>NC_137472.1:39390476-44390476 GCF_918807975.1 Aplidium turbinatum | reverse complement strand
CTGGCCACGTCTCACTGGCATAAAGCATTGAGCTTCTGACACACATGTTGTACACGTGTCCTCTAATTAGGAAGGGGATACTGCTGATTTCCAAAAAGGGAAGAAGCTCTCGGAAATTCTTCCATGCGGACCTGATTTTAACTGTGACAGCGTCCCTACATCCACTTGACTGACTAATCATATCGCCAAGAAAACAGAAAGCATTAACACATTCATACTAGTCTTCACCTAAATTCAAGTGCGTTGTGGCATTTTCTAAAGGAAGAGTTTTATTACAACATCTCTTGCACATATAGTTGGGATCTCTTTTAAACTTGCCGCTAACACCGCCTTGTCTGCACACACCGCACGGAAATTTTTCGATATCCTTCTTCAGGCAGATAACATTACAGTTACTATGTAGATTGTAGAGCCTTGGTCTTTTTCATGTTTGTGACTATGTGTCTATGTGACTCCAGACCGACCTTCCAAGCAGTAAATTTTTGCTCCAGTTTCAGAAGCGAGTCAGCAACTATGACTAGATCATCAGCATAAAGTAATCTATGTAGGCATCCTGCGCAAAATTCACGAGACAGAGCTTCCATGACAATCACAAATAGTTGTTTGGTTACATTCGTCAAAAGCACTTTACAACGTATTTTAGGTTAGTCACATTATTTTAAAGTTTACGTAGAATTTCTGGGTTTTAACTAAAGAGTAGCCTAGTTTGAAAAAAAGGTTTTCTCAAAAGTCAGACTCTAAGTTATAAATGCTTTTTTAATTAACCAAAATGAAAAGTTGAAGGTTTGAGCTCTTAGCCCACGTGCAGTATAAGTTAATTTTGCCTCAGTTTTATCAAATTACATAAAATTTAGCCTATTAAGGTCGTTTTACCTGATCAACGTTGTTAAAGCACGCATGTGGTTGCTTGCATCGCTTGAACAACTTCGGCCCATCAGAGCCTCTTCTTATCTCACTGAAGCAGTATAGCTGATAAAAATCGCATCAAAGATTAGTGTTACGAATCGTCTTAAGCTGTAATGTTAAACCAACAGCTTCCACTAAGCTTACATTTCCAGACGAAAAATTAGTCGTTTTTACATTAGCCTAGAGTAGACGTTGAACTAATTTAAAATACAACGACTGATTATCTGGTTTTACTTTGATTTGCCATTATGCCTGGTTCATTGTAAATTTATTCAATCTGTTTCATCAGTCTTCTGTTTTGTTTACCATGCTTCTTCCATCTTAGGGCGTTCAAGCCAGTTCATTCCATTTCTTTCTGTGTTCAACTGTATTGAATTGTTTTGGTTGTAGCTTGAAGATGTACATACATGCGAACACATGCAAACTGTAGCCTACATACTGTACATTGATATGTCCACGCGACATTTGGCAACAAGAGGGAAGGAGCACTTGAATTTAACTGCTCTCACCAGAAAAAGTGTCATTAAAGATCATATACTCGACTGCCAAACCTGTTCATACAATAAACCATTCCTGGAGTCGTTTAGAATTGTACGTAGTTGCTTTACCGCATTAGATACAAAAGTACAAGAGACTTTGCTCATAAAACCCTGTAACCCTCTCCTCAATAGGCAGTTGTTTGCCGCAAGTGCCTCCAATCTTCTAAACGTCTTCACTTTTAATTATGCGTCATGTGATTTTGCCTCTCTTCTGCCTTGTCGGTTCATTCTTGTGCATTTCTTTTTTCGATTCAGTGTTTGTAGATCAGTTATGTTTTTTCGATTTATGTATAGCATCAGTCATTTTGTTACTTGATAAGGGCTAACAATAATATGGCTGCAAACGTTCATAATTTATAGTTTCTTTTCCTGTTATTGTATTATGTTAAATGCTGTGTGGTTGTTAGGTTGTATTTGTCTAAGCTCAAAGATGATCTTCAAGGTTTTTTTTTTTTTTAAAAAGAGATAAAAATCATGTCATCTGCTGAGACCAGCTTACAAATCACCGTTGCTTCCAATGCATTTGTACACTTTATGACGCAGTCACGTTTGCTCAACGCAATTCAACTTAAGTGCGCATCACAATTGTCGTTTTCAGTATCGTAGAATTTCATGAAGTGTGAACATATAACCTATATGCAGATCGTTTGTTGAACCTCAGCTTAAAAAATGGAAGTTAAAAGAGTTGAAGCCATACGCTCACAACAAATAGCTTGAGATTTCAATGGCATAAATTTTTTAATGAAACAGGCTGCGTGCAAGCCTACCAGCACCATCCTAGTGCACTTATTATATTTCCAAAACGTAAGTATAAACAATTAAACATATTTCCAGTAAAACAAAGACTGATGCCAACTGTGAACAACGAGCATAACTTTTGACACGACAAAGCAATTCCAGCTAGCAAACGTTTACGACGTACAATCAAAGCAAAAATGGATTGATTTGCTGGCTTGGATCATGTTTGGCCGGTTGTGCAAATAAAATTACGTCATGAAACGTTTAGAAATGTATTGGAAGCAACAGTGCTTGTAAGTTGATCACAGCATATATGACATTTTGTCTTTGCATCTACTGTATTTTTATGTGTGTGGTTTTAAATGATGTAATGCAAATGGTATAAAAATAAATAGGCTTCGTCAACCCAGTTAATTATGTCTGCATCATTACAAATATGCGATAGCCTTTAGCCGACGCCATATAACAAAAAAACGCTATTTTTCTTTTTGCGCGCCATTGCATGACAATGATATTTTGAAACCTTTTTTTATATAAATAAAACGCTTCGTGATAGACTGTAACTTCCAAGTACAAAATTTGAAATAAAAAAGGCTATATATGGTCTACCTGCAAGCTTAAACTGAAAAGCAAGTTGGCTTCAACAATGCTGCATTGACTGCTGAGTGGTGCATGTATCAAAAAACATTTAAAAAGAAAGTGTCTTTATCCTGAACTCTAATGTAGATAACCCAATTCAACTTTTTGTGTATTAGGCTACTTATTCATCTACAATACATTGGAATTTGAATTCCATGAACCATGATGCTTATACATTAATGTTGTCTCTACTTTGTTAGCATAAGTGATAGACCAATATTTAAACAAACGTTAAAGTCATGTTTAAAACAGCAAAGCAGATTTCTGCTATAAACTTGCGCCCCGGTTTTTTGCCGCATCATCTCTCTTCTTTATCGAATTTCCCTAACTTTTTTATTTTCCTGAGTAGTTCTTATTCAAATGATGAAAGAATTTTCAGTTTCTTAACCATTTCAGTGGCATCAGATAGGGTAAGGTTTCTTGAAAATGAAAGCCTTCATAGGATCTGCAATATTCTGCATTTCTCAGGGTGATTCTTCGCATAGCCTGTGACTGCATTGTAGAGTGTAGACTGCTTTCAAATCAACATTACGGTAGCCTACTTTTCTGGAGCATTTTACTTGTGAAGTTTACTTTAAAACAAAAAAATTTACCGGTAAGCAAGCACACCACAAATGTAAATTGAATACTTGCAAATGCAAATGCGTGTTTTCAGATGAGACCACCAAACCTGCATTTTTGAAAATATTCATCAGATCGCAACACAGTACCAATTACCCTAAAAATGTAGCCTACAAGTATCTCAATGATTTTAAAGCCTCAGTGTAATTTTCTCATTTTGCATCTATTTCAGTAGGCCTACAGTTCATGCGACAATATTCAAACTACAAAGATATCTTTGTTTAAACTACAGAAAAGCAACTTCAAAAACGTTACAAAATTGCAAGGAAAGAAAGTTCTGCGTCCCTTTAAGGGCTGCGCCTTGGGCGATTGCCTAATGGCCGCGCCCGGCTTTGGTTATGATTTTGCAGTGCTTTGAGTGGCAGACATTGAGTGAAAGACTGGCCAGTTTGCATACTTTCTGAAAATTCGCCTCCGTTTTTTATCGTTCTTTCTGCACAAGTTTAATCCAACCAGAACGAGGCAACAACGAGACCGATTAATTGAAAAAATGTCGATGTAAAATGAATATTTTACTTGAATGTCCCAGCTAATAGATTTGAGCTTACTGCAAACACTTCAATTGCCATAAACATTAGGCTATAATAACCTTCATGTATCGTAATAAACACAGGACTAACTTTAATGAGCTTAGAGTTTATCTGACTTGGATATTTAGTTGGCGCTCGAATTTGTAAACAACAAAACAGCAAGATAAAGCAACACTGGTTCTAATCTCCAGGTATAAATCAGTGACGTATCTAGACAGAAAAGTTTAGGGGGCAAAAGCAGTACCGTTGACAAGGGGGTCCAGGACTTCATTGTTACCAAGCCAAAATTACCCTCACAACGGCCCTGAGCTATAGCAACTGTTGAGAGCAAACGTCATTAAACATTGAATTAGAATGATAATGAAACGTTGTAATAGCATTGAAAACATATTGAAACATGTTTTTTTTGGAAGAGACATGATAAAATTTTGAGAGGGGCCGACAGAATAGCGGTGACGTAACCAGACAAACAATTCTTGGGAGTGAAACCATTTAAAATGAAATATTTAAGTAGTAAAAAAGATACCAAGACAGATGGTAATCATGTTGAAAAAAAGTTTAGCTTTGTTGATGCAGCCACTATACAGCATAATACGATGAAAACGTAACAAAGAAAGTTTGATTGACTGCCGGACGATTTTGATTGCGTTAGGATTGATTGAAATGTTCTCATGCTTCCAGCTTACTAGTTACAAGGCAAAACGTGATAATGACCATATTTGGTTTGTCAATTAGGTAATGTAAGCTCCATAATTATGTCACTGCCATGACAAATCTTCTTAGTTTTATGGTTTTACACTCAAGCTAAATTGTGTTCAAGATTGTGGGAAAATTTCTTATTTTTTGGTAAATTTGATGAAACGTGACAATAATATTTCGAGACGATATGATTTGCTCTCAGAGTTGGAAGCCGATGACAGGAAGGCATGATTGTAATATCTTTCTCATTTGCAGTGATCGTGACACAAAGGCCTACGCCCTTATCTTGAATGAAGACGGACACGAAACTACCGATCAAAACTTTGTTTTTACCAACAGTAACATGTAGATCATACTGTACCAAGTTCAGTTCACTCTTTCTAAGTGGAAAAAACTAAATAAAAGTAAAAGATTAAAATCATTGCCAGCACACGAGCTAAATCAATGCTTTCTACGGGGATGCACGGTGCATCTTTAGATGTACCACAACACTCACAGGGGTACATTACAAAAGAGTGTATACTGGCCAGAAATCTTGATTTCCCGATAGTTGCTGACAAAAGATTTCTGATATGCATGATTGGAAATGACAGGGCTCGAAGCAATCCAACATGCAATGCGTCTGCTGTTGGACGCGTGAAATAATCGTCACAAAACTCAGAGTGTCGAAAAAGCCGGCTAACAGTTATACTAAAGAACACTAGGTCCACTGCATAATGGTCTAACAAAGCAAGATCAGGGTCTCAAATAAACCTCATGGAGCAACGAACGAACAAAGTGATTTTGAAAACGAAATTCCACAACGGACAGGAAGTAGCGAAAAACAGCATCGAGTTAGTTGCTTCTCTGTCCTTGATCCGAAAAATATCAAGCATCGGCAAATACGTTTAAAACTAAATATACATTGATGTTTAATAAAAGTTAAAAAGATAAAAACATAAATCAAAAATTGTTTATTCTAGCAATTGTGAAATTGCGCCATTGGCTGGCTACATCTGGCTCTTGGTAATAAAATAAATTTGATTGACTGGCACAGCATAGCCTACTATAGCTCTCATCATCTTCACATAAATCAAAAATCTTGCGTAAATCACTGAGGAAAATAAAAGTAACACGAAAGTAAAGAACAAGCTCAGTAATAAAGTGCGTGCTTCTTGCTATTTTTAATTTCAAAGCTTTTTTATTGATTTGTCGCGGGTGTTCGTTGAACACTTATTTTAATAAAGAAACAAATATGAAATATTGGGAGTAAGACATATAAATTTCACTCTCAAAGCTAGAAGAGACCACTCGAAGTTAATGAACCATAAACAACAAGTAGGTTACATAAAATAAATAAGATTTGAAAAATAGTAACTTATTGCACAATCAGAAAAATAGAAATCTTCACCTCATTACTCTGACATCTTCTGGCAACTCCAGTACGCAAACATGAGGCTAGATTATTTTGGTTGAAGCACTCCCAGCAAACTAAACCTGTAAAAAAATTGCTTGATGTTAATGAAATGTCTTGTTTCCGTAGCGTCAACATTACAAGGATTCAGATTTTTCGCAATAAAATATGCAGCATCCTAAAATAAATTAAGCAGACTCCAGTGGAATTCCATGCCGTATAGTTTCTAAAATTAAATAAAGCACTCCATGTAAGATAGAAATAGTTAATTTTATATTTGACTGTAGCTCTCACCATTTACTGTAACAAACGCTGCTAAGACTACAGCACCAAACAAAACCTGCATGACGACTGTTGCATCAGTGGGACAGTAAGCAAGTAACCACGTCACAAAATGTTTGTGAGAAAATTCGATTTTCTTTATATAAGAATTTTTTTCAATTTACTTAGCCAAAAAATGGTGCACGGACGATTTGACCGTGCACTGATTAATGAAATAATTGGCGTTGCTGAAAAGGAAATCACGTATGCTTACAACACATTACTATTTCATTTAAATTTAACAACGTAATGACCTAGCCGTCATTATATTCAAATTGGAAAGTTATTAGGCACGTAGGCTACCTCTGGCTTAATAAACATATTATGAAAAATCATGTTCCAACAATAGCCTCATTTATCAGCTTCATGGGCAATCATAATGCAATTTTCCAATCTTTCTAAGTAGACTAATTTACCATCTTCACTCAGCGAATAGGCTACATGCTACTTCGAAAGCTTCAAAAGAAATATTTTAGTTTCATCGCTAGTTTTAAAAGTTTTATGAATGTTGTGGGTTGCAATCGTATGGAAACTTTACTTCGTTATCTACAACCAGTAAACGTTGAAAATTCATCCTAAAAAAGTCCACCCTAGTAAAAACGCACCCGAAAAAATAACCTTTTCCAAATATCCCCTCACTAAAGAGTTTCAATGTTTATAGGAGAAGGTGGATATTTTCCAGAATAATTTTATCCGGGGTGATATTTATCAGAAAATATTTAGCCTATTAGGCCTACGGTTGTTTTTTACTAGGCTATGGCAGATTGTTTATGGGTTGGTGAATCATTATAATGAAGTTATAAGTTATTTAACCTACAACAAATCGCATTATCGATTTTTTTATGTTGCTGTTTGTGCAAAACAGCGCTTCAGAGCAACATATTTCACAAATTTATTTAAAATGGTTTGCACGAAAAACAAAACGCACTTCGTCATTTTACAACAGTGGTTCTCACACTTTTTCAAAAAAATTGTTTAATGGTCCCCTTGCGATTTTTTCAATGACTCACGGTACAATGTCCTTCTCAGGTGCTTGCTGGTTTTGTTGGCTCTTTTTTTCCACAAAGCCTAGTAGCGTTGGTCCAAATAATTTTATGGTCTGAAGTTATATAGTGTTTACAAAGAGCGGATTTTTCCGGACGTTGAAATTTAAAAGCTCTTTGGTGCTCATCAACGTCTGGAATAATAGTAAAGTTTAAGTTTCACTATTCACTGTTTCAAAGTTAGCGCTAGAGAAATATAATGCATACTTTGGACTGGCAATCGATTCGGGTAGTTTTCCAACGATAGTAAAATTGATAAAATCCGATCAGAAATGAGTAAGCTACAGCACATTTGGTGGAGGCAGTAGGCTATTCACCGATGATCACAGCGAACGATGGCGGCTCATAAAGAACACTCGAAATTAATCGCTTTATGTTTTGGTAAAAAGTTTCGTCGAGCGGTTATATTTGAACAACGATTGCTCATTTTGAAGATAACATAATAAACATGGAAGTTTTTAGGTGAATAAAGAAAGACATAGGCCTACTCTTTTAATTTGTGTTGGTTGGTACTTTCATTGTAAAAATTGAATTGCTGAGAATTGGTACAAACAGGTAAAGTTTAAGTTAGTGCCAGATAAATATAATGCCTACTTTAGACTTGCAACCAATCGATTCGGGTAGAAGCAGCATCATGCTTTCAAACGATAGTAAAATTATTAAAATCCGATCAGAAATGTGAAAGCTACAGCACATTTGGTGGAGGTAGCCCATTATGAAAGTTTTTTGAAAAATCTAAATCCATTCCGCTTCATCACTTCTATTCCGCGATTTTTCACCTTTTTCCTTTTTCTCAAAAGTAGTTCCGCCTTTTTGTATGACGTCACATCGTGTGATGATGTCAAAGACCAAAAATTGTGAGCTCTGGCACAAGGTTGCTAGATTGATCTTTTTAACGCCAAATTTCTCGAATTTGGCTTTTTTTAGAGTCTATTGGCCTTAGAAGTTATGCATTTGGCCTTAAAATTTGTTTTTTTTAAATTTATTTTTCAAAATGCATAATAACCAATATTTCTCATATATCGTAACCAGATGAAAACCATTTTCACCATTGTTCAAGACATGTTCTGAGTTCTGACTAATCTAAAATTTCTGTTCGAATTCCATAACGCAATCATGCGTGACGTATATGACATCACTGGTAGGTATTTCAGTCACAATTTTCCTTATTCTAGAGTCTAGAATTTTTTTCTAGAATTTTTGTCTAGAATCTAGACCAGTGGTTCTCAACGGGGGCGGTACCGCCCCCCGGTGGGCGTTTTGATTTTGCAGGGGGGCGGTATGATTACCTCGGCTTAAGGAGGGCGTTTTGATTATTAGGGGAGATGTGGGACCAATGATACAAGGGGACCAATACAACACAGCTCGTTTTTGATCCCTACTAAAAATTAACTTTTTTTTTGATAGTTATTGGAACGAGATTACATAAACCTTCTTTGCCACGAGGTTTGAAAGTTAGGTTGTTGCAAATGCAGAAATGAGAGACAAAAGTATGTTTTTGGCAGGCAAAAGTAAAATGTAGTACTTCTGGAAAACTTTCAATATTATGTTCAAGTGTTTATTATAGCAAATGCTAAGTTTTTCATGTACTACGTAGGAAGGTATTTTACAAGATTGGTAGGCTTTATGAGAAATAATAAGTCGAGTTTTGTGAAACTATCGTTTAATTCAAAGTTTTTGAGATGGGGGAGCTTTGAGACACTGTTAATTGAGACCATGTCTCAAAGGTCCCTGTCTGAATTTGAAAGTATTTTTTGCAGAAAATGCCTATGTTAAAGCCATCCGAAGGCTTAAAAAGGAATTTTTCAAATGAAGCTTCAAATAATGCTTTGCATGACATTGTTTAATATAACTTATCTGTGAGAAAAGCTGCCAAAAAACATAAATTTGATCATACCACTTTTGGCAGATACTTGAAGGATGGATGAAAAATGAGCCATTTTCTGAAGTGTTGTCACACTTCATTAAATTTATGAATTTCTCCAAATCAATCTAGGTATTTCTGGAAACGTAGCCTACAATGTGAGAATTCTGTAACTTCTGATGAGCATCACCAAACAGGAGAAACTGAGCCTTGTACCTCAGCTTCCTTACAAAAAAATGATTCGATTTTGTTATCTTCAATACGGCCATATCCAAAAGCAGTTGCAAAGGGAAGAAAGAAAAAATCACGAAAACGTAAATCAGTTGTGAAAATCTTCAGAATCTAACACAAGCAGTGTTGTGGAAGTTCATCTAGAAACTGACGTTGAGAGTGTTTGCACCGATACCAGTGATGTTTCATGTAAAGAAAATGCATTGCAAAACATAATTCCTGATTGTCTTTCTGCTGGAACCTATGTAGTGGCCAAAGTTCATGCAAATGCAGATGTTAAATTTAAACATTTCATCGGCCGGCTTGCACATGGACCTGATCAAGATAATGACTATGAAATGGAGTTTTTAAAACTAAATTGAGAAAACATCGGACAAAATGAAGGATTGTTTTGTGTTCCCAGGAAATGAAAATGTGGCTTATGTGTCTCATTGTGATATTGTATGTCTTCTGCCAGACCCAACCTCTGTTGCCAAAACGAAACGCTTGTGTGGTGTTTTGAAATTTGCAATAAACTTGTCACAATATCACATTGCTGTCTGTGACGACCCCTCCCCAGCCAACTGTTACTGTTTAAACAATTTTGTATTGAATCAGCTTGTTCGTTCTTCCATCTGTCCATGTTCGTTCTAGAAACTTCTTGTTCTTTGGTTTTACACGAAATGCAATCTTTCTTCAGAAAAAGTACAGTTTTCGTGTAAGTAGTAAACCTGTCTCATTGGTCCCAATGGTGTGTTGCAAAGGTCCCACCCAGGTGGGACCAATGATACAAAAAAGTGAACTTTTAAAAAGTGAAATAATTTTTTAATCTGTGGTCCAATCCGAAGCCTTAGCTATGCATAAATACAGTAAGAAGATGTGCTTCCCTCAAACGCTTAAGTAGCCCTGTACTGCGAAAATCACGCGCGACAACGGAAAAAATACCCATTTTGTTTCATTGGTCCCACATCTCCCCTAATGGGCATTATGGTTTAACCCATCTGCCGACCAGCGTAACGATTTCGTCACATCATTGTCTGTATAATCTACTCAGACATGCTCGCACGATAGCCAAACAATTTCTCTTACACCAGTGCTTCCCAACCTTTTTCAGTTTGCGACCCACTTTTAATGCAAGCTTTATTGTGCGACCCACAACGAGATATGACATCTTTATTAGGCTATGGCGTAGGCTACGTACTGAAAAAGTTAATGCTACACAACACATCTAATTGTTACATATTTGTTGCATAATTGTTACGTAATGAAATGCAATAATTTCCCGATCTAATAGAAAACAGGGTGCACAATTCATGCAAATGGAATGTCAACAAATGAAGTGAAGATAAGAGTAGCGACGGCGAAGGCGCACTACTGCTAAAGACCAAACTGTGACTTGTGAGATCCATAATAATGTCGGTATTTTATAGAAAATTTTAACATTCAGTAACATTTAAAAATGCTTCGCGACCCACCTGAAATAGCTTCGCGACCCACCGGTTGAGAAGCACTGTCTTACACCATCGTCGTATTTGATTGACCAACTGTTTTGTTTACAAACGCTATCTATTTAAAATTAAAATTCAGTAATTTTTCAGTATATCACAAAATCTGGTGAGTTTCATTATGACGTAACCACTACTACCAGTATACTGTTTTCATGCTCGCAAATATATATTTGCTTTTCGTAATTAATCGTATTTGTTGGGCTGGGGAGGGGGGGGCGGTAAAATTTCGTTAGTTTATACAGGGAGCGTTGGGCCAAAAAAGGTTGAGAGACACTGTTCTAGACCTACCATACGTCTGGTTTGGCCGGGACAGTCCCGGTTTAAACATCTGTCCCGGTGTCCCGTCCCGGTTAGCAAAATGTCCCTGAATTTTACTTTAGTGAAATTTTCAAAATTAACTCCAACCTGATGCAAAATTATGAAATAATTCCGTCCCAAAAGGCATAACTTTGCTTTAACTCGAGGCTTATTTTAATATCTTAATTTTTTTAGCTTATTAGGTTGAATAAAATATCGCGCATAGCTTGAGAAATCTTTTAGTTAAGGAATAATGAGTGACGTTTATTGCGTCATTATTCTATTGACTTCAATGAAACGATGAAGCCAATCGTTTCTGAATGCATCCCCCTATAAATGTTTGATTTGTGAGTTAGTGTTATTTCTTTGTTCTCAGTGTTTGTTCTTTCTTTTTTTCTTATAAATGTCTGATTTGTGACTTAGTGTTGCTTAAATTAACATGTATTTTCCTTTAAATAAAGTAATAAAATTTTTTATTCAATCAAAGTAGAATACTTTATTATGCAATATTAAAGCTTATAAATATAAATATGGAATAAAAATTTGCCAAGCTCAGGCCTTCGGCCTTTCGTCCAGTTATTTCATTCATAGTTTTGAGTTTGTCCCGGATGCAACTTTCCAAAAGGTAGCTTACCATTAAAAAATCCCCTTTGAAGTTTGTTTGGTAATTACAGAAGAAAAAAGAGCAATAGCAGTGGTGGGAATCAAACCCACGTCAATGAAATGACTAACCTATCACCGCCCTAACCCTCTGCGCCAAGTCAGCCGATGGAAAACCGATGACTTAAATTAACTATGATTTGCGTTTTTCTTTTGTTTATCTAAGGGGATTTTTTAATGGTACCTTTTGGAAAGATGCGTCCCGGATTATGCCCAAGAAATTATGGTAAGTCTAACTCCATTGATTGCAATCATTAAGATTCTTCTTGCACTCAGTTCAGTTGCAGAAGAAAAAATTGTATTAGCAGAAGGTGGGAATCGAACACACGCAATCGAAATTACTACTCCTTTGCCCTAACCCATTCGGCCACGCAGATTGTGGGGATGTATTCAGTTAAATTTCTTTGTATCAAAATTTTTCGCAAAGACGACCAGATAATCACGTGTTGAGTCACATGACTGAAGTCAGCTGATTTGCGTGTACGTTTTTCGAAGAGTGTACTACGTTAAAGCAGAGATATAAATACAGAGATAGGCAAAGTGGCCAACTCGTAAATCGATGTTGAAAAATGATGACATCACCGTCACGGTGCGTGGATATGGATCAACCGCGATCAGGGAAAGGCTACGAGGCATTCAGTACAGTATTTCCGATTTCGGAGTTCACTTAGTTCACGTTTTGAAAACGAAGGTTATAAAAGCATACGATATATTTTAGGCTATAGGAAAATGGAAGTTTTATCTATGTTCCAATACGTCTTGGCTCACACGTTTTGTACAAACAAATGGCATGTTGTTTGACAAAAGAAAAGGCATTCGATAGTTCCAATCATGCCATTAACTGATAATTTCAATCCTTTAAAGGTTTGGTCAGATATGATTTCTTTTTTCTAATTACCCTGGAAACTTGAGTGTCTGCATTTATCTGTTCATGCCAACTATTAAGATACGGCAAAAATACACCTTGCAATCGTTCAAGTCTGGCATCAGTAGGCTAGTTGAATAATATGGTTTTAAATCCGGGTTACCTGCTGTAAAATTGCATGTTGTGCTCATCAAATCCAAGAACCTGTTAAACATGGAACAATATTGAGCTGTGGCATTAAAACCATACTTCTCCAACTCCATTGATACGCAGCGACTTAGTGTTTGGGGAGCAACAGCAACATTCATTTTAGAAAAAAAAGTCAAGTAAGCGTGACTATTTGATATTCTTGGCAAATATCGCAACTCTCGATTCATCTCAGTCAGGGGCGCCGGAACGATTTTTGACTGGGGGGGCAAGATTACAAAAAAAGGGCACTTTTGTTTACTAAAAGGCCATTTTTTTTTCAAGTTTTAAGATAAAATATAGCGATAATGATAATCCGGTATACAAGGGCACCATGCTATGTTATAATGATGTAACCTACTGTCAAGCCTTAAAGCAGCCTGCGGCCATGGCCGCTAATTAGTGCTTGAATGAACCGCCGGTGCTACCTCCTCAATCGGCCAAGTTTGGCCGCCGGTCTCTTCTAGCCAATTATTTAATTTCGCAATAGAATGATTGTGGATTAACTGTCGAAAATATGTAGTATCAAAGAGTGACGCAAAATTAGGTCAGCGCGTCATAATCGCCACTGTTGCATTGTGCGGGAATATTTGTTATTGATGGAATATATCCATCTGCGATCGCCAGCGCTGTAAGTCTTGTTTGTAATTCCCGACGTTTATTTTAACAAAGTCTTAATCCGAAGTGCTAATTTACATCGGCTGGCAATATTGTCGCTTTTATGTCGATTCGATGTTGTCCGACATTGAACCGTTGTTCAAAAGGAGAACTAAGTTAGTTGAAATCAATGGGGAAAACATTTTTTGATCATATTTTGCAAAAATTATGCTTCTTTTACTAATGTCTTTTAGTAATGTACATCATTGAAATAGCTAAAACCTCAATTGCTAAGGCAACAGAGATCAGATGTCAGTAGATGTAACAGAAAAAATATTTTGCACTTTCTAGTGCATCGTCAGTTCTGATAAAGGGCAGTTAAAGCCTACAAGTAATGTTTTAATTATTGAAATACTTATTTTATTACCTTGCCTTCATCGTCAACACATGTCGAACGTTGTTTTTCGTTGCTAAAAAGAATTCTCTGAGGGGAGTGGCAAACTTCTATAAAATCAGCCACATTGGGGACACTCGTGCGAGTGTCGTTTGAATAGTAGCCTACTGGATTACAATCCCGATAAAGCAATTATTGCGTGGTGCAACGATTCTATGGTAGGACGTCGCCCAGGCCCAAACTTCAACAACGCTAAGTGATCATTTTAGCATTGTTGCAAGTTTAATTCTATTTATTTGTGCTATCGTTATTTTTATTTTGTATTTTGGCCTCCAAGCACGCAGATTTGGCCACCGAGAAGGAGCTCTTGGTAGGCCACGAGCAGACGATGGATGCCGAAAAAAAAACGAGTTTTAAGGCCTGTAGGCTACTGGTGTTGCAAAATTTTGTGCCAAAAATATTATTTTGAGGCAAAAATGAAAGATTATAATTAGGCCAAAAGCGAATACCAGAAATTGTTATATTGCAAAATGTGTAGTAGGATACATGACTTTAAAAGGGCACCATTGCTCCCCCTGCCCCTCCATCTGCAGAAAATTTGAGGGCAGGGGGGGCATTCGCCCCCCCTGCCCCCCCGCTTCCGGCGCCCCTGATCTCAGTAAAGGCCACTTCTTTAAAATGATCCCACAAGATCAATTCTCTATTAACGTATTGCATCAATCGTGTTCCTCCAACTCGGTTTGCATATAAACAATTTCTTGCTATTTTTATAAGATGGGGCGGATCATTTAATAATTAAATAAATTAATTAAATAAATAAACCTATCTTCTTCAGTGAATGGATTTTTTACTTTTTCAGAACCAGATCCCAATTTTTCCAAACACTTTCGATTGTTTGCGCTACCATCACAAACAGTTCCCAGCACTTTCAAATTACAATGTGTCTCCAAGCTGTCTACACCTCCCCAAACAATGCTCACTAAATTATGACATTTAGCTGTGTTTGTTGAATAATAGGCCATAGACCGACTGATATTTCCTGCAAAACTTATAACATAAACCACAAGCATATAATTGGCCACATCTAAATCGGTTGATAAATTTGATCCATAGGCTAATCTGTAAAAATCTATGGTTTTTTCGGTTTCCGGTTTGAATACTAAATTAGATCGTACTTTCATTTCATCAAACATTATATAAAAGTATTTCTCAAAATCTTTGCATGAATCCATGAATGACTTTTTTTTAATGCATCCGGAATATGATTGTTGAATGTCCCGGTTTGGTTTTGATGCATATGACGATAATCAAATAAAGTAGGCTACGTTTTGATGGCAAGCGCAAAACTCCACGAAGTTGATCCGAGTTGATCATATGCAGAGGAACTTTTTAACTGCAGGCTGAGAGCAAATCGGATAATCTCAGGATGATATTTTGTTTTACAATTCTTTTGATTAACTTCAAGTTGACTTTCAAAAAATATTTTTTGAAAATCAGTCAACATTGTAATACATTGTATGCTTTGTAATATACAATGCAATTAGTGCCAATGACCGGCTTTGTTGTAATACCGGGACACATTTTTTCTGGATGTGCTTCTAATTCTGTGGTTTGGGCACCAAGCTTGTTACAGAACATTGTGTCCTGACTGTCCTCAGACACTTTAAAATGAAAGTTAGACACACTAAATTTGTATTGTAGCCTAATGTTAAGATATTTACAATAAGAACAAGGTCATTCTTTTGAATTGAAATATAATCTGCATGTTCTTGAAATTGCCACCCAATTCGTTTTATCCTGTTAAAAGATTTCCTGACATCTCCAATGTTTTCATGTAGCCTATTGATGGTGTAATTTGGTCTCGGACCAGTGTTAGACGCATAGTGGATACAGCAGCTTATCACCGGTTCTCTGTGGCAAGTTTAAGCATGGGACGGCACCAAACTTCAAAGATTTACTGCTACTTTTGGAATTTATTATTATGTCTTCTGCATTAAAGTGTTCCTCACAAATTCCAGCATTTCCTTTGTGAAGAACTTGTTTAATATTATCTCTTGGATCACGTTCATCTCTGTACTTAAGTTAAAGTATGACATTCTTCAAAACTTCATTATGCCACACTTTGTAGGCTACCGTACTTCCCTTTCGCATAAACATTGACAGTTTAAATATAGAAAAACCATTTACTTCTATGCGTGTGACACTGAGGAATTGGGCGATTCGAAGCTGGCATTTATAATCTAATAAATAACTGCAAATAAATAGTATAATGATAACATTCCTGAAATTATAAAACAAATATGAATGATTATAACAACAGAATTCATAACTGTAAAATACACCACAATTCATAACCTAATCTTGCAAACGGCAATAAGAACTACCATGCCCATGACTAAGTATTTAGCCAGGTAGTTTAAAAACTGAAACTCTTGCTAAACCTGCATGTTGCTTCCTACATACTCGCAAAACAATCAATAAATCCAAAAGGGCTACCGTAATCTGCTAGGTTTATTGCCGACTGGTCAATAATACATAGCCTACGGTAACTTAGCTTGATAGCAATTAAGTTATCTACCATATTTAATTTTCCAATAGACGAATATTAATGCAAGCTCTACAAAACTGAACTGGAACAATCAAATTCCATGGAACTTCCTCCCTAAACCTGTAAACCTCTGGGTAAACTGCTTGAAATTATCACGTTTTGCAGTTTGCGGGCAATTATGTATTATGTATTTTTATTGTATTTTTATTGTATTCTCTATTTTTATTGTTTTTTTATTGTAATTATGTATTTATATCTCTGGTTAAAGTGCCTACCGAGTGAAACTGCGCTCACCAATGCTGCCACAGCAAATTTGGAAAAAGCACAAGATTTAAGAAAAAAAAAGCACAAGATTTGGATATAAAAGCACAAGATTGCAAAATTGAACCTTTGCGACCCATTTTGTGCTAATTTGAACTGCATGACTCTGAAATCAACAGTTTAGAGAAGATACATGCTTACTAATCAATGTTCTCTTTCGATTCGTGGCCTTTAATTTAATATCGCAAATCTTACAAAAGGCTACATATCGACCCGGGGCCCGGAATTTACTCAGAAAATGCAGTAATTTTTGTCATTTCCCATGGAAAAATTCAACAAGTGAATTCAACAAAGGAATTAACAACAAGAAAACATAGAGACTCAACGGGTGCAATCCTTTTCGTCCCCTGAACATTTCGTACCCTGAAAGGATCGAGAAAAAACAACAGAGCCGAAGTCGCTGATCGGAGTTGCCGCAAACATTTCAAAATTTTTCTTGATCTTTTCAGGGGACGAAATAGGTCGAAATTCGATTTTGTTGACAGCGGACAAACCTGTCCAGTCTGAGCGGCTATCTCGGCGGACAAATTAAGTCTCACGGCGGACACACCAGATTTAACTTATCTGACTGAAATAGGTTGCATCCAGACTCAACATAGAGACATAGCTATATTTCCGAAAAATGCTAAAGAAAACATGATCTTATCGTGTTGTTATGCCACTGGACAGCACCATTTTGATTTTACAGTAATGATCATGCCCAAATTTTTGTTGAACATGCTCTCAAAATGCACCAAATTCAAAGTAATTTTTTGAAAATTTTCTGGGGGAGCTCCCCAGATCTCCCGCCGCAGGGTGTCGCTTTCGGCAAACACGCCATTAGGCTTCGCCCGCCGACCATCAAATCAACCCCCTCCCATTTCAAAATACCTAGCTACGCTACTGAAATGGATCATTGCCATTGGGGCCCGCAAAGCACATTCCGCACAGGGCCCGAAATACCCTAAGACCGGCACTGCTTTTAGTTCCAGAACTTCCTTAATTCTCTACCAAACTCAAACCATGGTAGCAACGATTAATTTGACTTTGATAAAAAAACACAAGATTTAGCCAAAAATCGATCGGAAAGCACAAGAGCACAAGATCAAAAGTGAAAACACAAGATCTTGTGCTAAAACACAAGCCGTGGCACCACTGGCGCTCACCCTCTAAACCAGCCAGTGGTGCCAGATGTCACCACTTTGGACGATTAAAACTCATCTGCCACAGTTCTTTCATACTTGCCATTTTTTGGGCTATTTTCAGAAATAGTTATGCTACATTTTATTAAAATCCGCTACAAGTCATAAAATATCAATAAATAAAAATATTATAGACATTACTTTGATAGAAACAGGTAAATATCCATTTGGTTATTTTTATTTGGTTATTTTTATTTTTATTTCCACAATTTGTCGAGATGCGACAGTGCTAGAGTGTATCAGGTACAGAACGACGTGTTAACATTTGATGCTCTATTAGGAAAAAATTGCTATGCATTTGTAGAACGTTGCAAAAGATCAATTAATCCACTTTTGCGCAATGTTATGTCTTCTGATTATTACTTTAATTCTACATTTTATATTCACTACAACAGTATTTTGTACGTTGTTTGATGTAGCCTGCTTGATGTTGTGTTAGTCTGATGTTTTGTGTGATGACTGTTAAAAATTTAAATTCTATGGACTTTGAGTCTGATTGCAAAATAAATAAATGAATAATAAAATAAAATTTATCTAATATTTTCCTTGTTTGGCCTTTTTTTGTATTACTTTGGCTTTTCATAATTTGGCAACTCTGCTGCTGAATGCTGATATTCAACCCAATTCAACAAGAACAAATCCAAGCTCGGATTCTGGCACGTTGATTCACAACTTACAAGGCTTGTTTGTTTTCTTTGTTTGTTTTATCTTTATCCTGCATTGCAGGAAAGCGGACTTGAGCGCTATGCATCGGTGTACGCCTTCCGTTCCGACGTACACCTGACCCACGCTGCAGCCGACGGCAATGTCTGTTTCCGGTTGTCTACTTATGACTTAAATTTGGTACTACCCATTACTCGAAATCGTTCACTGGGTAGAGGCAATTATCGTAAAGTTTCTTGCCCAGAGAAACAACAGCTAGTGCGGGTGGCTGGAGTCGAACAAGTCGACTGCGAGCCCAACGCGCTAACCACTCAGCCACTGCTGCCGACTTATTTTATCTTGTTTGAGTTTGGCTTATTTTTGGTCTTTTTTCTACCTATTTGTCCTCAAATTGGCCTATTTTTTTGGTGAGTTAGGCACTTTTTGCAAATTTTATTCTGGCAACCTTGCTCTGGCATCTTTTTTTTGCCTTACTGCCTTGACTTGTCCTTGTCAACATTCAACAACAGGGTTGTCAGGTTGGCATTTTTAATGCCAAATTTCACAAATTTGGCATTTTTTTATGTTGTTTGGCATGAAAAAATCCTGTTTGGCATTTTTTCAAAATTTGGCAGTTTTTTGGCCTTTTTTTGTTGTTCTTTTGCCTGAAAAATTTTGTTTGGCATTTTTAATTTTTGGTTTTTTAAACCGTTCTTTCCATGACTCACTGTGATTGGCAATTTCAATAGAACCATTTACATGGCAAATGAACACGTTTCACATGTATTTGTAAACATTACCGGTACTGTGTGTTTACGAATATTGTTTCTACTGTAGTACCGATAAATTTTGATAGTTGAAGTAACATCTTCAAGGCTTTTATGAACCTTTTTTATGTTGCTGTTATAATGCTATTGTCTTGCTTGCAAAACGTGACGAAAACAACTTCATATTCCATAATTTTTCATACCTGGCTTTCAATTGTTACAGGCATTCTATGAAGTGATACTATGCTTAATGGTGATAGCTGGGATAATAATGATGTATGTGAATTTGGTTGCTTCTTTTTTCTGAAGAATACGGTACCGGTACTCTCTAGGTTATGCAATAGCAGTACTGTAAGTGTGGGGTGAGCTTTTTTGCAGTTTTATCCACTTTTCATCAAATCTTTTCACTTTTCATTAGGCTACTCATTAATGAAGAAACCTTCGATTTTGCAGCGGTTTGCCTATTTGGCATTTTTTGACCAGTTGTTTAGCATTTTTTCCATAAGTGGACCTGGCAAGCCTATTCAACAATAAGTTTGGCACACAAAACGCAGTACATGTAGCAGGATTCGAATTAGGTACGGTACAGTACCGGTAGTTTAAGATTTGATATGGTGGTAGCCTGGTAGGGGTGCAACCTACCGGTAGTTCGTACCTTGAACCATTCGTACAGTCAGATCATACCCTGAAAAGATCGAGAAAAAAATTAAAAAAAGCCGAAGTCGCTGATCGCAGTTTAATAGCACAAAGCCGAAGTCGCTGATCGGAGTTTCCCCAAACAATTTGAAACAAACTCGAGGGTTAGGGTTAGCGGAAACTGCGGTTAGCGGAAACTGCGGTTAGCGGAAACTGCGGAAAAATGTTTGCGGAGACTGCGATCAGCGAGGGTTAGAGCATAGATTACTCTATGGTTAGAGTTAGGTTAAGCGGAAACAGCGGTTAGCGGAAATTGCGGAAACTGCAATCAGCGCGGGTTAGAGCATTGATTACTCTATGGTTAGGGTAAAGGTTAGCGGAAACTGCGGAAAAACGTTTGCGAAAACTGCGATCAGCGAGGGTTAAGGTTAGAGCATAGATTACTCTATAGTTAGGGTAAAGGTTAGCGGAAACTGCGGAAAAACTTTGCGGAAAAATGTTTGCGGAAACTGCTATCAGCGAGGGTTAGGGTTAGAGCATAGATTACTCTATGGTTAGAATTATGGTAAGGGTTAACGGAAACTGCGGAAAAAAATTTGCAAAAACTGCGATCAGCGAGGGTTAGAGCATAGATTACTCTATGGTTAGAGTTAGCGGAAATTGCGGAAAAATGTTTGCGGAAACTGCGATCAGCGGACTTCGGTTTTGAGCTATTTTTTCTCTCGATCTTTTCAGAGAAAAATTTTAAAAGGCAGTGGCTATTTGACCGGCTCCGGTCTTTAAATCTGAAACACTATTTGACCGGTCATGACGTCACTATACGTCACTATTTTTTCTTTTTCTCTTTCAGAGCAAAAGACGAGAAGCGCCTGTATAAGTTCTAAATTTGACAGTTTTATTCAACACGTTCTGTGGCGCGTGCGCTACGTCTGCGGCTCCCACTCTAGAGGGATTGAGTTCAAATACTACCCGGACTACGGAAATTACCCAGAGAAATTCTCAAATTTAAGCAAATTAAAAAAACTCTAACATTATTACTCACATTTGAAAAGACATAAAAAATTGCGCTGTAGGCAACTCAAATTAAAAATTGACTAAAAAAATGCACTTCGGGTCAAAATTTAGTTAAAAGAAAAAAAAAGAAAAAGAACGCTGCCGCGTAGTATCGAACTCATTCCCTCTAGAGTGGGAGGAGGAGACGTAACGCACCCGCCACGAAACGTGTTGATTAAAACTGTCAAATTTAGAACTTATATAGGCGCTTCTCGTTTTTTGCTCTGAAAGAGAAAAAGAAAAAATAGTGACGTATAGTGACGTCATGACCGGTCAAATAATGTTTCAGATTCAAAGACCGGAGCCGGTCAAATAGCCACTGCCATTTTAAAATGATTGCGGAAACTGCGATCAGCGACTTCGGCTTTTTTAAATTTTTTTCTTGATCTTTTCAAGGTACGAACTGACAGTATGAACTGTTCATGGTACGAACTGGGTTGCATCCGCCTGGTAGGCTACATGGGGTGCAACCTAGTTCGTACCTTGAACCATTCGTACAGTCAGTTCGTACCCTGAAAAGATCAAGAGAAAAAATTAAAATAGCCGAAGTCGCTGATCGCAGTTTAATAGCACAAAGCCGAAGTCGCTGATCGGAGTTTCCCGAAACAATTTGAAACAAACTCAAGGGTTAGCGGAAACTGCGAAAAAATGTTTGCGAAAACTGCGATCAGCGAGGGTTAGGGCATAGATTACTCTATGGTTAGAGTTAGGGTAAGCGGAAACAGCGGTTAGTGGAAACTGCGGAAAAATGTTTGCGGAAACTGCGATCAGCTAGGGTTAGAGCATAGATTACTTTATAGTTAGGGTAAAGGTTAGCGGAAACTGCGGAAAAATGTTTGTGGAAACTGCAATCAGCGAGGGTTAGGGTTAGAGCATAGATTACTCTATGGTTAGAATTAGGGTTAGCGGAAACTGCGGAAAAAATTTTGCGGAAGCTGCGATCAGCGGACTTCGGTTTTGAGCTATTTTTTTCTCTCGATCTTTTAAGGGGGAAAATTTTTAAATGATTGCGGAAACTGCAATCAGCGACTTCGACTTTTTTTAATTTTTTTTCTTGATCTTTTCAAGGTACGAACTGACGGTCCGAACTGTTCATGGTACGAACTAAGTTGCATCCGGCTACATGAACTCCAGAGGTTTTTCAAACAATCAAGTTTATATTGTGTCAATGTAAAATTGTTTTTTTTTTGTCTTAATTACTTACCAGTACAACAGTACATGCCCTACCTTTTCTTGATAATATTGCACTTTGACTATCTCTATGTTGATTGTTGACTTGTTGTGGTCGAATGGTGATACAATATGTAGTGTCTATAAAGACTCTATATCAGGGTCTCAAACTGAAATTGCTCTAAAGGCCAAATAAACACTTAAAATTAACCTGAGTGCCGCAATAGGCCTACACTAGGGTGTACCAAAAAAAATAAAGTTCTTTGGAATTTTTAGCCTATTTGCTAAAACTTGCATTTAGGGTCACAATTAACTTTACAACAAAAATTTTTCAATTTCAAAGATGTCTGACGCCGGTATTCTGCGTTTCCGTGACGACGCAGCCAAAATTTTATATTTTGGTCATATCTTCAGATCCGTAAGTGCTAGAGACTTCATTCTTGGTGCTATGGATGCAGAATGTCCACTTTCCTATCACCATTCAATACATTTATATAGCCTGAAGCCTTTACTTTTTTAGATTTTTGCTAAAAACTAATTTTTGCTATGTTGTCATAGGGATTCATCCATAAAAAATCTTAAAAAAACATGAAATTCAACAAAAAATATTACATACCAGCAAAAACGTTTTGAAAAGAAAATTGGAAGCAATTAACTTGCCTAAAAAATAGTTAAAACTAACAGCAACAATGTAGAATAATGTACAACTTAACCCTGGAGTCCAATCTGAATAACACAACTTCTATAAAACTACTATATAGCATCATAGCAGTCTTCAATAAGCTCTTTGTGTTAGAAGCTAAGCAAAGTATTTGATCATATTTTGTTTGGTGAATTTTTTGGATGATGTTGCTGTAATAGCTTGTTCTTTCGAAAACTGTTGGATTATTTTGTATAAAAACTGTTTCTGTTGCTTGTCTGTGGTGATGAGGTTGCTGTGGAATTTTGTCAACAACCTAATGCTCTTTCACATGAATCACTAACAACACAAATATTGTGAACCATTTCTTCATCTTTCAAGAAATTGCTGTCTTCTGCCCATTTCCTTGGATGGCTGTTTAGAAAAGAAGAGTCTATTCCAATTGTGTCCAGAAGAATCCATGATTCTGAGCCAAATAAATCTCGCAGCTGCGTGTCCTTGCTGATGTTTTTGGGCATTTGCTGTTCAGTTATCTGGTTTATGCTGACGTGTGGTTGTTTTTTTTTCTTTTGCATTTTAAAAGGATTTTCTCAAAGTAGAATTTTCCGTTGTAGTTACTTTTTCGCCAAACAAGCTCATCACCACCAAGCGTTCAGATAGATACCAGAGATGGCAGTCTAGCTTCTTCAAATTTTCTTCAGCAATGTGACTCAACTGAGCAGGGAGATGAGATGCACCATTCTTCATTAATGGAATATCTTTACTCAGCTGCTTGTACAGCAGTAAGTCATTCAGTGCGGCATCGCATGCACTAGTGCACTCTAACCAGCTTTTTACATAATTTAGAGAAAGAAAAGTTGCCAAAGAATACACCTTATTCAGAACTTCTTCATTGAAAACACTTTTTGCTTTCAACTGCGATTGAAATAAAGCAATTTTAAAAGTGTAGAAAAGCTTTGCCATCCACCTAGCATAACTGGTGGCACCTGGACTGATGGACTCCTAGAGCTTTAAATGTAAAGTTCTCCTTTTTTGGTAATGCTCCTCTGAGAAACACAACAGAAAGCACAAGAAGTTCTGTATAATCCTTACGAAATTTGTTTGAATACTCAGGACCAGGTAACAAAACATCAGCACATCTTCACATCTGGTCTTAGTCCATCGTGGCCAAGCACTGTTGTCACAAATATCGTAACCAGAGCTCCTTAAAAGCATTAAATGTGATGTCTTTTGGAGAGGATGTCTCTCCAGTCCATAAACAGTTTTGCATGCAACACCACATGCTAACTCAAAGATGTGGTGCCGGCAAGCAAATAGAAGGAGGTTTCATCTAAATATTCTTCAAGACGAATCACAATACATTTGTTACAACCAGTGTTCACAGAAGTGGTATCAAACACTAAACCAACAATTTGGGATATATCAACACAATATTTTTGTAATTGTTGAATTATCGCATTAAATTCAGAGTCACTATTTTTCACATCACTTAGAGCAGTGGTTCTCAAACTTTTTTTTGTTGCGACGCCTCTGGAAAAGTTTTCTGGACTTGCGACGCACCAGCAAATAAAAGTAAATGAAGAAACTTATGATTAAAGTTTTGTTTATTGATACAACAACAAAAAGTAATGCATATTATTTAATGTGACTTGTGGGCTTGTTTGTTTTCGCAAACTTCATTGAATCTTGGGAGAATTCTTGAAATTACCACCCGCATTTCTCTTTCACTGTTTATTCGTGATCGATATGTGGTTTTATCACCGCCAAGGCAGAAAATCCTGCTTTACATAAATACGACGTGGCGAATAGGATAATAATTTGCAATGCTTTCTTTCACCAAACCTGAATAATCGTCATTCAATGAATTCAAAAATTTGCCGGATTTCCTACTACG
Source organism: Aplidium turbinatum (assembly GCF_918807975.1). Taxonomy (NCBI): domain Eukaryota; kingdom Metazoa; phylum Chordata; class Ascidiacea; order Aplousobranchia; family Polyclinidae; genus Aplidium; species Aplidium turbinatum. Next base: position 44,365,614 of record NC_137472.1, on the reverse strand, counting down.
AAAGGATCACAAATCTATTCGTAGTTTGAAAATTTTTCCGGGAAGTATTGTGCAAATTTCGACTCGAGCTTGGACAAATGTAAATAAATATGCTTTGCAAATTTGAAGGGAAAAAACGCACTTGTAACCTCAACTCTTCACTGTTTTCAAACCGAAATAATGATTCAGAGTTTTCAATTTTTTTTTTTTGAAGGATAGACATTCAATACTACGTTAGGGTATCCGCAGTGGCAATTTTTTAGTTAATTGCAGTGTAATCGGTTAAGTGCATGATGCACATGTGTCCCAGCAGTCCTCAAAGGGTTAACCTTATTTTTATAATCTAAAACTGAGTTCAGCCAAGAAACGGAACTATTTTGCGACGCCTTTGAAAAAGTGAAACGACGCACCAGGGCGTCGCGACGCACAGTTTGAGAACTACTGACTTAGAGACAAGAGGATCTCTTCATCTTCAATGAGGCATTGCAAAAGTATAGCCATGTGTTGCGTTTTTGTTTGAGTGTGCTGTGTTGTAGGATGCAAAAGTTGGCCATCCCATTGTACAGTAGATTGTATCGCAAATGTTGAGCATTTTTGAGAGTTTTTCACTGTGTCTCTTAATTTGACTACCCATTTTAGTTCTAATTTTATCCCGCGTTTTTTTGGTGGTCATTACAGATATACCACATGTACGATTTTCTGGTTATGATATTGTTTAAGTCTAAACTTATTGCAAATACAAGTTGTGTTAATGGCCTAGCTATGGCTAATTTCATATTTGTCTGCAACAAGACAAACATTCTTGTTTAACATTTTTTGTTTCTTGCTTTGTAATATAACTGGCTGGTGCCGGTTTGTACTGTGCTAGTTATACCACTTAAATTGCATTGTCTCAAAAAACAAATGAAAAGCAGTTAGTAAAGCAGCTGGATTTAAACTATCCTACATACCGGTACCAGTATAAATATGCACATTTAGCATGAATTATTTGTTGAATTTCATGTTTTTTAAGATTATTTTTGGATAAATCCCTATGACAACATGGCAAAAATCAGTTTTTAGCAAAAATCTCAAAAAGTAAAGACTTTAGGGTATATAAATGTATTGAATGGTGATAGGAAAGTGGACATTCTGCATCCATAGCACCAACAATGAAGTCTCTAGCACTTACGGATCTGAAGATATGACCAAAATATGAAATTTTGGCCGCGTTGTCATGGAAACGCAGAATACCGGCGTGAGACGTCTTTAAAATTGAAAAATTTTTGTTGTAAAGTTGGTTGTGACCCCAAATGCAAGTTTTAGCAAATAGGCTAAAAAATCCAAAAAACTTTATTTTTTTTGGTACACCCTAGCCTACACCTACACAATAAGAAGTCAGTAAGCACAGTAACACGGTTAAAACGCAATAAAAAAAAGTAGTCAGAGAATGCACTAATAACATTAGATCACAACAAAGCAGTATGAACAAAGAGATGTAAAAACACTGTACAAATGCAAAAAAATGAAAGAGTGCAAACGAAACGACGGACCTGATGAGCAAAAATCTTGCAATCAACTTGCAAAGTGCAGAAAAAACTAAACCCTTGAAGAACTGACTTATAGCAAATACCAAGGTTACCATTGCAAACAATGAAACAACACAATAATTGAATAGGGATAGGCATTAGGCAATGTGATTGTGATGCAACAACAAGAGTTTCTCACACATAATAGAGCAACAGTTACTGTACAACTCAATTTTTTCCCAACTTTTTTAATAATTTCATACAACTTTTTAGCACTTGTGCTAAAAAGTTGTATCAAGTTTGATAGGCATTTTTAGATTTTTTGAGCAATTTTGAAGTGCATTTTATCTTTCTAAGTAGAAAAAATATGGTATAATACAGTACTGCTATTTTGCATTCATTAAATGCTGGCATTTGCACAACAATCTAACCTCATTGTGTAATTTATTAAGCCATTATGTATTATAAAAAATATGAATTGTCCATTATTTCAAAGTTTAAAAATGCATTGCGAGCTGCACCAAACATCCGTACGAGCTGCGAGTTTGAGACCCTTGATCTACAATCTACGTGATGCTGAAAGAGTTTGTTTTAAATCCTTGAAGGTTGTGTGGCTGTGTTATGCTGCATGCTCGTGAGAGTACGGTAGTGCCTCCAGCTATTGTATCATTTCTATTTGCTCATGTTGTCGTAACTGGTGCAAAGTAAAGCAATATTTCCTTGTCATGTTTTTCTGAGTAAAGTTACTGACAATTTTTTTTTAATTGTCTTGGAATTTCTCTGTTAAGATGTTAAGATTTGGATTTAGTCAAGTTTGCATCACAAATCTGTATGTTATCTTTTCTGCCCAACTGTATAGGTTATTTGTGTGTGTAAGCAAATCATAACAGCACATGCTTAAGCTGCATACTTTGGCTATGATTACCTGCTGATGATAAACATGTTATTATCTCTTAAATATCATAGTTATAACACATGCTGTCTTAAAAGTGCAAAACATTGTTGTAAAATGACATTTAAGTACATTTTGTTTTTCATGGAAAACCCCTTAAACAACTTTTGGAGCTGGTATACAAGTCCCCCCCCCCCCCCTTGGTAACTCATGACAAAGAGGAATTGACCAAAACATGTGGATTGAAGTGTGTGAACAGTAAAGCAAAGGTAAAGTAGTTTCACCCTATATGTTTGGTCGAGTCCTGTCTTTGTCATGAGTTAGGGAACGTTCAAATATTACGTAACGCTTTTTTTCCGAATTTTTGACCCTCCCCCATGTAACGCCAACGTAACGCTTTTTTCAATCCCCCCCTCCCCCATGTAACGCTTTTTCACTACAAATTCAGCACAAAAAACTACCATTCTGTACTCGAAAGCGTTACGTAACGTTTTGCTTGAACCCCCTCCCCCCCGATGTGACGCTAACGTAACGCTTTGCATAAACCCCCCCTCCCCCTCGAAGGCGTTACGTAATATTTGAACGTTCCCTTACCAGGGGAGGGTGACTTGTATACCAGCTCTCAACTTTGTTATAATATATGTTTTGTTCTGAAGCATCGATTGTTTTGTGCAGATAAAAATATAGAAAATTGATCATGCAATTTGTTGTAGATTAAATATAGGCCTAGTCTCATTAATCATGCCAAGTTTGTGAAAGCTTCAAAGAATTGCATTGTTGTTGGAACTGATTATGAACATGTTACCTAACACAATATCATTGATTGGTCCAGAGGAGAATGATCATTATGAAGAAGGTAGGCAAAGCATTTTCTTGGTTTGTGTTTTGTATGAACGACTAGCCTAGATAGAATAGTGCTGTAATTGCAGTGCATTTAAATATAGGTTGTGGCTATATTTACACTGCATAGTGTAATAATAGCCTCAATAGTGTTGCCAGACAAGGAATTCTTCCCTAATTTGAGAAAAGCTTAAGGCTGTTGAAAACAAAAACTTGTATTTTGGAGAAAAAAAAATTAGCCCTGGGCAAAGATTAAAACCCTTTAGTATCTTACTCCTAACTCTAACCCTTGTAACCTGAACCCTTTCTAACTTTAATCCTAACTTTGGCAACACCTGATTGTAACCATGGCATTTAGTGTGGAAAAATAGCCACTTCCATAGATGGGTCTGCTACTATTCGGCGAGTCCGATTCGGCTAGTCCAATTCGGCTAGTCCGATTCGGCGAGTGCCCTATTCAGCGAGAGCCCTTTTCGGCGAGTTCCCTATTCGGTGATTTTTTGAAATTTAAAAAAAAATTATCAGGTACCATAGCCTAATTATCATTGCTGCTTTTACATCGTTTTAACGTCGCTAAACGTTGAAATAAGACCCTAATCATAACTCCTAACCTAACCCGTAACCCCTAACCCTAAAACGCAATGATAATTAGGCTACGGTACCCAATAATTAAAAAAAAAAATTCGAAAAATCGCCGAATAGGGAACTCGCCGAAAAGGGCTCTCGCCGAATTGGACTAGCCGAATCGGACTCGCCGAAACGGGCCATTCCATCCATAGATATATGAAATATTAAAAATAGATGAATCATGTACTGAATTTATTAAAATTTAGCTCGCAAGAAAGGAGAAGTGGTTCATTCTGGCCACTTCATGATTTCATCAGTGGCTGACCAAGAAGAGATTGAAGAGAGTGATCCTGATCGTGATTCACCTATCCACTATGAACAAAATCGAATGAGGCAACTTGGTTATGATTTTTCTAATGTTTCCAAGGAAACAAGGGTACCGTATGTCGTTGATTCCAAATTGTTAATCTATTAACCGTAGGACAGGTTTTCAAAGCTATTTCTCAGCCAGACAGTTACTACACTGATGTTTTAAATGCTGAGATTAGAGACTATATAATAAGCATCAAAAAATATGCAGCGATTAGAAGCAGTAGTGTGGAAAACAGACGGACATACAGGAAACAAATTACATTAGAAAAAGGCAACTACATATAATTACAAAAGAATTTGCACCACATGGTACATGATACATCTAGTATATAAATGTTGAGGAGAATGAACGCGCTTCCCACAAATAAAATTGTTTGTTTAAATTTGGGTTGCAGCGTTTGATTAACAGCACTACAACCCAAAACGCTTGGCAACCCAAATTTACACAAACAATTATTTGCGGGAGGCCCATCCATTCTCCTCAACATTTACTAGATGTTTCAGTTGTATCACGTACCCTGTGGTGCAAGTTCTTTTGTAGTTATATAATATAGTTGCCTTTTTCTAATGTACAGTAATTTGTTTTCCGTCTGTCTGTTTTCCACACTATTGCTTTTAATCGCTGCATATTTCTTGTTGCTTATGGTCAGTTAGCTAGTTACCTTCAAGAAGCTGTAATTTATTGGATTTTTATAAATATGTTCATTTTTCAGATTCCTTATGAGGGCTTAAGTTAAGCCGAAAACGTTTGACTGATAAACTATTTGTAAATATGTAAAATATATTGTTATAATGCTTAACCCTATTGTATTATTCTGTCTTGCCTGTTTTTGGTACAAGAAAGCAAACTTTCTCCCGAAACTACATTTTTTATACTTATTTTTTATCTTGTATCTTTCAAACCAATCGCATGAGTTATATATAATATACTTTCAACTTCATTGGATAATCTAGCTTCTAGCGTTTTATGATGTTTGTGTAGTTACAATTTACATCAGTGATGACATTGCACAACCTTGGAGTATATTAAAGGAAAAATGGTATAGATTACAAAACATTTACAGTTTATAACGAAATTATATAATATATTATATATTATATATATAACGAAATGCATTATTGAAGTTTGCTTTCTTTGATTTGGCCTTATTTTGGTTTCTAATTGTCCTGTCTGCTTTCTCTGCAGAACACTTATCAATTCGGACCACTGCCAACCAATAAGATAACAATTGATGGGTCGTTAGCTAGACTGTTTCAATGCATGTCTTTAGCTTATCAAGGGTATGTTCTGTCCCCTTATTGTGGTTGAAGAATTCTTTTCAAGATGAACTGTTTGAATTAAGAATTACCATGATAGAAGCATTGTAATCTTTAACTGGATTTTGTGTCAGATACGTTTTCCGGAGAAGTATTTTTTCTGCTTTCACAGTTCGCACACTTTCCCTGTATGCCATTTATGTAATTGCACAGGACATATATATATACTGTATAACATGTCTTTGTGTTTTATTACAAATAGGTTTCTTGTTTGTAATTTTACTTACAGAATGTTTGTATGTTTCAGAGGAAAGGTTGTATCACCAAAATGGAAAAACTTCAAGGGAATGAAACTGACAGTAAAGGATAAAATACGACTAAATAATGCTATTTGGAGGACGTGGCACATTCAATGTAGGTTTATTATATGTCTCATCAGTTTCATTTTCATGACATTTGCAAAACGATTTTATTACGGTACTACAAGTTATTTTTTACCTGATGTCATTTGTTCACTTATGGCAGTTGATCAACTTTATGGATAGAACAAGGTAGTATGTTACTGTTAGTGATAGTAAGTTTTCACAGGAATCACAGCGCTCATCGAGCTACAATTTACCCAGGTAGCTAGTGAGCTGCTCTCTCAGAGCGGAATGGCCCGTTTCGGTGAGTCCGATTCGGTGAGTCCGATTCGGTTAGTCCGATTCGGTGAGTCCGATCCCTTAACGGGGGATTTTTTCAATTTTTTTTTTTAATTATCGGGTACCATAGCCTAATTATCATTGCCGTTTTAGGGTTAGGGATTAGGGGTTAAAAGTTAGTAACTCACCGAATCGGACTCACCGAATAGTAGCAGACCCCTCTCAGAGTGCCTTATAAAGAAGAGATCCTACGGCCATTTACAGTAACTGAATTGTGTTAAATGCCAGTCTTTTGTATAGCTACCGTTTTTCTTTGCTATTTAGATATAATGAGAAAAAGAAAAGTACAATCCTTCATCCAATTTGCCACACCAATGGAAATAGATTACAACTGGCATGCCAAACCTGAGGTGCTTGCTTTGACGTTGATTTTTGTGAATGTGATTTTGTAAACTTACAAACATTTGCTCACTGTCTAGTGAAGTATGAGAACATTTTGAGGATTTTGGCTATGATATAAAACAGACTTCTCATGGACATGTTACTTTAATATGAGTCAATAAGCAATTGTGTCAACAAGCAAAAAGCTTTAATAAGCAATTGTGTTGCTTCTTACCATTTATCGTGTATGCATCTGTATTTATTTATTCAGGATAGGGTACCATGTCTAATTGTCTACGTGTCTAATTAGGGCACACGACATTATGACGCGTAAACTTGATGCGAGACATTTGACCGCGGCCGACCTCTCACAGTGACATCTCACTTCTCACCACAAAATGTTTCGCGCAAATTCTATTTCATTCACTGAGCATATCTTGCCTTGCAGATTTTTGTTTGCCAGTGTTTAATTCCCATCACAATTTTTTACTAGATACCTACTGTGACGTAAAAGTTACTCAATATTTGAAACAAGAAAATATAGGCTACAACAATAAGCTATAATATAGTGCAATGTGTTGAGTCAATAGAAAGACACCATACATTGAAAGAGTTAAGGATTTCTCTAAAACAGTTTTAAAAGTAATCTGTATTGGTTAGTGCTGTTGGACATAGAAGTAATATAATAATAAAAAATAAAATAAATTTCAGTACAAACTTTCCTATGATGTAATATCGTTGAGGTATCCAAACAGTTCCCATTTGTGGCTTAAATTTTTTGTTCGTTTGTTTGTAACTTTTCATAGATTATTTTCTTGTTTGATATATAATTGAATATATTGGATTACTTTTGTGTCACAAACGTGTAATCAAAAAGCACGTGTTAGAAGTTTAACGCTGGCAAACGAAAATATCTTCACTTCAATAGATGAAATAGACTTTATGCCAAATAGTCTTGCGGTGAGATGTAACTTGTGATGAAATTTCCCTACGGCATGTCTGGAGCAATTAGTTGTCTTGCCCCAGAATGACATGAGCGCGTTTGATACCAAGGCATGTAAGAAGTGTTTGTTTTTTTTAATGTGAAATGCCAAATTTGGCTTTATTGACTTGTAATTTTTCTAAGTCATACAAACTTCCCATTGAGATTAGTTTCAAAATTTTCGTGCTCATGTGTGTTGAAGGCGGTTGTAATGGAGGGCAAATACTGGAAAATGCGAATCGATTCTGTCGTTGCTGAGTACAAGAAATGGAGAGGTTTCTTCATGGAGAAGGTGAGCACTGAGCAAGTTTGCCAAATGCATATCACTCCATCATGAAAGTGGTTTTCCGTTTTTTTTGACATGTATATTTATCCCCAATTGCTTTTTTCAGCTGAAGTTATCCGACTACCCTGGGTTAATGGTATGTATTGAACTACGATTCATTTCCCCGGCAAAAAAATAAATCTAATTTTTTAACTAGATCCTAACTTTTAGCAAAGTGACAGTAACAATGTTGTATATAATCGTGCTTTATATTAAAAAATAAAGTGTATTATAAGTTCTGTTTTTCTCGAATACTTTTATCCCCATACAATCCACTTGCACTGAGAATTAAAGCAATTATAATTTTTTTCTTGTGAAGTAATTGTGTGCATCTTAAAACTTTGTTTGTTAATAAGATAATGCTTGATTGCAAAAAGGGGTCGATTTACATACTCTACCCGTTTTTTGTTTGTTTGATCTTAACGAGCACAAACGTTATATAATACCAAGAAGTCAAAGTGGTAAAATGATGAAGTTAGAATGCAAAGATATCGACAAGATTACACCGAATTTGCTTGGTTTCAAACTTAAGTTATAATCCAGTGGGTTTCGGAGAATGTCAACACATCGTCGTCTTCACGTGCTATCGATTTTCAAAAGCCGAAATCCAGTGACGACACACAGCTAGACGATTTTTCTGACACGTTATTCAACAACTTATCCCAACAGCCGTTTGAGTTTCCTAATGCAAGGGAAATAGGTAAACATGAAGTTAACCTTGTGGTGATTTACTTTCTCTTTTGGAGTGTTGATTCTAGGATGTTCGCATAAAGTTGTTTGACTAAAGGACAAAGGTTTTCAGCCGCAAATTTTATAAGAATGCCTGGCCTTGAGTACCCGACAGTAAAAATAATACTACTTACTCCCCGTATGACACAATACTAGCATTATATCTGCATTCTGCATGGCAATTTTTTTACAAAATGAAACTACCATTCAGACGCCTGATCGACCTCAAGTAAATGCTGTTATCGAAACCTGTCTTCCTGGCCTTGACATAAACATGAAACAGTAAATGACGTTTCAAAGGCTACATTATGTTTATTTTCTTTTTATTGTGGAATTCGATTGTAAACTGTTAACCAATTACGTTGAATTGGTTTTCCCACCTCCACCAGATATACAGATACAAAGGTACACAGATATATAATATTTTTCAGCCATGCAAATGACCAATTCCGACATGATCCAGCCCGGGTTACTTCAACTGCAACCAATCGTCGACGACTTCCTTGACTTTGATTCTATACATGGTAAGATCTGAAGCATGGTTCTCTCGAAGAAATAATGATGTAACTCCCCGTTCTGATGACAAGCTTTATGCTACACCTAATGCGTACTTCGGACGATATAGCTCAAAGAATGACACAGACCATGGAATTTGAACTGCAAACCGATCTGCTATGTTGGATAACAACCAAAATTGCTAGTACAAGTTGATTGAGTAGTAGTTGATAAACACAGTTTTTGTATCTAATTTAAGCTACTTTTGTGTTATTGTTACCATATAGAAAAGTACTAATTGATTTTGTGAGCGTGAATCTAGGTGTTTTGCATTGATTTGAGATTCAGTGATCACGCTTTGGCAAAATTATTATTTCATTGAGATTTAAAGCACATTTACCATAGAGTTTAAAGTTATATATATTGGCGTACAGGTATTATTATTATAGGTTTGCACGTCGGCAAGGTCTGCGTATATTGGTCGTTAATTGTATGGTTTAACATTTTCAACATGTATTTACGAGAGTTGAGTTTTACCTTTGTGTGAAAAAAAATAATGTGAATAAAATTCCTTTCGTTGTTATGACAAATAAATGTTTTTTGCAAGAAAAAATTGTTCTCTTATATTTGCTGATATATTTTTGTTGTTGTTTCATTGCAGACTTGTTAAATCCACCAAAAAAGAACGTGGTCCCCTTTTCGGGTGCGCCCAGTCCAAATTTTCTTCCAAGCTCTACGGACGTCTTCGAAACAAGCAGTTTCGCCAACATGCTGGAGGCTGGTGCCGCTCAGCAACAGAACAATGTTCCCAACAATCAAGTAAGTACACTGTGGTCTAATATAAGACTTTGTTATTAGTTTGGGTGGATTGGACAGGAAGCCAAGAAAGCCAATCCTGGTGCCTTTCCTCAGACAGGTCATGAAGTTTATTGCCAAGATACAAGTTCCGTGTGCTCTCACTGAGTTTCGAACTGACTCTCTTTCGACTGTCATGGAGACGTTCTCTCCTCTCGGTCACGTATCCGTCATCTGTAGCCAGTTGTAAATTGGCAATAATTTCATCTATGCCTTTGACTTTTTCTGGTAATAATTGATTGATTGTTTAAGATGTGGCACAATAACAAAGTTTTCTTTTCATTGGTTCTTGGTGAGTCGCTTTCTCAGTTACATATAACAGCAGATTTGCTCTTTCTTTACTTCATTCTCACGCCCCACTGATATTATTGCAGCCCATGGACTTCAACAATGACTTCCAACAAATACCAACGAAAAATGCCCAACTTCAGCCACGTCAGCAGTTTGCTCTGTCCTCAGATCCTACGTTTTCTGTTATCAACATTGTCCCTGCTCCATCTTATCCGCAGAACAGTAAGCACGTTACGCTGTGTTCTTCCCAGACAGCAAATCAGTTGTTTTTTACATTGATTCAACGTCTACAGACGTTGGTTGCAAGCCTTTCACTCAGTTAGAAATTTCAATTATTAGGTATTATGTAGTTAAACCTCACCAAACCCACTCATGTGTTTACCTGGTGGCTGTCTTTTTCAATTGCCAACATGTTAAGCTATTTCTTACAAGTGTATGTGATGCTGGTTGTATATAATACTGTATATTACAAAAAGGAAGCACGTTATACAAACATCAACAAGACGTCGGTTATTACTATTTTACTACCCTCAGCAAAAACGCTCGTGCAGTACAGGACAGGTTAAAATTCTATCAAGCACGTTTTAATTTGAATTTATTGTTGCGAAACGGTTTAATTTGGAAAAAAGAACGTAGTTTATCTCATTCCAACATGGCTAACAATGGCACTGATATTGTCTGCGCAGGCTTCCAGCAGTCTACGACCGGCCAGATGCCTGGAGAGGCACTTAACAATGTCAATCCTTCTATTCTCCCCAATTATGAAGTAGACCCCACCAAATCATACCCCGTTGAACAAGATTCACTTCAGCAACAAATGTTACCTAAACCGGTACGTAGACGCATGGTAGACGTTGGAATGAAATGCAATGTCACCAGCTAACTAGCTTACCGTAGTTGTTGGAGAGTTATGGCAATCATTTAAGTTTTGTATAGTTTTCTTGCTTCACGATGACTTCCACTTCACACACTGCTATTTAGATTGTTTTGATTTTGAACAATGTTGAAACTGCGTAAGTTGTTCCCTTTCGTTTCATCTCCGTCCCAATATTTATTCACCATCGGTTGTCTCCTCGGTGTATCCAGACAGAAAATCAGCCGTTTTTTACATTGATTTAACGTCTGCAGACGTTGAATCAATGTAAAAAACGACTGATTTGTTGTCTGGTTAATGGTGACTTTGAATTCATTCGGAGATAGACTGGGTGTAATTTAACGATAAGCACTGATTAGATTCCTCCAACAAATTGCGTAAAATATGAAATATTACTATTTGTAATAAAGCGTTCGTATTTTACGTTATGTTGACGCAAAATTGTTCATCATTATTTTATTTCGTGTCAAATTTCGTTTTTCATGATGAACTTCGACCGAAATCGTTTCAAAGTGTCCTAACATTAATCGATCTTTACATTGTGCATAGTTGATAACTTATATGCTATGAGAGGTCCTTTTAATTTGTTATTTGACTATCTTTGTAATGCACTGGTTTCGTATTTTCAGAATCCGCCAGTAAATACAGGTTTTGAAATGAGAAGCAATGCTGCGAATGTACGTCGCCCGTATCCTCAGTTAAAGGTCAGAGTCAAATCGATTTCTAATGTTGTTTTGTTTGGCTTAATGAAAAAAAAAGATCTTTGTGGTATTTTTTTACAAATGTTATTAGTTATTCCCAGGCTAGCAATCTATACCATGCGTTCGCACGCCAGCAATACATGCGCAGGTGCGCCAACGAGGTTTTACTCCCTGCATACACGTATATTCTTATCTCTCAATTTTTGTATCATAGCCAATTTTGTTTTTGAGCTACGAGATGCTCATCATACGAGTTCTCAAACATCATTGTTGTAATTAGACGTCACAAGAGATGCAATACTTTCCACCGCACCAAAGCTGTGATGTTGCGACGCAGCAAAACCCCTCGATCAATCCTATGGTAGTCAATCATACACAAAAGCGGTCTCACCATACGCAAGGTAAGCTATACGTCTCTGGTACTTCACCAAATGCAGTTGTAACATTGCCAATCACACTGTCGTTACGTGACGTCGATTGCCAAAGTGACGTAAATCTGCTAAGCTTTTTGTTTCCAGCCGGCAACCTCTTCAGAAGCGGAGTCGAGACCGCGTCACTCAACAACCTGGCAACGAATCATGTTACTGCTGTGATGCAACCTCCCCAGCCACAACAGAAGCGATTGAGTGAAATAAACATGCCAGTCGTTCGCTCTGATGTCGCTCAGTTGAAACAACTTCTCACCTCCAGTGAGTTTGTACTCTCGCACCGTCGTTGCGTGTAACTGGCGAAGTTCCATTTGAATTTTTAAATTTTGAAGCTCTTTGCATTAAGTTGTGGAAGTTAATGTTTTAACTTAACTGCGCTATTTTGATTGGGCCGATGTTGATCTGCTTTACGTCATACAGGCATGAAAAATGAACTAAAATCATCTTTTATCACACGTTCATTATTTCTCAGACATATCCTGAAGGTAGTTGTCGTCTCACTCTTAGTAGAGTTTTGTGTTTTTCACAATAATTGATCTTTTCAAACGTAAGTTGTTGTAGAATCGTACGCTTCCCCACAACTCCGAAACAATGGACGAAACTCGAACCAAAGAATACCTGCCCAGCCTTCTCAGCAGGTGACTACTTGTCTTCGTTTTATGTTGCTTCAATCAATTGATCTTCAATCACTTCCGTCTATGCTCTTATAATATTTTTTGTGTAGCCTCCCAGCTGGCCAGGTATCGAGCAATCTCAGAAAACAGTCATTAACTCCGCGCAAGGTCCCTCACGTAACCAGCAGGCTTTCGAGCAAACTGCTTCTGGTTGCCACATGGACACAACACCGTCAGGGCAGTCATTTGTTGAAACTATGGACATGGAGCAGGGATCTCACGGTAACACGCATTTCTACCCTTTTCTTCAGTTTTAACTGAAGCCAATCATGAGTTACCATTCATTTGAAAACACATTATTTTCATTGTTTTATTTCTTCTCAACTTGTTTCGGCAGGCAATCAGCGGTAATCTACAATGCACTCATTTTCTTTACGCATTTTACGGTTGCGGTAAATGCAGCTCCCGTCTAAATACAATTCTTCATCGCTTATCAAGTCTAAGCAATGTTGAAGGCATGCAGAAAGCTAACTCTCGCTTCGATGTAGGAATTACCAGTATGTTGTAGTGACATGTCGCTGTTGATTTTTTAGAACCTGTTCTATCAATGCCCCAAGACCAGGACATGGCACAAACGGTAAATGCTAATTTGCATTGTTAACTAAACCCAGTTGAACAATCGCCTACTTTTTCATTGAATCAACGTCTGTAGACGCTGAGTCTGGGTGAAAAGAACTGTTTCTGGCTGGTATAGCATTCACAACTCACACTGCCACAGTTTGACATAGATCATTACTATGTACTTGTGCATCCCACGCAGTTGATGGAGACGTGGCGACATAGATTTTATGTTCCTGAAGTTTGAATTAACACTGATTTTATGTTCCTGAAGTTAATTAATTCGCTGCCAGTAAAAAAGTTTTCGTTTAGTTTTGTGAGAAATTTTTATGTTATTTTGTAAACCGTGACACTAAACCGTTGATATTGTCTACGTTTAGCTCTGCAATTTTCAGAGATGTGCAATGTTTTATTAATTATGTACTAATGTTTTATTTAACCTTTTTTCGCTTAAATCCCTTAGTATGGGATCGCCGAGGAGGATGTTTGACATCCAAAACACCATGTTGTGCTCATGCTCTTGTCAATCCCATTCCTTTCATATCCCCTTTAATAGGTTCTCAGCTTTTAGTTCTGTGATCAAAATTATACACTTTTCACTTGTGGAGGCTTATGCTTTTTCTTAGATGCTGTATCAGTCGTAAAAGATTAAGATCAACGATTTATTTTTGATTAAAATCGTCTTTTTCACCCTATGGCATAAAATTTATTGAAAATCTGTAGGGAAAATGTTGAAAACAGGTTATTTATACATGGTTAGAGAAATTATTCACATTTCGTCGTCAGCAGTTTGGTAAAACTCTTAACTTGATTGTCTATTATTACATAACAATTCATTCATGCGTCCATGAAAATTGTGTCGTCACTTTTTGATTTGGATTTTCGGTCAATTATGCATATCTATGCAATCATATGTGCAAAATCTTGATTTGGAAGAGTGCAAAATCACATACAACAGAATATTCTTAATTCTTATACCTGCTCAAAAATCACCTGATGAACAAGAAGTTAGCAATGACGTATTTGCACGTCATAATATTTGTATTGTAGGAAGCTCAGCAAAAGCCAGATTCGCTTTCAACCGAGCAAAGACGTCGTTTTAACATCAAAATGGAATTTTCTCGATTGCAAAAGACGTTATACGGTGACAGTTTTCAAAGCCACACGAAGGTGAGTATCTTGCCTCTAAAAATACACAAGTGAACGAAAACTATCTCTTGAAAACATCATTCAAAACGATTTGAAACAGTTAAGGTTCTCCATCTGGTTCAATTTTTATTAAGGAGCTAGATTCACTAAAGAAAAAGAAAAAAACAATGATATTAAACCTAAATGTTAATTTCCTAAAATCTTTAAAAAAAAAACTCTGATGAGATAAGTATATTTCTAGGGAGTCCCGGCAAGGGGTAAACGATAGTAAAATAGGTAGAGCTTCTAAGGGATGTTAATGGCGGTGCCTTTTTATCTTGGTAGACCAGCAAAGCTGCCTTGATGAGCAAAGCAGCCCAACAGATCCAGAAATTGAAGATGGAAAAAGTTAAACGAGATAGGGAAATTTCCAGTTTAAAAGAAGACTTGGAAAAGTTGAAACTTTCCATAAGGTATGCGACGCACATCAATTTTCTAGTCTACATCCGGCGCAACTGTGCGAGATCACGTCAGACTATACGGTCTAGACATGTATGTGCTGAGTAAGCATTTGACGTCGCTTCATTTCATTTAGCTAACCCACATTACAACCATGAGCAAAGTACGCAAGTGGCATGTTCATTTCGTTTTGAAACTACCTTTGTACCGTCAGTTTATGCCAACCTTGCAAGAAAGCTGATTTTGTATTCATGCATTCGGCGGTCCGTTTATGTTCTGTCCATGTTGTACAGTAGTAATTTTTATGGAATTGTATTGCAGAAACTACAGTTAGCGACTTTGAATTATTATTCTGAAAGCATCTGTAATACTTTGTGGCATCAGTCCAATCAGAAGTGAAGGTGCCTTTCGCTTCCCGAATTTCTTAATCATTTTGCTTTTCAGCTCCTCTCAGCGGCAATTGCCAGCTACCGGTGCTCCTGTGCCTCGACATCGCACAGAAGAAGCAAAGAATCAGTTCGAGACTTGGGCTCGGGAAAGAACGAAGCAAGATTGGAAGTTTTATATTTTTGGGGTCGTCATCAGGCCGTGGTTCGATTCCTACCTGAGTCACGTATCTAGCGTCGACATGGCGCGGTTTAATCAATCAGTGCGTGAGTGGCTGGATACAGGGTGTTCTTTGCCTGTTCTCAGACGAGGTGGGTGGTGGCTTCAATACGCTTTCTCAATCAAATTGTGAAGTAACACATCTCAGACTATAAATCAACAGCAAATGGTCATAAAAAAAATTAGAAAGCATTTAATTTTAAATGCTAACACCATAGAATTTTTTTGCTTTTTGGGCGATTTACGGGATTGAAGTTACGTGTTTAATTCGGTTTCCTTCTCATCACCAGGTGTCGTGCAATCACTACAAGTTCTGAGCACCACCACCTGCATACTGAACAATGCATCGCAGTTACAAAAGCAAGTAGAGGATTCCTTTAAAAACCAACCCTAGTTTGGTGGAAGTAGCAGAGCAACGCTACGAGAGTTATGTGGTTCTCGCGCTGCATCGTTATTCTGCTACCAACGTACAAGTTGCTTTCTGTTTTTCGCCACTCAACGTAGCTCAGCACTCTTCGCTGACCGAAGCTATTCCTTGACTAAAAGGTTCCGAAAAGGAAACCATCTTTACGCTCTACTCGAGTGCACTGATATCTTGACAAGCGATTTGCCAGTGGTGCCATACGTTTGTTTGACAATGTGCTATTTTGTAGTGAGAAATAAACTTTCGATATTCTGCCCACTCTGCCACTGTTCTGTTCCATTTCAAGACAATGTCCTTAAACGCGTCGTCATATCAACCTTGCAGTCTTGCCTGTGATTCTTGTACATTGTTGTATGGGCCTTCACCCTTCATTCAGCATCATCATAAGGAAACATGCTTTCTTAGTCGAAGTTATTTTTGCATTTTAAAATTGAGTGACATCATGTTCTTCCATTCTGATTAGCATTGAGGTTGAGCTAGTTATTGCTTTTTAAGTAGTTTTGAATGTCTGAATTTCTCCATATGCAAGTCGGGTAGCAGTGCTGCCATATTTCTGTTTGTTTTATTTTTAATGTTTTGTTGTTCTGTCTCAGCTGGAAAACCCGTTCTTTTTACATTTATTTAACGCTTGCGGATGTTAAAAGAAATGTAAAAAGTGCAGGTTTTGGTAGCTGTTGTGATGTTACAGCATCAACGATTTTTTACTTGAATCGTTTTTTTTTAATGTCGGTTTACTTTTGTAGATGACTGCACAATCAGCAATGGGTGGAAACGTTTGTTTCATTTTTTACAGACTACAGTGGCACCTCACTGTATTTTAATGTTTTGGCAGGTAAAAAGACCCTTCGTGTGGTTAAGGACTTTGCCTCGTACTTCGGCTTTGTATTTGTAATTGATTGCTCTTTCCTTAATGCAGTTTGTCGACTGCAAAGTTTGTTACCTAGTGCTCTTTAATTTTGTTTTTGTCTCTGTTCAAACAAAAACTCTTCCTCGTTGACTCTCATCGTTCAACTCGTTATTTTGATTTCATTAACTCCAGTCTCTGATCTGATCGCGTCATTTTTTTTCATCAGTTTCACCTATCTTCCTGTTTGCTGTTGCATTTCTCAATTTCAATTAATTGAAATGAAAAGTAAATAGAGTGTGGCTTGGGAAAAAAAGTTACAAGCGTGGCTACAAGCCAATAGGACGCTATTTCCGTAAATATATTTTAAACATGGCCGTTTCAAGAACAAACTGCTTCTGTTTTACGCCATTTTGCGGTTATAATAATGTGTGTTTTTGCTCTAACCTATACTATTGTTTCATACAGTCTTTGATATGACCTAACTAAATATTGAACCTAAATCCGTCAATCCAGACTCGGCGCACTATCCACTAAGTGAAATGTTTTCTACAAACTTCTAGGTTTAAACAAGAAATCGAAAATGCATAGTTACGTTTTTTGTCTGCAACAAAACTTTGCAAAAAAATTCACATCAGGCTGCATAGGCACTGTAGCCTAGTAGTAGCAGTCCCAGGTTTCAGCAAAAGTGTAAACCTTTAGACGGTGGTTGATACGATTTATTCGTTGACATCCAGCGGCTTCCTTCAGAAGCTCGTGCTGCTTGCAACAACACTGCGTTGTCGAGCTCGACTTTGCGCAATAAAACAGCATCGGAATCAGTTAAATATGAAATTCGATCATGCAAAGGTAAGCCACTAATTTAAGAAAACTTATGACCCAGTTGAGGTAGCCTACGTAGGAGTTTCGTGAAAGTGGAGGGTCAGCATTTTTTTTTAGAAAAACGCTCATTTGCTGGAGTAGGCCTAAAGGGTTGCCGTAGCTTGCTCAGTGAAAAACTTGGCGACTTAACCAACCAAACAACCTTTATCGCACTGGTAGACTGCTGAATGTGTCAATCCTCATTTGTAGAGTCGGAGTAGCCAACCCTTGCAATTGAGCTTAGCCGCACTATTCTAAAAGCTCTGTTTCAGGGGGTAGCCACTTTAACAAATAGAAATTCTGCCACTGCGAATGACTACAATGCTACCGCCAACCAATCAGAACATGTTATAAGAGGCTACCATCCAATTGTGACCTTTCTAGCACTCAGCCAGAGAGTTAATGCTTGTTTTGAACTTTATTTGGTAATTACAGAAGAAAAAAGGGCAATAGCAGTGGTGGGAATCGAACCCGCGTTAATGACATAACTAATTTCTAGCCCTAACCCTCAAGCTAAGCAGCTGACAGAAACTCCATCACTTGATTTGCTTTGTGTCATCTTCTTTTCGCTCTTTTTCACGTCATAGAAAACGTAGCTTATGATTGGTTGGCGGTGCATTCTAGTTAATTGCAGTGGCAGAATTTTTCCTTGTTAAAGTGGCTACCGTTCCAGGGCATAGGACTTGTGGTGTCAAGGTATGAAGCTGATGATGTGGTTAAATATTGCAACGGCTTACAAAATTATTTCTGATTTTTTTAACCTAGCGACCTAGCCTATCAACTAAAATGACGATTACGTCTTAATTAATTACGATTTCTGTGAGGGACGTTTACGAGTTTGCATGTTTAGTGTATAGTATTTATTTGTGTTGGCTACGTTTTCAGCGTAGCCTACGCTAGGTTGTGCTAATATTTTAATAATAGTCTATCATTTCTAACTCCATTTCCTACATTTAAAAGCCTTGGTGACATGAAAAAACTTGAAATGCTTTCAACTTTTATTACCGACGCAAACATTCAAAGTTGCCAACTTATTCTATTCCCACGATTTATGATAGTCAACGTTACAAGATCTGTTGAGATGAGACTAGGCTACATGACTTTTTAGAACATGCTTTTTATATTTCAGTTTCACTCCTTTTGTCCTTCAAAAACAGCCATTTTTCCTCCCATGCCTGCTTTGGCTTCAATGTTTTCTCTCCAATCTTTTACTTCGGCCTGAAAAAATTAAACTATTTGCGAAATCTATAGGTTACAGTGAAGGTTTTTATTACACCGGTAATCTACAGTAGTTTCAGGTTTGCCATATTTTGTAAAAAACACTTACATCTTCTTTTTTGGAACCTTCCTTTTTGACCGATTTAAGGTTAGATCGGAGGTCCATGGAAACTTTGTGTTTGGATCCAAGGAGCGCTCTCAACATCTGATCAGCAGACATTCTGACTCGACGAAGAGGAGGACGCTTAAACTTTCCCCGAAGATCAAATATTTTTTGGTTTAAGTCTTCAATCTGAATATAACAACATGGCGAAGGTTAATATCGTTGAGTATTGAAATTAGGGTCATTATATTACGGGATGCAAAGATGCTCTTTTCCGGATACATTAGAAGGGTCAATTCAACATTCTTTTAATGCCATAGGCCTGCTAATAAGCTTGCATTCAACAAGAAATCTTAAATGACTTTAAAATTAACCTTACTAGCCTGCTTCCATATAACTTAGGTTAACCTACAAAAATTGCAATATTCTGTAAATTAAAAAAAAACTTCTAGTGTGGCGGATAAGCCAAAAGGTGTAGTGTAGCATCCCATTGATCTAAAATCTCTAGATAGAATATAGGTAAGCCTATATGCAAGGGTGGGCAATAGCGTGCTACTTTTTGGTAGCAGTATAGCGCCGTTATATTTTTGTTGGAGCAGCGACGCTACTTTTTTTCGCGGTAGCGTAGAGGCGCTACATTTCTTTCAGTCAAACTGTCGTTACTCGCTACTTTCCAATACAAAGTGAAAAAAATGACTTTTTTTGGAGAATTTTTTTGGAAACAATTAATGCATGAAAAATTTAAAGCAAAAGTCATTCAACTGTTGCGGGAAACATCAAAACACGTTGATACCGACAACAGCGACACCAACACCAGTCACGACTCCGAGGATGAATGTTTTGGTGTGTTGGTGTCATTGCATGAAACGTCGATACGGAAAGAAAGGCAATTGTGGAGGTCTTTTTTCAGACAGAGGCAAGTCCTTGAGCTTTCCCAGTGCCGATTTATAGCCTAACCCCTCTTTATTACGTACAACACCCCCATTCCTTTCAGTGCTGCGATTGAGAGATTTTTTTCCTTTGGAAAAGACGTGCTGAAGCCAAATCGAGCAGGACTCGGCGACTAACATTTTGAAAGATGCGTAGCAATAAATTTCACCTAGAACGTGTTTTTATAACGACACTGAAATGGCAATTTAGCCTAAACGAATGATATTCATTTTCAAGTGCTTACTGTGTCAGTTTAAGTTAAGACAAAAGTAGCGGTAGCGCGCGCTATTTTAGATCGGGTAGCGCGCTACTTTTAAGTAGCGAATGTCCACCTCTACCTATACGTAACTGATTTACAGAGGTTTATAGTTTATACCGTTAGCAACAGCAGTAGGCTACCCTATAGGCTCCCTCGGACTGAGATAGCATTTCTTTTTGAAACCTTTATAGGGACCAATCAATTTTGCTCGAAGAAGTAAACGTCACAACATACTTCTTGATCATTTTTCTTTACCCTGGCTTCAATATCAAATCTTTGTTCGTCCACTTTGTCAATTTTAGCATGAAGTTCACGACAGAGATCCTTTAAAAAATATGTTCTTATATTAGCATTATTCCGAGTTTTAGCAAAAAAAAATAAAATTCAATCTATAGTAGAACGTATGCTTTTGGGACTAAAACTTTGGTTTAGATGAAGCATCATTTATCTTTGAAAACATTTGTTAGTGGTGAAAACATTCATCAATCAGTTTTATTACGGCACCGGTACAGAAGGCTTTGTCAGTTTCACATTGAAAACATTTACGTGTAAAATTCAAATGCAAACCATTATTCAAAGTGATAACATTCAAATTGCCTAATAGCCTATACGGTAGGCTACAATATACTTTGAATGTAGCGTAATGCAGCTGAAACTATTAAAAGCAATGTTTCAACTTTTATGCGATAGGCTAAGATTAACACTGCAAATTATAAATATTGATTAAAATGTGTAATTTGCAATATTTAGACTACCATCAACTCTTGTTGAGACATGGAAGATATGTTTCCAAGTGGCTGCAATCTTTTGCTGAGGGCAGCTTTCTTCTCTTCCGCTTTCCTCTCCGCCTCTCTTTTTAGCTCTTCTCGAGCTTTGTTAAGCATAAGCGACTTCAGCATCGCCTTGCGCTGATGTGTCATTCTTCTAGCTCCACTCTGGACAAACAAAATGCAATTAACCCATTCAAAAGAGAAACAATTTTTGGATTTATTTAATTATCAACACCTTCTGCAACGTGTCCGAGGAAAATGCTGCTGCGTCACGCATAGCCTGTAGTAGGCTATTGTTCGACAAGCTTCTTGGAGGATTACTAAACCTTTACACTCAATCCAAGATTTCAAAATCCAGGTATAGCCTGAAGGCTGAAGTTTGTGTAACTGCAAACGCAAGCGACCATTAGCCTCCGACCCTAGATGAAGAGACCAGGCTACTGTAGGCTATCTATCTAATCGACATGGGCTAAACGCCAATTCTAATCTCAAATAGAAGAAACCAACAAAACATAGATAACGAATGTTAGCCTACTAGGGTAGCATTTAAACTTACTGCATGCTTTATCTCAGATATTTCACTAACTACGATATTCTAAGTAAGTAGGCTAATCCTTCACATTAGTAAAAAAAACTTATTAACAGGCAGTGTATTTTTGGGGTTATATAAGGTTGATTGTTTTGAGGTGCAACAAAACCGTGAGGCATGCGGAAAAATAATCCAATGTCAATCGGTGAACAAAGTTTAAAAAAACAATAACAGGCCATAAAACTAGTTGAATGTTTTACAACGCTACCATAAGATTCGCTTGACTAGCAGATATCTGCAGTCGACACCACATTCTTTGTCAAAGTAACCAGCAGTTGTTGAAACTCAGCTGCCGCTGAGCTTTGGGAATTAGCGCACGGCGTTTCAGAGCTTGATTTTAGTTTTGGAGCACGGAAGGCTAGGCTTTGGCTAGGTTTACTCGAAACAAAACGAAAAAAAATCATTAACGTCAACAGTGCTTCAAATTCAACTGAACATTTTTTTTCTTTTTCGACTGAGCCCTTTTCAGATAGCGACAAATATATCAACGTAATGTACTATTAGCAAATTACACTAATTACTGATTTTTTTTGTTTAATTTATGTCACAAACAATATCCATTCATGGATGTATAGGCAAACGACATTAATCTTATTCTTCTGCGATTTTTTCGATTGGCAATTATACTGCCAATGGTCATTATCTGAAATCATATCGCAATCAACTTTATGTTACTTGAATAAGCTACCGGTTTTTCAACTTCCCAGTAGGATAGGCTACAGATCAGATCGTTTAGTGTGGATAGCTACGTGTCGACATGCAAGCTTGTGTAAGTGCTGGCGCATCGTGTTATCAGCCAATGCAGTACATTATCTCCGTTTGATGACATGACACTGCTACTGCCAAAGGAATTGTTGAAAATGGTTTTCTTTTTCTTTGGAGGGGCGAGGTAGTTTTTCTTTTCTTCCATCTGTTATAATTGAAGGCATTGAAACATTATGCAAAATAGCGGCACCATAGTGCTTGATCGGTGTTATGTGAAGGAAAGCATAACCTTTTCCAGTTCGTGTTTCTTCTCTTGCTCAACTTTCTTTTCCTCCTCCCCTTCTTCTTTTTCCTCAACCTCTTCTTCTTCTTCATCTTCTTCGCTTTCACTTTCTTCTTCCTCTTCCTCACTTGAAGAAGATTCTTCTTCTGAATCCGAGTTAGCGTACTTGCAGAAATGTTTAGGTGAATAAGAAATCGAACGTCTGCTTTGATAAGTAATATTGTTTACTAATTTAATATATACAGTTTCACTTTTTTATTTTTTTAGAATCACTGAGCCAAGTTAGCCTATGCCTACATTTCGCTAAGGAAAGTAATGCTACAGTTGTCAGCTTACTATCCTACACACTTGAAAACCTTAATCGCTAGTTGGAGCCCTTTCAACTCTTACCTGGTCGTCTTCACCCATATTTGTTGATAAGTTTGTTTATAGAAATTGAATTAGCTTTAAAAATATTGTCAAAACACAATAATTGATTTTCACTGGAAAATACAGTACAATAGCTTTGTTTTTCATTATGTTTGTCAAGACTTCACCGTACTAAACAACAACAACACCGGCGCAGGATGTAATATGATTTTATGCAAATCAAAAATTGAAATAAACAAAATAACTCAAACGTTTTTTGAAGCTCTCATTAGGAAATCCACAATAGTTATGTAATCAAACTGAAAGTAGGACTTAGATCTTGCTTTAGTGTCTAAGTACATCAAACTAATGATATTGTACTTCTTAGAGAACAGTTGCCTAGCGTATAACTTATAGGCCACTAAGAAATAGCCTACAAACTTTATGCTACACCTACACCACTCGGATGGCACAGTTCAAGAACTGGATTTCTCACTGTAACTTTAGTTGTAGCTTAAATGTAAGTTTATTGACGAAGGTCTCATCAAGCTGAAAATGTGCAAGAAGTTCTTTGTATTTGATTGTTTGCGATAAAATAACGTTTAATTCTTTTCTTGTTGCTCAGTGTTTTTAAGTTTATGCAAAAATAAAGTGAATTCTCAACCAAAACTTAGTTAAGTATTGGTTTAACAAAACAAAAAAATGTTGCAGTTTAAAAAGACAAGTAGCCTAAAATGCAAATGTCGATGTTAAGTTGGCCTTTTTTATGCTTGTAACATCTTTTACAAAAATGACGCAAAATTATTGAATCAGTTTCAGTACAAGTGAGACATCAATTTCGGTAACACAAAAGTGTTTACGTTCATACTTGATTCATATGACTAGCAAATGGCAAGGATCACTTCTATAGCCTGCAGCTCATCAGCCTATCGACCACCTTGTCACAGTTATCGGCTATGCGAGCTAACCACTGAAGTACCACGGCCAGAAACTGTGAGCTGGTTGCCTCGATTGCAGGAGTTGCTTCCCCGTGATATCTGCGTACTTTTTGAACGAGTTAAACGACTTGGCGTTTTCAGTGCATCGCCACCTAGTATGTACGCAACCAATTCTACTGTATGATGGCTACTTCTCACGCATGTTCAAACCTTTTTGTAAATTCTAACGATACAGAATTTATCAATGTGCAACACTCTTTGCTGTAAAAACTATGATTAATTTATGATCAACGGAAATTTATCGTGTAATAAAGTTTGTATGAAATTTCCACGTTCTTGATAAAATCGACTTTGTACTCGCACCACACAAAACTGTTTGTTGCATTTTTAGCGTTTAAAAAGTTTTTCTCCTTGAAATAAACAGAAGCTAAATAACGATTATCTGAAACGAGAACATATCTAGCAACTAGAACCTTCTACAGAACGCAGTAAACCTAAATGAATGTGGTCTGCTGTTCGTTACTTTGTGATTACATCACTTGCTGTCTGTGCAACAATTTGACTTGACAAACGTCAAAGATGAAAATAGATATCGGAGCTCCCATGTGTACTGCAGTTTTTTCATCGGTCGAGTGGTTTCTTGTTTGTATGTTACCATTGTATCTATTCAAGTTGAATCAACTAAACAACTGCAGCAACAGTACAGAAACTAATTTTTCTGTGTCATGATTTACAAATCAATTCTATTAATTTCGTTGTTTTTTTCGTAACGACATGTTGCAGTTGCACGGTGTCAAGATCAATTAGCAACACGTTGGTATACTTCTTTTTCACATAAATTTACGTTTTTAAAGCTTAAACTGAGATGGAAACTGTGA
Source organism: Aplidium turbinatum (assembly GCF_918807975.1). Lineage (NCBI taxonomy): Eukaryota > Metazoa > Chordata > Ascidiacea > Aplousobranchia > Polyclinidae > Aplidium > Aplidium turbinatum. The sequence goes on along the minus strand of NC_137472.1, from coordinate 44,340,922 downwards.
TACTTATCTGTGGTATCAACAGCTGCGCATGACGTCAGGTACATTGAAGAGAACTGAGTGTTGCGGTTGGTGCAAGTACTTCACCGATCTTGTCTTAGCTTTTTAAATTAAAGCTAAACTTTAAACCCATCAATTGCAAGGACAACCATCACCAAACTTATCCCGCGAGCAGTGTGTTTTGTCTTTTGATGTTTTAAATTTGTATGATAAAGGGCACTTTCAATGTTATGAAAGCCGTTGCCATACAGGATATAATATTGTGCAGAAACATGTTATTTTTAAGAGCTTCCAGATCTCTATAAAAAGCTCACCGTGAGGATCTACTGTAGATCTAACCAGATCTAATTTCACCATTCTTGAGGATAATTACATCTTTGTTATCAAAGCTTTTTTCGTGGCAAAAGCTACGTCAAAGAAATTTTTTTTTGGAAAAAACTATTGAATTGATCAGTTTGCTCTTGCTTGAATTAAATCACTTACGGTTTTAAAATTTGCATCCAACATGGCCATCATCCCATCACAACGACATGGATCCCTTTTTACAGTTGTCGAACTTTCAAACAACTGCACCGGAAATGCCTGAAACGTTTTCTCTCGGCACATAATTTCCTACGCGCATTCTATTTTTTCACCATACAAAGTTAATATTTATTGGTGCATGGTCATTTAGTTAAGCAATAATAAACCTCGTAACAAGAACAAGTTTTCACTCTTGGACGCTTCTATGTACTGTAATTGTTCAAATATCATATAAAGCCATCACATTGAATGGGGGTCAGTATCGATGCATTACGTCACATATATTAACATAAAACGTGACATTAGGGATTTCACAAGGAGTGCAAACAAGCAAAACGTTGCCTCATGTGAAATTTGGGCAGGTGTTACTTTTTATACTTTTTTTGCATGAGCTGCCCCATAGTTTTTGTCTTCAAATCGAAACATTTAGCACCATGAGGCATCTCATATTTCTTACACAATCTCTACTGTAAAGTTAAGTTTGCTTTACCTTTCGATATCGATCACATAAGTTTGATCAACCTCGGTTATAAAATAGAACATTTATTAATCAAAGAGACAAGTTTTAGCAACTGCTTGGTTTCATGTAGAAGTAAATTGCGTCACACGAATGTTTCTCATTGTCAACAGTAGTAAAGTAAAGCAATATTCTAGAGGTCGGCAGATGTCTCGCAGGACACTTTGTCGCATTCTTAATACTTTTTTTTAAAAAGGTTTCATATATCTTATATAAATTAAGCATCGGCAGCGGATGTATACTGTAATGAAATAACAAATATAGGAAACTTTAAGTATATATCTTTTACAAAAAAATTTGATAATGTTTCAAAAAATCAATTAATTCTCAGCGAACAACTCGCAGTAACAAAATTCTTCTTGCATGTTGGCAAGACTTTATTTGCCCATAAAAGGATTATGTCAATCCCTTGTGTCTTCACCTTCTAAACAAGATTAACTTTTCAAATGTTTAATCATAAAAGCAGTACATTTCAGTTTTCAGCGGTTGGTCGACTTGACGCAACTTCATATTATAATCGATTGAAGATGTTCGCTTTACAACCCATCCCATGATCCCACTATGATGTAAATTGTCCAGTTCGATCCAGTCACCGCATAAATAATGTAAACTTTAACAAGGTAGATGACTAATAATAATTCACCGGTATGCAGCGGGGCTGAAGATCTGAGTGTGGAGTTTATTATTGGGATGTTTCAACGTTATTCAACAAAAATGCAACTGTATTTCGAGCTTTTACAAGGTTGTAAAGGTATGTCTTTTTTTGAAGATAGCAAATTAGAGAAGATCTTAGTTTATTGATGTAACGGATTGCTGCATAAACTTTATACAGTAGTCCCCGCTTATTAAGCCCAATTTGTCCAAGTCCATAACTACTAAATATATTTGACTGACAGAGAATCGTTTCCTGCTTAATAAGCCCAAAATCGTGCAGTTCTCAGGTTAGCTTAATAAACGGGGACTAATGCATTACAAACATAAAATTTCACTATTACATAATACGAAACTAATGAAGCAGACCTACCAACGCTCCTATAATGGAATATTTTGCAAAGAAGCGAAGTTTTTTTAATTAATACTACCTTCTATAATCTATGGGAATACAGTACATAGGAATAGACCTGTAATATATTTTTATTGCGTCTCTTTTTACCAAAGATAAGGTGATTTGACTAAACAAGTTTTTACATGTGCAAAGCAATTGCTTTTTCCGGCCTATTCAGTGCATTTCGTTTTACATTTCACAGTGACGAATTTCATGTCCTTCAAAAATAATCTATTTCGACCTTGTGTCACAGGGATGATGACTCGTTGAGCGAACCTTACAAGGAATCGTTCTATTGTGAATTTTGAAGATCGATAACTTAAGCATTGGTAAGAGGACAAAGCAATCAAAACATCAATAAAGCCATAATCACCGATTGGTATCGCTGCTCCTCCAATGCTGATGAAAACAATGTAAAATTTGTTTGTCAACATTGATTATTATCGAAAAAATTGTTTGAATCACTTCAGTTTAATAACATTGGGCAAGTACAGCTGCACACTTGAGTGATGAAGCTATAAGCTACATTTTAATGACACCTAGGCACGGTTTTCGTGTGATATTACTGTAATAAGCCATGGAAATATTGGAAACTCTTTATCCGCCTAGCCCTAGAACCTGCGTTCACAAATGTAAGACGTAAATGCAGCACTAGGAATATTCTTTAGCCTATCACAGTAGCCTACCACTAGTTCGGAACGCGTACGGAAACAAAAGATTCAAAAACCTGCTTGGGTGGCTTAAAATATAAATGTTCTAAACGAGCCTTGGTCAAAAAGCCTACATCTCCGTGTGACACACGGAAGAAAGAGGAAGAACGACCCCTAGAAACAAACAAGAATACGATAGTTTTATTGATAGAAAATATTAAGTTAAATAGAAACTTATCAAACAATGTATTAATGTTGCAAAAATGCAGCAAAACTGAACAAACAACACATTTTTAATGTATGATTTACAATATTTCAACACAACAAGGATTTCTATCAAGGTCTCTAAATTTTTTTTGTTTCTTTTTGTTAAGCCGTGGTGTTCTTAAAACTAAAGGTGAAAACGTTAAGAAGTCGAAATTTTTGATAATGCAAGTTTACAAACTGAATTTAGTCTATCTACTCAACTGGTCTACTTCGTTGGTTATTGCCACATTCTTCATTGATCATACGACAAAATATAACAACGTTGATGATCACCATAGCAAACAATCCAACAAGTCCATACGTGTAGTCTGGTTTCGGTAGGATTGCTTCATTTTGCATAGACCATAATAGCAAGGATATTAGCATTCCAAAACGAAAAACAATAAAGCTAAATATTGCAATAACACAGTTTGCTTTATAGACGAGTTTACTTGGAGTCATTTCGGCGATAACAAAGAGTTGACGAAAATGCAAAAACACAGTGTTGATTTCACAAGCCATTGCTGTGGTGACCAGATGATAGTAGCCGTTGGCCATCAAACAAACGAAACTAGAAACTGTGATAAAGTGATGTAAAAGAACGGACCACGAGCTTGACAAAACCCTGTTTGTGTATGCGTGAATGGAATCGTGTATGAAGTACCCGACAGACATACAGGACACTGCGTAAGTAGTTAAGTTGTAACGGCCAACTAAGTCAGTTTCGATGCCAACATCGACAAAAAACGCATAAATAAAACCAAAACTAGCAAGAAAGGAATGAGTTAGGGACACAAGCGTGTTGCACCATCGGTGAGCAGAATTGCTGCTTCGTTTGGCTTGTGGGCATATCGGTCCGTATACTTCAATTAAACAACTGTACAGCTTGAACACAGCAAGTGATATCAATATAAACGTTACGTCATAAGCAAAAGTTTTTGTGAATATTTTGTACGAGCAATTGCACAGCAGCATCTCTGTCTTCGGAAGACTTGAAGTTCGTCTTCGCACTCTTTCAGTTCTTTCTTTATATGTCTTGACAAACTTTTCAATGAATTTATGGTTAACTTATGAAACCTTCAAAATCATACAAATCATAATGTCGTCGTAAATATAAGCTACTGCAAGGAATTTTAGAAAACAAATTTCTTAAGTCGATTTTTACAATCTAATTAGCACTGAGCATGGACAATTTTTACATAGTCTACTCCTACGGGCTACGGCAGTGATTTTAATCTTTTTCTGGTACATCTCAAGGTTAAAATATGAATCTAGCTGACCTTTTTCAAGACCCCAATACTTTGTACAAACACTAAAAACTTTACTATTTTTTGAAATTTATTGATTGTGGTCACGCATCCGAGATTTTAGTATGCGAAAATGTGAGTTGAAACATAAGAGGAAATGGAAGCCATCATACATTTGCAATGCAATAGATTTCTGTACAACTTCCAGGTTTTTTAGCTTTAACTATGGCCGTACGCTACTAGATAACTATAATATTTTAAAGTGTCTGTGAAAGAAATACTTTTAAAATATTTCTCTTATAGGCTTGAAAAGGGCTGTATGACTACGGTACCCGAAAATGTTTGCTTCTTGGTTTTTGTTTTTATAATGTTAAATGTAGTGTTGTTGCTGAGTTGTGTCTGTTTAAGTTTTATTTTGGTAATTTATCATTTTAAAACAAGTAGGCCTATTTCAAAAAAAATAAATAGTGCAAATTTTGTTCCAACATTTAAATTTTAGACAAACTTTTTGAGCAAAAAAAAAAAAAACAATCAAAAAAACTATTTTTTTTTTCTTTAAACAAGCGCAAAAAACGACTCACATCTCTAGCTATGCCTGATCCTTTTTTATTCAAAGCCTAAAGCTTTTTCTCGACCCATAACAAGTTACTATTTTACTATTTACAGCAATTTTACATGCCTGTCCCAGTCGCTCCATTCTACTCCAAACTATTAACAAGGAAGGAGTTCTTTAGCTCCAGCTACGTTAGGCACTGTCTTTCTCATGATCGATGCCCAATAATACTGCCTTGTTGGTTGAACATTGCTCTCCTTTAGGCTACAAGACGTTGAGCACAATTATTGGCGTTTGCAGTGGGTTCATTACGGACGTGCTTGTTATAGGCTTTCTTCAAGGGCAAGTGCATGTGAGGTTAAGAGAGTGATCAATGTTGTTAATGGAGAACAAAAAATCTTTCACTGCGCAATGCAACGCTTTCGCTCATCCTATCACTGTACTGTTACTCTTTCTGTTTGCTTGAAGTGTTTGAAAATAAAGAATACCGGTTTGTTGCGAGGTCAGAGAATTAATTATAAAAAAAAAGAATGCAACCAGTGGCGTACGCAAGGGGCATTAGACCATGTAACACCTTCTTTAAAAAGCTTTGAATGTTTATGTTTTTAAACTAACGATTTGGCTGGTGCTTGAATAGCAGCAGAGCAGTCGAAAAAAACTCCAATATCGCCCTAAAATCATGCTTGCTTAAATCGAATTGCTGCTTATAGTGCTCATTACGTAAGAATCTCAGCTCACAGCAGCTTATTTCCAAAACCAGTAGGCTATTCCCAAGGTCATTTGTTCACACTGCAGTATGGTTACATAACCAAGATTTAATCTCTTTTTTTGATAGACATATGTGTTTGCTATGAGCACATACTTTTTTGACATTGCCTTGAAATAAGAATAAGCGTCTCAATCAATACGAAAAGACAAACTTTCAGCGCTGATTTCCCGAGAGGTACAGGCAATAACTCTTGACGTGAAGGTCCTGCACGAAACAAGTTTTTAAGTCAAACGTGGCACGAGAATGTGGCCACGGTCAGATATAAGCTTTTATCATTTACGAATTGATAGGCTCAAAACTTAATGTTATTAATTAAGTTATGTATTTTATAGGCTATACCGAAAAAAAATTGACAAAAAATTATATCTCGGAACTCGTTTCACCTCGAAACTCATTTCATCTTCAATAGAAACTGGTGCAATCTGCTCTTTCCACCTGTCGATTCAGGATTATGGGAATGGCTGTGCCCCTTGGCTGGCTGTGCCTAAGATACTGACAAGCCGCGATTCTCTGACTATGCTTTGCGCAGATTAGAGAGGTTATAGGTAGGCTATATTTTATTAAATTTAACTAACAGCATAGCAGAGTAGTGAAAGCCCTGGTACGACGTCCGAAAGGCGCTGGTTCGACACCGCTCAAGAGCATGTCTTTGGCAAGAAAGGCATGCTTGAAGATAGACACAAAGATTGACGTCCTTGTTTTTCGCCCTTTTAACCTAATCTTTAACATTCCGGGCGTAGACTACAGCGAACAGACTGCGGTGACGAAAAAAAAACAGGAGGTAAGAGTTAACCTGTGCAAAATGGTCATAAAAGATAACATGTAAGTTTGTAAAGCAAATGGAAAACTAAACAACACATGGTGGTAATCGTGTTTTATTTTGCGTCCTTTGGGTCCGTTCCATAAACTAAAAAGCCATATTCTTTCTTTAAAACTCCGCTCTTCCCACAGCCGTGTTTCTCCATACTTCTCTGTATGCTTCTTAATTGTTGAAGTACCAATATGAGGAATGTGTTTTGGTACCCCCACAATTTCTCTAGCATATCACTGGGGAGTACGCGTATCCAAGTTCGAAAATATTTCCCTAGACCTTGGACTGACGAAGAGTCAAGCGATGAAAAACTAAGAATTCTCAATTTAATCGTCAAGTAACTTCACTAATACCGTTCCAATTGGAAACAACAAGAACACAGTGATGCAGGACTTAGTAAAATTATGTTAGTTACTCGGAATAAATCTCAGTAAAAATTGCGAGTTCATTTAAAGCAAATGTAGCAGGCCTAAACAAGTTTCATGGGTGCATGCAACAAACAACAATCTTAAAGTCAGTTACTCCACTTTTATGCAACATGGCAAAGCAGTAAAATTACGTAAAAATGGCCTATTTTGCAGAATAGACCACCGATCGAAAGTTAGCAACAAGTGTATTTTGTAATGAAGTTCAGAGAATTCCAAAAGCATGAAGAACAGCGAAGTGACTAGACGTACGTTGTCTTTCTACGAAGTGTTTCTACTTGAGAAATTAAAAGCTATAACATCAATTTGTTAGAAAGACTTTTCAGCAATATGTCGGACTTTCACGTTACAAAACTCACAAAATACAAGGCTTTTGCAAAACTCAAGCGCAAAAGTAGTCTACATTGACAAACTTATTGGCTGTAAACTTAAACTTCATTCAAAAATGCTTTCATCAGAAACAAACGAATTTTGATAATGCTGTTCTCAGCAGTAACAATGCATGTTATTGTCAATGCAGTTTAATACAAACTTGTAAACAAGACTTGAAGCAGATAAAACATTTGATTTGTTTTTTTTTAGATTGACATAAAGTGATTCTAGTACGGTACTGCAGCTCTGTAAAATAGTGCAACGAGAGTTCGGTTGATATCGGGAGCATAGAAACCATAAAGCGACGTGTTAAGACATAATTTCTAGCAGAATATTTCAGTTTTTGTGACTAAACTACTAACTTGGCTGTCATAATATCATTAAGAGTACATAAGGCACATAAACTGTTGTATGGCGACAAATAAATATTCAATTTTGATTGGACACTCATCGACAACATGATCACCCGATAAAAAGGTTACTATCGGGCAAAAAATCAACGCCTCAGCTAAGCTAGAGCTCGACATTATCCTCTAAGTTTAAAAAACAGTGCACTGTGATTTCATTATAAATATGTGTAGTGCAACGTGCAAATACTAACAAAACATAAATGAGTGAAGACGAAATCAGCTAGGCCTAGAACATCATCACTTTCTGGGCTACACAGTACAAGGAACATCACCAAAACACATTGTTATCGTGTTAATGCAGGTAGAAAAATGTAGTTAATAAAAAAGGAATCTCTATATGCATCCGTACTCGAACCATTCACTGCTTGTGTCAGTTCTGTCGCCCACAGCTCCTTTTCTGGGAGTCGGGGGTCTTTTTTGGAAGGAATTTCCTTCCGGTGACATTGATTTGTTCAAATCAGCATTCTTTTGAGACTTACGTGACGTGGAAGTAAAAGAAGATGGATCTGGTGGTACATCCCGACGGATTGGACTAGGTGCGGATGTAACAGCATCTGGTGGAACGTCTCTCCGGATCATGCTGGTGGAGGATGATGCGATCGGACTGACGGCTGCAATATCACGGGTCCGGGAGGAGGCAGGAGTTGAAGTCATCTCACGAGAGCGCATGTTCAAGTGAGATCCTGATCGTTGATTAAAAGAGTAAGATGACGTGGAGGGAGACACAGCCGACACAGGACGACGAGCATTGATCCGAGTGGCCGACTTTGATCTCATCTTCACACCATCAGTGTCAGTGACGCTCAATCCGAGTTGAGAAGCAGGTTTTCCGGTATTCTTGCGTCTTGTTCCTGGACTTCCCACCAGACTATCCAGTCGTTCAACTGCAGATGTTGGGGACGCTGAAGAAGTGGTTGCTTGATCTTTAACTGGAGAAGCTAAGGAGCTGGATGACTTAGAGGACACGTCATAAACGGTTCTCGGCCGAGGTTGAGGGGACCGGGAGGGTCGCATCTTAGCAGAGGAGGAGGAAGAAGACTATGAAAATAATTATTATTATTACACTCTTTATAATTGCGGTGTTAACGAGCGAATGAAGAAAAATGTAGTGTCTATCAAATCGAAGTATTGTGAAATTATTCATTTAGTGCTGAATTGTGTTCATACATTTCTAACAGAAAATTGTATCTTATTTGTAAAGTTAATAATAATTGAAATACAAAGAACTTCCCAAGCAAAATTCAAAGCACTGAAACGGACAAGCTATACCACATTCACACACACCTCATTATCACAGTGAAACTAAGATACATTCAACCAACAAGTGACGTGAAACCAAACGGAAAAATTTTACACAGCCAAATTCATGACTCAGGACGATCGCCCTGGTCTATTTTTATTTTTTATGTTAAAACAACAAACTATTGCGTGGTGGACAGTGTAAAACATGAACCCGAAGTGATATCAAGTGGAAATAGTGCTCGTTACCGCCACCTTCTTGTAGTCATAAAGACTTGTAATGTCATCCAAATAGGTTTCGAGAAGAAATTCCTCTACTGTTAATTTATCGCTTTCTCTTGAACAGGAGCAAAATTTATTTGTCTGAAAGTTAAGTTGAACTGAATGGTGGAAGTTTCTTAAACGAACAGCCAGTTCCACACCAACTTCACGCTGTTTGGGGTGAAGAGCTATGCTCTTTAAAACAGAGCATATGCATATACTTGCACAGCAGTGTCATCGGGAAATAGTAAGATTGCGCAATCGTGGCCCTTTCTTGTGCAATCTTAAATAACAGAAAAGCCAAGAATCGATTAGAAGATGTCAGTAAGTTATCTCAATTGTGAAGGATTCAATAAATATTCGCAAGAAAGTGGTACAAAGTTGAGAGTCACCTCCTTCTTTGTCTTTCCAGTTTCGTCAAGGAATTGTTGCAAAGAGATCATTTCTTTGCTCAGTCCTACGTCACCACTGCATGCTTGTGAGCTCTCCGCAGAGTGCGGAAATTCGCTGCTTTTGTTGGCTGCAACGTAAATTAAGATAAAAACTAACGCATTAAGACTTTGCTTCCTTCATGCTAAAACGCAACACATTTTTAAGCACTTTTATACTGCTAAATGACATTAGAATCACCTCCCTAGACAGAAAATCAACCGTTTTTTTTGCATTGTTTCATGTCTGCAAACGTTAAATCAATGTAAAAACGATTGATAAGTTGTCTGGGTCGCAATAAATTAACTTTCCGATGAAATCAATGACAAAAGTATCTTTTTGGAAGACAAACTTATGATACCCCCTCGTCTTGTACGCAAGCGAAGTTGTGAGAAATATTTATCCTCCTACTAAGATAGCTCTCTCTTTTAAAACAACCAATCAACCATCTACAAGATTGTACACAAAGCAGCTTCGCACCTCTGACACAGGTTACATCATGGAGATGAACAGTTTTTGTGTTTTGGCGAATTGCATCTATAATGTACACTATCTCATTTACACAGTCGGTTACAGCTGCTAGACAGCCTGGAAGAAGTGTATTGTAGCGGCCTGAGCTCAAAGACATTTCGCATGTTTTAAACAGCAACTAACCGGATGTGGAAGAGACGTCTCCAACAGATGACCTCAAAGACTTCCGTGAGAGTGAAAACGAACTTTCTCTACTTTTCGGTGACGTACCTACGTAGGATGTTGCACAGAAAACTGTTTAAAATTATTTCAAAACACAAATAAAATATAAAATCATTAAGAACCGGATTTTAGTATTAGTAACGTTTTGGGTAAATAAAACCTGCCATTCATGTCCACAAAATAAACTAACATGAATATATGTGAAACGAGTTTTTTAAATAATGGTTCATTTGTACCTTTAGCCACGACGCCATGAGTGGGATGGACGGACAGCTGATTGATAGCGTTAGTCGAATACGCCATGGTCCCGAGCTTCGACCGACGCTTGGTCTCTTTGTCAACTGATCATAAAAATAATGTTTAAACAGTGAAGCTGCCAACTCCAAACCAATGATCTTCAAGCGGTGTTTCGTAGAACACCATGATATGCAACGCGAAAAGTTTTGACTCTCACGTGATACACCATCGTCATCGCGGTAAGGTTCCACTGCTCAACAATAATATCAAAGGATTTGCATGTTTGCCAGTTCAAGTGAAACAATTCTGTAAAACTTGCCTGTTTGAATGTAAACTATAGTACGCATGGTAGTTAAAAAATCACACCCATCGATATATAATTCGAGATATCACAACCAAAAAAAAAAAGAAAAAAGAAAGTCCACAAGGTGCGATAGAGTTCACTATAGTGCTGCAACGCAATTTAAGTTTTTTTCTGAATTAAAAAACAATCACAAGTCATCACAACGCTTCAGTTGAACATCAAGTATGCAGATCTTGATAATCTTATTTATTTGTCTGCAGAAATCACTCAAAAGAAAAATTAAATTGTGAAACTCTATCAAGGAAAGCATGCCACCATCACACCCTTGACAAAACAATTTCTGCCAATTTACGACGATGCAGATGTGGCAACCATGTAACTTACGCCAGGCTAAGAAACCTGTCGGTAGTCACCGACTCCAAGTCGCCACACAAAATGATGGGACAATGATGACTGTGTTAGTTAGGTGGGAGCTGAGGGAGAAGAGATGTTTGCTGGTAACGGCATAATATTTCCCTTCACATGCAAAATCGCCCATTATAAACTTAATAATACACGAGACTATGACAGAAACTTGATTGAAGACACAAGGCGAGGATTTACTGATATAAGTTCCGCGGTTAAATATTTAACGGAAACAAAATTGTTGGTATGAGTGCAGACTGCACAAGCGAATGATTCATTAAAACTACGTGGCTGAGCGGCGTTAGTGTCCGCCCGGCACTGGGTAGGTCATCGGTTTAATGCTTATCCACAGCATGCAGCTGTTTCTTCGCAACACACTAAATGAGATCTATATTCTTCCCGTTTAATTCAAAATGTCATCACACATTGGCTTAGATACAAGAAGAAGCAGTGATCCAATGGCGATAGAGTAGATTCGTCTAATTCGACATTTTTCCTTATACGTCACATTTTTGTTGGTCCCGGAAAAAGTCGTTATAGTTTTGGCCGTTTTGCATAATTTGTCAGTTCGGATAATTCGTCACTTTTTCTATTTTCTTGAGGTGACGCATCAGGCGACTTCTACTGTATTGTCTTCAAGCGGACGTAATTTTTATAGCTACAATCGCCAATGCAAAAACATTAACTGTTGGCAGTGGCCTAGCTAAGTGGCGACGATAGCCAGTTTGTGCTGGAGTATTTTATCATTTCGTGGTCAAATCACCTTATTCAGGTGAGAATTAGACCACGATCCAAGCAAGCATTGCAAAACAATCGTTCAGTTTAAGTAACAACATACCAATCGCATGTTCGATTGTCCATGCTACATCATAGGAACATTGTCATGCATACATTCTTGTTAGCAGGTCTATTGCAAACATGCTTCGTCGAGCAAACACTGAACTACAGGCTGGGTTTGCTATGAAGAGAACATGCTGTTACTATGAAGTGATTGTCTAATCTTGAATTTATAGCAAAACTTCAATTTTTACGCTTTTTTATCAAGATTCGAAGCTTCACCTAAAACTATAACAATCCCAAACATCACTTTATCATCTAATTAAAGTCATATAAAAAATGTTAAAAAGATAATAATTTTCGGTAGGGATGCAGCAATGGGTTGCACACCAAATATGCAAGGCCGTCTTACATCTATAAGTTCCTTTCTTTGGCGTGGAATAGACCCGTCGGAGTTGGTTAAACAAACTCATGTTACGACGCACTCTTCCGCTTTTCGACGACGCTACATCGACATGCATGACTGGTTATCAAATCACATGTTCTCATGTCGACGCAACGTGAGACAACGTTGAGACGCCAAATCACGTGGCCAGGACGAAATAAAACAGATTCCAGGAAGCAAAAGTTGTTAATGTTACGTCGTTTCAACGACGCCAGACGTTAAAATGATGTAAAAATGACAACCTTTGCTTATGGAAATCATCCACAAGATGTCCAACCGTTTGTCCGTGTGACGCAATCGTACTTTGCATCTCATGACAATGGAAACCACAACGAGCAACCACAGATATACGAATGAATGGTACACGAAAAGCAGCTAACCTTGATAACAATGAATATGCCACCTGCACGGTTCTCTTTGAGGCACCAAGTCAAAGCTCAACTTTTGACGATTAAACAAGAATCCATTAAAATGATGAAGTTATTCAATACAAAGTTGAATCATTTTACATGAAATTGTTTTTTTATGCATCCGTTCTTTCAGTCCCGAACGCTTTATTGCTCTGATGGTTTACCACAATGGTAGCCACAAATGGCTTAGTGCTTAACTTAGCTAGTACTTCACTTTTCTTTCTGGATACAATAATGACAAGGATGAAATGAAATGCATTACTCTAGAAATTTGATTTGAAAACTCCAATGTCCATTAGCAAAATATAAACGTGAAAATATGAACGTCAGATGGATGATTGTGAAACTAGAACAAAATAGCAAGATCATGAATACGTGCGGTTCCTTATCTTTGCAGTGGTATTGGAAACCGTGTTTCGACAAATTTCAATGGAATGTGAACTAAATGGAATGTGACAATTCGATCACCAAAAATATATTATGTTTACATTAGAAGTGGAGGTTTGCATTTGAGGTTGTAAATTTGATAAACAAAACGAGCTGATACAAATCTACAGCGTGCTGTCTTACTGTTACAGGGATTGTGTTTTCATTGGTGATCTTTTTAAAGTATATACGGATTATACGCTTGTTTTCAGTCATATGTATACGTTTCTGCTTAAATTTGCAAAGGGTACTTTCGTTTCGTGAATAACTTAAACTACGCAACAGATTGAGTTTCACTTTTAGCAGCATGATCGTTGTTTTCTTCACATGTAGATATTAAGACATTAACGACCTGTTTTAACGTTGTTAACGACCAGCATCAGGCTAAAACAGGTCGTTAATATCTATATTGTGAAATAAACTTAACTTATATTTCGAATGATTGAAGGTTATCGCATGATTTGATTTATTTGTTAGGAGGCCACACTTGTGGAAAAAGATTTGCCATACATTTGACTTTACTAATTTAGTAGGGCGCTCTCTGCTATCCTTTGAAAATTACCTGAGTTCATCAGAGTAACTTCATTGGCGTCAGCACTACCGGAGTCCACTGAGCCAGAGTCGTGTCTGGAAAGATTTGATGACATCGCTTCCTCTTCTCCGGAGTTGGATCTCTTGACGGATGATTTCGGTTGATCGCTGGAAGAGCTAATGGTGCTCATGTTTGTCGTGGAGCTATGAGGAGGAAGGCCATCTCTCTTTCTGCGGTTGTCAGAGCCTTTGCTGCTAAGATTCTGAAAAGTTCTCTTGATCGTGGCTCCAAATTTTCCTGTGAGAAAAAGTGAAAGATCAACTGAAATTATTAATATTTTACAACAATAATGCAAAAAGTTTAAGTCTAAATAAAAAACGGCCGGAGTCGGCATTGGAGTCTGATTTTTTTGCCAGTTGATACTTTTACCATGCAAATAATTACTGTGCTTGGCGCAGTTGTTATTTTTGTGTTCTTCTATGGTTTTAGTTTTCAAGCAGTAATTTTTTCATGTAAAAATAGGCGTTTCTTTTCATTACAGGGTGTAGGAAAGGTAGGCTATAAGTGTTATACGTAGAAGGCTATAAAAAATCTAGATTATGTTGCTTATGTGATGATATGTATAGCGTTTAGTTCGGATTGGCGTTTGAAGTCAATATTTCCAAAATATTTGGAGCAGGAGTGAATTCGGAGCCGGATAGGAGCAGGAGTCCAGAAAACCTGACTCCGCACATCTCTGTTTGAAGTGCAAGGTGCCCATACCTTTGCGTTTCTGAGGAGAATGTCCGGGAGTGCGATAAATGTCCATGATCTTCTCTTCAAGTTTTTCTTTCTGTCGCCTGATCTCTTGCATCCGCTCCCTGAAAACATTACAGTTAGATATCATGATCAGTTGATCACTGGAACAGCACAAGATTTGACGCAGGCTGCTCCAAGCTAATTGCAAACCACAAAACCCAACGTATCGAACCAACGTGTCCATAACAATATCCAGACAACAAAATCCGTCATTTTTACATTGATTCAACGTCTGCAAACGTTGAATTAATAAAAAAAATGACGGATTTTTCTGCCTGGGTAGTGGATTTTGCTGCCTGAGCACGGATAATCAAGGCCAGTTGAACTGACGGTGATATTCCAGTTTAGACAAGACATAACTGCAAGGCAAGCTATTGCTTTACCCAAAAACAATACGAATAAGTATGAATTTCGGCTGTTTTAATCGTAGACTACTAATCCACATACGTGTATTGCTTCTGCTCTGAATAAATTTGATCTTTGCTTTCCAGAGTTTGCGAGAGCAGCTCCTCGTTCTGAGACATGAGCCTGCTTATCTGCTCAAGAAGATGCCTGTTCTCTTCCTCTAGGTTGGCCTTCAGTTGGATGAGCACCTCGCATCGGTTGTTCAGCTTCGTGGCGGCGATGTTCAGTTGCTGGTTGTGGTCCTGTGTGATGGCTATGTCAATTGGTGTTTAATTTTACAGTACTGTAAATAAAACGTAAAGTTACTCTAACATAACGCAAAAAAGATTGTGAAGAAAGGGGCGTTCTTCCCGGCTATCAGCACAAGGCTGAGCACTCACTAGTTCAGCGAGCAGCTGCGATTCGCCAACCATAACGGTGTAGCTTCCACGCTAAGCCATTCAGACCATCCAATCAACATATGTTGATATGTTGATTTGGATGGTCTGAATGGCTTAGCGTAGAAGCTACACCGTTATGGTTGGCGAATCGCAGCTGCTCGCTGAACTAGTGAGTGCTCAGCCTTGTGCTGATAGCCGGGAAGAACGCCCCTTTCTTCACAATGTCCTCTGCCCTGGCGCCTGCTGGTTTTGTTGGCTCTTTCTTTGTTTCCACAAAAATAAGAGTTAAACTGACTGGTAAAGCGGTGGTCGAATAAATTTGTGGCAGAATACGGTGCGATACTGATGAGCCCAGCCTCATGGGCGAAACACGTGTCTATCGCTGTCAATTCTTGCTACAAATCGGCTGCCGAGAAAGCAAAAAAGATTGTTAATGGAGATGTTAGAATATTTTAACTTCTAAAACACGGTTTAGAAACTTGCAGAAGACAAACCCGAACATCCGACGTTTCAGCTTCCAACTTTGCATAATCCAGTTTAAGCCGGTTGAAACTAGATTTTAGAGCCAAGTGATCTGTTTGTACGTCCTCGTATTCACTGTTCAGAACCTGGTAGGATTTGTTCAATCTGACAAAATATAATCATTTTTACGCTTGGCCACAAAAGAATAGTTACAAAATCCAAGTCACAAATACAAATCAAATTTCAAAAAAAAAAAATCGCCACAATCAAAATCAGCAGAAACACAATGTTCTGTTAATGTTCAAAGGAGATCAAAAGTTGCCAAAAAGACAATTGCAATAAAAAGGACATTCAAGGATTGTGAACGTAACACAATAGTTGGCTGTTTCTCTAGGATTGGAGCAACTTACTTATCGTGGGCATCTTTGAGGACTCCGAGATTCCCGGAAGCCACAGTTGTTTCACTCAACCTCTGCTTGCTCACTTCGCTGTTCTTCCTATGGAGATCGTTGAACTTGTTCTCTAAGTCTTTTTGCTGGAAGTAAATTTTTCCATTTTCACAAAGCTGCAGAAGCTTGTAAGCGTCCAAACGGCAGACATCAATTTTAAAAACCAGATTCGACTACAAGTTGCACAATCACAAATCCAGTGTTAAAGTCAAAAACGAATACACCAGCTCGAAACCGCACTAATCTCCACTGGTTTTTCGATACTTCAATAAAGTCACTGTAAATGGATTTTTAACAAGTCCTTCGCCAAACGAGTGCATGGCCAGTCAAAAAATCTATACTCACATCTTGGTTAAGCTGGCGGTAACTTTGTTTCAACTTCTGATGATCTTGCATCAGATTCTCCAACTCAATGGTTTGACGTTCGTACAATGACGTCATATCGTCGTGATCGTTCTCAAGCTGTTCTCTCTCCTTGTCCACTGCTGCCAGTTTCGTCTCCAGCTGTTGCTTCTCAGCTTCGACGTTCGACTGGTGGGTATTGGACTGCGCGTTTTGAGACATCAACGAGCTGCACTGTGATTGCAAAGTCGAGGTCTCCACCTGTTCGAAATGAAAGATATGAGTACTCTTTACTCAGCCTTGTGCTGACTGCCAGGAAGAACGCTCATTTCTAGATTATGATACAACAGTTGGAAAAGATCAGCTTCAGCCAGTAAGCCTACAACTTTTTAACCAATTCAATAGCAATGATCAATCTGCAATTTTTGTTCAAAAGCCAACTGAAGGCACTGGTAGGAAACCACCTGTAGATTAGCACATTGCTTCTGCAGTGAATCGTTGTTTTCTTGAATCTTCTCATTGTGACGTTGCAAGGTGCTAACTTGAGATTGAAGGGACTTGACATGAGCCTGGAGATCCTGGGAGGAAGTTTTCAAAGCGCCATTGTCGGCTAGCAAGGTGGCATTCTGGAATTGAATGGAAAACAAAAACCTTATACGGTAATTTTTCACTAACTTTTACGTATAATGACGTCATTTTTATGTATTTTATAAGTAGATCACCCACCTTCCTTTCAACGCTGATTAATTGATCTTTCATCTTAATAATCTCATACGCGGTGCTGCTGCTCTCGGGTGGAGAGTGGCTGGTATCGGAAACTTCCTCCTGATGTCGCTGAGCCAAAGCCTCATAATCACGTCGCAAGTTCTGGGAAGCACAAAATCGATTCTGACAACGATTGTCTCGTTTGTGATGAGAGACGAGGGCGACGGCGTACATAAAGACATGAAAACAATGTTCACCCGATGGCTCGTGTTTCATGCCAAGCAGACCCAGACAGCTAAATCTCCCATTTTACATTGATTGTCTGCAGACGTTGCATCAATGTAAAAATGACGAGTTTTGCTGTATGGGGACTTTTCGACTTTTAAATTGGTACCTTGATTACAGTTGCGAAATCACACATGACACCATTTTGAATGAATGTGTGTTACTAAGCTTGCCATTTCGCAGCTTTCCAGCAAATGAATGTTATAATTGCAGATCAGTTGTAGCAGCAGCGCATTATGCTTGACATGCTTAATTACACCGTAAATCGGCAGCGCTTGGGAACATGTCGGCTCGAAACGATATCACGTCGACCGTAACAACTCGGAAATTTCTTTGGTGAAAAGAAAAACGTTCTCTCTGTTTGCGATATCATTGGAAATCAAGCACCATTAGCCTGTTTAATGGTAGTAAGCAAACAAAAGTAAATCTACGATGCTGTCGCATTGTTGACTAGCAATCGACAATCGTCCTCAGTCCATGGAACCGACAACATGCTGGACATCAGCCAGAAATATTGCATTTTAAATGAATGTTAAGTCTCCAAATTAACAGCAGAAGCGTTGTTTAAGGTTAGGCCAACAACAGAAGTCTTACCCTATACTCCCGGATGTTCAAAATGGCCACTGATCAAAGAGCATTTTGTTAATAACAACAAGTAAAATACGCTTTTCCATTCATACTTTGAAAGTCAATTCATAATTTGGCGTTTAGACAAATTGTGCAATTCAATTTACAAACGGCAACACTGGGAGAGATAGATGAGGTGCTAACAAAAATCCAGCTATCTGATGACGATGTCGGGAGTGGAGTGCTCAGCATCAACAAGGCTGTTTCGTGTCTAAAATGTAACGTTCAAATACGTTTTCCTTACATTAACCATCATTGTACTGAAGAGTCCATGGCAATTTTGGTATAATTGGTACTTAGCATTGGAGATATTAACACCAATATATCACGTCATGACTTTTGCTGTAGTGAAAACAGTGTAAGCATTTTAGTATCTTCGTCCACCAACCTTTATATCTGTTCTTAACTTGTTGTTTAAGTTGACAGACTCTTGAAGCCTTGATTCCAGCGAAACAATCTTTTCCTCTTTAGCGCCCAGCGATTTCTGCATCGTCGATTCAAGACGAGTCTCCAATGCTTTGAATCGCCTGCAAGGAAGAACAAAGCTAGTCAACGAAGTTGTTGGCAAGAGTCTCCTACAAGTCAGCAGTTATCAACTTGGCAAATGGCAATTAGACAAGTGCTCACTAAGCCAGTGATATTTGGGCAAGTGACTGAAATTGACAAATACTTTAACTGAACACGTGGCAAGCGTAGTGTTATAACAAAATTCAACGAACCTAGTAAGTTACTCAATTTCGATGTGGCGTGCTCATACACTCAATACAATGCCAATCACTTTCCATTTTTCGCATTCAGGCATATGCCTGGTGCGTGATTAAATAAAGGGGATTTAGTTGAGTAAATTTTCATTTCATTATGCGTCTTTCAAGACACAGTCATACAGTCGCCCTCACCACTCGGCCACGCAGCTAACGCTTAAACTTTCAGTAGTATGAGCGGCTAGGAACATAAATTATGAATAACTTTTTGGCTTTACAACTACAGTGATTTTTTGTAGAAAGCTACCTGTCGTTCTCGCCGTTGCTGCCATTCACAAGCAATTCTTCTTTGCTGATGCCAATGTCTTCCAACTCTGTATGAAGCCTATCGAGGTCTGATTGGAGTTGCTGTGACGTCAGCTTTTCCTCTACAAGCTCTTCACGCAAAGCAGCCAACGTTCGTCTGAAAAGAAAAAGTAAAATTGGATCTCAAAAGAAAACTTAATTGCCTTCCTCGAAAATAGTCATAAACAACGTGGCGTTTAAGCGTGTAAAAATAAAAACGAGGAAGAATAACCTCAGTGATACCACACTAACCACCGCATATCAGAGTAACCACCGCATACCACAGTAACCACCATTTTAGTGCAATGTAAAACATGGAAAAACCGCTTACTTGTCGACTAATTGTTGCCGCTGTAACTTTCGAAACTCTTCTTCGGAACGACTCGAGTTGGAAACCCTTTTCTTTAGTTCTTCAACCTCACCGCTCAAGGTTTTATTATGCAGGTTGAGGACTGCCACGTCATCATTGGCGTCATCATACTGAGCAGTCGTTGACTGTGGAATCAAATGAGACATGAAAACTATGACGCGAAACAAGTCAAGTCAATGCACGTATCATAAGCAAGCTGTTTGAATGCATTTGTTTGTGTTAGAATAAGCAACGTAGCTTTTCGAAAGCAATGCAAAATCGACGCTACCAAAACGTAACATTATCTTCTTAGATTTTCTGACCTGGAACTTACATTCATCATCATTAAGTTCCTTCCTCTCGTCGAGGGTTGGAGGCAATGAGACGCCAAGTTTCTCTGTTTTGAGCTTTTTCTTTTGCAGTTTTGTAGTTAAGTCCTGACCAGTCTTCAATATCATTAGTCCAAATTCTTGGTGGTCTGCCCCTATTTCGTTTGCCGTTCATTTTTCCTTCTAGTAGTTGTGTTTGAATAGAATTATTGCGAATCATGTGGCCAAAATATTTCAATTTTCTTGATTTAATTGTTTGTAGAACTTCCATGTTGGTTTGTATTCTGGATAGTACATCTTTGTTTGTGATTTTATCCTTCCATGAAATTTTAAGCATTCTTCTATAAATCCACATTTCAAATGCCTCAAGTCGTTTAACCATTTGTGATGACAGTGTCCATGTTTCTGCATTGTAGAGTAGTGTAGTCCATATATAGCATTTCGCAATTCGTTTTCGAGTGTTGATGTTAATTTTGCGTGTTGTTAATGTCTTTTTCATTTTCACGAAGTTGTTTCTTGCTATTTCTATTCGTCTCAATATTTCTGTATCGCATCTGCCATTTTCAGTTATTGTGTGTCCCAGATAGGTAAAGCTTTTGACTTGTTCGACCAGCATTCCGCCAATGGTAATATTTAAACTTGGTACATTTTCTTTTCTTGTAATAATCATAGTTTTCGTCTTGTTTATGTTGATTTTCATGTTATATTCCTTTCCAATATTGTTCACTTTTTCTATTATTGTTTGGAGAGCTTCTGTTGATTCCGCCAATAAAACAGTATCGTCTGCATACCTTAGGTTGGATATGTTCATACCTCCTATGCTGATACCCTCCATTCCATCAATCTGTCTGAAAATCATTTCAGTATACAGGTTGAATAGACATGGAGATAGTATACATCCCTGGCGAACTCCACGTTTTATGTTCATTGCACCAGATAGACCATCTTCCATCTGAATAAACGCCTTTTGCGTCCAATATAGATTTGCTATCAGTCGCAGATCTTTTCCATTTAAACCTATATCAGCCAAACATTGCATCAATTTTTCGTGTTTAACTCGGTCAAAGGCCTTTTCATAGTCTATAAAGCAAGTATAAACATCTTTATTGATTTGGTTGTAACGTTCACATATAGTTCTCATATTGAAAATTCCTTCCCGTGTTCCCTTTCCAGGCATAAAACCA
Organism: Aplidium turbinatum; assembly: GCF_918807975.1. Taxonomy (NCBI): domain Eukaryota; kingdom Metazoa; phylum Chordata; class Ascidiacea; order Aplousobranchia; family Polyclinidae; genus Aplidium; species Aplidium turbinatum. Next base: position 44,319,839 of record NC_137472.1, on the reverse strand, counting down.
CTTTGAGTTTCATTAATTTCATTTTCGATAATTTTTCTATTTCTTCTGAGAACAACTCTCAGCAAAATTTTTAGTATATGACTCATGAGACTAAGGGTTCTAAATTCTGTACACTGTGTGGCTTTTGGCTTCTTCGGCAGTTTGACAAGAATGGATTCATTCATTTCTAGTGGTATGTGGCCATTCATGTAGATGTTATTACATAAGTTATGAATATGTTTTAGTCCTTCACAATCCAGAGCTCTTATCATTTCCGTTGTTATTTGATCTTTACCAGGAGCTTTATGGCTTTTCAATTCATTTATGGCTTCATCAAGTTCAGATTCCAGTATTGGTTCACCTTCTTCATTATTAATAGCAGGAATATTTCCTCTCTCATCTCCATACAGGTCGCTAATATACTCTTCCCATCTTCGCGTCATTTACATTGGTTTACATTGGAACTTACATTGGTTACCACTAAATTGAGACCACAACCGAGTGTTGTGAACGGCTTTTTTTAATCAGTTTTAGGTAACACAGAACTTGTATCTTACTTCTAACGAGCGTTTCAATCTTTGAATTTCGTTGTTAGCTTTCTTGTTACTTGATTCCAATCGATTGTTTTCAGAAGACAAATCGTGATTTTCTTTTTCAAACCGTTCCAGCTTCTTTATTTGCAGGACAAGTTGATTTATTTTGGCGTTCGACTGCAAATTCACAAAAAACAAACAAGTTGATTTTCAAGAACATGAGGAGTTCATAAACTTATTAGACAAGCGTTCAAAAACCGCATCAAACCAGATCAAGCCGCTCTTAAGCAAAACTTGATACCATCCAAAGAGTGGAGCCATGTCAAGCGCTTCGTTTAATGATGAAGGAACAGGCCTTATACAAGTAGGCTATCGTTTACAAAAAGTAGTTACACAATCTTAAAATTAAAGAGTGTTGTTGATTAAACAGTCATGATACAAATAGGATTGGTAAAAAAATTAACCAAACTTTGTCAAAATTAGGTAGCTTTAGACCTGATCGTTTTCTCGTTCCAGTTCACTTATTTCGTCTTCTCTCGTATTCAAACGTTGCTTGCTTGTTTCTAACTGTGACCTCACTCGCTCTAATTCGCTCTCAAGTTCCACTTGTACGACCTGGAAATATAACGAAACGAGTAAGATTCATTGGGTGAGCAACTGAGCATCACCATGGTTAGAAAAAAAACGTGCTTTTACGTTGTAGCGTAACCTGCGTAGCTAACGTCTAAAACGTAACGTAACCAAAACTAGAATGCGTAAATTGGACCTCCACAACAATGAAAAAACTCATCACGACTATAACGAACCTACACCCAATTGCAGTAACAATAAAGTCAAAAATCTTAAAACTGTTCGACCATACCAAAAGATCAAAATACGGAGTCAGCAAAATCTACATGGAAGGTAAAGTTAACGGAAAGAGAATGAGGCAGACCACCAAGGCGGTGGCACGACAACATCCAGGCATGAACCGAACTCAATTTGATGACACTGAGTGAGCTAGCTAAAAACTGAAACTCATGGAAACAGATAACCCATGTTGATGCGCAATCTGCTTCAAGCGGAGATGGCGATTGAATACAACCAAAAATATAGTTGTAGACCAATTTACCTCTAGCTTTGCCTTGTGCTTCACAGAGGCTCTCATCGTATCAAGCGATTGTTGTAGGTGCATAGATCGTCTATCGGATTCTAACTTGTCTTGCTCGAGTTCACTCATTTTGCTGCAACTTTTCTTCAGAGATTCGACCTGGAAATTAAATGATGCGATTTTTTTTTGGTTTCAAAAATATGTAAGATGCATTTTAATTTTTTTTTCAAATGTTACGCATTCAAAAATGAACGCTTCGTTTCTACTTGACTGGAATCTGAGTTGAACTCCATGAAAAGGGAATCGGAAATCACTTCAAGTTCTACTCTTCAACAAAAAGGCGATTGAGAACTGTCCCCACTCACGAACCAACACGACTCGGATTGCCAAACAAGTTTAAAAATCATTTTTAAATGAGCGTTAAACAAAAACGCAAGAAAAGAAACGAAAAAAAAAGACTGACTTGTCTTCTCAGCCTTGTAGCTTCTTGTTCCGTGACGTTTTTGTCCTGTTCTAGTTCCTGAAGATGTTCGGTTAATCGTTTGAGGGTTTCCACCTGCTTCTTCAACTGCCTGTAGTGAACATAGAATACCGTGAGAAGGGATTGATAAGCAATGTAGTCCGATCAACTGAGCAATAAGCTGCTTGTTGCCATTGAACAAACTACTAAATTTTTGCTAAAATTCTCAGTATCAGATTATAGTTTCAAAAACCCAAATTATTAATAAAAAACGCAAAATTATTCATTACAAAAAAATTAAATGTACAGCATGACCTACTAGAACACGGCCAAATATGTTGCTATTTGAGGAAATTTCTAAGAGTCTGAATTGTTACAATCATAGCCATGACAAACCTGTCATCTTCCCATTTCCAGAAGTAAGTAAAATAAGCAATATTTGGACCTAGACATATGTTTGGCTTGTTTAACTGGAGATTAGGTATGTACGTTGAGCACAGTTTACACAATAATAATGTACCGTATTATGTAAGACTTTTAACTGCACACTGGAGGGTAGCACCGTTTAGTGTGTCGCTTTTGGTGCAATTGCATCTTCTATTAAAAGTATCAAGGATTTTGTGTGGATTCTATGTTGAAGCTGTTCATTGGATGTGTCAATTTAAATTTTAGTTAGTTTTGTTTTTCGTCAAATTTAATTTTGCAAGTAAAATATGGCTACTGCATTGGCAAAAGATCCTGCTATACAAAAAACCTAATGAATGTATGATGAGACTACATTGGCAAAAGATCCTGCTATACGAAAAACCTAATGAGTGTATGATGAGACTAACTCCAGGATGAAGTTGGAAAGTCTTACATATTTTACATTATTATTGCATAAATTGTGCTTAACATACATATCTAATCTCAGGCAAAACAAACCAAAAATATGTCTAGATGCAAATATTGCTTATTTTACATACTTCTGTGAAAAAATGTCAGGTTTGTCATGGCTATCATTGTCACAATTAAGACTCATAGAAATTTTCCCAAATAGCAACATATTTGGCCGTGTTCTAGTAGGCCGTGTGTACAATTCGAAAGAAGAGCAATGAGCATGCAACTGTCGGCTACATAGCTGAGCGGTGAGAGCCCTGGAACGGCACTCGAAATTTTGGGCGCTGGTTCGACACCGTTTAATGCGACTGTGTCTTTGGCAGGGCACTTAATGACATGCATGAAGGTGGACACGAAGATTGGCTTTCTTGCCTTTCCGTTCACTTCATCTAAACATCCAACCACCGAGCATGAACCGACTAAATGTGACAATAAGAAAAACCACTGATGCATTGTTAGTGGTACGGTAATCTTTTTTAGGCTTAGTGTCATTCTATCTACAGTAGATAGATGTAGATGTAGATTCTACATCGAATTCCCTGTTCTTAAAAAGTTTATTTGAAATACAGTGGAGGTTAATACTTCACAGTGTTACAGGTGAAAACCAACCTGTTCTCAACGTTCAAATCCGACGCTTTTTGTTCGAGTTCTTCACAATTAGACGTAGATATTTGTAATTGTTTTACTGTTTTCTCAAGATTTACGTTTCGCTTTTCCAACTTGATACTTTCCTGCAAATAAAATTGTGCAAACATGTCAGAAAATAGACTGTTTTCCGGTGCTACCATGATCTTGGACAAGCACGAATTAAACACTACACTTTAAGTTTGTAACATTGAAGGGAAATAGTTCCAAAACTTATCCTATTGAAGTGGAGGACCCGAAAATCAATATGTGCAAACTGCATGCTATTACGTCGTTACAACATTGGCAGAACTTTACTATGCGTACAATCTTAACGGGCAATTAGTTCCATCATTTTCCAAACAATCTAACCTTTTGTAAATTTTCTGCATGTTCAAGATTTTCCTTCGCATTCGTCAACTTTTGATTCAAAGCCTTTCGGTCGTATTCGGTTTTGTGGAGCTTTGAAGTGATGTCTTTCACTAGCTCAGACAAAACCTTCAAGATTGAAACAAATTGAATGAAAATTTGTTGCAAAACTCAATTATTCAAGAAAAGACTTCCCAATGTGAATAGTTTTATAGCCACAGAGGAAACGCTTGTTCTTGAACGTACAATCCAGTTGTGAAAAGAAACTGCTCAAGGTTAAATAAATTGGATGGATGCAGTTGCTACATGACAATCGTACGAGATAAAGAAAGTGATGAACCTACATGTGCTGGTGCCATACGGAACAATGTGAACTATATCTTTTTACTGATGACGCTAGGTAAGCAAGTATGGAATCACTAGTTTGATGTGATGAGGTGATATCATGGTAGGCTGTTATGCAGCGTAATAAATACCTTTTGCAAAATAATAAAAAGTGTATTAGTAATGATCATAAAAAAATATCACGTTAGATTTAACAAACACAGATAGACCAATAATAAAAAAAGTATACAAGATCTGACTTGCTTGTCAATTTTTTGACCAAATCAAGTTTTTATAAACTAAATAGCCTGCAGTTTATAGAAGAAAAAGAAATACAAATTTGCCTTATGTCAAAAAATTCGTTTGGAAAATGGAACCTCACTTTATTTTCCTTTTCAATCGCCTTAACTTTAGCGTCTCCTCCTATTTTAGCTCGTTCTCTTAAAGTGTCTATGGTATTGTTGAGTTGGTGATGTTCTTCCTGTAGCTCCTGTATCCTTCTCTCCGAGGTGGCGCGGGATGTTTCCAGGGTGGTCTCCAACCGCTGCCTATCGGACACGAGTTCATTCGAAAGTTGCTCAAAGTCCAGCACGGATTGCTTTTCCTGTGAAATGATGCGAGTTCATCGCAAACTGGCAGCAACTACCATCGCCCCAGACAGCAAATCAGTCATTTTTACATTAATTCAACGTCTGCAGACGTTGAACTAATGTGACAATGACGGATTTTGCTGTCTGGGGTTGAATTTGCATTGTGCAATACAAAAGTAGAAACGAAAAACGCAGCTACAAGACAAATAAAATTAATTAATTAAGGTATTTCACAAAAAAGATGTCCTACGTTGCAAACGCACTGTCTGGTGAAACCGAAAACCAGACATTGCAAACAAGATTTAAGTTGGTATAACGATAGACCCTCCCCGTCTTTAGTTAAGTGAAGCTCAAGCAAAGATACAAACATGTCAACACATGCCGCGGTGAATGCAATAAGTCTTGTATTCATCAGGTAATCAGTTATATCATTTTCACTATAAGCTACAGTTGTCACAACGGACGTTTGGCGTCAGAAAAGTAAAGCAACAGTTGCTGGGACAACAGCACAACGCGATGCAGGCACGTACCGAGTGCAAAATGCATTGATAGCCTTAAAAATTACAATGTCTGTGGAGACTAAACCTCAACCAATTTTTAACAACGAACAACGTAATAAACATCCAGAGTGTTTATAGGAGTTACGAGACATTTAGCGTCTCAAAGTTCCTGTATTTAACGTTGACTTATAGTATTTAGATGCTGAGCCAGTTATGCAGACGATAGCACAGCAAATACCAGTCTTATGAGTGTTATACGGCAAAAAACAACCAACAAATAATTGCAGTGAGTGAAACAAGCATGGCAAGACTCCCGTCTGTTTGCATTCATAGCGTGGCTTGTGCTTGTTTTGGGCAATTAACGTCGCAAAACAAAGCGTAGTCATGAGTCAAGTAGAACAACGTTATTTCGTTTTGTAGTAGAATCAACATTGAATGACATTCGACCAACATTACCAAACAGTACTGGCCAGGATTGTATGTGCTAAGAGCATTCTATAAAAAAACTCTCTCGGTCAGCACATGAATAAACTTGGTGGAAAGACATCGATATATTTGGTTAAATTTCATTGCAACACTTTAAAGTCTTTACAATAGACATGATGATTGATGATATTACCATAAAACTTGTAGAAGGAGAACATCAACTCACTTTGCTGATCTGCTCCTGTAGCCCTTGTACGCGATTACTCAGTCGTTGATTCTCTTTTTCAAGTTCGAGCATGTTCGCCTGGAACGATAATGATTGTGTTGAAATAAAACTTGAAAAGCATTAAATCCTACGACAGCGAGAAGTAGTTCAACTAACGATTATTACAAAGAAAGTTGCAAATGGATTCCCGGATGCCGGCTATGATTTTCCGGATGTCGGAGTAGGACGGCGCAGTATACGTATACAAAAATATCTTTTAACACTAAAACTAACTCTCAGCAACGTTCAAAGAAGACGTTCAATAGATACATCGTTCAGTATCGACAAAAGTGTGAGATAATAAAAACAATCCGGAACAAACAACAATAATCGCACATAATGCGAAGTCACAGCAGACACGTGGGCGAATTGACACTACCGGGAAGTGAGAAGTAACGTCTGCTGCTATTGTTGTGAAGGTTTCTTTTATAAAGTCACAAGTCTGGATACAAACGACCTGTAAAAGCCTGATGCTGCGGTTTCGTTGTGGTAGTAGCGGTTTGTCACTAGCTTTCGGAACACAGTTCCCTGGTTATGTGCAATGACGAGTCGTATTGTCAGAACGCCGTGTGTTCTGAAAGCTAGTGACGAACCGCTACTACCACAGCATCAGGCTAAAACAGGTCGTTTACATCTACATTTGTGAAATTAACTGCTAAAAGCGAACTCAATCTACTAGTGTACATTTTTTATAAGTCTTTCGAAATTATAAAACAGAATTTTTTGAAGTTACTTGATTAGCTTGTAAACTTTCATTCCGTGCAAACAAATACAACCTACATTTAAATTTTTTATTAGGTCATTTTGATCCAGTTGGGAGAGTAAGGGTTTTAAATGTTTATGCCATATTTACTTTACAGCATCCTTATGAGACACCAATTGCGTGGTTTCATTCCTGAACAAACCTGCGTCAATTCCGAGCTCTTTATAGAATCCTTGTAGGTGTTGACCAACGCTTGCAAGCGTTTGTTTTCTTTTTCAAGCCTCAATGCTCGAGTATAGGCAGACTCTTCCGACTCGGCCTGAATCGACTTGCGAGCGCCTGTGATTGTTGACAGTCACACGTTTATTATCTTCGTTGTTCATTAACTAAAATTGTCTGTCTTCGCTCCGTCGCAAACACACAGGAAGCTACGTACACACAGGAAGCTACGCCATTATTTGAAAACGCTATAAAGAAAAAAGGTCATCAACGGGCAAGATAAGAGCAAGTATGAAACTAACCGGTTTTTTTTAACACAGGCGGCTAGTCGGGTGATGGCTTAGCGCCTATTTAATTATCTTCACCTGGTTTTTTTTTCGGTCACTTATTGGTCATTGACCAATTTTTTAGCAAAATGTCCGAAAAAAAAATAGTCAATTCGGTCAAAATATTCGAAAAAATCTATAGTGAATTTATTGGTTTGTATCAGCTACTTGAAAGGAAATGTTTTCATCAGAAAAAATGACCGAATTTTTTCAACTCATTTCGGACAAATGACCGAAAAGCCTCAGCGAAAAAAAAAAACAGAATCTTCACAACATGTAAACGTCGGAAATAAAGCTGGTTATCATTTTCAACATCTTGTGGTAACCTAGGAAGACACGAAAGCGCAAAAAGTGTTGTAGAACATTCATACTGTTCCCAAACAATTTCCATCCTAAGGTTTATGAGTTGTTTCAATCTCCCACATTTTTTCTTACAACGCAGTCTGTTCAACAAAATCGCATGACAGCATCATAAAGGAAAGTTGCTACATAGAGGAAACGTTATGTCCACGTCCCAACAGGCTAGCTTCATTATTCTAGCAAGTAAAAATGGCAACTCTTGCTGGTCCGAATCGACATCCCAACTTTCATACTGACCGTCCATAGTTCCGCGAGCTTGCTCAAGCTGGTAAGCAAGGCTGCCGGACTCGCCCATGCTTTGAAGTTTATCCATTTCCAGATTTGAATTCGTTTCCATGAGTTCGCGAATTTGTAACTGGCCTCTGTCCCGATCCTGGAACGTATTTGAACCGTATTTAACTTGACACAATGTTTACTTTTATGATCGAGATTCGGCTAGCAAAAATGTCGCTTTTTGCATTGCTTTCTCGTCACTACACCAGTTTAAACGATGTAAAACAGCAACTTTTGCTGGCTGGGCTACGTGTTCTTCAACCAGAAAATTAGGTCAAGGCACATTTTAGACAAGAAGAAATCAAAGACCACAAAAACAACAACAAGAATGAACAGATATATGAACTTCAAAGTTTATGTTCAAGTTATCATATGCATCCACGTTATCACATGCATGAAGGCAGACACAAATACACATGGTTCAATGTGCTAAGTTGAGCCTATTAATAAAACCATGATGTCCAGAGCTCTGTTACGACGTCGATTACCTCAGACGTTTCGTGGAGTTGTCGTTTTAAATCGATGATCTTCTTTTCAGCATCCACCAACCCATCCAAGCGGACCCGGGTAGATTCCAGTTGCTCTTCTAGCATGTCCTTAGTTTCATGGAGAACTCTGCAGGTAAAGCCACCAGTGAATTGCCAGCCTAGCAACTTAGTCCGCCCACGACACTGGGCTGCACAGAAAGCAGACAATACGTTTACGTACTACTTCGCCAACTGCTGCAGTGAAAAAAAATATTTCCTCAAACAAATGGAAATTTGTCCGTCATAGTTGCAATATAGAGAGACAGGCCTATCATTTTTATACACACTCAAGTTACTTGCGTTTCTGTGAGTTCACCTGTAGCGGACATTTCAAACCACAGGGCAAGAAGCCGATTTAAATGCACCACTTACTTGTTATCTTCTCGAACTTCTTCAATCCTTTGTTTGTAAAACTCGATGTCTTTAAGTTTTTCCTTCAACATTTCTAGTTCGAACTCAAGCCGATTTGCCTTCCCCGCCTTTTCCTTCAGAATGTCGTTTTCATCGCGCAACGCTCGAGCAGATCGCGCGTCACTCAACAGATCCACGTTCTGTGGCGTTTTAATCGGTTTCAGGCTGATTTAGATTTTAGGACTTTTTCGATGATTCAGCGTTAAAACACAGCAGCTATGGTGTGGCAGTAAAATTTTATAGAAGAAAATACTTCTTCTGATAAAGAACCCGACAGTATGATGGCATGAATAGGATTGAAAAATAATAATTGTAATACCAACTTTCGAAAAAAGCACAAAAGTTACTGCAAAGTTCATGAAGCAAACAGAGCGAAAGCCGGGGGAAAAACTTCAAACCATCCGAAAGAGACCGTTTTGAAAATAATTTCAACCCAACCAGTGGATAGAAAGCAATTTTAATATCTTAAATCAAAATCATTGTAAAGAATTCTTGTTCAACGCAAAATTTAAATTAAGATATCCGAAGCGTTGCTAAATACAACAACACTTCACGAAGAAATTTTAAACTTGACCGGTATTTCAGCACTTTGTCTTTAAATCATTTTTTTCTAATAGATTGAACGTTTATAAACGCAGAATAAATGTAACAACTGATTTGATGTACTGAGCTATGACGTACTGTTGTGGAGTTATTATGAACTTTTTAGTGTAAACTTTCAGCGTTAGAACTTTAGAACTATCGGTACGTGAAATATCAATCACAAGACAACAACAGAATATACAAAAGCAGTCAACCTACGCTGGTGATAAAACAACAGTTCATAGTTTCATGTTGGTTCAACGGAATATCGATTTCAAACGTTGCGAGGTTTAATAAAGAAGGGAACTTAACAGTTTTGTTGTTTTTGATTGGCAAGTAGCAACAACTCAACCATACCTCTTTACGAATATCATGAAGAAGAACTTGCGCGTCCTCGCAATCCTGTTTCAACTCAGCATTGGCTTCAACTTTCTCGTCGCTGCAAAGATCGAGGTTCGATTGAGAAAGTCACCCGGTCACGCATTGCGTAAGTGGTCAGACAAAACATGTTAACAGTTTCAAACAAAACAACTCAAATCAAATATCAAACCGACGACTGTTTTATGCCAGCAATTAGTGACATCCTGTGAAAGCTTAATCTCAATGCAACGCCACACGACACAAGCAGTGATTTCGCGAGTCTAGTTCTTTTCATCGGCTTTGTCACCAAATAACATAAGTTTACACGAATGTAACAAGACTATGTGTGTAGTAAAAATAAACAAGTAATTCTATATTGCTTTCACGATGCGCTCTTTGTCGCAGCGTTACGGTCATACCACGAGGTTGAGGCAACTTTACTGACAACAAAGAAAACTGTAGACCAAGAAGCGATGGGTTGATGAATACAGCGTGATGTCATAGCACGACCTGCATGATCCGGTACAAACAATAATTGCTTGAGCAGCCAAAGAGTGGAAAAGGTGTTGGACAATAATATGGCACACTATGCAAAGGTTTCAAGCCACTGTACGTCGAGAACAATGGAACCTAAAATGCAATTTACCTTCAAAAAGGCCATAAACTGTTACAAAGTTGCTAAGAGGGCAGATTTTTTGTAAAGTTGCAAAACAGTTTGCGTCAAAACTTCATATTTTTAACAGAAACAAAACCTTCATTGCGAACATACGTACAGTTCCTGCTTTGCTTTCCTGAACTTTGACTTGAGTTCGTTAAGTTCAACCATCAGATGTTGTCTGCTCGCTAGTGAGCTGGAGCTTTCTCGTCTTATGAGTTTATGGTTTCCCCCAACTTGGGATCGCAGGTAGTCTCTTTCCAGGGTGACGTCAGCGTTGAGCTGAAATTGAAAACTGAACAAATAGCCAGTCGGATCAACGCAGACCTAACGCTGTAGATATTCGAACTGCATGTCAGTTAAAGCTCACACGATGCTTTGAAAGAAGAGTATTTGACAATATATTTAATCAAACAGGTTGGTTTCCTTAGAAGTGCAATAAAAACTGCTAAGGCCTCAACATAACGTTTTCTTAGCGTTTTGATGTTTAGCAGATTAGAAGAGCTTTTAGTGTATGCCAGTATGAAAGCCATCAAAAAAACATACGGAATCATCACAGAACATGAGTTTTAGTGTGTATTTCACAACACTTTTCTTACTTAGCGGCATGGCAGTTTACGAACGCACTGCTCCAGGTCTGTGCTAGATCATTACAGTGTAAAGCTATGTCTCAAATCAAATAGTGACAGCGATGGAACGGTCAATCTTGAATGGGCTCTTTGATTTGACTCATATATAAAACAACTTGTTTTGTTCGGTATGTACATTGTACAGTACGTGTCTATTAAACACCATCTTATCCCGATGAGTAATAAATAACCACAATCTGAACATTCCATTCAGCAGCTAGTAGATAAACTCTTCTCTTACCATTAAGTATGTGTCTCTTTCAGAGACCAAACGCTGAATATGATCCGACATTTTCCGAGTAAGGTCTTCCAAGTCTCCGGATGAAAAGACAGTCAAGTCTTCCTCCCAATGTGTGTTCAAAACTATGTCCGTGTTTTCTGTTATCTGTGAATTATGGTAGAGTGGTAGGAACTTGAATGAGAACTTGTATTTAATGTAAAACTTGACATGAAAGGAATATGACATTAAATATATCTTTTCACCACACTTCCACATTAAACTTCTAACCAGACATTATGCTGACACCAAAAAAATACAATTGAGCAATAGAACATACTAAAAATTTTATAAATTTTTTTTAAATGTTGAATGGATGAAAGTATAGGACGATTCTTGGATTATTTCGCAAAATACATCACAGAGCTTGATCAATGATGCTGAAGTTCATGACTTATTTCAAAGTTAACTTGCTCTTCTTAATCAGTACATAGCGTCTAAAGGAAGTTTTCTGGACTGTTGCTTTCCTGCTGTGCTAGCATTCGATCACTGTTTATTTCTTGTTGTCATTCATTCAGTGAGTGACATAGTCATAGTAATTTATTGTATTTGTTGTAAATTTTTAGATTCATGTGAGTGCTCAGAATAAGTCGAAAACGTTCGATTATTTAATTTGTTGATAAATATGTGATTATGTGAAATATATTCATGGTAAGCCAAATCCAGTTGTGTTGTTTCTCCTTGCTTGTCTTTGGTAAAATACTAAAACTAACGATGTCAAAAGGGCAACTCTTGTTAGATAAGAGGTGTCTAAGATTTTTTTTCTCGTTTCTGTATGCTTTGTTGACTGCAGTTGGTGATACTATCATCTGGGCTAACTAATCAAAATATATCTAAATTTTTTAATTTAATTTTTCAGAAATTAAAAAATGTAACTCACTAAAGTGCCCAAAGCTCGTCGATGATGCAAAATAAGCGCAAAACAAAGCAAACACAGTGTATGATCAAAGTCAGACCAAGTGTGGATATAGCTTTATTTACAGATGTACTTATCTGTGCTAGTGCATTTGAAAAGTGATAAAGATTACCACTTACATATTTAATGTGGTTCATCATGGTCTCCATCCCTTCATAAGTCAACTCCTTCACCTTCATTATGAATTGCTCCCGATCCTCACACTAAGATGAAACAATGACAAGTGATCGCGGAGGAACCACTTTGGGAGGACGGCTCGTCGGCTCACTCAAATATTAATTGTAAATATCCGATGAGGGAATCAGACACTATATCTCACATCGGGTCTTGTGACGTCAAGTCCTGCCTCATCGAAACGAAAGTGATAACAGAGAAACACAGTGTTTCGTGTCTACTTATGTCGAGTCGATTTATGCTAAGAATGGCTAGTTTGCTGCATTTTATAGATTTGCATTGATTTTATGAGGTGAGCACCAGAACTGAAAATTTATAATTTGCAGTAAAACAATGAAAAAAAAAATTTGTGATGCAAAAATCACCAGGCTTTTGTTTCATCCCATTTACTGCATAAGCTTGGAGTGACCACAAATAATACACAGAACATACCAAAAAAAAGGGTCTGCTACTATTCGGTGAGTCCGATTCGGTGAGTTCCTAACCTCTAACTCTAACCCCAAACCCCTAACCCTAAAACGGCAATGATAATTAGGCTACGGTGCCCAATAATTTAAAAAAAAATTGAAAAAATCCCCCGTTAAAGGATCGGACTCACCGAAACGGGCCATTCCGCAAAAAAAAAAACAGGACATTCTCTCAGGAACGGAGCAGTCAGTGACAAAACGTGTGAAAAAAAATTGTTTGTATCTGAACAAGCAACAACTTGTGTACCAGGAACATACCTCCACTGCACAGCCGAGTATCAGAAGAAGGAGTTTGTGCATCTCAGCGAGGCCTTCTGGGCTTCTAATGTTCTTCACCATCAGCAAAATATTGGGCAACGGCATCACGATGACTTGCTTACGAATTTCCTGTCGTACGAGATTAAAAAGAAACATTAGAAATTAAAATTGTGTCAACCAGAGAAACCCAGAGGACAGCAAATTAGTCGTTTTTTACATTGTTTTAACCTCTAGACGTTGAAATAATGTAAAAAAACGACTGATTTGCTGTCTGGAAATATCCATGGGTTCAAGAAAAGTTGCACTCCTTCTCAACAGCAAAATCCGTCATCTTTACCTGGATTCAACGACGTTGAATCCATGTAAAGATGACGAATTTTGCTGCCTGGGTTTAGAAAGCAAATTTGAAATTATCTGTTGAAATAGATGTAAACTATACCACGCCGATCAGTGGTTTGCAAGTGAAGGAATTCCTCTTCAAGGAGAAATTTTAACTGTAGAAACATTTTTGTTTTCAAGTTGATTTACCGATTACTTACACCACTTTACAATATTGAGAAAATTTCTGGAATTGTTTTGTCGTATCCGTAATTATGTACGGTAGTAGAAGATTTTTGGTTACGGAAACAGAATCTTTGTATCCAAGTTAAAAGGAGACATTATTATACCGTATCTTGTGTCACACAGCGTGCAAATGATAAAAAAAATTGGCGTAAGTAGCCTACAAACGCTGCTACCTCTCGGCTGCGCGGGTGAAAGTTAATTGTTCCCTTTTCTACTGGCAGTTCTGCTCAGACTTGCTTTTCAGGGGAGGGAGGTGATAAAATGTTTTATATATACTACTGACACATTTTTGTTGCAAACAACGTGCATTTTCTCTTTGGAAAAAGAGATGAAAAAAGTGCTTTTGCAAGATTATTGTTATAGAAAACAGGCTTGTTGTTTTTAACTTCAATGACCAGTCATGCCATAACAATGGTTGTGGCTTACGCAAAGACACAACAACTTAACGAGCTTACAATGAAATTTCAGTACTGTATAAAAATGCGAAATGAGTAATCTTTAATAACCTTCACGCTTTCGTCCACATGTATTAGGGGAGGAGGCATATAAAAAGCTCCAACAAAACCTAATAAAGGAATGCATCAACAACGGTTGGGAACAACTGACGTAGGTGATAAAGTAATGTTTTGTTTACAAAGTGCATTAATGAGATACGCAAGTAAGGCTATAGAGTAACAAATAGTACCATGTTTTGACACGGACTTGGAAAACAATCATTATTGTGTCCCAAGAAATCTCGGATAAAAACAGCGGTTTAGTTTACGATTTGGGATATTGGACAAATGCAAACAAATCATCCATTGGGCGATTATCAACATAAGAGCTTTGAAAAAATCCTGAAAGCTATATTACTGGAGATTGATCAACAAATGAAAAAATGCAAGTTGAAAATGACAAAACTACTCACCAAGTCCACTCTAACACGCACAAATATTTAATCATGGTAAATAAAACTATTTGCTCAACATTCACTTAGTGCTTTTCTTGACAAACTGAGAAAAAGGAGATCACAAACAAAACAAAAAGGTTCTGGCTTGTTTGGTTTAACTTTTTTGAAAGTGCATTGTTGCGTACATGCAGCAGCTATAAACTTTTCTGAAAAAATAAATTTGCGTTTCAAACGTAACAATACTGCAGATAAAATAAGGTTGAAATAACTTTATACCATTACCAAAACGAGAAGTAAAAACTACAAACCTGATAATAAGACTTTATGTGTTCAATAAGTATTGCCAAGTTTTGAATATTCAAATTGCTGTCGCTTCGAGCATGTTTGTGAGCTTTCTTGTTCGTTGGTCTTGGATCACTGAAACACCATTTTTATATTAAACTGAACTGCATTTTCTGTGTTACTTAATCGACCAATCACTGATGTATATTGCTCAATGTAGCACAATTATACACTGTGGTACTTTATAATTACATACTAAAACGAGAGGAGAAGGAAGCGAAAAACTTCACTGTCGCCAAGTTAGCTTCCACCCCATTAATACAGTAATTACACAACAAACTTGCTACTGGTAAAGTTATCAATACAGATACGCAAATTCAATGAAAGGTACAAAGAAAAATGCAAGTATAAAACTGTGCATACACTCAACGATTTTTTATCTCATAACGTTAAGGAAGAAATTCAGTCTGCATTCTTAAAATTTCCTGTACAAAGTGTACATGAAAAGAAAAATGGCCAATGTAACACTAACATCACAATCAAAACTGACGAAACGTCAGTAATAAAAGTTAGGTATCATCCTTAACAATTAAGGTAACCTAGTAGCCTATAGTCACCAGAAGAACGTAAGTCACTTTATTTATCAAATGACTGGTGAACAGTTTCACTCAGTCTTTTTTTTTATCATGATCAAAACATTAACAAAATAACTTACAGGTCTAAACCCTTGAATATAACAGAATGCCTTGGTGTAGTTAGAATCAATTGTAATTTAAAAAATGGAACCATGACTTGTAAGTGCAGACCTACACAATGCACATAGGTGCCCACACTGTGGAGATGAAAAACTTAGGAGCTGCACACCGCACAATTACTAGTTAATTCGTTTTATTTTACTGTTTTATTTACGACCTGTTTACAAGTAAATTCTTTGCACTACAACTATTGTATATTTGTGTTGTTTAATGCAAAATTACATGTGGAAAACAATGACCAGAAAAAGGGAAAATCCATGACTGTTGACTATGTCATAGGTTTGGACAATTGGACATTAATGTTATGATTAAGCCTAAAATATGTATATAAATTATAAATAGAGTACGGTATTATAAGATTTTAACATATAACCATAAAGCATCAAATAAAAATAGTCAAAAGCATCTCAATCACCTGGTGCTACAATGTGCAATTGTGCATGTCCATCTGACCTGCTCTCTCTTACCTGTCTGCAGCTACAAACAGTGCTCCAAACAAATTTTAAAATGAAAGCTAGTTGAAAGAAATCACAGAAAAAGCTGAATAAGATTAATCACATTAGCCAAATATTTTTTTCACTTTTTAATAATAAACTGCATTAGCATTTCCTTGCAATTTTTTTCATCTCCTATCTAACTGTAAGCCTTGTTAGTTTATAAGGACTTTTAATTAAAATACAACTACCAGTCAGAATTCTATGTTCTTCGGTTGTGTGTGTAATTATCTCAGTGGGTTGTGCACTTGTTTAGATGTATAATTGGATATATTAGGTATATTCTGTATCCAGATGAGGGCAAAGAGTTCTTGCCAAAAACGTTTGTGTTTATTATGTTGTTAGTCTGTTAGTGCATTGTATTTGTTTTGAATAATGCCATTCAATCCAATTAAGTTATAGTCAGTCATCTGTTCATTGGAATGGCCCGTTTCGGTGAGTCCGATCCCTTAACAGGGGATTTTTTCAATTTTTTTTTTAATTATTGGGTATCATTGCCGTTTTAGGGTTAGGGGTTAGGAGTTAGAGGTTAGGAACTCACCGAATCGGACTCACTGAATCAGACTCACTGAATCAGACTCACAGAATCGGACTCACCGAATAGTAGCAGACCCTCTGTTTATGGTACCGGTATTGTAAAATTTCTTCTCTCCCAAAGCTATACTTTTTATCACATACAAAAACTACTCTTTAATTTTACTGTATATACAGTACAAGTTTTGACTAAAACAGATATTGGTGCATTACACCTTGCAAAATGTCTTACATTTTTAGCATGATTTCATTCAATGCTACCCCATCAAGAAGATCTTCTATCTCTAGTGAATCTTTATTTAAAAGAAGTTGAATCTGAAAAGCAACAATGACAGGGATTAGAAAACACTACAACTTAAAGCAGAGTCATCCAAAGATTTCCGAACAATTTGAATCCAATTTGTTGTTGTTTGCACAGGTACAGTGGTACACTGGTACAGAACCTGGCTTTGGTTTCAAGCAAAACTTACACACTGCTATAGTGGATGTCTATTTCAGTATAATGAAACCTTTAAAACTTACTCCACATTTTGGAACTAATGTATATACAATAAAAAACTCATGAAACGCAAAAGGGTCTGCCTTTTGTTTAATTGGTTGCATTATATATTTCATTTAATTTCCTGAGTTAATATCATTAACGGAATTGGCAAACAGTCAGCACATATCTAAAATCTATACTAATTACTTAGCGCTGATTCAAAGGAATTACATGTTTTTGTAAAGTACGGTACCGTATTTAACATAAATATTTGCTTAAAATTAGTTTTTTATTCAATTTTTTTCAACTCTTTAACTGGCAGCAATATTTTGGTAATTTCTGTAATAATGAGAAAAAATGGAAATTATTCCAAAGTTTCTAAATACTGTACCGAGTATTCTGAAATAAACTTCTTTAAGTTGGTATAAGAAATAGTTAACCATAACATGAATACTACTGCAATATAAACTTCCTTACCTAGCATAAAAGACACGCCACTCTTAATTAATATTATTATCTAAAACAATTTAACTTACCCATTGAACAAGAGGGGTATCCATAAACATGGCCACAGCATCATGTATATTTTCGTTAATGCTGTTCATATTTTCAGGGTATACTCAACATTTATAACAATATGATGATATTGTAACGTTTCAAATTACATTGCACAATAAAAAATCTCTGTACCTGTAAAAAATACAAACAATAATATGAAAACACAAAAAAGACAAGGACAAAACTTGAAAGTAAAAATAGTTTAGAAACTATGCGGAAACATAAACTATGCTTCTAGGCCAATGTTTCTCAACAACCAGTCCGCGGAAAGTTCTGAATGAGTCCATGAGCATTGTAACTTTAGAAAATAAATTTTTTTAATCATTTTTTATGTATATCATACTTGTCGCAATAATATATCTTCAAGTGGTGTCATAATTTCTACAGTGTAACTCTAAAAACCTTTCAACCGAATAGTAAATTGAATGGCAATTATTTATATTTTGTCAAATGATGTCAAATATTCGCAACTTACCACAAAGGCAAAAAGGATTTTTGTGGCTTGCCTTTAGAGTTTTTTATAGCGTCAGCGTCATGTAGGCATTTTATGATTAAAGAATTGCTTCAGAAACAGTTGGCCTTCAATATGAAATCAGTAGGCTAACTTCCTGAATAATCAAAAGGGTGCCATGGTCTTGCTCATCGCTTCAACAATTTGCTTTTATCAAGTGTAAGCCATGAAAGCTAAACGAGCAGAACTAGCTAGACTTTTTTATGGAATACGTAAAACACAATAACTGTTGTTACATTTACTTCGGCCGACTCCATTTCACAATCTGTAATCTATGTCGGCAATGATTTTGCAGAAGCAAAAATGTGTTAACTTTGAAAACTGTCAAGTTGGAGACAAAAGCTTGTCCCGTGTATAAATCGAACCTGACTTTTTGAGATGAAAATTGCTTGCAAAAATCTTGACCTATATTATACTAGAGTATATATATATATATAAGTTAAGTTAGCATAAGTTAAAAAATACTATTAAACAACTAAATTATATAATACAGTATATATATAACTTTACTTTTTGATTTGGATATTACATATTGACTTATTGATTGATTATTTCAAAGCTCCCAAAAATGTTAGACCAGGGGCCGGCAGCCTACAGTATGAAGGCTGGATCTAACCTGTCAAGGAAAAAATTACCTGGCCTGCAGCTGCTTTAAAATTTATATAGTATTATATGGTCCGTCTACTGATGTATTATTTTATAATCAGACTCATAATTTTTGATGAATGTGATTGTAACATTAGCTATGCCTCATTTTCTCTGCTTCTTTGTTGTCTATTATCGTATATACTGTTCAGTGTTCACTTGACAAACCTTCATTGAACATTCTTTTTGACTGGCCTGTCTGCTGGATTTGTCAAGAAAATATGTTAAAAAGAGTGTACTGTACACTGTAGGCACGTTGAAGAAATAGCAACCTTTCCTGAAAATAATTGACCATCATTGCTGCAGAATTTCATGAACAAGAATGGGTTCTAATTTGACATTTCTGGTCGATTTAACATCACATCTGAACAACTTGAATGTGCAGCTTCAGGAAAAGCTCCAATTGATAGAAGTGAATCCATGTAGGCCTAGCCTACAAGCATTCGAAAACTAACGAGTCTGGGAAAGTCAGCTGCAAAATGCAAATTATGCTCACTTTGCTACAATGCAGAAGAACAAACCTACGAGCAATGCGTTATTTGTTTTTATGATACAACACTTAATAAATCAATTTTCATCCCACTTTGATGACATTTGTTTTCTTGAAAACGACATCAAATTATCCAGTCCTACTCCATTTGATGTACAGGTGGATACAGACATACAGTGCAAAAATAGTAGGCTATCAAATGGAATTGAGCTACAGTGCAGTAGCGAGCTAAAATTAAAATTTTATGCCAAGAGTGTATCACTGCTTGACTTCTACAAATTATCTTGAGTGGAAACAATATCCCAACTTGATCAATCATGCCAAAAAAGGGCACCACTATTTGACAGCACTTACATATGTAAACATCTATTTTCAGTGATGAAACTCACCAAAGACAAGTTGAGAACAAAACGTATTGACGACCACTTGCAAGACGTCATGTTTCTTTTCTTATCCAACTGTTTGCTTGAACTTCACAAACTTTCAAACCAAAACTGCAATTTGCTAACAAAATCAAGACTCAATCAATCTGATTAAAAATTCTAATCTGTTAATGGAAAATTTGTGGGCTATGGTTTTTGTAAATTTTGGTTTTGACCGCGACCGCGCAGGCAAAGATCGCCCTCTCTGATCGAACCCAAGTAGCCAAAAACAATAACAAGTATGTATTGTGTCAGTACTGGTACAATTACAAACCACCATCATTCTGGCAGAATAGTTTTTCCGCTTTCCGCCTAAAAAAGTCATCCGTGAATAAGTGCAAGGCATAAAATGCGACCTGACATACCTTCGAAAAACCTTAAATAAAACAATAACCCGCAACACGTGCCACTTAAATTTTACATGCATCGGATTTAGTGTTAAATTACCTTTCCAGGGATGTGCACCAATAGGTGGGCATTTGCAAGGAACTCCCAGCAAAACGCTTCAAAGATGGAGGATATATTTACGATAAACATTAAAATAATATGATTTTTGCATAATAGACACCACTTCAAACATCTTCGAATAGAACTTTTATCCGCAACAAGTACGACTTAAATTTTACATGCACCGGATTCAGTATTAAATTACCTTTCCAGGGATGTGCACCAATAGGTGGGCATTTGGAAGAAACTCCCAGCAGAACAGTTCAAAGATGCTGGAGGAAATATTTACGATAAACATTAAAATAATATGATTTTTTGCATAATTGACACCTCTTCAAACATCTTGAAATAAAACTTTAATCCGCAATACGTGCCACTTAAATTTTGCGAGCATCGGATTCAGTATTAAATTACCTTTCCAGGGATGTGCACCAATAGGTGGGCATTTGGAAGGAACTCCCAGCAGAACGCTCCAAAGATGAAGGACATATTTACGATATACATTAAAAGAATATGATTTTTGCATAATAGACACCACTTCAAACATATTCGAATAGAACTATATATCGCAACAAGTACGACTTAAATTTTACATGCACCGGATTCAGTATTAAATTACCTTTCCAGGGATGTGCACCAATAGGTGGGCATTTGGAAGAAACTCCCAGCAGAACGGTTCAAAGATGCTGGAGGAAATATTTACGATAAACATTAAAATAATATGATTTTTGCATAATTGACACCTCTTCAAACATCTTGAAATAAAACTTTAATCCGCAACACGTGCCACTTAAATTTTGCAAGCATCGGATTCAGTATTAAATTACCTTTCCAGGGATGTGCACCAATAGGTGGGCATTTGGAAGGAACTCCCAGCAGTGCTCCAAAATGGAGGATATATTTACGATAAACATTAAAATAATACGATTTTTACATAATAGACACCACTTCAAATATCTTCAAATAGAACTATAATCCGCAACACGTGCCACGTAAATTTTACATGCATCGGATTCAGTATTAAATTACCTTTCCAGGGATGTGCACAAATAGGTGGGCATTTGGAAGGAACTCCCGACTTTTCCGACTTTAATACTGAATCTGATGCATGCAAAATTTAAGTGGCACGTGTTGCGGAATAAAGTTTTATTTCAAGATGTTTGAAGAGGTGTCAATTATGCAAAAATCATATTATTTTAATGTTTATCGTAAATATATCCTCCATCTTTGAAGCGTTCTGCTGGGAGCTCCTTCCAAATGCCCACCTATTGGTGCACATTCCTGGAAAGGTAATTTAATACTGAATCCGATGCATGTAAAATTTACGTGGCACGTGTTGCGGATTATAGTTCTATTTGAAGAGTTCAGTTCAGTTCAGTTCAGTTCATTTATTTGTCACAAACACAAACATGAAAAGAATACAAAGTATACAATAATAATCGGTTGTGTGTCATATGACGAGGAGACTGCGAAAAGACCAAACGGTCATTTAGTCAGCAGCCACCTCAAGCTTGGTGATGTAGGCCTAAATAACATATATATATACAGTAAATACACAAACACACATACAAAAAAAGAAAATCAAGCATTTGGTGATACAGATACACATGTTTTCATTATGCAAAAGAGAAAAAAAAAAAAAAGCAAACAAACTAAGCAGGTTTACCGTGCTACTGAATGAATTAATTGTGAGTGGAGTTTAAGAGATATCAATCGACAATTTTAATCAGTAAAAAAGATAAAAAGCGACGTATACCAAAGAGATGAGCAAATAGAATAATGTAATTATATAGACAAAACAGTTATTATTCAACAGTGGCGTTTAAATCAAGAAGGTAGTGTTTAAAGTTTCTTTTAAAAGAAGTTGGAGAAAGACCTTTAAGATCACCTGGGACCTCATGCCACATGAAGATGTTTGAAGTGGTGTCAATTATGCAAAAATCATATTATTTTAATGTTTATCGTAAATATATCCTCCATCTTTGAAGCGTTTTTCTGGGAGTTTCTTGCAAATGCCCACCTATTGGTGCACATCCCTGGAAAGGTAATTTAATACTGAATCCGATGCATGTAAAATTTAAGTGGCACGTGTTGCGGGTTATTGTTTTATTCAAGGTTTTTCGAAGGTATGTCAGGTCGCATTTTATGCCTCGCACTTATTCACGGATGACTTTTTTAGGCGGAAAGCGGAAAAACTATTCTGCCAGAATGACGTTAGTCAATTACAATAATTCAATTCAATTCAATTCAATTTATTTTTCTTTGTCAGAATGCAAAAGAAATGATATTGTGAAAAAGAAATACAGTAACAAAACTAACAAAAGGAAAAGGTGGCAAAACCTTAATGGTTTAAGACGTGCATGAAAGGATCTAATATTGCGGTATATGCATCGATAAATATAGTTAAGCACGGCCACCAAACCTGATACTTTAAAATAAGTTGATGAATTAGTTAAGAATTAGTCGCCTCCTCGTTCCTGGAACAACTGGAGCGCCAATTCTTAAAGCAATGAGAACACGACTGAACCCAACATCACAAAAACAAACTAATATACACAGTTACACACACATATTGAAATTACATAACGGACTATCAAAACAAGGACTATTTACAGATTTCATACAGAAATAAAGTGTTCGCAGCAACGATATTAAGTAGCCTATATATTGCAGAACAAATACATAATATGGCAGCTCATTATCAAGATAAAATAGTTAAAAAAGCTTTGTTTTTTAAATTAATTTCCTGCGCATGTAAGAGCATAAGAAGCATGATGATATAGCAGCGTGTTTTTGGTATTTCTAATAAGAGTTGAATCATCTTTTATAGCGTCAATGAGGGTAACTGAAGTAATAACAGCGCTGCCAGAAGCCAACGAACATTTTTTCCAGATCGCTTTAAAAATACTCGAATTCCAAATGCATCCCTGCACTTTAACTACTCACTTAAGTGGATCTTTAAAAATATGTAGTAGTATACATGAAGTAAAAATAGTTTTTACTGTTATAAAATCTCAAACAGTTTTTTTATTCTTGGTTTAACTTTTACATATTCTTTTCAACAAAATCACTTCAAAGAGGTGCCACACTTTCCCTGACTCGTCGATCACAAAACATGTGTAACAAAAAAAGAAGAAAATATTTGTTCTTGGAATAAAAGTTTGATTTTATCCGAACGCAAAGAAAAAATCTTTATTGTATTACAATAGCTTCAGGTTTGTGTTCCTCACAAGAGGGCCTTGAGGGTCCAGGCCTGTGATTGTTGGGGGGCCCGAAATTGTGATTGTATAGTTTCCGCGCAAAAATGTTTAGTTAAAACCATCTTGAACGACTAAATTCAAGCATAGAAGTTGTTATTCGTTAGTCCTAAGGGAGGGGGGGGCGTAATGTAGAAAAGGTTTCGGAAAGAAATTAGGGGCCCAAAATGGTGATTTAATGATTTACGTGCAAAAATGTTCTGTTAAAAGCACCCTCAATTAAATCATAAAAGTTGGTTATTATCCTTTCCGGGGCTGTGGCATAGTGTAAGTTAGCAAAAGCAGGGTTGAGAAAAACCCAGGCTTTTTTTAAAAAGCCCAACCCGCTACGTTTTTTCTTTAAAGCCTGGGTGTTTTGGGGCTTTTTTGTGTTTTTTAAAAACTATTTGAAAAAGGTAGTTTCACGCTTATTTCACTTCAAAATGAATTTCAAAGTTGGAGCAGGAGCCAGAGTCAATACTTTCGAAGCAGGAACGGTGCCGGAGTAAACAAAAAGTGACTTTGTTCACCTCTGCTGGGCATTTGGTGAATGCAAAAGTTAGTGAAAAAAGGTTATTAGCCAGATGATTAGTTTGAATATGTTTTAACAAGATGTTGTGTTTGAGCCTTGGTAGAGCTTGACTTGTTGTAGCCTACCAGCAGGGTTGGAAGTCCTTAGTTAAAAAGCAATGACAATTTCAATATTCGATAGTGCCCAAAAAGGCAATGACATTCCGCTATCGATAGACTACTTAAAAAGAGCAATGAATAGCCGAGCAATTACTAAAAATATTGTATTTTATTGTAGGCTATTTGCGTAGGCTATTCAATAACGACTCTCACTAGCATGGTTTTTCTGAACTGTGTTGCTTTCCTTAATCCTTTAAAGTTCGAAAACCGGAAGAGGACCAGGTGGAATAGTAAATCGAAAACTAAATCTCGTAAATTCGTTTTGACGACGAAGTAAGTGAACAACAACAAATGATTCAGCAGTTCTCCTAAATATCGATTAGTGAAAAAGGAATAATGATTTCGTTGCTTGCATAAAAAAGCAGTGAATAACGCGCATTCGATAGTTACCGTATTTTTAAAAGAAATGGGTGTAAGCATTCGATATTCACAAAGCAACGAATAACGCTATCGAATAGTGACAAGTAGTCGTTACTTCCAACCGTGTGTACCAGATACATAGCTTATAACACTCAGTAGCCTATCGTTAACGGATTTAACATTTTTTATTAAACACAAAAAAAAACTACTAAATTTACGTTTTCGACACTACATAGTGTCCTTATCAGGAATAATTATATAGGCAGTGATGTAGGGAGATGTGTCACCAATGGGTCATTTTTCACATAATTGTTATTTTCTGTGTATACAAAGGCCAAGCGTCCTCCTTTTTTGGCATAACCGTAGGTCACATACCCTGGTATATTCAGCCAAAAAAGTTTCTTAATTTTCCAACTACTAACTGCCGAAAATTAACTTTTAAATGATAATAAAAAATGCCCCGTTGGTCAAACCCCTATACGATTAACGGGCCACTGCTATTCGACCAACGGGTCACTTCCACTTAGCAAAACGCTGATGCACTGGAGCTTATTTTGGACTATTTAATACACGAACAACATACAAACAACACAACAACATAAGCAATAAGCACTAGAAATATGCTTTTATTATGAAATTTCATTTCATATTCAGTTCAATTTCATATGAGATTCAAGTGTTTTTGGTGTTTATTTTACTCTTTTTAAATCTCATATTTTTCTAAATTTGCAGAAAACTTTAAAATATCAGACAGGCGTTTCGTAGATGCCACGGGTGTAGTGCAGTAGTTTTCTCACTATTCACTGATTCATTCTTTAACATAACGAGCCAACGTTGTTCGTGGTATATCATATTTTTTTGCCTACTTTCGAACAAAAATGTTTTGTTTCAAAACATCTTCGACAGCTTTGTTGAGATTTTCCGAACTAAACAACTCTGTTTTATTGCTAGTTGTTTTAATTTCTGACATTTTTAGTCTGAATATACATAAAGGAAGACATTGTTGAACAATTAGCTAGTGGCCCAATGGTCAAACAAGTGGGTGGTCCGTTGGTCAGATACATGATAGTTCTTCGATTTTATGGCCTAGTTTAATGATGGATAAAATTTAAACATTTAACTTATGGCAATAATCATTAATCCATGAATAAGCAATCAGCAAACAAAAAATAGTCTTGAAAAAATAAACCGATGGGTGAAAAAAATTGCAGAAGAAAAATGTTCAAAATTTACTTTCTACCTTGTAAACCATACTTTCCTTCATAACAATACGAAAAAAAATCACAGGTCCCCGCAAAGAAGATTTCCAAAACCAAAAAGGTTAATCTCGATACCACTATAATATTTTTCGTGCTTCCAGCTTTTATTTTAAGAAATAGAAGGGTGGTCCGCTGGTCGTACCCTGTTCGTTGGTGGAACATCTCCCCTTACGTACATCGTAATTATAATAGCCTACGTAGTCTACATCTCTGATTATAGGTTACATCTAAGAGAAATAAATAAATGAATCTGCGACCACCCTGACCTTTTTTTGTTTTGTTTATTACATTCCTAACTGTTGTATATTATATTTCTAACTGTTTAGGCTACACTCTTCACTATTAAGGTTTGTAGGCTATGCTACTGTGAACTCTTAGCTTGGGCCTACTGCTTGCATACGAGCTTATAGTGCTGTATTCTACACTGTTTAGCTGGACTTACAGAATGTCTTGTATATAGCCTATTGTGTTTTGATCTTCATCTTTTGCTATTTTATGTATCATGCAAGTGCTTTTTTCTGCTTGTGCCTTCAACACGTGCATCTTCTTCTTTTGAAAAGTAGCCTAAGAGGAGACATAATTCACATCAGATCAATTTTCTCAGTTGGTGTAGCACAGCAATTCAATTAAATTTATTTTTTTTTTGTCGGAAAACAACAGCAATGATAAAGTTACTAATAGTTTACGAGAACAAACCAACAAAAGGAAACGGCGGAAAAACCACAGAAGTTTAAAACGTGCATGCGATGTAAATTTAAAGCATAGGCTACGTCGATGAAACTAAAGTTAAGCACCGCCACCAAACCTAACAGTTTAAAATAGATGAATTAGTTGAAAGAATCAGTTGGCTGCACATACCTAAACCAACTGAAGGTTTGACAGTCAGGGCCCGATTAACCATGAGGCACACGAGGCACAGGCCTCAGGCCCCCTGGTTTTGGGGGCCCCAAATTTTTTTTACATTAGTACCGTAGGCGTCAATACTTTTATAGGTTTCAAGCAGTGCCGTGTAAAGGGGGGCCCGGATCCCAGGCCCATCATCTCAAGGGGCCCACAAATAATACATTTTTGGATTTCAGAAAAGTGTTTTTTGAGTTGCTAAAGTTCACTGCATGTACTTGTCCATTAAGAAGATGATTTAGGCCTTTATTATACTAAAACATCTCAAATTTGGGGCCTATTACACAAATTTGGGCCCTAACTACACTGAAACATCTCTAAAAACACCATTACTATCTAAAAACAAAGTTAAAATGCGATAATGTTAGTAACATGATCTGCAGAAATGTATTTAACATATATATAACAGGTTGAATGCAATTGAATATATGAATTCAAAAAGGGCCCAATTGCCACAAAGTGTTTTTGGCACAACTGTTTTAATTATTTTGGTCATTTACTTTTGTGGTGAACTTCGGTAATGATTATATGCTTAAACATACTGGTAAGAAGCATCATACCTACAAAGTTCACTCATTGAGGATTCTGTGGAGAAACTATAGAGAAGTTGAAGTGCAATTGCTGTAGTTGGGCCCATTTCAAAATCAATGGAAAAATTGATAGGGTATTTTTTATGTGTTTACCGATATGTTTGAAAAATCTGGCTGTTTTTTTTAAGTATCATTTAGAAGACATAGAAAGAAATTGGAAAGCACAAATAGTGAAATAAACAAAAAAACAACTGGAGGGCCCTTTTTGAATTCACATATTCAATTTCTTTTCATTGAAAGAAATCGGAAAGCACAAAAAGTAAAATAAAAAAATGGGGTTGGGCCCTTTGTGAATTTACATATTCAATTTATTTTCATCAATAAAAGTGTTTTGTTTTAAAAAATTGTTAGCTGTAAGCAAAATAGCATTTCAGATAGTTTAATTATCATTTCAATTTTAAGATGATGAACTGTTTTATTTCGATCAACGACGCACGAGTACAAAATAATTGACACGGCGAGAAGAACACAATAAACATAGCCAGGTCAGAGACTTTAAAGAACCGGCCTGCCACGCCCCGTGGAGGCGGGGAGCGGCGTGATTATGGGGTGGCGATGCACCCGGAAGGGAAGTCCACCAGCTTAGGTCGCGGGGGCCAGGCTGGGGAGTCTAGGTACCTGTGGAAGGAAAGTGTGGATCGAGAATTTTGTGCCACTCGTCCGCAAAAGTTAGAATGGCGGAACGGGCCAGGGAGACGGGCTTTGCTTTCTGCAAACGCAAAAAGGTCAGCTCACGACGGGCCGGGCGACAGAAGTTTTATAAAGCCAGGCAGCGCCCACGTCTCCATCACGTGACCGTAACACAGGTACGTTTAACTCCTATACCCGGTCAGCCCGTAGGCAGACCGGATAAACTTTGGGGTCTCCCACGAGGAAGAGATGCTTAGCTACAAGGACGATTTGAATACTCGTGGGAGACGAAAATTATATAAAATCTGGAGCAAAGGCTCAATTAATTGGTGTAAAAAAAAAGATGGTAAGTGGGAATATATTGTATGCTTTACCTACCGAAAAAGTGTTGACGTTAAACCAACGAGCACGGATGTGCACTGGCCAGACGTTGAGGCAGGTTCGCCCAGATGGGTCGGGGGGACTAGCGATCGAAGCGTAGATATGACTAGGCTACGTTACCAGGAAAAATATAGAATAGTGGGATGAAACTTTGGAGGTTGCATCGAGTTGATCAGGAAATCATGTTTATCGATGAGTTAAAAGCAACGCGAGGTTGATCCGAGCGGGAAAGAGCAGCGTATCGGGAGAAGGTAGTGTGTGATAGTCTAAAATATTGAAATATGAAAATACAGATCCACTGTTGTTAATCATATTACGTCATTGATAGATGATATGAGTCCATTCACGATATGCAATATATACTTAATTCATATATTGCTATTTTATTTTATTGATGATGATTGTATTCTTCATTGAGCTGCAGCATGCTGATGAAACAACAATTGTTTACAGGTAAATTGATAATGAAACAATGGATTTAACATACTATGACGTCACACAATTACTGGCGGGTTTTGAGGTTTGCTGTCTTGCGCGCTCGGATGCTTACTGCAGAGCTTCTGTTGTTGGGGAATTGAGCTTCTGATCGCTGGAATCGTCTTTTCTATGACGTAGCCCCTCCACGAGTGAGCCCGGCGTTCCAAGCTTTCCAGACACGGAGGGAACCTTCGATTGAGAGGGAGGCCACTTTTCTAGCCACCTCTGCTACCCCACGAGCAGGAACACCCAAGGCCGCCAAAGCTCGAGAGCTCAACGGAGCATAGCTCCCGAGGGAGCCTACGACGAACGGAAGTGACAGGACGTCCCTGCAAGGGCGCTTCCTGTCTTCCAATATGTTTACACATAACTCGCCGTACTTGTCGTGTTTCCTGTCGGCGGCTTTTCGAAGGGAATCCGCGCCGTAATCGAACGGGCAAGTGACGTCACATACAACCGTGACACCGTCAGGGCGTTGCAGGACAATGTCAGGGCGCAGATCAGCACCGCCCGCTTCCACGTGTTGTGGAACCGTACTATCTATGGTAAGCAAGGGTTGCCATTCGGCAGGTACATGCTTCACGATCTCCCACAATACTGAATTGTGTCGTTCCGTGACAACAGGCATCACGGTAGGGCAGTGGTTCAATATATGAGGGAGAGTCTCTTCCGCTTTCCCACACGCGCGACATATGGCAGGTTTATATGGGTGGCCATGGCTTGGTTTTGATTTCAAGGGAAGTAGGTTTAGGCGAGCTTTATAAGCAAATGCACGGTTCGCGTGATCCAGGAGCTCCGGTCGCCGAGTCCAAGAGTTCGAAAATCCGGACAGACAGTGGGCACTGACCGTCTTGCCTTGGTCAGGTTTGGATTCCCACTGTCTCCTCCACCACAAGTCATTGTGTTGGTGGAGGGTCGGAACCACTTTTTTTCTTAGGGGAGGGGTGATTTTGGAGCTCCCCGCGGTCAACTCGAGACCGCCATCCGGGCGTGCGGACCAACGTACATTTAGACGACGGGTAGCCGCCGGGACGCGGCCCCACAAGCTTTCGCCTGTTGGGCACGGTCGAGAACGGGCACCTTCAGGAGGGGGGTCCTTATTCAAGTAACTGGCTAGCTGGCACGGGGTAGGATCTGGAGTGCCGAACCTCAGACTGGCACAACGCCTAAGCTGCCCGAAAGCGATGGCAGAGACACGGTCGTCAGGAGACGTCAGCATCTTGAAGGCCTGGGCTATCGAAAGCGTGTCGCTTTCGCGACACAGATTCAACACACCAAAGCCCCCCAATGCAGGCTTACAGTAAAAGAAAGCGCTGCACGCCCACCTGGGAAGACGCCACGCCACCTTCAAACACTGCAATACCAGTCGATCGAGCTTCAGAAGCTCATACTGTCTGAAGCGCCGCACTCGCAGATGGTATGACGCGGACGGAAGAATGATAGAATTAAGTGCCAGAAGTTTCTGGCTTGGAGTAAGGAAAGATTTCATTAAAGAGGAAATGTGTTTCTCCAGGGTGGAGATGAAAGGTTTGGTAAGGGACGCATCCGAGGCGTAACCGGTTCGAGCGCCAAGATATTTGTACGTTTCGCCTTTGGGGATGACCCGGATTTCCTCCCCGGCTAGGGAGAAAGGTTCCGGGTCGACCCGCAGACGGGACGCCGACGCTTTCCTATAGGATAAGGTGCCACACTTGCGTGGGTTGAACCGTAGCCCGGACCAGGAAGAGAAGGGATCAGTAGTAGATAAGAGGGAGACCATCTGCTCGCGATCGGAAGAAACGAGACAGATGTCGTCCGCATATGCCATACAACGTACTTTGATGTCTTCTTTAGCAGGAAGGTTGTAGCCGCAATCCGTTTTGTCACGGACGCCCCTGAGGAGCACCTCGATGACCAAATTGAATAGCAGCCCAGACAACGGGCAGCCCTGACGGACTCCCCGCCCCACAGGGATACGGTCGGTTTCACCATTACCGCAGCGGACGGTGCAGGTGTTAGCGACGTATATGTCGGAGATGCACTCAATAAGGTCTGTGGGGGCGTCGAAATGACGCAGGACCTCGGCTATGCATTCGTGCCGGACACTGCCAAAGGCGTTTCGAATGTCCAGAAACGCAACCGACACAGGCCTTTTGCGTGACTGTGCATCCGAGAGGATGGTGTCGAGCATGAACACATGCTCGTAGACGCCCTCCGTGGGCATGAATCCCTTTTGCTCTCGGCTGATAACATTCCCCTCCACCGCCCATCGCTGCAGGCGTCGGGCCAATACGGCGGCGTAAATCTTATATATGTTTCGGCAGATGGAGATGGGCCGCCAGTTGCTGACGTCGTGCAGATCACCCTCAGGGTCTTTGCATATGAGTGTGATCCTGCTGGTTCTTCACTGGTCCGGTACACGACGGTTGATCCGGCAGGTCTCGAAAAGGCTGGCCAAGAGTCCCCCTCTTGGGTCCAGGGTCTTCCAGAAACCGTAGGACAATCCGTCAGAACCAGGGGCGGAACCGACATCAAGCGACTGGAGGACCGCCTCCACCTCCCGGGCCGTAATGGGACCTTCACCGTCATCGATGAGGGAGAGGTTTACATTGCCATACTCGTAACGGTGGGCGTTCATCCACTCAGGCATCCGCGAGCAACTCCCAGCTTTAGGAGCGGTCATGTCACGTCGAAATCTCTCCTCAATTTCTTGAGGGGGAATTTCGCAGTGAAGGTCGCAATTTTTTCCTTCAACAATCCGACGGACCGTTCCCTTCGCGTCCCGCGAGAAGGCGGCTCGCAACTCCACTCCCCTACGATATCGGGCTCCGTTCCCGCGCGAACCCCCGCCGTCCGACCGAGGAGAACCCCCGTTCGAACGACGGCGAGCCGCGCGAGCCCGGGCGCCACGATTGAAGCGTGGTTTGCGAGGACGTGTCCTCTTGGGCGGCGAAGTGCCAGCGGTCCACTCTTCCAATTCAATGCAGAACTGGTCGAAATTTATGCCACCCGCTAAAGTAAGGTTCACTAAACTGCAAAGAGCCCGCCTGGAGCTCTTCGTCTTACTTTCCCTGACCGGTTCAACAGGGTCTTGGATGGATCGTTGAGTGTTGGGTGTGATGGACATCCCTGGGGTAGTCTGTGGGAGTCCGGGGTCATGCGTGGCTTGGTTGCATGCCATGGTGTCGCTTCGGGGTCGAGTCAAGGTTTGGGAAGAGATAGTTAAATGGAATTCATTGTGGGTGGTTTGGGTAGGTGGGGTAAAGGGTCGGGCTTCGGCAGACAGCGTCGAGGTACAAGATTGTATAGGACAGATGGAAACAGGATTAAAAGATAAGGAGGATTGAGATGGGTAGTGTTGGAGAGACTTGGAAGAAGAGGTCTGCATGGGCGGCTTGGAAGAGCTGATTGAGTTCCCAGCTTCAGCTCCGGTGGTAGCCGTCCGAGGCAGGGAAGATGGGCGCGAAGCCGGCTTGGATAAACCGAGCGAGTCCACTGCCACGGCTCCGGTGAAGGTCGGCTTGCGCAGAGGTGCATATAGAAAAGGATTCGCACTGACAGTAGGGCCGTAACCGTCCGTGGTTGGGCTATCAGGCGAGGAAGTGGAGGAAGAGGAAAGAGATTTGCTGTTCGACGAGTCGGACGAGTCGGAAGAGTCCCCACTTTCCGACCCAGGTCCGGCCGAAGACAGGCGAGGAAGAAACAGCACATCTAGATCAGGCAAGCTGTCAGCATCAGCTGGGCTGAGCAAAGTCTTGCCTGAATGGGATAGAACAGTACGGAAAAGTTCTGGTATAAAGTCAGGTGGGGGGGGCAAAGTGGAAGTGCTATCCAGGCCTTGGCGCCAGAAGACTTGAGAGCGGATGACAGAGGAAGAGGAAGGAAGGGATGACCCCTCGACCGATGCGCCTGCAGTCGAGGGCCGGCGCCTTCCATGCCTAACAACAGAGACGTAGGAAGGCCCAGGATTGGTCATCATAGGGGGCCTGGTTTGGCTCTCCGACGGCGTCGGGTCATTGCTCGGCCAGGGAAGGCAGGTTGGCAATTGAAGGCCCTTGGGGCAGGATCGCCAGTGCTCTAAGGCCCCATCCAGCTTGTAAGCTCGAGGGAGAACACGGCAGCACCTGCTACAGGTGATCAGGAACTCGGCGCGCGAACCATGGAATGCTCGCATATGGTCCTGATACGCCTGCACATCTCGGTAAGGTCGAGATGCCCTCCTGCAAGTGGAGAAAGGACAGAGAAGGGGGAATAGATTGGGGAGGGTGAGGCGAATAGGGCAGACGGACTGCAGTCTATTCGACCTCAGATATAGTGGAGCTGACTCGTGGCATGCGACAGGTAAGCCACTGTGTGGTGTGGGATCACGGATCGGACACTCGTCGCCACGACGAAGCAACGAGTTCGTGAAAGCAATAGAGTCTACCGGTGAGGCTTCACCATCTGGGTTGAGTGGGACTGAGTGCCCACTCACAGGAACCTGCTTCCTCGTCGGCCAGCCTAAACTAGTGGACTCAGCAGACGGGGAGGTAAAATCAACACCGGCCAGGTTATCTTGAAAAGTCTTTGAACCTGTGCGACTTAAAGGGCGTGACATAATCAGTAGAAAATGTATAAATATAATATATAAAAAGTTGGTTAAGTTTAAGATGTTTCGGAGTTTACAGCGACAGCTCAAAGTTTAGAAATTAAAGGTAACGGATTACAAAAACAAAGAACTACTGACGGATTACAAGAGGGTTGAATCAGAGGTTACTACTTAAAATTTGATAATTATTTTTTTTACATAGACTCAACGTTACTAAATGCAATTAGGCTTTGAATATCAGTTAATTACGGTACTGCAAATAAGTTTGATGAGCTAGGAGGTTAAAAAAATGCTTTGAGAACAATTGACTAAAAAGTCAATTGTGACGTCACTACTGAAAACTTAAACCAAAAAATAGGGTGACCCTTTGATTTGAAGTACGATTAGTTAGGATCGATATAAACAATTGTTCAAAAGACTTTAAAGATAAAGAGAAGATTATTGTTCAAATTATACGGTATAGAATTTTAACAAGATAAGGTTATGATTCAAGTGAACACTTCAAGGAGAAAGGAAGTAATGGAAGATGCGTGTTTCAGATGCAAGAAAAGGAAGATTTGGCAGACAACTGGCAACACTAGATTACCAATGCAGGAGTTTGAATGCCGAGATTTCGAAAATTAATTGAACAAGGGTGTTTAATTTGGGTAAAAAAAAGGATTTTCGGATGGATTTATTATTGCAATAGAGGCACAAGTCTACGAATTAATTAATTTAAGTAGCAAGATACTAACTAATTAGAATTAAGGTTAAAAAATGAAACAACAAAGTGAAATGGAAAAATAGGCTAGGAATTAATTTAAAACTCGATAAAGCTAAATTTAGGTTAAACAATGAACATATAGCAATTACTGTAGTACACAATTAACACGACATAGATAATTACAGTTTTATATGATTCCTTTCTTGTGAAATGTTTTTCCTTTTCTTCTTAAACCTTGTTCTTCGGGGGAAAAGATAGGGATACCAAGCCCGGGCTGGAATTGCAGATCCCAGGGTTTGATTGGGGTGGAAATAGTTAACTAGGATGGGGGTGGGGATAAAAAAAAGGGGGGGGTTTTCAGAACAACTCACTTTTTCTTTAAATTCTTTCTTTTCTTGACTGAGATTTGGAACTAAGCATCCAGTTATTCGCAGTCGCACGACAGAACGGTGATCTGAATCTAACTTTAAGCTTTCTTTGTAGCCTTTTCTTTATTTATTTCAGCACTTTCGCAATAACAACTAAATCATCTGGCTCACTTACTAATCTCTTTTCAACTTTTGATTTCTTTGCGTTGGCCTACTTGCTTTGCAGTCGCACGACAGAACGGTGATCTACTGTAATCTTCTATAATTTGGAAATTCAAAGCACAAAGAAACGTAGTTGCATGTGTGTTTATTAAACAATCACCGGACCTCGGTAAATTAGCTGCTAACAGCATAATACACAGACAAGAAGAACTTTCAGGTGTGCGAAGTCACGCGCTAACCAATTGAGGTATCGGAGTGACTTAAACCTTACATTATGTCATTATTCAGATTCATTGGAATAGAATTTAATTTAGGGTAGGCCAATGCCATTGTCTGTTCTTAAAAACTTGTATTTTATGATGCTCAGTCTTATGTTATCTGGCAGCAGGGCAGGGTAGGCCTTGGCCTATATCATACGAGGTAAGTGACATATTTATCCTGTTTCATTTTCAGTAGGCTATTATTGTGTTTAGCCTATTAAAATTAAATAATAGTTTTATTGTAGCCTGATACTATCATTGCTCACAGATGTCCAATTCTGCAGTAAGAATGTTGTATGGTGTGCAATACGCCTAAGCAAACATCACGCGTTTTGCCTAAGACAAAAGAGGCCCGGAATGACTCTTCGTAACCCTAGGGAAAATTTCTTTCAGAGGCCCTGGTTCCTCAGATTAGTTTGAGTTTTGTCTCATTTCTAATGAAAATGGGCATAAGTTATAGATTACATTGAAAATTTACGCCAGCTACTTGGTTTAGTAACTAAGTCTAACTTAGTAGGCCTAATTACTTGGTTTAGTAACTAAACTTTAGTTGATTTTGAATCTTCATTCTCGGACTGACAAGGCCTTGATAGGTTGTTTTTGGTAGTTTTGCACTTTCGCATGTAGAGGTTTTTGAAGTAGGGCCGGTTACCAGGATTGACAGAGTAAAGTTTCGGATTGTTGAAGTGTTGTTGCCAGGGAATTATTCCATCCATTGGGTGCCCCTGAATGGAGATCAGTGGCTTACTTAGAATGCGTAACAGCGCAGCTTGATCTTGTAGCTTCTTCGTTCCAGAAGTCACGCGCTACCCAACTGAGCTAGAAACTTCAAGATCAAGCGCCGATGCTTCGACTCTCGGGGTGTGCGCTTGAGCACGTCCCAAAGAGCTGCTTCTGCTCCCATGAAATTGTCTTTCTAGCTGCGCCACTGGCTCAGTTAGTTAAAAATCGGCGAAGAGCGATGGGAAGGATTTGGAGCAAAGAATCAGTAAAGTAAAAAAAAGCGACTAGGCGGAAGACCTATAGCTCCACTTTTAAGGATCGTGCGAAGGATCTAGATCTAAAAGATCAGAAACCCGGATACAGATGTTTTGATAAGATAGGTAGGCTATTGCTTTTA
Source organism: Aplidium turbinatum (assembly GCF_918807975.1). Lineage (NCBI taxonomy): Eukaryota > Metazoa > Chordata > Ascidiacea > Aplousobranchia > Polyclinidae > Aplidium > Aplidium turbinatum. The sequence continues at coordinate 44,283,888 of NC_137472.1, read as the reverse complement.
GACCCGGGATGGTTTAAAGGACAAAGGAATTTGAAGAAAACTTCACACATGTATTTATGAACATTCAAACATCTCACATAGTTTCAAAACATCAAGAAACAGCTGCAAACTTTTAGAAAGAGTTTTGCTGATAATGTTTGATCGTCGCATTAGGCTCCTTTCAATTCATTGACCCAACGAACTGGAAATTGTGCAACAGCTAAACAAAATACTTCAACACATCAGCAAGCTTATGCAGTTCAAAGGGCAAAGTTTTAAACGTAAGACCAATTTTACCAAAATGTCTGATTTTGTGAAAAGCTTATGTCAATAAAACGAAATCGATGACTGACGCCAGATGTTCTTATGAAACACATAAAATAAAAAATAAAAATTTACAAAACAAAATATATGAATAACAATACGAAGAACACACGCATTAAATAAAATTAATAATAACTGAATATTTATATATTATCGAAAAAGCAAAAAGCCTTGAAATTCAGCAAAACAAAGTTATGAATATGAAAATGTTGTTTGAATGCAAAACAAGTAGGAAATTCAAAATCTGGAAACTTTTTACCGGAATTACTTGAGCGTTTATTGACATGACTTCTTGCTGTTTAGGCTATATTTTACCCAGGGATATCTGAACAAGGGATACGAAGGCTCGCAGCGATTGCCCCACTCTCACCACATTACCAGGGCGATAGTTTGTAGCGCGTTAAACATAGTTTTTTTTTTTAATTGCAAAAAGATTTGTAGTGCAACTGGTAGGCTACAGTCAGCTACAGAAGACATTTAGTAAATGTTACGTAGAGCATATTTAAAAAATACTTGTTTGGAAAGACAGTTGAAAAGTTACCAGTAGACTGTTTACTCAACAAAGCCTTTGCAGTAGGCTAGATGTAAAGCAAGTATACGGGTAGTTGAATTAACAAGTAACCATGAGCATGCAGTGAATATCCAGGCCTGATGCTAATAGCGCAATGCAGGTTATTATAACAAGATTTATTAAACTGCTATCGGTGCCAATTATCATTTACCGTAAACAGAGGTTAATTACCATGACAGAAGCCCTTCTATTGTCAAATATAATAAAAGCCTTCGTATCTCCTTCTTTAGATATTACTGATTCTACCCAGTCCATCAAAAATTATAAAAAAGATTTGAAGCGCAAAACAATCTTTGATAACTTTGTCGATCTGCACCAATCGGTTTGCAATTGTAGTCTTCATTGGTCAATCCATTCTTGTCTTCACACATCCTTTCCATCTTGGATTTGCAACTTGGGTTTACTGGGGATTTATATCGTACTATACTGCCACCCAGTTTTCTGCAATAGACAAAAAATGCCAATGGCTTACTAACTGTACTCTAAATTTTATTTATCATTCGGTGTTAATAGTTTTAAAAGATGCTACCGTGTGGTCAGGTTTTAGTCAAATCACTCCAGCTAATACTTACATGGTAGCTTGACTCCTGTCGGAAATATGATTTGAAAACAATCTTTAAAAACAGTCTAGCCTACACTCGTCATTGTTATCTTGGATCAGATATGGAAAATACTGTAGATGTTTTTACTTTTTACAATATCATCTCATGAGCAAGAAGAAGAAGAACAACTTATCGAAACACTTGTGCTAAAACCAATAGAGTACGGTAGGTCCTCCATATTAATTTGATTTTTGTAAACCAAGGTTATTTCAGAGCCAATTGTTTATCATCATTGGCAATAAGATGAAAAACATTAGATCACCAACACGTTTGGCTATCCTTCCACTAACTCAGTTATTGAAGAGTTGAGCGTCGGTTTACGCTCCATGGTAATTTTCTTCATGTTATCCAAGACGACTGTAAGCTATAACCATCTTTAAAATATCTGCTACCAAGCTGCTACTCACAATTTTCTTCTAAAATTGGCAATCTGTTGGAGTGAGACAAGACTTCCATGGATACGTCTAGAAATGGACAAAAAATTGAATAATTTGATTGTAACTTCTACTTTTCGAGAATGTTTTGTAACATTTACAATGAACAATGGACATAAACCAGGTAGGTTAATAAATAGATGAGTTTTAGAGTTGCTTGTAGTTAGCAAACTACGGGTAAACGATACTGCTACTTACCATTAGCAACTTGAAGACAGGCTGAAAATTCATATTTGGACACTTTTTTATTTTTGTTTTCATCGCAAAAACGCATGAACTTTCGCAAACAACGTCTTGGAGTTGCTTTCCGACGAAGCTTCTTTTTGAAAACTTTAGCTTCTTTATTGCTTAGTAGATTGTCGTGATTCTTATCGAGCTGCTCAAAAAACCACGTCCCTACTTCTTCTGTAAATTCTTGAAACTCTTCCTCACTAAAAAGAAAAATATTCTGACTGGTTTAGTGTAGTCTAGTTTTTTTAGGTGATTAGTCCTACTGTATTTTCACTTTAAAGCAGTTTTAATGCCTACCAAACTTTGCAAATCATACTTTAATAAAAATTAATATCTAATAAAACCTGATGAACAGACTGCAAATACCAAATAGTAATACCAAACAGTAAACAACGAATATTAAGAAATGATTTCTATAAAAACTTGCGAGGCTACATTGCCTACAGCAACTGTTTGGTAGGCTATGATAGAAGTAGCAGTAAAGCAGTAATTACAATCAAGCTTGTAAAACACTAGCAGTAGTGAAACGATAAATGATGAAAAAGAAATATTTACCTACAATGTAACAAATTAAACTTTTATGTCACAAACTTTAAAGTGACAAGCATTCTTCTCCCGAACAAGTATAGCCTATGTGTAAACAAAGATGGATGTCGCTTTACGTGGTAAGGCATTGCTTAGAGAGTAATTTACATGTATTGACTACCACACTTTGTGATGGTAGTTGAAGGACGCGCCAGTTTCAAAGCTTTTTTTACGGCTTTACAATCACCCACTCACATTTATAGCATCAAAGGTCATCTTTAACCTACTGTACCTTGTATCAGCAGCATTGCTGTTTGTTTCATGATTCATTTCTTTGACAAGCGCGTTGCGTAATGATTTCATAAAAACTTGCGGCTTCGTGCAACCTAAAAATACTTTTTTGAAAAATACTCTTCAAGGAAGATGGCTAAGCGGAAGTTTCCTTAATAAGGAAGAACAAAAAAGTAGCAATGACCTATTCTCAAGTGATTTGTATAGTATGTTTACAGCAGATTCGCATTAGTAGGCCTATTACGTGTTTTCACGCATTTGCATAGCTGGAATCGTATTTCCAGTAAAATGTTCATAAAATTTCATAAAGATCTTATCTACTGTAGTGAACAATAGATCAAAATATAACTTTATGCTCGAATTGGTACGTAATATGAGCTCAGCTATAATTATTAATATGTTATGAGTTATTGCCTCCTGCATACTGAACAAATAGATAATAAACAATTTCATGATCACATTTCACATCTCTCCAAGCCTTGTTGCTATTGTTCAGTCCAGTACCTGGCAAAGAAGCTACAGTTGGCGCAATAGTTGGCTGGGCACCGTTGCATGCAGGTTGACTGCCTCTGCAATAATATGCTGTTAATGATGCAAATGTACGTTACAGTACTAGTGAAAAATATTATCTGCACTTAATCGAAATTGTTTATGAGACTAATATAAAAAAATAGTGCAGTTTAAAATTACAATAAGAGAAAAAACTACAACGTCCAATTAAGTTACAACGTTTGTAAAATGTGGAGCTATGTTGGAAATTCAAATTGAAAAAAGTGAGATACAGCTTATGCTGTCTTACCGTACAGAAGTGCCTGGAATTGGGCGTCCGGTTTTCCGTAAAGTGCACCAACAGTATCCTGTGCCTGTGTGACACTGGACTTGATTGAAAAATCTTGGATCATCATCTGCGCAAAATTAACAGGCTTTTAGCTATAGGCCTACAGTAGATGATAAAATTACAATGGCATTGTTTAGAAAATTAGTCAAATGAACTGCTGAAATTAAGGAAAACTCAATGATCGTGACATGTAACTTACTGCAAAAAAATAGGGCGAGTTGTACAACAAAGTTTCCAGACATTGCAATAGATTGAGTTTCGCTTTTGGCAGCGTGATCGTTGCTTACTTTACAAAGTAGACTACTGTAGATATTAACGAACTGTTTTAGCCTGACGCTGCGAGTTCGCTGTGGTAATAGCGAATTGCACTAGCTTTCGGAACACAGTTCTCTAGTCATGTGCAATGACGAATGTTGTTGGTCAGTGAGTCGTTGTTTTATGCGGCTATTTTGTTTGGCTTGAGGCTGCTGTCTTGAATGCTGTCTGTTGAGTTTGTGTTGTTAAGCGGTGTTGCTGTGAAATTTTGTTGAATCAGTTCAACTTCAAGGCAGACAGCATTTAAGTTTTTGCAAGTTTTGAATGAGCAAACTTTGACTGCTTATACCGTTTGTACTGGAAATGTGAAGAATATTTGGTAACACTGATATAATGCTCACCCTACTGTGTTGAGAAAGAGCGATTAAGTTCGCTGCCTTGTTTTCATGTGAATATTTTTTTGCAAGTCTGAATAAAAATAAAGAGGATTTCAAGCAACCATTGCGGTGTTTTGGATAAATTACAGGCAATGTTCGCGGGATGTTAGATTGCACGATCGGTGAAATTTTATGTGTTTTTTTTTTCTTATCACACTCACAAAAAAACTTTTGATGATGTTCGGTTTAAAAATGTTTCAATCAAATAGCAGTGTGTTGCTTGAAAGTATGCACACGAAAAGACATTCACGACTAATAAGGCTCTGATAACTAAATTCTTATTCCCGGTGGTGGACCTGAAAAACTCACCTTCACAGCTTGGAACATATACTCCCTCCTGTGCTCGCTGTAGTTGCAAGGCCTCTCTTCTTTCATCGATACAAGTGCTCGGTCGGTCTGGTCAAGAAAATAAAATTTATATTTTGATCATCATCATCATTAAGTTCCTTCCTCTCGTCGAGGGTTGGAGGCAATGAGACGCCAAGTTTCTCTGTTGTGAGATTTTTTTACTGCAGTTTTGTAATCAAGTCCTGACCAGTCTTCAATATCATTAGTTCAAATTCTTGGTGGTCTGCCCCTATTTCGTTTGCCGTTCAATTTTCCTTCTAGTAGGCCTAGTTGTCTTTGAATAGAATTATTGCGAATCATGTGGCCAAAATATTTGGATAAGGCTTGTTATTAAGCCAAATACGAACGTTTTATCTTCATATGCAATCGAGATTCGTTAGCGTTCAGTTCAGTTGTTGATGTCTGAACGTGAACTTACTGAAAGAAGGTTCATCATAGAACGGATATGCTACGTATATGAACGTGTATGGAAGTAACAAACTCTGAAAAGAATATTAAATTTAATCAAAAAATAAAAAGCCCAAAACGTAGATACTAAACTCATGTTCAGCAAACAAACGTTTCGAAAACTATACTGTCTTCATCTTCAGTGTTATAAATGTAAGCAATCCCTGATGCCGCTGGTTTAAATTAAATTGCGGCTGACGTCACAAAGACTCATCAACAAGCTATTATGAGAGCGAAAAACGTAATAGAAGTCAGGTTTTTCCTAAAATGATGCGTAATAGAAGTCAGTATTTTACGATAAGACTTTACGAAAAAACAAATTACAATTTACTGGATCAACGAGATGGGTTTGACAAGTCAGAATAAGTGCTATACGGTATATCAGTTCAACAATTAAATAAATATAATGGTGCAGATGCCAAGTCCAAGTTTAATTGCGGAGATTTTTCTTTAATAGGCTAAATAACGTTTCCAGAATTTTCAATTTCCTTGAGTCTTCTCCTCTCCCTAGTATTTCAACTTCTTCAAAATTAATCTTGTGGTCTGCATTGGTGCGCAAATGGTTTGCAACCTCAGATTCTTTTGAATTTTGATGATCCGGTTTGTGTTCTAAAATTCTTGTGTATAGATTCCTTTTTGTTTCTCCAATGTAATTTGCTCCACACGAACAAGACAGTTGGTACACTACATTGGAGCTTGATAATTTGGATTGGCGGTCTTTAAAATTAAAACGTTTTGAAAGATCTGTGGTTTTGTGGACGAAACGAATGGATAATTTTGCTTTGGTTAATTGAAATGTTAGTTGAAGTTCTTTGCGTATTTGGTATGACATGTCACCGAGAAACGGCAGCTTAAAGATTAAAAGTCGAGTTTGATCTTTAGATAATTTTTGACTGGGTGAAGTGCTGTGTACTTTGTTCAAAAGAGTTGCAATACATTTATTTACGAATTTTCTGGGATAGCCATTATGCCCAAGCATCTTTTCTATGATTTCGAATTCTTGGTGTATGGAAGAATATGAATTGCAGATGCGGTAAGCTCGGGAAAGAAGAGAATTAACAAGATTACGTTTGTAGTGAAAAGGAACAAAGCTTGACCAAAGGGAATAATGTCCAGTGTGTGTAGGTTTTCGATACACATTGGTGTTGATGTTATCTTCATCCGTTCTACTAACTAGAACGTCTAAGAAAGGTAGACACTTGTCAACTTCTGCATGATTTGTAAAAGATATTTCTTTTTTTATGGAGTTAATTAATTTGAAAAACTTTGACAAAAAAGAGGAAGTTGGAAAAATTAAGAAGATATCATCCACATAGCGGCAAATTAAGGTCGGTTTTTCCATTTCGGTAGTACGAAGTAAAGCTTGGTCTATCACGTAGTTCATTAAAACATCGGCCATGAGTGGGGCAATGGGACTTCCCATTGCTACACCATCTATTTGTTTATAGAATTTTCCATTGAACTGAAAAGTCGTATTTTTGGTTACCCATTTCAATAACGATTTAAGTCGGCGCTTGTTGAGACCATGAAATTCTTTTACATCTTTCGTAAAAATTAGTTGTAAGATTAAGCCAATGGTAAAATTTACAGGAATGTTAGTGAACAGACTTTTTACATCAAAAGAAGTTAGAATTTTATTAGGAAAAGAACCATGGTCGATAAGAGAAACAAAAGAAAAGGTATCCTTTAAGTTTGTAGTGTGAGATCGAATAGGTGAAAGAATTTCGTTGAGCCATCTAGCACATTGATGATTAAAGCCACCTACTGAAGATAAGATAGGCCTTAGTGGGATGTTGGGTTTATAAATGTTTGGAAGTCCGTAAAGAGTGGGAGTGGTAGCAGAAGAAGGACGAATTTTGGAATAATCTTCTGGTGAAAGTGCTTTAGCTGCTTTTAAATAACGTAAGTGATTTTGAAACCTATGAAGTTTTATAATATTGTCATCCGTATCTGTTGGTTGAAATTTAGATTCCTCTTCTATACCAATTGTATTTTGATATTAATTTTCGATATTACTGATTTTTAGGCTTCAGTGCAGCTTACTTGCGATGAAGCAGTTGCTCCATTCATCTTCCGAAAAGTTCCCATCTTCGTTTGAATCACAAATTCCAATAAAACATTCCTTGAAATTATCTCTTCGATATTTCCGACGAAGGCTTCTAACTTCTTTGGAAGAGAGGCCACCATTCTGCAAAAAACAACATAAAATAATCATCAACTGTATACGCAGATTCAACAACACATCCATGTCATATAGGCCTATTGTACACGGCGAATTTTGTAAATATTAAATTTAACTAAACAACCAATACCATCTTAGACAGCTTATGGAAGTAGGAAGGTGTTACTGTGACAGATAGGCTACATTGACTTCAACCGTTTAAGATACTTTGGTGATGCAACAAATCCAGTCAGCAAATCAATCTTTTTACATTGATTCAACGTCTGCGATGAAAAAGGTCTGTTGTTTGGATGAAAAGCGGAGTTTTGACATTGCTCGTCGACGTCTATTTGAACGAGCCAAAACATGACAATTTTTGTTCTTGAACAGATACAAAGTCTGCTTTTTTGTGATAGTACAACCAGCATTACTGTCCTATAACAACATGAACACGAAAGTAAACATCTGATGTATGATGCTGGAATTAAAATCCTATCTCAGAAAACCAGTACATCGAACTGTGTTTGTTTGACGACTTTAGTGTGAATCATTGCTGTTGTTATAAGAAGCGGAGCATGAACGGCCAGTGGAAGTTAAGTTTGGTATTGCGTAGGGCATGATTTAACTGACGTTAAAACACTGTTGGTTAGCCAGGACATAGCACACAAAACCTCTGAAATGACAAAGTACTCATCGACTCACTGTATTCCGGTCCAGTTCGAAAAATTTCCACAACATGGCGTCGTTTTCTCTTTCTTCTGGTGTTGCGGAAGTCTAAAATTGAAGATTGTAATCACGATTAATCAATTTATTACGATTTAAAACCGCATCCATGTATCCATGTCTCGAACCATAAAATGATGTCGGTAAGAAAAGTAGCTTCAAAATTCGGGACCATAATGACAAGTTATTCTTTCCAAGCGTAGAAAAAAACTCAAAAGTGTCTGAGAAACTTAAACTCGACAATTTTTTCTGCTGTCTAATGATAATTATTATGTTTCTAAGATCTCTAATCTGTTTTATCATATTGATACATGGGTTTAATTATTTTTATCTTTAAAAATCACTCAACAAACAAAGACCAGTCTGTTTTACATTCCCGACGTTGGCAGACGTTTGATCACTGTGAAAATGACGGATTTTGTTAATCTGGTAGATAGTTTACTTCTTGAAAACTTGACATCACGGCGCATGTGGCTTGACAAACATCATCATCATTAAGTTCCTTCCTCTCGTTGAGGGTTGGAGGCAATGAGACGCCAAGTTTCTCTGTTGTAAGATTTTTCTACTGCGGTTTTGTAGTTAAGTCCTGACCAGTCTTCAATATCATTAGTCCAAATTCTTGGTGGTCTGTCCCTATTTCGTTTGCCGTTCATTTTTCCTTCTATTAGTTGTCTTTGAATAGAATCATTGCGAATCATGTGGCCAAAATATTTCAATTTTCTTGATTTAATTGTTTTTAGAATTTCCATGTTGGTTTGTATTCTGGATAGTACATCTTTCTTTGTGATTTTATCCTTCCATGAAATTTTAAGCATTCTTCTATAAATCCACATTTCAAATGCCTCAAGTCGTTTAATCATCTGTGATGACAGTGTCCATGTTTCTGCATTGTAGAGTAACGTAGTCCATATATAGCATTTCGCAATTTGTTTTCGAATGTTGATGTTAATTTTGCGTGTTGTTAATGTCTTTTTCATTTTTACGACAAACACATTGACAAACACATTCTTTAAAAAGTTACAAAAAAAAATTAAGACAAGACTTTATTAATAACTCACTTGTGGGAGATTAGCCTGGCGGTGTTCCTTTAAGATCAAATCTCTCACTTTATCGATAAGAGTCGTCTGGTCATCGCTAACGCATTGTGCTGGAAAAGTAAAAGCTTGTTTTAAGACGTTTGATAGAAAAAGCTTTATAACATTTTGTGTCATCATAAAAACAAAGACAGATGTTTTAGTGATAAGAGATGAGAATCCATCATCCTCATTTCCTTCTCTGACTTTGCATTGTTACGGATATAACAGTAGCCTAACCGACAATCGATTATAATTATTTCAACAAAGACTAATTTTATAGACAATTTCACTACGTTTGTCGATACTTGGATAGCCCAGTGTGCCATGTCGCCAATTGCAATCTAATGTATTGAAATATCACACTTATGAGTTATTTTGATAAAAAGCAAAGACAGTAGAAAGAATGCGTTAAATTTTGGTTCATCATAACTGCTTTTTCACTCTAACATTGCGTTTACACAACATCTCATTACGTCAACATGACATGGCGAAAACGTCTAAAAGCTAATCTCGACCGAAGTTAGTTGCGAGTAGTCGTTGTGACACAGAAATGTAACTATAATCGGTTGCTTACAACGCCTTTTATCGCTTAGCATACGTCGAGCGGAAAATAAACACTTTCCAAATTAGTCGTATTAATTCTCTTGTTTATTCAAAGCGATGTTCAACATAATCTGTAATCGACGCTTCATCAACATAAAAACAGTCTCGCATCGCAGAAAGATGTCTTACATACTATTAGCTTAACGTTGATGGACTAAGCCTAAAAGTGTTGAAGTAACAAGATGGTCTGTTGTGGTGCAGTAAGACCAGCAGTGCGACATCGATTTAATCAAATCAATCAACTTGAAAGAAATTCGAATATTTTATTTGTTTTAGTATCTTTCTATTTATCATCTTCACCAGACAAAGTTGTAAAAACAAAAGTGACATTTCATTGGCGCGTCTCAAAGTTGCAGTTTTTCTTGTTTTCCTTGATGGTAAATTTATTTTTCATAGCTACATCCCATCATGTCATCCATCTTTCCGCAGTGACACAAGCAAGCCTACAATCACGCGCACTTCTTTTTCACAGCTTAACATCACACTAATCGCTTATAGACCATGGAACACTTAAAATGTTGAGAAATCTGACAGTTTTTTCCTTCTCCGAAAAGTTCGGTCAATAGCGAAGCTTAAGCATGAGCGTAAAACGACAAAAGATAAGTTGCGAATTAATTGTTGATCAGCTATGCACCGGATTTAGCATTTCGGAAACAACACAACTTTTTGAGATGGTTCAGAGAATGTGATTGAGTTGGCGTTATGGCGCATTCTAAACATTCCTTAAACAATCATCATTCATCACACATACAAATCATACGTTATTTGCATGAAACTACACCACATTTCGTGATGATGAACACTTACATTTTGCGACTGGGTTGGCAGCAGTTCGTACAACAACTGGTAAAAAGAAAAAAAGTTAAGTAAGTAAACCTAAGAACTCATATTAACCAATACGAGACCAACAAACAAACTGTATTTATAGCATGGGCAAAAGCATTATAATGCCATGACGTCACAGAGGCAATACTCTTGTGAATATCATAAAAACGTCATTGTGATATTCTATCTTTGTAGCAGTGCATTTCAAAAACCTTGTCTTGAAACTGCCAAACTACATTATTTTACAATTTGCGTAATTTATGTTGACTGGCTGTGAATGAATGTTTTTAGTTAAAAATGTGGTCGTCAAATTACATTAGATTTCTAAAGCTTTTGTGGCTATCAAAATGAACTTGGCGCCGAAAAGCCTAACTTTTATAAACCAAGTGATGACGGCTTAACATTATAATACTTTCGTTTTAATTAAATTAGGTTTTGTATCGAACGATTTACGAAACAAACTTCAGTAAAAGAAACATTAAACCACATCGACTTTTGTGTGGTACCGGTCAGCAATGGCTCAACAACAAATCAAAGAAGTTTTGGTGAACAAAAAATCAAATCAAGACAGTTGTTCTAACCTTGGTAAATGCAGTAAAGCAACGCAGTTTGTAACAGTTCGATGCGGCCAAGTAATTTGACGAAGAAAAATCTTCAAATTGTCAATCTCTGTGACCATCTGCACTAGGTTAGTTTCACACACATACTCTTTACTACAGCAACATGCTTACTTGAAGTCTCTATTGACGGGGTGGTAGCTTGCATTGAAGGTTGCTGAGGTGAAATCGTCGCAGCTAAACATTAAATTTTTTTATCATGGCATGTTGGGCTATATATTTTAGATACAACAACAAATATACCATGAAACCAGACATTTTATACCATTATTGAAAAAAAAACAAGTAAATAAAACTACCCGTAGTTAGAGACTTAGCATGAGGTTAGTTTTATGCTAAAAAATAGTTTAATTCACAAGAGTAGATTGAACAATCTGTTTCAAAATAAGAGATCGTTCAATCTACACTTGTGAAATAAGTAACGGTCATGTCGCTAAAAAGCGAAACTCAATCTATCACATAGCAGTTTAAGATTGGTTGTTCTTTAAATCGCCTTTTTAACAAGGTGACGTGAGCACTGAGCAACACAGAGAACGATTTTTTCTCACAACAGTTTTGCAGATGCCAATCATGGGGATTAAATGAACGTGTTCAGGATAAATGATGTCTTACAAATATTTCCTGTTATAAAGATTCTATAAATAACTACTCGGGCGTAACAAAAACCTTTTGTGTGAAATATTTAATGCGAACAGTTTCACACCTTTTCTTGACAACCACCTGTTTCTAGGCTCTTTGTTAACTCGCATACTTCGTGTCAATTTTATCTGTTGACAATTCACATTTTTCTTCACCTCAATTACGAGATTGCCGCATAAAAAATGGCGGCGAGACGTAACAGAAAATACATTTCATTAATTCGGTATATTTGTCATAGGTACATAGTGTATATGTGTAGGCTACTTGTAAATCTGGTTAGTTATAACCTAGTAGGCTACACCTATAGATCATGGCTTGGGCTATTGCATGGCTACTGCATGGCTATGTAGTAAGCTATAGATCTATCGCACTTGTACCATCCACGATACGTGTGATTTAAAAGTAACCTACTTTTGTGCAGAAATATTACTATTTCCAATGTCAGTCAATGAAACGACGCTTACGCGTGAACAAACACGTCATCCACTCTGCTTCCATGATTCGCTGATTTGAGTCGACGTCGCAGATGTCTGAAAACACAGTTCCACATTCTCTGGCGTGGTGCTTTTTCAAAAGATGGCGTAGTTCCCGTGAATTTATGTTTCCATTCTAAGACAAAGATTTTTTATGCAAAATACCACCTTAAATGGAATTAAATTTAGCTAAATCCTATAGACTCAAGAGATTGTGACTGAAAATTAAGTACGGTATATTCTTTTACATGAAAGCTCAACAAGCAAATGCGATATACTTGTGTAGCTATAACAAAAACATTTTTGAGGAGTAGACTACACTGAAAGGCCTGTTCATGGACTTCTAAATAGTAGCATCTGGACTGGAAACTCAGTGGGCAACATGAGGCCAAACAGTTGGTACAACAGTTGGCCAACAGTGGCCAACAGGGTTAGTTACTTGGCTGTTGGCCAACTGTTGTACCAACAGTTTGGCCTCATGTTGCCCACTGAGTTTCCAGTCCAGATGCTACTATTTAGAAGTCCATGGCTTGTTAGTCAACGTCCTATTCTGAGAGTAAGTGTTAGTCTGAAAACACTCAAGTGAAAATAATGTGATACACTGTCATTCATTCATTGATTAATTTAAAATGAGTACCGGAACAACCCCTTCTCCATGAGATATTACAGCTTATCAGGAATGGCAACAAGACAAATGTAACCGTTTATCATTTAGGCCCAGGTGTTAAGCAATTTAATTAAATTAGATGACAGACTTGCTTGGATGTATCATGTTACACAACAGGCATGTCAAAATTAGAAAAATTACATCCCATGGAATACAAGAATAAAAAATAACCAATTCAATTCATATCACTTGATAAACACGTGCTTCTAGATTGCGAACCACTTATTTTCTATTGATTTACCAACATAAGTCTCACCTGTGACTGTAATGGGTTTAAATCAGCCAAGATTAAGGGTTTAGTTAAATTGCTTAAAAACACAAACCGTTGTTCAGATCTGCGCTTGTTTGAAATACTAATGCTCAGGAATGCTGAGTAAAAATGAGATTGATTCTACTCCCTCTCTCTCTCTCTCTCTCTCTCTCTGGATCATTGTGCATCAGTCTTTAAATTCATATAATTTGTTGACTTATCGTCACAGAGGTTGCGTTGCCTGACTTTTGTTTTGAATTGTTTGTATACGGGTTGCCAACATTTTCAAGGTTTAAAAATCTATTGCATGAAGTCTAACTGGACTCTGTAGCCATAAACCTTTCATTGCATCAATCTCAGTTCAATAACCGTACTTTGTTGTAGGCTATAGGCCTACTTACAAAACGGTTAGACGAAAAGAGAATATATGAGCATATAATGCAGATTACTGCGTCGAAACACACACAATTAGAGACATCAAGAGACCAGTACAGAAACACAGGTAATCCCAGTTGGAAACTTTTTCAGCGAGGATTACATTTATATTGATTTGGTTGGTTCATTAAATGAGTTCATTAAAAACATTTAATTGGAAAAAATATCCATTTTTGAATGATTATGCAGTAGTGAAATATCTACCATGGCTGAAAATGAAACATAATTAAACGATATGGAATGATGATGATAATAACATTGAAGATAAATAAATAGGAAGAGAGTGCTTAGGTTATACAAAAAAAAAAAACTTATATACTTTGTTCTTGTCAAGTGTAGAAAATTTCCAGCTCAAAGCGAGTCGAAGAATTTCGTTACTTGATGGTGGAACCTGCAAAACAGAAGATTACTGACAAGATTCCTTTAAAAAAAGGTTGTACAGTACTTTTGGCCGACATCAAATCTCAGCACCAACAACTCGGCAACGTGCCTTAAAGAAAATTACTATCTATACTCGTTTTAGTCAGTTCGTACACATTTGCTTGTTGAACTTCAATGAAAATATGCAATTAATTGTACAATTCACATTTACAAGCGGTTAAGAAGAGCACCTTACATTGAATATGTCCAATTTCAACCTGAGAAAGCGTTATTAAATTCATATTTTGAGTATCTATGATACAGTATAAACAACTGATCCGACTCGAATGACAAGAAGAAGCTTTAACTTTTTGGTCGTTGTAGGCTACTGCAGCAACCAAGTTGCCTGTCGTCGAATAAAAAAATGTTCACTTGCCATAGTTTTAACCGTTTCGTAAAACACTATGTTTAGGCTCCGCTATACTATTTCAAAAATTTGAACGCATTCTATTTTCTTTGAGGCACGTGACACAGCTGGCACAGCATCATACAAGCAAATCAACTACAAGCAGTCTTGTTTTGGAGACTGTTAACGTTTTTAAATTTATCTTTTTTAGGCTATACTGTTTGAGGCTTCAGTTCGTTTTTGATATTTGACAATTTCGTTTACAATTTCGTGACAATTTCCGCAAAAATGTCGTTGGTAATGTAGCACGATCTATTAAAACAACTTGCTTATTGCAACCAGTTAATCAAATCAATATTTACACAAAGCAGCGTTTTTCAATGCTGTCGATTTATTTTGAAAAGCCGGCTTGAACAAAATTCTTTAGAAAAAAGCATGTTTAGTCAAAAAAAAGCAACCGAATAATTATTTTAGAACCATTGACCTTTTCCTTGTTATTTTAGCGAAATGGACAATGACTGAAGTTGTCCACTCACTGTATCAAGGTTCAACTCAACTAAACAAACCAAAACAAGGCTACCATCTTCTGTGATGCTCGAGACAGAAAAACGTTTGCAAAACAATCATCAACCAATTCTACAAATCAATTCTACATTGATTCAACGTTTGCTCAACAATTAACATTTAAGTAACGTGTGTTAACGTTGAATCAATATAAAAAAGACATTCACTGAGTGAGTAGGTTACTCTGTGCAGGAAAGATTCAACTTGGGTCAAAACCAGTGTCTTAACAAACAATGTGTGGCAAGAGGCTAGCGTAGTTCAAATAAACCGACAGAGAACATTTCGCAGCTTCACCACCGTATTTTAACGTCAAATATGGAAAAAAGAAAAGCATTTCGAAACATAAAAGTAACAAAATGAGTGACTGTGAACGTCAATCATCACTTCCATCTATTTAACGTCTGCAGATGTTGAATCGATGTAAAAAAGACTGATTTGTTGGCTTGGAAAAGAGATGAAGTTCATCAATTTATAGAATATCAAGCTGGAGATAACTAACTTCTGCTAGTGGAGTCGCTTTTCTATAATCCCTCACGGATCTACTTCCGATGGCAGCAAAGAGGGCGATTCGTTTTGCAGATGGACAGCTTTCTGTAAAATACACCATCAATTGAAAGGAGTTTTACAAATAATTCATCAACGAAAGTTAACAAGGAGTAAAATTGGTGCAGAGAAGCAATGAAACTAAGATTCGCTGGCAAATTGATCATTTCAGAAGCACAATATTTAAATCTTTCAGCACAGCTCTTGGATAGTTACCTGTTTTACAAGAACAGCAATTTTTCATGTCAGTAAAAACTAAAATGTAATTATTTAGTGCATTGAATAACTGTTTGAATGTAAAGACTCCAATATCTGTATAAAGGTTCATATCACCAAAACTGCGCGATGATAAACATAAGATTTTGTTTTCTTCAGTGTAGTTACGCAAACGATTTCAAAAAGTGAAAAACAAAAATAATAGTTTTTTACGTCATCTAAGAACAATTTTGCAATGACGAAAAAATTGAACATCGCTAGTGGCGTATTTTCTGTTGTCCAAAGTCTTTTGTGCTAAAAGTCAGCTTTAAATTTTTGCATGACGCATTGAAACATAACAATCTACAAGCAAGAAAAAGACATTATAATTGCAGGTGGCAGCAAGGCACCATCTAAAACCATGCCTACTCACCCGTGGAACGACGAACATCTGAAAACAAAAACATGAATCAATGTGCATGCTAAAATACAAACTATAATGCATTTTTAACAAGAAATCTATTTGAAGTCAGATGAATTTGCCAAAAAGATCTCGCCACCTGAGAGATAATCGAACCGAGATATTTCAAGATACATTTTTGAAAATAAGTGCAGGTTTAGAAAATATACAAGTCAAACACTGCGTATAATTCAAAATGCAGTTTAAATTGCGGTTATTCAGTAAAGACTCGACTGTTTCGATGTTAAATCAATCTTAAGAACATTTATTCCGCAAGAATAAATACTTTGTAAAAGTGAACTCAACTGTTGAACAAAATACGGTAGGATAAAGCAATCAAAACTTGGATACACTAGAGAAAAGCTGAATAAGATTACTCAAACACCTTTGTATTGTATCGGCTTTATTTACTCTGATCGAAGATTTTTATTGAAAATGTAATTAATTTGATGGAATCGGATCTAATTAAACTTTGCCAACAGCGCTAACTGTTTTGTGACAATTCAACCACTTTTTGTTGCACTTTTACGTCATATTAAAGTAACTTTAACGGAAACCAATTCCTTTTTTATGGGATCCTAGTATAATCAATATGCATTTTTTTCAATTTGGACTTAAGTATACGATGTTACCAAATGTAGGATAAATAATATTAGGCTATTGAAACAGGTGCTTCGTGACAAGATGAGTTCCCACAATATTCTCTATGTTATGACAACAGACAATTTATTCAACAATTTGACTGTATCAAGCATCCGGGAAATTAACCAACCATGCACAGCCAGCTGATCCGAAATTATTAAACCAGTATAATTGCGGTACATAAGGTTTGTGTGGCATGCATGTTGTGGCTTCATACGAGTGGCGTTGTTATTTTAATGAAATTGTGGTATGAGAGTGTTTTGGCACATTCTGATAATTGTTCAATGTTGTAAATTATGACCTTGATGCTAAAGTAGATCAAGACCAGAAGTTTTTGACCGACAAATAACAACTATTTTTGATTTCAAGGTTTGATAAAACAAAATTAAATGCTCTAAACTAAATTTTGTAATGGTCTAGGTCCAGGTGCTGGTTTTTCCGAAAGCACAATGAGACATAACCCACCTGCTCGGAGTCACAACATCTAATTCAGTGCAGAGCAAGGCCAATATAATTAGAACAAAAATTGTCGCATAACTTAACTATACAATGTCAATAACACCTTTCCGGCTGAAAACGTTCTACCACGATATAATGTAAAAAAACGAGTTGTTAAAAAGCCGAGCCTGTTTGAGAACTACACTACAATAGGATTGTTCTCGTAGCGATTCGACCATTCTGTGAAAATGAAACGTTCACTAGAACACACCTGTGCCATCGCCGGCTGCTCAAACCGTTGAAGCCCTTCAGTTCGAACAATATACAGTACATTGTTTCCACTCTTAGGGTGTGTATTAGCTTTTGACGGTATGGCAAAACTTTTATATCGTTGCACATTGTAATCCACACACTACTACTCGTAGCAAAACCTAGTATTACGTCACATTCGAAAGCAACAAAGCTTGTCTTCAAGCTTTCGTCAGTTAGTTAGAGCGCTCAGATGCAGTTTTTTTTATCTCATATGGATAATTTCGCTATTTTACTTTCAACAACATTAAAATAGCGTACACAATGCTTACATGCTTTCGGAACAGCGGCAAATCAGCCATGAAAGCAACATTTGATATGGTGATGCAAATACTTATGTTCTTTTAGAAGTTGAACCAAAAATGTCTAGTAGCAACTGAAAGGCATCTTCACTATTAGTGTGAGCACAAAAATATTTTGGTTAGCACGTGGCAGTATATAAATAAGTTTTCAGATAACATAAGGTATCTCCTAAACATAAATAATTTGTATGATTCTTTAAGCATTTTATGCATAATCAAGAACACCTTCAAACGATAACTGCTGTTTCTTCTATCCATGCAAACGAAATAAAAATTTAAGGCAAAGTTATTGAAAATCAATGACGTTTTAAAAATCTTAAGCATTTTTGTATCTACACATGGTTGTACTTACTACCAGTGTTGCAGGATGGTTCCGAGTTTTCAACAGCACTTCCGGCAACCATCCTGCCGGCTGGTGTCACGCACCAACAAACACCCATGACAGGGTTGCATTGTCGAGGTGCGTACCACCCATCTGAGGTGCATGCTGGTATGTGCGCTAGTCCTGACGCCGCTCGGCTTTTACTCAAAAAGTAACTCCTCGCTTTCACACAGATCGCCTCTGGAATAAATTGTAAACGAATGTAAACCAAACAGTACAAACTGAAGGGGTGAAACAGAATTTCTGACAAAACAACATTAATGCCAAATATCAATGCTTAAAGTGAGGGTCATGTTATAATAGAAATCCGATTTTATATCAACGTGGTAGGATAAAGTAAACTGTATTTTCTTTAACATCATTGCCACGATATTCTCGTTTGCGATGACCAGTAATATGTTTAAGCCATGCTGAAAACGAAGGTTGGAAAGCGTTTATGAAAGCTTTATTTCAACAAGTTTCTTTTCACTTCAATCACTTCAGCTAATTTCGGACAAGAATATAAATACGGTGCGTAAAACCAAGGCAAAAACGCATATAACTATTTTTAAAACAAGAAATCAATCTTGTACAAATCAAAACAGAAAGTTGAACTTTTGTCAGTGCTAGGTATGGAAAGTATTTTTACAGTATGTCTAATTTATTCAAATACAAATATGAAGGTTATTATTTTGTACAAGTAGCCAAAATTTAAGCCACTTCCGCAACCATCAATCAAAAGTGAAACTGACACTGCAAAGATATAATGAAAGATTTAGGTTTAAACCACTTAATATTAAGTAAGCCATGGTCTAACACTTGCCAATGTCAGTTCATTTGATACTTTTTACCAAGCATATACTTCAGTAGACTTGTTCAAAAATCAAAATTTTTTAAACTTTTTAACTTCTCGCATTGTTTCCAATGATTTGGCCAAAAGAAAACCAAAAATGACAACCATTTTGCCTCAAATGATAGGATACCCTGCCTCGAGGCCTAAAAGTTTTCATTTTTGTTAAAATCACTCGTTTTTGACCTGCTAAGCCATGAGTCTGACGGTGGAAGTTTCAACTGAAAACACTTTCATCCAATGCCTTACTGTTAGCTCAAGGGGAAAATCAACTTTTGGATATTTGGCATCGTTTTGAGAAGTGTGAGAAGAATAAGCAGATAAAGAAGCAGCACTTGACGCCATGAGTAGTAAAAAGACATTTTGCTTATATAAGGTAACCCATACACATCTTTTGAAATTTTTCAATGGGTCTAGTCTGACAGATACCTCACATTTAGTTTTGACGATGACTTCAAGGTTACGTTATTAAAGTCATGATACTTCCACCGTCAGAATCATGGCTTAACAGGTCAAAAACGAGTGATTTTAACAAAAATGGAAACTTTTAGGTCTCGAGGCAGGGTATCCCATCATTTGAGGCAAAATGGTTGTCACTTTCAGGTTTTTCATGGTCAAAATCATTTGGAAACAATGCGAGAAGCTAAGAAATTTAAAAAATTTGAAATTTTGAACAGATCTAATACTTCAGATACTTTTAGTTCATTTTGCAAGTTTCAAGCAAAAGTAGTCTACATATCTTCACCTTTGCACTTTCCTCGCTTTGTTATCAGCATCGGATCCAAGCACTTGGCCCGGCGAGCTTGACATTCCGACGTGAAAGTTCTGCCGTCGCTGCCACAAAATTTCCGTCTTTTTGACTTCTTGCATTTAAAATTACATTCTGGCTTGGCCCCGACCAACAAATACTGAAATCAATAATCCGATTGTATTTATCATAAAAACATACTTTGTTATCCTTTTACGCACGACTGTATATTTTAAAATAAATATTTAAACAAAGATTTTTATAAGAAACAATGTCAAAATCGAAGCAGTGAAGCTTATGGCAGAAATAGGGCCATTGCTTTTTGTTGACGATTGTCACTGGATATTCCAAGTTTTCTTTCATATACATATACTGACTGACATTGCATTTCGTTTGCAAGTACTTACGTTAATTACACATCAAAACGTATCTTATAAAAATTCAACGCTTGGTTCTTTTTCAGAAAATAAATTTAACTACAATTTCTATTTCAGACGTTACAAGTCAAAGAGTTCGTCGAATAAATTAGTTACAAGAGTTAACTATTGAAATTACTGCATAAATTAATTTTTTCGCAAAAACTCAAAGTATCAACGACACACGTGTGCAATGCGCATAACCTACTGAACAAAGTTACTCGACAATCAAGCATTTCGTAGAAATAGCTTAGAACAGAGGTGTGCAAACCGTGGTCCTCGGGTCAAATGTGGCCCGCGAGCTTAAACTTTTTGGCCTGCGGAAAGGCCCGGATTTTAAATAATGTGTAGTCCGCTAGACGAATATCATTTATGTTTCAAGTTTGCAACGTTTAGTAAACATTATTCTTTGTTTAGCAACCCGACAAGTTCAGCCAGTGTGAAATTAAGCCACGGTAGCTGTGTGATTACTTAGTGCGTACACATTTGCCGTACAATAATCAACAATAGATATTTCCAGTGAACGCAAGTGCGGGCACTTGACGTGTTTCGACCACAGAATTCGTTTCGCACAGCCATGTGTTTAAGGAATAATTATTTTAGCCAACAGAAATACTGTACTCAAATTGCTGTGTGAGAAAATAAATCAGTGGCTATAAAACGCCGCTGGTCTAAATAAACGAACTTTAAAAATTGCAAAACTTGCTTAGTTCTGAAAAAACTAGATCAACACAAAAACAAAATATTGTAATCGACAAACAGCAAAATGTAAAACTCGACAGATTGCCGAATTTGGGAACAAAACATGCCTGTCGGATTCGAATTAAACTGCCTGAACTGTAGTACAGCAACATGGAAAATTTTAAACTTTTTTGATGTAGCATATTTTAATCTCTTTTCGTGTATGTGTTGATTGATGTCAGAAGGCAGTTTAATGCAAGTTGTAGATCACAAATTTTGTTTGTAATATTATGACAACAATCTGTTTGAACTATGTGGTCGTATACTATATTAAGCTTCACCATGTAATGCAACGTTTGCAAATGCGTTGCAAAGTAAACTAAATATACCGTGTTTTGGCCAGCTGAATCACCTGGATACACTGTCACACTCTGCAAATTGGTAAAATGGTTGTTACAATAAAGTGCCATTCAATAAACGTGCTCATTGGCAAACATGTGACCAGGTCTTTAAAGTACCTTATGCAATACAGGCCTTGGCTTGGTACATTGTTACCACCTTTTTCACCTTGACCTTCTTTTGTTTGCCTAGAGCCCTAGCCGGTCAATTCCCAAATCTAAATGTTTCTTTTTGACCTAAGATGAACAGAAATGATTTGTCTTTGTCTGATAAGTAATTTTTGTGTTAGACTACTTCAGCATTATCATTTTCTTGCATCTTAGACTACATTGGAACTAGTTGTCGAGTGATGTTGCAATCTGGAGTTTCCACTCTTGGGGGATTTTAGAGAATTTAAGGAAACTACTCCATGTTGCTATCTTTTAAATAAACATGAATAAAATTAGAAAGGTCTGACACCAATAGAAATGATACCTAAAAGATGCAGGAGTTCTTCTCATAAATATGATATTTTGTTAAAATTTAGTCGTAGCTTATCGCAAAAAAAATGGTCCAAAAGTCTGACACCTCTCGATAGTTGCAATGTTTTGTTTCTCAAATGTGTTTCCCAAGCCCAGTAGTTCTCAAACTGTGCGTCGCGACGTCCTGGTGCGTCGTTTCACTTTTCCAAGGGCGTCGCAGAATAGTTCCGTTTCTTGGCTGAGCTCAGTTTAAGATTATAAAAATGAAGTTAACCCTTTGAGGACCGCTGGGACACATGTGTCCCATGCACTTAGCCGATTACACTGCAATTAACTAAAAAAATTGCCACTGCTGATACCCTAACGTAGTAGTAGCCTATTGGATGTTTAAAAATTTGGAAACTTTGAATCATTTTTTTGATGTTATTTCAGTTTGAAAACAGTGAAGAGTTTTTTTGTTTTATTATCTTTATCCTGCATAGCGGGAAAGCGGACTTGAGCGCTATGCATCGGTGTACGCCTTCCGACGTACACCTGACCTACGCTGCAGCCGACTGCAATGTCTGTTTCCGGTTGTCTACTCTACTTATGACTTAAATTTGGTACTACCCATTACTCGAAATCGATTACTGGGTAGAGGCAATTATCGTAAAGTTTCTTGCCCAGAGAAACAACAGTTAGTGCGGGTGGCTGGAGTCGAACATGCAGGCTCTCGACTGCGATCCCAACGCGCTAACCACCCGGCCACTGCTGCCGAGTTGAGGTTGCAAGTGGGTTTTTTCCCTTCAAATTTGCGAAGCATATTTATTTACATTTGTCCAAGCTCGAGTCAAAATTTGCAAAATACTTTCCTGAAAAATTTTCAAACTACAAATGGATGCGTGATGCTTTCGTGGCAGGAAATCCGGCAATTTTTTGGATTCAACGAATGACGATTATATCCAAGTTTGGTGAAAGAAAGCACTGCGAATTATTATCCCATCCGCCACGTCGTATTTATGTGAAGAAAAATTATCTGCCTTGGCGGTGATGAAAAGCAAATATCGATCACGAATAATCAGTGAAAGAGAAATGCAGGTTGCAATTTCAAAAATTCTCCCAAGATTCAATGAACTTTGTGAAAACAAACAAGCGCACACGTCATATTAAATAATATGCATTGCTTTTTGTTGCTGTATCAACAAACAAAACTTTGATCATAAGTTTCTTCATTTACTTTTATTTGCTGGTGCGTCGCAAGTTCAGAAAATTTTTCCAGAGGCGTCGCAACAAAAAAAAGTTTGAGAACCACTGCCCAAGCCTATCATAACCGCAAGATGGTGACTGCTATGAGACACTTAGGAATCAGCTGATTAATATTAAGTTACAGTAGAACTAATTTGGCCAGAAAATATTTACTTACCATCAAAACATAAAACAATTTGTAGGGGTGTTTGAAGGTTATAAGCATCGAAAACGTTGCAGAAAAGTTGTTTTGTTTCAGGTTTTAACAAAAATATTTTTCATCTTCCTTTGCTTTGATTTTGAAACGAAAGCGGTTTTGTTTCGTCACGTGCTCGAAACGAAAACGAATATTTGGTTCTCAAAACGCAGGTAAGTTCCGTGACATGAAAAGTGATTAGTGCGCACTGCGCATTACAGCAAAATATTTTTTGAAGAAAATATTTAACGTAACGAGTGTACAAAACAAAAATGCTTTGAAAATGCTTTTGAAACGAAACTTCTTTAGATTATTTTTGTAAATTATTTCGATACTTTCTACACCCAAAAAAATTTCGTTTTGTGTGGCCCTAAAACCAAGTTTTCTGGTGAAAACTTTCGTTGCGACCAAACATAACATTGTTTCGAACGCCCCTAATAGATTTGTAACTTACTTAGCCTACTCTTACTAACATTAACTCGGTATATTGTGGAACAATGGCAAAAAGATATATAAATTATATTATTTTGGTTTGTAAATAGGGAAAGCTTCAAAGACCGAATATCTCAAAAGTAAATTCCAACTTACAAAGAATGGTGAATCACCTTCAATTCTCCTGTCAATTACCAAAACGTCTTAGATTCAGTCTACTGGATTGTTGACATTTTGATTTAGTTTTCCCAATAAGAAGTTCAGCTCTTCAAGAACAATAGCGCTTGTCGTCATCCCAGTCAAGTGGGAAGAAACTTTCGTTCTTTGTGGCAGACTTGTCGGCTGTGACACGTCACTCAGCCAGACGCCACCACGAGAGAGAAAATTAAGTGTTGTCACAAAAAAACTGACTTTTTAGCTGACGTCTGTGAGAAGATTTTGCTTTGAGCAATTTTGACAGCCAGCAAGTTGGTAAAGTTTTGTTAGGGCATTCCGCGTCTGTCGACAGCTTTGCGGCGAGGCAACAACTTGATGCTGGCGTCAACCTTGACCGCGATACACGGGCGTACAAGAAACGCGTGCCGATGATGTCATTTGCAAAATTCTATCTGACATCGTTTGGGCGCAGTATTGTGCTTGTGTTGTTAGACAATATTTTAAATTTACATCTAGCAATACAAACATTATGTAATAAAAAAGTCTTTTGTGGAATCTAAATTGTTATTGTGCTATTCTATTTGTATTGTTTATATTGTACCATGCTATTGTCGTAACAGGCGAAACAAAAGTTTTCTCTCTCTGGTGTCAGGTATGGTAAGCTAATTTCACAAAATTGTCGCTTGATATTGATGAAAGTAGATTATTTCAATCAACAAAATAAATTAATGTTTCATAGCTAACCTGAGTTCTTTCTCGAGTCTGCCGCGACAAGTTTCTTTGTGCATCAACACAGTAAGGGAAAAGAAAAGATAAAAAAGCAACGATACTTAAAAACAGAACGCAGAAATGGCAAGTAAAATCCATTGTCTTCAGAAAAAAGTTTCTCTCTTTTGCAAATTGTTAGATCCAGTAAATAAAGCTACTCAAATATTAACAGGTCTTTGTCTTTGCATGTCAGCAAACTTTTTCTTGATAATCCACAACAGAACGACTTTGAGCAAACTACTGTCTTCCAAGCATATACCGGCAAAGCAATGTACTGGGATCTTGTCTATCGATGCTTCACGTCAAAGCAAACAAAAAATCCCATCTACCCACCGCAAGTTACGCCTGCACAAACCGTCAGTTTAAAAAAGGAGCAGAATATTTTTGGACAATTTCATTGAATTAATGTTAAAAAAACACAAATCGATGAAAAGATTGAATTAAAGCTTCTTGCAAAATTTACAAAGAAACTCAAACTCCTCTGTACATTTTTGTTTCACTGTTGGCTAACAATGCAAATATTTTCTTTGCCCTTTATGCATTGTTCTCGCTGTCAAAAATAATGAAACATTTTGCTAGAATTTTAAACATAAAAAAGCTGGTAATTAGAAAACGATTTTCTCAGCTAGACCTCCTTTTTAGAAACCTTTCAACCAAAAACCACATTAGACTGTGCAGTCTGCATTTTCCCTAATTATCACAGACATAAACTAACAAGCTGAACCCGCTTGTAACGCCAACGCACAATTAATTTTTTCTGCTTCCACTTTTCGAGCACTCGCTTATGCGGGAACAATGAAAGGAGAGAGAGATTAAGACAAAATATCCTTTCGTTCTTCAGTTATTCAGTGTGAACCTTGGTTTAATATCTTCTTTTCGAAATGCCTCTCCAGTTGTACAAGAGGTTATCGAATTCATTTGACAATAGATCGGTACAGTGTATAACGACGTTGAATATACAAAAAACAATATTTCTAGCTGAAATTAAAAGCAAGCAGAGGAATCCCAGTCATCATGTGAGCCTTCGTTAGCGTAGATTCGACGTCTGCACACGTCGAATCACAATAAAAACGTCTGGTTTGCAAGCTTGGATGAAGCAGGTGTGCTATCCTGTGTTTCAGATCCATATTTTATGACGTCTAGATGCTGTTTGTTCAGTAGACAAATAAAATTTGATGGAGCGTGGCGAAGTGAACAGATGTATAATTCACCAGGCTCTGTGTTGATGTATTATGATGGACGGGATCATGAAAAACCCTTTACGCAGGAACATTTTGTTTTGTTAAATTTGATTTCAATTCTGACAAATGTCCCTAATTGAAGAAAACACCTTCAGTTCAGTTAAAAAACGGTTTGATAATTAACACCTTTTATTGCGCACACACCATTTGAATTATGGCATTGACTACTCATATTTACTCGCACCTGAAATAACAAAAGAAGACTATTTGTTGGATAAATCACAGTAATTTGATTGGGGTAAGTTGTTCTTCACAGAAGCAACACTACCAACAAAATCTTGACAAAAGCCAAAACTTATGCGTGATTGCTTTATTTAAACATCAAAACAATGCTAGAATGCATGAATAGCGCAATTCTTGACCAAGTCTTCACATTCCTTTTACGTTTGAGTCCCAGAGATGACAAGATGTCTACGAACGCTGTAAATCAAGTTTTGAAAATATCAGCGTTATTTTCTGATTACACATGAAGGCAGCAACCTTGGCGCACACTTTGGAAGCAATTTTATTCATTTACATGAGTTTTAACCTTCTTCCGTGTCAAATTAACATTAAATGCAGATTTTTATTCCTAAAGCAAGCTTATACAAAATTTTTGCTAGAAGTGTTGCTTGGACGCAAAATCAACCATCAACAACCCTTGGAGCCTCGTTGGCGAAGCTTTGTTCAGTTTTTTGATATCTTTATGTTTTAATCAGCTTCTTCCCTTTTTGTCCTGCAAGCTTTAATGAGTAACATTTATGGCTAGAAAAATTTATACAAGGAGACCCTTTTAAAAAGCAAAGAGACCACTGTTTCAAACACAAAGAATAAACTACAATGAAATGTCAGTTTCAAAATAATCTCATTGAGATGTAATGTACTTTGCCATCCTCTTCTGATATACTTTGCCATCCTCTTCGGCTGTCTTTTAGTTGCGATAATGATAGCTTGTTGAAGCCTAACAGGTTCTTTGTTATGTGAACGTGTTCGTTTCGTGATGTTCTTCAGCTCAGAGAACAGGACTTTAAGAAAAATGTTTTGAAGTTTTGAAAAGTCTTTTGTCAAAATTTAGTTGAAAGCAGAAAAAGATCGGTTTTCTTAAAACAATATTTCCATTCAAATTTCAGATTCTGCTGTATTATGTATTATAAAACCTATGCAAAAGGCTTCTCAAAATCAAACATTTAAGGATGATTGTGTGTTGCGAAGGATCGTGTAGAGTTTTGTTGAATCATTTTTTTCGTGTCTAGTCAGACGTTATCTATATCCAGCTACTAATACGCCAATATAAGAAGGGCTTGTAACTTACTATCAGTAACATTAAACGTATTTACCAAACATATGTTTTCAACGTTATCACATATTTTAATCTTTGATAAGAACACGTTAAATGTACGCTTATCTGATGTCAAACGATACAAAATCAAAGAAAAATGAACGATATTTTTTGCCATTCTTTCGAGTCTTTGACCGCATGTATACCAATTCACTTTTTAAAAATATTATTATCTTGCTCCTTAACTTTCATTGGTATAACACCTCAGCACTTTCAGATAGTTGTATTTTCGTTCACTACTGGGTTTACTTTGTCTGACCGGAGGCGCTTTTTCAGACCTTACTGTTATTTTTCTGCATCTTGCTTGCAAAGTTTGATTTCATCACAAATCAAATTATAAAACTGAACAATAACTCTATATCGCTTCGTTAGGAGACTAAAATGTTACTGCAACGTAAATTCTCCCACCTCACACAAACACTTCTCTTCACATCTGACACAAACAATAGCATACAACCCCTACAGAAGCAAGCAGTGTAGGCCAGGAAGCAGTTAGAATTGTTTACAGGCTAAGTCACACCTCCAACTCTGTCTAGCTTCGCAGGCTTTTAACTAACTGCATTCAATCTCTACTTCTCACGCCGGTTCAAAGTGAGGCTTGCTTTGTGCGTACATTAAACTACTTAAAACACAAAAATTGCTCTTGGCAACCGATCAACTAATAGGTGAAGAAGAAGCAACTACAAATAAAGTGGGAAATGATGACGTCATTGTGTCAACCTTCTCTTCTGAAAAATATAATGGATTCTTTACGCTTCCATAATAATGTTCTTTGTTCTACCTGCAAGTAAACAATTATTTGCAATCTCATCAATGCTTATAATTTTTTCTATTCTTGTCTTTCTTTTAAATTGATTTAACTGTGATAAACGTTACACCGACACTATAAGTTTCGACAGTGATCTTAAACTACCGTAAAAGCATGCGAATATTTGCGACTTGAATGCATTGCATAGTGATTTACCAGACAAAAAAACAAAACAATGCAAAACATGGTTACTGTCGTTCGAGGTGGGAAATGTAGCCGGAGTAGAAATCAACAAAACCCAAACAACAGGCTATTTGTATCCAGTTACACAAAACTACTGAAATTTTGTATTAATCAAAAGTCGGACAATTTTGAATCTACCTGAAAGCTGAGTGGATTAATGGCGAGTGGCATTGATTGTGATTCTTTATTTTCTATGCATCTGGACGATCGTTCTTGTAAGATGGTAATGATTTTTGTGGTCGAGCTCTTGAGACAAATCTTTGATATAGCAGCTGCAAATCAGAAATGTTACCTGCCTGGAATGCCGTTACGCTCTCAGACAGTTGAGTTCTTTTTATTGCGATCTTTTTCCCCCTTGATTTTGATTTTTGCAAAGAATTTTATTTTGGCTAGCAAAATCGATCTTTTTTGCATTGATTTGACGTCTGCAGATGTTGAAGCGTTGTTAAAAGGGTTGATTTTGTTAGCTGTATTTTTAGTTTCATGCAGTTTTTTAGATATCGCACTTTCTCACAGCAGCATTCAGAGCGAGAATTTATTTCGAGCGCCAAACAACTTATAAATATTATCACTTTGAGTTTGACGAAGAAAAGGTTTTTCATAAAAATAAAAAAAGCGATTTTTTTAGAGTTTCATTCTTTTAGATAAAGCACACTCAGAGTAGCCCTACTTTTGCTTTTTCCAACAGAATGGCTTTACGTAGTTTATTCAAGTTATCTAATTACAAAACCACTCGTAAAATTTAGCTATTTTTAAATAATGTAAAAAGTTTCAGAAAAATTATGATCAAAACACCATGATAATATGCAAAAGTTAATGTTGACAAATGTGTCATCAGAGGTTTTAAAAAAGAGGCAAAGTTGGAAACAGGAAGTGCAAAATATTTGAAAAAGCTGATTAAATTGTACAAAAAAGTACTTTAATTTTGTAACTTTTTTTTTAATTTTTTTCGATCAAGTTGTCTTCTATTCATAGTTGTAAATGAGTGTTTTGATGTAGCCTATAAAAGCAATTTAACTTTTTTTGCGTTGTTTTATTTTACCACTTACTGGATATTATGACTTTGCAGTGGAACTCTCATGTTCTTGTAGAAAGAAAACAATTTCTTTTATCCCTTTTAAACAAAAACAGAACTAGATATTTTGCTTTATTTAGCCTACAGACTGAAATTGTGTAGCCATGGGTGTAGCCTATCGTATTTGAAAACAAGTATTCATTTTTAATACCACCTACGTAAGGTCCGAACCGTACCCAGAACGTTACATCAAGAGAGAAGAGGGCAATCAACTTACAGGGAGGCGACAAAGATAAGGAAATCTAAGAACAAATAAACATGCGCTTTTTAGTAGAGCTGTCATCAACAGGGCTTTTCATTGAAACAAAAAGATTAGGCGAAGCACAGCCTTTGAAAACCTGTATAATATTTCATGGTCATGATCATAAAGTAAAAGTGTGTTGGATCCAAGTCCATAAACCCCTTTAACGTATCTTCGTGATTTAAAGCAAGATATCAGACGTGATCAAGCAGTTGATGGGACAGGCATAACAAGCTAACTTCTATCCTAACTTTCAGTACATACGTGGAATACGTGGTGACAAGTAAAGTCTTAATATCCGGAGCAGACACACGTAATTTTAGAACTGTATAATTTATTTTAAAACCATCACAAAGAGTCGGCACATAAAAAATCCAATTTTAAACTTTCCTTTCATAAATAGAGTTTTGAAAACACTGAACGACATTCATAACGAAATAGCAACGACATCTAGCGAACAGCAATATTCTCGTCGAGCGTCGCTTTGAGTCTTAAGTTTCACACTGTTGTGTGAGGTAGGCACTTTGACATAAGACAGTTTTCCTTGCGAATCAGCTGATTTCAGTCATGCGACTCAGCACGTGATATTCTGACCGATCTACTCGAAAGATTTTTGATACAAAGAAAATTAAGTGAATATATCGCCACAAGCAGCGTGGCCTAATGGGTTAAGGTTAGGGTAAGGGAATAGTCATTTCGATTGCGTGAGTTCGATTCCCACCCTCTGCTAATGTTCTTTTTTCTTCTGCAGCTGAACTGAGTGCAAGAAGGATCTTAATGACTGTAATCAATTGAGTTTATAAGGAAAATTGTCCTACCTTTCTTAACCAATGCAATGATGGTAGCTGGTTTGCACGGAAAACTGTCCTATGTTAAAGTGCCTACCGTTGTGTGAAGTATTTTTACACTTTAAAACTTTTACATTTATGAAACAAGCTGTTAAAAATCCTTCTTAATAGTAATTGAGGAAGCCAATTTTACAATTGTTTCTAGTTAGTCGTAATATAATGCTGAAATATCGTCGTGTAAATGAGTTGACAGATGACTATGATTTCTCTGTTTATTCATATCTCGTCTAATTTGTTAATCCACTTGTGAGCTACACCTTAAGCAAATTCTAACATAATAAGCATACTTTCATTGTAATCGTTCCACTTATCTTAACGTATTTGTAATGTTGCGGTCATTTTCTCCAGAGGAAAACCGTGGCTCGATGAGAACAATATTGGGCGATTCGAAGTAAAGACACTATTGCGTGTCTTTCCAAAAGTCAGCTCGCCTGCTACTCACTCCGTTAGGTGGCAGGCGAGCTGACTAGTTGAGTGAAATCTACTCACTGCCTCATTGTATATTTGGTGATCAAGATCAACACCAGGCAACCTGCGCCCCTATAAGATCCTGCTTGATGGCTTATAAACATGTAGCCTGAGAAAATGCTGTTTTCTAAAATTGCTTTGAATCAGTTTCAAAGTTTCAATTCAAATTCAAAGTTTCGAATAATTGTTAAGGTGAATTGCTGATGAGCCTCAGTCTTTACTGGATACTTTGAAACGCAGCGACTTGTAGGACGTTATGGGCTTGAAATTGTAACTTACTTCAGATAACACGTGAAATGTAAGAGAAATATGAACGTTGTATCCCGATTCTGTCTATGCTACAAATTTCACGATTGAAAATATTGAAGCATGTCTTGAAATCAAGATTAAAACAGAGATGACTTTTCATATTTGCATCGATTGTTGAATCCTCTGGAGAGCAAGTAGCTTACTGTTTATGGCACTAATCGATACGAAATTCTTTTACTTGTAGCCTACAGATTTCCTTTAATTTGGTTTGAAATCCAATAAGTTAAAATCAATCTCTGATTGGGAAGTGGACATCCCGTTGAAAAATTTTGATTCTTTTGCTAAAGTTTGGTCAACTTTATAGCAAGGAAATATTATGGTGACAATTCGTTAACATCTTTGCCTATATAAGTTATATAAACTTTCTGTATTTAAATTTTTGAACAGCCTAAATGATTTTCTCAAAATGGATCTTTTTGATGTATTACAGTTTTATTTGTGATTTTGTCTCATCAAAACCGTAATTAAAAAATAGCCCCCAGTTTAAAAATCCCGGAACAATCGAAACGCTTGTGATGAATACATGCAGGATCTAAGAAAATTCAACGCCAGACGTTTCGTCGCAAATAAAACCAAAACATACTGGTTGAAATCCATCCTTACTTTAAACTTTACAGCACAAAAGATGAAGTAGAATTGAAATCACCAGCTCCCAAATATTTTCGCCATGAAGTGTCTTGCTAAGACACAGCCGCGTGTTCTGTAGTGACGTAATTACAATCATTTTGAATGTCGCACAGGTGTTTACACCACAAGACCAACC
The DNA here is from genome assembly GCF_918807975.1 of Aplidium turbinatum. Taxonomy (NCBI): domain Eukaryota; kingdom Metazoa; phylum Chordata; class Ascidiacea; order Aplousobranchia; family Polyclinidae; genus Aplidium; species Aplidium turbinatum. The sequence goes on along the minus strand of NC_137472.1, from coordinate 44,251,972 downwards.
AGGCAACAATTCATATTGTATTCGTCAGAGCGTGACGTGAAACTTAAGACGTCATGATCATTTTTCAGCATCTCGGATGTCGGCTAATCGTCATGAACACGTGATTTAAATTGAAGTCCTGCGCAGGGCCGGATTTAGCTGATGGGGGGCCCGGGGCACTTTTAGATGGGGGGCCCTCGTGCAAAAATTTTTTTCGCGTTTTCGGCGCGAAATACCACCTCTACGTCTACAGTAGCATTAATCCAGCACTGCACAGCATTTTGCAGAAACTTCAAAGACTGAGAGAAAAAATAATAATAACACAAAATCACATTTTTTCCATGTAAGGGGCCCTTCAAAAGTCGGGGGCCCGGGGCACCTGCACCCTCTTCCCCTCCCTAAACCCGGGCCTGGTCCTGCGCAGTCTTTGCATGAAACAAAACCTCGTCCGAGGCATGTTTTACCATTGCTACATGTTGCTTATGAACTTTGACTTAGCGCTAGCGGCACTCTGTTTGTGGCTTTGTGACTGAAAGTCAGGTAGAAAAACGATGATAATGCAATGAACGGGCCTACTCTTTTTTACCACATTTTCTATTTGCACTTTAATTCACAAATACCAAAAAAGCTAGTGAAATCATGCTGAACATGAAGAATACTCCAAGTTGTATCGAACAACGTGTAAGCAACGCCAACTTCTCGTAATAAATATTTGACATTTAGTTTGTTGACATATATATCATGGACAATTATTCAACTACTACATCTACGTAGCAAGAAACATGAGCTACTTTTTATGCTTCATCAACCAAGGGGGAAACGCAAAGCCGTTGGGAGACGAGTAAATTTATAATCAATGAAGCGGTTGTTGTTACCCTTGAAAGATTCTTCAACGTACTCGAACGAATGCAAGAGAAGAGTTGAAACTGAAGCTACACTATCTGATCGTGCTGTAACTGAATATTTTACTTGACTTGCAAAACTAGGACTATCTTTCAGACTGTCAGCGCCACGCTTGAATAAAACGAGTCGAAGTTACTGGGCCTGCTCAAATAGTGTTCCGCTATGTTTAAAATAACCAACCGAAATTTATTACTCGAAAAGTCTTTGAAAAGTTCATTGAAGCGTAAGCCAACTTTTTTAAATTTTGCTGTTAGTTTTCAGTTTTAAATTTTTTTTTAAACTATCAGTCGATATTCCGCATTTGTTTTTTATTTATTTACACAACTGCATTAACCGTACATAGCCTACTGACTGCGCTACTACGCATGCATAACGAGAAATTGCCTTACACTAATAAGTTTGAAGCAGTGGTTTTCAACCAATTTTTCTTGACAGTTGCAAACAATTCAAGACGCCATGGTTTGAAATAATTGCTCTTGCCCTTTTTGAAAAGACGTCTTATCAAGAATTTGCTGGTCTTCACTTCAAAACCATTGGCTATGAAAGTAAACCTATATTGGCCTACAATGCAGACTAAGGGGTGGCCTAATGGTCATAAAAATAAAATTTGGGAATCTTTAACGAGGGTAAAAACAGGAAAATTTGTGCTTTAACTCCGGATAATGTTAGAGTGTGTCATAGCCTATGCAAATAATACTGTAGAATAAATTTCAGTTTAAAATTTATGAAAAAGCTCTCTATTGAAAGCTGCCACGATAAGTAGGCCTATAGCTTTTATAGTATTAGAAAGTTTTCAATTTACTTTTGTGTTCCAAGCATTTTAAGACTACAAAATTACTTAACAAAATCTTTGTTGCCATGCAACAAAACTTACAACTAACACATGTGAAAATTAAAAAATAAAACTCAAAGGAAATTTTACTCAAATGTAAGGAAAATATCTCGAGCTCGCCAGTTGAGAAACTATCTGGTAAAAACTTCCAATTAAAGCAATATTAAGCTGCTAATGCCGATTGCGTTTTTAATGCAAGCTTTCTGAAATATCCAATCTCTACCAATTGAAACTACAAGTGAAGCATCTTTATTCTTTACTATCCTTGTTTAGAATATATCATGGGGTGTTGTGCTGCTAATAAATCTGGAGACTAAAAAAGGATTTACATGAAATTGGGCATGGAAGTGATCAGAGAGAGAAGAAACAAAAATTGTTGCAGAAGATTCAGCTTGTTGAGTTCAGTTTGATCTCAGCCACATTTGGGTACAATTGCAATGGATCAACAGCCGGAACGAGAAAAACTAGTACAAATGTAATAGTAACAGGTTTGTTCTAAATCAAATTCTATTTACAAGGTAGGCTACATTTGTTTTTTGATGCCTACTGTACTGTACAATAGGCTAACCTATGAAAGCAGAATGTGAGTGTTATTGATATAGAACTATAGGATGTAGTCTCAACGTCAACGTATTAAAACAGTTTTCTTTTGCTTGGAATGTGCAGTAGACAATGACACAATTAAAACTATTTGTGGCAAGTAAATTCTTTTTGAAACATCAGCTAGTGTACATCATGTAAGTTGAAGCCTGCTTAGTTTGTAAATACAAAGCTTCCGGTCCATTCTAAAAATATTCATGCTGGAGCATTCAAATGTATTCCGCTGCTGAAGCTTTTGGTTTGGGCCGATTGTATGAGTATACTCCAGCGTGATGATGGTCGTCGTCGTCAGAATTCCAAGAAGAGCAGAGCAAGATGAGTCCAGCAAAGAAGCTCAAAGCCATAGAAGCCTGTAAAAGAGTTGATATAGAATTGTTTAGAATCTAAATTAAGCTATTCTTGGAACAAATAATTGTAAGAAAGTTATAAGTACGTAACTTCAATCTTAATTTGTTGATAGTCCTTTTATCAATTTCACAAAAACTGAAATATTTTACAATGAAATAGCCTACAGTATAGGTGTGCACAAATCTAAGCCAACACTCTTACGTACCCATCCTACAAATAAAGCCTCTCCGTAGACATATTTAGAGTTCTGTGGCACGGCGAGGTTATAGTAGTCCTGTAGGATGTCAGCAGCGAACCAAGACACTGCGATTCCAATTGAAATCCCGGCTGCCATGTGGAAACCTCCTGATATCATCACCTGAAACGTCCACACTTATATCTACACATGATATTGAAGTATATCTACAGTATAATATCAAGTGTTGATGCCTTGTATAATTTTACCAAATACTTTCAATGGCTTACAGCTGTGCTATTCTACAGTATAGGCTACGGTAAACCATCGACTCTCATATTATTCTTCTGCTAATAAAAGACGAGAGAAGAGATATTTTCCCTCAAAAAGTAGAAATTGTCAACGAAATCAATTCCATGCAAGTTCAATATAGTACATCAATACGAAGCGTTTTTTTTCCATTTTTCCACGTCTTTGGAAAAGTTTTTTTTGCCCCAAAAATAGACCTATAGGCCAAGATCCAAAAGTACCTCCGTGGACCCCATCCCGGCTCTCAACGGTAGACCATACAACATACCATCACTTACCATTCGAGCTTTTAACTTAGGATTGTTTGAAGCAACATTTGTGCATTCTAATCCGAGCACACAGACGATCGTAGCAAAGAAGCCGAGTATCATACTGACACAGGCTGTAGCTCGGGAGCCCTGTTACAATAAAAGTATTTGCTTTAACGCACTGTTGTATTCTTTCCACAACTCCGTGTACTAATGTAAATTAAAGGACAGTGTTGAAAAAATAACTACAATTCACAACTTCAACTACACACAAGTTACATTGTAGCTGTAGCCCATAAGTTTTTACGATAATACGGCTAGAATTTTGCCCTCCTAACTGGCTATGCTAGCTAGCGTAGTCTAATAGACTGTAGCGTAAAAATGTCACTGTGTTGATATTTGAAACAATATTCAGCTTGAAAAAGAAGATTACTTTGCGTTTACATAAACCTACCTGCAGAGCCACAGGGAGACCCAAAAAAAATGCGTCATAGTCATCGCAAGTCCAATACCCAGTCGCTTGCGTTGTGCAGCGAGTCCATAGGCCGTTGTTTCTTCGTATAGCTTCAATTACTTCACCTTTATGGAATAAAGACAATCATTATTGTGAATCTGCATTCACTTTTACCCACACAGAAAATCCATCATAAATTGTAACACACTTCATAACTATCAAGTCAATTAAGGCGTCTTGAAACAGGTTAGGCTACTTTTCAGCATCGTGTTTGGCACTTGGGATTAATATTTATAGCTTACCCGGCCAATAAATAGATAAACTGAGTTTCTTGGGAGGTTAAAGTGAAAATATTGATAGGTTTTAATATTGTTTCAAAATAAGTTTTCAAACAAACTGTACCGTATTTCGCCCAAACAAAAACCGAAAAATCGTAAACTCGGATAAATCCAGGTAGCCTATCCTCCCTTGCATTGAACGGAATGAGTCCGCAGTTAACAACAGCTTCGCTGCCTTGAGACGTGGCCGAGTGGATAAGAACGGCACACTGGACACCGTAATACAACGACAGAGATTCGATTCCCATTCAAGTCAAGGCGTTCAAAATTCCCATTAAGTTAGAAGTTCGATTCCCGCTCAAGACACATGGATATGCACCACTAACGATTCAAAAACAAGAATGAAACTCGAGTATGGAGTCTTCCAATTTCGCTTTATCGTGGCTGTCATGACTTTATAAATCTCCACATTTCTGTGGTAGCCTAATAGTTAGATTCTCATAAAACTGCACATATTTGTCTGATTCCACAGTAGGCTGGCTCAAAATCTCAAAAAATTTTTTTTTTTATTTAAATCTTTCGTCAGTTTGTAATATTGTTCCTTTTGGTAAATGTATCTCCTGTACCAAATTTCACAAAAAAATATTAACGTTTGACCCTGGTTCACCTGGTTTGAATTTTTTCAAAATATCGACTTTTCGCTTATCCCTGAAACTGCTCACTCGCTATCTTCTAATGCTCTCTAGCATCTTCATGGACACAATAAGAGGTACTAACACAAACTTGTAGCAAGCAAAGTGGTTTAATTAGCAACTCCATGAAGACTGACACGTGTAGTCGTGTAGGCCTATTACTCTCGAAATATCGAATTCTACCACGTTTCAGAAATGATTTTTTTTGTGCATCGTTCAACATAGTAAATATCTACTGCTTTCAGTTTCTTGAATCATTTGATGATGTTTATCGATTATCACAGGCCAACAAAAAAATTTTTTGTATAGGCTAAAGGCAGGACACGTGAGAGTCATTTTAAGGTATTTCGAGGCCCCTGATTCTGAAAATGCACTAAGTTTTCTCCGGTGGCATAGCAAAAGGATATGATCATGCTTTCTAAGCATGCTAGTTCAAAAACAACCAACCAACTCCATCAGGTTTTCTAACCATCAAGACAATTTGGAAGGAAATCAGAAGATATCACAAAATTTACTTGGTTTCCCTACAACGAAGCGATGCGTGACATTTCATGAAACACTATATCTTTTCACTGGTGTTGACTCAACATCAGCTTCACGTCATACATCAGCAAACAAAGAATCGGTCATTCGGATAAAAAAAAACACACGACACTAACTGTTGTAATTTTTTACTTATCTCAAGCCTCAGCACAGATATAGCCTACTTTTATTCGATCTGTCACGCAGTTTACTCACGAGCTATAGCCTACCAAATCGTCCTATGCCAACTTCCAACCTTACCACTCAAAGTTGTGTGTAGTGGCAAGTTCCTAAATAAGCTACTATACTAACTAGTAACTTACTACTACGACTGTACTTTATTAAAAATACGAAACTATTTATACTATTTAATGAAAAATACAAAACATATCCTTTATTTATGTTTATTTTTATATGACAATTTGTGGATATTTCAGAATTACCTTGAAGATCGCTTTTGTTCCAAGTTGGCATAAATGTTGTGGCAATTGACAATACCCAGCCAAGTAACGCCACCCCAAAACCGATGAGCTGCAAAGCTGTGTTCACCATTTTATTACTTTAATCTTTATAATCGCAAATATAGGCTAATGTGTCTAGAAAAGATCATAAGCTCTGCTTTTAAACTGTGGTGAATGTTTCAGTAAGATAGTTAGGAAAACAACGCAACTTATAGGCGTGTCTTGTGACAAACTTTGCCGGTTGAATTCTCAATAGTCTAATTTACTCCAATAGGTTACTTCGTTATCTACTAGTTGCAAGCAATTTGCTGGTTACCGATGTTGTCAACGCTCTGATGAATGTAAATGAAGAGTTTTGTGTAAACATGATCAAAACTCTTTAAAGAAAAGAAATTTGTAAACGCACTGCTTTCATAAATTTAAATGTGTTGGTAAAAAAATTCTTCAACACTTGTAAATCATAGGTATTTGCAAGCCATAGGATAGAATTTATTCAATAATAATGAGACGAGGAGTTTTTCTCAGAAAAAGACATTTCTTCTGGAAGAAAATTTCTCTTGTTTTGAAAGACACAGATTGAGAAGATGTCTTGCAAGCTAGGAATGCTATCTCACAACACCACAATGATTTTCACAAATAAACTGAAAAGTACTGTGTCAACCAGTTGACAAAATCTTTAAATGATGTAATACTGAGGTCCAACTGAAACGTTTTGTGATGTAATGTTCCAATCAAAAGTTTAAAAGCAAAACTGAAAAAGGTTCAAAGCATCTAAATTTTAACTTGATGCTCACAAAAGCAACATGCATTTAATAGTTCTGATATCTGAGTACTGTAATGCCATTGAACACATCTATTCAGTAACATACATTATTACCAGGGGCGTGGTCAGAAGAGGGGTAATTGCTCCCATCCGCCTCGGAATATGTTTATTAAACATTTCACACTCTGTTTCTCGGCAGCCGATTTGTAGCAAGAATTGACAGCGATAGACACGTGTTTCGCCCATGAGGCTGGGCTCATCAGTATCGCACCGTATTCTGCCACAAATTTATTCGACCACCGCTTTACCAGTCAGTTTAACTCTTATCTTTGTGGAAACAAAGAAAGAGCCAACAAAACCAGCAGGCGCCAGGGCAGAGGACATTGTGAAGAAAGGGGCGTTCTTCCCGGCTATCAGCACAAGGCTGAGCACTCACTAGTACAGCGAGCAGCTGCGATTCGCCAACCATAACGGTGTAGCTTCCACGCTAGCCATTCAGACCATCCAATCAACAATATGTTTCTCGGCAGCCGATTTGTAGCAAGTCTATCGCTGTCAATTCTATCGCTATCGCTGTCAATTCTTGCTACAAATCGGCTGCCGAGAAACATATTGTTGATTGGATGGTCTGAATGGCTAGCGTGGAAGCTACACCGTTATGGTTGGCGAATCGCAGCTGCTCGCTGTACTAGTGAGTGCTCAGCCTTGTGCTGATAGCCGAGAAGAACGCCTCTTTCTTCACAATTTCACACTCTGTTACAGCATCATTTAAAAAAAATCTTCTTGATTTAGGCTGAAAGTAATCTCAGCATGCCCAATTGCAAAGTATTTTTGCACATTTTCTCTGAGAGGGCCCCCAGACTATGGATACTCCGCATTTGGTGACTGGTTACCAGGTTAACTTAGTGTAGGCTACATGAGCAAAAATGTTTATTTGCCCTCCCAATCAAAATTGTCAGCGCCCTTCTGTATGCTATTACGCCCCTATTATGTCGATGCAGGGAATTGACATTTTATTGGCCAAGCATCCTAACCGTTGCTCGTGCTACGATACTAGCTCAGTCCGCGCGTTTGAAATGAACAACTTGTTTTCCTAGAAATTTTCCTATTGAGAGCGACTTTTGCCTTCTTATTGGATAAATTCTATCTTTGTCCACAACAACCTACTATTTGTGAAGTAGCAACCCGCGACATGCATCAGCCGTATTCTATTCATAGACGCCTTTCGTCTATGTTTGTTGAGAAGAAATTCAAGTGCACTATACAGTTATTATTTTTTATTGTACCGAAAAGTTATTACAATTCAGACCAAGCTTATCATGCAACTTTTTTTTTTATATGTTACAAGTTTGTATGAAATCCTTCAACTACAGTATAACTACTTAGTAGTATTTACTTTCATTTCAGCTAAAATATGATTCATTTACTCGAATTTTTAAATTTGTTTCAGACTTAGGCCTAGTACAATTTAATCTATGCTAGCCTGTTTCAATCTTGCTATATCACAGTATTTTTTATTGTACAACATCTTTAACACTCATAAGATTCATAGCTATAGTGGCTGTTCAAGAAAGATGAACATTTCAAGTAAAAATCTTAAATCCCTGAATTTGAAGAAATTTGTGAGCACTTGGCTTACTTTCAAACTGTTAACTGCATTGAAATCGCATAGGCATCACATAAAGAATTCTTTTTTACATAAAATAAAAAATTACACTAAATCGTTTGTCATCTATATTAGTTAATTAAAAACAAAACGCATATACAATATATTTTTTGCAAGCGGAACTAAAAGAAACTTTGCCACGTTCAAGTTTAATTTTTACTAGTTAAAGTAAAAGTTTTTAATTTCTACTTTTCAATTTTTTTTTTCAAATAATTTAGAAAAAGGTGTTTTTGATTGTTTTCTAAAGATCCTTCTAAAAAGTATAGTTTTGTGAGCTAGTATCCCAATTCAATAAAAGCTTTAAGAGAGATTTTTGCTTTTTAATGCAGTTTTTTCACAAAACTAACTTAAAATTTCTTTCTCAATGTTACAATGCCGTTAAAAGCACACCTTTTGAGCCTGTCCGACCATAGTCAAAAAAAAGATAACAGCCCTTTCACGAGTCATTTCTTTCTTTCACTTCGTATAAAATCGCCACTTCGAAGTGGGGGTTACGGCTGATTGACAGACCATGAAAAATTGATGATTTTGAACAATGTTAGCCAGGCTTATACTAAGTTTGTTTTTGGGTGGAAATCAGCAACCTTGAAAGAAGAGGATGACAAACGGAATGTTCCACTGCAGTAATACTTACGTCATTATTGAGCCTTTAACTTTAGGTAATAACATTTTTATGATTCATTGTCACAAGGAGAATAGTGACGGAACAGGGATTGGCCAATAATCTCTGAAAAAGTTTGATCATGGAGCAACAAGCTGAAATAAAATATCCAGTAGATTACTAAGTTTAAAACTAACTTTTAGTCCTGGCTATGACATTGTAGTTGTACTAACACTTGACTGCTAACACTAACAAGAGCAGAATCAAGAATGACCGAATTCTTTCTCGGGCCACCCACACCATATTTACCAAAAACAATCTTCTTTACTTTTGCCTTTCAACTATAATATTACGTGAAACCTCAGAAAACTTTACAACTAGTATTATTACGTTTACCACGAAACGCTGCTATGCTTTTGTTCATAAGCAAAACAACATTCGGGTAACCTATGTTATTGCCAGGGACAAAGAAACACAATCTTTCAAAAGTATGAATACACGAGATCACGTCATTCTTTTGTTGGTATTATATCATACAAAAAACTACCGAAGAAACAAAGCAATCGCTAAACGACTTGGAGTCTTCTGCCGAACGACTTGCATCACTCCTCTGGTTTTCGAGCTAGAAAAAGTGATAATAACGGGATTATATGGTCCTTACCTTACTTTTTCCTTTCCTTTTATCACAGCTGAGCAGCTCCATAATATTTACGTCACTGATTTACGTTAGTTTACACCTGCAATTTATTTTGATCGTTTGGTTATGCCAGTGAAGGCAAATTATCATCATCATCATTTTCAACCTATGGTACACCATTGCTGAGTGAAGGTCTCTTCCTTTTCTTACAAATCCAGTCGATCGTGTGTTTTTATGCAAATTGCTTCCGAAAAATCTCTTTTAATTTTCTCATTTTATTGCTATGAATTTGCTTTTTATTATCACTAACAAATTTAAACCACACTTTTAGTTCAGGTTGTTAGACTTTTTCCTCAACTGCCAGATTACCGATTCGGGCTGTTACAATACAAGCAGCGACAGAAAACGTCTGTCTGATGTGGTCACTGGCACTGCAAACTATTTTGTAGGCGTACCCCTATAAACAGTTCAAAGAGAAGGGTCTGTCTCGATCGACCAATTAAAAATCATCTCTCGAGGCAGATCTGAATTTCAGACTAAGATCATGGAAGCCTTAAGAATCAATCGTAATAATCCGTCTCTCAACAGGCAGTTATTCGCCTGTGGCTCATCGTTCCTTTTGTGTGTGTTCTAATTGTGTGTCAAATGCCTGTAGTTTACACCTCATGTGATCTGTTTCCCCACCGTATAATTTACTTGTAATCATTCCTGTGTCACTTGTTCAATTTGTGCTTTTCAGTCTGGAGTGTCGTTAGTATACAGTTACAGTTATAGTGCAAAGTCAAATTTACCTTACAATTTTTATTTTATGTATATTGCAGATCTGTAATTCCTGATGAGGACACACGTACGTGTCGAAAACGTTACAGTTTATTTTTAATTTTAATTATGTTATATTTGTGTATGTAATAACTTACATCATGTTAAACCCAATAAAGTTACTTTGTTTTATTTCTCTATAGTTCAAAGAAACCAAACAATTTCCACTCTGGTCGCTGAAGAACACTCTGCTGGCCGCCCCGACAGCTCAATTAGTTAGCGCGTGACTTCGTGAACGAAGAAGCTTCAAAATTAAACGGCACTGGTTCGACTCTCGGGATGTGCGCTTGAGCAAGGCATTCTGAGGTCTGCTCTCCATTCAGCGGCACCTAATGAATGGAATAATTCTCTGGCAATAACACTTTAACTATTGAAAAATTCACTCTGTCAATTTCGGTAACCGTCAAAAGCTTCTCCAAGTATGCGAAATTACCAGGAATAACCTTTTAAGCCTTTGTCAGTTCGAGGATAAAAATTCAAAACCAACTGACTTACAGATCTTGATTTGATGTCTACTATTTTCTAAAAGACCGCGTGCTTGAGACGTTCCAGCGTTTCAAACACCGGTCCTTTCAAAATAACACCCCAGAGTTAGTGGCACCTCTCCTATGTATATCGATGAAAAGAAAAGTCGAAAAAGCTTGCTGTAATCAACACAGCTTCTTATTAAACAAATTTCGAATCGACTACAAAGTTACCACCATCTGACATAATCCAACATAACAAAAGGATTTCATCTAATGGCCATAATTCTACGGAAATGTTGAAGCAGCTACCGAAAGCCTCTATCGCTCCTATTTGAGTGTATAATGAATTAAATGGAGCTTTCCAACTATCGACTTCTCCCACTCAAGCCACAAAGCAGGGAGCACCTACAACCAACCTTCAATAGAAATTCAGGAGAGTTTTTGTCAATGACCTTGTTTTTGTAAATGTTGTTTGCTCATGCAGCCCAGAATCTATGCTAAAGGATTGCGTCTTGCAGCAAACAAAGTGTGAGTGGACACTCCACAAGATTAAGTGGTCTTTTGAGACTTTAGAGAATCTTACCATCGCCATCCAATGAAACCTCTCAGGTTTTTGGGAAATAGATTTATTGATTGAATTTTTATCCTCGGACTGGGAAGGTTTCTTGGAGAGCTTAATCCTGGCAGTTTCGCATACTTATAGAGGCTTTGAAGCACTGATGAAGACCGGTCACCGAGATTGACAGAGTGAAGTTTCCGATTGTTGAAGTCTTATTGCCGGGGAATTATTCCAACCATTAGATGCCGCTGAAGAGAGAGCAGTTCTTAACATGCGTTGCTCAAGCGCACACCCCGAGAATCGAACCAGCGGCGCTTGATCTTGAAGCTTCTTCGTTCCCGAAGTCACGCGCTTACCAACTGAGCTATCGGGGCGGGCTGCTCACAGGTCAGTGATATTAGTGCACACTGCACAGCCTTATCTCATTTAACACGATAGTCTACCTAAAATGTTGGTTGTACGATAAATGGTATTAATACCACAAAAGAGTGCTCAATACCAAGGGCTATGCTTAGCAGAGCTAATTCAATTTACTTAAAATGTTGGTTGCGTAGATTGATTGATTGAATCTTTATCCTCGGACTGGAAAAGCTTCTTGAAGAGCTTAATCCTGGCAGTTTCGCACACTTGTATTTTTTTTTTTTTTGTAGAGGCTTTGATACTTGTAGAGGCTTTGAATCACTGACGCAGGCCCGGTCGCGAAATTTTTTTTCCCACGAGATTTTTGTCTCATTGATTCTAGTCACTCTAAAAGTAAGATTTTCCGAAAGTGTTTTGAGAGATTGGTTGATTCAGATTGCGAAATAACTATTTGCCAATGAAATTGTGCAATGATAATAGAATATAAGCTTTCCCTAACCCTACTTTTTTGAAAAGCTCTTGTGCACCGCAAAAATTAATTTAAAGAAAAAAAAAGTTTGTCTACGACGGGCGTCGAACCCCCGTTCTCCCGATCAGTAGGCAAAGGATGAAACCACTGAACCAACCGTACCAACGATAAAATGTTGCATTCACACGGTTTTAATACAAACTTTTACCAAAATATGTAAATGAGACAGAAATCTGGTGGGAAAAAATTTTTCGCGGCCCGGTCAACATGATTGACAGAGTGAAGTTTTCCGATTGTTGAAGTCTTGTTGCTGGGGAATTATTCCATCCATTAGATGCCGCTGAATGGAGAGCAGTCCTTAACATGCATTGCTCAAGTGCACATCACGAGAGTCGAACCAGCGCCGCTATTGATCTTGAAGTTTCTTCGTTCCAGAAGTGACGCGCTAACCAATTGAGCTATTGGGGCTATCGGGGCATTTCTTTGATCCTTCTGGCAATACATCAAGATCCAATAAATCTGGAGGAACTTTAGTGGTTGAAATCCTTAAGCCTCACAAACCACCAAAAGATTGGCTGGTTTTAATCTTTATCCTCGGACTGACAAAGCCTATGATAGATATTATTCATTACCTACCGGTAGTCAGTGATGGGCATTATCGGCGATAGTTTATCGGCGATAATTATCGGCGATAAATTTTTATCGCTTATCGTTATCGCTTAATTATTTTTTCAGTTATCGTTTATCGTTATCGCCAAAGGCAATATTTGATTATCGCCGATAATTAATAGCCGATAAATTTTATTTCGGATCAACACACAAGTGGAAAGACCATGAAAAGTAATATTTTTACTAGCCACCTAGTTCATGAAACTAAAATTAAAACCAGTTCTTCTTCAGTACCTGAAGTGTGTGTGCACAGGTCGTTGTCATGGGAGGGGCACGCCCCCTGCAGCGACGGCCCTGACAACACAATAATTTTTAGAGTTGCAAATTGCAATGCAATGAAATGCATGCAACAAGTCTCTTGTTGTTTTGCTGCAATCGGCAATCGCGAGTGAATTTTACAATTAAAATGTAAGCGCACAGGCGGTACAGATTCCTTTGAAGCGAAGCGAAAAAAATTGGCAAGTGGTTTATGAAAGTGTCGCAATACGAGGCCGCTTTTACATCGGAAACATAGTCTTTCGCGCCACCATCACTGAAACAAGTCATTGCAGAATATGATATTGCTTGAAGCATTTGACATGCAGACCGACATCACACTTTTTGCATTTTGTAGTAGTTTTTGCATGACAACAGGCGCATCGAGTTCGAGTTGCGTGGTAAAATTATGCTAAATACAGTATAACCTTTCTCATTTGCCTATGCTGCATAGACGAGTGGTGAGAGCGCTGGAACGGCAATTGAAAGGGCGCCGGTTTGACACCGCTCATGAGCATCGAGTTGCGTGCTAAAATTATGCTAAATACAGTATAACCTTTCTCATTTACCTATGCTGCATAGCCGAGTGGTGAGAGCGCTGGAACGGCAATCGAAAAGGCAGGACACTTAAAGGCATGCCTGAAGGTGGACATGAAGATTGGCTTCCTTGCCTTCCCATCCACTAAATCTAAATCTTCAACCACCGGGCGTAAGCCTGAATACGACGATGATTTACCTATGCGACATAGCCAACGCTCAATCAAATATTTTTATTCCCACTAATAATACAGTGCCTATATTGTAATTCTTATTTCAACAACTCAGCGTTCTGCCATTGCTTGATGGTGTTCACAAAGAAAACAGAAAAATTTATCTGAAATTATCAGTAAATTACGATAATTACGTTATTGTTCTTGAACAAACACGACTAATTTGACAAGCTTGATGGATTTCACAGTATGCATATTTCTACTACCAATAACGCTTAAGATTACTGATAAATTTTCAAGCATTTTACGTTTTTTGGAATTTTTTCAATTATTGCTGACTTTGCTGTAAACAGCCCGTAGAAAGCAAAATACAAAGTTTGGAATTTTTTATGGTATTTTCATTTGATTTAATTATTTTGCCTACTGCACGTAAGCGGCAGTGTAACTCAATTGATAAAAGCATCCAACTGGTATCTGAAGGTATAACTATAAGCACGGCGGTTACCTCAGTGGTTTGATTCTGGATCAAGAGGTTGAAGATTGATACCTACTGCCGCTGTTGCGATTCTATTCATGCATAACTTACAAAAAGTTTTGTCCCTTTACAGTATATTATGTTCGATTTTTCGTCATGTTGATGAAAACAGTTCGTGCTGCATGGGATGGGGCAGCGCTAATCGAGAAAAAAAAATTATCGTTATCGGATATTATCGGCGATAATTTATCGTTTAGCGTTATTGCTTAACTTTTTTTTGATTTATCGTTTATCGTTATCGCTTTAGGCATTTTTCGTTTATCGATTATCGTTATCGCTTAACTGAAAAATGAATTATCGCGCCCAACACTGCTGGTAGTCTCGCATACTTGTGAAAGGTTGCAAAATACAGTATATTGTTGGCGTTTATTGGAAAAGTCACATTCAAGCTAAATATCAAACTACAATCATGGATCGGCCGAAGAATCTTTTTCAAGAAATGCAATCGCAAAAGAATCTATTCAATGGCAATGAAGTGCTCCTAGTCATTCGACAGAGTGTTCAACAAAACTGCTTTTTTGCTCATTCCGAAAATGTGCTTTTAGCAATGCTGGGCGATGATAATAAAACCATCAATGCTATTGCAGTCAAACTAATCTCTAAGATTTGGCGCACAACCAATGATGAAAGTCAATCGCAAAATGCTTCAGTGCGTGAGTTTCCCCTTCCCAAATTAAATTTTGAGGCGATATCTTATACAGAAATGATAACCATCTGATCAACAATGATGATCAACAACCATGATGATCAACCAAGAAATGATAACCATGATGATCAACAAAAAAGGAATTCTTTCCTTGAATGAACCTCGCCTGTCGGCTGCATAGCCGAGTGGTGAGAGCCCTGAAACAGCAATCGAAAGAGCGCCGGTTTGACACCGCTCACGAGCATGCGGCTGTGTCTATGGCAGGACACTTAAAGGCATGCCTGAAGGTGGACACGAAGATTGGCTTCCTTGCCTTCCTGTCCACTTAATCTAAATCTTCAACCACCAGATGGAAGCCTGGATACGACAAACAAGCAAACCTCCCCTGACCAAATCATGCATTAACATTCAGCAATTTGTGGAACATCCTCTTCATCTAAATTATCCAAGTCACACTCAATCTGTAGAACGTGGTGTTGAATTAACAACAGTAGCATCTGGGCGAATAGCCAGGTAAAAACGACAAATTGGTGAAGCTTTGTGCACCATAAAAGGAAGAAAAAGGCCATGGATGGGGAATAAGTATCGTGTCACCAGAAAATCCAAGCAAACATAGATTCTATTGAGTGAAATGCGATGTGCTGTTACTTCTTGGTTAATAAATTAGTAGTGCTCTCAGAAAGAAATCATATCACTTCATCGGTCAATTTAAGAAGCATTTACATTGATACTATAAAATGAATTAATAAAAAAGTTGTTCAAATCTTGAATTAAGGCATGCAAGTGTCTTCCATTCTGAAAATCAATAAAAATGAATACCAACAACATATATCTAGCTCAAATAGTATTAATTTTATCATTAAAAACGTGATTTAGGGGGCTCGATTTAAAGATGCTGTTGGGGCAGGGTCTAAACAGGGTCAGATTTCAAAAAAAATTTTGGATTTAATAATATTTTGGGCTAATAAAAATTTATCACCCATGCAAGTTGAAATGAAAAAATTGCCTCAAAAGGGGCCACCCTACTATTACAACGGCATTCGTTTTAGTGACGTTGTATTAAATGTTAAATGAAGTTTCATAAATGTTTGGCTACTTTCAGTAGCTATATTTTGAAACAAACCCTTTATTTCTAATATTAAAATATTTACCTTCCCAAAGCTGCTTTTGTTCTAAATTTTTTTTCTAACTACGTCACTATCCCCAATGTCGCTATCCCCCGCTCCAGACTCAAAATTAAGCGGCGCTGGTTCGATTCTCGGGGTGTGCGCTTGAGCAACGCAGTTCAGGACTGCTCTCCATTCAGCAGCACCTAATGGATGGAATAATTCTCTAGCAACAAGACTTCAACAATTGGAAAACTTCACTCTGGTAATCTCTGTAACCGGCCCTGCGTTAAAAACCTTTACAAGTATGCGAAACTACCAGGAATAACCTATCAAAGGTTTTGTCAGTCCGAGCATAAACATTCAAAATCAAACCAAAAAGATTCAAATATCTTCAAGAATAGCCTATATAAGCCTACAAATACTGTAGCTGTCAGTCGTGACGTTTTGTTCTCATTTATGAAAATAATGGTCAATCAAACTCATTATTAAATTTTTAGGGTTTTATCCCTATATTGAAAAGTCGGTGTGGGGAGATAAAAAATTCATTGGGAGCAAAAAAGTTTGCGGAAATGTTTAAGTCTGGGCAAAAAAGGATAGATAAAGGCCCGTCTTAATAACACAGAAGTCTGAGAGGTTGAAAGTAGGCTTCTTTTATTATTTACTATACTGCAGCCAAAGGGCCTATAAAAGACAAAAAAAAAAGAATTGAATAACATTACTCCAAAAATAGCCTACAATAAAGTGACCTGCATAATAAATTCAACTGTGTTTGGCAAAACTTCTATAAAAGAGTTAGGCTACTTGCCCAAAACTACAAATACCGCGAGCCGCAAAATGAGGAGCGTCGATAAAATAGGTAAACAATACATGCAAGCTTGCCGCAGACACAGTGTTAAGCTAATTATTTAAAGTGTTTATTTGTGGGATTGTACAATGTTTTGATTTTATAAACTTAATTTCAAAAAATAAAGATTCACAACAATATGTCTTGCTAAATTTCACACACTGGTGGTCTTTTACCCTTTGGAACCTTTATCCAAAACTCAGTTGTACTGTAGAGTGGCATGAACAAAAATTTTTTAGAGCCACGTCTTCTTGCATTTCAATCAGTTCCATTTCTACAGCAGACGTGCTTGTAACAAATAGTTAGCGAACTGGCAGTAAATGGATTAAAAAAATATCAAAACATGATTTCAGCTTCTGCAAGTCTGGCTTGGAACTTCTCCAGTAGTCTCTGCCAGTGGCGTAGGCTACGCAAGATTTTCTCAGTAGGGGTTTGCAAAATTCCTTTCAAATTGAAACGAAAACGAATTGAAAAAACAATTATTAATAACAACAAGTGTTGTACGTTGACGCTGAGGCTAGCGTCGTCATTTTTCTTTTAAATTGACGGAAGTGATAGCGCCGTCAACTATTTTGCCGATTTTAAGCGTCAAGCGCTATGCGTCATTTTTTGTTATCTCGTTTCACAATGTATTTTGGCCAGCGCGACTCAACAAAATTACCGTCTTTCGCGTTGGTTGGAATGGCTACCTGAAATACAAGCGGAAGAAGTTCGCCAAATGATGATCACTCATATCGTGAGCAGTAGCCTATCGAGAACAAGGGATCAGAGAGAGAAAGCAAAAAATCAAGGAATGTCATCGCGGAGGTTGAAGATACTTTATTTCAAGAGCTCTATGCCCCTGAAAAGAGCGGTTTTGTTGCAGTGGACCTCGTTAAAAGATTTATTATGCTAAGCCATGACAGCACGCTTGGAACAGTGATGCATTTCCGAGTGAACGTTTTCAAGGCTTGTTTTTGAAATACAACATACCAATACCATTCCACCGCTGCTGTGGAACACATGTTTTCATTTGGAAAGGACATTATGCGTCCCAAACGCAGCAGATTGTCAGAGAAACGTTTTGAAATGCTTGTGTTTCTACAAGGAAATAACTAATAGACTAAGCAGCTAATTACAATACAATCTCAAAACATAATACCAGCTCTTTATTCATAGCTATTATTAGCCTAAAATTGGTTGAAATACTTCCGTTTTGTGAGACCCTGGCTAAAATAGCGCTAGAAATTAGCGCTGACGTCGTCAATTTCTTTGAGAGCTGACGCAGTAAGTTACTTCACGCCGTAAAGTTTTTAGGCAATTCGCGCTGACGCTGACGCCGTCAATTCATTTCATTGACGCGTACAACACTGCAAGCAAGTCATATTGTGTAAGATTATCCTACTATAGCCTACTCAGCTTGCATTGACAATGATTTTTTAGTTTGCAGCAACTAGTTTGGATCTATTTTGTATTGAAAACAAAAAAAATCATATAGTCTAACACTCTATTTTGCATATAAGTTAATGTTTAGACGACGTAGTTAGCTTATTCAAACCAATGAACCACGCGTATTGAGGGTACGTTCAGTGGTTTCTTACTGGTGGAGGGTAGCGTTCGATACAACTTGACATTTTTTTATCAAGCCCAACCTAATGGATTTTCTGTTCATAGTTGATAAAGATAGCCTAAGGTAGCCGAGGCTATCTGTTGGTGAAATATAAACTCTCGCGGTCTTTGCGTAGGCTATGTATCTGTACTGTTGGATTAACTTAAATAATTAGATATATGAATGGCCCAATGCCCCCTCCCTGCGCAGGCCTGCGCCACTGGTCCCTGTAGTTTATTTTTGTACTCTTCCTATTTGTGGTCGGAACTTGCCTCTTCAGGAAAGCAGTTGCTCTCATTCTGACACAGGAAATATGACAGAATGTTTTCATAATAAAATTAGCCTGTGTTTGTTGAAAAACTTTCTTTTAGAAGCTTAGCCTAAAACCGTTTATCTGATATGAAATTTTGAAGTATAAGGCAACAACACATTTTCAATTTGCCAGAAAAAGGATGTCGGCGGGCAGCTTGCGGCTCTCGCGAGCCATTGCAGTTTGCCCACCGTTGCTTTATACTCTCATCACGAAATAAATTGGCTGGCTTCATCTAAAAAAAACATTGAATAACTGCAAATAGTATGAAATAGCTGTAGCTACAAAAGATTGTTTCTGAAGACATAGCCTGTTGGGCTAAATTAGGCTATATCTTACCGATTGGGAGATAAACATTTTCGAAAAAGGTTTGATTTTGGTAGCCTATGTAGGCCTTTCTGTTAATTTTTATTGTTCTGTTTGAATAATATTATTCAATCCTGCTAATTTTTACCTAGTGTCTATCCGTGGCATTGTTAAATTCATTCTCTTAAATGGTTATAGCTTAATATGGTTAGGCTACTTAATATTAGGCTATTCATATTTATTTTTTAATTAACTAAAAATTGGCGATAAAACACTACCAAAAGGAAGAGGCAGTGCAAATGAAAAGAAATGGTTAAATGGAAATGTGGTTGCTTGTTGGTGAATTTTCGAAGTGTCTGTTCTATGGGGTTGCACAACCTGGTTCCAGGGGCAAAAGGGGGAATTACCCTTGCACCAAAATACTATAAATAAATATTTTACCTTCTGTTGCAGTGTCGTTTGACCAGTGATGTACTTTTTAATTCATTTTTTTTTTATTTCATTTTCAAATTTTCTGGCCCCCCCCCCCAAAAAA
Source organism: Aplidium turbinatum (assembly GCF_918807975.1). Lineage (NCBI taxonomy): Eukaryota > Metazoa > Chordata > Ascidiacea > Aplousobranchia > Polyclinidae > Aplidium > Aplidium turbinatum. The sequence goes on along the minus strand of NC_137472.1, from coordinate 44,232,323 downwards.
AACTCCTAGATCCGCACCTGGGTAAAGACATATTGAAACCTAAACGCAGCAAAATGTCAGATGAACACTTTCAGATGCTTGTGTTTCTTCGTGGAAATTCAATATAAAACTTGTTTGTTTCGAGTGGTTTATACCGTGTGAATGTTTGACACCTAGCAAACAAAATAAGTTTATAACAATAAGTTAATAACAAAATAACGCTAGTGTATGCGCTGACGCTGACGCCGCCAACTTTTTCTACAAGTTGACTTGACGCATACGGCCTATAGTTTTTCAAACGTTTGCGTTTACGCTGACGGCGTCAATACTTTTTGTATGCACGTACATCACTAGGCAAAACTCGCTTTTTTAATGCAGTTTCGCTTAAAATTAGGCTAACTTTGTTTTAGAGCAGGGGTCACCAACCTTTTTTGCATGCGGGCCACTTTGGCACTAAGAAGAGCTGTGGCGGGCCGCACTAATAAAATGTTAGGTAGGTTGACTCTTATGCTAAAAAAGAACGCATTTCGTACCCAATATCCAGCGTTGCATGTTGTTCATACTTATGTTAGAATACCGCAGCAACAAAATTAATCGAACAACGCTACTGCCAGGCCAAGCTCCTTTTACAACACTTTTGACTTTTTTTTAACAAGGCCTGATAAACCAGGCCACTTGTTTTGCGCACTTATAGCGAGGCGAGCGGTTTCATCAGAATATGCATCGCCAAGCAAGAGTGGTGTTGTCACTTCGCTTCACAAAAGATATCTTGCAATTAACAATTTTAGTAAACAAGGAAATGTTTGACACATCGCAATACAGGCAACAATAGTGACCTACAAACATATCAGTGAAAAAGAGGCTCCAATAACAGGGAAAAAGAAATCAGGCACCATGAAACAAACGCTTGTAGAAATCACCCAAAAATCGTAATTCTATCGTAATTCCTGAACAGTCTTCCCTTTAAAAAAGCAATGAGTTGGTTTTTCATCCTTGTTGTGAAAGTCTATAAAACCGTCTTTCTTTTGTTGTATACAACTGACACTTGCGATACTTAGCCTATCAGCGTGGCAAGAATTTGTTGATTAACAACATTTTGCAGAACTTGCTTCGGCAGTAGCCTACATATACTAAAATTGGAACGATACAGAGAAGATTAGCATGGCCCTGCGCAAGGATGACACGCGAAATAGTGAAGCGTTCCATATTTCTTTAAAAAAAGAAAAAAAAAACATTTCGCAGTACTAAGCTAGATATTTTCATAATACAATCAGAAAAAGTCTTTAAATTTATATATAATATTTTGCCAATTTATTATAAATTGAGTTGGCACACCGACCCATTTTGCCAACAAAAACTTGCATAAAGAGAACACTGGTCGTGAAACATAATAACGGTGAAACCCACACTAGTGTTTACATGACATTTGCAAACTTAAAATAAGCAACCCTATGCTCACAGACATTTTGGAAATTCGAAAACAGACGTTTTAATCAACCACTGTTACAGTGTGGCTGGACATCGCATTGGAATAGCTTTAAGCAACCCCCACCTAGAACTATAATCTGATTGGTCGGTCGGTGGAATCGTATGCAAAGCGAAAATATGCTTCCCGGAAAGTATTTTTTGCCTTCGTGCTCTTTAACTCCTCAAGAAAAGTATTTTTGGTTATACTTGTACGCTGATACCTTCCGCGGGCCGCAGCGATACAGCGTGGCGGGCCGCATGCGGCCCGCGGGCCGCCATTTGGTGACCCCTGTTTTAGAGACATAGAGACTGAAAGCATCATTCTCAATATCGTGACGTCACACGCGTGCCAAAAGGGGGGTTGTAACCCCCAACCCCCTCCTCTTGGCCACGTCACTGTGAACAATGATACTACGACATATACGATATGCTATAAAATAGACATTAAAACAGCCATGTTCATCAATAAATTCTGCTGGAATAAAAATTGCTAAGCATGCAAAATAAACTTGAAATCTGGTTTAAAACCCTGTATGCAGTGTCCACAGTGACGATCGGTGAGGGAAAGCAAGGAAAGCAGTGCTTACCTGAGCGAAAACTATGCAAAATATAATGACTGAATTCTAGGTTTAACTTCTTATTATTTTTATCACGTCTATTTTAACTTGAAAATTACTGTGTTCGTGACTAGAATTACTCGTAACGCTTGTGATTAGTCTAAGTCCTCACCAAACCGCATGTCTTGCCTATAAATGCCATTTAACGCAAACACTCCTGTCAGAAACAACCACTAAGGCTTCAGGGAAATCAACTTGCAAAGTTGCTTTCTCCACGTCCAAAAACGTCAAAAAACGCCTTCGTTTTATCCAATCCTCACTCGTTTTGCAAAACGTCACCAGCTGCTTAGCCAATCAGATGTGTTATGGTTAGAGTTGCTTTCCCAGTGACGTCAATGCGTTCAATCGTTAGACTAACTGGTCATACGCACAGAGTGGTCTCTCGTCACGGTACACAGCACGGCATCATAATGCCGAAAAGATTGTTGCTGTTTTTTGATGTCTCCTCGCCATGTACTTTAGCCTACTATTGTTGATATAACGTCATTATAACGTTACTTCTATTATAACGTTACTATAGCGTTGACATAACGTTACTTCACCAATGAACGTTCAGGTGCGGATGCAATATTTAGTTCGTTAAGCTTCTAAACGCAGGAGGCAAACTTATCCAGCTTTTTGTACAAATTGCTTGCGGTTGTAATGTTTAGGCCTAAGTGTTAGTTTTTGTAGTGTAGGCCTAACTGAATATCTGAGAATGAATATTCATGACGAATTAAATAATTAGACAACTATTATTCCATGCCTAACACTGGATTTTGGTCATGCAACGTTAAAATTAAGATTGTTCATGACTTCTAAACATTAAATGGATGTATGATCACGGCATAGGCGAAGCACAATTTGACAGATTTTTATTTTTGATTTGTTTTGGAAATGCTCTCAGAACGCACCAAATTGGAAGTGTTTTTCAAATATTTCTGGGGGAGGCCCCCCAGACTCCCGCAGGAAGTGTTGCCTTTGGCAACACGCCTTCGGGCTTCGCCCGACGGTTACGCCCTTCGTGCCTACTACCTTGCTGCAGAATATTTCCAAGTTGCTTTCCCAACGGTTTAAGCCACCGAACGTCACTGAGTGTCCATGACCAATTGGTATTTGTATGTTTGCAGACATATAGCCTACGGTAATTGATTGAAATTATGATGAAGACTAAAAACTATAAAACAATTCAGGTTTCAGATTGTTTCAACTGACGTCATTTGGCTCAGCGTTGGTTTCAGCTGAGCCAGCTCCAACAAATGTTGCTATTAAAATGCATAGGTGGGCAAAGTTACTTTCAAAAGTAACTGAGTTACAGTTACAGTTACTTGGCCAAAATAGTAACTGAGTTACCGTTACAGTTACCAATTTTAAAAAGTAGGCTAACTAGTTACCGTTACTAGTTACAGTTACTAGTTACTTTCAGTTGCTCACAAATCTGAACATAAAATTCTGCACCTGGCCAGCTCTGCATGCAAGTCCAGGTGAACCGCAATATTTGATACATAGTGTTAGAGCCAACCATGCTAACATAACAGCACAAGTACAAAACCAACAAGGTTTTATTTAAAAAAAATACTCAGTGGCTTATATGTTTATTTCCTTAGAGAAATACGAGCATTTCAAAGTGCTCGTCACTCAGGCCTGCCCTTTTGGGCTTCAAAATGTGCCTGCCCAATCGTCGTCGTTGTGTGAGCCTCTGGGGCCGAGAGTCTATTCTTTTACCGCCCCAGATTCACGATGTTCCCGGACTACACTGGAAGGCTACTAGAGAGCAGCCAGTCTTTGGTTTCATCATTCATGACACGCAGACCTTCCACTCCGTTAGGTGGCTTGAAGATGTTACAGTCATTGATGATGTCCGCCCCGATAGTTCAATTGGTTGGCGCGTCACTTCTGGAACGAAGAAGCTTCAAGATCAAGCGGCACTGGTTCGACTCTCAGGGCATGCGCTTGAGCAACGCACGTTAAGGGCTACTCTTAATTTAGCGACATCTTATAGATGGAATAATTTCCCGGCAACAAGACTTCAACAATCAGAAACTTCACTCTGTCAATCTCAGTGACCGGGCCTGCGTCAGTGATTTAAAGTCTTTAGTCTACAAGTATGCGAAACTGCCAGGATTAAGTTCTGCAAGAAGATTTCCCAGTCCGAGGATAAAGATTTATTCAATCAATCAATCAGTGATGTGGTCTGCGGTCTGTTCCTCGGCACCACATTCATAGGAGGAAGAAGAGGCCATTTCCCATTGGTGCATGGTTGAACGAAAAAGCCCGATGCCCATACGGAGACGGTTGAGGCGCACCCATGCCTGTCTTGGTAGTGTCAGGTCGATGGAGCGTGTGTCGGCGTCGGGGATGAACGAATAAAGTCTGGTGATGAACAAGTGCTGCAATGAAAACAATATTTTTACTGCAGCACTTGACGGAATGGGAGTGTTATGTTTTTAAAACAGTTTTTTCATCGGTCCAATTGTGAATCTGGATCCGCTTAACTTGTTCTCAGGGTCCGCTTCCAAATACTCCTGTAACAGATTCAACCGCATTGCTTTCTTTTCTTGGTTTTTGCGTAAAGTGGTGCAAAAAGTCCTCCGTGGCTCTACCTACCACCATCCACTTCAGTGTCGCTGCTACTCCCTCTTCAGCAGAGCAGTTTGCTTCTTCAATTGCTTGAAGCATGTTCTGTTTTGTTTTGGTCTTCAATTCAGCAGTGTCGCTTAATGATCAGGCATTAAACACAGATAGCCTAAGTCTAAATTGTGGGTGGAATGCAGTCGCAAGCTGAAAGTCGCTGTCCTCGAACCAATGACCAAATCTGGTTTGTAGTGCTTCTACAAGAACGTCCACCAACGGCAAGCAATCAGCAATGCTGTTGCTGGTTTTAATGTCAGACAATCTTTTTTGAGGCATTGCAAGCGTTACACTAAATGCAATAAATTTCAACTTCTTGAAGGTAACTAACTAACTGACTATAAGCATCAACAAATTGCTTTTAATCGCTGCGTGTTTCTTGATGCTTATAGTCAGTTAGTTAGTTACCTTCAAGAAGTTGAAATTTACTGCATTTTTATAAATATTTTCAGGTTCCTGATGAGGGCTTAAGTTAAACCGAAAACGTTTGACTGTTAAACTCATTTGTAAATATGTAAAATATATTATTATAATGCTCAACCCTGTTGTATTGTTGTGTCTTGCCTGTCTTTGGTACATATTGATTAATCGCCAAAGACAATTAATTTAGCCAAATCAGCAGTTATCAAAAATCGCCAAAAAAGAGCCAAATCATAAATATGAAGCGAAACGTCTTAAAAAATCGCCAGATTTCTGGACTTTGGCGATAAATTCGCCAATATGGCAACCCTTCTCCACAAGACCACAAAACAAAAGTAGAACCGCGCATGCGCAGTGCTCCGCCGATACATCTGCGAGAAAAATGCATTATTGCGCAAAACGCAGCAAACACGCACTAAGCAAGACTCAAACACGTGCAGAGAAATAAATGGCAATTAAAAACTGAAATTTCAATACAAAAGTAACTTGTAACTGTAACTGTTGAAAAAGTGCTAAAATAGGAACTAACTTAGTTACCGCGTTTTGTTACTTTTGGAAAATAGTAATGAAGTTACCGTTACAGTTACTCAAAAAGTAACTATTTACAGTAACTAGTTACTTTTGTAACAAGTTACTGCCCACCTCTGTTAAAATGTATAATCGATGGATAATTTCAACCTTAATAATAACAAAAAATAATCCCCCCCCCCGGGATAAGTTAAGAACGCTGTGGGACTAATATCAGCTGTTTAGAAGCATATCAAACCATTCAACAATTTCTCACAAAATTTCGGGGGAGCCCGGGCCCCTTGGGCCCCCCCATAGATCCGCGCCTGGTTTAGCCTACCCATTGAAAACATTCTTTCAACTTATTCAAAATTTGGAAAGTTTGATAAAAAAAATGCAAACAACAGCTAAGATATTAAAAAGTATGCGTTGACGCTATGCGCTAAAAAACCGCGAAAACTTTACGGCGTAGCTTCAAGCGACAACTATCCAAAAAAATGTGGCCACAAGCGTTAGCGTAAACAAAAAGTCTACGCCGCAAGTATACGGCGTAGAACTTGCGGCGTATACGTACATCTCTGCATTTGACAGAGTTTTACTATGGACATAGGCTAAAAGTACTCCCAGAATGCGCAATTTTAAGGTATTTTTTCAAAATTTTCTGGGGAATCAGCCCCCCCAAATCCACTTCTATATGCTTCGCTTTAGCAAACTCTTTGAGGAAGGCACTGACATATTGCAACAGTGTTTATTTGCACCCACCCGGAAATTTTTAGCTTGTTATGCCCCGTCTGGTGCGACTTTCCGTTACGGGGTGCGGGCTTGAGAAACATATTTCAAAACTATTTTTTATTTAGCGCCACTTAGTGGACGATAGTATTCACATAAACAAGACTTCAATTGTTGGAAACTTCAATCTGTCAAAATCGGTGACCGGGCCTGAGTCAGCAGTTCAAAGCCTATATTAGTATACGAAATTGCCAGGATTAAGCTGCCAAGGAGATTTCTCAATCTACTGTTAGGATTATGATTCATACAATCAACCAACAAATTCACTTGGAGGATTTTGGCAACACTGTTTCCAATTGTTCACTCTCTGTTCACAGCTTGGGCTAGTTTGGTTGAAGAGTTGCGGGAAAAATAGAGCAGTCGCGGGTTGCGGGTTTTTGGGCTTGTTTTTGTTTGTTACTGCGGGTTTTTGGGCTTGTATTTGGAGCAATATTAAGCATAAAATAGCAAAAAATCACAACAGTTTTCATTGAAATTCTATAAACTTCGCTTTACAGTGAATGAATCAGAGTGAATTTTAAGTGAACTTTTTTTCTGTTAAACTGGATAAGCGCATTTAGCGCCTTAGCGGAAAAGTGATGGAAACGTCACGTGAAGGAGGAATGGTATGGCCGCTTGTTTAATCTATTAATTATTACCTGCTCCCGGTCAGGGGCGCTGGAAGCGGGAGGGAAGGGGCGAATGCCTCCCTGCCCTCAATTTTTCTGTAGATGGGGGGCAGGGGAGCAATTGTGCCCTTTTAAGGTCATGTAAGCTACTCAGAGGTGGGCAGTAGCGCGCTACGTTTTTGGTAAAAGTAGCGGTAGCGGCGTTACTTTTTAGTTGGAGTAGCGGCTGCAGTAGCGGCGCTATTTTTTTCCAAAGTAGCGGGAAAGGCGCTACTTTTTTTTCAGTCGCACTCCGCTACCGCTACTTTTTAATTTAAAATGAATAAACTACTCGTTTTTTTCGCAACACTGGCGTGGTCAAGCAGCTATATTATATAGGCTATGGCCTATATAATCGGCTTAGTTGCAAAGTTTCGGTCTTTTGGGAATCTCGTTTTCTGGTGTGGAGCTGCGATCAAGGTATGAATTCGATAACGTTCATTTTAATTTTAATAATAGCCGAAGTAAAGTTGTATATATATGGTTTATTTTATATAGAATATATAGACTACATGTGCACAGTGAGCATTACCTCATCAGTCATCACCAATGTTAAGATGTCCAAAAATAAGGTTTTTTATCGTATTGGTTAAAGTAAAACTGTTGACAAATGGTTAGCTAAGATATTTGTTGCTGATAAAAATTTCTTACACGATGGTTTTTGTTAAAAGAAATCATTACAGGGCTATTTTGTGTGATTTGTTTTGCTTACAACTTAGAAGTTACAACATAGTTTATTTTATTTCTAAACAGCTCATTTATTTCTAGCTGACGTCAACTTCTTCGGCGAATATCTCCGTGTGATGAAGCCTATCTGCAAGGCTTTAGACATTCTCCAGGGCGAGTCCAAAGCGTATTACGGAGTCTTGCTTCCAACCATTACAATTTGCACGAAGAAGTTGACCGAGATCAGTGATCTTGTGACCTGTGAGGAGTTGAAAGTGAAAGTCCTTGAAGGGGTGAAGAAACGATTCAACAAGTGCTTCAACGACATGAAATGTCTTATGGCATCATGTCTTCATCCCTCCTTCAAGACGTCGTGGCTACAATTTCTGCACTACGTTTCCACGGATGATGCTGACGCACTGCGAGAAAAAGTCAAGACAGATGTGATTCGACTGTTGCAGGAGACATTAAGCCAGGTTGATACCGAGAAGAGTGACACCAACACTAGTCACGACTCCAGGGATGAATTTTTTGGTGTGTTGTGGCGCCATTCCGTGAAACGTCGGTGCAGAAGGAAACAGCAATTGTGGACACCTTTTTTTCGGACAGGAGCAATCAAAGTCCTTGAGCTTTTCGAATACCGAGTTAAAACATCTGTTTATTAAATACAACACCCCCATTCCTTCCAGTGCTGCAGTGGAGAGACTTTTCTCTGTTGGAAAAGATGTGCTAAAGCCAAAGCGAGCAGGACTTAGTGACTCTCATTTTGAAATGCTCGTGTTTTTGAAAGATGCATACCAATAGGGGAAGGGAAGGTAATTTGATACGGAAGGTAATTTGATACACCCCCCCTACAGAAATGTACAAAAAATATTAGTCAAAAATATTGTCATTAGGTGGAAGATCTGTGAAAATAATGCCTACAAAAATTGCACCATGCAGCTAACTCGTGCTTTTATGGCATAAAATTGTGAAAGTGTGTTTTTTGAGCATTTTCGTAAAATTTTTAACTCATGGTTATTTTCGTCTGGAAAATTAAAGAAAAGTTCCTGAAAGATAAAACCAAACTCATTTGACAGTTCATTGATAAGGCTTCAAGGGCATGTCACGTTTTTTCTGCAATGTGCATCCAAGCATACAAAAATCCGCATTTTATAACTTTTTTTGAAAAAGGTAAATTGATACACGTGGAGAAGGTAAATTGATACAGTATATTGAATTCTTTTTTGTGACTAATAAATGTTGACATTGATCTACTTGATTTAAATAAGTTATTCTTTATTAACAAGACCTGCTACTTTGGGAAACAACTATTATATAGGCTTTCGTAGGCCTACACGCTATCTGTTGGCAAAAAATGAGAAAAGTGCAAAGTGCCCCCTTGAATAAGAACTCCAGCCAATGATCCTTCCCATGACCATCCCGCTGCAGAAGCTTCGCCGCACACATAGGCCTCAACAGTCATCTTTGCACCCAAGCACGCTAACCACATATTAAATTTCCATTTATTGCTTTGCTGTCAAAGGGGATTTCTGTATTAGTTTTACTGTATCAAATTACCTTCCGGGTGTATCAATTTACCTTCCGTGGAAGGTAATTTGATACATTTGAGTGACGTTTTTAAAATTTCAATTTAAAAAAAAGTAACTAAGATAAAAAAGTGAAAATGTTTTTAAAAAGTGTGTAAGGGATCAGACTTTCATTTCAGCCTAAAATCAATAGTTTGTGTCAGGTAATTTTCAGTTAACAGGCAAAAATGTTAAAAGTGTATCAAATTACCTTCCCTTCCCCTAAATATCCTTAGAATGTGTTTTCTATAACGACGTTAAAATGACAGTGTAAACGAATGATAACATTCGTTTTCAAGGTCATTTTGCGTCACTAGGGACTTGAAGAGTGTTTCCTAGTGTCATTTTAGACAAAAGTAGCGGAAGAAGTAGCGGTAGCGCGCTACTTTGGTCGGTAGCAGGTAGCGCGGTAGCAGGTAGCGCTACTTTGGTCGGTAGCAGGTAGCGCGCTACTTTTGTAAATTGGTAGCGGGTAGTGGTAGCGCGCGCTACTTTGGTCCAAGTAGCGATAGCGAGTAGCGGGCTACTTTAAAAGTAGCGGGTGCCCACCTCTGAAGCTACTGCACAATTTGCAATATAACAATTTCTGCTATATCGCTTTCAACCTAATTATAATCTTTCATTTTTGCTTCGAAATAATATTCACGACACAAAATTCGGTATCACAGTAAATTAGGTCCACATCATTATAACATAGCATGATGCCCTTCCGTGCCATTGTTCTTTGTATACCGGACACTTCTATCATTACTCGATAGATGAGCATTATTGCTATATCTTATCTTAAAACTTAAAAAAATGGCATTTCAGCAATAAAAGTGCCCTTTTTCATAATCCTGCCCCCCCTCAGTCAAAAGTCGTTCTGGCGCCCCTGCTTTCAGTGCTCTGTCTTACTGTCTACTAAAGTGTCTAGTAGAGTTATATACCGTAGGTGTCATACTCATATTGTTCACTGGCTCCCCACTATGGCTAGCGATTTTCTACCCTACCACGGTATAGATTAATGCTGTAAACCAGGTAGAACGCTTAGTAAGTTAATAAGATCTTTAATGATTGATCGTGTTTCGTCAATTTGGACTGATTTTGTGACCGAATTCTTCTCATTTTGGGCTAGTTTGTACAAGCAACAATATTGGGCTATTTTGAGCTGGTTTGAAATTGCTTTTGAGCTGGAAATTTTGAAAATATCTGGCAACCCTTCCCTGTCCTGAACAGTGAACAGTTTGCTTGGACCAGGCAGGGTTACCAGGTTGGCTTTTTTCAAGCCAAATTTCTCAAATCTGGCTCTTTTTTAAGGCCTTTGGCTGGAAGATTTACGGTTTGGCTTTTTTTTGTAATTTGGCTTCTTTTTGGCTTTTTTTTAAGTTTGGCTTTTTAACCAGTTAAGTTATAGATTTTTTTTTAACTTTTTAAGTACTGAACATATAGGCTACATCTGCAATTTTTCTCGTTGGTAATTCCGTAAAATCCTGACTAAGTGTGAACATCCCAGACAGCAAAATCCGCCATATTTATGTTGACTCAACATCTGCAGACGTTAAATCGATGTAAAAATGAAGGATTTTGTTGTTTGGGATGTACCCTAGGGTGACTACTGACCAGTCTTGTTTAATCCCCCGATTGTCTGGAAAGTAAAAAGCTAATGACGGCAAACATGTTAGATGAAACAGCAGAACGTCCATCAAGGAGATGAAGCGTCAAACTAGATGCGTTTCTTGGCAATAAAGGTCTAGAACAGTTTTGCAACTCTAAATTCAAAACGGCTTCTTCAGCTGTTGGGTGTAGATGAAGCAATACTTTCGAAGGATCCTGCTCATTGGACTGAATATGGTGCATTTATTCAAGCTTTACACATAGCAAAGGGACTTTCACCAGTCAATGACAGAGCAGAGAGAGGAGTTGCTGTAATCTAGGATTTTAACAAACTGAAACTAAAGATGATGTCCAACTTCAGTTTCTTTTGCAAGTTGTTACTGAATACAGGAAACTGTTTTCCAAATTGCACCAAGAACAATATTGTCGATAATATCACTTACCAGAATTGCATTTTGAAATGAATATCGTCACCAGTGTTCCTTAAGGTTCAAAAATTGAGAAAATAAACGAAATTCTGTAGACTGTTTGGTGGTCACAAAAAAGATTGTGAAATCAAGATTTGGACAGATTTCACGAGTCCTAATTTCTTAGAGGGAACACTGATCGTCACATATCTTTTATAGAGCTAATGCTATCAGTATCATACCTTTTGTGTTAAAATGTGTTTTTTCTAAATAACTGCTTTTCTACTTAAGATAGATGCATTTAATGTTCAGATAGGAAACTATGTTTTCTGCATGTTTTGACACAAAACTGTAGCCTACAGTAGACTATCTCTTGCTCAAGTGGTTTTTGAGATAGGCAGATTTGGTATTTTGAGGGAGAGCACAGTAACCTACTTTAGGGGGGAAGGCCACCGCCACCCCTAAATCAACTTCAAATTAAAAAAAAGTTTGCAGGAGTTATTTTTTCTGACAATCTCACCATTTGAAAGGGTGTCCCAAGTAAAATTCAATTTTAAGAGCCACTTTAATGTAGGCCTACACGAAAAGTTAAATCGTGCAAGACTCAACTAATGACTTGTAAATTTTTTCAAATATGATTCATGATTTCATGCCAGCACCTAATGTTTCCACTTATATGTTTGTATGTGCCTTGCAAGGTGAAGAGTTTATTTTGCCCCTTACGTCCTAAATTGTAAGTTTATTGTGAATGTGCAACAGTTTTCTAAAACAGGCTTTCTAGGTCTTCAATCAATATTTCACACTCTTTTTAAGAGTGCGAGATTTCTTACTGTTTAATTGAAGAATATTTTGAAGAGCCTTTTCTTAGCCAAACATACTTTTGTTCTGGCTATGCTCTCTGCAGTGCACCCTAACAGGCAAAAAGTGCTTTGTACTGTTAATTCGTCCATTTAATAACACCAAGTATGTGATGATAACTTGTTTTTAGTACTTGATAGTCATGCTTTGTTTGGCTTTTTTTGGCTCTTCTCAAAAGATATTTGGCTTTTTTATTTTCATTTTGGCTGGAGTTTTAGTCAAGTTTGGCTTTTTTTTGCAATTTTGATCTGGCAACCCTGGGACCAGGGGTTTAGCTCAGGAAGGTTGGAACTTGGTTGGCACGCACACTCGCACAGGGCTTTCACTTGTGAAGTTGTGAAGAAATTTCTTCATTTCAGGAAATCTTTTCTTGAAAGAGGGGAAATAAAAGAATTTTTAACAAAACGTATACAAAAGCAAAATTTCTTCTCGTTATGTAGGCAAAGAAATTTTATAGGCTACGGTACCTATTTGAGCCAGTTAAATACCAAAAAACTCCATTATCACATTATAAGCGATTGAATGTCAAGTCAGTTGTTAGACTAGAATGTTTCTTGAATGGCTTAACATTTTGACCGAAATGTTATACAGAGATAAGTGGATACCGACCAAAAGCATGGTCAGGTATGAGCTATGGAAGTTAGGAACTTCATGTTAACCATGTACTTGAGAAGTTTGAACTATTAGGCCCAACAATCAAGTGACATAACCTGAGTTTTAGACCCACTGACATATTTTATTTACGTAATAAGATTGCCAAAACAAAAGCTTTATAAAACATAGCTAAACATAAAGTACGGTAAGCATCTAAACTCTTTGCAACCCTCACAGCACAACTGCAAAGTGGACGTTTGAAGAGAAATGTGAATAATAGCTTTGTGAATTATGCCAGAAACCAACCTGTTGACTGTGCACAGAGCAACGCAAGATCAATTAAACACAACTAATCAAAAAAGATAATTAAAAGCTTTACAACACCTACTAAACATTCATGATAAATTAAGTACGGTAGATCAAATTCTTCATTACTTTGGGATTGTGTCCATAGCTAGGCTTAACCTAGCCTACTTGACTGATTTCAGGATTTATATTGCTAGTATGCAGTGCATGCTATGACCTCACATACTTGACAAACAGCAAGTCTGGTATTGTGAGCAATATGTTGAACAAAAGGTTCAGTTTGTTTATTTGATAGTTTTAAAGTTTTTTGTTGCAATGATACAAACTTGTCTAAATAGCGCACTCACAATGCTGTTCTACTGTCAATGAGATAAGGCAACAATCTACTGTAACCATTTTATGATGTTTATATAATATACGTTATTGTCCAGCGAAATTAACTTTGCATCTGATAACTTGTATTTTGGATCAAATACTGTACTTTAATCAACATTGAAGAATAAAATATTGTGAACATATAGTGAGTTTATAAAATTGCTTTTTGTACTTTTAAAATTTTACAAAAAATGTATTTGTAATCAAACAATATAATTTGATAGTTTGGTTTATTTGAGATTAGGCTATGTATTGACATATTTTTCTACAGGGATATTTAAAGAAGGGGATACGAAGGCTTTTATTACGTCTGACAATAGAAGAGCTATTGTTTATCGTAAATAATCTCTGTTTATCGTAAAATGACAATTGGCACCAATAGTAGTTTAATAAATCTTGTTATGATAACCTGCATTGCGCTGTTAGCATCAGGCTTGGATACTCACAGCATGCTTATGGTTACTTGTTAATTCAACTACCCGTATACTTGCTTTACATTTAGCCCACCGCAAAGGCTTTGTTAAGAAAAACAGCTTTCTGGTAACTTTTCAACTGTCTTTCCAAACAAGTATTTTTTAAATATGCTCTATGTAACATTTACTAATTGTCTTCTGTAGCTGACTGTACCAGTTGCACTACAAAACTTTTTGCAATTTTGAAAAGAACCGCATGTTTCACGCGCTGCAAACTACCGCCCTGGTAGTGTCATCAGAATAAGGCAATTGCTGTGAGCCTTCGTATCCCCTTCTCTAGATATCCCTGTTTTTCTATAGAAGAGTTGAGCGTTGTCTAATACGGTAACAAAGAAATTAACAAGACATTATATGTTTGACAGTTTGATATCATTCACTTTTGAAAGGAATGTCAAAAGTCCTATTTTATTTGCTTTCAGAGTGTTTGATTACATGATTCTCAGAAACTGCTAAGTTTTTAAACTCATTTTTTTGTTAATGATGCTACCAGGCTAGTTGTACTGTTAACAAATATGGTTCAACAAACAAGGCGGGTTGTAGAAGATTATATTCTGTACAAAATACATTCAACGCTTTCTGTTGAAAACTACATTCCTGATGGGCGTGGAGCAATGAATCATGAAAATTCTGAAATTTTGCTTGGTTTACCATCACCACAACAAACACCATCAAGACTTAACCTCTCTTTGCGCAACATTGCTGCACAATACGAACAGAGATACAAAGAAACTTTTCCTGATCTCCTTGAAGAAATCAGGTGTGAGATATTTTGTGAAGATGAAAAGAATAATTCTTTAACTTTTTGGCTAGTAATAATTCTGTTGAAATTTGAGTTACCGTATTTAGAGTTAGTTCCACATCTGTTGATGAAATAGTTGAATGATAAATGTTTGATTTTACTTTTTTTTTGATAATTTTTAATTTTGCTACTCGCTGTGATCAGTTTCTTTTACTACGGTAAACTTGCATTTTTACTCATGTATAATTTGCAATATTTTATTTTTTTACTATGAGGGAGGAGTGTTGGTTTATGTATGTTAAAAATTCAACCAGTAACATATCTTACAATTTTGTTACAATAAAATCTACACAAAGAAAGTATATAACTGTTCAGAGTACAAAGACTCATGCCTCAGGCAATGCTAAAGCTGGAGGCAAAATGATTTTTTTTTGTCGCAAAGTTGCTGTATGGTGGCCACATGCAAGGAGTGCATCGCTCAAGTTTTTTGGTTTTGTTCCTACTGTACATTAAAAATCTGTTCACTCCTAAAATTGTATGTCTTTTATACAATATATTATAATAACTTTAAATGGAGCATAAGCAACAAGTTTTATACAGTTGTGTTTCCAGAGATATATTTTGTGATTGTAAAAGTTTGATTGTTTTTTCTTGAACTGTTTTCAAGTTTGAGGTGTTCAGATTACTTGTCTTGAACCAACACTCCAATCGCCCACCAAGTTGTTAAAATATATAGGAGATAACCAGACAAGTTTATGTTGTAAAATAAACATCAAAAATGTTTTTACTTTCAGCTTATAATATGATGTGATTTAAAAGCTTTAAAATGATCTGCTTTGATTGTTTTTCAGATCTTTAAACAACAATTTATATATATATACATAATTAAAATAAATAATATAAGATATAAGAAGAGCTTTTGGTAGAGAGTTTGTCTTGTTGAACCATAGGCATACGAAGCCAAGTATCAGATGTAACATATTAAAGTTTATTACAAAATTTACAGAAAACCAAAAAAAAACTACATTGAAACAAATTTTGAACGTTTTCGACATCACATGATATCCTCTTCAAAAATAATATACCGAAGCACTGTGCAGTTTTTAGGTTTTTGCTGTTGATGAATTTATTATTTATATTATGTATATATATATATATATATATATATGTATAACCATTGTATTTTGTTTAGCTATAGATAAATTTTCTGAATAGACATATTATTTCTGAAGAGGACATCATGATTGTGATGTCAAAGATGTTCAAAATTTGTTTCAATGTAGTTTTTTTTCTGTAAATGTTGTAATAAATTTAAAGATGTTAAATTTGATTAAGTTACTTGGCTTTTTATGCTTATGGTTCAATATATAAATAATAATTAATAATGCCTTTTTAAGTTTTTTTTTCATTTTTTAAATAAAGAGTTTTAAAGTGATGTAAATTTTGCTTCGTGTGGAGATACACGTACTTGAAGAATTGCTGATCTGTTTGTTGTATTATACTTGTTGAACATATCTATAAAGCTTAATTGTTCTCACAAAACAGCATTTTAATATGTTTTGGAGGTACTAAGACAATGGTTTCAGGCTTCATGAATCTGTTTTAGGTTTAAATCAAATATATATATGTAGTTATTACTAGCTGAGTCCTTATCAGCCTGTTTCACTTAAAGGAGGATCATCAGAAGGTCCTTATTCAAATAGAATCTTTTTAGAAATACTGTAGAAATTTTTCAAAAAGAATGTTTTAGGTTTATATATATATATATACATTTGTTTTCAAATTTTTTCAATTTTGTCTCATATGATTTCAGATCAACAAGTTTAACCACACATGATGTACATCATATATTCTCAAAGATTACAAAAGACTTATTTCGTCTTCCACTGAAGCAAACATATTCAGCAAGAAGACCTACAGAAAATGGAAACATTGCTACAGCATCAAACATTAAATATGCATCTGCAAACGGAATTAATGCTGATGACGATCATATTAAATGGGGACATATTATTGCTCTCTTAGTTTTTGCTGGAGTGTTAGCTGTAAGAGCAGTGGAATGTCGATCTCCTGAAGCAGTTGATAGCATTGTTTCTTGGGTAACAACCTTTTTCGACACTGAACTGTCACAATGGCTTGCAAAGCGAGGTGGATGGGTAAGTAACAACAACTTAACAAATTTGACATCAGCCAAATGATGTTTTTTTGCGAAGCGTACCATGCAGAATCATGGACATGCTGTTGTTTTAATCCATTTTTTCATCTAATGTTAAATGAGAATTAAAATGGTAAAACAAGTTAGAAATTTGCAACCAGGTTCATTGTATTTCACATCAAATACCTGGGCTATGACACATGTACAACAAATTTTATTTGGTTTAACTTTGCTCATAATTAATTCCATTCAACATGCTATATATAAAGTGTTTATTAATATTTTTGTCAAAATTAGATTTCTTTTCAATGATTTAAGATGATGACACAGCTCCAACATATGATTGCGGATGAAGTACAACCGCAATCAAATAGAATTTATGCAAAGTTCTTCACCCTATTCGCGATAAAATTGGAATTTTAAATGCTCTGCAGTGTAAAAATTAATCGTTTCAAAATTGAATTTAATGTGAATTTACAAACCAAGTTAAATTTCCATTCTTCTAGCACCACTGATTTTGTTTAATATTTGTTCAATAACATAAATCATTTGAATGCAGAAGTTGATGTTATACACAAAAGTAGCCTTCAAAGTTTACCCATAAAGTTTAAAGATTTGGTTCATCCAATGTATAAGTTAGTTTTAATATAAATATTTAATAACCCTAATTGATAGTTTTTTTTTTTTCTAATTTGCTAATGATAAGAACACTGCTAAGCTACTGTATCGAGAAATGTTTTGATTTGCTCAGTACTTTGTCAGCAATTGGAAAGAACTGATTTTGTATCTTTTCCGTGTAAATACAGATTACGGGTCGTTGATGCTTTGATACAATTGCTTAGAATTTGATTATGCTGACAATTTTTAGCTTTTTTGGTCTAATTACACTGGCCTACATTTTCCAACTTCAAATTTGTTTTCTCATTAAAAACATGCAAACATAGCTATTTTTGGGGTGCTGGTTCCGAATCTGTGGTCTTCGCATTTCAGGCTGTGACACACCTATTTCAGACATGATATTTTGCTTTTTTTGACCGTAACTTTAAAACTTGATGTGATATAGGCAAAAAAGCACGGCACTTTTGGAATCAGCGCCCCAAAATTAGTTCGAAAACGTTGATCTCATTCTTATAGAGAAAATAAATTCATGCAGACCAGTGTTATAGATGAGCTTTCATAGAGAGTTGACTTTGTTTACCGTAAGTGTTCGTATTTTTGTGTAGAAAATGGGATTTTGTCGTTACGCATTGTACTTGAAATTGAAATAAACTTTTTTTAGAACATAATATTTCAGAAGTTATTGCAAATACTCTGTTGTTTGATTAAAAAAGGTTATTTTGTAGTTTACTTGGCATGGTCTTTATTTGACGTTGGCATTGTAGAATTTTCTTTGATTGTCGAAACCGTTATCAAATGAATTCTGTTCAGCAACCTACATTGAACAAGGATGAATCACGAGAGACATTCCATATCTTGAATTGCGCCGTATGATATTACGCTATATATATAGCACTCATACTTAACCGCTTTCATCATCGAAGTTATTTCAGCAGACAATAGAATGAATGAGCTATACCACCAGAGCGGTGAAGGGTCATGTTACAGTTACCGATTGCTGAAATAGATTTTTTTCTTGCAGGAAAACTTTGTGGAATGGAGTAAAGCCAGCGAAAACAGAATGGATGTTTCTCAAGAGAATGAATTTGATCCGAATAACTTTTCGACAGGAATTCGCTCTGTTATGAGTGTTGGTGTTCTTGCTGCGTGCGTTGGACTTGGTGCTTTTATGATGGCTAAAAAGTGACCATGCTTTATGCTTAGCCATGTATAGCCAGGCCCAAATTTTGTGTATCAAAAGTTAAGCATCTGCTACTCGCCATGTATTGGTGCAATGAACAAGCGTGAGGACAATGCGTCGTTGCTTAGTTTTGCAACTTATGAGCACCTTGTACCGGAGATGACACGCAATGCTTAGGAGAGAAAGGATGAAAATGTTATAAAACATTTGACGAGCTTGCGGAGTAACGAATGTCCCAAGTTTGGAGTCACTGGGCGGCAATACTTCAAAACTCGCAGTGTGTAAAATTCAATACAATTTTCTATACTGATTCGCCTAGTCTAGAGATAATTTATTTTGAAATTCTATTATAATTTAAAAATCTTTCCAGGATTTCACCCATCACTGGGTCGGGTAGATCAAACAAGGCTTTGTTTTCTGCATGTTGACAGCTTTAAGAATATCACCAAAGGTAGATTTTTGCAGACTGAAGTTCAATGCTTGAACGCTGCCGTCTTTACATTCAGCCAAATATCTAACCAAGATAAAGATATTTCGAAATAATAAATTTAAATGACATATCACTCAACATGTGGTGAAATCCAAAACTGTCAAGTCACCCTAGATTAATGAAAACAGGTTTTCTGCAAAAGTTAATTTTGCGTTAGTAACCTTGTTACGTCAAGAAAGAACAGGTTGTTCATGTTTTTTCGCAAAGATCCCGAAGAATATTTTACATAAATCATGATATTCCAATAACCTCTAAGCGCTTGACATTTAATAGTTAAGATTATGACATCATCTTATTGTATAAACGTATATTGCATATATCAATTTCCGCTCGTAATTTGTGTAATTTTGTTCGTGAGTGACACAATCGCATCTTGCCTAATTCTGTTCGAAAATCTCTTTCTTCGCGTAATTAACCCCATTTCAAAAAGACAGTTTTTTTCTATTTGCAAAAGAGTGATGTAGCAGGTATTTCCCCGCGGACTCTTTTCGCCGTTGAATGCATGGCTTATGATGTAATGACAATGGTAAACTATTGCTCATACAAACATCTATGTGTTCAAATGGTCGCCGTCATATTTGGGTAAAAAACATTTTCACGTCTCACGCCGGTTGCTTGGCTTTGTACCAACAAGCGTTAATCTTAACTTTGTGCACAAAGTGAAATGCCGAAAAGATTAATTATTATGAAACTAGGGCCTGGCTAGTGCCTTTTCGTTGTCAGCGAATCATTGCTATCATTTGTTACATCTTATGTAGACTTTACATCCTGAATAGCTGAATTGTTTTACCGGTTAATTATATGTTATTATAACGTGGATAGCAATTTTTTGTTGTTTATTTCAAGCGTACTGTGATTGTGGGTAATTTTTTATGTTTAAACTTGGTGAGAAACGACTTTTCTCATTTGATGTGAAACTAGGGCTTAACATTTTCCACATAGATTGCGTCAGAAAGACACTTCTATTCGGGTTTCGAAACGAGAGAATGTTTTGTTTTATTTTTTCCCCTGGTTATTTTTGTTTCACCCCTGCATGTAGCTGTAACTTTAGGTCAAAGCTTCACATGTCGATAACTTTTATTTTTTTTACCATTATGTTTTTCCTGTTTTCAGAAAGTTACAACTTTTTTCATGAAAATTTGTGCAAAGGGAGAACTAGGTCAGGCTCTTATCGATTATGCAAAACTCCAAAAGTTTTGCAGCTTTTTCTACCAAGTGATATGATGAGTGAATTCATTGCTTGATCCGATAATCACAATTCTTCTGTTTAGTGTTTGGAAGTTAATTTTACTCAGACGCTGGTAAGAAATCGATTGAATCTTTTTTGAATTCTATTTTGTCAGTTCAGATGCGTAGTACCGTTATTGGGAATATCAAGGTGTCTGCGAGTTATATTATTCCTATGCCGCAATGTTGTATACAACCCCATATTATGGTGGAGCCGAAAAGAACCACTGAGTGAGTTAATCGTCAATTCTTTCTTTGTTCTGGTGCGGATATTTCTTTCAGTTGTTATTTTGTAGAAATTTTTACACCAGATATCTAGCAGTGGTGAAATAACATTTCGATTGGCTCTCTCGTCTTCTGTGCATGAAACAAAGGTTCGATTCCCGTGCCGATCAGCTGCCACTTTGCTCACTTAGAAATTGAATAGAAGGCCATTTTCACGAAAGTTAATTTGGACATAGAAACGAACTGGCAACCCTATATATAATATGATGTTAGCCTTGTCTTTTTTTGCTAACAGATAATTTGCCTTGAGGGTGAATCAGATGATGGGACATGCTTAGCTTTGGTAGTGTGTCAAATGTAGTTTAAATGTTCTTCAATTTAAGTGTTTCTATTGTAAAAACACCGCACTTATTTATTTGTCCATCGCAAAAGTATCTTCATTATTCTTTCATCATCTTTTCGACGTACAACATCGCTATTTTTGGTTTGTTTTAACGTTTCTAAACGTTGAATAAATGTAAATGTGGCGATACTTCTCATACTTTTTCACGATGAGGTATATGAATGTTGTAGTTTTATTTGCTGTTGAACGTGCCCAAGTTTTCTTTCAGCATGCCTTGTCTAGGAAGTTGTGGCTTTGTGTGAACGAATTTGGTTACTAAGAAATTATGGAAAACAGTTTCTTCCAACGTGTTTCGAATAGTTTCAATGTATTTTTTTAATTCCAACTCATAAACTCCAGCGACAAACCGGTTGCATTTCCATGGTATCATATGTTTAAACCGTGTTTGGAGTTTGTGTGGACCAACATTGTGTGAAGATTGCGTTTAAAGAAAATTAAGCATGGTGGAAATGTCGGCTTTCTGTGTCAGCAATTCTGACGGTGGGGTTATTCGAAACGAAATTTTATTCTCTTTGGAAACCATTTTAATAAATTTTACTTTTTCGAAGAACATGGCTCTAGTAGGTCGTCACTTTAGCAGTATGCATTCTGCCACCCGAGGTTTTCGTGTGTTTCCTCTCGAAACAAGCAGGCTTTGATTTGGAAGCAAAAATGAACAAGCATTTTACTTTAAAACGAAATATTTTGTTGCGAGTTTCCCTAGCTGCAAATAAATGATTGAATTGCGTGTTTCTTCTAATTCAGCCGACGACATGATATTTCGCAATAAATTTGTTATACTATCAGCTACAGAAATATGATGATGCATTACTTCTTCACTAGCTACACTGCGTCCGAATGACTCATTTGTGCGTTTAATACTAGTAGCTAACCAGACCGTGATGTGATCGATGCCCATCGTTTTCAGAGAAATATTAGGACTCATTTTGAAAAACCGACCTGAAAATAACCGACCTTTTCTTACAGTGATTCAACAACTGTAGGTTTTGAATCAGTGTGAAAATTGCTGCTTGTGAAATGAAACTTATACAAACTTATCATTCTCTTACTCTCTTTACAGTAAGTTTAAAATTCACTCAGATATTCTCTTGTCTGCGGTGAGGGCCACCGCAGTATCTGTGTGCGCTGACAATTGATGTATTATTTTTTACTTTATAGAATCTGATATAAACCAGTTTTCGAGGCCAGCCAAGTATCGTATAGCCCTCTAAGGTTTGCTAAAGTCGTCTTACTGCGTTATATAAGTTGGCGAAAATCTTCAACTTTATATTTGGTGTAACAATTCACATGGGTAGGGCAAGAAAATAACCGCATGTTTTACTCGGACAACCCTTTTTTTTATTTCTTTGTGACATTTGTTTACTTTTGTAAATGGTTTTGCTGTGTTTTCTACCATGACAAATATCGGCAACATGTGGTTTGTTGGATTTCATGAGCCTGACCCTGCTAACAATTTTTGTAAAAAAATTCAAGTTTAGCTTTGCAAGCGCTATATCAATGTAGTACTGGGGAAATGTATCGTGCAAAGATGTTTTTGGCAGTTTTATTTTCATTTCTAAAATTTCTATAACCTACTTTGCTATCGCATGATACAGCATTTATAACCTTCTTGACTTGACCCACGCAAGATTTAGAACTGTTTGTTCCAGAAACTGCAACGAAACAAAAGCAAGCTTCTTTCTTTGTCCTCTCAATATGAAAGGCACAACACTCTCCGAACGCAGAAAGCATATTGCTATTTCTAGTGAGATGCCATGAGCCATTTCGTTGGAAAAATTGCCAACGAGTTCTTCAGAACTAAAGTGTTCAAAGTAAAATTATTTTCAAACCAAAATTCCTTTCATACCTACGCAAAATTTCTTTGACGTGATTTTGTTTCAAATCGCACAACAATTTTATTTCATTCTAAACCTATTCGCTTGGAGAATTAGGCTACGTTTACGTTTCAATGTCCCTAAATAAAACTTCGTTTCGAGTAGCAACATTGCAAAGCCTGAGAACAGAATGCTTGAATGTTATTGAATCAACCGAATGTGACGTTTGCGAATTGGCATTATTGAACGAGCGAACACAATAAATTACAGTGATTACCTTCAAAGGCTATAGTAAAAAAAAGTTTAAGTTAACGTTGATTCAACGTGTATTAAAGTAAGAAGGTCCATCCCAGTGAGCAATCAGTTTCTTGTTGCATGGATTTTGTTTGATGTTAGGCAACCCAAAAATAAGTAAATTTTTGCAGCTGGTCTTGTTGTGTTCGTTTAATTCTGGTTTAATTTCTCTAAAGCAGAAAACAACATGCGATGCAGTTATCTCGGGCCACCGTCCCTGCGTCGTCATTTATCTTCATGCTATATCCCAGACAGTTGAATCCGTCACTTTTACATTGATTTAACGTCTGCAGACGTTGAAACGATGATAGCTCAGTTGGTTAGCGTGTGGCTTCGTGAACAAAGAATCTTCAAGATCAAGCGCCGCTGGTTCGACTCTCGGGGTGTGCGCTTGAGCAACGCATTCTTAGGACTGCTCTCCATTCAGCGGCAACCAAATGGATGGAATAATTTCCTGGCAACAACATTTCAGCAATCGTAAACTTCGCTGCCAATGTCGGTAACCAACCCTACGTCAAAAGCCTCTACAACACAAGTATGCGAAACTACCAGGAATAACTTATCAAGGCTTTGTCAGTCCGAAGATAAAGATTTACAACCCACCAAACCAAAAAAGGCGGATTTGGTGTTTGGGATGAGATCCTGCTTGGTTGAGCATAAAGTTATGAGTCAGATGTAAAATCAACGTTAAATCTAGTGAAGGGCATCTCGTCTTGGCCTCGCATGCACTGCTGCTGTGATTGTGAAACAGCTTCAGTTCCTCTTCGTGCTTTGGCGAGACTGTGCTTATTGCTTATGCACCCGGCACTAACACCTCAGTTAATTTGGTCGAATCGATCAATAAGAAACAAATGTGCATCCTGATCTCAGGGAACATACAGACTAGAGTTGTTGCTGCCGTTTCAAAGCGCGTATGTTGTGTTTCTGTTATTGAAAGTCCTGGTTTTGTTGGTGAAACGGCGTAGCTACTAGCTATACGCGCACTCTACAACATTATTTGCCTGAAACAACATAACACTTTTATAACCGTGAAATTATAATAAAAATTTTTATTGCGTCATATCTATTCTTGGCAAAGCAAAGGAAACTCACCGTCTCACGATCACGTGATCACAAAGACAAGGCGTAGTAAACAATTCTGTTTCAGTCTTTCCATGGAAATGAAACTGAAAAGAGTGAAGCGTCATAGATTTCGCAACTACGCAGACAGTAAAAGAACATCATTTTTGCATTGTAAAAATGACGGATTTTGCTGTCTGGGAATTGGTTGCTGCTGATCATGCGAGTTATTCAACGTTTTCCCAGACGCTGTTAATTGTTAGCTTGGTTAATTATTCCACTGGATGCGTCCTGTGGAAGTTTCAATGGTGTTGTTTGGCATCGTGATTTTTCCCTTCACGCTGGAAATGCCCCGATTGAGAAATTCTCGACATTCGTTGCATGATACATTGGCAAGAGAGAAATCCGTTATTGCAATAGCAGCCTATGTGACCGCATCAATCGTGATATTGCATCAGCCATAATCGCGGTTTGCGAAACAGGCCATTCGAATAATAACCTCCAAAATGACTTGATCGTAAAAGCTCTTCTGACCTGATCATGCCATCATTGGAACTCGATTTCACAGTCGTAAGTTTGACAATGCTTTTAAAATTTTGGCTGTAAACCTGTAACTATTTAAATTTGAGTATTTTGGATAAACGTAGCCTGCACGACAATTCTAAACATCTAGGCGGCCAGGCCTATGCCAAAATCGATAATGGCATTTCCGAACACAAGGCAAGTAGCTGCAATATTTACGTCAGTCGTCAAGAGAAAATTAAATCTACCGCTCACTTATCGGACTATACCGTATTAAAATTGCTTTAAACACACCAATTTCCCCATTTTCTAAAGGATGCTCTCAGAAAAGGTTCTTGTAGCAATTAGACGAGCTTCTTTCAACGACTTCCGTTAATAATCTGCAGCATTTAATAAAAAAATTGCAAACGTTGCCCAAAACTTTCTTCCAAGATGTGATCAATTATGCAAGTTTTTCTCCGTGTTACGTCATTGAAAGCAGGTTTTTTGAGTAAAAGTGACTTGCTGAAAAATGTAAAAAATTCGATCCCTTTTGAATGTCTGGTATGTGTGCCCGTCATGCTTTCCATTTCGCAAGAGTGATGTAAATTGTTGACTCCTAGGCAGGTTGGTGTCATGGTACAACGCATGCTTGAGGTCACGTGCGCACATCATACCACTGATTGAGATTTCCTATTGTTTCGATCGGAAGAGATAAAGTGATACGTAAACAAAAGTGCACTGTTTCCTAATTACACCTTGTTTGTACTGGTCAAGGCTCGATCAATTACAAACAGGAGCAGGTCGCTTACATTCCTGTATGCACAAGTGGACATGGCTTCCACAACTGCCTAGAAATGTGGCGTGGGGGACATATTGTAGGTCATGGCATTCTTGACCAGCGTTACTCTAGAATAACAAATAGTCTGTATAGCGCTGTGTCCATCGCAGATAAGCGTTGGACATGATAAACCAAACGAGATGTGGTAATGTAGGATGTACGAAGCATGTAGGGCGTAGGCTACCTTGACCTGGCTTTTCACCACTTGTTCAGAGCTTTCAAAAGTGTATCTCGCACGAAAGAAGACAAGGCTACTGTGCGCGGCCGCGGTGTTCTGAAAACCCAGCACATGCCATCATAAAACGTTAAGACTAGCAAATTGATGCATGACCAACTTCACGTTTTTAAAGTCTTGCGCAGTTCATCGACGAATAGTTCATTTAATTTACTGCAGTGGCTTTCAGTCAACGGCGTAATCTTTGACAGAAAGAGAATAATGGATTCAAAGGCAAAAATCAAAATCTTGTAGAACACTGCCAGTCAGCAAACATCGATGCTAATCAAATACCTTTTACAAACGTTGTTGTT
This sequence comes from Aplidium turbinatum, assembly GCF_918807975.1. Taxonomy (NCBI): domain Eukaryota; kingdom Metazoa; phylum Chordata; class Ascidiacea; order Aplousobranchia; family Polyclinidae; genus Aplidium; species Aplidium turbinatum. The sequence goes on along the minus strand of NC_137472.1, from coordinate 44,206,373 downwards.
GGAGTACCATTAGCCAATGCCGAGAAATGTCAAGGATATATTATACACAAGCTGACCTCATTGAAGCACTTCTCTCAACGCATATTTGTTCCAAAGTGGAAAATGATACGCCTACGCATTCCAAGCATTTTTGAACGTTGGATACGACTTGTAATAACGTTGGATAGCGACTTGTTTTCCCATCGGTAGTTGGCGTTATATTACATCAGATAGACAAAGAAAAGACGCAGAATATAGATTTTTCTGTGATTGTTACCATTTAGACTTCAGAGCACAAATCCAAGCTAATATAAAAACGATTGATCTGGTCCAGTTCTCTTCAAGCTTTTTTCATATTCATACCATATAACTTATACTATAGCCTAGCCTACAATTTTTCACTAGCACCGAAGGCTTGGCCAAGGCTGTTGAGAGGACAATTGAGTCCGCACCAATCAGAAGCCCAGACCTTAAGCAATAAATTCCAGTAATACAACAACTTCAAAAGTCGCTTACACGTGTTTTTCTCGTTTTTTAAGGTTCTTTGAAAAGTTACCAGGCCTCTGAAATGATCCAATCCAAAACTACCTCCTGTCAAAGCTACTGCTGGGCAGCCTGGGCCTAGCCACCGTAGAGTACGCTACTCCACTGGTAAAAATAAAAAAAATCAATATTTATATTTTCTTTTATCATCAAAGATCCAAACAGAGTAACACATTCCAGGCAAAAGTAACAACTAATTACTTCACAGAGATAAACTATCGTACCGTACTTACACTAGGTAAATTTACAGCAGGAATAATACAGCGAGTTGCTTATTTGTGCAAGTCAGTTGCCACCAGATAGGAATGGCACCAGGGGCGCCGGAACGATTTTTGATTGGGTGGGCAAGATTACAAAAAACGGGCACTTTTGTTTACTAAAGGGCCAATATCAAGTTTTAAGTTAAGATATAGCGATAATGCTAATCCTTCAGCTCACTATGTAGGCTATTGAGTAATGATAGCCTACAAGTGTCCGGTACACAAAGAAGGGCATCATGCTATGTTATAATGATGTAACCTACTGTTAAGCCTTAAAGCAGCCGGCGGCCATGGCCGCTAAGTAGTGCTTGAATGACCGCCGGTGCTACTTCCTCAGTCGGCCAAGTTTTGCCGCCGGTCTAGCCAATTATTTAATTTTGCAATAGAATGATCGTGAATTAAATGTCGAAAATATGTAGTATCAAAGGGTGACGCAGAATTAGGTCAGCGCGTCATAATCGCCACTGTTGCATTGTGCGGGAAGATTTGTTATTGATGGAATATATCCATCTGCGATCACCAGCGCTGTAAGTCTTGTTTGTAATTCCCGACGCTTATTTTAACAAAGTCTTAATCCGAAGTGCTAATTTACATCGGCTGGCAATATTGTCGTTTTTATGTCGATTCGATGTTGTCAGACATTGAATCGTTGTTAACAAGGAGAACTACGTTAGTTGACATCCGAGGAGAAAACATTTTTTGATCATATTTTGCAAAAATTATGCTTCTTTTAGTAATGTCCTTCACATCATTGAAATACTTATTTTATTACCTTGCCTTCATCGTCAACACAATATGTCGAACGTTGTTTTTCGTTGCTAAAAAGAATTCTAGGGGAGTGGCGAACTTCTTTAAAATAAGCCACATTGGAGACACTCGTGCGAGTGTCGTTAGATGGTCCTGCAGTACTGGATTACAATCCCGATAAAGCAGTTACTGCGTTGTGCAACGATTCTATTGTAGGACGTCGCCCAGGCCCAGATTTCAACAACGCTAAGCGATCATTTTAGCATTGTTGCAAGTTTAAGTTTATTTACTTGTGCTATCGTTATTTTTATTTTGTATTTTGGCCTCCAAGCACTCAGATTTGGCCGCCGAAAAGGAGCTCCCGGTAGGCCACGATGGCTGCCGAAAAAAAAACGAGTTTTAAGGCCTGTACTGTGTTGAGGTTGCAAAATTTTGTGCCGTAAATAATATTTTGAGGCAAAAATGAAAGATTATAAATAGGCTAAAAGCGAATAGCAGAAATTGTTATATTGCAAAATGTGCAGTAGCTTACATAACTTAAAAAAGGCACCATTGCCCCCCCTGCCCCTCCATCTGCAGAAAAATTGAGGGCAGGGGGGCATCCGCCCCCCCCCCCTGCCCCCCCCCCCGCTTCCGGCGCCCCTGAATGGCACCGTAGCCTACTTTTGATTAAGTTGAAACCGTAGAGATATTTAAGTCTACACTACAGGCAGGTAATGCCAACGCGCAAGCTTTAAATTTGACACCACTGCTTACTCAACTAGTGCTAATAAATGTAGGCTATGAAGTGAAATGTGCTTTGCACACAATACCGGAAGGTGGGGACACCTCGGACAAAATTTCAAAATTTCACCCTAAAGTTATAGCCATAAGTACGAGCTGCCGACGGGGCAGGGGAAGGCAACTGCTCTCTCTTCGTTGTCAAAAAGCTCGCAAAGTTTTGGGCAAAAGTGGATAAACAAAGCTCTAAAATTACGTCAATAGTTGCACAAATTATGTGGTCTACTGTAGACTATTCGTGTGTAACATGTTTTGCATAGAAACACAAATAACATATCTTATTAATTTTCTGTGTTTAAAACAACGTATCGTGTTAATTTAGGCAGCCTTACAATACGAAATTATCTTGAATATGAGCAAACATTTTATGAAAATATCCAAATCAACATGAGGTAGTTGCTTCAAATCCTTAAATTCGTTTTTCAACTTAACCATTTAGCCTATCCTGCCAATTTGGGCACTCGCAAAATATAAATTATTTGAATCCAGTTAATGCTTTTATGCGCCTGTCCAAACTATAGCATACGGTATAGCATACCGCAACGGTATTGTTTTTTTTTCCATTATATCAAACATTTTGCAATAAAGATCGTGTGTGCTGTATGGACACATTGGACAGCTATTAAATGAACGTAGCTTAGTGAAATATCTGTGTAAATATTTTTTTCAAAAAGTTGAATCATCTCATTAGGCTACTTCAACAGATATTCATTTATAGTTTGTAGGCTACGATTTAATAATAAGATAGAAATATTTGCAACCACAAATTTTAATTTATTTGCCAATCTCAAGATTAAAGTAGCCTACCCCTGACAGGTTGGATCTAAGTGTAGGCTAGTAAATTTTTAAGCATTTCCTAGTGCAGAATTATGCCTAGCGAACTTTTGAAAGTTTACCTCGAAGGTCGACTGGTTAGGGCGAAATTTATATGATACGACTGCTCCGCAACGTCGCCATGGCCGAAACTCCATATTTCACTGCTCTGGGACGACTTTGGTGGTGTACGTCATACTGGGTGAGCGTCATTAGCCATGGATGAAACAAATGTTTCCAGGTCGATGTAATTAGTGAACCACAGTTTGGTTTGCCAAAGTGCTGAAACTGCAAGCAGTGAGCTTTGCGCAATGCAAATTGTCAGTGCCGGCATTAAAAAAAATCTTAGTTATACAGTTACCGTACATAGCAGAGTCTATACAGTCATGTAAAAGCCTACTTTACCTGTGCATTGTGCAAGGGTACGTTTTTGCAAACGTTGTTGTTTAGAAGTGCTGGAATCATCATCAGCAACTGGTTGCATCATCTGTGCTTTTATAGATGGTAATGTATGGCAGATTTTTTCAAAATGTAACATTTACTCAAGTACATTTTTACTTGAGTGGTGTTACAAAATCATCTTCACTGAAATGAAGAGAACATTTATTATACAACTAGTTTTGTATGGCCCATCCCCCTTTATGAACACTTGAAGAAAACTTTGACCATTTTTTCTCAACGCCTTATTTTTGTGGGAAAGCGTGAAAAGACAGCACACGATCTTTGTCTCTGATATTGCCACATAAACAGCAATTTGCGGCATTACCTCACCCATAAATTAAGGGTAGCCTACTCTTTGTGAAATACTGCTGATACACTGCAAATGGCTATAGCCAGATTAGGACAAATCAAAAATTATCATGTAGCCCTACAGAAGTTTAGAAAAACTGCAACTTCAATTGAATTGAGATGCTGTTTGCAGGGAATGGGATGGAATGGAAGAGGTAATGGTATGGAAGACAGATTTTAGGATGGAAGATGGAAAATGTCAAGGATGGAAAGGAATGGAAGATCTTGATGATGGGATGGAAGACAATCTTCCATCATTCCATCACAATTCTATCATTAACTTTCTAACGCTTTATCAAGACATGCAAAACATTACGTTGCTTGCTGAAATAATTCGTTTTTCGGTTCGTATTAAACCAACAGGACTGTTGCTTGACGCGTATTTGTCAAACCTACTGTCGTTAGGCAGAATTGACCAATCAGAAAGCTATGGTTTTTAGGTTTGTTTGTGACATAGGCTATGCAACGCGGACATCACATAGGCTAATGTGAAGATGGAAGATTAAATGGAAGATGGAAGAGATTTCTGAGATGGAACGGAAGATTTTTAAGATGGAATGGAAGAAAATCTCAGGATGGAAGATGGAAAAAACGTGTTCCATTCCATTCCATCCCATACCCTGGCTGTTTGATAAAAATAAACTCAACCTGTTTGATCTAAACCTGATAGGAATAATAAGTTGACTTTTTCATTTCGGTAATTCTCCATTTGCACATGCTTTAGAGTTAGACCAACAGAGCCACACACATTCACGTTTTGCAGTAGGCCTAGTCGTACCATAGGCTACCTTACCAAATCACCACAGAGAAAGAATGTATCTTTCCCATCAAGAGTGACGTCACAGTGGTATTGCCGTTTTTTATTTTCGCAATTGAATGACAAAACCAGATTCGCCGAAAGTGGACGAAAGATTGCAAGTGTGTAACTTAGTAGCCTGTTGATGTTTTTTTTTACGATTTGCTGGTCAGGGAAGTTTGTTAGTGTCATCTTTTTGGTATCTTAGGTAAATTTAGCGAATTTGTTTACCTGTCAGAGGCACTTTAAGCGGTGCCGGTTTGGCCCTCGGGGTATGCATTTGAGCAACGCATTCCGCCGCGATAGCTCAGTTGTTTAGCGCGTGACATCTGGAATGAAGAAGCTTCAAGATCAAGCGGCGCTGATTCGACTCTCGGGATGTGCGCTTGAGCAACGCACGTTAAGGACTGCTCTCCATTCAGCGGCATCTAATGGATGGAATAGTTCCTCGGCAAGTTAACGGCAACAAGACTTCAACAATCGGAAACTTTACTCTGTCAATCTCGGTGACCGGGCCTGCGCCAGTGATTCAAAGCCTCTATACAAGTATGCGAAACTGCCAGGATTAAGCTCTGCAAGAAGCTTTCCCAATCCGAGGATAAAGATTCAATCAATCATTCAATCAGGGACGGCTCTCCATTCAGCGCACTTAATAGATGGAATAATGAACAAAGAACAACACGTCAAGAAAAAGCAAAAACTTCACTCGGAAACCGGCCCTGCGTCAGGGGTTGAAAGCCTCTACACGTAGGCTATGCGAAACTGCCAAAAATACCCTATCGCAAGGTTTGTCAGTGCCCGGATAAAGATTCAAACCAACCTTCATAAATCTGGCCATACTAGCAAGAGTAAAAAAGCTGCAGCCTAAGACACTGGATTTAATTTTTGTTATTAGATTCATGTTCAGCTGAAACATTGTTTACTTTATGGCTTCGTAGCCGAGTGGTGAGAACGTCTGCGCGACGTTCGAAAAGAGAAACCTACATTCATTCGAACCCTTTATAAAATAGCAATGTGATTCACATTAGCTATAATGAATAAGTTCATTGAAAGAACAAAATTTATATCAGTTTTGCAATGATTATTTTAGGAAAACAACATGAAAATAATTTTTAAAAGTCCCCGGAGTTATTATTTGCATCTGATAGCAAGCTTTCAACAAAGGTCTTAGGAGGTGTAGTCTACTGCATAAACGAGTGCATCAACGTAAAATGCAGAGTTTCTATTGACCAGGACACTACAGTAGTGAGTTCTACAGTGGCCTTGTTTGAAATTATAATACATGTGTTCTTTTTAAGCTCAGCTTATAGCTATTTTGAAGTCTATTTGGAAAATTTCGATAAATAGGGGCAAATCAATTTTTACCCTGCGCTGAGTTTTCCATATTTTTTTACCAGTTTAGAAACTTTGTCTAGTGTTGTATTTTGAGCTAGGCTACATTAACATTTTTCCTAGAATGTAAACTGTAGGATCATCAATGTTGAAACCTTTTGTATTTGGTATTACAATCTCGACCAATAGTCTGAGCGTAAAATGCGAAAATATAGGGCCGCCTGGAATAAATTGCGACCTTAACAAATTTGGTATCGTTGGAAAGCTTAATTCCTCTAGATTAGGATTATCACTCTCCTCCAACCAGGGACCCTTGGCAAAAAAAGTTATGTCCGTTTTTTAAGCAGCACCTTGCGCCGCTAGTGGTACAGCTAATCTAGCTATGCTTTCAGCAGAAACATGGTTGGAATTGTGGCAGAATGATTAGGCTAACGGTCAGCAAGCCGTTAGCCTACAAGAAGACTGCCCTGAGGATTACGACAGTTTGATCATGTTTCAATAAACGATTTCATAAAAAAAATGGAACGTTTTGCCCTTTAGAAGTTCACACCAGTTAAGTGATATAGGAACGTTACTGCAAAGGCTGGACTGAACCTGAAAATGAGCCTAGAAAGGTATGAAATTTTTTTCTCAAGTTTGCTTATGATAATGAAATATAAAACAATATCAAAGGAAAACAATTGTACGGTACCACATAGTTCATGGCGATCTTTATTCTCCGGTGTCCGACAAATTGTTCGTAAGCAATTGTTCGTAAAGCAATTGTTCGTAAGCAATTATTTGTAAAATTAATTCTTCGTAAAACAATTCTTCCTAAAGCATTTTTTCGTGCATGCAGTTAAAATTTGATGTATACGAAGAAATGCTTTACGAAGAATTGTTTTACGGATTTCATTTTACGAAAAACAGTTTACGAACAATTGTTTTACGAACAATTGCTTACGAACAATTGCTTTACGAACAATTGCTTACGAACAATTTGCCTATAACCTTATTCTCCTATGGCAGGAAGGCGCCTGCTACGTTAATACATAGGGTGGTTGCCCAGGGCCAGACCCACGCACGATTTGCTAATTTATCTTGTTTGATGGATATTTGTGTTTTGCCGAAATTTGGGCTACCCGATAGATTCCACTGGATAGTTGAGCTGTAGCGTAGGCCTACTCCTCAGACATGGCATATCCATTAGCAGTGTGAGTCGAATTTTCACCGTCGACAAGAACAATAGTTCCACGCCTTGCGCACTCAGCTGTCAACCATTTCCTCGAAGGCATGATTATTGAAGTAAAGTTTTAAAAATTTTGCACTTTTTGTATAATGCCCATAATATACTCTCGCCACTTGTAGCGCTTAGTTTCGTCATTAAACCGGACCTGGGGTCAAAATGCCCCCCTTGAATCATTATATGAAGCTCCGTTCTGTCTAAAAACGATCTTTTAGATCCCACTACTACATCCCAGCTAGCGATACCTGTCATTTTTGCATTAATTCAACGTTGGATCGGTGTGGAGGTGACGCGTTTAGCTGACTGGGGTGTAAAATTATCGCTTTATTAACGCAACTTTATAAGAAAGCACACTTGATATCTTCAAGACATAACTTCTCTGGGTATAATTGGATTTCCGCAGGATAATGATGTTGTTTTTTCTAGTTTGTTTTGTTATTGTTTTCATGTCAAGTTACACTAGCATATCTATTTTGTGAGTTGTGCAAGGCATGGTGCGTTGCGCTTGAAATGGCTTTGCCCGTGGTAAGTTAGGATTTCTTTGTGGGGTTTTCTTTGCCTGCCTTGCTTTTCTTTGCTTTGAGCTAAACGCATCAAGACGTGTTCCTCTCACGACCATCAGCACCCTTGATAACGCACCATGACCGATCTTCATAGCAACTGTCCATACAAATCTGAAATATATCAGCTAAAGCTATGTGGGCTGATAAAGTTATAGCCTATGTTGTTTATTTGTTTTTGTTTTTTTGTAACATATTCTTTTTTTTATTTCCCCTTTATATCTTAAATTTTTCTGAAGGTGTTGCGACCGTGCCAATTTGTTTTCAACTCAATAACTTACTTCGGTTACAAGCACGTTTTAACGTTCGCGTTGTGTCGCTTCTACCTTTTTCTGGACCTTTGCTATGTTGACGTGTATTGTTTTTGATATAATGGTCAGGAATAAAAACCACTGAACTGAAATTTATTGGATCTGCAATTATCAATGGGTTGGGAACTTGGGAGTAATAGGTAAGCAATTTTAATTTGATGACGTCAGAGTGACGTCATTTAAAAATAAAAAATATTTTTTCAAATGTTAGTTGTCTCTTTCTTATACACGTAGGGAAAAAAGTTGAAAATTAGACTAGAAACTTGCGCAAAAGGAAAATTGCACTTTCGACACTAGCGGCGCAAAATGCTGTTAAAAAAACGACCATAACTTTTTTTACCAAAAGTCTCTGGTTGGAGGAGAGTAAAAATCTCAATCTAGAGAAGTTAAGCTTTCCAACGATACCTAATTTGTTAAGGTCGCAATTTATTCCAGGTCAATACGTTTTACGCTAAGACTACAAGCTGAAACTAACCAAAACTGAAGCACAATCTCTCCACCAACTGTATTTAACGGGAAAAAAAATGTTGAATAGTAAGACATGATAACGCAAATAATATAATTATTGACAGTTTAACTCTCAGAAATTGGCATGGCGTTATTTCGTTGGCTCACCTTGGCTGCACTTATGTTGTGATCCGGAGTTGTGATAATCACTGGTCAGAAATGAAAAACAAATGGAATCAGCAAATAGGCCACTTTTTTCCGTCATTTTGCCAATTTAGCGCTTTATTAATTTCCATCTGGCAACTCTAGTGGTTACTCGGTCTCTTCTCTGTAAACTTGGAGTTGGGAAGAAAGAAAATTCTGTGTTTTGTGCACAGCAGACTTGTGTAGGTTCAGGATTCTGTCAGCGTGTTTGCCAACATTGTGGTACGGTAGCATTAGATTGGAATCTTCAAAGGCTTGATAAAAGCAGTGGTGTTTACTTGTGTTTGTCTACTTGTTTATAATGGTAAACAGGAATTGATATCAAAGTGCAGTTTGATAAAAAAAATGCAGACAAACTTAGGGTCTAAAGAGGATGCTTTTAGTTTTTTAACCTGAGTATGGAGTACGTTAACTTACTTTGTTGGACATTTACATTCTATTTAAATGCCATGTTTAGCGTGGCAGCTGACATAGATGACCTTACTGGTCTTTCGTTGCCATCCTGTTGTGCTGATAGACATTCAATTTGCATGTACTTTTTGTTTGTTTATCGCCAGAAAAACAATAAACTAAGCTTTATTTAAATGTTGCTGTACTGTACCAAGCAATTATTACGTATGTTCATTAGATAAGCCATAAGTTACTAAAAGCTCAAAATAAATTAACTACTTTCAAATGGATTAGAGTTTGTAAATCCACTAGCATACCGTAATTATCCTTACTATGAGCTTTTGATTTGGATCTCTCAAAACTTTACCCAATCTTTGCAGGCATGCATATCCAGAATTGGCAGCTCCATAGAATGTGTTTTGTTCATGCATTTGGCCTCATCAGGCTGCACAACTAGCACCACCAATTCTTAACAGAAAAGTACCGTATCTATGACCATTGACCATTTTGTGTTACCACAACAATCAACTGACAGTATATGAGCACAAATTAACAAAAAGGAAATTTTTCAAAAGAAATTCACAAATGTTAATTAATTATTAGAATTTGTGAAGATAATTAATGCCTGAGATTTATTCATATTCTTAAGTGCAGTAGGCTATTAAATAACATTAAGGTTGATGTTCTGAGGCAACATTCTGCAATCTGTCCGTCTCTTCAGCTCAGTTGGTTATCGCGTTACTTCTGGAACGAAGAAGCTTCAAAATCAAGCCGCGCTAGTTTGACTCTTGGGATGTGCGTTTGAGCAACGCATATTCACAGACTAGTGAAAATGGCAACATTAGATCAGCATTTGTTGAATCGATGTTTAGTGTACGCACATTTTTTTATATTCTGCACAAATTTTTTTGACAAAATTTTTCTATCGCTGACATCTTTTGTTGCATTGGCACTTAACAGCCAATTGATTGGTAGCCCAATGTTTTTGTTCTGCTAACATCAAAACTGGGTACTTTTGCTCAGTGTTTGTTTTTCATCAATTCTATTAAATAACATGATGCCCTTATTATGTGTGTTTCTTTGACACATTGTTGATGGAGGAGATGGTCGGGGTCCAAAGCGCGGCGAGCGAGAGAAATCGTGGCTCCTTTACGGCGTAGCTCAGCGGGTTGGATGCCTGCTAGGATGGGTAGGCAGTCCGTTGGAGTGGGACGCAGGCATCCAGTCACAGTACGCAGTGCGTCGTTAATGGCGGTATCAATCTGGTGGGTGTGAGAACTACGACACCAGACCGGCGCGCAGTACTCAGCGGTGGAATGAACAAGGGCTAGGGTAGCTGTACGAAGAGTTTTAGCACCAGCTCCCCAGCCGGAACCCGCCAATCGCCTCAAAAGTGCGACGCGTGTAGATAGTTTTTTGCGCAGTGACTTCAAGTGCCGGCGGTACGTGAGTGACCTGTCCAAGGTTATGCCGAGGTATGTAGGTTCGGCACAGTAGGGCAGGCGTTCCCCATCAATCTTGATGTTTATCTCACGCTGTGCCTCCCGGTTGTTAAGGTGGAAGGCCGCCGACACTGTCTTTGGCTTGCTGAGCTGTAGCTTCCATTTCTGGAGGTATGCTGATAGTGTTTGCATGTCTTGGCTGAGGTTCCTCTCCACTGACTGCCAGTTTCCTGCTGAGTGCAGGAGTGCCAGGTCGTCTGCGTAAGCATACTTCCTGGAGGTGGTGGGGGGCAAGTCGTAGGTGTATATGTTGAACAGGAGAGGAGCTATGCAACACTCAAGAGACCACCACCTATAAAGCAGCGCTTGAAATCAAGACGCCCCTTTGTGCCTGCCGCACAACAACTCCTTAAGCACGCAGAAGAACTTAGTTTAAGTGCGGCACACTGGACGAACCACATGTGGAACACGGAGTGGCAAAATCACACCTCCACGCTCCGTGACTTCATACCCAACGCCGATCCCCGTCCACCAGGGATGTCCCTCGCAAGGCTTGCGTGGGTCAGGCTTAACCGCCTGCGAACTGGCGTCGGCCGCTTTCGTTCGGACATGCACAAATGGGGCCTGGCTCCTTCATCAGAATGCGAGTGTGGTGCCACGGAACAGACCGCAGACCATGTCATCCACCACTGCCTAACCCACCGGCCTCCACACGGTGCGCATGGTCTGAGAATCCTGGACGACGAGACTGCCGAGTGGCTGAAGATTTCCTGCCCTCCAATCTAGCCTGGAAAGATCGCTCATACGCCATCATCATTGTTGATGGTGTGAAGAAATTGAACAAAATCATCTTGTTTGATGGAACCCCTGGATAGCTAATAATTTCACTGAATTTCTGTCTGAATGCATTGCTGATAGTACACATAATACATTTTTTTATTATTTCTGAACACTTACCAACATGCTATCCCCACTTGTGAATGAATTATATATATAGATTTTTTAAAGATTTTATTAAGAGATTATTATAATGTCATCTGACAACTGTGGATCATTATTATTCAGGGTTGATCGGTTTAAACCGGGCAATTTTGACCACCTATTACTGGTCAAAACCCCTTTAGTGTATGAATCAAGTTGCTTTTCAATTGAATTAAAAATATTACCCTCCATGTTTAGTAATGATGTTCAACTATATTTTGTTTTGATTAACAATAACCTAAATGCTGGATTTGGATAAAAAAAGTATTCAATTTCTCTGTTTATTTTTGATATTTCAATCAGTTGGTTATTTTAATTATTGAGAAAATTCAAATTCTAAAAATAAGTTTCTGATGAACCAAAAAATGCTTGGTGGAACTATAAACCATTTGCACAGCCAACTGAAGTACAAGAATTTGTTCCAACAATTTTTTTTTTTTTGAAAAACATTTGCCATCAATTTTGCCATAAAATTTGCGCAACATTTGCCCTCCCGTTGCATAGCACATAAGACGTAGCACGACATGTAATGAAGGTAGTAGTCTTAACGCTGTTTGATGTCTTGTTTTTGGCGGCGCTTGATCAAGAGAAAAATCCAAGATAAATATAATCTTTTGTACGAATTTTATCTGTGGCTGCCTGACAGGTCGGTATTGGCGGCCATTAATGAAAGTTCAGGCGGCCATGGCCGCCAGCTTTTTCGAGGCCTGCATATCAAAATGGTCACAACTGCTTTTATATTTCCTAAATAGCCCAGGTAGCCGACCATTCACTACATAAAAATATTTTTCTGGGTTTTGACCGGTTTAAACCTAGTTTTCACTGGTTAAAACCAGGTTTAAACCGCTTAGTGGTCAAAACCAGTTTTGACCACTTAGAGATCAACCCTGTTATTATTGTATTTGAGAAAGCGTAAACTGTTTTAAAAAAATGTGATTTGTAATCATAATTTGTTATGAAGTCATTTTCTTTTTCATAAAGTTTTTTTTGAACAAATATGAACTGAATAAGGGTAAACTATCATTGTCATCACTAGCCGAAGTTAATTTTTTTGCCGTTTGGATCAAGAAAAATGAAAAACTGTTATAAGATGTTAAAATAACTTATAAATCAAGTTATAAAATCTTTCGTTTATAAGCAATTAAATAAATTCGAAAAGTATATAATTGCATTAATGTCTTGATTGCTGGTGTAGCTGAAATATCTCACCTTCAATGCATTTCTTTTTGAATCTGTCTGCTATTTAACTGCATTTATTTGGGGTTTACTTTTAAAAAAATTGCTGTTAGTATTGTCAGTCAATTGTAATAAAAAATTTGGTTGTGTTGTGTTTTAGCAACGCCAACTCGGTATTCTTTTGTCTTTACAGGCTATGATTAGATTTGTTTAAATGTAGCAAAAAATGTGATTGTTCAAACTTCTTTTGCTTTAAACTTCTGCGATAATGCAGTTTGTTTTTAGCTGCTTCAGTGTTTTAATCTGTACTATATGTGTATGTAATGCCATTAAAGGTAGGTAGGCTACTGTAGAAACTTTTTCCAGTGAATGTATTTTCTTTGTGAGTTTGATAGAAAAATTCAATTGACAACATTTCCTCAACAAAAGTGACTCATTAAATTTTGACTAATCTGCTATGTTTCTGACTGTTTCTAGGTTGATTAAATTTTGACTAATCTGCTACAAATAGTTTCACACATTGTTGCAGTATGCCATATCACATTCACAGCCCACTGTTGACACTGACTAGCCTCCAAAGTTCAAATCAATACGTTTTACTTTGTCATTGTGGTGTTGGTTGGAATCAATGACCCATGTGTCATTAGTTGGAGTCCACATATTTATTATTGTTTCATTAATTGACTGGTTATATTATTATACAATTTTTTCTCAAAAAAATGTTAAAATCTGTACGATTCTATGTGGTTTGACTTCTATGTTTCAGATACAAAGAAAAATAACAGCACTGTAATCAAGATTTCTGATTTGGAAGATGAGAAATACTTTTTATCTGTTGGTAATGTACAGGTAATGACATTTGTTTCCCCCAACCTTTGCTTAATCACTATTCATGCACAAAGTTTTACAAAAATATCTCACTGGCAAGTCGGGCATTAACCCCAACCAGTAACCACCACATGCAAATCAATTGCAGGACTTTTCACTTGCTCCTTTCATCACAAGCAAATCGCGTACATTAAAATCAAGTTCATATGTCTTGACTTGGAAACCTGGATCTCACTTGTCTTCTGTGAAATTTTACAAGATTCGATATAGAAAGGTGGGTTAAGAAAAATCTTTTAGCTTGATGAGTGCAAAATTTTGCAAATATTTTCAAAGTCAAAAAGCAATTTGCAGTGGAGAGCATGTCATTCCATGCCAATGACTTTATTTAAGAATGTCTGAATTGTAAATTAGGTTCTGTAAAATTTCAAAGTTTGATTTATTTTTGCAAAATGCGCAAATCAACTAAATTTTTATAAATTTTGATTTCAACATGTTTAAATTTGTATCGCTTCAATTATACATATAAATCGTAAGTGCCAAATAATTTTTTTCCAGTGTAATAACGCAGATGAGCCACTTTTTTTAAATACTGCAGTGCATATATCTTGCATTTCAGCTTCCAGATGCATAGAGTTTATATTGATGAGTAGTTTAGCTTTTGGTTTGCAGGTTGTATTTTTTTTGTTTCTAATTTTATTTGATTTCGATGTGAAAATGGATCTAATTTTCTTCACATGTTAAGAAGTTCAGCCAGCTCTAAACCTTTTAGAGAAATTGGCACAGCATCATACATGAGTAGATATTTACTTAAGTAAGCAAAGCGGAAAATTGACAGACTGCTTGGCTTTTGACAAGAATCAAGATTCCTGTTTGCGATGGAATTGATGAGCTGTTTGGTTTTGTTTTCTTGAGCTCAAAATGGATTCTTTTGCTCTTACTCTGCCTGATTATAAGCAGGTATCATTGCAAAGGTGGCAATTTGAGGAACAAACCGCATTCTCCCTGTCTTCATGTTCCATTTAGTCAAAGCGACCTTCGCAACGTCAATTCAACGCTATGTTACATTGACTTGGTTTGTCGATTATGAACTAAATTTCATTTGGAGACAAACAGCCTTTTCACCGTTTTTCTGCTGTGGCGCGGAAGAATGTAAATTACTCTTGAAATCATTAATCATGTCAAGAGAAACATTTTCTTTTGGATAGCCCAGGGGCCTAATCTAATTGGCCAAAACTGCCTTTTATGTACGATAAACATTCGGCTCGAATTATGTTGTCTACTTTTACTGCGCTTGGCAGGTGTAATTTTCACAATTTTAAATCATAACTTTCGACCGGATTTCTGTTCTTTGCCTTGCAACAAAGTAATGGTTCATTCACGCACTTTCGCTGGCAAGAGTTAATGTCTTAGGTCATTTTATTCTCTTCCTTGTTTGGCCTTCGGTTGGCAGTATATACAAAGCAGTTATTGTTAAAAACAAATTACAGTTTGCGCAAATAAGCTCCGTTCGTTGGAGAATGCTGATCAACAATTTCGCTGTAATTTTATGTCAGCTTATCAACCTTCGTTCGTTGGGAAACCTTTGCTTGGAAATCTCCAAACGTGATTTTAATGCTTGATTAATATTCATCAGATACAGCTCTTTCTTCACCAAGCCAAATTACTCTCCATCATTTCAACGTCGCTACGCATTGAATTTACCATAAAACATTGCTGATTGCCCGTTGAGATGGCGCTTAGCCAACCGGCAAGAGCAGATGGGTCACTTCTTTCTTTCAGAAGGCAGTGATTTGCTTGTTTTTAAGTGCTTGGGTTCCCCGTGGTTGTCAGAATTCTCCACTGCCACGCCATGCTAGGTATCGAATAACCTCCATCCACTTGTGGCAAGCTGTCTTTGTTTAATTGTCCGTTAATGGGACGCGCAACGTTATACGATGGTAAAACAATGAAATCGAATAAATGTGCGAAAAAATATTTACTGAGTTTTTCTTTCTATTTTAACTTTTTGAAAATATGTTGTAAAAAGAAAAAAATCACCATTGTCATCAGTTGCACTCTGCTGATAAATTTAACGGTCTTCGTCTGAACACCTCAAATTCGTTGTTTCATGCTTCGTACGGTACTATACTAAGGTGATATTTTTTTAAAGGATTCTTCATCGTTGTGGCAATATGCAAGTGTCCTTGCTGGCTCGACTTCACTGAGGTTGGGCGGCTTGGCTAGTTCCACTTTATATCTGGTCGAGATGATAGAAGTCCTTTTGGATGGCCGCACCAGCCAACTCGCAGTGTCGTCTTTTCGCACAGGAAACTGTAAGATTTTATTAATTTGACATCAACCAAATGTTTCTCTATTTTCCTTAAAACAACGTCCGGTGGCGTCGGATTGATGGTCTGAGTGAACTGACTGATTTTGCATTGAGTGACGGGCTCATGACGACTGAGAAGTGGGTTTTTCTCAGACAAATTAAGTTCTAGTTTAAGTGGCTGCATCACGTGCTCTTATCTGTAATAAGATACTTTTCTGGGGCACTTCTAATCAATGTGAGTTCAGCAGTTCTATCAGTTCAACCAATGTTGCAAATGAGATATGTATAAGGTTACGGTTAGTAGATAAGGACTTTTTGCTTGTTTTTTTTTTCTCAATCAGTTGCAATAAAAAAACTAAAGTAAAATATAGTCTGTTTATTTAAAGTGAAGAAACCAAAATAAAGTAGTGGTCTGAGTTTGATGGATCAACACGCTTTTACCTAATTAGTCGATTTCAATATTTGCAGCTGAACAGGAAAAACCTAAGAAGCCGCTCTTGAGCTTTTCTTCACAGGTTTTAAATAAAAAAGGAAACAAAAAGCCAAATCGGAGAAGTTCCAATAGCACTTCGAAAGGTAACTTGCTTTCACCACGCTTTCTGTCTTGACTGAAAGTGTAACGCCCAAGACAGCAAAATCCGTCACTTTTAAATTAATTCAACGTCTGCGGATGTTGAATCAATGCAAAAATGACGGATTTTTCTGTCTGGGGCAGAGTTTCAATTCGCTGCCAGATAAGTTACGATGTATATTCATTTTTTTCAAAGATCACTTGCGTATCGGGGATGTAGTGAAAAGTTTTGGAATCATCACTGTTTCTCACTTGTAGCCGCATAACCATGAAAAACGATTGAAATTGTGGCTTGTGATGATCCATTGGTTTGATTGATTTTGCTCAGCATTTTCCGATGTAGTGCCGAATTGAAAAACAGTTTTAACCATCAGTTCCGAAGCCAAATGAAAGGCCTGGTGTTTTATTACGTCGTCTCCAGGGAAAGCGTCGATGCCATGCACGTATAGCTTACTTGCTTTCCTGGTTGTGAACACAGCGAGACACATAAACGTGTTTACGTTCATTAGAACATCTCAAGGCATCTGGTTAATGCAAAAATAACGTTTGCTTATTGAGAAGCGGCCTTTTTTTCGTTCGTCGCCTTCGTGTTTGTATCCCGTGACCAGGTATCCGATTGTCACAAATTCGTATTTTCATTTTACGGCAATCTACAATTACACTGCGTCCGCTGAACAAGAGCTCGTATCTCGAGCGATTTTCTTTTCTAAAATAAATGAAGTGTTTCTCAAGCATGTATTTAGTTTATTGTTCGAAGAAGAATGACATTTAATCGGCTGTAATTTTACAGCACAAGTCCCAGGTGCACCGTCGTTACCGTCTGTGAAGAACACATCGCCGACATCTGTCTCGCTTATGTGGCGTCCCCGTTCGAATGGAGGTTCCCCTATCACGGGCTACAAGGTAACGATTATCTTTTTTCAAATAAGAGTCGCCATTGTGTGTACAATTACATGTCATAATTCGTTTCTATTGAAACATGACCTATTTTTAGAAAGATTAAAGTCTTTTGTAAAATTTCCCAATGTTTTGTGATCTGGGTTGATTTGCGTTTGGCAACGTAAATGTGACAGAAGTGTTGAAAATATGTGTGTTTGGTAACTTGAATAAGCAAAAAATATCTTTTAACTTAAGTTTAACATACCAGCGAAGGATTGCGTTTGCATGAATGTGTGTTTTTCTGTCTTTCAACTATCGCTTCAATTGAATGCTTTGAATTCATTATTTGCTTTTCCATCAACACTCGGATGCACTGGGTGCTTCTCATATCACCGTAAGAGATTGCTAGAAAAGTGTTTAAATTGTCGCTGTGTCGTCACCCAGCCTGCAAAAGTCGCCGTTTTTTTTCATTGTTTTATCGTTGAAATGTTTGAATGATGTTTTTCTTGAAATCTCTTGACGTTTACAAGGCAGAAGTAGCTCATCTTTGTGGTCTTGTGGATCTCCCAAACCAGATCTGAGCTCAGATTCGGATTCAGCACCCCAAAATTACCCTAAATCACTTCTCAAACTTCGGAATGGCCCGTTTCGGTGAGTCCGATCCCCATTCGGTGATTTTTTCAATTTTTTTTTAAATTATTGGGTATCGTAGCCTAGTTATTATTGCCGTTTTAGGGTTAGGGGTTAGAGGTTAGGAACTCACCGAATCGGACTCACCGAATAGTAGCAGACTCCTCAAACTCCATGCAAGAAAAAAACAATTTTGTTAAACAGTGTTATTCTCCTCTCGACTGTCGAGTCAGTTTTAGTTCACTTTGTAACCTGATGCGATTATCCAGCTTGGCTGTGTAAAACTTTATTAAATTTAGCGGTCGATTCTATTCCGTTTGTTTTCCTCTTATCTTCCAGCGCTGAAACTCAATCTCGGCTACAGTTTGCGGTCAGAGACATCTAAATGCGCAAATTTCCGATCACACGTTTGGCCTGTCAGCTTAGACATAAACTAATTAATATGAGCCACCAAACCGTTCAAAGTCATTCATCAGCGTAATTAGATGTCATTTTGCCAATTTGAAACATTTTGGGGTGTTGACACTGGTCGTGGTTATTTTATTAATGTCTGTACTTTGTTGTTGAAAGTGTTGTGTTAGAAATGTAATCTTCAACCCAATATTTTGATGGTTGACCGTAAATAGTATAGGTTTCGCCAGGTCTACATTTTAGCGCGGTGATTTTGGGATGACGTCTATTTCGTTGGCAGTCACAAAGTGGCAAACAAAAACTGTGGGCTTTTGCTTGTTCAAGCGATTTCAGATTAACAGAACTGAGCTAACTTTCAAGGCCTTGAATTGTTTGATTTCCAACTTGAAGTCGGGTCGAAGAATTCGATGTGCAAGCATTCACATCTGAGCCAGTTTTTGTTCAAACACCTCAAGAGCCTCTCAACGATGTGCTCAATCAATGTCTGTGCAGTTAATTATCCAAATGGCATGTAGGCAGTAGGCTTGACGCCAGTTGCAGCAAAACTAAATGCGTTTGAAAACTATCATCGGCTGCAAAAGACCAGCAACCCAATCAACCGTGATCGGGTTCTGAGTTTCTATTCAATGCTACGTTTGTTAAAACGTTTCAACTGTGATTGCGCAGATGCGAGATTTTTTTTCTGTCGGATTCTATGTGAATGACAGACAGTTTGAGGTTGAAAATAGACTATTTTTTGCTTCGAAGCAGAGGGACATATTTGCCGTTGAAGCATGTGTAAACCCTTTTCTATAGTCTTACACAATTGTCTAATTCTGTGCTGGAAACTATGCGCAGCAATGGCACCGAATTGACTTTGTACTTTTTTGCCATGAATTTTGTGGCAGAGAAAACTTATTACGCGTGTTGATTCAACGTCTACAGATGTTGAATGAACTGAAAGAATTTGTGGACTGTGGATTTTCTCACGTTTGCACCTCGATCCAGAAATTGGCTTGTTGGTGAATGAAATCCGCTTAGGATAATTCCCCTGAGCTTGCAAAAGCCTTTGTTTATGCGAATGTAAACTGACACCCTTTCTATTAGTATTCTATATGAAATCGATGTTTGCTGAAGTGAGTCATTTTTATCTGTCAAATTAACGACATTCCGAAGCTTGTGCTTGTCTTCTTTGTTCGTGCCGTGTTTATTGACTGAGAAACATTTGACAATGGAGTTCCATCGGTTTTCAATATGATGACTTTATCTCGCAGAAGAAACTCATGTTATGGATCGTTCGTTCCTACTTTGAGATGTTCATATCAGTTTATTTTATGTCATTAACCTTATTAAGTCATTAAGCGATAAATCACCACGCTAATGAACGAGAGAGGTGGAAAAATCTTTTAAAAGTTCAAAACACAGAAGAATAACTGTTTGGGTAGTGTGGCACATACTTGTAGCTGGCATGGTCAGAAGTTGGAAACTGGAATTCTTGGTCGCCTATCGGGATTTATTCTTCCACAATTAAACTGTTCATTTTGTACGTTTCAGCTCACATTCCATCAAACAAGCACCCTGTTTAAGCCTTTACTTTTACTCTTGCCTTGCTTATCTTCATGACAAGTATGACAGCAGGATCCGTTGCTGCGTGAAACCTTGTACAGTTTGTGCTTGAGCGGATTACAAATCGTATCAAGAAACTCAAGACATGTAATCTCTTTTTATAGATTCAAATTCGTTCTTTGGGCCACGGTAAAAGAGGGTGGAAAACGAAAAAAGAAATCCTTCCTCCTGGTACACGAACTCACACTCTCAGCGGGCTAAAAAGAGGTGATGTATTTTTCATCGAACTAGTTTGTGCGCTGCAACTGCTTTGATCTCAGTGACTATTCGACGTCATGAATTTGAATAAAATAGGTTTTTTTCTATTTGGAGAAGTGTTTTGCATGCTCACAGCCACACGACGTAAGTTTCATGTTAGCTTAACGTCTTTTTGACTGCCGGTTTTAAAGTAAATTTATTAAGCTTTGAGATTACTCAATATTTGTGGCCTGGCATCAGTGTAACTCCCATTTTTCCAATCCACTGGCTTCTTACTCAGACAACGTTGTTAAATTGTTACTCGATCCGTAATGCGTCTGTTCCTCGGTCTTTGTCTGATTTTGTTCGATTGTTTATTTCTCGAGAATGTGCAATTGTGACGTAATAGCTCAGTGTGATTTGAATACAAGTTGGAATTCATCTCTCGTGTTGCTGAATGACATCACAGAACGGTCGGCAAGCGAAAAAGAGCACACATTTTGCTATTTAATTTATATCTCATAAAAAAATAACATGAGAAAATAACTTCGCCGCCACTCCACATTGTGTGAGAAAATTAATTTTGTGTTACTGCGAGATCCCATGCAACTTGTGCCGATCCAACGCGGTCAGTCAATGAATCCTGAATTGTGGCCGCACGGTAAAAACAGCTGAAAACCAAATATAAACAAAAGTCAATCTGATCTGTGAAGTATTTGCTCACAATCTTTGAGAGTAATTGTTCGGAATGAAACAATTGGCGCATATCAACACATGGTTTATCGTGATTAAGTCGTGATGTCATGTTGGTAAATGACACTCGGCGGTCTTATACCAGTTCGCAGAATCTGTTCTTTGTACGGACAGATTTTGCTAACCGGGAATGAAACCGCGATCACCGGTTTTTGTTCGTTATAATGAATTTCACTTTTCTATCACTCAGACAACTGCTTTCAAAGTTCTCCGTCGCGTTTAACTTTCTCTATCCGCTTTTCCTCACGCAGGTGCGTCCTATAAATTCCGAATCATTGCTGTGAACGCTATTGGGGAGTCAGTTCCTTCGCAGAGCACGAGCCCGCACAGCACCAATTCCTTTGCTCGAAAAGAACCGTCCACCGCTCCACTCGTCACCCACGTTGCCATGGAAAATCGCAGTCTTGTCATCCACTGGATGGTACGCAATTAGTTAATTCTTGCACTACTTTCTGATACCGTGCTGTTCGATCAAACTTGAGTAACATAATTAGCGGTTTTTGCAGGTTGTACAAGTTCACTTGGAACCTTAGTCGAGAGTTATATTCACTAGTTTATCGCAAACACGAGAGTAGTTGTTGTAATTGATCTGTTATTGTTGTGGCTACTTAATTTCCACTTTATGCGTCGTATATGACAACTGTTTTGGTTACAATTTAGTGTTTTTAGTTAATTCTGATCCACTGAGTTTTTCATTCCTCTGAAGTAATTTCAGTTTATTCGTTTTTTTGCTGGCGAAGAAAACAAAAATATACAGTACTACTCAATAAACAAAAATAACTCACACAGCAAGAAGTTTTGGAGTTGATTTGACTTCTACTTAATAGAAATAACCTGTTTCGTTTCTTTGACGAGGCTGGATGTTGAAGCGATACAGAAGGACAATATGACAATTTTCTTGGCTACTAAAGATGGGATGTCAATGTTTCTCTGCCAGTTTTATCAGTCAAACGAAGCCTTATCATTTTTTTGTAATATCTACAACTGGTGTTACTTGATTTGCAGTATGATGAAGCCTCGTTCGATGGTTTTCTCTTAAAATACAATACGAAAGAAAAACGAGGAAGAAAACGCATCCGAAACCCTTCCGTGACGTCATATGTGATCAAAGAGCCGTTGCGCGGCCAAATGTATTCTGTCAAATTGCAGGTAAAACCAAAGTATTTTTTTTTCTACCAGATCAAATCACACTTCGGCCTGGTTATTCTGACAGAATTGCAATAGTTACAAGTACTTTTGTGACAATATCCTTTGTCATTGCAATATGCATTCTGAAATTCTGGAAAAAGGCCAGTCAGCAAACGTTGCCGTTGTTACATTATTTCAATATCTAGCGATGTTCAAACGATGTAAAAATAGCAGCCTTTTCTGCCTAAATTGTTCTATCTGGGGTCGGATCAAATATACCCGACTGCTGAGGTCCCACTCCTGACACTACGGAATTCTTTCGACTTCACAGTCCTGGTCTCATCTATTCATGCATTGAAGTTTTGTTCACAAAACCCTCTGCGCAGGCCTACAACTCTGTGGGAAATTCGCCGGAATCTCAAGCTTTAAAGTTTCGAATAGTGCGGGACAAGGAGACTGACGTCGACATAATCCGTCCTCAAACATCAGTGGACCTGCCCAGCGATCCCAGCAATGACGCTTTATATCCTGCATTCGGTAAGCTATTTTGAAAACGTTTACAGTGTGTAAATCAATGTCTTTTTACGTTGATTCGTCGCCTGCAGAGGCAGCGATTCATACAAAAAGAGGCTGATTTGCTGATTTGGTTTTCATAAGTTGTGATTTGAAAAAGTCCTGACTGCACTGAAAGTTTCTGCAACCAAATTGTGGCACTGGTGTTAAAAAAACATTTTAGTTTTTAAACATATAAATAACATTTGTTTGTGGCTCATCAGTTTTAGTTTCTGCAGTTTTGTTTTAATTTCTTTAGCTTCACTTGGCAGCTTTTAAGAAAGTAAGAAAAACTGCAACTGAACCAAAAGGTTTTTAATTTTCACCATTAGATTCCAGTTTTGTCAAGCCTTGTGAAACTTGAAAAATTTACGTCAATTTTTGCCTTCTCAGCGCTATAGTTTGTCAAGTAATTTTTCAATTTTCCGGCTGGCTTCGTTTTTTTGAGAATTACTCCACTTTTTCTTTTGATTGGCTTGGTGTTGTGCTGTAATTTTTCAAAAAAAATTGACTTACTAGCCGGTTGCTCTTGCGGACAGCAACCCAGATAGCAAATTCCGTCATTTTCATACTCATTTAACGTCTGTAGACGTTGAATTAATGTAAAAAATGACGGATTTTACTGCCTTGGAAGAAACTTATTTAAACATCAAAGCTGACCGACAACCCTAAATTTAAATTCAATCGACGCCCAAGCGAAATTTCTTCCAAGTTTTAAGTGGAAAAATAACAGGGTTTGGTAAATAGTTTTGTGTTGTCAAATATGACTTTCAACTGTTGATAAAACGATGTTCTGCAATTTAGCAAAGTGGCTTCGTTCTTGAAACGTGATTACATGTTGAGAGCTTTGTTGTTGTTTGAGGGATCGCCTTGAGCTAAACTAGTTCACTTCGCAGACGAACAGATACCGGTAACTTTAAGATTGAAAAAACGTCTCAATAAACGTAAATACGACATTTTTATGGTTATTTGAGTTCTCCAATAGGATATTGTTGAGTTTGCTACGGCGCATGAGAACGACAGCTGGCGAAGAAGTAACATTTTAATGAAACCTCTTCATTCATTGTCATAGTAAGATGGTTTTCTATAAGCCTTAGCGACAAATTTACGGTCAATGACAATGTAAGTTGCAGCTGAAAAATGCTCGAATCTTTTTTCACGTGCAATTATATATCGCTTTGGCACAGTTGAGAGATTTTAATCTTGAACTTGTTTACCGTTGTTTGTACTTAGGATAGCAATTGAATATAGTTTTCTAGCGCAGGTGTTTGCTCGCTCATGTAAATCTCTTTATTTATGGTGAACCACTCTTTTTTTCGTTGAATATTCGATTTGAAGTGTTGTTTCCAATTTAAGTTTTTTTCCTGACGGTGCAACAGGTCTCTATGACGAATCAAAGGCAAGCCAGCTAAATTTGGTTACACCATAAACATGACGGCTTCAGCGCTCCATTAAACCTACCTAGGACTCTTTTTCAAAGTTCACAATAATAAATAACAGAGGAGAAAGTGATTCACTGATGGATTTCAAGTCTCGCTTTTCAAGGCGCTGTCGTCTACTGGCTTATTAATCAAGTCATTATGACGCTTTGTCGTCGAAACAAAACTTTCAAGCCACCACTTACTGCAAATGGTGGCCTGCCTGCCAACCGGCGATTAGAAAATTACTGCTTGATACAATTTTTTTAGCTTTAATTATTTGATTCAAAGCAGCCCAATGTCTAATTGAAGGAAAATGATTTGCACTCAACTCAGTCTTTTTCTGATAAGAAAATGCAAAACTTTTTTTCTTCCTCCTAGTAAAAAATAAATGCAATATTATGGATGCCAATCAGTCCTAAATTTTCCTAAGTCATTGTCATTCTGTAGTGAGTGATAAAGCGAATTTACATTATTTTGTGACAGATCATGAGAAGTACACACCTGTAAGTCACGCGGAATGCGCGCAAATGTTAAAACTTCCATGTCTTCAAAACCAGTTTCTTGGCATTGATTTATCGACGGTACTTCATTTATTAGCTTAACGCATCCTGACAGACGATTGTTCGTGTTGATATTTTATTACTGCCGAAATTTAATCATTTATGTCATGCCTCTTGACTATTTAAGAACGCTAAGCCTTCCCAAGCTAGCAAAATCTGTCCTGTTTACATCGATTCAAGATCTTCAGACGTTGAATCAATGTAAGAAGGACGAATTTTACCAAATTTTCTGCACAGCAGATGCACCTGACGTCTCTCCACATGTTCCTGTTCACAACGAAGAGGTGAAGGCCCGTTCTTCGAGGATCGACCTCGTGCTGGTGATCGGTGGCACTGCCAGTGCTGTCGCTATCATCTTCCTTGTCGTTATCACCAAGTTCTGCCGTAAAAAGTCAACGCAACAAAGAAAAGTCGAAAAGACTTCCTCAGCGCAAAAGTAATTTATGAATTTGACTTTGTGCACTTCCAACGTCAATTTAAGGTTCTCCGATGTGAAGATATAACAACTTAATTGCTACACTTGACTTTGTATCATAACAGATACATAGAGGACGGTTTCCTGACTTGGTATGAATCGACCTTCCGCGTTTCTGTGTTTATGTCCACAAACAGCGAATATGTTCGCTAAATGAACAGCAGCTTTCAAAAATGTCAAAGCCACTTAACTTCATAATAGGACTAAAAACCGCACGAACACACTGCGTTGGCTATGTGATTTGGAACGTTGGCGTTTTGTACCAAGCAAATTGTTTACTTAATTCTCATAGCTTGGAAAATATGTGGAAATAGCTGCTAGGTTTTTGTAATACTGTACAGTAAGTCAGGTCTTTTTAAAGAAGTGTGGCTTCGCTAATCAGCTTGGAGAGGAATGCGTGGTGTACTTGGTAAACTTTCTCGTGTCATTTTCGTATATCCGTGTGGCTTGCGTTCGATTTGATGATTATTTTATCTTTAAAAATGCGTTAAACTTGCAACTATTCACCGCAGGATTTGTTGTAGTTTTGTCGTGTTGGCACAACACAAGATTAACTTGTTTTCATATTTATTTTCAGTGAAACAAAGGAGAATTCAAACCTGTGTACAAAAATAGTCTCCTACCTTTGCTGCCGTCATAAGCCCCGAAGCACAAAGCGACCTCCGATATCTTCGACTCCCCCGCGCTGTTCCTGCTACAGCGGAACCGGTTCTCCACCACAGATGGCCGGGTCATGTGTGCAGTCCAACCGAACGTCCATGTCTCACTCGATTGTACCTGACAATGGACATACACCTTGCGTACCAGCACACCCCAGCCCAACCTACACAGTCTATTATGATTATTCATCGGCTCGCCCTCCCCCATGCTGTGCCCCCCCAGGAATCCCCTTGTGGTGGGTCCGAGGTGCGACTGGCGAATTCTGCCATATTGTTCCTCATAGTGCTCGACCAAAAAGAAATGAAGATTTAGTTATTAAAACTATAGAAGAACAGTCCGAAGATATTGATATTTCTACTTTTATTCATGATACTCCGACAACCCTACGCCCCAGCTCCTCGACTCCTCCACATCACAGCTCTTTGACTTCTCCACAACATAACTCTTCCCCTTCACGCCACAGCTCCTCCACTCATCTACGCCACAGCCTCTCGACGCCTCCACACTCCAGCTCCTCCACTCCTCCAACCCACAGCTCTTTGACTTTTTCACGCCCCAGCTCTTCTACTCCTCCATGCCAGAGAACCATGACTCCTCCACTCGACAGTAGCTTGACTCCCCAAAGCCACAGCTCTTCGCCTCTTCCACCCCATAGCACCACACCTCCTCCACCACACAGTATCTCCACTTCCCCAAGCTACGATACGTTGACCTCCTCCCATTCAAGCAGTGCCGACGTGGGCGAAAAAGGCTCTGAATCTGAGCTGGAATTATCGGACAGTGATTGCAAAGCTAAAAATGTAACTAAATGTGGTTTTTGACAAAAGATTTTCTAATTACACCAAAGTATCTGTTTATTTTTTGTCTTTGAATTGCACTTCATCATAGTGATAAACAACAGCTATTAAACGCAAACCACACGAGTAGGTTATTGATCCGTTTAATCATATATTACATACATAATCATATATACATTTACATAATCATACATTTCATATTGACCTGTGCCAACTAAATGAAATTATCTGCAGTAAATCACTTGTTCTCCACTGCTCAGCATCGTTGCAAGTTTTAAGAGTTTATATTTGATTTGTATTTTATATTTACTTTATATTTTCAGACTATTTTTTGTTGCGGACTGTATTTGGTGCCTTTTTTTTGATACAGTTGCTTTTTACGTTTTTTGTTTGTATCTGTTGACGTGACGCCATAGTTTTGCAAAAACGCTGCCATGTTCAAGAAACTTACTTAATTCCGTTTAAGTCTCAATTGCCCCATTATGTGGAGACGTTTGATATCTTGAACTACTTATGGTGTCTCCAGATTGACCGCTTTAATCCAGTCAGCGAAAGTTGTCATTTTTATTACATTTCAACGTTTACTGTAGTTGAAACGATATAAAAACGGCAACTTTTGTTTGGTGGGAAGCTGAAATGATGCAAAGAACGGAATTTTTACAAGCCACACATTAGCCAGCTTCCTTCTTGATTTGCGACTTTTTGCATTGCTCTCAATTTGAAGGATTAATTTGTTAACACTGAGGCTGATTCCAGAAGGTCCATCATCTTCTGTAAACCAAACAAAGCAATTTCACTTCATTGATGAGACCTTTCTTGAATTATTTTTGAAATCTTCGATCAGTTTTGTATTATACGCCGAGTAAGCTGGTGAAAGGCTTTTGTTATCAAACAGTGGAACAACGCAAAAACATCGTCCGACAACGAAATATTTATGCACAAGTTTGATTGAAGTTTCTCTCGATGGTTAGTTTGGCAATACCATCCATCACCGTCTCTGGACCTTCAATTTATTAAAGTCGTCGTTTGGGTTGGTCCGAACACAGTGGAAGTGATTAAAATTCTCTCTACAATGTGGTTACTTACATATCTATTCTCGGTGTAATCTGCTATGATTAACATCGCGAACATGATTTGAGATATTCTTGCTTGTATTTTGGCCGCTTTACTTTTTCGAGGCCAATTTGTATTTACCCAACAAGATGCTTTGATTGAGAACAAATGACCACATCTTATAAGTCTCCATATTTAAAGCCATCTTATTTGCAAAAATATGCTTATTTCTGTACGGTGTTGTCACATTTCTTTGCCACCACCAAATACCAAAGCATAACTGTCATTGAAAAGAAAAGAATTCTCGATGAGACCAAATCAATTTATTTTGATTCAACGTCTTCGAGTAAAATTCGCTTTTGTATTTTGTTCTGTGTTTTTGTATTATGTTTTCATCGAGTTTATGTTTATTTTACGTCTATTATTGTTTTGATTTGATGTCCAGCTAGTAAAAGTTGCACTTTTCAAAGGGGCATGTTTTTAGCTGGACACTTTACCTTTGAATGAACTAAGACGAACATATGAGCCATCAGTGCATATGAGCCACGAAGCAAAGATTTTGTTGCGCAATACACGTTCAAAAACAAACCAGACGGAGTGGATTGCGTGGTGATATTATAGAATTTTTTTTTCTGTGCGCAATCAATCATTCATGTTTTCTGTCACCTTTTTTAAAGTTCACAAAAATACCATAATAAGGAAAACATGTTTACATTTTTTTGTGTTGATGACAGCTTGGCAGTGATATGCGTTTGCTTAATGTGGATCACAGCTACGCGCGGTGCAAACGACGCTCTAAAACAGGGGTGGGGAACCTGCGGCCCGCGTCAAAATTTCTTTACCCAAAATATATTGAAACAACAGCTCAAAAAAGAGTAGGGTGTGCATTCTTGGTATATTGCGAATGGCCTTCTATGACTAGTTAATCCATCATAGAAGATTAAGAATTCCAATTGAGAGTTGAGTTACAATTAAGAGTTGCAACATCTTCCGTGTCAGCAGATATCACACGACTCACCAAAAATAAAAACTTTCAGCCATCCCACTAGCTGTGAAAGTGAAATAAATTATTGTCTACTAACTGTCTTCGCTGCATTTTTTATCTGTTAATAAAATTTAGAAATTTTTAGTGGCCCGCCTGTGTTATTTCTCATTTTATGTGGCCCGCAATACTAAAAGGGTTCCCCACCCCTGCTCTAAAACAAGGGTCTCAAGCTCAAATTGCTTTGAGGGCCAAATAAAAACTTGTAAATTAACTCGAGGGCCGCAATACACAATAAGAAGTCAATAAACAAAATAACACAGTTAAAACGCAATAAAAAAAGGCAGTAAGAACACACCAAGAACGTTAGATCTCAAGAAAAAGTAATAAGAATAAAAAGATGGAAAAACACTGTACAAACGTAAACGAAACGACGGACCTGGACAGTAAAAATCTTGCAATCAACTTTCTAAAAGCGCGGAAAAAACTAAAC
Organism: Aplidium turbinatum; assembly: GCF_918807975.1. Classification (NCBI taxonomy): domain Eukaryota; kingdom Metazoa; phylum Chordata; class Ascidiacea; order Aplousobranchia; family Polyclinidae; genus Aplidium; species Aplidium turbinatum. The sequence continues at coordinate 44,177,315 of NC_137472.1, read as the reverse complement.
CCTTAAAAAACTGACTTCAGCAAATAATAAGGTTACTATTGCGATAAGGACATAAAAAGTGAATAGGCAATGTTATTGTGATGTAACAATACGAGTTTCTCAGACGTAATAAAATGGCGCGACAGTGGTGCAAAAAAGTCATGTGAAGTTTGATGGACATTTTCAGAGTTTTTGAGCAATTTTAGAGTGCATTTTATCTTTTTAAATCTACAGAAAAAATATGTAGGCTACTGTAATTGTCAATTATTTCAAAGTTTAAAAATTCATTGCGGGCTGCACAAAAAATCCTCATTTTCAGAGTTTTTGAGCAATTTTAGAGTGCATTTTATCTTTTTAAATCTACAGAGAAAATATGTAGGCTACTGTAATTGTCAATTATTTCAAAGTTTAAAAATTCATTGCGGGCTGCACAAAAAATCCGCATGGGCCGTGTGTTTGAAACCCTTGCTTTAAAAGCTTTTTAGAGTTACTTGCCAAAATATTTTTCGAAAACGTCATAGGCCTACCTTTTAAAAATGTATGCACATTGTTGTAAATTACTGTTAAACCACTTTCGAGTGTTTTCAGTTAATTGTGGCCTGGATCCAGAAGACTGGATCAGCCTACTTTTCTTTTTAAATTTTGCAAAACTGGAAATTAAGTTGTTTTGGAACGAAATCTATATGTGAAGTGTGAACCTGTGCAACATAAGTAGCTTTTGAGATGACAAAGTGACACGTGTTTAAAGTAAATTTGAAGAACGTGTATATCTCATCGTGCCAGCAACAGGCGCTATTGTCAACATCAACGAGGTTGCCTCCCTCGAATATGCAAAATAATTGTGGCTGTGTTCGTACGATCTTGCACAGACTTTTAATAGTTAAATTTAAGTTATTTTTTCATCCTTCAAGCTCGATGCAAGCCAGTCGCAAGTTTGTTTTATGTACGGTACCCGAAAATGTTTTTCTTTGCGTGGCCTATAACTTTCACCCTTTTAAGTTACACCTGTTGTCGTTTGCGAAGGTTTGACATAATTGATGAACAAATGTCGAAAGAATCTTTGAAAATCGAAATTTTATTTTTCCATCATTGCATTCCGTCGAGCTACTTTTCACTTCACTGACCTCGTTAACTTTTAAGTGAGTTTTACAAACAATCAACTTTCTTTGAGCACGGTTGCATGAGCGCGGAATCTGCTCTGCTGTTATTTCAACCCAAATAAATTTCGATACGAGTCATTCCACTCATATGTGAGTCAGATCAGATCAATTACACTGGTCTACACAAAATTTCAGGTTTGGGTTTTGACAACCCATTTTAGCTAATTTTGGGGCACTGAATCCGAAAATGAACTCAGATTTTCTTTATCACATCACGTTTTTGAGATATGAAATATCCCTAATTTTTGAAAAAAATCAATTTTTGCCCCCTCTCTGTTGTCAAAACAAGGAATTCTGATGCAATAAACACTGTTTTACCTGCAATAATCTAGCTTTAATTAACAAACAAGCATTCTATATTATATTCACACAAATTTGCGTTGTCTTTATTAAAATTTCATGCCTTGGAATAAAAAATAGGCATGCAAAAGAGCAACCATAATAACATCAAACGCTACATTATGCTGACGAACATGTCGATAGGACAGTGACAAGGTATTTTCTGAATTATAGCCTACAGTTCACACAATATGCACATAGACATTCCAATGGAGTGCAGAAATTCTGAAGACACACACAGAAATAGCAAAGTGCCAAAATAAAGATTGACTCAAAGGGATTTGGACAGGGCGAGTTCAGAAACAGTCAAAAAAAGAGCTTTCATAAATATGAACTCTTCACTTATAAGCTTAAAAAGGCTCTTTTGAGGGACTTTCTTTTATGAGCAGCATCTATAATTTCTCTTTTAAAACTACAACAATAGTCGGCCATCATGACAATCCCACCGACCTTGATAACGTTCCTGCATAATTTTAATATCCTGGTGGAAACGTTCACCCTGTTCTTCACTTACTTTCTCAAGGCTTTCTGGAAACTCATCCGCATATGGCTTTTCAAATAGTGAACTTTGATGCTCATCCTGCGTCCCAAATCTTCAAAACTAAGCAGTAGCTCCCTTAAAAGATCTTTATAATTTTCTGCTTTTCTGTTTCCCAAAAATTTCTCACAACAGCACCGAAAGCATTCCAAGCTCTAGCCTCGAATGCCAACATTGATTTTACAAAATTTTCATCCTTTAACAATTGCCTGATTTGTGGTCCATTGAAAATCCCAGCTCTTTTTTTCTCTTCACTGAGACCAGGAAAAGCATAACATAGGCTATATACTTAAAACACTCTCCTTCATGATTCAAAGCTTTTACATATTGTTTCATGAGACCAAATTTGATGTGAAGAGGAGGCAAGAGGATCTTTTTGATATCAACTAACTGATCACATATGATATTTTTGTTTCCAGGTGTCAAGGTGAGCCTTGGAGGCCACTCTTCTTTGTTCCAGTGCTGATCCTTGGCCCTGCTGTCCCAGTAGCATAGGAAACATGGGTATTTGGTGTAGCCACTTTGTTGCCCCAGCAAAAATTCACCATTTTTAAATCCACACAGATGAGCCAACCATGCTCATGGTACTTTAACTTTTCAAGAAAGGTTTTGATGTCCTGATACTCTTCTTTCATTGTCACCGAATGTCCTATCGGAATAGAATCGTACACGTTACCATTGTGAAGTAGAACACACTTCAAACTTCGTTTGGAGCTATCAATGAAAAGTCTCCATTCGTCTGCATCATACTGTGGTAATCCCATTTCTAGAAGAAGCCCTCCTATATTGTTGCAATAAACGAAATTGGGTCCTTGTTTAAAAAGTTGGCTCTTTTTTGGCCCTTTTTGAACGTGCAGTTGGCTCCTTGCCAAATTTACATCTGGTAACCCTGCTGCACAGAGATAGCAGCTGACCCACAGATAACGCCTGAGAAGCCAAGGCAGGGAGTTCAAGCCAGCATGGAAAAACTCAACGCTACCAATCTCCACTATGTCCTATTACGATTATTATCATAACAGGAATTTTTTTTATTTTAAAGGAAATCTGAACCAATTTATGAATTTAGTGTAAAAATGTCTCTATGTTTGAAAGTTTATAGCTGTCAGAAAATAATTATATTTGACATTTTACTGCACTAAAAAGGGTAAAAATTGGTCAATTTCATTAATAATGGCAACGATAGAAAGAAAACTTGATGTGATAGAGAAAATCTGAGTTCATTTTCAGATTCAGCGCCCCAAAGTTAGCCAAAATCAGTTGTCAAAACCCAAACCTGAAAAAAAAAGTTGAAATTTGTAGACCAGTGTTATGGTTTCCAACTTTTTTTTGTTATCACGGACCCTTTTCGAAAAAATCATCAACCCTAAAGGATGAAATTATTGTAGGCTATTAGATTAATTTATTTCCGATCTGTTTTTTTTTTAAATTAGCATTTTCAATTGAAGCCTTCTTTTTTGTAAAACGTGCTACACTAAAAAAGTTGTTAAAATAGGTATTTTAAATGCCTCTTGTATCGTTATAGGTGACGTAGCCTACAACCTTATGCGGAAATCGATGACCTACAGTAAGTGCTAGAAGTTGAGACATGTGACATCCCAAATTTTCAAACATACAGTAATATCGTTTTTTTTCCACCAAAAGCAATTTTGACTTTAGTTTATATAGGCCTACTGAAGTTAACCCAACCCTAAATATGTTCAGGTGAATTTGAGCCCAGCTGACAGACTTGGTCGACAGCACACTCTCAAAGGTTCATTTCCCGGAACAAAGTTTGACCAATCACCATTGACTAACAATTTTTTAATGCAATGCTCATATCGAAATGTTTGTCTAGAATCGCCTACACTTTTACGAAGCTTAACTACGCACTGAGTGTTCAAAGGTGTATTTTCATTGCAAACAACTTTTCTGGTATGGTATGCAAACCAACTTGTGTTGTTTTTTGCTATAAAAATCGCGTTCATTCTTATGTAAATAGGCCTATGTTGGTATGCAAATGTGTAGGCATACTCTATACCAGTGGTTCCCAACCTTTTTGTTGTCACGGACCCCTTTAGACAAATTATTAATTCTGCGGACCCCTACCTAAATTTTGCCTGAAACTCAACATACTATTGACTATTGTAATAATTATGCCACTCAACTACTGTTTTGTGTCATATTGCATTGCCGCTATGACTCCTGCGGCAAATATCAGGCTAAACAGTTGCTCAAATAAGAAAATGAATGAATTGTTCTAGAAATGTCAGCAGTATTTGAATATTAAGGTGACCCAAAGTGCCATGTCGAAACTTTTTCAACGTAAGCAAATTTAATGAGAGGTCTGTTGTTGCCTTTCCTGAACTAAACGACTGAATTGTGCTTGAGTTTTTGACAATGCAACACGCATATCATCTTCAACGTTCAGGCGATTTCGATGTTTAGTTTTAATTGTAACAAGAGCTGAGAATCCTGCCTTGCAAGATAAGTGGTTATGAATGGTAACAAAACAATAATCGCTTGCTTTGCCAAGAATGGGTGGGTTTGCAGTTGTGAGCACCAAAATACTTCCATAGTTTTTGAATGAAATTCAATGCGTAATAACTCTTTTGATCTCAAATCAATTAGGTCATCTTTACTGAGATCGTCATCGCTAATGATGTTCAAGTCAAAAAGAAAAGAATTTCGAATCCATGTTTCAACTTCGTGCGGCAGCGGCAGGTGTTCTAAATTAAAATGACGTTGAAATGAGATTTGCAGGTTTCCAAGTGTGCGCAAAATTTTTCTCTCATAGAGATCAAAAGAGTACATTCTCTTTGAGTTTCATCCATCAAGATAAGATCTTCTAACATTGAAAAGTTAACGTAATTACCTGCTTCCAATCTGCGTTTCCAAACCGGCAACTTGGGGAACGTTCAAATATTACGTAACGCCTTCGAGGGGGAGGGGGGGTTTATGCAATGCGTTACGTTAGCGTCACATCGGGGGGGAGGGGGTTCAAGCAAAACGTTACGTAACGCTTTCGAGTACGGAATGTTAGTTTTTTGTGCTGAATTCGTAGTGAAAAAGCGTTACATGGGGGAGGGGGGATTGAAAATAGCGTTACGTTGGCGTTACATGGGGAGGGGGGTCAAAAATTCGGAAAAAAAGCGTTACGTAATATTTGAACGTTCCCTTGGCTAAAAACGCTTTCAGTTTTTCAGGTGCATCAATTATTGTCACACCTGGTCCTTGAATGCCACGATTAACATTGTTAATATGACCAAAAATATCGGCTAAGTAGGCCATGCCGCATAGAAAACTTTTACTCTCAAACAATTTTGAGAGGGGACTTCGTTTTGCTTTCAAAAGAGTTGATACCTCATTTTTTAGCTGCTGCAGTCGTTTTAAAACTTCTCCTCTAGATAACCAACGTACCTCAGAATGATACAAAAGTACTTCGTAATCTGACCCTACTTCTTGACAGAGCGCTTTAAAAGTACGGTGGTTTACAGCTCTGCTTTTGATGCAATTAACAACTTTCACGCAATTCGTCAGAATTTCTTTGAGACTTGCTGGTAAAGTTTTTCCTGCTAAGGCGTACCTGTGCAAGAAGCATTGGGTAACAACCACGCGAGGAGCTTCGTTTTTTACTAAAGCAGCAAATCCGGATTTGTTTCCTAGCATAGCTGGTGCTCAATCCGTGCATATAGAACTTTTTTTTTCCAAAATTCGTCAAGGTAATCACGGACCCCCAAATGCTTTCTCACGGACCCCCAAGGGGTCCGCGAACCCCAGGTTGGGAACCACTGCTCTATACGGTCCGCAGGAACGAATACGGTAGGTTTTTACATCCATCGGCAGCATGCTTGAGAGGAGACATGAAGATTGGCTACTTTGTGTTTCTGTTCCCTTATGAATATTCAACTAATAAGAAATATGTGGTCTTCAAGTTCTTGTTTAATATGGAGGCTACTGAAGCTATGAGATAAATACTTGAAAACTTCTAAACTGCAACCGGGGCTGACACGATTGCACCCATTGGTCATGTGCCCCCAGCAGTCGGTACACCCTCTCCCCAAATCGTGAAAAGTCCTTCTCAAGAATTTAAGAAGTAATGCCATCAGTGGCGGCTCGTCCTAATATGCTGCAGCATACCCTCGTGAAATTGGTGAATGTAAATCCCATGTAAAACATTTTTTTGCAGGCTATCCATTAAACACAGCCACGAGCATAGGCGTAGGGGAGAGTTAGTTTTTGGGGGCGCGAAAAAATTCTTGTTCAAATAAATGAATGCGCCCAAAAAATTTTTGCAACAAAGCATAGACCACCTGATTAAAAATTCTATACTGCTCGTCTGGTATAATTTTGATTATTTGAGAAAGAAGTTAAAAATAAGTTCAATCTTATGAAATTTTTGAAACTTGCTGTAAGTTCTTGCCCAAGTTTTTATCAAATTTTTAACTAATTAAATAGTGCGGGGGTGCGGTTGCATTTTATTTGACATTTGCATAAATATTTTTGAACAAAAAATCAAAAAAGTTCTAAATGGAATTTTTGAAACATGCTGAAAGTTCCTAATGACTTCAGCGTTGCCAATTTTTTTGTTAATTTTGCAGTTTTTTATTGTTATAAAATTTATTTAAGTTGTGATTCAAAATGAAACGACGACTTTCACAAAAACTGATAAGAACAAATACTTATATTTTCTGGCAAAGCTTTATTGCGTAATACTAATGAGAAAAACAAAAAAACAATATGTTGAAAAATGATTGTAAATAAAAATTTATCGTTCATTGTTTTGTATCAAGCCGTAGTCAACTTTTTTTTTGACGACTCCTGGCACTCCCAAATTCCTCCGACTTTACACCCAGAATTAAGCTAATATGAAATGCCAGGATGAAGCTGCCATGCTAAGAAGCGTTTTCAGTTCTATATCTGTTCCATACAAAGTAATTGACTGCTGTAGCGTACTGTTTTGGTCAACATGTCTATATCAAATAACCAGCAAAAAATATTACTACGCGATACCATGCACTCCGACTAGAACAGTGGTTCTCAACCTTTTTGCTTTGGCGGACCCCTTTTGGTACCTTCGAAGCGGTCGTGGATCCTTAAAAAAAAATTATCTAAAATTTTGGTATATCGCTTTTCCTATAATGGAATCAAATGTTTCATAAGTTTCGAAGCGACACACTTAGAAGAATTTGTTGAACTCGCGACAAATTTATAACAATTGATGACATTGACGAAATTATGTTATGAGCTTTTTGTTGGCAGACAGCATCAAAAATCAGTAATCTATATGTGGATTTTACGTTTTTCTATAAATTTTATCACAAATCAATATAATTTTGCGACCGTTAACAAGAATTTCTCCCTTTTTTCATTTCTAATCAATATTAATTCGTTATAATCTTTGTCATTGCAAAACTGTGAGTGGTGATAGACTGCTGACTAACGTTTGCATTTCTAAGTTAAGCATTGATCAATAGACTGCTGTCACAACAGAATTAATTTGAACATAGCCTTAAAAAACTAATTAATTTATATCAGCGTAGTCCGACTGCAGGCCCGCGGGCCAAACTTGGCCCGCGAGCTCCGTTTCATTGGCCCACGAACTGATACGCAGCTTTGCTTTAATCTTGCAATATCACTTCAATTTTTGTTTCTTTGTTATTGGAATTGACAAAAAAACTTTGTGAATGATCCTTCTTGATGCATAACAATAAGTTACCACTTTGCTCAAAATTTTTTCCCATGGTCGTGAGAGTTAGTACACAGCCCCTAGAGCAGCGTTTCTTAACCTTTTCTGACTCTAGCACCCCTGTAAACAAGTCTGAACAATCTAGCACCCCCTAACCATCGTTGACATACCACTAGCCTACTACAGTGCCGGGGAAAAGTTTAGTAGAGGCCGAAATTTTGATATGCCTTCAAGATCGCCGGCAATATATTAGCCTATGCAATCAAATCTGTTGTTGTCTAACAAAGTGTGCATTCGTTTTAACGAAGTTGATTCAGGATTAAGATTTGGTATTTGACTTTCATTCACCAACAGAAATTCAATTATAACCATATGTAAGTGAATCAACTCTTTTAAAACACCAGCACAGTTTGTTAGGCGACAAGAAACTTCACTACAAAATATACCGCCAGCGATCAAAAAGCATGTCAAAATTTCGGCACTGCCATTAAACTTTAGTCCGCACTATTGAAGGAAAGCGATTGACAAATTGATCGTTTTGTTTATTCTTCAAAACTACTGTCAACATTGGTGATAAAATGTGACACACGCCCCATCGGCCTGACACTACAGAGACAGGCATGGGTGCGCCTCAACCGTCTCCGTACGGGCGTCGGGCTTTTCCGCTCAACCATGCACCAATGGGGAATGGCTTCTTCCTCCTCCTGTGAATGTGGTGCCGAGGAACAGACCGCAGACCACATCATCAATGACTGTACCATCTTCAAACCACCTAACGGAGTGGAAGGTCTGCGCGTCATGGATGATGAAACTAAAGACTGGCTGCTCTCTAGCAGCCTTTCAGTGTAGTCCGGGAACATCGTGAATCTGGGCTGGTAAAAGGATAGACCCTCGGCCCCAGAAGCTCAGACGACGACGAAAGAAATAGGAAAACCAAAGAATAGTGAAAGAACATGGACAAACTTAAGTATACCCAGCTGGGTAACTAGTTACACATGTATCAATATGATTTCTGTTGTTGCTTATGTGTGACCAATTTCTCAATTTGAGGCTTCGTGTTGGTGAAAGCCATTCTCATATCGTGGAGCAACCCATGTTGAAGCCGGTTCTGGCCAATTGTTTTGATTTGGAGCATGGTGGAGAACGCCTTCTCACACAGGTAGGTAGTCGGAAATGGAACGATCAATTCCAATGCTGCCCGTGCCAATGTAGGATAAGCTGTCAACTGATCACACCAAAAATCAGCAAGCCGAAGTTGACGAAATTTTGTCCGACAACTCTGATTCACCTGCTTATCAATCAGCTCCTCCTTTAATCTACTATCATCATTCATGTCTGCCAAGAAGGGCTGCTATTGTCCACTCTGGATATGAGTGACTCGTGGGAAAGTATTTTGCCATAGTGGTTTCAAGAAGCGAGAGATGAGCAACAATATTACAACAAAGCACCCACCAGGTAAGTTCGCACAATGTACTCAGGATCAACTTGCGTACTTGGCTGGGAGATGACTATAATAACAGAAAATCATGTATAGGCCATTTCGAAACAGCAACCATTGTTATGACAACTGCTGATACTGGCAGAAAGAGGAAAAAAATGCAGAAAAGTAAAATAGCATTTTTTGATATTATACTGCATGCATTTAGCACCCCCTACAGTCTATTCTAGCACCCCCTGGGGGTGCTAGCACCCCCGGTTAAGAAACGCTGCCCTAGAGCTTCAACTCCAATTATGTAAACTTCAGAACGATCCGTTTTGCTGTCAAAGAAAATGGAAAATCCTGCAAGCTTTTGGAAGTTAGTGTTAAAGGAGAAGTTTCCCCTTTTAAAAGATGCTGTTCTGAACCTGTAGGCTACTCGATGTTTGGAAGTAGGCTACATACATTTGCGAATGTACGTTTTCGGCAATAAACAATATTAAAACCAAAATTCGAAATCAACTTGGAAACGAGGCTCTTTACGCTTGCGTTCGGATGGCCACAACTACGATTCTCGTGGATACCAAGCTGTAGAGGTTTTAGAGAATAGTAACTATATGCCATAGGCTATGTAGGCTATAATTTGCCAGCAATAAGCCTATGAATCGCTATTTAAAAGCATTGGCCCGCAAGATAAAAAAAAAGTTTTTTGGCCCGCGATGAAAAGAAGTTGAACCACGCTGATTTATATGGTATTTTTTAGTTAAGAAACCAAACCTTTGTGCATTGTCCTTTGAAAGTTCAAAGAACATCGCACCAGTTCGTTGGGGTACAGTTTCAAAATCACGGTAATACACAAATAAAGCACAACCAACCAATTTTTAAATTTCGTAATTTATCAATTATTCTGCAAACTCGGAAACTTTTACGGACCCTCTGAAATTGCTTCGCAGACCCCCGGTTGAAAACCACTGGACTAGAAAATTACTCGACACTTATTTCTTTTTTCACACTACTATAGCGTCCCCGGGCATGCTATGATGCTTTTACTTCAACTAGCCTGCATTGTTTGGAAATTTATCTGTGGCCCAAGTGATAATTAATCAAAGACATGCCCAATGGAGACTTGGGAGAGCAATCTCCCCGATAAAAAGGGCTTTTAATAGGTTACTAACGTTTTAATGATATTGTATCACATGTTTAATGACGTTTTATAAATGTTCGGCTGCATTCATGATTCAGTCCGACTTAGAACGATCTCGACTTAGAACGACTTAGAACGGCAGCCGTGGCCGAGTGGTTAGCGCGTTGGGCTCGCAGTCGAGAGCCTGCATGTTCGACTCCAGCCACCCGCGCACTTGCTGTTGTTTCTCTGGGCAAGAAACTTAACGATAATTGCCTCTACCCAGTGATCGATTTCGAGTAATGGGTAGTACCAAATTTAAGTCATAAGTAGAGTAGACAACCGGAAACAGACATTGTCGTCGGCTGCAGCGTGGGTCAGGTGTATGTCGGAAGGTGTACACCGATGCATAGCGCTCAAGTCCGCTTTCCCGCAATGCAGGATAAAGATAAACAAACAAACAAAAAAAACAGTAGCTATATTTTAAAACAAACTCTTTATTTCAAATAAGTTATTAAAATATTTACCCCCTCTCAACAATTGCTTTTGGCCCCTGAAATTTATTTCTAGCTACGTCCTTGGTAATGTGATAACATAATTATGAGAAACCTGTTCCCATATCATGCTGTAGGCTACTGCTTCCATGTTCTTCACCTTTTCACTTCATCATTAGTACTGGTATTTTATTACATTTTGGGATAGCCCAGGCTATATCTTTTGTTAGACATGCTGCGCTTACTTACGCAATTTTACGACCCTAAGGAGTTGTGTCTTTTTGGTGAAACCACAAAGAAACTAAACCAAAGAGCATCACGGCGTTTATCATAATACAAATATAAATAGAGAATTTAAATGGTTTTGGCTGTTAAATAAAGCTTCTGGAAACGAATTTACATTGCATTGAAACAAAGTTTTGCAATGAATTACGTAACGTTGCGAACAAAGGCAGTTGCGGCGAAGGATGAAAAACATTTTGTGTTTTTTTTTTATCACGTAATAGCAAAATTGATGGTTTTGACATACGCAGCTATTTGCATAATACAATTTTTTTTATTGTTTGTAAACTTTCAAATTTCGAATGATTGATAGTTAACATGAGGGCCGTTGAGGGGGTAATTTGAGTCATGTACCAATGAGATCTCTGGGCCCCAAATCTAGCTTTGCCAATGTAGACTACACTTTACCACTCGTCACAAGTGCGTCGCAAGTTCAGCAAATTCTTCTAAGTGCGTTGCAGCGAAAAAAGTTTGAGAACCACTAACCTATACAGACTCTAACATCGAAATATTTATGATTTTTTTGTAAATAAAAATCAATTATTTATGATGTTATGCGGAATAAAATGTGGAAAATCCTATTGTCTTTTTCTCACATCGTTGCAGCCATTAATAGATTTTTTCTTTTGATTAATTAATATTCAACGTTTTGGAAGACAGAACTGTATGGCGTAACGCGTAGACCAGGGGTGTGCAACCTTTTTTACAGGAGGGCCAGATATAAACAACTGGGTGAAACCGCGGGCCGCATGTTTATTTGACATATGATTTCTAGTAGTTGCAGGCACAAAAAAGTAGTTTTTTGTTATTCATGTGGTATTATTAGGGGATCTCCTTGCAGAAATAATAAGTTAAGACGTATAAATTTCTGAAGAAAACTGCTATTTAAATCTATTGTCACACAGTCTTTAAACGAGTTCAGTGAGAAGTTTGCAGCTGGCTTCTTTTCCCCACGGATTTTTCCAAATTTACTTCAATGGAAGTGCTAGCAATAAAGCGAATTATTCGAAGTCCATTTTCCAAGTGTTCGTCTGTCAGAACCGATCGATAGGGAGATTTTATGACGTCCATTTTAAAAAAAATTGTTCGCACAAATACGTTGAGCTAAAAAGAGCCATTTTTGAAGCCATGAACTTTTTCAAATGTGGAAAGTCACCTTGTTTAAGATGTTTTCGGTAAAAATCGCCAAGATTCATTTCTAAATACTTTGCTTTCAAATCCGTTTGCTCTTGAAGATCAATCAGTTCAAGTTGGATATCACCTGGTGCTTTGTCAATGTCTGTGTTGAATGCCGAAGAGAATATACCAAACAAATGTTCATGAGATTTAAAGTCCTTGAAACGAGCCAAAAATTCATAGGCCTACAACAATTTTTCAAGTTGGTCTGCAAATTCAGTTTTCTTCTCAGGATGCATTCCATAGTTTCTCAAAGTTGGAAAGTGGAAAAGATTTCCTGTCTGCAGTAGCGTAGCCAGGAATTTTGAAAGGGGGGGTTTTGACCACCCAACGGCGGGGGGTCTGCAGTAGCGTAGCCAGGAATTTTGAAAGGGGGGGTTTTGACCACCCAACGGCGGGGGGTCTGGGGGGGCCTCCCCCAGAAAATTTTGAAAAATTACTTTGAATTTGGTGCATTCTGAGAGCATTTTCAACAAAAATGTGGGTATGAATATTCCTGTAAAATGGTACTGTCCGGTAGCATAGCAAAAGGATAAGATCATGTTTTCTTCGGCATTTTTCGGAAAAAAAAGCTAAGTCTCTGTGTTTTCTTGTTGCTAATTCCTGGCTGAGATGTTTGAATGTTTGGTATTGGCAAAACTCGCTCTTTTAATGCAATTTTGTTTAAAATTATGCAAATTTTTTTTAGACTGAAAGCATCATTCTCAATATCGTGACGTCACACGCGTGCCAAAGGGGGGGTTGTAACCCCCAAACCCCCCCCCCCCCCCCCCTTGGCTACGCCACTGCCTGTCTGTATGTGACTTTCCAAAGTCGTAATTTGTTCATAAAGCCTTTTATGTGACCATACATCTCATTCGCATACTGTTTTTTTTGCTGAAGTCTTGCATTGAGTTCATTCAATTGTTTTGTTTTGCCCTTTTCAATTGCCACTTTTTCAATTTTTTTTTCTTCCAATGCCTCTACTTTTTTACTTCTAATTTTAACAAATTTTCTATTTTGACTGGTTCAACAAATTTGGCAAGGAATGGGCCGCTAGACTGAAGTTGTTCTGATCCAACTGCTTGTAGGCCTATAGGCTAGGCCTACATTAGGCAACTGCTAAATTTGACGCAAGCCGGCTCTACAAAAGGTCTAAAGCAAGAGATCAAATAAAAAGGCGACAAAGCCAGAGACAATCGCAGGGCTCCACCTCTGATCTTCTGACGTTTCAAATAATTAAATACAACGGATTAGCGGTGGCCGGTGGGAAATTTCTAAAATGGTTAACAGAAGGTGCGAAATTACAATAATCCACTCCACAATGAATTGTTCACATGTACCAGACTAAACTAAATTATTATAAACACGTTTCGCGGGCCGTACACAATTCAAAATTGGTACATCTTCGCGGGCCGCACAATTTTTCTTCGCGGGCCACATTTGGCCCTCGGGCCGCACGTTGCACACCCCTGGCGTAGACCATATTTTATAAACGCGTTCCAGCGGTTAAACTTCACCCTACATTGACACTGCATCAAACCTCTGTGTGGTAAAAACTCAAATTATATTTCTTTATTGTAGACCTAGTGATAAGCCTATCGGTAATTTAGTTTACCAACGTGATCGACTACGTGTTCAGTGTTCTACCAACAAATAAAATTTACAAGGCCCAATTTAAAAGCCGGCTATGGACTCAATTACAGACATTGCCAAAATCGTTGCAGATTTGAGATTTGAGATGCATGGTTGCACGTCGGCGTTTACAATGATTGACTTTGTGAACGAAGAAACGGCAAGGCCAAGCGGCGGTGGTTCGACTCTTGGGGTTCGACTTTACAGCTTAAGCAATACATTTTAAGGAAAGCTTTCCAATTGCGGTTTCGACTTTTATTGTTAAGCGGTTAAAGCGAAATGTGCTGCGATGTGACGATGTGACAAAACAAATGAAGCTTGGTGCACATTAACCTTGCGTCGACCGTGGTTCCAGGCACTTCATTGATGTTGAATCAGAACGACATCTCACACAATCTAGGACAGTGATTCCCAAACTTTTTTTTAATAGTGCCCCCCCCTGGACAACGAACAGAGTATCAAACGCCCCCTTCGACAAAAAAAGTAAAACCAAAGTTATTTTCCATTCATGACAACTTAAAGTCCATCTCTAATGAGACAGATGAGGTTGGTGCAATGCCATCAGCCTCTTGAGATCGGGTTTCAGTTTGGATAGGAACAATTTTAAGTCTCCCCGTCTAACTATGTCAAGACGGTTTGTTTTGTTATCCAGAAGCGTTGTCACGGCACTGAAAGCACGCTCCACCAAGTACGAGCTGAGAAAGGTTATGATAAAAACTTTGACCCGGTTACGCACGTGAGGGTATTTCTCTTTGATTTGGTTCTGTAGCCAGAACGATTGATACGAGATGTTGAACTTCGGTTTGAGTACAAAATCGCTTTGCAATATCAGTTCCTCCTCAAGAATTCCATGTTTGGAAATATCACAGAATGGGTCGATTATCCAGTCATGGATTTCTAACTGGAATACATCCTGGAATCAAACTCCCATGCCTTTGTGTACTTCTTGAAGATGCTTGCTGTACGTCTTTACGTCAACATCAGATATGCCTTTGTCATTGGTATCAAGTTGATGCAAGCTTGAGAATTGGAAAAATTCTTGTCTAGCTAAATTTTGCTGATACAACACGAGCTTATTTCGTTACCCTGAAGGGATAATTTCAATTCATTAAATTTGGAAAATATGTCTGACAAGTAGGCGATATCATTTCTCACAACCAGGACGTCATTCGCAAGGCCAGGGTCACAACTATTTAGAAATTCCACGATAGTTTCAAACAGCGAATAAAATCGTGCAAGGCAATTTCTCTTGGAAAGCCATCGTACTTCGGTGTGGAGTAGTAAGCGCTCAAAAGCTTCATCATTCTCATTGCACAATCGTTTGAATGAGCGTGTATTTAGAGAGTGCGCTTTAATTTTATTCACTGCTTTGATGACAGTCTTCAAAGACAAATTAAGACGAATGCTAAATCAAAATATTCTCGGATTGTAAGATCGGATTTGAGTAATCGCAGTGCTTCAAATTGTCATGCGTTACGTTATGACCTCAACTAACTTGTAAGGCAATGCGAAGCGACGTTGCCAACATAATTGCCACAGTATCTGCCACAGAGCTTTTATAGTCACCGTCTTCTCTTCAGCGTCGGATTAACTACAGTAGCAGATGTAGCAGCTGCTACGAGTGCTACGGGCCCCGCGCTTCACAAGACCCCGCGCTTGATGAGCAAAACATTTTTTTTTGCAATAAAATTGTCGAACATAGTTGGTAAGTAATTTTTGGCTTGCAAACTGGAATGGCATGGGAAAATATTATAGTTGTAGGATTAAATTAGAGTACTTAGTCCCAACGTCTTATCCCTTCCTAATTAAGTTATTGTAAACTTTAAAAACCGGTAATTTCAGCTGGATGCAACTGCCTAATCGAGTGCCACAAGCCCACGATCCTAGTTGTTTGAAAGATTATTATTCGACTGTACTGTAGCCTACGCCAGTGAGAAGAGTATCAATCTTGCCGATTGCCTTGGACAGAGTTCTTACAACCCGTCCAACATGAGCGGGAAATATAACTGAGTAGGCCTACAGGCACTTGTCAACAAAAAAATTTGGTGCTGTTGCAGAATATGTTCCATGCTATGCTCATTCATTGAATTTAGTTGGTGTATGCGCTGCACAATGGTGTCCAGAAACAGTTCAGTTCCTTGACTTCGTTAAAAATATCTATGTAGGCTATTCTTTGCTGCTTCAGCACACCGGTGGTCCGTTGTGGAGTGTTCAGGTGGTGGAGTGCTAAAAAAGCTCTCTGAAACACGATGGTCCGGAAGAGCTGATGCTTGTAGGCCTACTCAGTTATATTTCCCGCTCATGTTGGACGGGTTGTAAGAACTCTGTCCAAGGCAATCGGCAAGATTGATACTCTTCTCACTGGCGTAGGCTACAGTACAGTCGAATAATCTTTCAAACAACTATAGGATCGTGGGCTTGTGGCACTCGATTAGGCAGTTGCCTCCAGCTGAAATTACCGGTTTTTAAAGTTTACAATAACTTAATTAGGAAGGGATAAGACGTTGGGACTGAGTACTCTAATTTAATCCTACAACTATAATATTTTCCCATGCCATTCCAGTTTGCAAGCCAAAAATTACTTACCAACTATGTTCGACAGTTTTATGGCAAAAAAAATGTTTTGCTCATCAAGCGCGGGGCCTTGTGAAGCGCGGGGCCCGTAGCAGCTGCTACATCTGCTACTATAGTTAATCCGACGCTGAAGAGAAGACGGTGACTATGCCGGTGACCGGTGACAAGAGAAGACGGAAACAGGTAGGCTAATTAAAGAACGTTTTCTTTTCAAAAAAGAGGCACTGGAGAAACTTGCAAATGACCAAGTGCAAATTGCAGAATGTCGACAGCAGACAAATGGACTCCTCGAGAAAATGGAGTTGCTCGAAATTGGAATCTTAGTGGTTTTTTGAAATAGCTTACCCGATCGCTTCCAGGCAATTCAAGTCTCTCTTCAAACAAAGCGGCAAAATCTCATCATTGCTTCAGCGCTGTGTGCCTCTTTGGCAGGATCCCTACAGACTTTCAGAGAACTATTCGCTAAGTTTGAGTCACAGGCGCAGAAGCTGACTCGAGTACCGGATTACCGACCAACGGCAACAAGCACAAGAAGAATTGTCCAAAATCGAACGCACGATGAGAATGTAGGCAGTGGCCGTTCAGTTTCAGATGCAATGGATATCAACTAAAGACAGATTCCGGGTGGAAGTTTTCCTTGCAGTATTGGACAGCCTACAATCTGGTTGGAGCAACGTCACAAGGCATACACCAATTAGTAAAGCACATTGCTATTGATTACTCCTCTCCAGAACTCAAATATTTCACATTGATTAAAGAAAATAATATTGACACCACGTTTCCTAACATTGACAATTTGTTACCGTACGCATTTATCTATGTATGATGGTAACTAATTGTACTGGAGAGAGATCATTTTCAAAATAGAAGTTGATTAAAAACTAGCCTATCTGCGAAACACGATGGGGAAGAGCGGCTACACTATAATAAAAAAAATATCAAATCTATAAAATATTCAATTACTTCCCAGTCATTATATGTACATCAAATCAATCTGCAACAGGCCCCGCACTTGGTTAATCCGGCACTGCTTATCTTGTATTTCTTTGAAGCGAAACATCACAAAAATGCTTTGCAATCCTCTTCTTGTAACTGCCTCAACTTACTCTCAGCGCCCCCCAAACGCCCACTTTATAGCCAGCGCCCCCTTCATGGTCGCAAACGCCCCCAGGAGGGCGCTGGTGCCCACTTTGGGAACTACTGATCTAGGGTCTTTTCTGCATTGTTGAACAGGTTTAACATATATCATTAAAACATGCCCCAACGTTAGAGATTCGTCATAGACTACAATTGTTTGCACATCCCTTTTCTCTACCTCTGCATTGCTTTTATTCAGGAAGGTTTGATTTCTTGTGGAAACTACTAATTGTGGGGGCACAAGCAATTTTCTGCTCTTAACCTTCTTCAATTTGCCTTTCATCTGTAATGTGACCCACTTTCTTCTTCGACTAACAAACATAATGCCACAATCACAACTTACGAGTGTCCTTCGTACTTCGTGAAAAAAGTACATAAAAATAGGCTAATTTACTTTCAGACTTTTGTTTAGTGGCAAAAATGGAAACAATATCCTATACACCGATTATACAAAAGGAAACAATGGGACAAACCTCACGAACATATCAAGGCGAAAACTACACGTAGGCTTAATTTTAATCATTTTGCACCGAGCCAGTTTAGTTAGGCAAGCAATCAATTTGCTGTCAAGTAATCCGCTTCCTCTGAACTATAGCGAAACTTGCCCTGTTCACTTCGCTTTAAGGTCTTTCATAGTCTTTTAAATGATTTAAAGTTTAAGATTTTCTAAACGTTGAAATTCTTTAAAGAGCACAAATTTACTAACAAGATGTGTAACTAATGGTAAATTTCATTAAAGAACAAACTAAACATTAAGCTCCCTAAAGTAAATACGATTAAATTGGTGAGGAAAATTTTAAGTGTTCCAATAACTGCAATAAGACTTTCACACTGAGGTCATGTAGGAAGTGTTTATTTAATAGTTAGGCGTCATTTTCGACTAGTTGGCCTACAGTATGTAACTTGGCCAATAGGTAGCTACACTGCATAAGCAGATTGCACTAGCACAGTGGCTTTTAGTTTTTTACCTGGGTGAGCCCATGTTGCTTCCTTAACTTTTAACAACAAGAAAAATTAAAAAAATGGCAGTACAATAACTATTAGCCACCAGCACAAACAATTTTAATGATATCAATTATGACCATTTCAATATAAAGAATATTCAGAGCGTGGCGTTAAAATGACTATTTTTAAAGATAATCTTACAGTATACCGATAACATTAAACTCGAACTGTGTGCAATTTCTGTTGGTAGTAGGCTACTGCTAGCGTAAAATAATCTTGTGGACGAAGTGGAGGCAGTGCGTAGGCTTTCCACATAAAAAATGAACGTTTGTTTTTTGCTCCATTAAATTACAGTAATAAATTTTGATTAAAAAGTAACATAAAGCATATAAGTTAGTGTTTATTGCTGTACCTTATTGAAAATTAGCAACAATACTATATATCGATAAACCGTACATGATAAAGTGACACTTGGCATTCAAGAAATAGTTACACGTAAAAGAACAAGTGTGGACAAGGAAACTGAGGAATGTCGATGTGAGCTTAGCAGGCTAAAGTTATTGAGTTTTCTGACGTAAAAGTGCAGATTCATACACAACCAAATAAACTTTAATTATATTATTATTATTATTTTTTGAACAAGCTATTTTTCTCCATTGAATGATGGCCTACATGACATGCGTGACAAAAAGTTAACCGTTCATTTGAAGCAGAATAACCTACTCATACCGAAACGCTGCAGACCAGTAACGGCAAAGGTTGGTGATATTTTTTTCTGGAATTACACGTTTTACCGATTTGGTAAAAAAAAGGAAAAAGTCTGTCTCTCCAGTCCACAAAGCTACAGGTTGTAGCAACAGTATTAGCTATCAGATCTAAGGCACCAAGGTTACACCAATGAATGCGTATGACCCCTGTTGCATCCAATAGTACAGTGATTGAAAAAAGCATCGACGTGGTAATGCACGTGCAAGAACAGAATGCAAGACGCCTTGCCATAACGTACACATCGCACTTCGTTTTTTTTGAACAAAATAATCCTATCAATTTTGATTGACATGATTCTTCTTGAACCAACGGCAAAATCAGCAGCAAAAACAGAATGAGCTGAAAAACGAAACACATGGAAAGAAATGTGACTACAATGACGAGAAGAGAGTCCACCGAGTACCAAACCACGATGCAAGGGAATCCATCGTATTTGAATGTGTACGTGGTGACAAAGACTAAGCAAGTCACACCAAAAACGCAGTAGATGCACAAAATTAAAATCGCACTTATAACTCTTACAACTTTGCTAACATTGTTAGCTAATAGTTCGTTTGAATATAACCTCCTTTGTCTTGCCCACAATATTGTGTAAACCAGCATTGTTCCAATTGCATAGAATGTGGATGCAGACCAATGATAAAAGGTGCATGAAAGTACTCCAATCCACTGTTCTCCGATTTTAGTCAAGCAGACAAGAAAAGCACAAATTGCACAACATAAACTGAGATGATTCGATTTTGGAACACCATTTCTGTGACGGTTTTTCCACTCATAACTTGCTAAAGTGACCAACAGATATATAGATGCATTTGTTAAGATTATAACGAGGTATCGTCCAGGAATCAAATAGTCTGGCACAGGGGTGAGACTATTATTATAACCAAACCCATTCTTTTGTAAAAATTCGGTAGGAGCAAAGTTTTGTAAAGTTTGCTTAGAAACTGGTAAGATTTCCATTGCTGTTTCAATGACATGCAATCGGCATCACTTTGCTAAGTTACACCCTTGTGGCGTTGAGTTTAATGATCCTGTATTTTCTTACATTCAACGCGGAGTTTTGTTAGTAAGTTTAACTATTCTTATGAGAAATTCTATCAATAGCTCAGTCGATATATAGCATACCCTTGTAAATGAAAAAAATCAAAGTGTTTAACAAAAGAAAAAAAAACTTTGTAGACAACTGTATCCAGTGGTCAAATGATAGGAAAAGAGAAATATAAAAAAGCACATTTAAACAAACTTTAAGCAAGCTAAATAGACTTACAAATAAAGAATATGACTATTATGTCTAATGTACGCTAAAAGATAGCCTACTATATAATAACACTGCTGACTACTTAAAACCGCAACTACTATTAAGTGTTGTAGCCTACACTTCAAACCATTAGGCTACAACTATGCAAATCTATTAATAATGCAGGATGACTTCAGCCCATCATCTAATTTTCAATCCTTTGAAAATTTATTAAAAAATTTTGTTTTGAAACTTTTCTTTTTAGTAATATTTATAAACTAACATGAAGTAAAACTTTTACCTATGTTTTCGTCAGGTTTTCGTCCGCGTGCCTGAAAGCTGCTGTTCCTACAAAAGTCACTCCTTATAACAGACATCTTTCGACCGAGAGTAATCTCATTTACGTGTATACAGTAGACCTATAACCTTTGGTAGCAGCTGCTGTCTGGTTGATAATAATCTTATTCAAGCTACAGTGTGTAACAAAAGTTTTTTCTTTTAGGTTTGTGGCTAGCTCCAAGCATCAGGTTAGTTTACTACAACTGGTGTATCAGAAAACAACGTCGGTTGTGCTACAGAAAAAGTACAAAAGAAAAATATTTTTTTAGGTATTTTGTTTGTTGTTTTCAGTAAACCTTCGCGTTTTCAGTTTGTTTTGTATTTTTAAAACTTTATATTAAAATTTTCATTATTGTTATTACTAAGTTATTAATAACCTTTGTAAGATGTTGAGGGATAGAGGCACGGACGCCGTTTGTGTCAAATTGTCACGAAAACGAAGGTAACCTCACTTCAGAAAATTGGACGGAAGCGAAGTCAGATATTCGATCAACTGTTTCCAGCTGGCTTGTTCAACGCAAAAGCTATATATACAACATAAATAATTTCTAGGTTTGGCTATTGACATCAGCCTGAAAGAACCTCACTCCAAAACAAAAAAAATAATTTAATGAAGTTGGATCATATTTCCAATCAAAATAATGTCAAAATATTTTCCAATGACCTACATGGGAACGACTTCAGAAAATGAACATGTTACGTTTACACGTACTTCACAAATTGTAGATGCAAACGACCTGTAGGAATGCTCTTGATTTGCCAATTGAGCACTTTTCTAGCAGACATCTTGCTGTTGCATTGTAGCCCACATAGCTCACTGCTCCTGCAGTTTGAGCACTTTGGCAAAGTGAGTGAAAGTATCCAAATGTGGTTCCTTGCGTGTACCACAAATGGAAAAATCACCACGCTGAATTACTTACGGTAGGCCTATATAGTAACAAAGCGTTCAAGTCTAGTGTACGTTTACTGCTCTGATGCGACGGGTTGAAACAATGGCGTCATGTATGTAGTTATATACAGACACAGTATATATATATACAAATATACCAACAACAAAAAAACATGAAATTTTATAGCAGGCTATGCATCTGTTTTAAGAAGTCATATGATGTATTTTCCCTGCAGATGGAAGCAGAGCTGAAAAAAAAAACATATTAAAAGTCTCTGATCATTTCCAAGAAACATCACAAATTTTTTTTGTACATTTGCATTTGAATTTGCATAATGTTAAAAAAATTCAATTATAAATATTTAAAAAAAATGAAAAATTCAAAAAAAAATTCAATTATTTGAGCTCAATATTGAATCCAAGCACCCGATGTGAAGAAAAAATTAGACGACGCATTGCATTATCAAAGTCAAGTCAAAAATCTTTAAAGATCGAAAGTTCTCCAAAACCTTAAAAATTCGTTTGTTAAAATGCTTTGTTTAGTCAATTTTGATGTGCGGATGTGAAACCTGGACGCTAACGGCAAAAATCCGAAAAAAGCTTGAAGCTGCAGAAATGTGGATTTACCGAAGAATTCTTAAAATTCCATGGACAGCTTTTCGAACCAACAGAGCAGTTCTCCAACAGATGGGCCGGGAGTAGCAGATAATGAGATCTATAGAAATGCGGCAACTGAAGTTCTTGGGTCACAGCATAAGGAAAAGCGAACTTGAAGATTTACCTTTTAGTGGAAAAATACTAGGAAAACGGTCAAGAGGAGCTCAAAGATTCACATTTTGCACAATTTTCAACCACATATCAAAAACCCTATTAAAATTTGGCAAGGCGCACGAGATCGATTTAACTGGAACATTATTGTACTGTACATCGAGGGTTGTACCTATCAGCCATGATACCTACAGAGAGAGATGTTAAAAAACAAAATACCCTACCTTGTGGGCCTAACTGGCAAAAAGATAAAAACGGTGGCAAAGATTGATAGCTGAAGTTTAAATCAAAACACAACTTACGCAGTCTTGAAGGTTGGGATTAAGAGTCGGTTTGTAGCGGATCCAGTAGCAATGAAACTCAAGAAAGCAACGTTTCAATGGAGTTAAATGATGACACAGACGTAGATAGCAATTGCGAGAAATATGTTCATTGCTGGAGTGGATGATTTTGGATATGATGGAATATTTCTCAAAAGATTGCCCAGTAAATTTATGGGTGACAAATCGTTTGTTATCAACATAAATAACATGGTGTCATTTGTTAGCGATAACATTGTCTTCAAACTGTCAACACCAAGTCAAGTGGGCAGGGCCTTTGAGAGAAATCAGGATTAGACGGGAAAAAACACAAAAAATGTGCCTCCAAAAATTTTTTCAGCAAGTTTCTGTTGGTTAAGCAAAAATAGTAGGCCTACGCTCTTAGCCAAAACAGCACCAGTTTTTAAGTTTGATCAACAGAAACCGTTCAGTGACACAGAAATCAGTAGACTTAACAGGATCACATTTTATGCCTTGTAATAGTTTAAAATAGCCTACCTTGATATGAGAATGATTTGTTCTTGGTAAGTGATAAACATCTTAAGTAGCATCAACAATGATGGAAAAATACTTGGAAATACCTTTTTCATTCAAAAAATTGTTCATTTTGAAGTTGGTACATGTATATTTTAGTAACAAAAATGGGCCCTAGGCTACTCAAAAATAAAAAAATCGAAAAACTACTCGTTTTTCTTTTACAATGTTAGGCCAGCGGGGAAATTTGCCTAACTTCCCCCATCTCGGAACTCCTGCAAATGGAAGACACAAAACGCATAGAATGTCAACTAGTCTTCAATTGCAATCTGGAACATTGAATATTTTGACGGTCATAATGTAGACTAATGAGATGTTTTTATCTCATGCAACTTTAAGCCAGTAACATAGGCTATTATAAACTAACAAAACAAACTCGTCGAGTGGTTTATTAAGATCTACTTCATAACACAGCAGGTTACCGTAGCATGATAGTCAAATTTTCGTTTAAACCACCAAGGTAAATTTTGTAACTTTGTAGTTTATACTTTGCTTGAATGTGCAATCTGCTTTGAATCCCAGGTTCTATTAAGTTTTCTGGCTGACTCTTCATGTACTGTAGTTGATATTATGTAATTTTTGTTTTATTCCTTCGATATTTGCAATCAGTGTTCATTTTTTTGTTGCCGGCATCACAAAAACAAGAAACTTTCTTCTTGCACAACAAAAACCTCAAGCATGGAAACATGTTCAAATTCCAATGGAATAGTATTGCTTGAATGCTGGGGCAATAGTCTACTGTAGATAACCTTCATTATTTTATGATTGATGTGCATACTGAGTGTTGAGCGACACCAGAAATCTGTATTAACCTGTTTTGATGTGTTATTATTATTATATCAATAATAAATATGCTTTAAATTTGTGTTTTCAATGATTAATAAATGTGGCTTAACTAACCCTTGTAAGAGGCACAACTAACCATCACTGTGGTGTTTGTTAAGCCTTTTGACTACTAGCTTTGGAATGCCTGTAGATCTGGTTGCGGTCGTTCAATAAGGCCCATGCTTCATGCAGAAGTTGTTTGAGATACGACAGATGTAAAGTACCGAAAATGAAAAAATAAAAACAGCTCATATGAAAAAATTTGCAAAAATGCCAAAAGCGGCTCAACTAACCCGACCTTCCCCTATTCAGTTATTAGCTTTGTGGATAGGTTCTCATCACAGTAAGCCTTCTTTTCTTTCTCTTGTGGGTAAAGTTGAGCGGTGTTTATCAACAAGCAACCAGCTGTCGGGATTGAACCAAGTTTGCATTATTGAAACGTCTTATCCGGTGCGCCATCCAACCGCAGACTTTAGCTTACCGTTTAAAATTAGTTTTCAAACCAGAAAACTGATATTAAAGCCAAGCAAAATAAATAAAAAAACTTGAAAATAATTAGCTCTTTTGAATATTAGGCAAAAAAAATGAATTTATTAATTTTTCACTAATAAGAAACACATAATTGAAAATTATCATCTCAGCATCGAATCATCTAAAAAGCTGAAAACTTTCCATCTTCTGAGAAGTCGGTTACTTTCTGTTCGTGAGATAAGCCCCATTTGCAATATAAAACTTTCGATTAACCAAAAAGAACAGCTGAGCAAGATAGGTGCAAATGTTTTTGTTTAGGCTGGTCCTTTTCAATCTTTAGAAACACGGTTCGCACTTTTTTATTTCGCAAAAATTTCATCTACACAAATCAACCAGAATTAGTTTACAACCCTTTATTTTCCTTATTTGTGAAACAACAACGCAAAAATTTGTTCATTAAAAATATGCATCTAAACCAATTTTAAAAACAACTATGCTTTTGCAATAGTTGTGAGAAACAACACGACAAAGTAAAGGCAAGGCAGTAATCAAATCATTATGTCAGTGGGCGATCGGTTCACATGAACAAAATGCA
The DNA here is from genome assembly GCF_918807975.1 of Aplidium turbinatum. Lineage (NCBI taxonomy): Eukaryota > Metazoa > Chordata > Ascidiacea > Aplousobranchia > Polyclinidae > Aplidium > Aplidium turbinatum. The sequence goes on along the minus strand of NC_137472.1, from coordinate 44,152,126 downwards.
AGCACATGACAAAGCAAAAAGTGTTATAAAAATTCGGGGCTTTTACCCCTGGCCTTGAACTGAGCAAAAGTAAAAGACTTTAGAAACTACAATCGTCTTGTGAAATAGGCACAATATAAAAGTCTTTTGTTGGTGTGCAGTAGCCTACCGTAATATATTATGATGCAAAGTAACACCATCAATTTTTTCAAAGTTTAAAGCATGTCTATAAATTTAGGCTGTAGGCTATGCATCTAAAATTGTAAAAAAATGCAGTTTTACTACTTACAAACAACAATAACGCATGTTTAATTGTTTATGCGACCAACCTACTAAATCTATAGTTTTCTATAGTTATACAACTACAACATACAGAAAAACATTCTTAGATTTTATATGTTCAGAAAATTCATCTACCACTTTAAAGTTTTATCTAAAATACAAATGCTTTATTGCTTCTATATTATGCTATCATGCCTTACACGGGAGAGGCTAGGAGCATGTTGTTGCCCAAAATTTATCTTTCTTACCTAGCATTTGTTGTCCATAGACAAGTCTCAAGGGTAGGCCTATACATGGAACAGTTCAAACAAAGTAACTCCAGGTTTAGGTATCAATATGTTGCACATGTCATCCAAGTGACTCCTTACGTCTTGTCTTTTTTTTTTGTGTGTTTTTGGTTTTAATATGGACAACCTTGTCTGATACAAATAAATAATAATAATAAAATCAAACGTGCTATCAGAAATAAGCTGGAGTTTGCTGTTTGTTTTCCATTGCGACAAAATTATTTGGCTACCAGAAGATGATAGATTGATAGTAAGGAAGCACAGTTCGGTTCACAAAGTCAAGCTTAAACCAAAAACCAATTTTTAATAGATGAGTTTTGGGTCTTATTATGTGATCTCTTTCATTCCTGGTCTATGCATAAGGACCTTCTGATGATTCTCCTTTTAGGTGAAACAGGCTGTCAAGGGTTTTTTAACTTTGCTTGGCATTGAGCACTTTTTGCAGCATTAACAGTATTTGCCGAAACACGCCTTTGAATAGTTTCCTTCTCTTCAAATTAACATGTACTTTAAAGGGTAAACGTTAATATCTTAAAATTGATTCAAAATTTTTTTTTTCACTTAATAGTTTTTATTGGTTAGTTTAGTTAACGTAAAATTGAGTGAGTATCCTATGTACATAAAGCAAGATAATTGTTACTTCAATTCAAGTTATAATCTGAGTTGGGTTTATTCAATATCATTTACAAGCAAGTTCCTAAATGCAAAATATTTGGTTTTGCAGGTTTTGCCACCTTTTCCCGTTCATTAACGTGCTGGTAGGTCTATATCAATTTTTGTAGTTAGTATCTTTGTCGTCCGGACGCGTTAATGACGAAAAATAAAATGATTGATTGAATGATTGATTGATTGATATTCTTGTTAAGAGCTCCATTTTTTTTTTTTGGAAACGCCTAGAGATTCGACAATTGCAAACCGTCCTGTCTCAATATTGATTCTAAAAACTTAGTTTGTGACAGATTTTTATAAAGTTTTAAACAAAAATCATCTACGATCTAACCAAGTGAGATAGAAATGGAAACTTTTGTTGCAAGAAACTTTGGTTTTTGCACGCAAAAAAATTAACATTTGTGTAAGATGTTTTTACGATTTTCTACCATGCACTTTAAGCTAAACTCGTGATACGCATTGCTGTAAATAACAGGACAACATTCAAGATAAATTTGACTTCAAGGCTTTTACCGCTTTACGCAGACTCGTATAAACACAACGTCATCACGGACGTAATCACGTGACTTCAGCAAGGCATGTGATACAAATTTTTGTGGGCCAAAGCTTGGATTCGCTTCCGAAGTAGGTCTTCCAAGAAAAGGTAAATTTTCCTGAAAAGTATATAGGCTACTGTTATTAAACTCTATGTTTTTTTTAAATTGCAAACAAGTTAAACTAACAGATTGACCCTTCTATGAATTTTACGCTTAATTCATATGAAAAACTTTTATTTTTAAACAGCATTTATTCGCAGGTAGTCTACCTCATTTTTTCTGTAACAAATATCACTCTAGTTGAAAGAATCTCGAAGATCAAAATATGTGAGTTATGCAAGTAAGAGGACACAAACAACTTGTTCCATTATTTCAGCCTACTTTGCAGGAATTGCTACGCAACGTGTACGAGAAATCAGAGCGTCCTCTCGGGTCTTGACTCTGATCAACCAAAATGAAGTCCATGTTGAGTGCAAATGGCCAGATTTGCAGAGCATCATACTCTCCCTTGCATATTCGAACGTAAAGAGACACGAATTTGCCTTTAGCTATAAAAATGCAATTATAAAAGCGAAATAGGTTACATCTTCAACTCTAATGTTGCTAAAGTAATTAAAATGATCTAGTTTGAAGTCGTCGACCATTATTGTAATTGTCATAGCCGATGCAGCTTTTGAAAAACCATGTAGTAGATGTTGAGCTAGCAAATTTTACTAGTTTTTGTGGTGTAAAGTAGCTCAGACTAAATGCTTCTAAGTCGGTAATTCGTTTTTGTTTTTAAAGTATTTTCTAGCACAATTGCAGATTGCAGACTACACTCAATGCCAGCTATGCGACAAAGTAGTTTAAAATTCATAATTAGGCCAATAGTTTTCTGTAACAAAAGTAATCTTCACCATTTCTGTCTCCGTTTGGTAGTAGCGATAAGCAGAGCTTGTATTGGTGTCGGCCTGTGTAGAATGGAACGCTTTGTAAAAGTGGTCGCTTGCCAGCAACAGCATTGCTCATTTTGGAAGTCCAATCGCTAATTTTCCAAAGAAGTTGTGTTTCGCTTTCTTGAATCAAAAAGGAAAGCTGAAATAGACGAATCATGGAAAATATGTAAGCTCTTATTCAATGCATGTGACTGTAGGTGAGTGCCACCTCCCTACCATGAAATCCACTACTGGGCCTCAACTTTTTAATGACTAAAATATTTTTGCGGTAGAAATAACTAGAAATGAGTGGATCTCTCGACGGCGGTAGCCCTTTCACGGTGGAGTGTATGGGAAGGGGCGTTTAACACTCCCTTGCTTCTATTGGAATTAAACCACCGATTATAATTGGAACCAGAGGTGGAAACTACAGTAAGTTATTAATCTCAATTTTAAACGAAAGCTTTTGAAAGTTGTACGAAACATCAAGATAAAACCATGTTGAAGACAAAAGTCAACAACGCAATTCAAGATCGAAACTAAACAAATTGGTGGTTTAGAGGCGATGAAGGCCAAAATCATTACTATTATTATCTTCAATACTTTTCAACAAATATTAACGTAAGTCAACATAACAAGACAGAACACCTTGTGATTGTGCAGTTCAATTGTTTCTGCGCATTTTTTTAAGTCATTTTCTTGCGCCGATAATAGCTTTCCATGTTTGAGGACACCATCACAAAGCAATGTTATATGTTCTTTCAGGCATTGGTCCACGTGCTGAGATAAATCAGATCTCCCACCCTGCAATAGGTAGGTTACTTATAAAGGTGTAGAATATCAAAGATGATCTTCTTTCACTACAGCAATAAATTGCAGAAGCTTACATGGATCATTGTGTGCAAAATAAATGGCAATTACGCAATTAGGCCAAATGGCAATTAGTAAGTGGAACGTCTGAACATACTTAGCCTAGCAGTTGGAATTCTGCGCTGACGTGATAAAAAATATTACGTCGTATATCAAGACCTCCTCTAAAGATAGCTTTGCGTATATGACTATCTTTATGATTTACTTATGACAATTCTTAATTAAATGAACAATTTGTAAGAAGGGTCCGTATTTGTCAAAGAATAATATCTTATCTTTTCGATAAGCATTCACCTTGAACGAGCAACCTAGCATCTCATATGGACAGGAGAATTCAGCCAGGGTACATTCTGTGTTGAGATGATTGCCCACTTCTTCTCGTGGTATTTCCTGAACAAGAAAAACGATGTTCAGATTTATCAATCTAACAGTTTTCGAAAAGAACGAGAAATACAAATGACTTTTAAGTAGACTATTAGGGTATTTTGCACTTTACTGGAATGTTTTCTTTTGCAACCGAAATATATTGTAGGCTAATAAGCTTTCACAGCACGGCGGAGTTTAGTTTTCGGTTTGAAAGTTATCTTTATAACTGGTCCAAGAAAAAGTAAGATTTCCTGATTCTACAATGTAAGGATGCGTTGTGGCACTATGAACAATCAAAAAACATTTATTTTATGTTTTGCAGCTCACCATTTTGCCACAAGATTTTGGGCATGAAACAGGCAGTCTCGGGCAATCCTTTAAATGTTCTATTTCTTGTTCAGCGCTGATATTTCGTTTGCAAAATTCACACAAGACAGGTCTCATTGGACATTCTGACGAGATATGGGTGCTCATCAGCCGCTGGGGACATCGATGATTGCATCCGTTTGAACACACTGCTTCCGAATGGTCACAAGTTTTGAAGTGCTCCTGCAACAAAACGTCGTAGGCTATGCAAACGTTTCTCGATGGATATAAATTATAACTGTTCAAAACATATTTTGAAACATTTCTTTTTCAGTTAATAAGGACTTAATCTCGATTTTGTTTCGAAATGGATTTCTTATTAGCGTCGAGTGATGTCTAAGGTCGCTTCGAAGTCTCGTCGATTAGAAAGCGATTTAGTTTCGCCATGCGTTTCTGAAACTAAAGAGAATCTTAAAACAAAGAATACGAGCAGTAGCCTAAACTTTAAAAAAGCGTAATCTCAAAAAATGTTTTTGAAGATTTTCCATTTAGTCTGTCTTACGATTGAACAAAGCAAAAGTTAGGGTACATCTATTTCGAATATTTCTAATCAAAAAATTATAAAACCACAAAAAATCTTTGTCTTGACTTTATTCTGCTTCAATCAAATTTTAGTAAACAAAATTTGTTTTCATTCCACGTTGCTTTCGCAGAAAAACTCTTCATCGTTTTGAACAGCCTGCTATGAATGTCCGCCAGTCCACTATCAATAATTTATTAAAATATTGAAAAGACTGTTATTGTTCTCATAAAGTGCTTTATTATTGCCAAACTTCTCGGAACTTTTTTCTTGTTAGCCACCTGGCTGGCGAACATTAGTCATCTGTTGAGGGGAATGATTGGCTCAGCATCACCAGAACTGCACCAAGCCTCCTAGAATCCCTACTCATGTGCGCTCTTTTACTGCAGTTGTGAGTGCTACAGTATTGTGTTAATAGCCAAAAATCCTTTCTTTTCCATCTCTGTTACGTTAGCGCTCTTCAACTTTTTTTCAACGAAGAACCCCAGATTTACTTTCGTGTTTGTAACGGAAGGTCGACTAATAAAAATAATAAGGGAATAACGTTCTTGTTTTAATAGTAGCCTATAGGCTATAGGAAGGCTTCCCAAACTTTTTTGCTCGCGACCCCTTTTAAAGGCATACTAAATGAAATTTTCAAACGGGAATTAAGCATTGAAATGCGTAAACTGAACATTCAAGAATAGCCTACATTTCAAAAATAATTACCGAAAAAAAATTGTTTTCAATGGCGCTGGCAAGGCCCAAAGTCCAATGTTTCAGTTATTTTCATTTTTTTTTCAAAATGACTAAAAAGTGCAAACACAGCTCGAGAATACGTAATAAAAGACAGCAATAACAAAAGCCACGTTACAACATCTGATGTTTTAACATCAGATCTGAGGTTTTGAGCAAACTGTCTGATGTTTTGACGTTGAAATCTGATGTTTTGATGTACATACATACATAGCCTACAGTTAAATCGCCGGCAGTAACAACTGTTGCATGATTAGCTGATTGCTCGTCGTTTATTACGTAGACTGTACAGTCGCACGCTTCGCTGCTCAGGCCCATTCTGGTTTTGAAAGCTCTGAAAAAAGCACGCTCGCACTGGTGGTCAGACCGCAATGGGGCAAAATTTTATTGAAAATCGTTTTATGGTAGCAAGTTAAACACAAAGAACGTGGAAAATCGCCAAGTCAGGTTTTTCCTTTAGTATCCCTTTAACTCCTAAAATGTTTCGCGGTCCCTTACGATTAAAACGACGAATAGTGCGAAATGTAGGCTACATTTGTGATGTTTATTGAAAAGCTTAAATCTAACGAAAACCAAAAAGAATTTACCGTTCTCAGTTCACTTTGTTTTTATTTATTTCTGACCATAACAACGAAGCCTATGGGCACTGGGCAGCCTACTGGAAACAAAACAAAAAAGCAAATACATTTACCATTGTGAACAAAGCAAGTCCAGCCGTGGTTCAGTGCTTGTTAATGCACGTCTCAAGGCGGTTCAATGTTGTTTAGGTTGACACGGTAGGCGAAGTGAGAACATTTCAGATAAATCATTTTGAAATTTTGGTTTGCAGATGTTCAATTTTTTGATAAACGCATCGATTTTAGATTTCAGTGCAAAATATTGATGTCTTCTGAGAGACAAATTAAATTCGTTCAGTTTTTCAAACAAATCTGACATTTGGCATATTTCCAAAAGCTAGATGTCATTGCGAAAATGGTGAACCAAGACTGAATTTTATTCTGTTGGAAAAATCACGATTTCGGTTTTCAACGTTTATAGGCTAGCCATTAAAGCTTCGACTTTTGAAAGCCACTTCACTTCACGATGCAGTAAAAGAGTTTTTATAATAACTCCGATTCCATTTCAACTCTTAGGGCGGAATTCAGAAACCAGACTTAAGGCGGCTTAAGTCTGTCTGGACAAAATTCTGCGTTAAGCGTCGATTTTGCGATTCAGAAAGCAGACTTACGCTTTAGCAAGGCTTATACTCGGCTTAAAAGCCGAAAGATATAAGCCACCTGCGAAGGTGGTTTAAGCCTCTGTTGAAGGAAAAAGTGTTTGGCTAATACTGGAAGTATTGAAAGTAGGAGGTTTGTTACAGCATTTTTTTTTTAAATAGACCGTCTGGTGCAAAGGCCACGAGACTTTTTTGATAGTTTTTAATGTGAAACAGGTGTGCCTGTTATCTTAGCTTGGTTGCAGGCAGAGTTTCGGTCTGACAGTTGGCTTGATTGTTGAATAACTAGACTGCTTTCAGACGCTGACAATAGTAGGTTACTAGTGTTATTGCTGGTGGTGTAAATTTTGAAATGCCTATTTTGTGTTGTTGAATAACCAGACCCTGACACGCAGTTTAGTAATACTGCTTGTAACATCACTTTTGCAAACATACAATTGTGATTGGTCATACTTTTTCCTTTGTCTGCAATGCCAGGAAAAAACAAGTCTATTAACTATCTCACATTTGACAGTTTTCAAACCAAAGGGAGTCTATGCGCCCGCCCTTTTAGTCATAAACTGGCAACAGTATTCCTACAATTGTACTATTTTTAACTTTCAAGGCATCAAAAATAACCTGAGTTATCTGATTCTTTCAAATTGATGAATTATTGCAAACGAAAACCATGTGCGTATTGGCATAACGTTGTTTCAGTGCGTAATGAGTATTACTTGCTTGTGAGGGAAATTTTTGTGCCAGATCTGTTGCGTCATGGATTACTTGGCATCTACGTTAACGAACGACTTACTGATGCAACTACAACGTTTCTATTTCAACGTCACAAAAAACGACTTTTTTCTAGTTGTAGGTTTAAATAGCACAACATTGCATTATTTGTTGATTTAGCATGAATATAGCTCAGCTATACGCAAGCACTTCTTCGCGTCAGTTAACTATCGCTAAGATATGAACTACTAAATTCAGTGAGCAACTTGATGAGCGAGTTTACTGCGCTTTTAGATAAACATAGTTTATACAAATTCCCGTAACCCTTTAATGTAAATTGCATTATCATTTCTTATTTCAATAAAAATACCAAGAGTATTTAATTACAACAATTCTGAACGCCAACTGCTTATTGACCTCATCAAAGACTTTCCAGTGGTGGAAAATAAATAAAAAAATGATAAAAAAGCCTTTCCAAAATAATCAAGCGAGGAATGATTTAACTAAAGTTTTTGACGCGAACAGCTCTACTGAAAGGACCACCCAGAGAGCAAAACTCGTTATATTTACATTGATTCAACGTCTGCAGGCGTTGAATCAATGTAAAAATGACGAATCTTGCTGTCTGGGCACAGATCAGCTGAAAAAGTTAGGTTTAGTTAGTCCATCTGAAACATGGCGTTATTGACACAGGTTTTGGTTTGATATTTAGGTCACAGTATATTATTGCATATAATTGTATTTTCGTTTTCTCACAAATTTGCAAACCATTGCTTTTAGGCAACTCTTCGATGAAGAGTATGCAAATATTCACATTGAAAGGCCTGTTCGCAATCATGCAAATCCTTTTAATCAACTTAACGACAAGCAGTTTTGTCAACGTATCCGTCTTAGCAAAACTGCAACTATGGAACTCTTTGAATTGTTTAAAAATGACGAAACGTTGACAGCCCGATTGCATGCAATACCGCCCATACTGCAGCTATTGATAAGCCTTCGATTTTTTGCAACTGGCCATTTCCAGAGAAGCGATGGCAACTTGGCCGGGGTTAGTCAAAGTTCTGTTTGCAGAATTGTAGCGCGCATTTCTCGGTGCATACCCATTGTCACCCAATAGGATTCCATCAATTTCTCCATTCTCAAATTTATCTCGAATGATGCTGTTGTCAAAAATCCGCGCATCATGTGTCAATCCTGGCCATGATTGTGCAAGCAAAGTCAAAGCTTTCCTATTTAGGCATCAAAAATAACTTGAGTAACCTGATTCTTTCAAATTTATGAATTATTGTAAACGAAAGCCATTTGCATATTGGCATAACGTTGTTTTACGTTGTTTCATTGTTAAATGAGTATTCCTTGCTTGTGAATGAACTTTTTGTGCTAGATCTGTTGCGTCATGGATTACTTGGCATCTACGTTAGTTAACGAACGACTTACTGATGCAACTATAACGTATTTCAACATCATAAAAAAGTGCTTTTTTCTAGTTGTGAGTTTAAAGCACATGCTAGATCTGTTGCGACATGGATTACTTGGCATCTACGTTAGTTAACGAACGACTTACTGATGCAACTATAACGTATTTCAACATCATAAAAAAGTGCTTTTTTCTAGTTGTGAGTTTAAAGCACAACATTGCCTTATTTGGTGGTTCAGCAGGAATGTAGCTCAGTTTTACAGCCTTCAGTTTCACGCTTCATTACCTCAACCAAAGAGTTGCTATAGCAATTTCTCTTTCGCGCGAAAACAAAGAGGCTTAATACGGTCTTATATAAGTCGCGCGTAAGTCGAGTTTCTGCATCGCAAATAAGCTTCTCGTATAAGCCTGGCCTATATAAGTCTGACTTACGCATAACACTGACTTATTTTGAGACGCAAATCTGAATTACGCCCTTAAATTTTCAAAAATACGGGCAGCCTATTGAGTGCGCGACTCTTAATAAAGTTAATAACTGTCACAGCATCTCGCACAGAAGTGTTTATATGCAGTACCTTGTGCAAGTTGGTATACTTTCTGCGACCCCTGAAGTTCGTTACGCGACCCCCAGTTTGGGAAGCCCTGGGCTATACCAACCAACAAGTGACGCAACAACTATCAATCTTTCTTTTTTGACTCTAAAACCGTCACCAAAAAAAGTATATTCACATGCGCTGAGTGGTCCTGGCTTGGCAGCCGTCAAATACGAAATAAAAGCGTGGATGTTGCAAGAATTGAATCTATTGCGTCACAAAGTATAGGCTAAAAACTGCAAAGAATGACAATGATGTTTGAGTCGGCATCAACGTTGAAGTTCTGTAGAACCAAAATGAGCCGAGCGAAACACAACATTACAGTAGGCTAAGTGACTGTAGTGGGGCGCTATGTAAGCTACAACAAACATGTCAAGTAATGAACGAAAATCTTCCACAAAAAAATTACAAGCTATGTAGGCTATACATAACAAAACTATAAAAGCTTTACTTTAGTTGTTTAACTTAAATATTTTACAATAAAATGTAGCAATGCGGGTTTCCTTTGCTCTGGGGCCCCCGCCCCGGTGCATTGCACCGGCGGTAGTTAAGGTCTTGTCTTCCACACTTGGTGATTGCACTTTATTTGAAGCTATTAAATGATATAGCTACGAAGATATTACCCTAAAGTTTTCTACTCGGCCTTTCCATATGCATCCCGATAGCTTGTGTGGACATTCAAGTTCTAATGCGTTGAGTTCGAGTTGAAGGCTGTCATCAACAAGGGACTGAAAAGCGAAAAGAATGATCAGCAATGACAGTATAGAAGAACTAGCCTAAACATTTTACAATAGTTCCAGAAATAAAAATGCATCTTAACTCTGTGATGACTACGTAAAACTAAAATACTGGAAAACGACTTCGGAGTTTGCAATATTTTGATAAGATTGCAGTTTTTTTAGATTGCTCATAGGCCTAACTATAGTCCTTACTTTGTGTAAGATTGCTCTATCACCAAGTCTAGTATTTCAGAAAAGGTGCATATAAATATCCCATGTACTTTACATAGGCCTATATGCAGAGATGTACGTATGCGCCGCAAATTCTACGCCGCATACATGCGGCGTAGACTTTTTGTTTGCGCTAACGTTTGCGGCCACATTTTTTTGGATAGTTTGCGCTTGAGGATGCGCCGTAAAGTTTTCGCGGTTTTTTAGCGCATAGCGTCAACGCATACTTTTTAATGTCTTAGTTGTTGTTTGCAATTTTTTTTGTCAAACTGCAAAATGTTAACGTCTTGCAATTGCCCATTGTTCTAGTGTTGTGTCACAGTGTCATCTATTGTTCAGTCAGCTGGAGTTTGTTTGTATATCGCACTGCCTTTGACGCTAGAGTCCCACGTGGAGACTGAAGTCTTGCAGAAAAAAAGAAAGAATTAGTTAAAACAACTTAGGCCTACTGAGAAATTACTTAGTAAATTACGGGTCAAAACAGGAATGTAATGTAAGCAAGCAAGTAGGTAGGTTGGTAATGCCGCTCCATGTAAAATGTAAACAATGACTTGGCTTCGTAGTGTGAAATTTTTTTAAGCAAGCAGTGTTGAAGGCGTTTGTAAGCAATTGTGAGCACTTTAATTTATATTAGTTAAGTCTTGCATTTTGGGGCAAATCAGAAACTTCTCAGGCAATGAGCAGTGCATCCTATGTATCTAAACAAACTCAAATATTTGGTCTCCGACCGTGATTGCTTGCATGATGTTGTACTCTGTATGTTATATGTAGTACATTACTTTGCCGATTATTCTTGTTGTAGGCTAGGCTATGTAGCGTAGACTGCGTAGTAATGTGTAGGCCTACATACAGTAGGCTATCAAGCTAAGGTAATTTTTACTTGACAATTTATACATTCTGTTGCGTAAGTATGTAATTATATATGTTTTGTAACTTGATGAGCAGTTTAGCAAAACATGCATCCAGAGGCCAATTGTGAGAGGCTTTTGAGTAGCCTACTGCTAATAACACTAGTTTGTTTGTTTGTTGTTTGTTTGTTTATCTTTATCTTGCATTGCGGGAAAGCGGACTTGAGCGCTATGCATCGGTGTACGCCTTCCGACGTACACCTGACCCACGCTGCAGCCGACGGCAATGTCTGTTTCCGGTTGTCTACTCTATTTATAACTTAAATTTGGTACTACCCATTACTCGAAATCGATCACTGGGTAGAGGCAATTATCGTAAAGTTTCTTACCCAGAGAAACAACAGCAAGTGCGGGTGGCTGGAGTCGAACATACAGGCTCTCGACTGCGAGCCCAACGCGCTAACCACTCGGCCATTGCTGCCGGCTGCCGACTAACAATAAACAAAAAAGGAATTCAGTGAGTATCTAACAAACTTTACAAAAATGTTTTTTTTTACTTTAATTCAAACAAACAAAAGTGGAAGAGCAAACCGGGGTTGTATTGCTACAGGGGTGTCAAAATATATTTTTTCGTTTTCATCATTATTAATGCTAGTAATGCTAACTATCCCTGAATGCTAATAACAAAGAGTTGTGCAGTTCAGAATCTAAACTTGCTTGTGTCTGGCAGTTTTGTCTTCCATTAACCCACTTTTTAAAAATCTTATCAGAAAAAAGCATGGAGCTTACTGAGAGAATTATGGCATTAAAAGCAATATTAGTCTTATTCAAACGGAATTATTTTAAAAAGAGTGTTTTTTATAATGGATTTTTAGGGAGCGACAGTTAGTATATTACTAGGAGCGACAGTTAGTATAATAATAGAATTTTCTTGATAGGCATATGCTACAGTTTCTTACACTTTACTATTGTAGGCCTATTCAGGGAATAACTTACGGTAATACTAATCTCCAAGTGAAATGGAGCATGATAATACAAATCCATGGCCCTACATGGAAAAGTATTTTAAGCTCTTCTTCGAAAGGCAAAAACTTATATTTTTAATGCCAGATGTGCCTTCCGGCCAAAAAGATAATTTCTTGTAACGAGAAATCGCGAAGTGGCTTGAAAAGTGTGTTGTTTCGAGTGGTTTATACCGTGTGAATGTTTGGCACCTAGCAAACAAAATGAGTATGCGCTAGAGTATGCGCTAACGCTGACGCCGCCAACTTTTTTTACAAGTTGCGTTGACGCATGCGGCGTATAGTTTTTCAAACGTTTGCGTTTGCGCTGACGGCGTCAATATTTTTTGTATGCGCGTACATCACTGCCTATATGCTACTGTAGAAAACCCAAGCCCGTCAATTGACGGTAGTAATAAACATTGGATCGCTTAAAAAAAGCTTCATCTTTAAAGACTTTAACTTGACCAAATGATTTTACAACATACCATTACCACCGCTTTTGGTTAAAATGTTGCTGAAAAGCATTTTCTAGTTTAAAAAAGTTGCATTTTTATGTTTTTCTCTGACGGTCAACAAGAAAGCGTTTGGCAAAAGAAACCACACAGCTGCAGACGTTGCAATATAATTCATTGGAATTTATTGCTGGGACTTTGCATAAACTCGCCAGGAAAATCTTGAAGTATAGATCTAAATGCACTGGAAGCTTTAACTTTTGGCATCATGAATTATTCTGCATGAAACAACCTTATTTACCTCACAAGTTAAAGCAAAATCTATATCCCTGTCGAGTCACATTTTCACTATAGCAGGGGTAAGCAACCTGTGGGCCAAATGCGGCCCGAGAAGCGAAAACATTTGGCCCGTGGCAAGCTTTGATTTCTGGCTTGGGCAAAAAATATTCTTGAAATGACACATACCGATTCAGCAAATTTGTCAAGTTTTGTAATCGCACTGCTGTAATTATGTTTTTAGATGATTTTAACTGCGTATTAAGAGAAAAGAGACCTGTTCTACTTTATCGAAGTGCGTTGGCTAAGCAAGGGCAGCATGCTCAGACGATTTTGTGATCTGAGGGTAAAAGTCATAGCCTACATTTGTTAAAAATCAAAAATGCACCCAGTTCATGAAATGAAAAACAAAGCCAGTTGTGTGGTCTAGTTTTCTTGTATTTTGGTTATCTTGAAACTAAATTGCTTTCTTTTTGTGGTGGAGATAGTCGGTGAGAAATGCAAGTTTGACCCGCGGTCTGACACGGATAGGCTAATATATTAGGCCGGGAAGTATGAAAGGTTGCATACCTCTCGCTCTGCTCTATTGCCAACCGCACAACAATCACATAGGTTATGTCAAGGAGCTCGCTTATTGCACAATATACTGAACACTAACATAAAATAATTTGTTGACTCTTACTGCACTGTCATGGAATAATAGAGCTAGTCTATAGCCTATTAGTCGAACACAAGCCACAGTAACCGAGATGCTTCTGCCTCACCTAACAAGTTTAGTGCAAAGGCAAGGTGATGTCTGTGGTGATTGCACTATCGCTTAATGTGAGGTTACGTTAAAGAGTCAGCACAGATTGAGATTGATGAACAAGAATTTATTAAAGCATCAATTTTTCTCAACTTTCAAAAGAAAACATTTGATCAGGGCTTGTCAATTACAATTGAGTTTATTCACCTAAAATTGAAAATTTGACCTCACGATAAAAAACTGACTTTTTATTGGCCTATCAAATTAAGAGTTTGCAACTTAGACCTACTCCTTGTATCCAAAACTGGTACTTAGGCTAAACCACATCGCAACAACTTAGTAATAAAAACTTGACTTTAATTGCCCTACTGATCACATAATAGCTACCGTTTAAAAATCTTTTGAAAGATGTAAACACAAGAAAGTCAATTGCGAGAATATGACTCACGTCTGAATGAAATGACAATCCCCATGTCCTACAAAAGTTTATTGCGAGAGCAATATCATAAAATTTACCTTGCGAAAAGTCATTCAATGGAATTGATTCAATTTAAACTGAATAATTAACTTTTTTCTCGAGATCGTGAATGCTAATAATTAGTCCTATTTTTTTTATATATTTTTTCTTGGTTTAAGCCAAAAATCTCTCCAAAACATATTTTTGAACACATTTGGTGTATCGACCATCTATTTTTTTTTTCTATTTTATTAGCGAAGATCCTGTTAAACCTTCACAGGAGGCTTAACCGTTGGCGAAACTACTACAGTAGCTTATATATGACATGTTATCACACAACCCCAGCTTAAACTTGAAGCTGATAGCCTACTCCACTAAAAAGTTTTGGATCTTTACATGAAAAGAATGAAAAAATTGGTAACGATTCAATTTTTTTTATAATAAGCCTCTCGTTCTTTTTAGAAAGGCATTATCTAAAAAAATTTTCCTGAGTAAAATAACTTTTATAAACTTGCCTCCTCCCTGATGAAAGGTTTTCCGTCGGAAGGACAGACACTTTTCTTTCGACACAGATCTCCAAGGCAGGATGAGCAAACATGATGATCGCATTGCGATAGCGAGACTGGAAAATGAAGGACACGAAGACAGCTTGCGCATAAAAATCTGGAAAAAGTGTGTGTCCTTTAGAGTATAGACTAACCGATGAGCTTAATTTAATGTCAATTAAGATAACTTTTCAGGAAACAAAACATTGTTTCTGTGGCAGTGAAAGTAAGCGGTCATAATCGGTCTTTAAAGCACGACACCTTGATAGGCTACTTCGAGGTTTGAACTCTGACTAGCTTGCACAACTAATGACATGAAGTTTTTTTTTAATGTTTTTAAATTACTTTAATGCTTTTTCTTTGGCCTGTCCGTTGGTCCGATTGCCGAGGTTGATAGCGTGAAGTTTTTGTTTGTCGGGGTAAATTATTCTAGCCACTAGGTGTTGATGAAAGATCCCTGTCTTTGAAGTTATTGCTGCTTAACTGCAGACAACTGGCGATAACCACCGTGGGTTAATTTTTATCATTTCTTTTTTCATGATGAAACGTCAATTTCGTTTCGTCACTTTGATTTTTTTCTTAAATTTAATTGAATTTATTTCATTTTATTAATGAGCCAAAATGTATTCTTATTGCTACCTACCCATACTGATCGCCTAAAGGTCCGCATAATTTAATCTGACATATCAGAAGCATATCAGAAAATGTAGCAAAATTACCTTCAGATTTATCCTAATTCTTGAAAAAAGAATCCTAAGTTTTATCGGTTCCTAAAACTGCGACGGCAGTTATTTTGACCAATAACGGTAGGCTGTGTAAACTTGTGACTTGTGTTCAACCTACCTGTTTTCTAAAGGTTCGACAAACAGTTTTGCAAGCAAAGCAATTCGCCACGGTTCATCATCATCGATACTCACAGAGAAAACAGAGTTGGGAAGAGATATCTGACTTCCAGAAAAGCTCGAATCAGAACTAATGTTGCTGCTTGCGACTGAGTTTGGGCGACTGTTTATGAAGTTAAGTCGCTTTACTTTCGACGCACTCATTTTGCTCTGGTATTGATTTTTCTCTGAAATAGACTAGAACAGAACTTACAGAAAAACAAATTGTCTCTTCTCCACCTGCTGAACATTAACTTGTCTAATGATAGAGACATTGACAAAGATCTATATTCTCCAAGCTTTAGTTCGTGACGGAACAGGGGTTATTCATAAATTATTAATATTGAGATACCAATGTAACAACCTTGTTTCTACAACAGAACTTTGACTTTGAATCAATAGAACAGGAAAAGCATTAATCTTCTTGGATATAGACATAAATTATTTAGGAATTAAAAGTAGGTTACATAGGTCATAGACTATTGCAGTGTAATAAACCCAGTGTTACAAATTATTGCAATAATACTTGGTCGTCATAAGGCTTTTATATATTATGTAAGCCAAAAACAGTTTGTACCAGCTTGCTAAAATTAAATTATAAAAATATGATTAAATCTGCAATGGCGTAGGCCTATAGGCCTACGTAGCTACAGCTATTCAATTATTATGGGCCTTACGTTTTGACTGCCCATGATTGTCATAAGTTGAATTTAAAGTGTGACTTCTGTTTAACAAAGGTTTTAAAAGTTATGACTTTAACTCAAGGGTCTCAAACACGTGGCCGCGAGGACGTTTTGGTGCGGCCCGTGATGCATTTTTGAATTTTTGGAAAGTTCAATCTCTTTCACTGCCCACCTAGCAAGATAAATGCACTCTAAAATTGCTAAAAAAAATCCGGAAATGCCAGCAAACGTCACATAATTTTTAAGTGGTATGTTACGCCATTTTATGGCGTGAGAAAAACCAATATTGCTGCATCACAATGAAGACAATCACATTGCCTATTCATCTTCACACTGTTAGATTATATTTACGCAGTCACTTCTTCAAGGATTTTGTTTTTTTCGCACTTTTTGGAAGTTAGTTGCAAGAATTTTGCTTTCCAGGTCCAGGTCTTTACGTTTGCATTTCTTTTTCATTTTTACAGTATTTTTCTTTTTTTTCTATGATCATGACAAAAACAAAAGACATAACACAAAAGCATAACATACCTTTGTCATCTGACATTTCCATTCCTTCCAAACCTCCTCCTACGGTCAGAAGAAAGAAGAATCAGTCGAAGAAAGAAGAACCAGACTCTCTCTTCAACCGCCCTTCTCAGCCGTCCTCGATGGTAGGGACGACTGATTGCAGCGGTGGGTCTCACTAGCACAGTACGGTCGTAGAACATCTTTGAAGAAGTTTAGACAACCAAGGTCGTAACAACTCATCTTTAACACGTCCCTCTCATTATCTGAAACCGCCCGATGCCGGAAGAGTGATTGCAGTGGGAAATCTTTAACCGTACTTCTCCGTTATCCCACTCGCCTTGGGATGACAGGATTGCAGCGGCCAATCCCAAGAAGACTCTGGGGTCAGCGAAAGCTACCCTTCCTCTGGCGGCCCCTATCTGGCATCTCCGCCAAATGAGATGTCAGACTGCAGTGGCCCATTTTTCCACAAGCAGATGCCCTTCTTCAAGCGGGCAACAAGAGAAAACACACACACAAACAAACAAACTCAAATCAAATTAAAATCAATTCTCTACCAAAACGCGCTCGTTCTCGAACTTAACCCGCCATCTTCTAGTCTGCTCCAACATCAGCAAGAGGAAAGTCGAAACAAGCAGATCAGCTTGAGGCAGCCAATAAACATCATTTTTACATTCACAGATTATACCGTCTACCGCGGTGGGTCCTTTCGGTCAGAGTAAGTCCCTCGGTAGGTATCTTCCAGGTAATTATGGTGTGCCTGCTGAGTGTTTGGGTGTGTGGACGGCTCCCGGAGCGGACGCACTAATGATGAGACAGGGAACAAATCTATTTTATATGCAAAATTGTAAACTTGCAAGATGTAGTGCTTTTCCATCTTGAACTCTGAGCGTTGCGCGAATAAAAAAAGAAGACAATCACATTACCTATTCATCTTCACATTGGTAAACTATATTTGCGGCAGTCACTTCTTCAGAATTTTGTTTTTTTCGCACTTTTTGGAAGTTAGCTGCAAGAATTTTGCCCTGATTTTGCTCTTCAGGTCCAGGTCTTTACGTTTGCATTTCTTTTTCATTTTTACAGTATTTTTCTAACTTTTTGTTCTTATTAGGCTACTATTCCTTCTTTTTTGCGATCTTACGTATTTGGTGCATTTTCAATACCTCCTTCATTGCGTTCTTTGTTATTTTGTTTATTGAACGGTGATAAGCTAACCAGTGGCGGCGGAGAGTGGCGTGAATATGGGGTGGCGATGCACCCGGGAAAGGTCTACCATCATAGGTCGTGGGAGTCAGGATGGGGAGTCGAGGTACCTGTGTAATGAGAGTGTGAATCGAAAACTCTGTATGACCCGTCCGCAATATTTAGAATGGCGGAACGGGCCAGGAAAACAGGCTTTAACTTTCCGCAATGCAAAAAAGTGTTGCGGCCCTCAAGTTAACGTAATTTACAAGCATTTATTTGGCCCTCAGAGCAATTTTAGTTTGACACCCTTGCTTTAACAGTAGCCTATATTTACAATTTTCATTAGCAATCCATACATTGCAACCAAAACTTTATCAATACCGGTATTGTATTTGAAACAAAGTTGAACCTGGTTAATTATGCTTGCAAATTACTGTAAATAGTTTAATGGGTTCGGGGTTCGCTTAATTACGAACATTGAACGGGGTTTTCTTACCATTAAATACTATGATATAACAATACTGAAATACAAATGGTATGATATAATTATAATGATATGAATAATAACTTACGAAATAGTCTACTACAATATGATTGAGAAAAAAAAATATTGATTGAATCTTTATCCCTGGACTGAGAAAGGTTTTTTGAGAGTCTAACCCTAGCAGTTTCGCATGCTTGTAGCCTAGAAGCTTTGAACTACTGATGCAGGCTGATCATCCAGTTCGACAGAATAAACTTTGCGATTGTTGTGGAAGAAGTGTTATCTCTGAACTATTTTATCTCCCAGGTGCCTATTAAGAATCGAGAGCAGTCCTTGAAATGCGTTGCTGAAGCGCACACCTCGAGAATCGAACCAGAAGCGTTTGTTTTTACGAAATCTCAATACCAACGCGCTGAGACCATTTGCGCAAAGCTAGAAAAGACGTCGGCTCCATGCGCGGCAAGAAATTATGTCTCAGTAAGGCAATGGGCTGCTGTTGGTTGAGCGGATTCTTCATGCTTATTAGTTTCTTGTGTCGGTTTACACAAAAATTTAGTTCAGTGACGTACGTAGCTGACGTAGACCAATAGCCTAATCCAGACAGATTTATAGGGCAAAAATAAATGGTGAAATAAAACAAAAGAGTAAAGCGAAGTTGACAAATCGGTAGTCTTTTCCAGATGAGGCAAACCAGTGCAGAAAATGTTATGGATCAGCTTGAGAATCTGGAGAAATACTGTACTTGCTTGGTTTAGAACCAAAAAAAAAAATTCTATGACTTCAACTTGTTGGCTCTCTCGTTTCAGCTCGATGTATGAAAACTTACAAATTAGGCTACAACCCAACAAAAATAGTGTCAATTTTCCATCAAGAGCCGCGCACGTTACGATTTTCTCTTTCGCAATTTAGCGACCAATCAACAATTGATCGGCTCAAACCAAGGCAAGGCGAAGATTAGAGTGAAGGAACTAACGAATTGATGAGAAACATTACTGCATCAGAGGTTTCGAAAGTGAGTCTGTTATACAGTAGGCTGTGTGTAAAATAAACTCTTAAAATAGTTTTCGAGTGACTATTCAGTTTATGATTCTGCATAGGCTATCTTTTTTGTTTTCTTACTTTTTTATATTTTTTGTTATTTATTAGGATAGAAAATACTCGTTAAAAATATATCTGTACCTAACAAAAAAGGTGCTACGATTTTGTAAAGTTGACTGCACTATAGCGTGAGATCTACCGCTACATTGTCCATGACTTGAACAGATAATTGGATTTGTAATTACATTTCTATCAAAGGAAGAAGGTAGACAAAGATGCACTGATGTACGCGCATACAAAAATATTGACGCCGTCAGCGTAAACGCAAACGTTCGAAAATTCATACGCCGTATGCGTCAACGCAACTTGTAAAAAAAGTTGGCGGCGTCAGCGTCAACGCATACACTAGCGTAAACTTACTGTGTATGCAAGGTGCCAAACATTCACACGTATAAACCACTCGAAACAAACAAGTTTTATTTTGAATTTCCACGAAGAAACACAAGCATATGAAAGTGTTCATCTGACATTTTGCTGTGTTTTGGTTCCAATATGTCTTTGCCCATTGAAAACATTCTTTCAACTGCAGCGCTGAAAGGTATTGGCGTGTTGTAGCGAAAAAATACATTAAAAAGTATGCGTTGACGCTATGCGCTAAAAAACCGGGAAAACTTTACAGCGTAGCCTCAAGCGCAAACTATCCAAAAAAATGTGGCCGCAAGCGTTAGCGTAAACAAAAAGTCTACGCCGCAAGTATGCGGCGTAGAATTTGCGGCGTATACGTACATCTCTGCAAAGATGTTATCTAAACTTCAATACATTTATTCTAGAAATACACACTTTGTAGGCGTACATTTACCAAGTAGATCTATGTCAGTAGAGATGGGTATATATATTACATAGGCTACCAGTGCGACTTTAGCGTGAGATCTACCTCACTATAAGATGAGGCGGATGACGCCGTAAACAGGCTGCATCTGAATAGGCGACATTTCGCGGTGGACCTTACGTTTTGAGAGCACCGAAAAAAAGTATTTTCACTTTTTTCATGCGAATAAATAAAGCAAAAGTGCAATGTGCTTTTTGACAAACGAGTACCAAATTTAGAAATGCTTTATTTGCATATTATAAAAGTATATAAACTAGTTCGTGCTCGATAAACAATGTAAAACGACACCAATTCTACGTCTCCACATGTTAATAACAATGCTTTCACCTAAAACGATGCTCCTACATTTATTAGTATTGTTACTACATAATAGAATAGGCCTATAATTATATACTTAGTTTATAATTCAAAACATAATTAATTATGCACTACAGTATAAAGATCATATTTTATTTTTTCTTGTTCTGAAATGAGTTAAAAGAAAGTCAATCTAAGTTTGAAATCTTACAAAATTAGGTAAACTAATCGGGGTTTGTTTTCAAAGAATGCGAAATGGATTGTCTTTAGTGGCTAACAAGTTCGATTGTTCGAGAATTGAGCAAACAACGTTTGCCCTTTCGATCCCGCAGTGAGATAAAGCAGCGAAAGATACGTGCGTTGGTTTGAATGGACTATCTCCAAAGTGCAGATGAAGACACATCAGCAAACAAGCGATAACAATCAAAAAAAGTACTTATACTGTGCCACATACGATTTTACAATACATACTGCTACATAAAATAAGCTATTAGATAAAAAAAAGTGCTGCGCTTGCTAACTGAACTGAAAAACATTGCGGAAGTGTAACAAGTGCGCATCGAAGTTGGACGTGTGATAAGTATGACATCTTTCAAAGTAGTGAAATAATATTTGGATTGTGAACTTTGCATATCTTGTTACAAATTGAAAAACAAAGTAACTAGTTTTCTTTGAAACAACAAAAATACCACTTTTCATACAAATTCATGACAGTAATGCAAAATTGAAAACAGCAAAAGAAACATCAGTTTGAGCTAAAAAAAATGCAAAAATGAGTAGAATTGTATGACGCCATAGGAAAGAACCTAGAAACTAATGAAACGAAAAAAGCAAACCTGAGCTTTGCATCTAATTAAAAACAGAACTATTCAGTTATTTAGAGTCTCTTTTGTACTAGATAAGTGACGGTAAAACATAGCGATAGATAGCAATAGAAATGTGAATAAAAATATGAGACGTATATGAGCACCGTAGTTCAAAAAGTGTGTGACACAAGCTATAACAATGTGAAATTCACACCAGGACTGATTGATGAGATTTCCGCAAACCAAATAAAATTTAAACAAATGTTTAAATCTTGAAAAAGAACTTGAAGGAAATCCGTTGAAAATCTCACTCATGTCCAGCTAACTTCTACTCTCCCATTTAACCAATCACTGTGCAGTAATTACCATCATCATTATAAGTATCATTATGTGATATTCTACAGAAAGTTGTTAACATTGTTCCGAGAGGAAAGTTCAATATCTTCTCGGAGAGAAAGATCTTGACCTGCAATGTTGCCTCCTCGAACTCCGTTCACTTTCTCTTGCGTAATGAGGAGGAGACGGGGACCGATATCGTCTGGGAGAAGAGGATCTGTACGCGTCGTCCTCATAACCGGCTCGGAAACGGGATCCCATTGTATCCAGCGACCGATCCAGTGCTGAGTTGGCAACATCCTCCACTCCTTGGTTCCTGATCAACTTCTCCAGACGGGAGATCACTTCGTAGTCAGGGATGGCTAACGTCCTCACATCCAAGCCGACCATCCTGGCAATGGTCTCACGGAAGCTGAGGAGCTGAAAGATCAATAGCAAGTCGATGAATGGCGCATGGCAACCCTCCACTAAAAGAACATTTTGATGATCCCAATAAGGATAAAACAACATGTTAAGATTTTCAGTGAATGTCAACTGCATTTGTATTCTTTAGCATATATAATTCCTAAAGGGAGGCAAGAGGTGTAGATAGCAACCACGGGAAGGTGACTGACGATTTCATGCAAATCAGCGTTAGAAAGAAAGGAATGAATAAAAATTAAAAAGGAGAAAAAACGAATGAAAAATTGAAATTGTAAGAAAAAGAGAGTGTACCTGTACCTGCCTGAATGCTGTTTTTTTTTTATTTCCAGTTAAAAATTTGGAAATTTGTTTGATACGATGTGTTCTATCTAGTTTATAATTCTTAAAGCCTTTTGAACAAAGAAATAAATCCATTCTTATATTACTGGTTGGTGGAAAATGAAATAAAATACACTAATCCTACCTGTTTCTCTCTTTTCTTTGTTTCATCCAATACGGCCTTTGTCGACCTAAAATCATTGGTGACGGAATCAAGTTGCGAGAGCAGGCGGCTGTGGTGTTCGCCTGCGTGCCACTCGTTTGCCGTTAAACTGCGCTTCATGGTCGACAGCTTCTGTCTTTGCCTTTCCTTGGCTGTTGACAGTTTCCCAACGTTGTTCACCAAGTCGTCGATCTTTCTGCGCTGCTCCAAAGTCACGGCCTGAAAATGCCAATTTAATCACTTATTCAGGCTTACACGTGTTCAACACAAAGATACTTCCTTTCAAAGCAAAAGTTGTTGGTTTTGTTTTAAATTAAATGCTTTTCAAGAATTTTGTTTTGTTTCAATGAAACATTTAAAAAATATATAAGCTTAGGACTAGGTTTAAACATCCCTAATAAACAAATAAGCCTACATGAACCAGCTCTTTTTCAGCTGTCAACGATCAACTTTTTACCAGGCCAGCCTATATTGTACGCAGCAAACAAAACTGGCCTCGACAAAGAGCTCCTATGTTACAGGATGTTAAAAACTTGAAATATGTTTCTCACAAAGCTGATGCATTGCGTTCAGCGATCGAGTGTATAAGGCAAGAGTACCGACCCAGTGAGCAAAATTAGTCATTATTACATTGATTCAACGTCTGCAGACGCCAACGTCTGCAGCTCAATAATGACGGAGTTTGTTGTTTAGGGACAGAGACGCGTTTCATTGACTGGCCTCATAAGCATGGAACCGATTCCACCACAAGATCGTAAATTATTCATAAGCAAACCTTTAGTTGGTTGGTTTCAGTAAGTTGTGTTTTCAGTCGAGCCACTTTCACTTTTTCATCGCCGAGTGCAATTTGCAACCGCTCCACCTTGCGCTGCAGCTTTTGAACCGTGACAATGGTGTCATCACGGTCAATGGAAAGCGAGTTGTGGGTTTGTTCTCTCTGCTCGATCTGGGAAACCTTGTTACGGAGCAACTCGATATGCAGGTCTTTGCTTTTCAACTGTTCTTTGAAGAATTTCATCTGCAACAAAGTTAAGTTGTTTTAGGGATGAATTCATGTGAATTTTGTTTAACCCTCTGTCTACCGAAAAAAAAATATGCAAGTTTTACCGTTGGGGTCCATTGGACCCCAAATTTTAAAGTACTTGTTTTGGACAAAAAAATCAGCTCCGATGATGAAATTAAAGCTCAATAGGAAAGGACGTAACAAACTACAAAAATCATAACTTATAAACACTCTAGAAAAACCAAAAATACTCGAAATTAAAAAAATAATTCATACAGTAGACTTTGCACAAAGCAAACGGATACGGAATTCGTGTATTCTTGAGCAATGGCCACACTATTGAGACATTTGGCTAAAAAATGCATATTAGGCCTACATATTAGTTCACAAGAAATATTGTGAGTTTATATATTATTGAGTATATATATTATATATTCATTGCAAATAAATTGCGAGTGTTCTTGGCAAACGTTGAGTTTGCAAGTACAACAGAATTGTCTGCACTTTTGATGTTTGTGTATTTCGCAAAGATAGCATCTATCTATAGCCTTCTTTGATTTTACCGCCTGGTCTTCAACAGCTGTTTCTTTTATTTTGTTGCGGATTTACATGTCTTGTTGATATTGAAGTCGAAGCTGGTAATCCAGCAAGTACTTTTCCTAGTTGGATCTAAAAGTTTATTCTCTTTCATGCATGCATGCTTCAGTGTTGTGCTGCTATTTTCGCCTTGCAATTGATGACATATCACAAAAGCATCGACAGCAGTGACATCGATGATATAGTAAAATAGAGCTATCGGCCATCTTCTCGTCATTCTTTTGGAAGTGTATTTCCTAACCATTCTGTCAATAGTGTCGACTACTCTTGTAGTGCTGTTGTGATACAAGATTACTTCGAATGCAGCAGGCTTGGGGTCCGTTGGACCCCACGGTACAAGATGCTATTATTTTTTTCTAGGCTACCAACTTTTGTTTCAGATCAATAATTATTATATTGTCCTAAAGATCAATAAAAGCTGTGAAAAGTCAAGGTATATCAATATCGCATCTGCTATATGTTCTGAGAAATCGCAGAACAAAATTTGTTTTGGGGTCCATTGGACCCCACGGTAGACAGAGGGTTAAAGTCGTAGATAATAAAAAACAAAACATTTATAAGATGACTCATTTCTTGGAATGACACGAGATGAGGAAATTATAAAAGATAAAACTTCATGCAGCAAGGTAATAAAAACAACTGTTTGCACACGACTTCGTCAAAATAAAAAATCTTGACAGCTCTGTAACCTTCAGTTCTCTTTGGTTAAAACTTTAAACTTGGTTCACGTTTCACCTTTTCACGATGGTCATAATTCGACGAGGTTTTCCCGATAAACGTGTCCGATTCCACGTCCGCTAGTCGGCGAGCTCGAGCAATTAATGCTTCAGTGTTGCAGTCAGAATCAAGGTCTGCTTCCATCATTCCCAATGCTTGTGACATTTGTCGTACAAACGTTAAATACTAAAAGACAAACAAAATTAAAAAATAAAACGTAATAAAAATGCAACCTACAAAAAAACCCATGATGATGTCCAGCTCCTTAGCGGAAAATGGAAATGACTGAACAGTAAATAAAAAAGTATTTACCATTTATGAAGCCACTGAAGTTTTTGGTCACTCCAAAATACGTCATTTCATCAGTTGAACACTTGAACATCAGGGAAATATCTTTCGATAAAAGGTTTAAACTAGGGTTAAACATTGTTCCTGTTAAGTTTATTTTATGACCAAACCTTCGATCTTCGAGCCTGCCTACAAACCTTCGACTTGTCGTATCGCACTGTATCACGAATGACGTCACCAGTAGCGAGTTCATTTTCGAGATCCTGGAGTCGATTTTCCTGCTGGAAAGCTGATGTTTCGGCTTTTCTCGCCCGTCGTATGCTGTCGTGGTGCAGCTCGCATTGCCGTTCCAGCTGCTTGCTCAGTTCACCGACTTTATTTTCCAACATGTCAACTTGCTGTGACAAAGGTGACAGCATGACATTTTAAGGATCATCACATAAAGCACAATAGATTTCTAATACCCTTTCATGCAGTAACTTCAAATGAATATTGAATGCATTGTGTTTAGCCTACTTTATTGCAGTTATTATCCAGAAAACCATAGTCGCATGCCAAAATTTTCGAAAAAAATTAAATTGAGCAACAGTTTACTCTTTGTTTATTAAAAACTGCGATTGCACAATGCACAGCCTAAGCATAATTACGATTTTAAAAAATCTTACAAATACAAGTAAAATTCATGTAGCCTAAACTTTTGAAGAAAAATACATTTCAAAGAGTTTACAGAATTACGTCAACCGTGTTCGTTAAAGACGACTCACCGCCTTTCTGTCCCTCTCGCTGGTCGAGAGTTCACGTATACGATCTTTTATCGCGTCCTCTCGTGGTACGACTTCAATGTAAGGATCACTCAAAATCTAAGGGTCAAAAACGCACAAATTAGACATCTAACCAAAACATAGAATATGCAATACAAATTTACATTCCGAACATTACATAGAAAATCTTCTCACATACTTTGGCTATAGATTCACAAAATGTTTTGAACTCATTCTTGATGACATTTTTTTCGTAATCCAATCTCTTCACTTCTTCGTTCAGCATATTTGCCTGTTGAAAGATTTCAGTTACAGTTAGGATTAATGAAGATGACAAAACGTGGGCTAACTGCGTTCAAACGTCGGCCTAAACCACTAACTTTTCAAGCATATTAATGATCATTTCAATAAAGGAAACAATTATGTCAAATTATTCGCAATATGACAACTACGGACGGTGTTTCTGAGAAATGGATACAAGCTTTACGATAGCATCAAATTCTAATTGCTATGCCAACGCGCACAATCACAGTGAAGGTTATTGTGCATCAAAATTGCTTCCAAATTTGCTCCAAAATACATGTTTACTGGATAAGCAAAGTGAAACTTCGATAATTTTTTTTTCGATGCTAAGTTGCTTGCAAAGTTGAAATTTCAAATCATTGGACATTGTTAAAAAAAGTACAAAGTGCATATAAAGATCCACTTGAAAATAGAATCAGGGAAAACAAACCTTCACCACGCGATGCTACTGTAACTATAGAAGCTAGGAACGTGCTCTATGGAAAACTAAGGTCGACAGCGCGGATATTTCCATCAAAAAAACTTTAAAGTTTAGCGACGTTGAAACGATGTAAAACAAGCAATTTTTGCTGACAGCGGACACACATTTTTACACTTTCCACAAAACACTTCTCTCACCCGAGTTGTTGTTTGCGTCAGGTCGTCACGTGACACAGCCCAGGTCTTGTCATTGGTCACTATTCGATCTTTTAGGATTTCAATTTCTCGTTCGAGGCTTTCTTTGACCATGACAGCGTCGTCGCGTTCCTGTCAACAGCGAAGATATTGTGACAGCTAAAGAATGGTGGGTTGATGTTATGCCAACATTTCGACACTTTGTTATGAAACCTCACAATAAAAAAGAGTGATTTTATTGTTTAGTTTAATATCCAATTCTGATACCACCTTAGAAGTATATCCTTGAATTGAAAATGAAGCGTGGTAACTATCATATTACACCGTAGCTTGACTTAATAAAGATCGATCTCGCGATTGCAATCTTCGTCAATAAATTAAAACGTATTTTTCAATTTTTTTTTATTTAAAATCCTAATATTCGTGTATAGCAGAAAGTTCAGGCAAAGAAAGCCACACAGCAGAAATGAATTATTGCTTACAGAGGATAAAAGAGATAGACTTCTACTTACACAAAGAGGATAAAAGAGATAGACTTCTACTAACACAACCAAAGATTGTTATACACTTATCCAAAATATAAAAAGTCGATTAGACACAAAAAATTTTGGCCAAACCTTCTTTAGCCTCTCCATCGTGTTTGAAGATTCAGAAATATTCAATTGTTCCTTGCCAATCTCAGCTACAAGTCTGGAAATCGTATCTCTGTTCGTCTTCATCTCCATGCTCTGCGATTCAAGCGACTCTTCGACAGTTTGCACCTTGCTTTGTAGCAGGAGCTGATCCTGAGTTACCTCTCTCGCCTGAAACAGATCGCGTTGTTGACTAGGGTGAGGCCGTTTCAGCAGTCTGGCAGGGATTCACGGGCTGGTTTTGGGATTCAGAGTTTAAAAAAAGTGGGTTTGAAATAAATTAGTAAAATTTGATAAGTCAACTTGCCTTCGACAGTTTGATTTATTCACAAAATTTAGCTTTTAGGCTTATTTCGGCTTTTACTGTAATTACTCTGATCAACAGAAAAGTTTGAACGGAAACCCCATTAGGTAATTCTTGAAGGGTTTTTGACGTTGATTCTGAAAATGTCCTTATTTTTTCATCACCACACCAGGTATTTGAGATATGTTAATTTTTGTTGTTTAAATTTGACTTAAATAACGATGCAAATGCGATGCAATTGGACCTAATGATGGGAATTTTGATCTCAAGCTTGCACAATACGAATTTCAAAATGCGTTGTGATTACCAGTTGCATTTCAGGAACGTATTTTTTATGACTAAATACGTAAAAATACCTCAAATATTAACCTACAATATTTTCAAAACTTGATGTGCCAGAATACGAGCGCAGATTTTGTATCAGCGCAGAAACTTCATCTACAAAAGTTCACTTATATTCTGTATCTTTGATTAAATAATTTAGTTAAATATTGTGTAACCAGCTCAGTGGCCGAGTGGTTTCGCCTTCGGTGCCGGAAGCTCTGAGATCGATTCCAAGTCGAGTCCAACCGAAGATTTCAAAAACGGTACCGATTGTATTATTTCTTGCATAACGCAGTAAGGATAAGTCGGGTAATAATGTGATGACAACCTAAATCTGATTCAAAATTAAACATGAGCCATTTCGCTTAAAGATCTTAGCAGTTGTAGAGCGACAATAAATGAATTATAACATTATTATTATTATTAGTTAAATATTGTTGACCAGTGATTAGTATTGTTTATTTTTACAAGGTTGTCGGCATTAAAACCAAAAAATAAAAATACAGTGTTTAGGCTGCATAGACTAAAATACACA
This sequence comes from Aplidium turbinatum, assembly GCF_918807975.1. Classification (NCBI taxonomy): domain Eukaryota; kingdom Metazoa; phylum Chordata; class Ascidiacea; order Aplousobranchia; family Polyclinidae; genus Aplidium; species Aplidium turbinatum. Next base: position 44,123,302 of record NC_137472.1, on the reverse strand, counting down.
AAAATTGCCAAAGAACATTTCTGCCTTAATTTACTCAGTAGCCTACCGCCTACCAGATAGAAGTTGTTTTCATTGATATGAAAGCTCATTAAGTCTTGATTACTCGAAACTTACAGCACGGAGTAACAAACTGATAACGACGATAACAGCCCTACAATTCACTTCAAAATTGTAACATAAAAATTGCATTTTTGGGTTTGAGGTGAATTCGGAGCTGAAATATCAGCACTTTTTACAACTCAACGCTGTTTCGTGGTAGGCTTGAGCATATTCGCCAAAAATGCACTATTATGACCTAGCTTTGATCTTCTCTACTTTTACCTTTTCAGCAAGCACATCGACTGCATTCTCCATATGTCCACTTTCGGTATCGGTGTTCAAGGCATCTCCTATCCTTGTCAAGGCATCGTAGAACTTCCGCTTGAAACTGTCAACTTCTTGTTCGGTTTCTTCTTTCGTCAAAACATGATTCCTGAAGTTTGCAACAAGTTTTAGGACACTGCTTTCAGGAAGCAGTCTTGTAACATCTCAAGCATGGTTAAGATTATTCTACCACAAATTTTTAATCAAATCAAGGAAAGATATCAAAGCGTTTGTCTCAATGAAAATCCGGGATGAAATGATTCTTTAGTGTCATCAATAAAGCCTGGTATATGACGATGTAAAACTTCATCAAATCTAGTCTATGGTGCCACCATTACTTGGCTACAATTAATAGTGGGAGTTAGCCAACCTGCGTTGGTGGGATTTTCAACAGTTACTTTCGCTAAGTTGCTTTTACGACTATAATAATCAGTAAGTGGTGGATTATATAAGCTTATAGACTCAAAAGTGAAACTTTTGCTGTGAATTTACCTCAAACGAGATTCGAGTTCTATGATTTTTTCTTGAGCTTGTCTGTTCTCACGCTGCAGAGTTTGAATGGTGACGCTTCCCTTGGACGTGATGTGTTCCAAGGCCCCAGACTGATGCTTGGCTTCTTGTACTTGCTCTTTCAAGGTCTGTTGTTGCAAGTTTAAAATATTATATTTCACATGCTTTGCAGGTAATAAAGTAGGCTACTGCATAACACTACAGTAATGGAGGAAAATACACTACAGTGATACATTCACTCCATAAAGCGCTTACAGCTAGGAATGCACTTTTATAAAGCAAATGTTTATAACTATCAGAAGAGGTGTCAAACAATTAGCCAATAAACCGTTTGTTATGAAATAAATTTATGAACAATTTGCTTCATAATGCTAAAAATATAAGTTCATAGCCTTGCAGCAACAAAAGCAGTGCCATTCGTTTGCTTCACATTCAAAACACAGTGTCATGCATTCATAACGAAACGCAGAAAAGTAATTGACAAACAGAGAGTTGGTTTAATGTGTACCTCAACGAGAACACTTTGTCTTGCTGAGTCATCCTTAATTATTTGGATTTTTAACTTTAGTTCATGAATGTGCTTGTCCTTCAAACAGAGCTTTGAATGCAACTCACGAATCTTAAAAAAAATACAACAGAACATTGATAAAGATAAATTGTTTACTTGATGTGAATATTGACTAGCTTCTAGTAGGTTATTTCATTTTTATATTATATAATAATCAACATTTTATTTCAATGGATCAAATGCAGTTACTAGTTTTTTAAAACCTTTACAGCCTTTTTCACCCTTACTGGGATCATCAGAAGGTTCTGAAAAAGATACAAAATAATAAATCAATAACAGTCCAATTGAAAAAGTATATATAAAATATTACAACCTTAAATGCTGTCTGCAAAAAATAACCTCAGAAGTATTTATAAGTTACAATCAGCAGTTGCCGCAAAATTCTCATCTAAAACGTCTCTCAAATAACTAAACATGTTAAATTCAATTGGCTTTTTTGCTTGGCATTGAGCACTTTTTTGCAGTATTAATATTATACTTAGTACTTACTCTGTTATTATTGCATATGCAATATGCATTGTATGACAATGGCTTAGAAAGTTATATAGACGGTAGACAATAGACATGAAATAGGATATCTTGCCTTGCCTCCGTCGTGATCAGAATCTTGATCACCAGACCCAAGGTCATAGTTGAAAGCTGGGTTGATGATAATATTGGGAAACTTATTATCGAGGTTAAAGGTCACTGATGGAAGGAGGACAAATAACCAATTAAATGCTCTGATTTGACTTGAGTATAATGTTTGTATTACCTCAGAAGAAGTATTTTCCATCTTCATTGGAGCACAAGATAGTTCAGCTTGTTTCGGATCAAGTGTACAGAACCTTGACATACCTCTCCTGTTATATGACGTCGGCTCTTCAAACTAAATTATCATTATCTCGTGTCAGTTAGCTGATACCAAAATGCATTACAAAAAAATTGTTTAGTTTTCAAACTTCCAATACGGTAGGCTACCCATAGTTTTTTATCTGCATCAGGCCAAGAAATCAATATTTTCACAAAACTTTGTATGTATGTCTTTTACTTGTATGTACAGGATGTAAACTGGGACAGAACATTAAAAAGCCAATGAGCATTGAGCAATGAAGTTCTGAGAGAAGATTTTTTTGTGTAACTTTATATCAAAACGTATGCATTGACCAGCATCTTAAAATAAGATATCAGATTTTATCGTTATCGATCATTTATCGTTTTATCAGTTAATTTAACATCATTTGTAGGACAATTAGATGTGTAGCTCACAGACAATTTTACAATGCAAGTCAAATAAGCTATGACTAAAAGCTACAAGGAACATGCACTATTTAAAACATAGGTAAAAATATAAATAATTTGCATTAAAATGAAAGAAAAATAGTTGGAAAATTGTAAACTACTAATCTCAACTTTTTGTTTAACAGGGATGCCTTACTTTTAACAGCAAATAAAATGAATTATTTGATTGATTGAATCTTTATCCTCGTACTGAGAAAGCTTCGTGAAGAGCTTAATCCTGGCAGTTTCGCATACTTGTAGTTAGAGGCTTTGAATCACTGACGCAGGCCCGGTCACCGAAATTTACAGAGTGAAGTTTCCGATTGTTAAAGACTTGTTGCCGGGAAATTATTCCATCCATTAGATGCCGCTGAATGGAGAGCAGTCCTTAACGTGTGTTGCTCAAGCACACACCCCGAGAATCGAACCAGCGCCGCTTGATCTTGAAGCTTTTTTGTTCCAGAAGTCACGCGCTAACCAATTGAGCTATTGGGGCGGACTCCGAATGTTTCAACTGTTTAATCTCAAGGTGCCATCACATCTAGCTGGTCAATGCAAAGAATGTATGGTATTATATATATGATACAAAGTTATTTTTACTTGTAATGAGGCTTCATATTTTGGATGATTTACTACGTTTTTCGCACTTTCCAAAATACACCCTATTGAACTGCTTTAGTGTTCTTCTCATGACTTACCATGGTATCCACAAACTCAGTTCTGTCCAATCGAGGAGAACTACAAAGAAACAAAAATTTGAAATTTCATCACAAATATTGATAAATGGTATGCATCCAAGACTAGCAATGATTAGCAATGATTTTACCAAAAAATAGGAGCAAATGATGCCAACTATATAAAAATAAGCAACGACCAGTATATTATACTTCTTAATATCTCACTTGGTAGATAATTGAGCAATCAATCCATCTTTTTTAGAAAGTTCTCGTTTGTATCTGTTTATTTGTTCCTGTAACTGGAAATAAAAGTATGTCAAGGTAATTGAATTTCATTGAATAAAATCATTGGAGAAAAAGTGAATTGTTCTTCTTTAAGACAACTGCTAATACAAACAACATAGGGCCATCACATAATTGACTAGCTCCAAGTTTGTTTTTAGAAATGTAAACTAGGCTACTAAGTCAAATCAATTCAAGTGTTTTCCTGTTGGCATTCAACCTGCCAAGAAATGACTCTCATCTGCAGTAACTTAGTGACTAGTCACTCTCAATAGCATAAGAAAAAATAGCTTTGAAGCTTTATTTTTGCTTGGCTTCAAGGCTAAATACCTTAGTATTTTTGCTGACTAGCAAAAAAAATTTTTATCCAGTTTCAAGAAACATCAGTTAGGCCATCAAGAAAACTCTGGGTTGCTGCACAGCATCAAGATTCTTGGGGAGACTTATATCTGGTTAATTAATTATTTGCATTGAGTTTTCTAAAGATTATCTTAGCAGATGATTTTTGTCCTTTAGTTTAATTACGAATGTTTCTTTAAGTTTCTCTTTCTTTTCTAACATGCCAACCTTCAGTTTTACAAACAAAGCACTTTGTTTACTATCAGTTGAAACATACCAATGAGTAAACTACCATATGTAGTTTTAATTTTCTAGAATTGTTTTTTTTTTTCTTTTTAATAATGCCGGTAATGTGTTTATACAAAAATAAAAAGTAATTACATTGGTTTGCAACGGGTTTCTGAGAAATGGGAGCTTGATGTATAAAAATAACAACTAGTTTAATTTAGTTATTTTTCTAAAAATATTTTTAAGCAATCAAAAATAACCACAAATATTGTTTTGGGTGTGGTGGGAAAATGCTTCATACTCTATGGCAATTATTTTCCACATATAGGATAGATGAATTATACAGACATAATATGGAAATATATTGTCTTATCAAGGGATTAAGCCTAATTAAGATTCACTAGAAAAACACAGGTGGCATCTAAATCAAACTGGAGACTGATATATTGTCAATTGTCATTGACAATATTGATAAAAAAATAAACAATAAACATATCCTACTTCAAACATATGCTGTTCTCCTGTGGGTCGGTAGGTTGATGATAGAAGGCTTCCATTCTTGTTAACATCAATCAAATCACAGGTTCTAAAGCCTTGCGAAAATGAAGCCATTTTATCAGAGTGTAGGTTGCCTATCCTTAAAATTAATAAAAAATCTATGAGTGCCAAATTAGACTATGATGTGTATTCAGTGATATTCACTTAAAAAATAGTTTTATAGGATCATCTTTGATAAAATGAAAGGTTTATTTGCGATACAAAAATCATACTTCGTTGAATAGCCTAATACAAATGTATAAAACAATTCTTTTTTATTGTGATAGTATAGCCTATTGTAGTACTGTAGTAGTGTGTAGTAGTCCAGTTTTAATCCGGTGATGTCGCCGTTACCGAGGGTGGCCGGATTTACCTTCAAGTGCCGCAATTGCTTTCACACCCTGCCACCACATCGATCTGTCTAACTCTCTTGTCAAGCCCACCTTGCTGCTTTCCTCTTCAATTTGCCTTTTCCACGTTTTTTGGGTCTTCCTTGTTTTCTACGACCCTCCACTTGCAACTCCAGCGCTCTTCTCAAAACATCATCTTCATCCCTTCTCAAAACATGCCCATACCACCTCACTCTATTTGCTTTTGCCAACTTATCAACATTCTCATTATACCCATGCAAGTTCATAAGTTCTTCAGTATTTTCTTTGTCCATCAGCTTCACACCACACATTGCTCTCACCATCGCTCACTCAGTTTGTCTTAAAATCGCCAATTCGTTTTCTCGTAAGCACCATGTCTCACTTCCATATAGCATTGCAGATCTCACACAGCTACTATAAATTCCTCCTCTCATTTTCAACGGAAATCTTCTACCACATAACAACTCTCGACACTCTCTGAATTTCACCCAACTTAACCTTACTCTTGCAGTCACTGCCGCTTCACAACCACCACTAGCATTCAATCTATCTCCTAGATAGTAAAAGGCATTCACTGATGCAAGTTCGCCATTCAGCTTTTCAACAGGACCAACCATTCCTTCTTCAATCTTCTTGCATCTTTCACATTTAAAACCATCTCCGGATCTGCATGCCACTCTCTTCATCTTTGCACATCTTCCACGTACCCACTTCCTGCATTTGGTACACTTAACAGAATTTGCCATCACTCTTCTTCCACATACACCACATGGGTCAATTTTGCTCATTGTGATTTCACCTTCCGTTCCACTTATTACAACCTTTGTCTTTTTGATATTGACATGCATACCTTTACATTGAAGTGACTCCTTCCACTTCTCAAATTTCTTTTTCAGATCTTCCATTGTGTCACTCAACAAAACCAAATCATCCGCGTATAGTATCTCCATCAATGAATCTTCTCGTACACATTCGGTAATCACATCAATCACAATGGCAAAAATTAGAGGAGAGAGGACAGAACCCTGGTGTACACTAGGGTGCATCGTCTCCCGCTTTTTTTTGAAATTGGTTTCGTAACATTGAGAAGTGTGTTCCACTTCAGGAAAAACTCAGCCAAAAAAATTTTTTTTGTTCAGGGACCCCCCCTTCCACTCGCGCATGCCCCCCCAAATTTCGGACAGAAAAATCGCCATAACTCCAAAACTAAAATACTTAGACATAAAGTGTTTGGTATTAGATTTATTGTAACTATATGATTTGATTCAAATTTGGTGAATAAAACATATTTTACAAAGAAACAACATTTTTTTGCTACGTTTGTTGAAAACGTTCAAGTTGGACTCCCCTTTTAAAGCCTTATTCAAGGCTACTCTATGAGATAAAGAGTTATGGATCTGTCTCTTTTAAAAGCTTTGTTCAAGTTTAGTATCATCAATCAACTATTATAATATAATAGTATGTATATAATAATCTAAAAGAGAAATAGCGATGGAATGATAATGCAGTAACTATAAGACATACCACTCATACCAAATGGAACTGTTCTGTTGATGGTGCTATCAGCATGGTATTTGACACTACATCAACAAACACTGGCCTTTGGTCTGGAGGTTGTGTTGAATTGCAACAGAAATTGAAGAAATCATTGCTATGGTGTGCATGCAGAAAACATGTTGGAGAACTAATCGTAGGTAATGTGTTTGAAGCACTGAGTATTGAAACATATCGATCGCCTGAAATAACTATGTTTGTTCACTTTCGTACTCACTTCAACAGTATTTCTCAAGACCTCATCTCTTTCCCACCTTATTTAGATACATACAAGTGCTTGTCAATCAGTGAAATGAATTTCCTTGAAACCTTGAAAGATACTGTAGCTCTTGCAACCCAGTTGCTTACAAAAAATGATAAAAGATATTTACTTCGAGAAGACTACAGAGAACTATTGGAGCTGTGTTAGTTTCAACTATCCATTGCCATGCAAGAAGCCATTTAAATTTAAACAACCAGAAGCTATTCACAAAGCTTGGTGGATGGCTAAAGTTATTTATGCCATAAAGTTAATACTATTGTCTAGAAGGACTGAAGAAGTAATGGATCCTGCTAATCCCAAGAAGCACTTGATTCTGCAACCAAAGCAAACTGAGAAGTTGAAAAGGTTTGCAATGTTCCTCCTATATGTGTATGTGCCATGGTAGTTTCGTTGCAGTTCAGGAGTTTCTGCACCATGGGCACTGAAGTTAATGAAAACTTTACATTTGTTTGAGAAAATTGATCCCATTGTAGCTACTAGTGGCTTGAAAAAGCTGAATCTCCACCTCTGGTACTTAACTGAGGAAATGATTCCTCTTTCTCTGTTTGATTACCATGTTCCAGATGAAACGAAAAGAGGAATTGTTGATGCATTGTTAAAAATGCAAGCAGCAGATGGTTCAATTCAGGAACCTCTGAAAAGAAAAGGTAAAGGAAAGCCAGTTTTTCCAGACACAATTGATGCCAACACTTCACTGATTGATTTGATTGGTAAAGATTCCTGGTATCTCTTTAAGCTCTTAAAAGTATGCCCAACGTTTTTTGAAAAAAATGTTAGGGAGTGGGAAGAAGATAGTCAGTATGAACTGGCCAAATCAAAAGCAGAAAGGTTAACAGTTGTAAATGACTGCTCCGAGCGTGGTGTCAAGCTGGCCACAGATTTTCGATCATCTGCTCAAAATATCCAAAACTTTGAAAGCATTCTTCAGGTAGTTGAACAAAGCAGATCTAAGAGACCAAATTTGCAGAAAAAATCATAGACTGTTGGATCCATCTAACAAACCGGCAGCTCCACTTTCAAAAGTAGCCTTTAATTATTAGAAATGGGACCGAAGTGGAGTTCTGTGCGTAACTATATCGCCACATAATTTCCAGGTGCTCATGAAATGTAATTATTTACAACAGCTTTACTACAAATACCACCCCGTTTGCCTGAAGAATCTATTCTACCGAGCTAGACGAAAACGTTCAAGTTGGACCCCCCTTTTAAAGCCGTTTTCAAGGCTGCTGTATGAGATATAGAGTTATGAATCTGTATTTCTTTAAAGCTTTATTCAATATTATATTATCAGTAATGAAACAGAAATCACTTTAGGCTTATTCATATTTTCAGTTCATTCAGTGACATTATTATAATATTTGCAAGGGAACATGCATAAAACGAACAGTGCATTATCATTTCGTAGCTATTTCTTTTTAGATGTATTCGAGTGAACAGTGTCTCCTGAAGAGCAAAAAAAGTTGTTTCTTTGTAAAATATGTTTTATTCACCAAATTTGAATCAAATCATATAGTTACAATAAATCTAATACCAAACACTTCATGTCTAAGTATTTTAGTTTTGGAGTTATGGCGATTTTTCTGTCCGAAATTTGGGGGGGCATGCGCGAGTGGAAGGGGGGGTCCCTGAACAAAAATTTTTCTTTTGGCTGAGTTTTTCCTGAAGTGGAACACACTTCTCAATGTTACGAAACCAATTTCAAAAAAAAGCGGGAGACGATGCACCCTAGTGTACACCCACCTTCACCGAAAACTCGTATGAGAGGGCAGATCCAACTCGAACTCTTGTCCTTGCTCCATCATAAAGACTCATTGTTGCTTGCACGAGTACCTCTGGTAGTTCTTTTTTTCTCGTTGCCCATTCCATCACTGTTCTTGGAACTCTATCAAATGCCCTTTCCATGTCCATAAAGCACATGTACAAGTTCTTTCCCTTGTGCTGGGTTTCTTTTATGTCCGGTTTTCTTTCTCCATCATATTTTTATTATTATGATTGCTCATTCACATCAATACTGGGAGCTGGTATACAAGTTCTCCCCCCCCCCCCCCCTGGCAACTCATGACAAAGAAGAATTGACCAAAACATGTAGATCACCCTATATGTTTGGTTGAGTCCTGTCTTTGTCATGAGTTACCAAGGGGGGGGGACTTGTATACCAGCTCCCAATATTGGAACTGGCAAATTCAATCCACAACACTTTTCATTAGGCTGTCATTCATTACTACATATGTGCTTGTCTCTGTTTTATTTTTTGCTATTTGTTTTTTGGGTTTTGTGGCCGTGCTAACTACTGATATATAGCCTACTACATGATTTTCCATTCAAGCCCGTTTTAAACCTTTCAAAGGTTTTTCCACCTTTTCCCGTTCATTAACATGCTGGTAGGTCTATATCGATTTTTGTAGTTAGTATCTTTTTCATCCCGGACGCGTTAATGACAAAAAATAAAATGATTGATTGATTGATATTGTACAATTACAAACCCTACATAGGCCTATAGTTTGTTATAATAGTGGTCTCCGTACATCATAGGCTAGTACCGTATGGAATCATAAATCAGGGATATCTAAAGACGGGGATACGAAGGCTCTCAGCGATTGCCTTATTCTCACGAAACTACCAGGGCAGTAGTTTGTAGTGTGTTAACCATGCGGTTATTTTTTAAATTTCAGAAACTTTTGTAGTGCTGTTGGTACAGTCAGATAGCAAATGTTGCGTAGAGCATATTTAAAGAATATATACTTATTTCAAAAGACAGTAGAAAAGTTACCAGTAAGCTGTTTTTCTTAAGAAACCCTTTGCAATAGGCTAGATGTGAAGCAAGTATACGGGTAAGTTGAATTAACCATGAGCATGCAGTGAATATCCAGGCCTGATGCTAATAGTTCAATGCAGGTTATTATAACAAGATTTATTAAACTACTATTGGTGCCAATTGTTATTTTATGATAAACAGAGATTACTTATGATAAACAGAAGCTCTTCTATTGTCAGACGTAAGAAAAGTTTTCATATTTCCTTCTTTAGATATCCCTGTCATAAATAAAGTGACTTCACATAACCAGTGACAATTATGACTTAGCCTATATATGTTCATAGAATTTGGTTCTTTTTTGTGTGAACGTTTTCCACAACTCCAGGCCCCAGGGGTCGGGGAACTCTGTCTTTTATCGCCCTTCTCGGGCAGTGGCGGTGACTCGGTCTAGATGTTTGGGCAGATGTTAAGCAGTCACTGAATAGATTCATCATCCAGTTCACGCAGACCATTTTACAGGGTTGTCGGACCATAATCATATTCCTATGCCCCCAATAGGAACCGGAACCATAATTCGCAAAACTGCATGGTCCAATTGGAGCTGGCAATCCTGATAATGCCCAATAAAAAAAACAATGGCTGACAATGAGTATTTGGAGGAACCGTCGCCACTAGACCTACGACATAAACCTATAGCTTAATGAAACATCTCAAATAGCCCAGGCTACATTTGAAGATTTCACAGTAATTCAAGTTGCAAAGATCAAGTTCATTCTGTTAATCAATATTAGCTAACAATCTTGCTACCTTTTCATTCTTTGGTTTTAATCTGACATTGTTATTATGTAATTGTTTCCTCTGTGCACCCTAAGAATCAAACTAAACTAAATAGTTTGTTGGAAAAATGTATGGGCTGTCAATCAATACAAGATACAGTAGGCCTACTTTGTGCAGCCTAAAGCACTGTGTCCAAATGATAGCCCATGCATCTAAATAGCTACTTCTCTCTCTCGTCAAAAGAAAAACCCATCGTAGCTCGCTCACGGAGACCAGGTCTATATATATTTTATAATAACTGAAATTTAGTTAATCGATATGATCGCATCCGTCTAAGACTATAGCGCGAGAACGCAGGAGTTCGTTTTGATTACGTTGCTGGGAAACACGACACGGTCCACAATTTTTTTCTGCTTGAGTGCTCAATGTGATGTGCTTCACTTCATTATACAGTATAATGTTTGGGACAAAAAACCTGATAAATGTGATAACACAGTTAGAATGAATCGCCGGCTACATTAGTAGACTTTATCTCAGTTCATTGTTGATGTTTACATTTCTTTTATTTTTTCTTTCCTGCAAACTTGGTTACAAGAGCAGGAACTGCTTGCCTACAATCCCTCCTTCTTTCCGTCACAACATAACTTGCAACCGTTTATTTGTTTTTATTTATGGAGTCTGAGTAGGGATATAAATCTCATTTTTTGTACACACTTATGAACGTCAAAATGGTTAAACTCAAAGTTAAAGTAGCCTACACACCTCGTAAAGGCGTCCTGGCATCATCTCTCGCTTGTTTTACCAATAGCCTACAGTGGGCCTACTGAATTTTAACACAAGGTAGGCTAAATGGTTTCGCCACACACAAAGGCACGTGGAAGAAGCTATACTTAAGAGTGAAACATTTCGGTCTGCAGGCAGGCCACGTCACAGAGAGCAAAGAAACAACGCAAATTTAACGTCATTACAATTACAAATCAAGAGGACAATTGACCCGCTTGCAGTGTTGTAGCCTACGTTGACGGCGTCAACTTTTTGTTGACGCTGAGGCTAGCGCCGTGACTTTATTTTTTAGTTGACGGAAGTGATAGCTCCGGTAATTATTTTGCCGATTTTAAGCGTCAAGCGCTATGCGTCATTTTTTGTTTTCATGGAAACTCTCGTTTCACAGTGATAGTTTCACAATGTATTCTGGCCAGCGCGACTCATCCGAATTATCCGCTTTCGCGTTGGTTGGAATACAAGCGGAAGAAATTTGCCATATGGTGACCAGTGATCACTCATATCGTGAGCAATATCGAAAACGAGGGATCAGAAAGAGAAAGCGAAAACTCAATGAATGTCATCGCGGACGTTGAAGATACTTTATTTTAAGAGCTCTATGCCCCTGGAAAGAGCGATGTTGGTGCAGTGAGTGGACCTCGTTAAAAGATTTATATATGCTAAAGCCATCACAGCACGCTTGGAACAGTGATACCTTTCCGAGTAAACGTTTTGAAGACTTTTTTTTTGAAATACAACACACCAATACCATTCAGCGCTGCTGTGGAACGCATGTTTTCGCTTGGAAAGGACATTATGCCTCCCAAACGCAGCAGGTTGTCTGACAAACGCTTTGAAATGCTTGTGTTTTTACAAGGAAATAACTAATAGGCTAAGCTAAAGTAGCTAGTTACAATACAATCTCAAAACATATAACCCGCTCTTTATTTATAGCTATTGTTAGCCTAAACTTGGTTGAAATACTTCCGTTTTGTGAGACTCTGGCTAAAATAACGCTACAATAGCGCTGACGCCGTCAATTTCTTTAAGAGCTTACGCAGTAGGCTACTTTACGCCGTAAAGTTTTTAGGCAATTTGCGCTGACGCTGACGCCGTCAATTTATTTCATTGACGCGTACAACACTGCCCGCTTGAAAAAAACATAAAGGCGTAAAGTTAATCATGTGCCCATAAAATTAATATTAATGATTTCTGGCAAATTTTGAATAACTTTAGATATTAACAGATTAATATTGTAGGATACTGTATAGATTAATTAAATCTTTTGCAAAAGCTTTGATGATTAGCGCAATTTTCTGAAGCTCAGGGGCCGATGCTTGTTGCCTTTTGAGGGTGGTTGAAACTTAAACACGAAATGTAAGATGTGGTCTCATCAAACACAGCTTGATTCCAAAAAAGCTACATAATAAAACAAAAAATAACTGAGCGCAAACAAATAAAAATAAAAGAATAAAAAAACAAACAAACTGAAACTGACTCTTATGAAAAGCAAAAACGATTTCATTTTGTTTGATTTTCTCGGATATGGTTGAATCTGGACTCTGGTTGACTTTCCATTTTGTCATAAATGTTGGAAAATAAACGTTTTGTAGCCTACGATGCTGATGTTTGGAATTGGAAAGTCCCTCCGTTTAGATGGATTTTTCATGTTTCCACTTTTTTTGATGTGTTGTTGCCTGTGACAACAAAAGCAGCTTGCAGTAAAACTCAACTGAACCCAATATATGCTAAGAAAAAGGGAAACTCTCATAGTCTTGCACTTTTAGGGTAACGCCTAGAACATCACACAACTAAGGCGAAAGAGCCATGTCCATTGAGTCCTGTCTTTGTCATGAGTTACCAAGGGGGGTGGGGGGGACTTATATACCAGTCCCAGGTATAAAAGTTCTCTCATTTTCGCAAACTATCATTTTTTTCCGATTAGTTTTCTTTTTTCAATTTCTCTTTCGCCTGAGTTGTGTGATGTTCTAAGTTTTTCCCACTTTAAGTCTGCTATAGCGTTGCCAGATGGTGTTCTACGACACCAATTTTGAAAAAAATGGTTTAATTTGAACGGCTTGGTGTAAAAAAAAAATCTTCTACACGTTCACAGATTTGCTATAATTTTGAAAACATTTGCTACTGAATATTTGAAAATATTTGCTATTTATTGTTGTGTTACATTTATAAAACTGTTTGTCTGTAATTCTAATCTGTAATCTTGTCCCTGATCCTTGCTGACCTACTGCTCGGCTGCTTTGAGTCTTGCTTGTCTGCTGAGTTTTGAGGATTTGTTTATTGAAATTATTGCCGAACTACGTTTATTGGCTAAATATATATGCTACGCCATGAGTAGTCCGTCCCGATAGCTAAGTTGGTTAACGCGTGACTTCGTGTACATGTAACTGTGTGATGTTTATTCTTTGCCACGTGAATATTTGTTATTCCCAATATTTTTCTTATACTTCTGTTTTTTTGGTGAAAATTTAGGGCGTTTGTGTAATTTCGAGGCTAAAATGGCGTCGTGAGCAAACAGGATTCTGGCAACACTTGAGTCTGCTGTACTTTTTAAAGTTTCTTGCAAATGTACTCATAGATTCATTCGATGAAACATTTGATGCGTTTTGTGTAGGATTTACCATCGGCAATGGTGAGACTTGAAATTGTTGTTTGATTTTATTATTTGTACCAACGAGGCTACTTCGTTATTTCATATAAGTTTAAGCTAATCTGTTTTCATAATTTAGCATTTCAACATCAAGACTGCACGGTTAACTAAAAAACTTTTTTCAATAGGCAAATCCATGTTTTGGAATCTACTCCATTGATAAACCTCCATGCTCAGTCTAGGTTATGTAGTTGTAGATGAAACTTTTATGTAGAGCTGTCTGTCTGAGCATGTGAGTGAGATATTCATGAGAGGATGTTATGTATTCTTTTAATAAATAAAGTGTTGAGCAAGCTATGATATCAGAAGTAGGCTACTGAAATTTTAGAACTGGACTCATTAAATAGGTTATTTATTGCCTATCGTATAGCCTACCCTGAAGGCCAGGAAATGACAAGACATTAGTGGTTGATAATAAACTATTTCTTATATAATATAGATAATGTAAATATAACTTAAATTGCAAAAGTTGCATGGTCGAGTAGTGAAAATGTTTGTGCGACTCTCGGAAGAACGTCTGTTTAGCATTGCTACAGAGTACATGGCTGTGTCTCGGCATATGATATATACCACAATGATGGGAGCAGCTGACTCAAGGACTATACGCCCTTTCTTTGCCTGCAGCTGTCTGTTGTGTGGCATCTGCAATCGCTACCATGTATTTTCACAACAGTGCAAATTAAAATATGGTTATGACTATTGTTAAACTTTTAATTGTTGTACTGAAGGAAGTGCATATATTTCTTGCAGTCCAAAGGAACAAGTATCAAAGAAGCACTGGCCAAGTGGGTATGTATGCCATTGTTAAAAAGCACTTTCAATATGTTAGCCTACAGGTTTTATTAATAGGGAGGGGTAAAACTGGGTAATTGCATCAATTGCCTATTTTACATCAGTTTGTTCCCTAATGCATTTTCTCACATCCCATTGTTTTTAGTGTAGCCTAGTAAACACATCTCATATAAGCATTGCAAATGCTACTGTAGAATATTTATATTTAGGAGGAAAAAACATCACACAAAGCAGGGGAATCCAAGGAAGTAAAACTGTATCAGCAGTTGCCTCCTATTGAAAAGATGGATGCTTCTCTTTCAACATTAGTTGCTTGCGAGTGAGTTTGCTAGTCTGTGGTTATATGATGTAGGCTACTTTTATAGCTTTTTAAAACAGAGCAGTTTATGACATTTATCACTGATAAGATTGCTTTACATTTCCTTACCCCAAGTTAGATTACATTGTGACTTTAGTGTTAAATGCAACAAAATAAATAAAGTAGATTGTTCTAAATTGAATGTTATCTATTTAATTCCTTGCTATTTTATAGGTGACAGTGTGTCATTGTTAGCTCACTTACAATCAATAATTAAACATTAAAATATACTCATGAATATGTATTTTGTGAAATTTAAGGTTTATATATAATTTCTATCTGCAGTTTTTAAAGTTTGGTACTGACTGTGTTATGTATTATACATATATGGTTAAAACATGAATTGATTTTTACAGGGTCTTCATGAAAAAGCCAGAACAATTTATTTTCGGTTTTGCAACTTTGACTAGTTTTGATAAAATATTCACAATCTAAAATAAATTTTAAAAAAGGTTCTTCAATATACTGTAACACTTTTTCATTCTCATTAGTTTTATATTACAGAAAACTGAGTTTATCCACCAACTGCATTGAAAAAATTGCAAATTTACATGGTTTAAGTAAGTTATTATCTATACCGTAACCAACTGGTATAATATAAAAGAAATTGTTAATGTTGTCTTATTTTAATGAAATAATATGAATCATGTTCTTGTAAGGTTGTTTTGTGTGAAATTTGTCACACTACTTTTTTGTAGAGCACTTGAAAATATTATCATTAGGAAGAAACAACATTAAAAACTTGAACGGATTGGTAAGTTGAACATAATTTGTAACTTTACAAATTTGCCCTAATTCAGTTGATGTTTTTTAGCCTACAGTAACTACAGTGTTAAGCCAACTCCTGTTCTTAATCAGTTCAGCGTCACCCATTCCTATCTCTAAAGCTCAGCCCCAAGTGGTAGTGAGGAGACAGGAGAAATATCAAATAGAATGAAGCGGGATTTTATGTTCGGTGTGGTGCTTAATTCCACAGACCAGGCATCCCACACGTTATAATTAGCGAGCTGGGGTTTTGCAGCATGCCTTACAAAAAGGCGTCGTGATGTAAAACATTGTATAACTGGGACATTGAGAGTGGATACGTGATCGTGTAGTATGTGGGTCGGATCAGCAGTCAGCACAGGCCATAGTTACCGATGGATACCAGTGCTTCTCTGCGTACATGAGCAGGTAAGATGCCTGACAGCACTGGTAGGTATTGTTGGACGTAAGCATCCAGTCAGAATGCGCATTGTCTCGTTCAGGCAAGTGTCAGACTTTTTGGTATGCTTGCTGCGACACCATGCTGAAGCTGAGCATTCCGCGACACTGTAAGCGAGAGTCAGGCCACGTATGCGAAAGGTAGTTGGTTTTCCCCAAATAGTTCCGGCTAGGCAACGTAAAAGTCAGTTGCTTGCAGATATTTTTGCAAGCAGGTCTTGGATGTGCTGCATGTAGCCTACGTCAATTGTTTAACCGGTTTCCCAACATAACTAGTAACTACCTCGGAAGGCATGGGTAAAGCTCAATCGCCTGCGAACTGGGGTGGGCCGTTTCAATATAGTAACATGTTTCAATGGGTCTTGCCGACTCACCATCTTGTGCATGTGGCTCAGATTTTCAAACTGCGTATCACTTTATGTACCAATGTTCTCTATACCGACCCCGGAATAGATATGTAGAGTGTAGAGTAGACCTTACAACGATTAATCCATAATTATGGCTGCTGAACACATAATGTATTGGCTGCTGTGCCTGGATACAACAACGCGACCTGTGGCGGCCTCATGCGCAAGAAGAAGCACTACTTACTTACAGTAGTTATGATGACCGAAGCAATTTGTTTTTGCGTTAAAATGTTTGGAACTGCGTAGATTTAAAAAAAGTTGTAGCTAACATTTCATAGAACTACCAGTAGCGTAGCCAGGAATTTTGAAAGGGGGGGGGTTTTGACGACTCAGCGGCGGGGGGTCTGGGGGGCCTCCCCCAGAAAATTTTGAAAAATTACTTTGAATTTGGTGCATTCTGAGAGCATTTTCAACAAAAATGGTATGAATATTCCTGTAAAATGGTGCTGTCCGGTGGCATAGCAAAAGGATAAGATCATGTTTTCTTCGGCATTTTTCGGAAATAAAGCGAAGTCTCAATGTTTTCTTGTTGCTAATTCCTGGCTGAGATGTTTGAATGTTTGGTATTGGCAAAACTAGCTATTTTAATGCAGTTTTGTTTAAAATTAGGCAATTTTTTTTTAGACTGAAAGCATCATTCTCAATATCTGACGTCACACGTGTGCCAAAGGGGGGGGGGTTGTAACCCCCAACCCCCTTAGCTACGCCACTGAGTTCTATGCATAACCATTTCACACCACAATAGCTTAAGCTACCTCAGTCTTGTGATTTATTTGTATTGGTTTACAATTTAACAATTTCGAAACATTATTCAAGAATGGAAAGTGGTGTAAATAGAATTTTGTAACGAGGAGCAGCAGTTGATCTATTTTTACGTTGTTTGATAGAATAAAACTTTGCCATCTCATAGATTGCGCATTGCGCAAGTTATCGGTTAGCGCAATATAACTTCATTATCTGCTTATATAAGTGGCTTGATATATATACTTATCATTTGAATAGGAAGCAGTCGGTGACCTGCTTGAAGAATTGTGGATATCTTACAACCAAATTGAAAAATTAAAGGGAATTCATGTTTTAAAGAAATTGAAGGTAACTGAGTGGTCGATTTCAAATGTTTTTCGAAAGTGTTGTGGGCAGCATCTGATTCAAAGTATGAACGAAATCAATGGATTCTGATTTTTACGCTCTTCGTCTGCTGACCTTCTCAAGTGATTTTCATTGATAACTTATTACTAGTTTGAATTTTCGCTGTTAGTTTTCTCTGGAAATGACTCAAAGTCTCCACATGTTTTGTAACAGGTTCTGCTGATGAGCAACAACCAAGTGAAAGATTGGGCTGAGTTTAACAAACTACAAGAACTTCCAATGTTGACGGAACTCGTCTTTGTAGGTGAGAAATATTGAAGAACTAAATAACTTTTGTTTTGAATTAAAATAGTGTAAATTTCTATCGTCGCTGCAAATCTGTCATTTGTTACGTTAATTTAACGTTTGCAGACATTGAATCAATTTCCAGTGTCCCCTACTCTGTTATTTCTACAATAACCACAAAATTTGCTTTAGCTCCACGTTCGTTTACTTTCTAACGTGCATGAGTCACATGACTACAGTCAGTGATGGGCATTATCGGCGATAATTTATTGGCGATAATTATCGGCGATAAATTTTTATCGCTTATCGTTATCGCTCAATTATTTTTTCAGTTATCGTTTATCGTTATCGCCAAAGGCAATATTTGATTATCGCCGATAATTAATTAATCGCCGATAAATTTTATTTCGGATCAACACACAAGTGGAAAGGCCATGAAAAGTAATACTTTGACTAGCCACCTAGTTAATGAAACTAAAATTAAAACCTCTTCTTCTTCGGTGCCTGAAGTGTGTGTGCACAGGTCGTTGTCAGGGGAGGGGGCACGCTCCCCTGCAGCGACGGCCCTGACAACACAATAATTTTTAAAGTTGCAAATTGCAATGCAATGGAATGCATGCAACAAGTCTCTTGTTGTTTTGCTGCAATCGGCAATCGCGAGTGAATTTTACAAAATGTAAGCACACAGGCGGTACAGATTCCTTTGAAGCGAAGCGAAAGAAATTGGCAAGTGGTTTGTGAAAGTGTCGCAATACGAGGCCGCCTGTACATCGGAAACATGGTCTTTCGCGCCACCTCACGATCAACTATTTTATTCTTGTGTTTTCTTTTTTCGTTGGAAGTGTTAGTTTTTAGTAATTGTCGTAAAAAATAAAATCTCTCTCGTCAAAACATGAAACTTACTGTTTTAAGCGCATTAAATCTTTAGATGAGTAGATTAACTAAAATTGCAAGAACTTGCCTTGAGACGTGCGGTGACGTCACAAACTCAGTTTAAAAGACAAAATTCACACACAATAACAACACAAGATCGGTTATAGACTGTAAGATCGATTTTTTTCTAGCTTGGCGATATAACTTTAATCCAAAAATAATAACCAAATGCGTAAGTAACCTTTCTCATTTACCTATGCGACATAGCCTACCTCAATCAAATATTTTTATTCCCACTAATACAGTGCCTATATTGTAATTCTTATCTCAACAACTCATCATTCTACCATTGCTTTAATGATAGTGTTCACAAAGAAAAAAAAAATATCTGAAATTATCTGTAAATTACCGGTACGATAATTATGTTATTGTTCTTAAACAAACACGACTAATTTGACAAGCTTGGTGGATTTCACAGTATGCACACTTTTACTGCCAATAACGCTTAAGATTAGTGATAAATTTTCAAGCATTTTGCGTTGTTTGAAATTTTTTCAATTATTGCTGACTTTGCTGTAAACAGAAAGCGATACAGCCTACAAAGTTTGGAATTTTTTATGGTATTTTTATTTGATTTAATTATTTTGCCTACTGCACGTAAGCGGCAGTGTAACTCAATTGATAAAAGCATCCAACTGGTATCTGAAGGTATAATTATAAGCACGGCGGTTACCTCAGTGGTTTGATTCTGGATCAAGAGGTTGAAGATTCGATACCTACTGCCGCTGTTGCGATTCTATTCATGCATAACTTACAAAAAGTTTTGTCCCTTTACGGTAGGCTATATTATGTTCGATTTTTCGTCATGTTGATGAAAACAGTTCGTGCTGCATGGGATGGGGCAGCGCTAATCAAGAAAAAAAAAAATTATCGTTATCGGACATTATCGGCGATAATTTATCGTTTATCGTTATCGCTTAACTTTTTTTTGATTTATCGTTATCGCTTTATGCATTTTTCGTTTATCGATTATCGTTATCGCTTAACTGAAAAATGAGTTATCGCGCCCAACACTGACTACAGTACGTTGATTTACATCTTGTCTTTTCATTGGTTAATAAACCTTATCTGCTGCAGCGACCCACAGATTTCAACTTTTTTGTTTGTCGTATCCAGGCTTACTCCCGGTGGTTGAAGATTTAGATTTAGTGGACGGGAAGGCAAGGAAGCCAATCTTCGTGTCCACCTTCAGGCATGCCTTTAAGTGTCCTGCCAGAGACACAGTCGCATGCCCTTGAGCGGTGTCGAACCGGCGCCCTTTCGATTGCCGTTCCAAGGCTCTCACCACTCGGTTATGCAGCCGAGATTTCAACTAGTCACGAGAGATGAGATGATATTAAGGGCCCGGGAACTTAAAAACCACCACTTACTCTTTAGACGTAGTAATTTTTTCTTTGAAGTGTCTTGATTTCGAACCCGAGAACCTCATTAGTGCTGGGCCCAAATTATCCTCTCAACTGCATGCGGATGCACCACAACAGACAAGATTTATCAAAACACTAGTCATCACTAGTTTGCCAAGTCAGCTGCTTGCATTCTGTGACGTGATCAAGACATACCGGATCAAGACAACCGGATCAAGACAACATTCTGTGACGTGATCAAGACAACCGCATGCTCTCGAGAGGTGTCGAACCAATAACCTTCTGGGCGTCAGTCAGATATCTTGACACGCAACGTAGTTTGTTGCTTTAAATATAGCGTTTCGCCAGATTTTACTTGGTTTCCAACCCAAATGTGATTGGTTGTTGCAGGTAACCCACTTGAAGAGAAGCACATCGCTGAGGGAGATTGGACTGAGCGAGTTACAAAAACATTAAAAGTTTTAAAGAAACTTGATGGAACCCCAATCATTAAAGGCGAAGAAGAGGAAGATGAAGATTGATTAAGAACATAGACTAAATTCTTCATGCAGTGTTTGTTGCTTTTTATATTTTTACGTTATTTACTTATTTTCAATTCATTAAAATTTGTTTATTTCTTTTAGTTAAATACATACAGAAGTTGAAGCATTCAGCATAAGTAGGAGTGAGTTCATAAGCCCGATTGGCAGTCGATCATGAATAGAATAAAGACGCAGACAGCGCTGTTTTTAGTTCTAATGTCATGACGTAGCAGTAATTTGGAAAAAGATAGCTGCAAAAAAAACGCAAACATTTGACGTGCTGGAGACCAAAATGATAACATGGCCTACGTAGAAAAACAGTGACATGGTCACGCCTGATTTCGGTCCAACGGGTGTCTATACCAGGGGTCCGCAAATATGGGTCGCGAGACCATCCACTGTGGGTCGCAAAACAGTTTAAACTTACTATCAATATAACTTGTTTGGCAAAAATAAATGCAATCATAATATACTCTGTGATGTGATAAGTTTCATACAATTTTGTAGCCTACAAGGAAACTTATACTTTCAATTGTAGTACAATAGGCTAGTCCCAACTTATTAAGCCCACTGTTAATAAGTCCACCCGCTTATTGCGCCCGATTTGGTCCATTCCGGAATTACTGAAAGTATAGGAACGGCAGAAAATCGTCCCTCGCTTAATAAGCTTAAAAGTTGTCCGGTCCGGATGAGGGCGACGACCGTAATGTAATTGATATTAAATTGCAAAGTATCTTAAGCAAAATTATATGCTTCCGAAACGCTTGGGTCGCGAAGAATTAAAAGCATTGTTTTTTGGGTCGCTCCAACAAGTATTTGCGGACCCCTGGTCTATACAACATCACAAAAAGTAGGCTTCATTTACTGCATAAGTTTTGATTTCGTTTTTAGCTAATTCGTGGTGTGAAAGGGGAATATTAGCCGTCCAACCGTTAAACTGGCTCGGTCTTGTGAAGCGACAATCAAGCTTTTTGAAACGTCAAGCATCTTATAGATTTAAAATATATGTCGAAATTTGGACATAATAAAGATTGGTGACTTGTCTTACAATCTTTAAGGTTTGTTGCAATCGCATGGTAGTCTACACGTGCAAGGATATGTTTGTTGCTTCTAGTCTTGATGAATCATCATTTTGTGTTTGCCGGTATGATTTAACATCAACCTTGAATCCGACTACTTCAAACAAGGTCAAACACCAAATTGGTTTTGCATGGGTTGTTCAATATGTTTGCATCCTACCCTCAGGGGTATCTTAACATCCGTGCCTACCCTACTCACATTTCGGCAAAAATGACTTTGATTATCTCTCGTTTCTAGCACACTTTTTTCAGTATTCGGTTTGATTATCTCAGCAAATTTTCTGACATGTTTCAATGTGCTTATACACCACATCGATGGCTTAGTGGTTAGTGTGTCCGCCTTTGAATCGGTAGGTACGGGTTCGATACCCTGTCTGGTCTTAACAAAAACTGTTTAAAAGTGGTACCGTACTGAATCTTATGCCTGCTGGACAGTCAGCAATGGAATGAATTTTGGTAAATAAATACTCGGTTTCACCTCTGTACGGCTGCACTGACACTGTCTGCTTTATGAAGCGTTGAGGAGCCACGCATATCTGCGATAGATACAGCGCTGAATAAAAGCACACATTACTATTATCTCAATATAAAAACTTGCTAAATTTACAAACTGATAAATGCCTTCCGACACTTACAACCACAGAGCTTTGTGAATCATTTATTAAACTTAAGTTTTTCGAAATGACTGTTTCGTACAGTTTAATAAACCAGCACTTCATTTTAACAACATGCCTTCACTTGGCTGCTAACTACGAGATTGTTAACAAACAAACGGCAATTCTGCCAACGAGAGCAAGCTTTATGAATTAACCCCAACACATTATGTAAAATGTGGAACAGTAAGATTAGATTTAAACGAACGTATACAGTAAAGACGATCGGCTGAGAGTCATAATGAAATTTATACAATTAAAGTATTTGCAAGAAAATTTACACATTGTTTATAACATTTCAAAATGAAGAAATGTCTGTCGTGTGTGCGTGTTTTCTTCATCATCGCTCCGTTGAATTTTCAACACAACCAAAGTGGAGTGGTAGGCTATCTCTCATAACTTTTCTTTTTTGAATAACTTGACGCTTTCAAAGGTCATGCGTTAACTTTCTCATGAAACGATAACGAGCAAGACAGTAGTTTTTATGACAATCCTTGCATCTCTTTCATAAAAGTATCGTAGACAGCATCGGCTGTGTTTCCATAGTGCCTTTTCTTCTTTTCTGTTTTTTGCCTATAGGCAGCCGAGAGAGAAGCACTATCATTGGTGGATTTTCCTCCTTTTCGTTTGGTTTCTCTTCTCACACGGAGCAAAGTCGGCGTGAATCGACAGCTGTCAACTTTAGGGTTGGTGGTGAGTTTTGGTTTAGCAACGATCGTGGCAGCTTGTGTTTCGTCAGCTTCTTTCTCTGGTCGATGAATGAAATTTGGAGGAGCACTTAAAATGTTAGGATTTTGCATCATACGCATTCCTCTGTCAGGGACCCTTCCTTCGTTGTTTTTTCGATCCATCATCCGGAGGACATCAGGTCTACGGTTGATGTTGAGTGGCATGGTGGGTGGGCGTCCGGGAGGAGGACCCGGTGGTAGGATTTCTGGACGTTGCATAAGATTGGGAGGCATACTTAGCGGGCAAAGTGGTTGCTTTTTGAAAGTGCTTTTAGTTTGAATGCCTGGCAAAGGAATGTCGCTCAAACGTGGAGTTTCAAACGGAGCGTCAGGAAGGGGGATGTTGGTAATTTCAACAGTTTGGGCATTCTTGACTGATTCATAGTACATTTCTTTTTTAAGCCGGTTATTTTATACATTTCGGTCATTGCTTTAAACTCGCGTCCTCGTGTGAAATCGTCTTTGCAATAGAAATCGACAATTCGAACCAAAGTTTCAAGCAGTTTTCTTCTCTTGTCTTTTATAACCTACAAAAAGATATCAGATTTTATACTGATTGAATTCAACTGATGTTTAATTTTACAAACCATGTTATAGAAACTTTTCAAACGTTTTAGAGTTGAAATTATGTAATCTAACAGACGCTGACAGCAGATTTGTCACCATTGAAAAGTTTCAAACCAAAACTTAAAACAACACATAGCCTACTTTCAATAATACATTTATTTTTAATAATTTCAATTGTAGGTGAAATAAATTAGATTTGTTTATGGTTGATTAAAGTTCTGTTTTGAGAAAGTTTGACAAAGATATGATGCACACAAACAAAGCTGAAAAACTTTGTTTTTCACCAGTAGCCTACATGTTTGAACTTACCTTTTCATTGTAGTGAAAGTCAGTTCCTGGATTCAACTCCATATCATCTAAATCTTCCAATTCCTTAACCATTTGTTGGGGATCTTTAGACTTGATGATAGCTTGTCGTATAGCAATTCGTTGCTTCTTGTTCTTTTTCAGTTCTCGTCGACGAGCTTCTTTACGGGTTTGGTCTGTGGGGTTCATAAATTTTCCACCTTTTTTGGTGCTGGCGGTTCTCCTTCCCATGCTTGCAGTGCAGTTTACAGACACTTCAAAACTATTCTATTAACTTTAAACTGACAAAGAAACACCCTGAAATGTTGCAACAATAAATGGTGAATAAATATGCACTTGTAATTGGTCACAGCGGTAAACCATAATCTCTTCGTGGGAAAATTGTAACGTAAGATTCCCGAATCCGTTCGTCTGCATGTAATGACCAAAAAAGAAACACTCCTCGAAACGTCTATTCAAAAAGTGTATTCCTGTAAAATTAGCCCGCGGCTATCGAAAATGGGACGCAACACCGTACGCCTCTAAAACTGTCACCAGGGGCGGCGCCAGCCAAAAATGAGTGAGGTGGACAAAAATATTTCGAGGTAATATACTACCGTAAAATATGGTCACTAAGATTACCGACTGCGATGTGATTCACTGCAGCTCGGTTGTGAAATTTATTGAAAAATAAACACAGGAAATTGAAAGGGGGAAAAAGCTCGTTTTCCATTGAGCGCACTCTAAATTATAAACAAAAGAATAGAATGGGACCAAATGATCCCATACATTTCCTCTCCGGTCCATAGAATTGCCGACTACGATCTTGATGTTAGCAAGCTTGTCGTTATTTTATGTCATGGAGCTGCTGCAATGATAGGCGGCCTCATCAAATTTATTGGGAGGCCCCTTCAACAGAATTTAAAAAAACCTGGCTACTACCCAATAATACCCATAGTCATAGGTTAAGAATCACTACACTAAAGTTTTATTTTGCGCTCGCAGGTCAGTTTAAAAGCTTTCACCAATTTTTGAGGACCAGTGTTATCGGCAATGTCTCGCTCACTGCTGACCTGTACCAGATGTTCAAATCTTTGTGATGACATGGCAGATAATTGTTTATTGTCTTAACTTTGCTGTGGATATGTTCACAAGATGCCACAGTCATGGGCAAAGTAGCAACATTAGCAATAATTTGAAACAAATCGCTGTACAAATGATTTAAGATTGTTTTGTCCACACAATTTCAAAAGTGAAGGCAAATACAACCAGGCGGTCTTGGTCAATCCACTTTGGTGCTTTTCAAATTCTAGTTTCCACTTGTGACAATTAGCTGACCTCAAAAAAAGAAGATCCTATTGCTGCCCAACCTGATTTTCATCGAAATTATAGAATTTGCTGGAGACATGTGCATGAAATAAAATGCAGCTGCATTTGACATTAATTTTCATGCTTGATCCGAGTGAGTACTTTTTAAGTTCATTTAGCATTCTGTCAAAGGATAAAGAAAAATCTCTTAACTTTTCTGTAATGGATTCAGATTCACTCCACGGAAAGACTGTTGCAACCTATCAATAATATCTGACCATCTCGGAAATGGCTTGGTGGGTAGCGGCATCGCTTAGCCGGCGTGGTGGTTTCACTGGTAATTTGATTTCTATCCGCAAACAGCGATGAGTTGAAAACCAATTTGTTAAAATCTTCCTCTGAACGCAGTGAGTCAAATGCTCTTGTCAAGTCGTTGATAGCAGCAACCCCAGTGGCGAGATCTATTTCTTCACTTTTTAAATAATCTGAAGCCAGTTTGCTTAACGAAAAGCATTTATGAGGAATAAGACTAGCAGTAACAAATTCAGTTTGCTTGATGCAGAAGAACAAACCAGTAGCTACACCATTACTTTCGTTTGACATTTGTTGGAACATTGACAGCAGTGCTGGATAGTGGATATAGGCTACATTAATAACAACATCCAGATCATCTGAACGTGCAGACCATCTATAGTAGGCTAGTCTATATCAGATAACGAGTGCAATGCAGTTTTTCCAGACGTGATTCCCTTCTTTTTCAAGTGCTCTTTATACAAAAAATGTCTCTTGGGAGAACAGTCCATAAAGTGGTAGCCTACATGTTACTAATCGTTTCAAAAATTGTTTTGACTGTCGCTACGTTTTTAACGTTGTGCCCAAACACAAGATTTAATCGGTGTGCAAAACAATGAAAATATACCGACAGTTTGGCACCCGCTGCAACTAGGTGTTGCTGTGCACCTTCATTCTTGCCTGACATGTTGGTGGCCCTATCAAAACCTTTGCCATTAGGTCTTTCAAAGCTTGTGTCTCAGCTGTGATAAAAGCCATCACCTCAAAATGGTAAAATTAGACTACAATCAATCAATACAACAGCGCGATAACAATGAAGATTCTTCATTTCTTTGTATGTCAATACTGCAAAAGTAATTCATACGTAAGAAGTTGAAATTAATTTATGACGCAATCATAAGGCCCTCCTAACTCCCTGCATACACCCCCCAAGTTTTCTCATCGGATCTTGACGAATTACAAAATTGACCCTAAATAGGAGTGGGGTGGACATGTCCACCCCAGTCCACCCCGTGGCGCCGCTACTGACTGTCACTACAGAACAGATTACTTGGATAAAAGACAGAAAATTTGTCCAGCTAGCAAGCACCAAGCAAACAGTTTAACTTGCGACTGACTTCCAACAAACAATTTTACGAATGACTAGAATAATTTGCGATATCTCAAATGCACGTAGACAGTAACTGTGACGCAACAATGAAAGACATTGTCACGCAATTCAAACCGGTGTTCAAAGGTAGTGATGCAATATTTCATCAGGTCTTACGACCGATGGTGCAATATTTGGACATTTTCTAGCAATTTTCATGACGTAAGATGCCAGCTAGGTTAAGTAGACCATAACGGTTTTTATATGACGTTTGATTTGGTGAAAATTGTCGGGAACAGTAATTAATGGTGATACTTTATACTATTCATTATTGTCGTCCTTTTGTTCGTTTACCTTGCATCATCCCAGTCAATTTTAAACTTTCTAACGAGTTGCTTCTTGCTATGCGTTCGAAATATCTTAATTTTTTTAGGTTGATGTTGTTAATCAGACTATTAACCATCCATTTGTTGGCTAACATATTCATTTGTTTTTCTTTCCATCCAGCTGATGCGAAATAGTCTTCTGTGGTACCACATTTCAAAATTCTTTAATGTCACGTTTTTTACATGCACCTATCCAAATTAATGAGAACTAATAGTCAAGAATTTTTTCTATTAACTATCTCACTGTCTATCATAGGTTTGATCACCATCACAAAAATGGTGTAGGCCAAAATGACTGTACAAGGCAAGTGCATATCACAGTGGATCACCACACATAAACACAACCCCTTAAAATTTTGTTTGTTTTATAGAGATAGGTGGTTTACCATTCTCACAACAAACAAAAAAGTTAGCTTTGCTTGATTTCTCTTTCCCAATTCTTCTCTTTTTTTCCATTTGTATTGATTGTTTTCTCTTTTATCCTTTTAGCTTTTTTCCTCCATTACGCTCTGATTTCTTTTCTTTTTTGCTCTCTCGAAAAATCCACAGCATTCACAAGGGAAAAAACTAACGGAGATTTTTCTGAATTTCTCGGCATCAAGCAGTGGCGCCAGATTACACAAAATAAATTTTCCCATTGCGGATGGAAAATTTTTCTAACCACATTTTCATTTTCTCAGCTCCTTTTCACTTCAGTGTGCCTCTGAAACAGTTTTCACGTCTATCGTATGACGATTTTTTAAGTTCCAACTAGCCTCACTTTCAAGTCAGGTCATACGGAAGGTGGTTGGATTCTAAAAAAACAAAAACTACATAGGCTGTGTCAGGCTCTCAGCTGCCATGGCTTTGTGGAGAAATGGCGTGTAAATAAATTGTGCCAGGAAAAACATCACACGTGTTGTTTCATCATTGAAACTTTGCATAAGCCGACATGATCGTTTTTATGCAAGACTTGCTTGAGAAATCATAAAATTGATGCTTAGTTTGTGGTTTAAAAGTTTTCTGATATTGCCGTACCTCAACCGACAGAAACACTACACGAAGCAACTCGATAAATTTATACTCTACATTGCTTTGGATTTGAATCTTTATCCTCGGACTCACAGAAGCGCTTTTTAAAATACAATCGTTACAAAACGTTGCAGCCTACACTTGGAACTTTGCTTTATTTTTTGATTTTCCCGAACCAAGAAACAGCAGCCTAGTAGGCCTACCCGTGTTGAAATCTCTAGCTGAAACACTGTTGAAAACAATTGCTGTCTGGGAAAGGCGGCAAAATATGAATTTTTTCTTCATCACGAATAGCGCAAACTGATGATTGTGAAAACTGCAACAGGGTGTGTGATAAATTTGAAGTCCTGTAACGTTTAAACATCACTTCACAACACACCAAGCAATAACTGATTGAGTTTGTGAGTTTGAAAGACAACCTATAGCCTAACAATATTTTTCTTTTCGTTTTACTTAAATTTTATATCTGTCCTGTCCTGAAAATTGAATCTGTCCTGTCCTAATATTGAAATTACGTCTCCGTTTTAAAATATTGACGTTCTGTTTAATTGTTTGTTTGCACATGACTAGGAACTGTGTTCCGAAAGCTAGTGCAAACCGTTACTACCACAGCGAACGAGCAGCATCAGGCTAAAACAGATCGTGAGTAGGCTATCTATGTTGTGAAGAAAATAAAACATGTTTATAACGCCTTGGGCAAAACAAAAAGCAGATTACGCAATCCAAGTCGAACACCGACTGCGCCGACTACTTTGCTTGAAGGATTAAAATCGAATAGCCTACAAAAGAAATAGTTGGTCACCTTAATTATATGGTAGGAATTAGAAGTCAACTGAAACTACGAAAACAAAAGTTGTTTATCACGCCTTGGGCAAAACAAAAAGTAAATTGCGCAATGCAAGTTGAAAGAAAGAGTCGGTCACCTTAATTATATGGTAGGAATTAGAAGTCAACCGAAACTACGAAAACAAAAGTTGTTTATCACGCCTTGGGAAAAACAAAAAGCAAATTGCGCAATGCAAGTTGAAAGAAAGAGTTGGTCACCTTAATTATATGGTAGGAATTAGAAGTCAACTGAAACTACGAAAACAAAAGTTGTTTATCACGACTTGGGAAAAACAAAAAGCAAATTGCGCAATGCAAGTTGAAAGAAAGAGTCGGTCACCTTAATTATATGGTAGGAATTAGAAGTCAACTGAAACTACGAAAACAAAAGTTGTTTATCACGCCTTGGGAAAAACAAAAAGCAAATTGCGCAATGCAAGTTGAAAGAAAGAGTCGGTCACCTTAATTATATGGTAGGAATTAGAAGTCAACTGAAACTACGAAAACAAAAGTTGTTTATCACGCCTTGGGAAAAACAAAAAGCAAATTGCGCAATGCAAGTTGAAAGAAAGAGTCGGTCACCTTAATTATATGGTAGGAATTAGAAGTCAACCGAAACTACGAAAACAAAAGTTGTTTATCACGCCTTGGGAAAAACAAAAAGCAAATTGCGCAATGCAAGTTGAACACAGATTAAGCCGACTTGTTTGTGTGAAGGTGTCGAACACTAAAGAAAGAGTCGGTCACTTTTAAGCAAGTAAAACGCCAACTCTCCCGTGATTTTGGTAGACCTAATATCCGCCATTTTGTCAAAAATGACTTTTTTGCATTTTTGTACGTTTAAAGACTTCATGCATCTCCTGACAAAAAAATGTGCTCCAATGTAGTATGGTTTACGAGATAACACTGGCCGACACAATTTTTGGTGCCGGCGGTTTTTGAACTGATTTAGACTAACTTTGGGGCGCTGAATCCGAAAATGCAATCAGTTTTTGTCCATCAGGTCAACTTTTTAAGTTACAGTGATTCCACTGCATGAGTGAACTTGTGCATAAGGGCCATTCCGTGTCGATTCACACAGCCAAGAGATTCAACCTTTCGATTTTCTTTAAATTTTACACATCTTTTTACTATTCTATATGATGAACACTTGCAAAATTTGAGTGAAATATATTGAGAAACACGAGAGTTATGAACCATTTAGTTTGGGGGGGTCTGCTGAGGGGGCACAATTTTTTTATTTTTGGCCATGTTTGAGGCCCTATTACTGCTAAACTAAATCAGGTAACAACCCAATTTTTTTACAAGTGATAGTACTTCTGCCAAATATTGAAAAAACAGCATCGTTCACTTTGTCACTCTAAAAGGTCAAAGGTCATAGACTCCCAAAGTTGGCCGTTTCCAGCTCTCGGTTAAAATTTTCCACAATTTGAAAAGCTCACCAAGACCCTATTTCTCATTGATTTTGGCTGAAATTTGGTGAAAGTGTTGTTTACAGGATTCTCTATGAACTGAAAAAATTTTAGTACAAAATATTAAATAGATTGGGAGATATTTTTTATGAAACATGGGTCAAAATGGAAAAAAGCTAAAAGTGGGGTCCTTTTAATATCCCGGTTACCCATGACCCTAAAGAAAATTTGCACTGAAATTTTATCGTCATATTCACTAAGATATGACAAGTCTACCATGAAAAATTGATCCATGGTTCTCAATGTTTTATAGAAAGTATGCATCAAAGTAAATCCAATTGTGGCAACCCTTCAAAAACAGGAACAGGAAGTTCTTCACTGTGTACAAGTATGTAGCACTGGCCTGATTGCTGAAGCTAGGATTGGATATTGCAAGAAAGTCCTATTTTTCCTGTTTATGCCTTTTGTGTTTACTGCACAAAAACAGCAGTCGCTAATGATATTTTGGCTTATGCCACACCATTAGACTTCTTTTGTTTCGTCCATTGACGTAAATGTTCTTTCAAAGTTTTGCAAACAATGTGGGGAGCCCAAGACTTATCTTGGTCTCCAACTTCACTTTACAGTAAAGTAAGCATAAACTTTAAAGTAAACAATAGTAAAGGTGTGGACACACAACACCTTCAGACTCCACACCTTTACTTTGCTGTAAAGTGAAGTTGGGGATCAAGATAAGTCTTGGGCTCCCCACATTGTTTGCAAAACTTCGAAAGAACATTTACGTCAATGGACGAAACAAAAGAAGTCTAATGGTGTGGCATGAGCCAAAATATCATTAGCGACTGCTGTTTTTGTGCAGTAAACACAAAAGGCATAAACAGGAAAAATAGGACTTTCTTGCAATATCCAAACCTAGCTTCAGCAATCAGGCCAGTGCTACACACTTGTACACAGTGAAGAACTTCCTGTTCCTGTTTTTGAAGGGTTGCCACAATTGGATTTACTTTGACGCATACTTTCTATAAAACATTGAGAACCATGGATCAATTTTGCATGGTAGACTTGTCATATCTTAGTGAATATGTGGATAAAATTTCAGTGCAAATTTTCTCTGGGGTTATGGGTAACCGGGATATTAAAAGGACCCCACTTTTAACTTTTTTCCATTTTGACCGATGTTTCATAAAAAATATCTCCCAATCTGTTTAATATTTTGTACTGAAATTTTTTTAGTTCATAGAGAATCCTGTAAACAACACTTCCACCAAATTTCAGCCAAAATCAATCAAAAATGGGGTCTTGGTGAGCTTTCCAAATTTTGGAAAATTTTAACCGAGAGCTGGAAACGGCCAAATTTGGGAGTTTATGACCTTTGACCTTTTAGAGTGACAAAGTGAACGATGTTGTTTTTTTAATATTTGGCAGAAGTACTATCCCCTGTGAAAAAATTGGGTTGTTACCTAATTTAGTTTAGCAGTAATAGGGCCTCAAACATGGCCAAAAATAAAAAAATTGTGCTCCCTCAGCAGACCCCCCCAAACTAAATGGTTCATAACTTTCGTGTTTCTCAATATATTTCACTCAAATTTTGCAAGTGTTTATCACATAGAATAGTAAAAAGGTGTGTAAAATTTAAAGAAAATCGAAAGGTTGAATCTCTTGACTGTGTGAATCGACACGGAGTGGCCCTCATGCACAAGTTCACTCATGCAGTGGAATCACCGTAACTAGAAAACTAGATCTGATGGACAAAAACTGACTACATTTTCGAAATCAGCAACCACAAATTAGCCGAAAACAGCTGAAAAATCTTCGGCACCACAAAATTTTTTTTTTTTCGTCGGCTAGTGTAATTGGTGTGTAATACCTAAAATATTCCAATCTGTGTAAGAATAATGTTTAAAAACCTAACATATTCGTCTATCCAATCAAAAAAACAGGAAATTGTCACGTGACCGGCAAAATTTCAGCAGAGTAGCCCAGGCTACTTCACATTTTACATCTCTTAGAGTTGCGTGAAGCGGATTTAAAAGCATTCGATAAAGTAGATTGGGTTGAAATGTTGTTAAGCACTAGGCTCCACTATAGGTAAGCTTAATTATGCAGCTTAAAAATGTTCGTCCGAGCACACTAGCTTTTCATTAAATGCCGTATCATTAAGGCTACGTCTCGTCAAACAGTTTGACTTTTCGTTTCCTACCGGTACTGGTGAACTGATGGCTTAGTTGACTTTGCGGTAGCCTAGGCTACACTAAATAGCTTAGCTTGCATAACTTTATTAAGATTTAAAGCAGAGGCCTGGGAGTACGCTACCCAGTGTGTTTGGTCATTTCTGATCAACCAAACCAGATGCTGTGTAGCCAATGTAGTTAGGGTAGCCTTAAATAAGTGCATGGTAATTAAGTAGGCTACCAGCAACTGATTTTAAATCGGTGATAGCCTTTAATTAACCTAGCAGGCTTCTCTGATATCAGCAAAGTTATCTACAGATTACAGTGACGAAATGATACACAGTTCTGGGAGAAATTCAAAGGCTTACGTTAGGTTTGATTTAGGCTTGTATTGTTGACTCTTGCTATTTTAAGTAGGCCTACCGGTAGCCTACGCTTAGGCTCTACGTAGAAACTATCCATGGAATAACTAAAACGGCAACGACGCCTTGCGGTTCTACCAGCAGGCCTAACTAGAAGTTTGGTTATTTTAATAACACCATTATCCGGTCGACAAATAAATTTGATTATCTTCCTGAAATGTTATGACTGTGATTTAAAACCAACATATCACAGCAAGTAGCAAAAATTTCCTTGAAAGATCAAGGAGGCATCAATATAACGACTTGGTTCAATTATACTGTATGCTAATGCTTCTATTATATCTACTACGAGCAAAGTAATCCACAATTTATTCATTTCAGGGTAGCCTACTGTACTCACACTAAACGTCAAAGTAAAAAATCTGCCAAGGCAATTTAGTAACCAATAATTTTACATTAGGCTTTACTATTCAAAATCATAAAATTATGGTGTGGTCAAAGCCAACATTTAGTTTATATTAAGCTTTGCTATACAAAAACATAACACTAAATAAACCAATAACGCGGATAAAGCCAACATCGAGATTATATTAGGTTTTACCCTACAAACCTAATACATTTTTTATAACTAGTTATCTGTAAAAACCAAATATACGCCATATTTTAATAAACAAACAAAAACCTGGCTTAAATTTTATTTATAAAAATTTTGTTTGCTTGTCCGCTCCAGCCTTTCAAAAGTCAACTTCGAGTGTTTTACCTTGTTAATTTTACAGCTATAAACACAAAAAGTCGTTTATCTCGAAAACTTGAAAATGGCGGATATTAGGTTGTGACACATCACGGGAGAACTGCATTTTCATTTGAATTGATGACAACATTGTAAAATAATAATTATTATAAATGTAAAGATAAATCATTATCCACTGTACAGTCTACTCTACACCAAGGGTGAGCAACTCAAACACGCTGACATGTCTATTTTTATCTGATAACTTATTCCCGTGCCAAGGTTTGGTAATTATTAGCCCAAGTTTTAATGCTCTCGATAGGTATCGAACCAATAACCGTCTGGGCGTCGATCAGAAGTCTTTACCACAGCCATGGCTTGTCAAATTTCGGAAGTAAAGCGAACATGATCAGCAAGTCTTGTCACGCATCGTAGGATAATTTGTTTTTGCTTTAAATATATAGGTAGTGTTTCGCCAGATTTTACATGGTTTTCAACGCAAATGTGATTGGTTGTTGTGGGTAACCCACTTGGAGAAAAGCGCATCGCTGAGGAAGGTTGGGCTGAGCGAGTTACAAAACCTTAAAGTTTGGAATCCCAATTATTAAAGCTAAAGATTGATTGAGAACTTAGTCTCAATTCTCCATGCATTGTTTGTTGTGTTTTATATTTTTACGTTATTTACTTATTTGCAATTCATCAAAATTTGTTTATTTCTTTTAGTTAAATACATGCAAAAGTTGAAACGTTCAGCATAAGTAGGATTGAGTTCATAAGCCCATTGGCAGTCGATCATGAATAGAATGAAGAGGCAGACAGCGCTGTTTTTAGTTCTAATGTCATAACGTAGAAGTAATTTGGAAAAAGGTAGCTGCAAAAAAACGCAAACATTTGACGTGCTGGAGACCAAAATAAAACATGGCCTACGCAGTAAAACAGTGACACGGTCGCGCCTCATTTCGGTGCCACGGGTGTCTATACAACATCACGAAAATTAGGCTTTATTTACTGCAAAAATTTTGATTTCGATTTTAACTAGTTCGATCTGTCTAAATCGTAGTGTGCAAAGGGAATATTTGTCGTCCAACCGTTAGACTGGCTCGGTCTTGTGAAGCGACAATCAAGCTTTTAGAAACGTCAAGCATCTTATAGATTTAAAATATATGTCGAAATTTGGACATAATAAAGTTTGGTGACTTGTCTTACAATCTTTAAGGTTTGTTGCAATCGCATGGTAGTCTACACGTGCAAGGATATGTTTGTTGCTTCTAGTCTTGATGAATTATCATTTTGTGCTCGCCGGTATGATTTAACATCAACCTTGAATCCGACTACTTCAAACAAGGTCAAACACCAAATTGGTTTTGCATGGGTTGTTCAATATGTTTGCATCCTACCCTCAGGGGTATCTTAACATCCGTGCCTACCCTACTCACATTTCGGCAAAATTGACTTTGATTATCTCTCGTTTCTAGCACACTTTTTTCAGTATTCGGTTTGATTATCTCAGCAAATTTTCTGACATGTTTCAATGTGCTTATACACCACATCGATGGCTTAGTGGTTAGTGTGTCCGCCTTTGAATCGGTAGGTACGGGTTCGATACCCTGTCTGGTCTTAACAAAGACTGTTTAAAAGTGGTACTGAATCTGATGCCTGCTGGACAGTCAGCAATGGAATGAATTCTGGTAAATAAGTAGGCTACTCGGTTTCACCTCTGTACGGCTGCACTGACACTGTCTGCTTTGTGAAGCGTTGAGGAACCACGCATATCTGCGATGGATACAGCGCTGAATAAAAGCACACATTATTATTATCTCAATATAAAAACTTGCTAAATTTACAAACTGATAAATGCCTTCCGACACTTACAACCACAGAGCTTTGTGAATCATTTATTAAACTTGCGTTTTTCTAAATGACTGTTTCGTACAGTTTCATAAACCAGCACTGCATTTTAACAACATGCCTTCACTTGGCTGCTAACTACGAGATTGTTAACAAACAAACGGAAATTCTGCCAACAAGAGCAAGCTTTATGAATTAACCCCAACACATTATGTAAACTGTGGAACAGTAACATTAGATTCAAACGAACGTATACAGTAAAGACGATCGGATGAGAGTCATAATGAAATTGATACAATTAAAGTATTTGCAAGAAAATTTACAAATTGTTTATAACATTTCAAAATGAAGAAATGTCTGTCGTGTGTGCGTGTTTTCTTCATCATCGCTCCAACCGCAAAGTAAGGTTGAATTTTCAACACAACCAAAGTGGAGTGGTATCTCTCATAACTTTTCTTTTTTGAATAACTTGACGCTTTCAAAGGTCATGCGGTAACTTTCTCATGAAACGATGACAAGCAAGACAGCAGTTTTTATGACAATCCTTGCATCTCTTTCATAAAAGTATCGTAGACAGCATCGGCTGTGTTTCCATAGTGCCTTTTCTTCTTTTCTGTTTTTTGCCTATCGGCAGCCGAGAGAGAAGCACTATCATTGGTGGATTTTCCTCCTTTTCGTTTGGTTTCTCTTCTCACACGGAGCAAAGTCGGCGTGAATAGACAGCTGTCAACTTTAGGGTTGGTGGTGAGTTTTGGTTTAGCAACGATCGTGGCAGCTTGTGTTTCGTCAGCTTCTTTCTCTGGTTGATGAATGAGACTTGGAGGAGCACTTAGAATGTTATGATTTTTCATCATACGCATTTCTCTGTCAGGGACCCTTCCTTCGTTGTTTTTTCGATCCATCACCCGGAGGAAGTCAGGTCTACGGTTGATGTTGAGTGGCATGGTGGGTGGGCGTCCGGGAGGAGGACCAGGTGGTAGGATTTCTGGACGTTGCATAAGATTGGGAGGCATACTTGGCGGGCAAAGTGGTTGCTTTTTGAAAGTGCTTTTTGATTGAATGCCTGGCAAAGGAATGTCGCTCAAACGTGGAGTTTCAAACGGAGCGTCAGGAAGAGGGATGTTGGTGATTTCAACAGTTTGGGCATTCTTGACTGATTCATAGTACATTTCTTTTCTAAGCCGGTTATTTTTATACATTTCGGTCATTGCTTTAAACTCGCGTCCTCGTGTGAAATCGTCTTTGCAATAGAAATCGACAATTCGAACCAAAGTTTCAAGCAGTTTTCTTCTCTTGTCTTTTATAACCTACAAAAAGATATCAGATTTTATACTGATTGAATTCAACTGATGTTTACTTTTACAAACCATGTTATAGAAACTTTTCAAACGTTTTAGAGTTGAAATTATGTAATTTAACAGACGCTGACAGCAGATTTGTCACCATTGAAAAGTTTCAAACCAAAACTTAAAACAACACATACTTTCAATAATACATTTGTTTTTAATAATTTCAATTGTAGGTGAAATAAATTAAAGTTGTTTATGGTTGATTAAAGTTTTGTTTTGAGAAAGTTTGACAAAGATATGATGCACACAAACAAAGCTGAAAAAATTTGTTTTTCACCAGTAGCCTACATGTTTGAACTTACCTTTTCATTGTAGTGAAAGTCAGTTCCTGGATTCAACTCTATATCATCCAAATCTTCCAATTCCTTAACCATTTGTTGGGGATCTTTAGATTTGATGATAGCTTGTCGTATAGCAATTCGTTTGTATTGATTGTTTTCTCTTTTATCCTTTTAGCTTTTTTCCTCCATTACGCTCTGATTTCTTTTCTTTTTAGCTCTCTCGAAAAATCCACAGCATTCACAAGGGAAAAAACTAACGGAGATTTTTCTGAATTTCTCGGCATCAAGCAGTGGCACCAGATTACACAAAATAAATTTTCCCATTGCGGATGGAAAAATTTTTTAACCACATTTTCATTTTCTCAGCTCCTTTTTACTTCAGTGTGCCTCTGAAAAAGTTTTTACGTCTATCGTATGACGATTTTTTAAGTTCCAACGAGCCTCACTTTCAAGTCAGGTCATACGGAAGGTGGTTGGATTCTAAAAAAACAAAAACTACATAGGCTATGTCAGGCTCTCAGCTGCCATGGCTTTGTGGAGAAATGGCGTGTAAATAAATTGTGTCAGGAAAAACATCACACGTGTTGTTTCATCATTGAAACTTTGCATAGGCCGACATGATCGTTTTTATGCAAGACTTGCTTGAGAAATCACAAAACTGATGCTTAGTTTCAGGTTTAAAAGTTTTTTGATATTGCCGTACCTCAACCGACAGAAACACTACACGAAGCAACTCGATAAATTTATACTCTACATTGCTTTGGATTTGAATCTTTATCCTCGGACTCACAAAAGCGCCTTTTAAAATACAATCGTTACAAAACGTCGCAGCCTACACTTGGAACTTTGCTTTATTTTTTGATTTTCCCGAACCAAGAAACAGCAGCCTAGTAGGCCTACCCGTGTTGAAATCTCTAGCTGAAACACTGTTGAAAACAATTGCTGTCTGGGAAAGGCGGCAAAATATGAATTTTTTCTTCATCACGAATAGCGCAAACTGATGATTGTGAAAACTGCAACAGGGTGTGTGATAAATTTGAAGTCCTGTAACGTTTAAACATCACTTCACAATACACCAAGCAATAACTGATTGAGTTTGTGAGTTTGAAAGACAACCTATAGCCTAACAATATTTTTCTTTTCGTTTTACTTAAATTTTATATCTGTCCTGTCCTGAAAATTGAATCTGTCCTGTCCTAATATTGAAATTACGTCTCCGTTTTAAAATATTGACGTTCTGTTTAATTGTTTGTTTGCACATGACTAGGAACTGTGTTCCGAAAGCTAGTGCAAACCGTTACTACCACAGCGAACGAGCAGCATCAGGCTAAAACAGATCGTGAGTAGGCTATCTATGTTGTGAAGAAAATAAAACATGTTTATAACGCCTTGGGCAAAACAAAAAGCAGATTACGCAATCCAAGTCGAACACCGACTGCGCCGACTACTTTGCTTGAAGGATTAAAATCGAATAGCCTACAAAAGAAATAGTTGGTCACCTTAATTATATGGTAGGAATTAGAAGTCAACTGAAACTACGAAAACAAAAGATGTTTATCACGCCTTGGAAAAAACAAAAAGCAAATTGCGCAATGCAAGTTGAAAGAAAGAGTTGGTCACCTTAATTATATGGTAGGAATTAGAAGTCAACTGAAACTACGAAAACAAAAGTTGTTTATCACGCCTTGGGCAAAACAAAAAGTAAATTGCGCAATGCAAGTTGAAAGAAAGAGTCGGTCACCTTAATTATATGGTAGGAATTAGAAGTCAACCGAAACTACGAAAACAAAAGTTGTTTATCACGCCTTGGGAAAAACAAAAAGCAAATTGCGCAATGCAAGTTGAAAGAAAGAGTTGGTCACCTTAATTATATGGTAGGAATTAGAAGTCAACTGAAACTACGAAAACAAAAGTTGTTTATCACGACTTGGGAAAAACAAAAAGCAAATTGCGCAATGCAAGTTGAAAGAAAGAGTCGGTCACCTTAATTATATGGTAGGAATTAGAAGTCAACTGAAACTACGAAAACAAAAGATGTTTATCACGCCTTGGAAAAAACAAAAAGCAAATTGCGCAATGCAAGTTGAAAGAAAGAGTTGGTCACCTTAATTATATGGTAGGAATTAGAAGTCAACTGAAACTACGAAAACAAAAGTTGTTTATCACGCCTTGGGCAAAACAAAAAGTAAATTGCGCAATGCAAGTTGAAAGAAAGAGTCGGTCACCTTAATTATATGGTAGGAATTAGAAGTCAACCGAAACTACGAAAACAAAAGTTGTTTATCACGCCTTGGGAAAAACAAAAAGCAAATTGCGCAATGCAAGTTGAAAGAAAGAGTTGGTCACCTTAATTATATGGTAGGAATTAGAAGTCAACTGAAACTACGAAAACAAAAGTTGTTTATCACGACTTGGGAAAAACAAAAAGCAAATTGCGCAATGCAAGTTGAAAGAAAGAGTCGGTCACCTTAATTATATGGTAGGAATTAGAAGTCAACTGAAACTACGAAAACAAAAGTTGTTTATCACGACTTGGGAAAAACAAAAAGCAAATTGCGCAATGCAAGTTGAAAGAAAGAGTCGGTCACCTTAATTATATGGTAGGAATTAGAAGTCAACTGAAACTACGAAAACAAAAGTTGTTTATCACGCCTTGGGAAAAACAAAAAGCAAATTGCGCAATGCAAGTTGAAAGAAAGAGTCGGTCACCTTAATTATATGGTAGGAATTAGAAGTCAACCGAAACTACGAAAACAAAAGTTGTTTATCACGCCTTGGGAAAAACAAAAAGCAAATTGCGCAATGCAAGTTGAACACAGATTAAGCCGACTTGTTTGTGTGAAGGTGTCGAACACTAAAGAAAGAGTCGGTCACTTTTAAGCAAGTAAAACGCCAACTCTCCCGTGATTTTGGTAGACCTAATATCCGCCATTTTGTCAAAATTGACTTTTTTGCATTTTTGTACGTTTAAAGACTTCATGCATCTCCTGACAAAAAAATGTGCTCCAATGTAGTATGGTTTACGAGATAATTGGTGTGTAATACCTAAAATATTCCAATCTGTGTAAGAATAATGTTTAAAAACCTAACATATTCGTCTATCCAATCAAAAAAACAGGAAATTGTCACGTGACCGGCAAAATTTCAGCAGAGTAGCCCAGGCTACTTCACATTTTACATCTCTTAGAGTTGCGTGAAGCGGATTTAAAAGCATTCCATAAAGTAGATTGGGTTGAAATGTTGTTAAGCACTAGGCTCCACTATAGGTAAGCTTAATTATGCAGCTTAAAAATGTTCGTCCGAGCACACTAGCTTTTCATTAAATGCCGTATCATTAAGGCTACGTCTCGTCAAACAGTTTGACTTTTCGTAGCCTACCGGTACTGGTGAACTGATGGCTTAGTTGACTTTGCGGTAGCCTAGGCTACACTAAATAGCTTAGCTTGCATAACTTTATTAAGATTTAAAGCAGAGGCCTGGGAGTACGCTACCCAGTGTGTTTGGTCATTTCTGATCAACCAAACCAGATGCTGTGTAGCCAATGTAGTTAGGGTAGCCTTAAATAAGTGCATGGTAATTAAGTAGGATACCAGCAACTGATTTTAAATCGGTGATAGCCTTTAATTAACCTAGCAGGCTTCTCTGATATCAGCAAAGTTATCTACAGATTACAGTGACGAAATGATACACAGTTCTGGGAGAAATTCAAAGGCTTACGTTAGGTTTGATTTAGGCTTGTATTGTTGACTCTTGCTATTTTAAGTAGGCCTACCGGTAGCCTACGCTTAGGCTCTACGTAGAAACTATCCATGGAATAACTAAAACGGCAACGACGCCTTGCGGTTCTACCAGCAGGCCTAACTAGAAGTTTGGTTATTTTAATAACACCATTATCCGGTCGACAAATAAATTTGATTATCTTTCTGAAATGTTATGACTGTGATTTAAAACCAACATATCACAGCAAGTAGCAAAAATTTCCTTGAAAAATCAAGGAGGCATCAATATAACGACTTGGTTCAATTATACTGTATGCTAATGCTTCTATTATATCTACTACGAGCAAAGTAATCCACAATTTATTCATTTCAGGGTAGCCTACTGTACTCACACTAAACGTCAAAGTAAAAAATCTGCCAAGGCAATTTAGTAACCAATAATTTTACATTAGGCTTTACTATTCAAAATCATAAAATTATGGTGTGGTCAAAGCCAACATTTAGTTTATATTAAGCTTTGCTATACAAAAACATAACACTAAATAAACCAATAACGCGGATAAAGCCAACATCGAGATTATATTAGGTTTTACCCTACAAACCTAATACATTTTTTATAACTAGTTATCTGTAAAAACCAAATATACGCCATATTTTAATAAACAAACAAAAACCTGGCTTAAATTTTATTTATAAAAATTTTGTTTGCTTGTCCGCTCCAGCCTTTCAAAAGTCAACTTCGAGTGTTTTACCTTGTTAATTTTACAGCTATAAACACAAAAAGTCGTTTATCTCGAAAACTTGAAAATGGCGGATATTAGGTTGTGACACATCACGGGAGAACTGCATTTTCATTTGAATTGATGACAACATTGTAAAATAATAATTATTATAAATGTAAAGATAAATCATTATCCACTGTACAGTCTACTCTACACCAAGGGTGAGCAACTCAAACACGCTGACATGTCTATTTTTATCTGATAACTTATTCCCGTGCCAAGGTTTGGTAATTATTAGCCCAAGTTTTAATGCTCTCGATAGGTATCGAACCAATATCCGTCTGGGCGTCGATCAGAAGTCTTTACCACAGCCATGGCTTGTCAAATTTCGGAAGTAAAGCGAACATGATCAGCAAGTCTTGTCACGCATCGTAGGATAATTTGTTTTTGCTTTAAATATATAGGTAGTGTTTCGCCAGATTTTACATGGTTTTCAACGCAAATGTGATTGGTTGTTGTGGGTAACCCACTTGGAGAGAAGCGCATCGCTGAGGAAGGTTGGGCTGAGCGAGTTACAAAACCTTAAAGTTTGGAATCCCAATTATTAAAGCTAAAGATTGATTGAGAACTTAGTCTCAATTCTCCATGCATTGTTTGTTGTGTTTTATATTTTTACGTTATTTACTTATTTGCAATTCATCAAAATTTGTTTATTTCTTTTAGTTAAATACATGCAAAAGTTGAAACGTTCAGCATAAGTAGGATTGAGTTCATAAGCCCATTGGCAGTCGATCATGAATAGAATGAAGAGGCAGACAGCGCTGTTTTTAGTTCTAATGTCATAACGTAGAAGTAATTTGGAAAAAGGTAGCTGCAAAAAAACGCAAACATTTGACGTGCTGGAGACCAAAATAAAACATGGCCTACGCAGTAAAACAGTGACACGGTCGCGCCTCATTTCGGTGCCACGGGTGTCTATACAACATCACGAAAATTAGGCTTTATTTACTGCATAAATTTTGATTTCGATTTTAACTAGTTCGATCTGTCTAAATCGTAGTGTGCAAAGGGAATATTTGTCGTCCAACCGTTAGACTGGCTCGGTCTTGTGAAGCGACAATCAAGCTTTTAGAAACGTCAAGCATCTTATAGATTTAAAATATATGTCGAAATTTGGACATAATAAAGTTTGGTGACTTGTCTTACAATCTTTAAGGTTTGTTGCAATCGCATGGTAGTCTACACGTGCAAGGATATGTTTGTTGCTTCTAGTCTTGATGAATTATCATTTTGTGTTCGCCGGTATGACTTAACATCAACCTTGAATCCGACTACTTCAAACAAGGTCAAACACCAAATTGGTTTTGCATGGGTTGTTCAATATGTTTGCATCCTACCCTCAGGGGTATCTTAACATCCGTGCCTACCCTACTCACATTTCGGCAAAATTGACTTTGATTATCTCTCGTTTCTAGCACACTTTTTTCAGTATTCGGTTTGATTATCTCAGCAAATTTTCTGACATGTTTCAATGTGCTTATACACCACATCGATGGCTTAGTGGTTAGTGTGTCCGCCTTTGAATCGGTAGGTACGGGTTCGATACCCTGTCTGGTCTTAACAAAGACTGTTTAAAAGTGGTACTGAATCTGATGCCTGCTGGACAGTCAGCAATGGAATGAATTCTGGTAAATAAGTACTCGGTTTCACCTCTGTACGGCTGCACTGACACTGTCTGCTTTGTGAAGCGTTGAGGAACCACGCATATCTGCGATGGATACAGCGCTGAATAAAAGCACACATTATTATTATCTCAATATAAAAACTTGCTAAATTTACAAACTGATAAATGCCTTCCGACACTTACAACCACAGAGCTTTGTGAATCATTTATTAAACTTGCGTTTTTCTAAATGACTGTTTCGTACAGTTTCATAAACCAGCACTGCATTTTAACAACATGCCTTCACTTGGCTGCTAACTACGAGATTGTTAACAAACAAACGGAAATTCTGCCAACAAGAGCAAGCTTTATGAATTAACCCCAACACATTATGTAAACTGTGGAACAGTAACATTAGATTCAAACGAACGTATACAGTAAAGACGATCGGATGAGAGTCATAATGAAATTGATACAATTAAAGTATTTGCAAGAAAATTTACAAATTGTTTATAACATTTCAAAATCAAGAAATGTCTGTCGTGTGTGCGTGTTTTCTTCATCATCGCTCCAACCGCAAAGTAAGGTTGAATTTTCAACACAACCAAAGTGGAGTGGTATCTCTCATAACTTTTCTTTTTTGAATAACTTGACGCTTTCAAAGGTCATGCGGTAACTTTCTCATGAAACGATGACAAGCAAGACAGCAGTTTTTATGACAATCCTTGCATCTCTTTCATAAAAGTATCGTAGACAGCATCGGCTGTGTTTCCATAGTGCCTTTTCTTCTTTTCTGTTTTTTGCCTATCGGCAGCCGAGAGAGAAGCACTATCATTGGTGGATTTTCCTCCTTTTCGTTTGGTTTCTCTTCTCACACGGAGCAAAGTCGGCGTGAATAGACAGCTGTCAACTTTAGGGTTGGTGGTGAGTTTTGGTTTAGCAACGATTGTGGCAGCTTGTGTTTCGTCAGCTTCTTTCTCTGGTTGATGAATGAGACTTGGAGGAGCACTTAGAATGTTATGATTTTTCATCATACGCATTTCTCTGTCAGGGACCCTTCCTTCGTTGTTTTTTCGATCCATCACCCGGAGGAAGTCAGGT
The DNA here is from genome assembly GCF_918807975.1 of Aplidium turbinatum. Lineage (NCBI taxonomy): Eukaryota > Metazoa > Chordata > Ascidiacea > Aplousobranchia > Polyclinidae > Aplidium > Aplidium turbinatum. Next base: position 44,078,856 of record NC_137472.1, on the reverse strand, counting down.
CTACGGTTGATGTTGAGTGGCATGGTGGGTGGGCGTCCGGGAGGAGGACCAGGTGGTAGGATTTCTGGGCGTTGCATAAGATTGGGAGGCATACTTGGCGGGCAAAGTGGTTGCTTTTTGAAAGTGCTTTTTGATTGAATGCCTGGCAAAGGAATGTCGCTCAAACGTGGAGTTTCAAACGGAGCGTCAGGAAGAGGGATGTTGGTGATTTCAACAGTTTGGGCATTCTTGACTGATTCATAGTACATTTCTTTTCTAAGCCGGTTATTTTTATACATTTCGGTCATTGCTTTAAACTCGCGTCCTCGTGTGAAATCGTCTTTGCAATAGAAATCGACAATTCGAACCAAAGTTTCAAGCAGTTTTCTTCTCTTGTCTTTTATATCCTACAAAAAGATATCAGATTTTATACTGATTGAATTCAACTGATGTTTACTTTTATAAACCATGTTATAGAAACTTTTCAAACGTTTTAGAGTTGAAATTATGTAATTTAACAGACGCTGACAGCAGATTTGTCACCATTGAAAAGTTTCAAACCAAAACTTAAACAACACATACTTTCAATAATACATTTGTTTTTAATAATTTCAATTGTAGGTGAAATAAATTAGAGTTGTTTATGGTTGATTAAAGTTCTGTTTTGAGAAAGTTTGACAAAGATATGATGCACACAAACAAAGCTGAAAAAATTTGTTTTTCACCAGTAGCCTACATGTTTGAACTTACCTTTTCATTGTAGTGAAAGTCAGTTCCTGGATTCAACTCCATATCATCCAAATCTTCCAATTCCTTAACCATTTGTTGGGGATCTTTAGATTTGATGATAGCTTGTCGTATAGCAATTCGTTGCTTCTTGTTCTTTTTCAGTTCTCGTCGACGAGCTTCTTTGCGGGTTTGGTCTGTAGAGTTCATAAATTTTCCACCTTTTGTGGTGCTGGTGGTTCTCCTTCCCATGATTGCAGTGCAGTTTACAGACACTTCAAAACTATTCTATTAACTTTAAAGTGACAAAGAAACACCCTTAAATGTTGCAACAATAAATGGTGAATAAATATGCACTTGTAATTAATGGTGATACTATTAATTTTTGTCGTCCTTTTGTTCGTTTACCTTGCATCATCCCAGTCAATTTTAAACTTTCTAACGAGTTGCTTCTTGCTATGCGTTCGAAATATCTTAATTTTTTTAGGTTGTTAATCAGACTATTAACCATCCATTTATTGGCTAACAAATTCATTTGTTTTACTTTCCATCCAGCTGATGCGAAATAGTCTTCTGTGGTACCACATTTCAAAGTTCTTTAATGTCACGTTTTTTACATGCACCTATCCAAATTAATGAGAACTAATAGTCAAGAATTTTTTCTATTAACTATCTCACTGTCTATCATAGGTTTGATCACCATCACAAAAATGGTGTAGGCCAAAATGACTGTACAAGGCAAGTGCATATCACAGTGGACCACCACACATAAACACAACCCCTTAAAATTTTGTTTGTTTTATAGAGATAGGTGGTTTACCATTCTCACAACAAACAAAAAAGTTAGCTTTGCTTGATTTCTCTTTCTCAATTCTTCTCTTTTTTTCCATTTGTATTGATTGTTTTCTCTTTTATCCTTTTAGCTTTTTTCCTCCATTACGCTCTGATTTCTTTTCTTTTTAGCTCTCTCGAAAAATCCACAGCATTCACAAGGGAAAAAACTAACGGAGATTTTTCTGAATTTCTCGGCATCAAGCAGTGGCGCCAGATTACACAAAATAAATTTTCCCATTGCGGATGGAAAAATTTTTTAACCACATTTTCATTTTCTCAGCTCCTTTTCACTTCAGTGTGCCTCTGAAAAAGTTTTTACGTCTATCGTATGACGATTTTTTAAGTTCCAACGAGCCTCACTTTCAAGTCAGGTCATACGGAAGGTGGTTGGATTCTAAAAAAACAAAAACTACAGAGGCTATGTCAGGCTCTCAGCTGCCATGGCTTTGTGGAGAAATGGCGTGTAAATAAATTGTGCCAGGAAAAACATCACACGTGTTGTTTCATCATTGAAACTTTGCATAGGCCGGCATGATCGTTTTTATGCAAGACTTGCTTGAGAAATCACAAAACTGATGCTTAGTTTGAGGTTTAAAAGTTTGATATTGCCGCACCTCAACCGACAGAAACACTACACGAAGCAACTCGATAAATTTATACTCTACATTGCTTTGGATTTGAATCTTTATCCTCGGACTCACAAAAGCGCCTTTTAAAATACAATCGTTACAAAACGTCGCAGCCTACACTTGGAACTTTGCTTTATTTTTTGATTTTCCCGAACCAAGAAACAGCAGCCTAGTAGGCCTACCCGTGTTGAAATCTCTAGCTGAAACACTGTTGAAAACAATTGCTGTCTGGGAAAGGCGGCAAAATATGAATTTTTTCTTCATCACGAATAGCGCAAACTGATGATTGTGAAAACTGCATCAGGGTGTGTGATAAATTTGAAGTCCTGCAACGTTTAAACATCACTTCACAATACACCAAGCAATAACTGATTGAGTTTGTGAGTTTGAAAGACAACCTATAGCCTAACAATATTTGTCTTTTCCTTTTACTTAAATTATATATTTGTCCTGTCCTGAAAATTGAATCTGTCCTGTCCCAATACTGAAATTACGTCTCCGTTTTAAAATATTAACGTTCTGTTTAATTGTTTGTTTGCACATGACTAGGAACTGTGTTCCGAAAGCTAGTGCAAACCGTTACTACCACAGCGAACGAGCAGCATCAGGCTAAAACAGATCGTGAGTAGGCTATCTATGTTGTAAAGAAAATAAAACATGTTTATAACGCCTTGGGCAAAACAAAAAGCAGATTACGCAATCCAAGTCGAACACCGACTGCGCCGACTAGTTTGCTTGAAGGATTAAAATCGAATAGCCTACAAAAGAAATAGTTGGTCACCTTAATTATATGGTAGGAATTAGAAGTCAACTGAAACTACGAAAACAAAAGTTGTTTATCACGCCTTGGGAAAAACAAAAAGCAAATTGCGCAATGCAAGTTGAAAGAAAGAGTTGGTCACCTTAATTATATGGTAAGAATTAGAAGTCAACTGAAACTACGAAAACAAAAGATGTTTATCACGCCTTGGGAAAAACAAAAAGCAAATTGCGCAATGCAAGTTGAAAGAAAGAGTCGGTCACCTTAATTATATGGTAGGAATTAGAAGTCAACTGAAACTACGAAAACAAAAGATGTTTATCACGCCTTGGAAAAAACAAAAAGCAAATTGCGCAATGCAAGTTGAACACAGACTAAGCCGACTTGTTTGTGTGAAGGTGTCGAACACTTTTAAGCAAGTAAAACGCCAACTCTCCCGTGATTTTGGTAGACCCAATATCCGCCATTTTGTCAAAAATGACTTTTTTGCACTTTTTTACGTTTAAAGACTTCATGCATCTCCTGACAAAAAAATGTGCTCCAATGTAGTATGGTTTACGAGATAATTGGTGTGTAATACCTAACATATTCCAATCTGTGTAAGAATAATTTTTAAAAACCTAACATATTCGTCTATCCAATCAAGTAACAGGAAATTGTCACGTGACCGGCAGAATTTCAGCAGAGTAGCCCAAGCTACTTCACATCTTACATCTCTTAGAGTTGCGTGAAGCGAATTTAAAAGCATTCGATAAAGTAGATTGGGTTGAAATGTTGTTAAGCACTAGGCTCCACTAGGTAAGCTTAATTATGCAGCTTAAAAATGTTTGTCCGAGCACACTAGCTTTTCATTAAATGCCATATCATTTAGGCTACGTCTCGTCGAACAGTTTGACTTTTCGTAGCCTACCGGTACTGGTGAACTGATGGCTTAGTTGACTTTGCGGTAGCCTAGGCTACATTAAATAGCTTAGCTTGCATAACTTTATTAAGATTTAAAGCAGAAGCCTGGGAGTACGCTACCCTGTGTGTTTAGTCATTTCTAATCAACCAAACCAGATGCTGTGTAGCCAATGTAGTTAGGGTAGCCTTAAATAAGTGCATGGTAATTAAGTAGGCTACCAGCAACTGATTTTAAATCGGCGATAGCCTTTAATTAACCTAGCAGGCTTCTCTGATATCACCAAAGTTATCTACAGATTACAGTGACAAAATGATACACAGTTCTGGGAGAAATTCAAAGGCTTACTTTAGGTTTGATTTAGGCTTGTATTGTTGACTCTTGCTATTTTAAGTAGGCCTACCGGTAGCCTACGTTTAGGCTCTACGTAGAAACTATCCATGGAATAACTAAAACGGTAACGACGCCTTGCGGTTCCACCAGCAGGCCTAACTAGAAGTTTGGTTATTTTAATAACACAATTATCCGGTCGACAAATCAATTTGATTATCTTCCTGAAATGTTATGACTGTGATTTAAAACCAACATATCACAGCAAGTAGCAAAAATTTCCTTGAAAAATCAAGGAGGCATCAATATAACGACTTGGTTCAATTATACTGTATGCTAATGCTTCTATTATATCTACTACGAGCAAAGTAATCCACAATTTATTTATTTCAGGGTAGCCTACTGTACTCACACTAAACGTCAAAGTAAAAAATCTGCCAAGGCAATGTAGTAGCCAATAATTTTACATTAGGCTTTACTATTCAAAATCATAAAATTATGGTGTGGTCAAAGCCAACATTTAGTTTATACTTATTAAGCTTTGCTATACAAAAACATAACACTAAATAAACCAATAACGCGGATAAAGCCAACATCGAGATTATATTAGGTTTTACCCTACAAACCTAATACATTTTTTATAACTAGTTATCTGTAAAAACCAAATATACGCCATATTTTAATAAACAAACAAAAACCTGGCTTAAAATTTATTTATAAAAATTTTGTTTGCTTGTCCGCTCCAGCCTTTCAAAAGTCAACTTCGAGTGTTTTACCTTGTTAATTTTACAGCTATAAACACAAAAAAGTCGTTTATCTCGAAAACTTGAAAATGGCGGATATTAGGTTGTGACAAATCACGGGAGAACTGCATTTTCATTTGAATTGATGACAACATTGTAAAATAATAATTATTATAAATGTAAAGATAAATTATTATCCACTGTACAGTCTACTCTACACCAAGGGTGAGCAACTCAAACACGCTGACATGTCTATTTTTATCCGATAACTTATTCCCGTGCCAAGGTTTGGTAATTATTAGCCCAAGTTTTAATGCTCTCGATAGGTATCGAACCAATAACCGTCTGGGCGTCGATCAGAAGTCTTTACCACAGCCATGGCTCGCCAAATTTCGAAAGTAAAGCGAACATGATCAGCAAGTCTTGACACGCAACGTAGGATAATTTGTTTTTGCTTTAAATATATAGGTAGTGTTTCGCCAGATTTTACATGGTTTTCAACGCAAATGTGATTGGTTGTTGTGGGTAACCCACTTGGAGAGAAGCGCATCGCTGAGGAAGGTTGGGCTTTGCGAGTTACAAAACCTTATAGTTTGGAATCCCAATTATTAAAGCTAAAGATTGATTGAGAACTTAGTTTCAATTCTCCATGCATTGTTTGTTGTGTTTTATATTTTTACGTTATTTACTTATTTGCAATTCATCAAAATTTGTTTATTTCTTTCAGTTAAATACATGCAAAAGTTGAAACGTTCAGCATAAGTAGGATTGAGTTCATAAGCCCATTGGCAGTCGATCATGAATAGAATGAAGAGGCAGACAGCGCTGTTTTTAGTTCTAATGTCATAACGTAGAAGTAATTTGGAAAAAGGTAGCTGCGAAAAAACGCAAACATTTGACGTACTGGAAATCAAAATAAAATATGCCCTACGCAGTAAAACAGTGACACGGTCGCGCCTCATTTCGGTGCCACGGGTGTCTATACAACATCACGAAAATTAGGCTTCATTTACTGCATAAGTTTTGATTTCGATTTTAACTAGTTCGATCTGTCTAAATCGTAGTGTGCAAAGGGAATATTAGTCGTCCAACCGTTAGATTGGCTCGGTCTTGTGAAGCGACAATCAAGCTTTTAGAAACGTCAAGCATCTTATAGATTTAAAATATATGTCGGAAATTTGGACATAATAAAGATTGGTGACTTGTCTTACAATCTTTAAGGTTTGTTGCGATCGCATGGTAGTCTACACGTGCAAGGATATGTTTGTTGCTTCTAGTCTTGATGAATCATCATTTTGTGTTCGCCGGTATGATTTAACATCAACCTTGAATCCGACTACTTCAAACAAGGTCAAACACCAAATTGGTTTTGCATGGGTTGTTCAATATGTTTGTATCCTACCCTCAGGGGTATCTTGACATCCGTGCCTACCTTTCGGCAAATACGACTTTGATAATCTCAGCAAATTATTTGACAATCATGTTTCAGTGCTTATACACTACATCGATGGCTTAGTGGTTAGTGTGTCCGCCTTTGAGTCGGTAGGCATGGGTTCGATACCATGCCTGGTCTTTATAAAGGCTGTTTAAATGTGGTAGTGAATTTAATTCCTGCTGGACAGTCAGCAATGGAATGGATTCTGGTAAATATGTACTCGGTTGCGCCTTTGTACGGCTGCACTGACACTGTCTACTTTGTGAAGCGTTGAGGGAGGAGCCACGCATATCTGCGATGGATACATCGCAAAATAAAAGCACACATTATTAATTATCTCAACCATGGCCACCTAAAGATACGGCCTGATTTGTCACATTTTGCAGAAATTTCCAGGTTTTTCTAACTTTGGGCGAACGTTTAAATAAATTTTTCTAAAAATTAGATTTTTACGCTTTCTTTATTCTTTTCCCCAGATGACACAATAGGTTTTAACATCCTCACATGTTGAAAAACAAAGAAAATTTGATTTTGTAGATTTTAGTCAGACTGTTAATTTTCAATAACAGTCTGATTTTGCGTTTTTCAACTTACTTTTTCTCATTTGCTACTGCTTCCCCAAGGCAACAAAAAAGTTTTGTGTCATTAGGAAACCGCAAAAAGTAAAAACATCTCAAAAAATGTCAGTCAAGCACTAGCAGTAGCTGTAATCAAAATCTGCAAAATGTGACAAATCAGGCCGCATCTCCAGGTGGCCATGTCTCAACATAAACAATTATTATCATTATCTCAACATAAACACTTGCTAAATTTACAAACTGATAAATGGCTGAAGAAACATACTACAACAGAGCTTTGTGAATCATTTATTCAACTTAAGTTTTTCTAAATGACAGTTTCATAAACCTGCAGAGCATATTTAACAACATGCCTTCACTTGGCTGCTAACTACGAGATTGTTAACAAACAAACGGCAATTCTGCTTACGAGAGCAAGCTTTATGAGTTAACCCCAACACATTATGTAGAGCAGGGGTGTGCAACGTGCGGCCCGCGAAGATGTGCCAAGTTTGAATTGTGTGCAGCCTGCGAAACGTGTATATAAGTTAATTTAGTCTGGCACGTGTGAACAATTCATTGTGGAGTGGATTATTCTAGATTTCGCACCTTCTGTTAACCATTTTAGAAATCTCCCACCGGCCACCGCTAATCCATTGTATTTAATTATTTGGAACGTAAAAATGTATGGTCACATAAAAGACATTATGAACAAATTACGACTTTGGAAGCTCACGAACAGACAGGAAATTTTGTCCACTTTCCAACTTTGAGAAACTATTGAATGCATCCTGAGAGGAAAACTGAATTTGCAGACCAACTTGAACAATTGTTGTATGAATTTTTGGCTCCTTTCAAGGACTTAAAATCTCATGAACATTTGTTTGGTATATTCGCTTCGCCATTCGACACAGACATTGACAAACTACCAGCTGATATCCAACGAACTGATTGATCTTTAAGAGAAAACGGATTTGAAAGCGAACTATTTAGAAATGAATCTTGGCGATTTTTACCGAAAACATCTCAACCAAGATGACTTTCCACATTTAAAAAAATCCATGGCTTCAAAAATGGCTTTTTTTTGGCTCAACGTATTTGTGCGAACAATTCTTTCTAAAATAGGCGTCATGAAATTTCCCTATTGATCGGTTCTGACAGACGAACACTTCGAAAATGGACTTCGAATTGCGAGCACGTCCATTAGAGTAAATTTGGAAAAAGCCGCCGAGAAAAGAAGCCAGTTGCAAACTTCTCACTGAACTCGTTTAAAGACGGTGTGACAATAAATTTGAATAGCAGTTTTCTTCAGAAATTTATGCGTCTTAACTTATTATTTCTGCAAGGAGATAACCCCTAATAATGCCATAAGAATAACAAAAAAACTACTTGTTTTGTGCCTGCAACTACTAGAAATCAAACGTTAAATAAACGTGCGGCCGCGGTTTTACCCAGTTATTTACATCTGGCCCTCCTGTAATAAAGGTTGCACACCCCTGATGTAGAGGGTAGACTATTGACAGTAAGATTTGGTTCAAACGAACGTATACAGTAAAGACGATCGGCTGAGAGTTATAAAGACATTTTTACAATTAAAGTATTTGCAAGAAAATTTACAAATTGTTTATAACATTTCAAAATCAAGAAATGTCTTTCGTGTGTGCGTGTTTTCCTCATCGCTCCAACCGCAAAGTAAAATTATCAACACAACAAAAGTGGAGTGGTATCTCTCATAACTTTGCTTTTTTGAATAACTTGACACTTTCAAAGGTCATGCGGTAACTTTCTCATGAAACGATGGCGAGAAAGACAGTAGTTTTTATAACAATCCTTGCATCTCTTTCATAAAAGAATCGTAGGCAGCATCGGCTGTGTTTCCACCGTGCTTTTTCTTCTTTTCTGTTTTTTGTCTATCGGCAGCCGAGTGAGAGGCACTCTCATTGGTGGCTTTTCCTCCTTTTCCTTTGGTTTCTCTTCTCACACGGAGCGAAGTCGGCGTGAATCGAGTGCTGTCAACTTTAGGGTTGGTGGTGAGTTTTGGTTTAGCAACGATCGTGGCAGCTTGTGTTTCGTCAGCTTCTTTCTCGGGTCGATGAATGAGACTTGGAGGAGCACTCAGAATGTTAGGATTTTGCATCATACGCATTCCTCTGTCAGCGACCATTCCTTCATTGTTTTGTCGATCCATCATCTGGCGAACATCAGGTCTACGGTTGATGTTGGGTAGCATGGTAGGTGGGCGTCCGGGAGGAGGACCAGGTGGTAAGATTCCTGGACGTTGCATAAGGTTCGGAGGCATACCTGGTGGTGGACCAGGAGGAAGCCCCGGAGGTGGTCCGGGTGGCTTGGGACGATTCCTATCATTGTCATCTTCCATTTGTCCGTCTTCTTCTTCATCCCTTTCATAATCAGCTTCTTCATCCATATGAGCAGGTTTTCTGTTTTGAGATGGACGAGGCATGTTCTGTCCCGCCATTTTCAACATCATGGCTTGCAGTGGAGTGACAGTTGAAGGGCCGCCGTCTTCTGCATCACCAGCTTCTTCCTTTTTATCTTCATCTGCGAATCTGATTGATCGTTTCTTGTTGCTGATGTCATCATCGGAGTCATCGCCTGCATAAGCATTTTGTTTGAGTGAAAAGTATTGAACCAAGCAGAGATCTACCGACATATCGGTTTCGTCAAGTATCGGACCAATGTTGAGGTATCAGCATCGGCCGATGTCACCGACGTACTGGAAGCTTTTTAAGACACATTTTTTTTAAAAAGATTAAGCAAATTTTCCATAAAACATTGTATTTTTGACGTTTTATTTTTACATATTTGGTAAGGCTTCAAGACACGTGCCTGACCGCTCACATACAAAAGTTTTAAGTGCTCCAAATGGTTTCACATAGGTGAACATTGCTTTTTGGCGGAGCTCTCATTCGGGTGTAGCTGACTGCGAGTTTTAGGCTGCACGATTAATAAAACTGTTTGCAAAAATAAAGTAGAACACAAACCACGCTCATACCGTCAAGCCGAAAAAATAATTCATTAAAATGATAAAAACAATCAGTTCCTTTGTTTCGAGTGAACTTTTCAACTATCATATTAATTAAAGTCCATCAAATCGAACTTGGATAGTCTGCAAAGCTTGCTAGCCCAAGTCCGAGGTAAAAATTTGCCAATTGGAAATTACTTTTATTCCTTACTAGTGAAAAACTTGGTCCAAAACGAAATTAAGTAAAATAATTCTGCATCAAAATAGTTATTACCTTGTGAACACACGTATTATTGAGTAGATACACTGTACTTTGAAGAACATGGAGAATTGGAGATTGAAGAAGTTAATACACTTAACAATTTACTATTTTTTGAATAATTTGCACGGGCTAGTTAGTCGTTGCAAAGCAATTTTGAAATTAGAAGTTAAAGCTAGATTTTTACCTTCGTGAAGCATTACGTCGTCGTCATCGTCACGATGATGGAATTCCTCGTCATCATCATCCATGTCAGGAGGCAAATTAAATCGAACATCGCCTTTGTCCATTAATTCTGGACCTTCTTCTGGATCGTAAGGATCTTCATCCATTGCGTCTGAAACATCAATCGCGCATAAATGAGATCAACTCCTTGTTTACTCGAAAAGACCACACAAACAGCGATTAGAACATAGAGAATAATGTATGATGATGATTAAGAGTCAAAAAACACGGCAGCCCAGGTCTTTGTGTTATCATTTGAGGAGACTCATCAAAATTGTAAAGATTTAACTTCAAATGCTGCATTTGCATTAGAACAAAGTTAAAACCTAACAATCAGACGGCATCTAACATAATAACATGAAAATAAAGTAAAAAAATACAAACGTTTTCGGCCATACTCATGTACGCACGACTCGGTCTGTACTACATAGTACATACATTGGTATGTCCACGCGACAAGATTTAACTTTGCTGCTTTTATATTAGAACAAAGTTAAAAACATAAAACAAAAATTTGAAAGCGTACGAAATCTGCCTAAGCCTAAACGCCATTGAGCTACGAACTACAGTACTTCAACAAGTCAACCGACAACATACCTTGCGAAATTTCAAGTTCTTGAGGATGGCTCAAGGAAGGACCTTTTCCAAATCTGAAAATATGAAATCGATATTGTTCTTGGAATACATCGACTAATACTATGCTATAAGTAATTACCAAAAACATACAAACTAAGAGTAAAACACCAGGTACTCCTATTAATTAAAACAGGGGTTCCCAACCTGTGGTACGCCGGTAGCTTCTGTTTTTTTCACAACTATATATATATTTTGTTTATCTGGTTTTGTTTACAAAAAAAATTTCCCGAAGCCTATTCTTATTGTTACCTAACTATTCCTGTTGTTTCATATCATTACGATCTTCAAAATACAGGCCATGTCAATTGTCAACAAGGAGCACAGTTGCTTTGAAAAGCTGTACAACGCTGGGGGGCAGTGGGCGTTAATTATATCAAATGATTGATCTTGATAGTCTGATAGATATCATCTACTGTTTTATAGTTTAAGCTACAAATAGCGTTGAAAAATGCTAGTTGTAAGCTGAAAATAAATCGGAAGAAAATGTTCAATAACGGTTACAAGGAATGGTCTCCAATAAACTTCTGGCTCCGTATGGCCTCTTCATATTCAACGCTAGCTTCCCATGCTGTTCCACAGCTACTGATTTTCCCTTCCTCGTGGGAATGTGAGTAGGGAATTTCAGTCATGATGAACATCAAGTTATAAAATCAAAACCGACCAGGTGCGCTCGGAAATGACTTTCGATGCGTCGTTGGCAAATTTACACAGCGCATCGACCAATCTCATTAAATTTAGTTGTAGTGCTTTAGTGTTATTTTAGTAGGCCAATATTATTCTTCTGAATAAAATATGATTCGATCAAATTAGTTGTTCTGCAAGAAGTGGTAGCAAGAACGCTTGGCAGCACAGAGCGTCCAAGTGGTACGAGATCGTAAAAAGGTTGGAATCCCTGTTAGAAGAACAAACAGCTACAACATTAAGCTCTTAATCAAGGCACATCCGTCTTGCTAATTACAAACACATTAAATTGTGACTTACATCTTTTTAGCAGGTGGTACTCCAGGCGGTGGTCCCGGGGGTGTTTTGCCGCTTCTCATGGTGGGTGGAAGACCACTTGGCGGGCCAGGTGGTTGCTTTTTGAGGATGCTTTGTGGTTGTATGCCTGGCAAAGGAATGTCGCTCAAATGTGGAGTTTCAAACGGAGCGTCAGGAAGGGGGATGTTGGTAATTTCAACAGTTTGGGCATTCTTGACTGATTCATAGTACATTTCTTTTCTAAGCCGGTTATTTTTATACATTTCAATCATTGCTTTAAACTCGCGTCCTCGTGTGAAATCGTCCTTGCAATAGAAATCGACAATTCGAACCAAAGTTTCAAGCAGTTTTCTTCTCTTGTCTTTTATAACCTACAAAAAGATATCAGATTTGATACTGATTGAGTTCAACTGATGTTTATTTTATAAACCATGTTAAACGGACGACGGACGTTAGAAAGTTTTCAAACGTTTTAGCATTGAAATGTAATGATGTAATCTAACAGACGCTGACAGCAGATTTGTCACCATTGAAAAGTTTCAAACCAAAACTTGAAACGATACATGCGTTCAATAATACATTTATTTTTAATAATTTCAATTGTAGGTGAAATAAATTAGAGTTGTTTATGGTTGATTAAAGTTCTGTTTTGAGAAAGTTTGACAAAGATATGATGCACACAAACAAAGCTGAAAAACTTTGTTTTTCACCAGTACGTCATGTTTGAACGGGTCTGCTACTATTCGGTAAGTCCGATTCGGTGAGTTCCTAACCTCTAACCCTAACCTCAAAACGGCAATGATAATTAGGCTACGGTACCCAATAATTTTAAAAAAAATTGAAAAAATCCCCCGTTAAGGGATCGGACTCACCGAATCGGACTCATTGAATCGGACTCACCGAAACGGGCCATTTCGGTTTGAACTTACCTTTTCATTGTAGTGAAAGTCAGTTCCTGGATTTAACTCCATATCATCCAAATCTTCCAATTCCTTAACCATTTGTTGGGGATCTTTAGTTTTGATGACGGCTTGTCGTACAGCAATTCGTTGCTTCTTGTTCTTTTTCAGTTCTCGTCGACGAGCTTCTTTACGAGCTTGGTCTGTGGGGTTCATAAATTTCCCACCTTTTGTGGTGCTGGTGGTTCTCCTTCCCATACTTGCAGTGCAGTTTACAGACACTTCAAAACTATTCTATTAACTTTAAAGTGACAAAAAAACACCTTGAAATGTTGCAACAATAAATGGTGAATAAACAATTTAAACATGCATTTGCAATTAATGGTAATATTTGCCAAACTGCCATTAAACTGATATTTCTATAAATTTTTCGATACTTTTCCAACAAAAAATCAAATTTAATTTCCTTGAATATTATAAATCTTTCTTTTGATTATGTTAGAGCAATAGTCCGTTTAAAAATATTATCATATTCCACATAACTACACATACTGCAGTGGCTACCATATTTTGTGAATATAACGGCCTCCGAGGCTATTGTTACGGACAATATCTGTACAAATCAAACGTCACATAAAACCGTTCAGGTCTACTGAATCTGGGCGTCTGACATAATGGAATATTACTAAGAAATGAGCAAAGATTGCATCACCTTTGTCACACCTGTGAAACATTACATAATCGTTAAATCTTGAATTACGAGATATGGTGTAAGCCAAAGCCAACAGGTGCTTGAATAGCTTCATAATGCTTATTATTATTATGTCACAGAAGATGCTTACGAGCGTTTGGAAGATTGCAATCTATTCTCGCCATTCTTAAAATTGTTGCTTGAAAAGTTGGTTGCATATTAAAATGGTTTTGCTTGTGCTTTACCAACTAGACGGAATTTCCGTCTTTATTTTTTTGTAGTGACAAGTTTTAGTGGGTACGGTGTTGCCCCCATCCTTCGACAGCCTTGAGGCTATTTTTACAGAAATAAATTCTTGAATAGACGTTTTCAGAAGAGTGTTTCTTTCGGTCATTGCATACAGATGAACGGATCCGGGAAATTTATGTTACAAATTTCCCACGAAGAGATTATGGTTTACCGTTGTGACTACTGACCAGCTATATGTACATAATTACTCGAGCAAGGCAGATTATTTACTTTCAACTTCTCTTCAACAACAAAGAACAAAAGAATAACGAAGAAAAAGTGCATCTATTACGGTACTTCTAAATTCAATAGTTTTGTCAAGAAAATAATTGGCTTGTGCGTTGCGTTGTGACTGCGGTTGAGATTCCAAAGGATATCAGTTAAATTGGCTTGTGATGGCTTGTGAAAAATTGTCAAACAATATATCATAATATGTTGGTCTATGTCGGCAACACGTGACAGCATTGCCTCAACTACGTGTGCTCCTAAAAGTTTAGTTCTTCTTTCATCTTTACCGCAGTAGATTTCGAAGTTGTAGGGATAACCATCAGAGCTACACAACATCCATGACTTGTAACCAAACTTTACTGATTTTCCTTTTATATATTGTTTTGCACTGTGTAGTTGTCAAATAAGGAACCATCGATTCGTCAATGCTTTTAACTGGAGAAATGTACCAAATTGTTGACAATTTGATCTTAGCAGATCTAACAGCGACAGTACCTTGGCCATTTTAGACTGAGCTAGAATATAATTGTCAGCCACGTGCAAGTACGTTTTTGTATGGGTGCAACTAGGGTTGAAATATCCGGATATCGGTTAACCGTTTAACCAAGGCATTTTCACCTATCTGATATCCGAATAGTTTTTTGTTGGTTAACCGTGTAATAAAAAAGTAAAAATATTACTGTGTGTTGAGTGTTTTACGCCTCTTTTGCAATTTTGAAATCCGATATTTTAGCTATGGGTGGCCAATAGCATCCCGCAGTTATTTACACTGCGATAAACGTGGTGTGGTGAGTTCCCACAAGAGGTGAAAACTGCGAAGTCGGCAACATTAGAAGAAATATTTCTTAGAAGTTTTGCTTGATCCATACGGCGACTTTTAGCGCTGTTATGACGTCACTGCAGTCTGCAAGTCTTTCTATTACCACACGGGCTCACCTCACAGTCCAAAAGTTAGATAGACGCAAAACACAGTGAAAGAAGAGTGAGACAGTAGGCTTATATCTTATTTCAAGTGTATAAAAAATACTGAAGTGGAGTTTAAATGTTTTAAAAGTGAAAATCCTGTGTGGGCCTACGTTCAAGAAATGGCGAAAAGGCAAAGTGTGAAACGTGCAAAACTACTATTTCCTGCAAAGGAGGATCTACAGGGGCCATGAGAAACCACTTGCATTTGAAACACAAGATTCAGGTTGAGGCTAAAAAGACAAAAATGCAAAGTTCTTCTTTGGCAATGACAGACAGCAGTTCCACTGGTACAAGCAGGATTGACAATTTTTTTAAACCAGCCAAAGATTCGTTAGAGAGAATTGTTGCAGAGCTAGCAGCTGTTGACAGAATTTCTTTCAACACAATTTGCTACCAGCAATCAAATGAGACAAGCATTTTTATCCAGAGGATATAAGTTACCACAAAGCGTGGTAACTGTCAGAAATCTTGTCATGACATTCTACCACCAACTGAAAAGCAATACGAAAGATAAAATCGAAATGGAAAAAATGAGTACAAAATTCTGCTCTATCACGCTTGATAAGTATACAAGCACAAGAAACGGAAGATACATGAATCTAAACATTCACTTTCACGAAGACTACATTAATCTTGGAATGGCGAGGATAAAAGGCTCCATGCCAGCTAAAAAAGTTGAGGATTTGGTGAAAGAAAGATTGCACGAATTTGGCCTAAAGATGGTTCCAAGATATTGTTGCAGCCACCGCAGATGGAGCTAGTGTGATGAAAAGTTTTGGAAGGCTGGTTTGTTGCATCCACCAGCTTTGCTTTGGACATGGTTATCATTTAGCTGTCATAGATTTCTTGTATGCTAGGCAAGAAAACGTTGATGAACTGAAAGAAGAAAGCGAAAATGATGAAGGATCGGAACATTTAGAAGAGGAGATGGAAGAAGTAGAAGATGGTCTAGATTTTGTGGAGGGTGAAAGTAATGGCTTAAATCTTCAAGAATTTGTTTCTGACTTGATAAAAAAGGTTAGAAAGGTATATAGTAATTCTGTTTTGCAGAAGTCCTCTTAAGAATGAAATTTTGCAAAAGCACGTTCAAAGACAGTTCAATACTGAGTTGAAGTTAATTCTAGATTCAAAAACCAGATGGAACAGCCTTTTACAAATGATAGAACGGTTTGTAAAAGTGGAGACATGCATCAGATTGGCTCTTGTTGAAGTTAATTCTCCCATTACAATCACTGAGAGGGAAACAAAGATCCTCAAAGATGTGGTTAATGTCCTTGAACCTGTCAAACACGCAGTAGATGCACTTTGCAGAAGAGATTCCATGCTGCTGACAGCTGAACCAATTGACGATTTTGTACTTAAAACTCTTTCTGATACTGATTCTGCGTTTTCAGAATGTCTCAGATCTTGCCTTCAGATCAGAATCAAAGAAAGGCGAGACACATGTCTCACTCACCTACTTGAATACCTGCATGATCCCAGATTTTTGATGGATGATAAACTCGACACGTTTGGTGAATTCGGAAAAAGAAGCAAGGTATACGCTCTCACAGCAACCCTATTGCAAAGGTTACTTGGAGAGGTTGCAAGAGATCCTGAACCTAGAGTAGAAGATGAAAGCAACTTGGTATCAACTACTTCTGCAAGGGTAGAAAGAGGGCCTACATCTTTGAAGGAACAACTGGAGCAAGCCATCATGTCAGCATCTGTTGCTGCTACTGCACCTTCCAAATCCAATACCATAGAACTTAGCAGAAGGACAATCCAAAAAGAATGTGAAGTCTATGAAGCAACAGCGAAACGGCCGGCCAATCTTCAAATTCTTTATGAAGCGCTGCTTACCATTCAGCCCACTTCTGTAGAAGCAGAAAGAGCATTCAGTGCATGCGAGCTTTTTGCTACAAAACTCCGGTCTCGTCTAAACGATTCAACTATTGATGCGTTGTGCTTTATTCGAAATGCATTACAGAAAAAATAAGCAATCGATAGTTTTCGTTTTATTGTGTAAAAATGAAACAGAGTTGAACCATTAACTTGTAACTGAGTTGCTTGTAAGATAACATGTGTATTTTAGTGGTTAAAAGACTAGATATGCTGCGACAGGGTAGCTTTCAGTGTTCCTTCCAATATCCGGTTAACCGGATATTAACATTGTCAAATATCCGTATATATCCGTTATCCGGATATCAAGCTTTTACAACTATCCGTTCAACCCTAGATGCAACCTACTTCGTACACTGAAAAGATCAAGAGAAAAAATTAAAAAAAGCCAAAGTCGCTGACTGCAGTTTCCGCAAACATTTCAAAATTTCCCCCTGAATATATCGAGAGAAAAAAATAGAACAAAGCCGAAGTCGCTGATCGGAGTTTTAGCAAACATTTTGCTGAAGTCACTGATCGCAGTTTCAGCAAACATTTTAAAAGGGTTAGGGTTAGGAAAAGATCAAAAAAAAATTAAAAATAGCTGAAGTCGCTGATAGGAGTTTCCGCAAACAAACAAAAACTCTTAGGATCATTACCGGAAATTTTTAAATGTTTGCGGAAACTCCAATCAACCTAAACCCAGGCCTCGAAATTCACGGCGGACATGTCCACCGTCACAGCATGTGATGTCCACGGGAAGTACCATCTAGATCGATCATATTTGTCCGCCGAGAAATAGCGATACAAATTGTCATTGCATAACACGAGCAATTGTTGCGATTACAGACAAAACCGGTTAATCGAATCACCTATTTGCCAAACGTTTTGATACGATTATCCGATTGATTCGTTTAACCAATTTACTAAAAAAAAGGTTTATTGTGAATGGGCGTAATTGTTGAGATGTCTGTGCTGACTATGCTGCAACGCACATTACAACTGATATATACTTCCTACAACTGTTTACGATTCTCGTTAAACTTTAAAGAGTTTACTAGTTCTGTGTTACATAACACTATGCTGTGTTTTCCAGCCAGCAAAACTGGTCCTTTTTGCATTGATTTATCATCTGCAGACGTTGAAACAATGTAAAAAAGACCAGCTTTCCTGACTGGGAGAGCATTTATGATCAAAGCATTTTTCTGCAAACTGCAGCAATCGGACTTCTTTTAATCTCACCGATATCTGTGATGTCACAACGCGAACTTTGACGTTGATGTTTTTGATTCAAGCGTGCTATTTTTAGCTCCGCACCAGCTGTGTAATTTTGAGTATGGAACATGGCCTACGAAAATTTTAAAGAGTTTACTACTTCTGTGTTATATAACACTGTGCTGTATGTTCCAGCCAGCAAAACTGGTCCTTTTTCCATGATTTATCATCTGCAGACGTTGAAACACTGTAAAAAAGACCAGCTTTGCTGACTGGGAGAGCATTTACGATCAAAGCATTTTTCTGCAAACTGTAGCAATCGGACTTCTTTTAATCTCACCGATCTCTGTGACGTCACAACGCGAACTTTGACGTTGACGTTTTTAATTCAACCGTGCTATTTTTAGCTCCGCACCAGCTGTGTAGTTGTGAGTATGGAACGTGGCCTACGAAAATAGTGGTATGGTAGAAAAACACGGCTCACACTCATTGTTTGTTTTGAAATCGCAAAGTTTTTTTTTTCAAGTCTTTTGCGCTGTTTGTGTTTTGTTTGTTTTGAAATCGCAAAGTTTTTTTTTTCAAGTCTTCTGCGCTGTCTGGTAAAATAATTAATTTGCAATGTTCTTCAACTGAACGAAAGTGCACAAATGAAATTACGCACTGCATTTCACAACAGTAGGCTACTTTTTTTCAGCAATTTAAAAAAAAATTCACCAAAGTTTTCTGGTTTAAACTTTTGGACATGCTTTCCAACACTTCCCTCTCAAGCCGAAATAATTTGTCCGTGTCCATTCCTTGGAAGGCCAGTCGCCGACGGATGACATCAAAAGTATTTAAACTTCTTTATTGGGAAGTGTGATTATTCCTTTTGTCTGCTTTTCTGTTTTAATGAAGCCCAGCTGTGCGAAAATCGGTTCTTTGTAGTGCGATGTCTAGCACATAAGATTATGGCCTGAGATTACAGACACTTGTCTTTGTTTTGATCGCATGCGTATGTCTCACCTCTGCTTCATTTCGCCTTTGAACATTGCAGACAATTATGTGAAGCAAAAAAGAGACATTCTCTTTTCGCTAACAGGCACAATTATACGATTAAATGAATGAAGTATGCAAACTAGAAGCAAATCCTGATGCTTTTATCCGACTTATTCTTTTAAGCGGTATGCGCTTAACCGATGTTTTTACTTAACATTAGATTGGATTTGGTTTGGGATTTCAGGTTTTGATTCAAATAAACGGTTGATACGTTTAAGCAGTATACTATTAACCGATTTCGTCTGTATATAATTTCCAGCGCATTGGTAGGGTACGAACTGATTCCCGCAGGGTATATACAAACTGTTCAGGGTACGAACTAGGTTGCATCCCTTTTGTATTGTAGAAACGGTCTCTGCTCATGGTTTTAGAAATTATTGGTGTCTCCATGTCATCTGCTGTGCACCAATAGTCATTTTCTGATGGAAGACTGTGGTAACTACTGATAAATAGTAAACCAATAAATTTTCTCGTATCAGCCTCATCAACTTTGAAGTATATTCCATTCTTGTCTCTCCTTGCATAGCCTATTATATAAGCTTGTTTGCTCTACGAGTAAAGAAAACATGTCATCAGTAAAAAACAGAGAAAATATCTCAAACATGCTTTTCCCTCCATGAGCTTGAACCTTATCGGATGGATGCAGTTCTTTCGGGTCGCTCAGTGATGCTTTGTTTTTATTGCCAACTGCAAGCTCTTTCCGTTCCTTCGATAAAAGTGTTTTCTGGTTAAGATCAAGCTGTGAAAACATCAAGCTAAGACAACATCAAGCTGTGAAAACATCAAGCTGTGACAGCATCAAGCTGTGACATGATCAAGCTGTGAAAATGTACTCTTGGTAGAAGTAGTGAGAAGTTTTTTGAGATAAGCTCGGTTATTTGTGTACCACATGTTGCCAACCACATTTTGGGAACAATGTATAAATTTAATCATGTGAAGAAAAATGTCAAATATAACGAAACAAATGGTAGGGGAAACACGTTACTGGTACGGTAATAATCTCACATAAAAAAATGCAAATATTTCGAAAAAAAGTTTGATTTGTGTTTTCGAGAAACAATTTTTTTGAAAGATGAAAAATATGATTTTTGACTGAATTTATCGCTTGAATAAAGGAAGAATTTTGCAAATACTACTTTTTCAACAAATGTATATATCTGATACAATAATCATTCAACAACAATATCCAAAACAGAAAATTTTTAAATGAGGTCTGTGTAAAGCTGTGCCTGACTTCAACCCCTTGTTCCCATTTTGGGAACGTTGGCGTGTTAAGGGTTAAATTTGCAAGGTTTATGTTGTTATTCAGACTATTTACCGTATACAGAGCTGGTATACAAGTCCCCACCCCCCTTGGTAACTCATGACAAAGAGGAATTGACCAAAACATGTAGATTGAAGTGTGTGAACAGTAAAGCAAAGGTAAAGTAGTTTCACCCTATATGTTTGGTCGAGTCCTGTTTTTATCATGAGTTACCAAGGGGGCGGGGGGGGACTTGTATATCAGCCCCCTATACTTCTTGGTTTCTCATCAGCCAATTATAGCAAAAATTGACAGCAATAGACACATGTTTCACACATGAGGTTAAGCTCATTAGTATCGCAGGTTACTAAACTATGCCACATAGTTCTCAACCACTGAGTTTGTCAGTTAATTGATTCCTTGAAACCTTTGTGAATAGAAAACAACTAAACTGATTGTCGCCAAAAATATACGGTACACTGTTGGATCTACCGGGCAAGTAACAAATTCATTTATTTTACATCCAGCTGATGCAAAATAGTCTTCTGTGGTACCAAATTTCAAAACTTTTGATGTCACATTTAGATTAGTGAGAACTAATAATCAGAAATTTCTTCAATTAACTACCACACTGTCTATCATAAGCTTGATCATCATCACATACATGGTGTAGGATAGGGTGTAGGACCACCGTCATTCTGGCGGAATAATTTTTCCGCTTTCCGCCTAAAAAAGTTATCCGTGAATAAGTGCGTGGCATAAAGTGCGACATGACATACTTTCGAAAAATGTTAAATAAAACTATATTCCGCAACACGTGCCACTTAAATTTTGCATGCATCGGATTCAGTGTTAAATTACCTTTCCAGGCATGTGCATCAATAGGTGGGCATTTGGGAGGAACGTCCAGCAGAACGGCTCAAAAATGGAGGATATTTGGAGAGGAGTTTTTTTATGCAAAAGTCGTATTATTTTCTTGAATATCGGAAAAATATCCTCCATCTTTGAACCGTTCTGCTGGACGTTCCTCCCAAATTCCCACCTATTGATGCACATCCCTGGAAAGGTAATTTAATACTAAATCCGATGCACGTAAAATTTAAGTGGCACGTGTTGCGGAATATAGTTCTATCAGGGATATCTATAACTACGAGATTGGAAACTCTATCCAGTGCTATACATCAGTAGGGTCATCACATTACTACGATTACAGAGAGATTAACAAAACAAAATACCGACTAAAAGATACACAAAATTCGATTTTACAATAATAATACAAAATGTACACTCACATTAAAACTTAATTGATTATAAAAGTACATTTACGCTGCTAGAAAAAAAACGATGAATCCAAAAAATGAATGAATGCAACGAGTCCAAAAACCGGCTACTGTTGTTCTTTAGCATTTTGCGTGCTGCAAATCGGATCAGAAGTAAACGAGGAGTGTTCAGCAATCAGTGAAATATGCTGTTGTATCATCAACTTGTTCACAGACCAATCTAGTACGAAACTAATCCGTTTACGATGTCATCAGAACTAAAACCAATAGTCATTCTGGAAATTTTTTAAGCAGCAAACAAAATACAACATGACTGCACTAATGGAATACAAACAAATAAACAAACCAGGCAAGCGTAGACCTTACAATTTACAGCAGGTGAATTGATTGTTACACTTTTGGTTGTTCGTTTAGCCTAATACTTGCTGCCCTTTGAGGTCAATTTATGTGATTACTTATCACAGCAGCGCACAAAGAAAAGTGACCCTACTGGTGTATAAAATGGTTTTCAGTTCCACAGAGTTTCCACTCCCGTAGTTATAGATATCCCTGAGTTCTATTCGAAGATGTTTGGAGAGGTGTTTTTTATGCAAAATCGTATTATTTTCTTGAATAACGTAAAAATATCCTCCATCTATGAGCCGTTCTACTGGACGTTCCTCTCAAATGCCCACCTATTGATGCACATCCCTGAAAAGTTAGTTTAATACTGAATCCGATGCATGTAAAACTTAAGTGGCACGTGTTGCGGAATATAGTTCTATTCGAAGATGTTTGGAAAGAAGTTTTTTTATGCAAAAGTCGCATTATTTTCTTGAATATCGTAAAAATATCCTCCATCTTTGAACCGTTCTTCTGAACGTTCCTCCCAAATGCCCACCTATTGATGCACATCCCTGGAAAGGTAATTTAATACTGTATCTGATGCATGTAAAATTTAAGTGACACGTGTTGCGGAATATAATTCTATTCGAAGATGTTTGGAGAGGTGATTTTTATGCAAAAGTCGTATTATTTTCTTGAATCTTCTTCAACAGATTGATCATGTTTGATCAGCTGTGATCTCCCTTTTGAACTGCCTCCATTTTGTTCTGTCTTTTGTTTTTATTAGTGCTTCCGGCATGCTTTTTATTCCTGTAATTTGCTTGATATTGTCAAAATATTTCATTTTTTGTCGTCCCTTTGTTCGTTTGCCATGCACCATCCCAGTCAACATTGAATTTTCCAACAAGTTGCTTCTTGCAACGTGTCCGAAATATCTCAATTTTCTGAAGTTAATGTTGTTTATCAGACTCCATTTATCGTTTGTTTGTTGGGAAACAAATTCATTTGTTTTTCTTTCCATCCAGCTGATACGTAATAGCCTTCTGTGAAACCACATTTCAAAATATTTTTTCTTGAATAGGCTATCGTAAAAATATCCTCCATCTTTGAACCGTTCTGATGGACGTTCCTCCCAAATGCCCACCTATTGATGCACATCCTTGGAAAGGTAATTTAATACTGAATCCGATGCATGTAAAATTTAAGTGGCACGTGTTGCAGAATATAGTTCTGTTCGAAGATGTTTAGAAAGGTATTTTTTATGCAAAAGTCGTATTATTTTCTTGAATATCGCAAAAATATCATCCATCTTTGAACCGTTCTGCTGGACGTTCCTCCCAAATGCCCACCTATTGATGCACATCCCTGGAAAGGTAATTTAATACTGAATCTGATGCATGTAAAATTTAAGTGACACGTATTGTGGAATATAGCTCTGTTCGAAGATGTTTGGAGAGGTGTTTTTTATGCAAAAGTTGTATTATTTTCTTGAATAGGTTATCGTAAAAATATCCTCCATTTTTGAACCGTTCTGCTGGACGTTGCTCCCAAATGCCCACCTATTGATGCACATCCCTGGAAAGGTAATTTAATACTGAATCCGATGCATGTAAAATTGAAGTGGCACGTGTTGCGAAATATAGTTTTATTTAACATTTTTCGAAGGCATGTCATGTCGCACTTATTCACGGATAACTTTTTTAGACGGAAAGCGGAAAAACTGTGGCCGTGGCCGAGTGGTGGTGGCCGTGGCCGAGTGGTTAGCGCGTTGGGCTCGCAGTCGAGAGCCTGCATGTTCGACTCCAGCCACTCGCACTTGCTGTTGTTTCTCTGGGCAAGAAACTTTACGATAATTGCCTCTACCTAGTGATCGATTTCGAGTAATGGGTAGTACCAAATTTAAGTCATAAGTAAAAGTAGACAACCGGAAACAGACATTGCTGTCGGCTGCAGCGTGGGTCAGGTGTACGTCGGAAGGCGTACACCGATGCACAGCGCTCAAGTCCGCTTTCCCGCAATGCAGGATAAAGATAAACAAACAAACTATCCTGCTAGAAAGACGATGGTAGTGTAGGCCCTATGGCTACAAAAGGACTGACCAAGTCCGACTGAACAAGGGCATTAGGGCAAAAGGTGCAACCTAGTTCGTACCCTGAACAGTTCGTACCCTCAGTTCAGGGTACGAACTAGGTTGCATCCGGGCAAGGCAAGTGAATATCACACTCACAGTCGACCACCACACATAAACAGTGTTGTCAGACTCCAGTTTGCTCACGACACCATGATTGATTGAAATTGAATCTTTAACCTCGGACTGGGAAAGCTTCATGCAAAGCCTAATTTTTGCAGTTTCGCATACTTATAGATTGACCATCTTACCTAGAATTACACCAACGCCCTAAATTTTCTCATAAAAATAGAGAAGTGTTAGAAAAAGTATTGGGAATAACAAAATTTACATAGCAAAGAACAAAAATCACACAGTTAAAGGGGTATTAAAGGAAAAACCTGACTTGGCGATTTTCCACGTTCTTTGTGTTTAACATGCTACCATAAAACGATTTTCAATAAAATTTTGCCCCATTGCGGTCTGACCACCATTGTGCGCGTGCTTTTGTCAGAGCTTTCAAAATGAGATTGGCCTGAGCAACGAAGCGTGCGACTGTAAAGAACGTCATAAAGTCTACGTCATAAAGTCTAGCAATCAACCGATCACGCAATAATTGTTACTGCGGGCGATTTGACTGTAGGCTATGTATGTATTTACATCAAAACAGCACATTTTGACATCAAAACAGCAGACAGTTTGCTCAAAACATCAGATTGGTAACGTGGTTTTTGTTATTGCTGGACTTTATGACGTATTCTTGAGCTGTGTTTGCACGTTTTGGTCATTTTGAAAAAAATGAAAATAAATGAAACACTGGACTTTGGGCCTTGCCAGCGCCATTAAAAACAAATTTTTTTGGGTAATTGTTTTTGAAATGTATTCTTGAATGTTCAGTTTACTCATTTTAATGCTTAATTCCGGTTTGAAATTTTCCTTTAGTATGCCTTTAATGTAAAACACAGCCAATATATACATTATGATAGTTAGGTGGAGAAGCTAGAAGGTTAAAATAAAAGTAGTTTTTTAACAAATCAACATGCAATTGTTCTTCCAATAAAAACAGTAGGCTACAAGAGAGTGTGCAAGAGCCAAAAAGTCATGTCTAGGACCTTAACTTTTTGCATTAAGAACTTGCAGGGTTCGAGGTTTTATTTATATTAAATGTTTATAACCCCTGATAACAGCAGAACCGCTGCTGGCGTAACAAAGCTTCGGTGGCGTAGAGATAACACAATGAGTCTCAAGTTCTTTTATTCGTGAGTTCGAGTTCTCTGTTAATTTTCAGTAATATTATGAGTCTCTGTAATATTATGAGTCTCTGTTAAGATTGTGAGTCTCTGTCTGAGTCTTATACTATGAGTCTCAGTTAATTTCCAGTAATATTAAGAGTCTCTGTTAAAATTGAATTTTATGAGTAAATCTTATATTATGAGTCAAAATTGTTTTGTGCAGAGGTATATAAAGCACTTTCAGAAAAATAAAAAAGAAACAGTTTCGTAATTTAAAATTGGCAAATTCCAACAATGTTTACGAACTAGGTTGAACTCCTGCTAGTGAGATTCCATTGCAGAGGTGAATCGCGGATAGGCTATACTGAATAAGCAATAAATGGCCATTTTAACAGACTCACTTGAGGAAAGCTGCCGGTAAAAGGTTATTTGAGTAAAAAATGATCCATCAATATTATCTCGGTGCACAACAAGTGAGTTTTCTTAAGAAACGCAACTAGCCTAGATTTATTCTCACTTTTGGGTTCAGTGAGTTTTTAAGAAACGTAAATGTTATGTAAGAATTACGTTTGTAGAGAGCTAAAAACAATGGAAATTCATTCGGGTCCCTACAAACTTTACGATTAATGGATTGGTTTTTATAGAATCCTAAGGCCTATGGGTTGGTTGGTTTTGAATCTTTATCCTCGGACTGACAAAGCCAGGAAAGTTTATTCCTGATAGTTTTGCATACCGTACTTGTAGAGGCTCTTGGCGCAGGGTCGGTTACCGAGATTGACAGGGTTAAGTTAGCGATTGTTGAATTGTTATTGTGCGGTAATTATTTTATCCATTAGGTGACGCTGAAGGGAGAGCAGTCCTAAGAATGCGTTGCTCAAGCGCACACCCTGACAGTCGAACCAGTCCCGTTATTGATCTTGAAGCTTCTTCGTTCACGAAGTCACACGTTAACCAACTGAGCTATCGGGACGAACTCTTCATGATGTAGCATATACAATTAGCCTATGAACGTAGTTCAGCAATAAAAACCCTCAGAACTCAGCAGACAAGCAAGACTCAAAGCAGCCAGGCAATATGTCAGCAAAGATTATGGAAAAGGATTACGGATTAGGATTACAGACAAACAGTTTTATAAATGCAACACAACAATAACAATACTTCATGACAACAAAATTAGCAAATATTTTCAAAATTACACCAAGTCTGTGATGGTGTAGGCCAGTGGTTCCCAAACTTTTTCTATTCATGTACCATTTAGCAGTTTCATACAGTGCAACGACGCTACAACCAGAAAATCTCAAAAATGTACAATAAAAGGCAAGAAAGTTTAACAAATTTTAGCACAGCGCTTCAAGACTAAAAATTTTAATATTAGACTAAATATAATTACAGTAAGCTATTGAGCTGTCAGATTATAGTAGAATACCAATAAATAGGTTGCACTACTAGTGCCACTATCAGTAGCAACATTGAAAAGTGAAAAGTTTTGGCTTTTCTGTTAAACGACCTAGGTCAGAGGTTCTCAAAGTGTGCGTCGCCACGCTCTTGGTGCGTAGTTTTAATTTTTCAAGGGCGTAACACAATGATTCCGCTTCGTATCTAAACTCAATTGCACAATGAAGCGGTCACAGATATTGTTATCCCCTGACATGTGCATGAGAACTCATCATTGCGAAACTGTAGCAAATGCTTCTGGTTTAACAATCACATAGCGCAATTCTAAATTCATTTCGTCGCGCGACAAATAAAGGCTAGAGAGAGACACAAATAAATAAAAATTACTGAAATTCCTATCGCTGAGTGAGTCGCAAGTCCAATAAAGATTTTCGAAAACGTCGCAACGAAAAAAGTTTAAAAACTACTGACCTAAATGTTGCGTCATAAACGCTTGAATCTCCTACGAATAACATTGATTATGACACAATAATGCACATTGAGTAATTTGAAAGTTTGAGCAATTTGTATTCAGTTATTTTACTTTAACTGCTGTCAACCGTGGACGTCCACGTCTCAACTTCAGTGAGTTTCTCGCGTACCATCTGAAAGACCTTCGCGTACCACAGTTTGGGAACCACTGGTGTAGGCCTTCTGTAGAAGAAAAATTTTTCTGCACCAAGCCGTTTTAAATTACCATTTTTTTTCAAAATTGTTGTCGTAGAACACCATCTGGCAACGCTACACACAAACACAACAACTTAAAATTTTGTTTGTTTTATAGAGAAGGGTACCTAATTTACCATTCTCACAACAAATAAAGTAGTTAGTTTTTCGTGGTTTATCTTTCTTAATTCTGCTCTTTCCTTACATTTGTACTGATTGTTTGCTCTTTTTCTCCATAATGCTTTGACTTCTTTTCTTTTTTGCTCTCTCAAAAAATCCACAAGAAAAAAATTAACAAGGATTTGTTTTTGCTGTCATCACTTTTTTTTGTTATTCAACAGGGCAGGGCAGAAGCAACAAAATGGAAATTTTGTGCCATAAAAAAATTTGTTTTGCTGTTATCTTCACTACTTTTGTTGTTTCAGATTAAGCTGTTGCAATGGCAAACAGCTTAGTATATGATACTTTGAACACTTTATTAAAAGAATGCATTCAGCACTTTACAGAAAATTGCAATCATGTTTCTTCCGAGTCAATGTTACATCATTTGAAAAGAATACAAGAAAATGTTTTTCACATTGAACCTGTTGCAAAAGATTCCATTGGGTCAGTATGACATCGTATTGTTACCAATTAGTTAGGGTCCATGTGCAATTGTGCATATCTGCAACTAAACTGCAACAAACGCGAGTGGAGAAATGTCATATTTTTGCAGTGTTTTTAATTTCAACAAAACACAAATTGAGATTATTGAACAAGAGTAAATTGTTAAAATACCATACCAGCTTTTCTCAGCATGCAGAAGAAAGCATTTGGACTGGATGTGTGACTTTATTGACCTAAAATTGACCAAACGATAAAAAATTGACTTTTTATTGACCTATCAAATGAAGGTTTTGAAATCTACTGTTTGTGGCCAGAACTCTTACTTAAAACTACACCGCAATAAATTACTAAACAAAACTTGACTTTTATTGACTTTACTTGCCCTAGTATATATTAGTAATTACAGCTTCGGTAGAGAGTTTGTCTTGTTGAACCATAGGCATACGAAGCTGAGCAACGTGATCAAGTTTAACATCTTCAAGTTTGTTACATTTATATAAGCATAAAACTACGCAACAAATTAAGTATCGAACGTTTTCGACATCACAAGATGTCCTCTTCAGGAATAATATACATACAACTTAACTACATCTGAAAAAAATACAATGGTTAACTAAATCTATAAACAGAAAAAGACAAAAACTGCACAGTACTTCTGACTAGCTCAAACTCAATGATATAGGCTCCACGAGAATTAAAGGTAACTGCATCAAAAGGTGTTAAACAGATCACATGATATGGTAGAAGGGAAAGGTGCGAAAAAACTAATTTTAAAATACAGAGAGCAAGAAAGACGAGCCGCAAGCATACAATTGTCTGTTCAAAAGTGGATTGTGACGTTTTTTGTGCAAGGCTTCCAAGATCTTAGTTTGGTACTCTGACCTGCCTCTGGACATGATCTCAAACTGCTTGACAGAAACGTTGTTTTGGCATTCTGTACATGAGAAAATGTGATCTTTAATTGCGCTTTTCTGTATAGAAAATATCAAACTAAGATCTTGGAGGCCTTGCACAAAAAACGTCACAATCCACTTTTGAACAGACAATTGTATGCTTGTGGCTCGTCTTTCTTGCTCTCTGTATTTTAAAATTAGTTTTTTCGCACGTCTTTCGCACGCACATTTTCGCAAAGTTACCTTTAATTCTCGTGGAGCCTATATCGTTGAGTTTGAGCTAGTCAGAAGTACTGTGCAGTTTTTGTCTTTTTCTGTTTATATATAGATTTAGTTAACCATTGTATTTTTTTCAGATGTAGTTAAGATGTATGTATATTATTCCTGAAGAGGACATCTTGTGATGTCGAAAACGTTTGATACTTAATTTGTTGCGTAGTTTTATGTTTATGTATATAAATGTAATAAACTTGAAGATGTTAAACTTGATCATATTAGTAATTACAGTACCGGTACTAATATTTTTGCAGGGTTCAAGCTCCAAAATATGACATTGTTCCTGGATTGCAAGCAAATGGCTATAGAAGTTTGTTGAATGTACTTGAGTGCCTTTTGCTGGCTCTTATTGAAGTGTTACGAAAAATATCCACCAATTGTTCAAAAACATTTTTTCGTGGCAATGAACATTTAGATAAACTGAAAATATGTTCTGATATTCTGCATCAACTACGAGGCTTGTTATATTATGCTCAAATCTTGATCAGTAAGTTTTTACTTTTTGGCGTTGACTAATGACTTTAACAAGACATAAATTAAGATTTCTTACTTTAGTTCATCGCTTATATTTTTCTCAATTGTACTTTGAAAACATAATCTTAAAGCAATAGAGTATTTAATGTGCTAGTTGGCAGTGACTTGGAGCAAGTATATTGATTCAAAAACAATGTTTACTCAGCGAAACTTGACGTTGTATGATAGCTAGTCAGGAAGTGCAAATTTTGGTTTGTATATATCAACTACTTGAAAGGAAATATTTTCATCAGAAAAAATGACTGAATTTTTTCAAGTAATTTCTTACAAATGACCGAAAAGTCTCAGCGAAAAAAAACAGAACATAACAAATTTTACAGTAATGTGAAATGTTAAAAGTAGTTCTTGTTAGTTCCCTAATTACCAAACATAAAAATTTATGTAATCTCTTCAAAAAAGCCCATGTTCCACTTGCCCTTAAAAATCAGTTTGTCGGAGCTTTAAAATTTGGTTCAAATTCTTATTTCTTGTCTATGATGTTTTAGTGATTTTTTTATATGCTGCATCATGTCAAGTCATTTGGTGTCACCGTGATTTGATTGTCACAAGCTACCTCTTTCCAAAACTTCTTGGTTTATCTCTTACTTCACTGTATTAAAATTTAATGAACTTTTTTTTAACAGATTTAACACCGAATGGAGAATTATTTATTGATGAGAAGGATTCTGAGCCATTGATGCATGATTGTGAGATAATGGCTAAGGCCTGTTTTTATGACTCATTGCATGGATTTCAGGTTAGGTTCGTTTACATTTTACGACATATTACAGACTTCTTGAAATACAGTGAGAAGATTTCATTCTAACTTAGTAAAATTCCTTCATGGTAAGCCTGGGATATCTTAGTTGACATACTTTAATTTCATTATATATATATGTAAAATTTGTTTCAGTATTGTACAAGCATCCAGCCAGTGGTGCATTCCTTAGCGACGTTTGTCGCTTCTTATAATGATGTACATCGTCCTACGCCTACAAGCACATGGAGCATTGTAAAGTCAGCAATCAATTCAGGTAGACATTTCTATTTTAAAACTTCTCTTCCCGTGGCAAGATGTTTATATTTTTAATATCAATTGCAGTTTCTGCCGTACGATTTTTGTTTTCTTTTGAACATACGGTATAAACTGCACTTTCAAATTTTTTTATTTTTAGGGGCGAAGATAAACTCTAACATATATATATTGCATTATTATCCTGTTTTAAGAAAGAGAAGCTGCAGTCATTAACTTCAAAACTTTTAAGTTTAAAACAATGTCAGAAACAGCTTGTCACATGTAATGCAAGTTAAACCAGCTTTCAAAATTCATAGAAAACTAAATTGTATTTTCACTATGGCAATTCTTTAAATCCGCCCTTTTAGAAAATGATTCCCAGCGAACAGTATTGAGCACCCACTGAGCAGTCTTTTCCTCGAGGATTTGTCGTCGTCAAACAACCATCCCAACGCTTTGTCTCATATTCAAATATGTACACTGTACAGTATTTTATTTTCACTGGCAATGCTGATGCCTTGTGCCATATTTAATGCACAAGTCCGATTCAAGTCGTTGTTGCAGAAAAAAAGTTTGCTTGTTTACTATTCAGGTCGATACATGGTGTCATCCGAACTGCGTGGTGAACAGTTGGAGAAAGTTTATAATGGAGGCGATGTGGAATTTTTTAAAAAGTTTTGGTCATTGCATGAGCACGGAATGGAGGTAGAGTGTAATGAGTGACGTTTATTATTCTTGTTAACATTAGTTTTTATTAGCTCGAATTCCCATAAATAATTCCATCTGAATGACATATTTTCAATGACTATATAATATATCCTGACAAGTTTGAGCTCCCAATTTTATTCGATTTGCTGCAAATCAATGCTTGTTGTTAATTTTTTTATGTAATTGTTTGTTTTTGTTTAGAATTGCAAATTTAGAGTTCTGTTCAGGTAAAATGAAAATCGTTGAAAAATTAGGCTATATAGCCTAACCCTAGCCTGCTTAATTACAATAAAAATATAACAAAATATGGCAGGTTTTTATACAACCGGCTGGTCATCTAAAGTTTTCAATTTCAAAGTAATTTGGTTATACGGTGCATTGTTGTGCAACTGTACAGTGCATCATCTTATGGTGATGATACAATGCATGTGTAGCTGAGTAAGCATGTTTTCAAGTGATCAGCATGTGCCTAATCTTACAGCACGTTCATTGCAGGCCGTACCAAATGTAGTTGGCACCACTGCAAAAGTCAATCGTATTTTCAAAATTCCCCCTACTTCATTCACACTTGACACTGTTAAGAATCCGATTGAAGAAGTCCGCATATCGTTCACATCCTCTCTAGGTCCTCCAAAGCACGTCCAAGCCAGGCTGATATCGTCTGTCTTGCGTGAAGGCCAGGTTCGCCTTGTGTTTTACTGTATGTAGTTTGTGGTACTTGAAGTGGAAAATATATTTAAGTTTTGTTACCAACAATATCTTTGCCATTCAGATTATCTAGCATTGTCTCAGTCATCCGAAAGAGAGAAATATATTTTCATATAATGATAAATTGAACTATGTTTTTTCGTTATGCCATGATGTAAGTTTTTTTTTGTTACCACTGGCTACAGTGTCTCCAATCTTCCATTGCTGATATGAAACGTCATTGTAGGATGATGTCACTTCTCCAAGCGAACCTGTTGCTGGGTTCGACCCATCCAAAGTTGGATTTCGCACCAAACCTAAACCCAAGTCTAAAAGCCTTTTATTTTTCTGCCACGGTGGTGGATTCATCGCACTGACGTCTAAATCTTATGAGGTGAAAGAAACAACGATTTTCATAATTGAAGCGTAGAATGATTTTTTTTACTGTTAAATATACATTTGCGTTTAGATTTGATGTCCTCGATATCTTGTTAGTAAACAGCAATTAATTATAAAAATTAAATGAGGTTTTTTACCAGGAATATAATTCAAAACATGCGCTCTTTTGCTGTAAAAACCTCAACTATCACAAGGTGTCTGATTGACGAAAAACGTCGTTTGTAATTGAAAGAATGTCGGAATAGGAGCGGATTATCATTAAAACACCTTTGTGAAAGTTTAGCTTATTTTACGTCAGAAGAGCGTATCATGCTTTTGAACTACGAATTGTTGTAAACTATCTACATGTACTTTTGCCGGTCTATGTTGAAAAGGAATGCGTACCAACTTTACAATATATTTATTTCAGCTACATTTCTTTATTTTGCACTTTTTCGATTGTTCAGTGAGTGGTATGCACAGGCTTATAGTGATTTTAATACAACTGCGTTCAGTTGTGTACAGGTACAAGCTAAAAGTTTTGGTTTTGTTCGAAGTAGGCTTACATGCATGCGCTAGTGTATGTCGTTGATTTTAAAGTGAGAATCATGAAGCACTTTTAACGAGATCATGTAATACAGATGGTACTTCGGCAATGGTCCAAAGAACTGGACTGTCCAATTTTTAGCATCGACTACAGCCTGGCACCTGAAGCACCATTTCCAGAAGCCTTCGAAGAATGTTTTTTCGCTTATGCCTGGGCTTTGAAACATGCTGACCAATTAGGTAACGAAGCCTCTTGCAAACTTTAAACTGGATCAATGCAACGTCAAGTTATGTAAAACCAATGCATGGACAGTATTATTTGTAACAGCAATGCTAATTCGAATGTCGTTAATAATTTATCAAGTGAGATAGCCTACAAATTTAAACCAGAATGACATTACGTTGAAGTTTATTGATCAAAAAACGACCCCGTGACAGTGATATTCTGGTGTTGAGCCATTGATTTACACCACAAGCGAACAAGCAGTTTCCAGACTGCAAATACGTTGAATCAATGTAAAAAATGGCTAATTTTCCGTCCGGGTTGCTATACTTGTTAATTAAAATAAATAATTAAAATAATAAAAATCAAAATAAAATAAAAAAGATTGTTAATTAAAATAAAACTAAAGTTACATACCATCATTTTAAAGTTTGATCAGGCTTAACTCTGGATTATATTGTTTTAGGAACAACTGCTGAGAACATCGTGTTTGCTGGTGATTCAGCTGGTGGGAACTTGATTCTTTCCGTTGCTATTCGAGCTGGAGTGTACGGAATTAAAGCGCCCGATTCCATCGTTGCCATGTACCCGGCTTGCATCGTTCGTTACTCGGCATCCCCCGCAAGACTGCTCTCGGTTTGTCGCTTGTTAAAGTTTACACTCAAACATGAAGACGACTTTATATCGGTTTAAATAGCCCAGCAGCAATTGTTTGAAAGTCACGTTTCAGTAGTATATATAATACTGTTTCGAATTGCTGTTTTTTTGTAGTTTGTTGCGATTTTATTTTAAGTTAACTGGCTAACTTGATGTTGTGCGTAATGTTTACACTTCCGTTTTTGAGGGAGGATATTGTATGATGATACGTTTTGCATGGCTCGGGTTCCAAATAGCGACTGTCAGAACAGCGACTGTCAATAGAGCGACCACACGACAGCGATTCATTTAAAACAGCGACTGTCAATAGAGCGACTACACGACAGCGATTCATCAAAAACAGCGACTGCCACAACAGCGACCTCACTTCTTTTATTAAATCCAAGGCTTACGCGCACATGCACTCTTTCACCCCCTCCACACATACCTTCCATCCCCCACACCTCTCTACACACGTATGCACGCACAAATAGGCAAACACTGCGTAGTGAAAGATTGAAACCAAAAGGGACTTTAAAACAACATTTTATTTGGACTATCCATAGAAGTCACATGATTTAAAAAGAAATAGGCTAGTCAAGCCAAACAACAGAAAGTCGTCAAGCCTTGCAATAAAATTAAGGGTCTAGAAAAAGATTGAAACCAAAAGGGTCGATTCTGACTCATGACGTTTTTGACCAAGAAGCTGAGCATCTGTACTTCCAATACCTTAGCCTACTAATTCTAACTGTAAACTTGTAAACTAAAACTACCCTAAAAGGTAATTGACATGATAAAAAATACTTTACAAACTTTATCACAGATCAACTAGACTAGGCAATCATTGTCAAGCTGGTGCCATACAGAACCACCCAATTTGGCCTCCAAGTCAAAACCTGCTGACTGGCATGATATAAATCCAAAAACTTCTCGCTATAGCTAAATTGAAAACTAGTTGTGTTCAAATTTGGCGCCTACAATAAATAAAATTCAAAAATATGCCACATAGGTGCCAGATGGGGCATTTTTATGGCACTTAAAGTGTTAAGTCGCTATCATAACAGTCGCTGTTTTAATGCAGTCGGCATTTATACAATCGCTGTTTGGAATGTCGCTCACTTCATTACGTCGCTATTATGCAGTCGCCATTATGACAGTCGCTGTTTTGACAGTCGCTATCCGGCCTGGATGCCGTTTTGCATCTACCCACCGGAATAGCATACACAATGTACAGAACACTTACAGCATACACATTTGCACAATACATACAGTATTGCATACGCAAGAAGCCCTTACTACCCAATTGGGTTTCTTAAATCGATTTTTAGATCGTCCTAGCTTGAAGTAGCGTAAATCTCACCGGAGCCATGTATCAATGACTGCTTCTAAACTTTTTATTATTTATTAATTCAGTCGTTACGTTTCCATGCTCAGGTTATGGATCCGCTGCTGCCGATGGGTGTTATGTTTGGTTGCTTGGCTGCTTATTCAGGTGTGAAAACTGAGAGGGTAAAGCGTGGAGAGCCGTCTGACGACCCGAACGCGTCTGAGACCGATCGGCCTATGTCTCCATCCAAACAGCCAGTCAAGATAAAATACTTGTCGAATTTCATCAAAGACGTGGGCGAAGGCTTCACTCGAATGCGGGGCAGCAACAGCAGCGAAAAGCCTGAAAAACCACATCGCACTTGGTGGGATGACGAGTTTGATATGGTCAGCACGGACGAAATAAACGAGAACGAAGCTCCGAGTCCTGAGCGAGATCACCTCAACAACTCTCTTGGTCCTGACAGGGATAGCACTCAATCTATTGCATCCAGCAGCAATGACGAGGTTGCAGCCTCACACAAACACGGACAGACCCGGAGGCCAGGCATGGACTTCAAGTTAAATTTACCTCATAACTTCCAACCACTCAAAAGCAAGTTTTGTGGCGACAACTTCCGCATGCATCAGTCACCTGTGGTGAAGAACGCGTTTATATCTCCGGCTTTAGCCCATGATGATTTAATCCAGCACTTACCTTATGTTGATATTGTGGTAAGTAATTTTTGACGAGAGCTTTTATGTTGTAGCCATTGATGTGACTTCCTCAATTATTACATCGTTGACTTTCCTGTAGGCTGAAAAAATCTTCATGAATTATTGTGTTGGTAGATTTTGTCGACTCAGAAAAGCATAAAAATATTATCCAACTAACAACTTTCACTGGTTTCCGGTTTATAACCAACCACGCAACGCGTCATGTACACATCATATTGCCTGTGTTTTTCGGCACACGATCACTGGTAAAAAGTGGTAATCATATAAATATCATATTATACAAACTTATTTTGCCAATTTAGTTTAATTCAATTGCCAACACAAGGTCACAGTGATATTGATTAACTTTTAATCGACTTGTTTTTTGGTATTTTACTGATTTTCCTTGAAAATCAAGTAATTATTGTTTTCTTCCTGTGCAGGGTTGTGAGTTCGATCCCTTGTTTGACGATTCAGTCATGCTAGCCAAGCGTCTTCAGAAACTTGACAAGCCGTATCAGTTCCACGTCGTTCGTGGTTTACCTCATGGATTTATAAGCTTTCAAATCGCTAAAGAAGCGAGAGACTCGTCTAAAATGTGTCTTGAACTTATCAAGAAAGCTCTACGAAGAGTAAAACCTTAGTTGCTTTTCTATTGCTTCACGCATTATATGCACATTAGTTGATCGTTGTAATGTTGATCATTGCCTTTTCGAGCGTGCCTTCCATGTCTTTTCAAGATCGCGCTTTTGAGACAATATCGTCGACTGAAAGAATGTTTCTTACCATTAATTGAGTGTTTGTGTTGCCTTAATTATTTTTATTGCGTGTAGAATGCCGCAGACTAATCTCGTGTGGTTAATGTGACTTTCACATGCCTTACAATTTTGTAGAACACAGCGTTGCTAGAGGGTGAGATTGTTGTGCCCACATTTTGAAACAAATCTTTAAGTTGGAGTTTTCAGTGTGCTTCGTTTTTTCAAACCAAACTAGGGTTGAGTGCCAGGTAATGTTCTTAATTTCTTCACTTATGTTCAATTGCGTAGTGTGGTCCAGCACGCTATGGTAACGGCTACTGCAATTCTTCCAAAAAATCACTCACTGTAAGACGCTGAAATGATTTTTATTCTTTGCACGGAGAAAGATATCGAATTATTGCTGATCCGTGTGGTTTGATGCAGCAGTATTCATGATAGAAGTAACTGACCAGTTGCATAATCTAAATTTACACGTGTTATTTCACTGTGATAGTTCTCTTTTTCAGTGTTTTCTTTAAAAGACTAATATTCATCACCAAGATGATACATAAAGGAAATGCAATCATACGCCGCTTTTAAAAAAATGTAAATACTAGGATGTTTCATTTTTTCACGAATTTTGAAAGCAAAAATGCTTGGGGTCTAATCAGATCGGATTTTGGTCACATACAGCCGATTCAAAGGATTTTTTCGATCGGATCACTTTTAGATGGTGCGCAGCCCCCTCAAAATTTGAAAAATTAAAGCATGGAAAAATTTGCAGGAAATAGCAATAACTCGGTAACGGAAGGAGATAGTTAGACGTGCAAGGTGTGAATTTGTACGGAATAGCCAACTTCCTATCTGCGCTCAATACATTTCACTACTATCTGCAACGGAAAAAAGTTAATTGCACAAAGCTGTTTTTTTCATATGTTTGATGTTTTGTTTCCAGTTTTACAGAAGCAAAACGCTTCCAGTAACTATAGCATAACATTTTTAACAACTGGTTTTGTTAATTAGCCTATGAACTAAAAATGCAGGATGGCATCTGAACAAAAAATGTAATCATGACATCTCTGCTTCCGATTTTCTGCAGCTTCACTGCGATGGTCGAAATGTAAATAGTATGAATCAGTATGTGTTTTAAGTTCAGACGCATGATCGAGCAATGAACAAAACTGTGGAAAGGGTTATCCGAGTAAAGTCTTTTCTCAAGGAAATGCCTGTTAATAGTGAAGCTGTTTTTAATGCGATTGTTTTTAACTGGAAACAAAACATCAAAAATATGAAAATATATGAAGTTGCAGAGAGGGTAATAAAATGTATTAAGCGCAGATAGGAAGTAGGCCATTTTCACACAAGTTGACACCTTACACGTCTTTTTATCTCCTGCCGTTACCGATATATCGGATAACTTACTTCCTGCAAATTTTTCCACACTTTAATTTTTCAAATGCAAATTTTCCCACAATTTTGAGGGGGCTGCGCACCCTCCAAAAGTCGTCCAATCGAAAGAATATTTTGAATCGGCTGTATGTGCCCAAAATCCGACCTAAACCCTAAGCATTTTTGATTTTAAAAACCGTGAAAAAATGAAACACCCTCCCTAGTAAATAGGTTTCATGGGTGTACTGTATTTTTGTTAGTTTCTGATTTGAATATATATAACCTCACATAGATTTTATGAAAGTAAGAATGATTAAAGGCATATTTCACATGAGAAAGCCTTCACTAAAGTTTTGATGCTACTAATCTTGCTCCGTGTCTCCTTGCACTGCAGTAAAAGATTTTTCTTTTTACTGACTTGTTCAGTCGTCGTAGAAAGTTCCTTAGTGCAAATTCTTCAGTTGTGTGTGCGTCGTTTCAATTAATCTACAACGTCAATCAATTAATTTCGTGAATGAAATGCACTTTGTGATGGTTATTAGTCAGGGATGGACACTGGCGTACGCCGGATTTTCTCAAGGGGGATGGGGAGCGCATTTGAATTTTCAATTGAAAACACCCATTTGCCAATAATAACCAGTAAGTCATATTGTGTAAGATTAGCCTTGTTAGCCTATACCAGGGCTACTCAACTGGCGGACTGTGGTCCAAATCCGGACCTTCTGGGTGTTGATGGTGGACCTTGAGCTTTTGAAAGAATAATCTCATTGCCACGTTTCAGGGCTTCTTGAAACAAATTTCTACTTGGAGGAAGCAGTTTTTACTGTCATTATCTTAGTTGCTTGGTGGCTTCGACTCCCAGACTGCCCAACACTTTCTCAGAAATCCAATTCGAGTTACATTTTACCTGAAAAAGTGGTTTGGTATAGATAATTTAACTTTCGTGGTTGCGTGTGAAATAATCTATTCACTGGCCCGCTAAAAATATTCTACTTGTCAAACTGAACCTTTGTTAAGAGTAACCCTGGCCTATACCATATTCATCATGCATTGACGACAATTTAGTAGTTTGCAGTGCTCAACCAGTTTACTCATTTAGATAGATTTTGTATTGCTCAATCCAGTGAACCGCACGTATTAAGGGACGTTCAGTGGCGTACGCAGGATTTTTTACTGAGAGAGGGGAGCGTTCGATATGATTTAACATTTTTTTGATCAAGAGTAACTTATTGCTACTATTTCTACAACAGATAGTGGTGACAATCGCCTACTTGTCATTATGAAACAAGTCAAATGTGCAGCTATTTTACTAGCTATCTATTTTACTATTTCACTAGCTGAGGTGTAGATAAGTCTATAGCAGCGGTTCTTAAACTTTTGCCTTGTCGGCACCACCTTGAAGTTACCAACCAGTTCTCGCACCCCCTCTTAGAATTGGCTGAAAAGTAATAGTCGCCTACAGTTCGAAATTTTTTGTTGAAACCTGATAAAACAATTTTGCTTCTTACGTCATATTATATCAAACCTTGATAATTCAGCATCCCCGCACCGCCTAGGCACAGGTTTCGTACCCCTGGTCTATCGGGTCAAGCTGACTGGGCTTCCACTGGTGTAGGTTAACCAGAAATCGTGGTGCCACAGCTCTTCACATTTGGCTTGGGGGTCAAAATATATTCGGAGAAACACGATAAGTTTCAGAAAAACAAGTTTCTTCATTAATGTTGCCTTTTCTTGCCTGGAGTGCATTGGAAGGAAATACCTTCGCAAAGTTCACTTCGCAGGATCAGCGCACTATCTAAGCTTAGTGTCCTTTTGATAGAGCTTTCTCAACAGCCATCTCGTGTGGACAAACATCCATTACAACAAATTGTTGTTGAGCAGCAGTTGTCAGCCTGAAGCTTTCAATTGGTTGTTGCAACAGAAGCATACCAAAGGCAAGTCAATCTACGTGATTAAACTGACACCAGAAGATAAAATAGACAAGTAGACCCAGAGGGATTGAACGAAGAATGTCAGAATGAAGGCTTGAATTGAAAATGCAAAGTAAACGTTCGCAGACAGAAGCCAAAGACGTTTTAGGCCTATCAGTTAGGGCTACCATACGTCCTTTTTTAAGAGGATTTGTCCTCTTTTTTCAAGAAAAATAAATTGTCCTCCGAGGTTTCTGTGGCGGACTGTTTGAAAGCCCTGACAAGCCTGTCCGCCCCGATAGCTCAGTTGGTTATCGCGTGACTTCGTTAACGAAGAAACTTCAAGATCAAGCGGTGCTGGTTTAACTCTCAGGGTGAGCGCTTGAGCAACGCATTCTAAGGACTGCTCTCCATTCAGCGGCGCCTAAGGTGTAGCCGAGTTGGCTACTTGCCATGAATTTGGGTTTTATAAATAAAGCCCGACGTAATTTTAACTTATAATGTATAAAAGACTTTTTGAAATAAATTATTAAATTAAAACTAATATTTGAAGGATTATTATTATAGAAATGTTGGGCCTCAAAGATCGCCTCTGTGGAGAATTAACCTTGGCAGTTTCATATGATTTTTTAGGTTTTTACACAGTTGCCAAAACCGACAGAGTAAAGTTTCTGCTGTGAGTCGAAGTGTTATTTTCTGTGAATTATTTTGCCGCTATGCGGTGCTACCGAACAAATAGTTATAGCTTATAGGCGAATTGCGTTGTCCAATCGCACACACGTGAAACTATCCTGTAGTT
The DNA here is from genome assembly GCF_918807975.1 of Aplidium turbinatum. NCBI lineage: Eukaryota > Metazoa > Chordata > Ascidiacea > Aplousobranchia > Polyclinidae > Aplidium > Aplidium turbinatum. The sequence goes on along the minus strand of NC_137472.1, from coordinate 44,038,075 downwards.
TACTTGCCATATATGGCTTTCCGTTTTTTCGTTCGCGAAGTTGGATTTTTATCCATTACAACCTACTTTTCAGCAGGGCCGTTGGGAGGATAACTTGGGCTCGATACCAATGAGATTTCCAAGTGCAAAAATCATCCTAAACTTGGGTCCAAAAGTACTTCCTGGAGCCCCTGTCAATGCTACTGGCTATCATGGTGTGCTCCATCGTAGGCTACTAGATTACTTTCGACATGTGTGTTGTTGACTATAATCTACAAATTCTATTGTAAGTTATTTCTTAATTGAAAACATGAAATAATGATTTAAAAAAAGATTGCAAACAAAATCTTTATTGTTTCTTGTTTTGTACCAAGCCGCCAGCCGGAGCCCTGACTACACGTTCGCATCTACTAAAAGTTGCATTTCCTTAGTAACATTTTCTTAGTCATCTACAGTAGATCTAGTCTGCTTTTCGACTTTAAGGATCAAAGAAACTACTAAATTCTTTAAAGTTGAAACGACTTTTTTACCAAGTTATACTTTTATCTTCATAAACATTTCTTGCGTCATTGTGTTCTAAAAAAAGCAAGAGTTGTCTTCCACAAAACATTGATGAGATGCAAACGCAGCATGTTGAAAAAATATGCCGCAACTTTATCAAGTTCCTGGACCTCTTGGAAGTGATTTGGGCCTTAAAATCATTCCAAGCCTGCGTTTAAAAGTAGGCTATCCCTTTGTCAAGGCTACTGGTTGAAATACCTCATGCTACAACAGACTTTACAGCTTCTTCTTTTTGCTTATCAAAAGAAAACAATTCAATATGTAAAATTGCGAGAGCAACGCAAATTTAAGTCATGAAATTTTCTACTTTGATTTGAGAAAAAATGCATTTTCCCGTTGCTTAATGATTCCGCAGGCCAGTGGTGGCCTATAGTCAATTACCAAATAATTGAGTACATGACCATACGAGCAATATTATTGGTCATTTCGTAAGCTTACAAAAAAAGTCTGCGTCTGTGCATAGGGTTAATTACCACATTAAATCAAAACAATTGATTTTTTTCTTTAGATGTCGGCAACATAAATCGATAGGTAGACTGGAAAACGTTTACAAGCTGATTAAATAATCTGTATTAATTGTTTTATAAAGTTAATTTTTATTTCGTTGTAATTTAATTTAGATTAATTAGATTCCTTTTTTTGTCAGCACAACAGTATTTTGGCCAAGTTCAAAAGTTTCTTTGATTAAATATTAATCACGTAAAGAAACGTACAGTAGGTTGACCATCTTGTAAATTTAACAAACCAAAATAAAAGCAAATTAACTGAAGCAAAAGTAGTAGGCTACGCCTAAGTGACACCAAACAATCAAACAGTCATTAAGCAAATACTGTAGATTTGATTTAATGTCAATTGCTCTTTCCAGTGATATTGTTGTCTAAAACGTAGGTTACAATTTGAATATGATTAATTAGTAATTATTTTACTAATTTATTGAGGCTTTTTGACTTAATTCAATTTTCGCCTAACTGTAATTGAGACTTTTGTTGTTGCGGAATTGTAATTTCAAAAAATTTTAGTTCTAATTACACTTACATCTGGTAAGTTGCACGCATGATATTAGAACTTTTGTTGAAATTACACAACAACATTAAATCATAACTACAATTATAATTTCAATTTTTCAAACCTCAACTTTTGAATTGTCCAATTTTCTTTTAGAACTTTTGTTTTGTCAGAACTTTAGTGCCTTCCTATTTTTTTTTCTAGATTCGCATCTGTAGGCTATGACTTATATAGTATAAAATAAAATTTAGTCTAGTATATTTTAATGCAGAATTTATTATGTAGCCTAGGTAGGAAAGCATTTTGACAAAAACAAATAAAGATTACATATAAATTGTTGTACAAACTTTTGTTTTGGGAGAAAAGTACTGCACACTTTGTGTAGCATTTCCAGCAAAAAGTTTCATCTTTAGTGAGATGAGTTGCTGCGATTGGTTATGGCAGAGGCTAAAGCTCTTTCGCGACCACGGACGTATACACACGTCTTGAGGTTTTTGCCATATGACCAAGGACGTATCCATACGTCCAAAGGTTAAAAGGTGTTTCAAGCAAAAAAAATGTAAATGATGGCAGATCCATCCATAATCTTTACCTGTCCGTATTCATTCTGCTGTATCTCCTAAAGTATTGCGCGCAGAAACGAAGTAAAATTTTTCTCATGTGCAGAATTGTTTTGGCATTCGATTAAACTACATATATTTTCATGTTATTGTATCATGCTTGGGTAGTAAAGATTATAATGAAGTATATTTTTCTGCCAATTTTTAATTTTTTTAGAAATTAGAAAAAATACCGTTTGGCAAGTTGCTAATTGTACATTGAATGTTTAAAATTTTATTGCAAAGCTTTGCATCTTTGGGTAGCTGAAGATGTATGCTTTCATTTAATGTCAAGATTGTGCGTCTATGTCGATCACATGAGATATTATTACGGCGTAAACACAACAGGTTTTTGTGAAAAATGTCTGGTTATTTAGATTAAACGTCGTGAACTCGGTGGTTGCGAAAGAGCTAAATTTGACGTGGTATACAGTATATAACAACAAATAGCATATTTTCAGGGTTCTTTGGAGAAATTTGATGGTCTAAAACTCCAGCCTATTTTGTACAGAAACTGAAAACACTTAAAAACACTGTATATGTTAGTTGTATCCCACCCCTGAAAGGAATAATAGCCTACTCTGATCCCTGGTTAAGATACTGGTTCAATAAATGGGAGCGATAATAAGAATTTATATTTCTTGGACACTTTCTGAATTGATGACTGTGATCACAGGGTATTTTTTGCCACTAATTGACACCGTTTTTTTAAGGTTTTGATCAAGCAATCAATAATGCAGAAATTGGTAGAAACACAATGAGTATGCGCATTGTCCACATCAATTATTCATTTAAATCCTTGTAGTGTGAGTTGTTGTTTTGGAAAAGCGTCCAAATGAAGGTATGTAGTTTGATTCGACGATTACTAAACATCTAATTCAATTGAACGTTAAACCTTTTTTCGAAAAAGCATCGCCTAACATGGATAAACGCAAGACAAGATGGAGAGATCCTTCAAACATCTATCAGACTTGTTCAACACCAGTTATATGTCAAGTCTCCAATTACTTGTCATGCCTACAGCTCTTTTCAGAACCGGATGGCCCCTTTATTTAGATTATCATGTATAGTAAAAGCCGTAAAGGATAATGAAGTTGAGATACCAATCCGGTTCAACAAGATATTTGGTGAGAAACTTGGCGTAAAATGTCTCACACAAGTGCAAAAGTCTGTAGACAGAAAATCAAACGCCTGACCATTCTGTTCGAAATCTAGTGTGCCAAACTCGCTGTTACACCTCACATTTCAACAAAAATGGCTGAAAAACTCAGTGCTTTGGAGATGTGCTGCTCCGTAGAATGCAACGTATTTCATGGCTTGCAAAGAAGACAAATGAAAAAGTTTTACAAGAAGTGAACCAAGCCAGATCTCTGTTTAAAAATATTAAAACAAAACAATATAAATTTCTCGGTCATTTGGGCTAATAAGAAAGCAAAAATTAGAGCATCTCTCTATAACTGGTAAGACTTTTGAAAAGCAGACACCTGGCAAACAAAGACAAACCCATCAGAAACAATTCTAAAACACGCTAGAAAAAATCATTCATACAACATATCATAGGAGTAGAAGAAGAAGAAGAAGAAGAAGAAGAAGAAGAAGAAGAAGTTGGTCTCAGTGCAACTGAAGTGTGCTGATTTGAGAAGTCTGCGTCAACAAATAGACCTGAAAACATTATGCACATCGCTAGACCTGGTAGATGACCTGTTCTATTGAGTAATCGAAAATAACTTTGATTGGTTTTAAAAACACAGCTAGATAAGTCACTCTTTTTTTAACTGTTGAGCAAAACGTCTTCTTACTCTCGCCTACCTAAAAACAGAAGGATGACATATTTGAGCAGATCAAACGTTCACGAAGAAAGTGATTGTTAGTAGGCTATGCAATTATGCATAGGTTACTTAGCCTTTGCAATGCTGTGGAACAATTACCGGTACAGCAGACTGCTGAGAAAGAAAAACTTTGAACTTTGGAGATCGAAGGCTTGAGCATTCGTAAATATTTTATCACGAAACTCGCACACTTAGAAACCATTAATTATGAAAAGAAGCCAAACGATAAGAACCAATAATTTCATCGGTATTAGATTTGTTAGATAACATAAAAATAAAAATAAACTTATATGAAAATTAGTTTTCTGTCGCATCCAATCACAGGAAAACTTCTTGAAGAAAAAGCTACTTTTTTAAAAGAGAGAATTCTACAAAATAAATTACTGCTTTGTAATGAATTCTTTTTGTTTGTAAAATTCTTGGAGCAGGGAGATTTTTCCCTGGTCTTGTTCACCTTCAATGCGGCTGTGTTCCATTAAGCTTTGATCGAAGACAAAACGGACGACACTTCTCATGTCAGATTAGCATGCTATCGCAAAATCGCGTTGAAATCAATCCCAGGTGAGAATGGAAACCATGGTTAAAACTTTGAGTGCACTTTGAAATCATTAATTGACTCGAAGAGATTACAGGCTTCTTTTTGAATGCATTACTACCATGTCAAGCTTACGATGTTAGTCAAATATTCATAGATGTGTTCAGCGGGAGAGTTATTCGATGAGAACACAGTAACATTTTTGTTTACAATCAGTTTTGTTTACAATTAGATAGTAACATTTTTGACTAACTTAAAATTGCATTTTCAAATATGTTATTTATTATGCAAATAAATGTTACTATCTAACAGAGACTCAAGTTACCAACTACGTGGTGAGTCTTGGTAATTCAAGTTTTGAAGCGAATGGCAACAACCAGAGACGGCAACTCACAAGGCACCCAGAGCGGTAAACGGATAAACCTTCGGCTCTGGTATCCAACGAGAGAAACTCATCCTCCTGATCCTGAGCAAGTGCACTTTTTAGTGCAGGCATTTCCACCTTTCGTAAGGGTCGGAGTAACACTGTTGCAATTAAACGTGGAAGGCCTTACCATGAGGAAAAATAAAAGACTGTTTTTCTAAAACTATACCCGGAATTCTACGGCTCGCTCTGTACTAGTGTAGAAATCGTCATGTTTCAAACAAAAGATTTTGAAGGAACTTTACAACTAAATGTAATGAAAAAGATTTACTTGAAGCACTAGTTTATTATGCCAGCTAATATTAAACGCTTTTATTCAAGGTTTAGCCTAACCTAACGTTATGCAATGAAATCTCAACCTCTCCTCCCATTAAACTTTTCTGGTTATGCTATTGATATCAGTAATGAAATAGACCACTACATTCTATGTCTACTGTATAGCGTAGTAAAATTAACACGTTTTGTTACATTTCTTACGCAGTAAACAATATGGTTAAAATTGAATGAAAAATATAATTTCATATTCATGCAGCCTGCATATTCCGCTTGACAGCCAAGCATAGGCAGTAATTTGAAAATTTCTAAAGATAAAAAAAACAATTTGTTTGTTGCGCTTGTAAACGTAAGAAAAAGGTTTGCGAAGATATATAAAGGAAAACAAAAAGGCACGATCATATCTGACATGCTTGTTTCAGGACATAGCAAGCGTTTCCGTCTAACGATAGCGCAAAAGCAAGTGTTTGATATGACTATGCACTTGCTTCAAAATGCTGATAACAGGTATTGCTCTGAAGGTAGCGACATGCAATGATATTATTTTATCCAGTTTTAAAACCTGCAAACAAGTTGATAGGAAGGTCTTTGTGAAATAGTTAGCAGCTAATGTTTGTTGCATTTTAGTGTAACGAAATAATTCTTTTCAATACAAAACTGACAATTTGAAGATTGAGCTGGTACGAAAATAATGATAAAATATGATGTAAAATAGATTTAAGAGCAAGGTCGTTAAAGTCTATAAGATTCTTATAAAAACAATGTGTAGCCTATTTATTGCAATTGTCTTTATTATTTTTGCTATAAAAAATGTTTTTTAGGCGTAGGATCCATTAACAAATCTTTTGAAAGTTTTGTGCCGATGCTAAAACTTCAATCCAATTCTGAACAAGCTATCACATTTTCTTTAGAATGAATCTAACAGAAGAAAATCCAGTTGATAACCAACTGCATGAAACGAATCTCAATATTGAACTATGGGAACAAGATGTGGCCACAAGTGTGACTACTTTTGATTTTAAGAACAGTTCAAACAATCTGTTGGGGACAAGCTTGTTTACTCCAGTCGCTGACATGTCCTCCAGCAAGGGCTTAACCATTTTGCAAATCTTTATTTGCTTATTTTTTGCACTGATGAGCTTTCTCACGATTGTTGGAAACGTCATGGTCATAGTATCGTTCATTATCAATTCAAAGTTGAGAAGAATGAACAACTACGTTCTTTTAAGTCTGGCTTCAGCAGATTTGGTGGTTGGAATAGCGTCTATGAATTTTTTTACATTGTATGTGATACAGGGAGAGTGGACTTTAGGACCGGTCCTGTGCGATATCTGGCTCGCTTTGGATTATGTGGCCAGCAACGCTTCGGTTATGAATTTGTTGATCATTTGTTTAGACAGGTTGGTAATTAGACATCTCTTGTCTAATCATTTTAATTATCTAATTTTCTATAGTTAAACTTAAAGTAAAGCAGATAACTATAAAAATGAACTTGATTTATTATCTACTGTAATTATTATTATTATTTTTTTTTGAACGACATTTTTTGCTTTTCTCAAGTGTTTTCTATTCCAACTAGGCTATATTTACAAAACATTGCTCTAACCTAAGATTAAACCTTGTTCCGTTCAAAGAGTATAGTGACCTTGTTTTTAACAGATCCATATCATTTTTATTTTCAAGTGACATTCAATTTGCGTCATCTTGTCTCAGACTTCATTATTCGAAAAACTCGATTGAACTTATATAACATCTGAAGCATTTGGCCAAATTGCAAATTCCACCAATCCAGAGCGAGCATGCATCTCATGATGCCCAGCAGTTATTTTTGAATTTTTGTTCTAAGATTTCAATCACTAAAAAAAACATCGACTGGTCAGCCGCAATAAATAATTTAGCTGTAAAGTTCTGTGAGTGAACTCTCGAAACTGCCTTAACCTTTTTATTCAAAGCTTTTCGGGCTTTTGCAATGTTAAGGATTTCGCCAACTGCCAGTTGTGGAATATAAAAACAACAATATTTATTTTTGTAAAATGTTTATGGCAAAAAAAACAGACATTTTTCTGATTAGGCATAGCTTCATCTATGAAAGGATCCCGTACATGTGCCTATCCAATTAATATTGCGTATTTGCGCAAAACTCTAGTCTACATAAACATTCGAAAGTCTTAGTTTCCACTTATTAAGCCAGAAACAACAACAAGCATCAGTGGACTTGCTTGCTTCAACTGAACAGAGGTTGTCATGTTTTATCTATTTAATTCGATTAATTATTTATGGCATCTTATCTCCATTGCAAAAAGTCGCAGATTTCCATAATTTTATAAGAAACTCTGTAGGCCTTTTGCATTTAAAACAACACAATGCTGTCGCTATTGATGGCTTTGTATTGCAAGGAAAGGTAAAACCAAACGGCATTTCGTTTAAATAATTTTAATTAGAATATCTGCAAATCAGAAAAAGTTGAAGCACGTAAGAAACAGTCATTATTATTAACACTCTCCATTAACCATGGCATTTCATAAAACGGACAATGTTTTGAAGTGTTTTGCTGTAGTTATTTGTTTTCAATAGTTAATATCACTGCTAACGCACAATCTCAAAAAGGTATAATCAATTTGCTATAATTAAACATAGCAATCTACAAATGGGGTTCATATTTCATGAGCTACCTGCTTTTTAGGCTAAGTGTTTTGCATATCTGCTACAATATTTCTTCACTACTCATTGTCATAATTAGTGGATTGCTCACTTTTGGTTTATTTTGCACATACAGTGGGCTGCTTCATATAGCGACACTGCGTTTGCCTTAATGTAGCAGTAGCGGAGAGGCGCTACATTTCGTTCAGCCGTACTTCCCACTACCAGCTACTTTTTAATTTTAAAGAAAAAAATAAAACGTTTTCAGAGATTTTTCTATCGTCATTAAAGCAGCCGTTAAAGCGTCATTAGAGAATTTAAAGACAATTTTGAAACAGTGTTGTGTCAAAGTGGCTCCTGAAATATAAACAACATAGCCGTAGTTACTAAAGCTGCTAAAAAAATTAAATTTGTCATTGCCAAGTAAGTTTATGAAAAAGAATGCCAAATTTGTCAAAGATTTATGTCGTTCTTTGAAATTAAGTGAGCAACATTCTATACTTTCAACCTTATTCGCACAGCACCCATTTGCCTTTGTTTCAACCGGCTTCACTTAGTCTACCGTACTGTAATTAAAAACCCTTACTTGAACCAAGAGACAAAAATAATGTTTTAACGAAACAAAAGCAAGAAAGACAAGAACTTCTGTTCTTAATGATAAAAAATAGATCTTATTCTTTAATTTTAATTCCTCATAGGGAACGTTTCCCAAGCAAAATGAGCAAAAGTTGCATTATATGTCAAGGTCTGATCATTATTCCATGCAATTAGGCCTTGTCAATAATGTTAAAGAAAAAACGTTGTCAGTCAGACTGAAGGTGATTATTACGCCGTATTGATGAATGAGACAAGCAATAAAGTTGTTTAATTAGCAATATATTGCTTTTCGTAAAAGTTTTGTGACTTATTTAACAACGTGATCGAAACCGAAAAAGTGCCAGAACAATGGAAGAATGCTATAATTACTCTTTTCTTTAAAAAAGAAAAAAAGAAAGACCTTGCAAACTATCGCCCCAATAGCCTACTCTCTCATATTTACAAACTATTTATGAAAATCACCAAGAACAGAATAAGCAGCAGTCTAAATGAAAACCACCCCCCCTGAACAAGCAGCTTACAGACAAGGATTCTCTTGTATTGATCACCTGCATTGCATGCAGTTGGGCAGATCTTAGAGAAGATGAATGAATACCAACTACCGTACCCATATTTATGGCATTTGTTGATTATGAGAAGGCATTTGATTCCATCAAGCACTCCTCTGTCTTTAATGCAATTAAATTCATGGTATATCAGATAAAATAGTAAACATTATCAAAAATACATACACAAATGGCACTGCACAAATCAGAACAGAGAAATTAAGTGATAAAATAAAGATTCAGAAAGGGGTGCGCCAAGGTGACACTCTTTCACCTGTTATGTTTACAGCTGCAGTTGAAGAGATATTCAAGAAGCTGAAATCGGAGACTGGACTTGTCATTAATCGACAACTGCTGAGCAATCTCAGATTTGCAGATGACATCATCCTTTTTGCACAGTCAGAATGTACTCTGCATCAATTGCTTGAGGAACTGAATCAAGAAGGGAAACAAGATGGAATGAAGATGAACAAGAAAAAGACAAAAATAATGTGTAACGAGATAGCTGGGAAACAACCAAGGACGGGTATTTTGATAGATAGAGAAAAGATAGAGGAGGTTGATCAATACAAATATCTAGGGAAAATGATAACACCAGGAAACGACATCGAAACTGAGATCACCCAAAGGATAACATCAGGCTGGAGAAGATTTGGTCAATACAGCACTTTTTTAAAGAGCAAGAACATTCCAATTAGCCTAAAACGAAAAATCATGAACACAGTAATATTGCCAACATTAACATACGGAGCAGAAACACGGTCACTCACAAAACAACAAATAAGAAAACTGGCAGCAGCGCAAAGGAACATGGAAAGAATAATATTAAACATAAATAGAAAAGACAAGATTAAAAATGAAGTCATCAGAAACAAAACTTGTATCAAAGATGTCATAGAAACAGCAACAAACCTAAAGTGACAATGGGCGGGACATGTAGCAAGAATGACAGACAACAGATGGGCCAAGATAACCACACAATGGGCACCAAGATATGCAAGAAGAACTTGAAGGAGATCAAAAAGAAAATGGCGAGATGACATAGAAGAAAAGATTGGCACCACCTGGATGATAACAGCAAAAGAAAGAATGGTGTGGAAACATGTGTGGAGGCCATGCATCTGCCAGCAGTGGCATGACTGGCTGATGATGATGATGATGAATTAGTAAGAATGGATTTTAATTGCAAAACAAGTGATCGTTTGATAAAATGTGTGTTTCAGCCTGTGTTCTATGTTTGTTCACTGCTACGGAAACACATAGGCCACCTCATCTTGATATCTTGACGATCAATTACTTCTTTTATGATGTTGCCCTGAATTGTTAAGTCTACTTTCTACTGGCTTTCCACGTTTTGTTCATGTTTTGTCGAAAGTTATACTTACATTTATATTGTACTATAAATCTTTGGTATGCGGTAGTACGGAGCCGAACCCACAACAATTCTTGATTATGTTTATGCAATCGTCGCTCAACATCTAGTTTTTTGCATTGTTTTTTCTTGGCTGCTTTCATAATTCGTTTGTTGATTTTGGTGTCATTTTGGGTTTCACGACGAGCAGTGGAACCAAAGTGGCCAGAGAAGGAATTGGAAGGATTTTGGCTTATCCGGAAAATGTTTTCTTTATTCATTTTAAAACTACTCTACAAGCTTCCTTCGTTATAGCGATATCAATTCTTTGATACATGTGTGACTGGATCATAATGGTGAATTAGTCGATGAAAACTTCTGCTTAATCTAATTTACATTCTCAAAATATTATGTGTGCCATTGTAAAAGTGTTCGCTTGTCAGTTATTAGCTCTAAAAAGGTTCAAATTATTCTAAAGCATATTTGAAATAATTTATGGTTTACAATGCTTGGACTTTGATCACTTTGAAACTAAAAGATTAAGATGTATCATAAAAACTCCTGTAATTTAGCTGACTCGTTATGATGCTGTTGTTGAAAACATCGACAACCGACATTCAACAATCGGACGATTTAATCCAACTTGAGTTAGTGTGGAAATCAACTAATTAACTATTCAAAAACTTAAAGAATGACATTTGGTGTTTGAAAAATAGAATTATATCTTTTTTATGATAATGATTTGTTATATTTCCTGTGGCCTATTGGGTGAAATTCCTATCATTGATTAGTTTTTGCATTGTACAACACACCATGCAAAGGAAGTGTTATACAGTTTAACAAAATCAGCCGCTCTAAACGTATCCCATGTAATGTAGTCTGATATCTGTTTATCGTCCGTGCAGAAAACATACACAGAGGATGTTTAGCTGCTCAGCGCCATTAGATGTTGCAACATTGGGCCTATAACCTATTCATTGCTATTTTTTTCCATGCACCAAATGTTGTTCAGACACATTCACTGATTGACACTTTTAGGTCATCTAAAGTTTAAATCACTTTAACTACATCCTTGAACTATCACTTAAAAGTTTGCAAATTCAGAAGTCTTTCATCAAATGCGTTGCAGCAATGAAATTTGCAAACTTCCAAAATTTGCTTTTTCGATACATTTGCTTAATTCATAATACCTCAATATTACGATTCAAGGTTTTAGCTCAATGCAAGTACAGTAGCCTCGATTATTTTTAAATTTTTCTTTAGTTGTTCAAAACTTTTCATACCATTGGGGCATCGTTAAGTTTGGCTTTTTCATATCCTGCAAATTTTTTAGCAAAGAATTTTGTCTTGAGAATAAGGTGGGTGATGAATAGCTCGTGCAGTCTAAGAGTTTCGTTTTGCAAAGTCCATTTAAAATGCTACATTATAGGTAAGCTACTCCCACGTAGACTATGATAGCTACAAAAAAATTGTTAAATAAAGCAATGAAGATAAGTGGGCTATTGATAAAAATGACTGCAATTTCAATTTTGAAATCAAATACCCGTTATGGTTGTAGGGCAACAAGATTAAATGCAAGGTTTTGGTCTGTGCAGTAAAGTAGGTTCACAAGCATGTGCTTCTTTTAATCAGAGATGTACGTATACGCCGCAAATTCTACGCCGCAAGTTTGCGGCGTAGACTTTTTGTTTGCGCTAACGCTTGCGGCCACATTTTTTTGGATAGTTTGCGCTTGAGGCTACGCTGTAAAGTTTTCGCGGTTTTTGAGCGCATAGCGTCAACGCATACTTTTTAATGTATTTTTTTTCGCTACAACACGCCAATACCTTCCAACGCTGCAGTTGAAAGAATGTTTTCAATGGGCAAAGACATATTGGTACTACAACACAGCAAAATGTCAGATGAACACTTTCAGATGCTTGTGTTTCTTCGTGGAAATTCAAAATAAAACTTGTTTGTTTCGAGTGGTTTATACCGTGTGAATGTTTGGCACCTAGCAAACAAAATTAATTTACGCTAGTGTATGCGCTGACGTTGACGCCGCCAACTTTTTTTACAAGTTGCGTTGACGCATACGGCGTATGTTTTTTCGAACGTTTGCGTTTACGCTGACGGCGTCAATATTTTTTGTATGCGCGTACATCACTGCTTTTAATGTGGGATGAAAAAACTTCAATGTGTAGTAGACAGTAGTAATTCAATACGTTCCAAAAACTGACATTAAGTGAATGCTTTAATTACTAATTCTATTTCAGGGTTGCAAAAAGCTTATAATTTGGCACAGCTTACTAATTCAAAAAAGGTGTCTATCCTGTAGTATAAGCGGGCGTTTCATTATATTTGCACTTCATGATGCAACTAAACGGGTAAAGTACGCTGTGAAGCAATTAAACTAGAGGAAGAAGCTAAGCCTCCTTTGTGACCATATTTGGTTTTAGTGGACAACTTCAAGAACATAATTCCATGCATAAACTTGTAGTTACGGGACTTCCTGCACTTACGTAAACTCTACTAATGTCCAAATTAAGTTGACCATAGCGGCGGACGTAATTTTATTACAAGAAGATGTTCGATTTTAGCTGCTTTATTCAAGTTCTATTTATTCGTTCCAAAAGACCTCCTTCAAAAGATATCTCCAATATCTCATGGACATGAAAATGAATTTGTTCTGGTGTTAATATGGAAAAGAATTTTATGTAAGCATAATGAGGCGCAATATTTTTGTGAGTTCATTGACCGTTTGTAAAAGTTCCTTTAAAGTCGTCTAATGTGATGGATGAGCAATTTTCATTGAAAAGACACTTGAATTACTAGATCATGTTAGCCTGCCCGTCGTTAAAATATTTATAAGCTCCCTGTAGAGAAAAACAGCTGTCACTAAATCATGCAAAACAGATAAATACCGCAACAAGGAATAACTTTGTGGTAAACTTTCATACGTTTAGATACTTTTCAATTTCTCAACCATTGGAGTATAGAAATAGGCAAACTAAAGAACGAATCATAGCCGCTATTGCTACAGCGTGGATTCTATCATTTGTACTTTGGGCTCCGTGGGTACTCTTCTGGCAATACATTGTCCATGAGCGAACTGTTCCTGAGGTGAGTAGGCGCCACGGAGTGGACTAGGCTAATTATTTTATGGATTCACAACCAACCAACATCACTCACAAATAAAGTCTTCATGCTTAAAACTTTTGCTTACGTTGACATCTTGCCAATTGAATTTAGTCTTTATTTTTCCAAGTGTTTCCTTTTTTAAATGCTTATCTAAAAATTAAATTATTGATTATCCAAACGACCTAAACTCTAGATGTGACTTCACATTGTAAAATCGCTTTTTTCACGCAACAGATTGCAGAAAAAAGAAATAGGAAGCATACTTTCGTAACAAGTTGTTTCGACTATATGCGACCACAATTATCATGATATTGATGAGATTCATTATTCCGAAGTTGATGTATGCCTGTGTAGTTCCATAATTGCCAACGCATGTTTATTGCGTAGCCTACAGATTAATTCTTTTACTTGTAAGTTTTACCTGTTCAGATGTAATGTATATTAACAAAATGTTTTTCAGGGACAATGCTACGTACAATTCCTCACCGAAAGCAAAGCTGTGACATTAGTCACTGCCTTGGCTGCTTTCTATGTTCCGGCGTCCGCAATGTGTTACTTGTATTGGAAAGTTTGGATTGGAATCAAAATGCGGACCAAGTACAGCAATATGTTTTTTACAGTGGCGTTTCTAGGTTATCAGTGGCGTGTAGGGTAACCTTTTTTTGGAACTTCACTTTTTCAGCAAACTTTAAGCAAATATTTTACTTGTAGTTAAAAAAGAACAAAGAGTGAAGGGAACTCGATTAAACCGCACCCAGGGCTTTTTAAAATACAAGTAGGAGTTAAGATTGCGGAAAAAAGTAAATACTCTAAATAACGGTTACGTTACCGGTACTCCAATGATGAGCTCGCAGTGTGCCAACAAATGACACGGCCTGCGAATAAGAAAATTTACAAATTATGAATTAAAATTTTGAATCGGTTGGAATGTTTGTTGAAACTAACAATTTTTTTTTCAATTTAAAAATTTTTCTCTTATTCTGAAAAGTCAATTATGAGCAATATAGCAATATAGTTGACTCGACAAAAAATCTAGAATGCGTTGCTCTTGTAGAAAAACTCCCACGTTTCTGATTTACATAGAGGTTGATTGATATGTCTGAAAACTAAAGCTGTAGAACATCTCAAAACCAATGTCGCTTTTTTTTCAGAAAAGTATTGAGCATGAGCAACGGTTTACCTGCGTCAACAAATCGGCTGACCAAACCGACGAGTGGTCATGATCGTCCATCTTGCAGCAACAGCTCATCTGCAGCAGAAGAAATAGCTGTGCTACGTGGCAATAAAAAAAATAAGTTTGTGAATCACAAAGAAAACTTATCGTCACCAAATTTCTTGTGTTGTGGAAGGAAACGCAACGACTCGACAAGAGCAAGTAATAAATCAGTTTTGACAAAGTATAAAAATGTCAAAGGCAGTGACATTAGGCCTACCCACAAAGTTTCCAATTCATACACATCTGACGCAACCTTAATTCTTAACAATCTCACCTCAAGCATCGACAAAAAGCTTGCAGATCACAAAAGCTCTTCGAACCTGGATTTAAACTTGAAGCAAAATACTTCTGCAAGCAAACTATTCACTCTCCAAAATACGAGCACAGCAAAAGCTCTAGAGTCAACATCTTCGGAAACTTCGTTTACTTTTTCAAATGATTTAAAAACGAATAAGGACGGATTTCATACATCAGTTTGTCAAACCAACGAAAACATCCCCACTCGACATAAAAACGACAAAACAGCCTTGATGGTTAACCAAGAGGAAGAAGAAGTTAGCTTTACCAAATCGATAGAAGATGAAAAGACATCATTGTTGATTAGTGACGAAACGGATCATCACATTTTTGAACACAAAGCTTCTGAAGAACTACTTGCAAAAACAGAGTATAAAACTAGGGCAACACAAGCCGAAGAAAGCAGGAATGTTCAAGCTTTTCAAGATAATAGAAAAATGTTTCATGTAGCTACACGACAAGGATACACGCAAAAGAATGTGTCAGTGCATCCTGTGACTTGTGAAAAACAACGCATATGTCACTCAAAAGAAAAAGACAATCCAGACTATCTCCAACGTTGTTTAAAACAAAACAACCAGTTGGTTTCGGATAAAGCTAAAGATAGACAACAACGGACTGAAAGATCTTGCAATCAAAAATTTAACGACAATCAAAAAGAAAACGAAATTGAAGTGGTTGTTTTCAAGTCACCACAAGAAATTTCTCCGGTGTGCGATGGTCCCGAAGCAGTTTTTCAACCAACCAACCGCAGAAAATTACCAGCTCTTCCATTGCCTTGTGATGAGAGGAAAACAAAAGAGACTTTTATGACAAATGACAGGTAATTGCAAACATTAACTGTAATAGAAAACAGCTGTTTAAATGTACAAACATTTCTTAGTTGCAAAAACCCTATACAACAATAACAATTTGCATGAGGAAAAGCAGCCAATTGGATTTGCTTGAGATTTGTTGGTAACACGCCGAAGAAAGTTTAAAAAAATCAAAGTTCTGAAAAAAAAAAAACGGAGGAATGCTAATTGCAAAAACTATGGATTAGTCATGAGCTTGCACCTTTAAACCACGTGGCAATTAAAAGGTTAAAACTATGGCGTGACAATTAAAAGATACTCTTTATAGAAAAAATAGCAGGAAACATCATGCACTAAAATACCTAAGGTGTCTTGCCAAAACAATCATCAAGAGCAAACTTATTTAAAATGAAAAAGTGTAATATCAATATAATAGGAAAAATTAAAAGAGCTGGAACACGACCTACTAGAACAGTGTTTTAGTAGGTCGAGGCTGGAAGGAGTTGATTAGTAGTGCAAAACTTGAATACGGTTAGCAGAAAGTTTTTTATTGCTCGAAACTACAGTGTTTTTATCTGACTTTCTTCAGGAACTTGTCATCAGAACAAAGTCACCCTAAATCTGGTGAAATATTTATACTCTTATAGGTAGAAGGAATCAGATAGAAAAAAGAAAGTTGAAGTATATCTTGGCTGATCAACTAGAAGTAATTTTAGTCTAACGAAGGAATTTCAAGACATAGGCTAAAAAACATATTTTTGATAGCAAAAGTCTGGATCAAGAGTGTTAATAAATATAGCTTTTAAGTGATACAACGTGAAAAAAACGTTCTTCATTTCACTTTGAGAGTCAGACGAAAAGTACTGGGGCTTCAGGCAATGAAAAACTTTCTCCTCGCCTGAAAAATCTGTAGCCTACTGTAGGCTACATACTGTTAATATATGGACTTTGATAATTAATATATTAATTTTGATAAAATTGAGATAAATACTATTGTAGCCATTTTTATATAGAAATCCGCTGGAAGCTGAAAAAAAATCATCCAAGACTCAAACTACGACCATGGTCGACAAAAAAGCTCAAAAGATGTTTGTTGACAATGATCTGAAAAAGAACCAACAAGATGTTCAGAATGAAGAAAAGAGTAATACAAGAAAATTGCTCAATAACACCCCAAGAACACAAGACGTCAGCGCTAGATTAGTTACACCTTCATCAACGAAACTTCAAATTGTCGATTGCACATCGCTAGATGGAAAAGTCACTTCTTCAGACACAATGAAAAATTCAACAGTTGTCGGAAATCAAAGAGAGAACGCAGACGAATCGAATAAACAAATAAACAACAACAGGATAGGAAACAGAAAGATCAGTCTGGCTAAAAAATCTGCAAACAGATGGCGCAAAAAAACAATCACGAAAGAACCGACACGAGCAATCAATAAAGCTACTGATAAACCAAAAAAACAAAATCAAAGCAGCAATGCAATGACTTCATTGCGAAAAGAAAAAAAAGCTTCCAGGCTATTAGCTACAATTCTATTGGCATTTATCATCCTTTGGCTTCCATACAATGTAATGGTTACTGTCGGAGTGTTCTGCATGGGCGATTGCATACCTACTTGGGCTTGGCATGTAGGATATTATCTTTGTTATCTGAACAGTACAATAAACCCTGTATGCTATGCTTTGTGCAACAAAAGGTTCCGGCAAGCCTTCAAGTTCTTATTGACCATGACGTGGCTTCGAGAGGGTCATTGTCGTGTACCGATGTAAAATGAAGAGCTTTCCTTAAAAAAAAATTACTGCAAAGCACGCACCATATTAATTGTTTCGATTTTAAGCAACAAGAAACTGATTGTTGTTTTGTTAAATTAATCATTATATTGAAAACGTTTGTTGTAAGCCTACATAAATACTTGGAAAATCGAATACGATGCAGTTTAATTTGATGTTTTTGTTGAAAGAGGTATGAATCTTTGTTAACAAGACATGCCACTTTTCCAAATTTCTTATCAAGGGTATAAGAGTTACCTATCTTATAGGTTTGTCTAGTTAAAGTATTTTGGATAAATCGAATTGGAAAGCACAAGCTCTATTAACTGCATATTTTACAAAATATACGTAATTAAGGCCCAACAGGCAAACACCTTCTCAAACCAGTTCCAAGGCATTTCTTGCTTTTCTCTTCTTTGCAACAGTTCGGAACGTAATAGGCTACTCATATGCACGACACCGAATAAAACAGGTTTGTACAGCATTTTCCAAAAAACTCCTAATTCTGATCTCTTCTCCATGCCACGAGAATATTTTACTAAATGCCATAGGATAGGACTGTGATCCATTTTGATGGAACCTTTCATTTACTTTGTTTATTATCGAGTCAATAAGCTTTAGATATTGTTTTCGGAAAACCACCTGACGTGACGTAAACCTTGTATTGTCATATGCATTAATGTAATGTGTGCGTATAAATGAAACGTCGTAGTACCATAGATATCTTACATATAGATATGCAACTCAGCAATCGTGGAATTATCGTCACGCTCGACTGACTTTATGGACATAATCAACAATCAAGGTTGCCAGCTTGGCTATCGTATCTATGATGGGCTATTATTGTACGGTTTGGGCTTGGCGAGTGGTGGCTTTTGAGCTCTTTTGGAATATTTTGTTTGGCGTATATTTCAAGTTTTCACAGAATAGCCTACTATGAAAAATCAAGACAATAATCTTTCTTCACGTAGGTTATGCAACTTCTGTTTCATGATCGTTGGAACTATCATTTAAGCTTATTTCCAGTGACTCATTAAAGCTTGTTGTAGGCAGTTTACAAACCTGAGATAGAGGGGCGCCGGAACGATTTTAGGGTGAGATATACGGTAGCGATAATTGCCAAACATTTTCAGGGGTTGTCGAGGATTTCCAGGGGTTGTCAGGCATTGTAGAGTGGCTACTTTCAGGCATTGTTGGGAATTTCCAGGCATTGTTGAAAATTTCCAGGCATTGTCTAGGATTTCCAGGCATTGTCGATCAATATCAGTGGTTGACAGGTTTGGTAGTCATTAATGACTCATTATGGAACATTTTCAGGCATTGTCGAACATTTTCAGGGATTGTCGAACATTTTCAGGGGTTGTCGAGCATTTTCAATGGTTGTCAGGCATTGTAGAGTAGGCCTACCGTATAGCTACTTTCAGGCATTGTCGGTAATTTCAAGGCATTGTCTAGGATTTCCAGGCATTGTCGATCATTATCAATGGTTGACAGGCTTGTCAACCATTATCAGTTATTGTCCGAAATTTTTAATCGAACATTTTTAGGTGTCAGGGGCTCTCAGGCATTGTAAAGTAGGCGTAGCTAGGGAATGTGCCGCCCGGAGTGGATTCAGATTTTGCCGCCCCTTTAAGAAAAAGCATGTGAAAACAGACCCGGATTTAGGGGGGGGGCAGAGGGTGCAGGTACCCCGGACCCTCCGACTTTTAAAGGGCCCCCCTACGTGAAAAAAATGTGATTTTTTTTCTTTTTTTCTTTTAGCTTTTGTGGTTTCTGCAAAATACTGTGCAGTGCTGGATTAATGCTACTGTAGACGTCGAGGGGGTGTTTCGCGCCGTAGGCGAATTTTTTTGCACGGGACCCCTGATCTAAAAGTGCCCCGGGCCCCCCATTAGCTAAATCCGGCCCTGTGTGAAAATGAAATGCGTTTTTTATCAGATTATAATCAAAATCAAAAATCGTAGTCTGAAAGTGCCGCCCCCAGACGTGCCGCCCGGAGCGGTCCGCCCCTCCCTCCCCCCCTAGCTACGCCACTGATTGTCGGACATCTTCAGGCATTGTCTAGGATTTTCAGGCATTGTCGAACATATTCAGTGGTTGATAGGTTTGTTAGGCATTGTCGAACGTTTTCTTGGGTTGTCGATCATTACCAGGTTTTGACAGGTTTGTCAGGCATTGTCGATACTTATGATAGCCAGGTCATTTAAACGCTGCTGTGTTTGTGTATACCGTAAATATGTTTACAACCTACGCAAAATAGAAAGGGATCATTCTGCTGCGCATGCAAAGCTGGGAATAAAAATGTATGAAAATGTTCGACAATGCCTGACAAATGTGTCAAAAACCAATAATGATCAACAATGCCTGGAAATCCTAGACAATGCTAGGAAATGCCCAACAATGCCTGAAAGTAGCTTAATCTAGAATGCCTGACTACCCCTAAAAATGTTCGACAATGCCTGACAAACCCCTCAACCACTAATAATGATCAACAATGCCTGGAAATCCTAGACAATGCCTGGAAATTCCCAACAATGCTTGAAAGTAGCCACTCTACAATGCCTGACAACCCCTGGAAATCCTCGACAACCCCTGAAAATGTTCCATAATGACTACCAAACCTGTCGAACACTGATATTGATCGACAATGCCTGGAAATCCTAGACAATGCCTGGAAGTTCCCAACAAATGTCTGAAAGTAGCTACTCTACAATGCCTGACAACACCTGAAAATGCTCGACAACCCCTGAATATGTTCGACAATGCCTGAAAATGTTCCATAATGACTACCAAACCTGTCAAACACTGATATTGATCAACAATGCCTGGAAATCCTAGACAATGCCTGGAAATTCCCAACAATGCCTGAAAGTAGCTACTCTACAATGCCTGACAACCCCTGAAAATGCTCGACAACCCCTGAATATGTTCGATAATGCCTGAAAATGATCGACAATGCCTCACAAGCCTGTCAACCACTGATAATGATCGACAATGCCTGGAAATTCTACACAATGCCTAGAAATTCCCAACAATGCCTGAAAGTAGTTAGCCTACTCTACAATAGCTGAAACCCCTGAAAGTGTTCGACAACCCCTGAAAATGCTCCACAACCCCCCAAAAAGCAGACAATGCCCGACAATGCCTGACAATGCCCGACAATGGGTATTTAGAGCCTTAGAGGTACCCTCTGTGACTGTGATTTGTTTTCAATCGCCAGAATCTCCATAAAGCAGTCCATGCGGAACGAGAATGTGACGTCATCACAAGCAATCCATACGTCAACTTGAAAACGAAGAAAGTTTTATTTAAACAAAAACCAAAAAAATATATTAAAAATAAAGTTGTTTTGCTGTGCCAAGTTTGAAGTCAATGCATACAGCCATAGCTACGCTGTTAGCCTTCAAACATCATTACGCACCACTTGAGTTGCATATCTATATGTAAGATATCTATGGTAGTACGTAGAACAGAAGATTCTGTTTAAAAAATTTCGTGATTTGGTCTTTATTTCATCAAAAATTCATAGAAATTATAGACATTATAGTTTCATAGTTGCAAACTTTTTTAAAGATGTTTTGAGCCTTCATCGCATCAATCACAAACATGTTCTTGTGAACACCAACAGCTGGTAGCTCAGTAGCGAAAAAAAACTTTTTACTCATATGAAAATAATAGAAAATAAATGAAAATCACCCGCCAATAAGCTTAGACCCAGTGACGTTCGGTGGCTTAAACCATTGGGAAAGCAACTTGGAAATATGCTGCAGCAAGGTAGTAGGCCTAGGCACGAAGGGCGTAACCGTCGGGCGAAGCCCGAAGGCGTGTTGCCGAAGGCAACACTTCCAGCGGGGGTCTGGGGGGCCTCCCCCAGAAAATTTTGAAAAACTCTTCCAATTTGGTGCGCTCTGAGAGCATTTCCAAAACAAAATCTTCGGACTTTCCCAGTCCGAGGATAAAGATTTAATCAATCAATCAAACTGGGACTAGTCTAGAATGTTGGCTGCGTTTTTAGACTGAGCACAAAAACTTATTGTCAATGTCATCTGTAAGCATTTAAGACATGCATTGGACTGGTGCACTAGTAAAGAGCAAATAATTAGCCTATAAATTAAGCTAGTCCATTCTTGAAGAACACAAGTAAATTTGCTCTGAACTTGTGATGTCAGTCTATTGACCCAAAAGAATTTAAAAAACACTTGTGCTGTTTCAGTAGCCTACTGGTTGGTTAATGTACCCTTTGGAATTGCATGTTTTATTGTAGAATCTATGTTGTTTTTGGTAAGAGAACCAGCTTTATTTTCAGCGTACTCAGTAGCCTATAGTTACAAGCGCGCAAATCACTCATGCGTAGAGGTTGTATTCCTTTCGTCTGAAACCAAAACCAGCCGCTATGAGATACGCATGACGTCACTGGGAAAGCACAACTAACCATACCATAACCATAACACATCTGATTGGCTAAGCAGCTGGTGACGTTTTGCAAAACGATTGAGGATTGGATAAAACGAAGGCGTTTTTTGACATTTTTGAACCTGGGAAAGCAACTTTGAAAGTTGATTTCCCTGGAGCTTCAGTGATGGTTTCTGACAAAAGCGTTTGCGTTAATTGGCATTTATAGGCAAGACATGCGGTTTGGTGAGGACAGACTACTCACAAGCGTTACGAGTAATTCTAGTCACGAACACAGTAATTTTCAAGTTAAAATAGACTTGATAAATATAATAAGAAGTTAAACCTAGAATTCAGTCATTATATTTTGCATAGTTTTCGCTCAGGTAAGCACTGCTTTCCTTGCTTTCCCTCACCGATCGTCACTGCTTAGACCTAATTACCTTTACTTTCCTTTACTCTTTCAATTATTGCTTGTACATTCTTCATTATGTAACTGACGATTTTCTAGTAGCCTACTGTAGTAGGTTATATGTTTGAGTTGTGTTTGCCTTGCATGCCCACCTTGTATGGAAGAAGAGTTTGAATGACAGCTGCAAATAGCGCATTTTTCTTCACTTTTACTTTTAAAGTCTTGAGAGGACAAGCCGGATTAAGTGACGAGGACTACCCACCAAGTCCGCTATTACTTCATCTATAACTTGCTTATACTGTAAAACACTTTTGATAGTTTTGATAGTAAATGGTCATCAAAGGCATTGGCATGTGAATTTATATTGTTTCATGAAAAAAAAAAACATATTTACTCGAATATTGCAGACTGCTGTGCAGTATTATACAGGCCGGTAGCCAGCCGGGGGTCAGGGGAGGGCTCGCCCCTCTTGAAAAAATTTTCGCCCCTCCTTGGGGAAATACCAACATTCTCGAGCAACAGCTACAATTATAATGATTCAATTTTTTTGCCCTCCCCTAAGAAAAAGTTGGCCCCCCCTTGCTCTGCGGTCTGGCTACGGCCCTGATATTATAGCAGCCTGTAGGATATGAACAATTTTAAACAACAAATGCACTATGTAAATATGAAATGAGACAGTTGGAAAGTGCTATGTCTATAAATGTTGTGAAGTATTACCAGTGTGGTTTATTACTTAATTAATCGAAGGTGTATTTACAACTCTTAATTATTATCTGCATATACAGTTCCGTATAGCAAGTGTCACCATTGTTTGTAAATTTGTTTCTGTTCAAATTCATTAAAAGTTGTATTAAACAATTTTGTAACAAAAGACTGTTTATTCAGAAGCACTAAGAAGTGTGTTATTCCTTTTCAGTCTTATGGTCTTAAGATCTGCCTTAGCATTGATTTCTTTGTTAGGCATTGCTTTTCATTCATTCCTCGTAGCAATAAGTTAGTAGACAGTAAGATAAATGAAAATGAAATTGTTGTTCTTTCCAAAGTTTGCTAACATACTGTACAAGTGTACAATACGTTGGAAACAATCTTTTTCTCAGGCTGACAAACATATTTATTTTTTTTTCTTTTTGAAAAAAAAAAAATTTAGCCTACTTCATATGGATTCACGTGTTTTGAAACTTTTCATTGTCATTCAATTGTGCTCTCGATTTTAATGATTACTGTTGTTCTCATTACTTTTGTGCACTGTCAGGACTTTGGATAGCATACACGAAAATAATTTGTCCGTAAAACTAGTAAAGCACTAAATAATAGGTAGCTTATCTTCACATAATATTTTTTATGGTTTGCTGTTGACTTTTCGATAGAAAGTAGCCTACATAGTGATGAGATTTCTATCAAAGCATGCTAGCATGTCAGATCTCGATTCTGTCTGCTTTCTTCTACAATATTGATCTGTGCTGCGACATGGGTGTCCATGTTGGAAACAAGCTCGCTTAGATCAGAACAGCTTCAACACTTCATTAAATCATAGAACCTCATCTATCACCATAAAATAATAACTTTAAAAGAACCGATTGCTTTTGAGCGCAATTTACATATTAGGGTAAATACAGTAGTTACCCAAATTCAGGTTTAAGCGTGTAAAGTATTTTAAGTCTCACTTTAAGTTTGAGTTCATCATTTCTAATTTTTCAAGCACGAGTACCTAATGTTCTATTTTTTGTTTTTTTCAAGTTCATCGATTGTAGGCTAACACCCTGCTCAACAAGTTGTAAAGCTTTTCAGTTTTTTTTTCAGTTTTTTTTATCGTATCCAAGCTTACAGCTGGTGGTTGAAGACAGGGATTGAAGATTTGGATGAAATGGACGGGAGTCAAAGAAGTCAATCTTTGTTTCTACCTTCAGGCATGTCTTTAAGTGTCTTGCCAAAGACACAGCGGCATGCTCTTGTGGTATCGAACCGACGCCCTTTCGAGTGTCGTACTATTCGGGCTCTCACCACTCAGCTATGCAACTCTTCAGTAAAAATGTAACACATATCTAGTTGATACAAGTTAGTTTTTTACATCGTTTTAATGCTGCGAATAATGAAAAGATATTTTCCAATAATTGGAAACCAATTTGGTCAACTCTCCATTTTTTTTCAAATTGCACATTTTGTTTTTTATCAACATGATGATCCCAAAGTGTTGTACTTCAGAATTTGCTGCTAACACGTTTTCGACAAGAACTTCTTCAGTTTTTGTTTTCTTTCTAACATTGCGGCATTTGCATAATGTCAGCTCTTGTTCCCTTGACGTCTTTGACTTACTTCAGATTCCTTCAGATTCCAGTAAATAAACCATTGGTATTGGGATTTAGTATCGGTCTAATGTAACTCAAATTCTTTAACGGTTCTATCAGACTCGTTACCTAACCACTTCGTCAGATAAATCAATTATTATTGGTCTGGGGTAGTGGCAGCTTGAAAAAATATTTCAACGCAAGATCGATACTGCAGTCTCTTGCAATGGAGAGACAGAGTGATGCTGAAAACACATCAGTTTGCAGACAAGCGAACTACCACTATTAAAATGTCAGATAAACATGAAATGTAGCCATGAAATACAGTATGTCGTGCATTTTGTTTTTATACACAATTTGAATTTTTTTTCTATATTTAGACACGAATAAATAATAGTTCCAGACAAGTAGGCTACAGTTTGAACTAAAGTACCTAAAATGAATTTAACCTACATAATAACTTTTGCCAAACACGAAATATTTATTGCGAAAACTTCTGAGATAAAAAAAGGAAATCTTATTTATTAAGTCATTAAACTAACCAAGTTATACCGGAGGAACCGCTCATTGTTTACGCTCTTGGTGTAACAAACTCGTAGATAACGCATCCTCTAAGTAAAACGTAACATCTTTTGAAACAAAGCCATAAAAGCTCATGAAAGAACATGTTCTTATCTGTTCGTTGTTCCATCCAGAAAATATGCCCAGTGAAACAGAAAGCAAATGATACATTTTCATCTATTCCTTGTGAAGATGCGTTCAAAGCCACAGGAATTGCGACATACAAAAATTGTTCGATTGTGCAGTGGTTCTAAAACTATTATAACTTGCAACAGTGCGGCACTTTAAAACTCTTGCAAGACTTTTGTAGCACATTTAGTTTTGCAAAGGAACTATTAAAACTTTTCCTTTGTTTTAATAGGTTTGTGTAGTCAAAACTTTAATCAGATTGCAGCGCTATAGCGCCATCGTACGAACTGAATTTGAATAAACTAAACAAAGTCTTCTTAAGTCCTTCCCAGTACAAGTAAAAGCTGTTTACACGTGGCTTATTTCAGGTTATAGCAATCATTGTAGCGCTAAAAAAACGTAATTTGTAGAAGTACGGACGTCAAGTAATCACCTTCCAGTAAAAGAGAATGTTAGATAAAAGTGTCACCTCCCCAATAGCTCACTTGGTTATCGCGTGACTTTGTAAAAGAAGAATCTTCAAGATCAAGCAGCGCTGGTTCGACTGTCGGAGTGTGCGGTTGAGCAACGCATGTTAAGAACTGCTGTCCACCTCCTCCTCTCTAGCGGTACCTAGAATAATTCCCCGGCAACAACACTTCAACAATCGAAAACTTTGCTCTGCCAATCTCGGTAATCGGCCCTGTGTCAAAAGCCTCTACAAGTATGCGAAAGTACCAGGAATAACCTATCAAGGCTTTGTCAGTCCGAGACTCTGAGGATAAGGATTCAAAACCAAACCAAGTGTAACCAAATGTTTTGCAACATTTCTGGAGAAAATGTGATTTTACTGAGGTGGTAGCTCACACTTACATGTTCAACACAAAGCAATTGGCTTCCAACTCATCAAAACACTTCAGTGTTTGCAAAGTAGCCCACATATATAAATTATAACCAGAAAAAATACAAGCTTTTGCACTTGCCAGTAATAATGTTCACGATTACACCAACAAAATGTGCTTTTGGAAGCGTTCAAAGCAACGCATATCTCATATCTGCGTTTGATACAGCGCTATATACGACGTAAAATATTGGTAGCCTACCCGGTCATTTGGTCGACAGGACGTTTGGTCGACAGGACGTTAGGTCGACAGAACAATTCATTTTAGGGTTAGGATTAGTTAACTAACCTTAACCCTAACCTAACCCTAACCCTAAAATGAATCGTTCTGTCGACCTAACGTCCTGTCGACCAAACGACCGTACACCTAAAATACTTACTTAGTAGGCTACATTAAATATGGCTTTTGTTGCATATTTGGGATTCCTTAAACGTTTTTGGTGAAAAGAAAATGCTTGTCTCATTTTTTGAAACATGAAATTTGCGATCCACAGTCCTCACATCTTTCGTTGATAAACATTTCAAAGCAATGTCTTTCTATAAAGAACAACAATCTAAAACTAAACAATAGAAGGATATCTTACAATCCCAATAAGTGAAGCAAATAATGATCTGAAGGGTAAAATAATTCCAGTCTTGTCATTGTATCGTTTTAAATTGGAAAAAAAATGTACTAAAACTTTTTCACTTGCAAATGCGGTTTGTTTCTGACCACACGCCAAGAAATACAAAAAAGAACCTCCTGTGTCTTACATTGGATCACACTCTAAGCTTTCATACAATGGCACTTTCATGACTACAATGAGTAAGAATCACAAAGAAACAACAGGTTATGCTAAAGTTTAAAGATACGAACGGTTGATTCATGTTTATAAGACATACAAAAAACTATCACTCACCAAAAGTTCTATGTAAACTTAATCTTCAATGTTCCATTTTTTTGTTTTGACTCTTACATGGTTATTGAAATTCGCTACATATGAGAATAATCATGCTTTTATTTGCGCCCATTGCGATGACATACAGAACACTGCGATCACAGATGCGGTACAACTGACGACAGGAAGCAGCGAAATGACATATACTGTAGTCTGCGAGTCAGCTGCTTCCCTTTGTTTTGGCTTGCCATTAAGTGTCTTCGCCAAGACAGACATGTAGATTTTGCTGACTCCGTATTTTGATCTTTCAGTATGGTCAAACAGTTTTAGAATTTTTGATTTTATTTTTGCTGCAATTATAACAGCTTCATTATAGTTAATAGGTCTTCTATTTTAATATGGTCAAGTAGCCTTTTGCTGGTCATGCTTCTCCTAATGTGATTTTGGAAAGTAGTGGGTTTTTTCATTGTTGTTGAGGTCCTATTTACGCATTCTACACTGTATATCACGACTGATAAACGTAAATTTAGAACATTTTTGATTTCAGTTTGATTGGAAGTCTAGTGAAGGTTAAAATCTTTTTATTCTTTTCGAATGCTGCCCAGCCTAGACCGATTCGGTGTTGTACTGCAGTTTTTCCATCGTTGGTCGAGGATAGTTGATGACCAAGATATGCAAATTCGGATACTTGTTCTATTTGCTTTCCGTATACAGTGAGACTGGGTGAGTTGTCAATTTTATTGCTACAATTGAATGAAATTTGCTCAAACACCGTTAAAAGACGCCATTAATTGTTCGGACCAACTGCGATGACTGAATTAATGTATCAACCTACTCGCGCAGTGTTTGGTTCATTAGCATGTTAGCTCTGTATTGTGTTGTTCGCATTAAACAAAATGTTTTAGAATCGCTGTGGATCGTATGGGTTGTTTGCTTTTTGATCGCTACCCATCTGTCGTGTTCGATTGTTGGGAAATTATGTCAAATCCATAGCCCAGGTTTTACAATGAAAGCAATAGATATAAAACCTACAAAAGCGTAATTTCCTATGATTACTTTTACTGATTTCTAAAGAATAGAAGCAAGTGTTCATGCCTGAATTTTGTAAGCTAAAACAAACTCAAGATCATTCGTGGTCAAGCTTGAGACCGAAGAGACAAGGAAAATCATTACTCGCTGTCAAAACATAAATTGCATGACAGTTAGACAAAAGTAGGCCTAGCCTATATAGATATTTTCTACTCAAGTCTTCACTTTCATCCTAAAACGACAAGACGAATATTTTCTTTGTTTCTAAGGTTACTGTGTCATTGCTGTACTTCAATATACTGTGTGTGATGAATTCTAGTTTAGCGTTGCTGCAGACAGATGTCCAGTTTAGCGTTATGGTGCAGACATGCTGCGCTGGGGCTTGGCAGAGAGTGCTACTTGTGAGTGTGGTGAAATGCAGACGGCGGCCCACATTATCAAGGATTGCCGGCTATACAGACCACCTCATGGTATGGAAGGCCTAGTTTCTATAGATGACGACACCAGGCAGTGGCTAACCAACGGATGCCCTGACATATAGCGACAACACGAGAAAAGAATATACGGTAACAAAAAGTGTAAGATTATCTTTCGAGGTAGATGGGTGTGTCAAACGCCATTCCAGAATACGCTATGACACTTCGAAGGTCAACCTGATCATACAATAATGAAAAGCATAGTAGCCTATGATATCTTTTCAGGCAGCGCAAGATCAGGTTGCATAGTCAAAGTGCGTTTGTATAAAGCAGCAGCAGCTCAAATTTGTAAAACAAGCAAGCAAGTTATTGTTATTTTCAAATAAAATTATTTCAAAGAAGTTCAATTAACACAAGCAAGGGTGCCTGTCATAATTGAACAAAAGAAAGTTGACCTTGCTAAAAATAATTCAAAAATTAATTGTGGTTTTGCGTTTAGTTCCTCACAAGAGTGAAACCCAATAGCCTACCCTATAACGTTAGCTGAAAAAACGTCTTAACCTTAGTAAATACTTTTCTTGTAGAAAAAGTGATACATTTCGTTATTTCAAACAACTGAAAACTTAAAATTGTCTTCCACAATCAAGACGAAAGTAATCCAAGTGGCCTGCAGGTAAATGTATACAAAATGGCTAGCAATACCGAAGGCTCTTCAATAGAAGCTAAAGATCACATTAAAGCAGATAGGCAAAACCCTTCGGTTGAAGTGTCTCCAAGAGACGATGGATACCAATCTAAAGCTGGCGAAAGTGCAGCAGAAAATATGAGCTTTATGTCGGACACTTTGTCAATGGATGCCGATTCAGTCATGCAGGTAATAGTGTAACAAAGACCTATAAAGCTTCTCTGCAGACTTAAACTTAAATCGTTCACGCATTCCATTTCTTAGAACGTGTTTGCAAACATAAGTTTACGTTCGAAGCTTGTAATATTAAAGTTTAACCGAAAATATGTAAAGTGACAGTATAGGCTACACAAGGCAACTTGTACGGTACTTTTAACGTTTTCTTTTTTTTGTTATCAATAGGAAAATATCGACTTTGCTGCCATTCATATTCCGACAACACATTTTGCCATTTTAAATGCTAATTTTCAAATAGCTTTGACTTTTCGAGACGTTTTAATACCACGTAATAATATAAAGTGTTGGTGGCTAGAACAGGATAGGCCTACTGGCAATTGGCATCTGTTGAGTGAGGCTACTTGCTAAGCATAAAAATGTCTCCATTTTAACTGAGGCCTACATTGCAATTAAAATCTGTATTTTTGCTATGTCTTAATTTTCTAAAGGTTACGCCAAGGTTGGAAAAAATAGACAAAAATCAAAGAAAAGAGTGGAAAATATCGAATTCCATTCCCACGATTGAGTATTCTGAAAAAATGGACAAGCACACTTCAAAAGATGACATTTTTACAGATGTTGGCTTTTGTGTTAATCCAGAAGAATGGGATGAAATCCATAGAGTTGTTGAGGTAACTTATAACTACTTGTTCTTAATCATGTTTATATTGTGATTTGGCCTCAAGATTTTATACTAGTCTGGTTTCAAAGAAACGTTCTTGCATGGTATCATACGTAACTGTTGCATAAAGTGGGCTAAAGGTTACTCAATGTTCATTGATTAGAATTCGCTATTCTATGTGATGACCAACATATCGTACCAACACAGCATTTCACGATATAACAAAGATTATTCTATCTGGCATTCGCAAATCGAAATTATTTAGTTGCTTATGATAGTTATGCAGGACAACACATTGATCAGCTGAAGCACTGATGCTTATGGTAGACGACGCTTTAAATAGCACACTTCGTATTTTCTTGGATTTTGTTCAGTTTTCTATTAATGAAAATTGGAAAAGGTTTCAAGTGCCTTGGTTTAATTTTCTTCTTGTGTGTTTATAAATTAAGGCTTGTGCTGTGAAGTTTATTGTTCAGCTTTAAACTGTAACGGTACCGTATATCGAAAGTATGGGTACAAATAGTTGAGAATCTTATCATAGCTTCATAATAGAATTATGTTTTGTTGGAGTAAAACAATAGCCAAGTGAAGTAACTGCCTATTGTAGTTGACAAAGGTAGACATGTTTAAAAAATGTAACATTACACCTTTCAAGACTCAGTGGATACAAGTCTGCAGGTTAATGATTATTTTGTTGATTTCATAAACAAAATCGGACAAAAGCAATGTGGTTTCAGATGTATCTGAAATAACCTATAGTCCATTATATCGTAGGCTATATGCCATTTATTAGTTTTTTGGACTATAACTAACATGAAGCAAAAAAATTCTATTCCGAAATTAAGCCAGATGGCTATGACTGGGTGGACAAATACTTGCTTTCCGTAATCCTAAGTGACAAAACGTTTCTTTTAAATAAACTTATTGAACGCCAAAATTGTAAAAACTCGTTATTAAACAAATGCCATGCCACGAACAAGGCGTACAGTATTTTAGAGAGTGGATAAGTTTATGACCAAGTTACAAGTCTAAACACTTGAAAAACATGCAATGACTTCTTTTGTCAACGGAAGATGCTTTTTGCAATTCTGAAATTTAAATACTAAATCCATCGTCATTATCACAAATTTCGTAATTGCTTTTCCACCTATCAACCGATGACTTTTATCCCCATTTGTTCGCTCCAGATGTAATGCATTTAAAACTTAATTACGAATTTATAATGTTTTAACTACGGGTATGTTTTGTAACCAATTTTCTTAGAGATTTTCTCAAAACACAACCATGCTTCTCAGCTGGATCGATGAGTTAGAAGATATATACCACGATGAAATTACGGTCACTTATGTAAGTCAATTTTCTGCTTTGTAAAGAGAGTTTTTCTAAAACCAAATGTTGTTTCACAAGCATCTATCTTCAATTAATATTCAAGCCTGGTGGCTTGTATTCATTATGTAAGCCTGATAAGCTTGAAACGTATGTTTAAAAATTTCCCTTTTACTGGGCCTACTACTGCAGATACCACTGTAATTGCAATTACTACAGCAATTGTATTTAGGCTTAAAAGCCTGAAGCGAGTGAAGCGACATATCTTTCAAATTGGTCTAAAGAGATTTATTTTTGATATTAGTTTTACAGTTCTCAAAGTGAGAGAAAATTAGCAGCCAAAAGACATGTTGAAACATTGTATGAGGACGTAAAAGAAGACGCCGCAATCTTGCTGAGAAATCTAGCTGGGGAAAGAAGTACAGTGTTGGCTGTTTTGCAAAAAGTCGAATTGCAATGTCTTAGATTCGGTATTAGCGTTGGAGATGACTTCTCGGATTTATGCAACATAATGCCTTTAAAGAAAGCTCAAAGATCCATCTTTGCTCCTTCAAAAATTCAAAGAGAGCTTGCAGCTCCTTTAGCGTCCTATGAAGAATTCACACCATTAGTAACATCCACACCCCGCATCTTTCCAGCACCCAAAGCACCTTTGGGAAGAAGTCAAACTCTTGCCACGCGCAAAGATGCAGTAACTTGGTGGGAGAGGCCTTGCAATGATGACCATCCAACTGTTCGATCTCTTGAACTTCAGGTACCTAAGTTCCAGTGACGATCGGTGAGGGAAAGCAGTGCTTACCTGAGCGAAAACTATGCAAAATATAATGACTGAATTCTTGGTTTAACTTCTTATTATATTTATCACGTCTATTTCAACTTGAAAATTACTGTGTTCGTGACTAGAATTACTCGTAACGCTTGTGAGTAGTCTAAGTCCTCACCAAACCGCATGTCTTGCCTATAAATGCCAATTAACGCAAACGCTCCTGTCAGAAACAACCACTGAGGCTTCAGGAAAATCAACTTGCAAAGTTGCTT
Organism: Aplidium turbinatum; assembly: GCF_918807975.1. Taxonomy (NCBI): domain Eukaryota; kingdom Metazoa; phylum Chordata; class Ascidiacea; order Aplousobranchia; family Polyclinidae; genus Aplidium; species Aplidium turbinatum. Next base: position 44,005,665 of record NC_137472.1, on the reverse strand, counting down.
TCCCCACGTCCAAAAACGTCAAAAACGCCTTCGTTTTATCCAATCCTCACTCGTTTTGCAAAACGTCACCAGCTGCTTAGCCAATCAGATGTGTTATGGTTAGAGTTGCTTTCCCAGTGACGTCAATGCGTTCAATCGCTAGACTACGTAACTGGTCATACGCACAGAATGGTCTCTCGTCACGGTACACAGCACAGCATCATAATGGCGAAAAGATTGTTGCTGTTTTTTGATGTCTCCTCGTCATGTACTTTAGCTTATTAGCTTTCATAGTCATGCCTTTGCCCTTTTTACAGCGTTGATATAACGTTACTTCACCAATGAACGTTCAGGTGCGGATGCAATATTTAGTTCGTTAAGCTTCAATACGCAGGAAGCAAACTTATCCAGCTTTTTGTACAAATTGCTTGCGGTTGTAATGTTTAGGCCTAAGTGTTAGTTTTTGTAGTGTAGGCCTAACTGAATATCTAAGAGAGAATATTCATGACGAATTAAATAATTAAACAAGTATTATTCCATGTCTAACACTGGATTCTGGTCCTGCAACGTTAAAATTAAGATTGTTTATGACTTCTAAACATTAAATGGATGTATGATCACGACATAGGCGAAGCACAATTTGACAGATTTTTATTTTTGATTTGTTTTGGAAATGCTCTCAGAGCGCACCAAATTGGAAGTGTTTTTTAAAAATTTCTGGAGGAGGCCCCCAGACCCCCCGCTGGAAGTGTTGCCTTCGGCAACACGCCTTCGGGCTTCGCCCGACGGTTACGCCCTTTGTGCCTACTACCTTGCTGCAGAATATTTCCAAGTTGCTTTACCAACGGTTTAAGCCACCGAACGTCACTGCTAACTTCACATCACTAGCCAACATAATTGCAAGATGTTGTAACGGTAAATGAAAACTTGCTAACATGTGATTCGGGCAAGTTTCAGCTCTAAAGAGTTAATAATTAGCTATGACATCGACTATGCTAAACCTTTTGTAAGTCACCCGTGTTTTCTGGTTGTCGATTCTGCAATACTTGAGCATAAATATTTTTAGGAGAGAATCATGTCTAATAGAGAGCTACTCATTCGCTCTTCCAACATAACCTTACAAAGAAACTGGATGGAATTTATGAGCGACATAGATTGGGTTCTGGAGTGGTTAAAAACCATGGAAATGAAAATACGACAGGCGGAAATCAGCGATTTGTGTACAGACGAAATAGAAGTCTTATTTGAAGTAAACATATTAGCCTACTAGTATAATTTCAACAACATCACGACATAGGCTACTGTAGTGGCTTCTACCTCATGAATAAACATCTGGCCATGGTTTACAGTAATTCACTTTTATCAAAGCGTCTGTGTTGGTTATATTTCTGGCACTGTGGGCCTACTTTCCGTTTCTCCTTTTGCATTGGCAAGGTTAACATATATTGCAATTTGTCATATTTAGGCCTAGTCACAAAAACGAATGGTATGAGCGCTTAAATTTGCAAAAATTATCGACCGCTATTTTGTTCTCGTTGTTTTTTAGAAGTTTTAGATGGATTTTGATGTAATTTGTCTACACTTTACAAGTTGTTGAGGTTTTGTGATGGCACAGTTGATGATTATAGATTTATTAACAAGTTTACCGAAAACTTTGTTCCGTCTTGCACTGAGCACTTTTGTTGTTAGATGTACTATTTAAGTTTATATGTGAAGTAGCCCACTATAAAATTATGTGTTTCAAGCACAAATTTGGCACTTCACTTTCAGAAATACTGGCATCAGTTTGACAAAAACAGAGAAAGACGAGAGTGCTTGGACATGAAGGCGAATTACATCAAAGCTATGTTTCCAGAAATGCGATACGACATTCAAACCAAAATATCGGAAGTAGACCATCTATGGCATGACCTTGTGAAGAAACTGTGTTGTTACGTGGCACCGTTGTCTCGGATGCAGCAAGTGGTTGAAGTCAGTATCAATTATTTTTGTTGAGGTGTATTTATAGATTAACGACTATTGAATTCAGTTTAAAATATGCAATACCGGTAGGCTACCTTGTAAACAAATGGATGAATCGAAGGCTATTGCCTACATCCTTATAGTATTCTCAACAAAGTTATGTCTAACTTGTTAAAACAATTATTACCAGCAATATCCACCTCCAGTCTATCAACCACGAGAGCGTGAGCTGTTTGCTGCGTCTGATTTACTATACGCACGTCCTTTAACAATGGAAGAATGGAGACAACATCGACCTTTTATTGGACCTGATGTTCAACTGAGCGACTTCAGTTTTCGCCAGATCAGAGATCGGGTCGACATGGGTACGGCAGCATTGCTTGTAGCCTACATACGTTTACAAGCTTAGTCTATCACTTTATTTTTATTCTGTGGCATGCGAGTATTGATACTTTTCTTAGTCAACGAAGAGTAGGCTACATCATTTAAAAATCTTACTCAGACAGCCACTTTTTTTGGTACATAATGTCTCTACCAGATAGGGTCAGATCTGCACTCCTGATATGAGGGCAATCTGTAACCTATACTAGATAATGTGGCTGTCTGGGAAGAAACTGTAAACCTAGGTGTCTATTCGTAACACTAAAAGTATTTTGAATTGTGTTTGAGCAGATCAGGGAGCAGATTTAGAAGCATATTCCAGTCTATCTATGAACCAAATCGGACAACGGAGGTTAGCTGTGCAGTTGGCAGATGAACTCGAAAGATACAGAAGAAAAGAATTGGCATATTTGGAATATTTTGATGCATGTGCTGAGATTGGATCACATGAGGGTTTGAATTGGACGGAATTCGATAATGAAATCAAACCTGTCCACAAACGAATTGAACGACGGTAAGAAACTTTTAATTTAGTATTGTAGGCTGCAATACACAAAAAAGTGAAGATTTTCTTCACCCGTTTTGGGGACATTTGACTCTCAAGACCCAGCCAACAAGCACGTATGGGCCTGACATGGGGACCCATATGGGCTGATGTACGGGCCCCATGTGAGCTGCCTATATGGGGCCCGTACACATTGTGTCCGCGGGCATCACATTGAGCCCGTATGGGCTGCCCATATTCATTGATGGGTTTCATGTGGGTTGCTCACATTCAACCCACATATTAATGTGGGCTGCCTATATGTAACCCATAAATCTAATACAGGCTGCCCATATGTAACCCATAAATCTAATATGGGCTGCCATATGCAACCCATAAATCTAATATGGGCTGCCCATATGTAACCCATAAATCTAATACAGGGTGCCCATATGTATATCAGGTATATATATGACTGCAGACAGTTGCCAAAGTGCTCAAACTGCAAGCAGTGAACTTTGCGCAATGCATAGCAAGGTGCCTCCAGTAAAGTGCTCATTTGGCGTAAGCCAAGAGCGTCAATAACTGCAGACAGTGCACACCGTTTCGAACTTCCTTTTTTTTTTTTTTTTTTTTTCCGGTTTCATCAGTGTAGTATTTATTTACACTGGAATGGCCATGAAGGTATCTACCTCCATGTGACATTTTCCTATTTGTGGTACGTAAGCACCAAAAATAGTACTACTGCCAACCTTGCCAAAGTGCTCCAACTGCAAGCAGTGAGCTTTGCGCAATGCATAGCAAGGTGCCCCCAGTAATTTTGCTTGTTCAATTTCATTTTGTGTTTGTTTAAAAGATCAATAAAAGTCGTTTGAGACAACTAAAAATCTCAAAGTCTAAACAAATGCTGATCGAGGTGTATATCATATTAGTATGGGTTGCCCACAAACCTTTGAATCACTGTGTGGGTAGCCCATGGTCTGCCCATAAAACATTGTGGGCAGCCCATGGTCTGCCTATAAAAAATGTGTGTAGCCCATGGTCTGCCCATATGTGGGCAGCCCATGGTCTGCCCATAAAAAATGTGGGCAGCCCATGGTCTGCCATAAAAAATGTGGGCAGCCCATGGTCTGCCATAAAAAATGTGGGCAGCCCATGTTCTGCCCATAAACAAAGTGGGAAGCCCATGGTCTGCCCATAAACAAAGTGGGAAGCCCATCAATATTTCATGCTTAGCCCATGATCAATAATTTTATGTGGCTAAATTTATTAAAATGCATTTATATGACCACACATTTGAAGATTGAAAGTTTTATATTCCACCTTGTCATTTAACAACACATTCTGCAAGAAAGCCCATATTGGGCACATATGGCAAAAACACAAAAACCCACATAGAACCCGCATGCCCACAAGCCCATTAAAATAGTATATGGGGCCCATGTGGGCTTGCTGGCTGGGAAACCATGGATGTATAGTGACATCCACGCAAGAGCCTACACTTTGTAGTCTAGTGCGATAACTCAGTTGGTTAGCGCGTGAATTTGCATTTAAATTTGCTCGGACATTAAAAAAAGCTGATCTCACCATTTCAATACACTCCTTAATAATATTATATTAAATCTTGGTTCGATGACAAAAATCTCAGTTTGTATATTCACACGTATTCAGAAATAATGAGCTACCTCATAGTTAACTGTGTCCTATATAAATGCTACATCTCCTTTTATCGACCTTTTTTTCCTAGATTCCCATAAACCAAAAACCAAATCTTAGTTTATTGACGTTTTAAATTTAGCCCGCTGTGGGAAATGTTTAACTTTCCCAATAAAGACCACTATAATTTATAGAAGCTACAGAATCCTAACAGTAGGCTACAACACTAAAATTTCTTAATTTTAAAACTGTCGAATTTTTTAATACAATATAATGCAACGTTCGTGCACTTTCAGCAGAGGACCATGGATGGTTCCCAAAGGATCTTCTTCAAAGAGTCACTCAGACGATCATCGTCCAACTCAACACAGTAGGCCTAATAGGTTTTTTGAAGACGTAGACAAGTGGCGAAACTTGGAGAAAACAAGGTGGAGGCACGATAGAGATCTCGAGTACAAAGATGAAGATCCAGAAAGTAGCCTGCTCTCTGGCAACCCATATTTACTGTCCAGTCGCATTAACGAATTTCATCATTGGTTGAAGGAAAATGAAGAAAAGGCGTATAAACCAAGAGGAAACACGACTGGCTGGGATCCACACCGCCTTCGTGATATGCTTGTAGAAAATCGGGTAAACTGCTTTATAGAAAATATTAGCTGCATGGTAGCTAGACCTATATTAGACTGTTAGATAGGCCAGGCCATTTGCATAACCCCTTAGCGTTAGTTCTTCAGTTTTTACTTATGGTTTCAGCCTACCTTGAAAACGAAGAACAAAAAATGAAGTCTCTTAAACTAAGCAAACCCTATGTAATTTAATCCCAGTTAAGAATTAGTTCATACTTTCAAAGTGTCATATGAATATCGTGCTTTAGCTGCAAACATTCATTAGTCTACTGACTTTGTTCATTTATTTATTTGCTTTAGATATGTAGCCTACACATGTTAGGCTACACATCCAAAAGGAATGACATGAGAAAAAAACAAACAAACAAAAAAACTACTTTATTTTAGCATCGGCTAGCAACATCAAAAGTTGAGTTTATCAAGAATTCTTTCGTTTTCATTTTTTGTTTTTCGTTTTCAAGGTGGGCTAAAACCATAAGTAAAAACTGAAGAACTAACCATGCGTAATTTAATCCCAGTGAAGAACAAGTTCATACTTTCAAAGTGCATAATAGCCTATGGATATTGTGCTTTAGTTGCAAACATTCATTAGTCTACTTACTTTGTTTTAGCATCGGTTATTGTTACTGCAAGATCGGAAGTTGAGTTTATCAAGAATCCTTTCTTCTTCGGAAGATGTCATGGAAAACCACAACAGAGATGTATCAGAGTTCTTTGTACTTTGGTCTGCTTGGATGCTTAAACAACGATATTCAAATTTGGTTTTATACTGCATTGATATGGAATGCATTCTTGAAAGAAGATTGGAGATTTTGGAGAAGGTATGGCTGGTTGGTTTTGAACCTTTATCCTCGGACTGACAAAGCCAATGATAGGTTATTCTTGTAGAATGTATGGGCTTTTGACGCAAGGCTGGTTACCAAGATTGACAGAGTGAAATTTTCCAATTGTTGTTGAAGTGGTGTTGCTGGGAAATTATTCCGTTCACTTTAGGTGCAGCTGAATGGAGAGCAGTTCTTAAAATGCGTTTCATTAGCTCACAGCCCAAAAGCTGAACCATCGCTTTGTGATTGATCCTGATTCGGGCACTTAGCCACTGAGCTAACAGGGCGGACGAATCCTAAAGGATCTAACTTTTTTCCTAGATTACTTGGCAGTTCTGCAAACGTTTTTAAGTGGGCTAACCAGATAGCCTATTAGAAGGCTGCTGTAATTTTATATTTTTAATTTGCAACGGTGCTAATACGTTTATTTTGAAATTTAGAAGAGGTCGAACTTTTGTTAAACCTTTAAGCGGCGCCATTGATTGGTGAAAACCAAATTAACAACCAATGAAATTCAAAAACAAACGTCTTCAGCAAGAATCAATGTTATTAAAAGAATGTTTATCCAAAAACTGAGAAAGCCTGTTTTGAAGCTTAATCTAAACAGTTTCACACTCTTGTAAGCTGCAGGCTTTCAATTATTCACGCAGGACCGATCAGCAAGATTACCAGAGTGACTTTTCTTCTTGTTGCTTCTAAATTATTTCATCCACTAGGTGCCCTTGAATGGTAGGCTCTTTGAAATGCCTTGCTCAAATCATAGACATAGCTTACATAGAAAGTCCTATCAGTAGTTAATTTTGCCGCTTCTTTGGTCTCAAAAAAGGGCTTTTATCTAAATAGGCTTAACACAGTGGATACGTGTTAGCCTATCTAGTCTGGAATTCATACCTACCCTACCAGTGCCAACACCGACACGTTGTTTGTTTGAGAACTCTAAATAACTTAACATAAAATGTAAAATTTTGGTAGTCTGCACGAATGCTAAGTCTAATTTTTGTTTGCACAGGGGACCATTGCTCTGAACGGGTCTCACTCAAGTGAAGGAGTGTGGAATGATCGCGCTGTTGATATGATCCCAACCGTTCGCACAACAGACGAAGATTATCTCATATTTTTTGAAGTTTAACACTTTTCATGAATTGGTTTGAGTCAACTGCCGTGAAGTTTGTTTTGAGATCCAGAAGCGAAAAAAGCAGTCGGATTTCGCCTAACAACTGTATTTTTTTTGTGAATAGGCTAACCCTCATAGCAAGGGCAAAGACCTTTAGCATTCACTATAAAAATCCCAAAGTAGCCTATAATTCGCTTTTCGTGTGGACTGAACTGTAGTTGTATAAAATGAACTCAGGTCTTTTCGGTTATTGACATCGGTTCGATACAAAATGCTGTTTGTTTTACTGTTGACCTATATTGTAGGCTACAGTAAATTCAATTAACTGTTGCATGTAAGCTTAGCATATCTATTCAAAATTAAACATATAATACGATGCATTTGAACTAGCCTACTGAATCGGACTAAAACCTGTGTTGTTAAACCATATTGATTTCGTTTAAGAGTCCCAGCTAGACTACGGTACTCTATATAAATAAGATAGTGTTGTTCACGAAATTATGGCCAAGTTATCTGTCTCCGTATTGTGACATGGATTGTCGCGCAATCGTGACGTCATCATTGCGATGCACTGTCACGCTTGAGCGACAATCTCTCGTCATTCTTTCTCTATTTTTTCTAACTTGTGTTTTCCAAACGTGTTGCGTCTTTCTTTTACGATGTGTGAATCTAACTTACGGACGTAATAAGAGTGTGAAGTGACTATTCCACATCACAATTGAACCCGTCTCTTGTTAACAATATACCATCAATCTTCACTCAACACACGTGGAACTTGAGTCGAAAGTTAGGAAGAAGACAGGTTGGATAGCAGCTCATATACATAGCGGTTATCAAAAAGAAAGAACATCTTCAATTGTGTTGCTCTGGTCACTTCAATCGTGAGTCTGTAGAACAAGTGTTTAGCATATTAGTTGCATAGCCAGACAGCAAATAGCATACCAGACAGAAATCAGTCATTTTTACATTGATTCAACATTTGGTTTTTGCCGACGTTAATCCAAGCAATCGAAATGCCACCCGTTGTTCTCAGCGCTTTTCTAGCAGCTTAGCGTCACTACTGTAGGCTACATGGCCAGGGGCGCCGGAACGATTTTTGACTGGGGGGGCAAGATTACAAAAAAGGGCACTTTTTTTTATTAAAAAGCAAATTTTTTGTTAAGTTTTAAGATAAGATATAGCGATAATGCTAATCTATCAGCTCACTATGTATTGAGTAATGATAGCCCACAAGTGTCCAGTATACAAAGAAGGGCATCATGCTATGTCATAATGATGTAACCTACTGTCAAGCCTTAAAGCAGCCTGCGGCCATGGCCGCTAAGTAGTGCTTGAATGACCGCCGGTGCTACCTCCTCAATCGGCCAAGTTTGGCCGCCGGTCTCTTCTAACCAATTATTTAATTTCGCAATAGAATGATCGTGGATTAACTGTCGAAAATATGTAGTATAAAAGAGTGACGCAAAATTAGGTCAGCGAGTCATAATCGCCACTGTTGCATTGTGCGGGGATAGTTGTTATTGATTGAATATATCCATCTGCGATCACCAGCGCTGTAAGTCTTGTTTGTAATTCTCGACGTTTATTTTAACAAAGTCTTAATCCAAAGTGCTAATTTACATCGGCTGGCAATATTGTCGTTTTTATGTCGATTCGATGTTGTCGGACATTGAATCGTAGTTAAAAAGGAGAACTAGGTTAGTTGACGTCCAAGGGGAAAACATTTTTTGATCATATTTTGCAAAAATTATGCTTTTTTTAGTAATGTCCTTCACATCACTGAAATACTTATTTTATTACCTTGCCGTCATCGTCAACACAATCATGTCGAGCGTTGTTTTTCGTTGCTAAAAAGAATTCTAGGGGAGTGGCGAACTTCTTTAAAATCAGCCACATTGGAGACACTCGTGCGAGTGTCGTTAGAATAGATGGTCCCGCAGTACTGGATTACAATCCCGATAAAGCAGTTATTACGTGGTGCAACGATTCTATTGTAGGACGTCGCCCAGGCCCAGACTTCAACAACGCTAAGTGATCATTTTAGCATTGTTGCAAGTTTAATTCTATTTACTTGTGCTATCGTTATTTTTATTTTGTATTTTGGCCTCAAAGCACACAGATTTGGCCGCCGAGAAGGAGCTCCCGAAAAAAAAAAACGAGTTTTAAGGCCTGTAGGCTACTGTGTTGCAAAATTTTCTGCCGTAAATATTATTTTGAGGCAAAAATGAAAGATTATTATTAGGCTAAAAGCGAATAGCAGAAATTTTTGTATTGCAAAATGTGCAGTTGCTTACATGACTTTAAAAGGGCACCATTTCCCCCCCTGCCCCTCCATCTGCAGAAAAATTGAGGGCAGGGGGGACATCCGCCCCCCTGCCCTCCCGCTTCCGGCGCCCCTGTACATGGCCTACTGCCCTACTTCCAAAAAAAAACTGAAAAAAAACTTTTCGCAAGATAAAATTTATCATAATATTGGGGGGGATATATCCTCCCCATCCCTCCCTACTTCGGCACCACTGATGATTCCATCACCCACCAGGACAAGAAACAATAGGCTAACTTAAACTGGATCTCAAACCTCAATCGTCGTAGGCTACTGTGTGTGTGTGATGTGCAGTCTGACCATAAGAGCTCAACACCTGCTCTCCAGGGCCACATCGAAACGCCTGAGGATGGGCTTCTTTTATGTCCGTTTTTCTTTCTCCATTTTATTATTATTATCATAACTGCTCATCCACATCAATATTAGTACGGTATAGACCTTTGTTAGCCTATGTCTTACATTTAACTTCAAAGTGGAAACACTTATTCCCACGTGGTCATACCCAGTGCAGCCTACTGCCTACCTCATGCACTGACAAGGCGTTTAGAACGAAACGGTGTGCCACTGTCTGTAGTTAAATTCTAGCTGTTAGGATTTTACCAAAGCAAAGTTTCAGAATTGTCAGCATATTGGCACACATTTTGTCGTGTTGAGAATTAAATGGATAGGCCTATACAGTATATGAAAACATAGAATAAAAAAAAAAGAAGATATCCTCGATAAAAGAATATTTATATTCAGCAAAAACGTGATAAAAAGCGAAAAACTGAGTGATCAACCACTTTAGTTGTAGGTTAAGTCAAAGCTTATTTTCCATTTTTCTGTAAACTTCATGCTAAAATCTAGAATGGCCTGCTGGAAAAAAACATTGTGTGTCTGCAAAGAAAAACATTGATGACAAAAATCAATGGTGTCAGAAAGAATGGAAAGACATGTACTTTTTATTTAACAAAAAGACTATGCGAAAATTGAAGCAAATTTATTACCAACATGAAATCATATCAATTTGTAGGGACCCGAATGAATTTCCATTGTTTTTAGCTTTCTACAAAAATGTAATTCTTACATAACATTTGCGTCTCTTAAAAAAGGCTCACTTGTTGTGCACCGAGATAATTTTGATGGATCATTTTTTACTCAACTAATCTTCCACCGACAGCTTTCCTCAAGTGATTCTGTTTAATGGCAAGTCATCGCTTTCAATCTTCTCTGCTTTAACAAAACGTTATATCCGCAGTTCACCTCTGCGACAGAATCTCACCAGGAGTTCACCCTAGTTTGTAAACATTGTTGAAATTTGCCAATTTTAAATTACGTAACTGTTTGCTTTTTCCTTTTTCTGAAAGTGGTTTATATACCTCTGCACAAAACAATTTTAACAGAGACTCATAATATTACTGAAAATTAACTCAGACTCATAAGATAACTTTTCAAAATTCAAAATCTAAATTCAATTCGAACTCACGAATAAAAGAACTTGAGACTCATTGTGTTACCTTTGTACCATCGAAGCTTTGTTACGCCACCAGCGGTTCTGTTGTCATCAGGGGAATAAACATTTAAATCAACAATAAAACCTCGAACCCCTGCAAATTTAAGCCACACAAGCAAGAACGTAACTGAATTAAGAGTTTGTATTAACCAGTGAAAAACCTAACTATCTCTGTTCAAAGTCGATTTAAATTTTTAACAAGGTGAATATTGGAGGTCTACTTAGGAAATCCAGCTGTCAATCAAAAAACCTGCACAATGCACATATCAGATTATAGGCTATGTAATATGTAGCCTATCGTCTTAAAAAGTTTGATTCAAGCCTTTTTCAGATGGATTTCATAAAAGAGGAAGTTAATAGGCTACAGAAGTTTTCCAACCTAAAGCAACTGGCAGTGTGCACTAGAGATGCAGCGAACCCAAAATTTTTATCCGCACACCGCACCGCAACTGACTCATCTATCCGCGCACCGCACCGCACACCGCAATTTATCTGGAACTTTGACACTGCACCGCACCGCACACCGCAAATTACAAAATTAAAAAAAAATATTTTAACGAGTTATTGTTTAGAAAGTCAATTGTAGGAAAAAGCATCCATGGCATATAACTGGTAACCTAGTACCAATACAGTTGTGCACTAATTGGCCAGGCTAACCAGATCATATTCTCTTATCAGCAATGCATCTAAGTTCTAAGACATAATACAAACTAAGACAAATAGAATGTTCCTGGATCCAGTATCAGGACTTTTGAACACTTTTTGTAAGCAATAATGCAATTATAATGCCAGTGGCTATATGAACTACACACACAAGAGTAAAACTTATAGCCTGAACTCACTGGGCTAACTGATATAGTAAATAATGCGGTAGTTGCGCTAGGCCTATAGCCTGGTAACTGAGCTTATCAGCTAGGCTACTAACCAAAAACATTCGTACAGCTTCCCTGACAAGCAAGCCCTAAAACCCTGTCAACTGCAAGCCATTTGCAATTTGCATTTGCATAGCTTTCCATCTTAGGGTTTCCGAAGGGAAAAATAACTGATCCGTGTTTCCAATTTAAATTTGAAGTTTCATAGCTGATTCTTGAAAAGTTGAAAGTTTACGTTTACGAAAGTTTAATTTCTTGAAAGTTTACGTTTACGAAAAATTAATTTCTTGAAAGTTTACGCGGCAAGCGGCGCGGCGCGGCTTTGTCATTTCAACCTTCCACGCGGCGCGGCGCGGCACGCGGCGAAAAAGTCAAAAGCGGCCGCGTACGCGGCGCGGCGCGGCGCGGCTTGCATCACTAGTGTGCACTGCAGCAGCTATGTAAGCTACCGATGCATAACTAGGGTTGCCAAATTTTTTTCCTCAAAATAGTGAACATTTTGAAAGCGCGCGACCGCATCCTCAAAGTTCTTAAAGCAGTGGCGTAGCTAGGAATTGTGAAAGGGAGGGGGGTTAACGGCCGGCGGGCGAAGCCCGACGGCGTCTTCGCCAAAGGCGACACCCAGTGGCGGGGGGTCTGGGGGGCCTCCCCCAGAAAATTTTGAAAAACGACTTTGAATTTGGTGCATTCTGAGAGCATTTTCAACAAAAATGTGGGTATAAGTATTCCTGTAAAATGGTGCTGTCTGGTGGCATAGCAAAAGGATAAGATCATGTTTTCTTGGGCATTTTTCGGTAATAAAGCTATGTCTCTATGTTTTCTTGTTGCTAATTTCTGGCTGAGATACCGTATTTGAATGTTTCGTATTGGTAAAACTCGCTCTTTTAATGCAGTTTGGTTTAAAATTAGGCAAACTTTGTTTTAAAGATATAGAGACTGAAAGCATCATTCTCAATATAGTGACGTCACACGCGTGCCAAAGGGGGGTTGTAACCCCCCAAAACCCCCTTCTTGGCTACGCCACTGTCTCAAACACATGCCAAAGCCCAAAATACGCGCAATTGCACCCTCTAACGCATGCCACACGCCTAAATGAGTGCAACCACGCCCAAATATGTAAAGAATTATTGCATAAATAATATGCAAAAAATTGTTGCAATTATGTGATGTTGTCTGACACAACAATTTGGTTCACAAGTGATACCACAGATGAAATTTAATAAAATTTTACTTTCTTGGTCTTCTTTAGCAAGTACTGTAGGCTATAGGGGAGACCGGGGCTAGTTGCAACATTTTTTGAATTATTTATTATATGTCTGTAAAAACAAGTCTGAGTAAATTTTTTGGAGATTAGTTGTATAGGTAGACTATTTGCGCATATTATTCCACCTAAAGCCATGTGATATGTATTAAGGATTTTAAGAAAATTGGCCTAGAAAAACTTCAATCGAGCGTTACAACTTGCCCCGGATCTGGGGCAAGTTGTAATACAGGCAGAGGCAAGTTGTAACAGAGTATTCTTGCTGCTAATAAATAGCAAACACTTTACTAAACATTCACTTTTGCTCAAGAAAGGTTTATTCACTCTTCAAGGTCAGAAAATGTTCACCAGAAGGTACACACTAAAGCAAAACTGCACTCAATATAATAGGCATTTCAAAAATTCACATTTTTCCTTTAGCCTACTCCTCACAAAGGTGACAATAATACTTTGGCAATCCCTCGGTACATTGAGAATGCGACCAACCATGGCACTTTTCACACCTGACCCAGTTTTCCCCCGGTCTACAACTGTTCGAATACGCTCGAAAGACATAGGCCTACAGGTGTTCAATGTTTTTTCTTACAATCAGTAGGCTATCTCTGGTAGGCTAGTTAAATTTACCTTCAACTTTCTTAACCAGTCTGTACAAAGTCACATGGCATATGTTGTAATCTTTGGCAATTTTTCGAATAGACTCATTTCCAGTGATGCAGGTGGAATATTCTCACGTTCACTTTTTCTTTTATAATTACGCATAATTGTAACAGTTACCAAGTAATCTAGCTCATTTACTGCCAAAGAACATAACACAGGTCTTGTTACATCTTGCCCCAATAGCAGTAAGCCATAAACTGTTCGATATTTCACCAATAAAATGCCACATATTTTTGGTCACCTTTAATTTTTTAAATACCTAAGTAAATGGTTATACCAAATAAAAAAGACCAGCCCACTAGCTTACTTTTTCTTGTCGTAGTAACTACAAGTTTATTTTTCTAAAATTTTACTTTCAGTAGGCAAAAAATGCTTTTCGTTATAACTCAACTGTACGGAGAGATATTAAAACGAGGATTTCTCTGTAACTTAGCTACAATACACTTGATAGAGGGCGCAATAGAGAAATACATTTTTCTGTTTAGTTGGGGAGAAAATGATAGTGTTACAACTTACCCCTGTTACTTTTAGCCCCGGTCTCCCCTAGTGCTCTACTTGTCACAGGTTGAATCCAGGTAATTGGCTAGCTAGTATCTTGCAGTGTACACAGCATTCCTACCTACTGATGCTAAAATGGCAAGAAAAGAGACCCACGATCAGTGTTGTACGTTGACGCCGTCAATTTGACGGCGTCATTTGACGGCGTCAACTTTTTGTTGACGCTGAGGCTAGCGCCGTCAATTCATTTTTCAGTTGACGGAAGTGATAGCGCCGTCAACTATTTTGCCGATTTTAAGCGTCAAGCGCTAAGCGTCATTGTTTGTTTTCATGGAAAATCTCGTTTCACAATATGAGTTTCACAATATATTCTGGCCAGCGCGACTCATCCGAATTACCGGCTTTGGCGTTGGTTGGAATGGCTCCCTGGAATACACGCGGAAGAAGTTCGCCAAATGGTGATCACCCATGTATTGAGAACAAGGGATCAGAGACAGAAAGCGAAAAATCCATGAATGGCATCGCGGACGTTGAATATACTTTTATTTCAAGAGCTCTATGCCCCTGAAAAGAGCGATGTTGGTGCAGTGGACCTCGCTAAAAGATTTATACATGCTAAACTATCACAGCACGCTTGGAACAGTGATATCTTTCCGACTAAACGTTCAACTTGTTTTTGAAATACAACACACCAATACCAACCAGTGCTGCTGTGGAACGCATGTTTTCACTTGGAAAGGACAATATGCGCAGGGGCGCCGGAAGCGTGGGGGGGGAGCGGATGCCCCCCTGCCCTCAAATTTTTGGATGGGGAGTAAAGAGGGGGAAATGGTGCCCTTTTAAGGTCATGTAAGCGACTGCACACTTTGCAATATAACAATTTATGCTATTCGCTTTTAGCGAATTATAATGTTCTATTTTTGCCTCAAAATAATATTCACGACACAAAATTCTCCATTACAGTAAGTTATATTACATCATTATAAAATAGCATGATGCCCTTCCGTGCCATTGTTGTTTGTATAGCGGACACTTGTATCATTACTCGATAATGAGCTGATAGATGAGCATTATCGCTATATCATATCTTAAAACTTAAAAACAAATTGGCTTTTCAGCAGCAAAAGTGCCCTTTTTTCATACTCCTGCCCCCTCCAGTCAAAAATCGCTTTGGCGCCCCTGAATATGCGTCCCAAACGCAGCAGATTGTCAGACAACGTTTTGAAATGCTTGTTTTTCTGCAAGGAAATAACTAATAGGCTGAGCAGCTAATTACAATACAGTCTCAAAACATAATATCTGCTCTTTATTTATAGCTATTGTTAGCCTGAACTTGGTTGAAATATTTCCGTTTTATGAGACGCTGGCAAAAAATAGCGCTAGAAATTAGCGCTGACGCTGAGGCTGTCAATTTCTTCAAGAGCTTACGCAGTCCTTTACGCCGTAAAGTTTTTAGGCAATTCGCGCTGACGCTGACGCCGTCAAATTATTTCAATGACGCGTACAACACTGCCCACGATTAGAAGCGCTAATTAGAACACTCCTACTTGCTTATGTAACTTAGTTTACTTAACATACTTTTCATGCGACTGCTGCCTTCAATAAAGGTTTGTTTGCAGAAATTTGTTCTTTAAATTCTAAGTAGGCTAAGGTAGCTAAAAGGTATGTTAAAGAATACACACAATTCACTTTTAACAGAATAAACAGCTAAACGGTTTCGCTCAGTGGCGTAGCCAGGAATTTTGAAAGGGGGGGTTTTGACGGCCGTCGGGCGAAGCCCGACCGGCGGGGGGTCTGGATGACCTCCCCCAGAAAATTTTGAAAAATTACTTTGAATTTGGTGCATTCTGAGAGCATTTTCAACAAAAAATATGGGTATAAATATTCCTCTAAAATGGTGCTGTCCGGTGGCATATCAAAAGGATAAGATCACGTTTTCTTGGGCATTTTTCGGTAATAAAGCTAAGTCTCTATGTTTTCTTGTTGCTCATTCCCAGCTGAGGTATTTAAATGTTTGGTATTGGCAAAACTCGTTCTTTTAATGCAGTTTCGTTTAAAATTAGGCAAACTTTGTTTTGAGGCATAGAGATTGAAAGCATCATGCTCAATATCATGATGTCACACGCGTGACAAAGGGGGGGGGGGGTTGTGACCCCCAACCCTCCCCCCTTGGTACGCCACTGGTTTCGCTCATCTGTCCATATGTTACCCATAACACTAAAAATTCTCTCAACATTGGCATTAGATACAGGGAGACATTGCATACTGGACAAATTTTAACAATTTAGGTGCAGTTTCTTTCTGAAAGAAGTTAGTCCACTTTTCCAGCGATGATCTTAACTTATTATAGCCACATCACACATGATTGAGTAGCTGGCCTACACAGTCTATAAACAAACAGTTAAATGGCCAAACTTCTAGGCTGTTAGTTGCTCTGGCTAGTGGCTTTCAGTTTGTCAGCTACCTAGGCTGTACACTACAGTGTACACTCCACTGTTGGACTTCGTGCTGGCCAAGCCTGGCTTTGGCGAAATTACACTGGGGTAGCATATTAGGGGTTTTTCCTCAAAGCACCAGACTCATGTGCTTTTACTCTCTAAGCAGCAGAAGTGTATAGTCACTGGTTAATCCATGGCTATTGGCTAAAATATATTGACAGAATTGTAGACAAAAATTAATTGTCAAAATAGTGAACATGTTCACTATCACTATTAGCAAAATAGTTTACAGTGAACATTTTCTTAAAATAGTGATTTGTTCACTAAAATAGTGAACATCTGGCAACCCTATACATAACTTATGCATAATATATAACTAACTATTTATTCGAAATTAGATATGAAATGAAAAAACTGGAATAATTTGACAGACAAAATATTACAAACGAGTTACATGGTGTAACTAAAACCCTGCCACGTAACATATAAAAATAACTGAGCAGATAGCGTGTTTAAACTGTAACAAAAAAGTAGCGGCAGTTAATTCATTTGCAGGCTTCATTTTTAAACTCATATTCATGACCAATTTTGTGCAAGTGAGGTGAAGAGGTCACCTGTCCCAATCATTTACTGTGTCGAATGGAGTCAGACAAAGTGGAGTGTTAAGCCCCTATCTTTTTGCCGTATGTATTGATGAGCTTTCTTATGACTGTGCGACATGGCAACCCTGTAATGTCATGGTCGACTGAACCAGGGTTGCCAACTGGTATATTTATATACCAAATTCCAGAAATCTGGTATATTTCAAACCTGTTTGGTATGCGATTTTTTCGTTTGGTATCTTTTGGAAAACTGGTATATTCTTGGTATATTTTTGAAATTAAAAAAACTGTTTCTGAATTTCTACCAGAGATTTACTTTACAATCTGGCAACCCTTTACAGTAACAGTAGAGCATAGGAAATTCAAAATTGAATAATAATGGCATCAAGGAAATGGAAACCACGTTATGATGGTCAACGAAAATTTCGTTCAGAATGGTCTGATGAATTTCCTTGGATCTCTAAATCAAGTGATGGAGGAGATGCACCTTATTGCAAACTTTGCGGAAAAGTGCTTGCGGTACGAAAAGCAGCCATCATCCAGCATCAGAAAATGCAACTAACAATTCAAGAAAAATAACATTTCAAAGCGTGTCACCTTCACTGGAAGTTAAAAAAGTGGAAATGGAGCTTGCTGCTTCGGTATGTTGTCATTGTTCTGTATCAACTGTGGATCATTTAAGTGAGATAGTAAAAAAGCATGGCACAGGCAGTGCTTTAGCCAATATTCGCTTGCACAGAACGAAGTGCTCCAAAATAATTCACAACGTTTTGTCCAAATCATTATTTGAAAAATTCATGGAAGATATAAAAAACAAGCTCTTTTCTTTAATTTGTGATGAATCTAGTGACATTTCCTCTGACAAACATATGTGTGCTCTTGTGATTTACTTCAATGAAAGGCTTGAAAAGATTGATGTTGGGTTACTCGGATTAGTTCCCGTCACCAGAGCTACAGGAGAAGCTTTGTTTTGTTTGCTGAAACAAACTCTTGCAGATGCTGGTATGGATTTGAAGAACTGCATCGGATTTGGAAGTGATGGAGCAGCAAATATGGTGGGAGAGCAAAACTCGTTGTTTTCAAGGATTTTGAAGGAATCGCCCAGCTGTGTTTTGTTTAAGCGCATTTGCCACAGTCTTGCTCTGTGTGTAGCGAAAGGCTTTGAAAAGCTTCCTTCAGCTTTAGGCTTTCTTTTAGCTGAAATTCCATCTTGGTTTAGTAAGAGTGCACTTAGGAGAGACGAGTACAAGACTTTATTTAAGGCCTAGGATACTGCTGAGAGCAGTTCAGCTTCTCTTCCTTTCCAAAAAATGAGTGCAACAAGGTGGTTAGTACGCGGAAAGTTGATTACCAATCTATTGGAAAGTTTTAAAAGAATACTTTGCAGCAGCAGAGCTAATTGGAACTCAAGCTGTCAGATACAAGGCTGCAACTCTACGTAATATCTTGTGTGATGACATAACTTACTTGTATTTAATTATGGTTGCTCCAGTGATCCAAGAATTTGAAAAGGTTAATGCATTCTTTCAAGCCTCTAAGGCTGGCCCAGAGAAAATGATTAGTGAGTTGGATGTGCATCACAAAACCCTGAAGCAAAGACTCTATGAGACTCGGGGATATCAAAAACCAATTTCACTTATTGATTTTGATTCAAGATTTCAGTCTGAATTGTTACGCTGCAAACGAGAATGCTGGAAACTCACAATTTATAGTTTCGGTGGAGCTTCTACTTGAGCGATGCATGCAGTTTTTAATGGAATTGTTGATTCAAGTTGAAAAAAGGCTCCCTTCCTCTAAGCAAATTTTTCAAGGTCTCAGTGGCCTTTATCCAGAGTCTGCTACTATTCGGTGAGTTTCTAACCTCTAACCCTATCCCCTAAAACGGCAATAGCCTACTAATTAGGCTACGGTACCCGATAATTTAAAAAAAAATAATTGAAAAAATCACCAAATAGGGATCGGACTCACCGAAACGGGCCATTCCGTTCATCCAAATGTAGTTCTTTCACAGATGTCACGTTTACCGTTTTCGCAACTTCCATTTCAGCACCTTCTATCACGTAATCCAGATCTTGAAAGCCAGTACAGAAAGTTAATTTGTCACATATGGGAAGAAGAAAAGTCTGCTTTTCCTGACGAATTACCAAAAGAAACTGTTCCATTTTGGCTTGGTATCCGAAACTTTGAAACTGTTGATAGTTGTAAACCCTACAAAGAGTTAGCACATTATGCTCTTGCTTGTTTGGCTACTCCAGTCAGTAACGCTATTGTTGAGAGAATGTTTAGCCACGTCACTTGTGTAAAAACTAAATTCCGAAATAGGCTTAAACTTCCAATGCTAGAAGCAATTCTGAGGGTAAGGCATTGTTTAATTATGAAAGGAGAATGCTGTAAGAAATTTGATGTTACCCAACGAATGTTCGCAAACTTTAATTCACATAATATGTATGATCTAGAAAATGAGAATGGAAATGAGTTTGAATTACTTGACTAAACTTTTCCATTCATATTATCAATGCATTGTCAAACATTTATTTTTCAAGGTTCTTGATGAAAAATGGCCGGTTTTGTTAACATGTATTGTTTGTCGAAGTGTTTTGTTTGTGGGAAATGCAGTAAAGGAAGGAATGAAGTGGAAGGCCATGATGATGAGTTCTGCCATGGCATCGAAACAGTGACAGACTTCTGTTATCTGGGTGATCGGATAGATGGAAGTGGTGGATGTGAAGCAGCGGTGACAACAAGGGCAAGATTGGGCTGGGCAAAGTTCAGGGAATGTGGGGAAATGTTGCATGGCAGAAAATTTTCACTAAGGATGAAAGGAAAAGTATATCGGAGCTGTGTGCGGCCTGCAATGCTATATGGTAGCGAGACATGGGTATTGAGAGAGAGTGAACTGGCAATCCTGAGAAGAACGGAAAGGTCAATGGCGAGAGCAATGTGTGGGGTGAAAACGAGAAGGGAAAAAAGGACTGAAGAATTGTTGGATATGCTAGAGATGAGAGAGACCATAGACCAAATGGCAAGGGCAAATGGAGTAAGATGGTATGGACATGTGATAAGGAGGGAGGAAGGAAGTTTTCTTAGAAAGGCACTAGATCTAAAGGTGGATGGGAAGAGAAAACGCGGTCGTCCAAGAAGAACGTGGAAACAACAAGTGAAGGATGAATTTAAAAAAATCGGACTGAAGGAGGAAGATGCAAGGGACAGGGTGAAATGGAGAAAAGGGATAAAAACAATTGCTGCGCGGAAACAATCGGCCACCCCCACTAGTGGGGAACAAACCGACGATGGATTATGATGATGATGTTTGTATCATAGGCGCCGACTTTTATTTTTGCACGGGGTGGCGAATAGCACAATATGGCAACCTAAACACTTTCAAACTGCATGTTTTTGTTTGATGTTTACTAAGCGTGTTTCGTTGATGCAATTGTCTTTTCACACCTGATTTGTAGCTCGATAATTTACAAAGCAACTTTAAAACAAAGCACAGGAGGTATGTCGTGAATTTTATTGTTACGTTGCTGCTCTGACACTTAACATTTGGCAAAAGTATTTTTGCGAACAGCAGCTCTGTCAATCCAACTGTTAATCAACTGGTCAAGTTGTAACCGTGAAGCTTCAGCTTGATAAACATTTAAAATTAGGACCTGGTTCAATCGCTGTTGCGTCATGGTAGATCGCAAGTAGGTTAAAAATTTTCAATAAAGATTTTTGAGAGAGGCAATAGAAAGATCGTATTTTATTGATTAATAAATTCCATTGTAAACCTAACAAGTGTAACAATGACTTATGACAAGTAACAAATAAAACGATCGCAACAACAAGGAAAAAACTCGTAGCCACGTGTTGCGTAATCTTCACGTAGCTTGCTTGTTACGCGAGTATCATGCTTGTATTGCTTGTGACAAAAACAATCATTTTCTTCGCAATACTGTATTGGTTCACCTCTTGCTTTACGTTGACTTAAAGCGAAAACCAACCAATGATCAAAAAAGATTTAAACGTCCGTTCAAATTACATTTATTTGCAGTAAGTAATGTAACCTAAACGGGGTGGCTGCCACCCCGCCACAGCGGTTACGGGGTGGCGTGGCCACCCCGTAACCCGGCGCCAGTGGTTTGTATATGTGCTTCTAATTGCTCATAGTTTGTTTGTTTTTTTCAGGTAAAAATAGGTTTGGTATATTTTAATTCAAAGTTTGGTATATTGTTGCCTTTACAATCTGGCAACCCTGGACTGAACATTGCATTGTCTCGTTTCCAGTGCTATATCGTAACCCGATGTGTAAGCTGTTTATCGGTTCTTGAATAAAAACGTTGTATAGAAACATAACATGGCGCTGCGAGTAGTTCAAATCTGTTATTTAAAGAGAACAGAAGTATGCCTTTCACTTTTAAAAGAAGTGACATTCCGAAGTTAGATCTTGATATAGATCGAGGAAGTACGTTTGCAGCTTGGGTAGAAGAATGGAATGCCTATTCTTTAGTTTCAAAACTAACGAAAAAAAAATGGCGCTACCCAGTACAATGTCTTGAGACTGGCTTTCTCCAGGCGTCAGTAATCTAGGCTCAGGGTTGGAAGTAACGACTAATTGTCACTATTCGATAGCGTTATTCGTTGCTTTCTGAATATCGAATGCTTATACCCATTCCTTTTAAAAATAAATATCGAATGCTCGTTATTCACTGCTTTTTTATGCAAGCAACGAAATCATTATTCCTTTTTCACTAATCGATATTTAGGAGAACTGCTGAATCATTTTTTGTTGTTCACTTACTTCGTCGTCAAAACGAATTTACGAGATTTAGTTTTCGGATTACTATCCGACCTAGTCCCCTTCCGGTTTTCGAACTTTTAAGGATTAAGGAAAATTTTGCGGCAATACAGTTCAGGAAAACCGTGCTAGTGAGAGTCGTTAACAGTGTTGCCAACCTTGCGGTTTTTCGGCAAGTTTGGGCTTGTTTTTTTCGAGTTTTCGTATTTTTTTTTTGAGCTTGCGGGTTGCTTGTTTTTGGGCTTGTTTTTTGGCCAGTCAATTTTTAGTTATTGCTATTCATTGCTTTTTTTAAAGTATCGATAGCGGAAAGTCATTGCTTTTTTGGACACTATCGAATAAGGAAATAGTCATTGCTTTTTGACTAACGACTTCCAACCCTGCCTAGGCTTACCAGACGATAAGAACCAAGATGTCAAAAGCATTATTTAATCTTTGACAGAACATGTTGAAGGAACCGTCAACGAAACGGTAGAGCGTAAGGCGTTTCACAAAAGAAGACAACACTTGAGGTGAATCTTTTGATGACTACCTTTTGATGACGCCACTTTGTAAGAACGTGTAACTACTGTTCTGATGAATGTTCAAACAAAGCTATTTGTGACCAGATTATTGAAAGAATTTTTGATGGCGATGCGATAGAAGAGCTATTACGTGACCGAAAGTTGACTTTAGATAAAGCAGCAGCCACATGCCACGCTCACGAATCAACAAAGAGCCAACATTAAAAGTCACGTGATCAACCGTACTTCTGCGCGCGCACGTTTTCGAGACAGAGAAAAGGTGACATCATTCTCACCACGTGCGCAGACTGAAAACAAGAACCGAATGAACAAATATGGTAGATGTGGCCGACCATGGCACAAGAACATAAAAAAACTGCCCTCTCAAAGGTAAAACATGTCATAAATGTGGACAACTGGATCATTTTGTGTCCCATTGTAGAAGCAGTGGCTCTGAACGCCGCCTGCCTCATACCACTCCACCTGCTCACACGCTTGGGCAGATCTCTACAGCAGCCGGTTCCCTGTTGAAAATAGGATGCGAGCAGTCTTCTATTTGTACGATGAGTAACAAAGCTCCTACAGTTACAGTTCATATCACTGGTCTTAACGGGTCCAGCACCATTGACGCACTATCAGATTCTGATGCAGACGTGACGACGCAGATGTTTTCATTCTATCATTGTTAGAAGATGTTGAGAATCTCCTCCAACCATCCCTCAAAGCAGCTTCGTCAGTAGATGGAACACCCTTGTGTGCGATTGGAGAATTACCAGTCACCATAACGCTTGGTGAAATGACAATGGAAGAAACGATCTACGTACTTCCATCCATTCCAGGAGGACTCTTCCTCTCGTGGAAGTTGGCGAAGGATCTACGAATATTGCCAAAAGACTACCCAACACAGATCCAAAGTATCTGTCAAACTTACACCGGTCTCACAAGAGTGACTGAAAATGAACTCCTCAAGGAGTCTCCAAAAGTTTTCGATGGACAAATTCGAACAATGGAGGGCGATCAATTCTGCATTAAACTGAAAGACGATGCAAAACCGTTTTGTGTTTCCACACCGCGTTTTCTGCCGTACGCTTATCGGAATAAATTACGGGAAGAACTATCCCTACTTGAAACGCAAGGCAACAGATCGATCTTTGAGTAGCGAGCAATCAAATCTTGTTGCTCAATAAAGAGCTGACGTGCCTGTTGCCTCACCTGCTCAAGTACAGTAGTTGAATTATGCTCTACTTCATCTTCTGTGGAAAGTATCAGTGCAACATCTAAAATGCCTTACACTGCATCCGCATGTGTTGAAATGTAGGTTTTACAATTTACATGAAGGCATAACAGCATCTCTTGTTTCAATTCGACCCTTTCCAAAAGCTTCAACAAGAGTAGACAAGCATACATCTCAAAAACGTTATTCTGCTGTTGTTACTTCAACTCCCGAATAAAATAAAAATAGAAGATGCCTTCATTATGAGAAAAGCTAAAAAGACTGGCCAAAACAAACCAAGTGAAACCTTTTAAAGAAGAATTGCAGCCAGAAATCAAAGGAGTGGCTCTGCATGGTGTGCGATGATTCATACTCAAACTCTGCATCAGGAGAAACATGGATTATGTGTCTACACTGCAAAGGCTGGTCACATGAAGCATGCACTGACTTTGAAAAGCAATATGTTTGTGAAAACTGCAATGAGTAGTTGGGTAGAGATTGTGTGCTTGCTACACCCAATAATAACTTAATGCATTGTTTTTGGTGGTGTTGTTGCTTGTTTGTTTGTTTTTTCAATTAAATTTGGACCATAGGCATACGAAGCCGAGCTATGTTAAACTTGATAACGTTGCTCGGCTTCGTATGCCTATGGTTCAACAAGACAAACTCTCTACCGAAGCTGTATAATTAAATTTGAGTGTTCAAAAAATTCTGGCAGACTTTGTTAAATATTGCATCTTTAGATGTTTTCTCTTAAAGGTAGTCTTCTTAAATAGTTATAAAAAATAGCTGATTCCAGTCTTAACAAAAGTAACATTTCACCCCATACTGTGTAACAACTCACCCCGATACTGGGGTGAGATGTTACAACTGACTCATAGGTATGTCAGTTATGTATATGCAAATATTTTTAAAGCTTAATTAAAAATAATTAAAGTTGCGATTATAACAACCGGTCAGGCGGTCATGCGACACTAATGTATTAAATTTGCAGCAACATTGTGCAAATAGTAAGAAAGAAATCTTACATTTACTGAAAACTGTAACAACCCTCCCCGTTCTCCTCTACCTACAATGCTAAAATCCAAAAAAAAACGCAGTTTGAACTAGCTGACTGTACAAAATCTGACCAGAGACATTCACGTTACTACTCGCAGTCCATGATACGCAATGTAAATCACTTTTTAAGATGCTTAAAATAATTATAATGCGTGTTTTTATATAATGCCATACCCATCGCAGAATGTGTTTCTCCTTGGCACTTTACAAAGCAGAGCTTAAAAACTTTGGATAAATCTATTTTTGTATGACATCATGAATGTTAAAATGTTGCTTGGTTTACATTCTGATTATTCAAAAAAGCAGCCACTCTACTAAAAATCGTATAACCAGTATATGTAACACTTATGACAGTTATTAACAAACTTGCATAAAAATGAATATAACTCCCATAAATTAAATCCATAAAAATGTCTCAGAAACCAATTAATGTAGCCTGTATCCTCCATCTCTTAAAATTGTCCATGCTGTGTCTGTACACCAATCGTCTTCACAGTGTTAACCAACCATGGACCGCTTCCGCCCACGCGATCGAACTTCTTCTAATTTATTCAAAGCCACCTTGGAATTTTTAGATACAACTTTATAAGATTCCAGCAATTCAGAAAACAAATTTTCTGACTTAGGGTGGGTGCTAAGAAACGCTCTTTCTAAAACGTACAGATCAACACCTTTGTCTTCTGCTAATGAAGAATATGAACTCAGTCCAAAATCGATCAAATATATATCACTTTCTTTTATGTTATCATGTTTTCTTTCATTAGCAAGGATCATGTTTGATGTAGTAAGATCTCCATGTATAATGTCTGCATCATGCATTTTAGCCAATATTCTTCCAACAACTTTTGCCAAAGAATACAAGTTTTCATAAGAATTAGATGAAGATAGTTTTCGGCATTTGATTATATGCTCTCTCACTGTAATACCGTCAAGTTTCTCTAAGAAAATCGTATTTCTGGCAAGATCAACAAAGTAAATAGCTGGTGTAAAAATACCAATTTTTCTGCAACGCTGCAAGGCTCGTATTTCCTGAGTAACCCGCTTCTTTGTGAGTTTTTCATCTATTTCAGGTAGACGATAAAGTTTTGGAAATCGTTCTTTAACAAAACAGTTACGTCCAAAGTATGTTGTTTCATAAAGTTTGGCTTCAGCTCCTTGCTGGATAAGATTCATACACTCAGCATAAGACTCCATAGATTTGATTGTATTTAATAGAAACCTTACACAAACAATTGCAACCTTATTATATAATCTGTCACAAAATGCAACAAAACTAAAAGTAATCATAAATAGTAACAATGAAAGCAAGAAACAAAATAGTTCACAATGCAAAAAATTAAACTCATAGTTCAACAACCAGTATCAAAATGATTGGTTTCATTCTTAGCATTAAACTATTCCAAGATAAAAACCGAGTTGTCCCAGCAATTTATCACTTAAATAAATCTAAATCTTTTGGCTGAGAAACTGTTATTGCAAGCTTAGTTGTGGAGATTTCATGTATACTGATGAAGGAAACTACAAATAAAGCACCGTTGACCGATATCGGCAGTATAAATGCATTTTCTTGACTGTAAATCATTTCCAGTAACTAACTTCATGATCAAATGGTCTATTTCAATAGTGAGAAAACTGCAGCTTGCGATCCTCATGGGGCTCGCCGACATGTTTTTTGTGGCTTTATTAACTGAATAGAAATATTCTGATATAGAAATATTTAGAGCTCGACCGATATATCGGTCAGCCGATATTTATCGGCCAATACCAGGGGTAGCCGATATATTGTATCAGCTATTTTTTGCCAATAAATATTGGCCAGCAAAAGCACACTCAGGTCTCAGAACCAGTCATACATGCCTTTAGAAGAAACACAAGTTGCTCAAACAAACCAACAACCTCATCTAATGTTGCCAGTGCTAGCTCATTGGACAACATGTTTGCTGCTATGCTTGAATCCTGTCAAGCATTGCAAAACGAAGGTGGAAATATTTGCAAACTTGACCAGTTCTTACAGCTATAGGAACCTGTATGCCACCGAAAACGAACCGACCCAATAGTTTGGTGGGCAAACAATGGCACCAGATTCCCTTTGAAGTTAGCCAAGCTTGCAAGAAATTATCATGTAACACCCCCTACTTCTGTCCCCAGCGAACGAGTGTTCAGCACTCTTGGACTGATTTACGATGTTCTCTTATTACCATGAATGCTGAGAGCCTATGTTTTTTCAACTACAATTTGAAACTGTTGAACTTTGATTATTGAATTGAACACAAAACAGTATAATATTAGTTTGGCTGTTTCCTTTTTGTTTGATTTTTTTTTGTGATTAATGTTAAAAATGATTTTTTTATTACAGCAACCAATGCTTAAGCTTATCACCAGATTTATTACACCTATTTTCTATTTTCTATGCTTTTTCAAATGTGATTTTTTACAGTTAACGATACCGTAATAAGAGTGTTTGTGGTTGTAATGTACCATACACTGCTGGGTTTTTTTTTTCGCTGAGACTTTTCGGTCATTTGTCCGAAATGACTTGAAAAAATTTGGTCAATCTTATTTATTTCGGTCATTTTTGGTCATATATAGTCAATTGACTATATATTTTTTCAGACATTTTGACCGAATTGGCTATATTTTTTTGGACATTTTGCTAAAAAATCGGTCAATGACCGATAAATGACAGAAAAAAATAACCAGCCATACAGTATAAATCAACGATAATGATTTCTGATATAACATTGCCTGCCTTTTGACAGAGATTACTTATGTACGATAATTTATCTATAATAGAAGTAGAGGATAGTTCACTCAAAAAGAAGGTAGGCCACGAGAGGGACAGAGTGTTATGACAAAATTTGTTGCAACTGCAGCTTGAAGTCTACCGCCATAAGTCGCGTACCCAGGTGCAGCATATCGAGACCTGTCCAAATGTGTATTGCTGAATTAAATGTATGTAAATACGTAATATCAAGTTTGTTTAATACATACTATTCAAGTCATGATAATGCAATAGTAAAATCACCTACATGATATGTAGCCTCAGACTGCTGTAGTAAAGTTCTGCCGATGTTCTAGAACCCAAAATTTGAAGCAAAATATAACATTTCATTTGATGAGAATGGATTCATGTAAAAGAAAAGAAAACTTCTTGCAGTTCTGCCAATTTTTAAATTTTACAGTCAGGGTATGGCATGGAAGACATTTTCTCCCTTCTATCCTAAAATTTTCTTCCATCTGCAAATTTTGTAACTAAAAATTTTTTCAGCAATATTTTTCTGAAGATTGATTGCCATTTATTTTGTTGTGAGCATGAATACACACATTCATTAAGCTAAGTCAAGTAATACAAACGATCACGTAGAATGTGTGGATACTGCAACGGGTGAATGCGAAGTTACCTGGAAGGTCTTGTAGTCAAGCAGCCACCCTCAACAAAAGAAAAGTAGGCTAGCTACCGTAGCTTACAACTACAAGAAGAATCTAGGGCAGTGGAGTCTGGCAAAAATGTATGACTCCGACTTCTCGGTTTATAACTGGCCGACTCCGGACACACCAAAATCCCACCGACCGCACAGCCCTGGACCTGCAAGAATGTACGGTCTTGTTTTGGGCTTCGGCCCAACTTTGTCTTCAACACTTGTTGCCAAGCACAGCGAGGTGGAAATTGGAATACATTGGAGAAGCTGTTAGTGCTCCCATCCACAATTTTGAAAAAAAAACCTAAATTTTATCTATAAAATAACAGATTGGCAAAAAAACAGATGATTATAATAGTTAATAAAAAAGCTTCAAAGTGTTTACTACACCTTCTGCTATGTATAAATTTTGTACCACCCATCCACTGTTCAAATATGTTTCATTCTACAAATTCAGTTATTTGCTGGAAGTCTTTTTGTCCTTGGAGTCGTTTTTTATGATGTTGATGGCAAACACCCTCCAGTCAGGCGCGGATCTAGGAGTTTTTTTGGGGGGGGCCAGAAAATTTGAAAATGAATTATAAAGAAAGAAAAAGATGAAACAGATATGAACAATCAGTGGCGTAGCCAGGAATTTGGGGGTTTTTGACGGCCGACGGGCAAAGCCCGACGGCGTATTCACCAAAGGTGACAGCCAGCGGTGGGGGGTCTGGGGGCCTCCCCCAGAAAATTTTGAAAAATTACTTTAAAGTTGGTGCATTCTGAGAGCATTTTCAACAAAAATATGGGTATAAATATTCTTGTAAAATGGTGCTGTCCGGTGGCATAGCAAAAGGATAAGATCATGTTTTCTTCGGCATTTTTTCGGTAATAAAGCTAAGTCTTTATGTTTTCTTGTTGCTAATTCCTGGCTGAGATGTTTGAATGCTTGGTATTGGCAAAACTCTCTCTTTTAATGCAGTTTCGCTTATAATTAGGTAAAACTTTGTTTTAGGGACACAGAGACTGAAAGCATCATTCTCAATGTCACACGCGTGCCAAAGGGCGGGTTGTAACCCCCAACCCCCCTTTGGCTACGCCACTGTGAACAATGATACTACGACATATATGATATGCTGTAAAATAGACATTAAAACAGCCATGCTCATCAATAAATTTTGCTGGAATAAAAATTAACTTGAAATTTGGTTTAAAACCCTGTAGGCTATGCAGTGTCCATGACCAATTGGATATTTGTATGTTTGCAGACACTGGTGCCGACTTACGGGGTGGCCACGCCACCCCGTAACCGCTGTGGCGGGGTGGCAGCCACCCCGTTTAGGTTACATTACTTACTGCTAATAAATGTAATTTGAACGGACGTTTAAATCTTTTTTTGATCTTTGGTTTTCGCTTTAAGTCAACGTAAAGAAGAGGTGAACCAATACAGTATTGCGAAGAAAATGATTGTTTTTGTCACAAGCATGATACTCGCGTAACATCAAGCAAGCTACGTGAAGATTACGCAACACGTGGCTACGAGTTTTTTCCTTGTTGTTGTTGCGATCGTTTTATTTGTTACTTGTCATAAGTCATTGTTACACTTGTTAGGTTTACAATAGGATTTATTAATCAATAAAATACGATCTTTCTATTGCCTCCCTCAAAAATCTTTTTTGAAAATTTTTAAACTGCTCATAATATTGCTATAAATTATGCCAGCTGTAAAATACTTGGAAATAAAATTATCTCGATGATTGATAGCTCCACCCCCTAAATGAATATCAATTTTCAAATTTCATTAAAAAAATGCAATTTTCGAAACTTTTTGAGTTTTATTTAAAAAGTGCACTTAGTAAAGTACCAGTTTTAACGTTCTGCAAATTTACACGTTTACATGATTTTATTCGAGGAAAGCTACACCCCCTGCCAATTCCCAATAATAAAAGCAACCTTTTTCAATTACTCAACATTTTGCATTTTGAATTATTTTCCGATTTCAATTGGAGTGTACTCTCATCTACTTCATGCTTTAATTTCTACTTTGTTATCTACTTCATGCAGTAATATTGCGTCACCGTGTCAATGCGTGACATACTGTGAGGCGGGAATTTATTGGTCTGACACAGGAGTTGCTTGTTACATTACATCATAGAAAAAATTACGAAAAGTCGTCCAGTAAAAGTTTTCGCCGACATTCCAGTTTTATTCAGCTTAAAGATGCCACTGAAAAAGCGTTCAAAATTGCAGCCCTCCATTGAGTCATTTTTTGTTGCGTCTACCGTCTAGTCAGGATTTCAGCTAGCATGAAAGTGACCAAACGCCTGAACGAAACGAAAGTGTGCCACTGCCAAAAGGCGTTAGCATTATCAGGGAGGTGGAAGAACCCAGCACGAGCAGGATAATCGCTGTTGAAGGGAGGAGCTATCAAAAATCGTGGGAGAGCGACTTCCCGTGGCTAGAATACGATAGATGCAAAGATAGAGCATTCTGTCCGATTTGCAACTATGTCGCAACTGCTTGATCTATTTGCAAGCAATGAAACAATTTCATTAATGCTTCCAACGTGGTCTGCATTGTGAAAATATACTTATCGACGTTGCCTTCCACCACCTGCGAGGCGATCGTTTAGTGCACTCAGGCGCCTAAAAACTTACCTGCGATCTACCATGACGCAACAGCGATTGAACCACGTCCTAATTGTAAATGTTTATCAAGCTGAAGCTTCACGGTTACAACTTGACCAGTTGATTAGGCTAACAGTTGGATTGACAGAGCTGCTGTTCACAAAAATACTTTTGCCAAGTGTTAAGTGTCAGAGCAGCAACGTAACAATAAAATTCACGACATACCTCCTGTGCTTTGTTTTAAAGTTGCTTTGTAAATTATCGAGCTACAAATCAGGTGTGAAAAGACAATTGCATCTACGAAACACGCTTAGTAAAAATCAAACAAAAACATGCAGTTTGAAAGTTATTAGGTTGCCATATTGTGCTATCCGCCACCCCGTGCAAAAATAAAAGTCAGCGCCTATGTTTGCAGACATATAGCCTACGGTAATTGATTGAAATTATGATGAAAACTATATAACAATTCAAGTTTCAGATTGTTTCAACTGACGTCATTTGGCTCAGCGTTGGTTTCAGCTGAGCCAGCCCCACAAAATGTATAATCGATGGATAATTTCAACCTTAATAATAACAAAAAATAATTCCCCCCGGGATAAGTTAAGTCGGCTGTGGGACTAATGTCAGTTGTTTAGAAGCATATCAAACCTTTCAACAATTTCTCACAAAGAACCACGCCTGCCTCCAGTCCATTGCTATCGTTCACCAATGTGGCCCGCGGACCGTAGTTTGCCTACCCCTGAGTTAGCCTACTCTACAATACCTGAAACCCCTGAAAATGTTCGACAACCCCTGAAAATGCTCCACAACCCCCCAAAAAGCCGACAATGCCCGACAATGGGTATTTAGAGGTACCCTCTGTGACTGTGATTTGTTTTCAATCGCCAGAATCTCCATAAAGCAGGGTTACCAGATGTAAATTGGCAAGGGGCCAACTGCACGTTTAAAAAGGGCCAAAAAAGAGCCAACTTCTAAAACAAGGGGCCAAAAATAGGGCCAACTCAATTTTCAAGTAGGGTACTAAGAAGCAATTTCAGTAAATTAGCAACACATTCTTAGCAATATAGCTACATATTTCACCTATAAACTGATAAACAAGATAATTAAAGTACCGGTACTACCTTAGTAAATAGTTACTGTGTACACAAAAATAAGGAAAATCGACAAACATTATTGTTTGAAATAGGAATCAATCAGCCAGTTTAACGTTATTTCCAGAAGTAGCACAGACATTGCAGCACTGAAACATAACATACCATACAGCATGTAAGATCATGCTTCTGGAGAGACACAACAATAACAAATTAACAATTTACAAAAAGGCATGCAAAGAATGTGATCCCAATAAATTCCACCCAGGGATATCTATAGAAGGGGATACGAAGGCTTTTATTACGTCTGACAATAAAAGGGCTTTTGTTTATTGTAAATAATCTGTGTTTAATTGTAAAATGACAATTGGCACCGATAGTAGTTTAATAAATCTTGTTATGATAACTTGCATTGCGCTGTTAGCATCAGGCCTGGATATTCACAGCATGCTCAATGGTTTCTTGTTAATTCAACTACTCGTGTACTTGCTTTACATCTAGCCTACTGCAAAGGCTTTGTTAAAAAAAACAGCTTACTGGTAACTTTTCAACTGTCTTTATAAACAAGTAATCTTTAAATATGCTCTACGTAACATTTGCTAACTGTCTTCTGTAGCTGACTGTACCAGCTGCACTACAAAACTTTCTACAATTTTAAAAAGAACCACATGTTTAACGCCAGTAGCGCACCCAGAAATTTTTTTAGGGGGGGGCTAATTCAGAAATGTCGGCCGAGTGATTTGCGACAATGGTACCGTAACAGTGACAATAGGGCAATGCCTATCCCTTTGATTACCATTTAAAGGCACTCACGGCTCACAACCCACCGGCTGCCGATACATCAAGATTCGTTCTCTCAATCAGATTAGAAGTTGGCCTAGTGAACCCTATGCTACTAGCACCATCAGCATCCTCATCCCTACATCCACTCTCGCAACCTTCTATAGATCTCGACTTTTTCGTCATGTATGACAAAATAGAATTAGCTTTCCGTTTGCCAACACAAATAAGTGCGAAAACAACAACTAGCACGAAAACAGTTTGAAACAAAACACTAATTTTGTAAACAGTAAATTTAATGTGGACATTTTTCCTACTTAAAAAACATTCAAAATTAGTTCGTATTTTCAATTAAAGTTTCAGACGCTTTCGTCTCTCTGCTCAAATGTCGTATAGGCCTACAGTTTTACACCATTACGGGAGCATCTGAACTTTAGAGAGTTAACCCTATTGTAGCGACACGGGGTTTAATGAGGACGCCCCACTTCAGTAGTGAAATATTTCTCAAACGGAAATATGCTGGAATTTCTTAACTTTTAGTTTTTGTTCTTTTCGAATTTTTTGAACCTACACTGGTCATTTTTTTACCTTCCTGCCCTTCACAATAAAGCATTTCGTCTCAGGTGGCTAGACATTTTCGTGCAATGCTAGGTATATATAATTTAATGTAAAACAATGAAAACTGTTAATACGGTACTACAAAAAGTGCTCAATGCCAAGCAAAGCAGAGCGAATTAAATCAAATATAGTAATAACTATGTTTAATTTAATGTAAATGCAATATAAATGTTACTGCAATTACTTTGAAATGTAAAAACGCCGAAAAATGCCTTATATTTATGAGCAAAAGTAATTTTTTGTTTAGTTTAGCATTACTTTATGCTATAATTCAAAACTTTCAATTTTGAAGCTATTTTTGGGAAAGCAGAATAAAAACCGACTTTCTGACGTCTTTTCATCTCAAACACTTTATTTCAATAAATTTGTTGGGTAAAAATTTAATTTCTATACGCACAATACACATTGCTATTATCTTGTAAAATATTTTGGCTCTGTGATTTTCATAGCTCCCGTTATTAGCGATTAATTAGCCCGGGGGCTAAAATAGCCCGTGACGTGCTTTCCGCGTACGAAAACAGCTCGTATTAAGATAGGGTTGAAAAAAGGTAGGCTACCATCAAAGACCATGCCATGGAGTGTCCTTTTTGCATAAATCAAAAATTCTCTGCTGACTCATTTAAAATTTTACGCAAAGGCAAATCCCAATTTGACACCAAAATTCAAGAAGCACTGTTAACGCTACAACCCAAATTCAAACAAACAATTATTTGCTGGAGGCGCGTCCATTCTGCTTAACATTTACTTGATATATCACGTTCCCTGCGGTGCATATTTTTTTGTAGCTATTTAGCCTACAGTATGTTGTTGCCTTTTCCTAATGTGAATTTACTTTCAAGAAGTTGAAATTTATTGCATTTTTTAATTAACTTATTTTCAGATTCCTGATGAAGGCTTTGTTACGGCCAATCTCTGTACAAATCAAACGTCATATAAAACCGTTCAAGTCTACTGAATATTACGTCATGGAAGTTGCTAGAAAATGTGCCAAAATTGCACCAGCGTTAATAAGACTTGTGTCAGACCTGTTTAAATCTGTTTGGACCTGTTTGGGCCTGTTTAAACATGAATGCATTGGTTCACTAGCTCGAACACCTGTTGAATGACTTCATAATTGTTTTTCATTATTGCGTCACAGTACTGCATACGTGAATTTGAGATATTGATATCTATTCTGGTCATTCGTAAAATGATTGCTTGAAAGTTGGCCGCTCATTTAACTGTTGGCTTAGTGCTTGCTAGCTGGACAAAAGTTCCGTCTTTTATCCAATTAATCTGTATTGTAGTGACAGTTTTTTTAGAGGTGTAGGCGTTACACCTATTTTCGATAGCCTCGGGCTAATTTTACTGGAATACACTGTTTGAATAGACGTTTCGAAAGTGTGTTTATTTTTGGGTCATTGCATGCAGACGAACGGATTTGGGAATCTTACGTTACAATTTTCCCACGAAGAGATTATGGTTTACCGCTGTGACCATAAAAAATAAAAGACGATTCTCTGGCTAGTGTTTGTACGGAAGCACAGGCAGCAAAAAAAAATAAAAGACGAGTTCTTGTTAGCTGGTAGGCCAAGAAGCACTTAGAAGCATAAAAAAATAAAAGACGAAGTTTGTAGTTGGTAGGCTAAGAAGCACTTAGAAGCAAAGAAATAATAAAAGAAGATCTTATTGGTTGGTAGTCTAAAGAAGCAAAGAAAATTAAAGACATTTCTTCTCGGTAGGCAACTGAAGAACTTTAAGCTAAAAAGTAAAGACATTTCTTCTCAGTTTGGTACAGAAGAAAAATAACTTGACATTTATTGGCAAGAAAGAAGATTAAAGGCAATCCATCTGTGCTTGAAGATTCAAGTCGAAGAATCCAAGCAAGTTTTGTGGACTTTAGGACTTCATACTCGTACAGCTACGGTATCGTGCATTTAAATTCTTTTTTGTATTTTTACGGTATTTGCAGTTAAGTTTTTTATAACTTAATTTGTGTGTTTGTGTAACTTAATTTTTTTAATTGTTAAATTTAGCCCTAACATTTAATATGTCTGCACTCGGTGGTGACAGGGACTCGACCGCCGTCGACTCGACTGAGTTTAAGCCTGATGATGTTCTTTGCGGTCGGGCAGGCCATTCTGGGGAGGGACCCATTAACGATGAGGCTAAGTCAGTTCGAGAGGCCCGGCATCTTAGACGGGATATTTTGACTCAAATTGGGAAACTTTCTGTGGCCCTAGGTTCTTTGAGTGATAAGCAGGAACTGTTAATTTTTCGATCTAACTTATCTACTTTAGAAGAGGAATTACGGCATTTCCATGCTCTTTTGAGTAAAATTGTTAACTCTGCAATCTTGGCAGAACTTCGTGATAGGGTAGATCCCGAATTTAACTCGTTGAAAAATAACTTCGAACAAAAAGAAAGTGAGTTGTCAGATAGGTTAGATGCTGACATACATCCTGAGGATAGCGCCTCAAATGTAAGCACTAGGATGTCAAGGAGCTCGTCACGAATAATTGCACAAATTAACCTACAGCTAAGACGAGAGGAGCTCCAGATACAAGCCGAGGCCGAAGCGAGAGCTGCTGAGGCTGCCGCGAGAGCTGCTGAGTTCGCACTCAAAGACGCTCAGTTGAGGGCTGAACAACGTAAAGAGGTAGTTTTAGCTGAATATCGATCAGAGGCGGGCTCCCGGCGTAGCTCTAGGAAGGGCTCTTCTAGGCATTCCAGAAGTGAACATCAATCACAGTTTAATTTACCTAACCTTTTCCAGACGCCTGTTCAATCTGTAAGTGGACCTGTACAATCCACATGTTTTCCAGCTGTTTCAGGAGGTCTCGGGGCCGCGGCTAAGGGTCTTCCGAAGGCTGTAGAGCCAAGGTCTGCAAATTACAACCGAACTCCTCCCCCAGAGCGTACAGGTCACGGGGCCGCCATTAGCAGTAATGCTTTGCCGCCTTCACAGTTTTCTGCGCCGCTAGTTTTTGATCGCCCAGCTACACGTAATTTGGGTGGTTGTGAGAGGCGTATCGCGTCTCCTGATTTTAACGTGTGTGAGGATCGTGATCGGGCTGTGCATGTGACTGAGCCCACTCAGCCCCTTAAGGGATATAGCTTGTCTTCTCCCGCTAAATCGAGTTCTCAACAGCAGGATTGCTTTTTTGAATACCAAAATAGTAGGACGTTCTTCGATAAGGCGGCCTTGATTGGTTACGATGGTAATAATATGCCATTTGTCTTCTTTAAAAATCGTGTTATGGCCTTGATGGCAGCTTCGCCCTTTAAGGGAACTCGTTTGACTTTGTTGCAAGCAGCTTGTGTTAGAACAGCTGCACAAACGATTGCTAATTTGGTTTCTGACACTCCTGGCTTGTCAGAGGAAGACAGGATAGAAATGTCGTTAGCTCGCTTGTCCCAACGTTTTGGGGTTCGTGGAGGTCTTTTCGCAGAACCAGAAATTAGAAAGTATCGCTATGGTAGCAAATTGACTTCTATCTCTTCCAGTGATTTGAAAGAGTTTAAAGATGAATTGTCGCAGTGTTTGCTTTACGCGAAAGCTTATGGTCAGCGTGATAAATTAGAAGGACGTTTTGTTTTGGATTTGGCTAAGCGACTCCCGTTTGACGCTAAGCAGCGTTATCTTGACTTTTTAGGTGATCAGTATGGTAGCACTGAGGAACCTACTTTTCAGAGTTTGTTTGATTTTGTAGTACGGGAGGAAACGCGCAAGTCGACTGATTTTAGCATTATGCTAATGGGCGATTCTGATGAGTCGCAGCATTTTAAAAAGTTTGGCAAAGGAAAATTGCCTTCATGTCCGGTTAGGCAGACGTCGGTAAAACCCCATGATAATGTGATTTCAGGGAGTTCGCAGTACTCGACTGCTGTTGGCGCACCGCGCGGCGGTGTGGCCAGACGTAGTGACATACCGGCATGTTTTTGTTGTTCGTCACGTGGTCAAGTTGAATATCATTTTTTGTCTAATTGTAAAGAATTTTTGCGCTTGACACCTAAAGATCGGAGAGATGTCATTGTGAAAGCTGGCAAATGCTTGAATTGTTTGCGCCAGCATATGGTTAGAGACTGTAATCATGCAAATAACTGTCGTAAGTGTGGACCTACCAACGATAGGAAACACTATTTTCTTCTGCATGATTTTTATGTGACGTCACGTGATTCTCTGGATTCGATCGGTAAAGATGATGCTGGTGCCAGAGTTCCTGTGCGTAATGTTAAGATTGGAAATGTTAAAGCAGCCTTTAACCGCGTTACTGCTGCTCGTGTTTTGACTCCAATGACTGGCAAATCGAAGTTGGTGTATTGTCAGCATGATCCTGGTTCGCAGTTGACCTTTGTTTCGAGTGACTTGGTGTGCGAACTTGGTCTTAAACCGTATGATAAAGCGTCGTTTAAAATGGATACTCTGGCTGGTCAGAAACCTACTTGTGCTGACCTTGTTAAACTCAACATCCAGTCGTTAGAGACTGATGAACTGTTTTGTGATATAACCTCGGTGGTTAACCCAGCTTGGGCTGACGATGTTAAAACTTTACCTCATAAACAAGATTTAAGTGGTTTCCGTCATTTTCATGACGTGAATATGTTTCATTTGAATGATTGTAGTACTGTAGATGTACTGATTGGCAACGACAACGCTTATTTGATGTGTGCAAAAGAAGAGCGTGTTGGTGACAATCGTAGTGAACCGCATGCTTTGCTCACTCCTCTCGGTTGGTTGGCTTGTGGTGGTAAGTCACCCTTAATTGAAAGCGTTGCTAAAGTGTGCAGAGTGCAGACGTCTTCAGAGTCGGATGTCATCTCTGGCTTTCAGCGTAAAATTGAGTCTCGCGATATGGAAATAGCAGACCTGAATAAAGTCATTCAGGATTTGACTTTGCAAAATGAAACCTGTGAATTGTCTCGCAATGATATTTTGGCTAGAGAACTTGTCGAACCGAATATTGAGTTGAAAGATGGTCGATTTGAGATACCTGTTCCGTTGAAGGAAGTTATTGATTTACCTAACAATTTTGTGTTGGCGTCAGATAGTGCTGCTGATTTAAAGAAGAAGGCTTTAAAACAATCTGAATTCCGAGGAACTTGTGTAAATGATGTAATGTCTTCTTGTCCTGAATTGTCTGACTTGTTAAACCCTCTGGCAGATGTCTTGGCTAGATTTCGGCTTGAAAGATTTGGTTTCATGGCTGATGTGACCAAATACTTTTTTCACATTTTGGACTCTTCAATTCGTAAGCCCAATTTTATTGAACTGCTTACGTACACAGGCAGTGCCGTTCGGATCGTGAACGAACGCCCTTTGGTACCTTTGAGTGACGACCCTAGGGATTTTACTGTCATCACCCCTGCCTCACTTTTGACCCCATACTTAGACCCATACTGTGCTGTTGGGCAACCACATGATCGTGACCAATTAAGAAGGGATTATCGGTTCAATTTGTCACTTTCTCAGCAGTTTTGGAGTAAATGGATCGATTTTTACTTGCCAGGTCTTCAGGGCCGGAAAAAATGGCTAAAAATGGCCGAGAATTTGAAGCCTGGTCAACTTGTAGTGGTAGGTTCTCTCCAAGACATTGGTAAACGTGGGAAGTATCAACTTGGGAGGGTGCATGAGGTAGTTCCACAAATTAGGAAAGGGAAGCCTGTGGTTCGTAGAGCCAAAGTTGCCGTCTGCAACTATGATGAGAGTACGGGGAAAGTGAAAGTAGACTACGTGTTGAGGGATATTTCGTGCCTCGCCCCCGTAAAGAACACCTAAGTGTTAGGGTTTGAGCTTGGTTTTGTCTGCGGTGGCCGACCCTTGTCTGAGCCCGGAACAGTCGGTTATTAGCGCAACCATTGTATTTCGCGTCGTTTTGCGTGTACCTAATACCTATGGTACCAATTTCATGTATCGTCGTGTTTATTCTTATTGCTGTTCATTCTTTGCATGCCCTTTGTATTTGCGTATTAACTTAAACGTGAGTGATTCAAAAAATTTGTGTATCGTGTGTTTTATTCATTGGCTCACGATTGTCCTTCAATTCTTTTTTAGTTATGCCATGTTAGACTGTCATAACTAGGGGCCGCTATGTTACGGCCAATCTCTGTACAAATCAAACGTCATATAAAACCGTTCAAGTCTACTGAATATTACGTCATGGAAGTTGCTAGAAAATGTGCCAAAATTGCACCAGCGTTAATAAGACTTGTGTCAGACCTGTTTAAATCTGTTTGGACCTGTTTGGGCCTGTTTAAACATGAATGCATTGGTTCACTAGCTCGAACACCTGTTGAATGACTTCATAATTGTTTTTCATTATTGCGTCACAGTACTGCATACGTGAATTTGAGATATTGATATCTATTCTGGTCATTCGTAAAATGATTGCTTGAAAGTTGGCCGCTCATTTAACTGTTGGCTTAGTGCTTGCTAGCTGGACAAAAGTTCCGTCTTTTATCCAATTAATCTGTATTGTAGTGACAGTTTTTTTAGAGGTGTAGGCGTTACACCTATTTTCGATAGCCTCGGGCTAATTTTACTGGAATACACTGTTTGAATAGACGTTTCGAAAGTGTGTTTATTTTTGGGTCATTGCATGCAGACGAACGGATTTGGGAATCTTACGTTACAATTTTCCCACGAAGAGATTATGGTTTACCGCTGTGACCAGGCTTAAAGTTAAGCCGTAAACGTTCGACTGTTAAAACTATTTGTGAATATGTAAAATATATTGCTATAATGCTCAACCCTGTTGTATTGTTGTGTCTTCTTCATATCTAACCTGTAAGCAAATGGTATAGCTTAAATGGGGAACATAGAAAAACTTCATTGGGTTTGGGGGGGGCTTGAGCCCCCTTAGCCCCATGCTGGGTGCGCTACTGTTTAACGCACTACAAACTACCACCCTGGTAGTGTCATGAAAATAAGGCAATCGCTGCAAGCCTTTATATCCCCTTCTCTAGATATCCCTGATTCCACCGAGCAAGTTATCTAACAGTTAAATAAACATTTCCTCATTCAATTCACCATCATCCTCCCATTCGAGTTCACAGCATACGCAATGTCTGTGGTAAGTTTTTCCCCAATTACCGTACTATTGTATTTCCTACCGCTCTCAAATCCTGCTTTCTACTTCTTTGGCATCCTAGTCTTCCTGGATCAAGTCCAACAAACACAATAATAATAATACTTTGAAAACGGCCAAACAAGGTACAAAAAAACTAAAGGGCTGAACTAAAATTTAAGGAACCAACTGGTTTTCAAAAAGGGCCAATAAGCCAACCCAAAATTGGAGAGCTAACTGGCTTTCAAAAGGCCTAATTTCTGAAATTGGCCCCAAAAAGGCCAACCTGGCAATCCTTCAACTCACTAGAAAAAGGTCATGCTGATGTCAGACTCGGTCAGATCAGAGCCGCGTTACCGCGTATGAAAAGAAAACAGGATGAAAAATCAGAAAGTCAAGAGTTGCCAAAACAATACGTTTTAATTTCCATATTGCTGAAGCTTTACAGAAAAATCTAGGAAATAGTTCTCAGCCTGCTCAAAAAGAGCCAACGGGCCAACAAAAATTTGGGGGCCAAACAGCTTCAAAAAGAGCCAGATTTCTGAAAGTTGACCCCAAACAGGCCAACCTGGCAACCCTGCCATAAAGCAGTCCATGCGGAACGAGAATGTGACGTCATCACAAGCAATCCATACGTCAACTTGAAAACGAAGAAAGTTTTATTTAAACAAAATCCAAAAAAATATATTAAAAATAAAATTGTTTTGCTGTGCCAAGTTTGAAGTCAATGCATACAGCCATAGCTACGCTGTTAGCCTTCAAACATCGTTACGCACCACTGAGTTGCATATCGGCAGACCCCCCCAAACTAAATGCTTTACAACTCTCGTGTTTCTCAATAAATTTCACTCAAATTTTGCAGGTGTTCATCATATAAGATAGTGAAAACGTGTGTAAAATTTAAGAAAAATTGAAGAGGTTGAATTTCTTGACTGTGTGAATTGACACGGAATGGCCCAATGGTAAATTTTCAAGTGGCTGGTGGCAGATTAAGCTTTCGTCAGATTACATTCTAATTTTGCACAATTAGTTTTAGTAGCAGGGGCGGATCCAGAGGGGGGCGATTGGGGCGATCGCCCCCCCTAAAACCCATGAAAGTAGCTTTATTCTTCATTTATATGTATACGATTTGGAAAACAACATATCGAAAGCAATGCTGAATAAGTCTTTTGCCATGTTCAAAGATTAGGTTAGGCTACAAGGTAGGCTATAATAATAACAGAGTATAAGGCTATTATTTCGTCGCAGAGTCTAATTACCGAACGAAATTACTAAAATTTAAAAAGTTTCTAAACTTTTTGCCAGCACTGTAGTGTAGAGCATAGCGATAAATCCCTTAGCTTAGATAAGTTAGTTGACAGAGCAGGTTATTGGCAAGTTTGACGGTCAAACGTGGAACTAAAACCATTGGAATTCTACCTTGAAATTGCATCTAGAAACAGCAAAGCTCAATTTTTTTCGATGAGACTTTAGCATCTTGACACCTAACATCATTGCTACCACAAAATTGCTCAAGTATCGATCCGATAGCATTGACAAAAGTCATTTTCAATGCCTACAACGGCTGGTTACGTCATATATATAGTGTAGAATCAGTGGAATCTGCTCAAGGTTCAGAGATCCAACTGTGGAAGGAGAAGTGGGAAAATAAAACTGTTCCGGCGACTGCTGCAGTCTTACCGATGACTGCGGAAGAAGCTTTACAACAGTGTGATGAAAATGTGTACACAATCGTACGCTCTCTTCTAAAAATGCTATTAACCTTGCCAGTCAACGTAGCATCAGCCGAAAGAAGCTTTTCATCTCTTCGGTCGTTGAAAACCTGGCTGAGGAACAACATCGGCGAGGAAAGACTAAATGGATTGGCCTTACTATACCAGCATCGGGACATTTTAATTGACACAGACTACGTGATAAATCGATTTGCCAACAGTAGAAACCGCAAACTTGACTTTGCGTTGTAGTCAAAATACGACACCTGTTAGTATTACCCGTACCGGCAAAGTAGCTTTTTATTTTCGATTTATTTGTGAAGTCCAGAAATAGTTGTTTCTGTTATTGTTAGTTTCTTTTTTGTCTGGTGCAACGACCGTGCATGACACGTTTTCAGG
Source organism: Aplidium turbinatum (assembly GCF_918807975.1). Taxonomy (NCBI): domain Eukaryota; kingdom Metazoa; phylum Chordata; class Ascidiacea; order Aplousobranchia; family Polyclinidae; genus Aplidium; species Aplidium turbinatum. The sequence goes on along the minus strand of NC_137472.1, from coordinate 43,963,270 downwards.
AGGACTATATCTTTTGGTCGTCATTTAATTATGTTTAGCTGCCATTCTATTGTACAAATTGTAGTGTTTCGCTGGTCCAAAATAAAAATTTACAATCGATACCTAGCCTATAGTGGCGATTCTACGGGGGGTGGAGCATAACCCAGTGTTTTGACCTGGCCCCCACTTTTGTTGCTCATTATGTTGAATGTATGCATAACCTTTCCTCATTGCTCTTTGTAACAATTCAAAACTCGTCAGAGGAATAAAACCTCGAAGTTATACAGTAAGTCTATAACAACCTCGATGTCTGTATCAGTATTGGGAAGACAGAATTACCTGTTATTATCTTTCCGAGGTCAATTTTTAAATTGCCGTGAAACAATCAAGAGTGAAACCTTCAGTCTCAACTGTAAATGCTGCTAGGTTGCTCAGGCTTCAACTTGACATGGCAAGGGCATATCAGCTTTTCATCCCTCCGTTTGTTAAACAACAGCATTGTTGAAGGTTTTTTAAGTTATAGAATTTCAATTTCTCATAATTTGTGTTCGAAATGCTCTCAGAACGCATCAAATTTGATCTAAATTTTCTAGGGGAGACCCCCGTCGTTGTTTGTGCCTGGCTGATCACTTGCCTGAATGTCAATGACATCGCCCCCTCTAAAGTAAATACCTGGATCCGCCCCTGTTTAGTAGTAATTGGCAAGTTTTCCAACCCCAAGCTAATAAAAACTTTATAGAAAGTTTTTTTTCACTCTACCTTAATCCTAATAGCCATCCGCACTTGCTGTTGTTTCTCTGGGCAAGAAACTTTACGATAATTGCCTCTACACAGCGATCGAATTCGAGTAATAGTACTAAATTTAAGTCATAAGTAGAGTAGACAACCGGAAACAGACATTGCCGTCGGCTGCAGCGTGGGTCAGGTGTACGTCGGAAGGCGTAAACCGATGCATAGCGATCAATTCCGCTTTCCCGCAATGCAGGATAAAGATATGAAAAACAAACAAACAAACAAACAAACAAACAAACAAAGCTTTGTCAGTCCTAAGATAAAGATTCAAAACCAACCAAACCATGTGAAACATCAAGAGTATAGGTATCACGTAGAGAAATGTTTGTTTTCTCAATGCTTGCAGGTGTTTTGTCAACAAGTTTTTGCGGATTAAGCCGGGGGATTATAAGGCGGCGTTGAAGTGGCTGCTTCTTTTGTTTTGTTTTCACGATGATTAAGCTATTGTCCGGTGTGTGTTTGGATTTGCAGTAGCTTACTCACTTTTCTACCGCTAAAGTTTTGCTTCAAGTTGATTTTGGTGACTCTACGGTGTAGCTTTCCTATGGATAAAAGTACCGTATTTGATGTATTAATTTTTTACCTTGTAATGCACCAGTAGGCTATGTGTAGCTATAGGCCTACTGAAATAATCTCGATTAATTGAATTATATTTATTACTAGGCTACAGTTTGCGTTTTAGTTTTGAAAGCGCTATACCACATAATGTCATTGTTTCTCACTCTTTGATTAATTGTTCAAGTATTTGCAGAAATAGAATCATTCGACCTATTCTTCCTTGTGGTGCATTTAAATGTCTAATCTTAAAATTTAAATGTGAAAGTAAGCTTATGTCATTGTCATACTCACAAAGTGTCAATATTGTCGTTGTCGACTTCATTTCCTTGAACAGTCGTCTACCAACAGCCGCGCTGGTTTAATACGACAAAAATCGACATATTTCTGTTTAAACAAACGTAATCAAACAAAACATTTTACTAAATTATTTTACAACTCTTGTAGGCTATGTCTTGATATGGCGGTGAAAACTTGATGATGTAATTGAGATGGAATGATAGAAGATTGTTTTCCATCTCATCATCCAAAGTTTCCATCTCGTTCCATCCTTGACATTTTCGATCTTCCATCCCAGAATGTGCCTTTCATTCTATCCCAGCCCATCCACTGTTTGCAGTGAATCTCTATCTGTCCCTAACCCAAGAAAAATCAGGAAAGTGAGTCTTCCCGGTGTTCCATTGTTTCTATCCAGTGATGTAACCACACCCTCGGAAGCTATAGCCTAACTACCATATAACCATTCTCTTTCGACAACAAAGAATTTCAAAACGCTTAAGAATGAGATATAGTCTAGTCCATGTGTGCAGTGGCGTAGCCAAGGGGGGGGGGGGTGGGGGTTCGCCTACAAAATTGTTGAAAATGCTGTCAGACTGTTGTTGTTGAAAATGCCCTCAAAACGCACCAAATTCAAAGTAATTTTTCAAAATTTTTTGAGGGAGCTCCCCCAGACCCCCACCGCTGGGTCGTCAAACTCCCCTTTTCAAAATTCCTGGCTACGCTACTGCATGTGTGTATTTGTGACTATTTTTCAAGGACCTCTTAAAACCGTATTTGTTAACTTAAACAGTTAGGCTACTGGTACTTTTTTTTAGTTTGAAATGGGTTTTCACACTCTCAGGGTGTAATAATTTGGTGGTATCGTTGTGTGTATTAAAATTACAATACTGTAGTGCGTTTTGTGATTGTAGTTTTAATTCCAATAAAAATGCGTCCAAACACCACTGTCATTCTGGTGGAATAATTCTACGCGATCTGCCTAATATAACAAAGAAGCTTCAAGATCAATCGGCGCTGGTTCGACTCTCGGATTGTGTGATTGAGTGTAGCAACAAATTAACGTATAAGGACCGCTCTCCATTCAGCGGGGTGTGCGACGTTTTTTTCGTAAAGAGTTGTTCGTAAAACAATTGTTCGTAAACAATTGTTCGTAAAACTAATTCTTCTATTTGCATGTCAGTTTTTGAATTTTAGAACGTCTAGTTTTTTTTATCATAAATAGCATTGCTTTTACTTCACTAAATTTTTTTTCAATACCGTTGATTGCATTTTTGAAGTTTTCCAGATTAATAAAAAAAAATAGTAATAAAAGGTTTCTGCAGACTCTTAACCTCAGTTCTGGCTTCTCGGTGTTTTGGGAATTGCTAATCATAAATAATTGTAGAATCCATGTAGAGGGATTCAACCAAACGTATAATAATCAATAAAAAATCAACCAGGTTTGGTAACTACAAAAATTTATTGGTAGAGCTTTCGCCGCCGTAAAGGCGGCTTAATCAGTACTCTTATTCAAATAGAACCTTATTTCTATTTGAATAGGAGTACTGATGAAGCCGCCTTTACGGCGGCGAAAGCTCTACCAATAAATTTTTGTAGTTACCAAACCTGGTTGATTTTTTATTAATAAAAAAAACTTGCCTTCTGGCTGTTTTCTACCACCAGGTGGCTATTTCAAACAGCTACAATTAGGTTTTAACATTTCAATGTTTTTTTAGTAGTGTTTTATTTTATTCCCAAAGTGATGATGGCTACTATGATAATGATGGCTATCCCTCGTCTTCGAGGATGATGTAAGTCGTCTTCAAGGTTACCAGTGGAGTACGTACGAATAAAATTGTATGTGAAGGTTTATAGCAGGCTTTTTTTACATTTTTTTTGTTAAGTCGGAATTTAAAAATCCTTTAAATCTACTCGGAGAGCTTCTTAGAGAGATGGCAGATTCACTTGCCAGGGATCCATTAGGTACCGCTGAATGGAGAGCAGTCCTTACTCCTTAGAATGCGTTGCTCAAGCGCACACCCCCAGAGTCAAACCAGCGGCGCTTGAAGCTTCTTTGTTCTCGAAGTTACATGCTAACCAACTGAGCTATCAGGGCAGACCTAGGTACTGTATATAACAGATGTTTCCAATACATTGCCACATGCCCAGTGTTGGGCGCGATAACTCATTTTTCAGTTAAGCGATAACGATAATCGATAAACGAAAAATGCCTAAAGCGATAACGATAAACAATAAATCAAAAAAAAGTTAAGCAATAACGATAAAATTATCGCCGATAATGTCCGATAACAATAATTTTTTTTCTTGATTAGCGCTGCCCCATGCCATGCAGCACGAACTGTTTACATAAACATGACAAATAATCGAACATAATATAGGCTACTGTAAAGGGACAAAACTTTTTATAAGTTATGCATGAATAGAATCGCAACAGCGGCAGTGGGTATCGAATCTTCAACCTCTTGATCCAGAATAAAACCACTGAGGTAACCGTCGTGCTTATAATTATACCTTTAGACACCAGTTGGATGCTTTTATCAATTGAGTTACACTGCTGCTTACGTGCAGTAGGCAAAATAATTAAATCAAATGAAAATACCATAAAAAATTCCAAACTTTGTATTTTGCTTTCTGCTTCAAGGGCTGTTTACAGCAAAGTCAGCAATAATTGAAAAAATTCCAAAAAACGCAAAATCAAACGAAATTTAGCCTATATAGGAACAACAATATCGGAGTTTTCAATGTTAAAATTAGCCATTTAATGCCAAAAACTCTCTGATAAACTTCCTGAGCTTCCGATCCTCGGATTCCACTGAGTGAGTTTGCAGCGCTTCCCCAGTTCTCTGGCTAAATTTTAAATGATTTTTCATTCAAATTCACTAGGCTATTATTTGTTACGTTTTTTGTCTCTGTGGCCTCTCCTTATAAACCGATTTCTTATTATGTTGATTAGTTATTTGTTAACTTTGATTTGCAAAATTATTATTCCGCATTCATAATATTGTTGCCCCACGAAAACTTATGGCGTTTATTATGTGACCGGCTTTTTTATGACTTGTTCATTTGGTGAACATTTTGGTGCTCTCTCACTTTGGGCAGATGCCCCCCTCCCTACTTTTTTCGCTCTGGCGAGAGCACTGAACTATAGGCCTAGGCTACTCTATTGTTCTTGCATCTTTTCTCGACGGTCATACATAGTTTATCTACTTCATGCTTACTGCATGGCTAATTTTCTTTAACTTTAAACAGGAACAACTTTTAACTTGCTACGCCCCTAATCTAAGCCTATGCAATAAAATCCCACTCTCCAGAGTCTTGATCTTGAAAAGTGCGGTAAAATGCACGATGCTGCAATCAGAGTTGCGCTTACATTTTAATTGTAAAATTCACTCACGATTGCCGATTGCAGCAAAACAACAAGAGAATTGTTGCATGCATTTCATTGCATTGCAATTTGCAACTCTAAAAATTATTGTGTTGTCAAGGCCGTCGCTGCAGGGGGGCGTGCCCCCTCCCCTGACAACGACCTGTGCACACACATTTCAGGCACTGAAAAAGAACTGGTTTCAATTTTAATTTCATTAACTAGATGGCTAGTACAAATATTACTTTTCATGGTTTTTCCACTTGTGTGTTGATTCGAAATAAAATTTATCGGCGATAATCAAATATTGCCTTTGGCGATAACGATAAACGATAACTGAAAAAATAATTGAGCGATAACGATAAGCGATAAAAATTTATCGCCGGTAAATTATCGCAGATAATGCCCATCACTGCACATGCCTTAAATATATCTTCACATATCATGGTAACAAAAATATAATATTAGCTTATTTCCATATTGCTGATCTTTTCCTTGAGGTGCTTGATTAATTAGCCTATTGATTATGTTTGCAGGCTGTATATTTTTGTTATTTTAGATAAAGCAAAAGAAAATTGAATGAGTTCATGCGTGAATATGCTTCAAGAGTTGTCATTTCTGCAAAAACCACATTATCATAGAAAACTCAGAAAACATCTCTTATTTAGTCATTTTACTACTTGACTTTCTGATCTTGTGAAACTGGGTAATTTTTTTCATTTGGGCATAGTTGACAGAACACTGTTTGTTTTTTTACAAAAAATATATCATATTTATAAGTTATCAGAATGGTCAGTTACCACTTATCTATTGGATTAGACTGGTAGTTTTTGGCTGCATTTCTTAGTAGTTAGAACGGGTGCCTCTAAATACCCATTGTCAGTGTTGTATATTTTTTAAGCAAAAATGTTATGATATTAATTCGTTTAAATTGCTTTAGCATAAAAAGAAATTAATGATACCACAACTTGCAACTGCTAAAATTTTCCTGCAACTTGAGAGAAACACTAGCCCAGGGCAACAAAAGTTGGCTGTTTTTACTTTGTAGGCCAAAAGCTCATGATATTATAAAATTATAATTATGTAATTTACAATTTTGTAAATTTAATCAATAGTACTAAGTAAATGTGGTCAGAACTTTTAATATAATTGAGGTGAGTGAACAAGTTAATATATAAAAAAGGTAGGCTAGACATTGCATATTTTTCCCCTAAGCTACTTTTTTGTTTCATTGTCTCGGTTTACTATTTCAGTAATCTTATGTTCATTCTTACAAAGTTATTACTACATTGAACCATTATCACAGGTTTGATACGGTACCTAGATTTCTGTTTGTTAAAAGTTTTGTTATCTGTGAAATACTTCATTTACTGGGTGCCATTAAATGGAGATCAGTCTTTAAAATGCATTGCTCAAATACACTCCCCCAGAACTAAGCCAGCGCTGCTTTATCTTGCATTATTTTCATGCCAAGTCAGACTCTCATCCAATTGAGCTAAGAGATTGAACAAATCTAAAAACAAAAGTCACAGAAATGTTTTACTAATTAAACTATTTATATCAACTGAAGTTACAGGTAGCCTATGCATTTGTGTTTTTCAGGTTTTGTTTAAAGTTTATTAATAGATACGGTACTACAGATAGCATATTATATTAGTATTTATCAAATTTTATAAACAATCTCATAAAATGGCTGCTGGGGCTATTGCGGTTCCCACAGTTGTGCCTTTGAGGTTACCGGTGGCTGGAACAACTAAGAATTATATTGATTCAAATACTTTGATTGAAATACATTCAGGTAAGCATAGCCGGTCTTGAAAACTTGTAACACTTTGTCATTTACTAGGCTGTGCCAAGCTTCAGCAATTACTGTTCATATAGCCTGTATTTTTTTACACAATAGCTTAAGTTATTGTGGTTTAGCCTAATGTTAAGTATATTTTTCAGTTAATTCATTTTAATTATTGATCATATTTGCTGCAGTTGTGAAGTAGTGATATGGAATAAAGCATATCTGTATTTGTGCTCAGTGACTACGGTTTACAAATGTGATGAAAAGACAGAACTTGTATGTTTTTGTGCTTTTGACTGAATGTTCTACTTTCTGCCAATTTTAAACCTAAAACTACTAATAGGTTTTGTTGTCAATCATTTAAACCAGGGGTCACCAAACTACGGCCCGCGGGCCAGAACCGACCCGCAAACTGATTTCATCCGGCCCTCCACGTGCTGCGGAAATTACAGCTGCACTACAATTCTGTACATGTGCTTCCCTTGGATTAGACTGTCTTTGGCTTTGCCTTTTTGTGTAATAGAGACTTCTTTGTTAAAAGTGTTTGTTCTTAAGTTCGTTGTTGTAAGTTCGTGTATGTTGAATTTGTACATTTTTCCACCAGGCAGCCTACATGTTAGTGTTCTGTTTTTATCATTAGGCCACCACAAATGGGGACAGCCTAGGCCAAATTTGAAAACATGTAATGTTTTTTCAAAAGCACGATGCCCTGTAGTGTATCACAGCAGGGGATAACTTTTCTAGCAACCTTTCGATTTTCATCACAACTTTGCTATTCCACCGCTGACTTTGTTATTTATTGTGCTTAATTCAAGTCAATGGAGATTCTAAATAGTTGTATATCTTTTCGCAATTTGCGTCCGGCCCGCAGCTGTTAATCTCGCAGTAATCTGGCCCTCAGAGAAAAAAGTTTGGTGACCCCTGATTTAAACAAATGTTCACCATTTAACAGAGTGAGAAATAGAAGTAGCCATGTCTATTAATAGATACAATCAATCCTATACAAGTGTATACAATATTTTACCGTAAGTGATTTTACTGGTTTATCCAAATTTTTTGACTTTTATGATGATTGAAAATAGTTTGAAGTTTGCAATCCTGCATATTTTGTGATCATCATGTATGTAAATGATCGCATTTGTCTATATTTTTGATTTGATTTTAATATAAGTATATACCGGTACTTCATTGCTTTTTTCACTGAAAGTGTTAGCATTTTTCTTTGTAATCTTAATTGAATAATTTATAATGTTGTTAATTTCTTATTTAAAAATGTAAAAGATGTAAGCAAAGTTTACTACTCTTTTAATTAGTGATTTATTGTCTAAAATAAGATTTATATTTATAGGCTAAATGAGCTGCCTTTTATAAAATACCAATAACGGTCATTAACATCACATTTTTTTTAATATGCTGTTTTGAAGCCACAAATCTGACTTTTAAATTGCTGAATAACGAGTAACGACCCTCCTTCAAAGTTCAAAACGTGGTTTTGTTGCTCTTCCAAGATCTGTCATTTTGTTTTCACTGACAACCACTAATAAATTGCAAGTATTTTGTGCTAAATCACATGTTGCCTGTGTTAGCAAAATTATGCTCTTTACTTTAATAAACAATCAAACATGTTTATGACAGATTCTTCAAATACGAAAATTTACTACACTGTGGATAACACTAGGCCTGATCCGGATAAAAAGCTTGGAGAAAACACAACTTTACTTTACAAACAGCCATTTATGCTTCGTCATGGGAAAAGACATATAAAAGCATTAGCTCGAAGCAGGTTAATTTGAAATCTTATTTTATTTTGATAATAATATCTCTGTGTTGCAAATGTATTAGAAGCTGATTATATAAATATTTGTGAAGTGCCTACTTCTCTTCTTTACCATCCAGTTTCTCTCACAATTTGAGTGCAATATACCAATAATCGACGGTGAAAATAAAATTAAACGATTGATAAGCAGACAAAAGACATTTTTTATATTGTTACGTTTCATCTTGGCAGGTTGCTCTTACAAAATCAGGTGATCTGACCATAACGATTCAGGTGGAAATGCTTGAATGTTTTGACATTAGGTTTGCAAATTGACTTGCAAGTTTTTTTTTTAAGAATTGGTGTTGGCAATAGCCTAGAAGACAACTTAATCTAGCAGTTGTTTGTAGTCTTTATAACAGAAATATCTCGGTAAGGGCAGAAATAGTTTCAGAAACTGCCAAAAAAACGCGAAATGGCCCATTTCGGTGAGTCCGATCCCTATTCGGTAATTTTTTCGATTTTTTTTTTAAATTATCGAGTACCGTAGCCTAATTATCATTGCCGTTTTAGGGTTAGGGGATAGGGTTAGAGGTTAGGAACTCACTGAATCGGACTCACCGAATCGGACTCACCGAATAGTGGGTCTGCTACTATTCGGTGAGTCCGATTCGGTGAGAGCCTTTTTCGATGAGAACCCTATTCGGTGGTTTTTTTGAATTTTTTTTTGAAAATTATCAGGTACCGTAGCCTAATTAAAACCCCTAACCCCAAAACCCCTAACCTCAAAAACCCAAACCCCCAAAAAAACCAAACCCCCCAAATTCCTAACCCCTATCCCCTAACCCTATAACGGCAATGATAATTAGGCTACGGCGCGCAATAATTTAAAAAAAACTCACCGAATAGGGCTCTCACCGAAAAAGGCTCTCACCGAAAAAGGCTCTCACCGAATAGGGAACTCACCGAATCGGACTCACTGAATCAGGCCATTCCGTTCTCTGGAGCAGTGTCGAACCGACATTTTTGATCTTCTCGCACAGGCTTTCACCACTCGGCTACGCAGTGATGATTATTTCCTTGATATTGTAACAAGTTGACTATGTATTTTTGTGAACTTTTCACTGCCTGTTTAGAAGCTTTATTTTATGTAAAAATCCAGGGATGGGAGAGAGAGCAATGTTGTGACAAAAGTATTCAACGTTGATTACGCGGAACCTAACACTTCAGCAGATTCCGAAAATGACGGTATTGATGATTCCCATAACTTCCAACAAGAACTGAGCAAACATAGCACAGTGAGTGCAACGTTGTTTATTGAAAAGTTTTAAGGCAATCATTGTCATCTTATTGAAAGATAAAGCTTTGGTAAAGAGTTTGCTTTTTTGAACCATAGACAAGCAAAATAAACTAACTTTAGCGGATTTAACATACCATAATGTATTATTGAAAGCGATACTAAACCAATGAATTTATTTTTATGTAAACAATGTAAGATGTTGCATGACATTTACCGTATACTGTATTATGATAGATTGAATCAACCAAAAGAACGGCATCAGCTTTAAGTGGGTTCAAATTTAGATCCACAGAAGCATGGGGAGAGGTATCTCCAAGAGGTTGGTTCCAGTCAGTCTAGTTTATTTTATTGTGAAGGATATTATTGCTGCGTTGTGAAGTTTAATTTCAAAACTTTTGCATATCACCAGATATTTCTTGCTTTTGATCGGTGCTTCATTTGGAAATTTCGCGTGTAAAAATCTTTTAAACCAGCAACTAATAGATTTTTTGCATTTTATTTATGCTTAAACACTTAAACAGGTTGCAAATTATCATTTACCGGTAGTTTTTCACCAACCTTCTGGCTTTAGACCTTCACATCAGTACCGACTCATTCACGCGTCCTAAAAGCGAAATAAGTCAGCAAAATCATCTTTCGTTGATGGATGTTGTCAGGTTAGTTTTCCCATGGAGACAACGTTTACTGTATTTTGTGTTGTTCAGACGATGTAATTAATGGTCATGATGACAAACGTCAATTGCAGTAGAGCTTGTTTGGCTTTGAAAACATTGTCTTATACTGTGCGTCGGAATTTATTGCACAACCATCCCATTTGCGCCTACCCCACCAACGCGTCGCTTGGTTGTCCGGGGAGTGGTAGAACTGTCAAGACCCCATACACAATGTAATATAAATCAAACAATCCTACTACCGGTAGCCTACCTAATGCGACTTTTTTTGTTATAAAGATGCGTCTACTGCGACGCTCCTAGATCGAAGAATGTGGATTGCAAATTCTGTCCCGACTGTGGAAAGCCTGTCCCTGTTGATCCCAACATGTCCTTTGCTGACCAGGGCTCTGTAAGTTGTTCACAAGGTAAACACTGAAAGAACATAACCATAGAATCGACAAGGAAGAAAACGGCAAATTAAAATTTCTTTTTCGACGATTCCATGGTCATATTCTAGTGTTCACCTACTCACAGTATTCAATATCTTATAATTAACGGCACTGTCCATCATAGTTTTTTGTTAAAACTTGAGACCAATCTTATACATCGATATTAGGAATGAATAAAATTTGTGTTCATGAACAAAATTTGTTTTTTTCAGATGGGAATGTGCACAAAATGTCGGTCCTACGTTCCGCTCCATCAATCCAAGTGCATTGTTTGTGAGGAACCATTGATTAGCTCTCGACCGCCACCGGTGGCTAGCATAAGAATGCAGGTAATGTTTTAGCCATTGGTATTGGCTTACTGAACGTTTCCTCATAAAATGAACAGGGAGTTGATGTATATTTTATTTCTTAAAAAGCAGTGCAGAAATTTTTGGTTTTCAAAAAGTAATGCAAGGAAGCTAATCTTTGTGTTCACCTAAATGAGCATCCACCGCCGGCTGTGGAATCGGCTGTGATCGAAATTTAAACTGCGACTTTCACAACATCTGACAAGAACAAACACTTATATTTTCTGCAAAAGATTTAGAACATGATAATGGAGAACAAGAAATACTATTTTGAGAAGAAATTTTAAACAAAAATGTTATTCATCGTTTTGCATCAAGCCGGAGTCAGAGACAGCCTTTTTTTTCAACGACTCCGATTCCGAACATGCCAAAATCCCTCCGACACCACAGCCCTGGTTCTGAGAATCGAACCGAATTTTTGAGTGTCGTACAAGCGCTTTTACCACTCGGCGACACAGCCGCAGTAGGTGATCACGATTTACCTAAGTTGACTTGCTAATATCTGACTGTCAGATAAACTGCTATTCATCATTTGACATATATTGTTTTATTGCCAACCCTCTTAGGATTCCATCGTATGTGGATCTTGCGGGACGAGCAATCCATCTTATTTGACTCACTGCTCTTCGTGCGAACATCGCTTTCCCATTCCTGTTCACTCTGGAACGAACGCTCCTCCTCTTCCAAAATTGAACGGCGAACTCACCCGATGCCCATCGTGCTCTAGAGTCAATAATCCTGATGCCCGCTTCTGTGATTGGTGTGGTGAAAAGGTAAGTGATTCATTGATATGCTTTTGATGAAAGTCTCTTTCCAGTTCATTTTTGTAATTGATGCACATTAGGCCTATTACTCATATTTTACACAGCGACTTCTTGAGATGGCTCTCTTCAATATGTCCCAGGTTGTTATGTACCTGGCGTCTGATTGGTCAATGCCTTATTGACGTATGGTTTTCAGCCTATTCCGGAACAAGGTCCATTGACCTGCTCGTTGTGCAAACACAATAATCCTCCGCACTCCAAGTTTTGCTCTCAGTGCGGCTCCAAGTTTGTTGCTCCCGATCGCATGGATCCCAGGAATTTAGATCTTGGTGACCAAACCAGTTCATTCCAGTTCAAGGACTTGCCTATGTGGAAAACTGTTCCGCTTCCTGTGCTACCGAAGTCGTCGCAAGAGTAAGTATAAATAGTACGTGACAAGGCAAAGTAACATGTGCATTTTACGTCTGAATGTAATTTTTCTTGGTAAAACATTGATGAAGGATAAATAGGAACATTGTCCACTGCCACTTTTTTCATCATACAGTGAAACTAATGTCACTTTTTGCTGTTTGTTGCATCTTTTGAAATCTTCTATTGTGGTTGTAGTGATAGATTTCAAACATGTTTCATTTTAGCTCCAGAGTGGTTCGCGCTGCGAAGCCAATAAGCAGCGATGTCCAGACACAGACTGTTGGGATGTTCTATCCCGGAGGCAAGAAGGTCTATCAAGAGCAGGAGATGATGCAGCAGATGAGAAATCAAGAAATGAGACAAAGGGACAAAAACCCACCTCTTACCGCTGTTAGTCCAGGAAAAGGTTTGTAGTGCTTAAGCTTATGAAGAAGAAGGCCAGAGGCCTTTTATTTTTAGCAGTAAGTGCTGAAACTGCGTACTTCAATTTTTTTCTAATAGGTGATGTCTTGCCTGAGTCGTTTATAGTTCTTCCATTTAATCTTTTCCATATTTAGGTTACTGGAGAAAACAACTTGATCACATTTGCGGCCACTTGCGAGCTTACACGAACAACAACGTTGAATTTCGATCTGTTGTTGCCGATCCCAAGTTAGGCAAGGTTTGTACTTCGATAGTTTCTGACATTCTGTTTCTATTTTACGACGAAAGTTCAGATAAAGTCTTGTTCTCGGTTGAATATTTGAGTTTTTTCATTTTTTTTAAGTGTGCACAGTGTCACTCACAAAGAGATCTCAAAATGAATGTAGAAATTCAACTTGTTCAAAGGTTTTTTTTAAAGAATTATCTCTTTTTTCAGATATTATCCACAGCTATCGATGAAAGAGAAGAAGAAATCACCCTCAGTATGACGTTTGCACTCAAAGGGCACACAGAGTTCGGCGACGGCGGAATGCAGGGACTCCAGAGAGGTTGGTTGTATATTTTTTGTAGCTTGTTTGCTTATCAGTAGTGAAAACAATTCTTGACCTAACCACTTGGATTTTTGACGTTAAAATTCAATTGTTTTGATCATAATCAATTTTTTGTGACATTTCATTACATTGTAACGGGATTCGGGATCTAATTCACATCAAGGTGCCGAAGAAAACTGAAACACTTTTTACGCAGCGTGCGTGCTCTATTATTATTTATTTCCATTTTCAGCGTTTTTAAATCTAAGCCTTCTGGAGAGAACCGTTTTCCTTTCACAAGTTTTTTCTTTTATTTTCAGCTGTTTCACTGACAGCTTAGTGAAATATTTAACAGTCCAATAGGAGACGAAACACGATTATTTGGTGGAAGATTCAACGATGTGTCACACAGTATTGTGACTCCAAAAAAATGACAATAAATAATAAGCTCAATGTAGATTTTAATTTAACTATAGCCTATAGTTTGATAAACTTTTATCGCAAATCGTGAGGATTTCAGTAGAAAAATATATAGACTTTAAGAGTTTAAGTCTTTCGGTTGATCTGCTTATTAGGCATTTACCGAAGGAAACGTTTTTTTCTGACCGGTATTTCCGTATCTTAATTTTTTTGGTTTGTTCTTTTTTATCTTTGTTTAATTTTCAGATTTGTATCGTTCGAAAAAGAAGGTTGCATTTGGTAGCGCGTTTGACCAGGAGGGAGATGAGAATGCGAAAATCGGAAAGAAAAAAAAGAAAGGCAAGAAGAAGTCGCTGCTTGCTCGAGAGGAAAAGATGAATGTGAGCGAACGATGTTCAAATCATTTCAGAAACATACCAACAACCCATACAGCAAAATCCGTCTTTTTTATATTTATCGTTTGCAGACGTTGAATCAATGTAAAAATGACGAATTTTGCTGTAATGAAGCTATTAAGTTTGAAATTGCTTTGTTGAGTTAATGATCTTTTTATATATAAAAAGCATCCTTTGCCATATTACAGCCTGAAGATCGTTTGCTGGTCAAAGAATTAGGTCCTCGTGGTGAAGGAAGACCAGGAGAGGTGAGGCAGTTGCTGAAGGAAGGAGCCGATCCGAACTGCCTCAATCCAGAACGTCGATCCGTCCTCTGCGTTGCTGTGATGAACGATAATCTTGATTGTGTCCGAGAGTTGGTGAAAGGAAAAGCGGATGTCAACAGGAGATCTGGTCCTTACCATAACACTCCTCTGCATCAGGCTGTCAAATTAGGTCCAGACGGCAAAGACATGGTCAAACTTTTACTTCGGTAAGTAAAAAAAAAAACTTGCAGTGAAATATTTTGACTTATGAACCTGCTAAGATTAAGGTTTCAATTTTTTTTTTAGTTTGGGCTTAATATTTCTACAATCAATGAACACCAGATCAATTTCGTTGCCATGTGAAAAATTTTTGCTTGGCGTTTTATCACTTTAACGTCATTTTCTTAGCAAACTGTTAGACCAAGCGACTCTTGTCTCAAGAAATGTGCAGCACCAACCGAAATGTATTGTTGATATTTACGTAATTCCTTGCTTTTTCATCAGTTATGGCGCAAAGACAGACATAAAAAATGAGCAAGGTCTGACTCCATATGATCAAGCAGTGAGATCTGACTACAACACAATCTTGGCGATATTCAATGAACCGAACGAAACGAAAAAAGATCCACCGAAAGCGAGAGTGATTAAAGTAACAACAAAAAAGAAGTTTAAAAAGAAGAAAGATAGCAGTTCTGAAAGCAGCGATGACAGCGAAAGTGACGATTTTTAATTGTTTTAGTATAGAAGTTGACTCAAATTAATATGCAGCAGCAGTTTTTCATTCTTTCGATATGCAAAAACGATCATTTTGCACACGAAATTTTGTTTTGCGTGATGAGCTATGCACAAGGCAGGTTTATGAAAATAAACTGCTGGTATTTATTGTCGCCTTTTTATCTTGAAAAATAAACTAAATGTTCAAAACCGATCCTGATGCATACGCCATTGTTGAACCTGTATCTATCCTTAGTCGATTGCATGGTAGTTTACCTAGAGTAGTCCGTATTTGCAGTACTATTTATGTAACTTATCACGACTGACTTCAGGGAGCTAGGTCAGGTTATTATCAAGTTATTATCAAAAACAGTTGTTTTCTGAAAGTTGATTTACCAATCAAAAGCCCTGTGTAATGAATCGTAATGATGGCATCTCTTTTCCTACTGTTTGTAAAAAACTACTGTAAGTGCTTGTCTGATGTACTTAAATTGGTTTCATGCTGATTGAACACTGTGTAGTGTTGCGTATACAATTTGATTGTTTATGACTCCTACCGTTCATTTTCTCCCCGCTCTGCCGTGATTTAAGTTTCTTGTTGAATGATGACATTTGCACTTTTTTTCTAGTTTCAAAACTTGCGCGCGATAATTTTTGCTTAGAAGTTGAATTTCATTTTGCATGTTTGGTTGGTTTACAGCAACATGGTCCAGTGTTTTACCATGCTAGACAGGTAGTCATTACCTGACCTAGCCCCCTGAAGAAGTTAGTCGTGTCTGGTTGACGAAACATCGGAATAAAATCAGATTATCACCTTATACAATAATTATACATCTTGTGATAGTTCAGCTTAGTTTGCACCAGAAGAACGCATCATGTTTTTTAACTAAATACCTGGTGAACAGCCCCATTCAATTTAGCATCATTTTTAGCATCACGGCTCAGTTGACTTTATTCTATTGCAAAACTTTATGATTATTTTTAAATTGTGTCGAGGTATCACAGATATTGCGGTATTTTATTTTTATCTTTGGTCATGTCAATATTAGTACATTTGTTAGCATTGATGAATACATGATACAAATCTGTCACTTCAGTTTACATTAGAACTTCCTTTTAGTCACTAGTGAATGCAATAAAACGTTTGTAGAAGTGATGTATTTGTAATAAAACATAAATTAATCCATGAACAATAGTCTTCTATGTTGTCGGATCTCTTGCAGTAACAAACAGATCGTTGATTGATTTTCAAAACAAAACTGACCGTTTTAATAATATTCAATTGACTGGTACGTGATACGTATTTGGTGCCGTATCTGAGGATCTTCGCCACTGCTCTGCACTCGATCAAATGTAATTATTTCCTGGTTTTAAGTTGCACACAAACCTTCCACCTGATCAATATGACAATTCAATCACATTTTGCTTTCCGATTGAGAGCTTCCATTTCTACACAGACAGATATAAGGCACAAGCTTTTTTAAATTAGGTTTCGAATTGCGACACCATGTCATAAACGGTGGTCAGAAGCCAGTCGCTGCCGCAGGGTACGTGATAAATCTCCATTTTGTACATGCGCCTTGAACAGCAAACACGCTTTGCACTAGGTCAGATAGTATTTTCACATCCTGAAAATTTAGGTCTATATCTTCTGTTTCGACCAAAAAGGCCAGATACATAATCCACAATTTGTTATTTATCAATCGTGCTGCAAATTTGGAAACTTTTACAGACCTCCTGAAAATATTTCGGGGACCCCCAGTTGAGAACCGCTGATCCATGAGGATCGTTCACTCAACATGCATTTCCGTCTTTGCAAAACACTGCACGAAGTTGTTTGGCAATGTCATAATTTGCATATAATACTGGAGCAACATCTGCATGGTAGTTGACAGGCCCAAAAAATGACACTTCTAAGAAAACGCACTAGCTTACTTCTAAAGCATATGCGGTGGTTTCTTCAAGTTTCGGGTTCCTTAGAAAGGTCACGGGCCCCTAAAATCATCCTGGGCTCTTGTCGAAATGTACACCATCGTTACTGCTGAATTTTTGTCTGGAGAGTTTCTATGATCGCGTTTAGGTCATTGTTCAGTCCATTTCAACCTGATCGCTGTAAATCGAGTAGGGCTACAGTGCGATTCATCATGGATACGGTAGTTCATGCTTTCCTGTTTATTGTTTTTATTTTGGATGAAACAAGGGCAAGAAAATATTTGTTAATCATTTACCTACTAAAAACTCTTGTCTCGAACGATATTCGACAAGTTGATTTGTTCTCAAGATTTGAGTGCCTTGCCGACTTTGAGTTGGCAATCATTGCCAGAGGAAACGACGCGGTACAATTGCACCTCAAAGAGGCCATTTTCATAAGTAGACAAAATCCAAAGATCAACGACCGAGCCGAAAAGGAAGAACTACGTCACCCAATCTATTAATCAACTGATTCAACAAAATTTCACAGCAATAACGCCTAACAACACCGAAACTCAACAGACAATTGCCTCAAGCCAAACAAAAGAGCCGCATTAAACAACGACTCACTGACTCAACACCATTCGTCATTGGGAACAGTGTTTCGAAAGCAAGTGCAAATCGCTATTACAACTCGCAGCATCAGGCTAAAACAGGTCGTTAATATCTACATTGTGAAGTAAACAACGATCATGGTGCTAAAAGCGAAACTCAATCTCTTAAATTTGTGAAGTTATATCCAACCTAGTCTCACGTTTTTTTTTTTGTTTTTTAAAATGAAATCTAAACGTGGCCAGTAAATCCTGGCCGGACTATGGTGTTACAAGCAATAAATTTACTGCACAAATAGGCTACCGTTCAAATATGCACAAAAATGATTTCTATCAGGCTAGCGATGACAATGCAAAGCATTTGTATATTAACCCAACTAAGAATATTTAGGCCAAAACATTCTAGCATTGCTCATTCTAAGAGTAGGGTACTTTTAGTCTAAATCAATAATAAAAGTCTGTCACATGATGCTGCAACCAAAAGGTAAAAAGTTTATTTGAGTTACATCATGGCTGATTAGCCTAGATATAAATCCAAAGCAGCTTTAAGAAAAAGCAGTGGTTAGTTCAATGGTAGGCTTCAGTTTGTTAATAACTACCTTTCCCACAAAATGCAGCACATTAACTTCTTTAACTAATGTTCACATTAGGTCTGAACTACTTGATCACTTGGGATTGCTGTTCCGTTAGGCTATTTGCATTATTGCGAGACTTGGCACAGACAGTCTATCAATATCTATTGGCCAATAGCTAATTAACCGTCTGTTAATCGATTGCATATAAGTTATAAAAGTATTTTGGGGAAGAGGAAGTGCCCCTTTTGCACCCCATTTCCTATCAGCAAATGCAACAATGTACGGTAGGCTACTTCCACAGTTTATTACAACTTTCATAAACCATTCTGAAAAAGTTTTTATTTTATTTACAGTTTGCAGTTTTTGTTTCTTGCTTCAAGCGTAAGCCTGGCGTAGCGCATAAAAATAACACGTTTTCGAAATGGCACAATAATTCATTTATTTAAAAAATTGTGTTGTCATCAAGGTAACGCAAAAGTGGCATAACGATGGCTTACAATGATACGAGCAAGTAAAAATTGTTTTCAATTGCAAAAAAATTGCACAGCGGCACAGTTATACTCTCCAATAGCTACAATTCCTAATGTCAAGGATTTTGAACCAATGAACGCTTTACTGAAGCTTTAATTACAAATTCTAACATTCACAAAAATAATTCATAAAGTGTTTTGTAGATCGGCTGTATTTCTTCTGTACTTTGTGTTATGAGCAGCAAGGTTTTCCTTCTTTCATTTGTTCTGCAAACCACACCGGAAGTTTGACACATTTTTCCAGAAACTCAACGAAACCCTTGCAAGGCTCCACGCACACCACAAATGGTAAGCAGATGATGTAAAATGCTGCAATAAGTCCAGCAACAGGCCAACCAACGATCAAGAGACCAAAAAACCAAGCAATAGACCATAGAATATTTCCCATCTTAAACGAATACTTGCTGTGCAATCACAGATCAAGCCACAAGTTTTGAGATCAGTTTGATTAATTAAAAACAAACCTGAAACACCATTTTGAAATATTTTCAAATTTTTGTTGGCCACTTAACTTCAATCAGACCAATATTTTTATGCCAACAAATAATCCCACTGTACTAAAGCTTAACCTAAATAAAATATAGTAGGCCAATTACTGCCGGAGATCAGTTGCGGAGTCAGCAACATTCGTTTCCAACACTGTAGTTTAAAAGTAGCCTATCCATCTTACGTCTGTCTGCTTTGTTAATTTAAGGTAGCAAATAGACAATATAACAGTTTAATCAGGTTTGGTTGTTAACATCCTTGCTCTTCCAACCCATATTTCTTCCAATGCATGCCTCTACAATATTTTTTTTCCAATATCTAGTCTGTCCTTAAAAAAAAACAATTTATTTCTGATCTTGAGAATATGAATAGCTTCACTGTTTTAATGTTTTCTTTATTAATCTTGATGTTTATGCTATCCGCTTTTTAGTTGTTATAATTTTGTCTTTTTGATGTTAAGTTTTAACCCAGCCTTTTCACTTACAAATTAAATGCTTGATCTTGTTTCCATGTCCTCCAGACATACCCAAAGCTGGTTACGTTACATAACGTCACCAGACAACGTTTTTGATGTTTAGGTTTAGTCCAGTTGGCGTTTGAAATTAGTTTAAAACTTCTCTAAACTTTACTGCATAAAAATATAATTTAGGCTATGGAGTTTCTTATAGCCTAGGCCTACTATGCACACAATGATTTTGTAGATTGTCTAAAATGACAAGATTCTAATACGACCGCCTTTTTGTTCACAAAGTTAATCAATAACCCAAGTTAACTCGATACATTGCTGACGTCACACACAAAGTCTCCAGGATTAGTAATTTACTGCTGACAAATAGACGATTGCGGTATGACATCACTTATGTCATTGTGAAGATCGATCATGAATAAATTGGCGATTCGGGCTTTTTATATCGGTTTGATTGGGCTGCACCAAGGCCATGTGAGTAGGCTAACTTTTTCAAGCAGCAATGAAAAAAAATACTGCTCAAAAAAAACATAGAAGAATACAAACACAACTGCGCCAAGTGCAGCGTAAATTTTTTCCAAAAATTTTAAACTCCCACCCGAGTCCGATCCCACCCAAAACCCGAGACTTCGGCTTGTAAATAACTTACTCCAAAACTCTGACTCTTGTACGCCTCTGGATCAAACTAGAAAGCCAGGCCAGGCGAATGTTTATGTAATAGTTGCAGAACATAGAAGGAGCGTCTTGCTGAGCGGCAAATATGGATCTTGAGAACACAATTAAAAGATAGGAACCGTCCTTTTTCCTTTTAGCCTATACATCAAATTGAATATCTTTGAAATTTACATTTCTATTGCACTATCTGCTCTGCTTAGTCTCCAACAGAATCTACTACTGTAACACAGGCTACAACTCACAAAACAGTGGATCAGCTTTTGACGGAATTTTGACTCTATTATCGGCACGTATGTAAGCTGTTGAGAGTCGTCAACTAGGCTACCATATTACGACTCTGCCGACAACTTGGTAGGCTATTGCTAATGTGGTTCTGCACACCGCCAGGTATGCGGTATCATAAATAACGAACTTTTTGTTGCGGAAGTTGACGCAAAAACTCCTGTTTTATCGTCCAATGGTGCAGTAGCCAGTGATAGATTTGTATCTGTTGAATACAATGTATTTGTATCTAACAATAAAGTATTATAGGATTATTATTTCTTAGTCTGAAATTTCAATTAAATTTATATTCACTTTCAAAGCTTGATCCTAGCAAGTTACTGTATAACAGGTTTGAATCACTGATACAGAGAGAGTGACAAAGAGTAGTTTCTGCTGAAGTGTTGTTGCGTATAAATTATTCTATCTACTAGTTTTCGCTGAATGTAGAGTACGGTAAGCCATTCTTTGAAATGCGTTGCTCAGCAAGCTCACACCCCGAGAGTTCATCCACCGTTGATTGATTTTGCCGTTTACAATATGTTCACGCAGTCGTAGACGCTAAGCTGTCGGCGCAGAATATTAATCATGATATGAGTCATTCAAAAACTACCTTGTTAAAACATAGCTAGTTTAGTAAAGCCATCTGGCTGTAGCCCAAAGGCCTGATTGTAAAACCCAGATTTATTGCAACTTTGGGCGAGCTTTCTTATCAACTGGTACAATACAATTGCGGTTTGTTCATACAGCACCCTACACAGTGGCGTAGCCAAGGGGGGGGTTTTGGGGGTTACAACCCCCCCTTTGGCACGCGTGTGACGTCACGATATTGAGAATGATGCTTTCTGTCTAAAAAAAAATTGCCTAATTTTAAACAAAATTGCATTAAAAGAGCGAGTTTTGCCAATACCAAACATTCAAACATCTCAGCCAGGAATTAGCAACAAGAAAACACAGAGACTTAGCTTTTTTTTCCGAAAAATGCCGAAGAAAACATGATCTTATCCTTTTGCTATGCTACCGGACAGCACCATTTTACAGGAATATTCGTATCCACATTTTTGTTGAAAATGCTCTCAGAATGCACCAAACTGAAAGTAATTTTTCAAAATTTTCTGGGGGAGGCCCTCCAGACCCCCCGTCAATGGGTGGTCAAAACCCCCCCTTTCAAAATTCCTGGCTACGCTACTGACCCTACATGCAGGTTAGCCCAAAAATGGAACAAAGTGCGTGAAACCATGCTGAACAAAACAGACTAATCTGATAATTGTGTGAAACAAAGCTCACTCAGTATGGGCTATATTTTGTTTTTCTAGCTGATGGCGTACCGGCATTCAAACACTTGCGTTAGAAAATTCACAGCTATACATCATCGTATGATATGATTAACTACAGTAGATGTTAAAAGGCTCTGAGCGTGAAATACTGTACCGATCTTTTCCTTGCAAATGCAGTAGGAAAACTAAAATTTAAAGCAATATGTTTTGTTTTGATTAAATACTATTAATACCGTACTACAAAAAGTGCTCAAGGCCAAGCAAACAGCCAAGCAGAACGATGTACCAGTGGTTAGGTTTAAACTCATGTAGAAACATTAAAGACACAGCAAGCCAATTTGTTTCGAACCTCAAGAAATGCATTTGCAACCCATCCACATTTTGAGAAGCCCTGCTACAAAGCACTGGAAGTGGGCTACTGCAATAAGTAACATTTGTTGGATCTGCCATTAGTTGTTTTTGTGAAAAACCCGTTGGTCTACTTTGCCAAAAATATAGTAAACATTTCTTATAAAAGATCAGAACAAAACTTCAGTAACCTGTCAGCATTACCTGTTAATACTACTAAGTTATTAACTGAACATCAGAAAACGTATTATTAACGTTATTCATATCTGTAGAGGATCTCAACTACTCCTTTGCAATTTACAAGTTCTGTAGCTAGACCCCTAGGCCTATTTATTTTATCGTCTAAGAACGCTGACCCTGGAAAGTGTTTACTTTTAAACTAGCAAAATGCAGCATCCAGTGCAAGCTGTGACAACAGTTCAATGATTAGCTTTTCAATTCGTGCCAAAACATGGAGATTTTCTGAAGGCCACAAATCTTCAACTAGCCTAAGTGCTATATGGTTACAAGGCATAGAGAAATCAATAATTACACCATTTCTTCTTCGTGATTTTTCGCAGGCATGAGAAAATGTTTTTAGTTAGTTTTTAATTAAAATTACATCACTTAAAGTAGGCCTACCATATTTTCATCGCCTAAAAAGAGGACGTGTTTCGCCAGCAAGTAGAGTTTTACACTTGAAATATCTTTTAGGTCCTACATCTTTTTAGATCATTACAGTATAGGCCTACGTAGAAAAAGTTACCAAAAACATCAGGAAAACAGATTGACTGAACGTTTAACTTATTTTTTCTCATTTTTAGTGCTTCCATGCTAAGACAACAAATGATTTTATATTAATTATTAATAGTCAGTAAAAAAGTGAAAAAGACCTAATTTTTAGACAGTTTCAGTCACAGCAATGATCGCAAAAATCAGCAAAATGTGACAAATCAGGCACGATCTCCAAGCCTTAACTTTTTTCAACAAGGAATGATAAGCCTTACGAAATTGTTAAGTTATTTGCAAGAAATGTGATTAAAACAGTGGGCTGCACACAGTGCTGGTCTTAGGGTTTTTCGGGCCCTGTGCGGAATATGCTTTTGCGGGCCTCAATGACAATAATCCAATTCAGTGGCGTAGCTAGGTACTTTGAAAGGGGCGGCGTGATCGCCAAAGACGACAACCAGCGGCGGGGGGTCTGGGGGACCTCCCCCAGAAAATTTTGAAAAATTAATTTGAATTTGGGACATTCTGAGAGCATGTTCAACAAAAATTTAGGTATGAATATTACTGTGAAATGGTGCTGTCCGGTGGCATAGCAAAAGGATAAGATCATGCTTTCATTGGCATTTTTCGGAAATAAAGCTATGTCTCTACAGTATGTTGAGTCTGGACTCTGGATGCAACCTATTTCGTCCCCTGAAATCGTGTAACAAAATTAAATTTCGACTTATTTCGCCCCTGAAAAGATCAAGAAATTTTGAAATGTTTGCGGCAACTCCGATCAGCGATTTCGGCTATGTCGTTTTTTTTTCTCGATCTTTTCAGGGTACGAAATATTTAGGCGACGAAATAAGTTGAATTCGTTGAGTCTCTATGTTTTATGGTTGCGAATTCCTTTGCTGAATTCACTTGTTGAATTTTTCCTTTGAAAATGACAAAATTACTGCATTTTCTGAGTAAATTGCGGGCCCCCTAATTTGCGGGCCCTGTGCGATCGCACGGTTTGCACATCCCAAAGACCGGCACTGGCTGCACCTGCACATAACCATTGCGATGCTAAAAACGGCGTGAACTAAAAAGCTGTTCCTTTCCTTGCAAAGCTGTAGGCCTATCCATGCCACGATTTCTTTTGCTGTATGTTAGGTGTTTACACATGTTGCACGTTTAAACATTCGATTTGTTTCAAGTAACAAACGAACCAAACTGAGTTGGTAATCAACAATCTGTAGTACAAGCGTTGTATCAATATAAAACGTATGTAGGTAAAAGAATAATTTTTGTGAAAGTGTGAGCATGGCCTTTAAAATGCCGTTTAACATCTTACAGTGAACCAGGCAATGAACGTTCAACAACAGTTCCATAAAATGCGCCAATTTCTTGTAGAATTTATAAATCAGCATGCAACATTGGTAGGCCTACACAAAATGCTTAAAAAACAAATAGCCTACAAGCTGTCGCTGAAACATCATCAAGCAATATAATTCCGTTGAAAATGTAAGCATGAAAACCCAAACTGTCAAAAAAGAGATTTTATAAAAAAAAAAATAGAACTGGTAAGTAGCCTACTCAAAAGCTACAAAATCATTTCTTTGACTTTATTTAAAATGCGACGTGTTCCATGGTTTGATCGTTTCAATTACGTCATGCTACAGTATATTAACCTATTGTATTCAGTTAACTTAGCATAATGATTTGGCTGCAATCTGATGTGATGTCAAGCCATGGATGATTTATTCGATCAAATCAAATCAATGTGCACCTCGTTTGCCCAAAACCTGACAAGTTTTGGTAGCTGTTGTACATTCGAATATCGGTAGACCTACCGTATAGTTAATGTAGAGTACGTACTGCGCAGTGTACGTTGATCATATAGGCCATGCTGAGCAGTGAGCACAAGGCATATGCACACAGATTTATCTATACTAACTACAGGTTTTAGGATATTTTTCTTTAAAAAAAATGAATTGTCAAATTCATCGCATGGTTTCTCCTGGTGACAATCTGCATATACGTCACTGGTGATGATGCGTTCACTGCAAACTTGATCCAATATCGCAAAAGATCAGTCGTCAAAAAGCTACTGATGTAGAAAGACAAAGAAAGTGAATCACGTCATTACAAACCACTCTAACAAACGGAGATGATGGATAAGAATAGCGTTCTGCACATTCGGCTGCATACGTTTTTATAAGAGACCATTTTGCAACATTTCCTTGATCTTGTAACTAAATTTATGTTAGGCCTGCCATATTTTCATCACCCAAAAAGAGGACATGTTTTGCAAAAAAATAAAATGCAAGTAAATTTTTTGCGTTTGAAGAATTTTTTTTACATCTTGGACTATAGGTCTATGCAATAAAAGCTTCAGTTAAAAAACAAAACAAATGTGTTTGTCAAACTCAATCCGTGACTACTTTTTTGTTCTCTTAACTTTTTTCAATGGATCAACTTTAATGGGATCATAAAATTGCTTCCATGGAATATGAATGAAATTGTTTACATTTAAGATGCCAGAAATATATTCAACTTGTCCCCCGATATACCCCAAACATACACCGATATACCTCCAGCTTTACTGCATCCTAGAAAAATGTTTTCTACGTTTGGAATATCATAGCTTATCAGCAACAGCCTATTGCAGACAATCAATTGTTCGATTTTAGAGTTCATTAAAAAATTTGGTGATTCTGCAATATTTGAACTATTTTATTCAGTGCCACCATTCAAAAAAAAGATAATGTAGGCCTATCAGTTTTAAGTCATGTGATTTTGCCTCTCCTCTGCCTTGCCGTTTCATTCTTATGCGTTTTTTTTTTTTCGATTTTTGTCTATGTATAGATGAGATCTGTAATTTCAAAATTTGAAAAGGGCTAACATGAGTGTGGCCGAAAACGTTTGTAATCTTTAGCTTATTTAGGCTACATGTTATTATGTTAAATGCCGTCTGTATGTTAGGCTTTATTTGTCTATGGCTAAAAAAATCACCTCTCTACCAAAACTGTGTTTCTATATTCATCAAACCGATTGTTAAAACATTCCAAAAGCTTTGCGATATTTTAAAGTCAACTACGTCCTAGAAAAGTCACAACGAAGTTGTAAGACAATCATAGTAGGTTGTTATTATTATCGTATTACGCTTTAACATCTACGTAATAACAAAATAAACGAAAAGGCAACATCAGCGAGTGGTAAAAGTTCTGTTTGAAGTATCACCTTC
This sequence comes from Aplidium turbinatum, assembly GCF_918807975.1. Classification (NCBI taxonomy): domain Eukaryota; kingdom Metazoa; phylum Chordata; class Ascidiacea; order Aplousobranchia; family Polyclinidae; genus Aplidium; species Aplidium turbinatum. Next base: position 43,937,040 of record NC_137472.1, on the reverse strand, counting down.
AACACACCAAGACACCGGCAATATCTTTCAGTAAAATATGATGATAATATCGCAATAAGTAAGTTTTTTTACTTAAATAAAAAGTGTTTGAAAATCTATTGCCTATCTCACAGCAATCTCAAACTTGCTTTTTGGTAGCAATTAGGGTACCGTCGCCAAAAAGAAAGTTGAGGCGAGGGTTGCAACTCTTTCTTTCAAGATATATGTGACGACTCAGTAATTTGAATCAATGATAATAATAATATCATTGCTCCAATATTTCATTGTAAAACACGTCTCAAAAAAGTCAGCTGACCCCCCAACCTCCCTTGGCTATGTTACTGCATTGTAGCCAACAGTGATTTCGGTAAATTTTCTTGAAAATTAGTAAAATGCTTTTTGCATGCATTTAACTAAACCTCACCAACATGAAGGAAAAACAATTAAAAAGATAATATTTCTGCATTGAAAGCTGTAACGATGTTACAACGTTGAACAACATATCATCAAGCGTAGGCTATTAAGGCAAGACCTAAAATCACATGGTAGACTATAACATTTTGGGTAGGCTATTTTGTGGATAGAAAAATTGAAAGAAACGCAATAGTCATTCACAATATTTTAACATCAAAAAAGGGAACTCTTCTTTTAAGAAATATTATCAAGTGCTGAATGTATGATTTTAAGAGACCAAAATGCCAAAGTCCATTATAACTGTAACACTTCTTATTTGTTCCAATTGCAAAGTTTGGTCCTATACTTCAAACTGGCATGTGCAAAACAAGTTGATTTATGATTACGATTTGATATCAATAATTGCAAATGCCGTTTGCTTTGCGTTAACATAAAAATATATTAATGCTTAGTTGAAAAGTATATTTATTCAAAATTTAGGAATAAGAACATTTTTAGGCAACCAGCATAAGCCTTTAACAGATGTTCTATTTAGTGATTACAAAAGAGCACATCAGCACAAAAACATGCAAAGTACGAAACCACTTGGAAAGCTAATTATAAAAATATAAGACTGATTAGTGATTACCAAGTCGGCTTTAATTGTCAAGGTCTTTCGCAATATCAGACTGACTAAATATATGTTGTTGTTTTTTTTGAAAAATCGGTTTTAGATTTGATTTTCAAAAATGACTTCAATATTGTTAGCACATTTCTTTTTGTGCCACCATGTTCTCCGCAAAATACTTGGGTAATTGCACTCCCTGCAAAAGAAGGTCTACCAGACCTTTACAAGGTTCAACGCAAACAGAAAATGGAAGGCAAAATATGTAAAATCCAGCAGCAAATCCAGCGATAGGCCATCCAAGGAAAAGCAATCCGATAAACCACAAAACAGCCCAGAGAAAATTTCCCATAATTGATGTTGTTGCTGAATAGATCAAAACAAAATACTAGCTTCAGAGCAAGGATTAAGCTGCAAAGTTTAACAAAATTTAATTCCTGCAAACAAACAAAAAAATTTAGGTGAATAATTTTCAGTAGTCTATTAAATGCAAGTATAAAATCTGCCTAATTCGACACCGGCTAACTCGACATTGTGCCTAACTAAACGCTTATTCTTCCTGGCTGTGTTATTGTAAATACCCCGTCTGGCTAACTGGGCATAACTCGACAATTGATTTCACATGAGCCGACAATTTTGATGCCTGATGGAACGTCATGCTGCACTTCCAATAAGGTGCTAATGGATTTGCAGCGATCTCTCACAGTTTGTTTTCACACAGTCTGTCCACTTTTACCCTTTCAAGCTGTAGGCTATGATTGCAAGTTTCAATTCGCTTGATCTGTGGAAAACCTATTTTAGCAACTTAGAAGGCTTTTGTAAATCACTATTTTAGACAAAGTTAGGAAAATTTTTAACTTAGAGAGAAAGATAGGCCTACGATAAGACATTTTTAATTTGTTCTTTTTCTTTCATTGTCGTACTTGATTCCAAGCACTGACTGCCTCTTGTATGAAAAGTTTCCAAGTTTCTCGGTCTTTTGCTGTGTGTAGGCCTATTGTAGCACTGTAGATCACTGCAGTCTCTGCAGATCAGGAAAGGCCGACCTACTGCAGTAAATTCGCTAGTGTAAGTAGATAGTTTGAGAAGTAGTTGATAAATATAGGCTAGTCTTTGTGTAATTTTGAGCTACTTTGTGTCCTGCTACTGTAGCCTACGCACAAATAATGGGCCAGATTTGGGCACTTGTGATGAGAATAAAAATAGCGTCTGGCAACACTGGTAGCAGGAAAAGATTTGTCATATAACTTGAAACTGAAAGAATCACCATTGCCATGGCGGTATGACTGACTATTAATTATTGTTATTGAATAATGGCACTCAACGCTGCATGTTTTCTTGCTAAAATGCATCAATTTGTGCGAGCTTGACCTCAGCTTTGTTACGTATCTGCCAGTACGTACTGGCAGATCACAATTTACGCGTCACAAACTCGCAACAGCAACCAGAATAGAAATGTTTGAACCTAGGACCTCTAGGTCATACAGTCACTATAACATACGGTCACTATAACATACGGCGCGAAAAACCACCTCTACGTTTACACTACCATTAATCCAGCACTGTAGCCTACAGCATTTTGCAGAAACTTTAAAGACTGAAAGGAAAAATAACAACACAAAAACACATTTTTTCCACGTAGGGGGGGCCTTCAAAAGTCGGGGGGCCCGGGGCACCTGCCCCCTCTGCCCCCCCCCTAAATCCGGGCCTGGATGTAGGCATCACGTTCCCTGGGGTGCAAATTTTTTTGTAGTTATTCATGTAGTTCCCTTTTCCGAATGTAATTTTACCTTCAAGAAGTTGAAATTTATTGCATTTTTATAAATATTTTCAGGTTCCTGATGAGGGCTTAACCCTATGTGTTGCGACACGGGGTTTTAAGAGGACGCCCCACTCTAGTAGTGAAATATTTCTCAGAAGAAAATCTGCTAGAAATAAGAAATTTCTTGACTTTTAGTTTTTGTTCTTTGCAAATTTTCTAAACCTACACTGGTAATTTTTCTACCTTCCTGCCCTTCACAAAAAGCATTACGTCTAAGGTGCCTAGACATTTTCGTGCAATGCTAGATATATATAATTTAATTTAAGTGCAATATAAATGTTATTGAAATTACTTTGAAATGTAAAAACGCCCAAAAATGCCTTATATTAATGAGCACAAGTAAATTTTTGTTTAGTTTAGCATTACGTTATGCATGGCCACCTGGAGATGCGGCCTGATTTGTCACATTTTGCAGATTTTGATTACAGCGACTGCTGGTGTTTGACTGACATTTTCTGAGATTTTTTTACTTTTTACTGTCTCCTATGAGGATGTATTGTTGACTTGGGAAAGCAATAGCAAAGAGAAAAAGTAAGTTGAAAAACGCTGAATCAGACTAAAATCTTCGAAATCAAATTTTCTTTGTTTTTCAACATGTGAGGATGTTAAAACCTATTGTGTCATCTGGGGAAAATAGTAAAGAAAGCGAAAAAATATATTTTTTAGAAATATTTATTTAAACATTCGCCCAAGTTAGCAAAATCTGGAAATTTCTGCAAAATGTGACAAATCAGGCCGTATCTTTAGGTAGCCAATAGCCATGCTTTATGTTATAATTCAAAAATTTCAATTTTGAAGCTATTTTTGGGAAAGTAGAATAAAAACCGACTTTCTCTGACGTTTTTTCATCTCAAACACTTTATTTAAATTTATTGGGTAAAAATTTAATTTCTATGCGCACAATACACATGCATGGGCGCCGATCCCGATAGGACAGTGGGGACATGTCCCCACCATCTTTTTACATGTCCTCACCATCTTTTTACATTATTTTTGTAACGTAAAAGGGAAAATATTACCCGAATGTCACAATTGTATCAGTCAGACGTTTAAAATATATTGAAAGGAGGGGACAACATTTTTGTTTTATGCGAGGAAGCCCCAACCGTAGTAGAAATGTTTTATTAGGCGGAGAAACCCTGGTGTAAATTGCAAATTGTGTTTGTTTTGGTTACGCCAGGGCCACACAGTGCAGAGTTTTAGAATTACTTAGAAAGAGTCGTACAAGCATGTAGTGCAGTAAGTTTAGCTTGTGTTACTTTTGTATAAGAAAAAAGCTATTTTTTCAGTTGTTATTAGGCCTACATTGAGGTTAAGAGCTGCTGAAACATCTTTGCCGGTTTGGCAAAAAATTGTATAGGCTATAGGCCAAATCAGCAGTTGGAAGGCTGTCAGGCAGCTTTTTTTCAATTGAAAAAACTTTTACCCTACCCAATTTTTAAAAGACTTGTCACGTTCCAAATCGTCTTCAATATGGACATGGTCAACCTCTTAAACTTCAAACACCATAGACGATCGATCGGTCAGAGTATTTTGCAGTCATTGACAGCTCGCAGCAAAATCTTACTGACTATTTCAAGTCGACCGATCTTGAGCACTACAAAATTCTACAAGAATCACTCTTTAGTGGAAAGCTACAATCACATTTGGTAGACGATTATCCTGAGTTCTTTGACACAGAGTCCCTTGCACAAAATTTTCGAATGATATTCAAGAAGATGCCATCCGCTGTTCGGCAAATGTTTCCGCAAGTGGAACTTTTGCTCATATCACCTGCCAGCTCGTGTTTAGCTGAACGGTCATTTTCAACTTTGCGACGTATCAAAACTTTGTTACGATCTACCATGACACAGAAACGGCCAAAAAATCATGCAATGGTCTGCCATGTAGGCTACACAACAAAGTTTTGTATTCGATCAACCTTCATTACCTCACTATGGACTTCGTTTTTAATTAGCCGGAGACTCGTTGCCGAGTTTGGACTTCTGCTGTCCAATGCTGACACTGACAATTAAAATGCATCGCATTAAACTTGTAGCCTAGGCTACCTACTGTATTTGTTTGTTTGTTGAACAGACCCCGATCTTTCAGCTCACTTCGCTCGTCTCCCCTTTCTTTCCTGGGTAAATGTCCCCACCAATCTTAGAGAGCGATCGGCGCCCATGCACACATGGCTATTATCTTGTAAAATATTTTGGCTCTGTGATTTTCATAGCTCCCGTTATTAGCGATTAATTAGCACGGGGCTAAGATAGCCCGTGACGTGCTTTCCGCGTGCGAAAACAGCTCGTATTAAGATAGGGTTAAGTTAGGCCAAAAACGTTCGACTGTTAAAACTATTTGTAAATATGTAAAATATAATATTATAATGCTCAGCCCTGTTGTATTGTTGTGTCGGAGGCTATTCATATCTAACCTGTAAGCAAAAGGGATAAATGGGGAACATACAAAAACTTCATTTTTGGTGGCAGGTTTGGGGGGGCTTCAGCCCCCTAAACCCCATGCTGGGTGCGCTACAGGTCAAAAGTCTCTACAAGCAGGCCCGGATTTAGGGGGGGGCAGAGGGGGCATGTGCCCCGGGCCCCCCGACTTTTGAAGGGCCCCCCTAAGTGGAAAAATTGTAACTTTGTGTTATTTTTTTCCTTTCAGCCTTTAAAGACTCTGCAAATTGGTGTGTAGTGCTGGAGTAATGCTATTGTAGACGTGGAGGTGGCTTTTCGCGCCGTAGGCGCGAAAAATTTTTTACAGGGGGGCCCCCCGATCTAAAAGTGCCCCGGGCCCCCCATCAGCTAAATCCGGCCCTGTCTACAAGTATGCAAAACTACCAGGAATAACCAATCAAGGCTTTGTCAGTCCGAGGATAAAGATTCAAAACCAAACCAATAAAAGCATTATTCATCTGCATTCATTGCCTTTAATCTACCGTTTGAAATTGCTGTAAAGTTTAGGACTGTTTAGGTAAAACCAATCATTGCTGAACAAGAAGGTAACCTTACTTACAGTCAATAAAAGAATAAAATAGCCTAACTCAAAACTCTCTTTTTTGTATATCCACGTTTAACTGGAACAAAAATGGGTTGTGTTTCCACCAGATAGCCTACAGTCATGTCGCAAGCGGCCAAGCACAAACCGTAGAAAGCTAACTATCAGGGCAAAGCCTACAGCTGAAAACTATGGCAGGGCTATACCCTTATGGTATAGCCCTGCCATAAAAACACATTGTGCTTAATTATCTTCTTCACACGGTAAGCTTTTCGTTTTTACTAAGTGAGATCTCTGTATGCTATTTCTCAGCTCTTTGTGCTTGACAATTTGTCTTTTTTTTCCTTCATCTACACACCGTAGCCTACCAGTAAAACACGCAAACACACTACCATTGTTGTATTTCTCGTAAGCAAACATGCCGATTCAATTTGTGTCAGGTTATTCTGTATAAGCTTGCGACTTTTACGTGAAGCTATGGTTACCGTCTCAGTTGATAGCTTATACTCTCTGTACTTTGTTGACATTTAATCTCGACTATCTTTAAATAACTATCACCTTGGTAGCTAAAATCTTTAAAAAAATACGTTTTTGTTTATTCATGATGACGTCATTCTTTCATTTCTTTGATGTCTCAATGGAAATAGTCCAGAAATAAACATTGGTACCACACCCTGGTATCCTTACGCAACGCAAGACCTGTTTACTCCTACGCAAAGCTTTCAAAACTAATTTGAAGCCTTTAAAATTTACTTTAAGTGCCGTCTATTGACTTATGCCAAGTACGCTACTACAATAGCTTTGGAAAATTCAATTGAGTCGTTCATCACATTTAGTCATGAGTCTCATAACATACTTTTCCGCAAATACAGACTTACTGTATACAAAGTTGTTCTTCAGCATCTGTTGAAAAGACTGTCAAGACTTGCACAATGTCGCAACGTGGCCTAAGCTACCGCTATAATGATGCAAGCATGACTCCATAATATAGCACTGACGAACTCTAATACGCTGCACAGATCTCTGGGCTCAAAGCCAAATCCCACTCACAAGTTAATACAAATCTTTTAATGATCAGCGAGCTTATGGTTCAAACTTATTATTTCATACCGGCCATTGCCATGCTTGCGTAACGCTGTTCTATAGAATGCCAAATACAGAGTAACAGTTGGAATGTCACTCAACCGTTCAATGGCAATAGCGCGGTAATAGCGTCGAGCTTAGAGAGCCTAATATTTTCACTGTTTGCGTTTAGATTTACTGCATAGACCAGAACTATAGGCTTTAACTTTATTGTATTTCCTCACGATTTACCATATAAGGATTGCTGAAGTTGTCACTCTGCATTAATAAAATATCGCGCCAAAGGTTAAAACGCTGGTTGATGAAATCATGCTACTGCTATTACGTAACGCCTGCATGACAGTTTCCTTGAGCAGCCATAAGTTGCACGCAGCATAGGCCTATAGGCTACAGCGCTGCAGAAAAATCTTTCTTGTCAGCACATTACTCAGACAACATCGATAAAATTTAGAAGCCTATAAAATTTAGAAGGATAAATTTTAAGGGGCCCGGATTTTTTCAAAACATTGTTTCCCAAATATTTAACAATGCACTGAGACAATGAAAGCTATAAATTCAGTCTTGTAACTACATTTAGATGCAACACATGTTACTTTCGGTAGTACACTACAATGTTATGCTATATGTAAGCTCATGTAATTTATAAAACAAGTTAATTTTATTGGGCCCGGATTTTTTCAAACATTGATTTCCAAATATCTAGCATTGCACTGTCATAACAAAAAGCAAGAACTTCAATCTTGTAACAAGTTTAACAACTATATTTATATGCAGTAGCCTACAATACATATTACACCTACATTCCAGTAGCCTACTAAAATTATCAGATTACGCCTTTTATGGGGCTATGCAATTTAAAAAAAATAAAATGTAGCCTAAGGGCCGGCATTATTTCAAATCACCATAGGCTATGTCAAAATGCTTAACAAATAACATTGACTATTTATCTTAGTCAACAAGAAATCAAAATCTATTCTTGTGGCAACTGTGTTTCTCTTGAGATACAATATTAAAACACTTCTACAGTAGGCTATGGCCATAATGGAAAAAGAAATAGCTAACTCAGTCATTGGATATTGGCCAATTTCTAACAGAGTTATGATGATTAAATTGTCTGCAGCACCATTTAATGTAAATATATTACAAATCTATGCACCAACCCAAGAACATACCGATGAAGAGATTGAGTTGTTTTATGAGTCAATAAAGGATGTACCGTACTTAAATATACTAAAAGTGGAGAAGTTAATATAGTAATGAGCAATTTTAATGCAATAGTGGGTGATCATCATGAATATCCAACAACTGGTCGTTACCCAGCTGCTAGAAAGCTACGTATATTACACGTTGATTTTTGGTTGATTTTAGGTAGTATGGTATCTTAGGTAGAATTCAGGTGTTATTAAGGAGTTTGTGTACACCAACAAAAATTCACTTGTTTAAAAAACATTTTTTTAGAAACATATTGTAGCTATCATTTAGTATGACTAGTGTGTAAATATGATTCTAGAAGTTTTATCAGGGCTTATTTTGTGAATATAACTCTTGCAAAAATAACACGTGTTTACCACGTATATTACACGTGTTCAAAATCCTATGATTATTTGACTAATTTTTAAGGTATATAAGGTAAAATCACACCCAGAAGAGGGCATACAAAAGAGAAAAAATGTTTACCCCAGCAGAAGGATGTTTTACCGGAATTTTTTGTATGTTGATTATATGTTGTTTCCACGTGTATTGCACGTTTCCATCTGTTGAAAAGTAACACGTGTTTTCCACGTATATTAAACGTGTTGAAGTTCTTTCGTTCATTTGGGCAATTTTTAATCTGTGTTAGGTAAAACTACCTCCCAAGGACGGTATAAACAGAAAGAATTCTCCACTCAAGTGGATTGGTGTCAACCACGCTCCTCCGCATTTTTTAGGATATAAGTTAGATTATGTGTTTTTGTAGGTGTCTTTACACGTTTTTATTACGTTATGTAAAAAGGAAACTTCATGACATTTTTTAGTCGCAAATTAATGTGATCTTTTAACGATAGTTCTTAGTGTAAATTTAAGTGGTCTCGCTTACTGATATTAAACAATTACTTACTAAGGTTTGGTACGGTAGTCACTTTAACAAGTCGAAATTCTGCCACTAAAAATGACTAGAATGAAACCGCCAACCAATCATAAGCCCCGGTTTAAGTGACGTAAAAATGGCGAAAAGAAGATGATAGAAGGCAAATTAAGTGATGGATTTTTTGTCAGCTGGTTGGCTTAGGGGTTAAGGTTAGGGCTAGAAAGTAGTCATTTCATTGACGCGGGTTCGATTCCCACCACTGCTATTTCTCTTTTTCTTCTCTAATTCCAAATAAAGTTCAAAACAAGCATTAACTCTCCGAATGAGTGCTAGAAGGGTCACAATTGGACCGTAGCCTCTTATAACAATATGTGTTATACAAATGTGTTAAATAAATACAAATGTGTTAAATTGTTGATTTCAGATACGGTACGCGGAAATTAGGTAGAATGTGGGTGTAAAAACACGTAAAATCCACCACCAAATATACCTGTAATACACGTGAAATAGTGTCGACACATATACGTGAAAATTAACGTATAATACACGACCCAAGGAACGTAGAATCTACGTGTCAGATACGAGGAAATTAGGTGTAATGCGGGTGTAAAACACGTAAAATCCACCACCTAATATACGTGTAATTCACGTGAAATAGTGTCGACACATATGCGTGTATTATACGTGAAAATTAACGTATAATACACGATCCAAGGTACATAGAATCTATGTGTCAGATACGAGGAAATTAGGTGTAATGCGGGTGTAAAACACGTAAAATCCACCACCAAATAAACGTGTAATACACGTGAAATAGTGTCGACACATATGCGTGTATTATACGTGAAAATTAACGTATAATACACGACCCAAGGTACATAGAATCTAAGTGTCAGATACGAGGAAATTAGGTGTAATGCGGGTGTAAAACACGTAAAATCCACCACCAAATATACGTGGAAAACACGTGTATTAGTGTTGTCAGATACGAGGAAATTAGGTATAATGCGGGCGTAAAACACGTAAAATCCACCACTAAATATACGTGTAATACACGTGAAATAGTGTCGACACATATGCGTGTATTATACGTGAAAATTAACGCATAATACACGACCCAAGGTACGTAGAATCTACGTGTAATACACGTGAAATTTCTAGCTGGGTATGGATTTGGCAATTTAAATGAACGTGGAAGAAGGTTGCTGGAATTTTGTAAACTTAATGATTTAGTAATAGCGAACACTCTTTTTCAACATCCTGCTAGGCGGTTGTATACATGGCAAAGTCCAGGTTATCAATTTCGGAATCAAATTGACTATGTTATGATAAACCAGAGGTTCAGAAATGCAGTAAGACAAGTTAAAACGTATCCAGGATGTGACATAATGTCTGACCACAATCCAGTTGTTATGAAAATCCAAATAAAGCTAAAAAGAGTGAAAAGAACAAATATGTCAGAACATACCGACATGAACATGCTTAAAAATGAACAATGTCGAGAGAAATTCAGTATTACAGTAAACAATAAATTTGAATTATTACAGCAAACAGAAATTCCTCAAGTAATTACACAAGAAACTATAGATAGAAGTTGGAATGAAATTAAAGAAACCTTAATTAAATGATGCAGCTACTAACATTCTACCATCAAAGAGGAAAAATATTAAACAGCCTTGGATTACTGAGAAGATACTTGACTTAATGCAACAGAGAAAGAAAAACAAATTCAATAATCACAAGAAATATAAAGCTTTAAATAAGGAAATATTCCAATTATGCAAAGATGCTAAACAAAGGTGGTGGGAAAATCAATGCACTGAAATAGAACATCTAGAAGCATCTCATAAGTCACTTGAATTACACAATAAAGTTAAACAGCTAACATGTTTGAAGAAAGTTGAACAAGCAAACAGCTGCATCATGGATAGTGGAGGAAAAATGTTATTTCAGGAAGAGGATATAAAGAGTAGATGGGAAGAGTATGTAACAGAATTATATGATGATGATAGAACATGTATGCCTGAAATTATCAATAATGAAGGAGAAGAAATATTGATATCTGAAGTTGAGAAAGCCATTCAAGATCTGAAATGTAATAAAACTGCAGGAAAGGATAACATTTATCCAGAAATGCTAAAAGCACTCAATGGCATAAGTTTAAAACGCATACACAAATTATGTAATGAAATATATATGACTGGATTTATACCTAAAGAAATGAATGAAACTGCTTTTGTCAGACTACCAAAGAAATCCAAAGCAAAGAACTGCAGTGACTTTAGAACATTAAGTTTGATCAGTCATGTACTGAAAATTTTGTTGAGAATAATTTTATTAAGAAATCGAAAATCTATTGAGAATGAGGTTAGCATGACTCAAAGTGGATTTATAACTGGTAAAGGAACACGAGAGGGTATACTTAACTTCAGAACAATTTGTGAGAGTTACAATGCAGTAAATAAAGATGTAGCCTATATGCATGTTTTATTGATTATGAGAAAGCATTTGATAGAGTTAACCATGAGAAACTGATTCATTGTTTGTCCAATATTGCTATGAATGGCAAAGACTTACGTTTTATTATCAATTTGTACTGGAATCAAAAAGCATTTATTCGCATGGAAAAAGATTTGTCTAAAGGAATTGATATCAAGCGTGGAGTACGCCAAGGATGTGTACTTTCTCCATGTCTTTTTAATTTATATACAGAAACGATTTTTCGATCCATTGATGATATGAGAGGAGTAAAAGTTGGTGGCTTGAATATAACAAATTTACGCTATGCTGATGATACTGTTCTGTTGGCTGAATCACAAGAAGATCTTCAAGAAATATTGGACAATGTTAACTCAATTGGTAAAGAATTTAATATGAAAATTAACGCTAAAAAGACCAAATCAATGATAATCTCAAAATCACCAGACACTTCAGTACTCCAAATTATAATTGACAACGAAATTATACAAAAAGTAAAATCTTTTTCATATCTTGGTCATTTAATAACTGAAGATGGGAGGTGTGACCATGAAATTCTTAGACGGATAGAAATTGCAAGAACTACATTTGGAAAAATGAAAAATATTTTAACCAATCAACGTTTAAATTTATCAACTCGTCTCAGGATACTAAAATGCTATATCTGGTCGACCCTATTATACAATTCCGAAACTTGGACAATGTCACAAAAAATGGAGAAACGGATCGATGCCTTCGAGCTCTGGACATACAGGCAAATGTTAAAAATTTCATGGAAACAAAAGATCACTAACGATGAAGTACTCTCCAAATTCAATTCAAGCAAAATGCTCTTACAAACAGTCAAAAGAAGAAAATTGAAGTATTTCGGACACACAATAAGGCAAAATTCATTACAAAGATCATTAATAGAAGGGAAGATAAACGGTAAAAGAAGTAAAGGCAGACCAAGAATGATTTGGACAACAAACATCACAAAATGGACAAAATTAACTTATGAATGTGCAGTACGCACAGCTCATGGTCGAGAACAATGGCGCATTGTATCCAACCCTCCATACGAGGAAGGAACAAAATGATGATGATAGTAGGCTATGGCTATTCATCTTTCAATATTATGCCAAATTAAAATTTTAAAAAGTAGGTACCAATTAAGGACCTAAATTTGTTAACTGCTTATCTTTGCTCTATGGACAGCAGAAAACTTCATTCTTATGACCACTGTATTTAGATAGGCTACATTGATGTAATTTCCAGTACCAATTATCATTATTAGGCTACTGGTGTTTCATATATGGCTCTACAAATAATGTTAGAAGCTTAAGTTTTTCAAACGCAGTGCATTAAGTACCGGTACTTAACATCGACAACAAAAAAACTAATTGTCTGCTTTGGCCGTCTTTAAATGTTGCAAACCCTGTGACGACTCTATTAAATACTTTAGTGCTGGAGCAACATCTATTGTAGGTTGTAGCCTATTATTGTTATACTGTATATTACACAGTTATATAAATAAAACTGGTTGGTTTGGTTTTTGAATCTTTTATCCTCGGACTGACAAAGCCTTGATAGGTTATTCCAGGTAGTTTCGCATATTTTTAGAGGCTCTTGACGCAGGGCTGCGGTTACAGAGATTGACAAAATGAAGTTTTCCGATTTTTGAAATGTTGTTGCCGGGAAATTGTTCCATTCACTGGGTGCCGCTGAATGGAGAGCAGTCCTGAAATGATTTGCTCAAGCGCATATTCCGAGAGTCGAACCAGCATCGCGTGATCTTGAGCCTGCGCGTATCCATTGAGCTAACTCTTCAAGGGCCTGGATATTTTCAAATTGTTGCCTGTTGATTAGGCTACTTTAGAGCCGTATTGTAGCCTATTCTACTGTAGTGAAAGAAAAAAAGTTTCAAGGCTTTCTTGTGATCATTTTTCTAACAATTATTATTAAAACAGTAGGCTATAGCTTAGTTTTGGTAGAGAGATAATTCTTGAGTGCCATAGACATAGGCTATGCTGATTGAAATTTATAAAAAAAATTAGAAATATTGTTAAAATTTCTTCGGTTTGGCTTGGTTTGGTTTTGAATCTTAATTCTCGGACTGACAAAGCCTTTAATTGATAAGTTATTCCTGGTAGTTTCGCATAGGCTACTTGTAGAGGCTCTTGACCCAGGGCCGCTGACCGAAATTGGCAGAGTGAAGTTTTCCGATTGTTGAAGTGTTGTTGCCGGGAAATTATTCTTTTCACTAAGTGCCGCTGAATGGAGAGCAGTTCTGAACTGCGTTGGTCAAGAGCAAACCTCGAGAGTCGAACCAGCGCCGCTTGATCTTCAGCCGGGCGCATAACCAACCACTGAGCTAACGAGGCGGACTTCTGTAGCGAAAAGCATGAAATTTTTTCTGTTCTTTTCGCAACTAAGTGTGTTAATTTTTTCATGTTAACGCGAACTGATGTATTAGGCCTATCTTGATTCAGTTTTCAGATCTTCTTTGGTTTCTATAACGCCTGCTGCCATTGCATAAAAACTTTCTATTTTCAACCAATTTTGTGGATATTTCTTTTAAGTAGGCCTACCGTAGTATACTCCTCTATAAAAAGTTTATAACCACGGTTGAGGGCTTTTGAAGAAGCTCCAATCCAGTTTGATATATCTCCAACATTAAATGATAGCAAAAGATTCGAAGCACTTTGTCCAACAATCCCATTTGCACAAAGCCTAACGTTAAAAAATGTACAAGTTGTGAAAATTGTATCTGTTAACAAACCATATTACTCCGGTTAATTAATATTTAATGCAAGTACGAGTGACACATTGTTTTCAGAAATATAAGCTGAAAAGACTGTAGGCAAGGCTGCAAACATTAGCCTTCGTATTGTAACGGTAAATAAGACAATAATTCTTACTTATCCTTACTAAGATACAGAGGTGGGCAAAGTTACTTTCAAAAGTAACTGAGTTACAGTTACAGTTACTTGGCCAAAATAGTAACTGGGTTACCGTTACAGTTACCGATTTCAAAAATGTAACTAGGTACAGTTACTAGTTACTTTCAGTTAGGCTACTCATAAATCTCAACATAAACGCTGTAATCCAAATTTAAACAAACAATTATTTGCGGGAGGCGCATCCATTCTCCTCAACATTTATTAGATGTATCACGCACCCTGTGGTGCAAATTCTTTTCTAGTTACGCAGTTGCCTTTTCCTAATGTAATTTGTTTTCCGTCTGTCTGTTTTCCACACTATTGCTTATAATCGTTGCGTGTTTCTTGATGCTTATAGTAAGTTAGTTATAGTCAGTGATGTAGGCTACGCGCATACAAAAAATATTGACGCCGTCAGCGTAAACGCAAACGTTCGAAAAACCATACGCCGTATGCGTCAACGCAACTTGTAAAAAAAGTTGGCGGCGTCAGCGTTAGCGCATACACTAGCGTAAACTAACTTTGTTTGCTAGGTGCCAAACATTCACACGGTATAAACCACTCGAAACAAACAAGTTTTATTTTGAATTTCCACGAAGAAGCACAAGCATCTGAAAGTGTTCATCTGACATTTTGCTGTGTTTTGGTTCCAATATGTCTTTGCCTATTGAAAACATTCTTTCAACTGCAGCGCAGGAAGGTATTGACGTGTTGTAGCGAAAATAATACATTAAAAAGTATGCGTTGACGCTATGCGCTAAAAAACCGCAAAAATTTTACGGCGTAGCCTCAAGCACAAACTAGCCTATCCAAAAAAATGTGTCCGCAAGCGTTAGCGTAAATAAAAAGTCTACGCCGCAAGTCTGCGGCGTATACGTACATCTCTGGTTATAGTTACTTTCAAAAAGTTTAAATTTATTACAATTTATACATATTTTCAGATTCCTGATGAGGGCTTAAGTTAAGCCGAAAACGTTTGACTGTTAAACTCCCAGCTAGAAAGCTACGTATATTACACGTTGATTTTTGGTTGATTTTAGGTAGTATGGTATCTTAGGTAGAATTCAGGTGTTATTAAGGAGTTTGTGTACACCAACACAAATTCACTTGTTTAAAAAACATTTTTTTAGAGACATATTTTAGCTATCATTTAGTATGACTAGTGTGTAAATATGATTCTAGAAGTTTTATCAGGGATTCTTTTTTGAATATAACTCTTGCAAAAATAACACGTGTTTTCCACGTATATTACACGTGTTCAAATTCCTATGATTATTTGACTAATTTTTAAGGTATATAAGGTAAAATTACACCCAGAAGAGGGCATACAAAAGAGAAGAAATGTTTACCCGAGCAGAAGGATGTTTTACCGGAATTTTTTGTATGTTGATTATATGTTGTTTCCACGTGTATTGCACGTTTCCATCTGTTGAAAAGTAACACGTGTTTTCCACGTATATTAAACGTGTTGAAGTTCTTTCGTTCATTTGGGCAATTTTTAATCTGTGTTAGGTAAAACTACCTCCCAAGGACGGTATAAACAGAAAGAATTCTCCACTCAAGTGGATTGGTGTCAACCACGCTCCTCCGCATTTTTTAGGATATAAGTTAGATTATGTGTTTTTGTAGGTATTTTTACACGTTTTTATTACGTTATGTAAAAAGGAAACTTCATGACATTTTTTAGTCGCAAATTAATGTGATCTTTTAACGATAGTTCTTAGTGTAAATTTAAGTGGTCTCGCTTACTGATATTAAACAATTACTTACTAAGGTTTGGTACGGTAGCCACTTTAACAAGTCGAAATTCTGCCACTAAAAATGACCAGAATGAAACCGCCAACCAATCATAAGCTCTGGTTTAAGTGACGTAAAAATGGCGAAAAGAAGATGATACAAAGCAAATTAAGTGATGGATTTTTTGTCAGCTGGTTGGCTTAGGGGTTTTGTCAGCTGGTTGGCTTTCATTGACGCGGGTTCGATTCCCACCACTGCTATTGCTCTTTTTCTTCTCTAATTCCAAATAAAGTTCAAAACAAGCGTTAACTCTCCGAATGAGTGCTAGAAGGGTCACAATTGGACAGTAGCCTCTTATAACAATATGTGTTAAATAAATACAAATGTGTTAAAGTGTTGATTTCAGATACGGTACGCGGAAATTAGGTAGAATGTGGGTGTAAAAACACGTAAAATCCACCACCAAATATACGTGTAATACACGTGAAATAGTGTCGACACTTATACGTGTATTATACGTGAAAATTAACGTATAATACACGACCCAAGGAAGGTAGAATCTACGTGTCAGATACGAGGAAATTAGGTGTAATGCGGGCGTAAAACACGTAAAATCCACTACCAAATATACGTGTAATGCACGTGAAATAGTGTCTACACATATGCGTGTATTATACGTGAAAATTAACGTATAATACACGACCCAAGGAACGTAGAATCTACGTGTCAGATACGAGGAAATTAGGTGTAATGCGGGTGTAAAACACGTAAAATCCACCACCAAATATACGTGTAATGCACGTGAAATAGTGTCTACACATATGCGTGTATTATACGTGAAAATTAACGTATAATACACGACCCAAGGAACGTAGAATCTACGTGTCAGATACGAGGAAATTAGGTGTAATGCGGGCGTAAAACACGTAAAATCCACCACCAAATATACGTGTAATGCACGTGAAATAGTGTCTACACATATGCGTGTATTATACGTGAAAATTAACGTATAATACACGACCCAAGGTACGTAGAATCTACGTGTCAGATACGAGGAAATTAGGTGTAATGCGGGTGTAAAACACGTAAAATCCACTACCAAATATACGTGGAAAACACGTGTATTAGTGTTGTCAGATACGAGGAAATTAGGTGTAATGCGGGCGTAAAACACGTAAAATCCACCACCAGATATACGTGTAATGCACGTGAAATAGTGTCTACACATATGCGTGTATTATACGTGAAAATTAACGTATAATACACGACCCAAGGTACGTAGAATCTACGTGTAATACACGTGAAACTTCTAGCTGGGCTACTTGTAAATAGGTAAAATATATTGTTGTAATGCTCAACCCTGTGGTATTGTTGTGTTTTGCCTGTTTTTGGTACAAAAAAGAAAACTTTCTCCCAAAACTATATTCTCTTTAAATGCTCGAAACAAAGGAAATAATTTGTTTTCCCTGCTATGACTCGAAGTTACTTAGACATCGACTTCCGATTTTGAATCGAAAAAACAATGATGTTATAAGGTTGCGAACAGTGAACGTAACACCGAGCAGTGCCGGTCTTTGGGGTGTGCAAACCGTGCGATCGCACAGGGCCCGCAAATTTGGGGGCCCGCAATTTACTCAGAAAATGCAGCAATTTTTCTTGAAGTCAGTTGCGGCTTTAAGAATTAGCAACAAGAAAACATGGAAACTCAGCTTTATTTCCGAAAATGCCAAAGAAAACATGATATTCTTTTGCTATGCCACCGGACAGCACCATTTTACAGTTAACATTCATACTTAAATTTTTGTTGAACATGCGCTCAGAATGCATTAAATTCAAAGTAATTTTTCAAGATTTTCCGGACGAGGCCCCCCAGACCTTATTCTGCTTGATGTCGCCTTCGGCAAACACGCCGTCAGGCTTCGTCCGCCGGCCATCAACCCCCCCTCCCCTTTCAAAATACTTAGCTACGCTACTGAATTGGATCATTGTCATTGGGGCCCGCAAAGCACATTCCGCACAGGGCCCGAAATACCCTAAAACCGGCACTGCACCGAGACTCCGGGTCTTAAATAGGCTACTCCAAAACTACGGCTCCTGTACACCTCTGGCAGCTATACGACAAGCATGAACTGAGCTATCAAGTGTTGCCAAACACTTTTGCTAAACATTGCATAGAAATTCACATATTGATCAATCACCAAAAGTAATTAATTTAGCCAAATCAGTTCTCAAAAAGCGCTAAAAAAGAGCCAAATCGCCAAACCATAAATATGAAGCCAAACGTCTTAAAAAATTGCCAAATTTCTGGATTTTGGCGATGAATTCGCCAATATGGCAATCTTGCTCCATAAGATCACAAAATAAGAGCGCCGCGCATGGGCAGTGCTGCTCCGATACAGCTGCGAGAAGAATGCATTATTGCGCAACGCGCAGCAAACACGCATAAAGCATGACACAAACATGTGCAGAGAAATGGACGGCAATTAGAAACAAAAATTTCAATACAAAAGTAACTTGTAACTGTAACTGTTGAAAAAGTGCTAAAATAGGAACTACCGGTAGTTACCGCGTTTCGTTACTTTTGGAAAATAGTAACGAAGTTACCGTTACAGTTACCTAAATAATAACTAGTTACAGTAACTAGTTACTTTTGTAACTAGTTACTGCCCACCTCTGCTAAGATACAGTGATGCAGTAGCCTACGGTAAGCTATGTAATTTTAAGTCTATCAGAATTCTAAACCAACAGCATTTAGTTTACAAAAAAACAGTCTTCCAAAAGTTTTTTTATTGCCTATAGGTATGTGCAATTAAAAAATCCATTATCATTAAGTCAAATGGCCTGTTTTACTTATAAAAATAATATAAATAAAATATACAGTCGGTTCGTTGTTTTTCAACGTTGGTTTCACACTATTACGAATACTTTGTTAGCCGCTACACAAGTGATCAAGAATTCACAAGCAATTCGGTGCTTGCAAATGAAACCGTAAGGGTAATTGTTTTCCACGTCACGCTTCGTTGCATAAAGCCGCGGGAAAAGTCTATTGTAACTCAACATTAATCAAAAAATGCGATTCGTAGGCTATGACTAATAGTCCAAGCTAGAAAGGTAACACTTTTTATCGTCGAGTAAAATTTAACGCTAACATCAATTTTAAAGCAATTTATATCGTCTTCGTTTGTGATGTTACTGAAAATGTTACCTCACCCCTGCACAAATTCAAAGCTTTTTCCTTCCCTATGTAAAATACATCTGGTTACGCCACTACTTGGTACAAATTATATAATAAAACATTTATTCTGTCGTACTACTACATTTCGATACAAAAAATGACAACACAAGCACGTTTTAACGTTCGCCTTTTGTCTCTTCTACCATTTTCTAGAATCTAGACCTTTGCTATGTTGGCGTGTAAATTGCTTTTTGCTGTAATGGTCAGAAATAAAAACAAATGAACTGATTTTTGACTCCATATAACTCTTGCGCCAACTAGTGCTTGTTCTTTCTGCAGTTTCAAGATTTTTGTGTGACTGACAAAAGAAAGCCCAGAGTCAGAGATTGAGTTGGCTTGAACTTCGTTGCTTGATTACGGTATGTCAGGTCAGTTCTTGCCGAAAACTTAATCAAGTTTGTGTTTAGTTCAAGTTAAACAAAGTAGTCAGAAAATTGATAAAAATGTGTGATTTTACTAAATTAGAATTTTAGTTGTTTTTGCTTTTTTTGAGATCCATGCTATTTTTCATTGGCTAAACAAACATGGATTATGAAATACAAATTGAAAATGGAATTTTATATCAATAAAAGAAAAATGTAACAAAAACTTAAATTGGAAAAAAAATCTTCAGAAAAACAGTAGCCTAGGTTATCAGGCCTCGAAATTCGTTTTTGTTGACAGCGGACAAACGTGTCCGGTCTGAGCAGCTACGGTATCTCGGCGGACAATTTAAGTCTCACGGCGGACACACCAGTTTTAGCGTCGATCGTCATGCTTAATCACTTGATAATTCTTCATTATTTGAAAGCTATAGCTACGGTTTAGAAGGCTTTTTAAAATTTCAGCAAAGGCTTTCATCAGACCAATGAGGTGCGCTTGAAGAGTCAAAGAGTAATACGCCGCATAACTGATTAATTTCCACCGAACGGAGGTCGTGTGGATTTTTGCGTCACAATGCTCTGGGCACGAGTCGGAAAACTTATACGCTAACGCCACTATTTTCTGCTGTGCAAAGTTTCACTAGGCATTTTTCTTTAGGTTTATTTTTGCGTGGTACGGTATGTGAGCGAAAGTGAATTTTCTATGGAATTTTCTATTTCTTTCTTACTGTAATTCCAAAACTTGATAAATTTTTCTTCAACTTGCTGTAATAGCCTACTCGACTCGTATAATCTAATTTTGTAACCAACCTTGCCTTATCAATATTACTCGGAGATCAAAGGCAGACATTGTGACGTAAGACTTGAACTTGTGCGTGCTCCCATCGATTCTTAGCGAAGAATTCACCTTTGTTACGCTGATTCAATGTCATCAATCGTTGAAGCAACGTAAAAATTGAAAGATTTTCAGCTTGAATGAAAGCTAAGGGATACAGTATTCACATTTTCTAGATTCACGCTAGAACGCGCGGGAAATTATATTCTCACAACAATTGTTTATGCCAGCGTGGTCCAACTACAGGCCCGCGGGCCGCATGCGGCTCGCGGATAGAATTTTTGTGGCCCGCGAGCTTTCACAGTATTGATTTAATTCGTGTTTATGTTACAGAAAGTAATTTCAATTAGAACAAGTATAGCATTAGGATAAAAAGTGACAAAAATTTAATTCAAAGTTGTAGACAGCTATATACTGTTTCAACCTATCAGGTCTCGTCAGTACAACTGGGCTTCTTAAAGGCTGATATGTACCTAGTGTTTCGGACGTTTTTGTTTCCTTTAAATATTCCATGGTTTTCATGTTATGTATCTTTTAAATTGGAACCCTAATACTGTAACATTTCATTGGTCTTCAGAAGGAAATACCATCATTTCTTCAAACAGAACAATCGGTTGAAACATAAATGTACCGAAATCAGTTATGCGACAAAAACTTCCTGTGGTATCTTGCTTTCCTTACAAACATGACAAATGTACTTGAATGATGAATGTGTTAAACCTAAATTTTCAGGGGCGAAAGCAAACTATTTCACATTAGTTGGACACATTGAAGCTTTCCAGAGGAAACCGCGCATTTTTGTTATATGCTTGAAAAACAACGATCTTTCACACTTTGATTCTTTTGCATGCACTTGTGGTACATGATTATGAAGTGGAATGCTCCCGTTTTGTGAAAGATATTAAAGGATTTATCTTGTGAATTTGAGAATAGATTTAAAGATTTTGACAGATTAAAACCCAATCTCCATTTGTATGACAATCCTATGGATGTTAATGTTTAAACACAGCTACCAGAACTTCAGCTCGAACTCTGCGAGCTTCAGTGCAACCAATTCTTGCTGTCAAGGAAAAATGAAACCTCAGAGTGCTTCTGGAAATTAGTCAGTAAGGATAGATTTCCCAAACTGAAAAATCTTGCATTAAAATTGCACTCAGTGTTTGGAAGCACATAGGCTACAGTACATGTGTGAGAGTACATTTTCTAGAATGAAGCAAGACAAGTCTAAAAACAGAAATCGAATGATAGACGAAACACTGGAAGATAGTCTCCGACTTGCTACCACTAACATTGAAATTGATGTAGAAACGATAGTATCAGAGACCTCGACCACAGGCATCTCACTGATCGAGATTTGCAATAAATTTCTATTTGCTATTGTTTAACAAAATTTTTTGATTACGCACTCACTATCATTTTATTGGAAATGGCCCGCAAGTTGTCACGTTTTTGTAAAGTGGCCCGTAAGTCAAAAGTAGTTGGACCACGCTGGTTTATGCTATGCAATGACGATTTGTATCGCTAGTTTCTGTGTTATTTCTTGGCGGACAAATATGACCGATCTAGAGGGTACTTCCTGCGGACATCATATGCTGTGACGGCGGACATGTCCGCCGTGAATTTCGAGGCCTGGGTATCAGGCCTCGAAATTCGTTTTTGTTGACGGTGGACAAACGTGTCCGGTCTGAGCAGCTATCTCGGCGGACAAATTAAGTTTCATGGCGGACACACCAGTTATAGCATCGATCGTCATGCTTAATCACTTTATCTTGAAAATTTTTTGCCATTTGAGAACTATCGCTACGATTTAGAAGGCTTTTTAAAATTTCAGCGAAGTCACCCCGAAAGGCTTTCATCAGACCAACGACGTGCGCTTGAAGATTCAAAGCGCTGTGTAGCTGCTCAATACGCCGCATAACTGATTAACCGAACGTAGGTTGTGTGGCTTCTTGCGTCACACTGCTCAAGGTACCAGGCGGAAAAACTTCTACACTAACGCTACTATTTTCTGCAAGTTTCACTAGGCTTTTTTCTTTAAGTTTATTTTTGCGTGTCATGTGAGCAAAAGTGAATTTTCCCTAGGCTTTTTCTTACAGTAATACCAAAACTTAACAAATTTTGCTGCATCTTACTGTGATAACCTACTCGTATAATCTAATTTTGTACCGGTAACCAACCTTGCCTTATCAATAGGGCAACCAAAAGTCAATAAAGTCAAAATTTTTCTGCCTTGTTCAAAGTTTATAAAACGTCCATAAACTAAACTTCAGGCTGACACGAAGAGAGGTTTCAAAGTTATTAAGTAAAAAAAAAGTCAAAATTCATGGTTAGGTCAAAATTTTTTTTACTGTAGTTTTTCTTCTCTCTATTGATATTTTATTAAAAGCTACACAGATACTGATTTTTTGTTGCAATTTCTGTTGCTATTCTGACGTAATAATCGATTTGTTGCAATTTCTGTGGTAATAATCTTGTTTCGCTCACTACTGACGATTGAATATTAGCCAACTACCCTGCTGTTGATGAGTTGGTTGCCAGGGTTAAAGCAGTGACCATTAAAAACAGGTCAAGAAGAGCTAGTTTTACTTCCATTGGCCAACCTCCACAGCCAAATGTAACTAAATGGGCCCTTGGTTGAAAGCTGCTTTCTATTATTCAAGAAGTCTACCAGAAGTAAGAAATATTGTGGAAGACTTCCATGATGGTGGTGTCTTGCTGCAGCGTGCTCAAGATGCTGTAAAAGCTCCCAATTTAGCTACCCACCTTGTAGAAAAAGAGGAGCAGTACAGTACAGCGCATTGTTCGATTCAATTCAGAAGATGGAAGACAGCCGATACACCATTCAAGAAGCTTACCAGAAAATGAGGTCCCTTAACTTTGGTGTTGATGGCTGCCGAATTGGAAAATATATTCAAGCAAGAATCTCAAGGAATGACATCAAGTGCATTGTGAAAATGGGACGAGATGATATTTCACCACATTTTTATAGCCTGCTGAGGAACTCCCAAGCAACTTCTGTATTTCTCTATTTTAGGAAAAATTTTGGTGAGCGACAGGAACTTCAAAGGCGATAATGTGAAACATTACTTGATGTTGAAGTATAATAGTGCAGGGCCTTCTCAATAATTTCGGGATATTTAAAGACACTCCATATTTATCTTTTGCAGTTTTTCGAGTGACTTTCATTATACCTGTTTGCTGTTTGTTAGATGTGGTGTCCTTGAGTCTTCCACATTTTTCTCATATTTCATTAGAAAAGAAGATATCCTTACCTAACGGTTTGATTTATAATATGCTTTGTATTTCGCATTTGGGTTGCAAACGCAGAAAGCTATTGGTCAAAATTAGGTCAAAATTTGTAACTTATAAAGTCAAAATTTCAAGTTTTTAGGTCAAAAAATTGGTTGCCCTACTTATCAATATTACTCGGAGATCAAAGCCAGACATTGTGACGTAAAACTTGAACAAAGTTGCGCTGATTAGTGTGAAAGCACCCGTACTCCCATCGATTCTTAGCGAAGAATTCACCTTTGTTACCCTGATTCAATGTCATCAATTGTTGAAGCAATGTAAAAATCGAACGTTTTTCTGCTTGAATGGAAGCTACCCAGACAACAAAATCTATCATTTTTGCATTGATTCAACGTCTGCGTCTACATTGAATTAATATAAGAATGATAGATTTTGTTGTCTGGGTGAGGGATACAATATTCACATTTTCTAGATGCACGCTAGAATGCGCGAAAATTATATTCTTACAACAATTGTTGTGCTATGCAATGACGATTTGTATCGCTAGTTCCTGTGTTATTTCTCGGCGGACAAATATGACCGATCTAGATGGTACTTCCCGCGGACATCACATGCTGTGACGGCGGACATGTCCGCCGTGAATTTCGAGGCCTGGTTATCATTAATTTCACAGCCACCACACCTAGCCTACATACGAGGCTATTATCGTATCAGTTGGCATGCAATGAGTACTGTAGTGAGTATGGTACCGGTACCATACTTACCCTCTCAACAACACCATAAGAAAGAGTTGGTTATGAAGCTGAAGTCAGTGGTCGTAACAATTGTAAAAAAACAAACAATAAAAAAGTTAAAGAAAACAACAATTTTACTTAACATAAAAAACTGGGGTAAACTGCAAGGTTAGGTACGGTATGATACACCAGTTGTATGTTACAAAGTAAGTTACGCTATAATGTTATCGTGGGTACATAATTGGAAGCTGGTATACAAGTCCCCCCTCCCCCCGTTGGTAACTGGGTGCAACCTAATTCGTACCATGAACAATTCGTACCGTCAGTTCGTACCTTGAAAAAATCAAGAGAAAAAAATAAAAAAAGCCGAAGTTGCTGACATTTTAAAAAGGTTAGGGTATCGGAGTATTGGTTAGTCGCTGATCGCAGTTTCCGCAAACATTTTAAAAGGGTTCGCGTATCGGTATCCGCAAACAAACAAACTGAAAAGATCGAGAGAAAAAAATAGAACATCGCTGATTGCAGTTTCCATTTTTTCCGCAATTTCAGCAAACATTTTTAAATTTCCGGTAATGACCCTAAGAGTTTGCCAAAGTTGCTGATCGCGGTTTCCGCAAACACTTCATAAGGGTTAGGGTTGATCGGAGTTTCCGCAAACATTTTAAAAGAGTTAGGGTTAAGGGTGTTTCAGCAAACAAACAAACTGAAAAGATCGAGAGAAAAAATAGAACAAAGCCGAAGTCGCTGATCGCAGTTTCCGCAAACATTTTAAAATTTCCGGTAATGATCCTAAGAGTTTGCCGAAGTCGCTGATTGCAGTTTCCGCAAATATTTTAAAAGGGTTATTAAGGTTAGGGTTGATCAAAGTTTCCGCAAACATTTTAAAAGGATTAGAGTTGATTGGAGTTTCCGCAAACCTTTTAAAATTTCTGGTAATGATCCTAAGAGTTTTTGTTTGTTTGGGAAAACTTTTAAAATGTTTGCGGAAACTGCGGTCAGCGACTTCGGCTTTTTTTTATTTTTTTTCTCGATCTTTTCAAGGTACGGACTGACGGTACGAATTGTTCATGGTACGAATTAGGTTACATCCTTGGTAACTCATGACAAAGACAGGACTCGACCAAACATATAGGGTGAAACTACTTTACCTTTGCTTTACTGTTCACACACTTCAATCCACATGTTTTGGTCAATTCCTCTTTGTCATGAGTTACCAAGGGGGGGACTTGTATACCAGCTCCCATAATTGAAAAAGATTAAAAAAAATCCATCCTAAGCTACAAGAGCAAAATTTGATATGGTGTAGTTTGTTGCATTTGAGATTGGTAATTCAGCCTGCACAATTGTCTGGTTTTAAACTGTTTCAAAATTTGTCATTTGACCGGCGCCGGTCTTTTAATCTAAAACACTATTTGACCGGCATGACATAACGGTACTACGACAGTTTATCGAACGACAATTCATCGAACGACAGTTTATCGAAACAACAGTTTATCGAAACAACAGTTTATCGAAACGACAGTTTATCGAAATGACAGTTTATCGAACGACAATTTATTGAACGACACAGGGCCGTAGCCAGACCGCAGAGCAAGGGGGGGCCAACTTTTTTTAAGGAGGGCCGAAAAAATTTAAATGGGCAAAATCATTATAAATGTAGCTGTTGCTCTTGAATGTTTGGATTTTGCCAGGGGGGGCGAATTTGTTTTTAGGGGAGGGCGAGGCCTCCTTGGCTCCCTGCTGGCTAGGGGCCTGGAACAACAGTTAATCAAAAACCTAACCCCTAACCTAAAACCTAACCCCCAACCCCTAACCACTAACTCCTAACCACTAACCCCTAACCTTAACCCTACCTCTTAACCCCCAACCCCTAACCCTACCCCTAACCCTTAAACTCCCAACCACTAACCCCTAATTCTAACCTTAACTCTTAACCTCTAGCCCCTTCGATGAATTGTCGTTCGATAAACTGTCGTTCGATGAACTGTCGTTTCGATAAACTGTCGTTTCGATAAACTGTCGTTTCAATGAATTGTCGTTCGATAAACTGTCTTTCGATAAACTGTCTTTCGATAAACTGTCTTTCGATAAACTGTCGTTCGATGAACTGTCGTTCGATAAATTGTCTTTCGATAAACTGTCGGGTCACGGACATAACGTATTTTTTTCTTTCACTTTCTCTTTCAAAGCAAAACGAGAGAAAAGCAAATGAAAAAAGTGCCTATATAACTTCTTAATTCAACAGTTTTTTTTTTAATTGAATCAGTGGCACGTGCGATGAGGAGTATTGTAACTTTTTACAGCCACTAAACTAACTTGTTAAGAGCAAATATGTAATGCGTCGTTCGGCAAACACTCACATCTTATAATGAACAAAAAATTACCCAGATATATTCTCAAATTCCAGTAAATTAAAAAAACTCTAACTTTATTACTCATATTTGAAAGGCAGTGGCTATTTGACCGGCGCCGGTCTTTGAATCTGAAACACTATTTGACCGGTCATGACGTCACTATATAAGCACTTTTTTCTTGTTCTCTTTCAAAGCAAAAGACGAGAAGAGTGCCTATATAAGTTCTAAATTCGACTATTATGTTCAACTGATTGGGTGACGCGTGGGATACGTCTCTGTTTGTCATAAGAGGATGTGAACGTGTTTGTCGAACGACGCAAAAATGTAATGCGTCGTTCGGCAAACACGGTCACATCCTCTTATGACGAACGGAAAATTACCCAGAGAAATTCTCAAATTCAGGAAAATTAAAAAACTCTGACTTTATTAACTCATAGTTGAAAAGACATAAAAAATTGGGCTGTAGGCTTCTGAAATTAAAAATTGACCACAAAAATGCAGCAGCCTAACGATAGTCACTTCGGGTCAAAATTTAGTTAAAGCTTAAAAAAAAAAAGCACTTCCGAGTGGCATCGAACTCATTCCCTCTGGAACACCAACCGGAGACGTATCCTACGCGCCACCCAATCAGTTGAACATAATAGTCGGATTTAGAACTTATATAGGCACTCTTCTCGTCTTTTGCTTTGAAAGAGAACAAGAAAGAAGTGCCTATATAGTGACGTCATGACCGGTCAAATAGTGTTTCAGATTCAAAGACCGGCGCCGGTCAAATAGCCACTTCCTATTTGAAAAGACATAAAAGATTGGGTTGTAGGCTGGGGTTTTTTTTGCTGAGTCTTTTCGGTCATTTGTCTGAAATGACTTGAAAAAATTCGGTCAATTTTATTTATTTTGGTCATTTTTAGTCATGTTTGGTCATATATAGTCAATTTTTTCAGACATTTTGACCGAGTTGACTATATTTTTTTCAGACATTTTGCTAAAAAATTGATAAATGACCGAAAAAAAACCCAGGTTGTAGGCTACTCAAATTAAAAATTTACCACAAAAATGCAGTAACCTAAATTGAGTATTCTGGTTAGAATTTAGTTTAAAAAAAAAATCGCTTCCCGGTAGTATCAAACTCACGTCCTTGGGAATACCAGGCAGACAAATATCACACGCGCCACTGATTCAGTTGGAAAAAACTGTAGAATTTAGAAGTTATATAAGCACTTTTTTCATTTGCTCTTCTCTCATCTTTTGCTTTGAAAGAGAGGGTGAAAGAAAAAATACGTTACGTCATGCCGGTCAAATAGTGTTTTAGATTAAAAGACCGGCGCCGGTCAAATAGCCACTGCCTTCAAAATTTAGTCAGGTTAAGTCACTTACACCATTTTCTAATTTTAACCACCACCCACAAGTCCCACATTCTTTGCTATTGTAAGGTCAGTACTTCATGTAGGGATGCGCAATACAGAATATCGAATCTTAGAGATTCGAATCTCAATGTATTCAAATCGCATTTGCAGTTTCTTTTCGGATATCAGGATTCGAAAATAAATCTGTTAAATGAACAGTGTGCGACGTTAAACAAATGTAAAGTTGATATTTTCCGTCTTGCGCGCCGACTTTTTTCATGGACTGTTTGTTCCAAGCGCCTTTTTTCTTCCTTCATATGGTTCACACAGTTATCAGAACTGCAGACACGCAGTGCGTTCCCGTACGAGTGAATAGTTCAGGCTTCAAAATTCACGGCAGACATGTCCGCCGTCACAGCATGTGATGTCCGCGGGAAGTACCATCTAGATCGGTCATATTTGTCCGCCGAGAAATAACACAGGAACTAGCGATACAAATCGTCACTGCATGGCAAGAACAATTGTTGCGAGAATATAATTTTTTGCGCATTCTAGCGCGCATCTAGAAAATGTGAATACTGTATCCCTTAACTTCTATTGAAAACTTTCGATTTTTACGTTGATTCAACGATTGATGACATTGAATCAGCGTAACAAAAACATTGTGACGCAAGAAGCCACACGACCTCGTTCGGTGTAAGTTAACCAGGTATGCAGCGTATTTAGCAGCTTCGCGGCGCTTTGACTCTTCAGTCTTCAAGTGCATGTCGTTGGTCTGATGAAAGCCTTTCAGAGTGACTTCGCTGAAATTTTAAAACGCCTTCTAAACCGTAGTTATAGTTCTTAAATGGCAAAGAATTATCAAGATGAAGTAATTAAGCATGACAATTGACGCTAAAACTGGTGTGTCCGCCATGAGACTTAATTTGTCCGCCGATATAGCTGCTCAGACCGGACACGTTTGTCCGTCGTCAACAAAAACGAATTTCGAGGCCTGATAATTTGTGTGTGCGGCCACGAATGATTCATTACATGTGCTGTACAGTACTGCGCATTGATTTACACCACGCGCTTGAGATTCGTAAACTGGTGAGCAGTAGACTGTAGAGGATTAAAGGGATACTAAAGGAAAAACCTGACTTGGCGATTGTACACGTTATTTGTGTTTAAAATACTAACCATAAAACGATTTTCAATAAAATTTTGCTCCATTGCGGTCTGATCAGCATTCCGCGCCTGCTTTTGTCAGAGCTTTCAAAACGGGAATGGGCGTGAGCAGCGAAGCGTGCTACTGTACAGTCTACGTCACTATAGACTAGCAATCAGCTGATCGAGCAATAGTTGTTGCTGCGGCGACTTAACTGTAGGCAATTATGTATGTACATCAAAACATCAGATGTGGTAACGTGGCTTTTGTTATTGCTGTCGATAGTGATGTATTCTTGAGCAGTGTTTCCACTTTTTGGTCATTTAAAAAAAATTAAAAATAAATGAAACATTGGACTTTGGGCCTTGCCAGTGCCATTAAAAACAAATTTTTTTCAGTAATTTTTTTTTTGAAATGTATTCTTGAATGCTCAGTTTACGCATTTTAATGCTTGATTCCCGTTTGAAATTTTTTGAAAAGTTTGATAAAAATCATAGATTCACAGTAACACAGGCATCAATTATTGCTTCAATATTATTTGGAAAAAATTGCCGCGTAATTTCAGAATAGATTCGAAATTCTGGATTCGAAGTTAAGTATTCTAGAATAGCCAGGTATTCTGTATTGTGCATCCCTAGCTTCATGCAAAGAACCTTTTTATATGCTACTTTTTTGTGGTTATCAAGGTTTAGGAAAACATGTCTCAATCAACAGCAAAAGCATGTGGTATTACATCACCTATAAGTATGGCTGAACCTACAAAAGAAGACAAAGTACATACACAACAACTAGCAGAAGTTATAGAACCATTTGGTGTATTCGAGGGAAAAGACGAAATGGAGCAACGTTTGGCAGTATTAGCGGAACTCAATGCACTTGTCAAGCAATTTGTAAAGAAAGTTAGCCAAGATAAGGTAAGTTTTTTTTTTGTGCAAGATGTGTATTTGAATGTTTAATATCAAATAAGCTAGCCTCACTTCTGTTCTAAGTGATAGTTAGAAAATTGTAGGCTTGAATTGTACTCATAATCGCAATAAAAGTTTATTAGTGGTACTGGAAGTGACTTTTTATGTATGTCACTGTTTTTACACTCTCTCTCTTTAATTGCCATGCCTGAACCAGGCATCGACGGCCTCAGATAAATAATTAGACCAAATTTTTTACACTGCGCAATTAAATTAAACACTTCACAATGTTTCTCTGTCAAGTCTAAACCAGATAAAAGTGTGTGCAGAGCAACATGTTTGTGAGTTTTAGTAAATCGTCAAATATATAATATTTTTGGCATAATTGCATGAAGGTATATAATCGAGTGGCGACAGTGAAATCATATAAAATAGTTTTTTAATGATCCTTTTGCTTTGAATAGTTAGTTGTAAAGTAGCCTATTCAAAGCAACTTTAATTTAATGATGCTCACAAAAGTGCTGCACAGCAATCGGACAAACTTTTTTCTTAGTATAGATCAGTGGTTCTCAACATTTTTGTCTTGGTGGACCCTTTATGGTGCATTTGAAGTGGTCTCAAACCCCTAAACATTGTATATTGCGTCTCCTTATGGAATTATACCGTATGTTATATACATAAGTTTCGAAGCAACACACTTAGAAGAATTTTCTGAATTCGCAACGCACTTGACGACTGGTGAGATTGACGAAATTATGTTATGAGCTATATGTTGGCACACAGGATCAAACATCAGTAATCTATATATATGCTCATTTGATGTTTTTCTATAAATTTTATCAAAAGTTAATGGAATACTTGCGACCGTTACAAAGAATTTTTTCCTTTTTTCATTTGTAATCAATATTATTTCGTTATAATCGCAGTCATTGCAAAACTGTGAGTGGTGATAGACTGCTGAAATCATTGATCAATAATCTGCTGTCTCAAAAGAATTAAGTTGAACATAGCCAACATAGCCTTATTAACCGTACCTGTTACTGGCGTAGACCCTATGGTCTCGCCCTCTGCTAATTCAGCAAGTTCACATAGAAGCAGTCATGCTAGAAACCTGAGATTTCTTGACTTTTACTTTTTTTTCTTGCCCCAACTTTTAATCCTGATTATGATGGTATCGGATAATTGTGAAGTTCACAATAAATCTTTTGTCACAGCCAGTTATGAAATGCAAGAAATTTGCTGATATTCAATAGCTTGATTGACAGTTTACTATAGCGTGCGGTTTCATTTTGTGTTTGTCGGCGGCGCTAAAATTCCATTCTGTACCCAGGCAGCAAAATCCGTCATTTTTACATTGATTCAATGTCGATTTTGCTGTCTGGGTAGGGAGTCGCAATCTGACGCGATATGAGTCATTCTTTGCTGGCAGACAATAATTAGGAAGGTAATTTTTTATTTGCACAAATTGCTTTGTAGTGCAAAAAGTGCATGGAATACTGTTTGCACAGAAACGGAAAAAAAAAATGATGAAATTCTGTGTTCAACGCAAGAAGACTTTCAAAATAAAATGTGAACTGAGAAATTTGACCAAGAAATGGCGAAAATAGGTCAAAAACCGAGTCTTTATCACCTTTTCTACCTAAAATACACAATCACGAATATATTTTGCGAAATAAATTGATTGAAGTGATAGATAAGGCTTTTGACCAACGGCATACTATTTTCTGTTGTTATTTGATATGCCGACGGAGTAAGTAGCAATAAGAGAGACGTAGACCTGATGGTCTCGGCCAGTAACTCTTGCCGCCAAAAGGAAGCAGTAACAGATACGGTTAAAAGATTTAAGTCATTTATATGATATTTTTAGTTCAGAAACCAAACCTTTGTGCAATGTCCTTTGCAATTTCAAACGATGCACCAGTGCGTTGCAACTTACAGTTTGAGAATCACTGTAGGCTAATACATAAACAAAGCACAAACATTTTTTTAATTTTTTTAATTTATCAATCATGCTGAAAACCCGGAAACTTTTGCGGACTCCCGGTTGAGAACCACTGGTATAGAGCTTCTAAAGTCTACGCCAGGGTTTCCCTAACTGTTTTGGACCACCATTTGTGAATCTTTTTTGTGGACCCAATTATGTTTTACCATATGGCATTTTGCAATCAACTCTTGTGAATGAGTAATTTAAAACATTTGGTTGTTTCCATTAAAGCAATTTCTTTGTCTGTGCCCTTGTAAGTTTTCAATGCATAAATCATTGTTTTTAACAGACACTTCCACAATCAGTGATTGATAGTGCTGGAGGGAAATTGTATACGTTTGGTTCTTATAGACTGGGTGTTTGTGCCAAAGGTGCTGATATTGACACATTATGTGTTGTACCAAGGCATGTCGATCGAACTGATTTTAACACAACTTTTTTCAAAATGTTGAAAGAACGTGAAGAAGTAACAGATATAAGGGTAAATATTTTTTTAAACCTGTGTTACTGTTGTAATGTAGAGTAGACTCAACAGATGTATCCTTGGGAAGTGTAGTAATTAGTAAATATCATTTGATACATGTTTCAAAAGCATTTGTAATGGCTATTTTGTGCTACAGTGTATAACAACATTAGGCTACAGTATATACCGGAATGGCCCGTTTCGGTGAGTCCGATCCCTTAACGGGAGATTTTTTCAATTTTTTTTTTTTAATTATTGGGTACCGTAGCCTAATTATCATTGCCGTTTTAGGGTTAGGGGTTAGAGGTTAGGAACTCACCAAATCGGACTCACCGAATAGTAGCAGACCCGTATATACTGTAGTTTGAGGTTTTGTAACAATGTTTGTCTTAATAAATAAGCAAGCCTTGCATTTTTAAAACAATCTGAAGATTTTTTGGGCTTGTATGTATTATTCACAATGCTTGCATCATACGCTACAATATTATTGTTAATGACAGGCTTTTATTACTAACCTAATTCCTTTATCTTTTACGAAATGTACCTTTTGTTATTCAAATTTTTTTATTAAACAGCTTCTACAAAATTTCAAAAAAAATGTTAACTCAAATAAAATAACTAAACATTGTGTGTTCTTTATGTCTTAAGAGTTAAGACTAGCGCCTAATCGAACATCTGTGTTGAAGTGTACTTTTAATATAATATTTTAGATTAGATGTAATTATACTGTATGCAAATTTCCACTCAATTCCATTGATATACAATAATGTTATTGTGTTACTTCTGAATGAATACTAACAAACTGTGTTGCAGGCAATAGAAGATGCTTATGTTCCTGTGATAAAGTTTAAATTTGATGGAATAGAGGTATAATTATATAAAAAAGTTATCAACTTATTATAGAAAAATTTTTACTTTCAATCAAATAAGATTCATACTGTATTTGTGTTTAGTTTTTAATGAAATTTTCTGCAGGCAAATATTTTGTATTGCTATTTCTTGACTTTCACAAACAATTTCACAAGCAAACCCTGCATTGTCTTTTTTGAAAATAGGTTTTTATTTTCACTCAAGGTCTTATTTCGATTTTCACTCAAGCACTCAGAGTCAGTGTTATTTTTTAATGTATGCAGTAGCTATTTTTAAATGTATTTTGATTTGTTTATACAAAGATTTTTGTCTTTAACAGATTGATACATTGTTCTCTCGGTTGGCTCTCCAAATAGTTCCAGATGACCAGGAGCTCCGGGATGACACATTGTTAAAAAACCTTGACATTCGTTGCATCAGGAGTTTGAACGGATGTCGTGTCACTGATGAAATTCTTCACCTTGTTCCAAACTTAGAAAGTTTTCGGTTGACTCTGCGAGCTATCAAACTCTGGGCTAAGAGTATGTTCAATAATTATTGTCAATATTTGCCATAGTTGTATACTTTGTATAGGCTATCGTGAAATCAAAAACTTTAAAAACTGCTCATGTTTTATCTTCACAATAATTTTTAGTGTGTAGATTGACTTTAGAATGCATTATTCAAGTGTACTTACTTGTTATTTCACTTCAAGTATTAATGCATGAATTTTAATTTAACATTATTTTTCAGGAAAAGGAATTTATAGCAATATGCTTGGTTACCTTGGCGGTGTGTCATGGGCTATGCTGGTTGCAAGAACTTGCCAATTGTATCCCAACGCTGTCGCTTCAACACTGATTCATCGATTTTTTTGGGTGTTCTCTCAATGGTAAACTGAAAATATTTTTGTCAATTTTTAGCCAATTAACTTTTTACAATCGCCATCAGAAATTCGTCATCGTCATACTTATTATTGTCAGCGCAGTTTGGTAGTTTAGCATAGCAAAAACTTTATATAAATCAATGCATATTGGTAAGTCAATATATTTTTATTTTGTGCTTTACCAATTTCCATAAAATTTCACGTTAAAACCAACATGTGGTGGTTGGACGTATTTTATGGACGTAAATTTGGAGGAATGGATGAAATGTAAAATGGATATCGACAACAGTGTAGGGGCATTCCATTTATAATCAAACACTCCTTGTAACCACTAGTCACAGATTTTGCTTATTTTGACATATTTTATACATACTAAAAAATGATGACAATAGCAAAAAAAATTTTTGAAATATCTTCATTGGGGGCCGAGATAGAGCACTTTGAATTTTCGGCCACTAGTAGGATTTTGGGAGCTGAGCACAGCCATTTTTTCATTTTGCGCCTTCATTTTTTGGCAATAGCTCTTTACCTTGAACGATTTTCATAATGAAAACATGCATTTTACCAATTTAAGACCCAAGGAATTCATTTTTGCACTTTAAATTATGCTAAGATGAACATTTCAAATGGTAATTTAGGTTTAAAGTTTTTCTTATTTTATTTTTGATACGCTAACTTTGGGGGAATATTTCGGAGCGTTGGGAAAAAGGTGCAAAAAAATTTTTTTTTTCTTTGAACAAAGCAATTGAAGTATAATACTTTTACCAAATTTGGTTGATGTAAGTTTTGCATAAACCAAAATAATCAACTTAGAAAACACCAGTAGTTTAACTAAAATTGTTATGAAGACATGGCTACAAAGTTAAAACATAGGACTTACAGCACATCAAATGCTTTTTGAACATGTTTTGCAAGTGTATTTGAGGACAGTGTATCCCTATTGCCTTAGTTCTGCTTTATTTTATTCCTTTGTCTTAAACTAGAACAGAATGACAAACTCAGTAAACTTATATGTACCGTACCATAAACATTGTAAGAGATCTTAATACAAACAACACAAACAGAAATCACTTCATCAACTTTTAAGGTTGGATGCATCAATAGCAGTTTTTTAAGTGTTTGATTAAGCCAATTTTCAGACTGGGTAATTAAGAATCAGTTTTCACAGTACACAAGTATCTGCACAAGGTCATTGAAGGTTTGTTCAATTTTCTTCAAGTCTTTTCTTTTTGATTACATAGTTGCACCCAGATATTGTTACAGGGCTAGGAGGTGAAACAACACATAAAATATGCTCAGAAGGAACACAGCAGAAATCATCCCTCGGCCAATAGAAATATTGATATGGTCCATGAGGTGCCATGAACTTGATGTTGACATCTCCTTCGTCCCTAAAAACTTCTTGCACCATGCCAAGCCACCAATATAAATCATATGTGAATGTAACATAGTCAAAGAGAGGCAGTAGTTTCAAAGAATTTGTGTATTCCAGTAAATTCTTTATCATCACTAATCCCTTTACATGCAATACTGTGAGAAGATTTTGGTTCAAAATAATGAAAAGATTGTGTGCCATGTACAGTGGAGACTTGAACATACCTTTCTATTGTGTCGAATTCTTTCAAGTTCATTGCTTTGAATGTCAAAAAACTGTATATATGCCTTTTATGTACTCTTTACAGAATTTCAGTAATGCATCAAAATCGAGAATTTGGTTTGTGTAAGGTCTTTGACAACTTGCTCTAG
The DNA here is from genome assembly GCF_918807975.1 of Aplidium turbinatum. NCBI lineage: Eukaryota > Metazoa > Chordata > Ascidiacea > Aplousobranchia > Polyclinidae > Aplidium > Aplidium turbinatum. Next base: position 43,900,857 of record NC_137472.1, on the reverse strand, counting down.
TGGCCAAATGTTTCACTGTGCCTCCTATTCCATCACAAGGAGACTTACCATGACTGGTGGCAAAAAAAGTCTAGGAGCAATCCATTCCAAAATCAGTTTTACAGTCGTGGCCAAAAGTTTAAGACCAGGCTTGATTTATGACGTTTTTTGTATTACGCCATAATACTGCATCAGATATTGTTTAAGTTGCACCATCTTTATTCTGGGTCGAAATCTGATGTAATCAGTCATTATTTAGCGAATATCAATTGAACATCAGCCAGTAGAGATCACTTTTCTGTATTTCTTATCTGCCCAAAATGGGCAAAATGTGCTCCCTTTTGGAGGTTCAGCGATGTCAAATTGTTGTTCTCCTCAGGGAAGGCTACACAGAACATCAAATTGGTGAGCAGCTTGGATTTAGAAAAACTTTTGTGCATCAGGCAATTGTGAAATTTAAGAAATCAGCAACTTATGTTGATGCAAAACGCAGTGGTTGTCCTTGAAAAACAACTCCTAGTCTGACATCTTCATGAAAAGGCAAGTGGTGAAGTCTCCAACATGTTCAGCCAAACAAATCAGGGCCGATTTGAATGAAGCTGGTATTCCAGTCAGCAGGAGGACTGTTAGCCGCCGTTTAGTTGTAGAATTTGGTCTGAAATCACGAAAACCAGCAAGAAAATCGAGGCTTACACTAGCGATGAAGAAGAAGGGTCTCCTGTTTGCATTGCAGCACAAAGACTGGACTTCTGCCCAATGGTTTAAAGTTTCATTTTCGGACGAATCAAATGTCCAACAGTTTGGTGTAAGAAAAAGAAATGTCCGTCGATCCTCAGGTACACAATTTGATGAAAAGTATACACGGCAAACGGTGAAACATCCACCAGGTGTGATGATATGGGGAGCCATTTCGACCAAAGGTACAGCCGGCCTCTTTTTTCTAAAACCAGGAACCACGATGAACGGCCAGAAATACTTGAACTTAATGAAAGAGAAGCTACAACTGCACAGTAATGCACATGTCGGTGCACGAGTGTACAATTTTGGTGCAAGATGGAGCCCTATGTCATGGTTTAAAGACAGTAACAGAGTTTTTTAGGGCTAAGAAAATCACTCTTCTGCAGTGGCCGGGGAACAGTCCCAATCTTAACCCTATCGAAAACTTTTGGACTTTTCTCAAAAATAATGTTGCTGAAAAACATTCCTCCAGTATTCTTCCCTACTTGAAATAATCAAATTAGTTTGGATCCGTGAAATTCCTGAAAAACTTTGCATAAATTTAATCGAAACTATGCCCAGACGAATCAAGGCCGTCATCAAAGTGAAAGGAAGACACACCAAATATAAAAAATTTGAGATTTTGATGCAAAATGCAATATATATAAATGCTTATTACTTTGTCATTATATACAGTTAGCAAGAAATAAGTGAAAAAACGACAAGAAATAGGAGGGAGAATTGATTTTCTCGAAATTTGCGGTTTGGTCTTAAACTTTTGGCCACGACTGTATGATACCGTAACAGAGGTTAAGCAGGTTTTTGTAATTTTTGTACTGAGCTGCACATCCATCAGCAAAATATTTTATTTTTTTTATTTTTTTGTTTAGTTGAAGATGTACAGTACAAAAGTTGTAATTTGTTGAAAAATTTTGTAGACAAATCATGCTGTATCATGGCACGAATCATCTGAAATAAAACACATGGATTGTTGGATCCGGCCACCCTCGGTAATGGGGACATCACCGGATTAAAACTGGACTACTACTACTAATACTACTGTTGGACAAATTTATCTTCAGAATTCTTATAATGAAATGCCACTGGATGTATTGAGCATTGACTTTGATTTCAGTGGAATGATTGCACTTCATCTTGAACAACAAACTTGTAATTTTCTGCAAAATCCAAAATAGCAATGTCCAGCTTTCAAAGTTTAGTGTTTGTTTGCGTTCTGACAGATACTTAGCTTGGCACTTAGCTATGAAAGAGTGTGCTGTAAGCTTGTCCACTGCTTGTGTTAGAATGTCTGTGAAAGATAATGAAGAGACTAAGGTTTTTAGAGTTGATCGATCAGTGGACTGCCATTGTGTATAAACAATGTCATCTTCAGATTCACCTCCTAGCTTTTCTGTTAAAAATTGGTGTAAAACTTCTCTTCCAGGACAACTTTCACATCTATGCACCATGCACATCTTATTTTCTGTGTTACATACAATCATGGACATAAAATCTTTGTAATTTTGAGTCATATTAGTAGCATTACATAGTTATATAGTAAGATAGTGTTCTGGTGTTGTGTACACACACAGACTGAGTGTGTACCACTACATGAGACGTTAATACACCATTTAGGGCACAAGTGTCACAAAATTTTGATCAGACTAGCTGTGTGATATCAGCTGACTAATAAAACATTGGTAATTTGACACATCAAAAATTCATAAAGAAACGCACGATAATATGGCGGAACCCTACAAATATTGTGACAAAGCATCAGTTATGTTTCAATTATATTCATTTTTTTGATCATATGGGTTGATATTTTCTAAGTTGAATATTTTGGTTTATGCAAAACTTACATCAACCAAATTAAGTAAAAGTATTATACTTCAATTGCTTTGTTTAAAGAAAAAAAAAATTTTTTTGCACCTCTTTCCCAACATTCCGAAATATTCCCCCAAAGTTAGCGTATCAAAAATAAAATAAGAAAAACTTTAAACCTAAATTACCATTTGAAATGTTCATCTTAGCATAATTTAAAGTGCAAAAATGAATTCCTTGGGTCTTAAATTGGTAAAATGCATGTTTTCATTATGAAAATCGTTCAAGGTAAAGAGCTATTGCCAAAAAATGAAGGCGCAAAATGAAAAAATGGCTGTGCTCAGCTCCCAAAATCCTACTAGTGGCCGAAAATTCAAAGTGCTCTATCTCGGCCCCCAATGAAGATATTTCAAAAAATTTTTTTGCTATTGTCATCATTTTTTAGTATGTATAAAATATGTCAAAATAAGCAAAATCTGTGACTAGTGGTTACAAAATTTGAAAAAATCTGATGATTATAAATGGAATGCCCCTGTAGGTAGTTGTGGTAGATAAAATCATTCAAACTCCTGGTGCTGAATAACAGAACAATAGGAACTTTTTATGTCATCCATTGGCAATTTGGCATGACAAATTGATTTTGAAATCCAAGGAACGTTTTCAAGTTTGTCTATATATAATATATACCTGTTGCGTTACTGTTGCCATTGAAGACAGGGCTGTGGAATCGGGCGAGAAATATACGATTCGGACTTCTCGGTTTATAACTGGCCGACTCCGGACACGTCAAAATCTCTCCGACTTCACTGATTAAAAGTCCTGCATACAATTAAAGTTTTACGTTTTATGTAACGCAGATTTTGTGCTGATGCATAAAAACGTAATTGCTAATCGGAGTTCGAAACCAAAATTTAGCTGGGATTGCAAATAAACATATGCAGTCTTAGTTTAAACGAGCAGTTACGCGCATCTTTTCTCTCCGCTTCTATTAAATTTTGGCGTTGGTTGCTTGCCATATTTTTTGCAACAACGCAATCGACCACTTTTCTATCTAATTTTCAACACAATAAATCTAATCGCCAATCTAGAACACTTCGGGACACTGCACGACATAAAGAACGTTAGAAAAAATACAAACTGAGATGAGCACCTAGCTTATCAAAAGCCAAATATTTACAAAACGTAACTGAATGTTATTTTTAAGGTTAATTTACCCAAGTTTTTTTTTCATATAATTTTTAAGCAAGGTTGATTTTGGTTGTTCACCAGGGAATGGCCACGTCCTGTCTTGCTGAAGCAACCGGAGGAGAACAATCAGCTCAACCTACCTGTTTGGGATCCTCGCTACAACGTCTCCGACCGCCTCCATCTCATGCCCATCATCACGCCTGCTTATCCTCAGCAAAATTCTACCTATAACGTCACTCGGTCTTCACTTACTGTCATGAAAGGGGTGAGTTTTTCTTTTAGAAACTGACTCTAGCATAAGCACTTAGGAGCTTCAACTTACATTATGCCCATCACTTCTCGTCGAAGGTTCCTGGCTGAATTTGTGTCCGAAATTCAACAAACAAAACTCAACAGGGCGGTATGTATCGAACTGTCAAGCGGCAAAGCCAACACAGCTTGAGTTTTTCATTTTGTATTAGAATTTTTTGATAGAAATTGGTTGATCAATGTGATTTTTAGGAATTCATCGACGGTTACCGCACCACCATGAATATACAATCGAATAAAGCAAACTGGTCGAAGTTGTTTGAAAAGCCAAATTTCTTCAACGAATACAGACATTTCATTGTACTTATGGCAAGTGCTGAAGATGAAGAGCATTTCAGTTTATGGTATGTTTCAGTTTATTACAATTATCCCGTGTCTGGGTCCAAAAGTACCCCCCTGGACCCCCCTATCAACGCTACTGTGCAAACATTTCAGTTTATGCTTTGACAAAGTGGGCCCAGAGAGTACTGTTGGACCTGGGATCATTTTAAGGGAGGGTGGGCTTTCCAGCGAGGCAGAAAACGAAAAATATACTGCATTTTCTGTCAGTGTTATGCTGTGTTTGTAGATCTTGGGTGGTACCTAGCTCAAATTATTCCCTCAACTCTCTTGTATGGTGGTGAGCAGTAAGGGCTACAGCTACATTTTTCTGTGTGCGTCTCCGGGAAGTGCATCATGTTCAAAAAACATCTTTACAATTCTTTTTGTTGGTTTATCGTTAAGGTGGTTTAGTATTAGCGACCAGTAGAAACTGTCTACTGCCGCTTAAGTGATAAAATCCTGTGTTTGTTTACTTTCAGGACTGGATTGGTCGAGTCAAAAATTCGTATCCTTGGCGGATTTCTGGAAAAGAATGATTATATTCTTATCGCCCATATCAATCAAACGTCATACCCCCAGCAAATAACCACCACCATCGATGGTGTAGAAAGGTCAGTGGATCTTTTTAGTTTTGTTGAAACCTTTTTTTTAACACCTTTTTTGCACAGTCAATGGATGTGTACTGTGTAGTTCGTAGCGCGTGTACAAAATATACGTTTAATGCTAATTTAATTTTTATTGCAATAATTTTTATTGCAATCAAGACATTTTTTCTTGCTGTAAAACTCTCTTTCATAGTTTTTTTCACAAACGAAAAGGTACCAGAACGAAACATTTACTAATTTTCAGGACAAACTACATCACTAGATGGTTTCTTGGCTTGCGTTTTGTCAAGGAATTGATCAGCACCAACATCAACTTAACAAACGATATACAGGTGAGGCATGACAGGGTTTCTTTGCCGAGCTATCTGTCAGTCGTTGATACTCACCATAATTATTCACCTTCTAGGCATTCACTGACACACTACTGCGACAAGCACATGGTATTAAAATGTTCAAGGACGACATGAGGGTATGTATTATTTTCAGTGTATATTTCAACGTATAACTTATCTTATAAGATTGAGAAAAATGAAAGAGTCGTAAGAAAAGAAAGTGTGAGAAATAGTCGGCCACGAAGTTTCAGGATAGGTTCCTTTGAAGAAAAATGGAGAGATAGAGTGTGTCCAATGTGCTCGTGCAGTTTATTGATGAAGCTTTGTAAACCTGACGTTTCAAACATGATATAATTCTGCGCCGCGTCTTGAAACTTTCTGCTGTTTCAGGTTGAAGCGAAATATGCCCGACGCAACGAGCTGGGGAAGTACCTACCTGAAGAAGTGTCTTCTACTATTCGTTTATCGGGTAGGCCTTCGCTTACAAAGACAAAGGTGAGCAGCACTTGTGGTGATCATCTTTCATTAAACTTAACACAAAAATACATCATTTGCTTTACCAGGCTCCGGTGAATTCGGCTGAAAACGAAGAAAATACTGGAAGCCCCAATACCGACCAGTCACGGACAGATTCTCCAGTCAATGCCAACAACACGTCAATGAACAACGTCTCCATGGTGTCTGTGGAATCGGAAGCATCACCTTCCTGTACTCCTCCTCCTCCTGTGGAGCAGAGAACAAACTCGGATGAGAGTATTCCATGTTCAGAAAAGTCTGTAACGATGTCAAGTGCATCTGAGACCCCAATGATAACCTCTCCGTCGAAACCAGGCTCACAAATTCCGACCATTCACGATTCCGTCACCAACTCGGATGGTAATGCGAAGGGAGATTATGGCATCACTAGAACAATTGTCAATTCGGAAAAGGAGACGGTCAACTCTGAGCCAATGAACCAGACCATCTCAGTGCTGGGCAGCCACATCAAGTCTGACCCATCACCGATGTCAACAATCCCAATCTTAGTTGGAGGGAGCAGCCGAGGGATCCGGCAAGCCAGAAGCCACCAGGACTTGCAGAGCATGAGCAGGCAGTCATCTATGAACATCCAGACGATCCCTGTGCTGTCGAGAGTGAGCAAAATTGGAAGCAATGACCAACCACAACGATCAATGGCTATGTTTTCCACGTCCAGTCAACCTCAGGTATTTCTGTTTCCACTTTGGATCGTGCTGAATGAAACTTTTTCTGCCACAAATTTTAGACCAGCCTCCTTCTAATGTTTCCTTCGCATTATTTGAAAGGATTCTATGAGCTTCAAAAACTTTAGATAGGATATTCCAAGCACACAATATTTAATATTATTTAAGTTTATCAGCTTCACGACTTTCTTTGTTTTTCTTGCGCAGCTGCAGAGTCACTTATCAACTCAATGGCAAAGTCGCTTACACGTATTTTCAATTAAAGATTTTGGGAGCTATTGAAGTTTTTTTAACGGTGTTTCTTGCCTTCCGTGATTGCTTTGGTTTGTCGTTTCTAGCGGTAGTTGCAACGTTCATCTGATGAAAGTGAAAGTAGTAGCAACAACAAACAGGATGATTTATTGCTTCACTGACGCTTCGCGCACCATGTCAATGCGCATCCTCAGAGCGAATAACTACAAAATAAAGTTATGTACTGCAGTGCGGTTAAAGGCAAAACAAAAAATGAAACACACATTATTTTAAAGATTGGTTGAAGATGTGTGAGCGGTTACTTTCCACGTTAAATACGTAAAAACTTTCAACATTAAACATAAATTCGAAGTAGTGGAGACCAACAGAAATTCGAGACGAAATTAAATTACAATAACGTTTTCTACTGTGTTCAAATACAAGTTTTTAAGTAATTTAACGTGGAAAGTAACCGCTCACACATCTTTGGCCAATCTTTAAAGTAATGTGTGTTTTATTTTTTTCTTGTCTTCAACCGCACTGCAATATATAAATTTGTAAATTTTATTTTTGCTTTGATCTGAGGATCTGAACAATCGCTCTGAGGATGCGCATTGTCATAGTGCGTGAAACGTCAGTGAAGCAATAAATTAACCTGTTTGTTGTTGCTTTTACTTTCATCAGATGAGCGTTGCCACTAGCGCTAGAAACGATACTTGTCCTTATGAACACCCAAAGGTTTTCAGTATTCTGCTTTGGTTTGTGATGGTTGGTTTCATGACATTCATTCTGAGAAGATGCTCGATACTTTCGTTAACAGTTGGGGAAGGGGTTAAGCGTCAAAAATTTGAAGAGCGTTGTTCCAAGATCAAAAGTGAATCAATTCTTTCGTCATTTTATCGAGTTGATGATATAACAGCATCGTGACGACAAACCATACAAATTGATACGGTATTATCTTTTAAATGGGGTAGAATGAGTTTTTGTACACACCCAATGCCTTTCTTTTGTAGGTTTCCCACATCCCAACGTTCTATCAATCCCAGCAGCCAATCCAAACGCTTCACACCAACCACGTGATGTCGAATAGCTACAATAACGTCCAACGCACCGCCGCGTACCCCCGCTACCAACCCATACCGTCCCACATGAGTGCCCCTGCTGGCCACCGACCACCCCTCGCCAACAACATGCGCAACTTCAACCCTCAATCAATGCGAGCCCATTCCGAAGTACGTGCGCTTTATACTGGTCAGAGTATAAGTGGTAGTAATAAATTTACATGTTATACTGTTATTTTTGTGCTTAACATGTGACCTCCTACAACTTTCGATTACAAAGATTAGTTTGAATTGTTGAACGGCTAAGTTTGTATCGTAAAAACAGCAATCACCTTATGATGACAATGAAATAACTCATATTTTTTATTTTTCCAGCCGATTGACATCAGAGCAAGTTCGTTGAAGCGGCCTCACTCTCCCCTGCATAACGAGGTCTCTTATATTAGCCCCAAACTTTTCAGTCCTGACCGGGGATCGAACATCGGACACGTGGTATGTTGCTGGCCTCGTCAACTTCACTCTTTGTTGTGTTTTCCTTGTTGTTTTCCTTGTGGTTTTATTTAATTGTGGTTTTAACTTTCAGAGAACAGACGCGGAGCTGGTGGATTCACCTCCATCTCACATTCGGACCGTTCCTCGTTTAAAAGACAATATTAAATTAAAAACCAAGTAAGCTGCTTAGCCGTGTCATCTATACACTTTCAAAGTGGTAGAAAGGGGTTTTGTTTCGATAAGAAGTTTTTAGTTTTTGAAACTGTTGCTAAACTAAAGTGTGCAAATTTATGAAACCATCTTTCGAATTATCTGCATAGGACAATGAGCCACCATACGTCCCGAAGATGACGTCATCACAGTCAAGGTCAGTGATAGCTTTCCTTTAGACGTAGCGGTTGTTTTGTTTAGTCGAGCGTCTAGTAAAAGAAAAACTCTCAACTTTTATTTCCAGTTAGCATAGCTCCTGTTTACAGTCGCGATGACCGTCTTCAAGACCGACACATCATCATCCATTTGGCCGCATTTTGGTGAGTTGTAAACGGCAGAAGAAAGATTCCGGTCAATCTCCTATTTCTTCCTCATTCCCGTGTTTGCCCATCATGGTACCAGTCTCTACGGGTATGTATTGTCAGTTACTGCAGCTGGCCTTATGCTGAAATGGCAGGACATTTCACGTTTTTATCTTCTGTGCCATGAATTTTGTTATTTTCATTTTATTTGCCCCTAAAAAAATCAAGAAAAAAAGTCGCCCGAAAATTTGAGCTTGAAAGCTTGCCTGTCGCAAGTCTGAAATGTGTCCGCGCTGTTCAAAGTTCGAAACACTGAAGTTTGAAGTTTCAAGAAGCATGAAATTTCCTGACAGCTGTCAAGACATCCAAAGTATATTCAAACCATGTCGGACGAACAGAAAAGAACTCATTTGTACCGTACCTGATTAACTCGACACATTGAAATACTGCACTTTTTCTCTATCATTATAGACCAATATTAAAATCCCCCTTAGAATTCTGTAGTGTACATCTACTGCACCAATTCATCTATTCAAAATACTTGATCAAATAAATAATATAGGAATGTTTTACACGGAATTACGGTAGTGGGAGATGACATGTAAAGCTGGTTATCTAGACACAAATTTCCTTTACGTTTGAACTGTTCCACTTACTATTCCACTGACAATACATTACGTATACAGTAGTAGTATCAATTTTGAAACACTTTGCTTGTTTTACGTGTAGGCCTACTTCATTTTATGCGACATTCTCTTAATGCTGCTGTAATGCGTGGTTCTGTGAAAATGTTTTTTTGAAACATTTGCTTGATGCTTTACTGCCTAACAGGCGGCTATTGCAATTGCCCCAATAACTCGTTGGTAATTATTTAGTTCAGTTAATTCTAACATGCAACCAATTTGTCAAACAAACATTAATAGGACGTGCTCAGCATCTTTTCTGACACACGCAAAGTTTCTTCAGTGTAAAAATGAAATTATTGCAACAAACGCAATCTTAAGTGTGGTGTGGAGTCTGAAATTGAATCCTTTCTGTAGAAACAAAAGACTCCCTGATATGACGACTTGAAAACGTGAACCGTTGTATAAACGTAAAGCCTTTAAAGTCAATGTTTCTACAGCAGAGCCTGTCGAAGCAACATAAAATTAACAGTATGTAATGAAATTTTACTCGTATCTTCTCATCGGTACAGTTTAGCATTTTTGCCAACCTGGGTAGACTCTATTCTTGCATACGCGATGTACAGTTTTGTTTCTCTGGTGGCGATTTGGCTGCTAAACTTGTATGTCGTGGTCTGTTGCATTTTTGCAAATGTACTGAACTATACCAATTGCCACCTAACACAATGTTACAAGGAGACGTTCGCTAGACACCAAACATTGATGCACAGTTTTTACAGACGTTCGCTTGACCATATTGGTTCCTTTTTCACAGTTTGCTTATTGCCTGTGCGAGCTTTCAACGATGATGTATCATGAAATTCGACTGTTACCCAGACAGGAAAATCCGTCATGTGTACATTGATTCATCGTATGTAGACGTTGAATCAAAAATGACGGACTTTGCTGTCTGGGTAGTCAACCAAAGACCAAATTTTCTCCAAACATTATTTCAACCCCAGTTCCCGTTAACGTATTCCCGTTAACCAGTCTCTCTTTTTTTTCAAATCGTCAATTTGTTTTCACGTTTTTCTGTTATTGCCGATTGTGTACGTTTTTAAACACTTCTGTTCATAAAGATGTTTAGAAAAATCATTAAAAAATGGCGGGGTAAAGATTTGTTTGATGTGGTGAGGCAGAAAGCACATTCAGAAACCGAACAGCATTCCAATGTAGGCGAAGGTCTCCATGACTTACAAATACTTAGTCGCATCTCTTACGTGCTATTTCTAAGATAATGTCGTCTATGTTGCATTGACAGTGTTGTTGTGAGGAATCAAAAATTAAAATGTCCCGAGATTTTAATGGCTGTAATCTGTATCGTAACCAAGAAACATAGTTTCTATTAAGATATTTTGTATTAAAGAAATAGAGAGTAGCCTAAGCAGTAGATTGATAAATCTAAGTGTAGCCTATTGTAGGGCTTTCGCCAGAAAATCTAACTATTACTGTATGGCCACAAATAGGCTACAAACTTTTTCTTCTATTATAACGTAACATGAAGGTTGTTATAACCGCTCCAGAGTGCATCATGCAGTTGAATCCCAATAATGTTTAATATTCGCATTACACGCATAACCGATGAGAAAAAGGATTTTGTTCTAAAAGAAATTTACGGTACACAAAATTGTTTTCTAAAATTTGTTCCGGGATTCAGGTCTAGTATCAAGTGAAATCAATAAACTTGAAAAATTGTGGTTCGAGAACAGAAAGATTGTTTTCTAATTTTTTTCTTTGCCGTGGTTTAAAAGCAACTGTGAATATCACTGAGACTCAAATAGCTAGGCTACAAAAGTAAAGCTGAATGATGAAAGAAACCTTCCAACAAAAGATTGTTATTGGGACGTCTCAGGCAAAACATCAAGCAAACTCTGCGTAAGTCGGATTGGAAAGACGTTTTCAATGGCATGAGGGTTAAAACCGGGCACAAAGAGTTGGGTGATGACATTTAAAAATACAGAAATTAGGCTAAAGTCAAGCTCAAAAATATAACTAGAGATAACTATAAAATGTTTTGTCGATAAGTGTTTTTGAGCAAACTGCAAAACTTTTTTCCTACTGCATGCTAAGATAAAAAATTCTGGGGCTACCCTATCTAAAAATTTGATTGCTCAATCTTGCTGTCAAACAGCTAATGCTGGTTTTACAGCGACAACTATACATCGTAAATGCTCAACAACTTTTTTTCTGTGATGATGTTTATGAAGAACTTGGTTTACAAGTGGTATAACAAAATAAAGTTCTGTGAAATAGGCAGGTTGCTCTTTTATTGTTTAAGCTACAGTACCTAAACCATTTTTTTTTGCTTTTTTTTAGCAAAACATAATGAAAAGCTAATCAAAAAATAAAGAGCCCAAAATGTAGATACCAAACTCATGTTCAGCAAACAAACGTTTCGAAAACTATACTGTCTTCATCTTCAGTGGTATAAATATAAACATTTATACCACTGAAGATGAAGACAGTATAGTTTTCAAGTTTGAGTTTGGTATCTAGATTTTAGGCTCTTTATTTTTTGATTAGATTAACCAGGTGTTCCAACCATTTTGCTCCTAAGAATGAAAAGCCTTTTTGTCATGCTATTGTAAATGCCTGGTCTTAATTTAAACGCGCCTAATTTGTAGTCAGCGTTTCTTTATACAGTAATCGCAAACAACTCAAGGGAGTTGTGCCCACTACGAGATCCAGTCAGTGCCGGATTAACCAAGTGCGGGGCCTGTAGCAGATTGATTTGATGTACAGATAATACCCGGAAAGTAATTGAATATTTTATAGATTTGATCTACATTCTACAACAACAAAAAAATAACAAAAGTCTAATGTTATGTTTTACTTGCAAGGAGAAATATAAAACTTCAACAATATTATTCAAAGGTCTTTTCGACGCATTTTGATCTCTGCAAATTTGGAAATTATTTCAGATGAGTTCAGTGACTTCAGAATGTCATTTTCAATATTCAAAAGAGTTACATAGTGTAGCCGCTCTTGCCCTATCGTGTTTCGCAGATAGTTTTTAATCAACTTCAATTTTGAAAATGATCTTAGTTACCATCCCACATAGATAAATGCGCAACAAATTGTCAATGTTAGGAAACATGGTGTCAATATTGTTTTCTTTAATCAAAGTGAAGAGGAGCAATAATCAATAGCAATGTGCTTTACGAATTCTGAAAACTGAGGTAGGCCTAGTTCATCTTTCAATCCGTCTTCCAAATCCTGGGAATATGCTTCTAAAAGTCTGTTAGCACTTTCTTGGATCTGCGCAGGTGTTAGGTCATGCAGATTTCGCAAAAAACTAAACCGTGTGTTCAATTGGGTGCATGCCTTGCGACGTTGCTCCAGCGCAGATTGTAAGCTGTCCAATACTGTAAGGAAAACTTCCACCCGGAATCTGTCTTTAGGTGATTGATTATCCATTGCATCTGAAACTGAACGGCCGTTGCCTACATCCTCATTGCGCCTTAGATTTCGGACAATTCTTCTTGTGCATGTTGGTCGGTAATGCGGCACTTCAGTCAGCTTCTGAGCCTCTGACTCAAACTTAGCGAATTGTTCTCTTAAAGTCTGTAGAGATCCTGCCAAAGAGGCACACAATGCTGAAGCAATGTTGAGATTTTGCTGCTTTGCTTGAAAAGAGGCTTGAGTTGCTTGGAAGCAATTGGGTAAGCTATTCCAAAAAACCACTAAGATTCCAACTTTGAGCAACTCCATTTTCTCGAGGAGTCCATTTGCCTGCTATCGACATCCTGCCTTTTGCACTTGGTCATTTGCAAGTTTCTCCAGTTTCCTCCTTTATGAAAGGAAAATGCTCTTTAATAACCTTAATGGCATCAGCTCTGGCGGACCATCGTGTTGCAGAGAGCCTTTTTAGCACTCCACCACCAGAGCACTCCAGAACGGACCACCGGTGTGTTGAAGCAGCAAAGAATACATAGATATTTTCAACGAAGTCAAAGAACTGAACTGTTTCTGGGCACGATTGTGCAGCACATAAACTAAAAAAATTCAACGAATGAGCATAGTATGGAACATATTCTGCAACAGCACCAATTTTTTTTTTAACAAGTGCCTATAGCCTACTCCGTTATATTTCCCGCTTATGTTCGACGCGTTATCATAACTCTGTCCACGGCAATCGGCAAGATTGATACCCTTCTCACTGGTGTACAGTACCAGGCTGTCGAAAATCTGCTGAGCAGTAGCCTAGCCTATGGCCCTCCATTGGCAGAAATGCCAGAAACCTTTCCACAGGCCCTGTAGGCTTGACATATCTTACCGTGAAGTAATGTACGGAGGGGAAGAACAAGTGTGAGTAATGTCCGGGGTTGAATCTAGTGATATGGAAAAGTATTTAGCTTCTTTCAGTTCACTAACAATTATATCTTCAGCTGCTTTTCCCATTATGTTGACTACCTCTTCGCAAAAGTAGGAAGTGTGCCCTTTTCCACGATTCGCATGCATCTTGATGTGTTGGCACAAAAATGGATCTACAGTTGCAATAAGCTCTAACAGTCCCAAATAGTTTCCGTTGTTAGGAGACCCTACTGTTTCATCTGTTCCTCTGAAGACCAACCCTCTTTCACACAAGAACTTTATGACATTTATAATCCCCTCCAGTAGGGAACCCAAAGGACAAGACGTTGGAACTAGTAATTTAATCCTACAATTATAATGTTCTCCTATGCCATTCCAGTTTGCAAGCCAAAAATTACTTGCCATGTTCGACATTTTTTTGCCAAAAAAAAATGTTTTGCTCGTCAAGCGCGGGGTCTTGTGAAGCGCGGGGCCCGTAGCAGCTGCTACATCTGCTACTATAGTTAATCCGGCGCTGGATCCAGTAGTCTTAAACTATAAGTCACTGACCCCAGGTTTCCGAAATTGAAACCTATGAGCAAACAGCCTTCCTGCTGGCACCACATGTATTTTTTGAAACAATACAAGATCAGTTCAGATGTGGAATTCTGAATAAATTTACCATAGTAACCTACAATGTCACTGCCCCATTTTGCAAATCACAGCATTTTCAATATAAGAAAGGTTTAATACCAACATAAAATGATAAATTATTATACTTCGGTAAATAAATGCAAATATCAGATGTACAGTAGTAGAATATGGTAGGCCAAGGTCTATAGCACAAAAGCCTATCACATATGCCCGATATAGAAGGAATTGCAAAATAGCGCACAGTCCTCGAACTACAATATATAAATCCAAATAAAAACATAAACACTACGTCCTTGCTAGATTGTGTAAACTTGCAAGAAAAAATCAGCTTAGTTATCATTGCATAACTCATAGAGAAAAACACAGCGACTTAAACCGCGACCATTCAACACCGAGCTCAGTGCTCAACTTTCAAGAAAACCTTTTAACTTTTCAATTTTCCAGACTCCAGTCACACAAAGTAGCCACACACCCCTTGATCTCTTACACCACCAGGGTTGACACAACATTGAAATTGCGATGAGCGATGAAAAACCAAAGCTCAAGTAGCCTAGCACGTTAGGAACAAGCTCGTTCGCAAAGAACAAGTGCTTGCAAGATAATCCTATAAATTCGATGAGCAGTTTGGTGGTGAATACCAGTTTGTGAAGTGCGTAAAACGAGTTGTAGAACCATTTCAAAAAAAAAGATAAGACTAAAGTTTTTCAGATGTCAAATTACCATAAAAACTTTTGAGCAAGACTGAACATTAAAAAAAATTAACCATTGCTGCTTGTCAATTACTAAAAAAGTCTATACACACAGTGCAATAAACGAATAACTCATTTTTGATAAAATTAGTACACATTGCGAATTTCACGACGTTGTTAGACCCATGACTTCGATTTAAGTTATTTTCTTTATCTGAACGGTTTTTTAGCAGTGGACTGGTAATCTCTTCTTGCGTTGATCTTTTTGCTCCTTTTCTTCTGCGAAGGAGCAGTGTTTGGCCTGGATGATTGGCTGGAATAACATCTCTGATATTCGCTCAACCATTCAGAAGAATCCGTTACTTTTTTCTGTAAAACATATCTTTTTTAATATGCCTGAATGCTCCAATTTCATCTCACCCACGTTCCTCATTAAAGCAAATGTTTGCAAATGCTGAAGACTATATACAAAACATAAAAGTTTCGATAAAATCTTGCTGCTACTTACAGAATGCGCGGGAGCTGATAATGCGGACTGAGCTCGACGTTCAAGCTTTTGTTTGTGTTTTACTTTTTCCAAGCTGGTGTGGGCTAAGCGCTTCAACACTCCTGGGTAAACCTGACAATGTGAAAAAACAAAGCTGAATGAAACATGAATCACGGTTTGAGCAGGAGCAGTGCGACGGTCAGATCAAGAAGATCTGGTTCTACTGTGGAGAATGCGTTTGAGCAACGAATTTCAAAGGCAGCTCTCCATTTACAGGCATGTACATTTACATGGATGAAGATATACAAACAGAAAATGAAATTTTAATGGAAAACATAAATTTTTCTGTGTCAATCTCTGAGACCGAGGCCGACCTGACCAAACGTTTTTTTCTTTTTTTGCAAGGTTTGAGTAAATATAAAATTAACTAAATGTTAAGCGTTAGGGTTAAGCGACTAAGCGTAAAGGGTTATTCACTGCAACTTACAGAATTTTTTGATGCCAAAACATTGAAAGTTTTCTTTCGGCCAGTTTCAACTTGTTTGTCTGCCCATCCGTAACTGAGGAAGGGTGGTCGTTCTTTCATCTTCTCCTTCATCTCACTTTTCTTGGATAAATTGTTTGATTTCAAGTCACATTCTTCTGCTACGTCAGGTTTGTTTTCATCCGCTGGAAAGCGTGATCACGTGAGAATTACAATAAAGTTCGAATTCAAAATCAAAATAATAATAAACGTAAACAAGACTTTAATCAATTAACTGGAAATCACTAAATCTGATCTTCTTGTTCATCTTTCGGCATGGTTCGAATCAGTGGCCTACAGATAAGAAAACTTAGAGGTATATACTAAAAATAAAAAACGAAACATAAGAGCTACATTTGTGTAACCATGAAAGTTAGAAGCCAAATGAAATACCAAGCTGTGTTGCAATTAACAAACACATGATGCCAAACATTCTGACAAGCTCTTGAATTTGCAAGTAATTGTCTTAATACACATTCCTGATGCACATTGAACAACAGTAATAATGCATGGATCTTTAATAATCATCATTGATAGGAAAATACATTAACATAACTTATAAAGGGGTCCACGTCTTTTAGGCGCTGGTCTAATAGGCGCGCACACTGTGGCGTCTGGATATTTAGGTGCGGAGCACTGTGGCGCCCGGTCATTTAGGTGCTATTCCTAGTAAAGTCTGTAGATTGTATCAGCTTGGCAGGTAGGGGCGTAGGACAATGCTTTTCACACAAAATATTATATTGAACAGGAAAAAAATTTGTTTTGTTAATGCGTGTGCGTTGTTGGTCATGGCTTCAGTGAGTGAAGTTGCTGAGTGGCAGCGCTGAGCAATAGTGTATTCAGGTAGGCTATTTTTCAACATAAATGCTTTTCTTGACTAGGTCAATAGTAAACCAGTGCTTGTTTGTTAAATGACTTTCAAAATGTTTAAAAGCGCACAACTTTGATTAATTAATGCTATAGTGTGTACAAACTTGAGATGTCCAAAGCGGTTAAGCTATAGCCTGAAAAACTGTAGCCTACATTAAAAACTATTAGATAGATTTTCCTATTAGTTTACATGTAATGTTTTAGTTTACATGTAATAAAATTTTAACCACCCGCTTCAATATAGGCCACGGTGTGATTAGTGTAGTTATTATTTGACTCTTTCGCAAGCACCGAGGTCAAGACGTTTAATTTAAATAGTATATACCAGACATTTTTCACACAAATCTGTTGTATTTACGCCGTAAAAACATCTCATGTGATCGACATAGACGCTCAATCTTGACATCAAATGAAAGCATCTTCAGCTATCCGAAGATGCAAAGCTTTGCAATAAAATTTAAAACATTCAATGTACATCTAGCAACTTTCCACACGGTATTTTTTCTAATTTCTAAAAAAATTAAAAATTGGCAGAAAAGTGTAGCCTACTTCATTATAATCCTTACTACCCAAGCATGATACAATAATATGAAAATATATGTAGTTTAATCGAATGCCAAAACAATTCTGCACATGAGAAAAATTTTATCTGCCATCATTTACATTTTTTTTGCTTGAAATAGGCTACCTTTCAACCTTGGACGTAGGGATACTTCCTTGGTCATCATGGCAAAAATCCCAAGACGTGTGTATACGTCCGTGGTCGCGAAAGAGTTAACTAAAAATGAACTCAATAATGTTCGGAAGCTTGAATGATTTATTGATAAAGCTTTCACCAACGCAAACCTGGACTAACAACAAATAAAACAGTAATAAATCAATAAAACAACAATATATGTTTCTGTTCAATATAACATTTTGTGTGAAAAGCATTGCCGGTTTAAGCAGCTTCACTCACGGAAGTCAGGATATAATTTTCTGGCAAGCTGATACAATCTACAGACTTTACTAAGAATAGCACCTAAATGACCGGGCGCCACAGTGCTCCGCACCTAAATATCCAGACGCCACAGTGTGCGCGCCTATTAGACCAGCGCCTAACTGTCAGCGCCTAAAAGACTTGCTCCCTTATAAAGCTTGCATGATTGGTCTGTAATTGACATCCATGAAACTCATTTGATAATTTTACCTTCTTCTCCACACTGAGGTAATGGAGATGTATTTAATTGGCAACTTTGATTGTCTTCTTGAGAACATTCTTCAACCATGTTTTCACATGGTTTGTTTTCTTCTTTCACAATCCTGAACATATTTTGACATGTCAAGCAATTGTGTTTTTTGCTAAAACTTCTACATGGTTTTGCAATTAAATTTTTACTTATTCAGAGCAAGATATTTTCATATGCTAATAGCCCCATGGGTAAACACATTCCATCCAGACTCCATTCTTTAATAACTTTTGATATGGACATTCTATAAGATGTTTGTTCTTGAAGAAATGAAATAACCTGTTTAAAGTTAGAACATGACATTCTACTGTGACGTTTGCGCACACTACTGCCACCGTCTCCTAGTCCCAAGCAAATAGGCATGATTGCTCAATCATCAACTCATACGGCCAACAATTCTATATATGATACTAAGTGATTTGAACAAAGCAGACTGTACCTAATTTGAGTGATAATTTACAGTGTTGTTGATCGAGTGCTTGGTAAAAAATAAACATATATGATGAAGTCCATAAAAATGTAAAATATATTATAAATAGGAAGCATTGATGGAAACTTTTATGGTGAAATTTATGCCATTTTTACCTTTGCTGATAGAATATTTCAAATTTAAAAAAATCTTGTTACAAACTAATAATAACTTAAATGGATATATACAATTATACATTACTAACTTCATATTTTAGAGTAGGCTATTGAATTTAGATAAGTACCAGTATTGTAAGTTTAGATTTATCAGTGGGCATGCATCAAATTCTCGAAAGTTCTAATAAAGTTTATATTATATGGCTTGTATTAAAACAAGATTGGAAAAATTAATTAAAAAATTTGCAGAAAATATTCAAATTAAAAAAAATCTGATATAGCTACATGGGGAATAGGGATGTCATTACTTTTAAAAATCTGTTAAACATCGCATAACTCTCATACATAGAACTTTTCAGAGACATTTGATAAGTTAGTATAGAAAAATACAAAGCATAACCTATCTTTTTTTCTTTCTTTTTTCATTTGGGCAACATTTGCATAACCTATCCGCCCCGATAGCTCAGTTGGTTAGCGCGTGACTTCTGGAACGAAGAAGCATCAAGATCAAGCGCCGCTGGTTCGACTCTCGGGGTGAGCGCTTGAGCAACGCACGTTAAGGACTGCTCTCCATTCAGCGGCATTTAATGGATGGAATAATTCCCCGGCAACAAGACTTCAACAATCGGAAACTTCACTCTGTCAATCTCGGTGACCGGGCCTGCGTCAGTGATTCAAAGCCTCTACAAGTATGCGAAACTGCCAGGATTAAGCTCTTCAAGAAGCTTTCCCAGTCCGAGGATAAAGATTCAATCAATCAATCAATCTATCATAACTGAATTGAAATTGTACAAAGAAAGGAACACAAAAACATTCCTTATACACTATAGGCTATATATAATTATACCCAGCAACTTCAGAGCAATTAGAATCTTTATCACAACTGTCCACAACCATTGCATCAGAATCCCACTGCAAAAATGTGTGAAAGTTTTCTTTTTTTCTTCTATTTACTATATATGATCTTTGTTCTTCATAAATTGTTAGAAACTTTTCCTTATCAGGTGATGAATAGCATTGTTGATATTCAGATTTTTGGCAATGCAATTTCATAATAATAGTTAGATAATTTTTACTAATGTAACATCCAAAACCTGATAAAAAGACAAAATAAAATTGATTAAACTTTTTAAGCAACTGCAAAAAACTGGCCACTCAGCTATTCCTTTTTTCTAAACAAATCTTTAACCAAATCAAAATTCATTTAGTTTCAAAAAATTAGTAGTAAAAACTAAACTAAGTACCGTACTAAACAAATATCTCCAGTATGATAGTTCAATTGAACCTCTGTTTCATACTGGTAGTAGTTGGAGCACAACATAGATTAAAGCACAACATAAAACAAGGTTCTACGCAATGGAATAGCCAGCCCAAAATTTTGAGGGGGGCCACATATTTTGACTTTAAGCAGTTAGTAATAATTTAGTGTGCATGTTAAAAGATAAGTTTATTACAGCTTTCATCGTCATAAAATATACTTTTTCAAACCTTTTTTATCTAAACTTTATTTTTTTAAAGATAAACTAAAAATTTTTTTATTTATTGCCGTCAAAGACTTTAATAAAGCACACACAAGTCTAAGTCAGAGAACATTACATCGCTGAGCATAGCTTAACCATGCTTTGACTCATTTTTTGCGGCAAAAAGTCCTCTCAGCCTCAACAGTTGTCGTGGGTAACGCCATAATGACTTGGATTACAAATGCCATCCAATTGTACTTGTTTAGGTGTTTCTGAGTGAACTGCAGTATTAAAAACTAATATACGTAACGAGCTAGCTAAACGTTTGAAATTCAAAATTGCATAGGACTTCTAAATCTTAACCAAGCTACAGTAAAACTGACAAGAAATCAAAACAATATTTTTTCAATGACAAAAATTACGGGTTAGGCTAGTCAAGTAGTAAAACTACTGGTACCCATAGGTGTTGATTTTTTCTTAGAAGAGAGAAATTCTGGGTGGGCGAGAGTTTTCAAACAGTTTTCATTGAATGTGTATTTTCGCAAATTGTAACGAACACTTCGTAAGTGTCATGAAAACAGGGTGGACGAAACATATTTTGCCCACCCTCGTTTCACGGTAGAGGCATTCCATTATAATTCAACAAATTTAAGAAAGAAATGTAACCACTAGGTTTCAAAAGGTGTTGGTTTTGATATATTTTGTTGTGTTCAAAATTTGAACTTGGGCAAAAAAAAAATTTTGAAAATTGGACAAGTGGTTTTTGAGATATCGCGTTTTGAAATTTTGTTGCCGTCACTAGGTGGCGCTGTTGATGTTCCCAATGTTTTTTGATTTTAGGGTTATACTTGGGGTAGAAAGTTGGTTGAAGTGTCTATTCCACCATTTTTCATAATGCAGAATTCAAAAATGGTCTCAATTTTAGTCTAAAAGCATTAGCTAAGGAGTTATGGGGCATTTAAAAAAATTTGGGGGACCAAATGCCAACCCTCAAATTGTCATGTGGGTAACGAGATATCCCGAAAAAAAATTCTGTTCTTGAAAGTTTCTTGCATATACATCATGATAGTATAATATTTTTTTATGAGACTTTTGTCCTTTTTGCACAATGCAACCTTATATCAAAGATCTATTAATGCAATATTTGAATGATGCTTGCTTATGACGTCACAATAAAAAATTACAGATTTCCCCAAAAAACTTTTTTTCATTGTTAAAATTGCTCGGGAAAACAATTAATTTGACTGCAATTTTGAAACAAGGGCTGGTTTTCCTGAGCAATTTTCACTATGAAAAAAGTTTTTTGGGAAAATCTGTAATTTGTTATTGTGACATCATAAGCATGCATTATTCAAATATTGCATTAATAGATCATATAACTTCTCATGCAAGTCTTTGCTAAAAGGTTGCATTGTGCAAAAAGGACAAAAGTCTCATAAATAAACAGTATATTATCATGAAGTATACGCAAGAAACTTTAAAGAACAAAAAAAAATTTTGGGATATCTTGTTACCCACATGACAATTTGGGGGTTGGCATTTGGTCCCCCAATTTTTTTTAAATGCCACACAACTCTTTAGCTAATTCTTGTAGACTAAAATTGACATCATTTTTGAATTCTGCCTCATGAAAAATGGTGGAATAGACACTTCAACCGACTTTCTACCTCAAATATAACCCTAAAATCAAAAAACATTGGGAACATCAACAGCGCCACCTAGTGACAGCCGCAAAACTTTAGAACGCGATATCTCGAAAACCGCTTGTCCAATTTTCAAAATTTTTTTTTTGCCGAGATGCATTTTTCGCACACTATGACATATGCTTTAGTCATCAAAATTGAAGACTTAGTGGTTATTTGGATTTGTTGAATTATAATGGAATACCTCGGTAGGGACCCACCTGGCCCACCCTATTTCGACGCCTATGCTGGTACCTATAGATGACCTGCGATGTAGGTTATTGAACAGGCAGGGAATGGGATGGAATGGAAGACAGATTTAGGGATGGAAGATGGAAAATATCAAGGATGGAAAGATGGGATGGAAGACAATCTTTGATGGGATGGAAGACAATCTTTCATCATTCCATCCGAATTTCATCATTAACTTTCTAATACTTTATTAAGACATGCAAAATATTACGTTGCTTGCTGACATAATTCGATTTTCGGTTCGTATTAAACCAGTGGTTCTCAAACTTTTTTTTGTTGCGACGCCTCTGGAAAAGTTTTCTGGACTTGCGACGCACCAGCAAATAAAAGTTAATGAGGAACTATGAGGTTTGTTGATACTGTTAATGATACTGTTAACGGTTAATGAGGTTTGTTGATACAACAACAAAAAGCAATGCATATTATTTAATGTGACGTGTGGGCTTGTTTGTTTTTACAAAGTTCATTAAATCTTGGGAGAATTTTTGAAATTGCCACCCGCATTTTTCTTTCAGTGTTTATTGGTGATCGAAATTTGCTTTTTATCACCGCCAAGGCAGAAAATCCTACTTCATATAAATATGACGTGACATATGGGATAATAATTCGTAGTGCTTTCTTCACCAAAGCTGGATAATCGCCATTCATTGTAATCCAGAAATTTGCCGGATTTCCTGAATTAAACATCCTTTTCAGGGAATTGTCACAAGAAAGGTCAATGTAGGCTTCTTTTTCTTGTGCAGTAAAAGACAGTGGAGTAGGTTGGACGAAAGGATCACGAATCCATTCGTAGTTTGATAAATTTTTCGGGAAGTATTTTGCAAATTTCGACTCGAGCTTGGACAAATGTTGCCCAAATATGCTTCACAAATTTGAAGGCAGCGTCATACTTTTCTTTTCAAGCAAATTGGACAAGAAAGTGAAGCATCGAAAGCTTCCAGACAGGTTTGCTATATCTTCCTTCCACAATAGCAGCTTTTTAACGAATGCTGCAATTTTATCTGAAATGTCATTTTTATTCGGCCCTTGCATAGAAATGTTCAGTTTGGCGAAGATATCACACAAGTAAAGTAAGCCAATTTCAATAAGAAATTGTTCTGAGCTAAACGATCTGCAAGTGGATTATTTTCTTGCTGCAAAAAAGCCTGAAGTTCATCCACCAATTCGTAGAAGCCTTCAAGGAACTTTCTAAGCGAAAGCCACTTGGATGAAAATTAAAAGAGCAAACTCCGATGCGCTGCATTCATTTCTCCACAAAGTTTTTTGAAAACTCTTGACTTCAGTGGGCGTGTTTTAATGAAGTTAACAACTTTGATGACAACTGAAACTGCTAATCAAAGGATTAACCCCATCTTTATAAGATAAACTGAATTCAGCTACGAAACGAAACTCTTCTGCGACGCCCTTGGAAAATTGAAACGACGCACCAGGGCGTCGCGACGCACAGTTTGAGAACTACTGTATTAAACCAACGGGACTGTTGCCTGATGCGTATTTGTCAAACCTACTGTCGTTAGACAGAATTGACCAATCAGAAAGCAATAAACGATTCACACTTCTCCCAAGACGAGGAAACTTCTTGACGTTTGACAGCACTCCATCATACGACACTTGTGTTCTATGTTTGGAGATTCTCGTGGGTTTCGTTTCGAGAAGGCAGTTAAACAAAATAGATTTTTGTACATTTCGAAACAAAAATCTACAATGGCAAAGTTGATAGAAAACAGAAGGAAACAAAAATGTCTCAAAAGTAAACGTTTGAAAGTATTTGCAACCTGAACAAAAGTAATGTTGTTTCTCAAGTATTTTCGTTATATACTTTTTATCTTCTCCAACGTAGACTACTACGGTACTGGTCTGTACTACTATAATACAGTTTTTTTAACTTTGCTATGTGCTGTTTCTTTCTGTATTTATAGAATCAATCTACGCTTCTAGTTCTAACACCAAACGGTAGGTCGTCATCGTCGTGTGAGCCTCTGGGGCCGAGGGTCTATCCTTTTACCACCCCAGATTCACGATGTTCCTGGACTACACTGGAAGGCTACTATAGAGCAGCCAGTCTTTGGTTTCATCATCCATGACACGCAGACCTTCCACTCCGTTAGGTGGCTTGAAGATGGAGCAGTCATTGATGATGTGGTCTGCGGTCTGTTCCTCGGCACCACATTCACAGGAGGAGGAAGAGGCCATTCCCCATTGGTGCATGGTTGAGCGGAAAAGCCCGACGCCCGTACGGAGACGGCGCACCCTTGCCTGTTTTGGTAGTGCTAGACCGATGGGGCGTGTGTCGGCGTCGGGGATGAACGAATAGAGTCTGGTGGCGGTTGACTTCCATTCAGAACTCCATTTATGGTCCGCCCAAGCAGCCGCAGAGATGTCTTGTACATCAGCTTCGATAAGAAGTTGAGCGGCTGGCACGAATGGGTGTCTTGATTTCAGTCGACGGGGGTGCTCGTTTGGGAGAGCAGAGATCTTGTGGTGGAGAAGGTGGTTAGGCTCCAGTGCCCGTCGACCGAGGGACAGAGTGGCTTCTTCGCGACGAAGCTCAGCGGGTTGGATGCCAGCGAGAATGGGGAGATTGTCCAATGGTGTGGGACGCAGGCATCCGGTCACTGTGCGCAGGGCGCTGTTTATGGCAGTGTCGATGTTATGGCAGTGAGCACTGCGGCACCAAACAGGTGCACAGTACTCTGCTGAACAGTAGACAAGGGCTAAGGCTGCTATACGCAAAGTGTCAGCCCTCACCCCCTAGCTAGAGCCTGTCAGGTGCTTGAGTAGCGCAGCGCGGGATGTGAGTTTCTTGCGCAGTGACGTCAAATGGTGGCGGTATGTGAGCGATCTGTCCAGTGTCACCCCAAGATATCTTGGTTCGGGGCAGAAGGACAGAGATTTTCCGTTGTTCTGGACGTGTAGCTCACGATCAGCTCCCCGATTATGAAGGTGGAAAGCTGCTGCCACAGTTTTGGTTTCGCTGAGTTTCAGTCACCAGTTCTGGAGATAGGCTGAGAGAGTTTTCATGTCCTGGCTCAAGGTGTCTTCTAAATTTTCCCACGACTTTGCGAAGTGGAGAATTGCCAGGTCGTCCGCATAAGCATATCTTGCGGAGACCGTAGTTGGCAGGTCGTGGGTGTAGATGTTGAAAAGAAGTGGAGCCAGGACCGATCCCTGTGGGACGCCGTTTTTCAGGCGTCTCAGTCTGCTTCGCCGTGAGCTACCGGTGGTGAGGGTGAAGCTTCGGTTCCTGACAAGTTCCATAATCATATGAACCATATGTTGGTCAGAAAGCAGGCGAAGCAGCTTGCAAGTAAGGCCGCGATGCCATACGGTGTCATAGGCAGCTGTGAGATCTAGAAAAACAGCGCCGACCTTCTTTTTTGCCTCAAAGCAATCCTCGATGTCTTGGGTTAAGAGTGTGACCTGATCTACGGTGGATTTTCCGCGCCGAAACCCAGCTTGCTCTTTTGGAAGGAGCGGGTCGATGATTGGGTTGACGCGTGCGTAGATCAGTCTTTCGAGGATCTTGAAAAGAACACAGAGGAGGGATATTGGACGATAACTCCTTGGGTCCTCTGGTGGCTTGTGAGGCTTAGGGATCGCAACTACTAAAACTCTTCTCCAGATTTTTTGGATTGTGAGGTGGTGCAGACAGGAAGAGAGGAATCTACGTAACCAGGACTTTAGGGCATGGCCAGCATGGAGCACAAGCTCAGGGCAGATCTTATCGGGCCCTGGAGACTTGTGTGGTTTCACTAGGCGGAGGGCGGTGGCGAATTCCTCTGGGGTGAAGTCTCCAGAGATTGCTTCCTCTTGTGGTGTTTCCATTCGCCAAAGGGCAGATACTTCCTTGGCAACAAGACGGGATGCCTTGCGATCCTTTGTCTTGTAGACCCCGTTTTGCACTAGCTGGGAAGCGATGGCATTAGCACTTAGCAGAAACGGGGCACTGACGAGGAGAGTTTGCTGAGCGCCCAGTGAGGTTGTTGACGATGCTCCATGCTTTGCGACTTGAGTGTGAGAAGTCGATAGTTTGGACAGCTTCGTTCCATCGCTCAAGCTTCTTTGTGTCCAGCCGCTCAAGTAGTCTGGTGGCGGCGGTGTTAGAAGCAGCGCCACTTGTGGCGCTTAAGTAGGAGCGATAGAGAGCTTCACACTCAGAGTCCCAGCATGGTGTATAGCTGGTTCGATGGCCACGTGGTATTGTGGCCTTTGCCGCAGTTATTATGGCATTGCAGAAGTCTTGGTATGCCTCGTCTGCGTTGCATGTTTCAGGCGATGGTAACTTTGCAGCAGACTCATTGGTCAGGAGGCTGTATTGATTCCAATCGGCTTTTTTGAAGTTCCATCGCTTCACCGGTGAACTCGGGACAGGAGCCACAAGTTTTGGGGCGATGACGAGGGACGGCCGGTGTTGGGACCGCCGGAACTTCTCAAGCACACGTCTGTTTGGAAGAGAGCTGTCGACACTCGCGAAGGCCAAGTCAGGGTTTGTCCCTGTTCCCCAGCGGCCGGAGTGGAAACTGGCTGGTTCCTTTGGGTGGAATAGGAGGGCAAGATGGTTTGTAGAGGCCCAGTCAGCCAGCAATTCTCCGTCGCTGCTTGTGTTGTTGTAGCCCCAGTCGATGTGCTGGCAGTTGAAGTCGCCAGCGTAGAGACTGGGAGAGGGGAACGTTGGAAGGGATGATGGCAACATTCGCAAGGGTGGGGGCTTGTAGATGTTGACAATGTTGTAGTCTGAAATACATATGCACACCCACTCAATCTCGGCATCAGTTGGAGATTGGTCGACAAACGTCCACTTCAGGCTCTCATGCACAAACGTGGCAATGCCGTGCTTCCTGCTTAAGGTAGACCCGGCTGGCGGCTAGCGTGTAGTTGGGAATAGCTAGCCTATCTGCAGAAGTGCAGTGGGTCTCCTGGAGGAGGATGACGAGTGCCCGGTTGGTATGGGCAAGCTGCTCCACAACTTTGGTCTTGCTTGTTGTGTAGCCTTCTATGTTGAGCTGCAGAATGGTGGGGCGTCTGAACTTATCAATTGCCCCTTGCAGCTGTGCCATCCGGATGGAAGCTCTTTGTTGACAAATTTCGTTTCTCATCTGGTTGAAGGCAGATGGTACTCACAGGATGGGGCACGAGAAGCCATTTGTCGTCCACGGTAGGTAATCCTTAGGAACATACTGCTGTTAAATTTTTAGCTTAAATTTAGCTTATGGTTTTTAGGTTTATTTGTGGCATATTCAACGCGGAGATCACAAAATGTGAAGATGGAAGAGATTTCTGAGATGGAATGGAAGATTTCTAAGATGGAATGGAGATGGAACGGAAGAAAATCTCAGGATGGAAGATGGAAAAAAACGTCTTCCATTCCATACCCTGTGAACAGCAGGGACGTGCAGTCAGGGGAGGCAGGTGAGGCACTGCCTCACCTGCCAACATCTGGCAAAGCAAAATTTATATCAAAGATAATATGGTTATCACAGAATAAATATTATTTGTTAAAAAGTAGTAAATATTGCACGTTTTTAGGTGCTTTAATTTGTGTGAATTGCTGTAGTCGTGCCACCTTTCCCCCAAATTTTACGTTTCTACACCCAAACTGTGCTTTAATTTTTTCTGTTTCTGTGGCGATATTCATATCGAGCGTTCACATGGTCAAAATCGTTGAAATACGCGAGGAGAGGCAACGCCAAGCTGTGCCTCACTTCAGATCAGAAAACTTCCATACACTGCATTATGTGTGCCTTTTTTTTTCGCAAAGTCGCCCAGAAATCTTCATGAACGATTTAGCTACGATTTGAGGCACGTCTTAAATGTGACGTCACAGGTATGAAACCTTTTTCGTCACGCTGAAATGCCCGCATAGTACGTGGTATGTGACTTCTTGCAGTGTAAAGGATTGTTTCTTATAAAATTTAACTAAAAAATTGAGGAAGATTTAGTATCGAATCTGAGAGATTTTTAAAAAATAAACTTTCAATCCAAAGTTGAAGTCATAAATAAAGGAAGACCAGTTCTAAAATTATAAGGTTTGCATCAGACGACTGAACAAAAAAAAATAACTTGCAACTAAAGAGATTGCTACTCAAAAAAGAAGTGGCTGTGTGGCTATGCTTTAAAAATTGTCTTTTCTGCTTTCCCTGTCTCTTGTTTTCAATATCTAGTCATAATATTAGGACCAAAGAAGGGTCTATACAACAAAGTCACAAATGTTTTAGTCCAAAAGGATAAGCACATGGATTTTATTTTTAATAAATGTGAAAGCATGCTGCTAATTTTTTTGATTAGTATGATACCATTTTTGTTGTTAAAATTTTTTATTGTATATAGGGGAAAGTGGGGCTTTAACGATCACAGGGCTATAACGTTCATTTATTTTATTTTATATTTCCGCCCCATTAAAATTATGTGACACCTAAAAACATCTTACACATTTTTTCCTATTGTATTAAACATCATTATAAAGCATGTTGAGCTACCAATTACTCACCACCAACCACTCTGTGCTTCCTTGATTCTACATATACAATATTTTTAAGAAAAAACGGCTCGCAAAACTTTTCATGTGCTATTTTTATTTACAATTTTTTATACAATTTTGTTTGAATATTATAATTGTTTGTATATGTATGGTAGAGTAACTGTACCAAATACATATCAAAGCAAAATTATTGACTGAGATTATCTCTGTTATGAATTATAGTGTATTAAAGTTTATTGTTTCAATATTGTACTACAGGGGCTTTAGCGATCACTTTGAATTATGGTTCGTTTTTACCAAAAAGGGAAATGTAAGGGTAGAAAAAGTGGATTTAATGTAAATATGAGAAGAAATTACAGTAAAGGAACATTACATGGAAAAAGGCTTGAAATGGCAATGGAAGCATGCCATAGTGGTAGCATAAGAAATGCAGCAAAAATGTATGATGTTCCATACTCAGTGCTACAAAGCAGAGTAAAGAATAAGTTGAAACAGGAAAATCCAGGACACCCTACAGCATTAACAGCAGAAGAAGAAGCTGAGATTGAAGAATGCATTTTAGTGTTATCAGATTGGGGGTATGGACTCACACAACTTGAGACATGTCAAGTAGTTGGCTCCTATGTTGCAGAATTATCCAACAAAACAGACAGAATTACGCCTTTCAAGGGAGGAGTGCCAGGGCAGCAAAGGTTTCAAGGTTTCATGAGGAGACATCCAGCTATAAGCAAAAGGAAAGGAGAGCAGTTATCAAAGGCACGAGTGCGCAACCTGTCGACTGCTGTTGATGCACCCATCATGCACCCAGTAAATTATTATTGAACATTTTAATGTAACAAACAAACACTAGTCCTCTGGTCTGACTATGTTCAATTGTTCAATGGTGTGGATATTATTTAGGTGGGCACATTGTGTTGATAAAGTCACATGTTCTACACAATACTGTTGCAACTTTAGTTCGATTATCGCACATTTTTTTAAAAACATAATAGTGATCGTTAAAGCCCCAGTTCATAGGGGCTATACCAATCACCAAAAAGATTTTTAAAAACCATTGTAACAAGCCTGTTTAACTACTGGGGCTATAATGATCATTGAAAACATTTTAAAAAAGGTTGTCCTGATCTCACACAAAATTTTTTTTTAGCCTGAGACCTATACATTTCTTGATATTGAAGAAAACACGAGAGCATGATCGTTAAAGCCCCACTTTCCCCTAAGTCACTTGAAAAAATTAGTGCCTCACCATCTAGGAACCTCACCGCACGTTACTGGTGAACAGGTGTAGGCCTAATGAAGACCAACTTAATGACTGACCATCTGCTTGCTCGTACATGCTACACATTTAATCATTGACAGTAAAAATGTTAGAAATTTAGGGGGGCATGGCCCCTTTGGCTACGCCTATGGTTGTACACATAGAGTATACCCCTTTAGCATTAACAACAGTAGGCTAAGTTCCTTTCCCTAAGCCACCTTTGCTACATTAATCTTCATCTTTTCTTTATGGGGTACGGTACCGGTACTACACTATAAACTAGCAATGAGCAAAGTTTTAGAGGTAAGCTACCGTATTCCTAGATCTTCAAATTGAGAATCAATCAATCATTTTATTTTTCGTCATTAACGCATCCGAGATGAAAAAGATACTAAGTACAAAAATTGATATAGACCTACCAGCACGTTAATGAACGGGAAAAGGTGGCAAAACCTTGCAAACTGACTAGTAACAGTTAAGATGAATCAATTTATTACTATTTAAGCAAAGTTTTCGTGTTACGTGCTTTTGTACGCGATTATCAAAGGCGGAAAAGGCATGCTAAATATTAGTCTCTTCTCTTTCTTGCAAGTTTAAATTTTAATACTCAAACGTTCAGAACTCAAAGCAAACAAACGTAAAGTTAAGCAAGAAAAAATGACTGTAAAATAACAGCTTTTTGTACATGTTAATAATCTTAAATGCAGCTGTTACAAGTGTACGACTAGATGTCGCTGCAGAACTGCATAATGTCTTTCTTTCCTCACACTCAATTCAGTTTATTTTTCTTTGTTGGAAAACAACAGCAATGATTCAGTGACAAATAGTGTACGGAAACAAAACCAACCAAAGGAAAAGGTGGTAAAACCACAGAAGTTTAAAACGTGCATGCGATGCAGATTTAAACGTTTTGTAGATGAAAGTAAGCTAAGCAAGGCCACCAAACCTAACAGTTTAAAATAGATGAATTAGTTGATAGAACCAGTTGGCTCCACAAACCTAACGCAACTAAGGCTACTGCAAAGCGTGTTTGCGTTGGTCAATAAACTGATACTGTTTAAGGCTCAAATACAAAATAGAGATTTATCATATTTTATCACTCTGCAAAAGCCATTGAGAAAATCAACAACATCGCTCTGAATAAGCAAAGTGTTGAATATGTAGGCTAACACCATTTAAAACCCCTCAAGAGCACTTTGTTCTCCGATTCCGTGATCTATAACAGAAAGGGCTACAAATTTTGTTCCTCTTCGACTCGTTTAATTCTGTGACGGACTGTTTGAAAGCCCTGACAAGCCTGTCCGCCCAGATAGCTCAGTTGGTTAGTGCGCGACTTTGTGAATGCAGAAACTTCAAGATCAAGCGGCGCTGGTTCGAGTCTCGGGGTGTGCGCTTGAGCAACGCATTCTTAAGACTGCTCTCCATTCAACGGCACCTAGTGGATGGAGTAATTCTCTTAAGGTTATGGCTGAGTTGGACATGACTGATCGTTGTGAAGAAGATCAACTAAAACTTGTTTTATAGGAAGAGGGGCCATGTTGAAGGTGGACCTCAGGCTTATGGAAAAATAACCTCATTGCCACATTTTAGGGCCTCTTTAAACAGATTTCCATTAGAGAAAAGCAATTTCTTGTGATTATCCAAGGAGCTGGGGGCTTCGCCCCCAGACCCAGACCCCCAACGCTTTCCCATCTTCTCTAGTGTGCGATCCACACAGCTACACTACAAATAACACACAATAAGTTACATGTTTTCCTTTTTTATTTCTTTGTTTGTGTCAGACAAAAATCCAAGTCGTGTTACATTCTACCTGAAAAGTGTTTCGGTGCTCGTAGGCTACTGGTTGTTTAATTTTCGTGGTTGCATATAAAATATTCACCGGACCGCAAAAATATTCAAATTGTCAAAATGGATCTTAGCTAACATTAGTTGAGTAGCCCTGTTGTAGGATACAAACATCTGACTCGCATGGCGTTCCAATCAAATCAGCGCTTTGTAGCCTATTTTTCACCTTAGTTACATTCTTGCGTTTTTTCTCAGAATAAATTGCGTGGCGTTTATGAATATTTTGGTGAGTCTATTACTGTAGTCAAGGATGCCAGCGCTAGGTTTTTCCACCTAGATCTGGGTTTTTTTTTACCACATCTGGGTTTTAAGTTGTTACTTTTCAAATTTGGGTAAATCTAGGTATTTTTGGTTTGTAACTTTTCTTTGATTCAAAAAGTTGCTGATACACCCAGATACAGCTCAACATAAAATTCCAAAACTTGCACAAACATGATGGCTTTCTCGAGAACAGGTCATCAGCAGCATATTAGAGCAGTGCTGGGAAGCACTGTTTTTTTTATTTTCAGTCTCAATGTAGACTGACAAGGTTGATGGTGCAAAACGAATTTATGATGCACTTGTTAATCGTGGAACAAAGCATATGCTCGTTTTTTTGCAATACCGTATGTTCTTAAAAAGGTAAATAGTGTCAAACTGGAATTCCATTGTGAGCATTTTCGTCTGCACAAGTTGTATTTTATGGTTCCTTCAGAATATAGAAATATTTTGAGTCTCTTAATCAGAGAAGCACTTAATCATCATGCACAAAAAATTAGAAGAAATAGATCCAAGCAATCCGCCCCGATAGCTCAATTGGTTAGCGCGTCACTTCTGGAACGAAGAAGCTTCAAGATCAAGCGGCGCTGGTTCGACTCTCGGGGTGTGCGCTTGAGCAACGCACGTTAAGGACTGCTCTCCATTCAGCGGCATCTAATGGATGGAATAGTTCCCTGGCAACAAAACTTCAACAATCGGAAACTTCACTCTGTCAATCTCGGTGACCGGGCCTGCGTCAGTGATTCAAAGCCTCTACAAGTATGCGAAACTGCCAGGATTAAGCTCTGCAAGAACCTTTCCCAGTCCGAGGATAAAGATTCAATCAATCAATCAATCAATGCTGAAAATTATAGGAACATGTCAGTTGTGCACCTTGGTGGACAAACAATGGCCCTGTTGCTGTTAGAACAGGAATCTCCATTTGTTTTTGTATATACAGTAGTTATATGCCATAACAACTACCAACATAAGCATGTAGGCTATATTTGTATAGCCTAATTATTATACACGTGTTACTATTTGCAGCTTTTTGAGGCTTTTGTGTAATGATATAAAGTGGTGTTAAAAGCATATGCAGGTACTTTTAACCGCTTTACTACATCTTTTCTGGACCAAGGGTTTTTTTTGAACACACGATCTAAGTTTGTTAGAAATTTGTCGCTGGCATCCCTGACTGTAGTGCCATTTAAACGACCATTTATTAGGTTTTAATGAACTAAGAAACGAAGTAGGCCTACATCTGCAAAACACAAGCCATAAATATAAAACGAACAAAGTAAGTCAGTCTCACATGATAAGAACTTAAAGCAACAGAAAGTCCCTTTAACTGAACACTGCAAGAAAAGCTCTTATGAAAACAGGCTTGCTGAGATTGAGTGAGCCAAGAGGCACGAACAGAGAAAACAATCAAGGTAAAGCGCGCCAAGCAGAGAAACCATAACGTACAAACATACATAAAATAAACATAACTTTACAACACTCTTCACCTTAGTTACATTCTTGCGTTTTTTCTCAGAATAAATTGCGTGGCGTTTATGAATATTTTGGTGAGTCTACTACCGTAGTGCAGGGGTTCTTAACCGGGGGTAAATTTACCCCCTGGGGGTAAATTTCATCTACCGAGGGGGTAAATTTACAGAATCATAAATTAAGGCTTTCAGACAAAATTAGATCTGTGGAATAGAAGAGTTCAAAAAGGAATTTACGCAAATTTTCCAACATTTGATGATTGGAAAGTCAGTAGAAGTCGCAACAAAATTTCTGACCTCGAAGTCGAAATATGCCAGCACCTTAATGCCGCCTTAAAAAAGAACTTTGACGGTTACTTCGAAGGTGAAAGTTTTAACAGTAGGCTACTGCTCTTTGGATAACTCATCCCTTTGAAGCCAAGTTAGAAAGTATTGCTGAAGATGATCTTTGCAGAGATGAATTGATTGATCTTCAATGTTCAACAACGCTTTGTTCCAAACTCTTATCGTGAAATGGTGACTTTTCCAAGTTTTGGTGTGGATTAGTCGAAGAGTTTCCTACGCTGACTATGTGACTAAGCGTGCATTTGAAGTTATTATACCTTTTCCAACTACTTATCTATGTGAAGCAGGGTTCTCTTCATTGTTGACTATTGAAACAAAACATCGATCTCGCTTAGTTCCCAAAGACGACATGCGAGTAGCTCTTTCAACGACTGTTTCAAGACATTATTTTTTTCACATGACCCCGTCAAGAACAATCGTGTCTTAGGCAAATAAACAGCTTGTTTTTGATATTTGCCAAGGAAATCCAGACAAAAAGGATGTTTTTCGTTTTTTCTCATGGTTGACTGGACACGATGACATCACAAGGGGCCACCAAAACGGTGGGGGTAAATTTTACTTTTTTCATTCGGCAAGGGGTAAATGAGACAAAAAAGGTTAAGAACCCCTGCTGTAGTGCAATCGATTCGAATATTTAACTTCGACATATTTTACCTGTTTTTGACTTATCCTGTCTTTTGTTAAAAAATACAATACCATGTGACGCTGCATGAAGAGCAGTCCTGAAATGCGTAGCTCAAGCGCTAACTCCGAGAGCCGAACCAGCGTCGCTTGATCTTGATCACATTTATTCAAGGAGGGGAACAAGGCAAGTGTGTATTAGGTTGCTTGCAATGAGTCGCTTTCCACTTATGCGTTATTTGTTTCTTTAAGTTTACAGTATTTTCGCTTTCTTTGAGTTTGTTTTGTTGGTTGTTGATGAAATACGTATCTTACTTTTCTTCGGATTTGGAAAGTCTCTTAGTGAAGTTTCCGCTTGCTGAAGCATAGGAGTGTTGTGTTTTGGTTTTATTTATTGTCGCTCCACAACAGCTAAAGTTTTTTATAGCGACATGGCTCATTTTTAATTTATATCAGGTTTAAGAAGTTATCTCATTATTACCCGACTCATTCTCCTCACTGCGCAATGCAGAATAGAACACAATCGGTACCGTTTTTAAAGTCTTCGGTTTGACCCGACCTGGAATCGATCTCAGATCTATCAGCACCAGAGCCAAAGGCGAAACCACTCAGCCACTGAGCTGGTTAGGAGTGTTGTGGGCTGCCAGTTATGCCATTCATTACGCAGGCTACGTTTGATTGGAGAGCTATCCTTGTAATGCGGCCCTCAAGTGCATGCTTCGAGAGTTCAACCAGCATTGCTTGTTCTTGCTGTTTTTTCGTTTGCAAAGTCGAACGTTAATGCAACTTCTTGGCATCCGTTGATACTTGATAGTATGCTTTTGCTCTGCTGAGGTAAGCAACTTGGCTTTGCGTCGTTCTTTTGTTTGTATCGGATCCACAATGACAGAAAATTGAATCACGATAGACCATATTCTATCATTTACGATACTACGTGATAAATTTGCATTTGCGCACTTGGGCCAGAACTCCATCTTAGACTTTCATTTTTGCATCAAGAATTAAGTTGTGGAATCTCACAGTCATCACAAGTTACCTTTAAGTTTCAAAATACAAGTTCATAAAGGTTTTCCGGAAGATGTAAATTACATTTTTCATTAAGCGCTAAATTTCGCTGACCAATTGCCTCTAGAAAATTGTAGTTTTTTTTTTAATAGCCTACAGAATCTAACAGGGCTTTTTTCTTGATTAGAACTTTTGCCAAGGGTCAAGTGAAGAATTTATGTTAATTTCTCCATGATTTTTACTGCAATAAAATTTGGAAGTGTTTTGCCTAGCCAGGTTGGCTTACGTCAAGGTGTTTTTTTTTTAGTGTCGGCCAGACGCTCCCGCTACTCGGCCATGCATCAATGTGGCTTGAGTTCAAAGACTACTGGAAAATCTGAGTGTGTTCACTCGCTAATTTAATTATTATAATAAACAACAGGTTTTTCAAATAAGACATAAATAGACTATTAATTATGGTTGGTATGTTTTAATTTTTAGCAATTGCGCATCGCACTCTCAGAACAGGTTACCTTCCATGGCCATCTAGCGGGTCAATAGTTTGGTCTGGTTCCTAATCTTTGTTTTTGGACTGATACATACCTGTAGACAGTTTGAACCACTGACGCAGCGCCGGTGCCGAGATTAACAGAGTGAAGTTTCTATAGTTGTTGAAGTGTTGTTATCTGTAAGCTCTTCTATCCACTGGGTGGCGCTAAATGGCAAGCAGTTCTGAAATGCCTTGTTCAAGCGCACACTCCGAAAGCTGAACTTCCGCCGCTTGATCTTGAGTCGGGCAGTTAATCACTTAGCTAAGCAATATCACAAGTTGGCCTATTTTACAAAGAGAAGCCTCTCATAGCCTTCCGTCAACTTCGAAAAGTCAATCATACAAAGCAGAACAATAAAATTATTCAATAAGAAATTCTCAAGAGGAATTTGAACTCCATAATTAACGAAACAATCTTCCAACTTACAAGGTCACAATATTATTTACTACTCATTTGCCAAGAAAACTTACTGAAAGTCAGTAACTCATACAAGATTGTTTGCTTTCTAACAGCCTTTTAGTGTAGTCTAGGCAAACACCTACATTTTGGAGTAACAAAACGAACAAACCTTCTCCTGCAACGACGTAAAAAGGAGCCCAATTTTACTGAGGTAGGGCCTACGCTATAATAAAAACTATCAATGCACACACAACTTCAACAAAGCACAAAGTTAATGACTCAACAGCACAAATAACTTCTTCGTTTTGATTTATTGAACACTTGGAACTGAGGGGAGCCTATCATTTGAGCATCAGGGCCGAATTTATATTGCAATAAAGCATAGTCTTTATCATTTTTTGAAAAGAGATAACTTCAAATATCAAATGTTACAATATTTTTGACAACAAATCCGCCCCGTTAGCTCTGTGGTTAAGCGTCTGACTCAAGATCAAGTGGCGCTGGTTCGGCTCTTGGGGTGTGCGCTTGAGTAACGCATTTTAGGACTGTTCTCCATTCAGTGGCACCTAGTGGATGGAATACTCCACAGATAACACCAATAGTTGAGGCCTGCCTCAGTGATTCAAAGTCTCTACAAGTATGAGGAACTGCCAGGAATAGCTTATCAAAGGCTTTGTCGGTTCGAGGATAAAAATTCAAAACCAACCAACAAACTATTGTTTTAAACGTTTCAAAAACAGTCAAAGGTTTGGTTTCTTTTCACACAAGGTTGTCTGTGGTCCTTTCAATTCAACGTCTGAAAATGTCAAATTTATGAAAAATGCTACTTAGCGTTTGGTAGCTGAGCTATGATCCAAGCTGTCTGTGTTGTGTATCCTTGTCTGATCAATGAAGTGTTTATGAAGCAATGCATTTAAGTTTTTACAATCTGACGAGAAAAAAACACAATCAAGCTATAAAAAATCGTGTTGTTATAAGGCTAAACTCCCAACACAGCAGCACGTAAGTGACGTAAAATGTCAGGCGTGAGTGAGAAGACGCTTTTCGCAAGACAAGAAGCGAGAACGTCATAAAAGAAAGCGTCAGGCAATACGAAAAAATACAGCGAACAGACAAACCCGCGGGAATAAAGAACATTTTGAAGCTTAGAAAACATTGAGACAGAATGTTTGCAAAATGATGATGGCAATGGTATCTATGCAGAACGGGACGTATTTAGTTGAGTCAAGAAAAAGACCATTGGAAGAACCAGTTGAACTGCTAGACATCAAACGAGAAAAATCGGATATGGAAGGTATGTACTCCACAAATGGTATCTCACAAAAATGTAAAATGACGTTTTTCACTTTTGGGAATGCAAGCATGCTCTGGCTATTCTTCTCAATTGTAGGTTACGTCATCAAATAAAGTTCAAGATGCAAAGACTTGCATTTTTAATGAATGCATTTAAGCTTTTTTTAGTGCAAAGTGTTATATTGCGTAAACGTAACACAGTGCTAGCCTATTGACGCTGTGCAAAAGCTTGTAAGTAGAACGACGCTACTGTTTTAGGTCAACTTTACACGTATATTTAGCTTATAAAGCAACAAACAAACACGTTTGCATGTTAGTGTATATGTCATGTAAGTAGGCCTATAATGGTGAAATGAAAACAAAAAGGTATTTCGAATCTGGTGTTTGCGGATACCATCGCTCAAGACAATGATTGTTTTGGTTCGGTGTGCGGAGCGATTGCTGTATGTTTGTATTATTTCAAACATCAAACTAACAAAAAAAGATTGTGCTTGCTTGGAAGTGTAAAAGTTCAGATGTTCAAAGAATGGAGATTGCCTTAGATTTAGAAGTTTTATTGATGATATTATAGAAGTTTTGAAACGTCTTGCGATTTTGTTGAATTACTGTGATGTTGAAAGTGAAGTTGTTATTAATGTTGTAGTTGTTATTAAACTTCTACTAGCGTACTACTAGCATCAAAAAAAATTTTTGCTAAAGTCACAGCAGTTTTCGCAATGACTGAGTAGTGGCGCAGCATTTAATGAAACAACGAATGAATGAGATGTTGAAAGAACAGCTTTGAAAAGAGACCAGTATGTGATTATTGCTGCTCAAGCATCTGTGCGGGAGGCCATTGTCTTCAGGAAAAATCTTGCTTTGTCAGAAATGACCGAAGCGAATCTTCAGCACTGGGTTGGTTAAGTGCGTTCAAGCATGTATGATCGTATTGCATTTTATTCGCATTTTAATCACAGCTGAACGCTGCTAATGCATTGTTTGAAGTTGCCAGTGCAGTTGCTTTGTTTACCGTTTTTTGTTTAGTAAAACTGCCCTTTTGCGTTCAGTTCAATACATGTTATCATTCATCTTGTACCTTCAGCGTCTACTGACGATAAAAAGACTGAGTTTTAAATGCTGATATCCTTCGTGGCTTTTGCTGTCGCACAAGTTGCGGAAGAATGGTCTACTGCGTTGTATTCCCTGACCGAATAACTGTGTGACGAAGAGATTACTCAGCTTCATTCACGACGCGCTTACAACACTTCCTTTATTGAAAAGTGATTAATACACACAGCTCAGCAATATGGTAAAAGTTTGACAATCGATACTTTTAAAATTTATCAGGACTTGCAACATGCACTACCAACAATTCACATCGATTTCTTTCTTGAGCAAACTCAATGGGTTTGAAACGTGGTTTGAAATCATATTTTTGCTAATCTGTCGGCATCATTCATCAAGCGATTTAGCAATAGAAACGATATTTTTATGTCAGTGTAAATTCACCCCCGATTAAGAACCCAAGAACCATTGTCTATAATCTCAGTTCAAAGTGTCAACTCTTACTAATAACCCTTTTTCCATATATTTTCCGTCTACAATCAACTTCCCACGTTTTGTGTTTATGAAGATAGCCTATAGTATTGGTCAGGGGCAGTCAACAACCCCAATCTGCTTTGAATCTACTTGAGTTACAGAAAATTACTTTTATACCTTCTAGGATTTTTGTTTGATTGCGACAGAACTCGGGTGCCGATCTGGTGCTTGAGAATAAGCGTGTTGCCTATATTTTACTCAAAGGATATGAAAAAAGGGAAATTTAGTTATTACGTTTAAGTTTTTAGGTCGTGGTTTACCCCTGGTTCTCTGTCAGTTGCCCCCTACGTATGAGGCAATATTACTGTTCATGTTGTTCATCTTTTCTGTTTTTACCTGAGTTATCAGTTCTGAGTGTCATACTTTAAATAAAACCTCCTTGTTTCAAGCAGTTAATAGAGCACTCTTACAAAGCTGTTTGAAACGTGTTTTTTATTGAAACAAAATTCTTTGCAAGTAGTTCAAATTCACATCAAAATGAAACAAAATCAAGGCAATAAATTTTGTGTAAAAATAAAACAAATCAATTTAAAATGAAACAAGCAAAAACAAAACGTCTAGATCGCAAAACATAAGTACTGTAATACATACGTAATAAACATAAACAACAATAAAAACATATTAAATAGACATGCGTAAGACTTCAATACTTGGCATATCATCTTGTTTCGGTTTCAAAACGAAATGAAATAGCTTTTATTCGAAACGAAAAAAACTAGACAAAGAACCTTCCATTGGAAATTTTTAAATGTCTTTGTTTCGATTATAACAGTTTATTTTACACTTCCTTTGGTTGAGCGAAATGATATCAATGTTGGTCTAAGGAAATGTCATTCAAAATTCTACAGATCACGCTGTTCTAAAAAAAGAAGCGAAAATCAATGCTTTGGATTAGGCTTCATTTGATGGAACATGCATTCCTACAAATTGTTTTAGGTCTATTGAGCGGTTATGTATGTTCATGAAATATTAAAATACCACTGTGTTTTCATATGACGCTCATAACCGGAACATGCAAGTAATCCTTCGTCATAACCTCATTATATTATAAAGTAGATTCCTTGTCCATTTCAGGACCGGCATTATTTTCTTAATGGATAGTATCTTGTTTAAACTTTGTTGCGGTTGCATTTTGAATATCCGCAAAGAATATGTTAAACTGATCGATATTTCAGCATAAAAAGGTTTTACGGTGATGAAATGTTTTTTTGGGGGGTGAGGAAAAGTTTTAAATAGCATCAATAGGCTATCTATTAAATATCATAATGGAATTTGTTAAAAAATCCGCACCAGTTATAGCCTAAATACCAGCTTACTTGGCCACCCTCTTAATTTAAGGGAGGTATGCCACGCCTCTCCTTTACGTTTTTAGCGACAAGATTCCAATTTTGATTCAAAATTAATTCCGCAGTATCCAGTATGAGAGTGCAACAATTGCCAATGGTCGTTTGGCAGGCGCAACAAACTCTAAACTGTTCGTTCTTCGCGGTTGATTAATGTGATGTTCCAGTTGTAATGAAAGTCGTGTTTTTGTGACTGCTGGTTCGTGACAACTTGATGAACAATCAATCATCCGAACGGATTTCTTCACTTTGTTTTCCTTTCTCGCAAAAACCTCCATCACGAATAGCCTCAGTAGGTTGAGTTCTACTTTGATGTGCAGATGTTTTTTGGACTGTCAATGTAGTTTTACAAATCTTGGTCTGCTTCTTTGTCAGCAGTGAGCAGCGTTCTTGTTTTGTGCAGCTTCACTCTGATGCTGCAACTTCAAGATTGTTAAAAGTGTACTGTACTGTATTCTTTATTTATAGTACACTACAGAATACATTTGAAGTCAGTTTGGAATGTAAAACAATAATGCTAATGGTTGTAGATAACTAGGTGACCGTCCCAGCCAGCAAAATTATTCATTTTTACATAGAAGCAACTTCTCTAAACGTTGAATCATGCTACTGAAAGTGCAATAGGTAGGGTCAAATCACTCGCGTTTGCCTTAAATGTGAGTTTTTATCTAAGCACTGCTTGCAGAGTTCTTAGAAAGATTGTTGTCGCTGATCGCTTTTGTGCGAGCAATGTGTTTTTGTGGTTTACTTTTTATCGAATTGTTGCCCAGCGTGAATTTTGAAACGACATGCAGTTAACAACGCTAAAACGCCACTTGGTTGATCTTAAAATATACTTTTTCTGTTGGTCGAGTGAAACAATTTTTTTCTCAAACTAGTTCTTGCAGCTGTGGAGATTTACAAAGACACGCCACAGTGTATTTATGTGAGTCTGTTTCATTCTGCTACTTGGCACAGTTATTCTTCGTCCATGTGCATTCCTTCTTGGAAACTTTTTCATTTTACCATGTATGTCGTCGAGTTTCATGTGGCCTAGTAGGCTACTATGTGACGAATAAGCAGTTCCATATGATTATGTATTCTGGAACCTGATATTTTCCTCGTACTTTGGCGACCATGGTCTTCCAAACTTCTCTGTTATTTGACATCCTCATAAAACCAGTAGTTTTGATTGTTGTGTTTGTGGCCCATTGTTTCAAGCTGTTTAAATAAGTTAATCGTTGCCGACTTCTGCTTCTTTTTCCTTGTATCATGCCCAATAGTGCTAATTTTTCCAAATCTGCATGTCTGTCAATATGGCCTACAAATCCTATCTTGCGCTTTCCTACTCTACTGTAGTTATTAATCTCCTTTCTGTTTTTGCCAATTCCAGAACTTTGTTATTACTTTTCTTTTCTGTGCGACTGATCTTTAACATTCTTCTGAAAAATCACATCTCGGCAGCCGCTAATCTTTTCTTCATTTCATTACTTATCATCCAGTATCAATAGGTTAAACTTGGTTTTACATATGTGTTTAAAACTTTAATTTTGGTTTTTATTGTTATGTTGCGATTGATGAAGACTGTGCTCATTTTACTAAAAGTGTCCACTGTCCATTGCTATAGCAATTCTCTTTTTAATTTCAGTGTCACTTTTGCCGTCAGAAGTTATAATGTGCCCAAGATATTTAAATTTGTCAACTTGTTTTACTGTAACACCATTGAGTGTCAGTTTGCATTTTGAATAGGTTTATTGGATATGTTATTGAATACAAAATTGATTTTTATGTCTTTGGATCTTGATCAATATGTAGCGTGTTTCCATAAGACTACACTGTAATCCACACGAAGCTTAAATTTAATATTTAGTAGCGCTGCCCGCATTAATCTGGCCTACACACTCTTCCTTCTAAAAGCGATCATGTTGCAATGTCTGTTAATCTACATCCGTAGACGTTGAATTTATTCAAAAGTGTGACTTTTTGACGAGCAAGCGTACTTCTATCGTTTTGCCAAGTCGTAAAGTGGCTTCACTGTTACAATCCAAGCTCGTTAATTTTCACATAAATTCATCATTACATAAAAAGTCGAAAGCAAACTTTATTCAACAACAATGTAACCTACGGTGGATGGTACACTGCATTACAGCGGCAACCAAGGCTCGTTGTTCCGAGACAGAAAAACGCAAAACGAGGGTTGGTACCATTTCGTGAGCAAGACGGAGCGAGCGAATACTTGATGTCAATATCCGGATTGGAACGAAATTGGTGAAATCTGAAGTAATCAAATAAACCAATTTCTCCAGGAAGTTGTAGACTTTTCCGAGCCACTTGTTTTTCTAGAGGCAGCAATTGAACACAATAAATTCAGCTGTATATTTTCTTTATGGCGTAAGCACCTGAGCTTGCTTCACCGTGACTAAAGTTTGCTTCATAATTTGATGTTTTCCGCCTTGAAGCAGCAGTGGTGTTTTAAAAGTGTCCTCAAAAAAACTTGGAGTTATATTATATGTCTACCAAGCAGGCAACAGTTGGTCTTTTTTAATCGTATTTTGAAGAAGCAAAGTTATTTGTCTTTTCATAAATAATACGACCAACTAAGTAAGAAAGGCTTTTTCGTCTTGCTTCAATTAGGTGAAAAGAACCCTCCACGAGCGCATTGCAGCATAAATAAACTTTCACATGTTAGGATAGCGCACTGGTAATATTGGTTAAGAAAAATTGCTCTACCAGCGTTTTCACAACGCGAAGCAGAGGCGAGAATTAGATTATTTTGTTTTGCTGGCTCTTGATGTGAGAAGATTAGACACGAATCAGGGTTTTACTTCAGAAACGTGTTTGTTGTTTGCGAACGTTCAACGACGTTAAATTTGCACTCCAGTGGCTGAGCGAGACTGCAGTGACGTTAGCACGTCACGATATTGCATGATACAATTCGACGTTTATCGTTGATTTTAATCTTTATAATGGCTGAATTCACTCAAAAGTGATACCATCATTTTTATAGCAGCGAATACTAGAAAACATAAAAACAGCTGAAGTTATTTTATTCGATTTTTTAACTTATCGCAAACGTCAAAAAAGCAATTAGTACAGTAGGTTACACTTTTTTGTGCAGGTGGCATGTGGTAAAAGGCTTTTTGAACAGTAAAAACTATTTTTACCTCAAGTGAGAACACGTTGTCCGTTCGCTATGGAGTACGCTTATAGTTGTTATGACCTAGTACCCGATGGTTGCACTTATACCACTTTTGGACATGAAAATACTTACGGTGAGAGACTATTAAAACGCAAGCAAATTTACGGGAGTAAATTCATGGCCTAGGCGGGTTATTATATTTATCAAAGGAGGCGTTTGAAATCTTTTTTCTTTTTGTTTGATATTTTAACTATCCTGGCGTTTTGTATACAAATTGCTTTCAGCAAACTGGTTTAC
Source organism: Aplidium turbinatum (assembly GCF_918807975.1). Classification (NCBI taxonomy): domain Eukaryota; kingdom Metazoa; phylum Chordata; class Ascidiacea; order Aplousobranchia; family Polyclinidae; genus Aplidium; species Aplidium turbinatum. The sequence continues at coordinate 43,856,861 of NC_137472.1, read as the reverse complement.
TGCTGAAATTTGTTTTGCTGATAACTTCCCGAAAATCTTAACGATTTTGAAGCATATATATCTCGATGCTTATCGCCATCTAAACCATCGGTATCTGCTCATTTTCTGCATTGTACCGCTAATGTCATAGCATTTCACCAATAGCAGGTTGTTGTGGCCGTCGTCAAACCAGTGCTCGCAAAAGTGGCTTCTGAAATCTTTTATGAACTGTATTTTTATTTACGAAATAGTTATACCAACCCAGTCAGCCGATCAGTTTTTTTTGCGTGGATTTAATGTCTGCAAACTCTAAATCGTTTTAAAAAAGGACTGATTGGACTTCAGAAAAATTAAGTCTAGAAAAGTGTAAAAGACAGTTTGAAACCAAAACATTTCAAACTTTATACAAACCTCGTTCCTTTTTTCAAGTAAAACCCCTTGCACTGGTTTTGTTTCAGTTTCATCGAAATACAAACTCGCTTCATTGCGAGTTCGAAACGGTTTGACAATGACGCAGGCTGTCGGCTGCATAGCCGAGTGGTGAGAGCCCTGGAACGGCAACCGAAAGGGCGCCGGTTGGACACCGCTCAGGAGCATGCGGCTGTGTCTTTGGCAGGACACTTAAAGGCATGCCTGAAGGTGGACACGAAGATTGGCTTCCTTGCCTTCCCGTCTACTTAATCTAAATCTTCAACCACCGGGTATAAGCCTGGATATGACAAAAAAATGACGCAGGCTTCGAGCTATGAGAGCTTTCAGCCAATATTTCGAAATACTTTGTTTTGTTGCGACACAAATTTGTTGATTTGATTTTGTTTTATTTGAAATTGAAATCTACATGAAAATTTTTGTTTCGACCAAAAACTGTTGTTTCGAACAAAAGAAAACGTGCTTTTCACAAAGCTAGGCTTGCAAGGTGATTCAAAACCATGAAGTAGTTTAAAGCAAATCATGAAGCAGAAGTAATTGTTCGTCTTTTGACGTGAATTTCTCACAAATAGCACCGATAAAAATAAAGTCTGATTGTATGAAAAACTGACCAAGCTAAATGATTTTGTTTCAGATAACCCCCTTGAAAACGGGGTGAACTTCCTTGCCCCACCACCTGGGCAGTTGATCTTAAAGGTATTGATACCTGGATATGCAGCCGGAGCAGTCATCGGTAAAGGAGGACAAATAATCGTACAACTACAAAAAGAATCAGGAGCTGTAATTAAGCTTTCGAAAGCAAAAGACTTTTATCCTGGTAATATATTTCTAGAAGAGTAATGCTTGTAAAGTGCGATTTTTATCTTATGTTATTAATAAATTGATTACAGAGTAAATCTGTGTCAATTCAAAACATTTATTAATCAATAAAATGTACATGATATACCAAGCTTGAAGGTATTGTTAATGTTTTCATTGGGTCACTGGTTTGTTGTTTTATAGACAAAGCCACTGCTTATTTTGTCACCGATAGACGAATAGTGAAAGCTTAATTCTGTGAAAACACTGCAAGATTGTCTTACTACGGTATGGCTGTGATCCACAGCTTACTTTTGTAAAAGTTGTTCAGTTCAAAAATTGCCTTATCACGTCGCATGCAAACCATTGAACGGTTGCGTGCTTTTGCAATTGGACACCCAATGAAGTCATTGCCTGTTGGACAATATGAATTTGGGCGGCGATCAAATGACAAACCTTCAGTGTGCAAGTGAACAACGGTACTCGGAGGAAAGTTTAGTAGGAAACTTGTGGTGTCGCATCATCACATTATGCTGTTGTTGACTAATGACTATAGTGGTATGAAGCCATCCAACGTACACACAAATAAACAACATGTCAAATCCGAAGGTGGTCCAGTCCCATCGTCTGTGGTTGCCGCGTCCCAATTAGTAAATCCAGACTTGTGTCGACGTTGAATTTCACTTCTATGAAATACTTTAAGATTAAACTGAACCTCAGTTAGCCTATGACTGCAATCGGGAGTTTTGTTGTCCAGACATTGAAAAGCGCGTTTTTCTAACCAAATTTTGAGCTTTTGTTTAGCCTGACTATTTTACGTCGGACTTGCTCGATTTTTTGCTTATTGTGGGTCACATATCCTCATGTCTACTGGATAATTGTGCTTAGGCTACTGGGGGTTGGGTTATCTTGTTTTAAGGGGTCGCGTAATATGTCTCATTTTCTTCATTTCTCGTGTTTTTATTTGATGCATCAAACCCTACTTGGTTCTATAGCTTTCTCTTTTAACTAATTTATGTTGTGGTTCGTTTCTACCCTACGCTGACAATTTATTGTATTGCCATAGGGTAAAAAAGCTTGTCATCACATGCTTGAATATAACGGCGTTGCCATGGACTGTTTATTGATCTTAAATGTTAAAATGGTTTTGACTGACACGCTTCTGCGTCATATATGGGATGATCTAAGCACAACATCACCATGGGTTGACTGGACAAGGATTTTTTTTTTATCGTTGTAGCTGGGTAAATAAATACATCAACAAATAGTTTTTAGCAAGAGAACTTTGGTTGGTAGAATGTTGTATGGCAGGGCTTCCCAAACTTTTTTGCTCGCGACCCCTTTTAATCTCCTAAAATTTTCTGCGACCCTTTACGGTAAAAGGATAAACAATACGAAATATACGTTTGTGATATTTATTGAAAGGTTTAATTTAAACGAAAACTAAAAACAAACTATCCGTACTCGAAGCCTACTACTTTACCGCTTGTAGCCTGTTGGAAACAAAACCAAAAAGAAAACATCTTTATTCAGTGTGATGGGTGCGACTGCTTCTGCTACAAAGCAGGTATAGCCGTCGCTCGATGTTTGTCAATAGGCGGTTTCAATGTTACTTACGCTAGAACGGTATTTTATCAACGTTGAAAACACAGACACCCACATAGGATACGTGGAGATTTACGGCAGGAGTGCGGTTACTGCTAGGCCATATAATGGTGAATATTCCTCTCTAACGTACGGTTAAGCCATAAAGTGTGAAATTTTTTCCAGAAAATTCAAGCCACAACTTATAGTCAAAAGATAGATTTGTAAATTTTTCCTGAGATATGAAAGAGAGGTGCTCGGTACTTTGTTGTTGCATTGCAAATTGATTTTGGATCCAATCTAAATAGGTATTGTCCAATTCTACAAGAAACTACTTTTTAAACTCTTTCAACAGCCTTGACAAGTGTCGATAACCAGAAGCTTAATATAACGTTTGATTCCACGCCATTGTTAGCCAAAAACTTTTCAGTAGGCCTAAATGAGAATATTTCAAATGAATCATTTTCAATCTTTTGTTTCTAGATGTTTAATTTTTTGATGAACGCTCCAACTTTAGATTTCAATGTAAAAACATAGATGTTTTCTCCTTGGAAGGACAAATTAAATTCGTAACTTACCATTTTTTTCAAGCAAACTTGACAAATAGCATAATTTGAAAAGTCTTTCCAAAAACAGATAAAAACGTTCAAAAACGTCTTTACAAAAACAGCGGACAAAGTCTAAATTTTTTTTACGAATTGATTTTTTAACACTAATTACTTTTTAAAGCATTGGCTTTAATTTTGAAATCCAAGTTTACAATGCAGCAAAGAGGGTTTTAAACTCCTATTCCATATTTCACTACATAAACTTACAAAATACATGTAGCCTAAGTGTACGACTCTTAATAAAGTTAATAACTTTCACAGCATCTTGCACATGTGTTAATATACAGTGCTTTGTGGAAAATTTGTATATTTTCTGCGACCCCCGAAGTTCATTACGCGACCCCTCAAGGAGTCGCGACCCCCACTTTGGGAAGCCCTGTTGTATGCACTGTGTCATTAAGGTTTAAACTGTTTACGAAAGCACAACTACTGTCACGTAACAAAAAAAACATCTTAATGTAAGCAAATAGTATGCATGTGTAAACAGTTTTAAAACAGTTTATTGCAAGATTGCTTGGCAGTCGGTTGTCGAAAGAACGAGATATTCAACCAGCTTCGAAAATGAAGCATTGAGCCTAAGACATGTAGTTTATCGACATGTTTTAATATAGCTTACTCCCAACGTCAGCACTGTCTCTTGGTTTTGCATCTACCAACGTCAAATCGATGTTATTTTTGTGTGCTTGACTTTACATTTATTGGCTTTTTATCACTGGTTCGACAAAATGCATTTGTCGGTTTCAAGCTATTATAGCACAGTTAGCACAGTTATTTCTACAACACTCAGCTTGGACTGCACAAAGGCAGCCTACAAACTTCTGTATGCTTTGTTAAAGCCTGTCCATAGCTGTTACACTTAAAGTCCTAAAGTGATTATGAATGTTAAGATACGTGCTTCACATTGTCTTTTATCTGAAATTACAAGAACTGGGTCTATTTCAAAGCAGTTTTCCTTTTTTTTTTAAGAAGCAGACTTTTATTCATTAAATTACAAATGAAATTTTGGAGAACTTTGAATTGCAAGACTTGGTTTAAAATTGAAGTGAAGTTTACACACTTTTTTCACTTTTACAACAGGATTTTAACAATTTATCTGATGATAAAATTTTGTGTAAATATTATTTAGTCTTTCTGTGAAACTAGAAAATCCGGCTGTGGTTTTCCCCCTTCTCTATTCGACAGTATAAGGCCCATTTTACCTTCCCTTTGTTAACACTGGAATAAGTAATTTACTAAATTTACCGCTGAAACAAGTCAAGTCAATGCCGTTATGTTTCTCGGCAGCCGATTTGTAGCAAGAATTGACAGCGATAGACACGTGTTTCGCCCATGAGGCTGGGCTCATCAGTATCGCACCGCATTCTGCCACAAATTTATTCGACCACCGGTTTACCAGTCAGTTTAACACTTATCTTTGTGGAAACAAAGAAAGAGCCAACAAAACCAGCAGGCGCCAGGGCAGAGGACATTGTGAAGAAAGGGGCGTTCTTCCCGGCTATCAGCACAAGGCTGAGCACTCACTAGTACAGCGAGCAGCTGCGATTCGCCAACCATAACGGTGTAGCTTCCACGCTAGCCATTCAGACCATCCAATCAACGATATGTTTCTCGGCAGCCGATTTGTAGCAAGAATTGACAGCGATAGACACGTGTTTCGCCCATGAGGCTGGGCTCATCAGTATCGCACCGCATTCTGCCACAAATTTATTCGACCACCGCTTTACCAGTCAGTTTAACTCTTATCTTTGTGGAAACAAAGAAAGAGCCAACAAAACCAGCAGGCGCTAGGGCAGAGGACATTGTGAAGAAAGGGGCGTTCTTCCCGGCTATCAGCACAAGGCTGAGCACTCACTAGTACAGCGAGCAGCTGCGATTCGCCAACCATAACGGTGTAGCTTCCACGCTAGCCATTCAGACCATCCATTCGGCAGCCGATTTGTAGCAAGAATTGACAGCGATAGACACGTGTTTCGCCCATGAGGCTGGGTTCATCAGTATCGCACCGCATTCTGCCACAAATTTATTCGACCACCGCTTTACCAGTCAGTTTAACTCTTATCTTTGTGGAAACAAAGAAAGAGCCAACAAAACCAGCAGGCGCCAGGGCAGAGGACATTGTGAAGAAATCGGCTGCCGAGAAACATATTGTTGATTGGATGGTCTGAATGGCTAGCGTGGAAGCTACACCGTTATGGTTGGCGAATCGCAGCTGCTCGCTGTACTAGTGAGTGCTCAGCCTTGTGCTGATAGCCGGGAAGAACGCCCCTTTCTTCACAATGTCCTCTGCCCTAGCGCCTGCTGGTTTTGTTGGCTCTTTCTTTGTTTCCACAAAGATAAGAGTTAAACTGACTGGTAAAGCGGTGGTCGAATAAATTTGTGGCAGAATGCGGTGCGATACTGATGAGCCCAGCCTCATGGGCGAAACACGTGTCTATCGCTGTCAATTCTTGCTACAAATCGGCTGCCGAGAAACATATTGTTGATTGGATGGTCTGAATGGCTAGCGTGGAAGCTACACCGTTATGGTTGGCGAATCGCAGCTGCTCGCTGTACTAGTGAGTGCTCAGCCTTGTGCTGATAGCCGGGAAGAACGCCCCTTTCTTCTCAATGCCGTTAGTTGGGTTAATGTGGGATTAATAAGCAAACAAAAAAAAATTGTAAAAAGAAAAAAAATCACATTTTTTTTCTTAATTTTTCGGTGGCACGTAACCAAATGCCCTCCTGGATCCGCTGCTGGTCATAATTGCATTCCACCAAGAATTTGTACTGAAGTGGTTTGAAAAGTTAGTTGTCTTCCACACAGTTTGTCGTTATTTCATCCCTCAAAATATAACAATCACTCATTAAAGCAAAACTTTTAAAAATCTTGGCCTGCTGGTTAGTGGTTATGCAAGAAACACAAGAAAGCTTTTCGTTCTTGAACAAGGACGACTGGCAGGCCGACGCTACGTCATATTATGTTCCTTATTCTTTTCTGCGCCAATTCTTTCCTTTTCACATATCGATTTTCTTCCATTCTGTGCACTCCGTTGTTCACATACTACAGTATGCTTAGTACAGAAGAGAACACCCATAGTATTTTTTCAGTATGGTAGTAGCCTACAATAATTGGATTTTATTTTCAATCGTTCTGTATGTAGTTTTGAACAAAAAATAAATGACAAGACACAAAACGTAGGTTAAGTTTTCTCTAGTCTTAGTGTTTCCAACACTCAATGCAACTGTAAAATAGACATACGGCTTCATATTAAACTAATTTGGATGATTTTTCAAAATTAAGTTCTCTATTCCTGCTCCTAAGTGAAAATTTATAACATGCAGTACAATATTTAGCAAGAGAAACGTCACCTGCTTTTAAAACGCAAATGACATTGCCAGCATAATACATCTACATTTAGATTTTTGATTTTGTTGTGTTTTTGCCGTAGGCTCATGCATTCTACTTACTTGCATGTTTTATTTGAAAAAGAAGGCAAAGTGACAATACTTTTTTTGCCCATGATGGGATGGAGTCGCATTGCAGTTTTGCAAATGTCTTGGTAGTTTTCAGTTATTTGTAGCTGCTCTCTTATGTCAATTGTGAACACTCTCGGGTGAAACCGCGTTAACAAGCTTTGTTCCTCGGTTTAGACTTCAATGATGACAATTAAACAAAACACGTGACGGAACTGCTTCGACATCATAAAAGAAAAAGTTCGCTGTCGAATTGCCCAAATTTATGTGCATTTAACGTTGGCAATTTGGTAACCTTAGAAGAATTCCACTCGACAAATGAAGGGCCATCGAAAGCGCATCGTTCTTTGCGATCGATTGAAAACTTTTTAACTTCCGTGCTAAATCAGTGAAAGTTGACCAAAGTGCCCATGAGCCTTCGTAAGCAAGCCGTTCATTCTAAAACTGTCGAAAATGTGCTTTACCGACAAGGTTTTTTAATTTGCCGGCCGCTGTTTCAAACCAATTATAATTTGTCATACTCTCGGCGTCCTAGTTAAGTTCAAGTTAAATAAAAAAAATTCTGCAACAAGCCAATCGGATTTGTGCGTCATTTTAGAGGATCACATTTGTAAGCTTGGTAACAACTATTGTCGTCGGTTTGTGGACTTTATCATTGTTTTGTTGATTTCTATCTAGTTTTGCCGATACTTTCACCCTTAGGCGCCAACCTACTTTGATACGGATGGCGTTACTTCAAATTACCAAGCTCAGTTTCAAGTAACAATCTTTCATCCTGCTTATCGAAACGATTTGATTTCATTATTCTGTTTTGACGTAGGCTACTATTCTGTATGGTGCATACTGCATAAGAACACTGCAACTTCGCAGACAAAGTTTTAATGTTAACTTTTGACATTTCCATAGTCAAGTACCGATCTACAGCACTGTAGTTTGCTGAACAACTTCGCACGAACCTAAGTTTATGTAGTACAAATGCTATTGTGTGTAATGGCAGTTGCACACTATTTTTTTTACAATTATTTCTATTTTTTTTACAGAAAACGACTCATCAGTTACGCTCTCCGAGTTACTGCCCATGTCTGATATTTTTATTGCACTTGCAGGTACCCAAGACAGAGTTGTGCTAATACAAGGTACGGCTGACGGATTGATGAAAGTTCACAGCACGATCGTTGAGAAAGTTTATGAGTTTCCAGTCCCTAAAGATCTTGCAGCAATTATAGGCGATCGTCCGAAGCAGGTGATTGACCTCACTGTTTATTGATTTTTCAAGTTGTCCTCGTAATTGCGAATTCAATGTACTCTCCAGAGAACAATGAGCGTCGGGTTCTATCAAAAACTATAATTTCGAAGAGATTTGGATTTTATTTTGCCTCTTTAATACTGCCGCTGTTTCTTTACCCTTGAGATTTTCAAGGGATAATGTTTCTTGCTCATCCGCTATCTTAATCTGCCTAAAGTGCCTTTGGTACATACAATGATACAAAACACGTAAGATGAATAAGCAGCATAAGTTCTATTATACACTACAATGAATACCATCAACTCATCGTATTCGTTCAAATTGCAAAACTTTGTACAAACCGACGAAATAAATGCCTTTCATCGCCTAAACGCCAATTTATTACCGAAATTAATGTTATGGTATGACCGCATAAAGAATTACAATTGCACTTAAAAAATGCACCATAACTTTTTGGAGCTTATTGGTCTATGTAAATTTTTCACATTCTAGTGCAGTACAAGTCAAATTGACAAGCTGGACAAAATATACTGTAGCCTACTACTGAAACTCAATAGAACAGTGAGTGACGTAGCAGGTGTCCATCCATAATTTTGTTATAGTTCATCTCAGCACCTGACAGAAGCAATTGAGGCTCATCAACCCAACGAAACAACTTACAGTAGGAAAACGTATTGAGCTATTTTTGGCACCTTTGAAATAGCTTTATTTTCTGTAAGATCTCTGTCCGTCTTCTTTTATTTTTAACCAAAATATGACGCGACATGCTGTTCTATCTCAGTGACATGATTGTGTTCCTGCTGCGTTAGGGAGGAAAGTTTGTTTCGACAACTTAGCACATCTATTTCGTTGATTCAACGTTTGAAGATATCAAACTATTCAAAAACAATGTGTTTGTTTTCAAAGCTGAGTGCTACCCAATCAGCAAGTCAGTTTTTTTCACATTAATTCTACGTCTGTAGACGTTGAGTTGATGCAACAAACATCGATTTCCTGATTGCGCACGAGATTTAGGAAAACCTGAGTGCCAAACACTTCCCCCCTTCAACTACTCTTAACAATGTTCACAACAACTGAGAATACCACTTTTACTTGTTTAAACAGCCTGCGTTCACTTGGTAGGAGCAGGAGCTCTGCGTTCACTTGGTAGCCTTATACAGTTCGGTTTGATGTTAGATTATTATCATAAATCAACATTGTCTACTAACGGTACATAACAATTGATCGTCATTCTTAATCCTCGGTAGCCCTTGCCAGCTGTCGAAAGATGAATTTAACTTCACCAGTTGCAGTATTTTTGGCTCAAAATTTTGGTATTTTTGAGCATGCAGTTTATCGTTCCTGCTTTAACAAACTCATCCCCGGGTGAGAACTGAAAACTTGCCATATCATGTAAAAGTGTTATGACCCAAAATATTTTGATAAAATCCTCCAAAAAAGAACCAGTTGTAATAATTTGTGAGCACATGTCTTTAGTTTTGAAATCAAGACTGCATAAAACAGTAATTTTACAGATATATTTGAACAAATTCTATGAATCGTGTTTTACGCCATCTCTTTATTTGGTTGCAACAAATATCAAGTAACGATTGAAAATTGAAATTCGTGCTATGATTACCGGAAACCGCTTAAAATGCAGCATTTTACGTCATAGCTTTGTCGCAATGCCAGTTCAATTTGCAAGCATGTGACAAAATGTTGAATCGTTGATGTACTCATGTTTTGTCAAAGCAATTGGCATTCATTTGGCATTAGTTTTAATTTGCAAAGGAGCAAATACTAAATTTTGGCACCATATATTTCAAATGCAGCCGTGTTTACACACTTGCTGCATTCCGTATTATTGTTGTGAAAAGCCAGGATTTCATTTAAAAACAAACATGGATATCAATACATTGACATGCACCACACTACTTGGCTATGCTCAGGCACCCTTTGAACCTTGCAAAGTTGTTCTACCTTCTCGTGTTGATTCACGTGATGGTACACCGCATTTTCAAGCTGGTATTATTTTTCACTTGAAGCATCATAGCTACAAAAATAAAATGAAATTGACAATACAATTACAAGCATACTGTTCTGATTTCTTCGATTTTTGATTTCAAAAAAAAAGTATTCGATGTTTCTGCAACTTGATTCTTTATATTTAAAATTTCAGTGCTTCTAGCATGCGACGGCTTGATTGTTAAGGTTGCTTCTAACTCAATGAAATCCCACGTGGACGACAGCACATTCACTCGATGAACATGCTCCTTACAGATTTATGTACTCAGCCTTCTGCTTAGAACTTGACAGCTGTTTGAGGGCAAAATATCATCGTAATATCCCTGGAGAGTTTTCTTCCAAGCAACCCCTTCCGCTAAAGTCTGATATTGTTTTATTATTTTGACGTCGATAGCTGTTACATTGATGTTAATGCAGCGGGTTTGCAGCTTTTCTGGACTGAAGTTGTTTACGTGCATCAGGGAAGAAATCGATACAATATAATTTAAACTTAATTGCTTCTCTTTCACTAAAAGCCTTGTCTGGAAAGCTTTTTCTTAAAGCTATTTATTTTTAGACGTCACTCAAAATGCAGATTTTTTCCTGTCAAAAAAACAAAGAAAATATAATGATTTCACGTCCTTACTTCAAGGTTTTCCTTTGTTCCAGGTAAAGATTATCGTTCCAAACACCACAGCAGGGTTAGTGATCGGAAAAGCGGGGGCCACTATTCGAACCATAATGGAAGAGAGTGGATCGAAGGTAGGGAGCTATATCCCAGGCAGAAAATCAGTCGTTTTTTACACTGATTTGTTGTCTGGGTGTTGTTGTGTTGGAACACTTTGACAATTGAAGCGAAAAGAATACATGAATACATAAACCTAAAGCGAAAACACTAAGGCACTCCATTGAAGACCATCAACTTTTAAACATCTTGTCATCATTGACATCCTGTTTCGATCCATTATTTGATGCAACTCCCCTGCAATACAATTGTCAAAATGTATTTTTTTAACCCTAATATAATATTTGTATTACTTTTTTAATCCCACTAATTTAAAGTAACCTGTTCTCTGTTCATGTAGCTGTTGCTTTTGTGTAGGTATAGGCTACTTTGTGTGATATGAAATGATACAAATAATTCATTGAAACTTGAATGATATGTCGTGGTTTCTTCTGAGAAAAGTACTTTAGCAGAAAACTTACCGTACAGTTTTCTTAAATTAAATATGTTAACTTTCTAAATGTAATGTACTTTCCTTCACGACCATTCGAAATGATTCAAAGTTTGGTTTTGCACAATTTTTACTGTCTTTATGACAGTTAAGCAGTTGTGGTCATCATCATCATCATCATCATCAGCCGGTCATGCCACTGCTGGCAGATGGCCTCCACATATGTTTCCACACCATTCTGTCTTTTGCTGTTCTCATCCAGGTGATGCCAATCTTTTCTTCTATGTCATCTCGCCATCTTCTTTTTGGTCTCCCTCTAGTTCTTCTTGCATATCTTGGTGTCCATTCTGTGGTTATCTTTCATTATCTTTCATTCTTGCTACGTGTTGTGGTCAATCTTCATTAATATGGTGGATGAGCTTATATTCGAGAGGCAAAGACTCAGAGGTTATCGCTACAGCGATATGTATTGTTTCTTCGTGGATAATGTCGAGAAATAAAATTGTTGCACAAAGTCCAAATTTACAATCAATGACATCATTATTACTAAGCAGTTTTAGTATTTGTGTGATTAACGTCTTATTGAACATTTGGCAATACTTTTTTTTCAGGTGCAACTTTCTCAAAAACCTGAAGGAGTAAACGTACAAGAAAGAGTAATCACCATAAAAGGAGAAAAACATCAACTGATAACAGCATCTAATATAATCATTGATAAAATCAAAGATGATCCACAGAGTGCCAGCTGTCCGAACATTAGCTACTCTGGCATTGCAGGTCCTGTCGCCAACGCTAACCCTACTGGGTCGCCCTATGCTGCTGGTTCTCCCACCATGGTCGACGCCACACATCCGGCTGTCCAAGCCATGCTGGGACACTACGTCATTCCCGGACAACACCCTGTCTTGCAGGCCGCAGTTCCATCTTCCCATTACATCACTCACCACCCAGCAGCATTGCCAGCCATTTCGGCTCCTGCCACCGACTTGTCTTCTCTCAATGCTGGACTGAACAGCTTAGCAAATTATGCTTATGGCGTAAATTATAATTCATTGGGAGTTGTTCCTGGAGTGCATTCAAATGTCCATTCTGGCATCGCTACGTCTGTTGGAATGATACCCACCGGTTCACTTGCTGGAACAGTCAGTCCCATACCTTCTGCCACACCACTACTGTCTGCAACAGCTTTACCGCTTGAAAACGGTAATCCGATTCAAACAGCAGCTGTACCTGCAGGCATGCAAGCTGCCCAGACAATTTCTTTGCCAAACAACTACCTTGCCAGTTTAGCCTCAGCAGGATATTTAACCGCTGGTCACCAACTTGTAGGAGCTCCTGGAGTTGCAAGTGGAATATCCAGCTTATCTCAGCCTCCACCTTCAGTAACTCCCAACAGTATATCTGTCGCATCGTCTCCCACAGCTCCATTTTTTCCAGCCAGTGTTGCTCCTCAATCATCTGTAAGTCTTCTCAGTATTGAAAAAACAAGTGATGGACAAAGAGAGATTATCGATTTATCAATTCCAGAAAATTTAATTGGAGCAATTCTTGGTAAAGCGGGTCGGACTTTAGTGGAGTTTCAGGATCTATCAGGAGCAAAAATTCAGATTTCTAAAAAGGGAGAGTATGTAGTAGGGACCAGAAATAGAAAGGTTACTATTTCAGGGAAGCCTCCTTGTCCTCAAACCGCGCAGTTGTTGATCACACAGCGCATAGCAGCTGCTCAGACGGCAAGGGCTCAGCAAGCGAAGCTTATGTAGAAAACACAAGTAAAAAAATTCACGATTACTTTAGTTATGTTTGCGATTGCTGTCTTCCTTTGTCTTTTAATGCTTAAGTATTTTAGTGGAGCAGTGCTTGCTTTTATCCCTTTACCTGATAGATTTTTTTTTAATTTGTTGAAGAAGTTAGCAAAGTTGCCATGTCGTAAGTGTATAGGAAGTCTTGCATGCGAATCACCAGTTCTTCCTCCATAATTTACTTTCCATGCATATTTCCTCTTCCATGCGCACGGTCTATTTGTAGCATTAGTGCTGTTCATTTGTTTACGTAAAGAAGAATTCACAAAATTTCGCACTCGACAAAACGATTTTTTTCAGTGAATTCACTATTTAATAAACAAACAACAGCACAGCGGCCATATTGCCATGTTGCAACATTTTTAAATCTTAATTCACAGAAGCTGCACACTTCTCTGGTTAAGGGTTGTTAGCATGTGCCCTATTACACGATTTCACTTTTATTGTCGATGTTTTGATTCACCGCTCTTAGGTCGTTTGCATTATTCATGTTGATCTTGAAATTACGTAACAAAGCACAAGACTTTTGCATTCCGCTATCGATTCATGATTTCGAAACAAAAAATGCTGGAAAAGTCGCGATTGCGGTGTCTGAATTTTATTATATTAATTCAATAACACGTAATTTTGCGTCAAACTTTTGAAAATGAAATTGCTGAGCGTTTGATCACGGGAAGTAAAAAGAACCATGCAGCTAAAGTTCGCTTTTCAGTGGAGTTTTATCTCATCAACGTTTTGATAGCTCCAATACAAAGACTTATATGACAATGGGACTTGTCAACTTGAAAACCTCTATCTTCAAAACGCGTGACGTCATATTTGCTGCTGTGTTTTTTTACTTGAAGTAAATAATTTTGTTATTTCAATCGCGTGTTGGTTTTACTAAAACAGTTTATTAATAATATTTTCGACGTCTTGATACAACTTACGTTTGACACACTTCTTGATTCTCGCTTTGCTATTAATCAAAATGACAATCGCATTTTATTCTAAACTATAAAAATACGAAAGTTTTAAACAGGAAAGTTTTTAAAACAGATCACAAATCGTTTCAGAAAGTGAAGCGATTTCAGTCAAACTAAATACAAAATATAAGAAACCTAAAAATATTTCGCTCTTTGTTCTCAATAAAGAGCATTGTTAATTTCATATTCTGGAATTTTTGAGTTCAACATGACGTAGTCAATTGCTGTATATAACCATAGCGTGCATATGTGTATTTTTAACATGATGGAGTGAGTTATAATGAAAAAACTCCATCATATCACATCAATCTGCCATCGTTAACAGTCGTACTTCTTTGTCACTCATTTTCTTTTTCTTGATTGTTTTGTCTACACTAGACACATCAACATTGCATTGCGCCGTTTGCTGGTCAGTTACTTTGTTTTACAACGGAAATAGCGTTAAAAATAGCAGTCTCTCTGCCATTCGCTGGTGGCTGGTGGTAGTCTAGTATGTCATTGGGTAGCAGAGAGTTATGGGGGTTGGGTGACTGTTATTGAAACTTATCTGATCATTATCTTAATTTTGTGATATTATTTTACTCAGTTATGAAGAAAAGCATTTAACTTTGTGTATTAAAATCACAAATAATAGAAAAAAAATCACATTCTATTTTTTCTCGAAAGATTTAGCGTTGATGAATTGTTTGCTTCTGCTGCCACCTAGAATACTATTTTTCTAATCCTTGCCCTGTTTCATCCATTTTCATAAATGTGGTTCAATTTTTAATCTTGCATGATGCATTTAAGACATTTTTAATGTTACTTTCTGTATTAATTTGACGTTAATCAAACGTCTAACTTTTTGTGTTCGAGTTAAGACAGTTAATGGCAGGGAAGGATAGCATAATAAAACCCTTCTTTAATGATAGGCTAATGCGCAACAATGTTGCTTTCTTGAATTGTCATTGAATTTGAACCCTTTGATAAAATGTTGCTGCCAATTGTTTTTGCGACAATGCCGGTTTGCTTGTGGTATGAGTGTTTGTCAAAAACTGTAAGCGATGTTGCAAAAAACAAATATCTTAATCACGTTATTTCATCGTGGGTGTCATAATTGTTGCACAGGGATATCTAAAGAAGGGGATACGAAGGCTTTTATTACGTCTGACAATAGAAGGGTTTCTGTTTACCGTAAATAATATCTGTTTATGGTAAAATGACAATTGGCACCGATAGTAGTTCAATAAATCTTGTTATGATAACCTGCATTGCGCTATTAGCATCAGGCCTGGATATTCACTGCATTCTCATGGTTACTTGTTAATTCAATTACCCGTAGGCCTATACTTGTTTCACATCTAGCCCACTGGAAAGGCTTTGTCAAGAAGAACAGCTTACTGGTAACTTTTCAACTGTCTTTCCAAACAAGTATTTTTTAAATCTACTCTACGTAACATTTGCTAACTGTCTTCTGTAGCTGACTGTACCAGCTGCACTACAAAACTTTCTGCAATTTAAAAAAGAATCGCATGTTTAGCGCGCTACAAACTACCGCCCTGGTAGTGTCGTGACTCCGTGAGAATAAGGTAATCCCTGAGAGCCTTCGTATCTCCATCTTTACATTTCCCTGTTGTTGCAGTTTGAAAGTTGCTCTTTTCAACAGCGATTCAATTATGAGACTGCAATTTCAGTCTCATTTTCACACTCGAAAAGGGTAATTTTCAAACTGGTCTCAAGTTTTTATTTATTTTTTTCCGTTCTCTGCAGTGCATGCCACTTCAATAGATTTTTCATTTGCAACAACAAGTACATGTTTGTCAATATTTCCTTCTAGATCAAATCAAGCTCTCTCTGTCATCGTCATGATTGGTTCCACGCGTTCCAGTGTCTCACACAACTGTAATTATCTTTGTAAAGAAGAAAGTTTCTCTCATCCAATCAGTATTTCACACTTTCTCTTCAAATCAATGCGTTTCCGTTCATTCTTTCACCAAACAATTCTTTCACGTTAATTCTTTCACAATCAAAATTTCAACATGGAAAAAACAATGAATTTCAATATGAAGCTTGGCAGCTTAGGCTGGATGACAAAGCGCCACCATTTAAACAATCGATTTAAAGTTACTATATAAAAAAAATATAAGTAAAATCTATCTCGTTATGATTTATTGAACAAGCAAATTCAACTTCTTCGCATGCTTACCTTTATAAAGCATGTACAACAGCATCAAATTGGTCAACTTAGTGGCGTTAATGATCCTTTCTAACATTTAATCAACACTACTTCAGTTAGCAAATAAGCAGACTTTGGATTTAGGCAAAAAGAACCACTGTATATTTGCTAGCTGTGGTGGTAAGGCCGTTAGTTGCTACAATCCGATACATTCATACGTGGTGTCTGTCGTATGCCCATCTTGTCCAATGCATCACGTCATATACAAAACAGTGCTGTCAAAATCAACGGGTAGGCCAAACGCTGTTTGCAAAAGTCGATATTTTTATGTTGATGCAAGTGCATTATTACTGGAACCAACATAAGCCTATCGGGTTTTTCTAAATGCTAAAACGTTAGCATAAAAACATCTTTATTATTTCATACTACTACTTTTCTCTATCGTCCCAACTGCATAACGCTCTTTTGCCATCGGTCACGCATTGTTAGCGCATCATCGTAATACCATATCAACATTCCTGTCCACTCTTCGTGCACTTCAGTTAGAACTCGGTCACAATATCCAATCATTTTCAATTCTGTTCATATGCCGCTCTGGTCAGCTTCCAATGCACTTTCTACTCAGGTGCAAGGTCAAAATGTTAGACTGGGTAGATTTACACTAGGTCCATCAGAAAATAGGCCTATAAGATTAATCGTCGCGGATGAATTTGGAGCAGTGTGGATGCCAATCATGACGACAAGTGAGTAACTGATCTTGTTAATAGAAATAGAGTTTTTACGTAAACATAATGTTTATGTGGGTTTATCTATTAAAAATTTATTTGTCTGCTTGGTTGACAGGAACGACGTATAACATATATCTTTGTAAAAAATACAAATTTTGCAGAGATTTTTTGCGTTGCTGCCTCAAAAAATATTGTCGACCACGTGCGTGTAATGTACTGAACTTGCATTTCAACTTATGATGATAATTTTCTCCATTTTTTAATGTCTTTAGTTTGAGGGTTTGTAATGTAATATGTTAACACTTGTCCTGTCGTTTGAGAAGTATTTTTTGCAAATTTTTGAGAGACCCTCACAGACGGTTAATGAGTTGGTCTAGGTTTAGAGCAGTGGTTCTCAAACACACGCAGCACACCAGGGAATCTTCTGTGGCATACAGTTCGAGAAACACTGCTTTAGGAATAGACCACAACTATCCAGAATCAGCTGCATAAAAATATCTATAATAGTAACATCACTGTGAGGTGAAACTAATGAATGAATGACATAATTTTTTTATTTTTTAAGTTGCAAAATTCATGACATCTGATGATTTTAAGTTTTTCCTTTTCTGCAAAGCGTAACGAAGTCTTCACAGTGTTAGGCTACTATCATTAGTTTTATCGTTTAAACTAACGGGTTGTTTAGGTTATATTTAAGTAGAATTTAAATTGTGTATTTTATGGTGGAAACGTAGGCTATGTAATGGCTGGATCATTGCTTCTAGATTACCGTACTGATCACTTGACGTGTCTCTTGCAATAATAATAATTCAGAAGAGCAAGTCATTTTTAAAATGGCTGACAGCAAGACTGCTTCCAGACTATTTTATTCTCTTGCTTCAACGCAACTGATTCTCAAGTGAAAAGAGATCAATAGTAATTTTGCCAAATGCATAAAGTCACAAAAAGCGACGGGTTACATTGAATATATTTCTAGTAAGCAGCGATTTTGTCCGTCGGATGTTGTTTCTGCTCCAGTCTTATACCATGGATTGTTTTTATTCTGCTGCTTGTTTTTTTAATAAAATAATGCACGATTAAGTTTTAGAATTGTTGTCTCCTGTTATAAATGAAGTTAGTATTGCAAACGAGTAAAATGCTTCACGTCAGATTTTGTTGAATTATCTTGTTGTTAGTATTCGCCAGAATTGTCAATTTTCGTGTTCAGCAGTTTACACAGCTAGATATCATCGTCTCAGTCTTGATGTTCCATGAACGTTTGCATTGATCATCCTTCATGCTTCATCAAGCCATTGTCATGCAACTTTGCAACAGTTCTTCATTGGTTGGCTTGCATCACGTGGCATTTTTGCGCACAAACTGTTCAATATTCATCATTGTCGGAAAAATGCTGCAGAAGCAAAATTCTCCTCCACAAGACATGGCCATGGTGGGGATCGCGAAAGTCACTCAAACCGTGCTTCGAATTTGAACATTCCATTGTCAAAAGTTACCTTAGCAAACAAACAAAAACTAACGTTTTCCCTGGAGACGTCATCGCTAGCGCTTAAACTACAATTCATCATCACATTGCAAATGCCATTCCAGCAATCACACTCGTAGATCAGTAACACGTGACTGCGAGTGGAACAGTGAAAGACCAAAGCGACCTTCACGAAAGCACAGCATTTTCATTGGAAAGTGAAAATCTCGGTTATCGCTCCATCTTAGACGACAGTACAGTATATTTGATCATGAAGAAATCATAGCTTATTACTGACGATTATAATCATCATGGATTGTTTTGTGTTTCATAATCGTTGCGCCATTCCATCTGTGTCCCTGCTTGTAATGTAATTTAACAATCAGCTTTTTCATAGCTTTGCATGTTGTTACTTGATTATGGCAGGCCATTGCAACTGACTGACATCCTCGATCACCGGGTTGTGTTGTGCCAAATAATTCTTCATCGACATTTTCACAGTGTAGTTTGCTTGTCAGTTTGACATAGGCTACAAACCTTTGCAAGAAACAACTGTTGATAAAGAGAAAGTTGTATTCACTACGTTTTATTGAACATCATTGCTTATTTTTAAGTAGGCCTACTGTTAGTCTACTTTAGTCTTTCATGTCGTACTAGTGTAAATTGTAAAGCTTGCAAGATCATATCTCTTTTATCTAACACGATGGAATGATGCTTACATTTGATTGAATTAAGCTCTTCAAGATTTCAGCAGCTTTTTGTGTTCAACATTGTAAGATTTCTTTCAAATCCGAAGGCAACATATTCATTATCTAACTCAGGGGTGGGGAACCTGCGGCCCGCGGGCCGAATGCGGCCCGCGTGACTGTTCCGTGTGGCCCGCGTCAAAATTTCTTTACCCAAAATATATTGAAACAACAGCTCAAAAAAGAGTAGTCTCTGCATTCTCAGTATGTTGGGAATGGCCTTCTATGACTAGTTAATCCATCATAGTCATCAGACATGCGGAAACATGCTTTGAAATATGTGTCTCTGTTTGGAAGCACCTACCGTTGCGAGCAGTTTTTTTCCAAATTGAATCTAACAAAAAGTCGGCTTCGCTCCAGACTGACTGATAAAAACGTGGAGATGCAGTTAAGAGTTGCAACATCTTCCGTGTTAGCAGACATCACACGACTCACCAAAAATAAAAACTTTCAGCCATCCCACTAGCTGTGAAAGTGATATAAATCATTGTCTACTTCGCTGCATTTTTTTATCTGTAAATAAAATTTCGAAATTTCTAGTGGCCCACCTGTGTTATTTCTCATTTTATGTGGCCCGCAATACTAAAAAGGTTCCCCACCCCTGATCTAACTGATCAGTGTTCATATTGTACAATTTGGGTAGAGAGGTAACTTTTTTAAACCATATAGAGACGTAACTCAGCAACAACACTACATTTAACATCATAAAAACAAAAAACAATAAGCGAACGTTTTCGGCTTGTCACACAGCCCTTTTCAAGCCTATAAGAAAAGTTTTTTTTTAAAGAAATACTAAAGAATCAAACAGTATCACAGCAAAAATATGGTCAAATGCAAACATTTGAGAAACTGCTTATAACTAGCTGGTTCTTAGAGTGTTTTTGAATTCGGCTTCCACTACGTCTCCAGTTGAGGAGCCTGATTTCAAGAACTTTCTTACAATCCCGTTTATTGATAAGGAATTCAAACGTTTTGCCACAAGTTTGTCCAGACTTACTGCCTTGTAGTTTAACGTTAAGATTTTTCCCGTCTATAAAACGTTTAAAGCTGGTTACTATTTTCAGTTGAACTCTAAAACTCCTTTCCGCTTATGTTGAAACGTCGTGTGTAAGTTCACTTTTTCGCGTTTTGTCCCTTCTACCTTTTTCTGGACCTTTGCTATGTTGACGTAGGCTATATTGTTTTTGATATGATAGAAATAAAAAACAACTGAACTGAACTTGCTCGCATGATGCGAGTTCGACATAGGCCTACATAGGTATGACCACGCGACGTTGGCGACGAGAGTGGGAGAGCATTTAACCCTTTCTTTCCCAGCGTTGCCGTTCGGCAACACTAAATAAAATAAACAAACAAAAAAATTTTTTTTCATTTTTTTTTTTTTAAGTTTTTACTACCCCCATGAGAGCTTTAGAAAATTTTTCCCTCCACGGGAAAATAATTCGGGAAAGAAAGGGTTAAATTTACCTAATTTTATTAAAAACAGTGCAATTAAGAGCATATTAGAAACTGCAAATTGTTTTCAAACAATAAACCCTCATTGGAGTCCTTCGAAATTGTTCGTAAGTGTTCGACACCAAGATCCACGAGGCATTGATCATTAAGTCTTTCAACCCAGGTCTCAACAGGCCATTATTTGCTGGCGGAGCCTACTATCTTTTAACAGTTTTTGATTGAATTGTCACGTCTTGTGCTTCTCGCATTTTTGCTTTGTTTGTGCCACTATCTCGTGTTGTGCTTCTATCTATCTTGCGAAATCTGTTTGAGTCCTTTTCTGAACAATTAATTAATTTTACCTCTCAAATAGCCTACTTGACCCGTTGGGAAGGGTAATTTTTCAGTTATCATTTTGTGTGAGCTAGTTAAGCAGTTTCTCAAATATTTAGATTTGACCACATTTTTGCTGTGATACTATTTATTATCATTTTTTAGTATTTCTTTAAAAAAAAAAAGTTTTTTGTAAGCTTGAAAAGGGCTGTATGACTAGCCGAAAACGTTCGCTTATTGTTTTTTGTTTTTATAATGTTAAATGCTATAGCGCACCCAGCATGGGGCTAAGGGGGCTCAAGCCCCTCCCAAACCCGCCACCAAAAATGAAGTTTTTATATGTTCCCCATTTATACCTTTTGCCTACAGGTTAGATATGAATAAGTACCGGAGGAATAAGTAAAATTGTGACATCGTAGATACAGGGTCATCAATAAATTAACGTTACAACTGTATTTAACAAAGGCTAGACAATTTTTGAGTGATAAACATATAATCATTGTCAAATAAATAAATATTTAGGATAAACAAGTTTTACTCAGTGTGTCCGCCATTTGCGTCAATAACAAGTCGGAGACGCTTCGAAAAAGACTTGCAAGAGTCACGAATAACTCTTTGAAGTATTTTGGTCCATTCTTTTTTCAGATTAGCCTTCACCGCTTCCAAACTTTGGTGGTGTTTAGTCGAAACGTTGCTCTCCAGGTAAGACCAGATGCCAAAGTCTAGGGGTTTCAGATATGGGGATGAAGGAGGCCATTCTTCCTTGGAAATGAAGAACGGCACATTGGCTGAAAGCCAGTTTTGCGCTCTCTTAGCTTCATGTGAAGGGGCAGAATCTTGTTGGAATGATCAATTACATTTTTGAAGTGTTTTTTGCCCAAGGCAACAATGAACCCTCAAGAATATCATTTCGGTAGTCTTCTTGGTTCAGTTTCACTCCTTGATTCACAAAAATCAATAGACTTTTTCCTGATTCGATGACTGTGGCTCACACCATCACTGATGCCGCCACTTGTCTCCGAGTGACTTGCCGGGGTTCCAAGTCACCATCTCTTGACCATAGACGATCATTCTGACTGTTAAAATGATGCTGGACATCAAATTTCTTCTCATCGCAAAACACAAGGTTTGGCAGCGTGCCCCCTCCTTCAATGCGTGAGAGCAGAATTCTGGCTCTGGAAAGACGTTTCACAATGGTATTGGCAGTTAGCAACTGTTTCTTCATGTGTTTAAATGGGCTCATCTTCAAATCCTTCTTGAGAACTGTGAACATGGTTCCATAAGCCACGTTCTCCTCGATTTTTGACATTTCCAGTTTTCTTTGTGCTTGTTGAGAGTTCTTCAGACCAACATTCTGTTAATTTTGAAGTTTTTGCAAATATCACTCCTTAACTTGCCCGATTTGAAGAGCTCTACAATAGCCATTCTTTTATTCAAATTTTTATTCCTGGCCTATAAAATTTAGGCCTAAAAATATAAAATTAACAAATATTCAATTTATTAACATTGCAACGCTAAATATTGATGATACAGTTGTTTGAAGTTTTAACGTTAATTATTATTGATGAGTGATGGCTCTGTTTTGATTGTGCGATCATAAGTGATGGTTCGCTCTGCCTCGCAGTAAAATATTTAAATCAATATTTTTCCAAAAGAGCTTGAACGCTCCGCTGGATCCCTAGCACAGGTATCGGCAACCAATGGATTATGGGCCGTGAGTGCCTTTAAATATTAATCAAAGGGATGGGCATAGGCCTATTGTCGCAAATCAGTAGGCCGACATTTCTGAATTAGCTCCCCCTAAATTTTTTTCTGAGTGCGCTACTGGTTAAATGCAGTGTTGTTGCTGAGATTAAGTTATAACGATTCAGTTTCATATCTGGCAATGCCGGTTTTTACTTACCGCTATCAGGTTGTGGCATTTTCTTGAGCTGCTACATCCCAGAGAGAAAAACAGTCCTTTTTATATTAATGAAATGTTGTTCAGACGTTGAATTAACGTAAAAAATGACATGATTTTTTTGACTGGGATTAGCAATTTTGAAAAAAAGCTTCTGCCAATCATAGCTGTGCCATCACTTTCAGTAGTCATTCATATCGTTCAGAAATGTGTTCATGAAATTGTTAAAACTTCGGAATGTCTTCCGTACAGTAGAGTAAACTTCATTAAACCGCGATCTTCAAGACTGGAACTAGAAATTATTATAAGACAGAAAATGAGGAAGTAATCAAGTGTTCACTATTTGGGCTCTAATTGTATGTTACCAAAAAGCTATATTAACTAAAGGCTAATTGTAATCAGATTAAATTGACTTTATGAGTGAAAGGATAGACTTTCCAAGGTCTGTTATTCCCTGCTTTTGTCTCGTGAATCACGTGCGTTTCATAATTAATATATGTTCAATTGTTCATATTCACCAATCAATCAGCATGACCTCATCATTCACTAGTAGGCTAATTTTCATCAAGATTTACGAAAGATGGATTGAAAAAAATCAGGTCTTTCTGCAATTAAGTTAACAAACATTAAGTTAGGCCGATGCAACTCATGCATACGTGCAACCATGGCAGGCGCGGATCAAGGAGTTTTTTCGAGGGAGGCTCAAAAAATTTGAAAATCAATTAAAAAGAAAGAAAAAGATAAAACAGATGGGCTACTGGTATGAACAATGATACTACGACATATACAATAAATTGAAACAGCTATTTTCATCAATTGTGATAGTTTAAAAATTAAATTTTGCTTGAATAAAAATAGCTAAGCATGCAAAGTAAACTTGGAATCTGGTTTAAAACCCTGTATGCAATGTCCATGACCAATTGGATATTTGTATGTTTGCAGGCATATACGTTAATTGATTGAAATTATAACGAAGACTAAAAACTATAAAACAACCATTCAAGGTTTCGGATTGTTTCAGCTGACGTCTTTTAGTTCAGCGTTGGTTTCAGCTGAGTCAGCTCCAACAAATGTTGCTATTAAAATGTATTTGAAGTTGTATGAAAGAAAATAAGCTTACATGGACACTGTCATCACAAATGGCTAAACGACTTGAGGCATTTGAAATGTGGATTTATAGAAGAATGCTTAAAATTTCATGAAAGGATAAAATCACAAACAAAGATGTAGGCTACTATCTAGAATACAAACCAACATGAAAATTCTACAAACAATTAAATCAAGAAAATTGAAATATTTTGGCCACATGATTCGCAATAATTCTATTCAAAGACAACTACTAGAAGGAAAAATGAACGGCAAACGAAATAGGGGCAGACCACCAAGAATTTGGACTAATGATATTGAAGACTGGTCAGGACTTATTTACAAAACTGCAGTAAAAAATCTCACAACAGAGAAACTTGGCGTCTCATTGCCTCTAATCCTTGACGAGAGGAAGGAACTTAATGATGACGGTGATGAAAGAAAATAACGGAGTCTGATCGATGGATAATAACAACAACAAAAATATTCTCTCCCGGGATAAGTTAAGTCCGCCGTTGGACTAATATCAGCTGTTTAGAAGCATATCAAATCATTTGGTGCGGAAACATACAATTTCAACAATATCTCACAAAATTTCGCGGGGGGGCACGCCCTCCCCTAAGTCCGCACGTGAACCATGGCTACTGCAATATCTTTATTTTTGCAGGTAGCCTACCAATTTTTGTTATTTTATGACAGGTAGCCATTGTAGACATAATTTTGCTATAAACGTTTGTGTTAAAACAGTAGCCTACGCTTAGGCAACAATAAAGTATGGACAGACTTAGGGATTTTCTCTATCAGCTATGATAGGGTTAAGCTTTGTCTTCTTTGTAGAGGACATGTCTTCTTTTTTAATCAAAGAGGTTTGTTTTCCCAGGACGTTTAAAAGTGCACAAATGTCCTTCCTTCGCATTTTAAACAAAATAAAATGCAGCTCAAAAAAATCTATGACTTGTAAAAACAGGCTATATAGTAGGCTAGAACCCACAGACAAAAACTTCAAAATGTTAAAATCGATTTATTATTAGGCCTACTACCAGAGTTGCCAAGTAACAAAAAATTTGTGCGGTATTAAAAAAACGATAAATTAGAAATAAGCGGAAACTTCACTCTATTAACCTCAGCGACCGGTCGCAAATTTTTTTCTCACAAACTTTCTGTTACTTCGCATAGAATTTGTATTTATACCGTGTGAATGCAAACATTTTTGTTGGCGTGTTTGGTTCAGTGGTTTCGTCTTTTGCCTTACATTCGTGAGGACATCGGTTCGACGCCCGTCGAAGACAAATTTTTTTTCTTTGCATTAATTTTTGCAGTGCACATAAAAAGCTTTTCGTAAAAAGTAAGGTAAGGGTTAATGGGTTAAGGTTAATTTTTAGGGTTAGGGTTAATTCTTAATCAATTCGGAAAATCTTACTTTTAGACCAGTGACCAGAATCAATTTCTTTTCTCAACCTTTTCAAACTTGACTAGACTAGGTGTATCTCCAGGATACGTTTTTTTTTTCAAGTTCAATGTTTAGATTTGGACCTGGAGCGTGAGTATTGGCTGAAAATCGGTAAAAACAGTATTACGCGCGCCGCGCGGTAACCAGTTATGGCCAGGCCTACACTTACAGAAATATGCAAATGAGGCAGAAAGTTTGTGGAAAAAAAAATTTCGCGACCGGGCCTGCGTCAGTGGTTCAAAGCCCTTACAAGTAAGTATGCAAAACTGCCTAGGATAGCTTTCAAGAAAATTTCTGTTTGAGGATAAAAGTAGGCCTACCCAACAGAGATATCTAGAACAACGGGATTGCTGACTCTGTTTTGAAGTGGACAATAGGAGGGTTACTGCATCATTACTGCACAAACTAAAATGTGGATTTCTCAACATACAACCCATTTCTTGTTTTTAAAATGATGCTTGAAGATGAAATAATTTTAAAAAAGCAAAACAAAATTTCAAAATGTGGCCGTTTTTCCCCAAACTGCCACCAAGTGGTGAAAAATACACAAATTTTAAACACAAGTATTTTTAATACCACTTAGGCTACTAGATTTGAATCAAATTTTAACAGAATGTTTATAAGTATCAAGACTGAAGCTCTATGGAAGGAAATGAAGATATTTTGAGAAAATAAAAAGTTATTCGAATTGTTACATTTCTTCAAAACTTTTTGATCCTCGGACATGAAACAAATGGGTGCCTACAGCATCATGGACAAGTTTCCAAAATTCTTTGACCAGAGGCTTTGCATGTTTACTCTGTTTGATAGTGTTAAAAATTTGAAAGCGATTGGCAAATAAATGATGGAGATATTTGGGAATAAAATTTGGTACCTGGTCAAAAATCACATTTTACGAAAAACAACAATAAACATTTTCAACACCTTAAAGCCTCCTTTATCATAAGTAGACCATTTTTTTGCCTCTGCTTGGGTTTGTAATTTTTTCTTAAGTGCTTTTAATGTTTTTCTCCTGGCCTTGGATGTGTCAAAGCTTCTTTTTCTTGATTTGTCAAGTCAAAACTTTTCGAGTATTTGGCAGATTTCTGAATATGCAGAGATTTTGCCACTGTCTTGTTTTACTAATTTTTTTGCTGAAGTAGAAAGTTGGCAAAAAGGGCTTTGACCTTCTGTTGTTGGATGGCTTTCTGGTGTTACAGGAAAGGTTACACTTGTGTTACAGTAACAGTTCATCAAGTCTACCACCATTGTTAAACTTACAACCAACTTGATCCAACTTTCTTTGTTTAGCAATACCACAAAATTGAATTTTCTTACCTCTTTTCATGTTTTTTTTATTTCCTATTTTTGATGACTAAAACTTGCCCAAAAGTGATGCAATAATAACTTAAATATAAAAACTAAAGCTGTGTTCAATACTCAATAGTCTTGGAGTTGGATGACTAACAGCAAAAGTTTGCTTTAAAATGATGATTTTAAGTTATAGACAAGGCCAGCCATTAGTTGTTGCTATGGGCGTTGCTAGGGAAGATTCCTAGGGGTGCCCACTTTCAAGACCTTATTTTAGCTTCACAGCAAGGATATCTAGAAAAGGCGACTTCTCAACAGCGTAATTGACACGCGCTTTCGCCTTTTTCATTTTCGGGCGTTAACAGCGCTGACCCTTCTAGTGTCCATCGCTTTATCGAAATTTGCAAACTCAGCAATCCCGTTGTTCTAGATATCTCTGTTGGGTAGGCCTACTTTTGTCCTCAAAAAGAAATTTTCTTGAAAGCTATCCTAGGCAGTTTTGCATACTTACTTGTAGGGGCTTTGAACCACTGACGCAGGCCCGGTCGCGTAATTTTTTTTCCACAAACTTTCTGCCTCATTTGCATATTTCTGTAAGTGTAGCCATTACTGGTTACCGCGCGGCGCGCGTAACTGTTTTTACCGATTTTCAGCCAATACTCACGCTCCAGGTCCAAATCTAAACAAATTTCGATAAATCATCGCTTTATCGAAATTTGCAAAGTCAGCAATCCCGTTGTTCTAGATATCCCTGCTACCCAATACCAGTGTTGTACGCGTCAATGAAATAATTTGACGGCGTCAGCGTCAGCACGAATTACCTAAAAGCTTGACGGCGTAACGTAAAGTAGGCTACTGCGTCAGCTCTTAACAAAATTGACGGCGTCAGCGCTAATTTCTAGCGCTATTTTAGCCTGGGTATCACAAAATTTCAGAACGATTTGTGAGAGTTACAATGCAGTAAATAAAGATGTATATGCATGTTTCATTGGTTATGAGAAAGCATTTGATAGAATTAACCATGAGAAACTGATTCACTGTTTGGCCAATATTGGTATGAATGGCAAAGACTTCCGTTTTATTATCAATTTATACTGGAATCAAAAAGCATTTATTCGCATGGAAAAAGATTGTCTAAAGGAATTGATATCAAGCGTGGAGTACGCCAAGGATGTGTACTCTCTCCATGTCTTTTTAATTTGTATACAGAAATGATTTTTCGATGCATTGATGATATGAAAGGGTAAATGTTGACGGATTGAACATAACAAATTTACGCTATGTTTTTTTGGCTGAATCACAAGAAGATCTTCAAGAAATATTGGACAATATGAAAATTAATGTTAAAAAGACTAAATCAATGACAATCTCAAAATCACCAGACACTCCAGTACTCCAAATTATAATTGACAATCAAAATATACAAAAAGTTAAATCTTTTTCTTATCTTGGACATTTAATAACTGAAGATGGGAGGTGTGAACATGAAATTCTAAGACGGATAGAAATTGCAAGAACTATATTTGAAAAAATGAAAAATGTTTTAATCAATCAAAGTTTAAATTTATTTAAACTTAAAATTCGTCAACGAATATTAAAATGCTTTGTCTGGTCAACCCTTTTATACAACTCTGAAACTTGGACAGTGTCACAAAAAATCAGTGACGTTCGGTGGCTTAAGCCGTTGGGAAAGCAACTTGGAAATATGCTGCAGCAAGGTAGTAGGCACGAAGGGCGTAACCGTCGGGCGAAGCCCGAAGGCAACACTTCCAGCGGGGGGTCTGGGGGGCCTCCCCCAGAAATTTTTGAAAAACACTTCCAATTTGGTGCGCTCTGAGAGCATTTCCAAAACAAATCAAAAATAAAAATCTGTCAAATTGTGCTTCGCCTATGTCGTGATCATACATCCATTTAATGTTTAGAAGTCATGAACAATCTTAATTTAAACGTTGCAGGACCAAAATCCTGTGTTAGACATGGAATAATAGTTGTCTAAATGTTTAATTCGTCATGAATGTTCATTCTCAGATATTCAGTTAAGCCTACACTACAAAAACTAACACTTAGGCCTAAACATTACAACCGCAAGCAATTTGTACAAAAAGCTGGACAAGTTTGCCTCCTGCGTATAGAAGCTTAACAAACTAAATATTGCATCCGCACCTGAACGTTCATTGGCGAAGTAACGTTATATCAACGCTGTAAAAAGGGCAAAGGCATGACTATGAAAGCTAGTACAATAGGCTAAAGTACATGGCGAGGAGACATCAAAAAACAGCAACAAGCTTTTTGGCATTGTGATGCTGTGCGTGTACCGTGATGAGATACCATTCTGACGAGTTAGTCTAGTCGCTTTAGCGAATGTACGCATTGACGTCACTGGGAAAGCACAACTAACCTACCATAACCATAACACATCTGATTGGCTAAGCAGCTGGTGACGTTTTGCAAATCGGGTGAGAATTGGTTAAAACGAAGGCGTTTTTTGACATTTTTGAATCTGGGAAAGCAAGTTTGATAGTTGCTTACCTGGAGCCTCAGTGATTGTTTCTGACAGAAGCGTTTGCGTCAATTGGCATTTATAGGCAAGACATGCGGTTTGGTGAGGACTTAGACTACTCACAAGCGTTACGAGTAATTCTAGTCACGAATACAGTAATTTTCAAGTTAAAATAGACGTGATAAAAATAATAAGTTAAACCTAGAATTCAGTCATTATATTTTGCATAGTTTTTGCTAAGGTAAGCACTGCTTTCCTTGCTTTCCCTCACCGATGGTCACTGCAAAAAATGGAAAAACGGATCGATGCCTTCGAGCTCTGGTCATACAGGCAAATGTTAAAAATTTCATGGAAACAAAAGATCACTAACGACGAAGTATTATCCAAATTTAATTCAAACAAAATTCTCTTACAAATAGTCAAAAGAAGAAAATTAAAGTATTTTGGCACACAATAAGGCAAAACTCGTTACCGTACAAAGATCATTAATAGAAGGGAAGATAAACGGTAAAAGAAACAAAGGTAAACCAAGAATAATTTGAACATCAAACATCACTAAATGACAAAATTAAGTTATGAAAATGCAGTACAAACAGCTCATGGTCGAGAACAATGACGCATTGTATCCAACCCTCAATACGAGGAAGGAACGTAATGATGATGATGATCACAAAACAGAAGTATTTCAACCAAGTTTTGGCGAACAATATCTATAAATAAAGAGCAAGTATTATGTTTTGAGACTGTTTTGTAATTGACTGCTTAGCCTATTAGTTATTTCCTTGTAGAAACACAGCATTTCAAAATGTTTGTCCGACAATCTGCTGCGTTTGGGACGCATAATGTCCTTTCCAAGTGAAAACATGCGTTCCACAGCAGCGCTGGATGGTATTGGCCTGTTGTATTTCAAAAGCAAGCCTTGAAAACGTTTACTCGGAAAAGTATCACTGTTCCAAGCGTGCTGTGATAGTGTAGCATATATATATCTTCGAGGTCCACTGCACCAACATCGCTCTTTTTAGGAGCATAGAGCTCTTCAATTCAATTCAATTCAATTTATTTTTCTTTGTCAGAATACAAAAGAAATGATATTGTGAAAAAGAAATACAGTAACAAAACCAACAAAAGGAAAAGGTGGCAAAACCATAATGGTTTAAGACGTGCATAAAAGGATCTAATATTGCGGTATATGCATCGATAAATATAGTTAAGCACGGCCACCAAACCTGATACATTAAAACAAGTAGATGAAAAACTCTTGAAATAAAGTATCTTCAACCTCTGAGATTCATTGATTTTTCGCTTTCTCTCTCTGATCCCTCGTTCTCGATACTGCTCACGATATGAGTGGTCACCATTTGGCGAACTTCTTCCGCTTATATTCCAGGTAGCCATTCCAACCAACGCGAAAGCCGGTAAATCGGATGAGTCGCGCTGGCCAGAATACATTGTGAAACGCAATTTTTCATGAAAACAGGCAAAATAATTGACGGCGCTATCACTTCCGTCAATTAAAAAATAAATTGACGGCGCTAGCCTCAGCGTCAACGTATAACGCTGCCCAATACCCATTGATCCCTTGTGGAATTATCACACCAATTGGCAGACTAAGTTATTACGCACCAAGTGTCGGCGGCGGCGTAGCCGTGTTGTAGCCGTGTCGGCGTATTATGCACCAAGTGTCGGCGGCGGCTCGGCGGCGTAGCCGAGTGGTGAGAACGTCTGCGCGACGTTCGTAAGGACGTGGGTTCGACACCGCTTCAGAGCACGCGGCTGTGTCTCGGCAAAGACACTTAATGGCAAGCCAAAATAAGGGGAGCAGCTGACTCGAAGACTATATGTCACTTCGCTGCTTCCTGTCGTCTGTTGTATCGCATCTGTGATCGCAGTGTACTGTATGTTATCGCAATGGGCGCAAATAAAAACACGATTATTATTATTATTATTATAGTGTGGAAAATAATAATTAAAAAAAAACTTCCACATTTCATGTGCCTGCGGACTCATTCACAGCCTTCTCTGTTCACTCATTTAAATCCGCCAACTCAAGGTTGAGAAACACTGTGTTAAAAGCTCAAGTCATCCAGCATAAACCACTGGGGAAAATAGTCTTTTCTGGGCGACTGCGTCGTGTTGGCGAGACCCATTGAAGATTGAATGAGCTGCAAGGCTTTTCGTTCGAGTTGGAAGAGTAGCAGGTTTGTTGGTCCATGAAGTTCATCTGAGACCCGGGTTGTTTCAAGTCAGATTGTTGTTGTAATCTAGGCCTACAAGCAAAGGACCAGGTGTTCATAACCATAGGTGGGCAAAGTTACTTTCAAAAGTAACTGAGTTACAGTTACAGTTACTTGGCCAAAATAGTAACTGAGTTACCGTTACAGTTACCGATTTTTAAAAGTAACTAGTTACCGTTACTAGTTACAGTTACTAGTTACTTTCAGTTACTCACAAATCTGAACATAAAATTCTGCACCTGGCCAGCTCTGCATGCAAGTCCAGTTTAACCGTAATGTTTGATAGGCTATATAGTGTTAGAGCCATCCATGCTAACATAACAGCACAAGTATGATACAAAACCAACAAGGTTTTATTAAAAAAAATACTCAGTGGCTTATATGTTTATTTCCTTTGAGAAATACGAGCATTTCAAAGTGCTCGTCACTCAGGCCTGCCCTTTTGGGCTTTAAAATGTCTTTGCCCAATCGTCGTCGTCCTGTGAGCCTCTGGTGCCGAGAGTATATTCTTTTACCGCCCCAGACTCCCGATGTTCCCGGACTACACTGGAAGTCTACCAGAGAGCAGCCAGTCTTTGGTTTCATCATTCATGACATGCAGACCTTCCACTCCGTTAGGTGGCTTGAAGATGTTACAGTCATTGATGATGTACGCCACGATAATTCAATTGGTTGGCGCGTCACTTCTGGAACGAAGAAGCTTCAAGATCAAGCGGCACTGGTTCAACTCTCAGGGCATGCGCTTGAGCAACGCACATTAAGAACTGCTCTCCATTTAGCGGCATCTAATAGATGGAATAATTTCCCGGCAACGAGACTTCAACAATCGGAAACTTCACTCTGTCAATCTTGGTGACCGGGCCTGCGTCAGTGATTTAAAGCCTTTAGTCTACAAGTATGCGAAACTGCCAGGATTAAGTTCTGCAAGAAGCTTTCCCAGTCCGAGGATAAAGATTTAATCAATCAATCAATCAATCAATGATGTGGTCTGCGGTCTGTTCCTCGGCACCACATTCACAGGAGGAGGAAGAGGCCATTTCCCATTGGTGCAAGGTTGAGTGGAAAAGCCCGACGCCCGCACGGAGACGGTTGAGGCGCACCCATGCCTGTCTTGGTAGTGTCAGGTCGACGGAGCGTGTGTCGGCGTCGGGGATGAACGAATAAAGTCTGGTGATGAACAAGTGCTGCAATGAAAACAATATTCCCACTGCAGCACTTGACGAAATGGGAGTGTTATGTTTTTAAAACAGTTTTTTCATCGGTCCAATTGTGAATCTGAATCCGCTTAACTTGTCCTCAGGGTCCGCTTCCAAATACTCCTATAACAGATTCAACGCGCATTGCTTTCTTTTCTTGGTTTTTGCATAAAGTGGTGCAAAAAGTCCTCCGTGGCTCTACCTACCACCATCCACTTCAGTGTCGCTGTTACTCCCCTCTTCAGCAGAGCAGTTTGCTTCTTTAATTGCTTGAAGCATGTTCTGTTTTATTTTGTGGGTGGAATGCAGTCGCAAGCTGAAAGTCGCTGTCCTCGAACCAATGACCAAATCTGGTTTGTATTGCTTCCACAAGAACGTCCACCAACGGCAAGCAAACAGCAATGCTGTTGCTGGTTTTAATGTCAGACAATCTTTTTAGAGGCATTGCAAGCGTTACACTAAATTGTATCTTGCCTGTTTTTGGTAGGCTACATATTGATTAATTGCCAAAAACAATTAATTTAGCCAAATCAGTTATCAAAAATCGCCAAATCATAAATATGAAGCTAAACGTCATAAAAAATCGCCAGATTTCTGGACTTTGGCGATAAATTCGCCAATATCGCAACCCTTCTCCACCAGACCACCAAACAAAAGTAGAACCGCGCATGCGCAGTGCTGCGCCGATACATCTGCGAGAAAAATGCAATATTGCGCAAAAAGCAGCAAACACGCACTAAGCAAGACACAAACAAGTGCAGAGAAATAAACGGCAATTAAAAACTGAAATTTCAATACAAAAGTAACTTGTAACTGTAACTGTTGAAAAAGTGCTAAAATAGGAACTAGTTACCGTGTTTCGTTACTTTTGGAAAATAGTAACGAAGTTACCGTTACAGTTACTCAAAAAGTAACTAGTTACAGTAACTAGTTACTTTTGTAACTAGTTACTGCCCACCTCTGTTCATAACTGTGTATCAGTAGACCTGTGGCCCGATGCAGCTAAATCCACTTTCGAGGTTTGCTTTACTGTACTTTGGTACCACAAACGTACAGTAAAGCAAACCTGTAAGTTGTTTCTGACAGAACACAAGGGTCGACTTGCCTTCGCTGAGCAACCCAACATCGGGAGTTCCCACTCTCGCATGTAGGCAACATCGATCAACGGTTGTGAGGACAAGCCATCCTAACTGATGATGACCCAAGTTCAGAACAACGCAGGCCACTCTACCTATTGCGTGTCTCGGGTAAACCCAGCCAGCCTTCAGACACTGGTGAGGTATTAGCCCAGCGTTTCTTAACCGGGGGTGCTGGAATAGACTGTAGGGGGTGCTGAATGCATGCAATATAATATCAAAAAATGCCATTTTACTTTTCTGCATTTTTTCGTCTTTCTGCCAGTATTAGCAGTTGTCACATGAGTTGCTGTTATTGCAGTCATCTCCTAGTCAAGTACCTACTACTCAAATTGATCCTCATCGAGTAGATTGTGCGAACTTACCTGGTGCTTTGTTGTAATATTCTTGCTCACCTTTCGCTTCCAAAAACCACCATGGCAAAATAGATTCCCACAAATCACTCATATCCAGAGTGAATACAGCAGCCCTTCTAGGCAGTACATGAGTGATGATAATAGGCTAAAGGAGGAGCTGATTGACATGCAGGTGAATCAGAGTTGTCAGACGAAATTTCGTCCTTCCGCATGCTGATTTCTGGTGTGATCAGTTAACAGTATATCCTGCATTGGCACGGAGCAGCATTGGAATTGATCGTTCTATTTCCGACTACCTACTTGTGTGAAAAGGCGTTCTTCACCATACTCCAAATCAAAACAATTGGCAGGAACCGCCTTCAACATGGGTTGCTCCACGATATGAGAGTGGCTTTGACCAACACGAAGCATCGAATAGAGAAATTGGTCACACATAAGCAACAACAGAAATCACATTGATACATGTGTAACTAGTTACCCAGCTGGGTAACTTAAGTATGCTTAACTCTATCTGTAGCGACACGGGGTTTTATGAGGACGCCCCACACTAGTAGTGAAATATTACACAGAAGGAAGTATGCTAGAAATGTTAAATTTCTTGACTTTTAGTTTTTATTCTTTGTAAATTTTCTAAACCGACACTGGTCATTTTTCTACCTTCTTGCCCTTCACAATAAGCATTTCGTCTCAGGTGGCTAGACATTTTCGTGCGATGCTAGATATACATAATTTAATGTTAGTACAATATAAATGTTAGTGCAATTACTTTGAAAATGTAAAAACGCCTAAAAATGCCTTATATTTAATTTTTTGTTTAGTTTAGCATTACTTTTAATTCAAAAATTTCAATTATAAAGCTATTTTTGGGAAAGTACAATAAAAACAGACTTTCTGACGCTTTTTCATCTCAAAAATTTATTTCAATAAATTTGTTGGGTAAAAATTTAATTTCTATACGCACAATACACATGGCTATTATCTTGTAAAGTATTTTTGCTCTGTGAGTTTCATAGCTCCCGTTATTAACGATTAATTAGCACGGGGCTAAGATAGCCAGTGACGTGCTTTCCGCGTACGAAACAGCTCGTATTAAGATAGGGTTAAGTTTGTCCATGTTCTTTCACTATTCTCGGGTTTTCCTATTTCTTTTTGCACCAATGACGACAGTAGTTTTGAAGAATAAACAAAATAATCAGTTTGTACTTTGCTTTTCTTTCGATAGTGCAGGCCAAAGTTTAATGGCGGCGCCGAAATTTTGACATGCTTTTTGATTGCTTGCGTTATATTTTGTATTTTTTGTCGCCTAACAAACTGTGCTGTTGTTGAGAGTTGATTCACTTACATATGGTTATAATTGAATTTCTGTTGGTGAATCAAAGCCAAATACCAAATCTTGAATCAACTTCGTTAAAACAATTGCACAGTTTGTCAAACAACAAGAGACTTCATTACAAAATATATCGCCAGCGATCTGAAGGCATGTCAAAATTTTGGCCTCTACTCAACTTTTGGTCGGCACTGTAGTAGCCTAGTCGTATGCCAACGATAGTTAGGGGGTGCTAGACTGTTCAGGCCTATTTACAGGGGTGCTAGAGTCAGAAAAGGTTAAGAAACGCTGTATGTGACACGAAGCAGCTAAATCCGTTATCGGGATTTTGCTTTAGCTTACTTCGGTACTACAAACCCTAGTCTGTGATACCTGTACTCAAACTTTGGACTTACGGTACTCAAAAAAAGCTTAGGTTTTACAGATGTAATTTGCAAAAAACACAATGTTTCTAAAGCAAGCGGTAGATCGATACAAAACGCGATTTAGCTGAACGCATGTTTTTCTAGCACGATGAAAAAAAGAGCGACCTAAAATTTAGGCTATGTTCAAAATGACGACTGCAAGGTTGACAACCAGTGATTTCTAGTTTAACCCCGTAGCGCCCCCAGTGTTGTAAAGGCCTATTATGATTAATGCAAACTCTAGGATGATCTTACACACAGTTTTTAACATCATCAGTCATAGATAGGCTACGTTCATTTAATGTCCACATGTGCAAAAAGCAGAAATTACTCAATAGTTAAAACGCAGAAATTTAATTTGTCAATCAAGGAGAGCTCGGTAAAAATTAAAATGAAAGATACTTGTAGTTGGTATAACTATCATCTCAAATCACCAAGCAAAATTGCACGTTAACAAAGCAGAGAATGAGTGCACAATCCGAGACGAAAAACACTTAATTCTTCCACCCAGATGAAATGGCGACACCAGCAATTATGATAACAGTAAAAGGTATACACAACATTGTGGTGTGATTGAAGATAGGCTGAACTCGAAATGTCAACGTACCTGTAATAGATTGTCAGTAAAAGACACCTTCACATTTCAGTTAAACTATAAGCAACTTCTTACTGGGAGCAGTGAAACTAGGTAGCTTATGCCTTACAACTAGGTCCTTCTGGGTTAGTTATTCCTGCAGTGTATTTTTACAGATTTAATTTACCTTTCCAACAGAAGCAGGCCTGATACATTAAATAAAAAAAAGGTCAGGGACATACAGTGGGATTACATCTTCTTTCTTACGTTTACATGACTACAAAGTATTGAGACAAAAAGTCTTTTCCGGCATGTTATTTTTTATCATTATAAGAATGGCATAATTCTAACAGATTAGCCATGTAGCCAGGCTTGTTCTGATCAATGTGTGATCTGTGCATTTTCACCCACGAATAACACAAACCGTCGCACCCACATGAAAACGTATATGCAGTACAATATCAGTCGTATACTGTACGCATTGCTTAAAACTTACTAATATCCAGTTGACTATTGTAAGACATAAGCTACCTACCTATTCAGTTGACAACTTACATGGCGCAATCGGTATGTAAGGAGTAAGGTAAACGTGGCTTCATTGGTGTAAGATGCAAGGTCTGTATCACTTTACATGAAAAACCGTTCTTAAAATGATGATTCCAGATCCAGAGTCTAACGAACATTTACAAACTGGGAAAAATTTACTGTATAAAACAAGCTACGCATGGACCACCATGGCGTAATAAAAACGATTAGTGAAATCCTATCCATTTAATTGATATTGGTAGCAGCATCATCTTGTTAACGCGCAAGTGAGAAAATTTGCTTTGGCTCAGTCAAGTCTTTTGACTTATTCGTAATAAGAGGGTCGTTTGTGATCGGAGGTGAGCGTGGCAAGGTTTAAATACAAGGAAGCATAAAGAACGGGTCAACTACAGTGAATAACACAAACCAACAAGGTCAAACAAGCGCTTACACAAAGTATTCAAGACAGACGGAATGAGAAACCGGCCACCTCCACACTAGAAAACTCAGATTGGATGATGACTTTGTCTCATACATAACTTTTCAAAACTCATTGCACTGTACAAAACATTGGAGGACATTGTGTGTTGTTAGACGAACTTTGCAAATAACGTTAGTGTGCAGAACGGTACCGCTTGCTTAAAAAAGCTCATAAACGTAAAGTGGACAACAATGGTTTTCTACACCGTTTATCCCATCCAACAAATTAGTCCTTCTTACATTGATTCAACGTTTGCAGACGTTAAATCAATGCAAAAAAGGGCTGATTAGCTGGCTGGGACACTACAGGTGTAGTACAGAAACAATGAAGATTTGACACAGACGTAAACAACAGCAAAGCGCATGCGCAAAAGCGTGACGTCATTTGACAAATATTG
The DNA here is from genome assembly GCF_918807975.1 of Aplidium turbinatum. Taxonomy (NCBI): domain Eukaryota; kingdom Metazoa; phylum Chordata; class Ascidiacea; order Aplousobranchia; family Polyclinidae; genus Aplidium; species Aplidium turbinatum. The sequence continues at coordinate 43,819,128 of NC_137472.1, read as the reverse complement.
TATTGCAAGCCTGCAAAGAAGCTATTGTGTGGATTCGAAATCAAGCATGGTGACAAGTAATATGATCCTGAACGGAGAAAAGTCGTCTTCTGGTTTGAGACAAGTCAAATGTCTACGATCCTTCACTGGGACAACCTTCGTCTCAGATTTGTTTCGGGTGATCTAACAAAAAAAAAAAATTCTAAGTGAAGCTATATTGTAGGAAAGTTTGTAAAAGCATTCGCAAGCAACCGTGTCCATGATATTTATTTTGTCATGATCCAAACTGTTTTTCAATAAACACTTTGATAACAAGGTCGCTTAAATACACAAAAACCATCACACATTTTACCGATTAATGAAAAATAAGATAACACGTTGGCGGCACCATTGTACCATCGCTTGTGGAACGATAATTTGTTAATGAGAATGCTCTAAAAAGTTGGGGAAAAGTAAATGGTTTGGTACAAAACACCAGTTCTCTAATCCCGTTCGACACGTGTTAATCTGTGTCTGGCCCATCAATACCTTTCTTCAACGACGTTCCTAAAGTAACCTGATGCCTCCAGAGCTGAAATGGAAGGAGTGACAAAGCTGGACTGACTATCAGTGAGTGACACTGAAAAAGTAGGTCCGAGCATTTCAATGGATGACGATGATCTTCGAGAGTCAGCCGTGCTGCTTGGCTCGACTTCAGGGACACTGGTCCCGGATGTTCCCGCCTGGTGAAGCAAGATAATTTCCTCGTCCCGGACCACTGCTGCGTGATACACAATACCAGAGATGTTAGTTAACGTGCAAAAAATGTGGCCGCGCAAGCACACAGTTGCTAAGTGTGACCATGATTTGACTGAAGCATAAGAATTGCATGTGTTCCAGAAGTCCAATAAAATTCTTTCCAGTGACGTCATAGGGTAACCACTTCAGCAACAAACTTGATGAACATATTTTAGTTAAAATGTCCGATAAAAAAAATGATAGTTCTAACGTCAGTATCTCATATAGAGTGAGATAACATAATAGGTTGGTTACGCAACAGGAAATAGTAGCAGTGATAAAATTCTCATAGCTGTAGCTCACTTTTCTTATTCTAACACAACCACTACATTGTTTCACGAAACAATGTACAATTAACGTTGTAGCACGATATATAGATGCAGAAAAATATACTATAATAATCGATAATAATGTAAGACAAAAAAAAATACATGTTTTGAAACCTGATTGTGTTTGGTGACTTTCTAAAGAAGAAATGCGTGTACTCGATGACGGTTCATCTGCAAGTGATGGAGAGTCTATTCTTCGGCGATTTGGTGGATCGCTTCTTGCTGTTGTTGGTTCGTTAAAATCTGATGGTGCAGAGAAGAAAGGAAGCCATACACAACAAAAAAGCGAGATCAAGATCACAAAAACAACGGGGAGAAATAAAGATGCTGTGCCTAAGAAAAATGATGTGATTGGCCATCGATAGAGGATATGTTGAATTCCAGAAAACTCGGCAATGATATCCAGCTTCCCAGAATACACATCGATGCCGGGATTCTCCAAGAATACTGAAGCACTCCAATTCCTAGATACCTTTAGTGAAAAAACATAGACAGTCTCAGTTAAAAATGAAACAGATATAAACAGATAACGTATCTACAACATAAATACACCTTCGGTAGCGGTTAAGTGAGCATACACAGCGGAGTAACATAGCCATTAGCCATATGTGACATACTTATATACTTGTATCTTTAACATTCCCTTTGTGTTAAAATCGTCTACTCTACTCGGCTTTGTGTGCTTAAAGTGCAACTGCACGATGACTTTGACCTCACTTTATCTGAAAGAGCATGTTTCAATCTATAAATACCAACCTCGCCCTTGCATTTTAAGGTTATATTTATCTCAGTAAAAATTATCAAAACCATGGTTTTCCACGCGCTTGTATTTTCGGCCACGTTCCTGTAATAGCGGATTGCATTGCGCAACACGCGGATTATGACGTCACTTGTAGTCAGACCTCGGAGCGACTATCGGTTTTGCAAGTGCTTTGGTTGGCTTAGTCTTAGAGGGAAGAGGTTTTTTTCGCTGCTTCGATCTCGTGGCACGTGCTTTTTATGTGAAAGCAAGTAGTATAGGCTCTTTGCAACCTCTAGTTTGAAAAAATAAGCCAGGTCTGTTGTCTTGTTCATTGAGATTGTTGGTTTAAGAGACTGACCAAAGCTGTCATAGGCCCATAAGGAAAGCATACGTCTTAACCAATGTCATGTTACATTCTTGTAAGTTTCAAGTCTTTCGTTCAAATGTATCTCTTGGAAAAATGAACTTTTAAAAGAAAACATTTTTCTAACAATTTTGTTTCTTAGATTATTGTAGTTCTGAACTAAATATTTAAAATGGTGAAAATTTTCTCTATTCCTGTTGCAAGGTGACATTTTTTGCCTTCTCGAACGATCAACATTTGCAAATTAAGTGGTGCAGGTTTGCTCATCAAGTCCGTATGTGGAATGGACCCTTCCCTAGCAGTGTTATCTGCTCAAATCACTTTCTTGAGCATGATTTTGAAAATTGGGGAAAAGATGACAAGCCCAGACTACGCAATGGAAAGTTGTCAAATGAGTGAGTAATGTTGTTTACTGTTCAACAGCCTTTCAAAAGCTAGTTGCGTAATTGTTCCATTCGTACTTAACGAAGCTGTTATGCCTCTCAGGCTGGTCGCTTATAGGCACGTGCTGGAGAGGCTGTTGGATGGAGAAGTTTTGGGCAAGTCGAACAGAGTCGTGCTGCCATCCTGCATTGTCTCTTTTATTCGTAGAAAATACCCTAGCGACGATGGGGATTATGCTGGATTCAGAAAACAGCCACAATGATGTTGCGACCGTGCCATATTTTAAACTGATTGTCCTGCTTTGGTAGGCTATCATGCACGTTATAACGTCCGCGTTTTGTCGCTTCTACCTTTCTCTAGACCTCTGCTATGTTTGCCATATACCGTTTTTTCGTTGTGATGGTCAGAAATAAAAACAAACTGAACTGATTGTTGAAGCGTTATTGTACAATACAAAATCTTTTCGATATAGGCTACTGTAACCAAGTTTGCCGGTTCAAATCTACGAAACTAGCCTTCGGCGATGGGTATCGCAAACCACTCCTGGCACACAGGCATCAACAACTAAATTTGTATAATATGCTGGCTGAAAGATGCGTCTTCATTATAGATACCTTATAAATTAGCGCATTTACCTATCGCGTCTAGTTTGGTCTCCACAAAGTTCGACTACAAGTGACGTCATATCGCTAGGTGGCGTAGACGAATTTGCCACTTCCAGGTAGCGTGAGAGAGAAGCGCTAGAGAGCGTGGGAAAAAGGTCGGTTTCTTGGCTGTGGGCCTCAATTGTAAGGAAGTAAGTTTTTCATCCCGTACCAGACGTCTTGGCAATGGATTCTAGCCAATGTTAATTTGATCGTGCAGTTGCACTTTAAGGTACAACATAAATACTGGAAAGAAGGCGATTTCTCTCCCTTAAAATCATTTCTGGCAACTAGTAATACAAACATTTAATAGAACAAATGTCAGAATAGAACAGTAGTATAAAACGTGTACCTGCTGCAACATGAGGTTGTCGAACAACATTGTGTCCAGAGTTTGAGATTCGGGTAAAAACTCAAACATAAACAAAGGCCAAAACATCAATTTGTACATTAAGCGAATTAGAGGAGACTTGTATTGCAAAGACATCTAAAAAAATTCTCATGTTACTCATACTGATCGAATTACAGATTGAATGTCAGTAATTATTTTTAATCCTAGTACAATCAACATACAGTATAGACAAACAATGCATGCGGCAGGCCTATTCCACATTTGTCCGCAACCACTACATTGTGAGCATAAACCGAAGTTGTGATCAGAGCAGTGGAGTAAAGGTTTGCATCAAACTTCTGACAGTTCAAATTTCAATAAATCAAACTCTGCTTTAAAGAATTCAAATCTCATTTTTCTACATTTTGGAAAACTATCTCAGACTTTTAATCAACAACTGTTTAATTCGCATGGTAATTTTTTATGAATTTAGGTGAAGTGGTAAATTAGTAAACGAACAATCTATGTTGTACATACATTAGATTTACACCTTTCATCTTCTTATGAGTTTGGTATGTTCCTGACTTTGTGTAGTAACAGAACATTACAGTACATGCTATTATTCATAACACACTCAAGTTTATAGACTCAAATACAGTGTTCTTTGTCGAAGACCTATGTAAACAAAAATAAATAGCCCCATAATTAGACGATTTTTATTCACAAAAAAATATATATATTCTTTCGTGTTTGAGAACATACCGCTCTAGAAGCAGACATCGTAATTGGTTTGTCATTCTCCACAAGATCATGCTCCATTCGCTTTTTTGACCATCGGTACTGACCAGGATGTGTTGACGTTGTAGTTGGTTGGCCTTTCACCATCATTGTTACCATAAACATTCCCATTTGCAAATTAGACGGAGTTTCAGGAAGTTCAAGGGTAACGATTACATTGTAAGCTTGTCCTTCTTGAAGCAGCTAAGGACAAACAGTGTGGTAATTAGGAAATCTTCAGTTAGAGTTTAATCATCACCACACTTCCAGTTCATCAACACTGGAGATATTCAATAACATGAGTTGTTCTTGGCGACAATTAGTTTAGTTGTTTTCATTCCACAAAAGTAAGAATTCAATTGACTGATTAAAGCAGCGTTTGAGAACTGTGTGGCATGAATTAGTGGGGCGATACTGATGAGCCCAGCCTCATGGGCAAACCAAGGGGCGAGTTTAACTGATGGGGGACTAGGGGCCTCCATGCAAACAGCTTTACAAGGTAATTTGAAAGTCACCCACAATGTTGCTAATGCCTTTACTTTACACCAAGCTCAGTCACCACCTTGTGACTAAAAATTAACCTTGAAAAAAAAAGAAGGCATTTTGCAGAAACTTTAAAGGCTGAAAGAAAATATTAATAATTAACACAATTAATCATATTTTTCCACATCAGGGGGCCCTTCAAAAGGGGGCCCAGAGCAACTGCACCTTCTGCCCCCTAAATCCGGGCCTGGGCGAAACACATGTCTATCGCTGTCAATTCTTGCTACAGTCTACTGCCGAGAAACACATGACATGTTCTAACAGTGTAAACCAGTGATTCCCAAACTGTATGCCGCCACAGATTCTCGAGTGTGCCGCGAATCTTTTTGGAATTTTGGAAAAAAACTGTACAAATATTTAAAATAAGGCATGCAGACATGCATAATTGCATATATGCGACTTAACCCTATCTTAGTAGGCTACGAGCTGTTTTTGTACGCGAAAAGTACGTCAAGGACTATCTTAGCCCAGTGCTAATTAATCGCTAATAACGGGAGCTATGAAAATCACAGAGCCAAAATATTTAAATACAAGATAATAGCCATGTGTATTGTGCGCATAGAAATTAAATTTTTTCTAACAACTTTATTGAAATAAAGTGTTTGAGATGAAAAAACGTCAGGAAGTCGGTTTTCATTCTAATTTCCAGAAAATAGCTTAAAAATTTACGTAAGTGTGCCGCGAGCATTTTATAATTATTTTAGTGTGCCACAAGCTGAAAAAGTTTGGGAACCACTGGTGTAAACTATTCCAAGGTGTTTCAGATGCCTGATCTGAATTTATTCTGATGTTTACACCAGAAAAACGTCTCATGTTATTGAACTAAATGCCTGATAAAATAAATAACAATACAGGAAATATAACTACATTGTGACATGTTCAAGCAAAAGCGTAAAGTGTATAGGCCTACTGTACTGTGCAACTCACATGAGAGTCTTTCCTAGACGCAAGGTGAACATGAGCAACTGGATAACACATTTGTGTGTACACTGCATGCAGGTGTCGATCCCAACGCAATCCTTGCTCAGCTAACTTATGCTGTTGCATGCATGATCTACAAGATTATAGAAAATCAAAAAAACAAACACAATTGATAAAAAAAAGAATAGCTCTGCAGTATAGCCAACAGCCATAGGCCAACAACTATTATTGTAAACATGCACCTTCCAAATAAAGCAAATAAAAATATTACCGTACATAATGTTGGCAAACAGTAGCTAGTTTAAAAGTCAAATCATGGAACATGTTGTAGCCTACTTGGAACAATTCTATAACTTTAACCAGGACTTTTGTTTGAGCCAATGATGTACAAAATTTTTGTATACATTGACTGCAAAAATTCACATTAGACAACCAGAAAAAAGATCTTTCAAGAAACACTTTTACGTATTTATTTAAAAAACAAACAAAGAAGCCAAATCCTTTTAGTAAACCTAAAGTAGAGACAGTGGAATACCAGGACGACTCGCTTTATTGATATTTCTTGCTATATGGACAGCTGGAGGGTCACTGCAAAATTTAAAAAATAGCAAAACTGCAAAAAATTTTGTTTTCTTTTACGTAAATTCATTTTTATCAAATGAAATGCCATAGTTTGCGTAAGGTTTGAGATGCTAGAACATCGGCAGAACCATTGCTATAGCAGTGTGACACTAACTACTGTTATCACTGTACTAGCGTGAAATCTATTGCTGCCTTATTATGACTAGTATGGAATTACATAAACATGATATCACATATTTTCATACATTTATTTTGGCAATATACACACTTTGTACACACGCAGCCAAATCACATACGCTTCATCTGGGTATGCGACATAATATGCCGGTAGACATGAAGCTGTAGTTGCACCATATTTTGTCATAACACTATGACCCTCCAGTGGTCCACCTTCTTTTTGACCGAGCAATCCCCTACTTCTACCATCCCTAACCTAAAGTTATACACAAACACATCCTACCAAAGAACTGGCAATCTTGATGTTAAATAATTCAATAAAAAACAACTGACACCTTATAATTAGATGCTTAAGTTAGCCTACAGCCTAAGCTTTCGTTTCTAGCACTAGTTGCTACGTTCATCTAATGAAATTGAAAGTAAAAATCAACAACAAACAAGATGGTTTATTGCTTCACTGACGTTTTGCGCACCATGACAATGCGCGAAACGTCAGTGAAACAATAAACCATCTTGTTTGTTGTTAATTTTTACTTTCAATTTCATCAGATGAACATAGCAACTAGTGCTAGAAACGATAATTGTCCTGATGAACACCCAAACTTTTCAGTATTCAGCCTAAGATCTCTTACAAAATACAATGATATAAACAATCTGCAGTTCATAAAAGTGCAAAGGTACAATACACTGTTGCAAATCCATACCGACCAACAGTGTTTAAAAAAATGTTAGCTCATAACCTACCTGTTGTATTGAAAGTGCAATGGAAATGAATGGTGTATTGTAGGCATATGGTAAAAGTAGATTGTTCCAAACAGGAATGCAGATATACAAAGTGCTGTGCTTGAAACAATGCAAGCAACAATACAAATCACCAAAATCTTTTTTGCCAATTCATATTGAGGTGACAATCTAACCCAAAATGTAGTTAATCGACTCATAATATAGGTCCTAACCGATTGGTCTTGGTCAGACATTTTAGTTGAAGCTTAGGTTGAAGAGTTTGTGCAGAAGTTTAAATTTTTTAAATTGAAGTAACTTTTATCTGTAAGTATGGTAATCAAGCTTTCATCTGAAATACAAAACAGTGAAAGATTTTGTAAATTGTGATTTACCGTACAATTCCTATTATGTATATTTTAACTGGTTGAGAATATAGCAATCCAGAGCATTACGGTAATTCTTACAGGACTACAGTGACGATTCAACAGGAAGGGGTGTTTACTTATCAAAAACAGAAGTAACTTTGCAATATAAGTTGACTCGGTTGAGTTTCACCTTTAGTGGCATGATCATAAGTAACTTTATTCACAGTGTATTTGCAAGGTTGCACCATATTAAGCTATTGGTGAAATGCCCACACTTAACATTTTCATCAGGATCTGCCACTGCAAGAAAGATGACATCAAACGTAACTAATAGTCGAACATTTAAAACGTCAAAATAAAACACCTTAAAATAATAAATAATGGTTTATGCTTTATTTGTGACGTGATATATTAAATTATAAATCATCTTTTTAGGGGTCTGCGACTGCTTCGAGGCACCAAAAGGGGTCCGCCAAGATACAAAAGTTTGACAACCATTACAGTGAATAAAACCTTCAAAGCAATACATTACATAATAAGCTAGTAGGTTAAATCATGGCACAATTAAGATGATTGGAAAATATGATACGGTAAGCTGTCATTTAGTATGACACCACCACTTGACAACAAATCTAGCTATGCACACCACACACCATAGGGAGCCTAGGCTACACACAGGTGTGCAGAGCTTTAAGGCACAGTACTTCAATGATAACTGTCACAAACAATTGTCATGTAAATTTTAAAAGCAGTCATACTGATATTAAAACAAACACATCTTCGGCAGAACCAACTAATTTCGAACATACAAGAATCGACAAGCGACGCTTTGTTTTGTTTACAATTTTTGTCCTGTATAGGCTGTATTGGCTACTTGATGATTGCTCTTTTTTGCGTGCATTTCATTGGACAGTTCTTATCATGTGACCCTGCAACACAGTTACACCAGCGCCACCTTGCTGCCTTCCAGCTCAATCAATCAATCATTTTACTTTTCGTCATTAACGCGTCCGGGACGAAAAAGATACTAACTACCAGTGGTGCCGAAGTAGGGGGGCATGGGGGGGATATATCCCCCCCAATATTTTGGCAGCATCCCCCCCAATAATTAAGAAAAAAATATTTGCTATAAAGTTGTAGCCTACTTCGATTTAGTTGTGTGCAATCATCTTGCATTGTTGTTGTTTTTCTTTTATTAATGTTTGATCACAGGTCTAAATTGTCTTAGATTTGACGCTAGCTAATGAAGGACCTTCATTGAAGGTATTAAGGACGAGTTGGACCAGGCCACCGGCCACGGCACTGCAGTAATGCTTATGAGGAGACTCATTGTTTTAATATCCTGTGCAGGCCTTGTGTCGTTGGTATGCAATGGATTAATCTCGTGCGTTTAATCGTAGCTCCTAACTATAGTGTCTGCTGTTCTAATCTAAAAGAGCTTAGCAGGCATTGTCCGAGTTGGAAAAACCTCTCCATTCTCAAATACTTCAGCTGATTAAGATCCTCTTAGTTTGCCTGGTAAGCTCTGTTGCTGCAAGAGGTCATTTTCCAATCTGCATAGATTGAAAACCTTTCTGAGAAATACTTTGGGACAAGAGAGGTTGAATGCTAATATTATTTGCAACATTCACCAAAATATTCTTAATGACATCAGCATAAATGACATTTCTAATGAGTTTTCAATGTGCACTACCGTAAGACACAACATGTTCGGTTGTAACAATTAAGTTCTTGTTAAGTGTTTGAAACAGTGGTTCCCAACCTTTTTGACCTTGCGGCACCCTATCAAAGAGATAAATAGTTTGCGGCACCCTGGCAAAACTGGATCAATTTTATGAGGTTTCTGTATTAAAAATAGGCCTAACTGTATGATAAAAAACAGAATGAGTTGTACAATATATAGTATATAGCGCGCGTAAATAAATGGATTTATTCAAAAGTCAGTGTGAAATTTGGCCTTGACCTCTTGCACAAAGTCCCTTAATATCTGGGGGCACATTCGATAAAGCCACCCGTATTTCTTCCTCGACTATAAGCAGTCATTCTCGTTGTTTAGTTTTTATGTTCGATAATATGGAAAACTTACTCTCACATAGGTATGACGTGGAAAACTGCAGCAAAAGCACAATAGCTTTCTTTCCAATGCAAGGATATTCATTTTGAATTTTTATCCAGAACTCGTCGAGAGGCATCTGCTTGTGCATAAGCTTAAAATTAAACCGGACATATCCCTAAAAGCTACAATCTTCAGGCAGAAACTTTCATATTTTGGCCACATAATGAGAAGCAAATCAATGGAAAAAGACATCATGCTTGGTTTGGTCAGAGGAGGAAGAGGAAGGGGCGCCCAAAAACAAGATAACTTGACAAAATCGTAAATGACAGTGATATGGGAATGCATGAATTGAAGGAGGCTGCGTGGGATCGAGAGATGTGGAGAAAGATGACATATAGAGTAACCAAGAGTCGTAAACGACTGAACTGATCAAGAAGAAGTTATTAATGAGACAACTTCTTTGTTATTCATTTCAGACAAATGTGAAAGCATGTCAAAGTTTCCGTTCACCACTTTTAAGAACCACATTTGCTGTTTTTCACTCAGTGCTTTCGTTTTATCGTTTGAAGTTAAGAGAGTTTCATTTTTGCCATTTACGTTATTTAATTGGTCGAAGATATCTACTAAATACGCTAATTAGGAGACCCAATTGTGCGCCGTGAAACGCAAAATAAAATCATAAAACCTGGCAATAATGATGCGTTTCAAACGTTTTTATGGAAAGAAAAGCAAAGAGTCAAAATCTCTTTCACGCTGTTTTTCCTGGGAGAGAAAACAAAGGCATACCGCAGATTATCTAAGTTACTTGTCGTCAGCGACTTCCCCACTAAGCGACTCTCCAGAAAGGAGCCGTGAATAACTGGGAGACGCGAAACTTAATACTCATTGAAACTCGGTTAGAAATAAATCAATTCCGCACTTAAAGGGTTACAGTTAAAACAAAAAATGGGCCGCAGTATTGCAATATCTCAATATCTCGCGGCACCCTTGAGCTTTGCAATTGGCACCCCAGGGTGCCGCGGCACCCCGGTTGGGAACCACTGGTTTGAAAGTTATTATTTTTGTCATAAATTTGCAGATGTTCTTCTGTAGTTTCGATTGTTTTCAGTGTCCTGACTAGTGACTTTGTCTTATAGTGCACTAAGTGTAGTGATTCTAGTGAAGGAGAGGACAAGAAGAAAAGTATAACTTCTGTGTTTTTTTGAAAAACTAAGTATTCATTGGAAGGTCATAAGTTCGAATCCTGCTGGAGTTACCAATTTTTCTTTGACTGCTGCAAGAATAAGAAACAAGCATTCACAAGCGCACTGGTAGCACTTTTATCTCCATGATTTCTTATCTGTACCGTATATTATGCTGTTAGCAGCTAATTTACCCAGGTCCGGTGATTGTTTAATAAATTTAATACCTGTAGGCTACCACTAAAATTGTGTACAAAAATTTGCATCCCCCCCAATGTTCAAAAATCGTCTAAAATTTGATAAATTGTTGAATTATCCCCCCCAATCCTAAACTAACTTCGGCACCACTGCTAACTACAAACATTGATATAGACCTACCAGCACGTTAATGAACGGGAAAAGGTGGCAAAACCTTGAAAGATTTAAAACGTGTCTGAATGGAAAATCATGTAGGAATAGGCTATATGTTAGTAGCCTAGTTAGCACACCCACAAAACCCAAAAAAAAAAAAAATAGCAAAAAATAAAACAAAAACAGAGAAAAGCACACATGTAGTAATGAATGACAGCCTAATGAAAAGTGTTGTGGATTGAATTTGCCAGTTCCAATATTGATGTGGATGCAGGGCCTCTGAGAGAATTTTTCACTAGGGGTATGAAGGACCATTCCGGGCCCCCTCTCACTCTGGGTCCCCTTTTGGGATGTTTGTTTAAACGAGTGATGTTTTGTAAGGCGTAGGCCTACGTATATCACACCATACAACATTTTACTGCAGAATTGGACATCTGTGCGTAATAATAGTATCAGGCTGCAATAAAAGTATTATTTAGTGTTAGCCTATGTGTTGTGCATAGCCTATAGCCTACCATCCGACCTGTCCCTCGCCAATTTGTGTTTCCTGCATTGAATTCTTGTGTCAGTTGTTATTGGTGCTGTTGAGAGGTGTCGCTTGTACAGCTTTAATATAAAATTTTCAAATTCATTCATTTATTTCTCTTAGATGTAGCCTACAATTATTCCTGATGAGGACACTACGTGGTGTCGAAAACGTTGGATTTAGTAGTTTTTTCTTCTTATTTTTGTGTGTTTAATAAAAAATGTTAAATTCGTTAACGTTACTGAGCGTTTTTTGTATCTGATACAACAAGTCAAGCTCTCTACCAAGGCTTAAACATCTTGTTAAAACATAATCAAATTAATCATCTGACCAATAACCTTTCTTCATTAACTTTTGCAATCACCACATGCCTAGCAGAACGAAGTCACTTTTTTACTCGGGCTGCGCTCCTGCTCCGAAAGTATTCACTCCGGCTCCGGCTACAAAATTCATTTTGATGTGAAATAAGCGTGAAATTACTTTGTTAAAATATAGTTTTCAAAAAACACAAAAAGCCCAAAATACCTGGGCTTTAAAAAAAAAAACCTAACGGGTTTGGGCTTTTAACAAAAAGCCCGGGTTTTTTGCTTTTGCTTCACTATGCCTCCCGGACAGCATATAATACCCAAGTTTTTTTTATTTAATTTAGGGTGTTTTTAACAGAACATTTTTGCACCTAAAGCATTAAATCACCACTTAGGGCCCCTATTTTTCGCGCAATGCATTCAATTACGTTTTCGGGCCCTTTTTCTACATTACGGCCCCCTCCCCAGGATCACTACAGAATAACAACTTTTATGCTTTAATTTAGTCGTTTAGGATGGTTTTGACCAAACAATTTTGATACGAAGGCTTTTATTACGTCTGACAATAGAAGGGCTTCTATTTATCTTAAATAATCTCTGTTTATGGTAAAATGACAATTGACACATATAGTAATTTAATAAACTTTGTTATGGCAACCTGCGTTGCACTATTACAACCAGGTATAGATATTCAATGAATGCTCATAATCACTTGTTAATTCAACTACCCTTATAATTTCCCTACTCTATACCCTACTTGCTTTAGGGGAGAGTGGGGTTAGTTGGAAGGCGGGGTTAGTTGAAAAATGACCATTTTTTTAACTTTCGATAACTTTTTTTAATATTTAGGCTACTGCCAACATTTGAAGTAGTTTATAAAAACACATAATCCATGTTAGTTTCGATTTGTTGAGTCAAGGTATACTCGTTTGGCTAACAATTTTGTATTTTCTTACTTTCGAAGTAAAATTTTTGGCTTATTAAAAAATTTCTTATGCGTCGATATCGTTAAAGACAGGCAGAAGTTTTTTGGTGTGTGTCAGCTGTAGGTGTTCTACAACAGGGGTTCTTAACCGCCGGTCCGCGGACCGGTGCCGTCCGTGTAATTTTTTTGCCGGTCCGCAGAAGATCTTATTTTTTGCAAAGCTTATTTTAATGTGGAGTTATTAGCATAATGTAAAATTGTGATCGGACTGTGAAACATGCACCGCTGTAAAACTGACATATCTCCACGTAAAATTGTTTGATAATAGGCTAAAGGTGAACTTTCTGATGACCTAATTCTGTGCCGTTGGTAATGTTTTTGTGACAAATTGCGTGTAGTTTTCAAAAAGTTTTAAAACACAGAAATACATAACCAATGGGGAATTTTGTCCTTGATTTTGAAAAATTTCAAAGTCGTTGGAGACGAAAATTTGGAATTAGATAAATTTGAAGTTCCGGGATAAAGTCAGGCCTGCAATGGAAATTTGCCAGAACCGAGGTTTGAGAAAGCAAAGATTTTGTTTTTCAAAGACTATGCGGAAAATAGCGCTTCGGAATGGCATGAAGACAAGCCGATTTGCCGTGGAAAATGCTGCTGAAATGGAGTGGTGAAAAAAGTAAAAACAGGTGCTGAGCATTGTGAGCCAACACTTGAAAAAGTTGACTAACAATTTTGACAATCGTTTTGCGTAACATGGAGATCTTCGACATGGAAACGTTTGGATAAACAATCCATGCATCGATGATGTCAACACATAGGCTACGACCTTAATCTTCGTGAAAAAGAAAGTCTGATTGAATTACAATATGTTGTGCTTCTGCTTGGCAGTACAGATTCAAAAAAACATCATTGTCACACCTCTGGTTATCTCTTGCAAGCGAATTTGTGCCTAACTTTTAAACAATCGAATTGATGGTAATTGTTTCAACTAGCTATTTAGAAACGACAATTCTTTTTCATCTCTAGCTTTAATAACAATGCAAAGAAATCGCCTGGATGCCGAAACAGAGCTACGTGTTTTAGAAACTTCTTTGATATCTCGTTTTCCTCACATAGGCTACAGGCAGCGTAACAGTAGCGAATTTTCCACTGACATTGATTTTGTATGCAAATGGATTGATATTTTTCTGTTTGAGTTGACTTGATTGCCGTTTTATTCCAACTTTTTTCCTGAATACAAATATCCTAAAACCTTGCACAGGCGCGGATTTATGGGGGGGCCCAAGGGGCCCGGGGCCCCCTCGAAATTTTGTGAGAAATTGTTGAATGGTTTGATATGCTTCTAACCAGCTGCTATTAGTCACACAGCGGACTTACAACCCCCTCTTTGGCACGCGTGTGACGTCACGATATTGAGAATGATGCTTTCAGTCTCCATGTCTCTAAAACAAAGTTTGCCTAGTTTTAAGCGAAACTGCATTAAAAGAACGAGTTTTGCCAATACCAAACATTCAAACATCTCAGCCAGGAATTAGCAACAAAAAAATCGGCCACCCCCACTAGTGGGGAACAAACCGACGATGGATTATGATGATGATGAAAACATAGAGACTTAGCTTTATTACCGAAAAAATGCCGAAGAAAACATGATCTTATCCTTTTGCTATGCCACCGGACAGCACCATTTTACAGGAATATTTATACCCATATTTTTGTTGAAAATGCTCTCAGAATGCACCAACTTCAAAGTAATTTTTCAAAATTTTCTGTGGGAGGCCCCCCAAACCCCCGCCGCTGGGTGTCGCCTTTGACGAACACGCCGTCGAAACCCCCAAATTCCTGGCTACGCCACTGATTGTTCATATCTGTTTTTTATTTTTCTTACTTTTTAATTCATTTTCAATTTTTCTTGCCCCCCCCCCAAAAAAATCCTAGATCCGCGCCTGACCTTGCATTATGGTGCGCAACGACAACTCTGGTTAACAAAACGTTACAAATACTACGATCTTTGGTTGCCGGTCCGCGAACATTTTTTAAAAATTTTGCCGGTCCCCCACTGTTAAAAGGTTGAGAACCACTGGTTTAGTCTACAACACTAAGAAATAAACAAATTTTAGTCCAATGCCCCATGCTTGAATATTTTAGGAAAATAGTTTGTCATAAATGCTAATGGGGCTAGTTGGAAAATAGTGGGTGGGGTTAGTTGGATAATGCTTTGATAACGCTGTACTGACTGCTGTCTCGTATTCGTCATCAACCAATATTCTGCAGTGCAGTTATCTTAATTCAATTGTTTAGCCCAGTAGTTCTCAAACTGTGCGTCGCGACGCCCTGGTGCGTCGTTTCAATTTTCCAAGGGCGTCGCAGAAGAGTTTCGTTTCGTAGCTAAATTCAGTTTATATATCTTATAAAGATGAGGTTAATCCTTTGATTAGCAGTTTCAGTTGTCATCAAAGTTGTTAACTTCATTAAAACACGCCCACTGAAGTCAAGAGTTTTCAAAAAACTTTGTGAAGAAATGAATGCAGCGCATCGGAGTTTGCTCTTTTAATTTTCATCCAAGTGGCTTTCGCTTAGAAAATTCTTTGAACGCTTCTACGAATTGATGGATGAACTTCAGGCTTTTTTGCAGCAAGAAAATAATCCACTTGCGGATTGTTTAGCTCAGAACAATTTCTTATTGAAATTGGCTTACTTGACTTGTGTGATATCTTCGCCAAACTGAACATTTCTATGCAAGAGCCGAATAAAAATGACATTTCAGATAAAATTGCAGAATTCGTTAAAAAGCTGCTATTGTGGAAGGAAGATATAGCAAACCTGTCTGGAAGCTCTCGATACTTCACTTTCTTGTCCAGTTTGCTTGAAAAGAAAAGTATGACGCTGCCTTCAAATTTGTGAAGCATATTTGGGCAACATTTGTCCAAGCTCGAGTCGAAATTTGCAAAATATACTTCCGAAAAATTTATCAAACTACGAATGGATTCGTGATCCTTTCGTCCAACCTACTCCACTGTCTTTTACTGCAGAAGAAAAAGAAGCCTACATTGACCTTTCTTGTGACAATTCCATGAAAAGGATGTTTAATTCAGGAAATCCGGCAAATTTCTGGATTTCAATGAATGGCGATTATCCAGCTTTGGTGAAAAAAGCACTGCGAATTATTATCCCATATGTCACGTCATATTTATGTGAAGCAGGATTTTCTGCCTTGGCGGTGATAAAAAGCAAATTTCGATCACCAATAAACACAGAAAGAAAAATGCGGGTGGCAATTTCAAAAATTCTCCCAAGATTTAATGAACTTTGTAAAAACAAACAAGCCCACACGTCACATTAAATAATATGCATTGCTTTTTGTTGTTGTATCAGCAAACAAAACTTTAGTAATAAGTTTCCTCATTAACTTTTATTTGCTGGTGCGTCGCAAGTCCAGAAAACTTTTCCAAAGGCGTCGCAACAAAAAAAAGTTTGAGAACCACTGGTTTAGCCTACCGTACTCTCAACTGTTTCAAGTTTTAATTCATTAGCATGGCGCCTGGCAACACTCGCGCGGATGAATATTTTCGTGATAAAAGGACTAGCGTAGCAAGATTCCTTTATTTTTCCTCCTTTTTCAAATTGACACAAGTTGGCGTGACCTGTTTTTGTCTCGGCTATCTGATGACATCGACTTGTATGCTGGGCAATCAATAAAGAAGACCTTTGAGAAGCAACTGTAGTGCTTGATCTATGTATACAGAATGTTAGCTAAACCACTTCTGTCACAAGGATGTCTGCTTTAACCTCGTCTGTTACAATGGTGCCTCCGAGTAAATTTTCTGAACTTACGACCTGAAACAAAGACATCAACGCCACCTGGTAATGTACCACGTTTTTGCAAATTTTTTTTAACTTCTGTAATTACCTCCTACTGTAGTCAAAATGCATAGTTTTTAACTTCTATTTCTATGTAGGTTACCTTATTCTTCTTGTGGTTGCTATAGAAACTACTGCATGCAAAATTTTTTTAAAATATCTCTAATCATCTAGCAGCCTACTGCAGCCTATATTAATCATTTTTAACCATTTATAACTTCTATTCCATGGTACCTAATCCTTGTAGTTGCTATAGAATCCACTGCATAAAATTTTTTTTTTTTAACTTGTCGCAAGTAGGCTAACTAGTACGGTAGCCTACAGGTAATTGCCAGCCATACTCATTACCAATCTCCCCATTATGCATCGATTTCCTAACAACTGCAACGTTTATAACACGTCATGATGTCTCTCTGCGCTCACGTCACTTTGTACACTCTTTTACTTAAGCCTACTGCCACCTTGTGTTATACTTAACGTCATCTTGCCGCAACTCGTGTTGCTGTTTTGTATTTTATTTTGCCTAAACAGGCCTATCTAAGCTTACGCCATGACAACGTCATGTACTCTCTGTGCTCGCGTCACTTTGTACACTCTTTTACTTAAGCCTACTGCCACCTTGTGTTATACTTACCATCATCTTGCCGCAACTCGTGTTGCTGTTTTGTATTCTATTTTGCCTAAGTAGGCCTATCTAAGCTTACGCCATGACAACGTCATGTACTTTCTGTGTTTACTATGCCACAACAAACTCAACTATATGCCTAACGACTGAATTCTACTGTAATTTACCGTCCTGGGCAAGACGTCAAAACTGCATCCCTTCAGTAGCTTACGTCCTGGACAAGACGTCAAAACTGCATCCATTATTCCATTCTATAGTCACCCGTTTAACCACAGTCACGTGACGTTGCAACAACTTTTTGTACTCATATTTGTCGCTACGTTTTTTTAAAAGTGACCCATCATCAGCCGGCAATTGCCGCCATGACACTGTCATGCTACTTAATGACAACAACTTTTGTCGCTACTTTTTAATGTATTATATCTCAGCCGGCGTTTGCCGCCATGACACTGTCATGCTACTTAATTACAACAACTTTTGTCGCTACTTTTTAATGTATCTTATTTCAGCCGGCATTTGCCGCCATGACCACGTCATGCTACGTCATTACAACATTTTTTTATGCTCGTGTTTGTCGCTTTTTTTAATGAGTGCTGAGCCTACCTAGTAGGCTACCCATGTACTACGATTCTCATAGTTTCATGTCTAGTTTCCTACCTATCATCAGCCGGCATTTGTTGCCATGACCACGTCATGCTTTGCAACTTTAACAACTTACATGCCCGCATGTATTGCTATTTTTTTTGTAATGTGTTGTTGTACTGCTTTCAAGCGGATGCTACTTTGTATCAATTTTATTTCAGACGCGCCCATCAACACGGTTGCTGCGAGACTTGATGCGCGACTTCAAGGGACTTCAATAGAGCACCACGATGATGACACGACAAGCTCACTGATGAGACCACTTCAACATGGCACCACAGCACCCCATGTTCTCCATGACTTGCACTGAGTTGAACAGTCCCTCATCACATTCCTCACCACGAGATGCCTCCACGGAGATGATTTCAATACGGCTATTCACAGCCGGCGACGCAACCAACATGGTCAACCCCATGTCTTCCGCTACTTCCTGCGACACACCTTCGACGTGCAATTGCTGCATCGTTCATCATTCAAGCCTTCTCTGCGTCAGAGGCACATCGCGACGTTTCAAGCCTTCTCCACGTCAGAAGCACACCGCCGACGCAACCAATATGGTCAACTCCATATCTGTCGCTACTCCCTGCGACACACCTTCGACGTGCAATTGCTGCATCGTTCATCATTCAAGCCTTCTCTGCGTCAGAAGCACACCGCGACGTTTCAAGCCTTCTCCACGTCAGAAGCACACCGCGACGTCAACCAAACCAGTGCCGCTATTTGCTCCACTTTCGACATGCAATGGCTGCATCGTCACACAGCTTGTAATTATACAAGCTGGCTTCTTTCGTGTCATATTCGGCACACATCAACGGACTCACAACTCAACAGCTGTCGTGCTCGTCATCCATCAATGGACTACTAACTGAACTGCTTATCACCTGCTGTCGTGCTCATCATATATCATCGAACTTTCACATCAACTGCTGTCTCGTACTCCCTCATCAAAATACTCGAACTAATAGTATGACTTTAGAACATCCTGTCTCGCACAACCGAGCGCGCAACGTTAGGCTACATACATTTTTTTTTACCTTTCTGGTTTGCTTCCATGGGTGTCAGGTCCTATCTCTTTGGATGCAGGACATGGACAGCCATGGACGCTTACCTGTTAGTATATATGCTTAATTTTTCTCTAACAAAAACGCTTGTAAATTTTTTTCTCTCATGGCTGATTTTACAGTTGCGCCCCAGTATTCAATTTCAGTTTCTAACCCTAAATCATAACTTACTGTTTTCGTCATTCACGACATCTCTCCTATGTTTCAATGTCGTTTTGACTGGGGCCAACGTATGTACTGACTGCTGTCTCGTATTCGTCATCAACCAATATTCTGCAGTGCAGTTATCTTAATTCAATTGTTTAGCCTACCGTACTCTCAACTGTTTCAAGTTTTAATTCATTAGCATGGCGCCTGGCAACACTCGCGCGGATGAATATTTTCGTGATAAAAGGACTAGCGTAGCAAGATTCCTTTCTTTTTCCTCCCTTTTCAAGTTGGCGTGACCTGTTTTTGTCTCGGCTATCTGATGACATCGACTTGTATGCTGGGCAACCAATAAAGAAGACCTTTGAGAAGCAACTGTAGTGCTTGATCTATGTACAGTAGAACTTGGATAACTCGTCACTCCAGGGGGAACAGAAAAAGTGACGACTTACGCGAACTGACGACCAATGCAAACAGCTAAATTTTGCCATTGTTTCGCGTCGCATTAATTTCATGGTGCTCCGCGACGTAATTAAATGCGATAGTGGTAAAGTGAGATGAAGAGGAAAGCGAGAAAAGAATTTAATAAAGTACAGTAAAGTACATAAAAATAAACAATAAAGTACAGTAATAACGCACTTAACAGCTTAACTGAAGAACACAGATATTTTTGACTGCGTTTTGCTTGACAAGTGTCTTGTCAAGCAAGTATTCATGCACATTTGATAGTGAGCTTGCGAATTCACCACTGTCTTCTTAGCATAACATATAGTGTTGGAGTTGCTGCAACTTTTGTTTACATGAAACAGTATTGTCGCAAATGAACCACGCACGTGCTGAACAGCGCTTCTCTTATCGGCAACAGAGCACGTGCGCGCACACCTGCAATCGACCAGACCAACATACTCCACGCATGTGCGTCTGGCCACCTCGGTCTGACCCGATAGAGTGCGTGCACACGTCTTAGCGCAGTAATTTCTTCTCGAAAGGGTCTGTAAATGCCACGTCAGCATTTGGGTGGATGACAACTTAGACGAATTTTACGTCCTAGGGGAAGAAAAACAGTGACGACATAATCGAATTGACGAATTATGCGATGACCACTTAACAGAACTTGATTGTCTACAAAAGATACTGGCAATCATTGACGACTTGGGCAAACTGACGAGTTTTCCGAAGACGAGTTATCCAAGTTCTACTGTATACAGAATGTTAGCTAAACCACTTCTGTCACAATGTCATCTGCTTTCATCACATCTGTTACAACGCTATGATTATGTAGTATGATACGAGTATATCGCCGTGGTATGATAATACGTAGTATAAACTCCAATGTACTTGTTTTAAGCAGACATACATTGTAAAATTTTAATTTGAATAACTTGGCAAGTGCTATGGGCACGGTATCACAAGTTTCAACAACGCGTTTATTGAAAAGTGTTTTTACGGTGATGAGGTGCAGAATTTATTGCATTTTGATTTTAAAGCAGGTAAACATATTTGCTTACAACCCTATGTAAATGTTTGTTGGTTGAAAAAAGAGTATCCAGTTCATTAGTGGGCATTAAACTGACGTTTTTCAACTAACCCCAGGTAAGTTCCTACCCCAGGCATGGGGTTAGTTGAAATATCAATTGTATGTTTGTTTATTTTAAATGTTCATTAAAAGCTGAATTGACTGAATACTTATTTTTGGCTGCATGATAAAGGACACCATAGATGATTTTAAGTGCATAGCTTGATGCTCTTGGTTCTTTGATGAGGGACTCAAGCAGTGAGACTATGGCAAAAGTATTTTCTTTGAAAACTGCTCTAGAGAAATCTGAGGTGACTTATGCTGTTTGCTTGATTGGAAGATTTTCGGCTTTTATAGTTAGAACCACTAGAGACTGTTGGAGTCAGTGTGCCATGCGTGAAGAGCCTGCTGATTAAGCTACTTCTCTACGAGCGTTCTCGACCATGACCACAATAACGACCTGAACGTTTCGTTGAACATATAGCCTACAAAGAAGCGTGTGAAATAGCCTACTCGATCGGGGTAGGAGCTACAAGAGCTGACAATGCCCAGAATAAAGGAGGTAGCCTACCAGTGGCGGCTGGTGGCCTCCTGAATTGGGGGGGCTGCAAGGCAGCATATCCAAGAATTGTTGGAGGGCGATATCAGGCGAACCTTGCGGGCGTGTCGCCGAAGGCGACACCCACGGCGGGGGGTCTGGGGGGCCTCCCCCAGAAAATTTTTTACAATTACATTTAATTTGGTGCATTTTGAGAGCATTTTCAAAAGAAATTTGGGAGTGGAATAACAGTCAAAAATGCTGCTGTAGAGCTTGAAAAATACTAATATTTCAAATTTTTATATTCAAAATCAGTGCTAAATACAAATCAAACTATGTTCTATGCACTTCGTCGTTTTCTCAATAGTTCGCTCAGTTTGTTGTCTGCAAATATTTATTGTCGATCGCCGGCATCGGACACGATTGTCCACATACGATCCACACAAAAAAATACACAGAAACAAAAGACAAACAGAAGTACATTCACAGGAATGACGCTGAAGTAAGCAATAAATTTATTAATCAATCGTCCATTTCAGATCATGCGATCCATATCACACAAATTAAACATGCGAAACAAAAATCAATATTCAAAATGAAATATCATACTTAATCTGTTCAAACACCCAACTATAAAAAGAAATTTAAACTTTATCAATCGATGAATGTTGATATCACTGCTGTGCCATAGCAGCCATCAAGGCTAGGTAACGGCATAGCCTACATAGTGGTATTATAATGAAGGAGGTAGTTTGAGTTACGATAGCAGTCATACCTTATCAGGGAATCAACAATAGAGTTTGACGATGATTCACATTACCCAACAAAAAAAAGGCCCTTTTCCGTTGTAATGCATCAAATGTTATATGACATACAATGTTACACAAGACTTGATGTTCACGTAGCCTACGCTATAATGTTTGGGCAAATGGTGAATAATTCTAAATGCATTATTGAATGCAACACGCAAGCGATTAATTCACGTTGGTGATAATTTTCCCATGGTGACATGCATACATTGGGGTACAATATGAACGGAAGAGAACATTTTTAACTTCACTGGAGCTCTTGTAAAATTTTAATTTATTGGTAAAACAGTATAATGATCGTACTTGTCGGTTTATATCCTTGCCATCACACATTGCCGTGTCAAGAAATACACCCAAGTATCTGACGCTATCTACAGATTTGATTTGACTTCCGTTGAGCCGTGAAATTGGATTTAAATTTAACTTTAAGTGATTAGTTAGAAAATACATAGCAAACGACTTTTTGCAGTTAAAAACGATCTCATTACAAAGTACATAATCTTCGCACACACACAGTATATTGCAGTATACATGTAGTATAACCGTAGCTACATCTTTTTTGGAGCACCCTGCATGTATGCACCCACTGCTCCAGAACTAAAAATGCTTGGAAGTTAACATTTTTTATTCTTTCCTACAAAAATTATCTTTTGCCAGCTGAAGCCAGCTAGCAACCCTGCATGTATCACAATACAGAAGGACAAAGACAAAATCTCAATTCTATCACAAGTATAAATGCCCACTGGATGGCAAGTATAATTCAGTTCAATTCAAATTATTTTTCTTTGACAGAATGCAAAAGAAATGATATTGTAAAAAAGAAATACAGTAACAAAACCAACAAAAGGAAAAGGTGGCAAAACCTTAATGGTTTAAGACGTGCATGAAAGGATCTAATATTGCGGTATATGCATCGATAAATATAGTTAAGCACGGCCACCAAACCTGACACTTTAAAACAAGTAGATGAATTAGTTAAGAATCAGTCGCCTCCTCATTCCAGAAACAATTGGAGCGCCAATTCTTAAAGCAATGAGAACACGACTGAACCTAACATTACAAAAACAAACAAATACACACACACATATTGTAATTATAACCATTGATCTCGCTCAAGCCATAGGTGCCACATTTACTCTTTGCTACACATTACTGAGCATCACATATAAAGGACAGCGGACCTTTATTTATAGATGAATTCCATTCGGCGACTTTTTGCCATGGCAAAATGGTCAATTACCCTCTCGTTGAAATCTTTGGTTTCAGTTATTAAGCGATTTTCTATTGACACCATGGCTAATGCAGAAAGTCTTTCAGTACACATGGTGCTACGGGAAAAGGTTTTAATCCTTTTCAGTGATGAAAAGCAACGTTCTGGTTCTGCTGTTGACATTGGAGTGGTAAGTAGAATTTTAGCTAGCTTTATTACTTCAGAAAAAGGTGATTGCATTCCTTCCAGGTTTAGCAACGAAAGCAGCTGCACAAGTCCACTCACTGAATGCATGTCATTTCTAGAATAGAGAACAGACAGCTCCGGTTTGAGCTTGTCTTTGATTAACATAGGGTATGCTTCACAACATTTTTCTAAAGCTTTTTCTGGAAACTGTCTTGCATATTGTGAAGCATTTTTCAAATTAAATAAAGTGCTTGCTTCAAGATGATTGGTGAACTTGAACCTTTCTTGACACTGCATTAAGACAACATCACATACTTCTTTAGCATCAATGATTTGGGATTCAGGCATTCTCCGTGTGGGTGAAGGTGACTCATTGTCTGCAGCAATGCCTTCCCTTATTCTTTGTATTGCTGACAGAAAATTATCCAGAGAGCACTGCACTTTGAATGACTCAAGCTCCACAGACTGCAGCTGAGCAAACAGTATGTCAACATGAGGCATGATTTTCGAAAAGAAATCTAACCAAAACACAAATTTTGGATCTATGAGCATTCGTTTTATACCAGCAGCAGCAAAGCCAGTCACCGAAGAGTTGCTTTGTTCCAAAGTTGAGCAGCATTCTATAAGTGCGTCTTTTACCTCCGATACAGCATTCACCGTCCTGCTTTTAAAATTCCATCGTGTTGCTGATGGGCGAGGAATACGCCTTTGAGCAACTTGGTCCAAAGCAGCCATTCTTTGAGGAGATTTGGAGAAAAAACTTGGGATTCCCGAAAGACTGTTAAAAAAGACTCTGACACTGGTATTCTGCGAAGTGGCTTTTTGTATAACCAAGTTTAGCTGGTGTGCATAACAATGGACAAAGTGTGCATTGCTATATACTTGCTTGATTCTTGATTGCACACCATTTCTTGCACCACTCATAGCAGCAGCACCATCATAAGTTTGTGCTACAAGTTTGGATGTATTGCTCCCAAGCAAAACTTTAAGTTCCTGAAATAGGATTGAAGACAGAGCTTCTGCTGTCTGGTTAGCAGGATTAAAAAAACCCCAAAATCTTTCAACAGGCTTCCCATGACTTTCATACCGTAGTACAATCACCATCTGTGTCTTCTCTGAGATGTCAGTAGTTTCATCACACATGATTGCTACAAATTCAGACTGTGATATTTCTTCTTTAATTTTGCTTTTGCAAAGCTCAAGAATCGTTTCCAAAAGCTCATTTTGAATAGTTTTGGATGTACCTTTGAATACCTTTGCAGAATTAAAATGATTTTGGAAGCGTGAGTCAAGATTGGAAGCAAAATCAATTAACCCCATGAACACACCAGGATTTTTTGAGCCTTGACTTTCATCATGTCCCCTTAATGGCAATTCAAATCTGCCACAAAATTTTATACAATCTATAATCTTTGACAATACTGTTCTGTTCTTCGTTACTTCTTCATTATGTTTAGTAATGGAGAGTTGATATCCAGAATCTATAAGTGTAGCAATATTAACTCTGCCAAGCACTGAAAGACTCAAAGTATTGTTCATGTGGAAAGTTGATCTACTATGCTTCTCTGTCTTTCTACTGAGATGTTTCAGGTCTTTCACACCTACTTTGGTCCAGGAATGTTCTTGATCTCCACAGGGAAAGCAAAAGAAAGCATTTTCACTGTTGCAGCCACACAGCCAGTCATGATCATCATACACATTTCTGTTAAACTTCCTTGCATAAGGGTTACCTCTACTGGTGGATGATTGGGAAATGTCAAGGTTTGGAGTGGGTCTTCCTTGTGCTTTGATGCTAAGTTTTTCTTGCAGAGACAACTGGGAAAACCTAATTTTTTTCAATGACATTACAGAATTATCCATTGTATATAAATTGCAAAATGTTCCAATTAAAGTGTAAATTATTATAGCATAAACCTGTTAAGACAAATGAAATCATTGTCAATTTTTTTAAATGAAGGTAGATTCAGAGTCAAAATAAGAGTATCCATATATATATGATATTTTTTTTTTATTTATTTGCATCAGACTCAAGATGAAAGTAGAAACAAAGCAGATACTCAACTCCGAAGAGCTGAGTCGTAATGTACCAAATACAAAGATTGAGTGTAACAGTCTGTTCGCATTAGTTCATATATCCATTGGTTGGAAGACAAGTTACAGCGGGTTACAAACTGATATAATTTTTTACAAATGAAAGCTTGAAAAATGGTGATATTGTTATCAACGAATGCAGAGGTGATGCTGCATCGTCTCTGCAGATTAAACAACATTCTGTAACAATTATTGTATCCAACACGTAAGCGATTACTACTGGATAGAAGATAGTTACACCATAGTTGACAGGCATATAAAGGCATACAATAGGAACGAAACAACACATTTTTAACAGCAATCAAACGTTTGGAAAACCTTGCTTTTAACATGTTTTCAGAACAATACAATGACCGTAATTGTCGTTTCATGTCTTTATCATCAGGTAGAAGCGTTAATTATTACTCCAATATATTTCAAGGGTCTCAAAGCAGATACGATTTTTATTTAAATACCGTATTATATATGATCGGATTATAGCCAAATTTCAACATCTAGGCTTTATATAAAACACCAACAGTTTTGTTGCAATTAAATATAATGTCATGAGAAACTACATACATTTGACAAACATTGATGAGTTTCTGGAGTCCCTTGACACTTGATGCAAAACAACACAAGCCTTCAGCATACATTAAATGATTGAAGACAGGAGTTGCCAATGCAGCAGCCAACAGAAAGACCGTTTAATTCAGAAGATAAATCATTCATGTAGATGCACTTCTGCAGCATACCGGTACTAGACCTAGAGGGCAGACACTAGTGAAGCACCTAACTTAACTATCTATCACTCCTGACGGATCACTGAGTGGAAACAATTATCGTTCCTTGCCCTAGAAAATACTATACCAACCCTCAGCAGCATGGAGTCACATGCAAAGATCAAAACTGGGCAAAGATCAAAACCCTAACCTTATTCCTAACTCTAACCCTTACCTTAATTAACCCTACCTAACTTTAATCCTAACTCTGGCAACACCTGATTGTAACTATGGCAACAAGTGTGTAAAAATAGCCACTTTGTAATAACAATAATAGGATGGATAAAGAAAACCGGACATAAAAGAAACCCATCCTCAGGCAAAAGCAGGTTTCGATGTGGCCCAGGAGAGCAGGTGTTGAGCTCTTTTTATGGTCAGACTGCACATCACAGTCACACAGTAGCCTAAGACGATTGAGGTTCGAGATCCAGTGTAAGTTATTGTTTCTTGTCCTAGCACTATTGTTTCTTGTCCTAGCACTGTTGTTTTCTTGCCCTAGTACCGGTACCGGTACATCCTATAACCTGTTGAATACCCTAATCCTATAGCTATCACATTTACAGTCATGTCTCATCGCTACTCTGCGAAACAAAACTTAACTTTAAAAAGTCTGTAGAATTATTCGGTTAGGGGGGGGGGCTGTTTTCCATGCAGCCCCAACAGATTCAAAAATTGCTGTTACCGGTATGTACCGTATTCTGTAAAATACCAAAAGAGGTGGAGCTTCAAGGATATTTTTAGCCAATCAGAGCACTTGAAATCCAAAATCTGGGGCTGCAAAGAATGTTGTCCCAAAGCCATGTTTCCAAACAAATTTTTAAATATTTTAATTTTCAATCCGCAATCCATAAGTGAAAAAAGTAATCGGGTCGGACAAACACAGAGGAAAACATATCTTCCCTTTTTTCTCTTTCTTTCAGGGGGGGCTGCAGCCCTGCAGCCCCATGGCACGAGCCGCCACTGAAGCCTACCGTACAAGTTTACCGTGCTAACGTCTGTTTTGAATCGGCTTCCAGTATTTCCAACGTTCGGTAGGCCCTAGGCTATGTCCCATACACCGACGGATTGAGTAGCCTACCGGTACCAGTAACTCTCTTCGGGAACGATTTGAGTGACAACCCTTCATTTTTTGCGTTGCTATTCATTCTTCTATCAAGCAAACCAAACAAGATAGATGAAATTGAGCATTTGTTTATTTTGCTTTATTTGACCAACCTTGACAGCGACGTAATTCTCTGGAGGTCTTCTCTGACTTCTCAAGTCAACCAGGAAATTTTACAAGAACTTCTTCTGAATGTTAAATATTAGTTATTCAAGCGTGTACAGTGCAATCCAAGTCATCCTGCCAACAGCAGTTGAAGCTGAAAGTTTTTTGTTTTTTTTTATTCATGAAGAGGGTCAAGATCTGGTACGCTCAACAATGACTTCCGATTGCCTCTTAGATTTGTGTGTGTTTCATTGCCATCGCGAAAGGATCAGTGACGAGAAAATTAATCGAGTAAATACGGCTGGCGGGAGGCGACGAATAGACTTTTACTCGTGATGTTGTCATTTTCTGATCATGTAATAATAAATTGTTTGTGCTTTATGTTTAAACATACTTTCTGAATCTGTTAGAAAGTCGATTGCATAGGCCTATTACCAAGGCACGAGAATGATTTTAAGCCATCTTCCCTTTGCTTCATATTTGGATGGTTTTTATCAAAAATGTTGATCCGTTTCACCAGTCGATTTTTTTCTGCGCTTTCAGCGTAGGTCTAATATGCATTAGTGTTTGTGCTGGGTGTTCTGAAATGTGGTAGTGGTACCTAATTTGGTTTTCATGCTTTTCCATTGGGCATTGGCCTTCCTTGACTGGTTAACCACAAAGTTTTTTGGTGCTGCCACGCCTTTCTGTTGTTATACTTTGATTTTTATGTAATTGCGTTTCTTTTTCTCGACTTGTATTAGGAAGGCAAATAAAACAAACAACTCTCTCTCTCACCCTCAATTTTTTTTTTCTGGCTACATCACTGTGTTGAAACAGTTATCCCAATATGGTCATGTTTGAAACAACGCATTAGGTAAGTTTTTCTTTAATTTTCTAGTGATCTTTAAAAAAAAGTAAAACCATCTTATCATTTTGTTCTATTATTATCTTTGTGTATTTTTATGCGATATTGCAAAAATAAAACTTTTTTAAAAATTGCTAACAAAACGACTATCCATCTATATTTATAACTGCACTTATTCATTAGGAGATGCAAAAAATAAAAACATTTTTGTAGTAAATACTGATGACTTTGTTACTTTAACTTACAAATTCCCTTATATTTTACATTACCTAGCCAAACATGTACCAAACTATAGTATAAACTATTTTGCTTTTATGACCAATCTTGTTGAATAACGTTGGTTGCTTTATTGCTCCCCAACAAAATTTTAATATTTTTGCGCTTTCAGGGCAGCGCGTTGCTGGAATACAAAATCAATCTATCTGCTCCTGATTGAGGACTTTGGTCAAACTGCTTTACCTTCCAAGGCGCGCTTGTGTTGTGCAGAAAAGCATTTTCTTACAAATAAAGCGCAAAAGTCATGGCTGATTGTGAGTAAACGTTTTAAGGATTTGTTAAGTTTAAACTTTTTTTTAAAGGGTTTGTAATGTAGTAATTAGATGAAAATTTATAGCCTAGGTATACCTTTTGTTCTAGTAGACCAAAATTGAAGAAAGCTTACCAGTCACTCACAATTGGGATTGGCAGCGGATTTTCCTAAACAAGATTTTAACCTGGTTGGGGTTGAATATGAAATTTAAGTCATATAGTATAAGTTAGCAACCTGTGACTGAAATATGAAAATGTTTGCCCTGATAGCTCAGTGACTTTTGGAACGAAGAAGCTTCAAGATCAAGCGGCGCTGGCTCGACTCTCTGTGTGTGCGCTTGAGCAACGCACATTAAGGACTGCTTTCCATTCAGCAGCATCTAATGGATTGAATAGTTCCCTGGCAACAAGACTTCAACAATCGGAAACTTCACTCTGTCAATCTCGGTGACCGGGCCTGCGTCAGTGATTCAAAGCCTCTACAAGTATGCGAAACTGCCAGGATTAAGCTCTGCAAGAAGCTTGACCAGTCTGAGGATAAAGATTCAATCAATCAATATTCACACACAAGTTCATGCTAAGGTTGTGTCTATGTGGCCAGATCTGGCCTGTGACAGCCTTTTTAAAAATTGTAGTAATATATGGCCGTCTTATGGTATATTGTTTGATGAGTCTTTTTCTATCAGTAACACCAACATTGTGATGGCAATAACAACTAAAGGATCTCTTACGTACGTTGTTTAAAAAAACTAAAGGTGTTATGTCATCACTTTAAATAGGCAGTGGCTATTTGACCGGCGCCGGTCTTTGAATCTGAAACACTATTTGACCGTCATTACGTCATTGTCCAGTCACTTTTTTTCTTTTTCTCTTTCAAAGCAAAAGATGAGAAGCGCGCATATAAGTTCTGAATCTAACCATTATATTCAACTCGTTATGTGGCGCGTGTGGTACGTCGCCGCTTCCTATTCTAGAGGGACTGAGTTCGATACTACCCAGAAGCGTTCTTTTTTTTTAACTAAATTTTGACCCAAAGTGCATTTTGTTGAGAGCAAAAATGTATTGCTTCGTTCGGCAAACACGGTCACATCAATCAATCATTTTATTTTTCGTCATTAACGCGTCCGGGACGAAAAAGATACTAACTACAAAAATCGATACATATAGACCTCCCAGCACGTTAATGAACGGGAAGACGTGGCAAAACCTTGAAAAGTTTAAAACGTGCCTGAATTGAAAAATTATGTAGGCTATATACCGTATCAGTAGTTAGCACGGCCACAATCGGAAAATTACCCAGAGAAATTCTCAAATTCCAGCAAATTAAAAAAACTCTAACTTTATTACTCACATTTGAAAAGACATAAAAAATAATTAAAAACTGACTAAAAAATGCACTTCGTGTCAAAATTTAGTTAAAAAAATAAAATAAAAAAAAAGAACGCTTCCGGGTAGTATCGAACTCAGTCCCTTTAGAGTCGGAGGCGGCAACGTATCGCATGCGCCACGTTACGAGTTGAGTACGATGGTTGGATTTAGAACTTATATGCGCTTCTCGTCTTTTGCTTGCTTTGAAAGAGAAAAAGAAAAAAGTGACTGTATAGTGACGTCATGACCGGTCAAATAGTGTTTCAGATTCAAAGACCGGCGCCGGTCAAATAGCCACTGCCCTTTAAATACACATGGAAGATCAGGAAATTCCAACAGCATTGTGAAAATTCAGTGTCTCTTTCATCAGAGCGCATCATACAAAAAGGTAGCAATCTTAATAGATGTCATGGACGTAGTGGAGAAGGTTGTTAACTATATTTTACCTTGAAGACAACTCCTCTTAAAAGTACAGCATTAAAGTATATATCTGCCTTATTTCTGCAATGTTTGTTCATTCAAAACGGTTTTGCAAAAAGTATCTACAGTCAGTAAAGAATCAGTATATAATCTTCAAGAAATGCTGCAGATACAAAATTTTGCGATTTAACACAGATTTCTGATTTCACATTTCCAGTTGATCTAATGTTGTATTTGAACAACTTTAAAGTTCCATCATCAGAAAAATCTCTATTTTATACACAAGATGTAATGAATACACAATTATTATACACATGGTACACAAATTTAAAACAAAATCACAGCTTCAGGAAAGTCAACTGAGAATGAAAACTCTTCACTCTACTACAAAATAACAATCTACCAGTAGTGTACTATATATGGCAGTACTTCGGAACAAAGATAGCAGTTTAAAAATCATGTCATTTGCAAGCTCTCTTATGGCTAAAAAGTTCAATGCATGACTGGCAGGCGCGACCGCAACGATAATATGTAAAGCCACCGGTAGTAATGGAAATTTCTATATTTTTGTCTATTGCGACGCTTTTCTTCTAGGTTGGTGATACGCATTTCTTCATACTTGAAAATGGTTTCATGTACAGTGAGCGTCCATGCATGTCTACCTTCAAGGTTAATACAATGTCGAGTGTCTAAGTTGCTCAATTTCAGTGATGATTGTAGGGTGTCTTTGAAGCACTTCCTGGGAGCACCAACATTGCGATGGCCTGATTTTGGAAAGCTCTCCAAATAAGATGATCTTGGAGAGTCTGTAATTGTCCATCCTGGAAACATGGCCAACCCAACATAGTTCTCTTTTTAACTGCGATGATTCAATGTTGGAGATAGATACCTGTTAAAGGACTTCAGTGTCTGGGACATGTTTGCTCCAGTGAATGTTCAGAATAAATATGAGACAACGCTGGTGAAAATGTTCCAGGAGTTGTAATGGCGATATAGCACCCAGCATTCTGATCCATAGAGGAGAGATGTTGAAACGACTGCCTCTTATACCATGAATTTTGTTTCCTTTTGTAAGTAATGATTGTCCCAAACTCATTTGTGAAGCCTTTCAAAGGCAGAGCTTGCTGTAGCCAGTCTACACTCAATTTTAGCATCTGAAGATATGGTGTATCCTAGGTATGGAAACTGCTGCACTACATTGAGCTCCGATTGGTCGACAGATATGAGTCCTGAATGAGGATGGAAGAATACTTCCTCAGGTGCAGGCTGATGTAGCACTTCTGTCTTTTTTAGGCTAATTACTAGCCCGAATATTTTTGTAACTTCTGCAAAACAAGAAGTTAAGTTTCTCGGCAGCCGATTTGTAGCAAGAATTGACAGCGATAGACACATGTTTCGCCCATGAGGCTGGGCTCATCAGTATCGCACCGTATTCTGCCACAAATTTATTCGACCACCGCTTTACCGGTCAGTTTAACTCTTATCTTTGTGGTTGGCGAATCGCAGCTGCTCGCTGTACTAGTGAGTGCTCAGCCTTGTGCTGATAGCCGGGAAGAACGCCCCTTTCTTCACAAGAAGTTAAGTGTTGCAGTGCTTCCTCTGTGTGGGCATGCAAGGCTGCATCATTAGCAAACAGCCGTTCATGGATTGGTTTTGTTTTTGTGTAAGACTCCCAAGGTCGAACAGAGAGCCGTCAGTAGTCATTACGGTAGCATATGTAGATACCATCCTCATCAGAAAGATCTTTAAATGCTTCTTGGAGCATTGCAGTTAAGAAGATGCTAATTAATGTTGGTGCTAAAACACAACCTTGTTTACGCCATTTGATATGTTAAAACATGCAGATATGTCATTGTCATGTTGAACTTGGCCATGTTGGATTGTGTGCAACTGGATGATCTTGCTGAGAAATTTTGTATGACAGCCTAACCGTTTCAAGATATTCCAGAGTCCATTTCTACTCATTGTGTCAAAAGCTTTGATGAGGTTAACAAAGGCGATGAAGAGGCCTTTGTTTTGTTTCCTACATTTTTCTTGTGATTGATGGAGAACAAATACCATGTCGATGGTGCTTTTATTTGCTCATAACTCTCACTGTGATGTTGGGAGGTGCTCTTCAACTATGGGAAGTAAACTGCTTAAAAGCACTGGGGCAAAGATTTTACTGGCAGTTGAGAGAAGAGTGATTCCACGGTAGTTAGAACAGTCAGATTTCTGTCCTAATAGTTTTTGTACAGAATAATGATGATTGCATTCTTGGAAGGTTGCTTTCTTTATGGGGCAAACTGGTTTGGTTAAATGTGCTTGATATGCAGATCTTTTCTAGCTGATAACATTTAGATGAGGTGATTGTTTTCGTCAAACCAGTCTTGATTCTTTCTATGGGTAGATCCAAGTATTTCTTTAGATGACTGTTTCTCAACTGTTTTTAGATGTTCCCAGAAGCTAACTTGATTGTAACCTTTCTTGAAGTTTTGCATTTAATGTAGTTGGTTGCAACCTGCTAATGTTGTATTTTTTTTCTTGGGAGGTTTTTTCTTTGAGTTGTACTTGAGATGGAGCCTTAGTTTACAGCAAACTATATGGTGATCATGGTAGCATTCTGCGCTTGGCATTACGCATTTGTGTAAAACATCCCTGCGATCACATTGGCGCACAGCATAAGGATGTAGTCAATGAGATACCAGTGCTTGGATTGAGGGTGCATTTTGTCTTTTAGTTGTCTTTAGCCTATCTTTCTTCTGAAACAAAGTATTTGTTATACTTTATAGTGAATTGATGTTCAGCACAGAAATCTATTAGCAAACATTCATTATCGTAGGATTTACCAATATCATGTCCCGATTGTCCCCCTGATACCCCTTTTCATGTCTCAGAGTCTTGCCCAAGTCTTGCATTGAAGTCGCCAAGAATTATGATCTTGTCATTGGGAGAGATGCTTTTTGCAAGATGGCACAAGGAGACATAAAATCTTTCCTTTTTGGATTATTCCGCTATTAGAGTTGGAGCATAAAACGTTGCCTACTTCATCCCTTTTCCATCGCTACAGGACTTTTGGGGTAAAGGCTAAGACGTGAAATGAACTTGAGCCTGCGCTATTGATTTTTAAGGTGAATTACAGTGTGCACAATCCTGGCCTCACCCTTTACACACAAGGTTTGTCTGCCCTGGCTCAGCAGTCAGCATGCTGAGACAAGGACAGTAAGGTCCCTGAGTTGTAGGATTTATATCAGACTTTCCTTGTCTTAATATATGGTATAAGAACCTTTCCTGGAAGCACGGGACCATTTTAACCCTGGGGGTTTGATTTGGGTATGTTAGGAATTGTACATTGCAGTACACCTACACATCGCACCGACAAGAGCCAAGCCTTCTCTGGGTATTTAACCCAGACCTGGGAGTCATGAGAATAAAGGGGTAACTCCACATTCCCCAAAGCACCACTTACTCTAAGTAGTGTCTCCTTACCAGTTGCAGTTTTGTGTCGGTACCCAGGACAATCAAAGAGATGTAATGACGCGACCAGTTATGACAACTAAATTGCTACAATGAATAGTGCTTTCTTGAATACTTCAACATTTCCAACTACCACATATTGTTCATCGCATCATAAGTTTCAAATGGGTCAGCATATTCTCCAGCAGCATGAATCGTGTGAAGATCTTGCAACGTTACAAGGAACACTTAAATGGTATCATCTGGATAACCGTTCCGACAGCCGCGATATATTTTGCAAAAGAAAGCAAGATTTTGAAGTGACCGAACTTTAGATAAGTACGGGTTTATTCCAACTGTAAAGACTTTGCTTGAAGCAAGTTACAAAGTTGCTTATCAGATTGCCAAGGGAAAAAAGCCGCACATTATTGCCGAAACATTAAAAAACCCTGTGCTCTAGAAATTAAAGTAGTTTGTGGCTCAGAACAAAGAAAAAAACTTGAAAGTATACCGATGTCAAATAACGTTGTTAAATCAAGAATAGATAATGTTTCAGAAAATATTCTCAAAGAAGTGATGGAAAAATGGCATCATCTCCTTTCCCATTTAGCTTGCAGCTGGACGAAAACACTGATGTTTCTTTTGCAGTCAGCTCTTAAGTTATGTGCGTTATGTTAATGGCGATAAAACCAAAGAAGAATTTTTGTTTTGTGAAACTTTTGGAAACTGCAAAGGCTAGTGATGTATTTATAATGATAAACAAATTTTTTGTCAAGCAAAACTTTGACTAGAAAAGAAATTAGGCTCAATTTGTACGGATGGAGCACCGGTGATGCTCGGAAACAAATCGGGTTTGTCTCTTTAGTCAAAAACGAAGCTCCTGATGTAATGGTTACTCATTGCATCCTGCACGGCATGAATTAGCAGCAAAACTTTGCCATTAACTCTCAAACAAGTTCTGTCAGATTGTGTGAAAGTGGTTAATTTTATCACAATTTGACCCATTAATCATCGTATCTTCTTAGGTCTCTGCCAGGAACTTCATGCCGGTCAGATCACGAGATGCTTTTGTACCATTCAGAAGTACGTTGACTTTCCAGAGGCGAAGTTTTGAAACGATTACAGAAGCTCAACAAAAAGTGTCATTATTTCTGAAAGATAAAAGAAGTCCTTTTCTGAAAAATTGGAGTCGAATTCTTTTTTTGTATGGCCTATCCTACTTGGTCGATAGTTTGACCATATCAATAACCTTAATCATGCCATTCAGGGACCAGGTGTGACAATAATGAATGCAGCTGATAAACTGAACATGTTCATGCTCAAGTTGTCTCTTTGGAAAAGTAGATTGGAAGTAGGTAATTATACCAACTTTCCAATGTTAGAAGATCTTATTTTGAAGGATGAAACTCAAGAAGAATGTGACATTGTTATCTTTATGAGAACGGAGCTTTGTTCACACTTGGATACTCTACAGACCTCCTTTGAACTATTCAAGGCTATGTTAAATTTGGGTAACTTGGAGGGTGAAGCATGGATTTGAAATCCTTTTCTCATTGACGTGAACAGTATTGATGATGAAGATTCCAACAAAGATGATCTTATTGATTTGAGAGCAAGCGAACTTTTACACATAGAATTTAATGCTATAACTCTGAAAAAATTTTGGTACTCTCAACAATCTGATTCCATTCGCTACTACTTACCTCTATGAGACTGCATTTTCGGCTCTTACCATAAAAACCAAACACCGAAATAGTTTGGATGTTATATGTGTGTAGCTTTATCAAAAACCCTGCCACAGTTCTGTGTTTTGGTGCAAGACAGACAACAACAGGCTTCTCATTAAATGTGTTTTAAGTTAGTACAGGGTGCGTCATAAGTTTGGAAAAGAAGAAAAAAGTTGTTAAATATTACAGCACAATTTAAGCAATACATTGGCCAAATTTGAGATGTAATGGTCTTTTATCAATAAATTTAGAATATAATGTAACTTTGTTTCCAGACTTATGACGCACCAATGCACCATGTATCATTGTTGTATTATGAAATGTACCTGTATTTGTTTGAAGTTCTTTTTCTGATGGTTCTTGAATGTTTGAGCAAGTTTTTAATATAATTCGAAGACAATGTTGTTTTTTAAGTTTGCTAGTATTTTATTATAAATAATACGGTATTACGGTAGTAAGCATAGTTTTGCAAAATTATTGATTAGTTAGGATCAGTCTCAAAAATTTAGGGGTCTGTAAGCTTGAAAAAATTTTGAAAGGGGTCCGTAACTAAAAATGGTTGGAAACCACAGCGTATCAGAATTCTTCTCCACCAACCTTCTCGTGGATACATGTGTTCACTGTGTTTAACTTCCTTCTGTTATAACCACCAACAGCGTATATCAACCCTCCATTGGAAACCAAAGCCTGAACATTACGACCTTCATTCATATCAATGCTGTTGTACTACAGTATTTGCTTTCAACAATGTTGTAACTTTAAACATGAAGTCACTGCAGGGAAACCATCTTTTGTGCCACCAACAATGAAGATCAAATCATTTCAAACTACTGAAGCAGCCCAACATCTCACAGCATTTGTAGAAGCAAGTTGTGTCCAACCAGATCCTTCATCATTTAACTTGAATTTTTCAACTACTTTCGTTTTATATCCACTCATAACAAAAACCTCATTTTTATGGCTAACAGCTGATCTGTTCAAGTGTTCAAAGTTTGTGTTCAGGAAGTCAGTTACTTCTTTCTTACGTCATACTTTCACACATTTTTTTTATGAATCACAAGAAATTGATTGCTCGATTCTTTTTTTGCTGTAGCAGCGAAAAGGACTTCAGTTGCAGCATCACATGAAATTGAAGATTGAAGTAAAATACTTGGACATTCCACTGAAGTCATAATCAATTCCTCTTTCAATGCAACATCTTGCAAGAAATTCCACGACAGTTTTCCAAGTTTAATGACTGAAAAGTTTAACCATTTGCTTCTTACATGTAGCGACGTCATGTTTGACCCAATTAATGAGCGCATGAAAAACATTTTCTTTAGAGGTTACCTTTTTCTCTTCCATTTGCATCACTTCAAACATCATGTCTGGTATTTGCTCTTTGAATTCTTTTCCTTCGATGACTGATTCAAAGTTCTTAGCATTGACAATGTTAGCTTTTGCCACATTGCCACAACCTGGCCCGGATCATACGTTTTCGCATATGCTTGAATTGTTAAGCAATTTGTCACAAAAAATTTGATGCAATATTGCTTGAGATTTGGAATTTGCATATAATTTGATGCTTCAAGCAAATTATACACACTTTCATCTGTCACTTTTACCGTGCGAGTGTAAATGAAAGTGTGGATCAGCTCCATTGTTTCTTTATCCAATCCATGTCTGGTATATCCGCCTTGCGTTCATACTTTTCTGTCATCTCTGAGAAAAGCATTTTTGATAAAAGGTTGAAAATGCACTTGTGGCTGGCAAATTCACCATCTCCAGCAGTCAAAGTAATGTCGTAACAACCATTTGCAGATTTCCTTTCTATGTTCAGCTTTGACATGATATCTTTCATGTGATCACTTTGAAAGACTTTGAATCCCGTTTTTCTATTATTTCTCAGATTTAATTTCAATACAAAATATATGACAGTATAACTTCTTGGCAAGTGATGATGTGAATGCAGAGGTTTAAAATTTTAAAGGTCACAATTCTACCTCAGGCATAAGGTTAAGCTTATTCAAATACTGTAGAAACCAGTATTGTACTGTGGGTTGTACTTATTTCATATATATATTTCGATACGGATAGCTTCGTCACCACTTTGTGAGACCATATGTACAATTGTAGGCATTTAATCAATAGAAAATTGTGTTATGGTGTACCGACTTGCTTTTACAAGGTCTTTTGCTTGTTTGTCTTTTGAACTGACTATGTTATGCTAATGAGACCCAACAAGATCAAAACATAATTTTTCATGAACTGCAATATGTTACTGTAACATTGATTTGCTACTGTTCAGAGAATTCAATTCGGAGATAGCCTTTTTCGGAGATTTCTAAAATCTCACAGCAGCATCTGTTTATTCAAACGAATAAGCTTATAGGTTATTTGTAAAGTGGCGTTTCGTGATTAACGGTTGGTTAATCGAATGAAGTCTCGGCGAAAATGTCTCACCTAAACTTGCTAGATATCGCTATAGCGTATATATACCTGCAAGATATCAGCTAATTTACTTCACTGAAACAAAAACTTTCTTTTTTGCATGGATACGGGAAGGTGAACCCAAAAACTGCCAACCCAAATGATTCCTACAGATTCTTTAAATTTACAGCAGCCGTCGCTGGATTTATGAAATAACCGAATCAGCTTTCTTCACAAAAAGGTGTCTCCGAATTGGGATTTCTCCGAATCAGATTCTCTAAAACGGGTCATTCCGTGTTGACATTGTGGTTAAATCCCTTGTCAATAAGTTTTACATGAAATCGCCATTATGCCATGGCAGATTGTTGACCACTATGAACCAGAAATGTTCTTTAACGAATATATAACAACTCCTCAACTAAAGTTTACCTTCAAGATTGGCAAGATTGGTTTGAAACCACTGTTTTGTCAAATATATATTGCAAAAGTTTGCCTGGATTTGTAATGTTTTGTTCAACAAGAAGTGCAGCAATGTTTTGGATTTTAGTTAGAAACTTGAAAAATATAATAAAGAATTAACTAAGATTATGTTTATTCATTACTGTAAACTGCAATATTGATTTCACTTGTGTCACCATAGAAAGTATGATACCGTACATTTGTAACATGTTAGATTATTTATAATCATAACGTTCAGTCCTTTATAACCTGAAGGTATATGTTTGTTTACAGTCTATATGTTTAATTGTTCATGCAAATGTGATTTTTTAATTTTACTCATCGCTGTTTTGTTTAACTCAACGGAAACTAAGTTAAAAATGTAAAATAATGTTGACTAACTAATTTATGCTATAATAACCATTTTTTATGTGTTTGTAATTTTATTTAGCGGAAGTCACCACTGCTACTCCAGTGTCTGAAACACCAATGGAAGCAGAAAATACAACATCGGCACAAGGGGATCCTGTAAATATTTTTAAGTTGTTTAAGTTTTGTTTTATGAGTTGTTGCAAGTACACCATTACTTTTTCAAAACTACATATACTTTTGCACTTTTTAATCATATTTTTGTTCAGTATGAATATACTGACATCATTCGACCTATTTCAACAGAAGTATAGTATAAATAAATTTGTGATGAATATTGAATATCTGTTTCAGGAAGCGGTAACAAATCCACCTGAACCCAGTGCAGCAGCCAACACGCAGGTGGGTCGTTCTTTCATTTTGGAACCTTCATTTAAAAAAGTTTTAAGTATTATCATAAAAATATTTCCTTTCCTTGGAACCTCCATATGCACAAATAGTGACCGCATAGGCAACCAGTCTTATATCCAGTGGTTAAAAATAGTAGGAAGCCAATCTTTGTGTCCACGTTCACTCGTTCAGGCCTGTGAAATGTCTTGCCATAGAAATATCTGCGTAGTGCCTACTGTTAATAGGTTTGGACCGTTTGATACCAATGTTCTTCCAAGAAGCATGCTGGCCTCTCAGCTATGCAGTTATCACACTGAAACTAAAGTAGAATGCCACTGAAAGTAATGAGACAGTTAGCAACATATTTCAAAGTGATTTCTTCACATACAGTATAACCCGAATTGCACCATGTTATAAATCTGGACCAGAACGTCTGGTGCGTACGACCTGTCGGAGGGACAATGGGACATCACATCTCAGGATGCATCTCATCGTGAAAGTACTAGGCGTGAATTTAATTGAGCATATCTTGCCCTGTTATATTGTTTGTTTATTCAGATATTTTGTTCTCTAGTCTTGAATTCCCAATCCAGTTCTTTTTTTACTACTAATCGCTTCGACGCAAAAGTTATCAATTGGCCTATTGCTAAGTCGGCCGCGCCAGAATATGGTGTTCCTACTGCATTCTAGGCAAACACATTCCGACACTTTATCGTGACTTTAATTTGACCACGAGTGTACGGGAGCATCTGAACTTTAGGGACGTAAAGAAAAGTGCCATCAAAGACCATATCATGGAATGTTCATTTTGCACAGATCAAAAATTCTCTGCTGACTCATTTAAAATTTTACTTAAAGGCAAATCCCCATTTGACATAAAAATTTCGGAAGAGCTGTCAAATGCCACAATCCAAATTTAAACAAACAATTTTTTGCTGGAGGCGTATGCCTTCTCAACATTTATTAAATGTGTCACCTTATACCCTGTGGTACAAACCATTTGTTGTTAGTTGCTTTTTTCCCAATGTAAATTTAATTTATTTTCCGTTTGTCTGTTTTAGTCAGTTAGCAAGCTAGTTACCTTCAGAAAGTTGAAATTTATTGCATTTTGTAAATATTTTCAGATTCCTGATGAGGGCTGAAGTTAAGCTGAAAACGTTCGACTGTTAAAACTATTTGTAAATATGTAAAATACATCGTTATAATGCTCAACCCTGTTGTATTATTGTGTCTTGCCTGTCTTTGGTACAAAAAGCACTCTCCTTTGAAACTATAAGTTTTTATAGAAACTATAACTAAGATTTTCTTGACATTTTATGAACTTCAATGCAATAATAATTTAATTTTATGCAGGAACCTGCCAGCACTGACAAGGATGCTGCTGGAAAGACTCCTAACACTGTGGACATGCAGTCCTTGCCCACACGTGCTTATCTCGATCAAACTATAGTTCCGATACTTCTCTCTGGTCTATCAACATTGGCTAAAGAAAGGTAGGTTTTACTCAAGCAATGTGTGTATTAAAATATCGAAGTTACCCTCGATACAGTGTAACTTACCGATGATATTTGTACTGCTTTGTTGAACAGCTGTTTGTTGTTTTGCGAACTCTTGCAAGCTCTTGAGGGAGTCAGTTCCTACTTATAGAGACAACAGTAGTAGTAGGCCAGTTTTAATCCGGTAATGTCCTCGTTACCAAAGGTGGCCGGACTCACCTCCAAGTGCCGCAATCGCCCTCACACCTCGATATGTCTCACGCGTCATCTCTTGTCAAGCCCATAGTGGAATCGACAAACTGCCGCAAATTCTCAGTCATGGATTGAGACAGGCTCGAATTCGGAGATTGACTCCTGTTGGCGCTGTGGGCGAAATTGTATAAAAACTGTTTACATTTTCTAAAGCTATTGACAATTTGATCTACGGAAGGGGGATTTTATCACTTTATTTAGATTGTATGGTATGCATCATCACTTCCCTGTAGAATACAATAAAGTGCTATTTTTTTAATGCTACCGATATCACGGTAGTGTGGTCAGTGCGGACTGCGGATGAGTATTAGGTGCAATAAATTTGTTGATCCTGTTTTAATAACAGTTTATCTTCATTCTTCATATCGTAATTAATTGTTCTAAATTCAATTATTTCCAACCTATCAACAATTGCTTTTTAATTTTTGACTTTTACGTCAACTCGGTGTTCAAACTCATGGGGACAATGGATTGAAACACTAAAAGATCTAACAACAGCAACTTTCGTTGCCTACAAAGCATTAAATTTTCTACATTTTCATGTACCATTTGAAATCAATAATTTCTGATCACCTACCAGCGATCAACATTCATGGTGCAGTAGATTGTGAAACTGGCATTGCTGTACCAGAACAGTTTTAAATATATCCAATTGCGCATGTCATAAACTTTCTGATTTATTGACAGCATCAGGCGCCTACCTTAAATGTAAGTGCAAGATTAAGCACCACTTGTAATATCATCACATTCTTTCCACGCATGTTTTCACGTAAAGACGGTTTTGTGTTTTCATGCAACCAAACCTTTGGTTTAGGTTCTTAATTTATTGATTATCTACTTCCTTGAAAAGCTCTTGTCCGCTATGTGTGATTTTCTTTTCGTTATCGTTTTTCATAGAAATTTTAGTTCAGTAAACAAAATGCTATTTTACTTGTCACACCACATCGACTCTCGAAGCTAAACACAGGATGTGCAGCACGATTGCAGTATGTTTCCATACAATTTCTACTGTCTCGTTCATGTTGTTCTAAACTTGTCTCACTTTTCATTTTTTCTAGCTTTAAATTAAATTTTTTATCCGCATCATGATTTTAGTTTGTGGTTCTTTTGTATGTTCCTTGAGAAGTATATGAACTGTGAAGCATATAACTAAGTTACATCAAGAATATAATGGTTTCAACTGTGGTCAAAACAAGGACTTTGACCAAAGTTATATTGGATCTTTCAACCATCTTTTTAATATTCGCCTCCTTCCCTCGGCCTCACTTTTTGAGGGCCTGCTGCAAACTGGCACTTTTACTACTGTAAAGTGCAACTGTTTGTTTTTATAATCACTTAGACAGCACTCAATATTATCGAAAAATTTATTTTCTCATGCATGTCACTCCAGTGATCACCTGTCTTGCCTGCTAGATGGACAACCCAACGCCTTGATTCCATGTTGATTTTTTTTTGTAACTTGTCACTTTTTTCTGAAAATTTATCTTAGCACAGTTTAATCGACTTCATTACTTGTTTATTGTTGGCAACCCTGTGCCTTTTTTTTTATTAAACTAAATTTAACTTTACAGTACCCTCACTTGCTGTCCACTTTCAGTATTCCTGTCAGTCGCCATGCTTATGTCATTCTATTATTTTGCAGACCCCCGAATCCGATTGAGTATCTGGCTGCTTATCTCTTGAAAAACAAAGATGAGTTCAAACCTGGAAGTGGCGCCAAGGAGTAGATTGGACGAGAAACAAGCGTGGTCCCGACGGAGTTGTTTCTGTGTGTTGAGGAAATCTCTTTGTTTTGTGTTCAAATTATTTTTTTCTTGTTTTGTGAAATTTTTTTAGGGAATTGCTTTCTGAACAACGCAGGCACAAAATCACTTTGTCATACCAATTTTTTTTTCTAATTGAAAAACGTTACTGTCGTTAATTTTGTTATTTTGCTGCTGCATCACTAAATAGTCAGCGGCCGTTAAAAGAGAAAATGCGAAAGAAACTTGTCAGATTTTACAGTAGCAGTCTGTTGTGATGACATAAAGAAGCAGCAGACATGAGATACTGATTTTAACGTTAATGTTTTGTAACGCTTAGGTGTGCTTTCTTACGACGTCCTTGTAATGAAACTATTAAGTCTTTTGTGATAAGAACGTTTATTGATTTAGCAGAAGCAAGCAGTAGCCTACAGTAACTAGACACAACAGCTGCTGTTTGGACCATTGCTACCACACCGCACTGAGCTTAATGTTTCGTGGCAACTGAAAGGCTTGCTGGCACCGTTTCAAGGGGTTGTTTTAATAACTCAAGTTTTCGTTTTGTTGAAAGAAACTCCAATTAATTGTCACTATATTCAATTGAACTACTTACGTTAGTGCTATGTTATTTAGTTAACTGTGACATTTTTAACGAGCGCAGATTTTAATTGGGCTACGTTTAGTCGTTTATACTGTATACGTTGCTTTCAACCAAACAACGTGAATACAGTTTATTGACGTAGTGTTTTCATCTTTTCAACGTTTGTTTAACGAATGACTATTACACTTCAATTAGCAGTTAATAAAAAAAAAGTAAATTTGTTTTAAGCACGCGTGCGACTGTGCATTGAATTAAGAATGTGAGATGCCAAGACATTCCCAGACAGCAAATCAGTCTGGATTGAGGTGTAAGTAACGTAATGGCAGGATGGTCCGCTGCTATTCGGGTGATTTCGAAAATTCACTTTTCGTGATGCCTTTGTTTAGAGAAATCGTGGATTTATTTTGGATGTCGGGCTACTCGAACTAGGTTACAATAAGCAAAATGTCAATAGCTGTTGTAGGGTTGCTGGTTAGGCCTACGAATGGTTCAGCACAATCAACAGCAGTGGTTCTAAAACTTTATTGACGAACTTTAAGGAAGAATTTGCTGAACTCGCGACGCACTTATGACAGATGTGCATTGGCAGAGTGACATGACTCTGAGGATGAATGTTATAGTGTGTTAGTGCCATCGCATGAAACGTCGGTGCGGAAAGAAAAGTATTGTAGAAGCCTTTTTTCAGACAGAAACAAGTCCTTGAACTTTCCTAGTGCCGAATTATAACGTCTCTATTACATACAACGCCCCGTTCCTTCCAGTGCTGTGTTGGAGAGATTTTTCTCTGTTGGAAAAGACGTGTTGAAGCCAAAGCGGGCAGGACTGAGCAACTCCCATTTTGAAATGTTCGTGTTTTTAAAAGATGCGTACTCCAACAATAAATTTCACCAAGAACAACTAATATTTTTCTTAATATAAATTTCACCAAGAATAAAAAAAGTTTGAAGAAACAAAAAGTGACTCCAAGAAAACATGGAATATCATTCATGAGATGATAGAGGGGAAAAGAAATTCGAATAATAAAAAGCTTCCTTCAACTATGACTATAAATGATAAAAGCTATAAAACAGATTCTATTGAATTTATTAAATAATTACTTCACAAATATTGGAACTTTAATGGCAGCTAAAATTCAAATGTAAATTTTGAATCATTCATGTTAAACAGAAAATATTCTTCTTTTGGCTTTCCTGATATAAATGAGATAGAAGTATCTGATGCTATAAGAAGCCTCAAAGCAAATAAAGCTTCAGGCATTTTTGAAATACCTTCTAAATTTATCAAAATGGCTAATGTAATTATATACCCTTTTTTTAACAAAAGTACTGAATAAATGTGT
This sequence comes from Aplidium turbinatum, assembly GCF_918807975.1. Lineage (NCBI taxonomy): Eukaryota > Metazoa > Chordata > Ascidiacea > Aplousobranchia > Polyclinidae > Aplidium > Aplidium turbinatum. The sequence goes on along the minus strand of NC_137472.1, from coordinate 43,774,134 downwards.
CTTGCAAGAAATCTTTCCTGATGTACTCAAAAAGAGTCTCATAATACCTGTACCAAAAGTTAGTTCACCTTTACACTTTACAGATTTGCGACCAATTTCTTTATTGCCAACTTTTGCCAAAATTTTCGAAAACATTCTATATAAACGGATGATGAATTTTATTAACAAATATAATATTTTAACCCCAGCTCAACATGGTTTTCGTGAAAATGATTCAACAAGCTTAGCATTGACAAAAATTTATGATGATTTACTTTCTAACTTGAATGATCATAAATACACATGCTCGGTTTTTGTTGATTTAAGTAAAGCTTTCGATACAGTTGATCATGGCATACTTTTAAAAAAAACTTCACCATTATGGCTTTCGTGGCAAGTTTTTAAACGTTTTAACATCTTATCTAACAAATAGAATGCAAAGTACAAAAATTAACGGTAAGAATTCTAATTTCAATGTTGTTAAATGTGGTGTCCCACAGGGGTCGATCCTTGGTCCCTTGCTTTTTCTTCTTTATGTGAATGATCTTCCAAATGCATCTTCTTTTTCAACTACACTTTTTGCTGATGACTCAAACTTTCATATGTCAGATAAATGCCTGTCATCTCTCCAAAAAAATGTCAATAGAGAAATAGAAAAAATTGATGTGTGGATGAAATCCAATGAACTTTCATTAAATTATAGTAAAACTACTTATATGATCCTCTGCAACAAAAAAAGTGCAGCAGAAAATTTTAGTCTGTCCATCAGTGGCCGATCCATCGAAAGGAAGAAATGTATAAACTATATAGGTGTAACTTTGGATGAGCGATTGACATAGGATAGTCATATTATTAATCTTAGAAAGCAGCTTGCAAAGGTCTGCGGCATAGCATTTAAGCTGAGATACATTGCCCCTTTAACAGTATTACGGGCTTTATATTATGCTTTGTTTCAATCCAAGATCCAATACTGGATTATAAATTGGGGAAGAGCAAACTCTACATTGCTTGCTCCACTACAAGGGTTACAAAACAAGTTCATTCGATCCTGCTTATTTTTGCCGAGGTCAACAAAATACAACTGTTCTTTATCACCAATTTAATGTGCTCAGAATTGACGATATTATTAAATTAGAAACTGCAAAATTTATGTACAAATATGTGCACAAAATGCTGCCCAGGGCCTTTGCTGGCTGCTTTATTTTTGTAAATGAAATTCACCATCACAAAACCCGTCAGAACCAAAAAAATGATTTATATTTGCCTTCTACAACGTCAAACTCTGGTAAGAAGATGCTATGTTTTAATGGAGTGAAACTATGGAATCAAGTACCAAAAGAAATAAAAGAAAAGTCTTACAATGTTTTTAAATTTAAATATAAATGTTTATTAAAGAATTTGTGCAATGATCACTCCTGAAACGTATCATCCGCTTATTTCTCTACACAATGTTTTTTTTATGTTGCCCTGTGTTATTCCATTGTTAATGTATTGTTAATTCCATTGTTAATTTTTACAAATTAAAGTGCTGGTATTGTGCTATAGGCTATATTATATACCGTATGGGTTAATGTTCTTAATTTTGGGTCTTCTGTTTAAATGTTTGGGTGGCAGCTGACTTTGGTGACCTTTTGGTCTTTCGCTGCCATCCTTGTTGTGCGAATTATTTGTGTTTATTGTCTTTTTGCTTTTTGTGTCTTTCGTTTTCGCCAACAAAACAAAAAATATACTGAACTGAAAACTGAACTAGTTCTATAACGACGTTGAAATGGCATTGTACACTGTACACAAATGATAGGCCGGGACTAGGATGATAGGTTATCAACTTATCATTCGTTGTCATTGGTCATTTGGACGGCACAAAGTGCTTCCTGTGTCAGTTAAATTAAGACAAGAGTAGCAGTAGCGCGCGCTTTTTTAACTCGAGTAATGGCAGTGGGTAGTGAGCTACTTTTAATGTAGCGGATGCCTATTGCCTGAACCTGCCGATAATAACTAAAATGCTAATTTAATGTTTTTCTGTAAATTTTATAAAGAATTAATCGATTTTACAATAAATTTCTTTTTATTTGTAGCCAAATCAGAACCTCCTTGCAATCACAGTAATGATAAACTTATGAGTGCGACTAGGCTGCTGACTAACGTTTGCATATTTTAACTTAGCATTACCCCACTTGATATAAAAAGAGTTAGGCCATTTCTTTTAGCCTATATGATATTTTTAGTTGGGCGACTCCCTTTAAAATTTAACTACTGATTGAGAACCACTGATGTATGATGTGAAACATTATACTCAAAACATTGTACTTAAACACAGATCGAACATGAACATAGGAGTCGCTTATCCAAATGATCTCCTACAATTTCTTTAAATATAACTTACAAAGGCAGCAGCGAAACGTCATAGACCACCAGTAGGCTAAGCTTAATGTTAACGTGAGTGAACTACGAATTACAATGCAATAAAAGAGATTTAACGTGTTCTTGGCCGTGGAAGTGAAGAAATGATAGTAATGCATCTTGTTTCATCCAGTTAGCTCAAGCAATGGCAGCGTTGCGTTTGAGCACAATAGAGAACACAGTGTTTGGTACCTTGCCAGACTTTTCAATTAGAAGTTTAATGTTTAGCTGCCACATCGCCATGATTTGGTAGCCTACTTTTTTTTATTAAACTTACAGACGATAGATGTAGGCATAAAGTAAATTGAAAGACGATTTAATTCCTACTTTGCTGGTATAGGCTAATCTTTTTTTCTTTTCAAAATCACATTTGTCGTCTGGTGATGTCGATTTCTTAAGCCGAGCTCGAATTTTATGATAGTCTGGAATCAAAACCATGTCAGCTTTGACTATCAAACGTTAGACATCACACCGTTGCGAAACAATCAGGAGCAGCTGTTCAAATGTATGTCGTCATTTTCTTCAACTCTCTGTGATTTTGTCGACATCCTATTACGCGTCAGTGTGATGATTTTAGCAACTTGTAGTCTAAAGCGTCATATCTTTGAACGAACCATGTAGTGGTGATGATGAGAATCATTTTCCTTAGACTAAGAAAGCCTTTTCTGAAACTTAATCTTGTAGAGGTTTTGCACTACCGAGATTGACAGAGTGAAGTTCTCGTTTGCTGAATGTGAATTATTCTATCCATTAGTTGCTGTTAAATAAAGAGCTGCTTTTTAAATGCGTTGCTCAGACGCACCTCTCGAGAGTCGAACCAGCGCCACTTGGTCTTGTCATTTCATCTTTCACGAAGTCTAGACTGAAGCTTAACCAACTGAGCTACCGGGATGTAAGCTACCGTACCATAGTTAAAACTTACTGAAGCGATCATTGGTGCCAATTCATTTTGGGTGAAACTTTGTTTGTCGACACATATCAGTTAAAAAGGAACTTTTCCACTGCATGTTTATTCATGAAATAAAATGCGGCACAACAAGACATTTGGGTGCCAACGGTGATATGACATCATTGATTTATGGCTCTTCTTCGGAAGGCTCCTCCTGCTCTGGGATTTCATTGAAGTTGTTACAATTCATAGTTTGGCAACAGAAATGGCATAAACGTACCTAAATATAGCAGCAAGTTATAAAATTTATAGCCTTGTCGGCTACCTGAAATCAACATATCCGTTGATTGATTTAAGTTTTAAGATTTAAGTTTACAGCCTAACTTGACAGCCTTTCATAAGTCAATTGAACGATGATGAAATTGAACTTTGAAAATAACTCCATTAAAATTTGTAAATCTGTTCCTTGTCGGGGTTTAATTTTTATCAAGAAGTCGGTTTAGAAATTTTGATGTGGAATGTGTTGAATCTGGTAGGTATTGCACTTGATTTTGAACTTTTAAGCCTGTCAATGCCTGTTTAATTATTGCAGCCTAATTTCGGCGGAGAAACGGTTATAAATGCAGCAGAAAAAAATTAGGCTACTTGGTATCACTGAAATGGCAACTTCACTAGAGCAACAGAGGTTGCAATTTAAAAATTTATTCTGGTCTTAAAATGGGGTTAAACTACAGTACACAAACTTTGTGAGAAACATACTCCTGCTGATTTTTATGTTCGTACCGTATTTTCTCCGCCATAACATTTTGGAACATTTCCTGCAGCGTTATTCTGACAGGCTAGTGTCTGCTTGCATTCCCGATCAACCTTGTGGGTTCCGGATTGAATTTCGATTTTGCTTGCGCACGAATACTGCAAAATAAAAGAGTTTTACAATAAAGGTTTGAAAATTTTATTATTTAGACAACTAAAAGTTTTTGCGAGTTTAAGGTAGCCTTATAGGCAGGGCTAACATTGATTTACACTCAAAATAGGGACGACAAAAACAACGTTTTTCTGTTTAAAGGTCAGAATATGTGAAGTCATTTACTGCAGGTACAATACTAGACCGAGAGCCTACGACAGAAGATTTCACCCCATAAGGTACAAAAGGTTTGACCCCTTGAAGTTACTGGGGTCAACCATGTCACTTACAAAAAGTATGGAAGATTGACCGCACCGGGTGGATCTGGACCCTAGAGCCCCCTAAAAAGCCCAAAAAGGGGGTTAATTTCACCCCATAAGGTACATAGACCAAACTTGGTGAAAACGAAGTTCTATGTCAGGACATCACAAAAATATCAAATCTAACAATATTTTCGAGTGGAAAGGTGATGTAAGACCCCCCCCAAAGTGACCCCCCAGGAAGTTAAGTTCACCCCATAAAGTACATGGACCAAAGTTGGTCAAAACGAAGTCTTATGTCAGGACATCACAAAAACATCAAATCTAACAATATTTTCGGGTGGAAAGGTGATGTGAGATGCCTTTAAAGTGACTTCCCATAATGTGACCCCCTCGAAAGGTTTATTCCACCCCATAAAGTACATGGACTAAACTTGGTCAAAATGAAGTCTTATGTCAGGACATCACAAAAATATCAAATCTAACAATATTTTCGGGTGGAAAGGTGATGTGAGATGACTTCAAAGTGACTTCCCTTAATGTGACCCCCTCGGAAGGTGTATTTCACCCCATAAAGTACATGGACCAAACTTGGTCAAAACGAAGTCTTATGTCAGGACATCACAAAAATATCAAATCTAACAATAGTTTTGGGAGGAAAGATGATGTAAGACTCCCCCAAAGTGACCCCCAGGAGATTAATTGCACCCCACAAGATAGGCTACATGGACTAAAGTAGGTTAAATCGAAGTCTTATTTCACGGCATAACAAAAATATCAAATCTAACAATATTTTCGGGTAGAAAGGGGATGTAAGATGTCATCAAAGTAACCCCCAGAGGGTTTATTTCACCATAGAGTACATGGACCAAACGTGGTCAAAACGAAGTCTTACAGGACATCATAAAGTATCAAATCTAACAATACTCTCAATTGGGAAGGTGATAAAAGACCTACCCAAAAGTGAATCTCTTCCTATAGTTTAATTTACTTCATCCCTTACTCGAACCAACCTTGGTGTAACGGAAGTGCTATGCCAGGACAGTACGAATGGATTAAATCTAAAAATATTTTTATATAGGTTTTGGTGAAATACATTCACAAGCTGTCCCATGATGCATGAAATGAAACTATAACCTACTTTACAAAAAGTTTTTGTATAAATCATATTCAGTCAATCGAAAAAAGGCAACAGGACATGACAATACATGGCTTTGTAACACCAAAAACAGAAAGTACATAAGCAGCATATAGGCTACAGTAGCCAGAAAATTGATCCAAGATCTTGATACGACCACTAAATGTGGACTTAATCGAACAACTGACTATCCAAATCACAACGTTTCGAAATGAATCATTTGGAACGTCAATTCAGGCAGTAATGAACATTTTCCAGCTGCTACAATAAATAACCCAATAAACCCAATGCAGTAAACTTTTGTTTAATGCCGTTTGCTTCATGTCTCCAATCAGTTATTGTAACTGTTCATTCATAAACAGAGATTGTTTGTGTAAATGTAAACGGTCGTTTCTTTATTCTTCATTGTCACTGCTGTCGCTTTCACTTTCTTCGTCTTATTCTTCAGATTCATACAATTCTCCTGTTATATACAGAGAAATAAAGACTGTACGAAACATTTGCTATTATGCACTACAGATATGCGTAACATACAATAGTAATTTTATTATCTTTTACAGACGTCTATTTTTCTTCGAATAATGCAACATTGCAACGTAGGCCTACTATTAACTGGAAAAAGTTCAACATTTATTTGTTATTTAGTGCACCCAGGCATTTTTCTCAAGATTGCAGAAACTATTGGTTATAGGTTCCTAAAACGAAACTTTACAGCCAGTTATTGGCTAATGTTTGCAGTAAGAAAGTAAATGACGGATAGACCAGGAGAAAGTTTTATATTTATAAAGGGTAACCCAAGCGACATCCAATGCTGTTTACCTTCTTCTTGACTTTCCTGGATGAGATCAGATTCCACGCAGAGACATCTAAAGATGCTTTATACCTTTACCTTCAAACCACACCACTTTATAACAACCTCCTTCTTCTTTCCAGCCATACTCTAGCAGCGACGTTGCTGCTTGTTCACTTCTAGTTGAAGATAACCACCATCTTGTGATGAGATGTGTGCGCCTTGTCTTCTGGAGAAGTTAGGGATTGTAGATCATAGGGATGCGAAACTTCATCCGCTTTTGGCTTATCCGCAACACTAGAAGGGTTACGTTTTTTTGTAATTTACAAAATATTTTACTTTTTATGGGTTATATAAGAAGAGTGAAGTTGGTTTTAAAGTAATTTAAGGTTTTTAGTTGAAAGCAAGCCAGCAGTAAAGCGTAAAAAAATGTCAAATTGGCAATTGACCCTTCTAATGTTGAAGGAACAACGGAGTTGCGCGTCCCGTAATGTACCGTCCCTAGGAGAAGTACTCGTAAACAAAGTGGTAGAGTACTACTATCTACAGTAGCTTCTGGTATGCATGATATCCTTTCATTTTCTTTTTTGGGTTTGTAGCCGTCTAAAAACATTTGTAAACGGACTTCGTTGACATAATTAATTTTCTTGTTTTTGTACATGTTACACACAAAGTTCTCTATTGCGATGATAGTGTCTTCACTAATTTCTTTGTCTTGTCCGAGTTGGCTAAAAGCTGCCTGCGCTTCGTGGTTTCCTTGGAGTAATTTCAGCGGCCGCACTTTCCCTTTCCTGCTAAATGACGAAGTGTAATCAGAATCTGTAAAGGCATGATATGCAGGTAAACACTTGCAAATCGTCACTCCAAGTGCGGTATGCAGCTGGTTGATGTTGATGTACCGCTGCGTGTTATCGCTTTGCAAGCCAGCTTCTATCCATATCTTTAATGAAGGATCAAAAGTTCCATAGCAACCTAGGCCAATTACAAGACAGTCAGTGTCAGACGTGCGGATAACCACATTGCTTGGGGCTGGTACATCGCAGACAGCTTGCTTTATCTCTGTATATAACAGGAGAATTGTATGAATCTGAAGAATAAGATGAAGAAAGTGAAAGCGACAGCAGTGACAATGAAGAATAAAGAAACGACCGTTTACATTTACACAAACAATCTCTGTTTATGAATGAACAGTTACAATAACTGATTGGAGACATGAAGCAAATGGCATTAAACAAAAGTTTACTACATTGGGTTTATTGGGTTATTTATTGTAGCAGCTGGAAAATGTTCATTACTGCCTGAATTAACGTTCCAAATGATTCATTTCGAAACGTTGTGATTTGGATAGTCAGTTGTTCGATTAAGTCCACATTTAGTGGTCGTATCAAGATCTTGGATCAATTTTCTGGCTACTGTAGCCTATATGCTGCTTATGTACTTTCTGTTTTTGGTGTTACAAAGCCATGTATTGTCATGTCCTGTTGCCTTTTTTCGATTGACTGAATATGATTTATACAAAAACTTTTTGTAAAGTAGGTTATAGTTTCATTTCATGCATCATGGGACAGCTTGTGAATGTATTTCACCAAAACCTATATAAAAATATTTTTAGATTTAATCCATTCGTACTGTCCTGGCATAGCACTTCCGTTACACCAAGGTTGGTTCGAGTAAGGGATGAAGTAAATTAAACTATAGGAGGAGATTCACTTTTGGGTAGGTCTTTTATCACCTTCCCAATTGAGAGTATTGTTAGATTTGATACTTTATGATGTCCTGTAAGACTTCGTTTTGACCACGTTTGGTCCATGTACTCTATGGTGAAATAAACCCTCTGGGGGTTACTTTGATGACATCTTACTTCCCCTTTCCACCCGAAAATATTGTTAGATTTGATATTTTTGTTATGCCGTGAAATAAGACTTCGATTTAACCTACTTTAGTCCATGTAGCCTATCTTGTGGGGTGCAATTAATCTCCTGGGGGTCACTTTGGGGGAGTCTTACATCATCTTTCCTCCCAAAACTATTGTTAGATTTGATATTTTTGTGATGTCCTGACATAAGACTTCGTTTTGACCAAGTTTGGTCCATGTACTTTATGGGGTGAAATACACCTTCCGAGGGGGTCACATTAAGGGAAGTCACTTTGAAGTCATCTTACATCACCTTTCCACCCGAAAATATTGTTAGATTTGATATTTTTGTGATGTCCTGATATAAGACTTCATTTTGACCAAGTTTAGTCCATGTACTTTATGGGGTGGAATAAACCTTTCGAGGGGGTCACATTATGGGAAGTCACTTTGAAGGCATCTTACATCACCTTTCCACCCGAAAATATTGTTAGATTTGATATTTTTGTGATGTCCTGACATAAGACTTCGTTTTGACCAACTTTGGTCCATGTACCTTATGGGGTGAAATTAACCCCCTGGGGGGCCACTTTGGGGGGGTCTTACATCACCTTTCCACCCGAAAATATTGTTAGATTTGATATTTTTGTGATGTCCTGACATAGAACTTCGTTTTCACCAAGTTTGGTCCATGTACCTTATGGGGTGAAATTAACCCCCTTTTTGGGCTTTTTAGGGGGCTCTAGGGTCCAGATCCACCCGGTGCGGTCAATCTTCCATACTTTTTGTAAGTGACATAGTTGATCCCAGTAACTTCAAGGGGTCAAACCTTTTGTACCTTATGGAGTGAAATCTTCTGTCGTAGGCTCCCAGACTATACCTTTTTACCAGAAGCAATCAAGCAATATAGCCTACCGATATTCCAACAAATCCTTGTATTTAAATATCACTATAAATATAGACTATTTTACGGCCAATATACTTTCTCTTTGAAGAGATTCAACTGCTTTCATGAAGGCTACTCCTTTCATGACACGCATGTTGCCTATGCCATAATAAACTGACCTCAATAAATGAGGTTACTTTAAGTCAGTCACCGATATGATTAATATAATGAGATCAAAAAGACGTTTAAGCAATGCCGGATTTACGATTGGACTAGAAAAGCTAAAGTTTAGGACCTCAAGATTTAGGGGCCTCAAAATTTAAGATGTAGGCTACCACGTATATTTATTAACATTTAAACATGACCTATATATTTGGAGAAACTTTCACCTGTTAATAACGTGAAATTTTGTGACAACCAGTTCCAATAAAGTAAAGTGTGTAGGCTATTCATAAACAGGTCGTAATACTCGTAATGCAAATTGAGTTTCTGGTGTGTTTGTTTTTATGGAAAGGAAATAAAAATGACACAGGCTAAAGGTTACATTTTTATCTGTTAGGTGTTAGCCTACTTTTAAAATGGTTTAAATAGAGTATTAATAGTCATTGAGAAAATTATCTGCTAATTTGTAACGAACGATGTTAGTCAATTATTTTCTTTGACTAACTTTGTTTGTTTTTGTTTATCCTGCATTGCGAGAAAGCGGATTTGAGCGCTATGCATCGGCGTACGCCTTCCGACGTACACCTGACCCACGCTGCAGCCGACTGCAATGTCTGTTTCCGGTTGCCTACTCTATTTATGGCTTAAATTTGGTACTACCCATTACTCGAAATCGATCACTGGGTAGAGGCAATTATCGTAAAGTTTCTTGCCCAAAGAAACAACAGCAAGTGCGGGTGGCTGGAGTCGAACATGCAGGCTCTCGACTGCGAGCCCAACGCGCTAACCACTCAGCCACTGCTGCCTTATTCTACAGAAGCCTGATATTTCACAAAATATTTAGGCAACAATCAAATTACACACTTTAGCTATCTTCAAATAAGGTAGTTAATTTCAACACTTGAGTGCAGAGGCGTAGTCAGGAAGTCAATTGCGCCCCCCCCCCCCCCCCAAAAAAAAGATCTATGCACCGACTAGCACAAAATATATGCACCGACTAGCACAATTTTACACGCTAGGCTATTGGCCAATATTATTATATTGATAATATTGATATACTCTGTGTCATAGTTACATTTTTTGTCTCAAATAACGAAATTATCATTTCTGTAGGGTGGCAATTGACTAGGCTACCACTAGCCATACCACTTGCAATCCATGGTCGTTTCGTTGTCTCCTTGTCAGTATGAGAACTTGTGCAGTGTATAGGCTACACAAGCAGACCCGGATTTAGGGGGGCAGAGGGTGCAGTTGCCTCGGGCTCCCCTTTTGAAGGGCTTCCCGACGTGGAAAAAGTGTGATTGTGTTATTATTATTATTATTTTCTCTCAGCCTTTGAAGTTTCTGCAAAATCCCTCCTTTTTCTTTCAAGATTAATTTTTAGTGACAAGGTGGCAACTGAGCTTGGCGTAAAGGCATTAGAAACGGTGTGGGTGACTTTCAAGTTACCTTGTTCATTTTAGTATTAACTTGGGCTGAAAATGCTCTCAAAATGCACAATTTTAAGACATGCTTTTCAAAATTTTCTGGGGGACTTTCCACAGACCACCCACCGAGATTTGCAATAACTCTCGTTTGCCCACCCCCCTACCCCGAATTTCTACGCTGACGACGTTCTAGCTGGCTTGTATATTTACCGTGACTGATAATTCACCATGGCATCAGTGGTTGCTTAAAATTCTCGTCTCTACGGGTGAGGATGGAGGTTAGATGCCTCAAATGTACAAAAGCCTAGGGCTCTTCTTTGTCTAAATCCGGCCCTGCATTTAGGCATTAAGAAAAAAAAAAACAAGATAAAATAAGGACAAAAGTCGAAAATAAAGATATTTTTTAAATAAGGACATTGGGCCTAATATTTTCTAAAACAGAGTTCTTCAAATCAACGACAAATCTTTGAAATAAGGCCGGCATGGTAGCTTTAAGTATACAGGTAAGCTTGTTGTAATTTGTGTGTATGGCTATATGCTAAACTACATGAGTGATGCAGACCAACTGTCTATTTGTCGTCAGCTACAGATCACTCACTCCGCCTGCGAGATTACACGGCACCATATTCAATGGTCCAGTTTCCTCTCCTTCGTCATCCACAGTCACAGTGCCGTTCCAGCATGTAGCGACAGCTGAAAAACACATAAGCTACGACTTGATAGTCAACATGCACAAAACACATCAGGCATATTTTAGAGTTCATGGCCTTCTGTACTGTACTGTATATAGTGTAGGCTATCTGCCTATTTGAGATGAAACAATCTGCTTTTGTTCTACTCAGACACGCTGCAAATAGAAGGGGCTACTTAATACTTTTTCCACTCAAACTCCTGTTTACTTTGCAATGTAATCTATAATTAACTCCCGAAAACAAGTTTTCATACTTTTCATTAAAAAAACATGTTCAAATGGACACCCAAAACACAAGGTTTGCAAATGTTCCAGCCAATTGTTCACCAAATCTAACGTCATATAAAACCGTTATGGTCTACTTAACCTAGCTGGCATCTTACGTCATGGAAATTGCTAGAAAATGTCCAAATATTGCATCATCGTTCGTAAGACCTGATGAAACATTGCATCATCACCTTTGAACACCTGTTTGAATTATTTCACAATTTCTTTCATTATTGCGTCACATAACTGCGTACGTGCGTTTGAGATATTGAAATGTATTCTGACCATTCGTAAAATTGTTACTTGGAAGTTGGTCGCAAATTTAACTGTTTCGCTTAGTGCTGCTAGCTGGACAAAATTTCCGTCTTTTATCTAAGTAGTTTGTTGTAGTGACAAGTTTTTAGTGGTGTATTGCGTTGCACTCCATTTTCGATAGCCGCGGGCTAATTTTACAGAAATACACTTTTTGAATAGACGTTTCAAAGGAGTGTTTCTTTTTCAGTCATTACATACAGACGAACGGATCCGCGAATCTTATGTTACAATTTTCCCACGAAGAGATTATGGTTTACCGCTGTGACCAGCAAAGTAACAAAATCACGCCTGTTTAGCTATTTTAGTAGCCTAACTCTTCACGGGTTAGACCGTTCAGACGAAATGTAGTTTGTTTTAGCATCGAAAAATGTAGCCTATAGCTAAACTTATCTATAGGCTACATTTTATTGACAAAAAATGTAAATTCTAGACTCTAGTCCTAAACTATACACTACAGGCTACTCATAAGCACTCTATGATTCGTCTAACTTACTTGATCCAGTTGGACCTTCTGGACCTTGAGCAAGAGAGAGCGCACAAAACATAGAAGCAACAATTACTATGAGAAAGTTCCTCATCGTGCTATACAATAATGATAGTTCCAATGTTTATCTTATTGTCACTAGAAAAATAAAATATACATTTAGCTGGATCACTATTAATTGTAATTGTAGCATGAGTTTGCTGTTATTCAGAGAGTTAACAAGCAGTTTAAAAGGAGATATATCACATGTTTGAAATTCACAATTAGTAAAAGTTGTAAATGAAAACTCACACTTCGTCTTTTTATTAATCCGATTAATCCTATAAAATCACAGCTTTGTTAGTTACCGCAACATGGATTATTTCACGCAGTCTCATGAGTTAGATCACGACGCGCGCGTTCCCAAACAAAGGGTCATCCATGGACTCAATGGCGTAGCTAGGAGGGGGCGGACCGCCCCGGGCGGCACGTCTGGGGGCGGCACTTTCAGACTACGATTTTTGATTTTGATTATAATCTGATAAAAAAAAACGCATTTCATTTTCACATTTTTTTTCTTGAAGAGGCGGCAAAATCTGAATCCGCCCCAGGCGGCACATTCCCTAGCTACGCCACTGCATGGACTTCTGTGTAGGCCGCTATACATGATTTGTGTTTTGTGTAAGAACATTGCATTCAACAATAAACGTCACACACTGAGCTAGCAGCAATAACAAAGGCTCAATGCTATGACTAACATAGTTTTGAAATGTTTGCATAATTCTTCAGTTCGCCTATTCGTCATTTTTTTCTTCTCTCTTTGAGGTGACAAATTATACCGTAGCTTAAGTTAAAATATCTTGTTGTATAAGTTTTGTTTAATTTGGAAGCTGTAAAAATAGTGAGAAACGACTGCGCAATTTTTAAAATGTTGTTTAAAAATTGTTTGTCATCGCATTTTGAAATAGCCCAGCCCTACACCATTGAACTTATTTCAAGGTGTTTTCTTTTACATATTTGCATAGGTTTATACAAAAAGCCAAAATATTTAAAGCAATCATCTACGCCTACAGTATAATTTTGTGCAGCCTACTGTGTATATTTTGTGATTTAATGTAAAACAGTCGGCAATGAAACAAAGTCCGCTATTGCTTTTTAGCTTGCCCCTCCCACCCTTTGTTTATTCAAAGAGATTTTTGTCAAAATTACATTTAGGCATAAATTGAAAAGCTGTCATACATTAATTTTTAGTGCCAAATGGCAAAAATCTTCTATGGACTATCATAATTGCAATCTTTTCATTATGGCAACGGAATTTTTCAGAGAAACATTCCATGAAGGAAAATTTAAGAAAACACAGGGTGCGCCAGAAAAACCTACCACATTTCAAATTGTTACTGTACCAAAGCTGTAGTAGTCTGACAGGAGGTTGAATTGAAATTTTGCAGCAAAAGACTTACCATTTGTGTTTCAGGTTTTAGCTTTTATAAATAAATAATTTTTTATGCAAATTTTTTAAATTTTGTATTGGTATGTAAAATGGCCTGGACTGGCGATCACCGTGCATTTATTGTGGAAGATTTCATTAGAAATGGGAAAATTATAAAATTTTAAGACTCATTTCAAACTAAACTGTAACGATCCTGGTCCCAATCGAAAATCTGTAATGCTCTGAGTCAAAAATTTCAGAGCTACGGGTTCAGCACTAAAGCGACAGCCACCCGGAAGGCCTCGAAGTGTTCGAACTCCAACAAACATCCTTGCTGTAAAAGAGTAAATTTAGCAATCTCTTAGTCGTTCAGCTCGCAAGCACGCCTCGGCATTGAGGCTTTTCAGGGAAATGAGCGAAATACATCAAATGGTAACGTTTTCACTTTGAGATGAGACAATAAATGTTTTGATTGCTTATAAATTTTGTCTCTTTTTCCTAGTTTGAAATGTGGTAGGTTTTCTGGCCCACCCTGTATAACAGCCAGAGATGGGCACGGTACTATTACAAAGCACCGCGGTACCGGTACTCGGTATTGGTCAAAATAGTACCGCGGTACCGGTACTCTTTTCAAAAAGTACCGCGGTACCGGTACGGTACTTTTTTAAATACAAGTTACAAGACTTAGAATAATGAATTTTTTTGTGATTGTAATCTAAATAATCTTACATTTAAAACCACAAATAAGACCCTAAAGTTATAGGCCTATTACTTTATAACTAATTGGGTATTTAGTAAATGTTTGGGGTAAGCCTGTTCTAGGCATTCGTTTTCAAAATCAGTAGCATCTCAAAATGAGTGTCACTTAATCGTTACGGAGTTAACATTGTTGAAAAAAAAGTACCAACAAAAGTACCGGGTATTTTGACCTAAAAAAGTACTGGGTATCTAGGCAACCGGTAAAAATTTCAAAAAGTACCGCGGTACCGGTACATAAAAAGTACCGCGGTACAATTGTACTCGGTACTGTCCACAACAGCTCCAAACAAATGATTATAGTAAATTTACTGTTTGAATTATGCAAGTGTCAAATTCTCCATTAAAATGATCTCGAATCTTCGCCAAGTTTAACAAACCAATTTCAAACAACACTAGGCTCGACATGCCCTAAAATGTGATGATCAAATTCAACGTCCGCAGACGTTGAACCAATGTAAAAACGACGGCTTTTGTTGTCCCAGTAACTGGTTAACTGTGAGATTGCAGCTGAACGTAACAATTGTAAGTTATGTATTTTTAGTGCACGCAGGTGCACGCTATCCAAAGCAAAGGATTGATACTGTGGAAGAGCAAAACTACAATAAATTGATTTTAACATTTTCAAGTTTTCGTCAACCGGTTTTTATCGTTTTACTTAAGACGCATAAGTGTGTACTGTGCAGCTTGTTTTATATCCAAAAAAAGGCCGTTGGGACATTTTTGAACGTTCTTGAAAAATTTGTTTTCCCAAAAGTTTGCTAAGTTATTTAGTCTAAAACTGTGAATAAAAGAACTTTAACAGTGCGATACTGTAGCTAAAAATATCAACTTGCTGTAGCCCAACACAAAAATCTCTTTTTGTCGAAAAATAACATTAAGTTGACTTCGACATGGCCTATCGCAGTTTCTTATAATTCTTCATCTACAACAAAACAACCAACACTACAAGCCCTCGCTCATTTTCGCCACACTATTTTTTTAAAGCAAACTTTAAACTTCTGTAGCCTGCATAGGTTTGATTTTGTGCAAAGTAGGCCAGGCTATTCGAAAAAAACGATATAGCTCGTTATGTTTCAAATATGATAGGCTTATAGCTGACCGTGTGCTACCTACACAAGTGCACATCCATAAGTTATGAAGAAATGTATGCTTCTGACACTAAACAGGTTTCTGTCAAACTTACTTTTACGTACTTTTTTTTCATTGGTTAATAAATGTTGAGTATATTCAAAATTGTTGCTAAACCCGTTTTGATGACTTCATGCTTAAGGTTGACATTGGGAGCTTTGTATTTTGCCGATGGGTCTGGTGGTAACTGGTTGAACTCAACAAAAAACAAACCTTGCCTTTGGGCAGAACACAGTCAAGCGTCACCAGACAATGAAGCAATCTAAAAGAGGTTTAGCGAGAAACGACAGCAAAATTTAGCTTCACTTGACAAGCTGCAAAAAGCGGTAATAACCTAGCCTACTGCATTATTTGCATAATTTCGCTGCGCAATGTGACGTCAGGGTATGGTGCGTCTTTACTACCCAAAAAATTATCGGCGTTTCAGAAACTGAAAGCGTGAAACTCGTTGGATAAAAAAACGTGAAAGCTTTCGTTAGGCTGCTGTCATCCAATTACAGTAATCTTGCTGACAATGAAGCTTCTTTGTAGAACAGCAAAAAACATGCTTTTTTACAAGAACTCAGATTTTCTAAGTTCTTTTTTGTCGTATGCACGCTTACGCTCCCTAGGTGAATGTTTAGATGAAGTGGACGGGAAGGCATGGTCCATGGAAGCCAACCTTCGTGTCTACATTCAGGCATGCATGTGGCATACGTCTTGTCAAGGACACATGCTTTTGGTTGGTGTCGACCAGCGACCTTCCAAAACCCTAACCGGATTTCTCACCACTCGGCTATGCAGACGCGGCTAACTTTTTCATGATTTTGGTTATAAGAGTGGTTTTGAATCATCCACGGTAAATTGATACGATACTTTCTATATTGAAATTGTAGGCTGGTCATCTCCAAAAAAATCAACTTTTCAACCATAGCAATATTTAACAAATCGACAGCTAAACTCTAAAAGTGTGTTTTAAAGAAAAGAATGCACGTAATAATTTTTTTCTCTTCACCAGACGTGTCATACACGTCATATTTGGCGTGATAAAAAGCCAAACGAAAAGCAGGCAAAGTGGACTGGCTATTTTGAGAAGAATGGAAAGGGCAATGGTGAGAGCAACGTATGGAGTAAAAACCAGAAAGGAGAAACAGACTGAAGAATTGATGGATGGAAAAAATAGGTAAAGAATGAGGTAGACAAAGTCGGACTAAAGGAAGAAGATGCGATTGACAGAATGAGATGGAAGAGTGAAGACAATCGCTGCAAGTAAAGAATCGGACACTTTCACTAATGGGGACAAAATAGAATTTGGTGATGATGGCATTACATGTTATTTGAACAACCCTTTCGGCTAATCCAACATGCACATGATCGTTCACCTACATTACAACAGCCACGACAACGCGTTTGTGAAGATGCGGGGAAGGGTCGCTAGTCCTCACACCCGTTGGTCGACGTCGCCTCACATGCGAGAGTGGGAGATCCCGATGTTGGGGGTGCTCAGCGAAGGCAAGTTGACCCTTGTGTTCTATCAGAAACAACGTAGGTTTGTGGTAGCTGCTTCGTGCCACAAAGATACACTTAGTAATGAGTTGAAATACTTCAATGTATTTCTTCTTTATTCCATTACATACTTCAAAGTAGTTCGTACAAGTTTCTCACAAGTAAAAGGCTAATAGAATTCTATAGAAAAGATAATGACTAAGATAATGATAAAGACTATGCAAATCTGCAACATTTCTGAAACCTAATGATAAACCATGAATTAGTGGTGCGATACTGACGAGCTCAGCCTTATGGGCGATACGCGGTGTCGATCGCCTGTCAATTCTACAATATGAGAAACAAGATAGCGATGTTGGAAAATCATTTACTTTGTCGGCCATCCAACTCATTTTGCCTCTAAGTTCTTTGTGCCTGATGGCCAGATGTTTGTTTTCTTTTCCGTCATGATCATGGATTGTATTGCGAAGACTTTTCAATTGATTTCTGCCCAAAGAAAACAAACATGTATTTTTGCCAAACCAGCTATAAGCAGCATCAGGCCTAAAAAAAATTGTACCAAATGTAATCACACTTCTTAGAAAATTATACTATATAACGATGATCAGTGATCACTCATGCAATTCTTCACTTCTGAAAAAGGGCAAAATTCTAAGCTGGTATGCTTCTAAGATACATTAAAATGGTCAAATTAAAGCACCCTATAAGGTAAAATTCCAACTGTTTATGACTTTAGAATTTAGATGTTTTCTAGGATTTAACAGATTAAGAAGAATTTAGGATATTAAAGGAGCCTCCCACTAAAACACACAAGTTTTGTTTGCAAAATTACAAGAACAATTAAAAAATTATAGACAAAAACATGGGCTACGGAAGAAATATTGATATCGATCCAAGATTTCATTTCAAATCTGCGACTTTGCTGAACTAAAGATAAGCTTGTCAAAAAGACAAAGTATGCACCTAAACTTTCTGTGCTTGTTAATGCACATTTCCAAATATCGTAAATCGTCAGTAATAGATTTTCTTTCATTCTCATTGAATTCTCCATTCTTCATTTCATTATACAGTTCTAAGACCTTTGGATCGACAGAAAACAAATCTTCACCTGCAAAAATACGCATTTAACTTTGAGAGATTAATCATAATATCACACCAAAGTAATTCAACCTTTCACAAATTTGAAATAAGTAGCTTACCTAACCATAACCGAATAATATAAATTTCTCGGCTATGTAATAAGAAAGGAAAAAACTGGAGCATCTCTCTTTAACCGGTAAGATTTTTGGAAAGCGGGCACCTGACAAACAAAGACAAACTCATTTGAAACAATTTAACGACAAGGCAGACATAATAGCCAAATAGGAATACTTGGTCTAATTATTAAACCAATCATCCGAGGCCGTCGATACCTGGTTCAGGCAAGGCAATTGAAAAAGAAGGCCTACAAACTGCTTCCTGCATCCATCGAGTTTTTCAAACAAATTCGGCCAAGGAAGCGTCATGAATAAAATGCTATAGTTTGATTTAGTCAAAGCACCATGTAAACATTAAAGTAAAACGATGGTGAAAAACCCTTTTGGTTGAAAACCAACGATGAAATATGAGACCGTTTGTATTGCATGGCTTCGAAATGACAGTTCAGTCAAGAACACGCATCATTCGTTCTCCAACAATGGAATGCCTTTTCACAAGGGCGTCGCGCATTCCGTACCTTGTGCTTTTCTTGTAACCAAATAGAGTTTCCGATAACTGGCTCCCAGTTGCTCGGCCAGACGCTCCATCTTAGCTTCTTGCTTGTATAGCTCCCGAGCTGAAGTGTTCTTACTTTCTAGATTGAAACAAAGCACCAGTTTGCTACAATTTATAAACAACATGAATGTCAAAGATTTTCCAGTTTTTGACCGGTGTGAACAAAATGCGGTAATGACAATGTTGAAATGAAAACCAAACACGTATCACAATTTTACCATGAATTTTTGCGTTTAAAATTCATTTAATGCAAGAATTCTCGAATCTTCTTGGTTTGCGACGTCACGCGTTGATCAACTGAGCTATTGCGGCGGACTCTTATCGGGAGCACATCAATTTTATTGTATAAGATTATGAGAATTCTTGCATTAAATGAATTTTAAACGGAGATCAAGCGGCGCTGGTTCGACTCTTGGGGTGCGCGCTTGAGCAACGTACGTTAAGGAATGCTCTCCATGTAGCGGCATCTAACGGATGGAATAATTTCTCGCCAAGAACACTTTAACAATCGAAAAATTCGCTCCATTAATCTCCGTAACCGGGCATGCGTCAGACTTTTAATTGTCTTCCTTGAACCCATTTTCAATCTTTCATTTTATACATTTTAGACCAATTTTAATCAACATGTGCAAGAGTCACTCAACCGTAATTAAATGTAAGTGGCCTTCCCCTGCAACTGCTTCACTTTTTTGCATTGTTCAAAGTTGTTTATATTTGAAACTATAGGCAAAACACCACATTTCAGTTGCAGCAAGTAAATCAACCAGGTGCGGTAACTGGTATAGTTTATTGATAAAGCTGTCGCGACCGTAAAGGCGGCTTCTTTTTCTTTCATTGTCATACTTGATTTCAAACATTGATTGCCTCTTGTATGAAAAGTTTCCAAGATCCTCGGTCTTTTGCTGTGTATATTAGGTCATAGGCGTAGCCAGGGGGGGGGGGGGGCGAAAGGGGCCATGGCCCCTCCAAATTTTCAAAGTTTAGATTCCGAAGTTGAACACTTTGTTGAAAATATAATATAATTTGTATAAATTTATATCGTTTTGCCTGTGAGAGAGAGATGTTCTGATTTTCCATTTCGCAGCACGTGTCCTAGAAATTGAAGTTGTTTTTCTTTGATAGTTTTCAGTAGAGTCCTTGTTTGATTAAGTTGATTTAAAACACTTTGGTTGGTTTGATTGGAAGTCCAGGAAATTTTCAGTATTTTTCGGAATGCCCACATTTCAAACCTGTTTGTTTTTTCAGTCATAGCCCACTTTTATTGGTTGTCCAGGTTTCTGAATTAGCCTATATTTTAAATTGTAAGGCTAAATGCTACACATACTCTGTATCTAGTTTAGAAAAGTGTGTAGCCTACTTATTGCACAACATTAATTTCATTTGCTGAAAAGCGACTTTTGCTTGAGCAACATAGCCTAAAACTCTTTATTCGCTTATGCGTCCCGGTTTATTGTCTCAATACACCGAAAACTTTTTACTTGCTTTATAGCAGGGGTTCCCAACCTTTTTACGATTTCGTACCACTTGGAAGCTCTGTACTTCCAAGCGTACCACTTGGAAGCTCTGTACTTCCAAGCGTACCACTTCTTGCAGAACAACTAATTTGATCGAATCATATTTTATTCAAAAGAATAATATTGGCCTACTAAAATAACACTAAAGCACCACAACTAAATTTAAGCTAAAAAACAGTAGATGGGCAGGAATAGTTACGTAACAATAAGAATAGGCTTCAGGAAAAAAAATTTGTATTGTAAACAAAACAAGATAAACAAACTATAAAGTTGTGAATACAAAACGGCAGCTACCCGCGTACCACCTGAAAACCTTTGCGTACCACTAGTGGTACGCGCACCACAGGTTGGGAACCCCTACTTTATAGTTACCGTATTTCATTGATTTCAATTTGAAAAATTGGAATTTCACTTTCTTTTTTTATAACTTTCTTCACTTATCTGATAGCATCGGAGTTTGCTTTATTTGTTCGTTTTACGTAGGCTATTCTTTAAACTTTCTTTTTTACATGTGCTAGCTAAAGATGCTTTTCCTATAGCGAAATCGATTCGTAATAAATTACACTAAGTGGTTAGATTGTTGTGCAAATGCCAGCATATGATAAATGCAAAATAGCAGTAGCGTACGGTACCAAATTCTTTACTTTTTGCATTTGCTTGTTCAACAAATGTTGCAGTTTTGCTTCTGAATCAGCCATTAAGACAGTGTCGTCAGCATACCTTAGATTAGGTTGTTAAAGTTAGTACCACCAACATTTACGCCTGGTCATCTTCACGAATCACGACATCGGAAGATGATCTCACCATACAATGTAAAAAGGCTTGGGGAGAGCACGCATCCTTGTTTAACGCCTCTCTTGATCGATATCCAATCGCTAATGTTGTGATTGACCTTTATTGCTGCAACTTGATCAAACAAAAAAATAAATTGTCACTTTGTGCAATATTCTTTAAAAGACAGCATTTCTTGTACTGTAGTCTGGCATCGGCATAAATCCGTACTGTGCTTCAGCAATTTCATCGCTCATTTTGTTCTTGATTTGGTTCATGATAACGAGCAGTAGAATTTTTGTAATATGTGATATCATGTAATATGTATTTTCATTTAAAAACATATGAAAACGAATGAGCGGTGCTGAGAAGTAGAGATCTACCAGGCGTCAGCACTACCTGACTACTCACTATAGAACATCTTTTTTCATGCACTTGTGTTTCATTCTTTCTCAATTCGGATGAAATGTTGCTCTCTCAGAGGTTGTTAATGATAGTCTACTCTATTGAGTAAAGACGTAAGGGTTTAAACAGCTTCATTCCACCATTCAAGCTTCTTCGCATCTAATCGCTCAGGTAATTTGGTGGTGGCAATGCTATAGAAGCAGTGGCAAGTGTAGCATTCAAATAGAAGTGATAGTGACTCTAACAGTCGTAATCGCAACACGATGTGTAGCTGGTTTGAAGGCCATGCGGTATTCAGGCATTCACTGCAAATACTGTGGCGTGCAGAAGTCCTGGTATGCCTTCATGGTTATCAGCAGGACCGTTGTTGAGAGGATAATTCGGGCCAGGTACCGACGATACTATCAGCCCCAAATCAAGATACTTCTAAGAAAAACACACTGTGTCCAAACAATACGCAATGGCTTCTTCAAGTTCCTGGGGCACCTTGGAAAGGTTACTGACCTTAAAATGATTCAGCCCCGGGTCCAAAGTCCAAAAGTACCCTCGATTCAATGCTACTGGCGTAACCTAATGAGTGGAATAATTCATAGACAACAGCATTTCAACATTCGGAAAATTCACTCACAAACTTTGTGACCGGAACTGCGTCAGTAGTTCAAAGCCTCTACTCCACAACTATGCAAAACTGCCAGGAATAACCCATCAGAGGCTTTCTCAGTCCGAGGATAAACATTCCGGAGATCATGGCCGTGCCACAATCAATCTACGTTAAAAGAATAAAGTTGCATATTTTTTTTCTTTTGGCGATGCTATACTATAAGCTTCATAAAGAAAACATGGATGGCATTGCAGTAACAGACATAGTTAGCACATTAGGATCTTTGGAGGGCATAGCCTATGACAAAGTGCCCCTGCTCTGAATTCTCTACTACTTCCGTACCGTTTCAGAGAACTGACGGTAACGAAATAGCCAATGTAGTATTCGAGTAACTGTTTGCAGTTTGAAACATGTGAATTTTCACTTTCTGGCAAATAATCGCAAAAAATATAGTAGACAACTGCAGCCACAGCCAGTGGTGGCCTTAAGGTTTTGTGGGCCCTGGTTAAGAAGTAATATGCGGGCCCCCTTACAGCCCGGTATCGACAAATGAAAGTGCGCAAACTCAAATAACCATAAATCACAATAACACAATTTGGACGACTGTTGAAATGTGAAAATTCGTAACCTTTTGTTTCGTTATTCTATAATGTTTAAAATCATTTTTGTTATAAACCTACAATAATTCGAGTAATAATTGTGTGCAAATAGTTAATGGAGTCAGATAGTCAAATTAGTTAGAATATCCATTAGTTAGACAGACAGAATTTCATGAGACAGCTAATTAACATTTTAAACCAGTGGTTCCCAACCTTTTTTATCCGGTGGACCCTTTTAGTCAATATTCAACTCTAAATTCCCCCCTATAAATTTAGTTGTTAAAAACTCGTTTACATTAATTATTAACATTTTAATCCAAGTCTAGTAGGATAAACTAAACTTTCACTAGTAATAAATTAATTAATGAAAAACGTTGCTGAAAAGTATTGTATTCAAAGAAAAAAGAAAAGAAAAATGAGATGCAAAGACCAGCTGAAAGTCTCCCTCAACAATGGAATCATTGATCTGGATTCATGGGAACAACTTACTAGTGACAGATCACTCTCGAGAAAAAGAACTAGGAAAGGCACGAAAAATTTCGAAAAAAACAGGGTACAAAAAGCCCATGAAAAATGAAACACTAGAAAAGAAAAGCTAAAACTACCAAGTCCCCTACCCTCCATACAATGTGCCTTTTGGCTCACGTCTTTTCCATCATAGACTGGGCCTCCAAAGCCACATATGACATCACCATCCAAAGCCTAATTCGATCGGACACGAGCTGGACCCAACGACATTGAAAATATAAGAGTCAAGGCATTTAACAGCCTGTGTGAAGCTTGTGATTTTTTTGTTTGGACAACTCATGAATGTGATGGAAGAGTATTGGAAAGAGCATAACGAATATCATTCTGCACGTCTAATTTTTTTCTCTGTTTTCTTTTCCTCTGCAAGAGTTGAAAAACCTTATTTGCATAGATAAGCGGAAGCAAACGGAAGGATACTTCGAATAGCTTTCTCTGCCACTTTGGGATGGGAATTACACATTAATGGCCAAAATCCAGTGATTGATTTTTTTCTTTGAATAAGTCTCTTGTGCAAGAATCCGTTTTGAGTTCTGAAAATTCATTCTGCAATTTATCGAAAAGCTTTTCCATCAACAATGTGAATGAATTTCGTATTAAATCAAGCTCATCGTCGTAAATTTCAGGAAAATATCGAATGAATTCCAGTTCTAATGCTGTGAGATGTTGCAACATCAATTCTTTTTTCAACTCTGGAAGAACTTGTTCTTTGCCGTTAACAACCAGCACCAATGATAATAATTCTTTAAATATGGTTACATGTTCAATTGTTCATTCTAACTTTTCTCTTTCAATCATCAAGCTTCCAAAGCATCTTTAAATGCTGAGCGGTACTGGCATCTGCTTCTGGAAGGGCCACCCAAGCCAGGCTGGTCGAAAGGTAGAGGCCAGACAAAACGTAGTCCCTCCGCGACCAGGACAGCAGAGCTTTCTAGTACCTTAGGACAATCTCCTAATGACAGTGACATAAATCAATCACTCTATTCTAACCTTCCTTGAGCCAGCATGGAAGTACAGTTTATAAATTCACTGTAATATTGATATGTCAATGGCGCATGAACCCATGTTGATGTGCAATCTGCTTCAAACGGAGATGGCGATTGAATATACTGTATATACCGTATATTGGTGTTTTTCCGTTGCATTTCCAGATTCAGTTTAGTCAATGGACCAAACATATCAACCAAATAAGCAAGGAATCTAATCAATCTGTCATCATTCAGCAATGAACCAAATTCCAATTTTATTTAAAGGTCAAAAAATAATTTAAGCTCGTCTCTGAGCTCAAACACTCGCTTGGTTACGTTTCCTCTTGAAAGCCATTGAGTATTTGCATGAAAAAGAAGTAGGCCTACGTGATGGTGGGCTATGCATCCATGTCAGTGCACAGTTGCTTAAATAAGCGGGAGTTAAGGGCTCCTTCTTAACGCTTTAAAGCTCTGGTCTAGGCCAACTAACTAGGCTTGAAAAGCTTTACAATCCTAAAACCAAATTCCCCCCTGAAAATTGCAAAATTCCCCCCTAGTGGGGAATTCCCCCCGGTTGGGAACCAGTGTTTTAAACCATCGCTAAAACCTTACATCTATAATAATTATTACCACAATACAACAAACATCGATGTTAAGCGAGAAAGGTGTATTTCATGCTGTGGCATCTCCACATCACTCTGATGCTATGTTGTACCACCACACCCAGTGCCCTCCGAGTCCTACACCAGCACCCGTCTGCAGCACTTACACAAAATGCACCTTTCTAGCTTTTATCGCGGCAAACTCTTTAATAAGAGAAGCATTGTCCAACTTTTGCCCACGTTGTGCTCAATTGAAACAACAGCTAGTCCAAACAAGCGTTTTTGGCTCATTGCAGAGCGCAGGTAATTTTTTATCAACTTTAGTTTAGAAAATGATCTTTCCTCTGAAGCTACAGTAACTGGCACAGTAAACTATGGTGGAAAAGTTTAAGTTAGTCTTCTGCTAGAGCTTAATGTGAATTTTATTTTTGCATATTTTGGATAAGCGCGAGCCCCATAAATTTTCGGGCCCTAGGCGATCGCCCAGTTTGCCCACCCCAAAGGCCACAGCGACAACTGCAGCTTTTGGTCACTGAAATGACGTCACCTTATGAATCACTGTGCTTGCTGTCTAAAACGAGAAAACGGGTTATTTTTATTGGCATGGTTTGTCGCAAAAGGAGGCAGTCGGATGTGATCAAAAACCTAATTGACACACTTGCAAATTCAAACAAGTGAGTATTGTTATCAGCTGCATAAGTCAGCATTTGACATTTTTCTTGACCCCAATTGTGCCATATGACGTGGATCAAAGCTATTTCTTGTCTCCCATGGACCAAATGTTCAAAGTTCATTCAATTTGTTGCTTAGTATAACAATTTGACAAAAAAATCCATTTAAAAGGGCCACCAAAAATATTAGTCTATGACTAATATGAAAGTTTTACCGGCATGATGCACATAAAAACCTGATAACTCTTTGCAATTCAATATAAAATCACAAACGCGAAAATAACACCTATGACGTAGCCCACATGTTCAGTTAAGATCAAAATACATCGGACAAGGTTATTGTACCATGTACTGTATTGTAGGCTTCAAGGAGAACTTAAAATACCGGCAGGCTAGTGCCATACAGTCGGAAAAGAAGATCACAAAATTTTATTTTCCAAACTGTCCAGTGTCATGCCTCCATCACTTCAACCAAGCCACGGAAGGTTAAACTTTTTTATTATTTTTTTAATAATAATTCTAAAGCAACAGTAACCCTGATCGAAACATTGCGCACCTTTTCAATAAAACGACCCCTTTTCCCTGAGAAATATGTATTCATACAAACCAGACAAAAACTCACTCATTCAACAGCGCTACGGGATAGGTTGAAGTTTGGAACTGATGTGTCGCAAGATGTCACATATTTCAGTTACTGTATTGTTGAAACGCCAAATTGAATATCCAAAAAATGAAACGATCAAACGTAAATTTGATAAACACGGTCAGATTGCAATGACAAAACTGAGATGTAAACGCAGTCCATGGGTTACATTTCACGTCTACTTGTTAAAAAGTCCTTTCAGCGAGTTACAATCACAGCACGTGCCTAAGTTTTAATATTTACATAAATCTGCAACAGCAATATTTATACTGTACAGTTAATGCTTTGAAGAACATAAAACGATAAATAATAAAAGTACACAAGCAACCAAAACAAACATATCAATGTTAACGATTTACACCAGGGGTTCTCAACCATGGGTGCACGCACCACTAAGGGATGCGTGCACCCATTAGACCACCATTAGTGCACCCATTAAGACCAGTTCCTAGGCGGTGCGGGGATGCTGAATTCTTAAGGTTTGTTATATTACGACATAAGAAGCAAAGTTGTTTTTACCAGGTTTCAACAAAAAAATCGAACTGTAGGCAACTATTACTTTTCAGCTAATCCTAGGAGAGGTACGAGAACTGATTGGTAATTTCAAGGTGGTGCTGACAAGGCAAAGGGTTAAGAACCACTGATTTAGACCGTGCTGGGTTAAGGAAACAAGATCATTTCATCATAACTAACTGGCTTTTAACATTACTAAAAATAAGTCTATTGTTACAGCAGGGGTTACCAAAGTTTTTTGAAAAAGGGTGGCTGTGAGAAGAAATGTTTGTGAGCCGGATAACTATTTTATTCAATACAGTTTGCAATCTGTGACTGTGATTCAATGGAGTCTTTGGAGTGGGTGTAATTTATGCAACAATCGACACGTTCGGTCGTTACAGGCAAAGGGGCTGTGGAGAAAACTCATTATTTTGTTACAAACTCCTGAAGCCACGTCTACTTATTCTTTCAGGAAGAGCTATTTTCAAAACGGTTTATTAGAAAAAAGTGACGGGAAACGCTAAATGCATACTTAAACATTTCACACAGCGTAAACTTCTAGAAGGATTTTTATTCTGTTCCAGACAGCAAATGTGCAGATGCTAAATCAATGTAACAAATGACTGATTTACTGTTCGGGGTGCTATATCACATTTTTCGCACAGTTCGGTAGGCTGAATGAACGACCCTCGCTGGCCGGATTTGGCCCGGAGCCGTAGTTTGGTGACTCCTGTGTTAGAGTGTAACGAATGCCATCATGTAAGTGGTTAAGGCAAATCATATAGTTAGCTTACAATGAAATTCGAATTATTAGTCAACAACACACTTTCGGTTTGGTTGATTAACACAGTTAGGTTGAGGGTAACTTACAAAAAGCCGATCAGAAAACAACAAACAGACATAAAGAAATTCTTAAAACCTTTTATCTAACAGTAGAACAAAATTAGGTCTTGCAGAGAAAAAAAATTTCAATCAATTTATGCTAGACTAGTAACTTAGTCTAAACCAAGAGACTTAGATGTTAAAGTAATAAAAAAACAAAAACACGTTGTGTTTTTAGAGAACATGCAGACATCACCCAACATTTCTTATGCATCGGAGATTGCAATTCCTGATTGAGGTCTGTTACATGTAGGCAACTGTTGAGCGTAATGACTAAATAGCCAATAGCAAAAGTCAGACGAGCGGTCTTGAAAATTGAGCTTCATAACCCATGGTCTGACTGAAATTCAGTCAACAGGAAACAATAGAGCTAATAAAAAGTTCATCAAACCCAAATCATTTGCGGAATGCTTCCTCACAGTAGATACTGAGACGATAAGAACTGAAAATCAATCCAAAATCGATATGAAGGCTATGCTACTTCGAAAGTACATCACAATGTTAGCAAAAGTTGCCTTTTTTATATCATTTCAGCAGCAATTTTTGCCCGATAGAAAGCTTGTGTGGATGAAAATATGTTTGCAAACACTTGTTGCAAAACTTGCAAGTTGACTGCGAAAGCAATAAATATTTGCGCGTTGTAAAGGAACGTAGTACAGCAGTATTTGTAAAAATCTTTTTGAAGTAACTTTGCAAGAGCACATCGCTTATAAGACTGCTGGTGTCAAACTAAGCGACTAATTTTCTATTGCAGATTTGGAAAACTGCTTGATGCTCTTATTAAAAACTTTAGATCTATAGCAGCAAATCAAATTCTCTACACGAACTGCCAAATGCAATTTTCTGTATTCAAACTTTTTTCTGAACCTCTTGGTTAAAAACAGCAATGCCCGTAATGAGTATTCAAAGAGGATAAGGACTCAACTACACTTGCAAGATACAAGAACCATATCAGACATTTGTGTGAACTTGTATCTTCCCTTGTTATAGTACATTATGGTTAACGGTTCAAGATCTTTGGGGGTGCAGCACGGTGCTGACGATGCATGCGGATTCATAGTTTTGTAAAGGCTTAGTATGGTGGCGTGCTGTGTATCCATACTCCATAGATAGGGACAGGCGCCAGCACAAAAATTGGCTTTGTAACCAGAAGGAGCAAAAATCCAATTCCAACCTAAGTCCTTTCGGAAATCAATAAATAACTCGCGCAAGCAACAGTTTGTTTCAGAAGGATTTCGCCGGAAACAATACTCTGCGTCCAAAGCTCGCTTTCGTCTTTTATGGCTGGGTTTGTTTGTTGGCGAGTTGACGGTGCGCACCATGATAACTAAATGAGGGTTAAACTCGTCTGGTAAATCTGGCATTACTGCAGCGTATCCTTGTTGATCGCCTCTCTGCTGTGACTGCCGGGATATTCCTGCAGAACCTGCAAGAAGCAAAATTTGTCAATTAATAAAAGACAATTTGAAATAATGATATTAAAGACTGGACAGGATTAGATTATCAAACTTCAATTGAAAAATCTCATAGCAGAAAAATTTGGCGCTATGTGATCTCCAATCCTCGATGAAAGACAAGAACCTGATGATGATGATAAGACGAAACAATTTGCTGTAAATATGTATGGCATCAATTGCAACATCTTACATGCGGCATGCCGTTTGCCGAATAGACATAGTATGTACGTACAAAGACCTGAAGCTCTTCTGGCACCTCCCACGGTTGTTACATTATCCTCAGTTAAAGACTCTTTTCTTATGATATCTTATTTCTATTTCGTGTCCTCTGAAGTCATTTCAGTGGTCAAAAGTAAGTGTCAATTCTTGCAAGACATAATAGAAGCAATTGATACAATTGAAATTTGAAATCATCAGATGAAGCGTGCACGACTTCAATTTTATTGGGCAATTTAACAATTCCCCCTTGTAAAGGATAAAATCACGGAGCCGACGTAATTCGAAGCAGAGTTTACATTGTCATGCGTCATATCGTATTGCCGGGTGGTCTTGTTTGATATGGAGGTGACGAAAACAGTTTCTCTTTCATTTCAAAAACCTGTCATTTGTATGTCGGGTTGTTATTTGAAGATAATACAAAAAAAAACTCTTGACACCGATTGATGCTGTAACGGAGATTATCTTGCTAAGGGTGTATTGCTGCCAACACTTTCGGAAAGAAAAAAGAAAAGAAAAACAATTAAACGGCAGTAAATTGTTTTTGCATAATTAGTTAGAGAGTATAATCATTATTACATAAACAGGTCCATACACAGGCCAAACATCAATTGACTTGTGAAATATCTAGTCCCTTTTGGAGTACCTAATTAATAGCATGCCATAGCTTATCAGTTTGTTTTGAACAAAGGCTAAGTATATCAGCAAAAACGACCACAATCTAAAAAAATTCATTTTAAATCTGAACATCAGTTTATATTACTAAGCGAAATTAAAAATGAAAAGGATTTTATATTAACGTTTAGAATATTAAATTTTTGTCAGTGACAAAATACTTGCTCTACAGAAAACGCTTATGTTTTTAATGAACTTATTATGGTATCATTTTTTTCTTTTTATCTGCACTGACAAGACTCTCTTGATAAATTTTAGTTTCTTCATTAATTTTTCTGCACTTGGAATGCAGCATACACTTTGTGGGATAAAGTCGTTTTAACTAAATCAGACAAAGTTTTCATATTTTTTCACAACTTCACATTAAAAAAAGATAGTATAATATAGATTAAGTTTTCTTATTCAAATTAGAAACAGTGGAATACCCAGACGACTCGCTTTATTGATTTTTCTTGCGATATGGACAGCTGGAGGGTCACTGCGAAATTTAAAAATTGGCAGAACTGCAAAAAGTTTTTTTTTGCTTTTACGTTAATTCACTTTTATCATATGAAAAGGTGTATTTTGCGCGAGGTTTTGGGTGCTAGAACATCGGCAGAACCTTACCACGACAGTGTGAGGTTAACTACAGTATGTTACCACTGTAGCATGAAATCTATCGCTGCATTATTATGACTGGAATAGTATTAAATAAACATGATGTCACGTATTTTCATACATTTATTTTGGCGATACACACTTCGTGCACACGCAGCCAGGTCACTGGGTATGCGACACATGGCGGTAGACCTCAAGCTGTAGTTGCACCAAACTTTGTCATAACACCATAACCTTCTAGTTGTCCACCTTCTTTTTCAGTGAGCAATCCCCTACTTCACCATCCCTAATTCAAATGAAAACTGCTCACCTGCGAATACGATGTTGAGACGTTCGCTATCTGCAACAACTTTCGGTGTTTGAAACGATCTACCTACGTCATCGGAGCATGAGACGGTGAGTTCTAGGCCTTGATTCATTTCTGAAAAAAACAAATAACTATTTCAAAACCTAACAGACCAGAAATTAAAACAAACGTTTCTGTCGCTCAGCAGTGAAGTGATGACTGTGCGTACCAATTTCACCTTTAAGGAATTGGGCTGGAAACCAAATCAAGTCACAAGGATAGTGTCGTGTTCTGTCAAACAAACTTTTTCAAAGTGCACCGAGCTCCCTGATATCTTTTTGAAATCACACCCACACAACGTCAATTAGAGCATAAACATAAAGTCATCATTCAACAAAAGTTAGGTTGCTCCAGGGCTGTAAAGCAACGATTTTGCTAGTTGCGTTTGGTTTGGTGGAGTTTGACACAAGATAATGATGAACCACGATGAAGCTGATTTTGCACAAATTGTATTTCAAAT
This sequence comes from Aplidium turbinatum, assembly GCF_918807975.1. Classification (NCBI taxonomy): domain Eukaryota; kingdom Metazoa; phylum Chordata; class Ascidiacea; order Aplousobranchia; family Polyclinidae; genus Aplidium; species Aplidium turbinatum. The sequence continues at coordinate 43,742,728 of NC_137472.1, read as the reverse complement.
CAAGAGGAATCACACAAAACTCGCAATATGCTGTTTTATAATTTTTATTTTATGTACGTCAGACCAATAGGTTCATATCTGTAGACGTTGAATCAATGTACAAAAATTACTGATTTGCTATCTGGATAATTACCACCACATATGAAAAAGTTAAATCGAATAAAAACAATAAACATATAGGCTATAAACGTTACTATGACTAAACAATTGTATACAAAAGTAGATTGCTTATTTGTAACAGCAATTCCATTCGGGTAATTTTTGGTCCAAAGTCAAAGTCATGCTAATGAACATGGATAGTTTGATCAAGTGCTATAGGAAATAGCACAAGCACTAATTTAGCCTTAATTTCAAAAAAATATGTCTAATTAGACCAGTCATGCCGGTAACCGACAACTGCGCAAGTGTAAAGTTGTGGAAAATGCAATGAGTTCTTTAAGTTTGCAATTTGCTGTACTGTATACTCTCGCTGAACCAGAACCAACACAAAAATGACAAACAGAATTGTGTTTGCGACGCTACAACGATAGCAAGTGGTCACATGCAACTCGAGCCACCACATCGGCAGATCTATGCTTATGTATGACAATGTCACCACTGTGATGCAAAGAACTTTAACTGCGTGTCAAGTCTTCGGCGTGCGAATGGTTCAATTGTAAAACAGCTAAAAATGAATCCACTGACGTTTCATGATTCTGCTCTTTGAAAACCACACCTGTTCTTTTAAAAAAGTTATTCTCGCGTGATGCCAGCTTGAGAGTGCGACCTAAACGCGACCTAGGCAATGATTGCTTCCCAGCTAACTACTTGAGATGAAACAAAACCTGTTTTGAAACATCAAGCGGCTATCACTTTATAGGGGTTGGGAGCGTAAGCAAAGATGCTGTTTGTTGTTGTTGTGACGTTTGATAAGTATGACGTTGCTTGTGTTGCAACACGGTTAGAGATGTATCTTCGGTGTGGGTAGTGAAGCCACGGGTATCATATTGCAGCATGGAATGAATCAGTTTCACTTAAAAGCGCACTCACTGGCAAAAGTGTTAACGTTGAAGTTCGGGAAAGTTTAATCGCCATCATCAAAGGCAAAGAAAAAACCTCTTTGTCTGGTTGGAAAGTGAAAGAAACTGATGATTTTTTGTCCATCACATCAAGTTGACAGAACCCGCCATGTCGTCAATTTCTTAACGGAGTGAAATTTCAATCCAATTGTTCCATCTTTCCTCATTTGTTTTCTCAGAGTGAGCGGAAAAAGAGAGCGATGGTAACTCGTATTGGGTATAATGTTTACAAAGATAATTCCACAGCTTAAGACTTTGTAGCGTTGCACAATGTAACTTCAAAGAACCATGTCCTACTAAAGCATACACTGCTAACTGTTTGACTCAACGGATTAAATTTGATCTCAAACTGTTTTTTTTAGGGATTGCATTGAGAACTGTTCTTATGCTTCGATGCCTAATGGTTGTTTAACTAATACGCATAAACCTTACAAGGGTAAACTTCACAACAAATTGTTCTGAAATAATTATTATTTAGTTGCAAAAAAAGAATAAATTTAAATAAAATAAGATTATTGCAAGTAAACCGTGCTTTTGCGAATAAACGCTTAAACATTTATGACTGTTTTTGAAATGAATTTTCTGCAGGGCGATGGATCTTGTTTCGATCCTATTAATGAGTACTTCGATACAAGTTGGATCGTCCTGCAGAAAACTAATTTGAAAAAAAGTCATAAATATTATTAAATGAGTATATTGATAGAGTACTTTTGCTGAAATTTGTCAATAAACATTGATTGTCATTTGTCTCCATATTGCATGAGAGCATTTATTGTCTCATGACAAAGCGCAAAAAGTGACATTCAATATTGCGAACAATAAGCTTATTATGCCAACAATAATGTATTATTAAAAATAAAACAATCCACTTCAAATCGAACTATGCCGACTATTCAGGTTACGAGCTTTCAAAACAAAACTATTTTGAAAGTTATACAAAATTTCATTAATTTTTTACCCAAAATTCCTTTATTTTTTAGTTTGTTTTGATGATTTTTTCCCATAGAATTGTGTTTTGTTTTATATCGAACAAACTTTCGTTTTCTACACCCCAACACGCACAATATGTTGTTGCGGAACTTACAAGGCAACTTTTTTTTTGAAAAAGTAAAACGCTTCTTTTGAGAGGGGAATAACCTGACTACACCTTTTTTGTAACTTTAACTGTTGTTTTTGTCAAAAGTTGACGACCTCAGCGGCGCAGTGAACTCCATTTAACATCAAAACACATACAATTTAACATTGAATAATTGAATTTGTTTTAAATTTAAAAACTCTGGATTTTAACAACTGCCTCAACACAACGCGAATACGTGAGCTGTCACTCTTACTGGCGGTGTGCAGATAATGATCAACCAGTCGTTAAAGCCACGAACGTTTAAGAAACATAACCTTAAAGGGTTTTGGAATTTCTGGTATGGTTTACATGCATACACAAAATGTGGCCGATGATTGGATTATCACCAGTCGTCAACACGCCCTTTGCTGTTAGATTGGCTAGCAGTGACTGCTAAACACGTCAAAATTTGCAGTATTTTTCCGCTGTTTGCCATGACGATTTCTTTAAGTATGTATTTTAGTTATGTAAGATTAGACGTACTCACAGTAGCCTACTGGACTACAGTTAGGATATGCAAGTATATATGTGTTGTATCAGTTGCTACAATCTACCGTGTATATTGTCACAATCGGCCTAAATATAATCATGGATATTATTAACATCGTAGCTTACTGTTTGGAAGTCGAGTGTGCAATGCAGCATAAATAGCGATACCATGTATCACAGTCATTGGACTGGCTTTATCAGTATTGTACCGCTTCTGCTACAAGTCTTTCGGTCGTCACACTTGCGTCAAAACAACGTATCTTGTAGGGCGTATAGCTAGGGGCATAGGAAAACATCTGTCCCGGTCTGCCGGATGCAGTATTAAAAGGAGTCAAAATGATTTTGCATTGCACTGAATGTATAAATGTACAGGGTGTAACAATAAAAGCTCATACATTGTTCTCAGTGTGCAAAAGGGTCGCTGACAGCGTCACATCGGGGTCAATTCTGATTACTCAACTACTGTCTTTGACATTCCTGTTTTTGGCAGGACACTTAAAGACATACCTGAAGGTGAACACAACGATTGGCTTCCCTGCCTTCCCGACCACTTCATCTATTTCTAAACCAACTACCGGTACGAGATTGGATACGAAAAACAAACTCCACTACTGCATATAGCGATTACACAACAAAAGATTACTAATATTAGTATAAACTATTCAAGATGTTAAATTCTTCAAGTTGAAACAAAAATTTTAGGCATCTGAACTGACACTACATAAAAATATGTCAAACTCATATGTAGGGATTCGCAAGCAATCTATGCTTTTACAAACGGATTTTATGTTATCCCTTATCAGGTAATCTCAGAAACCAGTTTATCAAAAAATTAATTAAGTTGGCCTATGCTTAATCTGCAACAACATCCTGATCTGCTCCAACAACCAGTTAGCTCATCGTTTGTTCTGACCAGGTTTGTATGGATGGGAACCGACTAAAACCTGGTAAGACTTTTGTTTTTATCGCAGAGTGAACTCGGGTTTGTTGGTTTATGCTTTGTAGCTTTCCCGTGGTTTTGGTATCTTTCTACGCATTTTGAAGGCAAAACACGTTTTGCAAAAGCCATGAATCAATATTTTTTCATGTGGGTCATTGTGTGACTGAAGTGAGGTGGTACAAAAGTTTAAAACAAATTTTTACATTTGCTGCTCACATAAAATTATAAGCTACCGTACTTCAATTGGTCGGTTATCGTTTTCAAGTCCATTTTATCAAGTGTAAATTTATTTCTATTTCAAATTTTATTTGGCAAGAGTAATGTCAGTCAGTGTAATACACAATTGTTATTATAATCCATTACGATAAGAACATCTGTAAAGCGTCATTGACAAAACAGAATGACATATGAAATTCACTTTGAGCTTAAACTAACCTATTGTGGCAGTTTACCGCCCACAAACCGAACAAAAATAGTCTAGAATCAACTCACAGATGGCTTTTTGTTTTCTTTTATCAAAAACAGATGTGTTGTAAAACACATCACTTCAATACAGCTAACCAATAAAAAAGCTCTCCTTTGTTGCTGTTGGGCTAAGTTGGAAAGGTGATGCTTGCTGAGCGCCTGATCTACTTATACTTGTTGCGTACTTCCTATTTCATTTCAGAAAAAAATAGGCCAAACTACATTATTGTCCCACAGATTGTTTGGTAGCACAAACAAGATCATTATTGTTTCGGTTCAAACTCAAATGGGCAAGCTTTCCTGACGCTGCTCAGCTCTGGTATGTTTGGAGCACCGATAGATTTTATATGAATACTTTGTAGCTGCACTGCTCTACTTTTTACATTCTGCTTTAGTCCGTTTGCAAGAACATTCATAAATAGTAGCCTTCTTTTGACTTGGTTTTTCGGTATAAAATTTTGTTTGCTGTTTTGAAATTTAAACGACTGTACTTGGTTTGTAAATTTGAAAGGAACACGAAATGGACGAAAACGTCAGAAAGAAGCCACAAATTCAAATCGCGTGGCCTGCAGTTCTTCAAAAACTCAGTAAATATTTGGGCCTATAAATAATGTTGAAGACAACAATATTCCAATTTCGGTAGAAATTACTATGTCTTGAATTCGTTTTTTGTAAACAATTCTGAATTAAAATTCTTAACGAAAACTTTGTTTCATTGCGTTGAGCTAAAGAAAATCAGTCCAAGCTCCCCTAACATGTGTACAATGTTTCCTGCCGTGACGAGATAATTTAACTTAAAACTGTTTGGCAGGCCGGTTCTTTGAAGTCTTTGACCTAGCTACAGTATGTTTATTGTGCTCTTTTCGTAGTGTCATTTATTTGTGCCCAATGCCCATTGCTCACGCGTTGTCGAGGCAAATAAAACAGTTAATCACCGTAGTTCTACTCACTTGGAATACGAATCCATTCACGCACAGAAGAGGTGACGTCAAACGAATGCCAACCCTGACCGTACGTGTCCATCAAACGCATTGTCAAGAATCGTTTTCCAGGTTGAAAAGCATGCATTTCGGGAGGTAACAGTTGAAACAGTTCAATCTGAAATGCAGTTGATTGATATTGAACCAAACATGCTAAATTTATGTAAGTGAAACCCGTTATTCCCACATAAATTCAACGCCTTCAAACAATGAACAAATGTAAAAAGGCAGATGTTACTGCGTTGGAAGTAAATAAAAAGCGTTTTAAGATTTCGCGGTCTTTCAGTTTGCAGAAACGTGGACAAAACGTCATTTTTGTGCTTTGTATTTAACATCATTCATATGAAAATTTCTCTAACTTTTACTCCAATCTCTTACTTGTTGTCTGGAGCCATGGGGAGCTATTGGGACTTGATAAAGAAGCAAACTAGCCGACACAATGGCGTCTGGGTCAATTTTCAACGAGGAAAATTCAAATTCAAAAAACTCCGACAGTTCTTTTTGGATCTTCATCGTTTTGTATTTCTTATTTTTCTCCGGTTCTGTAAACGAAAATAAACTCTGTTATTCGGGAGTCGATTAGGCTTTTAGGCATGTATTGATACTTCATGAAAACTCTTGTAAGTTATCTGTAAAGCTGAACCTGACATGCTACCAACAGTTTGGTGTTAGCCAAGTCTTTTATTACCGAGGGAGCAAGCAGTTCCCCAAAAATTTTTTTTGCAACACGTCCCATATTTCCAAGACTTCGTAAAAACAATTGTGAATTGATGAATTTCTGCCCACGGGTATTTATGGTGCTTGGATATATTCTACAGTTGCGAAGCACGCTCGTTGAACCATAAAGCGTCAATGGCAGTTGATGTTGAATTGCCCTGATTTGGCTACTTTGTTGAACAAGCTTTTTACAAGTAAAATTACAAAGAAACGTTTCGTCACCGAAGCATTGTAACAGAATTTTTGAACAGTCGTCGCCGTAGTTTGAACTTTTGTAGCAGAGGGTCTATATCAAGGGCCTTCAACCTTTTTAACACAAGGGCCAGTTAAAAAAAATGTAATGCTGACAGGAGGGCGGCACATCAAATAAACACTAATTCATATTTTCGAAATTGTGTAAATCGAGATGAAAATTCCTCACGCAATACTGCTACTCTTCGAGCATAACCATGCAGGCTCTCATTACTGCCATCAAAGACACATTTTAATGTTGGAAAATGGTCAATTTTGTGCTTACGCGAGCTAAAAAAATAGCTGGAAGAAGATAAAGGGCCGCACAAAAAATGGAAAAGAGCCGCACGTTGCCCACCCCTTGTCTACATCCTTTTGCTGCTCCAGGTTGCAGAAACTGCAGTACTTTACAAAAATAAAATTCGGGAAGCGCTCGATAACACAGATGAACACAGGCGGTAGTGGAACCGAAAAAGTATAAGCCAAAAATTCCAATACAGTATAAAAAGTTTGGCATATCCATAACTCTTTTTCAAATCGGTAATATTTTTACACATTAGACAAGCTCCCAGACAACGAAATCCATCAATTTTACATTAATAGAATCAATTTAACAATGACGGATTTTGCTGTCAGGATCATGTTCATGACACGTGAGTCGAACAAATGCCATACAAAGCAAGTTCAATTATTTCATTTGACAAATGTAGGTAGTGTCCTGGCTCAATCGAATAGCTTTCTTTCAAACTCTTTTAGTTGATCAATTTTGATGTACGGATGTGAAACTTGGACGCTAACGGCAAAAACTCAAAGAAAGCTTGAAGCTGCAGAAATGTGGTTTTACCGAAGAATTCTTAAAATTCCATGGACAGCTTTTCGAACCAACAGAGCAGTTCTCCAACAGATGGGCCAGGAGCAACAGATAATGAGATCTATAGAAATGCGGCAACTGAAGTTCTTGGGTCACATCATAAGGAAAATCGAACTTGAAGATTTATCTTTAAGCGAAAAAATACTAGGAAAACGGTCAAGAGGATCTCAAAGATTCACATTTAGAGGATCTCAAAGATTCACATTTTTGCACAATTTTCAACCACATATCAAAAACCCTACTAAAATTTGGCAAGACGCACGAGATCGATCAAACTGGAACATCATTGCACATCGAGGACTGTATCAGCCATCATACCTACAGAGAGAGTGTTTAATGCAGAATGTTTTTTTAGATTGTTTCAGTAAATTTTTTAATAATTTAGCAGAATTTCTTGCTTTATCTAAGTTTATCTTGCCTTAGTCTCTAACATACCAATACTTGGGCAGTTCGACAGAAACGAAAAGTAGATTTTTTCTCAAGTCAAGTTATTTTAATTCAAGAGCGGGCAAACACAGCAATACATTATATTAGTATCAGTTGTTTGTTATACCATTTCAGATGTTCAACCCACGCGTCTGCTTCGGTAAGGAACGGAAATTATTCCCATTGGTGGTCTGAGAACAACAGTTTGCATGGTAGGCCAAGCGAGCATTGGCTACTCCTGTTAATCCAAAGCGCAACGCCAACTTGCATAGGATTTCCCAGCCAGCAAACCACTCTCTTTTTACATTGATTCAACGTTTGCAGAAAAAAGGACTTATTTGCAAGCTGGGTTGTTTTTCTCACTTTGCAAGTGTCAGCAAAGTGCAAGCTACAAAAAGACGTTTTAACTAGCCAAACTAAAAACTACTTACTTGAGTGATTGTTTTTGTTTGTGTTCATGTTCACTGTCACAATATCTTGGGCGTAGTAGTTTTCTTCAGGTTCCTCGCATTCGATGCGTTTTTGTCGCGCTTGCTCAAGAACAAAATCTCGTGTCCGATTGTACATGATCTCCACCTCTCTGGGCACTGAACCAGATGGCCTGAAATCGTTGTTGGGAAGCTGAGTCAAGCCAAGTTTGCTTAAAATTTGTCCCCTGATTGCCTCTATCCGCCGCTTACGCATTTTGTCAAAGTTCACACCGCAGCCTGCCAAAGTGTTAGGAGCCAGAGATGTAAACACGAACGCAAGAAGCACAGCATTTTTAATTGTAGCATGTAAAGTTGTTATCAGTTTGTCTTGCATCTTGACTTTTGTACAGCCCGGTTGAAAAATAGCAAAGTTTTGAAACGAAAGATTTTGTCTTTTTTCCAAGGTCTTCACTTCAATCAAACGACAACACTGAAAAAATTTCCTTTTCTTGTACAGTCGCGTCTTCTTTGTTGCTTCCTTGATACTTCTTCAATAAATAAAAACAAATTTATTCTTTCAAAAACTTTGTTTTTTTCATCTGAAAGTCAAGAGCAAAAACGTTGTAATATTGTGCTTGTGCTATATCGATATCACAAAACGATGTGTTTGGGCAATCCTTTGTCTACAGAACGGACTGACTGCTGACTAACGATCACTGCACAAGCTACAAATAAACCGACTAAAATCAAGTGTCACAAAAACAACCAATAGCCTACTTTACATCCACACAACAGCGAAAAAGTTTAGAAATTGCGCCATAACAAAAAGACAGAAGCTGCGAATTCTGCCGAAAAAAGAAACTTTGACAGGTCGTTGAATGAAGACAATTGAAGCAATTGTTCTTATAAAGCTAATCACTCTGCGTTCTACCATGTCAAATCAGGGTGGGCCTGACATGAAAAAAAATCGCTAACTTTTAAAAAGCAATACCTGTCACTTCATACAAAACAGGGTGCGCGATTAAATGTGATTTTTAGAAGTGGTTTTGTTCAACCTTTTCGTTGTTTACAAAAAAACAGTTCACTGCGCCGTCGCATCTCAAGCACCAACAAATTTTCGGTCCACTTATCTCTGAAAACCAATACTGCGTTTAGTTGCCTTTTTCATGATTTCTTCTCTGAGCATTTGCGAAATTTTGTATTAATTTAACATCTTTAAACGCAGATTAATGCAACATAGAAGCAATTTACCTGACGCAGGTTGGTCAGTGTAATTGAAGAGCATAACTCTCGCCACTTGCCTGGCAGCTCAAAGGTCAGAGGTTAATCAGTGTTCAAGATAAAATCTAAAATCATCAACAAAACTTCGAAATCGCAAACAGGGCGCTATACATGGTTAGCGGGTGCCAAGCGAAAAAGCGATTAATTTTGAACATTCTTCTTGTCATTAGCAGCCACCTTTTAGACAAGTGATGGATAGTGACATATGTGGATGGTTACCACGTACAGTTGTAAATTAAAATGAAGGTGAGTTTCTGAAGACGTCTTTACGTCAAGGTGGACAAGTGAATTTCAAGCAAAACAAAATTGCTTCTGCCGGGGTTTGGCATCATTCACAAAACCACAAGGAATTAAAAAATGAAAATAGTAAAGCTTTGAATCCACCCTTTCATATACCGACACTGTTGTGACGCTGAAGTTCGAAAATGACTAATATGTGCAGTGCCATCAAACGAACGTAAAAGCGAGAGTACGTTGTTGTAAATTCTTTGAATTTTGTTTAGCCAATGACAGAAAACATGTCGGAAAGGTGATGCCGGCAAAGTTGGTCATCGCGCGGAGCTGAGCTCATTTGTCGGCGAAGTTTCAGATTTTTTTTGTGTAACATACTGTATGATGACTGTCATTCTGTCGTAAAAAGTCACCATTTCATCTTGTGGCTACCCCAGCCAGGAAAAGTTGCCCTTTGCACATCGTTTTAACGTTGCTCCATGGTTAATTGAAATATATAAATAGTTATATATTGCTTTTTAAATTGCCAATTTAACTAGTGAAAATAAACGGATAAAGTAAAGCTTATTTTTATCCAAAATAGTTTAATAAAAAACAAATTTTGATTTGCTTTATTTTCGAACTATGAACATTCACAAGATTGCCAGAAAATGTTCAAATTACTTTTATATTGTCATGAAAGGCGAAATTATGAATAATAAAAATTTGATATGCCTAAACAGGGTCAGTGGGTACGCAAACGTACATTCGTAATTCTAACTGAAATAATGTTGTTGGCCTTTTTAACTCGATACTTCACTGACTCAAAAATTCTTCAGAAAGTGTTTTGCCAAGTGTTTGAAGAAGCATTTGTACTTGTCTTGCAAAGCTTTTGTCAACAATCGGGGTCATGTAACACACTTTTGTAGACGAATTGTTGTTGTGAAGGAAGTTTTATCTGAGCACACGGCCCTTACCGATATAGTTAGACCGTTTTGCTTGTTTTTACAGATAATTTGAATGTAAGAGTTTGACCAAAACAAAGTCTTTAAAATCTTTTCTCGCGTTTGTCACAGTGGAAAAAGTATCAAACATAAACATTATGAAAACAGCAATTTACCGGTTTGAGTCAAAAAATTGCACATTACTTTGAGAAAGTCAAAAGCATCAAATATGATTGAGCGATAGAAAACAGGAGACTAGTTACTTTTATCATGTTCTGTCCAAACATTTCCTGTTCTTTAACAGGGCTAACAATACAATTATTCAACAAAAACCGTTTGTTTTGCACTGTCTTGTAAACTTTGTTGAAGATAAATTACAAACAAAGAAAGAACAGTTTCACAAAGTACTTCTTGAAAAAAGTGTTGTAGTTTTTGTCATCTGTAGCAACTTGCGTCTTTCTACCTGAGCTAAGAAACTTGAATAAAAATAATTAGCAAATATACTAAATAAAGTGGAAATGTCAGCTACAGCAAAGTCAACCACTTATTTCGCATTTTATGATCTTTGAATCAAAATATGGGGTTACCCATTTGAAAACTTTTGTTTGTTAGAAAAAAGAACATGCCGCAAAAAAACTCAAACAGCATATCACGTTATCACCCCTTTGCCCAATGATTGCCCAGACTGCTAAAGCAGTGTAAAGATTATAACATAAATACAAGATTATTCACCATTTTAAGGAGATAAACGATATGTGACGTTATGTCCTATCCTCTATCGCAGCAATCAGTTTCTAAATCGTAAACTCATTGATAGACCACAGTTCGAAAAGTTTCCTTTTTGCGTCAGTGAAACGTCACGCTTCAATCCTTAAGACAGCAAAACCCGTCATTTTACATTGATTCAACGTCTGCAGACGGGCTTTGACTGGTTTTTGTATGGGATAGTGGAGCTGTCTGATAGCTGTGTGGCTCTAACCGGTTATTTCCTATCTACTTATCAATTATCGCATCTAACACATTTATGATTGGTCGATCGTTGAGTGACTCTGTTGAATTTCAAACAAACTCACAGCTAATAACCATCTATGAGCAGTCGATTCGCTGAACTTTCCTTTGCGATATGTTGCCATTGAGTTGTTAAAATCAAAAATGTCATCAACGAAATTATATCAAGATGCAACACTCAGTGGTGCAATACATTTTTTGTAATGTGAGTTTGACAAATAAACTGAACTTTGCAGTTTACAAAAAAATTACAACATTTTTTCTTCAACGTAGAAAACTACTTTTATATCCTGATAGGCTACATTAATTACAAATACCAAACTGATCTTGTTTGTTCTGCAGTTGCACAAATGTGGTAACTCGTTCAACTTCTGTTACTTTTGCTTCTCTGGGTCACATTGAGCTTGAACGAAATGTTCGTCCGAGCTTCCCCGCACAAGTACCGGCTGCTGTCGCCTCATGCTGTACTCCAAAAAGAAAAAGGGAAAAGTTTTTAAATCTCTCCAGTCTAGACTTTTTTCTTTTCAGTGAGTATTTTACAAAGTATGAACTTGTAATATGGTTTGTATTTTTATGTTCACTGATGGTCAAAACTCATTGTTTTTCATTGTTTTGCGTATACACGCAGTGTTGAAGTGGACAAATGAAAAACGAAACTCATTTTCTTTGCCATCTTTAACATGTTTTCTGCAATTTAGGTATCACACATTGTTCCATTTTCAAACAAGTTGAACGCCTATCAGTCTGCGGCAAGTTGTAGACGACCAACCATTGTCAGTGACCAACAACGTCATCAGAAGCGAATATTTTAAATCATGGGCAGATTATAGTTTTGAGATGGTCAAAAGTTTGTCATACCCTCTATCACACATATACAGTGCCACTACCACTTGGTTATTTTTTGTTCTTAGTTGGTCCTTCACAACCACCTTTTAATTAATGACTTTTCCTTCACAGACTGAAAAATATAGTCGTTCAACATGCCAAGGTGTTTCATTTTCAAGCCGGTCACGTGAGAAGTTGGGCATCAAAGCAAATCGTTGGTTGTTGCTAAGTGAGATCTGGTAATTTCATGAAAAACAACTTTTTGTTCAAACTTTTCAACTCAGTCATTGACGTTCAAAAACGTTTTGCACTATCTTGTCAGAAGTTTGTACTATCTTGTCAGAAGTTGCCATCAAGGCAAATCGTCGGTTGTTGCGTAGTGAGGTCTGGTAATTTTATGAAAAACAGTGTTTTGTCCACACATTTTAACTCAGTCATAGACGTTTAAAAACGTCATATTTTCCTCACAGTGTTTCATGAGATTCTACCAGACTGATTCTTTTTGTTTGAAGATGCATTTTGATTGCAACATCTTTGAAAGAAATACTTGCTTGATGCAAACTTTCAGTCCTAAAAGGTGTTTATTGTTTTTGCAGACGGCTAATGTGTCATAGGCATCTTAGCAGTTGCTCGGTTGCTGAAAAGCTACGTCCCAGTTAAACAGCCAGCGAAATCTGTTTTTTTACATTGGTTCAAATATCACGTATGTGAAACAGAAAAGATAAAACCGAGCCATAAAATCAGCTTTAGTTCATATTCATTCAACGTCTACGAACGTTTTTTCTGCCCTTTCTGGTAAGGAATGAACTATACTCTTCCTCAGCACAAACCTTCAGCGACGTCATTATTCGCCGGACTCAATTATTATCTACAACAAATCTGCAAATTTTGGAAGTACTTGTTTTTCGCGTTTGACCCAGACAGACTTTATCACCAAAGTTATCTACTAAATGCAACACATCAAGTTGAAAGATAAATTTAAACCCAGCGATAATACCCAGTTGACAAAAACAGCTTCCAAAGGTTATCAGCAGATATTGCGCCATCGATGATAGATTCGACAAAGTTACTTTCTCTTCACACTGCACGCCGTTCCTGCTGATGGAAATATAAACACAAAATTCAGATAGTTCTTGCAGTGCAAAAGGCAAAGTTAAAATGATGGCTTGTGGTGCATACATAATTTGGTTAAACATTGCAGCAATTAGGTTGAAAGACCACAATATTCTTCCTGTATTTTTACGTCTTTTCACTGTAAGCTACATTGCAAAAAACTGAAGCCTGCTTGAAGCCAATATTTCTTGCCATTAGTTCGTAAATTTCAAAACAGTTAAATGTTGTGCCAAGGGGGCAAACACAGCTGAAAGGAATCAAAATGGTATACAGTATTATGTTTAGTGCAAATGCTGTGTGTTTTGACGCAGAGTATAAGCTCAACGAGCCACTTTTTTAAAGTGGAATCAAGATGTAATTTCCACAAAAGACAGATAACAATACAGTACAACAAATAATAATTGACAGCAATGTTGTACTTGTGTCAAGAGACGACATGCATCTTATTTAGTTTCGTCAAAGTGCCTGATGCTGACTGTAATTCATCTTTCGAAGTTTTTGAGAAACAAACATGAGATTGCAAGTTGCTTGAAACCATCTCAGTTAACATATTCACTTTTTTACGTAGATTAAGTGACTGTGTGCTTGCTTCATCTGTGTCAAACTTGCACAATTAAAGGTAAAAGCAATGCAAAGAACGCATTGCAGTGTGAAGAAAGGAGCCCTTCTTCCTGGACGCGAGTTTTGTCGATAGCTTAAAAAATCATGTAGCTTTCTTTAGCCTACAACTTCGGATTTTCAATTCCGTTTTGAAGTTCATTTTGCAAATTTTATTTACAAAATTTCCGTTGATAAACATAGTTAAAAATTTATTTTCGGCTATACGTTTCCTAAAGATTGTTGGGACATAAATTTTACATCTTCCGCCAGCTTGTGACGTAGGCTAATGGTGAAAGCCCACTTTCAACCGACTACACTTTTTATGAAACCATGTTTAGATATTTTGCATGTTTCAATCGATGAACGTTTTCAGTGTAACGTTTCGTTTGGTATACCTTATTAGTTATTACAACTTGATCTCAAATAATAGATGCCAAAAATTTGCGAAAATATCAGTATTTTTCATCGAGTAAACCATATTAAATACACTGTAGCAGTGCTGCCTAGTGCTAGCTGAAGTAGTGTTTGAAACTTGACCTCATTAAAGTCTTGCAAAAGTGGAAAGTAAGTAATCAGGCTTATAATTCTATATTTACATCATCGTAACTAGCATGACAAATTACGAGTTAAAAACTTTTCGCATTGACTACATCACCAAATAAAAAAAATGATGCCGAAATAATTAATTAAACTTCCATCAAGCTCAGCAGCAAAATATAAAGATTATATCGCTTTTGTTTTGACTTTGCTTGAGGTTATCAATTTCAGATTTAATTATTTTTTCTCCCCTTTAAAATTCTTCTTGAACTCCATTCTATAGAGTCCATTGTAATGGCTTTACTTTTTCTGCGTGGGTTGAATGCTACTTGCCATGAATCATGGCATGACCCTTACTTTATATCACGGCTAGACTCCAAGCATGAATAATGTTAGCAAAAACATAATAAATATCAGCAAACGCAGAAAGCTTGGCATGTCTAGTCATTTACGGATACCCGTAGCGAAGAAAAAACATTACCTAGGTTGCATTGAAGTTTGCTGTTATGTGATACTACTGTAGTGTACAGTGAGTTGAGTCAGATATCTCCAATAATAATCATAATCACTGGCGTGCTCCTTACAGTAAATCATTTCGATTGGTGTTTTCTGTGACGCATGGCCGATATTGGTGACGATTAACGGCGGGACAATTGTGTCGCGTTCATCTCGGAAGTGATTTCATGAAGTCGGTGGAAGTAATAAAATTGGACCAGAATGACCAAACCCTTGTGATACATTCATTGTCCATGGCCTACGCTCGCAGTTAAGAAATGACACCTAGAGAAACAAATGCAATGTTGTTATTGCTACCAAACTATCAAATTCAATTTGAGTTGCCGACTAAAAATAAACAATAAAGCCAGCTCGTGCCTTTGAACTTGCCCTTGCCGATTACTCATTTTGAAAACAATCAGTTTACCTGATCAATGATCATCTTACTTGTCCCGTACGGTGCGTTGTATGTCAACTCAAAAGTAAAAACTTTTCTGTTGGCAATTGACACCTTCCCGTTCACCACGACTTAATATACTTTTGAATCTGAGGTTGTTATTTTTACATTTAGGCTAGTAGCTATCGACCTTCCCTACCGATCATTTAATACTTTCTGCAACGTGTTTGTTGTGGTTTATAAAATTTGCTGAAGCAGCTGTGAAATACAATATAATGAAACACTTGGTAAATGTGTTGCTCACACGCCATTTGCTTTGATCTGCGCCAATCTGCCATTATTAATAATGACCCGTAGACTGCAGCAGGCCTACCGTCTTTTATATACAAATAATACAGTACAGTAATGTAGTTTTTAAATTGTACAAACCTTACAGTGTTGAAACAGGATACTCTTTCAATTAAACCGGTGCAACTTCAGTGGTTTCATGAATTAACTATAGAACGTTATTAGAATGTAGCCTACCCTACGGTTAAACGGTTACATTATTTTATACGAGAATCACATGCATCAATGCCAGAAGTTGTGGATTTTCTACCGTTTTGCTTTATGACCATTGACCACCAGTTTGAGAAGATTTGCCCGCCAATCTACTTTCCAATATTGGTCTTTATCAACCATTAACTGCCACATAAGTCACAACTTTTTCTTGCTTTTGGCAGCATACGTCGGCGTTGCTGTCGTTTTGACTGGGTCATAGCAATCAAACAAATGCGTACATAACTTACTTTATCACTTTAGACCAGGCTTGCACAATTCAAAGCAAGGACCACAAGAAAACATAATTTTTGCGGACCGCATGTTGTTGTAACGTTTATTTAATGTGACGGCTGAATAAAAATTAAAAAGTGCCCTGCTTTGAGATCATGGATTCATGTGATTCGCAAATCGCAATTCCGCACTTGCCTAAAAGAATAAACCGAACTTAGTTGTATGCTGAGAATTAAAATAAAGTTCAACCAACCTCATGTTTAAAAAGAATATATATTTCGCTACAAGTAATGAGCATCTTCAGTTCTGCAAACAAACATACAAATTACTGCAATGAATGCGGCATAAAGGGAAACTATGCTGTAAGCCTCTATAATCAAAATTAAAATGATGAGCAAAATTACTTCAACATTTACACATTAAGAAAATTTTTTTTAAGTCATAATTATTTCCAAGTCATAATTATTTCAGGGGTGTAAAACGTTTTGAAACTTGCTTCAAATTGATTCCAATACAAAAAATTTCCACCAAAACAAACTTTTATCACTTCGGTTAGCGCGTCACTTCTGGAACGAAGAAGCTTCAAGATCAAGCGGCGCTGGTGTGACTCTCGGGGTGTGCGCTGCCAGGGTTAGGTCTCGGTGTCTCAGATGACATTCACTTTAGTTGTATGCTTTTTGTTTTCCTAACACCTTTCACAATCTTACAATATTTTTGACGTTGTCTAGTTCAATCAAAAAACTTTTCCTCGAACTAAACAATTTCCAGGTTTCTAAAACTAATTTAGAAAATTTTGACAGTGGTTGAGTAGGTTACTGAGTGGAAATTATATCAAATCACTAAATTTGAACCTGCAAAAAATGAACCTTGAACATGTGAACAAATGCTCGAACTTGAACCGTGACTTGCAATCACTTTCGAAATTTAAACATAATTTATTTAGCGTGCAGCAGTTCTCAACACTGATATTGATAATCCCACTGCTGCAGTGGTAGCTTTTTTTCATAAGGTATGCAAAGTATTGGTGGAAAACTATCCTTTATTTTAGGCAGTAACCCAAAAGATGCTTCTTATACTGAAGTTTTTACTATCTTTAATAGGAAAATTTCAAGATCTGTCGATTAGCTTCAAAATCTTGATGTCACTAATTATCTAGGGTGGTTTTAAGCCAGTGTTAGGCTATATTTGTACGTAATGTTGCTTGAAGAAGTCAAAGTTTCGGACATTTTTGTAAAAAAGCTGCATCAGTTTCGAGCGTTTCGTTTTTTCACACAAGTTGTTTTAAGGTTTGATAAAAATGTTTACTTATAACTTGTTTCTAGTGGCTTTTTATCAAAATCACAGACTACTTGGCTCTGGGTCGTGAAATTTGATCTCAAATCTACTTTAACACAATTAAGCATGAGCACTTGAGCAGCCAAAACTAATTGCTGTGTGACAGTTGAGCTTTTAACGACAAGCTAATTTGCTTCATATGAAATTAAATATTTTCTTCTCTAGTTGTCTTGGCAGAATTGTTTTGGGGAAATTAAGAAAAAGAAAATTTTGAAATAGAGTTGCTTCGATCGAACACGTTATCTCTTCTTGTAGCTTGCTTTAATTCAATGGTTTCCATACACTCACGTCTTTAAAGGTTTCATGCAGTGCCAAAGGATCCTGGCACCCCTATTTGTAATCAGATTCTTCTAGGTTAGGTGTTTTCTGATAATATGCATGGAAAAATATTGTGATTTTTAGCTTTAAAACCGACGTGCTCTAGTGATATGCAAATGTAGAAAAAAATTGGACGCATCATAATTCCGGACTTCACTAGCAAAGTTTCGGACCATTGTTTACATGAAGCAAATTTCCAACAAAAAAACACATAATTGAGCCGGCGAATAAACGAAATTTTGTTTTTGCAAAACCGAGGAAGATTAATTATTTTTACGTTTGTTAATTTTTTTGGGGGGTACATGACCAAGAGCGTTGAGAGGATAATCTAGGCCCGGCACCAATGACTTCCACGTGCCTGACATCAAGGCACTTCTAAGAAAAAACGCACTAGGCCTATACCCAAAGACTAAATGATAGTTTCTTTCAGTTCTTGGGCCACTTGGAAAGGTTACGGGGCCCTAAAGTCATCTCTGGCCCGAGTCTAAAGTACCTCTTAGACCTCCCTGTCAACGCCACCGTACATGACTAAGTGCCGATGCTGTATTGTCCACTGCTGTAAGCCAAAACAGATGTCCGCTGGTGTTATCAAGGTCAACTGTCCATTTACGCAGCAGATCAAAGTTAACGTCAGAAAATTAAAGTTTTGTTTGCACGCACGTCTGAACACTTTCAATTGTGAAACAAAGTGAAGGCGTTAGACGTGATGATATAAATTTAGCAAATCGCTATGTGTTCAAACAAGGTGCTAATTTCCTGTGACAACTGGATTTCGTCGTGACCACACGGGTGGGCTTGTTACAACAATGAAGAATATTACAATAATAGTTCATTCAACATTACAAGACCACATGGAAAGAAACACAATTACAAGAACGTTTTTAATATTGAAATATCTTTTACGGTGCGTGGTGCGTTTGATACTTTAAAATTATTTATTTTTAACTTGCGTGATTGATCACTGCATCTGCAAAACCAGACAAAACCAACCACCAGGCTGTCAAGACATGACAAGGCAAATTACGACGCTTAAGAAATTACTTCACGAAAGATTGACCTTGACTTGTAACATTCTGCAAAATAAAAAGTTTCCGATTGTTGAAGTGTTGTCTGCGAATTCCTCCATCCACTAGATACCACTAGATGCGCTCAACGGAGAGCGCTCCACTATGTGCGCTGAACGGAAAGCAGTCCTTGAAATGTGTTGTCAAGCGCACATCCCAAGAGTCAAACCTGCACACAATATCAATACCAGTGGCGCTTTCCTTCAATTCCAAAAACCGGGTTGGTTGGTTTTGAATCTTTATCCTCGGTCTAACAAAGCCTTGATTGGTTATTCCTGGTAGTTTCGCATACTTGGAGATGCTCTTGACGCACGGCCGGTTACCGAGATTGGCAGAGTAAAGTTTTCCGATTGTTGAACTGTTGTTGCCGTGGAATTATTCCATTCACTAGGTGCCGCTGAAAGGAGAGCAGTCCTAAAATGCGTTGTTCAAGCGCACATCCCGAGAGTCGAACTTGAGCCGCGTGATCTTGAGCCGGGCGCGTAACCACTGAGCTAACGGGGCGGAAAAATATTTGGATGTGCTTAATGATGGGACAAAGAAGTAGCTGCATTTGCCTTTTCATTTACTAGAAGTAGCCCAGTCTGAGTTTAAAAGTGGTGGTAAACGGCAAGTCTTTGGACCAAAGTAGGCTACTTTAGTAGCAGACAACAGAGAACACTGCGCGTTGTACTTCGGCAGTATGACATAAGTTTCTTCTACTAGCTATCAAAATAAGCTTATTGCTAATTTAAAAAGTGTTTTCATTATGAAAAAAATGTGACTGAATTTAATTAGCTTTGCTTCTTCTTTTCCTTTTTCTTCTTCTTAGTATGTGCCCAGAGCATATCGCAAGCTCTTGCTCTATCGTTGAACTCAGCCAAATTGTGTGCAGAGCATTTTGCTTTAAGACCAGGGCATTTGAATAGTTGTTGTATCGTTTGCTCCTGTCCGCATTTTCACCTTGTGCTACCTTAGAAATGCTCCCAGTGTTGCATCAACGCTTCATATCTGACAACAGGAGTGTAGTCAGTGGGGGCAAAAGGGGCAATGCTCCTCCCTCCCGCAAACATTTCAAATCAAATTTCACGCTTTGTTTCAGCATCATTTGACAAAGTTTTAGCATTGATTTAGGCTGAACGTATTCTCAGATAGTACTCTCACTACTCTTCTTAGGTGGTTAAAACATCGCCGATACTTCCATAGCTCATCAGCGGGAGGAAGGTTTTCAACGAGTGAGAGCTCGATACTGGTTGATGTCGGTTCGTCTACCAGGTTTTCTTGAAGACTACTTTGCTTTGCTGAAGACTACTTGATGAATTTTTGTCTTCACCCAACAAAATGAACTTTCGAAAGCAATGCTATGCTACGTAGCCTACATCGAAATGAATTTAACTTCTGGTGAAGTTATTCTCATTACATCAAGTCTTCTATTTTGAAAGGAAAAGTATTTTAATAATGTGCCTTTGAGCAATTTTTTTCTTTGACCGCTTTTTTCACAATTAACAGTCTTTTCAGGGCCAAGGCTCGAGAGGCATCGCATTTTAACCGTGTGAGTGCGCTGAAGCGCTATTTTTGTTGCACTGTAGCCTATATGAAATTGAAACGGATGAAACGTTTGTTTGCAAATTTTCTTACTAAAATATTCATGTTTGTGAAGTTATAATTTTGAAAACCAAAAATACTATTATAACAAACAATTGTATAAAACCTTAAACTTTCGATGCTCATACAACTTGTGACATGGGAACTCACTCTGTTGAGTGTTGATGCATTTATACAACGATACATTCGAAGCATCCGAGTTGTCATGTTGCTTCACTGATGTTTCGCGTGCCATATTTTTTTATGATAAAATAATGATAAATAAATAAAATTTATGATAAATAAAATTTTCTTATGATATAGCCACTGATATAATGTCGGAACTATATTTTTTGATTTCAAAATTATACAATTTTGAACAAATTGAATTTTTCGAAATTGCTTTGAACAATTTCAAGATTTTATTTCACAACGACTGTACGCGCATGTTGTTGACTTGTAGGCTAATGAAGTTGATTCCTGGTGAACATCGAACTGCACTGCCGTGTATATAACACTTCACTGTACCTCCAGAAAGTGACAGCACGCTTGGTTAAGAAATGCTCCGTTAAAGGTTAAAGCATAAGTCTACGCAGAAATTTCAATAAGAAATCTCGATTTAAACTTATTTAGAGTTTTTGAAAGTTATGTTCAATTTCGGTTATGAGCAACCGATTTGTAAGATTCTTCCCGATTAGTTAGGCTATAGTTGATTGCTATAAACGTTGAGAAAATAATTATCGGCAACTTAACCAATATGTCATTTTTTCAAAGCAGATAGTTTTTTGTTGATACGATATTCGCTTAAGAAGCTTCACGATTCAGTCCCTCTCCCCCCACTATATCTCGAATGCAACATTTCTGCGTTTGGCTTCGACCAGTTCATGTAGATTACGAACATAAGTTGAGACCGGATCTTTTCTAAGATTTATTTTAACTCTATGGTTAAAAGGTTCCACCTTCCATCAGAGATCCCTGCCTTCCATTCATAGAGTGATTTAGTAATTGATCTACAGTGACGTGTCCACTAAAAAGATCCACGATCCACTCCTCAGATTGTTGTTAGTCCTGTATTAACAAGATCTTGCGAAACGTTTCTAGAGCAAATAGGATGCAACTTCGAAAAGTCTTGTGTGTGCGCTTCTTCAAAAAGTTTGACCTATTTTCAATTCTTTGAAGTTGACCGCGACTTTGAAATAATTCGCCCTCAACCGGCATGTTGAAATAACAGTAAACTGTGTTTTTATCGAGGTCGTGTTATCGAAGTACAAAACTGGAGGGTCTGTCTTGTTAACTTGTCTTTTTTGTTTTGAACAACACATCCCATCTTAGTTGTCTTGATTCTTAACTCACGCACAAGAGAAGTCAAGTAGCTGTCCTGACCAGAGACAGACATTTTTGAAGAATTTTTGTTTTCTGAGATATTTTGGTTCGCATTTTGAATCAGATGCCTGGTGAGCAGTCACATTCAATTTTAAAATTATGCTTTTGTCAGTGAGGAAGCAGCAAATTTACGTTAAGTTTAGCTATTCGACGCAATGCAGTAAATCAAAACTCACATCAGGGGCTCTATCCACTTTCAGAATTCGGGGGGGGGGGGGTGATTTTTAGACAGTGAGCTAAAATCGTCTTAGTTATTCCAAACCACTCTAATAAGTGGGGGAGGTGATCACCCCCTCACCCCCCCCCCCCCCCTTGGATACAGCCCATGCCTCACATACAGCAATGAATGTTATATCTATTACGCGATTGTCCAAAGCTCAATATCAAATTCAAACTGGTTTCGACTAATTATGCTTCTATACCCTTTCTTTCTTTGGGATATATTCTGGCGCAGCGACCTTTGCTGCTAGTGATTAACCCCCTTTCCGAAAAACAACGACATGTGACAGGCGCGGATTTATTGGGGGGCCAGGGGGCTTGGGCTTGGGAAATTATTTATAGATCAGACTCCATTATTTTCTTTCATACAGCTTCAAATACATTTTAGTAGCATCATTTGGTGGAGTTGACTCAGCTGAAACCAACGCTGAACCAAATGACGTCAGTTGAAACAAGAAACCTTGAATGGCTGTTTTATAGTTTTTAGTCTTTGTTATAATTTCAATCAATTACCGTATATGCCTGCAAACATACAAATATCCAATTGGTCATGGACACTGCATACAGGGTTTTAAACCAGATTTTAAGTTTACTTTGCATGCTTAGCAATTTTTATTCAAGCAAAATTAATTTTTTAAACATTCACAATTGATGAAAATAGCTGTTTTTGATGTTTGTTTTAGTGGTTCTACACCGGGGGTCCGCGAAGCGATTTTAGGGGGTGCGTGAAAGTTTCCGAGTTTGCAGCATGATTGATAAATTACAAAATTTAAAAATTGGTTGGTTGTGCTTTATTTGTGTATTAGGCTACCGTGATTTTCAAACTGTAGCCTACTTCCCAACGAACTTGTGCGATGTCCTTTGAAAGTTCAAAGGTTTGGTTTCTTAATTAAAAAAATATCATATAAATGAATTAATTTTTTAATAAGGCTTTGTTCAACTTAATTCTTTTGAGACAGCAGTCTATATTGATCAATGCTTAACTTAGAAACGCAAACGTTGGTCAGCAGTCTATCACCACTCACAGTTTTGCAATGACAAAGATTATAACAAATTAATATTGATTAGAAATGAAAAAAGGGAGAAAATGTTTGTAGGGCTAACGGTCGCAAAATTCTGTTGATTTTTGATAAAAATTTATTGAAAAACAACAAATCAACATATTGATTACTGATTTTTGGTGCTGCAAGCCAACATAAAGCTCATAAATAAATAATATAACTTCGTCAATGTCATCAGTCGTCATAAATGCGTTGCAAGTTCAGCAAATTTTTCTAAGTGTCGCTTCGAAACTTATGAAACATTTGATTCCATTATAGAAGAAGCGATATACGGTACCAAAATTTCAGATAAAAACTTTTTAAGGGTCCGCGACTGCTTCGAAGGTACCAAACGGGTCCGCCAAAACAAAAAGGTTGAGAGCCACTGGACTCTAGTTTATAGCATATCGTATATGTCGTAGTATCTTTGTTCATATCTGTTTTATCTTTTTCTTTCTTTTTAATTGATTTTTAATTAAATTTATTTAATTGATTTTTAATTTTTTTTAATTGAGAACATTATGAGAATGACCTGCTTCGCACGCGCTGCGCGTTAATGTCAAATCGGGTCATTCTCATAATGTTCTCACCCAGCAAGTTAGTTTTGTCACCCATTTTTAAGATCACAGTCTACGTCCAACACTTTCTGGTGATAATCTCATAGTTTTAGACCCATATTGCTTCAGCTTTTTAGAAGAGTGACTGCATTAGACGAAGGTTTGCTTGAAAGAATGTACAGCACAACGATATCAAGGCTACCCTTAGAAATCCCATCGAACACTGAACGAGCGGAATACATGCTTGAGTGAAAACATAATTTTTAAAACTTTATTCAACACTGTATCTTTCGACTTAGCAATGTAATCAATTGCGTTT
Organism: Aplidium turbinatum; assembly: GCF_918807975.1. NCBI lineage: Eukaryota > Metazoa > Chordata > Ascidiacea > Aplousobranchia > Polyclinidae > Aplidium > Aplidium turbinatum. The sequence continues at coordinate 43,719,045 of NC_137472.1, read as the reverse complement.
CTGTAAATTGAATGCAAATTAAATAACTCCGATGAAGACTAAGAAAATCTTAGAAAGCTTAATCCTGGAAATTTTGCTCCCTACTAATAGAAGCGTTGAATCTCTTGTCACTTAGTTAGATTGGAAAAGTGAAGTTTCAACTCGTCTGTGACATATCTCATCCACAGAGTGTCGCTGAATGGGAGAGCTATCCTTGACGTGTATTGCTCAGAGGCACATCTCGAGAGTTAAACCATGGACTTCTAAATAGTAGCATCTGGACTGGACACTCAGTGGGCAACATGAGGCCAAACAGTTGGTACAACAGTTGGCCAACAGGGGGCCAACAGCCAAGTAACTAACCCTGTTGGCCCACTGTTGGCCAACTGTTGTACCAACTGTTTGGCCTCATGTTGACCACTGAGTGTCCAGTCCAGATGCTACTATTTAGAAGTCCATGGTTAAACCAACGCCGGTTCTTCCTTCAAAAAGTCGGAATTTTGTTCAACTGAGCTATCGGACCGAATAAAACCTTTGGAAATTGCACCCCCTTACCTTCTACGTTGGTTGCCGCCCGAACGCTTTGACATGAAGTAGCTTTTGCTGTAAACTTGATAATTTTTTTGTCGAGTCCAAATTTAACTTTTGTTATTTTCATTATTTTTTTCTAATTCGAGTTTGGATTTTTTTTATCAAATTTCAATTTCATTTTCAAGGTCAAGTTTTCAGTGCCGAAAGTCCTAGACTAGAGTAGTTTCATTTGTTAAAAACAAAGCCCTTTACACTCAGAAACGTTTTTTCTTTGTTCCTTTAACCTCCATTAGTTACTGTATTTCAAATGGGAACTTTTGTGGCAAATATATGTGTGCAAAGCGTTATTTTTTTAATACAAAATCGTTGATTAAAAACTTGTCATGCTTGAAGTGCATAAAACATACCAGGGCACAAAACTTCACTCCAGATAAGTCATGCACTTGGAAACTACGGCGTAGCTAGTTGAAACAACATAGGCTACTATCTTAAACAAATACACGAGATTAGTAAAATGAAATTTAAAAAAAATCAAAGCCGCGTAATGTCTTCCATTCACAAGCAGAACAGCAATGTCTCACAACGATTAGCCTGGTAAATCATTACCTCTATTCGTATGAGAATAGACAACGGCGTACGCGATTTCGCGTGTATTCAGGTAGCCTACAATCAAGCAATTCGCCATATAATTGAGGTTCGAAAACTCGTACTAAAAGTTCATGTCGAATTGCGAATCGGTTTCTTTGCACAATGGCACAACGTTCAATGTATTTTTAAACGCGAATAATTTCGTCATCGATTTCGCTTTAACAAGATTGTAAGTTCCAAAACCTACACGGAAAACGGAAATGTTCTGTCTGCTGTTCACTGTAGTGTCCATGCCTTTGGTTGAGATGTCTGTTGGAAAGCGAGACTGACCAAGCGAAAAAAGGCGCCGATTGAGCAGCGAAGTGACACACTCAGCGAAGATGAGAGAATTAAAACACTGGACTCGACTAACGTTCATGTGAGGCAGCACACATGTTCCACATATATATGTGTTTGCGTTGTGGCTTGTTCTAGTTCTGTGTTGTAACTTTTGTATTCTCGACTTCTAATCTTCGCAGTTTATAAAGTTTTTAATGCTGGAGGTAGGGCCAGGTGAGTTGATTACTGGAGTCAAGTCTCGGTTTATCTTTTACTTAACCTACAGTGGTTTCTGTTTCAAGTTTGTAGTATTGCCTGAATGAGACTGAGAGCGTGAGAATAAAATAGCTGCGGCCAGTGCATTCTGGGCACACATCACATAAGCAATAAGCATCAACAACGTTTGTTTTAGACTAGTGCAGTAGTTTCTCTTTATGTAATTTTGCTATAATACCTAAAATACACATCGTGTACTTTTGTGAATGAAATACTAAAATAAAATGTAATTTAAACGCTTTTGTTGAGCCAACTTTGGGCTTGTGACCTAGTGGTCTCATTTTTTTTTATAAACCTCTGGGAGACTTACGACAAATTGTGCGTAGCACACTGTCGTACTTATGTGTTTACAGTTGAAGATATTCTATTCCTACTTGCCAAAATCCAAAACTGTTGTAGTATAATCTCGTATGTATTGGCCATGAGAGTCAGAATCTCACAATTAGAAATACAAATCAATGTCTTGACGAAAAATCATTTATAGCTTTTTTATTCATCACTCAGTCACAGTTGAAAGTTAAACGATCAATTATTACTTTACTTTAAATGTGGCGCTATGATTACTGAGCATTTCACCATTTAGAAAGGAGTACTTAGCTTATTAAGTTTGGTGTTCAAGTCAATCATATGTTGAAATTATCTGAAGTGTAATCTTGAGACTTGTTAAGACAAGGACTGCACTTGATAAGCAGCTGAAGACTTCGAGGCCACAAAGCTTTATATTCACCAACAAGAATAAGAATGGAGTGGAAACCAAGTATCTTCTTCGTTATTCTATTGCTACACCATAGTGAAGCATTGGTAAGTTATCGTTTTCTAGTTGGCGCGTGCATATATTTGCAATATTTGATGTTTTATTATTCTACCATACTGTAGATTAGTTCATTTGTTGACGTCTTCGCATCGTAACTTTTTTATATTTGTTTCGGTGCTGGTTTAGGATCGGCCGCCTTGGTTAGTGACGTCACAAAAATCTGTGACGTCATGCAAAAAAACGCAACTACTTTTAGGAAGGGTGTAAAAACGCGGAATAGAAGTAAAAGCGGAATGCCTATTGATTTTTAAATATTTGTAGGCATTATTATTGATCTAGCGCTAACTTAAACTGTTACTATTTTGTACCAATTCTCAGCAATTCATTTTTACAATAAAAATACTTGCTTTATTAACGTAACAACTTTCACGTTTATATGTTATCTACAAAACGAGCAATCGTGGTTCAGTATAAGCCGCCCACAGTTTGCTGTGATCGATGAATACTGCCTCCACCAAATATGCTGTAGCTTTCTCATTTCTGCTCGGATTTTAACAATTTTACTATCGTTGGATGGCATTATGCTTCATCTACCCGAATGGATTAATTGCCAATCTAAAGTAGGCATTATATTTATGTAGCGGGTAACTTAAACTTTACTATATTGTAACAATTCTCAGCAATTCAATTTTTACAATAAAAATACCAAACCAACACAAATTAAAAGAGTATGTCTTGTTTTATTAACCTAACAACTTTCACGTTTATATGTTATCTACAAAACGAGAAATCGTTGTTCAAACGTAACCGCTTGACGAAGCTTTTTTCCAATGCATTTTTCAAGGCGATTCGATCGTGGTTCAGTATAAGCCGCCCACAGTTTGCTGTGATCGATGAATACTGCCTCCACCAAATATGCTGTAGCTTTCTCATTTCTGCTCGGATTCTAACAATTTTACTATCGTTGGATGGCATTATGCTTCATCTACTCGAATGGATTAATTGTTAATCTAAAGTAGGCATTACATTTATGTAGCGCTAACTTAAACTTTACTATTTTGTACCAATTCTCAGCAATTCATTTTTTACAATAAAAATACCAAATCAACAACACAAGTTAAAAGAGTATGTCTTGGATTATTCATATGTTAACTTTCACATTTATATCTAATCCACAAAACGAGAAATCGTTGTTGAAACGTAGCCGCTCGATGAAGCTTTTTTGACAATTTTACTGACGTTGGAAAGCACGATACTGCATCTACCCGAATCAATTGGTTGCATGTCCATTGTCCAAGGCAGTAGCGTATTTAGGGGGGAGAATAAAGGGCGATGGCCTCCCCCTAATGATCAGGTAAAAAAATAAAATACAAATTTTGCAAAAAAAAAAGTTGTAGCGCAATAATTGCTTGGATGATTCATCCTAGCGCCGGGGGCGGGGTATACTTTTTGCAATGTAATTTATCAACAGTTTTTCTTCCTTTTCTTGACAATTGCATGGCACAAATTCACGATAGATTCAATGAGCACTGCTCAGCTTTTAAAGTCAGCACATTTCTGCCTTCATTGATTCTTGAAGATGAGGACTGCACGATCGACGAGATTTTCGACTTCTACCATGGAATGCTGGATGTTGAACCAAGCAATTGCTTTGCAGCTACTATTGAATTGCGAAGATGGAGAGCGAATTGGCTTGCAGTTTCTGTGGATAAACGACCTGCGACTCTTGTGGATGCGTATCAAGCGGCTGAACAACTCGGCACTTATCCGATTATCCATAAATTATTACTTCGAATCTTTGCTACGCTTCCAGTTACAACTGCCTCCAATGAGCGATGTTTCAGTTCAATAAAGTACCTGAAAAATTATTACCGCACGACCATGACCGAGCCACGTTTGGATGGTCTAGCTCAGATGTATTTAAATAAGGATATTGTACTCGACTATGATGCAGTCATTGATATATTTGCCAAGCACAGCCATCGCATTAAAATGTAAATTGTCATTGCGAATCGCAGAGAATGTTCAAAAGGTATTCGAGGTCGGGAGGACTAACTTATTGTTGATGTTCTGAAGTGTTTCATATCTTTTGTTGGTTCATTGATCGGAACAGTAACTTACTTCTGCGGATTCGCTCTTGATTTTGGACCCTCTCTCCCCATATCTGACAGTTTCAGCTAACCCCCTCCCCCCGTTCTGACCCATCATATGACATTTTGATATACCCCACCCCTATTTAAAGGCTCAAACAAGTCTAATTTCAACCCAAGTAGAAAAAATTTAAACCAATTAACTGCCATTTTCATCAAGTTTGAGCTTTCTGTGTAGTACCGTTGACTACCCCGTGTGTACTACCCCCAGACCCCCTTTGGACTCCAGCCGCCGATTCAGCCGCTGCGCGGCTGACTGACTGTAGATGAAGCCTAATGCCATCCAACGATAGTAAAATTGTTAGAATCCGAGCAGAAATGAGAAAGCTACAGCATATTTGGTGGAGGCAGTATTCATCGATCACAGCAAACTGTGGGCGGCTTATACTGAACCACGATCGAATCGCCTTGAAAAATGCATTGGAAAAACGCTTCGTCGAGCGGTTACGTTTGAACAACGATTTCTCGTTTTGTGGATAACATATAAACGTGAAAGTTGTTACGTTAATAAAACAAGACATACTCTTTTAATTTGTGTTGGTTTGGTATTTTTATTGTAAAAATTGAATTGCTGAGAATTGGTACAAAATAGTAAAGTTTAAGTTAGCGCTAGATCAATATAATGCCTACTTAAAACTTGCAACTAATGAATTCGGATAGATGCAGTATCGTGCATTTCAACGATGGTAAAATTTCTCAAATCCGAGCAGAAATGAGAAAGCTACAGCACATTTGGTGGAGGCAGTATTCATCGATCACAGCAAACTGTGGGCGGCTTGTAATGAACACTGGAAACTGATCGCTTTGTGTTTGCAATGTTTTGGTAAAAAGCTTCGTCGAGCGGTTACGTTTGAACAACGATTGCTCGTTTTGTGGATTAGATATAAATGTGAAAGTTAACATTTGAATAAACCAAGACATACTCTTTTTAATTTGTGTTAGTTTGGTATTTTTATTGTAATAAATGAATTGCTGAGAATTTGGTACAAAATAGTAAAGTTTAAGTTAGCGCTACATAAATGTAATGCCTACTTTAGATTGGTAATTAATCCATTCAAGTAGATGAAGCATAATGCCATCCAACGATAGTAAAATTGTTAAAATCCGAGCAGAAATGAGAAAGCTACAGCATATTTGGTGGAGGCAGTATTCATCGATCACAGCAAACTGTGGGCGGCTTATACTGAACCACGATCGAATCGCCTTGAAAAATGCATTGGAAAAAAGCTTCGTCGAGCGGTTACGTTTGAACAACGATTTCTCGTTTTGTAGATAACATATAAACGTGAAAGTTGTTAGGTTAATAAACCAAGACATACTCTTTTAATTTGTGTTGGTTTGGTATTTTTATTGTAAAAATTGAATTGCTGAGAATTGGTACAAAATAGTAAAGTTTAAGTTAGCGCTACATAAATATAATGCCTACTTTAGATTGGCAATTAATCTATTCGGGTAGATGAAGCATAATGCCATCCAACGATAGTAAAATTGTTAAAATCCGAGCAGAAATGAGAAAGCTACAGCACATTTGGTGAAGGCAGTATTCACCGATCGCATCAAACTGTGGGCGGCTTGTAATGAACACTCGAAACTGATCGCTTTGTGTTTGCATTGTTTTGGTAAAAAGCTTCGTCGAGCGGTTACGTTTGAACAACGATTGCTCGTTTTGTGGATTAGATATAAATGTGAAAGTTAACATATGAATAAAGCAAGACATACTCTTTTAATTTGTGTTAGTTTGGTATTTTTATTGTAAAAAATGAATTGCTGAGAATTGGTACAAAATAGTAAAGTTTAAACCATCAGTTATTGGCTCCAGTGTTTATTTGTGAATTAGGATTAACTGATTCGTATAGATGAAGCATAATGCCATCCAACGATAGTAAAATTGTTAAAATCCGAGCAGAAATGAGAAAGCTACAGCATATTTGGTGGAGGCACTATTCACCGATCACATCAAACTGTGGGCGGCTTATACTGGACCACGATCGAATCGCCTTGAAAAATGCATTGGAAAAAAGCTTCTTCGAGTGGTTACGTTTGAACAACGATTGCTCGTTTTGTGGATTAGATATAAATGTGAAAGTTAACATATGAATAAACCAAGACATACTCTTTTAATTTGTGTTGGTTTGGTGTTTTTATTGTAAAAAATGAATTGCTGAGAATTGGTACAAAATAGTAAAGTTTAAGTTAGCGCTAGATCAATATAATGCCTACTTTCAACTTGCAACTGATGAATTCGGATAGATGCAGTATCGTGCTTTCCAACGATGGTAAAATTTCTCAAATCCGAGCAGAAATGAGAAAGCTACAGCACATTTGGTGAAGGCAGTATTCATCGATCACAGCAAACTGTGGGCGGCTTGTAATGAATACTGGAAACTGATCGCTTTGTGTTTGCATTGTTTTGGTAAAAAGCTTCGTCGAGCGGTTACGTTTGAACAACGATTGCTCGTTTTGTGGATTAGATATAAATGTGAAAGTTAACATTTGACTAAAGCAAGACATACTCTTTTAATTTGTGTTGGTTTGGTATTTTTATTGTAAAAAATGAATTGCTGAGAATTGGTACAAAATAGTAAAGTTTAAGTTAGCGCTACATAAATGTAATGCCTACTTTAGATTGGCAATTAATCCATTCGAGTAGATGAAGCATAATGCCATCCAACAACAGTCAAATTGTTAGAATCCGAGCAGAAATGAGAAAGCTACAGCATATTTGGTGGAGGCAGTATTCATCGATCACAGCAAACTGTGGGCGGCTTATACTGAACCATGATCGAATCGCCTTGAAAAATGCATTGGAAAAACGCTTCGTTGAGCGGTTACGTTTGAACAACGATTTCTCGTTTTGTAGATAACATATAAACGTGAAAGTTGTTAGGTTAATAAAACAAGACATACTCTTTTAATTTGTGTTGGTTTGGTATTTTTATTGTAAAAATTGAATTGCTGAGAATTGTTACAATATAGTAAAGTTTAAGTTAGCGCTACATAAATATAGTGCCTACTTTAGATTGGCAATTAATCCATTTGGGTAGATGAAGCATAATGCCATCCAACGATAGTAAAATTGTTAAAATCCGAGCAGAAATGAGAAAGCTACAGCATATTTGGTGGAGGCAGTATTCATCGATCACAACAAACTGTGGGCGGCTTATACTGAACCACGATTGCTCGTTTTGTAGATAACATATAAACGTGAAAGTTGTTACGTTAATAAAGCAAGTATTTTTATTGTAAAAATGAATTGCTGAGAATTGGTACAAAATAGTAACAGTTTAAGTTAGCGCTAGATCAATAATAATGCCTACAAATATTTAAAAATCAATAGGCATTCCGCTTTTACTTCTATTCCGCGTTTTTGCACCCTTCCTAAAAGTAGTTGCGTTTTTTTGCATGACGTCACAGATTTTTGTGACGTCACTAACCAAGGCGGCCGATCCTAAACCAGCACCTTTGTTTCTTGTTACAACATTGCTTCTTATCTTTCAATCTTCGAACACTTCGGAAAATTATTATGTGAAACTCAAAATATAATGACATCAGTCAAGTTAGGCAGATGCCTAGCGCAGAAGTCACTTGAATGTACGCACGTGTTCTGTAACATATCGTGGCATGATGAGTTAGTCTCGGTACATCACTTGTATCTAGTCTAGGTCCCATGGGGAAACTTTTGCCCTTTTTGATACCTCATTCTGCCATCTTCGTCATTTCGGCTTAATCGGTGGTTGTTTTTGGTTTCTGCGGAATTGGTCGTCGATAAAACATCATATGATATTGGTCAGATGCAACTTCATTTAGGATAAAATTGTTTTTTCAACGTGAATGTAACAAGAGCTTTATAATTGCTGATAGCCACTTTGGCTGTTATCAAATCAGCCAACATTTCAAACCACAAAGATGTCACAATTCTCCATTTATTCCTATCTATGCCTATTCCATATGCAAAGATAACTCTTACGATATGGCAGCCAACAATCCGTTTTTCCAGGCAACCAAACTTTGACATTTTTTATCGCTTGCGCTCAGGCGACGTTGAAATAATGTGGAGAGATCAACTGTTGTTTTCTGTGAATGCATGTGCCTCTTCTGTTCTTTTGGCAGTTAGACCTCAGAATGACTTGTCATGAACATTAAAGAATTTGATTTGTGATTTTAAAATCAAAGCTATCAAAATGACTTACTTTTTGTTGTCGCTCAACAAATCTCTGTTCCAATCTCGGCGTTTGCAGGATGTGAGCTCCTTGCAGGCTAGGTGCAGCTAGTTTTGAAATTATACATGCAACAAGTCTGCAATCAAAGGAACTGAAATTCCAAGTAAACTCTGACAACCCAAGACACAGACGTGACAGGCAGCCTTTTCACACAATGATACAAAGATACTGAAAGACCTGTCTGAACTTACAACTTTCATTTCAACAAACCTCTGTCTCATGCAGATAGTCTGTGAACGTGGTATTGGGAGTTGGGTGTTGGCAAGACGCATTGAAAGCTATTTGAAAAGCTTGGGATTTGAAAGCAAGACGTGATGAAACACCTATGTTAAGTGTTAACATGTAACGATTGTCGATGTTTTCGTTTTTTTCTCCCAGTGTAATACTTCTTGCAAAACACTATTGTCATTGTGTTTTAGAGTTAATACTTCTCTCAGTACCCAGGTGTGTAGTGGGTCGTAGTTTGTAAAATAACCTTTGCTGACCAAAATGTCAAGACTTGGTGCCCTTTACCAGAAACAATTAAACTAGAAAAACAATGTGTTTGATGTGTGATGCGAATAAATGATGATAATAATATCTGAAGGTTTCTACCGTGTGACCATCAAATTATTGTAAGCGTGATCATGCACGGTATTGGAGTATTAGCGATAGGCTATCTATAGTATTGTAGATTATTGCTAAGTTTAACGCGCTATGTTTAGAGCTTTATGCAGATATTTGAAATATTGTTTAATGTTTATATCCAACGTTTTAACTGTGATGTTAATTTTAGAATTAGACAATGCAGTAAAGTTGCCATTTCTACCCTGCGACCCTTCCAAAGACAACTTTAAGGTTCGCTGGATTTGTTTTGAAATGAGTGTCGTATCGAAACTTTACAGCTGCAACTGAGGCTTTTCGCATTGTCAACATGACTGCACCATTCAAATCTAGCAAGTGCATGTTCTGTAATTTTGCATTACTTGGACGTTTTCTAACTTTCATTAGGCAACTTCTGGCTTCGCAGAACTTCTAAAAATCAAGAAGTCAGCAAGTTTCTCAGTGATCAACACATCTGTCCAATATGAAATTCTTTCAAAAGGTGCTGAAATTTTATGCAGATGGAAGTGTAAAGCAGATGAATTGCATACACTTCAATAGACACCAGACTATGCAGGTTGATAAAATTGCAGCCATTGAATATAGAGTGCTTCAATCCAAATTTTGTGACCCGGAAAAAAATGGTTTATTCCTTTTCAGGTCTGCAGGATTTGACTCGAATGTCTAGTTGGTTTTAGAATTCATTTTCTTGTGAAAAAAATTCCAGTCAAAAGTTTCTGCATCTGCTTCATACTTTTATGTCCAACCATGCACACGTGACCTCTAACGCACTTCCATTTATCTCATCGTGTCTACACTAACAGGTGAAACCAATCATCTGATCGTAAACGCTAAATTGCAGCAGAAACCGTCGATTAGAGTTGATTTGTTTTGTCAAGTGGCGGATAAATGCCGTGTCCTTGCCAAGGATGGGTTCACAATTTTAACTACTTTTTAAAAAGTCGGAAATCAAAGCAGTTTCCGCCTTTATTCCTCTCCGTATTTTATTTAATTTATTATTTCCGCCTCGATTAACTTTTGACACTGCAACGAAATGGGATAAATTTTATAATTTATGTTACTGAATAGCATGCTTTCACGATCTTTTTCAAACCACGCTCACAAAGGGTGCGTTTCCGAAAGTGTCTTACACGAGTAAGATGCTGCACAACGTACCTTGCCTGAAAAATCAGTCCTTTTATTAATTTATTGTCTGAAGATGTCGAATCAATGTAACAGACTTTGTTGCCAAGGAATTGCCTTCCAGAGCAGCTACGTTAAATAGCTGTTGAATGAGAAGTAAGGTTTCTTTTCTTCAAGAAACGAATGAATTGGTTAAACCAATGATCAACAAACATATTAAATCAATCCATTTGTAAAAGTAGAATTCCGTCTTATCAGCCGTAGAATTCCAGATTGAACATTGGGTGAAGAAATGAACACGCGCCATCGTAACTGTGACTTAATCGAAGTGGAATAGCCAGGTGTTTTAATTTTTTCCATTTACCCTTGATATGAGGAACTGCAACTGAACCAGACTTTGACTGAAGCTTTGCGAAATATTGAACTAAACATCTGCATAATTGAAAGAGGCACCATTAGACATAACCGAATCGGGTTTTCATAAAATGCTGTGGTGTCGCATCACAATGCAGCAAAAGGTCTTATTCTCACCAGCAAAGGTAACTTCACTAGACGTTGAAGCAATGTAAAAAGGATAACTTTTGCTTGGTACATACGAATGTCGTTAATCATTCAACCTCCAAAAGAGAGAACAAAAGAGGGGAATGCTGACATGGAAGAACACTGCTTTATCTCTAAAACCAACTTGGTGTCTGACATTTCCAATTACTCATGTTGTGGTTCATTTTCTTTTACGTTGTTTCAACATACGCTGCTTGTGCGTCATGACCGAAATTACGTAATTAATCACAAAACGTCTGCGGAACAAGAGGAAAGATATCACAAGACAACAAGCTTGTCCATTCACAATTTTGCTACGCTTGGTCGAAAGACAATCTTTCTGGTGGTATTCGCTTTGGCGGAACACATTGAGTAACCGCAAAGCATCCTCGTAACACAAAAAGCCTTTAAGTAGTTTGTATACAAAAAAAATCGCGTTATCAAAGTTTAAACCGACTTGTGGTTAATAGACTTTTCAATCGATCAGTTCCATGATATTCTGAGGCAGTCATGGGAAAGAAAAATGAACAGAAAGCTGATTACTTTGTTCCAGTGTGGGCTCTAAATCTTTGTCACTGATTATAAAAGTATTTTGAGAAAACAACAAAGAGAAACGAAATCTAACAATGCGTACAAGAATATTTTGGCCTGATTAGAATTGAAGGCTTTAGCTTTTGCTTTCAAATCGCTTTCTAACGAGGAACGGAGTAACCAATCTTGACAATTTCCTGCTAGATATCTTCTTGTGCAGAAACTTATTGTATCCTTGCTTGTATTGAGATTACTTGTCTCGGATTTGCCGATTTCGTTCCATTCATATTTAAATTACTCAACCACTCTAGGACTTCTACGTCTGCAATACTGCTTTCAGGAATCTTCTTTATAGGTCCCTGCTTTCAACAGAAAGTTCAGAAAGTTAGCATTCACCATCAAAGGAAAAAGAACTTCTTTGGATGTTCAGCAATGATTTTTATCCATTTCTAAACCAAACAATCTTGACAAACATCTACAGTTTTTGCCACTGCTTAGCATTCCAATATATTCAACATAAAATGAAACACAAAAATTGAACCGTCTAGGCAACTCTAAGTCTAGTAATTAGAGTTTAGTAGTTGATTTTAATATCCGTCATCATTCGCGATTGCTTTGAAGTGAACACGATCAGTGACGACAACATGTTACTCCTTTTCCTGACCACCCAGATGAAACATTTTATTACAGTTTTCACTTCACATCAACTCATCATCATTAACATTTTATAATCGTGTACAATTGAATGATGTTTATATCTAAAACTATAAGCTTTTGTTCAACGCATTCACGGATGTGGTCTTTCATTACCGTGTTATTAAAATATAGTTGATAAGGAAATTGAATAGATTTTCAGACTCATGTTCAATTAAATTAATACTGAGGCGTATTATAAAGTATGATGTTTTGCTTTATGATCTTTCAAACAAGGATGTAATTACAAGTCAGTTCAAGTTTATCAGGTAGCTCACGTGGCAATTTCCTTGCTCGTTATTAGCCTTATCGCCATGAAGCTTTCCTGTTTTTCCGTTTCCTGTGGATTGTTATAAAGCAAATAAATACATTGAATATGTTTAACAAAACTTATCTTTAAACCCGAACGGATTTGCTATCGGTTTACAACCAAACACGCTTCTCAAGAGGCAGAAATATCAAAGCTCATAATCTTCGCAACTATAAATATTTTTATACATACCATCGTTTCCAAAAACTTTCTGATCCACCCAGTGCTTATTCACATTTTCAGATGACCTTTCAAATTAGGTATCAAGCTAAATTGGAAAGTTCGTTAAACAGCTTGCTACTGTCAAAACAAGCCTAACCAACTAAAGGATATTTTTTTAGTTTACTAGGTCTTGAGTATTCAAAGTGCTAGTTTATCGCGATAACTTCTCTGCAGAACTGATTTCACAGTAGCTCACAACGTGTTCCATATCTCTCATACAACGGCGGTCGAAGTAGCTCTTTATTTTTTACTTTATCAAACCTTCATCGATGTAATCTAACGGTGACATGAAGCACTTCTTTATTTTGATAACCTTGACGACAACATATAGTCATTGGGATATCCTGACTAAACTTCCATATCAACCAAGAAAACCTGCACGAGTTTTTGCTTAGCTTTAAAGATTATTCAAGTGTGTGCGGTGTAATCCTAGGGCTGTACACTGTACAGTCGGGCGAAAAATATACGACTACACCGACTCCTCGGTTTATAACTGGCTAACTCAGACTCCGGACACGCCAAAATCTCTGACTCCACAACTTTGACTTCACAGCCTTGACAGGGCTGTGGTCAGGCGAAAAATATACGACCCCAACTCCTGGGTTTATAACTGGCCGACTGACTCCGGACACGCCAAAATTCCACGACTCCATAGCCCTGAGCAATCCACGTTGTCCAAGCATTGCTGTTACGGACCATTGGATCCAAGCAATCGTTTTCCTACTGGTCAACTCAAGATATGATTTTGCTTCATGAACGCGTCCGATTTCCCTCTTGTTTATGTGGACTTCTAAATTTATAGTGATTGAAACGTCGGAAGTGGACTTTTGTATTTAACTGATAACATCGCTATTCGGGGCAATGCAATGCAGGGCATATGGAATAAAGCCGTCGCAAACTGACAGACTAATTTGAAGGATTCGACAGCTTGTGATTCGATAGTCAGAGTTGGATAACGAAAGTTGAATACTGTATATAAATTGCGTGTTGGGTGTCAAATGATATGAACGTTTAGGTTCTGCAATGAAAAGCAAGTTATTTAATTCGTAACTGACTACTTGCTGCATGAATAAAGACAATCGTTCCTTGATCTCTTTAGTTCAGGCATGGTTTAAGGATAGAAATTTTTTTGAAATTGCTTGAAGAGGTTAATGACGGCAAAAGGATCAATTTTCAAGAAAGAGCACTTCAACTTGTCTTGTTCGTCGTGTTCTTTTGTAGTTGCAGACTTTTAAAAGCAATCATGTTTGTCTATTTTGCTTTAAGTTGTATCAAGTTGCTGTTAGCACAATGTGTAGCACTATAGCACAACGTGCATTCCGCTCCAATTCAGGTTGTCTTGTTTGTACGTACACACTACAACACAGGCATCCTTTACGACACTGTAAAAACTTCCTCGGCGTCTGAAAATCGAGATCAAAAAGTCTGACTCAGTTTGTTTAAAGCTGTAATGACGCGCCAATTTGAAAACAAACTTTTTACAAGCTTGAAATGCAATCTTCTTTTTTGAGCAAAGTTCAAACAACCCGAACTCAAATGTTTCTGCAACAACATTCCAAAACGTCACCATAGAATTAAACACAATGTAAGCATCCGGCAATTGCAGTTGCATAGAGATCTCTGTGCAGTCAGATTTTTTTAATAAATCCCATCATAAGTTGTGATAATTACTTTGGTGGTTTGAGATAGATGACACAGCGTTCAACACGTCATTATTCTTCTGTTTAACTACATTGTTCAGATGGCTTTGAGTGGCGTGAAACGTTATTTCAAATCAATGCGTTCAATCCCAAGGTAGATTGACTCAGACCACGCCAATGACGTCTTTGCTATTCATTATGGACCATGCAGAAGACATAGACATGCGGAAAACTCATACAAGCAATTTTTTGATATTGAAAGTGCTGAAGTGAAGAAAACGTTTACCTAATTTGTCGATGGTTTCTCGTTGATTGAACTGTTGAACTGAGCCCTCGTGCTTTGATTTTGCACCTGACGCATATGGCACCATGATGTCATTCAATAATCAATTTGTTGGATACCAACTTCACACAGTATTTCAATTTCATGCTCAGTTGCCACATTTTAGATAGTCTTTCTGTTACATGATGAAATGTTAGTTGACAAATTGTTTTTGATAATTTTCTAGAGTTTCAGCATCAAAACATACATGTAAATACAACGTACCAAGCAAACGGTATCTTTTAATTATGTTATCAAAGTTGAGCTGTTCAACAAACACGACATCTTGATAAAAATGCAGAATTTGTTGATTACATCACTGTTTGGAAATGTATAAATCAACAAAAATAAGGTAAAAACGTAAGTTGAAATATTGCGTGGTACCTGGACTGGTTTAGTGGTCAAAATGATTTTGTAATTGTTCTTTCCAAATGCAGTTTGGAACATATTGTCTACGCAGGGACCCAGAAAGCAAACTAGTCCATCTGTACGTTGATTCAACATTTTAAAAAAGAACTGATTTGCTGGCCGGGGACTGGCCTGCGTCTACGGCTACACGAATTTTCCTTACGTAAATACGCCAATTCAAACGCGTAGTATGCAAACACTGCCCTTCCTCAATCGAGAGATTTTTTATTTAACTGTGAATTCTTTAAATAGCTTGCTATCATCTGTTCTATATCGCGTTTGTTGTCCAAGTTTTATTGCCTTGTTTAGTGGCGAGTATGTTGACCATTTCCTTCAACCGCGCTACTGTTCTTTTTTGAATGAGTAGAAAATACGTTCAAAAACCTTCAATTTGCGCGGAGGTTTGCTGCAGGATGCCAAGAGTCAGACGGGCTTTTCCACCGGCAAAGCAATTGGCGAGGAAATTCATCTTCTTCATCTCAACACTCAGTAATGTGAGAATGAATCTGTTTTCCCCAAAGCAATATTGAAGCAAACTACCCTCGCAGAATCGGCCACCCGGCGTAAACAAAATCAACTTTATCAGACGACCTTCACTACTCTTCGTTGTTGAAACTATTGCTAGATTGGCTTGAATTAATGTGCCTCACAATCAAACATTGGACAATCTTACGATGTAGGGTTTTTTAGGATGTACAGCGCGATATTATTTGTAGCAACAACAATTTAGTTGTTTTTTCGTAGCAGCATAAAATTGTAAACGTATTTGAAACAATGACCTACCCTCAAATTGACATTTTTAACAAGTGATTTTTTGGTTGCTTGCTTGCCTCTCGCAAGATAATTGTAACAAGTGACAGCTTCATCAAATGGGAGTGCCAGCGTCACTTCAAGTGGATAATTGTAGCAAGTGCTGTTGACAAGTCACTGCGTTTTTGTACTCAAATGAATGTAGCCAAAGTTTAGTAGTTTAGAATGTGCACATTTGAGAGTCACCTTCGAAGCTAAATGTCACGAAACATAAAAATTGCATCAGCGATACAGAAGAAGTAAGCTTAATGACCGTAACGACTTTCACTGGGCCTTTGTTTTACACTGTTCGTAAAGTGAAACCGTATAAAAAAATAATGGATTCTGTTATTAGCCTGCTGTACTTCGAAAGAGTGTATCAGTAAATACTACATACATAAATACATTTACATGGCGTTGTAATCGTTGCTTACATCTCGCTGTCAAATGTTTAGTTTCAAACTGCAACAAATTTTGTGTCATTTTGCACTCGAAACAGAAGCGATCTAGCTAGGCCTACATGTAACTCTTGAAATGCAGAAAGTAAGCTACAATGAAGGATAGGCCTTGAGTTCGTAGCGTTGCGCTAAGATTTGTGATATATTAAGTCTTCGAAGTGTTTAAGACAAAGATATTTAGAAAAGAAACTGAAAATTTGTTTTTCCGTGATTTCAAATTCAATTTTTAATGACAAAAGCCTATCAAGTCCAGTTATTTAAGCTACAAGTGTTGGGAATTCTGTGCATCAGTAATGTCTTGCAGCAGAAAGATCGTAAGCAAAATCGATGTTTCTGCCTCATGTTTTAATCTACTACTTTTTCGTCCATTATTACTGAAAGCAACATATGCTTAACGCAGCATATTCACACGTTGGAAAGCTGTCACTATTTAGGTCATGCGAGTTTGTGCAAAACGCATATTACTTAAATAAAAGAGTTGTTTTGGATACATACGATCAGTGACTTCAATGCTTTCCTATTTCAAACACACTTTTTGTGCAAAACTAGAATGCAGCCAAATGCTGTAGCTGCCTTTTATGAACAGATTAGTGGTAGTCATAATGCATTTCTACTCTGATTAACTGCCATCACTAGGTTTGAGTCCTTTCAAAATTTATGTGCCAATAGTTTATTTTACCCCATGTTTTATTTTTTAGGACAGAGCTGTCATCCGACAACGTCTAGTACTTCATCGCATATCTCAATCAGCAAGAAACATAGATCCTTTTTATTCTGAAGAAGCAGTTAAAAGAAGGTTTAGAAGACAAGTGCCTGATTTTCCGTCTGATGACGAAGATTTTGACGGAAGTGGAGAGTCTTTTCCAGATGCAAGAATTGATGTGGGAGTTACACAGAGTCCTCTTGTCCCTGAACCCCCATCTACTTCACCAACAGATTGGGGTATGTGTTCATTTTTAGACTACAAGTATTACGGGTCTGCTACTATTCGGTGAGTCCGATTCGGTGAGTTCCTAACCTCTAACCCCTAACCCTAACCCTAAACCCCTAACCCTAAAACGGCAATGATAATTAGGCTACGGTACCCGATAATTTAAAAAAAAAATTGAAAAAATCCCCCGTTAAGGGATCGGACTCACCGAATCGGACTCACCGAATCGAACTCACCGAAACGGGCCATTCCGAGTATTACAACCCCAATCGTAAAAGTTTCTTTTTCAAATCGTTTCAACGCTGGCAGACGTTAAAACGATATAAAAGTATTTTGCTAGCTGGATCATTCTAATGTTGCTTTGTTGCTTCTTGAGCATTGAATGACTGATAACATACTGCGCTGTTAAGCCAAACTGTGAAATATCCTGAGTATTTCACGAATGAGGAGTCAAATTTAACTCATGAACTTTAGTGTTGTGTGCTGTAACAACAACAGTGCTTACCCTGAGTCGCTGTGTGGGTGGCGATATTACAAATTTTTGGTCTGAAGTTGCACCTTGAAAATGTGGACTATCAGATCACATCGCCAATATACAGTGTGACTGTGTGATGTGAAATTTTCATGAGTACTTTACACTGTTATTTTAACGTGACGATAAGTTGCATTTAGTTGGAAAAGTGGACCTTACCGATCTATTCAATATCCTTTCATTGTTTGCGTTAGTGTTTAGTTCTCGAAAGAAAAGCCTTTCGTAAAGAATCACACAAATATGGCTTTGAAGTTTATATACGTATATAAATTGTTTCCAAAGACGCTGATGCGAAAAACTTCACAGCTAAACTACAATATGTTTTGATGTTTTTGCGCCCAGGTGTGTGAACTCAGAGATTTTTATTAAACCAAGCACCAACATATATCTTCCTGGCTGTGTTGAATGTTGCTACATAAAATGAACACATAAAACTGTCACGGACTATTAAACTAATTATGTTATTCGTGAATTTATCAACTGAACTTTATCACATTGTTTTACAAAGATACAATTTTGCTTCTGCATGCATTCTATATCTCTTCATAAGCAGCAAATAGGCAATGATTGCCAATCTGTTTCAAAGCAGACGACGCAGACACCAGCCGAGAAAAGCTGGCGTGTTTACATTTTTTCAACATCTAGCGACGTTGAAGCGATGTGAAGAAGGAATATTTTCTGTCGTAGTTGTGCGGTTTTGCAGCTGATGTGTTGATTGAAGTCCTTGAACCGTCTGCATAGTAGACAACGTTTATTGGTTCAGTATATTGGAGACAGAGGTCTAGAACCAAGTCATGGCTAGAACAAATTTAACCAAAAGTGGACGAGCTCTGTAAAATGTACCTTGACCCGAACGAAGACTGTGCATGCGCTTGCTGTTCTATTAATCCATCACTACCGTGCAAAACTGGTATGGTTGTACTGATAGCAGCTTAAACAAAAATTTTGAAATTTTTTCTAAATTCATCCCAATGACAAATGCTGTCGTTTCATGATCATAGAACATATGTATTGACTTATCATTTGTGTTTTGCTTTTTTTAATTACTCTGACACCTAATAATTAAATAATTACTTAAGCAAACATAAAATTTAATGCTTGAGAGTGTGATCATCAAAAAGAAGTACTGCTTTTCGGCAGTCGAGACATGTTTTCGGAAAAGTCTTGATGGCCAGTATGGAAGATTTCCTCTCTTCTTCTCAAAAAGAACTACTTTGTATTTTCGAATAACGTTTTGTAATGGCATGATTTAGTATGGAAATTTATCGCCAGACGTGGAAGCGATGTAATAGACATTTTGTCAAGCTAATCTTTTCACACCAGATAGACATAACAATAAACTAAGCCTACAGCTATGAAAACACTAAGCGTAAGTTCACGATTGGGTACCATTCTGTTATATTTTGACTTTCACTAAGCTAAGATTTGTGGAAGAAGTTATACTAGATATAGAAATCATAAGCTATGCTGCAACGGTAATCGGTAAAAATCCGCCTTGATAAATATTACCCTGGTCAATGTCTTGCTAAAAAAATTATTGGATGGATATTTACCGACATTCTGCTGCAACAAACTGCAGCACCTTTATATAGCAAAGTATTGAAAAACATCTAATGCGTTTGATTGGTAAGCAATGAAATACACCCCATTGCTTCAAACATATATATTTTTCATTGATGACATGGATGTAAAAAGTTCATGACATTTTGTTTTGCAGTGTTGTTTATCAAACCGAGGTCTAAGGTTATCTTGAGATTGATGTGAACAAAACACACCACTATTTCCCGTAGTGATGTTGAAGCTATTACTCGTGTGCCGTGGCTTTAACGCTATTGCTTGCACAGTGAGTTTTGTTCTGTATCACTCAAAGAGATATCCCGCCCACATTGTCTACTGACTAGTTTTTGTGTCCGTTTTTCGTCTCGATATGTCGAAAATGATGTGCTTTGTTGTTTGGGCACTTGGCAGCGAAATGGTACAGACAACTCAGACGAGACATACCGTAAACGTAGTAATACTTCATGAATGAGCAATTACTGCTTACAACAGCTCTTTTCAACTTTAGTTAAGACGTAACGTTTTATACGGGATTCGGATCTGTCAACAGCTGTGTTGCCAAATTTTTCTGTGAAAAGCTAATCTTCTAAGGACCATCTTTGCTGCCATGTGGTTTTGTCGTTTTTCTGCAAACGATTACGCTCTTAGATTACGTCGTCTACATGTGCACTGACGTTAGAGTGACGCACAAAAAATACCATGCTGCTGCCACCGTTTGAGGAATTATTTGGCTGTGAAAATTTGCCCGCAGTTTGCGGGCCTCAAACGCTAATCACATTATTTGTAGTTGAAATAGACTTTACTGTACCTGGTGTTTGCACTATGTGGTTTGGTGATGGCTCCACTAGCAAACGATATTCTACCACTTATAACCGAACGACTGCATGAAAGATGCCGCACAAATTAATTGAACAATAAAAGGTTTGATGAAAAAAAAAAAAAAGGTTTGATTTTATAGTACGTAAAGAAAAACAATCGCTTCAATCCAGAGCAACCAAATCAAAACAAGTATAATTTTTAAAGGCATGGGAACAGGACGCAAGACCAGTTTAATTTCCGCATCATCTCCCTCCGTACAATTTTACGGGAGGTTTTAGCGTCGGTTCACCAAAGAAATATATTATGTACAGATCGTTTCGTAAAGTGGTTGATCATCTACTGTTTACCGAGATGAAGAGTTTCATGTTCTTTTCAACAACTGGAGTGATTAATGCACAATTGTAGACTGCAAACTCTTCACCAGGCAGACCTGCGTATTTGCAATTAACTACGTCTTGCGTATGCGTGACCTTTGTGGTAGCTAAAGTTAGTTGATATGGAAGCTGCATCATGTGACGTGATAGACGTTCAGTCGGGTGATTAGTCATTTGTTGATTATCACTGTTACCTAATGCACTTCGGTTTCCTTCGCATATAATAAAAGTACATAGGCTAAACATATTGCTTTTCACTACAATGATGCTAATTGATCTACTGTATCTTGCAAGTATTTGCAGGATAGGTGAAAAGATCAAGATAGATGTTGTTGTCTAGTGCCGACAATTGTTGTCACCATTCTAGCTTCAAAATCAGTTATTGACAATGAAATTAAAGTCTCCCAATCCCCGAGACAGTTTCAATTTCATCACATCACACCTATGACATAGATTGGATGCTTTGGAAAGTGATAACGCTGGTTCGAACCTTATCGTGTCTATAGTTTTTCTATAATTCATAAAAGGGGTTGTAGCCGTTATGCTTACATGAAATCTGGTCATGTGACTCGGCTTCTATTCAGTAGTTGTCCTTGTTTGTCGAACAATTGGATACATAGTATCAGCCACCGCTTTTACATCTGCGCAGCTGCACGTCTAACTTGTAATTTTGTTACTTTGGCGAGTGATAACGAAGTAACAAGTGGATTTTGGCGTCCTTCGTGGTCGACTGACAATTATATCTGAAATGCTTCCATTTCTTCTTTTTCTAGTCCGTCCAAAACGACAATCGTTTTATGTTGCAAACCGCCTTTAGTTCCACAAAATAAATAATAATTTGTTGTAAAAACAGCACTATGAAAACCCCACCTCCCCAGCCCACTAAGCGAAAAAGAACAATCATGAAGGAAATGCAATTACTGGTGTATTGCCACTACTTCGAAAACTTTAAAAGATGCATTGCCGATCTTAAGAACAACTAATTTTATATCATTCAAGACCTACATGCTTGACTACGTTAGGTTGTAATCATCGTATTTTTTAATTTCAGTTTGGTACAGAACAAAGATAAACTTTTTGGATTCCATTGAGTATTACGAAGACTTAGCGGATTACAACACTGATGCCTTTGCAGACTTATCCAATGAAATAATGGTTGATGTGAGTTTAGATTTTTTTTTCGAGTAGGCTTTATTAATTGTTGTGTCCCAACTAGCAACGTTTTTACATTGATTAAACATCTGCAGATATTGAAGCAATGCAAAAACGGGATTTTTTTTCTGGCTGGTAAGTGAGATGTTGTAGTACACAAAGGTCTCAGTGGTGTTTTAATGCTGATTTACTCATAAAATATTGCTGGAGAAAAATGACCGCAATGCTCAAGCGCCCATCTTGTCCATTTAGAATTTAGATACTGACATCATTGCAATGCACACTGCACAGGTTTTTCATAGAAAAATTACGCTTCTAAGTTCGAGCCAGCCACAATCCTTTTTTAACAAAGTTCTTTTTTTCTTCGTGTAAAAATCTCAAATTTATTCAAAACATTATTTCTCAAAAGTGTTTCTCCCGTGGCGGCTTTTCCAGACAATGATTTTGTGAGTAGCGTTTCCGCAATTGGCACTTATTTATGACACTTGATATGTTACGCTTTGCAGGTTGAAGCGTACTTGCAAACACAGTTGGATGGTTATCACGAAGCTACTCCCCTAATGTTCAGGTAGCGTGTGCTAGAAATTAAATTTTATCAAAGTACCACAATTTAAAAAAAAAACTTTGCACATACGACGAGTTTAACTTCTGTAAAGTTGCTTATTTTGCAACAATTACAAATCTTGTGCATCGAAGCTTCGTCGCTAAAATTAGCGAACGTATATGCTCGCTGTGCTGACGAGTGCTCTGCCGATAACCAAGTACTGGACTCTTGTTCATGCCCCACTTTCAATCCGATTATTGAATTACAAAATCTGCTTACTGTAACATCTTTGCTTGATTGGTTTGCAAGCAATACGTGACGCTGACATTTGTGGTATTTAACTCAAGAGGAAACGTTTGCAATTTCTACGATAAGTGTTTGACCAATCTTATCTTGATTTATCTGTGTTGTGGTTACATATCTGTATGATTTACGTTTTCGTATTTATGTTGCAAGCGGTAGAAAGGAATGCATTTGTAGTTAATGCTCATAGATTTGAACAGCATTACATTAAGATTTAGAACCAATTGCAGAGTTTTGACAAGTGGCCTTTTTCTATGGAATCACTTTTCGTGTTGTCAAAATTTGATCCGTAATGCGATATTAAGTTTATTAAATCACTTGCTTCACGTTTTGTGTACTTCAAAGTGGAATATAAGTTTAATCTTTTATTTGATGAAAAACAGCCAAGACAAGTGATACTTCGTTGAAGGACATTGAATGTGTCTGGTAAGTTTGATAAGCCGATCAGCAATGTTGGCAGTTTTCCCATCAAAACTGCACCTGTGTGAGATGTTGCAATGATCGGAGTGCAACTGTAGCACATGCTTGAACAACAAACCAATTTTGTTATGTTTTTGCACCAATCAGCAAGCTGGAAGATGACGTGATGGTTTTGATTGACGTGGGATTGTGTATGTCGCATTCTGTCAACGACGTTACAGATGCGCTGACGTCATTGGTTACTGGAGGTCATATTGGTCGGTTTCGGGTCAGTGACGACGGATTTTCCATTCGCCAGATTGGCATCGACACGGAAAGACAGGAGTGCTGTAAGTTCGACTGTTTGAAACATTGTTTATGGAGATATATACTCCCATCTTTGTTTTGATATAACGACTGATTTCGCATTTCGTGCAGCATAGATTAGCTTCTCAGCAGACCACACCTGGCCAAACGACTAAAATTCAGGAAATGAAATGTAATTTTCTGTTTTTAGCACCTGGTCCTACGTTGCCGCCCATAGGCGTTCCACCACCCACTGAAAGTGAATCTCCTTCCTCAGACACTACAACAGTGCTTTCCCCACCTGGTCTCGATGATCTTGGGTTTGTTCTACCTGTACTCTTGTTGTGTCTCGCGTCTTGTTTCCTGCCTTAGCCATTTTTGCTGTATATCTGGCTGGCGTAATTCTTCGTAGTAGGTTACGATAATTTCGTCAAGTTTAACAATGCCTTCAGACAGCATAATCCGTCATTTTTTCACTGATTCAACGTCTGCAGACGTTCAATCAACGTAAAATGACGTATTTTTCTGTCTGGGCGGTTACCATTCTTATGACGTTCAGGTTTGGTTCAAGCACACCGACACCTCGATATCCACCACGCCCAACCCAGGTCCCAGCTTGTCGCTTTGATCAAGCCACGTGCAAGAACCGACAATGCATCGACAGAAGTTACGTGTGCGACGGCACTGTGGACTGCCTGGATGGTAGCGACGAGCCGGATTCTTGCGCAGGTACTCACATGGATATATTTACAAGATTGTTTTCTATGAAATACAAACCAAATCATTCAATCTGTAATAACACTTGGGATTGTTTTTGACAAAATCAAACTTGAGATTGCTTTACTTAAACGGTTTAGTTTAACTCGGAATGTTGCAAGCCCATTTTTACTATGTCAAGCCTAAGAAAATTTGTCATGGTTTTGCACATGTACTTGTAGTTGTATCAGATGGTGTTTAGTGTTTGCTATTCATTCACACGCAAGCGATAAATTATAATAGAGAACAGAACTTAGCTCGTGTCACATGAAAAACAGAAAGTTCTACCTTTGTCTACTGTATTTTGGTTTGTTTTTCTCGAATCTAACCGTTGCGAACTTTGATTTCGAAATGATGTAGTTTTTTTATGTTTCCAAATAACTTTATTGCTGTATAACAAACCCTTGAAGAATTGCAATGTACGAAGAAATTTGCATGGTACCACCTAACCAAGGGAAGTCATTAGTGTAGAAGTTCTCACACGCAGAACGCAATTTACTCATAACGTGCAATTCGCTTATTTCTGATTTGTTTGAAACAGTTTCTGCAAACCAGTGCGACCCCACAGAATTCTTGTGTGTTGGAACCGGAGTTTGCGCCCAGAAAATCTGGCGTTGTGATGGTGATGATGATTGTGGAAACGGATATGACGAGTCGAATTGCCGTGAGTTTTTCGATAACTTTCACCCTGACGAACAATCTTTTTTTTTAAAGTGTGTTCCTGTATAAGGGTTTCGTTACATCGCTGGCTACCTAAACCACATAAAGTAGCCTAAATGCCGACGAGCTCTGCCTACTGCAACAACCTTTACCTTCAACCACGAGTGCTTTTCTATTGTTTGATCTATATAGGCTTAACTACAGAAGCGACAAAAACAGTAACAGCTTCATTCCATTGCTGTTGTAGCCCGATTGGAGAAGGATAACATTATTCATCCGTTTTCAAGCCGGTTTCGAATTCACCGGCGATGTGTAAATAATAATTACTGGGCAAGTCATTAATCACAGTAAAACCAAGCCGACACCAATATGACTTATTGCTTTGCGAGCAGTCACTAAGAGCAATAAGCCTTTGATTAACAGCAAGCCTGTCAAGTTATTTGTGTAAATTTGTCTTTTGCTTTTATGTCTTGATTACAATCAGTTGAAATCTAATTGACTCTATTCTTTGGTTTGGTTTTATCATAAAACCGTTTCGCATTTCCAGAAAGATCTTTGTCAATAATCAAGCAGCCAATACGCAGATACTTTTTACGTTGATTCAACGACTGCAGTCGTTGCTGGCTTGGAATAATAGCTTATCAGTCACTAAACGCAGCTAAACTCGTTCGCTCTCAACTTTGCAACTGTCTATTGATATAATTTGCTTTCTGATCCGTGCAATAATGGCTTCCTGCAAAATGGGCCAAGTTTTCATTCGGTTTTCTCCTGCAGCAACGGCATCTCCGGAGTCAAGGTGTGAAGCTATACAGTTTGAATGTCGCAACCAGGTTTGCATACCGAGCAGCTACCAATGCGATGGTGAGAATGATTGCAACGACGGCAGTGACGAAGAAGATTGTAGTGAGTTGATCATTTTTTTTATCTGCTGTTTCAAAACGTGAGACAACATCTTTCAAATGCTTGGCATCTTCATTTAAGCTACTGGGGCAGAAGGTCATTATAGCTTCTTATGCGTTGTAGGTTTCTTATGAATACATGACATTACACGTGTCTGTTATGATTACTCTTAACTTGTAGCTCACTCTAAAATTGCGAAGTTCTCAAGTTTGTCTTCAAACTTAAAGCATCGTTTTTCCTGACTTTGACATGTCATTTGCTACTCCATATGAAAGTATTTTTACTTTTCCAGGTGCTCCGATTGTGATCACTCCCCCACAACACCTAGTGAATGCCGTGGAAGGAGAAACAGTCACCCTGGAATGTGAGGCCGTCGGTGTTCCAAGCCCCATCATATCATGGAGGGTAAACTGGGCAAATGTTCCACCACCTCCACGAGTTACCATGACAACAAAAGATGGGAAAGGGACATTAACGATACGGTAAGCAAACTAATGTTAGGTATGACAGCTGTGAGTCAAAACAAAGCAAATATTTTTGTAAACAAAACAAACTACCTCTTCTTTTAGTAAAATCAAACCATCTGACCAAGGAGCGTACACTTGTGAGGCCATGAATCCAAATGGGTCTATATTGGGCACTCCGGATGCTGTTGTCACTGTGGAGGAAAATCCCAAGCCTACTGTTGAGCCTACGTTTCCTGTAGAACCAGTAGCACCTACTGGGGGTGAGTCCTCACATTACTAGTGGAACAAGTGTTATCGTGTTTCATATATCTTACGTTTGGTTAGTTAGTATGTTATGTTAGTATATTTAGAAACGTTATGTTAGTATGTTTAGAAAAACATTTGTTGATTTCAAGTGATATACTGTATATATTTTTGCATAGATAGCATGGTAATTAACTGTTGTTTGTTCTAGGTGATGCTGGTTTTTGTCCCCCCGGGGAATTCAACACATCGCCAGACTACCCAGACGAATGCAAGCCATGCTACTGTTTTGGAGTCACTGACCAATGCTCATCCAGTAAACTTCAATTTTCTAAGGTACTGTAGTTAGTTTTGTTTGAGCAAGTTGTGCTTGTAAAGTTTGTACAGATTCTTGCAAGTTCATTCACATGTTTTTAAGATCTAGTTGAACATAAAAGAATTGTTTTACTACCATTGTCTCTTTGATTAGCTTCTTTTTCTAAGCTACTTGTAATAACATTTTAATGGCTCATACATTATGTGGTAATTTTACAGGTGGGAATAGAATTCACCGAACCTGATGACAAGCAAGGAGTAACATTGCAACCTGAAGATGTGGATGGGGATCCTGAAAGATCGAAACCGATCACCGAAAACCAAATTGATGTCAATCCACCTGCTCGGGAACTACAGCTTATTGATTTATCCAAAAGATTTTTAGCTGCGGCACATTACTGGAGCTTGCCAGCGCAGTTTTTGGGAGCGAAGGTTGGGACATTGTTAAAAAGTTGTGTTTTCAAAGCGTTACGTAGAAATTACGTGTAAAGTGCAGTTCAGCTCTTTTGACATGACAGCAACCTGTTGTTAGTAACTTGGCACCGGTTACGTGGAACGCACTGCTTGAGGTACCGAGACCCTTAAGACTTATTTGGTGAATTTTAATGGACAAGACATACATTGTTAAGTTCATAGGTTCAAATCTTCGAAACAAGATTTTCCTGTGTTTGTATAATTTGCTACGCAATCTCGTGGCAGCTACGATTGCTCACGTGTATTGTAGATAGATGCCACCAAATGCAGCGTATTTTTCTTTTTTTTTAACAGATAAACAGCTACGGTGGCACTTTGACGTTTTCCTTCAGTTACAACACTTCGTATCATATCCCGAGTACCCCGACAAATCACAGTGACGTCATTCTCGAGGGAAACGGAAAAAAGTTACATTACAAAAGTCAAGAACCTCACCCGGAGGCGGCGATCAAGCACAAGACTGAAGTTGTTCTTGAAGAAGTTGGTTTCCTTGTTAAATGTCTGAGTGTGCATTATTAATTTTTACATTTAATCAACGTAAATTATCTAGTCTACTCTTTTAGTAAAATTGATGCTTGCTGCATTGATTCAAAGTCTGCAGACGCTGATTCAATGTAAAAAGCACCAATTTAGCCAGCTGGGTTTGCCGAGGTAACAACATGTTGTCCCGAACATCCTTCAACATTTATCTTATTAGCATCGGTCTTGTGGACAACGAGTTCAAGTTATGTTTGTACAGTTGATAGAGATCTTGTTTGATTCTCAGCACTGCAGCGAAAAATCGAATTTCTTTCTTTGGCGCAGGAACAATTCAAAACTGCCGACGGCAAGCCCGTGTCTAGAGAGGAAATGTTGAACGTGTTAGGAAAGCTAGACCGAATCCTATTGAGAACTGTCTATGATAAATCTATGCTCAGCACAGGGTATGATATCATCATAGATTTTTTACTGTTGATTCATGATTGTTTGTGGTTGTCTTGTTGTGCTGAGTGTCCATGCAAATCTCGAGTCTGCCACTGTTTTAGAACGACCATGAGTCTACTTTGCCCTTTGAGGGTTCCCTCAAATAGATTTGATGCTGTTCTAATCTATATGTTTGTAAACGTTGCTCCAACCATGAATAGACTACCCAACTTAGCCTGACCTGCACGACAAATTAACATCGATAAAAGCTGAAAACAGAATTTGTTTTTGTTTGCAAAGTTTCAATTTTAGAAATAGAGTGCAGGCCTGAATGGTGGACTAGGTCGATTTTTTATGAAGTATCATCAACAGCTAGCAAAATTCGTTATTTTTACATGATTTTACAATGTAAAAATGACAATTTTTTTTGACTGGACATCAATGCTGTATGCAATGCGGAACACGTTCAAGTCAGAAAGAAATACGTCTGATTTAACGTCTGAAGACGTTGAATCAGTATAAAAAAAACGAATTTTTTACTGGGGTAAACACTGCTTTCTCAGAATTGGTGACGTGAAGCTGTTAGTTGCCGACCAAATTCCACCTCGTGAAGGCGAGAGCGACACCCAGGAAGCCGGCGTGATAGCGTATGCCGTTGAAGAATGCGTCTGCCCGGAAGGATATGAAGGACTTTCTTGCGAGGTGTGATGAGTTGTTCATAATTATCGTCTTATGTTTGCTCGAGAGTATCCTAATGGTTGTTTCGTCTTTGACCATTACTTTTTTCTATTACCCATCCGACACCAGTCTAAAATGTTGCAACCAGTTACATTTTTCAGTTGTCACTTGGCAGAACGCCAACTCAAAAGATTTCAGATGTACACATTTCAATTTTTTATTTAGTCTGTAGCGTAAAAGGATATTATTTCTACTGAAGTTTTGATTTCTGTTTTATGCAGCTTGAAACAAAACTTGTCCAACAACAATTTTTACACAACCATCTATTGCTCCGTTCCAGAATTGTTCACCTGGGTTTGATCGGGTTCTGTCTGGCCCCATGGTCGGTAGATGCCTATCAGGGCAGCAAGGGGGATCAACTGCAGGGATAGTATGTGAAGTCGGCTACACCGGAAAGGATTGCTTGGATTGCGCTGAAGGGTTCACACCGTACGAGGGAGGATGTACGCGCTATCCTGACACTGATTGCAACGTTGCAGGAAGCATAGGAATTAATTTGGGACACGTTTGTGATTGCAAGGTCGGTATTTACATAAAGCAATAGCAACTCTTTCACATATTATGAACCATTCAGTTTGTAGGTGAAGGCTGAGTTTAAATTAATTGATTTTACCCGCGGCCTATCAATTTCATTAAATTTCGTAAGTTAGGATAAAAATGGTTAGAACGCCTGGTCAAGCGAATTAAAACATAAAGAGCCCAAAATGTAGATACGATGCTCATGTTAACAAAAGTTTCAAAAACTAGACTGTTTTCATCTTCAGTGGTACTGGAGCCATCTTTAGTGCTTCAGAATTCAATAACTCAAGATAGTAACTGTATAATTTTCGAAACGTTTGCTGGACATGAGTTTAGTATCCACATGTTAGGCTCTTCATTTATTGATTAGATTCCTCAAATCCTCTTGTTTTCTGTCATATTCACTTCTACTGAAGCCATTACTAGATCAACACTTGGGTCTGCATTTCGTGTGTGCAAATTTGACAAGAATCTTAACTCAAGTAAACTTTGAAAACCTGATTTATATTGTTTGTATCAGCCCGGATGTCAAGGACCGCAGTGCGACGAGTGCAAGCCTGGATACTACTTCTTATCAGAGGAAAATCCAGATGGCTGTTTAGAATGCTTCTGCATGGGGGTGTCGGACACATGCAACAGCACTAAATGGAATATCACCAACGTGAGTGCACCTTAAATAAGTCTATTTTATGACGAATTGTATTTCAATAGGAAAACAAACACT
The DNA here is from genome assembly GCF_918807975.1 of Aplidium turbinatum. NCBI lineage: Eukaryota > Metazoa > Chordata > Ascidiacea > Aplousobranchia > Polyclinidae > Aplidium > Aplidium turbinatum. The sequence continues at coordinate 43,688,975 of NC_137472.1, read as the reverse complement.
TTAAAAGTTAAAGTTTTAACAATGAGGTAGGTGGTTACTCTTTACAATTTGTTCCATTTGTTATACTCTATTTCTGTTTTGCAGATTGAACCTAGATTTCAAAGCGTCACTGAGTTCGCGATTGTCGACGCTAACTCTCGCGAAACCTTCCGCGACGATCTGCGTTTCGAAGAATCCTTGGATGGAGGGAATCAACCGGAAGTGACGGCGTATTTAAGCGATCGACCTGACGACATTCGTTATTGGATGCTTCCTGAGACCTTCACTGGAAACAAGGTAGCTCCTGAAGCTTGTATCGACAACAGACAATAGGCAATGGACAAGTGTTTCAGACTTCTAGGCCAAGTTTGTGACTAATCCACCAGTCTGGTGATTTCAGTTCCAACAAAAACTAGATGTGTACTACAAAACGTGTTTTGTGCTGCATTTCTGTGGATGCGAGCTACCTACAGTCGACATTTTGGACATATAACAAAGCTATTTAGTGAAGTAGAAACAGTCATTTACTTCTCAATTTAAAAAAATTGCTTCAAGAACTACTGTATGTTTTTATCCAGCTTGCTTCGTACGGTGGGAAGCTTGATTATACAATCAGGTTCTCGGAGACTTCTGGAGGAAGAGCCGTTTCAACACCATCCAATGTCATCATTTCTGGCAATGATATTGTGTTGGAGCATGTCAGTGAAATCGTACCCGAACCTTTTGTTGATACACGATTTGTCATTGAGCTGATAGAAGTGAGTTAAAAAATGTGAAACGCTGATTTAGCAAAATGTGAAGTCGCGTATTCTTTGACACTTCCTGTTCTGTCAGTTTAAAGTATATTTTTGCAACCTTGGGAGAAGTTGTGCTGAGGTAGAAGGTAAAATTAATCTGTTGTGCCATTTGTTAAAGAAACTTTGTGGTGTGCTGGCTTTTAATCTGATGATTATCTATTATTTAAATACTCTTCAAGTAAATTGAGCTTTTACTATTTTTATTTACTACCAAACTGTGATAGCAAGACACAAAGACACACAGATTCGTATTTTTTGATTTTGCCATCTTTTCCTAACAGAATCACTGGCGCACGAGCAGAGGAACACCAGCATCTAGGGAAGAGCTGATGCTTGTACTGAGCAACATAGAACACCTTCTTATTAGATCTTCCTATTCTACCCTCATGGGATCTACAACGTAATGACCTTTCATTTTAGTTAATGTGGAGTTTGTTATTAAAGTTATGAACTGCCTTATAGTCAATAACTTCAAAGTCAAGTTCGTATAAAACAACAAAATCGTGTGTTTGTTGCAAATCGAGTTTATCAAACCTTTGAAAATAATAGGCTACGTACTATTTATTTGAATTTTAATAATTAAATGCTATTTAAGCGCCATTAAGATTGGGTTTTCTTATCGTGCAGCATCAAGAAATTGTACCTGGACAGTGCTGCACCTCGACGGACTGGAGGAACTGCAGCCTACAAAGTTGAAGAGTGTTCTTGCCCCCCAGGCTATGCCGGTCTCTCATGTGAAGTGTGTGACCTATAAAGTGATTTTGTCTAATGTCGATTGTATGTTTTTTCTTTTAATTTCAGGTATTCCATTATTGTGAAATATTTGTTCTCTAATTGCATAGCAAGAGCGTTTTGTAAAATTTTGCCTGGCAGTTGCGTTTGCTTGTCCTGTAATTGTTTGAACAACTGACACACGCCTGATCACAAAGGTTAACAGGGTGACAATTTCCCTTGCAAGAGGCGTGGCAAGAAACCGATTGCATCGACTAGTTTTTGCACTTGAGAGTTGCGTTTAGTGTTTTTCTGATTTGTAATTACGTAAAGTTAAAACATTGTTACTTGTTCTTGATAAATTTTGTAACAAAGGCTTGCAAAACCATGTGTTCATCTATAGAGCTGTCTGGGCTAACTTTCCATTCTTTCTTGGTTTGCCTCTTTCAAAACTGGAAACTTTTATAAAGGTTTAACGTTGAACTGCAATCAAACATGAACACATATCGTTTACAGACTTGTACTTCTGGTTACTACCGTGTGGAAAGCGGCGAATTTCTTGGTATCTGTAAGCCTTGCAATTGCAATGGACACAGCAGTGATTGTGACAGGAATGGAATATGCAGGGTAATTTTTAATAAATAAATGAAAAGTAAACTACTGGATTATCCTAATTGTAAAGATCAAGGGGGTTTTGTTGAATCAGTTTGAGCAATTTTTCAAGGAATATGGCGTCATGACGGAAAGATGTAGTGGCTCACTCTTACTTGCTTTGACTGCATAATCTGGGTGGTAGCAGGGTAAATGATCGGACAACTTACTGCTCACACGACGACGACTGTTTATTTCAAAGCAATTTATTTGGTATTTGTTCTTTGCAACAACTATCAAAGTTTCACTAATATCTAGTGAAGCATTTTTTATACATAACCGTATTACCAACATTACCTATTATTGCTATGATGTACATGCACATTTACGTTTGTTTTTAAACTAAATCAACGACTCAAACAGGTAGAAATGAAATGATTTGATTTTTTTAAAGGATTGTCGTCATGACACTGCGGGTGACCATTGCGAGGTGTGCGAAGATGGTTTCTATGGAAACGCCAGAGTGGGACAAGTCAATGACTGCCAACGTTGCCCGTGTCCGACCTTGGACGGTAGGTCGGACCAGGGGAGTGTGGCCACGTGTCGGGCTAATGCTATCGGCGACCCTGTATGCGATCGCTGTCCACAGGGTTACGGTGGAGACAGATGCGAAACGTACGTACATGGTCAATTAAAATCTCACTAAGTTGAAAATTTAACATATTCAAGTTTAAAGTAAATTGCGTTCTTCTGGTGAGTACTTACTAGGTGACCTCCTGATGTTAAAGATGATAACTAGCTTTTTGTATTTCTACCTTGATAAAGTCAGTCGTGCTGACTGACGAAACGTCGGAAATACAATAAGCTAGTTATCATCTTTAACATCAGGAGGTAACCTAGTAAATAGTCACCAGAAGAACGCAATTTACTTTAATTATCAAATGCCTGGTGAACATTCTCTCTCTGTTTTTATATTCAAGTTTATTCCTGAAGAGGACATCTTGTGATCTCGAAAACGTTCAATATTTAATTTGTTGCGTTGGTTTGTGTTTCTGTAAATGTGATAAGCTTGAATATGTTAAACTTGATCACGTTGCTCGGCTTCGTATGCCTATGGTTCAACAAGACAAACTCTCTACCGAAGCTCTAACTTGAAAATGTGACGTAAAACATATAATTATACAGTACAACATACGTCGTACGTTTATAGTCATTTTGTTCTTCTGTGTTTTGCAATTCGGCAAGTGGCAAGTAATTGGTATTGTCTTATCCATAATTGCTGAATATCGCTAAATGATAGTTGTTTGTTAATTTGTCATGTTGTTTTTACATAATATAATTATTTTTTTTCTTCTCATTCTAACCCGGTTTAGGTGCGCTCCCGGTTACACTGGTGACCCCCTTGTGCCAGATTCACCTTGTCGTAGCACAGACACAACTTGCCAGTGCGACCCCGTTGGCTCGTTGCCTGGGGGGTGCAATGATTTTGGAGAATGTACTTGCAAGGTAGAAAGAAGTTCGTGTTTCGAGCAAATAAAACACGTACACGCACTTTGTTTGTGAGAATATTTACCGTATTGTTAAGTAGCCTAGCCCTAGGCTACCTTGAACTAGCAATCTTAGCATTGCCAGTTTTTTAAATTTCTCTGTATCCACGTTGGTTGCTACATTTTTCTGACAATGTTCATCCTCGGTGCTAACAAAACTTCACAAATTTGCATTTTATATTTTGGAACTGCTATCTTCTTCTCTTGAAATGGCGATAAAATACATTTGAGTGGCCATAGTTTGAAGCAATAATCTTAAACAACTTTCACCCTTGTTTGTGAATCTGTACGAAAGTAAACAAATACAATGTTTGCTTCAACAGCCAAGCACGACGGGAAGGAGATGTGATCAGTGTAAGCCAGGATTCTTCTATCTCAGCATTGAAAATGAAGCCGGTGGATGCCTGCCTTGCTTTTGTATGGGCGTGGCAAGACAATGCACATCGTCGACTTACAAACGAAACGAGGTGATCGCTTTGTGGTTGTCTTGATACAGTTTATTTTTAAGAAAACCCCGTTTTTACAAGAATTGATTCGATGCAAGAAAGACTGTTTCATATTTTGAAGTTGCGTTTATCTTTACAAAATTTCTGCAGCGATTTATAGCCGGCTTGGTTAAAGCTAAACTATAGAGAAGAGATCTAATGATTTTATGTAAATACACATGGATTACAAAGTACATAATCGTGTATTAACACATTTGTCACGCTGAAGTTATAAATATCTTTATCAGTTTCTATTCTTTGTAACAATTTCTTGCGTTACGCATTTTAATATTTTCCTTGCGTCACCTCCAGCCTTTACTTTCTTCAGGTGACCTCTGACTTTGCCAGTGATTACGGCGGCTACGTTCTGACGCAACGAGAACGTCGCACTCAGATATCAAATGGATTTGATCTGCTCAACCAGGGACGGACGTTATCATATCCAAGAGCTGACACGCTTCCTAGAAGTGGAGGAGCTTATTATTGGCAAGCACCTGAAGAATACATAGGCAACAAGGTAACTGCGGTGTGCACATCTAAGGTTCATGCATTTTGAGAGGTGGTGTGAACCACAGTGGTCAGCCGACGACAGCCTATCCTTCGAAAAGTATATTCAGGATATTCACACCGTATTGTCGCAATTCACATTCAATTAGTAATGTCACACAATTTCAATTAATGTCGCATTCAATTAATACAACGTATAATGTGTGGATGACAGGTTGCTTCCCTTACCCAATACCCACCCACCTTGCAAAGTACCATTGTGCTACAGCACATGCAAAACAAAACAACACTCAATAGTTTCTGCTTTCAAAAAAGTTGGTAGGATTTCATTTGTATTTAGAAGTCCGCAGGATCACCTCTTACTAGAAGCACGTATTCATTGCGGCAACCTTCACGGTATTTATAACATGAGTGAAGAACTCACGACAGCAATAACAAATCGTATTCACTAATTTCTAATAATGCGTTTATAGACGGACATTTTTATTGTTTTCACTCAATAAGGACGTCGTAGAAAGTGTATTGCTTGATCAAGCAAGAAAATTTAACATTAATATTTAACTGCTTCTCTTATTTCTATCTGCTCTCTTTAACTGCCTCCTCTTATTTCTCTTTTGGGTTTCTTGCAGATCGTATCTTACGGAGGAAAGCTTCGATACAAAACGTCATACACAAATTACGTAACTTCCGTTCCTACCAGCGATCCTGACGTTATTCTGACAGGGAATGACATTACCATCATGACGGTTGTTTCCGGCAGAAACTCTCTTGTCCGTCCCAACGTTGTCATGGACAGATCGATAGTTTTCAGAGAGGTAACTTACATCTTCTCATCGCAGGATTTTGCTTTGTTGATGAAACGGTTAGAAATTCTTTTGTGCTTAAAGTATGCTGACAGCTTGGGCTTGCGAGTAGAATTTTGAAATCGCCATTGGTAATTTTGTTGTTGATGGAACTGTTACGCCTGTATATGATCGAAATGGTGTGAAAAAAGATTTTATCGCTTATCTGTTGCATGAAGCGCAGTACCGTATTAACTTTAAGTTTTTAATTAATCGACCTACGTCATGCCCTTCGGCTGTCTCATTTCTTCCAATAAAACCGCTACTTTAATGATACCTGTTTGACCTTAAATGATCTCGTACCCATACGTCTGCCGATGTTGTTTCAATGTGACAAATAGTTCATTTTCTATCTGGGTACGAACCACTTTAGTGCTCAATGCTCTTGAAGATGACAAGAATCGGTTATTTGTGTAACCTTGCTGAACTTGAACTGTTGTTACAGAATCGCTGGCACCGAGCGGACGGACAGCCTGCCACCCGTCAAGACTTGCTTATGGTTCTTGCCGATGTCGAAGCCATTTTGATACGAGCCACCTACTCACCCACCATGCTGCGCACCAGCATATCGGATGTTGCCATGGAAACGGCCAGCGAAAGTGTCTTGATGTCAGAACCGGCATACGAAGTTGAACAATGCGAATGTCCAAACGGATACGAGGGCTTGTCATGTGAGGTAGGTCAATTTACAAACACATTTTAAGCAACATTACTTTTTTGCACCACGTAGCCTTCTTGGTTGCCAGTGCTGAGCCGATTGCGTACCATACCAGGGGAACAACTATGCCCTTTCGTTGGGTTTCAGTTTACTGTCAGTACGCGTACAAAGCACCATTTGTCGTGGTTAGTTTGTTATTTGTTGGTCACATCTTTGGACTGTAGGCCTGATCATTGAACCAAACAAGGTAACTGAAATGCTGCTTATTTCCTATCTTGTTTTGAAAAGTTTATACTTTTTTCGTCCACGCAGGATTGTGCCGCAGGGTTTACGAGGTCTGGAAGTGGAATCTACCTTGGAGTTTGTCATCTTTGCCAATGCAATGGACACGCTGATCTCTGTGACTCGGAGTCTGGAATTTGCATTGTATGTATTGTGTCAGTTGACTGAACCAACCTTTGACATTGCGATGATTTTTCACAGAGAACTCTCTGTTTTGCGAAGATATCGTGAACATCTTAGTCCAAAAAAATTCAACGTCTAATTTGAATCCAACAGAACTGTCGTGACAACACTATGGGAGATCGCTGTGAAGTGTGTGCGCCTGGCTACTTCGGGGACGCAACCCGAGGTAATCCGAATGACTGTCGTCCATGTACTTGCCCGGGCACAGGAGCCAACAGGTGAAGGACGATATTTTTTTTCTTATCTAACCACCACCTTTGCAACTTGACATAAGCGACAATGATTCATATATGCGCTGTTGAGGCTTGCACTGAGGTTATTTGTGTCATAAGCTCCCAGCAGATGCTGCCACGTCCTTTTCTCAAAAACCAATTCGCTGTTGGAGTTGCCATGAAACTGGAACAGACAACTTTGATGTTTCTGAAGTTTTAGCCAGCTTAAACGGCTAAGGTCTTTTAGCGACAGACTCCTTTTCAATTTTTGTGTTATATTTACGATGTCACCACATAATTACCCGACTTATTCACGCTGCGTTATGCAAGGAAGAATCCAATCAGTACCGTTTTTAAAGTCATCGGTATAATTCCACTTGGTATAGAACTCAGATCTACCACTGAGCTGGTTCTACTGAACAAAGAACGATTCTATAATGAAGGTGCGTTGCTCACAAGAAGAAGTAACAAATAACAGCTGAAGGGTAAAGCACAGAAAAGGCGTACAAGGGAATAATTATCTAATTAAGTCAACATCACAAAACGCTAGAACAAAGTAAAAACAAAGCAAAATATGATTACTGGACTGATGTTTTAGTTTTTCGGATTCTTGCCGTTTGGATCCGTCCACCGACTCTCTCATGTGTACTTCATGCAAAGAGGGCTACACCGGGCAGCGATGTGAAACTTGTGCTCCTGGTTATGAGGGGTATCCTTCAGCTGGAGGTTTATGCAAAAGAAGAGGTGCGTAATGTCGTTTCTTTACCAGTCTTTCAAGACTACCCCAGCTCACAAAATCTGTGTTGACTTCAGACGTTAAATCAATCTGAGGATAACATATTTTGCCAGCTGGGACCAGCCTGCATGTAAGATAATCAGCTTGCGTGTCTTAGTAAATATCATGAAATATTCTTCGTTTGCTCATGTTTACCTATCCAACAGACACAAGGCCAGAACCAGGTCGTTCGCCAGAAGTGGACGTATCTCCAAAGAGCGTAAACGCAAAAGAAGGCGCCAGCATAGTAATTCGGTGAGTTGTCGAAATGCTGACTATTGTTCAATGTTCATTGCAGTCACCGCACTTTTCAGCAAAAAAGGCAGACTAAAGATGAAGCAAATGTTTGCGTGTAGTATCGAGTATAAATGCAGTATGTGAAGTCAACACAATCTTTTGTCGTATCAAAATAAATGCACAAAGTTAATGCTTCTGATTTGCCTACTTCGTTCTCAGAGGTTTTGCAAACTTTGTGATATTACAGTAGTTTGGCTGCGGTAACACATTGCCGCGACAAAGTAAAAACACAATTTATTATATTCGCGGTACCTTCTAACTAAAGATAAGGACATTCGTACCTCGAAGGTCTAGGCCCTAGGGGAATTGGGTCACAAGGAAATGCGACACCATGCATGAGAAAAAATCACGCCGAACAATAGCTTTTTTGTCGCCTGGTGGATTCGTTTTTTTTAACGCATCTTTTTAGCTTACGACTGGCATCTACTTCTACACTGTCTTGCTTCGTCAGATTTCTTATTTTTGAATTTTATGCGTTTCTTTGTCAATAGCTGCCATGTCAATTCCCCAAGCCGTGTTGCTGTGATATGGCGTCTTGGTGGTTCCAATGCTGGTCCTTTGCCACGAGGGGTTGTGGTGAGCAGTTCAAAACGAACTTTACGATTCCCAGCCTTCACTGCCGCGCAAGCTGGAACCTATCAGTGCTCGGCAAGAAACCAGTTTGGCTTTGACAGTGACTCAGCAGTCATCACACTTGCAAGTAAGATTTTATTGACTAGTTTCTGACAAGTCATGATAATATGTGCAACGCATTATCTTTCTCTATGTCCAAAACGTAAAACTTAGACTTAAAATCCCACATAATACTCTTCCTATTTAAGTAAAATGTCTTTAACGCAGGAGAAAATCCGATGATCAAGGTGAGAGTTGAAGAGCCAAGTCAGGTTCGGGTCCGAGTTGGTTCTGAAGTTTCTTTTGTATGCACGGCCACTAGCAAGGTAGATGTTGTGGGTTTTCGTTGCACTGTACCTGTTTTGTTGTTGCCAAAGCCAAAAGCGATCGTAGTCAATGCTGACGAAGTATTTGGTTTGAGTAGGTTATGACCGGAGAAACTTTAACAAGAAATTGAACTAACAAAAACATTTCAAAACATAGAAAAAGTGTAGGCAAATCAAACAATGTATTGCCTATAGAGGTACACAGAAGTGCAATGCAACTAGTAGCTATAGGCTACGTGTTTGTTGCATCAAAGGTCTGCTTTTAAGAAATATATTTAATTTATTGGAAGAAATTTAACAACCACTGGAATCTAAACAGCAAGATCCATAAACAGCCACTGTGGTAATTTATTGTTATTAGCTCATCGAAAGTCTATATCGAAATAGCATTTGCTTGCATGCAATTGAGTCAATTTCATTTTTTCAACAGATGCCAGCTTTTATTGTTTCATGGACGAAACAGAATGACATGCTGCCATTGTCAAGGGTAACAGATTTCGACGGAATCCTACATATAACGAATGTACAACCAACAGACTCTGGAACGTACATATGTACAGGATCAAATATGTACAGTACGGATCAAGAAACCGCGACCTTGCTGGTCGTGGAAGGTTAGCGCTTACTGGTTTGTTCTGGTTTGCACTTACCTGTTCCACTTTTATTGTTTTTTGCCGTGCATAGACTTATCCGTCATCAGTCAGCATAGCTGACTCTCTGTAGTGAATAATATTGCATAATATTCAACAGAATACCGATTTCCGAATTTTTCCTCCATGTTTTTTAAGTAAGTTGACATCAAAGTTACAATTTACGCCAAGTCCTGTTTTAATGCTACCCACACAACGTCATAAATCATTTAATTTTGAATTAACGAAATATTAAGGACGCGAATTGTGTATTTCCACTTTGCAATTTGGTTCTTTATACGGTATGCCACTTTTAGTATGCTGCCTTGTGTACTCAATTGCATGCAGTACTAACTTCAATGCCAGCTATTTATGTGTATTGTTGCCTTGATTTTATCGTTCAGTTTAACTAATCCTTTCTGTTTTGCTCATGTAACTAAATGAATCCTTTTTTCATTATTTTAACGTCTACAAACGGTATATCAACTTAGGACTGATTTAGTTGGCTTGGATTTACTCTTGAGTCTTGTCTATGTTTTCATCGGTCAAGGAAAGCGGTCAAGAGGAGCTCAAAGATTCACATTTTTGCACAATTTTCAACCACAAATCAAAAACCTTTACTAAAATTTGGCAAGACGCACGAGATCGATCAAACTGGAACATCATTGTACATCGAGGGCTGTATCAGCCATGATACCTACAGAGAGAGATGTTTTCATCAATAACACTAAATGAGACGTTTGTGTAACGTTGCACAAATCTGACTGTTTAGTTGCAAACAACCAGACAAACATGTTTTAATAATGACTGCGCTTTGAATCTTTTAAGTTTTTTTTCACATTTTTTTGAGCATGAATCGTTAAACCAATTGAAACTAAAGTCTCTTACATAAACTTTTCCATTTTCAAACAATGCAATGGCAGAGATGATCAACAGTTATTGATTTTTGGTTGCAATGTCTTTGAGATTACTCTCTAGTCGGGTAGTTGTGCAATGTGCATGGTTTCCAAAGCATGTTCTTTCTTGATGTCACAATCATCACAACTACTTCTTTGGAATGCTGACTAATGGTTGAGTGAAGCTGCGAGAATGTGTCAGTGCTGCAGTACAGTGGTTGACATCTCAACAGTCTTCTAACAACTTGCATGCTGCATTGTGCACTCAAATGGTTAATCAACTAAGTTTGATAATAGCCGCCTTTGCTATGAGTTAAAGGTTAAAGGGAATGTAGATTTGTTCAATGTGCAGACTCAGCTTATTGTTAAGATCAGTGTAGAGCAGGGGTTCCCAACCTTTTTTACACCGTGGCTCCCTTTGAAAAATTTGAAAAATCAATGGCTCCCCTATTTTTTCAACCTTTTGAAAAAATTAAGAAACGTTATTTTAATTAAAAAACGTGTTTATACCTTGCAACTGTTTACAACTTTACATAGAAATCTTATAGTATTATTTTTGAAACAACCGGGAATTAAACACCATTTCATGAAAATTTGGGCAAAAATGTACTAGTATTTTTATTAAATTTTAATTTATTTCTTTTGTTATATAGTGTTGGAGATGATAAATTAAAAAAATTATTATTTTTCAAATTTTTCCATGGCCCCCCTTGAAAAAGGCTCATGGCCCACAGGTTGGGAACCCCTGGTGTAGAGCATTTTGAATCGATTTTTACAACAGATACTTTGAATAACAACCGCAGTGGAATGAAAAGTTTTGTTTATATGAAGTGATGCTTTAACAAAATAGTGAATGACTCTTTCCAAGTTGTTATGGTAGCATTCCATTCCATAACAGGAAGAGCACTGAGAAATAAGTTGTTAATTACGTTTTAACAAAGCAAAGAAGAACTTTTATGACAATGATGCAAACATCGGATTTATTTGTATTAGCTCGTGTTCATTGAGGTTGATTTGACATGAAGAAACTCTTGCAATAGCCTACTTCCTTACCAAATGCCAATGAGTTGGTGAGATTTGATCCAAGGACGTGATTGAGATCTGCCATCTTGATTGTTTATGAGCAACCTGAAAAGAGTCTTCTGTTGATCTTCGCTTGCAAGACAATAGCAAAATAACGAACACACAGTTGATCCATCTCGCATGATCTTGCTGAAACTTTGTACTGTAGTGACAGTCTGAGCAAGAAAATTGAATTGTTTTATAAGATGACTTTTAAGCTCATCTGGTGCCTGATGTACGGACATGACTTTTCGTCATAAAAGAGCAAGGCTTTGTATTCTGGTTTCTGCAAGTACAATTATCGTTTTTTAGCTTTCACAAATATGAGTTTTAAGCTGGACAAGAGTTTGGATGAAACAACCACACATTTCAAAAGTACTTGTTTTTATAAACTCAGTGTTCACTAATAACTGCGTTTAAAACTTAAAAAAAACAACAGCTATTATTGGATTCTTGGATTTAATTTTAGTCTGGTGTGTGCAGCTCTTGTGATGTTTAAACACGAGAAAGCATTAGCGGCTGTCAATGCACTAACCATGTAAGCAGCATATCGGCTTAAAAATCTTTGTGGCTTTAGTGATTTTAATATTATTTGGTTAGAATGAATAAATGCTTCGATTCATCAACGTTAGTGCTGCAAATATCGTTAAAAGATTTTTCCTGGCAAGACTTGTTAAGGTTATCTTGTAAAAAGAAATGTACTAATGAAAGCGCTACTGCAGGTGTAGCTTAACATATTGCATTAACAAAAGACATGGACTTCTAAATAGTAGCATCTGGACTGGAAACTCAGTGGGCAACATGAGGCCAAACAGTTGGTACAACAGTTGGCCAACAGTGGGCCAACAGCCAAGTAACTAACCCTGTTGGCCAACTGTTTGGCCTCATGTTGCCCACTGAGTTTCCAGTCCAGATGCTATTATTTAGAAGTCCATGACAAAAGGGCAACCATTTGTCTGTAATCGCAGTGGTAATCAATTCAAATCATATCGCTCTTGCAGCAAAAGCCAAGCCGTTGTACGCCGCATTACTTGCCTGTGGCAGCATTTAACACTTGTTGGAGTGTTATTTGAAGTAATGTATTTGCCTTTTGCTGATTCTATTCATCCTGACCAACGACTGGCAACTAACTTCAAAATATTGTCAAGTGACACGATTTTTACATGTTAACTTTCGCAATGAATGACTAGCAGGCTTTTGTGTACATTTGATTCTTCATGCAATTTCTTTTTGCTGCATCTTTGCTGTAATTGTGCTGCCATCACCCCTCATCCGGAGATGTAAAATTGTAAATTTTTTGTCGACAAACAGAATCTTCTCTGGAGAAAAAAAGCATTTTTGTTTTAGTTTTTATAAATCACTGCATTTAATTAAAGTAAGTTAGTTGATTAGAAAATTTGTGAAGCATCAAACATCGAACTTCCTTTTCGTGGCGTAGCCTAATATAGCCTACTTTCGGGCTAACAAATTTTTTTCTGTGACTATCGGATTAGCAAATCAGTCGTTTTTTACATGGATTTGCGTTGAATCTAGGTAAAAAACGATTGATTTGCTGTCTGGTAAGATGCTCTGTAGGCTACAGTTTAGCGGGTGATTAATTCGGTTCCAACGTTGGGTCCGATTTTTAATCGGTTTGTATCAAAGAGGATAGTATTGAATACGTTGCTAAAGGGCCTCTTTGTGCTTGTATTTTGCGCCAAAAATACGTCATTTGTTGAAAAAGTGTGACAATTGAACCTGCTTTTTCCCATTGACGAAAATTTGAAGTTAGGTCACTGAATAAAAAAATATTTTGTATAAGTCAAGTGACAAAAGTCGATTATTGCATTTGCATCATCGTGTTACATTGTGCATTACTGTTCACATTTCTGTGAAACGTTTGTTTGAACGTTGATTGTCATTTGTCTTTGCTGTGTCGATAACAAAATAAACCTTACCAGTGACTATAAAAGCTTGCCAGAGTTCAATTTTGAGGTTCGAATGTGTCATCCATTCAGGAAGTTAATGTGCAGAAAAAAGCAAACCTAATTTGAAATCGAAACTTGAAGAGTTGGTTTTACAATGAAATAGGACAGTTTTTTCTCTTAGCAGTTTGTGTTCTGGTGGGTAAGTGAATCATCTTATTGCATTTGTAGTGTAGCTCGTGTGATTGCATGCATGCACTGGTTTTTAACTTCTTGTAATCAGTCCATTAAAATCGTATTTGAAAACTTATCTTTGTATGAAAGGTAGTTCATCCTTCTGGTGTGTGTAATTACACACACACAAGTTTTATTTTAAAAGATAATAATCAACTTGTCTGACTCTTTCCAAATGCTGAATTAGAAAATATTCGTCCAAGTAAGTGCAGTGTAACAACAATCGAATAAAAACAAACAAAAATTGTTGCAGTTCACTATAAATCTGGCAACATAAAAATACTTTGTAACTCACTTCGCGAAGATCACAAGTGGATAAATTATGAAGAATATAATGTTTTCAAATTTCAAGAAATGTGAAAATTGCAAACCGATACGAATAACGTCGCCTTTGACATTCAGCTGGTGGTGCTCACACGCACCGGAATGACGACATGCACTCACATTTAATGTTCCACTCAGTCTTTTTAAATCCCTTAATCCTACAGCCTTGTTTCAATAAACGACTCGCTCTCTTACCTAGAGATAACCCCCTAAGATAGAGAAAGGATAACCCCCGGAAAAAAATTATTTGTTTTACTTGATCAGATGTTTAACATCCAGGTAATGAAGCTATGAGGCCGACAGCTGAAGTGAACCCAAAAAATCAAAGTGTGTCAACCGGGGAGGATGCCATGTTCTACTGCGTGACGCGCGGGGAGCCGACACCAAGGATTGAGTGGCGACGAGGTAAGGAAGCTTATTTTTTGCACGAAGCTGTATGTTTTAAAGGAAACAAGTGCAAAATGCGTTACTTTTTGTGTAAATTCTCAAGAAAATACAATAATAGTGAAATGAATGTGTCAAATGTTTAAAAACATTTTTAAGCTGTGGATACTTTATTGTATTGTGCATTGCCTGTGTACTTTCTAACATTGAAATAGCGTCGTATACTGTAAACGATCGGATTTTTATGAAAACGTTTTTTGTTTTTGTTTTTTCAGGTGACGGTCGGGCTATGTCCAATAATGTGCACACGGTAGGGAATATGCTGATGATCCCTTCTGCATCGATGGATGACAGATCTCTCTATTTCTGCCGAGCCACAAACTTACACGGGGTGGCTGAAGCTACTGGAGCTTTGGAGGTCGAAGGTAGAAATTGCTGTGAAAAAAATTGTCAATCTAAACCTGAAACCGAAACAGAGTTATTTGACGTTTCGATTCCTCACTGCACCCGCGAGGATGCTTTAAACTGGTAGTGGTGGAATGGATTGTCTTCTATGACTAACGTTGTCAGTGAACTGGATCCTTTTTGTATTTTCTGCCTAAAACATTACTCGACATGCTCGACAATTTGAAAACTTATAAAAAATGCTCTTTCCCAGTAACAAAGCTACCAAGGCAAAAATCAGATCTGGTTTTGAGATTGCTGTACTGAAATAATAAAAGATTGCAGCTGCTTCCCATTGCATTTCGTGTTTGTGTTTTATGGTAAACTGCGTTATGTCAAACTATTTCTGACATGCAGAAAGAGGAGTACCTGCAACTATTCGAGTTCTCACGCCGGAAGTGACGTTGACTGTCGGTGATCATGCGGAACTGGGTTGTTCGGCTACGGGTGATCCCACACCGGAGATCACGTGGTCTAAGCGAGGCCGAGACCTGGCATCTAATGTGAGTTAACAGAAGCATCTTGTTGTAAATCGAAGAAAAAGAATTGGGAACATAGTGTATTGATTTATTCATTTACGATGAAATTTTGATGAGTTTCACTTTTCAATTTACTTTTTCTTGCTGTATTGAACAGGCGGTTGCTTCCGGTGGTACGCTGCGCTTGACAAATGTGACGTCAGCAAACCAGGGGATTTACCAATGCACGGCAGACAACCTGTTCGGCCACGACAGTGGCTTCATTCGCGTTACAATCCACCAAAGAGGTACATGATTGCACAAAAATATTGGGAAAACTTTTCAACAAATAATATTTTAAAAATTTATTGAAATTGTTGTCATGAAATCTTTTACAGACCAGAGTAGAGGATTAAACGGTTTCATGTCTTTGACTGCATTTTTGAAACAAACTGTTTTTTTTTTTTTTTAATTCTATAACTACTACAACTTTGTAGGCTGCTTACTTTGCAGACCTTTGTACCTTGTACTACTTTGTATAACACGGCACCGTTCCGGCGTGCGTAGGCTATGTATGTAGGCTCAAAACTATAGACCGTAGTTTTTTGACTTTGCTCATTTTGTTTTCACACCTTTACTTTATTCAGGCAACCACCAAGGCAAACCAATATGTCGAACAGAGCCCAAAGAAGTGACAACGTACGTCGGTACAAACAGCACGATCACCTGCGTGGTGGGTGGTGACCCAGTGCCTAGCGTCACGTGGGAGACAGATGACGGATCACAATTGGACGATAACATCGAGGTTGGTAGATCCCCACAGCAAATCAGTGTTTTTTTCAAAAAAAGGGCTGATTTGCTGTCTGGGATAGAATCGTTTACGTTTCAATGCAGGTGTTTCGCTTTTTTAATTGTTATGAATGTAGTTTTAAGTTCTCTTTTTTAGCATGCATCTCACATTTTAATTGTAAACTGAAATTGACGTTATTACGCTTGTAATATGACTTAAATGTAAAAATTTTTTTGTCGAAGTCAAGTTTGTACTTGTGCTTGTCAGAGCTTTGCATTGAGGAAAGAGAGATATTTTCATCAATCAATTACATCATGATTTTCTTCACAAGATACATCCAGGCCCTCTCAAAGGGAGTGAAACCGACCTTTGCTAGCGCCTAGGTGATACTGTAGACTCGACTTTCTGCATTAGGCAAATTTGATTTTGTTTTCAACATTTATGTTTTAATATTCAGGTTGTCGGTGAAAAGATGTTTATTTACAAAGTTCGACAAAGCAACGCTGGGAAATACGTTTGCGTCGCCACCAATCGACACGGTGTCTCCAGAAGCAAGATGACGGTACATGTTGTGAAGAAGGACTTGCCAAAGGTATTTTAAATTCGGAAATATTGAGTGGCTCTAGGTCACACGCGATTTGATATATTATGATATTCCAAAAATGATTCAATAACAGGACGCATAACTCTGAAAATTAAACATGTATTAGTCAGTTACTTTTCATACCAAATTGTTTGTTAGTGATGTTATAATATCAAAAGCTTTAATCAGTATAAAAACTTTCAAACGAAAATTTGAATGAAATTATGTCAAATCTTTTATAAATAGAACATTTGTTCAATCTTCATAATTTGAGATGCTCATGGACTTGATCATGATGATTATCGTTTCACGTCCACCTTTCTATTGCTCAAACACGTAACTTTCCCAACCTCATCAGGTTGTCATCACCCCAAGTCGACGACTAAAGGTGAAAGCCGGCCAGGCCGCATCGTTCACTTGTCTCGCTCCTGACCAGATTGATGCCGACATTACATGGCTTCGCTCCGAGCAGAAACTCTTCACTGGTATGTTTCTTTTGAATAAGTTCCAGACGTTTGGAATCGTCTACTTAACGTAAAAACATGGCCTTTTTTGCATTCAAATATTTCCTCATAACACATAGACTTGGTGAGTAAAAATGCAAAATGAAAGATAATCAGTTCAGCCTGAGTCTACTTTTTGTTTCACATTTCATGATGCTTCTGAAGAAATCTCAATTAATTAACTTGAAAAAATTGTTTTCGAAAATTTAAATTGTTTTCCTTTTGACCTTTGAACGCTTTCCAGGGAACACGTTTTTGAGCAATGGGAACAGCAAGTTGAACTTTCAAAATATTTCGACCAAGGAATCAGGAAGTTACATGTGCGTGGCCAGCAATGTTGTTGGCCACCGGGAAGCTGGCGTTTATATTTACGTTATTCGTAAGTTAATTGATAGTCTACTTTTGAATACGTTTGCGGAAAAAAAGTGTCGTAGGCCTACAAGCTTATAAGCTTAGAAAGGTTTTGCTAAATGTTTTGCTTTGTTATTACATTACAGTAAAGTGCAACATTTAGGTGTTGTTTTGAAACAAACATCATCTCTTTCATGAGCGTTATAACTTTTTTACCGTAATAATATTGAACTTACTCATATTTGTGGAAATATTGTTAGAATTTTTCTTCTTCAGAACCGCCAATAATAACTGTCAAGCCTGCTAAGTTCATCGATATGACTGAAGGTGATTCCATTGACTTGGTGTGCAAAGTAGTGGGCGATCCGCCCCCATCTGTCGTGTGGCTCAATGTCACTGGAAGAGGTGGGTTGGCTTCGTAATACTTCTTGGTTTTGTAACAGATTTGATTGAATCGTATCATTTCGCTCGAGTTATCGCGGTAAGAATGTGCCTTTCACCGACACAGTTATTTTTATCTGCTAAGGTTCACCCAAAATGCTGACAAACTACAGACTCCGAAGTAACTTCTACTCGATCAGACGGGTTAGCTTGGCTGACGCTGGTGAATATTCCTGTCGGGCAACAAATGAAGGCGGACATAGTCAGGAGAAAGTAGTCTTGATGGGTATGATTTGTTGGCTAGGATCTCACCAAACCTGTTGTACTGTATATTCACAGCTTGTCATTTCAGTTTCTTCTTTCTCTGGAGTAGGCCTAAGTGAAAGTAGTGAAAATCAGCTCATATCTCTTAAATGCTTTGAAACTTTAAAATGGAAAGCTTGTGGTCCCTGTCTGTTCATTTAGGCGTTAATATGTTCATTGTTGTTACTAATTTTAGATTTAAAGTCGGCTTATTTTTTCTGCAACGTCATTGCTTGCAAAATTTCATACAAACCTCCACTTTCACTCTTGATGCAGTGCACAAGCGAGTGATTCGTCAAGCTCCAGTAGTCAGTATAGAGTCGTCCACGGCAACATTAACAGCTGGAGAACCGGTTAGTCTGCGTTGCGGTGCCTCTGGATACCCCCCACCTTCAATTTCTTGGTCTAAAGTGGAAGGAGAACTGCCCGAAGGTCTGTTTAAGTTTGAATGGGTCGAATACGTAGTTCATTTATTATTACCATGCGTTTTGCTTTTCTTCTACAGGTGTCCCTTTCAATACCGTTACACCACTTTTTTATATTAATTACAGTATATTTGTTTTCACACAAACATGCATTTTTATACTGTTTTTCTAATTTATTTGTATTTGTTCAGGGAGCAGCCAAAGTGACGGAATATTGTACATTCCTGAAACTACTGACGCTGACGACGGCAAGTATGTTTGCTCTGCTAGAAACAGCCTTGGACAAGATGCAAAAACAGTTGACATAAAAGTTTTAGGTTGGTCATTTACTGTTTGATGCATTTTTTTTTTGTGTGAAAGCAAGTAGGCTATCGTACCTTTTTTTAATTGCGTACCAACTAGGTAAAACCTTCTCGTATGTTTTTCTCGTAAAACAGCTTTAATGGAAAGTATAGTTTCAAACTTCTTGTTAAGAATAGAAGTGTCACTTCTCTTCAATTCGAATGCTAAGAACATTTTGGTTTGACTACTGTGCTGATGCTGAAAAATTAAGGTTAACCTGAATGTTTAAATCTCTAAAATGTGTATTATTTTAGTTCCTCCTCTTCTGGAAATTCGTCCGAACTCCAGACTTCTCCTGGTTCCTGGAGAAACTAGCGACATATCGTGCGTGGCCGTGAGAGGCAGCGGACCTGTAGCTTACTCTTGGTCAAAGGTATCGCCTCTTTTAGTGTTAAGTTTTGCCTTTATCAAGGTTACTGGAGAATGGAGATGCTAAAAGCATCTTGTTCAATCGTGAAGTTTTGTTGAATAAGATTTTGGCAACAATTATTTGTTGTATGTTTTAATATGCAACCACTCTTCTTAATTCAACAATATTTTGATATTGCCTGACTCGCTGCTCAATTTTGTGCGTTAATTCAGCACATAACAGAGCAGATTTTACTGGGTAATTCCAGATGAAACACGCTAAAAAACTTAAAAGGAAAATTCAATTGTATCAATACCACTGTTTGCTTGTAGTCCGGTTCACCGTCGCCGCTGATATCCGGCAGTAAGCTGACGATTGTTGAGTTCGATCCTGCCCGTGACGTGGGAACCTATACTTGCAGCGCCACAAATCAGGCCGGGACTTCAACATCAAGGCTTGATATTGAAGAGGCCGGTAAGAAAATTTCAAAGTCAATTCAGCATCAACTGTTGCCGTATAGACATGCTTTGTAAACAAAGGTAACGCTAATTCGTTTATCATTTTTTGTGACCAAACGTTCCATTCAACAACACAGCTTGTTTGAAGTAATGTTTTTTTTGTCTCAAGTGCATGACTTGACACAGATACACCTCATCGGTCATCTTCGCACCCATTCAAGCCAATCACATATCAAAACCTGATTCTGATTCGTTGGCCATCTTCGGAAACGAAAGGAGAACATCATCATGACGTGGCATTTGTAATAAAATGTATCTTT
Organism: Aplidium turbinatum; assembly: GCF_918807975.1. Lineage (NCBI taxonomy): Eukaryota > Metazoa > Chordata > Ascidiacea > Aplousobranchia > Polyclinidae > Aplidium > Aplidium turbinatum. The sequence continues at coordinate 43,669,031 of NC_137472.1, read as the reverse complement.
GATTCAGGACCACCAGTGACAAATGCGACACCTCGAACCCTGACCACGGTGGTGGGACAAACAGCTGAGTTTCACTGCGCAGTTGTGGTCAATGGCGATGCGAATAATGTCAAACCTCGATGGGAAAGAGCTGACGGACGAGCTGTGGACTCTGAGAGGGTATGATTGCCGTTTACATCATCCGCGTTTTGATAACAGACGACAACTGAAGCTTACAACCTTTCAAACACGCAACTTACAAACGACCAAAGTATGGCACTTTAGTTTCGGTTGTTCATGGTCAAGAAGCACGTTGTTGTCGAAAATTGTTTTTAGACGTCATGCCAAATTGTGTTTTACAGTAAGCTATGTTACGATTCCATTTCAGTTTGCAACAACAAATGGACAACTTCGCATAAGCGACATCCGACTTTCCGATGCAACCACTTACGAATGCTCGGCTTCTAACGCAGCGGGTTCATCCTCTGATTCCGTTACACTTTTGGTACAAGGTGGGCAGTTCTTAAAAGATTCATGGCAAAAATAATGTTGTTTTCTGCTTCACCTATAACTCTACTGGAAGGTATATGAGTCTTGCAGAGGTCTTGCAACATGCTAATGCATTACCTGTACAATACAGAACGTTGTAATAAAAACATGCTCGATATTGATTTGTACAGTATGTTACAAGCATGGTCTGGTACCTTCAGTCACTGCGTTGTATAATTTCAGCGATACCTGAAGTTGAAATTGATCTCAAAGATGGTCGCACTATTCTGAGAGAAGGTGAAGCTATGTCGCTGACATGCAACGCTACCGGTACTCCTACGCCAGTTGTTAAAATGTTCAAGGTAGAGTGATAAAACTAAATTTTCTTGCTATTTAATTTTTACTAAATTGTCATTGCTTTGATGTGAAGAATAATAAAAATGGTATGGTTTATTACCGCCCTCCTCCATCCCCTGATAAGGGTTTAGCTGCCGTATTTTTTCCAACTTTGTACGAGTATATTTACGATTTGACCACATTACGAACCTTAACTCATCCTCAATGCCTTACGTACAAAAACACACAAGTGATGCTGTTTTTAAACAGTCTGTAGGGTATGGTCAAGATCAAATCATCATTACTAATCCTCTGTAGGACGGTCAAGAAATCGAATTAAACTCGAAAGGAGAATATGCCATCGAAAAGCTGACCTCATCGGACACAGGTGTATACTCTTGCGCTGCTTCAAACAGTGCTGGAAGCAGTTTAGATGAAAAATCTGTGGTTGTTTATGGTAAGTGTGTACTGTGTAGTTGTGCCAGTGTGCTGCTTTGTTTATTTATTTTATCTCTCTATTATTGTTCACGTCGATATATCATGATCAGATATAACTGTTTTATTTTCAAACTGTTGCAGCTGTTTTGTCTCTACAGAAATTCCCAGTGTTCGAATTGAAGAATCTGAAATGATGTTCCAGTCTGGGGGCAGTCTCTTACTTAACTGCATAGCAGGGGGAACACCAGAACCCAATATCACATGGACAAAACTGGTAAAGCTACCTAAGATTTTGAGAAGTAATACATGATCTCTCAGCTATCGACAATTTGCATTGTTTGGTTCAATAAGGCGCCATGACTGTTATCCTTGTTATCTTGTTACTGAAACACTGTTATGTTATTGAAAAGTCAATGCTGGAATATGGTACAATGAAATCTATTTTACAGGATCTTTTATTAGTGCAATCTCTATAATCTACATAGACTCTAGTAGAGTCTAGACTCTAGAGCGATCTCTTCATAGATGAACTTAGGAATTTGTTTTTGAAATAATTTCTTTAGTAATAGTAAAAACAAACAAACTTTCTAGAACGGAACAGTGATAGGATCTACCGTTAGTGAAGGACAACTTCGATTGGAATCCACGAGTGTCAGCGACTCCGGTGTGTACGTATGCACGGCTGCTAATCCAGCAGGAACAAACAGCACCAGCGTTCACGCCTATGTTCATGGTGAGTGTTTATGTCTTCATTCACTGACGCAGTATGCGAAAAGATTGAGGAAAAATCCCAGCATTTTGCAAAGTAATGTCATAGTAAAAAATTAGAAAAATAATTTGATGTCCCTAGTCACTGATGATGCATTGTTGCATGCCATTTTTCCTAATCAAAAGTTCTTATCATGCATTATTTTATATCATATATTGTTTGTTCTTTTACAGCTTTGATTCCATATTTCACCCAGACACCTTTGTCATACATAGCTGTTGCTATACCCGAAAACAAGTTCTATACAATGTTCAATATCACAGTCTCATTTCGACCGAATGTTTTGAGCGGATTACTGTTCTTCAGCGACAGCACTAACAAGGACTTTATCAGTCTTTCCTTGTCCCAAGGCATTGTAAGCTTAGCCGTTTTGAAATGTTGTGGTTTTTTACTATTTATTATAACTACGCTACATAGCACATGTTAAATATTGTTTCTACAAAATAATTAGGACAAACAGCTTTAAGGTTAATTCAGACATAAATACAGCGCAACCTACAGCTTATATGCAGTTTTATGGTATTAAAGTGGTAGGTAGATATGCAAATTAGTTAAACATTTTTGAATAAGTAACCTACAGCAAATAAAAAGAATGCTTAAAAAAACTTTGTGTAGAATTTTTAGAGATATTGTTAGTTACTGTACAGTATATAAAAGTCATCTGTTGTTGGATGTATAATTTCGTAGGCTATACGGTAGTTGTGACAGCTTACCGATTGATGCTTTGTTTCAAACAAAATAATTCCTTATCATTAGGTTGAATTTCGATACGACGTCGGTTCTGGACCGGTAACGATAAGCAGCCGAACGATGGTAACGAAAGGACAATGGAACACTGTTGTTGTGTCTCGAATGGAGAGAAAGGGGGAATTGTTGCTAAACAATGACGAAGTTGTAAAGGGGAGATCCCCCGGGGAATTCCGTGGATTAGAGTTGTCAAGCGATCTCTATGTCGGCGGCGTGCCAGCGCTGGTAACGCTTCCTCAGCCATTGCAACATCTTGGACCAGACTCTGGGTTTTATGGTAATTATGTTGCTGTGAAAGTTGCAAAGTTGTTTTTATTGTTTGGTTACTTAACCTTAGGCTTATTTGATAATTTTACTTGTGTAAACAAAACCTTTTTCTTGTCAAATCTATTAAATGGGAAACGAAAACAAAGAAGTCTTGTCCAAACATTCAGGCGAAGAATAGAATCGTCAGCTGAATACAATGCACCTGGAAGAGCTGATAACAAAATCAGCGAGACTTTTTATGTATAAAAGTTACTCCAACTTTTATGAACAAACACCTATTCTGTTAAATCGGTAGTTGATTTCGCAGGTTGTATTAGTCAACTAAAGATCGGCTCCCAAACGATCGACATCGGTTCCTCTGACCAAGTGACTGAGAAGTTTGAAGTCGTTCGGTGCAAAACTTGTGGATCCGATGATGAAAGATCTCCATGTGAAAATCAATCGACTTGCGTTGAGTCACATGACGCTGTGTCTGGTCACGTGTGTCATTGTGACGTAGGATACATCGGAGATAGTTGTCAGTTCAAGGAAGACGAAATTTGTTCGGCAGGTTTGTAAGCTATCTGATAGATGAAATGTAACATTTTTGTAACATCTGGACGTAACTTAACCAAACTGATATGTTTTAGAGGATTCGATAGTTTTCTACTTTAATTTTGAACGCCTCATTTTATAACGACAGAAACATGTGGTTCCCACGGTACTTGCCATGTTGACCTGGATCGTCAACTCGGCTACAAGTGCGAATGTGACGTCGGCTACGTTGGCCCGCTGTGCCAGAACATTCTTACCACCACGACCATCGCCACCATGCCACCACCTGTTACCAACAGCATTCTTTCCAACCTCTTTGCCCACGGAGGCGGTGAGCTGATCCACCCAGCAAGCATGATGGCAAGGAAGGATGATAGTTTAGAACTTCCAGTTCACCTGTTGGCAGCAGAAGCAACAAAAGCCCCTCTTTCACCTGCAACACCAGATTCAACTGAAGCCTCTTCTGGAAACAGAATATCGGGCCCGATCTCTTTCACTCAAGTGCGTTATGTTGCATTTTTATTGTTTATGAAGGGGCAAGGATATGAAATGTCGCAAGGGTTTATATTATTTTTAGTATTAGTTTATATTATATTAAGGTTTACACATAAGCCAGAGCTGACACTTTGTGTTGAAACCGAATTTATATCAAATCAAAGCAATCAAACCTGCATGAAGAGTAATCAACAATCAACGGGAATGCTTGTCACTGTGCGGCACAAAAATGATTGTAAATCACGCTTTTAATCAGAAAATTCAGTTTACAGAAAATAACCATTTTTAATTGCTGTGTAACTTCGAGAAAATCAAGAGCGTTCCGGAAAGGGCAATGTACAGTATGTCAACCTTAGTCCTGAGAGTACGGTGGCTTATGTAAAAGTATTGCCAGATGATCTGTAAACTTCCAGAAAAATATAGTTTTTTTTATCAAGCAGCTCAAAAATAATCCAATGCCTTCCAATTAAACCTAACTCGAAATTTTCCAAAAAAAACTGTAAAATTTAATAAATACAGTGATCTCTTGTCAGCTCATCGACTAGCGGTAAGCCTCTTTACGAAGTAATGACCTTATTATAGTAACAGTGTTGATATATTTAGGCTAACTCGCCCTCTGGAAAGTGCCAGTTGAAAAGAAATTACAAATTAACACTCATTGCACGAAGCCTTTGCCGATTACAGTAATGATAACCTTAAGTAAATTCATGGTTTTGTGCAATAGTAAAATTTGTATTTTTTTCAGGCTATCCCTAATTCCTGCTTAAATTTCCAACCACCGTTACATTGATGAGTTTATCAATTAAATTTCAGGATTCGTTTATGATGAAGCGAACTGTCCGAGCATCCCAGCTTCGCCGCACAGACATCACGATCAGGATCCGTCGTCGCTCCCACGCTGATGGTCTGCTCCTCTTCAGTGGAGGAACATCTCGTCGGTCACCGTTCCTCTCATTATCGATGAGGAACAATGCTCTTGAGTTCAGATTCAACACTGGACGCGGTTAGTGAAAGTTAATGTTATGTTTATTCATCTTGCAATAAGTTAAGTCTAAAGTAGCTTTGCGATTGATTTTAATTTTTGAATAATTTTTTCTTTGTGTCGAGCTTGTGGCACCATTTGAAGACAAAAGACAGCGGAGGTTGCTGCAATATTTTATCGCTTGGAATGATGCGTTTTAATAATATGCATCAGATATCACCATCCTTCGTGCACCAACTTCTGCTCTTGGTGTCGGGTCTTGGCACACGATTCGCGCGATCCGAAGACGAGGAAGAGGAAAGTTGGAGGTGGATGGAAAGAATGTTGCTAGAGCTAGATCATCTGGACCGGAGGAGCTCCGTCTAGATGAGCCGCTGTACATTGGAGGAGTAAAATTTTGGGAACATATTCCGGATAAAACAAATGTCCGCGATGGATTTGATGGATGTGTAGAGTCGGTTAGAAGCGTAGATTCCTTACTGTTTATTTTCAAGCAACCATATTTAAATTTACGCCTTGCACTTTCTTTGTTAAATGGTCCCAATAATGTTGCTAAAACGTTTATGAAAAACAGTTTTAAATTTAAAAAGTCGAAGTTTTCATGCTTTCTGTGCCCACACAATGAAGATAAACTAATACAAAAGAATTATTCTTACGTGAGTCAGTTCAAGTTTTTTGGCGTAGAATTAATTATGCACTTCGATCTGCTGCTGTGGGTTTGACACCTGTCAAAATATACTTTTGTTCACTATTTAACAGAAATACATTTGCAGTTGAGTATTGATCGCATGGACGTCCCATTTGACGACTCATTTGTAAAGAAAAACATAGGGATATGCAAAGTACGTTCCAAAGCTGCCACCAGACCTAAAGGTGAGTGACATAGAACTTCGTGTTTTTAAAAGAAGTTGAATAGCGATAGATTTCCAGTAACATCAGAATCTGTTATCTTTCACACAGACGCAACTCTGCGCACGGTTTCAGAACCCCGGTACTCTGCCAAGTTCACTGGTTCGTCATATACTTCCTTCGATGCCAGCGTATTCCCACACGATGAAGCAGCTGAGCAAATAAGTCTTCGTTTTCGTACCACCGAACCATATGGCTTGATTCTTTTTCACGGAGAGGTAAACTTTCAAATTGCGTACTTCACAATGTAGATGCTTGATGCTGCCAGTTCGTTGTGGTAAAAGTGAATTGCACTAGTTTTCGGAACACTGTTCCCTAGTAATGTGCTATTTGTCATAGCACATCCCCAGGGAACTGTGTTCAGAAAGGTAGTGCAAACCGCTACTACCGCAGAGAACTAAAACAGGTCGTTAATGTCTACATTGTAAAGTAAGCAACGATCATGCTGCTAAAAGCGAAACTCCATCTATTTCAAATTGTGCATGTCACTTTTAAAAAAGCTTTGATGAACGAATTATTGTGGGCTTGCGAGAAAGCGAAAACAGGTTCCTTCAACAGCGTTTGTACAAAAAAAAATACTCCAAATGCCTCTTAACTAGAAAAAGAAAGAAAAAAAAAAAACTAAAGCTAATAATATGAAGTTTTACAAATAATTGTAGTTTGAGAATGACATGCCGCTTAGCGCATGCTGGAATAATATTTTAATGTATTTTGTAGGCTTCGTGTTATTTTTCTGCTTCTATGATGCTAAAAAGTATCTACTGGCTTGTAATGGTTTAGTTGATGCTTGACTTTAAGCTATTGATTCCGGTTTTTTGTTGTTTGGTTGTGAATTTTGTTGTTTGGTTGTGAATTTTGTTCAATATTTGGCTTTTGTTTTACCGTAGCTGTATACCTTTTTCTTTAAACAAGGTCGCTGCCAGTAGCATTTAATCTAATTAAATTGCAAACCTTTGTTTAATCTTATCTTGGTCAAGATTATTAAAATTTGGTTTCACACAGGATCTTGTGACTGAATTGAATGCGGCATCTCGGTCACGCCACAAGAGACGTCCTTCCGACAGGCGTCGATCCCGAAGCAAAGATTTCATTTCCATGGGTGTCCAAGGATCCTATCTTGTCTACAGATTCGACTTGGGAGGAGGTCAAGCGAAGGCCACGAGCACATTCCCTGTCTCGGACGGCGTGTGGCACACTATCACTATCGTCAGGCGGGGCTCTCTCGCCCTCATGTGGTTGGACGACATGCCAATACCTGTGGCCACGCAGTCACGTGGTTTGCATAGCACTGTCAACGCTCCGGGGCGGCTTTACTTAGGTACGTTTTAGATTAGTTGCCCAACATATATTATTTTATTGTTTACACAAATAAGCATATATGCACCGAATGGTACAGAACATTTGGTTCTCTGCATACAAGTTCACCATTAGTCCATTACGGTACCACTGTATTAGGTGAAATTGATTGCAGCAATTTTTTTCATAGTCTCTTTTAATTAGTACACTGACAATGGTTTATTATTCAAACGTCAATGAGAAAAATATAGCTGTTATTAAAACTACGTTGAAGCAACGTTTGAACAGTTCGAAATAGGTTATTGCTCAATTTGACAAGTTGTTATTTACAGGCGGTGCACCTGATGTTATATTTGCGACAGCTGGACGATATACCGCTGGCTTCAACGGTTGCTTGAAGGATGTTCGGTTAACCGCGATATCCACTGCTCGTGCAAGCGAGTTGGGAGCAAGTTATTTAGACGATTCAAGTTCGGCCGCTCTAGATTTCAGTCGCTCGGGTACCTTAGAAAGAATTAATGTGCGGACGTGCATGTCTTTGTCCGAAGCTAATGTCAACTAAGATAAACCTTCACCACAGTCTTTGCGTTGATTTAAGTGAAATAGGAGAAGATAACAACAAATGGTACTTGAAAGACTCAATTCTGACATGTTGATGTTGACCCAAGATTATTTGAACGTGCCTATTTTGAACGTGATGTCTAAACCACAATTTTGCCTTGCTGTCTGTCTCATGTGCTCATGTGGTTTTTGTTGTCACTGTAACGTTTTTGTTTTTCATACGTTGCTAATTTTCGTAAATATATGATGTGTGGGGATAACTATCATCGGTTTTGAATATCAACTACTACACAATAAGCAGGCCAATCAACGTTTTCACATTAAGGTTTACACTCCGTAAAAGGGATTATGTGTGATATGAAAAGTTGATAGCTTCGGTAAGAGACAATTTGTGTCAAAATGTTTTGTATTCAATGTAGTTGAAAACTTGTGAAAATTATATTCTCAAATTCAGCTAGGACTACTTATTAATGCGCCTAATTTTTCAAGCGAGCCTATTAAAGGAAACTGCAGTTCACATTTTTTAGCCCAGTGCCATCCTATGTCATAACCTGCATGTCAGTATTAAACTTGTTAACGTTTATTGATGCAGCATACGTTTTCGTATCTCAGTTGCTTTTTATAAAGTTGTTTTGTGTCGTATTTTCCATCGAACAAACAAATAAGTCAAGAACAGAAACTCTTTGCTCAGTCGCTTGACTTTCTGTAGATTGATTCGTAGAGATTGTCCGATGGAATATCATGTTGAAAAAGCAGCATGTTCCAAGTCAGAACAGTTGTTTAATTATCTGAAATTCAAATATTATTTTCTATATAATTGCGTCAGCATAGTCGGTATCTTGCCTCTGTGTAGAGTTGTATGTAGGCTACAGAAATTTCAGTACCTGTTTTTTGTGTATTGACGTTGCAAGGATTTTTTTTTATCTTGTTTCAACATCATTCAAGACTGATTTCAATGTAAATGTAACTGAATTTTAGCCAACTGGGAGAACCAAGCTGATCTCGAGTTTTTTGATGCCAAACAATTATAGTGAATTTCCTGATATGAATCGTGCAACTGTTTATGAATTCTAAAACCGCTGTCGATTGTTTTATGTTATTCCTGAAGCAATTAAAACGTTTGTAATGTGTTTTTATCACAAGAAATGATTTGGTGAATTCTTTAAGCTTACAAATAATGGTTCAAAACTGTAGGTATCCTACTAAGTAGGCCATGATACATATTGATACAAACGTCCCAGCCAGAAGCGTTAACAGGGGGTGCTTTTAGAACCGGGCCTTGAATGACTACAGTAACTTTTTTGAGGGGATGGGAAACTGGAAAAAACCACCGCGTATTTTTTGGATACAGTGCGTTTTTTTTAAAGTGTCTTGATTTGGGGCCCGAGGATCGCATTGCTACCGAGCCCAAATTATCCTTTCAACGACCCTGGCTACAATCCACCTAATGCTCGCACAGCACGCACTCTGTTTTTAGTCGGAGTAGTGGAGTTACAATGCAGAAAGAAAACTTGCTTTGATGAAATTCCGTGACTGAAACGATGAATTTGTAGATAACGTGTGGCATTTTAATTTCAGCCTTTAAACAGAATTTGTGTGAGTCAATGAAAATTTATTAAATAACCTGGGTTCATGCCCACCGACAGCAACGAATGGCAGTGTGCCGTAATACGCTTAGACTTTATAGTGCAAAATCGGCTTCCTTACCTTCACCTGGAGATATAGTGAGTTATAAGGATATAGCTGGCTATAGTCAAGTTACTCACGATTTACTGATGTATGGGAAGGGATCTGGTTGCGTGCCATGTTTACAACAATGCACCAGCAAAAGCGGGTTGTAGCCTACGCCGCTCACCTCCAGCCAGGGCGTAATACAGTAAATTGGGTAGGCGTTGCCTACTTGTTAAAAGAAAAGCGACATACGTTTGTTGGTACCTGAGTAGTGAGTAAGAAACTTATTTTCTCACACAGGATGCCGAGTGGGCTATAAATGGAATCACCATGACCAGTGAAACACCGGACGCGTGTTTGTAATCTGCAGCAGATGAACTTTAATAACCAATCAGAAGGCAACGGTTGTCTCTAACAAAAGAAGTGTTTTGCATGCAAACTCACAGGCGTGGGCTATCTAAAAATACGTAACAGCTTCTTCAAATCCTCTGGCCCCCAAAATCACCACCGGTCTAAATGTAGCCTACTCACGTATCAACCCTACTGTGTGCGGCCTGTTGTAGCAAGTGTTAAATAACTAAAAGTGGATTGCTGTTGGGACCGGATAAACTTCATTACTTTGTTGTTAGTTGGGACAAATTTTTTAGAACCCTAACCTGTGAGTACGTGTGACGTCGTCTTGTCGTTGAACAGTGAAGAAATCAAGAAAGAGAAATTTTCGATTGTGAACGATGTTATATATTCGCACAGAGTGTTAACTGAGCGCATATTATGAAACTCTTGTGTTGCCGGTGAAGTACCGTACGCTAATGTGCCACAAAGCGGGTTGAGACATCGCCTGGGCTTTTACCCGACGTCGATGTCAGGTGGAATGTGCATTCTCTGCATTGGTCGGCATATCAGGACTCGCACAATCGCGTATTCGGGTCTTTCATTGTCCGCTCTCCATGTTTTGACTAGATTTAGGAAAATTACACTCAGCGAGAAACATTTTAGGATCTTGTGGGACATCTACATTTCTTGCAATTAACAGATTTCTCCCCAAGACAATTAGTTGAGGTCAACTGCCAGCGATATCAATTAGAATGGATGTTTCGCGTCACTTAACGTCAAATCTCCGTTTTAAATAGTGCATGATACAATTACGAAGGTTTTTTTTCATCGGTCATGACTTTCAACAGTTCAGCGAACTAGTCGATGATTAATGAGTCCCACACGAGTGACGTAATCACGAAAAATTACTAAGCAATGGAAATTAGGTTCATGTTGGGTAGGAGTTTAATGCGAACACTACTTTGCGTTTCAATCAAACGTTCATTTTGCCAATGAAAAACAAATACGTCAAGCACCATTTTGTAGTTAGGCCCAGCCAGCAAGACGCACTCTTTGTACATCGATTTAACGTCTAAAGACGTTGAACAAATGTCAAAAAGAACGGATTTTACTAGATGGAGAGCAATACGAAACAAAAAACGACCACGTTGAAAATTTCAGCTGATTGTTACGCAACTCAATAAAAACTTCCCGTTTCCGGCCCAAAACGTCACATATGATTAAACAATAAAATTAATGAGAAATTCATTCAAATATTAAAAGTGCCTGGACACACAAAAATCTCTCAATCACGTTTCACAGCTGGGTTGAGATTTCAGAAAATTTGCAAAAAATAAACCAGAAATAAACGTTAAAAGACTGTACGCAGATCTGTAGATATAGAAGTATGGCATGGTGATCTGAAAATTATTAAGCTGGTACTAACTATGTCTGTTTATTGTATGAATTAAAACCGAAAAGTCGTCGGTTGTCAATAAACTCAGAATTCCTTTTATTGATTGATTGAATCTTTATCTTCGGACTGAGTAAGCTTCTTCGATAACTTAATCCTGGCAGTTTCACATAATTGTAGAGGCTTTGAACCACTGACGCAGGCCCGGTCAGCAATGTTGATAGAGTGAAGTTTCCGCTTGTTGTACGTGAATTATTCCATCCATTATATGCTGCTGAATGGAGAGCAGTTTTTTGTGGCAACAATTCTGTTCTTGTGTCTGTAGGTAAGTAGACATGCTGCGTGTAAATGATATGGGTCGACTATTCTTTGTTAATCCCGGGGTTAATAATAACAGCATGAAAATCTCGATAATTCAAATTGAATCTTGAAGTCTCAAGTCCCCAACCCAACTTGCAGATGAGGCATGAGGGAGTGAGTAAAGTTTTTGCGAATGAACAAGGGTTTCTATTAAATAAACAAACACAAGGATTAAATAGATTTTAACAATATGGTTCTTTAGTGTTTTCCTGAACTACAAGCAATAGTGCCATGAGGGGGTGATGACCACTAAGCAAGGCGACTCGACCAGTAGATATTGTTCAGGTGTGAACGAAAACAGCTTCCTGGCATGTTATATGTGAAGATCACCACTCCAGCAAAGTCCGTCCTTTTGACATTGATTGAACGTCTGCAGTCGCTAAATCAACGTAAATACTGGATTTTGCTAACTGAGCCCATGCCTAGGTTCGCATAGCCAGCAAGAAAATCAGATCGTTTCATATAGATTCAACGATTACAGACTTTGAAACAACGTAAAAAGACCGATTTTTTGCCTGGTTAAAAATCGGTCAAGTGTTCTTGGTAATTGCAAAAGTTTTCTATGCGGTGGTTTGTACAATGACAAATTGTGTGGTGAGATAGCGATTGCGGTTAAATATTGCACGCAAGACAAAAGTAACATAGCGGCGTCTTTTTAACTGCAATGATAATTTTGAGATGATGAATGGGATGTTACAACAGGTAATAAAGTATTAAGACAGTCACACAATCACAATGACACAATTATAACTGGTGTGAATTCACGTGAAAAATAAACATTCCAGCAATGCGTTCTAGCAAAACTAACCACTTAATATAGGCCCTACTGATATTACAATGCATTTTGTCACACAGCATGCGAATCAATAATATAAAACACATAGTTTGTAACATGAGGCTCTTTGATATCAGCCCAGCCTGGACATCATTCAGGGTGGGATCTTCAGGATCACATGTCGACAAAACAAATTCGCAATCTCGAAACAAACGACCGCTTTTGCAGGCTGGTGGGTGTGTGATACGTGCTGGTGTGAACACAAAGCACACAATTTGACGATTGTGCCGACAGATTGAGAGTGAGTTTCAACCACAAACCATTGAAGTTTTGCCGGATACAGTAGCTTTTTAACTACAGGAACTAGTTTCATATATGGAAACGTGTAATCATTAACAGAGAGATTTTTAAACACAACGTTTGGAATTGAGTTAAAAACTTAAAATACTAAGAATAATCATGAAAGGGAATTAGGGATTACCTAGAGTGGTGCAGACATGGGGCAATTTATTATTTTCAAATGCAATCGATTACACGCACAAAACGCAGTGAGTTGCAATCGAAAGTATTGCCGAAGTGACCGTAAACATTAAAAACCTCCGAATGAATTAAAGAGAAACTACAGCTTACTTATTTAATATAAAACCAAAAATTATCCTACATTCCCATAAAATTGCATTTAAAACATTTTAAATACTACATTAATTAACAAAATTGACTCTTTTTATTTAATGAGACAATCGTTTTTTTTACAGTTTTTATCGTATGCAGCAAGTAAAGAATGCCAGGTTAACACATCAATATAACTAAAATTGATTACAGTATATCATCCCCGTTGTTGGTTCATTTGAACATCGTGTGGTTGCCTAACGAAACCATAAAAAAGTGAATGAACAATAAGACAAGCTGCTTTGTCCTATTGACTTGCAAATCACATTGCGGTCGATTTCGAAGTATGGCAGCAGATACTTTCGAATCAAATCAAGGGCCATGTACAACAGATCCCACCGCATGGTATACACGGTACATACATACAACACATGTACATATATATACTACATAGCGCATACAGTACAATGGTATACTGTACATATATGAAATGATGGCAGACAAAAGTTAAGTAACATTTAAAGAAAATTGCCATTGACAACAAATCTCAAAATCTCATTATTACAAGTAAACGAAGAACCGATAGGAGCAAGGGGTGGAAATGCAGTAACAACTTTGGCAAATCTGTTTTCAAATCATGTATGATTTGCAGTCTTGTTTCAAGTGTGTTTCATTACCTTTTTCTATCTCCAAACAAGTAATGATCAACTTTTCTCGAATTACAAAAAAAATTAAATTAAAGCAACAAAAATAGGAAACTACAACGTAGTTGCCAAAAATAACATACGCATCTCTCACTTGAGATCATTCGATTATAATCGAAACCGCCTCAGACAAAAACTCGTTAGGATAATCGGTTTGTTACATTTCAACAAGATAATTCACAGGATTGCGAAAAATGAATTGACACGTACGAGCGAATAATAATTCATATGCTATTGCATTTCGTGTATTTCACCACAATGGATGAATTATCACCAAGATAGTATAAATGGAGTATCTCGAGCAGCAAATCAGCCGTTGAATCAACGTCTACAGACGTAAAAAAGGACTGATTTGCTCGCTGGATTTGGATGTGATTATGATACGACTTTGCAGTGAATACGGAGTAGGCTAGATGTAAATATATTGACAAATTTTTCCCATGAAATACGAAGTATAATACGTCTTACATATTATGATAGTGAAAACGATCTAACTTTTGGTCGTTCACCAAACCACGATTATGACTTAATTGCGATCCTACCAGTATCAATCACGCACTCTAACAAATGTAACACTGTTATTGGCAATTTTGCACAGTCCAGCATACAAACTATGTATAAGGGAACGAGAATATAGAGTGTCAGTTCAACTACAGTAGTTTACTTATCAAAGTGTCTGTGTGCTCGACAATTTAAGGATTATTCAATATTATTTTAAGCGTTCTCTCTTTGGGTTGTTTGCAAGGTAATTGATTGCAGTGCTATCATTGGTCAAAAGTTTTCCAATTTTTTGTTTCTTGATAATTGAGCATAAACTAGCACGGTAAAACAACAATTATGAAGACTAGAAAGCAACCATGAAAGACAAATAAATACATAACGTCCACAAGCTATACTGTATGAAGAACAACAGCTGGCATTGCAACGTAAGCGCTAATGTGAAAAAAAATTAGCTGCATGCTTATATCATGGTTCAAAATAGGAACCTGGGGGTACAAGGGAAAAAAAGTTGTGAAAAATTTTCCACACATAATATGTCCTTGCTGAAAGCACAAAAACAGACAAGGTTGATTTTACATGCAGTAGCAGTGAATGCTTTTCAACTGATACAAGATTGAAGCTATATAAAACAAAACTAGTGGATTACAACAAAAATTCTAAAAACAACAATGATAGTCTCAGGATGTCTTTGAAAATAAAGTTGCATTTCTCTTGAGGGAAGATCTGTTGCTTCCTGGTTTTCCTCTTTCTATGCCTCGAGACATTAACTCTCGTTTGTATGCACGTAGCTTTGGAGATGCAGAATGAAATTCGTTGAACAGGTCAGAAAATTTATTACTTGGAAACAGCTTTTTTAGAATGCTTTCCAGCAACACACAACAGAAACGTTGATT
The DNA here is from genome assembly GCF_918807975.1 of Aplidium turbinatum. NCBI lineage: Eukaryota > Metazoa > Chordata > Ascidiacea > Aplousobranchia > Polyclinidae > Aplidium > Aplidium turbinatum. Next base: position 43,653,990 of record NC_137472.1, on the reverse strand, counting down.
TAGCTCCTGATACTGAATCAATTCAAACAACAGCTGCACTCCCCGGCGACATGTTTCACTGCCTACAATGGGACGCAGCTCGTCTGGTATCACGCCATGCATTTTAGATTTTGTGAGAACTCTTGTTCTCATTATTGTAGCTTCATCACGTGCAATGGTCTCTTCAGCTAAAATGCCACCGGGCCAAAAGTTATCTTTAAATTTGTCTGTGTAAACTGCAACTTGATCAGCTGAAAGTGCATTTTCAACATAGTCAATTATTTTCCTATTCATTCGAACTCCAAACAAAGTACGCATGACTTGCTGAACTGCCCCGACCATCTGACGACGAAACCATTGATTTTTTTGTTTGAGATCAAATACTTCGTCCATTAGTAGCAAAAGAATTCCAAGTGGAATATTATTGTCGATGTTAAATTCAATTTGCTCAAATAACTTTTCATCGTCATCTTTTTGTTCAAGTGATGAATTGGGAAAGATATCTGAAAATTTTTGGATGCCATCCGACACTTTGTCAGAAGCCTTTTGTATGCCATCAATGAAGTTATCTGGAGCTTGTGCAACAAAATTTGTTACATTTCGAACTGATGTGCGCATCATGTTATCAACTTTTCTGGCAAAGCTTTTGGAATTTCTCTGGTAAGCTTTGGCATCTAAAAATGTATGAACGCATTCCATAGATTTTACAGAATGTTCAATATTGAGAATAGCACATAAATATTGATTTAACTCGGCCCGCCTTTTCTCTAAAAATTCTTCTTTCAGATCCTTGAAAAATGTTCTTCCTGGAAGACGCAAGTTCCCAAGATTAATTCCATTTTCTTTCAAGCTGGAATGTAAATCATAAAATTCTCGATATCGCCGAAACGTAGACCATGATTCTTCCTTTCCACTGCTCCAATGGCGAGTGATGGTGATAGCATACAATGCATATGTTTTGCCATGTTCTGTGCATATTCCAGTCTGAGTAATCACAGCAGTTAGTTTACTTGCGTCTTCCATCTCAATGTTTAGAGTTTCATCTAAAGAAGGGCCTGAAGCAGTGGAACTGCTAGTATCAGCAGATGTTAAACTTGGCTCACACAGCAGGTCAAGCTCAGCAAGTAGCTTTACATAGAATGGGCTTGCCTTAAATGCTGGAAAAAAATTTTCATTCTTTTGCATCACATTGAAGACTTTTTGCTGAATATCATCAAAGACATATGGAGAAGGTTCACCACTATCCAACTTTCGTTGCAATTGCTTATCTACAATTGGATCCAAGGAAACTCTTGGCTCAGAATGCTTACTGAGATACTGTTCATAAATGTTGTGTCCTATGGTCCGTAGCATTTCCATGTCTGGCATACCATTACTTTTCATTTGCTGGATTTTTGCTTCACTAAGTTGTTGTTCTGCAGATGCTCTATAACCATCCACAGTCAACCAAAAGAAAAGGTATGGTTGACCATTGACAGATTGCATAAATTCGATGAATATTTGCAAAGCTACATTATTTCTGAGCACCACGCTTAATGGAAGATTGTACAAATTTCCCCTCGCAGCTTCTGAGCTTCCAAGTTCAATAATTTCAACATTTCCCTCGTGTTGTTTGTGTATTTGTCTATCACATACATTCATCACATACCGCATACTACTCAATTGTTGCTTTACAACTGGGTCATCACCAACACCATCTTTTGAGCGCAATTTTCCTATTTCTTCTTCAGCTTTTTCACGCACCGCTCGGAGTTCACCCATTGTTTTGCTATAACGCAGGACTGATAAAAACCATTCGTTTACAAGACAGTTATCACTGATCATCCAATTTACATACTGATTCAAGTAATCAGAATTAGCATACAGTTTAAACATTGGAAGAAAAATTCCATGCACAACAGTTTCACGAAGCAATGCTTTCAAAGGTCTGCAGTGAAAATCACTTTCTGCAAGCAGTACAAACAGGAGTACTTCAGATACATCTTGAAAGAAAGCTAACTGACTTTTCGAATCACATGCTACTAAATCCCGACAAATATTGTCACTAATAATTTCATGATCAAAGTATAAGTCAAGCAATCTTGATTTTTCGTCCACATCTTCAGATGTCAAAGCTTGATTTGCATGATGCATAGGGCTTCCTGAGCCACTGCAGGGTTCTTGATGCTCAAAAATAGCTTCTCCACTTGTAAGCTTCTGCTTCGCTTTTCTGAAAAGTCTCACATGCTTGGCAAATTCATCCACTAAAATAGTGGACAGGTAGGGTTGCCAATCAATTGCTTTGCACCTAACAGAAATATCTCTAATGCAATCTTGCAAAGTTCCTCTAAAGTGAAGCAAAAATTCCGTATCATCAGATAAAGAGTTATACCAATATTTAACATAATCACGCATCAAGTAATCTAAGCACGCCTGAATCCCATTATCAATTTCTGTTGAACCAGTCAGGCTCTTTTCTTCTTGAAACTCATGTTCTGAATAGTCTGTGCTTAAAACTGTTTTGATTCCAGAGCAAACATATGAAGTTTCAGGGGCAAGAAAACTTGAAAAATATATGTTTTGTTGTTTCACTTCCTTTTTACTGTTGTCATACAAAACAGCAATTATTCCTCCAAAGAAGCATAGAATGTACAGGAGTCCATAAAAAATGTTTAGAAGACCAAAAGTCAAAATACTAAGCACAATACAAATACAGCACCAACCAATGTATGTATGATCAGCCAAAGCCATTTCTTTTATGATCAGACATTTTCATTAAAAATGGTCTGAAACAAAAACATTACAATGTAGTGTTATAGTGTTAAGCATTACAATATATGCTCAGTGTCAGCAACATTGCTTTTGTATTTTCAATTGCACTGTATACAAACCAAAGTAAAAGCCTAACTATTATGAATTGAGTTTGCCAATGTATATAACCTTTCCCATTATTATCTTCAAGTTTTCTTGATTTGCATTCTGCATAGCTTTAACTTCCACCTTGTTGTAAGTCACTTATTAAAACAACTAATCAAAAACAGCACACACGAAAGTAAATTATTATGCAAATTTTATTGTTCTTTTTCATAAATAAATATACATGACATGTGCTAAGTTTTTATTGATGGCTAAGGCTATGATAGCGTCAAGCACTGAAGCATAGGTTTTTTCTAAGTTTCAGGTTGCACATGGACTATGCATGTACCAATTGTACCATATCAACGAAATTACAACATAGCAAACCCATAACAACCAAAACATACGTATTTTCACCAAAGCTATACACTGATAGAACTAACCTTTAAAATTAATATCGTTAATTTATATAGCTGACAAGCCTATTATTTAACCTATTAGTTAACAGCAAAAATGTAGTGCATTAGATTTCATTTCAATCATTTCGCAAATTAAGCTGGTGGCTACCTGTAAATACTGTAACTATAGTGGTAAGCTACATTAAAACAAAATTTAACTAAGTGAACTAAAGCATTTTCGAAAAACATTTGTTTTGTTTCATGAGCTTTGTATATTGCTTATGTTTAATTTTAAAATACAGTTTGAATTATAGCAAATAAACATGTTATTTTCTAGCAAAAAAACATGTATTTCTCGGCAGTCGAGTGTAGCAAGAATTAACAGCGATAGACCTTCTTAACAGTGCATTTCTTTGTTTTCTTTCTATTGACTGACAAAAGCAGCGGTTGAGAACTATGTGGCATGAATTAGTGGTGCGATACTGATGAGCTCAGCCTTTTGGGCAAAACATGTGTCTATCGCTGTAAATTCTTGCTACACTTGACAGCCGAGAAACAAATCTTAATGAAGTGAAGTATATTTTGGTGATATTCAGAAGTACCATAGCAATCTTCTCTCTTTAACAGGGCTGTGAAGTCAAGCCTATAATAGGCTAGCAGGAAAACATTTGTTCCACAGCATGTCCACAATGCTATTTTAGACCCAAGATAATGAATCGGTCAGTACAATGGTCATTTCACTTTACATACCTGCTTTGTGTTAACACTTGTAAGTAAAGACATCAAAATACCACATCAACCTCAGTTCAGTTTGTTTTTATTTCTGACCACCACAACAACAGCAAAAATATTTGCCAACCATAGAAGAGGTTTATTATAAGGCAGTGGCTATTTGACCGGCTCCGGTCTTTGAATCTGAAACACTATTTGACCGGTCATGACGTCACTGCATAAGCACTTTTTTTCCTTTTCTCTTTCAAAGCAAAAGACGAGAAGCGCCGAAATAAGTTCTAAATTCAACACATATTCTTCAACTCAGTCCGTGGCGCGAAGGGTTCGTCTCCGGCTGCCAATCTAGAGGGGATGAGTTCGATACTATTCGGAAGCATTCTTTTTTTAATTTTTTTTCTATCTAAATTTTGACCCGAAGCGCATTTATGTGGTCAATTTTTAATTTGAGTAGCCTACAGTCCAAGTTAGTTAATAGTTCTCAAGTATAGTTCTCAAGTTAGTTATATACAATACTTCTTTTAAAAGAAATGATAATGGTAAAACCATTTTTTAAAGAAGTATTGTATATAACTAACTTCAGAGAAAAATGTAGGGTCGTTCGGCAACACACGTTCACTTATGACCATCGGAAAATTACCAAGAGAAATTCTCAAATTCCAGCAAATTAAAAAAACTCTAACATTATTACTCACATTTGAAAAGACATAAAAAATGGGCTGTAGGCTACTCAAATTAAAAATTGACCACAAAAATGCGCTTCGGGTTAAAATTTAGATAAAAAAAAAATGAAAGAAAAGAATGCTTCCGGATAGTATCGAACTCATCCCCTCTAGATTGGCAGCCGGAGACGTATCGCATGCGCCACGAACTGAGTTGAAGAATACGTGTTGAAGTTAGAACTTATATCGGCGCTTCTCGTCTGTTGCTTTGAAAGAGAAAAAGAAAAAAGCGCTTATGTAGTGACGTCATGACCGGTCAAATAGTGTTTCAGATTCAAAGACCGGAGCCGGTCAAATAGCCACTGCCTTATTATTACATGCATGATTATTGATACCAAAGCAGAACAATCAGTTTAAAATATGACATGATCGCAACACCCTAGAATTTTTTTAATTTAGAAGCAAAAAAGAGAAAAAGGCTAGTGAATTTTTCGTAACAACTTAGATAAGTAAAAAAAAAGAAAAACAAGACAAATAGACAGTTGCTATGTTGATCGACCTTGGTGGGTTATCAAAAGTGTTAATGGTCCTAAGGGGAACACTCTTAATGTGTTAGCTCATCACAAAAAGCAACCTACTTAACATAAGCAAACAAACCAAGCAACATGGTTTAAAAAACAATTTCTACCAAAACCAGAGCACATATTCTACCCAGAAATGAAAAGCGTTTTTGAAATATTGAATCATTGACCTAGTCGTTTGCTACACCAGCATCTGTAATTCTCAAACTTTTTTCACAGTTCTCCTGTTTACCTTCAGTTAAGGGGGTAGTTCTACTTAGAATTGCATTTTTCATACTTGTCATAAATAACAATCTACACACAAAAGTTTACCCACAAACCCCAACAAACCATATATATATTGCTGGAAAAAGAAGGAAACAAGCTATCCAAAAATATTTACTTTGTTAGGCTGGGGAAATCCATTAAGGGTTTATACCATTTTGAATTTGTACATAAAATCAACCGATTGTCTCCATTGCAGCCCTAAAAACTCGAAAATGGCTAGAGGTAGGGACTTCAAACTGCAAGGTGATCTAGTAGGGTATCCTAGCCATAAATTGATAGAGGGGATTTCTTTTAACTCCTACCATAATTGCTACCGGTATGCATCGAGAGCAAATTTGACTTCAGGATTTGGTAATAAAATATTTATAACTCTGAACATTGAAACAAAACTCAATCATTATGTTCGTAAGGGCCTACTGTACATCTGTTAAAAATTTTAGCCAATTCTGAGAAGTAGTTTTCTAGAAGAAACATTTTTAGTGCACAAAAACATGATTTTGAGTAGGCATATTATAAATAATATAAATCGCATATTGAAAAATAGAATTAGGTAAATTTATGCCTTTGACTTTAAATGTGACTTTTTTGTTCTATGTCCAATGTCCATTCACAACAACTAAAATATACATAATGAACAAAATACTGAGTTTACACATACACAAATTACCGTAAATATATCAGTGGCCACCAGGTACATAATCACCAGAAATTGGTGTTTTCGAAGACTTTAATCTTTAATTTTTATTCATATTCTAAACTGAGGTGCACTCAGAAAACCTTTCGTTTGAAGCCTAATGAGGGCAAATAGGTAAAAACTGACTGCATATTCTGAATCTACGATAAATTTCCAATATATATCAATAAAATAAAATAAATTGAAAACTTTTTTTTTCCAAGTAGAACTGCCCCCTTGTTCTTATCAGTATTCCCAAATGTCCGCTTGTGAATTTTTCCAGCTCCCAGCCAATATTTTACTCTTTAACATAAATGTCAACTGATTTCTAAATTTATCTAGAGTCTTGAGGAATGGAATCCAAAGCATTTTTTTAATATTTTCTTACGTAACTTGATATTTTCCAAAAATATTAAGTTTTTCTTCCCTAATTTTTTGCTGCTTCCTGTTTGTTGTGGAATCTAGATTTTTATGGTGCCATTTTATTCGTGTTGTGTTATAATTGCATGACTACTCTCGAAACAGACAAAATAAAAGTTTTTTCTCTTCTCACGTTTCCTAAATTTAGAAAAAAATCTATCTGGCAACGCTTGTTTTTAAAGGGATACTGGGAAAAACCTGACTTGGCGATTGTACACGTTCTTTGTGTTTAACATGCTACCATAAAACGATTTTCAATAAAATTTTGCCCCATTGCGGTCTGATCAGCATTCCGTGCGTGCTTTTGTCAGAGCTTTCAAAACAGAAATGTGCGTGAGCAGCGAAGCGTGCGACTGTAGGCTACAGTCTACGTCACTATAGACTAGCAACTAGCTGATCGAGCAATAGTTGTTACTGCGGGCGATTTAACTGTAGGCTACGTATGTATGTACATCAAAACACCAGATTTCAACATCAAACAGTTTGCTAGAAGTTGCGTAACTACCAATGTGATTAGGCCACTTCTCCAATTGCACATGCAATGTTCAAGATGTAGCCTATTTATTTTTTCTGTTATTTTCATTTCCAAAAAAGTTTTACGTCAACCCCATATATTTTATACAAATTTTATAGCCTATGGTAGCTGTCACAATTTTCTCTAGTTCTTACACCTAAAAAGATTTTGGTAAGATTGATGATGTAAGCTTATTTTATTGGGATACCAAACGTTAAACAGACAAATAAATTGTCGAATAGTTTTACTTGTGAGATAATAGATGAAATCCTTAAACTAATGAATGGTTCACCACTGCCAGCACGTAAAGAAATCAAATTCTGAACAAAAAACGTCTTTGTCGATTTCAAAATAAATATGCACTAGTGCACTACTAGCCTACTTGCAACCGCTACTTTACAATTGGAAATAAATTCTATTTTTACAATCTATTTAATATCGGCTAGAGCTCCACAATCGTTTTCAACATAGGCTACTTTTCGTTATTAGCCTACAATAACTTTTAATCTCCATAACACAACTCTAATACAAGGTTCAACACAACTCTAATAATTAATAACTGTAATCAAATCACGAGGCTATTTATAACAGGTTTGCTTGGATCAGAAACTTCCAGAGACTAGGGTAATATTGCATCATAAGAATTCATTCTTCTGGTCAACAAGTTAAAGAAGTTTTCAGAATGTTACCTAGGCTTACACAAAATTTTTTAGAATCAGATTTCTCAATAAACGATTGCTTAACTAAAGGCGACAACAAGTCAGTATTCGACAAAGCACCACAACAGAATTACGCAATAAAATTGTTCACTTATAACTATTCTAGAACATGAACGCAGCTTGCCGCGGAGCTACCCTTATTGATTGTGACACTTGCCAATTTGGATTTTTAAGTTTTATGACGTCATTCACAAGGTTTAATGGTTTTAAGGCAGGGGTGGGGAACCTTTTTAGTATTGCGGGCCACATAAAATGAGAAATAACACAGGCGGGCCACTAAAAACTTCGAAATTTTATTTACAGATAAATAATGCAGCGAAGTAGACAATGATTTATTTCACTTTCACAGCCAGTGGGATGGCTGAAAGTTTTTTATTTTTGGTGAGTCGTGTGATGTCTGCTGACACGGAAGACGTTGCAACTCTTAACTGCATCTCCACGTTTTTATCAGTCAGTCTGAAGCGAAGCCGATGGATTAACTAGTCACAGGCCATTCGCAATATACCGAGAATGCAGAGCCTACTCTTTTTTGAGCTGTTGTTTCAATATATTTTGGGTAAAGAAATTTTGACGCGGGCCACATGGAACAGTCACGCGGGCCGCATTCGGCCCGCGGGCCGCAGGTTCCCCACCCCTGTTTTAAGGCATACTAAATGAAATTTTCAAATGGGAATTAAGCATTCAAATGCGTAAACTGAACATTCAAGAATACATTTCAAAAAAATTACCGAAAAAAAATTTGTTTTTAATGGCACTGGCAAGGCGCAAAGTCCAATGTTTTATTTATTATTAATTTTTTCAAAATGACCAAAAAGTGGAAACACTGCTCGAGAATACGTTACTATCGACAGCAATAACAAAAGCCACGTTACCACATCTGATGTTTCAACCAAGAATGCCAGAGCTTGGTTTTTCCACCTAGATCTGGTTTTTTTTTACCACATCTGGGTTTTAAGTTTTTTTATTTCAAATTTAGGTAAATCTAGGTATTTTTGGTTTTTAACTTTGTACAGAGCTTGCACGGTATTAAAGCACTGGGATCTTCGATAAATGGTCCACACTGCAACACAAAAATGATAAGGTTGTTACAGACGGTTGTTCGCCTGGTCAAACGTCATGTAGAAACCGTTCGGGTCTACTGAATATTACGTCATGGAAATTCCTAAAACATGAGCCAAAATTGCACCATCGTCCGTAAGACTCGTGTCAGACCGGTTTAAACCTGTTTGGACATGTTGTTGCGTCGCGCTACTGCTGGCGTGCCTTTGAGTTATCACAAATTTTTCTGATTCATTCTTGAAGTTGTTTGTTGGAAGTCGGTCGCACATTTAACTGGTTTATTTGGTGCTTGCTAGCTGGACAAACTCTCCGTCTTTTATCCAAGTAATCTGTATCGTAGTGACAGTTTTAGAGGTGTAGGCATTGCACCAGTCATTTCGATAGCCACGGGCTAATTTTACTGGAATACACTTTGAATAGACGTTTCGAAGGTGTGTTTATTTTTCGGTCATTACGTACAGACAAACGGATCCGGGAACTTTATGTTACAATTTTCCCACGAAGAATTATGGTTTACCGCTGTGACCATAAAAAATAAAAGACGAGTTCTTGTCAGTTGGTAGGTCAAGAAGAAATTAAAGCAAAAAATAAAAGACGATTTTTGTTAGCTGGTGGGCCAAGAAGCACTTGAAGGCATAAAAATAAACGACGTGTTTGTTGTCAGCTAGTGCAGAAGAACTAATTAGAAGTACAAGAAATAATAAAAAGAAGATTTGTTGGTCGGTAGTCTACACTCTTACAGAAGCAAAGAAAAGTAAAGACATTTCTTCTCAGTTTGGTACTGAAGAAAAATAACTTTGACAATCATTGGCAAGAAAGAAGATTAAAAGACAATCCATCTGTGCTTGTAGATTCAAGTGGAAGAATCCAAGCAAGTTTTGTGGACTTTAGGACTTCATACTCGTACAGCTACGGTATCGTGCATTTAAATTCTTTTTTGTATTTTTTACGGTCTTTGCAGTTAAGTTTTTTATAACTACTGTAGCCTAATAATTTGTGTGTTTGTGTAACTTAATTTTTTTAATTGTTAAATTTAGCCCCAACATTTAATATGTCTACACTCGGTGGCGACAAGGACTCGACCGCCGTAGACTCGACTGAGTTTAAGCCTGATGATGTTCTTTGCGGTCGGGCAGGCCATTCTGGGGAGGGACCCAATAACGATGAGGCTAAGTCAGTTCGAGAGGCCCGGCATCTTAGACGGGATATTTTGACTCAAATTGGGAACTTTCTGTAGCCCTAGGTTCTTTGAGTGATAAGCAGGAACTGTTAATTTTTCGATCTAACTTATCTACTTTAGAAGAGGAATTACGGCATTTCCATGCTCTTTTGACTAAAATCTTTAACTCTGCAATCTTGGCAGAACTTCGTGATAGGGTGGATCCCGAATTTAACTCTTTAAAACATAACTTCGAACAAAAAGAAAGTGAGTTGTCAGATAGGTTGGATGCTGACATACATCCTGAGGATAGCGCCTCAAACGTAAGCACTAGGATGTCTGAGAGCTCGTCACGGATAGTTACACAAATTAACCTACAGTTAAAACGAGAGGAGCTCCAGATACAAGCTGAGGCGGAAGCGAGAGCTGAGGCCATACGAGCTGAGGCTGCCGCGAGAGCTGAGGCCATTCGAGCTGAGGCTGCCGCGAGAGCTGAGGCCGAAGCGAGAGCAGCTGAGGCCGCCGCGAGAGCCGAAGCGAGAGCTGCTGAGTTCGCACTCAAAGACGCTCAGTTGAGGGCTGAACAACGTAAAGAGGTAGTTTTAGCTGAATATCGATCAGAGGCGGGCTCCCGGCGTAGTTCTAAGAAGAGCTCTTCTAGGCATTCCAGAAATGAACATCAATCGCAGTTTAATTTACATAACCTTTTCCAAACGCCCGTTCAACCTGTGAGTGGACCAGGGCAATCCACACGTTTTCCAGCTGTTTCAGGAGGTCTCGGGGCCGCGGCTAAGGGTCTTCCGAATGCTGTAGAGCCAAGGTCTGCAAATTACAACCGAACTCCTCCCCCAGAGCGTACAGGTCACGGGGCCGCCATTAGCAGTAATGCTTTGCCCCCTTCAAAGTTTTCTGCGCCGCTAGTTGTGGATCGCCCAGCTACACGTAATTTGGGTGGTTGTGAGAGGCGTATTGCGTCTCCTGATTTTAACGTGTGTGAGGATCGTGGTCGGGCTGTGCATGTGACTGAGCCCACTCAGCCCCTTAAGGGATATAGCTTGTCTTCTCCCGCTAAATCGAGTTCTCAACAGCAGGATTGCTTTTTTGAATACCAAAATAGTAGAACGTTTTTCGATAAGGCGGCCTTGATTGGTTACGATGGTAATAATATGCCATTTATCTTCTTTAAAAATCGTGTTACGGCCTTAATGGCAGCTTCGCCCTTTAAGGGGACTCGTTTGACTTTGTTACAAGCAGCTTGTGTTAGGACAGCTGCGCAAACGATTGCTAATTTGGTTTCTGACACCCCTGGCTTGTCAGAGGAAGACAGGATAGAAATGTCGTTAGCTCGCTTGTCCCAGCGTTTTGGGGTTCGTGGAGGTCTTTTTGCAGAACCGGAAATTAGAAAGTATCGCTATGGTAGCAAATTGACTTCGACCTCTTCCAGTGATCTGAAAGAGTTTAAAGATGAATTGTCGCAGTGTTTGCTTTACGCGCAAGCTTATGGTCAGCGTGATAAATTAGAAGGACGTTTTGTTTTGGATTTGGCTAAGCGACTCCCGTTTGACGCTAAGCAGCGTTATCTTGACTTTTTAGGTGATCAGTGTGGTGGCACTGATGAGCCTACTTTTCAGAGTTTGTTTGAATTTGTAGTACGGGAGGAAACGCGTAAGTCGACTGATTTTAGCATTATGCTAATGGGCGATTCTGGTGAGTCGCAGCAATTTAAAAAGTTTGGCAAAGGAAAATTGCCTTCGTGTCCGGTTAGGCAGACGTCCGTAAAACCCCATGATGATGTGATGTCAGGGAGTTCGCAGTACTCGACTGTTGTTGGCGCACCGCGCGGTGGTGAAGCCAGACGTAAAAACCTACCGGCATGCATTTGTTGTTCGTCACGTGGTCAAGTTGAATATCATTTTTTGTCTAATTGTAAAGAATTTTTGCGCTTGACACCTAAAGATCGGAGAGATGTCATTGTGAAAGCTGGCAAATGCTTGAATTGTTTGCGCCAGCATATGGTTAGGGATTGCGTTCATGCAAATAACTGTCGTAAGTGTGGGCCTAACAACGATAGGAAACACTATTTTCTTCTGCATGATTTTTATGTGACGTCACATGATTCTCTGGATTCTGTTGGGAAAGATGATGCTCGTGCCAGAGTTCCGGTGCGTAATGTTAAGATTGGAAATGTTAAAGCAGCCTTTAACCGCGTTACTGCTGCTCGTGTTTTGAATCCAATGACTGGCAAATCGAAGTTGGTGTATTGTCAGCATGATCCTGGTTCGCAGTTGACGTTTGTTTCGAGTGACTTGGTGTGTGAACTTGATCTTAAACCGTACGATAAAGCGTCGTTTAAAATGGATACCCTGGCTGGTCAGAAAGCTACTTGTGCTGACCTTGTCAAACTCAACATCCAGTCGTTAGAGACAGATGAACTGTTTTGTGATATAACTTCGGTGGTTAACCCAGCTTGGGCTGATGATGTTAAAACTTTACCGCATAAACAAGATTTAAATGGTTTCCGTCATTTTCATGACGTGAATATGTTTCATTTGAATGATTGTAGTACTGTAGATGTACTGATTGGCAACGACAACGCTTATTTGATGTGGGCAAAAGAAGAACGTGTTGGTGAAAATCGTAGTGAACCGCATGCTTTACTCACTCCTCTCGGTTGGTTGGCTTGTGGTGGTAAGTCACCCTTAGAGGAAAGCGTTGCTAAAGTGTGCAGAGTGCAGACGTCTTCAGAGTCGGATGTCATCTCTGGCTTTCAGCGTAAAATTGAGTCTCGTGATATGGAAATAGCAGACCTGAATAAAGTCATTCAGGATTTGACGTTGCAAAATGAAACCTGTGAATTGTCTCGCAATGATAAGTTGGCTAGAGAACTTGTTGAACCGAATATTGAGTTGAAAGATGGTCGATTTGAGATACCTGTTCCGTTGAAGGAAGATATTGATCTACCTAACAATTTTGTGTTGGCGTCAGATAGAGTTGCTGCTTTAAGGAAGAAAGCTTTAAACAACCTGAACTTCGTGATTTCCTTACTGACACCATGAAAGATCTTAAATCAAATGGCTATATTGAGCGTACTGGTGAAGCAGGAAATGTCAAGGGATTTGAATGGTATTTACCGTACTTTGTTACGTCACAATTAAAAAAGCGCATTGTTTACGATGGCAAGTCTGAATTCCGAGGAACTTGTGTTAATGATGTAATGTTTTCGGGTCCTGACTTGTTAAACCCTCTGGTAGATGTCTTGGCTAGATTTCGGCTTGGTAGATTTGGTCTCATGGCTGATGTGACTAAATGCTTCTTTCAAATAAAGTTACCTGAGTCGCAAAGGGATTTGTTTCGTATATTGTGGTTTGAAGATGATGACCTTGAAAATGGTAGGATGGTACCATTTCGTTTTTGTGTACACCCTTGGGGAATAAAGAGTAGCCCGTATATCGCTTGCTTGGCTATAAAGAAAATGATCGAGCAGAATCCCAGCAGTGCTGGTGAATTGACTCTCTGCAATATTGCAAATAATATGTACATGGATGATTTTATATTTTCGGCTGATAGCTTAGAGGAAGCTCAGCAAATCACTCATGAATCAATTGCTTTGTTTGATAGCCGTGGGTTTAAACTTGGTAAGTGGAGTGCTAACAAGGAGGCTATGATTGTCTTGTCAAATTTGGATAATGAGATGCTTTCACCTTTGATTCGTGACATTGACTTTCAGACTGAAAATATGACTTTGCCATCAGCGAAGACATTGGGTTGTGTGTGGCAAACCGAGTCTGACGAGATGCGTATCGCATGTTCCTTAAAGCCCTTAGCTAAACACACGCGCCGAAGTATGCTCAGTCAGCTTGGACAAAATTTTGATCCGCTAGGCTTTGGAGCGCCATTTTTTCTAAAAGCACGCCTTATACTTCAGCAATTGGCGATAGACAAGTTTGATTGGGACACCGAGGTCCCTGATAGCTTTGTTGAAGAGTGGGAGTCGTGGCTTCGCTCTTTGGACCCGCTTAAGGATTTTTCGTTACCGAGATGGTATTTTGCAAACTCTGGTGTGTGCAGTCCGGATGATATTGTTTCATATCAATTGCATGGGTTTAGTGATGCTTCGAATCAAGGTGGCGCCTGGGAGGCAATGGTGAAACAATTTAAAATTGCATTTTTTCACATTTTGGACTCTTCAATTCGTAAGCCCAATTTTATTGAACTGCTTACGTACACAGGCAGTGCCGTTCGGATCGTGAACGAACGCCCTTTGGTACCTTTGAGTGACGACCCTAGGGATTTTACTGTCATCACCCCTGCCTCACTTTTGACCCCATACTTAGACCCATACTGTGCTGTTGGGCAACCACATGATCGTGACCAATTAAGAAGGGATTATCGGTTCAATTTGTCACTTTCTCAGCAGTTTTGGAGTAAATGGATCGATTTTTACTTGCCAGGTCTTCAGGGCCGGAAAAAATGGCTAAAAATGGCCGAGAATTTGACCGAGAATTCCAGAGAAATATATTTTCCTTTGATGTAGTTGCCACATCTTCTGTTGTTGCATCATCCTCTAATTGTGGTGCATCTGGTGGGTCAATAATAACTTCAATCGGCTCGTCTATACAACCAGTGCTTTCAACTTGTGCGACATCATTTTCCAAAAATTCTAAATCTTCTTCATCGAGAACAAGACCATCTTCGTTGTCGCTTTCATCACAAAACAGTATTCTGTCTATTTCTGCCTCTTTCAAATAGAACACTTTACTTTGTGACGACATTATACAATGTAATAGAAAATATATGTCGCCTACTATTATGCAAATACAAACGGTAAATAGCCTACAACAAAACAAGCAATAATTATGAATTTTGTTTTGCTCTCTTGACTGTGGCATAACAAATTCCTCAAAAAATATATCCTGAGTCCAATTTAAGTTCTGATTTTCATCCTAAAATAATTTCCTAAGACTGAAAAGAACGCTTAATTCACCATAAACAACAATAATGACACTCTTTATGTAAACAAATACTTTCTAGTCCCATTATAAAACAATTACTAAAAAAAATAACAGCCATTCACTTGATCAACCACAACACGGCCATTACTACCCTTGAGGTACAGTGGTACCTATAGGTACCAAGCAAAAAAAAACCTTCTCACTGCTGACCATGTCACAAAAAACGTTTTTGTAAGTTAGAAATGTCATCTCGATACCCTTGCAAGATGCTTAGTTCAATTTTAGTAAACAAACACACTTAAACCTTTTCACAGCACAGCCTGAACGCCTGTTGCTTCAACTTGCCAAAAAAGAAAAAGTTTAGACACCGGTATCTAGCGAACACGTGCTCAGAGTTTCCAAACTTTTATTTAACTTTAAAGTGCGTACTTTAGGCTAGATTTAAAACTTTGAACTGACTTGATAGGTAAAATACTGCTTGCGCAAGAGCAAAATTAACTTGTGGTACCTATATGTACCAGTGTACTTAAAAGGGTTAAAACAACCTGAACTTCGTGATTTCCTTACTGACACCATGAAAGATCTTAAATCAAATGGCTATATTGAGCGTACTGGTGAAGCAGGAAATGTCAAGGGATTTGAATGGTATTTACCGTACTTTGTTACGTCACAATTAAAAAAGCGCATTGTTTACGATGGCAAGTCTGAATTCCGAGGAACTTGTGTTAATGATGTAATGTTTTCGGGTCCTGACTTGTTAAACCCTCTGGTAGATGTCTTGGCTAGATTTCGGCTTGGTAGATTTGGTCTCATGGCTGATGTGACTAAATGCTTCTTTCAAATAAAGTTACCTGAGTCGCAAAGGGATTTGTTTCGTATATTGTGGTTTGAAGATGATGACCTTGAAAATGGTAGGATGGTACCATTTCGTTTTTGTGTACACCCTTGGGGAATAAAGAGTAGCCCGTATATCGCTTGCTTGGCTATAAAGAAAATGATCGAGCAGAATCCCAGCAGTGCTGGTGAATTGACTCTCTGCAATATTGCAAATAATATGTACATGGATGATTTTATATTTTCGGCTGATAGCTTAGAGGAAGCTCAGCAAATCACTCATGAATCAATTGCTTTGTTTGATAGCCGTGGGTTTAAACTTGGTAAGTGGAGTGCTAACAAGGAGGCTATGATTGTCTTGTCAAATTTGGATAATGAGATGCTTTCACCTTTGATTCGTGACATTGACTTTCAGACTGAAAATATGACTTTGCCATCAGCGAAGACATTGGGTTGTGTGTGGCAAACCGAGTCTGACGAGATGCGTATCGCATGTTCCTTAAAGCCCTTAGCTAAACACACGCGCCGAAGTATGCTCAGTCAGCTTGGACAAAATTTTGATCCGCTAGGCTTTGGAGCGCCATTT
Organism: Aplidium turbinatum; assembly: GCF_918807975.1. Lineage (NCBI taxonomy): Eukaryota > Metazoa > Chordata > Ascidiacea > Aplousobranchia > Polyclinidae > Aplidium > Aplidium turbinatum. The sequence continues at coordinate 43,637,623 of NC_137472.1, read as the reverse complement.
TTTCTAAAAGCACGCCTTATACTTCAGCAATTGGCGATAGACAAGTTTGATTGGGACACCGAGGTCCCTGATAGCTTTGTTGAAGAGTGGGAGTCGTGGCTTCGCTCTTTGGACCCGCTTAAGGATTTTTCGTTACCGAGATGGTATTTTGCAAACTCTGGTGTGTGCAGTCCGGATGATATTGTTTCATATCAATTGCATGGGTTTAGTGATGCTTCGAATCAAGGTGGCGCCTGGGAGGCAATGGTAAAACAATTTAAAATTGCATTTTTTCACATTTTGGACTCTTCAATTCGTAAGCCCAATTTTATTGAACTGCTTACGTACACAGGCAGTGCCGTTCGGATCGTGAACGAACGCCCTTTGGTACCTTTGAGTGACGACCCTAGGGATTTTACTGTCATCACCCCTGCCTCACTTTTGACCCCATACTTAGACCCATACTGTGCTGTTGGGCAACCACATGATCGTGACCAATTAAGAAGGGATTATCGGTTCAATTTGTCACTTTCTCAGCAGTTTTGGAGTAAATGGATCGATTTTTACTTGCCAGGTCTTCAGGGCCGGAAAAAATGGCTAAAAATGGCCGAGAATTTGACCGAGAATTCCAGAGAAATATATTTTCCTTTGATGTAGTTGCCACATCTTCTGTTGTTGCATCATCCTCTAATTGTGGTGCATCTGGTGGGTCAATAATAACTTCAATCGGCTCGTCTATACAACCAGTGCTTTCAACTTGTGCGACATCATTTTCCAAAAATTCTAAATCTTCTTCATCGAGAACAAGACCATCTTCGTTGTCGCTTTCATCACAAAACAGTATTCTGTCTATTTCTGCCTCTTTCAAATAGAACACTTTACTTTGTGACGACATTATACAATGTAATAGAAAATATATGTCGCCTACTATTATGCAAATACAAACGGTAAATAGCCTACAACAAAACAAGCAATAATTATGAATTTTGTTTTGCTCTCTTGACTGTGGCATAACAAATTCCTCAAAAAATATATCCTGAGTCCAATTTAAGTTCTGATTTTCATCCTAAAATAATTTCCTAAGACTGAAAAGAACGCTTAATTCACCATAAACAACAATAATGACACTCTTTATGTAAACAAATACTTTCTAGTCCCATTATAAAACAATTACTAAAAAAAATAACAGCCATTCACTTGATCAACCACAACACGGCCATTACTACCCTTGAGGTACAGTGGTACCTATAGGTACCAAGCAAAAAAAAACCTTCTCACTGCTGACCATGTCACAAAAAACGTTTTTGTAAGTTAGAAATGTCATCTCGATACCCTTGCAAGATGCTTAGTTCAATTTTAGTAAACAAACACACTTAAACCTTTTCACAGCACAGCCTGAACGCCTGTTGCTTCAACTTGCCAAAAAAGAAAAAGTTTAGACACCGGTATCTAGCGAACACGTGCTCAGAGTTTCCAAACTTTTATTTAACTTTAAAGTGCGTACTTTAGGCTAGATTTAAAACTTTGAACTGACTTGATAGGTAAAATACTGCTTGCGCAAGAGCAAAATTAACTTGTGGTACCTATATGTACCAGTGTACTTAAAAGGGTTAAAACAACCTGAACTTCGTGATTTCCTTACTGACACCATGAAAGATCTTAAATCAAATGGCTATATTGAGCGTACTGGTGAAGCAGGAAATGTCAAGGGATTTGAATGGTATTTACCGTACTTTGTTACGTCACAATTAAAAAAGCGCATTGTTTACGATGGCAAGTCTGAATTCCGAGGAACTTGTGTTAATGATGTAATGTTTTCGGGTCCTGACTTGTTAAACCCTCTGGTAGATGTCTTGGCTAGATTTCGGCTTGGTAGATTTGGTCTCATGGCTGATGTGACTAAATGCTTCTTTCAAATAAAGTTACCTGAGTCGCAAAGGGATTTGTTTCGTATATTGTGGTTTGAAGATGATGACCTTGAAAATGGTAGGATGGTACCATTTCGTTTTTGTGTACACCCTTGGGGAATAAAGAGTAGCCCGTATATCGCTTGCTTGGCTATAAAGAAAATGATCGAGCAGAATCCCAGCAGTGCTGGTGAATTGACTCTCTGCAATATTGCAAATAATATGTACATGGATGATTTTATATTTTCGGCTGATAGCTTAGAGGAAGCTCAGCAAATCACTCATGAATCAATTGCTTTGTTTGATAGCCGTGGGTTTAAACTTGGTAAGTGGAGTGCTAACAAGGAGGCTATGATTGTCTTGTCAAATTTGGATAATGAGATGCTTTCACCTTTGATTCGTGACATTGACTTTCAGACTGAAAATATGACTTTGCCATCAGCGAAGACATTGGGTTGTGTGTGGCAAACCGAGTCTGACGAGATGCGTATCGCATGTTCCTTAAAGCCCTTAGCTAAACACACGCGCCGAAGTATGCTCAGTCAGCTTGGACAAAATTTTGATCCGCTAGGCTTTGGAGCGCCATTTTTTCTAAAAGCACGCCTTATACTTCAGCAATTGGCGATAGACAAGTTTGATTGGGACACCGAGGTCCCTGATAGCTTTGTTGAAGAGTGGGAGTCGTGGCTTCGCTCTTTGGACCCGCTTAAGGATTTTTCGTTACCGAGATGGTATTTTGCAAACTCTGGTGTGTGCAGTCCGGATGATATTGTTTCATATCAATTGCATGGGTTTAGTGATGCTTCGAATCAAGGTGGCGCCTGGGAGGCAATGGTAAAACAATTTAAAATTGCATTTTTTCACATTTTGGACTCTTCAATTCGTAAGCCCAATTTTATTGAACTGCTTACGTACACAGGCAGTGCCGTTCGGATCGTGAACGAACGCCCTTTGGTACCTTTGAGTGACGACCCTAGGGATTTTACTGTCATCACCCCTGCCTCACTTTTGACCCCATACTTAGACCCATACTGTGCTGTTGGGCAACCACATGATCGTGACCAATTAAGAAGGGATTATCGGTTCAATTTGTCACTTTCTCAGCAGTTTTGGAGTAAATGGATCGATTTTTACTTGCCAGGTCTTCAGGGCCGGAAAAAATGGCTAAAAATGGCCGAGAATTTGGAGCCTGGTCAACTTGTAGTGGTAGGTTCTCTCCAGGACATTGGTAAACGTGGGAAGTATCAACTTGGGAGGGTGCATGAGGTAGTTCCACAAATTAGGAAAGGGAAGCCTGTGGTTCGTAGAGCTAAAGTTGCCGTCTGCAACTATGATGAGAGTACGGGGAAAGTGAAAGTAGACTATGTGTTGAGGGATATTTCGTGCCTCGCCCCCGTAAAGAACACCTAAGTGTTAGGGTTTGAGCCTGGTTTTGTCTGCGGTGGCCGACACTTGTCTGAGCCCAGAACAGTCGGTTATTATCGCAATTATGGTATATAGCATCATTTTTTTGCGTGTACCTAATACCTATGGTACCAATTTCATGTATCGTCGTGTTTATTCTTATTGCTGTTCATTCTTTGCATGCCCTTTGTATTTGCGTATTAACTTAAACGTGAGTGATTCAAACAATTTGTGTATCATGTGTTTTTATTCATTGGCTCACAATTGTCGTCAATTCTTTTTTAGTTATGCCATGTCAGACTGTCATAACTAGGGGCCGCTATGTTACAGACGGTTGTTCGCCTGGTCAAACGTCATGTAGAAACCGTTCGGGTCTACTGAATATTACGTCATGGAAATTCCTAAAACATGAGCCAAAATTGCACCATCGTCCGTAAGACTCGTGTCAGACCGGTTTAAACCTGTTTGGACATGTTGTTGCGTCGCGCTACTGCTGGGCGCTGGCGTGCCTTTGAGTTATCACAAATTTTTCTGATTCATTCTTGAAGTTGTTTGTTGGAAGTCGGTCGCACATTTAACTGGTTTATTTGGTGCTTGCTAGCTGGACAAACTCTCCGTCTTTTATCCAAGTAATTTGTATTGTAGTGACAGTTTTTAGGTGTACGGCGTTGCACCATTTCGATAGCCACGGGCTAATTTTACTGGAATACACTTTGAATAGACGTTTCGAAGGTGTGTTTATTTTTCGGTCATTACGTACAGACAAACGGATCCGGGAACTTTATGTTACAATTTTCCCACGAAGAATTATGGTTTACCGCTGTGACCAAAGGTACACCGGTAATGTTTTTTGCATCGGCTACTGCAGTCAGTGAGGTACAGGATGCTGAAGAAAGGATCCAACTTTATGAAAATGTGATGACTAAAAATTGGAGTAGTAGCTGTTCCCGACAATTTTCACCAAATCAAACGTCATATAAAAACCGTTCAAGTCTACTGAATATTACGTCATGGAAATTCCTAAAGCATGTGCCAAAATTGCACCAGCGTTCATAAGAATTGTGTCAAACCTGTTTGGGCCTGTTTGGGCCTGTTTAAACAGGAAATATTACATCAGCTTTAAACACCTGTTGGAATGACTTCATAATTGTCTTTCATTATTGCGTCACAGTACTGCATACGTGAATTTGAGATATTGCTATCTATTCTGGTCATTCGTAAAATGATTGTTTGAAAGTTGGCCGCACATTTAACTGTTGGCTTAGTGCTTGCTAGCTGGACAAAGGTTCCGTCTTTTATCCAAGTAATCTGTTCTGTAGTGACAGTTTTCAGTGGTGTACGCGTTGCACCCCCTCGTTTTCGGTAGCCGTGGGCTAATTTTTACAGAAATACACTTTTTGAAAAGAAGTTCAAGTGTGTGTTTCTTCGGTCATTATATGCAGACGAAAGGATCCGGGAACTTTAAGTTACAATTTTCCCACGAAGAAATTATGGTTTACCGCTGTGACCATAAAAAATAAAAGACGAAGTTGGTTAGTTGGTAGGCTAAGAAGCACTTAGAAGCAAAGAAATAATAAAAGAAGATCTTATTGGTTGGTAGTCTAAAGAAGTAAAGAAAAGTAAAGACATTTCTTCTCAGTTTGGTACAGAAGAAAAATAACTTTGACATTTATTGGCAAGAAAGAAGATTAAAGGCAATCCATCTGTGCTTGAAGATTCAAGTGGAAGAATCCAAGCAAGTTTTGTGGACGTTTGGACTTCACATACTCGTACAGCTACGGTATCGTGCATTTAAATTCTTTTTTGTATTTTTTACGGTCTTTGCAGTTAAGTTTTTTATAACTACTGTAATTTGTGTGTTTGTGTAACTTAATTTTTTAATTGTTAAATTTAGCCCTAACATTTAATATGTCTACACTCGGTGGCGACAGGGACTCGACCGCCGTCGACTCGACTGAGTTTAAGCCTGATGATGTTCTTTGCGGTCGGGCAGGCCATTCTGGGGAGGGACCCATTAACGATGAGGCTAAGTCAGTTCGAGAGGCCCGGCATCTTAGACGGGATATTTTGACTCAAATTGGGAAACTTTCTGTAGTCCTAGGTTCTTTGAGTGATAAGCAGGAACTGTTAATTTTTAGATCTAAGTTATCTACTTTAGAAGAGGAATTACGGCATTTCCATGCTCTTTTGAGTAAAATTGTTAACTCTGCAATCTTGGCAGAACTTCGTGATAGGGTAGATCCCGAATTTAACTCGTTAAAAAATAACTTCGAACAAAAAGAAAGTGAGTTGTCAGATAGGTTGGATGCTGACATACATCCTGAGGATAGCGCCTCAAATGTAAGCACTAGGATGTCTGAGAGCTCGTCACGGATAGTTGCACAAATTAACCTACAGTTAAGACGAGAGGAGCTCCAGATCCAAGCTGAGGCCGAAGCAAGAGCTGCTGAGGCCATCGCAAGAGCTGAAGCCATACGAGCTGAGGCTGCCGCACGAGCAGAGGCTGCCGCAAGAGCTGAGGCCATACGAGCTGAGGCCATACGAGCTGAGGCCATACGAGCTGAGGCTGCCGCGAGAGCTGAGGCCGACGCGAGAGCTGCTGAGGCCGAAGCGAGAGCTGCTGAGGCCGCCGCGAGAGCAGAAGCTAGAGCTGCTGAGTTCGCACTCAAAGACGCTCAGTTGAGGGCCGAACAACGTAAAGAGGTAGTTTTAGCTGAATATCGTTCTGAGTTGGGCTCCCGGCGTAGCTCTAGGAAGGGCTCTTCTAGGCATTCCAGAAGTGAACATCAATCACAGTTTAATTTACCTAACCTTTTCCACACGCCTGTTCAATCCGTAAGTGGACCTGTACAATCCACATGTTTTCCAGCTGTTTCAGGAGGTCTCGGGGCCGCGGCTAAGGATCTTCCGAAGGCTGTAGAGCCAAGGTCTGCAAATTACAACCGAACTCCTCCACCAGAGCGTACAGGTCACGGGGCCGCCATTAGCAGTAATGCTTTGCCCCCTTCACAGTTTTCAGCGCCGCTAGTTTTTGATCGCCCAGCTACACGTAGTTTGGGTGGTTGTGAGAGGCGTATCGTGTCTCCTGATTTTAACGTATGTGAGGATCGTGATCGGGCTGTGCATGTGACTGAGCCCACTCAGCCCATTAAGGGATATAGCTTGTCTTCTCCCGCTAAATCGAGTTCTCAACAGCAGGATTGCTTTTTTGAATACCAAAATAGTAGGACGTTCTTCGATAAGGCGGCAGTAGTAGTAGAGGGATGGTAGAGCAAGTAAATGTACTAACCCTCAGTACGAACTGGTAAGGACCCTCGCTCGGTAAGAACCCTAGATCGCATCCTTTGTGGTACGAACCGAAGATAGGTTGTTTGGTCTGAACTTTGTGGTACGAACTTGTAAGAACGGATGTTATGACGTAGCCAGCGGTACTAAGCCTAGTCGGTACGAACGGATGTTATGACGTAGCCAGCGGTACTAAGCCTAGTCGGTACGGACGGATGTTATGATGTAGCCAGCGGTACTAAGCCTAGTCGGTACGAACTTGTAAAAACGAATGTTATGACGTAATGATATGTAAGAACGACCGGTAAGAACTCTATGAACGAACTTGGTATCGAACCCTCCGACCTAGGACGGGTTCGGTACGAACGAGTGATGCTAATAGGTTATGTATTAAATCTAAGTACGAACTTTAGCTAGAAACTATAAGCTTACTTACTACATAACTTGGTTTACTTATAAAAAGCAACAAATAAATATTTTTTCATTTGTGGTCTGTAAAGAGTGATTTTTTAAACGCAATAAAAATGGAAAGTTTCATACATTAGATGTCTTGTTGGTCTGTTGGTGTGCATGCATAACCACAGTGGTTGCAATAACTACAAGATATAGAAAAGACTTTAAAACATAACCAGCTTATTTTTATTAATTCACAAAGCAACCTTTTAAACTGAAAGTAAAACGATATGACATTGAAAAGACTTTAAAACATAACCAACATAGTTTTATTAATTCACAAAGCAACCTTTTTACCTGAAATTAAAGCGATATGACATTGAAAAGACTTCAAAACATAACCAACATATTTTTAGCAACTCACAAAACAACTTTTTAACCTGAAATTAAAGTTAACAAACTCATTTTAGATTTAACATCATTGTGGGTTATTTTAATGTTGTTCTAACTGTAGACACACAGCTGGGGACCACCGCAATAATCTAACTTCTACCAAGCAAATAACCTAACACTTAGCACCTAACACCTCGTATGCTAGTCAATAGGAAAGTCATTTTTGATGTCACATTATTGTGGATTCTTTGATTTTGTTTAAATTTTATAACTGTAAACGATGTAAAGTTCATAGATCGGTTAATATACAGGGTTTGTTTATTAATGTGTGTGCTTAGTCGCTTATTAGTTGGTTATATATAAGACTTATTATAATCTATGACTGGTCTAAAAGCTTAATAAATACTGCATTTTAGCATCTTTATTTCGGTTAATCTTCGTTTCGGTTTATGTTGGTTTCGGTAAACCTTTATTTCGTTAGGTCTACATTTTGCTAAAGCAGTGTTTTTTTACTTAAACTTTATGGTAATGTGTATTAAATGTTACTAGTCTGAAAAATTAATTTTGTTGGTATAATATCACTTAAAGGTTGTGAGAATCATAGCTTGACCAAAATGACCTAACTTTAAGCTTGTCATGAAGGCATAACATTTACGGTTTTGTTTTATGATCTTTACAACAACTGCACTACTCCATGATATTAACATAAAGGTACAACTCAACACACAAGCAGTACTGTAAATTGAGACATAGAACCTCCTGTTTTGGTTGTGTTCAACTTAGATCCATGTCTCTTATCGTGTTTATCTTATCATTTTGCTAAGCATCCATTTCATAAAGATCGTTACAGCAATGATTTTAGCTAAAACTTTATGGTAATGTTTACAAAATGTAACTAACTTGGAAATTATTTTTGTTGATATAGTATTGCAATGGCTTGGTCAAAACAATGTAACTTTTGTTATTTGTGTTTGCATAAACAACTTTTACGTTTTTTATATGATGCTAATAACAGCTAAACATTTAACGTTGTCTTTTATGGAATGAGAACACCCAAATGAACAGCTATGAAACCAATTGTTGCAACACATAATCACACTTGATGATAATAACACACAAACAAGATCCTGAACACAAGTTTTACTTTGTAATTATGAAACAGAAACTCGAAGGTTGTGATGTTTTGTTGTAGTTTCTATAAACTTGTAAAAAAAACATAACATTTGTTAAACTATTTTTCAGTTTGTGAATTATGGAACATAAACTTTGTAGTTAGTTAATAATATTTTTTGATGTTTGGTTAGTGCAATAAAAACTTTGTGATTTGTTGAAATTATTGTTCAGTTTGTAAACAAAAATTTAAGTTGTGATTTAAAATAATTTTTCGTGTGTATGTTATTAGAATAAAGTTTTTAGTTTACACTTTGTCAAAACTACTTTTTAGTTTGTAAAACAAAGCTTAACTATTTTTGCATTTATGTTATTAGAATAAAACTTTTAGTTTAAAATTTGTCAAAACTACTTTTTTAGTTTGTAAAACAAAGCTTAACTATTTTGGTATTTAAAATAATTTTTCGTGTGCATGTTATTAGAATAAAACTTTTAGTTTAAAATTTGTCAAAACTTAACTATTGTTTTATTTAAAATAATTTTTCATGTGTATTTTTTTAGCAAAACTTTCATCATGTTTCCTTATTTCACATTTATTAACTTTACAAAATTTCATGTTATGTGAATAATTATGTATATAATGTAAACTTCATATTTGATTTAACTTATAAATTAATTAAGATAATAATAACTCAAATTGATAGCTTTTTTGTACATAGTTTTGTTTGAAACAAAAAAAATTATGATATGTATAATGTTTAGTTTACAATAACTTATTACTACTTATTGTGAATAAATGTGAGTTATTCTCAGATTGATATTTTGTTTTCTTATTTCTAAAAAATAATACATCGGCTTATCTATTTTTTATATGTTGCACAATTCAGTTTTTAAAGTTTTAGAGTAAGAAATCAAGATGAGGTATTCCAGCAACCATATCGGAGCGCCTGAAACCATAAAATGTAGCTACTCAAAGCGCACTTATAATTTGCAAACGCTTCAAACATTTTCGATGTGTCACATTAGACTTTTAAATGGCAACACCGTTTACTTAAGGTTTCACCTCCATTCTGTTCTGAAGTTTTTATTGTTGAGCTGTTGGTTCCGTGATCGATCCCATGCTTCCATTTGTAAGAAGTATTAGTTGTAAAGAAAGGAGCGTTGTTCCCGGCTATCAGCACAAGGCTGAGCACTCACTAGTACAGCGAGCAGTTGCGATTCGCTAACCATATCGGTGTAGCTTTCACGCTTGTTAATACTTGGGTCACAGGTATTTTTTCACATTTTCAACCCTCCTGTTATTTTTTGTTAAACACAAGCATGATTTACTTTGTAAATGGTAAAATTTTCATGCTGGTAGTTTTATCAAGCATATTAGAATATAGTACAATTCATCTGTAAAGATAATGATTGCCTAAACTTACTGTTTTAATATAGCAATGTAATATTTTTTAAATCGTGGTAAGTTGTATAGTGCATAAATCATTTTTAAGGCCTTTGTGTTTTGCAATCTCCGGAACCACTGTAGGCTACAAGATTCTTTTAAGAAGCAAAGGAAGTTATGTTCTTCAGCTTTTTGTAATTATATCTAACCTAATAGATAAACATTCAACCTCTAACAGATATACTAAACTATTTTATTGCATTGAAAGATGTTTTCTAGCAACCCATCGTTTTACACGTTCTATATGCCTCTAACTTTATGTAATAATTTTACCATATCTACTTATAGCTTAATTTCAGTGAGGTATATTTAAAACAACAACTTTTTTTTTTACGAGTGTAAACCCACAACTAAATTTTTTCACTTCGATTCGTTGGTGGGTGGAAGCACACAAGCAGGTCTTGGAAACGAAAATTTATTTATGCCTGTTCTAATGCATTGTCTTGTATCCAAACCACACACTTGATCTGTTAGCCTACACTGATTGATTTGTATAAAAACGAACCCACATTTCCTTAATTCCTATCAAATTCGTATAACGAAGTGTATCATACAACTTAATCGCTTGCTTTAATTGGATAACACCCTTTAATAAACTGCTAGCACCTCGTGTTCGAATAGCTTAGGCACCTGCTATAGCACATAATTTCATGATCACAAGTTTTCACAGTCGAATTATGTCTTAAAAGTCTTTGTTTTATCACAGTCAAAACATCTTTTAAATGAAATTACAATAAACTGTTTTATGTTGTATAAAACATACCTAGTATAACAAGTTTTAGGTGGGTCATGCGTACTGAGCACTTGTTTAGACCACAACAAACTAGATCAGCGTTTCTTAACCTTTTCTGACTTTAGCACCCCTGTAAATAGGCCTTAACAGTTTAGCACCCCCTAACTATCGTTAACATACGACTACTGCAGTGCCGGATAAACGTTTAGTAGAAGCCGAAATTTTGACATGCTTGCAAGTTGCAGATCGCTGGCGATATATTTTGTAATGAAGTCTCTATTGTTGTCTAACAAACTGTGCTGTTGTTTGAACGAAGTTGATTCAGGATTTGGTATTTGACTTTCATTCACCAACAGAAATTCAGTTATAGGCTAACCACATGTAAGTGAATCAGCTCTCTTAAAACAACAGCACAGTTTGTTAGACGACAAGAAACCTCACTACAAAATATATCAATAGATCAAAAAGCCAGCGATCAAAAAGCATGTCAAAATTTTGGCGCCGCCATAAACCTTTGGCGAAGGAAAGCGATGTACAAATTCATCATTTTGTTTATTCTTCAAAACTACTCTTCAGGGATACACGGGTCCTAATAAACCAATTTTTGTGTGTTTCAATGCGCGCAATTCACGCATGCGGTAGCCACGCGGCTAAACACGCATGGTGAGGTTCTGCAGGTGAATACAAAACTGCAGGTATGCACCCACCAGGTAAGTTCGCACAAACTACCCAGGATCAAGTTGCGCACTTGACTGAGAGATGACTACAATAACAGCAAACCATGTACCGGTATCAGGCTACTTCGAAACAGCAACTCTTGATATGACAACTGCTGATACTGGCAGAAAGACGAAAAAAAGCAAAAAAGTAAAATGGCTTTTTTGATAATATGCTGCATGCATTTAGCACCCCCTACAATCTATTCCAGCACCCCCAGGGGGTGCTAGCACCCCCGGTTAAGAAACACTGAACTAGATTGACCGAGTGGTTAAGGTGTTGGTCTTAAGTACCAATGGACTAGCGTCCGCGTGGGTTCGAATCCAACATCTAGTATTTTGATTTTCGGTTATTTTGTAGCACATACTTTGATTTATTTTGTTTCTTAACATCACTTCAGTTGCTTGTACACACGGTTGTATTTTTTTCTCAGTCATAACAAGGTTCCTTTTTCGCATAAAAACATAGAAATCTAAACATTTCCAATAAGTCACCTTTTGTTTGCTCAGATTTCAACATAAATAGATGAAAAATCGGTTTACCTTTGATCTATTTGACTATTTTCTGACAAATAATAACACTTTTGCAACAACTTATTAGGTTTTTACGTGTGTTCTAACTACAATCTACTTATCACGAGTTTACATGGCGGATAAAAATAAAGAAACTCAGCTTAGAATGGTGTAACCTTCGTGATTTGCGATAAGTTTGTGCCTACAAAATGTCAATTTTGAAACTGAACCAAAGTTAAGCACATATAACCATAACATCTTACTTATTTGTATACAGCAATACCAAAAGTAGTAATTATTTCCAACCATATAACATCATCCATTCTGTTAGAATCGATGTAACCTATTTTTTAAACAAGTCTGAACACGATTTATATTAAATTAGCGCTTTATTTTAAATCGATCACAACATCATTTCAAATTGATTCTCTGGTAATTAAGTTTTTTTTTTAGTTTTTGGTAAATGTTTATTTGTTTACATCATGCAAAGGCACATTTTTTATTTCGCTGTGTTATTGTTTGTTTTGTTTTTTTTGTAAATATCTCCATCTTGTGTGTAACTTTAAGTGTTTTGTAAGATCTAAACAACACTCAATCAATGTGATACATTTCATGGTAGCTTTTGAACAGGTCTAAACCGGTTTTGATGAAAATATGCTTGTAAACACATGATGATGCTTTATTAAATGACCCACGTATATAAATCACTAGCCAAACCAATTGCAATAATTTTGTTTCACAACATCAGAAGACTTTGTTTTCGTAGATTTTAATAATTGTTTGGTCTGTAATCGACTTTACCGGTTTGCTTACCATCAACTTACGTTTAAACATTAGAAAATTACTTCAACATTCTACTTCGTTACATAGTACTATAGCATTTACGCGTGATGATTTCTTGTAAAAACTACAAACCAATGACACCAATTTATTTAACAGAACCATCAAGTGAAGATTTGTTCATCATTACCGCAACTATTTCTATTGTCTTTTCACCATTCACCATTGAATCATCTCCTCAGACTTTCTTTTGTCGTGTGTTATCATCATCATCAGCCGGTCATGCCACTGCTGGCAGATGGCCTTCACATACATGTTTCCACATCATTCTGTCTTTTGCTGTTCTCATCCAGGTGATGCCAATCTCTTCTTCTATGTTATCTCGCCATCTTCTTTTTGGTCTCCCTCTAGTTCTTCTTGCATATCTTGGTGTCCATTCTGTGGTTATCTTGGCCCATCTGTTATATAATGTTTAATTCTTAAAAATATGTTATTTGAACAATTTTCCGCTTTTATGCTTATCCTCATCTCAAATAGATTGCTTGTGAAGACAGTATATTTTAATTGTTTCCATATTATAGTAAGGTAAATATTTCCATGTTTCATTTAACTCTTTTATCTTGCTCCTACATCTAAACTTATTGTTTGGTTCCTCTTGAACTGTCTTTCGGTCACATGTTCCTGGTGCTTCATCTTTATTACCCTATCTCACTTAGAATACCCTGGTTTGTGGTTAGTCTTTGTAATACCGACATAATATGCATATTATGCACTTTGTACTAGTTTTTGCTTCCAGACAGTAGATTCGACCTCTTTATCTTCACTTAATCTTACAGCACAACCGCTTTAATTTATTCCAAACACCTCTTCTTTAGTCTTTCTCTGATCTTATTGGCTCAGAACTTAATAAGTTTACCAACTCGTCTTTCTGTCTTTACATATCCATGGTATTTTACCACCACTCGTGTGTCTTTTCGCAGATATAAATCCAAAGGTAAAGCTTTAATTTTGTGTAACATTTTCAAAATAAATTCAAACGATTTTTTAAGACATGCCCAAAATATCATAAAGTTGTGTTTGAACCTAGAAACAAGAAGAAAAAAAATGTATATCTATGTAATACTTTTCACTAAACACAGATGCAAAATTGTTAAATCACCCAGTTTTGATGATGACTGTCTGTTACACAATAACAATATATCTTTTGCTTGAGAAAAAACGCTTTTCTTTTAGATAAGTCACATATCTGTACACACTTTTCCGCAGTGATTGTCTAACAAAGTGGTGCTCCTTCCACAACACTTACTCGAGATGTTTGTGGTGACGTACTTGTATTTAATATGATTATGTTATGCTAACTGCAAGCTATCAAACAAAATCTAAGACAACGTAAAGCATTCACCAAAGCACATTTGCAGAAAAACATATTATAACTAGATTATCCTATAAAATTATATCTTTCTATTATATTCTTACTATATATATATCATATTATACCTTTTAAAAATTATATAGAATAAATTAAAGTATTTTTTTATATATAGTATATTCTAGTTTTTCTTGACAAATGTGCTTTGGTGAATGCTTTACGTTGTCTTAGATTTTGTTTGATAGCTTGCAGTTAGCATAACATAATCATATTAAATACAAGTACGTCACCACAAACATCTCGAGTAAGTGTTGTGGAAGGAGCACCACTTTGTTAGACAATCACTGCGGAAAAGTGTGTACAGATATGTGACTTATCTAAAAGAAAAGCGTTTTTTCTCAAGCAAAAGATAGATTGTTATTGTGTAACAGACAGTCATCATCAAAACTGGGTGATTTAACAATTTTGCATCTGTGTTTAGTGAAAAGTATTACATAGATATACATTTTTTTTCTTCTTGTTTCTAGGTTCAAACACAACTTTATGATATTTTGGGCATGTCTTAAAAAATCGTTTGAATTTATTTTGAAAATGTTACACAAAATTAAAGCTTTACCTTTGGATTTATATCTGCGAAAAGACACACGAGTGGTGGTAAAATACCATGGATATGTAAAGACAGAAAGACGAGTTGGTAAACTTATTAAGTTCTGAGCCAATAAGATCAGAGAAAGACTAAAGAAGAGGTGTTTGGAATAAATTAAAGCGGTTGTGCTGTAAGATTAAGTGAAGATAAAGAGGTCGAATCTACTGTCTGGAAGCAAAAACTAGTACAAAGTGCATAATATGCATATTATGTCGGTATTACAAAGACTAACCACAAACCAGGGTATTCTAAGTGAGATAGGGTAATAAAGATGAAGCACCAGGAACATGTGACCGAAAGACAGTTCAAGAGGAACCAAACAATAAGTTTAGATGTAGGAGCAAGATAAAAGAGTTAAATGAAACATGGAAATATTTACCTTACTATAATATGGAAACAATTAAAATATACTGTCTTCACAAGCAATCTATTTGAGATGAGGATAAGCATAAAAGCGGAAAATTGTTCAAATAACATATTTTTAAGAATTAAACATTATATAACAGATGGGCCAAGATAACCACAGAATGGACACCAAGATATGCAAGAAGAACTAGAGGGAGACCAAAAAGAAGATGGCGAGATAACATAGAAGAAGAGATTGGCATCACCTGGATGAGAACAGCAAAAGACAGAATGATGTGGAAACATGTATGTGAAGGCCATCTGCCAGCAGTGGCATGACCGGCTGATGATGATGATAACACACGACAAAAGAAAGTCTGAGGAGATGATTCAATGGTGAATGGTGAAAAGACAATAGAAATAGTTGCGGTAATGATGAACAAATCTTCACTTGATGGTTCTGTTAAATAAATTGGTGTCATTGGTTTGTAGTTTTTACAAGAAATCATCACGCGTAAATGCTATAGTACTATGTAACGAAGTAGAATGTTGAAGTAATTTTCTAATGTTTAAACGTAAGTTGATGGTAAGCAAACCGGTAAAGTCGATTACAGACCAAACAATTATTAAAATCTACGAAAACAAAGTCTTCTGATGTTGTGAAACAAAATTATTGCAATTGGTTTGGCTAGTGATTTATATACGTGGGTCATTTAATAAAGCATCATCATGTGTTTACAAGCATATTTTCATCAAAACCGGTTTAGACCTGTTCAAAAGCTACCATGAAATGTATCACATTGATTGAGTGTTGTTTAGATCTTACAAAACACTTAAAGTTACACACAAGATGGAGATATTTACAAAAAAAACAAAACAAACAATAACACAGCGAAATAAAAAATGTGCCTTTGCATGATGTAAACAAATAAACATTTACCAAAAACTAAAAAAAAAACTTAATTACCAGAGAATCAATTTGAAATGATGTTGTGATCGATTTAAAATAAAGCGCTAATTTAATATAAATCGTGTTCAGACTTGTTTAAAAAATAGGTTACATCGATTCTAACAGAATGGATGATGTTATATGGTTGGAAATAATTACTACTTTTGGTATTGCTGTATACAAATAAGTAAGATGTTATGGTTATATGTGCTTAACTTTGGTTCAGTTTCAAAATTGACATTTTGTAGGCACAAACTTATCGCAAATCACGAAGGTTACACCATTCTAAGCTGAGTTTCTTTATTTTTATCCGCCATGTAAACTCGTGATAAGTAGATTGTAGTTAGAACACACGTAAAAACCTAATAAGTTGTTGCAAAAGTGTTATTATTTGTCAGAAAATAGTCAAATAGATCAAAGGTAAACCGATTTTTCATCTATTTATGTTGAAATCTGAGCAAACAAAAGGTGACTTATTGGAAATGTTTAGATTTCTATGTTTTTATGCGAAAAAGGAACCTTGTTATGACTGAGAAAAAAATACAACCGTGTGTACAAGCAACTGAAGTGATGTTAAGAAACAAAATAAATCAAAGTATGTGCTACAAAATAACCGAAAATCAAAATACTAGATGTTGGATTCGAACCCACGCGGACGCTAGTCCATTGGTACTTAAGACCAACACCTTAACCACTCGGTCAATCTAGTTCAGTGTTTCTTAACCGGGGGTGCTAGCACCCCCTGGGGGTGCTGGAATAGATTGTAGGGGGTGCTAAATGCATGCAGCATATTATCAAAAAAGCCATTTTACTTTTTTGCTTTTTTTCGTCTTTCTGCCAGTATCAGCAGTTGTCATATCAAGAGTTGCTGTTTCGAAGTAGCCTGATACCGGTACATGGTTTGCTGTTATTGTAGTCATCTCTCAGTCAAGTGCGCAACTTGATCCTGGGTAGTTTGTGCGAACTTACCTGGTGGGTGCATACCTGCAGTTTTGTATTCACCTGCAGAACCTCACCATGCGTGTTTAGCCGCGTGGCTACCGCATGCGTGAATTGCGCGCATTGAAACACACAAAAATTGGTTTATTAGGACCCGTGTATCCCTGAAGAGTAGTTTTGAAGAATAAACAAAATGATGAATTTGTACATCGCTTTCCTTCGCCAAAGGTTTATGGCGGCGCCAAAATTTTGACATGCTTTTTGATCGCTGGCTTTTTGATCTATTGATATATTTTGTAGTGAGGTTTCTTGTCGTCTAACAAACTGTGCTGTTGTTTTAAGAGAGCTGATTCACTTACATGTGGTTAGCCTATAACTGAATTTCTGTTGGTGAATGAAAGTCAAATACCAAATCCTGAATCAACTTCGTTCAAACAACAGCACAGTTTGTTAGACAACAATAGAGACTTCATTACAAAATATATCGCCAGCGATCTGCAACTTGCAAGCATGTCAAAATTTCGGCTTCTACTAAACGTTTATCCGGCACTGCAGTAGTCGTATGTTAACGATAGTTAGGGGGTGCTAAACTGTTAAGGCCTATTTACAGGGGTGCTAAAGTCAGAAAAGGTTAAGAAACGCTGATCTAGTTTGTTGTGGTCTAAACAAGTGCTCAGTACGCATGACCCACCTAAAACTTGTTATACTAGGTATGTTTTATACAACATAAAACAGTTTATTGTAATTTCATTTAAAAGATGTTTTGACTGTGATAAAACAAAGACTTTTAAGACATAATTCGACTGTGAAAACTTGTGATCATGAAATTATGTGCTATAGCAGGTGCCTAAGCTATTCGAACACGAGGTGCTAGCAGTTTATTAAAGGGTGTTATCCAATTAAAGCAAGCGATTAAGTTGTATGATACACTTCGTTATACGAATTTGATAGGAATTAAGGAAATGTGGGTTCGTTTTTATACAAATCAATCAGTGTAGGCTAACAGATCAAGTGTGTGGTTTGGATACAAGACAATGCATTAGAACAGGCATAAATAAATTTTCGTTTCCAAGACCTGCTTGTGTGCTTCCACCCACCAACGAATCGAAGTGAAAAAATTTAGTTGTGGGTTTACACTCGTAAAAAAAAAAGTTGTTGTTTTAAATATACCTCACTGAAATTAAGCTATAAGTAGATATGGTAAAATTATTACATAAAGTTAGAGGCATATAGAACGTGTAAAACGATGGGTTGCTAGAAAACATCTTTCAATGCAATAAAATAGTTTAGTATATCTGTTAGAGGTTGAATGTTTATCTATTAGGTTAGATATAATTACAAAAAGCTGAAGAACATAACTTCCTTTGCTTCTTAAAAGAATCTTGTAGCCTACAGTGGTTCCGGAGATTGCAAAACACAAAGGCCTTAAAAATGATTTATGCACTATACAACTTACCACGATTTAAAAAATATTACATTGCTATATTAAAACAGTAAGTTTAGGCAATCATTATCTTTACAGATGAATTGTACTATATTCTAATATGCTTGATAAAACTACCAGCATGAAAATTTTACCATTTACAAAGTAAATCATGCTTGTGTTTAACAAAAAATAACAGGAGGGTTGAAAATGTGAAAAAATACCTGTGACCCAAGTATTAACAAGCGTGAAAGCTACACCGATATGGTTAGCGAATCGCAACTGCTCGCTGTACTAGTGAGTGCTCAGCCTTGTGCTGATAGCCGGGAACAACGCTCCTTTCTTTACAACTAATACTTCTTACAAATGGAAGCATGGGATCGATCACGGAACCAACAGCTCAACAATAAAAACTTCAGAACAGAATGGAGGTGAAACCTTAAGTAAACGGTGTTGCCATTTAAAAGTCTAATGTGACACATCGAAAATGTTTGAAGCGTTTGCAAATTATAAGTGCGCTTTGAGTAGCTACATTTTATGGTTTCAGGCGCTCCGATATGGTTGCTGGAATACCTCATCTTGATTTCTTACTCTAAAACTTTAAAAACTGAATTGTGCAACATATAAAAAATAGATAAGCCGATGTATTATTTTTTAGAAATAAGAAAACAAAATATCAATCTGAGAATAACTCACATTTATTCACAATAAGTAGTAATAAGTTATTGTAAACTAAACATTATACATATCATAATTTTTTTTGTTTCAAACAAAACTATGTACAAAAAAGCTATCAATTTGAGTTATTATTATCTTAATTAATTTATAAGTTAAATCAAATATGAAGTTTACATTATATACATAATTATTCACATAACATGAAATTTTGTAAAGTTAATAAATGTGAAATAAGGAAACATGATGAAAGTTTTGCTAAAAAAATACACATGAAAAATTATTTTAAATAAAACAATAGTTAAGTTTTGACAAATTTTAAACTAAAAGTTTTATTCTAATAACATGCACACGAAAAATTATTTTAAATACCAAAATAGTTAAGCTTTGTTTTACAAACTAAAAAAGTAGTTTTGACAAATTTTAAACTAAAAGTTTTATTCTAATAACATAAATGCAAAAATAGTTAAGCTTTGTTTTACAAACTAAAAAGTAGTTTTGACAAAGTGTAAACTAAAAACTTTATTCTAATAACATACACACGAAAAATTATTTTAAATCACAACTTAAATTTTTGTTTACAAACTGAACAATAATTTCAACAAATCACAAAGTTTTTATTGCACTAACCAAACATCAAAAAATATTATTAACTAACTACAAAGTTTATGTTCCATAATTCACAAACTGAAAAATAGTTTAACAAATGTTATGTTTTTTTTACAAGTTTATAGAAACTACAACAAAACATCACAACCTTCGAGTTTCTGTTTCATAATTACAAAGTAAAACTTGTGTTCAGGATCTTGTTTGTGTGTTATTATCATCAAGTGTGATTATGTGTTGCAACAATTGGTTTCATAGCTGTTCATTTGGGTGTTCTCATTCCATAAAAGACAACGTTAAATGTTTAGCTGTTATTAGCATCATATAAAAAACGTAAAAGTTGTTTATGCAAACACAAATAACAAAAGTTACATTGTTTTGACCAAGCCATTGCAATACTATATCAACAAAAATAATTTCCAAGTTAGTTACATTTTGTAAACATTACCATAAAGTTTTAGCTAAAATCATTGCTGTAACGATCTTTATGAAATGGATGCTTAGCAAAATGATAAGATAAACACGATAAGAGACATGGATCTAAGTTGAACACAACCAAAACAGGAGGTTCTATGTCTCAATTTACAGTACTGCTTGTGTGTTGAGTTGTACCTTTATGTTAATATCATGGAGTAGTGCAGTTGTTGTAAAGATCATAAAACAAAACCGTAAATGTTATGCCTTCATGACAAGCTTAAAGTTAGGTCATTTTGGTCAAGCTATGATTCTCACAACCTTTAAGTGATATTATACCAACAAAATTAATTTTTCAGACTAGTAACATTTAATACACATTACCATAAAGTTTAAGTAAAAAAACACTGCTTTAGCAAAATGTAGACCTAACGAAATAAAGGTTTACCGAAACCAACATAAACCGAAACGAAGGATTAACCGAAATAAAGATGCTAAAATGCAGTATTTATTAAGCTTTTAGACCAGTCATAGATTATAATAAGTCTTATATATAACCAACTAATAAGCGACTAAGCACACACATTAATAAACAAACCCTGTATATTAACCGATCTATGAACTTTACATCGTTTACAGTTATAAAATTTAAACAAAATCAAAGAATCCACAATAATGTGACATCAAAAATGACTTTCCTATTGACTAGCATACGAGGTGTTAGGTGCTAAGTGTTAGGTTATTTGCTTGGTAGAAGTTAGATTATTGCGGTGGTCCCCAGCTGTGTGTCTACAGTTAGAACAACATTAAAATAACCCACAATGATGTTAAATCTAAAATGAGTTTGTTAACTTTAATTTCAGGTTAAAAAGTTGTTTTGTGAGTTGCTAAAAATATGTTGGTTATGTTTTGAAGTCTTTTCAATGTCATATCGCTTTAATTTCAGGTAAAAAGGTTGCTTTGTGAATTAATAAAACTATGTTGGTTATGTTTTAAAGTCTTTTCAATGTCATATCGTTTTACTTTCAGTTTAAAAGGTTGCTTTGTGAATTAATAAAAATAAGCTGGTTATGTTTTAAAGTCTTTTCTATATCTTGTAGTTATTGCAACCACTGTGGTTATGCATGCACACCAACAGACCAACAAGACATCTAATGTATGAAACTTTCCATTTTTATTGCGTTTAAAAAATCACTCTTTACAGACCACAAATGAAAAAATATTTATTTGTTGCTTTTTATAAGTAAACCAAGTTATGTAGTAAGTAAGCTTATAGTTTCTAGCTAAAGTTCGTACTTAGATTTAATACATAACCTATTAGCATCACTCGTTCGTACCGAACCCGTCCTAGGTCGGAGGGTTCGATACCAAGTTCGTTCATAGAGTTCTTACCGGTCGTTCTTACATATCATTACGTCATAACATTCGTTTTTACAAGTTCGTACCGACTAGGCTTAGTACCGCTGGCTACATCATAACATCCGTCCGTACCGACTAGGCTTAGTACCGCTGGCTACGTCATAACATCCGTTCGTACCGACTAGGCTTAGTACCGCTGGCTACGTCATAACATCCGTTCTTACAAGTTCGTACCACAAAGTTCAGACCAAACAACCTATCTTCGGTTCGTACCACAAAGGATGCGATCTAGGGTTCTTACCGAGCGAGGGTCCTTACCAGTTCGTACTGAGGGTTAGTACATTTACTTGCTCTACCATCCCTCTACTACTACTGGCGGCCTTGATTGGTTACGATGGTAATAATATGCCATTTGTCTTCTTTAAAAATCGTGTTATGGCCTTGATGGCAGCTTCGCCCTTTAAGGGAACTCGTTTGACTTTGTTGCAAGCAGCTTGTGTTAGAACAGCTGCACAAACGATTGCTAATTTGGTTTCTGACACTCCTGGCTTGTCAGAGGAAGACAGGATAGAAATGTCGTTAGCTCGCTTGTCCCAACGTTTTGGGGTTCGTGGAGGTCTTTTCGCAGAACCAGAAATTAGAAAGTATCGCTATGGTAGCAAATTGACTTCTATCTCTTCCAGTGATTTGAAAGAGTCTAAAGATGAATTGTCGCAGTGTTTGCTTTACGCGAAAGCTTATGGTCAGCGTGATAAATTAGAAGGACGTTTTGTTTTGGATTTGGCTAAACGACTCCCGTTTGACGCTAAGCAGCGTTATCTTGACTTTTTAGGTGATCAGTATGGTAGCACTGAGGAACCTACTTTTCAGAGTTTGTTTGATTTTGTAGTACGGGAGGAAACGCGCAAGTCGACTGATTTTAGCATCATGCTAATGGGCGATTCTGGTGAGTCGCAGCATTTTAAAAAGTTTGGCAAAGGAAAATTGCCTTCATGTCCGGTTAGGCAGACGTCGGTAAAACCCCATGATAATGTGATTTCAGGGAGTTCGCAGTACTCGACTGCTGTTGGCGCACCGCGCGGTGGTGTGGCCAGACGTAGTGACATACCGGCATGTTTTTGTTGTTCGTCACGTGGTCAAGTTGAATATCATTTTTTGTCTAATTGTAAAGAATTTTTGCGCTTGACACCTAAAGGTCGGAGAGATGTCATTGTGAAAGCTGGAAAATGCTTGAACTGTTTGCGCCAGCATATGGTTAAGGACTGTAATCATGCAAACAACTGTCGTAAGTGTGGGCCTAACAACGATAGGAAACACTATTTTCTTCTGCATGATTTTTATGTGACGTCACGTGATTCTCTGGATTTGGTCGGTAAAGATGATGCTGGTGCCAGAGTTCCTGTGCGTAATGTTAAGATTGGAAATGTTAAAGCAGCCTTTAACCGCGTTACTGCTGCTCGTGTTTTGAATCCAATGACTGGCAAATCGAAGTTGGTGTATTGTCAGCATGATCCTGGTTCGCAGTTGACCTTTGTTTCGAGTGACTTGGTGTGCGAACTTGGTCTTAAACCGTATGATAAAGCGTCGTTTAAAATAGATACTCTGGCTGGTCAGAAACCTACTTGTGCTGACCTTGTTAAACTCAACATCCAGTCGTTAGAGACTGATGAACTGTTTTGTGATATAACCTCGGTGGTTAACCCAGCTTGGGCTGACGATGTTAAAACTTTACCCCATAAACACGATTTAAGTGGTTTCCGTCATTTCCATGACGTGAATATGTTTCATTTGAATGATTGTAGTACTGTAGATGTACTGATTGGCAATGACAACGCTTATTTGATGTGGACAAAAGAAGAACGTGTTGGTGAAAATCGCAGTGAACCGCATGCTTTACTCACTCCTCTCGGTTGGTTGGCTTGTGGTGGTAAGTCACCCTTAGTTGAAAGCGTTGCTAAAGTGTGCAGAGTGCAGACGTCTTCAGAGTCGGATGTCATCTCTGGCTTTCAGCGTAAAATTCAGTCTCGTGATATGGAAATAGCAGACCTGAATAAAGTCATTCAGGATTTGACTTTGCAAAATGAAACCTGTGAATTGTCTCGCAATGATATTTTGGCTAGAGAACTTGTCGAACCGAATATTGAGTTGAAAGATGGTCGATTTGAGATACCTGTTCCGTTGAAGGAAGATATTGATTTACCTAACAATTTTGTGTTGGCGTCAGATAGAGCTGCTGCTTTAAAGAAGAAGGCTTTAAAACAATCTGAATTCCGAGGAACTTGTGTAAATGATGTAATGTCTTCTTGTCCTGAATTGTCTGACTTGTTAAACCCTCTGGCAGATGTCTTGGCTAGATTTCGGCTTGAAAGATTTGGTTTCATGGCTGATGTGAGCAAATACTTTTTTCACATTTTGGACTCTTCAATTCGTAAGCCCAATTTTATTGAACTGCTTACGTACACCAGTAGTGCCGTTCGGATCGTGAACGAACGCCCTTTGGTACCTTTGAGTGACGACCCTAGGGATTTTACTGTCATCACCCCTGCCTCACTTTTGACCCCATACTTAGACCCATACTGTGCTGTTGGGCAACCACATGATCGTGACCAATTAAGAAGGGATTATCGGTTCAATTTGTCACTTTCTCAGCAGTTTTGGAGTAAATGGATCGATTTTTACTTGCCAGGTCTTCAGGGCCGGAAAAAATGGCTAAAAATGGCCGAGAATTTGGAGCCTGGTCAACTTGTAGTGGTAGGTTCTCTCCAAGACATTGGTAAACGTGGGAAGTATCAACTTGGGAGGGTGCATGAGGTAGTTCCACAAATTAGGAAAGGGAAGCCTGTGGTTCGTAGAGCCAAAGTTGCCGTCTGCAACTATGATGAGAGTACGGGGAAAGTAAAAGTAGACTACGTGTTGAGGGATATTTCGTGCCTCGCCCCCGTAAAGAACACCTAAGTGTTAGGGTTTGAGCCTGGTTTTGTCTGCGGTGGCCGACCCTTGTCTGAGCCCGGAACAGTCGGTTATTATCGCAACTATTGTATATAGCGTCATTTTAGCGTGTACCTATGGTACCAATTTCATGTATCGTCGTGTTTATTCTTATTGCTGTTCATTCTTTGCATGCCCATTGTATTTGCGTATTAACTTAAACGTGAGTGATTCAAACAATTTGTGTATCATGTGTTTTTATTCATTGGCTCACAATTGTCGTCATTTCTTTTTAGTTATGCCATGTCAGACTGTCATAACTAGGGGCCGCTATGTTCCCGACAATTTTCACCAAATCAAACGTCATATAAAAACCGTTCAAGTCTACTGAATATTACGTCATGGAAATTCCTAAAACATGTGCCAAAATTGCACCAGCGTTCATAAGAATTGTGTCAAACCTGTTTGGGCCTGTTTGGGCCTGTTTAAACAGGAAATATTACATCAGCTTTAAACACCTGTTGGAATGACTTCATAATTGTCTTTCATTATTGCGTCACAGTACTGCATACGTGAATTTGAGATATTGCTATCTATTCTGGTCATTCGTAAAATGATTGTTTGAAAGTTGGCCGCACATTTAACTGTTGGCTTAGTGCTTGCTAGCTGGACAAAGGTTCCGTCTTTTATCCAAGTAATCTGTTCTGTAGTGACAGTTTTCAGTGGTGTACGCGTTGCACCCCCTCGTTTTCGGTAGCCGTGGGCTAATTTTTACAGAAATACACTTTTTGAAAAGAAGTTCAAGTGTGTGTTTCTTCGGTCATTATATGCAGACGAAAGGATCCGGGAACTTTAAGTTACAATTTTCCCACGAAGAAATTATGGTTTACCGCTGTGACCAGTAGCCTACAACTATTTGTGTTACTGAACATTTATTTATTGTGAATTTGAGTTATTCTTTTCAACAGTATGTTCGTTTGTTTGTTTGTTTGTTTATCTTTATCCTGCATTGCGGGAAAGCGGACTTATGACTTAAATTTGGTAGCTACTACCCATTACTCGAAATCGATCACTGGGTAGAGGCAATTACCGTTAAATTTCTTGCACAGAGAAACAACAGCAAGTGCGGGTGGCTGGAGTCGAACATGCAGGCTCTCGACTGCGAGCCCAACGCGCTAACCACTCGGCCACGGCTGCCGGCTCGGCCACGCCTGCCGGCACAAATGAAAAAGGCTAAGCTAAGCAGGGTTTATTGCTAAGAACCAAGTTATCGTAGTTGTACACCAAACTGTAAGCAGTAAGCAGGCATGATGATTCTCCTCAGCCGCAGTCTACAACTCACACAGCAAAAAGTTTAGTTCAAAAGCCAAAACTAACCTTAATGGCTAGCCTATACATAGGTGTCGAAATAGGGTGGGCCGGGTGGGCGGCGCCCACCTTGCTGTGAAACGAGGGTGGGCAAAATATGTTTCGCCCACCCTGTTTTCATGACACTTATGAAGTGTTCGTTACATTTATTTTCGTTTTTGTTAAACGCTGAATTATCCAACCAACTGCAGCGCAACTTCTTGTTCTACGCAATGTCTCTCGCTAGGTAGCCGACAGAACAAAGCAATTCCGCATCCGCAACAACCCTGCATTGAAAAAAGGCGGTACTATGCATTGTTGTTGCTGCGGCAACTGCCACACGCTGGCAATTCTATTTTCTCCGAATGGTCTCACTTTCGTTACGTCACAATCAAACTTCAGTTCCGGGTCAGCGTAAAAAGGGAATATGGATATGACATCATAATGAACATGGCAATAAAATAACCGATACAAACTAAAGACGTACTGAAACAATCGCTCTTTACAAATCTTTCCTCACAAACATGTTGCTGGGTATAAATTGGGGCACCGCGCAATGTTGTCATTTCGTTATTGAAAAGTTAAACATGAAGCAAAGTCAAACATCTATTTGCGCATTCTTAAAACCAGCTTCCAAAAGCCGTCGAGATGATAACGCTGAAGAAGCCACGTCCAGCACGAATGAACGTAGAGATGACATTGATGAAGAAAGTAGTGCTTCAAGGATGTGGACAGTGGTGAAGTGAATGTCTCGGGCAATGCTCCGGTAGTTGCAGAAGCAGCGTGAGCCATGGATCTCTACCTGCTCCATTTGACGTTAGCATGCTGCCAGATTAGCTTCCGGCTCAGGAAGGTTCAGTCAGCAGTCACCTGTCCGAACATTTTGCGGCAAATCTGAAGGCGCCACTTTAAAGATAACAATTTATGATTTACGCGCTTTTTAGGTCGCAAAGGAAAATATAAAAAAGTTTGTTTAGTTTAGCAGCGCTTATAAGATCGCAAAAAAGCAAACATCAAACCTATTAAGGCCTAATTGCTGCAGCGACGCTAAACACAGTCTTTGTGAGAAAGACTAACCATTGCGAATTTGCGAACATACACATTCAATGAAATCTGTTTGAAAACTCTCGCCCACCCAGAATTCCTTTCTTCTAAGAAAAAATCGACGCCTATGAGCCTATACACTCATACATCTAGTCAGTTTTAGAAATTTTGGTTAAACACACACTGAACCTTGCTAGCTAGACGCTTTACCATAAAGGTAATTTTGAAACAAAATCTTTGCTGTGAGCCCATATAGGCCTACCAAGCTCTTGTTTTTGTATATAGTTATATTACATATTATATAGGCTATTAACTACCATACCAACATAAGCATGTATATTGTATAATTATATATACATGTTACTATTTGTAGATTTCTGAGGCTTTTGTGTAATGCTTTAAAATGGTGCTGAAAGCACACGCAGGTTTTTTTAACCGCTTTACTACATATTTTCTGGACCTGGTTTTTTTTGCCTCATCTGGGTTTTTTTTAGCACACAATCTAAGTTTATTGGAAATTTGTCGCTGGCATCCCTGGTTTCAACATCAGATTTGATGTTTTGAGCAAACTGTCTGATGTTTTGATGTTGAAATCTGATGTTTTAATGTTCATACATACATAGCTTACTAAGCTACAGTTAAATCGCCGCAGTAACAACTATTGCTCGATCAGCTGATTGCTAATCTATAGTGACGTAGACTGTACAGTCGCCCGCTTCGCTGCTCACGCCCACTTCCGTTTTCAAAGCTTTGACAAAAGCACGCACGAAATGCTGATCATCCGCCCCGATAGCTCAATAGTTACGCGCCGGGCTTAAGATCACGCTGCGCTGGTTCGACTCTCGGGGTGTGCGCTTGAGCAACGCATTTCAGGACTGCTCTCCATTCAGCGGCACCTAGTGAATGGAATAATTCCCCGGCAATAACACTTCAACAATCGGAAGACTTCACTCTGCCAATCTCGGTAACCGGCCCTGCGTCAAGAGCCTCCACAAGTATGCGAAACTACCAGGAATAACCTATCAAGGTTTTGTCAGTCTGAGGATAAAATTCAAAACCAACCAAACCAACCAGAACGCAATGGGGCAAAATTTTATTGAAAATTATTTTATGGTAGCATGTTAAACACAAAGAACGTGTACAATCGCCAAAGTCAGGTTTTTCCTTTAGTATCTCTTTAAACTTAACTATAGGCTGCCCCAACTATCTTTTAGTTATTCCTTTAATGCAAGTTTGATTTCAGAAAAGTGGTTTAAACATCTCACACAGGTGGCTTGAAGGTCCCACCCCAATGGGATGTTAAAACCAGTTATTTAAAACTATGAAAATGTCTGCAAATTTGCTAAAAATAAAAATGGAAAACAAATATTCAAGGGAAAGCTCATTATTGTTACGTAAATTGTTGATTGAAACTTTTATAGAAATTGTTTGAGAAATAGACTTTTTAGCCTTGCAAAACTTACTTTTGGTTCAAGATCCCATATTTCCTCTACCGTAAGCCTACTTAGTACTTATTTAATGTTCGTATAAGACCTGAGGTGTGCGTGGTACGTAGAAACAAACATTCAACGTTACAGTTGGCTACTACAAGTAAGCAAAACGTTAACGAAAGTGTTAGCCTACGGTAGGGATGGTAAAAGTAGGGGATTGATCAATAAAAAAGAAGGTGGACAGCTGCTGGAAGGTCATAGTATTAGGCTATGACAAAATTTAGTGCCACTACAGCTCGAGGTCTACTGCCATATGTTGCATACCCAGGTGCAGCGCATGTGACCTGTCCAAGTGTGTACAAAGCGTGTATCACCAAAATAAATATGGAAAATACGTGATATCATATTTATTTATTAGTATTCAAGTCATGATAATGCAGAGGTAGTCCACAAGGGCGCGGGAAGTAGGGGTGCCGAAGGGGCTGCAGCCTCCCTAGAGCTAATTCAACCCCCCCTGGAATTTTTTCGATAATTGCTTCAGCTCCCCCTGGAAAATTCTGACAAATTAAGGTAGCCTACATGACACAGATGTTGTTTAAAGTGTTGCGCTTGTAATTCGTTTGTTCATGTCGCTTTTTGGTTCAGATGAAGTTGCCTGCAATTTGCTGGGTTTTTGTGCCTTCCTCGTTGGTGCGTTCGTGCTTCTGCCCTCGCTTATGTTGTTAAGTGCTAGTCTACCCTGTGCAATGTCTGGCCGACATGACAGAAGATAGTGCAATGAGAGGAGACGCACGTGCAAAGATATTTGGCTTGGTAAAGCAAGCAAGCACGATGTGGCTTTATTTTGCGATTCCCTGCAGCGGTGAAGTTTTTCAGCCTGCAGAAGCCGTCGCAAGACAGCTCCAAAACAAGAAGATCTCTGCTTCTCCAGCTTTGGAATCCATCACCATTCTTCGCAAACGGATCAAAAATCTCAGAAAAGATGAATCCGTTTCCAAGCTTATGGAAGCAGCGAACGTCTTTGCGTCTGCCAATAACCTATAAAACGCCAAAGGATCCCCAAGTAAGCAAAACTCCAGCAAGATTTCGAAACACAGAGGAATCGGATGCTTAATTGTCGTCTGCGGGAGAAGAAGCGTGGAAACTGCGATACATCGAAGTCCTTGATTTGGTTAAAGCTGAGCTTGATCGATGATTCGACCAGGCAGATCTGCTTACAGCAGCCTACAGAGAAAAGGCCTTTCTGAGCTGTGCAAACGATGAGGAAAGATCTGATACTGAGATGCGTACCCGATGCCATCAGAAAAGATTGCCTAAAAACGGAACTTAGCCTACCTTGCTCAATGCTCAGCAATGTTGTAAGTGGAAAAACCACATACTCCGTTCAAAAGGTTGCTGAGATACTATCGCAACTAAACCCTCAAACACTAGGCCTCGATCTTTGATCTTTTCAAAGAAATGCGAAAATTCGTGGAGCTCTGCCTTTGTCTCTCGGTTTCAACTGCATCATCAAAACGTTCTTTTTCTCTTCTAAGACGCCTGAAAACGTGGTTGAGAAGACGACATAATCGACTTACTCATTTAGCGTTGATGCATGTCCACCAAAAAATTTTGGACATTGTAGATGTCAAAGAACTTATGACACCGCTCATAGAGAAAACACCTGAGCGAAAGGCAATCGTCGGGAGCGTGTGAGAACTCATTTCCACGAACTGTCGTTTTCATATCACTTTCTCATTTGTTCGTTTTCTTTTTAATTTCCTGAACAACTGCTTTGTTGTTGTTGTCTTTCATTTGTTACAATTTACAACGTGTTTGTTTTGGCGACCCTTTTACACAAAAGCAGACCGATTGCATACTACCAGGTATAAATAGTCACCTGTACAAGAGGGGTCTGGGGGGCTTCGCATGCCAACACTACTGCAGTTTCAGCCCCCCTAGAGAAAAATAGTTCCCGCGCCACTGGGGTAGACTTCACGCTACAGCGGAAACAGCAGGCTATAGCCTAGGTAGCATCACACTGCTGCAGTGAGGTTCTGCAGCTGTGCGGGGAAGGGTGCTAGTCCTCACACCCCGTTGGTTGACGTTGATTTACATGCGAGAGTGGGAGCTCCGGATGTTGGGTTTCTCAGCGAAGTCGATCCTTGTGTTCTATCAGAAACAATGATTAATTGAAACAAAAACTTAGGTTCGGGGTACGTAACAAACTAAAGCAAAATCCCGAAAACGGATTTAGCTGCTTCGTGCCACAGGAGTTCTAGTACCCAAAATTTCAAGCAAAACATAGCAATTCATTCGACGAAAATGAATTTAATTAAACGCTTTGCATTTCTGCTAATTTTTGAATTTCTTAGTGACCCTCCAACTGTCCATTTCGCAAGAAAAATCAGTAAAGTGAGTCGTCCTGGTATGCACTGTCCTTAGCCTACAGAATCTTATATTACCACATTGTCACATAGATTTGGTCAGAGATGTACGTATACGCCGCAACTCTACGCCGTAGCCGTGCGGCGTAGTCTTTTTGTTTACGCTAACGCTTGCGGCCACATTTTTTTGGATAGTTGTCGCTTGAGGCTACGCCGTAAAGTTTTCGCGGTTTTTTAGCGCATAGCGTCAACGCATACTTTTTAATGTCTTACAGCTGTTGTTTGCATTTTTTTATCAAACTTTCCAAATATTGAATAAGTTGAAAGAATGTTTGCAATAGGCAAAGACATATTTAAACCAAAACGCAGCAAAATGTCAGATGAACACTTTCAGATGCTTGTGTTTCTTCGTGAAAATTCAAAATAAAAACTTGTTTGTTTCTAGTAGTTTATACCGTGTGAATGTTGGGCACCTAACAAACAAAATGAGTTTGCGCTAGTGTATGCGCTGACGCCGCCAACTTTTTTACCAGTTACGTTGACGCATGCGGCGTATGGTTTTTTGGGTACCCAGACATTTTGCCGAAAGGACATTTTGCTGAACGGACATTTTACCGAAACTCCTTTTTGTGTTATATGTATCGATATTCTCCACAGTATAATTTAGTCTATCGTTCACAACCTTAGTCCTTTCGGCAATTTGTCCATCGGCAAAATGTCTTTCGGCAAAATGTCCTTTCGGCAAAATGTCTTTCGGCAAAATGTCTTTCGGCAAAATGTCCTTTCGGCAAAATGTCCGTGCACGGTTTTTTGAACGTTTGCGTTTACGCTGACGGCGTCAATATTTTTTGTATGCGCGTACATCACTGGATTTGGTCAAGAAAATAAAATTTTATTTTTTTTACAAACTTTTCTACAGTGTTTCAATAGCTCACAAAATTGTTATTCTGTTGCACATGACCTACAAAATATTTTGGAGGGAGGAGGGTAATTGCCCCTTTGCCTATACGTCCCTGTGTATACGGATTGCACTTGCTGATTCTGGTTTGGTTGTAGTTGGAGGAAAAGCAAAACAAATGACACTTTATAAGTAACGAACATGCAAGATCAAGATAATAACATCATCAACTGTGACATAGGCTACAGGCTACTGTTTTCAGTTGGATCAAAGAAAACGGATGTGTTTAACCGAATCTGGTTAAATTTAGCGAGCTACTGCACTGTAGCCTACTATGAAATACGGAATTCCAATCAAAAACTGTTTTTCCTGATAAACGTTTTATTAGCTGCATTTTTACAAAAGGACAAATTTTTTTTACAGGGGGGCTATTGCCCCCCTCTCCTGGTTACGTCATTCAATTAGAGTCAGCCTGTATCGAACAACATAGTTTAAATTTTTGAAAATCTTTTTAGATTGTGGGTTGGCATATTTTCAACATAAAACTTCTTCGGAAATGAAAATAAAAACAAAAATAAATCCATTTTGTAGGCCTAGGCTAGTTGCATGTGAATTTGAACTCAGCCTTTATCAGACAACATAGTTTGAAAAATTTATCAAATTTAGGGTAAGACTAATAGCCTATATTTTTAACACTAGGACACGTTTTTTAGTTGATACACAGTCGACTGGTTGTTTGGTTAATGCCCCTGACAGGTTGGATCCAAGTGTAGTCACTTTTTTAAGCATTTCGTAGCGCAAAATTATGCTTAGCAAACTTTTTTAACTTAACTTCGAAGCTCGACTGGTTACTGGTTAGGGCGAAATTTATATCATACGACTGCTCCGCAGCGTCACCATGGCCGAAACTCCATATTTCACTGCTCTGAGACGACTTTGGTGGTGTTACGTCATACTGGGTGAGCGTCATTAGCGACGGATGAAACAAATGTTTTCTGGTAGATGTAATTGGTGGATCACAGTAAGTGATACTGCAAAAATATGGTAAAAACCACATCCATTGCAGCTGCAAATTCACTGCCAGTTCGACTTTTTTGGCCTGTCATATCTTCAAATGATTTCATTTGTAGATGTGTACCATTTTGAGCATTTAATGACTGCAAAAGATAACTTTTGAACTCTTGTCAAAAGCTACAAAACTAAATTACAAATAAATAATTTTATCGTTGTCTAAAGCATGATATCCGTGGTTGCAAAAATGAGTTAAAAACATATACAAACATACATATAACTGCAGACAGTGGCACACCGTTTCGACCTAAATGGCCTCATCAGTGCAGTAGGTACACTGAAATGACCACGAAAGTAGCCTATGTATATACCTCCGTGTGGCAATTTTTCATTAACGTAAAGAGTCACGGAAATGGTACTTTTGCCAACCTTGCCGAAGTGCTGAAACTACAAGCAGTGAGCTTTGCGCAATACAAGTTGTCAGTGCCGGTAGGTTTAAAAAATCCTAGTTATAACGTAGGCTACTTTACCTGTGCAAGGGTACGTTTTTACAAACGTTGTTGTTTAGAAGAACTGGAATTATCATCAGCAACTGGTTACCGTACATCTGTGCTTTTATCAGAGATGTACGTATGCGCCGCAAATTCTACGCCGCATACTTGCGGCGTAGACTTTTTGTTTGCCCTAACGCTTGCGGCCACATTTTTTTGGATAGTTTGCGCTTGAGGCTGCGCCGCAAAGTTTTCGCAGTTTTTTAGCGCATAGCGTCAACGCATACTTTTTAATGTCTTAGTTGTAGTTTGCAATTTTTTTTGTCAAACTGCGAAATGTTGACGTCTTGCAATTGCCCATTGTTCTAGTGTTGTGTCACAGTGTCATCTATTGTTCAGTCAGCTGGTTTTGTTTGTACTGTATATCGCACTACTGCCTTTGACGCTAGAGTCCCACGTGGAGACTGAAGTCTTGCAGAAAAAAAGAAAGAATTAGTTAAAACAACTTAGGCCTACTGAGAAATTAGTAAATTACATATCAGAACAGGAATGTAATGTAAGCAAGCAAGTAGGTAGGTTGGTAATGTCGCTCCATGCAAAATGTAAACAATGACTTGGCTTCGTAGTGTGAAGTATTTTTAGTCAAGCAGTGTTGAAGGCGTTTGTAAGCAATTGTGAGCACTTTAATTTATGTTAGTTAAGTCTTGCATTTTGGGACAAATCAGAAACTTCTCAGGCAATGAGCAGTGCAGCCTATGTATCTAAACAAACTCAAATATTTGGTCTCCGACCGTGATTGCTTGCATGATGTTGTACTCTGTATGTTATATGTAGTGCATTACTTTGCCTTTCCCGGTTATTCTTGTTGTAGGCTATTGTTCCCGACAATTTTCACCAAATCAAACGTCATATAAAAACCGTTATGGTCTACTTAACCTAGCTGGCATCTTACGTCATGGAAATTGCTAGAAAATGTCCAAATATTGCACCATCGGTCGTAAGACCTGATGAAATATTGCATCACTACCTTTGAACAACGGTTTGAATTGCGTGACAATGTCTTTCATTATTGCGTCACAGTTACTGTCTACGTGCATTTGAGATATCGCAAATTATTCTAGTCATTCGTAAAATTGTTTGTTGGAAGTCAGTCGCATATTTAACTGTTTGCTTGGTGCTTGCTAGCTGGACAAATTTTCCGTCTTTTATCTAAGTAATCTGTTCTGTAGTGACAAGTTTTAGTGGTGTACGGCGTTGCATCCAATTTCGACAGCTTTGAGGCTATTTTTACAGAAATACAATTTTGAAAAGACGTTTCGAAGGAGTGTTTCTTTTTCGGTCATTACATACAGACGAACGGATTCGGGAATCTTATGTTACAATTTTCCCACGAAGAGATTATGGTTTACCGCTGTGACCATAAATAATAAAAGACGTTTTTGTTAGCTGGTAGGCCAAGAAGCACTTGAAGGCATAAAAAATAAAAGACGAGTTCTTGTCGGTTGGTAGGTCAAGAAGAAATTAAAGCAAAATAATAAAAGAAGATCTTGTTGGTTGGTAGTCTACAGAAGCAAAAGAAAATTAAAGACATTTCTTCTCAGTTGGTACTGAAGAACTTCAAGTTAAAAATTAAAGGCGTTTCTTTGTTGGTTCTGAAGAAAAAACAACATTGACATTCATTGGCAAGAAAGAAGATTAAAGACAATCGATCTGTGTTTGAAGATTCAAGTCGAAGAATCCAAGCAAGTTTTGTGGACTTTTGGACTTCATATACTCGTACAGCTACGGTATCGTGCATTTAAATTCTTTTTTGTATTTTTACGGTTATTGCAGTTAAGTTTTTTATAACTACTGTAATAATTTGTGTGTTTGTGTAACTTAAGTTTTTAATTGTTAAATTTAGCCCCAACATTTAATATGTCTACACTCGGTGGCGACAGGGACTCGACCGCCGTGGTAGCCACTTTAACAAGTCGAAATTCTGCCACTGAAATTGACTAGAATGAAACCGCCAACCAATCATAAGCTACGGTTTAAGTGACGTAAAAAATGGCGAAAAGAAGATCATAGAAAGCAAATTAAGTGATGGATTTTTTGTCAGCTGGTTGGCTTAGGGGTTAGGGTTAGGGCTAGAAAGTAGTCATTTCATTGACGCGTGTTCGGTTCTCACCACTGCTATTGCTCTTTTTCTTCTGTAATTACCAAATAAAGTTCAAAACAAGCATTAACTCTCTAGATGAGTGCTAGAAGGGTCACAATTGGATGGTAGCCTCTTATAACACGTTCTGATTGGTTGGCGGTTTCATTCTAATCAATTTCAGTGGCAGAATTTCGACTTGTTAAAGTGGCTACCGACCGCCGTCGACTCGACTGAGTTTAAGCCTGATGGTGTTCTTTGCGGTCGGGCAGGCCATTCTGGGGGGGACCCAGTAACGATGAGGCTAAGTCAGTTCGAGAGGCCCGGCATCTTAAAAGGGATATTTTGACTCAAATTGGGGAACTTTCTGTAGCCCTAGGTTCTTTGAGTGATAAGCAGGAACTGTTAATTTTTAGATCTAAGTTCTCTACTTTGGAAGAGGATTTACGGCATTTCCATGCTCTTTTGACTAAAATTTTTAACTCTGCAATCTTGGCAGAACTTCGTGATAGGGTAGACCCCGAATTTAACTCGTTAAAAAATAACCTTGAACAAAAAGTAAGTAAGTTCTCAGATATGTTGGATGCTGACATACATCCTGAGGATAGCGCCTCAAATGTAAGCACTAGGATGTCTACGAGTTCGTCTCGGATAGTGGCACAAATTAACCTACAGCTAAGACGAGAGGAGCTCCAGATACAAGCTGAGGCCGAAGCAAGAGCTGCTGAGGCCATGGCGAGAGCTGAGACCATAAGAGCTGAGGCCGAAGCGAGAGCTGCTGAGGCCGCCGCGAGAGCAGAAGCGAGAGCTGCTGAGTTCGCACTCAAAGACGCTCAGTTGAGGGCTGAACAACGTAAAGAGGTAGTTTTAGCTGAATATCGATCAGAGTTGGGCTCCCGGCGTAGTTCTAAGAAGGGCTCTTCTAGCCATTCCAGAAATGAACATCAATCGCAGTTTAATTTACATAACTTTTTCCAGGCGCCTGTTCAATCTGTAAGTGGACCAGTGCAATCCACACGTTTTCCAGCTGTTTCAGGAGGTCTCGGGGCCGCGGCTAAGGGTCTTCCGAAGGCTGTAGAGCCAAGGCCTGCGAATTATAGCCGAACTCCTCCCCCAGAGCGTACAGGTTACGGGGCCGCTATCAGAAGTAATGTTTTGCTCCCTTCACAATTTTCTGCGCCGCTAGTTTTTGATCTCCCAGCTACACGTAATTTGGGTGGTTGTGAGAGGCGTATCGCGTCTCCTGATTTTAACGTGTGTGAGGATCGTGATCGGGCTGTGCATGTGACTGAGCCCACTCAGCCCCTTAAGGGATATAGTTTGTCTTCTCCCGCTAAATCGAGTTCTCAACAACAGGATTGCTTTTTTGAATACCAAAATAGTAGGACGTTTTTTGATAAGGCGGCCTTGATTGGTTACGATGGTAATAATATGCCATTTATCTTCTTTAAAAGTCGTGTTACGGCCTTAATGGCAGCTTCACCGTTTAAAGGAACTCGTTTGACTTTGTTACAAGCAGCTTGTGTTAAAACAGCTGCGCAAACGATTGCTAATTTGGTTTCCGACACTCCTGGCTTGTCAGAAGAAGACAGGATAGAAATGTCGTTAGCTCGTTTGTCCCAGCGTTTTGGGGTTCGTGGAGGTCTTTTCGCCGAACCGGAAATTAAAAAGTATCGCTATGGTAGCAAATTGACTTCGATCTTTTCCAGTGATTTGAAAGAGTTTAAAGATGAATTGTCGCAGTGTCTGCTTTACGCGCAAGCTTATGGTCAGCGTGACAAATTGGAAGGACGTTTTGTTTTGGATTTGGCTAAGCGACTCCCGTTTGACGCTAAGCAGCGTTATCTTGACTTTTTAGGTGATCAGTATGGTGGCACTGATGAGCCTACTTTTCAGAGTTTGTTTGAATTTGTAGTACGGGAGGAAACGCGCAAGTCGACTGATTTTAGCATTATGCTAATGGGCGATTCTGGTGAGTCGCAGCATTTTAAAAAGTCTGGCAAAGGAAAATTGCCTTCATGTCCGGTTAGGCAGACGTCGGTAAAACCCCATGATAATGTGATTTCAGGGAGTTCGCAGTACTCGACTGCTGTTGGCGCACCGCGCGGTGGTGTGGCCAGACGTAGAGACATACCGGCATGTTTTTATTGTTCGTCACGTGGTCAAGTTGAATATCATTTTTTGTCTAATTGTAAAGAATTTTTGCGCTTGACACCTAAAGATCGGAGAGATGTCATTGTGAAAGCTGGCAAATGCTTGAATTGTTTGCGCCAGCATATGGTTAGGGATTGCGTTCATGCAAACAACTGTCGTAAGTGTGTCCCTAACAACGATAGGAAACACTATTTTCTTCTGCATGATTTTTATGTGACGTCACTTGATTCTCTGGATTCGATTGGCAAAGATGATGCTGGTGCCAGAGTTTTTGTGCGTAATGTTAAGATTGGAAATGTTAAAGCAGCTTTTAACCGCGTTACTGCTGCTCGTGTTTTGAATCCAATAACTGGCAAATCGAAGTTGGTGTATTGTCAGCATGATCCTGGTTCGCAGTTGACTTTTGTTTCGAGTGATTTGGTCTGCGAACTTGACGTTAAACCGTATGACAAAGCGTCGTTTAAAATGGATACTCTGGCTGGTCAGAAACCTACTTGTGCTGACCTTGTTAAACTCAACATTCAGTCGTTAGAGACGAATGAACTGTTTTGTGATATAACTTCGGTGGTTAACCCAGCTTGGGCTGACGATGTTAAAACTTTACCACATAAGCAGGATTTAAGTAGTTTCCGTCATTTTCATGACGTGAATATGTTTCATTTGAATGATTGTAGTACTGTAGATGTACTGATTGGAAACGACAACGCTTATTTGATGTGTGCTAAAGAAGAGCGTGTTGGTGAGAATCGTAGTGAACCACATGCTTTGCTCACTCCTCTCGGTTGGTTGGCTTGTGGTGGTAAGTCACCCTTAGATGAAAGCGTTGCTAGCGTGTGCAGAGTGCAGACGTCTTCAGAGTCGGATGTCATCTCTAGCTTTCAGCGTAAAATTGAGTCTCGTGATATGGAAATAGCAGACCTGAATAAAGTCATTCAGGATTTGACCTTGCAAAATGAAACCTGTGAATTGTCTCGCAATGATAAGTTGGCTAGAGAACTTGTCGAACCGAATATTGAGTTGAAAGATGGTCGATTTGAGATACCTGTTCCGTTGAAGGAAGATATTGATCTACCTAACAATTTTGTGTTGGTGTCAGATAGAGCTGCTGCTTTAAGGAAGAAGGCTTTAAAACAACCTGAACTTCGTGATTTCCTTACTGACACCATGAAGGATCTTAAATCTAATGGCTATATTGAGCGTGCTGCTGAAGCAGAAAATCTAAAGGAATGTGAATGGTATTTACCATACTTTGTTACGTCACAATTAAAAAAGCGCATTGTTTACGCCGGCAAGTCTGAATTGCGAGGAACTTGTGTTAATGATGTAATGTTTTCGGGTCCTGACTTGTTAAACCCTCTGGTAGATGTCTTGGCTAGATTTCGGCTGAGTAGATTTGGTTTCGTGGCCGATATGACCAAGTACTTTTTTCACATTTTGGACTCTTCAATTCGTAAGCCCAATTTTATTGAACTGCTTACGTACACCAGCAGTGCTGTTCGGATCGTGAACGAACGCCCTTTGGTACCTTTGAGTGACGGCCCTAGGGATTTTACTGTCATCACCCCTGCCTCACTTTTGACCCCATACTTAGACCCATACTGTGCTGTTGGGCAACCACATGATCGTGACCAACTAAGAAGGGATTATCGGTTCAATTTGTCACTTTCTCAGCAGTTTTGGAGCAAATGGATAGATTTTTACTTGCCAGGGCTTCAGGGCCGGAAAAAATGGCTAAAAATGGCCGAGAATTTGGAGCCTGGTCAACTTGTAGTGGTGGGTTCTCTCCAAGACATTGGTAAACGTGGGAAGTATCAACTTGGGAGGGTGCATGAGGTAGTTCCACAAATTAGGAAAGGGAAGCCTGTGGTTCGTAGAGCTAAAGTTGCCGTCTGCAACTATGATGAGAGTACGGGGGAAGTGAAAGTAGACTACGTGTTGAGGGATATTTCGTGCCTCGCCCCCGTAAAGAACACCTAAGTGTTAGGGTTTGAGCCTGGTTTTGTCTGCGGTGGCCGACACTTGTCTGAGCCCAGAACAGTCGGTTATTATCGCAACCATTGTATATAGCGTCATTTTAGTGTGTACCTATGGTACCAATTTCATGTATCGTCGTGTATTATTCGTATTGTTGTTCATTCTTTGCATGCCCTTTGTATTTACGTGTTAACATAAACGTGAGTGATTCAAACAATTTGTGTATCGTGTGTTTTTATTCATTGGCTCACAATTGTCGTCAATTCTTTTTTAGTTATGCCATGTCAGACTGTCATAACTAGGGGCCGCTATGTTCCCGAAAATTTTCACCAAATCAAACGTCATATAAAAACCGTTATGGTCTACTTAACCTAGCTGGCATCTTACGTCATGGAAATTGCTAGAAAATGTCCAAATATTGCACCATCGGTCGTAAGACCTGATGAAATATTGCATCACTACCTTTGAACAACGGTTTGAATTGCGTGACAATGTCTTTCATTATTGCGTCACAGTTACTGTCTACGTGCATTTGAGATATCGCAAATTATTCTAGTCATTCGTAAAATTGTTTGTTGGAAGTCAGTCGCATACAGGGTTGCCATATTGACGTTTTTCCTGCCAAATTCCACAAATTTGGCGTTTTTTGAAAGCGTTTGGCAGGAGAAAATTACGTTTGGCATTTTTTTGGCATTTTTTATTTTTGTGTCTGGCATTTTTTTGTAATTATTACGGTACCGGTACAACTCACCACTACAGTTTTTTAAAAAACTTTTATTAATGAAAGTCTATCAAAAAACTTTAATTTATGGACTGGAAACTCCGAATTCCTAATTTATTGAAATGGAAGCTCCAGACCAGAGGCCACTGGCCAGTCACACCAGTCACCATTCACCAACCAAAATTGGAGTTGGACTGGGCAGCTGGAGGGATGCGGTTTTGACATTTATTTTCTTGCCAAGGGAAGCTCGGGTTAGTTAAGCCACTGGGTTAGTTGATCCACCCCTTTTAATTCTTAAATGTGGTGAGGTAACCATATTTTATCGTCACGTGATCTTTGTTTGTTTTGTTTTGTTTATCTTTATCCTGCATTGCGGGAAAGCGGACTTGAGCGCTATGCATCGGTGTACGCCTTCCGACATACACCTGACCCACGCTGCAGCCGACGGCAATGTCAGTTTCCGGTTGTCTACTCTACTTATGACTTAAATTTGGTACTACCCATTACTCGAAATCGATCACTAGGTAGAGGCAATTATCGTTAAGTTTCTTGCCCAGAGAAACAACAGCAAGTGCGGGTGGCTGGAGTCGAACATGCAGGCTCTCGACTGCGAGCCCAACGCGCTAACCACTCGGCCACGGCTGCCGACAATCTTAAAGTTTTTCATCGCGTGGTCTCCCGTCTGGTTTGAGTTGACGATTGATATTATTTGTGGTGCTGAAGTTAAAAAGTTGTGTTTTGACCTTGGAAAGTAGATTTTGAAAATAGAGGTATGTCCAATAATATTTTTTTTGCTTGGTTACTGAGACAGTTTCATTTAATTTGTTTGGTAGCTTACCAAGCAAGCTACGTTCTGAATAAAAAGCGGCATGGTGTGCCATGAAGTTTTGCTGTAGTTTTAACATTTTCATGGCGGTATAGTTAAGATGTTAGTTGAGCCACTGCCTTCGGTGTTAGTTGAGCCAGTGTATAAATGGCGTTATAATGCTTACAATACCTTCAAACACCTTACATAGATTGCAGCCGTTGGATAAGTCTGTTTACGGTCCAATAAATCTCTTTGAACTACATAGAACTCAACAAAAGCTCATAAACGTGGTCAAGCTATAATGAAATGGTGTTATTTGGATGCCGTAGCAATACCTTCATTATTTTATCTGCAAATTGAGTTACGAGCGACTCTTGGAACAATTGTTAACCTGTTTTCATACATTGATATTGTTACTTTAAATATAAACTAAGGCTTGGAAAAGAAACGTGATTAAATTTGTGTTTTCAAAAATAATAAATGAGGCTCAACTAACCTCAGGCTGTGGCTCAACTAACCCTTACCGTGGTGTTAGTTGAGCCATTTGACTACTAGTTTTTAAACACCTGTGGACCGGTTGTCGTCGTTCGATAAGGCTTGTACTTCCTACAAATATTGTTTAATATACGCAGAAGGTAGAGCACTGTGAATGAAGAAATAAAAGCAACTCATATAAAAAAAAATTGCAAAAATGCAAAAAGTGGCTCAACTAACCCGACCTTCCCCTAAGTGTTAACAGGGTATGGTTAATGATGCGCAGTCGCACCGTTTGAGTTGAAAGCATAGCTTAGGCCAGAGATCTTGTAGAAATTTAAACCGGAACGTGTTTGGCCTACTGGTATGCTGTACTGTGTATGAATGGCTGGCTGGGCTAAACATGTTGACATACAGGTAGGCAGTAGGCTATAAACCTATACGGGAGGCTACTGTCTCGAAGAGCACACGGTCACTGTGCAACCTACCAGGAATTTCGTTGACTTGAGCTGCTGAATTGGTACCGGAAGTTCCTCACCAGTACCGTACATGCAGTCCATTATATATGGCATGTGAAAAAGCAGATGAAAATGAAATGCGTTTTTTTATCAGATTGTTATCAAAATCTAAAATTGTAGTCTGCAAGTGCCGCCCCCCGACGTGCCGCCCGGGGTGGTCTGCCCCCCCACCCCCCTAGATACGCCACTGTAGATCACCTTCAGTTAAGCTTATTCAAACAGAATATTTGCGATACAAAAGTTTCAGACAGCTGTTTGATATTATAAATGCATGTGAAAACCCATCGGATGCCAGAATAGCTCCACATCCACTTGTAAAAACATGCACTACAAGGCCAATTGGTCTTTATCACCTTCCTCTGATTGCGCTTGGTTGATGCTTGATAGCTCCAACTATGTGGCCGCGTACAACCTTTGAAAGTTTGTTTTAATTTAGCTTGATACATGCAGTTTGTGTTTTATTATTCATACTAAGTGGTTTATCAAGTTAAATTGAGACAATATACCATCAGACAGAGCTATATGTAGCACCAAATAGTATGGTGTATCAATCAATCAATGTTTTATTTGTCAGTAACAGGAACATAGGTACATGTTTGAAATATGCAATTAATGTACACAATGCAAAGTTGCACAAGTTCCCATACCGACTGGGAAACAACGAAACGACCATACGGTCTACAAGTCAATTGCCACCCTACGGAAATGACGATTTTGCCATTTAAACTAAGCTTACAAGAGAGAGAGAGAAGAGGGAGAAACATTTTCTTTTGTCTGTTGCGACAATTGCGACAATACGAATAAAATAGTACCATAGCTATCTAAATACCACAACAGACAGGAAGCAGCGAAAGACTATATCAGTCATCGAGTCAGCTGCTTCCCAGTTCTTAATGTGACAAATGTCAAGCATCGGCAAATTACGTTGAAACAAGATAGGCTGATGTTGAGTAATATTAATGAAAGAAAAAAAATCATGTGCTGCTGCGATCCTCAAGTGAAGTCCTGTGGTTTTTTATTCAAATATAAACTTTATTCCGCGTGATTAAAAATAGGAAAAACTTTTAAAATCAATAAACTCTTGTAGCAAGGGCGTTTAAACTTCAGTGCAACAGAGAAAAGTTCAAGCCAATAAATAGTACAAGACTATACGAGTAAAAACATTTTTAGTAACAGTATTACAATACAAAAATAATCAAAATTTAAAAAAAGGTATAGGCCTATTGTTCTGTCATAAAAGAAATGGCTGAGTGACTCTCAGTGTGACCTGTTAGGCTGCATGAAACTAGCGAACAATCCTGAAACTAGTAAATGCAGGGCCGGATTTAGCTGATGGGGGGCCCGGGGCACTTTTAGATCGGGGGGCCCCAGGCAAAAAAATTTTTCGCGCCTACGCCGCGTAAAACCATCTCTACGTCTACAGCAGTGGCGGATTCGGAATGTAATTCATGGGTGGGCCTACGAAATATCTTGGTGGGCCTTCACCAATGATGCCACGGCGGGCCAGCATACAAAAAAAGTTTTACCGGAGCTTCTACACAAGGTGGAGTCTTCTAGGTTTCGAGTTAAAAAAGTAGATTATAAATGTCATTATAATCCGAACTGTCAATGAGTTGTCTTTCAAAAGACAAAAGTGTTAAGTTGTTAAGACGTCCAGTCAGCATGGATGATTTCAAGCGCGTTTGGATCCTGTTTGTTTCGGAGAAAAGTCTCTCAACGCTGCAGGACGTGGAAGGCAGTGTTATGATGGTCCTTAAAACACTGTTCATGTTCGGGAAAATGTCAGCAGGGCAGCTATCCAGCAGCCTCCTTCCATTAATGCAGGAAAGTTTTCCCAATCCATTTTCCCTCTGATGTGTTGAATGAATACAGCATGTTCAGCATATGCGGTCTCAATGCCATACAGTGCACACGGATCATTTAGAATGTTTTTTTTTTTGGGTATCATGCTGTGAAATAGTGATGCCACGGATAATTCAGTTCTAGTGTTCTTGGTGGTTCTAGTGTTAAACATTAATATTTTTTTTGCATGAATCTGACTTTGGGTGGGCCCGCTGTGAATCTGGGTGGGCCTGTACCAATCAGGCCCACCCGGTAGATCCGCCCCTGGTCTACAGTAGCATTACTCCAGTACTGCACAGCATTTTGCAGAAACTTTAAAGGCCAAAAGGAAAAAAATAACACTTTTCCATATAGGGGGGCCCTTCAAAAGTCGGGGGGCCCGGGGCAACTGCCCCTTCTGCCCCCCCCTAAATCCGGGCCTGAGTAAATGAGAAATATTTGAGTGTAACCGAACAACACAATAGGTCAATAATGTTTTCTTCAGACGAAATTTAACAAATCAAATCCAGGCGACGTATCATTACAAAGTTTGAGCCCAAAATAACA
Source organism: Aplidium turbinatum (assembly GCF_918807975.1). Lineage (NCBI taxonomy): Eukaryota > Metazoa > Chordata > Ascidiacea > Aplousobranchia > Polyclinidae > Aplidium > Aplidium turbinatum. The sequence continues at coordinate 43,593,552 of NC_137472.1, read as the reverse complement.
ATTTATGACAATTTTTGTCACTTTTCCACTGACATAAAGCAACAAAATTTAAAATCAATTAAAAAAAAAATCAAACACTTCGCATTCAAATAAAAACAAGAAAAAAAAAAAGCACTTTTGTCGATTTAGGCTATGTGCGATTGATCCAAACTTATCTGGCAGCCCTGCTTAAAAACTGACTAGGCTTGATTGCTGGCCAACGTTCGATTTTTATGTCAAAAACTAAGTAATTTATCATTAAAAACTCTTGCGCTGGTTTAATTAAATTGATTTATACTGATACAACACACACTAATACAGAAAAGTTTAAAAAACAACTGAATTTAAAACAAAAAATTTTAGGACAAACTTTGAACGGATTTGATAATGGGCAGCAAACAAGATGTTACACAATAGAATGTAAAACAATTAATCCACATGGCTTACTAATCATTGTTTGATCAATTTTCTACCGTACTGTACTTCAATTGCTTCACTGGATAATAATTTACTTTCCTCATCCCTATTTTTTCAGAGCTGAGGCTGGCGAGTCAATTGCTTGTTTGCTACATGCTTGTTTGTGTATGACCTTTCTGACTAACAGGACAAGTAACTACTAACACTAACAGTTTGGCATTTTTTTTGGCAGTTTTTTCTGAAACCCTGAAAAATTTGGCAGTTTTTTGGCAGTTTTTATGAAACATTTGGCAGGCAAAGCTATTTTGGATCTGGCAACCCTGGTCGCATATTTAACTGTTCGCTTGGTGCTTGCTAGCTGGACAAATTTTCCGTCTTTTATCTAAGTAATCTGTTCTGTAGTGACAAGTTTTAGTGGTGTACGGCATTGCATCCAATTTCGACAGCTTTGAGGCTATTTTTACAGAAATACAATTATGAAAAGACGTTTCGAAGGAGTGTTTCTTTTTCGGTCATTACATACAGACGAACGGATTCGGGAATCTTATGTTACAATTTTCCCACGAAGAGATTATGGTTTACCGCTGTGACCAGCTATGTAGCGTAGTAATGTGTAGGCCTACATACAGTAGGCTATCAAGCTAAGGTAGTTTTTACTTGACAATTTATACATTCTGTTGCGTAAGTATGTAATTATATATGTTTTGTAACTTGATGAGCAGTTTAGCAAAACATGCATCCAGGGGCCAATTTGTGAGAGGCTTTTGAGTAGCCTACTGCTAATAACACTAGTAGGCTAATGCTAACTATCCCTGAATGCTAATAACAAAGAGTTGTGCAGTTCAGAATCTAAACTTGCTTGTGTCTGGCAGTTTTATCTTCCATTAACCCACTTTTTATAAATCTTATCAGAAAAAAGCATAGAGCTTATTGAGAGAATTATGGCATTAAAAGCAACATCAGTCTTATTCTAACGGAATCATTTTAAAAGTAGTGTTTTTTATAATGGATTTTTAGGGAGCGACACTTAGTATATTACTAGGAGCGACAGTTAGTATAATACTAGAATTTTCTTGATAGGCACTCGCCACATATCAAAGTTGTTAAAAAACTCTGAGGCTGAGAGCCACTGCAACCAGACGAAGGAAGCCAGCGACAACGAACCGCGTGGGCTACTCCATGCTCTTTATGAGGACACTGGCGAAGACAGCATAGACGAGGTTGTAAAAGCGTACTTGGAAGAGAGGCCATACAAAGGACCATTAACCGTGGGCGCTTTTCCAACGAAAGATTTCCAAAATACTTTTTTTCGCTACAACACGCCAATACCTTCCAGTGCTGCGGTTGAAAGAATGTTTTCAATGGGCAAAGACATATTGAAACCAAAACGCAGCAAAATGTCAGACGAACACTTTCAAATGCTTGTGTTTCTTCGTGGAAATTGAAAATAAAACTTGTTTGTTTCGAGTGGTTTATACCGTGTGAATGTTTGGCACCTAGCAAACAAAATGAGTTTGCGCTAGTGTATGCGCTGACGCCGCCAACTTTTTTTACAAGTTGCGTTGACGCATGCGGCGTATAACTCAGTTTTTCGAACGTTTGCGTTTACGCTGACGGCGTCAATATTTTTTGTATGCGCGTACATCACTGGCTTTTATAGATGGTACCCACCGGTATAGCCGATTTTTTCTAAATGTTACTTTTGCTCAAGCCCAATTTTACTTGAGCGGTGTTACAAAATCATCTTCAGTGAAGTGAAGAGAACATATACAACTAGTTTTACATGGCCCATCCCAGTTTCGAACACTTGAAGAAAACTTTGAACATTTTTTTTTCAGCACCTTGTTTTGTGGGAAAGCGTGAAAAGATAGCACACGGTCTTTGTCACTGTCACATATACAGCAATTTGTGGGCTTTACCTCAACCATAAATTAAGGGTAGGCTACTGTTTGTGAGATACTGTTGTTACACTGCAAATGGCTATAGCCAGATTAGGATAAATCAAAAATTATCTAAATTGTAGCTCTACAGAAGTTTAGAAAAACTGCCAATTTCAATATTGAATTGAGATGCTGTTTGATAAAAATAAACTCTATCGATTTGATCTAAACCGGATAGTAATAATAAGTTGACTTTTTCATTTCGGTAATTCTCATTTTGCACATGCTTTAGACCAGGGGTCGGCAACCTTTTGCTAGTCACGGGCCAAATGTCGAGTGTACAACTCTTTGGCGGGCTGGAATTTTCATTAATACTATAATTCACACTCATTTCAGTATATTACGCTACATTGCTGCAATCTCAATCATACCAATCACAAAAGGAGCAAATTATATGTAGCCTATTCACACTTCAACAACACAGCATTAATGTGCTGCTTGCTTTGTGAAAGTTTTTCAACATCTGGTGACAAGTCAGATGAAGCAAGAACCAGAACATTTTCTAAATGGGCGTTGGAAATGTGTGATCTTAGCTTGCTTTTCGTGAATTTCATTATTGAAAACATTTGTTCACGTGTGTAGCCTACGTGCTATCAAACATCGATGCCATTTTTTTTGCATTGTTGGTCAAGCTGGGATAAAGACCACTTTCAAGAAGGTACTTTTTCTAAAATTTAAGCTGCGATATGCCCTTTGTATGAAATTTTGCCTTCAATTCGTCACTGCATTGCATTTCAATAAGGTCCATTTGAAATTTTTCGGGAATGGTATTGGCGTCCACATCAAACGAAGTACTGAATAGCCTGAATTTATTTTGTAGAGAACGAATGTCGGAAAAGCGTGAGGTAAATTCAGTAATTAAATTTCGTATCACAGTGACAAATGCAGTGTTGCTACTAGGTTTGCTCTCCTCCAGTATAGAAAAGTGAATATAATTTTCCTTGTCCAGTTGACATTCCCAGAGTCGTAGTTTTGTTTCAAATGCGAGTATGTGCCTCCACATCTCATGTAGCCTATCAGTTGTTTTTTCCCCTGAAGTTGCAAATTCAATTTGTTCAGATGTGACGTTAAATCTACTAGGAAAGCAAGATTAGATACCCATTCTGTCTGGATGTTTTTGGGAGGTGTAGAGAAAATTAAGCGGCAGCATGTATCACCACTAGTCGTGAAAAGGCATCTTGCTTATATCAGGTAACTTATAGCCTACACATCTTGGCGACAGGCCGACTGTCTCAGAATACGCAATTGTTATAGCCTACTTTTTAACTTTATGGAAAGTTTATTTATGAAAAGGTTTATAGAAAGATACCTTAGATCCTGTTTTGGGTGTGTCGCTATTGGCGACACTTCTGCGAGCTCACTAATGTACAATAAAAGGCTACACATTTGTATCTTTCACAGAAATTTTGTGCTGACTAAGCTAGTGACTACGCCCTTGAAGGCAGGGGTTTCGTAGCTTTGTGTCGTTTTTACGACCCATTATGGACTTAAAAATGTCTCTCTTTATTCGACGAACCAATATTAATAAAACTATGCTGTAAAAACAAAACGCGATTTAATGAGGACATAGTCATAAACATTTGACCCAAAATTTTTTTAACTTTTCAATAACTGCAGTAGGCCTATTTACTGCACGTTAACTAAAAATTCAACCGAGCTTATTTTTGAAAGCTGCATCCCACAACTTATGAGACTATGGTATGCAAAATTACAAGTGACATCGCTGAAATTACCTTGAAATCGCTTATTCAGTCCAAATTGTCCGCTTCTTTAAATAGCCATCCGGTGAGAGCCTCATTTTTTAGGTAGCCACTTTAACAAGAAAAAATTTAGCCATTGCCACTGAAACCTCGAACCAATCATGAGCTATGTTTTCCGTGACGTAAAAAAGGGCGAAATGAAGATGATACAAAGGAAATTAAGTGATGAATTCTCTGTCAACTGGTTGGCTTGGGGGTTAGGGTTAGAAAGTAGTCATTTCCATGATATGGGTTCGATTTCCACCTCTACCATTAGGCTACTCTTTTTTCTTCTGTAACTATCAAATAAAGTTCAAAACAAAAACCAACTTCTCTGACTGAGTCCTAGAAAGGTCACAATTAGACGGTAGCCGCTTATAACATGTTCTGATTGGTTCAGGTTTCAGTGGCAACGGCTGAATTTCTTCATGTTAAAGTGGCTTCCCATCTTTTATTCCACTCCAACAGCTGCCATATCTCGATCCGCAAAAAAAGATTTGGTGGATCAAAAGTTACATCGCAGAAAACGTAGGCCTATACAGCATATGTGTAGGGCTGTAGGCTACATCAAGAGCCGGAGTTTTGGAGTATTTAGAAGACGGAGTCCAGTCTGATTTTTTTGCCAGTTGATACTTTTAACAAATATTTACTCTGTAGGCCTACTTGACGCAGTTGTTATTTTTGGAAAGGCTGCTTTTATGGCATTATTTGGCAAGCAGTAGCCCTAAATTTTTGATTTAAAAACATGCTTTTCTTTTCATGACAGAATATAGAAAAGGTAAGGCTGTAGGCTTAGTTTTGTTCGTATTGAGCTATAACAAATCTGGTCTGATATGGTTTTTGTTTTGCGTTTGGAGTCAATATCTCCAAAATGTTTGGAGCAGGAGTGGATTTAGAGTCCAGAAAACCTGACTCCGTACACCTCTGGTAGCCTATATTGGCTTGATGTTGTCCCAGTGTCGCTTCGGTATCATTAACAATTTGATCACAATGCACTAGATTACGGGCCATCAAAGCTTTATTATACAGGGACCAGATTATTGTGAGAAGCATGCTCGTCGGATCCATCTAGCGAGCTGTGGTTTACTTGCTCCTAGCTCTAAGTCAACAACAGACCAGCTTTCTGAAAGTTAGGCAACTTTTTAAACACTGATGCATAAAGTAGCCTACAAAGTTTTAAGATAGCCTATTGCTTTTTGGAAAACTTGACTTTCCCATTACAATCCCACAAAGTTTTTACAACTTACAGTAATGTAGGCTACCGGCAAGGGCGCGGAAAGTAGGGGTGCTCAAGGGGCTTCAGCCCCCCCTAGAGCTAATTCAGCCCCCTTGGAATTTTCTAAGCTTGCTTCAGCCTCCCCTAGAAAATTCTGAAAATTGAAGTTACATAACATATTTTCAGAAAATTATTCGAGCAATAATTGCTACGATGAATCGAGTTCCTGTTAGCCTACGTGTGGTCGCGCTCATCATTCGCAATAAGAGTCGTCAATCACAGGGAGCTATAATACCTCGCAGTAGCGGTAGCCTACCAGCCACCCTCCTTAGGCTACTAACACGGCGGTCCATCGTTTATTGGACATCATTTTGCAATATCCACTTTGCAGCATAAAACAGCAAGAGATCTGGTTGTTATAACGGAGTGCGGGCCAAACTTAAAGCGATATGCCCTGGATCGTTATACATTCACTGCAGTAATAATGCTCTCGATTTGATTTTACAAGACGTTGTAAATGGGAAAGGGCTTATTGCAGATGCCTTAAACTTCGTTCACGGTGTTGCAGTTGTAATTCGTGAATCGATCGTCTAAACGTTAATTTTTATTCATGTCGCTTTTTGGTTCCGATGAAGTTGCCTGCAATTTGCTGGGTTTGTTTCCTACTCGTTGGTGCGTTCGTGCTTCTGCCCTCGCTCATGTTGTTTACTGCCTTCGCTCATGTCTACTCAATCCTAGCTGTTTGACTATTGCAATGTCTGACCCACATGACAGAAGATAGTGCAATGAAAGAAGACGCACGTGCAAAGATATTCAGCTTGGTAAAATAAACACGCATTTGCTTTATTTTGCGATTACCTGCAGCGGTAAAATTTTTCAGTTTGCAGAAGCCGTCGCAAGACAGCTCCAAAACAAGAAGATCTCTACTTCTTCATCTTTGGATTATCACCATTTTCCGCAAACGGATCAAAAATCTCAGAAAAGGTTAATCCGTTTCCATGCTTGTGGAAGCAGCGAACGTCTTTGCGTCTGCCAATAACCTAAAGACGCCAAAGAATCCCCAAGTGAGCAAAACTCTAGCAAGATTTCGAAACACAGAGGAATCGGATGCTTTGTCGTCTGCGGGAGAAGGAGCGTGGAAACGGCAAGAAATCGAAACCCTTGATTTTGTTCAAGCTGAGCTTGATCGAAGATTCGACCAGGTGGATCTGCTCACAGCAGCCAACAGAGAGAAGGCCCTTCTGAGCTGTGCAAACGGTGAGGAAGGATCTGATACTGAGATCAGCTTACCCGATGCCATCAGAAAAGATCGCCTAAAAACGGAAATTACCTTGCTCAGCGATGTTGTAAGTGGAAAAACCGCAAACTCCGTTCAAAAGGTTGCTGAGATACCATCGCAACTAAACCCTCGAAGACTAGATTGTTGTTGTGGAGCTCTGCCTTTGCCTCCCGGTTTCAGCTGCATCATCAGAACGTTCTTTTTCTGCTCTGTGGCGCCTGAAAACATGGTTGAGAAGCTCAATGACACAAAAAAGACTTAGGCTAGCCTAGCCTACTGGTCTTGCGTTGATGTATGTCCACCAAAACATTTTGAACACTGTCGATGTCAAAAAATCATCACGCAGCTCATAGAAAAAAACCTGAGCGAAAAGCAATCTTCGGAAGCGTGTGAGAACTCAGTTCCACAAACTGTCGTTTTGATATCACTTTCTAATTTGTTCGTTTTCATTTTAATTTTCTGAACAGCTGCTTTTGTTGTTGCCGTTCTTCGTTTCTTACAATGTGTATGTTTTTGGCGTCTTATTACACACAGGAGGGGACCGACAATACCTACTACCAGTTTTAAATGTTCAGGGGGGTCTGGGTGGCGAAGCCCTCCAGACGCTCACGACACTACGGCAGCTTCAGCCGCCCCTAGAGAAGAATAGTTCCCGCGCCACTGGCTACCGGTAAGTATATTTTCAAACAAAAACGTCAGTTTGTCTTTTTATATATAGTCTACATTGCCAAAGTCTTGATTCATAAAACTGAAACCATCAAATTGTCTTTGATCGATGTTCATGATGATTAGTCTGTTGCAAGGAGACATCTTCATCTTTTCATCGGTGTAGGCGTGGTTGAAGTTTGTTGGTTTGCGAAGATCTTTTGACTAAAAAGAGATCAAATCAAGGGGTGCATGCAATAGCAGGCCATGTTACAAATGACAGCATTTATACCGTTATGAAAACGACCAAACGAATAAAATCGTTAGTGTCCCGAAAAACTTTCAGGTGATTCACATCGCAGTGGAATCTTCTAAAAATTATTTGATTTGATCTTTATCCTCGGGCTAGAATTTATTATTTGAAGGGCTTAATCCTGGTAATTTGCACAACCTACTTGCAGAGGCTTTGAACCACTGACGCAGTATTACAGTGTTGTTGTCGGGGAACTATTCCATCCACTCGATGCCGCTGAATGGAGAGCAGTTCTGAAATGCGTTGCTCAAGCGCACACCCCGAGAGCTAAAACAGCGGCGCTTGATCTTGAGCGTAACCACTGAGTTATCGGAGTGGACAAAACAATACAAATTATCCTGTTAGCCACTAGAACTGTCATAAAAAGGCAAATGACATTCATCGGGCACGTCTATTTTAAGCACGGAATTGAGCACTCGGTAATGATGGGGTGGCTTCCTGGTCAGAGGCATCAGGGGCGTCCACGTTTAGAAATGTTTAATATGGACAAAGCCGAATGAGTCTATACAACCGTACTGTTCAGACATTAAGTTTTCATGAATTTTATTTTTAAAAATCTGTTGCAGCGCGTTCTATACCTTCCCAGCTAAAGATGATCACTGATCAATATACTGCATGTAGAAAGAACGGCTTTTGATTAGAGGAAGATAAAAAGACAACCGACAAGAAAGCTGACCCAAATGTTGGAGCTAACCATCACAATGGAATAAGGCAAACCAGCAATCCGGTTTGTTCGAATACTCGGATTTTTTGTAGCGGAGGAGTGACCACCTCCATGCCCTCTGCACCCTTATCTCCTACGGCTATGCCTTTAAGGGAGAGACAAGATCTAGATTCTGGAACCACCATATTGCGTTATTTTGGTTGATGACGTACGTCATATCAGAACTGAAAGGAAAGCAAGAAAATGGTGACAAATGGTATTTGAAAAACCTCCGTCTTGCCCAGCGGTTCTCAAACAGTGGGCCACAGACCTTTAAAAAATTGCTAAATTTATTTAAAAAATAAGTTTCATCTGTGCAACTATAGTTAATTTTACAATCGTGTTTTTGTTTAGTAGTTCTGATTGTAGTAACAAACTAACAATAAATGATGCTGCTGTTATTTGCTACAAAGTGGTAATTTTTATTCTAATCATTATTGAAATAAAAGTTTTGACAGCGTGGTGCTATGATCGCCTTCTATTGAATCACATACCGACGTTGATTTTAAGGAAGGGTACGATAACCATGTGGTTCTCATAGGGAACCAATGAGGAATTTGTCACCTGAAGGAAAGATCGTTTTGGGAGGAATGCAAACGAAATGAAAACTTATTTAAATTAATCTATTAACACGCCTAAGTTAATGTGTAGTTTAGTTTAAATATAGTTTAAATTTGCCTATAAATATTTTACGCAGCCAGTTAATATTTACGCAGTATTCTACCAGTTAGTTTTGGCAGTTAGTCTTGGTCAGTATCTTAGGCTACTGCAGATTCATTTATTTATTTATTTAGTGACAGTTTTTAGGTTTTGCTTTCTTATGTTTGCTTTTTAGGCACTAAAGATGCTCTAAAGTTAGAGCGAAATGCATATGCCAATAGGGCTCTGCTGATTTTCCATGTATTTTGTAATAAAGAATGACTAAGTTAATGTATTTATGAAAGAGCACATACGTTTAGGTCAACGTTGAGTTTTTATAAGACTTTATGACGTAATCGGCTACTTTGTGATTACAATAAAGCTATAACTGAAAGCGGCAGCCTACTTGAACTTCTGTAGATCCGTTTTCATTTTTGTTGAGGAACAATTGACAATAGTTGAGGCTTTCAAAGGAGGTATACAGCATAAACGTTTAGAACCACTGTATATTGATACAAGTTGGCCAATAATGTGTAGGAGAGGGTTTCCCAAACTTTTTTGGGCCACGGACCACTATTTGTAAATGTTTTTGGGTCACGGACCACTAATTTTTCGTCAACAACTTTTTAACTGCAACGAAGGTGCAACGAGTAAGATTTACGATACTGGATGGATAGCAAAAGCTTTTGAAATCATTTAAGTTGTAAAGAACTGCGGCAATTATCTTTGACAGGGTATGTAGCCTACTGTACAACGTAGATGTGCGACTTTTTAATTTCTTGTCATATTGCCACGGACTACCTGTGCAGTCATCGCGGACCACCAATGGTCCGCGGACCACAGATTGGGAAACCCTGGTTTAGGAGAAAGTATCTCACTAATGCTAAGTTGAATAAACAAACTGTTTTGAAATGTTCTGCTGTTTTTGCTTTGAAACCTATTTTGTCGTTTTCTCCTTGCATAAAAAGCACATGGGTCACAGAAATTTTGTACAACGAAAATAAGCGACGAAAGAAAAAAGGTTGAGAACCACCGGTCTAGCTACTTAATTCATCCTGAGTGGAGATGAACAGAGTGTTGAACTAATAATCTCTGCAAAGACGATTATTTACAGAAATTTTACATCGACACAAACGTAAACAACTCAACGTTTTTAATATACAAAGAAAATGTTATGTGAAGATACAATCGATGTGCAATGCACGCATTCAAACCACAAAGAAAAAAGTGTGTACTGCAAATTTTGTAGACGATGATTAGCTATAGAGAATTAATGCATTCCTAAATATAAGATTATATAAAACAAACAAACAAGTATAACCGTGTACTGAGATGGTCTAATATACGGGTGAATCAATGCATCAGTACCAATACAAGAGCATGCGACAAGCCCATTAATATCAATAAAAAAAAATTACTAACATTCATACAATAATTTATTCACGATGATTTTTCTTCTCGTCAGCTTTTTATTTCATTGTCATTAGAATTGGTGGAATTTCTATTTTGTGATTGAGAGAGAGGCGATCTTGATTGTAACAAAAGTCAAAGTTTGGGGCTAAACGAATAATTCATGCAATTCAATCGCTTTCACATGGCATTGGGCTTTGCTTACGATGCAATATCTAATTGCAGTAATAACTGCGTTTAACATCATGCATGAGATGTAGCTAGAAAATATGGCAGATACACTAAAACCGTAATTTCCAGACGTCAAACGCTATTACTATCTGTATAAAAACATTTCATTAACACAATTTTGGAAAGAGCTAGCTTTATCTCGTCAAGCATTAATTTTGTTAAATGGCCATGATTTTTAGGTCTTCATGTCCAGTCTAGTGGTTGAAGCACTCGACTCAAGATCACGCGGCGCTGGTTCAGCTCTCGGGGTGTGCGCTTGAGCAATGCATTTCAGGACTGCTCTCCATTCAGCGGCACACAGTGGAAGGAGTAATTCTCCGGCAACAACAACCGGAAATTTCACTCTGTCAATCTCGGTAACGGCCCTGCGTTAAAAGCCTCTACAGTCTACATGTATGCAAAACTACCAGGAATAATCTAACAAGGCTTTGCCAGTCCGAGAATAAAGATTCAAAAACCAACTAAACCAAACAAATTCGTAAAATTCAAGCAGAGAATAAGCTAAACAAACACCATCCCGTCTACGGAGCAATACAAAAATACTTTTAGATGAATGTAGTGTAAGAGTGAGTAAAAAGCTGCAAAATTGTGTTTTCATATAAATACTTAGAGATACAATTTTAACATCGTTTCTACGTCTAGCAACATTGAAAAGATACAAAAATTGTTGTTGTTTATTCGGTTTTTGATTCTAGTCTCAGGTGAAGTAAAACAAAATCACTTCGAACCATAATAGCGTGGGACCAAAATTCCAGTAGGCAGTGCAAGGAAAGCATAGAGAAGAAACAGAAGTGGTCTCCCAAAGCACAGAGACGCAAGTGCTTGTTGGTAACAAAGTTTAGCTGAAATCAGGTGAAATAAGGCACGGGGATCACCCTAATCTCTTTCATGGAATGGTCAAACTTTAAAGATGAAATATCGCAAAACAATCTCAGCTGAAAATGTTGTGTTTACGTAAGACATTTGTCATTAAAAGTAAATTTACAGGTGAATACGAGCCAATTGCAAAGCTAGCAGCGTTTAGAAAGGTGCCCTCATGTCAGATGCGTAAATACAGTACTTGAAGATGTTTCACTAAAAGCTGAAAAACTATGATACTGCAGTACTGAAAAATTGAAGTGGTGTAAGTCTTTAATTAATATCAACATGTACTACTTTACATTGCATGATTGGATGTCTTGGATTTACTTTCAATGTTATATTGATATGGTTAGTAAAATGCAAGACTTAGTGCTCTCTGTGCTATCAAGTGTAGAGGTGATTTGCAATAACCTTTCGTTAATTGAGCTTTCGAAACAGATTCTTACAAATTGGAGAAAATGGCTGAAAAGTGCTGTCAGAAGTGTCTCAAAACGTACTAATCGTGCATTTTCGTAATCGCTAAGACGGCAGTAAATAAATTACTCTTGTGCATGTAAAAATTTTAACAGAACACAAATTGCACGAAATTAAATGCTTATGACCTATAAATCTCAAATTACAAACTATCTACGATGTGATGAAATTGCGTGGTTTAAGGTAACTTGGAAATACTTTACTTGCGTGACTTGTTATCACCTGATGACGTCATTTCCAGTATTATATCGGTCACGCATGATGTTCATGACCCACAAAAAACTAGAAACTTTATACAGAAATCTCATTCAAGTGTTTGCAATCTCAAACGCAAAGCTCTACTTCTACAACACCCATCTTTCCCACACACAACACTGGAAGTCTGGAACAGCATTAAAGGTGTTTGTTTCATTTCAAAAATAGAAGTTTCATGAAAAATGAATGTCAACTAATCACGACTAAAATGCCAAATGCTGACTGAATGACAACTGTTGAAAACAGAAAGAATAAAAACAACCTGACTAACCGTAGATCATCGATTGGTGATTGAACGTTTGCAGTTTCGTGTCGAAATAAATGCGTATAAAAAAATGGAAGTTAGTTTTTATTACGTCAAGGAGATGAAACAATCTTTTTAACTTGCAACAGAATCAAGTTTATGTTGTTCTGCTTGGATATAGAATGATTTACCCAGATATGCTAGAGTCAATGGCAAGCTTTTGTTCTTTCTCGGCGATTTACAAAAAGTTATAGCACAGTTGCCAATTGTTGCATGGAGTAAAAATAAAAGTCGAAAATTACACGGGGACATGGACAATTGGACATACCAGACAGCAAAATCCGCCATTTTGACATTGAATCAATGTAAAAATGACAGAGGTATAACCTAACAATATCGCTCATTGCTTGCAGTATCCGTGGTGACACACGCAGCAGGGAAGTAAGTTTTCCAGTCCTCCATTTTTTACATTGATTTAACCTCTAAAGACGTTGAATCAATATGATTAAGGAGCGACTTTCCTGATTCCGTCCATTTCCCCAACAACATTTTGAAGCGAAGCACACAAAACTTAAATATTTCTTCTACTAGAACTTCACACTTTCATTCTTTACACAATATCTTATCATCATTGCAGCTATAACAGGTTAATGTAAGCTCCTGCTGCCAGACGAAGGATGTGAAGAAAATTTGAGGAGTGCAATTTTAAAAGCGCCAGTCACAAAACGTCAGTTTCGGAAAACAGTTTCAAAAACTCAGAATGCTCCTGAAATCATTTATATCTGACAGCAGTGAAAAATTGGCTTGGGTACTTTGCTTTCTTCGGAGCTGAAATTTAGCTCATGAAAGTTTTAGTTTCGCTGGAAACTTTTAATTGACTAAAATGTGACTTGGGCATTTTAAAGCTGCCTAGTCAGCAAACGTTGCGTTTTCCCACGTTTAGCGAAAACATTGTAAAAAGACAACTTCTACTGACTGCTGAAAATTGAATGAAGCTGTTCAACAGACATATAGTTAAATAACATGATGCGTTCTACTGGTGCAAATTAGGCTGAACTATCGCAAGATGTGTAAAGGGACCAGTAGAATGCGTCATGTTATTTTACTGACTGGGTACACTCTTTCTATCGTGATAGCGTCGGCTGTCTCAAAGGGAACCCGTTTGATATTATTTGAAACTGCACGATTTTTACTAAATTAAAAAAAAAATCACGCAATATCACCACCAAACATTAGCTTGACTACAAACTGTGACGTCACTAATGAGTTTAACAAAGCGACGTTCACTTCGTTGTTAGACTTGCTTTGGTGACCGGGACAAAATCTGTGTTGCTGTAAGAGAAGCCATCGAAATCTGCCTGGTCTATGTTTTTCAGGAAGGCCGAGTCAATCGGCGTCAGATTAGGCTTTCCACGGGTGAAATACTTGTCGAAATTCTCCGTGATGTTCTTCGTCTGTCCGATTTCGTGAATTCAAGTCATCAAGGAAACATGGCGACGAGGTAGCAAAGCCACAACGAAAGCCCGGAAAACGGGAATCAATCAATCGTGATTCGTGTGACGCAATGGTGACGTGGCAAAGCGCCGAAGAGAGTCAATCACGTGATCCGCGTCATAAGGGATGCAAACAACACACAACAGCACGAAGGAAAAACATGAAAAATAAAAAAAATCAAATTCAAAATAATAAAAAGGTACGATTTTTCAATTCAAAACTGAATATTTAAGGCAGATTCAGCACAAAACTTGTGCAAAAATTTGATTGAAATGATCACTAAAAGCTGCAATTGAAAATACATTTCAGAGATCCTGTATAATTTTAACAACAGAATATAACTTCAATTATTATTGTCATTGATTGCCAAGATGCCAAGACGAGATCATGAGAGATTCACAGCATCGATTCTACTACCAACAAAAATATTGCTTAGCATGCTGTTGATCTAATTTGAAGTAATTTTGGGATGCTCAATCGAAAGATGGTAATATTTCTCCCAAAGCACGTTCTTTCACTGTCTTTACCTCCGATTTTCTAGCCAGAGTGCGATTAATTCGTATATATCAATACCATAACGTCGGTACGTATTTAATTACATGTTTAAGCATTTATTGCAAAACCAGTACTTTTATGATTGAATCCAACAGGACTAAAAAATGGCATTATCATCAATGTAAAAAACGGCCGATTTGCCGTCTGGGTTACCAGCTGGGTGAAACTGTGCCCAGTGAAAAAAAGATAATCTTGTGAAAGGTACGTACGATCTTGGGCTTGAAGGGAGGTTGAATCTCTCTAGCGGCAAGCTTGTCCCAGTTGAGCATCCGGAAGAAGGCGTGATCTTTTATCTCGCGTTGATCCTTAATGCCCAACCTCTTGCTTGGATGCTTTTGCAGAAGCTGTGATGAGATAGGAAAAAAGATGAAACGTTTTGAACAATTTTTACCTAAGATTACCTAAACAATCTGTATGGTGTATACCACACTACTAATAATCACAAAAAACGCAGCAGAAAGTCATCTACAGCCACCTTACCTCGGTTCTAACATAAGTAAAGAAGTGGCAGATTTTGTTAAAAAGTTTTGATTTTGAAAGCCTCAAATCGAAAAAGCAGTAATTCTATTCCCAAGCAGAACAAACAAATTTAAAGACATCGAACCTTAACTTGCATTTCAGATAAAACAAAACTTTAAATTTAAGGCATGAAGATGAATAATTTATAACACAGAGGCACAAAATTAAACAAGGACTTTAACAGTTGTTTGAACATGCACCAAGCATCGGCGGAAAACTGTTGTGCAACGAGCCAAACAAAGAAATGTCAAGGTAAAATTGCTCGAGTGAAGTGTAAACATTTGTAAGAGATACAGTTCGGGTATCAATAATTGACGAAGCACGAAGGTTTCACATGAAAATCTCGGACGCTCGTTATCATAAACATTTGTTTTTTTTTATTTACAGTTTTCCTTGGTATCGCCCTATAGCTATGCAGGTGTATTTGCTGGAAAGCAGAATTTCAAACATCCGAGCACCACCTTCTTGTTGCCTAATTCAGTTTAAAACTGACGAAAATCACGCTTTGTAAGACTGAAGTTGATTCATGCCAGTTCTGCAACCTTAACACTGGAGTATACGTTTTAAATACTCGATCTCTAACCCCCCGTTGTCTTGAAGTTAATTAAATTATAATCACTTTTGATTTGACTGCTCTCCGGTCAGCCAAAGAATCATTTGCATGCTCAACACATTCTACTGCACGTGCTAACGCCAAAGACGACCCGCGCTCAAGAGTTGAAACATAGACGGTTCATACATCAATGCGATTAAACCAAAAATAAAGTCAAAGTTGATTTTGCTTGCAATTGCTTCCACTCTACGTGTGGCGCCCGTGAGAATAAATGATTTCAATGGCGTGACCCAATGATCGGTGAGATTGAGCAAGTCATCAGACAAATAAAAATTCGTGATGTAGTTAATTACATTTTGAGAGCAGAAATACAATAGAAAATATTGAAAACATTGGGCATGTATGTCCATTATGACATACTGGTCAGGGGTAACAGGGGCGTCCAATTCAAAAAACTTTTTAAAAATTTAGAAGCATGGATTAATAAGCACTTGGTAAATTTAAATTATTGTATTTATTAAATTAAAATATTAAATTGGTTTAATTAAATTTAGTGTGAACATTAGACGATCGATGAAGATGATGATGAATAAAGGTGCCATCACCATCACCATACTTATAACAGTAACACCAACAGTATTGAAACCAGAGGATCTCGTGTGCGATCATGTCGCTTTTGAAACATTTATCAAGTTATTTCTGCTTAAACATTACCCACGCTTTGTCACAAAGCAATTTGTCCACAAGATTTGGCTAGAAAAATTTCCGTACAAGACAACACAAAGCAACACACCAAGTTAGTCGTCAGCCGAACACTGAAGCGTGTACTGAAGGATAGAATTTACTTTAGCAAATCAAAACAGTGAAAATTCATTTCTTCAAACTTTTAGGACTGAAAAGGTAACACAATTCCTTACAACTGAATATACTTTGATAGAAGTACCTAGCCTCAATCATTTAAGGCATTCCTACAACGCTTTTTTGATTGAGATCTGGTCTTTTTTCTGGCAAAAACAACTTACTCCTTTGCAGAGGGCGACGGCTTCTTTGGACATAGATCTCGGATAGGAAACACAGTTTTCCATAATAGCTTGGAACAACTCATCCTCATCTTCTCCGTCAAATGGTGGCTGAAAGTGAACGAAAAAAATCAACTCCATCGTTTTGGAAATAGAATTAAACTTTTCTTTTTTATGCACTAATCAACGCCAATACACGTGTGTTCTTTTTTCTACTTGTCTTTACACTTGTTGCTATTTAAATCGTAAACAAACCTGGCCTGCTAGCATTTCAAACAGCAGCACTCCATAAGCCCACCAATCCACAGACTTCCCGTATGGTTCGTACACAATAATCTGGATGGAAGAGAAAGCAAATGCTTTACCCAGACGGCAAAGTGACGGGTTTTGCTATGTGGGTAGCAACAGAGTTGACACTTCATAAAGAAACTCTTCAGTCTAACGTGTGCACGGAGACAACACTCAACGAAAGTAACTCTAAGCTGCATTCCAAAGCAACAAACTGCCTTGGCGTACGGAAGCAGTATCGAGATTGAATAGAGTAGATTTCGATACATGAACCAGAGCAACTAAAACACCCAGGTATGACCAAAAAAATACGTTTCATCATCATACAACTTGGTGTGTAGCTTTAATTTACTCCGTAGTTTGGACAGAAACTAACACGGAGATGGTAAAATTACACAGGGCATCTACCTCGGGTGCGATGTAGTCCGGTGTGCCACAGAACGTGGTGGTCGTATTTCCGTCTCTTATGTTTTCTTTGCACATGCCGAAGTCGGCGATCTTTATGTGGCCACTAGCATCAAGCATGATGTTGTCCAACTTCAAGTCTCTGGCAATCGTAAAAAAGACGAATGTACTGTCTTATAACACAAACGACGGTCGTTCAAAAACCATTTGACTGAAAGCTACGATAACATCTTTCCTTTAAAAGTGTCTTATTCAATTTGTGATTTAACCAAAATGAGAAAAGAGAAAGAGACGTTTGCAACACTATGCACGTTTGGTTCAATCAAACAGTAGGGACCCCGTTTCATAATATAATGAAATTAATGTTTTGTTGCTTGTTCATTCTCAATTGGCGGCTTCGTAAACATTGTGGTTGTAGCACGTTAGAATCTTATGACAACAAAATGAAAGTAACGACAATGAAAAAAGAAACTAATTAAAAGTGACTTTGCGTCCTACGCAGAATTACCTGGGCCAACAAAACACGGAAGCAAACTAAAAGAGCAAGATTCCCCTGTGCATTGAACAAGCGAAATTCGATAAAATACAATAGCGGGAGATTAGGGTAACTTTGTTATGCAATAATGATATTACATACTGAGCATTGAAGTAAGCCACCCAAAAGTAAATTAACACTTGCTCTACTAACCCACCTGTAGACGATGCCTCGATCGTGGAGATAAAACAAGCCAAGAGCTATTTCTGCCGCATAGAATCTGAACACGGAACATAAAGAAAGTAGTTGAAATATTGCGCACAAAATATTCGTACCAAAACTTTTTCTCTGAGAATTAACCACTAATCACTGCAAAGCGGTTTCGAAAGATTTCTTCAGTAACAGACCACAGGATAGGCGCTAATGTTGAAACAGTTAATTTGTTGAAGTTAACTCACACAGCCTGTGGCTCCTTGAACTTTCCAGCTTGCTGGATGTGGAACATCAGGTCGCCCCCGTTGACGTATTCCATGACAAAGTACAGACGATCCTGATCGAGACTTAAGTTAAGAAAATGTGATCAAACAACGTCAAAGTCAATTTCAATTACAGCAAGCAACACGTGTAGCCATTCAGGTCGATTAAACATCACACAATGCAAAATCAATATAGTTTTCAGAAAAACAAAGCGGGTGCTGCTGTATTCACATAGCCGTTTTAGATGTTTGAAAATGTCGAGAAACGGAGAAACATTCAGATTTAAAGACATACATTGGTTTGAAAGCTGGAATGAAGCTGGGTAAGAAAAGGAGGCTTTTCTGGAAGGGCGAGGACCCTCTTCTCGATCATCGTGCATTCTATGTCATCGTCTTGTACTATAATGTCTTTCTTCAAAACCTTGATAGCGTAAATTTCGTCGGTACCTTTGCGCTCGGCTAGCAGCACCTTTGACCCAAAGGAACAGTAAATTTATTGAGATATTTATATATAAATATGGCATTCTAACATCTTTACAAGAAGTGACTAAATTAGTGGTCATGTATAAAGGTAATAACAATGTCACCAGCGCTTTCACAATATACTGTAGAAGTTCATTAAGAACAGTACCTGCAGACAGGCATCTGTTTCGACCTTCTGGTCTTTACCAGAAACCTAACTATTAAACATTTTATCGCAGAATGTGTGTCAACGAGATACACCGTCATATTTAATACCAGAAAGTTCCCACAGCCCATCTTATCTAACGCTGGTTGGGAAACTGAACGAACACACGAAGGAAAAATTAACGTCTAAAGTGATATACTACCTTGCCAAAGCTTCCCCGACCAAGCACATGGAGGAAGGTAAAGTCGTTTGGCTTCATGTGCTTCATCGGTTTCGACTTGCTCTCCTGAGAACTTTTCACGTTGTTCTTTCGTTCCTCCTCTTTCTTCTTTTCAGCTTCAATTCTCTGTTTCTGCGCGACAGAAATCGAAGTGTTTAAAATAATAAACTGCAAGGATAATAGGACATATGTTCATCTCAGATACCGAGATGGATAAACATCCGGCCCCGCAAATGAACCAACAAGATCAAGCAACAACCGTTTAATTCTGTGAAAAGTTGAGCAACGCACTTGAAGAACACCTCTCCGTTCAGTAAAACTTAATTTGTAGACGGTGAAATTTACAGGTAACAATATTGCAAATGCAAACGAAAACTTTGTCTTGTCAACTTGGGTGACCGGACCTGCGTTCACTCAGTCGCTGAATAAAGACTTCCACAACCAATCAATTGTGTCGTCTGAAAGTGTAATAATCACAACGACAATTTTAAATTGCCATATTTCAAAAACATGAAACATGTTTAAAGAGTCGAAGCACAGAAAATTCGAAGGCCGCAAAGTATCCGGAAATAAAAACTAGGGCGATAAACTGGGGTGCGTTTCAAAAAAGCGTACTTCTAGCTTCTCAGAGAGCGCAGCCATGTCGGCATCCACGATGATTGGGACATTGTAATATTCCCCTTCCTGTTGACTGAGCAACTTGAACCATCCTTTGACAGGGCTTTGCATCAGTTCTGCAAAAGTATCACAGTCAACGTTATGAGTCGACTCAAAATATGAATGACAAATCCGCTGCGAGTGCGAACAGACAAGAGACTTTAAAGTTTCAAAATAAACCATTGCAGAAAGTGAAAACCCTAAGGTCTAAATCACTAAGGTTTTCTACGATTTTTGGACAATTCTGGCAAACCATTTAAAAACTTTCGTTTTAACATTGTTCGGATTCCCTCTCGTCTCTGACTCAGTACTCTAGGTGTAGAAAAATCAGTTTGAGAATTTACAGCGAGTTTATGACGTTCTGCCAATGTCGTACCAGAGCAAACCATATAGCTGTGGAAGAGAGAACGAACACTCAAGAAACCCTTCAAAAAACGTATTTACTCAGTTGCTAAAAAGTGAATAGAAATTTAAATACACACAAGCTGTGGTAACAAAAAACAACTAGTAGCTGGATTATTAATAAATCGAATGCTCACAATTTTATTTTCAAAATAGGGTTAAGATTGAAATCACTCCAAGAAGCCGAATTTCAAACATGAAAAGTTTCACAAAGCTACGACACTTCAAGCAACCAAAACTTTTTGTGGTGGAAGGTTTGGGAACCAGACGAACGCAATGAATGCTTGCACTTGCCTGAGATACCAAAAGACAAAGAGCCCATGAAATCATTCGCACTCGTACGATCCCAATCCCAAACCTCAACTAACAGGCGTCTGTCCTTATCGGTGGACTTCAGAGGGCTGAAACAACATGAAATGTAAATCCATTGTACGGCTAAAGAGTGCGCTTTTATAAACGCAACATTTTGCCACAATACAATAAACAATTGCGTTTTGTGTGATTAGGAATTGGCAGTGCCAGAGTCATTTATAGAAGAACTAAGTGAAACCACAAATTTTCACCTGGAAAAAGTCGATTTTTTACGGGTAGCCTATATGTTTCACGAACAAGACATTGTTCTTAACGAGATTTTGTGACCAAGACACTTTTGAATCTACATTCTTCAATAGTTGAAGTAGTCGTTTTTAAACTCAGGTCTTTAACTTATAATAAGGTTTTCAGTTTTGTAGTAACCCGTAAATAAACAAAATATCAACAAAATATTATTAAACAAATACGAAAAAACAGTTTGAATAAAATTGATAATAAAGTTTAATATTTAACCTAAAAGCAGAAAGAAATTAAAAATTTAATAAAAACACATTAATTAGTTAATATTTTCAAACCAGTAAAATCTAAGTGTCACACAAACTCACGCCCGAACCAAAACACCAACCGCTTTAGTTCCGACGTCTATTCCCGGAACATTATTAAACTCACATCACTAATGTTTCGCTCCATGTAGGGTTCAAATTTTTTTCAATGATTGTTGTCTTCCTCTTCGAATTGCCGGTGTCGTTTTTTTGATGAGGAATCAATTTGATTTTGACATAAGGGTCCGACAAGCCGTTCGGATCCATTGGCACAAGATTTTTTCCTTGATTAACTGTGTGATACAATGTAAGTAAACATATGTTTAACATATAACAACATGAGTTTCAAAACAAGTTCTAAGTGTCGATTCCGCTGAACCTGAAAATGGTTTCACAATTATCGCTAGCTAGACGACTTTAACCACGTTCTTTCAACTAAGACGACGACAGAAAACTCCTTTAATCCTCCTCCTATTTGGTTTTGCTTCGAAGCAGGAATACGCGAACTAATAACCTCGGCCGCAGAACAACTCCAAAAATATTGCTAGCTAGAAAGGAACGGCGGATGCAATGAAGTAAGAGATTAGAAGTAAGTTCACAGTTACGCAATTAACACTGATCGAATTTTGTCAAATTTTGAAAGATTTTCGTCGGCAGTCGGTACACATTTTTATCTCCTTTTTCTAACTATAAGGTTACTTCAAACATGATTTTGCAAAATCGTGGCAAACGCGAAATCAAGTTAAGTGCGTAGCACAAGTGCATTTACCCAAGGGTTGAAAAATTTCAACCAACGCTGCAACTGTGGCAGGCTCATTCAGCACTTTAACTCGCTCGAAGCTAAGCTATTTTAAACATTGGCCCAATCACAAAAATTTTTACCTGGCGTCGGTAAAAAGGAATTATTAAAAAAACTCAACTTTGTACGTTTTAACTAAAACAGTAAAAAAGGATTGAAGTGGCAGATGCAGTGCAAACACGCCTGAAAACCACACAAAAGCAACAAATTAGTCAAACGTGAAAAAAGATAATTTAGGAGTGCGTCGAAATAATTGAGGCAATTATCTTTGACCTCTGGGGAAATTAGGAAGAAACTGACGGTTTTCCCTCAGCTGATTATATCGAACAACAGAACTGGCGCAAAAAATATAAATTGAAGTAAAAAACACAAGAACTGATCCTTATTGGCAAAATGACGTGCAAGTTGTTGTAATTTGAGAAGGCAACTCACATAAAAAAAAATAACTTAAAACCCAGCAACTAAAATACATTGCGCTTTGGTGGCAGCCACACGTCAAAGCCAAGAGGATGGAAATAACCGAATAAATCAAACAAGATTTTTCAACCTCAACACAGTTTGAAAATCAAAGTTAACCTGCCCTAAAATATGCAGTTATTTAATGTAGATAAAACGTCACGCAAAAGATGTTGAAACTTTACTAAAGTGCTATCAATATAACGTTGGAAGGAACAAACTGCATTTGCCCAAAAAGCGATGGTGGACCAATATGATGGAACAAACATATTCGTAATGAATTCAGACTACGCATAGAACGCTGCGTATTGAAAAATAGTTGCTTCAAAAAAGATTCTAAGACTAAATCAATCTTGCTTATTACCATCATCACCGGGACGTATCAAGATGTTAGAGCTTGACACGTGCTGTTTTGTTTTACTCTTTCGGTTGGTAGCGAATGTACAGTACATTTACACAGTAATCAATAGCCGAAACACATCTACCTGGTGCTGGACATTCGCCAGCTACACATGCTCTGGGGAAAACCATAGAAAGCGAGTCATGCGGCATGAGATAGTCAAAGGCTTGATTGATATTGTGCTACATCATGACGGAGACACGCTGAGATTAATATCCACAAAGCAGTAATTTGTCAGGTAATGGTGCTTTTCGCACAATTGCGTTCGTTTCAAAGCCACTATATACATTCGATTGGTTTTGCGTGCAAGGTTGAATGAAAAGTAGATTCAATTCACCAAACCAATGTAACAATCAGAAAAACAAACAGCGGGCCTTTTTAAAAATCCGGTAATTGTTATTTCGCAACAACGCATGAACAAAGCTAGTTTTTATTTAAAGGACTTGATTTGATTTGAAACTTCTAAATAAAATAATCATACGCAGCCTTGGAGACAGTCGTTTTGTTGCGAAGTTAACCTAAGCAAAATTCGTCCTTTCTACAGCTGGGAAACTCAATACACAGCACAACCAACTCTAATTCTAAAAATCATATGTTACCAACAACTGTCATTTTCCCCCCAGATACTTCCACAGAGATGTGAATCCTCCCTCGTTTTTCAGTGTGATCGCGGCCGCACAGCAATGGAACGTTTGGAATGCATTTTTTGTGGAAGTTCAAGTTACAACCTGCAGGTGTATGACGAGTAAGGTAACATTAATTAAAGGTTAAATTGAAGCACCACTAACATACCCGCGTATAGGTCGCTATTTCAGTTAAAATAATAATTTAATAAAAAATGACGGCTGATCACAAAGAAACACCCAGTAAGAAGCACGTGTGCCATATTGGTTGAAAGAAAGTGACAGGAGCCGACCAATCCCTGCTTCAGGGAGGATAACGTACGGGTAGCGTCGTAAAACTAGTTGACCAGAACGTCTTCGGACATCATTCCACCCATTCGGCCACATTGCACGGTTGGTCGCACAGCAGGCTGTCGATCATTTACTTCAATACAGAGTAACAAAACCGCTGTTTCAATAGGTTAACATGCTGTTTGAATTTTACAAGAATAAAATCGTTAGCACATTTGACTATCATGGGTACGGCAGAACTAGCAAAAATTAAAGACGCCACTTACAAGTGCACTTCATGCCTTGTTTCATCAACCCGTAGAGCAGTGAGCCGCAGTGGTCACAGAAAGTAGGAGAAGTGTAACTGGCCACTTTGAACTTGTGTTGATTCTTTTCATTCTACAAACAAAAGCAGCTATTTGATTCATCGAAGCAAACGTCATACACGTTACTGGTAAATTACGCTAAGATGCACAGTATGTCAACAATAAGAATGAATAACAAAGAGAGGGAAAATACAAATACGCTTCCTGGGTGGCCGACTACCTTTGGGTTACAATGCAATACAGCTATACAACAAGAATGTTTCTTCGCTTTGATGGTTCAGCCCAGGTGTCCCAGCTTAGATTTACCAGCACACACGACAATTGGAGCAAAAAACAATGGTTTGCGCCACCGGATGCGGTGAGATATTGGCTATCGCACCAACAGGCTTCCGTGTTCTTTTTCTCACTTGCAACATTGCATTCCACACAATCGCTATTTTCAAGATCTTCATATCGTGTCATTGCAGGAGCTGGGTCTAAGTGACTTCTTATATGACAGCAAAGGCAACTTATTTGCACAAATGTGGCCAAAAAGAGGTATAATAATATTTTGGCAAATTTTTATCGCCACGACATGCGAATATCAATCAACCAAGGAGCTGCCTTTATAATCCTTTCGGATGCCAGCAAAACTAGTGCTTTTCATAATTTATCAGATCATACTCTTTTTCTCGAATTCGTTTACACTAATTGTTTGCACCCACAAATTGTTCAATTTTCATGCCCACAAACCAAACTGGTACTTGACCAAAAGATAATGCACACTGTGGTTAGAGTGACAATATGCGGAACTAATTCAAAAGCGCTGTTGCAAGATTAGGGTTTGAAATACTTTCGGCTATGTTGCCAAGCTAATAAACTTAACCTTTTGGCCACTTGAAAGCTCTTTAAGCCTAAAAAATTAGTGTTCTTTACTGATTCATTGTACAAGATCTATCGCCGGGACAGAACTGTCTTCTTCAACTACCGTACCCCTTCTATTCGCAGATGTTAACGTAGACATGCAAAGCCAATAGCCATCAAAATATACCGACATCAACAATCGTTTATCATTTTTATTACAAACTGCAATGATGATTCTCAGCGAGATCGACGAGTAAAAACCAGCTTGTTTCTCCAGTGTGGAAGAAAGGTAATGCTTCATTGCTTCATCACGTAAAGTGCAACGTGCTGAAAGAAGTGCTTGAAATTTTGCAAATTCCATATGAAACCAGAATACATTTTTATGTTTTACAAGATTTATTGTAACGTACGTCTTGGAAAAGGATGCACGTAGTTCAGTAGCTACTTGACCTTCCTCTATGAACGCCAGTGAAGCAGAAACTACGTGAACGTCGTTACAAGGGAAAGTTTTTCTCTTGAAAAGTATAAAAATTTAAAACTTTCTGTGAGCCACTTGAAACTCGGAAGTGGACAGTTGGTGATCTACCTGGACCACGTAAGAAATTACAAGGTATGACATCACGAAATGGAATGCTTACACACATACAAACCGACTTACCCCGGAAAGACTCTTATCATCCAAACCTGGACATTCAAAGGAAACGTATTCATGACATCTCTTATGAACGACGAATCTGCAAACTACAAATATTGTAGAGTTAAGATTTTACGTCGTAGTTAAATACCGTGTAGGGCAGCGCAGAGCAACAGATACAAATAAATTAAGCGCCGTTGGGGCTCAAGTTGTCAACCTCCACGTGGTGAGCCCTGGATTCGACTGATGACAACAAACCGACAAGTAGCAAAGCAAAGCGCCGTGTATGCAAATGCAATTGGAACGTCTTTTAGGAGCAGACAGTTAGGTGACAGGTGTCTGCCAAATAGGTGCGCACACTGTGGCGTCAGGACATTTAGGTGCGGCGCCCGGTCATTCAGGTGCTATTCAATGGTTATAATTCAGATTATATCAGCTTGACAGGTAAGGCAATGCTTATCACACAAAATGTTATATTGAACAAAAAAATATATAGTTTTGTTTATGCGCGTGTCCAGCATTTATTTGTTGTTTGTTCAGGTTAGGGTCAGAGAAAGCTTTATCAATAAATTATTCAAGTTTCCGAACATGACTAAGTTCACTTCTAGTCAAGTCAAATAATAACTACGCTAAACATCAGTAAAAAACACACCGTATATTCAAGCGGGTGGTAAGCTTGAGTGAAAAGTAATTTAGTTTTCCCTCAAAAACGCCGAGTAGGTTTTAAAAACAATAAAACTTAGCATACCTTAACGCCGGTGGAAAATTTAGTAACTTTCATACCAGCTAGCCATTAGCAACAAAGCAGAATTGCGAAACAGTACCGATTAAACAAAGTCGCACCATTATGCTTGCAACTTGTAGCCAGGGTACATGTTCTGTGGAGATGCGTGTATAATCAAAAGTAGTAGAGCGTTGTCTTACACCTACTCCCCACACGACCTAAGTGGGTTCTTGGCTGTACTTGCATGATCAGGCACTGACCATGACACTTGCATAGTCAAGTGAATTTCACTTTGAAACACAGCGGGGAGAACTGTCGCATAATCAAGCATTTCTGATCAATGATTCTAATTGATAAATGAATATGTAATTTGAGCACCTAAATGACCGGGCGCCACACTTAAATATCCTGACGCCATAGTGTGCGCACCTATTTGGCAGGGACCTAACTGTCTGCACTTAAAAGTCGTGGACCCCTAACGCAGAGGGGTTTTCTCATTCCCAAGATCGCGACGTTGGAAATAAGAAACCAATACACTAACCAACCGATATGCATCGCTAACAGAGATGCAATGCCGACTTGCTGTGAGTGTCATTGTTTACCTAACTAGATTGCCGGCCGCGTGGTCAAGAGTTGACAGCTAAAAGACCGACAATTCAAAGATTATTGGTAATTGCAACGGCATGCTTGAAAGTGAACAGAAATATTCCTTTCGTCGCCATGTCTCCCAAATCTTACCACAAGAATAAGCCTAAGCATATTTATGTTCTTACCATTGCAAAATAACAACTGAAATATACATATGATGTTCATCAATGCACGATCTCTTTTCTGAATTGATTTCATTACATTTTAACCTGCCACAATTGCGCTGGTAAATATTACTTCTCCGACAAACCAGCATTGTAACACTAATATCAAGTGTTGGAAAAGTTTTTTCTTAAAGCTTGCCAGAAACAAGAAAAGCAAGAAATGCCAATGAAGCATCCACTTAGTTTTGGCATAAAAGAAATTCAAACGCTACATCCTAGCCAAAACCAAATAAAGGGCTAACACAAAAAATTAAGCAGACCTTATCCAGTAGCTAATGCCAACATACATTATTGATGAGAGCCCATAGAAATAGTCTATAATGTATTTATAGACTTCGATCCGATCCAAAGGCGCATTAGCCAATTGCGAATGAAAATAATGGAGTCAAGAATTGAGAGTATTCAAGTTGAAATATCTTCAGTACTTTCGACAAAAATCAAAATTTAATTTTGCGTGCAGCACATCTCAACAATAAAGTAAAAAGTCGATGTAGATATTGCAGTTATGGGCATATAGTAAATGTACCACGACAAAACACAGAAACTACATCATTAGAGTATCGCGTCTACACGGGACGACTAAAATATCCAACTTAGTTTTGTTTCTATTGGTCCAAAATTTTGATCAATATTCAAAATATCCCCTTTCAATTTATTTTTATTTTGATCAAGCACGTTAGGGTATAAGACAAAAAATAAATGAAATTATTTAAAGTGACATAAACGACAATTATCAAAAATAGTGGTTCG
This sequence comes from Aplidium turbinatum, assembly GCF_918807975.1. Taxonomy (NCBI): domain Eukaryota; kingdom Metazoa; phylum Chordata; class Ascidiacea; order Aplousobranchia; family Polyclinidae; genus Aplidium; species Aplidium turbinatum. The sequence continues at coordinate 43,566,025 of NC_137472.1, read as the reverse complement.
CATGTTATGACTGATAGACAGATAGACTGTCTGAGTGTCTGCTCTTGGTTGGACTTCGCTTCAGCATTTCTGAGCATTTATTACTTTGAAAAACGTCCTTGCGGTGAAATATCCGTCAGTCATGAAGTAGAGCACCTAATTGTCTTTTACGAGCAATGAGCATGCTTATTACGTCATGCACTACAACGTGATAGAAATTCTACTAGTTTCTTTTTGGCATTTGCGAAAGGCAACACTGGCGAGTTAAATCAAGATTTTTTGATTTTTTTTATGTTATTAGTAGGACACTCTCTACAATTTGTACAAAAACTACATGAACTATTGTATATGGGTTATGCAAAAGCGAAGTTACGTAGAAAAGGAGTTTGAAAACAGCACGCTGGGCGTGTTGACGCGCCAGCAATGACCTTTTGCATGTGCACACTGTACAACAATGATCCATATTGCTAAATGTATGTCATGTTTTTCCTACATTCGAAGGTAGCAGTTCATGACAAACTGTGATAGACTAGTCACAAAGGAACTGAATAAGTCTCAGGGTGCTTGCAAACACCAACAACCACATACAAGCTACAGCACTATGGACATTGTATCATCATACAAGCAATTGGAACGTATAAAACTATAACGCTTTGCAGTTTAAGGATTTTTGCGACGTGGCCAGGTCCCCAAATCCACTATTTGCCCAAAAGTAACAAGTAGATTTACAAAGTTTAATATCACAAAATTTAAGTTCTTAGACATGAAACGTTTATGCATGGATCGTTTCAGTTCTACATGAGCGACGCTCGGTTGCTCTGAAAAATGAAAGGGGATTTTAGCCAGCAAATGAGTCCTTTGTTACGTCGTTTCAACGTCTGTAGACGTTGCAACTATAGAAAGAGAACTAATTTACTAGCTGGGATACCGTTGCCTCTGTCACGAAGTTGACCAACTAAATTTACACATGACAATGTTAACAATCCTAACTTTTAGGAGCTCTTCAGTGGTTTACTGTATTACTAATGTCGATTTAATAGCGTGTACCTGTAATAATCGACAGTGGCGGCTCGTCATAAGGGACTGCGGGACTGCAGCCCCCCCAACATTTTTGTGCATTTGTGAATTATATTACATATAGATAGTGTTGCCATGTTTTTTTTTATTTATTTCGCTTGAAGAATTAAAAAAACTCTTAATATTAATTTTTTTTTTGCAATAAAAAAAAAGTTGTGTTACAAAAATTAATTGGCAACTCTGGGTCTGCAAATTCTGCAGGTCCGGTGTTTCTTGTTCTTTTTTTTATGACGTAGGTTTTTCAGAAAAAAGTTTTCTAGCGTCACTGAACGAGCGCTGTAGGGACTGCAAATAGAACAGACCCCGGTCAGGGATTCCAACTTTGGTTCTCGTAAATCTTTAGGGTAAGCGTGTGGAAGCTATCGGTGATTAGGTGAAGGGGTCGTAGGTTACTTTACTTGATCTGTGTTTTGAGAAGTCACTGAGACAGACTAGTTTTGATGTGAAGTAAAGCCAATTACTGTAATTATTGATGCTCTTTAACAATTCGTCCTTTTGTGATGATGACGTCATGATACGTCACACAAGTTGGAATGGACTATTATAAAGGAGGAAGTACGGGGTGGAAATGCACTAAAAAACACCTGAAGGAAATTGTCTCCCATTTATTCATTTGTTGTTCAATTTCAACAAATTTGCTATCGTTGGAAAGCACAAGCATAGATCTAACCAACTAACTTAATACCAAGTTCCAAAATAATACTAGCTCCATCTGGTGACCACCTAAACTTGACCAAATTCAAGCCATTATCAAAAGTATACTTTAAATGATAAAAACATTAAACGACAGCCAATTAAAAGAACATGTTACTGTGTTACTAACCCTAACTCAGTGCATTTATAACTCAGTCCGGTACAAGTTTATAATTATTTATATTAGGTTAGCCTACTGGTTGATGCAGCCCCCCCATGTTTTAAGACCACGAGCCGCCACTGATAATCGACATGCGGTAAGCTATTTACGTTCAGTGTCCTACGTTTTACCAATGTTCAAAATACAACATGCTCTCAAGCAACGCAGAAACCAGTACTGTATTTCAAGCCATCAGGTCAATTGACAACTTGGCATGGAAACGTAAGAAAAAGCGTTTGTTAGCAAGTCACTTCAATGGTGGAAAGGTGTACAGCTAAACAAGCCAGCAAGATTGTATTTTGTTGGCTAGATAGTTTATTTTTGTTGTCGAGTGCATTATTTTAGACCGGAATGGCCCGTTTCGGTGAGTCCGATTCGGTGAGTCCGATCCCTTAACGGGGGATTTTTTCATTTTTTTTTAATTATCGGGTACCGTAGCCAAATTATCATTGCCGTTTTAGGGTTAGGGGTTTGGGATTAGGGGTTAGAGGTTAGGAACTCACCGAATCGGACTCACCGAATCAGACTCACCGAATAGTAGCAGACCCATTTTAGACTGTATTATTCCTGTCGCTTTGCTTCAGAAAAGAATGTACATGTTTAAAAATTATGTAAGTTGCAAAATACTGGTTTCCAGCAGTCCAAGAATTTCAAAGTATTTTGGACATCAGCTACCGACAAAAATAATCACAGCAAATTAAATAAACTTAATTTCTGCGAAGTGTGTATGTTGTACGTAAAAAGCGTCGATGATGACAGACTTCAAGGAATTCAGATAAAATTAGAGCAGCGTAAAGCGCTTCGGCTGACGCGTCTGTAAATAAACTTATGCAAAGCACGCAGTGCTACGCACGTTTAAAACAAGCTATGTTGACGAAATAACATCGCTATTGATTTTCCAGATCTGATAGAACACAAAACGGAGACGACACACCTATTGAAGAAGCACATAGGTCATTCAATCAGAACTTTTATTCCACAAATAGAATACAAGAGTGAACATAATCTTTTTTTGACGTTTATGACGCAAGGGAAACCTACCGAGTTGAACGAATATAACTTTTGCGTGAAACGTCAGCTTCTGATTTTTAGATCCTGCGTTGCGCTTTACGCTACACGTGAACATTTCGATGCAAAACTGACGTTGGTGCGTGGGTTGTGGCATAGCAAGTGTCTGATGATTTATGTCGTTTTAAAAAAAATGTATACACAATACACACTTGTCTTAAGACGTTGAATCATTGAAAAAAGGACTGATTTTACTTGCTGGGATATGAACACCGAGAAGTCGACTGCAAAGTGCGATTTTCATCTTGAAGAACAAGTTGTTTCAAGAAATGCAGTAGCTCGCAAATGGTAGCAAGTTTGCTGAACGGGATCGAAAATGCGATGATACAGAAATACGAGTCGATAATAATCCACTTACAATATGGGCATTTACATCATACTTCTATTATTTTTCTTCACGAATATGTCAAAACGCATCGATTTACAAATGCCTGTAAAAAGCTTTTAAAATTATGGCTGAGAAATCCAAAGTGTTTACAGTTACCACAACCACTGAATGCATTTTTACCGATGCGTTGCTTTGAGTGCACAACTGTACATCTTAATGTGCATGAAAATAGCATTGCAAGATTAGCTTGCAACACAATAAAAAGTCGTTCCAGTTCAGCATTGATCATTGAACACGACTTTAACGACCAGAAAGAACGCAAAAAATGGAAAAATTAAATGTGTGAGACAGACACTGAAAATTAAGAACAAGTACCAATCAACTTCGCTAAAGCAAAGCTCACGATTTACAACAAACAACTTGGTTTAATGCTTGCGATGGAATAATGTAAAAATGGTCAGTTATTGACCTTCGATGAAGAAATGAAGATAAATGATGTTCAACCGACCTCATCTTTTACTTAGACAAGCTGGCAACAGGTTTCATTTGTGCTAGATGTAGCGTTGAAATGATGTAAAAAGAGAAACTTTTGCAAGCTGGGAAGAGAATGTCAATCAAGACGAAGCATATCACACTAAAAAGATTATTTCGTTTTCATTGCATTAAAGATCAAATAACTGACAAGACGTGGAATGAGATAGCGGAGGAAGTTGTGATGGGATTACTTAAAAATTCTCGGCAAGGGACGATGCATGAGGAAAGCAAGAAAGATATTGAATTAAAATCTGCTTCGCTAAAAGCATACTTTTAACCAACTTAACAAACAGTGATCAATGGCCAGATGGTGACTTTGATTTTCGCTAATAAAAGCACTCCAAGCCAAATATTCGGTTCTTTTTGCATTGTTGCAAAGACTGCAGACGTTAAATCAATGCAAAAAAGAGATATTGCTGGTTGGCTTGTGAATGTGGATCATGAAGTAAGACAATGTTATTTATATTGGAGCAGGGGTCACCAAACTTTTTTCTCTGAGGGCCGGATTGCTGCGAGATTAACAGCTGCGGGCCGGATGCAAATTGCGAAAAGATATACAACTATTTAGAATCTCTATTGACTTGAATTGAGCACAATAAATAACAAAGTCAGTGGTGGAATAGCAAAGTTGTGATAAAAATCGAAAGATTGCTGAAAAATTTATCCCCTGCTGTGATGCACTACAGGGCATCGTGCTCTTGAAAAAACATTACATCTTTCCAAATTTGGCCTAGGCTGTCCCCATTTGTGGTGGCCTAATGATGAACAGCAACATCAGTCCTTTACAAAAAGTTCGGTCACTTTTTTTCCCAGTTGTAGTGCAACTGTTATTTCCGCAGCACGTGGCGGGCCGGATAAAATCAGTTCGCGGGCCGGTTCCGGCCCGCGGGCCGTAGTTTGGTGACCTCTGTATTGGAGCAAGTGAGGTTATTTTTCTACTTTACACAAACAGCTTTGAACACACACGAGTCACAACAAACAAGTTGATGTTTGTACGAAAATATCTTCAGGTTTTTTACTGTTATTTTTTCCCAAGACAACTTAAGCAACCATTTAACCAACTTAAGCAGAAGCACTTAAGCAACCATTTCTTGTGAATTGTGATAATAATTGATCAACCTTCACCTTCAGTGCATTTGACAAGAACACTGAAGTTCAGATCAAGTACAAACTTTTTATCTATAATAACATGCGATCAACAGCATCTGCAAACAAGTTAAATGAATTAAAAAGTTTATTCCATGAATGGAATGGTTGTTTACCCGCAATTCTATTACATAGATCTGATTTTTCTAAAGAGTTTATTTTTAGATTATTTGCACAAATGTTAATGAGACTGGCGAGTTGCGTCTGTGACATTGGTTGATAAAGCAAAGCTCCTTCAGTTATGTAAAGGGCTGATCGATATATCACATACACTCTCGGGAAAAAGGGGTGGCACAACCATCACTGAATTTCGGAAAAAAAAATTTGAAAATTTTTCTTCTGCCTGAGAGTGACGTGAATGAAACTTGTGTTAAAATAAGAAAAAATTAGAAGTTGGTACAGTTTGGTACAACGCATCAAAATTTTCAAAGGGTCTCTGGAGAATTCGTGGGAAAGAATTTAATTGAAGACAACTTGACACGATGAAACACAGTGAGATTTTTGTAGAGATTCATGCACACGCAAATTTATGGAATCAGAACATTTCTTACCTTGACACTGGTATCCTTGCTTTCCGAAACCCCTGAAATAAAAAAACGTGTTATCTATGTATCCCAAGTCTGTATGCCAAACCATAAACAATTAACACTTTATGACTTGCGCAAGCAGTCGAGTGCATAACGTAGCAAAAATTGAGACAGATACGCCAAGCGCTGATGATCAAGAAGAATTTCATCTTTTTAGTTTTACTTTAATGAGTTGGATGGTTTGTTTGGTAGACCTATCCTTTTTATCAAAAATAATAAAACTGTCTGAAAAATCTTTGTTTAACATACAAAGTTGGGTTGAACCTCTTTTTTCCAGCTTTTTTCAAAAAGAACGTGTTCTAAATATAATGAATTATAACACTGAACATAGTAAACACTGAATTACACTAGTTTCTGTTAGTGAGTTTATCTAGATTCTAGACAGCCCAGGCAAGCTTTCATGAATATCATTGTCAGCTAAAGAGCATTGCAGACGTAACAATGTAGAGTTGTAGACCCACTGACAACGTTTACTGCATGGGCACCAGTTATCTCCAGACGCAGGTTGCAATGATTTGTAGGACGAGCATATAAAAAGCAACCTTGAAATAAGGTGGAATAAGGTTGGAGGTAGAGCTTGATGCTATGCACTTTATGCAATGGTTCAAGAACATACCGGGCAAGTCGGATACGGATTTGTATGGAAAAGGTTTGCACTTTCAAAAAATATTGCATCAGCATTCTTGTCCAAGTGTAATACGTTTGGGTCGAATTAATTGGTTTCTTAGTTCAATAATCCTTTAGGTCTACGTGTGACACATTTATAACATAAGTATTACACCTAAACAAGTATGTTACCGTAATGCCATATCAGACGTGGTAATGGGAAACGGTTAGCTTCTTCTACACACTCAAATAAAAGCGAATTGACAGAAACTATTCTTACACAATCAACAAAAATTCAAGTAAACACTGGAACCACTTCAGACTAACGGCAACATTTATTGATTAGCAGTTGCTAAGTATAGTTTAAGTGTGCGTGTACCAAGAAAATCGGTAATTAAACAAACAAGGATAAATCTCAGTTCAAACAAGAACCCATAAAATACCACCAACCATGGCCACCTAAAGATACGGCCTGATTTGTCACATTTTGCAGAAATTTCCAGGTTTTTCTAACTTTGGGCGAACGTTTAAATAAATTTTTCTAAAGATTAGATTTTTACGCTTTCTTTATTCTTTTCCCCAGATGACACAATAGGTTTTAACATCCTCACATGTTCAATAACAAAGAAAATTGGATTTCGAAGATTTTAGTCAGACTGTTAATTTTCAATAACAGTCTGATTTTGCGTTTTTCAACTTACTTTTTCTCATTTGCTACTGCTTCCCCAAGGCAACAAAAAAGTTTTTTGTCATTAGGAAACCGCAAAAAGTAAAAACATCTAAAAAAATGGCAGTCAAGCACTAGCAGTAGCTGTAATCAAAATCTGCAATATGTGACAAATCAGGCCGCATCTTCAGGTGGCCATGCACCAACGAAGTGAAACCTGTGTTGCGTCAAATATGATAAAATTCCACCGGCACATGCGCAATTCTTTCCGAAGAGAGGGGAAGGTTGAGCCATGTTGAGCGCTTACCAGACCAGTAAGAAGCGAACATACTTGTGTTGTTAATCGTGCACTGCACACTAGGGTGATGACTAAATTTTTTTTTGAGGAAATCGAAAACGCCTGCTATGGGAAACGATGAACTTTTTTATGTGCACCAAGAATGTGAAATTTTTTTTTGAAAATTTTTTAAAAACCTCCCCCACCAATTGATATTTCTGACGTCACCTAAGTACATTTTTCTCCTTTTTTACTCCTCATACATTGTTTAAACTTGTTACAGACTTCTTACCATACTAAAAAGGTGGCCCACAGTATGGTGCAGATTTTCAAAAAAAATTTGTCGAAAAAAGTCAAGAGGGTTCTGAGATTTTACCCTTTTTGTCATTATTTTTTGCAACAGCGCCTCTAGCGGAAAATTTTTAATTAGTGTAACTTCAAGAATTCTTAAGCGATTTCGACCAATTTTTTTGTCAGATGGTTTATTTTTGATACTGGGTGACTTTATTTTTACCACTAGATGGCAGTAATTTGTTTTTTTTAGTGTAAAACTTGCAAAATCCTCAAATCGACTGCATGATTCCCAAATTTATCGTATATTTCCATGTTTTTTTGCAATGTTTCAATATAATCAGTAAAAATTACTCTAGTTATTTTCCTAATGTACTACACATAAGTCACAATCAGTTACTTAGTAATATGAATGGCAAATTGTATTATTGTGACAAAATCATTTAGATGCAGTACAGGTGCACAAAGTATTAATACACACAATACTTTGTCCTTGACAGCTTCACAATTTGTTGCATGCAACAAATTTCACACTCAAATATTTTTCTTTGGTGCACTTCTTATGGAGTTCTTCCATCAGCTTAACAGCTCTTTCAGCAATCATATTCGAGCGAGGGATGTCGAGAACAGAGCAATCCTGGTTCCAATGTGTTTCAAGCATTTCAGTGCACCGTCACACTTAACATAAAACATATTTGTTAAAGCCTAATTTACTGTTGGTATTGGTAGTCCGATATAACCTTGAACTATTTCATAAACATTGTTTTGGCTATTCAAGAGTACAAATTTGATGAGGATGATGCTTTTATGATATAAATAGCACCGGTACCATAAAGTTACTTCAAAATATCACGGTTCACTATGGTTAAACACTAGTTTTACTTACTTTGATTCCTTCAACAGCCAATAACAATTTTGGGTATGCCTCCTCTGAGTATCTTTGGTCAGAAAACCATTGCTCTTGCCATCCATTAGCAATAAAGTGACATGGGATTTCTAATTTTCCTTTCCATTGCGGGATTAAGAAGTACGCGATTAAAGTATAAATTGCTCGTGAATTCCATCTAGCATTGTGCAAAGAAGGTAGTTTTCTCCATTTTATTTGAAAAAAAACATGATGCAACTGTAAAATTATGAATTTTAAATTGATTTATTAAAAGATGTACCTTTAGTAACCTTACAGCACAGCATGTTCAAATTTTAGCTCACCTTACAAAATTGAAAAGAACGACACAGCTCATATAAGAATTTGAAGTCATCTCTCCAACCAGGATTTTCACTGATGTTGACACAAACTTCTCCACTGTAATATCTCTGCAATTCTTCATATCTTTCGGAGATATCATCAATAAACTTGTAACTCAGAGTTGGTTTGATGGAATGTTTGCTGACAAAGAAATCCAAGACATGCTTCAGAATTCTGTCCAGTATATGGTGTTGACAACCAATATATTTTGGTCGATCCAGTCCCATTTCAACTATTTTTGTCTGTAATTTCACCACTATACCATTTAGTCGACCAGTATTCACAGCGGTTGTGTCACAAATAATCATTTTGATACTGGACCAGGCTTCATATTCATTCAAAATTCGTTCCAATTCATTATGAATATCTTGAGCAGATCCACTTTTGCACTTTAGTATTCCAAGTTTAACCTCATTTGTTTCTCTTTGGAGGCAAACCACCTGAAACTCCTCCCCAGACAACCTTTTTCCATCAAAATGGAGACAGTAATATTTTCCTTCTTTCAACAGCAACTTTATTGTATCCTTTTCGTTGTTTCCAGCTCTTATAACACTACGCCACACGCCAGACTGTGATGGAGTAGGGAGAGTAACCCCTTCTTCATTCAGAGTGGAGCACACACCCGATGCTTTGTACGTGGACAAAGAATGGCGAACCACCATTTTTGTTGCTGACAATGTTGACAATCTCATCTTCTTTTCAAACCCATCTTCTTCTTCTGATATTGTGCTCTCAGAATAACTGGAGGCCCTGTCACTTTCAGAATCGCCATCTTTGCTGGACTCATGATATGCAATCCAAAACAACAAGTTAAGCACCCCCAACTCCAAAACCCAATAGCGGTAACTAAAAAACTAACCCGATAACTAGGCTAACTTGAATTCAATTGCATGATAAATTGCATGATATAGGCCCATTAAATAGACTAGGCTACACTTTCAAGATTTTATGTACAGTACAACAAGCTGCTAATAATTAATAGATCAAATGATTTCAATTATTCTTTTAAATTATTAGCAACTTCCAATGCTATTAAAAACTCTTGTCTGGTCTAGCTTTATAGGCTATCAGTTCAGATATAAAGCACTAGTGCCCTCTAGTGACAAAAATATATCAAAATAAAGTAACAATAAACCTCCTCAACATTCAAAATGAGCTTATTGACAAAAAAATTTACCGAAATCGCTTTAGAATTCTTGAAGTTGCACTAATTAAAAATTTTCCGCTAGGGGCGCTGTTGCGAAAAATAATGACAAAAAGGGTAAAATCTCAGAACCCCCTTGACTTTTTTCGACAAATTTTTTTTGAAAATCTGCACCATACTGTCGGCCACCTTTTTAGTATGGTAAGAAGTCTGTAACAAGTTTAAACAATGTATGAGGAGTAAAAAAGGAGAAAAATGAACTTAGGTGACGTCAGAAATATCAATTGGTGGGGGAGGTTTTTGAAAAATTTTCAAAAAAAAATTTCACATTCTTGGTATACATAAAAAAGTTCATCGATTCCCATAGCAGGCAAAAAAAATTTTTTTTAGTCATCACCCTACTGCACACGTTGCAAAACATCAATTCGCTCACAACTTATCCAGTTTAACGTTGTGAAAGGACAACAACATTTTATTGGCCAAGGTGGAAAATCCATCGCTTTCCTTAGTGCTGACAACCGGCTGGAATCGGATTTTTAAAAACACGTGGTCAAAGAGCTATACACCAAACGCAGTCATGTGAGCTAGCGTTAAAATATAAACAACTTGATTTGTTATTATATTCTAGCGTAGTACTTCCCAACATTTTTCAGTTTGCGACCCACATTTAATGCAAGTTTTATTGTGCGACACACAATGGGATATGACATCTTCATTATGGCAATGAGTAGCGACCCACCAGTTGGGAAGCACTGTTCTAGCACAGACCTTAAAAAACATTGACAACGAGCAAAACAACGTTAGTGACAATCGGGTTCTTTGGAATGCATGAGTGGTAAAGATTGAGCGAGAGAATCAGTCAGTGCTTCCAGCCTCTTGAATGATTATTATTATGTGTAATGCGTCAAGCTCAACATTGTCGACTATTCAAGTTACAATCAAGGAAAGACGAAATGTTGGTACTCTGTAAACTAAAGCAATGCTGCTTTAAACTAGGTGCACTAGACCCACTGATGATGAAACTACACTTAAATGTGCAATTCAGCAACAACAAACAGTGGCAGACCAAGCAACAAGGAAAAAAGTAAAAGACATTTCAATGAATCAAATTTTTGAATCGTCTCCAATGAGACTCATAACATCGTTTTTACCCACGCAAAATTGCTGACAACGATTTAATATCAAGTTGAGACAGCGAACTAAAGTACAGTCGTTAAGAACGATGAGGGCTGAAACCAAAACAGGGTTATGAGTTATCAAAAGCACGAAAACGGATGTCATAAATCACACAATTTGTATGGTGTATACAAGAATCATCCTTCAGGCAATCCAATGCGTTATTGTAACGGTGAATCAAAAGACTTCTGCTTAGAAGGCCAACGTTGTATCGATTGCGTTTGAATTACATATAATTGAGCCATCAAGTTTATTTTTTTAACAGCTTTGTAGAGTTGTGACGCTCTCACCATTGGTACAAACCAAATTAAAATTTACTGGTATACAAACGGAGGATTAAACCAAATATAATTAATTATTAGTCCAAATTCGCTCTGCTTGGCTTTTTGCTTGGCATTGAGCAGTTTTTGTAGTATTAATAGTATTTATTGTTCAAACGGAGGACATATATATATTATTTGCTTCTGTAAAAAGTAATTTTAAATCAGCACAGGAGTCGTGATGTCATAGGTTAGCCTACACAATACACATGGTCACAAAGTTCAGCAATGTATATAACAGTAAATGCTAAAAGCATTGTGGACTTTTGACATATCAAATGACATTTACAACCATGCATAAACTACTGTGCAACATAAATATAATGTACATTGTACATACATGTCTGTTTGTTTCTTTTTTATGTCAAGGGTACTTGCAAAATAAGCAATTGTACTTGGTGTTTTTTGTTTTTTCAAAAACATCGAACTCATAGCATTATGGTGAATAAACACTTTTTGGGGTCACACTGATGAAGCAAAGAATGAAACATTTTCGAACAAATTTGATCAAAAGAAATAGTTGTGAATGAAGATAGAAAATGTACCAAAATTTATTTGCAAAACAAAGCTTCATTAAATTCCTCTAAAGGCAATTTTGTAAAAGCCATATTGGTCATTTAAAATAAATAAAACTGAATAGTTTAAACCAAAGTCAACGTTGTCACTAAAAGATTTTTTAATTTTTTAAGGTCACTATGTTAACTAATGTGTGGTACGTTAACCACACTGTAATGTAGACTATCAAATACGAAGAATCGTTTGTTTTAAAACACAGTTTCTACGTGACAGCTTTAACAGTGGTGCCAAGCGTGTTGGTAACACCATGTCTTAAAAGTTTTCACCAATTGTTACTGTTGCCGCCATACTTCAACATAAGCTGGTGTTCATGTGCCCATTTTCAGCAAACAATGTTTAGTTAGCAAATCTGTAACGGATGCATAAGCAAACAAGTGTTTTACACCAAAATGCAAAAACACAGTTTTTATTTTTAGATAAGCTACCTTTAAATGACAAGTACGGAAATGAAAATATTAACAAAATAAAACCAAAGGGAAATAACACTTTTTATAGCAAAATTTAACAGCATCAAAGCAGTAAAGAATACAGATAAGACAATATCTTAACAACGCATGCACTAGCTAGTTATTTTAATAACGCTTTGTCATAAAGATTCTGCACTCAAACTTGAATGTAAATAAATAGATATCATTGTTTTCAAAAGCACACAATGTGACAAAGTTCAATATAAGTCATTAAAATAAAATCGGTTTACTAGCGCTATTTCTCTGTTGAAAGAATGGTGTTCTCAAAATTACGAAATGATAGCCTATAGCACTGTACAAAGCAAACTAAGGATTTTTACTTGCAGTTATAATTAGCTTAGCACATAACAATACATCAGCTTGCTTTAAAAATTACCCAAAACACAGGGTAACATTAGCGCTGATGATTTCTTTGATTAAATTTTCAGAAGGAAATAACAATTGTTTCAACCTCAAGGGGCCAAGCCACTTTCACATATGAAAGCCTCTAAGCTCCTTTATTTTTCTGGCGACCAAACATGGCCTAGCTACTAAAGCTCTTTCCCGGCGGCCAAATTCTCGCGGTAGGAAACCAAAATAAAAATTCCGTTAAAACTTTGTGTTTTTAAAAAAACGTTTAAAATCAATATCGTGCTTTTAAGTTCATTCATGTAACAACTTTCATTTCAGGAGGTGAAATAAAAATGGCCGAGGACTAATCTTATTGCGGCAGGTTTACATCACCCGCAATTGCTTGATATCGGCTTTATATCGCATACCTGGCAAACACACCGAAACGGAAATCTTTCGGTTCAGGCGAAATGAAACGTCATGTAAACATAATCTTAGAAAGATAGCCGTGATAAGCTGCTTGGCATCTAGGAGATTTGTTTACGGTCAGTACACGGCATCATAAACTACAAAATAAATCGCTAAATTGGATTCCAACATACCGAATAGGCCTACTGAAAAGTTTGGGTGTTTATTAGGATTATTGCCTTTTCTTACAGTAGTTTTTAAAACTTTGGTCCTTGTTATAGTTATCAATCTCACTCGACAACTTAGATAAACTGGAGCAAAGTATTTTTTTAACACTTTATATGAGTTTAAGTTTCTGTTCATGAATGAAGTCAACAAGAAATATCTTATATTCTTTTTTTGGGAACCAACAACCAAACTATAGCATTAGAAAAAGGGTCCATTAAACAAACTTTCTCAAACATTTAGAACATAACATTGGTGCAGAAACACATACTATCAAATTTGGTCAGGGACGGGGTTGTTTGGAAGAACTGTGATGATGGCGTTTGAGTCATGAGTACGCCCGAATGAATAATGATAATCATCATGGATGCACAAACGACCTCTAGGCTACAACCACATGCTAAAGAAATCCAATGAGCTTGTTGTTAAATCCAATGTTACATGTTGCATTCATGGAGACGTACACTCGTACAGCCAGAAAGTTTAAACCATTATCTTCCATCAACACATCACAATTGTTAAGAAAATTTACCATTCAAGACCTAAGTTGAGTAAAAAAATCACTCATTGAAATGAAATTTATAAAAATTGTACAAAGGTAACTTATATTAAGTGGAAGCCTCTGATTAAGACATTCATCAATGAATAATCCCACAAGCACCTCCTACTTAGAATGGAAATAGTTGTACAAATGTATTGCTGTAAAGCAACGAAATCCTGGTGACAAAATAACAATTTCATCTACGGTACAAAAATGAACAAAGAATAGACAAACATCTATGACTACGGTATAAAGAATAGACAAACATTAAATCACAACCATAACTTCTTATATCTGGTATTTAAAAAAATTTCTAAGAAATTATTTGTATCTCCAATTTTATCTAAATTGTGGGAAGATCTATATTAACTGTATTGTCATGCTAAGGGAAGTACATATTGCCCTTTGTTAACTGTGTCGTTTTATACTTTTAAATTATAAAACTGTTTCATTATTTTACCTTACAAGTCTAATACATTTGTTTTAAATCATCATGAAATCATCTTCATTAATCAAATCGTCATCATCATTAAAGAAAAAACGAAAGACAATAATTTATAGCACAAACAAACTGAACATCTAATCATAGAATTATATTTGAATACTCACCATACAAATGCAGTGCAGTGACCACAAAAGGTGAACTGCTTGAAAAATCGAGGAACAAATTCATGACCTCGAACTTTATGCACTTTTTGCCTTAAGGCACCTCTACGAGCAAATTTATAATTATCTTTATCTTCCGACATCTTGCCTAATCCTGCAAGGATACATAAATATTTTAAGTAGAAGATAGTAGAACTTGCTAGACACATAATGAATTAACTTTAAGAAGACCTACAGGATAAACATTTAAACATCATTAAAAAAACACGCAAGTTATAGATGTTGTGAGAGATGATTGTTTCTGTGAAATTACTAAACTTTCACCAAATAAACGTCTTGCAATATAAATTTAAATTCAACCAGCTATGGAACATCTTTTGTTTTGTCATAAATCTGACAAAGCTGAGCAACTTACAACCTTTAAGATGTAATTAGTATTTTTACTTAAGACTATGAAAATGTTTCGTGAATGAACAATATCTAAACTATAAAAGGTCAAAGTCTAATAAATTACTTTCCATTGCTACATGTTTTGTTATTTTCATAGAAAAAGTAAGCAATGATCCATACTTAAATTTACATTTATAATCCAAAACTCTAATAAGTACTAAGTAGGCTACTGCATAGCCTATAATAGTATATCAGTTATACATCAATGGATATAAAGGGAATGGAATTAAAATCTAAGGCAGAAGTAACTGCAGTGCACGTGATTGTTTTGTACAACATTTGCAATTTTTAGATGTTCTTAAAGTAACTAGGGGAGTAGGAAACTAATTTTACAGCCACTTTCCATTGTATCGTTCTCATGGATGCACTAAATTCTAACCACGCACTTGAATAGTATTCCTTCTGTATTAAATAGCATGACTTTTTATTTATATGTGATGCAACTAATGCACAACCTTGATTGCATTTTTCGGTGCTGGTATACAAGTCTCCCCCCTCTTGGTAACTCATGACAAAGACAAGACTCAACCAAACATATAGGGTGAAACTACTTTAGCTTTGCTTTACTGTTCACACACTTCAATCCACATGTTTTGGTCAATTCCTCTTTGTCATAAGTTGCCAAGGGGGGGGGGGGGGGGGGGGACTTGTATACCAGCTCCCATTTTTTATAGTTTGAAATTAATGTCAATCTTTCTAGCACCACCATGCTACATTGCTATCTGCTTGATTGCTATCAAACCAAACCTTGAGCAGATTGAACTTTGCTTTTTGAGTCAATTTCAACTGGGCAAGTCTTCTAGTGGTTAAGGCATTAGTTCCTAGCATTTTTTTGTGTTTACAAAAAGAATGAATAATATCACATCATGCTTGTAAACTCCAACATGTCTAACATTGAGAGTGGTCATTTATAGGGTCACATTAACAACTTCTTGAAAGTGGTACCAAAAGTTATTCTTCTTTGACACTCAGCAAAGGAATGAATTTAGGTTTATAAAGTAGCCTATGCCTAGTTGCCTACACTGCACTGACACTTTGCAAAGCACAGAGAACAAATAGATATATAAAAAACACACGGCTATATAAAAAATGCACATTAGTATTATTTAAAGTGAACATCAAATATTAAAATTATTAGGCATAGCCTTCAAAAGCTTAGTTACATTGTGATCACAGATAGCAAGTTTTAAACTTATATGAGTGACAAAAATAAAATCATACAAAAAGCACCAGATGTCATTGAAATGGTCCCTATATAACCTTGGCCACATAGTGTGAAACAGAACCTAGCAAATATAGGAAAACTGGTAAGTGGTAATAGTCAATCAAGTATATTCTATATACATACTGTACACCTGTAGCTCAGTGGTTACGCGCCCGGCTCAAGATCACGCGGCGCCAGTTTGACTCTCGGGGTGTGCGCTTGAGCAACGCATTTCAGGACTGCTCTCCATTCAGCGGCAACTAGTGAATGGAATAATTCCCCGGCAACAACATTTTAACGATCGGAAAACTTCACTCTGCCAATCTTGGTAACCGGCCCTGCGTCAAGAGCCTCTGCAAGTATGCGAAACTACCGTACCAGGAATAACCTATCAAGGCTTTGTCAGTCCGAAGATAAAGACTCAAAACCAACCTGTACAGGGATGCAACCTATTCCGTTCCCTGAAAAGATCGAGAATAAAAATAGAACAAAGCCAATGTCGCTGACTGGAGTTTCCGCAAACATTTTAAAATTTTAGGTTGCACCCCTGTACGGTACGTACCGTACCTCACTAAAACTGTGAATGGAATGTACTAAATGGATAATCCTTAGTGTTTTGTGCAGGGAGTTTTCTATTAGGCTAATTATAGCATAAATTACAAATCTTACAAAGACATAGAATATCTGGATTCTAAACTACAAAGATTAAAAACTATCCTATATGCTAATTCTATCAATTTGACAAGGTCAGCTAAAACCACAGTAGGCTACAGTAATTATTTCCCACCTCTGCATACAACACAACTACTTGTAATCACATTCTAGATAACCTACAGCTCACCAACATTTTTCAGGACTTAGACTTTATCTACATTTCTACAGTGCTTGACTCAATTGAAGGTGTTGCAACCATGCCATATTTTAAAATGATTGTCCTGTTTTGATATTCTATTCAATCTATTAAGAAAGTTATAACATCCAGGTTTTATAGCATCTACCTTTTTCAAGACAATGTTTGGCAGGTTTTGTTTTTTGTTATGATAGTCGGAAAAAAACTAAACTGATTGCAGTCGGTGCACCCAAGTCAATGGCATATGCAAATACAATAAATACTAAAATGCCTAATTGCCTAATGCCACTGCACTCAATCACTCAGGAGTCAGGACTCAGCAGTGCTTCCACTTTCAAATTTTTAATTTCCCTAAATTTAGTTGTAATTTATCAGGTAGTCAGACAGTCTTAATATAATTAACTTATTAAACCTTTAATTTGACATATGTAATATAAATGTTAGCCTACCACATTGGTGACACTCAGACAAGTAAGTTTAGAAATATTCTTCAAACTAGCTATAAAAAAATTTGGTAAGTACCCTGTGCTACAATTTTTATCATAAATACCTTTTAAAAACATGTTACTTGATAACATTTCACACGTTAGTTCGACAATAAATTTTGTGTAGCCTACTGTACTCTTAAGCGCAACGCCGGCATTTATTGCTTGTCAAACGTAACTGATTTTTGTTGTTTGCTCATGGAAAGTAATAAAGCGAATTGTTCAGCGGCAGACAGCCCATTTAGACGCCGATGTCAACAATTTATTTACATGTTAAACCGCCATTTGCCACTTTTAATATTTTTAAACGTTCACATTAGAATAATTAGATTCACTGATTAGTAATTACCAACAAGTTGCCTTTTCAGGGAAACATAACCATGTAATTTTTTGTTTAAAATTCACAGTGTCAAATGTAACTTGAATTTTTAGCTCATTGTAATATTCCTTTTATTTTGCCTTACTCGGCATCGCAGATTGCAGGACACCCCGTCCCAATCTTATTTTATACAGACGTGCAGGCACCGCTCTGCAAAGCGTTGTGGTTTCGCTTCCAAGCAACCATCGTAATTTTTGTGCGTCATGGGGAAATCATGCGAAACCGCCTGGACACATAAGGTTGTTATCGTTCCCCCCATTTTTTTAGTATTATTAGGAGCTAACATGATTTGAGAAATTTTGTTTAGTTATTTTAGCCGCTGTTTTTCTTTTGTTTGGAATTGCAGTATATGCACAGTTATTTACCCTGAATATGGAACTTTTGTGTGTAAAAGCTTGGTTGGCATTTGGCCATGTAATTTTTTTGTTTCTTGATAAGGCAGGATCGCTGCCACGTTCTAAAATCGATTAAACAGCAACATTCATCCCACGTCGTTCAAACGTTGATTAACCATTACAAAACATGAAAGACGTTTTATGCCTACCGATTTTATCTCGGTATGTTCTATTGAACCATTACTGTTTCCTGTTACATAATTCTATTAGCCGTAAGCTTAGCCTACGCCATGACACTGTCATGTTACGTAGTATTCCCATTTATCCTATGTTATTATTTACCGCTTTTAGGCTACATATCGTAATTTAAGCTACGCCATGTCTCACTGACATTGTTCATTCACTGATATCGCATCACCACCTGTTTTTCACTACATTTTATTACAATTTTAGGTGCTCATCATTTCACCTAGCCTACGTTAACTAAGCTATTCGTTCTCAACGACTTCGCTCATTCACTGACATTGCATCCCCTGTATTGTATCACATTTTAGCCTACACACTTACATCAGTCTATCAATTTTTCCTGCCTGTTCTCAAACTTGAACAGCTTCTAGAAGCTCATAAGCTGGCATCTGCCGCCATGATTAAATCATGTCGCCCAGTCGTTTCAACAATTTTTGCTATAGGCCTACTTTTATGATTGTGTTATACTATCGTGTAGTCTACATACCATAGTTATTATATGTATCTTGCGGATGCTACTCTGTATCGAGTTTTGCAGATGCGCCACCTTACCGCATGGTTGCTGCTAGATGAGATGCGAGAGACCCTGAGAGACTACAGCACTACGACGGATGACACGACAGAGTTCTTTATCGCCACCACACGGTGACTCTCATCAACTTACCTCCACGCGAGATGCCTCTATTCAGAGATGCCTTTACTTAAAGAAGCTCTGCGCAGACGACGTCAACTCGGCTAACCTCATAGCCGCCAACATGCACCGAAGCTGCATCATTACCTTTCAACATGGTCAATCCCATGTCCACTGCTACATTGCGACACCACGCGTAGTTGCATTGTTACGCACTCAAGCCTTCTTCACACAAGAAGCACTGCTGCTTGCGACACATCGACGTGCACCACAGTTGCACTGTCTATCCAGCATTCAGCTGCTCAAGACGTCTGCTTTACAGCTTGCGACCTTACAAGCTGGCCACTCCCATGTCGTGCTCATCATCCGTCAACAGACATAAACTGAACTGCTCATCAGCACTGCTTGTCATAGTCTCGAACTCAACATGCTTGAACTGTATAGCATATCTGGTCCTCAAAGACATTACTTTCATGAACGCCATCTCGTCTAGTTAGTACAACCTTCGCGCACGCGTAGCTCACTGCTATTCTATTATTATTATGATTGCTTCTATGAGTGTCAAGCCTTATCTCCCCGGACGCGGGGCATGAACAGTCAAGAACACTCACCTGCCTATATAGCCTAGCCTACCATATTTGTGTATAACGTCCTAAGCCAAAAGGACCCCAGGGAATTAAGACATCGCCTTATCTCTTATGATAAACGACTGTTACCCCTGTAACCGCAATTACTGTAGCCTATTACAGTCCTGCAATTATTGTATACCGTAGCCTACTAAGCCAAAATGGCTCCCAGGGAACTTAAGACATCGCCTTATCTCTTATGATAAACGACTGTTACCCCTGTAACCGCAATTACTGTAGCCTATTACAGTCCTGCAATTATTGGATATCGTAGCCTACTAAGCCAAAATGGCTTCCAGGGAACATACGACATCGCCTTATCTCTTATGATAACCGACTGTTTCCCCTGTAACCGCAACTACTGTAGCCTATTACAGTCCCGCAATTATTGTAGCCTATATCGTAGCCTACCAAGCCAAAGGGCTTCCAGGGAACTAAGACATCGCCTTATCTCTTATGATAACCGACTGTTACCCCTGTAACCGCAACTACTGTAGCCTATTACAGTCCCGCAATTATTGTAGCCTATATCGTAGCCTACCAAGCCAAAGGGCTTCCAGGGAACTTAAGATATCGCCTTATCTTTTATGATAAACGACTGTTGCCCCTGCAATCACGTTATCTACTTACTTATATGTGTGTTTAATCTCCTCATCCCACGAAAGGAGGGGGGTCATGTGTCTTCCCCTAGCAATTGTTAGCCTACAATTGTCAATTTTCTTTGTAAAAAAACATATCTTATAACCACACACCTATATATTGTTGCAACATGTATAACCGAGTTATTGTAATATTATTTATCTGTTATTTTGCCGTAAGGAGGGAAGTGTGTAACATGTACCATGTTTTTAACTAACAAAATTATATTTTAACATTTAACCGAAAATTATCAGTATTGCAAAATGCATTTCAATGCTGCAAATTCAAAACCTAACGTTCTCATAGAACATAAGTCAAGCTTCCTGTTAACAAACGCCACTCACACAGAATCTAGCTCAACACATCTGTATTTCTAAAGCGACATAACTATGAAACCGGTATAGCTTTTCCCTTGATTCTTACGATAGCTGTTATTGATAAAAAGGCTCTACCGGTATATTATGAAGTAAGCGGGGAATTGAAAAAGACAGGCATTCGAAATTAGACTGGCAAAACGAACGGACTGAATTTTAGAACGAGAAGGTTAAATTCACGCCGGGAGAATGTCACTCATCCGACACCCGTCTCAATAAACTAGATTAGTTAGTCAATTTTCTCAACTCCCCGAATACTAAAACTTGTAATATTGATAAACAATAAAATGTATGATTCTATTTAATTCGTTTGCTTTTTGTAGGAAGTCATACCCCTAGACTAGACAGCCAGAAGCCTAAATTATCTTTTTAATTAGAGACAGAGAGCCTCAAAATCCCTTTAAATTATCCTTTTTAAATTATCCTTTTATTTTTTAACCAAATTACGACAGTAAGTTAGGCAAAACCCTACAAGTGTACAGTTCCCTTAAATTTCCCTAAATCAAACCTTCAAATTCCCTAACAATTTCCCTAAAATAAAAGAACAAATATGTGTTGGAAAGAGCATAAAAAACCAGGTTTCTAAATGTAGCGACAGATAAAAAAAAACAACAACGAATGATAGATAGTGGATACACGTGAGAACTTGATAAGCACACAAAAAAATGGCAAAAAATGAAACAACAAAAGAATCTCGCTCAATCAACAAAAATTTCTAAAATTATCCCATTGTTTCTGGATCTGCCACGATTCTGCATTTACAAAATTACAATATAGGCCTACACAATTCCAAACCAGACAAAATTTTGTTCTGAGTTCTCTTGCCTCTTCATACTGTGTGAAGCCATTTAATATCAATTCTTGATAATACAGAGAGAGAAAACTTTAAGGTTGCGAGAATAGCACGGTACACAATATGAATAAGATAGCACCATAGCAATCTAGATATCACAACAGACAGGAAGCAGCAAAAGACTATATCAGTCATCGAGTCAGCTTCCCTGTTTTTAATGTGACAAATGTCAAGCATCGGCAAATTATGTTTTGTTATTTTTCTAGTTTCCCTTTTGTTACTTTGCCGTTCACTTTATGTAATGTTTGCGCTAGCAATGAAAAACAAAAATGAAAAGAAATTAAAAATATAACAAGTTTCCTGAACTTCTTATTTTAAGAGTCTTCAAAGGCATTTTTAAAAATGAATTTTGATGTCAGAGAAGACTCCACTCTCCACCAAATAAAAAGTTACAACAAAATACAAGTGATACTTAAACAAACACGTTTTTAAAGATGGGCTGCCTAAAACACAATTTGAACTTTTGAAGGCACTTCGCAGCAGCCAGCTTGAATAAATTCTATACCGTAGCGAATCAGTGCAAGGCAATTTAAATTTTCAACTTTGCTAATTCCTGGCCTGAAAATGTCCTGCGAAATTTCAGTGTTTCAAAATGAAATTGAAAAACCTAAATTTAAAGCTTT
This sequence comes from Aplidium turbinatum, assembly GCF_918807975.1. Taxonomy (NCBI): domain Eukaryota; kingdom Metazoa; phylum Chordata; class Ascidiacea; order Aplousobranchia; family Polyclinidae; genus Aplidium; species Aplidium turbinatum. The sequence goes on along the minus strand of NC_137472.1, from coordinate 43,543,878 downwards.
TTTTTCAAAAATTAACAGCCAAAATCTAATTTATAAAAAAATAGATTTCGTTTTGTAAAATAATTTAAATTTCCCTAAATATTTCCCTAATACAAGCAATTTCCTAAAAATTTCCCTACAGCCAAAAATTTACTGCAAATTTCCCTAATTTAGGGAAATTTCCCTAAAAGTGGAAATACTGGGACTCAGCCTTAAAGTGCAATGAAGCGAAACGCATATTTCGCAAATCTTTTTCATATGTAATTGACAAACTTTAGACAATTTTTTTTTTCCTGTAGGCCTACAGGAGTTCCTGCTTTTTATCAAACTTAGCTTAATAAGCCTAATTTTCAATTACATTTGGTTGAATTTGTGTAAAAAAAGTCACAATTTACTATTTGTCGTCTTGCTTTCGACAATTTTACCGTTAATGACGCTGCTAAGTTAGTTCTTATTTCAACTATTTTGTGAAAAACCGTTTAATCGGGATCTCATTGCGCTGGGTTGTTGCCTACAGTTTGCTGACACAACTTGCAAAAAAAGCAGCTTTCAAAAAGAACAGAATATTGTGTAGCCTACAGTTGTCAAGATTTAGCGACTTTTAGCCATAGTAGGCTACAGTCGGCCATAGTTAATTATGCGTAGGGGAAGGGAAGGTAATTTGATACGGAAGGTAATTTGATACATCCCCCTACAGAAATGTACAAATAATATTGGTCAAAAATATTGTCATACGGTGGAAGATCTGTGAAAATAATGCCTACAAAAATTGCACCATGCAGCTAACTCGTACTTTTATGGCATAAAATTGTAAAAGTGTGTTTTTTGAGTATTTTCGTAAAATTTTTAACTCATGATTATTTTCGTCTGGAAAATTAAACAAAAGTTCCTAAAAGATGAAACCAAACTCATTTGACAGTTCATTGATAAGGCTTCAAGGGCATGTCACGTTTTTTCTGCAATGTGCATCCAAGCATACAAAAATCAGAATTTTATAACTGTTTTTTTAATAAGGTAAATTGATATATCTGGAGAAGGTAAATTGATACAGTATATTAAATTCTTTTTGTAACTGTAATAAATGTTGTATTGGTCTAGTTGATTTTAATAAGTTATTCTTTATTAACAAGACCTGCTACTTTGGGAAACAACTATTATATAGGCTTTCGTAAGCCTACACGCTATGAGAAAAGCGCAAAGCACCCCCCTTGAGTAAGAACTTTAGCCAATGATCCTTCCCACGTCCATCCCGCTGCAGAAGCTTCGCCGCACACATGGGCCTCAACAGTCATCCTTGCACCCAAGCACGCCAACCACATATTAAATTTTCATTTATTGCTTTGCTGTCAAAGAGGATTTCTGTATTAGTTTTACTGTATCAAATTATCTTCCGGGTGAATCAATTTATCTTCCGTGGAAGGCAAATTGATACATTTGAGTGACGTTTTTAAAATTTCAATTAGAAAAAGTAACAAAAATAGAAAAGTGAAAATGTTTTTAAAAAGTGTGTAAGGGATCAGACCTTCATTTCAGCTTAAAATGAATAGTTTGTGCCACGTAATTTTCAGTTAACAGTCAAGAATGTTAAAAGTGTATCAGAGAGAGTAAGAAACCTTTTATTTTGTCTGCTGCGAAAAATAGTAGCTATACGGTACAAATATAAACCGGTACCGGTACAAATATATTCAAAAACAGACAGGAAGTAGCGAAAGTCTATATTAGTCATCGAGTCAGCTGACAGCTGCTTCCCCTGTTTTTAATGTGACAAATGTAAAGCATCGGCATTACGTTGCAAACAAGATAAGCATAAGTTCCGCAAAAATGTAAACAAAAAAGTGGAATCCTGTGGTTTCATTGTAACATCAAAAAATATCATGCCCTACAAAAGTAAGTTAGTATGAGAAAAAAAACACCTATGCAAAAACAACAACTGTTGACTGCTAGCATAAAGGACGCAGCAAAAACACTAAAAGTAGGCCTATCTTTATAAATTCATACTTTAACAAAATCAGTCAGTTTATAGGCCGACTTGAGTAGGCTACAGTTAATAAAATTGCAGTCGTTAATAAGTAGTAGGCCTACGTAGCACAAGTTCGTGAGTACTAAGCCTATAGGCCTACGTATAGTAGGCTACTAACAATGTTCAATCCGAAATAATCGTCAATGTTGTGACAATAAAAACAGTCACGGACCAAGTTCATTCATATAATAAATTTTTAGTTTTTTCTTGAAAGTTTTAATACTCGTAGCCTAACTATTTCTGAAGGTAAACCATTCCATATTTTTGGGCCTAAGAATTTCAAACTGCCTTGACTTTTTCTTGAGCTGACACTACGTAAGTGAAAGTTATTTTTTTGAGAAGCCCTCGTGCCATGGCAATGCACTTCAGTAATTTCCTGAAAGTAAGGTTCAAAGTAGCCAGGTAATAGCATATTTTTAAATTTAAAGACAAATTTAGAAGTTTCTATTTGATGCAGATTACTGATAAGAAGTATGTCGAGATCTTGGTACAGTGGTGAAAGTTTTGCTCTTCTGTTGCTAAAGGTTATTGTGCGAATGATTCAATTTTGCATTGTTGAAATTTTCTTGAGCAGTTTTTGTGTGCTTGAACCCCAACATAAAATGCCATATTGTATTATTGAGCGTGCAAGAGCATAGTAGGCTACATGCGTGCATTATCAAATTACCTTCCCTTCCCCTATAGGCAGAGATGGGCAAGATCACCTGTTTGGGTGATCTTGAAGATCAAGATCAAGATTACTAAGAATACGTGATCTTGAAGATCAAGATCAAGATCACCCAACAATGTGATCTTGAAGATCAGGATCAAGATCGTGATCTTGATAATCAAGATCACTTTCAAGATCACTTTTTGGGGGTAGGCCTACCATACGGTAGGCTACTTAAAAAAATGCAGTTTTTGATCAATGAGGGTGCAAAAAAAAGTTTTACTCTTATGCAACCCAGTTAAAGGTGTTTGGTATTGCAAACTTTTGTTTTTAACTACTTGAACATTGGCCTAAAATTTGTACAAAGTTAATGACTGTTGCTATCATCAATCGTTGCTGTAGTTTGAGTAGGATCAGGGCCGTATTTAGCTGATGGGGGGCCCGGGGCACTTTTAGATCGGGGGGCCCCGTGCAAAAAAATTTTTCAAGCCTACGGCGCGTAAAAACCATCTCTACGTCTACAGTAGCATCAGTCTAGTACTGCACAGCATTTTGCAGAAACTTTAAAGGTCAAAAGGAATAAAATAACACAAAATCACATTTTTTTCCACATAGGGGGGCCCTTCAAAAGTCGGGGGGCCCGGGGTAACTGCCCCCTCTGCCCCCCCTAAATCCGGGCCTGAGTAGGATCGAAAGTTTGCAACTTCAAGGCCGACGGTTATTTTTGGACTACTTCGGTCGTGTATAGTCGACCCGTATTGGATGCCTGCGCATAATATGAGCTGCTATACAGTTCTTTAAGGGATTTCAGACCATCCAGCTCTGATAGAAGTAGGCGCAAACGGTTGTTTTGATTTGCATTTTAAAGTATAGTTCTCCAATAGATGACTTGACAAAGAAACCTCAAGATCGAACGGCGCTGGTTCGGCTCTCTATAAACCGTTTCAAACAAAATTAAAACTCTATAAAAAGGGATAGCACATATTTACACATATTATGTACTATTTTTTATTCTTAATCTATATTATCCTAAACAATTCTCTGTCTGGTTGGTGCACTGCAGTGTGCAATAAGGCACTTTACGTGACCAAAGTCGACTAGAGTCCATTTTTTTTTATCATCGCCAACCTAAACTTTTCAAATATCTAAGATTAAATCAACGAAAGCAAACAATTTTTTAGAATTCACAAAACAGATATGTAAACAAATTTTAGTAATTTTTTGTCATTCTTTGATATACAGTCGTGGGCTAGGTTACCACAGAATGCTTTTTCGATTTTGAAATGGCAACACTAACCAAACTCGATTGAGACTTCAAATCGATTTTATTAGATGCAAGAATCACATTAACAGTAGCTAACAGTAGCTAAATTTTTGGACTCTACTAACAAATTCTTAGAAAATGTAAATAAGTTTCCGTGCCACAAAAATCAATTGATGGTGAGTTTTGATGTGTCTTCTTTGTTTACAAATGTACCGTTGGTTGAAAGCATAAATATCATTGCTAATTACATTTTTCCGGATTCCCAACCTAATTATCCTCCAATCAAAAAAGAAATTTTCATTAAACTCCTCACGTTAGCCACACAAGGCATGTTTTTGTATAAAAATAATTTATACAAACAAATCTACGGCGTAGCAATGGGGTCTCCATTAGGTCCTACCATTGCCATTTTTTTCTAGCACATATTGAAACAAAAATTCTTGAAGAGTCGAAAGATTTCCATCCGAAACTTCATCTTAGGTATGTAGATGATATTTTTGCAATTTTTGATGATGAGTATTCGTGCTCAACTTTTCTAAATGTGCAAAATTCCCAACATAAAAACGTAAAATTCACAGTGGAAAAAGCTAGAGAAACTATACCATTCTTGGATGTTGAACTAAAGATTAACGAAAGTACTTTTGACACATGAGTTTGTCGAAAACTTAGTAACACTGGATTATTATTAAGTTTCAACTCAGTGTGACCTATGAAATATAAATTTGGGTTGGTTTTAGGTTTGCTTAATCGTGCTCGTTCTATCTGCTCAGACAAATACCACTACATGAATGAAATCGCCAAAATTAAATCTATGTTATGTGCTAACGGATACTCCGGGCAGTTTTTTGATAAGGTTTTACAACGTTTTAATTCAGTATCGTCACCGAATACTGACGTCATAAATGTCCAGAACTCTATATCCATACTTTTTCTAGGAAAGGAATCACTCGTAGGCTATACGCTAAAAAAAAATATCTAAACTCTTTAAGTGTAAAATTGATATCGACATTGTTCCTCTGTACAAAACTTTTAAAATAAGTAGATATTTTTCGCTGAAATCTCCCTTCCTTAGTCTCTTCGTTCCAACATTGTCTACAAATTCACTTGCTCGTGTGACACGAACACGACATGCATAAGCATGTCCACAAGACACCTGGTTACAAGAGCAACGGAACACCTAAATTTAACAGACATCAACAAACACAGTGCAATTAAAGACCACATTTATGACTGCAGTATTTTGTTCCAACATCAACTTTACATTAGATTCATTCAAAATAATTCGCAACTGCTGTCAATCAGAGGTTGAAACTAAAATTCATGAGGCATTCCAAATAAAACAGCACAAACCCAGGCTCAACAAACAATTATTCGCTGGAGGAGCATCTTTTTTGTTAAATTTGTATTAGATTACGTTTGTTTTATGTTGCTTAGTGGTTTTTCCTTGATTGCCTTTATGTTGTTTCGCTCACTATCTTGTCTCATGAACACACTCCCGCATAGTTTATGACAGATTGTTACCACCTTTTGTGTTTGTTCGTCAGTAGTTGCTTGTACGCAGGTCAGTGCAGTTTTATTTAATTTCAGTCATTTATTATTAACACTTCACGAATATTTGTTTTTGTTTAGATGAATTATAAGGTATTTTCCTGACGAGGGCAGAAAGTTTTGCCGAAAACGTTTGAAGTTATGTAGCTATTTTTATTTTATATATTATTTTTTGAATTATGCAATTCAATCTTATAAAGCTGTTATCGATTATCTGTCTATGGTTTTCAAAAAGTATCTCTCTACCAAAGCTATACTAAATGAAAAATCGTAAGATAAATTTGACTTTGCACTATAACTGTAACGACACTATAACTGCATAGTACAAAGTCAAATTTATCTTACGATTTTTCATTTTGTTGATATTGCAGATTTAATTCCTGATGAGGACACACGTACGTGTCGAAAACGTTTGAGTTTATTTTAATTATGTTATATTTTTTTGTGGGCAAAAAAGTATGTTAAACCCGCTAAGGTTACTCTGTTTTATTTCTCTATGGTAATAAGCTTTGGGCTATTATTTCTTCCGGATTTCTTCAAAGTGGCATTTCTGTTTAAAATTTGAAAAAAAATGGTATGGCTCCTCTTCTCAACACACACTTTTATTGGCAGGTACGCTAACGCAGCCTACATTATAAATTCCTATTTTGTGGTAACGTACCGGTAGTTCAGTTTATTTTAACTCTCATTTCCCTTTGCTCTTTATTTTTCATTCCCATTTCCCATTCCTCAGTTAAACAAATAATTCGCACAACAAGAATGGCAAAAAAATGCCAAAAGGTCACCAGAGTCAGCTGCCACCTAAACATATAAATTAAACACCAAAATTTGGGCACATAACATAATAATACCGGTATTTAACATAATACTTGATAGTGATACATCAAAAACAAAGCAACATAAAACAAAGACTATAGTAACAGCAGACAGTGCACACCGTTTTGGTCTCCTCAGTGTAGTAGGTACACTGGTATGGACATGGAGATATATAGCTCCATGTGACATTTTCCTAAGCTCCAAAAATGATACTACTGCCTGATGCCTTGCCAAAGTGCTTAAACTGCAAGCAATGTTTTGCGCAATGAATAGCAAGGTACCTCCAGCTTTCTTAGTGCAGTAGGTATACTGGTATGGCCATGGAGATATATAGCTCCATGTGACATTTTCCCATTTGTGGATTCTAAACTCCAAAAATGGTAGGCCTACTACTGCGTACCTTGCCAAAGTGTTCAAACTGCAAGCAGTGAGCTATGCGAATTGCATAGCAAGGTGCCTCCAGTAAAGTGCTTAATCGGCGTAGCCTAAGCTAAGAGCGTCCATAACTGCAGACACTGCACACCGTTTCAGTACGTGCAAGAAGATAAACAAACGGTAGGCTATGAAAATTTCACTTTTGGCAGTTTGAGATTTAAAAGACAATATACAGTAGGCTAAGTTACTATAGAATCGGCAATATTCCAAAGTGGCCCCTACAAACCTAAATCCATCACTGTCTGTACCTAAACCTATCGCTGCACTCAAGTTCACCTTCAAAACCTTTATTGTTTTAAAGGTGCCTTTTTTAGAGTGGCCGAATATTTACTTGGTCCTACCGGGCCTAACATTTTATTTCAACTGCCCTGCAAACTTCTGTTAGCCTACTCCATGTGTCACAAGATAAATTTTAGCTATTAAAATAGCAAATAATGAACGAGAATGTTTTCCTCACAACTATTTATTTTTATAATTTTTTTTTCACTGCTTTTCCGTACTTCCTTATTTTTGTTAGGTAAGCCTAAGCTACTTAACAATTTATTTATTTTTAAGATTATGCTTTTAAATTTGTCCAGCTTTCTGTAAGATATTGATGAGAAACTTTCCATTTGAACAAACACGACCTTTGATTAAAATGGTTTATAAGTTTTCAATTCTGTTTATTGTGAACAAATACAGACATACAAAAAATAAACGACAGAGTAAAAACAAGAATTTTTGACAAAAGTAATGGAACAATCAAACAACTTGAAGTTGTTATCGTTTCGCTAACCAACAAACAAACTGTCCAGTGAGCAACCACATTTCTCTACAACCATATTAGGAAATTCAGAAATTTCTACTTCGGTAATGTCTCCTCGTTTCACCAAATACATAACTGGCAGTGGAGAACTCTCAGCAACAGAACAAGACCGGGGTGCACCAGGAGAGCTTTTGCGTTTACTCGGCATGCACTTTCCCGAACATTTATAGGCTTCGTATCCAGCAGGTTCTACAATCCAATATTGTGTCCAGGCCATTTCTCTAAAATTAACGTAATGCTTCTCTCTACAGCATCTGTTTTTGTGCTTTCTTTTAGGATTGGATTGGCAGTTGTTAGTGCTGTAAAAAAAATATTATATTGCATTTAATTGCTTAGTACAAGCTAAATTCATTTAGCATTAAATAATCTAATTTAAATGTAAGCTTACAATAAAAGCTAAACCACCTTTCTTGCATTTTATTTGAGTGTTATTTAGGCTAAGTAATTTCTAAATTAATTTTTACAGCATAGGCTAGCGTACCCTGCCAAAATTCGAGATAGGCAATTTACGACACAAAGATAATATTCATTATGACTGTAAGTGAAAAATGTTACTGAAGCCTAATTGCTGTTAATTTATTACAAGAATTATTGTATCATTCAAAATACTTTGTCGTTAACTTAAACTTTTACAGTTTCATTTTTACTTTATAGCCTAATACGTAATTTGATCTTATGTTTACTTTGCTTTGGATAAGATAAACCAAGGCAGTCAGCACACTACTACAAACTTTAAACTACATCACACTTCAGCATTATGCCACTACTATTTCCGAAACGTAGTTGGCATTATATGTTAGGTTACCAGCTTACATCGTCTTGTTAATAACAAAATACAGTAAAATGCAAAGTAACAAATGCACAGTACAATAATAAAACCAAGATAGAAGCGAGCTCCAATCAGTCGATTTATCTTACCCAGTTTTTTCCTCTTCTTCGGTGAAAACAACGAGTTCTGGTCGTCTTGGAGAGGTTGAAGCCACTTGTTGCCCAGTGAATCGAACCATTCTTGCTACTTCTGCTGCTGCTTTGCCAGGCCTCGAACCTTCGATACGAAGTTCTAACGTTATGAACATAAACTTGACCGGATGCTCTTGCCATTGTTTGACTGCCTTTGTGATGTCGAATGATTGCCATCCGGACCCGTTTACCATAATCATCCTGAAACAAACCAACGCGATTTTTAAAAGATAGTTTTAAAATGTTTTTGCTGTCCGTTAGGCTACTAAACGATTTTGTAAAATTGAAAGTTAATTATTTAATGTTCTGTCAATCGAAACTGTTCTGTCAAAAAAAGAGAAAGTTTGTTGACGCTGTTTTACCTCGAATCTATAAGCTGGCTTTTTTCCAAACCACCCACATGCGTTAAGGTGTGGTACACAGATACTCGCGCATGACGCACAGCAGAGGGACGCCATCCATCCCTGCGACCATCGTATCTACGATTTAGAGAAGACAAAGAATGCAGCCGGTTGAAAGTGGACAAACGCCGATTGAAGTTTGGAAGCTTCTTGAATAATCGCAGCTGAGCCATGGTAATTTTGCTCCTTTTTGGAATTCTACCTTCCATGTCAAACTGAAGTTTTTCTCGAAAAGTGCCAGAATACACAACATCTCCCGATATGCCTGTAATATAAATAAATGCAAACTATTCAATTTAGTCTGTACAATACAATAGTTTTCAGTTTTTCTTTGGAGTGAATAAAAACTTTTACCTTTTACTTCTCATAGCCTACGTGTATGCTACAACGTTGAACCTAAGTAAAGGAAGTTAACCATTGCCAAAAATCAGAAAAACAAAATCAATTTTAAAGTTCAGAAATTGTTTCTAAATTAAGACATATTATCACACTGATGATGACAATGGAAGCTACTTTAAACAAAAAATATTTTAACAAGCTTCCTATTTCAGTAGACGAGAATATAGTCGCTTTATAGTTAAATATTTTTCATCCCTTTTGTGTCCATTAGGTTTAAAGTTACTCAAAAAGTGTTCTGCTGTAGATCAAATTGTTTGTATAAAAACTTGTGTCACTACAAATACAAGTGAGCAACATAATGCAATGCAAAAATACTTAATTGATAATTAAATGTTCATCACTTCGCATTGTTTCATTAGAGCACTAACTGCTAATGGATGACAAATGGACAAAAGATGTAGAACGAAAGCACATCCAACGACAAGCGAATTAAAATTTGTCCGCTCGGGTCAAGCATTATTCTTCTAGCGACGACGTTTGCTCAGCCAGTTGCGACCGGTTTGCACGCAATACACAAAACTGGCCAGACAAAGACGGCATTTCGAACTGACAGTAAAACTAATTGATGGGACGCGCTGAAATTTTTGGCTGAACGGATTACACTTGTGATATGACGACTGTCTGGAAGATAGACTATAAATTAATCAGAACTTTGAACGCAGTCTTTGTACTATTGCGCTAATTCAGACCTGTAAACACAAGATCTTTTCCTAATTGTTGGTTTGATGTGCAGTCTTTTCAAAATGTATAAAGTCACAATTACAATACAACTTCATACTCTGCCGGTCTGCCCTATGTCCACCCAAAACTGTCCAAAATTATTAATAACAAATTGTAACCTACAACCCTTCCAACATCAGCATAGCAACGGTATGAGACGTTCAAGTCTCAATTTGTTAACGTATTTTTGCATAGCCTTAGGTCCTACACCATGCTTCTTCTTGAGGAAATTAGCTTTCATTTAGAAAACACTTTCAATTTTATTAAAAGAGATACCGTAGCCTAGTTTATATCTATTCCGCCTTGATAGCTTAGTTGGTTTGCGCGTGACTTTGTGAAGGAAGAAGCTTCAACATCAAGCGGCGCTGGTTCAACTTTCGGGGTGTGTGCTTGAGCAACGCACGTTGAGGACTGCTTTTCATTCAGCGGCGTCTAATGGATGGAATAATTCCTCGGCAACAACACTTTAACAATCGCAAACTTCACTCAGTCAATCTGGGTCTGCCTCAGTAGTTCAAAGTCTTTACAAGTATGCGAAACTGCTATGATTAAGCTCTCAAAGAAGCTTTCCCAGTCCGAGAATAAAGATTGAATCAATCAATCAAATGTAGGTTAGTTCTTTCAGCTATTTAAGAAAGCGGCCTTTGTCCTGACAGACTTTACAACGTAAACCCATCATCTTAAAATTCATCAAAACTTCACTTTCCGCCGTAAAAGCATATTTAAATATATTGGTTGAAGGTTGATGGTTACTTGTTTTGCAATATATCAAGTGAAAGCTAGTGTTGTCACATTTTCAAATATTCTGAAAATAATTTTGAAATCAAGATTGAATCAAAAATAACTGCGTCTATGATTTTAAACAAGCGAAATTCTTTGAACAACAAAAACGATGTTGATGATGACGATGATAATAAATTTTGAAACGAAATGTTTTAAATTTATATTTATGATTGCTAATTTTTGTTGCACTTTTATAAATTAATTTCCACTCCTTATTCAGGAAAACGGTCCCGAAGCTTTTGCTGGTCGTAAGCTTATGGTTGTATGAAACAACTAAGCCTAGTTAGCTTTGCAATATAATGAAGTATCGGCGATAATTATTTAAGAAAAATGGAATTTATTAGAATCTTAAAGGAATTTATTAGAATCCTAATTAAACGAAAAAGTATTCTTTGAAATATGTTTTAAAAAGTTAACAAAAAGAAAACAGAAATTGTGAATGTTTATTTTGCGAAACATTAAAGTTGTACAAACGTAACCTTACTGACCTGTCGGCAAGACATTGTTTTCAAATTAACGATGGACTGGTCCCAATATCATACTCATACAGACCCATCATTCTAACTTAGGAAAATTGAAAAAAAGAGAGTTTTCAATTCTTAATGAGAAAAGTTTATATTGAAAAATAAAACGCCATTATCATTAATTCACACAATTTTGTAAGTTTTAATCATGGCTACCTAGAGATATTGGAAGGTGGCCTTGGTTTTAATTAATTTTGCTTACTTGGATTTTGGTGAACAGCTTTAAACAATCCGGCAAGTGAAGGTTCTTCTGATCTTTTTCGTCGTCGTAGAATATTCTTTAATCCAGTTCCGAAACTGTGTTTCCTGACAAGGCTCTCATATCGCTTCTTCAAGTGAGCTGGTACTTCAAAGTTCAAATATTCTTTTTTAGTAAAACTTGGTAGTTGATCAATTTTTAAGTGGTTTAAAACATTTTGAAACACTTCATAATTTTCAGAAATTGGTGACTTTGAGGTTTTTGTTACTATCTCAGCCCTGATGAACTTCATCAAAAATACAAACCCAAATATTGAGAAGGTATTTTTCTTCATTTTTTCTAGTTAGAAGAGAAGTTTTGCTGTTCACTTTCCAAGTGCGAGATATAGCTTTGTGTTCTGTCTTTTATAGCCGATACTTCGTACGCAGCAACAGAAAAAATCGCTATTCAAATAAAGCTATTGAATGAGATTATGTCTGGAAATTTGTAAACACAAACATTTTTAAATTTGTCTGACGTCTCGTTCTAAAGAATATTCTATTATTTGCAATAAATTAACGTTTGACAAGTGTCTTGAACTAATTTGCAATCACTGGATTTTGTCTGGCGTTTAGTCTATGAATTTACTTTTACTGTCGGTACGAGAAAACACAATGAATTCCCACAGAAAAAAACTAAAAAGCTAAATGTGATTTCAGCGGGAGGTTCTGAAGCTTGCATTCTTATTTATTTGTAGTCTGGGTTTTACAAACATCTCATTCTAAATCAAAGTTTGTGACATATTGTTCCAGTCCGATCGATTACGATAACCTACTTTGCTATTTTGCTGCAACGGTCTTTTTTTAAGGAACGAACTTCTCACGTTCAAGTCGAAAGATGTTTCTAGATGAATTTAGCAAACTCTTAATAGGAAATTCAACCAATAGGAAGAAGTTTTTTGTCGTAACCAGAATTGCGCCAGATTCAGATGATTGGTTTGCTTTTGAAGGCATTTACACTCAACGAACAACGTTTGATCAATCAAAGATGCATAGAAAAAAATGACGCCATTTTCAAAATCTATAAGTTAAGTTTATTTTAGGTTGATATTAGCTAGCTGCGCAGCCTACACTTAACTTACTTCATTATAAATTAGGCTAACTAAGCCCCATTTACTTCGTAGCACGCAGCATCACTGCAACCTTACAGCTGAACTGACTCGGTTCATGGAAAGCTATTTATTTAAAACACTTCTGTGATTTGTGTTTTTGCTTCTTTGAGATTTGCCATGTAACGAGATAGTCCAAGATAAGAAAGTTCCGAAACCAGACAAAAGTCTTTATTGCAAATAACTAACATTTATCAATGAGCTAATAGAAAATGTTGTTGGCAAACACGTCATTCTAAACTGACAAACCAAGCAACCGGGAATAGTTTTGATGTCACTAACTGTCAAAGACTTAATTTCTTTCAATTCAAGGCTTCTTAATCAGGGCCGTGCTAAACGCCCCACGTACCCCGGCCCGGGGGAGCCCACCGGCTGATTATATGCCCACTCATTTTAGTTTGTTAAATGTTTTTAGACCAGGGGTGTCAAACTCAAATGCACCCCGGGCCAAAATTAAAAAATCTGTACAAGTCGAGGGCCAGACTAGTTCATTATTTATTGCAAAATATATTTCAAGGAACTTCCGACTTTGCAACAATAGGTGGTTTTGCTAGCGATTTTGAGCATATGGGTTGCGCATTTACCGAAACATGATTAAAGTTTAAAAAAAGTAAATTCAGGTCAAGTCATATCTAAAGTCAAAATAGGGCTATTAAATAAAGAAAAATATCAGTTGTATTTCTTGCTTATGGCTTTCAGTACAGCCTATTTAGAGCAGCGAAGGAAAACAATATTCAAACTAAAACCGAAAAACACAAACATGCCTCTAAAAAGCAAGGAAAAACCTACACGAAAGTTTACTTTGCGCATTTGTAACGCATACTACTTTAACCCCGATATTTGGCTTCTCATTTTGGATGCAAGTTTATCAATGTTAATTTGAGGTTAAGCTCTCAGCTGAAGAAATCCTCATGATTGAAGACAGGTGTTCATCAGTAAGGCGTCTCCTGTGTGAAGTTTTGTTTATTTTCTTAACAAATTGCCAGATTTCTTGATTTTGGTAATAAATTTGTCAATAAGGTCTACCCAGAACGCAGTAGCGTAGCCAAAAATTTTCAAAGGGGGGGAGTTTTGACCACCCAGCGGCAGGGGGTCTGGGGGCCTCCTCCAGAAAAATTTGAAAAATTACTTTGAATTTGGTGCATTCTGAGAGCATTTTCAACAAAAATGTGGGTATAAATATTCCTGTAAAATGGTTGCTGTCCGGTAGCATGGCAAAAGGATAAGATCATGTATTCTTGGGCATTTTTCGGAAATAAAGCTAAGTTTCTATGTTTTCTTGTTGCTAATTCCAGGCTGAGTTATTTGAATGTTTGGTATTGGCAAAACTCGCTCTTTTAATGCAGTTTCGTTTAAAATTAGGCAAACTTTGTTTTAGAGACATAGAGACTGAAAGCATCATTCTCAATATCATGACGTCACATGCGTGCCAAAGGGGGTTTGAGTTACAGTTACATAGACAAATTTCATTATTAATCGAGATATGCTATGAAGTTAAATGTGCAGTGAAAATAAATGCAATCGTTTAAGCAAAGATCAGGACATCTCAAATAGAAGTTTACTGCTGAAAGACTACACCACAATGCTGGGATATAGCCTATAAACTTTCAAGAAATAAATTATTGAAATCTTTCTGTGGTCGTGAATGAAATTTTTTGAAATGGCAAGTTAACTTAAATTTTAAACCAAATCTTCTACTCCAATCCAATTTTTATTTGATAAATTTGGTTAAATACCAAAGGAGCATCTTGATAAAAAAAAAATTATGTTTCTAAAAATGCCAAAAAAGTGACCAAAACAAGATTATATTTGTCAAAATGTTCTGGAAAGCAAGCCTCCAATACCTCCTTCAATGTTTTCAACTTTTTTCTATATCCGCAAGTGCATTGTCGGGATAACCTATTAGGCCTACCGGTAACTATTGTTTTCTAGAAAATCTTAAGAGTTGTTTAGCCTACTCTTTCCTAAAATGATGAATGTAAATTTTTCCCCACCTTGAAAGAGTTTACGGCATTAAATGCTTTTCTGGCTTATTTTTAAGCGCCATCACTAAACATAAAGGGCCCTCTAGAGGTTTTCAGAGGAAAGGGGGCGAGATGGTGCTCACACGGCCCTGCATATATAAAAGAAGCCTAGTCTATATGCAGTGTTGTACGTTGACGCTAAGGTTAGCGCCGTCAGTTCATTTTTAAGTTGACGGAAGTGATAGCGCCGTCAACTATTTTGCCGATTTTAAGCGTCAAGCGCTATATGCGTCATTTTTTGTTTTCATGGAAAGTCTCGTTTCACAGTGAGAGTTTCACAATGTATTCTGGCCAGCGCGACTCATCCGAATTACCCGCTTTCGCGTTGGTTGGAATGGTTACCTGGAACACAAGCGGAAGAAGTTCGCCAAATGGTGATCACTCATATCGTGAGCAGTAGCTATGCGAGAACGAGGGAGCGGAGAGAGAAAGCGAAAAATCAATGAATGTCATCGCGGAGGTTGAAGAAACTTTATTTCAAGAGCTCTATGCCCCTGAAAAGAGCGATGTTGGTGCAGTGGACCTCGTTAAAATTAGATTTGCTGCAGTGCCACACCATCACAGCACGCTTGGAACAGTGATAGGCTACCTTTCCGAGTAAACGTTTTTTAGACTTGTGTTTGAAATACAACACACCAATACCATTCAGCGCTGCTGTGGAACGCATGTTTTCACTTGGAAAGGACATTATGCGTCCTAAATGCAGCAGATTGTCAGACAAAAGTATTGAGATGCTTGTGTTTCTACAAAGAAATAAATAATAAACTAAAGCAGCTAATTAGGCCTACAATACAGTCCCAAAACATACAACCTGCTATTTATTTATAGCTATTGTTAGCCTACACTTGGTTGAAATACTTCCGTTTTGTGAGACCCTGACTAAAATAGCGCTGACGCTGACGCCGTCAATTTCTGAGCTGACGCAGTACTTTACGCCGTAAAGTTTTTAGACAATTCGCGCTGACTCCGCCAATTTATTTCATTGACGCGTACAACACTGCCTTTATGTTTCGGTTGTTATGGTGTATTTACATTGATTTGGTCTTTATAGTGATAGCAATTTTTCTCAATTTTTTTAATTGGCCTTCATATTTTTGAATTTTGAACCATGGACAAATAAAATCTAACAACCACACGTCATTTAACATGATATAATAACATAAAAATAAACTAAAAATTACAAACGTTTTACGCCATACTGATGTTGGCCCTCATAAAGTAACCAACTGACTGATGTTCTACATAAGGGAACGTTCAAATATTACGTAACGCCTTCGAGGGGGAGGGGGGGTTTATGCAAAGCGTTACGTTAGCGTCACATCGGGGGGGAGGGGGTTCAAGCAAAACGTTAGGCTACGTAACGCTTTCGAGTACGGAATGATAGTTTTTTGTGCTGAATTTGTAGTGAAAAAGCGTTACATGGGGGAGGGGGGGATTGAAAAAAGCGTTACGTTGGCGTTAGGGTAAGAGGGGGTGAATTGGCCATTTTTTTGCAGCATGCTACCTTATGTACGCTATGTCATTCCAAATGACTTCATGCAGAGTTTTTCAGTAGTATGCACAAGAGGCCTCATCTTAAAAACGTTGGTTTATGATCTCGCACATTTTTTGATGAAAAATTTCCGTTATAAAGTTTGATAGTCGTCGTGTTAAAGCAAATTTTTTTGGGGGTGAATTGGCCATCTTCCTGTTTTAATACTAAAAAAAACTTGCAACTGTACAAAAAAACGAATAATTTTGTGTACTAACAAAGCAACATATGTTCAATGCAAATGAAGCAAATAAATGGTAAAACAAGGCCTGAAAAGGTCTTTCTAAGCAAGTTACAATTTTCATCAAAGTCTAATCCAATTATTCACAGTTATAACAACGATCGACTCCAAAACAGCTCTCACATGACCAGGAACTGCAATCAGGACACTGTAACCAATCTTCACCTTTATCCGATGTGTAATAGTCGGTCCCACACGTGCAGCAAGCCCACTGCTTTGGTTTGTCAGCACCTTTTTTAGATCTTTTTGGAGTTGCTAGAGATGCTGCTAGCTTTGTTTTCTTTGCATCTCTAGATGTTGATGGCACTGATTGTGTGGATGATCTAGGAGATTTAAAACTCAATCGCACTTTTAGATTTTGCTTTTTAGCATGAAGAAGTTTGACTGCAGATGCTTGGTGAGGCTTAATGTGCGTCAGATTAATAGATTTCCTAGGACTTTTGAACACACTACGAATAGATGATGGTGTTGTACTGCATGATGGCGATGACGAATTATCTTTGCTTGATCCAGCTGGTGATGATGAATTAACTCGTTTTGATCCAGCAGCTGCTGGTGATGTATCTTGCGCTGAAAAAAACACGTGAGATTTTGAATATTCCTCATCTGGGACAGCATCTTTATTCAGTGGATACAATCCACAGTAGGCAAAAGAGTCGACAATAAGACCTCTTTTAATCACCATGTCTTTCCACACAAAAAAGAACAACTGGACAAAATCGGTCCTTGCAAGAGCTGAGCTGTTGCTGGTCCTCAGAAATTCTGCCACCGCTTTTGCCCAAAGATTCTTCAACGTTTTGTTGAAGTGAGTATCCAGCGGTTGCAATCGATGGGAAGTATGTGGAGGCAAGCAAACCATGTCTATACCATTATCCATACAGTATTCGATAGCCTCCATTGAGAAATGAGAGCTGTGCCCATCCAAAAGAAGAATGCATTTCTTTCCTGGAATCTTAATTCGTTTACTTTGGAAATGAACTAAGAAATTCAGGAACACATCGGAATCTATGTAACCTGATTTCGTTGAAGTACAAGAAATGCCTTGATCTTTCAAAAGATCTCGGACTTCCTCTGATGGTGCTTTTCCCTTAAAAATTAAGAATGGAGGCAAGCATTCTCCCGAGGCACTAACTGCTGGAATGACTGTTGTTAAACTCCCCCGTTCTCCCACTTGGATGGAATGCACAGCTCGTGATCCTTTCGTAGCAATGACTCGATTAGAATTGCTTGGAACAGAAGATAAACCTGTTTCATCAATGTTATAAATTACCTGAGGGTATTCTTTAATGCTGTTGCTGGTGTAAATGTCATCCAGGTCACTGTAAAATTCTGTCACTCTCTTTTTGTTGAAAGCATGTGCACGTGAAATGCTTAAACCTTCTGGTCTGCGAATTGAAAGAAATGGGTGCCTTTTTTTGAATGAGAACCACCAATCTCTAGAGCACATTTTGTTAGTTTGCCAGTTGTTTGGCACTTTTCCCGGTAGTAATCCGCGTCGATTCAGTTTGCAAGCATATTCATAAGACAACTGCAGAAACCTTTCAATACTTAAAGGGAAGCCTCGATTTTCCATGTACTGCAACCGTAGTGCCATCTCGTCTTCTTGCATAGCTGAGAAAATAGTTGCTCCACCAGGAGGTCGTGATGTTCCAGGATTTCGGAGATGATTGGATAGCGTTTTTCTTGGAATTCCATACACCCTTGATGCAGAACTTGGAGTTTGATCTCCACATTGAATGGCCAAAATAGCAGCTTCAAGAGCACTTGAATCGTAGTTACCATACTTGTTTTTCGATTTGTAGGTGCGCGGCATGTCTAAAATTACAGAAATATGCAATTTATGTGTTATACAAATCACAAGATCACCAAGTTATTTGATGACTAACTACTTCCATAATCAGTATAAACTGTCGACGCCAATTTTGCGTTAATGGGGGTGAATTGGCCAGTATATGAATAGAAGGTTAATTGTCGACTTTGAAATGAAGTGGTGTTAAAAACAGTGAATTGCAGCTGATGCTAGACTGATCAACTGGTCTGACTGTTTTGTGCCGAGATTTGAGCAGTTTCAAAATTTTACAATTTGGCGTTACATGGGGGAGGGGGGGGTCAAAAATTCGGAAAAAAAGCGTTACGTAATATTTGAACGTTCCCTAAGTTGAAATTACAAAACTGATCTACAATTCTACATAGCCTACACAAAATCGAAACGCATCAGAATGAAACGGCAAAGCAGAGGAGAGGTTATGGTTCAAGAAAATTATCTCTTCATATTTTGGTTCCTAAAATTGGATTTTCTGTTGGTTTTGGTTGTTAACTTTGAAATTAAGACTCGCAGTTAGGCTAGTGGTCGTATTTCGTAACGCAGGTTATTAACGTTTTAAATTTATGTTTCGTGCTTTTTTCCATGTTTAAAATACCATCAGGGGTAAAAAACAGGTATCAGAGATTGGTAACCCAGGGCATTTGAGAATATTAAAAGTATTTTTGTTCCCTCTATTTTTACATAAATATTGCGCATTGTATAACACAGTGCTCGTCAACCTTTCAAACAACAGCAGGAGCTTTTTCATCGTGGCTTGGTTTTGAATTTTTATTCTCGGACTGACAAAGACTTCATAGATTATTACTAATGGTAGTTTCGCATCTTGTAGGCCTATTTGTAGAGACTTTTGACGGAGAGCGGGTTACCGAAACTGAGGTTTCCTATAGTTGGGATTTATTCCATCCATAGCAGTTGCCTCTGAATGGAGAGCAATCCTGATATGCGTTTCTCAAGCGCACACCCCGAGAGCCGAACTAGCGCCGCTTGATCTTGAGTTGGGTGCTTAACCACTGAGCTAACGGGGGGAAAATTTTTTTCATTCGCACAATCTAAAAATAGTTTCCTTGCAGTTACTTGTTTTCCCTATTTTTGGAATAACAGGAGGGTTTCAATAAAAATTTTAAATTGATAGCTGAAGTTGCAATGGATTGAGCTTGATCCAACTCTGATGCATTTCACTCGTTACTGCTTTTTGTCACTTCAAGACATGTGAAAGGAATTCTGTTTTATCAACAGTAGGCCTAACAACAAAAATTATTTGCATTTTTTTATTGAACCATCTAAGTTTAACGATCATTTGCTACTGAACATTTCTGAAAGTTTCAGACCAAAGCCTCAAGTAGGCTATGAGGTCATAAAGAATAACATAATGCAACACGAATAACTGACTATAGGCTACAGTAAACTAAACACATTAATTCCACTCAAGTTCCAATTAAACAAAACCACGAAAATACAGTTACGAATAATGTCAAGAAGAACAAACGGAAAGATTTACCACCTTTGTTTGTGACGTGGTGCGTGATTTCAATAAACCAACGCCATTAAAGTTCATGAACAATGCAACTTCTCTCAATTTGCCAGCAAACATTGTGCTGTCAATGAAGCGAAGTAATTGAAATCGTTTTTTTTTTGTTTTTTTGATGATCTCTTGTTTGCTTGTTTTGTCTTTAATGGTTGCATTGCACAGTTTGCACCATGGTGTTCTTATCTTTATCAGCGCCTGCATTGCAAAAAGACTTTTAATGTTGATGTGCGGTAAAACCTTTAATTGTTTCCTTCTAGCAGAACTCCTAAAGTATACCTAAGAGTACATTGAAAAGTTGCCATACCAGTGGACTGCAAAGCGCGGAAACGGTAAATTTATTAGAATGCCCATTAACCTAATTGTTGCGAAAGACTGATTACTGACGTTCGTTTTTCGCACAAAAAACAAAACAATCAGACTATATTTAAATGCTACTTGTCCACTGAGCAAATGCGAGCTGTGAAGCTATTCAGTAAATATGCAAACGAGTGCTAATACACAACTTGACATACACAAAAGTTTAGGTTAGTACAAAGCTAAAAATTCATCATGTTCAAATTTCAATTCTTTCCACTAATTGGGATTAGGCATACGAAGCCGAGTAACGTGATCAAGTTTAACATCTTCAAGTTTATTACATATAGAAACACAAAACTACGCAACAAATTAAGTATCGAACGTTTTCGACATCACAAGATGTCCTCTTCAGGAATAATATACATACAACTTAACTACATCTGAATAAAATACAATGGTTAACTAAATCTATAACAGAAAAAGACAAAAACTGCACAGTACTTCTGACTAGCTCAAACTCAACGATAGGCTCCACGAGAATCAAAGGCAACTGCATCAAAAGGTGTTAAACAGATCACAGATATGGTAGAAAGGCAAGGTGCGAAAAAACTAATTTTACAATACAGACAGCAAGAAAGACGAGCCGCAAGCATACAATTGTCTGTTCAAAAGTGGATTGTGACGTTTTATGTACAAGGCTTCCAAGATCTTAGTTTGATACCCAGACCTGCCTCTGGACATGATCTCAAATTGCTTGATAGAAACGTTGTTTTGACATTCTGTACATGAGAAAATGTGATCTTTAATTGCGCTTTTCTGTACAGAATTCAAATTGAGGTGTTCCCCAGCTCTAGTCGATAAATGTCTTGTTGACATACCGATGTATGTCAGGCTTGCATCACGCAAATGACAGGTCGACACCTGCCCTGACATCCAGCTCGGGTCTTAGCCACTGCATCAAGGTTGGTATAAGGCAGAATCCCTCGATCTACTGGCAAGGCCTATGAGAGGGGGGTACGGAGGGTACGGCGTACCCTTGAGGGCCCTGGCCTGTGTTTGTTGGGGGGCCCGAAATTGTGATTTTATAGTTTACGCTTAAAATTGTTGGTTAAAACCATCCTAAACGACTAAATTCAAGCATAAAAATTAGTCCTGGGGGGCCCGTAGAGTAGCAAAAGGGCCCGGAAAGGTAATTGAGTGCATTGCGAGCAAATTAGGAACCCAAACTGGTGATTTAATGCTTTATGTGCAAAAATGTTCTGTTAAAAGCACCCTAAATTAAATCATAAAAGTTGGTTACTCTCCTGTCTGGAGGGGGGGTGGGTACAATGTAGCAAAAGCAGTTTTGAGAAAAGCCCGGGTCTTTTGGTTTTTTTTAAAACTATTTGAAAAAGGTAGTTTCACGCTTATTTCACTTCAAATAAACTTCGGAGTTAAAGCAGGAGCCGGAGTCAATACTTTCGGAGCAGAAGCTGAGCCGGAGTAAAAAAAACGACTTCGTTCACCTCTTGTGGCATGTGAATGCAAAAGTTAATGAAAAAAGGTTATTGGTCAGATGATTAATTTGATTGTTTTTTAACAAGATGTTATGTTTGAACCTTGGTAGAGTGCTTGACTTGTACCAAATACATGTAACACTCAGTAACGTTAACAGATTTAACATTTTTAAATAAAAACACAAAAAAAAACAAGAAAAAACTATCCAACGTTTTCGACACCACAAAGTGTCCTCATCAGAAATAATTATAGGCTACATCTAAGAGAAACAAATAAATCAGTTTGAAATTTTTATATTAAAGCTGTACTAGCGACACCTCTCAACAGCACCATCAACAACGGACACACGAATTCAATGCAGGATACACAAATTGGCAAGGAATAGATCACATGATATGCACAACACAAAACACTAAATAATAGTTTTATTGCAGCCTGATACTATTATTGCGCACGGTGTACGGTCGTTTGGTCGACAGACATTTGGTCGACAGGACGTTTGGTCGACAAGACATTTGGTCGACAGGACGTTAGGTCGACAGAACGATATATTTTAGGGTTAGAGTTAGGGTTAAGGTTAGTTAACTAACCCTAACTCTAAAATGAATCGTTCTGTCGACCTAACGTCCTGTCGACCAAACGACCGGGTACCATTGCGCACAGATGTGCAATTCTGTAGTAAAATTTTGTATGGTGTGCAATACGCCTAAGCGAATATCACCCGTTTTGCCCAAGACAAAGGGGCCCGGAGTGACTCTTCGTACCCCTAGTGAAAATTTCTCTCAGAGGCCCTGTCTACTGGTAAAAAAGGTTCATGCAAAGAAAAAACACATTTGTTCTGTTATTGACTAAAAAAAATAATTGTCCAAACTAAGATAGACCACATGTAGACTGTTTCGAAAGCAGGTTAACGTGAGCACAGAATGTAAGATGCACATTGACTGCAATGATTGATTTCCCAAGCTTAGAACAACCTGCATCCGTGCGATTAAAGTACAATCACTTTAACGTAAGTAAAACCAAAGCTTACTTTGACAAATGTGAATCATCTTCAACACATTTTTATGTTTTTTCATAGTTGACTATTCTTCAGTTTCAGAAGTCTTTTTGACTGTATTCTAGAAAAAACACCAAAACGTAGATATGTCATTTTTGAAATAACCTAAATATTACCACAGACATATACAACCAAGCAACCACACGGCATTTAACATAATCCATTAAAATTGAACATAAACTATAAGCTACAAACGTTTTCGGCCATACACACGTTAGCCCTTATCAAGTAACAAAAAAATAACTGCTTATCATATCTACACTGAAAATGAATAACTGATCTAAACACTGAATTGAAAAAACGAAATGCAAAATGAAACGGCATAGCATAGGAGAAAGGCACATCACATGGCGTTTAAATTACACGAGGCAAAGATGCATCATATGACGTATCAAGAAAAGACGTTGAGTAAATAAGAAGCACCTGAGGCAAACAACTGTGTATTGAGGCGAGGATTGTATGATTTTATTAGCAAAGCCTCGTGGATTTTAGTGTCGAATTCGGTGGAACATTTACGCATAATTCTAAACGACTCCAAGGATGGTTTGTTATTAGAACATGTTTGGCAATCGAATATGTGATCTTTAATGGCACTTTGCTTGTTCAAATTAGTTCAATCTAAGTGCTCTCTCACTCTCGTGGCCAAATACCGCGTAGACATACCGATGTATGTACAATTCGCGTCATGCGAACAAGTGAACTTGTACACGACATTTGAACACAAGTATTGCGTCTTTTGCCTCGTGTAATTTAAACGCCATGTGATGTGCCTTTCTCCTATGCTATGCCGTTTCACTTTGCATTTCGTTTTTTTCAGTTCAGTGTTTAGATCAGTTATTCATTTTCAGTGTAGATATGACAAGCAGTTATTTTTTTGTTACTTGATAAGGGCTAACGTGTGTATGGCCGAAAACGTTTGTAGCTTATAGTTTATGTTCAATTTTAATGGATTATGTTAAATGCCGTGTGGTTGCTTGGTTGTATATGTCTGTGGTTGAAGAAAGTGCCCTCTTTACCAAAATTGTACCTAAATATTATTGCACCAATGCTTTGATTTTAATTTAGACAAAAGCTTTTACTGAATTGACTTAATTAAATCTCATTCTATTTCAATAAGTTGTCTACATATTAGCATATTAATTATTAAACGTTCAATCAAGGCATCAATTTCTGAATCTTTTCCTTAGCCAACAACATAATCGGCAGACGTTGAATATATCGCACCACCTTTCATTAAATACATTTATTATGCCAAAGAGCATTTTTCGACAAGTACCAGCTACAATATGTGATGTTATCAGCAGCCCAATGAATGGAAAAGGTGCCAAAACAAAAGTGTATGGAAAGGACCAGGGTCCAGGACCGTAGCCAGCACAAACATTTTGGAGGGGGGCAAGTAAGTACTTTTGCATATGTGAGTGGGAACCTCACCCCAAAAAAATTGGAAAAAAATACCTTAATACTGCGCATTCCGAGAGTATTTTAAAAGAGACTCATCTATTGTAGGCCTACCTGCTTGGTTGACACCAGTCGTGTCTTAATTTGTTCATAAATAGATTGGTCAAGCTGTCTAGAAAAGGTTGTTGAAATTTGTGTGTCACCTCGCCTGAAAAGAAATAGCGAGCATCATTTCATGATGGTTGATCAATTCAATAATCATGTAATGTCAATTACGTTATACATGCCATTTATGCTACACTAATCTAATATGCAACACCTCTTACCAGAGTTTATTTTTTACCCTTTTTGGGCTACAAAAGGATCAGTAGCTTTTTTATTCTGTGGGCTAGTTTAAGATAGACATCATTTCCACATGCTGGTCAACAACGTATCACAAATGAAGCAATGTAGGTTTACTTTACGTAAATTTAATAAAACTTTGTTAGAAACTTTTATAAAGCACATCATAATTGAAAAAAGTGTGATCACTGAATGTTACAACGCTGCAAAACTTTTGGTTTGGATTTTAAATTTTTATCCTCGGACTGACAAACCCTTGATAGGTTATTCCAGGTAGTTTTGCATACTTGTAGAGGCTCTTGATGCAGGGCGTTGCCGGAGAATTATTCCATTCACTAGGTGCCGCTGAATAGAAACAGTCCTAAAAGTGAGCTGCTCAAGCGCACACCCAAAGAGTCACACCAGCGCCTAAAATCTAGTCGAATATTAGTATGGAAAAATAGCACAAGAGTACCACAAAAATTTATATAAACGACTGATGTATCAGCAGACTAAGTGTAGCGGAACGAATTCCAGTCAGATTTAATGCTTGCATATTGGCATGGCTTGTGGATGTACGTCACCAGGGAACTACCATGACATTAAATCATAGAGCATAGCTCACCACTCCACCAGTTTGAGGACTTTGGCAAGATGGGTAAAAGTACCCAAATCATGTTCCTTGCGTACCACAAATGGAAAAATCACGACACTGCATTACTTATATAGTGATAAGGCGTTCCTATCTAGCATACGATTCACTGCACTGAGGAGACCTAGAGGTCAAAACAGTGGCATCCTGTCTGCAGATACAGTTTAAATATATCTTACATGTATATGATCCAAGCAACAAAAAAACAACTGCCGTAAGTAAGAATCCCTTTATAAAAATCAAAACGTGTTATAGTTCTTCTTTGATAAAATGCTCTGGGACTCTGCATGCGTCTGTATAACACTTTTCGAGAAACTTTGTTGTTAGCAGATTGAAGAGAGCTACTTGGATTTGAAGTAGGTGTGATTTTTGATAAAAACTTTCCCATAATACATATGCTGATATTTATATCAAAAGACAACAGTACATAACTTGCCAATTTCTGCAAACACATTGAAGTAATGAAAATTATAATTTTTATCAACAATTAAGCACCAGTGTTACACTTTTGCATCAAGAAAGGAACTTATAAATATCCATTGCCAAGCATCAATCTAAAACTTTGTGAGGAGCTTCGAATGACTTTAACTTCAATGACACAACCCATATGCCGTCATGTCTGAATGGTACAACATCATACTAACATTTTACCTGAATGAAGTGGTGCTGTAGTGAAACACTTCAATTCATGATTAGAGTATTAGCTAGGTCCTCTGTGTTTGTTATTGATTTTGCTGTTCAGAGGTATTGCTATCAGTGCTAATGTAGCAAAAACCCATCACTGGCATATGTACTTACATATTTTTTTAATAAATTTTTCATAAAAAAACACGTTTCCATATGTTGCAAAGTATACAATTGGATCCCTATGCTGTATACGAAATAGCAGGATATAGCAAAAAATTACAAAAACCTGGCTTACACTAATGTATAAGTAACATGAAGTGTCAGTAACCTATTAACCTTGAAAAGGTTATTGGGGTCAAATCTGACTCCAAGAGAAGGGTAATACTGATAACTTTTTTGGGTTCCGGTTCTTAAAAGTTTGAGCAGCAACTCTAGAAATTATTCAATAATTGTGTTTTAAGAAAAATAAAAATAAATATCTTTTGATCTAATGCTCCTGTGTGTTTTTCACAAGTTTGAAAAAAATATACCCAAAACTGCAATTGAGGTCAAATCTGACTCAACAGTGGAAAGATGCTACATGTTTGCATTATAAAGTTTTCAGTTCTTTCATATTGTTGATAATTGTTGATAAGGGGATCAGCATTGTCCTTAATAATTTCTAAATAACCTACTGTCTTAAATGCATGACGAAAGTGGGTGAAATGTTAACATGGATTTTTTGTTCTTTTCACGTTGTTTGTAATCAACTCTGACCCCACACTGTGGGCTGTACCAAATTTTGGTAACTTTGTCGGATTACTTAGCAAGTTCCCCATTTGTGGGGCCCACAGTATTCTTCACACAAATGACAAGTCTTGGCATTACTTTATGACTATGTCGTTAACAAGGAAAAGATGGTTCATTTCTCAAAGCTACTTGTGCGATAAAACATCTTCTCATTGTTAACAACTAAATCATAAAATACCGCTAAACCTAGTTATTTGGGTGAACAACACAGTAAGGTCAAATATGACCTTAAATAATGTTTATGGTCAGTAAAAAATCCAATTATTGTATGAAGGTTTAACTAAATAATTTGTCAGATTTTATTTTAGACATGTGTCCATTAGGGATGCAACCTAGTTCGTACCATGAACAGTTCGTACCTTGAAAAGACCGAGAGAAAAATTAAAAAAGCCAAAGTCTCTGATCGCAGTTTCCGCAATCATTTAAAAACTTTCCCCCTGAAAAAATTGTGAGAAAAATTAGCTCAAAGCCGAAGTCCGCTGATCGCAGTTTCCGCAAACATTTTTCCGCAGTTTTTGCTAACCCTAACCACAGAGTAATCTATGCTCTAACCGTAACATTCGCTGATCGCAGTTTCCGCAAACATTTTCCCGCAGTTTCTGCTAACCCTTATCCTAATTCTTACCATAGAGTAATCTATGCTCTAACCCTCGCTGATCGCAGTTTCCGTTAAACGCAGTTTCCGCTTACCCATGGATCACGGAATTAGAAATTAATAAAAATTAAAAATAAGAATTAAAAATCTAATTCGGTGATCCATGGCTCACCCTAACTCTAACCAACTAACTAACTGTTTAACATCTTATCTAACAAATAGAATGCAAAGTACAAAAATTAACGGTAAGAATTCTAATTTCAATGTTGTTAAATGTGGTGTCCCACAGGGGTCAATCCTTGGTCCCTTGCTTTTTCTTCTTTATGTAAATGATCTTCCAAATGCATCTTCTTTTTCAACTACGGTACACTTTTTGCTGATGACTCAAACTTTCATATGTCAGATAAATGCCTGTCATCTCTCCAAAAAATGTCAATAGAGAAATAGAAAAAATTGATGTGTGGATGAAATCCAATAAACTTTCATTAAATTATAGTAAAACTACTTATATGATCCTCTGCAACAAAAAAAATGCAGCAGAAAATTTTAGTCTGTCTATCAGTGGCCGATCCATCGAAAGGAAGAAATGTATAAACTATCTAGGTGTAACTTTGGATGAGCGATTGACATGGGATAGTCATATTATTAATCTTAGAAAGCAGCTTGCAAAGGTCTGCGGCATAGCATTTAAGCTGAGATACATTGCTCCTTTAACAATATTACAAACTTTGTATTATGCTTTGTTTCAATCCAAGATCCAATGCTCGATTATAAATTGGGGAAGAGCAAACTCTACATTGCTTGCTCCACTACAAGTGTTACAAAACAAGTTCATTCGATCCTGCTTATTTTTGCCAAGGTCAACAAATACAACTGTTCTTTATCACCAATTTAATGTGCTCAGAATTGACGATATTATTAAATTAGAGACTGCAAAATTTATGTACAAATATGTACACAAAATGCTGCCCCGGGCCTTTGCTGGCTGCTTTATTTTTGTAAATGAAATTCACCATCATAAAACCCGTCAGAACCAAAAGAATGATTTATATTTGCCTTCTACAACATCAAACTCTGGTAAGAAGATGCTATGTTTTAATGGAGTGAAACTATGGAATCAAGTACCAAAAGAAATAAAAGAAAAGTCTTACAATGTTTTTAAATTCATATATAAATGTTTATTAAAGAATTTGTGCTATGATCACTCCTGAAACGTATCATCCGCTTATTTTTCTACACAGTTTTTTTTATGTTGCCCTGTGTTATTCCATTGTTAATGTTTACAAATTAAAGTGCTGGTATTGTGCTATATATATATATTATATACCGTACCGTATGTGTTAATGTTCTTAATTTTGGGTCTTTTGTTTAAATGTTTGGGTGGCAGCTGACTTTGGTGACCTTTTGGTCTTTCGCTGCCATCCTTGTTGTGCGAATTATTTGTGTTTATTGTGTTTTTGCTTTTTGTGTCTTTCTTTTTCGCCAACAAAAACAAAAAATAAACTGAACTGAACCATAGAGTAATCTATGCTCTCTAACCCTAACCCTCGCTGATCGCAGTTTCCGCAAACATTTTTCTGCCGTTTCCGCTAACCTTAACCCTCAAGTTTGTTTTAAATTGTTTGGGGAAACTCCGATTAACGACTTCGGCGTTGTGTTATTAAACTGCAATCAGCAACTTTGGCTTTTTTAAATTTTTTCTCTTGATCTTTTCAGGGTACAAACTGACTGTACGAATGGTTCAAGGTACAAACTAGGTTGCACCCGTCCATTAGCAGGCCTCGAAATTCCGGCGGTCATGGCGGACATGACCTCCGGAATGACCTCGAATGTCTGCCGAAGCCGACTCATTGGTCGGTCATAAATGACCGCCGCAAAATTCTTGACAAAAATAGAGCTAATGCAGCAAAAATATATTTTAAATTTGAATTGTTACAATTGTTTGTTTAACGCGAACAAATACGGAGCTGAAGCAACAATAGTACAGGCAATTGCTTTAAAGATCACATTAAAGTGGCGTGGTTAACGAGCTGATGGCAAAAGTAGCCATTTTTACATCATTTTAACGCCTTGCAATGTTGCCTTGAAATAAAGTTATCTGAACTTTTCGGCAGGATATGTATTCAGCCCTCGAAATTAGCTGCCATCTACGACGGCAAAAACATTGCCGTCGCCAAATCAACAAACCTTGGATTGCGGCGGCAATTGCCGTATGCTTTAATCAAACGAAATTTTATGCGCTTCTTCTTCATCGTCTGTCATACGGCGGTAGCCAAGAGCATCACGCAAGCTATTTTATGCGCTGACAATGCTCTTGTGAACTGTAAAAAGTTTGCAAGTTCCTTATAAATACTGGCTTAATTGTTACGCAAAAGTTATTCTTTCATCGAAGGGAATGCTTATTTTTGACCGGTGTCGTTGCGAATATAAAAAGTGGTACAAAATTGGATAAATGGTTCTTCGGCAGTAAAGAAAAGTAATGCTTCCGATTATGTGGCATCGCGCGTTCATGAACGGGCAGTTTTACGTCTTCAAGTATTCCAGTGACGACGCGACAACCTCATCCTTCGATGTTTCCGATTCTGACTAGTTTATCAAACAGACTTTGTGTTGCTCGCAGTATCCTAATTGTGCCGAAATTATGTTAGTGTACTGTATGCGTAAATCGAGGCAATCTCCTCGCAGGGAGCTATTGATTTGTTATCGGTACCTGATTGAGCAATTAACGTTATTTCATGATAATTTAACGTCGCTAGATGTCGAATTAATGTAAAACAAACGTAAATTAAATCGATTTGTGCTAACTCGAACGTTGAATCAACCCAAAATTAACTTACTTTTCCCCCCCAATGAGTTATAACGTGAATCACCGTAACAGCGTGCGTATCGCGTTGATCGCTACTTTTGGTATTATTACATCACAACAAATCAAACAGTGCGGTCGTGATAGACTATTCGCTTATTTTTTTTCTCTTCTCGTTTTACATGTTTTGGTACAATTTTTTCGTAATAAACGTTCACAGCAATTGCCGAGGCAATTTCAACTTTTACCGTTTGGCCTCGTCAACGTTTTTGCGAAGTAGAAATATGCTAATTTTGAAGACTGTGTGAGTGTTCACAGCAAGTAAAATAGTCCGAGGTGAGGTCTTGGTGCGATGTTTCTGCTGATTAAACTCACGCTGCGAGTAAATCAAACAGGAAGAAATTTTGAACAATTTTTGTCCGAATTAAACGCTCATTTTGCGACGGCATTTGTATTGCCGTAGCAGAATGGCCATTATGACGTTTACGACGGCATTTACCACGGCAATTGCCGTGTGCCGCCGCTAATTTCGAGGACTATGTATTCTAATTTTAACAATGAGGATTATTGCGTTACATTGATCGTTTGTTAAAAAGAAACGTCACAAAGAAGCAAGTCTCGGCTGGGTTCCGCACGTGCTTAGGCGAATGTGGCGACCTTATTCACGCTGATACTGATAGAAATAGAGTTTCTGCACGGAAGGGAGCGTGTTAGACTAACACTAATTGTGTTAGTTAGCTTAGTTAACACTAACACTATTGAGGGCTAACACTATTGAGTCACTGATGCGGATTTGTCTGGACGGTCCTGAGCTGGAGATTTACGACCCCGCGCCGGCAGTAATCGCTTGGCACAACGATTCTATAACGCAAAAACCACGGAATAAGTGATCGTAGTTGCTTTTGTAATAAGGAAATTTGGATTGTTGTTTTCAATTGCGTTTATTGCGTCGTTACACGACTGTCATTAACGCACTGATTTATTTGCAAGCAATCTGCTCCAGTATACTTCAGGGTCGGTTAATTAAGCCATCAACCATTGCAGAGTTATTCTGTTGTAGAAAATCTTCTACAAACATGACTACACAATACTGTAGTGTGATTTTGTGCAAAATCTACTACATGCAAAAAATATGTCCGGTTGAGATATTAAATGTCCGCTGAAAGGGCCAGTCCGGTAGGACATGCATGACCGCCGGAAAAAAGTACAAATTTCGAGACCTGCATTAGCGCATACAATAACCATTTTTGAGTGTTCACTTTTTGGCAAGTTTTAAACGTACATATCCTTCATAGTTTATGCAGTTATTCTAAATATCCTACCAAATATTACTACTGCAATATGATCTGAAAAACTAATTGTACAACTGTAAATCAAGGATGTGTTTTAAGTTTGACAAAATACCTGAACACTTAAACATGGGTCAGCATCTTTTTTTATGAGGCATTGCAGTTATTTGTCTAAGTGTTCTGAAAGTGTCACACTCTGCCAGCACAGAAAAAAAATGAAAGCATCACAGTGCACTTGTGTAAGTGCAGGGCAATACAAGAGAATCCTTTAACTAAAAGCAAATTTCGGACAACATTAAGGGCCTATCCAGTAACTTACAGTAGGCCTACAGAGTACAGTACTTGAATCCACCCTTGAAAGCTCATGTGTGTTGCCTCAGTACTTTAAGTAAAAAAAAATTTTGTTTCCTTTTTTTTTGTATATATGCACATAAAATCCTAGTGATCTGTATATTCTTGCCACAAACCTATCATACCCTGAAAACTTTAAGGCCTGCATAAAATAATAAAAAGCTTTGCCTCAATAATTTTGAATAATAATTGAACATCTCATAGCGGTACTCAGCACTACCGGTACTTCACAAATTTTTCCACTCTGGTTTAACCATAGATGACTAATAACTAACTTACTATGATGGTTTAACCACCAGATTACACGACAACGGTCAAAGCAAGGCGATCTCTATAATTATAGAAATTAATAGAATATGTTATAGAGATCGTCTTGGGTCAAAGCTATGTAAGATATCTATGGTCAAAGCCAAAGGTTATCTCTCAGCATAGAGTCTATGCGGCACCCTGGTTGGGAACCACTGGCATAGACCACATAGACATCTTTGCTCTCAGCTACTGTTAACAAGGCTGCCAGGTCCACTTATGGAAGAAATGCCAAACAACTGATCAAAAAAGCCAAATGACCTAAAGAAATGCCAAATAGACAAAACGCTGCAAAATCGAAGGTTTGTTCATTAATAAGTAATGGATTCGGTAAAAATGGATAAAACTGCAACAAATCTCAGCCTACAATTGCTGCTATTGCACAACCCAGCTATCTTCATTCTTGAGAGTACCGTATTCTTCAGAAAAAAAGAATTTTGAAAAAGTGCTAAACAGGATTTTTTCATGCCAAACAACATAAAAAAAGCCAACCTGGCATCCCTGATCGTTAATAGTTTAACCATCAGTGTTGCCAGATATTCTTCTTCCACAGATTATTCATGTTCTGTCTGCTGTAATCTGCCATACGAACTCCCTCCATTTTGTTTTGACTTTTGTTTTTACTAACACTTCCGGCATGCTTTTGATTCCAGTAATTTGTTTGATATTGCCAAAAAAATTTTTTTCTTCTTGTTTTTGTGTTCGTTTGCCTTGCACTATCTCAGTCAACAATAAATTTTCTAACGAGTTGCTTCTTGCTATGTGTCCGAAATAGCCAGATAGACAGGGGAGGAAGACAAGGCACCTTCACGTGTGGTCACAGCGGTAAACCATAATCTCTTCGTGGGAAAATTGTAACGTAAGATTCCCAAATCCGTTCGTCTGCATGCAATGACCCAAAAATAAACACACTTTCGAAACGTCTATTCAAACAGTGTATTCCAGTAAAATTAGCCCGAGGCTATCGAAAATAGGTGTAACGCCTACACCTCTAAAAAAACTGTCACTACAATACAGATTAATTGGATAAAAGACGGAACTTTTGTCCAGCTAGCAAGCACTAAGCCAACAGTTAAATGTGCGGCCAACTTTCAAACAATCATTTTACGAATGACCAGAATAGATATCAATATCTCAAATTCACGTAGAAAGTAACTGTGACGCAATAAATGAAAGACAATTATGAAGTCATTCCAACAGGTGTTTAAGCTGATGTAATATTTCCTGTTTAAACAGGCCCAAACAGGTCTTATGAACGATGGTGCAATTTTGGCACATGCTTTAGGAATTTCCATGACGTAATATTCAGTAGACTTGAACGGTTTTATATGACGTTTGATTTGTACAGAGATTGGCCGTAACATAGCGGCCCCTAGTTATGACAGTCTAACATGGCATAACTAAAAAAGAATTGAAGGACAATCGTGAGCCAATGAATAAAACACACGATACACAAATTTTTTGAATCACTCACGTTTAAGTTAATACGCAAATACAAAGGGCATGCAAAGAATGAACAGCAATAAGAATAAACACGACGATACATGAAATTGGTACCATAGGTACACTCTAAATGACGCTATATACAATAGTTGCGATAATAACCGACTGTTCCGGGCTCAGACAAGTATCGGCCACCGCAGACAAAACCAGGCTCAAACCCTAACACTTAGGTGTTCTTTACGGGGGCGAGGCACGAAATATCCCTCAACACGTAGTCTACTTTCACTTTCCCCGTACTCTCATCATAGTTGCAGACGGCAACTTTGGCTCTACGAACCACAGGCTTCCCTTTCCTAATTTGTGGAACTACCTCATGCACCCTCCCAAGTTGATACTTCCCACGTTTACCAATGTCTTGGAGAGAACCTACCACTACAAGTTGACCAGGCTCCAAATTCTCGGCCATTTTTAGCCATTTTTTCCGGCCCTGAAGACCTGGCAAGTAAAAATCGATCCATTTATTCCAAAACTGCTGAGAAAGTGACAAATTGAACCGATAATCCCTTCTTAATTGGTCACGATCATGTGGTTGCCCAACAGCACAGTATGGGTCTAAGTATGGGGTCAAAAGTGAGGCAGGGGTGATGACAGTAAAATCCCTAGGGTCGTCACTCAAAGGTACCAAAGGGCGTTCGTTCACGATCCGAACGGCACTGCCTGTGTACGTAAGCAGTTCAATAAAATTGGGCTTACGAATTGAAGAGTCCAAAATGTGAAAAAAGTATTTGGTCACATCAGCCATGAAACCAAATCTTTCAAGCCGAAATCTAGCCAAGACATCTGCCAGAGGGTTTAACAAGTCAGACAATTCAGGACAAGAAGACATTACATCATTTACACAAGTTCCTCGGAATTCAGATTGTTTTAAAGCCTTCTTCTTTAAATCAGCAGCTCTATCTGACGCCAACACAAAATTGTTAGGTAAATCAATAACTTCCTTCAACGGAACAGGTATCTCAAATCGACCATCTTTCAACTCAATATTCGGTTCGACAAGTTCTCTAGCCAAAATATCATTGCGAGACAATTCACAGGTTTCATTTTGCAAAGTCAAATCCTGAATGACTTTATTCAGGTCTGCTATTTCCATATCGCGAGACTCAATTTTACGCTGAAAGCCAGAGATGACATCCGACTCTGAAGACGTCTGCACTCTGCACACGTTAGCAACGCTTTCAACTAAGGGTGACTTACCACCACAAGCCAACCAACCGAGAGGAGTGAGTAAAGCATGCGGTTCACTGCGATTTTCACCAACACGTTCTTCTTTTGTCCACATCAAATAAGCGTTGTCATTGCCAATCAGTACATCTACAGTACTACAATCATTCAAATGAAACATATTCACGTCATGAAATTGACGGAAACTACTTAAATCCTGCTTATGTGGTAAAGTCTTAACATCGTCAGCCCAAGCTGGGTTAACCACCGAAGTGATATCACAAAACAGTTCATTCGTCTCTAACGACTGAATGTTGAGTTTAACAAGTTCAGCACAAGTAGGTTTCTGACCAGCCAGAGTATCCATTTTAAACGACGCTTTATCATACGGTTTAAGACCAAGTTCGCACACCAAATCACTCGAAACAAACGTCAACTGCGAACCAGGATCATGCTGACAATACACCAACTTCGATTTGCCAGTCATTGGATTCAAAACACGAGCAGCAGTAACGCGGTTAAAGGCTGCTTTAACATTTCCAATCTTAACATTACGCACAGGAACTCTGGCACCAGCCTCATCTTTACCGACCGAATCCAGAGAATCACGTGACGTCACATAAAAATCATGCAGAAGAAAATAGTGTTTCCTATCGTTGGTAGGTCCACACTTACGACAGTTATTTGCATGATTACAGTCTCTAACCATATGCTGGCGCAAACAATTCAAGCATTTGCCAGCTTTCACAATGACATCTCTCCGATCTTTAGGTGTCAAGCGCAAAAATTCTTTACAATTAGACAAAAAATGATATTCAACTTGACCACGTGACGAACAACAAAAACATGCCGGTATGTCACTACGTCTGGCCACACCGCCGCGCGGTGCGCCAACAGCAGTCGAGTACTGCGAACTCCCTGAAATCACATTATCATGGGGTTTTACCGACGTCTGCCTAACCGGACATGAAGGCAATTTTTCTTTGCCAAACTTTTTAAAATGCTGCGACTCACCAGAATCGCCCATTAGCATAATGCTAAAATCAGTCGACTTGCGCGTTTCCTCCCGTACTACAAAATCAAACAAACTCTGAAAAGTAGGTTCCTCAGTGCTACCATACTGATCACCTAAAAAGTCAAGATAACGCTGCTTAGCGTCAAACGGGAGTCGCTTAGCCAAATCCAAAACAAAACGTCCTTCTAATTTATCACGCTGACCATAAGCTTTCGCGTAAAGCAAACACTGCGACAATTCATCTTTAAACTCTTTCAAATCACTTGAAGAGATAGAAGTCAATTTGCTACCATAGCGATACTTTCTAATTTCTGGTTCTGCGAAAAGACCTCCACGAACTCCAAAACGTTGGGACAAGCGAGCTAACGACATTTCTATCCTGTCTTCCTCTGACAAGCCAGGAGTGTCAGAAACCAAATTAGCAATCGTTTGTGCAGCTGTTCTAACACAAGCTGCTTGCAACAAAGTCAAACGAGTTCCCTTAAAGGGCGAAGCTGCCATCAAGGCCATAACACGATTTTTAAAGAAGACAAATGGCATATTATTACCATCGTAACCAATCAAGGCCGCCTTATCGAAGAACGTCCTACTATTTTGGTATTCAAAAAAGCAATCCTGCTGTTGAGAACTCGATTTAGCGGGAGAAGACAAGCTATATCCCTTAATGGGCTGAGTGGGCTCAGTCACATGCACAGCCCGATCACGATCCTCACATACGTTAAAATCAGGAGACACGATACGCCTCTCACAACCACCCAAATTACGTGTAGCTGGGCGATCAAAAACTAGCGGCGCTGAAAACTGTGAAGGGGGCAAAGCATTACTGCTAATGGCGGCCCCGTGACCTGTACGCTCTGGGGGAGGAGTTCGGTTGTAATTTGCAGACCTTGGCTCTACAGCCTTCGGAAGATCCTTAGCCGCGGCCCTGAGACCTCCTGAAACAGCTGGAAAACATGTGGATTGTACAGGTCCACTTACAGATTGAACAGGCGTCTGGAAAAGGTTAGGTAAATTAAACTGCGATTGATGTTCACTTCTGGAATGCCTAGAAGAGCCCTTCCTAGAGCTACGCCGGGAGCCCAACTCAGA
The DNA here is from genome assembly GCF_918807975.1 of Aplidium turbinatum. Taxonomy (NCBI): domain Eukaryota; kingdom Metazoa; phylum Chordata; class Ascidiacea; order Aplousobranchia; family Polyclinidae; genus Aplidium; species Aplidium turbinatum. Next base: position 43,507,330 of record NC_137472.1, on the reverse strand, counting down.
ACGATATTCAGCTAAAGCTACCTCCTTACGTTGTTCAGCCCTCAACTGTGCGTCTTTGAGTGCGAACTCAGCAGCTCTCGCTTCGGCTTTCGCGGCAGCCTCAGCTCGTACGGCCTCAGCTCTCGCGGCGGCCTCAGCAGCTCTCGCTTCGGCCTCAACTCGTATGGTCTCAGCTCTCGCGGCGGCCTCAGCAGCTCTCGCTTCGGCCTCAACTCGTATGGTCTCAGCTCTCGCGGCGGCCTCAGCAGCTCTCGCTTCGGCCTCAGCAGCTCTTGCTTCGGCCTCAGCTTGGATCTGGAGCTCCTCTCGTCTTAGCTGTAGGTTAATTTGTGCAACTATCCGTGACGAGCTCTCAGACATCCTAGTGCTTACATTTGAGGCGCTATCCTCAGGATGTATGTCAGCATCTAACCTATCTGAGAAATCACTTTCTTTTTGTTCGAAGTTATTTTTTAACGAGTTAAATTCGGGATCTACCCTATCACGAAGTTCTGCCAAGATTGCAGAGTTAACAATTTTACTCAAAAGAGCATGGAAATGCCTTAATTCCTCTTCTAAAGTAGATAAGTTAGATCTAAAAATTAACAGTTCCTGCTTATCACTCAAAGAACCTAGGGCCACAGAAAGTTTCCCAATTTGAGTCAAAATATCCCGTCTAAGATGCCGGGCCTCTCGAACTGACTTAGCCTCATCGTTAATGGGTCCCTCCCCAGAATGGCCTGCCCGACCGCAAAGAACATCATCAGGCTTAAACTCAGTCGAGTCGACGGCGGTCGAGTCCCTGTCACCACCGAGTGTAGACATATTAAATGTTAGGGCTAAATTTAACAATTAAAAAATTAAGTTACACAAACACACAAAATTACAGTAGTTATAAAAAACTTAACTGCAAAGACCGTAAAAATACAAAAAAGAATTTAAATGCACGATACCGTAGCTGTACGAGTATGTGAAGTCCAAACGTCCACAAAACTTGCTTGGATTCTTCCACTTGAATCTTCAAGCACAGATGGATTGCCTTTTAATCTTCTTTCTTGCCAATGAATGTCAATGTTATTTTTCTTCTGTACCAAACTGAGAAGAAATGTCTTTACTTTTTAGCTTAAAGTTCTTCAGTTGCCTACCGAGAAGAAATGTCTTTAATTTTCTTTGCTTCTTTAGACTACCAACCAATAAGATCTTCTTTTATTATTTCTTTGCTTCTAAGTGCTTCTTAGCCTACCAACTAACAAACTTCGTCTTTTATTTTTTATGCTTCTAAGTGCTTCTGTGCCAAACACTAGACAGAGAATCGTCTTTTATTTTTTCTTTATGTGCTTCTAGTGCTTCTTGGCCTACCAGCTAACAAGAACTCGTCTTTTATTTTTTATGGTTCTAAGTGCTTCTGTGCCAAACACTAGACAGAGAATCGTCTTTTATTTTTTATGGTCACAGCGGTAAACCATAATCTCTTCGTGGGAAAATTGTAACGTAAGATTCCCAAATCCGTTCGTCTGCATGCAATGACCCAAAAATAAACACACTTTCGAAACGTCTATTCAAACAGTGTATTCCAGTAAAATTAGCCCGAGGCTATCGAAAATAGGTGTAACGCCTACACCTCTAAAAAAACTGTCACTACAATACAGATTAATTGGATAAAAGACGGAACTTTTGTCCAGCTAGCAAGCACTAAGCCAACAGTTAAATGTGCGGCCAACTTTCAAACAATCATTTTACGAATGACCAGAATAGATATCAATATCTCAAATTCACGTAGAAAGTAACTGTGACGCAATAAATGAAAGACAATTATGAAGTCATTCCAACAGGTGTTTAAGCTGATGTAATATTTCCTGTTTAAACAGGCCCAAACAGGTCTTATGAACGATGGTGCAATTTTGGCACATGCTTTAGGAATTTCCATGACGTAATATTCAGTAGACTTGAACGGTTTTATATGACGTTTGATTTGTACAGAGATTGGCCGTAACAACGTGGTCCCCCCCGTCAGTAACATACAAAATTATACAAAATACGTATGCGAAACGAAGCTTGTCAAACAAGAGCTAATGAGACTGTTCAGCGCAGGGTCGGTAGGAAAATGCCCTTTTCAGGGCACGGCAGTGCTCGCACTGTCGAAAAGTACCGACGACCCACCGTACAGCAGCTGAACACCGAGGGCATCACGGCCAGCAAGCTCAACATCATCGAGCACCTGGCCACCAAGCATCAAGCCCTCATCATCCTCCTCCAGGAGACTCACTGTTCCTTTCCTGCTGCTTGCGTCACCTGCGCATCCCAAGAATCTGGAGAAGAGCCCTAGTGGTTGCAGTCCCAAAGCCGAAGAAGCCCCCAGGTGATCCGAAGAGCTATCGTCCCATCTCTCTGCTCTGTATCCCCTTCAAGATACTCGAAAGACTTATCTACGCCCGTGTCGAACCGATAATAGACCCTCAGCTCCCTCGGGAACAAGCCGGCTTTCGCCACGGAAGATCAACTGTAGACCAGGTCACTCTGATGACCCAAGACATCGAGGACAGCTTTTCGGCAAAAAAGAAGGCTGGCGCCGTGTTTGTCGATCTCACGGCTGCCTACGACACTGTATGGCACAGCGGCCTTACCTGCAAACTACTCCGTCTCCTTCCTGACAGGCACATGGTCCATATGATTATGGAACTTGTGCAAAACCGCAGAATTACCCTTTCCACCGGTAGCGGCCGACGAAGTAGACTACGTCGACTCAGGAACGGCGTCCCACAGGGCTCTGTCCTGGCTCCCCTCCTCTTTAACACTTACATCTATGACCTGCCTGACACCATCTCCAGGAAGTATGCTTATGCAGACGATCTGGCTCTCCTGCATCCAGCCGGAGATTGGCAGTCAATGGAGAGGAACCTAAGCCAGGACATGTCAACTATATCAACATATCTCCAGAAATGGAAGCTACAGCTCAGCAAGGCAAAGACAGTGTCGGCGGCCTTCCACCTAAACAACAAGGAAGCAAAACGTGAGATCAACATTACCACCGATGACGAACACCTCCCCTACTGCGCCGAACTCACCTACCTCGGCGTAACCCTGGACAGGTCACTCACGTACCGACGACACCTGGAGTCACTGCGCAAAAAACTATCTGCGCGTGTTGCACTTTTGAGGCGGCTGGCGGGTTCCGGTTGGGGAGCTGATGCGAAAACCCTTCGCACAGCTACCTTGGGCCTTGTCCATTCTACCGCTGAGTACTGCGCACCAGTGTGGTGCCGCAGCTCTCACACCCGCCACATTGACACCGCCATCAATGACGCACTACGCACTGTGACTGGATGCCTGCGTCCCACTCCAACGGACTGCCTTCCCATCCTTGCAGGCATCCAACCTGCTGAGCTTCGCCGTAAAGGAGCCATGATTTCCCTTGCTCGTCGCGCACTGGACCCCGACCACCTCCTCCACAGTACATTCCAGCGCCTACCTGGAGGACAGCAGCGACTGAAATCAAGACGCCCATTTGTGCCCGCCGCACGACAGCTTCTGAACAACGTTAAAGATCTTGGAATAAGTGCGGCACACTGGACGAACTACACATGGAACATGGAGTGGCAAAACAACACCTCCCGACTCCGTGATTTCCTACCCGACGTCGATCCCCACCCTCCGGGAATGTCCCTCGCAAGACTTGCGTGGGTCCGGCTTAACCGCCTACGAACCGGCGTCGGTCGCTTTCGTTCAGACATGTGCAAATGGGGCCTGGCTCCCTCACCGGGATGCGAGTGTGGCGCCACAGACCAGACAGTAGATCATGTCGTCCATGACTGCCCAATCCATCAACCACCACATGGAGCGCCTGGACTGAAGGCCCTGGATGACGAGACTGTCGAGTGGCTGATGACATCATGCCCAAACATATAGTCCAGAAGAACAGTTCATACGACGAAGAAGCCAGATAACCCAATATAATTAGAAAATAATAACTTCTGTACAGTTTTGGATTTATCTTCAGGATTTGTGTGCAGAGTAACCGCACGGAAAAGTTCACAAAAAAAAATTCCACGAGTTGAAGTGGTAGCCGCGTACAATGCGCGGTTGACAAAACTTACCTTTTTATTTAAATTTTCAATACTTGTTTGTTTGTTTGTTTGTTTATCTTTATCCTGCATTGCGGGAAAGCGGACTTGAGCGCTATGCATCGGTGTACGCCTTCCGACATACACCTGACCCACGCTGCAGCCGACGGCAATGTCTGTTTCCGGTTGTCTACTTTACTTATGACTTAAATTTGGTACTACCCATTACTCGAAATCGATCACTAGGTGGAGGCAATTATCCTAAAGTTTCTTGCCCAGAAAAACAACAGCAAGTGCGGGTGGCTGGAGTCGAACATGCAGGCTCTCGACTGCGAGCCCAACGCGCTAACCACTCGGCCACGGCTGCCGACACCTGGCCACGGCTGCCGACGGCTTGCTTGCTTGTGATCGTCGATGAGTATTCACAATTGGCTGTTGTAGAAATTGTCAATTCTATCAAAGCTTTAACATCTGTTATCCCAGTAGCCTAGTTGACAAAATAAGTCTCTATGATTAGAATTTCCCTTGTGCTTAAATCAAAAATTGGCCGCAGTTCAGTTCAGTTTGTTTTTATTTCTGACCATCACAACGAAAAACAATATAGGCTATACCAAACATAGCAGAGGTCCAGAAAAAAGCAGAAGCGACAAAACGCGGACGTTATAATAACGTGCATTAAAAACAGAGAGAGACTGTTCACTATTAAAAACAGAGAGAGACAGAGAGAGACTGTTCCATAACGTGCATTGTTAACTCACCATTGGTCACAGCGGTAAACCATAATCTCTTCGTGGGAAAATTGTAACATAGGCTAAGATTCTCGGATCCGTTCGTCTGTATGTAATGACCGAAAGAAACACTCTTCTGGAAACGTCTAGACGAGAATTGTATTTTTGTAAAAATAGCCACCGCCTGTCGAAATTGGGTGCAACGCGATACACCACTAAACTTGTCACTACAATGCAAGTTACTTGGATAAAAGACGGAAATTTTGTCCAGCTGGCAAGCACTAAGCAAAACAGTTAAATTTGCGACTAACTTCTTCAAGCAACAATTTTAAAATGACGAGAATAAATTGCGATATCTCAAACGCACGTAGGCAGTTACTGTGACGTAATAATCCATAAGCAATGATAAGATATTCAAGCAGCTGTTCAAGTTTGGCTCACACCTGTTCAGTGTTCAAGCCCGGCCAACACCTGTTCAAGTAATTAAAGATTTAACGATGATGTAATGTTATGCTGCAGCTGCAAACGGTTGTGCAATTCCAGATTTAACGTTTAGAATAATTTTTCTTTAACAACAACAAAAACGGTATCGTACTGTGGCGATCTCCCGTTTTCCACAAACAGGTGCCCTTCTTCAAGCGGGTAACAAGAAAAAAAACACACACACACACACACACACACACACACACACACACACAACAAATTCAAATTAAATTAAATAATCTCCCTACAAAAAGGCACTAGTTCTCGAGCTTGACCAGCCATTTCCTAGTCTGCTCCAAGATCAGCAAGAGGAAATTCGAGAGAGGCAGATTGATTGATTGAATCTTTATCCTCGGACTGGGAAAGCTTCTTGCAGAGCTTAATCCTGGCAGTTTCGCATACTTGTAGAGGCTTTGAATCACTGACGTAGGCCCGGTCACCGAGATTGACAGAGTAAAGTTTCCGATTGTTGAAGTCTTGTTGCCGGGGAACTATTCCATCCATTAGATGCCGCTGAATGGAGAGCAGTCCTTATAACGTGCGTTGCTCAAGCGCACACCCCGAGAGTCGAACCAGCGCCGGTTGATCTTGAAGCTTCTTCGTTCCAGAAATGACGCGCTAACCAATTGAGCTATCGGGGCTATCAGATCAGATTGAGGCAGCCAATAACCAAACTTTTACATCCACAGATTACCATCTACCGCGGTGGGTAAGTCCCTCGCTTCCGTGGTAGGTAGCTTCCATGTAAGTATGGTGTGCCTGCTGAGTGTTTGGGTGAGTAGACGGCTCCCGGAGCGGATGCACTAATGATGAGACAGGGAACAAATCCATTTCATATGGAAAATTGCAACCTGCAAGATGTAGGCCTAGTGGTATCCATTTTGAACTCTGAGCGTTGCGCAAAAAAAAAAACAAAAAAAAAACAGCCTCATGGACGAAACACGTGTCTATCGCTGTCAATTCTTGCTACAAATCGTCTGCCGAGAAACATGAAAGTTTGTCTTTGCTTTTGCGGGGTGGAAACTGACTTGATGACCTCGCTCGATAAGGTCATTCTCTTCCTTCTTCTCTTATTGACTAAGATCCCAATGTAATGTCGTGATATGTTGAGAAAAAATAAATGAACCAGTGGCGCAAACACTCAAGGATGATTCAAAGATACGATTTTATAAACAGATCAAACACAGAATTTGGCAAGAAGTCCATGCAGGTATTGGGACCAATGCTCTGGTCAGAGGTTCCAAGCAGGCTAAAAAACTTATCATTTCATTGTTTCAAAAAAGAGATCAAAACGTTAATTTTACAAAGCTACAGTGCATCGTAAGTGATATGTTATGGAAACCAACTTGTCAGTTGCTTCTTTATTATTCTCTGCTTGCTTCATGGAATTTTGTGTTTTGGCCTACGTTATCATCAATATGTTTTTTTTTTTTGTGTGCGTATGCTGTTGTTGAAGCGCGGGAACGTTTCAATTATTATTTTTTTCTTGTAAGCTTATTTTAAATGGCAAAATCGTAATTTCCGTAGGGTGGCAATTGACTAGTAGACCGTATGGTCGTCTCATTGTCTCCCTGTCGGTATGGGAACTTGTGTAACTTTTGTACTGTGTATATTGCATATTTCAAACATGTACCTATGTTCCTGTTACTGACAAATAAAACATTGATTGATTGATTGATTGGGAAATGATTAAATGAAGCGTCATCTGGCAATACCATTGCTGAGATTAAACAAAGAGTTGCCAGATTGGACTTTTTATGGCCAAATTTGTGGAATTTGGCTTTTTTTAGAGTCTGGTACTCTGTTGGTCTTAAAAATTATATGACGTAATATGACGCCTGCGTCGAGTCAGACTGCGCTCACACTCTAAGCTATCCAGTGGTGCCAGATGTCGCCACTGTAGCGGATTAAAACTCATCTGCTACAGTTCTTTTATACTTGCTATTTTTCGGACTCTTTCAGAAATATTTTTGCCACAATTTATTAAAACCCGCTACATGTCATAAAGTATCAATAAATATGAATAATATGGACATTACTTTAATAGAAACAGGTAAATATTCATTTGGCATTTTTTTATCTGCCCGCCACGTTAGCTCAGTGGTTACGTGCCCGGCTCAAGATCACGCTGTGCTGGTTTGACGCTCGAGGTATGTGTTTGAGCAGCGCATTTCAGGACTGCTCTCCATTCTGCGGAACCTAGTGAATGAAATAATTTCCCCGTAATAACACTTCAAAAAGCGGAAGACTTCACTCTGCCAATCTCGGTAACCGACCCTGTGTCAAGAACCTCTACAAGTATGCAAAACTACCAGGAAAAACCAATCAAGGCTTTGTCAATCCGAGGATAAAGATTCAAAACCAACAAGCTAATATTTTCCTTGTTTGGCCTTTTTTGTATTATTTTGGCTTTAAGACATTTTCATAGTCTGCCAACTCTGTTGCTGAATGCTGACATTTGATAAGAACAAATCCAAGCTCGGATTCTGCCACATTGAGTCACGACTTACTATGCTTATTCTATTTTGTTCGATTTTGGCTTATTTTTGGCCTTTTTTACCTATTTGGCCTCAAGTTGGCCTATTTTTTTTGGTGAGTTTGCCCTTTTTTTTGCAAATTTCAGTCTGGCAACTTTGTCTGTGAACCTGTTTAGTCTGAGTTTTTTTGGAAGTGCGTTGTGCAGTGCAACTAAATTTTATGTCAGTTGAAATTTGCGCTAATGCAGAAGTTACTTCCTGTTCGAAAAGTTATTAAAGATATCAAAATAATGTCTTCAATAACAAGTCAATCAACAAGTAAACAAAGTTCAAGAAGTTTCATATCACAAGATGATGGCAAAGGTATTGTACCAAGTCAAGCATTGTCTAACAAGCAAGAAGTAACTTTGGTTGCCTGTGGTTCTTTCAATCCAATTACAAATATGCATTTAAGAATGTTTGAACTGGCGAGAGATTATTTACATAGGCATCATCCAGAGTACTCTGTTGCACAGGGTTTTATTTCTCCTGTATCTGATGGGTATGGTAAGGCAGACTTGGTGCTTGGATATCACAGAAAGAAAATGTGTGAACTTGCTGTTGCAAGCAGCTCATGGATAAGAGTAGTGAATTGGGAGTTGAATAAAGAAGAGTGGACACCAACTGTGGAAGTTTTAAATCACTATGAAAGTGTTGTGAATGAAAATAAAAAGCTAAACAGGAAGGTGATGCTTTTAGGAGGGGCAGATTTTTTAGAATCATTTTTCATTAAAGATTTGTGGTTGGAAAAAGATATAAGAGCGATTGTTCAACATCATGGATTGTTGATAATCACTCGTCCTTCTTTTAATCCCGTTAAAGCGATCAATCAATCAGATTTGTTGTTTGAGCTAGAAAAAAACATTCATATAATTCCTGAATTAATTACAAATGATACAAGTTCAACAAAAATTCGGCAAGCGATTCGAAGAAAACAAAGCATTAAATATTTAATACCTGATGCAGTGGTAGACTACATATCTGAAAATAAACTGTACTGTCGCACTACAAATGCTGTTTCCAGTGTATTAGCACCAATCAAACGACATCAAACTTAACACATCAGTAGCTAAATGTATATTAATAATTAGGCTTTATTGCTCTGTATTCCAATGCAGGCCTCGAAATTCGTTTTTGTTGACGGCGGACAAACGTGTCCAGTCTGAGCAGCTATCTCGGCGGACAAATTAAGTCTCACCGCGGACACACCAGTTTTAGCGTTGATCACCATGCTTAATCACTTTATCTTGAAAATTCTTCGCCATTTGAGAACTGTAGCTACGGTTTAGAAAGCTTTTTAAAATTTCAGCAAAGTCACTCTGAAAGGCTTTTATCAGACCAACGACGTGCGCTTGAAAAGTCAAAGCGCCGTGTAACTGCTCAAGACGCCGCTTAACTGATTAACTTCCACCGAATGAGGTCGTGTGGCTTCTTGCGTCACAATGCTCTAGGCACCAGTCAGAAAAACTTCTACACTAACGCTACTATTTTCTGCTGTGCAAAGTTTCACTAGGCCTTTTCTTTAAGTTTTTTTTTGCGTATCATGTGAGCGAAAGTGAATTTTCCCTGGGCCTTTTCTTTCTTACAATAATACCAAAACTTAACAAATTTTGCTGCATCTTGCTGTAATAGTCTACTGTACTCGTATAATCTAATTTTGTAATCAACCTTGCCTTATCAATATTACTCGGATATCAAAGCCAGACATTGTGACGTAAAACTTGAACAAAGTTGCGCTGATTAGTCTGGAAGTATATTGATTAGTGTGATCTTAATAATTAGGCCTATCCGTACTCCCATCGATTCTTAGCAAAGAATTCACCTTTGTTACCCTGATTCAATGTCATCAATTGTTGAAGCAACATAAAAATCGAACGTTTTCCTGCTTGAATGGAAGCTACCCAGACAACAAAATCTATCATTTTTACATTGATTCAGCCCTCGAAATTAGCTTCCATATACGACGGCAAAAACTTTGCCGCCGCCAAATCAGCAAACCTTGGATTGCGGCGGCAATTGCCGTATGCTTTAAAGTTTAAACAAACGAAATTTTATGCGCTTATTCTTCGTGTTTCATACGGCGGTAGCGGAGAGCATCACGCAAGCTATTTTATGCGCTGACAATGCTCAATTGTGAACTGTAAAAAGTTTGCAACGTTGTAAATACTGGCTTAATTGTTACGAAAAAGTTATTCTTTCATAGAATGCTTATTGTTTACCGGTGTCGTTGCGAATATAAATCATGGTGAAGGATACAGTTAAAAAGTGGAATTTACCTGCTATAGGTTATCAAACAAAGGAAACAGAAGGAAAAGTTAGCGTGGTATTTTGCAAAATTTATAAAGAATTTTATGACGGAAACAAATCGGAATTAGAAAAGCTACGGGGTCAAGTTAAAAAAGTAGAACAAAATTGGATAAATGGTTCTTCGGCAGTAAAATAATGCTTCCGATCATATGGCATCGCGTGTTCACGAACGGGCAGTTTTGCGTCTTCAATTATTCCAGTGACGACGCGACAACCTCATCCTCCGATATAGCATTTGATGATTCCGATTCGGACTAGTTCTTTATCCAACAGACTTTGTGTTGCTCGCACGCAGTATCCCAATTGTGTCTAAATTATGTTAGTATAAACGTAAATCGAGCCAATCTTCTCGCAAGGAGCTATTAATTTGTCACCGGTACCTGTTTGAGCAATTAACTTTATTTTATGATGGTTCAACGCTGGGTTTTTTTTTTCGGTCATTTATCGGTCATTGACCGATTTTTTAGCAAAATGTCCGAAAAAAATATAGTCAATTCGGTCAAAATGTCCGCAAAATATATAGTCAAGTCGGGTGTTGCAAGGTTGAGTTTCGCTGATGAACGTTGAAGAAAGTTTTCTCAGTTAAAACACGACAACGTTTCTCAGCGAAACTTAATGTTGTAGCTCATAGGCGCCTAACTATTTTTTTGGCCGTGGGTGCGAAAGCGTGTTTCATCAGCAGCAACGTAAATTCAGCAAAATGTCACGCAGATGGATGACGTAATTATGTCGTCACACTAGGATTGCTTTTATTGCCACACTCGCAGTTATCGCTACGTTCGACCTACCGTTTATAAACAAAACTCGACCACTTCGGTTAAGCAAACACATGCCATGCGTTTACGTAGGCTAGCGGTTGATGGACTGCGACTCTTTAAGCTAAGCACAACATAAAGTTTAGCAACGAATTAGATTTATTACCATGAAACAAGAGACGAAAAAGTTTACTAAAAAGTAAAAGGTGTACTGTAAATGGAATGACAATGTCTTGAAAATGGAATGCAAATACTAACTTGATTATATGCTTGAAAATGTACCTGTTGAAAGTAAAATCATTCACGTTTACATCAATTCAACAGCACGTCACCTTGAATAAATTTAAAAGTTACTGGCATCCGTAAACAGCCCTTGAAAAATAGTTACGGACAGACGTTTGATTAAGTTTTCGACTTGACATAGCTCCCTTTTGACTACAATATCGCAACTTATGACTGACCTGTTTTCGCGTTGCAGATGAAACAAAAGATGCGCATATTCCCCGCCTTTGATCGGGTTTCTATGGCAACGGTCGTGTGTGCGCCATGCAGTTTGAGCGAGTCCGTTACTGCGTTGATTATGTCGCGTGTGCGCAATGCGGTTTGAACTAGCCCTTGTTGCGTTGGTTGGTGGTTACGTCGTGCCGAGACTTCAAGTTCATTTTCACAGCGAGCGATTCACTGCCGCGACAATTCACTGTAAAGGTTTCGACTTTCGAAAGCAACATCGAGTCTGTTTGCAAGCGCATAAAGCCAAACGCACGCTCTCCGTCTACGTAGCAAATTATGTTGTTTTTGGGTGCATTCAACATCTGATGACATTGAATCGACACAAAATGGTAGATTTTTGCTATGTCGCAAGCAGCAAAATCAGTCATTTTTACATTGATTCAACATCTGCAGACGTTAAATCAATGTAAAAATGACAGATTTTGTCTGGTGTGGAATTGTAGCATCCTACTCGTTCTAGTGATTATTTATCGCGAAGCTGTTGCGGTTTGCTTTCAAAAAATGTTGTCCTGCTGCCGATCGCTAGTTCATCTATTGTTTTATGTATCAATACAGCATAAAAAGTTGGCGCCTATGTTGTAGCTAGTCAGGAAGTGCAAATTTTGGTTTGTATCAGCTACTTGAAAGGAAATATTTTCATCAGAAAAAATGACCGAAATAAATAAAAAATGACCGAATTTTTTCAAGTCATTTCGGACAAATGACCGAAAAGTTTCAGCGAAAAAAAAACCCAGGTTCAACGTCGCTAGATGTCGAAAAACAAACGTAAATTTCTTCTTGGGCATTGTTGTTACCCAGGCAGCAAAATTTGTTATTTTTGCATTGATTTTGCATCTGTAGACGTTGAATCGATGTAGAAATGATGGTTTTGCTGTCTGGGTGCACAATATAACCCGCCGGGAAAATTAAATCGATTTGTGCTGACTCGAACGTTGAATCAACCCAAAATTAACTTACTTTCCCCCTGAGTTATTTGACATGAATTAACGCAACAGCGTGCGTATTGCGTTGCTCGCTTTATCGCTACTTTTAGTATTATTACATCACAACAAATCAAACGATGCGGTCGTGATAGACTACTCTAGTATATTTTTCCCTTCTCGTTTTACATGTTTTGGTACAATTTTGTCGTAATAAACGTTCACAGCAATTGCCGAGGCAATTTCAACTTTGGCCGTTTGGCCTCAGCAAAGTTTTTGCCTAGTAAAAATATGCTATAAAATATAATATTTTCGAAGACTGCGTGAGTGTTCACAGCAAGTAAAGTGGTCCGAGGTGGGGTCTTGGCACGATGTTTCTGCTGATTAAACTCCGGCTGCGAGTAAATAATACAGGAAGAAATTTTGAACAATTTTTGTCTTAATTAAGTGCTCATTTTGCGGCGTCATTTTTATTGCTGTAGCAGAATGGCCATTGGCCATTATGACGTTTACGGTGGCATTTACCACGGCAATTGCCGAGTGCCGCCGCTAATTTCGAGGACTGTTGATTCAACGTCTGCGTCTACATTGAATTAATATAAGAATGATAAATTTCGTTGTCTGGGTGAGAGATACAGTATTCACATTTTCTAGATGTGCGGGAAATTATATTATCGCAACAATTGTTAGTACTATGCAGTAGGGTGTAACATTTTTCCAAAAGTATGGCAATAATATGTTCTATCGATGGGAAGTGGTGATACTAAAATGTTCTAAAAAGATTTTTGACAATAAATTAATTTTTGAGGTTCCACACTCAAGTTGAAAATATTCATATTTTTAGCTATAAAATGTCGCGCGACCTATTCATACTGTTGTTTTTGGCAAGGTCTTTGTTGTTGTAGAACAGTTGTATATGTGTAAGACAGTTTTAAGTTTGTCTGGTCATTAAAAATAACTAAGTTGACATCTTCTTAGCTTTCTTGGCCTAAATTTAAAGGCATAAAGAATTTCAAAAACTCTTAATTTAACAACATTTTACCGTAAAATGCAAACGGTGATATCTAAAGTAAAACGAATATTAAGGCAGCAGATATGTTTAATTTGCACAAAGCAACATGTCCGAGAAAAATAACCAACAAAAAATCCAATTGGAATCAAAAGACAAATCAACTCTTATTTTATTTCCTTTGAACAACGAAGCTGTCATGCTTGTCGCAAATCCTCTAACAACATTGTCTATTTTCAGTATCTTTTCATTATCCATGAAATCTTCACTATTAACCACCTTCTTTTCCTGCATGCATTTTTTACACACCCAATTAGCCTTTCATTTGCCATTTGATTGTTTTTGAAGGATTTCCAATCACCACTCACCAGGTGTACCAATTGAAATAGCTGGAGAACATTTACTGGTAATATCAAAAGCGATTTCAAAGGCCTATTTGTCCAAACAAGTTTCTGGGTGTCAATTGATAAAACAGAAATTTTCTTAACATTTTCAACACTAACAGGTGGTTGGTCTAATTTGGTGGTGTTTAGTCAAAACCTTGCTCTCCAGGTAAGACCAGATGCCAAAGTTTAGAGGGTTCAGGTCTGGGGATGAAGGAGGACATTCTTCCTTGAAAATAAAGCACCGCACAGAACATTGGCTGAAAGCCAGTTTTGTGTTCTCTTAGCTCCATGTGAAGGGGCAGAATCTTGTTGGAATGACCAATTCCATTTTTTGAAGTGTTTCTTTGTCTGGCAAGGCAACAATGAACCCTCAAGAATATCATTTCGGTGGTTTTCTTGGTTCAATTTTACTCTTTGGTCCACAAAAATCAGTAGATTACTTCCTGAGTCGTTGACTGCAGCCCACACCATCACTGATGCCGCCCTTGTCTCCAAGTGACTACCCGGGGTTCAACGTCACCATCTCTTGATCAAACACGATCATTCTGACTGTTAAAATGATGCTGGACATCAAATTTCTTCTCATTGCTGAACACAAGATTTGACAGCGTGGCTCCTCCTTTAATGCGTGAGAGCAGAATTCTGGCTCTGGAGAGACGTTTCTCAATGGTATTGGCACTTAGCAACTGTTTCTTCTTGTGTTTGAATGGGCTCATCTTCAAATCCTTCTTGAGAACTGTGAACATGGTGCCATAGGCCACGTTGGCCTCCTTTGCCAGTTTTTGAACCAATCAAACCAAGGAAACATAAACGACAAACAGTTGCTAATAATGCATTAATGTATGTTTGTAGAAATTTCACAGTTGATGACAATTGTAGCTACTAAAAGAAAGTGCGAAGATGTAAAAAAAAATACTGCAAATGTTGTATGCACATTAGGTTATTTACAGAATAATACAGTAGGTACACACAAAAAAAATGTTGCAAAACATGATTTGATAGGTATTATAGAATAGGTATAACATTTCGATAATATAATACGTAATATTATGCGTCCTTTTCCTACAATTTGCAATTATTTGTAAACAAAAAATTAAGTATAAAACATAAATAAACCCCTATTTTACCTAATTTGCATATCCGAAAGCACTATATTTCAACCTGAGTGTGGAACTTTAAAAAATCGTTTTTAATCCCTAAAAATTGGTTTCTGCTATCAGTGAGGCATTTCCCACCTGTTAGAAACATTATTGATACAAGGTGAAAATATTTTTCAAAAAGTGTTACACCCTACTATGCAGTGACGATTTGTATCGCTGTTCCTGTGTTATTTTTCGGTGGACAAATATGACCGATCTAGACGTACTTCCCGCGGACATCACATGCTGTGATGGCGAACATGACCGCCGTGTCCGCCGTGAATTTCGAGGCCTGCCAATGTAACACTTTATCTAGAGATGTGTCGATATTACTTTTTAGATTAATACGGATATTTTTACCAATATGTTAGTTTTATGAAGCTATGTAACAGTAAGAGGCCTAGACAAATTTTGATCAAAACTTTTAAACCCTGTCAACTTTGATCCATACCATGGGTATTACAATACTGTTTACTCAATACAATACTGTATAATTGAAACCTGCCAGAGCTCTGACATAAATTGAGATTCCTCCCCCATAGGTACAAAAAACAAACCTTTTGTTATCAGCTGATCTTTATGTTGGTAAACATTACTTTTTGGAAAGGGAAAGTTTTCAAAACAGTTATTTTAATAAATCAGGGTTAAAAAAACCTTATGTCATTTTTGTTAAAATGTTTCATGGTCACTGCTTCATTGTTTTTGTAATGTCATAATAATAACAACAACATCAAAGGAACACACATCGTAATTAACTGTTTTGTAAGTACTTGTGCAAACCGGGTGGCGCCGATGTTCCCTGCCGATGTCGTACCCCCGATGTCGTACCCCCGATGTCGTACCCTCATACAAGGGACGACATCGGGGGGACGACGTGTTCAGGGGACGACATCGGTGGCATTCGTGCAAACCCTATCACTGAGAGTAACAAAATTGAATCAAAGGACAACTGTTCAAAAAAGGCTTCATGTCAATGCTATTTATTTGTTTGCTACTGTGTATGAGTGCTACTTAATTGTTTGACTGTGGCTATGTTTACACTATATAGTGTAAGGCAGGCTATATTTTACAGGCTATATTTTGCAGGCTATATTTACACGTTTTCTCGAGCGAGACGTTTCACCTTGGTAAGCATTCAGGCATGTATGTACGCAAGCTCCGTCGTGCATGCGCAGTTTTTTCAGCACACAGTTGGCCTGAATGAATAGTTTGATCTCTCGTGGAAAAGCTTTAGCAGTTGGGGGTTTTGAGAGAGAGAGAAACCTTTTATTTTGTCTGCTGCGAAAAATAGTACGTACGGTACCGTATATGATACAAATATATTCAACAACAATTTTATTAACTTATTATAATAATTAATTTTATTATAGTGTTAACATAACACTGATAAAAATTCAGTATAAATAGTTCTATTTTAATAGTGATCAATTGCAAATTAGTCTAGAACGGTTTACTATTAACAGGCATGGGAGTCGATAGTGAAAAAGTAAAGACTATTCCGATATTCAATAGTGCCAAACAAGTAAAGAATTAAGCGATTTCGATACTAGAATAAAGAATGTAGTAATTGAAAAAAAAAATATTCCACCACTCTTTCTGAATGCTCAAGGCAGTAACAAATTGAAAAAAATTCAAAGAAGTGAAAAATACTTCCCACTCAAAGGACTAGGAGTAACAAAACATAGTTTTAAATGCAGTCATGCAATAATAGTCCTTCTGAGAAGAGTCACAAACACAGTTTTAAATGCAGCCATGTAATGTGCCTAACTGCTGAAGCAAGCATACCATTTTCTCAAAGTTGGAATCAGAGAGTTGAGTATGTGTTGGGCTCAACACCCTCTTACCCAAAGAAAACAGTCTTTCTACAGGTGCCGATGAAGGCAATGTTGTATTGTACATTATGAAGGGCTTGTACAAATCCTTCAGTAATTTATCAGCAGTGCTGCACCATGAAAGCCACAAGTTTCTTACAGACTTGGAACCTTCTGCTAATCTCTTTTTTGCTCTCTCTTCAAATCTCCAGAAAAACGAATTTTTCTTTACAACTTCAGAGTTAGAACTCATTTCAGAACAAGAGGCTTGGGCTTGTTCAAATTCCAAAAGTGTATTTTGAACCAATGTTATAATTGCACCTTTTTCAACTTCTGGAGCCCAATTTAGATGGATTGGGTGAAGAGCAGCAGCAATCTTAAAATACGAAGACTTCATCTCATTTTCAAACCTTGTGGTAAGACCTTGTTTTAGTTCTTGAACAAGTCGATTGCAATAAACCAAACCCAAATCAACTGCACAAGCCCACTCTTCCAGAATGTTTGTGAGTGTAGGCAACAAGTACCCAGCACATACAGCATTTTTCCCTTGCAGAATGTCCTGGACCTGGCCTAAACAAAAGAATGCAGGGTTCGAGTTGAATGCGATCAACCAGGGTTTTCCCGCAAAAAAAATTCGCTCCTCCTTTCAATAGAATTTCAAATAAAATTGTGCCTAATAAAATTGTGAAATTCGGTTAATATTTTACGTTGTTTGTTTGTAAACTTTACAGAAAAGTACCGAATATCAGATTCAACGCACAAAAAAGTAAAGAATAGCAGCTAATCGATACTTATTTGAAAAAGAAGAGAAAACACGGATTCGATAGTGACAAAGTAAAGAATAACGCTATCGAATATCGATTCGTAATCGATAGTCCCAACCCTGACTATTAATAAGAGTCAATTTCCACTTGTAAGCCCACTTCTTGGTTTGACAGCAAATTTCTAACATTTCTTTGAATCGCATTTTCTTTAACAATTCCTGATCAATTTTGAAAATTTTTTCTTCGCAGCAACCACAAACAAATTCTTTTATCAAATTTTTCCAATTTGATGTGTCTCCAGGCCTTGATTTTTCATTAGTCTATTTTTTTTAAATTGGACATAGAGAGCACAAATTCAGCTGCCGACTTTGATGTGGATGTTTTGCTTCATTTTGAACCGCTTTTGGGAATAAATAACACTTTTACCTCACGATTTTGAAGACTTTACTTTGCCCATATTTTACAATTTTGGGCTAGTTTTTGTTAGCAATTGGAGTGGAAATTTTAAAAACATACGTGATAACACAGTATTTATAGCAAACATGGTGGCAGCTGTTTTGTTGATTGAAATACCGTATTGTAAATTTTGATCTATCACTATCGCAACAACATTAGTAATTTTCACTATATGGGGGTTGGGGGGTTTTGGGTTTTTTTGGGGGGTTGGGGTTTGTGGGGGTTGGGGTTTTTGGGGGTTTGGGTTTTTGAGGGTTTTTGGGGTTTTTGTTTTTTTTTGGGAGTTTTGGGGGTTTTTGGGGTTTGGGTTTTGAGGTTTGGGTTTTGGGGTTAGGGGGTTTGGGGTTTTGGGGTTAGGGGTTTTAATTAGGCTAGGGTACCCGATAATTTTCAAAAAAAAATTCAAAAAAATCACCGAATAGGGCTCTCACCGAAAAAGGCTCTCACCGAATCGGACTCACCGAATAGTAGCAGACCCGCAAAACCAAGACTTGGTTTTCGGCGACTTTGCTTTACCAAGACATTTCTGATGGTGCCAATCCAAACAGCAATCAAACACTATGCTGTCGTCTGTATTAAGATCGACAGCACAGGAAGTACACATTACACAACCAACGGCCTGTACTCTGCACAGTCGCCAGCAGATTCTCAATCAGCTTCCAATCATCAAAAGAGAAATACTTTCGCACAGAAACAGTGGCGATGTTCTCATTCAAGCATTTCAATTGAATTCTTTCAGGCAATGTTTCTATTTTGTGTTCTGTCAGTCTATCGCTGAAAGGACGCAAGACTTCATCCACCACTTCCGAATCAACAAACCATCTTAGTATTGCTAAAATGTATTATAAGCGTAAGCACTTAGTCTCGTATACTGTATTGAGGTATACATATTACATACATATACATAATTATATCGTACATAATTACATATTCGCATTGAACAATACAAAAGTTGAAATGTTATTTCGTAAATCTAACGTGCAAGATAAAGTCACATTAAATTCAACAAACCTGTTTTTTCCCGTAAAGATGACATTTCCCTAAATGGCATCGGCCAGCTTTTCTGTCTCTTGCATGATAGCCCAATGACCGTCAATCCAGCTCCTTTTGGGCAGCTACGCTTCACCATTTTCGGTGGAAACTTAATTGATGCTGCACCATTGCCTAGTAAACATAAGAGATATCAAATAGAAAACACCACTATCTCAGCAACATGCAATCCACAAAAAAGTAACAGTATAGAAATGACTGTAAAACGTTTCAGACACAACACGATGGTACCGTATCCGCATTGTGATCGCACTTGCATCAATTGTCGACAAGGGGTCACGGGGTGTGAGCTGTGAAGTGCCGTAGGCACGGCAATGCCATGATCAACGTTGGGAGGTATTGCAGAAGTACTTGCAGTGTCAGCGTCTGAAACGGATCATGCGGTCATACACAAAAGCAAAATCACTCAGCAGCTGTAATGTTGCATCATCGTAATTACTGTGCATGAATAACAATGAGTACCGGTAGCATAAAGCAACATATCACAATTCACGAAGCTAGTTAATACAACCCTCATCCCTTCAAATCATTGAAAGAAAAGTACGATAGTTTTTTTGTGATTTAGCAAATAATGTTAAACATGTACCTTGTGGGGCTTGACCCAAAACATCCACAACTTGGAACTTCTTTCCTTCCTGCAGAAAATTTGCGACCTGTCGCAACTTTTCCAAGTTTTGTTGACAATCATCCATTCCTTGCTCTGACATTATTAAAGCAATCTTCTGGGACACATGAACTCGACGATACTTTTGTTGTTCTGATAAGACACTCTGGTTTGGGGCTTGCTACAAATTTCAATGTCTGGTAATGTGGATGGTAGACCGATGTCGGGTGACTTTCTTGTGTGGAAATGTCCAATGGTCCCTTGGTTTGAATAAAGACTGGAATCTTACTCCGATGTCTTTAGTAGTCTTCTAACCACCAACAGTCCAACACATGCCTACTAGGTAGCAACATCGATGATGTAAACCCATAAGTACATGCTGTTGCCGTCACTGCTAATTCCCTATGGATACGAGATTTTACAACAGCAGACTCATGGTTTGAAATTTCTAATGTGATTACTTTTTCTGGTAACTGAAATTGTTGTTGCATGTGACTGTAAGCATAATGGTGTTAGTAGCTTGTGGTGCTGCCGTTGTGCTGCATTGAAAACCACATCAAACAAAACCTTAAGAAGAGCATTCGATGCTCTATGGTCTCGCTCAGTCGAAAGAGATCGGATACATGCCATGAAGTCTTTGTAAAACATGGTCATTCCTGAGTATCTTGCTATTACGCTCTTCAACTTTCTGTTGATGGATTCCAGGCGATTTTTGGTTCTATTTAAAAAAAATTTCTTTTAGGTTGGTTGGTTAGTGCGTCCAGTGTCCACCCACTGATGCCGAATTGAATGCCAGTTATCGTGGTGGTATTTTATGACAGCAATTGGAACTGTTTCTAATAATTGGTAATACAGTTTATTATATGCAGACCCGTTTTTAGCATTTGCCAGCTTTCCTAAAACCTCAAGGGATAACTACCTTTGGGCAGGTGAAATACCTAATTTTTCCATCAAAATTTCCTTTTGAAAAGTGCACAGTGCATGAAAAAGGCAAATTAAGATTTCGGCACAAGGCAACATTTCCATCATGACATCCCACTCTGTCATATCCTTGTCCGCCATTACAACCTCCACTTTTTCCCAAACTGGATTATTGATTTTAAACCGATTTAATAGCTTGCTGATGGTCAGTCTATCTTCTGTTGCTACAAGTCACAGCCACACAATTTCACTTTGACCTAAGCCATCAACATTAAGCATAACATATAATGGCATTCTCAAGTCATTAAGTTTATAGGTTGCATCAATCAGTAACATTTCAGGATATGCCCCAAAGGTTTTCTGCATATCTTTTGTTTGGAAATATATTGCCTGCAATCGTTTACCATCACCTGTAGAGACATTTACTGCAGCACCTAAAATACAGTGGGCATGAATGACACATTAGCAAAATAAAATAGCACAGAATCACACAAGTTTGGAAATGCACATAATTTTTCGATTAAGTTTTGCCATCATAAAGGTAGCTTCTTCAGCTGGCAAAGCATTTTTTGTACTCTTAACAAGTCCTTATTTTAAACAATTTTCGGTGAGTTAGTCTATTTTCACCTCTAATTTTTATATCGCCATTCACTTGTGCTTCTTCATGTATGGCAGAAGCTGTAACAATAAATTATACAAGCTTCTAAACCTAGCTGATTGTATTCACATGTCATGTTTAATCATTCAGTTGCATCCTAAATTAAGAGTCCTTGTATATAACTTTTAATTCTCAATATCATAAAGACACCAGAACAGAGGTTGAGATATATCAGTGTCTACGAATAAAGAATTACAAGGTTTTATATGTGAAAGTGCACAATAAATCACACTGTAACAAACGTCATAACAATGTGATCATGTTTTGCCTATAAAAGGACTCTTTCGAAATGTATTAACACCCGCATATCAAATGTTATAAACCAAAAACATCGAGTTTTAGTGATGTTCCTTTTCTCTTTGGCACACAGTCAACTTAGGGACAGTACTTGTTTTGCAGATAAATGATAGTTAAGTCATCTCATCTTATTGCAAATAGAATGTCATCAATATTCTTTAGCATCAACATGTCTTGTATGACAAAAAGAAAATAACAGCCCACTTTTTCCTTTCTTCATTTCATTAATAAGCTCATCATACGTGTTTTCATACAAAGGTCTTTGTTTTGCGTCAATGTGATGCAGATCTTTAAGAATGACTGTTTTTCCTGTAGATACTACAATTTGCTGTTGTACCAACTTTTTATTTGCTTTAGTGGCAAGCATTTCTCCAATTGCACCGATTTCTGTTTCACTTAATCTTCGTTGTCTGAGTATCAGATTAAACGTATTCTGAAAAACAATATATGATATTGAATGTACGCCCATGATATCAAAATGAATTTCATTGCTCTGGTTCAATCCCTTCGCAACACAGTTCTGCTAGAAATTTTGTTGTTATACATTTGATAAACTTCCTTGAGACGAAAAGTAGTTACAATAGGTCACTCAAGCATGAGGTAACGCATATATTTTTGCAAAACCTAAGTTCATGAATGGACCACTGTAGGCGTCAGTCCTACATGATTCTATGAGAAGGTACCTACGCTCACTTCAAATGCTCTCTTCGACCCTTCTCCACAATGAACTAACGATTGCTGCCTTTTTGTTGACGTAACACTCTGCAAGTTTCGCAAGCAGTATATTGTTGTTGTCATAAGCGGCTAAGCGCAGAAGCATCAGCTTCAAAGAGTGAGATATAGATAGAGAGAAAAAGAGAGATTTAAAAACAATGATTGCGATACCCTTATTCAAATAGAATCACAATAAGGTTAATTTTGTAAACATTAAATAAGAAGTAATACAATCATTATTCAGAACTTTTACATGCTCTACTTGGAACTTAACTTCGTAAAACTATGAAATATACAGTACCATAAATTATGTTAACTTCAAACATTACTAATGCAATAACTTCATGCATCTATTCTGATTACCATTTTCTGATTTTCAAGGCAAAGTGACATATAGATCGTTGCAGTTACAAAGGGAATTCATACATTGTGTTTGAAGTCTATTCCCAAGGGAAGAAGTTTACCGCAACAACAAATTGTGACGTCAGAAGTCTGACTTATGCACTTGTTCCAAGATAGGAGAAATAGTTTACAATAGAAGTGAAGGACAGTAGACAGATAAACACGGTTGCAAATCGACTTTCTTCCGTTAAAAGGGTTTTCGTGATTATGTAATGGGAGATTTTGCACTTGCATTTACAAAGCACAAAAGTCTGGACGTCTGCAGGAAATTTGCCTCGCACCAGGCAAGATGCCATCCTTTGAAAGATTTAACAATGATGGATTTATGGAGCCAGTGCAGGATGACGAAAACAAATTGAGATTTCCTTTCCGCTACATAACTTAGAGCAGGTGATTGATACAGGAGAAAATAATCGCACAAGCACACAATACAAGAACACAATAAATTGACGTCTACAACTACCACTAAAAGAAATTAATTGCTGGAACCTCAAAATCAAATACAGACTTGACGGATGAGCCACTTAATGCAACCAAGAAAGTGACATCATAATTGTGCGTACTTTTTCTTCTTGTTTTACGTCTCATTTCCTAGAATCAGGGTAGGATGGGGTCTGGCAAGGCACATCCTCAGTCTCCATTCATCACGACCTAGGGGGCTAGCGTTGGTCATCTACCACCGCTTCCTGTCATCGTTTATGATATCACTCCATGTCTTCCTGGAACATCTCGGCATTGATTTATCCATCCGCTGCTCCTTTCAACATGTCTAAACCAGCGGAGACAGTTGAATCGGAGGTCATCTTCAATCTTTCGCAAGCCCAGCCTGGCGAGTAGAGTGTCTGAGCTGGTGTACTGGTTCTCTTGTGGTCTGATGTTGCAGATCCACCGTGTCATTGCATTGTCATTTCGTTTGATTCTCCCCAGTACCTCTTTTGTCACAGCTCAGCATTCACTCGAAAACAACATCACACTCCTGACACAGCTGTTGTAGACCCTGCCTTTACTGGAAAGTGGGATATCTTTGTTGGTGAGTATGGGCAGTAGTTGTTTGAATTTAGCCCAGGCTGTCTTCTCTCTGATAGTGGAGCTGAGGATGGTACCTCCACCTGCACTGAGCATGTCACCTAAGTAACAGAAAGCGTCTACCACTTCTAGCTTTCCATCATCTATTTGAATGTCAGTGATAGTTCTACCCTCTATGGGCCGGGCTTCTCCTGCACATCTTTTACACTTAAAGGATGGGTCGGGTTTCAGACCTCCTCTTAGGCCACTGCACTTTTTGTGAACCCAGAGGAGGCAAGTGTTGCATTGGATGAAGTTTGTGCTCACACCGGCCCTACACACAGCATAAGGGTAGCGTCCTGAGTCTTTAAGTCGATGCAACTTCTTTCTGCTGATCATGATCTTAGTTTTAGCCATTTTGATCTTTAAGCCTTTGGCAACCAAGCCGTCCTTCCATATCTTCAACCTTTCCCAACGCGTGTAGTCATTCAGAGGTGATGATCAGGTCATCAGCATAGAGGAGTTCCCAAGGACAACCCGTACGGAAGTCACATGACAGTGCCTCGAGTACTATAATGAATAGCACAGGGCTGAGGACAGACCCCTGATGCAAACCAACTTTGACTTCGAAATCGTCACTGTGACTGTCTCCTACACGTACTTTGCATTTAGTTTGCTTGTACATACTCTGAACGAGTCTGACAATCCACTCATTCACTCCAAGCTTCCACATGGACCACCAGAGAACCTCCCTTGGGACCCAGTCAAAAGCTTTCTCCAGATCGATAAAAGCAAAGTAGAGCTTCTTGTTTGCACCGAGACACTTCTTCTGCAGTTGTCGGATGATGAAGGTGGCGTCAGTAGTGCCTCGTCCTGGCATGAAACTGAACTGCATCTCGTCAATGGAGACTGTGTCTCTGATGATGTTGTCAGCAACTCTTTCTATCACCTGGTCTAATAGCTTCAACCTCTGTAGTTACCTCTTTGTAGTGCATCTCCTTTGCCTCTATAACAGTTGATGATGATGCTCACCTCCCAATCTTCTGGTACTGCACCCTCTCTGAGGATATCATTGGCCAGATCCGTGGTGAGTTGGATTCCAGTGTCGCCGGGTGCTTTGAGCATTTCAGCTGTGATGCCAGTTGGGCCAGCTGCCTTTCCAGTTTTCATCTGTTTGAGTGCCTTAATGATCATGTCTTTGGTAATATATGGGTGGACCTTGGACAGAATGTTCCGAGGTTAGGTTGTTGTTGTTCCAAGAGAATTCTTCATTGAGCAGCTTTTCGTAATGTTGCTTCCAAGCTAACTTCTTACTCTGGTCATCAAGAGAGAGGTTACCATCATCATCCCTTATGCATTTCTCACCCGTGACATCTTCAAACATGTACTAACGTCATTAACCTTGAGCAGTGATGCTTAGTGCTCTTCCATCTGACATTGCATTTACTTTGATTGCAAATAGGCAACCTTTAATAAAAGAACTGAAAAAAATGGATGAGGTCAGTGAGGTTTCTTTTTAAAATATGACTTCTGTAATGTTGCACAGACTTCGACAACTACAACATGACTCCGACACTAAGTCGATTGAACTTATAATTGTAATAACGTAATAAATGTCAGAATGTAAGAAGAATAGCGCAACACTGTCAAGGAAGCCTATTTGAAGGTGACCAATTACGACGTCATGAAAAGCGCATAAAGCAAAATGCGAGACTCTGTTAAGGGAAATTCCCACACAAAATTAAGAGTGCAACGGTGCAGTTCCAATACATTACAACTCCTCCAAAGGACTAGATTTGTAATGTGTAAGGGCGATACAGGGGATTTTGAGATTGGCAGAGACCATACTCACCACTGCAAAACGCATGGTTGAGCATGCCCATTGCCCATAAACTTGGCACTAGTAAAAGAAACTCATCAGCTATATCCACCACATATGGACACATGTGCAATATGTAATAACTAGTGCCATTTTTTATGATCTAAAAATTTACATTTCTTGATGATGAGATAAGGTTAGTCAATGCTTTCAATTGTCAGTGTGACCTTAAGGGTTAAAAATTCAATTATTTTTCCCAAAAAACATTAATAAAATATTTGGCTACCCTGAACTGCTACACCGGCTTGAAAACCACTGATCTAGGTATTTCAGAAGAAACCTATGCACACTAAGACATTAGTTGCCACCATTGCTTACCTTTGATTTCTTTGTTTTCGTTTTCCTTTACTATATACGATTTGAGTGTCCTTCCACCATGCACACAAGCATAGTTTTTGTAGATCCAGGATTCCAGGGATGTATAATTTTTTGCGCAATTAAATTGTTACCGAATTTCTCACATACACTTTGACAAAGTTGTCTTTCTCCCATTGCTGAATAGCTGAAGAAAGCGTTTCAAAATCGAAATTCAATGCTCCCTCAGTGAGTACAGTGACCATGATCGCGGTAGCCCAATTTCCATACTTTCGATCAGCCCGTGTGGCTCAACAAGCCAACTGCACGTTTATTTGACTGTGCATGCGCGATTTTACGATCTGAGCGTACGTCATCGAGTGCGCGTTTGTAGACTCTGCACGCCTTAGCGCTTAACGCATTGCTAAAGAAAACGTGTAAATATAGCCTCTAAGCTATTCTTACATAATATAGTGTAAATATAGCCACTGCGTAATTGTTTATGTTACATCATAATAACAACAAAAAAGAAATGGATACCATTATTAGCTGTTGTGCAATGAAAACAGTGGGATCATGCAAATCTTTTAAATATTAACATTAAAGTTTATGAAACTAAGCCAACTTGTCCAAAAAGGTTTTATGTCAGTGCAGTTTGTTTGTTGATTTATTGTTTTTTTATTTGTGTTATATCTTAATAACAACAATAAAGAAACATATGCCACAACTATAAGTTCTGAAAATGAAATAAAAATATCATACAAACTAGCCAACTGTTTAAAAAGGCTTTGCACCAGTGTGATTTATCCATAACGTTCCTTTAGTGCTTCGGTATTTATGGTATATCGTAATAATAGCAATAGCAAAAAATCGAATACCATTGATATAGGTTGTGTAAATTAAACAGATGGCTTGCATAACTTCTCTTTTAACATCATCGTTGATATTACAACTGTATCAAATTACAACTGTTGAAAAAGGTTTCAGGTCAACACAGTTTGTTGTATTCGTTGCATCATTTCTTTGTAATTGTTTATACGTCAACATTAAATAAACAGAAACCCTGACATATTACAGATGAGTAAAATCAAATCCTAACTGTTTCATGTCAGAGCATTTAAGTTATATGGTGTGAGTTTTAATTATTTATATTATAGCAACAATTAAAAGATTTTGAAGAATTAAATTTTGCTTCGCTTTGAAGTATGTAATATATGTCTCAAACAACCTTGTTGGGAATTGCCACATAGTTCAGTGTTGTGCTCTGTGAATGTTTTGTCAGAGTATGAAATGGATGGGTTGATAAAATATCATGGTGTTGAACTGTTAAATCTGTGTGCTTCCTCGGTCACAAAATTGACCCTTTTTCATTGACCCAATATTTGCAGATGTATAACATTTGATATTAACTGAAGGTGTCAAATTTTGCCGATAACAATATTCCAATTTTGCTGATGTTATTGATACTGATACATTGATACATCTCTAACTTTATTGCTATAAATGTGTTTGTTTTATATTTTTCCTGCAAACGATGTTATATGGAAACAACTAGATTAGATGTGTTGCTCTCTATTATGCAGAGGTAGAGAATAGACATCCGATACTTTGAAAGAAGATCGCTACCACTGCAGTATGCCAAAATAGTAGTACTACTCGCTACTAGCCAGGACTGTGGAGTCGAGCAATAAATATATCACCCCTTGACTTGATTTGTAACTGACCAAGTATATACATCTTTGATTATGTCAGATTTTGTAAAATTTTTTGCTCTTTTTTATTTTAGAAAAAAATTTGCTTCAGTTGCGATCGATATTGAAATGGCGACTTTCCCAAAAACTGACAAAAATAAATACTTTTATTTTCTGGAAAAGTTTTAAAACACAATACAGAGAACAAGAAACTATATTTTGAAAAAACATTACAAACAAAAATATTATTGTTCATTGTTTGTATCAAATCTGAGTAGCACTTTTTTTAACATTCTCTCCCAAATCCTTCCAACTCCGCAGCTCTGCTACCAGTTGATGAAAAGTAACATGCTAATTCTATGTGCTACTTTTGTCTTGAACTGAAAAGTTCTATTTGTGAAATTACCTTGTGAAATGCACCTTGTGAAATAAAAATGAAGAATATCATCTTTCAAAAGTACCACATTTGTTTACATTGTCATTTCATTATTGTTATGGAAAAAAAGTTCTAGGTGAAATTTTATTTTACTGCTCCAATGTTTACATCCAAAATTTGTAAATCTGATAATTTTTTTCCACTTAAGTTCAGAAGTATGACTGAAGCAAATGTAGTTTTCCGTGGTCGCTACATCGAGAATAAAGTAGCGTTGCTACTCCACCAAAAAGGAGCAGTGCTGCAAAAGTTTCATGCTACTGACCACATTTGGCTATATGGTAGCACTTTTATTGCTGCTCATATATCTGTTATATATACTTTTTTTTTAATTTGTAATTTGTATAATTTTTTTTCAACTGTTTTTTGCATATTTTTACTAAACACTAACATGTATCTCTATATGCGTAATAATGGTAGTCGTAGGTGTTTTGTATTTGCATCTAGATTAATATATTCTGTGGCCTTTGTTGGTTTTTGCAATATTTTTACCATGTTTCTTATATATTGGCACAATCAATATGTATAACTTAAATGTTGTTGTAGTAGCAGAATTGGTGTGACTTTAGCGAGTGGTGAGGCCGACCCTGCTGCCAAAATAATGTGGCTATTGCTACTTTTGCCTTATAAACTTGTCCGCTAAACACCTCAATTTGAAGTGTTGCCACAACTTTTTAAAAAATATGTGCGTGTTTATTGTGTGGTAATGGCTGTAACGTAAGAAAGGAATAACTTTCTAATTAGAACTGGGCATTTAAGACAATTGAACCTGGGAAAACGACCTAAAATGTACGAATTTGGTTGTATAGATTTTTTTTGTGAAGTGGAGGTTTGATTCATTGCGCTGAAATAAATCTATTCTTTCTGTGTATTTATGTTATTATGGTATACCATCAGTTCACTATTTAGACTTTGCTTCATTCTCTTTAAGTAAAATATATATGCAAAATACAATATTCTGGACTCTATAACTGTATTTTAATATGAATTCTCAACTGTTCTTCAGTTAACTACTTATTCAACAGTCAACTATTCTTAGCTGGGATCATCACTGCACTGAATCCAGTCTACACAGCTGCTTTAAATTACACGTTTAATGCTATCTCATATTAGTAGCAGATATGCTGTTTAACACAGATGTAATTTTTTATGTTTTTCAAAATTGTCAATTTATGTTTTGTGGATCTATTTTTTTTTAAATAACGTTTACTCAACGTGTTTGTTGCTTTATTTTTCAGCAGAGCACTACTATTTTCACCGCTCAGTTTGAGTCGGAAACTAAAAATTAAAATAACCGTTCACTCATTTCAGATCTTAAAATTATGACAATTGTACGTCAGTTAGTGTGGCACTGCAGAAGTTTACTGGCCTTGAAAAAGTATCTGTTAATTGCGTTTGTTTTAATAATTGTTGCACTGTCTATGATTGTAGTCAAAGATGGAAACCATATCGTTTGTCAAAAGGATGCTTTGGCTTTGAGAAATAATCAGGAAGTTCCTTTACCACCGAAAGTTTTAGAAAAGTTGAAACAAAAGTGGCTTGCAGAGCAACCACTGCACAATGCCAAAGTAGTTGGTGATGAACCTCCAAATAGCGATTCTAAAGCACTGGCAGTGTCTTCAGTGGAATGTCTCATCAATGATGATTATCCTG
This sequence comes from Aplidium turbinatum, assembly GCF_918807975.1. Classification (NCBI taxonomy): domain Eukaryota; kingdom Metazoa; phylum Chordata; class Ascidiacea; order Aplousobranchia; family Polyclinidae; genus Aplidium; species Aplidium turbinatum. The sequence goes on along the minus strand of NC_137472.1, from coordinate 43,477,905 downwards.
TTAAATGCTTGAGAAGCAATGAGCCAAACGATGATGTATACATGCCGTTCAGTTTTCTCAAACAATATTTTGATATAACTGGCAAAATGAAGCATTATGATGGATATGATCGCTTTGAATTCTCACAAAGTTACTCAAAGGTTAGATCTTCAATCGATTTGGAATGCATTTTAAATAACAATACAGCACCAAAAAGTTATTTTAATATTGTTGTTCAAATACTGTTACTACATACAGTTTCTATGATGCGTATCAGAAGAACCCTATTGCATGTTCATTGTCATGGGTTTATTGGTAATACGGATGCATGTTATTGTTAATTGTTGAATTGACAGGTGTATTATCAGCCTTCAGTTCCTTATGCTTACAATGGGATGTTTATGACATTTGATAGTTACAATGTGGAAGTGAGAGACCGAGTCAAATGCATTTCTGGAAAAGAAGGTACCAAAGTGCTTCGTGATAAAAAAAATCTGTTTTAGAGTCGTTTTAATTGCAGTTTAACCATTTTCTTGTAGCTTGAGTTGTCACTGAAACTGCTGTATTTGTGTAGTGTGTCTTTTGAGAGTTGTTGAAGTGCTTAAATTAGTTGTAACCTAATACCATGGATTGTTTACATTGTCTTTCATCTGTTTTAGGTGTTCCAGTGTCCACTCAGTGGAGCCATCATGAATATTATTACTCAATTCAGATTTGTCAATTTGGATTAAGTCATTACTGCAAGAATTTAAATGAAAAACCATCACGTTCCACAGTTTATGAAAATGCTGAAGGAGGAATCCAGGTTTTTTTAATTATCACTACAGTATGAATAAAGATGTGCATTAAAAGTTACTGTTGCGACAAACAATTCGTTTTAATCCTTGGGATTTACGTAACTGCCTGTGTTTTGGAATTCTTATAAAGCATGTTCATTGTTCTTACAAAATTGTTTTATCTAGTATTGCTGTTGACAGACAGGCCTGCGAAGAATGTTTTTGTAATGTATATGATATACAACCGATGTACGGTATATGATATGCACAGTATATCCCATGTTCATATTCATTTAATATCACTAATTATATGTATTTTTTCAGTCAAAATGGAAGACAAGTAATCGTTATTGCGTTGTTTCAACCACCACGGATGATACGGTACCAGGAAAAGTTTTAAAGTTTAGCACACCTGGTAACTCAATCTCATGCATTCATTACTTTGTTCATATGCGTCCAGCCTTGATTTTAAAATTGTCGTATTGAAAACTCGGAAGTTCTGATTGAAAAATAAGTTATGTGGTATTCATGAAAATCTATCAATGCATCGAATAGTTGGAAGAGCTCAGATGCAACTTGCAATCCACAAGTACGTACTTTCTTACATTTTATTGTACGCAGATTCTATCCCTTTAGGAAGTGGTGTCACTTTGACTTTGGGAAACACCATGGAACATGAACTATCGTTCGACGTTAAATTTGTTTCCAATGGTTCTATATCTGTTGTATTGGACACTTCTGCCAAAACCAAACAATACACTGTGCATTATGTTACGAACAGGTAAGAGTATGCTTTTTGTTATCATTGAGGATTTACATTTATGCTAACCTTTTCATTATAGCATGCCATACAGTAGCTACCAAGTTGATTTCAAGATTAGCTCATTCTAAATACAGCTACTTAGCGATTTCATTGACATGCTATGTTGGTTTTGTTTTGTAGTGTCTTGATGGATACCGATCACCGATCCAACATATTTTACGGTTTGGGGCCGAGTAGGACCTGGAGGCACATTTCTCGCGATCTTATGATTGATGTAAGGAAAGGAATCAAGTTTTCGGGCGGCAGTCAAGCAAAGAAATCAAAAGCAAACATTCACAAGGTAAGTAACGCCGAGTGTTTGGATGCTTGTTATTGTCTTACAAAATACTTCGGAAACTTTCACTAGCATTGAAGTTAGATTAAATGTTTCAGTATTTCCAAACTAATGCAATGATTCTGCCCTCAAATGACATCAGTCGATTTGTTGTGTATAATGTACGACGCCTAAACAATTGGTAAAATTGAAAAAGTAAATGTACGTACTTGAAAAACATATTTATATCTTGGATCGCCCGTTTTGAAACAGTATCTTCTGCTAGGTATCACGTTTGATAATTCGAGGAGAGGGTTACATAGACAACATAACGATTTCAAAATCTGCTCATATGACACACTTCCGAGATGCCAGTGACTGGATTGTGAGGTACCAAGATCAAACGTCCGGAGGTTGGAAAAACAACGTCGAAAGAAGCTTTAAAGAAGGCTTTGCGCCACTCGCACCTGGCTGGATTTCAGCAATGGGCCAAGGCCAAGCGATGTCACTGCTTGCTCGGGCATACTATATTTTTTATGATGAGCTGTATATCAAAGCCATGTCGCTGGCGTTGAAGCCTTACACGGTACCATCCGAAAAGGGTGGTGTACGCGCAGTGTTTATGAACAAGTACGTTTGGTACGAGGAGTATCCGACCATTCCTAGCTCTTTTGTGTTGAATGGATTCGTTTATTCCGTCATCGGTCTGTACGACTTCAAGTCTTTGCTCGAAGATCAGTTTAAATTAAACGTCAGCACTCCATCAGCGAGTGTGATCCAAAGATTTTCAAACGTTGATGTGGATTTGCAGAGTACTTACAAACTGGTGTGTAAGTTGTATCTTGAAGGCATGATTTCTCTGGAGGCGATGCTGCCGCTGTACGACGGCGGAACGAGGACCTTTTACGATTTGCGTCACTTTATGCTTAAGACGCAGCCAAACATAGCGAGGTGGGACTATCACTCCACCCATTTAAGTCAGTTGGCATTGCTTTCCACTATATCTGACGATCCTATTTTCAAACGATACTATGATTACTGGATTGGGTACACCAAAGGAAAAACTGCTCCTCACAATTAAAATCACTTTTCTATCACCCACTGGACGAGTTGAGCTCTAAAATGTCCGCGTGGGTGAAATGGATATTATTGAATAGAGTTAAATGTTCCATTGCTTTGAGTTCTAAATGTGTTGCAAGACAAAGCTACGTTGCTCAATATAGACCTGTTCAGTATTTAACTCTAGCTATCAAAAATCGTTCTTTTACGTTCATTCAACGTCTGCAGACTTTGAATCAATACAAAAACTCATGCAGAAAATCTGTAGCTTTTTACATTGATTCAGCGTCTCAAGGCTGAAGCGACTGATTTGTTTGTTTGGTAGAGCGGATTTTGCTAGTTGGTATGCCAGCAATTGCATAGAAGTGATTGTCTTAGATGTTTTTTCTTCGAAATAAAAAAAAATGTAGTAGCTGTGTCGCCTTACGGAATGGCCCGTTTCGGTGAGTCCAATCCCTTAACGGGGGGTTTTTTAATTTTTTTTTTTAAATTTTCGGGTTCCGTGGCCTAATTATCATTGCCGTTTTAGGGTTAGGGGTTAGGAACTCACCGAATCGTAGCAGACCCGTCGCCTTAAATATCGCCATTACGTTAACTATGTATGAAATACATCGATTTTGTTTTGTTTGTGCTGTTGCAGAATGTTGTTTTGACTCGTGTTGTGTAACCTGCTGTGCCGTAATAATTGTCTTTTGCCAGTATGTTTTTTGGGATGCCTCGTTTTTGTGAGATCTGACCATTCGCGTTCGGAAAGACCAATCCCAAAAATGTAGTAATAAGTACCAAACATCCATACATACCAACATCCATACACAGAAATGCTTCCTGCGTTGTTAAGTTTGGTGCTGACTGAAAGGTTCTCATATACCATCAAACTGATTTCCTTCATTTTTAGCATCTGATGCTGTTTTGAAGTTACTGATTTGTGCTATCATAAACCTAAAGCTGCCGTGGCATGTAACAAGGTTTAGTCACATTGTGTGGAAACAGGATAAATTGTGAACTTTTCTGCGTAAAAGTGAGAATTCGTTGTTCATTGCTGCCGTCAAACTATCATTCCACCATTTCGTCACATCAAAATGCTATTTGTGGTAGCAAGACAAAAGTAAGAAAATCAACGATTTTTCTTGTATTAATCATAGACTTAGTTGACTGTAGAAACTGAAACTTTGACTTTCGGGATGTTTTAAACAGCTGGTTAACGACAATTTTCCAACTTTGTCAATAACAATACAACCAATAACATAGCGATAACATTTGTTGATATTTGTATTTGTCGTTGGTGCCCATGCATTAGTATCACACGTTGGTGACTTTTTGTTTTTCTGGACGTTCGAGCAACATCTCAATAAGATCTATCCAAGCTGTTCTCGATTTGCCAGTATTTTTTTATTTTTTACTTTTGTAGTTGTAATTCTGCTGTGTATCATTTTTGCAAAATGACACGTAAACTTTCAGTCTGTAGGCTATGATGATAGCCGAGCACTTTTATTTTTGTATCTGTAGTGTCAAGCTATGTTTGTTCTTCCGAAAGATAGAGAAAATCCAACCACGGAGAAGTTTTTATTTAGCATACATTGCATAATTGTGTTTTGTCAATTGCCGTTTAACATACAACTGTGATTTTTCTTGATCGTCCTTTCTTGAGTTACTGGCTGTTGTTCTTCCGTTAACCAATTTGTTCGATTGGAATCGGTACATACATAGAAAGCGGAATACATTTCTTGGTACTATGTCATCATCACCATCCAAATTTGGTTTTGTCCCCACTAGTGGGGGTGGAAGATTCTTTCCTTGCAGCGATTGCCTTCACTCCTATTCTCCATCTTGTTCTGTCCATTCTATTTTCTTCCTTCAGTCCAACTTACAAACTTCCTAGATTCCAACATCCAATCAGCACTACATGCAGTAGTTAAACTGATTATCTTGTTTCGATATTAAACACGTTGTCCAAACCTCTGTTGTATTTGGCACATATTGTTTTTCGTTGTGATGGTCAGAAATAAAAACAAACTGAGCTAATTATAGTTCAATATTACACAAAGTAATATTAGTACCATGCTCAATCGCAATTAAAACGAGCGTGTCCATAATAGTTCCATTTTAAACAAGTTGATATTCGCAAGTTACTTTAGTGGATTGCTTGTTTGCATTGTTGTTAAACATGAAATTAAATCATCGTTTTCTTAATATTTCTGGTACGCAGTTTCATTACAACTTCAAGAAAATATCGTTTCCAAGACTTTTCTGTCAAATCATTGTTTGTTTGTTTTGTGCAAATGTAATCGATCATGTATACCTTTCCTTGTAACGTATGCCACCATTGAATTACCCGATTGATGCCAACCGTGCCTTTATGAATTGTTGATTGGCTGATCACGTGAAAATCCACAAAATGTAACGCTTTGATGCATCATGGAAATATCCACAGATATTGGTTGATGGTCACTTTGCGGTAAAAACTGGCATGGTACTGACGAGGCCTACACCGGCGAAACGGCTATCCGCCTCACTTTTCCCAGCCGACTGCCGATATACGCACGTTGATAACTGAAATGAGATTGCCTTCTGTTGATTTGACTTTTATTCATTAACTTGTAACTGTGCTTGAAGTAACAGATCTCGGAGGTGTTTGCTAGAATTGCAAACCAATCTATCGCCTCGTGTTAAAAATGATCACCAGATATGTTTTAGTAATTTATGGTATCAAATACTGATTGGAGCAAACTTGACTTTTTTGTCAAAGCTTTTTTGTCGCTATGGTTTTTGTGATTACCAGCATTATGTTGTTAGCTGTACACTGCGCGTGAATAAATCACTTGCTTTCGGACTGCAGTTCCTTCTAGGATCTAGATGTTTTGCACGAGCAGACACCTTGTGATTACTGTAGTTCCTGTTGCATCAGCAAGTCGTATTGACAGCTTTCTACTCCAGCCAACAAAGTTTATTGTTGTTGCATTGATTCAACGTCTGCAAACGTTCCTGTGTTTGATTTAACGGCCCGTTGAAGAGTCTCGTTCAGTTTATGATTTAAAAAGGACCGACTTCCGCCTACCGGTACTGGCGAGGTTAGCAGGAATCATGGAAGCATAATGATGGGATAATTCTTTTAAAACAAGAATGGAAGTTTGATCTGGTCCACACACAACCAATGACACGTCATTTCCTCTTTCGAAAGTTCGGATTATGATGTAGAATGAACATTAAACTCTCTCCAATTTTGTATATGTTTCCAAGTGACATAAAACAAGAATCGCAGTTTATAGTGCTTGTGCCGATTTAGATGGTTACGCTACGTCTACAGTACTTGCATATGGCTGAGCCCTTTTTTGTTGAATCAATTCCCTCGTTATCAATTACATTATTTCAGTAATTATTGCTGTTGTCAGGGTTGCCAGACTGAAATTTGTAAAAAAGGCCAAACTCACCAAGAAAAAAGGCCAAATAGGTAGAAAAAAGGCCAAAAATAAGCCAAACTCAAATAAGATAAAATAAGCATTGTAATCACGGTTGCCAGACTATGAAAAGGTCTTAATGCAAAATAATACAAAAAAAAGGCCAAAACAAGGAAAATATTAGATAAAAAAAGGCCAAATGGATATTTACCTGTTTATATTAAAAATAATGAAATATACATAATTACATATATTTAACAAATTTGCTTATATTTTATTGGATTATTGAAAAATTTCTTCTAAATGGTTGATTTATTCATTTTCTGATGAAATATACAAATTCTCACTGTTGCAGGGCCGTAGCTAGCCGGGGGCCAGGGGGGCCTCGACCCCCCTGAAAAAAATTTTGCCCCCCCCCCTGGCAAAATCCCAACGTTTTCGAGCAACAGCTACAATTATAATGATTTTGCCCATCTTTCCCATTTTTTGCCCCCTCCTCCTAAAAAAAGTTGGCCCCCCTTGCTCTGCGGTCTGGCTACGGCCCTGCACTGTTGTGCAATTTAATCATATTTGGGGTGCACTTGAAGTCTTTGCAACACATTTTTTGGTCCAACAGGTGAGAACGAATTCTTATGACAACTTCCAATAGTTGAATTTGTGTTCTGTTTCTAGGCTTTGTTTTTGCAGCAGTAGGCTAACTAGTGAAAATATTACCATGATACTTCACCACATCATCAATTGAGCGAATAGATGCATGGCACGCTATGGTTAAACTAAGATCAATTTCTGCTATTTTTTGTGAATCAGTGACTTCATGGACAAATTTAGTGAGAGAACTTTAAGAGGAGTTTGGTATGTTATTTAGGTGTTTTTTGGTTTATTCATCTGTAGAAATGTTGCTTAGCTTTGGCAATATATTCACCTTGCACATTACAAAGTATAGTTCAGGTCCTTAGGGGAATCTTTAGGCTAAACGTGTTACACGTTGTTTTTTTGCATATTTTTGCAGTTGATCAACCCAACTTTGATTTTAGTGGGTGCCGCAACTTTTTGGGTCACGTGATCACCCCAAAATCGGGGATTTCCCCAGAAATCACGTTTCAGCTCTTTTTACGTCATTTTTGTGCAATTACATATTCGATTTTTGTATATTTTAACTTAAAAAGCACATACTAATAAGTGAGACAAAATAAACACAAAATAATTTAATTGATGACGTCATTGTGACGTCATCAAATATATTTTTTTGCTTTTTTAACCTATTTTGGTCGTTTGCTGTTGGTTTTAGTTGGAGTACCGGTTACTAAAACCATTTCACAATTCCTAAAAGTAGTTTCGTCATGATTGCGTCTTTTATGACGTCATCATTACATTATTAAAACTGGACAACTTCAAATTCAGGAACCAAAGGTAAGTTTATTCCGAAAAAAGCGATCAAATACTCTCATTATTAGTTTTGCAAATGCTTAAAATTTTACAATTGCAAGCAATAACAATAATTCCAGTACAGTATGACGCAATAACGACGTCATCAAGGGAATAACCAGAAGAGCAGCTACCAGGGGTGAATTTCCCTTTTGGTCATGCCACTTTAAAATTTAAAATAATTATGTAGCCCTAATTATGATCTACAAATCCAATTAATACACGACCCCAGATGATGCAATGTCAGAGTCTTAACACTGCTAATTCAAGATGAAAAAACTAGCGGTTTTCGATGTTAAATTCCTACCATACGTAATTTGATATTAAAAAAATTCGTGTACGACAAGTTTTTTCAAGTTACAAGATAGAGTTTAGAAAGTCAAAAGCATTTCTTGAATGATGATTGTGGATTGGAGATGAAACGTCAATGTGGATTGAAGATGAAACATCAGAGAGGATTGGATATTTTGTGGTCGAATTGCATGTTTCGTACTCGCATGAACAAAGACTTGTGCATTTTATGGATTTTTTCTTACAGGGACATCGAGAGCCACAAGTAGACTGACAAAACGGAACAAGCTGATTTGCATCATTATGTTTCCAACCCCAAGCTAAAGGAGAAGGTAGTTGCTGAACATTTACGAGGCTTGATTTCCGTATTTCAGCTTGATGTATCGCTCTGCGTGTATGTTGCATCAAAGCAGCTGACGTTGGTGGCAGCTTTTCAATAGTGCAACCATTGGTAAACATCATATAACGGCATTCGTCTACATCCGTGATAGTAGGACCATTGCCATAAAGAGCTATGACATACTTTTGTATGTCATTTATAGAACTAGGTGAGCTAGAGAAATTCAGAGAGTTAAATAAGCCACACATTGCGGTAAGATTAAGCATCCAACAATCCCAAGCCTTTTTTTTCGAAGACGAAACAGTATCACAGATTGTGATAGCATAAAACAAAGGTAAAGAAGCGCAAATCATCTGAGATTGAGGTGAAGATGAAACAATATCATGGATTGGAATGAAGCGAGTTTTTTCTCCAACTCCAAATTCAACCCATAGTTTACAGATTTCTAACTTGTCAAAACACGAAATTGCAATAATTACCACATCAGTATCTATTGTTTTGACTATGGCATCGGATTTTCCATGTTTCACATGGAGAAACATACGGGTGTCTGCCTCTTCGTGATCACATGGAGAAACATCAGACATGTCCAATGTTTGATTGTTAAGAGCTGTATCTAATGATGTTACAACAATCGTAAACAAGTTTGGATCGACTGAAGTTATCACAGCTTGTTGAACCAGTTGATATAACGCAGTTTTGTTGCTGTCATTTCCCAAAAACTCAGACCAGTTGAGAGGAAAACGAGTATTACTTGTGACAGCCACGTAACATCCAGACCCTGTTTCTTGCAGAAGATAGGCCTCAGATAGCTACTGCCATCACAGAACATGCCATGATGCCAGCAGTGTGATGTCAGCCGGTTATGAAGTAGTGAAAGAATCTGCCTCGAAAACCGATCACTACGTCCTTGATGGAGGGTTCTTGTTGCATCGAGTGCCATGGAAACTGGAGACAGTTATGGGTCTATTGCACAGTCGTATGCAGATTTTACCATTCGTCATTATCGCTTAGCAACGGTGGTCTTTGATGGATATGGTGGTCCGTCTATCAAAGACAATACCCATCAAAGACGCGGCATGAACGTCCACCCGGTTGTTCACTTTACTGTAGACACCGAGTTCATTGGAAAGAAGGAGCAGTTCTTGCCTCGAGCTTCCAACAAGGAAGGATTAATTTCTGCTCAACTGAGGAATAGAAGCTGCAATGTGATGAACGCTCCAGGTGATGCAGATGTTGACATCGTCAAGACGGCAGATGGACAGTCCTCATCGACATAGTACGGCTTTAATTGGTGAAGACACAGACCTTTTAATATTGATACCACGCTATGCTGACACTGACCCAGACATTAAAGACCTCTACTTCCGCTCCGAAAAGGCTTACGCAATCAAAATACACGACATCAACAAACTTAAAGCAATCATCGGACCAGACATAATTATGCTTACAGCTCCTCTTCATTCATGCATTCACCGGTTGTGATTCAACGTCAAGGATATTTGGTATCGGGAAGAAGACGCTTTCAAGAAACTAGTGAAAAGTCAACCAATAATCAAAGAATGTGCAAATTGCTTTATTCTCCCAAATCAGACAAACCACATCATTAAGGATCTTGGAAACAAAGCTATGACCGTTATGTTTGGCAACGATGACAGTAACCTAGAAACACAGCGATACAATACATTGGTCAAGAAAATTAAAACAGCCAAATCCTTTGTTCACCCTGAACGCTTGCCACCTACATCATCCTTTACCAAATTCCACTGCCTCAGAGTTTACTACCAGATTATGGTCAGGATGGGTAGGCTACTGACGATGGTATGGATGCTCTAGACTGGGGATGGAAAGTAGACAATAATCAGATGGTTCCAATCATGACGGACATGAAAGCTGCCCCGGACAACCTACTGAAAGTGATCACTGCAATTGCGAATCGTGTTCACCTCACTGTAGTTGCCGGAGATATGTGCTACCATACCATGCTGGATGTGGACCATGCCAAACTGGTTCATGTGTCCATACAGCAATCACATAATTACAGACGATGACATCGAGAGTCACAGCGATGAGCATTAGTAATACTTGATCCATTTGCTTTCTTTACGCTGATTATGTCAAGAGTCTACATGACCACATCGTATGAGCTCTTTATGCCTGCTCAGTTAACCCAAATACATATAGAAATTTACCGGGTTTATTAATAAACAATACATTAAAAACAGAGAGAGACTGTTCACCAGGCATTTTATAATAAAAGTAATTTGCGTTCTTCTGGTGACTATTTACTAGGTTACCTCCTGATGTTAAAGATGATAACTAGCTTTTGTATTTCCGACGTTTCGTCAGTCAGCACGACTGACTTTATCAAGGTGGCTAAAACAGGTTAACACAACCTGTTCAGCAACGATGGCACAACACAAAAACGTACTGATAAAATGAATAAAGTAAGCAGCAAGAATCAGAATTAAAACACGCAACAAGATACCTAGAGGTTAAACTGAATGCAGTGAATGCCTAAAACCAGTAGGCTGCTTTCCAACAGCGTAAATTTATCTATCTATTGGGCCACCGTCAAGAAACATTGAAAAGTCATCAGACAAGACAGAAACCAAGGGAATTGGCAATAACAATGATAGAGAAGACGCACTGAGAATGGAAAAGGTGAAGTTAAAGTTAAAGTAATTTTTTGTACACAGAGGGAAAATTCTGACCATCTTTCTGGTTGAGAGCATGTTGTGCTTTCTGGTTTATGTATGCTGACTGACGAAACGTCGGAAATACAAAAGCTAGTTATCATCTTTAACATCAGGAGGTAACCTAGTAAATAGTCACCAGAAGAACGCAAATTACTTTTATTAAACAATACATTGTTATTGTACATTTTTAATTGTTTTGGCAGCCATCTTGGATTGCCATATTGAATTTATAGGCTATCAGATAATTTAACAATTCTGAGAATGGTCTCATTGACTTCACAAGGTATAAAAACCTAGATATAGACACCAAAACTACACGTTTTGGTCATATGATAACCTAGTTATGGTCAATTTACTGTCATTTTAATGGTTTGGCAGCCATCTTGGTTTGCCATATTGAATTTATAGGCTATCAGATAATTCAACAATTCTGACAATAGTCTCATTGACTTCACAGGGTATATAAACCTAGATATAGACATCAAAACTACATGTTTTGGTCATATGATGACCTAGTTATGTTCAATTTACTATGTTATTTTAATGGTTTAGCGGCCATCTTGGATTGCCATATTGAATTTATAGGCTATCAGATGAATTAACAATTCTGAGAATGGTTTCATTGACTTTACAGGGTATAAAAACCTAGATATAGACACCAAAACTACATGTTTTGGTCATAGGATGACCTAGTTATGGTCAATTTACTATTATTTTAATGGTTTGGCGGCCATCTTGGATGGCCATATTGAATTTATAGGCTATCAGATAATTCAACAATTCTGAGAATAGTCTCATTGACTTCACAGGGTATAAAAACCTAGATATAGACACCAAAACTACATGTTTTGGTCATTTGATGACCTAGTTATGGTTAATTTACTATGTTATTTTAATGGTTTAGCGGCCATCTTGGATTGCCATGTTGAATTTATAGGCTATCAGATGAATTAACAATTCTGAGAATGGTTTCATTGACTTTACAGGGTATAAAAACCTAGATATAGACACCAAAACTACATGTTTTGGTCATATGATGACCGAGTTATGGTCAATTTACTGTTATTTTAATGGTTTGGCGGCCATCTTGGATGGCCATATTGAATTTATAGGCTATCAGATAATTCAACAATTCTGAGAATAGTCTCATTGACTTCACAGGGTATATAAACCTAGATATAGACATCAAAACTACATGTTTTGGTCATATGATGACCTAGTTATGTTCAATTTACTATGTTATTTTAATGGTTTAGCGGCCATCTTGGATTGCCATATTGAATTTATAGGCTATCAGATGAATTAACAATTCTGAGAATGGTTTCATTGACTTTACAGGGTATAAAAACCTAGATATAGACACCAAAACTACATGTTTTGGTCATAGGATGACCTAGTTATGGTCAATTTACTATTATTTTAATGGTTTGGCGGCCATCTTGGATGGCCATATTGAATTTATAGGCTATCAGATAATTCAACAATTCTGAGAATAGTCTCATTGACTTCACAGGGTATAAAAACCTAGATATAGACACCAAAACTACATGTTTTGGTCATTTGATGACCTAGTTATGGTTAATTTACTATGTTATTTTAATGGTTTAGCGGCCATCTTGGATTGCCATGTTGAATTTATAGGCTATCAGATGAATTAACAATTCTGAGAATGGTTTCATTGACTTTACAGGGTATAAAAACCTAGATATAGACACCAAAACTACATGTTTTGGTCATATGATGACCGAGTTATGGTCAATTTACTGTTATTTTAATGGTTTGGCGGCCATCTTGGATGGCCATATTGAATTTATAGGCTATCAGATAATTCAACAATTCTGAGAATAGTCTCATTGACTTCACAGGGTATAAAAACCTAGATACAGACACCAAAACTACATGTTTTGGTCATATGATGGCCGAGTTATGGTCAATTTACTGTTTTGTTCAATGGTTTAGCGGCCATCTTGGAAGCTATCTTGAAAATAACCACTTTCCGGAAGTTGGATTCCTTAAGATTTTGAATATGTTAGTACTGACACTCAATACTAATCAAATCAGTTGAAAAACCATTGGTAACTTATTGTAACCAAAAAAGTAACACCAACAACAAACAAGCGACTACAATAAGAAAAAAACAAGCAAAAAATTAATACATGACGTCACAATGACGTCATTAATAACATAATTTTGTGCGATTTTTATCTCGTGTATTTTGTAGTGGCAGTCAGTCCAAATGTAAAAAAATAACGTATCTAATTGCATAAAAATGCCGTGAAAAGAGCTCAAAATTGACTTGGGGGGAATCCCCGATTTGGGGGTGATCACGTGACCCAAAAAGTTGCGGCACCCACTAAAATTGAAGTTAGATTCATCAGCTACAAAAAAATGCAAAAAAACAACGTGTAACACGTTTAGCCTAAAGATGCTCATTTTTGCCCCTAAGGGCCTGAACTAGTAGCCTACTGGGCTGGCAAGCCGGCGGTTGTGTTAGACTACCGATCGATCGAAACGTGAACACGTTACGTTTCTGTATAGGCTACCTACTTTTGAGCGTTGACATTATAATTCCAAAATTATATCTATAATATTCATATTTATCGATATTTTATGACTTGTACCGGATTTTAATAAATTGTAGCAAAAATAAATTCTGAAAGTAGCCCAAAAGGTAGCAAGTATAAAAGGATTGTAGCGGATGAGTTTTAATCAGCCTTAGCGGGTGAGCGCAGTCTGACTCGGTGCTGCCGTCAGATTACGAGTTACGACTATTAAACAAGCATACAACATGTACTGAACAATGGTGAATATGGTTTCATCTGGTAAGGTTACGACATATGAGAAATATTGATTATTATGGATTTTGAAGAGTAAATTTAAAAAAAGGCCAAATCTAGAAAAAGGCCAAACGTATAATTTCTAAGGCCAACAGATTTAAAAAAAGGCCAAATTCGAGAAATTTGGCCTTAAAAAGGCCATTCTGGCCACCCTGGCTGTTGTGTGTGATTCGGTTATGTCCCTAGATTCGGTAATGATGTAACGTCAAATGAGACCTTTCCATAAAGCTTGGGCGATATTTTGGCTTCTTCCCGAAAACTGCTCTTTCTGGCAGGACTGTTAGGTTTAATTCTGGTTTGGTGTCAATGACCTTTCCGGACCTCCACCCAAGACACCACTAAAACACACATCTTTACCTCAGGAGAATACAAATGTTTTCATTGAGAATATTTTCTTTCCAAAAAGTAAGATTTGTCTCGAATATAAAATGAACTTTATGCAAGTGTACTGCAGCCAAAAATTGACCTGGCTCAGTTATTTTTGACTCTCACAGCGAAAACAATTAACATAGGCAAAAGCGACCAAACGCAAACGTCAAAACCGGTATGAGACCGAACTAAGTTGTTAGTCTTAGTTTAAAAAAATGGCATTGTCGCAACTTAATTTATTGATAGCCCTAACCTACCATATTTCTATCATCAAAAGGTTTTGTTTTAGCTTAGTCACTCGTTCGTTGTAGTTTACGACTGATGCAAGTGCAATAAATTGCTTTCAAGTTTGTACCAACAGATTTGTAGAGCAACGATGATTTCACAGTTCTACTTTTACAACTGACAGATTGATTGATTGAATCTTTATCCTCGGACTGAGAAAGCTTCTTGCAGAGCTTAATCCTGGCAGTTTCGCATAGCCTACTTGTAGAGGCTTTGAATCACTGACGCAGACCCGGTCACCGAGATTGACAGAGTGAAGTTTCCGATTGTTGAAGTCTTGTTGCCGGGGAACTATTCCATTCATTAGATGCCGCTGAATGGAGAGCAGTCCTTAACGTGCGTTGCTCAAGCGCACACCCCGAGAGTCGAACCAGCGCCGCTTGATCTTGAAGCTTCTTCGTTCCAGAAGTGACGCGCTAACCAATTGAGCTATCGGGGCGGTTTTTTCAATCTGCAGAAATGTGCATTTTATTTTAATCTTTAGAATCCAAAAAGAGGACATTATGATTTAGGTCTTTTTAAACATCTTCGGACGACAATATTTTGTTTATTGAAAGGACTAGGAATACAAGTCGTATGATAACCCCAGAAAACATAGATTTGTAAGGTAGGTTATAAAAACTTTCCAAAACGTTCCGCTTCTACCTTATAATATTTTGCTACTATATTGCATGTACTCATTGTACTGTATTCTCGGCAATTATTTATCTGAAAAACAAACTGAACAAAGTGAACATGTAGACTAAGTTCAATAGGAATCCAATGTTTTCATCATCTCAAGAAACGGGACCGCGGTAAAGTATAAATTAATATTTTTAGCGACAAACTTAGATATGGCTGCGCACTCGATAAATTACAAGGCAGTGAATAACCCAAGTGCTTAAATCTCAATTCTTCGTAGTCTCTCCTGAAGAAATAGTTCAATGTCCACTGGCCATAGCAGACGCATTTTCTTTAAAACTACAATTTCCTATGAAATCAAAAGACGGGCTACAAACTTACAAAATAAACACAAAACGTCACAGGCCTGAACATAGCATGCTTGCAAGTACATGTGGCATATATTTTGCAAGCAATTAATAATACATCGTGAAAGTAAAGTCACACCAATGATCACTTCTATAGCCTACCACCAAGCTGAAATTGGCGTATACACCTGTGATGCAAAACAGTTATAGAACGTGCGAAGTGTGCAACGTGATAAACCAAAAAGTAAACCAGGCTAAAATAGCTGCTCAAAACAACGCCATCCAATTATATTTGAAGGTGGTGTTATTTCGAAACTGTTATATACGACTACTGTTAGCAACAGCGCTTTTAACCAGTATCCCCCTTGCATCAGTTCAAACTGACGGCGCAGAACTGGGGTTACTGATGCTGACAGGAATCTAGTTTTTGGTTTAATCTGATCATGTAGAGAATCTAGCTAATTGTTTGACCAATTAACTATAAACCTGGATTGCAATCAGCATCAGTTTTTAGCATCCTTCGTTTTGCATCGTCAGTTCAAACCGACGCAGGAGAATATGCGTTGAAGCAGGCCATGCAAGAAAAACTAGGCCAGGAGCAGAATTACAGATGATCAGTAGAAAGTCCATGTATTGTCTTTGTTAATTTAATAAAAATTACAGAATATTATCAAGACAGTACTATTTCAACAATATTCTTTGGCAGTTATACAATAGTAATTTATCAGAAATGGGAGTTAATATGCTGTATTTAGTTCATGGGCCTTAGACATTGTGTGATTTTACAGAAAATGTTCCATTCCACTGAAGGGGGCTTATAGTGTTAGTATACTAAAACTTCAGAACAAAATACTTCATACTGCAAAACAACTGTCAAGTTATCAGTTCGTTCGCTACAGAGTATCTATCTACTAACAGGTCGACTTTATACCAAAACATAATTGCTGCAAGAGCGTTATGTGAGAGGCAGTGGTTAATTGAATATATAGTAGATTGGCAGTACAAATCTATGTTTAAAATTACCAAGTGTAAGTTAAAGCACAACACGTAATACGGAAACATTTTCAATCATTACATTTAAATCTTATATACTGTATCAACACGTTCATGTAGGACTGTCGGTACAAGAAAGTCACAATTCGGGTCAACGTCATTTAAACTCATTTACATCTTTTCATATCAGTCCAGGTCACTGATTTTCCTTTTCGCTCTGACGAGCACGCTGCTTCCTTGAATCGTGAAAAATGCGCGTTGTCGACAGACTAGAAGAGCGCGGTCTACCGGCAAGGTTGCCCTTGTAACGTGGCAGACGACTCGACGTCAGCTTCAGCCCAGCGGGTCTCGCGTCACCCATATTAGTATTCTACGAATGAGTACACAATAATTGTTTATCCACACAAACGCATTGACAGCTCATTTCTCACTGTGGATCTTCAAACTAGTTCTAAAATTATGGAACAAGGATTACATTATAGTTTTTTAAAATACCGAAAAAACATTTGTTGTAAAAACCTCCATGATAAGAAGCTTAGAAGTGTTACAATGTAACTTGAACTACCATAGATTGAGCTATACTTATTATATTTCACTATTAAGTTGCCCATCAAGCAAATGGTCAACTTAATAGTGAAATACAAATCAAAAACGAATATTAATGCAAGTCATAACTGCTCACCGAGACACTAACTCTTCTTGGTTCAGGAGAGTTGCTGTGACCCAACACAGCAAGAGGAGATCTTGTACGCTTTGTTTCATTCAACACATTTTTAATATACTTTTTCTGGGGTCCATTATCCTTAGTGGAGCTGTGTTTACGTTCCGATGAATTAATCTCAGCAGAAAGGGGTAAAAATGACAAAGGAATTTTTTCAACGCTGCCCTTGGATTGGGAGGGAAGGCCCGATGAAAACGAACGCTTCCTAAGGAGAGCTGTAAGACAAAGTAGACTTTATTAATTCCATTTCACAAGTCATGGTACAATGCAGTGGCGTAGCCAGGGGGGGTTTTGGGGGTTGCAACCACCCCTTTGGCACGCGTGTGACGTCACGATATTAAGAATGATGCTTTCAGTCAAAAAAAAATTGCCTAATTTTAAACAAAATTGCATTAAAAGAGCGAGTTTTGCCAATACCAAACATTCAAACATCTCAGCCAGGAATTAGCAACAAGAAAACATAGAGACTTAGCTTTATTTCCGAAAAATGCCGAAGAAAACATGATCTTATCTTTTTGCTATGCCACCGGACAGTATCATTTTACAGGAATATTCATACCCATATTTTTGTTGAAAATGCTCTCAGAATGCACCAAATTCAAAGTAATTTTTTAAAATATTCTGGGGGAGGCCCCCCAGACCCCCCGCCGCTGGGTCGTCAACCCCCCCCCCCCCCCCTTTTTAAATTCCTGGCTACGCTACTGGTACAATGTGATGTGGAATTGTGGTCTGTGGATAGCTCATGCTACGTAGTTTCTAATCAACTAACTATGATTTATAAAATAAGATTAATATTTAATGAATCATCATCATTGATGTCACATTTGTGAAGTTAGCAACGATCATGCTGCTAAAAGCGAAACTTAATCTATTGCATGACCATTAAACTTAAGCATTTAACTTGTGAAACTAACACTAACTTTGTTCTATTGCTTTTTTATCTTCCAACTGACCCGATGACTTTATTCCAGATGGAATCTGGGATTTCGGTTTCTTGACCACTTTGCTCTCATTTTCATCCTCTTTCTGGGTAATCGGCAAACTTCCTTCTTCAGCATCACACTCGGCATAAGAACAGGAAGCTTTATAAACGTCTTGATTTTGAACAAATAAATCAATGGAGCTTTTGTCACATGATTGTTCAAAATCTTGCAGCTGCTTGCTTTCCATACAAGCTTCACCTTTGCTGGAAACATGTTGATCAGCAAAATCCAATATAGCATTACATGACACAACTGAATGACAAGCTGGAGGTTGAATTTCCATCATGTCCGTTGCTATTCCTTTATGGTCACATGAAGAAGCACTTTCATCTGCACTTGCATTAACATCATCTGCAATATCTTCTTCACTAAGTTGTGAGATGCTGGTATCCGTTTTTTCTTCCATGTCTTCAAGCACACTTAAGTTCTGTGATAAATCTTCTGAAAAAGATAATTGGGGATCGCTGCCAGCATTGGCAGCAGTGCTAGATGATAAAGATGTGTTCCAGTCAACCTCACCACAGAAGTTGAAAACATTTAAATCTGTAGGACACAGCATTTTTGTGGCATCATTTGAATGAGGTTGTCCATTGTCATCATTTCCACTTGGTGACTTACTTGAAACAGGTGATGACATGAGATTTGATAAAAGAACTGTACGCCTCAAATTGCCTGAAACAAAAGGAACTGCAGGAGATACACAATGAGACTGACGATGGTCTGAATTAAAAAAAACAACAACATTGAAAAACGTTTATGTTTTTTTGTGGAATAAAAAATGTTAATGTTATGTTCCATTGACATTACCGTACTAAGTAGGCTATTTTATGTCTGCGTTACAAACAGGCATCTTTACCAAAGCTGTAAAATAAATTGTCACTCATAAATGTAGCTTAAAAAAAAACGTCTAAACATGGGTCACTCTGTTAACATTATGTTCTCCAGAAAAATGGAAGCAACACAAGGTCAATTTAAAAGAGTAATTTATACCATACATATTATTTACTGTATGAAGTATAGGCCTACCTACCTGTATTCAACATATTTAACGGAGTTCTGGATAGGGCAGTTGTTGGAGATCTGGGGTCATGAATGTTGCGAACAACAGAATTTGTTTCTGATTTGGCAGCACATTTTTCCAAAACCACAAGAGGTGATCTTGTTACTCCACTAGTGGGAGATCTAGGATCAACCAAGCTGCAAACAGTTTCTTCCTCTGATAGATGAATGGGTGTTCTTGTAATTCCATTTGATGGAGAACGAGGATCACAGTCATGCACATTGTTGTTCTCTTGTTGGCTAGCTTGCACATGATTGTGAGCAGGAGTATGTATTTGGGCAACTGTTGTCAGGCTAGAAGAGTCAGTTGCTGTAGAATGAGGAATATCTGCATTCTTTTTATTGTGACTTTTGCCATCATTCTTTGATTGCACTGAACTGCAGAATTGTGGTTCTGTAACTGAGTTACACATTTCAGTGTTTTGTTTGCCATATGTTGAAACACTTTCCTTTTTTTTGTCTTTTACCCTATCACAACAGCGACTATCTGAATTTCCCATCTTCTCAAAACAGTATCAGGCTATGGCATGCATTAAAAAAAAATACTTAAACTTGCAAACAAAATACCTGGGATATTACAGAAGACCTTAAAAAGGTCTATCTCAAGTAATTGTACAACAATAAAAAGGTAGTAATAACAGTGTACAAAAAACATAAGGAAAAAATTATAAGATAATGATAAGAGCCTATCACAGGGTCTGCTACTATTCGGTGAGTCCGATTCGGTGAGTTCCTAACCTCTAACCCTAACACGGCAATGATAATTAGGCTACGGTACCCAATAATTAAAAAAAAAAAATTGAAAAAATCCCCCGTTAAGGGATCGGACTCACCGAAACGGGCCATTCCGCTATCACAAGTACGGTAGTGCACACATTTAACTTCAAAACAACTTATTATCACAATGTGTAATTGAAATAAACATTAATGAAATTCGATAAACGAAAACACATTGTGATGTAATAGGTTATTTTTAACTAGTTGCGGCATACTTATCCTTGAACAGAGAAGCCTTAAACCATGGACTATGTCATCATAAAAGATAGTGTGCAGCTTAAATTGTTATGCTTGCAAATTACTCACTCTCAGTCAGAGTAACATGTGGCTCACCAGACACACAGGATGTTTTGGAAATTATTCCAAGCCTTAAAGCAGCTGGCGGCCATGGCCGCTAAGTAGTGCTTGAATGACCGCCGGTGCTGCCTCCTCAGTCAGCCAAGTTAGGCCACCAGTTTCTTCTAGTCAATTATTTAATTTTGCAATGGAATGATCGTGGATTAAATGTCGAAAATATGTAGTATCAAAGAGTGACGTAAAATTAGGTCAGCGCGTCATAATCACCACTGTTGCATTGTACGGGAACATTTGCTATTGTATGGAATATATCCAGCTGCGATCACTAGGGCTGTAAGTCTTGTTTGTAATTCCCGACGTTTATTTTAACAAAGTGTTAATCTGAAGTGCTAATTTACATCCGCTGGCGTTATTGTCGTTTTTATGTCGATTTAATGTTGTCGGATATTGAATCGTTGTTAAAAAGGAGAACTAGATTAGTTGACATCCCAGGGAAAAACACGTGCCTTCATAGTTGAGAAATGTTCTCGCTGTGGATTAGTGACCTCACAGTGCCCTCAATAGTGACACCATAACGGTATAAATGGTCAGGTTTTATGAAAGACGGTATGCAGTTGAAACAATTTACTGAGCATCGAGCAGTTGAAACAATTTAGTGTCGTTAAATGGTTCCGCAATACCAGATTACAATCCCGATAAAGCAGTTATTGCGTGGTACAACGATGCTTTTGCAGGACGCCGTCCAGACTTCAACAACGCTAAGTGATCATTTTAGCATTGTTGCAAGTTTAATTCTATTTCCTTGTGCTATCGTTATTTGCATAGGCGCCGAGTTTTCAAAATAGCTGGGCGGGCGAACACATACTGACACGTCATAAAGGTTATTTTGTGCGTTTATCAAAAGGGCGATTTTGCTGGGTTGTTGGGCTAGCCTAGTTTTACATTTAAGTCTATGTCTCCTGTAACACGATTTGGAAACAAGTAATAAATATAATTGGTACGCAACAACGTCTGGTCCTGGTAATTCAGTTCCGCATGTTTTTTTGTAATTGGTACGTGCGGGTTGCAGAACGAAAACTGCAATACTGTACTGGTTCCATAATTACATTACTATTGTTGATACAACACGATAACACACACAATACATGGGTGGGTTCATACGATAAGTCGCTCCTAGCGGGCGCACAGATAAGATACAAGATGCTGTAATGCAACGCAGAAGCGATTTTACGGCAATTCAGCTCCCGAGAAGCCATCTAGCGATAAACTGCGCTATTGAGACGAGCTTACATTAAATCTACAATTAGAACAGGTATGTAACAAAGGAGCACATTTGCAACTTATGACAATCAACGGTTTCATCCGGCTACACCAGGGGTCACCAAACTACGGCCCGCGGGCCAGAACAGGCCCGCGAATTGAGTTCATCCGGCCCGCCACGTGCTGCGGAAATAACAGCTGCACTACAACTGATAAAGAAAAAAGTTACCAAACTTTTTGTAAAGGACTGACGTTGCTGTTGAGCTACACGCAAACTGCTAATGATTTTTCCATATTGTTTCTTCTTTTGACATCTCAACCTTTGTTGTTCAAAACGCCAATGTTTCATCAGTGTAATGTTTTTTCAAAAGCACAATACCCTGCAGTGTATCACAGCAGCGGATAACTTTTCCAGCAACCTTTATATTTTGATTACAAGTTTGCTATTCCACCTTTTGATTTTCATTCTGACTTTGTTATTTATTGTGCTCAATTCAAGTCAATGGAGATTCTAAATAGTTGTATATCTTTTCGCAATTTGCATCCGGCCCGCAGCTGTTAATCTCGCAGCAATCCGGCCCTCAGAGAAAAAAGTTTGGTGACCCCTGGGCTAAACCAACAGGTGTGCACAGTTTAATATCAGTGACGTAACAGACGCAACTGTGATGATTGAGAGCACAAAATAGAGCATTTTGGCAGCAGAGTTAATTGATAACATCGTTTGAGAGAAAACTACTCCTTTGAAGAACAATACTACAGTTTTTACACCGATTTAACATCTGGCGATGTTAAAACGATGTAAAAGCAGTGGAAACTGCGGTCAGACTTTTGCCGCAAATGAAGTTCCTCGCAGGTTTGCGCAATTTACTTGATTTATAGCACTGGGCTAAGAGTGGCAGAGCGGAGACAAACGGTGCGGCGGACACTTTTGCTCGTTTAACAGCGAATCAACCTTGTTTAACGTTGAATGAATGTAACAATGGCAATAATTGACGAAAATTTATCGCTTAATTAGTAGGTCTGGTAAGGCCTATCATATGGCGACAAAACTCTGTAAATAAGGTAAGTAGGCTAGTATCAGAAGGTGGCAGATGGTTACAGATATTTTGGGACTTAAAATTGCATTAAATTTTTTTTTTAATTCTTGAAATGTCCGGCGGGCGCGGCCCGCCCGCCCGCCTGGGACTCGGCGCCGGTGGTTATTTGTATTTTGGCCTCCAAGCACACAGATTGCCTGCCGAGAAGGAGCTCTCGGTAGGCCATGATGGCTGCCGGAAAAAAACACGAGTTTTAAGGCCTGTTATTCTGTTTGTAAAAAAGTTTTCAAAATTACCAATGACCGGTACTGTTTATAAGCCACCATAGAATATGCGGCACTTCCACTAAATAGCATTCTCGCCTTTTGTCAGGCATTGTCAGGGTAGCCAGTTCCAATCGGACCAGTTTTGCAAATTACGGTTTGGGCTACGATTTTGGATTAAGGTAAGATTATGGTCCAACGTGTCCACTAATTCCTGAAAATGCAGACAATGGCTGAGTGATGACTTTCAAAAATTGCCAGATCCGCAGTTTTTGCCAGCCAACTCTGGGGTAGTTTTACTTCTCAATTACAGGAAATTTTTAGCAGTTGTAGATTGTAATATTGTTGATTCTTTTGATTTTTAATTATTTTGTATCGACTTCAATGACATAAATGAGTCACTTCATTATAATTCAACCAATGGAGAACACCCTCAGTCCCTCACTTCTCAGGTTTGTTTATATTTTGAAGATACAAAGAAATGATTAGGAAAGCATTTTTTAACCTTTTTCTCTATCTTATTTGGTTGTTGAGTAATTGCGTATTAAAAATTTGCATTTTTGCTGCTAGTGGCGCCATTGTGCACTCTGGTGTCTTGCAAAATTGGCCTCAAATCTACATTTCTGACTCAAAATGTATGAACAAAATGTCTCGAACAAAAGGTCTTGAACGTAACTTGGGGCACTCAACTATAAATTCCCCCAATTTGCTCATGATTTAACACTTTTGTCTGGAAACTAGCAGTATGCCTGATCTTACTGGGAGTAAAATATCTTTTAAAAATGTTTTTTACATAATGAGAAATTTCACTTCTAAGATTACTATTATTATTCATATTTTTAAATAACTTGTGTATTACATCACTTGCGACGTGCCAGCTGTTATGCATGCATTGTATTTGATGATTATGATCAGCTTCGATGACAATATTTTACTGTGCGGAACAAGATAGCCTAAATGATAACGGTTGAATTATCAATATTATTGAAAATGCCAGTGAAGTTACATGTGAATCAACAAAACATTGAAGTAAGCACTGCAAAAAACTGTAAAGATTGTATATAACCAAGATTAATAAAACCCCAGTGGTTATAAATCTATTACTTATTCATAGCATTGTATATAACAATTCATATTTCTGTTTTCTCATTTCTGTGACATCTACAAGTACACTGAATGTTAAACTTTAAAAAAATCCATTATAATACACATGGCGTAGCTCATTTGGCATAGAATGACCCCACTGTCATTTTGGTGGAATAAGTCTGCGCGATCTGACTAATAAAACAATCTGTAAAAAACGCACGGCAAAAATGCGATTACAGCAATAACACAAGGACCCTAATAAAAGCACTTCTTGTTGACTAAAACTTAATTTAAAAACCAAAAAACAAATTACTTAGTTGGAGTAAAATAATAAAACTTACAGAAGTTGTGATAACATTATTGATAAATAAACTGTTAAGTTTTTTTTCTGTTAAATTAATTTTAATTGCAAAATATGTACAAATTTGTGAAGTGGACACAATTACATAGGGATGGTCCCAAATATGCTCTAGCACAATGTACTATAAACACAAAATCAAGAAGTTTGAGAAACGGTTGTCATGTAACTCCAGCACATAGTACAATCAAATCACGAAAAAGTTTCCTTACCGCAGCCAAACTACGGTACTATTTAATCAAGATGACATAGGCACAAAAATGTAAATTAAACAGCAGTAAGAAAAATTTGCAGTGCAATGAGAAAAATTACCAGCCTACCAAAATTTTCTTGAAATGGGGAGGACAATCTCAACCTGGTCTAAAGACGGAAAACTGATTCTGATTAAAATCCATTGCATTCGATCTGTCCAGCCAGAGGGAGATGGCACAGTCCAACTTTAACATGTCTTACCTTTGTTCAGCGGCACAAAGTGAATGGAATAATTCCCCGGCAACAATCGGAAAACTTCACTCTGCCAATCTCGGTAACCGACCCTGCGTCAAGAGCCTCTACAAGTATGCGAAACTACCAGGAATAACCTATCAAGTATCAAGGCTTTGTTAATCCGAGGATAAAGATTCAAAACTAAACCAAAACATTTGAACTTTCCGCAAATATTTCTGTCACGCTCCAATAAGCATATCCACAAAAGCGGCATTGCTTTACAGCCGTTTTTAGATTACAAAAACGAATAATTCCGTTTCAATAGCAGGCGACATGTACACTTGCATAGCCTATTGCATGGGGACATTAATGCAACATAGGTAACAATAACAAAGAAAAAATAAGAAAGATAAAGCGTGAACGTTAAGACATGTTGATATTTTGAATCAAAAAACTAAAGGAGATATAAACACGATAGTAATATTGGGAGAAAAACTTTAAAAAAACAAATTAGTCAAAAGTTTAGAGAAAAATGTGTAAGCAATTTTCAAATAAAATAACACCAAGGCAAAACATGAAGAAATGGCACATTAACATTTTCAAATTCCCATTTTTTTTATTTGATTGGAAAATGTCCGCCAAACTACTTATACAATGATTTGAGGTGTGATTTCACAAGTTGATGGACAGTGATTGGCCTGCGCTCCCTCAATGAGATGTCAACAGGGACGTGCAGTCAAGGGAGGCAGGTGAGGCAGTGCCTCACCTGCCAACATCTGGCAAAGCAAAAGTTATATCAAAGAAATGGTTATCACAGAACAGTTGCTGTTGTTTCTCTGGGCAAGAAACTTTACGATAATTGCCTCTACCCAGTGATCGATTTCGAGTAATGGGTAGTACCAAATTTACGTCATAAGTAGAGTAGACAACCGGAAACAGACATTGCCGTCGGCTGCAGCGTGGGTCAGGTGTATGTCGGAAGGCGTACACCGATGCATAGCGCTCAAGTCCGCTTTTCCGCAATGCAGGATAAAGATAAACAAACAAACAATTAATATTTTTTGTTAAAAAGTAGTAAATATTGCACGTTTTTAGGTGCTTTAGTTTGTGTGAATTGCTGTAGTCAGGCGCGAATCTAAGAGTTTTTTTCGGGGGGGGCCAGAAAATTTGAAAATTAATTAAAAAGAAAGAAAAAGCTAAACAGATATGAACAATGATATTACGACATATACGATATGCTAGAAAATAGACATTAAAACAACCATTTTCATCAATTGTGATGCCGAGGGACTAATATCAGCTGTTTAGAAGCATATCAAACCATGTGATGCGGAAACATACAATTTTTCGCAAAATTTCGGGGGGGCCCGGGCCCCCTGGGCCCCCCCATAAATCCGCGCCTGGCTGTAGTCGTGCCCCCTTTTCCCCCAAATTTTACGTTTCTATACTCAAACTGTGCTTTAATTTTTTCTGTTTCTGTGGCGATATTCCTATCGAGCGTTCATGTGGTCAAAATCGTTGAAATACGCGAGGAGAGGCAACGCCAAGCTTTGCCTCACTTCAGATCAGAAAACTTCCATACACTGCATTATGCGTGCCTTTTTCTTTCGCAAAGTCGCCAGAAATCATCATAAACGATTTGGCTACGATTTGAGGCACGCCTCAAATGTGACGTCACAGCTATGAAACCTTTTTCGTCAAGCTGGAATGCCCGCGAGCCTACGTGGTATGTGACTTCTTGCAGCGTAAAGGATTGTTTCTTATAAAATGTAATAAAATGGAGGAAGATTTAGTATCAAATCTGAGAGATTTTTAAAAACTAAACTTTCAATCCAAAGTTGAAGTCATAAATAAAGGAAGACCTGTTCCAAATTTATAAGGTTTGCATCAGACGACTGAACAAAAAAAAATAACTCGCAACTTTCAAAGAGATTGGTACGGTACTCAAAAAAGAAGTGGCTGTGTGGCTATGCTAAACTGCCTTTTCTGCTTTCCCCGTCTCTTGTTTTCAATATCTAGTGATAATGTTTGGACTAAAGAAGGGTCTCTATATAGGCTACAACAAAGTCACAGATGTTTTAGTCCAAAAGGATAGGCGCATGGATTTTATTTTTAATAAATGTGAAAGCATGCTGCTAATATTTTTGATTAGTATGACACCGTTTTTGTTGTCAAAAAATGTTATTGTAAAAATGACTTGAAAAAAGTAGTGCCTCACCAAATTAGACCTCCCCAATCCCTGGACTTTCTTTTGTTTTCATCTATATTGTGACTTTTCTGCATGGGTTTTCAATGCTGATTTCAAAAATATGCATAAAAAATTTTTTCGATCAACGTCTGGGAAGTTATTCGCTGTTTCTTGGCAACAACTTTTCATAAAAAGTACAAAAATCCCCTTTAAAACCCCTTTGCTTTTAACCTAGTATACTGATATCTAGATTATCTGAAAGCATTTCTTCTACTGAAGAATTAAAAAAAAAAATTATTAAAATTGAACGATTGGTACCAGAGTTATGATCGTTTAAGTACCCAGATTACGCAGTCACGCATGACCGATTTTTGTTAATTTATTGCCAAATGATACTAGAAAAATGGTGAAAGTTGCTGTCAAGGGGTTTTTGGGGGTAAGGAGTTCAAAAAATATATTAAAAAGTGTTTCAGAGCAACAGAAAAAAAGTTATTAATGAATTGATACGAACAGTCACGCATGAATGATTTTGTCGCAGTCGCTTCATTCCTACAACGAGATGTATTCCTTAGGCACCACAAACGGTAAATGCCTTGAGTCATAAACAGTATAACGTGGAACCGATCATCTCAATGTAGCTAACATCTGGGTACCCATTGCACTTGATGTTAGAGTACACGCTTCATTGCTCGGAAAGAGCTCTGATCAAGTGTAAGATGGTCACAGTCCGCCACAATTTCAATAGCATCTCTCACCCAGTATAATGTAGTCTATGTATCTAAATCATGTGGCAAAAAATAGATTAAGTCAGCTGAACTTAACGATAACCTTCTGTAATGCATTTCAGGTTTCACTATTGATCAGTTAGCATTTACTACTTGTATCTTGTATGATTATAATAATAACGTATTGTATACACTTCTGTCTAATATTCCATGTGTATTCATGTATCCATCATGGAGCTGAGGAAGAGTAAAATGAACAATGGTGGTTTGCTTGGTAATTTGCAGCCTTTAAAACATTTTAAGGAAGGACAATTTAGACCAACTACTGGAGATGTTCTTCAGAAATACATATAGAAATACATACCTATCATCTTCAATTAAATCCTCGCAACCACCAGAGTGGGAAACTCGCAGCTTGGGATACAGCAGTATGTCTAGCAAAAGTATGGCAGCCTGCTTGCATTCCACTGATGACAAAACAAAATACCCAAAACAAAATTATTCATTTGGTTGATGAATACAAGAAATACAAACATGCCAAAAAGGAATCTGCTGCCTTAATTAAATTTCGAGAAACACTGACAACACTATTTATGATATCTGCTAAGAATGCCGAAAATCTTATTAACAAAAACAAAACGTTGCTACCAAAAGATAAGGCAGAAGGTATACAGTTTCTTAAATTACTTGAAACAAATCAACCAGCATCTCTTGGACCCCTTGATAGAAAGAGGTTGAAATGCTTCAAGAATTATGCATTGAAGAATCGAATAAAGGTAATAAATTATGATGTATGTTTGTTCCTCAGTGCAGATTCGACTTAATTTATTGGGAAGATGACGAGGAGAGTAAATTAAGTCCTGAGGTAGATGGCTGAGAATCTGCATTTATCTGTAAAAAAAGTCTTGTTTATGCATCCGTATCAAAAATTAATAGGTATGTTACTTTAAAAATCATTGGGCTGTTAAGCATACTGGGAACAAACATACATCATACTTTATTACCTTTATTCGATTCTTCAATGCATAATTCTTGAAGCATTTCAACCTCTTTCTATCAAGGGGTCCAAGAGATGCTGGTTGATTTGTTTCAAGTAATTTAAGAAACTGTATACCTTCTGCCTTATCTTTTGGTAGCAACGTTTTGTTTTTGTTAATAAGATTTTCGGTATTCTTAGCAGATTTCATAAATAGTGTTGTCAGTGTTTCTCGAAATTTAATTAAGGCAGCAGATTCCTTTTTGGCATGTTTGTATTTCTTGTATTCATCAACCAAATGAATAATTTTGTTTTGAATATTTTGTTTTGTCATCAGTGGAATGCAAGCAGGCTGCCATACTTTTGCTAGACATACTGCTGTATCCCAAGCTGTGAGTTTCCCACTCTGGTGGTTGCGAGGATTTAATTGAAGATGATATATGTATTTCTGAAGAACATCTGCAGTAGGTGGTCTAAATTGTCCTTCCTTAAAATGTTTTAAAGGCTGCAAATTACCAAGCAAACCACCATTGTTCATTTTACTCTTCCTCAGCTCCATGATGGATACATGAATACGCATTGAATATTAGACAGTAGAACTGTATACAATACGTTATTATTATAATCATACAAGATACAAGTAGTAAATGCTAACTGATCAATAGTGAAAACTAAAATACATTACAGAAGGTTATCGTTAAGTTCAGCTGACTTAATCTATTTTTTTACCATATGATTTAGATACATAGACTACATTATGCTGGGTGAGAGATGCTATTGAAATTGTGGCGGACTGTGGTCATCTTGCACTTGATCAGAGCTCTTACCGAGCAATGAAGCGTGTATTCTAACATCAAGTGCAATGGGTACCCAGATGTTAGCTACATTGAGATGATCGGTTCCACGTTATACTGTTTATGACTCAAGGCATTTAACGTTTGTGGTGCCTAAGGAATACATCTCGTTGTAGGAATGAAGCGACTGCGACAAAATCATTCATGCGTGACTGTTCGTATCAATTCATTAATAACTTTTTTTCTGTTGCTCTGAAACACTTTTTAATAAACTTTTTGAACTCCTTACCCCCAAAAACCCCTTGACAGCAACTTTCACCATTTTTCTAGTATCATTTGGCAATAAATTAACAAAAATCAGTCATGCGTGACTGCGTAATCTGGGTACTTAAACGATCATAACTCTGGTACCAATTGTCCAATTTTAATATTTTTTTTTTTTAATTCTTCAGCAGAAGAAATACTTTCAGATAATTTAGATATCAGCATACTAGGTTAAAAGTAAAGGGGTTTTAAAGGGGATTTTTGTACTTTTTATGAAAAGTTGTTGCTAAGTAACAGCGAATAACTTCCCAGACGTTGATCGAAAAAAATTTTTATGCATATTTTTGAAATCAGCATTGAAAACCCATGCAGAAAAGTCACAATATAGATAAAAACAAAAGAAAGTCCAGGGATTGGGGAGGTCTACTCACCATCTAGGAACCTCACCACACGTCACTGGATGTCAACAAGGCATGGGCTAACTGAAAAATAACACTGGTCTACACGATTTTTGCTCTGTGAACTTTGAAAACTGATTTAGAGTAATTTTGGGGTGCTGAATCCGAATATGACCTCAGATTTATGCTATCACGTCAGGTTTGTGAGATATGATAACAGCATATTGTTACTTTTGTCAAAAGTGGAAGATTTGACGTTGCGTTTATTGCACATACACATTGTGCAAGATCCAGAAATCCAGGCCATGTGGTGCATAAGTACCTGAAATACACCTACCAATTATAATTTTGATACCAATTTGTTTTCTAAGCAACATTATTAACAAGGCAGTAATATCAAGCTAAAAGGGAGGCTATAAGTGTAACTGACCCCCTCCCCCCGTCAATGT
The DNA here is from genome assembly GCF_918807975.1 of Aplidium turbinatum. NCBI lineage: Eukaryota > Metazoa > Chordata > Ascidiacea > Aplousobranchia > Polyclinidae > Aplidium > Aplidium turbinatum. The sequence goes on along the minus strand of NC_137472.1, from coordinate 43,447,352 downwards.
TTTGCATGAAACCACAAAGATTTAAGCAAGCCTATGGCAATGCTTGTTCAGTAGGCTAACCATATTTAGGCTGTTTTGGCCTGTCTAACACTAACCTTTCGTTACAGCACTGCATATGTTGGTGGTAAACGCAACGCCAAATCTTCCACTTTTGACGAAAGTAGCAATTTGTTGTTATCATATTTCACAAACCTGACGTGATAGGATAAATCTGAGGTCAGATTCGGATTCAGCACCCCAAAATTACTCTAAATCAGTCTTCAAAGTTCATGGAGCAAAAAAAAATTCTTTTTTTGTAGACCAGTGTAATCTTTGAAAAATATTTTTGCAATTAGCGAATTCACTTTTGAATGTCCAAGTGACAAAGTCTACAAGACGATCTCGTATCCTAACAAAGATTAACAAGTTTTAGATACCAACAAATTTCGGTATGGAGCAAAATGTGATCATTTAGGTTTGGTGGCCGTGCTTAATTTACCTTCCTCTACGTAACCTTTAAATCTGCCTTGCATGCACGTTTTTAACTTCTGTGATTTTGCCAGCTTTTCCTTTTGTTGGTTTTGTTTCCGTTCACTATTTGTAATTTTATCATTGCTGTTGTGTTCCGACAAAGAAAAAAATTAAAATTGCATAAAATTGATATTAACAATGATGGATTTCAGTGGCGCATAGGCCCAAGAAAGAAAACAAATTGTGTTTTGATGCGAAGTAGACTTAATTTGTAGCAAACGATTGATAAAAGAGCAAAACCACATTCAATACATTTTACCATTGTGAACTATTAGGTTGACTTGTAGCTAGGCTACTAGTTGTAGCCTATAGCCTATAGTGGCTAGCAGTGACGATCGGTGAGGGAAAGCAAGGAAAGCAGTGCTTACCTGAGCGAAAACTATGCAAAGTATAATGATTGAATTCTAGGTTTAACTTATTATTTTTATCATGTCTATTTTAACTTGAAAATTACTGTATTCGTGACTAGAATTACTCGTAACGCTAGTGAGTAGTCTAAATCCTCACCAAACCGCATGTCTTGCCTATAAATGCCAATTAACGTAAACGCTTCTGTCAGAAACAATCACTGAGGCTCCAAGGTAAGCAACTATCAAACTTGCTTACCCAAATTCAAAAATGTCAAAAAACGCCTTCGTTTTATCCAATCATCACTCGTTTTGCAAAACGTCACCAGCTGCTTAGCCAATCAGATGTGTTATGGTGAGACCAGGTGAGTCTTGCTTTCCCAGTGACGTCAATGCATACATTCGCTAGAGCGGCTAGACTAACTCGTCAGAATGATGCTCGTCACGGTACACGCACAAGCATCATAATGCCGAAATAATTGTTGCTGTTTTTTGATGTCTCCTCGCCATGTACTGTATTTTAGCCTACTAGCTTTCATAGTCATGCCTTTGCCCTTTTTACAGCGTTGATGTAACGTTACTTCGCCAATGAACGTTCAGGTGCGGGTGCAATATTTAGTTTGTTAAGCTTCTATACGCAGGAGGCAAACTTATCCAGCTTTTTGTACAAATTGCTTGCGGTTGTAATGTTTAGACCTAAGTGTTAGTTTTTGTAGTGTAGGCCTAACTGAATATCTCAGAATGAATATTCATGACGAATTAAATATTTAGACAACTATTATTCCATGTCTAACACTGGATTTTGGTCCTGCAACGTTAAAATTAAGATTGTTCATGACTTCTAAACATTAAATGGATGTATGATCACGACAAAGGCGAAGCACAATTTGACAGATTTTTATGTTTGATTTGTTTTGAAAATGCTCTCAGAGCGCACCAAATTGGAAGTGTTTTTCAAAAATTTCTGGGGGAGGCCCCCCAGACCCCCCGCTGGAAGTGTTGCCTTCGGCAACACGCCTTCGGGCTTCGCCCGACGGTTACGCCCTTCGTGCCTAGGCCTACTACCTTGCTGCAGCATATTTACAAGTTGCTTTCCCAACGGTTTAAGCCACCGAACGTCACTGGTGGCTAGTGCTACTTTTACAATAGATGAATGCTTTTTTTGAATCTGCATAGGCTAAGTGATTAATTTTGTGAATATTTATCCTAGGACTGAAAAAGCTTCTTGTAGGCTATAGCTTAATCCTTGCAGTTTCACATGCAGTAGGCTACTTGAAGATGTTTTGATCCACTGACGGAGGCCCGGTCACCGAGTTTAACAGAGTGCAGTTGTTGGTTGTTAAAAATGTTGTTGTCTTTAAATTTGAAAGTCCGCCCCGTTAGCTTAGTGATTAGGCTACGCGCCCGCTCAAGATCAAACTGCGCTGGTTCGACTCTCTGGGTGTGCGCTTGAGCAACGCATTTCAGGACTGCTCTCCATTCAGCGGCACCTAGTGAATGGAATATAACTTCAACAATCGGAAAACTTCACTCTGCCAATCTCGGTAACCGGCCTTGCCTCTACAACTATGCGAAACTACTAGAAATAGCCGATCAAGGCTTTGTCAGCCCGAGGATAAAGATTCAAAACCAACCAAATATTCCATCCTCTGGGTAGGCTTAGGCTACTGCTGAATGGAGACCTGTCTTTGAAATACATCGTTCAAGCGCAGACTGCGATAGTCCACCGGCGCCGTTTAATCGTGAAGCTTCTTTGTGAAGTCAGACGCTTACCGTAATTAACCGATTTATCGGGGTGGATTTTAACTTAAAATTGTTTTCTAAAGTATAACAAAAGAGGACATGTTGAGCCATTCTCGAAGAGTCGAAGTTACCATTTTAAACAATAATGTGGTGTCACCCACATGGAGAACAAATAGTAATTTGTTTGTGGCTCACTAGGCTACGTGCTCTGCGGTTTTCTCTTCCAAGTTGGCATAAACGGTCTTTTCGAGCCGTTATCTAAATGGTGACCACTCTCGTGAAAAGGATGAAGCCGCACGTTTGGCACCCATAGTTTTCTGTTAGCCTACAGCCCAGGTTTGATGGCTTTCAATTAGGATTTCCAAAAAAGTATTTCTTGAAATCAAGTGTAAGATTTGCTGTTTCGCACAAGTTTTAAGCGTTCTTTTTATATTAATTTCTAGTTGTTGTTGTCGGTGAATAATTATTTCATCAACTGGGTGCCACTGCATGAAAAGCAGTCCTGAAATGCGTCACTCAAGCTGAACTGGCGCCGCTTGATAGCTTAAGGTAAGTCTACCCTGAAAAAAACTAAAACTCAGAGTGTTATGCTTCTTCTGACTATGCGTCTCACTATAACGTGACTATGTACGCATAACTTTTGCTTGTATACGTAACCTTGTGCATTTTGTGACTTGCGTTGTGTTTATAAATATGGGCCTGTCTCTTTAATGCCTGATGCAAATAAATAAATAAAATAAAAAAATAAAAAAAACATTTTTTTTTAACTTCTTTGGAAACTCTGAGAAAGCTAGTTTAAAGTGCACCTGACAGGTTGGACCCAAGTATAGTAACTTTTCTAAGCATTTTCTAGCGCAGAATTATGCTTAGCGAACTTTTTAATCTTAACCTCGAAGCTCGACTGGTTAGGGCGAAATTTATACAAAACGACAGTTCCGCAGCGCCACCACAGGCGAAACTCCATATTTCACTGCTCTGGGACGGCTTTGGTGGTGTTACGTCATCCTGGGTGGGCGTCGTTAGCGACGAATAAAACAAATGCTTTCTAGATGTCATTGGTGGATCACAGTTTGGTCGGAGTTGGTACAAGTGGTTGCTTTTTTCGAAGATTTATTGTTTTTTGCAGTTTAATAAAACTGTACTGGATACGTTCCTACAAAACCTAAAATATACTTGAAGTGAAAAATGAAGAAATCGTACGAATCATCATTCATATTTAATTCATCATCATTCATCACTATTCATAAATAAATAAAAGTTCTCTTTCTCTCTCTCATAATGTGCCTTCAGTTGGCCATTGAAATCCGGTGTAACGGCCATCTGGACTTGGAAAATTGTTTCGGATTCGCCAAACAATGCATGACGGCAGCACAATCGATTGTTGCTTCCGAAAGCATCACCTTGTAGTATCCACTCCAATACATGCCTGTAAGCGACTAATTACCGATACTGCAGGCAAGGAAATAAAATCACTTTGTTTAGTGTGCATTCTTTAGCGTTTAGAGTATTTTTAACGTAATGTAGCATCTTTCGATAGGTCTCCGTTTTCTCCTTTCGGTTTATTGCTTTTTCTCCAGTTCTTCCTGCTCCTCATAAAGTCCTCAGAACTGCAGGATGTAAGTGTGCCTCAAAATCGGTCAAATTGGTAACACAGCTAGATGCGTCTTTCTTCAAAAGTGCTTTCGTCTGTGGCACTTCATGGCAACATACACATTCATTGGGCTGGGACATGGACTCGCACTTGTGGCAAACGCACCACCTACAGTTCCCAGCATGCCATTCATTGCTGAGAAGATCCAAATCGGGTTGGTGGTGTTAACAAAATCATCTCCATTGAAGTGAAGATAACATATACGACTAGTTTTGTATGGTCCATCCCACTCGAACACTTGAAGAAAACTTTAACTATTTTCTTCTCAGCACCTTGTTTTGTTTGAAAACATGAAAAGATAGCACACGTCTTTGTCACTGACTCTGTCACATAAACAGCAATTTACAGGCATTACCTCAACCATAAATTAAGGGTAGGCTACTGTCTGTGAGATGCTGCTGTTACACTGCAAATGGCTATAACCAGATTAGGACAAATCAAAAATTATCCAAATTGTAGCCCTACAAGAGTTTAGAAAAACTGCAATTTCAATTGAATTGAGATGCTGTTTCATAAAAATAAACTCAATCTATTTGATCTAAACCTGATAGTTATAATAAGTTGACTTTTTTATTTCGGTAATTCTCATTTTGCACATGCTTTAGACCAGTGGTTCTCAACGGGGGCGGTACCGCCCCCCGGTGGGCGTTTTGATTTTGCAGGGGGGCGGTATGATTACCTCGGCTTAAGGGGAGCGTTTTGATTATTAGGGGGCAGTCTGGTTTAACTCATCTACCGACCAGCGTAACGATTTCGTCACATCATTGTAAATCGATAATCTATTCTACATGCTCGCACGATAGCCAAACAATTTGTCTTACACCATCGTCGTATTTGATTGACCAACCGTTTTGTTTACAAACGCTATCTATTTGAATTCAGTAATTTTTCAGTGTATCACAAAATCTGGTGAGTTCCATTATGACGTAACCACTACTACCAGTATACTGTTTTCATGCAAATACATATTTGCTTTTCGTAATTAATCGTTTTTATTGGGGGGCGTTAAAATTTTGCCAGTTTGTAAAGGGGGCGTTGGGCTAAAAAAGGTTGAGAAACACTGCTTTAGACCAATAGAGCCCCACACATTGACGTTTTGGAGCAGTCGCACATTAGCCTACCTTACCAACTTACCACAGAGAAAGAATGTATCCTTTCCACCCATGGTGACGTCACAGCGAGGTTGCCGTTTTTATTTTCGCAATTAAATGAGTGCCAGATTTGCCGAAAGTGAACGAAAGTTTGCAAGCGTGTAACTTAGTAGCCTGTTGATATTTTTTACGATTTGCTGGTCAGGGAAGTTTGTTAGTGTCATCTCTTTGGTATCTTAGGTAAATTTAGCAAATTTATTTTCCTGTCAGAGGCACTTTAAGATTTGCGAATTTTTGAACTGGTACTGGTACTAAAGTTTTGAACTGAACTGGTTGAAGGTTTGGGGCTAAACTTAGGTCTTGAAAGTGGGCACTCCTAGGCATCTTCCCTAGCAACGCCCATAGCAACAACTAGTGACTGGCTTTGTAACTTGGGATCATCATTTTGAAGCAAACTTTTGCTTTTATAGTCATCCAAGACTATTGAACAAAGCTTTAGTTTTCATATTTAATTGATTATTGCATCACTTTTGGGCAAGTTTTAGTCATCAAAAATAGGAAATAAAAAAAATAAAAAACATGAAAAGAAGAAAGTTCAATTTCGTGGTATTGCTAAACAAAGAAAGTTGAATAAGATTGGTTGTAAGTCTAACAATAGTGGTAGTGATGAACTGTATGATAAGATGTAACACAAGTGTAACCTTTCCTGTAACACCAGAAAGCCATCCAACAACAGAAGATCAAAGCCCTTTATGCCAACCTTCCACTTCAGCAAAAAAATTAAAGGGCTAGGGACATGATTTTTTTGATTGAGGTTTTTTGGATTATTCTTGTAGGGAATAGTATCACGAACAACCCCTATCAACAAAATTGGTTAAAACAAGCTGAAAGTGTGTGTTTTTATTTTTTGAAATCACGAATCCAACACATAAGGTTTTTGTAGCCCCTTTCCGAAAATGTCTTCGGAAAATTCCCTTTCTACGTCACACCGGTGAATTGATGAAAGATTGTAGTTTTTCACTGTTCAGTTCAGTTGTTTTTATTTCTAACCTTCACAGCAAAGACAATTACACGACAACATAAAGACATATACTGCATTAAGACAGCTGAAAGCGACGTTTCATTTGCTTAGTTGAGGTTTAGGCTACAAAGTAAACTGTTAATTCATTTGTAAAAGTTATTTGTTGGAGCAAAAATGCCTGGAAGATGTGTTGTTTGGGGATGCAGCAATAATCCGAAGCCTGGGATAAGTGTTCATCAGTTTCCCAAAGATCCAAACCTGTTTAAAAAATGGCAGAAATTTGTTCAACAAAACCGAAAGTATTGGAAGGCTAAAGCAAGCTCACAAATTTGTTCCGTACACTTTGACAGTAACCAATTTGAAGAATCGAGTCTACAAGTACAATTGGGGTTTTCAGGCAGGTAAGTTTCTACAGCCTAGCCTGGGTTAGACTGCATTTCCAATAGTGCTCATTGCTGCATTGCTATACTAAACTACCATAATGTTATTAAGCTAGACTACCACTGTCACACATTAATTGGGTTAGTCTAATGTCGCTATTTCAAAGTTGATCTTTGATAAGGTTTACAGCAGGACAAGAAAGTTTTTTTTTTTAAATAATCTTGAGAGTTAACTGTAGGATAATTAAACTTTCAGTAAAAGGATTCTCAAGAAACGTGCAGTTCCATCAATTCTTAGCCTGCGGCAAAACGTAGCTTGTACGTCTACGGCTGAACCACATGCAAAGACAGAGAGGAGTGCTGTCAGAAAGCGCCGAGTTCAACAAGTAAATTAGCTACCATAGCTAGCCTATAAATTGCAAACCTACTAGTTATATTCTCTCATACTATTCAGGTTTTGTGTTTATACTACGTGAAGGTTAGTAAATTATCTCGTAGCCTACATATAAAGGTGTTAATGATCAATTTTCTTTTCTACTCATAAGACTGCCTTTAAGTACCATACTTTTTCTTTAATTAACACATATGTTAAGTTCTATACTGGCATGTCAAGTGCACTGCTGTATTAGTCTACTTAGAGAGTATTTTATGTGGTACTGATGCCAAAAAATATTTCAGCTTTTGCAACATGAAGTAACTACAGTGCATTCGAAAGAAACCCAAAATATTGGTAGCAGCCTTGTAGATCAACAAGTGGTGTCTGTGGAAACAGAGTTAATTGCTGGTCAAAACTCTACTAGTATAACAAAAGAAGCAATTGATGAACAGGAACAGCCTTTGATGATTTATGAAGCCATGTTTATAAATCCACAATGCAAAGTTGCAATGACCCAAACCGTTAATGTTTCCAATACCAGAAGTATAGGTAATAAACTTGTTAAATAGGTTACTAGATGCTAGCCTATCGATGTTAGTCGATTTCATAATCATGCTACACTGCCCAAGGTTTAAAATAAATTATTTTTTCCTTCTTCATCAAGTTGTAAATAACTTATTGTACTGCAGTGAAGTATATTGTATGTAGGCTACTGGTAAATTGTTACACAATCCACATGTGCTAAAAGTTTTCAATGATCCACTAAAGTTATTTTAGTGTCATCCAATAGTTAACATTGCATTAAAAGTATCAAAGATTAATGTTAGTGTTACAATGAAAAAAAGGAAATCCTTCATTGAGACAATACCACAGTCATAATACTACTGTAAACATTATTTAACATAACATACATACTAGTTAACATAATTTCTGACTAGCTGTATCAGCCACATTTAATTTCTGCAATGTTTTAGGCATCCAATGCAATGTACCGATAAGATGTAGTGATGCCGCAACTCAATGTGTAATACCGGTAATGGATTTTATTCAATCTTCTACTCCCATCCATAGTGAAAATGAAGAAGACATGCATGAATGTTTGGATGAAGATTACAATGAATCTTATGATTCCATTTCTTTCGAATGTAATGAGTAAGTGATGCATAATATTCTGGCTTGTGTTGACACTTGGAATGTCTAACTGGAGTTCATAGCTGCCTATTGAGCTGGAGTAGGTCAGGTCTTTATTGGCAGAATGCCTCAATTTGTCCAGCTACATCCACTTTGAAACATGTATTGATATTTTCTTTGTATTTTCCAGATCAGAAGCTAATCAAAAATCAATACCGGAAAATAAATATGTGATTTTCCATAGCATGCTCATGAGTTTGTTTTTAATCTGTCAATTATGTGGTAAGGCAGGAGCAACAACTTCCAGTACATGCAAGGGAACACTGTTGGCAGTTAAACAAATCTGCCATCACTGCCGTCAGTCTTACAAATGGTTTAGTCAGCCATTTGTGGGTGGAATACCAGAAGGAAATATTTCGTTAAGTTCCTCTATTTTGTTCAGTGGAGCACTACCTACAAAAACTTTACGTTTTTTGCGCTTTTGGGGTGTTCAGTGTTACGAAAAGCGTACCTTTTTTCGACATCAAAAAAAGTTTTTAATACCTGCTGTCAACCATGTCTGGAGTATGAAGCAACAGAATGTACTGCAAGAAGCAAACAAGGATGTTAATCTTATTTGTGGTGGTGATGCAAGATGTGACTCTATGGGCCACTCTGCTAAATACGGAAGCTATACTCTGATGGATGTGAAGCAAAACCGTATTTTAAGCATGGAAATTGTCCAGGTAAGTTTACATGTTCTTACGATGCTACTTGCTACAAAATCGTGTCCTGAATTATGTTATGTTGTATTTTCATCTTTCAAAGGAATATATATAATATTAAATGGAGTTACCCACAATTCTGATGTCGTAATTTTGCTATTTCCGCAAATCACAAATGTAATGGAAAGCTCCCCAAAAGTTACATGAGTATTGTATACAACGAATACATGTTTTCCCTCAGTAGTTACTACTGTTCTACCTAATGTAAGACGTGTGTTTAGAGTAATGAGGTCAAGGGAAGTTACCACATGGAATTAGAGGGATTGAAAAGGTGTCTCCATACCCTTTCTAGTGCTGGAGTCAACATATGCACATTGATTACGGATAGACACCTGCAGATACAGAAGTGGATTAGGGAGGATCATGAAGAAATGACGCATTACTTTGATATATGGCATGTTGCAAAAGGTAAGCGCTAAACATTGAAGCAAAGAAAACCATAAAACGATTAACGATCTAAACAACAAGTTTAACTCTATTAGTCTACTCATTTTTCATGTAGTTTAGTTTGTGCCAAAAAAGATCTTGCTAAATGCATTAGTTATTGCAATGTGAATGGAGCATTTAGTGATCTAGTCATTCGTAAACCATTTTATACTGCAGGCAACTCGCTAATTCTGTAAATTTCCTTTGGTTAAGGTCTTTCGAAAAAACTTGTTGCTGTAGAAAAGAAGAAGGGATTTGAGCTTGTTTCGAAATGGCGACAAAGCATTATAAACCATCTGTATTGGTGTGGTTTGACAAGTGATGGAAATGGTGATTTAGCTTTAGCTAAATGGGACTCTCTGCCAAATCACATATGTGACATCCACACTGGACACAGTGAGTTATTTCCTTCGTGCTTACATCTGCCACTTGCGAAAAGGAAGTACTTCACAGCAGGTTTGTTCTGTACTTATTGTCTTTATTAACCTCAAGTGTGATTGCAGTAACATAAAAGAAGGCTGTTTCAAAAGCATGCTAACTGCTTATATTCGCTCAGTGTTGGATAAAGTACCTTGTGCAATTTTCGACTTGGCTTTTAAGTGTTTTAAGTTGACATGTGAAGTTTAGTAGCAAGACTCTTTATTTTCAGGATCTGAATGTTATGAAGCTTTGACAGGATTGTTGGGAAGCAAGAATCTACGAAAAGATGTCACGAAATTGTCCCCGGAAGGGCAGACGTTTTCCATAGAGGCCTACCACAGTCTTGTCAATCAATTTGCACCCAAAATGTTTCACTTTGGTTATGCTGCCATGAAATGCAGGTAAGCCATTCAGCAAATATTCTGCCTAACCATTGTTAAAGAGGCTTTTAAGAATGTAATAAGCCTACAGAGTTATAATGCAATGAGATTGCTAAAAAACAGCTTGTCATCGTTAGTAATCAACGCTTATGTTTAACTTTAGATTGTTACTTGCGGCCCTCCATTACAATGAAAATAGCAAAAAGGAACAAGCTAAAACAAAAGACGGAAATTTGCAGTTTTCTCTTTCCTTTCCAAAAGGCAAAGGAGGTTCTCACACGCTAAAAAAGATAATGCAAGAATGTACCTTCAGTAAGAATACATGTCTTCTAAAATTGAAATATGTGCTAAAGTCTACTTAAACAACCTAATAGTGCGTTTATTCGTTTCTAAAACTCATAAGCATTTGCTAGTCCCTAAACACTCAGCCAGCTATTCTTCGACAGTTGCAGCTGCTTGCTTCGGTTAAATTACGCGATGAACATTGACTAGAAATATATTTTATAACCCTTGCTTTGCAGGTTACGTTGCTGAACTTATAGCTGAAGTGACTTCAAGAGTTGAAGATGCTAGTAATGACATTCCAGAGGAGTTGTCATGGGAAACCCCTCCTCCTTTATGTCACAATCTCAAGCGTCCAGATAAACAGAGTGTCGCCAACAATCATATATCGCGTTTTCTTACAAGCGCACCAGTTAATAACAGTGAAAGTTCATAACCTTATAGATGTACTTCTGTGTTTTTTGAATGTACGCCGTACAGCATATTATTTCATATTTCGCTTTCGTTTGAGATTGGTGGTCGTATTAGTTTATCTTTCATTGATTTCATTTTTCACCATTGCCATTTCTTTGACTTATTGCTAAATACCATCGCGGACATACTTAACCGCTATAAAGTAACTTACAATGCAACATAGTAGCCTATTGCACCATGTTTGTATCAAACTAGATAACACACATTGGTGAGTCTTGTAAAAGTACTTTATTAAGGGGGCGAAACATTACGTATTAAACAATAATATCGATATAACCTAAGACTTGATATGGCTTCTTCAGAAGAAGCCATATCAAGTCTTAGGTTGTTCTTCAGGTATTTACAGTTGAAATCCAACGAAATCGTCCTCATTGTTTTGGAGCGAGAATTGGGTTCTTATACAAGTCACGGCGCATGCTGGAAGAACCACTCTAAGGTTTCGACCAAGGTACCCCCAACACCAACGGGCTAATTGCCTATATGCAATGTGCCTATGGCGCTTATGTTCAGGAGCCCCATGAACTCCATACTGCTGCTTGTACTGCAGCCAGGCAATTTCTAACACATCCACATTGAGACAGGCTGCCTGAAACCCAGGGTGCTCTGTTATGCACGTTATTTCGCAGCCATACGTCTCCCGTCCTTCTCTTACTTTTTGGGCAATGCACTCTATTTCGGTGCAACACCTGCATTCCGCTACTGTTGGAAGGTTGTCGCACTTGCACCTGTAATTTTATAAAAAAAAATCAAATTGCAATAGCCATACGGCATGCATATCACTTGTGTACTGTAGTGTTAAAATAAACACTGTTTTGATATCAGTGTAACTGTGTAAGGAAGTTTTCTTAGAAAGGCACTAGATCTAAAGGTGGATGGGAAGAGGAAACGCGGTCGTCCAAGAAGTGAAACCTGGTGGGTAACGCAGTCTACTACCGGTAGGCCTACTTATAGAAATGCTTGGGATGATTACCGTAATGGTCGCATCGATTGAAAAGGAATGTTTATAGAAGGCCACATGTTGTTATATAATAACTTCAAAGTAAATTGAGTAGCCTAATATTGCGCAATGCTACACAGCAAAAAAGTTATTGCCTTTCCCACAGTTTAAGCCATTTATAGGCCGCAGACAAATGCTTGTTTACAATTGGTATCTATATTGTGTAATGCTAATTAAATTTAGTGTGTAAAAATACAAACGCTGACAACATACCAGTTTAAGCTGTTCGTTCGAAGCTCAATATCCGAGCTGCTTGCCAAAGGCTCGAACATGTACGGTTGAACATGGTCGTGATCAGATTGCATCGGAAGATGTTCATTTCCAAAGTCACAAAATACTTCAGCCTCTTCATCAGAACCGCTGCTAAAATCTTGTAATGTCTCCATACCACGTTATTGAAACAAAATAACTTCACTTGCTGCTTGTCCGAATTACTTATTTCTGCAGTGCGATCTGACATCGATGCGAGAGAATTCCCGGTGAAACGTCATCGCTCAACAGTCGCCTTTACGCAGTGACGCGTGTCGGATCGTCAACTATCAGAAAGTGAAAATAAAAGGCCCTCAAAGCACCCCAAATACAGCTCAAAAAAACTTTTTTTTTTCAGGCATTCTTATTGACCACGTATAAAATCAGAAAATCACTTTTGTAGAAAAAATTTTTTTTCATGTCCCTAGCCCTTTAAGTGGCCAAATATTTGAATATTCAGAAATCCGCCAAACACTCGACAAGCTTTGACTTGACAAATCAAGATAAAGAAGCTCTGACACATCCAAGACCAGGAGAAAATCATTAAAAGCACTTAAGAAAAGATTCCAAACCCAAGCAGAGGCAAAAGAAAACTTATGATAAAGGAGGCTATTAATGTGTTGAATATGTTCGTTTTACGTAAAATGTGATTTTTGACCAAATACAAAATTTCAATCCCAAATATCTCTTTTATTTCTTTGCCAATCTCTTTCAAATTTTTAACACTATCAGACACAGTAAACATGCAGAGCCTCAGGTCAAAGAATTTTGTCCATGTTGCTGTCGACAACTATTTTTTTTATGTCCGAGGATCAACAATTTCTGAAAAAATGCAACAATTTGACTAAATTTTTATTTTCTCAAAATATCTCAATTTCTGACATAGAGCTTCAGTCTTGATACCGGTACTTACAAACATTCTGTTAAAATTTGATTAGCATTCAGTAAGTGGTATTAAAAATATTTGTGTATTTTTCACCACTCGGTGGCGGTTTTGGGAAAAACGGCCACATTTTGAAATTTTTTTTATGCTTTTTTAAAATTATTTGACCTTCATGCATCATTTTAAAAACAAGAAATAAGTTGTAGGCTATGTTGAGAAATCCACATTTTAGTTTTTTCAGGCTAAACCTACCTTAACTACTGAGCAAGCCAAAATAAGTTTTCAAGTGGACCACTCTCTACGTTAAAAAGATGAAATAATTACTGTTTAAAATGCCAACAAAATGCATAATCGAAGAGAAAAACTGTTTTCCACCTGTATGCTACCCCTTGCCATGTTTGTGATAAATCATGTACAAAACAATGACTTTATCAACCTAGTAATTGTGTAAAATGGCTATTCACTTATTATTTATGCATTCTTAAAACTTGACTCTGCGTCTGCCACCCTCCTCAAGGGTGTTAAATTTGAAAAGCGCCTGGTAGCCTACTCTGTTTAAGAGCGAATAAACCTTCAAACCATGTTCTGAGAATCTACACTGCATTAATTTCTGCACTTCTAAATGTATTTCCGTATGGAGTTATCGAGATCAACTACAATATCATAATCGATTTAGGAAAACTACCTTGGTAAAACCTCTCTAAAGCTTTGTTCAGTCAATTTTGCACAGTCTTCTTGAAGTAGAAGCTTTACACTGCTGAGTGCTGACGCAGGCTTTGTTACCGAGATTGACAGAGTAAGGTATTCGCTTGAAGAGTTGTTGCCTGTGAATTATTCCATTGACTTGATGTGGATAAAAAACTAATTGTCCTTGAAGTGCGTTCTCAAACATACACCCTGAAAGTTGTGCTTGAGCGATGCATTTAGGGACAGCTCTCCATTCAGCGGTACTCAACAGATAGAATAATTCACAGCCAACGCTTTTCCAAGATAGTAGGGAATTTGGCGTTTTCAAACTGAAGTACCGGTACGTTGTTTTTCAGCCAGTTTTTAAATATATTTCCGCATTGGTAAACTGTGTTGAAATCACCGAGTAGTGCAGTCCATGGACAGTTTAAAACACAAAGTGATCACCAGTTTGCCTGCCTTTTTCGCAATTTGGACAGATTGGTGTGTTTTGATGGCCACATCGATGAAGAATGGTAGCAGTTCGGGCATGACGAGATAAAATTTTATTAGAACTGATCTATTCCTTTCTGTTGCATGTCGAAAAACCTGGGAGGGATGGTGTTGGATCGCCGATAATTCCACCAAGTGGACGATTTTTTTCTAACATTCAAGATTTAGCCTACCAAGATGCGCTTGAATGGGTATTGGGTAAGCTAAGCACATTCCAAGAAAGCAGCAGTCTGCAGTCATAATGTTTTAAAATGGGCATGCACACAAATGCCGTTTAAAGCCTAAAAGTTTTCATAACCGGCAAGTGAAAATAAGAACCTTCATTTCGAGTTAAAGCCTAAGTAAAAAGTATGGTCAAGAAAAACAAACATAAAACAACTGGAGTTACATTAACGCAGTTTCATGGACTGAAACTACCAGACAATGACAAAAACCTGACATCATTTGAACATCGATCGCAATAAAACAAACTTAAATAAACAGGCAACTATTCCTTATCGGTACAATTAGAGTTTGTATCTGGCTGAAAAGATTCTTCGGTCTTTTTCCAGTCCCCTTCTCTCCACTGTTTAAAGCTCAAAGTATATCGTTTTGTCTTATCTTCAATGGATTCATGCATTGTCTCTGTCTCTTTAATGTTTGGTTCGTCATAGTTAGGTATGTTCTGCTTCACCTGCACGAAACAACATGCTTTCAAGACCAATGAAAAGTTCAAACAAAAAAAAACTGTTTAAGATTAAAAAATAGCTTTAAATGATAATGCACAAACAATCAAACATAGATACGTATCAAGTCCAAATCATAGAAAATTGGTGGATGGGTCAAAATGATGCGGGTATTCAAGGTAGTTAATACTAAACGTTTGTAAAATTGATTGTACTGCAGAACTTTTTCTCTTAATCACACAATAGGCTACAATATCTACAAATCCACACTGACACATAAAGCACACGAAATATCATTTTCTACAACAGTAAATGAAATGCTCCGAGACAGTCCGCTGATTTCGTAATAAATACACGATAGTTCGCACTTAACTGGCATACCAATTTTCGAGCTCTACTTTCCAACATAGACCATACAGCATGATGGACTCGAAGATCTTTCGGTAAAGAAATCCCCTGGAAACGCCGAATCATTGAGCCATCGCTAGTAGAGTGAAGAGAGTGTATCTGCGACAGAAAAAAGATTCTATCAAAACCTGATACTTACACCTAAAACACTTGGAATAACTTTCATTCTTTCTGCACTGAACATCCGCATGAATACGTATCGAAAAAGAGAGGAAAAGACGATGCAAGGACTTTTTATCGTAAGCTCAAGCCACTTTAAAACTAAGAAAATGTTTATATAGCAATTAAATCACGTGGCAAATACAATAATCATCATCATGATGAGCTTAACAATAAATATACAATATTTGGAAAAGGCTGAAAAACGTATTAGCAGAGTCATTAGCAATGCTTTTAAGATTAGCTTTTTGTCGGATCATCGCCCAGTAGTTAAAGATTTAGATTAAGTGGACGAGAAGAAAAGAAAGCCAATCTTCGTGTACAGTACACCTTCAGGCATGTCTTTAAGTGTCTTGCCAAAGACACAGCCACATGCTCTTAAGCGGTGTCGAACAGACGACCTTTCAAATGCCGAGGCAGGGCTCTCACCACTCGGCTATGCATGCAGCCGACGTGATTGGTTGAACCTTTATCCTCGGACAGAGAAAGCTTCTTTGAAAGCTTTATCCTGACAGCTTCGCATAATTTTAGAGGCTTTGAGCCATAGACTTGTTCACCAAGATTGACAGAGTGAAGCTTTCGCTTGTTGAAGTGTAATTGTCTGTGAACTTGACGCTGAATGGAAAGTAGGGACCAACTGAGCTATCGGAAGGACAGACGAGCAAACGGAAAACATCGGTCTTACTGCAGTAACGACGTAATGATACACGAGTGACGTGTTTGCTATGTGTGGGCCCAAAGAGATGTCAATGTGTTGTCCCAATCGATATAAACTGATAGGTGTATCATTTCCATATTTTTCTAAAATCCGATCAATTCTTTCACAGCGGTACCTGAACAAAGCAAATAAGTTTATCGAGTTTGCTTTGCAGATAATACCAATAAAAGCTTTCATATACAATTATAACGAGGCCACCAGATTTACACACTGATTATACGGTTGTATGCTTGTCGTATCGGGGCGTACGCCCGGTGATTGACGATTTAGATTATAAGTGGACGGGAAGGTAAGGAAGCCAATCTTCGTGTCCAACTTCAGGCATGCCTTTAGGGTCGTGCCAAAGACACAACTGCATGCTCTTGAGCGGTGTCGAACCGGCGCCCTTTTGAACGTCGTTCCAGGGCTCTCAATGGAAATTCAATAATGTACATCTGAGTAATGTTGCGCACCATTTCCGAAATCTTTCCACCACAATGGTATTGATTAATTAAAGCACATGGACCGTTAATGCACACCGTGCACTCGCCTTCAGATTTGAAGGCAGAAGTTGATTGCAGACAAAAGTGCAAAAACACTTTGAACATTCAAACAATTATACAGTATAAATAAAAACACTTGAAAAAGATTTTAAGCAAATATAGGACCAAAGTACGTGTTTATCTACAATCAACTTCGGCGCTGAAAGCTCACGCACATTCCATAGAGTTTATGACATGGTAGACGCATACTCACTTGTCGTCGTCAAACAGCTCCAGAGCGCATTTGGCAGTGACGTCAAGTTGTTCAAAACGTAATTGTTTGGATATGACCGATCTGGCTAACTTTGTAAAATAAACTAAATCGTTTTCGACCACATTCCAATTCGTTAGTGCTTTGTCAAGGGCAACATCGTAGCAAAATGCACCTCTGTTTACTATTAAAGTCAAATATACAACGATGTTAAAGTGACCACATTAAACTATAGTATTACTATACCAAAAACAAAGTACTAATAAGTTAGTATTACTTCATTGTACCAACAGTTACTGTTTGATTGCAAACGTTTGGTTTTAGCTAAAGTAGAAATAAAGAATGATATTCAGCTCATGGTTTTAGCCCCATAGCTGAATCACATTAATGATTTAGTTTACGTTAAAAAAAAGGAAGAAATGTGCTTATTCTGACTATGAGACGGCGAATTGTAATCATAGAATCTCCCATAAACTACTCCAAACATTTGGCAACTTTATGTGGCACTTTTCTTTATTATGAAGTGTTTTTTGACACATCAGTTCGAAAACTGTCACCTACAATTTAAAAAATAAAACCTGTGATCTTGACAGGATATGTGATCTTCACTGATGTACTAACAGCTTTCGTTTCTATAAACTCGACAACGAGTTCTTTTAATACTGTGATCTCAAACGAGTTTTCCAAGTACAACCAATCCAACCAGTGGGTCACAAAGCTTTTCAGGTGAACAATAAAAATGATAATAAAAGTGGATCACGAAGTGAAAAACGCTTGGAAAGCACTGCTATAACAAACCTGATATATACGGCCAGTTGTATAGCCCAATGTTATAGTTTTCCTTGAACGCTTCTTGAACAACATTCCCAAGTATCATGGCACATGAATTCCAATACGCCTGGTGATAGTTACAAGCATAATAAAGCAACATTTAATAATTTATTTCAGTTATTTATCATCAGTGAACTATTGCTAGTCTGAGTTGCATCAATATACTAATTTCAGATTACCACACGTTTTAAATGCTGCAAACCCTAATGGCATGAGACTTATTCTGTCCCCAAAATTTAAAAAGCAAAACAACCTACTTTGTTTTAATAAAAACACTTCTTTACAAACAAAACAAAATCAGATAATATCCGATTCCTTATACCAATAGGGAATCTCGCAATCAGCTGTAGCATCATTGGCATACCTTATTCACTTGTTCATGATGCCACTGAGAAGAGTTTTCCATACTAAATTTCAAAATTTCTAATTTGCAATCCCATGGGAGTGGCTTATGCATGTCCCAGAGGATGGGTGTGGCAGATCTGTCTTTGTTCAAATTTTCAAGTACTACCTAAAAAGACATGAGTAAGTAACCACAATATGGTAATTGGTAAGCATATAATAGGCTATCGAGCACAAAAAAAACTCAACTCAGTAAAAATTTCTAGTGAAAACTAAATGACAAAAGAAAATACATAACTCAGTAGAAACCTCATTTTTCTTTATTGGCTTATCCAACACCATCAGTTTGGCATCTTCCTTCAGAGGTGACACTAAGGCTACAACTGCTGAATCAGCAACTGTTCTTGAAATGTCTAAAATTCAGAAATGAGATACATATAATTCAGCTAAATTTCTGTTTGTGAAGGGAATGATGATTGATGAAACATATTTTCATGCTTTTTAAAGTCATTCAAATAACTGACTATAAAATATTTTATCAGAAGAACGCAAGTCATTTAATTATATACGGTGTATTTTTTTAATACACTATTTTTCTCCAACCTAACCTCAGAGATGACAAAGACCGATTACCCTAGTTTTTATTTCCATCACAAAGCATTTCTCCCATTCTTAAGGGTCTGCTACTATTCGGCGAGTCCGATTCGGCGAGTCCGATTCGACTAGTCCGATTCGGCGAGTTCCCTATTCGGCGAGAGCCCTTTTCGGCGAGTGCCCTATTCGGCGAGTTTTTGAATATTTTGAAAGGAAATTATCGGGTACCGTAGCCTAATTATAATTGCCGTTTTTACATCGTTTTAACGTCGCTAAACGTTGAAATCGTGCAGAAAGGAATAAAAAGAAAATGTTTGAACTATTAAATTAAAATTCTTCATGTCAGTTTAGTTGTTTTTATTTCTGACCATCATATGAAAAACAATACACGTCAACATAGCAAAGGTAGAAGCGACAAAACGCGAACGTTTAAACGTGCTTGAATTCGTCATGTCAGTTCAGTTGTTTTTATTTCTGATCATGATATCAAAAACAATACACGTCAACATAGCAAAGGTGTAGAAAAAGGTAGAAGCGACAAAACGCGAACGTTAAAACGTGCTTGTGACCGAAGTAAGTTATTGAGTTGAAAGAAATTTGGCACGGTCGCAACACTTTCAGAAAAATTTAAGATATGAAGGGAAAAAAAACAAAGAAAATGTTACAAAAAAAAAAAAAAGATTATGTTTATGTCTATAAGTTAGTACTTTTGAATAGTTAAAATGATTAGTTTGGACCAACAAATGTGTGGCCTACAGCTTGGATTGAAAGGAAGTTATCGGGTACCGTAGCCTAGTTATCCCGACCAGCAAAAATTTGTTTCAAGAACACAGTTCATTTTTACATTGTAGTAACAGAATGAAAAGGCTAAACAAATGTGTGGCCTATCGTGTTAACGTCGCTAAACGTTGAAATCGTGTAGAAAAGGGAGCTTTTGCTGACTAGGATACTTTGAAACTGAGAAACATTCACAGAAGCCCTACGATTTGTTCCAAGAACCCATTTAGCATAACATTTCATTTGTACATTGATTCAACGTCTGAATACATTATCTTAAAAATGCAACGTATCGTAGGGCTTCTGTGAATGTTTCTCAGTTTCAACGTATCCTAAGCACCCTTTTCTACACGATTTCAACGTTTAGCAACGTTAAAACGATAGGCCACACACTTGGTTAGCCTTTTCATTCTGTCACTACAATGTAAAAATGAACTGTTAGGCTAACTGGGTTCTTGGAACAAATTTTTGCTGGTCGGGATAACTAGGCTACGGTAGCCTAACCGATAATTTCCTTTCAATCTAAGCTGTAGGAGTGTAGGTCACACAGTTGTTGATCCAAACTAATCATTTTAACCATAGGCGCCTAAGCCGTGGGGACCAGGCCCCCACGCATATTTCCGCGTGGGAGCAACTTTTTATGCGGCATTGATACATAAAACAATAGATGAACTAGCGATCGGCAGCAGGAAAACATTTTTAAATGCAAACCGCAACAGCTTCGCAGTAAATAGGCTAATCACTAGAACGAGTAGCGATGCTACAATCCCACCCCAGACAAAAAAATCTGTCATTTTTACGTTGATTTAACGTCTGCAGACGTTGAATCAATGTAAAAATGACTGATTTTGCTGCCTGTGACATAGCAAAAATCTACCATGTTGCGTCGATTCAATGTCATCAGATGTTGAATGCACTCAAAAACAACATAATTTGCTACGTTGACGCAGCGTGCGTTTAACTTAATGCGCTTGCAAACAGCCTCGCTGTCGCTTTCGAAAGTCGAAACCTCTGCAGAGAATTGTCGCGGCAGTGAATCGCTTGCTGTGAAAATGAATTTGAAGTCTCGGCCCGAGGTTACCACTAACCAACGTAACAAGGGCTGGTACAAACCGCACTGCCCACAGTCGCACAAGCGGCATAATCAACACAACAAGGGACTCGCGCCAACTGCATGGCGCACACACGTCCGTTGCCATGGAAACCCGATCAAAGGCGGGGAATATGCGCATCTTTTGTTTTATCTGCAACACGAAAACGGGCGTATTACAACGAATTGGAACTTGAAAGCTGGTCAGCCATAAGTTGCGATATTGTAGTGAAAAGGGAGCAATGTCAAGACGAAAACTTAATCAAACGTCTCTCTGTAACTATTTTTCAAGGACTGTTTACGGATGTCAGCAACTTTTAAATTTATTAAAGGTGACGTGCTGTTGAATTGATGTAAACATGAATGATTTTGCTTTCAACAGGTATATTTTCAAGCATAATTATGATCAAGTTAGTATTTTCATTCCATTTACAGTATACCTTTTAGTAAACCTTTTCGTCTCTTGTTTCATGCTAATAAATCTAGTTCGTTGCTAAACTTTATGTTGTGCTTAGCTTCAGAGGTGGGCTGTAACTAGTTAAAAAAGTAACTAGTTACATAACTAGTTACTTTTTGAGTAACTGTAACTGTAACTTCGTTACTTTTTTGAAAAAGTAACGATAAGCGGTAACTAGCTACTATTTTATCGTTTTTCAACAGTTACTAGTTACAGTTACTTGATTTCCCAAACAAAAATTGGTCGTTTGTTTTTCAGTTTATGGCAGTTTTTTTGTAGTGGTCAAATTATTTGTTTGGAAGAGATTATAGGCATTTGGCGACAAGAAGCGAGGTTGTGTACAGAAAGGAGCTGTGTAAACTGCGAGATAGGATTTTGCGGTGTACCAGCGACAGAAAGGAGGCCGCGTAAACTGCGAGGTAGGATTTTACAGTGTTCTATACGGATTGATGTCTGTGACGCCACAATCCGTTGTTTGTTCCCCCACTAAGCTGTCTGTTTTTAGAAATTTCAGCTTCTCCTTTTTTGTAAAGCGATTCTTTTTTTGTAGATTTTGGTTATATAGCTTTGAACACAGGTAGACGCGGTAGTCAGTAGTGGAAAATCAATATGGATTAGTTTTTGTCTAAAGTATCAGAGACTGAAACAAACCCCACTGGTAATGCCACCAATATGCCAATATCTGGACATTCTGCAATCAGAAGAGAAGGCATATATGGGCATGACGAGGAAAAGACTACAAGAACTTCGAAACAGCGACAAGGTGGCTGTCTGCCTGCCATTACAACCCGATTGTTGAAATCTTTGGAAAACAGATTTGGCCATGTTTTTGATGATAGTGACTGCCAGTTAGCTGCTGCTTTTCACCCACAATTCCGACTTTCTTGGCTTTACAAGGGTGAAGAAATTAAGACGCCTCTACATCCCTAAATTGTTAACCTATTACAGAACCACAGCAATTTCAACATCGACGATGCAGCAAGCAACAGCGACACTGATGTTGACAGGCATGCAACAGATGACTTTTTTGCTCTGTTATTTGAAAACACAAAATAAAAGGAAGTTAGTGCCGCAAAAATTTTAAATGAATTTTTTGAACGTAACCCAACAAAGGCAGTTGCGTCTGATGCATTCCCCAATGAAGCCATGAGGCGTTTGTTCTTGCGTCCGCCCCGTTAGCTCAGTGGTTACGCGTCGGGCTCAAGATCACGCGGCGCTGGTTCGACTCTCGTGGTGTGCGCTTGAGCAACGCATTTCAGGACTGCTCTCCATTCAGCGGCACCTAGTGAATGGAATAATTTCTCCGCAACAACACTTCAACAATCGGAAAACTTCACTCTGCCAATCTCGGTAACCGGCCCTGCGTCAAGAGCCTCTACAAGTATGCGAACAAGTACCAGGAATAACCTATCAAGGCTTTGTCAGTCCGAGGATAAAGATTCAAAAACCATTCAAAAACCAAACCATACAATACCCCTATCCCCTCCAGTGCTGCTGTTGCAAGACTGCTCTCCCTTGGAAAGGATATTTTGGAGCCAAAGCAAGCTGGACTTAGCGATCAACATTAATTTTGAAAAAGATCTTTCTGAAAAGAAATTGATGTTGTGACTCTTCGTTCATTTTAGATACCCGTATAAAAATATTGACACGCTCTATTGCTTATCACGGAGTGTCCTGTGCATGTCGTTTTTTTCAATTTTTTATTGTTTTCAATTCGGTTGACGGACGTTTTGGTTTTGGGGTTAGATTATGGATTCTTAGAAGCATTATAGTATGTGGACAGCTAGCAGAGTGGTCGCTGTTTTGCAGTTAGGCAACAGCTACGAACAAAGTATCATCTTGCCCTTTATCATGTATTTTTTATCTTGTACTTCATAGAAAGAAGAATAGTTCTAGATCAGTACTCATATACATCCATTTTCTTTGAAAAGTAACTGTAACTAGTAACTGTAACTAGTTACTTTTTAAAAAACGGTAACTGTAACTGAAACTAGTTACTTTTTGAGCGAAGTAACTGTAACTGTAACTCAGTTACTTTCAAAGTAACTAGTGCCCACCACTGCTTAGCTTAAAGAGTCGCAGTCCATCAACCGCTAGCCAACGCAGACGCATAGCATGTGTTTTGGTCGAGCTTTGTTTATAATAATTAACGGCAGGTCGAACGTAGCGATAACTCCGAGTGTGGCAATAAAAGCAATCCTAGTGTGACGACATAATTACGTCATCCATCTGCGTGACATTTCGCTGAATTTACGTTGCTGCTGATGAAACACGCTTTCGCCCCCACGGCCAAAAAAATAGTTAGGCGCCTATGATTTTAACTATTCAAAAGTACTAACTTATAGACATAAACATTATTTTTTTTCTAACATTTTCTTTGTTTTATTTTTCCTTCATATCTTAAATTTTTCTGAAGGTGATGCCACCTTGCCAAATTTCTTTCAACTCAATAACTTACTTCGGTCACAAGCACGTTTTAACGTTCGCGTTTTGTCGCTTCTACCTTTTTCTACACCTTTGCTATGTTGACGTGAATTGTTTTTGATATCATGATCAGAAATAAAAACAACTGAACTGACATGACGAATTCAAGCACGTTTTAACGTTCGCGTTTTGTCGCTTCTACCTTTGCTATGTTGACGTGTGATGTTTTTGATATGATGGTCAAAAATAAAAATAACTGAACTGACATGACGAATTGTAATTTAATAGTTCAAACATTTTATTTTTATTCCTTTCTGCACGATTTCAACGTTTAGCGACGTTAAAACGATGTAAAAACGGCAATTGTAATTAGGCTACGGTACCCGATAATTTCCTTTTAAAAATTTCAAAAACTCGCCGAATAGGGCACTCGCCGAAAAAGGCTCTCGCCGAATAGGGAACTCGCCGAATCGGACTAGTCGAATTGGACTCGCCGAATCGGACTCGCCGAAACGGGCCATTCCGCATTCTTAAGATAGCCTGTTTTTTGTAAACATAATTTGTCTGAATTTTCTTTTAAACTAAGTTTAAAAAAAATCGCTCACGCATAGCACAATGGTAAGGTGTAGAAAGATGTTTGTTCATAAACATAACGGCATTGTCGGATATTCCCCTTCCTTGGTATTGCACCTGGAATTGCAAAAGAAGTTGTTTTGAAAAAAACCCAACCACGTTTTTTTCAGAAATAAACAAATATGCTGTATGTATATCTTTATTTTGTTGTGCATTGAATATGGTGATTCCCCTAACCAAGAATTTTTGGTAAAATAACCCGAAACACGAATTTCAAAATAAACAGGCTAATATTTGTTCAAACTCAAAAACTGAAATGGCACAGGCAAGCAGATTGCTATCCCTATTTCTGCACTAAAAATTAGACCAAAACCGCTTTTTAAATTTCAGCAATCAGCAAATGTTTGACCTAGTCCCAAAACCCTGTCCCTAATAAAATTGAAAACTTTCTGACCGTCTGCACTAACTTTGCTGTTAAATCTCTTCTGGTGTCAATCAATCAATGGTTTATTTGTCAGAAACATAGTACATGTTTGAAATATGCAAGTGTATTAATATAGGCTAGGCTGTAGATATGCCAAGGTCTCCTCCGTCCAGGTCGTGCTGCCACAACAGTGTTAGCTTTTTGCAGTGCTGCCGGTGAAGCTCTTCCATCCTTGATCGTCTTCCAAGGCAAGAACCTCCCAAACACGTGGAAATTAGTGTTGGGCGATATATTGAATTTTCGATACGATATCTTTTCAATATCGATATTTGTTTCAATTTCGTTCAATATTTTAACTATTACAGTATTACAGCCCTAACTCGTAACTGCAAACCCCTACAAAAACGTCACCAAGGCCAAATGGCAAAAGTTGAAATTGCCTCGGCAATTGCTGTGAACGTTCATAACGAAAAAAAATTGTACCAAAACATGTAAAATGAGAAGTGAAAAATATACGGTATCGGTACTAGAGTAGTCTATCACGACCGCACTGTTTGATTTGTTGTGATGTAATAATACCAAAAAGTAGCGATAAAGCGAGCAACGCGATACGCACGCTGTTACGTTAATTTACGTTGAATAACTCACGGGTAAAAAATTAAGTTAATTTTGGGTTGATTCAGCATTCGAGTCAGTACAAATCGATTTCATTTTTCCGGCGGGTTATATTACGTAACAACAATGCTCAATAAGAAATTTATGTTTGTTTTACATTAATTCGACGTTGAATTATCATCCAATAATGTTAATTGCTCAACCAGGTACCGGTAACAAATCAATAGCTCCCCGCGAGAAGATTGCCTCGATTTACGTATGCACTAACATAATTTCGGCACAATTGGGATACTGCGAGCAACACAAAGTCTGTTTGATAGAACTAGCTGTCAGAATCGGAATCATCAGATGCTGCATCGAAGGATGAGGTTGTCGCGTCATCACTGGAATCGGACACATCAAAAGGCTCATTGCTTAGCTGTAAATTTACACTCTCTTCACCGTTCGCAATGAAGCGTCCACGTTTTGCCATTTTCGTACATTGATACCCATCCACACGCCTCTTTCGCAGAGCTCCATCAGGGTGTTGACTAAGGAGCAAATCTATGGCTGTGGCATAACAACTGGAAGGAATGTCTAACCCTAACCTTATTTTTATTGCCGACTCTAATGCTCGAGGTCCACTGCTGCATTAAGGACGTGGCAACTAACCTGGGAATTTTGATAAATGTCCCGGATCATTTAAATCCGGACATCTCCATTTTTCAAGCATGTGACATAATATCTGTTGCAGCCATGCTCCCTCTATTAAAGGCAACAAATGGCAATGTACTAATTATGATGCCATAGTACGTTTCGCCCGCACTCGTCACGGTCGTTTGGTCGACAGGACGTTTGGTCGACAGGACGTTAGGTCGACAGAACGATTCATTTTTGGGTTAGGGTTAGAGTCAGGGTTAGATTAGGGTTATGGTTAGTTAACTAACCCTAACCCTAAAATAAATCGTTGTCGACCTAACGTCCTGTCGACCAAACGTCCTGTCGACCAAATGTCTGTCGACCAAACGTCTGTCGACCAAACGTCCTGTCGACCAAATGACCGGGTACCACTCGTCACACAGAGCGAGTCAAAATATTTCAAGACTTTGTCAAATTATTTTAACTCCTCCGTATTGTTTTCGTGTTGCTTATGCTGTGTTCTTGATTTTAATTTCTTTAATATATAAATTTCTTTTTTCCACTGTTGCGTTGTGTAATGGCGTCCGCCCCGTTAGCTCAGTTGGTTAGCGCGTGACTTCTGGAATGAAGAAGCCTCAAGATCAATCGGCACTGGTTCGACTCTCGGGGTGTGCGCTTGAGCAACGCACGTTAAGGAATGCTCTTCATTCAGCGGCATCTAATGGATGGACTAATTCCCTGGCAACAAGACTTCAACAATCGGAAACTTCACTCTGTCAATCTCGGCGACCGGGCCTGCGTCAGTGATTCAAAGCCTCTATAAGTATGCGAAACTGCCAGGATTAAGCTCTGCAAGAAGCTTTCCCAGTCCGAGGATAAAGATTCAATCAATCAATTGATGAGTAATGTCATCACTGCTATTGTGTTCTCAAGTCTTTAAAATGTTTGGATTGATATTTTTTCACTAAATAAATAAGAATCAGGAAAATTGCAGATATGTGGTAATTTATACATATTTTCCTACAGACCAACATTGTTTTCGGGATCCATTACGCCAAGGTTTTTTTTTTTTTTCGGATGAAACTATGTGAAAATAATCAGTAGGTATGCAGAAGCTAACCATGTCAAATGGAAGCAAATTTATTCCAAAATAAACGTGCAATTGAAAGATTTGTTGTATCCACGAATTTCCCCAACTGCGCATTTACGCATTAGGGATTTTTCCCTTCCACGAAAATCCTTCTCCTATATCACGATCTTCTTCCGTATTTCCGAAATTGATGGAATTTTCGCCTGAAATAAATTGTTTTGTAAGGTAGACGCAAGTAGCTAGAAGTGGATTACCACCAAAAAAATATATCTTTACAATTAAAGAGTGGGTGATGAAAAACATTTTGTGTTTCAAAAAAAAAATTCGTGGTTAGGGGAATGACCATAAACAAAACATTGCAAAGCACCATCATCATTTTACAATTTACAGTAATTAGTTGAACAACATTGCTTTGTAAAAAAAAATTTGTTACTCATAAATACATTACTAATAATATTAGTCCAAAAACCAACCTCTCATATGAAAGAAGACTGATAATATTTTTTGCCTTGTTGCTGAATCAAATAAAATTATTTCTAAATTTGATAGACTTTACTTTAGCAATGAGTTATTAAAGCATACATGCACGACTGTACGTATGATACATTATGTTAGTCTACCTCAATTTTTTCTATCCTGGGAACAAGTCTGGAAAGTTGACTCTTTTTGGTTTCTTCAAATAATTTATTTCTTTTTTGAATTGTGTTTTCATGGCTACTTTCAGTACTATGATTAACGAGATTATGTTTTAATAGTTCTTTTTCTGACAGTGGCGATGCACAATAGAATCTTTGTGATAGAATATCTGTAACAATAAAATTCTTGTTACCTTTCAATGCTTAGAAAATTGGAACTCTATTTGAAAAAGCTAAAAAATACTATTATGTTGGTGAAATCAATTCGTTAATAATTTAGGCTAAAAGATTACATTGCTGTGCAAATATCAGTCATCCAATCAATGCAAATTAGTAGTATATTTACCGTACCATAGTATATGTAAAAATTAACATTTGGCTTTACCTTCTTTGTTGTAATGCGTTGTGCAAGTTTGTTTAAACAGTGTAAAGTAAAAATTTCAGAAATGCACTTGCATTATGAATGATAATTGAATAAATTACCAAAATAAGTATATCCCATATTGACAAATTAGTAAACGTCGTATATATAAAAGGTTTCATTTAGTGAAATTTTAAACATATACATATAGTTTCTAGACAAAAAGCAAGTTATGTTCAAGCCTAAACAAAACCTTAATGACAACAGTTACAGCATCAAATTTTTACAAATAGCATACCTGAAGCAAAGCGAAAATCATGTATGCAACGACCTACACTGAAAGTTCTTCGACAGTGCTGCATGGCCAATGGTGTAAAATTACAACACAGGGGTGATTTAGACCAACTTTATGAGCCCAGCAATTAGTAAATACCGGTATTTTTTTGACTATTCTATTCCCTCAACCCAAGTTCAATTTCAAGCAACCAAATCAATCAGATTTCAGAACAACAATGTTAATCCGTTGATGCAATCAATCACTGATGGTGAATTTCAATTGAAGACCAAAAAACACGATGCTGCCAGATGCTAATAAATCAATTTTTCCACTAAGAAAATTTCCCAGTGGCAACTACATTTTATCAGCGTACTTTCATCAAAAAAATAATGTATTGAGTGTTTTGTTGTTAGCTTTAAGGTAATGTTGGAAGAAAAAAAGTATTCTTCTCTTTTTATTGGTGATTTTATTTATTATTTTGTGTGCCTCGTAAAAAAAGGGCCTTGGCCAAGCCTATGCGCTCTCAAACGCAGGGCCGGGTTTAGCTGATGGGCCCAGGAAAACTGCACCCTCTGTCCCCCCCAAATCCAAGCCTGCTCAAACGATATGTTGTCAGGATTTCAGTACAAGCCCTCTCTCTACTTTTTCATTCAGGTACCTTAAAATTTTTCCAATATATTTTTGTCCGCAAATAACTTGCAGTTTTCTTAAATTTCCCCAAATTAGCAACAATTTTTTTATATTAGTGTGATATTATATAGTTTATGGTTAGGGTATGACCAGTTAACTCAATAGTTACGCGCCCGCTTCAAGCGGCGCTAGTTCGGCTCTCGGGGTGTGCGCTTGAGCAACGCATTTCAGGACTGCTCTCAATTTAGCGTCACATATTGGATAAAAATTGCCCGGCGGCCGGCAACAACATCATTGATTGAATCTTTATCCTCGAACTGGGAAAGCTTCTTGCAGAGCCTAATCCTGGCAGTTTCGCGTATTCTTGTAGAGGCTTTGAATCGCTAACGCAGGCCCGGTCACCGAGATTAACAGAGTGAAGTTTCCGATTGTTGAAGTCTTGTTGCCGTGGAACTATTCCATCCATTAGATGCCGCTGAGCCTGAATGGAGAGCAATCCTTAACGTGCGTTGCTCAAGCGCACGCCCCGAGAGTCGAACCAGTGCCGCTTGATTTTGAAGCTTCGAAGTCAGGCGCTAACCAACTGAGCAAGGAGTCAAAGAATTAAGCAAGGGTTTCACCTTTATACGAGATAAAGCGTCGGTGGAGCGGACCTATATCATGGTCTATATTCAGTATTTACCTTCGCCTGAGCAACCCAACATCGGGAGCTCCCACTTGCAACGTCGATTAATGGGCGAGAAGACTCTCGCGCAATTTTATACTTTAGGTGGCACTGAATGGAAAGCAGTGCTAAATGCATTGTTCAATCGCACACCTCGAGAGTTGAACCAACCCTGAGTGATCTTGAGTCGGGCGTTTCTCTTCATAAAAGTAGGTTATTGTAGCAGCAGTGTCATTTTGCAGGCTCTTTGTTTGCTTGTTTTGCTTAGTTCTTAATGTTAGCAGTCTGCAGTTCCTTCCTTTTCATCGTGTGAGCCCCTGGGGCCAAGGGTCTTGTTGTAAATTTTTAAATCTTTTAGTTTTGAAAATTAACCTAAGCCATTTCTGTTGAAAACAAAATGTTTTCCCATTGGTCACTCAAGGCCAACCTTTGTAATTTGTAACATATTTTGGTTGCTAGGTCATGGTCCAATGGTTATTCATAAACAATATTTTGCTCAAAAAGATCTAAGTAGATCAGAGTTTTCAACCTGTGAGGAGATTTGTTAAGTTAGAAAATGTGACTTCAAAGTTAATGCGAGAGGATAAAAGAAAAACAACAACAAAGATGTTAACAAAAAACAAAATTTCTTTCCCATTTTCTTTTTTTCTTGATCTCATCTAATCACACTAGACACTAAGCTGGTTTCCTGAACCTTTCGTCTTAGGGAGTCTTTAAATTTTCAAAGTGAAAAGTTCTGAAAACTGGTCACTATTGATTTTTTCGTGCAGTAAAGTTTAAATCGTCATGTTGCAATTGACCATTATACAGTAAATTGTTATTTAATGTCAGTGGCTAAATGCATTATTTTTACCGAATACCGTACCTGCCTCTGCACTTCTGTGTGTATGAATGTGTTAGTGAGATTTTGTCGTTATAGGGGTGGTGTCTGACTAGATGACCACTTATCGTCTTTTGCTACCATCCTAATTGCGCTGTAATCTAACCAACAGCTGTTACTTACAATGTATTTTTTTTCTTTTTATTTACTCTGCTTGTTTATATGTGGTGCATGAATATACTGTTACATGAATATACATGCGTACCTTAAGTGCTCAATACAAAGGATAACTTACCTTTACAGTAGGCCTATATCATCATATCGTACTTATTAATCTTTGTTCTCTACAGTTATTAGTATCAAATTGCCCTGTTTTTGTATGCTTCACATAAAAATTGTTGCAATTCGGTCGTGGTATCCACGTTTTTCTTCGTTATTTCAGGAAAACTTTCGCAAGTGCTGTAGCCTATTATAGCACACAATCACTAATTATTGGTGGTTGGTCAATTCTTGGTCGTTGGTTTGAATCTTCATCCTCGGCTTACTCAGTCTGAGAATGCAGATTCAAACCAACAGTAGTTGTTTTTCAATCTCGGTGGCGAACCCTTTTTATTCAATGAAGTAGTGTGCCTGCCTCTGCACACTAGTGTGTATGAATGTGTAGTTAGATTTACTGTGATGGGGTGGTGGCTGACTAGATGACTGCTTATGGTCTTTCGCTACCATCCTGATTGCGCCATAATCTAACCAACAGTTGTACAATGCATTGTTTTGACAATTACATTTTACTCTGATTATTTGTTAATATATGGCGCTGTTAAAACAAAATAAATTGACTTGACTTGACTTGCTATTATTGAAACAAAATAAATTGACTTGACTAGAAATACAGGCTTCTATAGCATAGGTGTAGGGGCGATGTGGGACCTATCGGACAAAATTGACCTAACTCTTTTTATTTCTAATTTTCAAAGCGGTGTTGAATGTTCTTATGTATTTTTGTTTACTTACATTTATAACGAACTCATACTGACCCATAGACACTAGACAGCGATTCCCAATAATAATAATTATTTTATTTATACATGAAAAAGAAGACTCAAATGACCGAAGGGTCCCCACCTGTGGGGATCTTTTGGACACAGGGTGGGGACCTTCCGGACATAAAAAAATGAAGTAAAATATCATAAAATAATATTTTTACAGCTTTAACAATTGCCGATGTTACAAAAACTGTAAAGATTGGCTATACAAAAATCGTCTTCAGAACACGATTTTATTACAACTCATACAAAGCCAGATCATGCCCAAACCTAAAAACTTCATGTAGTCGTTTTGTAGTGGCAACTGGGGATGGTTTGGGAAGCACTTTAACAATGTCATTCAACGTAACTGATGCTGCATCTACTTCTTCAGTAAAGTGAAAGCCGTCTTTGATCTTCTGTGATCGCTTCACAAAATTTATATGCATAGAATCCACCATCTTCATCAGGCCCTGCATAGATTTTTCCAATAAAATTTCTGTTTTCCCTCTGATAAAAAAACTTTAATGACAGCAAAATCTCCAACTTCTACCTTGTACTCTGTAGAAGTTGGGCTACCTGAAATTTCACTTATTCCACTTAATAGAATCATCGTCACTTACAGTGTCCGATGATAAGTGTACAAATATATCACGTTCACTGCTGGAAGAAACAGCTCTTTTTGGGGGTTTTGCCGGCAGCTTTTTGCGACGTGAAAGAATAATTTCTTTTTCTGGAGTAGGCTATCTGTGATTATTGCATTCTTACATCTTGTTTTATTGGAACGTTTGGAACAGTGGGGACCTTTCGGATAGTGTCTCTTTATCATGTCCGAAAAGTCCCCTGACAGCCATTTTGATCAAACTTACAAAATTTTCTGAAGTAAGAAAGGCGTTTGTATCTAAACGCTATTCCTTCCATAACCATTAAACAAACTTAACCAAACAGCATAAATAAAGTTACAAGAATATTTAAAAAATGTCTCAAAACTCCAAAAGTATCTGGTTCACTATTTTTACTTTGAAGCATGAAAATCACTTTTCTCTAATATAAATTTACATCTCTTGCTTAATCTTTACAAAAACATGTGGTCTGATAAAGAATGAAATCTCGGATCCATAGAAGAAAAAGAGCGCATCACAGTCACGTGGTATCAGAAATATGCCGCTGTCCGAAAGGTCCCACATCTCCCCTACTTAGTTTTTGATAAAAAAAACTTTATGGCCTTGGCCTAATGCACATTTCTTAAACTTTAATAAAAACTAATTTGACTGAGCTCTAAATGGAGGGCTAAAAGCTCTAAATGAGCTGTATGCATAGTTAAGTGATGAGCACTGGTATAACACTCGAAAGGGGACTGGTTCGACATTACTCAACAGTATGCAGCCGTGTCTTTGGCAGGATACTTAAAGGCTTTGACCACTGACGCAGGTGCAGTCACCGAGATGAGGGGAAGTTTTCCAATTGTTGAGCTGTTGTTGTGGAGGAATTATTCCATCCATTTCATGGCGCTGAATGGAGAGCAGTCCTTAATGTGCATTGCTGAAGTGCACACCCCGAGAGTTGAACCAACATCGCTTGACCTTAAAACTTCTTCCTTGACAAAGTCACGCGCTAATCAACTGAGCTATCGAGGCAGATATATTGTAATTTAAATTTGTTTTCACTTTTACAGTAACTACTACAATTCTTAACACCTAGAGGTGGGAAAGATCACCAGTTTTGGTGATCTTAAAGATTAAGATCTTAAAGATTACAGATCTTAAAGATTAAGATCACCAGAATATGTGATTTTGAAGATCAAGATCAGATCACCAAAAAAGTGATCTTGAAGATTAAAATCACTTTTAGTGTGCCGTACTTAAAAAAATGAAATTTTTGATCAATGATGTTGCAAAAAAGCAAATTTTACTAATTTTGCATAAACAACCCGGTTAATATTAGTTAGTTAGTGCACGGCTTTACTTCCTTGCACTAACTAACAAAGCCAGGTTGCGTATAGTAAAATTTGGTAGAATGGTATTGCTAACTGTTGCTTTTAATTACTTGATCGGTGGCCTAAGAATAATTGTAATAAGTTAGGCTAGTGACTGTTGCTATTAGGCCTATTAACCATTGTCAGAGTTTGCATAGAATCGCAACGTCACACCCAAGATCATGTCAATTTCTGTTGACACCCCATATTGTTTAGATGTTTTCTAATTTCATAACAATGCAACAAGAAAATATTGATACTTTAGACATAAATGGAAAATCCTTACATGGAGAAGGTTCTTTTCAAATGCCAATTGCACAATTTTCAAGTGAAAAACAATTGTTCCGAATAAGGTACGTGCTTGTTGATAAATTTATTACTGTTAGGCTGATAGACTATTTTTATAATCTGAATTCATCAATTTTGTATGCAGTTTTTGTTTATTAACTTGCAGTTTTGAATGAATTTGAATACTTTGAATTTTGAATGTATATAGTTTTTGTTTATTAAAATAGTAGGCTACTGCATTATTATATAGCCCAGGGGTGGGCAAACTTTTTGTACTGAGGGCCACATTTGAAAAAATGTTGCAGCCGGCGGGCCGCACACTCTCATTAGGCTACAAAGTAGGAAAATTTACCCTGTGTGTAAATAAACGCATATTCATATTAAACACAATTTTGTATTTCACACTCAGTTACGGTACGTTTAAAGCTATGCAATCATCATCACAAAAGTTAATGAGACTTGTGCAACTGTTCACAGTTTTTCACAATCTTCTGCAAATTGGGAGCAAGTTTTCTGGTAGAAATCCTCATAACATCATGCAAGTTGGTGTCTGTTAGCAAAGACCTGTTCTTCGACTTGTTTATTTTTAAACAAGAAAATGATTGTTCGCATATGTATGTGGATCCAAACAGTGTCAAAAACTTAGCGACAAAGTTTTTTAAGTTTAAAAACAAATCGTTAGACAATGACTTGTAAAAGTCAGGCAGTGAATCTGACTTAAATTTCTCTTTCAAGTCATTATTTGCTTGCAAGTCCAGCAGTTCCAGCTGTAAATCCTCAGGAGCCGAATAAACTTCTGTAGTGAATGGAGAGCTGAGCATATTAAACTGCGGTTCCAGGTTCTTTAAGTCTTGGAACCTTCTGCCGAATTCGATAGCCGAGATATCCAACTGAACTTTATACTTTGCTGCAAGTTTACCAGAAATGTTTGCTTCTTTCAGCAAAGGAAAGTGACAAAACCTGTTGTTACCAGCTTGTCTGAGGAACAATGACAGCTTCATTTGGAATGATTTAACGTGGACGTACATCTCGTGTGCAAATAAACCATTGCCCTGAAGTTTTACATTCAATTCGTTCAACTTTTCCATGATATCAATGGCAAACCTAAAGTCCAACCTCCACTCTTCATCAACTATGTTGGTACGCACTGAAAGTGAAGAGAAAAACGCACTCGTAAAGGGAATAATATTTTGTCATGTAACCTGTTTAATTAAAACAATAAGTGATGAGTAGGAGTTTCTGCAAGTACCGGCGGGCCGCATAAAGTGGTCTCGCGGGCCGCGTGCAGCCCGTGGGCCGTAGTTTGCCCACCCCTGATATAGCCTACTAGGTAAGTCGGTAAAGGTCCTATACTCGGTTACTCACCCGCTGGGAATGAGAAGTTAAGGTTTGTCATGTTCACCCTGACAATTACACTTTAACAATTGGAAACTTCAGTTTGTCAAACTTGGTGACTCGGCCTGCAATCCCTGCATTAGCAGTTTAAAGCATCTACAACTATATTATATGAACGTACCAATCCAATATTAAGTTTTCAAAGAAGCTTTCCCAGTTTGAAGATAAA
Source organism: Aplidium turbinatum (assembly GCF_918807975.1). Lineage (NCBI taxonomy): Eukaryota > Metazoa > Chordata > Ascidiacea > Aplousobranchia > Polyclinidae > Aplidium > Aplidium turbinatum. The sequence goes on along the minus strand of NC_137472.1, from coordinate 43,412,295 downwards.
GATTTGATCAATCAAATTTTATTACCCTATACTAAGTCTAACTACTAATGAGAATATGATGAAGTCCCTTTCTTTTGGCTGCTTTTCCTTCAGTAGATACGCCCACTCAATTTATCATGTCCTGGGTAGAGGCGAGTATTGTTCTTCAAAATCCAGCTTAAGCCAGGTGTTTAAAACCACTACCAAGTTTGCATTATTGGAAACATCTGATCTGCTGAGACCCCAAAGGAAGCACCTTACCTGTTTAGAGCCATCCCACCTGTGATATACTATTTATGGCATTTCATAAACCATCTACTTACTGATTGAATTGATGCAATTAATTCTTTAACAACGCTTGTAGCATTAATGAAAAAAAGCAAGTGTGTAAAGTGGGTTATTGCTTATTAATTTTGTTTGCTTGAGATGTCTAGTAATCAAATCAATCTCATTTATGAAGAAACGTTGAATAGAGTATTATTCAAACAGCATAGAAACTATCTTAACACTTTGGTATGGTGATTTCTAAGTGTAGTGATGTCACAACAAAGCACTAAAATTAATATCATATAAATACATAGACTCCTTAAGTAAAGGACTGGAACCTCCCATGCTCGGGGTTTGTAACTTGAGTCTGAATGATTAACTTGAGTCCTGGCTAAAATGACTTCTAGAGTAGCTAGAAACACAATCTTGGATTCCATATTAGGGTTTTTGAGGATGGCTGGTTCAATAGTGTTACTTTCAACACCATCTGAGGTCATTTTTAAGGTCAAAATATTATATTTTAAGGTGAAATTACAGAATTTTGCCCATTTTTGCGTCTAAATCATAAAGCAAAACTGTTTGAAAGAAGTCTGCGACGAAATATGATATTGTGCACCTATTGCATCTATTGTGTAAGAAATTTTCTCTACACTGCGTAAGTTCTTTGAAGTTTTTTTTATTTATTTTGGGAAATATTTTTGGGATTTTATATGCCCTTGCAAAACATTGCGGTTCCAAGCTTTTGTGACGTGACAATTTACTAAAATCATAGCTGTAATTTGCATGACAAGACTGAAATGCGTTGCCGGTTTCATTTTGCTGAGTTGTTATCATTTGTAGATGCACCTTTAGCTAGTAATAATGCTGCTTGTACTACTTTAGCTAACATTCTATTGAAAGCTTATGTCCTCAATGTAAGTGACAAAGAAAAGTCTTTGGGATGCCTCAGAAGGCAAGAAAAGCTTTCCAACTAGTGATAGACATTGTATTATGGTGTCATCTTGTTATGTATTGTCAGTTTGTGTATTATATTGTAATCATAGACTCCTTTAGATAATAGCCATAGTGTTGAGAAATACATATGATGTTTATGTAATAGCATATTTTGTCACAGACTTCTTTCAAACAGTTTTGCTTTACGATTTAGACGCAAAAATGGGCAAAAATGACCAAAATTCTGTAATTTGACCTTAAAATATAATATTTTAACCTTAAAAATGACCACAGATGGTTTTGAAAGTAACACTGTTGAACTCGCCATCCTCCAAAACCCTAATATGGAATCCAAGAGTGTGTTTCTAGCTTCTCTAGAAGTCATTTCAGCCCAGAACTCAAGTTAATCTCTCAGACTCAAGTTACAAACCCCGAGATCGCAACATTCCAGTCCTTTACTTAAGGAGTCTATGTATAAATATGTTACTGACTTATTGGCTAAGTGGTAACGTCTGCATGACACTCAAAGGGACATCGGTTCGACATCACTCCAGAGCATGAAGCTGTGTTTTTCAAGATACTGATTTGCTAAAATAACGGGAACAGCTAACTCAATAACATAATGTCTCTTTGCTGCTTTATGTTATCTATAATATTGTATTTGTAATTGTTGTGTATTATATGTTCTAGTAGCGGGCAAAAAGCCAAAAACGATAAATAGACATTTTCTTAAGTTGCCTACAGAGAACTTTTACTTATGTTTCTTGGATACATCGTATTTTTTTTGCAATTCATTGTTGTGGTTTTTTCAGAACACAAGACAATTTGTCAAATGAAAAGCCTCTGATTTCATCACCTAAAACAAACCGATCACGTGCACTTTCAACCCCAGAAATTTCTTTGAACAACAATGCTCAACTTTTTGAAAACTTGTCAAGTGTCATTCAAACAAAGGTTTTTGTACATTACATTCAATTTTTTGTTATGCTTTAATAAATTGGGTCCTACTTATAGATAACACTGGTCAACACAATTTTTGGTGCTACAAAGATAAGAAGGGTTTTGTGGGTTTTCGAGGGTGGGGGATTCGAAAGTGAAGTCCGTTTTCGCATACCGTGTCAATTTTTTTTTACTGCAGCTATCACACTTTAAAGTGTGATGGCTGCAGTGAAAAAAAAAAAATTTTATACTCAAAAACAAACTTTATTTTCGAACCCAGCGATCGAAATTTACCCTAAAAACAATAATTTTGTTCATGCACCAGAAAGTTGGTTTTATATAAATTATATTGACCACTGACCAGTGTAATTTAACTTTATCATTTGCAATTTTTTTCTTTTCAAACAGTTTATTTATTGCACAGCCAATAATGTCATATAATTGTATGAGAATATTTCTGTTTGCATTGAACATGCTTGCAGTTGAGTATGTAGATTGTAAATTCATCTTTCAATGCTCTATTTTGTGTCAAGTATTACTTTTATTGTGTGTCTGCAGATATATTGCACAGTTTTAAATCAATGAAAGCATCGTAAGCATTGTTTTGACAACTGTAATTGTTTCATTAAGCAATTATCAACACCACGGCAATCCAACTCACAAACACATAAAGGTCCCAAGAAACTTGGAAAATTGCGATCAATGAGCACACCTAATATAAAAAAGGATTTAATAAATCCAAAAGGTAGTTAGGCATGTATATTTTTCAAAATTTTATGCACATTAGTTTAGTTTATTTGATTATGTAGAACTATATAACCATATGCCTACTTCATACCATATTGTTTGAGTTCTATAGTATTTTCCGGTATAATGTTGAATTAAACAACTACTTTCAGTTATAAAACAATAACTTGTTTAATGTTTATGTTCTATTTCTACACTATTGTTATTGATATGCGGTACTGACAGAATGCTGTTGGAGACTTGTTACAGCTTTTGACAGCTGAAAGTTGTCTGTGTTTGAATTTACAAGCACCTTTTAATCTTTTTTTGTGCTTAGTTGAAAAACTATTGTCTGTGGACGAATCTGGTGAAGAAAGAGTTGCCACTCCGAACAAGATATTGCTACCAAGTGTTGATCAAAGCTCTAGTCAAACCGTGGGGTATGTGATGTAAAATTAATCAAACTGGTTAGTATAGTTGTTTTCTTTCCACAAAGATAGAGATTCAATTAACTGACAAATGCAGCGGTTGAGAACTAGGTGTCATAAAATAATGGTGCGCTGCAAAAAAATTCCCAGTCTTGTAGGCAAAACACGTGTCTATCGTTTTTCAATTTTTGCTACACTCGACTGCCGAAGTGCCGATAAATGATTCAAATGAACTGGTTTTGTTCAATTCAACTTGTTTTTATTATATTTTCAATTTTAGTGTTTCTTTTAATCTCACAGATTGTTGTTGCAATCTCTATCAAGATCTTCTACGCCATATGAAAATGATGACTTCCCAACTCCAAGAAATAGATTAAGTACTTTGAATTTTTGTGTTGGTTTCACTTCCATACTTTTGATAAAAATACTAACTTTTAATAAAAAATATCGTTCCTGATCCTGCCAAAAATCTTCTCAAGCTATAAGTATTCTATTTTCTTTCCTAGATTCCCCTTTTAAGTTTGTTTATTGGCCTATTTCTTTTTTGCTTCATACATTTAACACGAGGGAGCTCAAGGATGTGTAGTTGGAATTTAGCTTAGAATAAGAATAATCGTTTTTTTGAAAAAGTAACTTCATATTCTAGTTAAGTTTTTGCATGGTTTTAGAAATTTATTGACATACTTCGTTGAAATAAATTTACGTTTGCGAAATGAATCCGTTGGCACCTACAAGTATCAACTCCAAATGAACTAAAGCTGGTTGCAAAGTTGAAACATTGAATTTATCGTCCTATTTGTTTTCAGGCGTAACTCCTACTGGGGGACGACCGTATTTTAGCCAGTACTACTCTCCTCGAAAGTCCAGATCGAACGTCCGTCTTGATCCTTTGAACAAAGCAACTATGAGTAGCGATGACGCTGATCTTGAAGCATCAGTTGCTGAATCTGATCATTTGTCAAGATTTTCTCCGTCTCCACTGCTGACTATCAGCACCAAGGCTCATTACAACTCTGATTTGACGGTTCCTCTTTCTATATCTCCTCCTCCTCTTGGGATTCGCAATAGAAACTCGATTCTTGAACCCTTGTCAGAGAGCGCAGAGTTGTCTCCATTGTTAAACCGACTTTCACCTTCTTCGACTGAGGAAGTAAACATGGAAGCTAAATTTGAGAACCACGTTCCTGTAGCTCCTGATAAGAGGAGTCACACTGTTCGTTCTGTAGATGCATCAGAAGGAAAGGAAGATATTGATTTGGAGAAGGGAGAGTTACAAGATGAGTGGTCGCAAAAGGAAAGTATATCACCTCCTTTGATAAACAAAACTGACAGCCCCACAGAAGCAACAAAGCCAAAAGTGATTGATTTCCAAAGTTTGGTGAATGCAATGTCACCTGACGATAAAGTTGGTATTTCTACACCGACCCACGCAAAAGATATTGCAAAGGAAGCTAACAAAAAAAATAAAGAGGCAAAAAAAATTAGAACTGCTTCTTCAGCAGTATTAGTTCCTGCTTTAAGAACAGAACATTTTCCTATCCGACAACGAAAACCGAAAAGCGCTTCGGTTCTGCAAACCAAACCACAAGATGAAGGGAAATCCAAATCTTTCAATGAAAAAAAACTCATCAGTTCTGGATCCAAAGGCGATTCTACCTCAAATGAACGAAACCATGCTGAAGCAAGATATGTGCATCAGAATCCTGTGCAGGAAGGTAACACTGCATTTTCCAATGGAGCAGTTTCACCAGATTCTGTTTCATCCAAGTCTTCTGAGAAAATAGAGAAAGAATTTAAACAAAAATTTAGCGGCGTTTCCGAAATAATTTCAGCAGAAGAAAAACCTTTAAAAAATCAAACACCTACATCATTAGATCTGCATGTTCCTGAACAGGACGATGCTATCAAAATCACCATCAACCTAAACGCTGAAGAAAGTACCACAAAAGATTTAAAAAAGCAAACTGGTTCTGTTGATACAGGTAGTGCGACATTTCAGTCTTCTGATAAGAACAAAGCTAAGTCGAAACCTTTAAGCAGTCGAGCGGCCGAAGCCACGAATCGTTTGTACAAGCCAGCAACCGCAAGCGCCGCCGACTTGATGTTTAAAGAGAATGTTAAAAAAGCTTCGAAAAGTTTCACTAAAAAGGAGTTCGGCACAAAATCTTCCAAAAAGCAACTGGATCAAAGCAAGGATCAAGCTGCAGTTAAAAATGGAAATAAATCTACAAAAAATACGAAAATGCGGTCAACGAATACAAAGAAAACGAAAAAAACACAAAGTCTTTCGGTCAGTGGCAGCAATGAAGGGATTCATAAGGCAAAGACAAAAAATGCCAATAGCAATGGCTCCAATGAAATAAAACAAAGCACAAAGAGTCAAATTTCAAATCAAACTTTTAAAGACTCGACCTCGGTGGACAATAAAGATCGATTAGAAACAAAGAAGGCAACTAGTGAAAGCAGCGGAGATGCTAGACCAGCAACTACAGGTAGTCTAAGTCAAAATGTATTTCCACACGATGGTGAAACTTCCGTTGGGAGAAAAGGTGTGCTTCAATCGAATTTGACAGGAAAGCATTACAATATCAATGCTGTTCAAACACCTGTGATTGTTGAAGCCTTTCCTTCCCCGTCTGAAAAAATTCTTTTAGAAAAGGTTGGTGCTACCAAACAGCCGGTTCTGTTACCTAAAAGATCGAAAACTGCCTTTGACAAAAAGAAGAGATCTCCTAAATTATCCTCCGCTCTTTTGCGTAACACCAAAGATAAAAAGAATGCTAATAAAAAGAAATTGAAAGGAAGTTGTGACAGCAGCGAAAAACAGTCAAGAGTTATGTCTGCCGGGTTGTCCATCGAGCATCGTGCCAAGGGTCTCAAGCGACAGAAATCGAAAACGAAAGAAGGTGCTCTTGAAGAAGACAATGACATCCCATTTGACTTGGATACGGAAAAACAAGCTTTGATATCCGGCTTGTCGTGGCACGTGATTGTTTCCAAAAGTGAAAATGCTGATCAACTCGTTATCGGCCACGAGGAGCCTGATCATATCGAAATACAGCAGTCACGTGTGAGTGACTTACAGCAACCAGACTCAAGTAGTGAAAATTCGTTAACAATAGTCGATAAGGTTGCGCATTCACATCATTACGGAAAACTGAGTCCAATCCATGAAGTGCATTCCCTGTCGACTGGTTTACCAGATATACCTGAGATGGAGAAAGATGATCAGCATCCTTCACAGCCTGACATGAACTCTAACAACAATAACAGCAATTTCTCCAACCATGATAAAGAACCGCAACAGACGACGACAAGTTTCAGTCCGTCATCTGCTCACCCATCAGGAGATGTCTCGTCTCGTCGTTCTGACCCCCGGCCTGATAGTTCCATGTCCGCACTGAGTTTAAACCTTGACAACAATTTAGCATCAAAACATGTCGCAGAGCTTCCATCCGATCTTTTAGTGAAAGGAACGGCTTGGGAGGAAAGACTAAATAATTTCGTTGAACACCCTGCTGTTGAATCCACCAAAGGTGACGATATGCCTGAATGTGACGAAGAAAATGTTAAAATAGACAATGCTTCGAATTTTGCAAACAACGAACCACCAAGATACGACAGCAGTGACGAAGAAGCTGAGTTTTTTAACTTACTTGATTCAGGAGATTTTTTTGGAGACAATGAAGACGAAAACGATGGTACAATATCAAACGACATCTCAGAAGAAGAGGACAACAACGAATCACAACTGGAAATGTTCCGCAAGCAACTTCAACAGCCACGTTCAGAGATGGATGCCAGGATATTAAGGAGACTGGGCAGTGATTCGGAAGAGGAGAGTTCTCTTAATTCAACTTTAACTTCCACAGTCCAAGGTGATCAAGAAGACGGAAGTCAAATTGACCAATGTGATACAAACAAACCTAACAATCCTAAAATTAACTCATGGACAGACAACGACTCTGACCTTACGCAATGTAGACAATCTAACGATGAACATTTCGATGCTTCCAACAACGAAGCTTACCGGAGTGAAGGCAATGTCACACCTGGCACTTCCAGTACATTGACAGATGAAAATGATCTTGAAAATTTGCGCTCGGATTCAGCTGCCTCCGGATTTTCAAATAACGATTCTGAGGTTGAAATGCTTGAACACATGAGGCGCACTTTGCATGTAGAGCAATCTGATGAATTGGACACGCCTCGCTCTGAGTCAGATTGGAGTATTAATATTGGTGAGTGCTTTCCTATTGTTTTGACATGTAATCACTAGGGCAAGTTTTTGCAACTTTTGCAACTTTTTTTTACAGCTTCCGGCAGCTTCCTAAATACTCAGAATTTATGTGGTATGATGTTTTAAGCTGTTTGTAGGAATTTTATATTGCAACTTTTTGCAACTTTTTTCTATTTTTCATGCAACTTTTTACTGCAACTTTTATCAAGTATTGAGCAAAATGTAAAGGAGTGATTTAAAAAACATGCTATAAAACTGTTTCTAGTACAGCATGGTTCTATTTTCTTTGATTTGCATGACAAAAGCTATGTGATGGATTAGCTGCATCTCAATGTTATCTATGACGCAACAGTTTGCTTGCAAGCTAGAACTTTAACAACCTCAGCAAAGCACGACAGTGCCCGAACTAAATTAGAAGTGGAAGTATGACTTGGCTTTTGGCCAAGCCCGCATAAACGGAAACAGGTTGTGTCTAGTGTTTCGAAGTAAATGAATGGTAAAAAGGTAAATAAATAAATGCAACTTTTGTTAAAATTAAGTGCAACTTTCTCATGTTTTTAGTGCAACAAAAGCTTGCCCTAGTAATCACTAATCACATAACTAGGTTATCATAAGCATTTCGATTTAATCACCTGATGAGTAGGCTACGCTTTTTGTTTATATGGGTGTGCTTAGTTTTTTTCAAATAAGGTGGTCAAGATGTGGCAAAATCGGTTTTCATAAATCATGTCAAAAGTTTAAGTTATTTACAATATAGCCTAATATGAAGAGACTAAAATTTACATACTTTATAAATGTAGATGCAAACGACCTGTTTTAGCCTGATGTTGCTGGTTCGCTGTGGTATTAGCGGTTTGCAGTAGCTTTCGGAACACAGTTCTCTAGTCATGTGCAACGATAAATTTGTCGGTGCAATTGACTAGGGAACTGCATTCCGAAAGCTAGTGCACACCCCTACTTCCACAGCGAACCTCCAACATCAGGCTATAACAGGTCGTTTGTACCTACATTTGTGAAGTAAGCAACGATTATGCTGCTAAAAACGAAACTCATTCTGTTAGTTTTTCTCAAAGTTTACAAGCAGTTTTATTGACGTTGGTTTTAGCCATACGTGACATTATGTGTCTTGTAACAGCAAGCAGTGGTGACAACCATGCGCCGAAAATTGCACGGCAGCTGACCAGGTCTGCATTGGAAAGGCACAACTCGTCATTGATCATCACCAGTGGTTCACAAACTGATCGCGTATGAGATTTCATATATTGATAGTCTAACGGTATTCTAGCTAGTGATGACGAAGCTTTTTACAAGTTAAACTCTAACAGTCTGTGTTGATGATGTGGGAGAGTAGCTTGTATTGTGCATCGTGAAAACTTGAACAAATATTTAAGCTCAGGCTGCGTTCAATAAGCAGCGTACATACACTAGCATAGTTTTTCAACGAGTTTCAGTTGCATTGTAGTAAAAGGTAAAGAATACCATGATACTCGTTAATCGTTCGTGTTTTGAAAAATCTTCGCATTAGATTGCTTGAAACGAGCATTCTAGCTGAATGATTCAGTGTGCTTAGCTTATATCTAAATACAGTGTTAAGACCAGTTGTTTGTTACCAAAAAATAAAAGCTGCGACACAAAAATGTTCAGCAGGAGTAACACCTAAAATATAGCACATGATCACTTGTGTATAGCTGAGTAGTTACAAGTTTCATATCAATTGTGATATTCTGCATCTCTTTTTAATTCGCGTATTTTACAATGGTACTAAATGAACGAATCATAAATTATCCAGGATCTGCTTGATTCTCGTGGCTCTCAACGCAGCGGGACAAGTTACTTCACCTATTCCTCTGTTGCATCTATTGCTGAGCTCAACACAGAGAAGTGCATGGGTTGGAAGAAAGGGCCGCTGATAGATCAAGGCGCATTTGGAAAGGTAGTCTGCCTTTCTCAAAACTAACAATGGGACTTTTGTTTTGTCATTCTTGAGATTATTTTCAAATTAGCAGTAAAAAAAATCGTTTTGCAGTCAACCCCACTTTGTCATAGTCCGTGTTGTTCGACTTTTAAAAAAGGTGATAGAAAGCAATTTATTTGATTATTATTCACCTTGTCCAGCACTGTGATGAACGTTGTTGTGTAGGTGTGGCAAGGTATGACGCACGGCGGCCAATTAATCGCAGTCAAGCAGGTTGAGCTTTCCATATCTTCCCACCATGATGCACAAAAGGAGTTTGAAAGTTTGCAGCGAGAAGTCGACATACTGAAGGATATGCGCCACCCCAATATTGTCAGGTTTGTTGACTACACTGACGAAACTAACCGCCGAAATGTTTTTGTTGTGGCCAAGATAATAATATAAGTTTGATCGTGGTAGTTTTTGCCCTAGGTTTATGTATTCAAGCGAACTTAACGAAGGTTTGCTAAACAAAAGCTGCAACACCACATTAACAACAAGGTACTTCTGCAATATGTGTGTAAAAAATGGCGCTTCAACAACTCGATGTAACGAACACAATTGTGCAAAACGCGATGACTCAAATTCTATTTTCACTTTGGAAGGCCGAGAATATTCCCCGAACGTTCTTTGTTCCAAGCGAGCTTTCGTTAGCTATTCTTTCAAGACACGTCAAATTTAAACAAAGCCGATCGGTTGTCGCCATTGTTTGATTCCGTGTTGTGATTATTTTCATATTGTATCTCGTGTTCACTTTGAGCTCCTTGTCTTGCTTTTTATGTGCTGCGTAAGTGGTTTTATTATCCAATGACATAATCAAGCGATTGCGATATATTGCAGTTTCATTGGTACATGCTTGGAACATAACGTGGTGAGTATTTTCATGGAATTTCTTACTGGCGGTTCAATAGCTGCGATTCTTCGAAACTTTGGAAAGTTGCAAGAAGTTGTTTTCAAACGATACACCCGCCAGATCCTCAAGGGAGTCCAGTACCTGCATGAGAGAAGTGTTGTGCATAGGTCCGTTATGCTGTTCATTTCCGTTTGTTTTTATGAAATGGTCAAGTAAAATTTACGTTTGACGAGAAAGCTTCTTCAACTAAGGCTTAATTCTTATAGCTCATACTTTTAGCACAGATTCGCTCATCGAAAATAGCACTATGAGGCTTCAGCTTGTTTTTAAAGCATCTTTTCTAGCCAACTACCATTATATAACCGTTGACAATGTTTCCCTGAATGGAGTGTTGTCTTTGGAATGCATTTCGTAATGTCACACGCGGAGAGTTGAACAATCTTCGATGAATTGTTTAGTTTCTTGTTGGTATGGTAACGTGAGCTGTAGTTATTGGGTGCAAAGTGTTGAGTTTAAAAAGTTATGTTTCCTTAGACTAGACTGCTGGAGGGCAGCCACGGTCACAATAGAAAGTGGTCATTCATATTTAAATTAAATTGAGCGGAATAATTCGACTCCAGCAAAGACCTTTAAAGTTTAACGCGGATGCTACAATACTGGATTAAATTGTTTTTTGTTTTTCTATTGTCATGTATTTATACCCTAAGCCTATCAAGTTAAAAAAGTTGGTTGATTTAGCAAGCGGTCAATCAATTTGGCATGTTTATATACACATACAGGGATATCAATGGAAATAATATCATGTTGTTGCCAAATGGAATCATAAAACTAATTGACTTTGGATGCTCAAAACGTCTCCACCAGCGGTCAGTTGCTTCGTCGTCACGGAACAGTGCGTCTTCCTCTAGCGGAAACGCAACATTTGATCGACAATTGAAGTCCGTGGTTGGCACGCCATACTGGATGGCGCCAGAGGTTATCACCGGCAATGGGCATGGCCCGAAATCAGATATATGGTCAGTTTGAATTAGTGTTTTCGTTATAGTCTGATATACTATAGCCTGAAGGAAAGGTACAGCGAGTGGATAACTTCTACTATGGTGTCGGAACTGAACTGCGACGACCTGCTGTTTGGCGTTTGCATATATTGCGAAGATAGTGGTTTGATCCAATAATGCTTTATTCTATAGCCTACTTTTTACGGCAGTTTTTACCAAATCCAGTAAATTATCAAAAACTGAATGCAATGGCATTGCAACTACAACAAAAGTTTTTTGTCATTTTTAATTCTGAAACTTTACATATTGAACTATACTTGTTGTTAGGCCTACTTATATAAAAAATACCTCTTCTCGTATGTAGTTTTGTTAATTGTTGATTTTCCATCAGGAGCATCGGTTGCACAGTGATAGAAATGGCCACCACCCGTCCTCCGCTACACGATATGTCCAGCATCGCTGCCATGTTCCACATTGGTGATGGCAGGCCCATGCCTGGTTTAACCCGAGATCATTCGCGGTCTGCTCGATCCTTTGTGGTGCAGTGTTTGCGACAGTAAGTAGTTGCCTGTGTTCTTGTATTTTCATCTTTCACAGCTACCTCATCCGTGTATTGCAATGTCATACTGCAAGTACATTGCTCAGCCATTGCCAGTCTGATTTTGCGTACAGAGCATATCAAATTTGCAGATCTGTTTAATATTTACTTTTCCTTTCCTTTTGACAACTTGTAACTATTGCTTTATGTTTGCCGGTGGTCTTTGATGTCACTTTCAAGGTCGTCATCATTACTTCCCAATGCAAACAGTTGAGCATTGTGGAAACCTCTGCCATCCAGCTTTGCTGGATTTTGTAAACAGAGAGCACGTAGTTAATGTCATAACGTCTTGGGTCACACAAAATTTTATGTCTATTCAACGTTTGCAAACGTAAGATATATGAATAAACACAGGTGATAAATTTTGTTTAAATAAATTGATGCCTCAGGTATTTCTTCGATTCAATAACAGAATTGCTTGTTTACTTAAAAGCTCCATTGCCATTGTGTTTAAACAATCACTTCTGTTACAGTGATCCACAGCTGAGACCTTTTGCTAATTCGCTATTGAGTCATAAATTTCTTCGAAACTCACGGGAAAATACTTCAAGTGAAAGCATTGCCACGTGAGGACAATATTTCCTTTACGGAATCTCACATCTACGTCATCGAAGGGTTAAGCAGACGCTGATTCTATTCGTGTGCTGGGATTGTAAAAGGTACCCAAGAAGCTTGACTACGCTTGGGGTGTATGGATTGAAGCATATATCGAAGACTTGCAATCCCCCTTCCGTCTTATCAGATTTTCTGTTGGAGCTACGTTTACACTGTCTACCTCTGATGTGACACGAACTAAATATATGTCATCGGATGGTTTAAAGATGTTGAAAATATTCACAAGTATTGTCATCCCTGATATGAAGACATTACTCTGGTTACAACAATTGGGAGATGTTGCCTGAATTGCTGCTTCATAAGCAAGAAGAAGCAGAGAATATGTTTTACAACTTAAAAAGAAGGACAGTTTTCACTAACACTCCTAGATAGGCTAAGTATTGTGTCACATATGTGCATTATCGATCTTGCTTTCATAATTAATCAATAGCCTGTACATTCAAAGAATGTGATAATTTCTTTGTGGCAGTTAAATTTAAAATCTCCACATCGAAAATTCTAGTTTGCTTTTTGCACGTGATTCTCAGCTGTCGTGTGCTATAACAAAGGTTACTTATACATAGCAGCCTAATATCTTCAAACTGTTGATAATATGGTGTAACTTATCTGTTAAAAGGCAAACATTTTGAGTTATTCAATGAATTATCTTTATTTAATGTTTATTCTTCATGTTGCTGAATATCTACCTTCATTTTATGTCTAACAAAAGTGTTTTTATATAAAAAGATATTTTACTGTTTATACGATTTCCTTTTGCAATGAAGTTCCCAAGATAATGTTGCACAAATCAAGCTATTACCAGTCGCTCCACTGTTTCATATACATGGTGTTTTTGTCTTCCGTCTGCATTTTTCTACGTTCAAAGACTTGTGAAGAAGTTTTATTGTAGCATCGTGTTTTCACTTTATCCAATCGTTTTGAAGTTCTGAAAAATTCATCGCTTGTTGTTTTCAATGTTTTGCTCAAAATTTGGTTTTTATACTGCCAAAATTATAGTTTATTTTACTATGTGGTGGCTATGCATGCAATCTGTGGTTTGTACATAGCGAGAAATATACGCGGCATATTTTTTTAATGTGTTGTGTTGTGGTTCGAGCAGCCTTCTTAGTTCTTATACAAGTAAAAATGAATTGTTATAAAATTAGGTGAACAACTGAACATGGTCAATGTTTAATTATAATGTTGCAAAAGAAATATGGCAACCACAGCAACTGCGTTCAAAAACACTAACAAATCTGTCCTGACTCCTCTCCATTTTGTGCTCACGTTTAGCCTACACCAGAAGTGCAGCCTACGGAAGCCGGAATTTTGGAGATTTAAGAGCCGAAGTCTCGGTTTTTGGCCGTAGCCGGAGTCTGAAATTCTTGGCCAAAACAGGTGCCGAAGTCTGTTTTTTTTTTGGTAAAAATGGAACGAAACAAAACAAAAAAATCGCGAAGGTAAAAATTTTACCGCGACTTTAAAACAAAATTGGCCTGATTCCACATGAAAACCGTGGAACTGGCAACCTTTCCTAAACAACCTTTTTAAATTTATTCTTCAAAATGCATAATAATCAATATTTCTCATATATCGTAACCTTACCAGATAAAAATCAGATTCACCATTGTTCAATGCACGTTCTATTAAATTTCGTTGTTATTTCGTCGTTGTTGTTCGTTATTTGTGCATTTGCAGTTGGTGTATTATTTCGTTGTTTTGGATATGGACAGTTTTGTCTGATGCAAATAAATATTATTATAATTGTTTAATAGCCTATACTCGTAATATCAGAGTAATATGACGCCGGCGCCGAGTCAGACTGCGCTCGCACTCTAAGCCATCCAGTGGTGCCAGATGTCACCCCTGTAGCAGATTAAAACTCATTCGCTACAGTTTTTTTATACTTGCTATTTTTCGGGCTTTTTCAGAAATATTTTTGCTAAAATTTATTAAGACCCACTACAAGTCATAAAATATCAATAGCCTAAATATGAATATTATGGACATTACTTTAATAGAAACAAGTAAATATCCATTTGGCATTTTTTGTCTGCCCGCCACGTTAGCTCAGTGCCGGATTAACTATAGTAGCAGATGTAGCAGCTGCTACGGGTCCCGCGCTTCACAAGGCCCCGCGCTTGGTGAGTAAAACATCAAAACTGTCGAACATAGTTGGTAAGTAATTTTTGACTTGCAAACTGGAATGGCATGGGAAAATATTATAGTTGTAGGATTAAATTACTTAGTCCCATTGTCTTATCCCTTCCTAATTATTGTAAGCTTAAAACACCGGTAATTTCCGCTGGAGGCAACTGCCAGATCACGAGCCCACGATACTAGTTGTTTGAAAGATTATTCGATTAAGTACTCAACAGTGAGAAAAGTATCAATCTTGCCGATTGCCTTGGACAGAATTATTACAACGCGTCCAACATGAGCGGGAAATATAACGGATAGGCCGACAGGCACTTGCAAAAAAAAAAAATTGGCGCTGTTGCAGAATATGTTCCATGCTATGGTCATTTGTTGAATTTAGTTGGTGTATGCGCTGTACAATCGTGTCCAGAAACAGTTCAGTTCTTTGACTCCGTTGAAAATATCTACTGTAGGCTATGTAGGCTATTCTTTGCTGCTTCAACACTCCGGTGGTCCGTTCTGGAGTGTTCAGGTGGTGGAGTGCCAAAGAAGCTCTCTGAAACACGATGGTCCGGAAGTGCTGATGCCATTAAGGTAATTCAAGAACGTTTTCTTTTCAAAAAGGAGGCACTGGAGAAACTTGCAAATGACCAAGTGCAAAAGGCAGAATGTCGACAGCAGGAAAATGAACTCCTCGAGAAAATGGAGTTGCTCGAAATAGGAATCTTAGTGGTTTTTTGTTTTTTGAAATAGCTTACCAGATCGCTTCCAGGCAAGTCAAGCCTCTCTTCAAACAAAGCGGCAAAATCTCAACATTGCTTCAGCGTTGTGTGCCTCTTTGGTAGGATCCCTACAGAGTTTTAGAGAGCAATTCGCTAAGTTTGAGTCAGAGGCGCAGAAGCTGACTCAAGTGCCAGATTACCGACCAACAAGCACAAGAAGAATTGTCCAAAATCGAACGCACGATGAGGATGTAATAGGCAGTGGCCGTTCAGTTCCAAATGCAATGGATAGGCCTATCACCTAAAGACATGTTATCGATGGAAGTTTTCCTTGCAGTGTTAGACACTGGACAGCCTGCAATTTGCGCTGGAGCAACGTCGCAAGGCATACACCAATTCTTAAAGCACATTGCTATTGATTGCTCCTCTCCAGAATTCAACTATTTCATTTTTATTAAAGAAAACAATATTGACACCACGTTTCCTAACATTGACAATTTGTTAAGCATTTATCAATGTAGGCTATGATGGTAACTAATTGTAGCCTACTGGAGAGAGATCATTTTCAAAATTGAAGTTGATTGAAAACTAGCCTATCTGCGAAACACGATGGGGCAAGAGCGGCTACACTATAATCAAAAAATTTCAAATCTATAAAATATTCAATTACTTCCCAGTCATTATCTGTAGCCTACATCAAATCAATCTGCTACAGGCCCCGCACTTGGTTAATCCGGCACTGCGTTAGCTCAGTGGTTACGCGCCCGGCTCAAGATCACGCTGCGCTGGTGCCTGGTTCGACTCTCGGGGTATATGCGCTTGAGCAGCGCATTTCAGGACTGCTCTCCATTCAGTGGCACCTAGTGAACGAAATAATTCTCCGGCAACAACACTTCAACAATCGGAAAACTTCACTCTGCCAATCTCGGTTACCCGCCCTGTGTCAAGAGCCTCTACAACAAGGCTGCGTCTACAAGAATGCGAAACTACCAGGAATAACCAATCAAGGCTTTGTCAGTCCGAGAATAAAGATTCAAAACCAACCATCTAATATTTTTATTGGCCTTTTTTTGTGTTACTTTGGCTTTAAGACCTTTTCATAGTCTGGCAACTCTGCGGCTGAATGCTGATCTGATATTCAACAAGAACAAATCCACATTGAGTCAAGACTTACCATGCTTATTCTATCTTGTTTGGGTTTGGGTTATTTTTGGCCTCTTTTTAGTTACCTATTTGGCCTCAAGTTGGCCTATTTTTTGGTGAGTTTGTCCTTTTTTGCAAATTTTAATCTGGCAACTTTGCTCCAAGGAAAGATTGCCAGATTTGGCTCAAAGTGGGGCTACCTATCCCTCCAAAACAGAGAGAAGTAACTATATTCTTGGTGTATTTTCAAAGTCGGATTAATCCAGACCTACACTTCATGGTGTTTTGTTGAAATCGCCAACTCTAAAGGCACTTGCTGGAATGCTAGATCCACCCTTGGTGTTTACTGTTCATGAATAATACCGTAATACATTTGAATGGTAGCCTAACTGCAGACAGTGACGCACCGTTTCGGCCTCCTCAGTGCAGTAGGTACACTGGGTATGGCCACGGAGATATATACCTTCGTGTGACGTTTTTCTATTTTTAAATCCATGCTCCAAAAAATGGTACTACCGCCAAAGTGCTCAAACTGCATGCAGTGACTACGGTAGGCCTAGTGAGCTTTGCGCAATGCACAGCAAGGTGGATCCAGTAAAGTGCTCAATCGGCATAAGCCAAGAGCGTCCATAACTGCAGACAGTAGCCTATGCCCTATAGTATATATTTTTAAATTAAGCATGTCGTAATAGTGATGGATTGTGGTGAAATAACTATTAAGCCAAGTAGTTCAATTGAATTAGAAAAGTGTTTGTTGCTTGCAAGGAATGAATCTGCTTCCAAACTGGAAAAGAATAATAACGAACTAAAACTACAACTGGAATCTGTAAGCAAAAGGTAAAGTAATACATTGTATTGTAACAATGGTTCTACTTCAATGGATGTAATCAAATAAAATCAGAGATATTTAAAAATGGTAGCCTACCAAATTGATTGTTTTATTTCTTTGTTCATCAACTAATCCCGCAAGTTATACCAAACTGAAAGAATAACGTAACAAACACTACAATAAATATTTAAAATGTAATGGCCTACTTTCGCAATTCTGCTTTTGTGGCCTACGCTTCAGAAAAAAAGCATAGGCTATTCCCAGAAAATATCAAGTCTTTTCGGCAGTGTTATTCATGATCATTCACTGGAAACGACATGGGCATTGATACTCGAGCTGAAATGCAACAACCCGCCGCATATAAATCTTTTTCTGATGGCGTAAATGATTGCGTGTCCCGATGTTTGAAGGGACATCATCGGGGGTACAAAATTGGCAGGGGGAGACATCGTCGCCACCCCTGCTGAATGGAGAACAGTCTTTTGAATGCATTGCTCAAGTGCACACCGCGAGAATATACCAGTGCCACTTGATCTTGCAGCTTCTTCATTTTCAAAGTCACGCCGCACGCGCTACCCAATTGAGCTTTTGGTGTGGACAATGGTTTTATAAACAGGCTACGGTAGCCTATTATTTCAAAACTATAATGTTTTAGTAACGGAAATAGTGATAGGAGTAGTCAAGTCCCAAAATGAAAAAATATTACAGTTAATGTAATCAGTAAATTTTGTTATTTGTACAACAATTGATAAAATTACAAGTTTTTTCTTTATGTACGAATGTTCCTAGCCGGTCATTCCACATCAAATCACCCAAAAAAAATGAAATTTTTAACACCACCATCTCCAATTTTCCTCAAATTTGGTTTGTGTGTGAGTTCTGGGTAAAAAAGCATGAATTTCAAATTTTATCAAAATCCGGCCAGTGGTTTTGGAGATATGGGCCTGTGAAATTTCGTATTTTGGGGGAAAATTGGGGTACCCGGCTTATTTCAAAATGCCATTTCTCAGCAACCACTGGGTGTATTTTAATGAAATTGGTGTCATTTTGCAGGAAATTGGCCAAGGATTTCATTTCTGTGGTTAATTTTCAAAAATAAGCATGTTTGGGGGTAATGACCTTTTGACCTTTGCTTTGACCTTGATTTTGACCCTGTGGATCACGTGATACAAAAAACTTGTCTACATGAAAAATATTCTTGGCACTATCTCTATAACATATGAAAAAATGGGAGAGGTAATATTTCTATTTTAGCCATAGTTTTCACTCAAAGTTTGCATGTCTCATGATTTTTCAACAAATTTTCTTAAAATCACCTTCAAAAATAGTATATATGGTATGTACAAATGGAACGATATGCACGTTGCATCATCAGAAAGAATGGGTCCAAAATGATGATGAGGGGTGTTTGTTTTTTTTGTAAAATAAGCTTATAACATTGGGAAATGATGGCAAATGGGGGAAGGGGTAAAATATCTCAAATTCTGATGATGTAATACATAAACGCTCCCAATTAATACTGCATAAAAATGAGTTAAATGACACAGTTTAGTCAAGACACAACAGACAAAATGTTAGGTTCTGAAAGTTTTCCATAGACAGCAATCACTGAGCTGACCAGTTTTTACACAACCTGTGAAGTTTAATTGTATCGTTTTTGGAAATAGTTTAACGACATCTGCCAGATGCAATCATGGAAGGAGTTTCAATGATACAAACAATGTTATTAATATCGATCCAGCATTTATCAGCAGAGGTAGGCCAGTAGAAGATTCTGGCTGGACCATGAGGATGCATAAAGTTTACATGATAGTCTCCAAACTCATCAGAAATGTCTTTCACCAAACCTATCCACGGTTCATAATCATATATACAGCAGTCAGCACACATATGTCTGTGTTGCGATGTTGATAGGTTCATTCAATGCTTCAAGTGCAAGGTCTTCATCTCACTGACACTATTTCAGGCAGATTTTTTTGAGCACTGAGTTTGTACGCGAATAACTTTGTTTCAGAAATCGGAACAAATCTATGGAATTTTAGTGTTTCTTTTATTGTCTTTGCCAACGAGAATCTTTTTTTCAATTTTTCTTTGCAAGCTTCAAAATCCGGTCAGGCTTGACATTGAAAAATTGAATTCCTTGTATGTTGGGCCCTACTAGACCTACTAATTAAGCGAATAGTCTTTGTCAATTATTGCTATTGTTACATTCATGCAACGTCAAACAACGTTGATTCGCCGTTAAAGGAGCAAAAGTGTCCAGCCGCGCCGTTTGTCTCCACTCTGCTACTGGTAGCCCAGTGCTTTAAATCAAGTAAATTGCGCAAACCTGTGAGGAAGTTCATTTGCGGCAAAAGTCTGACCGCAATTTCCACTGCTTTTACATCGTTTTAACATCGCCAGGTGTTAAATCGGTGTAAAAACTGTAGCATTGTTCTTCAAAGGAGTAATTTTCTCCCAAACAACGTTATCAATTAACTCTGCTGCCAAAATGCTCTAAATTTGTCGTCTCAAGCATCACAGTTGCGTTTGTTACGTCACTGATATTAAACTCGCAAGTTTCGTCCCGCAACCCGCACATACCAATCACAAAAAATATGCGGAACTGAATTACCAGGACCAGACGTTGTTGCGTACCAATTATATTTATTACTTGTTTCCAAATTGTGTTAGAGGAGACATAGACTTAAATGTAAAACTAGGCTAGCCCAACAACCTAGCAAAATCGCCCTTTTGTAAAACGCACAAAATAACCTTAATGACGTGACAGTATGTGTTCGCCCGCCCAGCTATTTTGAAAACTCGGCGCCTATGGATAACGATATACCTTATCAGACTGACCATGCTATAACAGTATGGCGAAATCAATTTCTCATATTAAAAATGAAGCTGGTACACTGTTGTTGCAAGAGCAGCAAGAATTATTCTACAATATAAGGTTTAAGCTAACCGGATTTTATGAAAATTTCACAGATATCGTCCTCTTTGAATGAAAACTATGGCTAAACTAAAAATATTACCTCTCCCATTTTTTCATATGTTATAGAGATGGTATCAAGGAATATTTTTCATGTAGACAAGTTTTTTGTATCACGTGATCCACAGGGTCAAAATCAAGGTCAAAGTAAAGGTCAAAAGGTCATTACCCCTAAACATGCTTATTTTTGAAAATTAACCACAGAAATGAAATCCTTGACCAATTTCCTGCAAAATGACACCAATTTCATTAAAATACACCCAGTGGTTGCTGAGAAATGGCATTTTGAAATAAGCCGGGTACCCCAATTTTCCCCCAAAATACGAAATTTCACAGGGCCATATCTCCAAAACCACTGGCCGGATTTTGATAAAATTTAAAATTTATGCGTTTTTGCCCAAAACCTAACCACAAACCAAATTTGATGTAAATCGGTGATGGTGGTGTTAACAGCACTGGGTGAATTGAGCTGGAATGACCCTAGCTTGAATTTAAGATTTAAAATAGGGTAATGAGATGATTAAACAATATATAAGTTTTATACTATGGGTTTAGAAAGTAAAAACTATATTTGATTGTAGGCCTAATAAGATGATTGTCTTTTTTACTGGTAATCATTCTATTTTTCATAAACGTGCCCAGTGTTTTTTTAAAGGTGTTTTGGGGCACCGAAACGGTCCCCCAAATTTCTCCAGCGGTTTTCCAAAATTTGGACTTGCAACTACAGTAGAAAAGTAATGGTTGTTTCTCGCTATGTCTTGAGCAAATATGGCTATTTTTTGGTATTTAAATGAAACACTTGGGGTCTCTTAAAACTACTTAGCGGTCACCCAAACCAAACCTTAAAAAAAACCTGAACGTGCCCTCAATTTTATTAATGTTATGGAATTGTTAGAACCTGATCAGATTTGTCTGATAAAGCCGTATTCTGATTGAATAGGTGCAGTGTGCAATTACTCAAGGTTGATTTAACATCTGAAAATTGCAGGTGTACAATTTTGGAACAGAAAAATTCAATATATGCTCAAGAAAGATTGGATATTGAAAAAAAGGTTGCAGAATTGGAGTGTAGTTATGTGGAATTGAAAAAAGATTTGGAAGAATGCTCCTTTAAAAAACAAAAACTTCTAGAAAGTAAATGTGACCTTGAAATTTCCATTGCTGAAAGTGATGTGTATGCTCAGGTTTTGCAGGAAAATTTAGATGAAATAGAGGTAGGGTGTTCATCCTTTTGTCATGCTACCAGTTTCGCTGCTGGCGATATACTGAAAAGTTTTGAGCTAAAACACTTATAACATAAATATTTCTCATGCCCTTATACCAGCTGAATTGTGACAAAATATGTTTCTACTGAAATTTTTCTTATATTTTTCAGGGTATTTGCACAACATTGAGAGAACAGAGAGATGAACAACATCACTACTTTTTGCAAAGAGAAGTCAGCTTAAAACACGAGTTTGATCGACAAATTGACAAGTTAAAAAATGAGAAGGCAGCTGCTGATCAGAATTTGTCACAAATCAAGTTGAAGGAGATTCAGTTAAAGTAAGTATAAACAGTTATTTTTTTATTGTTTTAAAAATTTAATATAATGTAGTAAAGTATCATGACTTTTAAATGTAGTATTCTGTAGAAAGTTATTACAGCAATAACAATAGTTTAAAAATTTGTTTATATTGTGATTTGTTTTCTGAGCAGTGATGAGCTGAGTTTTTTTGAAACAAAGGAGAAGGAGTGGATAAAAGAGAAAGAGAAACTAAAAAAGGAAAAGGAAAGTTATGTTTTACATCTCAAGAAACTTGAAAATGATCTAAAGCTTGAAAAAGATACTGTTGCAATGGTGTTAGAAAAGTAAGTGGAGCTTTTATTCAATTGCTTTTGCAGTCAGATATATATAGGACGAAACATATTTCTCTAAATTGCCTTATAAACCACTACATCAATCCCTATATTTCAGAATTAGTTCATTTGTCATATAACACTAACATAAGAATAATAGGAAATATGCCATAAAGTGTTATGTGCCGTGTGACTAGGAGACAGCAAAGGACGAGTTGGTCATTGAGTCAGCTGCCACCTTATGATTTTTTTTATTATGACATAACATTGTTTGGAGTTTTTTTACACTTTTCATTAACTTCTGTTGTCAATTAACAAATATATGATTGTTTACTTAAGTTACTTGAAATGTTGTTGATGCCATAAGTATATATATTGTCTCAGAAAATCGCTTGTAAATGTTCCAGAAATAACCATCTTGCTGCTGAAATGTTGAGCAAGAAAAGCAATTACATTGAACCTCGCAATCATAGTTCATCCCTTTCAAAGGAAACTGCTTTTAAAATAGAAGAACTTGTCAATCAATTTTATGAAAAAAAAGTAAAATCTTCTTCAGACGCACATGAGAGGAGGATAAACGAATTGTCACAGCAGGTATACTTGCCCCAAACTTTTAAATAAAGTTTAGAATGTTTTCAAGTTGGTGTGAATTCACACGCTCTTGTTCTGTTCCTGGATTTTTTATTGATTAAAAAATAGACAAACAAAGCAAAGTAACTTTAGCAGGTTTAATATGTTATTATTACACAGAAATAACATAATTAAAAAATCAACTCAAAAAGCGAACTCTCTACCAAAGCTTTATCAAACAATACTAATTTAAGTCCAATCAATGCCAAACACATCTCGGCTTGTTGCAGGGATGGATCCAGCCTCTAATTTTTGGGGTGGTGCTGCTGAAATCTATTTTCATTCAAGGAGGTCCATCAGTGTGGCACTGTCAAAATGTGTCTCTGCTGTATTTGGCATACTGATAAGCATTCATGTTGTTAATATCATACAGATGTTTTTGTTTAATATTAATAAAGACCTGAAAACGGAAAAAGTGTGCATGAAAAATCAAGTCTTAAAAACAAGCATGAATAAAAACAAAATTCAAAAACGTGATGAAATTTTGGAAATATTCTAAAGTTTAAAAACATGAGCAGTACAAAACACATGATTATTTCCATTGGTACACATTCCATAATCTACACAGCATCAATTCGTTACATGCTGATATAAAAGGCTATGATCTATCAAAATATAAAGTAATACTAGTAGATCTTAATACCATTAGTTGCTTAAAATAATAGCAGTTTGAAATGTTTTTGGGGGGTGCGCACTCCCCCACACCCCCCTGGATCCAGAGGTGGACACCCGCTACTTTTAAAGTAGCGCGCTACCGCTACTTGGGCCAAAGTAGCGCGCGCTACCGCTACGCGCTACCAATTTACAAAAGTAGCGCGCTACCCGCTACCGCCACTCGGGCCAAAGTAGCGCGCGCTACCGCTACTTCTTCCGCTACTTTTGTCTAAAATGACACTAGGAAACACGCAAGTCCCTAGTGACGCAAAAATGACCTTGAAAACGAATGTTATCATTCGTTTACGCTGTCATTTTAACGTCGTTATAGAAAACACATTCTAAGGGAAATTTATTGTTACACATCTTTCAAAAACACGAGCATTTCAAAATGAGAGTCACTAAGTCCTGCCCGCTTTCGCTTAAGCACATTTTTTCCAACAGAGAAAAGTCTCTCCACCGCAGCACTGGAAGAAATGGGGGTGTTGTAGTATTTAATGAACAGATATGTTTTAACTCGGTATTCGAAAAGCTCAAGGACTTTCTCTTGTCCGAAAAAAATGCGTCCACAATTGCTGCTTCCTTCTGCACCGATGTTTCACGGGATAGCGCAAACACTCCAAAAAATACATCCTCAGAGTCATGACTGGTGTTGGTGTCACTCTTCTCGGTATCAACCTGGTTGGTCTCCCGCAACAGTCGAATTACATCTGTCTTGACTTTTTCTCGCAGTGCGTCAGCATCATCCGTGGAAACGTAGTGCAGAAATTGTAGCCACGTCGTCTTGAAGGAGGGATGAAGATGTGATGCCATAACGCATTTCATGTTGTTGAAGCACTTGTTGAATCGTTTCTTCACCCCTTCAAGGACTTTCACTTTCAACTCCTCACAGGTCACAAGATCACTGATCTCGGTAGACTTCTTCTCGCAAATTGTGATGGTTGGAAGCAAGACTCCGTAATATGTCTTGGACTCGCCCTGAAGAATGTCTAAAGCCTGGCAGATAGGCTTCATCACACGGAGATATTCGCCGAAGAAGTTGACGTCAGCTAGAAAAGACCGAAACTTTGTAACCAAACCGATTATATAGCTGCTTGACCACGCGAGTATTGCAAAAAAAACAAGCATTTTTTTCAATTTAAATTAAAAAGTAGCGGTAGCGGGAGTGCGACTGAAAAAAAGTAGCGCCTCTCCCGCTACCGCTACTTTGGAAAAAAAATAGCGCCGCTACTGCAGCCGCTACTCCAGCTAAAAAGTAGCGCCGCTAGTAGCGCCGTTACAAAAGTAGCGCGCTACTGCCCACCTCTGCCTGGATCCATCCTTGGCTTGTTGGTGTAGCGTTCGCATTCTGTTTGAAGATGAAAATAGCAATTGCATGTCGAATTTTTTAAAAGTTTCAATTAGAAAACATACTGCTGTTTAAATCTAAACTTGTAGACTAATTCACTATTACGTTATTGACAATCACTTAGAACTCGTTCTAAGCAATGATAGCTCAATTGGTTAGCGCATCACTTCTGGAACGAAGAAACTTCAACATCAATAGCGGCGCTGGTTCGACTCTCGGGGTGTGCGCTTGAGCAACGCACGTCAAGGACTGCTCTCCATTCAGCGGCATCTAATGGATGGAATATAGTTCCCCAGCAACAAGACTTCAACAATCGGGACCTTCACTCTGTCAATCTCGGTGACCGGGCCTGCGTCAGTGATTTAAATTAAGCTCTGCAAGGATTAAGCTCTGCAAGAAGCTTTCCCAGTCCGAGAATAAAGATTCAATCAATCAGGTAAAAATAGATTATTACTCATAAAGAGGTCTATAATAACCTTAGTTTGTGTGTTTTTTAAATGTACAGTTTTATTTGAAGCTAAGAAATCTTTTCTCAATCTAAGCTAATAAGAAACCCTTTTTAAGAAATGTATTTTCGCCGTCATAGACTTTTAAAATACCAGCTTAACAAGGTGCCTGTCAAATACAGTAGGTGCGTGCACTGTGACGTCAGGATATTTAGGTGCGACGCACTGTAGCGTGTCAAATTTCACTCATAATTTTCACAGATATTTAAACTTCACAAAAAAATCAATTTATGCTATTTAAGCTATTGGCATTGCCCTATCATGTTTTTCATTTTCACATATCTAATAATTCAGTGCGTAAATACAGTGACATCTAGCCTACGCAAAGAGCGTGAGAGTTTATACAGTATTGCACCCACAGATAGCCTAGGCTACGTTAAATCTCGGTCAGACTATATAGTAGCATTAGGCTACTCATGATTCAAAATGTCAAATTATATCGAATGCCCTTTCACCCAATAGCAAAATCCTGCGTTCGCCACGAACGTACCCTCAATACGGGTGGTTCACTGGGTCGAGCAGGCCAATTACGTCGTCTACGTAATGCATGATATGCGAAACGTCAAGAGTGTTGTATCATGTTGTGTGTTTTAAATACAAAATCTATTCAAATGAGTAACCTAGCTGTTGCAAACTAACAAAATATCGTCAATGCAAGTTACTGAATATGGTAGACTAATCTTGGCTTAAAATACTTGCTCTGGTTTAACGTACTGTGGAAAACAATTGTTACAGTTTTCTGAATGCGAACAAAAGTTGGCAGAAGAGAGGTGTCTTCGGCGAGATGCAGAAATGAAAGTTGAAAATTTAGAAGATGAATTACAAAAGACCAAACGAAGTGCGGAGTCCCTCATGCGATTGAACGTAACTCGTTGTCGCAATAGTTTAAGCCGAACCAAGCCAGTTAGCCGAAACAAATTGCCTTTTAATCATTTCAAGAACTTACTTGATGCCAATCATACCAATGCCGTGTTAGACTTCAATGTGCATGCAATAACTAACGAAGATGCAATAACGGGAGAAAATGTCACTGCTGTCGCAAATCTTTCTCCCACTAATGTCACAGACGATCATATGCTTCTCTGTCTTGAAAATAATGTTTCTGCCGGTTTTGTTCCGTCTTCGAAATCAGCTGAACGAATTAAACGCGCTAATGAAAAAGCGTTAGAAAAACTTAAAAAAATTTCGTTATTGTGAGTTATAAATAATTATTTTTGACACTAAATGTGTTCCATAGCTACAGTTTATTGTTTTGATATATGTCGTTTATATTTATACAAAAATATAACTCTATGCCAAAGTGATGATGGTTTACGGCCTGCCATTGCTATCGCGGTACAAGCAGGGGCGCCGGAACGATTTTTAACTGGGGGGGGCAAGATTACAAAAAAGGGCACTTTTGTTTATTAAAAGACCAATTTTTTTTGAAGTTTTAAGTTAAGATATAGCGATAATGCTAATCTATCAGCTCACTATGTAGGCTATTAAGTAATGATAGCCTACAAGTGTCCGGTACACAAAGAAGGGCATCATGCTATGTTATAATGATGTAACCTACTGTTAAGCCTTAAAGCAGCCTGCGGCCATGGCCGCTAAGTAGTGCTTGAATGACCGCCGGTGCTACCTCCTCAATCGGCCAAGTTTGGCCGCCGGTCTCTTCTAGCCAATTATTTAATTTCCCAATAGAATGATCGTGGATTAATTGTCGAAAATATGTACAGTAGTATCAAAGAGTGACGCAAAATTAGGTCAGCGGGTCATAATCGCCACTGTTGCATTGTGCGGGAATATTTGTTATTGATGAAATATATCCATCTGCGATCACCAGCGCTGTAAGTCTTGTTTGTAATTCCAGACGTTTATTTTAACAAAATCTTAATCCGAACTGCTAATTTACATTGGCTAGCAATATTGTCGTTTTTATGTCGATTCGATGTTGTCGGACATTGAATCGTTGTTAAAAAGGAGAACTAGGTTAGTTGACATCCGAGGGGGAAATTGTTTTGATCATAAGTTATTTTGCAAAAATTATGCTTCTTTTAGTAATGTTTTTCACATCATTGAAATACTTATTTTATTACCTTGCCGTCATCGTCAACACAATATGTCGAACGTTGTTTTTCGTTGCTAATAAGAATTTTAGGGGAGTGGCGAACTTCATTAAAATCAGCCACATTATCGTGCGAGTGTCGTTAGATGGTCCTGCAGTAGGCCTACTGGATTACAATCCCGATAAAGCAGTTACTGCGTGGTGCAACGATTCTATTGTAGAACGTCGCCCAGGCCCATACTTCAACAACACCAAGTGATCATTTTAGCATTGTTGCAAGTTTAATTTTATTTACTTGTGCTATCGTTATTCTTATTTTGTTTGTTTGTTTGTTTGTTTATCTTTAAACAAACAAACAAACTTTCTTATTTTGTATTTTGGCCTCCAAGCACGGAGATTTGGCCGCCGAGAAAGAGCTCCCGGTAGGCCACGATGGCTGCCGAAAAAAAACGAGTTTTAAGGCCTGTACTGTGTTGCAGTTGCAAAATTTTGTGCCGTAAGTATTATTTTGAGGCAAAAATGAAAGATTATATATAGGCTAAAAGCGAATAGCAGAAATTGTTATATTGCAAAATGTGTAGTAGCTTGCATAACTTCAAAAGGGCACCATTGCCCCCCCTGCCCCTCCATCTGCAGAAAAATTGAGGGCAGGGGGGCATCCGCCCCCCCGCTTCCGGCGCCCCTGGGTACAAGGATTGAGAAATCAGTTAGGCTACTAAATTGAAAAGCTTGAACGTTGATGGTACTAGGATTTTTTTTAATAGATCACCTTACTATAATATTAGTTGCTCCTAGTTGTATACATCACACATCTTTCATGGCTTCACGCTTTGTGCAAATTAACAACAAAAAAATATTGATTTTGTCTCAACTGCGTCATGCTGATTTGGACAGTTTCACAAACAAATTACTTAAAATTCAAGATAACTTCATATTTCACGGCTTCCAACGTCAACATGATTCAGTTGTTGATTAAATTAGCGAAATTCTTTATTTGGTTGCTTTATTTTTTTGCTTATACAAGACAAATCTGCTATGAGTGTGCCAAATGAGACTTCTACAGTGGTCTACAGATTTTGTGGCTTACAATTTACGATATTTTTGAAATAGGAGCAGGGCAAATGCCTTCCCTGGCTCGAACGCCTATGGGCTTAGAAAAAGGCAGTTGTTCCATTTCGAAGTAAAGACAATGCTCAGTCAACTATTTGAAGTTAACAGTTTAATCAAGCTTTTCCAGTGGTCACAAAAGTATGAGGTAAAGTAGGCTATCACCTGCCTTGTAGCATAAAGGCCTAGAATCCTAGATTATAAAGTATTGGTTTTTGGAGCAAGAGCAGCAAAGTTTTTTATTGTAAGGCTTGGCTGCAAAAGTCATTTAAAAAAAGAAACAAGTGAACTTTGAGTCCCGGTGAAAAGGGGGGGGGGGTTGAAAATGTTGTTATAAAGAAAGGAACACCTCCAACGGATTTTCGATATTTCCATGCCACGTAAAAATCAAGAAAAAAAAATCGATCACAAGTTTGTGCTCCATGTATTGCAATAGACTTATTGCGTTTTTGTGTCATGTGGCCGAAGTGTCATTCCGTTTGAGCTGTAGCTTAAAGCTAAGCTTATAATTTACTTTTAACTTCAACAGAAATCTAGCTTTGGTGGTTATGATCAAATACAAAGTGTGCGTCGTAAGACAACAATCATTGTTGAGTTAGAGAATAGGGGCCTACGCAAAAGGTGGCCAAAACAGTAGCGGATCCAGAGAAGACACATGATCACGCCCCCAAACCGAAAAGCAACAAGCACTTTTCCGTTTTTTGCATAATTTTTTGAGCTCCATTTTTTCGCCCAAACAGATTTCCTTAAATATGTTTCGTGGTGGATATAAGCTAGGCTATAAAGATAGAAGCTTTTTTATATGCCCCTAAAAGCTGAGATGATAATGCAATATTTCAATGTAAATTTTAAACCAGGCCTTGTAACTCCAACTTCCACAAAAATCTTATTTTTAGTTTGACGAATTGGTCTAAAGACTATCATAATTTGTGCGTATTAAAAAAAACAGCAGGCTATTGGACAGAAACAAGGCAAAACTTGTCAAGTTTTTTTGAAGTCAAACTGCCCACCCCTACCTTTTGCCATTTGCAATTTTTGATCTCAAATTGTCGCCTACATTAGTCTCTTACAATTTTTATATCGTTAAAGTAAAACTTTTGCAATAACAAAATTGTGCATTTATCAACCTAAAAGTGAATTCTTGTTACTGAAATGATGTAAGCTATATAGAGAACAAATAGGCTAATAAAAAGAAAACCAAAAAATAATCGCTTCCGTTGTTCAAAAATTGCCGCGTAGGCTAATGGTGAAACCCAAACATTTCTTTAAAAACAAATATCTCGCTAACAATTTCAATCAATTTTTCGGACATCGTTTCTTAGTATAAAAAGTGAAGTTCCAAGTCAGAATATTTTGATACTGTGAGAAAAACTGTGACTGAGTTCGTGAGAAAAAAAATTGTTTTTGCATTGTTTATTACATTTTTGACGGGGTGGTTATCAAAAAATAGTTGTAAAGAGTGTGATGAAAAAAATTCAAAACATCATGACTATAGGTTTTTTATAATAATATTAACCTAATAGTATTGAAAATTTGACAGAGAGTTTTATTAAAAAATGGCAAAATATTTTTGAAATTCGAGAAAAGCTAAAAATTCACATTTTGCATTACGGTATTGTTCATAGAGAGATGTGTGCCGGGAGGTTGTTGCACCGTCCAGACACCGGTTTTGAACTTGGCCTTCGTCTAGGGCAGTGTTTCCCAAACTTTTTTTAATAGCGCCCCCCCCCCCCCTGGACAACGAACAGAGTATCAAAAGTCCCTTTAGAAAACAAAAAAAAGTAAAACCAAAGTTTTTTTCACAACTTAAAGTCCAACTCTAATGAGACGGATGAGGCTGGTGCAATGTCATCGGCCTCTTGTTATCGGGTTTCAGTTTGGATAGAAACAATCTTAAGTCTCCCCGTCCAACTATGTCAAGATGGTTTCTTTTCTTATCCAAAAGCGTGGTCACGGCACTGAAAGCACGCTCCACCAAGTAGCCTAGACTATGAGTTGGGAAAAGCAATTAGGCCTAAAAAAATTTGACCCGATTCCACACGTTAGGGTATTTCTCTTTAATTTGGTTCTGCAGCCAGAACGATTTATACAAGATATTGAACTTCGGTTTGAGTTCAAAATCGCTTTGCAATGTGATCAGTTCCTCCAAGAATTCCATGTTCTGAAATATTGACGTTGCGTTGCCAGTGCTCGTTGACGACGTTGCCAGTCTGGTGAAATACGAAATGGTTTGGTATCGAAGTAAAAAAGTTTGGAACCAGACAAAAATCTGGTGTATTTTTAATTGATTTGGTACTAAAAACAGAAAATCTTGAAAGCAGATAAAAAATTAGTGTAAGCTAATGCTACTGTTCATGACAGGGCATGTTGTTATGTGTGTAACTGCCCCGATTTACTTTCAGCGCCCCTCAATCGCCTAGTTTATTGCCAGCGCCCACTTCATGGTCTCAAACGCTCTCCGGACGCCGCTGGCGCTCACTTTGGGAACCAGTGGTCTGGGGTATCATCTTGTTGAAACACAGATAGGCTACCCACACAAGCGTCCAAACCACGACAAGGTGCCAGGTTCAT
Organism: Aplidium turbinatum; assembly: GCF_918807975.1. Taxonomy (NCBI): domain Eukaryota; kingdom Metazoa; phylum Chordata; class Ascidiacea; order Aplousobranchia; family Polyclinidae; genus Aplidium; species Aplidium turbinatum. Next base: position 43,381,271 of record NC_137472.1, on the reverse strand, counting down.
TGTGCCAAGCAAAAATAAAAAAGGTCAGCATTAAATGCTTTTAATGCACCTAACTTTTACACAAAAACTAGGCACAACTGTTCTAACATGAATGAACAGTTGTGCTTCATGGGTGGGGGTAGTTGCTGAAGGAAAGGCGGACAAGAGAAAGGAACTGGCCACCCTACTCTCGTTATGATGAAAACCTTATCTTCTCGTCTCCCAATGTTTGGATTCTAGCATAGGAATCATCTTGTAATTTTGTCACATTGGGTAGGAATTAGGATCAATTAACAATCGTTGTTTTTATTCCAGTCGTTGATATTTCTTCCGCAACAACACTTTAGCTGCCACTAATCGTTTCACTGCTCTAAAATTAAGTAACTAACATTTCGACAAACAGGAAGTCGGCCTGTGCTATTAACAATTGAATCATCGTTTCTTTGTATCGAGATGTAGTCTTTGTAGTAAGCAATGATACAATCTTATCTGTTTGCATTCGCTTGAAGCGTTGTTTAAGTGATTGCAATATGGAAGTTTTTATAAAAACTAGTTATCGGTATACGTTTGGCTTGCTAACCTTGCTGTACATACTTCTTTCGACATATGGTAAGTAGCCTAGGCCTAGGTTACCCTACAAGGATTAATTAACTATCAAGCTACCAAGAGTAATCAATTCCGTTTCGAGAGTTCAGTACCCTGCAAAGCCTTTTATAAGTGTTAACAGATTTTTACCATTGTACGTAGGCTAATCATACATTTCTCATTGACTCTGTGCTTTTCAACGTTGAATCGATGTAGTAAATGGTTTGAGAAACTTGCGCTTTCTGCATGACCTTATGACATCTACTTTCATGAAATTTTATGTTTCTCATAACTATTGGCGGTTTAGGCGGATTAATTTCGTAATCGCTATGAAAAGCTTTTGCACCTTCGCTTGCTGGTGTGCCTACTCTGCGATATCTTTTTGAGAAAAAAAATGATGAAACGTAACTATTTTTCGAAGTAATTAGAATAAAACTGACTTGTTTCACGTAAATGCTTTTGAATTGTTTAATCTTTAGACTTGCAAAAACTTATCGCTGAAATTAAACAGAGAAAGGCAGTCTCCATGTTTTACTTTGGAGTGATCTGTGGTAGCTATTGCCCTTTCAGGTTGTGAATTCAGACTATGAAACTATAGTAGGCTACAGTATTAAATCGAGAAAGTTAGGTTTCACCGCATTTTTTTTACACGCAATGAGGTTTGAGAAGATATTTAGAATAGTCTAGTCATATTAGCTTATACTGAGTAAAAGACCGAAGAGTAGGCTACATTTTGTTGAAAGTTTTTTTTCTTTTATTATTATTCCCGGACTAGATGAGGTATAATAGGCTACTGCTATTTTGCATTCAGCAAATGCTGGCATTTGCACAACAATCTAACCTCTTAGAGCAGGGGTCACCAACCTTTTTTGCATGCGGGCCACTTAGGCACTAAGGAGAGCTGTGGCGGGCCGCACTAATAAAATTTTAGGTAGGTTGACTCTTATGCTAGAAAAGAACGCATTTCGTGCCCAGTATCCAGCGTTACATATTGTTCATATTTATGTTAGAATACCGCAGCAACAAAATTAATCGAACAACGCTACTGCCAGGCCAAGCTCCTTTTACAACACTTTTGACTTTTTTTTAACAACGTCCAAATAACGAGGCCACTTGTTTTGCGCACTTACGGCGAGGCGAGCGGTTTCATCAGAATATTCATAGCCAAGCAAGAGTGGTGTTGTCACTTCGCTTCACTAAAGATATCTTGCAATTAACAATTTCAGTAAGCAAGAAAATGTTTGACACATCGCAATACAGGCAACATTAGTGACCTGCAAACATATCAGCGAAAAATAGGCTCCAATAACAGGAAAAAGAAACCAGGCACCATGAAACAAATGCTTGTGGAAATCACCCAAAAATCGTAATTCTATCGTAATTCATGAACAGTCTTCCCTTTAAAAAAGCAATGAGTTGGTTTTTCATCCTTTTTGTGAGAGTCTATAAAACCGTCTTTCTTTTGTTATAGACAACTGTCACTTGCGATGCTTATCAGCGTGGCAAGAATTTGTTGATTAACAATATTTTGCAGAACTTGCTTCGGCAGTAGATATAGTAGTGAACATCAAGTCTTGTGTAACATCATAACATTTGATGCATTACTTCGGAAATATATTTTTTCTTTTGTTGGAAGATGTGAAGTATCATTTAACTCTATTGTTGCCTCCCTGATGAGGTCTGATTGCCATCGTATATCAAATTACCGTCTTCATTATAATAATTCTATGTATGCTATTATCTAGTTTTGATGGCTGCCATGTCATCTGATTGTCTTTATCGTTCTGAATACTTTCAGTTCTTCTAACTTGTAACACTACCGTACCATTATACCGTCTGTAAACTTGTAACAGTAGATAGCCTATTAGTGAGATTTTGTGCATTTGCAGTTTGTGTATTACTTCGTTGTTATTTCGTTGTTGTTGTTCGTTATTTGTGCATTTGCAGTTTGTGTATTATTTCGTTGTTTTGTTTTGGATATGGACAGCTTTGTCTGATGCAAATAAATTATTATTATTGATTGATTGATTGATTGATTGAATTTTTATCCTCGGACTGGGAAAGCTTCTTGCAGAGCTTAATCCTGGCAGTTTCGCATACTTGTAGAGGCTTTGAATAACTGACGCAGGCCCGGTCACCGAGATTGATTATAGTAAAATTGGAACGATATCACACAGAGAAGATTAGCATGGCCCCTGCACAAGGATGACACGCAAAATCGTGAAGCGTTCCATACTTTTAAAAAAAAAAAAAAACATTTTGCAGTACTAAGCTAAATATTTTCATATTCATAATACAATCAAAAAAAGTCTTTAAATTTATATACAATATTTTGCCAATTTATTATAAATTGAGTTGGCATACCGACCTATTTTGCCAACAAAAACTTGCATAAAGAGAACACTGGTCGTGAAACACAATAACGGTAAAACGCACACTAGCGTTTACATCACGGGCGCCGATCCTTATAGGACAGTGGGGACATGTCCCCACCATCTTTTTACATGTCCCCACCATCTTTTTACATGTCCCCATCATCTTTTTACATTATTTTTGTAACGTAAAAGGGAAAATATTACCCGAATGTCACAATTTTACCAGTCAAACGTTTAAAATATATTGAAAGGAGGGGACAAAATTTTTGTTTTATGCGAGGAAGCCCCCAACCGTAGTAGAAATATTTAATTAGGCAGAGAAACCCTGGTGTAACTCGCAAATTGTATTTAATTTGGTAACGCCAGGGCCACACAGTGCAGAGTTTTAGAATTACTTTGAAAGAGTCGTACAAGCATGTAGTGCAGTAAGTGTAGCTTGTGTTACTTTTGTATAAGAAAAAAGCTATTTTTTCAGTTATTATTACATTGAGGTTAAGAGCTGCTGAAATGTCTTTACCGGTTTGGCAAAAAATTTTATATAGGAAAATCAGCAGTTGGAAGGCTGGCAGGCAGCTTTTTTTCAATTGAAAAAACTCTTACCCTACCCAATTTTTAAAAGACTTGTCACGTTCCAAATCGTCTTCAGTATGGACATGGCCATGGTCAACCTCCTAAACTTCAAGATCGATCGGTCAGAGTATTTTGCAGTCATTGACAGCTCGCAGCAAAATCTTACTGACTATTTCAAGTCGACCGATCTTGAGCACTACAAAATTCTACAAGAATCACTCTTTAGTGGAAAGCTACAATCACATTTGGTAGACGATTATCTTCAGTTCTTTGACACAGAGTCCCTTGCACAAGATTTTCGAATGATATTCAAGAAGATACCATCCGCTGTTCGGCAAATGTTTCCGCAAGTGGAACTTTTGCTCATATCACCAGCCCGCTCGTGTTCAGCTGAACGCTCATTTTCAACTTTGCGACGTATCAAAACTTTGTTACGATCTACCATGACACAGAAACGGCCAAATCATGCAATGGTCTGCTATGTGCACAATAAAGTTTTGAATTCGATCAACCTTCATTACAAGCCAAGGATCAACCAAGGACTTCGTTTTTAATTCGCCGGAGACTCGTTGCCGAGTTGCAGTGTTTGGACTTCTGCTGTCCAATGCTGACACTGACAATTAAAATACATCGCATTAGACTTGTAGCCTATCTACTGTAGGCCTATTTGTTTGTTTGTTGAACAGACCCCAATCTTTCAACTCGCTTCGCTCGTCTGCCCTTTCTTTCCTAGTAAATGTCCCCACCAATCTTAGAGAGCGATCGGCGCCCATGGTTTACATGACATTTGCAAACTTAAAATAAGCAACCCTATGCTCACAGACATTTACGAAATTCGAAAACAGCCGTTTTAATCAACCACTGAGACAGTGTGGCTGGACATCGCATTGGAATAGCTTTAACCCCGCAGAACCCACTGTGACATATATGTAACATAACCTTTCATGAGGTATTATTTCTGAGTTTCGCCTTTTTTTTGTTCAATTCTTCCATTGATGTCCAATGTGACATCAGTGTAACATTTCCTAGCTAGTTTTGATTGGGTGGTTGCAGTCATGTGACTTGAGTGCTTTTTCAAAGTCAGCTACTTCCAGGCTTTCAGTTGCAGCCAGGGTTGCCATATTGGCGTTTTTCCTGCCAAATTCCACGAATTTGGCGTTTTTTGAAAGCGTTTGGCAGGAGAAAATTACATTTGGCAGTTTGGCATTTTTTGGCAGTTTTTACTTTAGTGTTTTTTTGGCATCTTTTGGCGTTTTTTTGTAATTATTACCTGTACAACTCACCACTAAAGTTTTTCAAATACTTTTATCAATGAAAGTCCATCAAAAAAGTTTAATTTATGGTCTGGAAACTCTGAATTCCTAATTTAATCAAATGTAAACTCCAGAGGCCACTGGCGGCTGGCCAGTCACCAACCAAAGTTGGAGTTGGACTGGACAGCTGGAGGGATGCGTTTTGACATTTATTTTCTTGCCAATGGACTAGTAAGTGTTAACAGGTTATGGTTAATGATGCGATGTCACACCGTTTGAGTTGAAAGCATAGCGTAGGCCAGAGACCTTGTAGAAATTTGAACCGGAACCTGAATTGGTACCGGAAGTTCCTTAGTTAGTAAGTGACAATCAAGACCTGATGCCAGATATAAAACACGTTTGTAATGGGTCGCAAAAATTATCTGTATTTTGTGTTTTCTACACCAATCGTCCAAGAAGTTGAGGGCGTCAATGCAGATGCCATGTATTTGTGCTAATAACTGTAGCCTCTTGACATGTAAAGTTATCAGGTGTAGGTGTATTTCCTTCATGCCATTAACATTGTGAAAATCCTTAAACCTTAAAAGTGTTTGTGATATTTACCAATGGTGTTTCTTGGCATTGTCCTCTTTTCACATGTTGAAGTTTAACACTGAGTTTTTTGTTTTTCAGACTTTGGCTAGATTGGTTATAAAGCATGCATTAAATGAATGGCCTACTGTAAAAAGTAGATTGTGGGACAGAATGTTTGTGTCGCCAAGCAAGGAAAACAAACTTGAACTAACATACCACTACCAGTGATTCTGATAATGAGGAATGCTATTGCATGCAGGCTAAACTTGTAAAACCTGCTAGAAAAGCAGCCCTCCCCCATAGATTCCCCCCAGGCCAATTGGTCTTTATCACCTTCTTCTAATTGCGCTTCGTTGATACTTGATAGCTCCAACTATGTGGCTGCCTCCTACAACCTTTGAAAGTTTGTTTTAATTTAGCTTGATACATGCAGTTTGTGTTTCATTATTCATACTAAGTGGTCTATCAAGTTAAATTAAGACAATATACCATCAGAGCTACATTTTGCACCATATATAATGGTGTATGGCCTTGCTGGTTAACAGGACAAGCCGCACTAACAGTTTGGCAGTTTTTTTTTGGCAGTTTTTTTGAAACCCTGAAAAGTTTGGCAGTTTTTTGGCGGTTTTTACAAAACATTTGGCAGGCAAAGCTATTTTGGATCTGGCAACCCTGGTTGCAGCAGCTCTGAGGTAGTGAAAGTTAGCCATCCATCTACAGCTCTAAAAGTAAGTTTATCAGTTTTTAGTTTGATAGAACTGTTCTACAACTGTTAGTGTTTTGTTTGATCTAATTTTTGTTGAAATATGTGTTCTCTTAGCATTTTTTCATCAAGAAATGTTTTACTGTTACACCGGTGTCACTCTGGCTTTCTTGCATTACAATGTTAGTAGGCTAGACAAGCATGTGATAATTTAGACACAGTATTTTAGTTAGTATTTATAGTATATTTTGTACTGAAAATGAGATATGGTATTTATGCATGATGACATTGCTAACAAGTGGACTATAAGAAAGCTTTTTTTGTTAAATCACATAGGCCTACATGCTGTAAATTAGAACATCAGTAGTCAAAATAGGTTCTTGTTCAAAAAATGGATTGTAGGGCTAGTTTTGAATTGTTTATTTAGGCTATACATTGGAAAATAATTGGCCAAATGAGTTGAAAAGAAACATTTTTTCTTACAGGAACATCCTAAAAGCATTTGCAATTTCCAATAGCCAACATTATGTCTGCTCGGAGTCATGTGAGCATGGAGTAGGCTATACCGTATATTGGAAGTGAAAAATAGAGATGACAGAAGAATTTGCAGAAGATAGTGTGAAGTGACTCCTAGTGACAACGATTGTCAAAATTCTCAGGTATCGAGTAACTTAGTCACTTTAAAATTTAATGTACTTATTTTTTAACTTCAAGATTATTAGACACCTACTTAGATTAGGGGTTGGCAACCATCGGGCCATGCATCACTAATGCCAACTTACTACAAAACTTGCAAACTTTTTTGATCAACCGGGCTAGTGCTAAAATACGAATTTTATTTTTAAAAATTAGTAAACGTTTGCTTTGAAAAATACTCAAATATATACCTCACATAATCAAATAGCAGCGTTATTGATAGAATCCATCCAAGGTGTTGGCGCTTGTGTATGTGGGCCTGTGTTTCATTGCTTTGTGTACATGCTCAGACAGTAAAAAAAATCCATCATATTTACATAGATTCAATGTTTGCAGATGTTCAATCAATGTAAAATTGATAGATTTTACAGGTATCTTATTGAAAAAAAAGTTATTTCTGAAACTATTACAGACTGTTGGTAAAGATCAAAGTGACACTAGTGATGATGATTGATGATCAACCTCTGTCCCATTTGATTCCACAAACAGCCAGCAGCTCATCCATCCTACAGATCAAGTGCATCCTATCAGTGGAGAAAGAAAGATTTTGTTCCACCCAATACTACTTTTACTGGCCCTACAATCCAAACTCCTGATGATGAACTGTTGATCTCCATTTGTATATTTTCAGCAATTTATAACTTCTAACCTTCCATGCGCAAATGTCAGAAAAAAGAACATTTCGCACTGGCCCACAAAAGTTGATAAGAGAGGACAATGTGGATTATGTGAAAAAAAACAGTACAAACACTTTATGCTCTAAATGTAATGTAAGATTGTGTTTTGTAGAAGAAATCGTTTTGTTGATTTTCATGTCTGAAATGTATGCAGGCATTGCTAAATTTACAAGACTGTTCGATCAGTTTCACTGTTCAAAATTGAGATGTGTGTACAACTGTATATTTGTTTTTTTTTTTGCTAAATTGTATTTTATTGCCTAATATTACGTAAATCTCCCAGACAACAAAATCTGTCATTTTTACATTGGTTCCATGTCTGCAGACGTTGAATCAATGTAAAAATGGCTGATTTGTTAGCTGGGATCACAAACTCAAAATGTACTGTAAATACCTGGTGTGACATATATGTCACAAGGTAAAAATCCCCCTAAAAGTGATCAAATGTGTTTTTTTGTACTAATTGTTTGATGTACAAGATGTAATCAGCTAAGTAACTGAAAATAAAATTTTTTCAACTTGTATATGTTGGTCTGGGTTCTGCGGGGTTAAGCACCCCCCGCCTAGAACTATAATCTGATTGGTAGGTCGGTGGAATCGTATGCAAAGCGAAAATATGCTTTCCGGAAAGTATTTTTTGCCTTCGTGCTCTTTAACTCCTCAAGAAAAGTATTTTTGGTTGTACTTGTACGCTGATACCTTCTGCGGGCCGCAGCAATACAGCGTGGCGGGCCGCCAGTTGGTGATCCCTGTCTTAGAGTAATTTGTTCAAAATCAATTTTGCTATAATAATAATAGAATATATGCCTTTATTAATAAAAATATTTACTTCTCTGTTATCGACATTAAAACCATTATATATGGAGCAAAACGAAACAAAAAAGTATCTACACTATCTTTTGTTCAATGCTCACATTAGGCTATATAAATGTTACAACAACGTCGGCAGCTATTCTGTAAAAAAGGTTGATCCTGTTGTAACCCATATATCATTTTGAGTTTGTGGATAGTGGGCCTGCATTGAAGTGTAAGCAATGGCAATCAGAAATTTGTCAGTTTTGTGAAATTCAAAGCCGTGGACATTTGTTGCAACAGGTCTGTCTGGGGGAGTCGCCCAGCTGTTACAATACTCACATGAAAATTTGCCCTCTGCAAAAATCTGTTAACAATTGGCCTGGGGTTCAATGAACAAACACTAACTTTTGCAAACAAAAAATGACAGGATGAAACGAAAATTGTTTAACTCTCTGAATGTGCGCTTGAGCAATGCGCTTCAAGGAACTCTTCACCAAGAGGCATCCAGAAATAGGAATGCAATAGCACGGTCTATTAAAACACCTAATGTAGGTCTACAGGCAGCACTACTTCAAAGACTAAACAAACGCAGCTTTGGTGTTAACTTCATTCACCTGAACTGTGTAAGCGGTGCAAAGCCTCCAAAACCACATCCACCAGACAGCATACAAAATTATCTGAGTTAAGCTCAAAAAAGGTCTCATCTGTACGAGCAAAAGATTCTCACAACAAATTTGTGAAATTATGCAAACACCGTTTGAAAGATAACAGCGCAAAAGCAAAGTAGCTGATTACATGACTGTGTTAAAAAATGGGAAACTAAAAGTGAAATTATAGATGTTACTGTATGATATGTTACTGTATTGTCATCTTCTTCTTTCTTCTAAAATTTCTTCTACTTCAACTTCTTCTTTGTTCTAAAATTTCACAAGGTTATTACAAAGGTTATGTAACCTTGTGAAATTTTATTTTGTATATTATTCGCTCTGAGAATGCGCATTGCCATGATGCGCGAAACGTCAGTGAAGCAATAAACCATCCTGTTTATTGTTGCTTTTACTTTCAATCTCATCAGATGAACGTTGCAACTAGTGCTACAAACGATGATTGTCCTGATGAACACCCAAACTTTTCAGTATATATTGTTCGTATTGTCACACAATTCGTAAAATTGGGCAAACTTCATTGAACTGCTATCGAATAGACCAGGGGTCACCAAACTTTTTTCCTTGAGGGCCGGATTGCTGTGAGATTAACAGCGGCGGGCCGGATGCAAATTGCGAAAAGATATACAACTAGTGTATTTAGAATCTCCATCGACTTCCTCTTCTTCTTGCTTATGAGGCAGCAATTCAGGCAACATCTCTCAATTGTTGTAACCAGAGTAATGTCTTCATATCAGGGTCTATGAGATCCACATGTTCTGCAGGTCGAAACACTGGACAGTGAGTAATGATGTGCTGTGCTGTTTGGCAGTCACCACAAACACAGGCTGGTGAGTCACACAATCCCCAGGTAAACATATTGTGCTTGAAGCGACCAACACCATGGAGGCGATTCAGAGTCACCCATTCTTTTCTTGGCAGGTCTGAGCCAAGTGGTACCGTAGTGTCTGGTGTGACTTGAAACTGGTTGGGCCGTGAGATGGTTTCCCAGCGGTCTCTCCATGACTTCATCAGGTCAAAGTGACCTTCATGAAGCGCCACAACGTGTCGAGAAAAAGGGTGCCTGAAAAGCAGGCGTTGACGTGTGAGCTGTTGTGCGTCAAGGACAACATTGTGGAGGAGATGACGATCATTGACCTCTGCCTTTAATGCGAGCCGTACGGTGGAATTCTCTCTGCGTAGTTTTGGTGGGGCGATGCCTGAAAGCACTGGTAGTAAGTCTGTGGGAGTTGGACGCAGGCATCCAGTGGTTATGCGCATGGTGTCGTTAAGGGGGATATCTACTTTTCTCGCGTGTGTGCTGCGGCACCAGACTGGAGAAACATATTCGGCAGCACTGTACACAAGCGCTAGGGCACTAGTGCGCAGTGTTGGGGTTTTGGATCTCCAAGTCGACCCAACTAGACATCTGAGAAGGTTGTTTCTAGCTGATGCTTTGGCACAAACTGAATCACAGTGAACTTGAATTGAGCACAATAAATAATAATGTCAGCGGTGGAATAGCAAAGTTGTGATGAAAATCGAAAGGTTGCTGGAAAAGTTATCCCCTGCTGTGATACACTACAGGGCATCGTGCTCTTGAAAAAACATTACATCTTTCCAAATTTGGCCTAGGCTGTCCCCATTTGTGGTGGCCTAATGATAAAAACAGAACACCAACATGTAGGCTGCCTGGTGGAAAAATATACAAATTCAACATACAACAACGAACTATTAGAACGAACAATTTTAACATAGAAGTCTCTATTACACAAAAAGGCAAAGCCAAAGACGGTTGCCAAGGGAAGCACATGTACAGAATTGTAGTGCAGCTGTAATTTCCGCAGCACTTGGCGGGCCGGATGAAATCAGTTCGCGGGCCGGTTCTGGCCCGCGGGCCGTAGTTTGGTGACCCCTGGAATAGACTAAGTGGCAAAGTGCTGCTCTTTGATTTTGAAAATACCCTGTTAGTGCTACATTTTAAAGCTTGGTTTTCGCAGACAAATCAGTTTAAGTAAATTCCTGATTTGAAGTAATGATGCATCATTGTTCGTTTTCAAGGTTGTCACTATGGTGAAGAAGTACTTTTAACTGGAAGAAAAAAGAGAGCAACAATGAATGAAACTGAAAGAACATTTATTAGTGCCTGTTTAGTTCAATTGTCAAGCAGAGGTATTGATTGGAACCCTCCTGTGGATTACGCTGTACTACACAGCAACTGGTACCAAGATTATGCAGCAATTTGTTCGTAAGTATGATCGGCTATTACCAACATGATTTTTCTTTTGCTCAGAGATTTTTCACAAGCGTTGTAATTACTAATTCCATTTATGTCTTGTCTCATATTGTTTTAAAGTTTCTTGACGTTGGCCTTAAAGAGATAAATTTACGCTGCCGGATAGTCGCCTATTGTTTTCAGGCATCACTGCGTTATCAATCAAACTGAGCGGTAATCGTGTTGCGTTTTTAAACTCCGATTCTTGCTACTTTATTCATTTCGTCAGTATGTTTTTGTGTTGTGCCATTTGTTGCTGAACAGGTTGTGTTTACCTCAGCCCTCCCTTGATAAAGTCAGTCGTGCTGACTGACGAAACGTCGGTAATAAAAGCTAGATAGCCTATCATTCTTAACGTCAAGAGGTAATCTAGTAGCCCATAATAGTCACCAGAAAAACGCAAGTCACTTTATTTATCAATTGCCTGGTGAACAGTTTAATTCTGTTTTTAACATGATTTTTGTTGCAAAGAAGTTTGAGCAACATCGTGTGAGCACCATTTCAAGCCCACACGAAATCCACTGGTGAGATTCTATTTCCGTTGACAGCGACTAAAATGTTTCGTAATGGTGCATCGCAAAACACTGGGCCTGTCTAAAAGTTAGCAGTAAACGAATTGGATTTGGGCCGAAAAATAGGCTAGGTGGAAATAGAAATATTTTCCTTGCATCATTTTAAGAACGAGTAAACTCATTCTTTAGGAAAACTTGATAACGCAACACGTAGATCAACATAGCAATTGTCTATCTCGTTTTTTGTTGTTTTTTTTATGCAGCTGTTTCGACCAAATCTGACTAATTTATCTTCGTCATTATCTCGTCCGCCCCGATAGCTCAGTTGGCCAGCGTGTGACTTAGTGAACGAAAAAGCTTCAAGATTAAGCGGCGCTGGTTCGACTCTCGGGATGTACACTTGAGCAACGCATTCTAAGGACTGCTCTACATTCAGCTGCACCTAATGGATGGAATAATTCCACGGCAACAAGACTTCAACAATCGGAAATTTCGCTCTGTCAATCTCGGTAACCGGCCCTGCGTCAAAAGCCTCTACAATTATGCGAAACTATCAGGAATAACCTATTAAGGCTTCGTCTGTCCTAGGATAAAGACTCAAAACCTCAGCTTTGGTAAAGTTGAGCACTTTGATAACTTAGTCCAGGACACCCTTCATTGGTTTACTGAAGGCAAAGTTTTGGATGCTTAGGCTTTGCGACAAATAGCCTACTAGCATTAAATGAATCTCATTATTTTTCACATAACGAAGCCAGATTGCAGAGCAGGCGCAACAAAAGCTCCGTCTGCATCTAACCCTACCAGTGATTCTCAGTTGCAAAAAGACATGAACTGCAAAAAATAGTACAGAACATTGAAACTCCTGCACACTGCAAAAATACTATAGCCTATATTGTTGTAGAGCTCAAGCCCCCATTGGGAATTGGTTGGCGTCCCCCGCCCCCTTGTTAAGAACTACTGATCTATCGTTTTGGTTAAGAGCAAGTTACGCTTTAAGGTTCAGACCACTGCTGCGCTATGCCAAGTATTATTTTTCGCTATGATGGTCGAATATAAAAATGAATTGAACAGAACTGAACTGCATGGCGAAAATGCCGCCTTGTCATCAGTAGGCTACAGCGAGCCATATACAAAAGTAGAGTCTACTCAGAAAACCTGCTACAAACAAATAAACTCACTACCGCACGCCACAAGTTTTACTACAAAACACATTAGCTAGATCCCAATGCGAGATTTTATATTTACTTGTTACAGCTTTCGCGGTCGACTGAGATCAATCCACAGTTTATAGGTAGGCTATATCACGATCGACTGGTTGAACCGGTAGGGCATCCAGGGGGCGGACACTTGGTCATATGCTTCGGCTACAATCGAAAAAAACATGTCATTTTTCTTCCTTTTACCAATTTTTCTTCCTTTCATGCACGCTTAATTTTATTTTATTAACGTAGGCTAATTGGCGTATTGGGTAGGCCTACGCAGGACTTTAGCAGTGGAGTTACGGGGTAGATCTCTCCACGCCCTCAAGCACAAAGAAGTAACACAACATTCCTTAGTAGACAAATAGGCTGTTGCTCACATGACTGCTTAACAATTGAATTACCAATTGCAGTGTTAATAGAGATATGAGGTGAAATGTGCCGCCCATGTAGGCTACATTCATGAGAAAATGGGACACCTCATACCTCAGTGCGCCTCGATAGCCCAGTTAGTGCAAGATGAAACCACAAGATCAAGCGGCTGGTTTGGCTCTCGGGGTGTGCGCTTGAACAACGCATATCGATGACTGCTCTTCATTTAGCGGCACCTAATGGATGGAATAACTTCCCGACAACAACACTTTAACAATCGAAAAACTCCACTCTGTCAATCTCGGTAACTGGCCCTGCGTTCAAAGCCTCTACAATTATGCGAAACTACCAGTAATAACCTATCAGAGGCTTTGTTAGTCCGAGGATAAAGATTCAAAACTAGCCAACCACCTAGTGGATGGAATAATTCACACACAACAATATTTCAACATTCAAAAACTTTACTCCGCCAGTTTCGGTAACCGGGAATGTGACATAAGCCTCTACGTGTTGGTTGTTTTGAATCTTTATCTTCGGATTGACAAAGCCTTGATAGGTTATTTCTGGTATATTCTCGCATAGGCCTACTTGCAGAGGCTTTGAACGCAGGGCCGGTTACCGAGATTGACAGAGTACAGTTTTTCGATTGTTAAAGTGTTGTTGCCGAGAAATTATTCCATCCATTAAGTGCCGCTGAATGGAGAGCAGCTCTCAACGTGGGGAGTCGAACCAGCTCTGCTTGATCTTGAAACTTTTTTGTTTATTAAGTCACGCGCTATCCAACTGACCGATTGCTACACCGGAAATACTGTATTAGCATTTCCTTTAGAATCAACGTGTTAAGATACAAATGTTTTTTTCAACAAAGCCGGACCAAGCGTAAATTGTTGCTGTTTATTTAAATTAATAAAAAAAACACCATTTATTCACTGAAAACTGTTAAGACTGGAGATAAACTTACAATTGAAAAAGGTTTTGTTTTCTAGAACGGAAGCAAATACGGATACCGCTGAATGTTGGTTAGAAGGAATAAATGATTTAATATCAGCTTCGTCAGATATTATCGAAATTGTGAAAGAATGCATTGTTGAATATACTTTTGCTAGAACTGAAGTCAACTATACAGGTAAGTATAGCCAATAAACATTCACAAAGGAGAGTTACATGCCAGGGCTGTGGAGTCGGAAGGTCTTTGGGGTGTAGCCTACATAATCGGCCTGTTATAAACCAAGAATTTGAAGCCGTGTATTTCACTCGACTCTACACAGACCATGCCAACTTGTAAGCATGTTACAGTTGTTCGAAACAGAGTGAAGGGGCGCGTAGAACATATAATCATTGAATTAAAGAAACGTGTCATAAAAAAGAACCACTGCTCTACAAATGTGCAAAACTACTGCCATAGTATACGAAATTGCCATGATTAAGCTCTCAAACTAGCTTTTCCAGTTTGTGGTAAAGATTCCCTTATACAAACTATACATTACCTTATTTTACGCTTAAAAAGTTTTTCTTCTAAGGCAACAAATAAGCTTTAAGTAATTAAAAAACATAGTAACTTCAGAACTATTGTCTTTTACGCAAACGGTGTGGAGCAAAATGCTTCACCTAACTTCTTAACGTTAGTAAATTAATCAGTTTATTGAGACACCTTTTCCGTTTTCAGGCACCAGGTTTCCGTCAAACAGAGAGGAACGGCCTGACAATGATGACCTTTGCCCAGAAGTAGGAGAAACGGAATATATGGATGATTTTGGACAGGAATTCAACGAGGATCTTGATGATGACACAGACGAAACAGTCATGGGTCTGCAAACTCTCATCGGAGTTCTGCAAAGCGACATGATTTGCCCGTTAGTAAAAATTAAAAAGCACTTTTACTTAGTTGCAAATTATTTTCGATTTTTGGAATGAAAAACAAGATCGAACCTGGAAAGTTATTCCTCTGTGTGGCTTAAATGGGTGCCAACTGCCAACCTCCTTTAAATCGCTGAATGCAGAATTGATACAAAAATGTAACCAAATCAAAATAAAGAATTTTTTACTGGAATTAGAATTCCCTTTAGGGCTAAAAGGGTAGGCTAAAGCTTTTCTGAGTGATTAGAAGAGTAATTTGTTTTTAGTCAATATGGTCTCGAACACAGAACTTTAATAAATCTTATGTCTTGATCCTTTTTCCTACTTTATTTAACGATTCGGCCTGTTGAAATTTGTTTTTCCGCTCCACTAAAGCTTTTCCTTTCACATTTTTTGTTTCAGCGAGCCTAGTAACAATAACCCTATTTAATTGGGACGATATATAATTTTTTATAGCTTACCAATAACAATTTAATTTGTAATCTGAAATGTTTGCACCTGAATTAAGATTTTCACTAAACAACACAAACGTGTATTTTTTCTTTGCAGAAACTGTGGATGCGGGAATTTATCGCTCAATGCAGGAACACTGGAAGAATACGACTACGACAACGGCTTATCGTGCGCGCAATGTTGGCCGACTCGACTTTCATCACTCACTCGATCATCTTCGCGGTTAGCCAGATCTTTCAGTCGGTCTGCCATACGAGTATCAAGACTAAGCATTGGTATGTTTTTATGTAACATCGTGAAACACGTAGGGGAGACCCAGAAAAGTTGAGTCAGTTTTAATACTTTTGTAAATTTTTATTGAAATTTTCAAGCTGCAAAAGTATGTTTCTTGTCTGAAGGGTTATAACAATCATTTACCATTACAAACAAAAACAGGAAATTAACTTAAAGTCATTGCATAGTCTATGTGTGTACTTCGCCGATGAAATAAAAAGGTCAATTGGATCAATTCTCCCTAAAACGGAGAAAAGTTGATCGCAGCGTCAAGGTGGGTTGAGTCATTGTTGTCTAAACTGCAGCATATAAAAGGAAACCATCTGATAGAAAATGAACTATCCATTAATGGTCAGCACACAGTCTTCTTCTTTTTTCCTGTGAGACAGGATTGTTTAAATTTCAGGGCAGGTGATGGAAAACCAAGTGAGTGTAGCTTCGTCCAGTTCTGCTATGCCATGCATTCCATTTTGGCGCCTAGTAAATGAAACATTCAAGAACGACATGGTCAGCAGTTTGTTCTTACGCGCTGCACTTGCAAATCAATGGGATGTTACAGCACACACTGTTACATTGTGACTTGCAGTGCCGAATTTACCACTTGACTCGAAAGGCTGAAGCCTATGGCTTCAAGATTTAGGGCGCCTCAAAATTTAAGATACACCACCTATATTTAAAACTATTAAACATAGCTTATGTATTTGTAAAAACTTTCACCTGGTAATAACATCAAATTTTCTGGAAACCCGTTCTAATAAAGTACCGTAGATATTCATAAACAAGTCGTAATGCAAATTAAACTTCTGATGTGTTAATTTTTTAAGAAAAGGAAGCAGCTTATAATACAGCTTAGGCCTTAGAGGTTATTGTTAATTTTGCGAATGGCTTAACTGACTTAACTGTTAATAGTCAAGGAAATCATCCGCTAATTTTTAACCAACTGTTAGTTTTTGCACACCTCTAGTCCTCTGCTAGTTGTGGACAAATACGAGCGTTGTAGCCAACATGAAACAAAATTATAGGCCTGCAGAAAAGCATGTTTTGTTTCATAGGCTCAGTAAGCTACCTTTATTAAATTGTATAGTCTACAAGAAAAACAATTCATATCGCTTTCCCAAATGTAAAATCAATCATTCGACGATTTCTCAGCTTAATGGTTGGTAGATGCTCACGAAAAAAGTCCTTTTCAAGACTTAAAAGAATTAAAAACGAATTAAGATCCACTGATTCTTATTTTTTGTGGAAATGTTTTGTTTCCTTTGACCCCTCCGTGGGGCTCTGCTTTTCACCACCCTTGAGCGGTGGTGGTGACTCTGGTTGGATGTTTGGGCAGGTATCGAACAGTTATTGAATTGATTGGTCATCTACCATTTGGCTCATGATAGAACCCACAGTTGCAAATAGTGTGATCTGTGGTATCTTTTTCTTGCCGCACTCACAGATCGCGGATGGTGCGATCGTCCATTTGTACTCATTGGAGCAAAACAATTTGATGCCGGTGTGCAGGCGATTGAGCCTCAATCAAGCTTTCTTGGCAAAAGCATTCCGGTTGGGTGGAGGCCAATCAGGGATGAGGCCTATGTTAGAGATTAAAGTTTGAAGTCTTGTGGAGTTCACAACACTTGTCTTCAAGACAGGTTATCTGCACTGAGTATTCTGTGTATCAAATGTGACAATCTGAGGCAAATAAACTGTGATTCGATTTTGGATGATTATGTTACGAGAGAAGCTAGAAAACAGCTTTGTTAGTCAATCTAAGTAGTTTTGATTTAAAAAATAATTTATTTCTAATGTGTTTTAAACCATACTACATAGTGAGAACATATGGAAGGATTTATGATTCTGTACATTATGTGACCAACATTGTTGTCAAGTAGCCTAGATGTAAGCTGTAGCCTAGTATAGTTATAATTATTTTGTTATTAACATTTCTCATGCAGGCAACATAAAATTTGTAAGTTCAATATTTCTTTAAAGAACACAACATTATAACATAAAGAAAACTATTATTTTGTTTGACTAACATTTCTTATTTTAGGCCTACATGTAGGCTACAGTAATTTTTCGAAAAATGTTAACAAGTAAAATACAAACTTTGATTATCTTCCAATGGTTAATTTTAACAATTGCATGCATATTTTTCCATCACTGATAATTCAATGTATGGCGTCAGTGGTTGTTTGGAAAAACTCGTCTCAATGGCCGTTAGGGTAAATGTTTGGGCCTTCACAAAAGGAAATAGTCTAGCCTAGGGCCTTTCTTTATCTAAATCCGGCCCTGGTCACTTGTTAGATTTATTTTTTACCATTTAACTTAGAATGGCTAGATAGACTAGCCTAGTTGTTATTTCGTAGAAAATTGCTCAATATAATTTTTGACTGGCATTTTTTTATGCAGTTGACACTTGTCCAGGATCATTCATCGATCCAGATGATCCTTCTGTAGAAACGTCCCTGGATTTGAGAGTGGATTGTTTTTCAAACAGAGTCACTGTCAGGTAAGTTTTCCATGGTCAATTATGAAGAGACGATATGCGGCATCAATTTCTTAAACTAACAATTTGTTTTTTAGCAACAAAGGCTACTCTAGCATAGGTTGCCCTGGCGGAAAAGAAGTTATGGCTGTTCAAAATTTTGACTTACAAATGTAATAGTGTGAAGCAGCGGTGACAACAAGGGCAAGATTGGGCTGGGCAAAGTTCAGGGCATGTGGGGAAATGTTGCATGGCAGAAAATTTTCACTAAGGATGAAAGGAAAAGTATATCGGAGCTGTGTGCTGCCTGCAATGCTATATGGTAGCGAGACATGGGTATTGAGAGAGAGTGAACTGGCAATCCTGAGAAGAACGGAAAGGTCAATGGTGAGAGCAATGTGTGGGGTGAAAACGAGAAGGGAAAAAAGGACTGAAAAATTGTTGGATATGCTAGAGATGAGAGAGATCATAGACCAACTGGCAAGGGCAAATGGAGTAAGATGGTATGGACATGTGATAAGGAGGGAGGAAGGAAGTTTTCTTAGAAAGGCACTAGATCTAAAGGTGGATGGGAAGAGGAAACGCTGTCGTCCAAGAAGAACGTGGAAACAACAAGTGAAGGATGAATTTAAAAAAGTAGGACTGAAGGAGGAAGATGCAAGGGACAGGGTGAAATGGAGAAAAGGGATTAAAACAATTGCTGCGCGGAAACAATCGGCCATCCCGACTAGTGGGGAACAAACCGACGATGGATTATGATGATGATGAATAGTTGGACGAGTTTGCAATAGAATTTGCTTTAGATTCAATCAATTTTAGCTATACTATTTGTTGGTTTTTAGTTATAGTGCTTTAATTTTGACGTTTGTAGGCCTACAGTGTGTGCAGACGATTCGGTATTGATTCGGAACGGCCAGGTATGGGGCTAAAACGTGTAGTTTGTGTCAAAATAATTTGACATTGTACCTGTGCGGTTATGTAAATGGCTAAACTATACAATTTGTGCAACGGCATTATGGTGAAGGCCCAGTACGATTGGGTAGGTTCAACGGTTAGACTGTTTAGTTTATGTATTGCCCCAGCCCAGTTCTGTGAAGGCTGAACTGCACAATTTATGTGAAGGCAATCGAATATTCGCGTAATGGCCTTATTCGCATAAAATCATTATTATGAAGAAAAGTTACTTTTCGCATTGACAAAGCCATATTAGCGGTATCCCAGCAAGAGTTGTATAATGATTATATCAAATTGCTGAAACTGGTTCTGTTTTTTTCTCAAGCTTCAACACTTTCAATATATAATTATGTTCAGGGTTGATCGGTGTACATTGGTGAATTTGGGTATTGATCTTCTGGACGAATTTGTAATAGCGGACAATGAGGAAATTTTGAATTCTACTTCTGTCATACCTTCCGATTGTGTGCCTGATTTTGATAACGTCAATAATCGAAATGACGTAAGATTCACCATCAGAGGCAACTTGGCTTCATGTGGAGCAGCTATAAAGGTTAGAGCACTTACATTATTACAGGATGACTTTAAAAAAATGCCACCCATAAAAACATCAATAAAATGCACACTCTTTCTTGTATGTCATCCATATTTGGTACACATAAAGTTCATGCTTTGCCTGACATGTCTACCCAGTTTCAATGATTTCTGACAAACCATCTTTGTTTTAGTGCCGTTCAAGGATGTGCTCTAAATGTCCACCTTTGCGTTGCAAGCACACCTGGATGCGACGTGCAAAATTGTCAATTACTCTGGCAGATTCCTCTCTAGAAATTGTTGTGATATGTGAACTCAAAAAACAACATCTTCTGGGGAACAACACTTCCAGAGGACTGTCTGCAAAGGCCATTTCATTCCATCAAGTGCACAGCTTGGGTTGCAATCTCCAAGCATGGAATAATTGGGCCATTTTGGTTTGCAGACGAGAACCAACATTCAGTCACAATCAATACGGAGCGTTATCTAGGGGTTCTTAAGAACTTTTGGACAACCTTGGGTAGACGTAGAGGTGTTGTGAGGGATGAACAATGGTTACAACAAGATGGAGCAACTCCCCATACTTTAAATGACTCATTGCAATGGCTGCGGGAACGCTTTGGTCATCATCTCATCAGTAGGAGATGTGATCCTGAATGGGCCTCACACTCGCCGGACCTCACCTCCCAGGTTTTTATCTGTGGGTTATCTCAAAGATAATGTCTACAAGGACAATCCCCAGACTATCCTTGAACTGAAGACAGCCATCAGTGCCAAAATCAGGACAATTTCTAGAGAGGAATGTGCCAGAGTAATTGACAATTTTGCACGTCGCATCCAGGTGTGCTTGCACCGCAAAGGTGGACATTTAGAGCACATCCTTGAACGGCACTAAAACGAAGATGGTTTGTCAGAAATCATTGAAACTGGGTAGACATGTCAGGCAAAGCATGAACTTTATGTGTACCAAATATGGATGACATACAAGAAAGAGTGTGCATTTTATTGATGTTTTCATGGGTGGCATTTTTTTAAGTCACCCTATACTATCGTTTGCTTAATGTCTGATTTTATTAGACTAGTGACTAGTTTAAGTCTTATTTGCTGTTGGATATCCCTTTGTTTAATCTTTGCTGTGCCAGGGTAAAGTAGCAATTGAGCATATAGTTAGGCCTACTGGGTAGCTTGGTCAGGAATTCTGACTATGGAAGCACGGTAGAAGTATTCGGACTCGAAATGCTTCTACAATAGGCCTACAGACTACTGTAGTCTGCAATCGTTGTAGGATCCCTTCACTTTTTAAGGAAGCCTACGATAAAATTACACGTTTATCCCAACTGGATAGCTTTCAAAATGATTTGTTTTACTTTTGACTCAATATTTAGTAAAAAAAAAAAAAAATTTGAAATAACTTAAAACTACCTGCCACATAAATTTAGAACATTTGTGAAGTTGTCAGAAGTTATGGCCTTGCGGTAGAGTTGCAGATTTTTTTGTAACCACGAAAGTGCAAAGTATTTTTGATGAGTTGCGCCCTTAATTGTTTTTCCTGCGCGAAAACAAAATAGCTTTGAACAAATATTAACAATTATTTACAGGTGAACCAAACGCATACGTCATACACATACACTCTTCGAACAAACGATGACGACTTGTTCTCGGGACTTGTTAACTTCGTTGGTGACGTTCGCTTAAGATTTCAGTGTGTTTATAGGACTAACTACAACGTGACTTCTGGAGTCTACGCTGAACCACTTATTGGGTAAGTTATGTCAGTTATTGCCTGGGAAAACTAATCCAGATTCCAGACCAAAAAGTTTCTGTATTTTGGGGTCAAGGAACTGTCATGGTAGTATTTATCACATCGCATAGTTAGCCTACTTCGACTTTATTCAAGGCCAATACAGTAACTGGTGTATGAACCTTATTTTTACTCGTTCTTCAGAACAGAACATCAATATTAGACATGGACTTTCTTTTTATGAGGTGTAAAAGACATGTTGTTGCTACAACTGGAAATGATCTAAATCAAGGGGGCTAAGACTTTTTTGAAACGACCTTACCAGGGCTGCTTTCTATCGCAGGGGAGTGGTCAGTGGTCACCCCCTTGGTTTTCCCCCATCTTCTGCATTGATTACAATAATATTACTGTATTATGATTATTTCTATTTTTGCTTAGCCTTATACATTCTTTTCTATAAAACTTGATATAATGCAGGTTAACTCAAATTGATGTAAATGGTGAAGTGGGGATTTTTGAAGTGAAGTTGACTGCTTTTCGAGATGATGAGTATATGATGCCATTTACGACTGACAACCAAGAAATTATCGTTCCTGATTTAATTTATGTTTCCGTCGATGTTAATACTCCGGCGAACAACCTACTTCTTGTGGTAAGTTGTTTCCAGTTTGTTTGCTAATAATATAGTCAAGTGGTTTGAAACAGTAAAACATAGAAAATGCAAATGTATGCTACCACGTAGGGAAAGCCAGGAGGTTATAGGATGAATTTTCAAGAACAATTTGATTGCTCTGCAAAAATTTAACTGTCATGTTGCAGTTATACAATTGTGTCATTCATTTTAATTACATGCGCAGCGTTTTTTTTTTATAATTTTATTTATGGTATCAATGCAAATAGATTTGTAGTCACGCTGCAATTTGTATTTTTTTATTTCACGTTTGCATATTATCTTGTGTAAAGTGTGAAAGCGAGGTTTTCCGGGATTTAGTAAATGGGAAATTTTTCCGTTTTCGGCTATTACGTACAAAAATTTCCGGTATTCCGTAATAGTAGGCTATTTACCATGCACTACAAAGTATTCCGCCTGAGGCAGGACGAGCTTTTTCTGTAGGACTCGTCATTAAAATTCTTGACGGCTAAGTATAACCAGGTAGGCTATGACATATCTGCAAATGCTTCACTTTTTCTACGCAGTTAATATGCTACATGTAAAATGGGCTTCGGTCCACTTTTATTGCTTGTTGTTGTTTTGCGTTCTATATAAATAACACTGGTCAACACAATTTTTTTGGCAGACAAAGTTAGAGTGTTTTTGGGGGTTTTGAAGGGCGCTGATTCCGAATATGGCCTTAGTTTTCCCGAATTGGCTCTAGTTTAGGAGATATTGCATAGGGTCATTTTGACCAAAATCCCATATTTGAGCCTTATGCGCTAGATCAAAAAAACAGTTTAACCATATTAGATATTTCAGAAATGCAATTTAATGGTCAATTGTGAACAATAAAGACAGTTTTAAGTTTAAATACAGCAACGTCACGAAATTTTTAGGGATATTAGATTTGTCATACTTGAAAACTTGATGTTACCGATGTCATATACAGTACACAAAGTACACAATCATATACAGTAGTGTAAGTACATAAAACACTAAAAAATGTTGCATTAAATCAGTCAATCAACCTTGTATTATAAAATTTAGATAAAAGGAACCACATTATCTTTTTCATTGTAAATTGAAAACAATGGTATGAAATACAATAAGATTAAAACTATTAACTAATTTGCGCCGAAAAAATGTCTTTGTAAAATTTTCGCTTGTGAGAAACTTTTGGGCAGTTTCTCAACAGGTTCCAGCAATAGTCTGCCATCATGTGCTCATTCCATCTGCCCTGATATCTTTCTTCCATTGTCTTGGTGGAACCTTCCCCCTGCTCCTCATTGTAATCACCAAGATTGTCAAGAAATCAGTCAAGGTGGCTGAATAGGAAGTGAACTTTAATGCTCATGTTAGCTCCAAGTTTTCCAAATGCAGATAACATCTTTCGAACTAATTCTCTGTAATTAGGTGCTTTGTGATTCCCCAAGAAGTTTTGTACTACATCCTTGAAGGAGTTCCATGCAGTGAGTTCATTGCTGTTCATGTGACTGGTGAAACCGAATCTTTCATCAACATTCGAATCTGAGATCCATCAAAGACTCCAGCTTTAAGCTTTTCATCAGAGAGTCCTGGAAACTGACTGCAAATGTACTTACTACTTGAAGCAATTCCCCTCCTTGTATAATGATTTGACGAACTGCTTCATTAACCATAATTTGATGTGCAGAGGAGGAAATACAATTCTATCCCTGAGAACTGAAGGTTCATTGATTACATTGGCTGTCACAACTTGAAGACTGGTGCGTTCTGGCCAGTTTTTCTTGCGCCAGTGCTGGGTTCTCGCCCTGCTGTCCCACAAACACAGGGAGCAAGGATACTTGGTATATCTACTTTGTTAATCAATTAGAAAATTGACCATTTTCATGTCAACTCAGATGAGCCACTTATGGATGCGTATTGTAGTCAAGCTTTTCAAGGACAAGTTTGATGACATCATATTCCTCTTTCATCTTTGGAGAATGTCCAATTGGTACAGGAACAAAATGTAGGAGGGAATGTAGGACTTTACAGTAATTTTTAAATTAGCTTTCCTTACTAATTATTATGTTATACGAAACAAAATTGATAAGATTTACGTCCTTCTTAGTGAGATGTTTAGGGGGTTAATACAGGTAAATACACTAATTTGGGCTAATCTAGGGGTATAGGTATTTTCTAAACTAGAGTCAATCTGGCAAAACCAATGTCATATTCGTAATCAGCGACCTTGAAAACTCCAGAAAACACTCTTAGATGTCCTGCCAAAAAATTTTTTTCTCATTTTGTTGACCAGTGTAATTTGTATCATATGGTGTGTGTCAATAAAAAATTCGTTTTTTTCTGAGATCTCATGATAAAGTTATAGATGTTTCCCTTTTTTCAATTTGATGAAAATTCAGAAATTGAAAACTCTAATCGTATGGCAAAGAGTTAGAAATATCAAATCACTAACGCTTTGTTTGTAGGTGAGTCAATGTGTTGTGTCGAATAGTTTTCCAATCAATCCGATGGTATCTGTTTTCGTTATTCAAAATGGGTAAGTGAAAGTTTAACTTTATGGGTTATCTGAGAATTAAGAAGTGGAAAGCTTGCAATGGAAAAAAATACCTTAAACCTAAACTTTTTAAACCTATTTCTATCATCTATGGACCAAAATTAATCCAATAGGCTACTTTTTGTGTTACAGTTATAATAATCTGCCTACATGGTCAACCTCTCTATCTTAATGGCATCTAACAACTTGACCTTACACTGTGAAAGTGCGTTAATACGTTGTCTGTTTGTCTACTGTGTCATACAGACTTAACACTTTTTTATTGCATGACGTAAAATTTTGAGCTAAACCCATCAGCCTAAAAATTTCTGGCTACATTATTGTGAAATGGTCCGTTGAAAGCCGATTAGATTATAGGCTTAACATAGGACCATTAAACTTAAAAAAAGGTCATGGTGAAACAAAAATGCTTTTATTTACAGTTGTCCAATTCCTAATCAGAGAAGTTTTTTAGTCGATGATACAAGACCGGGACGATTTCAATTCGGCTTCTCATCTTTCACCTGGGTCCCTGATGTTGTCCAACAATTGTGCATAACTTGCTTTGTACGTGTTTGTAACGCCGGTCCCAGTTGCCAAAGGATGGTAAATATCATACAAGTATTCAGTGGAAGAGATAGAAAACCATCAGTTCATGCCCTCCAAAAGATTGTAAACGATTATATTTCAAACAAAATCTATCTGAAGTAGAAAACTCCGCGGATCCTCGATTGACTTTACGTTGATACGGGTTTAAAGTAATCGCCCCTTTTTTTAATGTCTGAAGTAGCCTTGATGTTTACGTCAATATTCGGATAGTGTTTTAGACTTGTTGTTGTTGATGAAGGCTGATCATCATGTTAATGATGTGTTTACCACGAGCACACCTACACCCTAAACTAGGGCATTAGGATTAGGTATCAACTGTGTAGGAAATTTTTAGATTCAAAATTGGTTATTATCAATCTCACAAAACCCACTCCTTAGAAAATACTTAAGTATGCCACTGCCAGTACCATTTGCGTAGCTTGCCTATACAAAAATTCAAGCTCACTAAAGTTACTGTACTTTCAAAAAGTTGATCTTGGCTTCTTTGTTTTTATCTTGTTTGGTAGGCTTTATACTTGGCTTCGCAATAGCATAATTACAAGACAGTGGCAACACGATTTTAAACTTGTGTTAATGTTTTCGAAGAACTGTGCAGCCAGAAAACGAAGAGATATCGACATGTTGGGTCACAAAGACGATTTCCAGCAAGTCTCTTTAGGTCCTATTATGTTAAAAACAAGGAAGAATACTTGCACAAAAGTAAGTTTAAGAAATTACAATCATCAGATAACTATTCTAACACAAGTTTTTGGACAGCCGTTTTTAAACAAACTTTTTCAAGAATAAATGTTTGTGTTGATATCTTTGATAAATGCAATAATACGTTTTTCAGCACAAGTCTTAACCCCCACAACCCACATGAAGTTCGTTTTGAGAAAAACAACCTATTTTTTTAATTTCTCTTTTCTATGACTTTAAACTGCTTTTTGCCATGCAGATTGTAAAGTTAATAAGATGGCTTTGGAAGCAAAGCGAAGCAGGCTGTTAATATTTTTTCACCGACTTTCACCATCATGTTTGAAAAGACAACTTTTCCCGAATCTTGAGGATGCTTTTCATAATATTGCACTTCGGGCTAATTTTGTCAACACCATGATTACTACCATAGCCTAAGGTTTTGCGACCGTGCCATATTTTCATCTGAAAATGTACTAAACAAACGTCAAGTTTCTAAACTTTGGCGTTAAAACCTGATGAGGCCTAGCGTTTGGCTTCCAGTCCAGATGCTATCATAGCGATGTGACCGACGTCCACGCCTTGAGCTACTGTAGTTACCTTTAGGTGTCTTATTCGCTATTTGCAGAATGAATTGCTGATCCCCTTACATTTGTCACTTACTCGGTAGCAAAACGTTTTGCTATTTATGCAGAATAATGGTGGGTGCTCTCATATTTGCACTCCATCTGGCACAAGTTCACACTTCTGTTCTTGTCGCCACGGATTCTCACTGATGCCAGATGGAAGAAATTGCTTTGGCGTGGGAGACAATTTAGAAAAGCAACTAGCAGGTGGGTGCTTTAAATCTTGCAGTGTTTGTTTTCCAGTGTTAGCACCTAACGACAGAGATCAGCTCATTGGTCCGCCCCTTTAGCTCAGTGGTTAAGCGCCTGGCTCAAGATCAAGCGGCGCTGGTTCGCCTCTCGGGGTGTGCGCTTGAGCAACGCACTTCAAGACTGCTCTCCATTCAGCGGCACCTAGTGGATGGAATAACTCCCCAGCAACAACACTTCAACAATCCGAAAACTTCACTCTGTCAATCTCGGCACCCGACCATGCGTCAAGAGCCTCTACAAGTATGAGAAACTACCAGAAGTAACCTATCAAGACTTTGTCAGTCCGAGGATAAAGATTCAAAATCAACCAGCGAATGCATTTTTTTTCTTTAGTGTTGTGCTTGTTTCAGAGGTTGTTTGTCAGTTTATTGATCAGCATATGACCAATAGACAACGGGTCTCTGGCTTCCCTTAAGGTTATGTCGTCTTTGTTCTTCATGAAAAAATTATCTTGACAATAATAAAAATGCATAGGCAAGTTTTAGAAACTTATTGGTTTTCGAAGCAATGTACTTTTACTTCTGACAACTTTGCTGTTTCTAAAAACACATACGTTTTAGTGCTTTTTCCGAGATCAATGCGTTCACAGACCCTCTAAAAGTTTAAAGCTTCCTATAGATCAAGGGCCAAATGAACACGTGTAAATTAACCCGAGGGCCACAATACACAATAAGAAATCAATAAACAAAATACTTAATCAAAATACAATAAACAACCAACTTTTCAAAGCGCGGAAAAACTAAACCCTGGAAGAACTAACTTTGGCAAATACCAAGGTTACTATTGCGATAGCGACACAACAAGTGAATAAGCAATGTGATTGTGATATAACAATACGAGTTTCTCGCACGCAACTAAATGGCTCGACAGGTGCTAAAAAGTCATAAGTTTGATGGGCATCTTCAGATTTTTCGAGCAATTTTATAGTGCATTTTGTCTTTCTAACTTTATATATAAAAAAATATGTACTGTGATTGTTAAATATTTCAAAGTTTAAAAATACATCGCGGGCCGCGTATTTGAGACCCTTGCTACAGAACATAGGTTGGGAGCGGTTACTGGTGTTTCAAATGTTTTGGATTGTAGTCGCATAAATGGGAAGAACTAGACTTTTGCGCTTATAGAGGGAACATGTTTGTAGTGGGACGAAATGGTAGGCTACTAACCACACATATGGAATATGGATTAAATGCCCTGTTTTTGAACAAAACTGTATTCAGATACGGGCTAGTATTTACATTTAAGCTACTTTGTCTACAACTACCAGAAAGCACAAACTGTTATGTTTACATTGATTCAACGCCTACAAACGTTGAATCAATGTAAAAACGACGGGTTGTGCTGTCTGGGCAACTACTACTACTACTTGTTTCTGATATCAGTTGCTTGCCCCCTGTGATTTAATAAACTTTCCTGATGTTGCACATTGGCTACAGACCTGGTAAAATTTTTGTTGTTTAATTTCAGCACAATCAAAAACATTTTAATAGCCTACTTTACATTAGAAGTAAAAAGACGAATCAATTCGCGATTGATGAATTATAACTGTTTCTTACCATAGGGCTATTTCATTAACTATATTTAATGATATAGCCGATTTACTTCAGCCCCCTTCAAACATGGGTCATATTTTCTTAAATTGCAGAATGGACGACGTCAGATAAAGACAAGCAAGCAACTTCTGTATCCAGCAGAGAAACCTTCATTCATGATGTGCCAATAGATATTTTCTTGATACTTATTTGCTTTATTATCTTTGCGTTGCTAATACTTATGCAGAAAAGAAATAATAGTGCGATTAAAAATTCAAAAGTCTAACACTCACAATTTTAAAATAATTAAACTGCAATATTTACACACGACCACACCACCGAACGGCAGTGAACATGAGCACGTCTCCGCAGTCGATATCATTATCAACATCTGCCAGAAATCGCTTAAACTAGCGATGATCAAGCGCATTTGCACGAATCCAATTTACTGTTGATGTTGCGATTTCTATCACATTAGACATTTTCTGAGACTTAACAACGATATTTTTTTTGGTGTAAAATGCAGTGGTGGCATGCCACATCACAGGAGCAACATTATCCTCTGCACGCCATCTGTTAAGGGGTTCATGAAGACCTTAATTCAGTGGTTCCCAACCTGGGGTTCGCGACCCCCAAGGGGGTCGCAGAGCATTTTATAGGGGGTCGCGAAGGTGTTGCTCATGCAACAACAAATGTGAATGTAAGTAGGACGAGGTACCGGTCCGCTAGCCATTTCATTCGGATTGCTTGTAGCACAACATTACTACATCAGTATGCGTCCACGGTGATGTAATAAGCGTGACTGTAGGTCCTACAGTTACATCACAGTGGACGCATACTGTGTAGGACTATTCGTTGTAAAAGTGTAAATTGAAACTCTATTAACGAAGTAGTCTTGTATATTAAACAACAGAGATCAGTCAATACTCGAGATTGCTAAAAAATAGTTAAAGGGAGCATCGTTCCATGAAGAAAAAACGAAAATACGTTGAAGAGTACATTAACCTTGGCTTTACTTCTATATTGACCAGTGGTGTTGAGAAGCCACAGTGTGTTCTCTGCAACGTTGTTCTTAGGCATAGACTTACCATAATTTCTTGGGCATAATCCGGGACAAACTCAAAACTATGAATGGAATAACTGGACGAAAGGCCGAAGGCCTGAGCTTGGCAATTTTTTATTCCATGTTTATATTTATAAGCTTTAATATTGCATAATAAAGTATTCTACTTAGATTGAATAAAATTTTTTATTACTTTATTTAAAGGAAAATACATGTTTCTCGGCAGCCGATTTGTAGCAAGAATTGACAGCGATAGACACATGTTTCGCCCATGAGGCTGGGCTTATCAGTATCGCACCGTATTCTGCCACAAATTTATTCGACCACCGCTTTACCAGTCAGTTTAACTCTTATCTTTGTGGAAACAAAGAAAGAGCCAACAAAACCAGCAGGCGCCAGGGCAGAGGACATTGTGAAGAAAGGGGCGTTCTTCCCGGCTATCAGCACAAGGCTGAGCACTCACTAGTACAGCGAGCAAAATACATGTTAATTTAAGCAACACTAAGTCACAAATCAGACATTTATAAGAAAAAAAAGAACAAGCACTGAGAACAAAGTAATAACACTAACTAACTCACAAATCAAACATTTATAGGGGGATGCATTCAGAAACCATTGGCTTCATCGTTTCATTGAAGTCAATAGAATAATGACGCAATAAACGTCACTCATTATTCCCTAACTAAAGGATTTCTCAAGCTATACGCGATATTTTACTCAACCTAATAAGCTAAAAAAATTAAGATATTAAAATAAGTCTCGAGTTAAAGCAAAGTTAAGTCTTTTGGGACGGAATTATTTCATAATTTTGCATCAGGTTGGAGTTAATTTTGAAAATTTCACTAAAGTAAAATTCCGGGACATTTTGCTAACCGGGACGGGACACCGGGACGGGACACCGGGACTGTCCCGGCCAAACCGGGACGTATGGTAGGTCCTTAGCGCAGAATCATTGAAATGAAACCATCAAAATTGAAACGCCATTTAGAAACCAAACACCTCCAACATGCTAAAAAAGATGCAGCATTCTTTAAACGCCATGAAGCTGGTCTCAAGCGGCAACGGCTTGACGCTACTGGAAACTTTCATCAGGCAAATGTGGCTGTAGTTCAGGCGTCCTATAAAGTCGCACTGGAAATTGCCAAAGGAAAGAAACCAAACCTCACACTATTGGGGAAACACTTGTGAAGCCATGCTTGTTAAAAACGGTAAGGCTGGTTCTCGGGGATGCAAGTGCGGCGAAAGTTAAACATTTTTAGTGCTGCCTTTTGTTGTGTTATTTGTTAATAGTATACTTGCATTTAGGAAAGAACATAAGTGGGAGTCGCGGTATCTACGAAAATTTTTAAAGGGGTTCACCAAGACAAAAAGGTTGAGAACCACTGCCTTAATTCTTCCCTAACGTGGAAGGACACCGATCTTTTACAACTGAACACAGTTTTGACGGGTCCAAATGTGCTTACAGAAGACTTGAACGAAATTCACACAACGTATATATTTCTTTTGTTGTTCCATAAATGGAATGCAAAGTGAGAAATTGTTCGCAAATGTTAAAGTCTGGCGTGACTCTCCTGAAAAACATAGCAAATTGCTCTCTATCCGTGGTGTGGAGAAACGTTATTTCAAGCATTTTCGTTGCTAGCAGGTTAGTTGTGTGACAACCACGTGTTCTCGCCATTTTGGACTGTTCTTCCAGCACAATTAATATATTTTTGCTGCATCGATGAGGGGCTTGAGGGCCGTAGGAAAAATGATTGAGAGCCGCTGTTGAAAATCACTAGTTTAGACCAGCCACTACACTTAGAGGATTTAATATGCCTGTTTGAGTAAATAATATCCTCTCCTTGGCGCATCGATATTTGTTCAAAAATTAATTTATTCTTTGTTTTATGACCATTCCAAATTAAAAGTTCCTTGAGGTTTATAAAATGTTTCATCACTTATCTCATATTAAGCTCTTTAGAATGTTCTTTACAAAACTGATGTAGTCTATACTGACATAACCACACACACTTTAGTAGGCAAAAACATTTTTTATTGGGCCAACTATTTTTAATATTCAAAGAAAAACTTTTAAGAAAAGTAGTGTGTTAGTGCCAGGATTCCTGGGAATGTTATTTATTAAGCGCAATATAAAACTTTGGTCTGCACTTGCTCCCTCTTTTACCCCACCTGTATACCTACGCTCATCTAGTTCTTCAGAGTTGTTGTGGATTCCGTGGGTTTCTCAAAGTACAGTTTCAACATCATAGACTCCATAGATGACGTGCACATTATCGCATCTACTTAAAATGTTAAAAATTTGCAGTTTTGACACAGATTTGGTTTAGTTTGTTTTTTCCTCAGTCGTGTTACTATAAGCTTTAGTTTGTTTTTGGTTTGATCAAACATGGTTGTGGACATGTAGCATAGGCTACTGTGATATTATGTAGGCCTACTGCTATTGTGTTGATGTCGTGCATTTTTTGCCACATTATTCAGTCCTTTGAAAACTAAATAAATGACAATTGACTAAAACAACATTAGTTTTAATAAATCATCTTAGTTTTTATCGTAATTTGTAACATAAATCTTTCAAGTATGATATGTGGTGTTTACATAAAAACATGAGTGAAAGCTTATTTTTTTAACTGGAAAGGT
Organism: Aplidium turbinatum; assembly: GCF_918807975.1. Lineage (NCBI taxonomy): Eukaryota > Metazoa > Chordata > Ascidiacea > Aplousobranchia > Polyclinidae > Aplidium > Aplidium turbinatum. Next base: position 43,349,208 of record NC_137472.1, on the reverse strand, counting down.
GTTAGTTTTGTATCATTCGAAAACCACGTATGTTAGGCTCACACATTTTCCGCTGCCATGCATGGGGTCGATGTTTGATGTCAGCTACGAATTAACAACACGCAATGAACATGTTATTGTGTATCTGTCGTGACAGCACACGACGCATACTCGCACATGTTGGCTCGCATTGCAATGTCACAGCACAAAACAGTTACATAGTATGTGTGCATCAGACAGTCTAGTACTTACAGTACATATACCCACTGTAGTTTTACTCGTAGTCCTCTTTCGAAAAGGAAATGGCTTGGAAACCCTGGTCTCCAACATTCAAGTTTGCTGATATGCGGTACGCTGAAAAAAGCGTGATAAAATGACGACACGGTGTGGCGCCAAAGACTTGCAAATCACTTAAACTAAAAAAATTAAAATTAAGGTACAAAAGCTTACAATGGAACTTTAGCTCATTTTTTCAGTTATTTCTCGTTTAGCTGCAATGACAAAGCGAGACGTAGGTGAAAACTGTTTTTCACTGTACAGATTGTAATTGACGATTCTGTCGCTGCGCATGCTGCAACGTCACGGAGTGACAGCAACTGCGGTTGGGTCTCTACGACAAGCAAGCTGGAAAACATTTCAAGAAATTTGTGTTGACTTTGCTTCGGTTTTAGCTCTAGGCAACCGATCAATCAAATTGTTGGGACACCATTGCACAAAGCTACAGGCAAGGCTGCAAGCACGATGCAATACTCTTTCAACCGGTTAATGAGTCCCTTGCCAAGCAAAAACAAGTAAAAGCTGAGGTTACTTCGGAGATTATTGCACAATGCCAATGTATTTCCGACTAACCTTGAAATGATACTGCTATTTTGCATTTATCGAATGCTGGCATTTGCACAACAATCTAACCTCTTAGCGTAATTTGTTCAGGATCGATTTCGCTGTCATAATAGCATCTTCAGCTTATTCAAATATACTTTGAAATGTAACTTTAAATTCTCCGTAACATCGAGAAACCGGAACAAAGTCTGAGAGACATCAGCGTCTCCTTTATCACCTAACTTTAAACTCACACCTTTTCTTAGTTTAATTTCCAATATGCCATCAGATAGACGGCTGATGTTCAGTGTTAATATTGCAGGATGTTTTTTCATGACCATTTTATCCATGCACGACGAATTTTTTACAACAACACTGTGCTACGTGCAAAAGCAGTCAAAAATGACAAAAAACGTAAAAAGGTGATTTTGGCAATTGGCATGAAATATCTTCAGTAGAACAAACTGAAAATAAAATACGGCACTTTCTCTTTACTGACCTTGCGTCACCGCTGGTTACGCATGCTGCATGTAATCACTGCTTAGTCACCTTACTGGTAAAAATATCTGCTGCTCAAGTACTCACTGGTGTGATACTTTTCAGTCAAGTTCAGGAAATTTCATTGGTCGATCATCATAGATCTTTCTGAAAGCGGTTGAGCTTTTCCTTCTACTGAGATAAAAAGGTAAATACAGTATTAATAAGAATTTTTGCTTAGGTAAGAATGCTGCAGCCTAGAGTTGAGATGAAATGGTAGCCTACCAAACAAACTTTTACGATATGCCAAGATTTTGTTAGCTAGTTTTGTTTGTTGTTGAAATAACGTTTTATGAAAGTGAAGCATATTTGAATTAAAAAATTAACAGGAAAAATACAGCATTTGAAATATAGCTCGCAGCAGTGTTACGTTGCTATTGCACCTGCTGATTCAGTTTTGTGAAATTTTTACTTTTAGCAAAAATGAGTTTAGTTAGCCGGAAAAAAATCTACTAACTACTTAAGGATTCGTAAGCAAACCTTCGCTTAGACTGTAGGGCGCAGTTAAGACTATCGCAAAATGAAGCTTCTACATATAAAGTATAAAAATGATTTTGACTTAGGCTACCTTTACAGTTAAACTACAAGCCAAGAAAAGTTTTTTTTTCTAATTTCAAACTTTCCAATCACTTTTTCATGAAAGTTCCGACCATCCAAGAAAGTTAAACGTTTATATTTTTGTATTAGCTTATTATGTGAAAGTTTAATATAAGTTTCTCCAGAATGAAAATTCTAAATGAAAATTTGTAACAAGAGAGTTGCATGTTTTCGCTTGTGTACAAAACCCAAACTTAATAACAAGCATCAAGAGAATCAAATAAATGCTAATTTAAAACATTATGTCACATATAGCCATGGCCCATGTGCCATACAAAAATCAAGGAAGTCTACCTTCATGATTTTAAGTCTGTTATACTGGTAGTGATACAAATTTGTCAGGAATGATTTGGTTTTGACTTGTACGCGTTTGTACTTGAATAATTTGTAACTCTTCAATGCTTTCACATAGCTCATATTCTATTTTATAGCAAAGTGATTTATATTGATATCTCAGGTTTAACGTAACAACTCGACTTTCAGCTTTTTAACAACTTCAGTTTAATCACCATTGGGCGCAGCGATGCTGTTGTTTTTAATGATGCAGTTTATTGCTTTTTTCATTGTCCGAGGCAAAGATATTTTATCGACTTTTTTTTCTTATAATCAGTGACATTCCGTAAATGTACATTGAACATTAAACTCAAAATCAATAATAATAACAATAATATAGGCGTGGTCATGTGCAAAACTTCGATATTTGTTATAGAGACCTTAAGTCACTGTTCTTGTAAATGAAATGTCACTTTGTTTTGTTTAACGGTCACTAGAAGATTCTGAGACACTAGAAGCCAGGGCATGCAGTAAATAAGGAAACAGTTTCCACAACTTGGTTACTTTGACCTGATTTTATTAGTTCTTTCCGAAGTTAGATATTTGCATTTCCTTGCACGACATCTCATATCAGGAAGAAATCTTGTTTTAATGCACACATTTTAAGACTTCCATCTACTTAAGTTAATATTTGCAAGCCATTCAAAATGTTTCCTCTCTCATAAAATCTCCATCTCGGAAATCGTCAAATTGGTTTTACCGATTCTTGTATAAAACCGCTTTTCGTTCTTGAAAATAAAGGAACTAAAACAACGTGCTGTTACGTCGACAATATGTCAACTAGAGCAGATTGGTTGGCAAGGCTTGTAAACTCTTCTTCTTTTGTTTTGCTGTAGCGTGTAAACTTGGGGTTATTGAAAGTACATGCGAAATCAGTTACACATTGTTAAACCTAATTTGAAGGTTAAATGTTTTCTTGTAATGCAACAAATTAAGGTTTAACATCTGCAGCTCTATTCGACAAACAGGAAGTTGTATATTTAACGAGGTTTAGTCAAAAACTTTGCCCGTCTCTTTTACTAAATGCATGGATGCTATATATTTCTTCTTTTTTTCTGCTTCTTGATTTCTATTTTTAAAAAATGCTTTTTTAATTGACGCGCTTCAAAATATTGTGTTTTGCCTCTCATTCGTTGCGAAAGGCGATTGTATAAAAAGAGTTTTTACGACGTTGTGATAAAATAATAAATGTAGCTTTTCGACTAAAAGGGAACGTCATAGGTTTGCAGCTGATCAACTCTATTCACTTTTTATACTGAAATATATAAAACTACTTTTTTTCATAGAGTAAGTCGTGTAAGACATTGAGAATTCTCAGCTCTTTGAAAGAGAAGACGGCTCTGTCTTGAAAACATAGACCTAGCGATATTTTGCTTGCGATGCTTTTGGAAAACCCAGCCATTGAAACTGTAAGCGAGAGAAAATTGTTTTCAACGTGTATCTGCGTCATCACAATTGCAAATGAATGAAGTTTGCCTCAAGGCAATAAAAGTCTTGAAAAAGGAGTCTGGTTTATATTTTATTTCAGTGACAATCGTTGTCTTTAATGAAGAGAAGTTGCCTCGGTGAGGGTCAGTCATTAATATCCATTGGTCTTCAAAACACTGCCGCAATAATTTTTTTTTTTCGTTTAGCCAGCTATGCTAAAAATATTGTTAACATAAATTGCTCTCAGCGAGAAGTATTGAATGACAATTCTATAAAATTATAATTTTTTTTGTCAAGATAAAATAATTAAATCTTTTAGTGTTTCTTTAGCTAACAACGAGTTTGTACAGAAGAAAACGGTAGCCTACTTTTGAGAAAGATAGTTAAACTCAAATGAACGGTAGTTAGACACAAAGTGATACTTTTGGATGGTTTAATCAAGACTGAGAATTTCGTATTTTATTGAAATCTGATATTATCGGAGATATTTATTTTAGAAAAATATTTACTTTGTGCATTCAAAGGTAGCCTATTGTTAGCTTTCAGATGAAGTTTTTCTCAAAACGCAATTGATTTTATTTCTTCATTTTCTGTTTGTTGACAAAAAATGCTGCACTTAGATCTGGAAAATGTCAAGAACAGAATCTGTAGAACTGGAAATCTACAAAAGATAAAAATTGCGATAATGCATATCTAAGTTAAATATGTGATCAAGGTCTGTAAAGCAATGTGCAACATATTTGCTGTGCTGTGTATTCCGCACAAGACACCATGTCAACCCAATTTCCATAAAAATTACTCTTGTATCTTGTCTTCAGAAAAGCTGTATGCATAGCAGCTCAAATTGCATCATCAGACGCCCTAAGGTCTGCTTTTCGAGTACAGTTGTGTTCCTTGGGGAATAGCAATTGGCGCCACTATTATCGCATTTTATGAGAATTTGTTTGGTTTGTGTCGAAATGGCACTCTTCATACTGTGCATAAGTGTGCATAACAAAGTAGGGTTCAAATAAATTGTGCATTCTCGCTAAGCCCGAGTTTGATTAAACAAATCAGATGTGGCGTGTGCGGTGAGGTAGATGGGTTTTGCATGCAAATAACAAACTCTTTAATTTTTGTTCCCTTTCTTGAAATGCCTCACTGGCACTTGGCGCATTGTAAAGTGCAGTCAACGTTATCCATCAATTAGAATAAAAGCGAAGCAAAACATAGATATACTGCATATCATAGTGCACTCAGATGAGGTTATTTGTAGGATGTGTTTAGCCTAGGTCATGGCATTTAGGGACTAGGGCAGTTTTTAGTTTGCTTTTCAAGGCCGGTTGTAATCATTGCAGTGAAGTGAGAGTAAGTTGAACAAACTTGCAAGCGACTTCTTGAAGTTGGAGTGTTGACTCTGCACTTTTGAAGTGTTTTTTTTTCAGTTGAGTGCTTGCATTAGGGCTTGTCCTGTCAGTTTGTTGACATAGATATAAGTTATAGAATCTTGATAGCAATGTGGTGCATTATCGATTTCAAAGCAAACTTTCATTTTTGTAGTTGTTGAGGCAAATTGTACCTTACTATGTTCCTTGTACCTCACGTTGCTTTATTACTTCTGTTATGTTAGTTTGAGATCAGCTTGGTAGCGTAAGTCTGTTAACTCAAGTTTTCAAAGATTATTTTACACTTCAACATTTAAAACACTTTTTTTGTTTCAGAAACAGGAAAAAGATACCAAAGCGTTATACTTACTTTTTATCCAATTACTTATATTTAAAGTTATCGAAACATTGATAGAAAGGCATCCCGAGTCAAAGAGGATATCACGAAATACAGAAGAACATTTACCGCTTGTACAGTTATTTATATTGGGCATCGCAAGCGACCTTTCACAATAAGAAAGGCTTAAGAATCTCGGTGCGATGAAAATGACAGGAATGGCTCAGATGTTAAACCACCAAAACCCAAATCATGCAAGAGACTCGTTTTTACGCTTCAACAAGTTACGTCGTGAAGGAATCCTTTGTGACCTCACAATTTTAGTGCAAGGCGAAAAGTTTAAGGTAATTTTTGTTTATTTTTATTTATCAATAAATGCTTTGACCACAACATGTCATGTGCACGCAAAAAACAACGATTTTCAACTTAACCGGTACAGGCAAGTTGTATATAATTATGTTTAACTGCGGTGACATTACAGTGACTTACCCATACTCTCAACTTTGCACTTATCAATTAATTATTTACATAAAACAGCTCGCAAAATAACAGCACTGTCTTTATTTTATAAACAGGCACACAGAGTGGTACTGGCCGCCTGCAGTGATTACTTCTTCACAGCAATTTGTGGAGGAAAATCTACAGCATCCGTTTCAGTTTCTGATTCAGCATCTGGGAGCCACATGACAATAGAGCTCCAATATGTCACCAGAAAGGGATTTGTTCCTCTTCTTGATTATGCCTACACTTCTGACTTGAACGTCAACGCAGCTGACGTGATCGACGTACTTTCGGCAGCCAGCTGTATGCAAATGTTTGATGTGAGTTTTTCAAGGAACATAATGTTCTGGATGGACTAGATACATCTGTATGTTTCGTATGTTTTAAGTGTATATTTTTAGGAAGTGAATTTTCATTAATGAAACTCCGTCTCATTGTGAAATGTGATAAATTTTCGGAGCAGAGAATCAAACGGCAAATTATATTTGTATTTTACTTTTTAAAATGCAATTTATTTTCTTTTTAGGTTGCCACTGCATGCTCTGAGTTTATGCGTTCAAGTTTGTCATGGACTCAAACCCAATCACATTTAACCGGCTTTCCCCTGATGCCCGGCCAAAGACCTGCTGCGATGATCAATGGACAAAATGGTCATGATCAGAGTTCTGGTTCCCCTGCACATGGGAGGCAAGTAGTTTTTATACTTTTTCTAACAAAAATATTTGTTTTGAAAATGAAAAAAAAAATTCATACGACTTGATCTTTTGTAAATTTGTGAATTTTTTTGAAGCACTACGTTAAATAAAACAAAATGCAATGAGGAAATTTTTTGTAAAATATGAAAATAAATATTGTTTTGTTTATCTTCAGGTATAGCGGTTTACCGGAAGCTGTCAATAATTTATTGCAAGCTACGTCGGTGATGTCTGGCAACCCTGCAGCGGGAAGTCCTGCTTTGGGGCGACCACCGGTGCTGATCCCCATCTCTTCAATGAATCCTTATGATATCAACTTTCGACAATGGGCTGGATCTATGAGTGCTGGTAGGTTAATATTGTTTTTACAGTTAACAAAACTGTGAGGAAAAAATTGTTGTAAATATCTTTACGATGTTTTGAAAATTAATCAGTTAGTTTTTTTCTATTACGTAACAGGAACACACAACCTCATCTCTCGAATTGTAAACGGACAATCCAACAAAGCGGCAGAATCTCCCCCTTCATTGTCTCCTGTATCACCCCCTCAATCTTCCGTAGTGAGCAGCCAGTGTAGAGAGCGACGTCGTTCTTCTTTGCAACCTCAGACAGGACAGGAGCGACCAAACCCCTTTGGATTAGCCAGAAGCGAAGGAGGGTCTCCTGTCACAAAAGAAAACGGTAGGCAACTAACTAATTGCTTATCAATTTAAAGACAATTCGAAAAAATGAACAGTTTAAACAAACAATGCAAAATGACTTTCATAAGGACGTGTTACGTTGCAGAGTTTGAATCACCAAGAGAACAAAATCAAATCACATCTGAAGCGCAATACCACAGTTCAAGCAACAACAATAACAACAATGACAATGATATCATCACGGTTGAAGAAACTTCTGACAGACTAAGTGATGAAAACGACAACAGAAGATCAGCTGTCGTAGAATTGGATACTGCGAGCGACGAGGAAATCAATCCCATAAAAAGTGCAGGTTCGTGTTTGTTCTATTCCACGTTTGCTAATGGTTTTATAAAACCCTTTGAATTTTCTGCTTTTAAATTTTGAATTTCGAATAACTTGCAGTAGCCTATAAACTGACGCTCAACCAAGTGGGTAACTTGGTTGCAGACAGACTCAGATGTCACGCTACGTCGGTGACTGTGCAACAAGTGCATTGATTTTCTGTTTCTCAGCAACAGAATCGTTTTATGTCGTTTGAAGGATTGTATCGATTTTTCAACAGCCGCTCGAAACGATACCTCATGTTTATCACTAAATATTTGTTTATTGCTATGCTATAAGTTCTCGCGTCTATTCAACCTCATTTATCGACCCATTTGACTACACTCACCTCGGCACCTACATGTTATTCAATGTATTTACGGCTTTGTTGTTGGCAATTGGATAATTATAAAAAGCGGGTTTTTTATCCTCATTGAACGAGTAATTAGTTTTGAAGTGTGCACTGAAAACAGCTCATCATGAACAGCAATTATTATACTTATGATGCACTTAATCATTTCTATATATCGATTGAAAACAAAACAGCTCAAGAATTTCTCAATAAAAAGGTTACTTAGGTCTTAATGCGATTATTGCGAACGTGACGTGTCAAGCTTGAAATTAATTCAAATCATAGAGCTATTTTAGCAACAGAAAATGTTCCACTTTGCCTGGTTTTCTCCGTAACATTTAACATTCGTGGTCTTGTTGACCATGCTCAGTTGCTCACTGTGCTTGCATAGCGAACAGCCACATAATTTCAGGTGCCAGCGAAACTTGCCGTTGCTAAGCAAATGTAACGAGCCCTGCAAATCAACTTCTATGCCAATCGTGGAAACTCGTTTTGCCGTAAACGATCCCCACGCGCTGTCACTTCAAAGCTTCCGACTAAAACTGTCAGGTTGCTTCTTTCATGTTTTCGTGAGTGTGTTGGTTTTTTATGACAAGTATGTTTTTTATGAGTGTGTTGATGACAAGTATAAATACTTTGCTGCAAATAAGTTATAAATATTTTTACACACAGAAAAACGACATTAAAGTTTTTTTTAGTGAGCATCAATGAACACTTCTCGATGTATAAGATTTGTGTCTAAAAATAAAGCTTTCCATCACTATTTTTAAAACTTGTTCTTTCGTATCAGGCATAAGAAACGTCTTGATTGAAACACATAGCCTACATGAACAATGGGTGGAAGGGTTTTTATGCAACACGGAATGATATTTAATCTTTTTGGGAATTTTGCTGTCCGACACCAAATGTTCACTTAAATTACCGCCTGGAAAGTTTTCCTTTTATTCATTTTATCTTCACCGATATAGAAACGATTGATTGATTGATTGAGGCTAGTGAACTCAATGGGTACAGCTGTCTTGAATACAGTTTTTAAGACAATCCGTTTTTACTGTTGGTATTCTGCTTTTGTCTGGGAACCCTCGACGCAATTCTTCAAGTGTCACTTCACATTGAAGAACGGATTTTGATTCCTTTCAAGCATCAGGGCATTATGCGTCATGTGAGGTTTCTCGATAACGCATCACAAGAACACCCTTTGTGAAAGTGTAAACTTTCATATTTTAACTTGGCCATTTTTGCATTGAGTCATTGTTCTACGGCTACACATGAATCTAATTTTTTGACAGTGACAGAAATTTTTCTTGCTAGTTTTATCTTGGTAAAAAATAGACATTTTGTGGGTTTATGGTGATTAATATTTTGGTTTGTTCTCACAAAAGTTTTCGATAGTATCTAAAACCAACTCTTTTTTTTCTCTTAAGGCTTTGATAGGATGCCTTGATGATTAGGTCTTCCGTCTGATGAAGACAATGCTTTGCCAATGGCCACATTCATTAATAACCCAGACTTGAAAAGATTGATGTAGTTACTGTTGCCAGAAAAAATGCCAAATGTGAATCGTGAAGTATGCGAAAGGAGTTGTTCATGAAATTGATTTGAAAATAGCATGAGGTGTGTTTACTGAAGGCGTAGGTCACCTTTCTGTGATCTTGCACATATCAAACAATGTCTTGACTTGGCAAGAAATGTGTTTGCTCAGAGATGTATTAAAAGTGTCAGTTTGCGCCTTGGAACAAAACCTGACAAGTCAATCGAAAATGTAAAATTTTCCGCTTGCATCTCCTCTACCTGGTTTGCCTTTCATTAAAGTTTGATATAATCCTCTTGTAAACATGTAACAGTTATGTTAAATCAAAGAAGTTACAAATGTAAAAAATGCAAATACCTAAGGTCCGCATACCAGATGGTCTCAATGTCTTGGCTTGGATTTAGAAGAAACAAGAAAGACAGTTCTGACGTCACAACATTCATGAAAAAAATGAGCGATCAGCCTAATGCAGAGAGCTTATGCGTAAACGCGCAATCTTCACCCTCCACGTATTTGACATTTTGGCAAAGTAATCCGTTTCTTTTAATAAAATTTTCAAGCAATCTAGTTCATGTTGCTGTCTTTCGCGTAAGCCAGCCCATAATTTCTTGAACTAAAATAAACGGCGGTACGGCTACACGTTGACGTTGTATGTTGCCACAATCTTCTGACCAATTTACGTAACCAGAGTTCAATAAAGCAAACAAGTCAATCTCTTGACCCAAGATTAACCTAAGATATTTTTTTCTTGCAATTACTCGACTGGTCTTGAATTCTTTAATTGTGTGTAATCATGAGACATCGTAAAGATCACATAGAAATGAGAATTTGTTACATAAACCTTAAATTTAATCTGGAGAAGATAAATACATTTATTTAAAGTAACTACATGGACACGGAAATTCTCACTTTAACCTTTAAATAAATATATTGATTTTTTTTCTATTTAATTTCTAATTCTGTGCTTATTGCACTGAAGCATTATACTGACTAATTTGAAAGCTCATAACAGTCTTATACATCCAAAAACTTCAATGATACTTCGCGTTCAAGGTGAGGAGAGGTCGTTTACCTGAGCCTCTGGTTAAGCTGTTGTGATTTCATTCGGCGACTGTAACAAACCGTTACGGAATTCCCTATTTTGTAAATTTTTGTGAGTTGTTGCATTATTTTTACGGACGTTAATTAATGACGTTGGGTTCTGCTGAACATGCAATTTATTATCGATAAATTTGCCGTCGTTGCATTGAGCGTTGGTTTTGAACTTTCGCGATCAGTTACTTGAAAGAAATCCGGTCGCATTTTGATCTCTGGGCCAGTCAGAATGTGTCATGTTCCTCCTATAGGCAGCAAATCAATCAGTTTTATTCAGACATTCTTCTTCTGAAGAAGAAAAAGAAGAAGAAGAAGAAGATTCAGACGTTGAATCAATGTAACAACAAACTGATTTACGCGCCAAGCTGTCTGATAAAATGGAACTGAACAACAGAAAATCAGATTGTTAGTTTTCCTGCCACTGTTTCAATCTCAATATTGCGATTAATGTTTTATTTACAAATAAGAACGTTATTGCATCTGTGTATCATTTTCTTCCACCATTTCGCATTTGTTTGTCACCAGTGTTGTGTAGATAACTTTAGCTTGGTATGTCCTTGTTCAATGTTAAATGCATTAATGAGGTTACCTCGCTTTCAGGTTGATTAAGCAGGTCAAACGTTGTAATTACTACCACGCGTATAAACACAAAAACATTTTAACAAGACTCTTTGTTTGATTTTTAGGTGATTTTTGTTTCCATAAAGTTATTGGGCCAAGTTTCTTCTTGCTTCTTTGTTTATGCATTGGGCAGCTTACATTTTCGCACTTAAATGCAAAATTAGCCCACTGGCACAAAACATCGCTCAGCTTGTTTGCAGACTTTCTATTTTTCTGTTATGAAATTAGTCAGATTAGTGAATTGCATAAGCACATTATCTTCGATCAACATGACGATAAGATGAGTACATTTACCGCAGAATTTCTTGTTTTTATCGCTAAGTCTCTCTTGGAAGAATAATCATGGCATGCCTCAAATGTCTTTCGTTATAAAATATGGATCAAAACAAAATCTTCTTTGCAAACGAGGTTATCATTTTCCACTTAACTGTAAATATTGTCAAGATAACAAATCCACATCTCGTTGTCCTTTTGTTTCATTATTTATTACTAAAAGGTTGTGATCTCTCTGCGGTTTCACTGAAGCTTCTTGTTATTGACATGATCCATTGTCGGGTGTGTACAACACAAGTAAACAAATTCGGCCTGTATGACATGAAGAATAAAGTTTGGAAAAACAACATAATCCGTCCACATTGCTTCAGGCCGAATATGTGGCATAGACCTTTGTGTCATACTCCTTGAATGACCTTTAATTTTTTTCTATAATTTTCTATAATTTTAATTATAGTTTAATTCTATTGATTGATTGGGTTTGTTACTTATCGTTTCTTTTCTCTTCCTGTTTTTTTTTGCTTTTGGGCTCATGGGAGACTACATAAAATCTTACAAAGGAACTGGAAGTAGAACTAACTTACACGTTTATTGGGATATAATCTGTTTGCAAACGTCTTGACGACAAATCGTGACGGTAACAGACACCGAATGGCGTTTTCAGTCAAATATACGCAAGGTCATTGACGAAACTGTCGCTCTCAAAATTCGTCCTAAAGTCGAATGCAAAGCACGAATTCTATATTTAAAGTCGGAGTTCCTGTTCCTTGATGAAATTTCATCGCGATTACGCAAGTACGAATGTCGTTCGGACGTCATATACTTTTCGTAATCTCTTTGCTCATCTTTTACAGCTTCACGTTGATATTCTTACGCGTTTTAAGCAGGCAGTCATGCATTGGAATTGGTTACCAATGAATGTTTAACATTTCTCCTTTCAAAATCTATCATTGTAAGTTGTTTAATGAGCATGTTGCTCTTCATTGTTCTAAAGGAATTTAAAACATGAGGAAATTTTTTGATTGTAATTGTTCTACAATTAGACCCGCCTAACCTTGTATTACCTAAATTAGGAATATTAGTAACAGATTTTTGCATATTTGGATTAAAACTATCACGACTTTAGCCAAATTGCCTGGGCTGTGTCATGGACTATATGTAGCTTCCTTATTGTTTGTTCTTCACTTCTTTGTTGTTGACGGCAAAGTGTTGGAGGTGTCATAGAGATTAATTTACAGCACACATCTCATTTGGGGCGGCCGTCTTGCATTTATGCGTTTTCATACAATATCTCTGTCTAAGATGGTAGTGACATCATGTGTGTGCTTTGTCGCATTAGTCAACGGCAAAGTCTCTTGAAATGTGATTTTCTCCTCTCTTGCGGATGTCTCCTTATATAGAGGCCGCTTCCCAGATAGATTGCACTGACTGTCTGCCATTCTGCCCACAGGTTTTTTGTTGTATTAATTTAAAGTTGTACAGTCATTTTCCGTTTTTTATTCATTAAAGAACAGAGCTTCGTTCGTCTAGTTTTCAGCTGAAAACATGAGTTGTTATTTCTTAGTTGCTTTAGTTTAATTTCTTTTCATTCCCGAAAACGCTTGTTTTGTCTGGCTTACTTGTCACCTTTTTTCCAATTGGCAGGATCAAAGCATCTCGTTGTCTCAAAATTTAGCTGTTGAATTACGTCATTCTTTGTCAAGAGATTATTTTCTGTGCAATTTTAAAAATCGTCGTTATGTTATTTTCTCCTTTTAACTACATGTCCATAAAGAACCTATTTGACCTATTCGTTACAAGGAAATGAAGTATTCTTTTTTTATGACAAACAAATGGCGAGCATTAATTTTTCAACACGTGGACATTTTTATGCTCGCAAGCTTATCTTGTATATTTTTTGTAAGCATTTTGATTTCTGATTCACGTTGTTTAGGCAAAAATGTTAACAAAAGTTGCTGATTTAACACTCGCTGTTTACTAAATGTTTTTTTTTAGTCTTTTTTAGTTTAGAGATTACGATTACCGATTACCATAAATAAAGAACTGCTATTTTTGTTTCAACGATGCAGATTTAAAGACGTTTGCTGGAATCGCTTTTTTATAACCAAAACGGTTGAGTTCGGTGACTGAATATACTACGTAGCTCAGGAGTGCCTGTAGTTGGAGCAAATTTTTATTGCGCCATCGATGATCATTAAATTTGCAACCTTTTTTCTTGACAATGACAGCCAATTGGCGTTGCAATAGAACATGAATCATGAATCGGTTCTGCAATGACTTATTATTACCAATTTCGATAATACAGTTACTGATATCCCAATGAACAATAGGCTACTGTAGACACTTGTGACATGCTGTGCCACTTATTCTTTCAACGCGCGGTCAAACACCGCCTACAGTTACACTGCTTTTTCCACCCTTCTTTGATTCCAGGTATTGTTTTGTCAACAGACTATTTTTATAGCAAAATGTCAAATTATTGCTCGTAAATTTCTGAAACCTTGACAAGGAAAGTGTTGATGTACGAATTTTAAATGACCCATCAGAAAATATATCTGTTATTCTTTCTTTTCACAAGTGTTTTTACTGCACTTCAAATAAAACAATAAATCTTACAAATTTTATTTATGGAAGATTGCACACTAAGACCTTAAATATATCTTTGTTAAAAGAAAAGTTTTAAGTAAACCTGCTGTGTTATAATAGTAAGTGTAAACTATGACCTCACATGGAAAGTACCAGCCTCTTTATCCAGAAACAGTTCTTTCTTTTACTGCACCAATTAGGTCAGTCACCTAATTTCAGTTTCCTGTTTGTCCAGACTGGAGATTCTTCATACTAACATGTTAACAGCATTTTCACTTTTACCGCCATCATGTTTTCAACCATGCCTTTGGATTTATTAAGAATAGTCTCCTATTGCCGAATGCATTCTTTGATTCAGCAAACAGATTTTGTTGGGCTCAGTTTATTTTTTTTAGAAAGCCTTTGTTATGAATAAACAGCTTTAAGTTTTGCGATTGCATGGATTTGATTTGCATACAAAGGCAAGTAATTGTATTATCTCACCCAGACCGCAACAATTTGCATTTTATCAACTTGTTTTTGTCCACTAATTTGCTTCTGAGAATGTGTCCATCGTTAGTTGTAGGCTACCAAGAAGGTCCATCACGTTTGTAATGAGAAACTCCTGTAAAAATGTATTGCAAATACGAAGCAAGTTAATAGAACCAGCTTCATTAACATAATAGGGAAAAGTAAACTGCATATTCAACACAGTTGGTGCGACGTGTGAACAAAATGTACTTTCCTGTTTTAATCCTTGTTTTTAATGCATAACAAGCTACACACAAATAAACAGTTCTTCTCAGCATTCACACACGATGAGACTTGTTCGATATCTTATTTTGGAAGAAAGTTTATCTTACCAGAGCATTAGCTTCTTGCGTTCTGTGAAGCAAATTAGGCACGACGCAATCGGTTTTTCTGGTTTCCTTATGTTCGGAGATGTCGTCATTTTAAAGCAAAGAGAACTGTCTAAACTTATTATGCAGTCATATGATTACTAACGTTCTGTCCAACTCACAGTAATTACTGAACATGTCAAAGAATTGTGCGAGAAAAAAAATCATTTCAACACAAATTATTAAATGAGTCAGTAAAGTAGAAAAACAATTTCTTCCGTTTTTATTTTCACTAAACCAATAATATACAACGGTTGGCGTACGACTTCGGTCACCACTGACAGAAGATCGCAACATTCTATGGCCATTGCGTTTATGCAAAATATACCTTTGTCTGCGTGTGTTATATTTCTGGAGAGGTTGGATTACTTGAACTCAAAAACTGGTTAACACGATTTGATTGATGACTTCAGCTTTTCTCATTACGTTTTCTAACTAACAAGTCTTCGGGAGAATAGCATTTGCAAGTCTTGCATGAGAGTGGACATGGTCTGGCGCAATTCAATGGAAGAATGAGAGCTTGTTTTTCTTCGCATCGGTCTGAACACGTTGTTCTTGATGGTATCATTTGGATTTGTCCTTTTTTTACTTGAGGTCACTTCAATTAAGAACCAACCTTAAAAAGCAAATCGTCGAGGTAAATATACAAAAATAACTTTATATGATTTATATGGGAAACGCATCAACGACTCTTTATGCCTTTAATAGTGGTTCTCTCTCTAAAAGTCTAGGCGTGACTTTTATTGGATATTAATGTTTTCAGACATACAATCGCGTGCGAACGACGTTTTTTTACGATCGCCAACAGGAAGCATAAACCCTAACATAAGCACCTGGTTTTATTGCAAGACAATCTCGCACATTTACAACCTGCATAAGCGCAGGTCAACGTGACAGCAAGCATCATGCAGAGTGAGAGTAGTGTCTAATGCTGCGCTTATGCGTTGAATGTTGCTGCTTTGAAACATTTCATGCTCTTTTTTGTCTTTTGCCAAATGGTCCAAATAGAATTTCATGAGACCTATCTAATGACAGAAAGTTTAAATAGAAATTTCGCTTCATAACGAATTCACTTGATAAAAAAAAATCAAATTAGTAATGCACAAGTGATTTTGTTTGGCTATATTCATTAAAATTGTAAGTTAAAACTGTTTCTGGAACTTCGTGCTTCTTTCAAACACTGGTCATATAACAGAAATCATTTTCTACTTAATGAAAAATGATTTACGAGCTGATGCAGTTTAGTTCACTTTATGCACATCCCATCACACTCCAGTGAGCACGTTTGCTTTACATTAATGAGGAGCACATGTTGTTTTTTGGGAATTCGCTTCCATACGAAGGCGATGTTTTGAAAGCGATGTTTGCCTTCCTAAAACTTTGCTTGGCTCCCGCTTGTTGACAGGCATATGCGACAGATGTGATCTCATCCGTACAACCTTTTTTAACAAAAAATCCGTTTTCATTGATTTTCCATCAGCAATTTAAATGAGAAAGTATCATGTAGTTACGGTGTTGCAATTATTCTTTCTTAGAAACTGTTCTTTTATCTGCTGAGTGCCTTCAATGTCGTGACGGCGTGGTCGCTGGCCGTGCAACTCAGTTGACAAACGTTGCTCCTGTTGCATTCTTTTAACGCCTGGCAACCCATTTATGGCCGCTAAATGTTTTTTGTTTGTTTACCAAATTTAGGCTAGTCGAGGTCCAATCGACATGATGAGATTCGTTGCCAGAGTTAAATTCTTTCCTGGCACGGTAATATGCTGTCAATAACAAATTAATGCACAGAAAGTCTATTTTCGTACAAGTTCAATTGCATGTTGTTTCATGTCAGAAGCACCACAATTGATATATCGCGTTTGAATTTGGTCATCTTCCGTGCATTAGCGACAAGGGCGGGTCCGGATGTTTTGCCATCGTGTTTTTTTAGTCAATTCAGAAGCAATCTTTACGCTCTGTTGCTCAACAAATACTTTTACTTTTCATCACGCAGCTGCTGCTACAACAGATAAAATGAGAAAAAAAAATACAAATGTATAAAAACAAGTGCGAGCGAAGAAAATTGGCATCGAGTTCTCTGAAAGGGTTTATTGAAGCGATGACTGATGTCTCCAAATCGTTTTAAGTATTGGCGCAGTGCTCAATGCTAACTGCTTATATCTGCGCAGTGCACAGTTTATGTGAGTCATTTTTTGAATTTATAATCCCACGTTGTCACAAAACTGCAGAGTGTTGTCAAATAGTTTTGAATGGTGCCAAAAACTTTTGAATTGTTGACTTCTCAAAAATGTGATGTGAATGCGATTGTGTCCATTTCTTTATGGTTACCTATTTTCTAAATTGATGGACCTGTTTCTGCAGTAAAATAGGCTACTTTGCTTCACAAGCCACTTCTCAATTAGCCCAAGCTTAAGAAAGTAGTCACGCTCACAAACGAGAACCACTTTATCTTGAAGTCAAACAGTCAAAAGAACTCTCTGGTGCATTTCATTTGTTCAATGGAGTTGTGGCGCTGTCTGAAAACGTACTGGATTTGATAAAAACAAATCATTTGGTTAATTGGGGATAGCATGACATTGCCATATCGATGGCACAAAGTGAAATCAAATCCAGATAATCTTGAGAGAAGTTTTGTTTACCCAACTGCCTGGCGCACCTCTTTTGAATCACACCGAGATTGACAGCTACATGCATAAGAGTCATCTTATCGCTTAGTGCTCTTTTCATTTTTAAACAAACCCATGTTAGCTTTGTCTCAAAGCGATCAAAGCCCGTTGAGCAATCGAAATTAATAATAAACGCACTCTTTTGGACTGTCAAAAGCTGTTTGCATGCTACTTCATAGGGGCATTATCTTTTCATCGATCATCTTGTACACGTAAAGCGACATTTTTGGTCGTACTGAAGGAGCAGCAAGATCGACCGGGACATGAAAACAAAGAAATAATTCTTCAAAAATATACACTGGTGTCGTAGGTAAACGCAGACATTACAAGAGCTTTGAAAAACTACTTTTCTCTTGAACACGGCCGACATGGCGCAACAAGCTGTTTTGATTTCTGCAAAAACTTTCAGTTGTCTAAGTTTGCAAGGCAGATTTCAACGTGGGGTAGTCTAACTTTTGCTTCCCTATTTATTATTTATAACTGTCGTAAAGCGTTTGTGAATTGAGTGTTAATGAAAAATAATTATCCTAATTAGTTCTCAAAACGCGGTGGTCATTTATCTACCTTACCACTCTTCGGTAAATTTTACCTGCAATTAAGTTTTCTGCTTTGCTCGTTTAGCATTTATTGTAAACAGCCAATTCTTTACACACCCCTTGAAAAGTAACTCAGAAAAAGGGCGTCACTGTTGTTTATGATGTTCATCACATTTTCAAGGTTGTTTGTATAAAACTAAAACCGTTGATGGGTCAAATTAGTTTATTTCAAACCGAGTTAAAAACTAATTTTTCTAATCGCTTACAGCTGCGTAACTTGGCGCTTTTTATGATTTGCAGTCGTTTGCAAAATAACAAATGACGCGTAAGAATAACGAGAGCGGAATGACATCTTATTATGTGAGTCATTTGGGGCCTTTGAGATTCAGAGTTTCGGCAACTTCGGAGGGAACTCATCTGACCCAGGTTTAGCGGGAACGGATGTTTGATTAAACAAGAAGCAGCATTTTTTTGCATTTATTCAACTAAAAATAGCGTTAAGTTAATCAAGAAAAATGAGATATTTATTATTCGTACTTTCTTGTTAAAACGTTTAATGTTGTTGTTTTAGCAAAGTGTAATTTAAAACACCATGGTTTGCGTATTTTACGTACGAAAGCAAATTTTAAATGTAAATAAACTTGAAAGCAACATTGGAAGTCTCATATATTGCTTATGTGATCAATATCAGACGAAAATCTATCGATTTTGTCTGGTTGCGATTTTTATGTACGCTGCTCTTGTAAGAAATGGTCAACGTTTGGTTGTTGCGGAATCGTTTCTCCTCTGGTGTCATTATACATTGTCAATCGATCATTTTTCAAAGTGTTAAACAACTAATTTTTATAAATTGTTTATGGCTGCTTTGGTCTGGCTGTCAATTGTGATTCAGTTGAACATGTGAACGTGTAGCTTACACGTCATTCTGTCTTTGAACAGACAGTGGACCAATTAAGTTTGTTTGTTTTATGTTTTCATGGAAGTTCCCATGTCGGTAAACAATTTGGTTTGAATGAAGACCGAATTGCTTCAAATCTTCCTTCTTCGCATAAGTTCGATATTTATCTTTTGACTCCATATTGCTGCAGATGCGATTAACGTTTTGGTTGATCCATGATCTAAGCATGAGTGACAAAAAGCGACGCCACATAAGCTAACGAAAAGTCCCACTGTTCTTAATTTAAAAAGCGATTTCAGTTTGTTTTTGTGAGCAACATTTTGTATGTTTATAAACCAACGTTGGAACGTGGTTACCGTCACTGTCTTCCTGGATCTGGGTCAATTGTTTCACGTTAATTTTTGTAGAGAAAAGCAAGACCGCGTTGTTCAATCTTCAATTATATTTTAAGGATAACCATCGGTTTAATTATAGAAAAACGTGCCATTTCCAGCATAAAATTTACAAACAGTGACAAAGCAGATAGTACCTGGATGTTCAAACAGTTCGTTTGAAGAGTAATCTAACCTACAAATAACTCTCGTTTGGGTTGCTTGTTTCATATTTGACCAAAGTTTTCAAAGTGCTTCAGTGCTGAGATGTTGTGTTGAATTAGTCGTTTGAACTCTAATCTCATTTTCAAAATCATGACAAAAAAGTGTAAGATTTCCAAAACAATCAACTTTCTGCTTTATATACGTATATTAAATTGGTATACAGAACATTACTACAGATTTATAGTTTGGTAATGTCCGACTGATCTGTCGAAGGCTTCATTGACTGAGTGAAGTATCGTGTTTTGTGATGAAAATCAACAATTTGGTCGCATCGGCTTACAACTAGAATATGGACTGTCTGTTAAAAATGCACAAAAATAATTATAAACCCTATCATACGAGTTTGTTCCTCCAGTCTGAGTCAAAATCTATTCAAATAGACTTACGTATTACCCTTAAAACAAATCAAAAGGTGTGATTCATCGTAAATCTACGTAATATAATTACACCTCTTACGCGTAAGATAAATGTAGGTTGTCAGTTAAACTTAACTTGCGAACTATGAAGATGAAACTGGAATTAAAGCAAGGCAAGGCAAACCTGCATGTTAAAACATTTTCTTGCCCTTAGTAATAACCCAAACCTAATTTTCCACATCCTGCTGTAAGACAGCCTTTTTACGCAGGTAATTGCAGGCTTTTGCTAAATCACAGTGATTTGCATGAAGGAAGCGACTTTATACGCACGATTACACTTTTATCTCCTTCTATTTTAGTAAAAATGACTTGCAGCGTAATGATGATTGTTAACCGCAAACTGCGTAGCAAGTTACATCGTGATTTAAATTGATGGATGTAACCTAATTGCAATAAATTATTTTATTTTATGGGCGATACGTTTTAGAGCTTGATCTGTTCCAATACTTGACGTATTTGGACGACTATTTCTTCTTTGCATCACATTAAAGCAACCACGTTGGTAGTTACGTGTGTTTTTTTGCTCTAAAAAGTAAAAGTGTTAATTCCAATTTATAAAATGTAACCATTTCTTTATTTTTCATCAGATGGAAAACGTCCGAGCAATCCACAAGAAGATGCTGAGGATTCTTGGCAGAGTCTTCAAAAGTTATATAGCTTTGGAAAAGGTGATGCGACTGTTCCAAGTCCAAGTAAATCGTTTGATCATGCTGAACACACAAATCTCAATGGCTTTCTGAAGAGCACAATGAATCCTGCACTCCTTAATCACATTGCTACATCCACCAACGGCATAAGTAAGTTTTTTTTGACTGGATAAAATCGGTTTGCTCTTTCTTAATTCTGAATTATCTCATAAAAGGGACAAATTTTACATTAACGTGTGTTTCACATGAGTTTTTACCAAATGTTTTACCAGCGTGATCATATCAGTTTTTAATTGATCAGAAATGGCTTTGGATAAATACAAGGACGGAATCTCAAAGACCGACAAAAACTTGCCGATTCTGCCAGCTTTGAACGGGATGTCAGTACACCGAGCAATTCTCCATCACCAACAGCAACTGCTAGCTCAGCAACAGCAGCATCAACAACTGCAACAATCTCCTCAAAACAGTAAAGATTCTGAAAAAATCATTCCCGACCTTCCTGCCGTTGTAAGTATTTTTTGTTAATGTTAAGAATCTATTGAAGTGATAAATGAAAAACTTTAGATGGGTTATCGTACATTTTCTAGATGTTTTACATTTCCTTTAGCTGCGTTCCCATAGAGAAAACTTTCTTACTTATATGCAAGCTCGTCAGTGCAGTCTGTTGGTCAAATGAAATCGTTAAACTAAAGTGTTTGTTTGTTTGTTCAGCCTCCAGGTGGCCAGTACATGAGTGTGCGCAGACGTACTCTGCAGTCCAACGTACCGAAGCCTCACCAATGTCAGATCTGTGGCTCAAGATTCACCAGGTATGGAATACCTTTTACGTCATAGTTTTCAGCAGGCGTAAAAGCAGTTATCCGTTACACAGTGTGATGCAATGCAACATAGTTGGGAAAAACAACATCTATTCTTAGTTTAAACTTGTTTTACAGTACTTTCAGTATGTGATGATATTTCTCTGGAGAGATGAAATTTAAGTCAATTCTTGCGTCATCTTGTCCGTTAAGCAGCAAGTCCATTATTACTGCTTTGGTTTCCCATCGCAAATCACGCCTTTTTTGTCTGGCAGGTTCCATAATCTTAAGCAGCACATCAAGCTTCACTCAGGAGTTAAACCATACGAGTGTGATGAATGCGGGAAAAAATTCACACGAAATTATACTTTGCGACTTCATAAAATGAAGGTGGGTGGTCTTTAATGCTGTCATAGTTCTATAGCTTTTTTATGCAAACAAATAGACTATTAAATAGCACTTTGAATTGTTTGACTTCGTATTACTAACGCGTATTTTTTCTTTGTCTTTTTTAGGCCCTTCTTTTTCTTTTTTCCTTTCAAACCTTTCAAATCCTTCCCGCAGTGGCTTGCTTTTCATTGCATTGTAAGGCTTTATTGATTTTCGATTTTTACGCATTCAGTCTGTAGCAAATTCTTTTGTTCATTGTTCGAATATTTGACGTAATTTGAACATTTTCAGCATGTTGGTCTTCGAAATTATCAATGTGGAACGTGTAACGCTGCTTTCACAAGCGTTGGGGAATTCCGTGCTCACCTGCGGATTACCATGCATTCCCATCCGCTAGGTAATACTTGCTTGTTTTATTTTCTAGTTCTTTCATTGTTTAGCTTGGCGAAGACAAGAACATATTTCTGCTTAAGTGCAACATGCTCATGTTTGTCAGCCACACCCATGAGGATTGCTTCATGCCCAAACCGTTTGCTATCTCATTCTCCCGATGTGTTTTAGTTCACTTATTGTGATAGTCTTTGTACATAAGCAATATTTATTCATCTAATTTTAAACAAGTGAGTCAAAAAATACGTGGCGTTAGTGTAACCTTTCACACAATCAACTTATGTGATGTAATGGCAGTGTTTGAAAATTACTATTATTGTAGAACTGGAAGTAGCCTACCTTTTACAATCCCATCTCTTACATAATAAAATAATTATTTGCAGCAAATGGAAGCGTTGACTCTCCACGAACACAAGATCATATGCTAGAACCCGAAGACCTCAGCAACAGTCTGCCAAGAAACGTCATGAAATTCGGCCAGTTTGATTACTCTTTATTAAATTACGGAGTGGGGTCTCCAGGAAGTAGCGGTGGCGGAGCTGCCGGAGAAGGATCAACTGGCACGATTTCTCCGACAGGAATTGCAAATCCACCAAGCTTAATGATAGGAATGGATTCTCCACAACTCAGCGACAGATCGCTTTCCGGATCTCCTCAAGATTTATCCAAAAAACGATCCTTGTCGGATGCGGAAGGTAAGAATTATTCTGAAGCTTACTTTCCATTCATTTCCGTGATAGTTTTGTTTACATTTGAAACTGTGGCATTGGATTGAATCTGATAAAAACTTGCTGACTTGTTGGGTGTAAAGTTGAGTCACTTGCTAATCCATTTGTGTATCGCTATCAAGGCAATGAAGCAGCTTTGTTTTGTTACAGACCAAATTTCTGTAGAACACGATTCCGATCATTGCAGACTTTCTCTGAAAACACCGAGCCATGGTAAGTTTATGTACTGTATGTACCTGACAAGTGTGTGTGTTTGTAAAGTAGAGGGCGATAATGTTAGTATGCCGAACCGCAAACCTGACCAGATATTATAAGCAGTTATTAAACCCAACCCTTTTACGCAGAAATGCAATTCGAAGACGAAGTAAACAAGCGAAGGCGACTAAGCAATGAATCACCATGTCCATATAAGTCAGAAAAAGAGTAAGAAGCAGAACATCACAAGCAGAGGAATGCCTACCTGTTGTGGTGCTCGCGAGTGCCGGCAGAATGTCATTTTGACTCATTTCTGGTTCGGAAAAAAACATTTGAGCATGTCACTCGATGCTGCAAAAGACAAAAACCTTTTTTTCAAATCTGTGATATATAGGACGTCAGAGATGAAGCAAGACTTTGATCAATTTTGTCAGACTTAGACAAAGAATGACTGCTCTTCGTCAGCTAATGAACACCCTGACACCGTATGACTTTTCAGTTTTTACTAGCGTACTATATATCAACCACTTTTTGCCGTTTCATGTGATAATGTGCAGTTAGCTCATGCCTTATTCACTGTTGACAGTTTTAACTGTGAAGCTTTGTGCGTCTATTGACACTTGGACGAAGCTTGGGCTTCTGCAAAGTTTTGTATCTCGTCAGTAGACCTTTTGTTGGTATGTTTTTGCATACTTCCTTGTATGTTTATGCAAAAACGTTCGCCGATATGAATGCATTCTGTACACTCGGTATCCTTTTAAGTTTTGTGTTGACCCCACAGAGTTGTCGAAAAGCGAAAGGCAGTTTTTTGGCTTAGCATTACACATTGAATGCTCTCGCACATTTTTTCTGGTATGAAATATTTATTGACAAGTTTAATTTAATTTTTTATGTCTTGTCTTTCAGTATGTGTCGCTTTTTATAATTCCAATTGTCTCTTTACGTGCTGAATTTGTTGTCTCCGCTTCCAACGCTGTTTTATCTGCGTTTATTGTAGGCCTAGTGTAAATCATGAATACTTCAAAGTCAAAACTGTTGCACAAGACTCGTAAAGATAATATCACAACTAACAGTTTATTCCATCGCTTTCTAAACGACATTGTTCAATTCGGCTCTGTCCACTGCCTTGCGTTCGGAAACATTGACACAACATGGCGTTTGCACTTGCTATTCACAAATCAACACCCATTTAGCTCATGTTGCATATCACAAATAAGGCACATTTTGATTTAATTTTATAATTTTTGTTTGGAAGAACTTGCTGTGTTTTTCTAGTTTTTTATTTATCTACTGGTTCCATTCCTGCGGTACAATTAACCATGTTCCATCCATTGGTGCCTTGAATTCATGATTTTATGTTGTGTTTTGATACTTGCCAAAGTTCACATACCAACTGGTGCTTTTGTAAATAATATCGCTTTTGTACGAGTGACGCCTTTGCTGCTTTAACGTTTCTTTATGTTTATTCATAATAACTTTTTCTATTGATTCGTCAACCATGTTGTAGGTCAGCGTGGTTTCATTGAGTTACAATTTTACCGCTTCTAGACCAAGATTTATTTACTTTCTTAAATTTCCGAAAAATCTGACTATTTCTTTCTCAAATTTAAACTTTATAAACCTCAGTTCCCTGTAGTTGAGTTTGGCTACAAATATACACTGCATTGTATTTTCCATTTAAGATTTCTCCTGACAGAAAGTTGTAATCTGTTTAACTTTGATCGCCTAGTTATAATTTTTATCGCCTAAGATTTGACAGTTTTCAATAGCTCCATCTCTACTCACCTTACTAACGTTTGCTTCTCATGACTAAATTTTAATTTATTGCCTCCCGAGCTGTCATGTGATGTTCCAGAGACCAAAATTCCCTCATCTTCATGTTGCGTTTAGTTAAGAACTTTAGTCAAAGTTTGCACGATGTTTTTGTTTAGTTTTGTGGCACTCTTGTAAATACTACGTGTTTATATAGTAGCGGATATTGATTAGTCGAGTTAGAGCTAAATCATACCAAGCTACATTTTGATCGTAAAGCCTTAAAAAACGCTGCATAAAAACATTTTTTTTAATTTTTTATCGCAGGTTACCAAAAAGTTGGCTAAGTTTTCACATTGATCAAACAAAATTGCTTGGTTTGAAAAATATGCTTTGCATTTGACCTAAAGTTTTTTAATCAATAACTTAAAAGATAGCGCCTATTATTACATTTTCTTTTTCGATTAGATCATTAGATCTTCAGCAGTTGCAAGAGTTCTATTGACCTCATGCTTGCGCATGTTTATCCAATACATGTTCTTGCTTTGATGGGATGCTGTATCGTCGCAAACGATCGCAGTCTGCAGTCAACTTTGTACCATACCACATTGCCCGTGCGTTTATTTGTTATCCTTTTATATTTGGACGACATTTCGTGCTTTAAATAAAGTAATTGTTTTTTGTGAAAGTTGTAGCTTGCTGAATGCTGATTCATACAATGACGTACAATCACTCAATCCGTAAAACACATGAGACTTATTTTGCATTACTTTCTCTGTCTGATGACGATACATACACATACTCAAAAAGAAACTATATCCTTTCCATGCATCAATTTTTATATAGCCTAAGGATCCCCGAAGCCCCACAAGCGGTGAAATGCTAAAATACAGTCAGTGTCATGCTATTCAGTTCCAGCTCCTGAAAAATTGAGTTGTTGAAAACAAATTACTTGACCACTAAGGTGACAGGTTGTGAACAGTTACAGAGATGTTATCAACTCCACTGCTTTGCACCGTTAATATACAAACACGAAAAAACGTGGTAAAATTTTAAACTTCAACATTTTTTTGTATGTTCTGGTGATAGTTGCTGATACTAGCCTATTCTCAAAACCCCAAGTTGATAGCTGCAGCTTGCAATTTATTCTGTCAAACTTGCCTTCTTTTAAAAAGAAAAGAAAATATTGTGTTGTTTGTGCAAAAGAGCGTTTTCCTCAAATTTCCAACAACGTTTTTACGGTAGACATTTATGCAATGGTTATCTATGTTAAATAGATGTCATTTATTGCCACGCGGTTACTTAATTCAAGATAAAAATCAGAATATATCAAGTTTAGGGCAATAAGTCGATGTGTTTCAGCTAGAAAAGGTGGCTTATCTATGACAACATATCCTCTTTCTAGTAAAATACAAAAAAGATAATAACATCTTTGTTTTTCACCTTATGAATGAAAAAAAAAACGATAGGAACATATTTAAGGATGTGGTTGTATTTATACGAACAAAAGAAAATTACCTGAGTTGGAAAAACAATTCTTTGGATATGAATCACCGCAGATGCAAAAATATTAAAATCAACAAGACAAAGATACGATCAATTGTCTCTGTGGAAAAAGTACTAAGACGGAAAGAATGCAAAAGTAATTTGCAATTAGATTTTCTATTGCTTGTAAGGAGAAACTCCAGCCTAAAGTACATTGCTTGAGAAATAATATCTAGGTGCTATATTACAGTCTAAACCCAAGGTATGATGCAATTCGTGTTTCCAAGGTTTCAATTAAACTTTGTTACAAAGCTGCGGTTATCAATTATTATTTCTTGATTCCATTTAGTTGTCTTGAAATAGTAAAATATGCTGCAGTGCCAATCGCCAAACATTATGAATTTCATGCCCCAAAAAAACAATTAAGAGGCTATTTCAGGAAAACTTACATGAGCAATACCGAATAGTTTGTTTTCAGTTTGACTAGTAATTCATTGACCGGAAAATGTTCTAGTTTTGCAATATCTACGCTGTCTCGTGCACATGACTAGGAGGCTACGCCTTATTCTCCATTAATAATGATTACTTGCGAAGAAAATTCTGTAAACCCACAAAATGTTAAAAAAAAGGTTGAGCCTCCATTGTGCAATAGTTCTGCCAAAAGCACTTTCTCCCTCTCGTAAGATAATTATTCTTTGGAACTGTATCATAATTGATTTGAATACTGGCAGTTACAACAAGGGAAAACACGCAGACATGCCAATCCGCATGTGTGCTTGTTTGGATGATTTACAAACAAACTTGTCCACTTTCCGATGAACTATTAGCTCAAAGGCACAAAGGTCTGTATTAGTTTTACTTTTAACATGTTCTTCCCTAGCAAAGCTCATTGAAAGAAACGCGAAAGTGACCAGACCAGAACAATATTAGCCTAATTGTTGATGTCAGTTCCAGAACGCTGGAAATATACATAAAAAATACACCACAATGCGAAAAAAACACCCAATAAATTTTTCAACAGAGTTTGACAATTGCCAACGTGGCAGTTTGAGAAAATATTCTTTGATTTCATAGTTTGTACAACGATATTTGACAAACCATTAGGGATCTAATTTCTTTGCTAACAAATCACACCTCCAATTTATCTCAAAATTTGTTTCGGCAAACAAATCATTTTACATGCACATGTTATCATTTTTGGGAAGACAATTTCCACAATTTTGAAATCTATCAAAGTTACATCGACGATGTAATGTTCGAAGCACTTCACAAGGTTAGTTGGTGTTTCTTGCCTATATGTTTTTTCTTACGTATTTGACTTGTAATATTGAAAGGCAAATAAACAAACTTTTTCTCTGGGTCAAGTTTCTACACGGAAACAGAAGTGATATCACAAACAGACGCATAACCGACAAGGGGAAGAGAGCACTGTCGTTGAGAAAATAATTTGGGCCCGGTAGTCTAGTCCTACCAATGAGACCCTTGGGTCTCAAATCAAAACACTTCTAAAAAAACGCACTACATCCAAAGAATACGCAGTGTCTTCTTCAAGTTACCGAGCACCTTGGAAAGGTTATAGACTCCTAAAGTCATCCTGGGTCCGCAAATAGCTCCTAGAGCGGAACCCTCGTAGCACTAAAACTACAGAATGACTTTCTCTTCTTCATGTTTTGTGTCACAAACGTGTTTTTTCCACAAAGTGAGTATATCATTCTAGTTATCTTTGCTTTGCTCAATTTTAGCCAAAGTGAGGCTTAGACTACTTGAAAACCTGCTGCTGCAAATAAAAGACGCGACAAGAATGGCACCAATGACTTCTTGAGCGCTTGAGCCAGAATCTAAAGTTTTTCGCACTCTTTTGCCACCGAGTGGCCAGTGTCAAAATAATAGTCTATACCAACGGTGTTCAACCTGCGGCCGTACGGCCGCATGCGGCCGTCGATGAATAATTCTGCGGCCGTTAACACGTAATTTAATAAGCATGTGTTGGCGGCCGTTCCCTTGTTGAAATAAAACATTATTTTATTAAAAAAACTGAAATGTATTTTAAATATTATAGGCTACAGGGATATCTAGAACCACTGGATACCCTTGTAATTATATATAATATTTCAAATTTTAGAGCTTGAAAAACATTTTTATCACAAGATTTTGTAGGCTAGGATATATTGTTAAAATCGTTTTGAGACAAAACTTTTTCCTCAACCCGATTTCATTGTAACGGTAGCCTATATTGCATTACCGTATGTCCTTAAAAAGAAAAAGAACAATAACAGAGGAGAAAAGGGTATTCAATTCCAAATGGGAGTTGGGTTATTTCATGAAGGAGACGGCAGCGCATACCATGCTGTGTTTAATATGCAGACAAGTATTTAAAACTGTTAGAGAAAATGCAAAGCAGCATTTTCGTCGTCATATGTCACACAATAATGCATAATTGGAAGGCGACTCAAGGAAAATCTGTGTAGAAAATTTAAAGTAAAGTGTGCGACAACAGGAGACATCTTGGATGTCCACTTTCATTTAATCGAACAATAATCGCTGCGAAGCTTCTTATAGAGTGGCATATCGTCTTGGTGTAGCGGGAAAGCCTTATTCGGATGGAGAACTTGTTAAGCGATGTCTCACAGACGTTGTTAAGTGCATTCATCCTGGTAAGGAAACTGACTATTTTTCAATTGCTCTCTCGCGTAATACAATTCAACGTCAAGATGATATCGCCAAACAGTGGACCCTCCGCCTGCAGACAAAGGTTAACAAAGAAGCAACTTTGTTTTCACTGGCTATCGATGGATCGACTGACATTAAGACTCTGCGCAACACGAACTATTCTCTGGTGTTTTTGGTACTGTGTTGCAAGATTTTGCTGATAGTTTTCAAGATTTTCAAAAAATTTTGCAAACATTCGACTCGTTGCCTTTCCACACTTGGTTGAAACCAAAAGTGCTCCGTTACATCTTCAGATGTAACTGGTGGAATTAAAAAATACTGAGCAGCTTGTGACTATAAGTTCAAGTGCGAAGAAAATTGCTTGACACGTGGAAAAGTGCACTTGATTAATTATCCAATGTTGCGAGAATTGGCAAGAGGAACTCTTGTGATTTTTGGAAGCACTTACTTGTGCGAGTCTGCCTTTCAGTACCTGAAAAACGAGTACCGAACGCGATTGTTGGACGGAAACCTGGAGTTTCAACAAAGACTGATGATATCTCGCGAACTTCCCAACTTTGCAAGTTTATCTTCTCGTATCATGCAAAATCAAAGGAGTCAGTAGTTGCAATGTCACAGACAGAATAAATTCATTTCAAAAGTGTTTGATGTTTCATGGCACTATTAGGTATAAGTATGATAAGTTTATTAGACATTAACGAATAAATTCTTCTCTTACTGTAGACAACGCAAATTAAAAAAAACATCATTTAAAACTCACTAGCGGCCGTGATTCACTGAATTAATCTGAATGCGGCCGGCAATAGCAAAAAGGTTGTGCACTCCTGGTCTATACAATGAAACCCATTTAAATACTCTAGGGCTCAATCAACTAGCCTACTCTGGTCCGCTCCGATTGCTCATTTGATAAAGTGCCCGGCTTCACGAACGAAGAAATAGAAAGAAACGGCCGCAATTAGCACATTGCGGTATCAAAAACAATTCACCCCGTTAGCGCAGTGGTTGAACGATAGCGTCAAGATCACCCGGTTCTCGGGGTACGCTTGAGCAACGCATTTCAGGACTGTGGATGGAATAATTGTATGGCGATAACATTTCAACAATCGGAAACTTCACTCTGCCAATCTCGGTACCGGTCCTGCGTCAAAAGCCTCTACAAGTATGCGAAACTGCCAGGAATAACAAAGGCTTTGTCAGTCCGAGGATAAAGATTCAAAACCAACCAATTAAAAAAATATTCTGCTGATTTTATTTGAAATCTCCGAGCGATGTTTCGTGAGTCACTCTTGAGTGCCAAAGTAATAAAACACAAAGCAGGGCGTATGGTATGGTAACACTGGACAAAATCGCCTTGACCTATCTTTCCACCATCTAGGCCTATTCTGAACGAATTTGAAGTACCAATATTAGTAAGTTATGTCATGAGACAGACTTGGTGGTGCACAACGTGAATCGTTTGTAGCAGTTTTGTTGGTCAATTCAACTACTTTGTCGCAAAGACGCCATTTTCCTCTTGGTCGACCAACGCTTAAACCATTGTCTCCACTCCAATACGGAGTACGGTATGCTTTTTCATACGAGCACTCGCGTCGACTAAAATCAAAACACTCGTGCCAGCCACTTAGCTTCTCTTGTGAACACACAGCGTTGGATGCGTTTCAAAACGCCTTCGTACGGGCGCCAGGCTTGTCGCTCAATTGTGCTCCAGGGTCTTCCTGCGAGTGTGGTGCTGAAAAGTTTGCAGACGACATCATCAATGATTGTTCCATCTTCCGCCCATCAAATGGAGCAAAAAGCTTAGAAGATTGCACCAAAAGACTGGCCTCAGGTTAAAATAGAAAATCTGGCGTGGTAAAGAGACTCACGCTCAAACGTCAATTTGAAAATCCGTAATAACAAAACGTTGTCGTCCCTCGGAAACCCATGAGTACGCAACTGTATTTTGATTTCGAACAAGATAAAAATATTGCCTAAAAGTTTTTAGACAAACAGGCTACCCTACTCAGTTGTTGTCAGGATGCGACAGGCTGCTCGTTCCATGCCTGCCAAAAGAGCACGCAGTCCTGACCTTGAGCACACGATAATCCGCACGTTCAACCACTCCGCATAAGCATTAGAAGAGAAGCGCAACCGGTAGCCCAGTTTAACACGATTTGAAGAGTTTTATCCGAACCGCTGCACTAGAAGAGAAATCTAACAAAATGAGCGCATGCTTGGAGATATAGCTTTATAAACCCATGAGTTTGACCTCACATTATTTCAATCGAAAGAGTAATAATCGGTTATTTTAGTCGTCCAACAAGTCTTCTTGAATGCTAATTTAAGCTGCTGAGAACTAAATTGTAAATATTCTCAAACATAAAAAATTTCAGCTACACACTTACACAAACACAGTTTATCAAAATAAATAAAATTTCAATGTGAAGCGTTTATTTCAACAGAATGAAATTCAACGCTCAATAAAAAATATTCTGGAAATTTACTCGTCAATTTAATGCAATGTAAGTCAGGTAAAAGTCAATACAGAAAAACGCCAAGTTTACAACTCAGCTTGTTCTTCAATGCAAAATGATGAAGTTGTGAATCGAACAACAGTGAAAGCAGGTAGTAAGGTTACAGCGCATGGTGCTTCAGAAGGCAGGGTAAAGCAGATTGCCTAACTAGATAATACACAGACAACACAACAAAGCAAACATACGATTGGTAAATTGATACTGTTAGAATTTGCAAACATCTTGGAAGATTTGCCGGAGGCTGGAGTAGAAGAGCATGGCAAAACAATAATCAATTCTCGGGGTAAGAAAAGCGTTTGAACTAATGCAAAAGAGCGATTTTGTCAGCTGGAATTAAGAACAATTTCCTAGGATTATTTCATACGCGTTATCGCCTTTTGCTTATGCGAACATCCAATAATTTCAGGTCGATATACGGAGACAATGCAAAGGAAATTAGAACGCGAATCAAGTAAGGATTCTTTAAATTGACCCGGTTGTAGTTCCCTCAAGTGCATGCAGCATATATTCGAAAGCTGCTTAACCAGCCCGGGATTTCAGGCCTTTAAACAAGTTATTATACACTGAAAGCGTAAACAGCTCATTCAATATTGAGCTAACTAACAACTCTTCGGCATAAATTTTCTCGAGGGAGAACCAGCAAGCCTCGACAGTTGCAGTTGACAATTCGGCGTCACAATCTTACACGTGGCAGAAACAATGGGGGGGAATCAGAACTTTCTTGGGAGTCAAAGCAAAAGCTACAACAAGACACAGTAACAAGATTTTGAATTAAATATTGATGTACATGAGACGCAGAGATCTACTTGGCAGTATTGCTAACGATGGGAAATATTAGACTAGGAGACTTGAGAGGTTCTCGAAATAAAAAAAAAACTTAAAAATGTTTATTTTTACAACCAGGATTATCGTTTCACAATATTCACCATTTTTGTTTTACATTGTAATAGTCGGTTGTGTGGGCAAGTGGAGTGAGCGCCTGACAAGGTTTAGCAAAATCCCAGTTCGACGCTCTCATCAAAAGCACACATCGTGTCGTGGTTGGACGATTCATGACAAGCACGTAGGATTGTAGGTTGACAGACACCGGCTTGGGCCCGCTGACTAAGAATCTTCAAACAAACATAAGCTTGAACACGACAAAAAGGTTGAAAAGACATCATCGTATGTAGATTCAAGCAACGCAGCATTTAACGAGCCGTCAGCACTTCCACAGCATCTTCCCCATGTTTTTTTTCCAAATGAGGAAAACTCAACACGCCCGGAAAAAGAAAAATCCGTCGTTTTACATTAAAACGACGGATCTTGTTGTTTCTTGGTGAACGCTGCTGGACTTAGCTCCACCTTTCATAATTTAACTCGATCAGGCAACCTCATGGCGGTACAAACTCAGCAGTGTCGTTGTTTTTACGTAACGAAATGTTGCTCATCCGACGTCGTTGGAAGACTTGACGCGTTGAAGGATGTTCTTCATTTCCAGCACGAAATCTCTGAAATAAAAATTTTCAAACGTGTTAAGATGAATTGTCGTCAGCAACATTAACACGTCAAAGATGTCAATCGTCTATGCTACCTTGTGGAGTGATAGAGATCATCGACCTCTTTGACTGATGCAACTGCCCCTCGCTTGTCCTGAAAAGAAATTAAGAAATGATTTGAAGTCAAGAAACTCAAGTGCAAGATTCAAAGCGAAACCCATGCGTCAAAAAGAAATTAAATGCAAATAGCAACGATCATAGACATACAGTAAGTACGTTGAGTTGCTGCTTCAATTGAAGGTAAAAACGAAACTTACATTTATGGATGTCGGGTGTTTTGCTCATTAACACAAGGAAATTATTCTCGATCGCCCAACCGGGCGTGAAACTAATTAAAGATCTTATTATTACGTAGGATCACTTACTCGGAGTGAATTGCGATTCGATGAAGAAAGCTTGGCTGGCGGTTGAATGTGCGACCTAAAACAAAGCATTAGTTCAAAAGCACAGCAACTACGCTGTCATGACGGAACAAAATTTTGCCACGTGATTGCATGCTCCAGTGGCGGTCGAGCGACTTACAACCTGAACAGGATCAACGCTATCGAATAATCACACCAGCAAAACTCTTGGCAAAGCAATCCGTTGGAATCCAGTTGCTATTAAAATGGTTCAATGGCAAAGCCACTCCTCAGCACATGCCATGCCGATTGATGACAAGGCCTCATATCGAGGTAGGGCAGTATCAAGATGAAAGGGATATAAAGATACTTTTGTCGGTATTTAGACGCTGCGGCACGACAATGACATTCAGTTGCAATCAAGCGTGTGATACTTTTCCAATCAAGTGAACTGAGACAAGTACAGTCCCCACGGGTTTTGGGAGAAAGTCCGATAACTTTTCATTATTTTTAGTTAAAAATGCGAGTTTCAAGTATGCCTTTTAACACAGGATAAGAACCAAACAGTAGGAAGCAATAACATACACTTCCTACATTACTGCAATACATTACAAAGTTTCGTCATCATCTTACGATCTGTAAAAATGATTGACACGAAAGGTATGAACACAAACAAAAGTTAACACTACAAATGAAATACGAAAAGCCGTCGACTGACCTGAGTTGGTCTAAGTTTTGGCCAAGCTTAGTGTGTGTGGGCGTCCACTTATCGGATAATCTTCTCAGAGCAACCCAGGCCTCTTTGTGGCCGATCAGCACACCTTCTGTTACCTTTCTCAACTCACGCTCGTGACCTACCTGAGCTTCAAGGACTTCTTTGGCTTTGTTTGCCTGAAATTCGACAGAAAGTCAGATAATGAAACAAAGCAGTTACTTGACTGAAATGTCAAGTTTTATGCATAAAACAAAAGCTAAACTAGAAAACGCTCTCACAGGTCAAAATCTCACTGCAATCGAAACAACTCCGATGTTTCGATTCTCAGAGAAAAATTCAATGATTTTTTTAAGTTATCAAATCAATCGCAACCAAATACAGAAAAGATCACTTGTTTCAACTTGGTTTGCATCAGTTGAAGCTTCGCATTGAGGGAGTCAGCGTACGCGATCTCCGCTTGATCGGAGACTTTCGCTCTGACGTCATTGTTGAGGCGAGCAATGACAGATTCCATTTTCCTCCTCGGACCAAACAATCTATGAAAGGAAATGCTAAAATGTTGGACAGGAAGCAATTCGTATTTAGATTGCGACAGAAGGAACCAATTTGTTGAATCGTTAAATCTTGCACGGCAAGATGATTAACAACGTGAAAATAAAAATCAATGAAACTAAGTATCTTGTCGCAACACGCAATCCTGCGTCCGTCTCTATGGACGACAGGACGCCATGTTTTTCCGACAGCAAGGCAAGTACGTGGACACTGGCGAGTGGCGATATGCCAGCCTTTATAAGTCGTTGAGCTACTGTGGACTACGTTTTGTCTGGCATGCACCTTTTGACCATCCTGGCGCGGGTGGCCCTTCTGAGGGCAGTTAGCTCCTCTGAGAGGTCACACGAATTCTCCCTTCGTTAAGGTGATAGTCCAATTATGAGAATCTATAGTAGACCATGAGTAGACTATGTACAAAGTGTGTTCACACGGTTTTACGTTATTTTTTTCTCAGAGTGCTATGACAAAAAAAAATTTAGAAACTCGTAGGCTATTTGAACACTGCAATTACAAGATTTTACGATATCTTTACAAAACTAACTTGATTCCGATCGTTTTCAGGTCTGCTTCCGATAAAGTTAGAAATATTTTGAGATCTACATCTTGTTCTTTGAAGACACGAAAGTGTTTGCTGCATCCGATGTCCGATAACAGCGACTCCAAGTCCTAAAGAAGACGAAAGTTCGCCAGACAACATTAACTTGGCGTTGAATAGTAAATCGCGTAAGTTTAAAAAATCTAATTTGAAATAATCCTGCTTGCAACAGTTCTTTGAAGTTTTTAAATACTAACAAAGACAGTTAAAAGTTGAAACGCAAACAAAAGGAGAACACGCCCAATAATTGAGAACTAAAGATGAGCCTCTGAAAGTGACAAATCACGTCTTTCCGATGATTACACATGAACGGCAGTGATTAGAGTGATCAACAATCACTTCATTTTTGTTAAAACCACAATAAGGTTTATGGGCACGTCGTTTGAATGTGCAGGAGTTATTTTAGTTGAAATCATGAAACTATTTTCGCCACAGCATTACGTAACTTTATGAATGCAGCAAACTCACTGCTATTTCACATTGATACAACTGTCAAGGATGCTATTTTGATGATAAAAAGGTGCAAAAGGCACCTCGGACAATTGGTGTTGTTTTGGAATTCAAAAAGCTAAAAACCACCTTCGTTTCTCCTTTGTAATTCGCCAAACAGTGGATGAATGAAGTTTAAGAAGTTATTTATGCTCGGTGAACTGACGATCGTTCTTCGATAACACGAGGTCGAAAATTCTTCAATTCCAAAATTAACAGAATCGAGCAACAAAAAGCGATCGCAAACCAAATTACACACACAACAGCCCGTGCATTGCAGTGGTTTCAGGCAAGTTCTTCAATAAATCGGCAAGAAAACGAGAAGAAAATTTAAAGCAGAAATGCTTACCTTCGGCCCGTCCCATTTTGGAGGTTCTGGCGTTACATTTGCAATATGAGATGACTGATCTTGCAAAACTAAACAACAAAAACATCCAAGCTAAGCCATGTGTGCAGAACTCACGGGATGAGAAATTAAAACTGTGAAAATAGCGTAAACCACTTACATGTAGGAACTGTTGAATGAGGGTGGGGTTTGCCGTCCATACCCAGACCGGTCATTTGGGCAAACGCTTTCGGTCCAGCGTGGATGCTTGGACCAGACTGGCCACATTTGTTCCCAGTCTGCGTATCTGTTCTATTACTTTGTTGTTGTTTGAGATTAGCTGTAAATAAACGGATTTAAAATAATGATTTTGAACGTAAACTTTTGCACAGTATAAAAACAGGGGCATTCACCACAATTTCTACCAAATCACAACAGTTGCTCACGGAAGTAGTGACATAAGTTCAAGCATCAACTTTTGTGCAACCTCAAAGTTAGTGAGTCTAATTTTTTGTGGCATCCAGGCTTATGCCCGGTGATTGAAGATTTGGATTACGTGGACTCGAAGGCAAGAAAGTTCTGCCAAAGACACGGTCGCGTGCTCTTGAGCGGTGTCGAACCAGTATCTCTTTGAGCGTCGTACCAAGGCTCTCACCACTCGCCTATGTAGTCGATCTGACAATCTACGACAGTCTGAGAGTTAACCATCGCCAATCAAATAACAAGCCAAAAGACAGGTTCATACTTTCCGTATGATCGCCGGACAAACTCACTTCTTTCATTCTCGAAGACCTATTAGACCATTAGATCCATTAGAGTTAGTCCACCACCAAGCTCGTTCACACCACGCGGTCCACGATTGTGAACGAGGTTAAACTCACTTAAATGAAACAAGTGGCACATAATCCGGTAGTCACTCATAGATATCAGGGCTGTCCATAAAACGAACTTTGTATACTGTATAGTCGTGCATACGAGTACAAAACATATGTTTGCAGGTCTGGATATGTAAAGAAAAACCGATGTCCGTATAAGTTGTGGCGAAAAAGCAATGAGTGCGCTGTTCAGTGTTCACAGTTACATCGACTGGAATTAATGTTCCTAAAGTGAAGCCATGAAATTTAAACATCTAAATCCCGATATAACGTGCCACTTAATATAAATTCTGCTGTCTAAAATCCCTTAGAAATGAGAAAACCATCTTTAAACGACTGGTTTGCTTAGTGAAAAAGTACACCTAAAACCCAGCAAAAACTATTGGCAGTCAGTTTTTCCTTTATGTTGTATGTTATAAATACAACTGTAAAAAATCAGTAAAACTTAAATTGAGCAAACCACTTGGCTGGTTATTTGTGTAAAATGACTACTGTTGAGAAAAACTTGCAACTCGTTCAGTTAGTGACATACCTGGCATTTTAGGTTTCCGACCTTTGTACTGATCGATAAGATTGGCTATTTTCGTGTGGCCGTATGCTGATGCCAGTGAGGAAGCTCTTTCTCCTTGAAAATCTCGTCTCGTAACGTCAGCGCCCTAAGCAAGTCACATGGAGGATGAAGGTGCTGTTTGCAAGGATGCATTGAAGTTGACTTCAAGATTAAACACAACGTTTGGGTAAAACTCATGAAAGATCTAATTTGTTTTCCAACAAACGATTCTCACCTTCTGCAGAAGCTGTTGCACAATCAGTTCATGGCCGGACGCGGCGGCTTCCATCAGTGGAGTGAGACCTTGAGATGGCTCGCTGCAAATAAACACAAAAAGCAGATAGCTTGATGTCTTCAAGCATACCACGCGTTCAGAGTGAAGGAACCACTGTCCCGCAGTGCATTGAAAGGTAGTATTATCCACGACGTTCCAAAGAGAAGGTTGATAACACTGCCACTGGTCGAGAGCACATCTTAATCGGAAATGGCTTTATGTGATCCTAAACGTACTTTTGACGCTGATTTCAAAAATATCTATGATTTTTAAGATCTTTACATGTTTTGGTTATGAAGTTTTACCTATAAAAGATTGCATTTCGCCATTAGGCGTTTGCTTCTAATTGTTACCACAGTTCTCAACAATTGTTGCAAAATTAGGAAATGAAAATACAAGGGCATTTGGTGAAAAAAAATGAATTAAAAGTTGTCGTAATTCATAAATCCAGTTTCAGAATTCGTAACTACGCACAACACTGAAGTGCAAACATTTTAAAAATTTGATGCACCAAAGAGAAAAAAACGAGCGCAGATTCAGAATCAGTGTAAAAACTCATAAAGAAAAGTTTGCTAATAATGCTGATAGAAAAATTTAGTACAAAATTGTTAACCAGTGTAATGATTGGTATCTTGAACAGCATAAATGCAACAAAAAAGCAGCGCATCACATTACAATCGAATGCACCACTACTTTACCACTCAGACTGTTGTCAAAACGCCAACAAGCAACTCGGGGTTCTTCATACGTAGAGATTGTGACCATTTGCACCAGAGGAAGAAACGCATACAAAATGGTAGATATTCGATATCGAGATGTACATGAGCGCACTGCATAGTCTGAC
The DNA here is from genome assembly GCF_918807975.1 of Aplidium turbinatum. Taxonomy (NCBI): domain Eukaryota; kingdom Metazoa; phylum Chordata; class Ascidiacea; order Aplousobranchia; family Polyclinidae; genus Aplidium; species Aplidium turbinatum. The sequence goes on along the minus strand of NC_137472.1, from coordinate 43,310,498 downwards.
TAATGGTCAGACTTGAGAAATGTTCAGGATGGAAAAATATTTGCAAATGAAATTGCGCAACAACAATGCTGTGGATTGCAAAAAAATAAATAAACACACAAAAAGTGATATAGAATCTTACACCGCTTCGTAGTTGGCGCCAATCTTTAATAAAAACTCGGTAGTTTGTTGATGGCCTGAGCTGGCCGCGTGGAACAAAGCAGTCCAACCACGGTTATCCACTGCTTCAACGTCGGCTCCTTTCTGTTACATAAAGACTTTAGGTTCACTACATCAGGTAGCTATTAGGAATCCAAGTACATTCAGTGCTTCAAGCACAGAAGCGTGCGGTAGTGACGTAGCATCTAACAAACCAATAAAATTAACATTTGACAACTCGCCAGCAAATTCCAACATATATGATATTCAGCAGGGTGTGCTTGTTCCCATAATTATTATGTCGATTTTGTTTCAGTTACATGTGCAAGCAGTTAACACACACTCTGTCAATCTTTAGGTTTATGCCACAGAGTCAAAATCAAACATTCTCTCTGAAAGCAGAATCTATCAGAATTTTTTTTGTACGCAAAGTTGAAGCTTCTGTATAATAGTGATATTCTTTATACAAATTAATAATATTTAAAGATATTATACATGTTATCGCTTATCTCATAATCTGTTTCAGAAATTATTTTCTAGTTGATTGCTTAGGAAATATAGACAAAAATGCATCCAAAATGCTCTGCTTTGCTGCAGCATATGATATACTCTAGAAAAAATTTCTGAAAAAGCAGAAACTACTTTTCAACAACACACTACTAGGATTTGGAGCTAACACTTTTTGACAATGGCTTCTTGGCCTTGGTAAGAAAAACACATAAAACAATTGAGTCATGTGTAGATGGCAATTCGAAATACAGGTAGTGAAAGTGTTTTGCAGAACAATTCATCAAAAATACAACATTTCATTCATTTCTGACAACCACTTTGTTTATTTGTACGCTAAATGCTACAGAACAAAAGCCACGTATTGATTATATCAATCTCAAACGATATAATGCATTGAAAAATTATGTGTGCTATACACCGACACTATGTCATTCAAGAATAAATAATCATTGCAACTATGTTGCTGTTTAATACCTGGATCAACACAGACATCGTGGTTTCATTACCGCACATCGAGGAGAGTATCAGTGAAGAATATCCAAGACGGTTTTTTAAATTTGGATCAGCGCCAGCATCAAGTAAGGTTTGCACAGTGTTGCTATGTCCCATATAAGAAGCATACATCAGCGGAGTCCAACCACCAGCATTGGTCACATTAGGCCGTACATCTTTTCTGCAACAAGAATTCACTTTCAAGATTGTCACCGCATGAGTTGGAATAACGTGTTAAATGATGAAAATTTATTTTTATCAAAATTCTACACCAAATTACATTAATTTGCAAAATAGCTAATTGCATAGTTCTTTATTCGACTTTCGGATTGTCAACATCATTTTCAGCCTGTCTGTAATAGCCCAAGAGAAAGCCTTTCATTTTTCCTGCATTTTGACTTATCACTACATAAAACAATTTTTTATTATATATAACATGTTCTGCTATTTCTAGATTGTGAGGCTGCAAAAAGTTCTAAATTTTTTCTGCAACTTAAGGTTATTCTAAAACATTTTGGCTTGAATGCTTCTGTACAAAACATTCCAGTGTTAATGGAAGTTTCACAAATAATTGCTTGAACTTAGCAGGCAGCAGTTTTTCTGATTAGAAAAATTTGATGTTGCTACTAAAAAACTTTCATGATGCAGATAGTCTGCCAGTAATTGGAAATCAGCATCTGGCGACGGTGGATAACTTCTTAAAAAGAGAAACTTATCTACATGGATATAGGCCTAATCAGCTAGTCCAAGCAATATGACGTGTATTATACAGTTTATACACAAATGAAAAGATTTGTAAATAAATCCATTTATTTTATTTAACTCACACTGCTCAACCAACAACAAAATAAAAACACAATTTATCTTTTCATATCCTACCTGTCTAAAATATCTCGCACAATTTCTTTTTCATCCAATGATGCAGCGGTATATATATCAAATGGAATAGGATTAAAAGCATCATCTTCATATGAAAATGTTCCATCTAAAATGAAAGAGTGCATTGTACATAATAAAAAATAGATACAGTAAAACAAATGCAATGACAAAATGATTTTATAATAATGATTATTATTAATGTAAAAACAATCATAACACCCAAGCCAACAAGAATAAATTAAAATAAACATATCGATTGTGAAATGCTACCGGTAGCTATCATTAGCCTATTTTTTATTGACTAGTAGCAGGAGTGCTGTTTTTTTGGCATATTGGAATAGAAGCATGCTACTTTTGAAGTAGTGGATGCCACCTCTGAAGGTTAACTATAATCTCTGGTCTCTACATAAATGTAACCTACATTTAGGCTTATTACATAAGCAGGATTTGCTAAATGTCATACGACAAACTAGGCATGGCAATCATATAAAATCCTGAAAATCATTTGAAAAGAGAGAAACCTTTTATTTTGTCTGTTGCGAGATTAGTATACGATATAATTATAAACAATACGAATAAAACAGCACCATAAAAATCTAGATTCCACAACAGATAGGAAGCAGCAAAACACTACCTATATTAGTCATCGAGTCAGCTGCTTCAACTCACAATGTACCGGTAGCAGCTCCTGTAGGAAGATTTCACTTCTTTATCCTATAAGAATGAAAGCAATAGACAACTGCAATGCAGGTAGTATTGCCTAATTACATAGGCTAGGCCTACCTATCATACGGTACTTAGGATCTAAGGGGGGGGGGGGGCAACTTACAAAGAATGTAGCCTATAGCCATACCTTTGTTTTGTTTAATTCCTTTCCACATTGACAAACTGGAGTCAAATAAACCCGATTCTTCAAATGACTCCCCCATGATCAATGATGATTTGAATAGATCACAGTAGTTCTAATTTTTCATTCAGAACATTCCGTAATTACAAACAAGCCTAGGCTGGGTAAGTGAAGTTGCTTTTTTAATTGCCTCGTCAATATTGATTCAAATGATAACTTGATTCAACACACTATTGTCAGTTAAATTTGCCGTTCTTCGGTTGATGACACTCATTCCAGTAAAACAGAGTACAACGTGAGGAGAGACTTGAGAGAAACTGAAAATGCAAAGCACAAAAACAGAAACAGAAATACAGAATATCAAAATAAAAGTAACTTAGTGTTGCCAAATGCTACCAAATCAATTTCGTCATTGCTGTTGTTGTTGTTGTTGCAGAATTCCTCACTCTAACGTTCGTTTCACTGACACACAAACCGGCTTCGGTTTTCTTGTTTTATTATTTCTAAACAATACACTTAGCAATATTATAAAGCTGTTTTTTCACTCTAACTTTACAAAACCTTAATTTTTTCTATTTTTAATTTTTGTCGCCAACAACCTTGAAATTGAGACAAAATTTTAAATTCAGCAACACTAAAATAACTTAATCCAGTGTTGCCGGTGCCTTACCAGTAAAACTACATCCACAAGACTAATGCTGTTAACTCTGGGCTTAGCCCGGGTTTAGTTCAGAACGTGCACCGTTTTTCACGTTCAGCCGGTTCCTCTATTCTTTTCCAATCTATCATAGTTGAAAGTCTACTCTCGCACAAATAGGCTAACCCAGACAGCAAGCCCAACTGGGGCCCAGTCCAAATTCAAGTGGGTACTTGGGCTTGTGGGCATACTATGTGGGTTGTTCAAAGGTCACAAATGTGCCAACACGTCTAATTTTTGTTTAATTAATTGCACCAAAACGAGCCCACTTCTTAATTTCAACTTTTTTTTTTAATTTGAAAAAGAAAGCAGGAAATTTGAACACTAATGTGGGCTGAATCTGGGTAGCCCGGTTGTAAAATCATTCCAACATGGGTGGTAGCCTAAGTGGGTTGCTCAAAATTTTTAAAAATGTTTTATAAAACAAAAATAATTTTATTGGCTGAATAAAACAACTTTGTCAGTGTTGCTTTTATACTGCCAATAATTATTGCAAGGCTTAATGTGAGATTTCATGTGGGTTCAATCTGGGCAGCCCATTTGCACAACAATATTTTACAAAATTTAGACTTGAGAAATTTAGAGTTGAATTTCTCACATTAGTTGAAAATATTAGTAGGTTGAAATCAATACACCATTTTTTATCATGGCAACATAGGTATTTTTATGCATTTTATTCTTTTACCTTCTCTTGTTTTTTTTTGTGGTATCCAGGCTTACACCTGGTGGTTGAAGATTTAGATTAAGTGAACGAGAAGGCAAGGAAGCCAATCTTCGTGACCACCTTCAGGCAGTGATGGGCATTATCGGCGATAAATTTTTATCGCTTATCGTTATCGCTCAATTATTTTTTCAGTTATTGTTTATCGTTATCGCCAAAGGCAATATTTGATTATCGCCGATAATTAATTGCCGATAAATTTTATCAACACACAAGTGAAAAGACCATGAAAAGTAATATTTTTATTAGCCACCTAGTTAATAAAACTAAAATTAAAACCAGTTCTTCTTCAGTGCCTGAAGTGTATGTGCACAGGTCGTTGTCAGGGGAGGGGACACGCCCCCCTGCAGCGACGGCCCTGACAACACAATAATTTTTAGAGTTGCAAATTGCAATGCAATGAAATGCATGCAACAAGCCTCTTGTTGTTTTGCTGCAATCGGCAATCGCGAGTAAATTTTACAATTAAAATGTAAGCGCACAGACAGTACAGATTCCTTTGAAGCGAAGCGAAAGAAATTGGCAAGTGGTTTGTGAAAGTGTCGCAATACGAGGCCGCTTTTACGTCGGAAACATGGTCTTTTGCGCCACCTCACGATCAACTATTTTATTCTTGTGTTTTCTTTTTTCGTTGGAAGTGTTAGTTTTTAGTAATTGTCGTAAAAAAATAAAATCCCTCTCGTCAAAACATGAAACTTACTGTTTTAAGCGCATTAAATCTTTAGATGAGTAGATTAACTAAAACTGCAAGAACTTGCCTTGAGACGTGCGGTTACGTCACAAACTCAGTTTAAAAGACAAAACTCACACACAATAACAACACAAGATCGGTTATAGACTATAAGATCGATTTTTTTCTAGCTTGGCGATATAACTTTAATCCAAAAATAATAACCAAATTCGTAAGTGCCATTTAACTTAAAAAGTTAACCCATTTGTGCCGAAAGTGAACGTAAGCTACTTAATAAAATTTTCGGAAAATTTAAATATTGCATAATTATGACCTAAAGAACATATCACAATTATTTTTTTTCTAATTGTGTTTGTACTTTTTGAGAAAAAAAAACGTCCTATATATAAGACTAGGGACGGTACATTACGGGACGCGCAACTCCGTTGTTCCTTCAACATTAGAAGGGTCAATTGCCAATTTGACATTTTTTTTACGCTTTACTGCTGGCTTGCTTTCAACTAAAAACCTTAAATTACTTTAAAACCAACTGCACTCTTCTTATATAACCCATAAAAAGTAAAATATTTTGTAAATTGCAAAAAAACGTAACCCTTCTAGTGTTGCGGATAAGCCAAAAGCGGATGAAGCTTCGCATAGTCCCTAGCTTCGCATCCCTAATATAAGACGCTAGGCAAATCCGTTATCAAATTTCACAAGTTTCTTGTGCGTAATGCTTAAGCGTTATTACATTTTACTTATCGCTCAAAGTGATAAATGGGAAATGTCTTGTTCATGTCTTGTCATGTCATGATTGTCATCGAGCATTTTATTAAAATGAAAGTTCAAAAAATATGAAGATGAAAATTAGCAAAGTAACACAATATCACTGAAACAAGTCATTGCGGAATATGATATTGCTTGAAGCATTTGATATGCAGACCGACATCACATTTTTTGCATCTTGTAGTAGTTTTTGCATGACAATAGGCGCATCGAGTTGCGTGGTAAAATGCTAAATACAGTATAACCTTTCTCACTTACCTATGCGACCTAGCCTACCTCAATCAAATATTTTTATTCCAACTAATACAGTGCCTATATTGTAATTCTTATCTCAACAACTCAGCGTTCTGCCATTGCTTTAATGATGGTGTTCACAAAGAAAACAAAAAAATTATCTGAAATTATCAGTAAATTACGATAATTATGTTATTGTTCTTAAATAAACACGACTAATTTGACAAGCTTGATGGATTTCACAGTATGCACATTTTTACTATCAATAACGCTTAAGATTACTGATAAACTTTCAAGCATTTTGCGTTTTTTGGAATTTTTTCAATTATTGCTGACTTTGCTGTAAACAGCCCTTTAAGCAGAAAGCAAAATACAAAGTTTGGAATTTTTTATGGTATTTTCATTTGATTTAATTATTTTTCCTACTGCACGCAAGCGGCAGTGTAACTCAATTGATAAAAGCATCCAACTGGTATCTGAAGGTATAATTATAAGCATGGCGATTCTGGATCAAGAGGTTGAAGATTCGATACCTAGGCTACTGCCGCTGTTGCGATTCTATTCATGCATAACTTACAAAAAGTTTTGTCCCTTTACAGTATATTATGTTCGATTTTTCGTCATGTTGATGAAAACAGTTCGTGCTGCATGGGATGGGGCAGCGCTAATCAAGAAAAAAAATTATCGTTATCGGCGATAATTTATCGCTTATCGTTATCGCTTAACTGAAAAATGAGTTATTGCGCCCAACACTGCCTTCAGGCATGCCTTTAAGTGTCCTGCCAAAGACACAGCCGCATGCTCTTGAGCGGTGTCGAACCGGCGCCCTTTCGATTACCGTTTCAGGGATCTCGCCACTTGGCTATGTAGCCCTCCCTTCAACCACAGAAAAGGTACTTTTATTACCTCTGAACTCGAAGTTTTTAGGCGTGAGGCTCAGGGTAGGCACTTTTACATCACCCACTCGTCGAAGAGCGCCTGCTTTTCAATGTGAAATTGCTGTGTGTTTTGTTTAGTTACAATTTTCCTTATAAACTCCATTGATTGCAGTCATTAAGATCCTTCTTGCACTCAGTTCATTTGCAGAAGAAAAAATAGTATTAGCAGAGGGTGGGAATCGAACCCACGAAATCGAAATTACTACTCCTCTGCCCTGACCATTAGGCAACGGTGGTTGTGGCAAAGCATTCAGTTAAATTTCTTTGTATCAAAATTTTTCGATCAGAATATCACGTGTCGAGTCACATGACTGAAATCAGGTGAATCGCGAGTGAACATGTCACGCATGATTGCGTACCTTTTCGACGAGTGGGTAATGTTAAAGTGCCTACCGAGGCTCAGTGGCGCATCGCATCCGTCTGTGATCCAGATTACAAAATAACATCAGTTCGATAGGCTACCGCTTAAAAGCGATTTTTTTTTTCAAACTGAGCTGCAAAGCCTGCAATGCCGTGTTTGAGAAGGGGCCAGTCAAATCTCACATCTTCAAAAAAGAAGCACTGGATGGTTTCACGAATTTCCAGTAAGCCTACCAGTTTGACTCCAGAAATAGAAATGTCTTAAGTAGCCTACCACATTTTTTATTGCAATTGAGCAAAATAAATATCCTTGATGTGGTTGGTTGCCTGGTTGGTTGTAGGCGGGATTGGAAACTCTGTGAAACTGAAAACCATTGTATACACCAGTAGGGTCACTTTTCTTTGTGCGCTGCTGTGATAAATAATCACACAAGTTGACCTCAAAGGGCAGCAAGTAGGCTAGTAGGCTAAACCAACAACCAAAAGTGTAACAATCTATTCACCTGCTGTCAATTGTAAGGTCTACGTTTGCCTGGTTTGTTTATTTGTTTGTACCGGTATTCCATTAATGCAGTCATGTTGTATTCTGTTTGCTGCTTAAAAAATGTCCAGAATGACTATTGGTTTTAGTTCTGATGACATCGCAAACGTATTGGTTTCAGACTGGATTGGTCTGTGAACAAGTTGATGATACAACAGCCATGGCTAACTAAAGATACAGGCCTGATTTGTCACATTTTTGCAGAAATTTTGAGATTTGCCAACTTTAGGCGAATGCTTAAATGAAATTTTCTAAAAATTATGTTTTTACGCTTTCATTAGGCCTACTGTTTTCCCCAAATGACACAATAGGTTTTAACATCCTCAGATGTTGAAAAACAAAGAAAATTTGATTTTGAAGATTTAGTCAGACTGTTAATTTTTCAATAACAGTCTGATTCAGCGTTTTTCAACTTACTTTTTCTCATTTTCTACTGCTTCCTCAAGGCAACAAAAAGCTTTTTTATCATTAAAAGACAGCAAAAAGTAAGAAAATTTCAGAAAATGTCAGTCAAACACTAGCAGTAGCTGTAATCAAAATCTGCAAAATGTGACATCTCCAAGTGGCCATGCAACAGCATATTTTCACTGATTGCTAAACACTTTTCATTTACTTCTGATCCGATTTGCAGTACGCAAAATGCTAAAGAACAACAGTAGGCGGTTTTTGGACTTGTTGCATTCATTCATTTTTTGGATTCATTGTTTTTTTTCTAGCAGAGTAGGCTAAATGTAGGCTACTTTTAATTATACATCAATTAAGTTTTAATGTGAGTGTACATTTTGTATTATTATTGTAAAATCGAATTTCGCAGCCTATATCTTTTAGTCGGTAGGCTATGTTGTTTTGTTCATCTTTCTGTAGTCGTAGTAATGTGATGACCCTACTGATGTATAGCACCGGATAGAGTTTCCAATCCCGTAAGTATAGATATCCCTGGTTGGTTGGTTATGAATCTTTGTGATAAATAGCTAACATAGGCGTACAAACGGCGTTAGTTCAGCATATCACTTTAGTTTTTTTTTTCTGACCATCACAACGAAAAACAATAGGCTATGTAGGCTACAGGCCTACCAAAATAGCAGAGGTCTAGAAAAGGTAGAAGCGACAAAATGAGATGGTGTAGTCGTCAGGTAGCCTATGGTATCTGATAAGTTTTAGTTCAAATCGAGGTGTTACGCTTTTTTATTTTGTGTCCATTGCGACAACACAGCAAATCACATGTGAAACACATCCAAGGATTTCTAGAAGTAGGCTACGGGATGCGAAATTGCCTTCTGAGAATAGGGTTAGGCTAACTAATGGAGTTACCAGATGTATCATAATCAAAAATGCTATTGATAAACGTTTTAGAAGTAGCCTACCGTAGCCTGAACTGAATCAATGCTTGTTTGGTAAACCTATCCTAGAATTTGCAAAAATCCACAACTTTGTTGCATCAACTCATCAATGCGGCAGTGTTTGAAAATTTCCTGAGAAAGTTAAGGTGATTTCACCAAGTAAACTACAACTTGAAGAAGTACAAGTTTAACAAATAAGGTACGGTACCTATAGTATATAGCAGTGGTTCCCAACCGGGGTGCCGCGGCACCCTGGGGTGCCAATTGCAATGCTCAAGGGTGCCGCGAGATATTGCAATACTGCGGCCCATTCTTTATTTTAAGTTTAACCCGTTAAGTGCGGAATTAATTTCCAACCGAGTTTCAGTGCGTATTAAGTTTCACGTCTCGTAGTTATTCCCGGCTCCTTTCTAGAGAGTAGCTTAGTGGGGAAGTCGCTGGCGGTAAGTAGATTCCGTGGTAAGCCTTCATTTTCTCGCCCAGGAAAAACAGCGTGAAAGAGATTTTGACTCGTTGCTGTTCTTTCTATAAAAACGTTTGAAACGCATCATAATTGCCAGGTTTCATGATTTTATTTTGCGTTTCACGGCGCACAATCGGGTCTCCAAATTAGTGTATTTAGTAGCCTAGATATCTTCGACCATTCAAATAACGTTAATGGCAAAATGAAACTCTCTTAACTTCAACCGATAAAATGAAAGCACTGCGAGAAAAACTGCAAATGTGGTCCTTAAAAGTGGAGAACGAAAACTTTGACATGCTTTCACATTTCTCTGAAATGAAGAACAAAGAAGTTGTCTCATTAATAACTCAGCACCTAAAATCATAAGAAGAAAAAATTGAGAAGTATTTTTCCAGCTTGTCCACGGAAAATTACACATGGGTAAGAAATTCATTTTTACTGGACTCTCATATTGTTTTGAATATTAAAGACGAAGAAGAATTAATTAACATTCGTAACGATGGAAATTTTAAGCTGATGCACAAGCAGATGCCCCTCGACGAGTTCTGGATAAAAATTCAAAATGAATACCCTTGCGTTGGAAAGAAAGCCATTGTGCCTTTTCTGCAGTTTTCTACTTCATACTTTTGTGAGAGTGGATTTTCCGCATTATTGAACATAAAAACTAAACAACGAGAACGACTGTTTATAGTCGAGAAAGAAAGGCGAGTGGCTTTATCGAATGTGCCCAGAGATATTAATGGACTTTGTGCAAGAAGTCAAGCCCAAATTTCACACTGACTTTTGAATAAATACATTTATTTACTCGCGCTATACTGTACAACTCATTCGGTGTTATTTCATACAGTTATTTACAGAAACCTCATAAAATTGATCCAGTTTTGCCAGGGTGCCGCAAACTATTTATCTCTTTGATAGGGTGCCACAAGGTCAAAAAGGTTGGGAACCACTGGTAGGCTATATAGCCTAGCCTAGGCTGTTGCGCAAAACCATCCATTTATCTAAGGGTAACGCTAATAGCTTACTGCACGAATCAAATTTTTAGTGCAATGTCAGTTGAAAGCAGCAAAGGGACACGTAGGTTACAGTTTTATACAGTTTGAGAAACAATAACATTTTGTGTAAGCAATCAGAACGCTTTGAAATCCAAAGCGCTAATTGTGATTAGGCTAATAATAAATCAATCAAGTTTATTTCAGTATATAGCTTCACATATCGGTACGGCACATTTGACAAAAGTCAAAGACAAAAATAGTAGGCTATATCAAACACATAGCCTAACTTTCATTCATATCGAAGCTACACCTTGAAGGCACCGAAAAAAACATATAGCCTAAATAAAACTTAAACAATCACAATCAAATAGACTAATAGAGAGTAGGCTAAGCTTGCTCTGCTACAACTCTAAACACACTGAGCAAAACAAATAAACGCAGCCTCTCCTGCACTTTACCAACCCGCAAAAACATATTGAAGATAGCTTGGAGGCATCGCAAAAAACAGTCATCTAACCCCTGATGTTTCACATGAATTGACAAAACACTGAAAACAGCCACTCAAACACATTACATTTCGCTTCGTTCTCTGTAGCTTACAAGTGTTGAAGTCACACCGAAACAAGGCCGTTTTCAAGACCACAATAATACTGCAAGTCTTTTAGTTTAACTTCTAACACCAGACCTTACGAAGCCTAATCCTTATAAAAATACTAGGCTACTGTTAAACTTTTAGCTCAAATTTAGCCTGTAGCTCGTGGGCTTACTTGTAGCATACTCAATGCAAAAATCACAAAATTTGCGGATGAAAGATGGAAAAAAAATTGAGATGAAATGGAAGATGGAATGGTCGATTTGTAGCCTATGATGGAATGGAAATGAATGAAAAAAATCTTAAAATGGAAGACGGAAAAACGTCTTCCATTCCATACCCTGTTTGCCACACACTCTTCTGCTTTCCAATGGTGTCGAACCGACATCATTTTCATGTGAATAATGTCAACAGAACAGACGCCTTCACCACTTGACCAACAAGCGTTGGTTTGAATGAAACGTCAAGTGCTGACGGAGTCTAGAATGGAAAAAAACCATAGCTACTCCTTTTGTCAAATCGTAATAAACATCAACTGCAAATAGACTATAGCTGTTGAAATTGCATCTCGATTTTAAGTTTTATGTGGCGCCAAAAAATCGGTCTTAAAAAAAAAAATTTGCTGCAAGCATATTTTATTGGGTAGGCAATGTGTCAGTTGTTTAGTCAATTTACTTGGGAAATAAATAGCTGACGTTTTTATAAATCACTTGTCATTTAACACTAAAGATACGGCAGTAAAAAAGTAAACTATGTCGCTGCCTGCAAACAATGTGATTCAGCAAAAAAAAGATATAACCTTTGTTAGACGATTGTAATTGAATATTGGTAGTCGCATGATATAGGCTCACACGCATTGATCTTCAACTCTTCGATTTCATCTTTTTCATAGACTCCAACTCTTCTTGCTTCAATGTGGTGGATGCTTCAATGTTTCTTTTCTATACTTGCAGTCATAAGTTCTTTTTCTTTTTTCGATCTTGACTATGAGGGAAGGGTGAGGTAAAATGAGCACCTTTTTGCTTGTTGCTTTGAAAAAACAAAAACGGTTCGATTTTGAACATTTTAAAAACGTTGACTTGAACCACCAGTAAATTACCTACATTTCAGATTGAGTTTAATCACCGTGTGAATTTGTGATATAGGCCTACGTTCATTTATATACCTATTCATAGGCCCGTGTTAACTCCCCCCCCCCCCCCCCCGTGTGTGCCCGGCCGTGGAGATTTCGGCTGATTAAGAGACCACTAATTTTAATCAGTTTAACGTTTTTTAGCTGTTTAAAAAAGCTGCTGTAGAAGCTCCATATTTAATAGGTTAAATCATGCAAGGCCGTATTTTTTGCTTTCCAAACCTCCGTCTGGAAGATCACGCATATCAGTCGGTTAGCGCGTGACTTCGTGAACGAAGAAGCTTCAAGATCAAGCGGTGCTCGTTTGAGTCTCGGGGTGTGCGCTTGAGCAACGCATTCTAAGGACTGCTTTCTATTCAGCGGCACCTAATGGATGGAATAATTCCCCGGCAACAACACTTCAACAATAGAAAATTTCACTCTGTCAATCTCGGTAACCGGCCCTGCGTCAAAAGCAGGGCCGGATTTACCAATAGGCTAGGCAGGCTGAAGCCTAGGGCCTCAACGTCAAGGGGCCTCGAAATTTGGTTTCGAAGTTGGCATTTTTTTAAAAACTTGACAAGTTTAAACCCTACCTAAAGTATATATATACCAAGCCTTTCAGAGTAGAAAATTCTATACACAACTAGTTTGACAGACTTTCTAAGCGAAATTAGAAATGAGTTTGACGAGTTTGATCACCAGGCAAAAGCAACCTTGCCGAATATTAACTACAGAGCTGTCACTAGGAGACAAAGAAATGCACCTGACCCTTTAAGAGAACTCTCTTCAAAAGAAAGGTTTAAAATAAATTTCTTTATCTCTATGCTCGACGCACTTGAAGCCAATTTAAGAAGAAGAGCTAATGTGTACCGTGACATTGCAGAAATGTTCCTCTTTCTTGCTAATCTGAAAGCAACTAAGGTAGAAATTGTACGAGACGTAGGACTTTTAAAGGAAGCGTATCCGGAAGATGTTGACCCGAAACTTACTGATGAACTTCTACATTTTCATTTGTACGTGAGACAAACACAAAACCAAGGGCTTGCCGGTACAGAAGAGCAATCTATTTCCTTGCCTCATGGAGACCTTCATGAAATTATGTGCAAGGAAAAAATTAAAACTGCCTTTCCTAATGTGGAAACAATATTAAGACTGTTTCTAAGCTTAATGGTCACTAACTGCTCAGGAGAGAGATCGTTCTCAAGGCTCAAAAGCATCAAAAATAAACTGAGATCGACAATGTTTCAAGAAAGGTTGTCCGCACTGAGCATTCTGTGCATTGAGAGTGACAAACTTAATCAAATAAATTTTGATAAACTTTTGCATGATTTTGCTTTGACGAAAGCTAAAAAAAAATTTGGTAACATAGTCTTACTCTATTTGATGGCTGTAAATATTTCTTATGTCCTCGTAAATAAACTTTACAATTATTATAACGGTTGTTTGATCAATAAAATTGAAAGCAAAATTGCCTTCACTAAATTTTATTTTTTTAATTAAAAATTTGCACCCATAAATGTGGAAAATGAAAAGAACGAAGAGTTTAATGCACTCATATTTTTAACATTAAGACATGTGATGTTGTTTAGAGAGAAATTCTGAGCTCAAAAATAGGGAGGGCAGGGGCGCCGGAAGCGGGGGGCGGATGCCCCCCCTGCCCTCAATTTTTCTGCAGATGGAGGGGCAGGGGGGGCAATGGTGCCCTTTTAAAGTCGTATAAGCTACCGCACATTTTGCAATACAACAATTTCTGCTATTCGCTTTTAGACTAATTATAATCTTTCATTTTTGCCTCAAAATATTATTTACGGCACAAAATTAGGCCTTAAAACTCGTTTTTTTTTCCGGCAGCCATCGTGGCCTACCGGGAGCTCCTTCTCGGCGGCCAAGTCTGCGTGCTTGGAGGCCAAAATACAAATAACGATAGCACAAGTAAATAGAATTAAACTTGCAACAATGCTGAAATGATCACTTGGCGTTGTTGAAGTCTGGGCCTGGGCGACGTCCTACAATAGAATCGTTGCACCACGCAATAACTGCTTCATTGGGATCGTAATGCAGTACTTCGGGACCATCTAACGACACTCGCACGAGTGTCTCCAATGTGGCTAATTGAAAAAAAGTTCGCCACTCCCCTAGAATTGTGTTTAGCAACGAAAAACAACGTTCGACATGTGTTGACGATGACGGCAAGGTAATAAAATAAGTATTTCAATGATGTGAAGGACATTAGCCTATTAGAAGAAGCATATTTTTTGCAAAATATGATCAAAAAATGTTTTCCCCTCGGATGTCAACTAACCTTGTTCTCCTTTTTAACAACGATTCAATGTCCGACAACATCGAATCGACATAAAAACGACAATATTGCCAGCCCATGTTAATTAGCACTTCGGATTAAGACTTTGTTAAAATAAACGTCGGGAATTACAAACAAGACTTATAGCTGATGATCGCAGCTGGATAAATTCCATCAATAACAAATATTCTCGCACAATGCAACAGTGGCGATTATGACGCGCTGACCTAATTTTGCGTCACTCTTTGGTATTACATATTTTCGACAATTAATCCACGATCATTCTATTGCGAAATTAAATAATTGGCTAGAAGAGACCGGCGGCCAAACTTGGCCGATTGAGGAGGTAGCACCGGCGATCATTCAAGCACTACTTAGCGGCCATGGCCGCAGGCTGCTTTGAGGCTTGACAATAGGTTACATCATTATAACATAGCATGATGCCCTTCTTTATATACCGGACACTTGTAGGCTATCATTACTCAATACATAGTGAGCTGATAGATTAGCATTATCGCTATATTTTATCTTAAAACTTTAAAAAAATTGGTCTTTTAGTAAACAAAAGTGCCTTTTTTTTTGCAATGTTGCCCCCCAGTTAAAAATCGTTCCGGCGCCCCTGAGGAAGGGCCTCACAAATGAAATAGCCTAGGGCCTCTCATGGACTAAATCCGGCCCTGGTCAAAAGCCTTTACAAGTATGCGAAACTACCAGGAATAACCTATCAAGGCTTTGTCAGTCCGAGGATACACATTCAAAACCAACCAAACCTACCAACCATTCACCTAACCAGCGATATTGGGCGTGCATAGTTTCAGCAGTGGATTAAGAGAGTAAACAATTTTTTTTATTCCAAAAAAAAACTATAACCAAATGATGCAATATTCATTTTCCGAAGTAAACACTGCTCACTCAAACAGCCTAGTAACTAGTTAATTAACAACTAAATTGATAAATTTCAGTGTGAATAGGTTATGAAGTTAAATGTTCGTGAAAATGCTATCGGTAAAGGAGGGGATCACCTCAGATAGATTTTCAAAGTTCTAACCTGCTGAAAGACTAAACTAAGTTATAGGAACTTTCAAGAAATAAATTATTGAAATCTTTTTGTGGTCGCAAATGAAGCTTTTTCAATTGGGAGGGTAACATAAGTTTTAAACTAAAATTTCTACTCAAATTTAGTTTTAATTTGATAAATTTAGTTATATCCAAAGTGTGCATCTTGATAAAACAAAACTTCATTGTGCCTAGAAATACCCAAAAACTGACCAAAACAAACGGTGTTAGTACAGCAGATCAGTTCAGTTTTTAATTTCTGGAAGGCAGGCTTCCCACACCCCATTTCAAGCTTTGCTGATTGGAAATTAAATTTTGTATTGTTTAATTATCTTATAAATTTTACTTTGTTAAAATCAGATATTTCGCCAACTTTTTTGCAGATCTGCTGCTGCATTGTCGGCATAGTCTATAAAAAAGCATTCCCCTGGCCATAGTCTTTTTCATTATTGCGATGCATTGCTCAAAACATAACACTACCTCTTTTTTCATTTATCCAATGAAGCTTAAAACACAAATTTAACAGTTTAAAAATTAAGTAGCCTATCAGACTGTCTCTATTCAGATAAGTTGAGCAACTACTCCAACGTACTTAGCGTTCTTCAATTGCACACTTTACCCCATCTAAAATTTTCCGATAAAATAAAAATAAATCAAAAATTACTTAAATAACTCATCTAAACTTTTTATTTAATATCCTCCCATATTATACTTAACCTAGGTACCACAAAAAAATTGATTTAGTCTACGTAGTTTACCAATAAAAACATGCGATTTTTTTGCAACCAAAAAGAAGTTGATTTTTTTTATAAAAACAGATGCATGTCATTGTAAAAAGCAATTCTTACTGGTCATAAAAAATATGTTGATTAAAGTAGCATTATAGATAATATATTAAAGCTGTTCGAAACAAAAATATTTTCGTTTCGAAGCGAAATCCCTTGTTTTAATTTGTTTCGTTCCGTTTCGGAGCAAAAATCTTTTAGAAGTATTTTGTTTTGACTTAAAAAAGTTTGTTTCGAACAGTCCTATAATATATTTAAAACAAAGAGAAAAAATTTGCCGACTAGTTTTTTCAAACCAGGGGTTGCTCATCTTACTTCATTGCACACTTTACCCCAGTTTCACCCCTCAGCGAAAAAGTATCCAAACTCGCATATGAGCAGACGGTGTAAGTGCTTATAAGTTTTCAATCGTTTTTGCTGCTTGACAAAGATAGAGATAAATGCCCCTAGCTATCTTATCCAGGGATGCTACAAAGCAGCCACAAGAAACTTCTGCTTGAAACCACTATGCAAAAAGGTATTCTAACCATTCGGTTGTGTCTGGCAAATTATTATAGGACCGTTTTTATATTGGGCCTATGGTTTAAAAAAAAGTAAACAAATCATACCCCTTACACTACTGAGTTTGGGTCAAAGTAGACGGAACATTAAAATCAAAAATGTGACCCGTGAGCCCCCTGGTATAAAAATCCAGTTACTCAACATACATTGACCTTTTTGACATTTTGCGCAGCTGTTTTTAGAACAAAATACCTGAATAGATTTATTACAGTTTTCAATATAATCAATCATTTTAAAATCAAGGCAACCTTCGACATCTTCTTTTAGTAAAAACTTCGCTTATGTGACATTAGCTTCGTTAATTAGACTTTCAATGATTGAGTGTTATTTCAGTTAAATTTGGAAGATTATATCTTTAAGATTAATGAATGCAAGAACTTAAGCTGTTGAAAGAATGACTTGTATACGTGCAACTGACAGAATAGTTTGGAGAATATTTCTGATAAAAGCAAAATCAATCAATTTCTTGATAACTGAAACTGAATGCATAAATCAATATTGATTTTTGAATTGTCTACTTCAAGCTAGCTTTGCAACTTCTTTTGCTGAAGGTCTTTGTGTTTGATCCATATGCTAAACCTACCCTGTTTTATCACCGGCAAATTGTATTGTACAGCCACTTGGCTCGTTTTCCTGACAATGGGCTGCAGTAGCCTACAGCTTGTGGACGTCGCTCACGCCTATACCTACAGGTATAGTTAGTATTTATTGAAAAACGAGAGCTTTTGTATTTGAATTAGGCTACTATTTTTTGTATACTGACAGCAGTTTTTGTGCTTAAGTAATAGTAAGTTTGTCTCGAGGAATGCTGAACACTCCCAGGTAACAAGTTTGTAAAGGTTTTATTTTTTCTTTGTGCAACAGGCCACAAAGATTTTTTAAGCTATGTGGAAACAATTTTTTTTCTTTGCATAATTTCAAAGGAAAGTGGTGGATTTTGTGATTAAGGAAAATGCGAAATAATACTGAAAATTGTGCAAAGATGAAGATTTTGATTATTGAACAAAACTATAGACTGTTCAGTAAGCTATAACAACTTGGTAAATAAATCAGCTTTTAGAAAAAAGTATAAGTTACAGTATATAGCCTCCCTCCTCCCTCTGACCGTCTGACGGCATAAACATTTAAAGCTTGAACGTTTGTCATGGTAAGTCGGCTACTTAAGATTTAGTCGGCCTGATGGGATCTTAAAATATCTAATATAGAATAACCTACTGATAGCCTACTTTTTCCCACATCCTGTTAAGTAGGCTAAATAAATTACAAAGGAAAATTTTTATAAAATATTAAACTGTATTATTTTATTTCTTTTCGAGTTTTAGTATAGGCTAATATTGTGTGCAAAAACCACCACTTATGTATTCCATCGACATCAATTGTAGTCTACTTTCAAATGGTTTATTTTGCTGAAAAAAAATCAAGAAAAGTAGAAAAATGTTTTGTTTTTTGTTTTATTATCTTTATCCGAGCGCTATGCATCGGTGTACGCCTTCCGACGTACACCTGACCCACGCTGCAGCCGACTGTAATGTCTGTTTCCGGTTGTCTACTCTACTTGCGACTTAAATTTGGTACTACCCATTACTCGAAATCGATCACTGGGTAAAGACAATTATCGTAAAGTTTCTTGCCCAGAGAAACAACAGCAAGTGCGGGTGGCTGGAGTCGAACATGCAGGCTCTCGACTGCGAGCCCAACGCGCTAACCACTCGGCCACGTAGAAAAATGGTTCACAAGTTACCGGTATTAAAAGTTTATACAGTAGTATCTTACACCTCATGATGCAGGTAGGCTATACCACACGCAATCCTCTGATGTGATAAGTTTCCTATAGAAATATGCTAAAAAAATCAAGTTGCAGTTTATTGCCATGTGGCTTTTTTTAAATCTCCTACAACCGCAAAGTTGTTCAGTTGCTGTCAAACAACAATTTGCAAAAAGAGCCTTCTACAATGAGATATGCAAGATTATTACCACACTGACGTCATAACCGAGTAAAGAATGCAAGTTTAATCACCGCGTTCTTCATGGCCAATCAGTTTGAAAACTTTCTCGTATTGGATTATGGTATTATCTTATGACGGTGTTCAAGGTTTAGCTTTACTACTATTTGTGTGATGTCATCACTAAAACTTCACACTTGGACGCTTCAACCTTTATGATTAATTAAATCATGATATCCACCAAGGGACCTTTCACTGACGCGGTCATCTTGAAACGATATCGTGCTATAACTTCTGGTTCAAAGTAGTTGGTTGATCTTGCAGGTTAATTAAGTCACTTTAATCTAGAGAAGTTGGTTGCAGTTTTTTTATTAAAGCTTTCACTTTATGAGTTTACGTCTGCATAACATCAGAGTAAAGCTTACATAGCAGGAGGTTTGTGAGCAAAGTTAGTAACAGTGTCAATACTTTTCAATTTGTCCCAGTCATTCGTTTCGTTATATTTTCTATATCGGTTTCTGGACAAACAAACCTAATTTTATTATGGACGAAACTTTCCTGTCATCTGTTGCCAAATGGCACTTGGAGAGCCGTTTGAGTAGGCCTGCAATAGTCTATTTGCATAGCTCACTCAAGGGACATCAGGTTATCGCGGTGATATAAAAACTGGCATTCATCTTCTATGTTAGCTTGAACGAACAAATTAAAAGTAATTGGATATTTCCTCGCCAAACGATTCACCCAAACAAGACATTTCTCTGTGATAGTCAAGAATATAATGAGATTCTTTGCTAATTTTGAAACAAATCCAACATTTTGTTTATTGGAAAGGTATGTAAATGTGCATGAAAAATATATTTAAATGCAAAAACGTTTACGATAATCTGCAATTTTCAAGTCAGCAAAGATTGCTTTTTTGTATCGTTTAAACATGACTACACGTTAAATGTCTTTTTTGCCGGCTGAATTGATGTTGCGATTCTGCAATGCACAATTCAAGGACTATTTAATCCAGGGGTTTTCAAACCTTTTTTACACTGTGGCCCCTTTGAAAATTTTAAAAATCAATGGTCCCCCCTATTGTTTTAAACCTTTTGAAAAAATTAAAAAACGTCATTTTAATTAAAAAAAACTTCTACATACAGTATATACTAGTATTTTTATTAAATTTTAATTTATTTCTTGTGTTATATTGTGTTGGAGTGGACTTAGAGATGATAAATTGAAAAAATATTATTATTTAAATTTTTTCATGACCCCCCTGAAAAAGGCTCATGGCCCACTAGGGGGCCATGGCCCCCAGGTTGGGAACCCCTGATTTAATCTGATTTCTTTATAATCCACAGACTACCGCAAATGATAAAAGAGTAGAAGGGTGGGTGTCTTCACGAATTGTCAAGCTGAGTTGCTTTGTTTCGCGTTTTCTTTTTGTTGTCTCACAAGCGATTTTTTGGTTGTGCTATCACAACAAAAGATGACTTTGTCGGTTTGGAGAAAACAATACAATTCAATGAACATCATGAATAAAGCAACAGAAGAGAGTGTATATCAAATAGCGATAATACACCATGCTTTTTGAAACGGTTTAAAGATACCACGCTCAAAATTTTATTGGTGTTGTTTGAATAAAACCTTTTGAGGATCCTAATAAGGGTGACACAGGCTGCCAAACTTTTTAAGAAAGTGGCAACTTTTGCTTTAATTTGGCTTTTTTGCTTGGCATTAAGCACTCTTTTTGTAGTGTTTATTACATATGTTTTAATTTTATATTTCGTGTGTTTTTGAGTGTATGGCGCGAGTTTATGAAAGTCAAGCTCCAATTCAATAGCAAGTTATCAAAGGGGACCTGTGTTCTACTGTAAATGCCCCACAAAAAGAAAGGAATAACTAGTAATAAAGCAGTTGCGTACAAACGAAAAGAATTCAGTGACGCTTTTGATATCATACGGTAGGCAAGGTAAGGTAAAAGTTAACGACTTTTGATTTTCAGTATCAGATTTCTGTGGCAAATTCGATATACTATTTGTTTACCAGACTGCAATAGCTTCGGTTATGGCGTATGCCGTATAAGTTGTTTTCTTCGAATACTGTAAAACTGTAACCTATGATGACAAGTGACGTGTTTGCATATCCCACTGTTGACTATTTGATTAAACTGCAAAGTCATTGTTAGGATTTCTGATTGATAAGTCACCGGTGTCAAGTTTGTTCGGTTTTCACTGGGATTTCTTCTGGGCAATTTTGATGGCCAACAATTATAATAACAAAATAAATGTATGCTATTTCCATTAATGGATTTGGCTTATGACATTGTACTTTTAAATCAATTTCATGATGTACAATCGGTTGAAACTGAATTGATTTTTGCTGAAATATGTCTTACTGCTAATGTTAAATTGTAATTATGACCATTAGGTACAAAAAAAAAACCCCCATATGTCAATAGACTATGACGCTCTGTAAAATGCAAGATAGTTAGGCTAGCTTAAAATGCGTCGTAGCTTATTGAAACCTGTGTTTATGTAGGCTACAGAATTTTATTTAAAAAAATCTTAAAAAAGTTTTCAAATTGAAGGTTCGTCGAATTGGGTTTAAGAAGCAAACCAAAGAAAAACAGTTAGACTACATGCGAAAACGACCCATTATTCGTATTACATCACAAATTGCTGTTGAGAATGTAATGATCATTGATCAGTCAAGGTTATGCCAGAAGGACGTCACCGTGGCCTACTAGCCATATTTTTGATTCAAATATACTTTTCAATAAAAGATTGCCCAGTTTTTAGATTTGCTTGTCACGAGAGAGTGGTTGGTCCTTTTGCTCCCTTCCAGGGTTTCTGGGATGATCAGTTGACTGCGATTAGTGCGTTCAAATAATTGCTATGTTGCTGAGCAAAACTACAATGCTATCCATCAAAAATCATCTGTTTCCACTAAACACGCTGGATGATGCTGAGCAATTATAAGACGACTTGTCGTCGTTGACTAGGCTCATTTCAAGTTTTGATTTGTGCACGTATTATTTTTTTTTTTAAACAGATTATCTCCAACATCGCATTTTTCTTGTCAGGGGTCGGTTACCTTGCTCTCCACCTTATCCTCAAGCTACGCCTCTTCTGACAGGTTTACCATCAACAATGATGCACAGTATGTTTCTCGGCAGCCGATTTGTAGCAAGAATTGACAGTCGGCTGCCGAGAAACATATTGTTGATTGGATGGTCTGAATGGCTAGGGTGGAAGCTACACCGTTATGGTTAGCGAATCGCAACTGCTCGCTGTACCAGTGAGTGCTCAGCCTTGTGCTGATAGCCGGGAAAAACGCCCCTTTCTTCACAATGATGCACAGAGTTGTCCGCTTATGTAATTCGTGCAAGGATTGTAAATCCAAAAAAAGTGAATAGGCTATGAAGCTTTTAAAAATAAAAAGTGACTGATTGCACGCCCCACGAGCTGAGAACTTTCGTAGATTCTTTTTTTTCTCCGCTTCATTTCAAAGCGAATTATTTTTTTTGTTTCAGTTAGTTGGCAGCGTTGCTTCAGCAGACGTCTTATTTTTCATTTACATAAATATGTTTACAGCGTAGCCCATCGTTTAAGTTTCAGAAGCAGTTCATCACATCTGCATCACGTTTCATTATTACCTTGCAGATATTAATAGAGTTAATTGACTGTTATTAGAAGTGAGTCGATAGTCTGAAGAGGACGAATTCAGATTTAACGTAATTCATGTAAAAATTGGTTTACATCTTTTATTTGAAAACGTATCCTAAATTTGAAAGTTATTGACTTATGAATCATTTTTTCATGTCGGGTCATACCGCAACTTTAACAAGGTATAGGTTGTGTTCTTCTTTTGCGTAAAGCAGTGAGAATAAGTCTGTAAAATAGGTTAATATCTTCACATCGTAAATTTGATCCGAATCTGAAAAGGGAAAGTTTTTTTTTTTGTTCCAATGCAAACAAAATAAGGAAATTCTTCTGTGTTTTTGGCGAAGCCTAGGCACGTTGAAAAAAGTCTACTAGACGGATTCAAACCCTTTTCAAGGTTAAATTGAAAAATTCATGTGTCGAAAAAGGCGTAGTGATTTTTACATTTGAAGTTCGACAAGATGGTCTGTATGAAGACAAACACTGAGTTTGATAGTTTCCTTCGGGTCAGACAGTTCACGCGCAGGCGGCGTAACATCAGGCATGCTACTGGGATTATCAAGATTCTTGATTTAAAAAGGGCAAAACTTTTCACTTTTCTGTTGAATTTCACGGTGTAAATACGATACGCAGTGCTATGAGTATGCAAATACTCTTTATCAAAACCTGTGACATAGCTATATGAAAAAAAATTTAGAGGGGCGAAAGCAACTGTTGGAAAGCTATATTTTAAAATTTGAAAAATAGTTTTACATGAGATACAATGTCAATGAAATGTTACAACTATTTTTAAAACCATTTTTTTTTGGGTGGGGGCAAGATAAAAGTATAGGGAGGCGATTGCACTCCTAAGCCCCCCTCCTCTTCCGTGGCTAAGTCCTTGATTAAAATGCTTTTGGTTGTAAAATTCGGATTACAAATCAAAACTTTTTTAAAAGTTGTAAGATCGTTGATCATGTTGGCTACAACTGTCTGACTAAAATGACCTTTCACCTACTTTTTGTGCTACAGCCCAATACATAAACTACTGATTTGCAACTTTTGGTGCTTATACTTTCAATAGTTGTAGACGACCTCAACTTTTAAAAAGACCCAGTTGTTTAATTTTAATATTGAGGTTATAAGTAGGAGATGAGGTTGAGGTTGTCTGACATTAAAACGTTTAATTTTTGTAACAGACTAATTCAGTGACGTACCGTGCGCAAAGAAGTTTTATAGATGGGGTTTTGAAAAATTTTTTTTGTTTGTTTGTATGAAGCTGTGCTAAGCTGTAACTCGGTATATAGGCAACGCACGGTATGTAGGCTAAACCTAATGAAACAAAATGACATTTCAGGGGTAGCCAGCAATGTGATAGTGCAAGGAATCGTCATCAAGGCTAACGAATCGTTTGTGCCTGTAACAGGATGGCTAGTTGTGAGGTATTTCTGGCAAAGGGCGACTCAGCATTGTTTTGAGGTGCATGAAAAGCAGCAGTGCATAAAATCTTCACAGGATTTGGAGAAATATATTTCGTTGCAGCAGAATTAATTCAATTAGGCCTAAGTATTTTAGCCCGTCTCTCTAGGTTCGAATAAGAGTGGATTTCCAAAAACTTATCATGCAGGGCTATAGGCTATGCTGGTAGGCTACATCAACAATGGTGGGTTACTTAAGTGAACATCAGCAATCACGCGTTCGCAATCTATGTCATTGTGGCGTTAGCCGCAACAACTGACTGTTGAGGCTGAGAGGTATTTTTAGTGCAAGAAACGAGTCAAAATATCCCTCAGCGATGTATTCTGATCTCCTCTCAGACTAGTATGTAGCCTACTTCATTGCCAACGTGAAAGATCGATGAGGATAAAATAAATCGAGTTGTTAGGCTACTGGCCTAGTTGGCGGAAGTAATTGATGGACTTTTAATTGTGGTGGTAGTTGGTAATAATGTTGCAAATATTTATTATGTTAAAAGGTTTGAAGCAGTGAATTTTATAACGATAAAAGCAAGATACTTTTACTTTTTAAATGACGAAATTATAGTTTGCCAATTCAGCATTTTTCGTTGAAATAAGCAAAATGTTTAGACAAAAATGTTGGCCGACCTCGAAATTTCAGGCTGGCTACGCCACTGGGAACGGTCCAATGAGCTATTGTTGCATTTTCATTTTTTGTTAGTTTTTTTAAGCATTGGTTCATCAGTAAATCACCAAGCGCGGAGACCGTGTGAGGCAGAAATCCAGACAAAGCTTATGCCTACCTAAAATAACTTTGTTAAATGTTAACACCGCCAACCTTTTGACAACTGTTTGTTCTTTCGAAAGTTTTCAGCGGTTCCAAGCGACTCGTCTGAATATATTTTAACAAGATTTCACGGTTCAACGGCATTTGACTTAGTTGCAGTAGTTCAAAACCAAAATCAAAAAAGTTAATAATAAAAAAGAATTTAAATTAACCACAAACCTTTCGCATCCTAAACCCTTACAAGTAGCACTAATGTCATCAAAAAATAAAGAGTTCAAATTGTAAATGTTAAACACTAAACTCATGTTTGTTGAACATGAGTTTAGTATCTACATTTTAGGCTGTTTATTTTTGGAATAGATTAATCAGGCGTTCCAGCCATTGCACTAATGTGATATAGAAATGACGAAATTGTGTAATTGATAAACTTTGTAGAGGATTTGAGCCAGACAGCAAAATCCGTCATTTTTACATTGATTCAACGTCTGCGTTTAGGGTACAGAATACGTTATGTGGGTGCATCCTATTCCGTCCCCTGAACGAAGACGTTGAATCAATGTAAAAATGACGGATTTTGCTGTCTGGGAAATATCTTGATGTGTTTAATGTTTTTAAGAATACAGGACATCTCAGCCGTAGATTGCATCAACGTCTGCAGACGTTGCAATGACGGATTTGCTGGCTGGGGCAATATTTCAGTGTTGTTTCAAAGCTCAGACCTCAAACAAACTCATTGAAATGTGCCGTGTCTGTTCATCGATTGTCTTGCAATGGCATCGTGTCAAAGTGTTTATTCAGCCACATTCAGTCAAATGCGTTTGGTTTGTGTGACATTGAATGTTTTGTTTTTGAAAAAAAAAAATTAGTAGCTTTCAATCATCGTAAACATTGATTAGAATATAAAAGAGACATCATCATCTACATCATTTTACAACCAAACGACAGTAGATTAACAAATGCACAACTTTGTGGTACCCATCACTTAAGTGTTTGTTGTCAGTCGTAATGTTTTTGAGAAAAGGATTCTTGACGTAGTGGTGACAAGCTTGAGGTTAAATGACGTCACACTGTCAATGGCAGATGGGTCTCAAAGAGGAGAAGTGTCTTCGGAAGGAAGTGAATGCTTTCATTGGCAACAGTTTACGTTGGGAAAGATTGCTTATAATTGTTTGAAAAGGTTTCTCGTTGGATGAATTGTTATACAATATCGCATTTTTAAACTAACTTGATTGTTGTACAAAAGGAAACTACCTGAAACCTTAAATCAGTGTGCATCAGCAACAACTGTTTGTAGCTTTGAACAAACAACTTAACAAGATCAAATGTTACATAACTTACATGTTTCTTTCAAGTGTGCAGCATGCCGCATTTCAATAGGCTTTAGATTTGTATTCTACAAAACGTGGGAAGGTTTGTATTGTAAAAACTTGAAAACAAATGAAAGGGACAGCAATTTTATTAAATTATAATCTATGTTTTAGAATAACCAAAGTTCCGTGCTAACTTGTAATTTGTTGCCCTCACTGCATACGTAACTATGTTGCAGACAGTGGCGTACGCAGGTGACATTGACCCAATGGCCCCTATCTTCAAACTTTTTATTGGACGATTCAATTTTAATCGAACGAATTGGCTAGTAGGCTTGACCTACTTGGAAAAGAACAATAAAAAACTCTTAAATATAGCTAAATACCTATAACTCATTCATTCGGAGCTTGGGGCAGTTTATTGATTTTTACCAGAGTTGCCAGATTTGTTATGGTGTTGAGATTTCTTGTCACAGCTGATTTCTATATTTTCAATTGCCAAATCGTCTGCTATATTGCGGAAACAACACTACATTTGCCTTTGTTTTGGTAAGGTAATTTTAACAGTTTATGAGCATACCTTTGTAAAACTTAAAGCAACGTCTGTTTCTGCAGCTCACATGCAACCTTTTTCCCCTCCAGTTTATCAAATTTCCAGTGCCATTTTGATTGATTGACTAGATAGGTCAGGTCACGTGTCGACACTTATGGCGATCATTAAAAATCACTGACCAGAACGGTTGTTCTTGATGGCCTTTCATCAACTTGAAAGCGATAGTAAGTTTTTAACAAAATAAAGTTTGAGAAATTTTATTTTTTATAATTGTTTTCTAGACGCATTAAAATTAAGCAGTTTCTTTCGGCAGAAGCTTGAGCGACTTGTTCTCTACTCTACGTGTGGACTAGTTTGTTTCTACCTGTAAACTTTTTAGAGGATTTCAAACGTTCAAAGTTTCAGCTTTCTTTAAGCAAATACCTTGAATACCACCACCATTCACTGCAAAGTCATTCACGAGCATTTCAAATTTGATGAAGGTTGAAATATGGTTTCTTGTTTATCGCTTCGTTGCTATTCTTCCGTTTTCATTGATATGACAATGAACTTCAAGAGGCACTTCAAATGAAAAGCATCTAAATGTCAACATCATTGACGTTATGGGCAACGCAATTGTCATGAAGGTTTCTTTGTAATGTTATTCTTTCGTCAATCAGTCTTTTAATGTCATTAGAACTTTCGTCAAGGCGAACGTAATGTTTTTCTTTGGTCAATGAGTCGTGTCGTCATGGAAATATATGTTTTATCAATTTCACGTGAGTTTGAAAACAACTTTGAAAGAATTTCAAAGACGTATAATTGTTTAAATTGGCTTTGGCAACTCAGCTTCTATGGATACCCCAGGTGACGGGAATTTCATGGTTCTTCAGTCTTCAGCTGTCAAATAAAGTATCATTTCTCAGCGCTATATTTTTATCTGTCAAAACTAGATTGCTGATACATACTACGTAAAAGAACATTGCACTAACACGGTACTAAATAATTTTAAATTGTTAAAGACCTGTGGGAAAACGGAAAAACCCATCAATTCCTTTAAATTGTCACCAAATGTGGAGTAAATTACATTAGTTCAAATCAGGTTGCAGCAGATCAAGGGTGCAACATCAAACAGTGTGTCTGTCAGCTATGATTTTAAAAAAATGGTTTACATTGGTTCATTTTTAAAACTCATTCATGATAGTTTTTAGAACTCTCAAACTGCTTAAAAAATAAAGGTTTGCGAGCAAGTTTGGCTGTGGTCACGGGTTCCTTGAAAAACTTTTTGTCTATTTGCTTTTTTCTTTGTGTGCCTTGCCCAACGTACTAACGTGCCAAAGCCGATTTCAGCAATTATTTAAGTAGATCTTTTGCGAATCCTACGGTTATTTTACTATCCAGTAAAAAGTCAGTTTTATCAAAATGTGCTAAAAGCTTATCGCAGTGCTCAACATCAATCTTGGTGTTGAAGACTTTCTAAGCTTTTGATAAGTTTACAAATGTAAATAATCGTGTTCCTTTAATCCACCGATCATTATTTCGGTTTGTGTGGTATGCGATGGAAAGCAAACGCCTTGACATTGCAGATATCACTTGCTACCACCCACAGTGAAATTACTCAAATAAATGACATAATAAGTAATTTTTTTGTTTCTTGGTCTATCTCACAAAACACTTCACATATGTTTTCATATGCACAACTAATACTGAACGCCCCTGTTGAGGCCAAGCATGATTTGCATAATCATGTGATAGCAAGCCTTCATATTGTGAAATAGTAGTATGATGTAATATAATTTGGTTAGTCTTTATCATGAATAGTTTGATTGACAGCTGCTTCTTTGGATAATAACGTTCTTCATTGTAATCAAGTTTCTCTTTGAAGGGCTGTTTTGGTAACGGTGTTTGAACCATGGCGGCGCAATTGCAGTGAATGAACGATTGCATTAGTGTCAAAACTTGCCGTGTTGGTACAGCATCTACAGTATTAAAAGTGTTTGAAACGACTTTTATTTGAGCGAAAAGAAAACATTATAAAACTAAGTATTGATACCTAACAAAATCTCATTTTGAAATATTTTTCCCTTTAAATACCCATCTTCCCTAGCTCATTGTCAAGCCATGTGACACTCTCTTTGAACTTAAAGTAGCCTAAATTAAAATTTGCTTACTGCAAATTCTTCTTTCTAAGTTTCGATTGTTTCATTTCGTTTCAACCGTTTAAGTGGAAAACAAACTTGCTTTGATCTCGTAACCAGGTGGAGAAGTTTTACGTCGAAATTAAAGGAATTTTTGTTTTGCAAAATGTTTTTTGACGAACTAACCCAAGTTGTCTGTAGGCGGCGAGTTGACAACCAACCTGGCTAACGTAATGAAATGGCAACGCGTGTCAAAACGTCTGCTTAACCAAACGGTTGAGGATAATATAATTGATACTGTTTAAGCACAGCACCAAAAATCATGCAACCAAAACTTTCATCATTCAAAAAAAAAACTTGGACGGTCTTGTAAGGGTAGTCATGTCCGAAATGACATATTGGACTGATTCGATAAGATTGCAGTGAATTTTGTAGTTTCAACACAAAATGTGAAAAAATACCTCGATATGTAAAAAAACTAAAGTCTGTCGTAGAAACCACTAGCAAACGTTTAACAGGTTTTATACAAAAACGAAAACAATCCATCTTCCACAAGTATTGTCGCTCAATTTCCTTTCTTAATTTAATCTCCAGCTTCACGTAGACATTGCAGGGCGGCAATTCAATAATGCCCAGATCTTATCTTTCTCTTGCAATTGACTTGATTGACATGTTGCTAACTGCGGGCTGACTGCCCCCAGACAGCAAAATTCGTCATATTTACATTGATTTAATGCCTGCAGACGTTGTCTGTCTGGGAAGGGACCGTTTGTAAGTTGGCGGTTTCATTTGAAACTTTGCATTTGTTTCTTACGAAAAATTTAAAAATCAATGATTATGAACAATTCGATTTATTCGGATATAGTTACATTTTAACGACAAATACTACATTCCATGCTGGCACAGTATTACGATGTACAAAACTACAATTTCAGCGCAATGGTTGTGTTTTTGCGCTCGATCTGATCACGGTTAACAATGCTGTAGCTTATTACTGCTGACGACAAATTCATTTATTTTCCTTTCATACTTTATCTTACATTTTTGACTTGATACTTACCGCCATTTTCTGCACACCAGGTAGATATAGATTGCATTGGTCTCGGGTGGTAATCGTCAAATTAAACGTTTTGTGAAAATGTGATCCAACCGACTTTCTTCCCAGCGTATCGTTGATAAAGTAGTTGTCTGATTAAGACTATTTGCAACTAAAACTGCTATTTTCAAATGAAAAAATCTTCTGCGTTCACAAAGTATTTTCTTAAATTTAAGCTTTTTGTAAAAAAGTCATCTTCTGTGTCTAAAACAAAACATTAAAATATTCTCGTTATTGTAAAAAAGCTGCATTTTTAAGTGATTGATATGAACAAATATTTTATGTTCACACAACAAACAAAAATCTTCAAATGGAATGAAAAAAAAATGATGTGTTATTGCTACTAAATTTGGTGACTACTGTACTTTATCTTGTGCATCGCGAAACTGTTAAAAGACGTTTTTCGTGATGTCATCACGTAGCCTACTTTTTTGTTTGCTGCGCTTCGCTCGTATTTTGATATTTTGGTTTCATCGAGCAGTGGAACACGCACATGAAAGTCACATTGCGTTAGCTCAAGGCAATTTTGATGATTTTAACAGGTTTGCTCGTCGCTCTGCAGGCAGAACTTATTAAGACAGATAAATAGATAAAGAGTGAATTTAATGTTGTAAATTATTTGTTTTAAATTTCATCTTCTACAGTAGATGATGTATTTCTTAACTGCAAAACCGACTTGAAGAATTCTTTCCGCTTGAAGAGTTTCCGTATTCTTGTATCCACATACGTTGCCAATTTGAACAGTTTTTTGACATATTGGCCTTGCGGAAGTTCAGATTGAAAGGAGCTGTTGGTTGTAGCATCCAACATACAATGGCCATGGTTCAACCAATTCAAACTATACACAATAAAATGTCTAGGAAAGTAGTGCATAGAAGGTGACAATTGAGATATAAAGTAACATTCAAGTGGTAAGGAATTTGCATCTGACTTTAATATGCTTTAACCTCCTGAGAAGCAGTCACTCATGAAAAAGGCAAATGTCAGAAAGTTTAAAATCGACTGGATATGTTTTACGAACAGCACCCAAAAAGGAGTTAGAATTTTCAAAGGGGTAAGTTTAGATTATGGTGTAGTTTTCACTGACTGAATAACCGTTATGAAATGTTTAGAATAGCAGAAGCTGTTAAGTTGTTCCTAGGTCTGCATAAATGCACAAAGATAATGTACAACCTTAAAATAGAGACGTTGACAACAAAAGAAATACGAGACAAGTTGATTTTGTTGAAACGAAAGTCGTGTAAGAGCTTGGAAGAAAATCTCAAAATGCATTTACTTACGTATTTTGGTTGGGACAGAGACAGGAGGACAAATATGTGCTTAGCTTAGCATTATATTTACCCACTTAACTTTTTTCCGCGCACAGAAAGGATTCTCCATGAGTCGCAATTTACCGGTTTTGACACAAAACTGTCAAGGGTAATGCGTAAGGTATATTTATGGTATGTATTATTCCCCATGATTTCATAGTGTTTTCTGCTCACTCTGAAACGAAATGCATAAACCTCACGTAACTGCTCATTTATGGTATCATGCCAATGATTCCTTGTACAATGTACATCATTCCTATGTTGTTTCCTATATAATTCATAACTATTTCATCATTTCCTATATATTAGTTAATAACTGAGAGACTGACCCTATGCAGACAGGCAACGACTTATGTGTGAAAAGAAAGCTGCGTAGCAACAGAGAGTGTGCATAGATGCGTCAGACATCACATTTGTTTATCTTGTCAATTACTTCAGGCACGTCATAACCGATCTGGCGAAAGTGCACAATTTTTCATCGATGAAATGTCAATAGATATTAGATCACTATAAAAGGGACCAATTGTGCTTGCCAGGAAAAAGCGTAAAATGAGATGAAAACTGTGGTCTTTGCATAACTGCTCAGTGTATTTTTCTGGAAAGCAAATTCTCCATTTTGAATGATTTATGCGTTCTCAAACATCGTTCAATACACTACGATGTTTCTCAAAATGTGTTAGTTATAGTGTCATTTTAAAGTAACCTGCCTAAATTTTGAAGTGGCTGCATTTATTTGCAGTACAAAGACAATGTAACTGCAAGAGAAGAATTTAGCTGCAAGAGAAACTTTAGCTTGCAAGTCGCAATTTAATCAGGAGCATAGTTTAATTAAAAATAGCGCTGTTGAAAGGTTAGCTTTGAAAACACTGATCAATGTGATATGCGTTTTTCAATTATGAAATAAAAGCACTTGCAACAAGCAACACCACATGGGAAGAATCTCTTAGTTATGAATAAATAATATTTCTAATATTTCTCGCTTACAGGTTATTTGTCAAGAAGTCTTTTTTGAATCTTTTCTTGAATCAAATCTTCAAATACGTAGATGATTTTTTGTATCTCAGCGAAAAAACTATGTTAGCATTTCAACACAGTACTGTTACTTTAAAAAGCATAAAATTTATCGCTTACTAGGCCGATGCAAAATTTTCAGAAAACTATTTTCCTATTTTCACAATAAAACAGCTTGTATGTTTTTGCTTTTGCTTGCGCATTCATCAGATGAACGTTGTAACCTTTGATAGAAAAGATAATATTCTTGATGAACATCTAACCTTTTCAGTATTCAGTTTCGTTTTCTATTTGATTTGTATGTTTTTTTACCTAAAGAAATAACGTAAAGATGATTATTCATTATGTTTGATTGGCAGTTTTGTTATTTTTAGGGCATTTTAGCTGCATAAGGCTTACAGTTAAACATTTGAACGTGGTAAAGATCATTTTGTGATTTTTAGACAACAGAAAAGCTGTGCAATCATCCATGACTTACCAAATTGCGGTTTTGCAAAGATACTTTTTAAGTTGTATTGCATAGATTTTGAGCACTTTTAATTAAATCAGTCCCGCGCTAATGCCATTGGTTGGCGCAGATTACCGTTCGACTGCACATTTAAAATCAAGCTGGCTCCAAAAATCTTGTAAATAAACAATCAAACTCAACGAATGCTTAGCGGTTAAAAATTCATGTAAGCACATTAACAGCTGAAACACGTTGGCTTATGCCTTCGTTACAACCAAGCTTAAGTCATGCGGTGAAGGTCACAACTGTGCTCTGTTTGGTAGAAAACTAATGCGCTTGTTACTGTATCGTACACAAACGTTTTATGAATGCAAAATAGTCAAAATATAATCATTGCAACCAAAAAAACTTGGCTTCAAGTTAACAGTCAACTTACACGGTGCACTTTTTAGCCAACACGCCACAAAGATGCTGCTGCTGCAGGAAACTATGTGGCTGGAATGTGGTGCCAGTGTAACCTATCATAAAAAAAAACGTAAAAATCTTTATGCTTAAATTGACTAAACCCATTGTTGTGCCTGTCATACTTTACTTTCATGTTGGCAGTTGCATTGCACAAAAAGTGACAGGCCTGCTCGTTTTTAATCAAATCTAAACTTAAAAACTTGGTCAGGGAAAAACGAGCCCCGAACCACCGCATATAAACCTGCATAAAAAAAATGATGTATTTGCTTCTGGGTAACTTTTGTTGTCATGCGTGTCAGAGTTGTTACTTTTGTGATAATTCATTGCTCTCTCCTTCCAAGGCATCAAATCAATCAATTTACCATTGTTTCAACGTCTGCAGACAGCTTCGCTTAAATAACTTGTAAATTGTGATCGACGTTCAGTGGAATTTAGTTTTTACAGCTGTCAGTATTATTTTGCTTGTGGCTTGAAGTTGGTAGTTAAAATAATAAAATAGTGTAGCTTAGCTTATGTTTTCTCCGATTGTCTCTTTGATGAAACAAGCAAAACTTTTCATGGGCTTGCACTTTTAGTTTCATAGACAAACATGTTACACATCTGGTGTGCACTTGCATACGTTGAATCAATGCCAAAAATAATGTATTTGATAGCTTGGAAATTTGTAATCGCCTTTTTGATGGTGATGAAAGAGTGAAAACAAATTGTCCTTTAAAATTATCTCACAACAACAACTACAAGTGTAACAATTAAATTAAAAGCATCAACCATTCAAGACTACAATTTTACCATGTTTTCCTATTGCATAATATTGTTGTATAATAGATCAACCTTCTCCAAACTAATGCCTGTTGGTTGTTGTGCTGTAAAGACTTGTCTTTTGTTTCAAACCGCACACAAGCATGCGATGTTATTTGTTTGCTTTTGGTCTGCTAGGAGTTATTCAGCAATTAATCAGCATTTACTTTTGCCGACTTAAACACACTGCAGAGCGTTTTAAACAACTGGGCAAATCTAGTTTTCGAGTCGCTGATGAAGTTTCATATTTTATTTGTTTTTTATTGATTTCTTGCAGATATATTTGTTGTTCAATCATTAAATTTCAGTTAAAGTTCACAACCTTTAGCAAGGTTGTCACTGTCTTTTACTGAACACGAAATCATCAACTATCGTTTCTTGAAAGGCAGATATGGAATATGGCAATTTCAACAATATCAGATTATAGCGTTACACAAGGTCGGGAAACTTCATCTTCAACCACAGCTCAATTCATTAACCTCAGTACTGCTTGGCCTGGCAGCAATACAACCTCCTATGACGACTATGAGGTCACAAATGGACAGGTCGATATTGGAGGGCATTCAATAGCGCAGGTTAGAATCCCAGCTGGCAAAACCCCAGCTTTTTACTTTGGTTAAACATTTGTAGATGTTAAATCAACTGAAATTTTTAAAATCGTACGATCGCTTTTTATTTCCAACATGA
Organism: Aplidium turbinatum; assembly: GCF_918807975.1. Taxonomy (NCBI): domain Eukaryota; kingdom Metazoa; phylum Chordata; class Ascidiacea; order Aplousobranchia; family Polyclinidae; genus Aplidium; species Aplidium turbinatum. Next base: position 43,275,872 of record NC_137472.1, on the reverse strand, counting down.
CATGCATGACCATTTCACTGATCTTTTCATAATTTTTTGCTGCTTTGTACTTCCAAGCAGAAGAGCAATGTGTTTCCGATACTGCATTAGTCAGATTGACATTTGTCTGATTTCTTATTAGAAAAGAACTAAGCAAATAAAAAAGCAAATGCTTGTAGTGGTGGGCACCTGATTACCGAATCAACCTTGGTGATTCAAACAACCTTGATACAGTATCACAAAAACAAGCTCACGTCATCCTTCAATTAATTATTAAATAGTTCAACATTTGTAACCACGACTTTTGTAAGCTTTCAAATTACGCATTGTAACGTTTTCAAGTTGTATTCATGATGTCCTAAGTTTTTTACTAACCTTTTGTGCGAGATATTATATTCTGACAGCTTTTTGTATGCAGTTAATTCTGATTGGTGCATTCACCGATCGCTGATGCAGGTTGACTAATAAAACTTTTCTGTTTTGTGAACCAACCCAGCAAACTGTCCACGAAGCGGTTGACTGTCCCGTATCATTAGTATAAGCCTTGTTACTCAACGCAACAAACAGTTTACCAGCTTCATTATATTTACCAGCCTCATGTTTTTAAAAATGAAGCAGATAGACTGCTTGTTAAATCACTGATACAACCATCTTTTTGTTATCGATAACTGTATGGTTTGCTTAAATCAACTTTATGGGTTATTTTACTGACGCGTGTTTATTAAATGTACAAGCTTATGTCGACTGTAAAGGCAAAAACTAAAGACTTTACTTGTCACTGCGTAATGCACATGCTGTATCACAGCCGTAAGAGATGGAAGGTAAAAGGAGACGGTCGCTTCCCAGGTGAAAAAATAAACGTTACGAATTTGGGCAAAAATGTCCAGTCATTTGGGCTAATCAATCTTACCTTGATGTTTCGACATCTCACCAGTTTACAAACTCTTATTTAGAAAGGTTCCCGACCCCTGTATTAGACTATATACCACTTCAGGGACTGCGAGTAATGTTGCGTTTTTGAAAGTGTATTTGCAAAGACAAAATTTGGGCAAATTTTGTTCGCTCCCAAAATGTTTACCTCTCCTACGGCTATGTGCTGTATCGCTCGAACATAATTGCAATACAAAGCTTGATTTATGGAAGTTATGCAGCCTAAACTGTTGCCACAAGCAGCTGAAGTTTCAATTATAAAGTACCTGTACAATTATAATGACCTTGACCGCAAAGAGCCCAAGACAACCAAATTCTTAGGATGATTGAGTTATTAGTGTAGTCTACAAATACTTAAGTAGTAAATTACCATGCAGTGGGTGAAAAAGTATTTTGATAACCTTTCAATTGATGTTATGTTGTGGCTGTACTATCTCACTTACGATCGATATTTTGCTTGAGAGAAAACGCATTTTAAACGGTAGAAGACAGCAATTTGGATTGTCATCATCGTTAAACACATCACTCAAAGTTTGTTTACTCTTCATCTTTTTCGTGTCGCTTCATTCAGTAAACGAACCATGACTAATTTGATTGACAATAGCCGTCTTTTCAAGCCCAAAGTTGTATCATTATGATATGGCTAAGTTTGTATGACACTGAAGAAACACTAAAAGAGAAATGTTTTAAATTTTAAAATATAATAGAACCAAAAGCTTTTCAATTACTAAGTCAAAGTGGTTTGTAGCTTTGAGTGAACGCTGCCCTACGAGTTACCTACGCAATCATAAGTGTTGTGTCAACAAAAGCTTATGCGACCCATTAAAGAAGCGTAGGCTATAACAACGGAGCATAGCAGCCAGTTTCATTCTTTGATGCGCTATAAATTTTCACCTGAAAACACTATAAAAACGTTTGAGTTTTTCTGTTTCTGAACAAGCGTGATGATCGAATAGTTAGCGTTTTTTAAATCGCTTCTCAAAAAACTGGGTTTGACTGTTCAAACATAAACATTTTTGAAACAGCACCGATTATGTTCTTTCATCCGAAAAGTCGTAATATGAAGTTACGTAGAGCAACAACGGCCACCTGAAATACATGAACTGTTGTGAAACGACTGTTAATCGATAAATGACCATTGTGTAGGGCAGTACGGAGTACGCTATTGCAAAGATCTTCTACCATATTTACTTACCGAGCTGAACGCAGCTTACCTTTGGGGCACAGAAGATTTTTCGTGCATTTTTCAGTTATTTAGTTGTGTTAGCACAAGTATTATTATGATGCCAGTGTTACTTGCAGTAAACCGATGTTGAAGATTGTTTTCAATGTAGGGTATATCATTGCGCAGACTTTATTGAAAGATGGCAAAGCAATTCGATCACAAAGTAATATATATTTTTCACCTCATCGTTCTTTTTTCTCCTGTTTATGGTTTGTTTTTAGCTTTTTGAAGCTGCTCATGGTGATTTCCTACTTGCCTTGCTTATTCTTTTTTTAAGCAAAGAAAGAGCTTTACATAATTTATGTCGCCATTGCAATCACTGCTGACCACGAAGACAGATCCACAAAAAATGATTTGAGCTCAAGATTGTCGTGAAAGACGTTGCATTTAAAACTTCAAAATATCACTGAACAGCAACTGCTAAACAGAAAAACAAACTTAACCTTTAAGATAGGACTGTTGCGGAATACATCAGTCTTTTTTTCTGTGCGGTTTGATGTTCTATAAAAGATGAAATTGTTTTTTTAAAAGATGGAATCGGAATGTTTGTATTAACTAGCCTGCTATCTTTTTCTAAAATTTTTGAAATTCAGACAAATCTTCATCATTTTTTACATCATTTTTCACGCCATACAAAGCTTCTGATTGCGTTAACCTTAGAATCACTCATGTATTTTAAACCATAAAATATTAATAATGTTATTGCTTTTGAATGCGCATTGTTTTCATGTTAGTTTAAGTGCAAAGTAAGCTAATGCGTTGTAGCAGTTTGTGGGTGACGTTGGTTTGAATGGTACATAAAGATACGTTTGGCCTTTCATGTCCTGGATTGATGACTCAATTTACTTTCAGCTCGACCAACTTTAAACCGCTTATGTTGTATTCCGATGACATGCGCACGTACGTCGAAGTCTGCTTTTCAACAATTGTTTTCTTGCCTTTCAGGTTGTCGTCATCTCTATTGTTGCAGTCACCCTCATGTTCCTGACTGTTCTTGGCAACCTTCTGGTGATTCTATCGTATCGGCACAACCGCCAGCTTCGCACGATCAACAACATGTTCCTTGTCAGTTTAGCCATATCAGATTTTATCATCGGATGCGTATCAATGACTCTGTACCCGATTTACATGATTACAAGAAAATGGTCACTGGGACCGATCATGTGCTATATATGGCTCTGCATTGACTACACCTTGAGCATGGCCTCGGTAGCTAACCTTATGCTGATATGTCTGGATCGTTACTTCTCAGTGACACGGCCTTTCACTTACAGGAAAAAACGAACCAGGACAAAAGCAAGAGTATTTATTATTCTGGCTTGGGTGTTGTCGTTTTTACTTTGGTCGCCTGGAATTGTAATTTGGCCACTTGTCCGCGGACGAACAGTCGCGTATGATCAATGCCTGATCCAGTTCTTGGAAGAAGATAAATCTCTTACTTTGGTGACAGCTATTCTAGCGTTTTATTTACCTGTGTCTGTTATGTGCGTTTTGTATGGTCTTATTTACAGAGAAACACGCAAGTGTTCGCAGTACTTGGAATATTTAAAAAGTTACCGCAAATCTCGCTCAGTCAGTTCGCCTTTTTTGAATTTTCGGAAAACTCTGCAGCGTACAAATTCCCCTTCAGCATCGCCTCGTCTTGATTTGGATTCGCGCGCTGACAAAACAGAAAACAGACAAGGGTCCGTGCCTACGGAGCAAGAAAATGCAGATAAGAAAGTCACACGATCTCGATTGAGCTTATTGTCACATCGCAAGTCAAAATCTGAGCAGGGAATTCAAGAAAAGATGAATTTGAGGACAAGAACAAGTTCGTCTGTATCTCGTCTCAGTATAAGTCCTTTAATTCACGACAGCACATCAGTAAAGACCAAGAAATCAATTTCGTCGAATGAAAGTGAAGTTGTGTTTTCAAACTTGTCTTTACAAAACAGAGAAAACAGAGCAAAAGATAATAAAACGTCTTCAAGAAACTTCTTTGGCAAAATAAAAAAGAAATTTACCACAGCAAATTCAACAAAAGAGGAAATGAACAGTAATTCAGAACCTTCTTTACGAGAACTCGACACTCCGCTTATCTCAACAATACCACAGAATGTTCCCTCAACTCGTTCAAAAAGTGAAACTACAGCATTGAAAATTTTGCAATCTGATACAGATTCAGAAATCTGTCAAATGAAATCTGCGCTAAGTGAGCAAAAAACTAAAAAATTTTCCAAGCCAAGTTCCAACAATAAAGTATTTAAAAAGGGCTCACCGAAAAGTGAACCACGCAACAAGGTCAAATTACCTTCCAATGAAAAAAAGGCAGGCAGAACACTGAGTGCGATTTTGCTTGCGTTTCTGATTACTTGGCTTCCCTACAACATTTTCGTAGTTTATAAAACATTTTGCACAAACAAAGATGGCTGTATTCCGGTCGCTGCTTGGGATGCTGCCTATTACTTGTGTTACATCAACTCAACAGTAAACCCTTTTTGCTTTGCTCTGTGCAACAAGACATTTCGCGAAACTTTCAAGCAATTGCTAACTTGCAAGTGGCAAGGAAATTATAACCTTGGTACCCCACGTCCGTCAAGACAGAAAGGGGCGAGTAGCCGTTTGCTTTTTACTCGTGTATCTTCTTCTTCTTCAGCTCGAGAGTTATAGGCTATTTCCGTTAATAACTTTCAAGGTGCATTATTCATAACACAATGCCGAAGTAAATCTTTCACACTGTTTGGAAGGTTGATGATTTAGTCAAAGCGTAACTTGCCAGTTGTTTCCCATGTATGGACATTGGTAATGTCATTTGAAGTCTTCTATTGTGCAACTGTGGACTGTTGAAAGGCAAAAGAGCGAATCGAGGGAGATTTTTCTAAACTTTCATGAAAAAACATTTTTACTAACTCTATTTTATAATTAACTGTTGTAAAATGAATTTCTGTTGTTTTCAGTTGAAGTAGTTAGTTGAGTAATAAAAAAAGGAATTTTACGATTTTGGACAGGGTTACATAGAAAGTTTACCAATTACAAGTTTTTTTCTGTGGAAAAATTTGCATTTATTCGGCGTCAATGAAGTGTTGTGTAGTAAAAATATTTCCATCAACAACAGTAATGACAAATAAAATAAACTATATTAATAGGTATCTCAGCAATATACAGTAGAATTCGCCTATAGTGACTTTGGTTATAGTGACACTTCGTCTATAGTGACACCTGTTGCAAAGTCCCGTTTGCATACGCAACAGTTGAGTAGAATTCGTCTACAGTGACACTTCGGTTATGGTGACACTTTTTCCGCGGTCCCTTCAGGTGTCACTATAGGCGAATTCTACTGTAGTGTAATTGCAAGTGCTATCATGGTGAAGTACTATAGCATATTTTTTTCTGACTGTCAAAAATTTAACTTTCAGTTGATTAAATTTTGTTGGGAAATTTTTCAGAAAGAATGGACTTTACGTTTTAAAAAATGTAGACCTTGCTTAATGAAAAAGTTGCTTCGAATGTAGTTATTTCAAAAACGATGAAAATAAGAACTCTACTTGAAATCATGAATATTTTTTGCTATGAATGATTGATGCCATGTTCAATGATGCGTGAACAACCTTATGAATGAGTTGGGGAGAAGTAAAAAGCAAAATGTTATTTTTTCGCTCATGCAGTACAATGTGGTTATCGGTGTTGAAATAAGCAGACGACATGCTTTTCACAATTGTTTTGACAACTAACTTACCTAGGCTTGCGTGTATGGTCTATGGACATTGGACATAAGCTTTTGACGATGCATTATTTGTTCAGACGTTACAGTGAAATTTTTCTTTCTTACATTAGCATTGATGTCGCATACTTTATTTCTTTCTATAAATTATTTCTACCTACAGTTTTCTCATGTTTGTTTTACTTAATGTTATTCTAGGCTACTGACCAGCAGGCTACCAGTAGTAGCCTACCTTCTCTACTGTACTTTCAGATTAAGAAATGGGCTGTTATTGATTCAAAAAATAGAAAAATATTCTAATTGTCGGCCTACTTGAAACTTGTCCTTCAGGTTGCAATGTGAGGCAGATTTGAACAGCGCAATGTTACACTCTGATTGCCACGCTGTTACAGTGTGTTCTACTCTACTGTAATGCAAGTAGGCCTACTGGGCAAAAAGCTGCACTGTTTTAACCGCGATGAAACATGCATCAAATGATTGATTAATAAAATTTTAGTTGAGTAGTATGAAAATGTTTGGAATGATTTCTAAGCAAGATTGTTTATAATTATGCTTCCAAAGTAAATATTTTCAGAGTGTGAGCTCTGTTTCGTCCTCTTATTGCCCTTCAAAATGCACCACTGCCACTTCTTTTATACAAGGACGATGGTAACTAAGCTTCTGTTCAGCCCGATAGCTTAACCTTAACCCATTTCACTGACCTGTCTGCGGCAACATTATTGCTTGTTTGTATGCCTACTTTTACAGCAAATTTGAACACGTGCAAGGCTTGTGTTATATTTTTACTGAATGCCATTGCTACACCTTTGTTTGGTAAACTCCAAATGTAATTTTAAAAAATTGAGTTAAGACTTTAGCAGTGACTTGATTGTTCGAAATCGCAACCCTACTTAGTACTTAGCTTAATAACAATGGGTTTCACTGAAGATGATCTGTGCTAGACAAACGCTATCGATGTTACGAATATTGCAATCAGTGCATTTGTAATTAGTTAATAGCTTGCTAACAACGCAAAACGTGAACTAATAATACATCGAAAACTAATTTCTGCTTTTGTAGCCTATACATTGCACACTATATTTTTAAATTTAGCTTTAGCTTTGTTTGGCTAACTTATCTAATAAACACAAAATTAAAATTACTTATAAAGTACACAATTGCCTTAATTCAATTGTACTTTTACAATAAATTTTGTCTAGGCCTACTTCTATTTCAACTTTGATCTTCAATGTGAAATCAAAGAGACCGAGATGTGATAATGACTGCCACATACTAAATTGCTTTTATATATATTTTCAGTACTTGTGTCTGAGACACATAGCGCTTATTGTTTTTTCTGTGTGGTTTATGTATACGTATTGTGCTGCTGTAGGGTGTAGGCTACACAGCAGTAATAGACACCGCTGCTCGCACACCATTAGCTAAAGAAAGCGACAGCATTTTGCATTGCTCTGTTGTGAGCCGATTGCTTCATTGCAGCAAAAAATGTTTATGATCATTTTCCAGAATCAGCGTCGTGCTTTATTTCGTTGTTGCAATATATCTCTCATCTTTTCAAATAAACATAAATTTAAGAGAAGTTGTGCAGTCAAACTGCAATGCTGAATTTAGTGGTCAAAAGCAATAAGTCAAAGCGCACAACACAAAGTCTTAAAAGCAAATTTTAGTCTGCTTGATGAAAGATTAGATAATGAATTGGCCGGTGGTAAAGTTAATTAAGAAGTTACTTCCATCGACAAGGTTGAAAATAACAGCGTAGGATGCAATTTATAACTTTACAACTCTCCCAATAAATGATAATGCTCATTTCTAAATACGCAACTCTTCGTACGCTAGTCTATAGCTCGTGTAGAGGGTTTCAAGGTTTGCCATAAAACATCGTGATTGATATTTTCAGCTGAGTTTTGTTTGTCGAATTTACTACTTATTCGTAAAAAATAAAAATAAAACAATTTTTATCACTGGCATAACTTTTTTGAATTGAAGTTCAATTGACAGTGAACCGTTCTACCTGTGTATTTGTGCAATATGTTATGGAACGATTGGCAACCTTTGCAAAGACTACGACCAATAGCTTCCGGTCCACCTTCAAGCATGTTATCAAACGGTCGTCATACCAGAGCTTCCACTGTTAAATAATTGTTTCCTATGCTAAATGCAACGTCAAAAAATGGTTACAAGTTTTGAACCACAGAGTATCACAAAACATTAGTGTTGTATCACAATAAATGCAGACAATTTTTTTCGGTATCATTTACGTTGAGCACATGATAAACTACACAGGGTATGGAATGGAAGACATTTTTTCCATTTTTTATTCTGAGATTTTCTTCCATTCCATGTCAATTTTTTTTCTATTTTCCATCCCCATCTTCCATCGGCAAATTTTGTTATTCCTGTAAATTGTATATATCACAAGTTAGCCCACGAACTATAAGGTAAATTTGAGCTAAACATTTAACAGCAGTATTTTTCTAAAGATTAAGATTCGTACAGTCTGGTGTTGGAAGACTAGAAGACCTGCAGCATATATGAAGTCTTGTTTCGATGCAACTTCGACACTTGTGGTACATGGAGCGCAGCGAGATGGAATGCGTTGGAGTGGCTGTTTCCGTGTTTTGTCTATTTATTTGAAGCATCAGGGGCAGCTTAGATGGCTGTTTGTTTTTTTCGGTGCCTCCAAGTGTATCGTCAATGTGTTTTTGCGGGTTGGTGGTGCGTAGGATCAGATGCTTGTTTCATGTGTGTCACAATCAATGTGTAAGGCCTCGCGTCGGGCTGCTTTGCGTCTTGACAGAATGTGCTGTTTTCATTATGGAATTTTGAGCGATGTGTTATTATCGGGTATTGACCTAAAGTAACCTCTGATGACGAAATCTGTATTATGTAACAGTCCTCTACTCCTACGTGACATTCTTTAGACTTCTTTAAACTTGCTTGTTTATGCCGCTCAATGCTACGTGACCGACGATGAGTTCGTGTGATGCAACACTACGTAACCTTCTCGAAGTTACTAGACCGAACAAACCTTTTATAAATAGTGGTGTAATTTGCGTAATGGATTATTATGATGATTATTATTGAGTTGGTTATGAGAGTTGTGTTATGAGTTGTGGATTGGTAGTTGATGCAGAAATTATTGTTGATTGAGAGTTGAAGTAATCGAATACAAGTAGATGAGAATTGATGCTGATATAATTTCTGATCAAAATTAGAGTTATTTGAGAAGCCGTTCGTTAAAGTCCTTCAAGAAGTTAGATTATCATTCCACTAGTAGAATTATTCGACATTTAATTGACTGCTTTTCGGTTATAACCCATTAAACTACGTCATTGAATCTTTCCAAGTCTTTTTCCTGGTAAGAGATAGAAAGAAATCGTGACAATGTGAATGTTGTCGACTTTTCGTTCTCGAACAACCGTTCAGACAACAGTCGCGTTGGTTTAATACAAACCGAAAATTGAATTAAGTTCAAGGAACATAATCAAATAGCAACTTTTACTCAAGTTATTTTAACAATTTTTTTATGTTTTAAACCGTGTTAGGCTAGAAAGTTAATAATGAAATTGAGATGGATTGATGGAAGACTGTCTTCCATCCCATCTTTGACATTTTCCATCTATCACAAAATATGCCTTCCATCTTCCATCCCATCCCATTCCCTGGCTACAACATCCTGCTATCCCATTCCCAAGTCCTTCCAAAAGCCTAGAACAAGCTTGTGAAAAGAGAGTGGTGTTGCTTGAATAGAGCCCGCTGCGGAGTCGGTAGAAATAAAACCAACATTTTTCAATGGAAAATGACTTCCGACCCAATGTGTGATTGTGACTTAGACAATCAGACGATGAAGCACATTCTCACCAACTGCCCCCTTAAGCCTTTCCTGTGATAACAATGATCTAAAAAACATTACAGACAATGCTCTTATTCGCTTTGACGCTGGCGTGTCACGCTATGAATAAAGAGACGTTTCATGTTTTTTTCGAGACATTGTGTTTTAGGGACCCGGAGATACCATTAAATTACGACATTTAATTGTAGTATCACGCTTTTATTGCAACAATGCTGTTTTATTTTCAACAGTCTCCATGCATCTTACTAGCCTAATTGCCGTGTAGGTGCTCCGTTTCCACTGTTTTGATGATGACATACAGTAGCGTAGTCAGGAATTTTGAAAGGGGGGGTTTTGACCAGCCAGCTGCGGGGGTCTGGGGGGCTTCCCCCAGAAAATTTTAAAAAATTACTTTGAATTTGGTGCATTCTGAGAGCATTTTCAACAAAAAATATGGGTACGAATATTCCTGTAAAATGGTGCTGTCCGGTGGCATAGCAAAAGGATAAGATCATGTTTTCTTCGGCATTTTTCGGAAATAAAGCTAAGTCTCTATGTTTTCTTGTTGCTAGTTCCTGGCTGAGATGTTTGAATGTTTGGTATTGGCAAAACTCGCTTTTTTAATGCAATTTTGTTTAAAAGTAGGCAATTTTTTTAGACTGAAAGCATCACTTTTAATATCGTGACGTCACACGCGTGCCAAAAGGGGGGATTGTAACCCCAAACCCCCCCACCCCTTGGCTACGCCACTGATGACATAACAACATATTCAGCACAAACTCCGAATACCATGTCAGGAGCAATAAATAGAATTTTAGGCGAAATGAAATAAAGAAGGAAATCTGCAGTGAAACGAAATATTTTTGTTGTCAAAGAAAGCCTGCCTGACCGGTTAGAACATTTGATGCGAGTTTTGTTTTGAACTCCTGACGAGACCAAGTTAGCACCTTTACTTTCAAAGAAAACCACAGACAGAAATTTTACTTCGAAACGAAATGTTTTAGTTTAGAACTGGTATCGTCACTCAACCTTCAACAAACTCATGCTATCAGTGCAACCCAATTTATAGCTATAGAGGTTACCAGACATAATGTCTAATGTTTTGTTGGGGCCTTTATGAATTGAAGAACTAAAGGTGTCTTCGAATAACGTAATACAATAAAAAAACAAGTCAACTGTTGGAGGTATAGAATATGAAGCAATGTTGTTTTTCTATAGCCATTTAGGCCTATTCTTAGTATTCGATCCATCTTTGAAAAACAATCTGTTTAAATAAACAAAGATATCACAAAAACTCTGTCTATCAGCAATTGGCGGCGGTTTTTAACGTTTGAAAAAGCCTTTTAATGGACACTAAAGATAACCTTTCCATTAATTCGCTTTTGACGTCACATAGGAAAAAACCAGCAGACAGAAGGGAAAATCATTTAAAATAAAAATTTCAAAAATCTGAAGAGTATGCGATGATAATTTGTGAAATAATTTTTTATAATTTTTCAACTGATAAATTTGAAAAACTACTTTTATCAATCTCGGTACACAACATTGCGAGGTCTTAAATAGAAGCAAAGCTACAACTTAACCAGTAGCAAATAAGCCTTTTCCACATAGATTAACGTCTGTAGACACAATCGTCAAATCAAAGTAAAAAAAGAACTGATTTGATTGAGGAATCAAGCTTTTTTTTTTCGGAGAGGCCTTCAATTTTTATCATTTATTTTCACTTTCTTTTTCACTAATCCACAAACAAAAAATGCTAGTCAAATGCCAACCTTGCTCCCGGTGTAGATCAAAATTAGAAGCTAAAGGTTTCATCGGTATGGCAACGTCATTTATTGGCTACTTATCCAGTTATTACCTTTTATCATAAAGGTTAACTCAAATAAATTTACTTTGCACGAAAAGTTAACGTAATGATATTTTTGCCTGGCCCACCTACTTTTAAAATGGTTCCTCCATGCCTGCTAGAAATCCCCAATCTCCGTACTAATTAGCCTACTAGTTCTACTGAATCTATTTGCTTATCTGCATTGCTAAGACTGGATCCCATAGCATTATCTAAGCCTACAATGAGTTAAAGATTGCTAGTTCTTTTTTTGTAAAACTTCATCCTGAAGAAGCATGATAAAATCTATGATCTGAGCCTATTTCTAAAGATGAATATGCTCCGCAGTTTATCACTGATCTAACCCGTTATTAATTGACAATATGATGAATTTGTTTGTGCTATTAATGTGCATCCATGGTCGATTTGGTTTATGTGGAAATCGAGAAAGTTTAGGTGTTTTGTCAAATATCTGTCTCCATAATCAATGATTTTTTCATGTAGGCTAGCCTAGTGAATGTTTTCCAACTGCTCGACATTATCCTTTCTTAATTTGCAACAATCTCTGGCTAGAAACACCATGAAATGTTTTGGTATAAACTTAGATGAAGATAGCAGCTTCCAATTTATTGTGAAAGCAAAAATGTTTTGGTATAAACTTAGATGAAAATAGCAGCTTCCAATTGATTGTAAAAGCAAAAAGGCTTGTCTTCACTAGAATTGATTTCTGTTGGAACATAGAAACTGATGACGTAGGCTACAGGTGAGGCGTGTGAGCAGGGCCGGATTTAGACCATGAGAGGCCCTAGGCTATTTCATTTGTGAGGCCCTTCCTCAGGGGCGCCGGAACGATTTTTAACTGGGGGGCAACATTGCGAAAAAAAGGCACTTTTGTTTACTAAAAGACCAATTTTTTTAAAGTTTTAAGATAAAATATAGCGATAATGCTAATCTATCAGCTCACTATGTATTGAGCAGTGACGATCGGTGAGGGAAAGCAAGGAAAGCAGTGCTTACCTGAGCGAAAACTATGCAAAGTATAATGACTGAATTCTAGGTTTAACTTCTTATTATTTTTATCATGTCTATTTTAACTTGAAAATTACTGTATTCGTGACTAGAATTGCTCGTAACGCTTGTGAGTAGTCTAAATCCTCACCAAACTGCATGTCTTGCCTATAAATGCCAATTAACGCAAACGCTTCTGTCAGAAACAATCACTGAGGCTCCAAGGCAAGCAACTATCAAAGTTGCTTACCCAGATTCAAAAATGTCAAAAAACGCCTTCGTTTTATCCAATCATCACTCGTTTTGCAAAACGTCACCAGCTGCTTAGCCAATCAGATGTGTTATGGTGAGACCAGGTGAGTCTTGCTTTCCCAGTGACGTCAATGCGTACATTCGCTAGAGCGGCTAGACTAACTCGTCAGAATGGTGTCGTCACGGTACACAGCACAAGCATCATAATGCCGAAATAATTGTTGCTGTTTTTTTATGTCTCCTCGCCATGTACTGTGCTTTAGCCTACTAGCTTTCATAGTCATGCCTTTGCCCTTTTTACAGCGTTGATATAACGTTACTTCGCCAATGAACGTTCAGGTGCGGATGTAATATTTAGTTTGTTAAGCTTCTATACGCAGGAGGCAAACTTATCCAGCTTTCTGTACAAATTGCTTGCGGTTGTAATGTTTAGACCTAAGTGTTAGTTTTTGTAGTGTAGGCCTAACTGAATATCTCAGAATGAACATTCATGACGAATTAAATATTTAGACAACTATTATTCCATGTCTAACACTGGATTTTGGTCCTGCAACGTTAAAATTAAGATTGTTCATGACTTCTAAACATTAAATGGATGTATGATCACGACATAGGCGAAGCACAATTTGACAGATTTTTATGTTTGATTTGTTTTGAAAATGCTCTCAGAACGCACCAAATTGGAAGTGTTTTTCAAAAATTTCTGGGGGAGGCCCCCAGACCCCCCGCTGGAAGTGTTGCCTTCGGCAACACGCCTTCGGGCTTCGCCCGACGGTTACGCCCTTCGTGCCTAGGCCTACTACCTTGCTGCAGCATATTTACAAGTTGCTTTCCCAACGGTTTAAGCCACCGAACGTCACTGGTATTGAGTAATGATAGCCTACAAGTGTCCGGTATACAAAGAAGGGCATCATGCTATGTTATAACGATGTAACCTATTGTCAAGCCTTAAAGCAGCCTGCGGCCATGGCCGCTAAGTAGTGCTTGAATGATCGCCGGTGCTACCTCCTCAATCGGCCAAGTTTGGCCGCCGGTTTCTTCTAGCCAATTATTTAATTTCGCAATAGAATGATCGTGGATTAATTGTCGAAAATATGTAATACCAAAGAGTGACGCAAAATTAGGTCAGCGCGTCATAATCGCCACTGTTGCATTGTGCGAGAATATTTGTTATTGATGGAATTTATCCAGCTGCGATCATCAGCTATAAGTCTTGTTTGTAATTCCCGACGTAAATTTTAACAAAGTCTTAATCCGAAGTGCTAATTTACATGGGCTGGCAATATTGTCGTTTTTATGTCGATTCGATGTTGTCGGACATTAAATCGTTGTTAAAAAGGAGAACAAGGTTAGTTGACATCCGAGGGGAAAACATTTTTTGATCATATTTTGCAAAAGATATGCTTCTTCTAATAGGCTAATGTCCTTCACATCATTGAAATACTTATTTTATTACCTTGCCGTCATCGTCAACACATGTCGAACGTTGTTTTTCGTTGCTAAACACAATTCTAGGGGAGTGGCGAACTTTTTTTCAATTAGCCACATTGGAGACACTCGTGCGAGTGTCGTTAGATGGTCCCGAAGTACTGCATTACAATCCCAATGAAGCAGTTATTGCGTGGTGCAACGATTCTATTGTAGGACGTCGCCCAGGCCCAGACTTCAACAACGCCAAGTGATCATTTCAGCATTGTTGCAAGTTTAATTCTATTTACTTGTGCTATCGTTATTTGTATTTTGGCCTCCAAGCACGCAGACTTGGCCGCCGAAAAAAAAAAACTAGTTTTAAGGCCTAATTTTGTGCCGTAAATAATATTTTGAGGCAAAAATGAAAGATTATAATTAGTCTAAAAGCGAATAGCAGAAATTGTTGTATTGCAAAATGTGCGGTAGCTTATATGACTTTAAAAGGGCACCATTGCCCCCCCTTGCCCCTCCATCTGCAGAATAATTGACCCCTGCCCCCCCGCTTGCGGCGCCCCTGCCCTCCCTATTTTTGAGCTCAGAATTTCTCTCTAAACAACATCACATGTCTTAATGTTAAAAATATGAGTGCATTAAACTCTTCGTTCTTTTCATTTTCCACATTTATGGGTGCAAATTTTTAATTAAAAAAATAAAAATTTAGTGAAGGCAATTTTGCTTTTAATTTTATTGATCAAACAACCGTTATAATAATTGTAAAGTTTATTTACGAGGACATAAGAAATATTTACAGCCATCAAATAGAGTAAGACTATGTTACCAAATTATTTTTTAGCTTTCGTCAAAGCAAAATCATGCAAAAGTTTATCAAAATTTATTTGATTAAGTTTGTCACTCTCAATGCACAGAATGCTCAGTGCGGACAACCTTTCTTGAAACATTGTCGATCTCAGTTTATTTTTGATGCTTTTGAGCCTTGAGAAAGATCTCTCTGCAGTTAGTGACCATTAAGCTTAGAAACAGTCTTAATATTGTTTCCACATTAGGAAAGGCAGTTTTAATTTTTTCCTTGCACATAATTTCATGAAGGTCTCCATGAGGCAAGGAAATAGATTGCTCTTCTGTACCGGTAAGCCCTTGGTTTTGTGTTTGTCTCACGTACAAATGAAAATGTAGAAGTTCATCAGTAAGTTTCGGATCAACATCTTCCGGATACGCTTCCTTTAAAAGTCCTACGTCTCGTACAATTTCTACCTTAGTTGCTTTCAGATTAGCAAGAAAGAGGAACATTTCTGCAATGTCACGGTACACATTAGCTCTTCTTCTTAAATTGGCTTCAAGTGCGTCGAGCATAGAGATAAAGAAATTTATTTTAAACCTTTCTTTTGAAGAGAGTTCACTTAAAGGGTCAGGTGCATTTCTTTGTCTCCTAGTGACAGATCTGTAGTTAATATTCGGCAAGGTTGCTTTTACCTGGTGATCAAACTCGTCAAACTCATTTCTAATTTCGCTTAGAAAGTCTGTCAAACTAGTTGTGTATAGAATTTTCTACTCTGAAAGGCTTGGTATATATATACTTTAGGTAGGGTTTAAACTTGTCAAGTTTTTAACAGAATTACCAACTTCGAAACCGAATTTCGAGGCCCCTTGACGTTGAGGCC
The DNA here is from genome assembly GCF_918807975.1 of Aplidium turbinatum. Classification (NCBI taxonomy): domain Eukaryota; kingdom Metazoa; phylum Chordata; class Ascidiacea; order Aplousobranchia; family Polyclinidae; genus Aplidium; species Aplidium turbinatum. Next base: position 43,260,029 of record NC_137472.1, on the reverse strand, counting down.
CTAGGCTTCAGCCTGCCTAGCCTATTGGTAAATCCGGCCATGCGTGTGAGCACCACATCCCCTCAAAAATTCACATGTGGGCTATTTTTAATGACTGCGCCTAAATCAAGGTAGGTACCGGTATGTAAACTCAATTCTGGTTTATTTTAACGGAAATAAAGAATCCAAATGGTGTCAAGTTTTCTAGAGCAGATACGAAGTCAACCAGGGTATCTAAAACACGATCCCTTTCAGCGACGCTGTCATTTGTTTGGCTTTTATAAAAGTAGCTTGTCGCACCAAGAAAATCTATTTCTGATTTGTATGGGAAAATGAATTTTGCGAAAGTAGATTGATTTATGGTACAGAAGTTGAACATGGGAAAAGAGTTTTCTATTGCTCGAAGCTCCAGTACGTTTCTTCTGACTTTCTTCAAGAGCTTATCGTCAGAATGAAATCAACTTAAATGTGGTAAGGAATTTATAGGTTGCCCAGAAGAAACCAGAAAAAAAACATGGAAATTTTGACAAAAGAAGTGAAGTAATTTCAGGCCACCGAAGAAGTTTTGGGGCATAAATAAATTCTTTTTGGCGGCGTAAGTGTAGAAAATATTTTTTTATGAATATTGTTTCGAGTGCTGCACGGTGAACCAAAGACCAGCCTTTGGCAAGAATGGAGAATACTTCAAGCCTAAAGTTTAGTGCGCATTCCTCAAGGCCAAGCAGGTGTTGTCAAAGTTTTCACATTGTTTTCCTTATTTCTGCTCTCTTTTACCTATAAATAGGTAAATTACAACCTGGGCTTACTTCATTGGGACAAGCTAATGAAGTCTGACTACTTGTCATTGTGCACGAGAAGGCATTGCCAATCTAAGCTACTACAAGTCAAACGAGAGAAGAAGAATGAAGTCTGACGAAAAGTAAACTAATGCCGTTTCAACCAATAAAAATCGTTCTCACTGCCATAAAACGTTAATTGTAAGAACTAATTGTACAGAACCAAAAGACTAACAGCGAATTGGATTGAACATCATTTGACGACATTACTGTATGACATCAACAAATTAAAACGTTTTGGTGTAGAATTTTGCCTTTTTGAGGAAATTAGCCATTGCATCTAAAAAATTAAATATCGTAGTAACAACAATACGTAAAACACGCAAGTGGTGGAAAAGATGCTACATTGAAAATAGTAACACCAGGGACCTAAATGAGTTGTAAAACAAAACCATTTGTTGCGCAAATGTGATTACTACCCTCCTTAAAATTATAAGATTGAACTGCCGGATGAAGAGCAGAAATGAACCGACAGTTCACAGCTGTAGCAAGGAGCTGGCTTGATTCCCCACTGATTTTATTACCTTCTCCCGTAGGGGCACTTCATTTGTGCAATTCAACGTTACGCTGGGGCTTGGCAGAGAGTGCAGACGGCAGCCCACATTATCAAGGATTGTCGGCTATACAGACCACCTCATGGTATGGAAGGCCTCGTTTCTATCGACGACGACACCAGGCAGTGGTTAACCAACAGATGCCCTGACATATAGCGACAACACAAGAGAAGAACGTTTGTCATATCACATCTTGTGGTATTCGCAGCTTCAACACTACCTGAACATTGAACAATGGATGCACACGAGTATCTCACGGGAAATTAGTCATCGCAGGAAAGATACCAGACAATGGAAAGACTAATCCCAGGCATGAAAAAGTGTGGAGGCCTGTTTTTTTTTGGGACAAATTTACAACTGGAGTTTGACAATAAAATATGCTTGTGCGACAGCTGTCGAGTAAAGAGGAAATAATCGTAACATTTAAGCAAGAGGCGTAATGATGAGAGATAACATGGATTCTACGGAGTGGCTAAGCCTCTACTTAAATGGTATAGCATACATATTTTTAGCGTGTGTATTACACGACATTTACACGTGAAGTCATTTTTTTCTGATTCCTATAATATGCCGAATAAAAGCACGATATAAGTCTAGTGCTATATTGACAGGAAAAACCACAGTGTGACGTGTCGTTCATTATGGTAACAACACAACATCGTACGTCAAACTTTTCGCAATGCATCTAAGGGATTTCAAACTGACTTAAATTTTCTGTTTCCTTGAAATTCAGCGACCTAGTTCGTTCTGCTTTGGGTGAGAAGGGTCGAAACGAGTGTATTGTGCTTGAAATATGTTCAATTTGCATCTTCGGATATCGCCGTACAACGTGGCCCATCTGTTTCCGCTCCGCATGCGCTTCTTTCCCAACGATTTTGCTTACAGCAGCAAATAAACCTCAAAGATTCCAACCTTCATTTGAATAAGCTTAAGCCTCAGCGGTGGGATGGAGCAACGGGTAAGGCGTTGGCTTTCCAATTATGCAAACCTGGTTCGACTCCCGGCTTCCGCTGGTTGTTGAAAACACCGCTCACCTCTACCCAGGGTGTAATAAATTGGGTGGGCGTAGTTGCTGAAGTAAAGGCGGCCGAGAGAAAGGAATTGGCCACCCTACTCACCTTAGTGCAGAAAGCTTAGTACAATGAGAACCTTATCTTCTCATACCCGACACTTGAATCAAGTATGGGACCCCCTTTACCTTACTTTAAGCCTACCGCATACATAAAATACAATCATTCAGCAAACGGTTGCTTCTTCACCTGCATATCTAGTGGAAGAAACTGCAAGTTAAACGACAAAAATACAAATTTGTGTATTATTCTATTTGTAGTGTAGACAGAAAGAGGCAAAAAGAGAACTATCAACTATAGTATGGTCTAACTTAATCTCAACTTTGTGCATTTTGTGTGTTGAAAAATGCAATAACAAAAAAAATGACCAGTGCCGGCTGCTCAGCAATGAGGTACGAGAAAAAGTTTTTAATCCACACGCTTTTTTTAACAATTACAACAACACAAAACGGAACTGCAGTGACAACACTGCGTCACTGCTAACGATTCCAATTCTACACTTCCACTGACAAACCGTCGAGGGGTAAGATAAGCTTTATCATAAATTATAAAGCCGAAGCCTAACGGACACGATTAAAATCGAACTTCTTAAGGCACCACGGTGATCACAGAAACAAATGCAATTCTTGTGAAGGAACATAAGCGTTAATACCGCTGGATGACATCTGAACGTGCTTGTCCAACCCCGATCCATTTCACTGAAATCATACATTGTTTATGATCAATAACACGATACGTTCTTCTGATGCAAGCTATCACAAGATGTGTAAGGTGATTGCTGCGTTTACGTTTCGTCAATGAAACCCGACTGACTTCTTCTGGTGGTTATATCAGGTATTGTTTCTGCTTTTTTTTTACTTTAAACCCAGGGCAACACGATACTTGATTCTAATTAAAATCCCTTTGAAAACTGATTCTAGATTTGATATGAATTAAGTTGGGAGTTACAACTAAACTTCCGGACTGATTTGATTCAGGAAATCTTAACTGAGAAAGCTTCCTCGAATGCTTAATCCTATCAGTTTCGCATGTTTATAGAACCACTGACGCAAGCCCGGTCACCGAGATTGACAAAGTAAAGTTTCTGCTTGTTGTCAATGAATTATTCCATCCACTGGATGCCGATGAACGGAGAGCAGTCCTTAAGTGCATTGCTCAAGGCCTCAAGCGCACACCCAGAGAACAGAACCAGCGCTGTTTGATTTTGCGCTGTCTTTGTAAACAGAGTCGGATGCTTAACCAACCGAGCAAAAGGGGCGGACATGTTCAAACCCAGATAGCAAATCAGTCTTTATACATTGATTCAACGGCTGTAGACGTTGCATCTATGTAAAAAACGATTGATTTGCTCTCTGGGAACCAATACAAACATTGTAAACCACACGATCTTTAACGCTATGCATCATTGTAGCCAGCAAATTATTTTACTTCGCCAGGTATTCAAATCGAAACAGCTGACCTGGGATTTGCAAAACCTCTTCAATCTTCTTGATGTACATTTGAGCGTTTTGAGGTAAATCGGAAAACGTTCTACAGGAACTCGTGCATGACTTCCAGCCTGGCAAGGTTACGTAATCAACTTCAACTTTTTCTAGAAGTTCAAGGGAAGCTGAAAGTAAAATTGTCTGATGTTAGAATAGAATTAAAATACATATAAAAAAATGTTGAAAATTCCATGTATACGATTTAACGTCTCTTGTTTCCCATACTGCAGCGTTTCTCAACCGGGGGGTCGCGAAAGTCATTTTATGGGGGTCGCAAAGATATTCACAAAAGTTTTTCTAAATTGCAAAAATTTCCGAATAAATGAAAAAATCTTTGCAGCAATCACTTTAGTATACATGTCGTAGCAAGTGACTAATTGGTTGCACTGTTACGAAAGAGAACGCGTAGCTCAGTTGTAGACCAATTTATCATCGTTTGTTCAAGTAGAACGATATTTCTATGAGCTCAAAGAAAGAGATGCCGCATTTGAACTAAGTCGAAATCCGTTCTCTACTGCTTTGGATGTTGCTGATATTCCAGATGAATTACAAGACCAATTTTATGATCTTCAAAATTATTCTTCCTCATGTGACGTTTTTTATAAAATGCCACTCTCTCACTTCTGGTGTGCTATGCGTAAATCATACCCAAGCTTTTCGAATATTACAGCGAATTTCGAATATTACTTCCATTTGCCACAACATACCTGTGCGAAAGTGTTTTTTCAGCTCTTGTCCATATCAAAACGAAGGCAAGAAATCGAAAGAAAGTTGAAGATGCTACAGTATGAGCTAGGCGTTATCAAGCACTCAACACCAATTTCGAAGTTGGCTAAGCAGTTGCAGAGTCAACCGTCGCATTAAAAGTTGTAACATTCAGCAGTTTTTTGAAATTAAATGTTATTGAAATGTATTTTTGTGCTAATTTGTATATCTATAAAAAAAACATAGCAGGAAGGGGTCGCAGGCTGTATTAAACACCGTAGGGGGTCATGAACCACAAAAGGTTGAGAAACACAGCCATACTGCATACAGCACGCAATCTTTGCTTTAATACAAAATAGTAATTACATTCTTTTGTTTTACTTCCGGAAGATACAGCGGCACAGCTGCTACAACGTGGGTTTGTATGATTTTTTTTCTATTAATGTTGAGCTACAGACCAGTTTAAAGTTACGCGGACAAGGATTTCCACAACTACCGCTACGTTGATCAATGGTTAGTTTAAACATGAAACTAAGCAAACTTTTTCTGAAGATAACTTCTTCAAGCAACGACTGAAGTAAGTCATCAACATCACAGAATCATTGGCAAAAAATAGCCTTTGAGGAACTGAAATGTCATTTCAACACGACAGAACAACGTGACCAGGAAACAGAAAGATAGCAACAATATGTTAAGACAGAGCGCAAATATACCTACCGGGGAAAGCAGGGAGGGTTTGCCCTTCGTACTTGTACGAAACCCCAATTTTAATCGTTTCGAAGCCATCAAGAATATCCAACTTTGTAATGGCAATACTGTAAATCAAAAAGCGTTTTTCAAACATTTTGGCTTTTGCCTATATAATATGAAAATGAAGCGCAAGCAAAAGCCTGTCTTTATTTTCTCAGTTATCAATTACATAAGTAATCAAAATCGGCATAATAGTGTACAAAAGTTAATAGGGTATATTACATAAATCACGGCAATCTTCTAAAATGTTGTCCCAAATTTCAAATTGCAATGAAACACGATACGTTTTTTTTTAAACCTACTTAGTGCTAGAAACAATCCTTATTTTAAGCAAAAATATAACAAAAGTTTATGTCCAAAAAACTGTAAGAGGTTTCTTCAAAGCAAATGCGGTGTAACAATTCCTGTTAATTACAAAATGTGACCCTGTTCATATCGAGAAAAGACAAGAATCTCTAAGTCTAAGAAAATAAGTAGTAACGTCAGTCGGAGACATTGCGCTGCAGCAAGCAACGTGACCACGTGTTTCGAAAGCGGTAAATTTCAAGGCAAAAAGGTCAGAATCCTCAATCTGCAATGCTCAGTCATGCGGTTCTAACACGCATTTCTTAAATAGCTTCCCGTGAGAGGAAAGCGATTTGGCGACGTGAGTGGATGATATTTAAAAACCGGTAAATATATATTAGTTTCTAGAAACCGAACGAAGGCCTTTGTGCTGATAACACAACAAAGAGAACTTAACCACCGTGTCGACCGTTAAAGGTCATACATTTGCTTGCAACGAAATGAAACCTCCTAAGGATGTGTAGAACGTATGCATGCGTATCTGAAGCAAACAAGTCAATGTATTATATGCTTTCTGTTGGTTCCGATCCGCCGATAAATGTGACTGATTACCTCTGTTCGTGGAAGTTATATCGGCGTGATACTGTCAATCATGCAGATATCTCACGATCGTGGGCCACGCTCACGACTGATCCGATATGTTCTACTGTTGTAGATAATACCCCAGATAGCAGAGTCGGCGACTTTTGCTACTTTGGAGAGCGCAAGGACGGTTTCAGAGGAACTTTGTGCAATGCAAAATTATGTCCCAGTTAAAAACCCAAACAATAAGACAATTAAAGTGTTTTCAAGTCTTGCCATGAAAAATGGAAGATCCATCGTATTGAAAGTCTGAACGTTTAGCCACCGTAAAGTTATTTGGTCAAAGAACTTAATGTACAGTATATACAAGGCGCATATCAAAACTACAGTGCAAAGCAACTTAACTTGAAGGGCGGATATCATATGTTAGGTGTCCCACGTTTTTTTCGCAAACAGTTGTTCGTAAAACAATTGTTCGTAAAGTTAATTCTTCGTAAAACAATTCTTCGTAAAGCATTTCTTCGTGCGTGCAATTGACCGTAATACTAATTGTTCATAAAACAGTTACAATTCTTTACGAACAATTAATTAGGGTAGCGTATATGCTAGAGATGTGCTAGATGTGAAGTGCTGTAGACGAGCAGACAGAGTGTAGAGTCCCTGATTCACAATGGCAGCGAAAAAGGAAATCCAATACTTTTGTATGGTGGCCAGCTTTACAAAGATTATAGTGCACTTAACGCACAAGGGCAAGAAACTACTTATTGGAAATTTGAGCATTTTCAAAGGTAATGTCCTGCACGAGTAACAACAGGGGCGCCGAAACAATTTTTGACTGGGGGGGGGGGCAGGATTATGAAAAAGGGCACTTTTGTTGCTGAAAGGCCATTGTTTTTAAAACTTTTAAGATAAGATATAGCGATAATACTCATCTATCAGCTCACTATCGAGTAATGATACAAGTGTCCGGTATACAAAGAAGGACATCATGCTATGTTAAATGATGTAACCTACTGTGTTGCAGAATTTGTGCTGTGAATATTATTTTGAGCATTTGAGTGAAAGCTTTTGATTAACGATTTCAAAAATATTTTCATTGTCGAATATCTCGAAAACTAGAGCCAATTCGAAAAAACTAAGTGCATTTTCGGAATCAGGGGCCTTGAAATACTTTAAAATGACTCTCACCTTTATTTGTGCCAAAAATTTTTTGTTGGCCTGTGTTATAATTAGGCTAAAAGCGAATAGCAGAAATTGTTATATTGCAAAATGTGCAGTAGCTTACATGACTTTAAAAGGGCACCATTGCCCCCTGTCCATCCATGATGCTCCCCTGCCCCCCGCTTCCGGCGCCCCTGAGTAACGACTGAAAGATTGTTCACAAACATTTGACCTATCACCTGTTTACGAACAATTCACTACACGAACAATTGATGTATACGAAGAAATGATTTACGTCTCCACTGGTGGACATGGTTATTTTTTTCCACACAGCAATTGTCTTCACTCCGTTTTTCCACTTTATTTTGTCCAACATATCTTCCTCCTTCAGTCCGACCTTATCTATTTCATCATTTACCTGTGTTTTCTTCCTTAATCCTTGCAACAGCCTCCACCATTCCTGGCATCTTGAAACTTTACCAAACGCTGACGGAAGAAATACGTCTATTTTCTTGAGTGCACGAATACAGAAGTATTCATTGTGCGCAATATAAAGGAAATGCATAATTGGATATCCAACAAACGCAAGTTGTTTTCTACATTTCCTAAACGTCGCCAAAAAAGAAACAAAATCGGTCACGAAAAGAGTGAATCACTTTTTCGGTGACAAAAGTTAGCGCGATAGTACTTTGTAAACTTAATAAGGTAAATGTTGCACAAACGATCATGCGAACTGAACCAACCATGTGAAGTTGTTGATCATGTGGGAATACTTGATGACGACCAGATCCAGCCAACCGCATCTTCTGGGGCGTCCAGTGGTAACGCCAAACTCGTGGCCAACTCTTTGAAGAGTTTCACCGATTTCCTTAAAACGGTCATACACAAACGTCTCACATGATGACAGCTATGCAGCCAATACTATTGAAATAAACTTTGAGAAGACATAGACTTCTAAAAACTACATGGTGAACGTCACGTTTTTATTGGTAAGATCGATAGCAGATTGTAAACAAGTATCAATTGTCAACAGCATCGGTATCAATTTAGAACTACAATTTAGGATACAGTATCAATTGTGAACATCGATTAAAACAGCTGCACTCTACTTCCACTCACATTTTTCTGCCCTGTCGGCAAAGGCCCGCTTCCAACTCGGGTTGTGTAGGCTTTGACAATTCCGACTACTTCACCGATGCAATTGGGTGGGACGCCAAGGCCAGTGCAGACACCTCCAATGGTGCAGTTGGAGGAAGTTACATAGGGATATGTACCTGTATGCAAATCAAGATTTTAACTTCGCTATAAAACAAAAAAAAAAACAAGGCAAAACAACAAAATAGAATTGAGCATTACAATAATGTACTACTGCACATATTTGCAAATAATTTAAACAGTCGAACGTTTTCAGCTTATCTTAAGGCCTCATCAGGATAAGCCGATAACGTTCAACTGGTCAAATTATTTGTAAATACGTCTAATCTATTTTTATTGTAATGTTCAGTCAGTTTGCATTGCTTCGTCTTGCTTGCCCTGGGTACAAGAAAGCAAGCTCACTAGCAAAATTACATCAAACATAGGTAAAATGATTAGCCAATGATGATCGTTCAGTGTTACCCAAACGCAGTGACACCGTTCCAACGAAAGAGCTGTATAATAAATACCAAAATCGATATCCAACATCGTGGCATTAGCTCCTTCAACTAAAATTGTCTTTGGCTTTGCTGAATGAATTGCTTCATGCATAAAGTACACCACATCTTTGACCTGCGTTGGTAAAAAAAAGTATAAATGTTCATGCAGCGATCACGTTGAACTGACGAAGTATTGAAATGGTGGGAAGTTTTCTTCTCACCATTGGTCGAATTTCTTCTCTAAGTTTTCTGTATTTTTCCAACTCAGCTTCAACGTCGATGTCGACGTCATCAAACTGTTGCCTGTAGAGATTCACCAGGGCTGTAAACCTGGAGAAGGAAGGCTAAGTGTTACCTCTGCAATGCTCAGAACACAGCATTGGTTTCTGCAGCATTCTGCAGCTCAACATAGAAGAAGCATTGGTTTCAGTAAACAAACTGACACTTAGAAAGTGGCCTTTATAAAGGACCAAGACAAAGTGCATGACTGCACAGCTGCTATTGAAAACACCCAAGAAATATAAAACGTCTTTAACACAAACGCTAAGTATAAAAAATAAATTTAAACATCATTCTAGGGAACTAAGAGCAGTACGTCACAAGAAGAAGAATAGTTAGAAATACCAAAAAAGAATAAAAAATACCGATACTTAATTCCATCAGCTCCTGGAAAAAGTTGCATACCTTTCTTCAAAAATGCTGTCTTTGCCCAACAATTCAGAAAGTCGTAAACTCACTCTTCCTGCTTTGGAAGAGTAGGTAGGACCAATGCCTTTCTTCGTCGTTCCAAGTCTAGACGTAGACAAAAAAAACTTAAGATATCCTTCAAACGATAATCAAAAAGAATTGTAGTGCAACTGACTTTTTTTCGAACATTTTGAAACGTAGAAATCCCCATAGAAAAACCAATTGCTGAACGTGTTGCTTTATCAGTCAAGATCGAGCTCAGACAGTCAAGCGTTGAAAGATAATGTTTTGAAAAGGAAATGCAACGTTCGCAATCGGGTGGCGTGGTATGACTTTTAGTTCCTGTTTTTATTTTTACCACACGGCTGTCAGCATAGCGCAAACTAAGGGATTTCAATCAACAGTCCATGATGCTTATTAATGTTAAATCAGTAGGGGGAAAATGTTTGCAATTCATGGTATGATGGCATGACAGCGTCTAATTTAATATTAATTCAATTTTGCACGACCAAAACCAAATTAAACAGAAATTTTGTGAAACAACTAATCTCTTAAAATGGCACCAAGAAAACAGTTCCTGTTTCGTTTTCAAGCAAAATATTAAAATGCAATGGATTGAGTTTAGGTTTTAGCAGCATGATCATTATTTATTTCACTTAAATGTTCTTTTTCAACCTAGCCCAATGCTGTGAGCTCGCTGTGATTAATAGGTAGCGGTTTTTCACGAGCTTTCGGAACACACAGCTGTGAAAACCACATAACACAGCAAACACGTAGCATCAAGATGAAAAAGAAGTCTACCGGTACAGTTTGTGAAAAACATAAAAAAACCTATCATAAATTACATGCGGTAGGCTATCTATAAAAGTAAAACCAATAATAAATTAATAACAAAAGGTCGCCATTGTTACTTTTGTTTTCCTTTCATTGCCTCCAAAAGACCATCAACATGCTGATGAAACTTGAAGACTATGTGTGCCCTGTCTGAGATGATCAGGTTATCTCTCCACCACGTCAACCCTTCAAAATACAAGACAAATCCAAAAGCTAATTGACACAACCACTCGCATTTCTGCAGCAAACGTATCAGCTTTATAAATGCGATATTTTTGTGATCAGCGAGTAAAATGTACAATTGTACAATGTACATTGTGCAAGTATGAAGAAAATTTGTACATAAAAGTGAGTCCCATACTTGATCCAAGCATCGGGGATGAGAAGAAAAGGTTTTCATTGTACTAAGCCATCGGCCCTAACAAGAGTAGAGTGATCTTTGCTTTCTCTCAGCTGACTTTCCTTCAGCAACTTCGCCCATACAATTTATTACACCCTGGGTAGAGGTGAGCGCCTGAGCGGTGTTTTTCAACAACCAGCTTGAGCCGGGAGTCAAACCAGGATTGTAAGATTAGAAAGCGAGCGCCTTATCTGCATGTGGCACCAAACCATACAGTACTGTAAAAGTACACTAATTTGGAATTTTGTCATTCTAATTATCATTGAACTTCTCAAGTTTTAACAGTAATCGAAATAATTTTATATGTGTTTGTGCATATTATATTTGCATATATTTTGTATGTTCATATACACTATACAATGTGTATAATATAGTACATACATTATAAATTGATGGCATATCTCACACCACAATTCATCTTAAAATACAGCATTGAAAATATAACAGCAAAAATTGGAAAGGACAACAAATCTAATATAGTAATATACAATAGGGTGGGCCGTTTTTGACTTTTTTTCGAAATTCAAAAACGGCTAGTCATAAAAAGTGGCACATGCATGAAAAAATTACGTGTGCAAAATTTCATCAGTTTGGGGGTGCATCTTCTGCCCCCGCAGGGGGGTCAAACTTTCAATTTTTTGAAAAAAAAGGGAAAATTTCACTTTCCGTTTTAACATAATTTTTTTTATAATTTTTCTACTGGCTAGTTATACATTGTAAGTGGAATGTATCCAGAACTTTCCTATGTAAAGGCAAGTTCGAAGCTTAAGGTTTACTGCCCCCGCATCGACGACCAAAATGCTGAATTTTCACCAATTTAAAATGCTATTTGGTCATTACTCAATAAACAAACTTGTCGCAAAAGCGCGAGATGGTGTTAACGCTGTACGCTCATTTATGTTCTGTCCACTAACTTTGCAGGATGATACGAACTGACAAACTATAAGACGTAGTCTTGCTTAAATTAAAAGCAATATTAGCCTACGTTTGATCAGTTGCAGGCGTTGCAGCTATAAAACGCAACCTATAATTTACTTCAGAATAAAAGCAATATGATCTGCAGGTTCCGTAAATGAAATGTACTGTACAGTTCCACGTGAATTGTTATCATGATCTTATTTACACAAATTTGTCATTTACAAACTATTAAACGTTCACTTGATAGGCTACTACAGAACCACATACAAGAGTAAATTTTGTTTGACAGCAATGTAACGATAAAAAAGAACTTGTGTTAACAAAACAAAAAACGAAATTGTGTCAAAAATACAACAAACAACAAGGTCTTTTAGCCAGTTCCCCAGATTATTGCTCAAATTTAGTTCTGGCTGAAGTCTAATGAATCATAAAATCTTGTTTCGACTGGAACCTAGGAATTTGTTTTCTTGATTGTAATATTGCTTTAATGTAGGCTACCCATCTCTTTCAATGCTGTCCACCACATGTGATGAGCAATTTGAGCATCTGTTGTATGTGGCAGAGAAAACGTACAAAACAACTGTTGTGAAGGCATCTTTGTTTTGATGTGCTCTTTTATCACATTGCTGTCAACACCACGCATCGCTGGGGGGTTCCTTAACTGGAATATTTTGCCAGTCTGTCATCTCAAAGTAACGTTCGGAACTGAACTGCAATATTGACAGGGTGAATTTTTGCTGACGAGTGCTATAAGATCATAATATTCTTGAATTGAAAATTCTTTTCAATCTTAGTTCCCTTACATACTCTTTGGTATAACATATGATTGCAATCAAAATGTTTTCAGGATGGGCATAAAACGCATTCCTCTATATTACTTTGTTGAGGATATTGCGAGCTTTATTCGATAGCTTCTGAGCAGAGTGTAGAATTTTAAAGAAATGTTTTCAGCCATTAGTGAAATTGCTTTCCTTTATAATGGCAAACCATACTGGAATATAAACATTCATAATATAGTCCACACGTTCCACCAATACAGCTGACGCGTTAGATGCAACGTATAAACGTAGAATTCGATTGGCTGTGTTCAATCATCTTGAGTGGTTCATCATACCTGGACCCCTATATGCGAAATGAATTGATATATCTCCACTTTTCACTGTTCTGTGCATGTGTAGAAAATATTTTTGGTCAGTGCTGAGGTCCTTTTCATCAATTTCAATCTCTGGTGCCGGAACTGCTTTATATTTTACAACATCTAGTTGTGTGACAGTGGCTAGCTGCTTTATAATGGGCCCAGTGAAGCTATCAGGTCTGCTAGTATTGCCATATCTTTTATAAGGTGCCTAAGAGGCAATTCATTACTATGGAGTAGGCATATTAACTATTGAAGTGGCTTTTGGAAATAATCTTCCAGGAGCTTTATCACGACGCCTTTTTGACCTGTGTTTATTGCGGTTCCATCGCATCCAATTGCCATTACATTATCGTAGCTAATTTTATTGGATCCAAGATATTCAAGAATCCCGGTAGCTATTGACACACTAGATCCGTTGGCTGCAATAAAATGACCAATGAAATGAGAACTTGGCTCCTCAAGTAAAGTAATGTGCTCTTCAACTGCGAAACGTTTTCGAAGTTTCCTACCAATTTCATCTTGTTTGATGGTTTAATCTTTTCGGCCATCAAAATATATGCTTTGCAAATTTATGCACATGATAGGCCTACTTTCCATTTGAGTTGTAAACCTCATTTCTTTTTTCGCTCTTCTCACTTTGCTTTTATCTATGACTGATTGACAACTCCCGCATCTTGTAGAAATGATGAAGCAATAGGCTAAGTGCTGCAGACCTATCTGAAATACCAGTACGATCGCATGATTCAGCAAATACAACTAAACTGGAAGTAACCTTGTTTTTTCTAGGGTTTTCCGAGGCCAAACTGGGTTGATAGTCAAAATCTTTGCAGCGTTCTTCATTGGATGACAAAGTTTCTGAGCTTGAATAAGAAGTTAAAGGTGTTTTAACTAAAGCGCTACTTGTGCCTGCTCCTGGGTCTTCACATAAAGAACTGAATTGTTCTGATCTTGCGAGTCTCCTCGGAAAACGTTTAAAATTAGATTTTGTGGCCGATTTATCATGTTTATCAATCACCATTATGCGAGTTGTTCTTTGATCAAGACGGAACTGTTGTTCTGTAACAGGGACACGATTTTCCTGCGGGCAAGTACATTGCAGAAAATTGGAACACTTAGGCTACAACAACCGATTTCAAATATTTTTGCTTTGCAGATTCTTTCATTTGGTCCAAATTTTGCTGAAATTTAGGCCCACCTCTAGAATTTGACTTCAAAAGACTATTCTTTTTTTTGTAACTCTTTATCATGAATATGTACTGATGTTCGTACCTCATTCGTATCATCCTGCAAAGTTAATGGACAAAACATAAATGAGCGTACAGCGTTAACACCATCTCGCCCTTTTGCGACAAGTTTGTTTATTGAGTAATGACAAAATAGCATTTCAAATATTGGTGAAAATTCAGCATTTTGGTCGTCGATGCGGGGGCAGTAAACCTTAAGCTTCGAACTTGCCTTTACATAGGAAAGTTCTGGATACATTCCACTTACAATTTATAACTAGCCAGTAGAAAAATTATAAAAAAAATTATGTTAAAACGGAAAGTAAAATTTCCCCTTCTTCTTCAAAAAATTGAAAGTTTGACCCCCCTGCGGGGGCAGAAGATGCACCCCCAAACTGATGAAATTTTGCACACGTAATTTTTTCATGCATGTGCCACTTTTTATGACTAGCCGTTTTTGAATTTCAAAAAAAAGTCAAAAACGGCCCACCCTAATATACAATAGTTTCAATCTGGTTTGAATGTTTATAGCTTTATAAAATATATATAAATACCATACCCTTTTCTTCATTCTTCAATCCTTCATTAAGAAGTTCAGGAATATTTACAACAACACCATTACCAATTACAGCAGTGCAACTTTTGTTGATAATCCCACTCGGCAACAGATGAAAGTCATAAGATAAACCATCTACCACAACAGTATGTCCAGCATTGTTCCCACCCTATTGATCAATTAAAAAAGGAAAGTAATTGCATAATGAACCTGTGGTATACACAGCACTACGATAACCTTTTGATGCAAACATCTGCTATTCTGGGTTTTTTTTTTCGGTCATTGACCGATTTTTTAGCAAAGGGTCCGAAAAAAATATAGTCAATTCGGTCAAAATGTCCGAAAAAATATATAGTCAATTGACTATGGGCAGTCGCCATGGATTGTTACACCATGGGTCTTGGGGAACACTGGTCTTGATCACACACCAAACTAACAAGTGGGTCCACGTCCCACCTCATGGGCAACAACCTCGACTGGTTGGCTAAAACTTGTTAGAAATCCTGCTGCCTTGCAGGAAATACTTTTTTAAGTAAAGGCTAGGGCTAGGCCCACCGCCAATAACTGTGGTTAGCGTCAGGAAGGGCATCCGGCTGGAAAATCTTTGCTCCAAAATATTATTTAAATGCAGCAAAAGCTAAAAATGGCCCCTAGTCCCCAGCAGCCCTTAGATGGGCAAGGGGTGCGAAGAATCTCTGGGTTCCAAGAAAACAAAAAAACATTGAAAAAAGATTATGGTGTTAGAATCGGATGCTGAAATGTGGGAAGTTTGTGTGGTAAAGGAACTGAAATATGTGAAGAACTAAGAAAAAGAAGGGTGGATATATGTTGCCTAGAGGAAGTAAGATGGAGGGGACAGTCAGCGCGGTTTTTAGGTGTCAATGGGAGGAGATATAAGTTATGGTGGTCAGGAAATAACACAGGAATCGGTGGTGTTGGTTTCTTGGTAAAAGAGGAATTGTGTGAGAAAGTAATAGAAGTTAGAAGAAGGAGTGACAGAGTGATGACAATGGTACTTGCTTTTGAAGAGGAGGTAGTGAGGCTAATCTGTGCATATGCACCTCAAAGTGGTAGGGATTACTTAGAAAAGGAAAGTTTTTATGATGTTTTGGCAGAGGAATGGGATTTACGGAGTTCAAAAGAGTTGGTGTTTGGATTAGGAGATTTTAATGGACATGTTGGAAAACAAGCAAATGGGTTCGAGGGCATTCATGGAGGGTATGGTTTTGGGGAGAGAAACATGGAAGGAAGAATGCTACTTGAATTTTGTGATGAAAGGAAACTTTGTATTGCCAACACATGGTTTAAAAAGAAAGAGAAAAGGAAGGTGACTTACAGCTCAGGAGGACATGAGTCGGAAATTGATTTTATTGTGGTTGGGCAGGAACAGAGAAAGTACTTGAAGAATGTGAAAGTAATTCCGTGGGAGTTGCAGCATAGACTAGTAGTAGGAGACTTAAATATGAAAAAAGTGAAGAAAATTGTGAAGAAAGAACGAGTTTTTGTGAGAAATGTGTGGAAACTGGAGGAAAAAGAAACGAGAATTAAGTTTGTGAAAAGAGCAAAAGAGCTGGTAAACATGAGTGCGCAGGACTTGTGGGCTTCATTTCAGAAAGGTGTCCTAGCAGCATGTGATGAAGTATGTGGGAAAAAGAAAATGAGGAGGGATCGTGGAGACACATGGTGGTGGGATGAAGAGGTGAAGCATGCGATTTCACAGAAAAGAGATGCATACAAGCAGTGGCGCAAAAATGGGTCAGAAGAGAATAAAAAGAAGTATAAGAGTATGAAAAAGAAGGCAAAGAGGGTTGTTGCAAGAGCTATGAAGAATGGTGCTGAGGAGGAACTTAATAAAATGGGGGAAAGCCAAAACAAAGTATTCAGACTCATAAAGCAAATGAAAAAGGATGGGAATGATATTGTAGGGGGAAGATGTATAAGGAGTGGAGATGGGAAGTTGCATTTCAGCCCGGAAAGCAGAGGAGAAGTGTGGAAGGAACATATGGAAAATGTTATGAATAAGGAGAATGTATGGGATCATATGACAGAGGTTGATCTGGTGGAGGGTCCAGTGGGAAAGGTTACTCGTGATGAAGTGGTGGAGGCAATGGGACAAATGAAACTGCATAAAGCAGCCGGTCCATCAGAAGTGAGCGTAGAGATGATAAAAGCAAGTGGAGAGTTGGGAATTGAAGTAATGCTACAACTTAGCCAAAGGGTATTAGATGGAGAGGGAATGCCGGAGGAGTGGAAGCATAGTACTCTTGTTCCATTGTTCAAGAGAAAAGGGGATGTGAGAAGTTGCAGTGCATATAGAGGTGTTAAACTACTAGAGCATGGAATGAAAATTGTGGAGCGAATACTAGAAAAGAGGTTGAGAACATTGGTGAAATTAAATGATATGCAGTTTGGATTTATGCCAGGAAAAGGTACAGTGGATGCTCTGTTTATATTGAGAAGAATGCAGGAGGAATACCGAGAGAAGCAGAGAAAACTATATATGTGTTTCGTCGACTTAGAAAAGGCATTTGACAGAGTACCAAGGAAAGTGATGGAGTGGGCAATGAGGAAAAGAGGTATACCGGAGGTATTAGTGAGAGCTGTGATGTCTATGTATGAGGATGCAAGAACAAAAGTGAGAGTTGGATCAAATTATTCAAACGAGTTTTTTGTGAAGGTTGGTGTACACCAAGGATCAGTTTTGTCACCTCTGATATTTGCTATTGTGGTTGATGTTGTAACTGAAGGAGTGAGGGAGGGCGTATTGAGTGAAATTTTGTATGCAGACAGCCTGGTCTTGACAAGTAATAGTATGGAGGGACTGGAGAGAAAGTTTGAGAAATGGAAAGAAGCATTTGAAACCAAGGGTATGAAGGTGAATCTTGAAAAAACAAAAGTGATGGTGAGTGGAGCAGAAGGAACAGTTGTTGAGAGCAAAGTAGATCCCTGTGGAATATGTGGCAAGAGAGTGATGAGAAATTCAATGCAATGCAAGGAATGTGGAAAGTGGGTACATGCAAGATGTGCTAATGTCAAGAGAGCCGCAACAAGATTGGCGAAGTGTTTTGTTTGTGGGAAATGCAGTAAAGGAAGGAATGAAGTGGAAGGCCATGATGATGAGTTCTGCCATGGCATCGAAACAGTGACAGACTTCTGTTATCTGGGTGATCGGATAACTGGAAGTGGTGGATGTGAAGCAGCGGTGACCACAAGGGCAAGATTGGGCTGGGCAAAGTTCAGGGAATGTGGGGAAATGTTGTATGGCAGAAAATTCTCACTAAGGATGAAAGGGAAAGTATATCGGAGCTGTGTGCGGCCTGCAATGCTATATGGTAGCGAGACATGGATATTGAGAGAGAGTGAACTGGCAATCCTGAGAAGAACGGAAAGGTCAATGGTGAGAGCAATGTGTGGGGTGAAAACGAGAAGGGAAAAAAGGACTGAAGAATTGTTGGATATGCTAGAGATGAGAGAGACCATAGACCAACTGGCAAGGGCAAATGGAGTAAGATGGTATGGACATGTGATAAGGAGGGAGGAAGGAAGTTTTCTTAGAAAGGCACTAGATCTAAAGGTGGATGGGAAGAGGAAACGCGGTCGTCCAAGAAGAACGTGGAAACAACAAGTGAAGGATGAATTTAAAAAAGTCGGACTGAAGGAGGAAGATGCAAGGGACAGGGTGAAATGGAGAAAAGGGATTAAAACAATTGCTGCGCGGAAACAATCGGCCACCCCCACTAGTGGGGAACAAACCGACGATGGATTATGATGATGATGATGACTATATATAACCAAAAATGACTAAAAATGACCAAAAAAAATAAAAAATGACCGAATTTTTTCAAGCCATTTCGGACAAATGACCGAAAAGTCTCAGCGAAAAAAGAAACCCAGCTGCTATTATATAGCAGTGCTTTTCAAACCATGGGCCGCAAACCTTTGAACTGCATAAGAATTGCGAGGTAACTGAGAAGAAATTAAGATGAAATTAGCAAAAGTCTTTTCAAACAAAAAAGGGTTTGATAAACATTGTTTTATAAAAATGACCATGATTGAGCAGTATGAGCACTTGCACTTTTGTTGGATACAGGTTCACTTTATACATACCAATGGTTCCCAACCTGGGGTTTGTGCCCCCAAGGGGGTCACTTAAAGGTTTTGCGGGGGTTCAAGATATTTAAAATCAACATAAGAGAACGTCACCAAAAAAGGTTGGGAACCACTGGTTAAATTCCTTCAATTAGAATTGCTTTTTGCTCTGCTTATCAACTATAAGAAATGTTGTATTTGCTTGATAGAGACAA
This sequence comes from Aplidium turbinatum, assembly GCF_918807975.1. Lineage (NCBI taxonomy): Eukaryota > Metazoa > Chordata > Ascidiacea > Aplousobranchia > Polyclinidae > Aplidium > Aplidium turbinatum. The sequence continues at coordinate 43,240,929 of NC_137472.1, read as the reverse complement.
ATCTTTATAAAAGTAAAAACTGGACCTGCTCAAATATTTATTTTTACAATAGCAAGAACTTACATTGATGACACATAGATTATGAATGGGATAACACCTAACAAATGTGATTACTGTAAAAGAAGTGTAACAACCAGATAGATATCAAGGAAGTCATAGACTGAATAGCATCTATTCAAGCATTCCTTGATATCGTTCAGAAACCAAAATAACAGTAGTTTGAAAGCAAAGCAGAAACCAATGAAAAAATGCTCAGAATTCTGAAAACAAACTTTTCTCACCAACATAATAGTAGCCAGGTTTAACATGAATTAGGTTTTAGTGGCCTTGATCAAAGAAAATGTAATAGTTAAATGATAATTAATGTTACAAAGAGGCAATATCAGGATTATTTACGCATAATAAGATTAAGCTTTTATTGATGACCAGGAAAACACTAAAGTGTGAATAATAATTATAGAATTAAATATAAAAATAGGAAAGCAGCAAAAATGATGTAACCTATGTTAATGTGCTACGTAGCCTATGGCTGTTACACCCAACAACAACAAAAAATAATGGCTAGGGCAATCAAAGTCAAAAAAGGCGAAATTGTTATATTATATCTTGTTTGAAGACAGGCGTGGATCTATGGGGGGGGCCAAGGGGCCTGGGCCCCCCCCCCCCCGAAATTTTGTGAGAAATTGTTGAATGGTTTGATATGCTTCTAAACAGCTGATATTAGTCCCACAGCGGACTTACAACCCCCCTCTGGCACGCGTGTGACGTCACGATATTGAGAATGATGCTTTCAGTCTCCATGTCTCTAAAACAAAGTTTGCCTAATGTTAAGCGAAGCTGCATTAAAAGAGCGAGTTTTGCCAATACCAAACATCTCAGCCAGGAATTAGCAACAAAACATAGAGACTTAGCTTTATTACCGAAAAAATGCCAAAGAAAACATGATCTTATCCTTTTGCTATGCCACCAGACAGCACCATTTTACAGGAATATTTATACTCATATTTTTGTTGAAATTGCTCTCAGAATGCACCAAATTCAAAGTAATTTTTCAAAATTTTCTGGGAGAAGCCCCCCACCGCTGGGTGTCGCCTTTGGCGAACACGCCGTCGGGCTAAGCCCGCCGGCCGTCAAAACCCCCCAAATTCCTGGCTACGCCACTGATTGTTCATATCTGTTTTATCTTTTTATTACTTTTTAATTCACTTTCAAATTTTCTGCCCCCCCCCAAAAAAAAAACTCCTAGATCCGCGGCTGTTTGAAGATTATATATAATATGTATAATAGATCCATAACTTAATTTTCACAGTAATTTCAGAGTTATTTTAAAAAGTCAAGATTGTAGATATGCCTAAGCAACCTCTGTGGTTGTAAAAAGAAGCCTCTCTATTTAAGGGAAAAATTGGCAAGCAACAGAAACTTTAAACATTATGTATAACTAAGACAACCAAATGTCAATAAATGCATTTTTTTTGCCTTGTTCAAAGTTTGTAAAATGCTCACAAACCAAATTTCAGGCTGCTACCAACCATGACAGAATACAAAGTTATTCAGTAAAATAAGTCAAGATTAATTATCAATTCAAAGTTTTAAAAAAAAAACAGGTCAAATTTTGGAGCTGGTGTACAACTGTACAAGTCTCCGCCCTGGTAAAAAATGCCATGATGTCATAGTATGGAATCGACCAAAACTATACGATAAAGTAGCTCATTTGTATCTTGACTACTTTGCCTTATGTTAATAATAATTATCTAAAGCCAACTGAAACCCTCACCTAACCCTGAAGATTAGGGTTAAAAAATAGAGAAGTAAAGGCAAACTAGTAAAGGCATAACCAACCTGAATGCTGTTCACACACTATACCCTATATAAGTCTTGGTTGATTCCAATCTTTGACATGAATTTAAATCAAACTATTTATGACCAAAGAGGAGACTAGTACACCAGCTCCCACGTTTCAAGGTCAACAAAATTAGTACAGTACGGTACCCTAGTATTAGCAATGAATAAAGATACTCAGCTTCTGTAGGCCTATATTAATGTGTGATCTTCCAATTGCTCCGGCATAGATCTACATTCTACAGCTGTCATGAAATACACTTTAATAGCAATAATGAGTAGGTTTTTTGTAATAAAATCAGTGATTAAACAAAATTTATCATCACATTTATAGTGTCAACATTTCTAGAAATGTCAACTCATTCTTGTTACTAATAGAATGATAGATTCATTCAAAAGAGAAACATACCGTCACAACAAACCCACTACACCAAAAGAAGAAAATAAATAGCATGTCTTTATGCAGTTAGCAAAAATAAAATGCAGCATACCTGAACTCTGCAAACAATGTCTGCTTTAGTTGCAAGTAAATCTACGACTTTTCCTTTTCCTTCATCACCCCACTGTGCCCCCAAAACAACAGTAACTTTGTTTGGAGCTGATTTTTTCATAAGTTTGAATGCAGGTTCCCCAGTGTCTAAATGATTATTGTGCACAGATGACATATTTCCTTCCATAAAACAACAAACAAAGCTTTAAAAAAAATTGGTTTAAAGAAATACAAATTTCTGAAAGATAGATTTGATTAAACACAATGTAAAAATCCATATTGCTTGGCACTTGCAACTTATCACTTTCGGATTCAGTTTCCTTAAATTTTCATGCAACTGAAATACAAACAAGTCTCGAATAGATAACCCTATTTTATATTAAGCCAAAAAACGATATAAGTATGACTATCCTACTACACCTATAGACAAAGTAGGCTATAAACTAAGCTTATTAGATTCTAAAAATCGGTTACCATCATTTTATAAAAATCGTAGCCCATTCCAGATAGACAGAAATAATATAAATTATCACGCAGCCTATACCTGTGAAAATGAAACGCTAGTCGCCATTCGCCAAAGCCTGAAGGGCTTTGTATCAGAGATGTATCAGATGTATGATATGTATCCTATTGTATCAGAGATGAGTACTGTACTGCAAGATATTTTTACCGCGAACATTCGATTTGGCGGGGAATCTAAACCGAATCTAAACGTTTCTGAATTTTTTCAACATACGCACTTCTCAAAATGTTGGAAAAAATGCGGGATTTTCTACACAATGTTCATCCAAATGTTTTTAAAAAAATCTTTTTTCAGGCTTTGCATTGTAGCCTACAAATGAGCTAACAAGCAAACAAGATGATATCAAATAACTTCGTTCCTGTAATTTATTATTGCATCAGACAAAGCTGTACAAAACACAAAAATAAAGATGTGTGATATTGTCGGTACACAAATTGCAAATACCCAAAGTTCAGTTCAACAAAATTCAGATCTATCGGCATTGAAACAAATAAGCATCAATAAAACCACATCTAATTTTATTTCGGCATCGCAGAACGTTGACTTTATCCTTTCGTCCTCTCCCGAGTTTGCATTTTCAAACGCGCCCTAATAGTCGTGTGTCCACTGTCCATCTCACTTTCAATTGAATGATAATAAACGTAAATCATGCAAAATATTTCCAGCTTCTTTGCATACAGCATACATTGATTGATGGAATTTTTATCCTCGGGTTGGGAAAGCTTCTTTGAGAGCTTAATCCTGGCAGTTTGCACATTATAGGCTACTTGTAGAGGCTTTGAATCACTGACGCAGGCGGTCAGGGCCGGATTAAGGGTTTATGGGGCCCTGGGCTGAGCTGAAAGTGGAGGCCCTTATCAAGTGACATTTTTCGCTAAAAATTAATGATGAAGTGGGGCAACGACACGGGGCGAGTTGCATGTATCTGTGGCACCGAGTCCCAAAGAGCGGACCAGTGGCGTAGCCAGAAAAAAATGTTGGGGGGGCCAAATATTTGATGAATTGAAGAGAACAACAAAGTGTTTGATTTGAAGCCATCGCCACTTGATGTGCAGTGGCGTATCCTGGTGGGTTGAAGCAATAAAAGTGGTAGGGGGGTTAGAGCGTGCCGAAGGCACGCGTATTCTAGGGGGGTCCGGGGGCATGCTCCCCCGGAAAATTTTTGAAAAATTACACTCAAATAATGGATTATAGCGCTTTCTGAAAACACTTTTAGGGTAATATTTGTATGAAATTTATTAGCAGATAAACAGCTATTAACTTATTAAAGATAGCTCTTACACACAAACGGGCAAAAACTGTGGCTAAATTAGAGAACACTAAAAACTCAGCTACACAAAAACTCAATAATTACACAAAAACCCAACAGAGTAAGCCATTCTGAAATTGCTTCCACAAATTAGTTCAAAGAAACGTAAAACGAGTAAATTTTGCGCGATTTACGATTTGAAAAATTTATTGGTGTTATTCTGTGTGTCTAAAACAAGTCCTTGGAGGTGTTAATAGCCAGATGTCTTGGAAAACGATATAAATTTCTACAAACTTTATTATATTTTCAACAAAAGGCTCAACTTCGGAATCCAAACTTGGAAAATTTGGGGGGGGGCATGGCCCCTTTCGCCCCCCTGGCTATGCCTATGCAGCGGATCACCTTCTTGTTTGTCCTCGGCTTGCCACCCGGTGCAGTAGGTGAGACCTGTCAGTGTATAACTCCGTTGCGGAAGAATGTGTCAATCTGTGGTGTATCAACAAACTTTAGAAGACTCGATAGAAGAAGAACTGCATCATATCTAACTGACCATCTTGTATCAGATAATGTCTTCAAAACAGGCAAACCATCTAGGAATTTTCGATGGACTTGCCAACGATGATTAGACGAGACGAGCCATGAATAAAGGCTTTGCAACAATTCAAAAACCTCAGCGGCAGAACGGCATGTTTCTACAGGACATTTAGGCTACCGATTAAATTAAGTGAATGTGCTGTGCAAGGGACATAATTAGCTACACTACATTTCTCGCGCAAAAGAGCTTGAAGACCGTTATACTTGCCACTCATATTGGCAGCATTATCATAACTTTGACCGGTAATCCGTACCATTTTCGGATATGAAAGTATCAAATAAATATGTTTTTTGTTAAAAAAACGAAGAAAAATTGAATAACTGGGGCTGGGCAGGGGTGCTGCAGCACCGCAGCACATAAGGGTGAGCCGTCCTTGCTTGTTTGAGATACGAATTAAAGCAGTAATCTCCAGCTGTGCAACTAAAAAAATTAATAGATTTTTTCTTTGAGGTGGGGGCCCCCAAAAGTGGGGGCCCTGGGCTTCAGCCCAGTCCGCCCCCCCCCCTTAATCCGGCACTGCAGGCGGTCACCGAGATTGACAGAAGTTAAGTTTCCGATTGTTACAGTGTTGTTGCCGGGGAATCACTTCATCCATTAGACGCCGATGAATAGAGAGCAGTCCTTAAGGCCTAACGTGCGTTGCTCAAGTGCACATCATCATGTTCAGTATGGAATTTCGTTTCCAGATGCACGTAAAAAAGATAAAACTATCATTTTATTTGGCAAATTCAAAGCTGATTAAAAGTTATTTTGTCAGAATGGCGGAGGTGCGATTTTATAACAGGCTACAGACTTGTGGATCATGTGAAAACATGTGAAAATTTTCAAAAATTACTTTGAATTTGTTGCATTCTGAGAGTATTTTCAACAAAAATGTGGGTATTAATATTTTTGTAAAATGGTGCTGTCCGGTGGCATACAAGAAGGTTCAAGATCCTGTTTTCTTCGGCATTTTTTGGAAATAAAGCTAAGTCTCTATGTTTTCTTGTTGCTAATTCCTGGCTGAGATGTTTGGTATTGGTAAAACTCGCTCTTTTAATGCAGTTTCGTTCAAAATTAGGCAAACTTTGTTTTAGACTGAAAGCATCATTCTCAAGCATAAAGATACTGAAAGCATCATTCTCAATATCGTGACGTCACATGCGTGCCAAAGGGGGGTTGTAACCCCTAAACCTCCCCCCCCTCTTGGCTACACCACTGCTTTGATAGGATTCCTGGTACCGTAGCTTCGTAGCCTGTTCTTGTAGAGCAGTCGTTCCCAACCTTTTGGTTGTCACGGACCCCTTTAGACAAATTATTAATTTTGCGGGCTCCTACCTAAATTTTGCCTCAACTACTGTACTGTGTCATATTGTATTACCGCTATGACTCCTGCGGCAAATATCAGGTTAAACAGTTGCTCAAATAAGAAAATGAATGAATTGTTCAAGAAATGTCAGCAGTATTTGAATATTAAGGTGACCCAAAGTGCCATGCCGAAACTTTTTCAACGTAAGCAAATTTAATGAGAGGGCTGTTGTTGCCTTTACTGAACTAAACGACTGAACTGTGGTTGAGTTTTTGACAATGCAACACGCATATCATCTTCAACGTCCAGGCGATTTCGATGTTTAGTTTTTATTATAACAAGAGCTGAGAATCCTGCCTCGCAAAGGTTAAGTGGTTATGAATGGTAACAAAACAATAATCGCTTGCTTTGTCAAGAATGGGTAGGACTAGGTTTGCAGTTGTGAGCACCAAAATTCTTCCACAGTTTTTGAATGAAATTCAGTGCGTAATAACTCTTTTAATCTCAAATCAATTAGATCATCTTTACTGAGATCGTCATCGCTAATGTTGTTCAAGTCAAAAAGAAAAGGATTTCTAATCCATGTTTCAACTTCGTTCGGCAGGTGTTCTAAATTAAAATAACGTCGAAATGACATTTGAAGAGTTTCCAAGTGTGCGCAAAATTTTTCTCCCATAGAGATCAAAAGAGTTCATTCTCTTTGAGTTTCATCCATCAAGATAAGATCTTCTAACATTGGAAAGTTAGCGTAATTAGGCTACCTGCTTCCAATCTGCGTTTTCAAACCGACAACTTGGCTAAAAACGCCTTCAGTTTTTCAGCTGCATCAATTATTGACAATAATTTATTGTCACACCTGGTCCTTGATTATGCCATGCAATGCCATGATTAACATTTTTAATATGACCCAAAATATCGGCTAAGTAGACCATGCGTATAGAAAACTTTTACTCTCAAATAATTTTGAGAGTGGACTTTCTTTCGCTTTCAAAAGAGTTGATAGCCTACCTCATTTTTAGCTGCTGCAGTCGTTTTAAAACTTCTCCTCTAGATAACAAACGTACCTCAAAATGATACAAAAGTAGGCTACTTCGTAATCTGATCCTACTTCTTGACAGAGCGCTTTAAAAGTACGGTGTAATTGACACATTTGCATTTAAACAGAGAAATGAAAGTAAAAAGATCGCTTTTCTTTTTTTTCTCCAAAATTCATCAAGGTAACCACGGACCCCCAAATGCTTTCTCACGGACCCCCAAGGGGTCCGCGAACCCCAGGTTGGGAACCACTGTTGTAGAGGTTTTTGACATAGGGCTATAGTTACCGATATTGGCAGAGTGAAGTTTTCCGATTGTTGAAATGTTGTTTCTCAGCAGTTGAGTGTCGCAAGAATTGACAGCGATAGGCACGTGTTTCGTCTATGAGGCTAGGCTCATCAGTGTCGCACCATTAATTCATGGAAAGAAAACAACTAAATGAATGTCGCCAAAGATATGCACTGTTGCACTGTTTTGGCCATTAAAACAAAAAACAATATATGTCAAACATAACAGAGGTCTAGTAAAAGATAGAAGTTATGGTTAGAATTACTGCATATGTAAACATTTTCTATAAAAAAAAAACAATTTTGAAAAGGGTAAAATTATTTGCTCCTAAATCGCAAAATGTGAAGTAGTTAGGTTTATATTCTAATTGCTTCACTAAGAAGTACTTTTATTGTTTAGCTTTACTATGGTTTTAGACTAGGAATTGTTTACTTGATGATTTTGGTCTAATTTTGGACTAGTTTGTCTGTATAAAACTTGTTTCCCCTTTCCTCTTTTCACCTCATTGGGCGGAAATAATCTTGAAAATCTGGCAACATGGTCAGAAAGAAAAAGTTTTTTTTGCTACTTTCAAGTTTCAATATTTTTGGAAATCCTTAGTTGGTTCTTAGTTCATTTTGATTATAATTATTACGGTATGATAGATAAAAATATAAAGTCTTGGGTAAAGCACAACTATGTCACTGCAATTGGTCATAGGCAAAAGAATAATTTATGCTTTTAGTTTAATTTTCGTTGTTTTGTTTGGGATATGGACAACTTTGTCTGACTCAAATAAATAATAATAATTTAAAAGATACTTTGTTACTGCTTTTTCTTTGGAAGTAGAATTATTCTTTCCAGGTGGATAATTGACTAGTAGACCTTATGGTAGTGGCTGTTTCGTTTTCTCAGTACCAAATATAAAACTTAAATATTGTGTATTTTTGTTTTATGTCACTTTTGATAAACAATAGTTCATATCTGCTCTAATGTTTCATCAGTCTTCGAAATTAGCCTCGGCAATTGCCGAGGTGATTGCCGACGCAGATGCATGAATGGCGCATTAGCGTCAACAATAAAAATGCCGAGGCCACACGAGCAGTTGTATGGTTAAGATTTAGGGTTAGACATTCCTCCCAGTCGTTATGTCACAGCCATAGATTTGTTCCTTAGTGGCTGATCGCAGTTTCCGCAAACATTTTAAAAGGGTTAGGGTTGATCGGAGTTTCCGCAAACATTTTAAAATTTCTGGTAATGATCCTAAAAGTTTTTGTCTCTTTGTGGAAAATTTTAAAATGTTTGCGGAAACTGTGTCAGCGACTTCGGCTTTTTTATTTTTTTTCTCTCGATCTTTTCAAGGTATGAACTGGCCTCGGCAACGTTTTTGCCAAAGTAAAAATATGCTAACTTTGAAGTCTGTTCATACAGTCCCAATTGTAAACCTTATTATACAGAATTAAACTCGCTTATGGTTATATGAATATACTCACTCTTGCTGCGTTACACAGGTTTGTCACTGAAGTCAGTGCGTCATGAACGAAGCTGTGGGGTTAAAACATTTTTTTTTTAATATTATATACAATACAAACTTTGCAACAGCATTAAAGTGTTTTATGTATGACTTGTATGCGTTGTTTGTGAAAGTGTGTGCCAAAAAACTAATTGTGATATACCATTCTTCACCATATGCTCCAGTTTTCGGTAAATTACTCTTGACTTAAAGTCATATTGTTAATGTTAACATTGGAACTTCATGGTTAGACAGTTGGATCACTTTTTACTTATAATTAGACAGGTTTTCCTTTATGTATTAAATTTTAGTAATATGTTTCCTTTTAACAGCCGGATCATAAGATTTGCCATCATCAGAAAACCTTGCAATAGTAATGGGATTGAGTTGTTTGCTGCACTACTGGAGAGAGATTTTTATTTGATTAAAGATACTTCAACGCTTAAAGATGATTGAATATGTTTCTGGATGTGCAGGAGGTACTTGCATTGTTTTCATATCTTTGTGTAGATTTTGGAATTGTTATGTTGTTAAAATGAAAGTAAAATATCAACTTTAAGTTTAAATTAAGATTGACAGTTAATTTACTTCCATTTTAATGCCAGTTTTGTTTAAAAGAAATTGTATGGCTTCATCCATTGCACTTTTCTAGATGTGAATTTTTTATTGTATAAGCTTTGAAATGCTAAAAATCACTCATTTTGTGTTTTGTTCTAAAAAGAAGTATTGTACTTATGGGTTATAAGCCTTTCAGCTCTCTGTGGGTAAGACAACATAAAAAAATTGGTGTCTCTGAGCTGAACGGTTTAATTGACCGGAAATGTTTTCCTGGGCGTCCTATTGTTTCATAACTACCTTTAAAATCAATGGTCTGAAAAAGTTATTTCACTGGTATGATATCAAGTTTAAAAATGAAATAGTGGCCACTGGGTTAATTGTATTCTATGTTAACATTCCATTACACTCAACTTTTAAATATTCACAGATCTTCAAATTAAACACGTTTCAAATTAGCAAACTCTTACTCAAACCTTTTCTTAGGAATTGCTGGCGTTTTGGTTGGACAACCACTGGATACAATTAAGGTGAGTTTAAGTATTATTGTTTTAGTTATTAGTTAATTATTATTTGAACATTTGTTACATGTTTGAAAAATATTTGACTCAATTAATTTTGAATGATGCATTGATTTCATGAAGGATTTTAACTAATCTTTTTGGAGTCTGTAAATATCTCACATTTCACATTTTTTTCCAGGTTCGACTGCAAACACAGAGTACTTATCGGGGGGTATGGCATTGTTTCAACAGTATTATAGAAAAAGAAACAGTAAGTTATTTGCAAATGACCTATTTATCAGCAAAACATTTTATATAACTACTGACCACCTGGACCATGCCTGTTTGAACACAGTGCACTAATAGAAGCATGTTCCGTTTATGGATATGAAGGCTTATAAAACAGTATTCAAACTTTTAGCAATGTGAACATTCTGAACAAAGATGTATTTTATTATTGGGAAGGAGCGAAGACACTACAAGCTTCATTAAACAACTTCAAGCATTGAAAGGATAAAATTTTGTAATGAAAGTGAAAAAACAGTGCCATACAATTATGTTTATTGTTCAATGCTATGGCATTCCATTGAATTTAATATGATTACATTTCAGTTTCTTTTTTAAGCAATTACATACTTGATTTATGTTTCAATAATCAATATTTTATTTTTTTAGGCATTTGGATTATATAAAGGAATGCAGTCACCTTTAATTGGCTTGAGCATAATCAATGCCATTGTGTTCGGCGTAGAAGCACAAACTATATCACTGCTTGGCAAAGATACTACAACAACTCATTTTTTAAGTGGCATGGTTGCAGGGGCCGTACAGTGTACAATATGTTCTCCCATGGAGTTAGCAAAGACGCAAATGCAGGTGCAAGGCATTGGAAAGCGCAAAGCAGTTGAAAAGGTAAATATTGCTTCGCAGTACGTATACAGTATAACTGAAATCAACTAAGTGGTGAAAGTATGGTTTAGTCACAGTTAGGATTGTTTACATGGGCTTTTCCTAAGCATCAACACAATAGTGGGTGCTTTCCATAGCAGCAAGCATTTCCCATCGCTAACCATTGGTATAGCCACGCGAGGTGATCGTATTTGATTACATATTTTCATGTAATTGTGATCGAATTCATTGTTGAAGTGATCAAACATGCACAGCAACTGTAATTACTAGTTACCTCTAAACAAATCCAAGGAAACAGCACTTATCAAAATATTAAAAAGTCTGAATTCGTCTACATTTCATATTTTTATCTTTTTACCATTGTTTAAATAAAACTTGGTGTTTTTCTCATTTGCAAGGTCAAGGCTAAAGGGTTTTAAGTGGGATAACATTGACATCAATTGAAGATTTTTTTCCCTCTTTTTTGAGACCCAACCTTGCCAAATCTGACAGTACCCTTACATGGTTTCTCGTTCACTGATTGGTCAACCGAATAATTAGTGAAGTTTTGTAGTCGAGTGATATCAATGCATGAACATCTCGATCATTACTCCACTATTTTTATGCTATTTTCAATGAAGTACAGACGTGTCTTCGACTTTGTAGCATATTTTTTTCAAAAATAGAGTTCTTTTTGTTTCGTGTTAGGTCGTGTACAAGAACTCTGTAGACGCATTACGAAAAATCTACCGAAGGGAAGGATTTCGTGGTTGCTACCGTGGCATGGTCACCACCTTACTTAGGGAAACTCCCGCGTTTGGTTGCTATTTTGCCAGTTACGATTTTCTTACATCCCGTGTTCTTGTGGTGAGTATTGTAGTCGATCATAAAGAATTTATATGACCCCAAAGCAGAGCGTGGTCTAAGTTTTTAAAATCCCTTAATGTACCAGTGAAATTTTTTAAATAGTTTGTTTGCAAACTTTAGAGGTAGTAGTAGTCATCGCCATCTCTTCTGTTGCTTAAGGACATTTACAAATTCTTGAAATATCGCAGCGTCACTGATTAATAGAGCTGAAGACCATGCGTTGTTAACACTTGAACACTTTTGTCTCAATGGTATTTGGGATGAGATTCTTTAAAAGTAATCAAATCTGCATTTTATTTTGAAACTAAATAGAAAGCCGTTTTTCAATTTTTTTTTTCAAGTTAAACAGAAGTACGTTTATTAAGTGTTTTTGTGACATGATGGTGTAACTCGGTCCTCTTCGTACACGTTTTTTTTTTTTTTGCAGGTGAGCAAAACACAAGCTCATACATCAAAAGACATAGCAAACATGCTATTAGCCGGAGGATTTTCCGGCATGGCTTCATGGGCGATAACTTATCCTGTTGATGTTGTTAAATCCCATCTGCAAGCAGATGGAGCTGGCGGCAAGGAAATGAAATATTCCAGTACCTTGGATTGTATCAAGAAACTATGGAAATCAAATGGATTGAATGTATTTTTCAGGTTGGTAGTATTCATTTTCTCGAAAGTGTTGTAAATTTACAAACCTAATTTTTCACAATTAGTTGTACGGTAAGTGTTAACGGTGTACGATAATTGTTAACAACGCTTTGTACATGCAGTTCAAAAAGTAGAAGAGTGCATATTCAGGCCATCAACACATTCAGGACACATTTTTTCGGTTTTTCGGAAACGGTTGAAAACTTTTGTGACAGAATGATTGCGATACCGATCTTTGATGATCGACTCACGGTTTCTGTATTTGCTATACAGTATCATACTCTCGACTGACTAACACTTTAAGTTAAAAAAGATATCATCTCAAGAGATAGTGTTTTACCAGATACACCAAATGTTAATAGGTTAACTGCAGGTTAACGGTATCACAATGATAATCTTCACAAGGCTGTTTTTTGCAGAGGTCTTAATTCGTGTCTATTGCGAGCTTTTCCTGTCAACGCGGCGACATTCACCGTCGTGACAGTTGTATCTCGGTTTTTGTATTCAAAACGGAATAAACAGTACGAGTAAGTTTTGGCATTTCAAACAACTGCCATGTGGCGAATCAAGAGATTCGGTTTGAGCAACTCAAAAAAGCCCAGACGGACTTGAGTTTCATTCAGCGTCACGTACTCACATGGTGAACGTAGCATCAAGCGTCACTGCTTGTTCCTTACCTCAAAATTGTTCTTTTTTGACAAAATTTCCTATATATGTTTTTTTCGTTTCTAACAGCGTCAAACGCAAGGAAAGCAAAATGTTACCAACCCACGGTGTCAAAGAGCGTGGTCAAACTGCAAATTTGATTTTTTTATACTGTACGATGTCAAATTTCGATTATTGTCTGCCATTTGCCTCCGAAGACTTGCAGTACGGTTTCATATTTGTACTTCAGAAAAGTCCTTTGTGACGTCAGATATTAATTACTGATGCACTTGCTGGAGTTGAATTTCCATTTCACTTCACTTGGCCTATTTAAGAAGTACCCTCTGCCCAGTTTAACCTATTCTATTTTATTAAGGATTGCTGTTTGTAATTGATCCGTCGTTTTGGTTGTCTCCCGGCTTTCGTGATGCCTGGGTTGCTTTTAATGATGTGTATTTTAATGATGTTTTTCTGAACTTATTTGTTTATTTTTTTTATCCAATCTTGTTCACTTTATTTATTGCTGTTTTAGCAAAATTGCTCATGATGATTTTAAAATCAAGATCCGCTAGATAGAACCACATTTTGTATGGAACTGTGTGTCATTTCATTCATTCTCTGTGGACAATACTTCAATGTGCTAATGCTAAAATCAATCCTAAAATCATGGTGGTTTCTATTCTTTGGCGCTCAAACAAGCGATGATTCGATTACATCTGATTTTTTATCGAAGTAACGTCAACGTATTACCTATGTCTGCGAATGCAAGCACTTCCTCAAATATTTCGATGTTTATTGAGTTATGCATCATTGCCCCACACTTTAGTGTTGTATGACGTAAAAAATGTGTAATTTCCTGACTAAGCATTGCATTGTAAGATGATGAATTTGAACGACTTCTGTAGCCGTCATACACAACACAAGCTTTCACTTGCTTTTGGTGTTACACGTCTGGTTCGAATGGTGTAGTTGTTTATGTTGCTTTTGATGTTATTTGCAAATTGCCGTCACTGTAATGACATCTTTTGACTTACTAGCCGCAGCTCAAATACACACAACTTTCGAATTGACTTCGTCGTACATGACTGGAATTTTTTTAAATCGTTTCTGGTTCGATGTTTGTTGACGTCGCGTGGGCGTGATTGAATCAGCCAATCAGCGCGAAGTAGGCGTTGGTTTTGCCTTTCATCCCACTATCTGGTATCCATTGGACATGTACACAATGACGTGAATCTGGTAGTGCGTGCTATATCAGGTCGAAGAAGGAATGTTGTCACTTGTCACCCTTATAGACAAATCACCAGTGGGGTATGGACCTTAGCTACTAATTAGTTAATCATTCAAAAGGGCAAACAGTAGTTTTACTTGTGTTAGCTGAAGCAACACAGCTAACAAATGTCTGTAAACGTTGAATCGATGTGATAAGGACTTTTTTTTAGATGGAAATGCTTTGCACGAAATACACAAAGCTCACCTCCTGGCGTAGTGCATACAATTTCATTAAAGTTTGATAACCAAAACAATTTTCATCTTGCCAGAAAGGGGTGATGATTGGCGGATCAACCACGTTCTCATTATTTCACTGCATTGCTGAATAGCTTTTTGAAAAACAATTTTAAAAGTATTTTAAGTAAATCATGTAGAAGACGAAGGACAGCTAAAAGTATTATATATATGTTAATGTTACGATGTACATTAGTACAATAATCATTAAATTAATATCTGCACTTGAACATCCGACAGTGTCGCTGGATGAAAACGTCAGCAACATTAATTTGCAATGACAAAATGGCAATGCTTTCCATAACACTGCAAACACTATGGCAGCCCTGATTTGCACTGACAAGAAGAACGAACAAGCAACAGCACTTGAATTGTTGTGTAGCCAACTAAGGTATGACAACCTTGTGAGCATAACACCATCATTTATTATCATTAATTTAATGAAAAGCTTAGTGCTGCGAAGTTAACCTTTCAACACAATAACAGGAAGGCAAAACATAAAATTAGTCTTAGTGTGATTACGTATTAATTTGAAGATAGACAGACCGCCACTACTTGGTGTCATTGCGCAAGAAACTGTCATCGCGTGTATTTGAGCGCATGCCAAGGCTACAGAGGGATGGCAAATTTTTGGCTTCATTACTCGTAACACTACATTGGCTACAACTTGTAGCCAATGTAGTGTTACGAGTGCCTACAACACTTCATACTGCCTGCAAAAGTGAGAAACCATGCTCGTTTAAGATGAATTAGTCTACTACCGAAAAGCTGCTGCTTCAACTTTCCTTCCACAGCCTACAAGTGAGAATCATTACTTTCTGCATTGTGCTAGTATGGCTGATCGATGAACATAAATATTTAATTTTTGCAATTGAAACATGTAATTAATTATATTTGGAAGTAATTGTAGGCTAATTTAAAAATTTCAGAACAATGTAATTGTAATGTAGGCTAACTTAGTTAAAAAATTTATGGTGTAATGTAATTGAACTAAAAATTGTGTAGCCTAATTGATCCAATTCTGTTCTGCATAGCTAGTTTGCAGAGATGTATGTATACGCCGCATACTTGCGGCGTAGACTTTTTGTTTACGCTAACGCTTGCGGCCACATTTTTTTGGATGTTTGCGCTTGAGGCTACGCCGTAGCTAAAGTTTTCGCGGTTTTTTAGCGCATAGCGTCAACGCATACTTTTTAATGTATTTTTTCTCTACAACACGCCAATACCGTCCAGCGCTTCCCCAGTTTTCAGTTATAGCCTACCAGCACTCTCCATCCCTCCTGGAGCAGACCTCTCAAGAAAGGCATGGGTCACATTGAACAAGATCAGATGTGACGTTGGCTGCAAGGGAGCTAATCTGTTTAGGTGGGCGTTGCATAATTCGCCGATATGTGTCTGCGGAGCAGTAGAACAAACAACGCAACACATACTCCACGAATGTTCCATCTTACGGCCCCCAAGTGGAATCACTGGTATTCGACAACTGGACCCAACTACCGTATCTTGGCTGCACGAGGAGGCATTGCCAATCTAAGCTACTACACATCAAACGAGAGAACAGAACAGAACCTTCCAGCGCTGCAGTTGAAAGAATGTTTTCAATGGGCAAAGACATATTGGAACCAAAACACAGCAAAATGTCAGATAAACACTTTCAGATGCTTGTGTATCTTCGTGGAAATTCAAAATAAAACTTGTTTATTTCGAGTGGTTTATAGCCTACCATGTGAATGTTTGGCACCTAGCAAACAAAATTAGTTTACGCTAGAGTATGCGCTGACGCCGCCAACTTTTTTTACAAGTTACGTTGACGTATACGGCGTATGGTTTTTCGAACGTTTGCGTTTACGCTGACGGCGTCAATATTTTTTGTATGCGCGTACATCACTGCCTATAAGTTATAGAGCCTTGTGATCATGTATGCTGGAGTCGTTTGTTTGGCTTAGTGAATTAAGACAACTTAAAATAAATGATCTTGTCACACTTTAAAAATAAATAAATGTCATGTGAAACCAGAAACTGAATCACAGATAAATTTAAAAAACGCTAAATTAAACGACAACAGTGAGTTTGTAGTAGCAATTTTTTTAACATTTGGAAAATTCAGCCTTATGGGCTGTCCATAAAAGACGTCCTTATGAAATTACCCTTCCCCTTCCTCTAGGCTTGCCATTTTTTAGAAATCCAAATCCGGGACGCATATTGAAAACTGCAAATGAACTTAATGTAGGCCTAATATAAAAGAATTTAATGCAACTAATTATTTAATATGGGCAAATTACCAATATAATCTATGTAGGCCTATTTTACCAACGAAAACAAAAGAACTTAATAATATTTATGAGCAATAAATCAGGCCTAATAATATTTTTCTGTGCTAAGCACCTTTTTCAAAAGTACAGTGTTTGATTTTATCTTTCCATAAAATTCACTACCTGTCCATGTCAAATCAACATTAATTTTGCAAGTGAGAAGAGCTTTGACATTCTGTTTTAGCATTTGGCCTCTGTCATCACACCAAATATTGTTTACAATGGAAAAAATTCGCTCAGCTGGTGCTGATGTCCCAGACAAACAAAGCACAATCTCGACAAGTTTTTGAAAGTTTGGAATGGTTATGTGTTTGTTGATGAAAGTTTGGAACAAATAGATCCACTATTGTTCGAAAGATGTAGTTGCATTTTGCCATGATTCTTTTCTCTCACTCTCAGACATGTATTTTTTTACCAAAACGAGCTCATCGAAAAGGAAGTCGATGTTGATCATTTGCTTCTGAAACATTTTGTTGATATTTTCCGCAGACCTACGTAGCCTACAAGTGGCCAGGATAAGTCTTCACTCAAGTTCATCTAAAAATGAGGTATCACATCTTCATACGCATCGCTACACTCGTTCAGATATGATTCCCATTCCAAAATTCGTATTGCAGTTGTTCGCACAAAATCCAATCAGTTTCTCCTTGAGTCCTGTACGGTGTCTTGCCTGTGCTTCCGTACAAACACTAGCCAGAGAATCGTCTTTATTATTTATGGTCACAGCGGTAAACCATAATCTCTTCGTGGGAAAATTGTAACATAAGATTCCCGGATCCGTTCGTCTGTAGGCTATGTAATGACCGAAAGAAACACTCTTCTGGAAACGTCTATTCGAGAATTGTATTTCTGTAAAAATAGCCACTGGCTGTCGAAATTGGGACGCAACACCGTACGCCACTAAAACTTGTCACTACAATGCAAATTACTTGGATAAAGATGGAAATTTCGTCCAGCTGGCAAGCACTAAGCAAACAGTTAAATATTCGACCACCCTTCAATCAACAATTTTAAAAATGACGAGAATAGCTTGCAGTATTTCAAACGCACGTAGGGAGCTACTGTGACGTAATAATGACAAGCATTGACAAGCCATTCAAGCACCTGTTTGGCTTACATCTATTCAAGTAATTAAAGATTTAACGATGGTGTAATGTTATGCTGCAGCTGCAATGTTTTACAGGTCTTGCAATCGATTGTGCAATCAGCTCATTTTTTAGAAATATTCCATTACGTAATAGCCTACGCTAAGATTCAGTAGACCTGAACGGTTTTACATGACGTTTGATTTGGTGAACATGTGTCTGGAACATACGGAGTACGGTCAAGAACCGAGAGCACGTATTCGCTTAGTAACTTATTGTAGCAGTTTCTCCAGGAACAGATTTGAATTGTAACAGCTTCAATTTAATGCCAGTTTCAGGTAGAAAGTAACGAACTACAGTGGGAACAAGTCTTACTTCTTTCCTGTCGGAGGCATCAATTGTAACAGTAACGAAATTAACTTGATCCAACTCCTGGCGAGGTTCGTCACTGGACGTGGGGGGAAATAACGTTAACAACTATAAATTCCCCACTTTATTTTGCCTAAGAAAAATTTAGGCTCGAACAGTGTTGAAACCAACTTGGAAGTGCAATCTGAACTTTAAAAAACTTGCCCATCAGTAGTGTTATGATAGGCAAGAGTTCCCTCTTTTGCAGCTATAGCCAGCGCAACATTGGTGCCAGTAGTTTTGAAAAAGGATGTCACACGAGATGAGGATGCAAGCTGCTTCAACAGAAGCTTTGTGCTTTTTGGTACCGGTAGCTAAATAGTTTTTATCCGCCGCCATGGCTGATTAGAAACACAGATAGACAACTATTGCAAAGCAATTTACCATTGCCTGTAGGCTATCTTTTAAATAAAGAAATTCTCGGTGTAGATCATGGGTAAACTTTCATTTTCTAATATTGCCTCAAACTTCTGTTCAAAATATACAGCAGACAATCAATCACTTAGCCACAGTATACAGGCCCGGATTTAGGAGGGGGCAGAGGGTGCAGTTGCCCCGGGCCCCCGACTTTTGAAGGGCCCTTCTACGTGGAAAAAATGTGATTTTATGTTATTATTATTTTTTTGTTTCAGCCTTTGAAGTTTCTGCAAAATGCAATGCAGTGCTGGATTAATGCCACTGTAGACGCCTAGGTGGTCTTTCGCGCCGTAGGTGCGAAAAAATTTTTTGCACGGGGGCCCCCGATCTAAACGTGCCCCGGGCCCCCCATCAGCGAAGTCCGGCCCTGACAGTATATCGAAGATATCCACAGTAAGCTTACTCATAACCAAATTAATTTCTAACAAACACATCACTAATTCAAATTTGATGACATCACTCCACTAAACTTTGTCCTTTCTGCACTTTTTATGAATAATCTCTAGCCCATACATCTTCCTTATCCCATCTAAACTTAGCACACTTCCACTTCCATCACTGCAATCATTTCATCTTCTTTTGTTGTTTTTCATTACAGGGCACCCAAAACTTATTTCAAGCAGTTGCATTTATTCAGTTTTGGGAAAGAATTGCTAATATGACTAGCTTAAATTTTTTTTTGCAAATCTGAAATTCCCAGACAAATTGGTTAACCGGGCCGGACAACGGGACAAGGCCTTAAAATCGGGACTGTCTCGGCTAAACCGGGACGTATGGCAAGCCTAACTTCCTCAAATGTCCGCACTTTGTTAACGAAAAGTCTGCAATTTGTAAGCCCTGCCTGAGGACATCTTTTATAGACAGCCCCTTAGTGCAACTTGATTGATTGAATCTCTATCCCCGGACTGGGAAAGCTTCTTTGAGAGCTTAATCCTGGAAGTTTCGCATACTTGTAAACAATGTGAAGGTTTGAACCACTAACGTAGCCCGGTCACCGAGATTGATAGATTGAAGATTATCGATTGTTGAAGTCTTGTTGCCGGGGAATTATTCCATGATAAGTACACACCCCAAGAGTCGAACCAGCGGCGCTTGATTTTGAAGCTTCTTCATTTACGAAGTTACGCGCTATCCAACTGAGCTATCGGGGTGTCACAATCAATGTGCAAGGCCTCGCGTCGGGCTGCTTTGCGTCTTGACAGAACGTGTTGTTTTGGTTGCAGAATTCTGGTGCGATGCGTTATTATCGGTTATGACCTGAAGTAACCTCTGATTACGAAATCTGTATTATGTAACGTGTTTTCTACAACCTTCGGCCCTACGTGACATTCTAGAGACTTCTGTTGTTTATGCCGCTCAATGCTACGTGACCGACGATGAGTTCGTGTGATGCAACACTATGTAACCTTCTCGAAGTTACTAGACCGAACAAACCTTTTATAAATAGTGGTGTAATTTGCGTAATGGATTATTATGATGATTATTATTAGTTGATTATGAGAGTTGTGCTATGAGTTGTGGATTGGTAGTTGATGCAGAAATTATTGGTGATTGAGACTTGAAGTAATTGAATACAAGTAGATGAGAATTGGTGCTGATATAAATTGTGTTCGAATTTAGAGTTATTTGAGAAGCCGTTCGTTAAAGTTCTTCAAGAAGTCAGATTATCATTTCACTAGTAGAATTATTCGACATTTAATTGACTGCTTTTCGGTTTGACCCATTAAACTACGTCATTGAACCTTTCCAAGTCTTTTTCCTGGTAAGAGATAGAAAGAAATCGTGACATTCTGGGGGCTCGTCCGGGATAAACCGAAAAAAATTAACCGAAAAACCGAAGAATACCGAAGATTTATTGAAAGAATAATAAATTAATGTCAAGATGGCGGATACTGTCAAACATGAGATGATTGAAGACTTAGGGAGCATGGCTGAACGAATGGGGCTGACTGGTAATGAGAAGTCTCAGTTTGTGATGGAAGAGTATCACAAGATAATGGACCAGAAAGCTCAGCGAGAAGCTGACGAAAGAGAAGATAGAAGAGCTGCTCGTGAAATAAGGAAAGCAGAACTTGAAGCTGAGGAAAAGCGAGCACAACTTGAAGCTGAAGAAAAGCGAGCACAACTTGAAGCTGAAGAAAAGCGAGCACAACTTGAAGCTGAAGAGAAGCGAGCACAACTTGAAGCTGAAGCAGAGGAGAAGCGGGCGCAGCGCGAAGCCGAAGCTGAAGAGAAGCGGGCACAGCGCGAAGCAGAAGCCGAAGAGAATCGGGCGCAACGCGAAGCAGAAGCTGAAGAAAGAAGAGCGCAATTCAGCCTTGTGCTGATAGCCGGGAAGAACGCCCCTCTCTTCACATGAATTGGAAAAGTTAAGGCTTGATTTAGAAAAACAAAAACTGGACATTGGTGAGCGATCTAATTCTACTAATGATAATGTTCGAGATGTTATTGTGGCGCAAGTTAGACGTCCAGATTTGCCATCATTTGTTGAAAAAAAAGATGAGTTGGATAGTTACTTGTTAAGATTTGAAAGATATGCTACAATAGCCAAATTGGAGAAGTCGACGTGGGCTACCCAGCTAAGCATGTTATTATCGGGACAAGCTCTTGATGTATATTCAAGACTTTCGCAAGAAGAGGCCATGAACTACGACAGATTGAAGTTAGCTCTGTTAAAGCGATACAATTTCACCGAGCATGGATACCGTCAAAGATTCCGTGAGGCAAAGCCTGAACGACACGAAAGCCCAGGTCAATTTATTGAACGTTTAAGAAACCTTTTGTTAAAATGGTTTGAACTTTCGGGGGCCGAACAATCATTGGACGGATTGGCAAACCTTATAGTTAAGGAACAATTCACAGATTCATGTTCAAAAGATCTGTCTGTTTATTTAATGGAGAGAAGTCCAAAGACTCTAGAAGAAATAGCCAGTGTGGCAGAACAGTACTTAGTTGCTCATGATGAGAAGTTGTCGACTGAAGAAACGTTGTCATGCGATAATGACGAAGAGCAAACAAATAATTTTAAAGGAGATGCGGTTCCAAGAGAAGTACGTTGTTTTAATTGTAATGGCTTAGGTCATAAGGCTGTTAACTGCCGGAAGAAGACTAACAGAAATCATCAGGAATCGAGGAAGTGGTGCAATCGTTGCAATAGGCAAGGACACGAAGCGAAGGAATGCAAGGACAAGTCGTTTTCCCGATCCAATCAGTCTGGAAAAGATAAAGACACGGACGTTTATCGATGCGGTTGTGCGTTAATGATTCCTGAACCCACGCTTGAAGAGGAGAAACCGGATGAAGATGTTTGCGGAAAAATAATACCTGAAGATTACCTGCCAGTAGTAGATGGAAAAGTTGGAAACAAAAAGGTAAAAGTTTTACGTGATTCTGGTTCTACGGGTATAATGGTGAGGAGAGATTTGGTTAAAGACAGTCAATTAACGGGAAAAACTGGAATTGTGATGTCAATAAATAACACTTCAATTCAAGGACCGTTAGCGAGGATATATATCGAAACTCCATATTGTAGTGGGACTGTGAATTTTGTGAAAGCGTTATGTTTACAAAACTCTTTAGTTGATCTTGTAATCGGAAATGTTATTGGGAGAAATTCTGAAGTTACTTGTTATTCTTGTGGCAAGAATGGTCACTTTGCTCGAGATTGTTCTGCAGATAATCAGCAACGATCTCACGATGACGGATATTACGAGCGCGAAGAACCAAGGAGAAGAGGCAGGCGACGACCATTTGGAGTTTGCTATAGATGCGGTAGACGCGGACACTTCGCCAGGGAGTGCGTTGCTGACGGCGGACATTCGGAAAACAGACGTTGCCGTGACAACCACTGCTACCGATGTGGGGAGATTGGACACATAGCCAGGAGCTGCCCTTTTGATGAAAAGGCTTGCTACAACTGTCATAAAGAAGGTCATCTCGCCAAGGACTGTCCGGAGAGGAGGTGTTTCCGATGTAGGAAGATGGGTCATCTCGCTAGCCGATGTAGGAAGATGGGTCATCTCGCTCGCCGATGTACTGAAGTTGTTGAGGACGATGGAAACTTTCACAGTAAACGTGACTATTGTTTTGAGAAAAGTTATCGTTGGTAGATCATGCAACGATGGACTTATGAGAATTGATTTATTGAGTAATTAATTGTTTTTGTAACTTAATATGTTTTGTATTGATTGTGTTGTTATATTGTTTGCAACAATATTCTAAGGGGGGGGGGGGGGGGCGTATGTCACAATCAATGTGCAAAGCCTCGCGTCAGGCTGCTTTGCGTCTTGACAGAACGTGTTGTTTTGGTTGTAGAATTCTGGTGCGATGCGTTATTATCGGTTATGACCTGAAGTAACCTCTGATTACGAAATCTGTATTATGTAACGTGTTTTCTACAACCTTCGGCCCTACGTGACATTCTAGAGACTTCTGTTGTTTATGCCGCTCAATGCTACGTGACCGACGATGAGTTCGTGTGATGCAACACTATGTAACCTTCTCGAAGTTACTAGACCGAACAAACCTTTTATAAATAGTGGTGTAATTTGCGTAATGGATTATTATGATGATTATTATTAGTTGATTATGAGAGTTGTGCTATGAGTTGTGGATTGGTAGTTGATGCAGAAATTATTGGTGATTGAGACTTGAAGTAATTGAATACAAGTAGATGAGAATTGGTGCTGATATAAATTGTGTTCGAATTTAGAGTTATTTGAGAAGCCGTTCGTTAAAGTTCTTCAAGAAGTCAGATTATCATTTCACTAGTAGAATTATTCGACATTTAATTGACTGCTTTTCGGTTTGACCCATTAAACTACGTCATTGAACCTTTCCAAGTCTTTTTCCTGGTAAGAGATAGAAAGAAATCGTGACACGGGGCTATTTTAATCTCAGATTTAGTTCTTAGGAAGGCTCCACAGCAATGATTTCCAAACAGAATGTCGCTGCAGATAGTAGCCTGTTAATAAGGGCGAACTTCCTGGCGTCAGCACTACCTAACTACTCACTATAGCCAGGGCCGGGTTTAGCTGATGGGGGGCCAGGGCACTTTTAGATTGGGGGGCGCCGTGCGAAAAATTTTTTGCGCCGAGCCGCGAAAAACCACCTCTACGTCTACAGTAGCATTATTCCAGCACTGCATTGCACAACATTTTGCAGAAACTTTAAAGGTTGAAAGAAAAAAAAATAATAACACAAAAACACCTTTTTCCACGTCGGGGGGCCTTTCAAAAGGGAGGCCGGGGCACCCTCTGCCCCTCCTAAATCCGGGCCTGAGCATAGCGAGCATTGTGTTTTGCTAACCATACCGGTGTAGCCTCCACACTAGCCAACAAGACTTTTCCAAAAACATGTGTTTCTCGGTAGTCGAGTGTAGCAAGAATTGACAGCGATAGACACGTGTTTCGCCCATGAGGCTGGGCAGCCTGGGCTCATCAGTCAATGTAACGTGATTTTCACAGTCACGAGTCAGCAAATAGCTTAGAGCTCGAACACGTCCAATGTCCATAGATTTATGAAAGAAAAGCATATGTGGTAAAAAAAAAGAAGAGTGACAAAACAGACAACTTTCTTAAATGTTGGTTTTTCATTTTCGAACTTCCTAAAACTAATTATTTTTATAGATCCATGACAACGACAAACCCATGGTTAATCAACTACAGTAGTAAAAATTAAAGTGGGCTAAACCGAAAATTTAAAGCGCGCTCTAATTAAAATTAATTCTATTTATGATAACGACGGCACAATGGATGAATTGTGGAACGTGCGAAAAAAACTGATGGTGTAATTATGGTGGCCTATATGGCCTCAGGTCATTGCAATTCTTTATGTTAACAAAAATTTTACTGCCAATTGGAAACTGTATGAAAGTAAAAGACCTCGAGGCAGTGAGGTTCTTTTTTAAAAGCCGCACCAACCCGAGAACAGGGAAAAAAACTTTTCCGATATTAATTTTGACCCTGTTTCCAAAATCATGTTGATGATTTTAAAAACCGTATTATCAGTTAATGTTAAAGTGTGAATTATGCGCGCAGCATATTATACAGTAGACTGTTGTTTTGTGTGTTTATTTGCCGCAGCAGCATTTCAATATCTATTGAAGAAAATTTATAGAAATTATCTCTGAATTTTTAATTGTGTGTAACTGGACTTAATGACTTCATGATAATAGTTCATGTCTGAGGTGTGGCGGCCACGAAAAAGGAACGTCGAACTCGAATGCACGCAGGAAGTAAAGTGTATGCTAAAGCGGGCTGTTTCTTCGCTTATATTTTGTGTCAAAGCATAGAGTAGATCAAAGCTTATTAGCAGTGCCAGTATTGCAAAAACCAAAAAATTAGCCTAGCCTATGTTGTTGATTCATGTAAGTGAAGAGAAAACGACAACATAGCCTACCACCAGTGTGCGTTACACGCCTATCACATAGGGGGAGACCGAGGATAGCTCGGACGATTTTTTGAAAGCAGCCTATATTTTTTTTAAATTACACAGCAAGTTCGTAAATGTTATTTTGTTGTAAACCTTAAAGCTTTGCCAAAAAAGGGTAGGAGTAGGCTATTGATTGTTTCAGAAAACCGAAAATGCTTATAAAAAGCATAATTTCTACGGTCCTCAAATGTCCGAAGTCACCCCGGTACCGGGGTAATTTCGGACATGTCTGGGGTCATCTCGGACAGCAATTTTATGCAGACGTTTTGAGTTGATTTGACAGTTAATACAGAATATTTGTTTTTCTTTTATATGTTCGAACCATTATGTCTTTAAAATCCAATAAATTATTCAAAAGATCTGAAAATAAGATTTTGTTAAAGTTTGATTTTTTCCACGGGGATACTTCGCCGTTGTATGACTTGTGTCCGAAGTATCCCCGACCACGTGACTACAGGTAAATGAAGAAAATATGGCTACCTGATTAACTGCTGGTCAAAATCATCACTTGCTTATCTGAGTATTGCTTTCTAACTACAACCTCAATCAATAAAAAGTTTGTTTTGGTTAACTGCAACGGAATTATGACCTAACACGTACAATTTTGAAATCTTGATATCACTGATAAAATTACTTTTTCGGCCTCAACTTTCTAAGAAAACCAAACATGCTTGCAAACTTTATCCTGATTTGTAATGGAGCCACAAAGCTTTGGTAAACGTGATTTAACAATACTCTACTGTGACGTCAAATGCCTTATCCGAGGTATCCCCGCGTCCGAACTATCCCCGGTCTCCCCTAACGTTTGCTATACTTTCGACTTGGTGGATTTTAAAATCAATAAAGTTGCACAATTTTTAGCTGAAAAAGTAAGTGGAACATCACTTTGATGTAATTTACAAAACAATCCGTTTACCTGCTAGAGCAGTGGTTCCCAACCGGGGGGGGGAATTCTCCACTAGGGGGGAATTTTGCAATTTTCAGGGGGGATTTGGTTTTAAGATTGTAAACCTTTTTAAGCCTAATAAGTTGGCCTAGAGTAGAGGGTTAAAGAGGAAATTATTGTTAGATTAACTCCCGATTATTTAAGCAACTGTGCGCTGACATGGATGCAGACCATCGCGTAGGCCTTACCTAGGCCTGCTTTTTTTTTCATTCAAATACTCTATGGCTTTCAAGAGGAAACGTAACCAAGCGAGTGTTAGAGCTCAGAGACAAGCTTAAATTATTTTTTGACCTTTAAGTAAAATTGGAGTTTGTTTCATTTCTGAATGATGACAGATGGATTAAATTCCTTGCTTATTTGGTTGATCTGTTTGATCCATTGAAAGAACTAAATCTGAAAATGCAAGGAAAAACACCAATATACGTTATATATTCAATCGCCATTTCCGTTCAAAGCAGATTGCGCATCAACATGGGTTATCTGTATCTATGAGCCATTGACATATTGATACCAGGTGAATTTACAAACTGTAGGCTACTGGAGTACTGCTTCCTTCTGGCTCAAGACAGGTTGGAAGAAAGCGATTGATTTATGTCACTGTCTTTAGGAGATTGTCTTAAGGTAGCCTACTAGAAGGCTCTGCTGTCCTGGTCGCGAAGGGACTACGTTTTGTCTGGCCTCTAACTTTCGACCAGCCTGGCTTGGGTGGCCTTTCCAGGAGCAGATGCCAGTAAAGCTTAGCATTTAAAGATGCTTTGGAAGCTTTCACCAGTAAGCTTGGTAATTGAAAGAGAAAAGTTAGAATGAACAATTGAACATGTTACTATGTTTAAAGAATTATCATCGGTGCTGGTTGTTGACGCAAAGAACAAGTTCTTCCAGAGTTGGAAAAAGAATTGATTTTGCAACATATCACAGCATTAGAACTGGAATTCATTCAATATTTTTCTGAAATTTATGACGATGAGCTTGATTTAATACGAAATTCATTTACATTGTTGATGGAAAACTTCCCGATAAATTGCAGGATGAATTTTTAGAGCTCAAGTGGGATTCTTGCAAGGGACGTATTCAGAGAAAAATCAATCACTGGATTTTGGCCATTAATGTGTAATTCCTATTCCAAACTGCAGAGAGGTATCCTTCCGTTTGCTTCCACTTATCTATGCGAATCAGGTTTTTCAACTTTTGCAAATGAAAACAAAACGGAGAAATGGATTAGACGTGGAGAATGATATTCGTTGTGCTCTTTCCAATACTCTTCCAGCATTCATGAGTTGTCGAAACAAAAATCACAAGCTTCACACAGACTGTTAAATGCATTGACTTTTATATTTTAAATGTACCGTATTCTTTAAATAAAATACTTTTCAGCAACGTTCTTCATTAATTAAATTATTTTAGTATGAAAAAGAAAATTACAGGCTAAAAAGCTAATAAAAGTTTAGTTTATCTTTCAAGACTTAGATTAAAATATAAATTTAAACGAGTTTTTAACGAACCAAATTTATAAGGGGGGAATTTAAATTTGAATATCCGCTAAAAGGGTCCACCTGGTAAAAAAGGTTGGGAACCACTGTGCTAGGGTCAGGGGCGCCAAAAGCAGGTTGGTCAAAAATATTGTCAACAAGAAGCAAGCCAGATGTGTGTATAACTGTATAAGTACTTTTGTCGTCATTGACAATGTGTTAAGTCACATGAGAATTATACCAGCTTGTAAAACAACAATATCGTTTCCGTTAAGTGGTTGAAAAGCACTCGGAGTTTATAATATGCTGAAAAATATTTACCACATGCTTTGCGTTTCATCATTGTGTATGCTTTGTTCAGCCACGAGTCTACTTGAACACAGACATGACGCAATGTTTGCGTGTCTGTTTTGCCCTCAAGCAGGGAAATGAGTTCATGCGTTCACGTGATCGTCTATCAACCAATGATTCATCACCGTTTAAGCAAAAAGAAAAAATAACAGACTACGCAGTATTTTCGTGAGCATATACAAAGGAAGCTGCAACAGGTCTTTCACAACAGATTGTTTTCGCAAATTAAACGGTTACCTTTCAGAAACGTACTTGATAAAATTCAAAATGAACGAGTTCGAAGAAAAATATTACGATGAATACGATTATTACAATATTATTCCTCAAAACATCTTGTTCAACAGAACAAGTGGAAAAGGGAGAAGCAAACTGGAATCGCAAACCAGAATGTAAGTAAGCTTACCTTAGTGTTTCAGTTGGTTATAATTTTCGCCATCAATTACCTGCGCTCACTCGTCATGACAACATGGGTGTATATACTGTATATAACTGAATGCCAAGCAAGGGTAGGCTATAATTTTGTGTTGTAGTTGATGAACCGCGGATCAACTAATAAAGACCAAATCAATATTTTCGGGGGCCGCAGGTTACTTTTTGTTAAAAGGCATGCTAGGTTGTGAGATTTTGAGCGAACAACCAAGTTGGTTGGTGTTAAACTTTTAACAACAGACCTATAGCCTAACGAATTAACGATGCTTGTAGCAGCGTATGTGTATAGGTTAACTTTTTTCTGAAAAATAGGTGCAAGGATGTTTTTTTCTTTTTAAGTGATAAAACTTTACAATGTGTATCCTTGCTTAAAGGTGTAACCGTGCAAAATTTAAACTGCTTATCCTATTTGGGTCCCAAGCACGTTAGCGTTGTCACTTGAATCGCTTCTACCTTTTTCTAGATCTTTCCCCTCTGCTATGTTTGACATGTAGGCCTAGCCTAGGCTCAGTGATGGGCATTATCGGCGATAAATTTTTATCGCTTATCGTTATCGCTCAATTATTTTTTCAGTTATCGTTTATCGTTATCGCCAAAGGCAAAATTTGATTATCGCCGATAATTAATCGCCGATAAATTTTATTTCGGATCAATACACAAGTGGAAAGACCATGAAAAGTAATATTTTGACTAGCCACCTAGTTAATGAAACTAAAATTAAAACCAGTTCTTCTTCAGTGCCTGAAGTGTGTGTGCACAGGTCGTTGTCAGGGGAGGGGGCACGCCCCCCTGCAGCGACGGCCCTGACAACACAATAATTTTTAGAGTTGCAAATTGCAATGAAATGCATGCAACAAGGCTCTTGTTGTTTTGCTGCAATCGGCAATCGCGAATGAATTTTACAATTAAAATGTAAGCGCACAGGCGGTAGGCTACAGATTCCTTTGAAGCGAAGCGAAAGAAGTTGGCAAGTGGTTTGTGAAAGTGTCGCAATACGAGGCCGCTTTTACATCGGAAACATGGTCTTTCGCGCCACCTCACGATCAACTATTTTATTCTTGTGTTTTCTTTTTTCGTTGGAAGTGTTAGTTTTAAGTAATTGTCGTAAAAAAATAAAATCTCTCTCGTCAAAACATGAAACTTATTGTTTTAAGCGCATTAAATCTTTAGATGAGTAGATTAACTAAAATTGCAAGAACTTGCCTTGAGACGTGCGGTTAAGTCACAAACTCAGTTTAAAAGACAAAATTCACACACAATAACAACACAAGATCGGTTATAGACTGTAAGATCGATTTTTTTCTAGCTTGGCGATATAACTTTAATCTAAAAATAATAATCAAATGCGTAAGTGCCATTTAACTTAAAAAGTTAACCCACTGCACGTAAGCGGCAGTGTAGGCCTAACTCAATTGATAAAAGCATCCAACTGGTATCTGAAGGTATAATAATTATAAGCACGGCGGTTACCTCAGTGGTTTGATTCTGGATCAACAGGTTGAAGATTCAATACCCACTGCCGCTGTTGCGATTCTGTTTATACATAACTTACAAAAAGTTTTGACCCTTTACACTACAGTATCATGGACTTCTAAATAGTAGCATCTGGACTGTAAACGCAGTGGACAACAGTAGGCCAAACAGTTGGTAAAACTGTTGACCAACAGTGGACCAACAGCCAAGTAGCTAACCCTGTTGGCCAACTGTTGTACCAACTGTTTGGCCTACTGTTGTCCACTGCGTTTCCAGTCCAGATTTTACTATTTAGAAGTCCATAACAGTAGGCCTATATTATGTTCGATTTTTCGTCATGTTGATGAAAACAGTTCGTGCTGCATGGGATGAGGCAGCGCTAATCAAGAAAAAATATCGTTATCGGACATTATCGGTGATAATTTATCGTATATCGTTATCGCTTAACTTTTTTTTGATTTATCGTTTAGGCTATCGTTATCGCTTTAGGCATTTTTCGTTTATCGATTATCGTTATCGCTTAACTGAAAAATGAGTTATCGCGCCCAACACTGCGGCTAGGCTATCCTATAGCTCAGGTTATTGTTTTTGTTGTGATGGTTAGACATAAACTTAACAATGAATACATAGGCCTACAATGACCAGGGTATGGGATGGAATGAAATGGAAGACGTTTTTTCCATCTTGAGATTTTCTTCCATTCCATCTCAAAATCTCTTCCATCTTCACATTTTGTGATCTCCCCGTTAAATAACTTATGCCACAAGTCAACCTAAAAACCATAGGCTAAATTTAAGCTAAAAATTTAGCAGCAGTATTTTCATAAGGATTACGCAGGCTACTGTTTGAATTAATTATTGTTTGAACGCACCGTTCGAATTATTTCAGCAAGCAACGTAATATTTTGCATGTCTCAATAAAGCGCTAGAAAGTTAATGATGGAATTGGGATGAAATGATGGAAGATTGTCTTCCATCCCATCATTAAGATCTTCCATCCTTGAAATTTTCCATCTTCCATCCCAAAATCTGTTTTCCATCCCATTCCCTGACAATGACTACTTCGGCCCATTTACAAAAATTTGAAACATACACTAGTTTAAATGTTTTGTAATAAATAGGCAAGGCAATTTAATTTAACATTCCATGTATTCATTTTTATGACTACCTTTTTATTTTCTGTATTTATCAGTACAAAAACCTCCAACACGTGGGCTGTGTATGCTAAGCTGGAGCGGGAAAATCACAATAGAACAAGAAAAAATTCGCTGTGTAAGAGAGTCTCCGGATGACCTTTGAGAAAGATAATTCTCAGACAAAATCGGTGGGTTGCAATAAATTTAACTTGTTAAAAAGTGGCTTATCACATATTTTTACGTATAATCGCTTTATGTTCTTGTTTGTAATAGCGGCTCGGCTACTTGGCAACAGTTTATTTGATATTCAAAAAAGCTTACGTGGGCTATTCTCAAAACCGCAATTTTTCTTACGTTGAACCAAAGCACCCACGCCCTGCTTACTTTATATTATTTATTTTATCAGACAAAGCTGCCCATATCCAAAACAACGAAATAATGCATAAACTACATAGCCTACAAAGATTACAAATAACCACTTTTGATGTTATAAGTCAAAGCTTTAAAGACAATAATAGAAAAGTCAATTACAACTTCGTGTAGCCTACTTTAACGGTGTGATGAGGTGGACTAAGTTTAAGTTTAGTCTTCCTGAAGCTTCTGAAGATGCAGCCTAAATTTACTTATTGCTTCACAGTTGACGTTTCCATGAAGAACATACAGTACATTTCCTGTTTCCACGACTCGTCTTTGTCTTTGAAAGTTTCATGCTCTATGTTGCTGGAACAATACTGACACTGACATCGAACTTTTTAAGAAACAATTGATTAATCACAACATGGCCGATGCCAGGAAGACATCATTTGGAAAGTGACATACTTGAAGCATCCATGCACTTGAAAAGTTTTCAGTTTCCATGTTGGGCTGACGTATGGCTGTTGTATGACCTTATTAAGATAAATAGGAAATTTAATAAGCTGACGGTTGATAGTTTCAATTTGCAGTCGGCCAAACAATTCGAATGTGCTTTTGTTTGGTGTCGCTTTTGTTGGAAAGTTTTGTGGAGATCAGCGCTGCTCGAAACGAAGTTTTTTGGTCAAACTCAAAACGAAGTAAAGCGAAACTCAATCAATTGAAGTAAATTTTACTCTGAATAAGGTTGATCGAAATGATGCAAACGTTCTTATAGCATATACGGTATTTTAAAATGCAAGAAAAACAACTTGAAATTTTGTTTCGAAAATTAAATTCGAATTATTTTGAAATATTTCAGTTTCAAACAGTGAAAGCCTCTGAGCCCATATGCTCTGAATTCAATGTAGCCTAGGCCTAATCACTTGAACGATTTCAGCTCCATCAGTATTAGGCTACATGTTGGCTGCTACGTCCATCAAACGGTTCTCAGAATGATAATTGTCAAACCATGTGGCAAGCAAACTGGGTCTGTGAAAACTTGACCTACTTCTTGCTTTTATTTTGTATTAAAAATATGACTAGCAGTGGCTTTCTTTCAACTGAGTCGTTCAAACCAGGACTTTCCAAACTGTGTAGGCTACTGCGAAATGTTTCAATGTTAGTGCGTTGCCTTAACTAACCTTGATTGTATCTGGGTAACATTTTGTTTAATTTTTGAATGGCGTACCGTATTGTATTAGGCCTACTATCATAAAAAATTGCTATGCTAATCATTGTATTGATTCGGTACATTGTAAAAATATGTCAATAAACCAACGAAGAGAAATGGTTCAACATTTTGGTGCCCTAAGCAGGGAACGAAGCACGTGTGATCATTGCCACTATAAAAAGAGGAAAGACCAGTGATAAATTAATAAAGGTTTCACGAAATACTTTTTCTATTGCCATTGTGTCTGCGTGGCACTTGCTGCACCAACAAACGAAGCTACGGTAGCCTACCAACGATTGTTTTGAATTTGGTTCCCAGTCCAAGACAAGATAGCTTACTGAATTAAAAGTTCTTTCAATTTCGACAAGGGACTCTTCGTGTCACTTTTTCATTTTAGCGGCTAAACTTGATTTTAAGCTAAACCATTAAACTAATTAGACTAAGCTACAGTATTTAAGAATAGGCCTATAGGCTAAAAACAAATTAAAAACAGATTCGGCTTTGAATATTCTTTTAGCATTGTGGAACTAGAAGGTTGGTTGGTTTTGAATCTTTATCCTCGGACTGGGAAAGCTTCTTTGATAGGTTATTGTGGGTACTTTCGCATGCTTGTAGAGGCTTAACGCATGGCCAGATTGGCAGTGAAGTTTTATTGCCGGAGATTTATTCCATCCACTAGGTGCCGCTGAATGGAGAGCAGTCCTGAAATGCGTTGCTCAAGCGCATACCCTGAAAGCCGAACCAGCGCCGCTTAATCATGAGTGGCGCTTTAACCACTCACCTGATGAAGCGGACAGGCAAGAGAATGGTTGTCTAACGTCTATCCTAAAAACGGTCAAATGCTCTACTAGTGTGCGCCGGCATTGATGCCGCTGCACTCTAACATCAGCTACTATCGTACTAATAAAGGTCAGGTGATCCAAGGCAGTATTCGGAGTAAAGTAATTAAGAATCCATGTTAAATCATACATTTTTGGAAAAAGCTTAGGTTACTGTAGGTACACACGTAATACTGGTAGGACATAGACCAACAGCCTCCAGAATCGTGAACACCTATTTAGTGATAATGTTAGTGAAAACGTCATAGATTACGGAGTTGTAAGGTTACAGCGGACTCTAACCAGTTAATCTGCTGCTTTGGTGTCTGCTGGCTGGCAAAGATTGTGGTCTTGAACCGTACAAATTAGGCCAAATATAGAATAATTTTTTTTAGCTTTTAGACTTCTTTCGTTTTTCATTCCTCAACATGTTGAATAATTTAGCTAGCTTACCATCAAAACATATTTTGCAAAAATTTCCTTTCATCATTCGCTTAGCATAGTTCGCAGACATACAGTATGTCACATAAACTCCATATTCTCTTTAGTATTTGTAAATGCTTTGCAAGTTTTACGTTCAACTTCAAATGCACAAAGAGTTTTTCGTTATCTCCCACAAGTTCCCCAAAATACCACGCAAAGTCAATAAGAACCGTCACTAGAGTCCAACAGGACATGCCTCGTCAACGTAAAGCAGCTGAATCAGCGCACAGCTACCAGAGAGCCACATCTCGACTTGTCGCTCAACCTTCGGCCACGTCAATATTCCATCCAGTCTTTGAGATACTCACATCCTTCAGGCGACACCTGGCCACCAGGAATGCATTGGTGGAAAACCTAGAACGGGAATACAGTAGAATTCATTAAGTTACTTGCAGTCATGTTAACACCGTAAGACAGTTGCAGATGCTAAACCATGCCATAAGGGTAATAATGTAGATACGAAAAGCTATCGATACAACAGGTTCACAGAACCATGGCAGATACGTGGCTTTGATTTACAACCGATACTTCGGTAGTTTCCAAATGTTAATTTATAACTCAATTTCAGAAGTATTGTTTGCAATTTCTTGAGTAGCCAAACATGCATTTGATTGAAAAAATTTAATACAAAAAATTAATATTTTAATATTTATTTAATATTTAAAAATTTATAAGTTATTAATTAAAATTAAGTACATCTTCAAGTTGTTAACTAGAGCGTTGCAGAAGCAAAAATGCCCGAAAAAGTTTTTTTTTGATTTTCGTTTATCCTAAACCCTGTGGTGTACTTCTTGATTGTATGTTTACGAAACAAAAATTGCAATGCACAACAACAATACACTTTAGCACAGGGGTTCCCAACCTGGGGGCCATGAGCCTTTTTCAAGGGGGCCATGAAAAAATTTGAAAAATAAGAATTTTTTTAATTTATCATCTCTAAGTCCACTCCAACACTATATAACAAAAATAAATAAATTAAAATTTAATAAAAATACTACTACCGGTTACTGTATAAACAAGTTTTTTTTTAAAATGACGTTTCTCAATTTTTTCAAAAGTTGAAAAAAATAGAGGGGCCATTAAGTTCTCAAAATTTTCAAATGGGGCCACGGTGTAAAAAAGGTTTGGGAACCCCTGCTTTAGCACAACTTTCGCAGTATTGTCACATACGGGGCAAACAGCACACGGCGTTCTGGTAAAGTTAGTGGCCTCGATAAGTGGCTTCACTGATCGGAAGTGCTTTGAGGTTTCACCGTTGGCAGTTGGTACGACGGTCATCTCTACCTTCCCATCGAATATTAACGTATCGAGGATAGTTTCGATGTCTTCTGCTCCCAGGTCGATCTGAACGTTCGTGCAAACACATGAATCAGTCAATGCTTCGTCTTGTCGCTATCACTCACAAAATGGAGAGCTTTATGTTTTCAGAAAACTTTTTCGATCCAACTAGATTTGTATTAGGTTTTTCAACCACTTCAACACCTTCAAAATGTCGCAATTCATTGGCTTCATAATTTATGCATAAAACCTCAAGCTCAGGTTTCACAAGCGCTAAAAAGCATTTTTACTTGTTAAAGGCCTTGGAAATTGTGGGAAACGCATTGAAAAACAGTAAGAGCACAACATTTCTTTGCCAAATGTATGTGTGATGAATAATCCCAAGCACACAAACTTATACTCCAAATTATCATTTGTTTTGTCTGGCATACCTTGCTTATACCCAACTTTAATATGTAATCCAAGACCTCTTTTGAAGAACAAAACGAGCTGGCGTTCTGCGCAATGGGGGACAACGCCATCTGTTGACACAAGGTAAAGTTAGTAGTACCAGTAATCAGTATGGAAAAATATGGTTGAAAGTAGTAAAGATAGCTTATACAAGAATTATATTATAAGTAATCTAATTAAACTATTCAAACGCATGCAGCATGTGTGAGAACGGAATATTCTAAGACCGTAAAACTTGAAATCTGACTGTGCAATATGTGTTGAGACTTGAGAGAAAGGAGGGTGCAAAGAAAGATGAACGATTTTCCGATAAGAGGACACCAAGTACCGAACTGCAAAAGTGAAACCAATTTTGAAGGGCAGTTGAGATGATAAGGACATGTGTTGATATGTTGAAAAAGGATGATTCGGTCTGAGTCAAAAATGCATTGTTATTGAAGGAGATGGCAACAGAGAAACACTGAGATTAAATATGAAAGGTTCCGTGAAGAGAGATGTGCAATGTTGGATTGGAGATGCGGAAGATCGTGATCGATGGAGGGAAATAATTTCAAGCAAAACCGGCCCACCTTTGCGCCACCGAGAAAAATGTTTAAAAGTTTGTTTCATTAGATAGTTCCAAAGTTTTTAATGTTGATAACCATCTAAGAGAGCATCGCCTGAATTGGTTAAGATGAGACATCGTGAACGAATGAATGAAGAATCCTGATAATGACGTCCAAGCCTTTGTTGGCATATGGAAATAAGAACATTTTTTTTTATAAATTTTACAGTTACTTACATCCTTTTCGCCATTTTCTGCCTTTTGCTGAAGAAACTTCAAACATTGTTGATTAAGAACTTCAACAAATTCCGATTCGAAATCTTGATCACTGTACCATGCGCCTCCAGTAACAGAACGATCAGGTTGTAGGTTGAAGAGCATGTAGACTTTCTTTTTGGAAGCCTAAACAACAGCTTGAATGACATCACACAAAAAAGTAATGCCTCTAAACAAGCGGGAATAACGGCAATTATGGAAGCAAAACCAAAATTGATGGATGCACAATTACATACTGCAACTGACTTGACGGCTTTAATGAGCTTCTTGCTTTCCAAGGTCTTCAAAATTCTGTTCACTTCCGTCAGCATAAGGTTGCACTTGTACCGGATCTCCCTGGTCCAGATGCCTTTATTTCCGGCACTTTCAATAATTTGATAAACCAACTTCTCTTGGCTATCCACTCCTTTGATGTTGCTGCATTGAACAGAATTACGACCAGTTAAAAACATGACAACCTTACATTGGTACGTACAACAGAGAAAGTTTCACTTCTCCTATGAATGTGAACTATGGGATCACTTTCGTAATGGAATGTCCTGCATTTGAGATAGCAGACATCCCATGTGCAAGGTAAAAAGCATAACGCTTGTGCACGTTATTCTTGCTTCAGACGTCACGTTCGCAAGTGAGTTACTTTATATAAATGAAAAAACAAGTCAAACCCTACGTTGAAATCATGTACACTGACAGTGCAAAGTGATCATCTAAAGCTTAATAAGTACATAGATGAAGTGACAACTTAACAAATAATCTCTGCAGCAATGTACAAAGTGAGAACTGTATTGTGACCTTACCTTGTATTATGTAAAGAGAAAACGGAAACATTACATCGTTTTGAAAATCCTATGTAATATACGTAATGGTTTTTGAAAAATTACCAGTACGGTACGTAATGAATGCCACATAGTTTCACAAGTTGGAATATGGTCTACAATTCGTTCACGAGATTATACTCTTTATGGACATGTATTGTATAATCATACACGATAAGCAAATATCACCTGATTGCAGAAGTACTTTTCAATCTGTAAATTAGTCCCGAAGATCCTTTTAAAACTTCGATTTTTCCCTTTAAACAAAAATATAGAAAGTAAATCTGAAACTGTATGTTTTTAGGGTCCACGTCTTTTAGGCGCTGACAGTTAGGCGCTGGTCTAATAGGCGCGCACACTGTGGCGTCTGGATATTTAGGTGCGGAGCACTGTGGCGCCCGTTCATTTAGGTGCTATTCCTAGTAAAGTCTGTAGATTGTATCAGCTTAGCAGGTAGGGGCGTAGGACAATGCTTTTCACACAAAATAATATATTGAACAGGAAAAGATATTGTTTTGTTAATGCGTGTGCGTTGTTGGTCATGGCTTCAGTGAGTGAAGTTGCTTAATCCGCCAATGCTTTTTCACACAAAATGTTATATTCAACAGAAAAAATATATGGGTGAAGCTGCTTAAACCGGGAATGATTTTCACACAAATTGTTATATTGAAGAGAAAAATATGTCATGGCTTCAGTGAGTGAAGCTGCTTAAACCGGCAATGATTTTCACACAAAATGTTATATTGAACAGAAAAATATGTTATGGCTTCCGTGAGTGAAGCTGCTTAAAGCGGCAATGATTTTCACATAAAATGTTATATTGAACAGAAAAATATGTTGTTTTTTTAATGCGCGTGTTCAGCATTTATTTCTTGTTAGTCCAGGTTTGCGTCGGCGAAAGCTTTATCAATAAATTATTCAAGTTTCCGAACATGTATGAGTTCACTTTTAGTTAGGTCAAATAATAACTACACTAAACATCAGTAAAAAATGTACCGTAGCCTGTATTCAACCGGGCGGTAGGCTTAAGTGAAGAGTAACTTAGTTTTCCGTCAAAACTCCGACTAGGTTTAATAACGAGCAAAGTCCCACCATTATGCTTGCAACTTGTAGCCAAGGTGTAGCCTATATGCCCTGTAGAAATGTATTCATGTGAACAGTAGTAGAGCGTCTTACGCGTTCTCGTCACATGGCCAATCCATCCCGAACAGAAGTAATTGCGAAAGATAACAGATTAAGTAAAGTTCCATCTGGCTGCAACTTGTGTTCAGGATGCATTGCAAATGTCCTGTAAAAATGTGCTAATATCAAGAGTAGTAGAGCGTTTTCACGCACCTCAACTCCACACGATCTATCTGTCTCAAGTAGAAGTAATTATTAAAGGTAACAGATTGCACAAAGCTGCGCCTTTAAACCGGCAAGTTCTACTCCAGAAGTACATGTCCTGTGGAGATCAGGTGGTCTACTGGTCTAATTGCCCTGCATATAAGCCGATGTTGGATCTGAGCACTTCATTTGCACCGAAAAGTTTGCCACATCACAAAGCAAAGTTTGATATGGCAGCTTCGACTATTTCAACTTCACGTAATCGTGAAAAAATTGCTGCTGATGGCTTCATGTATACGTTGCAGTGTTTGATTGCGCATTTTTCGTATTTATTAATTGTTTAATAAAAATCTTCATCCTTCCACCTCGTGTAGCCTACCTTCTCAAACAAAAGAGC
The DNA here is from genome assembly GCF_918807975.1 of Aplidium turbinatum. Classification (NCBI taxonomy): domain Eukaryota; kingdom Metazoa; phylum Chordata; class Ascidiacea; order Aplousobranchia; family Polyclinidae; genus Aplidium; species Aplidium turbinatum. The sequence continues at coordinate 43,202,119 of NC_137472.1, read as the reverse complement.
TTGCTGTGGGTTCTTTGCTGTAGCCTAGGCTACTTGCAAAGTCAGGCACTGCACACAAAAATTTTAACCACCCGCTTCAATATAGGCTAAGGTATGATTTTTTTACTGATGTTTAGTGTAGTTATTATTTGATTTAACTCTTTCGCAACCACCGAGGTCAAGACGTTTAATCTAAATAACCAGACATTTTTCACACAAATCTGTTGTATTTACGCCGTAAAAACATCTCATGTGATCGACGTAGACGCACAATCTTGACATCAAATGAAAGCATACATCTTCAGCTATCTGAAGATGCAAAGCTTTGCAATAAAATTTAAAACATTCAATGTACAACTGGCAACTTTCTATACGGTGTTTTTTCTAATTTCTAAAAAAATTAAAAGTTGGCAGAAAAGTGTACTTCATTATAATCTTTACTACCCATTACCCAAGCATGATAAAATAATTTGAAAATATATGTAGTTTAATCGAATGCCAAAACAATTCTGCACATGAGAAAAATTTTACTTCGTTTTTGCGCGCAATGCTTTAGGAGGTACAGCAGAATGATTATGGAGAAAATTTGGAAAATTTTAAGCAAAAAGTTTACGTAATTTAGCCTACAGTCTTTTTGTTCGAGAAACATTTTGTGTGAAAAGCATTGCCGGTTTAAGCAGCTTCACTCACGGAAGCCATGATATAATTTTCTGGCAAGCTGCCATGCTGATACAATCTACATACTTTACTAGGAATAGCACCTAAATGACCGGGCGCCACAGTGCTCCGCACCTAAATATCCAGACGCCACAGTGTGCGCGCCTATTAGACCAGCGCCTAACTGTCAGCGCCTAAAAGACTTGCTCCCTGTTTTTATACTCTTGTTCTTGGAACATATAATTGAAAAAATTATGCAAAACTCAGTGCTAAAAACTTTGAAAAACTTGATTATAAAATACACTTTACCATTGTAAGTAGTCGGTTAATAGCTGCAGCCCTTTGTCGCACATCCACTGTCGCCACGGCATTCTCCAGCGATTTATCACTGACACCCTTTGGACTACTTGCGCATAGACTGATGATTCTGTAAAGTAACAAGTGGACAATGCAAATCGATGCTTGTAGTGTACCATGTTTTAGAACTTTTTAAAATTATACACAAACTGAACTTTGCTCAGTATTTCAGCATTTTCATCCAGATCGTTTGCGAATACCAAACGCTATAGCAGTCGCCAAAAAGACAATACAACTAACTGCTTCTTCAGAAAAAAAAGATTTCTCGACATATAAAAAAAGTTACTTACTCAGCTTCTAATGCCAAAGCATTGTCAGTATTTTCTTGTTTCACCACAGAAACATCCACCATGATCACAATTCAAATGCTGCTATTGGACTTTTTAAACCAACTGTTAAAAAAACGCTTACAATTATAGATGAACATAAAGTTCAGAATTGCATCAAAAAATACAAGCAGCTCACTAAAATCAATTCAGGTTTTCCGTAGGAAAAACAAAACGTAAGCTTAATAAATTAATAAGATTCTCCTTGACTTTAAATTGCGTCAGATAAACAAAACCTTTCGCAAGATAATTTCGCAATGCACTGTTAAGACCATAATGTAAAACTTTATTATTGTTAGCAAATCTGGTTGATCTTTACATATATTAACAAGCAGATTGTAAGCAACCCCACGAAATGATGTTTCTGAATGGCGAGGTTCTAACAAAGCAATTGGTCACTCTGTGCTACAACTATGAAGCAGCCTTTTGCTGTCCACTAGACATTTTATTTGAGAAATCTACAGAGTAATGTTATTTAGTTATCATAGTGAAGTTCAATGAAGTGCATTGTCATCATTCCGGATCACAAGTGAATAGAAGAAGACCATTTGAGAAGGTGAACGGAGTAAAGAAAAAATATTGTGCGCAAGAAAAGCTGATGACAATTCAGCGGAAATCTTGGAGTGTTGAGTTCAACCAAAATCAGAAGTAATTTGTCACAGAATGATGCCAAAAACACAAACGAGGTGTAGTAGTAGTAGATCACATGAATGAAACAGACTATGTTGTAGAGTCTGGACTAGAGAACAGAAATGATAGAGTGATGAAAGCACAAGAATGTGTGATAAAAACGAAAACAGTCAGTTTTGAGACAAACAATGCTTCGAGCAGATTGTGGAAATTGAAAGTATCTAAACAAGAGTTGAATCAACTGGATTGTTTCAGTTCAATTACACCATCAACATTTTTTAGTTGCAATTGTCTCAAATTACAATTAATTTCGAATGTAATTAATTACACATTTCAATTACAAAAATTTATCATCAATAAATTTTTACAGTTTGATTTTATCATGTATTGTAGACATATCATAGGCAGGGTGTGAAGGCAATTGCGACACTTGGAGGTGAACCTGGCCACCCTCGGTAACGGGGACATCACCAGATTAAAACTGAACTACCGTACTACTACAAGCAGAATTGCATTGTTAAAGATTAGGTTGCAATGTAGAAGTCCTTTTTGAACCCCAACTAGCAGCTTAACAGATGTATATATATCATGCTTACGACTTACCTAATGTATATAATGGGAATTACGGAATGGCCCGTTTCGGTGAGTCCGATCCCTTAACGGGGGATTTTTTTTAATTTTTTTTAAATTATCGGGTACCGTAGCCTAATTATCATTGCCGTTTTAGGGTTAGGGGTTAGAGGTTAGGAACTCACCGAATCGGACCCTGGGAATTAGGACAAAAATTTTTGAAAATTATAATTACATTACACAATCAACAAAAAGTCTCAAAATTTTACAAATATGAAAATGTGTAATTAATTGCATTCAATTACATTTGTAACTGATCCAAATACAGTTTGGTCAGATAAACTGAAAAGTGAGCAATAGGAGAATAAGACTCATGGACTGGTTGCTGTTGGAGGTTGGAAAGTGAAACCTCAGAACAATAAATAAACTTCACAAAAGGCCATGAAATAAGACTATTGAGATAAAAGAAACAGAGTGCAGTGGAAAAGTGGATGCACCAGCATTTTCCTTTAAAAAAGAGAACAAAGCCAGAAGTAACACCACTCCGTGTGCTTGCTTATAGCCTGACGAATGACTACCTCACAAATAAAACGTTTTCAGTATGCCAGTTTAATCAAGACCTTTAAACCTATCCAGAAACAACACTTTCCAATTTATTGCTGTTATTCATAGACATACTATTCTTTGCTACCAGTACAAAGCACATCAAACTTAGTAAAGATTAAAACTTGATTACAACATATAACTGAACCACATGACTCATGGATATCACTTTACCAATATAAACATCCTGAGATTTTAAATGATTCCTCATATAATGTAAGATTAGTGCATGAAACCAACCGAAAGACCAAGCTTTTGTATCTGCATTGCAGAATAATATTTTTTTTACATCGAATTCCAGCTAAATAAAAATAACATTTAATCTTTTTGGTGAACAATGAACATGTTTCTGCGACAATATAATGTTTAAACTTTTTCCATTAATATAAAAAGACAAGCAAGCATACAACATAGAAACATAACACCAAACCCAGGATTAGCAAGCCAATGTATGGATGTACTGCACAATACATATATGTGTTGCAATCAGTGTTGTAGTGGGTAACTAGGGTTTTTATAAAAAACGAGTTTTTGTTTCAAGGCTAAATGAAGAAATCTGCTCCAATTTGTGAAAAATTCAAAGTTGTTCAATAAAAAAAACTTAAAGAAACAGAGGTTTTTCTCAAAAGTTTTATTTTCAACAACTAATCAAATAAATACTGCAAAGTTTAGGTGCTCATCAGAATTGTTATTTCTAGCATTAGTTTTGTTGCAACTATTGCTAGAAAATAAACTAATGTAGGCTATGTGGGTCTGCTACTATTCGGTGAGTCCGATTCGGTGAGTCTGATTCGGTGAGTTCCTAACCTCTAACCCCTAATCCTAACCCTAAAACGGCAATGATAATTAGGCTAGGGTACCCGATAATTACAAAAAAAAATTGAAAAAATCCCCCGTTAAGGGATCGGTCTCACCGAAACGGGCCATTCCGGGCTATGTATATGTTTACATCAAATTCTTGTTACACCCTGCGGCGCACCAAGAAGATTTAAAAAATATGCGGCATACCTACTACGAAAACAAATTTATTTCAAAAAATGTTATTCTGCAAATTTTAATGCAATGGGTGTGCCTGTTTTTGGGAACAAATAAGATTGAAACAAGGCTCCGTCGTTGCCGAGCACACTTGCATTTTGTCGTTATTTCCAAGATGATCTCCCATTATTTGCTTTTAATTTCTGTCAGAATAGAAAATGCGTATTCACAGAGAAATGAAGATGCAAATGGTAAGATTACTTTAATAGCTTTTGAACTCAATCATTGAATAGGATTAGTAAACATAGCCAAAATTTATTTTCTAGAATTCGAAAAAGTTTTGCGGCACACAGTTTGAGAAGCACTGGCCTAGGAGCATGTTTTTCACATGAATATATATCGCATAAATAATAACCGAACAAAGTCCCAAAAACAATTTTTTTCGAGACAAAACCTATTTTTGCCAATAAAGCCCAGGTTTTGCCCATACAAACCCGGGCGAGCTGGATATTAATAATAAGATTATTATTAAAAACACCCAGGTTTTTTCCAACCCTGATTGCAATGCATGTCATACTACTGTACGGTATATATTGTGCACTAGATAGCATCTTCTTTTTAAGACAAGCAAGTGAAATTCCATGGTCAAACTAGTATTTTAGTAAAAATATGGTAAATAGTACGCTTTTGCCTGACATACACGATTACACGTGTTCCATCTTTTTTAATAAAGGCAGTATTTATTTGAAGAGTACAGTGCACAGTAGTTAAAATACCACTCATGGTACAACGTACACTAAGTTAAATGTAAGAAAGTACAAGTATAGTATTTAAGATTGTAAAGAAAGTTTTGTCCCAATCATTGGAACCAGTTCAAGAAATTTATTGTGTATTAACAGTAGTATGTATCAGTATTCCCTGTCTGACCTTACCCTTCAAAAACACTTGAAAACAAAACTTGCATGCAAAGTGTGACTTTCAAGTGGACAAATCAAAATATGATATATATATATCATTAAACTTTAAAATTTTGCAATCTCTATTGAATTAGCAAAACTAGAACAAAAGCAAAAGATCAATAAATTACTGTTTAGCAATCATACAAATAATCACTTTAAATGGTAGAAGTGTCACCACATGCTGATGGTTTTATGAACACATTAGTGATGTTATTTATCAAAATTACACAGATCGACAGCAACACACATTAAGAGAGTAAAAACTTATGAGTATAATACCGCTTTTAACCAATAAAAATAGAATTTGGATAATAAAAGATTTAATTGATTATAAAGAGAAAAGCTTGAAGACAACGAATTGGAAAAGGAAAGTCAATTAGAATACAACTACTTTTCAAGACCTTTACTTTCTCCCTTTTCAGAATCCTTTAAATCCATTTGTTTGGATAAAAGTTTTACAATTTCTTCCAGTTGTTGCGGTGTTACTTCAACATTTTCCTGATTGAGAATTTTTATTACATTGCCAGCTTCCACCACGTCAATATGACCATCTTTGTTTGTATCTAAAGTACCAAAAATATTAAGAAGTTTTTCTTCAGAAAGTTTAGTAAGAGACTGCATTGTCCGAACTAAGTCTTTTACTGCTATGGCCTTGTCAATATCTGTCTTCTGTGTCTCAGTGTGTTCTATATCGTCAAGCATATCTTCCATGTTGTCAATCATTTTCTTGACTTTTCTCTGCAGTAATTTTCCAGCAGTTGTATCAAGCAGCTCAGCATTAAATTGTTCATACTTAATTTCAGCTGTTAAGGTTTCTACATCTGATTTGTACTCTTCCACATCTTCGCGAAGTTCTTCCAACTCAGATTTCAACTCTTCATCTTTTGGAACAATTTTGCTGATTGCATCATCAATGACATCAATGTCATCTTGGGTAATTTTGTTGTGTTCAGAAATCGACTTTGCACTGTCAACTAAAACAGGTCCTTCTGAAAGTACCTCTTTTCCTGCCTGCTTCTTTTTGATTTTATCAGCAGCTGTAACAACATCCCTTTGTTTGTCTTCCAAAGCCACTTCCTCTTTAGCCGACTTTTCTTCTGCAGCTTTGGACTTTTCACTTACTATATCAGCATTTTCCAACTTGGCAGCCTTGTACCGTGTCGTGTTATCCACTCGTTCTAAATTAAGTTCGGCAGCTCTAACTTCAGCCTCCCCAGCAACTTTTTCAGGTAAAGTTAAAATGGCTGCTTTTACTCTTTCTTCGACAGGAACGTTATCTGGTAAGTAAAGAACACGGCTTAAAAGAAGCAAAGAATTGGGTACATCGTGATTTAGATGTAAATCAACCCATTCACCAAGTTGCTGTTTTAATTTAGTTCGAGTAAGTCCAAGCGCTCTCATTCCTCTAGCTTGGCAAGCTACCACAAGCTCTTGGGTAGTTAAGCTATTGATACCTTCTTCCATGATCAGTTTGTCGTCAGCGTGGAGTTGATTAAGCTTCATGTGAATTAAGAAGCGCAAAATTTCATTATTACCAACAGCTGGCACTTGAATTAAACGACAAAGAGCAATAAGATGAGGTCTATCCATATTATTTAATGCTAACTCGTCTTGAAATAGTTTAGCATGTTGAAGGATTTCTTCATTTGTTGGACCCTCATCGGCATTGCGGGCTTTTTTGAAAAATTCTATAAAGTTTTTTGTAGCTTCACTTTTGGTTGAAGATTCCTTTGTATGAACAGCTATGTCTTCCACAGTATCTTGCAAAAATTTTGCCATTTCCAATTTAACTTTGAGTTGCTTTTTAAGTCGACTGTCTCTCGTGGAAGAAGTTTCAAATGTTGAAGGCAGCATGCCTGGAAAAAGCTTCAAAGCTATTGGCAATGCAAGTTCAGCAAAAGGAATAATTATAAATACAGAAAATGGAGCTAATCGAAAAATGTCAGCCACAGCTTTCAGAAACTGTTTTCGTTCACGACGCACAAGAGATTTGCCCCCTAACAGCTTCCGCAATGATCGAAAAGCAATTCTAACATCCAAGACAAGTAACCGAAATCCATGATAATAATGCTTTACTTCTGCGACAAATCTGCTCCAAAGAGATGGCTTTTTTACTTCAATAGTAGCTTCTGATGTCACTGCATCAATTTTCATGTCACTCAATGCATCATAAGATGTTTCACCAATCGGTATTTTTTGTTTTTGCTTTTCCTTTAAAGAATCTTCAAGTTTGGATTTATCCAGCAAAATTTGGTGAGTTTGAAAATACCTAGCATGCAAAATGAAATTAACTGAACTTGATTTGAGGTAGATTTTTGTAGATATTGTTTCATGGGGTATTGTATGCTTTTTCAAACATGCGTTTGAAGATGATACCAATTCTTTTGACTGACATGATAGCTGAGTAAATGAGCTTGTAGTGGTTATCAAATAGCGACTTTTGATTGTTAAAATATTTAATCTCTGACAAAGTAAGCCAGAGTAAGCCATTGTACAGCATATAAAATCTGCAATGTAAAATATTAATTTAATGTAACTATATTAAATGGAATTTGAATAAGGAACTAGAGCAAACAGTTGAACGGTATTGATTAAATGAATATTTTTTTGATTGACATGACTGCATCCTATTTTGGCAAAAAAAAAAAATCTACCAAGAAAAATTCTCAACTTCAACAATGAAATTTTGTTACAGTACGATCCTCACAATTAAAAAAGTCTTCATTTACAAAATGCAAAAAGAGGAAAAACACTTTTAGTTTGCCTGTTGTGCAAATGCGGAATATTTGACGATACCAGCTATCAAGTAAGCTGTTTCCCTATGTTACAAATGTCAAGCACAGAAAAATATATTAATGATTTTAGTTGGTCCTCATTTTAATGGGTCTGCTACTATTCGGCAAGTCCGATTCGGCAAGTTCCCTATTCGGCGAGAGCCTTTTTCGGCAAGTGCCCTATTCGGCGTGTTTTTGAAATTTTATTTTTGAAAGGGAATTATCGGGTAGGCTACCGTAGCTTAATTATAATTGCCGCTTTACTTTTTACATCGTTAAACATTGAAATCGTGCAGAAAGGAATAAAAATAAAATGTTTGAACTATTAAATTAAAATTTGTGATGTCAGTTCAGTTGAGTTGTTTTTATTTCTGACCATCATATGAAAAACAATACACGTCAACATAGCAAAGGTAGAAGCGACAAAACGCGAACGTTAAAACGTGCTTGAATTCGTCATGTCAGTTCATGTAAAGTGGGTACATGCAAGATGTGCTAATGTCAAGAGAGCCGCAACAAGATTGGCGAAGTGTTTTGTTTGTGGGAAATGCAGTAAAGGAAGGAATGAAGTGGAAGGCCATGATGATGAGTTCTGCCATGGCATCGAAACAGTGACAGACTTCTGTTATCTGGGTGATCGGATAAATGGAAATGGTGGATGTGAAGCAGCGGTGACAACAAGGGCAAGATTGGGCTGGGCAAAGTTCAGGGAATGTGGGGAAATGTTGTATAGCAGAAAATTCTCACTAAGGATGAAAGGGAAAGTATATCGGAGCTGTGTGCGGCCTGCAATGCTATATAGTAGCGAGACATGGATATTGAGAGAGAGTGAACTGGCAATCCTGAGAAGAACGGAAAGGTCAATGGTGAGAGCAATGTGTGGGGTGAAAACGAGAAGGGAAAAAAGGACTGAAGAATTGTTGGATATGCTAGAGATGAGAGAGACCATAGACCAACTGGCAAGGGCAAATGGAGTAAGATGGTATGGACATGTGATAAGGAGGGAGGAAGGAAGTTTTCTTAGAAAGGCACTAGATCTAAAGGTGGATGGGAAGAGGAAACGCGGTCGTCCAAGAAGAACGTGGAAACAACAAGTGAAAGATGAGTTTAAAAAAGTCGGACTGAAGGAGGAAGATGCAAGGGACAGGGTGAAATGGAGAAAAGGGATTAAAACAATTGCTGCGCGGAAACAATCGGCCACCCCCACTAGTGGGGAACAAACCGACGATGGATTATGATGATGAGTTCAGTTGTTTTTATTTTTGATGATGATATCAAAAACCATTCACGTCAACATAGCAAAGGTGTAGAAAAAGGTAGAAGCGACAAAACGCGAACGTTAAAACGTGCTTGTGACCGAAGTAAGTTGGCACGGTCGCAATACCTTCAGAAATGTGGCCTACAGCTTGGATTGAAAGGAAATTATCAGGTACCGTAGCCTAGTTATCCCGACCAGCAGAAATTGCCGTTTTTACATCGTTTTAATGTCGCTAAACGTTGAAATCGTGTAGAAAAGAGAACTTTGCTGACTAGGATACGTTGAAACTGGAAAACATTCACAGAAGCCCTTCGATTTGTTCCAAGAACCCATTTAGCCTAACAGTTCATTTGTACATTGATTCAACGTCTGAATACATTATCTTCAAAATGCATAATCTTAAAAATGCAACGTATCGAAGGGCTTTTGTGAATGTTTCTCAGTTTTAACGCAGGCCTTAAAACTCGTGGCCTACCGAGAGCTCCTTCTCGGCGGCCAAATCTGCGTGCTTGGAGGCCAAAATACAATAACGATAGCACAAGTAAATAGCATTAAACTTGCAACAATGTTAAAATGATCACTTAGCGTTTGGTTACATGAGTAGGTGCTCACTGCCTACCTACAATCCCTCCTCGGTCTGCCTGAATCATACTTGCAATTGTTTCTTGTTGTTTTTTGATTTATTGAGCGCGAGTTGGGATAAAAACCTGATTTTGTATAAACTTACAATGGCTTTAACACGACAACTTAAATCCGTGGTACACATTCATTTCTCTAGCTTGCTTTTTTCGATAATGAAATGAAACTCAACACACAATGGCAAATACTCTCCAGAAACCACGGCTCCCGGCACGCGGCAAATGCGACAATCAGAAATTAAACGTCTTGGTCAGAAGGCGCGCCACGTAACGTATAACAGTAAAAGAACGCAAATTCAACGTTGCTTAATTCAACCAACCAAGTTACAAAATTCATCACAATTTCAATTCTAATCAAGAGGGCAATCGACCCGCCGGAACAGCGTTGTTGAAGTCTGGGCGACGTCCTGCAATAGAATCGTTGTACCACACATTAAATGCTTTATCGGGATTGTAAACGGTATTGCGGGACCATCTAACGACCCTAAATTGTTTTAACTGCTTGCAGCTCAGTAAATTGTTTCAACTGCATGCCGCCTTTCATAAAACCCAACCATTTATGTCGTTATGATGTCACCATTGAGGGTGTGAAGTCACTAACCCACAGCGTTCTCAACTATGAAGACACGTGTTTTACCCACGGATGTCAACTAACCTAGTTCTCCTTTTTAACAACGATTCAATGTCCGACAACATTGAATCGATATAAAAACGACAATATTGCCAGCTGATGTAAATTAGCACTTCGGATTAACACTTTGTTAAAATAAACATCGGGAATTGCAAACAAGACTTACAGCGCTGGTGATCGCAGCTGGATATATTCAATACAACAGTAGTGACTATGATGAGCTGACCTAATTCTGCGTCACTCTTTGATACTGCATATTTTCGACATTTAATCCACAATCATTCTATTGCGAAATCAAATATTTGGCTAGAAGAAACCGGCGGCCAAACTTGGCCGACGGAGGAGGTAGCACAGGCGGTCATTCAAGCACTACCTAGCGGCCATGGCCGCCGGCTGCTTTAAGGCTTGCAACGTATCCTAGTCATCAAAGTTCTCTTTTCCACATGATTTCAACGTTTAGCGACGTTAAAACAATTGGCCACACATTTGGTTAGCAATTTCATTCTGTTACTTCAATGTAAAAATGAACTGCTAGGCTAACTAGGTTCTTGGAACAAATTTTTGCTGGTAGGGATAATTAGGCTACGGTACCGTACCCGATAATTTCCTTTCATTCCAAGCTGTAGGCCACACATTTGTTGATCCAAACTAATCATTTTAACTATTCAAAAGTACAAACTTATAGATATAAACATGATTTTTTTTTTGTAACATTTTCTTTTTTTTATTTTCTCTTTACATCTTAAATTTTTCTGAAGGTGTTGCGACCGTGCTAAATTTCTTTCAACTTAATAACTTACTCCGGTCACAAGCACGTTTTAACGTTCGCGTTTTGTCGCTTCTACCTTAAAAACAACTGAACTGACATGACGAATTCAAGCACGTTTTTGCGTTTTGTCGCTTCTACCTTTGCTATGTTGACGTGTATTGTTTTTGATATGATGGTCAGAAATATGAACTGAACTGACGAATTTTAATTTAATAGTTCAAACATTTTATTTTTATTCCTTTCTGCACGTTCAGCGACGTTAAAACGATGTGAAAACAGTTACGGCTATGGTTTAGGCTACGGTACCCAATAATTCCCTTTCAAAAATAAAATTTCAAAATCTCGCCGAATAGGGCACTCGCCAAAAAAGGCTCTCGCCGAATAGGGAACTCGCCGAATCGGACTAGCCGAATCGGATTAGCCGAATCGGATTAGCCGAATCGGACTCGCCGAAACGGGCCATTCCACATTTTAATAACATAAAATTACAAATAAAAAAATGCCGCAAACACCTTGAAGCAGCAACAAAGCAGTCATTATAAAATGAGTTGCTTGAATTTAGTTAGCCAAAAAAGGTATTTCTGAACTGCATCGAGCTGAAATCTTATGGCCTAGATACAGGGGTGGGCAAAGTTGTTCTAAGAAAGAGCCGCTTGCGGATAAACTATAAACACCGGCGAGCCGCAAAATCAGATGACACAAAATAACATAACAGCAATAAAAACACAATCATTGTTTATCCATATCAGTTTTGTACTTGACTCGCTAATCTCTGAAAATTTGGACGATAAGTTGTTAATGTTGTGCAAATTAATTCTTCCAAGTGTTCATTTGTCAAGGTTGCACCATGTTTTGAATTTAAAAAGTTATAAATTCTTATAAAACTGAATAAATAAATTCTGGTGTTACTTCTATGCTTCAATTAATTTGCTGCTTAGCGACTTATGAAACTTCCAATAGTTGCTGACTGAACGCAAAATGAGCCAGGAGAGGCACAATGTTGTTTTTGCAACGTCACAATTCTATTGTTTAACAATGGTTACAGTAAGAGACTCCTTTTTGATCTTTGTATTGTATTGGGTGTAAATTAGATTTCGAAGAAAGTGTAAGTAACAAATTTTAATTTTTACAAACCGATTTTCTCGCCTCTGTCAATGTGGCACCCATGGCTCGAGCCATGCCTGCCATACCTTAGGTACATCACTGCTTGGTTGAATTTGCGAGAGAACATATTTATAAAATATAAACTTAATTTTTTTGTAATATTAAGATTCAATACAAGAGCCACAGAATATGTGTTGAAGAGTTGTGCCCACCATTGGCCTAGAAGCTTACACAAAAACACTATGAATGATCTATGACAAGGTGGTCCAAGACTGCGAACATGAAGGGCCACATTAGGATCTGAGAAAAACTTCACGGGCCGCATAGTGAGAAATGATAAGGCGTTGCTGAAAGTAGAAACGTTGTTAAATAAAAACTTAATTAGGTTGCGATTTTAAACTTCTTTTCTATAGATCGATCTGTGTTAGCTACATTCTTACTGTTCGCAGGCTATGAACATTAACAAATCTTGTCGCTGACAAAATACAGTTGCAATGAAAGGACTGAGTTTGCTGTTCTGATCGACCTAATGTTTTGCTGCACGTCTAACTCACTAAGTTTTTAATCTCTGCTTGCGACTCAAAAAGTGATTTTCAGCTGGTAAAAAAGATGCGATACATAACACGTCAACAAATTAGCAAACCAAAACAAATTATTGTTTTTTGCTTTTGCATATAGTGTCGATCTTTAGTTTAAATTCAGTGGTCGACAGACGTAAGCAGGCATCCAGGGTTTCATCGGCCATTCTGTTCCGTGTGTCGCTTTTTAATCGCTTCATAAGGGAGAAAGTGCCTTCATAACTGAGAAAGTGCTAGCAACAAAAGCAAAATATCAACGCACGTTTGTGTCGTCACAAACCGACATTGTTCCCTCATAGTTACCTATTGACCCGATTATGCGCGACTTATTTAGGGTTGTGGCGAAGGTAATGTATTTATAAAACGTAGGTGTATTTTTAAACCTTGGATTTAGCACTAATAATTCAGGCATGCACAAAGCATTTGCGGACCACACAAAAGCTTCACGCGGGCCGCATGCGGCCCGCGTGCCAGGGTTTGGACCACCCTGATCCTGATCTATGATATGAGATATATAATGTAGTTCTAAGTAATACGTTACGAGGCTTTTAAACTCAGTTTTTCTTTATTATTAAAAAGTCTGTAAAAAAATAAAAGCATCTTCATGCTGAAGTGACTAGGTGCTAACGCACCGGTATACCATGTAGGCTACTTTATTCTCGGAATAAGACAGTTCATTTGAGAAAGTCTAGCAGTTTCAAGGCAGTTTGGCTATTTGACCGGCGCCGGTCTTTGAATCTGAAACACTATTTGACCGGTCATGACGTCACTATATAGGCATTTTTTTCTTTTCCTCTTTCAAAGCAAAAGACAAGAGTGCCTATATAAGTTCTAAATTCGACAGTTATATTCAACTGATTCGGTGGCGCGTAGGATAAGTCTCCGGTTGGTGCTCCAGAGGGAGTGAGTCCGCATTACATTTTTGCGTCGTTCGGCAAACACGGTCACATCCTCTTATGACAAACGGAAAATTATCCAGAGAAATTCTTAAATTCAAGGAAATTAAAACATAAAATTAAGTTAATAAAGTTAGAGTTTTTTATTTTCTGAAATTTGAGAATTTCTCTGGGTAATTTTCCGTTCGTCATTACATTTTTGCGTCGTTCGGCAAACGAGCAAACACGGTCACATCCTCTTATGACAAATGGAAAATTATTCAGAGAAATTCTTAAATTCAAGAAAATTAAAAAACTCTTAACTTTATTACTCATATTTGAAGACATAAAAAATTGGGCTGTAAGCTACTCAAATTAAAAATTGACCACAAAAATGCAGAAGCCTAACGATTGAGTCACTTCGGGTCAAAATTTAGCTAAAAATAAAAAAAAAAACGCTTCCCCGTAGTATCGAACTCATTCCCTCTGGAGCACCAACCCGATACGTATCCTAAGCGCTACCGAATCAGTTGAACATAGGAGTTGAATTTAGAACTTATATAGGCACTCTTCTCGTCTTTTGCTTTAAAAAAGAAAAAAATGCCTATATAGTGACGTCATGACCGGTCAAATAGTGTTTCAGATTCAAAGACCGGCGCCGGTCAAATAGCCACTGCCCAGTTTCAAATACTTTGTGGAATATTGACCACCGATGCAGGCCTGGCCACTGAGATTTACAAAATGAACTTTTTGCATGGTGTTGCCTGTGAACTATTCCATTTATTACCTAGGTGCCATTGAATGAAGAACTTTGTTTTATATGTGTCGTTCAAGCACACTCCCAGAGCTGAACCAGTAATACGATACTTGATATTGCTCAATGACACTGCATAAAAAATTTTAAAACTCCAAATAAATTTATGGAAAATTGCGAATTCCTACAGACAATTTACATCTTATATTTCAACAAGAAACAAAAACAAGCATCGCATTACGCAACCTTGGTATGCAAAAAGCAACAAAAAATTACATTTAGTCACAAGGTTGCCAGATTGTAGCGGACGCGGTCCCACGAATTACCCATAAGTACCCATAAGCACCATAAGTACCCATAAGCCCCATAAGTCGCGTCGAATTACCCATAAGTACCCATAAGTCGCGTCGAATTACCCATAAGCCCCATAAGTCGCGTCGAATTACCCATAAGCCCTATAAGTCGCGTCGAATTACCCATAAGCCCCATAAGTCGCGTAAAGTGCTCGTCACTCAGGCCTGCCCTTTTGGGCTTCAAAATGTGCCTGCCCAATCGTCGTCGTTGTGTGAGCCTCTGGGGCCGAGAGTCTATTCTTTTACCGCCCCAGATTCACGATGTTCCCGGACTACACTGGAAGGCTACTAGAGAGCAGCCAGTCTTTGGTTTCATCATTCATGACACGCAGACCTTCCACTCCGTTAGGTGGCTTGAAGATGTTACAGTCATTGATGATGTCCGCCCCGATAGTTCAATTGGTTGGCGCGTCACTTCTGGAACGAAGAAGCTTCAAGATCAAGCGGCACTGGTTCGACTCTCAGGGCATGCGCTTGAGCAACGCACGTTAAGGGCTACTCTTAATTTAGCGACATCTTATAGATGGAATAATTTCCCGGCAACAAGACTTCAACAATCAGAAACTTCACTCTGTCAATCTCAGTGACCGGGCCTGCGTCAGTGATTTAAAGTCTTTAGTCTACAAGTATGCGAAACTGCCAGGATTAAGTTCTGCAAGAAGATTTCCCAGTCCGAGGATAAAGATTTATTCAATCAATCAATCAGTGATGTGGTCTGCGGTCTGTTCCTCGGCACCACATTCATAGGAGGAAGAAGAGGCCATTTCCCATTGGTGCATGGTTGAACGAAAAAGCCCGATGCCCATACGGAGACGGTTGAGGCGCACCCATGCCTGTCTTGGTAGTGTCAGGTCGATGGAGCGTGTGTCGGCGTCGGGGATGAACGAATAAAGTCTGGTGATGAACAAGTGCTGCAATGAAAACAATATTTTTACTGCAGCACTTGACGGAATGGGAGTGTTATGTTTTTAAAACAGTTTTTTCATCGGTCCAATTGTGAATCTGGATCCGCTTAACTTGTTCTCAGGGTCCGCTTCCAAATACTCCTGTAACAGATTCAACCGCATTGCTTTCTTTTCTTGGTTTTTGCGTAAATTGGTGCAAAAAGTCCTCCGTGGCTCTACCTACCACCATCCACTTCAGTGTCGCTGCTACTCCCTCTTCAGCAGAGCAGTTTGCTTCTTCAATTGCTTGAAGCATGTTCTGTTTTGTTTTGGTCTTCAATTCAGCAGTGTCGCTTAATGATCAGGCATTAAACACAGATAGCCTAAGTCTAAATTGTGGGTGGAATGCAGTCGCAAGCTGAAAGTCGCTGTCCTCGAACCAATGACCAAATCTGGTTTGTAGTGCTTCTACAAGAACGTCCACCAACGGCAAGCAATCAGCAATGCTGTTGCTGGTTTTAATGTCAGACAATCTTTTTTGAGGCATTGCAAGCGTTACACTAAATGCAATAAATTTCAACTTCTTGAAGGTAACTAACTAACTGACTATAAGCATCAACAAATTGCTTTTAATCGCTGCGTGTTTCTTGATGCTTATAGTCAGTTAGTTAGTTACCTTCAAGAAGTTGAAATTTACTGCATTTTTATAAATATTTTCAGGTTCCTGATGAGGGCTTAAGTTAAACCGAAAACGTTTGACTGTTAAACTCATTTGTAAATATGTAAAATATATTATTATAATGCTCAACCCTGTTGTATTGTTGTGTCTTGCCTGTCTTTGGTACATATTGATTAATCGCCAAAGACAATTAATTTAGCCAAATCAGCAGTTATCAAAAATCGCCAAAAAAGAGCCAAATCATAAATATGAAGCGAAACGTCTTAAAAAATCGCCAGATTTCTGGACTTTGGCGATAAATTCGCCAATATGGCAACCCTTCTCCACAAGACCACAAAACAAAAGTAGAACCGCGCATGCGCAGTGCTCCGCCGATACATCTGCGAGAAAAATGCATTATTGCGCAAAACGCAGCAAACACGCACTAAGCAAGACTCAAACACGTGCAGAGAAATAAATGGCAATTAAAAACTGAAATTTCAATACAAAAGTAACTTGTAACTGTAACTGTTGAAAAAGTGCTAAAATAGGAACTAACTTAGTTACCGCGTTTTGTTACTTTTGGAAAATAGTAATGAAGTTACCGTTACAGTTACTCAAAAAGTAACTAGTTACAGTAACTAGTTACTTTTGTAACAAGTTACTGCCCACCTCTGTTAAAATGTATAATCGATGGATAATTTCAACCTTAATAATAACAAAAAATAATCCCCCCCCCCGGGATAAGTTAAGAACGCTGTGGGACTAATATCAGCTGTTTAGAAGCATATCAAACCATTCAACAATTTCTCACAAAATTTCGGGGGAGCCCGGGCCCCTTGGGCCCCCCCATAGATCCGCGCCTGGTTTAGCCTACCCATTGAAAACATTCTTTCAACTTATTCAAAATTTGGAAAGTTTGATAAAAAAAATGCAAACAACAGCTAAGATATTAAAAAGTATGCGTTGACGCTATGCGCTAAAAAACCGCGAAAACTTTACGGCGTAGCTTCAAGCGACAACTATCCAAAAAAATGTGGCCACAAGCGTTAGCGTAAACAAAAAGTCTACGCCGCAAGTATACGGCGTAGAACTTGCGGCGTATACGTACATCTCTGCATTTGACAGAGTTTTACTATGGACATAGGCTAAAAGTACTCCCAGAATGCGCAATTTTAAGGTATTTTTTCAAAATTTTCTGGGGAATCAGCCCCCCCAAATCCACTTCTATATGCTTCGCTTTAGCAAACTCTTTGAGGAAGGCACTGACATATTGCAACAGTGTTTATTTGCACCCACCCGGAAATTTTTAGCTTGTTATGCCCCGTCTGGTGCGACTTTCCGTTACGGGGTGCGGGCTTGAGAAACATATTTCAAAACTATTTTTTATTTAGCGCCACTTAGTGGACGATAGTATTCACATAAACAAGACTTCAATTGTTGGAAACTTCAATCTGTCAAAATCGGTGACCGGGCCTGAGTCAGCAGTTCAAAGCCTATATTAGTATACGAAATTGCCAGGATTAAGCTGCCAAGGAGATTTCTCAATCTACTGTTAGGATTATGATTCATACAATCAACCAACAAATTCACTTGGAGGATTTTGGCAACACTGTTTCCAATTGTTCACTCTCTGTTCACAGCTTGGGCTAGTTTGGTTGAAGAGTTGCGGGAAAAATAGAGCAGTCGCGGGTTGCGGGTTTTTGGGCTTGTTTTTGTTTGTTACTGCGGGTTTTTGGGCTTGTTTTTGGAGCAATATTAAGCATAAAATAGCAAAAAATCACAACAGTTTTCATTGAAATTCTATAAACTTCGCTTTACAGTGAATGAATCAGAGTGAATTTTAAGTGAACTTTTTTTCTGTTAAACTGGATAAGCGCATTTAGCGCCTTAGCGGAAAAGTGATGGAAACGTCACGTGAAGGAGGAATGGTATGGCCGCTTGTTTAATCTATTAATTATTACCTGCTCCCGGTCAGGGGCGCTGGAAGCGGGAGGGAAGGGGCGAATGCCTCCCTGCCCTCAATTTTTCTGTAGATGGGGGGCAGGGGAGCAATTGTGCCCTTTTAAGGTCATGTAAGCTACTCAGAGGTGGGCAGTAGCGCGCTACGTTTTTGGTAAAAGTAGCGGTAGCGGCGCTACTTTTTAGTTGGAGTAGCGGCTGCAGTAGCGGCGCTATTTTTTTCCAAAGTAGCGGGAGAGGCGCTACTTTTTTTTCAGTCGCACTCCGCTACCGCTACTTTTTAATTTAAAATGAATAAACTACTCGTTTTTTTCGCAACACTGGCGTGGTCAAGCAGCTATATTATATAGGCTATGGCCTATATAATCGGCTTAGTTGCAAAGTTTCGGTCTTTTGGGAATCTCGTTTTCTGGTGTGGAGCTGCGATCAAGGTATGAATTCGATAACGTTCATTTTAATTTTAATAATAGCCGAAGTAAAGTTGTATATATATGGTTTATTTTATATAGAATATATAGACTACATGTGCACAGTGAGCATTACCTCATCAGTCATCACCAATGTTAAGATGTCCAAAAATAAGGTTTTTTATCGTGTTGGTTAAAGTAAAACTGTTGACAAATGGTTAGCTAAGATATTTGTTGCTGATAAAAATTTCTTACACGATGGTTTTTGTTAAAAGAAATCATTACAGGGCTATTTTGTGTGATTTGTTTTGCTTACAACTTAGAAGTTACAACATAGTTTATTTTATTTCTAAACAGCTCATTTATTTCTAGCTGACGTCAACTTCTTCGGCGAATATCTCCGTGTGATGAAGCCTATCTGCAAGGCTTTAGACATTCTCCAGGGCGAGTCCAAAGCGTATTACGGAGTCTTGCTTCCAACCATTACAATTTGCACGAAGAAGTTGACCGAGATCAGTGATCTTGTGACCTGTGAGGAGTTGAAAGTGAAAGTCCTTGAAGGGGTGAAGAAACGATTCAACAAGTGCTTCAACGACATGAAATGTCTTATGGCATCATGTCTTCATCCCTCCTTCAAGACGTCGTGGCTACAATTTCTGCACTACGTTTCCACGGATGATGCTGACGCACTGCGAGAAAAAGTCAAGACAGATGTGATTCGACTGTTGCAGGAGACATTAAGCCAGGTTGATACCGAGAAGAGTGACACCAACACTAGTCACCACTCCAGGGATGAATTTTTTGGTGTGTTGTGGCGCCATTCCGTGAAACGTCGGTGCAGAAGGAAACAGCAATTGTGGACACCTTTTTTTCGGACAGGAGCAATCAAAGTCCTTGAGCTTTTCGAATACCGAGTTAAAACATCTGTTTATTAAATACAACACCCCCATTCCTTCCAGTGCTGCAGTGGAGAGACTTTTCTCTGTTGGAAAAGATGTGCTAAAGCCAAAGCGAGCAGGACTTAGTGACTCTCATTTTGAAATGCTCGTGTTTTTGAAAGATGCATACCAATAAATATCCTTAGAATGTGTTTTCTATAACGACGTTAAAATGACAGTGTAAACGAATGATAACATTCGTTTTCAAGGTCATTTTGCGTCACTAGGGACTTGAAGAGTGTTTCCTAGTGTCATTTTAGACAAAAGTAGCGGAAGAAGTAGCGGTAGCGCGCTACTTTGGTCGGTAGCAGGTAGCGCGGTAGCAGGTAGCGCTACTTTGGTCGGTAGCAGGTAGCGCGCTACTTTTGTAAATTGGTAGCGGGTAGTGGTAGCGCGCGCTACTTTGGTCCAAGTAGCGATAGCGAGTAGCGGGCTACTTTAAAAGTAGCGGGTGCCCACCTCTGAAGCTACTGCACAATTTGCAATATAACAATTTCTGCTATATCGCTTTCAACCTAATTATAATCTTTCATTTTTGCTTCGAAATAATATTCACGACACAAAATTCGGTATCACAGTAAATTAGGTCCACATCATTATAACATAGCATGATGCCCTTCCGTGCCATTGTTCTTTGTATACCGGACACTTCTATCATTACTCGATAGATGAGCATTATTGCTATATCTTATCTTAAAACTTAAAAAAATGGCATTTCAGCAATAAAAGTGCCCTTTTTCATAATCCTGCCCCCCCTCAGTCAAAAGTCGTTCTGGCGCCCCTGCTTTCAGTGCTCTGTCTTACTGTCTACTAAAGTGTCTAGTAGAGTTATATACCGTAGGTGTCATACTCATATTGTTCACTGGCTCCCCACTATGGCTAGCGATTTTCTACCCTACCACGGTATAGATTAATGCTGTAAACCAGGTAGAACGCTTAGTAAGTTAATAAGATCTTTAATGATTGATCGTGTTTCGTCAATTTGGACTGATTTTGTGACCGAATTCTTCTCATTTTGGGCTAGTTTGTACAAGCAACAATATTGGGCTATTTTGAGCTGGTTTGAAATTGCTTTTGAGCTGGAAATTTTGAAAATATCTGGCAACCCTTCCCTGTCCTGAACAGTGAACAGTTTGCTTGGACCAGGCAGGGTTACCAGGTTGGCTTTTTTCAAGCCAAATTTCTCAAATCTGGCTCTTTTTTAAGGCCTTTGGCTGGAAGATTTACGGTTTGGCTTTTTTTTGTAATTTGGCTTCTTTTTGGCTTTTTTTTAAGTTTGGCTTTTTAACCAGTTAAGTTATAGATTTTTTTTTAACTTTTTAAGTACTGAACATATAGGCTACATCTGCAATTTTTCTCGTTGGTAATTCCGTAAAATCCTGACTAAGTGTGAACATCCCAGACAGCAAAATCCGCCATATTTATGTTGACTCAACATCTGCAAACGTTAAATCGATGTAAAAATGAAGGATTTTGTTGTTTGGGATGTACCCTAGGGTGACTACTGACCAGTCTTGTTTAATCCCCCGATTGTCTGGAAAGTAAAAAGCTAATGACGGCAAACATGTTAGATGAAACAGCAGAACGTCCATCAAGGAGATGAAGCGTCAAACTAGATGCGTTTCTTGGCAATAAAGGTCTAGAACAGTTTTGCAACTCTAAATTCAAAACGGCTTCTTCAGCTGTTGGGTGTAGATGAAGCAATACTTTCGAAGGATCCTGCTCATTGGACTGAATATGGTGCATTTATTCAAGCTTTACACATAGCAAAGGGACTTTCACCAGTCAATGACAGAGCAGAGAGAGGAGTTGCTGTAATCTAGGATTTTAACAAACTGAAACTAAAGATGATGTCCAACTTCAGTTTCTTTTGCAAGTTGTTACTGAATACAGGAAACTGTTTTCCAAATTGCACCAAGAACAATATTGTCGATAATATCACTTACCAGAATTGCATTTTGAAATGAATATCGTCACCAGTGTTCCTTAAGGTTCAAAAATTGAGAAAATAAACAAAATTCTGTAGACTGTTTGGTGGTCACAAAAAAGATTGTGAAATCAAGATTTGGACAGATTTCACGAGTCCTAATTTCTTAGAGGGAACACTGATCGTCACATATCTTTTATAGAGCTAATGCTATCAGTATCATACCTTTTGTGTTAAAATGTGTTTTTTCTAAATAACTGCTTTTCTACTTAAGATAGATGCATTTAATGTTCAGATAGGAAACTATGTTTTCTGCATGTTTTGACACAAAACTGTAGCCTACAGTAGACTATCTCTTGCTCAAGTGGTTTTTGAGATAGGCAGATTTGGTATTTTGAGGGAGAGCACAGTAACCTACTTTAGGGGGGAAGGCCACCGCCACCCCTAAATCAACTTCAAATTAAAAAAAAGTTTGCAGGAGTTATTTTTTCTGACAATCTCACCATTTGAAAGGGTGTCCCAAGTAAAATTCAATTTTAAGAGCCACTTTAATGTAGGCCTACACGAAAAGTTAAATCGTGCAAGACTCAACTAATGACTTGTAAATTTTTTCAAATATGATTCATGATTTCATGCCAGCACCTAATGTTTCCACTTATATGTTTGTATGTGCCTTGCAAGGTGAAGAGTTTATTTTGCCCCTTACGTCCTAAATTGTAAGTTTATTGTGAATGTGCAACAGTTTTCTAAAACAGGCTTTCTAGGTCTTCAATCAATATTTCACACTCTTTTTAAGAGTGCGAGATTTCTTACTGTTTAATTGAAGAATATTTTGAAGAGCCTTTTCTTAGCCAAACATACTTTTGTTCTGGCTATGCTCTCTGCAGTGCACCCTAACAGGCAAAAAGTGCTTTGTACTGTTAATTCGTCCATTTAATAACACCAAGTATGTGAT
The DNA here is from genome assembly GCF_918807975.1 of Aplidium turbinatum. NCBI lineage: Eukaryota > Metazoa > Chordata > Ascidiacea > Aplousobranchia > Polyclinidae > Aplidium > Aplidium turbinatum. The sequence goes on along the minus strand of NC_137472.1, from coordinate 43,179,598 downwards.
GATAACTTGTTTTTAGTACTTGATAGTCATGCTTTGTTTGGCTTTTTTTGGCTCTTCTCAAAAGATATTTGGCTTTTTTATTTTCATTTTGGCTGGAGTTTTAGTCAAGTTTGGCTTTTTTTTGCAATTTTGATCTGGCAACCCTGGGACCAGGGGTTTAGCTCAGGAAGGTTGGAACTTGGTTGGCACGCACACTCGCACAGGGCTTTCACTTGTGAAGTTGTGAAGAAATTTCTTCATTTCAGGAAATCTTTTCTTGAAAGAGGGGAAATAAAAGAATTTTTAACAAAACGTATACAAAAGCAAAATTTCTTCTCGTTATGTAGGCAAAGAAATTTTATAGGCTACGGTACCTATTTGAGCCAGTTAAATACCAAAAAACTCCATTATCACATTATAAGCGATTGAATGTCAAGTCAGTTGTTAGACTAGAATGTTTCTTGAATGGCTTAACATTTTGACCGAAATGTTATACAGAGATAAGTGGATACCGACCAAAAGCATGGTCAGGTATGAGCTATGGAAGTTAGGAACTTCATGTTAACCATGTACTTGAGAAGTTTGAACTATTAGGCCCAACAATCAAGTGACATAACCTGAGTTTTAGACCCACTGACATATTTTATTTACGTAATAAGATTGCCAAAACAAAAGCTTTATAAAACATAGCTAAACATAAAGTACGGTAAGCATCTAAACTCTTTGCAACCCTCACAGCACAACTGCAAAGTGGACGTTTGAAGAGAAATGTGAATAATAGCTTTGTGAATTATGCCAGAAACCAACCTGTTGACTGTGCACAGAGCAACGCAAGATCAATTAAACACAACCAATCAAAAAAGATAATTAAAAGCTTTACAACACCTACTAAACATTCATGATAAATTAAGTACGGTAGATCAAATTCTTCATTACTTTGGGATTGTGTCCATAGCTAGGCTTAACCTAGCCTACTTGACTGATTTCAGGATTTATATTGCTAGTATGCAGTGCATGCTATGACCTCACATACTTGACAAACAGCAAGTCTGGTATTGTGAGCAATATGTTGAACAAAAGGTTCAGTTTGTTTATTTGATAGTTTTAAAGTTTTTTGTTGCAATGATACAAACTTGTCTAAATAGCGCACTCACAATGCTGTTCTACTGTCAATGAGATAAGGCAACAATCTACTGTAACCATTTTATGATGTTTATATAATATACGTTATTGTCCAGCGAAATTAACTTTGCATCTGATAACTTGTATTTTGGATCAAATACTGTACTTTAATCAACATTGAAGAATAAAATATTGTGAACATATAGTGAGTTTATAAAATTGCTTTTTGTACTTTTAAAATTTTACAAAAAATGTATTTGTAATCAAACAATATAATTTGATAGTTTGGTTTATTTGAGATTAGGCTATGTATTGACATATTTTTCTACAGGGATATTTAAAGAAGGGGATACGAAGGCTTTTATTACGTCTGACAATAGAAGAGCTATTGTTTATCGTAAATAATCTCTGTTTATCGTAAAATGACAATTGGCACCAATAGTAGTTTAATAAATCTTGTTATGATAACCTGCATTGCGCTGTTAGCATCAGGCTTGGATACTCACAGCATGCTTATGGTTACTTGTTAATTCAACTACCCGTATACTTGCTTTACATTTAGCCCACCGCAAAGGCTTTGTTAAGAAAAACAGCTTTCTGGTAACTTTTCAACTGTCTTTCCAAACAAGTATTTTTTAAATATGCTCTATGTAACATTTACTAATTGTCTTCTGTAGCTGACTGTACCAGTTGCACTACAAAACTTTTTGCAATTTTGAAAAGAACCGCATGTTTCACGCGCTGCAAACTACCGCCCTGGTAGTGTCATCAGAATAAGGCAATTGCTGTGAGCCTTCGTATCCCCTTCTCTAGATATCCCTGTTTTTCTATAGAAGAGTTGAGCGTTGTCTAATACGGTAACAAAGAAATTAACAAGACATTATATGTTTGACAGTTTGATATCATTCACTTTTGAAAGGAATGTCAAAAGTCCTATTTTATTTGCTTTCAGAGTGTTTGATTACATGATTCTCAGAAACTGCTAAGTTTTTAAACTCATTTTTTTGTTAATGATGCTACCAGGCTAGTTGTACTGTTAACAAATATGGTTCAACAAACAAGGCGGGTTGTAGAAGATTATATTCTGTACAAAATACATTCAACGCTTTCTGTTGAAAACTACATTCCTGATGGGCGTGGAGCAATGAATCATGAAAATTCTGAAATTTTGCTTGGTTTACCATCACCACAACAAACACCATCAAGACTTAACCTCTCTTTGCGCAACATTGCTGCACAATACGAACAGAGATACAAAGAAACTTTTCCTGATCTCCTTGAAGAAATCAGGTGTGAGATATTTTGTGAAGATGAAAAGAATAATTCTTTAACTTTTTGGCTAGTAATAATTCTGTTGAAATTTGAGTTACCGTATTTAGAGTTAGTTCCACATCTGTTGATGAAATAGTTGAATGATAAATGTTTGATTTTACTTTTTTTTTGATAATTTTTAATTTTGCTACTCGCTGTGATCAGTTTCTTTTACTACGGTAAACTTGCATTTTTACTCATGTATAATTTGCAATATTTTATTTTTTTACTATGAGGGAGGAGTGTTGGTTTATGTATGTTAAAAATTCAACCAGTAACATATCTTACAATTTTGTTACAATAAAATCTACACAAAGAAAGTATATAACTGTTCAGAATACAAAGACTCATGCCTCAGGCAATGCTAAAGCTGGAGGCAAAATGATTTTTTTTTGTCGCAAAGTTGCTGTATGGTGGCCACATGCAAGGAGTGCATCGCTCAAGTTTTTTGGTTTTGTTCCTACTGTACATTAAAAATCTGTTCACTCCTAAAATTGTATGTCTTTTATACAATATATTATAATAACTTTAAATGGAGCATAAGCAACAAGTTTTACACAGTTGTGTTTCCAGAGATATATTTTGTGATTGTAAAAGTTTGATTGTTTTTTCTTGAACTGTTTTCAAGTTTGAGGTGTTCAGATTACTTGTCTTGAACCAACACTCCAATCGCCCACCAAGTTGTTAAAATATATAGGAGATAACCAGACAAGTTTATGTTGTAAAATAAACATCAAAAATGTTTTTACTTTCAGCTTATAATATGATGTGATTTAAAAGCTTTAAAATGATCTGCTTTGATTGTTTTTCAGATCTTTAAACAACAATTTATATATATATACATAATTAAAATAAATAATATAAGATATAAGAAGAGCTTTTGGTAGAGAGTTTGTCTTGTTGAACCATAGGCATACGAAGCCAAGTATCAGATGTAACATATTAAAGTTTATTACAAAATTTACAGAAAACCAAAAAAAAACTACATTGAAACAAATTTTGAACGTTTTCGACATCACATGATATCCTCTTCAAAAATAATATACCGAAGCACTGTGCAGTTTTTAGGTTTTTGCTGTTGATGAATTTATTATTTATATTATGTATATATATATATATATATTAGGGTGGCCAAAAAAAATGGAAATTTTTTATTTTTTTTTGCACACCCTCTCATTTGAGGAGGATTCATGAAAAAATGACACTGTGAAAATTTGAAGTGAATCCGACAAGAGGAAGTGCTCTCCCACCGACCTCAAAGTTTGCTTTCTTTGGCATAATTCGTCAAAATTCCTTGAATATGTGACGTAATTCTTTTTTGACTTATCTGCATTGCAGTTGCAGCATTTTTGTGTTAACCATTGTTTTACTCTGAATTTATGATACAATAAGTGTTTCCATATGCAGAAAAACATAAATAATGCACAAAATAGATCACATTAACAAGCGTTTGGTATGAAACAAAATGCACTAAACTTTAGCTAAAACCGCATAAAAGTATGTTCACCAGTCACGATCGCAACGCTTCAGGTGACAACACATTGCCCAGAAATTGCAAAAGAAATGTTTGTAAAGAGTCAAGCCATTGGTTGACTTTATTGCACTTGTTGGAAGCCGCTTTCTGTGGTGCTCGACCACTTGATAGAGGAGCTGGCGCTGTTGTTCATTTTTTGTATGGACTTCATTGAAGTCAGTAGCTAATTTGACTGCCCGCTCTGCACAATCATTGACGGCTTTGAGATGACGCCAAACTTTGCATGCTTCTTTATAATCATCACGATCACGCCATGTGTCAACAGAAGCAGTGACTCGAAAAGGTTAAGTGAATGCTGTGTTACAAACTGTGCCAAAGAGAGACGTTAAAACTTGACAATTTTGTTTGGGGCAACACGACGAACATCTTCGGGAAATGGGTCTTTCTTAAGAGCATTAACGATTGCCTTCTTTTCATCTGTGTTATTATCACTGAATAAAGGCAGTGCAGCAAGATCCTCACTGATGTACCACAAGCGCAACCTCAACTTTTTTCTGCCACTTGAGAAATTGCATTGTCAACCTCTTTATAATCCTCTGTGAGCTGTGACATTGCTAGGTCATTTGTAGGGGCAGATATTGATGAAGGTGCTGCAAACCAAAAAGTGGCATAGATGGTAGTAGTTAATATTACTTCATCTGCAACTGTACTGCATGCAAGTGGCAGTGTAATCTTATTGACCTTCATCTCGTAGTAGACGACGAAGAACCACACCCCATACAGGCAGCTAACATGGCCCTCAAGAGAGTCAACAAATGGACACCCACTCTATAGTGTTGACTCCCTTGAGGGGCTATGTCAGCTGCCTGTATGTGGTGTGGTTCTACGAGATGAAGATCAATAAGGTTACACTGCCACTTGCTTGCAGTACAGTTCTTGTGAGTGAAAGGTAATATCGCTACCACTGCAAAGACTCACGTTGTTACCAAACTAAAACGCATCCATCAAGAGCATATAGGAGAATCAAAGCACAAAGGGAGGCGAAATTCAGCTTCCCAGCTGACCTCAGAAGCTGACTTCACCCAGAGCTTAAGTGCATTATTTGATATTGCACATGCTAACTGGGAATGCCGCATAACAATACCAGAAGACTGCCAGTTTTTGATAGACCAAGGTGGTGCATGACAGATACTGATGACAACAGAGGACCCAATGCATCGGCAAGCTGCTGCAAAGTATAGAAAGCGCAAAGATGATGAACAGAGACGCAACAGAAATCGCATTGATCCAGTACCATCAAGTGCTGCTGCTTTCTCATCTGAAAATGATTAGCAGATGATGAAGATTCTTCCAGTGACCCACTGTTTGCACCGTAAATCCAAATAACACCAAAACAAAAGAAAACCCAGTAGGAGCAGCCATTACCAAAACGCTGCATTATCGATAATCCACTGTTTAATGCAGCACTGAACAGAACTATAACATCAAGTCGTCAAGCAATGATGATCGTCACTCCTGCTCTTGCTGCAGCTGGAATTGATATAAATGAATTGACAATGTCACATTCCTCTGTCATGAATGCCTCGAAACACCTCACGTGAAAGCCTGGCAGCTGCAGTGCTGCAAAAATTTAAACCAACAGTTACAGTTCCACTTGTTGTTCATTTTCATGGTAAACATTTGACTAATGCCAATGGCACAAAGTGCGAATCTTTGGCCATTGTAGTTTCTGGTATGCATGTTGAGATACTGCTTGGCATTCCAAAGCTGCCTGTTGGAACGGGATCACTAATGGGCCAAAAAGTAGTGGAATTCATACACGAGTTGTAGCAGAGCACTTAGCTGCACTTTGTTTTGACACGACATCAAGCAATACGGGAATCCACACTGGAGCTATCACTGTCATGCAGCAGGCATTTAATCGAAGGCTGCTATTTCTTGCATGCCATGATCTCAAAGTCGTCAATGATTGTGCAGAGCGGGCACTGGGCAGTCAAATTAGCTACTGACTTCAATGAAGTCCTTGCGGAAAATGAACAACAGCGCCAGCTTCTCTATCAGGTGATCGAGCACCACAGAAAGCTGCTTCCAACAAGTGCAAGTAAAAGCCAACTTGCCAACAGCTCCATTAAATAAAATCAATGGCTTGACTCTTTACAAACATTTCTTTTGCTTTTTCTGGGCAATGTGCTGTCACCTGAAGCGTTGCGATTGTGACTAGTGAACATACTTTTATACGGTTTTCGCTAAAGTTCAGTGCATTTAATTTCATACCAAACGCTTGTTAATGTGATCTATTTTGTGCATTATTTATGTTTTTCTGCATATGGAAACACTTATTGTATCATAAATTCAGAGTAAAACAATGGTTAACACAAAAATGCTGCAACTGCAATGCAGATAAGTCAAAAAAGAATTACGTCACATATTCACGGAATTTTGATGAATTATGCCAAAGAAAGCAAATTTAGAGGTCGGTGGGAGAGCACTTCCTCTTGTCGGATTCACTTCAAATTTTCACAGTGTCATTTTTTCATGAATCCTCCTCAAATGAGGGGGTGTGCAAACAAAAATAAAAAATTTCCATTTTTTTTGGCCACCCTAATATATATATATATGTATAACCATTGTATTTTGTTTAGCTATAGATAAATTTTCTGAATAGACATATTATTTCTGAAGAGGACATCATGATTGTGATGTCAAAGATGTTCAAAATTTGTTTCAATGTAGTTTTTTTTCTGTAAATGTTGTAATAAATTTAAAGATGTTAAATTTGATTAAGTTACTTGGCTTTTTATGCTTATGGTTCAATATATAAATAATAATTAATAATGCCTTTTTAAGTTTTTTTTTCATTTTTTAAATAAAGAGTTTTAAAGTGATGTAAATTTTGCTTCGTGTGGAGATACACGTACTTGAAGAATTGCTGATCTGTTTGTTGTATTATACTTGTTGAACATATCTATAAAGCAGGGCTGGGGAGCCACTGCAAAAAAGCATAGGCTCCAGCTCCGGAGCTATCAAGCATTCATCCACTAGCTCCAGCTCCGGCTCCGGAGCTATAAATTTTTAAACAGCGGCTCCGGCTCCATGCTCCGGCTCCATACTTTATCCGACTTATTCTTTTAAGCGGTATTCTCTTAACCGATGTTTTTACTTTACAGTGCCGGCAAAAAAAATCTTTACATTCAGTCGGCAAAAAAAAAACTTTACATGTAAAATCTGCAGAAGTTCTTGGCTTACTGTTCCCGCCAAAAGCATTGCGTCACAAAAATGCTTATAGTTACATCATTAGCTACTCTCCGGCATCACTTCGCCGTAAAGCCATTGCTCTGCGTGCGTAGTGTTGCTTTCCAGCTTCGTGAATAGTAAGGGGGGGTGAAATCGCACAATATTTTTCATTTTCTCAAAGTTTCGAGGTCTTGCAAAAAAATTTTCAAAAACTAAAATGGGTCGAAAGAAGAAGCAAATGGAAGAAAAACCTCGTGCCTTGACTTTGTTAGCAGGGTTGGAAAAAATCATGATTTTTTTAAAAAAATCAAAAAAATCGGATTTTTTTGATTTAAATCGGATTTTTTTGATTTAAATCAGATTTTTTTGATTTTTTTTATATAAAAAAGCGTCGAGTCTACTTGGGAGAAGAGATCATTTTAGTAAGATAGCAGAATTATTTTTAACCCCTTGATTGATTGAAAGGCTTTGCTTTGCAAGTGTTTAATCATTTTTATTATCACATTGTAGGCTAGCCTGTCTAGTGTCTATTGCATGGCACTACGACAGTTTTTCGAAACACAGTTTATCGAACGACAATTAATCGAACGACAGTTTATCGAAACGACAGTTAATCGAACAACAGTTTATCGAACGACAGTTAATCGAAAACCTAACCCCTAACCTTTACCCTAACCAGTAACCCTAACCCCTAACCATTATCCTCTAGCCCCTGAGTATTCCATTGCATATGTGCTTCGTCGTTCGATAAACTGTCGTTTCGATAAACAGTCGTTTGATGAACTGTCGTTTCGATAAACAGTCGTTTCGATGAATTGTCGTTCGATAAATTGTCGCGTCACGCTATTGCACATATTTTTAAGTAGGTGTGATATGTTGCTTTATGTGCATATCGAGATTGAGGCACGTCTCAGACTGTCATCTCACTACACTAAAATCTTTCCTTAAGTTTGAGCACACAGTACTTTGCTTTTTTGCTCAACTGATGCATAGCCTACAACCAGACTTTTTGCAAAGAAAGTTTAACTGTGTAATATAATTATGTTACCAACGTACCATACCAAAACAATAAAAGTTCAGATGACACAAAATTGCAGTTTATTTTGCATTGAGAAGTTTGTACATAAATACAAGCTCGCCAGCTTTTGCAGTGCCCAATCGATTTCGAACTTTTGATTGAACCAGACCAAAAGTGGAAAAAACTTGCTCAAAAACTATGTTTAGTGAACAACACTGTTTGTGAACTGCCAAGTAAACTAAGTTGCCTTTCAAAACATGCATAGCCTATAGCCTTAAGTATTTAAATATAACTTTTGTATTACAGAGAAGCAGTGAAACGTTTGTTGATGTATTTATTTTTATTTTAGCAAATAAAAAATCATTTGATTTTTTTAATTGATTTTTTTGATTTTTATTGTTTGATTTAAATCATGATTTAAATCAATGATTTAAATCATTTGATTTAAATCAGCCAACCCTGTTTGTTAGAGAAGATAGATTCTTTGATTGCTGTAGCCAGAGATATTGGGGTCTCAAGAGAGGCAACTTATCAATTAAAAAGGTGAAATATTCACTCATTGCAAAGATTTTGGTGATACATTGCCTCTCTGAAGACCCCAATATCTCTGGCTACAGCAATCACAGAATCTCCCTTCTTTCACAAAGTCAAGACACGAGGTTTTTCTTCCATTTGCTTCTTCTTTCAACCCATTTTAGTTTTTGAAAAAAAATTTGCAAGACCTCGAAACTTCAAGAAAATGAAAAATTTTGTGCGATTTCACCCCCCTTACTATTCACGATGCTGGAAAGCAACACTACGCACGCAGAGCAATGGCTTTACGGCGAAGTGTTGCCAGAGAGTAGCTAATGATGTAACTATAAGCGTTTTTGTGACGCAATGCTTTTGGCGAGAACAGTAAGCTAAGAACTTCTGCAGATTTTACATGTAAAGTTTTTTTTGCCGACTGAATGTAAAGATTTTTTTTGCCGGCACTGTACATCAGATTGGATTTGGTTTGGGATTTCAGGTTTTGATTCAAATAAACGATTGATACGTATAAGCTGTATACTATTAACCAATTTCGTCTGTATTCAATACTGGAGCTGGAGCTGATAAATATTTTGTAGCTCCAGCTCCGGCTCCACAAGAAATGTTTAAAAAGGCTCCAGCTCCGGCTCCAGCTCCGGAGAAAATGCTTGGCTCCAACGCTCCAGGCTCCAGCTCCGGCTCCAGCTCCCCAGCCCTGCTATAAAGCTTAATTGTTCTCACAAAACAGCATTTTAATATGTTTTGGAGGTACTAAGACAATGGTTTCAGGCTTCATGAATCTGTTTTAGGTTTAAATCAAATATATATATGTAGTTATTACTAGCTGAGTCCTTATCAGCCTGTTTCACTTAAAGGAGGATCATCAGAAGGTCCTTATTCAAATAGAATCTTTTTAGAAATACTGTAGAAATTTTTCAAAAAGAATGTTTTAGGTTTATATATATATATATACATTTGTTTTCAAATTTTTTCAATTTTGTCTCATATGATTTCAGATCAACAAGTTTAACCACACATGATGTACATCATATATTCTCAAAGATTACAAAAGACTTATTTCGTCTTCCACTGAAGCAAACATATTCAGCAAGAAGACCTACAGAAAATGGAAACATTGCTACAGCATCAAACATTAAATATGCATCTGCAAACGGAATTAATGCTGATGACGATCATATTAAATGGGGACATATTATTGCTCTCTTAGTTTTTGCTGGAGTGTTAGCTGTAAGAGCAGTGGAATGTCGATCTCCTGAAGCAGTTGATAGCATTGTTTCTTGGGTAACAACCTTTTTCGACACTGAACTGTCACAATGGCTTGCAAAGCGAGGTGGATGGGTAAGTAACAACAACTTAACAAATTTGACATCAGCCAAATGATGTTTTTTTGCGAAGCGTACCATGCAGAATCATGGACATGCTGTTGTTTTAATCCATTTTTTCATCTAATGTTAAATGAGAATTAAAATGGTAAAACAAGTTAGAAATTTGCAACCAGGTTCATTGTATTTCACATCAAATACCTGGGCTATGACACATGTACAACAAATTTTATTTGGTTTAACTTTGCTCATAATTAATTCCATTCAACATGCTATATATAAAGTGTTTATTAATATTTTTGTCAAAATTAGATTTCTTTTCAATGATTTAAGATGATGACACAGCTCCAACATATGATTGCGGATGAAGTACAACCGCAATCAAATAGAATTTATGCAAAGTTCTTCACCCTATTCGCGATAAAATTGGAATTTTAAATGCTCTGCAGTGTAAAAATTAATCGTTTCAAAATTGAATTTAATGTGAATTTACAAACCAAGTTAAATTTCCATTCTTCTAGCACCACTGATTTTGTTTAATATTTGTTCAATAACATAAATCATTTGAATGCAGAAGTTGATGTTATACACAAAAGTAGCCTTCAAAGTTTACCCATAAAGTTTAAAGATTTGGTTCATCCAATGTATAAGTTAGTTTTAATATAAATATTTAATAACCCTAATTGATAGTTTTTTTTTTTTCTAATTTGCTAATGATAAGAACACTGCTAAGCTACTGTATCGAGAAATGTTTTGATTTGCTCAGTACTTTGTCAGCAATTGGAAAGAACTGATTTTGTATCTTTTCCGTGTAAATACAGATTACGGGTCGTTGATGCTTTGATACAATTGCTTAGAATTTGATTATGCTGACAATTTTTAGCTTTTTTGGTCTAATTACACTGGCCTACATTTTCCAACTTCAAATTTGTTTTCTCATTAAAAACATGCAAACATAGCTATTTTTGGGGTGCTGGTTCCGAATCTGTGGTCTTCGCATTTCAGGCTGTGACACACCTATTTCAGACATGATATTTTGCTTTTTTTGACCGTAACTTTAAAACTTGATGTGATATAGGCAAAAAAGCACGGCACTTTTGGAATCAGCGCCCCAAAATTAGTTCGAAAACGTTGATCTCATTCTTATAGAGAAAATAAATTCATGCAGACCAGTGTTATAGATGAGCTTTCATAGAGAGTTGACTTTGTTTACCGTAAGTGTTCGTATTTTTGTGTAGAAAATGGGATTTTGTCGTTACGCATTGTACTTGAAATTGAAATAAACTTTTTTTAGAACATAATATTTCAGAAGTTATTGCAAATACTCTGTTGTTTGATTAAAAAAGGTTATTTTGTAGTTTACTTGGCATGGTCTTTATTTGACGTTGGCATTGTAGAATTTTCTTTGATTGTCGAAACCGTTATCAAATGAATTCTGTTCAGCAACCTACATTGAACAAGGATGAATCACGAGAGACATTCCATATCTTGAATTGCGCCGTATGATATTACGCTATATATATAGCACTCATACTTAACCGCTTTCATCATCGAAGTTATTTCAGCAGACAATAGAATGAATGAGCTATACCACCAGAGCGGTGAAGGGTCATGTTACAGTTACCGATTGCTGAAATAGATTTTTTTCTTGCAGGAAAACTTTGTGGAATGGAGTAAAGCCAGCGAAAACAGAATGGATGTTTCTCAAGAGAATGAATTTGATCCGAATAACTTTTCGACAGGAATTCGCTCTGTTATGAGTGTTGGTGTTCTTGCTGCGTGCGTTGGACTTGGTGCTTTTATGATGGCTAAAAAGTGACCATGCTTTATGCTTAGCCATGTATAGCCAGGCCCAAATTTTGTGTATCAAAAGTTAAGCATCTGCTACTCGCCATGTATTGGTGCAATGAACAAGCGTGAGGACAATGCGTCGTTGCTTAGTTTTGCAACTTATGAGCACCTTGTACCGGAGATGACACGCAATGCTTAGGAGAGAAAGGATGAAAATGTTATAAAACATTTGACGAGCTTGCGGAGTAACGAATGTCCCAAGTTTGGAGTCACTGGGCGGCAATACTTCAAAACTCGCAGTGTGTAAAATTCAATACAATTTTCTATACTGATTCGCCTAGTCTAGAGATAATTTATTTTGAAATTCTATTATAATTTAAAAATCTTTCCAGGATTTCACCCATCACTGGGTCGGGTAGATCAAACAAGGCTTTGTTTTCTGCATGTTGACAGCTTTAAGAATATCACCAAAGGTAGATTTTTGCAGACTGAAGTTCAATGCTTGAACGCTGCCGTCTTTACATTCAGCCAAATATCTAACCAAGATAAAGATATTTCGAAATAATAAATTTAAATGACATATCACTCAACATGTGGTGAAATCCAAAACTGTCAAGTCACCCTAGATTAATGAAAACAGGTTTTCTGCAAAAGTTAATTTTGCGTTAGTAACCTTGTTACGTCAAGAAAGAACAGGTTGTTTTTTCGCAAAGATCCCGAAGAATATTTACATAAATCATGATATTCCAATAACCTCTAAGCGCTTGACATTTAATAGTTAAGATTATGACATCATCTTATTGTATAAACGTATATTGCATATATCAATTTCCGCTCGTAATTTGTGTAATTTTGTTCGTGAGTGACACAATCGCATCTTGCCTAATTCTGTTCGAAAATCTCTTTCTTCGCGTAATTAACCCCATTTCAAAAAGACAGTTTTTTTCTATTTGCAAAAGAGTGATGTAGCAGGTATTTCCCCGCGGACTCTTTTCGCCGTTGAATGCATGGCTTATGATGTAATGACAATGGTAAACTATTGCTCATACAAACATCTATGTGTTCAAATGGTCGCCGTCATATTTGGGTAAAAAACATTTTCACGTCTCACGCCGGTTGCTTGGCTTTGTACCAACAAGCGTTAATCTTAACTTTGTGCACAAAGTGAAATGCCGAAAAGATTAATTATTATGAAACTAGGGCCTGGCTAGTGCCTTTTCGTTGTCAGCGAATCATTGCTATCATTTGTTACATCTTATGTAGACTTTACATCCTGAATAGCTGAATTGTTTTACCGGTTAATTATATGTTATTATAACGTGGATAGCAATTTTTTGTTGTTTATTTCAAGCGTACTGTGATTGTGGGTAATTTTTTATGTTTAAACTTGGTGAGAAACGACTTTTCTCATTTGATGTGAAACTAGGGCTTAACATTTTCCACATAGATTGCGTCAGAAAGACACTTCTATTCGGGTTTCGAAACGAGAGAATGTTTTGTTTTATTTTTTCCCCTGGTTATTTTTGTTTCACCCCTGCATGTAGCTGTAACTTTAGGTCAAAGCTTCACATGTCGATAACTTTTATTTTTTTTACCATTATGTTTTTCCTGTTTTCAGAAAGTTACAACTTTTTTCATGAAAATTTGTGCAAAGGGAGAACTAGGTCAGGCTCTTATCGATTATGCAAAACTCCAAAAGTTTTGCAGCTTTTTCTACCAAGTGATATGATGAGTGAATTCATTGCTTGATCCGATAATCACAATTCTTCTGTTTAGTGTTTGGAAGTTAATTTTACTCAGACGCTGGTAAGAAATCGATTGAATCTTTTTTGAATTCTATTTTGTCAGTTCAGATGCGTAGTACCGTTATTGGGAATATCAAGGTGTCTGCGAGTTATATTATTCCTATGCCGCAATGTTGTATACAACCCCATATTATGGTGGAGCCGAAAAGAACCACTGAGTGAGTTAATCGTCAATTCTTTCTTTGTTCTGGTGCGGATATTTCTTTCAGTTGTTATTTTGTAGAAATTTTTACACCAGATATCTAGCAGTGGTGAAATAACATTTCGATTGGCTCTCTCGTCTTCTGTGCATGAAACAAAGGTTCGATTCCCGTGCCGATCAGCTGCCACTTTGCTCACTTAGAAATTGAATAGAAGGCCATTTTCACGAAAGTTAATTTGGACATAGAAACGAACTGGCAACCCTATATATAATATGATGTTAGCCTTGTCTTTTTTTGCTAACAGATAATTTGCCTTGAGGGTGAATCAGATGATGGGACATGCTTAGCTTTGGTAGTGTGTCAAATGTAGTTTAAATGTTCTTCAATTTAAGTGTTTCTATTGTAAAAACACCGCACTTATTTATTTGTCCATCGCAAAAGTATCTTCATTATTCTTTCATCATCTTTTCGACGTACAACATCGCTATTTTTGGTTTGTTTTAACGTTTCTAAACGTTGAATAAATGTAAATGTGGCGATACTTCTCATACTTTTTCACGATGAGGTATATGAATGTTGTAGTTTTATTTGCTGTTGAACGTGCCCAAGTTTTCTTTCAGCATGCCTTGTCTAGGAAGTTGTGGCTTTGTGTGAACGAATTTGGTTACTAAGAAATTATGGAAAACAGTTTCTTCCAACGTGTTTCGAATAGTTTCAATGTATTTTTTTAATTCCAACTCATAAACTCCAGCGACAAACCGGTTGCATTTCCATGGTATCATATGTTTAAACCGTGTTTGGAGTTTGTGTGGACCAACATTGTGTGAAGATTGCGTTTAAAGAAAATTAAGCATGGTGGAAATGTCGGCTTTCTGTGTCAGCAATTCTGACGGTGGGGTTATTCGAAACGAAATTTTATTCTCTTTGGAAACCATTTTAATAAATTTTACTTTTTCGAAGAACATGGCTCTAGTAGGTCGTCACTTTAGCAGTATGCATTCTGCCACCCGAGGTTTTCGTGTGTTTCCTCTCGAAACAAGCAGGCTTTGATTTGGAAGCAAAAATGAACAAGCATTTTACTTTAAAACGAAATATTTTGTTGCGAGTTTCCCTAGCTGCAAATAAATGATTGAATTGCGTGTTTCTTCTAATTCAGCCGACGACATGATATTTCGCAATAAATTTGTTATACTATCAGCTACAGAAATATGATGATGCATTACTTCTTCACTAGCTACACTGCGTCCGAATGACTCATTTGTGCGTTTAATACTAGTAGCTAACCAGACCGTGATGTGATCGATGCCCATCGTTTTCAGAGAAATATTAGGACTCATTTTGAAAAACCGACCTGAAAATAACCGACCTTTTCTTACAGTGATTCAACAACTGTAGGTTTTGAATCAGTGTGAAAATTGCTGCTTGTGAAATGAAACTTATACAAACTTATCATTCTCTTACTCTCTTTACAGTAAGTTTAAAATTCACTCAGATATTCTCTTGTCTGCGGTGAGGGCCACCGCAGTATCTGTGTGCGCTGACAATTGATGTATTATTTTTTACTTTATAGAATCTGACATAAACCAGTTTTCGAGGCCAGCCAAGTATCGTATAGCCCTCTAAGGTTTGCTAAAGTCGTCTTACTGCGTTATATAAGTTGGCGAAAATCTTCAACTTTATATTTGGTGTAACAATTCACATGGGTAGGGCAAGAAAATAACCGCATGTTTTACTCGGACAACCCTTTTTTTTATTTCTTTGTGACATTTGTTTACTTTTGTAAATGGTTTTGCTGTGTTTTCTACCATGACAAATATCGGCAACATGTGGTTTGTTGGATTTCATGAGCCTGACCCTGCTAACAATTTTTGTAAAAAAATTCAAGTTTAGCTTTGCAAGCGCTATATCAATGTAGTACTGGGGAAATGTATCGTGCAAAGATGTTTTTGGCAGTTTTATTTTCATTTCTAAAATTTCTATAACCTACTTTGCTATCGCATGATACAGCATTTATAACCTTCTTGACTTGACCCACGCAAGATTTAGAACTGTTTGTTCCAGAAACTGCAACGAAACAAAAGCAAGCTTCTTTCTTTGTCCTCTCAATATGAAAGGCACAACACTCTCCGAACGCAGAAAGCATATTGCTATTTCTAGTGAGATGCCATGAGCCATTTCGTTGGAAAAATTGCCAACGAGTTCTTCAGAACTAAAGTGTTCAAAGTAAAATTATTTTCAAACCAAAATTCCCTTCATACCTACGCAAAATTTCTTTGACGTGATTTTGTTTCAAATCGCACAACAATTTTATTTCATTCTAAACCTATTCGCTTGGAGAATTAGGCTACGTTTACGTTTCAATGTCCCTAAATAAAACTTCGTTTCGAGTAGCAACATTGCAAAGCCTGAGAACAGAATGCTTGAATGTTATTGAATCAACCGAATGTGACGTTTGCGAATTGGCATTATTGAACGAGCGAACACAATAAATTACAGTGATTACCTTCAAAGGCTATAGTAAAAAAAAGTTTAAGTTAACGTTGATTCAACGTGTATTAAAGTAAGAAGGTCCATCCCAGTGAGCAATCAGTTTCTTGTTGCATGGATTTTGTTTGATGTTAGGCAACCCAAAAATAAGTAAATTTTTGCAGCTGGTCTTGTTGTGTTCGTTTAATTCTGGTTTAATTTCTCTAAAGCAGAAAACAACATGCGATGCAGTTATCTCGGGCCACCGTCCCTGCGTCGTCATTTATCTTCATGCTATATCCCAGACAGTTGAATCCGTCACTTTTACATTGATTTAACGTCTGCAGACGTTGAAACGATGATAGCTCAGTTGGTTAGCGTGTGGCTTCGTGAACAAAGAATCTTCAAGATCAAGCGCCGCTGGTTCGACTCTCGGGGTGTGCGCTTGAGCAACGCATTCTTAGGACTGCTCTCCATTCAGCGGCAACCAAATGGATGGAATAATTTCCTGGCAACAACATTTCAGCAATCGTAAACTTCGCTGCCAATGTCGGTAACCAACCCTACGTCAAAAGCCTCTACAACACAAGTATGCGAAACTACCAGGAATAACTTATCAAGGCTTTGTCAGTCCGAAGATAAAGATTTACAACCCACCAAACCAAAAAAGGCGGATTTGGTGTTTGGGATGAGATCCTGCTTGGTTGAGCATGAAGTTATGAGTCAGATGTAAAATCAACGTTAAATCTAGTGAAGGGCATCTCGTCTTGGCCTCGCATGCACTGCTGCTGTGATTGTGAAACAGCTTCAGTTCCTCTTCGTGCTTTGGCGAGACTGTGCTTATTGCTTATGCACCCGGCACTAACACCTCAGTTAATTTGGTCGAATCGATCAATAAGAAACAAATGTGCATCCTGATCTCAGGGAACATACAGACTAGAGTTGTTGCTGCCGTTTCAAAGCGCGTATGTTGTGTTTCTGTTATTGAAAGTCCTGGTTTTGTTGGTGAAACGGCGTAGCTACTAGCTATACGCGCACTCTACAACATTATTTGCCTGAAACAACATAACACTTTTATAACCGTGAAATTATAATAAAAATTTTTATTGCGTCATATCTATTCTTGGCAAAGCAAAGGAAACTCACCGTCTCACGATCACGTGATCACAAAGACAAGGCGTAGTAAACAATTCTGTTTCAGTCTTTCCATGGAAATGAAACTGAAAAGAGTGAAGCGTCATAGATTTCGCAACTACGCAGACAGTAAAAGAACATCATTTTTGCATTGTAAAAATGACGGATTTTGCTGTCTGGGAATTGGTTGCTGCTGATCATGCGAGTTATTCAACGTTTTTCCAGACGTTGTTAATTGTTAGCTTGGTTAATTATTCCACTGGATGCGTCCTGTGGAAGTTTCAATGGTGTTGTTTGGCATCGTGATTTTTCCGTTTCTCAGTTTTAACGCAGGCCTTAAAACTCGTGGCCTACCGAGAGCTCCTTCTCGGCGGCCAAATCTGCGTGCTTGGAGGCCAAAATACAATAACGATAGCACAAGTAAATAGCATTAAACTTGCAACAATGTTAAAATGATCACTTAGCGTTTGGTTACATGAGTAGGTGCTCACTGCCTACCTACAATCCCTCCTCGGTCTGCCTGAATCATACTTGCAATTGTTTCTTGTTGTTTTTTGATTTATTGAGCGCGAGTTGGGATAAAAACCTGATTTTGTATAAACTTACAATGGCTTTAACACGACAACTTAAATCCGTGGTACACATTCATTTCTCTAGCTTGCTTTTTTCGATAATGAAATGAAACTCAACACACAATGGCAAATACTCTCCAGAAACCACGGCTCCCGGCACGCGGCAAATGCGACAATCAGAAATTAAACGTCTTGGTCAGAAGGCGCGCCACGTAACGTATAACAGTAAAAGAACGCAAATTCAACGTTGCTTAATTCAACCAACCAAGTTACAAAATTCATCACAATTTCAATTCTAATCAAGAGGGCAATCGACCCGCCGGAACAGCGTTGTTGAAGTCTGGGCGACGTCCTGCAATAGAATCGTTGTACCACACATTAAATGCTTTATCGGGATTGTAAACGGTATTGCGGGACCATCTAACGACCCTAAATTGTTTTAACTGCTTGCAGCTCAGTAAATTGTTTCAACTGCATGCCGCCTTTCATAAAACCCAACCATTTATGTCGTTATGATGTCACCATTGAGGGTGTGAAGTCACTAACCCACAGCGTTCTCAACTATGAAGACACGTGTTTTACCCACGGATGTCAACTAACCTAGTTCTCCTTTTTAACAACGATTCAATGTCCGACAACATTGAATCGATATAAAAACGACAATATTGCCAGCTGATGTAAATTAGCACTTCGGATTAACACTTTGTTAAAATAAACATCGGGAATTGCAAACAAGACTTACAGCGCTGGTGATCGCAGCTGGATATATTCAATACAACAGTAGTGACTATGATGAGCTGACCTAATTCTGCGTCACTCTTTGATACTGCATATTTTCGACATTTAATCCACAATCATTCTATTGCGAAATCAAATATTTGGCTAGAAGAAACCGGCGGCCAAACTTGGCCGACGGAGGAGGTAGCACAGGCGGTCATTCAAGCACTACCTAGCGGCCATGGCCGCCGGCTGCTTTAAGGCTTGCAACGTATCCTAGTCATCAAAGTTCTCTTTTCCACATGATTTCAACGTTTAGCGACGTTAAAACAATTGGCCACACATTTGGTTAGCAATTTCATTCTGTTACTTCAATGTAAAAATGAACTGCTAGGCTAACTAGGTTCTTGGAACAAATTTTTGCTGGTAGGGATAATTAGGCTACGGTACCGTACCCGATAATTTCCTTTCATTCCAAGCTGTAGGCCACACATTTGTTGATCCAAACTAATCATTTTAACTATTCAAAAGTACAAACTTATAGATATAAACATGATTTTTTTTTTGTAACATTTTCTTTTTTTTATTTTCTCTTTACATCTTAAATTTTTCTGAAGGTGTTGCGACCGTGCTAAATTTCTTTCAACTTAATAACTTACTCCGGTCACAAGCACGTTTTAACGTTCGCGTTTTGTCGCTTCTACCTTAAAAACAACTGAACTGACATGACGAATTCAAGCACGTTTTTGCGTTTTGTCGCTTCTACCTTTGCTATGTTGACGTGTATTGTTTTTGATATGATGGTCAGAAATATGAACTGAACTGACGAATTTTAATTTAATAGTTCAAACATTTTATTTTTATTCCTTTCTGCACGTTCAGCGACGTTAAAACGATGTGAAAACAGTTACGGCTATGGTTTAGGCTACGGTACCCAATAATTCCCTTTCAAAAATAAAATTTCAAAATCTCGCCGAATAGGGCACTCGCCAAAAAAGGCTCTCGCCGAATAGGGAACTCGCCGAATCGGACTAGCCGAATCGGATTAGCCGAATCGGATTAGCCGAATCGGACTCGCCGAAACGGGCCATTCCACATTTTAATAACATAAAATTACAAATAAAAAAATGCCGCAAACACCTTGAAGCAGCAACAAAGCAGTCATTATAAAATGAGTTGCTTGAATTTAGTTAGCCAAAAAAGGTATTTCTGAACTGCATCGAGCTGAAATCTTATGGCCTAGATACAGGGGTGGGCAAAGTTGTTCTAAGAAAGAGCCGCTTGCGGATAAACTATAAACACCGGCGAGCCGCAAAATCAGATGACACAAAATAACATAACAGCAATAAAAACACAATCATTGTTTATCCATATCAGTTTTGTACTTGACTCGCTAATCTCTGAAAATTTGGACGATAAGTTGTTAATGTTGTGCAAATTAATTCTTCCAAGTGTTCATTTGTCAAGGTTGCACCATGTTTTGAATTTAAAAAGTTATAAATTCTTATAAAACTGAATAAATAAATTCTGGTGTTACTTCTATGCTTCAATTAATTTGCTGCTTAGCGACTTATGAAACTTCCAATAGTTGCTGACTGAACGCAAAATGAGCCAGGAGAGGCACAATGTTGTTTTTGCAACGTCACAATTCTATTGTTTAACAATGGTTACAGTAAGAGACTCCTTTTTGATCTTTGTATTGTATTGGGTGTAAATTAGATTTCGAAGAAAGTGTAAGTAACAAATTTTAATTTTTACAAACCGATTTTCTCGCCTCTGTCAATGTGGCACCCATGGCTCGAGCCATGCCTGCCATACCTTAGGTACATCACTGCTTGGTTGAATTTGCGAGAGAACATATTTATAAAATATAAACTTAATTTTTTTGTAATATTAAGATTCAATACAAGAGCCACAGAATATGTGTTGAAGAGTTGTGCCCACCATTGGCCTAGAAGCTTACACAAAAACACTATGAATGATCTATGACAAGGTGGTCCAAGACTGCGAACATGAAGGGCCACATTAGGATCTGAGAAAAACTTCACGGGCCGCATAGTGAGAAATGATAAGGCGTTGCTGAAAGTAGAAACGTTGTTAAATAAAAACTTAATTAGGTTGCGATTTTAAACTTCTTTTCTATAGATCGATCTGTGTTAGCTACATTCTTACTGTTCGCAGGCTATGAACATTAACAAATCTTGTCGCTGACAAAATACAGTTGCAATGAAAGGACTGAGTTTGCTGTTCTGATCGACCTAATGTTTTGCTGCACGTCTAACTCACTAAGTTTTTAATCTCTGCTTGCGACTCAAAAAGTGATTTTCAGCTGGTAAAAAAGATGCGATACATAACACGTCAACAAATTAGCAAACCAAAACAAATTATTGTTTTTTGCTTTTGCATATAGTGTCGATCTTTAGTTTAAATTCAGTGGTCGACAGACGTAAGCAGGCATCCAGGGTTTCATCGGCCATTCTGTTCCGTGTGTCGCTTTTTAATCGCTTCATAAGGGAGAAAGTGCCTTCATAACTGAGAAAGTGCTAGCAACAAAAGCAAAATATCAACGCACGTTTGTGTCGTCACAAACCGACATTGTTCCCTCATAGTTACCTATTGACCCGATTATGCGCGACTTATTTAGGGTTGTGGCGAAGGTAATGTATTTATAAAACGTAGGTGTATTTTTAAACCTTGGATTTAGCACTAATAATTCAGGCATGCACAAAGCATTTGCGGACCACACAAAAGCTTCACGCGGGCCGCATGCGGCCCGCGTGCCAGGGTTTGGACCACCCTGATCCTGATCTATGATATGAGATATATAATGTAGTTCTAAGTAATACGTTACGAGGCTTTTAAACTCAGTTTTTCTTTATTATTAAAAAGTCTGTAAAAAAATAAAAGCATCTTCATGCTGAAGTGACTAGGTGCTAACGCACCGGTATACCATGTAGGCTACTTTATTCTCGGAATAAGACAGTTCATTTGAGAAAGTCTAGCAGTTTCAAGGCAGTTTGGCTATTTGACCGGCGCCGGTCTTTGAATCTGAAACACTATTTGACCGGTCATGACGTCACTATATAGGCATTTTTTTCTTTTCCTCTTTCAAAGCAAAAGACAAGAGTGCCTATATAAGTTCTAAATTCGACAGTTATATTCAACTGATTCGGTGGCGCGTAGGATAAGTCTCCGGTTGGTGCTCCAGAGGGAGTGAGTCCGCATTACATTTTTGCGTCGTTCGGCAAACACGGTCACATCCTCTTATGACAAACGGAAAATTATCCAGAGAAATTCTTAAATTCAAGGAAATTAAAACATAAAATTAAGTTAATAAAGTTAGAGTTTTTTATTTTCTGAAATTTGAGAATTTCTCTGGGTAATTTTCCGTTCGTCATTACATTTTTGCGTCGTTCGGCAAACGAGCAAACACGGTCACATCCTCTTATGACAAATGGAAAATTATTCAGAGAAATTCTTAAATTCAAGAAAATTAAAAAACTCTTAACTTTATTACTCATATTTGAAGACATAAAAAATTGGGCTGTAAGCTACTCAAATTAAAAATTGACCACAAAAATGCAGAAGCCTAACGATTGAGTCACTTCGGGTCAAAATTTAGCTAAAAATAAAAAAAAAACGCTTCCCCGTAGTATCGAACTCATTCCCTCTGGAGCACCAACCCGATACGTATCCTAAGCGCTACCGAATCAGTTGAACATAGGAGTTGAATTTAGAACTTATATAGGCACTCTTCTCGTCTTTTGCTTTAAAAAAGAAAAAAATGCCTATATAGTGACGTCATGACCGGTCAAATAGTGTTTCAGATTCAAAGACCGGCGCCGGTCAAATAGCCACTGCCCAGTTTCAAATACTTTGTGGAATATTGACCACCGATGCAGGCCTGGCCACTGAGATTTACAAAATGAACTTTTTGCATGGTGTTGCCTGTGAACTATTCCATTTATTACCTAGGTGCCATTGAATGAAGAACTTTGTTTTATATGTGTCGTTCAAGCACACTCCCAGAGCTGAACCAGTAATACGATACTTGATATTGCTCAATGACACTGCATAAAAAATTTTAAAACTCCAAATAAATTTATGGAAAATTGCGAATTCCTACAGACAATTTACATCTTATATTTCAACAAGAAACAAAAACAAGCATCGCATTACGCAACCTTGGTATGCAAAAAGCAACAAAAAATTACATTTAGTCACAAGGTTGCCAGATTGTAGCGGACGCGGTCCCACGAATTACCCATAAGTACCCATAAGCACCATAAGTACCCATAAGCCCCATAAGTCGCGTCGAATTACCCATAAGTACCCATAAGTCGCGTCGAATTACCCATAAGCCCCATAAGTCGCGTCGAATTACCCATAAGCCCTATAAGTCGCGTCGAATTACCCATAAGCCCCATAAGTCGCGTCGAATTACCCATAAGCCCCATAAGTCGCGTCGAATTACCCATAAGCCCCATAAGTCGCGTCGAATTACCCATAGGCACCATAGGTAGTATTGAATTACATAGAAGTAACGTCGAATTACCCATAAGCCTGTATAGTGTAGAGTGTAGTCTATAGCCGTCTAGAAGCCTAGTAGTCGGCTGCATAGCCGAGTGGTGAGGAGCACGGGCTGGGCGTTCCAAAATATAGTTCGACACCGCTCAAGAGCAGGACACTTGAAGGCATGCCTAAAGGTGGACACGAAGATTGGCTTCGTTGCCTTCCCGTCCGCTTATGTGTAATCTGCAGTTTGCTGCAGCAGATGGAGTGTTTTGTCCGATAAAACACCTTAACATTGGACAATTTTCCCTATGAACCAGGTGACTGCAGCATAGCAATCGTTCTCGCACTCAGCCAGAGACTTAATTCTTGCTTTAAACTTGATAATTAAAGAAAAAAAAGGAATAATGGCAAGGGTGGGAATCAAACCCGTGTCATCAGATTCAATAGCCCTTCGGCTATACCACTCCGCCACGGAAGCACTCGTGAAATCTTTGCTTAATTTGGTTTATATCGGTAATGTTTCGAGAACGCTCACAATATTATCAATTTAGTTTGTTTTTATTTCTGACCATCACAACGAAAAAACAATATACGACAAACTTAGCACAGATCTATAAAAGGTAGAAACGACAAAACGCGGACGTTATAACGTGCATGATACCAAAGCAGGACAATCAGTTTAACATGACACGGTCGCAAGTCGCAACAGCAACCTGCAGATTACATATACGCTGACATGAGGCGTAAGTAATTCCACATTGCTTATGGATAATTCGACGCGACTTATGGGGCATTTGGGTAATTCGACGCGACTTAGGGGGCTTATGGGTAATTCGACTCGCGTCGAATTACCCATAAGCAACGTGGAATTACTTACGCCTTCATGTCAACGTATATGTAATCTGCAAGTCGCTGTTGCGATTTGCGATCGTGTCACTTAAACTGATTGTCCTGCTTTGGTATCATGCACGTTATAACGTCCGCGTTTTGTCGCTTCTACCTTTTATAGACCTCTGCCAAGTTTGTCGTATATTGTTTTTTCGTTGTGATGGTCAGAAATAAAAACAAACTAAACTGATAATATTGTGAGCGTTCTCGAAACATTACATATATAAACAAATTAAGCGAAGATTTCACGAGCGATTGCGTGGCGGAATGGTATAGCCAAAGGGCAATTGAATTTGGTGACACGGGTTTGATTCCCACCCTTGTCATTATTCTTTTTTTTCTTTAATTATCAAGTTTAAAGCAAGAATTAAGTCTCTGGCTGAGTGCGAGAACGATTGCTATGCTGCAGTCACCTGGTTCATAGGGAAAATTGTCCAATGTTAAGGTGTTTTATCGGACAAAACACTCCATCTGCTGCAGCAAACTGCAGATTACACATCAGCGGACGGGAAGGCAACGAAGCCAATCTTCGTGTCCACCTTTAGGCATGCCTTCAAGTGTCCTGCTCTTGAACGGTGTCGAACTATATTTTGGAACGCCCAGCCCGTGCTCCTCACCACTCGGCTATGCAGCCGACTACTAGGCTTCTAGACGGCTATAGACTACACTCTACACTATACAGGCTTATGGGTAATTCGACGTTACTTCTATGTAATTCAATGCTACTTATGGTGCCTATGGGTAATTCGACGCGACTTATGGGGCTTATGGGTAATTCGACGCGCCGTGCTCCTCACCACTCGGCTATGCAGCCGACTACTAGGCTTCTAGACGGCTATAGACTACACTCTACACTATACAGGCTTATGGGTAATTCGACGTTACTTCTATGTAATTCAATGCTACTTATGGTGCCTATGGGTAATTCGACGCGACTTATGGGGCTTATGGGTAATTCGACGCGACTTACGGGGCTTATGGGTAATTCGACGCGACTTATGGGGCTTATGGGTAATTCGACGCGACTTATGGGGCTTATGGGTAATTCGACGCGACTTATGGGGCTTATGGGTAATTCGACGCGACTTATGGGGCTTATGGGTAATTCGACGCGACTTATGGGTAATTCGACGCGACTTATGGTGCTTATGGGTACTTATGGGTACTTATGGGGCTTATGGGTAATTCGTGGGACCCAGCGGACGTCGAATTGTCTGGACTGGAGCATCCGTCCACAGCCTACCCAGCTGTAGCTGCTACAGCAACATCCCGAATACCAGCATTGTAGTTCGGATGATCTGCGAATGATACCTTGCTTTTCTGCGAGTATGAGTTCATTGCAAAGAAAAAAACAAACTTCCAGATCGAAAACGTTGCAGCCAAATAATGCCTAACTTGATTATACACCGAATGAATTTGTAGGGACCCGTAATGAATGTTCATTGTTTTTAACCTTGCAAAATGTTTTCTATAATATTTGTGTTCTTTTAGTTCGTTATTTGCGTTCTTCTGCTGTCATCGGGGGATTATAAACTTCAACAAAAAAACTAAAACCCTTGAAAATTGAACTGAATCGAAATCATGATTCGAAACATAAAATTAATCTACAACAGCGTTTCTCAACCTGGGGGTCGTGAAGGTCATTTCATGGGGGTCGCAAAGATATTCATACAAGATTTTCGAAATCGCAAAAACTTTCAAATAAATGAAAAATCTTTGCAGCAATCACTTTAGTATACAGTATAATGTTGTAGCAAGTGACTAATTGGTTGCACTGTTACGAAAAAAAACGGTACGCAGCTGAGTTGTAGGCCAATTTATCATCGTTTGTTCAGGTAGAACGATATTTCCCTGAGCTTAAAAAAAGAGATGCCGCATTTGTACAAAATCAATTCCCTACTGATTTGGATGTTGCTGATATTCCAGATGAATAACAAGACCAGCCATGTTACGATCATCAAAAGGATTCTTTCCCATGTGACTTTTTCATGAAATGCCACTCTCTCAGTTCTGGTGTGCTATGCCGTGTGTAAATCATACCCACAACTATCTGAACAAGCTTTTCGAATATTATTTCCATTTGCCACAATATATGCTACCTCGCTGCGAAAATCTTTTTTCAGCTCTTGTCCCAGGGTCTTGTCTTGTCCATATCAAAACGAAGGCAAGAAATCGAAGGAAAGTTGAAGATGATATGAGATTGGCGTTATCAAGCACCCCTAAACACTAATTTCGAAGTTGGCCATGCAGTTACAGAGTCAACCATCGCCTTAAAAGTTGTGACATTCACCATAGTTGTTTGAAATTAAATGTTATTGAAATGTATTTTTGTGCTAATTTGTATATCTATAAAAAAAAAAACATAACAGGAAGGGGGTATCAGGCTGTATTAATCACCTAAAAGGGGTCATGAACCACAAAAGGCTGAGAAACACTGATCTACAACCATAACTGAACTGATAGCAAACATCCATAGCAAACATCTGAAAAAGAGAATAGGCTACCAGAGGCTCTGAGGCTACGATACAAAATAACAATTTTAATATGGAAATGTAGTTGAGTAACCTAAGTCAAAAACTTTGAAAATGGTACGGCATTGCTTTTTAATTGTTTTTTATCTTTGTGTTCATGAAACAATAAATTTACTCATGAAACTTTTTCTGTTGGCGTAAATAATTGCGCATCCCGATATTTGAGGGAACGACATCGATGTCACGACATCGGCAAGGGACGACATCGACGCCACCCGGATAAGACGACCCGCATCAATGACCCTCTCCCAACAACACATCTCTGGTTTAGAGGTAGATAGGCTTTCTGTTGGTGAACACTCCTTACAAATGATTACATGCAGGAGGCGCAGCACATTCTATTTCTGTAAAATCGTATATTACAATATTTGTACCGGTATGTGTTAAGCTATCCTTTTATTTAATTTGATAGACTAACCTCTGTAGCTTATCAGTAAATTACAGTCAACCAGCGGTTTAAGGGAAACGGACTCGGTTTGACAAGGACTTGTTCTCAAACTTATAACTTAACCTAAAGATAGCCTGAGGCTCTGAGCAAGTGTGCAAGCAC
Organism: Aplidium turbinatum; assembly: GCF_918807975.1. Lineage (NCBI taxonomy): Eukaryota > Metazoa > Chordata > Ascidiacea > Aplousobranchia > Polyclinidae > Aplidium > Aplidium turbinatum. The sequence goes on along the minus strand of NC_137472.1, from coordinate 43,152,495 downwards.
GAATAATGTGAGTGCGCGAGGTTCCGAGTTAATGACAGCTGCAGCCAAACTTACTGTTCATCTTGGCATCGGGAATTTTAAGGGCAGTGACGATTCTGAAATCGTCACGGATTATTAACCAGGTGTTGCATGGTGACGCTGGTGATGCAGATGTAGCAGCGTTGCCCCTTTTTGCTAGAAATTAACAAAACTTATCACGATGAAGGCCTCCACCTTTTTCAGGTTTACAATGCAGACGAGGCAGAACATGGTTTGGTGTTCTATTTTTAAGAATATTAAAGTTCGTCGAGGTGAGGAAAACTTCAAGAGAAAGAAGTCAAGCAGGGAAAGGCTATCCGTTCTGGTACGGTAGAGTTCTATCAATGCTATCAATACTCACTGACTAAAGCCAGTGTAGGCCTAGTAGGTAAATAATAATCATGATTTTATTTGCGCCTATTGCGATGGCGTAGCCTACAGAACACTGTCATCACAGATGCGATACAACTGACAACAGGAAGCAGCGAAATTACATATAGGCAAGTCAGCTGGTCCCCTCGTTTTGGCTTGCCATTCCCGAGACGCAGCGGGTCCCACGAATTACCCATAAGCCCCATAAGTACCCATAAGTACCCATAAGTACCCATAAGCACCATAAGTCGCGTCGAATTACCCATAAGTCGCGTCGAATTACCCATAAGCCCCATAAGTCGCGTCGAATTACCCATAAGCCCCATAAGTCGCGTCGAATTACCCATAAGCCCCATAAGTCGCGTCGAATTACCCATAAGCCCCATAAGTCGCGTCGAATTACCCATAAGCCCCATAAGTCGCGTCGAATTACCCATAAGCCCCATAAGTCGCGTCGAATTACCCATAGGCACCATAAGTAACATTGAATTACATAGAAGTAACGTCGAATTACCCATAAGCCTGTATAGTGTAGAGTGTAGTCTATAGCCGTCTAGAAGCCTATAGTAGTCGGCTGCATAGCCGAGTGGTGAGGAGCACGGGCTGGGCGTTCCAAAATATAGTTCGACACCGCTCAAGAGCAGGACACTTGAAGGCATGCCTAAAGGTGGACACGAAGATTGGCTTCGTTGCCTTCCCGTCCGCTTATGTGTAATCTGCAGTTTGCTGCAGCAGATGGAGTGTTTTGTCCGATAAAACACCTTAACATTGGGCAATTTTCCCTATGAACCAGGTGACTGCAGCATAGCAATCGTTCTCGCACTCAGCTAGAGGCTTAATTCTTGCTTTGAACTTGATAATCAAAGAAAAAAAAGAATAATGGCAAGGGTGGGAATCAAACCCGTGTCACCAAATTCAATAGCCTTTGCCTTAACCACTCAGCCACGCAAGCGCTCGGGAAATTTTTGCTTAATTTGTTTATATGGGTAATGTTTCGAGAACGCTCACAATATTATCAGTTTAGTTTGTTTTTATTTCTGACCATCACAACGAAAAAACAATACACGACAAACTTAGCACAGATCTATAAAAGGTAGAAGCGACAAAACGCGGACGTTATAACGTGCACAATACCAAAGCCTGCAGATTACATATACGCTGACATGAGGCGTAGGCTAAGTAATTCCACGTTGCTTATGGGTAATTCGACGCGACTTATGGGGCATTTGGGTAATTCGACGTGACTTATGGAGCTTATGGGTAATTCGACGCGACTTATGGGGCTTATGGGTAATTCGACTTGCGTCGAATTACCCATAAGTCGCGTCGAATTACCCATAAGCAACGTGGAATTACTTACGCTTTCATGTCAGCGTATATGTAATGTGCAAGTCGCTGTTGCGACTTGCGATCGTGTCACTTAAACTGATTGTCCTGCTTTGGTATCATGTGTCTCAAACGTTTTCTGCCTAGACTGGATAAAGTGCAGGCCTTACTTATTAGAAGAAATGGTGTATTGAAAACGACAATAATAAAACGAAACAAACAGTTGCTTACCGAATTCTTACATATTCCCTAGTCACTCCAAATCTCCAGTTCTCCAGATTTATAAAACAATGACCACTCCAGTCCATGCCAAAACGTAAAAAGAAAGATCAACTAGCAAAAATTGTTAATGCATGGCCGGGTCACTCAAGCATGAAAATAGAATGGAGCAGAGATACAACAATAATATTAAATGGGCGGGGAATCGTTTCTAACATACCCACCCCCAAAACCAGAGTTTAACAAATGAGGGTTTTACCACTGTAAAACGATTACAACGAAGCAAAATACAAACCAACTAATTGCCACAAGGTGGCCAAATAAACGACAATGAACATGAATTATGCAAATATCGACCAGAATCAAAAATATTCGCGGTTAGCAAGGATCACAATTGCAACACAAAGGCTGGCTTGCATTACACACAAACTTAATAGAACATGCATAACAGTAGCCTACAGAAGGACATCGAAGACACGCCCAAGAGGAGTTAAAAAACCCTTTTGACCAACATGCTTAGCGATTGCTAAAATTAAGCACAAAAACATAAGTCTACCGACAACTGGAAGTCAGCATAAACGGATACACGAAAAACAAATGATAGCATACATGGTACCAGTGGCAGAAGTGGGGATATGGCATAAACAAAAGCACACATACAACCTAATACTGCACAATGCTATGACCAGCGCAAGTGACATTAACGTCAGAGCAAAAGTAGGCTACCAGAAAAAACACGCGACTGTTAAGTCGAGTCGTGATAATTAAGCAATGAATTGACAAAACACGAAAAATAATATCGCACATAGCAAAAGCATTAGTAGTGAGACAGGTGTGTGAAATAGTCAGACCAAAAACAGAGCTAGACTGCTACAGTGTAAATAACTGCAGGATGCAAATAGAAACAACACTATTAATGGGAGTCAATAACACAGTTATGGCAGAACTGCTGGATGCAAATGCATCGACGACGCCGCGCTAGCTGCGGTAGTGAGGAGCACAAGAATAATAATAGTAAAATAAACACAAACACGCAATACAATTCAAATATGAAACCTAAGCAGCATGAGCAATGTCAGTTGTGCAATCGTGCCAACCAGCCAGCCTAGAAAACAAAATTGTCATTTTAAAAGTCCATACTGCCCTCTAGCAGGCAGATCTTTCTGATGTCGCGAACAAACTCTGTACCGTCAGCAACCTTTACTCGCACGCGTCTGACAAGTTTATTAGTGTCCGGCATAACTTCCTTTACAATAGCCTTGGGCCAGTGCCCACGTTTAGTTGCCTCGTCCGTTACCAGTACCAAATCGCCTGGTTTCAAGCTTGGAGATGTGCCAAACCACTTTTGTCGGGGCTGCAACAGAGGGAGATATTGCAACAGCCATTGTTCCCAAAACTTGTTTGTGAGGTATTGGGTCTTTCTCCAAGAGCGTCGATAACCGTCAGCCTTCATAAAAACATCTGGCGGTAGGGTGTCACAAGCTGATCCGGTGAGTATCATACTTGGAGTCAGGGCTTGCAGATCATCTGGTGACGATGGGAGCGAAGTGATGGGACGATCGTTTAAAATTCTTTCAATCTCTGCTACCAGCGTTAGAAGGTCGAACTCATCCAACGTAGCGTTTCCTACCAGCGACCGCATCAATTTTCTTAATAAACGAAAAAATATTTCGTAGAAGCCGCCTTGATGTGAAGCACGCGGAGGGTTGAAGTGCCAGTTCGTTTCATGCCGAAGTAAGGCATCGGTGACTTTCTTTTGATGGAGGTTCTTGAGTCCTTGCCGAAGTTCGCGGTCTGCAGCAACAAAGTTTCCTCCGTTGTCACTGTACAGATCAGTAGGACAAACGTTTCTACGGCTGCAGAATCTTCGGTAGGCTTGAATGAATGCACTTGCCTCCAGGGATTGCACGACCTCAAAGTGCACAGCACGGGTCGCCAAACAATTAAAAATACAAACATATCGCTTAACACTGCTGCGGCCGCTCTTTACCATCAATGGACCAAGAAGGTCAGTGCCAGCAGCTTGAAAAGGAATGGATTTGTTTACGCGTGGAGCAGGTAAGTTGCCCATCTGCTGTTTTCCGGCGGTAGCTTTCCAAAAACGACAGTTCATACAGGAATGCAAGACCCTTTTGACAGCTGATCGCCCTTTGACAATCCAATAACGGGAAGCAATGGCGGTAAGGACTTGTGAGCATCCCATGTGTCCTTCTCGTTCGTGATACCTCATGATCACTAGATCGGTGATTGGGTGCTGATATGGGAGAATGATCGGATGCCTTCTTCCGCTTGACAGAGAAGATTGTTGCAATCGCCCACCAACTCTTAACGTTTCGTTAACAACATAGGGGTTTAGGGACTGTAGCTCCTTCAAAGCCACATGCTTCTTCAACTGCAGGTCGGACACGAGTTCCACCGGGGCGTCAAATCCTGGGTGGTTATGGAGAACTGCGAACACCGTCGGGTATGCTTGATGCTGGGCGGCTGTGACAATGGCAAGTTCAGCTTCGTCCATCTCCTCGACACTGAGCGAATCTGTCTTAACAGTCAAGGAGTCATCTCGGCATTTCCTTTTCAGGTACAATTTGAAGCGAAGCAACCATGCAACCGTTCTTTGCAGATCGTGGAAATGCGAGTAGCGGGTAAACAACCGACAGAGAGAGTCTGAGTCCGTAATCGCGTGTTGCTGAGCTGAGCAATATTCAATGCTTTTAACCTCTGGATCGTCTGACGAAATTCCGCCAACAAAGTCGGGCTGGTTTGGCCAATTGCTCGTGACATCATGCAAAAACTTAGGACCATTAAACCAAAGCTTAGCGGTATTAACTTTATCAGGCCAAACTCCCCGAGACGCGAGGTCAGCGGGGTTTAAAGTAGTCGGTACATAATGCCATTGATTGACACTGGTAAGCATGTGAATAGTGCTCAGCCTATTAGCCACAAAGGTGTGGAAACGAGTCGAAGTATTATTAATGTAACGCAGCACAACAGTTGAGTCTGTCCATAAGACAACACAATTGAATTTAAAATCACACTCCGTCAGGATAAAATTGCAGACTTTGGCAGCGAGCACAGCAGCAGTGAGCTCCAGGCGAGGTACGCTAACAGGCTTTAATGGAGCCACTCGAGCCTTGCCAAATAGAAAATTACAAATTACTACAGAATCATCATAAAACACTTTAACATAAAACACGACCCCATAGCCACTGGTACTGGCATCACAAAAACCATGCAATTCAAAGCGGATAGCACATTTACCAAAAAGAGTCAGGCTTCTAGCGATGGAAACACATTCAAGCTCTGGAAGGGCCTTTAACCAAGCTTCCCAATTAATGTTTACTGGCCCAAGGCCATTAAGGGGTTCATCCCAATCAAGTTGAGCGTCACATGCCTGCTGCAGGAGTTGCCTAGCAGGTAAAATGAAGGGTTGTATTAGACCTAGTGGGTCGTATGTTTGCGAAATCATGGAGAGAACGCCTCTCCGGGTGTTAGGCTTTTGTTGGATACTCACCCTCACCTCCATGCAATCGCTCGCAGCATTCCACACAACACCAAGGGTTTTCTGCGTTGGAAGCTGGCACTGAGGCAAATCGACCTTCGACGCCAAGTCTTCCTGCAACACAGAACTCAAGACCTCTGCACTGTTAGACAGGAATTTAGTTAAATGGAAGCCGCCACTTTGTAATAGTTCACGCAGTTGTTGTATTAGTTCGATAGCCTGATCCGGCGATTCACATGAATGACAAATATCGTCAACATAAACATTTTTTAAAACTGTGTTAACAGTGTTTTGATCAGCACCTGCTTCATTGTCTTTGGCAGTCATCCGAAGTGCGAAGGCAGCACAGCATGGCGACGACTTTGCTCCAAACACATGAGTTTGCATACGGTAGTCGACAGGTTCCCCCTTGAGATCATCGTCCGGATACCATAAGAATCGAAAGGCATCCCTGTCTCCTTCGTCTACACGTACTTGGGAAAACATGGCCTTAATATCGCCCACAACAGCGATCGGATGTTGCCTGAAGCGAAACAATGTTCCTATAAGGTTATTGGTGAGATCTGGGCCATGAAGCAGCTTGTCATTTAATGACACGCCTTTAAACTTCGCGCTGCAGTCGAAAACGACTCTAAACTTGGCCGCATTGGTCGTGCAGTGATGGGGCACATAGCACGTCTTCCCTGGTGTGTCTACCACACCAGTTTCAAGTGGCACAGCATAGCCACATTTAACATATTCCTGCATTTTACCACGATACTCATTGAATAACTCCGGGTCAGCAATAAATCGGCGCTTCATTCCCTCTAAGCGCTTGAGTGCCATAGAGCGATTATTGCACAAGTCCGGGTCTTCATCCTTCCACAACAGCCCTACAGAATAGTGTCCATCCACCTTCTTCACCGTGTCCTGCATGATCTGCAGCGCACGTTTATCCTCAATTGAAGGACAGGGTACCTGTGGCTCACCGATGTCATTAAAATCCTGCAACAACACATTTAACATTCTATCGCAAGACTCTTTTACGCTAAGAAAGTTTACCATTACTGGTGAGTTGAGTTGCCTATCGCCGCCATCTTTCCCATAAATGGTCCAACCCAGAAGAGTGTGCAGTCCACATGGTTCTCCTGGTGCGCCAGTACGAACTTCCTGCAAAAGATAAGCCTGGTGAAGATCGCTACCCAATAACAACTCAACCTTCCTATCTTTTAGTTCAGGGAACTTTAAGTCCTCCAAATGACTATATGCACTACTAAGTGCTTCGGTGGGGATACTGTGGCTGACATCAACAATCTGGTCCATCACCAGAGCATCTGCAACGGAAAACACAGCTTGCTCTTCCATTCCCTGCACAGCCAAAAAATCAATTTTCTTGTCATGAAAGGAGACAGCATTGGTGGTCAGCAACTCTACATTGCTTTTCGTCGCAGCAACTCCTAAGCGAGATACGAGGCTTGAGGAGCATAGACTGACGCTGGACCCTTCATCGATAAAAGCATAAGTATAGGTATAGTTGGAGGGGTCCCCAGCCCATACCTTAACTGGTAAAACCTTAAAAATTGTTGTCCCAGATGTAGCTGGCACAGTTGCGGACGTTGTTGCTGAGATGCTCTTCCTCGGGGAAGAGGGACTTTCCACTTCCACACGGTTTACATGCAGAAGTGAGTTATGCCTCGATCCACACGTTGCACAAGATTTCTTAAATCTGCAATCAACCACTCTGTGGCCTGCTCTCAAGCAACAAAAACACAGTCTATGCTTTTGCACCAGGGTTCTTCTTTCTGCAACAGGTTTTTGTTTAAACATCTCACACTTCCATAGGGCATGCGACTCTGCACACAAACAACAGGACTCTTGTTTATGGTTAGCAGATTGGGAAATCTGCTCTTGGGTTGTGCAAACCGGAGCACGCTTGTAGCCACCTTGCGGATTAGATCGAGCCAGCGATGGTTGTGGAGCTCTCTTAACATCTTTGCCTGGTTGCATAAGATGGCCATATTGGCTGTCGGCTCGAGAGGCTGCATCCTCGACCAAGACTCTTAAATCACCAAACGTGGCACAGTCCGATCCTAAGTGATTAACATTAACGAACTGCTCCTTTAGCTTATAAGGAAGTCGCAGGAACAGCCGTTGAAGCACCTCATCACTGTTTAAAAGATGGGACTTACCCCAGCCATCGAAACTGACTTCACACTTATACATCTTGTCGCAAAGCTTTGTGAGGCCCGGCGCATCCCACTCTGAAATAGGGGGTCCTTGCAGCAAATCTTCCTTCACTTTGGCCATGAGTTTTCCAGGGTTGCCAAACCTTTTTCTCAATCTATCCCATGCCATTCCATATGCTCTTTCACTATTTTGCAAGCAACTCAGGCCAGATATTACTTCCAAGGCCTGGCCTACACAATTGTCCTCCAAAAAGGCGATGCGATCTTCAAAGCTTAGATAGTTTGACTCAATGTATCGTTCAAAACGCCTTTTAAAGTTAAAGAACTTTAACACATTGCCGTCAAACTTCTCCAGCGACAACCGAGGACCATGAACATTTTGAAACCCTGCACTGAGCTGGGGTTGAGGCACGACGATGGGAAATTCACTACTATTATTAGCTTCAGTGCGAAAGGGAGATGTGTAAGGATTAAGAATATTACTAGCACTACTGCTGCCCTGAAGGATACCCTGTTCTGCTTTTACAGGTGGTATCTTTACACCACTCTCACGGGGTGTCACGTGACTGCTAGACTCAGCAGCTTTGCCTGTGTCACTGCCTGCATCCATAACTACCGATGATGTTTGATGTGACACTCGCTTGGATTGCTCTCGACAGCTTCGAATGAGGGTAGAGCATGCTTCAAGCAAACCATAAATGCTTTCCCCCATACGGTTCATCCTAGATTCTATTGAGCCTGATTGCTGTGGTTTGCATTTGAGTAAATCTAAACGTTTAAGGGAGAGCTTCCTTTGAAGTTCAAGGCATCTTTTCTTTACCTCCAAAACTTCAGAAGAGCTCAGGAAATCATCACTTGAGCATAGCTCCATGTCGATGGAAGTTATGCCAAGCTCGATTTCAACCAGCTCTTGTTCTAACACAACAAGACCTGGCAGCTCTTCGCTACTGTCATGTTGACCACTAATATTAGAGGCGGCCTCATGCTGCTCTGTTGAGCCACTAGCATAACCATTTGGCTTACTCCGTCTTGGAGTTTGCTTGGGCTTTTTACGAGCCATAATTAACACACAGCAATATACAAGCTACAAAAAACAAAATCTGTATGGTACTTACCTTTGGTGAGGTGACAATTGACCTTCACGATGTTACGGAGAATGTCAGTAAGCAACCTACTAAAATTACAGGGTTTAACGGTAACCAGTTCTACCTGACTAGAACAATGGCCTGACAGAGTACAGGCTTAGAAGCTTCAATCTTTGGCAGACCTGACAAGACTGCCCAAAGTGAAGATCTATTTACAAAATTTAAACCAAGTTTACAACGTGGCGGGCTCAAAGGCACAAACCAAAAAATGAATCCTTGGCAGACCTGAAAAGACTACCCTAGGATAACAAACAACTAGTTACAAAGTTCAAAGAAACTTTACAGCATGGCAGGCTCAAAGGCACACACCAAAAAAATGAATCCTAGGCAGACCTGAAAAGACTACCCTAGGATAACAAAACAACTAGTTACAAAGTTCAAAGAAACTTTACAGCATGGCAGGCTCAAAGGCACAAACCAATAGTGAATCCTTGGCAGACCTGACAAGACTACCCTAGGATAACAAAACAAATTACACAACTAGCTAAAGTGAGCTAGACAAAGGCACATACCATAAATGAATCCTTGGCAGACCTGAAAAGACTACCCTAGGATAACAAACAAATTACACAACTAGCTAGAGTTAACTAGACAGGCATAACCTTGCACCAAGCAAAGGTATGTTTTATAAATGATGTCTCAAACGTTTTCTGCCTAGACTGGATAAAGTGCAGGCCTTACTTATTAGAAGAAATGGTGTATTGAAAACGACAATAATAAAACGAAACAAACAGTTGCTTACCGAATTCTTACATATTCCCTAGTCACTCCAAATCTCCAGTTCTCCAGCTTTATAAAACAATGACCACTCCAGTCCATGCCAAAACGTAAAAAGAAAGATCAACTAGCAAAAATTGTTAATGCATGGCCGGGTCACTCAAGCATGAAAATAGAATGGAGCAGAGATACAACAATAATATTAAATGGGCGGGGAATCGTTTCTAACATCATGCACGTTATAACGTCCGCGTTTTGTCGCTTCTACCTTTTATAGACCTATGAACCAGGTGACTGCAGCATAGCAATCGTTCTCGCACTCAGCTAGAGACTTAATTCTTGCTTTGAACTTGATAATTAAAGAAAAAAAAAATAATGGCAAGGGTGGGAATCAAACCCGTGTCGTCAAATTCAATAGCCTTTGCCTTAACCACTCAGCCACGCAAGAGCTCGTGAAATCTTCGCTTAATTTGGTTTATATCGGTAATGTTTCGAGAACGTTCACAATATTATCAGTTTAGTTTGTTTTTATTTCTGACCATCACAACGAAAAAACAATATACGACAAACTTAGCAGAGGTCTATAAAAGGTAGAAGAGACAAAACGCGGACGTTATAACATGCATGATACCAAAGCAGGACAATCAGTTTAAGTGACACGATCGCAAGTCGCAACAGCGACTTGCAGATTACATATACGCTGACATGAAGGCGTAAGTAATTCCACGTTGCTTATGGGTAATTCGACGCGACTTATGGGTAATTCGACGCGAGTCGAATTACCCATAAGCCCCATAAGTCGCGTCGAATTACCCATAAGCCCCATAAGTCGCGTCGAATTACCCAAATGCCCCATAAGTTGCGTCGAATTACCCATAAGCAACGTGGAATTACTTACGCCTCATGTCAGCGTATATGTAATCTGCAGGCTTTGGTATCGTGCACGTTATAACGTCCGCGTTTTGTCGCTTCTACCTTTTATAAATCTGTGCTAAGTTTGTCGTGTATTGTTTTTTCGTTGTGATGGTCAGAAATAAAAACAAACTAAACTGATAATATTGTGAACGTTCTCGAAACATTAGGCTACCCATATAAACAAATCAAGCGAAGGTTTCACGAGCGCTTACGTGGCTGAGTGGTTAAGGCAAAGGCTATTGAATTTGGTGACACGGGTTTGATTCCCACCCTTGCCATTATTCTTTTTTTTCTTTAATTATCAAGTTCAAAGCAAGAATTAAGTCTCTGGCTGAGTGCGAGAACGATTGCTATGCTGCAGTCACCTGGTTCATAGGGAAAATTGTCCAATGTTAAGGTGTTTTATCGGACAAAACACTCCATCTGCTGCAGCAAACTGCAGATTACACATAAGCGGACGAGAAGGCAACGAAGCCAATCTTTGTTTCCACCTTTAGGCATGCCTTCAAGTGTCCTGCTTTTGAGCGGTGTCAAACTATATTTTGGAACGCCCAGCCCGTGCTCCTCACCACTCGGCTATGCAGCCGACTACTAGGCTTCTAGACGGCTATAGACTACACTCTACACTATACAGGCTTATGGGTAATTCGACGTTACTTCTAGGTAATTCAATGCTACTTATGGTGCCTATGGGTAATTCGACGCGACTTATGGGGCTTATGGGTAATTCGACGCGACTTATGGGGCTTATGGGTAATTCGACGCGACTTATGGGGCTTATGGGTAATTCGACGCGACTTATGGGGCGTATGGGTAATTCGACGCGACTTATGGGTACTTATGGGTAATTCGACGCGACTTGTGGGGCTTATGGGTACTTATGGTGCTTATGGGTACTTATGGGTAATTCGTGGGACCGGACGCGCCGCATGCTGTGGAGTGGTGTCAAATCCACGTCTTTTCGAACGTCATGCAGATGTTCTCACCACTCGGCTACGCAGCTGACAAAAAAACACCAGCACTTACGCAACTAAATAATTGAATGCGACATTTCTGTAGCTGGTCACAACTCCAAGAAAGCTTGGTTTATCTTTGCTATATAGGCTACCAATTAGCCTATAGATTTTTTTTTGTATTTTGTGCCTGCTGTTCAAAAATATCAAGAAGTTGCCATAAATGCCATAAAAGTTTACCCCTGATGAAGTACGATGTATTTTAATTCTTGGCAATGCCCTAGCGCACCCTAATAAAAAGAAACGTGTAAGTGCTTATTGCAGAATAAGGGTTGTTTACATATCAATACAACATTAGTCATGGCGCCAATGGACCAGGGCTTTATCGGTGCCTTGAAGAGACTCTACGTTTGTCGATACCTTTGAAGTCTTGACTATCATAGGAGATGAAACAGATTCAGAGGTTGACACCAGGGACAAGCGTACCTTACTGAATATAAAAAACTATAGTATTTGCTGTATTATTTGCAACCTTGCAGCAGCTTTTACCACAAAAGGCCTGGGTGTGACTCAGCCACTTGCGTACTGGTGTCGGACTATTCTGCTTCAATATGTACAAATGGGGGAGGGTTTCATCCGCCAGAATGTAAGTATGGCAAGGAGGAACAAAGTGCAGGCGACAGCATCTGCAAAGTTCTGTGTTATCTACCATATGTGCCAAATGGTATGCTTGTTCTGCATGAACTGGATGATGAATCAATTCAGTGGCTGCTCGACATCTGTCCAAACACCTAGACTGAGTCCTCGTCACTGCTGAAGGCTGTGTTGCAGGTGGCACTTATTATGATCAATGCCAATGTTTAATATGCACAATTATAATCATCAAAAATGTTATGTCATTAGTGTGTTGGTGACTGATATAGCTTAGGTTGACCAATGACCGCAACAGTAGCTTACTAATATACCGGTAGTACATACGGTAACTGTGCAAAAGGTTAGGCTAATAGCCAGGGTTGCAAGTCGATATTGAAAAAAGTAGGGAATAAATCGATATCGATAGTCAAACAAAAAAGTAGAAAAATATCCGATTTCGATAGCCTCCAAAAAAAGTAGAGAATATAGAATAGACTAATCGATATTAAACGCAATTCAAAAAAATACAAATCAAGTATCTGATTTTAAACTGCCTACCAGTGTTGCCTCTAAGAATTTAGCCATGGGGACAATCACCTGACTGAGTTTATTTCCCAACTCCTCCAAATTTGAATTCTTTGCATGCAGTGCCAAAGAAACAAAAAAGAGAAAACAAAAAAGAAGCTGATCAAAACTATTATATTTCCAATTGCAACTTACGGATGCGAAACATGAACAAAACAGACAGAAGAAAGATTGACGCAATTGAATTGTGGGGTTGGAGAAGGTTACTGCGTGTTCCTTGGACAGTCAAAGTAACAAATGAGAAAATTTTCGAACAAATTAAACCGGACATATCCCTAGAAGCTAGAATCGTCAGGCAGAAACTTTCATATTTTGGCCACATAATGAGAAGCAAATCCATGGAAAAAGACATCATGCTTGGTTTGATCAGCAGAGGAAGAGGAACAGTTTTATGAAATATTGGATACATAATTCAGTAATTAGACCAATTACAAAAGTACCCTAACCTGAAATATTGTTTAGAATTGCTAAATATTATTTTCTAAATTGTTAAAACTTGTTTTGAATGGTCGGTTCGGAGCCGGAGCGGGCGAAGAGGGCGGTTGTCTTTCTTTCGGCGGAGCCGCGGAGAGGCTGTTCGGGTCGGTCGCCGCCGAATCATCGACAGACGACCTAGTTGAAGACCGGTTGTCATGATCGCTAGAGCAATATTTTACCTACGATTTGTTGAGAGTAAGCCTTCTGGTCTGTGATTCGTCTTGTCTCCCATGACAAGGGCACTGCCGTCGTCGCGCGGTTGCGGCGTGCGTGCGATCGCTCGAGTTAGGGTTAGCTACAGTCTAAAATGCAGCTATATATACTAATACAGTAGGCCTACATGCCGACTTCGAATAAAACTTCTTTTTGGTTACGGTGTTTTGCCACTCTCAATTTCGCTCTTTCCACCAAACTAGCTGATGACTTGTAGGGCTGAAACATCGGGACGAAACATCTCAGGGACGAAACATCTGGCACCCAAGAATGATAGGGTTTTGGTTGTTTGAGCTAACCTAGTACTCACTAGGCCTAGCCCTATCATAACTTTCTACGCTTGATTTGAGTAAACTTTATTATTCGTCACTGGTCAGTTTGTGTCACAAACCTAAACAAAGTTTGCTTGGAATGGTAGCTGATGCCGCATACCGGTAAGTTCGGTAACGAACTTTCGTTGCCTAATCAGTACTCACACACCAAAAGAATGATTGGGTTTTGAGTAGGCCTATCTTGGCCCAATCATTATATCTTTCTACACATAAAATACATTATTTTTGTAAAGAAAGCCTGCTGAGGAGTACTACCTGCTAAGTGCTAACTCAGAACTGTTGCTCAATCATGCATAACTTCAAACAAAATGCGTATCCTTTCAACGCCGCTTGATCGGCATTGTTCAATTTTTATCGTTTTTCTCGCATCAGCGTCAAAATATGCTATGATAGCTATGATATCTTTGTCCATCGTATGTTATTAAGTAGAATTAAAGGCTTGAATAAAGTTGCAAAACAATCGAATAAAGAATATCGATTCAGTCAAAAAAAAGTAAAGAAAAACCATAAACGATATTGGCGGAAGAAAGAAAAGACTATGACGTAATCGATATTGAAAAAGTAGAGAATAGCGCTATCGAATAGCGATTTGGAACCGATACTTGCAACCCTGCTAATAGCTTAAGGTACCGTAGGCTATTTTGGATCAACGGAAATTTTCCAGCAACAGACTGCTGCTGGTCTGCCTTTGTCCGTTAAATCGAGGATTGACATGATTATATATACAATGTATATTATATACATGTATTTTACATAAATCAAATATAGTTATTACTATCTGAAGCCTTTACAAATTGTTTCACCTAACGGATCATCAGAAGGTCTTATTCAAATAGAATCTTGTATTTTACTATTATATTGTATTTTACATACTATCTATTTTATGAATATTGTATTTTACATACGTAGCTTATATGTAAAACCTGCTCAGTCCAATGTATTTCTGGCTTTCTGTAGGTAATAACACTTTGTATCATAATACTATACATAAACATGCGACACAAGACATTTCTTTTAATTTTTGTCATAGTATGGTTTTGCGGTATCTTTTATTTTTGGTCAACATTTCGAAGTGGAGATGCATCTTCCAAAAAGGTAGGTTTTTCGTCATACATAGTTGCATTATTTCAAAGTTTGGAAAGTATTTAACATTTGATATATTTCCAGGGATGTCTGGATTTTAAAGTTTTGTTTTCTAGATAATAAGCATTACATGTGGCAAAGTTCCAAGAATGAATGTCATTAAGACAAATATATTTGTTATGAAAATGATAAATTGCGTTTAAACCAAGAGTTCTATAAAATAACAATTACTAAATACACAGTGGCTATATTTATAGCAACTTCATCATGGTTGCAATGAAAAAACATTGATTGCAAACCAAATCATTTCATGGCAGGTGTTGCCAGGGTTAGAGTTTTGTTCTCTGTTCAGGTCTTCAGAACTTCCACAAATCACAAGTTGTTCAGCGACTTTAAACTTTTCTCAAATTAGGGCAAAATTCCTTTTCTGGCAATGCTAGTGCTGTAGATATAACCACATCCAAAAAAATAGTTACTAAAAACTCCAGATGACTGTAATGTTTTTGGCTGGAATTCATGCATTTGAGACTCAGTTTTTATAATTAATGTCACCATGGATGCCTCTACTATCACAATCATCAATGATTGAAGTGAGCAGTCATTTCATGTCTGGGTTTTTTTTTTCGGTCATTTATCGGTCATTGACCAATTTTTTAGCAAAACGTCCGAAAAAAATGTAGTCAATTCGGTCAAAATGTCCGAAAAAATATATAGTTAATTCAGTCATAATGACACAACAACGCTGTTTCAAAATTTCGCTGAGAAACACGACAACACTTCTCAGCGAAACTTAATGTTGTAGCTAGTCAGGAAGTGCAAATTTTGGTTTGTATCAGCTACTTGAAACATAATATTTTCATCAGAAAAAATTACCGAAAAAAATAAAAAATGACCGAATTTTTTCAAGTTATTTCAGACAAATGACCAAAAAGTCTCAGCGAAAAAAAAAAAAGTTTCATGTTATAGACATTTTGTAAGTTTGTAATCTAGCAATCTGTTGCACAATCAAAACTCTTCAAAAACATCCAACTACTTTGAAGCATTTCAAGCAGACAAACCTTTTCTAAAGGCTTTTTAGGAACAATTTGAAGAGCATTGCTTTCTTCTTCTGGCTATATTTCCACCTCAAGTGCTGGTGCCACTGCAGGTGCAAGGTCGCCAGTAGCCTACAGAGTGCATTCCTCCACATCACTCTGTAAGAGCATTGCTCTGGATGAGTCTGGTAGCTATTTAGTCTTGATTTAATGCAGCCCTGGTTTCAAAATATGATTGCACTTTTGGAGTAATTATCATCATCCATTTGTTCCTTCTTTAATAGATGAGACCTGGCGTTTGTGCCCTCTAGCAGGGGTCTACCAATTTCTGCAGCCCTTTTGCCATGCTTTCCAGTTGTTGAGGTTGGTTCTGTTTAGATTTCTTACACTGATGTAAGTCTTCTCTCATCAACTCTAGCCATTTCTTTTTTGGTCTCCCAGTTTTCTTCCCTGGACAGAAGTCTTCTTTGTTGTTACTGGAGGCTTGTCATCAAACATACGTTTCACATGCCCATATCATCACAGACGGTGGCTTCTAAGAAACTCACTGATGGATTTCACTACCTTACATATACAATTCTCCTAAAATCTACTTATCACGCTGACTCACATCCATTTTAGGTTACATGACTGCATGACCATATTTTTAGTGTTTTAATATTGTCAGTGCATAACTTTGATAGCCTACCAAATATTTTTTTTATTTTTAGGAATCTTCAATTTCAAACATGAATAAAGGTGACATGAACTGGCATGAGAACATTGCTAAAAGAAACATGAAGAAAAGACCTTTAGGGAAATTTCAGAAACAAAAAGGTTTAAGAAGCAAGGAAAAGAATTATGAAGATGGCATCCTTGCTCAACTGTTAGATCAACAAAATAGATTTGATGAGAAAGCTATAAATAAGAAAGTGATTCTAAATCCTGATGACTTTGACAAAGATTATGCTCATCATAATCTTGATAATAGTCAGAATCATGTAGGAACTTTGTCATGGAAGAATTTTGATGAGGTTGGTTATGTTGGTAAAACGTTGATAAAACCTGGAGAAGACAAGTACAGCAGAAATAAATTCAATCAAGAAGCGTCCGATATGTTGAAATGTGACAGACCAATTCCAGATACAAGAAATCCCCAGTAAGTATTTTTTTGAACATTTTTTTCATAATTCTTATATTATTTTACTAAAATCTCCTGTCTTCAAAAGAGTCCTGAACAATTGAGCATGTACTGGTATGTGTTTGTATTATAACCATCTAATCACAAAAACTGCAAGTTTTTCTAGACTCGCGTTTTACATACTATTATATAAACTTTGTTGGACAGAACAGCTATTAAACCAGTGAGATGAATATACTATATGTTAGATTGGAAAATATTGTACTGGACTAACAAAATGTCACGTTTTTAGATGTAAAGGTGAACATTTTCAAGTTGATAATCTACCAGCAACAAGCGTCATTATAACTTTTCACAACGAAGCAAGATCAACTCTATTAAGGACTGTAGTAAGCATTCTCAACAGATCTCCACCAAAACTGATTAAGGAAATTATTCTGGTAGACGACTTTAGTGACAGCCGTAAGTTAAAATTCATAATTCTTTCATATTTTGTTTATTGATTGTCTATAAACAGTTAATCTGTCTCATTGAAGGAGATAGCAAATACTTGATATGCCACCCAGTTGGCTATGTGGTAGAATGTGCATTATGGGTATGTATAGTGTGTATGGTGTTAGAACAGGGGTGTCCAAAGTCCGACCCGCGAGATGTTTTTGTATGGCCCGCGCCTGTCGCACAATGTGTTGTTTTCGGCTCGCAGATACACAGAAATCATACAACATCAACTTGCATTTTTTTTTAAATAATGAAGACGGTATTTTCTCACCGACAAGTCTAGGCCAGAAAAGTTAAAATCATTGTTGCATCATATTCATAATCGCAAAATCAACTATTATTGCCTGAGTGTTGTGACGAGTAATACAGTTGAGCATTCATTTATTTTCTTGGTAGCAAATTAAACGACCGCTGCTGATTGAGCGAAGCCGACATCAACATCTTTCGCGTCTTCTATCAGTAGCCGGATAAACACAAATTTCCAGAAATGTAAAAGTTTGCAAAAAAAAATATGTGAGCTTTTTATTGATGTAGCAGCCTAGTCTTTATGTATGCGTTTCAGCTGATGATGGCCAGGAACTCGCTGAGATTGAGAAAGTGCTTGTCTTACGAAATACCAAACGAGAAGGTTGGTAGCCTATATTGATATTACGTTTTCTTTTTTTTGTGTACAACATTTCTAAGAAAAATGTTACGTTGAAGCTAAATTGGTTGATTACTATGGCAATTTGGTTTTAGTTTGAATCACTATCAGGTCGTGTATACTTCTTCCCACATCAACATTGTTACAAACAAACTCACTAAAGAAAAACATAGTAGCATCTACCAATCAAATATTATGTGTGACCATGAACAACCTACAGATTTTTAGCTGCTGGACAAAACTAATGAGAATTGTAACTCGACATACAGTATTTGACCAAAACTTTTCGTGTATTTTTTCTTTCTGAAATTCAGTCTTCCCACATCTTCCCACATCAACATTGTTACAAACAAACTCACTAAAGAAAAACATAGTAGCATCTACCAATCAAATATTATGTGTGACCATGAACAACCTACAGATTTTTAGCTGCTGGACAAAACTAATGAGAATTGTAACTCGACATACAGTATTTGACCAAAACTTTTCGTGTATTTTTTCTTTCTGAAATTCAGTCTCTACCGGGTGTTTGATATGATGGGACTGCATTCTGCCATGAAGCATTTTATGCATTTGAACAACAACATATCATGACCTGATTTTTGTTGCATGAAATAAAAGGTTTGATGAGATCAAGAATCAAAGGAGCCGACGCCTCCACAGCCCCGGTGCTCACTTTTCTGGATTCTCATGTCGAGTGCAACGAACGATGGCTGGAACCTTTACTGGCTAGAGTTGCTAACGACAGGACCGCAGTTGTCTGCCCTATCATCGATGTGATTAACATGGACAACTTTCAATATATTGGAGCAAGTGCAGATTTGAAAGGAGGTGAGGTTCAAGTATTTGCTGACTGGAACATATCCAGCTGGTAGATCACGTGAGTTAATTGTGACGTTATTGATCATGGCACGAGTTAATGTGGACTTGGTTCAATGTGTTATCGTTAGGTTCGTCAATCACATCATATATCACAAAAGTTCATAAAAATGCGTGATTCAGATGACCAACACATTTCGTTTCCCTTCCACTGGGGAAGCATTGTACAATGTCGCGGCTTGGCTACGAGTTTTGCTATTTCAAACAGTTGTGATTGTATTTTCCATAGATGATACAAGCAATACTACCCCTTTTCATCAGTGACGACGCTCTGTGTATATTTAAAAACCAACATGTCTGGATAGTGGACATTGATGGCAATCTTAGACTGTCGTGATAGAATGCTATATCGATGTTGACTACTTTCTAGCAGTCTCACAAAGCTGTTATTTTTAGCACAATAGATGTTGAGTGGTTTATTATTGCGTTCAGCGTGATTTCCGGCTATTCAAATGTCAGTTTCAACGTTTGACGTAGATTTGTCGTGACTTCTGCTACATACCGACCCTGGTTTCTTTTCTACCAAATTATTATAACTGTTTTGCAACTTCAAGCATTTGCATTTTTATTGCGATCTTGATTAGTGCACAAGTTTGTAGAGGTGCCTATTTTTCGTTTTAAACGGTGCATATTTTGACAAGTGATGGCAACTAACGTCACCGTGAGAGTTATTTTCTCGGCAGCCGATTGTAGCAAGAATTGACAACGATAGACACCGTGTTTCGCCCATGAGGCTGGGCTCGTCAGTATCGCACCACTAAACATTGAATTGACAACGACTCTTTTCAGAATATCAAAATCTCTATTTTGTGATAATAACTTTAGCGTTCTATACTTTAAGGCACACTGCCCATAGAGCAAAATCCGTCGTTTTTACATTGATTCAACGTCTGCAGATGTTGAATCAATGTTAAAATGACAAAGTTTGATTTTCTAGGATTTGATTGGAATCTTGTCTTCAAGTGGGATTACATGAAAAGCGAAGAACGAAGTAAAAGAGCAAACAATCCCACAGATCCTATATTGTATGTTGACTCCTTATCTGCTGTCCGAAGAAACACTACCCACACAGCAAAACTTATCATTTTTACATTGATTTAACGTCTGCAGTCGTTGAATCAATGTAAAAATAACGGATTTTGCTGTCAGGATAGGCTAATAAGTTTGAGCTTACGATCCCGTAAGGATAGTTTTTGTTTTATGATTTGGAACGTGTTATAATGTTGGTTGCTATTTCACAAGTGATCGTTGATCGGTATTTTTTTCCTCAGGACACCAATGATTGCAGGAGGATTGTTCTCAATGGACAAGTCTTACTTCAACCAGCTTGGAAAGTACGACACTGCCATGGACGTATGGGGAGGAGAAAATCTGGGTAAGTCAACGTATTTTCATCATCGCCTATTCTTTTGGATGGTACATGACGGCTAACACATCGATCGCTTTTAAAAGTTATTGAACGTTGTGTACTGGTTTTCTTTGTACACCAAATTTGAACTTTTTGTTGCACAGTACGACCAAGATAGCAGCCAACACACGATTTCCGAACATGCTTCGGTATTACAAATTTTTCAAAGCTTTTAGTTTGTGGACAATTGTGAAGTAGACAACTCTTTTCTGCATGCGTTTCAAATGATTTCTGAACTGATTCTTGAAGCCAGTTGAGAAACATCGAAGTTGAAAGACATACAGCCATTGTTTTGTAACCAGCAATTTGTTTTCAGAGATATCCTTTCGCGTTTGGCAGTGCGGCGGCAGTCTTGCGATCATACCCTGCAGTCGGGTGGGTCACGTATTCCGGAAGCAGCACCCTTACACTTTTCCTGGAGGAAGTGGAAATGTGTTCACCAGGTAGGCTGTGAGTCGCTATCGGTGCGTGGACGTACAAGATCACTGGCAAATGAACCGCTGTGACGTCGCCTGATTTACTCAGACAGCAAAATACGTAATTTTAACATTGATTTAACGTCTGCAGACGTTGCATCCGGGAAAAATGCTATTTTTTCATCTTGCTACAACGTTACAAGGCGGAGGATTCAGTTTGTTTTGCTCAAGAGCTAACAGGTTATACGGTGGCATATGTTATGTTGTACGGTCGAAGTTCATGAAGTGCCTTCATTGGTGTTTCAATTTTGACTTCTTTTTGCTTGCTTTTGGACAAAACTATATAAACGATTTGAAACTTTCGTATTTGTCTGCGCTACTCCGTGAAAAGGTTTATCTGAAATGTTTAGAAAAAATCTGGAAGGAAATAATTGCTGTGTTACTAATGCCCAAGGATACTGTTTAGCTAATTAGATGCTTATGTTACTCTATTTACTTTCAATTTTGAAGGCACTTTCATTACGTTGGTTCATCATCAATTGATGTGTTAGACTGACTTTTTGGTGATTTATGTCAGAAAACTTGATAATTAGTTTAGAAAGTCGATGGTTTCTAAGAGCGAGCTCTCTTCAAACACACTTGATTGTGGTTGGCGTAATCAGCTACGACAACAGCTCGTCCATTTACGTTGAATAAACATCAAAACAGCGCATGATGTAACGAGGTAGAAAGATGTGGAAAATTGTCAGTACTGTAATTTTGCTGAATCAAGTGAGGCGATAAACTTCACGACGTAACTGTAGGATATTTTAACACGAAACTAGTGTATGCCTTCAATGCCTTTGTCGATTGAACAGGTTTCTTGAAAGACTGAGTTCAGGAAGTTTGGCTAAACAATACAGTTTTTTTTTTGAGAAAAAATAAATTCACAATACTGCATCAAAACCACTCGTAGTGCGATATTATTGAGCGCGTATCGGAAAAACGACTTAGATTTGAGAAAAAAAATTACATGCAAGCATGCTTTGACCATTAAACCACACAAGTCTAGAAAAACTCAGACTACAGTATGAAAACGGTTGCTTAACCAACTTATAACGTAATTATTTAACTATCTCTAACATAAAGGTCACTTGGAGAAAATCAGCATAACAAGCATTTATTCTTGCAAACACGGAAATTCAAGCAGGTTGGAAATTAACTTTGGGTTAGAGAGATTTGCATTCGCCTCATAAATCATTAAAATGTAATCACTGCTTACTAGTTTATCTAGAAGATTATTAAATTGTGATTCTCATGGGCATTACAACTGCGTTTGCTTGTCGAACCTCCCACAAACAACTTTCAATGATTGGAATTGGCTCGTGTCACTCGCGTCCACTGCGCTCTCGATGCTTTTCCACTTGGGGATTTTGATTTCATTTGTTTTCTCAAGCAATTGAAGCAAGAATCCCATTTCAATCATCCCACACAGCAAATCATTCTTTTTTTACATTGATTTAACGTCTTCAGACGTTAAATCAATGTAAAAAACGGAGTTGAATTTTTCCATGATTTTAATTTGTGCAATGGTAGTCTTGACCGAATGGGCACCTTGTAAGCAGAATAGGTTTAAATGACGATTTAACGTTATGTAACGTTATTACACCACGCATAAACTTGAGATATTTTGTAGAAACACGCGGAGAGCTGCCGAAGTGTGGATGGACGAGTACAAGGAATATTACTACTCTGCTGTCCCCTCCGCTCGCCTTGTACCCTTCGGCAAGTAAGTCGGCGCAAGGCTACAGGGCGTAATCACGTCGCTGTTAGGGCTCACACTGTAACGCAATTTAGTCAATTCTTTTGTGCCGCTCGTTTGACTTCGAAATTACTGACTGATCGCTCTGAAGACGTCTACCTCATCAAAATTGAGATGACTCGGACAAATATAATCGCTATCTAGTGTATTGTTGCCTTCACATGCAACACGTTGCCTTGTCTGGTAAAGTGCTGGAGAGTTTTTGAGAAAAATAATAAAAATGATCACAGTTTTTGCTTTCACACGTCACGTTCTTCCGCTATTCTTTTTGTTTCTCCGATGCTTGACAAGTCAGCCCACTGTTTTATGTCATCTCCTCGAGTTCATCTTCTTTTCCTGCACCTCTTTCCTTCCACCATACCTTCAATAACCAAATGGTGTAACTGTCCTGTCGAGTATCGATCCTTTCAAAATATGTCCCGCGGATTTCATATTTTGTTTTCAATCATTTGCCCTTCTATCTTGCACTTCAATTCTTTTTCTAATTGCTTTGTTTGTAATATGTTTTTTATATGATAATTTTAGTAATCTTTTATAGCAGCAGAGTTGAAAACCAATAATTTTTTTTTGCTGTGGTAGCTCCAACTTTCGCTTCCATATGAGATAACTGGTTTGATATAACAAGATAGTAGTTTCAGTTTTAATTGTAAATCTATATATCTCTTCTTAAAAGTTTCTTACATTTCCAAAATGACAAATTTGCTTGACCGATTCTTCTTTTTGTAACATCATTGGTGCATCTTTAATCTTGTGTAATGAGTAGGGCAACCAATTTTTTGACCTAAAAACTTGAAATTTTGACTTTATAATTTACAAATTTTGACCTAATTTTGACCAATAGCTTTCTGCGTTTGCAACTTAAACGTGAAATACAAAGCACATTAGAAATCAAACCGTTAGGTAAGGATATCTTCTTTTTCTTATAAAATACGAGAAAAATGTGGAAGACTCAACGACACCACAGCTAACGAACATGTAATGAAAGTCACTCGAAAAACTGCAAAAGATAAATATGGAGTGTCTTTAAATATCCCGAAATTACTGAAAGGGCTCTGCACTATTATACTTCAACATCAAGTAATGTTTCACATTATCGCGTTTGAAGTTCCTGTCTCTCGCCAAAATTTTTCCTAAAATAGAGAAGCTTCTCTCTACTGATACAGAAGTTGCTTGGGAGTTCCTCAACAGGCTATAAAAATGTGGTGAAATATCATCTCGTCCCATTTTCACAATGCACTTGATGTCATTCCTTGAGATTCTTGCTTGAATATATTTTCCAATTTGGCAGCCATCAACACCAAAGTTAAGGGACCTCATTTTCTGGTAAGCTTCTTGAATGGTGTATCGGCTGTCTTCCATCTTCTGAATTAAATCAAACAGTGCACTGTACTGCTCCTCTATTTCTGCAAGGTTAGTAGCTAAATTGGGAGCTTTTACAGCATCTTGAGCACGCCGCAGCAAGACACCACCATCATGGAAGCCTTCCACAATATTTCCGACTTGTGTTAAACTTCTTGAATAATAGAAAGCAGCTTTCAACCAAGGGACAATCTAGTTACATTTGGCTGTGGAGGTTGGCCGATGGAAGTAAAACTAGCTCTTCTTGACCTGTTTTTAATGGTCACTGCTTTAACCCTGGCAACCAACTCATCAACAGCAGGGTAGTTGGCTAATATTCAATCGTCAGTAGTGGGCGCAACAAGATTATTACCTCAGAAATTGCAACAAATGGGTTATTACGTCAGAATAGCAACGGAAATTACAACAAAAAATCAGTACTGTATGTGTGTAGCTTTAATAAAATATCAATAGAGAGAAGAAAAACTATGTTAAAAGAAAATTTTGACCTAACCATGAATTTTGACTTTTTTTTTACTTAATAACTTTGAAACCTCACTTCGTGTCAGCCTGAAATTTAGTTTGTGGACGTTTTATAAACTTTGAACAAAGCAGAAAAATTTTGACTTTATTGACTTTTGGTTGCCCTAGTAATGAGGGACCATGGATATGTGTATTGACCTATTCCAACTGTTCTTCCAGATTATTTTTTTATTGTCATTCCTCTTTTCTATCGACATCGTCCTTGCTTTGCCTTCCACTTTAGTTTTATTCCTTACTTTTTGCTAGTTTCATTAATTTTGCCCATATTCTGTATTCTTTCAAGTAAATTAACTCTTTTGCATTGAATCAATGAAAAAAAGCGTGATTTGTTGGCTGGGGTTATGTACTCTATACTGTATAGTCGCTTTCAAATTTATCAAATTGAATCATTCGGCGTCATATCTGTGTTGTGTGTTGGCAGCATTGATGAACGGTTGGCCGTCAGAAGACGAAACAACTGCAAGTCTTTCAAGTGGTACCTGGATAATGTCTACCCACAGTTACGGTGAGTTTTTGACAAACTTGTGATTTGCAAACTTCCTTTTCTACTCTGTGTATGATATTGAGAACACATTTTTCTCGCAATTAATTTGCAACAACCCATCAGAAAATCCTTTGTAAAATAAACATGTCAGATAGTCAGGCATATATTGAGTGACGTTGGAAACTATGTAAAAGTTGCAATTTTTCAGCGTGGTATGAGCTGTTAGTGTTCTTTTTTGCATGAATCGCTTTTAGATTTTTGTCTTTCAAACGCTTGCTTGCTTAGAGTGCCCAATAAGGAGTCGATAGCTTTTGGTTCGATAATCCAAGCCACCAAGCAGTGCATGGACACAATGAGCCACTCTAACAACGGGAACATAGGAATCTACGAATGCCACGGCACCGGCGGAAACCAGGTTGGACTTTTGTGGCAATCTAACTTTTCCGTCTTGAGACGTTGAATCAATGTAAAAAAGTTTGCTGACTGGTTCGATGCTCATTTCTCAGTCAGCAAAATATGTTTTTTTTACTATAATTCATCGTTTGCAGACGTCGAATGAAACAATGCGAGCAGACGTTCAGTATAAACAAAACGAATTTTTTGAGTTGCTGTGTAACAAAATATAAAATTTGAATTTCCATTCACTGAAACCTTGTCGAACAAACAGGAGTTTTCCATGACAACGGATAAGCAAATCAAGCACATGGATCTGTGCTTGACCGCCGGAGAAGGTTCCATCGAGGGGAGCGTCATCAGGTTGCGTCACTGCAATATCCAGGACCCAATGCAGGCAAGTTGATGAACTTCATGCGTAACGGTTTTTCTTTAAAAAACGTTGAGTTTTTTCTTCAAATCTTATCCTTGTCGAAAAGGTTACATCTGGGACTCAAGACATTGATTGAAACTGATAACTTTCACAAAAGCAGAACTCATTCCCGGACAGCAAAAATCCGTCATTTTTAAATGATTCAACGTCTGCAGACGTTGAATCAATGTAAAAACGACGACTTTTACTATGTGATTGAGCGCGTCACTTTGTGTTTCAATACACAGCTTGCTCTATTTTTCCTAATCGACTAAACAATAGTGCTGATCGTTGTATAATCTTGTATGGTTGAGAAGAAGCCCTGCGCATGATCGCCTCTATGATAAATGGAGGTGTTGTTTTGCATTTGTTGGACGAAGATACTTTCACAGCGACTAAAACAACATTTCAATCAATTTTAACTTGATCTTCTTCATTGCAGAAGTTCGACAAAAGCAATAACCAGTTAAGACTGGAAGGATCCAGTTTGTGCATCGACAGCAAGACTGCTGACAAAACCGGCTTGATCCTGTCACGATGTGATCACGGCATAGCTCAGCACTGGAAATTCTCTATGAATCTTTCTCAAGATAAACGATTTTAAACCCTTGTTAGCATCGTCACTGCCATGCAGCTCCATGCGTTTCTCCCAGACAAAAAAATCCGCCATGCAGTCGTTGAATCAATGTAGAAATGACGGATTTTGTTGCCTTGGAGGTCCTCGTCAAGTGACTTAAAAGTGCATTCTGGTGTGCGAATTGCAATATCATCGTTAAGAAATGTTTGAATAATGTTTCTTTGGATCACTTTATGTAGTACACTTTAAGAGATGTTCTGTTCTGATGAACTCAAAATTGACGATATCGTTCAAGTTTATTTTCCTATCCTTGAACGTAGGTACGTATTCAAGTGCATTTTCAATGTATTGGCGCAGTTTTCTTTGGTACTTTTGATATTGTTTTGCAATTATTTATTTGCTGTCGGTTCACCACGAATGACAATCCAGCAGTGGCAACAACTCTACTCACGATCGTATCATCTCGTTTCGACATGCATGAACGAACAAAACTTTATCTTATGCAACTTCAACACGCTATCCTTCTCTGTGGAATAATCGTCGCTTTCTT
Organism: Aplidium turbinatum; assembly: GCF_918807975.1. Classification (NCBI taxonomy): domain Eukaryota; kingdom Metazoa; phylum Chordata; class Ascidiacea; order Aplousobranchia; family Polyclinidae; genus Aplidium; species Aplidium turbinatum. The sequence continues at coordinate 43,125,747 of NC_137472.1, read as the reverse complement.
CCTTATTTTCATCTTCCTATGAAAAATTGACTCGCTTTATTTCAATTGCAGGATGGGCCATTGGTTTTGAAATGTAAAAATTGAAACACTTATTTTATTTGTAACTTATGTCGAATCAACGTTAAGGCAATGATCGTTGATCACTGTGATCATTTCATGTAGAATTCCTTTTGAAGTTTTTTTGGGTTTTTTTTTCGTGACCAACAGCAATCATCACGCGTATGACCCCTGACAGCAAAGTCCGTTATTTTTACATTGATTTAACGTTTGCAGATGTTGAATCAATGTAAAAATGACATATTTTAATGTCTGAGACATTCCTTTGGATGTTGCCCCTTGAGTTTTGTCACATAACAACACATCTTGTTTGTCTGTACTTTGCACCAGTATGGCGACATTTTAAAAAATATTCATCTGTTCAACACATACGCTTCAAACCCTGTTGGTGTTTCCGGAAGATTAAAGTTATTTTGAATCGGCGGAGTCTGAGTATACTTTTTTATACTGCGAGCTCGGAAACAGATGCCATCAGCAAACACATCACATTTTATAAACTGTCCGTTCAACAATGCATTTTTAAACCGACGACTTGCTTCCCCATTAGTTTCCTGGTCTCGCCATAACGTGACACTTCGCACTTCGAGAGACATCGCTTTATATGAGCTCATGGTTGTCACCACACGGTATCTTTTTTACATCGTTTTAACGTTGTTAGACGGTGAAACGATGTAAAAAACGGTTACCTTTGCCAGGTAGTAATAAAAATCGTGTTGAGGTCTCTATATCCTTTTGTTTAAATTCCCTTTAAACTTTTTCTTTGAATAGATTTGCATTGGTTCATGGTACGAATTAACGCACTATTATCTTAGAATGCTGGACTTCAATTTTCAACGGGACCTAGACAGAAAAACCCGTCATTTTTACATTGATTCAACGTCTGCAGATGTTGAATCAATGCAAAAATGATGGTTTTTGCTGTCTGGGAATCTGATTGTTTATTTTCCTTAACGTTTGTTCAATTTCTTTGCATGGCTGGACCATGTGTTTGAATAAACGCATGAGCTAATTTATTCAAAATGAACCTTAACGGTTTTTTGTTTACATATATCGCCCTGTGTTACTGTTGCGGAATTTTCTAACTCTTTACGTCAAGCGATCGCAGAGATTATTTACTTTTTTGATTGACTGATAATAATCAAGGCAGGACCTGAGCTGTGAAGCCAAGCATGTTTCCTTAGGGTCGAACCTCTAGTCAGCCACAGAGTATTCTCGACTAGACCCAGTGAGATCATCTTGCATTATCTCAGAATTTGTTATAAAGTTTTGCATGACAAAATGAACTAAGAAACTGTCGAAAATCCTTCTGCGGAACATTCTTATCTGAGCTAGTGATTTTTTTTAATTTTGTTTAAAGCATATTACAGAGTTGCAACAAAAGCGTTTACACAATATTTTGTTGAAATTGTTGGAAAACAGTTAAACTACTGTGTTAAAGTTTCTGATACAGTGTTCGTTACTTTTGCGTAGTTTGACATCAAATTAACAGCGAGGTGAACAAGTCGCTGTTTGATAAAAATCAATGCTATTTTATTTAGAATTTGATATGGTTGGCATTTCCGCCACTCTTGCTTAGGTTAATGGTTCTGAATCATCGATCGGATCTCTGATGCCATTCAGCAATCACAATGTTTCATTTTTACGACGTAGAACTGACACATTTGCTGGCTGAAGACATGTATTCTCACTTCGTGTGACTGCGTTTGTATTCTTCCCACATAGTAAAATTCGTCCTTTTACAGGATATTGATTCAGCGCCTGCAGACGTTGAATTATTGTAAAAGGTGAATGTTAGCTGTGTTTCAAAATTACCAGACTCTTGAAACCGACAATCATCACTGCGTATGTCGCTGTTGAAATGTTTATCTTAGATTTAAGAAAAGTTTTTTCTGTGCTTGCAATTTATCATTTGAAAGCTGTGTAGTGTTTCACATTTAAGCTCAGGCGAGAGCATAAAATAGTCACAGTAGAATCGTAGCCACACTAATCAATCTACACTATTTCATAAACTTTCTCAGCGTTGTTGTTGGATGGTCAGTCGTTCCCGTCGGATTAATTTATGCCATTGCTTTCCTCGTTTTGTAGCATCATAGCCGATACGCGGCTTTATCAACGTTGTGTTCAAACTGATAGATTAGAGCAATGTCTTCCCTCACGCAAGTGCAATATGCGTCTGGAGGAAATCGAACGTTTCACTTACCTGACGCCGCTGCAATATTATAAATAATTATTTAGAAGCACGCAGTAGTTATTGATCGCAGTTTGTTATCTTATTATACCGAGCAGGCAATAGCCAATCGATAACGCAGCATTTGCCTGTTTTCGGTATCGTCATTTCATTGATATGTTTTGGTGTGTTCGCTTTTTAAAAATGTATTTCCTTATGCACATCCGCTGAGGTTTTCCATATTGTGCAATTTATCGATCCATGATTCGTGTTCCTTCTTGTGTTGAAAACTGTTCTCTCTAGGAGTCCACTTGACCCTTAAGAGAAAAATGCTGTTCATACACTTGATTGCAGTGTGTTTTGTTTCAACCTTACAGTTCGAGTGTTGGGATCGTGGCTGCTGGTTTGCGCAGTAAAACCAATATCTGTTTGAAAATAGAACATTGCCGATACGCGGATGTATATACGAGTAAAGTTGAATAATTCTCTGAAATAGTGATCAGTCTTCGATCCCCGCACCTACTCTGCATATCTTTACTCTGCATATTTATCAATGTGTCACATCTCATTTATTCTCTAGGCTCTACCAATGTGGACTACTTAGGCCTTGGGGGTTGTGCAAATAGAATACGCTATTTTTGCATTTATGTACTCCCTTTCTTCGATACCGTACAACGTTTGTTAGCACATAAGACGGTTCTGAAACCATGATGACGTGGTAATATCATTGTTCAACGGCTCCTCAGCACAGAACGACTAACTTTTTTTTCAACGATTTTTTGTCAAGTTACTGTATGTTTTTGAAAAAATAAACTGCTGCTTCTACACAGATTGTCATAATGAGGCTATTAAATTGCAGGTGTAGGAGTCCACAGCAAAAAATAACGGCATAGAAATATAAATTATGAAAATACTAGTTGTTAAGTGACCTATAAGACGAGTGTTTATAGAAATGTTATTATCGTTTGTTGGAAAATTACATTGGTCTTGAATGATGTGTGTGTGTTACAGTAGACTCCGCTTATTAAACCCACCTCGGGACGGGCGGTTTTGAGCTTATTAAACGGGCCTATTTAAGCGTGGGACGAGTTTCTGCCACTCCTATACGCATAATTGATTATGACTGAATGTACTGTTGCTAAATATGTTAGCAACTGTACACAACGATCGGTTCTTTCTTGGTATACGTCATACATTTTTGTAGCGCGCCGAAAATTGCGTTTTGTCAGTAACGAGCCGTGTTTTGTACAACCCCACGATCACAGAACATTAAAGAACTGAGTTAGCAGCGTAATAAAGTGTGAAATTGTTGAAAACAAGACAAAAAAATAGTAAATTGTGACGCCTTTCACAAATCCAAGCAAATTTATTCGAAAATTGAGCTTATTAAGCGTTTTTGTTTTTTTTTATTACATGAATGGGAGTAATTGGACTTAATAAGCGGGTGGGCCTCTTAACCGTGGGCTTAATAAGTGGAGACTACTGTATAATAATGTTGCATCCATGATGCTGCAGGCTTGCTCTCATGTTGCTGATCTGTAACATTCCGCTTGACGATGCTTTATTTTCATTCCGCAGTAATTTTGTTCGACAAATAAAAAATTGAACTGTAAGACTTATAAAGCAGCACTAACTTGCCGCTCTGATAGAAACATGTTTGCTTGTAATCTTTCCAGCTTTTCAATAAAATCAAATATCGTTGGGAGCTGATGCCACGCGGTTTTCTGCATGTTTATCCAAAATTACTGGAAGCACACTTTCACAAAAGAGATAATGATCAACAACTTAAGTAAACATAAGTTATAAGTCCATCGAGGCAAGCCTCTGTTTTTTGGTTACGGTTAGTTGCGCAGCACAGGCCACAGCCTTAAAATTTGTGTTAGCACATCTGACAAGTGGGTTGGTCGATTCCTCTTCAGAATAGCACAGTTCTCTTGGTGAGAAGACGCAAAATGACAACTGCAGTGTACAACACATTTTAAGAAATAGTGTATTGATACAAAACGAAACGTTGTTGCAGTCAAGTAATAATTGATGATGCAACACAGAAATATCATTTTTCAGTTGGAAACTAACAAAAAGAAGGTAAAACGTGCAGCTGCAATGCTCAGCTGATGATCAACCTCATTGGCGTTGTTTTTTGCGGCCAGATAAAGTTTGAGCAATGCGGCAACGCTTCTAGTTTCGTTTAGCAAAAATAGTTTGAAAACAGACTCGACAAAAATACACGAAACATATGCTGAAAGGAACAACGAAATAAACACTATCTGTACGGTGACGTTTTCTACAAAATGAGGCAACTTTGGAACGAAACCCGAACAGGGTGAAAGACGAAATTTTGACGGATTGAGCTTCATCAACATGCAAGTGCCTAGACAGCAAATCAGTCAAGTAGAGGTTAAGTTAATGTAGGCTAAGTAAAAAGACTAGTTTTCTGACTGGTCAAGCGTTTAGTTAATACCAAAGCTGTGGAACAAGTTACAATCATAAAATGACAAACAAGAAAATTTTTCGAAAAGATTAAATCAGCAATTTGTGAAGTAGTTCTCCAGTTTTCACCCATAGCGACGTTGACACAGTTTATTCTCATTTGCCATGTCTAGGATCATCAGCACTATGCAAAAGTTCCAGGCAATATCACACAGTAGGGAAGTGTTTGGTTTTGTAATGAAACGGATTACTTATAGTGAAATCAAAAAGAAAGCCTAGGACAGGGATGTGTGGACTAGAAAAATGCAGCAGATCTATCGTGAGGCGAGACCTCAACAACTAGGCAACGTTATGTAGAAATTATAAGAAAAAGCAATACATTGGCATCTGCTCATTGCTTACTCGGGCCGGCTATTGTAAGAGCATCGTTGTACAAAGCGGAACCACATCTTTGAAAATGGAAATAATGCGGCAGTTGCATATTTGTGTTCCACAGCTCAAATAAAACATAGCAATTGGCAAATAAACAAATTAAATATGTTTAAAAACAATACACTGAAGTGATCTCGAATGAAAGTTGGTTCCCAGTCAAATGATTTCCTCGACAAAAGCTGACAGAGGTTAGGCTGCCCAAGTGGAGTTTGCAGTTAGACATATACAGCAAATACAGTAGTACGAAAAATATTTTTCATTAAATAATAACGACGTCGTTAACCACTGTGTAAACGTTGTAATAACTTGTGTGGTTTTAACATACCTAGGTGGTCACATATTTGAATGGTAGGCCAGTGCTGATAGCGCAGTAGGTTTAGGCCTACATGCGGTTAGCTATCAACGTAGTAGCAAGATTAACTAGGCTAATGGCGTTTCAACTTTTGAGGAAACTTTTGAATAGCTCACGTTAAAGACAGCAGCTCTTAAAAAAGTGGACTTTGGAACAAGAAATAATGTGCTGGTAACCTACTGAAACTTAAAAAACAACCGGGAACCTTCGGACGGTTAACAATACAAAAACTTAAAAAGTTTTATTCAACTAGTTACTTGTAAAACATTTTTGTTGGTGATGAGCTTCGAGTCGTCCAAGCAATACATATAAAATCAATCTAACGTAGCTAAACGTTAACGTTATAATTTCCCAGCCCAGCTAGGAAATGTTAGGAACTTGATAGATTTCATCTTGACAGTATAGGTAGACCCTGGTTAGAGCGACTGCCTTCAGAATTAGTTGCTCATCCACGGCTTCGTCGGCAGCTCAGACAGCAAATCTTCCGGTAAGCTTCTTTATGGCACATGCTGGCCGCTACCACAAGTCGGCAATTAGCTAACAAGGAATTGTCGATGCAATCTTCACTTGAAGGGGATGGATTTGTTTTTATTCCCGATGTTGTCGTGGTTTGTATACTAGTAGTAGCTGCAGTTGTTTTTCCTAAAACAACATCAATGAATCAGACCAAAAGATAACATAATGCTTGTTAAGTTTACTTGCATTTATCGCCTTCACAGACAGACAAAACAAAATCAAGAAAATATTTCAGAAATTAAAAAGAAATTAAACTCAAAAAATAATTTTGCAGATCAAGAAACCAAAGAGAAATTGAACAACACAGAAAGCACTACAGTTTGGTGACGAGTTGACATTCTTTGAGTGTTGTGCAGGCACTCTCACATCTCGATCATCCAAACGAAGTAAATTATGAAGTTACAAAAATGACGCTATTAAAAGTCACTCTAATGCCATACAAGCAAGCTACATATTGTTTCAATTACAATTTTCTTTACTTAACAACCTTTTGGCAATGACTCACGTGGTAGAACAGTAATGTAAGCAGACGCTGTAATCTCTTCCTTTGATCTGGTAACAATGCATGTGTACTTTCCACTATCCGAGATGCCTGCTCTAGAAATGCGTAGATCACCCCATGGATGAATCATAACGTTTTTACCTGAAATGAAACATGCAAATTTAAAATTTAAAATGCTGACATTAAGACAATTTTTGAGTCAAATATATAATTAAACTTTAACCCCTTTCTGCACGATTGCTTTTTTTTCAGAAACAAATGTAAACTTTTAAGGTTGGAACATTTCCGGCTTTTACATTTCAATTTTTAGAGTATTCGAGAAAAAACGGATAAAAATAAATTCCTCTAATACCAACTCCTTATGAACATCGCCTGTCTTCACTTCAGAGCAAACCCTAACTGATAAAGACGAAATTTGTTTTCCTGAAAATGCCAATTCCACGGTAGTCTTCATTGACAGACCTTCTCAGGATAAACGACAGCAAAATATATTGCAGCACATATCCCACTACTATGAATGCCTCATTTTTATGGTAGAAAACAGACCAAAACTACAACTGGCAATGAGACTTAATATTAAGAAGCTACAGTACCTTTTTAGTTAAATACCGTACAATAAACTACACAAGTTTTATTCTTTCTTTAAAAGACTTGGAGTCTTAGACTAGGCCTATGTGATACGTTTTGGTATTGAAAGTGGCCATGCTATTGCTTCCCTTCTATCTAAATAGCAAATCACAGCCTCATTATAAGAAACAAGAGTGTAGTTATGGGCCTACTGTATTTTCTACCACAGTACCAGCAGGCTGCAACAGCAACAAATTCTCTAAAATAATTTCATAACTACATAATAATAAAGAGTCACGGATTTGAGTTGAGAATTCAATCAAATGGTCATAATCTCAAAACTGTTGAATCCGATCTGGTTTGACTCAATATTGTTCCTAAATGTTAAAATTAGTTTACAAGCCGGTTTAGATTTTTTTGCCAATCGTGTAATGTAGGTTTAACTTTATGAAAATCCAAATTGTGAAGAATTCCGTTGAACCTTCTCACCTCTTTGTTTAGGGTTTCCATTTTTTAACCAAGATATTGATCCTCGACTTCCACGATTCCTGCACTTCAATACAGCGTGCTGACCTTCATCGACAGTCAAGTTGCTAGGTTTGATTCGAAAAAGTAAATGCTCTTCTGTAAGAAGATAAATGTTCTTTTTGGTACCGGTCTTGTGAATATAACTAACTATAAGCTATGTAAAATTTGGTTGATTTTCTTTTTTGAAAAAAAAAGATAACTTTTTATCAGGAGAAAAGTATTTAAGGATAGGTAAACTATTGTAGGTAAAAAAAATGAAAGCATAACCTCAGCAGAAACTACAGATCAAGAGCAGGACTTCTAAGCAATTCTGATATCAACTACTATGGGAAGATGACAAAGTTACCTTGTAAAACAAGCTGCACACTTTTTCGTTGAGGCTGACCAACTCCATTGCTCGCTTCACAAACATAGCGACCAGTGTCACGAGGTGAAACCGACACAAAAATTAAAGAATGTCGTACCTTGTCAACGTGGACTGAGGACCTGGAAGACAAATTATTTTCATATTGCTTTTCAAATCATTGACATGTAATAGAATAACTATTCAGCCGATCTTTTTGTTTCTCTTTGAAAAATGAGCATTTTTTTGAATACACCACAAGATTACGAATCAGTAATGCATTTTAAGACAAAATGACTAACCTTATAATTATTATTGTTACTACAAGCTGTTTTTTATTTCGTTACAATGGGTTTGTTATGGCTGTATCGAAGTCATGCTTATGGAGGTCAATTTTGGTGTTATATTTTGTTAGTAACCAAAAAAAATTGAGAATAATAACTAACAAGTTTTACAGGAAAACTAACAAAGAAAATCTAATTAGAGAAATCTCACTCAAAATGGTGTGAAGGAAATCTTTTTCCATCTTTGTACCACTGAACCACCGGCTTCGGAGAGCCGAAGGCGGGACATGACAGTCTGGCTGCACCTCTTCTTTTAACTGAGACCACATTCCGGCCCAGCCGGATGGTAGCTGGTTCTATAAAAAAAAAACTTCACGTGGCAAATCTGTCGCTTTGCAAATAAAATTAAAAAATTATATTTTTTATTTCAAAGATGTATGCTAACTAAAATGCTATGCGGTTCAAAAATGTTATGCGGTCAATCAAACTATTGACGTTCACCTCTGCATCCAGTTCTTGCGTAGTCCCGTGCTGACGTAACACCGTCAGTACAGCAACCGTATTTGCTGTTGGCACAACCTTTGCGTGACTTCGTCGCAGAATCGCCTGTGAAGCATATAAAACTTGTCCCAAAACCGATAAAAATTTGTTTGTGCCATCACTAAGGTGGAGTATTCGATGCAGTAAACAATATTTGTTGTCTAACGAAAAGAGCAGTTTTAGCTCAACAGAAATTGTATCAATGTGACCGAGAGACAAAAACACTTTAACTTAAAGGGCGGGGAAACCCAAATTAACTTTGCGAGTTTTTTGTTTCAGCGTGATGTCATTGTGTACAACATGCGTTTTAGCAATAAAAAAATCCAAATTTTGTTGCCCTCGTCTCGCTAAGGCCGCTTTTGTTTGATACCCGTTTGCGAGATCTCGCGCGCATCAAGCTGTGATGCTGTTCGCTGTGACGTCACAAGGTACATACAGTTGTGGCCAAAAGTTTAAGACCAGACTTGATTTATGACGATTTTTGCATTACTTCAAAATACTGCATCAGATATAAGATGATGCATAAAGATGATGCAACTGAAACAATATATGATGCAGTATTTTGAAGTAATGCAAAAATCGTCATAAATCAAGTCTGGTCTTAAACTTTTGGCCACAACTATATGTACCTTGTGACGTCACAGCGAACAGAATCACAGCTTGATGCGCGCGAGACCTCGCAAACGGGTATCAAACAAAAGCGGCCTTAGCGAGACGAGGGCAACAAAATTTGGATTTTTTTTTGCTAAAACGCATGTTGTACACAATGACATCACGCTGAAACAAAAAACTCGCAAAAAGTGAATTTGGATTTCCCCGCCCTTTAAGTTTCATGAAACAACGTTTGGGAGACAGAGTCAGATATTTTGTTCTTCGTTTTTTTCATCCAGCACCACACTTCAAAACAACCACGTAGGCAATATTTACATTGTTCTACGGAAATTTATTTTACAGGAATATAATTTATTAATTACTGTAAACTAAATTGAAACAAAAAGATTGTTAGTGCCGACAGCTTAACCCATTTGTGCCGAAAGTAAAAGTACTTAAAAAAAAATTTTGAAAATTTAAGTATTGCATAATCATGACCTAAAAAACATTTCACAATTAATTTTTTCTTAATTATGTTAGTACTGGTCGAGAAAAAGACCGCCCTACATATAGGACGCTAGGCAAATCCGCTATCAAATTTTGCAAGTTTCTTGTGCGTAATGCGTAGGCATAATCGTTATCGCTCAAAGTGATAAATGGGAAATCTCTTGTCATCGAGCATTTTATTGAAACGAAAGTTCACAAAATACGAAGATGAAAATTAGCAAAGCAACACATCACTGAAATAAGTCATTTAGCGGATCGAAATCTCTTTGAGGCCCAATTCGCCTATGTCAAGATGCCCTCCATGTAAAAAAGCCAAGAGAAAACTAAAAAATTATCAAAAATTTCAGTAAATTATGATAATTATGTTATTGTTCTAAAAACAAACACAACTACTTTGTTTATACAGCGTAGAAATCATAGGGAATCGCTGTTTGATACCGCTTGATGCGTGGGAATTGACTGTCGCTTTTGCTTCATTTTACTAACACGTGTGCCTGGCGACCTATATATAGGACACCAATCTTTTGAATCAATTTTCTCGAAAATTTTGCTGCCAATTAAATTTAAACATTTGCTGTAAAATATGTTGATACATAACGAATAAAGACAATGACAAATATTTTTGGAAGCTTATTTGCATATGCGGATTTATTGATATAATTCGACATGCATCTTCAAAATTTCAGAATTAGCAAAATTGGGAAAATTGAAAATGATGTCAAGTCTCAACAAAACAAGCGATTTTTGAAAAAAGTTGTGATATATGTTGCAAAAACACTCATAAACGTATTTTGACTTCATCTAAATCTAAAAACTGAACGTGCGAAGAAAAATTTTAATTTGAGTAGGTGTCCTACATATAGGACGCTAGGCATAAATGGGTTTAACCACCACATACTCTTGAGTCACCAGTAGCGTAGCCAGGAATTTTGAAAGGGGGGGGTTTTGACGACCCAGCGGCGGGGGGTCTGGGGGGTCTGGGGGGTCTCCCCCAGAAAATTTTGAAAAATTACTTTGAATTTGGTGCATTCTGAGAGCATTTTCAACAAAAATCTGGGTATGAATATTCCTGTAAAATGGTGCTGTCCGGTGGCATAGCGAAAGGATAAGATCATGTTTTCTTCGGCATTTTTCGGAAATAAAGCTAAGTCTCTATGTTTTCTTGATGCTAATTCCTGGCTGAGATATTTGAATGTTTGGTATTGGCAAAACTCGCTCTTTTAATGCAGTTTTGTTAAAAATTTGGCAATTTTTTTTAGACTGAAAGCATCATTCTCAATATCGTGACGTCACACGCGTGCCAAAGGGGGGGGGGTTGTAACCCCCAAAACCCCCCCCCCCCTTGGCTACGCCACTGTGAGTCACTACTTACAGTCAGGAGCAACGGGCCCATTTCTCCGTGATCCTTTGATCTCAATTCCATTGTCTGGATCCACACACCAACAGGATGACGTATCACCGTTGTCATCAGTGACACACTGCAGCTTTCGATACTTTCCGTCTCTGACGTTGCACTGAGGCGATCGGCTCCCCACGAAATCAGACGTCACTTTTTCAAACTCGCATTTTGTTTTCGCTGAATAAAAATAGCCACATAGCTCATAACAATGCAAACCATTGTTCAAATTATCTTAGGAATTTAACATAAAAAATCCACGAAACAGCTCATAAACTCATTGGTGTAAATTGAGTACTTGCCTAATTAAACAGTTTTTTTAATGTTGAAAATTCTAATTAGCCTACAGCGATTGTCTTATTTTTTGCTGCAATGAAGCATCACGACTAGAATTTAATAAAGTGTTTGCTTCTTTACTTAAAAAGTAACAGTACAGTGATAGCATTTATAAAACACCAATCCAAAATCACATAATAAAAACATGCTCCTAGACTTTGTACATGCCAATGGCAAAATGAAAGTCACAAGTAACTAAATTGAAATTCATTTTTGATCTAACAACAAGAAAGAAAATGATATCAATGGTGTGTGTTTGATCATTGCCTACCTCGATGACCGATAGTCGCATCTTTAAAATTTTGAGTGCTTCGGCATGAAAATTCACACTCGTCGCGTGTCTCAAAGTTGTTGATATTAGCAGAGCAGCCGCCGAAGATAAAAGTCTTGCAAAGTTGATCCAATCTATCAAAATACCAGCGATGCACACGTCGAAAACATGGCCCTTTGCGAGAAGGCAGAGAGCATTCGCTTGCGGTCAAAATCTTGAGTCGTCTTTCTCGTCGCGGTACTTGAGCGCTTGTGGTAAGAGCAACAGTTGAAAATTGCGCTGTTCGTGTAGTCTGAACGAATTCATCTCTTTCAGGAGCAGAGCTTGTGTACGGCACAAAAAACAGAGAAGTGCTTGGTGTCGGTGTGGGTAGCACAAATGCAGATGAGCGATGGCGTGTGTCAGGAGAGATGGAACTTCTGATAGATGACGTAGGCGCAACTAAAGTGGTTGTAGAAGCGGTGGTAGTTGAACTATGCGAGATAGTTGAAGTTCTAGAGCCAAGTCTGTCTGTATTAAAAAGATATAAAATCGTTCATGTACAGCGCCCAGGAGCATAGTTTGACTGTGGATGTGGCGCTATATATATATTGTTATTATTATTATTATTATCTAAGTGATTATTTCTTGCAATTAAGTCGTTTTTGCATGGCGGTTTGACACCTGCACAAGGCAAAATAGCTGGTATAATCTCATATTACGAATATCATTATACCCCTTACCGCTATTAGCACTGGAATGGCAAGCTTGCAAGCAGTCGTTTTCTGAAATATAATTGTTTTCATTGCCGCCACATCCTCCATACCAGAAGTGTTGACATTGCGACGCTTCGGGATCATAATACCATCTTGGTAGCCATTTCTGACCACATCGTCTTCCCGTCTCTGAGGCTACATGGCAAGTATCTGAAAGCAAGAGAGCGAAATATGAATAACACTATGCTATTAGCAGGCTTCTATGAAGAAAGTCTGTTGTTTTAATGATTGGGTAGCCTCCTTTGATGTGGTATCGATTTGTTATTAAAACTAAACTTGTCAATATTGAAAAAACAACTAATTAAAATTTAGTGCATAGCCAAAAGATATTCTTTTGCATAAAAAAAATTTTAAAAACGCTTTTTAGGTTTTAAAACGACAAATCCAAATTTATAGGTTGATTCTTACAATATTCGGGGCATCCCAGGTGATTGTATCCATCAGCCGTTTGCACTTCATCCTTGCAGCAACCAAATCTTGATGAATGACAACTGCTTGCTGGACTGCTTGTTGGACTAAATGCAACAAAGTGACAAAATGTGCATATCTCTTGCTTTGCAGTCAAAACTTAATCGCTACCAACTCGTGACGTGCTGAAACACGACTATTTCTCGACTTACTTTATATCGATACATCCTTCCATAAGCCAGCCTTGCGCAGGAGTGCGATTGTCAGGACAACAGCCATATTGTGTTAAAGCGCACTCTATGTACAAAGAATCTTTGACCGAGGCATTTTCGTCGTTGTCTTCTACATCTGGAATAAGTTGGATACGTTTTTACAAAGCAAAGTATGAAATGTGCTATCGCAACTGTATAAAGCGTGATTGCACTGGAATATTTTGAGAAGCCACCAAAGCAGTTAAAAAAATATGGTTATGGATAAAACAATTCAATAATGGCAGACGAGTACAATTCGGTCACAAAAAATGCAACATAAATTTCAAGAAAATTTTATTTTAAATGTTTTACAAAGAGCAAAAATTTGTGAATTTCATTATATTGTTTCCCTAACTTCAAATTTCAAAAAAAAACTACGTTGCAAGTATTGATTTTGACCGTTTGAATTGAACAGCTCATAACCTTAGAAATATTTCTATGATAAAAATTTGCTAAACGAAAGTTTCAAACTTGTCAATGTTTACTTGTCGTGGGACAAGCTTGGGCATTGCAGATTTTGTCTTGTATGGGTCTTCTTTCCACGTCACAGTCTGATTGTTTGAGAACATGATACGTGTTTTCAGAAAGGCACATCACATGACGAGTTTGTCTTCCCCCTCCACAGGACAAAGAGCACAATTGCCAAGGTCCTGTAACAAACAAAAAAACATATTTTGACAAATTTAGTAAAATATAGTAAATTTGACATTTTTTGACAAATTTAGTAAAAGAAGACCAGTATGTCCATTATACAACCCTGCCCCACAGGTGGTTATCATGCTGGGGCGAGGTTTGCAAAGCATAGTAACAAACCTCAACGTTTACTTTAACAGGACGAGTGGGTTATTTAGCTTAGTCTGCGTTTTAAACACTAAGCTCCCTTTTTGAACCTTTTCAAGCACTACGACATAAACCAGAACAAAGGTACTCAAGGTACCAAAGATTTTAAACCTTAATTCTTATTTACATCAATAAAAAATCATTTTACAAACACCTACCAGTAAACCAGGTTGCTCCACAGTCAGGCTGGGTGCAATTTCGCATGAAAGCTGGCTTGTCACCACTATTCGAGCAGTGGGAGTCAGGGAACGTTCGATAAGCCGATTCTCCAACAAGTGAACAGACAACCTTCCGAGTCTGCATCCCCTGACCACACTGAGCCGAACACTGGAATATAATCAAGGCGTCAAAACCTAAGTTACTTTGTATCTTAAAAAACAATTCTGTTAAAGCATTAACAAAAATGCTTTTGCAAAATAGGAACGGTAATAAACCAGCAAAATTTTTTTAGAAATTATACATTTAAAATCTACATTCACAGAATATAACATACAAATCAATCAAAATCCTGTTGAACTTTGTCAAAAACCTCAAATCTTCCTACCTCACTCCATTCTCCTGTCATCCATCCTAAGTCATCAGTACACTCCGACGTGGAGTGACATGTCCGATGAGATTGTGGTCTATCCAAGTTTTTGCACAGGTCATCGTCGTACTTCACTCCTTCGCTGGCGCAGTGAACCAATCGAGTTTGCATTCCTTCGCCACATTTTTCAGTACACTGCAATAAACGCAAAAACTCACTATGCATCCTACTCCATTGCAAGTTTTCAGTGAACCAAAATGAAGTGAATGTGTTGAGAAATTAATTCTGGAAAACACCGCTCATCTCTAGCTGCTAGCTCAGTTGCTGAAGAAAAGGCAGCCAAACGAAAGGAACTAACCATCCGTCGGGTGCTTAGTTTCTCAGTAGTCCGCCCCGTTAGCTCAGTGGTTATGCGCCCGGCTCAAGATCACGCGTCACAAGTTCGACTCTCGGGGTGTGCGCTTGAGCACCGCACTTTCAGGACTGCTCTCCATTCAGCGGCACCCAGTGAATGGGATAATTCCCCGACAACAACACTTCAACAATCGGAAAACTTCACTCTGCCAATCTCGGTAACCGGCACTGCGTCAAGAGCCTCTGCAAGTATGCGAAACTACCAGGAATAACCAATCAAGGCTTTGTCAGTCCGAGGATAAAGATTCAAAAACCAAACCAACCAAACCACCCTACTCTTGTTATTGCTGAAGACTTGGTATAATGAGAAAGTTGTCTTTTTATCCCCCAAAGTTTGGAATCAAGTATGGGCCACCTTTACACGAAGTGAAGCAGATCTTTAAAAATCGCTTTGCCTAATTCATCCGTACCAAGCTCCATGGTGAAACGACCCATTCAATTCCTGTGCATGGCCCTAGGTTGCATTCCCTGACTCGTGCTGGAGCCGAACTAGAGGGGCAAGATGATCCAGTGCCACAGACGACTTCTCTTTCTTGGAGCCCAATTCCACAAGTAGAAGAACACTAGATAAAAGAAAAAAATACAGGTATATCATCGCGCGAGATTGCCCGAGTGTTTCTACAGAGGTTAAAATCATCTATTCAAGAGTAATGGAACTGGTTGTTGGAGCACAACTCACTTCTGTCCAATTACCAGCTGTCCAGTCGAGGCAAGATTTTTCGTTGCATCTTTCTTGACTGGAAGGACGCTGCGTGCCATCCTCAGCAATGCATCTGCTATCTTGAACTAATCTAGGTGGGCTGTTGAAACAAAATAAAATTCAACTTTGTCATGCCACGTAGACGAACTATGCTAAACCTATTGATTTGTATGTATGGTTAATTTAATTTAATGTGCTTAACACAGTATTTTCATTAGTTGGATCTTTTTTATAATTGGTCCCTTTTATAAAAAAAATTCAACATTTTCAAAATATTCGGTTTCATACGAAAACTCAACGAAACCAACCTATTGGACAATTTTGGAGTCTCAGTGCAGTAGACTTGTCGAAACTTAATTCCTCCGTTGCAGGTTTCGGTACAGTCTGTCCAGTTGCCAACATGCCACCTAAAAAATGATATTTGTGTTGGTTCAAGCAAGGCCACCTGGAGATGCCGCCTGATTTGTCACATTATACAGATTTTGATTACCGCTAGTGTTTGACTGACATTTTCTGAAATGTTTTTACTTTTTGCTGTCTCTTAATGATATAAAAACTTTTGTTGGCTTGGGGAAGCAGTAGCAAATGAGAAAAAAATAAGTTGAAAAACGTTCAATCAGACTGTTATTGAAAAATTAACTGTCTGACTAAAATCTTCGAAATCAAATTTTCTTTTTTTTTAACATCTAATGATGTTAAAACCTATTGTGTCATTTGAGAAAAACAGCTAAGAAGGCGAAAAAATATAATTTTTAGAAAAATTCATTAAAACAGTCGCCCAAAGTTGGCAAAATCTGGAAATTTCTGCAAAATGTGACAAATCAGGCCGTATATCTTTAGGTATTCATGGTTCAAGCTATTTTTTCTCGCCGAGTGAACAGAGTGAATTAAAACTAAGGAAATGTAAAATACACAAAAAATCAAGATTCACCTAGCAAGACAAACGCCAAGGTTGCATTGCTGTCTACGCTGGGGACGTTGAATGGATTTGCATAAATACGAGGATACTTTATTTCCATCCTTGTAGCAAGTCAGCCGTCGGCTCTGAGTGCCTACGTCAATATAACATCAAGCTCATTGTGGCAAAAAAACTTATAAGTTTTTTAAAATCAATTACACAATAATTAATTCGGCTGAAAGATAATGTACAAAACGAAACGACCATTGAAATGAAGTAATAATCGGTATCAAGTGCGTTTGTGAATTCATTCACATGATGAACTAACTGGATACAGTATATTTGCTTAAGCGGCTTTATGTATAACTTAAGCCATAACTACTTTCGTAACTTTTTCAACTTTTTATAGCTTCGAACAATTCTCGACATGCATGTAGTATTTCCTGTAGTTTTAAAATCGCCTTCCTTTCACGTTTATTTAACGTTTGAAAACGTTGAATAAACGTTAAAGTGGCTCACTTTTCTCACGTGACTACTACAACCTCCTCCGCAGTCGCGCGTGCACTTGCTCCACTTCCCAACACTCCATTCAATATTTTCTCTGTTAGGATCGTTTGTTCCTTGCGGGAGATAGAAGCTGTACCGGATTCCTTTGTTTCTTTCTTGCACCACTAACTAAGCCAAAAAAACAAATAATTACCGATAGCGCTAAGCTGTTTCACAGATTATTGCAAAGTTCAAACATAACCAATAACCATATGGCTGGTAGCAAAGGTATATAGTGATTTAGAAGAAAAAATGATGAAGCGTGCTATTCTAGTCCTGCTGAACTTCTCAATGCAACACAACTTTATGTCATTGTGTGTTCATAAAAGTTTTACAAAGGATGTAAATTCAATTGCATTTGCTTATAATAAACACTTACATCAACATATAAAAGATCGGTTGTTGGACCCGATGCTCGTAAACTTTCTGGCGCCCTCCTTCGATCAAGTTTTCTGTGATAGTTTACCATAGTGCCTGCCACTTGTAGTGATCGAGAGCGATTGATTTTCCAATTCCCATTCAAGACATATTCTCCAGCGGAATTTCGAATAGCTAAAAATAAACAGTTTAGAATCATCGGAATGGTAGTGTAGTGCTGCAGCATACTCTTGGAAGCAACTAAAACTGATTCTTACCGAAATAATTTCTTGAAGCTCTGAGCTCGTCGATTTCAATGTTGGTAGCACCAAGGGGAATCACCATCATGTCAGTGTAGCCTAAAAAAATAAACATCAAACTTATGCAAAGGAATTTATTCTCACACGAGTCAGTTACAAGACATTTGCATTACAAGACATGTAACTGAGCGGTTCATATCAAGCATTGTTGTGGGTTTGACACCTGTCAGAAGATATTTCATTTTCTTGAACATCAAACTGACTATGCATTGCCAGGTTTTCAATAGTATTGGTAGCAAAAGCTTATTGTTGAACAGGTCTACCATCTGGCAACATACGTAATTCTACATTTACAGCAAATCCTTATTTTTTGACGCTGGTATCAATAACTTACAGTAGATCTGAAATTCTTAAACTGGTGTCAACTATACAGTATACTGGTAGGCAATTGGTAAATTTATGTTTTGGTTTTGACAGATGTCCATAGAAACAAAGAAGCATAAAATGCTGAAGCTTGCATGCAATTAGTCTGCAGTACCAAGTGAAAGATTCAAATGATACAATGTGTCTAAGGTGCTTATAATTTAACTTTGCTAATTTTTCAACGACTCGACTGAATATCAATATTTTTGGTCTTCGTCTGTTGTGCTGTTGTTCAATAACATGTTAGTGAACATATTTTCATGTATTTATGACATATTGTGCGAAAAAGTAAAAACGACTAAGTAAGCCACCAAAAACTGGCATGCTTTAATTTATGAAAAACTATACTTCTTAAAGACTTAAGCTCTTGTAATATAAACTTGCTTGCCAATCCAGCTACCTAAAAAGTAGTCAAAAGCAACCAAATAATTCAAAAGGCAGTGATTACACCACAAGCAGGTGTACTTTTGACAGGCGTCAGTTAAAACAGATTATACGCAGAAAATTTAAAACCAAAATTGACTGCACGGCTTTAAATGGTCTTGATGTAACCAAATTAAGATGCCAAGCGGTCACTGTAGAAAGGCACGCCTTAGCAATTACTTAAAACGTGTCATTTCTCATTTTCAATCGCAATTTAATATGGGCCGAATCGAGTTAAAAAGTAGGGAAACAATGCACAAGTAACCAACGTGAGAGCATAGCACCGGTGATATTTCAAGGCTCTGAGCGACGTGTTGACTTTAGAAGACAATACAACATTATGTTATAAACTTGTGTCAACCAAAATCTGCAGCTCAAAAACACGTCGCCAACCGTCTGTAATGTCATGTAAGTTTTCGCTGAAATGAAAAGCAAAAATCAACTTTTTTAGAATCTCTGATGTACCTCCTAATAACGCTCTTCTCTGGATATAACTGTGAGCTGAAGAGGACTGGGTTGTTTTTATTAATCTTTGAAGAAAAAAATAACAGCAACAATGGTCATAGAAGCTTACACTAATCAAAAGTTGTTATATTCTTAATCTTATCCTTGATTTGGGGAGATATTCAGAAGATTCTCACCACTTTGCGTGTACTTGGTCTTAAAACTATGCAAAATAAGCGTATATTCTGTTGGATTAACACAGATTGTTACTATAAGCTGCGTAAAGTACATTTTTATATACTTCCTGACGGTACAAACCCGTTTAAGGATATTTGGAAACACAACATTATTAGAGAAATAAAACATAGTAACTTTAGCGGGTTTAGCATACTTTGGGTAAAGTATGCTAAATATCATACTTCACCATACTTTACCCAAAGTATGCTAAACCCGCTAAAGTTACTATGTTTTATTTCTCTATGGTTCAACAAAGCAAACTCTCTACCAAAGCTTTATCATAACATTATTAGTTGACCTGCTTGTGCTTTTATTGTCGTCCGAGAACAACAGATGAGACTCATGTTGCCAGCCTACTCGTGGTGAGTCTTAATAGCTGAGTGAAAATTAGGACAATAACAACAACCTATCAACACATCTCAGTTGGTACATCAATGAACCCTCGATCCCAGGGGAAAGCAACATAAATGCGAGGAAAAAACCTTGTCATGACGAAACGAACCACGTTTTCGCAGGTTATCGTTCTGGGGAGAATGCTGACACCGCAATTCATAACAATGAACATATGGTAGCTGTTTTCATGCTGGCAAGTCCATTGTCATGGGATTACATATAATCTTAGTTTCGTCAAGTCAACACATCAAATCGATATCTAAACTCAAGACATGTCAAAACCACTTTCAATCGCTTTGCTTGGCATTAGAGCCAGCGAACGAAATCGCCATTAACTTTTATTTTTTTTTACTTGATTTTTGTTAAAATACCTGATGGTGGATTTGGAGCACTAAATACTCCATGGACTCTATAACACGACGTTCCATTCCCTCCGCATTCCATGCATTTATCTAACTTCAAGCTTGAACCAAGTATCATGTCACATCCTACTCTCTGTGAGAAAAAATGGAACATTTAACTCACAATTCTGTGATAAGCTACGAAAGTAAAACGAAGCTTTAAGTTAGTAGCGAAAAGGAAGCTATAAACTTGTCAAACAAAAGTTATCACACGTTTTCTGTGTGTTCGAACATCATGCAATGTATGAAGTGCCACAAATGCAAAAAACTCCATAAATGAAGCGCGTGTTAATGCATTCAGATGTTAACTAAAATAAAAATTACGTAGATAAAAATATTAGTTTCTTAACTTTGCGTCATTAGATGTAAGATTCTACGTCGGATAATTGAAAATATAGTACTATCACTGCAAGAGCAAGTTCAAGTGCTTGATTTTTTTTCCTTCTTCAGTTAATTAGTGATTGATTGAATGAATAGCCTACACCGAAACTGTAAAAATAGCATCACCAAGTGACTAAGGTGTAGTGAATGACACTGAACGTACATGCAATCGAGCAACACTTAACTATAATTAAATGAAACAACCGTAACTATAGTTACAGTAACTTATGATCAATACCCCTTGGCTCTTGCTATGTCGTAAGGCTTGAGTAGATCTTTTTTTGTTTATAAATATTCAGTGTCACGGTGGATAAATGCCTTCGCAAGCGAAACGACAACAAATCATATGTTTCAGAATTTCTTTGATGATGCATATTCAGCTCCACATTGGAGGCCAATTCGATGTTTATACAACGTTTAGCAATGATAAGGACAGGGAGGGACCGATAACAAGCTACCAAAGCCGCTGTTATGAATAAGCGACGGCAGGAAAATAAGTCCTTGAAAAAAAATTAAACAGAAACCATCATCACCAGGAACCCAACGCGTGAAGTTAGGCGTAGGAGGGGCTTGGCACGAATAATTTGGCCGTTTATGTCTCGACTCAGCAACAGGGTTGTCAAAACGTAAGTATGCATAGGATGAAAATATCTTTTATCGCCTTGTCCGGTTTGCAAATCGAATTCGTCCCTCTCGACAATCGTTTCAAACAGAGAAGTTTTGCTGTAATGGCAGACGACAATTATAATTTAGCCAATCAAACAATTTTGTCATAGTGTGTAAACCAAAATTAAACCAAGACTCTTTTGGTCAGTTATTGTCTTCTTATTCCAAGGTTGTTCAAAATGATACGCCAAGACGCTGGACACATGAATTGGATATTAAATTAACCTTTCACCGTTGCCAATCAAGCAGACATATTCATTTACCTTCTCAAAGGAGTCAACTCAACACACAAGATGATTGAATATGGCTATTGAAAGTGTAATTTTATAACCTAAATAATCAAAATCGAATTAAATGAAAAGGGAGACATTGTGAAGAAACTGATGTGTAAGAGCTTCACTGGAGACAGTTATAGTTTCGTCTATTCAACATTTGTCTGCGCAGCTTCAGCATTTCAAATAACTTTCTCGATAAGAGGACTATGTCTCAGACATACAATCCCCACCACCAATTTGTATACTGTCTAGTTTTTCACCAACAAAACATTTCTCCTTACTGTTGACCGGCGAAAGTTTTATTAACCCGAATGACTTAAATCTGCTTAATACGCTTCACTGCGTTTAGTACCTACACAAGTACACAATTATCACAAAAATAAACAAAATGTTTAAATTTATGACTTTTTATCATAAGCATTAAAAACGCATACTGTTGAATGAGAGCGGTAACGTTGTTTAGTCACCTTTTTTTTCGTTAAGCATTAAGATGTTTATTTTCTTACTGCTTAGGCTACATTGCGGTCCATAAATGCGCGATATCGAAACATGGGAGATCAGAAGAATATGATTGCAACGGCTTGATCGATGAGAGAAGAGATGCTTTTGTTGGACATCCAAAAACTTCACACTGTTGAAAATAACTCATTTACTTTCAACTTGGAAACTTAGCCAAACCACAAACAAAATCCCTGCAAGAATGTCTGCATGCCACTTCTCTCTAAGCTTGGTCACAGCAAGTGTTTGACAACACGAAATGACACAAATCGGGTTAAAACAAGAATTTTAAATCTTCAAATACAGTTGCAGTATTTTTAGTCTCAGTTTTTTTCTCTTGACAAGACTAGTTCTTTTTAATTTTGTCGAAGTGATTACTTTGTTGAACCATAGGCAAATAAAATCATGAAATAACGCAGCATTGTACGAAACGAAAACAAAAATTGCAGACGTTTTCGGCTATACATATCTAGCCATTGTGAAGCACATGAAAAAGCATATATTTTCGCGTCTGAAAAACCGATTTTACAACTCGAGTTCTTATCAATGTTTGCTTCCCTCCCCGGTAAACTAATTTCTTTTTAAACAAAAGAAGTTTTTCCGTAAACGAAAGGTGAGAAAGTACATTGCTTTTCCGGGCACTTCCGACCAACTTAAACAAACAAAACTCTGCAAAGCACATGTAAGGATGGCACACTACGTCTAATCAACGTTTTTTGTTAACAATATATTGTTCTTCCATATCCTAAGAGCGAACCTTTGCGCGGTGTCAGTCCAACCACTTAAACTTTAGCTGTCAATCAAACAAAATCACTTGACACAAAACAAGAAGCGACAAATGATCTGGGTGCAGTGAATAACTCTCGTGTTTCAATTCAAACAAAAATCTATTAATTGCTTTCTAAATAAACGGAAAAGACAAGACACTTGACGGTTTCGTGGACGAGCAAACAATGCTGCACTTGTACGACTCACAGGTTGCAATTAGACGCTTTGTCGTTACAGGAAATCGATTTACTTTTCCATCCTGAGTTGAGTTTGGGAAAATGATTTTATTTTTCTCACGACGATTGTTTTTGTTTTTACTCCACACAGCTGTGGATTGTGTGCAATAGAATGAGGGCATCGATGCTCGTAGCAGGGTGGAGTTACTGCTTAAAACTTTTGCAGATTAGTTGAAAGCAGAGATGGTAGATTCCTAGTCGAAACCAACAAAGAGAAATTATTTTGAATTATCAATTATTGTTACACTTTCGTGCGCTTGTTACGAAAGTTAAAGGTTCTGCTTTTTTATACAATCCAAACGTGATTTGGATCGTGATGTTCACTATAAATTGTTCACATTTGTAACAAGTTAAAATTAAATTGCTACTTTTTAAATCTTTTGTACTTTACCAAATGTCGGCCTGTTACAATGAAGATACATTGTGATTAACTGATTATACCATTAAAATTATCATGGAAAAATGTGCTTTTTAAAATGACTTCAACAGCATTCTTCTTGCTAAAAACAAATATTGCTAACTTTTGTTCTGTTGCGCATGGGCCTACTGCACGTCTTTTAATAGTTTTCTTTGTTAAAAGTTGTGACATATCTTGGCCAACCATCAATGAAAAAATAGACCGGAGAAGAGTTGAGTATCACGTTGAAATAAATGAACTCACTGAATTATCCTGAGATTAAAGGTTAACCTTTCATTAAAATTCCACCGTACTTCAGCGTGGACATGTCAGTGTTAACCATTGTGCAACGATGTCTTGATCACAGTATGGCACAAAAGAGAAAAAAATTCCATAATGTTCCAAACCACATTATGATGGCCGGACTGGCTGCTTTTGAAAACGCTTGTAAGCTTACCAAAGCTGTGAAAGTTTGCATTCATTCAATTTGTGTTCGCTTTTCAAAGTGATCTCACAGATCGTTTAATCTCCAGAAAAGAAATGCTTGTGGTCAACACAAGGTCACAAACACTGGAATCAGTGGGGAAGGGGATTTGAAGGCTAATTCTTGTTTTGACCATCAAGCATGCTCATACTGCAAAACACCACGCGGGGTTGTTGTTGATGATCGTGGAACTGGCAATCTTTGATTACAAATGCTAATCGTCGATTACCATTCGCCAAATTAGCCATCAGGTTTTTGCCATTCGACTGAACGGAATATTGTTTCAATCTCCATTATCACAAAATAACCTATCTCAAGAACAAAAACACTTGTGTATGCAAATATAAACTATGCAATTTTTGAATGTTAACTTTTTTTGGATTCTGTTCTATCTGATAAAAAAGTTACCAAATTGAAACATTGCTTAAACAAGCAGTTATTTTACCTATTGTGTGCTGTGCCCTGTCAAAACCCTTGTGACACAGAAAAAAAATGACACAATTGCAGTACCAGCTCGGTGGCTTAGTGGTTAGTGCGCCCGCCTCTGAAACGGTAGGCATGGGTTCGATACCTTGTCGGGTCATTCCAAAGACTTTTCAAAAATGGTAATGAATCTAATTTCTGCTTGGCACTGAGCAATGGAGTAGATTCGGGTAATAATGTAGTCAGTTGCGCCTCTATACGGCTGCATTAACACTGTCTGCTTTGAAAAGCGCTGTGGAGCAACGCATTCTGCGATGGATACAGCGCTACATAAAAACTAACATTATTATTATTACACATTTGCACGACTTGCTCTTTGTTGATTTTTGTGGCTTTTGTGATAGCTGTTAAAGCCCATTTGTTCGTCTCTCAAGCCACAAGTCATCTCTTACAAAAAGACACGATTACAACAAATTCGCATATAAACTTTCGTCTTAATTACAATAATGCAACTCGGCGTGTTTGGTAGCTACAATTGTTTTAGTGGTAGTGAAATAGAATGGTGAACAATATGGTCTTTGTCAGCTCAACTTGAACAAAACTCCTTTTCATTATCACTGAAATACAACCCACCCAATCCGAAGTATTGCTCAAACACAATAACTTTTACTAAAACCAATTCATTAACGCTAATAGAGCTTTTAATGTAATTAGATGCAATTTAATACTTGAACTGTTTGCTGAGAACCAAACGAATTGATTTGACAGCGCAGGAGAAAATCCGACCCGACTTCAATTTGCTGACGCAATCGATTACCGAACACATTATTGTAGAATGTAGATGTTTAATGCAATCGTTTACCCTTGTTCAACCAGCAAATTCATCCTTTTTATATTGATTCAGCGTCTGCAGACGTTACTAGCTGGATGCCACCGATATTAGCAGGATAAAAATAATCGTCAAACATGCCTCTGCAGTGCTAGTCTCTTTGACGATCATTGTTTTAAAAATCTATATTGTATTATTTTTATCTATTGATGTTCAATATCAGTCGGTGCAACATTATCTAGAAATTATTGGCCCACGACCACGGGTCTTTCAAAGCACGCAGATGGCTTTGAGGCTTTGGCTGCGGTCCCGATACCCCTTCCGTTCACATCAAAAACTTGCCAAAATGACGCTGAATTTTATATGTCCCTTCACATTCACACTGAAGAAACAAGGAAGCAGTTTCGTGTCTAGGGTGACTACTTGGGTTGACAACCTCCATGTCACTTTGTAGTTTCTCTGATACTGTGAAGTTTTATCGGTAGAATGAAAACTTGAAAGGTCAGAAAGGTTATCTCATGTGAAAAGTTGTGAATTTGATATAAAAAGCGTAAACAGATTCTTAAGTTGAAAAGCATGGAAGATCGGAAGTAACAAGGACGTGCTGTAGATTAAAATAATTCTAATAAAAAATTGTTACAATGCTCATTTCACTCATTTTTTCACTCACAACTCAAGTGACAAGTGCCGAGTGTTACAAAATAACATCAATTAACATCAATGCAATGACGCTTATCCAAACTATCTTATCAAACGCTTGGATAAAAACCACAAGGTTTTGTGGTTTCAACAGAAGACAAAGAAAGTTTGAAGGTTAAATATTCATGAAACTAGCGCCTTTCATTACAAGTTGATACAACTGATATTCTACACAGCACGTGCTTGACATGTTCAAGGTTCAATGATCACACAATGTTAGTGAATAAACAAACAGCTGCCACCTTAACCTCATGATAGGGAGTTTCTCTGCGATAGCGTGTTTACATTTTACGACGTTCAGCAAATGTGAAAGTTATCGATTTTTCGAGGTGTTAAGAATGAAAATCTAGCTTCACAATCATTAACGATTCTTTCAATTAGAATACTCAGCAACAATTTCTAACCGCATGGGCACGATTAAAATGTAGCCATCGAGATAAACTTGCACTAAACTAACCCTGTCGTTATCTCTTGCAGCTTTGCTGCAATTTGCATTGACGCATCACACCCCTCTTATGCAGGAGCGTAAGCGCCAATCACAAAGGTCGTTACGGGTCAATGGGGTCTTCTTATGGTTTATCACAAGGAAAAGAGGCATTTTCACACACCAAGCATCATCACAGACCAGAATTTATAGACATAAATAATCACCACATTCTTTACAATAATAACTCGTAAAAATAAACACCCGTGTTCAAGGATAAATCTAATCTGCCTGCTTTTTCAGTTGAGTCAAGATAAAAGAAAAAGTTTGGTTTCTATTTTCAAAACCTTAAATTCTTTCATAAACCGCAAAAACCAAAGAGGTTCAGTCGATGCCAGGGCCGAAAGAAAACATATCATATTTCAACGTCGCATCTCACAAGCCCAAGATTAAATCATCACAGGAAATAGCATTGGAAAAGCTTTGAATCCCACTACGTAACAACAAGCCTCCAGTATTACGAAACAATTTCCTTTACTTTTATGATTTCAGCTGAAGCAATTCAGCCAGTCGAGGGTTGTTTGCAACAACAAAATGTTTTGAATAGATCGTTTCGTTACAACGTTGTTTCTCTGTTTCGTTTCGTTTTGTTGTTTTGAAATAAGGTTCGTAGAAAATTTCCTTATTTCGTTTTCTTTTGCTTGAGCAGCCTACTGAAAACTTTGGGTGTTCATCAGGATAATTATCGTTTCTATCACTAGTTGCAACATTTATCTTCATCCAAATTAAATTTTGTTATAAAAACTTTCGTTTCGTGTCATGCCGACGGAAAAAACAATCGCCACGAAAAGCCTTAGTTAAAAAATCTACCAATGTTTTTAGAATAAAAAAATTGCTCAAACTGTACACGTAACCATGTCCCTTCATGACCTTCTTAGTCAACATTTCGTATTGCGAAACAAATGTTGGTATAAAACTGAACGGTTTAATGTGCTCCAGTCAACCTATGATCCAAATCCGTCAAGAAATTAAATCATAGAAAACCACCTTGTTTTGCAAAAAAATGAATGACTTTCCAAGCTTCACAGTGATTTTAAAAAATGACACAAATTGTTGTCTCTCCCTTCAACCGTTCCACCATCACTCAGTTACTGTAAATATTAGTCTTTGTCTGAAAATTTCATTCAACTTCAGAGTTTTGCAAAAAAAATGCTTCAACTATGACTACCTAACGATAGCCGTGCTTCAACTAACATAGTATAGACCGACACCTAACCTTCTTTGATGTAAATCACGCACCTAAAAAGAATCGCAAGTTTGAACATCTGAACAAATGCAAGGCTAACGCGTTCAAGTTTTCTTATTATGAAACTCACCTGACAGGTCCCATCCACGCAGACATGAAACGAGTTAGGACGACACCTTGTCCCATCGACTACTTTTTCAGCTTGTTTGATGAAGAAGCTTCTGTCTCCCGGTTGACAATGGAGTTCGCAAGGGTTCAACACTGAATCTGAGAACACAATCCAATTCAATACTTTAACGAACAGTCGACGTTGATGAATCACTAGGAATAAACCAGTGAGCGTTCGAGACATGAGTTTGCTCATCATGCATAACTTTGGATTCGGGTACAGTGGTACACCTGGCTTTCAAATTAAAGATGCCTCCTTGATACAGTGACATGTATGCTTTAGGTTGTTTTCATTTTATGTACCTTAAATTAGACAATCTGGAATCGAAACAAATTCTAGTACTGTGTCGAAACACTTTGATTTACTTCCGACCAAGATATCACCAGCCAGAAAAATAATCTTTTTCAATTGATTGGTGGATGTAAAAAAGAAATGGTTTACTGCTTCGTCGCTGTGGCAAGAACCGTAAGATCACGACAAATTGCGACAGATTTTCTTCATATTTTTGACCAATGCAGAAATAAAGATAAATGTAAGGAATTTTGTTTTGCTTTCCTTATTTAGAGACACCATACAACTCGATGAACGTGAAACCGCAAATTTTCGTGGTTTGTAATTCAATGAACTTGTCTGTCACTGCCGGTCAAGATACGGCTGACAGGCAATGCTAATACCAGAATCTGGTAGTTCGCACAAGGGAAAACTTAAATTTTATTTTGGATTTGATTACTCCAGGTTTGTTTGCACTGAAAGTAAAACAAGCTGAAGACAAGACACAAATGTGATTCAAATTACTAAAACTTCATTGGCAGTGACAGAGAAAGAATTTGCAAATATCCCAATCAGAAAAGTTCCCACGCTTTCCATATAATTCTAACCCTCAACACTGAACTGAGCAAACAGAGATTAATTTTTTTCACATTGATTCAAACGTCTGCAGTCGTTAAAGTTGCTAAATACTAGGCCAAATGCAAAAAGGAACGATTTTGTTATCTGGGAATGTATGACGTGGTTGGACAATGGATTATGTTGAAACGATTGTGTGAGACCAGATGAGATTTGCCAAATCAGTACTGTTTCAAACGAAAATAATCCAAACCTTAATTTATGCCCATAGAAACACCAAGGGGTGTTATTTTTCTCAGCTTTCACGTTTTTGTATAAATCTAAAACATCGCCTCGTTAACATATTAACCCAAAGATATTGATCCATAAAACTTACGCAAGCAAGAATGCATTGTGTTGGAATTCCTGAGATCTTTCACAAACATTCGCTTATCCTCACTTCAACTCGTTAAGGTTGTTAGTTGTCAACAGGGCTCAATGGAAAGAATGCAGCTTCGCAAACTTTCCTTATTTTAAAGTTAGGCAAATATTGACAATTGTAGAACTTGAAAAGTGAACCAAAATATTTTGAACATGTGCATTGACTTTACAACTTCACAATGTGAAATGTAGATCTATGAAAGTGTTTTCAATGAAGCTATAAGCAAATGGAAACTTAAGAATACAGCAACACGCATTCAATGCGAATCGGACTAAAGATTATGTTTTTCAAGTTGTTCAAACGTTAATTTTTTATTTGCACACAAATTAAACTATGGTTGTTGCTAGAACTTTGCCTTTGATTTCATATAAATTTGCTTCTTTCAAATTTTATTTAGCATAACATAAAAATTAGTTGCCTTCATACTTCAAAACTTTTTTTTTTATAAAATATCGTTTCCCAATTTTCATAATTTTCCATCTAGCAACTTTCTCACTTTTTATTAACCGCTGCAGATGTGCCAACTTTATGATGAAAATCGTAAAGGGTGCAGTAATGTTTTAAAAACGTTTTCTCGACTCCCGGCTTCAGCTGGTTGTTGAAAACACCGCTCACCTCTACCCAGGGTGTAATAAATTTGGTGGGCGTAGTTGCTGAAAGTAAAGGCGGCCGAGAGAAAGGAACTGGCCACCCTACTCTCCTTAGTGCCGAAGGCTTAGTACAATGAGAACCTTATCTTCTCATACCCGATACTTGAATCAAGTATGGGACCCCCTTTACTTTTTTTACTCGACGTTGAGTGTAGTAGGGTAGAAATGAAATTTCACCACCTTTGCAAAACCTATGTACCTCCAACATAAGGCGTCCATTGATGGGTGCGTCCTCCATAAGATTGATTGTTGAAGAATGAACATTGCTCTGCACGAAAATCGATAGAGCCGTCCGGGCAGTCCTGTCAGTGATCAACAAGGTGTAGTGGATTATCATAAAACATTCATACTTGTAATAGCACCCTGTTACGAATTGCAGGCGATGATTGACAACGCGGTCAATATATCTTGCCGTCGAACAAACCTTGAGGACAAACGATGACAACTTAGAGGTGTGTTTGCCAACAGAAAAAAAAATTTTGGCTTGGTAGTTTTGAAAGGAAACCTATTCTCTAAAAAAAAAACACTTTGATTGACAGTTACAAAACTCTTGCAAAGACGTCCACGCGTTCAGCGTGAGGTTGTTTACTAATATAGCACACGCTTGAAAAAGCAATTGGAGGTTATGATAACAAACTTTAAGAACTTTTTCGTCAAGATATGCTAATCTTTCACAGCAATTGATAAAAGTAATACGTTACACAAATATTTATAGAATAAAATCGACGACTATGGAATACATTGTATTGGTAAAACGCAGCTTAATCTTCAAGTTCTGTAAAATTTGGTTAAATTACTTGAAGTGGGAAAAATCATGTGTAAAGTCGTATTTTTTTTTTCTGCAAACGCGGGTGTCCTTTACACAGTTTCCAGTTTTGAATTTTCTGCGTAAGGTATCCTTTCTCATGTCATATTCCTGACATCTAGCATACAGGGCTGGTTTTGCATGAGATTTGCATTTTGACAGACGCTACTTCCCATTCAACAGAAGTCTGTGATATCGTATGGATTTGTAGTGATGCGTTTGTTATCGTTTGCTGCAAACAACTTCTCCACAAAAACAATCTCGTTGAAACTTATCACAGCCAGTGACGTTAACAGGGGCTGTAAAATTAATCCTATAGGCCTTAACATTATCTCGTGTTGAAAAGAGTTGATCGGATATAAATGCAATTGTTGCCTTCTGACTAAGTTTTGGACGTGATCTTTGGAATCCAAAGCAAAGTTTTTGTACATCAGACCGTGGACGTCGCATAAATAAATAGCGACGTCACGAAGAGAATACACACTGCGAAGGATTTAATTTGGTTAAGTTGATAGGCAAGCAAGGGGTTATTCGGGGTCACCAAGTGATCATGAAACAAACCATTTTTAGATTCTCATTCTTCATGACACGTTGACAGCTGGTAAAGCACTAGTGCTTGACAGTATTATTGCTGACTCCTGACGATCAACTGACTTGTGGCTTGTAAGAAAAACGTATCAACTTAGATTTGTTTTTTGAGCTCTTTAACGTACTACATTTCAGGAAAGCCGGCGGTGGTTACCATAGTACACACAACCAAATGAGTATGCAGTGAAAACCAGAATTCGAGTTTTCACAATGTTGGATTGGAAGCTTAGTTTTCACTTTATCTGTGGACTGTGCTTCGTCAATGCCAATGGCAAACCAAAAATTGATCCGCTTTTGATAACATCTTGGCCACATAGAATATTGATGGTATTGGCTAGTTACTTTTGCGCAAAAATGACCGAGTTAAGCAAAGTTCTTATCAAGAGCAACTAAAGGTGGAGTGGCTTTCTTGTCTGTAATTGCAACTGATTGACAGCCAGAAAAGCAAAGCAAGTTTATTCAGAAAACAAACAGTTTTGTTTACACAGAGTCGTTGCTATCTTAATCTTTTTATTTTATCGTCGGTTTTAAGCGATATTTTTTCATCAAGAGTGGAAATTCTGAAAATCAAGAGGAATCGACTTGTGTTGTTACACAGCCACAATAGCCAGTTGGCAAAATGCGTCGTTAAACGTTGAAACAATGTCAAAAGAGCAATTTTTGCTACATAGGCATAACAAGGGTTCATTCCAATATTTCTTTGTGTGTGGTCTTGTGGTTTATTGATTTCATTCTTTTCTCTTGCCATCTACCTACAGTTGCCACAGAAATAACTTTTAAGCCGATGTCTTTCTTAGCTACCATCTCGGACGATTGGCATTAAATGCTGAATACGTTTCACACCACATGATTGGATCACAACTGCCTTGTCATTTTATCTTCAAACATAGATGGACGTCTTGTTACAACAATCTCCTCGCATTAATATCACACCCGCAATTTAGCAATCCATTACCAGTTGCTTTAGCGTTAAACAATGTCTAATAAACGTTTACAACAGAAAGCTTTGAAAAGCAAAGAGTTTCAAAAATATGCAAAATTGAAGGCAAGGCTCCACAAGAAAACTTTTAGATTTGAGGTAGGCGCCATTATGTTATTTTCCAATTAAAAAAATACTTTTTTTTATTACCGTACACATCGCTTCAACCCAAATGGTTAAATAAACCTAATGATCAATGAAAACAACATTGCCTACCTGAATGTTACATGAGCTGTATTTACGATCCGGACCCACACAAACCGGAATTCTGTCATTTCTGAACAAAACAAAAAATAGTGTCAGCGTACAACTGGTGTTAAAAAAAATTACTTTTTGTAAAAAGGCAACAACATGCTATGCATTGAATGCAACTACAATGCATCTTCTACACCTGACTAACCAACTCATTAATCTACTACCCTTGTAATATTTGCGAGATAATGCTATGCTTTGCATCGCCCATTTAGAAAAGTAGGAAGGGCTTGTACAATAAAATAGTCAATAAAAAATGTAACTGGGAAAGGTAATTTCTCGGAAGATTTATTAAGACAACACTCGTCGACATTTCATCTCAACACGGATTTGTTCTGTCATAGTAGTCTGCGGATCATTTACTCTCTATTGAGAACAACTCAACAATTGCATTTGGGTTTACGAGATGACCTCACTCTAGTGCTAGTTTGTACAAAAACTTGGGCCTGTAAATCAAACTAAAATGCACTTTAACAAAAACCTTAGGCTGTTACAGGTTTTTTTGGACAAATTGGAAAGTTGGTTAGCCGTAAAAATTCGAGATACTTGGCATGAGCGCTTTTGACAGAATCATTTTGCACTGCAATCAATCAGCAAAGGTAAACACACAATTTTGGGATAATGATGCGTAGAAATCACTGTTTTGATTTTGAAAAGTCAAATTAATCCATCAGAATGACTTCCAAACTACTGGTGCAAAACGAAAATGCTACGATTATTCTTTCGCATTATTGCAAACACAAAGTTCCGCGAAAATCTTTCACGTGGTGTGAAACTTGATATTTTGAAGTCAAATACGCCATGGACAATTGCAAATGAAGTCGAAAATCATTTCAACTAAACGAGACTTCTCCACCCCGATCTGTTTTCATATTTATGCATGGTTGTTTTAAATTATTAGACAGCTGAGTGTCACTTTAATGTATGCTTCTACAGTACCAAAATGTGTACAGTTATGATTTAAAGCGCAATCTAGGGAATCGCACCTGTAAAGTGGAAGCGAATTAGATGTAGAATATTTTAAGTTATTCTTTGCACTTTTTTAAACAAATGTTTTTTATTCCAAGTGATTGCGCGAAATCGGGTTCAACATGCACAGCAAATTTTTCTCACAAAGCTTCAATGTCCTCACCTCATGAGACTTCACGCAGCACGCAACGTGTCAAAAGGCCGATCAGATAACGCAGCGACCTTAGTCATTAGATCTAACGGTGGCCAGCAAATAAAAAGTTTCCACTTTGCGTGATCAGGGTCAGGACCTTTCGCTTTTTTAAAAACTTTCAATCTAACTTTTAGGTGATTTGAACGTTATTGTGAGATTTTTCGATTTAATTGATATAACCTCACGAGCTTGGTGAACAATAGCAACGAAAGGAGTAAATCAAGTTGCAAGTGCATACGAGGTTCACGGTTTTACAAGAAAATTGTAGCTTATATGAAACAACTACCAAACACCATCGGTTGTGCATTCAATCTTGAAACCTCGTTTGCAACTACCCGGTTAGCAAATTTGATCCTTTTTTAAGTTAAATGTGGAATCATTGTAAATGGACTAACTTCATCAGCTGGGTTTAAATCAGCCATAACATGTGTTACTTACATTTGTTCATTGCGCATTGTAGCCTCTTGCTGCTCATAAAATTAATACAAATTACAAATAACCAAGCCTATAACCTATAAGTAGGGGTATAGGCTACTCAGTAGCCTACTCACGCCACGGGGTTTTAATCAAATATTTTTCAGAAAAAGATATGATTCTCTGTTGAAGATTTAACACAGAAATCTTGTTCGCAATGCAATGATCAAACCTTATAGTGCGACATTGTCTGCGCATGAAAGTGACGCCGCCTCCACAGCTTCGGCTGCATGGTTGCCACTCCCCCCACTCTCCCCATTCTCTTTCCGCTGCCTGGTCCAAACGTCCTTCCTCGTTTTGCAATGTCTGCAAATAATAACGTTTATCTGATGTATCATTGGTGCGTGCAGCATCTTGAAGTTTCAATAAATATTTGCGTATCTACAGAAAATTTAAACACTCAGTGCTTGATACATTGTGTTTTTTCGTTGTTTCGGCAAAAACGAAACGTACAGAGCTACTTTAACCAAAAGCAGAAACAAACAGATAAACTTTATCACATTTGTGTCGATGCAAACGCCAAATTCACTGTGTTAGCAATTTTGAAATCATCAAAAGTAAACAAAACGATATCAGCAGCGCCTTTGTTACTGGCATATGGACCATCCATCAATAAACATAAGCTAAATAAAGTTGTGAATTTTGGGACTTTATTGCGTGAACAGACGTTCAGAGTTTAGATAATTTGACAATAAAAGAGCTTTTGACGGTTTGCTTTTCCCTGCCCATTCATAGTCTATCATTGGGCAATGGGCATTCTGATTTGCACTTAAATGCACTCAATTTCATTTTAAGTCATAGGGAAATTGTCTTTGCTAAACCAACAACAATGAGATAATTGGAGACTTCCGATCACAGGAGGATGTGATGATGATATCATTTCAGAGATATGTTGTTTACTACGACACAAATTAAATCGCATAAAACGAACCGAATAGATTTTCTTCCAATGCTGAATCAACGAAATTTCACAAGAATGAGAAACTTTTTCATTTGCATAAGAAAATCGATTCTAAGATCAGAAGAGAGAGTGAAATTATGTTTGGTCTTTTGTTGTCTTTATCGCTAACTCAAACTCAGACACAGACTTAATTACGAGGATTAAACGTTCATTAGTACTCTGTGAGATATCAGAACATAGTCATTGAAAAATTAGTCATTCAAAGAATTCAGTCGCAGACTAAGAAACTTGTGTCGGCCGCGTAGTCGAGTGGTTCGACGCCGCTCAAGCAACAGAGTTGAACACGCCAAAATAATTGGAGCAGTCGAATGGAGGACTGTCCTCAATCTGTATGTTGTGTTGCGTTGTCGCAATGGGCTCAAAATACAATATACTATTATTGCTGATTGGCAAATACAAGTATCTTGTCGTGCACATTTTTTCTTGTGAACGGTTTACTCTGATTTATATAGGCCAACAATGCATTGCTACAAGGCATTATACAGTAGCTTATTACTCACCCACTGAGAAAAGTTATCTCTTTACAGTGTTCATACAAATCGAAAAGCATGGTCATAATCCTATAATGAGTTGCGCTTTTTTTCAATAGTATACTTGTCGCCGATATCAAACTTCCCAAATGAAAGAGCGACACTGGCATTGAGAAAATCCTTAACGCAGACGATTCGAATGGTACAAAACTGAATGTTCTATATCGTGACATATGAATTGATATCATTTTGATGCGAAAATTTTTAGTTTGACGCCAATAGAACCCATGGTCACTAAATAGAATTGTTGGATATATACTTATATTGTGTTTCACTATCCAGTTTACGCAAATATTTTAATTCTAATCTAATTGCAAAATCAGAAAAGTCCTGTTGAAATCTGTGTTTTGCACGGGATGAAAGTCGCCATATTTCAAAACAACGAGAGATAGACAATTGTGCAAGCATATCTTAGTTAGCCCATCAAATATAGTTATTACCTTCTAAACATTTTTTACAAAAAAAAATCACTGCATCAG
Source organism: Aplidium turbinatum (assembly GCF_918807975.1). Lineage (NCBI taxonomy): Eukaryota > Metazoa > Chordata > Ascidiacea > Aplousobranchia > Polyclinidae > Aplidium > Aplidium turbinatum. The sequence goes on along the minus strand of NC_137472.1, from coordinate 43,090,010 downwards.
TTGATTAATTTATCCTCTGGATTTACTCGTAGACCCATATCCCAGCTAGCACTACCAGACCCTTCTATCAATTTGTCTGGGACAAAAAGAAAATATCAGATGTAGCATGCGATATATCACAAAACTAAAAATGAAACGATATCTTGCAAGATGAAAATAAATATCATGTCTACATAAATAACCACTTTCAGGATAGTAGGCTATGTGCTACAACATGGCGTCTGCACTCTACAGATAGTAAATGAATAAAAGCGATAAACACAAAACATTAATGAAGAACGAAAACCCTCAAAAAATATCGCACATTTGCAAATAAGCTTTTGTCATCAACACCATGTCCCAGCTGCTAAATCCACAGAAACCACGTGTTATTCAAGATGTAAATACGCTAAATTATAGAAAAGATAGTACCGGTACCAGATAATATTAATACGTCAAGCAAAAAGCGACGGATTTCCACAGGTAGGCTAAATAAAAGAGCGGTCAATACAACCTCAAAACAAATATGGAGTGAAAAATTAGCTGGTGCATTCATATGTACAATAGATGTGTCCGATTGCTCAGTTATGAATTAAATTTTGAATGTTGTTGTTTTAAAACACTACTTTTAAATCATCTGTTAATCGGAAAGAGAATCAAACAGGCCTACTTACTTCTAATAAAGCCTACTGAAAATAATCAATGACTAACGATTCCAATAGGTACCAACACTGAATAAAAATCGTTGCTGGAAATCATCGTTGGGGTTTCTGACAAAAGGGAAAGTGATCCTTTGGCTAAGTCACTGTGTGAGAAAACTATGCGCTTACAGTCGTCACCTTGCTAAAATCTTAGTGGCTAAAAAAATAAATAGTACAAGACGCCACTTGAACTGAACAATAGTGAGAGTGCTATTGGATATATTATGACACCGATAGTTGCCGTCCTTGCGATAACTTGTACTCAACAGCGTTTTGGTAAATGACTCATTCAATATTTCGTCATTTTTGGATTTTAATGTGGACAATAAGCAGTTACTCGACGATGTGCAATTAAAGTTTAAGAAATGGAAATGTGTAGAGTTGACAGTAATATGTTACTGTTCATTAAGCAAGATTGCTTTGGTGATATTTTTAGCTTATGCCGTAATGAGCTTCATTTTGATGATGATGACTGCTGTAGTCAGCATATTTGCAAAACCATTGGACTCAAGAAAGCAATTGGCATGTGAATGGATGTCCAGTTTGTCCACAGCTCAACTAGCACAAAAGTTGCCATTTTTACATTTTTTAAATGCTTAATGGCGTTGAAATGATGTTAAAAACAGCAACTTTCTGATTGTAAATTGATCTGCTATAGCTGAGCCACGGACAGAATTCGAATTGAATTATATTGTTTGACAGGAAAAACCATTCAAAAAAACGTGTTTTTGCTAGTTTATGTGAAATTGACGTTGCGTGCAGGCAAAGCCATCCCTGCAACTGGCCAGTGTGTCAACCAGGCACTTGTTGTCATGGCAACAAAACTACACAGGTCAATTAACCTCATAACATCATTTATAATAATTTGCCACCTGTGCGTCGCACAAATCAACCTCACAATTACATGAGTCAAAGAAGCGGACAACCGCAGGAGGTTTATTTTAGCCTTTTTTGTAACATTTAAGTTGCACAACATTGCTGTGAATTCAAAAGCAGCTGCACAGTTGCAGTTTTTACGTAACTTTTTAATTGGGTTTAAATTCACAAACAGAAGTTACAGATGGTACAAAGAGCAATTTTTGATATATTACATGGATCTATATATAGGCAATGCAACGAAGCCTCTCTTTCTGGATATTTCAATTTCTTTCAAAGTTTATTTTGAGTAACGTAAAAGTGAAATCATAGATGGATTTTTATACCTGGGTGTAAAAGCAAAACAAGACAAATTGAAAATTCTTCCCAATGCATTTGTACTTAAGTTCCACACAGAAGCCGACTACTATTTTGCTGCATGCAGACTACAGAGCTACTAGCACTAATGTACTTTTTGCGCAGAACAAAGATATCCAGTAAAGATAAGCAACTGACATTGTCTGTAAAAGAATTTAATTGAAAACGAACTAGGATGCAAGCCTGACCGACATTGAGTAAATAATTATTCGCCTACTTGGTTGGCCGGGTGTATGAAGTCATGATGTCGGGAAAAATGTGGTCGTGATTTTCTATGATTTCAAGTTTTAACAAGAAACATTAAACATCTTCAATGCGTCTTGCCCAATAATATGTTTTTTAAATAGGAAAACTTGTTTTCCAAAACTCAAAAGCCGAAATAATTCCCATAACTCCATGGAAGTATCACAGCTGATATGACAATTACTCACAAGTCGAACAGACTTCTCAGCTTGTCGAAAGAAAACAATAATTTTAAGTTAATCAACTAATTGAAACAAGCGACAGAAAACAAACAAACCCAACAGAGCAGCATGAATCACATTTCTGAGGTCATTGAAGTGGTAAACACGCAATGATGTAATTAAAAATCTGTTGCCAGAATGAAATGACAAACCTCAGGGAGACAAGAAGATTTCTTATTGAAAAGTATTTCGCAAGGAAACTTATAAATTCACATGATACACGATTTTGTCGGTAAGTGGTGTAAAAATCTTCAGCTTTTCTATTGATTGAATTATTAGCGAAAAACAACCGTTGTATTTACCACTTATCACGTCACGTGATCAATATTGCGTACAAGCTTGCGTATCAATTTTGATTTGTATACATTGCTCAATAACAGTGACTCTTCTCTTAGACCCGTTGACATTAACAAACAAGTAATTTTTTAGTACAACCCAAAACATAAGAAGAGTTGTGACAAATTGTATCGATTTTTTCCATATTGTGAATGCATTAATATTTTTTCACTTCTAGACATGTTTTTAATATTTTTCAACCTTTTTACCATGGCAGAGTAAAACATACTATATACTGTAGTTGTAGCTTTCAGTTAGCAAACACTTAGATGACAAATTTTAAACCACCTTAATTTAACTGATAAATTAAGACGACTATAATTTCTTTGAAGAAAAGACTAGAGGCTGCTGAGATGTGGTTTCTCAGAAGGATGTTGAGGATATCTTGGACTGAAAAGAAGAGTAATGACGAAGTTATGAAATTAGCAATTGCAGAAAGGAGATTAATAACAACAGTTAGAAGGCGTCAGATGCAATTTGTAGGTCATATTCACAGACATGGAGATTTGGAAAAATTAGCTCTATTGGGGATGATACAGGGAAAAAGAAGCAGAGGTCGACAAAGGTTAACTTATTTAAACAGCTTGAATCAATGGGCCACAAACACAACAGTTAAAACGAACGATTTTATACGAATGGCAAATGACAGAGAAGTTTGGAAGACCATGATCGCCAACGTCTGTATCAGATCAGGCACATAATCATCATCATCATAATTTCACTTTTCACAGTTGACCAATACAATACATGACCAGTACACAAATAGGAAGCACACTTGCTTTGACGGAAGAAGAAAAATGCTAGGACGGAAACCGGCTGGTCTTTACAAATGCAAAATTACAAATGGCCGAGCATCACTTCTTTATGTTGATTCAACGTCCACTTACTTAATATCTTCACCAACAGCACAATCATCATTATTTTGAAATAAGAATTTTTGTTTGTAGGGATGACTCACAATATCAAGTCTGCAAAGCATTTCATTTTTACATTGATTGAACGTTTGCAGACATTGAATCAATGTAAAAAAATAAGTTACTTGTCAGTTGGAAAATCACTATGCGGAAAGTCCCTCAAGTTTAACAGTGTCCCATGCTGTACCTTTTCAGCGCTCAGGCAAAACAAACACACCTCCTTGTGACTTCATAGCCTACTATTCCAATCTCAAGAGAGACCTTCACAAAGCAGTTTTCATTTGAGTAACGTTTTGAGAGTTTTTCAGCACTTCATCGTTGATAGACGTTAAAACGATTTAAAGCGTAAAACGCTTTGAATCAAGTTATATTTTCTCGAAGGCTGCCAGTAGTTTCAGCACGTGAAGAGAAATGACACGCTGCATTCAAGTCTGACGAACTTTTATTTACCAACAAATGTTGTCATCAATTCTCTGACATCGGAGTACACAACATTCATTCATTTGCTCTTACGTTAGTTTTGTGTTACAATAATGCTTGAGTCGTCAACAAAGCCACAAAGACAATTTCTGTTTTCAATTATGTGCTTGTGTGCTTTACCATCAGTTTGATGAAGACGTAGCCCATTCATGACACCTTCATTTTTACACTCCAAACAGCAAAATCTGTCATTTTACATTAGTTTAAGGTCTGCAGACATTAAATCAATGTAAAAAGAACACACTTTGCTGTCTGGGGTACCTTATCCATGATGAAAGAGCAACATTTAAATCGTTTCTATGAAATAAATTGCCTATTTTATAATTATATATCAATTGTAAGAAACGTAACAAGCTATGTAATCAGTGAGACAGCCAGTAGTTTTCTCAAGAGTGAGAGAATGAAGTGCTTATGACAAAAAACAACGATACGTGTTCATTCAACGTACATTGAAATTCATTTTTTTAAATTTGCCTCTCAAACCACTTAACAAGGTGGATGAGCTGGTTCGAAGAAAATCAAACAAATAACTCTTTCAAGCTCACAAAATTACGCACCACACGCTAGTCATCGATTTGTTTGTACCCTCCAGTTCAACAAACACTAACAACGGTTTGTGTAAGTCAAATCATTGAAATTAATTTGAGCGTTTTTACAAAAAACTTTTTCGTTATTGCTTTCTTTTGTACGGCATGCATTGCTTTTAAGTGGAGTTCAATGACGTCAGCCATGCGATCGAATACTCAAATACTAGCAAAGTTTACAAGATAAACTCACTTACAAAATGTACTGTTCTTCTTTTCACGGGCGAGTGAATTGTGAAGGACTTAATTGCATTTTTTTAATGTAAAGGCAAGCAAGTGAGGACTCCCCACCATCAGTGCGGTGTGATATGACCAAAGCCTACGTCTACCCACTTACAAAAAAGTGTCGCATTGCGCTTCAACTATTTCAAGGTGAATGAAAATATTTACTAAATGCACAAAAACCTGGCAAAGCAGCATGAAGGTCAAATCAGTACGATTGAATTCAATGAAATCTTGGTACTGCAGCATCATATTAAGCGGAAGTAAAAACTTATAAGAAAATGCAGTACTAGGCATGCAATTTGTTATTTAGTTCTTTGATGTGGAGTAGGCTGAGTGCGTTTTACATCTAACAGAAAGTTTGTGCACGGTCAGCTTGAATAACAAGGTGAGATTCCAAGATCCCTTATGATTGCAAGTAGGCTATTGCTAGCTTGTTTAACTCGTTTTAAACTCAATCTTAGAAGATAACAATGAACTCAACGAACTCCATAACGTAATTCAATAAGTTTTGCACTCACCAAAAGAGAAAAGAATAATCCGAAATTTGGACAAATGATAAAAAATGCAAACAATGCTGTGAACAAATTCTGCATCGTAACACAGGTCGCTTCTCTTGTGCTCGGGTTTCTCTTCTTTCAAATCTGATAATATCTCAATGAAACTACAAGTTACTTGTTCTCAACCTACTGATGTTTTAGTAAAATTTTTTACGTTGAGTTACCTGTTAAAAATACAAAGTGAGAAGAATTGCATCTACCAAAGGTTATTAATTTAAATGGTTGCACTGCAAACTTTTGCAGTTTAGTTGCCGGCCAGCGCTCGCATAAAACTCTCTTGGAAAGGAAACACGGAGGTACAGTACACCAGTGTAAAACATTTGCTTTGTAAAATATCACTGAGTTAACTGGCGCAATGCGATAAAAATTGGAGTTTAAATAATGCAACACACTAAAACCTATTCTCTCTGGAAATAAGCTCGAATACTCTAATTTATTTTTTCTTTGTAAACATAAAGATAGTAGTTTTTCGTCAATTTAATCACTTTCGGTTGCATGAAAGCAAAGCTTTGTTCTGGTGCTCTTGTTGAACATCAAAACACCACTATTTCAAACGAGACTGTGCTATAGCACGTAGTAATTACAAATTTGCCCTATGATTTCGAATTAACCTTTCAAACAATTAAATTGTTTTTGTGCTTTTTGCTTGACTGCATTCTCTCTTTAAGAAGTTTGTCACAACCATGCCACTTCAGGCATACACCACACTCCAAACTTACACATTACACTTTAATATTAACCGAACTAACATATTACGGGTTCTAATAATCCCTCGCACTTTGCACTACGAAATGAAGAATTGCCAAACAAGCTTTTGTGCCAGTATACATATATATATCCCACTAACGACTGCCGCAGTTTTTTACTGTGATGTACTTTACGCGTTTTCTCGTTTTTCTTCAAGTTCTCTTTTTTCTTCACACTCAGCGTAAACCCATCGAGGATTAATCGTTCTGAAGATTTTCACATCAGCAAAATTACGTGTTGCGACAAGGTGGCGGTTAATAGAAGCAAGCTGCGACAGTAACTATCAGCTTGTTCGGTTGACAAACACAAAACATAACGAAAGCACAACACTTTGAACATTCGCTGCCTTGACTTCAGATATAAGGTGTTCAAAGAATGTTAATAAAAATAGTTTTCTACGATATCCACACAGTTTATACAAATAAAGTCAAAGTAAAAATCGACAATACCTAAACTAACAAGTCGAATAAGATTTATAAAAGAAATATTATAAATGAAGTTGAAGTTGGTTACTTGTATAAAAACAACACTAGGCCAGCATACATTTTCGCATCATGACTTTTCCGATCGTGTCCTATTTAACTTTTTACGTTTTTATTATTTAATAACTTCGTAAACTTTTCGAAAAGCAGTCAGCGAGGACTTTACCACTCCACATTGACACCAAATCTCGTTTTTACATGCCTCAGTAAGAGAAAGGCTCATGAAAAAATGCTATTTGAGTAAGATACTGAAGAAGCCCCTTTATGGTGGCGAAAGCCTTATCAATAAATTGGAGTAGTTTCCGAACCGCGTTGATTTTGTTTACTTATTACGTTTAATTGTTCGGTTCCATCCTAAATAAAGGATTCTTGTATAACTTTTCATCGTCAATAACATCAAGGATATTTGTTAATTATGAAACATGATACGCTGGTGCTAAGTTTGGTTTTTCTGACTTTCCTCAGAAATAAAAATATTCGAGACACTAATAGAAGCACGAACTCGGTTTGAGAGCTCAGCATTTAGTTTGTGTTGGGTTTTGGTTAATGAGATGAGATGGAAAAAGAAGAAAGCTCGATAAACAGAGTCTTTGAAAACTGAATAAAAATCATCAATGGACTCAACGCAACAACTTGTCTTGTTTTAACGCTCTAGCTCTACTTAGCGGTTTTAATAACCATCAAAAGTGATTTTGTTTTTTGTTGAACACGGAACCTAATTAGTGAAGTACTTGAAATTGGTTCTATTTCTGAGTATTCGATTTTCAATGCAAGGTTTAACTTCAAAAATTACATAACGTTGCTTAGGTCTTCAACTCTTGTTGGTGGTAGAATAAAGCCCTTTCTCCATAAAGCTGCAGCTTACAATACCCAGTATCAACAGAAAAAGAAAGAATTTGCACTCAGCAAATTATTAGAGTATAGTTGTATTCAACTGCGTTGTCGTGAAACTGTGCACCGGTATTTATGTGACATTACAAAACGATTTACAACTATTGCAGATTTATGTTACGTAGAGCCTAGAGGTTTATCACAATACAATAATCAAACATTTTTCAAAAGTTGTGATTTAGCATTTAAATCTGAAGAAGGGAGCGTTCTTCCTGGCTATCAGCACAAGGCTGAGCACTGAGCAGTGAGCACTCACTAGTACAGCAAGCAATTGCGATTCGCTAACCATAACGGTGTAGCTTCCACGCTAGCCATTTAGACCATCCCATCAGTAATATGTTTTTTGGCAGCCGATTCTAGCAAGAATTGACAGCGATAGACATCGTGTTCGCCCATGAGGCTGGACTCGTCAGCATCCTGGGCGAAACACTTTGTCTATCGCTGCCAATTCTTGCTACAATCGGCTGCCGGCTGCCGAGAATCGGCTGCCTTTTGAGAAATTTGCAACATTTAAATGTTGCAAATTTCTCAAAGCGATCTACAGATCCATGTTTCGAAATCAAAGCACTAGATGGCAGAAAAGAGCTCGTTTTCAAAATACAATCAAACTTCGATACTATGCCACCCTTTGGGACCCAGAGAAAGTGGCATAGTAGCGAGAGTGGCATAGTAGCGAGAGTGGCATAGTAGCGAGAGTTTGTAAAAACAGCCTTGTGACGTGACAATGTAATGTCACGTTATGTTGTACGATTATAATTGTACGAAGGAAATCCAATCTGAGCCAGATGATGTTAATCTGCTCGAGATCTGGGAAGCGCTGCCTGCCGAGGAAAAGATGCACGAGAACGAGGAGATCGAGCTGTCTGACTTTCTTGAAGCTGATGAGCGCCTTGAGACTGGCGGGTCTGTCACACTGGATGAGATTGCCAAGGAGATGTTGCGCAGCGAGGAGCCGATTGAAAGCGAAGATAATGAGATAACTGTTGAGGAGGAAAGGGTTTCGGTCGAGGAAGCCCAGCGGGCATGGAGCACTGTACGGAAGTTCATTCAGCAGAGAAGCGGGAAGCCCAGTGTGATGCAAGCATGCGATCGGCTAGAGTAGACGACGAGGTGCACGAAATCCGCCGAAAGAACATGCGCCAACTGACGATTCCTCAAAGTTTTGGGCTGAGCTATACAGTAGATAACTTCCGCAAATCTCTGGCCACTTTGCCAACAATGATGCTGTTTCAAGTAGTAAAATCCAACTTTTGTATGAATTTTGGTTTTTATCAATACCCAATTTGAGTGTGAGGCAAATTAACGTACTGTAGCACAAGTAATTTTATCACTTAAATGTAGACTTGTAGCCTATGTTTTTTTGTAAATCCTTATTAAACGTCTTTAACAAAGAATTGAGGATTTTTTACCAATCTTAAATTTAATAAATAAACTTATACAAATATGAACTTGATTTTGTATAGGCTACATTCTATTGTACTTAGAGTACACAAACTCTACACAGCTTGCGTTACATTTAAAGCTATTGAAACACAGAATAAAAGAAAAGCTTGTGTCTTTGCACAATTGTGTAAAGCGAAAATTAAATAATGGTTTTGTGCAGCCTTTATTTCCCTGACAGTTTCTTCTCCTTTTGGATGAAACTATAAAGCAATGCTATTGTTTTGAATGAAAAGGGGTTTCCAGTAAATTGTGACGTGAATGGTTTGCAAGCAAACAAGTCAGAACACGTCAGCATAATAACAATGATAAGTTTGTCCAATGTTCATCCAGTGCGAAAACGATGAGAAATTATGCTCAAATGAAATTTTGAATGAGGGACCAAAGAGCTTTAAAAGAAAAGAAAATATGTCGTTTATTGTTGAGATTGCTTTTGTGCAGTTTTGAATCAAGTGCTATGATGGAAAGATCTATTGTTAGAAAGTAGTCATTATATCTAAGCCAGAACTATCTGTGAATCTACGTTTCTAAAATGAAGTTTCATTTTCTTTTAGCAAAGCAGGCTACCATCCGTGTTGCAGTTTGTTGGCATATGAGCAGTGACGCCGACAAGAGGGATCAAGGGCGTACCTTTGGAGCCGAGCCGAAATAATTTTATGGGCTCAAAATACTTTTAGAAAAGGCAGCGATTGAAAACATAGGCTACCGAGTATTTTTTGAAGTTCTATGTGATATAATGAGTTTGTGTTCTTTCTAGGTTGCTTTCCTTGGTGAACCTATTTGCAATTTCCTTGAGATAATATGTTGTTTTGTTAGAGGTAGCCGACAGTATATTTTGTTTGGTTAGGCTCTGGTCTCCCATTGATATTACGCCTAAATCATCCTTTCAATCTACTACATGTGTAAGCTACACGACTGCATTGTAGCCTACACCTTGACCATTAAGCCTACAGAGAAAATAGAGAACACTATTTAGCAAAGTTTTGAATTTATTTTTTAATTTTCATTTTCACATACCTATCGAAATGATATAGATTTTTTTAAAAAACATTTTTATTTTTTAGCGGCGCACCTGGTAACCTTCCATGGAGCACCATTGCGTTATCAGTGAAAATACACTGATGTATTTTCAACGTTTCTTGACGTTGGCCTTAGAGATAGATAAATTTACGCTGCTGGAAAGTAGCCTACTGGTTTTAGGCATCACGGCAATATCAGTTAAACTAAGCGGTTATCTTGTTGCGTTTTTTAACTCTAATTCTTGCTACTTTTTTCATTTCGTCTGTATGGTTTTGTGTTGTGCCATTTGTTGCTGAACAGGTTGTGTTTACCTGTTTCAGCCCCCTTGATAAAGTCAGTCGTGCTGACTGACGAAACGTCGGTAATAGAAGCTAGGTATCTTTAACATCAGGAGGTAACCTAGTAGCCTATAGTCACCAGAAGAACGCAAGTTACTTTATTTATCAAATGCCTGGTGAACAGTTTCACTCTGTTTTTACTTTATGTAAGTTTTGATTTTTTTAATTAAGAGTTTAGGCCTTTTTATTTAGCATAGTTTGCCCAAATATTTGTACAATTTTGTCCAAATTTGCGACGTTTGGTGGTTTGGGTTTCCTTTATTTGAAAATAACATTTCCGTCCGAAATTTAAAGAGCATATTCCAACACGATATAACGTACCTTAGTTTGGGCCGTCAGATGGCCACTTAAAACCTCTTGAAATCCCTAAAGTATAGACTATGTGATTGCCATTATATCTTTGGCACGAGCTAGACAAGACAGTGTGGTTTCTAAACTGTTTTTTTTTAAATGCCTGGCAAGCCTCTTGCAATTGTTTGGTCATTTCCCACCATGAGAAATCAAAACCACCATCAGCTTCAGTACTGTCAGTAGTCGACTTCTATACTTAATTTCTTAGTTGCGAACATGATGGTTTAGCAAAATAAGGTAAAATTAAAACTGAACATGCTATAACAAGAACATAGCAAGATAAAAAGATCACAAAACAGTAGCAACACAAAAAAACAACAATAACAGTGAATAGTAGGCCTAATAGCATTTACAATTACATACAGCCTCAGATCTATAACGCAAACTATGCCCCATATTGTCCATAGTACTTTCATTATCGTTTTTATTGTCGTAAACAGTAACACTTACTTACATGCAAAATAGTTTGTTAAAAATTAATACGATGTTTACCAGACTGCAGAATTATCCCAAAGTCATTTACTCACAGCTTGTCAAGCCAGTGTCGGAACCGATAAGAACATTGTCAGTAATGTTTCTTAGATCGTTGTGGTCAATGAAGAGCCCCAAGGTGGCAGTTGGTAAAAGTTGGTAGTTTCACTACTCGACCGTAATTTTTGCCATTGAAAAAATATTGTGTCGATTTTCTGTCAGTTTTAGCTTGGTCGAGATTTTCGTTATTTCGAGTTTCAAACGTTTAGCCAGCTTGTTACCTAGCCTATATTACTGTAGTTTTGCCACAGTAGTTCACTCAGAGGGCAACACCTAAGCAAGTACAGTTGGATGGCTCTTGCAATCCAAGTCATCGTGATAGGCCTATGTCATCGTTACCCGTAACAACTTACTGTTGAAGCTGAAAGGACTTATTAGTGCAAAAACTAGTCAAGACATGGTTAGGTTATGCTCAGCGATGTTTTCCGACCTCCTCTTAGACCTGTCTGTACTTTATTATTACGGTGAAAAGTTGTTGGCAGAAATGGATGAAAATATTTAGTTTATCTTTAAAAAGTAAGGTTTAGATAAAAAATGTTTGAAAAAGTCGATTTTATGACGATAAAAGCTGTAATAAACTTATCGTTTAAAATGCACACTTGGTCTAAATTAATTTGACAATTCGGTATTTTTCGTCATAATATGCTTGGATAAACCGTGCTCCAAACAAAGTATTACTAATTGCTTAAAGTCAAAATATTTGGCCCCCCTCAAAATTTTGGGCTGCCTACGCCAATGGAAAGAGGTTGCTTTCATTTCTCCCAACTCTGCAACCGGCTTTTTTATTTCTCCCGACTTTACAGCATTGGTTTAGCGCCCAAATTGTTTTTATGTTTGTTTATAATATATTATAGACTATTTTGAGTCCTATACAAAATACAAATAAACATATTTCTATTTCAGTGACCTTATTTACAAAAACATTAGCCTACACAACAATATTTTTTACCATGGCAAATTGTTCTGGTGCAAAATGCAAGTCGTTTTTTCGTAACAATGCTTTGATCATCGCGACGGTGTCGGGAGTAATTCTCGGCATTGTGGTGGGAATCGCTATGCGCGAGGCTCACTTGTCTCAGCTCGATATCGAATACTTTTCCTTCCCGGGAGAACTCCTACTGCGCATGCTCAAGATGATCATTCTTCCGCTCATTGTCTGCAGTCTCATTACGGGTAAGTAGAAGGTGAGAATAAACGTAAACTACTTGTATTGAGTCTACTTTTATGATTGAAGTGACTTTTTATTGAAAAAAGCCATAGAAACCGGCTTCTGAAGGTTAACGCTTTGCACCAATACGCTGTGGCTCACTAAAGGAGCAAAAGGTTATTTAATTTTGTAATTTTTTGTAAAACTAACTTTTTACCGTTAAAATGAAACTTGGGTTCGCATTGTCAGAGCGTGTCATCAACCATGATCATATCTCACTGCAGCAATTTTAAGCAAAAGTCAAACAGAAATTTGCTGTAATTTTGTTTCAGGAGTGTCAACTCTCGACCAGCAAGCATCCGGGAAGCTAGGAGCTAGGGCAATCATTTACTACATGACCACGACTTTGATTGCAGTCATCATTGGTATTGTGCTGGTGGTTACCATCAATCCAGGTTAGACGCTACGCAAATTATTCAAATGCTTAACAAGTCGAAAATGTGCGTGATAGGCTTACTAAACAAAATTTGCTTAATGGGTTGTAAGATTGTTGTAATAGCTTACATTAAAAGATAACCTGCAGGTTGCCACAACAAGCAATGAACTAAAATAGATGAAATTCATGATATCATTAAACTTCAGTTTATGAGGAGCTAGTCATTTATTTCGTTTTTAGTATTTGTGTTACTGCTGACTGTCAACAGTTGAAGAAGTTTTTATAGATGACATTGATATTTGCATTGGCATACTAAAAGCATTCAAGCATACTTTGCAAGCACATGAGTACAGAATGTGTTTAGCTCAGCTTAGCCTAAACCAAAGCGAAATACCTTGAAATACTAAACGAAAAACATTCAAAAAATTTTGACCATAACTTTGATGTCTCATCGCTTTTTCATTTGATTTGCATAGCCATGACCGGTGACACAAAGCATCACTCGTTACTAAACTCTGGTAAAATTGCCACGTAAAATTGTTACGTCTGTTAACGTAAAAATAATTAATGCTTTTGCACAACAACACAATACTAACGCTTTTATATCAGATGCTTACAAGCTTTGTACAGCAATAAGACCTAACAAGTATAGCTTTTGTCTTTCAACTAACCAACAAGTAAACTGCATCTGAATAAGATTTGAAATCGCCTCAAACTTGCTGTTTGCAGGAATATTCTCAACAACACACTGTATGCTTTCCCATGCAAATATGTTTTTTAGTAAAGTCATCAGATTGTAGTTGCTTAATGTTGTAAAAGTTCTCAAACCCTGCAAAATGCAACAGAACGTCGTCAGAAAAAAAAGCATAAAACGTTTTTTCAAATTTTTGATAATAATCACTCGTTTAGGTCGAGCTGGGAAGGAAGGAATAGATGCATCTGGGGAAGCTAAAGTGGTTGAGCCAGTAGATGCCCTTACAGATCTCTTAAGGTGAGTGGTGTATTCATTTTTTGCAACGACTTAAAGTAACACGATTGAAAAGTTAAAAACTAACAGTGACTAATCAATGGCGACACATTATCAACTTTCCTTCAAGTTCCAGATAGTTTTTATTGACAGAAAACGTTACGTGGCAAAATCGCGTTGTTTCATAAAGTTACATAAAATATTGCCAAGATTTAGTGTCAACTAAAAACTTATTAAAAGCAATTTCACGTTGGAGCATTTGGAGCATCTTTTAATATCGGAGAATAACTTAGTTTTAATTGTTGTTTGAACGACTCGTTCTTTAACAAAATCAATGCTTGAGAACTCAGTTGTTTTCCTTTTTCCCAGGAACCTCTTTCCTGAAAATCTTGTCCAAGCTTGCTTTCAACAGGTGACGTCACGTTTTGTTTCATGAAACCTTGAGATTCAAAATATAATTGAATTTTCTCCATTTGACGGGATAAAAAAATGCGTTATTAAAGCATAATATTACGTCTATGACATAAACTTTGTTTAAAGTTTTTGTTTCAACCAACATTGCTGAAGACTAAAACCCTTCTGCAGGGTAGGCCTACTTTCTTTACAAAGTAATATAAAAGTTTATTATCATAATACAGCTCGTTATCAACGTATGAAGCCATTTTTGCGACAATAAACTTTGCTTTGAAGTGTTCTTTACCTTACAGTACCTGCCATTGCGTACCAATAATAAAAACCTAGCTCAGGGAATTTTGTTCACGAAGTAAGACATTCTTCCTAAAGTGTTCTCCCAAACATATTTCAGTATGAAACAAGCCGCGAACCGATTATCGCAGAGCGCAACGTCACAATATCTCTAGAAACAAATGAAACCACTCCCACGTACGAGCAAACGACTGTGATGGAGCAAAATGTCACAGTCGACTATACTTTGGTAAGTAAACTTCAAAGCCTTTGTTCTTGCAAACTCTTATTTTGCTCTGAATAATGTTTACAAAAAGGTAGCCTACTAGAGATATTATGATGCTAGCTCGTCAACCCTCCAATGTGTTGTCCGATTTGTTCTTGTTCAAATAAAATTATTCAACTCAATTGCTTTGTTGTCATACATCTGTCCACAATACAACACACTTATGTCTCTTCCGAAGTTATATTTCCATTTATCAAAGGTTAATGACAAGGGCGTGTGACTACCATCTTGCCCCCTCCCCCAGAAATCCACCAGTGAGCCCTTATGTTTAGTGATATCTCTTTGAAATAGGACAGAAAAGGATTAGGTTATGGCCGCAAACTCTTTCAATGTAGAGAAAAACTTCACATTCATCATTTCGGCAAAGAATAAACAACTCTTAAGATTTAGTAGAAAACAAAATAGTTAATAGGCTATGCTATGCCAACAATGCAGTAGCTGATCTAGAAACAAGCTAATTTACTTTCACTTTCACTTAATTCACTTTCTGAAACTATGCATGCCCAACATCGCTAGTTAGGTGAATAAAATATAGTTGAGCGAGCAAAGCAAGCGAGAAAATATTGCAAAAAGGAAAAAAAATGCATACTTAATGTTTAAAATAACAAGCCGAAAAACGCTGCACAAACTAAATATGCGTCGGCCCCTAGAGGGAGGTGGGCCCCCAGTCGGGGTTTGTGAAGCAGTAAATACGACCTTACGTGATTTTAGCTATTGATTCATTGAGCTTCTGTAGCAGCTTTTATTTGAACAATTAAAAAACATTAAACCGACTAAAATGACTGGCCCCCTAAACATCTGTAGGCCCTCTCCGCCGGGGGGCACAGGGGCGGTTAATACTACCCTTGTTACTAACATTCTGAATTGAAACTTTCCTTTGATTTTTTTAAAACTGTATCTTGTTGATCACTGACTATAGGTGGGCAATTACAAACTGGGCATCAACGTGTTGGGCCTTATTTGCTTTTGCCTCACTTTCGGAGTCATCATTGGCAAGATGGGGGAAGACGGAGCCATTTTGGTTTCCTTCTTTTGTGCATTCAATGAGGCAATCATGAAAATCGTTAACATTGTCATCTGGTGAGTGCAAGCAGAAAGGATTTTTAAACCTAACAAATTGCTGTTTGCCAGCACAATAAATAATTTCTGTATTTTGACAATTTTTTTTTGTGTAGCTCTCTCGCACCTCTATAAAATAAATTATGGATTTATAAAATCGAAGTAGGCCTACCTTTTTGATGAAAAGTTTTAAATCTGATTCAATAAGCAATGTTAATTCGGCGCAATACAATTGTCCAATGAACTGTTTTGGTTTTTCTGCATAAGATTAATTCCAGAAAATTATTTAACCTTTACGCCTCCTTTACTTTGAATAACTGCAAAATTTGTTTGCAGTCTAATAGTCGATTTTGTTTTTAGGTATGCTCCAATCGGTATTATTTTTCTTATAGCAGGAGAGATAATGAAGATGGAAAATCCTCAACTGGTAAACAGACAAACTATTTTATCATTAAATAGCGGTCACAAATATTAATCACAGGTTGTGATTCACAACGCCATTCATGTGTACTTTGCATTATTACGATGATGAGTCACTCAGTGATGAAACTTTTCCAATTGCTTCTGTGTTTTTGTAGCCATAAAACTGAAATTTTCTCTGATGTTCTGACCACTACTGAAGTTGTCATCTCATTTACATAAAATCGTGTTATTTTTACATTACTGCAAATGTAATTGTAAATTGAAATATCCGCGAGGCCATGAAACTACTCAAGCTTAGAACATAAAGACATTAGTTTGTTTAGGACAGTGTAAGAACACGTAAAGTTTTGTGTAGAGTAGTATGCAAAGAATATTTTACACATCATGTAAGTCCAGAGAGAGCAAGCTTCCACAAACAGGTGCAAACACTCAAGGAAGTACGCGAAAGCATGACTGCTCATCTGAGTAGTGGACCATCTGTGAATGTCTCCAACCCAGAAGCGGTATAAGCAATGGAAAACAGGATTAGATCTGACAGGAGAGTTAGATTGAATTGCCACAAAGTTAGACTTATTCCACAGTACAATTTACGCTATTGTTTATGGAAGGTTACATTTTTTTAAAGTTAGCTGGCGTTGGACTTCCAAATGGAAAAAAAAAGTTCAATTGAGAGATGTGAATATTCTATAAAGCATTGCAAAGCCATACATAACGGCAATACTTTAACTAAATGGAAGATTTAAGCTGGAAACTTTTAACATACGGTACTTTTCATGTAGCTTAAACCTTGGTCCATTTGATTTTCGCGTGTTTGATCTACTCAGCAAGGAAAGTATAAAGAAAGTTGAGTTCTAGACCAAGGGAGAAGTGAAGGCTGCTGTGAGCAACTGGTTGAGAATTCCGCCCATGAAAGTCTGCGCCAAAGAAATATACAATGTAACATAAAGATGAAACAAATTGTGTTTTTAAAAAGTCACGCTTATTGGCTCACCATCGCAGTAACGTTAACAGGGGTCCAAGGAGGAATTTTATATTCAGATCCAAGGTGATTTTGGAGGCCTGGAAGCTTTCCAGAGAGGCCAAGATGCTGATGAACACGTTTGCTACAGCCTTTTCCAATACAATTCATACTTTTTAGAGACAACCGTTGCTTTCAGAAAAAAAATTTTTTTACCTTGATAATTTTTCTAGTCTTGTTGTATTTTTCCCTTTTCGTGGTAGTTTTTTCTGTTTTAAGAAGTGTTTTTGTGGGCATTTTTTTGTTTTGGGGGTCTTTGGATCGCATTGATACTAAGCCCAAATTATCCTTTCAATAACCAACATCTTCGTACAAGTAGCCTGTAGACTTAAAACCTGCACGGTGGTCTATGTGCAACACAGTCTATTTCTTGGTTTATCTATTGGTGATACAGCAATGCAAAGAAATTGTAACAAAGTTTAAAATGTTGGATTAATGGACGACATACTTTCCATGCATCATGACATTAGTGTATAAATCTGTATGCAATTTAGGATTGCTTTTGGTTTTCAGCATTGGATTGAGTGTTTCCTTAATTTTATGAAATTGTATCACATTTTGATTATGTTCATGGTTTCAGGTGTTGGAGCAGTTGGGACTATACATGGCGACTGTGATAGCGGGCCTTGCTATTCACGGTCTCATTGTGTTGCCTCTGATATACTTCATCGTTGTGAGACGTAATCCGTTTAGTTATCTTGGTGGAGTTCTTCAGGTATCTGAATATTTAATTCATCAAAATATTGACACAGCTTGTTATGCAAACAAACATAGTTATCAAGTAGAAGTATGTACGACACTGCCACGCGTCCTTGAGGATTTGTAGCTTAAACCTGTTAATGCAAAGCAGACTGTTATCCAATCGCACAATCATACCTGATGTTCATGATTTTTTGCAAAACGTGTGGGGATTATCTTGACTTTTCATTGGGTAGTTTATACTTTTTGTATCTATTTCTTGTAGCTATTGGTATTTTTTGTAGCTGTACGTCTGCAGACGTTGAATCAATGTAAAAAATCGATTGATTTGCTGTCTAGGACAGTATTCCGGATCAGAGATTTGAAGGTGCATTGATATAAATAATTTCCAAATACCGGTACCTTTGTTTTGAACACTCGCAAACTTGATTAAGTGAAAATCAATATCGTTACGGATTTACAAGACAAAATTGCTTTTTTCTGAAGTTAAACGAAACCAATACAGATTGCTGGTCGATATATTTGCCTAAAATGTTTTGGGAAGTGTATTCATTTATTCAATTGTGTCAATGTTTAAGTATTTGTTTTTTTTTTAATGAGAAGTTTTAATATGAAAAAAATTAGCATTTTATCAAGCAATATGTAAGCACAATTCATTAATTCAAACATTGAAAGGAATTCTCTATATGCAAATTCAATAGGTTTCATTGGCGGGTGTTACTTTTTCAACTATCAATACGCTAACATTTGAATTACAAGATAAAAAAATCACTGGACACCAAAACAATCGAATACCAAAAACACTTAAAGAAACATTTTGTCAAAAGTAACACTTGTGTAAGCAATAATTGTATTTGAAATCGACATCAGCCATCAGTTCTGAAGGTTTGTGCACGGTGTCTACGTCATCTATTTTCGTAAGTCACCGTTTTCTCGAACAGCCTACCTTATTTCTATTTGTGTAGTTCAAGTGCACTTCAACGTGCACAGCCCTTTAAAGGGCGGGGAAACCCAAATTAACTTTTTGCGAGTTTTTTGTTTCAGCGTGATGTCATTGTGTACAACATGGGTTTTGGCAAAAAAAAAATCCAAATTTTGTTTCCCTCGTCTCGCTAAGGCCGCTTTTGTTTGATACCCGTTTGCGAGGTCTCGTTGCGCATCAAGCTGTGATGCTGCTCGCTGTGACGTCACAAGGTACATATAGTTGTGGCCAAAATTTTAAGACCAGACTTGATTTATGACCATTTTTGCATTACTTCAAAATAATGCATCAGATATTGTTTCAGTTGCATCACAGCGAACAGCATCACAGCTTGATGCGCAACGAGACCTCGCAAACGGGCATCAAACAAAAGCGGCCTTAGCGAGACGAGGGCAACAAAATTTGGATTTTTTTATTGCTAAAACGCATGTTGTACACAATAACATCATGCTGAAACAAAAAACTCGCAAAGTTAATTTGGGTTTCCCCGCCCTTTAACAGTCATACTGATTGTTTTGAATGATTTCTTAATGTCTTTCAACCGCGCTATCGAAACAATATGCAGCAGCTAAATGAACCAAAGCTACCTGAAGATGACTAGTCTGGATAAACAAAATTTGACTTACAAGAGAACCTTCGTGTTTAGGCTCTTCTCACCGCTCTGGCAACGTCATCAAGTTCTGCGACCCTCCCAGTTACGATAAATTGTCTTGAAACGAACAACAAGATTGACAGTCACGTGACAAGGTAGGCTACAGAAAACACAATGTCAAGGTCTAACTTATTATTATTATTATTATTGTATTCGATTGCTATAATCAACCTGCGCCCTCATGGAAGATGTTTGTGAAATACTAAAATTCTACATTCTCATGTCAAGTGTTTTGTGACTTGATTTTGTTCCATTTTTCTTTTGTCGATTAATTAAATTGTACCAATTATTATTCTATTCTTCGGGGCTTGAAGGTTGAAAGTATTTTTCAACCTAATATGAATGTACACCTGAGCGACGCATCCTCGGAGTGTATTATATCTAGTGTTTGAATATGTAGATTCATACCTTGAGACGAATGCCACTGTAAATGAAAGTTAGTTTCAAAATAATAATTAAACGGAGGCCTATACTTATTGCATCTCTCTGCATACAATACGTATAGGTTCGTTCTTCCAATCGGAGCTACTATCAATATGGACGGGACCGCTCTCTATGAAGCCGTCGCTGCTATATTTATAGCACAAGCAAATGGAATTGTCTTAAATTTTGGACAAATCGTCACTGTCAGGTAATAAATTATTAAGATAAGCTGTAACCATAGCTATACTTAGTCACCCCCTTTAGTAGAGAAGATTTTAAAGTGGAGGCAAAATGGATTTTATATGTTAAAGTTATATAGGATACTTCACAGTGTAGATTCAAACGATCTGTTATAGCCTGATGCTGCGGGTTCTTTTTGGCAATATCAAATTACACTAGCTTTCGGAACACAGTTCCCTAGTCATAGCACATGACTAGGGAACTGTGTTCCGAAAGCTAGTGTAATTTGATATTGCCAAAAAGAACCCGCAGCATCAGGCTATAACAGATCGTTTGAATCTACACTGTGAAGTAAGCAACGATCATGCTGCTAAAAGCGAAACTCATTCAATTATATAGGATACATGATCAGAGAAAATATTGTAAAACAGAGATATTATAGGGTTGTAACCTGTTCTTGATAAGTTAATCAATTTTCCCATTGATGAAAATTAGCTGCAAAAAATGTAGGTGTGATGTTACCAAAAGAAATGTTCATTAAATATCGTTTATAATTATAATTCCATAAAGCGTTTGAACCAAAAGATAAATATAATCATATACATCCAGTGATCGTTTGAGCTTTAATTTATCATTTACTTACCAGTACATTCTTTCTCAACAACTAATATAAGGTTGGTGTGAATGCATGTTTATTTGTTTGTAGCGTCACAGCCACATTTGCTAGTATTGGTGCAGCGGGAGTTCCCCAGGCTGGGTTGGTGACGCTCATCATTGTCTTGTCGGCGGTTGGTCTACCAACAGAAGACGTCACATTGATTCTTGCCATTGATTGGCTCTTGTAAGTACTAAAGAAAAAAAGCTTAACAGAAGAGTTGAAGAATCAAATTAAATCATTCCAGCGTTTCATTTTGTGATTTAGATAATCCTTTTTACGATATAAGGTTTAAGATACCCTATAGAGCTACTTAAGTCGTAGAACATTCTCATATATATTACATAGATTTGGTAATTCATTGATATTGTATTTACATCATTAACTTGTAAACGTGTTGATAAAATTCAAACTTTTATCTTTGCAATTTGCTAATCGTAAGGTAATTGCAGGGATCGGATTAGAACGTCAATAAATGTGCTCGGTGACTCAATTGGGGCGGGAGTGGTAGCCCATTTGTCGCGCGACGACCTGAAGGAGATGAATGACGAATTGAGCGACAGCAGCTCTCACGACATCAAGAAGGTTCATCACGATGGTGGCTTCTACAACAACGCGATGACTGTTGACACGAAAGACGACGAGTTGTCAACGTCCATGTAACAATGTCAATTTTCTTTTACTATAAATTTTGTGTATAAAATGATCAATGAAACTTTGAATGTTGACTGAATCAGTTATTTACAGTATGAAAGTACGAGATGTCAAACTACAAGCTAAGAAGGGTAGAATAAAAAAGTGTTGTCTAGGTTGGTTGGAAGATAACAAAATCACTTTGAAATAGTTTTGCACGTGCAAGGTAGGCTATGTGTTACCGCTGCTGCCACATAACAATTTCGGGCAAAAACGTGAAAAACTAATCCAAAGCGATTTTGTTATCTTGTTTATCACCTACTTGCAAAGTTAACCTATACATAGAACTTCTAGCCTAAAAGAAATGATAGACTTTAATTCTTGAAACATGAGTTTATATACTTTTGAAATGCACTTTTAGTTTTCCTTATTTTTTTTGTTTACAAATGCTTATTGCTCAGTGAAATTCCCGAAGTGAAACTTTTTTTAATTTTTAACTTTGCAATTTTAGAAATTCCATTCCAAAATGAAAAAATACAAATTGCTTTAAATGAACGTTACGTAACTTAAATTTTTGGGCTAGTTTTGAACAGGCAATTAAGCTTTGAGTGATCACAACTTCTAGGCATCATTTTTGCTGAAAATTGTAAAAACATCAGGCAGCATTTTTATTCAACTTCGAAAACCTTTCATTTGGCAAGAAGTAGGAGTGTCTTCGTAACTTACTTATAAATCCCTAAACTGGGTGCACCTCGTGGAAAAAACAAAACAAAGAGAATTATCTTTAAAGCAAGACAACAAACGAAAACAGTTTCAATAAATGAAAAGTAAAAAGCTCTGAAAAGCGGTGAAAGCTTTATAAAAATGAATTTTATTTAGTAAACAGTTTGTTGATAAATGTATTAGTCCACTTCCATTCAATGTCTACCTGACCAGCTAAACCAGCGGTTCTCAACCGGTGGGCCATGGCTCACTAGTGGGCCATGCAAAGATTTTGAGGTGGGCCACAGACCTATTTAAAAATTTGCCAGAGTTAGTGAAAAATTTAGTTTAATTTGTGTTACTTTTGTTAATTTTACACTTGTGTGTTTTATTTAGTTGTTTTAATTGTAGCAACAATTAATGGTGCTGCTGTAATTTGCTGCAGAATGGTAATTGCCATTCAAATTATTGAAATAATAATTTTGGTGGCGTGATGTAATCAATGCCGTCTGTTGCATAATATATATACGAACTTTGATTTTAAGCAACTACAACAGTGTGGTTCTTATAGGGAACCTTCTTATAGGGAACGTTCTTATTGGGAACTTTACGAAGCCACTTGGCTCCGTAAAGATAAATTTTTAACTAAAAGAGAGGAATAATTGTGTTGAAAGGAATTGGGAAGAAATGTAAATCAAATGTAAATTTATCCAAATAATCTATTGAAATGATTAATTTATATACGACTGAGCACATAGTTTTGTAGAGTTTTTACAACACTTTATGATTAAAATCAAGTCATAGCCAAACTGAAAGCGATAACCTACTGAAACTTGTGCAGATCTGTTTTTAGTATTTTTTTGTGAATTATTGTTGGGAGAAATTGACAATAGTTGTGTCTTTTAAAGAAGGAATACGGCATTAATGTTGAAAACCACTGTAACGACAAGTTGGTCAATAACGTTTAGAAGCACGCATCTCATTGATGCAGGGTATAATAATCTGTTTTGAAACATTTTCTACTGTTTTTTGGTTTTTAAATCTATTTTGCAGTTGTTTTTTTTTGCATAAACAATTAATGGGCCATAAGAATTTTTGTGCAACGAAAATGGGCCACGAAAGAAAAAGGGTTGAGAACCACTGAGCTAAACAGTATATGACAAGGTTTACGACATAAAGGTTCGTTCCTTTGGAGTCGCAAACGAGAACGATGATCGGTTTGGAATAGAACATCTCCTTTGAAAGGAGCATAATAATTAATAATAAATAGATTACTTTTAGCATTGTGGACACAACAGACTAAGAGTTACCGCAAATAACATCTACTCAATATTACTGAACTTAAACTTTTTGATGGCTTTGCATTAAGCTGGTAATAACTTTGTATTATTTGATCGTAAAACTGCGCTGCATGTTAAGCAACGATAGCGCTACTGCCATAACATCTGTTAATGATTGAAAAGATTTCAAGTAACATACGGTAGCGTTGACAGAGGTTACTTTTGGATCTGGAATAACTTTAGAGACAGGTAACCTTTCCAAGGGGTTCGAGAACTTGAAAAAACCACTTCCAAGTATAATTTGCATATAACGTAGCCAAGAACGTCTGCGCGACGTTCGAAAGAACGTGGATTCGACACCGCTCCAGAGCACGCGGCTGTGTCTCGGCAAAGACACTTAATGGAAACCAAAATAAGGGGAGCAGCTGACTCGAAGACTATATGTCACTTTGATGCTCTCTGTCGTCTGTTGTATTGCATCTGTGATCGCAGTGTGCTGTATGTTATCGCAATGAGCGCAAACAAAAACACGATTATTGTAATAGTGAGTTTTTCTAGATATCATTTAGTTTGGGGCTTAAGGATCTCATTGGTACCGGGCCCGAATTATCCTCCCAACGGCTCCGTTAACACATAAAGGTGGGGGTATTCCGCACCTAAGTTACTCTGTGTGAGGAATTAAGAAAAACATTGGAAACAATCAATGCATCTGTTTGAAGTACGGTACTAATAATAATAATAAAGATCTTTAGCCTCGGACTGAGAAACCTTTTTCGCAAGCATAACCAGGGCAATTTGTCATAGGCTACTTGTAAAGGCTTTGAACCACAATGCAGATCTGATCGCTGAAATTGACAGAGTAAAGCTTTTCTGCTTGTTGTTGTAGTCTGTAAGCTTCCATCTACTAGATGCCGCTGAATGGAGAAGTTATCTTTGAAAACGTTGCGTTGCTCAAGTGCACATTTTGGGAGTCGAACAAGCTCAGCTTGATTATGCCGTTTCTTCTTTCACATAGTCTACATTACAACTTAACCAACTGAGCTATCGTAACGAACAAATTAGAATTAGCAAGTAAACAACTGTTTATTAAACACTATATAATTATTCCAAGGGGTGGGGTTTAGTCAGAATAATAATACTGCTGAGTGAACGAACAAATGATATTGTGACTTACGTTATGCAGAGAGAGGTAGGAAATGTCATAAGCTCTTGCCTGCCAACATGTGGCTTGTTTGTAAAATAAGGTAGGAAAGCTGCTGAATCGCCCAACTTTGACTAATCACATACCGTAACCTGACAAACATAAGATGGAACATCACTTTTGTGACTATAAAATTGTGCAAGCGAAATCAAAACTTTTCTATTGGGAAACTTGGTAGTCTGATTGGATTACAGAAAAAACATTTTTTATTTTTCCTTGGTCTGCAATGCCACGAAAAAAACAAGTCTATTAACTATCTTACACTTGATAGTTTTCAAACTCAAAGGGAGTCTATGCGCTCTTTAGTCATACACTGGCGACAATATTCCTAGAATTGTACTATTTTTAACTTTCAAGGCATCAAAAATCACCTGTGTTATCGGATTCTTTCGAACTGATGGATTATATTGTAAACGAAAGCCATGTGCAATTGTGCATATTGCATTACGTTGTTTCAGTGCTAAATGAGTTTTGCTTGCTTGTGAATGTCGCCTACTTTTTGTGCCAGATCTGTTGCGTCATGGATTACTTAGCATCTACGTTAACCAACGACTTACTGATGCAAACATAAAGTTTTTATTTCAACACCAGATAAAACACTTTTTTAGTTATAAGTTTAAATAGCACAACATTGTTGATTCAGCATTTGTTGATTCAGCATGAATATAGCTCAGCTATACGCAAACATTTCTTTGTGTCAGTTTTACGCGTTCAGAAACATCGCATTTGTTAAATGAGCTGTTGAAAAGAACTTTGATCGCATTGTAATTTAAAAAAAGTTATGTTGGGTTTTTCTGTAATATTTGTTATAATTGTTGCTATGTAGTCGTGATATTATGCTTATAGGCATACCACCTTGTAAATAAATTCTGGAAAAGAGGGTTAGGCCCATCAACAAACCGGTAAATATAATTTCATTCATAGCTTGTCTAATTTGTTAACCAGCTGTGCATCTCATCTAAGATTTCGTAGACCGTAATGTATGATGTCTACACTGTGCTGTAGCTGTTTTTTATTTATGTTTTTGTGTTCGGAAAGTCACGTTTATTTTCCCAAGGAACAACCGCAACCTGACAATTGAGTGCTTCGACAAGACAATTGTTTTTCCAACATAGAACAACCTATTCAGCTTGATGGTGGCATGTGAACAGACAATTTGAATAGAATCATCTGTGAAGATCGGGTGTAACATCAGGCAACCCGCACCGCTAGACGATCTTATGTAACTTAATTATTTTTTTTGCTTCGGGACCTCTCAAACAAAAAGTCGCCGATAGTAGGTTTTAGGGCTGCGTCATCGTATTAAGTTGACGCACCTAGTTCGAATAAATCTAGGCTATGCGAAAACATAAAGAAAATTCAAACTTTCCTTTCATGGTGAAAGCTATAGTTAAAAGCCTCCATCACTGACAAGTTAATAAAATTGTTTGTAGGCCTAATGCCACCACACATGGTCGGTAACACCGGCAAAAAGAGACTTTTCCTACTCATTCAAACTGATGTGATTTTCACCGTGTCGTCTCATAACCTTATGAGGTTGAAGAAATTTTCATCATGATTGTGCAACAGCATTGTAGCTTGCTGATTCAAAACTTGGATACTAAGAGAGTGAACTGGCAGTTTTGAGAAGAACGGAAAGTGCGATGTTAAGAGCAATGAGTGCGGTAAAAACCAGAAGTAAGAAAAAAAGCTGAAGCACTGATGGATATGATAGATATAAGGAAGCCTATTGACCAACTTGCAAGAGAACATGGAGTAAAATGACATGAGCATGTAAAAAGGGGGGAAGAAATTTTCATCGCAAGGCATTGAAGATGGCTAGTAAGAGGAAACGGGACGTTCAAAAAGAACATGGACATTGGATAAAGCATGAAGAACATGAGGCAGTCAAAGTCGAACTGAAAGAAGAAGATGCAATAGACAAAATGAGATGAAGAATAAGAATGAAGGCAATCGCTGCAAGGAAAGAATTGGCCACCCCGACTAGAGGACAAAACCAAATTTAGCTCACGGTGAACTTCCAGAGAAAACTCATTGGTCTTAGTCTTAAACAGCGCTGTCTTCATTATGTCATCTATTAGCGAGTATTGGTCCATGTTAGTTTTTTTTACCGACGCTCAGTAGCGTAGCCAGGAATTTTGAAAGGGGGGGGGGGGTTTGACCACCCAGCGGCGGGGGGTGTGGGGGCCTTCCCCAGAAAATTTTGAAAAGTTACTTTGAATTTGGTGCATTCTGAGAGTATTTTTAACAAAAATGTGGGTACGAATATTCCTGTAAAATGGTGCTGTCCGGTGGCATAGCAAAAGGATAAGATCATGTTTTCTTCGGCATTTTTCGGAAATAAAGCTAAGTCTCTGTGTTTTCTTGTTGCTAATTCCTGGCTGAGATGTTTGAATGTTTGGTATTGGCAAAACTCGCTCTTTTAATGCAATTTTTTTTTAGACTGAAAGTATCATTTTCAATATCGTGACATCACACGCGTGCCAAGGGGGGGGGGGGTTGTAACCCCCAAAACCTCCCCCTTGGCTACGCCACTGCCGACGCTTAGCTAACGAATGCACCATAAAGTTGTTGCCGAGAGTGGATTCAAATTTTCATGGAAAACGAAACCAAGGCGTCGACACAATCTTCGTGTTGAAAACAGGTTGCGGTACATACTGTTTGGAACATTACCATGATTAAAACAAACTGATCGTGTTTGTTAATTTTAATAAAGTGCTTGCACATAAATAAACTATAAAAGAATGATTTAGAACAGAGGTGACGAACCTGCGGCCCGTCAAAGAATTTTGTTTGGCTCGCAAAACAATTCGACAATCTCAAATGGTCATCTGTTTTCGGCAGCACGTACCTATGCGAACAGTTTTCTAAAATGCCCTTTACAAAAAGCTGTTACAGGTCAAGGCTGACAGATGAAAATCTTAGTAAGCAGTTGAGAGTTGCCACATCGTCTGTTCAACCTAATATTGAACGCTTAGTCAAGCAAAAAACTTTCCAAAAATCCCACAAAGCAAAAAAAAATTCAATGCTTCAATGTTATTTTTTAATATTTTATGCTTCACTGCTGCATTAGATAGCTTCAGCTGTATGATTCGCATGGGCTTTTTTGTTGTTGTTTGAAAAAGCTCAAATTGATTTGTTTTTATATTTTTACTGTTGTATGTTTCGATTCTGCGTAAGATAATTTCAACTGTGTGGGATTTATTACTTTCATCTGCCGTTTGTTACTTTTCATGAATAATACCTTGGGTCGCTTCTAAAAGATTTCATAGTAGGTTACGATTAAAAAGTTGTGTGGCCCGATAACTCATGTGTAATTGATAAAGTGGCCCGCGACCGCAAAAAGGTTCGTCAACAATGCGTGGAAATTGTCTTTCCGTGTTGATGAGATCGTGGGCTACGAAATTTTTATCAAACATTATCTAGGCCACGTAGAAAGAGCCACTGTTCAACTGGATTCAAGTATTTTTCTGTTATTGCATTAATCGACCAAGTCCGCTGCAAAGCACACCACGGTAGTTAAGCAAATTTATTGAAGGCTAATCGATTATTGGTTAATTCAAATAACTGTGATTGTTATAGACATATTAATACATAATAAAAACACAGAGGAATAAAAGTAAATGTTAAAAAATTAAACAACATCAGGGCAAAGATACTGCATCGTCTCTGTACAACTAAGCTACTCCGAATCACTATGCGACCGCTAACGGCCATATTGCACCATGGAATATCTGATTAATAAAACCTCAACAAGAGGATGCTTCATCTTCTCCGGATTCAATGACTTTAAAAAACGTTGGTTGCACCGTGGAGGGACGGGGAGGGGTTCGGCCAACCGTTGACATGGCAGCGGAGGGCACCACCCCTCGATCCAAACTGCCAGTTTTATGGTCACGTAAGAAGTGACGCTTAAGATCGCTGCTCATCGTTCTGGTGATCTGTGTAAGGCTGGTGCGTCGTCTGCGGGTTCCCGCCTTCTCGGCTGGAACAGTGATCTTGTCAACGTTCGAAGCCACGTCATTGGCTTCTGCGTCGCCAGAACTCTTCAGCGCCTTCTTGTGATAGGCTGTGTTGAACTCGTGAACGAAATTTACGTCACTTTGTGACGTGGTAAAATCGGTTGCTGCTGTGAGGAAGTCGTTTTGAAGCGAGCGATCAAAGAAACCTGAAGGAAAAATTGTGTTGATTGGTGTTTGACAAAGTTTTTTCACATTAAACCCAACATCAGTTGCTGATAGCACTTACTTTTGTCAGCAGCATCATACTCAGTTAGACCAACGCTATCTGGAAAGACCGTTCCGGTGTCTGCAACGCAAGAAAGAAGGATGTGAAAAGGACCAAACAAAACCACCAACTTTCACTTCAACCATCCACACTTAGCGATTTAGATCTCGGATTTCAAAACATTGATTGCAGAAATTTCATAAAAACTAATCATTGATTGAAGGAGTCCCGAGTCCTGATTTTGCTTAAAATGATATTTTGGAAGTTTTCAGACAATTACTAAGTATTTATCCACGGAGTGGAACAAAACTGGGTAGTCGCCTTAATTTGGTCAGTTAGCATGCTTGTGGGTGCTTCATATCACTGAGATAGGTCGTGCCGTGCTGCATGGGTGCTGAAAAATGATAGTATTCCTAAAGTTGGCCTCTTCATTGCACAGGCCTAGATTCAAACCACTGCCGGCTGATCTCGCCATTTCATCGTTTATGTTTTACAACGTCAAAGATAAAAAGCTTCTTGTGTGCCTTGCATACCGTCTGTCACATACTGGAAATGTTGAAAGAGGTCCACAGTCTTGCAAATAAACAATCTACTGCAGCTACATATTTGCCTGTGGCAGGGTGAACAAAAGTAATCGGTAGAAACAAAATAATCAATCGAAAGAGCGCAATGTAGCAGCAAAACGAAAATACTCACCAAGAAGACAGTGCAGCGGATAGCCGTCCTGTTGACCCATGCAATGCAAAGAAGGTTAAAGCGTTCACATGCAAACAGTAAACCAACCATGCGCTCAATTAATTGTTGAATGTTAAAAAAAGAATGAATTACTGAGAGTGAAGTAAATAAATCAAAATTGCTCCAGATAACATCAAGCCAGCAAATCAGTCTTTTTACATTGATTTAAGGACTGCAGATGTAGAATCAATGTAAAAACGAAACGATTTGCTGGATGGGGGACACGAAGTTAGTTTTCAGATAACGAATTGAAAATGTAATCCAAAAGACAGTACACGAGAGTTAATTGTGAACAACGTGCAAGAGAAAAATGCTGCATTGATGGCTAAAACACACAAGCTGAACACAGGATCAACTACAGTATGAAACAAGATTTCCTTGGTGCATGCGAAGTAAGAGCTGTTAATGGTTGCATTCGTGAAACTGGCCATTCCAAGTTCCACCACTGGTGACAAACACGTGCCATGAGTACTTGAATAAGATATTGACAAGGGCGTACCAGCACGTGTCACCACGGTTAACTAGAGATACGGCCTGATTAGTCACGTTTTGCAGACTGTTATTTACAGGCTGACTTAGTGTAAGTCAGTCTGACTAAAATCTTTTAAAAAAATTATAGTTTTTAATCTTTCATTGCCTCTCATAGTAGGAAGGGAAAGAAAAAACAGAATATCCAAAAAAGCTTCAGAAAATGTGTTTAGAAGATTTCGGGTTCACTATTAGCAACAATCTAAGTAACCAGCAAAATGAAACAAACAAAGCCGTATTATTAAATAGACATCATGGCTTCACGAAGTGAAGATCTTTGCTTTGTTCTGCATTCACATTTTCGAATTTTGTTCATGATAAACAATAGAAAACCTTTCCCCCCCTCACACATATATTCTTCTTATATTCGTTTCTGGGTGTGAGCATTCTTATTCCTTAAAATACACATTGATAAAAGCAGAATTTGTTAAACTGTTCGCCCAGCGGTGAAAATATGTAACAAATCCAAACTTCATGCACGTTTCACACCAGCCTTACACTCATCCGAGGACAGAGATCTGAAGGCTGCTTGAAATGAAGCTGTGTCATGCTGAGGTATACAACAAAAACTGCCAACACGTTGACCATGCGAAGCACGAGTCTGTCGAGGTCACTTACCGCGTGGTATGAACCGTCGTTGTCGTTCGGGTTTTGGGGGTTGTTGTTTGTGTTCGGGGGCTCAGTGGTGGTGTCGTCATCGAAACTGAGGAGGACTTCATCCTGGTGCGAGACTTCATCTTTGCGTTGCTCCTCAACTTGAGAAGCTGCTGCTGATGCAGATGATACTGCTGCTTCATCAGCAGGATCGGGCTTATTAGAATAAGCAGATTGGAAGTGCTGGAAGCCTTTGATACAGAAAACAATGAAAGTCACATCAGCAGGTGAAAAAAACAGGTTTAATGGTTTATGCATTGAATTTTGTGAATATCCAAACGCAGTTGTGTGTAACAAACTCCATGATAAGGTTTTTGCTTGCGGGATTCTACGCGGAAAAAGTTGTTGAGCGAATTTAAAAATGAAAGTTCGAAAATCGTTTGAAGAAGATTTCGAGATGGATGGCCTTCAATGAAAAGTTTGATTTTGAGGAAAAGGAAGGTTCATAACAAACTAGAAACCAAAAATAGAAAAAATTAGAAAAACAACAATCGGTAAAGAATATACTGATTAAGCCATTTTACTTGAGGTTAAAAGAACATCGTTTCTTTTTTTTTCAATCACCGAGAGAAAGCCATGAAGTTTCCACAGAAAAAAACACATTCATCATTATCTTCATCGGCCAAGCCTGAATAAGGTGCGGGCTACCATGCTTTTCCACCACGATAGATCGTCCATTGTTCTCATTAGCTTTAAAAAATCTTGGACTGTCCATGTTAAAAGAATCTTAAACATTTCCAAACGTGGACACCCCCGGTGCCTCTGACCAGGAAGCCGCCCACCCATCTTTACATAGTGCTCAATTCCGCGCTTACAATAGGCGTGCCCGATGAATGTCATTTGCCTTTTTATAACCACGTTAATAATGTCAAATACCTGAGTAAGGAAATATATTTCCGGCCTGGTACGTCTGTGTACTGAATACGACGTCCTTGTGTACGATGAGCATCTCCACGATGCGAGACTGATAGGGAAGGTCGATTAATGTAGTCAGTGACTCGTTGCCGTCGCTATGACAACAAACGTAACAATTCAACACCAAGGATGACACAAACAACAGGATTCTTCAACATTTCATAAACAGATCTCAAAAACGTGAAGTTGAAACGGTCTCAGGAAATTCTAACTAGTTGAAGTGTTGTAGTATAGAAGCATTTTTCGAGATACTGTTTAATAAGACAACATGTGGTCCAAGAGTAAATAACTCCATGTGTTCAACAAGAACGTCATGATGCATGAGCTTACAAGTAAAATAATAACAGTCATTCTATGTGACAGCTGTACTATTGAAAATACACTGTAAGAATATTAAAATGCTTTTAGAGAGTGTCCGCTGTTGTCATGTTTGCAACAAAGCTATTGGCAAAGTTCGAAGTACATTTTTCGAGTATGCGCGTTTAGCAGAGTAAAAAAAAGTTGGACTTATCTCGACAATATCAAACCAAGCTACTTTGGAAAAACCAATTGATGATGAAACACTGTTGTGGGTGAGTCTAAAGAAAGTGACTAGATTGCAGCACTCACGTGAGCACGGGACGCAGCAAGGTTGGTCCGAACACGATGGCGAGGTTACTTGGGGACATCTTGTTGTCGTGGGAATGGAAGGCAACCCTGGAGCAAACAAATTATCGATATTAAAGTTTCAAGCAAAATGGATATCACATAGTCAGTGGCGTGATCCTCAAACCGGTTCTGTGACGCTATGAAATATAAAAAAACCTCATGTTTGTAGCCTGCAAAAACCTGGTTTGATCCGACGGGTTCGCATGACTAACGATTTTAGATCTGGTTTGCAAAACCGCAAAGAACTGGTTAAATCCCATGAATCCCAGTTTGATCAACAAAAGTAAAATCTATATTGAAATCTATTGAAGCAACGGTTAAATCAAACGATCAACCAGGTCAAGTGAATTCAAGATTATGAACGTAAATCATAACCTCACCTCACGAGATGTGACACGATGCATTGAAGAGTGTTGCGATTTTCCAATGGAAGTTGTTCTACGGCGGCACGAATGCGTTCAATGAACGAATTCAACAAGGTCTTGGAGGGCGGAGGTGGAGCAGGAAGACCTTGCTCCTGGGCCTGTTTTACCGCCTCGTTTGTGGAAGTGATGAGTTGTTGATACTCCTGCAACGAAATCATGTGATCCTTCTTCACAGGAGGAACTTTCTACCGAACGTTCAACAAACCCAGGAAAAACGTCCACTTTTACAACATCCACAATATTTTTGTACAAAAAGTCGGCCCATCAAGCGTTACAGACGTTAAATCAATGTAAAAATGACGGATTTTGCTGTTTAGGTTGGTTGGTTAGTTGATTCTACACCGACAATTTAACATATGGTCAGACTTCGCTTCTTGTGTTTAAGTAGGTTAACAGGATTGCTCAATTTGCAGGATCGAAAGAAAAGGGGTTGAAATACATTGGAACAAATTCGCTTTTGAAGATTATTATCTGACAGCGATATATCCCGATCATTATCAAACTGTTTTATCAAACTGTTAAACTATTTTGTAAATATGTAAAAAATATATACTGTTGTAATGCTCAACCCTGTGGTATTGTTGTGTCTTGCCTGTCTTTGGTATAAAAAAGCAAACTCTCTCCCGAAACTATATTATCAAACTTACGTCCAAAGAAATCTTCATTGCATTCTAAATGGTCACCAGTCTTAAGTAACTTGATGCGTCATATGATGCGTCTTTGCCTCGCGTAATTTAAACGCCATGTGATGTGCCTTTCTCCTTTGCTCTGCCGTTTCATTTTATGCATTTCGTTTTTCAATTCAGTGTTTAGATCAGTTATTCATTTTCATTGTAGATATGATAAGCAGTTATTTTTTTGTTACTTGATAAGGCTAACGTGTGTATGGCCGAAAACGTTTGTAGCTTATAGTTTATGTTCAATTTTAATGGATTATGTTAAATGCCGTGTGGTTGCTTGATTGTATATGTCTGTGGATGAAGAAAGTGACCTCTTTACCAAAATTGTAGTCTTAAGTAAAACCTAGCAAACCTTGGCGATGTCAAGAAATGTGTTGTAGAGATCAAACTGCAGCAGCGGCTCAGGCAGTTGACGAAGAAAATATTTCAGCACACTGCTGATGTCATGTGGTGATTGGTTGGCAAGGTCGACACGCTCCGACGCGACGTCAAATTGAGTGCACAGCTTCTCCACACGATTCTTGACCCCGTTCACGCGATACAATCCCTGCACGTACAAAGCATTGCTAAGTGAACAAACGTGAACTTGAAGCGAAACAATAGAATTAAAATTTTTCTGGGTATTGGAGAGTACATGCTGACCAAATAATGTGATAACAAAAGCATTATCCTTATAGCGACGTGAAACTGGATAAAAAGGCGAAAGGTCAAATGTTTCTTCCAAGTTGAGTAGAGATGGAGTGGCTTTACCTTGGTTCGACTTTCCGGCCTCCAGAAAGTTGTAGGTTAAATAAATTATCTTCAATGCGTTCAGTAATTCCAACAAACAGACACGGTGGCTGAAAACTTACGCTTTTACATCAATCAATATACATGAAGACCAAGAAGGACCTGGAGACTGTCAGTCTCGCAATTGCTAAGCTTTCAACAGTGCTGGAAGTTGATCCAATGCAGTCTCTGAATTTGAAGCCGTGGCAACCGCTGTACAAACCTCACTGCTTACCTTGACTGAAAGTGCGCGATTGTCTATTTCAGCGATACATCGCTTCACCAAGAATGGAATCCCATCAACAGAAGATTGCGAGGCAGTCCCAAGATCAACGCCGAATAAAGTTGACTTGGTTTTCTTCCCCTGAAAAGTGAATTGTTTCCAAATCACTAAACACATCTCTAAAGCTTTTTTTAAGCGACAAAATATTTTCACTGTACAAAAAAGTATAAAATATATCGCAAAACACACCACGATAAGTTAATTAAGTCCAAACCTTGCTAAATGCATCTCGGACGTTAACCGCCATCTTGATTGCGTTCTTCGTGAACGACCTGCTTGGTACGGGAGAAGTCTCGGGAGTAGGGTCCACTAAACAAGCAACACATTAACAAAGAATTGCTACAGAAGTGACATCATCAAACTGTGCTATCACACTCTGGCGTCACCAACCTGGAAGACCAAGATTAGGAATGAACTTTCCTTCCTTCCCTGCTCCTTCTTCAAGGATCTCTTCGGACGAGAGAGATCCTTCTGTTGAATGGCGACGTGGGTCCATTGGACGGATTGGAGCACCAGGGCTCGCAGACGGAGAGATGTCATCGAGTGAGCGACTGCTGCTGCTCTCAGTATCGCTTAAACCTGCATTGAACTTGAATATTGAAAATCAACGTCTGTAGACGTTGAATCAGCGTCAAAACGACGGATGTTGCTAGCCGAGGTATTACTAGCACACACAATACAACTCAAAAGGTGTAGAAAAACATATCAGCATTTATCGCGACTATATATCGAGAGAAAAAAATATTAAATAAAGTTGCACACTTCCTTGCACACTCTGCAACATAACTGGAGGCACAACTGTGAATACAATTTCAGTTGCTGACCGAGCACAGAAAATAAAACCTTTATCTCTGACCTTTGTGTCCACTGCGATGTCTTCTCGGAGGTTGCGGGGCCACTTCGTCACCATAACTTCTTCCATCTAAACACCAGTTTAATTTAAATGAAACGCTGCATTTGCAGACGTTGAATCGATGTAAAAATTAACTAAGTCGGTGACGAGGTTATGTCCACGTCATCTCAACGTCACTTTATCGGCATTGAAACGTCAAATAAAGTTAACGAATGTTTCAAACAAGCTAGTGCTTAAAAATCGCCTTGTCATAAACCTGTTTGCACAAGGTAGTTGGCGCCTTCAGTTCCATAAGGTTCGAAATGGAAGTCAGTCCGAGCCTTGAACGGCTGCGTGGGAAGGTTACGAATGAAGTCAGAGTACTGGAAACCTGGTTCGTATCGCTTTGCATCTTCACACATTGCCTGGAACTGTGAACGAAAAGCATTAGCCACCAGGTCATGACTCTGCCAAAGTTGGAATGATGACACTAGCACTCACTCTACAAACAGCCTATCAGCAATGACGTGCATGTGTACAAACCTGTATGGGAAGCGGGGCAAATAGGCGATGGTGCAATTGGAAAAATGAAACCGTGACTGATTTTGCAGTCTGATCGCATTGAAGCATCAACTCACGTAATTGTTGCAGGTATAGCGCCTGTAAAAATGCAAATAGGATTGTATAGAAATTACAGAAAGATAAGAGCTGCGATCAAGCAGTCGTAAGGCTTAAAAAACTTCATAGGAAACCGAACTAAGTCGGTAGTTGTTGACTGAGCATGCAACAACTCACAAGACTTTGAGAAAGTATAACATCCAGTAAGTTTATTGTTAAGCAAACACTTGTGGATTCGGTTCCTGGTTCGGTTGACGATTGCAAAGCGGATGTTAACTGAGAAATTGCTTTTTAACTGCATATATTTCGTTTATGTCACAGCAAGAAGTAGCCCACTAGCTCGGTTGCCACATGTCTGCTTCAGCTTTGTAGGCTGGTGCTTTGAAGCTTTGACCCTTCGTTCAATATTTTCCAGAAAAAATTCAAGGTGTGTTTTAAACTAACTAAAAAAAGCAACATTATTTTCAAATATTCGATCAGTTTTGGTCAACAAAACGATGGATTGCACATTAGCAAGTACAAACATACATTCGGTTTCCAAATTTGACCAAAAACAAACTGACCTTGCTCTTGTCAAGGTCCCGGATCCGCTTGTTCGCCTCACCAACGGACGCTCGATAGGCCAGCTTCGCAGTTTCAGCCTACGTCAATTCACAACAGATTTGAAATGGATTCATAGTTTGACTGACTTGTGGCCATATGTGCACATCACAGCAGGTAATCACAAGTAATCAATTGGTTTACCTTGATATTAGTGTCCTCTTCCTGTTTCTTCTTCTTGTCCATCTTGGTGGTTGTGGAGAGGAGGACAGATCCAAGAGTCGATCCACCTGCGCTAGTCTTTAATGTTTGAGATTGAGGTGGCAACTCTCCCTCAGCCTTGATCGCGGCCTCTTTCGCTTTTTGATATTCAATGAAGCGTGTCTGATACGCCGCCTTCGCCTTCCTCATGTTGACAATCACCTCTTCCTGTAATCATGACGTGTCAATCGGGGTTAAAGGCGAATGTTTGATACGTAACACACGCACTGATGCTTTCAAAAGGTCTACAATATACTTTTTTTTTACTTTAACTTCAACAGCTTGAACAATGAAGTCATTTTTTCCGGTACAGATCCTAATCCTTCGTTTCTTGCCTCACATGAGTAATGAAGACACAAGGAAAAAAAACAAAACTATTGAAAAACTAATAACTAGTTAAAACATTGGTCAAGTTTATTCCACAGAGTTTCACTTCCCCTTTCTCTCAGCATGACACAGGTGACAGATCACACTTTGTTTGGTTGTTTATTCGGCAAAGCAGAAAGATGTCATTCATTTGTATGGAAATGATGCCATAATGGCGACAAACACTTAATTTGAACAAAGGCGATTTGATGATGAGTAATCACGCTGCGGCAGACACATGATTGACGGGCGTGCTTCCTTATCTACTATTTCAGCGCAGGCTGACTGATATCTCAATGGTTCTTAACCTTTTTCACTTATGGAACCCAGGGATATCTAGAGAAGGGGATATGAAGGCTCGCAGCGATTGCCTTATTCTCGTGACACTACCAGGGCGGTAGTTTGTAGTGCTTTAAACATGTGGTTCTTTTAAGATCGTAGACAGTTTTGTAGTGCAGCTGGTACAATGAGCTACAGTAATCAGTTAGCAAATGTTACGTAGAGCATATTTAAAGAATATTTGTTTGCAAAGACAGTTAAAAAGTTACCAGTAAGCTGTTTTTTTTTAACAAAGCGTTTGCAGTAGGCTAGATGTAAAGCAAGTATATGGGTAGTTGAATTAACAAGTAACCATGAGCATGTTGTGAATATCTAGGCCTGATGCTAATAGCGCAATGCAAGTTATCATAACAAGATTTATTGAACTACTATCGGTGCCAATTGTCATTTGACGATAAACACAGATTATTTACGATAAACAAAAGCCCTTCTATTGTCAGACGTAATAAAAGCCTTCGTATCCCCTTCTTTAGATATCCCTGATGGAACCACATTAAAACCACCAACCAACTTTCGCACCCCTCTACAGTAGAATGGCTGAAATGTAATAGTCATAGTCACCTACAATTCAAAACGTTGGATAAAATTCCGGTAAACAGGCATAGCTTCTTACGTCATTTTATGACTAACTTTAATGATTCTGCATCCACGCAACTCTTGAGAAAAGATCTCGCACACCTCAATGGTGCGTGCACCCCTGGTTAAGAACCCCTAACTTAACTTGGTATATCAGGCTTGGTTATGGTAAAATGATAACCAACGCGACGGGCTTTATCAAAATCCTTTGGTAGTCTAGCCAGAGTTATCCACATACCAGAATGCAGTCAGAACGCAGTCAAAAGTAACAGGATAGCAGTGTTACTCTAAATGTAAAGTTATGTTTGGTTCACTCATCCACTCACGCAGTGTTTCTTTTCGCGCGACCAGGACTCGCGAATCGTCTTCCTGCGCTTGTCGTGCTCGTTCTTCTTCGCTTGCAGAGGCTCGATGAATTTCTGCTGAAGCAACGCCGACTGGTACATGCCGTGGCAGTTGCTCGCGTACTCACGATCCTGTCATGGCGAGACGTTGATTCGAGGAAGATTATTCATATTTTTAATGTTTTTCGTAAAAACGAAAGCCCCAGGCAGCAAAGCAATCGTTTTTTTACATCTGCAGACGTTGAATCAATGTAAAAAAACGGCAAATCAAACAATGTCTACAAATGATACTTTCTGCATCGTTGCATACTAACCCAGCGAGTCAAATATCAAGTCGTTGTGCTGCGTTACAAGACAAACAAATGGCGTGTATCGGTAACAATAGCACGCAGAAGCCTGTAACATTCCACAATTAAGTCACAAAATTTACTGGCTTTGCGATATAATAAATAAAGGCAGAGGAAGACTTTACGACAATGCAAATATGGCAAGCCGCTTACATGGTCCAAAGCCGTGCAGTAAAGCGACTGAAAAGGTAGAAAACTTTGTTCAGACAAAACCGACTTTGTCGACTGTGCCAGCTTGAGCAATCCTTTTGAGTGTTCCATCTCTGCAGAAAAACATTTGTTAAAAGTTACGCCAGCTTAGCAAGCTCAATAAAGTTTCTGTGAATAGAAGTCGGGAAAAAACCCCCTTGGAAAAATCCACGCAAAGGTTTCTGTTTTGTTCATGCTCTGCTGAACTTCGTAAAAGATAACCTGCTTCGGTGTTTCAAAAAAGATCGTCTTACTATCGAGAGTAAAAGTTTAGGAACGAGAACATGCACTTCTTCAGCCATCACGGGGAAACTTTTATGGTCGAGATTAGTTTTCGTAATTCGTTCAACCCTTTGTGCAGTTGTGCACCCACTGCGTGCCACCTTAAACTTTTGCAGTGTTCCCAACAACTTTTCTAGATGATACATTGCATCAATTGCCCAGGTAGTTTAACGACGGTCTCTTGAATTTGGTTTTGAGGTTTTGAAATATCTAATTTAACTGATAGCATAACCAATTAACCATGTACGTCATTGAACTTCAATGTACGTCATTGCACTTTGCCTTTCATCCGTCAACGTTCAGCTCCCCAAGTTTTTTACGCAGCGGCGTAGAATTAACAATGGCTTTTGCGCTGCATTCGGAGGGCACAAAAGTGACAACGTAGTGTAGCATATATGGCACTACTGTTGATATACACTGAGCAAAGACGACATTACCTATTTAAAAACGCAATACTTTCTTTCGTATAACTGTTTGAATGAGAGAGTGCAGACTCGACCACCTCCTACGCCTTCAGGGCTACGGTCTTTCGCACTCTCTCATTGGATGCACACTGTACGTCTTTGTTTTATGTACGTTTCGCATCCAAACAAAAATAAATGACCATCCATCCATCCTACCAAGATGAGCTTTCTTCTTAACGTAATTGACAAGTTCTCCGAGGTATTTTGACAAGATCTTAGCGCGGTCGAACGCCTTGTCCAGTCCGCTCTCCATCTGGAAGAGGAGTTCATCAGCACTCTCTACGTATGACGTAGAAACTGAAATAAGAAAAACTTGGTTGAATTGTCACCACGAGTTGTCTCAGACCCATATGTTCGAAATAACCTAATACCAGGAGCAAAAAGAAGTCGGCATTCTAACAAAATTAGGCAAGAAAACTTTTTCAAAACAAACACCACTGCTAAGTGTCGCTTGGCAAACTAATAAAAAATTTTAGGCAAAAGACATTAGTTGTTGAATTGAGCTCAGTCACTTGTCAAGACTTCGAAAGGAATATCTTTCATATCAAGATATGGTCGTATCGTGTATACGGCGACCAACATGAACTACAACTACAAAGCGTGTTACATTACGCACATACGCATGCATGCGATCAATTAGCAAACTCACCTTCTGTTGGTGTGGAGGCGCCCTCCACCGACGTGTCTGTCAGTTGTGTGACGTCATCGGAGTCCGCCATTGGTTTTGAACCGCCCACATCAAAAGATTGACTCTGAAAAATAATGACAACAGCGTTTCAACGGACAGCAATTTGTGCGCATGGTAGGGATTTTTGTCAGAAGAAATAAACTTTGCTTTTGCTACAATTTAAATACAACCAGCTTCATTTGAGAAAACCAAACTTTTAACTCATAAAAAAGAAAGATGATATTTACCCTGTGTAAATAAACAAATGCTTTCTTTGAAAATTGCAGAAGCAAAAACTGAAGAAATTGTGCAACTTACCCCGGAAATGTTTGGACTAATGTTGGTTTCTCCCATCAGACATTCTGATACACTGAAATGAAGTAAGTCGTTATTGGACGGCGCTATTTCATACACATTTGCACGTATGGGTTGATTTTTGTAAGCATGCAGAGGAATAACACTTTGTAAATCTAATTCTGCTGATAACACTTGAACTGGAAATATACCTATGTGTTTTTGTATGCTATTTAAAAAAAAACATTCGATTTTTACA
Organism: Aplidium turbinatum; assembly: GCF_918807975.1. Taxonomy (NCBI): domain Eukaryota; kingdom Metazoa; phylum Chordata; class Ascidiacea; order Aplousobranchia; family Polyclinidae; genus Aplidium; species Aplidium turbinatum. The sequence goes on along the minus strand of NC_137472.1, from coordinate 43,049,069 downwards.
TCAGACACAGTATTGCGAATAAAGTTTTAAGAATCATTCTAAATGTAATATGACTCTATGAGTAAAGATTTAGCGTTATGGTAAGGTCCAAATTCAGCGTGTGAACAAATTAAAAGCATATCCCTAGCAGTGAACCGATTGCTTTAAAATGCAATATCAGCAAATCAGTCCTCTTTTTAGATCAATTTAACGTCTCCAGACGCTCTTGCCAGCCAGCCAGCAATCAGACATTCTGCAGATGTAGAATCAATGTAAAAAAAAGGATATTGAGTTCACAAAACAGTAAGTAAATTCCAGTCAATGGCAATCCATATACGAAGCAGACAAGAACGCATGCATACAAATACAACTATATACAAAAACGTGCATCGTCTACAAAAAGGGTGTTTACAAACCCATCATGGCATCAAAAAACTGTTTAACCTGTTGCTAAATATCATGGCAAGGTTGTTGATAGCACGGAAAACCTCAGGAGAGACATCGTCTTCATCTTCGTAATTGAACTCTGGTGAAAAACATATAGATTAAAAAAATAAGGTACCCAAAAGTTGCGTCTGCATGAAAACAAGTCATCCTAACTGATGCTGCTTGAAGAAGTGTTAGCAATTCACTGCATAGCGCAATAAAGGTTCATGAATAACTTATCCGACAAGCAAAAGTGGTCATCTTGCACTTTAAACATCGTATTCTCATTAAGCTCAAACAACGCTGTGCACCAATGCACAGCAAGTCAACATGATGGCGGTTGCAAATCCTACACTGTGTCACCAACCTTTCACATGCTTGATGAGTACCCCGGCCATTGCAAGGATCTCGCTCGAGTTGAGCTCGGAATATTTATCAACCACCATCTTGAGTACTTGCAGCAGCTCTCCGAGCTTCTCATGGGCGAGCACGCGCAAGCTTCGATCATGCAAATCTGAAAACGAACCATCGAGTAGAAAAAGTTGTGATCTTTATGCGCGCAAGGTTAACAAGCAATATGTAAACAACCCAATACGACAACAAACGCATTTCACGAGATGACGCGTTGGTGTATGGCGATGCGTGAATTGTTGGACCATTGGAAGGCATATACTTGTGTTTTTCACGTAAAACAAAGCTACTACCCGACTAGTGGGTGAAATGTTCTTAATTCACTTCAGTTTGACTGAATTTAACTTTAATGACTACCGCCATAACAAGTCTATTTTAGAGATATAACCTTAAATGTTGCGTTTTGTCACAAAAATGATGCTATGGTAAAATAAAAAAGAGTAGGAGGCGAACATGCGGAGACTTAAAACAAAATCAAACTCCAAAAGAGCAGTTTCTTTTATTTATTTACTTTTTAAAGTAAATCATATGTATTGTAGTTATTGCAATTGAGCTCTCAATACTGCACTCTTTTTCGCATTGTTTTTATTGCAATTTTTCCAGAAAACAAATCAGTGAACGTGGGTCTAAAGCTGGAAAAGGCTGCGAAGCAACACTGTCGATCAAATACAGTGTTAAAGTGTGTATTGACAACTTTCAACAATTTTCATATCTGTAAGTTCGTTTCAAACCGTTCCTGTCTACCTTTCACCCTTGGCGCCATAAACCTATGGTTTTATGTGTTAAACTGCAACCTATTTTATGAGTGTGTGCACAACTGCACATAGCACTCAATCAACAATGAGCATCGTATGCGACTGCGGTACAGCATCTAGGACGCAATCGAACGATTGAAATCAAAAAGTAACTTAAATTTATTGATGAAGTATTCGAATGAAATGTTTGTGTATTATTACATGCCCAGACTTTTTAACATTAACAAGATCAGACTTATAACAAAATCTTTTGATAGATTTTAAGAAACGCTATTCTACATACCGGTAAAAGAAATATAAGTGGTATAATTTATTAAACTGAGCAATTAAATGTACTTCTCTCATCCAAGTAAACAGCTTTTAAGGCAGTGAGTGCTTCAGAAAACGCTCGTAGATTCTTTGTAAGTTGGTAGACGCTCTCTTCGTTCATGAGCAGACCAGCTCTCCCTTCCCATGCTGGATCAAAAGACGACACACTACTCACTGCAAAAGGATTTGCATTTAATCAAATGCCGATAAGTGACTTTCTAGGCGCAAACCATTGTGCAGAGAATAAAAGATACGCACCACTGTTAGTGGGATTGTTTCTTTCAAACGTCATCTGTTCAAACCCGGTCAGCACTTCAGAGTAACCTTGCTGGTTGCCCGTGTAGCTGGATGTGCTCCCAGCGCTATCAAGACTATCATCTTGCTTGAATGCTGGCTTCATTCCAACTGAAACAAAAATACCAAATGTGAGAATAACTCCATACAGGGTGGAGAAGAGTGGTTCCTAACTTGGGAACCATCAACCCACTAGAAAGAGTTTGTGAATCTGTAGATTTTAAGAAACAGTAAAACTTAAAAAACAGTAAATTTTAAAAACAGTAAAACTTAAGCACTGAAGTTTATTGATTTAAATGGCAATTTCACAAAATGTTTACTTTGGAATCTGTATCACTGTGAAAAGTTGATGGGTTTGTAAAATTAATGTAATTTTTCGCAAAGAGTATATAATGATCACTAGTGGCGTACGGTGACCAATTTTTTTGGGTGTTCACATTTTTCAAAAAGTTTCAAACACATGCTTGATTTGCGTGGTGACTATATCACATCACACCACACCAGTTTATTTGATATGATGTGAACAGCTATTGAGCAAATTGCAAACCTAGTGTGGGTACAAAGCCTGTTGAAAAAAAGGGAACACCTAAAAAATGGTCACCATACGCCACTGATGACTACCAAAACGCAGTGTACCGTACCACTGATACGCATTACTCTCATTGAAAATTAAACTATTAAAATTATTACTATTAAGTTTTAGTTATACCAATAACTAAACCAGTGCAAGCAGACTGACCTTATTTTTATCCTCTTCTTTGTGGCAGTGAAGAGATTGAAGGCAGAATGCAAATTAACTAAAACAGCATTTTTGTTTCAAGTAGAACTTATGATACATTCAAGTCCTAAGACCTAACAATAATGCTGAAGAAACAAAGAAACATCATTCTATACACCGGGGATGTGCAGGCTTCTAAGCTCTCGTTGGTCATAGCCGCAAAGAAGTCATTAAATGGCCTCCGAATCTACCACGCTTTGGTCGTCGGCTTCCACAAGCCCAAGTTTTTCCACTCGTGTTTGTAGGTGAAACTCACTTCTTTCAACTCGCAACTTTTTATCACAACCAAAAGTTTTCACACGCTGACAAATCTTGCTGGTAAAAGTTTGGCAAAAAGTCTAAGCGTCGGCCCATAAAAACTCGAAGACTAGCTGTAGCCTGCACCGTGCGCCTACTTGGCAAGCAGTGATATGCTACAACTGCAAATATGTTTCAGGGCCTTGTTTACATTGTTTTTACCTGAGTGAACGCAAAAATACAATATTAATTAACTGATTTAAAAAAAGCAAACTTTTAACCGATTTTTTATTTTGCCTGCCGGGTGCGAGAATTTGGCCACCGAGAAGAAGCTCCGGTAGGCCATGCTTGGTAGCCAGAAAAATAAAAGAGCTTAGTAGAGACCTGATGTGGAAGTACTTTTGATAAGGAATATACAATACCGGTATACCATCAGAACCATTTCATCAGAGAAATTTTTGAAACAAAAAAGTCCCTTTTAATTATTTAAAAAAAATAATAAGTTCAAAGCAAAGTGCAGAAACAAGTACAAAAAATGCAAAGTTGTGTATTTATTTTTTTCTGACATTTTTTCTTATTACTATTCAATGCTACGGTTACCAAATAATAACTTGTAATTCTTGGTGGTGTCCATACCGCTATCAAGGTCAGAGGCTGATGATTAATGAAGAATACTGATCAACTTCATTTCACTTTAAAGATGATGCATGGCTGAAGGATGAGAGCTTTAGTGCGACACTCAAAACGACATCAGTTCGACACTACTCACAATCATGCATCTGTGCTTTTGGTAAGACACTTAAAAACATGCTGAAAGCTGGATGCGTAGGTTTGCTCTCTTGCTTTTCTGTCCATTTAAACTAAATCTTCAACCACGAGGCATAAGCCTGGATACGTCAAGAATGTAAGTCTGATCGCTCTCTGTAAAGTAGGCATTAATCTCACACGGCATGTTTTTGGCCAACTTGTCTTCCACACGTTTTAGATCATGACTACAGTAAACAACAGTATCATTTTTCCAGTGTCCACTGTCCAGTGTCTTTTCCACTATAGTAAACAACAGTACCAGTTTTATAGTGTCTTTTCCATTAGGTAGTAAGCAACAGTACCATTTTTTCTAATGTGCAGGAGAAATTACAAAGGCATGATGTTGGACGATGGCAGAACAGATTATCAAGTTCTTAAAGTGTTTTAATTATTATCAAAGAGTATAAAATATCTTAAACAATTTGTAAAACCAACTGTGATTCTAAATCCTATTAATAGTTAATTGAGTTTGGAAGAAATTTTACAATAAAGATTTTATAGAAACGCCAAGTTCTAAAATGAACAACGTGTGTTCTTTACCAGAAACTTTTAAAGTTTACTGTATTATTGAATGTAACTGAAAGAGGATAATGGTGCAGCTAAATTTGTGCATGCAAAGTTAAATAAATGCTTGCCACCAATATGATCAATCATTCACAAATGCACAATTATGTTGTGGGCAATAAACAAGCATCAACCAAGTGCACAAAGACATTCAGATCAATATTCAATACTTTGCTTGATGTCAGAACACATTAACCATGTATTACACACAAACAAGCAAATAAACACTTCAAAGCATTTTAGATATTACATTGCTGTAATTTGACCATATCAAATTCATTGGTGAAGCAAATTGCAGTGAAGATGACCTAAAGAGATATTACCAGACCTGTGCCATATATCTACCACACCATATTAGGCCAAGTATTCAAGGAAAACCTGATCTCATTTGCAAAGTATTTTTAGTAAGTGCATTAGTACATGATCAAAAGTCAAATAAACTAAAAATGCATGCAAACAGGTAACCAAGTGTTTTTAGAACTGGTTGTGATATCAACGTGGCTAGAGTATGCACTATGCAGTTTGCCTGCCACAGAAACTAAATGCATTTTTGAAGTTTGTGAGTAAAATGTACAAAGTTTCCCTTAAAAGATCAAACAAACTTTGAGTTTCTACCTCCACAACGTACAGGACTGTAAGTAAATTTGCCAAAATAATTCAACTGAGCAGTATTTAATCTAACTTTAAGTACCAGTAGAAATTCTATTGCAATAAACCTAGCAATAACTCTGGTTAAGGAAACTGCATTAAAGTTGAAATATTTTTTGGAATAATGCAGTACAGGTGGTGGTGCACATACTTCTACCTAGATTTTTGCCATACATGGAAGGCTTGGAAGCTGTAACACAAATCTTCAAGAACAATAAATTCAAAACCGTAAGCACAATACTTGAAATTGAACAGCTGTTATCAATAAATTAGTGGCCTTTTGAGTGTGATATCAATCAGTTTGTCACCAGACAACCATCTTCTTACTTTCTATTTCCCCAAGTTTGTAACTGTAATATATATTATACAAAAACAAATTCTGAAATGCAAATCCAACATATGACAAGGCTACTTGCCAATACAGTGGGTCTGCTACTATTCGGCGAGTTCGATTCGGCGAGTCCGATTCGGCTGATCCGATTTGGCGAGTTCCCTATTCGGCAAGAGCCTTTTTCGGCGAGTGCCCTATTCGGCGAGTTTTTGAAATTTTATTTTTGAAAGGGAATTATCGGGTACCGTAGCCTAATTATATTTGCCGTTTTTACATCGTTAAACGTTGAAATCGTGAAGGAATAAAAATAAAATGTTTGAACTATTAAATTAAAATTCGTCATGTCAGTTCAGTTGAGTTGTTTTTATTTCTGACCATCATATCAAAAACAATACACGTCAACATAGCAAAGGTAGAAGCGACAAAACGCGAACGTTAACGTGCTAGAATTCGTCATGTCAGTTCAGTTGTTTTTATTTTTGATTATGATATCAAAAACAATTCACGTCAACATAGCAAAGGTGTAGAAAAAGGTAGAAGCGACAAAACGCGAACGTTAAAACGTGCTTGTGACCGAAGTAAGTTATTGGGTTGAAAGAAATTAGGCACGGTCGCAACACCTTCAGAAAAATTTAAGAAATAAAGGGAAAATAAAAAAAAGAAAATGTTACAAAAAAAATCATGTCTAATGTCTATAAGTTAGTACTTTTGAATAGTTAAAATGATTAGTTTGGATCAGCAAATGTGTGGCCTACAGCTTGGATTGAAAGGAAATTATCGGGTACCGTAGCCTAGGGGTTTGCTACTATTCGGTGAGTCCGATTCAGTGAGTTCCTAACCTCTAACCCCAAACCCTAAAACGGCAATGCTAATTAGGCTACGGTACCCGATAATTTAAAAAAAAAAAATTGAAAAAACCCCCGTTAAGGGATCGGACTCACCGAATCGGACTCACCGAAACAGGCCATTCCGGTAGCCTAGTTATCCCGACCAGCAGAAATTGCCGTTTTTACATCGTTTTAACGTCGCTAAACATTGAAATCGTGTAGAAAAGAGAACTTTGCTGACTAGGATACGTTGAAACTGGGAAACATTCACAGAAGCCGTTCGATTTGTTCCAAGAACCCATTTAGCCTAACAGTTCATTTGTACATTGATTCAACGTCTGAATACATTATCTTAAAAATGCAACGTATCGAAGGGCTTCTGTAAATGTTTCTCAGTTTCAACGCAGGCCTTAAAACTCGTGTCTTTTTCCGGCAGCCATCGTGGCCTACCGAGAGCTCCTTCTCGGCGGCCAAATCTGCATGCTTGGAGGCCAAAATACAATAACGATAGCACAAGTAAATAGCATTAAACTTGCAACAATGTTAAAATGATCACTTAGCGTTGTTGAAGTCTGGGCGACGTCCTGCAATAGAATTGTTGTACCACGCATTAAATGCTTTATCGGGATTGTAATCCGGTATTGCGGGACCATCTAACGTCCCTAAATTGTTTTAACTGCTCGCAGCTCAGTAAATTGTTTCAACTGCATACCGCCTTTCATAAAACCTGACCATTTATTCCGTTATGATGTCACCATTGAGGGTGTGAAGTCACTAACCCACAGCGTTCTCAACTATGAAGACACGTGTTTTACCCACGGATGTCAACTAACCTAGTTCTCCTTTTTAACAACGATTCAATGTCCGGCAACATTGAGTCGATATAAAAACGACAATATTGCCAGCCGGTGTAAATTAGCACTTCGGATTAACACTTTGTTAAAATAAACATCGGGAATTGCAAACAAGACTCACAGCGCTGGTGATCGCAGCTGGATATATTCAATATAACAGTAGTGACTATGATGCGCTGACCTAATTCTGCGTCACTCTTTGATACTACATATTTTCGACATTTAATCCACGATCATTCATAATTGGCTAGAAGAAACCGGCGGCCAAACTTGGCCGACGGAGGAGGTAGCACAGGCGATCATTCAAGCACTACTTAGCGGCCATGGCCGTGATGGCCGCCGGCTGCTTTAAGGCTTGCAACGTATCCTAGTCATCAAAGTTCTCTTTTCTACACGATTTCAACATTTAGCGACGTTAAAATGATAGGCCACACATTTGGTTAGCCTTTTCATTCTGTTACTACAATACTGGGTTCTTGGAACAAATTTTTGCTGGTAGGGATAACTAGGCTACGGTACCCGATAATTTCCTTTCAATCCAAGCTGTAGGCCACACATTTGTTGATCCAAACTAATCATTTTAACTATTCAAAAGTACAAACTTATAGATATAAACATGATTTTTTTTTTGTAACATTTTTTTTTTTTATTTTCCCTTCACATCTTAAATTTTTCTGAAGGTGTTGCGACCGTGCAAAATGTTGTCGCTTCTACCTTAAAAACAACTGAACTGACATGACGAATTCAAGCACGTTTTAACGTTCGCGTTTTGTCGCTTCTACCTTTGCTATGTTGACGTGTATTGTTTTTGATATGATGGTGAGAAATAAAAGCAACTCAACTGAACTGACATGACGAATTTTAATTTAATAGTTTAAACATTTTATTTTTATTCCTTTCTGCACGTTCAGCGACGTTAAAACGATGTGAGAACAGTTAGGCTACGGTACCCGATAATTCCCTTTCAAAAATAAAATTTCAAAAACTCGCCGAATAGGGAACTTGCCGAATCGGATTAGCCGAATCAGACTCGCCGAAACGGGCCATTCCGCAATACAGTAGTCCCCTCTTATTAATTCCAAAGTTAATAATCCCACCAGCTTATTAAGCCCGATTTGGTCCAGAAATACATTTATTTGGAATTACATTCCTGAGATACAATTTCATTCCTGTGGTACCGTACAGTTGGTCCAACGCTTAGTAAGCCCAAAATTGTCCGGTCCCGAGGTGGGCTTAATAAGCTAGGACTACTGCACTAGTTTTACCAGGACATTTAACAAGAAAAAAAACACATCACAACATAAGCCTATCTTATTTAGTAGGTATGTATGAACATTAACTCTACATGCTTTCAAAAACCCTCTGTTATCACTAAGGCCTTGTTAAAAACTTGTCAGGCTTTGTTATTTATATAGTTTATATTAAACCTTACTTTCAGTCTTTCACCAGTGATTGGGATTATTGTCTGCAGCAGCCGTTTCCAAGCTTGTATTGCTGAAGGCGCCCTTTAAATAGAGGTAGGGGATACAACACATTTTTTTGGGGGTAGTGTCAAAAACATCAGTGTCCAACCATTTTGGAAACAGTTTTGTTGTACGGCTTCAAAACTGCGAAAAATATTAAAATCCGTCAACTACACATCAGTAGACATTATTTGCAAGATTAGTTTTTCCAAATTTGCGAAACGAAGAATAACAAAAAAGAAAGCTAAATTTCAATGATGCTTACAATTAACTCACACCAACAATTCAAAATATATGGTAGCCTTAATTTTCAAGGAAATCAGGTACGCAAGTCTAGTTTCCGAGATTCGGTCTCCAGATGTATGACCATGACCAATTGGCCATTTTTTCCTGGGACTGAAGCTAGAAAATGGAAGTTCGGTAGCAGAACTTTCGGGCGCGCAAGTGTGAAAATGGTAGCTATGCATGCCTGATTCCTTTCCCCGAAGTGTGAAAACACACACTGCGTAACAGTTTTCGGGTACCGGTACCGTAGTTGCAGTTTTCACAGTTTCCATAGCAGGCTCCTTGTACGGAAGTCTGAGTTTCACGCTTCGGTAGCAGCAATCCGGGTAATGTAGGTCCGTAGCGTGAAACTCACACTTTCGTGCAAGGAGAGCCTGGAAAAAAGTCACTTCGAAAATATAGCCTAAAGATAAAAATGCGTTTTTAATGTCATCTGCATTCTTAAGCGTGAATTTCATCATGCGTCCACCAGTCATTTCCCAATCACCATCTGGTTTCGAAATGGCCCGTTTCGGTGAGTCCGATTCGGTGAGTCTGGTTCGGTGAGTTCCCTATTCGGTGAGAGCCTTTTTTGGTGAGAGCCCTATTCGGTGATTTTTTTTTTAATTATTGGGTACCGTAGCCTAATTATCATTGCCATTATAGGGTTAGGGGTTAGAAGTTAAGGTTAGGGGTAGGGGTTAAGATTAGGGGTTGGGCTTAGAGGTTGGGCTTAGGGGTTAGGGATTACGGTTAGGGTCCTATTTCAACGTTTAGCGACGTTAAAACGATGTAAAAGCGGCAATGATAATTAGGCTACGGCACCCAATAATTTTCAAAAAAATTATCGAATAGGGCTCTCACCGAATCGGACTCACCGAATAGTAGCAGACCCATCTGGTTTACATGGCAACACTTGCTCCATGTCAACATCCTCCATGTCATTATGTTCGGGGTATGTCTATAGCAGGCTGCTTTTAAGTTGTACTCTATGCAAATGTTTAACTTCTACCACCATGTTACCTTTGTGGGAACGTGTATAATAGTGCACAACAAAATCACCCAAAGTATCCATTTTGCCATTCTTAAGATCTTCAAATACAGGGTCATCAATAATTAACGTTACAAGAGATCCAATTCAAAAACTGGCAAAGGAGGCAAACATGGCCTATGGAACCATTTTTACAGAACTTTCTCAAGAAGGATTTGAAGATGATCCCATTCAAACACATGAAGAAACAGTTGCTAAACGCCAATACCATTGAGAAACGTCCCTCCAGAGTCAGATTTCTGCTCTGACGCATTGAAGGAAGAGGTACGCTGCCATACCTTGTGTTCAGCGATGAGAAGAAATTTGATGTCTAGCATCATTTTAACTCAGATTGATCGTGCTTGGTCAAGAGATGGTGATGTGGAACCCCGGGTAGTCACTCGGAGACAAAGGGCGGCATCAGTGACGCAGTCAACAAATCAGGAAGGAGTCCATTGATTTTTGTGGATCAAGGAGTGAAATTGAACCAAGAAAACTACCGAAATGATATTCTTGAGGGTTCATTGTTGCCTTGGGAAAAGAAACACTTCAAAAAGCGTAATTGGTCATTCCAATAAGATTCTGCCCCTTCACATGGAGCTAAGAGAACGCAAAACTGGCTTTCAGCCAATGTGCCGTTCTTCATTTCCAAGGAAAAATGGCCTCCTTCAACCCCTAGACTTTGGCATCTGGTCTTACCTTGAGAACAAGGTTTCGACTAAATACCACCAAAGTTTGGAAGCGCTGAAGGCTAATCTGAAAAAAGAATGAGCCAAAATACCTCAAATAGTTATTCGTGGCTCTTGCAGGTCCTTTTCGAAGCGTCTCGGACTTGTTATCGACGCAAATGGCGAACACATTGAGTAAAACTTGTTTTTCCTAAATATTTATTTCTTAGACAATCATGTTGTATGTTTATTACTCAAAAATTGTCAACCATTTGTTAAATACAGTTGTTTGAAGTTATAACGTTAATTTATTATTGATGACCCTGTAGTTGTGGGAATATGTTCAAAAGGTAAGGCTGGTTTGAATCTTCCACACAGTTCAAGAGAGGCAGAGTAATCTTGTGCATAAAAACAGATAAGACCTTCAATTCTGTGATTAAAAAGCTCACAGTTTAAATAGAGTTTACATGCCTAAACCAACAAATTCATCCTGGATGTTTCGTCCAGTAGCATATGAAGCAATGGTAATACATGAAGAATTGAGGCTGCTGAATAACTCAACTTGGTGAAATGCTGTTCGGGGTATAGTGACATGTGCTTGATTTGCTGTTCTCTTTCCACAATAAGATCAAGTTCATCAGCAAGTGAAGTTAAATTACCCGATTTATCATGGGTAACCAACTTTAATATTGCAATTATACCAGACACAACAATAGCCTTTTTGCCTCTAAAAAAAGGGCGTAGAGCTTTGTTCCAGTCTTCCAACTTCCCCTCATTGCTACTCTCTTTGCCAAATCAGCAAGAACTTTAACATTTGACTCATTGAGCTTCTCAACAGTATGGCTTTTGCAACTTAGCAAATGGTATGGTCAGAAGACAATGCAATTGCAACATGCTCTTCCACCTGCAAGTTCTTGTTTGCAGGGCTGCAGCAGTGCAGCATCACCCATTAGACTATCTGTTTTGTCCCATAATTGCTTGGCTGTGACAATAGAAGATGTAGTCAGTGAGGCTGCTGTAGCTAATCTCTCGTAGGTTTCAACTACTAACTTCGTAATATTCTTCCTGTCTTCATACACAAAAAAAATTGTTTAAATTTTCACTATTCTAAAGGTCACGAAACGAAAGGTCAAGCCTCTGCTCTTGGGGTCAACTAAGGTCAAAATAAAATTAAGGATGTGTGGAAGAATAAAGTGGGTCAGGTGGAACGTACCTAGCATACGTGCATATAGAGGACCTACACTCTACTCTACACTCTTTATTATGAATTCATCAAAACATCCCGAAACCGAATATTTACGTTTTTTCTCACAAATATGGTCAAAATTTTAAAAATTGTGTCTACTGATGAAAAATAAATATTTTTCAAATATTTTTGCATATTGTTGGTAGTTATCATAAATACTTTCCAAAAAATGTGGACAGAGCAAAATCTGAGAAGGTCACACTTTATCCCCTACCTCTACTTTAAAATCATATCAACAATCACGACACCCTAGTCAAGCCAAAATTTGCAAATATTTTAAATACGGTAAAAAGAAATCACATTAGGTTATTTAAGCAAAGATCAACCAACAAACTGAACTGCCAAAATTTTCCTGCAACTACGAAACAAAACTAACCTAATTAAAAAACCGTAGAAGTTTGGAACTTACTTTTTCAAATAAGCTAATATATAATATACATAAGTCTTTATTACAAAATAGGCATATTATAATTTGTCAGATATATACAGAAAAATAAAACATAGTAACTTTAGCGGGTTTAGCATACTTTATTTCACACAAAATATAACATAATTAACTAAAATAAACTCAAACGTTTTCAACACGTACGTGTGTCCTCATCAGGAATTAAATCTGCAATACATAAAATGAAAAATCGTAAGATAAATTTGACTATGCACTGTAACTGTAACGACACTCTGGACTAGTGTTGGGCGATATATCGAATTTTCGATACGATACGATATCTTTTCAATATCGATATTTATTTCAATATCGTTCGATATTTTAACTATTACAGCCCTAACTCGTAACTGCAAACCCCTACAAAAACGTTGCCAGGCCAAACGGCAAAAGTTGAAATTGCCTCGGCAATTGCTGTGAACGTTTATTACGAAAAAAATTGTACCAAAACATGTAAAACGAGAAGCGAAAAATATACTTGAGTAGTCTATCCCGACCACACTGTTTGATTTGTTGTGATGTAATAATACCAAAAGTAGCGATACAGCGAACAACGCGATACGCACGCTGTTGTGGTAATTCACGTTGAATAACTCACGGGGAGGAAAAGTAGGTTAATTTTGTGTTGATTCAACGTTCGAGTCAACACAAATCGGTTTAATTTTCCCGGCGGGTTATATTGTGTAACAAAACCCAATAAGAAATTTACGTTTGTTTTACATTAATTCGACATCTAGCGACGTTGAATTATCATAAAATAACGTTAATTGCTCAACCAAGCACCAGCAACAAATTAATAGCTCCCTGCGAGATGATTGCCTCGATTTACGTATGCACTAACATCATTTCGGCAGGCGCAATTGGGATACTGCGAGCAACACAAAGTTTGTTTGATAAAGAACTAGCTGTCAGAATCGTAATCATCAGATGCGGCATCGGAGGATGAGGTTGTCACGTCAGCACTGGAATCAGAAACAACAAGAGGCTCATCGCTTGGCTGTAAATCTACACTGTCTTCGCCGTTCGCAATGAAGCATCCAGGTTTTGCGGCTTTCGGGCTTTGATACCCATCCACACTAGGGTGGCCAAAAAAAATTGAATTTTTTTATTTTTGTTTGCACACCCTCTCATTTGAGGAGGATTCATGAAAAAATGACACTGTGAAAATTTGAAGTGAATCCCACAAGAGGAAGTGCTCTCCCACCGACCTCTAAATTTGCTTTCTTTGGCATAATTCATCAAAATTCCTTGAATATGTGACGTAATTCTTTTTTGACTTATCTACATTGCAGTTGCAGCATTTTTGTGTTAACCATTGCTTTACTCTGAATTTATGATATAATAAGTGTTTCCACATGCAGAAAAACATAAATAATGCACAAAATAGATCACATTAACAAGCGTTTGGTATGAAATTAAATGCACTGAACTTTAGCGAAAACCGTATAAAAGTACGTTCACCAGTCACGATCGCAACGCTTCAGGTGACAACACATTGCCCAGAAAAAGCAAAAGAAATGTTTGTAAAGAGTCAAGCCATTGATTTTATTTAATGGAGCTGTTGGCATGTTGGCTTTTACTTGCACTTGTTGGAAGCAGCTTTCTGTGGTGCTCGATCACCTGATAGAGGAGCTGGCGCTGTTGTTCATTTTCCGTAAGGACTTCATTGAAGTCAGTAGCTAATTTGACTGCCCAGTGCCCGCTCTGCACAATCATTGACGACTTTGAGATCATGGCATGCAAGAAATAGCAGCCTTCGATTAAATGCCTGCTGCATGACAGTGATAGCTCCAGTGTGGATTCCCGTATTGCTTGATGTCGTGTCAAAACAAAGTGCAGCTAAGTGCTCTGCTACAACTCGTGTATGAATCCACTACTTTTTGCCCATTGGTGATCCCGTTCCAATAGGCAGCTTCGGAATGCCAAGCGGTATCTCAACATGCATACCAGAAACTACAATGGCCAAAGATTCGGACTTTGTGCCATTGGCATTAGTCAAATGTTTACCATGAAAATGAACAAGTGGAACTGTAGCTGTTAGTTTAAATTTTTGCAGCACTGCAGCTGCCAGGCTTTCACATGAGGTGTTTCGAGCATTCATGACAGAGGAATGTGACATTGTCAATTCATTTATATATATCAATTCCAGCTGCAGCAAGAGCAGGAGTGACGATCATCATTGCTTGACGACTTGATGTTATAGTTCTGTTCAGTGCTGCATTAAACAGTGGATTATCGATAATGCAGCGTTTTGGTAATGGCTGCTCCTACTGGGTTTTCTTTTGTTTTGGTGTTATTTGGATTTACGGTGCAAACAGTGGGTCACTGGAAGAATCTTCATCATCTGCTAATCATTTTCAGATGAGAAAGCAGCAGCACTTGATGGTACTGGATCAATGCGATTTCTGTTGCGTCTCTGTTCATCATCTTTGCGCTTTCTATACTTTGCAGCTGCTTTGCGATGCATTGGGTCCTCTGTTGTCATTAGTATCTGTCATGCACCACCTTGGTCTATCAGAAACTGGCAGTCTTTTGGTATTGTTATGCGGCATTCCCAGTTAGCATGTGCAATATCAAATAATGCACTTAAGCTCTGGGTGAAGTCAGCTTCTGAGGTCAGCTGGGAAGCTGAATTTCGCCTCCCATTGTGCTTTGATTCTCCTATATGCTCTTGATGGATGCGTTTTAGTTTGGTAACAACGTGAGTCTTTGCAGTGGTAGCGATATTAGCTTTCACTCACAAGAACTGTACTGCAAGCAAGTGGCAGTGTAACCTTATTGATCTTCATCTCGTAGAACCACACCCCATACAGGCAGCTGACATAGCCCCTCAAGGGAGTCAACACTAGAGAGTGGGTGTCCATTTGTTGACTCTCTTGAGGGCCATGCCAGCTGCCTGTATGGGGTGTGGTTCTTCGCCGTCTACTACGAGATGAAGGTCAATAAGATTACACTGCCACTTGCATGCAGTACAGTTGTAGATGAAGTAATATTAACTACACCCATCTATGCCACTTTTTGGTTTGCAGCACCATCAATATCTGCCCCTACAAATGACCTAGCAATGTTACAGCTCACAGAGGATTATAAAGAGGTTGACAATGCAATTTCTCAAGTGGCAGAAAAAAGTTGAGGTTGCGCTTGTGGTACATCAGTGAGGATCTTGCTGCACTGCCTTTATTCAGTGATAATTAATAACACAGATGATGAAAAGAAGGCAATCGTTAATGCTCTTAAGAAAGACCCATTTCCCGAAGATGTTCGTCGTGTTGCCCCAAACAAAATTGTCAAGTTTTAACGTCTCTCTTTGGCACAGTTTGTAACACAGCGTTCACTTAACCTTTTCGAGTCACTGCTTCTGTTGACACATGGCGTGATCGTGATGATTATAAAGAAGCATGCAAAGTTTGGCGTCATCTCAAAGCCGTCAATGATTGTGCAGAGCGGGCAGTCAAATTAGCTACTGACTTCAATGAAGTCCATACAAAAAATGAACAACAGCGCCAGCTCCTCTAGCAAGTGGTCAAGCACCACAGAAAGCTGCTTCCAACAAGTGCAATAAAGTCAACCAATGGCTTGACTCTTTACAAACATTTCTTTTGCAATTTCTGGGCAATGTGTTGTCACCTGAAGCGTTGCGATCGTGACTGGTGAACGTACTTTTATGCGGTTTTAGCTAAAGTTTAGTGCATTTTATTTCATACCAAACGCTTGTTAATGTGATCTATTTTGTGTATTATTTCTGTTTTTCTGCATGTGGAAACACTTATTATATCATAAATTCAGAGTAAAACAATGGTTAACACAAAAATGCTGCAACTGCAATGTAGATAAGTCAAAAAAGAATTACGTCACATATTCAAGGAATTTTGACGAATTATGCCAAAGAAAGCAAACTTTGAGGTCGGTGGGAGAGCACTTCTTCTTGTCGGATTCACTTCAAATTTTCACAGTGTCATTTTTTTAAGAATCCTCCTCAAATGAGAGGGTGTGCAAACAAAAATAAAAAATTTCCATTTTTTTTGGCCACCCTAATCCACACGCCTCTTTCGCAAAGCTCCATCAGGGTGTTGACCAAGGAGCAAATCTATGGCTGTGCCATAACGACTGGGAGGAATGTCTAACTAACCCTAACCTTTACAAGCGTTCGTTTGGCCTCGGCATTTTTAATGCGCCATTCATGCATCTGCGTCGGCAATTGCCGGCACTAATTTCGAAGACTGAGAAACTCTTTTCTTAATTAGAACAAAAATATCGAAAAGTATCGAGATATCGAGTATTTTTTCAAATATCGTATCGTTTTGTTTTTTTCAATATCGCCCAACACTACTCTGGACTTACAGTTACAGTGGACTACAGTTACAGTGCATAGTCAAATTTATCTTACGATTTTTCATTTTATGTATTGCAGATTTAATTCCTGATGAGGACACACGTACGTGTCGAAAACGTTTGAGTTTATTTAATTTATTTATGTTATATTTTGTGTGAAATAAAGTATGCTAAACCCGCTAAAGTTACTATGTTTTATTTCTCTATGGTTCAACAAAGCAAACTCTCTACCAAAGCTTTATATACAGAAAACATGAAGCCATTTTATTACAGCAGCAGAAAACTTCATTCTCTTACAAAACATACTTATGCACTTAAGTAAATTATTTGTTTTTTTAAAAATCAAGCTAGTAACTTAACTTTACTTCTTAAATTAAGCAAATGAAGTTTAATCGCAACAACTTTTTCACATTGATGCAGCTCTTTTAGCAAAACCATGAGATGCAACATGTCACCTAGTTTGGAAACCGCTAATCTACATTCACCGCAGCACATATGGCAACATGACAATAACTACAGCAGAAAAATGACAAGTTTATTAAAATAATTTTAAGTACGTTAAATGAAACATTAACATTTTCATAGTTATTGTTCAAGACCAACATCATTAATATGATATTCTGTGCTTGTTTTTGAATGCAATATACAGACGAAATCGGTTATACGCATACTGTTTAAATGTAACAATTGTTTCATTGTAATCAAATTTGAAATCCAAAACCAAATTCTATCTAACGTTAAGTAAAACTACCAGTTTAATGCATTTAACTTAAAGGAATAAATCGAATAAGTGTATCAGCAATTGCTACTCGTTTGCAGACTTCATTCATTTAATCATATTGTTGTCTTTGCTTACAAACATCTGAACAAAGACAATGATTCACATGACAAACATTTACGGCAAGCAAAAGGAGAATTGAATGAAGGAAAAAGGAGAAAAGTGAAGCAAAGAAAATAAAGTCACCAGACAGATGCGTACCAACAAGAGGCTGTAATTGTGTGCTGTGATCGCATGCGCAAGACATCTCACCGGAAAGATTTAATCATGACACAGCTGGACTTCGTTAAGGCAAAAAAACTGACAAAGAAAAAAATCACACTGCAACAAATACAAAATAGCATGCATGAAAGACACAGGCGGTCGAAGTTCGTCAAGTGATGTCATAAAGATCATTGGAGTGGATTCGGGTAATAATGTACTCAGTTGCGCCTCTATACGGCTGCATTGACACTGTCTGCTTTGTAAAGCGCTGGGGAGCAATGCATTCTGCGATGGATACAGCGCTATATAAAAACTAACATTATTATTATTAAAGATAAAATGATGCCGATTGCCGCAGTTTGTGGGAAAAATGCTTAGATCACATAACCAGTTGCTGGCAATACACTGTATTGTGTAGCAAAGCACAAATAGTAATAAACTCGACCTTGTTTAATTAGACTTGAAAGCAGTTGTAGGATTAACCACACAGTTGTGAATTCCAATGCAACCGAGCGAGCACATGCACATTCCCAACAACAATGCCTGATCATAATACACCTCTGTTCTTGAGTAAATTGGTTAAACGTATCAATCGGATAATCATATCAAAATGTCTGGCAAATGGTTGATTCAATTACTGATTTCGTCTGTAGTACGATACCTAATTATTTGGGAGCTGAAGTACAAGTCTCCAACTCTCTGCCTTGGTCATAATGGTCTATGCTATGGTGTGAATATACATGAAAGATTAAAATCGACCAAGACATATAGAGTGAAGTGTATAAGCAGCATTCACGTTGTCTATGCCTTTATTAGTTTCCATTTAGTTCACTAATTTGTAACCCTAACCTTTAGAAAACAGTTAAGCAAAGGTAAAGTAGTCAAAACATCTAACAGCTACTTCACCCTATAGTTTTGGTTGATGCTAACCTAATAATATAATATAATAATCATAGGCGCCGCCTTTTCAAAAAACCTTGGGGGGCGAGAAAGGTGATGACGTCACAACCGTAACGCTATTTTACTCAAGTAAAATAGTCTTTGATTAAGCTTGGTGTCTTGTTTATATTGACAAATAGGTGGCAAATCGAATTTATTAGAACCACTGCTTGAAACGATTAGTTTTACGGATGCAGTACGCCTAGTCGTAAAAATTTTGATATTGTTAGCTCATAATTGGAACAGTTGGAAAACAAGCCGATTCGTTTCCTTTTCGTGCGAGTGAATAACAACGATCAAGACAGTGAAGTCAGGGATATCTAAAGAAGGGGATGCGAAGGCTCACAGCGATTGCCTTATTCTTATGACACTACCAGGGCGGTAGTTTGTAGTGCGTAAAACATGCAGTTCTTTTCACAATTGCAGAAAGTTTTGTTGTGCAACTGGTACAGTCAGCTACAGATGACAGTTAGTAAATGTTACATAGAGCATATTTAAAGAATACTTGTTTGGAAAGACAGTTGAAAAGTTACAAGTTAGCTGCTTTTTTTAACAAAGTCTTTGCAGTAGGCCAGATTTAAAGCAAATAAACGGGTAGTTGAATTAACAAGTAACCATGAGCGTGCAGTGAGTATCCAGGCTTGATACTGATAGCGCAATGCAGGTTATCATAACAAGAGTTATTAAACTACTAACAGTGCCGATTGTCAGTTTACGGTAAACAGAGATTATTTACAATAAACAGAAGCCCTTCTATTGTCAGACGTATTAAAAGCCTTCATATCCCCTTCTCTAGATATCCCTGAGTGAAGTTATCGAAATAAAACGCAAAAAATCATGATCTCAAGCAGAGTGAAAACCTGCTATCAGTTTTATTAACCTCGTTTGGCAAATTACTTACTTTCAAAGCGTTGACAACGGCGAAGTGTTTTCTCTTCTGCTTTTTATCGAAAGTCTTTGTAGTCTTTCATTGAATACAGTAGGCTATATATTCGAGTAAAGGTCGAGATGTTCGCAAGTGATTTTCACCTCAAAAAGGCAAGTTCAACTAACACGGGACATGCTGTTGTCTCCAGCTCGGCAGTTTTTAAAATGAACGCACTAAAAATGATTGTCGACGTAGATTACGGAGTGTGAAATCGCGTCGGCCTAAGTAAAAGTTTTGAATACGTTTATTTGCAGTGATTCAAACTTAATTTTGAAATTCAATGATTTCTTGTCAATTCTAAACTTTATGCACTTGTTGAGCAATATGCAAAGCTCACGAGACAAAACAGAAAGAGCTGTTTTAAGAGATCATTTTTTTATTTTTGCTTGTAGGATATAATCGTTCTTATTATTACGTAACATTCCATGATCGTTAAAGTAGATGTCAAACCTTAGCGGCCGCATAAAACAATGATGTCAGATTAGCTAGGTGATAATAGCGGTAAGAGACGCCGTTAATGCAGGCAATATCTGCGACCAAGACCATTAAACACCCTTTTTTTTATCGGTTTTCGATTTAATTCTCACACATTACGAAGAAAACAATGCGTTCTGTTGAATCATAATTGTCTCACAGCGGGAAGACCTCGTTGAAAATAGCGCGTCTAATTTAGCTGGTTTACTGAATATTGCCGTGAATAGTTACGTGACTATTCCAGCAGCGTAAGTTATACTCTACCATCTACTTTGAAATTTCCATAGCGTATGAGAAAGCCATGCGATCAGCTGCTGTTTCGCGGGCAAGAGCAACGTAGACTTTTCTTGCTTTCGGCATTCTTTAAGTCCGTTTAAATTATCTAAATCTCTTTCGCGAAATGTTTTATCTTTAAAACACCACTTGTAATTACTATTTTTGTTGCCCCTCAAACATAAATTTACGGGGGGCGCCGCCCCCCGGCCCCCCCGGAAGTCGGCGCGTATGATAATAATAATCGTGTTTTTATTTGTGCCCATTGGAATAACATACAGTACACTGCGATCACAGATGAGATACAACAGACGGCAGGAAGCAGCGAAGTGACATATAAAATAGTCTTCGAGTCAGCTGCTTCCTTTACTTTGGCTTGTCATTAAGTGTCTTTGCCGAGACACAGCCGCGTGCTCTGGAGCGGTGTCGAACACATGTTCGTTCGAACGTCGCGCAGACGTTCTCATCACTCGGCTACGCCTATGGGGCGGAGACTTGTATACCAGCTCCACTATTTGATACCAACTGGCAGTTTTTTTGATGTACAGTTTTAACGACAAATTTCGAAGGACTCCAAACCAAATGATGCCATGTGTATTGTGTATAACCAAATGACGCATGCCTTCATTCAGTATATCAGTTTTCTTATAATATGTTTTTAGTTAATACCTCATAAATTGATAAACATATCGCACAAGTCATCCCACAAAGTCACAAAGCAGAATTTAAACAGGTACCAACTAGAGATGGACCGATATATCAGCATCGGTGATATCGGCCATTTTTTGAGTATCGGTATCGGCAAAATTTGGCCGATACTAAACATATAACAAAAGGCGTTTGCTGTGGATTTTCTGCAGAAGCAAAGATATAGATTTTTTAAAGTAGTAACTAACATCACATCGATGTAGAAAATTAACAACCTGTTCAAATTTTTGATACCTCACACTCCCATGACTTCATGCGTGCACCTTTTGGCATTGTTTGCTTACAGTAATTCTTTTAGTCAAACAAAACGCTTTGTTTCAGCAGTTTTGTGTTGTTTGATTCTTAAGTTGTAAAGGAGACTCAATTTCTCCAATATTTATCATTTGTGTTTCTTTTTTACTCTCAGCAGAGGATAAAACCAGGCCAAGACTACCCAGGTAGCAAAAATGTATAATTTTGCTTCGTTTTTACATTGCTAAATGTTTGAAAAAACCATGTAACTTGGTTGTATTTAGTAAGCTGGTTCTATTAGTTTGTGACTTAATTTCCACCTTTCGTTGTAATAAACTCACCAAGCTTAAACAATGTCATGGCAGAGTAAGTAGGCTGAAAATGAAAGCAATGGGACTACGAATCCTCACTAAACTAATCAATAAATGGTCTTGTTGCGCCTAAGATGACAACCTCATTGTGAAGAAAGGGGCGTTCTTCCCGGCTAACAGCACAAGGCTGACCACTCACTAATACAGCGAGCTGTTGCGATTCGCTAACCATAACGGTGTAGCTTCCACACTAGCCATTTAGACCATCCAATCAACTAGATGTTTCTCGGTAGCCGTTTTGTAGCAAGAATTAACATCGACAAGAATTGAAATTACCTTACATTACCTTTTCTTTTGTTGAGGGTGGCTGCTCGACTAGAAGACCTTCCAGGTCACTTCGCAGTCACCCGTTGCAGTATCAACACATTCTGCGTTATCGTTTGTTTTATCTGACTTTGCTGAATATGTGTATTTGTACTCGCAACAAAATAAATGTCAATCAATCAAGCTTTGCTGGCTGGGAGAGCATGTACAATCAAAGCATTTTTCTGCAAACTGCGGCAATCGGACTTCTTTTAATCTCACTGATCTATGTGACATCACAACGTGAACTTTGACCGTTGAAGTTTTTGATTCAAGCATGCTATTTTTAGCTCCGTACCAGCTGTGTAGTTTTGAGTATGGAACGTGGCCTATGAAAATAGAAATATATATGGTAGAAAAATACGGCTCACACTCATTGTTTGTTTTAAAATCGCAAAACTTTTTTTTCAAGTCTTTTGTGCTGTCTGGTAAAATAATAATTTGCAATGTTCTTCTACTGATCAAAACTGCACAAATGAAATTACGCACTGCATTTCACAACAGTAGGCTACTTTTTTTCAGCAATTTTAAAAAAAATTCTTCAAAGTTTTCTGGTTTAAACTTTTGGACATGCTTTCCAACACTTTCCTCTCAAGCCGAAATAATTTGTCCGTGTCCATTCCTTGGAAGGCCAGTCGCCGACGGATGACATTAAAAGCATTTAAACATCTTTATTGGAAAGTGTGATTATACCTTTTGTCAGCTCTTCTGTTTTAATGAAGCCCAGTGGCCAGTAGTGCAAAAAATGGTTGTTTGTAGTGCGATGTCTAGCCCATAAGATTATGGCCTGGGATTACTGACACTCGTCTTTGTTTTGATCGCATGCATCTGTCTCACCTTTGCTTCATTTCGCCTTTGAACATTGCAGACAATTATGCGAAGCAAATAAGAGACATTCTCTTTTCGCTTGCGGGTACAATTATATGATTAAATGAATGAAGTATGCAAACGAATAGCAAATCCTGAGGCTTTTATCTGACTCATTCTTTTAAGCGGTATACGCTTAACCAATGTTTTTACTTGACCATAGATTGGATTTGGTTTGGGATTTCAGGTTTTGATTCAAATAAACGATTGATACGTTTAAGCGGTACATATACTATTAACCGATTTCGTCTGTATAAAATTACAAAATATGATATTTATAGATAAGTGTTTATGCATAAAGGCTTCACTCATCGCTTTTACAAAGTAAGTTTGGATGGAACCCATAATAAGGAGGTTCTCAATCAACCGAGTTTATTTTGGCATAGCTCCACATTCATTTCAATGTGTAAGCGGCAGAAAATATAACATATTAGTTTTACTGATATGGAAGCTACACCATGGAAGCACCAAAAAAACATGCGGTCATCGAAGTCAAGTAATACAGAAAAAAAGATCAACTCAAGAAAAGACAAACAGTACGAATGTAGATTATGATTCAGTTCAGTTCAGTTCATTTATTTGTCACAAACACAAACATGAAAAGAATACAAAGTATACAATAATAATCGGTTGTGTGTCATATGACGAGGAGACTGCGAAAAGACCAAACGGTCATCTAGTCAGCAGCCACCTCAAGCTTGGTGATGTAGGCCTAAATAACATATATACAGTAAATACACAAACACACATACAAAAAAAGAAAATCAAGCATTTGGTGATACAGATACACATGTTTTCATTATGCAAAAGAGAAAAAAAAAAAAAAATTCCAAAAATATTCAAATCCACAAAACAACAGAAAACACTTTTTAAATATTCACCATTCAAAAACGATTTCATTTTTGTCAACAATTTGGTTTTGTAAGTCTTAAGTTACTCAAGTGAAACATCTATGTGTTACTTCTTCTTTTCACCTTGTTATCTCTCCTACAGAGCTGGCTCTGGGTGGCATAACACTGACCTTACCCACATCTTCGATTAATTAGTCTTTTATTGTTGTATTTTTACCCGACTTAATAAAACTTAAAAGACAAAATAAAACAAAGTGAATTATTGTAGTCAATTGCACTCCAGTAGTGGACTCATTTAAAATGATGTAAATCGCAACACAATTTATACTGAGAAAAAGAATGCAAGTATGCTCATTGATTTGAGTGGAACGTCATGCAAGTATATAATTAAATCGTTACGTTTAACTAACATAAGATTGGAAAAGTTATGCAACATACAAATAATAAAATTAGTTATAAGTTATGGTGACACCTTGTAAACTGACTATCTGCAAAACATCTAGAAACTGTAGGCTACATACCGTACTTTACGGATAATAATACAGTACCGGTAACCTACCCTTGAAAAGTAGCCTCAGGAAAATGATAAGTTTTAGGGTTCAAACAGCAGTCTACAGTTTTTCTTTTATTTCAAATTCATGCCAACTCAACAAAAGCAACCCAACTCTCAGTGGATAGATATTCTGTCAAAATGTTCTACTAGGTTGGTGCTTCCATGAAACTAGCCCTGAACTACAATCTCATATACTATAGCATATCTAAACAATTACGGTAGCTTGCATGGAAATCAAAACCATACACAAGTTAAATTTGTGATCAAATTGACCTAGCCTAATATCAACCAGTTTTCAAGTCAAGTGGAATGTAGAGTCTGATGACAAGCAAGGCGTAGCATCCTTCACAGCCAAGAGCCAACAAATCCCAATTATTCCCAACCCAAATACTAAGCCACAGCCAGGCAACGTTGCCAGATGGTATTTAAATTTCCAGCCCAATTGTTACAGAATACTGGCCAGTCGTTACAAGTGATGAAACAAGCCAACATACAACGAATTCGCAAACGAAAAGTTAAAATTGAAAAATTTAATTAAAAATTGAACAAAAACAACCGGAAAAATTGCCACTGCTAATATTTTTCCTGACTTCAAAACTAGCTTATTAATTATGATGATGCTTGACATTTGTCACATTAAGAACTGGGAAGCAGCTGACTCGATGTCTGATATAGTCTTTCGCTGCTTCCTGTCTGTTGTGGTATTTAGATAGCTATGGTACCATTTTATTCGTATTGTATATAATTGTACCGTACTGTTGTTGCAACAGACAAAATAAAAGGTTTCTCTCTCTCTCTTATTACCGCAGGAGAACTGAGGAACTGGCAACTTTTCAGCTAAAATAGGCTAAAGTCTTACAAGACGGCCAGATCAAAATATTCGAAGATGTATTAAGAAGTAGGGCTAATTGATTGATTGAATTTTTTGTCCTCGGACTGGGAAAGCTTCTTGCAGAGCTTAATCCTGGCAGTTTCGCATACTTGTAGAGGCTTTGAATCACTGACGCAGGCCCGGTCACCTAGATTGACAGAGTGAAGTTTCCGATTTGTGAAGTCTTGTTGCCGGGGAACTTTTCCATCCATTAGATGCCGCTGAATGGAGAGCAGTCCTTAACGTGCGTTGCTCAAGCGCACACCCCGAGAGTCGAACCAGCGCCGCTTGATCTTGAAGCTTCTTCGTTTCAAAAGTGACCCAAAAATAACTTTTAAAAATATGAGGCTAAAATTTCCACCGCATGAAGCTTTCACTCGATCGTCTTTGCCACTCTGTTGTGTTAAATACGAGTAGTTTTCCATCCACTTGAAACAACTCGTCAATTTTTCATCAAAAAGTTGGCCTATTATGCAGCAACGAAGAAAAATAAATTGAGGGGATTAAACTATCTCTAATTCACAGTGTTCCTGCAAATTAACAGACCAAAAACTTCGCATAGAAATATTTGTTGAACCAACTGTAGGCTAGAAAAAAATTATTAATTGTACAAGAACCACTTAAACATTCAATTTCTTATAGGTTGTAAAAGTCGTACAAATGGTGGGGGCGTGGCGCTTTTAACTTTTCTTTTGTAGACCTACGTTTTTCTGAGTCTACTGTTTTTCTGTTGTTTTTTTTTTTCAAAAAAAAATCCTTGTTGTTTTTAGTTTTCTTCATCCAGATTGGTGCATCAAGGCATAAAAATAGGATTATTAGAAAAACTCCAAGGAATCCTTTAATGTGAACAAAAAGTTTTGTTCAATACATGTGTAGCGGACGCTGCTTTTCAGCATAGCCTACACGCTCATCAGTGTTGTACGTTGACGCCGTCAATTTGACGGCGTCATTTGACGGCGTCAACTTTTTGTTGACGCTGAGGCTAGTGCCGTCATTTTTCTTTTTAATTGACGGAAGTGATAGCGCCGTCAACTATTTTGCCAATTTTAAGCGTCAAGCGCTATGCGTCATTTTTTGTTATCTCGTTTCACAATGAGAGTTTCACAATGTATTTTGGCCAGCGCGACTCAACAAAATTACCGTCTTTCGCGTTGGTTCGAATGGCTATCTGAAATACAAGCGGAAGAAGTTCGCCAAATGGTGATCACTCATATCGTGAGCAGTAGCCTATCGAGAACGAGGGATCAGAAAGAGAAAGCGAAAAATCAATGAATGTTATCGCGGAGGTTGAAGATCTACTTTATTTCAAGAGCTCTATGCCCCTGAAAAGAGCGATTTTGTTGCAGTGGACCTCGTTAAAAGATTTATTATGCTAAGCCATCACAGCACGCTTGGAACAGTGATGCATTTCCGAGTGAACCTTTTCAAGGCTTGTTTTTGAAATACAACACACCAATACCATTCCAGCGCTGCTGTGGAACTCATGTTTTCACTTTGAAAGGACATTATGCGTCCCAAACGCAGCAGATTGTCAGAGAAACGTTTTGAAATGCTTGTGTTTCTATACAAAGAAATAACTATAATAGGCTAAGCAGCTAATTAGCCTACAATACAATCTCAAAACATAATACCAGCTCTTTATTCATAGCTATTATTAGCCTAAAATTGGTTGAAATACTTCCGTTTTGTGAGACCCTGGCTAAAATAGCGCTAGAAGTTAGCGCTGACGCTGACGCCGTCAATTTCTTTGAGAGCTGACGCAGCACTTTACGCCGTAACGTTTTTAGGCAATTCGCGCTGACGCTGACGCCGTCAATTATTTCATTGACGCGTACAACACTGACGCTCATACGTAGCCACCAGTGGGATGGCGACATTCCTGGGCGAAGTCGGCAAGGAATGATAGGACACGAGGTCGACTTTGCTGCTGTATATCCACTGACTTAAATCCAACCGAGTAGTGCTTGCTCACAAGTATATTTATTTATGATTTTAATCTTCGATCCAATAACACAAAAGGCAAGAAAAGAAAACACCCGAATGGTTAACGTTCCACCACCGAAAACTGGACATAAAGTAGGCTATTGTCGCTTCTACATTATTAACAGTCTTGAGTCAGAAATCATAGCTGCTGCACGAAAATCATAGCATACAGACTCTGAACACAATAGCCTACTAAACTGATTCAAACGTTATATTAACGGCAGCAGAAATAAAAGCAGTAGCGACAATAAAACTGGTACATTGATCTCTGACCCTTAGTATACCGACATAGGCCTACTGATATCCTGATTCTGATCAGAGATATAAATACAAGAGATAGGCAATAGAATCCGCGTACGCTTTAAACAGGCGGCGATGTTGAAAAGCGGTCACGGTTGACTGGATAGGGATCAAGCAGCAGCTCTCTATGCCCGCAAACTGCAAAACGTGATAATTTCAAGCAGTTTACCAGGTTTAGTGAGGAAGTCCCATGGACTTTGATTGTTCCAATTCAGTTTTGTAGAGCTTGCATTAATATTCGTCTATTGGAAAATTAAATATGGTAGATAACTTAATTGCTATCAAGCTAAGTTACCGTATGTATTATTGACCAGTCGGCAATAAACCTAGCAGATTACAGTAGCCCTTTTGGATTTATTGATTATTTTGCGAGTATATGTAGGAAGCAACATGCAGGTTTAGCAAGAGTTTCAGTTTTTAAACTACCTGGCTAACTACTTAGTCATGGGCATGGTAGTTCTTATTGCCGTTTGCAAGATTAGGTTATGAATTGTGGTGTATTTTACAGTTATGAATTCTGTTGTTATAATCATTCATATTTGTTTCATAATTTCAGGAATGTTATCATTATAGGCTACTATTTATTTGCAGTTATTTATTAGATTATAAATGCCAGCTTCAAATCGCCCAATTCCTCAGTGTCACACGGATAGAAGTAAAAGGTTTTTCTATATTTAAACTGTCAATGTTTATGCGAAAGGGAAGTAGCCTACAAAGTGTGGCATAATGAAGTTTTGAAGAATGTCATACTTTAACTTAAGTAAGCTACAGAGATGAACGTGATCCAAGAGATAATATTAAACAAGTTCTTCACAAAGGAAATGCTGGAATTTGTGAGAAACACTTTAATGCAGAGGACATAATAATAAATTCCAAAAGTAGCAGTAAATCTTTGAAGTTTGGTGCCGTCCCATGCTTAAACTTGCCACAGAGAACCGGCGATAAGCTGCTGTATCCACTATGCGTCTAACACTGGTCCGAAACCGAATTACACCATCAATACATGAAAACATTGGAGATGTCAGGAAATCTTTTAACAGGATAAAACAAATTGGGTGGCAATTTCAAGAACATGCAGATTATATTTCAATTCAAAAGAATGACCTTGTTCTTATTGTAAATATCTCAACATTAGGCTACAATACAAATTTAGTGTGTCTAACTTTCATTTTAAAGTGTCTGAGGACAGTCAGGACACAATGTTCTGTAACAAGCTTGGTGCCCAAATCACAGAATTAGAAGCACATCCAGAAAAAATGTGTCCCGGTATTACAACAAAGCCGGTTATTGGCACTAATTGCATTGTATATTACAAAGCATACAATGTTACAATGTTGACTGATTTTCAAAAAATATTTTTTGAAAGTCAACTTGAAGTTAATCAAAAGAATTGTAAAACAAAATATCATCCTGAGATTATCCGATTTGCTCTCAGCCTGCAGTTAAAAAGTTCCTCTGCATATGATCAACTCGGATCAACTTCGTGGAGTTTTGCGCTTGCCATCAAAACGTACTTTATTTGATTATCGTCATATGCATCAAAACCAAACGGGGACATTCAACAATCATATTCCGGATGCATTAAAAAACGTCATTTATGGATTCATGCAAAGATTTTGAGAAATACTTTTATATAATGTTTGATGAAATGAAAGTACGATCTAATTTAGTATTCAAACCGGAAACCGAAAAAACCATAGATTTTTACAGATTAGCCTATGGATCAAATTTATCAACCGATTTAGATGTGGCCAATTATATGCTTGTGGTTTATGTTAAAAGTTTTGCAGGAAATATCAGTCGGTCTCTGGCCTTTTATTCAACAAACACAGCTAAATGTCATAATTTAGTGAGCATTGTTTGGGGAGGTGTAGACAGCTTGGAGATACATTGTAATTTGAAAGTGCTGGGAACTGTTTGTGATGGTAGCGCAAACAATCAAAAGTGTTTGGAAATTTTGGGATCTGGTTCTGAAAAAGTAAAAAATCCATTCACTGAAGAAGATAGGTTTATTTATTTAATTAATTTATTTAATTATTAAATGATCCGCTCCATCTTATAAAAATAGCAAGAAATTGTTTATATGCAAGCCGAGTCGGAGGAACACGATTGATGCAATACGTTGCCAAGAATATCAAATAGTCACGCTTACTTGACTTCTTTTTCTAAAATGAATGTTGCTGTTGCTGCCCAAACACTAAGTCGCTGCGTATCAATGGAGTTGGAGAAGTATGGTTTTAATGCCACAGCTCAATATTGTTCCATGTTTAACAGGTTCTTGGATTTGATGAACACAACATGCAATTTTACAGCAGGTAACCCGGATTTAAACCATATTATTCAACTACTGATGCCAGACTTGAACGATTGCAAGGTGAATTTTTGCCGTATCTTAATAGTTGGCATGAACAGATAAATGCAGACACTCAAGTTTCCAGGGCAATTAGAAAAAAGAAATCATATCTGACCAAACCTTTAAAGGATTGAAATTATCAGTTAATGGCATGATTGGAATTATCGAATGCCTTTTCTTTTGTCAAACAACATGCCATTTGTTTGTAGGCTACAAAACGTGTGAGCCAAGACGTATTGGAACATAAATAAAACTTCCATTTTCCTATAGCCTAAAATATATCGTATGCTTTTATAACCTTCGTTTTCAAAACGTGAACTAAGTGAACTCCGAAATCGGAAATACTGTACTGAATGCCTCGTAGCCTTTCCCTTATCGCTGTTGATCCATATCCACGCACCGTGACGGTGACGTCATCATTTTTCAACATCGATTCACGAGTTGGCCACTTTGCCTATCTCTGTATTTATATCTCTGTTCTGATATACTGATTTTGATATCTTGAGTTTTTATGCTGATTTAAAATCATGATTTAAGCTTCTTTAAGAAAGGTTCTAGTTTGGCATAGCGAGTTTTACATAAGATCGTACAACGCAACACGACTGCAAATCTACATAACGATGAACCATGGTAAGAATTCGGCATAGCATCTTACAAAAGGTTGATTACTAAATTGAATTCCCGAGACGTGCAAAGCAGTTCGCGGTATGTGCTCAAAGGCCAGAACTTTCTGGAACAATTCTAATGACGTGGAACGTGATGTCAGAGACAGAGCTCTCTGGCGCTACACATTTTTATAGACATGTAGGCTACTTTTGCCCTTTTGTAAGGCATGCTGCTAAACTCCAGCTAGCTGATATCCGCACGTCAGATGCCTGGTTTGACGAAATGAGCACTGCACCAAAAATAAAATCCCTCCTCGTTCTATTTTTTATCTCTGCGGCTTCCTCACTCCCACTTGGTTCTAAGCTTCAGCGTGGGAGTGGGTGACACTAAATCGATTAAGAACGGGGGTTGTCCGCTTCAATGCTTGCTTGACACGCTGGGGCATGAGGGATTCTGCTGCGTGTCAGTGCAGTGCGACCGAGCAAACAGCCAACGACATCATCTTTGGGTGTCCCATCTATTCCCTTCCTAATGGAATAAAAGGTCTCCGCACACTTGACAATCTGGCGAAAAGTTGGCTCCAAGTCCTTCCTTTCGGCTGACCGCAAAGTTTCTGGTTCATACGAACGACGACAATGAGACATGTATAATGTAAGAGTTAAACTGACTGGTAATGCGGTGGTCGAATACCTTTGTGGCAGAATTAGTGGTGCGATACTGACGAGCCCAGCCTCATGGGTGAAACACGGTGTCTATCGCTGTCAATTCTTGCTACAAATCGGCTGCCGAGAAACATATTGTTGATTGGATGGTCTGAATGGCTAGCGTGGAAGCTACACCGTTATGGTTAGCGAATCGCAACTGCTCGCTGTACTAGTGAGTGCTCAGTCTTGTGCTGATAGCCGAGAAGAACTCCCCTTTCTTCACAATGTCCTCTGCCCTGACGCCTGCTGGTTTTGTTGGCTCTTTTCTTTCCACAAAGATAAGAGTTAAACTGACTGGTAATGCGGTGGCCGAATACCTTTGTGGCAGAATTAGTGGTGCGATACTGACAAGCCCAGCCTCATGGGCGAAACACGGTGTCTATCGCTGTCAATTCTTGCTACAAATCGGCTGCCGAGAAACAACTGACGAAAGTTGACTTTAACAGTTCATTTGTTTTTTTATTTCTGGCCATCACAGCGAAAATAATACACGTCAACGTAGCAAAGGTCTAGAAAACGATAAAAGCGACGAAACGCAAACGTTAAAACTTGCTTAAAGTGCCCCTGACAGGTTGGATCCAAGTATAGTAACCTTTTAAAGCATTTCCTAGCGCAGATTTATGCTTAGCGAACTTTTTAATCTTAATCTCGTAGCTCGACTGGTTAGGGCGTAATTTAATAAAACGACTGCTCCACAGCGCCACCACAGGCAAAACTCTATATTTCACTGCTCTGGGACGACTTTGGTGGTATTACGTCATCCTAAGTGGACTTCGTTAGCAACGGATGAAACAAACGCTTCTTAGATGTAATTGGTGGATCACAGTTTGGTCGGAGGTGGTACAAGCGGTTGCTTTTTTCGAAAATTTATTGTTTTTTGCAGTTTAATAAAACTGTACTGGATACGTTCCTACAAAACCTAAAATATACTTGAAGTGAAAAATGAAGAAATCGTACGAATCATCATTCATATTTAATTCATCATCACTATTCAAAAATAAATAAAAGTTCTCTCTCTCTCTCATAATGTGCCTTCAGTTGGCCATTGAAATCCTGTGTAACGGCCATCTGGATCAGGAAAATTGTTTCGGATTCGCCAAACAATGCATGACGGCATCACAATCCGATTGTTGCTTCAGAGAGCATCACCTTGTAGTATACACTCCAACACATGCCTGTAGGCATTTTTACTTGAGTGGTATTAACAAAATCATCTTCAGTGAAGTGAACATATACGACTAGTTTTGTATGGTCCATCCCACTTTCGAACACTTGAAGAAAATTTTGACCATTTTCTTCTCAGTACCTTGTTTTGTGGGAAAGTGGGAAAAGAAAGCACACGGTCTTTGTCACTGACAATGTCACATAAACAGCAATTTGTAGGCATTGCCTCAACCATAAATTAAAGGTAGGCCTACTGTTTGTGAGATACTGTTGTTACACTGCAAATGGCTATAGCCAGATTAGGACAAATAAAAAAGTATGAAAATTGTAGCCCTATGAAACTGCAATTTCAATTGAATTGAGATGCTGTTTGATAAAAGTAAACTCAACCTATTTGATCGAAACCTGGTAGTAATAATAAGTTCACTTTTTCATTTTGGTAATTCTTAATTTGCACATGCTTTAGACCAACAGAGCCCCACACATTCACGTTTTGCAGTAGCCGTAGCCTACCATACTTTACCAAGTCATCGCAGAGAAAGAATGTATCCTTCCCGCTTACTGTGACGTCACAGCGGTGGTGCCGTTTTTATTTTCGCAATTGAATGAGTACCAGATTCGCCGATGTCAGCGAAAGTTTGCAAGCGTGTAACTTAGTAGCCTGTTGATATTTTTTACGATTTGTTGGTCAGGGAAGTTTGTTAGTGTCATCTTTTTGGTATCTTAGGTAAATTTAGCAAATTTATTTACCTGTCAGAGGCACTTTAAGATCGAAATAAGTAATTAAGTTAAAATATTGGCGCGATCGCAACACCTTCAAAAAATTTTAAGAAAAAAAAGGAAATAAAAACTTACTAATAGGCTTAAAAACAATAATATATATCCAGGCTGTAGCTTTATTAGCCTATATAGCTTTAATCTAATATTTTCAACATTTGTATAAATAGAAACTTGGTATGAAGATTGGCCATGGTGCGTTAACAAGAGTGCTGACGGTCGTGAGGGGAACACATCTTGATACGCATAGCTCGGAGCAACGGAGTAAGGCAGTGAGGAAATATACGCTGTTGTCTCTCAACATCTGTTCTGCTTCCTTGATGTTATTGAGGATGAAAGCTAGCTTGCTTGGTAAACTTGGTTGTCCAAATCCTTTTTTGCGTTACAGGAGCGTCGTAACTGCGCATCTGAATGACATCCTCAATGTGTAGAAATCCAGTGCTAATTCTCCAATGCCTTCCAGGTCCAAGTCTTAATACTGGATTTGTGGAATTTAAGACCTGGAGAAAAACTGCAGTAAACTAAAAAAAATATATAAAACAAAGACTACAATTTTTTTTCCAAAAATTGCAAAGGAATCACGAAGTGGAATATGTGATAGGCCTATTGTGGAAATATGTGGAAATATTGTTAGAAGTATGTGGAAAAGAAGAGAGACAAGAAACAGGTTTCCAAATGGAAATTCGGTCATATAAAAAAATTGCCTGTGCTGGACTGAGATATGATTAATTATCATTAAAAAACAACTTCAAATTGTACAAATTAGCTATTTTTGTGATCAATTTGTTTATAAAGTTATAAGTTGACTGGTAGCCTAACCGGAGCCACTATATATAGACTAGTGGCTCTGGCCTAACTGTATTTTTAGAAAGCAGTGATGCTAGACCGTTTTTACATTTTTTGTACTAAACCTCAACTCATATCATCAAAACTCCTTTACTTCTGTAGCTTTGATGTTCTGTACAACTTGTAACAATTCTAATATTTCTCCTTAATTTATTTTTAAATATGATTTTTTGCTATTTTATCACTTTAGCAATCTTTTTGGTGAAATAATTGCATTTATATCAATTAGAACTTGTGTAAAACCTTTGAAAATTAGAGCTGGAATTGATTGATCAAAGTTTATTACAACAGAAGTAGTATGTCTGTATTTAATTACCAGCATATTTAATGATCTCTATATATTTTTTTTTTTCTGAATCCCCACAGTCAAACTTTACTATTTTGGTATTAGGGGAATAGCCCATGACTAGTTCAGAAGTTACTTACAAAACAGATTTTAAATTGTAGAAGTAACTCACTTAATTTCTGCTAAACGAGAATTATGTTTTGGGGCACCACAAGGGTCGATCCTTGGACCACTATTATTTTTAATCTAAAGTTATTTTTCAAGATGTTTAATACACTCTCAATGTGTAATGTTTGCTGACGATACCAGTTTATTCTTTTGCAATCAAATTATGACAAATTACGGAGAATGAGAAAATGACGGGAATAACGAATTGGTTAGCAACAATTGAGCTATCACAACATGTAGACTAAAAAAAAAATGCTACTCAATAATACCAATAAGCTTTCAATCCTACTTCTCCAAAAGATCAACTCCACATTTCATTCAGTTTAGTAGTTAGAGTGTGGAAGAATCTCCCAAAAACCATCACTGAAATTGAAACTTTTTCAATACTTTGCAGTAACCTGAAGAAGTAGGCTACTTGCGTGCTGAAAAGCAATCTCTAACAACCTATGCTGTAACTCTTTAATTATAGGTAACGGTGTTGGTTGTTGTTGCACCAAATCCTGGTATAGCTTGCCTTTTCAAATTCCACTTTTGCAAATTTTTCCTACATTTAGCCTATTACTAAGTTATGTTATACATTAACGTATATGGTTTTGGTTTTGAATGTTTATCCTAGGACTGACAAAGCTTTGATAGGTGGTCACAGCGGTAAACCATAATCTCTTCGTGGGAAAATTGTAACATAAGATTCTCGGATCCGTTCGTCTGTATGTAATGACCGAATAAAACACTCTTTTGAAACCGTCTATTAAAAATTGTATTTCTGTAAAATTAGCCACCTGGCTGTCGAAATTGGGACGCAACACCGTACACCACTAAAAACTTGTCACTACAACAAACTACTTAGATAAAGACGGAATTTTCGTCCAGCTGGCAAGCACTAAGCAAACAGTTAAATATGCGACCAACTTTCAAGCAACCATTTTACGAATGACTAAAATACATTGCTATATCTCAAACTCACGTACGCAGTTACTGTGGCGTCATAGTGAAACATTGTGAAGCAATTCTCAACAGGTGTGATAGAAGTCTTACGAACGATGGTGCAATCTTGGCTCATTTTTTAGGAAAAATTCCATGACGTAATACGCTAAGATTCAGTAGACCTGAACGGTTTTTATATGACATTTGATTTAGTGAACTATTGTCGGGAACATAGCGGCCCCTAGTTATGACAGTCTAACATGGCATAACTAAAAAAGAATTGACGACAATTGTGAGCCAATGAATAAAAACACACGATACACAAACTGTTTGAATCACTCACGTTTAAGTTAATATGCAAATACAAAGGGCATGCAAAGAATGAACAGCAATAAGAATAGTACGCGACGATACATGAAATTGGTACCATAGGTACACGCTAAAATGACGCTATATACAATTGTTGCGATAATAACTGACTGTTCTGGGCTCAGACAAGTGTCGGCCACCGCAGACAAAACCAGGCTCAAACCCTAACACTTACGTGTTCTTTACGGGGGCGAGGCACGAAATATCCCTCAACACACAGTCTACTTTCACTTTCCCCGTACTCTCATCATAGTTGCAGACGGCAACTTTAGCTCTACGAACCACAGGCTTCCCTTTCCTAATTTGTGGAACTACCTCATGCACCCTCCCAAGTTGATACTTCCCACGTTTACCAATGTCCTGGAGAGAACCTACCACTACAAGTTGACCAGGCTCCAAATTCTTGGCCATTTTTAGCCATTTTTTCCGGCCCTGAAGACCTGGCAAGTAAAAATCGATCCATTTACTCCAAAACTGATGAGAAAGTGACAAATTGAACCGATAATCCCTTCTTAATTGGTCACGATCATGTGGTTGCCCAACAGCACAGTATGGGTCTAAGTATGGGGTCAAAAGTGAGGCAGGGGTGATGACAGTAAAATCCCTAGGGTCGTCACTCAAAGGTACCAAAGGGCGTTCGTTCACGATCCGAACGGCACTGCCTGTGTACGTAAGCAGTTCAATAAAATTGGGCTTACGACTTGAAGAGTCCAAAATGTGAAAAAATGCAATTTTAAATTGTTTAACCATTGCCTCCCAGGCGCCACCTTGCGCCGGAGCATACGGTCTACGGTATACGAGCATACAGTCCAAAATGTGAAAAAAGTACTTGGTCATATCGGCCACGAAACCAAATCTACTAAGCCGAAATCTAGCCAAGACATCTGCCAGAGGGTTTAACAAGTCAGGACCCGAAAACATTACATCATTAACACAAGTTCCTCGAAATTCAGACTTGCCATCGTAAACAATGCGCTTTTTTAATTGTGACGTCACAAAGTATGGTAAATACCACTCAAATCCCTTTACATTTTCTGCTTCACCAGCACGCTCGATATAACCATTAGATTTAAGATCCTTCATGGTGTCAGTAAGGAAATCACGAAGTTCCGGTTGTTTTAAAGCCTTCTTCCTTAAAGCAGCAGCTCTATTTGCCGTCAACATAAAATTGTTAGGTAAATCAATATCTTCCTTCAACGGTACAGGTATCTCAAATCGACCATCTTTCAACTCAATATTCGGTTCAACAAGTTCTCTAGCCAAAATGTCATTGCGAGACAATTCACAGGTTTCATTTTGCAAGGTCAAATCCTGAATGACTTTGTTCAGGTCTGCTATTTCCATATCACGAGACTCAATTTTACGCTGAAAGCCAGAGATGACATCCGACTCTGAAGACGTCTGCACTGTGCACACATTAGCAACGCTTTCATCTAAGGGTGACTTACCACCACAAGCCAACCAACCGAGAGGAGTGAGTAAAGCATGCGGTTCACTACGATTTTCACCAACACGCTCTTCTTTAGCCCACATCAAATAAGCGTTGTCGTTGCCAATCAGTACATCTAAAGTACCGTACTACAATCATTCAAATGAAACGTATTCACGTCATGAAAATGACAAAAACCACTTAAATCCTGCTTATGCGGTAAAGTTTTAACATCGTCAGCCCAAGTTGGGTTAACCACCGAAGTTATATCACAAAACAGTTCATTCGTCTCTAACGACTGGATGTTGAGTTTAACAAGGTTAGCACAAGTAGGTTTCTGACCAGCCAGAGTATCCATTTCAAACGACGCTTTATCATACGGTTTAAGGCCAAGTTTGCACACCAAATCACTCGAAACAAAAGTCAACTGCGAACCAGGGTCATGCTGACAATACACCAACTTCGATTTGCCAGTCATTGGATTCAAAACACGAGCAGCAGTAATGCGGTTAAAGGCTGCTTTAACATTTCCAATCTTAACATTACGCACAGGAACTCTGGCACCAGCATCATCTTTGCTGACCGAATCCAGAGAATCACGTGACGTCACATAAAAATCATGCAGAAGAAAATAGTGTTTCCTATCGTTGTTAGGCCCACATTGACGATAGTTGTTTGCGTGATTACAGTCCCTAACCATATGTTGGCGCAAACAATTCAAGCATGTGCCAGCTTTCACAATAACATCTCTCAGATCTTTAGGTGTCAAGCGCAAAAATTCTTTACAATTAGACAAAAAATGATGTTCGACTTGACCCCGTGACGAACAATAAATACATGCCGGTAGGTCCTTACGTCTGGCCTCACCACCGCGCGGTGAGCCAACAGCAGTCGAGTACTGCGAACTACCTGACAGCACATTATCATGGGGTTTTACCGACGTCTGCCTAACCGGACATGAAGGCAATTTTCCTTTGCCAAACTTTTTGAATTGCTGCGACTCACCAGAATCGGCCATTAGCATAATGCTAAAATCAGTCGACTTGCGCGTTTCCTCCCGTACTACAAAATCGAACAAACTCTGAAAAGTAGGCTCATCAGTGCTACCATACTGATCACCTAAAAAGTCAAGATAGCGTTGTTTAGAGTCAAACGGGAGTCGCTTAGCCAAATCCAAAACAAAACGTCCTTCCAATTTATCTCGCTGACCATAAGCTTGCGCGTAAAGCAGACACTGCGACAATTCATCTTTAAACTCTTTCAAATCACTGGAAGAGATCGAAGTTAATTTGCTACCATAGCGGTACTTTCTAATTTCTGGTTCGA
This sequence comes from Aplidium turbinatum, assembly GCF_918807975.1. Classification (NCBI taxonomy): domain Eukaryota; kingdom Metazoa; phylum Chordata; class Ascidiacea; order Aplousobranchia; family Polyclinidae; genus Aplidium; species Aplidium turbinatum. The sequence goes on along the minus strand of NC_137472.1, from coordinate 43,010,818 downwards.
CGAAAAGACCTCCACGAACTCCAAAACGTTGAGACAAGCGAGCTATTGACATTTCTATCCTGTCTTCCTCTGACAAGCCAGGAGTGTCAGAAACCAAATTAGCAATCGTCTGCGCAGCTGTCTTAACACAAGCTGCTTGTAACAAAGTCAAACGAGTTCCCTTTAAAGGGCGAAGCTGCCATCAAGGGGTAACACGATTTTTAAAGAAGATAAATGGCATATTGTTACCATCGTAACCAATCAAGGCCGCCTTATCGAAAAACGTCCTACTATTTTGGTACGGTATTCAAAAAAGCAATCCTGTTGTTGTGAACTCGATTTAGCGGGAGAAGACAAGCTATTTTCCTTAAGGGGCTGACGGGGCTCAGTCACATGCACAGCCCGATCAAGATCCTCACAAACGTTAAAATCAGGAGACGCGACACGCCTCTCACAACCACCCAAAGCTGGGCGATCAAAACCTAGTGGCGCAGAAAACTGTGAAGGGGCAAAACATTACTTCTGATAGCGGCCCCGTGACCTGTACGATCTGGGGCAGGAATTCGGCTATAATTCGCAGGCCTTGGCTTTAGATCCTTCGGAAGATCCTTAGCAGCGGCCCCAAGACCTCCTGAAACAGCTTGAAAACATGTGGATTGTACTGGACCGCTTACGGATTGAACAGGTGTCTGGAAAGGGTTATTTAAATTTAACCGCGATTGATGTTCACTTCTGGAATGCCTAGAAGATCCCTTCTTAGAGCTACGCCGGAAGCCCGCCTCTGATCGATATTCAGCTAAAGCTACCTCCTTACGTTGTTCAGCCCTCAACTGGGCGTCTTTGAGTGCAAACTCAGCAGCTCTTGCTTCGGCCTCAGCTCTCACGGCAGCCTCAACTTGAATGGCCTCAGCTCTCGCGGCAGCCTCAGCTCTCACGGCAGTCTCAGCTCGAATGGTCTCAGCTTTCGCGGCAACCTCAGCAGCTCTCGCTTCGGCCTCCGCTCTCACGGCGGCCTCAGCTACTCTCGCTTCGGACTCGGCTTGTATCTGGAGCTCCTCTCGTCTTAGCTGTAAGTTAATTTGTGCAACTATCCGTGACGAGCTCTCAGACATCCTAGTGCTTACATTTGAGGCGCTATCCTCAGGATGTATGTCAGCATCCAACATATCTGAGAACTCACTTACTTTTTGTTCGAAGTTATTTTTTAACGAGTTAAATTCGGGATCTACCCTATCACGAAGTTCTGCCAAAATTGCAGAGTTGAAAATTTTACTCAAAAGTGCATGGAAATGCCGTAAATCCTCTTCCAAAGTAGAGAACTTAGATCTAAAAATTACCAGTTCCTGCTTATCACTCAAAGAACCTAGGGCTACAGAAAGTTCTCCAATTTGATTCAAAATATCCCTTCTAAGATGCCGGGCCTCTCGAACTGACTTAGCCTCATCGTTAATGGGTCTCTCCCCAGAATGGCCTGCCCGACCGAAAAGAACATCATCAGCCTTAAACTCAGTCGAGTCGACGGCGGTCGAGTCCCTGTCGCCACCGAGTGTAAACATATTAAATGTTGGGGCTAAATTTAACAATTAAAAAATTAAGTTACACAAACACACAAAATTATTACAGTAGTCACAAAAAAACTTAACTGCAAAGACCGTAAAAATACAAAAAGAATTTAAATGAACAATACCGTAGTTGTAGGGGTATAGGCCTATATATGAAGTCCTCAAGTTCCACAAAACTTGCTTGGATTCGTCCACTTGAATCTTCAAGCACAGATCGATTGTCTTTAATCTTTTTTCTTGCTAATGAAAGTCAATGTTGTTTTTTCTTCAAAACCAACAAAGAAACGCCTTTAATTTTTAACTTGAAGTTCTTCTGCACCAACTGAGAAGAAAACGGCTTTAATCTTTTGCTTCTGTAGACTACCAACCAACAAGATCGTCTTATTTTGCTTCTTTAGCCAACCCAGGTAGCAACAGTCATCGTGCAGCTGGCGTCATCAGGGCGGCGAGCGCTCACATTGGCGACATCGAAAATCGTTAGCGGTAGGCTAGCGCTTGAACGGCGAATATCGTCATGAATTTTTTTCTTTAATGTTTATCGATTTCTGCTGGCTTCACGCCATCGACTTTCGCGCGAGAGACGCGCTTTCGATGTTCGCTCGTTTTCCGCTGACAACGCGCCGTCGAGTTTCCTACGACAGGCCTTAGAAAAATTTCGTCCTCATACCGTTGTAGTTGCACTTGACTGAAGTCACGTGCCATTTCAAACAAGCGGTTGGTTTGAGTTGAAGCCTGTTTGTCCTTTGTCTAATTGTCAGTGGTGCCACTCCTAGTGTTTTTCACCAGATCTAGTGATTTTGGATTGCATCTAGTGTTCTAGTGTTTTTTTTTAGCGATTTAGCCTTATGTTGATGTGCATAAGTTTGGACAGTGTTTAAAGTAGCCTTATCTATTTTTTTTTTGGTTGTATCAATGTGTTTGTAGTGCTTTTCAAAGTGGACAGCAAGTTTTTTGTCTGGTGACACCCAATGATGACCAAATTTGAGATATTTAGCATAAATACTTTAAAGAATACACACAAAATTTGTGTTCGATCTTAACGCTAGTCCGCTAGCCAATGGCTAGTGAAAATTTGCGAGGACTAGTAGAAATAATGCAGTAGGCTACTATAGTCCGATTGGCTAGTGAAAATATTCGCTGGTGAAAAGTTTTGGTTTACAAAATGGCGGTTGGTGGCGTCACTCTGAAATACTGCAAATATTTGCTTGCCAGAGGCGAAATTGCGCGAAGAAGGCTGCAAAGTCGGTCAATGAGCACGTGACTACTTTTTTCTCGCAACTTTGCTAGACATGACACGTGTAGTAGTGAGCACGCCTGCACAGAGGTCAGAGAAGCCAGCAATCCAAAACACTTATCTTAATACGTCATCAGACAAGTGAAAAGTCAGTAAACTGGTCGGACTAGTGAAAAATCGTGCGGGCTAGTGAAAAAAAAGTTAAGATCGACCCCTTGAAATTTTCAAATGAATGTGAAAAGTGTTTAAAGTAGCTAGCGTAGCCTACCGTACCTTATGGTAGGCTTGCATTTTGTCGGCTTACATTTGATGAGTATGGAGTTCTTAGACTACACTACCTCAGAGATTGTGAGTAATATTGCATTTTTGACATTATATTTGCAAAGGCCAAATTTGGGAAAATTTTGTTCGCCCCCCCCCAAAAAAAAAATGTTTTACTTTCCTACGGCTATGATTTCAGGTCTCTCACTATCAAGGAAATTCAGTTCTATTTCGAAATTTTAAGGACTTTTAACACTCACTAACGCCATTGACTGTCATTTTAGATTTAAGCTTTGTCTGTGTCCTGATTTATATTTTAGTTATAAATTGCTCTATCATGCTCATGCGTCTGAATATCAACCTGGTGCATCAAAACGTTTAGCTGCTGCTTCTTCAGAAAGTGAGTTAATGTTACATTACAGATGTTCATGTTTTTTTTTCGCTTTGCAGGTGGTAACTACGGTAAATCATACTTAAAAAAGATTAGAACCTTCTAATTATTCAACTGCTCAGTTTTAATTTTTAAAACTTGTTTGTTTTGCTCTAAACGCTTCCACATAGACTACATTTTGTGTGCAGAAATACTTTAGTTTGTAAAATAGAATCATGTTTATTAGACCAATTTATGATGATTTTTAAAGCATAACCTAACGATTAACCAATATATAGAACGTGTAGTTGTTTGGTTTGAGTTCACGATCTAGAGTTCTAGACTTGGCTTGTTACCTTGTTCAGTTTTAAACTGACTATTGAGTAACGTGTGGATGTTCATTTAACAGCGATGGAAAATAACAACGGTTGGAGAAAACGATTCTACCGAAACTGTGGGGAGAGTTATGCGACTTTTAATGAATGACGATCTGGCCGCTCAGATTAATTGGACTGGAAAAAATGTAAAAACTGCCTTTCTTGATCTGAAAATAAAAAAAGTGTTATTTGGTAAGTTTGTATTTATATAATTGTATATTTAAAACAATGAAAACTATTAATACTACAAAAAGTGCTCAATGCCAAGCAAAAAGGCAAAGCAGAGCGAATTAAATCAAATATAGTTATTACTATCTGAAGCCTTTACAAATTGTTTCACCTAACGGATCATCAGAAGGTCTTATTCAAATAGAATTCTATTTGAATATATATATATTTGAATATATTTGAATATATTTGAAATAGATTCTATTTGAATAAGACCTTCTGATGATCCGTTAGGTGAAACAATTTGTAAAGGCTTCAGATAGTAATAACTATATTTGATTTAATTGTATATTTACGTAGTTTTACGAGCTATCGTCAGTAATAAGTGCTGCCAATGCTAACACCATGCATACTACAGTACGATGGTGGAAAATGCCAGGCCTCATTGTTTTTATGAATGCAAGTTAAATATAAATCAAATCAACTGAGGATTGACAAATTGGAAGTTTTATCAAGGAATGGAATATTTTTCTGTAATATAAACGTTAAAATGTGACAACGTCCAGTATTAGATTAGCTTCTACTATTTAGCCCTGCCTTCCCAATATCACATGCGTGGTTGTTGTTGCTGGATAAAACATGGGTTTCAGCAGTACCTTATCACAAAAGATGCTTAATGCTGAGTTTATCACTGATGAATTACCGGTATATTATATATATCACTTATGTTATCGAAAGCGTTACGTAACGTTTTGCTTGAACCTCCTCCCCCCAATTAATGTGACGCTAACGTAACGCTTTGCATAACCCCCCCCCCCCCCCCCCGTCGAAGGCGTTACGTAATATTTGAACGTTCCCTAATTACAATTTTTTGACGTATTTTTTATATTACTACCCGTCTTGCTACGTCATTGGAGGTTTATACTAATATACAGTACATTTAATTGTGAGTTAGTAGTGTAACTAAGTTGTTGTGAGCGAAATTGTTTTCACAGAGAGCTCATTTTGTATTATTGCAGATGTGATTCGAAGGCAAGCTAAGGCGAAGGACAAAGATATCGAATCTGCAATGAAGCGATATTTGAAGGCGGCTGGTGACAGAAACGAAAAAAAAAGAACTGGGCAAACAAAACTTCCGGCGCAGATAAAAATTCCGACAATACATGAACGCTATCTGTTTTTTGATTGTTTGTTGACCTTTTAGTGTTCACTTTTAATATGTTTACTGTTGTTATTCAAACGTGTTTTCGGAGGGGTGTTTTGCCGCCAGTCCTAATCCCTAAAATTGCCCCGAACCCAAGCTCTTTGGCGTCAAAACGACCTGTTCCCAGTTTTTTTTCATATTTACCTAATGGATGTCGAAACGCAATAATCACTAGTGATTGTTGATATACTGCATATATCGTACGTGGGTTTACGATTTTTTCATGCAATGGTAGGCTATGTTATGAGGGTTTGAATTTTGTGTTATCTGGCTTTGAAGGTTACCAGCATGACAGCCACAACAAATGTGCAAACGAAAATGCGTTGTTGTCGTCGTTCAGGCGGCCCTTCCCTATAATTGTGGTTGCCGTGTTGGCAACCATCAAAGCCAGATAGCACGAAAAACTCATTAATTTGAATTTCTCTACTGGCTGTATATTAATCTTTATTACATCATAGAGTACAGTGGAAGCAATAGTGTTCTTGATGTTGCTGTGTATTTTCTTCCAGTGCTGTGATTTTGACGTATTGGAATACCTACCATATATGCTTATTGGTTATTTGTAAAAGCCCCACAGCTGTTAAGTGAATTTTGACAGTTTTCGCGCAAACAATAATTTTTAAGGAAATAATAATAATAACATTTAATAAAAGCCCAACAGCTGTTAAGTGAATTTTGACGGTTATCGCGCAAACAATAATTTTTAAGGAAGAAATTCTATTAAAAAAAACTTTCTTGGTTTTCGAAACTAGTTGTATAAGTATAACTTTACAGTTATATATTACTATTATATATATTATAGTTATATATAACGATATATAACGATATATAACTAAATATAACTATGTATAGTTATATAACTAATAACTATAGTTATGATAGGCCTACTGTAGTATGTAGTACACAATTCGTTTATAATCGGAAGTAAATTTTACTTACCCTTAACCTAGGGTAAATCGTGCAAGCAAAAATTTGAATCACACTCACACCCATTATAGTTTCGAAAACCAAGAAAGTTTTTTTAATAGAATTCTTCCTTAAAAATTATTGTTTGCGCGATAACTGTCAAAATTCACTTAACAGCTGTTGGGCTTTTATGAAATAACCTCATGTTTATAGTCTAGCTTTGCTCTCACATGGCTTGGACTTGTAAATTGTTTTGTTATTTGTATTACAAATGATCATAAAAACCGCCATTCATTAATTACTGAAACATTTTTTAGCGTTGTAGGCTATTACGAAAATGGAGCTGTGGGAAGACTGTGTATTAAAAATCTTCATTGTTTTCGTTGTTTTACATTCTTGAATTGCGCCTGGCTTTAACCACAAAAAGACAATTAATACACAAAATGCTTCCAAAAGTTTTAGTGTTTTGTTTTGGTAATTTCGCAAAACAACAGCTGCTGATGGTGGCCGAAAAAAAGGGCTTCAGCAGGGCGGCATTCGTCAGCCAAGCGACAGCGCGCGCAGCCGGAAAAACGTGCCAGTAAGTTTAGCGAAATTCGTTGACATACAGACAGCGCGCCGTTAACTGACTTGAGCGACTTTCGTGTTCTAGGCGTTTACTCGCCTTCAACTTTATTGTCGATTTTCGCCAGCGTTACGCCGGTTAAACGATGAGCAGATCGGTGGCGGCTGGCTGGCGATTATCGCTGGCGCGTCGCCAATAACTTCGCTAGCGTGGAGCTGGCTAGACGCCAATCTTTGCTACTTGGGAACCAACCAACAAGATCGTCTTTATTATTTATGGTCACAGCGGTAAACCATAATCTCTTCGTGGGAAAATTGTAACATAAGATTCTCGGATCCGTTCGTCTGTATGTAATGACCGAATAAAACACTCTTTTGAAACCGTCTATTAAAAATTGTATTTCTGTAAAATTAGCCACCTGGCTGTCGAAATTGGGACGCAACACCGTACACCACTAAAAACTTGTCACTACAACAAACTACTTAGATAAAGACGGAATTTTCGTCCAGCTGGCAAGCACTAAGCAAACAGTTAAATATGCGACCAACTTTCAAGCAACCATTTTACGAATGACTAAAATACATTGCTATATCTCAAACTCACGTACGCAGTTACTGTGACGTCATAGTGAAACATTGTGAAGCAATTCTCAATAGGTGTGATAGAAGTCTTACGAACGATGGTGCAATCTTGGCTCATTTTTTAGGAAAAATTCCATGACGTAATACGCTAAGATTCAGTAGACCTGAACGGTTTTTATATGACGTTTGATTTGGTGAACCATTGTCGGCAACAATAGGTTATTCCTGGTAGTTTCGCATACTTGTAGAGGCTTTTGACTCAAGGCCAGTTATCGAGATTGGCAGAGGGAAGTTTTCCGATTGTTGAAGTGTTGTTGCCAAGAAAATTATTCCATTCACTAGGTGCCGCTGAGTGGAGAGCAGTCTTGAAATGCGTTGCTCAAGCGCACACCCCGAGAGTCGAACCAGCGCCGCGTGATCTTAAGCCGGGCGCGTAACCATTGAGCTAACGTGCTAAGATAACATAATATAACATAATTTACTATACCGGTACGCATATATTATCATATATTATCATATTATTATCAGCCTGAATGAATGAGGAATGATTACTATCTTTACTCTTCCATGAATAAGTTACTATACCGCATTGTATAATTTCATATTTGCCAGATAAGAATATATCACTAACGCATCATGTTAATGGTCACAGCGGTAAACCATAATATCTTCGTGGGAAAATTGCAACATAAATATAAATTTCCCGTATCCGTTTGTCTGTATGCGATGACACGAAAAAATACTTTTCTGGAACGTCTTTCGAGATTTGTATTTCAGCAAAATATAGCCACAGGCTGTCGAAATTGGGACACAACACGGTACACCACTAAAACTTGCCACCACAATACAAATTACTGAGATAAAAGAAGAAAATTTCGTCTAGTTGGTAAGCACAAGCACACAGTTAAATATTCGATTCAGTTTATGATTCTTTCTCAATGGTTGGTGTCATTTTTATCTTGCTCCATTTTAAAGTTGTTAAGTTCGGACGTTGCCGCATTGCTTTAACAATTGGCACTCCAGTTATTTGAGGAACGAGGAGACAACTGATTCCTTCAACTAATTCATCTATCTCAAAGCTCACTTGGTTAGCGCGTGACTTCTGGAACGAAGAAGCTTCAAGATCAAGCGGCGCTGGTTCGACTTTTGGGGTGTGCGCTTGAGCAACGCACGTTAAGGATGGCTCTCCATTCAGCGGCATCTGATGGATGGAATAATTTCCCGGCAACAAGACTTCAACATTCGGAAACTTCACTCTGTCAATCTCGGTGACCGGGCCTGCATCAGTAATTCAAAGCCTCCACAAGTATGCGAAACTGCCAGGATTAAGCTCTGCAAGAAGCTTTCCCAGTCCGAGGATAAAGATTCAATCAATCAATCTACGCTGCTTGTTTCAGCTATCCATCCTGCCATAAACGAACTTGTTGCCTTAATGAGGGTTTTTGCCATCGTTTCCTTTTGACCGTTTGATTGCTGTCTTTCATTTTCACAGTACCGTCGATGGAAGAAGACAGTACCGTTTCTTTTGCGTTCCAACAATGAAAAATGAATTAAATTGAACTGACTTACAGTATTTAACCATATTTAACCAGTCTTTGGTTTCATTCATTGCAGCTAAAACGTAAATGTAGCGGTTTCTGGTGGATCAGCCCATAGTGTTTTGCGCATGCGCACAACCCAAGCGTGTGTTGCTAACTTCACAAAATTTTCACAATCTGCTATCAGCGTGCATTGTTGAGCTGTGTGGGTTTATTCGTTGGAGTTTGTATGTATCCGCAGTGATCTGAACCCGTTAGCTACCAAAATGCCTGCAATTCAGGATGCTTACAGTATTAATGTTAGTAATAGATTTGATTTAAGAGATGATTCAAAAGAAGATCAGGAATCCGACACCTGTGAAGAAATTGACCCTCTGGAACAACTTCGTTTAATTGAAGAACGAAGACAACGTGAGCGTGAACAAAAAAAGAAATTAAAAAATCAGCAAGCTAACAAAAAAGTACAAAGCGACAAGCGAGATGTACAATTTCGAGAAAACAAAGATGTGAATGTTCCAAGCAAGAAAGACTCTGCTGGTATGTTTTGCCATTTTATTTTAGTTGTCAAGTCAACTAAAATTGTCATTGTAAACATTGTTCCTCAGTTTATAGCACCATTCAGACATAAACTAAGGGACATAAAGCGAAATTAAAGTCAAGACTGATAGTGAAATCGACTTTAAGTTAGGCTATGTTGCGCACAGTGAGATTAATGATATGGGATGCAACCTAGTTCGTACTCTGAACAGTTCGTACCCTGAAAAGATCGAGAGAAAAAATTAAAAAAGCGGAAGTCGCTGATCGCAGTTTTCGCTAACCCTTACCCTAACGCTAACCCTCGCTCATCGCAGTTTCCGCAAACATTTTTCCGCAGTTTCTGCTAACCCTAACCATAGAGTAATCTATGCTCTAACCCTAACCCTCGCTGATCGCAGTTTTCGCAAACATTTTTCCGCAGTTTCCGCTAACCTTAACTATAGAGTAATCTATGCTCTAACCATAACCGTCGCTGATCGCAGTTTCTGCAAACATTTTTCCGCAGTTTCCGCTATCCCTGACTATAGTGTAATCTATGTTCTAACCCTCGCTGATCGCAGTTTTTGTAAACATTTTTCCGCAGTTTCCGCTAACCTTAACTATAGAGTAATCTATTCTATTTCTATGACCCTAACCCTCGCTGATCGCAGTTTCTGCAAACATTTTTCCGCAGTTTCCGCTAACCCTAACTATAGTGTTTTAGTGTAATCTATGTTCTAACCCTCGCTGATCGCAGTTTTTGCAAACATTTTTTCGCAGTTTCCGCTAACCTTAACTATAGCCTAGAGTAATCTATGCTCTAACCCTAACCCTCGCTGATCGCAGTTTCTGCAAACATTTTTCCGCAGTTTCCGCTAACCCTAACTATAGTGTAATCTATGTTCTAACCCTAACCCTCGCTGATCGCAGTTTTTGCAAACATTTTTCCGCAGTTTTCGCTAAACCTAACCCTCCAGTTTGTTTCAAATTGTTTGGGGAAACTCCAATCAGCGACATCGGCTTTGTGCTATTAAAGTGCGATCAGCGACTTCGGCTTTTTTCTATTTTTTTTCTCGATCTTTTCAGGGTACGAACTGTTCAAGGTACGAACTAGGTTGCACCCAATGATATGGCGTCAAGCAGGGTGACATTGTTTACTTTTATACTTACTAATTGGTTATATATTATATCATCTACCGGTACATACCGCCTTTTTATGCTTTTTTTACTCGCAGTACTGTATTAATTTTAGTTTAATTTGAGGTGAGTAGAATTAAGGCAAGTTGAGGAAAGCAGCAATGTGGGCTTGACAAGAGAGGATTCGTTAGACAGATCGATGTGGAAGCAGGGTGTGAAGGCAGTTGGAGGTGAATCCGGCCACCCTCATTAATGGGGACATCACCGGATTAAAACTGAACTATCACTAACTACTTAAAACTAGAAAAGGAGCTTCCCGATGGCAATGGAATAAGGTTGCTCTGGGAAAGGCTACTGTACCGTACGTCCCTAAAACTTTTCTTGAAAAACAACCTTCCTGGTGTACAGTGGGTTCACCAGCCTGCGGACAGTCACCAACCTGCGGACACCGACGGTTTTTCATTAATAACTGCTTTTATTCTTCATGTTTCCATCTGATTTTTTGCAAGTACTCTCAGCGGTGCTTCAGTCACACACAAAAAAAAAATGAAAAGTTTTGGTTAAAAAACAATCATTCTAAGACGACTTAACCAAATTTTCTGATAAAGCATGCATCTTTTTTTCTTGAAATCAGTTTTTACTCATTTTCGCATATACAAACATTATACAAAATCCTCCAGGCGAAGCAACATGATTTTTGCACATAAAACTCTTCAATGCTTCTTATCACTGATGCGTGAAAACGGGGTTTCCAACTGACAGTTTTCTATTAGAAAATCACGTTTTTGTTACGACTATCTGAAATAAGGCGGCGCACCAGGCTACGGACACTTCAGTTTGGCTGCCAATAAGCTACATCATCTGGTGAGGTAACAATAATCTGCCGTAGGCTACACTGTACTGGTATATAGTTACTCTATGTTGATGTTGTAGGCCTACAGTAGCAATTCAATTCAATTTATTTTTCTTTGTCAGAATACAAAAGAAATGATATTGTGAAAAAGAAATACAGTAACAAAACCAACATCGAGAAAGGGTTAGTTTATGCAGTAACTCAATTAAAGATTTTAGCGACTTATACTCCAAGGTTATGTATTAAGTTATTGGTGAGATATTATAGCATTTTTACTGCATTTTCAAAATGTACACGTTGGTAGGATACTTAAAATTTACTAATAACTGCAGTAGGCCTACAAGCATGCCAGGTCAGAAAGCTGTAAAAAAATGTTCGTTTACGCAAGAAGGTCTGAATACCGCCCTGAAAGCTGCACAACAAAAAATGTCTTTGTGAGCAGCTGCTCTTATAAGCTATACAGAATTGGATAGGACTAACAAAGCCTTGATAGGTTATTCCTGGTAGTTTCGCATACTTGTAGAGGCTTTTGACGCAGGGCCGGTAACCGAGATTGAAAGAGTGAAATTTCCGATTGTTGAAGTGTTGTTGTCGGGGAATTATTCCATCTATTAGGTGCCACTGAATTGAGTGCAATGCTTAGCATGCGTTGCTCAAGCGCACACCCCGAGAGTCTTCTTCGTTCACGAAGTCACGCGCTAACCAACTGAGCTATCGGGGCGGCGAAATGTAACGCTTTAGTGACGTAGCCTACTTCTCATTTCAAAAGATGCTAATGAAATAGCAATCAATGAATTCGAAGTAACGCACTTTTTTATAAGAAATCTTAGTTTGTTTTACTTTAACATTTAGGATATCGACGTCACGATATTTAATATTTACTGACAAATCGTCAGTTCCAGTAGCGGTACATAATAAATTGTTAGTGAAGAAACAGCCGTGTTAGTCTGCTAAACAACAACACATAAAGACTGACTGGGAGAAACGTTAAAACCAACACAAAAATGATGTCTTTGTATAGTAACGTAACAATGATTTAATGCTTGAGAAAAAAGATAAAAATTAATCAACAAAATTAATTCTGACAAGACCAGAAGTAGAAAATCTAAAACAGCTCAAAGATATAATGCTATCAGAAACTCTAGCTTGTAGTCTAACGCAAAATCTACACCTTTTTTTTCATACAAAAACTCAATCTTTTTCCATTTTTTGCTTTAGCAAAGTCCAGGGTCAAGAGTCCTTTTACTTTATCGAAGACTTTTAAGAATAATGACGTCATATTTATGTCCGCAGCTTGGTTCTCTGTCCGCAACTTGGGGATTTCTAGGTTGTCCGCAGCCTGGTGCTTTGTCCGCAGCTTGGTGCTCAGAGTAGGGTAAAGAAAATGAAAGAAATGGTATTAACTAAACCAAGGAAAGTGACCATATCGTAGACGTAAGTAGAACAGGAAATTTCCAATCTTACAAAAAAAAAATTGGCGTTCTAGCGTCACCCAGTCAAAAGTTATAGCAATTTTAAGAAAAGTGTCCGCATGCTGGTGAACCCACTGTAATCTTTACTCAATGTCATCAGCAAACATTTTTGGAAATGTTAACAATTAGACAGTGGTTATTTGACCGGCGCCGGTCTTTGAATCTGAAACACTATTTGACCGGTCATGACATCACTATATAGGCCAGGGGTTCTTAAACTTTTTGAGCCGCGCCCCCCTTTGACGTGCCATCCAAACTTGCGCCCCACCAAACTACAAAATTAGCAAACATTAAAGTGTAATGACTACAGGAACTTATATTTAGCTTTCATCAATGTGAGGGATGTAATTGTTTTTCGGAAACCAAAAGTTTAATTTGAGGCTTTGTAGCTGATAATGCACACTTCAGATCGGCTTCACAATCAATAAGTTTGTTTCGATGTTTTGTTTTTATGTTCAAAATTGTAGAAAAGCCACTTTCGCACAGATAAGTGGACGAAAACGGAAGAAGTGTGCGTATCGCCACGCTACCCACTCCCTTGTATATGTGCAAATATTTAACCCAAAAATCAGTTAGTGGCATTGCTTCATAATCGTCTTTTGCAGTGGAGTTACACTTTATTTCCAAAAATTCCTCTTGCAAACCGTCAGGAAGAATGTCCTCGTTAGCACGAAAGGGATTTCTTGTCATCTTCCATTCTGGAAGGTCGGTGTCACCCAAGTCTGGGAAATAGCGTTCGAATTCTTGTTTCAAAAGCTGAAGGTGAGCCTCCACTTCAGCCTTAAGCTCACCTTTCAGTTCAAGTTGCTTTTTGTCAAGTGCAGTATTTAGGTTGGTAAATGAAGCTGCATTTCCTATTTGTATTCGGCGGTGCCACAACCCCAGCTTTGCCACAAATGCTCGAATGGAATCATAGCTAATAATCCGGTTAGTATTTCTGCCCTGCAAGAGCAGATTTAAGTTATTGAGGGCCTCGAAAATGTCCACGAGGTATGCCAACTCCAGCTGAAACTTCTCTGATGAAAATGGCAGAAAGAGATCTTGCTTCCCATGAGCTTCCAAAAATAGCATCAGTTCATCTTTCATTTCATACACGCGGGCTAACTGATTACCTTTCGATATCCAACGAACAGATGTAAGAAAGAGGAGAGTCTTATGGTTCGAATCCATATCCTTGCACAGCTTGGTAAACAGTCTCGTATTGAAGGCACTGGTTTTGACGAAGTTGACGGCTCGTATGATTACTGTAAGCTTATCTTTCATTGCAGCTGGTAGAGTCTTGGAGGCCACAGCCTCACGGTGAATCACGCAGTGAGATCCAATGGCATTGGGACTTTTTTGCTTTATCCTGGCAATAAATCCACTTAGTCACATGCGTTTAGTCACATAGTTTGACATCGCTCGCGCCCCCCTTGTGAACCTTTTGCGCCCCCCAGTTTAAGAACCGCTGATATAGGCACTTCTTTCTTTTTCTCTTTCAAAGCAAAAGACGAGAAGAGTGCATATATAAGTTCTAAATTCGACAATTATGTTCAACTGATTCAGTGGCGTGTAGGATACGTCTTGGGCTGGTCTTCCAGAGGGGATGAGTTCGATACTACGCGGAAGCGTTTTTTTTTAAATTTTAAACTAAATTTTGACCCGAAGTGACTCAATCGTTACGCTGTTGCATTTTTGTGGTCAATTTTTAATTTGAGTAGCCTACAGCCCAATTTTTTATGTCTTTTCAACTATGAGTAATAAAGTTAAAGTTTTTAATTTTCTGAAATTTGAGAATTTCTCTGGGTAATTTTCCGTTCGTCATAAGAGGATGTGACCGTTAGGGTGCATCGTGTGCCCCCAAAAATTTAAAAAATGATCGAAAACAAAATTATTTTTTTGTTGGTGAGGCTTGACTAAAAAAGCAAAACTACAAAATTTCAAAGAATTTGGTCAATGTCTAGGTGCTCCACATCCCAATTGTCCGTATCCCCTTGTTAGCTTGACAATAGGGTGGATTGCAGGCATAATCCATATATTACACTGGTCTACAAAAAAAGATTTTTTTTTGCTCCATGAACTTTGAAGACTGATTTAGAGTAATTTTGGGGTGCTGAATCCGAATCTGACCTCAGATTTATCCTATCACGTCAGTTTGTGAGATATGATAACAACAAATTGTTACTTTTGTCAAAAGTGGAAGATTTGGCGTTGCGTTCACCACCAACATATGCAGTGCTATAGCGAAAGGTTAGTGTTAGACAGGCCAAAACAGCCTTTAAGTAAGGTTACTGGCTAAGCATTGCCATAGGCCTGCTAAAAATTTTGTAGTTTTATGCAAAACATTGATGGGGGAGGGGGTCAGTTATACTTTTAGCCTCCCTTTTAGCTTGTTATTACTGCCTTGTTAATAAGGTTGCTTAGAAAGCAAATTGGTATCAAAATTATAGTTGGTGAGTGTATTCCAGCTACTTATGCACCACATGACCTGGATTTCTGGATATAGCACAATGTGTAACGTGCAATAAACGCAACGTCAAATCTTCCACTTTTGACAAAAATAACAATTTGCTGTTATCATATCTCACAAACCTGACGTGATAGGATCAATATGAGGTCAGATTCGGATTCAGCACCCCAAAATTACTCATCAGTTTTCAAAGTCCATAGAGCAAAACTCGTGCTGTTATGTTAAAACAAGGTATTCATGGACTATAGGGTCAAATTCCTGTATTTTTAACTGCAATGTGGAGGACCTAAACATTAATATTTTTTGCTGAAACTTCATATTATTGCTATTTCAGTGAAACCTCACCATTGAAAAAAAATAATACAAAAAATACGAACATTGGGGCACATGACGCACCCTAGTGACCGTGTTTGCCGAACAACGTATTACATTTTTGCTCTCAACAAGTTAGTTATATACATTATACAATGTTTCTTTTAAAAAAATGGTAATGGTATGTAATGCATCGCTCGGCAAACACGGTCACATCTTCTTATGACAAACGGAAAATTACCGTACCCAGAGAAAATCTCAAATTCCAGCAAATTAAAAAACTCTAACTTTATTACTAGGGATGGGCAATTCAGAATACCGAATCCAGAAGGATTCGGATCCTAAACTATCCGAATCCAAAACGGCAATAAAACCGGGTAATAAGATTCGGTTTTAAAGATATCCATAAGTCTTGTGCAAGCTGTCAGCTTGAGACAGTGAACTGAAAAAAGTGTGGTTTACTCACTTTTTTCTTTGCACTGACACCATCCGCAGTTCCGCACCTTCAAAAAACATTTTGCATGCGTTGTGCGCGCACGACGCATGCAACCCTACGTCACTCGCTCGCATGAGCAATCAAAGAAACTAAGCGCGCAATTTTCTTCACGCTTTGTACACATGCACAATCGTGCAATGCTTTTTTCCAATCCACGTGCGTATGCGATTCTGCGATAGTTTGACTGGTAGGCGTAACAACGTTGAGCAGATGCCCCGGCTAAAGGAGTTTTTTATCTCAGCATATCTGGGGACTTAATTGCGGTCAACAAGAAACTTAATTAAGTCCCCCTTTTTTCTAACTTATTTCAAACTTTGCGCGCGATAAGTTTTTGTCCAGAAGTTGAATTTTCATTTTGCATGTTTAGTTGTTTTCAGCAATATGTCCTGTGTTTTGCCATGCTAGACAGGTAGTCACTACCTTGTCTAGCCCCCTGAAGAAGTCAGTCGTGTCTGATTGACGCAACGTCGGAATAAAAGCAGATTGTCACTGTATACATCTTGTGATAGTTTAGCTTAATTTGCACCAGTAGAACATCTTATATCATTTAATTTAATGCCTGGTGAACAGCCTCATTCAATTTTCAATTTTGAACATACTTATTTGCCATGATTCAAACTGCATTGCAAGTATAATAACGCCTGGTCAATTGTAAACTTTCCCTGCTTGTTATGCAATATGCAAAGCTCATGAAACAAAGTCTAAATGCTTGAAAAGTCAAAAGCTGTACCCTGGGTTTTTTTTCGGTAATTTATCGGTTATTGACCGATTTTTTAGCAAAATGTCCGAAAAAATATAGTCAATTCGGTCAAAATGTCCGAAAAAATAGTCAATTCGGTCAAAAAGGAAATATTTTCATCAGAAAAAATGACCGAAATAAATAGAAAATGACCGAATTTTTTCAAGTCATTTCGGACAAATGACTGAAAAGTTTCAGCAAAAAAAATAAACCCAGAGCCGTACTACAGTACACCTACCAGTACCACCAATGGCAATATTCAAGCTTCATTGTTTGACAGACAGTTAAACAACTGTAAATAAAGTAACGTCAAAATATGTATATTTGCGACCAAAACCATTAAACATCTCTCTTGTCATTTTTTAATTTAATTTTTACATAATATGATGAGTGTCTTTGCTTCAAACGTTATGAGAAGTCTTGATTGCACATTTTATTGGCTTTAAACTCAATAGTCTTGGTCTGTCTTTCAAGGGGCGCTTCTCCAGTTGTTGTGATACTGATATGTTATGATACAGTACTACTGGATCACGGATGTGCTTTTTCGCCTCACTAAAACAATTGTTGGCAGGCACCACCCTTTTTTTACATTGATTCAACGTCTGCAGGCATTAAATCAGCATACAAAATGGTTGATTTGCTAACTGTTCCCATAGCAACACTATTTAACATGTGTTTGAAATTAGCATCAGCACGTTTTTTGCCAGTTCCTATATTGTTTGATTACTTTTCCATTAGGGTGGCCTGAAACACACTTTTTTAAATTAGAATAAAAAAAGTGTTTTAAAAAGCTGTCGAATGAACCTAGAAATCATTTCCCAAAATTTTAAAGAGTGGTCCCCGCTGGCCTTGTCCCACCCATTCCAAAAAGTCAAATTGCCATATCTCGTAAACTACTAAGACAGAAGGGTCAAAGAAAGCTTAAAAGAAGCAAAAACACAAAATTTCTATCTGTTAAAGAGATTTTTTTTATCAGTTGCACTATAAATTAAGATTACTAAGTTATATCAGCTCTGCTGAACAGTGTATTGTTAATTTCTGCTTTTCAGCAATCTATGACTGCCACAGGTCAATTGATATAAGTAAAATGGCAAATCAAGGGGTCTGACAGGTGACTAGGCCAAGCAACTTGATAGAGGTATTTCACTTTTTCTACTATTCTCAACCAAAACTTTTTGTTTTTTATTGACAATCTCAGTGCAGATCAAGACTGCGCTTACAATTTGTTTGGCACTGATGGTTGGATCTGTTAATATAGAAGCTGATGAAGCTTGACCCAATTGTGCACTCAAGGTGGCTAACCTGGCTGTTTTCTTCCTACATTTTGTATACCGTACTGCAATAGAAAATCCCTTACCTACTTCAGTGTTGCTAACAAAATTTTGGATGCTGATATATTTTCTGTCCTGGTTTGAAATAAAGCAAAATTAGGCATGGATCAGAAAACTTCTACAATACGCTTATTATAAAGATCATAAGATTTCCAAACAAAAAAAATGTTGAGATTGCCTTTGAAGTTGTGCAAAAAAAATGGCCTTTTAGCACATTTTAAACAGGTTAGTTTGGTAAAGCTTGCACAGGAGGACGAAATTTACAGGCAAGTTGTAAACAGAATGTTATCACTGCTTGGAAGGACCCCTCAATTGAAATTAGGCAACGATAACTTAGACGGAGGGTTTTTGGAAATAGAAAATCAAGACAGGCAGAGCCAGAAAGCAGCAAGTTCAATTTGGAAATTTTTGAACTCTTTTCCGAAGATCAGTACGAAAGCCTAGACATTTAATAAAATAGTGAACCTGGGTTTTCCAGGCCTTTGCAACTTGAACATCCATGTCACAATCTAAACTGTAGAAAAACATGTCAAATTTGTAACTCAAGCATCCAGTTTAGTTGCAACATTTGAAAGGGAGGAGACATCAGTTTTCACAAATATATAGGGAATCAATTCAAAGTTTCATATAGATGTTTTTCAGAATTTCAGTAATACGTTTTTATTTTAACTCCAACACATGTGTCAGAGTTAGTTAGAACTATTAACCCCAAAACATTTCATATTAGTAGCAAATCTTAGTAATTAAAACCGCACAGTACCCCTGATAATATGTGATGCGACCTAAACCAGGTGAAAGGCAAGGAAAAGTAGAAATTCTTTCTGTGGACAGCAATTTAGACATAGACAACTGGGTTTGTTAAGAGTATTATAATTATGTGCTGCATATATATTTATATTGCACTATTTGGCATAACTATTGATACAAAGTACTATCCTTATCTTATGATATTACTGGTACATGCAATATTTTTAAACACTCAATTTGTTTAGTTTTGGGAAAAAGCGAAAAGCAATTTAAGCCCAAGAAGGAGTCGTTTGGGCGTGACCAGACTATAAATGAGGATAGACAGCCATCCGGAGATGAAAATCGACGGCCTCCACGTAGGAGAGCTGAACCTCGCCGTTTCCAAAAAGGTGATGATGGAGACCAGTTTGGAAAGTCCTATGACGAGCAGGGAGGTCAATACGGGCGAAGAGGGCCTCCTCCCTCGGAAGGAGATGGACGAGTGGAAAAGCGAGGAGGCAGTGGGAGGTCAGTATTTGTTTTCAAAATTTGACATATTTGTATCGTGGTAAGTTCAGCTACTGTACTTCATTCGTTTATTGGTTAAATCAAAGGTTGATTATTATTATTCATCATATTTGAGAATTCACGCCACTTTTCTAGTTACAAAATCTGAGTTTTACTGCGTCGTCATTGGCTCCTGCTCATGTGTGAGCAGTGATTTCGCTTTTTATCAAGACAATATCATTCATGATTGGTGTCAATGATGAATGTTCCTTTGAAATTCCAGTCAAGATGGATCAAGTAATGAACAAAAGTCCCAATGTGCATTCTGCATATTGTACAACTTAAAATTATTGGGATATCTTTGCAATGATAAAGATTGCAATTTTGATTCAGATACGAGCGATACCGAGGTAGTCGTGGTGGAGGAAGAGGACAGGGTGGTGGGTCATACGGATATCGTTACCGCAACGATGGTCGGGATGACCGTGGTAAACGTGAGTTCGATCGCCGCAGCGGAAGTGACCGATCCGGCGTGCGACCAACAGAGA
Organism: Aplidium turbinatum; assembly: GCF_918807975.1. NCBI lineage: Eukaryota > Metazoa > Chordata > Ascidiacea > Aplousobranchia > Polyclinidae > Aplidium > Aplidium turbinatum. The sequence continues at coordinate 42,990,987 of NC_137472.1, read as the reverse complement.
AGCGTGACGGAGGCGGTTCGAGAAATTGGGGCACTCCTGGAAAGTAAGAAAAAGTTTATGTTTTTGATTCGTTGACATAGCATTGCGTCCATGTCATGTTGCTTGCCTGCTGTTAATTTCTTTTGTTAGTGAGAGTTAGTCATTGCATTCGTCACTAACTGTTATACTTGGCTTGGGTTCTTAAAGACACCAAAATAAAACATTGCCATATGTTAGGGTAATTTATACAATACATATGTTAAGTAGTAATTAATGATGGGACTAACATGCCTCAATTTTCTCAGTTTTGTATCAAAATTTTCTTTATTTTAAGCGAGATTGAAGAGACTACGAACGAGGTTAATGTGACTAGTGAGGAGGTCGGAAACTGGGCCGACCACATCGACAACGAGCCACAAGCGAGTGAAGAGAAGCCAAAGCAGTGAGTTCTCGATGTTTTTTTAGTTGCTTAGTTGCTTGGAAACCAAGTATAGCAACTTTTTGTTGGTACTTTTAGTTTTAAGCCATTATTATTTTACATGGTAACATCATACATCGGCAATAAATGACATTTTAACAACTCGAAGTTCTAAGTCCGTACATACGCCACGCTTCAACTTCCAGTCCAGTGTAGACTAGAGTTTTTCGCACATTATTGCAACGTCTTTTGCAGAGAGGAAGAGACTAAAGAATCTGAAGAGGAGGTGGAAGAGCCAGAAGTGGAATTGACTCTGGATGAGTGGAAAGCGATGCAGCGATCGCGCAAGCAGGAATTCAATATCCGCAAGCCAGGAGAAGGTGAGTTTAGTAGCATTGTGAGGAGATAAGTGCGTATTTCGTTTCAGCCTGAGCAAATTCAATGCTGTGTTTAGAGCCGGCTTTGATTCACAGCAAGATAAATGTGCAGTTTATCTTGATTTTGATGTTGGCGATTGACATGTCGTTTTGGAGAACACGCACTCCATGTTTCCATTGTATACTGATAAAGAAGCTAACTGCAGTTTGATTTAATGTTTTGATTGTTTATACAAAGCTGTTGCTTCTGTTTGGCGCAGTGAAAGTTTCCAATCTACTTTTCGTATCTCAGGCGAAGACAGCAGCAAGTGGGGAAACATGAAGATGATCCATGCTTCCACAGTTAAGACGGCTGAGCCTGAGCTCATCCTGGAGGATAGCCACAAAAAGGCTCCTGCTAAGTCACTTGTTGAAGTTGATATCCGCTTCACGGATATGCCCACCAGAGGAGGCAGAGGTGGTCGTGGCAACCGAGGAAGAGGAGGCCGTGGTGGCTATAGAGGAGGATCACGTGGCGGTGGAAACAGACAGGGGAACCGATACGTAAGTAGTTACGTTGCCAGTCAAGATTGCTGTTTTATTTTTTTAGTCTTTTTCTTGCCTGTCGTCAGTTAACTTGTTCTACTTATGAGCCAATTGTTTGGCTTTGCTGACGATAAGCTGTTAGCGGTTCGCTGCTAACCTTTTTTTATCACCAACAATCAAAATCTACTCACACGGACCTTTTTTTCGCAGACCCAACAGCTTCCACCTGATCTGAACGACGTGGAATTTCCCACTCTCCCCGCTGCATAAAAGCCACGGAACCTATCACGATCCCTTCACTTATCGGTCCAGATTGACAGACTTCCACAGCAACTCGCATGTCCTATTTCCCGCTTCATCCTGTGTTTGCTTCTAGTTTGGATGTTTCGTGTATTTTTGTGGAATCATGTGACAATCGCGAGCGAAAACAAACTCCAACAATGTAGCAAGATTGTTCTGCTAAGCCTTGTTGCGCCATTTTGCGTGCATATGATTTGTAGCATATGTGCTTGTTTTACTTAAATAAACTTAAACCAGCACCTTTTTGTTACTTTTCCACATGGTGTTGATGTCATTATATTTGTGTGTTTTGTTATGACCAGCAATTTGTCTGCGTAAGAAGATCTTGGATTATGTGCACTAGAAAGGAACGTCTCTTGCTGATGAGTGACAACATTTTAAGTATTATCGATATCAGAACTGCTGTACGATTTTGAGTTAATAGGTTGACGAACGTCATCAAGGAAGGAGTGAAAAAGTAGGGTTGTTCGAAGCAATCATTTCGTTTGAGGCGAAATCTCAATGTACAAACGTTAACATGTCGAAGTCATTTTGCACCTTGTTAAAAAATTTGATAATGATTGACAAAACGAAACGTGCCTCGCGGATGTAACTTCCAGAAGTTGCCAAATTGTTTACTTATCGATTTGCAGATGTACCGAAACGTCAAATGAAGAATCGAGACTGTTCGACAGTTTGTTATAAAAAGTTTGCAATTCACGGAGAATTTTAAGTTTGTTAATCTTAACTTTGCATCTTATCGTTTGATGTTGATTTGAATTCTAGGGATGCCAGATACGTCCATCCCTTTTCTCTTTGATTGTATTCATGCTCGTTGGGGTTTCAAAACAAACAATATTTGCGGTAAGCGCAATCACTGCAAAGTCAATTTACTTCGTTTTCAATGTTAGTACCGTGCTGGTGCTTTTCACTCCATCACAAGCATTCATTCGTTGACGGCAATATGCTGCACCGTTTTACTCAATTATGCAACTTCATACTCTTCGAGAGGATGACATCTTTTTCTAGCCTACAGCTTTCATACAAAAGAATTTGTTGGTAAGACCCATCACTGCAAACATTGGATAGAAACTTGTTCAATATGGCGTCATGTAGACAAAGTGAAACTTGATGAGGAACGTGTATCCGTTTGTTTGAATAATTTCTCTTCGATTACGTCATGTAAATGGAAGTGATTGACAGGTTTTGAACTTTCTAGAAAGCGAAAAGAAAAAAAAAAAAACTTTCTACACTGGTGTTAAACTCGAAGGGATTAACAGCGTACATCATTACCGTATTATAAGATTACTTTGGAAAGATACAGGGTGATCAAGCCGAGTGTAGACTAATATTTCTTGAAATAACAGTAGCTTACATCCAATCAGGAAAAAAAATTACACAAAGAAAAGTATAAATAAACAAAAAGTACTTTTATTTTTCAATATATCCTCCCTTTGCCTTCACCAAACGCCTCAGTCTGTTGTGCACTTGACTATGGTGTCTGATGATATTTTTTTTCCAACAGGTGCGCAATTTTGCCTTCAGAGTTGTAACGCTTGAATGATTTGAAAAACACTTTTCACTCTGAGATACTTCATATTGCAAAGTCCATTGGGTTTAAATCAGAGGTGACGAACCTGCGGCCCGCAAAACAATTCGACAATCTCAAATGGTCATCTGTTTTCGGCAGCACGTACCTATGCGAACAGTTCTTTTCTAAAATGCACTTTACAAAAAGTCGTTACAGGTCGAGGCTGACAGATGAAAATCTTTGTATGCAGTTGAGTGTTGCCACATCGTCTGTTCGACCTAATATTGAACGCTTATTCAAGCAAAAAACTTTTCAAAAATCCCACTAAGCAAAAATTCAATGCTTCAATGTTATTTTTTAATATTTTTATGCTTCAATGCTGCATTAGATAGCTTAATTCAGCTGTAAATGATTCGCATGGGCTTTTGTTTGTTGTTCGAAAAAGAAATTTCATTAACTGATTTGTTGCTTCGGAGTATAATGGTAGAAACATTCAGTCAACTTGAGCAAAAAGGATAGAGCCAAAAAAAGAAGAAATCATACTCATATGAAAGCAAACACTTCGAAAATTAAACTTGTCTTTATTATCAGTGCAAGTACTGTTGCTCTATCCTTTTTGCTCAAGTTAATTTTTTTTTATTTTTTACTGTTGTATATTTCGATTCTGCGTAAGACTTACGCAGAATCGAAACATACAGCAGTAAAAAATAAAAATAAGATAATTTCAACTGTGGGTTTTATTACTTTCATCTGCCGTTTGTTACTTTTCATGAATAATATCTTGAGTCGCTTCTAAAAGATTTCATAGTAGGTTACGATTAAAAAGTTGTGTGGCCCGATAACTCATGTGTAATTGACAAAGTGGCCCGCGACTGCCAAAAGGTTCGTCACCCCTGGTTTAAATCAAGAGAGGATGGAGCAATAATTTCTTTGGCCAAATCCTGCCGCATTCTCTTTAGGGAACGTTCAAATATTACGTAACGCTTTTTTTCCGAATTTTTGACCTCCCCTCCCCCATGTAGGCTAACGCCAACGTAACGCTTTTTTCAATCCCCCCCTCCCCCCATGTAAAACGCTTTTTCACTACGAATTCAGCACAAAAATCTACCATTCCGTACTCGAAAGCGTTACGTAACGTTTTGCTTGAACCCCCTCCCCCTCGAAGGCGTTACGTAATATTTGAACGTTCCCTTACACCAATCCTGGACAAGATTCGCTGTGTCGGACGTAGCTCCATCTTGTTGAAGAGTTATTCGGTCTTCTCCAAATGTTGCATTGATCCAGAGAATCAATTTCTCCAACATTTTGAAATAAATATGTTGATTAACTTTACTCCCTCTTCAATGAAGAACAGGAGAGTTTTTTTACCAGTTGAAGTTTCCCCAAACCATCACAGAGGCTGGTTTATGTCTCTGGAACATCAGCCTTTCATTCAGAGAAATGCCGGTACCTTCTTTATTTTTTTGCATAAATACGGTCATTTTGATGATTATGCACAGCCTGGAGAGTGAATAACTGTTCGTCCGTCCAAAGAACTGGTGGCTGCGTGCCTAATGCGGAACAGACGGTTTGGGAGTTTATACTAAGGGGTTTGGTGAAAGCAAAGGGATGATATATTGTTTATATACACTTTGTTTATATATACTTTTCTTTGTATTTTCATATGTGTAATGTTTTTCCTGTTTGGATGTAGGCTACTGTTATTTCAATAAACATTTGTCTTGGCTTGATCAGTGATCACCCCGAAAATAGTATAATCAATTGAAATTCAGAGTTGTTTTATTTTTCAACATGGCACAACTAGATTTGTGTGGCCTTCAATGCATTGGTGGTTTGCAGGCAGACTGCAAATATCTTTTTCTAACCTCGAGTGGAGGCCCAAAACTTGTTTTGTCCAACAACGATCAAGATTTGTATTTTTTTGTATCCAGGCTGACGCCCGATGGTTAAAGATTTATTAAATGGATGGGAAAGCAAGGAAGCCAATGTTTGTGTCCACCTTTAAGTATCTTACCTAATAAGACACAGCTGCATGCTGCTGAACGGTGTCGAGGGGACGCGTTTTGGATCGTCTTACCCGGGCTCTCACCACTCGGCTATGCAGCTGGCAGCACCTTTGCATCGAAAGACGGGCATATCCACTGTGTTGAGACAAGATTTTGAATCCTGTCATGTGCTTCTTTTTTGTGTCAGATTCAACATCTGTGTCGCAAAAAAATTTTGGCTTATTTTTTACACTCAGAAAAAACCAACAAGTCAATTATTTTTGTTTCGGGGTCAATAATAGCGTATTCAACTGAATCTGCGTGATACCTATAGAAAATGGTACTTTTTGTTCGGCAACGTTATTTGCAGCGTGAATAAGCAGAAATTCTTGACAGATTTCTTGAATTTGTCGACTCATGGTTTACCTTTTTCAAATTGCGAAGAAAGCTCACTTTCATCAGAATTGGTAAATTTTGTAGGGTCTAGTGCAGGTACCATGTAGGCTAAAGTTTAAGCGAAAAGTATTCATATCCTGTTATAGCCAGTATACGTGAGGAACAAGGTACTAGTGCTAGATTTAATAGAAAGCATTCTTTTGTTGTGTGATTCTAAGCGAGGCTTTAATTGTGGTTTAAGTTGCATTTACAATATTGGTTTTTAGGCTTTCGATATTGGCTATGGCTGTCATTCATTACTACATGTGTGCTTCTCTCTGTTTTTGTTTTATTTTTTGCTATCTGTTTTTTGGGTTTTGTGGCCGTGCTAACTACTGATATATAGCCTACTACATAATTTTTCATTCAGGCACGTTTTAAGCCTTTCAAGGTTTTGCCACCTTTTCCCGTTCGTTAACGTGCTGGTAGGTTTATATCGATTTTTGTAGTTAGTATCTTTTTCGTCCCAGACGCGTTAATGGCGAAAAATAAAATGATTGATTGATTGATTACACTGTATAGTGTAACAGCTTCAATGGCGTTGCCAGGTAAGGAGTTTTTAGTCCTTGACAAAGATCAAAACCCTAACGTTATACCTAACTCCAACCCTAACCCTTCTTAACTATGGCAACACCTGATTGTAACCACGGCAACCAGTGTGTAAAAATAGCCACATTGTTCAATATTCTCTGCTCTAACAATGACGAGCGAGATTCATAATACAAGGCTAACTATATCCTATATACACATGCCATTTTAGCCAGGACAGTCTTACCATAGTTGAAAGGCTGTGTCCCAGTCAGGTAACCAAAAAACTTGAGCATTCATTTTTCCAGCATAGCAATAAACTAATACAGAATGCTGTGATTGGTTTATGAGCTTAGCAACTGAAGAGTGATGTTTGGTCTAATGTATGAGTACTGATGGTAATTTGTGGCACCAGGTTGAAAAAATGGTCCAGTAGTGCCGTAGCTTATGGTACCTTTAAACATCTATTATTTGACGTGGTCAGATATTTTCAGATTTTGTTAGACATTTTAACTGATTGTAGGAATATTGTTAGCCCTACCTTAAAATATGTACTCTGGTTATGGGTTGATTGCTGGCATATTTGCTAGTTGATAATTAATGTAGTGTAGGAGATGAGCCTAGCTCTTACGGAAATGCATTTCCAAAAATGTAGCTTTCATGGCTGTTTTGCCGAAAAAGGTTCTCGACTCCTGATGTAGAGATTCATTTTCATGAATAATTATCATGAAGTAAAATAATGTTTTTTTTTTAACTATTGTACCTTCTTCTTCGTCGTATGAACTGTTCTTCCGGACTATATGTTTGGGCATGATGTCATCAGCCACTCGACAGTCTTGTCATCCAGGGCCTTCAGTCCAAGCGTTCCATGTGGTGGTTGATGGATTGGGCAGTCATGAACGACATGGTCTACTGTCTGATCTGTGGCACCACACTCGCATCCCGGTGAGGGAGCCAGGCCCCATCTGCACATGTCTGAACGAAAGCGACCGACGCCGGTTCGTAGGCGGTTAAGCCGGACCCACGCAAGTCTTGCGAGGGACATTCCCCGAGGGTGGGGATCGACGTCGGGTAGGAAATGATGGAGTCGGGAGGTGTTGTTTTGCCAACATGTTCCATGTGTAGTTCGTCCAGTGTGCCGCAGTTATTCCAAGATCTTCAACGTTGTTCAGAAGCTGTCGTGCGGCGGGCACAAATGGGTGTCTTGATTTCAGTCGCTGCTGTCCTCCAGGTAGGCGCTGGAGTGTAGCCTACTGTGGAAGAGGTGGTTGGGGTCCAGTGCGCGACGAGCAAGGGAAATCATGGCTCCTTTACGGCGAAGCTCAGCAGGTTGGATGCCTGCAAGGATGGGAAGGCAGTCCGTTGGAGTGGGACGCAGGCATCCAGTCACAGTGCGTAGTGCGTCATTGATGGCGGTGTCAATGTGGCGGGTGTGAGAGCTGCGGCACCACACTGGTGCGCAGTACTCAGCGGTAGAATGGAAGAGGGCCAAGGTAGCTGTGCGAAGGGTTTTTGCATCAGCTCCCCAGCCGCCTCAAAAGTGCAACGCGCGCCGATAGTTTTTTGCGCAGTGACTCCAGGTGTCGTCGGTACGTGAGTGACCTGTCCAGGGTTACGCCGAAGTAGGTGGGTTCGGCGCAGTAGGGGAGGTGTTCGTCATCGGTGGTGATGTTGATCTCACGTTTTACTTCCTTGTTGTTTAGATGGAAGGCCGCCGACACTGTCTTTGCCTTGCTGAGCTGTAGCTTCCATTTCTGGAGATATGTTAATATAGTTGACATGTCCTGGCTTAGGTTCCTCTCCATTGACTGCCAACCTCCGGCTGGATGCAGGAGAGCCAGATCGTCTGCGTAAGCATACTTCCTGGAGATGGTGTCAGGCAGGTCATAGATGTAAGTGTTAAAGAGGAGGGGAGCCAGGACAGAGCCCTGTGGGACGCCATTCCTGAGTCGACGTAGTCTACTTCGTCGGCCGCTACCGGTGGAAAGGGTAAAGCTGCGGTTTTGCACAAGTTCCATAATCATATGGACCATGTGCCTGTCAGGAAGGAGACGGAGTAGTTTGCAGGTAAGGCCGCTGTGCCATACAGTGTCGTAGGCAGCCGTGAGATCGACAAACACGGCGCCAGCCTTCTTTTTTGCCGAGAAGCTGTCCTCGATGTCTTGGGTCATCAGAGTGTAGATAAGTCTTTCGACACGGGCGTAGATAAGTCTTTCGAGTATCTTGAAGGGGATACAGAGCAGAGAGATGGGGCGGTAGCTCTTCGGATCCCCTGGGGGCTTCTTCGGCTTTGAAACTGCAACCACTAGGGCTCTTCTCCAGATTCTTGGGATGCGCAGGTGACGCAAGCAGCAGGAAAGGAAGTCTTTTAACCAGGACCTCATAGAGGGGGCAGCTTGGAGTATTAGTTCTGGGCATAGGTGGTCAAGGCCCGGGGATTTGCCTGGCTTTAGGTGCTGGAGGGCGGAGGCAATTTCTTCTGGGGTAAACTCACCAGAGATGTTGCCCTCGACAGGTGTTGGGACCTTCCAGAGGTCCGTCATTTCCTTGAGGACGGACTTGTCTGATTCACGGTCTCTCGTTCTGTGCACTCCATTTTTCACAAGTTGTGAGGCGATGGCATTTGCTGAAATGGGGCATTGGCGACGAGAGGCACGTGATCTGCCAGTGAGGTTGTTGAGTGTACTCCATGCTGTGCGGCTGGAGTGCGTGAAGTCGATTGAGTCTATGGCTTCTGTCCAGCGCTTCTTCCTCTTTGAATCCAATCTTGCCAGCAGGGCTGTTGGTGGTGGCGGTGCCCTGGGGGGAACGGAGGAAGTCGCGGTAGAGCCTGTCGCACTCTACATCCCAGCAAGGTATGTAGTTTTTTCGTCGACCTCGCGGGATGGAGTCTTTTGCCGCAGATATAATTGCATCACAGAAGTCCTGGTAGGCTTCATCCACTTTGATGGTGCGTGGGGATAGGAGGTACTGCGTAGCTTCGTTTGTGAGGAAGCTGTAGTATTCCCAATCGGCTTTTCTGAAGTTCCATCGCTTGACAGGCTTGCTCGGAATAGGTGTGGCAAGCAAGGTGGCCGTGATTAGTGAGGGTCGGTGTTGAGACCTTGGGAACTTCTCTAGCACACGTCTGTCCGGCTGGCGATCATCGGGGTCATCACTTGCGAAAGCCAGGTCTGGGTTCGTGCCAGTGTTCCAACGATCGGAGTGGAAGCTCGGTGCGCCCTTAGGATCGTATAAGAGGGCGAGGTTGTTGTTGGTTGCCCAAGCGGCCAGACTTTCTCCGTCGTTGTTGATGGAGTTGTAGCCCCAGTCAGTGTGGTGGCAGTTAAAATCGCCAGCGTAGAGGCTGGGGTGGGGGAACACTGGGATGGCTGTTGATGTTATCCGCGAAGGTGGGGGCTTGTAGACATTGACGATGTTGTAGCCTGCTACATCTACACAAAGCCACTCGATCTCCGATTGAACATGGGATTGGTCAACCAAGGACCAGCTCAGCCGGTCATGGACAAACGTAGCGAGGCCGTGTTTCCTGCTGCAGGTTGCGCCTGCGAGTGTGAAGTTGGTTATTACCAACTTATCTACAGATGTACAGTGAGTCTCCTGGAGGAGGATGATGAGGGCTTGATGCTTGGTGGCCAGGTGCTCGATGATGTTGAGCTTGCTGGCCGTGATGCCCTCGGTGTTCAGCTGCAGTACGGTGGGTCGTCGGTACTTTTCGACAGTGCGAGCACTGCCATGCCCTGAAAAGGGCATTTCCTTACCCACCCTGCGCTGAACAGTCTCATTAGCTCTTGTTTGACAATCTTCGTTTCGCATACGTGTTTTGCATAATTTCGTATGTTACTGACGGGGGGGACCACGTGAAGGTGCTTGTCTTCCTCCCCTTTCAGGTAACTATTGTACCTGAATCAAATCATAACCACTACTTGTTCACTGTTATGGGTTGCTATACACGTTATTTTACAGCCCACCACATGCAAGATGTCACAGCAGAGACTGTTTACGATGCATTTTTGAAAAGTTGAATTCAATATTTAAGGGCCCCTCTTTCAGTTCTCTCTGATAGTGGCCTTGTCTTGTCTAAGAAATGTCAAGAATTTATGACTATGTTAACTACGAAGCACCAAATTGCTTGTTCCTATAGACCACAATATTGTAATGGTTTAGTCGAGTGCTTTCACCTCATGCTGTTTTGTTTGTTTGTCGTATCCAGGCTAAGGCTTACACCCGGTGGTTGAAGATTTAGATAAAGTGGACGGGAAGGCAAGGAAACCAATCTTCATGTCCACCTCCAGGCATACCTTTAAGTGTCCTGCCAAAGACACAGTCGCATGGTCTTTAGTGGTGTCAAACCGGCGCCCTTTCGGTTGCCGTTCCAGGGCTCGCTCTCAACCAGGGTTGTCGGTATTTTACCCGACCCAAAAAAACCCGGGTGGGTTTTTAAAAAAAAAAACACTTAAAAAAACCCATAAAAAAACTCAGAGCATCATATTTGTCCAATTTTTATCAGAAAATTAAAAATGAACCAAAGTTCTACAAGGTACTTAAAACAAACTTCAAATTAGGACTTGAGAATGTGATTGTGAAGGAAATTTCCAAAGATAAATTGAAAATACAGTGGATATTTCTGTACACAAAAATCAAGTAATGCTACTTTGTACTACACTAAAACTCATTTATGCAAGAAGGCCTCATAGTTAAACAGCCATAGTGCATTACTTTATTGAGTTATGCCAGCATGTACTGTGAGTGAGAGGCACTTTATTGGTAAAAAGTAGTATTTGAGGTAAAATAAGCACGAATCTACCTTTTTTGCATCTTTTTCAATTAAAACCCAAAAAACCTGGATTTTTTTAAAAAAACCCATGCAGGTTGGGCTTTTTTAAAAAAACCCGGGTTTTTCTCAACCCTGCTCTCACCACTCCGCTATGCAACTGACACCTCATGCTAAAAATATGTTAAAAAGGTAAAGGTGGTCCAATACCTGATTCAAGTGTCGAGTATGAGAAGATAAGTTTCTCATTGTAGTAAGCCTTCGGCACTTCGGAGAGTAGAGTGGCCAGTTCCTTTCTCTCGGCCGCCTTTCCTGCAGTAATTATGCCCACCCAATTTATTACACCCTAGGTAGAGGTGAATGGTGTTTTCAACAACCAGCTGAAGCCGGGAGTCGAACCAAGTTTGTATAATTGGAAAGCCAACGCCTTATCCGTTGTGTCATCCCACCGTGAAATACCTTGTACATTATGTATTGGAAAAACTTGTTTCATACCCAGTTTTCAAAAATCTATTATGGGTGACTGTATATTTGATACGTTGATCAACAGCCAGAAACATTGGCAGTTGAAAGATAAATCAATGCTAGGCACATAATCTTTTACACGTCCAAAAAGTAACCTCAATTATGCCCATTGCCCATGTTGTGCAGTCAGAGATGGGCGTGATCTTGATCTTCAAGATCACTTTTTTTTAGGTGATCTTGATCTAAGATCGCTTTGTTTTGTGTGATCCTGATCTTGAAGAACAATAAGATCAAGATCACTTTAAAATTGAAATTTACTTACTAAATAGAGGCATTTTTTTAGAACTCGTGCTGTACAAAGTAGTTAGTGGCAACTACAGTACTAACATTAAGCCACTTTTAATATGATATGTGTCCAACAAAAGACGATTTAGACTCTAGAGTCTCCATCTAATCTGCTCAGTGTTGCCATTTCAAAATTGAAAAAGTTTTCTGTGTTGGTCATAATAAAGAAGTCAACTTCCGTGTAGTTTATGTTGACGTATAATAAAAAATGGTTTAACTTTGTTCACAATTTCCATGTATGAATTTTAAAGAAATGTTTGTTTTCTTTGACCCAATTTAGATGTTTCAAAAGTCTAGAATGGCGGTGTTAAAAAATCTGGACTCTAGCCGACTTTGGACATGTAGCCTAAAGTAGTTTATTGCAGCAAATCAACCAGACTAAGACTTGTTTAGTGTCTGAGTATGGAGTGGTTTGTCTGACCGCAAACCTCTGAACTTTTTTGATAGCAGACAACAGTAGCCTAGCAGACAACAGATGGGTAATTGTGCAATAAACATTGACATAATACAGTGAAAGTTAAAACTACTTAGTAACACGAATAAAAACTCCCACATGAACCAGACAAAAATTTGGTAAAAAATGATGCAGTTCAAAGTTTATATTTATTTATTTATTATAAATAAAAAGTATAAAACTAATTGCAAATTTTGCGACCTTTTCAGTACTAATGTAACTCGGCCTTGGGTGTGCGTGTGACGTTGCGATTTTACGCAAATTACATCAACAATTGATAAGCCTAATAGCAACAATCACTGACTTATTACAATTCTTAGGCCAGCGATCGAGTAGTTAAAAGTTAGCAATACCAACTATATACCTTTACCCAGGTTGCTTATAGTAATTATTTTTTGCAACATCATTGATCAAAAACTTCATTTTTTTCAAGTACACAAAAAGTGATCTTGATCTTCAAGATCACCAATACTGGTGATCTTGCCCATCTCTGTGTGCAGTATTGGAATATGCTAAATCAGTTGCTATTTGTCGTGGACAGAACACATTATATTGATCATGAAAGCAGTCATTTTACATTATCCAACTTGTGCGGTCTTCATTTATATCACTCTTTACTGTATTTCAGAATAGATTACTTGGACCATCTAGCCTCACTTAGAAAGTTCTTTGTTATTCAAGATATTTTAATGGCATCTTCTCATTCGGATAGTGGTGTGTATTGTATTATTGAGTAAATTACTACAATGTCTTGTATTGAATTGGATATAATTAATTACAGTATGGAACTTTTGTTTTGTTTGAATATAAAGATTTCATAAAGTTTTGAGGCTTTTGGTTTAAGGCTGTATAAAATTAAATGTGCTTGTAAGCTAAAATGTTTTTTCAACACGTTTTGTTAAAATCTTCAAAAATATGAAAATATTTACTGAGTGACTTAAAATTAAACATGAAGCATACCATCAGATTTCTAATAGCTTGTTTATCACTTACGTTTGAAAACTGTGTTTAACTTTTAACTAATAAATATCTAACTAAATAAAATGAAACTTTGTTTAATTTTATTTAGAAAAACTTGAACTGGTGTTCTTGAAGTTAGGTCTTGCTGAAACTGACAATGAGCTTCAGACGGTGATCACCAAATTTCTTCCTCCTGTTCTTCTCATGGTCGGCAATAGTGACAGTGCAGTGCGAGCTAAGGTGCTTTTTTACATTCACTGATGCTTGTCTGGTTGTGATATGTATTTAAATTTAACAAGTCTTTTGCATTGTCTAAGATGGTACCCAGACATTACAATATTAAATTGTGGGAAAAGCATGATATAAGTCTTATAGCCTAGGCCCTAGACATTGTTTTGAAATTATTTAGTAACTTTATGAGATGTATAAATGTGACATGAGTTCTTTATACAACAGTAACATGTTGCTCCAATACATAAAGAACTAGACTTTTTAAAACTTCCACGCTTTTTAAGTTTTCTTTTAGTGATACAATGCATAATTTCAATGTTATGAGAGATTATTCATTGTTATTACTTGTGCATATTGTTCCCACTAACATTTCCAGTTTGCAGCCAAGATGAATGCTTGTCATCTGTCTGTGCATGTTTTTTGCAGGTACTTGAGTTGTTAGCTCATTTGAACAAAAGACTGAAATCTCGTGAAAGCGTGCAACTTCCTGTAGATGTACTCCTTCAACAACTCAATAACAGTTCGGTTGGATTATTTGTAAAAGTAAATCAACAATCAATCTTTGTCTTTTTTTTTAATAGTAACAAAACAGTGCTCAAGCTTTAAACATTGGTAGTAGGTATGTGAAGTTTCATGTAAGCTATTTGCAGTGTATGATTAAATTTTCAATGCTCTATTAATATATGCACTTGCTTTTTTCACTTGAATTGTATTTTAATGTTTTACATAATTATAGAACTTCACCATTTCATACATAAAAATTGGATTTCCAAGACTATCAACAGAAGAGCGCATTGGACTGCTGCCATTTATCTTCACTTCTATACAAGTATTGCTCAAACAGTATAATATACTTTTGTTTATGTGTTGCTGGTGTTGTTTTGTATGATATAACTTTAAGGTTTATTTAGTCGTTTTTTCCTTTATCTAATACCTAGCTCGATTCTCAACTAATATAGCCTATTAGCCTATTCAATTTAGTTTCTAACTATTTTAATTTGAAATGTTTTCTGTAACCTTTGCCATGCTAAATGGGCAATTTTTTTGTTTTTTGTATTATACTTCAAAAGATGATTTCTTCTGGCAATTTGAAGAACATCTAGCATAGGGGTGCACAAAGTTTTGTAGCCATGGGTCACATTTCACTATTCTCAAGTCTTAGCTGACCACTCATTTTTGTCCTTGAAATTAGAAAATTTTTGAATAGGATGTATTCTTATTGCATTACAAAATAATTACCAACCAAAAGCCACGCACGTTTCTCTGCATTATTCTGACTTGTTGGTTTTTCAGGCTAAATGAGACCTTTATACTGTATTGGGCTACAAGTTTTGGAATTCATGTCGGTTCAACTACAAAAATTCCTGGAAATCAGTTCACAACTACCGTATTAAGTTTTTCTTCATCATTAGCGATATGACCTAGGTTATGAGCCCAGACAAGGGCCGCACACATTGTTCCTGCGCCTGCACTTTAGGCACCCATGATCTAACAACACTGTTACGCTACTCAGTGCTCACTCTGCGATGTGCAATGAGCTGGACATCTTCTAGGAATCAGTACAGTACAGGCTTGTAGGTCAACCTCTGGATATTTTAATATTTTCAGTCTGCATTTCCAAATACAACATTAGTTGATTAACATATTTTTTTATATTGTCATTTCGCAGGGAAGGCCTTCCATGCAACAAGATATTTTACTTCGTCTTTATGTGGAAAACCTACGGCTTGTAACTTCAGACCATTCTTCTGAACAACTTAAAAGATTATTTGACTTTTCATCTCACAGTGAAGTGACAAATCTTGTTATTGATTACTGCTTTGATTTTCTCCTTCTTCCATACAGGTTGGCTTACGAAGATTAGAACATTCTGAGAAGTTTTAGTTTTTTTAATGAAGTGTTGAAAAAAGATTGGCTTTTGTTTTACATCGGCGCCTTCCTTAGTAGAAGTCACAACTTAGGTTAGCAAAATTAACAATGCAAATGCGTAAACAAACCAATGAGGAAGCCTTAAAAGTTGATTGGGTGCAGTTCGTACAGATGGTCGTCTTTGGTTGTGTATTGTCACTCACATGTGTCTGTTTCTGAGTAAAGCTAATGTTCTGACACAAATAGTGATCTTTTCAGTGTACGGGGATCTTTATGTGAAAAAGGATAAACTTTCATGCGAAGCAGATGGTGTGACTCTGGTAAAATGAAAAACTGATGTATAAGAATTTTAGTTTTGATCATGTGCGGCATAAATCTCCAAGTAAAGCCTAATTTTTACAAATTCCAAACAATGTATTTTATTGCTTGCTTTCAGCTTTTCCAACCTAACCGAACCTCCTTCTGGCTTGAGCTCAATCACGATGAAGCGGTTGACAAGTGGCGACTCTACACTGACACCCGAGATAATAGAGCAAGTCAAAGTAAAAAAGAAAATTCTCTGACCAAAATATTTTTCGAAATTAATGGTAGCCTACACTACAGCCTACACTTTTGATTTTATCAACCAAAACCCAACTATCTAAGATTAACACTTCTTTTAGCGTATTTATTTTTTGTACTTGTTTAGATTTCAATTTTGAAACTCATCAAGGCTGACCTGCTGAATGTTGATGATGTCGTGTGCCACCTTGTTGTAGCTAGTGCCGACACGAAACACACTGTGACAACAATGGCTGATCTTGAACTCCGTCGCCATATTAGGTACTGGTAGGATATAAGAGAACCGGAGTTGCCTGTGCCTGATACTTACGGTATTCCCAAAGATTAGTTATTACTTTAGTAAAGCTATAAAAGGGTAACTACAGTTGGCATAAAGTAATAGGTTTTCAGTGTACGCTATGCAATTGCAGTTAAATGTTGTAAAAGTGCTTCTCACCACTTTGCTTTTTTTCCAGCGACGTGAAATGGAGCAACGTGGACTCGAAGCTATACCGGGTTTATCTGGGTGATGCTGCCATGGCAACGAAGAAACCACGTGACCCGGCCTCCAAAAGACAACCGGCTGATATCAGGTTTTATTGTTTCTATTTTGCATTTGACAACCGAAAATCCTGTCGACGTCTTGAGCTACGCTCTTTATTACGAGCAGCGCTGAGCCACGACACGCAATTGCTCATGATTTAGCTTTAACGACGGGTTTTCTGAAGAGTTTTTTTGTTGTTTTTTTCCTAATAGATTGACTTATCATTTAGAATGAAACTGAAGATAGTGACGATCCTGACTCGCTCCGACACAGCTGCTCTTCGATTCCCGCACACCATTCAACTCATCTACGATGGATTGTTTGGAAAAACCAACTCCAAGCTTCAGCTTCTAAGTGTGCAGTTTGTCCACAGCGTTGTTGATAAGTAAGCGTTGGAATAGTTGTGGAAAGTCGCAGATAAATACATATGTTTCCTTTTTTGTTATTAACTATTATGGGACAATAAGTCACTATTTGCGAGATACTAGCACTCCAGTAAACAAGAAAAAGTGTAAGACTTTGAGGTACAGTATGTAAATTGATAATGAGAAACGTGCCAATTATGCACCACCTCTTCGAAAAAAATTTTTGTCCACCCGTGGCCTTTAGTAGTGTTACGGCTAGCTATGTCACATTTTGTGAGCAATTTTTAAAAAGCTTACGTTTGTTTACTTGAACTTTTCAAAAGTAAAGAATTGCAGTGTTTATTAAGGTTACTGACAGTTCGGTAACCCCACTTCCGTTTAACTGCATCGATGTACAATTCGATGTACAAAATCAAGAAAGCCATTTGTACGCGCTGCACAAGACCTTCTGGCAGCCTCTGGTGGAAGCCCTAGCAAACAGTGGTGCCACGCGGCGTGGTGTGAACAATGGTTAAGCAGCACGTCCCCACTTCGCCAAGTATTCAGATCCCCGTCCGAAAACCAGCTGGGACATGGCCTCTCTAGACTTGCCTCATCAAGGCGTAACCGTTTGCTCACTGGTGTTGGACGCTATGGTGCAGACATGTTGCGCTGGGGCTTGGCAGAGAGTGCTGCTTGTGAGTGTGGCAAAATGCAGACGGCAGCCCACATTATCAAGGATTGCCGGCTATATAGACCACCCCATGGTATGGAAGGCCTAATTTCCATCGATGACGACACCAGGCAGTGGCTAACCAACGGATGCCCTGACATATAGCGACAATACGAGAGAAGAAGATGTACAATTGTACATTATGGCTAGGCCATAGACCATGAATATTAGTTTTAACTTTAAAGAAGTTATTTTGGGTTGATGTGGTGCATTAGTGCAGTACGTTTCATGTTCTTCAGTTGAGATGTGGACCCCCAGCTTTATATACTGTATTTCTTCGTATGTACACCAGCGTGACACTGATGCAATGACTGACGAGCCAACTGGAATTTTTAATCAAACTATTTCATGGTCAGTTGGTCACAACAAGTAACGCTATTTTTTCTTGTTAAAGATGCTCAGATCAAGTTGTCATGAAGAAACAATCTACTTTGATACTGGAAGCATTGCTCAAAGTAACTACAGACGCGAATGTGGCAGGAGCATGCAGGGGTCTTGCCTACATTGGCGTGGCTAAGTTGTGCAGAAAAGTGTCTGACATCTTCCAACAGCGTATCTTTCTCGTACAGTCGATGGTGGACGCTCTTGCTAAGGTAAGTTATCAAATGCCTTTGCAGATACCGTTAAAAAATTAGTGAAAAAACTTCTTAATTTTCTTTTTCTTTTAATTTTTTTCTTTGTTTTATTTAACCGGTTTGGTGGAGTGTCCGGCTCTGAATCGGTTGGCATGGGTTAGTTACCTTGTCTCAGATTGTCTGTCCGAGTCATACCAAAGACTTTCAAAGTTGTATTGAATCTTTGTTGCTGCTTGGCATTCAGTAAAGGCACTTCAATATTATTAGTGTCAGTATATCAATATTGCCAAGCATGTAGCGTAACGCAAGATGCGTATTCCTATTAATAAGTTTGTGTGTAGGAGGACGATCCACAACTGAAGTCATCCATCCGTGAGGCGTTGATAGCATTCTCCTACATCCTCCGCGACATCCCGTCATCCCATGCTACCGTGCAACTCATTGTGGAGAGCAGCATCATAAGTGAGTTGCGGGTTGTTGTGGACGTAAGGGGTAAACTTGCTTTCTGACGTCTGAAGCAAGACTTCCATCTGCCACAGGTTTTGCATCGCTTTGCTGCACGTCGAGCAATTTTCTATTTAGAAGGCGAGACAGTGTTTTACTTTAACACTATCTCGATGTTTAATATTTTTTTGGGATCAATAATAATCGGTTTAACCATGAATTTAAAGTTAAAGTTTTTTTTATCACCAAGCTTACCCAAACAGTCAATCGCGGTCCACTGATAGACCACCGACTCATCCAAGTCGACCGCGAGATTTGTATGGCCTAAATAAAAAAAATCCTGTATTGGCTTTTAATAAATCACCTGCGCCTTACAATAAGCTTTATAGTAAGATTAGTCAGAAGCCTTGTAAGTTTGTAGTATGCTCAGTAAGCAGGTTCTACTTTTCAAGGGGTACGATTTGAACGTATGACATGCTCGTATTTTCGTCAATACGAATTGTTTTTTTTTGACAATGAGCTGAACGCTACTGAGAGCTAGCGATAACAGTGACTGTGGACATCTAGCCAAAAGGAAACAAACCAAGACCTACATGGACATCATACAAGTGAAGGTTATTTTTGTTTGGTCTCAATGCCAGTTTGTTTCGTATGCAATGCAACGGTGGCGTTGACAAAGAAAAACATTCTAACCGTGCACGGGTTCTTCGAGGAACGCCTTTACCCGTCACTAAAATGTTAGATTTCAAAGCACAGCTTGCAATACGACAGTTAGTCTTCACCAAGCATAAAAACCATGGGAATGCTGCGACTACAATATTGCTTCATGTCGTGTCAGTTACATCCTTGCCAAGCACAAAAAGCCATTCAAAGACGGCACAGGTAGCAAAATCCGTCAATGTAAAAATTGCCGGATTTATTGCGATATTGTGAATGAACTTCTTGTCTTTATGGCGAATTCTCTTAAACACGCGCCTTGAAAACCATTGAAAAAGTGCAATCTTCCGGCAATACTACTACTGTATAATAAGGTGTGAGGGAATGGCTGTTTCTTCGTATTTGAGTGCCTCCACAAAGGACTTCTCTTTTTCACACTCAAAAATATATCTGTTTTGTTTCGGCTGCTGTCTTTCCACATGAGATGCATTCGACTTCCGTGAAAGAAATATATGTGCCTTCATCCTTCTAAATCCTGCGGGTGTTGATTTTGTAAAGTACTATATTTACTTTCGTTTTGATAGTCAGTTTTAGACTTGAATTTATCAAATCCAGCTGAGCTTTAGCTTATTCCTGAACGCACTTGTTACAGGCAATGATGAACAGCTACAGATGGTTGGTATTCACTACGCGTCGACCGTTTTCCCCAATGACGATGTACCATCACGTTACCAACTTCTTCTTGCTATAGGGCAAGGTCAGTTGTGCTGGATTTCATTGAACAATTTGTGAAAGTTTTTATTTTTTATGCAGAGTTTCCCCTCAAACGAATCGGAAATTGTAACTTATGTTTTTCCATTTCAGGGTCAGAAGTCGTATCCACTCACGCCCGCAAAGCCTTGTTCGGCGGTGACAGTCGTGATGATGGATCAGCAAGCACCACAGCATTACCATCCTTTGTATCGATGGTGGAATATGTTCACCAGAAGGTAATGTGTACGTTGTTGCATGGATACACCAGCACAGCGGCTTATTTTACACCATGGTACTTTACGGTACCATGACAGTTGATCGAACGACAACTTATGGAACGGCAATGAGATCAAGTGGATTGGGATATGGAGGACAATCACCCAATATCGTAATCCTCCAAGTGTCCCTACCATTCGATTAACTGTCAGATCACGTACTTGGACATGTACAAAGTTACTGTCTGACGAGTTTTTGTCGCTTACGAATTTTAATTCCCTAATTTTAATCCCGTTAGCATTTAACTCCGGACAGAATCTTAAATCTCTCCAGCTCAACCACTAATCATCCATTCCATCTACAGACGACAGGCAGACTATCGAGCGGCAGGGGGCATTCGATAGGTGGCCGCATCGTCCCATACCTGCCTTCCACGTTTCTGGCCCTGGTCAGGTACTTGCGCCGGTGCATGGCAGGCGAGACGGAAGATGATGACGATGTGGTTGTTGCCGGTAAAATTAGGTGAATTGATGTCGATTAAAAACTCGATTTGAAATGAGCTGCGTATGTTTTACCCATACAGCAAATCGGTGGTTTTTGAATCAATGTAAAATACGACCGATTTGCTGTCAGGGTAATTCTCGAATATTCAAGCGAAATTGTTCTACTTGTATGTCCATGATGTGTGTTTACAAATGCTTTTGTCCGATTTTGTCCAACGCGATTTGTTTTGTAATTCACGCCCAGCCTTGTGACCCAAAAAGGTTGCCAGCCCAAGTATTCATACAATTTGGGTGAAGAGATTAATTTTTTCAACCGTAACAGACAAAACCAAGCAACAACACGGCTTTAACATTGATGGAAGAAACAAAAAAAACTTTTTCTTTTGTCTTAGCTTTTTCATCGTGTTAATTGCCGTGTTGCTGTCGAGTTTCGTCTGCTTCAGTAATAATAGTTTAAAAAAGCTGTAGTGTTAAAGTTTACGTCGATGTGCACTCGTCTCGATTTCCAACTGTTAGCGTTAAACATCCGATAGCGGTTAGGTAGTAATAATGCTTCACTAGCACGTTTATCACAGGACGATGGTGGCGGAAAATCCATCAAAAACTGTTCAAGTTTTAAAGAAATACATCGATTTGTGCTTGCAGCTTTCAACTGCGGTATCCGGTGAGTAAACGAATTTTTATGGCTGTGTCATCAGTGCTTAGACTGGCGCGGGGGCGCCCCGCTGATCAATTTAGCAATCTCTTCGCTACTGTACCAAACATCTCCTTGGCATATTGCGTAAGAATTCATCTTGTAGAGAATTGTTTCGGCCACCCCCAATCTAGCCACGTCTAGCCACGCCACCACCCAATCTAGCCCCAAATCGGCCACCCCCACTAGTGGGGAACAAACCGACGATGGATTATGATGATTTAGTACGTTAGAAGCGCAAGACTTCTGTCTTCAAATATTTGACTTGTTCTCTGCAGAACCATTGGTGTGCCAGGGAGAATGTTTAGCTTTTTTGAATAATACAAATCGGATTATAATAACACTTTCAAGTGCATTGAAAGGAAGTAGAATAATTTGTATGCCGTTCCGAAGTTTAGTCACATGTAATTGTATTTTTACATATTTCAGATCCAATTGTGATGTCATACATACTTGAGGGAATTGCGTCATGCCCTGAAACCATCACTGCGGAACAGTTGCTTTTGCCGCCCTCTGGTGACACGTCTGATGTAGTGGCGTCGCGCTTGAAGTGGCTGAAAGATCAAATATATCACACGAATGACAAGGCAAGATATTGTTATCATCTGGTTGAAGAATATTGTTGGATATTCTGATAAATTACATGCGTTTGCTGATATACACTTTACTGTTGTTTTAAGAAATGTGATTATACACATTCTATACAGGAATATAATGGTAATTTAGTACAAAATAGTGTCAATAAAAAGTTTCCATAATCGTTGATTTTCAATCAATTTTCGTAGTTTTTCTAGGCCAGGGGTCACCAAACTACGGCCCGCGAGCCGGAACCGGCCCGTGAACTGATTTCATCTGGCCCGCCACGTGCTGCGGAAATAACAGCTGCACTACAACTGTTAAGGAAAAAAGTTACCAAAATTTTTGTAAAGGACTGACTTTGCTGTTTATCATTAGGCCACCATAGCCCACCACAAATGGGTACAGCCTGGGCCAAATTTGGAAAGGTGCAATGTTTTTTCAAGAGCACGATGCCCTGTAGTGTATCACAGCAGGGGATAAATTTTTCAGCAACCTTTCGATTTTCATCACAACTTTGCTATTCCACCGCTAACTTCGTTATTTATTGTGCTCAATTCAAGTCAATGGAGGTTCTAAATAATTGTATATCTTTTCGCAATATGCATTCGGCCCGCGGCAGTTAATCTCATAGCAATCCGGCCCTCAGAGAAAATAGTTTGGTGACCCCTGTTCTAGGCTGTGCTATGTAGCGTACACAACATGTATTGCATATTGCATTTATTGCAAGATTGTTTGAGAAATTTGGTTTTGTCGCTTCTGAAAACAACGACGATTGAAACCCTAGTTTTAAGATATAACGTGTGCTTGTGCAATCACTTACTACACGTTTTCATTTGCTTGTACAGATCCGAGTGTCTGCTGCCGAGTTATACGCGATAGCATTGCGCAGAGATGTTGGTTCTCCACAACGCTACCATCGATTTGTTTCCAATGTACTGCAAGACGCCAGCAGCCAGGTTTGTGTTTTTGCACCACCATTAGTCGTCATATGAATCCCTGGTTTGTTGTAACAACTCTCCCACCCTGTATGTTTGTCCCTTACATCAGTGAATCGAACTGTGCGTTGGAAGCTTGTGGTCTGACCTCTACGACAAAGTTGCGACTGTTCTTCATTGCTGTTTGATCAATATTGCTTCATGCCTATTTTCTAAAATTGTTTAAACGTCACAGTGGAAGTTATATTGTTTATGATACCCTTTTAGAAAATAACTATAGACGCAAGCTAGCACATGCTTCTACTATATGGCGTCAGTGAATTGCAATATACCGAGTGCATGTTGCAGAGATATGAAGTCAAACACGGGAGCCTGTTGTTGTTAGGCCACCTTGCTGGCGATTGGTTGAATACAGAGGAAGTTGGTGAGGGACAAATCGGTCGACGTCACTGCATCACGAAGATCATTTCATTATTAGGTTGGTTCATCTTGAATAGTGCGGAATGAGTCACGTGATTAAGCGACGCTAGTTCCAACCCTATTGTCCTGTGAAGATGAGCAGCGCTCTCCGTTCTACGGACAATAGAGCAGCTTGAAAGCAGCACTTCAACAACGATGGTTGTTTTTTGTCTGCGGCAGTGCTTCAAAGCTCCAACAGCCATGCGAGACTGTCACCATTTACCTTTAGAAAGTTTTTCCGCTGGTGAATAAAATTAAAAAAGCATTTTCATTCCGTTTGCGATAATATTATCTAAGTCGCTTTGTCATCTCAACGACCTGTGAAGCCATTTGACTTAAATTGGTTATTTCCTCATCAGTTGACGCGGCTGCCGAGAAACGTGACGTCACAATGTGTGGTGCCGCATGTTCGTCCATTGGTGAGATAGGTCGAAAAGCAGTGTTGCCCATTCCCGACGGTGCAAAGGAAGAATCAACTTCATCAGATGATAGTGCGACGAAAGAAACAACTTCGCAAGGTTGGTGATATTTATATACTTTTTAGAAATAAGTTAAATGATTTACATCAAATATAGTTGCTACTTTCTAAAAGAGGGATCATCAGAAGGTCCTTATTCAAATAGAATGCCTATTTGATATTGATTTATTAAATGATTTAAATGCATTTCTATGACTTAGGCTTACAGGACTTGAATTCTTCGTTAACTCACGCAGTTACATCGCAAATTAGATGTAGCTTTTATTGATTTGTTTTTACTAACTTAACACAAGAGCAAACGGCATTTTTTAAATTCATTTTAGTGACGAAACGTGACGTCGTCAACGTACTGCTGTCACTGTTGACCAGTCAAACGTCACATAAACTACGGGAGGTTGTGGTGCAGGCTCTTGGTCGTCTCCCAGTGGGCGATGAGCATTTCCCTCACACTGAACTTATTCTAACTCGACTTTTACAGACTTCGGAGGTATGGGCTTCTTAGTACATTTTTTTAACTTGTTTAAATTTATATTTAAAATGTAGGACATTTCACGGTTATAGACCTATCGTTTCTACGCAATAGCCACTGACTTTTCGTACGAGTGATCCACTTGCTCTCTATTTCCGTTGACAATCTTTATTGCCTCAGTTGCTACTTGTTCTTTCAAACGCTATATATTCACTTCCTTGTGCGAGATACCTTTGTTTTTGTACATAGTAGATTCTTTCATGACATGACTAATTTCTACGACGCCCGTGTAAGCCAATCCTGTGAAGCTTTTTATTGTCGGTTTTATGAATTCCCGTCAAACTGTTGGCCTGGGATGAAATGAAATTTGTTGCTCACAGATCAAGGACGTGGAGCTCAACTTCAGCGCTGGTGCAGCATTATGTAGTGTCGCGTTAGGCTCGCAATCGCCGGAGCAGTATAGCAGGTGGCAAGAGAAGCCGAGTCGTGACTCTGTCGTCACTGATGGCGACATGATGCAGTGGCTTATTCAGAAAGTCCTAACTGAGTATGTTGGCCATCGGGTTCCAGCAGTGAGACAGGTGCGAATCCACTCTTAAAAAGTTTTCATGGCGACAAACTAATTTCGTTCCTATTAAAAAACAAAAGCGCTCGAAATTATATTATGGTTTGTTAGAAAAGTTGATGATTGAAAAGGACGTTGTTCAGGATTTTTCTTCACATGAAATTGTTGGTTTGAATCTCAGGCTTCGTGCATCTGGCTGATGGTGATGCTTAAGACTGACTCGTGTATACGTCATCCTCACCTGCTGGATCGCTTGATGGATCTTCAAAACGCTTTCCAATCGCTTCTCGCAGAATCAGATGGTATGCCATTGCTTATATCTTGACTTGTGTTCGCCAATTGAACACATTTTGTGACCACAAAAGTAGAATCATATATGTCACACTTGTTCGCTCAAATCTCCCAATCAGACTTCCGACCCACCTCTCAAAACTCGTCTCACATGCCACTGTACGTTGATGACGTCTGTTTTTCAGGTTTCTTAGTAAATGTGGTAAGATAGCCCTTAGGTTATTTTTAGCAGATCATTTATTCTACAGAGTAACGACTGGATTGAAATGTCAGATAGCTTTTATCGAAAAGACGTTGTTTTGACGCACGCCAAACGGAGACCGAGGCCGTGCTTTCAGCAAGGGACATGCTTGAAGGGAGACAAGCAAATTGGCTTGCTTAATTTACGCGTCCACTAAATCTCAATCTTCAAATTTCAAGCATAGCCTAATTTTCATCTGGATTTAAAAAATACATTAAAACTTATGCGACTGTAAATTACCGTTTGAACTTGATCCAGATCTCACTCAAGACATCGCTTCAAAAGGCTTCGGGCTTGTATACGATCTTGCTGGTACGGACTTGAAAAAGGTGTTAGTGGACCAGCTCGTCGAGTCATTGACTGGATCATCCAGCGCTCCGACTTCTAAAGTCCGCATCATTGGTCAGGAAGGGAGTGGACTCTTCCATGGAGGATCAGTGCAACTTGGCAAAGCTCCTGACGGGTTGAGACATAAATTTCTTTTAATCTTAGTTTACTAAGTAAATGTTGAAGAAAAATGGATTTGTGTATTACAGAATGATGCTAAGTTGTGAAAGTGCGGTTTTTAAATACAGTGTGCGGTTGTAAAATTTTATGATAATTCACTCAAAAGCCTTGTCGCCATTATTCTTCTCTTCGCCATAAAGGTCTCAACGTTCACTTTTATAAATTCGTGTGCAGTTTTTTTCCATTCATTTGTGTAGCTTTTCTTTTGACTTATATTCATCTTCAGTACAAACCTCTCCACATACAAGGAGTTATGTTCGCTGGCGTCGGAACTCAACCAACCTGACCTTGTCTATAAGTTTCTCCATCTTGCAAACCATCACCTCTACTGGAACACTAAGAAGGTTTGTCTTACAATTCAGCACAACAACCAACGACTGTGTTACAATGCAACGACAACAACCAAAGATTAATCGATAATACTTTTTTGAAGACTGATCATTAATCAAGTGCTTCTTTTAAAATGTTGTATAATTTCATGTTTCAGGGGGCGGCCTTTGGAGTTCGCAGCATCGCCACGGCAGCCAGGGACCAGTTACAGCCCCATCTTCCCCGCATTGTGCCCCGATTGTATCGCTACACCTTTGACCCTCAGCCCTCGGTGCGATCGGCGATGACATCGATTTGGAATGTACTTGCTGATGATTCAAACAAACTGGTGCGTTTTGGAGAGATCATAAACTTCGTCCACAGCATGAAAATGTTGATTACTTGAATTGGAAAGCAAAATGTTTATCTTAAGTTTTTTTCAAGTTCATCATGTTCAGTTTTAAACTCACATCTTTTGAAATTGAGCAAAACTAAATTCTTCACTAAAAAACGTACCGGTAATCAGAAACCAAAATTTTTGTCGAAACGAAAAGTTCCACTTTGTTTTGAACATCCCTAAAATCTGCCTAGTTTTTTTTGCAAACCTGAATCATACGGGATTAAGTATGTTCTTAACCGACCGGCGACGTCTTTTGGCTTACTAGATAAGAGCTATTGTACCCAAGAAAATAATTCACAGTAACACGTCCACTTGGTGACTTTGCATGATGTCCGGTTTAGGTTGCAGAGTATCTGGAGTTGATCGTGGACGATCTTCTGCGCAGCGTCACTGACAAGGCGTGGCGGACGCGTCAGGCCAGTTGCCACGCGCTTACCAAGCTTCTGCAAGGCGGCACGACTCAAGGAAATTCGAATCCACTTGTTGCCAGACTTGCTGAATTGTGGCACAACATGCTACGTGTGCGAGATGATATCAAAGAAACTGTACGAGACGCCGCACAGGACACTTGTACTCAACTAAAGAAGGTAGTCCTTTGTCTTGCTACACCCGATTGCCGAGAAACACATGTTCCTGATGCATTGTATCATGCAGGTCACCATCCGCATATGCAACGAAATAAACGGCGGCTCCCTACCAAGCGACAGTTTGGCTGAAATTCTCTCTGTTCTACTCAACGACGGCTTGAACAGCAGCGTGGCTGAGGTCAAAAGCTTGAGGTGATTTTGTTTCATTTTTAGAACGTAAACTACTGTATAAAAGTTATTGACGCCTTCTGGACAATGGATATTTTCCTAATGAAGTTTTTTAATGACTGCGCTATTTTACCATATTTGATGGAATAAAAAGCCAAAAGTTCAACTCTCAGTTTGAGATTGAACTTGTAGGTCTTAAAGCCTTGACAAATTTAAAGCCCCATGTGATCTGATTTGGTTACTGCATTATCGTAATTCTTTATGTCTTTTGTTTTGTTTGAATTTCAAAGCTGCTGAATGAATAACGTTACGCATATGATCCTTCAGTTTGTCGACTCTGGTTGAGATATCGAAGGTGAGCGGTGGATTGATCAAGCCCTGCCTTGCACAAATGATAGGAAAGCTTCTAGAAGCTCTCAGCGCCACCGAGGCACCGGTAAGATTACAACTTAATTTTCATGGACGATATGGCTCTTCGTTCAAGTCGGTTAGAAAACTTTGCCATATATTTTTAGACTAGCAAGTCTCTCCAAGTTTATTAGATTTATGATATCTACTTCTACAGACTTTGGCGCTTGTAGTTGACACAGCACAGACAGCACGTTTCACAATTCTACTTTAAATGCTGGTTTGTTTGTTTCTTTACAATGCGCCAGGTGCTCAATTACGTGCACACACGCAGCAGTGGCAACACGCAGGAGGTGTTGGACAGCGTGCGTGTGCAGTCAGTGAAAGGCAACCCCCTCATGGAAACCACCGCCCGATGTTTGGAACAATGCGACGAGGACACAACGAAGGAAGTGGTCGCTGTGTTGGTGGATGTTGCAAAGCGTGGGGTTGGCCTGCTCACGAAGGTGAACAATTGTAGCGGTCGAATAGTAGCAGCTAATTTGAATTTTCTAACCTGCCTGATATTGTTAACAAAAGTTTAGTGGCCGTGTCTGTTGCGGTTTTAAAGTTACTTTTTTTGTTTACGATTGCTGTGGTTCATAATTAAGTGCGACACTGCATCAGTTTTGTCATCATTTGTTGCTGCCAGTACTTATCCACTACTAACCTTCAACAGGCGGGCAGCTGTCACGCCATTCAAACAATGGTCTCCGTGTGTGGGAAGGACTTGACACCGTTCTGTGGCAAACTCATCAGTGCATTGACAACAGGTAAGTTGATTGGACAGTAGCAAGCACATCCTTCATTGGCAAACTTTTTCATCATATCAATAAAAGATCACATTTGTTCCGATGGAAACTTTGTCAGAGCAAATTTGAAGCAAAGAAGTCGCCTGCGTCACATGATAAACATTGGGTTGCTTTCCTGACGAAAAAAATACCTGGTTTCATCACTCTAAAAAACAAGTAGGAAAAATTAATACGCATCAAATCGACTTTTACTATTTTGTGGTCGACACACCCTTAAAATGCTTTCACCACAGTCCAAGTTATATTCCTGTATTTTCATGCAAGATTGTGTCGATCTTTCCACAGGTGTCCAAGATCGTTCCCCGGCGCTTCGTCGCATTTACTCGCAGACTATTGGCGCCGTGGCATCTGTTGCAAGTGACAACTCTGTGGAGAAAACTCTACTTAAGATGAAGCAGTGGTATATTGATAAAGACGGTAGGTATATACTGTAACTCCTGTCACCGCAATATCAAGCTTTGTAAGGAGTAGCTCTAATAAGATGGCAGTAAAGTAAAAGTAGTAGAAGTCCAGTTTTAATCCGGTGATGTCCCGGGGACATTGTCCCCGTTACCGAAGGTGGCCGGATTCACCTCCAAGTGCCGCAATCGCCTTCACACCATGTCTCCACATAATCTAACGCGTCCTCTCTTGTCAAGCCCACCTTGCTACTTTCCTCCTCAACTTGCCTTTTCTACGTTTTCTTGGTTAAAGTAAAGGCATTAACTATGCCAATGTGGATATGTTGATTGTTTGTACCTAGACAACAAAATCTGTCATTTTTACAGTGATTCAACGTTTGCAAACATAAAAATGACAGATTTTGCTGTCTGGGATGTTTGTTCTTGCATCTTTTTTTAAAGATTTCATTAAAGCCTCGCCGGATCACACTCATTAATTTACTGGTCGACTTTATCTTTCAGACGAAGATACGAAGCATGCTGCTGCCAGTGTCATCCATTCGATTGCTCAGAAGTCCCCGGATGTACTCAACCGTCATGCCACTGTTGTGCTACCTCTGGCCTTTTACGGCACTCACGAACAGAAGCAGCTAGATGAAAGGTAACCTAGAATTCGTTGAATGTTTCCTGATGTTTAGGCTTCAGAAATTTTGTTGTTTCTGTCATGAGAATATATGTTTGAATTTATGCAATATATGAGTATCTTGGACCTTCAAAGTAGATGTAACTTTCAAAGTTTGATGTGCACTGGTATTCACATTATTTTCTTTAACAATTACGTTTCATTTTGTGTCGCATGTGTATTTGACCTTACGGCTTTAAATTTTTAAGTTCACTGGCATACTGAAAAAATCCACGATGTTTCTCGCTCTTAGTGATTGGTGAGAGTCATTTGAAAACTACTGCAAGTTTCCACAAACGTTCCCGTGCAGTTTAAAATCTTTTCTTAGTTGCAATTATTATTCTGCTGCTTCCAAACAAATTTTATAACTTCCATGATTTGACAGGAACAAAGAAACCGATGTTTCAATGATGTGGAAGGAAATATGGGAGGAATTCACTCCAGGTGAGGCTCCTCCGTCTGGTTGGCTTAGTTAATCTTTGATCTAAATCAGGTTTAAATGTTTTAACTTGTTAATTAACAGCAAAAACCGACAAGAAATAATCATGCGCTGCTTAAGGTTTCACGTTAAAACAATCCCGGGCTTGGTCAACCGCATACTTATTCAAATAGAAATTCTGTTTTTTTTTCTGTTGATTGAAACTGAAATTGCTGTTAAAATTATTGGCTCTGGCTGCTGCATTGCACATTTTTATTTTCAATTATTACCTTGATTCTGATATGTAAATGTACACATTTGCATGATAAAGCTTGTTAGTGAACTTTTCACTAGTTTTCATTCACATTCACTTTCATGACTTATTACTATTTTGATTATCTTGTAGGTCTCGAAACCGCCTTGCGATTGTACATGGGTGAGATAACTGAACTCTGCTCTACCTGTCTTCAATCCACCAAATGGCTCACCAAGTCACAAGCCGCTGCTACACTTTCTCACATGGTCAAGAAGCAACATTCTCCAGCGGTTGTCGACTCTCATCTTTCCTCCATTCTGCAGGTAGATTGTACAAGCTCTGAAGTTGTGTTCTTTGCCATGATCGAGACCAAAAAGTTCGGCTTTCACCAGTCTGGTTGAAAAAGCTGTTATCGTTTGCTTTATAGTTTATACACAATCTTTGTGGTATCTGAGTTGAGAACTGCATCGTCGTTTTCTTCACCAGGTGCTCTTGGAAGGTTTACGTGGTCGAACGTGGGAAGGCAAGCATCATTTGATCGAAGCCTTGCGAGATGTGACTGTACATTGCAATCTCAATGAAGAACAATTGACAGCGGTAAGAATGAATCCAAAAGCAGCAAACCTTCATTTATCGAATTTCTATTGTTTTGGGCTCGCAAGCGATTAAAGAAATCACTTTCATTGATTCCTCAGGTGGTGACAACTCTGGAGGGCGAGAGCCAACGTGGCAAGCCGAGCTACCGCACCATTGCAGCGTCATCACTTGCCAGTGTTCTGGAAGCACAAAAACTTGACGCTTTTGATCGATTTTGGACGATTGCGTCTCCTATCTTTTCTAAAGTATTATTATTTTTTAATCTTTTGTTGTCGTTTTTCTTGGTTGTAGACTGTGAATGTTTATGCGAGAGTATTGTGCTATAGTTAATTCTGGTAAAACGACTGGAACTTTTGTACCTCGATGTCCAACCGTTCGAGCCAGGCAGCAAAATACGTCATTTTTACATTAATTCAACGTCTGCAGACGTTGAATATCCTGAACTATGGTATTGCCAGAACCTGTATGGTGGATATATCGTTATGTAACGACACACACTAACCAGCCAATGTTTTTAAACTTTTCATCCCAAACGTTGCTGGACGTTGAAAGGATGTAAAAGTGGAAAGTTTTGAGTTAGTAAATGAACCCTTTAACACGTTTTAGTTTGGGATTTGTTGACTTGTGGATTCCCCGTCAGTGTTGTCACCGAAATATTTGCAGGGCAATTCTTCTGGGAACAGCAGTGATGACGACAACGACAGTTCGACCAATCAAAAGGATTCTTGGCAAATGAAAGAAAAATATTTGAAATCTCTTTCCCGCGCTTGGTCTGCGGCATCTCAATCCACTCACGGTCAGGCAGCCGAGTCTAAATTATGGTGTCATTGTGTCAATATCTTATGCTTTGTATTATGTCGGACCTTTCATCACCACACTCCTATGTTAAGTCCGTATGACATTTGCCATCAACTAATACTACGTAATATGACTGTTCATACTTCTTATGTCATCGTCATCTTCAGTTTATCCAAACCTAAGATGACGATCTTTAATTTTGCTTTCATCACGTTTTGAGACAATCCCTATTCTTCCTTCCAAGTGGATTGAAGTTTTCTACTTCTTGGTGTGTTTGTTGACATCTGGTCATTTTTGTGCGTGGAAAGACAAAAATGTTCTCGTCTCTTCGTGATGAGTTTTCCATTTTTGCATTCACGCAGTTCAGCACACTACAAATACCTAGACAGCAAAATGCGTCATTTTTACATTTATTTAACGTTTGCAGACAATGAATCAATGTGAAAATGATGGATCTTGTCTGGGTAGCAACTTGCAGAATAATGAACTTTTGACCTCAGGCGATCACTTCAATAAGGTTTTTACCGTATTGGGAGACTACGCATCACTGAGCACCCACGCCATGAAAGTGACGTCTCTCCAGTGCATTGCCTCTATGCTTCCTCACGTCATAGACCTCCATGCGTGCCACCCAACAATGCAACCTATAGTTTGTGACGTTATAATTCCTCCACTGTGCAATTCATTGGGTATGTAGATTGTAGAATCATGCTGGCCGCTTGTATGTTGTCGCACAAGGTTTTGATAATTTGTTTTCTTGTGAATTGTGTGTGACCATGAGAATCTTTATTCTCGTTCTGAGAAAACCTCTGTGGAAGCTTTAAATCTGACAATTTTGCATAGTTGTACAATGTATAACTTTATTGCATGGTTGTCTACATAGGCATGTCGAGCTGTTTTTGAAGTATGTTGTTTAAGTGGCAAGTACACACCCCGAGAGTCGAACCATCGTTGCTTGGTCTTCTTATTGCTTCTAATAACCTTTGGTTGTTCGTAACTAAAACCATGTCTGTTGCTTTAGAAAAACAGTGATTTTGTAATAATTATAATCTACGCTCGTCAAAATACAGTAGAATTAACCCATATTTGTCACAAAATAGAAAAACAAATGTTCTACTTTCTTGTTTACACGTCCGCTTTCAGGTGATATCAAGTTTGCCACAATAAGAGAAGAAGCCTTGACTGCGATGAAGCCTCTGGTCGACTTCATGCTATGTACGTAATGATATTGTACACCGGGTAAATGGCTGAGTGGTGTTGTATGCTCACATTTGAAAAACGTTAGTGTGACGCCTATTGCTCATATGTGGCTGTGTTTTCGCAAGGCACTTAATAACTTGCTTGAAAATAAACACAAAGATTAGGTTGTTTTTTTTATTCACGTTTACTAAACTAGAAAAGAGCAAGCCTTGAATGGGACAAAATGTCGTCTCTGCAGTACTTTCTTTGACGGTCAATGATACTACCTACTGACTGAATCCATATTTTCCAAGTACTATGTGCCTATGGCTCTTCAAACCTTTGTTGAGGTGAACTTACCTTGGATGATACTAAATTGAATTGTGTAGCTATCATTGCCAATCCTGCTTTTGCATCTTCCTGTTCTAGCATCCCTTATCCCATCTTCTTAGCCGATTATTATCTATTTTTCATACTACCTTACATGTTTTTGTTAAACCAAGTGTCTGTAAAACTAATTGCAAGGTTTTTTCAGGTAAAGAATGCCAGCCTGACAAGCAGTTACTTCAGCCTCTTGTTGAGGCGCTGACGTCATCACCTCTCTGCACAAGCTCCTCTCCACAGTATGACGTTGTCATGAAATTGTTGAAGCGTTTATCTGAACCTCCTCCAGTTACATCTATGATTACTGAGGACACTTGTTGAAATTGTTTTAATATTTTTTTTAAATATTTGTTAGTGTTGAATGCGTGTCAATCCTTGGCGACGAGTTGTTGCCTTGTTGAGAGCTTTTTACCGATTTTAATGCATTTAAACTAAAACTTTCAATTGTTGCAGCAAAAAGATTGCTTTCAGGTCTTCTACCAATCTTGTAAACGTTTTGAGCATTTTGGCATGCTGAACAATTTGAATATTTCAAACGGTTCAAAACTATTAAAGGTTTTAGTTTGAATTCAAAAATTTAAAACTGGTTGAAGACCCAGGTATACCATCGTCGTATGAGGGGTTAATGACATCACACTTCAACTTTTGCAATACAGTCAGCAAACTATTGTAGTTTAGGTGGATGCGCTCTTTGTACCCACCCCACCAATCACACACATTTTTTCGATATATAAGAAGTGTGCAATAAATCTGGTTATTAATATTTCACTGTCGTTTAACCCTATCTTAGTACGAGCTGTTTTCGTACGCGGAAAGTACGTCATGGGCTATTTTAGCCCGTGCTAATTAATCGCTAATAACAGAAGCTATGAAAATCACAGAGACAAAATATTTCACAAGATAATAGCCATGTGATTGTGCATTGTGCGTATAGAAATTAAATTTTTCCAACAAATTTATTGAAATAAATTGTTTGAGATGAAAAAACGTCAGAAAGTCGGTTTTTATTCTAATTTCCCGAAAATAGCTTCAAAATTGGCCGTTCGAACGCATATTTTTGATAGCATTACATAGAGTAATGCTAAACTAAACACCTTCAACTGGGTCATCGTAGTAAACGAACCACTTTTTAGTTAATATAATTTCCGACTGGTAATGATATCGTTACAACTTAACGTAACCCAGCATGAAAACAAGAAAGCCTTCTCATAATGACCTCACCACACAGGCTATAGATTAGCTTCATTCTGATGACAAGCTCCTACAGATGGTCAGACGAAAGTAGTTTCTAGAAATACTGCTACTGCAGTTTTGAGAAATAAAAGACTCTTTCCTCGTCATTTTAAAGTTTTGTAGCCTACCACGAATCAATGTGAGACTTAGTTAAGCTCTCTATTCTGTGAATGAGAAAACAGCAAGATCAAGCGGCGCTCGTTCTACTCGGGAATGTGTCGAGTGTCGATGGCACCTAGTAGATGACATTGTTCGTTGTTTTGCATCAAATCGGTAGACATTTAAGTACGA
Organism: Aplidium turbinatum; assembly: GCF_918807975.1. Taxonomy (NCBI): domain Eukaryota; kingdom Metazoa; phylum Chordata; class Ascidiacea; order Aplousobranchia; family Polyclinidae; genus Aplidium; species Aplidium turbinatum. The sequence continues at coordinate 42,956,424 of NC_137472.1, read as the reverse complement.
TATTTAAAATCCATTTCAATCAGGTAACAGGCTAAGCATTGTAGCCTATCTGGTTAAATCCAACAATAGCGTAGGCTCAACTAAGACTGCTGAGAGGCTGATGACTTCCTGCCCTCCAATCTAGCATGGAAAGACCTGCTCATACGACGACTACGAACTAATGTTATAGGCAGAAGTGGCCACCCGCTACTTTTAAGAGTAGTGCGCTACCGCTACTTGGACCAAACTAGCGCGCTACCCACTACCAATTTACAAAAGTAGCGCGCGCTATCGCTACTTTTGTATAAAAGGACACTGGGAAACACTCTTCAAGTTCCTAGTGACGCAAAAATGACCTTGAAAACGAATGTTTCGAAGGGAAATTTGTTACGCATCTTTTAAAAACACGAGCATTTCAAAATGAGAGTCACTAAGTCCTGCCCGCTTTGGCTTAAGCACATCTTTTCCAACAGAAAAAAGTCTCCCTACCGCAGCACTGGAAGGAATGGGGTGTTGTATTTAATGAACAGATGTTTTAACTCGGTATTCGAAAAGCTCAAGGACTTGCTCCTGCAACCAAACCGATTATATAGGCTAGCCTATATAATAAATAAACAGATGAAACCAAGCAACCACACGGCATTTAACATAATATATTAAACTGAACATATACTATCTACGAACGTTTTCGGCCATACACATGTTAGCCCTTTTCAAGTAACAAAAAAATAACTGATTTTACATCGATATTGAAATAAATAACTGATCTTCACACTAAATTTAGTGTGAAGATATGGTAGTTTTGCATACTTGTAGAGCAGGGGTTCTTAACCTTTTTTGTCTCGTTTACCCCTTGCCGAATGAAAAAAGTAAAATTTACCCCCACCGTTTTGGTGGCCTCTTGTGATGTCATCGTGTCCAGTCAACCATGCTTCACACAGATAAGTAGTTGGAAAAAGTATAATAACTTCGAATGCATGCTTAGTTAGCGTAGCTGCGTAGGAAACTCTTCGACTAATCCCCACCAAAACTTGGAATAGTCACCATTGCACGATAAGAATTTGGAACAAAGCGTTGTTGAACATTGAAAATCAATCAATTCATCTTTGCAAAGATCATCGTCAGCAATACTTTCTAACTTGACTTCGAAAGGATGAGTTATCCAAAGAGCAGTAGGCTACTGTTAAAACTTTCACCTTCGAAGTAACCGCCAAAGTTCTTTTTTAAGGCGACAAGGTGCAGCATATGTCGACTTCGAGGTCAGAAATCTCGTTGCGACTTTTTAATCATCAAATGTCGGAAAATTTGCGTAAATTCCTTTTCGAACTCTTCTACTCCACAGATCTAATTTTGTCTGAAAGCCCTCAATTTTATCATGTAGGCCTACATCTATAATGGTAACACTTTTTCCTTAGAGAGCCACCGAACTTCGGTGTGATAAAGGAGAACAGAGTGTAGGCTACTGAGTACTGATCCCATCTGATCACAAACCACTTTGAAAAGACGATGATTAAGAGCACGTGCCCTGATAAAGTTCACACATTCAACCACATGCTTCAATACTGCTTTCAAATATTCTGGAAAGGTTTTACCTGCCAGTGCATGTCGATGAATAAGGGCACAGTGAGTAGAAATGATGTTCGGTGCGTGTTTTTCCCCAGAGTTGTAAAGCCAGACTTAGCACCGAGCTACTGTGGCAGTGGCTTCACCACAAGGGTTGTTTGGTTGCCTATTTGCCAGTGATGTACGCGCATACAAAAGTATTGACGCCGTCAACGCAAACGTTCGAAAAACTATACGCCGTATGCGTCAACGCAACTTGTAAAAAAAGTTGGCAGCGTCAGCGCATACACTAGCACAGTAGCGTAGCCAGCAATTTTGAAAGGGGGGTTTCGCCTAAGACGACACTCAGCGGCTGGGGTGCCTCCCCCAGAAAATTTTGAAAAATTAATTTGAATTTGATGCATTCTGAGAGCATTTTCAACAGAAATGTGGGTATGAATATTCCTGTAAAATGGTGCCGTCCGGTGGCATAGCAAAAGGATAAGATCATGTTTTCTTCGGCATTTTTCGGAAATAAAGCTAAGTCTCTATGTTTTCTTGTTGCTAATTCTTGGCTGAGATGTTTGAATGTTTAGTATTGGCAAAACTCGCTCTTTTAATGCAGTTTTGTATAAAATTAGGCAATTTTTTTTTAGACTGAAAGCATCATTCTCAATATCGTGACGTCACACGCGTGCCAAAAGGGGGGGGGTTGTAACCCCCAACCCCCCCCCCCCTTGGCTACGCCACTGCACTAGTGCAAACTCATTTTGTTTGCTAGGTGCCAAACATTCACACGGTATAAACCACTCGAAACAAACAAGTGCCTTTGCCGGTTATTTTGAATTTCCACGAAGAAACACAAGCATCTGAAAGTGTTCATCTGACATTTTGCTGCGTTTTGGTTTCAATATGTCTTTGCCCATTGAAAACATTCTTTCAACCGCAACACTGGAAGGTATTGGCGTGTTGTAGCGAAAAAAAGTATTTTGGAAATCTTTCGTTGGAAAAGCGCCTACGGTTAATGGTCCTTTGTGTGGCCTCTCTTCCAAGTACGCTTTTACAACCTCGTCTATGCTGTCTTCGCCAGTGTCCTCATAAAGAGCATGGAGTAGCCCACGGGGTTCGTTGTAGCTGGCTTCCTTCGTCTGGTTGCAGTGGCTTTCAGCCTGAGAGTTTTTTAACAACTTTGATATGTGGCGAGTGCCTATCAAGAAAATTCTAGTATTATACTAACTGTCGCTCCCTAAAAATCCATTATAAAAAACACTATTTTTAAAATGATTCCGTTTGAATAAGACTGATGTTGCTTTTAATGCCATAATTCTCTCAGTAAGCTCTATGCTTTTTTCTGATAAGATTTTTAAAAAGTGGGTTAATGGAAGACAAAACTGCCAGGCACAAGCAAGTTTAGATTCTGAACTGCACAACTCTTTGTTATTAGCATTCAGGGATAGTTAGCATTAGCCTACTAGTGTTATTAGCAGTAGGCTACTCAAAAGCCTCTCACAATTGGCCCATGGATGTATGTTTTGCTAAACTGCTCATCAAGTTACAAAACATATATAATTACATACTTACGCAACAGAATGTATAAATTGCCAAGTAAAAATTACCTTAGCTTGATAGTCTACTGTATGTAGGCCTACACATTACTACGCTACATAGCCTACAACAAGAATAACCGGCAAAGGCAAAGTAATGTACTACATATAACATACAGAGTACAACATCATGCAAGCAATCACGGTCGGAGACTAAATATTTGAGTTTGTTTAGATACATAGGCTGCACTGCTCATTGCCTGAGAAGTTTCTGATTTGCCCCAAAATCAAAGACTTAACTAATATAAATTAAAGTGCTCACAATTGCTTACAAACGCCTTCAACACTGTTTGACTAAAAATACTTCACACTACGAAGCCAAGTCGTTGTTTACATTTTACATGGAGCGACATTACCAACCTACCTACTTGCTTGCTTACATTATATTCCTGTTCTGACCTGTAATTTACTAATTTCTCAGTAGGCCTAAGTTGTTTTAACTAATTCTTTTTTTTTTCTGCAAGACTTCAGTCTCCACGTGGGACTCTAGCGTCAAAGGCAGTAGTGCGATATACAAACAAACTCCAGCTGACTGAAGAATTATAGATGACACTGTGACACAACACTAGAACAATGGGCAATTGCAAGACGTCAACATTTCGCAGTTTGACAAATAAAATTGCAAACAACAACTAAGACATTAAAAAGTATGCGTTGACGCTATGCGCTAAAAAACCGCGAAAACTTTACGGCGCAGCCTCAAGCGCAAACTATTCAAAAAAATGTGGCCGCAAGCGTTAGCGCAAACAAAAAGTCTACGCCGCAAGTATGCGGCGTAGAATTTGCGGCGCATACGTACATCTCTGCTATTTGCAGAGGTGGGTACCCGCTACTTTTAAAGTAGCGCGCTACTCGCTACCGCTACTTGGGCCAAAATAGCGCGCGCTACCGCTACACGCTACCAATTTACAAAAGTAGCGCGCTACCCGCTACTCGGCCAAAGTAGCGCGCGCTACCGCTACTTTTTGCGCTACTTTTGTCTAAAATGACACTAGGAAACACTCAAGTCCCTAGTGACGCAAAAATGACCTTGAAAACGAATGTTATCATTCGTTTACGCTGTCATTTTAACGTCGTTACAGAAAGCACATTCTAAGGGAAATTTATTGCTACCGGTACCGTAGGCTACGCATCTTTCAAAAACACGAGCATTTCAGAAGGAGAGTCACAAAGTCTTGCCCGCTTTGGCTTAAGCACATCTTTTCCAACAGAGAAAAGGCTCTCCACCGCAGCACTGGAAGGAATGGGGGTGTTGTATTTAATGAACAGATGTTTTAACTCGGTTTTCGAAAATCTCAAGGGCTTGCTCTTGTCCGAAAAAAAGGCGTCCACAGTTGCTGCTTTCTTCTGCACCGACGTTTACGGGATGGCGCCAGCACTCCAAAAAATACATTCTTGGAGTCATGACTGGTGTTGGTGTCACATCTTCTCGGTATCAACCTGGCTTGATGTCTCCCGCAACAGTCGAATTACATCGATCTTGACTTTTTCTCGCAGTGCGTCAGCATCATCCGTGGAAACGTAGCCTAGTGCAGAAATTGTAGCCACAACGTCTTGAAGGAGGGATGAAGACATGATGCCATAACGCATTTCATGTCGTTAAAGCACTTGCTAAATTGTTTCTTCACCCCTTCAAGGACTTTCACTTTCAACTCCTCACAGGTCACAAGATCACTGATCTCGGTCAACTTCTTCGCACAAATTGTGATGGTTGGAAGCAAGACTCTGTAATGAGATGCGGGAGAGTTGAGCCAATTTTTGCGTTTGAGCCCATATTTCCGATTGTATGGTTGCTGGTCCAAATGTTGTGTGCTTATGTTGAAGTAGAACCAATTGGCTTCCAATCACTCTGATTAAATGTTAGTCAATATCAAAAGTATTTTTAGAATTTAACTTTAAAAAAGTTTTGCCAAATGGCTCAACTCTCCTGCACCTACAGGAGAGTTGATCATAGTGTTAAGGAGAGTTGAACCGGATAAGGAGAGTTGATCCATGTAATGTAGAAGTTCAAAGTTAGAGTAGCAATGTTCTGCAAAAGCCTCATAAACCTTGTGAGTTATAGGCTAATTTGTGCTTTCGACAAACAATCAGTGCAGTTAAGAATGACTTTTTCTGTTAAACAGTAAGCTATCTGTAAGCCTAAAGTAGGCCTTACTGTATATTTATGCACCACAGAATTTTATGAGTGCAGACTTTTTTTAAAGAAAACATCAAGCTTGTAAGCAGTATGCCATAAAATACACCGGGATTTCTACTCGTAGTAGCTCTGAAGAAGATCTCCAGCGTGCTGCTGAAGCAAATGAACGTGGCACCTGGATTCGATCAGCTGCAAACGAATTTGGGGTCAACAACAGGTCCACTTTAGAGCGATATATTAAGAAACGCAAAGAAAAACGTCATGACAATTTTGGATACAAGAAATGTAAAACAGCTAATATGATATTTACAATGGAAATAGAAACCGAGCTAGCCAATCACGTGAAAGACTTGGCCTCTACCTATTATGGCTAGTCAAAAGACAAATGTCGCATGCTTGCCTACGAATTTGCTGTGAGAAGTAACGTTGTTATTCCCGATAGCTGGAAAGAAGACAAGAAAGCAGGACAAAGCTTCTGGTTGGGATTCAAAGATCTCCAAAAGTTGTCGATACATAGCTTAGCCTACTCCTGAAGCGACATGATTAGCAAGGGCAACAGCATTTAATATTTTTCTCGGCAGCCGATTTGTAGCAAGAATTGACAGCGATAGACACGTGTTTCGCCCATGAGGCTGGGCTCATCAGTATGTTTGTTTGTTTTTCATATCTTTATCCTGCACTGCGGGAAAGCGGACTTGAGCGCTATGCATCGGTGTACGCCTTCCGACGTACACCTGACCTACGCTGCAGCCAACGGCAATGTCTATTTCCGGTTGTATATACTCTACTTATGACTTAAATTTGGTACTACCCATTACTCGAAATCGATCACTGGGTAGAGGCAATTATCGTAAAGTTTCTTGCCCAGAGAAACAACAGCAAGTGCGAGTGGCTGGAGTCGAACATGCAGGCTCTCGACTGCGAGCCCAACGCGCTAACCACTCGGACACTGCTGCCTAATAGATACACTGTTGGTACCTTCTTCGATAAACTTGCAACTGAATGGATTGCTATCATTTCCAGCCACAAGACATATAGCCTGTATTTAGACTACGGTACTGTATTTAGGAAAAACAAGTTTTACTCAATGTGTCCGCCATTTGCGTCGATAACAAGTCGGAGACGCTTCGAAAAGGACCTGCGAAAGTCACAAATAACTCTTTGAGGTATTTAGGTCCATTATTTTTTCAGATTAGCCTTTAGCGCTTCCAAACTTTGGTGGTGTTTAGTCGAAACCTTCTTCTCCAGGTAAGACCAGATACCAAAGTCCAGGAGGTTCAGGTCTGGAGATGAAGTTATTCCATTATTCCGTGGAAATGAAGAACGGCACATTATAGCTGAAAGCCAGTTTTGCGTTCTTTTTGCTCCATGTGAAGGGACAGAATCTTGTTGGAATGACCAGTTAAGTTTTTTTGAAGTGTTTCTTTGCCCAAAGCAACAATGAACCCTCAAGAATATCATTTCAGTAGTTTTCTTGGTTCAATTTCACTCCTTGGTCCAAAAAAATCAATGGACTCCTTCCTGCTGATTCGTTGACTGCGGCTGACACCATCACTGCTTTTGCCGCCCCTTGTCTCCGAGTGACTACCCGGGGTTCCATGTAACCATTTCTTGACCAAACACGATCATTTTGACTGTTAAAATGATGCTAGACATCAAATTTCTTCTCATCGCTGAACACAAGGTTTGGCAGCGTGCCCCCTCCTTCAATGCGTGAGAGCAGAATTCTGGCTCTGGAGAGACGTTTCTCAATAGTATTAACATTTAGCAACTGTTTCTTCATGTGTTTAAATGGGCTCATCTTCAAATCCTTCTTGAGATTTGTGAACAAGGTTCCATAGGCCACGTTCGCCTTCTTTGCCAGTTTTTGAATTGGATCTCTTGTAACGTTAATTATTGATGACCCTTGTAATAGATAGCCTAAGCCGTTAGGTTAGCTATTCAATCACAGTATAACAAATAATTCAGCAAAGATAGCTTGGGCTCTCTTGTAGAACTCACCACAATGCCTGAAACATTTGCATGATTGGCTAGACTGTTTTAACAAATAGGTTGAAGCAAAAGTCCAGTTGTTTTGATGCTTTTGCTTCAATAATTAACTGTTGCAAGCAAGTAGGCCTATAGGCCAATCGTTTTTAAACATGAAACAACAATTTAAACGCTAGATCTGTAGATTTGAGAAAAAACAATTTCTTTAACTAAAAGGGAGAGTTGAGCCATGTGGTTCAACTCTCCTTGACGTGGTGGTTCAACTCTCCTAATCGTAGCCATTTTGAATTTAGCGTGGATTTCTTCAAAACGCTTTTAAGAAGCTGCATGGTAATTGTTGCATACAATCACCTTTTCCAAAGGTACCCTGCACTATATTTGTAATTTAAATATCTTTTATAGATCTAGAGTTATTTAAGCAAATGCTGAACTTTGTCAAATCTACTTTTTGATACATTTTTTGCATTTTCAAAGATAACTTTCCGTGGCTATATCTTGAAACCTTCTTGATAACAGTGAAGCTGTAACATTGTTTTTTCATACCACTAGTGACAGTAGAGTGCAATTGTGTTAAACAGAATTTCTGCTAGAGGTGGTGGTTCAACTCTCCCTGTGCCTCAACTCTCCTGCATCTCCCCTACGCCTTGGACTCGCCCTGGAGAACGTCTATTCTAAAGCCTGGCAGATAGGCTTCATCACACGAAGATATTCGCCAAAGAAGTTGACGTCAGCTAGAAAAGACCGAAGCTTTGCAACCAAACCGATTATATAGTTGCTTGACCACGCCTACTTTGGAAAAAAAATAGCACCGCTACAGCAGCCGCTACTCCAACTAAAAAGTAGCGCTGCTACCGCTACTTTACCAAAAAAGTAGCGCGCTACTGCCCACCTCTGCCTACTTGGTTTATCTTAGAAATGAAAATGCATTTGTTGCACTATCTGTCACGGAATCTGAAACATTGTTCATCAAAACGACATTTTCACAGACCAGATTGTCATTCAAAATTGCATTTTTTTTAGCTTTTGTTGGCTGCATAGTCAAGTGGTGAGAGCCTTAGCCTGGCGTTCGAAACGTCGTCTGTTAGACACTGCTCAAGAGGATGTGGCTGTGTCTTTGGCAAGACACTTAAAGGCATGCCTAAAGGTGGACACAAAGATTGGATTTTTTGCCTTTTCTGGCCTGCACTTAATCCTATGCTAAATCTTCATCTGCTAGACGTAGCCTAAGCCTGAATACCAAAACCGACTCACCATTTTGTGCACGTGGCTGAGATTTTCGGACTGCATACCACATTATCTACCAATGTGCTGTATACCCAGTGGCTCCGAGAGGGGGGGAAGTCGGGCCAGTTTCCCCCCTAGCAAAACATTGTAAAGGAAAAACGAGTAGTTTTTTGTTTTTGCACTTTTGAGGGGGGCCTATTTTTAGTACTAAAGAAAAAATGCACCAACTAAATAATCAACAAATTCTTAAATGAAGTGCGTAGTTCCAAGTATTTCTCAATCATTGTAAATGTCACTCTCGATGCTTCTCATCAAGAACAAATCATTTTCGTGTTAAGATAGGCGGTGTTGAACAGCTTCAAGACGTAAAATCTGAAGCTGAAATCATTTCTGTATCACTGAACGGTTTCGATTGTATTGATAGTTTCAACTTGAAAACTGGCGATGTTTTAGCTAAGCGGGAACTATTTTTGTTTGACAACTGAACCTTAACTTCAAAATCTGCGTTGGCCAGGCATAGGATGTTGTATCCAACATAAGTTATCTGGGAAAGTTAAAGGTATCAGTCCAAGCACGATTAAAGAAAGTAAATCCTGTGTATTTTTTGTTTATGGATCATCATCATCATCAGCCATTATCTCCGCCTGCAGCAGATTGCGCATCAACATGAGTTATTTGCTTCCAAGAGTGGCGATTTTGAGCCAGCTCGCCCAGTGTCGCCAAGTTGAGTCCGGTCCATGATTGGATGTTGTCTTGCCGTCGTTTTGGTTGTCTGCCACGTTTTCTTTTTCCTTCCACTTTTCCTTCTGTGCAAACTTTGCTGATTCCGAATTATGATCTTTTAGTGTGGCCGAACAGTTTTAAAACTTTTGATTTTATTAACTTATTGCTGCAATTGGATGTAACTTTGCCATAGTTAAAAGATTTTCTGTTTTCGTGTGGTCAAGTAGCCTTTTGTTGGTCATGCTTCTCATGATGTGATTTTGGATGGCAGTGAGTTTTTTCTTTATTAGAGTTTTTTGTTTATGGATGTTGTTGCTTAGGCTAAATCTAGTTGGAATTCACAATGTTGCCTACAGACAGCGTTGTTCAAATATCTTATCATTTTTGGAGTAATTGATTTATCTGTAAGCTTGTGGCATCTTTAAAGTTATAGCCCAGTCAGAGGAAAAATTCTGAAAAATCTAAAGAAAGCTGTCCTATCATCTTGCAAAGAAAATTGACTTCGAGAATGTAATCAAGGCGTGGTGCAGTCAAACCCAATGCTTTGCATTACCCTTTTGCACTTGGAGCTCCAAAGACGTTTCTTAAATGCATCAAGTTGGAACCAACAAGAGCTTGATCGTAAGCTGAGTCAATGCTAAAGTAGCCTACAACTAGCAGTTATGAATTTGTGACTACTTTGCATTATGTGGATTACGGTCCTAATCAAGATTCACTGATGCATTTAATGGAATTAAAGGAAGTTGTAATCTAAGTAAGAGAAAGCTGAGAAGAGTAGGCTACTACTCGCAAGCTAAAGTTGCAGTGGCAATTATAAAATTAAAAGAAAATGACTTTGTTTTCCTGAGGACAGAACGCTTTTATAAGTCCACTTAACTAGCTGAATCATTCGAAGGAAATGTATTCTACCCTACATTGCAAAGAATTCGATAGTTGTTGAAATTGACAAACGTATCAACAAACTTAAACATATCGTCGATGAGTTTGAAGTTCCATGAAAATTTCATGGTAGCCTATGTCGTGAAGTTGCGGGCATGTGGGACAGATTTAAACCATTTGTAGGCTACAACAATGACATTTTTCAAGACATTTTGGATGAGTTGTTACTTTTGACGGAAAGCCACACAGCAAACTTCAGCTGCAAACCAGAACGAACCACCTCATAATCTCTACACAAGGAATCGTTGATTGCAACTTTCGAAAGGTTTTTCTAAATAGTTTTGTTATGATTTTTTTGTGTTACGGTAGCTACCTCCAACGGTTGTGCTTTGAGAACGTGGTTTTAGCAATTACTGAAATTTGGAAAGAATTGTTTGCGCTCCAGTAGGCCTATGACTCAAAACCGATTGAAAAGCCTAACTATACGAGCCTAACTATACTCGTAGCCTACATGTTGTGCATCAATTCAGACGTCGCAAAATTTTATCATTTGATGCTGTGATCCGTAACTTTGCATTGCAAAAAGTCCAGAAAGAGTTGAATTAAATCAGGGATGTCCAAAGTCCGGCCTACGGGCCAACTCCGGCCCACGAGACGTTTTTGTATGGCCCGCGCCTGTTGTTGTACAATGTGTTATTTTTGGCCTGCAGACACACAAAAATCAAATAAATTCAACTTGCAGTTTTCAGAAAAATTATTGTGGCTGTTGGCCCGCGAACACTTATTATCAAGTCTGGCTCGCGTGGAAAAAAGTTTGGACACTCCTGAATTAAATGCCTGATTGAATTATTTTCGTTGCCTGTCGGCCAATTGTGTGTTTACAAAGTTTCCTAGACAAAATAGTTTGCCTCAATGGCATTTTTGCTGCAAGTGTAATCCAGTGATTATATATTGATGATTTTTACATTGAACGAAGTTCTTTTCGTGCTGAGGAAAGTAGGCTAATTTCAGCTTAACACGAACATGCAATGCAATATTTGCTAAAAAATATTATGGGGCCCATTTTTCGTGTTGTTTCCCGACCAGTGCTGACTTCTCTCGGAGGCCCTGTGTATACCATATGTAGATTGTAAACCAAACAACGCTCGATCAATACACATGGCTGCTGTGCTCTGGCTTGGCTGCTGTGCTGCTGTATCCATTGGCTGCTATGCCTGGATTTTACAACATGATCTGCCGCGGCTTCAAATGCAGGAAGGAGAAGCCTGAATGGGACAAAAATTGCATTGATTGAATATGAAAAGTTTTGTATATATGATAATTTTTTATGGGTGTAGAAGTCATGTCGTGCAGCCTTCAAAAAAGACTCCTTTAAAGTGGTGAACACATTTCCCCTACTCCTTTTTTACAAATTAATCTTTTCGAGATTGCTTTTTGGGACGCGTTTCCGCTGTCAAAGTTCAGAGGTCAATCTCGAGTGAAAGAAGCTATTTGGTTTTTTTTTGGAGGCGCTGCTTCGTAGTTCATACTTGTGATTTGGAATGGATGCTGTTGGACTGAAGCGGACTCATGGTAGGTTGGCGATTCAGTAAGCTTCCAAAGTGTGGTAGATTAGAATAAAGCAACGAGGTCCAGAATGAGCAAACATCAAATGAAAGGACTATTGTGACATGCCTTTTGCAAATCTTCCAGTTATATTAGTATGGTAACGCTACGGTAGCTGCCAAATACTGGTACCACAATGTGTATTGTACTTTTTGTGTTTAGAGCAGTTTATTTCATTTGAGTGGTAACTACATCTTAGTCATTGTGGTAGTGTGCTTTTGGTTTAAAGTAGAAAATGAATAATTTATCACTGTGCGGAAGTGCAGCTCTGGTCGATCCACTTAACATGAACAACCACGTCCTCAGTTTAACCAACCAAATGCCATCAACGGTGGCTACAAACTTGTCTAATTCAACTGGATCTCCGGTTTCTTCTTATTCTTCATGTTAGTATTTGTTTACATTACAGTATGATCTTTTTCATTTATGTGTAGCCCAATGTACCGTAGGCTACCACAGGTAAAAATTATATCAAGTGTCGCTGATATCCCTTTAAGCTTTTCATACATAGAAAGCAACATTGTTAAATAATAAAATTTCCAGCCTTAAAAGCCAATTATGATTTCTAGGTGTTTGCCTCTGAAGAATATGGCAATCCTTTTACTGTAAAATTTGCGTACGTAGTTTATCACCTCATCGGCATTAGAAAAAAGTTCTTTGAACTACGAAATCAGACACACTAATCAATTATGGTTCTTAAAATCTTAGGATGCATGTTAAAGTTAAAGAATTCATTGATATAAACTACGGAGCTGGTATACAAGTTCCCCCCCCCCCCCCCTTGGTAACTCATGACAAAGACAGGACTCAACCAAACATATAGGGTGAAACTACGGTACTTTACCTTTGCTTTACTGTTCACACACTTCAATCCACATGTTTTGGTCAATTCCTCTTTGTCATGAGTTACCAAGGGGGGGGGGGGGACTTGTGTACCAGCTCCTTAACTACATAACAATCTGTATATTATTGGTATACTTAACTCGCTTGTTTGACGATTTTACATTTTCTGTTTATATTGTAAGAATCACATAAACATTTTATTAGCTTTGCATGTACGGTATGCAATTTCAAATTTTGTTTAATTTATACCGTAAGCTTTGATATTTTGTCGTCTTAATAGAATATCGATTTAACTAAGAATTATCATTGCAGTGGCTGTGAGTGGCAATGCAAATGTAGTCAATGCAAATCTGAATGCGATGCCTTCACTTGATGAGTCAAAAACAAATCTAATTATAAATTACCTGCCTCAAGCTATGACTCAAGAAGATCTACGCAATCTTTTTAGCTCAATCGGAGAACTTGAATCATGTAAACTTATTCGTGACAAACTTACAGGTATAAAAGAATTATTAAACAGTTGTACTTTAAAATTAATATTTCTTATTGTTCATTGGTTCTTATTTTTAGTAAAGTTATGAAGTTTTCTGCATTTTTTTATTGAGGTTGTTTTATTTTCCATATTATAAGTTCACACTCACAGCACCAGCTGATTTATCACAGCGGATTTGATACTAGATATGTTTTTAACTTAGATTATGTTGAGTTAATGTGCAATTATATTGTTCACTACAGTATGGAAATTGCTTAACAGAAAGTTTCATTTTCTTATAAATTATGTGTTGTTGAAAGCTTGATACAAAACAACTTACTTTTGTTTAAATATATTTTGTGCTTAAGACATTATAACCAAACACATCATGAAATATTTTCAATAGCTTTGATAATGATAACATACCTGGCATCAGACTGGCTTATTTTACAGTCTCGACATCAAAATGACTTGAAGCCTTTCGAAAAGATTATAACACAACATTGCATTATGTTCACAGGTCAAAGTCTTGGATATGGTTTTGTGAATTATGTAAAGGCCTGTGATGCAGAAAAGGCTATTCACTCTCTCAATGGACTGCGAATGCAACAGAAAACTATAAAGGTGCAATCTCTAATGTCAAGATTGATTTTTAAATTGTGGTATTATATTTTACGTTTCCACAAGTGTTTTTGTGTGAAAACTTTGTTGTATAAATTATAACAAAAATTGCATTTCAGGTTTCCTTTGCCCGACCAAGCACACCACTCATCAAAGATGCAAACCTCTATGTAAGTGGGCTTCCCAAGGCAATGACCCAAGAGGATTTGCAAAGAATATTTCAGCCATTTGGACGAATTATCACATCAAGAATATTAGTTGACCCAAGCACAGGTATCAGAGTGAAGTAGTTGTTGAAATACTACAATTCAACCGTATTGTGAAGAGTAATGCATGTTAACATAGAAAGTAAGATTACTTGGAAAGATCACACCCATTGATATTTCAGTCAAAAATTTAGCCAGTATTAAATTTACTGTATAATATAGTGTAGAGAAAGAATTAACAAACCAGTTATTCTGGTTTTTAAGCAAAAGAAATAAATTTGTTGTCAATACCTCTTTAATAAAAGTGGAAAAGTTATTTTGTTAATTAATCAATTATAAATGTTATTGGGATGGTTTGCATATCATTAACCTTAACATCACCATATATGACTTACGTAAAAAAAATCTTCATGGAAGAGTTATCTCTTTCATATTGTCGTTATTTTTTGGTTATGTGCACTGCTTTATTTCATTGTATTTTCAGGCATGTCACGTGGTGTCGGGTTTGTGCGATACGACAAGCGGCCAGAGGCAGAGAATGCGATCACATCCTTGAACGGAACAATTCCATCAGGAGCAAAAGATGCCATCACTGTCAAGTTTGCTAATAATCCTTCCCAGAAAAATCAGCAAGTCTTGCAAACACTCTATGCTGCTGCATCACCCACACGACGCATTGCAACACAGAGTGCAGGACCAATTTATCACCAGCCTCGTAATTTTAGGTAAATAATTTTATTTGAATAAGGAACTTCTGGTGATCCCCCTATTAGCGTGAAGCAGGCTGTAGAGGTTTTAGGAAGTAATAACTATGTTTGATGTAATTTGCTCTGCTTGGCTTTTTTGCTTGGCATTGAGCACTTTTTGTAGTATTGATAGGCTAGTATTGATTGGTTAATTCTATTATGTATCATATATTTCAAGTTGCACTTGACAGAAATGACTTGTTCAGCTATTTTGCACATGTAAGTTATTTTTATTTTATGGTGCACTAAGCTGGTGGTTCTCAACCTTTTTGGGTTTACGGCACCCTACAGAAGAGATAAACAGTTAGTGGCACCCCTGCACTCCTGCAGCGGTTTGTTGGAACAAACCTTAACCGTTTCATACCAAAGACTTTAAAAATAGTATTTATAATCATTAGTTAGCACATGATTTCGTGAACAAAGAAGCTTCAAGATCAAGCAGCGCTATTTCTAATCTTGAGGTGTGCGCTTGAGCAACGCATTCTAAGGACTGCTCTTCATTCAGCGGCACCTAATGAATGGAATAATTCCCCGGCAACAACACTTCTACAGTCGAAAACTTCCTCTGTCAATCTCTGGAATGGCCTGTTTCGGTGAGTCCGATTCGGTGAGTCCGATCTCTTAATGGGGGATTTTTTCAGTTTTTTTTAAATTATCGGGTACCGCAGCCTAATTATCATTGCCGTTTTAGGGTTAGGGGTTAGGAGTTAGGGTTAGAGGTTAGGAACTCACCGAATCAGACTCAACGAATCGGACTCACCGAATAGTAGCAGACCCATTAATCTCGGTAACCAGCCATGCATCAAAAGCCTCTACAGTATGCGAAACTACCAGGAATAACATATCAAGGCTTTGTCAGTCCGAAAATGAAGATTTAAAACCAATTAACCTCTAATGTGCCAGTGTGGAAAAAGTGGACATGTTTGCTTTGTGCCTTTAGGAAAGCCAATTAATAATAACAACTTCAGAAATCAACATAAATAAAGTAACACAGCAGTTTTACTTGAAGATTGAATGCCACTCTGAAACTGCATTTTGAAAAGAATGCAAAGTAGGCTATTTAATTATTTCAAAGTCAGTATGCAATTTGTTTGTTTTCTGTTAGAATCCTATTTAGCCTATATGTGGGATTGTGGGTGCACATTTGTTGAAGTCACTCTCATTTCTTCCTTGACTATAAGTAGCCTTTCAATTTTTCTGTTTCGATGTTCGTCAAAACAAAAAATCCAATCTCGCATAGATATGCTGTGAAAAGCTGTAGTAAAATTACCAATGCCCTTTCTCCAACCCTTCTGATGCAAAGAAAAGTCCTTTGCATAGCATGTACGAAAACTGAATCTATGTCTGGAAGAAAAAGTTGTTGTTTCACGCCGTCAGACAAGATCTTGTGGTTGAACTGTATTTCAAATTCAGTGGTAGTCTGTGTTTTCCAGAAGAAAAAAAATCCCAGCCTAGAAATTGGCTTCCTTGCTTTCTGCATCTAAATATTAAGCAGTCAATCTTCTTACTGCAGCCCAGAGCATCACGCAAGCTCTTGCCATCACAGGGCATTTGAGGAGATGTTGTATCGTTTGCTCCTGTCCACATTTGCAACTTTTGCTTCCCAAAGAATATCCCCAGTGTCGTATCAACGTCTTACATCTTCCAATACCACTTCTTAAGCAATTGAGGTACCGGGCTAGTGTCAGCCCAGCTGCCAGATCTAAGGTGAAATGCGCAAATTTGGGTTTTATTGGGGTTGTCACACAGGTGGTTCTCCATGTAGTATGTTGTCAGCCCATCCAAAGCATCGCTGAGTACTCTCTCCGTGGAAGACAAGTGTTTGTGTTGCGTTGTTATACACAGATCGTGAGCGTATAGGAAGCTTCTCGTGAGCAGTCAGTGAAACCTGAACTCTGCATAGAATCAACACAGGAACAACAGGGTTTTTCTCTAGTAGTTTTGTAATTGAATTCATCCATGATAGGTTAGTTGATTATAATATTAATTGCAGTATGAAGCGATAACAATTGCAGAACAATGAAACGTAATTACATTTACAAGGGAAATAGTTTAATACAGTACTTTACTATTTGCATAGTTATACCTACAGTTTATTGTTAATTATGGCGATTTAAACATTTTTTAAGCAATAAGTGTATTTATATATATTTGGCATGATACAAAGAACTTCACAGCTTGAACAAGTCAGACTTAAAGTATCATGTTCTTGTGTTTATTCATTTATTTTCTAAATTTTTTTTTTTTAGTTATAAAATTTACCCCATAATCCAAGTTTGTTAATAAGTTGTAACTCTGTGAAAGGTTGCTGAAAAATGTTTTTTGACCATCAGCTTTAGGGGCCTGACATTGTTTGCAAAGAATGAAATATTTTAGAAAGATCATCTAAAGGAATTAGTTGGAAATGCCGCTTAACCACCTCTCAAATGAGTGGTGGTAAGGTTAAATTTTTATCCCTAATTACTTATCTCCACGTTATCCAGCATCAGAATGTCAGTTCATGATTTGCAACCTATGATTGTTGGATTGGTAAGAACCAATGGAATGATTCACGCACGTTTTGATCCCATGCTAAAAACCTTTTTCATGAAAAAGTTTATTTCCTGTATGCAGTGTCTGTAATTCAAAGATGAAAGTAGGGAAGTTTTCACCCTCGATTTTTTTTGGAAGGTGTTAACTAGTATCATAACTGGACTGACATTATCCATTTTCAATCAGAGGCTTTTTTGCATTACTGTCAGTGGTGCTTAGCCTTCACTTCTCCATGCAATATAGCAACAACTCTCTAACCTAACTGAGATTGCAGACTTCTATTCAACACTGCATGAATGACAGTGAGTATAAACCATTAGAGACTGGTCAATTAGCCTAGCTGAGTTGTTTCATGATTAACCGATCAATTAGTGATATTAATTCATGCTGCATAATTCACTGCCTTCTAATATGAAGCTTTTTAGCTGCATGCCAATAATACGGAGCTTGTATATTGATCCTTATCAATTGCAGACCAGGTGTCAACGATCTTCTATCTAACGTTAACATGGGGCTAGGTGTAAAAAGGTAAATTATATGGCAACTAACGACACTATTGTCTTTGATTTCCACGCTTTGATTTGTTGTTGCTGTGAGTTGATATTTGTCATTTACTTGTTGTCACTACTCGTTGTGTTCAATGTTTTGTTGCTTGATTCAATCTGCCGCCCGTGGCACACACTTTCACTT
Organism: Aplidium turbinatum; assembly: GCF_918807975.1. Taxonomy (NCBI): domain Eukaryota; kingdom Metazoa; phylum Chordata; class Ascidiacea; order Aplousobranchia; family Polyclinidae; genus Aplidium; species Aplidium turbinatum. Next base: position 42,938,632 of record NC_137472.1, on the reverse strand, counting down.
CCTCACGGTTATTTTGAGTTTATTTTTTTTCAAGTTTTGTTTCTTCTCGGCCAATTCACAATTAACTTTCGTTGACATTGCTTAAGTTCTTTTTGTTTTTTGTAGTACGACGTTGTTCTTTTCGCCATGCTGTTCTTTCAATTCATTTCAAGTTGGAAAATGCAAACGATGTGTTCCCAAAATTGATTTCGTTTTTATTCGATCTCAGTTGGCTGCTCTCTTGTGTTGGCTCATTTCATTTTTTTTGCGACGACATTGATTCTCGATCGATGTCGTTTTCCTGACCGCCACCACTCTTGTTATTGCAGCTGCGTTATTGTGTAGAGGTGCAATCTTGGAAGAAGTGGAAAACGAAAGCGTGTCTGTTTGACAATCGGCCCTCCGACAGGATTGTGTTGCTTTGAAATGTATGTTGAGCTATAGCTGAACAATCAATTACTTTAATAACAATTATGAAATACTAGTTATGAGGGAATTTAATCACTTCAATCGTACTTACGGTTGAAGTGATGTGTTTGTTTTATAATCTATAACTTCGTTGTTCGTACTGACATAGAGCGTCACCTTACCCGGATGTTCGTGCTGCATCATTGGTGGCTGCATGTGGTATTCCTGGTGCTGCTCCCGCGTTGCAAATTGCCAATCCTGCGGAGTACGCTTTAGCGACGGCATCTGTCCTTTCTCCTGGCTTGACTGCCGTTGATCCGTTGAGTGGACTACAAAGCGTTCCAGCATTCCCAACAGCATTTCAAGTTCCAAGCGCTCCACTGGCATTGTCTCGATCAATCCCCGTCTCGTATGCTCAATTCGTTCAAACTCCAGAGCTCGGTGCCAGTTTGACCAACATCCCTTCATTAACGCCTATGCCTTCCGCTGCTCGTCCTCCCAGTCTTCCCGTTGTCGCCCCCACACCTGTTCTCACGCCAGTGCCTGCCACCACTGATGCTGCACCAGAGGTTGCCGCCACGTCGGAGTTGACCACACCTGCCTCAGCATCATCATCGCCATCAACTGTGCCAACCACGTCATGGTAAGATGTGTTACAACTTTCAGTTGTGCAACTTTTAGGAATTCAAGTATCAGAACAGAGTCCCTTGGACTAAATAGTCGTTATCTGAAAGCGCAGAGCGTTATTTTAATAAAATACTTTTTATCTTCCATACTCTATAGCTTTGCCGCTTTGGTACGGAAACGCGTAGCAAACAAATAAAAAAACACTCCGCTTGACTATTTTCTGTAATTCGTTCGAAAGTTTAAACTCTTGAAAGATTACTTTGTACATTTCTTTTTTAATTATGCAAACATGACATCAAAATTATGATACGTTGTGTATTATTCACCTGTCATCATTTGGTTCTCATAATTACAGTAATATTCGTTTCCTCAGGTTACCAACTATTTTCTACTTTAAAGTATATGCGTGAATCTTGTTTGACACGTATAAGTTAATTTTTTAAAGTGGATAGCTCAACGTTTACCACGATTCTGCTTCGATTCAAAACAGAGCAAATACATTGAAGTAAACATATTTCCGTTTGATGCAGTGGTTCTCGACTTTCGTTATGTTACTGATTTTAAGGAAATTATTTTTTGGCAAATATGTGCGGATTTTCCAACATGGCTGTTTGTCCTATTAAAACGTATTTTGATAGTATTTATTCGCGATGAATCACAAGTGTGGTATTTCCAACTTAAAAAGCATCAGTCGTATATTGACTCAAATCAGTTTACGGAAGTACCATTACATTTCAAACTACCAAGTTTCAAACCATTTTGGTAAAGTTTTAAAGTCGAGAATCGCTTTTTTTTATCATAAGTGTAACTGTGTATGTCATGCAAATGTGCAAGCAAATTGTTAATACGATAACTTGGCAAGTGTTTGGTTGCGACTGCAACTGCAGAATGATGTTTGTTTCTTTTGTTTTCATTATTATTTTTGCTCAACATTTTTTTTTATTGAAACCAATCATCATTGAGTTTGAAGATCATGTGGTCGTACATGATCGCGATGCTACCAAAGACCGGAATGGCCCGTTTCGGTGAGTCCGATTCGGTGAGTCCGATTCGGTTAGTCCGATTCGGTGAGTCCGATCCCTTAACGGGGGATTTTTAAATTTTTTTTTAAATTATCGGGTACCGTAGCCTAATTATCATTGCCGTTTTAGGGTTAGGGGTTAAGGTTAGGGGTTAGAAGTTAGGAACTCACCGAATCAGACTCAACGAATCGGACTCACCGAATAGTAGCAGACCCACCAAAGACGTCTGTAGCCGACTCCATTAAGTTGCTCTATTGCTGCCAACATGCACGGTTTAATATATTGTGTTGCAGTCATTTTATTTTCAAGTCGGTCGTGGCTCTGACAGAACTAGGAAAGGTAATTTTCAATGGAAATCCACCCCCTTGCCTGTCACTTGCTCTACCGTTTTCATTTTAGAAGCCTTCAACACTTGGCAAATCAATTTCCTAATTTTGCTTGCTGATTCTGCCTAAAAAACATTCTAACTTTAAAGAGCTTGCAACAAATGGCTGTCAAGGGATATTAAAGATTCACATGTAACAAGAACGTTTTGGCGTAGCGTAGGGGTAATATTAGACGTAGCTTCTAGATAAGGTTTGTAGGAAGTGTTCAAAGTATTTTAACAGTAATTGATATTCTCTTATTAACAACATCGACTGCTTTCTTTCATCGTAGGTTGGAGAACTAAGATATTTTGCAACACTACGGTATATGTTTGTTTTTAATTCGTTTAGCTTGGCTTTTGTAGACAATACTCGATGGCATAGCACTTCCTTTCATTGTAATGTATCTTCTGTTGTATGACGGTTTTGTATTCTTGGGATGTGTTGCTCGGTGAATAGTTTGGCTGGCTAATATCTGGTTTGATATACTGTAAACTTACCTGCGTTTTCAGTTTTAGCCAAAGTTTGAAACAGATTTTGTTCAATATTCAATTATACATTTATACAACCCTAACATTCGCACTGTCTTGTCAAACTTAAACTTCTACTTCAAAGCATGGTAGCGCCGTGGTCAATCAATTTTGTATATGTAATAATTTTGGTACATCATGTTTTGTCATTGGCTGAATGTATAATTTCTTTAAAAGCACTAATTTTTCACAAAACTTGTCCTCTTCGGAACGTTTTGTGTGGCATGATTTTGATGTGTAATTTTTACAGTGTTACTAACTTTTTGTTGCGATGCATGCTTTTGGGTTGGTAACTTTTTTTCAAGGTAACGCACGAAAATTTTTATATCATTTCTGTGAATGTTTTTCTTTTTCTAAGTTTAAGTTGTTCATTAATTTAATTTTAGTTTGTGTTGATTTAAATTGTTTGGAAACGTGACGAAACAGAATAAGAATTTTCGAGCTATAAGCTAATAAAGTCTATGATAGGTACTCCCCACTCTCCCCTGACATTCTCTCTACAATGGGGGTGCCAAGCGCATCTGGCACGTCCTCCACGTTGATCGGGCAAGCGTCGACGTATGGCGTTTGCATATTCGTATACAACTTGGCACCCGAGACGGACGAGAGCATTTTGTGGCAGCTGTTTGGTCCATACGGCGCCGTCACCAGCGTCAAGGTTCGATCGTATGGAAGTTATCTTCAATTAAGTTTTCCATACAGCTTCACCTTGCTAATTTGTTTGCAGATTTCTACACACATATGTCAACGATGGAAAATGTGTTTTTTTGCCATATTTCTATCTCTGGCTAATTGTACTATGTCGTATTTGAATTAGCGTTGTTTTGCCAACGCATAAACGTCACTGTTGTGACTCTTAAGTTGAAAAAATCTGTCATTGAATGTTATTTCATGCTTTATTAAATTGGGATCGAGAATCTCATAACCTGGTATTGAATTTATGTCCCGCGTGGCAATCAACAACAGTATCATTGCTTACTATAAAACGTTTGTGCGGTTTTAGATCATCCGTGACTTTCAAACGCAGAAATGTAAAGGGTATGGTTTTGTGACGATGACGAATTACGAAGAGGCCTTTCCTGCAGTGTGCAACTTGAATGGCTATAAGCTTGGTGACCGTGTTCTCCAGGTAAGTCATTCTTCCTTCTCAACGACAAATAAGTTCAAAATGCAAATGACCCAGACAGCAAGTCAGTCGCTTTTAAATTGATTCAACGTCTGTGGACGTTGAACCAATTTAAAAACAACTGATTTGCTGTCTGGGAAGCGGCTTGACCACGTTGGAACTATTTATTTGCCGCTGCACTGTGCAAGCATTCAGAATTGTGCGTACCCCTGACAGTAAGTCAGTCTTTACCTAGATTTAACGTCTACATACGTTCATTTAGTGTAAAAAGTGACTGGTTTTCTACCTGGGAAGTAAACCCGACCAACCAGCTTGGTGTAAACACTGCGATGGTAGCATGAGGCGTTTATTGCTCATTTCCTGCTTTGTTTCCTTCATCTGTTGGCAACCACGCAGCGTTTTCGACAAAACAGAATGCAGAAGACGTTAAGGCTTAACGCAGCCAACACTTGCATGTGGCGTTGCTTTCATACCAAGCTGGTAGCCTGTTCTGCTGCCGCCCTTTGTGACTCATCATTAACTAGAAAACAGCGCCCAGTAAAATTAGTCTCCCTATTTTTCACAGGTGTCGTTCAAAACTACGCGGCAAGTGAAGTTGATGCACTAGGTGACAGTATGGAGTCGTGCTTTACGAAAAAGTTCCTTTTTATTTTTGCTTTGTTTCATCACCGATTTGTTGCTTGAGCATTTGTGACGTCATTTTTAAATATTTATTTGTTGTGACTTTTCTGTTCTGACGTAAAGCAGTCGTAGTGACGTAGTTCCTCGAGATGGACTCCACGGTTGGAACAGGTGTTGAATGTTAACTGGAATGGTGGCAGAACAAAGCTCAGCACGTGAAAAGGAGAAAAGCGGCCGATAGTGACGTCACTGTGGAAATAGTTGAATTAGCATCGAACGTCGAAGCTCTCAATTTTAACCGGGTTCCTTTCATTTGGTTTTTTCTGTTTCTCGTTTTTGTTCGAAACCTGTGTTTTCTTCTCGATTTGTTGTTGAGCGATTGGTTGATTTCTTTCGTGTTGCTTTATTTTAACTATGTTTTACTCTGGCCAGCGATTGGGCGATCCGCCGTGGCTTATATTTTTAGTTTTTACTCGTTTCAGTTCCATTCGATGACGTCACTGCCATCATTTTAAAGGAAACCCCTCGTTGTGCATTTGCTCTAAAAGTTTCCGCCAGCCCTTGAAAACAGCGAGAACGTGCAATCAACTGACTCGACGATCAAATTTGCCGCTCTTGAATTTAACGTCTCGCGATGTTAGATCAAGCCCAGCCGACATAAGTTACCCCGCCATGCGTTGAAACGATGCAAAACAACGGCAACTTTTGCCGTCTGGGACGACGCAGATTTGTCGTCGATAGACTCATTTTGTTACTCTGACATTCCTACCGCTCCCACGTCCAATCAATGACAAGCCAGGTGCCTACTTGCCACTATGTCAACTTGGAGTCCTAAAATTGACGGAAAGTAGAGTAGCAGCTGTGTCGTTGATCCAGATTGGAGCGTAGCAAGCATGTACTGCCTGTGATATTATGTCGTCATCTTGCCACTCGATTAAACGTTTGTTGTAACCGGAAGTCATGACGCGTTGTGTGGTTTGATCACGTCCTCCCGCGTTTTACTGCCAAGTAACTTCACAGCTACCTCGCAGTGTCCGCACGCTGGGCACACGACATCCAGTGGCTTGGTTTTGAATCTTTATCCTCGGACTGAGAAAGCCTTCGATAGATTATTTTTAGTGGTTTAGCATACTGGTAAAAGCTTTTAGTCAATTAAGCTTATTGTTGCTTCGAAGAATAAAATTGGAATCATTTCATATTAACATACAGAAGGGGAGACCGGGGATAGTTCGGACGCGGGGATACCTCGGATAAGGCATTTGACGTCACAGTAGAGTATTGTTAAATCACGTTTACCAAAGCTTTGTGGCTCCATTACAAATCAGGATAAAGTTTGCAAGTACGTCTGGTTTTCTTAGAAAGTTGAGGCCGAAAAAGTAATTTTATCAGTGATATCAAGATTTCAAAATTGTACGTGTAAGGTCATAATTCCGTTGCAGTTAACCAAAACAAACTTTTTATTGATTGAGGTTGTAGTTAGAAAGCAATACTCAGATAAGCAAGTGATGATTTTGACCAGCAGTTAATCAGGTAGCCATATTTTCTTCATTTACCTGTAGTCACGTGGTCGGGGATACTTCGGATTCAATGGCCGAAGTATCCCCGTGGAAAAAAATCAAACTTAAACAAAATCTTATTTTCAGATCTTTTGAATAATTTATTGGATTTTAAAGACATAATGGTTCGGACATATAAAAGAAAAACAAATATTCTGTATTAACTGTCAAATCAACTCAAAACGTCTGCATAAAATTGCTGTCCGAGATGACTCCAGGCATGTCCGAAGCTACCGGGGTAACTTCGGACATTTGAGGATCGTAGAAATTATGCTTTTTATAAGCATTTCCGGTTTGTTGAAACAAACGATACTTCAACCCTTTTTTGGCAAAGCTTTAAGGTTTACAACAAAATAACATTTACGAACTTGCTGTGTAATTTAAAAAAAATATGGGCTGTTTTCAAAAAATTGTCCGAGCTATCCCCGGTCTCCCCTAGAGCAGGGATGCAGATAGATACCAAATCATTAAGGTTGGATGTAATTGTAAAGTGAGGAAAGTTATGTTTGTTTTCCGGGCTTTTTAACAGCGTTCTAAACTGTAGGTGATTATTATTTTTCAGCCATTCTAGAAAGGGCCGTGCGGGTACCGGTTGGTGATTTCAAAGTGGTGCCAACAAGGGAACCACTGACATCGACGGTCATCCATTTTGGTTTTAAGATCATCGATGTCAATTTGAAGTTGGATCAGTAGCTTTCAAATGTCCTCAGTAAATGGCTATAGCAGTATAGCCTACACTACGAAAATAACTTTCACATACTTTGAGCTTTGTATAATAGGCCTATAATGAACCTACCGGCAGCTGTAGTGTTTTTATTACATTCAAAGCAAAAGTACCCAAGTCTGTTAGACGTTCTATAAACAACATTTCCCACTCAAATGATAGCGCCTTTTCTAGCTTTTGAAAAAGAAAAAGATGGACGCAATCAGAAGAGCAGTCCTGTCTACTTCAGGTAGATTGTCCGCCCCGTTAGTTCAGTGGTTACGCGGCGCTGGTTTGACCTCGGGGTGTGCGCTTGAGCAACGCATTCTTACGACTGCTCTCCGTTCAGCGGCACCTAGTGAATAGAATAATTCCCCGGCAGGAAATCAAGGCTTCCGAGGATAAAGATTTCAAAAATGGAAAATTGGTAGAGCTTCATTGGCACTGAAGTGTAGGTTTTACAAATCACACCAAATTGAGTCATTCTGTCAACCCATTTAAATTGAAGTCGCCAAGGCTACGATCTCCATTGCCATAGGCTGGCCTAGGGCTATTTATTTTGCAGCTATAGAATCAAGTGTATCCTTAAAAAAATAAACTTTGTGATTAAAACCTGCACAAAGTGCAACTGTTATTTTCAAAGTTCAATAAATAAAAAATGTAGACTTGTTGCCTTCGGTGCTAAAACTGTTTATTATCTCTTGCATGCAAGGTAGGCTAAATCCACCCTGAAGAGTTCTATAATCGTTCAGACTGTCCAGTTTTTTATTTCTGAACTTCACAGCTAAAAAATATAGGCTACCGGTACTGAACACAACAAAGGTTTAGAAAAGGGTGGAAGCAATGAAACGTAATCATAGGCCTCACTTGTTTGAGATTGTTTGTCGTATCCAGGCTTACACCTGGTGGTTGAAGATTTAGATCAAGTGGACAGGAAGCCAATCTTCATGTCCACCTTCAGGCATGCCTTTAAGTGTCCTGCCAACTACACAGCCGCAAGCTCTTGAGCGATGTCGAACCGGCGTCCTTTCGGTTGCCGTTCCAGGGCTCTCACAATGGCGCAGTGGCCGAGTGGTTAGCGCGTTTGGCTCGCAGTCGAGAGCCTACATGTTCGACTCCAGCCACCCGCACTTGCTGTTAATGGATAGTACCAAATTTAAGTCATAAGTAGAGTAGACAACCGGAAACAGACATTGCCGTCGGCTGCAGCGTGGCAATGCCGGTCTTACCCAGTAAACATTGATTGTTGGGGCAACATTGGCAAGAAGTTGGCCGCAACATTGGCAAGATGCAGACGCCAACATTGGCAAGATGTTTTATGCACCATTTGGATGCATCTGGCCAGCGTTGGCGTCTGCATCTTGCCATCGTTGGCGTCTGCATCTTGCCAACATTGGATTATGCATCTTGCCAACGCTGGCTTCTGCATCTTGCCAACATTGGCTTCTGCATCTTGCCAACGGTGGCAAAGTGTTTTATGCACCATTTGGATGCATCTGGCCAGCGTTGGCGTCTGCATCTAGCCAACGCTGGCTTCTGCATCTTGCCAACGTTGGCTTCTGCATCTAGCCAACATTGGCTTCTGCATCTTACCAACGTTGGCAAAATGTTTTATGCACCATTTGGATGCATCTGGCCAGCGTTGGCGTATGCATCTTGCAACCGTTGGCGTCTGCATCTGGCCAACGTCGACTTCTGCATCTAGCCAACGTTGGCTTCTGTATCTTGCCAACGTTGGCAAAATGTTTTATGCACCATTTTGCTTCATCTTGCCAACGTTGGCAAGATGGCTTGTGCACCATTTTGCTTCATCTGGCGCCTAAATTCTGGTTGACTTTTATGCACCATGATGCTGCTTCATCTGATCTATTGACTATTGTGATGCCCGCGCTTTGACCAAGGTTGGCCATGCAAAGCAAGCTGGTGCATAAAACATCTGAACAGCATTGGCATCTACATTTGCCAAACGTCTCTGTACTTAAACCTCGCTCATCACCAAAAGTTTATTGTTGAACCTAGCTAATCCTTGGGCGAAAGAACAGCAGCAACACGGATTTATAAGCAACACTTCTCCCTTTGTGACAAAGCAAAGTAACAGCCGAGCTTCGTATATTTTCACATTTATTAGAAACAAGCCACATCAAATCGTATTGACAGATGGAGATTCATTGCACATCAGCAGCTTTTTCTTGTGTATCTTTATCATTGTGAATTCCTGCGAATGAAACAAAAATATTTAAATCAAGAGGGCTGTTTGGCAACAGTGTAGGAATCATAGGCGTAACCAGGGGGGCAAAAGGGGCAATGCCCCCCCAAATTTTCAAACTTTGGATTCCGAAGTTGAGCCCTTTGTTGAAAATGCAATAAAGTTTGTAGAAATTTATATCGTTTTCCAAGAGATCTGGCTATTAACACCCCCAAGGACTTGTTTTAGACACACAGAAAGACACCAATAAATTTTCCAAATCGTAAATCGCCCAAAATTTACGCGATTTACATTTCTTTGAACTAATTTGTGGAAGCAATTTCAGAATGGCTTACTCTGTTGGGCTTTTGTGTAGTTATTGAGTTTTTGTTTAGCTGTGTTTTTGGTGTTCTCTAATTTAGCCGCAGTTTTTGCCAGTTCGTGTGTAAGAGCTATCTTTAATAAGTTAATAGCTGTTTATCTGCTAATAAATTTCATACAAATATTACCCTAAAAGTGTTTTCAGAAAGCGCTATAATCCATTATTTGAGTGTAATTTTTCAAAAATTTTCCGGGGGAGCATGCCCCCGGACCCCCTTAGAATACGCGTGCCTTCGGCACGCTCTAACCCCGCTACCAGTTTTATTGCTTCAACCCACCAGGATACGCCACTGCACATCAAGTGGCGATGGCTTTAAATCAAACACCTTGTTGTTCTCTTCAATTCATCAAATATTTGGCCCCCCCAAAACATTTTTCTGGCTACGCCACTGTGTAGGATTTTGATCAGTTGTCGTTCAGGATACTACGAAGTTAATTGACAATCTGCAATATCAATGTAATATCCCTCTCTCCAACGTGCGTGACAAAAAACTTATCATTCGATTCTGCGCCACGCAGAGCAATAATCAAGTTCAAATACATTCTAATTGCGTGTACAGTAGTTATTCAACAACTAAAGCAACACATGCGCTGTTGTCTTTCAAACATATAACAAGCTCACCAAAAGTTAGTTTTTGCCGTTTTCAGCCACCTTGCCTGTCCTTCCAATTTCGAAATCACTCTGAAACTCTTCATCAATTTGCTGCACGGCAGCAGCTTTGTCGTGCGCCATCACCATGTCTAATCATGAAAGTAAAAAAAGAAGTGTTAAATCAGTATATAAATGCCGACACAGCCTACTAACCACCATGTTCGTTGTTCACATCACTGCGAATACACCACTAAAACATTTTCATACATTACTCAATACTAGGGATGGGCAAAATAGAATAATTAGCTATTCTAGAATATTCTAGAATACTGAAACCGAATATAGAATACAGATATCTATTCTAGAATAATTGATCGTTTTTACCATCAACACATTTTAATGATTTTATAAAAGCAATGAACATCACAAAGTTCCTTATTGCAGTGTAACAAATTGAGGCTTTTTAAATGTTCACCAGTCAAACGGGATCTCATCTTGGTGGCAGTTAGTGTTGGGCGATAACTCGTAACTGCAAACCCTTACAAAAACGTTGCCGAGGCCAAACGGCAAAAGTTGAAATTGCCTCGGCAATTGCTTTGAACGTTTATTACGAAAAAAATTGTACCAAAACATGTAAAACGAAAAGTGAAAAATATACTAGAGTAGTCCATCACGACCGCACTGTTTGATTTGTTGTGATGTAATAATGCCAAAAGTAGCGATAAAGCGAGCAACACGATACGCACGCTGTTACGGTACGGTAATTCACATTAAATAACTCACGGGGAGGAAAAGTAAGTTAGTTTTGGGTTGATTCAACGTTTGAGTCAGCACAAATCGATTTAATTTTCCCGGCGGGTTATATTGCGTAACAACAATGCCCAAAAAGAAATTTACATTTGTTTTACATTAATTCGACATCTAGCGACGTTAAAGTATCATAAAATAACGTTAATTGCTCAACCAGGTACCGGTAACAAATTAATAGCTCCCTGCGAGAAGATTGCCTCGATTTACGTATGCACTAACATAGTTTCGGCACAATTGGGATACTGCGAGCAACACAAAGTCTATTTGATAAAGAACTAGGGTAGCTGTCAGAATCGGAATCATCAGATGCTTTATCGGAGGATGAGGTTGTCGCGTCATCACTGGAATCAGACACATCAAGAGGCTCATCGCTTGGCTGTAAATCTATACTGCCTTCGCCGTTCGCAATGAAGCGTGCACGTTTTGCGACTTTCGTGCTTTGATACCCATCCACACGCCTCTATCGCAGAGCTCCATCAGGGTGTTGACTAAGGAACAAATCTATGGCTGTGCCATAGCGACTGGCAGGAATGTCTAGTACCCTAACCTTACAAGCGCTCGTGTGGCCTCGGCATTTTTATTGCCGACGCTAATTTCAAAGACTGAGAAACTCTTTTCTTAATTAGAACAAAAATATCGAAAAGTATCGAAATATCGAGTATTTTCAAATATCGTATCGTTTTGTTTTTTTCAATATCGCCCAACAACCAACACTAGTGACAATTAAACCTGCACTTGAAAAACATCTCTCAGAAGAAGCAGATGTGGCAGTTACACCAAAATATTGCGCTTGACAAGAAAGATCTCTAACAACGAAACTCGTACGTCTTTCCTATGCCGAATTGCACTAAATCGATAAACAATTCTACTTTCGCTGCAACGAGACCAGACGGAGCGGTACGGAGTCGATCGTTAAAGCAGTTTCAATTATCCGATTTCATATGGATTTTGAAACCGGTTAGGCTTCACAACCGGTTGTTCTATATTCGGTATTCTATTTTGACCATCCCTACTCAATACTCTTCACAATTACATCATACATTAATCAAAAGAACAAAATGGCATAGTTATGACATAATCATTTAGTCGTAGTAAAAACATTTATCCGTACTCACCAAGAACAATCTTTTTCAGATTCTTTTTTAAACAATCAAACGAGTGCTTAGACTTCACGACGTTTTTTTTTTCCTTTCTTTTTTCTCGACATGCTTTGAACTGTGTTGTGTTCGATATAATTAGTTGGTAATAAGTCCACTGATACAATCGCTTGCATTTTTGCCAACAGCTTGACTTAAATTTGCTACCTGCAAAATGTAAATCGAATGTAATGACAGGGGTTTCATCCATCATATTAAAAAGCTTCAGCACTTGTTACAGACATTTTCGACTGTTACAAATGACAGCCAACGTTTAAAGTTTATTTTGGGATTCCAGTCGTCTGTTTTGTTGCGTATGTAGGTCGCAGTGTAGGCTACTGTAGGCTATGTTGTCGCAATGGGCGCAAAATAAAACATGTTATTATTATTATTATTCAGTTGACGGCAATGAAAGCTACATTTGCAAATACTCTACATCCATCACAGACCTATCCACACGACATAAAAATACAAACACATTCAAGCAGTCAGGCAAACACTGCCGGAGCAGCAAAATCAAAGATTGAGCAGAACCCTACACATGTTGTGGGACATCACAAGCTCTGCTACTTTGCTGATATCTTCTTAGCACTCATCTAGAAGCACTGGCACTAAATTTGTCACGAGAATATTTCATATGAAAGTTTTCCATTGGTCATTGAGTTTTATAACTTTCTCTAAATTGAGTTTTATAACTTTCTTTAAATTGTGTAAACGTAGCCTAGTGACAAAAACGACTTTACACAATTATTTCAGGTTTAATGAATAAAAGACATTCACTTACCAGGTTTTCATAAACATTGTCGTAAGTCATTCTTATAGTTTCATTTTGATCATTTCTAAAACTTCTTTCGGCCGTAATAGGCCTATCTCAATTGAATTCGATTTTTTATATTTTCGATGCAAGAAGCGAAAATTCCTCTTAGCGCTGTTCACATAAGCATTGTGCTTTCGGCTCTCCACGTAATTGTGTATTGAGCACAACCGCCATGCTTGAACAGTCGAAGTGAATCGAGTGACGTCATAATCCCTTTAGCAAAGGATTAAGTCATGGCCTCTGTCTTCCTTCATCAAAACAAACCAAGTTCTTCTGCTAAATTGCATCTCCTCACGTTGATATAACACATCGCCGCATTCTAAAGCTTTGTTGCCTCTTTCACTTCAACGCGTCGTATTGCCCAGTCAAAGTTTAAGTAGTGACGTCATAATGGAGTTTTCACAACAATTATTGTGCCTGCAGTGTTGTTCTATGCACCGCGGGAGTAGAAAAAACGATTTGCCGGATCGTTGAAAGTAAAAGTAGCAATCGTTTTGTGAAATCTCGCTTCAAGAAATTGAGGAGAGATTTCGACGCAACATGACTGCTCCTGAAGCTGGCCTATTGTGCAAGCTTTGCTACATTTAAAGTAAAGACGCCCCTTTGTTGGCGACACGAGAATCTCACTCACGTGGTCAAAATCAGACAGTGAGCGAGACTGCTCTCAGAACAAAATCAACAAGTGATACTGCATCAATCGATTTTTTTTACATTGATTCAGCGTCTGCAGACAGGTCAGCAGCGCGGCGGCAGTGCAGCCGCAACTCAATGATTACATGATCACCACAATCATGCTGCTGTGTCGAGCGCTACTAAACATCAACAAGTGAATTCGATTAAGCTTACAAGTTGTTTTAAATTTTCTTGAACTGCACGCAAATTTTGAGGTTAGTCCTGAAAAAATGTTTTCAAAAATATTACAAAACATTTTAGTATAGTTAAACTTGAAAACTAAAAAAGCTTTTGTTGAACATAAGAAAAAAATGAAGACCTGGCAACTTGAATTAGCAACCACGTTTTTAAGTTTATCGCTTGTTAGTTACCTTACCAACGTCTGCAGACGTTGAATCAATGTAAACAGAACGGATTATGCTAGTTGGGTATTGGAGGCGCCAAAGCCTAAACTTTCTGGAAGTGTTCTCTGAATCACAAGACATTTATTGCACTAAATTATCTGAAGCAATTGAATATGAACAAACGATTTTTATCATGGCGTTGTTGGTACAAGAATACGGTATGCGAAAGAAACTGTGTTTTTCCACTAAACCACATGAGTCATTTAGTTAAAGAGTCATTTTATTGTTGGCTATTAATATTTTCAAAGAATAAATCCAGTGAAGCTGAAATAAAGTAGCCAACGTTGCAATTGTTTATTTTGTAGAAACGCGTAGGGCGAATGGAAACTTTAAACTGGTTCGGTATCAAGCACGTTATCGCGTTCGCGTTTTGTTGCTCCTACCTTTTTCTAGACCTCTGCTCCGTTTGGCATAAACAAACTTGGCAAACTGTTGGCTACACTTCTGACCAACTCTGGTCTTAACTATTCATAGTATACTTGTACGGTATCAAAAAATAATAACAGCATTGATAGCCTATTATAAAAATGTAAAATTGTAGCAAAATCATGGTATACATTTGCATAATTTTAAAGAAAACACCGAAATTGTTATGAATTGGCACAACGCTGGCAATGCTTCTGACCGATGTTAGCCAACCACACAACTGTGTTTTGAAGCAATACCACATGAAAAGAAGTTTGTGTTAGTAATTTTAAAGATTAAAACAAATAAACCTGAAATAAAATCTTTGAGACCTTTTTGAACGCATGATAAGAAATAAGTTATTGAAATTGATGGCGTATTGTTGGCAAAATGTTGGACATAATTGCCAATCTTGTGCCCTCACATCCAGCATATAGCCGACATTGCAATTGTTTATTTTGTGGAAACGTGTAGGGCTAATGGAAAGTTTAAACTGTTTGGGTATCAAGCACGTTATCGCGTTCGCGTTTTGTTGCTCCAGCCTTTTTCTAGACCTCTGCTCAGTTTGGCATAAACAAACTAAAATGAAACTACTTTGTTGGCAAACTGTTGGCTACCCTTCTGACCAACGCTGGTCTTAACTATTCATAGTATACTTGTACGGTATCAGAAAATAATAACAGCATTGATAGCCTATTATTAAAATGTAAAATTGTAGCAAAATGATGGTATTACATTTGCATAATTTTGAAGAAAACACCGAAATTGTTATGAATTGGCACAACACTGGCAATGCTTCTGACCGATGTCAGCCAATCACACAACTGTGTTTTGAAGCAATACCACATGAAAAGAGGTTTGTGTTAGTATTTTTACAGTTTAAAACAAATAAACCTGAAACAAAATCTTTAAGACCTTTTTGAACGCATAATAAGAAGTATTGAAATTGTTGGCGTAATGTTGGCAATGTTGGACAAAATTGCCAGCCTTGTGCCAACATACCCAGCATATAGCCGACGCTGGCCCAGCAATCAATGTTTGCTGGGTAGGGTATTTCGGGCCCTGTGCAGAATATGCTTTGCGGGCCCCAATAACAATGATCTAATTCAGTAGCGTAGCCAGGTATTTTGAAAGGGGAGGGAGTGGTTTGACGGTCGGTCACCCAGTGGCTGGGGCCCCCCCCCAGAGAATTTTGAAAAATTACTTTGAATTTGGGGCATTCTGAGAACATGTTCAACAAAAATTTGGGTATGAATATTACTGTAAAATGGTGCTGTCCGGTGGCATAGCAAAAGGATAAGATCATACTTTCTAAAGCATTTTTCGGAAATAAAGCTATGTCTCTATGTTGAGTCTGGATGCAACCTAATTCGTCCCCTGAAAAGATCGAGAGAAATTTTGAAATGTTTGCGGCAACTTCGATCAGCGACTTCGGCTGTGTTGTTTTTTTTCTCGATCTTTTCAGGGTACGAAATGTTCAGGGGACAAAATTGATTGCACCCGTTGAGTCTCTATGTTTTCTTGTTGCTAATTTCTTTGTTGAATTTTTCCATTGGAAATGACAAAATTACTGCATTTTCTGAGTAAATTGCGGGCCCCCTAATTTGCGGCCCTGTGCGATTGCACGGTTTGCACACCCCAAAGGCCGGCACTGAGCGTGGGTCAGGTGTAAGTCGGAAGGCGTACACCGATGCATAGCGCTGTTTGAGAGATTAAGTTGAAATAAGCTACTGTCAACTACAACAAGTGAAAACTTTACTTTGCCAATCTATCTCGGTAACCAGGCCTGTGTCAGTAGTTTGAAGCCTCTGCAAGTTAGTTATACGAAACTGTCAGCAATAACCTATCAGAGGCTTTTTTAGTCGAAAGATAAAGACTCAAACCCACCAACAATGTCCCAGATTTTCTGAAAAAATAATGACCCCTTCAAAAAGTATCCTACGTCCTTTAAAAGTTTTTGAAAAGATCCCTAGCGTAAACGTACCTCCTGTTAACACTAGATACGTCCAATTACCAAACAATGCAAACAAACGTTTTGACTTTTTTACCAATGGCTTAACGTAGTCTCATGGTAGCCCTACTTTTGATAAGTCTGTCCTTTCAAAGCTGCCCAGAGCCCATAGGTCTTTATGATATGTTTAATGTTTTGTCATGCTGTCGTCTATCTGTTCCTGTATAGCCTACTGTAGCTAGGATAGGCTACTGTTGAACAGATAATTTTCACAACGCTGGTCAGTTGCAAACTCAATATATTTATCATCTTTTTATCTGTCATTTTGATATTTATTTTCTGTTATACAAACGAATTTGTTTTTACACAAGTCAGTTCAATCATAAACAGCTAAACATCGATTTCAATCATTGATTGATAGATCATTTTCAGTTAACCTGAAAGCAGCAGTTGTGAACTGAGCAAGCGACAACTGAGCAAGTGATAACTGTGCTAGCAACATTAAACTAAGCAAGTGGCTGAAGTTGGTAAATGATGATACTGAGCAAGCCGAAACTTGGAATATCACAATAAGTCAGTGAAATGAGTTTGACAGGCAATGACTAAGCACGTCCGACGTGAGCAGGTAAATCTCATTTGTTGACTTGGCACTAGCTGGTGTGAACTTGCTGAGTTGTCGCCTGCCGAGTGGTTCGACGACTAAATTAAACACGCATAACAACATTTGAAATTCTACATAGAACTCAGATTGCAATTACGATTTTACCAGAGCTAAACTTTTGTAGCAGTTTCATAGACGTTTAGGTTATTGTTTTAATCTGAATAAGCTTACGTTTTATGATTGCATTGCTTACTGAACTTTCTTGTGGATTTGAGTGAGAAATCCATGTTATAATAATGATTGCTTCTCAACAGCTTCGATTGCTTCTCAACAGCTTCGATTGCGCGGGAAGCGGTGCACAGGCCGTTCATGTGGCTGTTATAACAGCCAGCTGAGCGAGCTGTTGACCGACACCAGCATTGCCTTGCCTGATCTGTAGCTTTCCAGCAAGCACCATTGCTAAATACAGTATTGCTGAATGTACATCTTCAACCACAAAGCTTCGAAGTCCATGTTACTGCTTTCTCGGTAGCCTACTGCCTGGGATTTCATTTGAAAGAAAATTTGGAAGATTTGTTTTCACGTCACTGAGCGATGAATTAACGTTCAAGCAAACTGTCTTTTAGAAATTGTGGTTGATTTTAATCGCGAAGAACATTTCAGTTCACCGAAGTGGTTGCCATAATCTTATATTTGGGTATTCATCCGATTTACAAATACATCAAAATTGTTTCAACATTAAAACATTGAGAACAATAAATAAATCTTTTAGTAGCAATAACCTATGATACATATTAGCAAAGTATCTCCATTGTAAATGTTCGGATGTTGTTCTTTTCTATTTTTGCAAAAAAACGTCTCGCTTATTGCTTCGTTCACTCAGTCCCAAGCACTCGCTCAGGCTTTCAGCGTGGGATTTAGTGGGCAGAAATTCTTTAAGTGCATCTCAAAACTAAAAAATTAATACTATAATTAAATATCGATTTGGAAGTAAACACTTTGCTGTGAGGTAAAATGTGCCTTGTACGCATAGCTGCAGGAGAATAAAACATTTTGGGGGTCGAACAAAATTGTGCTAATATACTTTCAAAAACGCAACATTACTCACAATCTCTGAGGTGGTGTATAGTCTAATACAGGGGTCGAGAAGTCGATAGCCTAACCTTTTTAGATAATAGAGCTATGAAAGCTACATTTTGGAGATGTATTTTCGTAAGAATAATATAATGGTTTAACACTTGATACAACCAACATGCAGTGGCAGGTGGTGAGTTGTAAAAGTGGGGCCATGTGTTTTCTGAAGATGAGAAAAACAGTAGGGGAGTCTGGGGGACCTTTCCCAGAGATTGGTCAAATAACTCCATAGTCAACAACTTGGCAGAGTACGAAAACACAGGCAACAAAACGTTCAACCTACAGTAGGTAAACAAAGCTGACTTAACTTTAATTCACATTCATAGACCGGTCTGTGCCCCTATTACCGTAAATAAATCATCAAATTAAATCTTTCTTGCATCAAACTTGCAACTTTAAACAGAACTACTTTTAGTATTTGATGTAATGTTACAATGGTATCATAGTCAATGTTCTTTCAGTATCATCGTTACGTTAATAACTGGACATTTTTGCCCAAATATTTTCGCAAAAAACTGCATTAGTAGGATATGGACAAAAAACCTAAACAGGTTTCCAGTGCTAAAACAGAAACCTCATAAGGTTACCAGTAGCCATCAGCAGGCTTTCAAAGTGGTACCGATAAAGAAATGCAAGCTAGCATCCTAATGAATAGCCTATCTAAAATAAACTTACAGTAGCCTACATCTGCTTACCAATTGCTTTCTTTTACATTTCATTTCTTCAAGTACTGAATCTAAGCTTAATATTCAGCCCAAATTGCAATAGTTTCCAAAATCGACAGTAGCCTACATCTGCTTACCAATTGCTTTCTTTTACATTTCATTTCTTCAAGTACGGTACTGAATCTAAGCTTAATATTCAGCCCAAATTGCAATAGTTTCCAAAATCGATGATAATTCATACATTTTACATTTATCGGAAAATATCAATGTATCTCATAAATTATAGCAACTATGTAAAGTTTGTAAACTAGTGAGATGTCGAAAAATCATGGTAAGATTGATTTGCCCAAATAACTGGACATTTTTTCCCAAGTTTGCAACGTTTTTTTTTTTTTTTTTTTTTTAGCAGAAGAGTGACCGCCCTCCCATCTCTTACCGCTATGCTTGTACGCAAAAAGAGAAGTGGAGTCACCTAGGCAAATTTAATTGAAAGACTGCACAAGAGAGAGAGATAAGAGAGACAAAACATGAAACTTTCAAGAAATAAATGATTAAAATCCTTCTGTGGTCGTGAAAGAAGACTTTCTATTTGCCAAACATTTCTGGGACTGCAAGCTTTCTACATTTTATTTAAGACTGTTTTATTTTTTAGACTTTAACTTGTACAATGTCCATTTCGTCGTACAAATTTTACGTCGATGAAACTTTGGTGACATCCACCCCAATTTTCTTAGATCCACTACTTACCCATCTATAACATCTTTATCTACTTGCGCACGTCAAAAATGCTTTGTTGAAAAAAAAGAAAAATAATCGATAAAATGAGTATTAGGCCTTCATAATAAATACCTTTTATGAAACATTTTAAATAATTCTGATGTAAATTGTCGTTGCTTATATAAATAATGTTTTAATGAAACTTCAGCCTACATAATCTAACTAAGCTAATACGTAAACAGAAAGCGATTGCTCCTTCAGCAACCTTTCACAATTGTACGATCATAAAAAATCTTTACAAAGGTCAAACATCTTTTTCATGAAGCACTATAGCCTACTCGCAATACTCATTTCGTTGTAACCTATCTTTAAACTGCAATGCACAAAGTAAAAGCTCAGAGACAAAATGACGATTTTTTAAAATTCACTTGCAATCATATTTGGAAGTACTTGACAACTATTATCATTTCAAATACCACAACCGCGTGTAGCCAAGGTATTTTTACTCCCTACCTGCAGTAGATAAAATGGGTAAAACATTGCTTCATACTTTGTCCGTTCGCGGCGCAACATTGAAGAACGAGCCGCTATCTGAAATTGCATCTCTCCTACAATCGCCCCCGGACATGTCCTGACTTATTCGCCCAAACTTAGGTTACAGCACGTGCACGGTACTTTGAAATTGCTCGACTCGATTTTGCAATGAACCTGTCATTAGGGCAAGATTTATATTGAAAAGACATTCTATAAAATTCTTGTTTTATGAATCACAGTGTCAAAAACATATCTTGTTATAAGCATCATGCTTATTTGCTATTCTTATAATTTTTTCCAAGAACATCGTCTATCATTCAAGCAACCCACTTTGCGATTTTCATTACATCCACAGACTGAAAGCTACACATATTTTCACTACCGTGCTCAAGCTAAAGGGTTTATTGCAATAAAAAGAACAAACAAGGGTAGACCGACCTCTGCAGCACTAACGCAAATAGCTACTATTCCTTTTGTAAAATTTAAAGGAGCTTTTGTCGAAACAGATCTGGAGTCGAATCGAATACTTGTCCTGATGAACACCCAAAGTTTTCAGTATTCCGTTTAAATTTATTTGTTGCAGAGTAACATATTTTGGACCAAAAATTTTATTTTACATAATTCTTATTCTGCAATGTGAAACGCTGGCCTAGAAACAAAAAAGCAACGAAATAACAATATCCTAAGCATATTTTTGCAAGGCACTGCATGAAAGCAAACATACATTCTTTCATTGATTTTTATGAGTTTCTTTTGAGCCCTGAATAATTTAAATGTTGCAAAATCAAATATACAAAATCGAAATTTACAGTGTTTGCACGAAAAATAGCTGACGCAAATTACACAGAATTTAATTTTTTTTTGTACTGCTTTTGAACGTATATTTTTTCCAGAAATTTTTATCCAATGATATAGCCTACGGTAACAAGTAGGCTACAAGCTTTATCATGGACATTATTCTAAGAATGTGATAAGTTATGAGGTATATGAAACGTCAATGATGCAATAAGATTATTCATATTTTTCTTCTGGCATTTTCTGAGCATTGGGTGAGTATTTGCAGGGAAAATAATTCATAAAACGTGATGTCCCAAATCATCATGGGGTTGCTTCTGTGTGCCAATGAATGTCAATTGTTGTCAGCATACAAATATGTTTTGGTTTCTTTACACAGCACGACCGGACGACCAAAAAACTCAGTACCATGCTTCTTTGCAACTTTACTGAGAACTTCATCAATGCACTTTTCTTCTTGGCTATTCCACTGAACAAAAACGAAGACATCGCGACACACACTTTTCATTGCATCAAACGTGGATGACATCACCATTCTTTGAAGCACAGGACCGTTGTCTGAAGCCCAAGTTATTAAAACCATTTTATTCTGCTTGAAGTCATCATCTCCTGCTCTGAAATCCACATTCAAAAGTGCAAACCTGAAAAACACATAAAATGTGTGATGGATAAATGTATCAATCTCGTCATGGTGTGTTGAGGCATCTCACAATGATTGCTAACAATTTTCTATGTCGACACCCAGTGTATGAGAAATCAAACGACACTGATATCAAATGAAATTAATTTGGATGAGAGTATGAACTTTGGAAAAGCGCAGTGACTGGACTGGACAAAACTCGGAAACTTTGTTGCCTAAGAGATTTGCTCAATCGAAATTGAGATTCTCATTACGCACTATTAGCAAAGATGCGGAGCAAGTTTAGGAAATTGAGTGAATTTTTGTGCAATTTTGTTCTTGATTAAAGAAGGGTACTTTCAATCTTTTAAATGCATTGTTTCTACCTGACATCAATCAGTAATGTCCAAAACCAAGCATTTTTACCTTATATTAGTATTACTACAGCTAGGTTTACCATATTAGCTTCAGTTCATACTTCAATGTTATATTACTGAAATGAAGGCTACGTATTGTGACAAAACTAAGAAATACAGTACGCTACAATGCTCACAACATGAATGACGATTTGTCAGCTTTAAAAATAACAAAGAGAAGGAAGTTTGTTACTCAAAGCTGTGGTAGTTTTTGTCTGACTTTCTTCTGAACTTGTCATCAGAATTAAATCAACAGAATTAAATCAACCTAATTCATATTGAATTTCAGACTAAGATCATGGAAGCCTTAAGAATCAAACGTAAAAATCCGTCTCTCAACTGGCAGTTATTCGCCTGTGGCTCATCGTTCCTTTTGTGTGTGTTCTAATTGTTTGTCAAATGCCTGTAGTTTACACCTCATGTGATCTGTTTCCACCGTATAATTTACTTGTAATCATTCCTGTGTCACTCGTTCAGTTTGTGCTTTTCAGTCTGGAGTGTCGTTAGTATACAGTTACAGTTATAGTGCAAAGTAAAATTTACCTTACAATTTTCATTTTATTTATATTGCAGATATGTAATTCCTGATGAGGACACATGTACGTGTCGAAAACGTTTAAGTTTATTTTAATTATGTTATATTTGTGTATGTAATACATCATGTTAAACCCGCTGAAGTTACTTTGTTTTATTTCTTTCTGAAAAAACTCAGACAAAACGTTTTGCAGCTTCAAACATAAATTACTTTCTCTTTGCTATCTTTTAATTCTATATGATCTCACGTGTCTATATTTCTGCAACCCAATTTCTCCACTCACACCAAAACTGAGCAGATTCAATGTGGACCAACAAAGTGGAGTTAAGGGTATGCGCCAACCATCACACTGCCGCATCACTATAATCAACAACGGGGCTTCTCAAACTGGGAATTGTAGCCCAAAATTGAGTTAAAAATCGTAATTTTAGGGTTAAGAAACAAATTAAACAGTTATATAAATTAAAAGTCCAAGTCCTGTTCTTCACTTACATAGCTTGATCATCGGTAAATCCCTCCACAAGTCGTTCAAAAGGCTCATTTTCTGATTTTTCAATAATTTCATCCAGAATCACTTTTTTTGCACCTTTATCAAATTTGAACCGAGCCCCATTGGCTATTTTAGCGTGGACCTTTTTGTATACATGTTGAACTTCTTCGTCAAATGCAACTCCAGATTTCACCATGTTTTTATATACGATGTATGATAAGTTGATAACAATACTTGACAAAATGATCTTTAACTGAAATAGATAGGCCAGTGATCAGTGATGAAAATGTTATATGGCAATAGACAGAGTTAATATATATAGTAGAGTTATATAGTAGAGCAATTATGGCCTACTAAAGTTAATAATCTACAAAAGATTGTGATGCATAGGCCCAGTTGCGACTGACTCGTACAGACGAAGGCAGGCCCAAAAGTTCTAATTTTATGACTGGGATAAGAGCTACAACTACTCTAAAAATTTAACTCACAATGATTAACCTAATTTTATTTCTGACATGGCAAACCTCTAAATCCAGTAGATAAAACAGAGTTAAAATTCAGGAAGAACATTTTCGAATACCTAACCTAAGGATTTGAATCTATTCTGAAATAGCTATGCCGAATACAGAATATCGAATTCGATTCAAAATATTTTAGCCAAAAAAAAAAAACGAAGCAAACTCATTGCAGTCAAGGTGTTGTTTGCAGCAGCAAACTAAGCCCATTAAAGAGTAGGCATAAACTAGTTCTGGTTGGATTTTTAATTTTTATCCTCGGACAGACAAAGACTCTGATTCCTGGTAGTTTTGCATAATTGTATAGACTTTTAACGCAGGACCTGAATGAAGATCAGTCGTGAACTGCGTTGCTCAAGCGCACAGCCCGATAGCTGAACGAGCTCCGCTTGATCTTGTTCAAGTCAAATATTTTTAAACAAAATTTATTTTGACGTAAAATATCGTCTTAGTTTCGATGACGCAACAACTTACTTTTGCTGTGTGTTCGAAGCGCTAGATTTTCAATACGCAGAAAGCGCTAACCTTCTAATCTATAACATGTATCACGTTTCATCAGTATAATTTTAGAAATTTTGTCAACTATTTGTTCCGGCATTCAACAGCAACAGCGATTTTGCTGGCGTTCAACAGCGCAAATGAATTTCGTCTCTTTATGATACAACTGTCGTTATTTTGTTGTTTCTACAAAAATACAAAAGATTTTGTTGCGACAACATAATGGCTTTGAACCACTGGCAAAGTCATCGCGATTGACAGAGTAAAGTTTCCGCTTGTTGTTGCCGGAGAAATATTCCACCCATTGGGTGCCGCTGAATGGAGAGCAGTCCTGAAACACGTTGGTTAAGAGCACACCCCGAGAGTCGAACCAGCGCCGCTTGATCTTGAGTCGGCGCGTAATCACTGAACTAACGGAGTGGACTAACAATGATTTAATTATCAAACAAGACGGCTCCTGTCGCTGTTTTGGAGAGGCTGCAGTATCACTATTTGCTGATTCAAGGCTTACGTCGCCATACTCCATTTTATTCCTTCATAAAATTTTACTGCATTGTTTTTATTTGAATAAATATCTAGGATTCTAGGCTTAGTTTAAAAAAAAAGGACTTTAAAGCTTTCTCTAAATAGCAAGTAATGCAGCTGTTGGTACAAAAACTCTCAATTAAAACATCACTATTTTAAGTAGGAGTAGGCTATAGGCTAGCCTCCTAGTCACTTAACTTAAGAACAGGTTTGACCGATGTTGCTCTAAGAAATGATTCTTTGCTTCTTAATACTGGCAATTTATAATCTAACGTAAGTCACATGATTATGAAGCCTACTAGGAGATATCAAAATTGCTGTACTCAAATAAGGCAACGGATCAGATAAAAATAATATTAATTACGATACGGCAGTTCCAGAAATATGTTTCGGCTACTTCATGCCCAAAAATGATTCCTATGTGTAACAAATGGTAATGAGAAAATCTAGAACAAACTTTCCCATTGTAAAATCGGTTGCACCACACTGTTCTGATTGGTTCTTTGATAATTTTGTTTATTGACCACAACCAAATTTGGAAAGACGTGTGTATCATGAAGAAAGATACACATTACACAATCGGGACATAAACAAAAACGTCAAAGAAGCGTCCTTACACTAGCCCACAATCGAACAATAGCTTTTCGCGCTTTCAACCCATATAAGGTAAATCAAACACCAAAGCAATTGAATCTCTCGCACATTGGTCAACTGCAGTTGCAGTGTTGTCAGATTCTTAAATAAACTTGTCACCTAAAATCTCATTAAATTTCCCATAATGCCACAAAGCAACGCCAGATTTTCAAGTCTTATGGATTGAACAGTTATAGCCTAATAAACAAAAACAACACATTATTGTCTTATTAATGATGCTCTAAGTATGTGGTAGGCCTACTATTTCAAAAAAAATCACTAAAATGAGTCAAAAATATACACTTTAGTTCCCTCACTTTTGATCGTCCAACAATTTTTTTCTTTTCAGACTTTGAGTTGAAAAGTTCTAACATTGTCAATTTGAGAGTTGTAATGCTGACTGTAGTCTTTGAGGTTTAAATTGTAGCAAAATGTTGCACAATGCACCTACAAAAGTGGGCCTATCATTTTCTCACTCTTGTAATGTCTGCTCAAGGCCGTTGGAGAGGAGATAATTTGGCCTCAGTACCAATGAGACTGTGCAGTTTTACTGTGCAGTTTTCACTGTGCAACTGTATGCCATTTATTATTTGTGTATTATTTTTGTTTGTTTATTCGAATATGGACATTCTTGTCTGACGCAAATAAACAATAGAAATGTCATTTGATTTTTATAACAGTTCTTCAAAGCGTCACCACCAGTGGCGTATATTCAGGCTACACTTCAAAGCGTCACCATTAGTGGCGTATATTCAGGGTGTTCAAGGTGTGCACTGAACACCCCAAGAAATCCAGAAAAAAAGAAAACTTCCATCGGTTTGTCGATGTTCTTTACTTTCATGATATTCTAACATCTTGCTGCATGCTGATTGCTTTCTTTTCAATTGCAAAACTCGTCCCCTTCTAATTTTAATACTCCGACGTTTGAGGTCATTGCCTTTAATTTTTTTCGGTCATTACCTTTAAGCTGGGTGTGCACTGACAGGTTGGCGAGTGCTATTTAAAATAAACAATTAAGAAAAATGACGTCACAAGGCAGCAAAAACAGCAATGGTTTTAGGTCAGCCAGGCTGTGCACTCGCTGATCTGCACACCTTGGCGCGTCATTGGGGGAATCCCAGGCAATAGCAAGTTTTGGCTTGTTGGATTAGAGTTTGAGGTGATCAGAGTTGGAAACAAGATAAGATAAAATGTTTTTTATGCACCAAGTGCCAGTGACGTTCGGTGGCTTAAACCGTTGAGAAAGCAACTTGGAAATATGCTGCAGCAAGGTAGTAGGCACGAAGGGCGTAACCGTCGGGAGAAGCCCGAAGGCGCCCGAAGGCGTGTCGCTCTAGCTTCCAGCGGGGGGTCTGGGGGGCCTCCCCCAGAAATTTTTGAAAAATACTTCCAATTTGGTGCGCTCTGAGAGCATTTCCAAAACAAATCAAAAATAAAAGTCTGTCAAATTGTGCTGCGCCTATGTCGTGATCATACATCCATTTAATGTTTAGAAGTCATAAACAATCTTAATTTTAACGTTGCAGGACCAAAATCCTGTGTTAGACATGGAATAATAGTTGTCTAAATGTTTAATTCGTCATGAATGTTCATTCTCAGATATTCAGTTAAGCCTACACTACAAAAACTAACACCTAGGCCTAAACATTACAACCGCAAGCAATTTGTACAAAAAGCTGGATAAGTTTGCCTCCTGCGTATAGAAGCTTAACAAACTAAATATTGCACCCGCACCTGAACGTTCATTGGCGAAGTAACGTTATATCAACGCTGTAAAAAGGGTAAAGGCATGACTATGAAAGCTAGTACAGTAGGCTAAAGTACATGGCGAGGAGACATCAAAAACAGCAACAAGCTTTTTGGCATTATGATGCTGTGCGTGTACCGTGACGAGATACCATTCTGACGAGTTAGTCTAGTCGCTCTAGCGAATGTATGCATTGACGTCACTGGGAAAGCACAACTAACCTACCATAACCATAACACATCTGATTGGCTAAGCAGCTGGTGACGTTTTGCAAAACGGGTGAGGATTGGTTAAAACGAAGGCGTTTTTTGACATTTTTGAATCTGAAAAAGCAAGTTTGATAGTTGCTTCCCTGGAGCCTCAGTGATTGTTTCTGACAGAAGCGTTTGCGTTAATTGGCATTTATAGGCAAGACATGCGGTTTGGTGAGGACTTAGACTACTCACAAGCGTTACGAGTAATTCTAGTCACGAATACAGTAATTTTCAAGTTAAAATAGACGTGATAAAAATAATAAGTTAAACCTAGAATTCAGTGATTATATTTTGCATAGTTTTTGCTAAGGTAAGCACTGCTTTCCTTGCTTTTCCTCACCGATCGTCACTGCCAAGTGCCAGTAAATTAGGACTAGCTTGTCTGAATCTGCAACAAAGCTTATGGCAACAGCCAATATCATTGATGCACCATTCTAAAACAACACATTTAATCGTTTTGTAATTAGAGTGTTTGTATGTTACTTACTGGTATTGTACCTTATTGCTGAAACACCTTAATTATGTAGCAGGTGCCAGCTGACTCAACTCAAAGTCGCTTTCTGTGTCTCTTGGTTTGTCTCGCATTAATTATTGCCTATGTTTGTTTCGTCTTGGGTGTACCACCGGTACGGTATATAATATATATATTAAAATGTGAAGCCAATGAACAAAATGCTACCGGTACTGATAATAAAAAAATTGGCTAGTGGCTAAAGCTGCGTTTCGACTACATCCGTTTTTACTACATGTTTGTTTTTAATTCGCTTGTACATTTCTCAAGGTGTTGCGACCGTGCCTAATCCTTGCATGAAGTAAATCATTTCCGTCTCGAGCACGCTTTAACTTTCGCGTTTTTTCAGACTCCTGCTGTGTTATGGCAAGTAATATTGTTCGTTTTGATAGTCGGAAATAAAAACTGAACTGAAGTATGTGACTTTAGAAATGCAACTTAATGTTTGATATTATTAAGTCTTTCATTCAATAGGCGCTGTCAAACAAATATCTATTTTGTATTCTTCTCCATTCCGACAACATTATTTTTGTCAGTTCTGTTCATGTTCAGAATTTGTGCTGAAAATGCTCTCAGAACGCACCAAATTCAATGTTAATTTTAAAAGTTTTCTGGGGGAGGCCCCCAGACCCCCCGCTGTTGCTTTGCCGTCACTGAACACCCTGTCAAAGTGGTCACGGTACGCCACTGGTCACCACACATCTTAGTTAGTGATCTTATTCTCGTCATTCTCTGTATGAATTAAATTTCAGCACTGTTACTTCTTTGCTATCAGCGGGCATATAGCCAAGGATTTACAACCATATAGCTGACCAAACGTAAGCTACACTTGTAAAATTCTTATTCTAGTGAGTTAGATTTCAGTGGTATGGCTATTTTGATGAAAGCTTTGTTTGGATTGTGCAGTTTTTGATTTGTCATCGCCCCAGCATTGACCATTCGAAGTAACTATGGAACCTAGATAGTTAAAATTATTTAGCCTACTTATTAGACAGGTAGGCCTACGAGGCTCTATGCTATGTTCTATATTTTGATGGTGCAGAGCCTACTGGAATTTACCAAACCTAGTGGTTAACAATAGAAAGTAGGTAGCCCACTGTATGTTTTCAGCAACTGCAACGGACGTAAAACAAAAAATATAGCTTATTAACATAAGAGCTATAGTTTAAAATACCGGTAGCACAATAGCGCCAACAGAGAGGGCCAGAAGGTACCTTTTTGGACCCGAGCGCGGGGTAATATTAAAGGGTCTGTCATGGAAACTTCAAGAAACCACCCTTAGGCTATATATTGAATATATCGCAGTGTGTTTCTTTGAGAAGTGTCTTGATTTGAGGCCCACGAATCTCATTGGTACTGAGGCCAAATTATCTCCTCTCCAACGGCCTTGAGCAGACATTACAAGAGTGAGAAAATGATAGGCCCACTTTTGTAGGTGCATTGTGCAACATTTTGCTACAATTTAAACCTCAAAGACTACAGTCAGTATTACAACTCTCAAATTGACAATGTTAGAACTTTTCAACTCAAAATATAAAAAGAAATAAATTGTTGGACGATCAAATGTTAGGCAAATTAAACTGTATATTTTTGACTCATTTTAGTGGTATTTTTGAAATAGTAGGCCTACCACATACTTAGAGCATCATTAATAAGACAATAATGTGTTGTTTTTATTTATTAGGTTATAACTGTTCAATCCATAAGACTTGAAAATCTGGCGTTACTTTGTGGCATTAGGCCTATATGAAATTTAATGAGATTTTAGGTGAGAAGTTTATTTAAGAATCTGGCAACACTGCAACTGCAGTTGACCAATGTGCGAGAGATTCAATTGCTTTGGTGTTTGATTTACCTTATATGGGTTGAAAGCGCGAAAAGCTATTGTTCGATTGTGGGCTAGTGTAAGGACGCTTCTTTGACGTTTTTGTTTATGTCCCGATTGTGTAATGATTATCTTTCTTCATGATACACACGTCTTTCCAAATTTGGTTGTGGTCAATAAACAAAATTATCAAAGAACCAATCAGAACAGTGTGGTGCAACCGATTTTACAATGGGAAAGTTTGCTCTAGATTTTCTCATTGCCATTTGTTACACATAGGAATCATTTTTGGGCATGAAATAGCCGAATCATATTTCTGGAACTGCCGTATCGTAATTAATATTATTTTTATCTGATCCGTTGCCTTATTTGAGTACAGCAATTTTGATATCTCCTAGTAGGCTTCATAATCATGTGACTTACGTTAGATTATAAATTGCCAGTATTAAGAAGCAAAGAATCATTTCTTAGAGCAACATCGGTCAAACCTGTTCTTCAGTTAAGTGACTAGGAGGCTAGCCTATAGCCTACTCCTACTTAAAATAGTGATGTTTTAATTGAGAGTTTTTGTACCAACAGCTGCATTACTTGCTATTTAGAGAAAGCTTTAAAGTCCTTTTTTTTAAGACTAAGCCTAGAATCCTAGATATTTATTCAAATAAAAACAATCCAGTAAAATTTTATGAAGGAATAAAATGGAGTAGGCTATGGCGACGTAGCCTAAGCCTTGAATCAGCAAATAGTGACACTGCAGCCTCTCCAAAACAGCGACAGGAGCTGTCTTGTTTGATAATTAAATCATTGTTAGTCCACCCCGTTAGCTCAGTGAATACGCGCCGACTCAAGATCAAGCGGCGCTGGTTCGACTCTCGGGGTGTGCGCTTAACCAACGTATTTCAGGGTTCTCCATTCAGTGGCACCCAATGGATGGAATATTTCTCCGGCAACAACACTTCAACAACAACCGGAAACTTCACTCTGTCAATCGCGATGACTTTGCCAGTGGTTCAAAGCCATTATGTTGTTGCAACAAAATCTTTTGTATTTTTGTACCAGCAACAAAATAACAATAGTTGTATCATAAAGAGACGAAATTCATTTGCACTGTTGAACGCCGGCAAAATTTGAACGCTGTTGCTGTTGAATGCCGGAACGAATAGTTGACAAAATTTCTAAAACTATAGCCTACTGATAAAACGTGATCCATGTTATAGATTAGAAGGTTAGCGCTTTTTGCGTATTGACAATCTAGCGTTTCGAACACACAGTTAAAGTAATTTGTTGCGTCATCGAAACTAAGACGATATTTACGTCAAAATTAAATTTTGTTTAAAAATATTTGACTTGAACAAGCTTCGGCTAAAAACTAAGTTCGCTTCTAAAAACCTTGAAGCGGAGTTTCCGGATAAACCGTAAGAAAAATGAAACTTTAACCATGCAAGTAGGCTGCTATGCTGGTCTGTCAAGTCAATACCACACTAGCATCCAACAACACGAGAGCCGTTCACGAAGCACTGCGGGTTGACTATAACTAACACTTCGATACCAAAATAAATCCGCTTTTCACTTTAATGTCTGTTTATTTTTGTTCCATTCTGTTGCCTTGTTACAAAAATTGTATACAAATAAAATCTCTTCAAAGGATATTGCACTATTGATCGTCGAGCATGAAACAGCGACTGCATTGCGTTGGCTTAACTCTAGCCTACACATTATTACTGTTCAATGTATAGAGGTAGTCGTTATTAAATTGTAATAACGTTTAACAGGTAAAGATTTGGAAAAGCTTAATCAACCGCACTTTAAGAAGAATACGTTCGCCCGTTAGCGCAGTTGTTGAGCGCCCGACTCAAGATCAAGCGGCGCTGGTTCGGCTCTCGGGCTGTGCGCTTGAGCAACGCATTTCATGACTGATCTTCAAAAGCCTATACAATTATGCAAAACTACCAGGAATCATAGTCTTGTCAGTCCGAGGATAACGTCTAAAAATCCAAACAGAACTAGTTTAGGCTTACTCTTAATGGGCTTAGTTTGTTGCCACAAACAAAGCTTTGACTGCAATAAGTTTGCTTCGCTTTTTTTTTTTTTTTGGCTAAAATATTTTGAATCGAATTCGATATTCTGTATTCGGCATGGCTATTTCAGAATAGATTCAAATCCTTAGGTTAGGTATTCGAAGATGTTCTTCCTGAATTTTAACCAGTGACGTTCGGTGGCTTAAACCATTGGGAAAGCAACTTGGAAATATGTTGCAGCAAGGTAGTAGGCACGAGGGGCGTAACCGTCGGGCGAAGCCCGAAGGCGTGTTGCCGAAGGCAACACTTCCAGCGGGGGGTCTGGGGGGCCTCCCCCAGAAAATTTTGAAAAACACTTCCAATTTGGTGCGCTCTGAGAGCATTTCCAAAACAAAATCTTCGGACTTTCCCAGTCCGAAGATAAAGATTCAATCAATCAATCAAACTGGGATTAGTCTAGAATGTTGGCTGCTTTTTTAGACTGAGCACAAAAACTTATTGTCAATGTCATCTGTAAGCATTTACGACATGCATTGGACTGGTGCACTAGTAAAGAGCAAATAATTAGCTTATAAATTAAGCTAGTCCATTCTTGAAGAACACAAGTATGTTTGCTCTGAACTTGTGATGTCAGTCTATTGACCCAAAGAATTTAAAAAACACTTGTGCTGTTTCAGTACTGGTTGGTTAATGTACCCTTTGGAATTGCATGTCTTATTGTAGAATCTATGTTTTTTTTGGTAAGAGAACCAGCTTTATTTTCAGCGTACTCAGTAGCCTATAGTTACAAGCCCGAAAATCACTCATGCGTAGAGGCTGTATTCCTTTCGCCTGAAACCAAAAGCAGCCGCTATGAGATACGCATTGACGTCACTGGGAAAGCAAGTTTAACCATAACACCAGATAACACATCTGATTGGCTAAGCAGCTGGTGTCGTTTTGCAAAACGATTGAGGATTGGATAAAACGAAGGCGTTTTTCAATGTAAGGTAAGCACTTTTGAAAGTTGATTTCCCTGGAGCTTCAGTGATGGTTTCTGACAAAAGCGTTTGCGTTAATTGGCATTTATAGGCAAGAAATGCGGTTTGGTGAGGACTTAGACTACTCACAAGAGTTACGAGTAATTCTAGTCACGAACACAGTAATTTTCAAGTTAAAATAGACTTGATAAAAATAATAAGAAGTTAAACCTAGAATTCAGTCATTATATTTTGCATAGTTTTCGCTCAGGTAAGCACTGCTTTCCTTGCTTTCCCTCACCGATCGTCACTGATTTTAACTCTGTTTTATCTACTGGATTCAGAGATTTGCCATGTCAGAAATAAAATTAGGTTAAACATTGTGGGTAATCATTATGACTTAAATTTTTAGAGTAGTTGTAGCTCTTATCCCAGTCATAAAATCAGAACTTTTGGGCCTGCCTTCGTCTGTACGAGTCAGTCGCAACTGGGCCTATGCATCACAATCTTTTGTTGATTAATAACTCTACTAGGCCATAATTGCTCTACTATATAGGCTAACTCAACTATATATATTAACTCTGTTTATTGCCATATAGTATTTTCATCACTGATCACTAGCCTATCTATATCAGTTACAGATCATTTTGTCAAGTATTGTTATCAACTTATCATACATCGTATATAAAAACATGGTGAAATCTGGAGTTGCAATTGACGAAGAAGTTCAACATGTATACAAAAAGGTCCATGCTAAAAAAGCCAATGGGGCTCGGTTCAAATTTGATAAAGGTGCAAAAAAAGTGATTCTGGATAAAATTATTGAAAAATCAGAAAAAGAGCCTTTTGAACGACTTGTGGAGGGATTTACCGATGATCAAGCTATGTAAGTGAAGAACAGGACTTGGACTTTTAGTTTATAGGCTATAACTCTTTAATTTGTTTTGCAACCCCAAAATTACGATTTGTAACTCAAGTTTAAGCTACAACCCCCAGTTTGAGAAGCCCCCGTTGTTGATTATAGTGATGCGGCAGTGTGATGGTTGGCGCATGCACTTAATTGACTTAACTCCACTTTGTTGGTCCACATTGATTTTGCTCAGTTTTGGCGTGAGTGGAGAAATTGGGTTGCAGAAATATAGACACGTGAGATCATATAGAATTAAAAGATAGCAAAGAGAAAGTAATTTATGTTTGAAGCTGCAAAACTTTTTGTCTGAGATTTTTCGGAAACTTGCCATCAGAATGTAACCTAATTAACCTAACTGCGAGGAGATGTATAACATATGTAACATGTACCATGTTTTTAAGCAACAAATTTATATTTTAATAATTTAACCGAAACTTATCAGAATTGCAAAATGCATTTCAACGCTGCAAATTCAAAACCTAAGTTCTGTTCTCACGAAATTAGGTCACGCTTCTTGTTTAACCAATGTCACTCACAGGGAATTTAGCTCAACACAGCTGTATTTCTAAAGCGACACAACTATGTAACCGGTTTTGCTTTCATAACTCTCACGATAGGCTATCACTGATAAAAGGTATTACCGGTATATTATGAAATAAGCGGGAAATTGAAAAATGGACACACTTACTGACAGACTTGCAAAGCGAACGGACTGAACACGAGAACGAGAAGGTAAAATTCACGACAAGAGAATGTCGCTCATCTGACACCGGCCGCAATAAACTAAATTGGTTAGACATATTTCTCAATTTCCCGAACTTGTAACAATTGATTCATAATAAAATACATTTAATATTCCATTTACTTGTTTAATTTTTGTAGGAAATCATACCCCTAGACAGAAGCCTAAATTACCCTTGTAGCTAGAGACTCAGAGTCTCTCAATAACCAAAAGTCTACACCAAAAATATAGTCAACTATTAGCAAAACCCTACATTGTGCACTTAGATCAGATAAGCAAAACCCTACACATATAGGTAACTTAGATACAGAGCACCAGTCAGAAAAACACTAAAAACTGATATATTTCGACCAATCAAAAGGGAACATTTTAAGACTGAACGAAACATAAAAGAAAGTTAAAAATAAAACAAACTTTGAATCTGGTCGAAAAAAACTGCCAGCAAGAATTTGAAAACAAGTATTTTTTCGGCGCTTAAGTCTGAATCCAGTTTTGATAAATGCAGCTTTAAAACCTACAAATCTGTCTGACAATTCAGTTAGATTGGTCAAAAAATTTTAATTTGTTTTTTGTTGATTTGTTCTCTCTATTCATCTTACCTTATCACAATTACGCTGATTTGATTCTGATGACAAGTTCAGAAGAGCGTCAGACAAAAACTACCACAGCTTTGAGTAACAAACTTCCTTCTCTTTGTTATTTTTAAAGCTGACAAATCGTCATTCATGTTGTGAGCACTGTAGCGTACTGTATTTCTTAGTTTTGTCACAATATGTAGCCTTCATTTCAGTAATATAACATTGAAGTATGAACTGAAGCTAATATGGTAAACCTAGCTGTAGTAATACTATTATAAGGTAAAAATGCTTGGTTTTGGACATTACTGATTGATGTTATGTATAAACAATGCATTTAAAAGATTGAAAGTACCCTTCTTAAATCAAGGACAAAACTGCACAAAAATTCACTCAATTTCCTAAACTTGCTCCGCATCTTTGCTAATAGTGCGTAATGAGAATCTCAATTTCGATTGAGCAAATCTCTTAGGCAACAAAGTTTCCGAGTTTTGTCCAGTCCAGTAACTGCGTTTTTCCAAAGTTCATACTGTCATCCAAATTAAATTCATTTGATATCAGTGTCGTTTGATTCCTCATACATTGGGTGTCGACATAGAAAATTGTTAGCAATCATTGTGAGATGCCTCAACACACCATGACGAGATTGATACATTTATCCATCACACATTTTATGTGTTTTTCAGGTTTGCACTTTTGAATGTGGATTTCAGAGCAGGAAATGATGACTTCAAGCAGAATAAAATGGTTTTATTAACTTGGGCTTCAGACAACGGTCCTGTGCTTCAAAGAATGGTGATGTCATCCACGTTTGATGCAATGAAAAGTGTGTGTCGCGATGTCTTCATTTTTGTTCAGTGGAATAGCCAAGAAGAAAAGTGCATTGATGAAGTTCTCAGTAAAGTTGCAAAGAAGCATGGTACTGAGTTTTTTGGTCGTCCGGTCGTGCTGTGTAAAGAAACCAAAACATATTTGTATGCTGACAACAATTGACATTCATTGGCACACAGAAGCAACCCCATGATGATTTGGTGCATCAACTTTTATGAATTATTTTCCCTGCAAATACTCACCCAATGCTCAGAAAATGCCAGCAGAAAAATATGAATAATCTTATTGCATCATTGACGTTTCATATACCTCATAACTTATCACATTCTTAGAATAATGTCCATGGTACAATTTGTAGCCTACTTGTTATATCATTGGATAACAATTTCTGAAAAAAAATACGTTCAAAAGCAGTACAAAAAAAAATTAAATTCTGGGTAATTTGAGTCAGCTATTTTTCGTGTAAACACTGTAAATTTCGATTTTGTCGATTTGCTTTTGCAAAATTTAAATTGTTCAAATGTTTAGTGCTCAAAAGAGACTCATTTTTTTCTCAAGCTTATTTGTTACTTGGCTAGTATTTCACATTGCTGAATAAGAATTTTTTAAAATAAAATTTTTGGTCCAAAATATGATTCTTTGCAACAAAGAAATTTAACTCAAAACAAAAATAAACCAAGATAACAAATATTGCATCAAATAGTAAAATATTTCTTAAGTTTAACTCATGAACTCTTGTTAACGAATAGTATGGGCTATCACAATGCTCAGGTTCGCTTACCTACGTCGTCTGGGTGTTTGAATGACGGCATCCAGGCCGGATGGCGACTGTCAAAACAGCGACTGTCATAATGGCGACTTCATAATAGCGACGTAATGAAGTGAGCGACTGTCAAAACAGCGACTGTCATAATGGCGACTGCATTAAAACAGCGACTGTTATGATAGCGACTTAACACTTTAAACCGAACCAAACCGAACCCAGCTACTACAAGGCAGAGACCTGACTCAGCGAATGAAAAGATACGTGACAATGAACACACGAATCACTGTTGTACAGCAAAATCGAGGCCAGTATGATCTGCGGCAGTTCCTTCGAGCCCTTGCTCACAATTTAGAAATAAACGTGGCTTGATTTTTATTGCAAGACTTTTGGTTGTTTTAAAGTCCCTTTTGGTTTCAATCTTTTTCTAGACCCTGAATTTTATTGCAAGGCTTGACGACTTTCTGTTGTTTGGCTTGACTAGCCTATTTCTTTTTAAATCATGTGACTTCTATGGATAGTCCAAATGAAATGTTGTTTTAAAGTCCCTTTTGGTTTCAATCTTTCACTACGCAGTGTTTGCCTATTTGTGCGTGCATACGTGTGTAGAGAGGTGTGGGGGATGGAAGGTATGTGTGGAGGGGGTGAAAGAGTGCGTGTGCGCGTAAGCCTTGGATTTAATAAAAGAAGTGAGGTCGCTGTTGTGGCAGTCGCTGTTTTTGATGAATCGCTGTCGTGTAGTCGCTCTATTGACAGTCGCTGTTTTAAATGAATCGCTGTCGTGTAGTCGCTCTATTGACAGTCGCTGTTTTAAATGAATCGCTGTCGTGTAGTCGCTCTATTGACAGTCGCTGTTCTGACAGTCGCTATTTGGAACCCGAGCCATTTTTCCAAGAGAGCTTGACAGGCCCGTAACTAGCTTGGATCAGCAGGGGGGGCAAAAAGTATTCTAGAGGGGGCCCAACTTTTACCTTCCGAATCATGTACGAAAACGACGTTTGTACACAATGTGGGTATATTCACGCAAGAACATTAATCGTAGGCCTAATACAACGTTTACATTAGACTAGTTTATCATAGAAACAGTCAGTGGCGTAGCCAGGAATTTAAAAAAAAAAGGGGGGGTTGACGGGCGGCGGGCAAAGCCCGACAGCGTCTTCGCCAAAGGCGACACCCAGCGGCGGGGGGTCTGGGGGGACCTCCCTCAGAAAATTTTGAAAAATTACTTTGAATTTGGTGCATTCTGAGAGCATTTTCAACAAACATGTGGGTATAAATATTCCTGTAAAATGGTACTGTCCGGTGGCATAGCAAAATGATAAGATCATGTTTTCTAGGGCATTTTTCGGTAATAAAGCTAAGTCTCTATGCTTTCTTGTTGCTAATTCCTGGCTGAGATATTTGAATGTTTGGTATTGGCAAAACTCGCTCTTTTAATGCAGTTTCGTTTAAAATTAGGCAAACTTTGTTTTAGAGACAACATTCTACCCAGTAGCGTAGCCAGGAATTTTGAAAGGGGGGGGGGGAGGGGGTTGACGACCCAGCGGCGGGGGGGCCTCCCCAAAATTTTTTTAAAAATTACTTTGAATTTGGTGCATTCTGAGAGCATTTTCAACAAAAATGTGGGTATGAATATTCCTGTAAAATGGTGCTGTCCGGTGGCATAGCAAATGGATAAGATCATGTTTTCTTCGGCATTTTTCGGAAATAAAGCTAAGTCTCTATGTTTTCTTGTTGCTAATTCCTGGCTGAGATGTTTGGTATTGGCAAAACTCGCTCTTTTAATACAGTTTTGTATAAAATTAGGCAATTTTTTTTTAGACTAAGCATCAATCTCAATATCGTGACGTCACACGTGTGACAAAGGGGGGGGGTTGCAACCCCCAACCCCCCCCCTGGCTACGCCACTGATTCTACCACACCCTTAAACACACAATGTTTACAATTAAACACAAGAAAATTGAGTGTAAAACTGAAAAGTCAGCGAACAGAGCTAATTTAACATAATTTTTTCCAGGGGGTGCCAACGTTTTTGCAGGGGGGGCTTCGCCCCCCCTAGTTACGGGCCTGGAGCTTGAACACTCCGCTGCACCCCTGGCACAGGTATCGACAACCGGTGAGTTGTGGGCCGTGAGTGCCTTTAAATATTACTTAAAGAGAAAGGCATAGGCCTATTGTCACTGTCAGTGTCACTATTGTCGCAAATCAGTAGGCCGATATTTTTGAATTAGCCCCCCTCCCTTATTTCTTTTCTGGGTGAAGTGAACAAAAACAGTTATAGCTTTTTAGTTTCTATAAGTCAGATTGTTGTTGGTTAAATTACTTTCTAGTGGTAAGTAACAGTTCAAAATTTATGCAACGCTGGTACATTAATACAGATTAGGCTACGTCAAAATACCACTTTTCATGCTTAAGTTTCCATTTGCACGTTTCGTTACCAATCATGTTGAGCGTGAAAACATGGCCAGACTTGATGTATATCGCAGCCACTAGCATTGACACGAATGGTCCAGGGAGTAATTTTGGACCAGGGCACGGAATCATTTTAGGTACCCAAAAGCTTGTTGAAAAACCTGAGATATTTTTTATTTATGTAGGTTACTCGTTTTTGCACTCTGATAGTTCAGGTGTCCTTCCTTGTTGAGCAAACACCAAACTTTTTCTTGGAAAAGCTTTTTGGAGACTTGGAGAGAGCAGAGAAGGAAAACTTTTATTTTGTCTGTTGCGAGAATAGTACGGCACAATTAGAAACAATACGAATAAAATAGCACCATAACAATCCAGATAGCACAACGGACAAGATCCAGCGAAACACTATGACGGTCATCGAGTCAGCTGCTTCCCTGTTCCTAATGTGAAAAAAGTCAAGCATCGGCAATTACGTTAACACAAGATAGCCTAGGCTGAAGCCTTAATTTCCTCAGAGAAGGTCCGGAATTACGTTTGGTACCGGGCCCGGCCTGTTTACTCAGCAACTCTCATCGTAGCTACTATAATCCATCATCCCGACAGCAAATAAGTTCTTTTTTACATTAATTCAACGTTTGTGGACGTTGAATCATATGTAAAAAAGGGCTCGGGTTCCAAATAGCGACTGTCAGAACAGCGACTGTCAATAGAGCGACCACACAACAGCGATTCATTTAAAACAGCGACTGTCAATAGAGCGACTACACGACAGCGATTCATCAAAAACAGCGACTGCCACAACAGCGACCTCACTTCTTTTATTAAATCCAAGGCTTACGCGCACACGCACTCTTTCACCCCCTCCACACATACCTTCCATCCCCCACACCTCTCTACACACGTATGCACGCACAAATAGGCAAACACTGCGTAGTGAAAGATTGAAACCAAAAGGGACTTTAAAACAACATTTTATTTGGACTATCCATGGAAGTCACATGATTTAAAAAGAAATAGGCTAGTCAAGCCAAACAACAGAAAGTCGTCAAGCCTTGCAATAAAATTCAGGGTCTAGAAAAAGATTGAAACCAAAAGAGACTTTAAAACAACCAAAAGTCTTGCAATAAAAATCAAGCCACGTTTATTTCTAAATTGTGAGCAAGGGCTCGAAGGAACTGCCGCAGATCATACTGGCCTCGATTTTGCTGTACAACAGTGATTCGTGTGTTCATTGTCACGTATCTTTTCATTCGCTGAGTCAGGTCTCTGCCTTGTAGTAGCTGGGTTCGGTTTGCCCGTTGAAGGGCTTCCTCCCGTCTTAAAGCTTCGATGAATCGAAAGATGGATGGATGATGAGTTTCCGTTGATCCCTGAAACGCATTGTGCCAACTCTCTAGCTGGTTGTTGGTTCGTGGCAGTCCCGCATCTTGTCTGGCTTTCACACTCCACATATGTACGGGAAACAATGGCTGTCGTCTGTCTCCCCGTCTGTTTCTTCGGCCCACGTAGTTGTCTTTGAAGTAATTTACGAGAGGCATTACTTCTGCTGGGTAGTCTGCCACCAATTCATCAAAAGCATTGCTCACTTCATCCACTGGTAGAAAGGCAAGAGCAAGGAGCATTTTCAGTGCCATCCAAATATTGTCGTTTTGCACATATAACCGTTGCAGTCCGTTTTCTTGAATCTTTCTCCAGAGCGATTGTCCCAAGTGAAAGTAACAGCCGTAGATGTGCGTTTGAGGAAATGCTTCAATGAGCGCAGCTTTGGAAGCTAGTTCAAAGTCGATCTGTACACTTCTTGGAGCGAGTCCAGGTTTCAGTGATTTGATTTCAGTCCACATTTGAGAGTATGTTACTTGTTGCTTATTTGGGAGTAGAACAAAAATGCAGGGAAGCACATTGTTTCGTATCATAGCATGCACAGTGTATACTTGATAAAAAAGGGATGGTGACACTTTGAATGTACCATCACACATCCAGTGTTCGGAATCGTGTAAGGTTTGAAGAAACTGATCTGTGCTGAAAATAAGCATCCGATGAACATCTCCACGCCCACTGTCATAGAGCAGGAAGCCACGCTGGTCTGTTGTTTGTCTCAACATATCAGGTATGAACAGTTCTCCTACATTAACAGGAGCTGGGGGGTTGTTGTCTGTTGCTTTCCTTTTCCGTCTGATGGTTTGACGCAGATTTGTGGAAGAGCCAACAGCTGCTGCAACTTCTTCATTAACTTCAGTCATTGCATCCTGCACGATTCTTCGTGGTGGATCCCGTGTTCTTACTGCAGCTGTTTTTACTCTGTTTTCAACTCTCCTGGCTGCCACTTCCGTAGAGTTTGGTGGATGCGTGTGGACGCCACTGCTCACTGGGGGTTGTTGTTGCTCACGATACTGAAGGCTTGTCGTTAGGCGACCTTTACAACCTGTTTTAGCACATCTCCAATTGATTGTATTTATCTTTGTTTTGTCGTTCCTGTACAAAAAGCCTTCATAACTTATCATGTCACTTCCTTTTCTTGAAATTATAAAATCCATTGAGGCAAATTTTTCAAACGTGAAACTCACCAAATGAAGACTTTTCACATGTTCTATTTAAAATATCAAAACACGTTTATGCTCACAATTTCGTTTTGATAATGTTAGCCTATTCATGAAGTTTGACTCTGTCGAAGCTGGTATACAAGTCTCCGCCTTAGTCAAAACTAACACATTGAAATTGACCAAAAATGTAAAATAAAACTTTGTAAAAAGCAATTAGTACAACATATAAAATACAGACACAGGAGCTAGTATTCAAGTCTATGCACCAGTCAAAATGCCATGACGTCATAGATTGGAATTGACCAACAAATAGAGGGTGAAGTAGGTACATATAGTGCCTTCACTACTTTACCTTTGCTTTGCTATTTTCTAACCCTACAAGTTAAGGTTTAAGATGACAAAATAGCAAATGAAAGTTACAGCAGCAAAGGCATAAAACAGCTTTTGCCTGGATGGTATTCACACACTTCACCCTATATTTGGTCGATTCTGACTCATGACGTTTTTGACCAAGAAGCTGAGCATCTGTACTTCCAATACCTTAGCCTACTAATTCTAACTGTAAACTAAAACTACCCTAAAAATACTTTACAAACTTTATCACAGATCAACTAGACTAGGCAATCATTGTCAAGCTGGTGCCATACAGAACCACCCAATTTGGCCTCCAAGTCAAAACCTGCTGACTGGCATGATATAAATCCAAAAACTTCTCGCTATAGCTAAATTGAAAACTAGTTGTGTTCAAATTTGGCATTTTTATGGCACTTAAAGTGTTAAGTCGCTATCATAACAGTCGCTGTTTTAATGCAGTCGGCATTTATACAATCGCTGTTTGGAATGTCGCTCACTTCATTACGTCGCTATTATGAAGTCGCCATTATGACAGTCGCTGTTTTGACAGTCGCTATCCGGCCTGGATGCCGTAAAAAAGAACTGATTTGCTGACTAGGCAAGCCAATCCTGAACCAATGTAGAGCGTACAATCGTTATCGTTGTAATGAGTTCCAGCTTCGAAAAGCTTCGCTTAGCGCTTGCCACGGATATTGGAAGCGTCAGTCACGTGGAATATGTAAATCATTGAGGCATTTGGTATATTGTCTAAAAGTTTTTAATGCACCAAAAACGATACCGGTAGTACATTTAGGTGTCATAGATTTTGGGAATTTTTAGTTAGTTTTATTAGCGTCTTAGTCTTCACAGCTCAACTCATTGGCATCAATGTGCCCGCTTGATTGCAGCCTACCAACTTTTTCTAAAAATTGCAACAATGTCAAGTCAAGTCAAGTCAATTTATTTTGTTTCAACAGCGCCATATACCGTATTTACTTGATTGTAAGCCGCGCTTGATTGTAAGCCGCCCTTGATTGTAAGCCGCATATGATAGTGTTAAAAATTTAATGTAAGCCGCAAATACTGTTTACACGCAAAGCTGAAACTGTTTACTGTTAAGTACCATAAATAAAACTGACAACTCCTTTTTTTCTTTCGAATGCACCTCATAAATGCATGTGACAATTTAAAATGCACGTCACAACTTCCACGCAGTGCGGCAAAACGGCATCCAGGCCGGATAGCGACTGTCAAAACAGCGACTGTCATAATGGCGACTTCATAATAGCGACGTAATGAAGTGAGCGACTGTCAAAACACCGACTGTCATAATGGCGACTGCATTAAAACAGCGACTGTTATGATAGCGATTTTAAACCGAACCAAACCGAACCCAGCTACTACAAGGCAGAGACCTGACTCAGCGAATGAAAAGATACGTGACAATGAACACACGAATCACTGTTGTACAGCAAAATCGAGGCCAGTATGATCTGCGGCAGTTCCTTCGAGCCCTTGCTCACAATTTAGAAATAAACGTGGCTTGATTTTTATTGCAAGACTTTTGGTTGTTTTAAAGTCCCTTTTGGTTTCAATCTTTTTCTAGACCCTGAATTTTATTGCAAGGCTTGACGACTTTCTGTTGTTTGGCTTGACTAGCCTATTTCTTTTTAAATCATGTGACTTCTATGGATAGTCCAAATGAAATGTTGTTTTAAAGTCCCTTTTGGTTTCAATCTTTCACTACGCAGTGTTTCACTATTATTTCAATCTTTCACTATTTGTGCGTGCATACGTGTGTAGAGAGGTGTGGGGGATGGAAGGTATGTGTGGAGGGGGTGAAAGAGTGCGTGTGCGCGTAAGCCTTGGATTTAATAGAAGAAGTGAGGTCGCTGTTGTGGCAGTCGCTGTTTTTGATGAATCGCTGTCGTGTAGTCGCTCTATTGACAGTCGCTGTTTTAAATGAATCGCTGTCGTGTAGTCGCTCTATTGACAGTCGCTGTTTTAAATGAATCGCTGTCGTGTAGTCGCTCTATTGACAGTCGCTGTTCTGACAGTCGCTATTTGGAACCCGAGCCTGGAAAAATATTGATTTAAATATTTGACGTCACTGCAAGGCAGAGCGAACCATCACTTACGATCGCACAGAGTCTATACAGGATCATCAATAATTAATTAAACTTCGAATAACGGAATTTAACATCAATATTTAGCGTTACAATATTAATAAATTGAATATTTGTTAATTTTATATTTTTTAGGCCTAAATTTTATAGGCCATGAATGAACATTTGAATAAAAGAATAGCTATAATGCAGAGCTCTTCAAATCGGGCAAGTCAAACAGTGGTTTTTGCAAGGACTTAAAAATCAACAGAATGTTGTTCTGGAGAACTCTCAAATTGCACAAAAAAAAATTGGAAATGTCAAAAATCGACCCGGTCAAGGTTGTCCTCGAAGCTCTGGAACTTCAAAATTGATAAAAGCAACCAGAGAAAAGGTGCTAAGAAATCCCGAGAGATAGATTCAAAAACTGGCAAAGGAGGCGAATGTGGCCTGTGGAACCATGTTCACAGTTCTCAAGAAGGATTTAAAGATGAACCCATTCAAACACATGAAGAAACAGTTGCTAAATGCCAATACTATTGAGAAACGTTTCTCCAGCAGAGCCAGAATTCTGCTTTTGCGCATTGAAGGAGGAGGCAGGTGCCAAACCTTGCGTTCAGCGATGAGAAGAAATTTGATGTGTAGCATCATTTTAACAGTCAAAATGATCGTGTTTGGTCAAGAGATGGTGATGTGGTACCCCGGGTAGTCACTCGGAGACAAGGGGCGGCATCAGTGATAGTGTGGGCTGCAGTCAACGAATCAGGAAGGAGTTCATTGATTTTTGTGGATCAAGGAGTGAAATTGAACCTAGAAAACTACGAAAATGATATTCTTGAGAGTTCATTGTTGTCTTGGGCAAAAAAAAACACTTCGAAAAACGTAATTGGTCATTCCAACAAGATTCTTCCCCTTCACATGGAGCTAAGAGATCGCAAAACTGGCATTCTGCCAATGTGCTGTTCTTCATTTCCAAGGAAGAATGGCCTCCTTCATCCCCAGATCTGAACCCCTAGACTTTGGCATCTGGTCTTACCTGGAGAACAAGGTTTCGACTAAACACCACCAAAGTTTGGAAGCGCTGAAGGCTAATCTGAAAAAAGAATGGACCAAAATACCTCAAAAAGTTATTCGTGACTCTTGCAGGTCCTTTTCGAAGCGTCTCCGACTTGTTATTGACGTAACTGGCGGACACATTGAGTAA
Organism: Aplidium turbinatum; assembly: GCF_918807975.1. Lineage (NCBI taxonomy): Eukaryota > Metazoa > Chordata > Ascidiacea > Aplousobranchia > Polyclinidae > Aplidium > Aplidium turbinatum. The sequence goes on along the minus strand of NC_137472.1, from coordinate 42,893,942 downwards.
AACTAATTTTTCCTAAATATTTATTCATTTGAGAATATATTATATGTTTATTACTCAAAAATTGTCTGCCATTTGTTAAACACAGCTGTTTGAAGTTGTAATGTTAATTATTGATGACCCTGTATTTGTGATGTCACAATTTTACTTATTCCTTCGGTACCTATTCAATTCATATCTAACCTGTAAGCAAAAAGTAGAAATGGAGAACATACAAAAACTTTATTTTTAGTGGCGGGTTTAGGGTGGGCTTGAGCCCCCTTAGCCCCATGCTGGGTGCGCTATAGCTGCATACAGTAAAATGTTAAGCCAATGAGGGCACAGAAACCGAACCTAGCCTAGGGCGCAAGATAGCCTTGCGCCGGCCCTGACTGTTACCGTGGCCTACGATTACAGCTAGGACTATGACAAATGTTTAACTAAGCTTTCATTTCTTTGCATTATTTCCTTCATAAATGAAAAAAGGAACAATTTTTTATACGAACTGGTGTATTGCGAATGCAACTAAACAGCCCACGAAAAACCACATGCATACTAAAAGTGAAACAATTCGCCCGCTTTTTGCACGCCAAAACGTTTTTTCACTGAATGTTTTATCGCTCTGAATGATTATCTAAACTCTAAACCATGGGTCTTGAACTTTTTGCACTGTGCCCCCCCTTAGCGTCACTTGTAAAACTTTGTGCCCTCCCTTTCTTGTTTAAGTTATAAATCAAAGTGAAGCTACATAAATTTTACATGTTTTGGATTTTAAAACAAACAAAGTTTATTTTCTATTTTGCGTCATACGTAAATCAAAAGCTCAAGTCGAGCACAATCTACTTTTTCTCGCATTAATGAGAAGGAGATGTCGATGCTTTTTCGATGCAAGCAGTTTAATTCGTGGTTTAGCAGAAGCAATGCAGATCACACGTGAGGTTCAATGTTAAGTTTGTTCCGAGCTCGTGTTTTCACACTTGCAAGCGCTAAATAGCCACTTTCACACAAAAACGTAACAAACAGCCATTGTTACCGAACAATAGACTAAATCAGGGCTACTCAACTAATGTGAGCAAAGGCACATTTTGACAAGTTGAATATTTTTGCGGTCCGGTGAATATTTCATATGCAACCACGAAAATTAAACAGCCATAGCCTACGAGCACCGAAACACTTTTCAGGTAGTATGTAACACGACTTGGATTTTTGTTTGACACAAACAAAGAAAAAAAAAAGGAAAAAATGTGTTGTGTTTCTTTGTAGTGTGGCTGTGTGGATCGCACATGAGAGAAGACGGCAAAGCGTTGGGGGGTCTGGGAGAGAAGCCCCCAGTTCCTTGAATAATCACAAAAATTGCTATTCCCTAATGGAAATCTGTTTAAAGAGACCCTAAAATGTGGCAATGATGTTATTCTTCCAGAAGCTCGAGGTCCACATTCAACACCCCGCAGAAGGCCCTGATTCGGACCGTGGTCCGCCAGTTGAGTAGCCCTGGACTAAATAAACGAATAAGCTCTGGAGAATACAGTCAAAGTTAGGTCACATTTCCAGTCAATAATCGTGACACAAGGTAAGGTGTGTTACCAACATTTCTATTTACGACTTCTACAATACAATTACATACTAGTGCAACAGCGTACCATATTCGCGCCCCCCTTGAAAAATCTTCACACCCTCCAAGGGGGCGCACCCCTCCCCCCCCCAGCTTGAAAACCACTAGTCTAAAGGGTTTTATGGCAACCATTAATCAAAGATGAAGAGCCAATTATTGTTTATATTTGTAAATAAGAATGCAAACGCATACAGAAAATTTGTCACACCAAAGACAATATCTTCAGAAATGTTGATATACTTCACAGTTGTCTTCAAGGTTGCTTTACAGTCATATTGAATTCGTAGAGTGTCATTCAAACACCCAGACGGCGTATGTAAGCGAACCTGAGCATTGTGATAGCCCATACTATTCGTTAACAAGAGTTCATGAGTTAAACTTAAGAAATATTTTACTATTTGATGCAATATTTGTTATCTTGGTTTATTCTTGTTTCGAGTTAAATTTCTTTGTTGCAGAAAATCATATTTTGGACCAAAAATTTTATTTCAAATATTTCTTGTGCAGCAATGTGAAACGCTGGCATATAGTAACAAAAAAGCAACGAAATAACAATATCCTAAACGTATTTTTGCAAGACACTGCATGAAAGCAAACACACATTTTTTTATTGATTTTTATAAGTTTCTTTTGAGCACTGAAAAATTTAAATTTTGCAAAATCAAATCGAAAAAATCGAAACTTACAGTGTTTACACGAAAAATAGCTGACGCAAATTACACTGAATTTAATTTTTTTTTTGTACTGCTTTTGAACGTATATTTTTTTCAGAAATTTTTATCCAATGATATAACGGCATCCAGGCCGGATAGCGACTGTCAAAACAGCGACTGTCATAATGGCGACTTCATAATAGCGACGTAATGAAGTGAGCGACATTCCAAACAGCGATTGTATAAGTTGTTTGTTTGTTTGTTTATCTTTATCCTGCATTGCGGGAAAGCGGACTTGAGCGCTATGCATCGGTGTACGCCTTCCGACATACACCTGACCCACGCTGCAGCCGACAGCAATGTCTGTTTCCGGTTGTCTACTTTACTTATGACTTAAATTTGGTACTACCCATTACTCGAAATCGATCACTAGGTAGAGGCAATTATCGTAAAGTTTCTTGCCCAGAGAAACAACAGCAAGTGCGAGTGGCTGGAGTCGAACATGCAGGCTCTCGACTGCGAGCCCAACGCGCTAACCACTCGGCCACGGCTGCCGACTGCATTAATGCCGACTGCATTAAAACAGCGACTGTTATGATAGCGACTTAACACTTTAAGTGCCACAAAAATGCCAAATTTGAACACAACTAGTTTTCAATTTAGCTATAGCGAGAAGTTTTTGGATTTATATCATGCCAGTCAGCAGGTTTTGACTTGGAGGCCAAATTGGGTGGTTTTGTATGGCACCAGCTTGACAATGATTGCCTAGTCTAGTTGATCTGTGATAAAGTTTGTAAAGTATTTTTAGGGTAGTTTTAGTTTACAAGTTTACAGTTAGAATTAGTAGGCTAAGGTATTGGAAGTACAGATGCTCAGCTTCTTGGTCAAAAACGTCATGAGTCAGAATCGACCAAATATAGGGTGAAGTGTGTGAATACCATCCAGGCAAAAGCTGTTTTATGCCTTTGCTGCTGTAACTTTCATTTGCTATTTTGTCATCTTAAACCTTAACTTGTAGGGTTAGAAAATAGCAAAGCATTTTTATTGCAAGACTTTTGGTTGTTTTAAAGTCCCTTTTGGTTTCAATCTTTTTCTAGACCCTGAATTTTATTGCAAGGCTTGACGACTTTCTGTTGTTTGGCTTGACTAGCCTATTTCTTTTTAAATCATGTGACTTCTATGGATAGTCCAAATAAAATGTTGTTTTAAAGTCCCTTTTGGTTTCAATCTTTCACTACGCAGTGTTTGCCTATTTGTGCGTGCATACGTGTGTAGAGAGGTGTGGGGGATGGAAGGTATGTGTGGAGGGGGTGAAAGAGTGCGTGTGCGCGTAAGCCTTGGATTTAATAAAAGAAGTGAGGTCGCTGTTGTGGCAGTCGCTGTTTTTGATGAATCGCTGTCGTGTAGTCGCTCTATTGACAGTCGCTGTTTTAAATGAATCGCTGTCGTGTGGTCGCTCTATTGACAGTCGCTGTTCTGACAGTCGCTATTTGGAACCCGAGCTGATATAACAAGTAGGCTACAAATTGTACCATGGACATTATTCTAAGAATGTGATAAGTTATGAGGTATATGAAACGTCAATGATGCAATAAGATATTTCATATTTTTCTGCTGGCATTTTCTGAGCATTGGGTGAGTATTTGCAGGGAAAATAATTCATAAAACGTGATGTCCCAAATCATCATGGGGTTGCTTCTGTGTGCCAATGAATGTCAATTGTTGTCAGCATACAAATATGTTTTGGTTTCTTTACACAGCACGACCGGACGACCAAAAAACTCAGTACCATGCTTCTTTGCAACTTTACTGAGAACTTCATCAATGCACTTTTCTTCTTGGCTATTCCACTGAACAAAAACGAAGACATCGCGACACACACTTTTCATTGCATCAAACGTGGATGACATCACCACTCTTTGAAGCACAGGACCGTTGTCTGAAGCCCAAGTTAATAAAACCATTTTATTCTGCTTGAAGTCATCATTTCCTGCTCTGAAATCCACATTCAAAAGTGCAAACCTGAAAAACACATAAAATGTGTGATGGATAAATGTATCAATCTCGTCATGGTGTGTTGAGGCATCTCACAATGATTGCTAACAATTTTCTATGTCGACCCCCAGTGTATGAGGAATCAAACGACACTGATATGAAATGAATTTAATTTAGAGAACAGTATGAACTTTGGAAAAACGCAGTTACTGGACTGGACAAAACTCGGAAACTTTGTTGCCTAAGAGATTTACTCAATCGAAATTAAGATTCTCATTACGCACTACTAGCAAAGATGCGGAGCAAGTTTAGGAAATTGAGTGAATTTTTGTGCAATTTTGTTCTTGATTAAAGAAGGGTACTTTCAATCTTTTAAATGCATTGTTTCTACCTGACATCAATCAGTAATGTCCAAAACCAAGCATTTTTACCTTATATTAGTATTACTACAGCTAGGTTTACCATATTAGCTTCAGTTCATACTTCAATGCTACATTACTGAAATGAAAGCTACGTATTGTGACAAAACTAAGAAATACAGTACGCTACAGTGCTCACAACATGAATGACGATTTGTCAGCTTTAAAAATAACAAAAAGAAGGAAGTTTGTTACTCAAAGCTGTGGTTGAAAGAACAAATCAGTAAAAAAACAAATTAAAATATTTTGACTAATCTAACTGAATTGTCAGACAGATTTGTAGGTTTTAATGCTGCATTCATCAAACCTCTGGATTGAGACTTAAGCGCCAAAAAAACATTTGTTTTGAAACTCCCTTTCTAGCAGTTTTTTCGACCAGATTCAAAGTTTGCTCTATTTTTAACTTTCTTTTATGTTTCGTTCAGTCTTATAATGTTCCTTTTTGATTGGTCAAAAGATTTCAATTTATAGTTTTTTTCTGACTGGTGCTCTGTGCAGTGTGCACTGTGCAGGGCATATCTAAGTTACCTAAAGTTATATATCTCACAGTTATGTTAATTACAGTATATTCTGACAGCAAGTTTCTGAAAAAACTCAGACAAAACGTTTTGCTGCTTCAAACATAAATTACTTTCTCTTTGCTATCTTTTAATTCTATATGATTTCACGTGTCTATATTTCTGCAACCCAATTTCTCCACTCACACCAAAACTGAGCAGATTCAATGTGGACCAACAAAGTGAAGTTAAGGGTATGCGACAACCATCACACTGCCGCATCACTATAATCAACAACGGGGCTTCTCAAACTGGGAATTGTAGCCCAAAATTGAGCTAAAATCGTAATTTTGGGGTTGTGAAATAAATTAAAGAGTTATATAAATTAAAAGTCCAAGTCCTGTTCTTCACTTACATAGCTTGATCATCGGTAAATCCCTCCACAAGTCGTTCAAAAGGCTCTTTTTCTGATTTTTCAATAATTTTATCCAGAATCACTTTTTTTGCACCTTTATCAAATTTGAACCGAGCCCCATTGGCTTTTTTAGCATGGACCTTTTTGTATACATGTTGAACTTCTTCGTCAATTGCAACTCCAGATTTCACCATATTTTTATAACTTATACGATGTATGATAAGTTGATTTATACAATACTTGACAAAATGATCTTTAACTGAAATAGATAGGCTAGTGATCAGTGATGAAAATGTTATATGGCAATAGACAGAGTTAATATATATAGTAGAGTTAATAATCTACAAAAGATTGTGATGCATATAGGCCCACTTGCGATTGACTCGAACAGACGAAGGCAGGCCCAAAAGTTCTAATTTTATGACTGGGATAAGAGCTACAACTACTCTAAAAATTTAACTCACAATGTTTAACCTAATTTTATTTCTGACATGGCAAGTCTTTAAATCCAGTAGATAAAACAGAGTTAAAATCCAGGAAGAACATTTTCGAATACCTAATCCAAGGGTTTGAATCTATTCTGAAATAGCTATGCCCATGGCCACCTGGAGATGGTGGCCATGGGCATAGCTTTAGGTGGCCATGCTATGCCGAATACAGAATATCGAATTCGATTCAAAATGTTTTAGCCAAAAAAAAACGAAGCAAACTCATTGCAGTCAAGGTGTTGTTTGCAGCAACAAACTAAGCCCATTAAAGAGTAGACCTAAACTAGTTCTGGTTGGATTTTTAATTTTTATCCTCGGACAGACAAAGACTCTGATTCCTGGTAGTTTTGCATAATTGTAGACTTTTAACGCAGGACCTGAATGATTGAATGAAGATCAGTCGTGAACTGCGTTGCTCAAGCGCACAGCCCGAGAGCTGAACGAGCTCCGCTTGATCTTGTTCAAGTGAAATATTTTTAAACAAAATTTATTTTGACGTAAATATCGTCTTAGTTTCGATGACGCAACAACTTACTTTTGCTGTGTGTTCGAAGCGCTAGATTCTCAATACGCAAAAGCGCTAACCTTCTAATCTATAACACGTATCACGTTTTATCAGTAGGCATTAGTTTTAGAAAATTTGTCAACTATTCGTTCCGGCATTCAACAGCAACAGCGTTCAAATTTTGCCGGCGTTCAACAGCACAAATGAATTTCGTCTCTTTATGATACAACTATCGTTATTTTGTTGTTGCTACAAAATACAAAAGATTTTGTTGCAACAACATAATGGCTTTGAACCACTGGCAAAGTCATCGCGATTGACAGAGTGAAGTTTCCGCTTGTTGTTGCAGGAGAAATATTCCATCCATTGGGGGCCACTGAATGGAGAGCAGTCCTGAAATATGTTGGTTAAGGGCACACCCCGAGAGTCGAACCAGAGCCGCTTGATCTTGAGTCGGGCGCGTAACCACTGAGCTAACGGGGCGGACTAACAACGAAATATCAAACAAGACGGCTCCTGTCGCTGTTTGGAGAGGCTGCAGTATCATAACCTATTTGCTGATTCAAGGCTTACATGTCGCCATACTCCATTTTATTCCTTCATAAAATTTTACTGCATTGTTTTTATTTGAATAAACATCTAGGATTCTAGGCTTAGTTTTCAAAAAAAGGACTTTAAAGCTTTCTCTAAATACCAAGTAGCCTAATGCCGCTAGGCTAGGCTACTGGTACAAAAACTTCACTATTTTAAGTAGGAGTAGGCTATAGCCTTCTAGTCACTTAACTTAAGAACAGGTTTGATCGATGTTGCTCTAAGAAATGATTCTTTGCTCCTTAATACTGGCAATTTATAATCTAACGTAAGTCACATGATTATGAAGCCTAATAGGCGATATCGAAATTGATGTAGGCCTACTCAAATAAGGCAACGGATTAGATAAAAGAAAAATTAATTACGATACGGCATTACGAAACTTCATGCCCAAAAATGATGTCTAGGCTATATGTAACGAACGGTAATGAGAAAATCTAGAGTAAACTTTCCCATAGTAAAATCGGTTACACCACACTGTTCTGATTGGTTCTTTGATAATTTCGTTTATTGACCACAACCAAATTTGGAAAGACGTGTGTATCATGAAGAAAGATAAACATTACACAATCGGGACATAAACAAAAACGTCAAAGAAGCGTCCTTACACTAGCCCAGTGGTTCCCAACTCGTTTTTAAAGCGACCCATTTAAAAAAAAAATTCAGTTCGGTAAAATCTTGCGACCCAAGCGAATTGCCGTAATATTTTAAAAGCCATACAAGATTGTGTTGCAAACAAACAGCACTACAAAAGCAGTAACTTTTTCCGAAAATAATATGTTTATCAAATCACTAATGAGATAGCTGTGCTGACTTGCTGTCAGTGAGTTTTTGAAATCGAGGCGTTATTTTGCTTAGGCATAGCCGCATGTCGGCTTTAACTTCCAGCCGGTTTCGCTGTTCAGTTTTCAATACACACATGGCGCTGAATCCAATCTTACAAAGCCAAGTTGTTGCAAATGGAATCTGATTTTGAATCCCTAATTGTGAAACTGTGGGATACACTTTGTACATGGAAGCCCAAAAGTGGATGTGTGCAGAATCTTTGGGGTATTTGTCTTTGAAGGACGCAAAAGAAATACGGTTTGCTACTTCTGTCGTTATGTCCATAAACTGTTCTGCAACATGGATGGAAAGTTGAGGCAGATCTTTTCCAACAAATGGACCAATTATCCAATCACTTTGGTTATTAAGTGTTAGAAATTCTCCATAGTAGTGCACAAACTTTTTGGCAAACTGTTCCAGGTGTCTAATTATCGTTTGCTTAGTATCAACTTCATTGCCACAGATATATTGCGTTAGCTGAGGAAATATATCGTACTCATTTCTGGTGACATAAATTTTCCAGAATATGAGTTTTTTGTGGTAAGCAGAAACTTTTGCGTCGCGATTAATCACCGTAAAACCATTGCCTTGCATAGATAAATTTAAAGAATTCAGAGAGTCAAATATATCGGCAAGGTAAGCAACTTTTGCGTTGAAATCTTCTTGCAAAAACTTCTCGGCTAATCTCACAAGTTCTGTCGCCTCAGGAAGGTAGCAATCTCCTCTCGCAAACTACAAACTCGCTTCAGGACACGACCTCGTGACAACTATCGCACTTCTGTGTGCAAGAGCAATGCTTGATAATAATCAGAATCCACAAAGACGAAAACAAATGCCGATTTAGTGGACTTGTTTTGATGAAGTTTACACACTTCACATCATTCAACACTTCGTGCCGCTCTTGAGACAGCTTTTTTGCAGCAAGGCCTCTCTGTGGAGAAAGCAATAAGTCCATACAGCACTTGGGGCTTTGTCTTTGATGCGTTTTACCACACCAGACTATGCGTGGTCCAACGTGTGGAAAACTTTGTCATAGTTTGTCCGACATAGCGTTCGTGACATATAGTGCACGTTACAATATATATCCCGTAACTTTGTCAAGTTAATTTATGTTTGAGACTGAAATTTTTGTTGGGTTTACATTTAATAATAATAATAACAATAATAAAAGCGAAAATTGTTAAAAGTTCTTGCACTACGATCATGCTACAAAGCTTTCCGATGTCTCGACATGAAACGCTTCATGACTTGTGTTTATATTTTCTAGTTTTGTGATCGATCTCATCACGTTTTAAATTTTTTTTATTGTTAATTTTTTCGCCCAAGATACAATATGCCTGAAAAACAAGCGACCCAAAAAAATTATCAGGCGACCCAACTTTGGGTCGCGACCCATGAGTTGGGAACCACTGCACTAGCCCACAATCGAACAATAGCTTTTCGCGCTTTCAACCCATGTTTGTTTTGTGATGATCTCAATACTAGTGAAACAGCCTGCTGAGGTTTTCAGTGAATGGTAATTGTATTTCAAGTAATTTTCTCTACTTCGCATTTTTGTATTATTGCAATAGTCCTTTATTAACGCCTCAAAGAGTATTTGTTTATTATGTGTGCTTTTTTGCTTGTTTTGTGATGATCTCAATAAGGGTGAACACTGAACAGCCTGTTGAGGTTTTTAGTGAATGGTAATTGAATTGAATTGTGTTACATTTTGTGAAGTATATAGTATGTTTGGTGTCAGACTTGTCCATAACTGTGACTTCCTAGTTAACACATTACAATTTCTAACTGAAAAATTGCATTGTTCTGCGGTATTTGAAGGTATCAATAATGTTAGCTGTTTCCACGAGCAAAATTGATCAAGGGTTATCAATGCAATTAAAACATCACATCATTTAGGCCATTTATGAAACCAGGTGATACAAAAGCATGCAAATTAAGCAAGCCATACATAAAGATAAGTGTGCCGTACAGCAGTCACACATACAGTATAGATAATAAAAAAGTACATTATCACAGTATCTGTAAAACAAAATGATAAAATGAAGGCACCCGGAAGAGAAGTTTTATTTTTCATTCTTGATGACACTGTGGTCACATGTTAATCTTTATACAACAATTTATATAAAACATGAATAAAGGTTAAAGTGATGTTGGTAATTGTTGCGCTACTGCAATTAAATAGTTCGATCAAATGTAAGTTGGTATAGTTTTGTTTTAATTTCATTAAAGTAATAAAAATTTGATCTTGTATAGATATAGACACAACCTTCCATCCACTGAAATACACAATCGAACATTCAAAACGTTTTACATATTGCACAACAATATCAAAAACTTCTCTTGTTGGCAGACCTGTCTCCATGCATAACACTTTCTGTGAAAGATTCTTAACAGTGAAGTGAAATTTGCTGTATTCAAGATTTTTCTTAGCCTCTTTTAATTCTTTTGTCAGCTGTTCATTTTCGATCTGTAATAATAATAATAACAATATTTATATAGCGCCACATCCACAGTCAAACCATAGATATCTTACATATAGATATGCAACTCAGCAATCGTGGAATTATCGTCACGCTCGACTGACTTTATGGACACAATCAACAATCAAGGTTGCCAGCTTGGCTAGCGTATCTATGGTAGGCTATTATTGTACGGTTTGGGCTTGGCGAGTGGTGGCTTTTGAGCTCCTTTGGAATATTTTTGATGGCGCATATTTCAAGTTTTCACAGAATAGCCTACTATGAAAAATCAAGACAATAATCTTTCTTCACGTAGGTTATGCAACTTCTGTTTCATGATCGTTGGAACTATCATTTAAGCTTATTTCCAGTGACTCATTAAAGCTTGTTGTAGGCAGTTTACAAACCTGAGATAGAGGGGCGCCGGAACGATTTTAGAGTGAGATATACGATAGCGATAATTGTCAAACATTTTCAGGGGTTGTCGAGGATTTTCAGGGGTTGTCAGGCATTGTAGAGTAGCTACTTTCAGGCATTGTTGGGAATTTCCAGACATTGTCGATCAATATCAGTGGTTGACAGGGTTTGGTAGTCATTATGGAACATTTTCAGGCATTGTCGAACATTTTCAGGAATTGTCAAACATTTTCAGGGGTTTTCGAGAATTTTCAGGGGTTGTCAGGCATTGTAGAGTAGCTACTTTCAGGCATTGTTGGGAATTTCAAGGCATTGTCTAGGATTTCCAGGCATTGTCGATCAATATCAATGGTTGACAGGCTTGTCAACCATTATCAGTCATTGTCGGAAATTTTCAAGAATTGTTGAATATTTTTAAGTGTCAGGGGCTCTCAGGCATTATAAAATACTTTAGATTCTTTCTGGCAGGCATTGTCGGCAGTGGCGTAGCTAGGGAATGTGCCGCCCGGGGTGGATTCAGATTTTGCCGCCCCTTCAAGAAAAAGCATGTGAAAACAGGCCCGATTTAGGGGGGGGCAGAGGGTGCAGGTACCCCGGACCCCCCGACTTTTAAAGGGCCCCCCTACGTGAAAAAAATGTGATTTTTTTACTATTAGCTTTTGTGGTTTCTGCAAAATGCTGTGCAGTGCTGAATTGATGCTACTGTAGACGTCGAGGGGGTGTTTCGCGCCGTAGGCGAATTTTTTTGCACGGGGGCCCCTGATCTAAAAGTTCCCGGGCCCCCCATTAGCTAAATCCGGCCCTGTGTGAAAATGAAATGCGTTTTTTATCAGATTATAATCAAAATCAAAAATCGTAGTCTTTAAATGCCGCCCCCAGACGTGCCGCCCGGGGCGGTCCTCCCCTCCTTCCCCCCCCCCTAGCTACGCCACTGATTGTCGGACATCTTCAGGCATTGTCTAGGATTTCCAGGCATTGTCGAACATATTCAGTGGTTGATGGTTTGTTAGGCGTTGTCGAACGTTTTCTTGGGTTGTCGATCATTACCAGGTTTTGACAGGTTTGTCAGGCATTGTCGATACTTATGATAGCCAGGTCATTTAAACGCTGCTGTGTTTGTGTATACCGTAAATACGTTTACAACCTACGCAAAATAGAAAGGGATCATTCTGCTGCGCATGCAAAGCTGGGAATAAAAATGCATGAAAATGTTCGACAATGCCTGACAAACGTGTCAAAAACCAATAATGATCGACAATGCCTGGAAATCTTAGACAATGCTAGGAAATGCCCAACAATGCCTGAAAGTAGCTTAATCTAGAATGCCTGACTACCCCTGAAAATGCTAGACAACCCCTGAAAATGTTCGACAATGCCTGACAAACCCGTCAACCACTAATAATGATCAACAATGCCTGGAAATCCTAGACAATGCCTGGAAATTCCCAACAATGCCTGAAAGTAGCTACTTTGCAATGCCTGACAACCCCTGAAAATGCTCGACAATCCCTGAAAATGTTCGACAATGCCTGAAAATGTTCCATAATGACTACCAAACCTGTCAAACACTGATATTGATCGACAATGCCTGCAAATCCTAGATAATGCCTAGAAATTCCCAACAATGCCTGAAAGTAGCTACTCTACAATGCCTGACAACCCCTGAAAATGTTTGACAATTCCTGAAAATGTTCGACAATGCCTGAAAATGTTCCATAATGACTACCAAACCTGTCAAACACTGATATTGATCGACAATGCCTGGAAATCCTAGACAATGTCTGGAAATTCTCAACAATGCCTGAAAATAGCTACTCTACAATGCCTGACAACCCCTGAAAATGCTCGACAACCCCTGAGTATGTTCGATAATGCCTGAAAATGTTCGACAATGCCTCACAAGCCTGTCAACCACTGATAATGATCGACAATGCCTGGAAATCCTACACAATGCCTAGAAATTCCCAACAATGCCTGAAAGTAGTTAGCCTACTCTACAATACCTGAAACCCCTGAAAATGTTCGACAACTCCTGAAAATGCTCCACAACCCCCCAAAAAGCCGACAATGCCCGACAATGCCTGACAATGCCCGACAATGCCTACAATGCCTGACAAAGGGTATTTAGAGGTACCCTCTGTGACTGTGATTTGTTTTCAATCGCCAGAATCTCCATAAAGCAGTCCATGCGGAACGAGAATGTGACGTCATCACAAGCAATCCATACGTCAACTTGAAAACGAAGAAAGTTTTATTTAAACAAAAACCAAAAAAATATATTAAAAATAAAGTTGTTTTGCTGTGCCAAGTTTGAAGTCAATGCATACAGCCATAGCTACGCTGTTAGCCTTCAAACATCTTACGCACCACTGAGTTGCATATCTATATATAAGATATCTATGGTCAAACTATGCTCCTGGGCGCTGTACATGACAATGGTGATAATACGGTAATTTCAGTCATAATGTTCATTGAAGTAGAACGTTTTCAAGCGAGTTTTGAATTAATGCTTGCACTGCTTGATCCTATTTGAGGGAAAACATTTTCACTGGATTCTACAAGAAAAAATAATCTTAAGTAGCATAACATGTTGAAGTGTAAAATCAAGAAAAAAAACAAAAAATATGGTAGGGTACCGTATACTAAAAATGACATTACCCAGCCTTGTATCACGACATTTAATAAACCTTGCTCATAATTTCTTTCACTAACTTATTCTGCTTGTCGCATGCATAAAAAAACAGAACAGTCTAACCTAGATGGTAATGCCTACCTGGAACAACATTGTCTAGGTCCAAGGTGATGTCAGGGGGTGCTGCTTGTGCTTCTTCTACTAATCTAATCTTCTTACTAGGGTTTATTTCTAAAGGAAACAACTTGTTCTTATTCCTTTCAAAAATTTCAGGCCCATTTTTCCGATCACTGTCACGAAAATGGCAACTACACACCCTAGAAGAAGTGGTAGGTTCTTTGTCCTTGCGCCTTATCAGTTGCACCCAGCGTTTTTTCTCCTTTTCGTTGCTTGGAAAACGAAAAAATTTGTTGCAGTTATCCCTTTGGGATTGATGATTGCAATCAGGCACAAAACATTGAACCATGTTTCTGTTAACGACGATAGCAAACGAAAGAAGATCAGCCGGTATACTGCTGCAATGGCTGATAAAAGTTGTTTGGAACCAAGATGGCGGCGTTGCTACGTGATGACGTCACACTTACGCGCTCTATTGAATCTCTCGCACATTGGTGAGCTGCAGTTGCAGTGTTGCCAGATTCTTAAATAAACTTGTCACCTTAAATCTCATTAAATTTCATATAGGCCTAATGCCACAAAGTAACGCCAGATTTTCAAGTCTTATGGATTGAGCAGTTATAGCTTAAACAAAAACAACACATTATTGTCTTATTAATGATGCTCTAAGTATGTAGTAAGCCTACTATTTCAAAAATACAACTAAAATGAGTCAAAAATATACAGTTTAGTTTCCTCAATTTTGATCGTGCAACAATTTATTTCTTTTCATATTTTGAGTTGAAAAGTTTTAACATTGTCTATTTGAGAGTTGTTGTGAATCCTGGACTATATGCCCGCTGATAGCAAAGAAGGTAACAGTGCTGAAATGTAGTTCATACCAGTGGCGTAGCCAGGAATTTTGAAACGAAGGGGGAGTTGACCGCCGGCGACTGCGTGTTCGCCTAACACGACACCCAGCGGCGGGGGTGCTGGAGGCCTCCCCCAAAAAATCTTGAAAAATTACTTTGAATTTACTGCATTCTGAAAGCATTTTTAACAAAAATGTGGGTAGCCTATGAATACTCCTGTAAAATGGTGCTGTCCGGTGGCGTAGCAAAAGGATAAGATCATGTTTTCTGCAGCATTTTTTGGAAATAAAGCTAAGTCTCTATGTTTTTTTGTTGACTTAGATATTTGAATGTTTGGTATTGGCAAAACTCGCTGTTTTAATGCGGTTTCGTTGAAAATTAAGCAAACTTTGTTTTAGAGACATAAAGAGACTGAAAGCATCTTTCTCAATATTGTGAAGTCACACGCGTGCCAAAAGAAGTTGAAACCCCCACCCCTTCCCCCTGAGCTACGCCACTGATTCATATAGGCCTATACAGCCTGTTTTACCCTGAAAGGGGGATCATCAGACTGATCAGAAGGTCCTGAAAAATATGTAAAAACAATTTGAAAACCTTTGTAATTCTGATGTTTTCGAAACTATTCATTGAGGCAATTCTAATCCTGTTGAACAAAGATAGATGGTAATTGTGCCACACTTGATATGCATAAAAATAAGTGCAATAAGACCCGGCTTGTCTATCTCAAACGCGGAATTGAACATTCGGTAAGGATGTGGCCGTGGCGACTTCTTGGTCAAACTCAGAAGCACCGGGAGCGTCCACGTCTGGAAACCTTTAAAAACCCTTTAACGTGGACAAACCAGAATTTTGTGAATTTAATAAGAACAACGGACGATCGATCGTTGTGGAGAAACATGGTACCGTAGTCGACACCTTATTCAGGCATGGCCGGTGAAGATGAGGTTTGGTAGCAAGTATCGGCTACAAATAAACAATTTAAACTTCTAAAAAAATGTTTTCAATGTACAATCTGTTTTCGCCGTTTTGGTTTCAGTACTTTTTCCTTCTATTTGTGCCAAGTTGTTGGTTTTTATGGTGCATGCTCCAAAGCCACTATATTTTGCATGCTCGACCGTACCTGATGGCAAAAAGATACGCTTGAGCGCATGGCGTTATGTTCGAGTGACGTACAATCAATCACCGTGACCACAGCTCCAGAAAAGAAGTTCTGGACTCAGTGCTTCCACTTTGAAGGATTTTATCCCGAAATCGGGATTTTTCAACGCTTCGAAGGATAAAAAAGGGATTTGAAGAAAAAAAGGATTTTTTAGGGATTTTTAATAATTTTACAAGGAATTTTTGTCTTAAAAAGGGAATTGTTGTTTTTAGCAATTTTGAAGAAAATTTTATTAATATTCTCTTTAAAAAGTTCTAAAAACGACTGGAATAACGATGATCAGCTGGTTTCCATCGTCACTCGCCATCCGGAACCCCTCTTACTCCCTGTCCCATCCTTGCCTTTCTATCGCTTGATTTCTTTTATCGCCACTTTGGGAATTGGACGTGATTGCAGACGGTAGTGAGAGAGTTAGTTCTCAATTCTTTGAGTTAAAATTAGGTAATCCGTTGATTTACAGTTGAAGTTGAGTAGCAATAACAAAGTTCACTGAGGTTCGACGTACAGTTAGGTATGATAAGCTTAGGCTAGTGATATCTTTAGTGCTAGTGATATGTTTAGAAAAGTTAGTTTTTGCCTATGCTAACTGATGGTGTCATAATAATAGAGGCTATGTAGTAGCCTATGTAGCCTATACAACACGTAGGCTATAGATAGTGTACACAGTCAGACTGAGTCAGTATCATGAATAGGCCTAGTATCCTGGAATTTTTCGTCAGTCTCAAATGATTGTGAAGGCGTTACTGACAAGAAGAAAAAAGAGATAGCCTAGCCAATAGTGTTAAGTTAGCGGATTAGCGCATCAAGGAAACTAAACACAAAAATAAATTTGTTAATGGATGGATAATTCGTTGAAACTGGACATTTACCACCTGTACATTTTTGCTGTTAGGGATAGGTTAGGAGTCCGGGTAGGAAAGATGAGAGTGGTAATTGGTAAATGATGTCCAGGACTCCAGGTGGTAAATGTCCCAGAACCGACTAACTGACAAGCAGTTTTTTGGCTGGACAGTGAACAAAGGAAGTAAACCATGTTATTGTAAAATATGGGCTGCTTTTGTGCAGCCTACTGTTCTAATAAAACAACGTTGCTTCGACATACCGGTGCTACTGAATAAAATCGAGATTAAAATAGCTTTAACTGAGATTATATTATAATAACTTTAAAGTTGTATTAGCACCTTTTTTAACCTAAATAACGTTAAAAATAACCTCGTCTATGAAGGAAATTTTGAAAGATTTCCGACTGAGGAAAAAGGGATTTTTCAGGACAAAAAAGGAAATTGAAAAGGATTTATCAATTGTCAGAAGTGGAAGCACTGTCTGGACTTCTGGTAACTACAGCAAGGATGCCAGAGCTTGGTTTTTCCACCTAGATCTGGGTTTTTTTTACCACATCTGGGTTTTGAGTTTTTTTTTTTCATATTTAGGTAAATCTAGGTTTTTTTTGTTTTTAACTTTGTACAGGGCTTGCACGGTTTTAAGGCACTGGAAACCTCGGTAAATGGTTGCATCAGCTACCGTACTGTAGTTAGTCAGTGAGGTACAGTTGGTAAGCCTAGTCTAGTGAGTTGTTGTGAGCAGGTTTTAATTGATACATATATTTGTCATCATTTATTACGCTTCTCAGGCGTATTGGTATTAGGCTGCATAAGCTATAAGACTCAAATACGACTGTTAGTGTAGACCCAATGTTATAAACTTAACTAAACTCTTCTTCTACAGTACCGGTATTCTTAGAAAAATGAGTGATGAAAATGAAACACCCAAAAAGAAGCAAAAATTATGGTATGGACAATCATTTAAAAAGGACTGGCTAAAAGTACCTGAATTCAAAGATTGGTTGCAAATGAAAGAAGATGCTTCAAATAAAATCAACAGTTATTGTAAATGTTGCAAAGCCATACTGAAAAATGCTAATAAATCAATGTTGTTAGCTCACAGCAAGACTGAAAAGCATAAACAAAACTACAGTGCTGCAAAGTCTCATGTGAAAATCAATACCTTTTTAACACAAAATTTAACCACACAGTCAGATCAAATTGCCAAAGCAGAAGCATTGCTTGCTGGTTATTTTTCTGAGCATCATGTACCATTCACTCACATTAATCATCTTGTTGATGTTTGTAGGAAAGCATTTCCTGATAGTGCGATTGCAAAAAAAATAGATATGAAACGCACCAAGCTTTCATACACTATCCAAGATGGTTTAGCTTACCATGAAAAGTTGGCTATTGATGATATATGTCAAAATCAAAAGTTTTCCATAATCATTGATGAAAGCACTGACATTTCTGTTACTCAAGTTTTGGCTATTGTAGTACGATACTTTGACCAAAATAAAATGGATGTTGTTGATGCCCTTCTTGACATGGTTGTAGTAGAAAATGGGACTGCAGAAGGGCTGTTCCATTCTGTTGAATGTCTTTTTGGTAAAAGGAATATTCCTTTAAGTAATGTTATAGGATTTGGAAGTGATAATTGCTCCACTATGACAGGGAAGAAAAATGGTTTTCAAAAGTTGCTGAAGGATAAATTGCCATCAGTTTTTATTTGTGGTTGCATTTGCCACTCTTTTGCTCTATGTGCAAGCAATGCTGTGTCTGTGTTACCTTCATATTTGGAGTCACTATTAAAAGATTTGACATCTTACTTTTCTAGAAGTAGTAAAAGGCAGAATGATTTTTCTTTGATTCAAAAAGCTGCTGATACAGCTCAACATAAAATCCCAAAATTAGCACAAACACGATGGCTTTCTCGAGAACAGGTCATCAGCAGTATATTAGAGCAGTGGGAAGCGTTGGTTTTGTATTTTCAGTCTCAATGTAAGACTGACAAGGTTGATGGTGCAAAACGGATTTATGATGCACTTGTTAATCGTGGAACAAAGCATATGCTTGCTTTTTTACAATATGTTCTTAAAAAGGTACGGTAAATAGTCTCAACCTGGAATTTCAGTGTGAGCATTTTCGTTTGCACAAGTTGTATTTTATGGTTTCTACAGAATATAGAAATATTTTGAGTCTTTTCATCAGAGAAGATTACATCATGCACAGAAAATTAGGAGAAATAGATCCAAGCAATGCTGAAAATCATAAGAACATGTCAGCTGTGCACCTTGGTGGACGGACAATGGCCCTGTTGGAACAGGAACCCCTTTCTGTTGAAAGTGTTTGGAGATTTAAAACTGATTGTGTAAGATTTCTTGTGGAACTTTGTTTGCAATTTAAAAAAAGGTTTCCATTCGATGAAAATAGCTTGATTGCCAAGTTGAGAATTTTAGATCCCACCAACGCATCTGGTATGCCATCTTCCATTGCTAATGTAGCAGCCCATTTTAAATTACTGGTCACAGAAAACGAGTTAAACGATCTAGACGATGAATGGAGAAATTTCAGAATGATGATAGAGCTACACTCCAAGTGTGAGAAAAACAAAATTCCTGAGTTCTGGTACGAACTCCGAAAGCTAACTGATGGTGTTGATCAGCCAAAATTTCCTTTGTTATCTAATTTTATGACAAATTTGACTGTCTTGCCCCACTCATCAGCATGTGTTGAAAGAATCTTTTCTCAAGTTAATTATGTAAAGACAAGTACCACCAACAAACTTAAGGTTCAAACTACCACAGACAAAATTCTTGCAAAGCAGATTGTGACAAAAAACAATGGCACATGTTCATCATGGGAACCTGGAAAAGCGTTACTTCAAGATCTGAAAGATGGAAGTGCTTGTAACAAGAGGTATGCTCGGAGACTTGAGCAAGCGAAGGATGCTGAAGAAATGATCCAACTTTATGAAAATGTGGATGACTAAAAATTGGAGTAGTACAGCTATTTGTGTTACTGAACATTTATTTATTGTGAATTTGAGTTATTCTTTTTAACGTTATGTTCTAATGAAAAAGGCTAAGCAGGGTATATTGCTAAGAACCAAGTTAGTTGTACACCAAACTGTAAGCAGACATGATGATTCTCCTCAGCCGCAGTCTACAACTCACACAGCAAAAAGTTTAGTTCAAAAGTCAAAACTAACCTAAATAGCTAGTCTATTCAATCATACATCTAGTCAGTTTTAGAAATTTTGGTTAAACACACATTGAACCTTGCTAGCTAGACGCTTTACCATAAAGGTAATTTTGAGCCAAAATCTTTGCTGTAAGCCCATATAGGCTTACCAAGCTCTTGTTTTTGTATATAGTTATATTTCATATTAACTAGGCCTACCATATTGTATACTGTATAATTATATACACGTGTTATTATTTGCAGCTTTCTAAGGCTTCTGTGTAATGATTTAAAGTGGTGCTAAAAGCATATGTAGGTTTTTTTAACTGCTTTACTACATATTTTCTGGACCTGGGTTTTTTTTGTCTCATCTGGGTTTTTTTTAGCACACAATCTAGGTTTATTGGAAATTTGTCGCTGGCATCCCTGAACTACAGTCTTAGCATAGGCTAATCTAATCCTTACTTACCTAGGCTAGAACAGTTATTAGCTTAATGGCTGTCAACCTTTATCGATTATCTTTACTCCTGAGAAGTGCCGGATGGATTTCAATTGTTCCATGTATAAAAATTCATAAATTACGTACAATAACACTAGGCCTACACAAAAGTGATGTTCATTGATTGAATCTTTATTCTAGACTGGGATAGCTTCTTGCAGAGCTTAATCCTGACAGTTTTGCATACTTGTAGAGGCTTCGAACCACTGACGCAGGCCCGGTCACCGAGATTGACAGAGTGAAGTTTCCGATTGTTGAAGTGTTCTTGTCGGGGAATTATTCCATCCATTAGATGCCGCTGAATGGAGAGCAATCCTTAACATGCGTTGCTCAAGCGCACACCCTGAGAGTCGAACCATCGCCGCCTGATCTTGAAGCTTATTTGTTCCAGAAGTTACGCGCTAACCAACTAAGCTATTGGGGCAGACTGTTATAGCCTACCGAATTTCCTTTGAATGGCTACTAGAAATAATCAGAAGGGCTGATATTACCGTATTTCTATTTTTGCTGTTAGCCAGTCAAATTTAGAGGGAGTGGTTAGATAGCCCTTCAAATCCATTCAGTTTCACTTATGGTAGTTTGTCAATTTTAAGCTTGTTCGGATTTTAATTTTATTTATAAAGTACCGTACAGTAGGCTATAAGAACATAGCAGAACATAAAAATAATTAGTTTACAACAGCTCAAACAATGAGGTCAAAATTCAGAACCGGAACTTAAAAAGATTGATAAATTTTTAATCATATTTTTTTTCAAAAAATATTAATATTAGTTGCTTTTTTGATATTTTGACGAAAGACTTAGATTCCTAGAAAATACCCAGAAACTAATGTTTGTAAACCTTTGACGAGTACCGTAGTTAGGCTATAGAGATAACATGAATTTGCTTTGGTGAATAAGTGAAAAAATGAGCGCTTGCACAGCAAATCTCCACCTGGTGGCCTATTTTTCACCCAGTCATATCTCAAGAACCAGAATTATTTTATTTGTCATATAACACAAACATAAGAATAATTAGAGATTGTGGTATGCCATAAACTGTTATGTGCCATGTGACGAGGAGTTAGCAAAAAGACCAGTTGGTCATCAAGTCAGCTCCCACCTCATGATAAATGATGAAATAGCATACACATTAAATATGGTTTATCATCATCATCAGCCGTTCATGCCACTGCTGGCAGATGGCCTCCACATATGTTTTCACAACATTCTGTCTTTTGCTGTTCTCATCCAGGTGATGCCAATTTTTTCTTCTATGTCTTTTTTGTATGTTTATAAACCATATAGAAGAAAATATGGTTTATAAACATACAAAAAAGAAAGAAAAAAAAGATAGCAGTTGCCAATTATAATATATACCGTACCAGGGATATCTAAAGAGGTGGATATGAAGGCTTTTATTATGACTGACAATAGAAAGGCTTCTGCTTGTCGTAAAATGACAATTGGCACTGATGTACCGTAGTTCAATAAATCTTGTTATGATAACCTGCATTACGCTATTAGCATCAGGCATGGATATTCATTGCATGCTTGTGGTTATTTGTTAATTCAACTACCCATATACTTGCTTTACATCTATCCTACTGCAAAGGCTTTGTTAAGAAAAACAGCTTACTGGTAACTTTTCAAATTGTCTTTCGAAACAAGTCTTCTTTGAATATGCTCTACGTAACAATTGTTAAATTCTGTCTTTTGCAGCTAACTGTACCAGCTGCGCTACAAAACTTTCTGCAATTTTAAAAAGAATCCCATGTTTAACGCTCTATAAACTACCACCCTGGTAGTGTCATGAGAAGAGGGCAATCGATGTGAGCCTTCATACTGCTAGTCAGCTACCGCAAAATGACTTCGGACCTTTTAAAATTTTCAAGAAACACAAACATTTTATATACGGTACTTAACAATATCTTTTAAAACATCGACTTTTCTTAATATTTTGTCATATTGCCTTTGTTTTTAATGACCAATTGCAGGCGATTCGGTCATGTATCACTTAAACTTTAAAAATATTCTTGGGTCATCTTCTGGCATCAAACTTTTTTGAGCTCCATCTTGAGTGTGTCCAGATTTGGTGTCTTCTTATATGCCATTTTATTTTCACAATTTGCCAGCAATTTTTGATTGGATTCTAATCTGGACTGTTACCAAGGCATTGAAGCACATCAATACAATGTTCACGGAACTTCTTCCTCTTTGTGGCGTGGTGCACCACCATGCATGAAGACCTCGCAGCCATGAATGTGGAAGAAGTTCAGCATGTGCTCCTTTACACTTCCTGGTAAACATCAGCATTCATTTTTTTGTTCTTCAGCAAGGAATGCAGGCCTGCCCTAGTGCCCTTCCTCCATCATCAAAAACACTTCCCCACACCATGACCGAGTCCGGATGTTTGACAGTTGGAATCATAGGCGCCTAACTATTTTTTTGGCCGTTGGGGCGAAAGCGTGTTTCATCAGCAGCAACGTAAATTCAGCAAAATGTCACGCAGATGGATAACGTAATTATGTCGCCACACTAGGATTGCTTTTATTGCCACACTCGGAGTTATCGCTACGTTTGACCTACCGTTAATTATTATAAACAAAACTCGACCACTTCGGTTAAGCAAACACATGCCATGCGTCTGCGTTGGCTAGAGGTTGATGGACTGCGACTCTAAGCTAAGTACAACATAAAGTTTAGCAACGAACTAGATTTGTTAGCATGAAACAAGAGACGAAAAGGTTTACTAAAAGGTATACTGTAAATGGAATGACAATGTTTTGAAAATGGAATGCAAATACTAACTTGATCATACGCTTGAAATTATACCAGTTGAAAGTAAAATCATTGATGTTTACATCAATTCAACAGCATGTCACAGGCCTCGAAATATCCGGCGGTCATGGCGGACATGACCTCCGGAATGACCTCAAATGTCTGCCGAAGCGGATTCATTGGTCGGTCATAAATGACCGCCGCAAAATTCTTGACAAAAATAGAGCTAATGCAGCAAAAATATATTTTAAATTTGAATTGTTAAAATTGTTTGTTTAACTTTAACGCAAACAAATACGGAGCTGAAACAATTATAGTACCGTACAGGCAATTGCTTCAAAGATCACATTCGAGTGGCGTGGTTAGCCAGCTGATGGCAAAAGTAGCCATTTTTACATCATTTCAACGCTTTGCAATGTTTCCTTGAAATAAAGTTGTCTGAACTTTCCGCAGGATATGTATTCTAATTTTAACAATGAGGATTATTGCGTTACATTGATCGTTTGTTAAAAAGAAATGTCACAGAGAAGCAAGTCTCAGCTGGGTTCCGCACGTGCTTAGGCGAATGTGGCGACCTTATTCATGCTGATACTGATAGAAATAGAATTTCTGCACAGAAGGGAGGGTGTTAGACACATTTGTCTCACACCATTAGATAGAAATACAATTTCTGGTGAAGCTGCTGTATTTTACGAATAAGGTTCAGATAAATTGAGTATAGCAACAAACAGCTTATAGAAATGCAACGAATTATTCAATTGCAGTATAACGAAGAAAAATATACGTATAGAAGAATAAATAGAGGAAATCACTGACGAAGCTGCGGAAAGCCCAGGTTTAGCACCACCTAATAAAATTACAAACTCGACTACACAATACTGTGGTGTAATTTTGTGCAAAATCTACATGCAAAAAATATGTCCGGTTGAGACATTAAATGTCAGCTGAAAGGGCCATTCCGGTAGGACACGCTTGACCGCCGGAAAAAAGTACAAATTTTGAGGCCTGACGTCACCTTGAATAAATTTAAAAGTTGCTGACATCCATAAACAGCCCTTGAAAAAATGGTTACGGAAAAATGTTTGATTAAGTTTTCGACTTGACATTGCTCCCTTTTCACTACAATATTGCAACTTAAGACTGACCTGCTTTCAATTTGCTGTAAAATGCCTGTTTTCGTGTTGCAGATGAAACAAAAGATGCTCATATTCCCGCCTTTGATCGGGTTTCTATGGCAACGGTCGTGTGTGCGCCATGCAGTTTGTGCGAGTCCGTTACTGCGTTGATTATGCGTGTGTGCGCAATGTGATTTGTACCAGCCCTTGTTGTGTGGGTTAGGGTTACTGGTTACCTCGGGCTGAGACTTCAAGTTCATTTCCACAGCGAGCGATTCACTGCAGAGGTTTCGACTTTCCAAAGCGACATCGAGTCTGTTTGCAAGCGCATTAAGCTAAACGCACGCTCCGTCTACGTAGCAAATTATGTTGTTTTTGGGTGCATTCAACATCTGATGACATTGAATCGACACAAAATGGTAGATTTTTGCTATCCCAGGCAGCAAAATCAGTCATTTTTACATTGATTCAACGTCTGCAGACATAAAAAAGTAAAAAATTTTTACGTAAAATGTAAAAATGACAGATTTTGTATTTTTGTTGTCTGGTGTAGGATTGTAGCATCCAGGCCTCGAAATTTGTACTTTTTTCCGGCGGTCAAGCATGTCCTACCGGACTGGCCCTTTCAGCGGACATTTAATATCTCAACCGGACATATTTTTGCATGTAGATTTTGCACAAAATCACACTACAGTATTGTGTACGGTAGTCGTGTTTGTAGAAGAAGATTTTCTACAACAGAATAACTCTGCAATAGTTTATGGCTTAATTAACCGAGCCTGCAGTATACTGGAGCAGATTGCTTGCAAATAAATCAGTGCGTTAATGACAGTCGTGTAACGACGCAATAAACACAATTGAAAACAACAATCCAAATTTCCTTATTACAAAAGCAACTACGATCACTTATTCCGTGGTTTTCGCGTTGTAGAATCGTTGTGCCAAGCGATTGCTGCCGGCGCGGGATCGTAAATCTCCAGCTCAGGACCGTCCAGACAAATGCGCATCAGTGACTCAATAGTGTTAGTGTTAACTAACTAACACAATAGTGTTAGTCTAACACACTCCCTTCCGTGCAGAAATTCTATTTCTATCAGTATCAGCGTGGATAAGGTCGCCACATCCGCCTATGCACGTGCGGAACCCAGCTGAGACTTGCTTCTCTGTGACGTTTCTTTTTAACAAACGATCAATGTAACGCAATAATCCTCATTGTTAAAATTAGAATACATATCCTACCGAAAAGTTCAGACAACTTTATTTTAAGGCAACATTGCAAGGCATTGAAATGATGTAAAAATGGCTACTTTTTCCATCAGCTCGTTAATCACGCTACTGTAATGTGATCTTTAAAGCAATTGCCTGTACTATTATTGTTTCAGCTCCGTATTTGTTCGCGTTAAACAAACAATTGTAACAATTCAAATTTAAAATATATTTTTGTCAAGAATTTTGCGGCGGTCATTTATGACCGACCAATGAGTCGGCTTCGGCGGACATTCGAGGTCATTCCGGAGGTCATGACCGCCGGAATTTCGAGGCCTGGCATCGCTACTCGTTCTAGTGAATTATCATCGCGAAGCTGTTGCGGTTTGCATTCAAAAAATGTTTTCCTGCTGCCGATTGCTAGTTCATCTATTGTTTTATGTATCAATATTCAATACAGTATAAAAAGTTGCCCCCACGGAGAAATATGCGTGGGGGCCTGGCCCCCACGGCTTAGGCGCCTATGGTTGGAATGGTATATATAGCAAGGATAAAAGCGATTAGATTATCCAGGGTGCCTCACTGTGGTGGAGCCCATCTAGAAAACTGGGAAGTTGCTTTCATCTGAAAACATTATGCTCCTCCACTGCACAGTGGTCCAGTGGCCATACTTCTTTGCAAACGCAAAACGTTTCTGCTTCATTTGATCAGTGATGAGAGGTTTCTTGGCAGCTTTATGGCATGGCAATGCTAAGTCCTTCTGGAGGTAGTGTTGGATTGCTCGGATCTTGTTCGGATCGTCATGGTTTCCAGCAGATTTGAAGACTTTTGACTGAAAAGATAAACTGAAACAAGCTTTTTACAGCTTTGGTAATTGACTATTATCTTCATATTGTTAATCATATGAACTCATGTAAAACGCACAGCTAAAAACCTGGGTCTGCTACTATTCGGCGAATCCGATTCGGCGAGTCCGGTTCGACTAGTCCGATTCGGCGAGTTCCCTATTCGGCGAGAGCCCTTTTCGGCGAGTGCCCTATTCGGCGAGGTTTTGAAATTTTTGAAAGGAAATTATCGGGTACCGTAGCCTAATTGCAATTGCCGTTTTTACATCGTTTTAACGTCGCTAAACGTTGAAATCGTGAAGAAAGGAATAAAAAGAAAATGTTTGAAGTATAAATTAAAATTCGTCATGTCAGTTCAGTTGTTTTTATTTCTGACCATCATATGAAAAACAATACACGTCAACATAGCAAAGGTAGAAGCGACAAAACGCGAACGTTAAAACGTGCTTGAATTCGTCATGTCAGTTCAGTTGTTTTTCTTTCTGATCATGATATCAAAAACAATACGTCAACATAGCAAAGGTGTAGAAAAAGGTAGAAGCGACAAAACGCGAACGTTAAAACGTGCTTGTGACCGAAGTAAGTTATTAAGTTGAAAGAAATTTGGCACGGTCGCAACACTTTCAGAAAAATTTAAGATATGAAGGAAAAATAAAACAAAGAAAATGTTACAAAAAATAAATAAAATAGATCATGTTTATGTCTATAAGTTAGTACTTTTGAATAGTTAAAATGATTAGTTTGGACCAACAAATGTGTGGCCTACAGCTTGGATTGAAAGGAAATTATCGGGTACCGTAGCCTAGTTATCCCGACCAGCAAAAAATTGTTCCAAGAACACAGTTCATTTTTACATTGTAGTAACAGAATGAAAAGGCTAAACAAATGTGTGGCCTATCGTGTTAACGTCGCTAAACGTTGAAATCGTGTAGAAAAGGGAGCTTTTGCTGACTAGGATACTTTGAAACTGAGAAACATTCACAGAAGCCCTACGATTTGTTCCAAGAACCCATTTAGCATAACATTTCATTTGTACATTGATTCAACGTCTGAATACATTATCTTAAAAATGCAACGTATCGTAGGGCTTCTGTGAATGTTTCTCAGTTTCAACGTATCCTAGTCAGCAAAAGCACCCTTTTCTACACGATTTCAACGTTTAGCGACGGTAAAACGATAGGCCACACATTTGGTTAGCCTTTTCATTCTGTTACTACAATGTAAAAATGAACTGTTAGGCTAACTGGGTTCTTGGAACAAATTTTTGCTCGTCGGTATAACTAGGCTACGGTAGCCTACCCGATAATTTCCTTTCAATCTAAGCTGTAGGAGTGTAGGTCACACATTTGTTGATCCAAACTAATCATTTTAACCATAGGCGCCTAAGTCGTGGGGCCAGGCCCCCACGCATATTTCCGCGTGGGAGCAAATTTTCATGCGGCATTGATACATAAAACAATAGATGAACTAGCGATCGGCAGCAGGAAAACATTTTCAAATACAAACCGCAACAGCTTCGCAGTAAATAATCACTAGAACGAGTAGCGATGCTACAATCCCACCCCAGACAAAAAAATCAGTCATTTTTACATTGATTTAACGTCTGCAGACGTTGAATCAATGTAAAAATGACTGATTTTGCTGCCTGTGACATAGCAAAAATCTACCATTTTGCGTCGATTCAATGTCATCAGATGTTGAATGCACCCAAAAACAACATAATTTGCTACGTTGACGCAGCGTGCGTTTAACTTAATGCGCTTGCAAACAGCCTCCTGTCGCTTTCGAAAGTCGAAACCTCTGCAGAGAATTGTGGCGGCAGTAAATCGGTTGCTGTGAAAATGAACTTGAAGTCTCGGCCCGAGGTTACCACTAACCAACGTAACAAGGGCTGGTACAAACCGCACTGCCCACAGTCGCACAAGCGGCATAATCAACACAACAACGGACTCGCGCAAACTGCATGGCGCACACACGACCGTTGCCATAGAAACCCGATCAAAGGCGGGGAATATGAGCATCTTTTGTTTCATCTGCAACACGAAAACGGGCGTATCACAGCGAATTGAAACTTGAAAGCTGGTCAGCCATAAGTTGCGATATTGTAGTGGAAAGGGAGCAATGTCAAGTCGAAAACTTAATCAAACGTCTTTCTGTAACTATTTTTCAAGGGCTGTTTACGGATGTCAGCAACTTTTAAATTTATTAAAGGTGACGTGCTGTTGAATTGATGTAAACATGAATGATTTTGCTTTCAACAGGTATATTTTCAAGCATATGACCAAGTTAGTATTTTCATTCCATTTACAGTATACCTTTTAGTAAACCTTTTCGTCTCTTGTTTCATGCTAATAAATCTAGTTCGTTGCTAAACTTTATGTTGCGCTTAGCTTAAAGAGTCGCAGTCCATCAACCGCTAGCCAACGCAGACGCATAGCATGTGTTTTGGTCGAGCTTTGTTTATAATAATTAAGGGTAGGTCGAACGTAGCGATAACTCCGAGTGTGGCAATAAAAGCAATCCTAGTGTGACGACATAATTACGTCATCCATCTGCGTGACATTTCGCTGAAATTACGTTGCTGCTGATGAAACACGCTTTCGCCCCCACGGCCAAAAAAATAGTTAGGCGCCTATGATTTTAACTATTCAAAAGTACTAACTTATAGACATAAACATTATTTTTTTTGTAACATTTTCTTTGTTTTATTTTTCCTTCATATCTTAAATTTTTTTGAAGGTGATGCAACCTTGCCAAATTTCTTTCAACTCAATAACTTACTTCGGTCACAAGCACGTTTTAACGTTCGCGTTTTGTCGCTTCTACCTTTTTCTACACCTTTGCTATGTTGACGTGGATTGTCGCTTCTACCTTTGCTATGTTGACGTGTATTGTTTTTCATATGGTGGTCAGAAATAAAAACAACTGAACTGACATGACGAATTTTAATTTAATTAATAGTTCAAACATTTTATTTTTATTCCTTTCTGCACGATTTCAACGTTTAGCGACGTTAAAACGATGTAAAAACGGCAATTGCAATTAGGCTACGGTACCCGATAATTTCCTTTTAAAAATTCCAAAAACTCGCCGAATAGGGCACTCGCCGAAAAGGGCACTCGCCGAAAAGGGCACTCGCCGAAAAGGGCTCTCGCCGAATAGGGAACTTGCCGAATCGGACTAGTCGAATCGGACTCGCCGAAACGGGCCATTCCGTTAAACCCTAGCATAAAATGTGCAGTACGCCAAAAGTCGCGAAGTCATTTTGCGGCAGCTGTATCTCCTTGTCTAGATATCCCTGTATAATGAAAAATCATGAGATGCCGCAAATAGTATAATGTAATTTTATATACATATACAAAACAGTTAATATTTATTCAGCTTCATTTAAATCAAGAAGGTAGCGTTTAAACTTTATTTTAAAAGAAGCTGAAGAAAGACCTTTGAATTCACCTGGTCCTGGAACCTCATGCCATACTTTTGGACCCCTTATTATATTAACACATCTGCCTTTTACAAAATTCAGTATACATACACTCTTGAAAAAAAATATTCACTGCTGGATCTGGGGTTTTTTTTTTCGGTCATTTGTCGGTCATTGACCGAATTTTTAGCAAAATGTCTGAAAAAAATATAGTAAATTCGGTCAAAATGTCCGAAAAAATATATAGCCACTTCGGTCAAAATGTCAATTTGGTCAAAAAGGCAATACTTTCATCAGAAAAAATGACCGAAATAAATAAAAAATGACCAAATTTTTTCAAGTCATTTCGGACAAATGACCGAACAGTCTTGGCGAAAAAAAAACCTAGTGCTGGATGATTGGCGAGTATTGTGTGAGTGACATTGCGATAGTCTGTGGAAGATATCACATTCTGTTTCTGGTAATAAATTTAAATGAACTTTATGCATGTGTTTTGGTTTTTCGGGTGCAACCTAATTCGTACCATGAACAATTTGTACCGTCAGTTCGTACCTTGAAAAGATTGAGAAAAAAAATTAAAAAAAGCCAAAGTCGCTGATTGCAGTTTCCGCAAGGTTAGGGTATCCGAGTATCGGTAGTTAGGGTATCGGTTAGGTATCGGTATCCGCAAACAAACTGAAAAGTTCGAGAGAAAAAATAAAACATTGCTGATCGCAGTTTCCGTTTTTCCGCAGTTTCCGCAAACATTTTAAAAGGGTTAGGGTGTTTCCGCAAACAAACAAACTGACCTAGAGAAAAAAATAGAACAAAGCCGAAGTCGCTGATTGCAGTTTCCGTTTTTCCGCAGTTTCCGCAAACATTTTAAAATTTCCGGTAATGATCCTAAGAGTTTGCCGAAGTCGCTGATCGCAGTTTCCGCAAACATTTTAACAGGGTTAGGGTTGATCGGTGTTTCCGCAAACATTTTAAAAGGGTTAGGGTTGATCGGAGTTTCCGCAAACATTTTAAAATTTGTGGTAATGATCCTAAGAGTTTTTGTTTGTTTGCGGAAAACTTTAAAGTGTTTGCGGAAACTGCGATCAGCGACTTTGGCTTTTTTTAATTTTTTTCTCTCAATCTTTTCAAGGTACGAACTGACGGTACGAATTGTTCATGGTATGAATTAGGTTGCATCCGGTTTTTCTAGGTTATAGTTATAGATTTCATGTACATTTAACAGTTACAGTACAAGATAGTATCAGTTTTTTTTGCTAATTATTTTGACAATAAGATATAAGACAAGAACATAATTGTTAAAACAAAGAAACTCTGAAACATGGGGTTACACCCATCCTGGGTTGTTTTTTTTTGGTCATTGCCCAATTTTTTATTAAATGTCTGAAAAAAATATGGTCAATTGGGTTAAAATGTCCGAAAAAAATACAGTCAATTTGGTCAAAATGAGTTTCGCTGATGATTGTTGAAGAAATGTTAGTCTGTTCTAACTTTCTCAGATAAAACACGACAACGTTTCTCAGTAAAACTTAATGTTGTAGCTAAGCAAGGAAGTGCAAATTTTGGTTTGTATCAGCTACATTTTCATCAGAAAAAATGAATGAATTTTTTCATGTCATTTCGGACCAATGACCGAAAAGTCTCAGCAAAAAAAATAAAAAACCAGCACCCATCATACAAATTGACATTGAATGACCCTTATGTCATTGCAAAACATCATACTTCATACCAGTAAGTAAAAGAAGCTCGTTAATAAAGAACAATGCCTTTCTTGGAAATTTTGAATACCCATTTAAAAAGTTTCCAATAATTTTTTGCAAAATTGATTTGGCAATTTGTATTTTCTTGTTAACGCAGTACTAAAACTATATTTTCTGTGCCATGTTGACCTAACAATGGCATTTTTTAATTTTAGAAAGAAGGTTTTTTGTAGCACCGGACTATCTCTTGCATTCAAGTGGAAAATGTGAAAAAAATGAATTAGATCACCCTTTTGACCCAGGACACCGTGGACTGCCTTGAGGCTAAAAAGAAGGTTGACGTTGTCTTTCTAAATCCTTACAGCTGCTGATGATATTGCATAGCACATAAGCAGTAAGCACATGACATTCTAGACCAGTGGTTCCCAACGTGGGGTTCGCGGACCCCTTGGGGGTCCGTGAGAAAGCATTTGGGGGTCCATGATTACCTTGATAAATTTAAAAAAAAACAAATTTTTTCTATATGCACGGATGGAGCACCAGCTATGCTCGGGAACAAATCCGGATTTGCTGCTTTAGTAAAAAACGAAGCTCTTCGCGTGGTTGTTACCCAATACCCATTGCTTCTTGCACAGGTACGCCTTAGCAGCAAAAACTTTACTAGCAAGTCTCAAAGAAATTCTGACAAATTGCGTGAAATTTGTTAATTTCATCAAAAGCTGAACTGTAAACCACCGTACTTTTAAAGCGCTCTGTCAAGAAGTAGGGTCAGATGACGGAGTAGGCTACTTTTGTATCATTCTGAGGTACGTTGGTTATCTAGAGAAGTTGTAAAACGACTGCAGCAGCTAAAAAATGAGGTATCAACCCTTTTGAAAGCAAAAGGAAGTCCCCTCTTAAAATTGTTCGAAAGTAAAAGTTTTCTATACGGCATAGCCTACTTAGCCGATATTTTCGGTCATATTAACAATGTTAATCGTGGCATTCAAGGACCAGGTGTGACAATAATTAATGCAGCTGAAAAACTGAAAGCGTTTTTAGCCAAGTTGTCGGTTTGGAAACGCAGATTGGAAGCAGGTAATTACGCTAACTTTCCAATGTTAGAAGATCTTGATGGATGAAACTCAAAGAGAATGTACTTTTTTAATCTCTATGAGAAGAAACTTTTGAGCACACTTGAAACCCTGCAAATCTCATTCTCATCTCTATGAGAAAAAATTTTTGAGCACACTTGAAACCCTGCAAATCTCTTTCAACATTATTTTAATTTAGAACACCTGTCGAACGAAGTTGAAACATGGATTCGAAATCCTTTTCTTTTTGACTTGAGCAACATTAGCGATGACGATCTCAGTAAAGATGACCTAATTGATTTGAGATCAAAAGAGTTATTACGCACTAAGTTTCATTCAAAAACTGTGGAAGAATTTTGGTGCTCACAACTGCAAATTAACGTACCCATTCTTGGCAAAGCAAGCGATTATTGTTTTGTTACCATTCATAACCACTTAACCTTTGCGAGGCAGGATTCTCTGCTCTTGTTACAATAAAAACAACATCGAAATCGCCTGGACAGTGGACGTTGAAGATGACATGCGTGTTGCATTGTCAAAAACTCAACCGCAGTTCAGTCGTTTAGTTCAGAAAAGGCAACAACAACCATCTCATTAAATTTGCTTACGTTGAAAAAGTTTCGGCATGTCACTTTGGGTCACCTTAATATTCAAACACTGCTGACATTTCTTGAACAATCCATTCATTTTCTTATTTGAGCAACTGTTTAACCCGATATTTGCCGCAGGAGTCACAGCGGCAATGCAATATGACACCGTACAGTAGTTGAGTAGCATAGTTATTACAATAGTCAATAGTACTGTGATTGAACTGACTCGTGTGAATATAAATTTCTTTGCAATAGTCAATAGTATGTTAATTGAGTTTCAGGCAAAATTTAGGTAGGGGTCCGCAGAATTAATAATTTGTCTAAAGGGGTCCGTGACAACAAAAAGGTTGGGAACCACTGTTCTAGACAGACATATGGAGCTTGTCAGGTATAGAAGCTTCACCCTTACCATCTGCAACTCACAGCAAATTGGAGTGAGACATCTGACAAATGATGCTCCACAGGTTACAGTTCTGGCTCCACTTCTGTTTAAAATTTCTTTACCACTCCAGATTCACGATGTTCCCGGACTACACTGGAAGGCTACTACAGAGCAGCCAGTCTTTGGTTTCATCATCCATGACACGCAGACCTTCCATTCCGTTGGGTGACTTGAAGATGGAGCAGTCATTGATGATGTGGTCTGCGGTCTGTTCCTCGGCACCCCATTCACAGGAGGAGGAAGAGGCCATTCCCCATTGGTGCATGGTTGAGCGGAAAAGCCCGACGCCCGTATGAAGACGGTTGAGGCGCACCCATGCATGTCTAGGTAGTGTTAGGCCGATGGGGCGTGTGTCGGCGTCGGGGATGAACGAATGGAGTCTGGTGGCGCTTGACTTCCATTCAGAACTCCATTTATGGTCCGCCCAAGCAGCCGCAGAGATGCTTGGGCGATGCAGAGAGCTCTGCTTGGTGAGGGCATGGTAACATCTAGAAAACACTCTGAGTCAAGACACAAAAACCATCTCAGATTATTGCCAGAAATAGAGATTAAAATTAAACAAAACCAAAATTGTGGCAGCAGCTTTTCACTACATAACGATGGTGCTGATTGTGAGGTAAATATTAACACAAATGAGAAATCACTGTTATTCTTCTCAAAGCCTAAGTATTTTGGGGTAACATTAGACAGATTACACATGTGCAAGAAACTAACATCTCACACTGCGTTACTGAAGTGTTTGGTTTTGGCAGGCTCTAGTTAGGGAGCAAGGGCTGCTCATTGCACACAGCAACTCTAGACCTTTTTTAATGTTTATTCTTCAGCTGAGTACTCTGCAGTCTGCACCAATGATGTGCTGCAGTGCTCACTGCCACAATGTCTGCAATCTGCATTTAACAGTGCCCTGCACATAGTGACCAGATGCCTGCATCCCGTTTCATTGAAAAATGTGCCTATTCTTGATAGAATCTGAGCTTTGATTCAAAGAAGGCACTCTGTTGCTTGGTTGACAAACATTGGAGACAAACCACCTTCTTTATTCCTTCAAATAAGCACCCCTGTTGACTGAAATCAATACACCCATTTGTGCCAACCATTCAACCGAGCTGCTTAACGAAGCTGGCAAACAAAATATCTCTCCGGCTAGTTGGATGGATCATAAATTGAAGACAAATGCCAGCAGACTCCATTCTTTTATTCTCAATGCTAATTGCTGATCCCATTAGTCTGTCTGGGTGAGTGCACCTCAACTGTCTTTATATGAGCAG
Organism: Aplidium turbinatum; assembly: GCF_918807975.1. NCBI lineage: Eukaryota > Metazoa > Chordata > Ascidiacea > Aplousobranchia > Polyclinidae > Aplidium > Aplidium turbinatum. Next base: position 42,859,406 of record NC_137472.1, on the reverse strand, counting down.
GTTTTTCTACTCAAATGTACATTGTAGCGGATGTCGAATTGTCTGAACATCCGCCCATACCTAGCTGTAGCTGCTACAGCAACATCCCTGGTACTAGCGTGTAGTGGGGATGATCTTGAGAACAATACCTTGCTCTTTTTTGCGAGTATAAGTTTATTGCAAAGAAATGAATGAACTTCCACGTCGGAACGTTGTAGCCAAATAATGCCTTAAATTCAAATAGAACGAGTTAAACTAATTCAGAACATAAAAAACTACACTACAACGATAATTAAACTAACACCCGTGACTTCCAAGAAAGGAATCCGTGGCAAACTGACTGAGAAAATAAGGCACCACACAACTGGCCGACAGAAACCATACTGAAAACCAAAAAACTGACTCTGTTTCACGCTAAACGATTGATTTGAAGGAGGCTTATTGCTTCAAGCAATGCAGCATGTGTCAAATGCGCAACGCTACAACAACGTAAAACCACGTATGTAAATCAAACCCTGATAAGTGGTGCAAATTCTAAGGAAACGCCCTAATTTTCAGCCAGCGTTTCAAATTCCTACCAAGCACAAATTTCACAATGGCAATTAGACTAAAGTAAACACGAAAAAAGCCGCAGGCGCTACATACATCAACAAGAAATGGCATATTTTTCTTCTTGTGAATGTTGTGCTGAGCAACAGACCACAAACCATTTTATTAATCTGTCTAATGTGCACTATTTTCTTCCCACTCAATGGAGCAGAAGGCCTGAGTTTCGGATACCAATTACTAAAGACTGGCTGCTCACAAGTAGGCTTTCAGTGTACTCCAGGAAATATTGTCAACCGTGGGTGGTCAAAACGTAGTTTGTTTGGGCCCCAGAACCTTAAGCTCAAATGAAAAACGATTTAGTCTAAAATTACAGTCAGTTGAATAACCAAGTAACCAAGTTTGTGGATGAAGAAAGCAATATCAAGAAACAATGGTTCTACTCTGGGGTGTGCTTGAGCAATGAGCAACCTACTTCAGGGACAATACTCCAGCCACCCGCAAGTCGCACTTGCTGTTGTTTCTCTGGGCAAGAAACTTTACGATAATTGCCTCTACCCTGTGATCGATTTCGAGTAATGGGTAGTACCAATACCAAATTTAAGTCATAAGTAGAGTAGACAACCGGAAACAGACATTGCCGTCGGCTGCAGCATGGGTCAGGTGTACGTCGGAAGGCGTACAGCCGTACACCGATGCATAGCGCTCAAGTCGCTTTCCAGCAATTCAGGATAAAGATATGAAAAACAAACAAACAATAGCACCTAGTCAATAACTGGAATAACTTAAAGACAACAACACTTTAACTAAGAATAACAGCACTTTGTGGATGGATTTATTTACAGGCATCAACAATTCTGGAAGTAAAAGTTCCACTTTGTCCATCTTAGTGACTGGATCTGTGTCAGAGGTTCAAAGTCTCTACTGCCAGGATTATGCTTCAAAAGACTCTCTCTCAGTCGGGGGATTAAGATTCCACAGCCAAATCACTGAACTGTATAATTTATGCATGAAGTTGCAAAAGAAGAAGGAACATTTATTTTAACTTTTATTTAAGACTTCTGCAAAGGAAACATCCAATTCAGTTTCGTTTATGCATTCAATGAAGTACTAGATTGATTTGTCATAATGAGTGCAAGTTGAAAGATTGCAAGTAAAGTGCAGTTTCTTGTCACAACTCAGACAATAAATCAGTCATTTTTACGTAGACGTTGAATAATGTTAAAAAAGACTGATTTGTTGTCTGGGAAGAGAGTTTGCACTGAAGATGTGATTCCATATTCAGCAGCATATACAAAAACAATCCATGGAGCAGAACGGGTAGTGATGCATGTAGCCTGTATGTCTGCTTACGTTTGTCAACCATCAAGATCAATGTAGATATAGAATTATAGATACAATAGCCATCACTTAGGCACAAAAATTTGTTTTTTTATTTTTGATGCATTAATTACATAAATAGCCTAGGCTACAATATATCCCTTTGGCCATAGAAGAGTACTTTTTGTGTTGCACATGGAGAAAGTACAGTCTGCTACTTTTCAGAGAATCTAAATTGGAGAAATCTGAATTCTGGAGACAGCCTTTTTCGGAGAAAGCCTCTTTTGGAGATGTCTAAAATCTCACAGCGGCATCTGTTTATTTCAAGGAATTAGCTTATAATATGGTTAATCAAATAAAGTCTCAGCGAAAAAAAATAAACAGAACTGTTGACAATTTTGTCAAACGGCATTTCATGATTATCAATAGACAATAGTGGTTAGTCAAATGAGTCAAATGTAGAACGAAAACGTTTTAACTAAAGTTGCTAAACATGCTACATATCATTATAGCCTATATCTATAAGGCAGTGGTTTTCAACCATGGTTCCGCGGAACCCTAAGGTTCCGCCCGAAAGTCTATTTCATTGTTATATCATCATGGATGCATTTTGCTTGTTGGTTGAAAAGGAATATCCTACAATTGCTCAGAAAGAGCTGCAACTTATGCTGTTTTCAACCTCCTACTTGAGTGAGTTTGGATTTTCAGCTCTGACAACCATCAAGCACAAGAGACGAGCACAATTGCTGTCTGTGGAAGATGAACTTCGTGTGTGTCAAACACATGACCCAATATTAAAGACTTGTGCAAGAAACACCAGGCTCAAGTTTTTCATTGAAATTTTTATGAGAATAAATGTAATTTTTTACAGTTTGTATTTTTATTGTACATAAATAAATCTGAACATGAGTATTTTAATTTTATTTTATTAATTAAACGATGTTTTTTGCATAAGGCAATTAAATTATGGAACAGGGGTTTCTCGAGCTTGTGGAATGTTTCACTGGGTTCCGTTCCACCAAAAAGGTTAAAAACTGCTGCCATAAGGCATCAGCTAATCTACATCTACCTCACTGAAACAATAACCTTCGTGTTTGCATTGGTATGAATTCTCTGAGTTGGATTCTTCGAAATGGGCCATTTCGGAAAAGTATTGCCATTAGAATTAGCAAGTAAGATATTCAGTGCTCGTTGCTCTCATTATGTTCAGCAAAGTTTTTTTTAAACTGAACTGTTGCCTTTCGTGTCTTAGACCTTCCTGGTTTAGTTTATTTTTCAGCATTCTAGAATGGGTTGAAACAGAAAGTTTGTGTTACAGGATTTAGAAACGTTTTATGATAATTGCAGCTTGACATTGTTTCCTGCATCCAACTTAAATTATTTGATGTTTTATTTGAAACTAAATTTGACATTAATTTTGCTTTGTAAAAACCAACATTTATGTAAGGTAAATCATGTTCACAAGCTATATGTGCTTCAGCCAACCTTTATTTCCTATTTTTGACTTCCTTGTGATAGCATGTCTGGTCTTCTTTCAGCTGTCATTTGGTCACCTACAGGGAAGTTACTAAACTAGTGGAAATTGCTAAGTCAGCAAAAGTAACACTAGAAAAAACATGTTTCAAAGTAAATTAATATTAATCTGATTAGTATTGCATTAAAATGCAAGATATTTTAGATATTAATGCATCTATTTTACTTTATTTTTTTCAGTTGTTTTAAGTGATAAACTCATAAAATGTAGGGGCAAGTTAGTACTGTAGTAAGATGGATTCAATCATGTGCACACTGCTCGACTGATAAAATGGATTCAAAACGTCGTTCAACAGAAATTAGTCCACTGCATCAAAGGTAAACATTCTATCAGTGCGTATTGTTTTAAGTCTGTTTATTGTTTAGTGTTAATGCTTTGTTACATTCGTCTGGACTTTATCACTTGCAAGTATGAACTAAAGTTTCAGTTAGCTAAAGAATACTGGATAGTTTTATTTTAGCTTTTGGTGAAAGTAATTTCAGCATTCATTATAGCATTGTATTGCATCTAACAAGGTTATCTATAATGGTAGTTTGTCCTAGTTTACTTCTGATATGAGATGTTTCACTATTGTACATTATTAAATAAAGTTTCAATGAGACAAGTGGAGTGTGCGACTTTATATTACATCCTTTTATATTGGGATGGAATATACAACATAGTCCAAGTTGTTTAGACAAAAAGGTTTATTTTGCCACGTTTTCTTAATCTCGAATTAAAGTGATTTGCAGCTTTATGCTTTCATTTTGTATGACAGTGGTTCTTCTTCATTTCAGGCATACGAATTCTCAAAAGAGCATTTTGAGTACTTTTTTTTTTTTCTTAGATAATTAAGAATTTTATAATATAAAATATATAATATATATTATATAGTATTGTGTTGTTGTATGAGACATCGCTTTTGTCATTTTCTCATGACTTGATTGTTAAGTTTTTAATATCCTTTAGTTTAAAAGCTTTTCGCACTGGTTGTGGAGTGGGTCTTGCAGATTCAAACTTTATGACTATTTTTATGAGAAATTTCCAAGTTTGCAAGCTTGACATTGAATTGCAAAAGTATGATAGTGTGGTACAAAATAGTTGTGAAACTTTTTACACTGCAGCATGCTATGACTTTGTACATTTAAAAAAATATTCTTTCTAGACTATATATATCAAAAATAGTTATTACTATCTGAATCCTTAACAGCCTGTTTCACCTACACGAATCCTCAGAAGATTCTTATTCAAATAGAATCATGTATAGGATTGTTCAATTGAACCTAGCATAGGAACCACTTTTTGAAACGTAATTTGTTTCATAAGGACACATGTTAAAACATGAGGATTATTCAGAAGACCATTGCCAATTTATGGGTGTGTCAACACAGCCTAGTGCTGCGTGTATTATATGTGATTTATGGCCAGTGTAACGTTTTCTGACACTACTATATCATTACTACAGTATTCTACTTTCTGATGAACTTTATTCATTTCTATCATCTCGAGGACATGGCAAACTTCGTGGTCTATTTCCAGTCAACTTTACTGTTGAACAGTTTCAAAGCTTAACCAGGGAAAATCTCAAGGTTTGTGTCATAGCTGCATTTAAGTGATGCAGGAGTTACCTCATTTTTATGTGGTGCCATACTGTATTGGGCTGGTTCATCAATAATTTAAGAGTTTGGCAAGAAACTAATTCATGAAATGTTAGGCATAAAAAATCACAAGTATGATTTCAGTTGAACGTTTTTTTTTTTTTATCTATCTTATATTTCTTATATAAAAATGACGGACATCTGTTGTTAAATATACTGTATATATATCATGTGTTGTGCCATTTACTACTAAACAGTAAACAGGTAGCCTGGTGTTTACCTGTTTTAGCCCCCTTGAGAAAGTCAGTCGTGCTGACTGACAAAACGTTGGAAATAAAAGCTTGGTATCACTCTTAACATCAGGTGGTAACCTAGTCACTAGAAGAACGCATGTCATTTTGTTTTTCTAATGCCTGGTGAAGAGTCTCTCTGTATATTTTTGAAAGTTTATCGAAACAGTTGTATGACAGTTGTAGGACTGAAATTGAAACGTATCATTTTTTCTTTTAAAGAGCATATTCAGACCAAAGATATCATAGCAAAGATCTGTAATTCAGTAAATTGATCACAGTAAATGGTTCTAAGGTTACAAATAGATTTTGATTTCGTGTCACATGAATAGAAGAATGTGGCTTGGATTATGTGACTATCTGTTATTACATATTCAGGAACAATACGATATTTACGATAAAGATGTGGATGACATTATGCAAGCACTCACAATGAACACTTATGATAAGCGATTGAGTGCAACAAAGGTAGGTGCGGTAGGCAACACGTAGCTGCAACACTTTTTCTCATTGTCAGCATGATATTATCCGCATTAGTAAATATTGTTGTTAAACTAAAGATGAAGCTGTTAATGATTTATTTGTTAGCCTATTGTTCTAATTTGTGCTGCCCCAGATTAACTGAAGAAGTTAATGTAACCAAACAAAGAACAGTTTCTTTCTTGGTATTTTTAATCTAAGTAGCTATTCACGGTAAACTGATAATTTCAGAATGACTCGCCACAAGTGATGCCATCAGTGCCACGATGTATTTTACGACGGTCAGGAACTCTGGAAGATTTCTCATCTACCCTTCCCATCAACTTTAAATTTCAGCGTCAATTGTCAGAGCAAACTATAGCTAGAAGGGGGAGTCTTGCCAGTCTTACAGCGGTCACAGCAGGTATACTGTACATCGTATGTGCCCACCAAGTTTGCCACGACAAATAGTAGAAGTGAACATTTTGTATTAAGAATTTTTACTCTTTTGCAAAAATCAATGATCTTGATACACACGATGCATTTACAAAACTATTCTATGGAATAGCATAAAGTTCTGTTTCTTAAGCCACCAGGCTTATTTTACACCAAATAAGATCATGATGTCATAAATTCTTGTCTATGGATTACTTTTGCTTGCATGAGGTGATGATTGTTGTGGTTTGCAATGCACCGTCGACTTACGTTTATTCGAATCACCTGATTTATCAAACCTTTTTCCGTTAATCCCAATTCCCAAATTCGTTTTGCTAGTCAATTCACCCCATGTAAATGCAGCACATACTCAATCAAACGGATTTTGCTTGATTGCAATAAATCGTTAATCTCGTGGCTAATTTTCAGAAAATTCCATTAGAACTTGTCTGTTTAAATAACTTTTAATTCACTGCACGGTCTGTGTGATTAACGATGGCAGGCGTCAGGCAGGTTTAACTCTCATAGCATTGTTGAAACATTTCGCTTCACAATAGCAAGTTAGCGTCACTGCACGTACTTTCGACATATCAAGGATTTATTTCCTGCGTTTGATTTCCTGTCCAAACAAATTCATTGGGCTACACATTGTTCTCACGGACATGTGCGACTGCACACTTTTAAAACTATGACGCTTCAAAATGACAAACTGTTGTGTTACTGTTATGTTTTGTTTTTTATTCGGTATGCTGAAAAAACCAGGCCTGTTAAATTTGGAATACCAAAACAAAGTATTTACAAAAGAAACGTTTGTTTTTGGGTATGTCACACAGCCAAGCTTGGCTATCACAGCAGCCTCAATTATTTTTGCAAAAATATTAAAAATATTAAGTACCGTTAGTACCGTAAAAATATTAAAAGAGGGTACCGCAAGTTTTTTTGTGGTTAAACTAAAATGGCCTTTTATAGCGATATGAAATATTTTTCAGGTAAAGTTTCCACTCCAAGGCGAGATTTAAGCTTTCCTGGTGTGGAGCCCTCTCACGGCTCAGAAGAAACCAGCAACTTGGTGCGCATGCGCAATAAAACACTCGGCAACTCTGATCCATCCCTCAACTCGAGCTTTGTAAGTTTTATCCCCTAGAACGAACGCACATTGCTCGAAATCATATGCGAGCGACCAGCATGCCTTATCTTTACTTGGAAGACTGTATGTTTTGTCTCAGACTGTCTTGCTCAATGTCCATCGTAACAAAAGCCCATTCGTAAAAGGTTGGCAGAACTTATCACGTATTTTCTGAGCGATTGCCAAAACTCTAGATAATTCAGTGCCTCTCTGGATCATAGACAACATATCTAGCCTTACATGTTTGCAAAGTTTCAAACGCAAACTGTTCACAAACAGTCATAGCCGTACGAGACCAAAGCATTTTGGGGGGGCAGAAAGTAAATTTGCCCAAATGTGCACGCTTTTATAGAAATTGCCCAAATATAATGTATGCGGTGTATGATAACTATCCCTGATGATAACAGTGAAAAAGTAACATAATAAGATCACCAGCAGTGGCTTAGCCAGTAATTTTGAAAGGGCGGGGGTTGAGGGCGTGTTTCGCTTATGACGACACCCAGCAGTGGGAGGGTTTGGGGGGCCTCCCCCAGAAATTTTTGAAAAATTACTTTGAATTTAGTGCATTCTGAGAGCATTTTCAACAAAAATGTGGTTATGAATATTCCTGTAAAATGATGCTGTCCGGTGGCATAGCAAAAGGATAAGATCATGTTTTCTTCGGTATTTTTCAGAAATAAAGCTAAGTTTATGTTTTCTTGTTGCTAATTCCTGGCTGAGATATTTGAATGCTTGGTAATGGCAAAACTCGCTCTTTGCAATACAGACACAGACATACTACTTCTGTTCAAATAAACTTTGTTCAATCAATTAAGGTAGTTTTGATGATACGAATTTTAGTACAAAAATAAAAAGGTCTGGCAGCACTACTTCTAAAAATATAGTTAGGCTAGGTAATTTGATGACAAAAATAACTAAGTTTAATATATTCTAAGTTTGCATACAGACAGTGACGTAGGATTCAAAAAACCCAATTAGCCTAACAGTTCGTATTTACATTGATTCAATGTCTGAATATTGAATAATATTCAATCATCGGATTTGCAGAAGGCGTCGTTGGATTTTCAAAAAATCGCCGAATAGGAAACTCGCCGAAAAAGGCTCTGGCCGAATAGGGAACTCGCCGAATAGTAGCAGAACCTTTTTATAAAAGTAACCAAACAAAGCTAAGCAACACCTTAACATTACAGTACTTTTAACAGGTATATATAACATGTTTTTGTTAAATGTTGTGGTGGTGTTGCTTAGCTATGTCCACTTATGGTTGAAAAAGTACTGTGACCTCCTCACCCGAATTGTTTTGTAAAAGTACCGGTAGGCTATTCACCAGATTTATATAAATTCATATTTTGTAGTTGCCCAAATCAAGATGATGCATTTATGGATATTATGAAAAAAATTAAAGACTTTGTACATTTTGATGCGAGGCAACTGCATCATGCCAATTTGGGCAGTTTTATAAATAGACTATGATCAGATAATTTCATATTTTTTGTTGCCTTAATCTAAACGATACAGTTATGTAAATGGGAAAAATTAATGAATTTGTTCATTTTGGGTAAACTGCTTCACGCTAATTTGGGCAGTTGCATAAACAGACAGACTAATCAGTTTCATCAAATAATTTCATGTTTTAGCTGCCCAAATCAACACGATGCATTTGTGAAAATTAATAAAATTAGCTATATAGCAAATTTTGTGTTTTGATTTGATACTATAGTTTGATCACCATGCAATACAATACATCAGTACGGGTGTGCCAAATGAAAATTTTGCGGCACATTTCTTGTGCAATTAAGAGGCTGTACTTAGTTTGATAGGTGAAAGATATTAATTTATAGTTTTTCTTAATTCATGCAATTTTGTAGCTTTTTATATAGCAATTTTTGCCCTAATAATTTTAAGATTTTGCCCGGATTCGCGACGTTTTGAAACAACAGGGGGGGCGGCTGCCCCCCCTGCCCCCCTGGCTCGTACGGCTATGCAAACAGTACACGACAACTCACCCATCAAATGCACCATACGCTTCAATTGACAGCAACCACCGAGGCAATGACACGAGCAGTTGTTCTTGTAGCTTTGAGCGAAGCATTTACCTCAGTCAATATTGACATGCATTATTCAAAGGCTCGTACACATAAGTGCTCTGCCACAAAATCTACTGCTGCTGCAAAGTGACTTACGACATGCTAATACTGTTTCACCTTTGTGATACACGTTCATCGTCACATTTCATAAGTGAATTTAAGATCAACCAAATTTCGATGCCACATTTCTGAAAAAAAGTGTTTGGCAAGCTTTCAGTATGTACGATAGCTTTTCAATTGTCATAATTTCTAAAAAATTATTTTTTAGTTCGTCAATTCAAACCGGAGCATTGTTATTGTCAGAGCATGACAAAAACGCGATTGTGGTGTATTACCTATTACATCACAGTACACTGGTGACACAGTACACTGGTGACACAGTACACTGGTGTCAGGCAGTGACTCGACACTTTGTCGCACAAATTCACTGAAAATTACTTGTGCCCTGCAATCTATTGACAAGAGGTTTAATTGGACTGTGATATTGACGTCATTTATTGCATCGCTTCGCTTAACGTCTTTGTTTCGATAAAGTGTCCTAGAAACGCATGGGATACTCGATAGTCATTTGGTAGTTTCCGTGAATAGATGCCCTGTAGTATATTTATGTTTATTGAACATTTCGCCTAGTGTTTTATTTTTTTTGAAGGTTAAAATAAATATTTCTAGAATAGATAAACAGAAAAATCTGATATTGCAATTGTTAAACATTTCGTTACTTTTATATACTTTAACCTTGAATAATTTGTTACTACTCTTGAAAAAAAATAACAATTCTAGTTTGTTTCATTGCTCTGCTTATGAAATATTCATAGCAAATTTGTCTAATTGATTTTTTAACCTAATAATGTTTCTAGTTTTAATATAATGATCAATCGTTTTGCTTGCAGAAAGATTTAACGGTTTCGCGACGGAACAGCATCACACCATCGTGAGTCACTGTTTTGGTTTGCAATTTCACCAGCAATCCATTTTATCTATTCACCTACATGTTGATAGCAACCATTCTAATAATGCATTAAAGTGATATGGAATGTAGTTGAATATGTTAAAAAAGGTTTCTTTTGCGTTGTTATTGTTTAGGCCGCGAAACACGAACCGGAACAGTCTCCTGATGGTGTCCTCTCCTACCCTGAACCTCGGCCGGCCGCTCTCCCCCGGGATAGCAGGGCAAGGTAGTTCAGAGTCTTCTATGAAATCTCATGTCAAAGTACTCAATTTAATAATAAGCGTGCTTTCATTGAACTATCTGCAACACGACTTTATCCATATGAGACATTAATCCTGATACCTAGACTTAGTTAATGATCAAATGTTAATCTGCGTTGACCTTTTTACTTCTCAACATGTATCAATTGTACTGCAACTCTACCATCCTTCATTTATTCAGGCGTGACAAGTCCTGTTGGCAGCCCACGTACATTGTCTCCCAGCGGGCAACCGTCACATTTCTCTTTCGGTCCTTCATATGTTGCAAGCAAGCCTCGTTCGCTGGTGTCGGCACTTGAAGGCCGACGCTGGTCTGTGGCGTCACTGCCATCTAGTGGTTATGGTACCAACACCCCCTCATCAGTTCTTTCATCATCAGCTTGTTCATCACAAGTAAGTTGGTTATACTTATATGGTATAAATCTTTTTTTGCTTTATTGTTTGGAGCACTGTGGTTTTGTAGGCTTCTCGCAACTCCTGACTTAGCACGGCAATAGTCTTGCACACTTTTTGCTACATCATAAGCATTTTCATATCCCAGATATACGTAACGCCTGTCAACGAAATGGTGATTCTTGAATTTAAAACCTCAGTTTTAAAATGACACATTTCTGGCAGCGTTACAACAAAGAATATAATCTATGTGTTGGATTAATTCGTGTCCTTACCGAAAGACTTTGTTACTGCACGGTGCGAAATGTTAAAGAGCGAACGCCAATACGAACTTGGTATAAAAATTACCAACTTTACGCATCGCGCAGGATCGGCTCCATCATCTTCCCTCCCACCCCACTGCCGATCAGCTCAATCTGTTGTCTCATCAGTTCGGTTCCAACGAGAGCATCAGTGAAGAAGAGGTGCCTAGTGGTGAGAAATTGTTTATATTTCCTTAGCAAGAAAAATTAACCTTGAGTGGAAATGCTTCAAATAAAACTTAGTTTGCAATAAACAGAAGGCGCTTGAAAAGGTCATATACAGTAGGATGTAATATCAATATAAAAATCAGTTGTCCTGCTTGTCAATTTTGGGCCATGAGTTTTACTTTTTTAAAACATCAACTTTTCCCTACATTAACGTCCGAACAACATCACAGGATGCCGAAGCCCGTTTCGTGTCCGCTCGCGCAGCCTCAGCCCGACTAGGATGCCGTCATCATACGACTCCGAGGTGGTAATGATGAACAACGTTTATCGCGAACGATTTCCAAAAGCTGTAACGCAGATGGAGGAAAAGCTTAAAGTAAGTGTCAAAGTGCTTAATTTTGCTGTCAGCGATTAATTAAAAAGTATTTAAAAGCACTAACAGCTTTAGCAGTTGGGTACATATTCTTAAACGCTCAGGTTCTGTTTTCGAAAATACTTCACACATTAAAATGGACATCGAGATTTGACGGCAAAACCTTTCACATGTAAAAAGGTTTTCTTCTCAAATGCAAACTAAGTCTCTTACTACAGTAGCAGGCGCGACATAAAATTCACGTCATCAATCCATCTGGCTTTTACAGCAACTTATAGAGTCGTCGAAGGTCGGACCGCAGGCGGCCGTGTCGGACGCTGCGTGGCGGTTTGTTCAGTACCAGCTGGTCGAGATGTCGCGATCTTGCTTGTCGATGTCGCAGGAAAATAGAATCACGGCCAGTTTCTTCTATGAGCTCGCGGAGAACATCGAAAAACTTATCGCTGAGGTTCGCAGTTCTTGTCATTATGTCGTTGTGTAAGACATACTCCGTCATCGGGTATTGTTTTGATGCATCATATGAATCAAATACAGCCGCCGTACAGACGAATCAAGTTGTGCGTTTTTTAATTGCTTTTTTGTTTTGTTTTGAAGCAAACACTTCCGGCATTGTGATGCACTATAAGCAGTTTATATTATTTTTGTTGTTGTTAGCTTGCTGTGCGCAACCATGCGTGAAATACTAGAACTAGTTGTTCCATGCGATGTTGTCTGTCACGTTTTACCACTTCGCAATGTATATGAACGCCAAAATGTTGTCATCAGTAACTGTTAAGGAAATCTGTCTCGCTCAAACAACGTGAATAAACATTGTATTCATGCGCAGCTACATCCGGGTGCACTAACTATTGTCTTCATTTCAACCATGACATTTTTCAGGCTCGCAACAAATCTGAAGGCGGGGGTGGCATTGTCATGAAAATGGTCAAGCGCTTCCAAATGATTGTGGCTCGTCCGGCACGTTTGGTCGAATGCCTGGTATGTGTCTTCCATTGGCACAGGTTTCATCATAACTTTGATTAAATTTTCTCCATTTTCCTTCAAAAACTGTTTAACTATGATTAAATTGTGTGATTAAAACGTGATCATGGTATTGGTGGGACAAGTAAGAGCTTACGGCTTTTTTTGCAGGAATTTAACGCTGAGAACTTTTATCAGTTGCTGGAATCAGCTGAGCACGTTGCCAAGGAAAAACAGTATTGTGTGGAAAGAGACATTCCTCAATATATCGTTCAACAGCTCGGCATGTCAGTAGACCAAATGGTGGGTTACATTGTACATTATAGAAAGTAGCAACGTATACGAATGTAGGCCAATCATTACACATTCGAAGCAACGGAGGAATTGCTGTTGTACTTGCACTATGGATATAAGAAAAAATCATCTAACCGATTAAGATCGTGTTGTCGTGTCATGTTATGATGACCAATTTTCGCTGTGGTTTTGACGTTTGTATCAAACAAGGCATTTGTTTTGTTCGCTTCGCTTTAGCTTGTGCAAACACTTCACGTCCACAACCGCTTTTTGTTTCAGACCACCAAGAAGACGGGATCCGGCAGCAGTGAGTCCGACGGTAGCGACACGTCAGAGAAGCAAACCGTTTGTGAGGGGGACTTCTCGACTATAAAGCTTATCAGCAATGGCGCTTATGGGTGCGTGTCTTCGCAAGTGACGTTATGACTGAAAATAAGATGAAGAGAAAAGTCATATTAAAGCTATTTTAGTTACACTCGCCTTTTAACTTTGTGTTCTTTCATGCATACACCTCAATATTCCTGATTTATGAGAAAACTTGTTTGTTTTTGCTATTTTGTCATGCAGCTATTGTAGGTACTGTAAAATACTATTTTAACGCTTATCTTCGAAATCGGTGCCTAATTTAGATAATCTTATGATTGCAATAAAGATGTCGTCAGTAAGTACAATAGTTCATAATGATGTTTTCTTGATGTGATCATACTGTTCATGACGACTGCATTTTTAATAATTGTTTTTTTTACTGACAGGGCTGTGTATCTTGTACGTCACAAAGAGACTCGACAGCGATTTGCTCTAAAGAAAATCAATAAGCAAAACCTCATTCTTCGCAACGAAATAGACCAGGTTGATGAGCTTTTCATTTCTGTAAATGCATTTTAATCGCCCTTTGTGAGTTGTGACAATGTCGTGAACGATATGGGCTCAGGCGGAAAAATCTGTCATTTTTACATTGATTCAACGTCTGCGGACGTTGAATCAATGTAAAAGTGATAGATTTTTTTTGTTTGTTTGAGGAAAAGTAAAGGAAGATGAAAGTTTATATCTTTCGTTCAGGTATTTGCAGAGCGAGACATTCTAACATTTGTGGAGAACCCGTTTGTCGTCACCATGTACTGCTCCTTTCAAACCAAGCTCCACCTCTGCATGGTCATGGAGTATGTCGAGGGTGGTGATGTTGCTTCTCTCATCAAGGTACAACAAAGTTGAGAAACCCAGCATCTTTATCATCATCATCAAGAGGATGTATCTTGTTATTTGCGGTCTTCCAACATTCTGTTGTCGAACCTTGTGTTGTTTGATTCCAGCGCTTTTTTTGTCGTATCCAGGCTTGCGCCGGTGGTTGAATATTTAGATTAAGTAGACGGGAAGGCAAGAAAGCCAATCTTAATTTCCACCTTCATGTGTGCCATCAAGTGTCCTGCTAAAGACACAGCCTTACACTCTTGGGTGGTGTCGGTGCTCGTTCGATTGTCATGCAAGGGTTTCCACCGCTCGTCTATGCAGCCATAAAGAGTATAATAAATGTAAATAGGCATCACGTATAACGGGTTCATTTTTCATTAGAATATCCGCGTCCTTCCAGACGAAGTTGCACAGATGTACTTTGCCGAAACTGTGCTTGCGCTTGAGTATTTGCATACCTACGGTGTGGTACATCGCGACTTGAAGCCTGATAAGTAAGTCACGTGATATTTTCGCGTTGCAGGCGACAAGTTAAGAGGATTTTAAGAATACTTGAGTTGTCTTTAAAAATTCATATAAAATTCTGCTTTTGTTTCAGTAAAAAGAAGAGAGCCCGCTATGCAAAAACTGTACTCGTGATTTACAAACTCTTCGAAGGCTAAACTGTTTACGTTTTTCTGCACTAACTGTCTTTTCTATGTGTTATAAATAATGAACGAGCTGCTTGCATAGCGTCGTGGATAGAAATAATCTGTTGTAAGGCTTTCGCATTGCAACAAATGATGATTATTTTCTGCCAGCTTGTTGATCACATCACTGGGACACATCAAGTTAACAGACTTCGGCTTGTCCAAGGTTGGATTGATGTCTCGTACGACGAACATGTACGAGTCGCACGTCGAAACGCAGCAAGTGTTTGTAGATCGACAGGTGCGTGCTGGTGTTGCAATTATTCAATCATTTGCTTGTATTGGATCTTTTTTGACATTTAAATTGCACTTTATTTGGCTTTTATAATTTTGCTTTTTTACAGCTCGCGAAAGTATTTGTATTTTTACTACCTTGTTTACATTTCCAGGTCCATGGCACTCCGGAATATATCGCTCCAGAGGTGATCCTCCACCAGGGATATGGACCCCCTGTAGATTGGTGGTCAGCTGGTATTTGCCTCTACGAGTTTCTTGTCGGTTGCGTCCCATTCTTTGGTCAAACCCCCGATGAGCTTTTCATGCAAGCCATCAACGGTAGGTGCTTCCTTTTGTGGTTTTTCTTATTTTGTTGTAAGCAGTGAAACAGTTAACGAGCTTGTAACTTTCATCAGCACATTGATTTTGATAAAACGTTCTTGCCGCATTTTTTATTACCAAGAAGCCGAAAAGCTACGAGAGCATTTAATCGATGTTTATTTCGCTGCTGTAATCTCTTCTATTTCGAAGCCACCGCCCGAACCGTTAGCTGAAATGGATTTTTTCGATATCGATCTTTCCACACTTTCATAGAGTTTGTCATTGTTGCTAATGGGACTTTGTTGTATTTTACTTCAAGATGAAATTGTGTGGCCGGAAGGCGACGACTCCCTTCCCCTTCCCGCTGTCAATCTCATATCATGTTTGCTCGAGCGTGACCCGCACGTTCGCCTTGGTTGCCA
Source organism: Aplidium turbinatum (assembly GCF_918807975.1). Lineage (NCBI taxonomy): Eukaryota > Metazoa > Chordata > Ascidiacea > Aplousobranchia > Polyclinidae > Aplidium > Aplidium turbinatum. The sequence continues at coordinate 42,843,518 of NC_137472.1, read as the reverse complement.
TGGCGCCTTTGAGGTAATGTTGGCAGAAAAATGCTTCTACATTGTAAACAAAGACCTTGTGGTTTTTCAAAACTTTTAGCCAGGCTTTCAATGTGCTATTGCTACTGCATGGCAACCAACAGATGTGTGATATGACAGGGTTTGTACTCGCAGGTCAAGAGCCACGTTTACTTTGAATCAATGGATTGGAACAATCTGATACGACAGAAAGCTCAATTTATTCCCCAGCTTGATGACGATGAAGACACAAGTTATTTTGACAGTCAGTGCTAGTTTTGTAGTTTGCGCATTCCCAGACAGCAAAACAACCAGTAAAACCAGTGAAAATGGTGGATCCACCACCAAATGGTGGATATGGTGGTTCAACCAGTGAAAATGGTGGATTTTCACAAATGATGGATTTTGCTGTCTGAGTTGCTAGTCTATTACGATTCTTACGTTGCGTTGTTGTTTGCATTGAACGTTAAAACAATATAACAAAATCAGCACAACTTATCACTTTCCAGTAATTGGTTTGTCACATTTTTTTCTGCATCAGCTCGATCTGACCGTTATGATCACGAACCACAAGATGATGAACAAGCTGAAGGTGAAGTGCCCGAACTTGCCAATTTCTCATCGAGCACAAAGCGATACTCGCAAGTGGGTTTAACTGTAATGAAACGCTTCGAAATTGCCAACTATGCCTAAAAACGTTAGCAGTGATTGAAATTTTAGCAATGTCTGCTTTCAGAACTTACGTAATTGCTCCTGTTTGTTGTAGACATTCAGCACACCGAAGAAGAACTCCAACGATAACCCGAAAGCAAAGATTCGTCTACAAACCAGAATGTAAGGGTCGGCGTGTTGAGTTAAAAATTTGTCGAGAAATATTTTAGAAAATTTAGATCGACAAGCGAAGAAAAATTTCACATGGCAAACAGTTTTGTTGTTGTCCCATTTGTAGGCAATGAAGCATCAACATAAAACCGTGAGATTTTATGGAGAGAAGGCTTCTTTGCTGGCGTTGGGATTCATCGAATTGAAATTCTGCTTGCTGTAATGTAGAGCTGCTGAGTTGGACCAAACATTAGGCCTACTCCTTACTCTAGAAACATCGAGATCTATCGAACTTTATGGTTTTGTTATAAAGTATTTGGTTGTGTTAGTTACTAATCTTGATTTTGTAGGTCGTCATCACTTGCTGGTGATGATCTAGATCCGAAGACTGGCGATCCCTCATTGACTGTTACTCCACTTCAGTTTGATTCATCTCCAAGATGTAGTGAGAGCGACTCCAGCTTATGTTCCAGACGCTCATCTGAGTCTTGCCATGACTCGTTCATACCTTCACAAACAAACGTCTTCGAAGGCCACAACAGTTTATCTGGTGACAATGCTCCCGATAGCTCGTCGTTTGAGTTCAAGCGTCAAAGTTCAGATAGCTCGGTGGCTAGCGGAAGCAGCAGTCCGCTCCTTACCTACCATTCGACAAGCGACGATAAACAGTGGCTGACTTCGACTCCCAATGCAACGATCGGTGGAAATTCCAAGAAGTCCTTCCTCATGAAACGCGGCACCAGCATGTCTTCTGGAACTACAGGAAACGATCGTTCATCGTCAAAGTCTCCGGAGATGGGGAGTCTCCAACGTATCAAGAAGTCTCGGAGTATGTCGGCGGATAGCCCGATAGCTCAAGGTAGCGACTTTCATGAGCTTAATGAAGCGGAAGAAGAAAAAAAGGAAGAATCAGAACAAGAGAGCTTAAAATCCCACTCTCGCAGCTCAAGTGCATCCGACGATCGCTTAAAAGCTGTTCCTCCTCATGGAGTGATGAAGCATCTCGTAGCACCACACCAACGTCATCGATATCGTCGCATGTCCTCGTGTTCGTCAGCTGGCGCCCTCAGCTCCCTCGCATCCTCTTCATCCATTGAGAAGATGATAGATCCTGCTCTTGTCACTCCTGTGTGTCGTAGCCGTTCCCAGTTCAGTCCCACCAACAGCGTGAGCAGTGAGTCGAGCTCGGATACATCCCGTCTTGTCACAAGTAGAACATTGAAGCAAGGCAGAATGGGACAGGTGGGAAAAATAATACCTGAAAACTGTTTTGTTTTTTTTAACTCAATAGCGCTCTATGTTACATATGTGCAACGTAAATTTTAGGCAGTAAATCAACTTTGAGGGAGTAGAACCAATTCTTGTGAAGAAAATCAAACATAAAAGTACTTTCAAGTGACTCTTTATAGCTCAATGTTGCAAACTTGCAACAAGTTGTACAGCTCAATATTCCGTGTTGGTCGGACAACGCCTTTCCAAAAAAGTCTACTTTAAGTAAAAGTTTTACTTTTATTGTCGGACGCTACAGAGTAAAGTTTTATTTAACGAGTATTTGATATGATCCATGATGCTAAACTACTTGATTACTAAGCATCGAGCGAACACTTTAGTTTCAGGAGCCAAGTCTTGAAGAGGTCCTTCAGCGTCGTCTGCACGCGACCCACCAGAGCTCAACATCTCCACGATCCCGTAACCACAGTGGAGAGCTCAAGCGCTCACGGTCGTTCAAACGCAGCGTCATCAAGTCATCCAGTGCTACTTCACTACAGGTGAGTACGGAATCAATAGATCGTCTAACTTTAAAGTAAATCATTTTTTGTCGTATCCAGGCTTACACCCGGTGGTTGAAGAATTAGACTAACTAAGTGGACGGAAGGCAAGGAAGCCAATCTTTGTGTCCACCTTCAGTCATGCCTTTAAGTGTTCACCCAAAGGCACAGCTACAATGCTACATGCTCTTGAGCGGTGTCGAAGTAGCGCCCTTTCGAGTGCCGTATCAGGTCACTCACCACTCGACTATACAGCCGGCTGTAAAAACAATGTCCAATGTTGATTGACTTAAATATTTTGTCTAGGATTCGTTTCAAATTTGTAACTTTTGTTTGAAAGTTTAGTTTTCTACAGCAACATGGTTCTGTGGTTTGTCGTGTTCCAGACATGTACTTATTGTTTGACGCAGTTTTGTGGAGAAGTCAGTGTAAAAATGTCGAAATAAATGCAGATTATTCTTTTAACTTCTTATGTAGTTTAGCTTTACCGAAGAACATACCGTACTTTTGTCATTCAACATTCTCCTCGTTGTTGCGACAGCTGATGATTCCGAATATTGACGACAGTCTCCCACCGTCTCCTCTTGCCAGCCCCCGATCTACCTACCCCCCTACCCTGTCGTCCATTTTGTCTAACCCCAGCTCACGCGAATCTTCGCCAAACCGCGCATTTTCACCCATCCCTGGTACACCGCGTCCTCCCGTGGTGATAGTGCGCACTTCGCGGGGATTTGGCTTCAAGATGGAGACGATTCCGGTCTACTTCGGAAACGGAAACACATTTGCACTTCACTCCATAATCACGGTGAGATGTTGCTTTGTTGCTGTTGACGATTCGATCCGCAAAAGTTAAAAAGTTTTGGTGCGCAAAAGAAGCGCTATGATGTTTCCCAGGCGTTGTTGACATCCACACAGCAAAATCCGTAATTTTTAGATTGATTCAGCGGCTGCAGACGTTGAATCAATGTAAAAATGACGGATTTTGCTGTTTGGGTAAGAGACAACTTTGCTATGGAAAAGAAAGCATTGAAGTCGTGTTTGCTGAAGCGTCTTTGTTTGTTTTGCAGGACGCGGATAAAGAGTCGCCTGCTTACGCTGCTGGTTTACGTGTGGGTGACCTCATCACTCATGTCAACAACGAATTGGTGCAAGGGCTGCTGCACACTGAAGTTCTAAAAATCATGTACAAATCACCAAAAGTGAGTTGATGAAGGCTAGTTTCAGTGCCATTGCTGTCAGTCCTAGTTTCATCTGAATTGCAGAAATGATTCAACCACCATTGACAAGCGACTGAACCGAGGTGTCATTTTGCAGGCGACTATAGTTGCAGTTCCCCTCGAGAACACATCGATTCAAGTTGGAAAGCGCAAGAATAAGAGCCGGGGCAGGCTGATCCGCAGGAGGAAGGTGGTCTCTCACAGTCGCAGTGGATCCATGAACGCGCCCGTTCCCGTTTCATCCCCGATGCACACCTACTCCCATGTCAAACGCAAAGGATCTTTTCTTCGTCGAGGCCGCACCAGCGGAGGAGACGCACGGAGTCACTCTCCTCTTCTCAATTCCAACAAGGCAGCTGGAAGCAAGACGAAACACAAGAGTTACACCGATCCCCCTACCATGCCAGCCATTGCCATGACTGAAAATCAGGTAACGGGCACATAGCGATAACGTTGCCAAACACTTTCTTGAAAGTGCTTGTGCACAATTTTCTTTTAAAATAACTTGTTTACACGTTGATCATGATCATATTATAATCGCATGTATGTAAACTTTACCTTTTTATTTACAAGGTACCAAGTAGCCAGACAACGAAAACCATACAAGTTTCATCAGGGACAATTGCAGCCAAGTCTTCTACTTTAGGCGCCAGCCCAGCTACTTCTAGACCCATGTCGTTGCAGGTTAGCATAGGTGCTAAGGCTTGCTTGCTCCATTGCGTGTTTTGTTGCGCTTAGGTTGATGGACCTTTCCAAGCAGCAAATCAATCCCTTTTTACATTGATTTAACGTCTGCAGAAGTCGAATCAATGCAAAAGCGACTGGTTTGTTGACTTGGACGAACGAACTGACGATCGAGTTCAACTTGCGACAACTTTGCAGAGCATAACCCACAAGCTGTCCAGAAGTATACGATCCACCCGCAGAAAGTCAACCGGCCATATCCCGCTGTCTCCCCTGGCCCGCGTTCCCAGTCCCTCTCCACTTCTATTGCTTGATGCAGGAGAGCAGACAAAGGAGGTTCCAATTGAAGACGAAGAACCCAAACCGTCTCCACGTCCCAGCCTACCGAAGGTATGCGCTTGAATAACATGTTAGGCTTGGGTCGCATATTTGTTAGCTAAGTCCGACGCTTTGATTTCGTCTCCTTGTCGAAATAAAAAATTAATCGTCTGCCAGTCAGAATGTTATGTTAATGGACGAGTCAAACAGCGGTAGTTTCTACTTATTTTTTAAGGCTGTTATTGTAGTATAAAAAAAACTCCTGCCTCGTGTATTTATTTGAGCAATTTTGTGACTTAGAGTTTACGAAAGTCGAAGATTTTTCTCTCCAAGAGCCACGATAACAGCACCTCCAAACGGTAACATCAGGTATGGAAAATGGAGCTTGACCATGACTACAACTTTTTTTTTTCTTTTAAAGATGTGAATATGTGTAGTCGCATCTTTCGTTTGTGACCATAACCAGCTTTCCCATTTCAACGTAGCCTACTGCTTAACGTTGGCGATACAAGGTTCATGATCTGTAGAAAATGTTGGACAGCACTTTGAAATCCCGTTTAACGAGAGACTGTAGTAATTTGACCAACGTTTTATTTTTAAAAGTTTATAGAATAGGCGAAGTTGTGTCACGCAATCGCATCTGCATGAAATCGAGTTATTTTTGTTATACAAAAGCGATAGAACTGCCTCAATAGAAGATACTGTTGTAATAAGAAAATGAATTTAAAACAACTCATTGTTCAAAATCGTTCATGTTTATTCAGCTATCGAACGGGACTGAACTGCTATGTTATCATATGTTACAGAATGCCTGCTGGCGGTACAGTTAACTCCGTGGGTGCAAGGGTGTTATTCTCCTGCATGCTCAAGTGTTTATTGAAATCTTATCTTTTCCCGACGAGAGTCCTTTATCGCAGTTGTACATATTTTCTCTTTTAGATGCTTTTATATCACGTTGTTCACCATTTGCACTGCTTACAATATTATCGCTATCAGCTTGCCGCTGTCGTCGCCCCCTGACCTGATTTGTGACGTCGCTTCACGTTTTCCTTCGTCAACTTTTTGTGGCTGTCATGCGACCAATAGTGACGTCACTTTGCGCAAAAGCATGGCAAGTTGATCAAAGTCCAGTCGGAAAACGATCTTTTTTCAGCCAGCAACAAATTTTGCTTTCTGAGTCATCTGCGATAGTTTCCCGACCTGGCAAATACGAACAAGTTCTGGGAATGACGGAGTGTTATTATTTGAATTAAAGTTCAATATTGCTTGAAATCTGTGTCATTGTAGTTTGGCAGCGTTGATATAATAGCTCTCAAGTTTATTTCGCAGAAATGATGAAACAACACATTATTAAATATTAAACATATCATAAATCTGCTTCAAACAGGATGCAGGTGATTATTTCAAATATCGTTCAGATAAGTTCTGAAAAAAGTTGCTGGTCCCCCTGAGAAAACATATTTATTATTACACCAAAAAATGAAATACATGTAGCCTATTTTCAAAAACATTAATTAAATTTTGAGGATTGTTTTTGAGATGGGGATTGGCGATTGCCAGTCATGATGACTAAGCACTCGTAAGTTGTTCAGTCGTTTGGCTTGGTTCATGTTATATTCGATGCCAAACTAATTTGCTATGCACTAAGTTGCCAGTTGTCCAAGACAACAGCGGTCTTGAAACAGTGGAATCCCGCTAACATGACCATGACCACCCACAGGAACGAAAATATGCTAATTGGTGTGACGTATTGGCACGCTGAACGTGTGAATTATTCACCGCAAGAAAACTGCAGTTTCCAAGCCGCGGTCTGGAAACCTGATTGTGTAAATAATATTACATGACCAATGATCATAGAAAATATTTGGAACCGAGCTGAAGTTGCAGTGATAGTTCTGTTATGAGGTGGTCGCCAACCGGGGCTCCACTGCACATTGCAAAACTGTATTAAGATGTCCCGTTGAGCACACGCAGTTTGTCTATTTCCGAAAAATTAGTTAGATAAAAAATAAGAGAAAAACATCCACTGCATTATTTTTAAAAACATTTCCCTTCCTAGGCCCAAATCGGCCTGTTTTTTACTTCATCGGATTGGATGGTTGCATTCGAAATTGAGGATCAAGAGAAAACCAACTAAAGTTATTCACAAACTCAACGATAACAAAACTTGACAAAGACGTCTCTCAGCTCATCAGAAACAAAACTGAACACTCATTGTGTTGACATGTGTTGTGGTCAACAAGGGAGTGTCAAATAAACCACGACGCTCGTTCGACTTGGTTCGCGTTACAAGCAACACATACAAATTTCATACAAGCTGACTGTTAAAGTTCATAGCATATGGGAGGTTGCCAGAGCCGCCATGTTGCCTTCTACAGGCAGACGACAAATCTCACGTAGGAGAATGGGATGGGGAAAGCTAAAACACGGCGTAATATGATATTCAGACAGCCCTGAACACTTGGAAACCAAGACGTGCAGCAGACAAACGACACACAAATAATCCATTGCCACGAACAAGCAAAAGCATACAAGTGTTTGACGATTCGAAAGTCAAAACTGTGAGATGTGACCACCAGCGTAGAAGTCAATTAGGCCTGCTCCATATGATCAAGCCTAAAAGGATCCGGATGTTAAAAGATGCAACCAGAAACTTCCGTGGTAACTTGTCACAAATCATCCGAACTTGTCGATGGGGACACATCCGTGCATGCATCGGGATCGCTTCATCTTGGTCTCCTCCTCAACGTCCCCACTGTCGAGATCTATCATGTACATCTGGTTGAGAGTCGTGTTTCCCTTCTGGCCTCCACTGATCACAAGCTTCCCGTTGAACGCTGACAGTCCTGCAGAGTAAAAACTAGATTTCATATCAGGCTCTGTCAGTGTGAAACCGTTTAAATATTGACTTGTTGTTTGACAGATAAAGAACTGATTATATTATACTGTAATAATTGCTATCTCGAGCTGAAGATTATAAAAATAATCGAGCAATGGGTTACATTAATCATACTGGAAACGCTATGCTCACTCTTCTGCAGTGAGTACTCAGCCTTGAGCTGATGCCAAGTAGATCGCTCCTTCTGCACAAGTTGTTGTCGGTTACATGGATCACAAACAACGTTGAATAAAAGAAAGTGCGATGCACTCACCGGCAAATTCTACATTAGCCACAGAGAGTTCCCTCCACTTCTCCAGGGTGCTGGTGGATGGATCGTATCGGAAGACCGATGTCTCGTTGTTCGAAATCATGTAGAAGTGGTCGCCATATGAATCGCAGGATAAACGAGCAAGTGCGCGCCCTAACGGTAGCTGACTCCAACTAGATAACGTTGAAGCAACGATTAAATAATTTTGTGGGAGGTTTTAAACAAGCCAATTGACCAATGACCATCCAAGCGTTATTGTGCAAACATTGATTACCGGATCATATTCCAGCCAACATACCGCACTTGGAAGGCAACATTATATGTGAAACTATTACAATTAACATGGGAAGGCGATAAAAAATTTACAAAAAGCAGTTTCGCGGCTGAAACACTCTCAACAGGAAACAGAGGTTGGTTGAATTGCGACTGACCTGTCGGTGAGCGGGTTATAGCACTGTATGCAATCCAATATGATTTTGCTTGAGTTGTTACATTCATCCGCCATGCTCACACCTCCAATCACGTACAACTTCTCTTGATATGACAGAACCCCTACAAAACAGTGACAAGTGTGATAAAACATGCAGCCGGGCGTGGGGGTCTGAGATAGCCACATCACGCCCATGCACTTTGGTTTAAAAATGCCAAACAATTCAATGATAAAACAGTAAACAAAGCTGATCAGTTGAGACCTTTACCACAGGTTGGTACATAACCTGCACAGTTTGCAAAATTCAATTTTGTTGCGATTTGTTTGACATTTTCCAGAGTTGACGCACTACGCCAGTGGCTCGCTATAGGTAGCGATGCAAAGCTGGGTCGCCACAAAACTTTCTGGGTCGCTTGTTTTTTCAATAAAAAAAGAATATCTGGTTTGAAGTAATAACAAGTTTCGTTGTACGCTTTCAACATACAGTAAGTCATCAATTTTCCCTTTGGGGTCGCTTCCAAAAAGGTTGGAAAACACTGCCCTATACGATAGATTAGATAGTAAGTTTGCTGTTGTTTTCTCGGTTTCCGGGAATCAACAACAAGTCAAGATTTTCTTGTTGTAAGACTACAGACATCTTGTAATTTACAAAGTTTCTCAAAATAAACCTATGGTCAATACGCGGAAGTTTGCAACCGCAAAGCATTGTTTTGGTGTCGAAAGCTCGTTTGTATGAAGGCAAGATCTCCAACCTGGTGAGTAGCAACGCTTGGGTAGCGACTTAACTTTCTCCCATCGATTGAAGGTGGGTCGGTATCTCTCCACGGAATTCAACACTCCAGGCTTCTTTCGATTCTTGGGCGACGCCATCAAACCTCCTGTAATCATTTGTCAAGCGTGATGGACTTTCGTCTTACGATAAGGTAATAATATAAACTTGAAATCACTGTCTTAAATTTCTGAAACCATTCATTGACGTTGACATAAACGCTCACGCAAAATAAACCAAGGCACTGAAACAAACCGGCTTAGAGATCATCCACTACTCCGAATCAATGACATTGATTGCAAGCTTTTTGATAACGATGACAAACAAAACATACCAGCCACATAAACAGCGCCGTCTACAGACGCAGATCCGTGTCGTTCGCGTGGGTAGTGCATGTTTGCCAACAGGTTCCACTGATTGATGTTGGACAGATAGACTGATACTGTGTCCACGGTCATGCCCGAGTTGCTATGACCTCCGGTTATGTAGATATCATTCTTATGGGCGCACACACTAAAAAAGGTTTGACGGTAAGGGCAGTTTTTTTTATATAAAAAAAGGGCTCTTTTTCCCAATTTACAGTGCAGCATAACACAAAATTACATAATAGGAAAATACAACATAAGAGTTTTTGAACAGACATGAGAAAGAGTTACCTGTAACTGTGCATGGATGCGTGCTGGGTGGAGATGTCTGCCAGCGAAGTCCACTCACGAGTATGCGCGTTATAACATTCAGTATAAAGTAGCCTTCTATTGTTGCATATGCCACCAACTGTTACCAGCACTTCACTGATACCTGCAACACAGGACCCGCCCACAAAATAAAACAAAGATGTAGTTGAACTAAGAGTTGCGATCATTTAACATTTTAAATAGGCTTACGTTCACTTTAGAGCGAAAGAAGATTGCAACATAAGGAAACATTAAACTTTCTTTTATGGGTTTCAAAGCAAAAATTAAAACGATTCCAAAAAGTTGGATTCTAGAAAACAAACCAACCATGGCGTGATCAAACGATCTTGGGCGTTTCGTTGTAAGTTTGGTAAAGCACAAACTTATAACTTACATGAAAGTATTTGTCCGTTCTATCTACCTCGCACATTGTATTACTCTTTTATTACTACGATAAGTAGAGTATTGAAAGCAAATAAGCAATACCCGCACCCCAGACAGCAAATCAACAGTTTTTTACATTAACCAACGTCTACAGACGTAGTAAAAACGGTTGATTTGCTGTCTGGGACAATACAAGCATAGTCGCACACGCAAATAAGGCAGATGTCGCTTACCAGACGAGGCGCGGGGCCGGGTGTGTGGGAGCTTGGATTGTCTCCACTCTGTGCGGCCCAGTGCATGGTACTTGCAAGCCTCGGATAGTATTTCCTGTACTGCAGGTTTGTCCTGTGTGGGTCCAACATTTAGTTAAAAATAAACTAACCTAGATTCAGATTTATACGGGAAAAACTAAATACTTTGCATTGAAAGAGGCTCATGCTCTTGCTCAATACTGAATGGCGTGGAAGCAGTTGACTCAATGAAGACTGAGGCAGAATCAACTCTAATCAATACCAGTGAATCAACTCAATACCAGTGTACCTGCACTGAGGAGGCCGGATAGCCGAAACGCTGTGCACTGTCTGCAGTTAAATACAAAGTATATGCACTATGCAGCCTGAAGTTACAGAACTATAAGCTATCAGCATAATGTTGAAAGCATACAGAAGTACAGCACGCTTGAAGTAGTTTCGGCGGTTAAATGGCGTTTTCTTATCTTTAATTCTGATTAAACACGATACCTGCAGCAATGGATGCTTTGAGACAACTTCAAAAAGAAATCGTGAACCAACGAAGAACAATCGAACAGAGCGAAGAACTTTCGCAGCATGCTCATTGCGGTCTTCTACAAACTGTGACGAAAGTAAGATTTAATTTCAAACGACAATAATAACAACTAAAACTTCAACATGAAGCAGCACTGAACTTTAAAAAATGGAAGAACTATCTTCTGACAAGTGTCAAACCCACAACAATGCTTGATATGAAGGTTATATGTCTTGTCAAATTTACAATACAATCAATTCTATTCGAATAAGCATAACGGAATATGATCTAGCTGCTCACAGGTCGATATTTGACTGTTGATGATTACACTGGTTCGTATAAAAATAAATTTGTTTGTTTCGGACTGATATTATCGTTAAAAGTTACAATCCCGACTGCAAAAGCTACCATTTACACATAGTTTTATGTCGACAATAACGAAACGATATAAAATGACAACTTTTGTTGGCTGGGATGCATCAACCGTTGTGACGCAGCAAACACAAACTCACTTCAAGCCAACGCATGGCGGCCTCAAACACATGTTCCTCCCTTTGTACGACCAGCGAATTGTCCGCGAGGTATCTTGCCACCGATGGCAGAGGAAGCCGGAGAAACTCTTCCTGCTGAGAAACCTTTGCGAAGTTACGCACGGCATAGCGCTTTGCTTTCCTGTACAGACGCTCTGAAAGAAAAGCATCAAAATCAGACAACGTGGAAGTAAATGCGAGGATGAAGAATTTTCAAAAAACATTAACCCATTTCTCACCGAGGGAGTGCAAAGCGGCAAACTGGACAAGTCCCAAGCAGTTGGACTCGGCAACTTGTCTTACAAGGAACCGCTCGCAATGATCTTTCAATGTGTCCATTTGAAAGTAGTCAGCCGCCTCCAACACATCCTGCCAACACAATGACAACATTTACTATCATTTGTGGTTACTTGTTCGGGGCCCTTGTGTATAATTTCATCCTGGCGAACAACAGAACAGACCCAACGTGATCTTGAATTCGACCTCAGTGGAAATATTAGATTAATTTAAAATGGCCCAAAACATAGCGGGCCCAGAGAAAAGAATAACACGGAAACAGATGTTTTATTGTAACATTAAAAAAGTTATAGTACAGTTGTTATTACTGCCATGAAGTTTAGTTAGAAATACAAGTAAAATATCTTAAATTGAAAGAAAAGATTGTAAACTCATGTTTTCAATATTGAACAGCAGCTGTCAAGTTCTCTGGTGTAAAGCAATATTGAAAGTAAAAGCTATACAAGTGTAGTGTACAACACAGTTTTCCCCGTGATTGCATGTAGTTTATTGCAATGTTGTACGAAGAGGCTTGTTTGCCATCTCAAACGCTGTAGGCCTGTAGCATTACGCCGTTGTTTTGTATTATCGTGGTATTGTTCCGTTTTCTTTTATCAGCAGTTCATTTTATGCTTTATCTTCGCTGTGTTTCTTGGTAACTTGCATGTTTCGCTCCTAACTGTGTTTGCATGCGGGTACGTGCATAACTATTAACGTACTAAGCGAGACTAAAGAGATGCCAAAGGAAAAATTCTCTATCACGCAGTAATTCGCGGCCAAACGCTTATAATCTGACTCTTGTGACGTCATACTCATACCACTATTCGACAAACAAAAGCAGAATTTTTGGTCGTTCGACAAGAAAGAAAAAATCGCAGCCTTGCAAGTGTACAACACAGTTTTCCACTTTCAAAGTTTAGCTATATTTGAAGATGTCAGATTGTCAGTGGCAGACAAAACGCCGGATATGCAGTGTATTTTAACAGATCATGTGACGAGATTGCAACCTGTACTCAACAGACGATATAATTATATAACCACTCGCAAATACCCGTTGAGCCAGTTTCATGATGATTTGATATAACAAATTACAAAAGCTACCAACACTAAATCTTAATTTTAAACTTTGTACTAAAAAGAAATTACTGTAGAAACATCAACTTCCTTTTCGAACAACCAATTTCGTAAACGGACTTTCCCTACTCACTTGTGCGTTATCCGTGGTGACCTTGACCGACTCAGCATAAGCGTGTCGCACCAACAGTTCCAGCGTCTGAGGCTTGTGTCCTTTGATAGTTATCTTTCCTTCCTTCACTTCGCGCATCCTGTTGGAAAGAGCAAACTTGGTCACAACCACATTCGCAACAACTTTTTAAAGCGAGTGCTTTTGAATATTGATTCGATGATGCCCACGCAAGAATATGCTTTGACGCTTAGACAGGCAAGTACTGGACAGTGCAACATGCAAAAGTGCTTCATGATTAGCTTAAACCAGCTGTCCAACCCAAATGCGATCATGGGCCAAGCTAAAATGTGCTAAGTCTTGAGCTTATCAAACAGGTTTGGTGTAGTGCAAAGTAATTCATTTATGGTATTCTTATCGGCCAAGTCATTCCAACTGCTTTGTCACAAAGACGCAAGTCTGCTCCTTGGTCAACGAACATTCAAACCCTCATCTATACTCCAAGGTCAAGACTCTTTAAAACGGAGCACTCTCGTAGACTATCTCGTAGGCTGACATCAAGACATTGCCAGCCCCTCAACTTCTCAGTGAAGCTGATAAAGCGGCACTGCGCTGATTGAGCGGACCATAAATTGAAACCAGCATAGAAACTAAATACCAACAGGTTTGACTCCTTATCCCTGACACTCCACTGGTCTATTCCTGCAGAGACAGATGTGGAAATGGCTGCGTTTCCATTGTCGTCGCACGAGGTTGAAGATTGTTGGCACAACTAAATACCGTACCGATTGGGAGTCGCGTCTTTCTCTTCATGCAAGTGTGGTGCTGAAGAACAGTTTACAGACGACCTCACCAACGATTGTTCCATCTTCCAACCATCAAAATGGAATAAATGGTCTGCGTGTCTTGAGAACAAAGACCGGTTGCTCTCAGGTAGTTATTCGCTGTAGTCCGGAAAACAGTAGTCTTCCTGCCACTCTAGCGTGGCAAAAAGGAAACCCTGGGCTCAAACGCGTCGAACGTTTTGCGCTTAAATTTAACAAAGTACAGATAAAGGTGCCACTATTTTTTTGGTGTGTTTTAATCTTAATACACACGTCTGCAGAGAAATCTTACTAATGAGAAACGTCTGGCAAACTCAAAGTGTAAGTCTTCCCTCCCAGTTAATCTCGTTCTTCACTGCTTTAGCAACAACGCAGGAAGTCAGTTACAACTCTTTTGTTTTTGAAGACCGGTAACAGACGAAAGTGTTGACACATGCGCAATTTGGCAAAGGACTTGATTTTCCTATATTAAGCAAATAGGTTTTAAAAATATACTACCGTGGCAAACAGAGAATTCGTATAAGAAATTAGCCTGTTTCTAAAATTTGTAAGCTGATGTCTAGGATAGTCACTTATATATGTAAACTTTGCCATGTGATTAAGTCGTACTTGGTTGGTGCGAACCTCACTCGTCCAACAAAAACAAAGTCTAAAACTAGAGTAGATCTACTTCTACTATGCTGATCTACTTCCTGCACAAAACCAAGCTGTGCACATAGTTTACTCGACTTGTAGTCTCGAAGCAGTCATAACAGAACTATTCCAAAAATAACAATTAGTTTTAGTAAGAAATAACTAAGTCTCGCGTCATTCATATAAGGTATTGCGTCATTCAGGTCTTGCTGCATTCGTGCCTTGCGGTCTAGGATTCGCGTCATTCCGACCACGGCATTAAGTCGTAGACCGTGTATTGTATCTATGGCATGTATCGGTTATGAGCTGTGTCGACCATGTTACTGGTCACTGTACTCACGATGAAGTTAGAAGAGCATGGAAATAGGAGCTGCAAGCGGCAAGCACAACGCGATGGCAATGGATCTCTGTTGTGTCGACAACAAGTATCACATCCGTGAATTCATTATCCTGCAAAAAAAAATAAATCTCCTGGTCCATTGTCATTGAAAGCGATTATCTTAATATATTGATGCAACTGTTCCTTCATTTCATAAGCAATGTAAATTAAATGTTGCTTTATGCTGCATGTAGCATTTGTACATGTAGCTGTCTGACAGCAAACCAGTCATTTTTTACATGGATTTAACGTCTGCAGACGTTGAATCAATGTAAAAATTGACATTTTTGTCTGGGATAATTGATACTTCAAAGCCTAAAACCCGTTTTAAATCGGGCTGTCAAACAATTGGTGAACACAAGAGCCCCACTTACGTTGCGCAATTTTTGAAGCTTATCAATGAGGTTCACCCGCTGTGAGTTACTCTGCACAACATTGGCTGGTAGTTTCCGAGATCCACAATATCCCACGTCTAATGATGAATTGCTTGAACTGCTTCCAGTGCGCGTTCTGGGAAGAATAAACGTTTACCGTTTTAATTTCGATACATTGTATAACCAAGACACCCAAGTCGGGGAATATTAACGGCCTGCAAACGAAATAATGGAATTTGCAGATCTTCATCAGAAAATGTTCCATGCAAATTTACGACAAACATCATACCACCCATCGATTACAGTAAATGTGTCAAGAGTGGAGCGATTAAAAGAGCTAAAGTGCAACCAAGATAAAAGCCATGCTATAAAGTAGCTGCATGATTTAAAGATCTCATCCATCACTTTTTGTTGTAATAAGATCGTGATTTTTGCATCTGGTTGGTGTATTTTGTAAATTATCACGTTACACCAACGAATGCTGACGATGTTCGACCTTCCTGTTCGATAAATGTCATGTTTGATGCGCATGATTTCAGACCAAAGAAAACAACTCATAAAATCTTATTAGCAGCAATGTTATCTTTAATATAGTAAATATACAAAGATGCAATTAACAATACCGGTAACATCAACATCAAGATTCAGCGCAAAAGATTGATGTTGTGTCAATATGGAAATGCAATTTTTGTCTTCAAAAATTGATTTGGTACACATGAAAGAAGTTTTTGAAGAACAGTCACGTATGCTGAGCAAAAATATAATCCAAACGAATTAATGGCCTACATCACATCACAAAAATCATACAAATGAAAATATTGCACTGCTAAAACCTTTTCCCGCCACGTGAATGCTTTCCTCCTTTCACCCCAACTATAATTCCAGACATGGAGTGAGAAGGCTCTCCGTACTCTGCAGCAAACGGAAGTCGCTCTTCAAAATCAGAGATACTACTCATCCCATCAGAAAGGTCATCTTCCATCAATGAGTCATCGGAGAAACCATCAGGACTTGATGGCACACCTCCGAGTGCATAAGCATGGCGATCAGCACCTCTTGCAGCGAATGGATCAAAGTAGCGACTCTGTAACAGTTTATTTCAAAACCAAAACGTAAATTTTTCAGATACGTTAAAAAGAAATATATTGGAAACATCACTGGGTCTGATATTCCAAAAAAAAGTTCTTGGGAGCATCAGCTTCGTACAGTTCAAAAATACTCAAACATCAAGCAAATCTTGAACTCTTGATGGCATGAGACTTCGTTAATGGTAGAGCGGTAAAAGCAAATCTCTAACTCTTATTCAATGGCTGTAACGATTTTCCCAGCTGTCAGTGTCAGTACAAAGCTGAATGGCCATAATTTCAGCAAGGTATAGTTACTGTGAAGACTAGACTGTGACACTAACTGTATTTGAACTTGATTTCATGAACTTTTTCGCAAGCTTAATCTCCTGATACCATTACCATGTGCAAAATTTAGTCACTGAACGTGTTAAATATGCTGGACTAGCGTTGAGAAATGATTTCTTAAAAATATTGTTTGGGTTTAACTTGATAGCCTTGGATTTAACTTGGGTATAAACTTAATTTAAACTTGGGTTTAACTCATATCATGCTATTAATGATGCTTTGACAAACATAAAACTGAAGTGAATCAACTGAATCATTTTAAATAATGAAATATTGTTTTACATACCATGATCATTATTTTATAATTACATCAATATGTTTAACTCAAAAGTCAAAACATAGTTGAATAAAGGAAACATTATTTTGCACATACCTGGCGCCCTCTTCCTCGATGTCGTAATCGTCGTATTCCACGGATACAAATTCGACGCAAACTATTTGATGATCTTGCATTTGCAATATGGTTGTCATTGTCTGCTTCTAAATCATTTCTCTATAAACAGAACAACTCATGTCACTCACGGCTACAAACAAGAGCACAAAGACTATGGAATTGATGTATTTTATGCATATCATGATGAATGGGAAAACCGATGATCCAACGACATTTTGGCATGATCACTGAGGTGTAGGTTACACCAGATTGGCTTTCTCACTTTGCCATATAATAATTTTTGGATCATGCATACTGTTCTTGAATAGAAACAAACCGCATGATTTGATTTAAAATGACCAATAGAAGCTACCCTCGCATAGAAGAGGCAGAAGACAATTTGATGAAATCACTTCTTTACTGATAAAAGAAAACAACGCAAACATATCTAACAACACACAATAAAAACGTAATTCAAGCATTGTACATGTTTTATTTCAATGTTTTCATGTTTACAAGTATTATAACTTTTTACAAAACAGTGCAGCTTGCTAAAGGTACAAATACAGTAGAATTCGCCTATAACGGCACCTCTACGGGATTGCAAAAACTGACGTTATAGCCGAGTTGACGTTATAGACGAACTACCGCAAACTATTTCAAAACTGTCTTTTGATTAAAGAAAGAGCAGGCCTCGAAATTCGTTTTTGTTGACGGCGGACAAACGTGTCCGGTCTGAGCAGCTATCTCGGCGGACAAATTAAGTCTCAAGGCGGACACACCAGTTTTAGCGTCGATTGTCGTGCTTTATTCACTTTATCTTGAAAATTCTTCGCCATTTGAGAACTATAGCTACGGTTTAGAAGGCTTTTTAAAATTTCAGCAAAGTCACTCTGAAAGGCTTTCAGACCAACGACGTGCGCTTGAAGAGTCAAAGTGCCGTGTCGCTGCTCAATACGCCGCATAACTGATTGACTTTCGCCAAACGAGGTCGTGCGGCTTCTTGCGTCACAATGCTTTGGGCACAAGTCGAAAAAACTTCTACGCTAACGCTACTATTTTCTGCTGTGCAAAGTTTCACTAGGCCTTTTTCTTTAAGTTTATTTTTGCGTGTCATGTGAGCGAAAGTGAATTTTCCCTGGGCCTTTTTTTTCTTACAGTAATACCAAAACTTCACAAATTTTGCTGTAAATAGCTTACTGAACTCGTATAATCTAATTTTGTAACCAACCTTGCCGTATCAATATTACTAGGAGATCAAAGCCAGATATTGTGACGTAAAACTTGAACAAAGTTGCGCTGATTAGTGTAGAAGTACCGGTACTCCCATCGATTCTTAGCGAAGAAGTCACCTGAGTTGTTACCCTGATTCAATGTCATCAATTGTTGAAGCAACGTAAAAATCGAACGTTTTCCTGCTTGTATGGACCCAGATAACATAATCTATCATTTTTACATTGATTCATTGTCTGCGTCTACATTGAATTAATATAAGAATGATAGATTTTGTTGTCTTGGTGAGAAATACGGTATTCACATTTTCTAGATGCACGCTAGAATGCGCGGGAAATTATATTCTTGCAACAATTGTTAGTACTATGCAATGACGATTTGTATCGCTAGTTTCTGAGTTATTTCTCGGCGGACAAATATGACCGATCTAGATGGTACTTCCCGCGGACATCACATGCTGTGACGGCGGACATGACCGCCGTGAATTTCGAGGCCTGCAGAGGTGTATAATCCAGTCAGGTTTGCTGTGTACCGCTAAACTGACAAATGTCACGCAGAAAATACAGTAAACAAAGAAATTGTTTAAAAAAAATAACCTACAACGAAAGGTACAGGAAATTTGCGCAATACAACTCGTTACATACAGTATAATAGTAGAGAAGTTCATTGTTTATTAGCAAAAAAGGCATTGATCTTCAGCTGTTTCGGTTTTGACACGAATTTCTCTACCACATAGCGTTCAGCTTTTACTAAAGAATGTAGGATTTGCTCGCTATCGTCGTGACTTCGGAAGTATCAGTCTAGTTGTCTGATTGATTTCAGGGCTTCTACCGAGGTTGAAAAGAGTTGTTTAAAGGTCAGCTGTAGAGCTGCTTTTTACACGTGATACTTTTTCACGCGGGAAAACAGTTAATTCAGGTACGGTACTTAAAGTCCCTGCTGCAAACGACGTAGCAAAATAAAGGGAAGACATTTTGCAAGCAGCAGCGCTAACTGGATTAAAAGACTGTCCGTTCGTGGTGAAGGTGATGGCTTAAAGTGACGTTATAAACGAACACGTCTGGGGACCAATATAGGGTGCTGCTACATGCGAATTGACGTGATAGGCGATGCTGTTGTAGCTGAACTACAATGTACGTAAAAGATAGGAATTCTGCCAGGACCGAGCGAAATATGACGCAATAGGCGAATTGACGTTATAAACGAAGCCGTTATAGGCGAATTCTACTGTATTTCAAAATAAAACGATAGAGTGTTGTGTGGGGTGTAAAAAAGGTAATGTAAAGGCTGTCATTGAGAGCTTGCACATGCAAAAAACAGTTGTCACATTACAGTAGTGGTTGGATAGTAAATAGAATAAACTTTTTGACAAAAGATATCGCATAATTTTAACACTACCGGCACTTCCTTTTGGTTTTGTTGGCTTTACACAGATGCAACAATAATAGCAGCCGGATTAGCGATTTTACAAAAAAGAGACATTGCAGCTGACTTACTGTTTCCATTTTCTTGTTACCGGTACTTATGGTAGATAAACTCGAATGTCCACTGAGCACCAATTAGAAGACAAAAACGTTCATATAGAAAAATAGAAGCCGTCTTCGAATAGAAGCCACACAAAATGTTCAAAAATAAAAAAATAGTAGCCGCGGTTTCTATTCAAGAAAATATGGTAATTATTTTGAATGTTTATACCACAGAGCAGGTGGATCAGTGGCAGCAAAGCGTGGTATATATTGCTCTTCTCCTTTCATGTGAGACAGGATTGTTCAGATTTCAGGGCAGCTGATGGAAAGCCAGGCATATACTAGTATTATATATATTGTTAATAAAGAGAGAATCATACATTACCACAACATGAAGCATTCTTGAAAAAGCTAAGTGTATATTAATTATATAATAATTAAATGTATTTAACCCTTAACATACCAAGCGGGGTCTCGTAGGGACCCCAGAGGTGAATTTTTTTATCTCCCGCCTTAGCTATAGCAACAATTTTTCTCCTAATCTTTGTATGTGTCATAAATTTAAGCAAGTCCAGTATAGTGCGACAAAAATTAAAAAATTATTTGAAACATATGCAAAAAACAGCATAACGTTACCTGGGGTCCTGATGGGACCCCCCTTGGTATATTAGGTTACAAATGCTGAATGTTATCCGGTTAACTTCACGCGAAAAATGTCCTTACATTTTGCCAGAGTTTGAGAACGTGATGACAAATCAACACGTGGTCAAAGAAAAGAAAATGCTAAACTTGCAGTTTTTCGCGAAATTTGGGATGGATTTGTAAAAAACTGCAAAAAACTCTATAAGCCATTTGAAGAAGTAACGGTAGATGAACAATTAGTCTCTTTCCGAAGTAAATTTCCAATGAGACAGTACATGAAATCAAAACCAGCAAGGTATGGAATTAAAGTGTGGGCAGCTGAAGACGTGAAAACCACTTATCTGTGTAATCTCCAAGTCTATACTGGAAAACTTCCTGGGAGTGTAGCAGAGAAAAATCAAGGACGTTGGGTTGTGTGTACTGTGTGACATGATGAAATCACTGTTTGCAACTGGAAGAAGTGTCACCACAGATAAATTTTTTGCATCAGTGCCAACTGTAGAATTTTGCTCCAGAAAAATATCACCAAGACAAGAACACTGAGAAAAAAAGTCAGATATTCCTGTAGTTATGGAAGTTGCGAAGGGACGATATGTTTTATCATCAAACTTTATCTTTTCTGATAAACTGTCAGTTGTAAGCTATGTGCCTAAAAAAAATAGGACGGTTCGTTTACTATATTCTCAGTATCTTGATGATTCACTGTCTAATGAAGATCACAAGAAACCCAACATGATACTTGAATATAACCGCACAAAAGGCGGAGTGGATGATGCAGACAAGTTGGTGAGTGAATATTCTTGTGCCAGACGAATGTCAAGATGGCCTTTCCGACTTTTTATGAACGTGCTTGACATTGGAGCCCTGAATTCCTATATCACTTGGGTGTTCAAAAACAGAGACTGAAACAGTAGAAAATCTAATCAAGGATATCATTTCTTGGTGGAGTTAGGCAAAGAATTGACGAAACCAAATGTCTTGCGCAGAACATGTAATCCATCTGGTTTTCAGCTTCACATCGTTAGAGCTATTGAAGGTAGACTATTGGAGTTTCTGTAGCTCGAAACACTGAAGCATATTCTTAGCGTCAAGGCAGCTAGTGAGACGGAAGAGAGGAAGATGTTTTCAATATCCTTGAAACAACGATAGAAAAGTTAACATTATATGCTCCAAATGCAAATGTTTCGTTTGCGAACAGCACCGAGTCACCAACACAACTGTGACAGTGCAAAAGAATGTGAAGATGACAGTGAATGAACTGTGTGTTTATGAATATGATCCTTTGTCTAAGTAATTTGTAGAAACACATATATTATACTGTATGTGATGCTAAGACAAAAATTTTAGTTTTTATAACACTTGGGATAAGAACAGGGGTTTGTTACAGTGTCATAAAAATGGCATCTGCTTTACTTACAATTTCAGCAATCTTCCTTTGTTACATTAGCTGTATAAACTGTAATCTAAGTAAGGATGAAGAAAGTAGACTACAAGTTGACTTGTGCTTTGATGTGCCGGTATACTGATTGCATGTATAGTGAGAGAACGCAAAACTGGCTCAACCAATTTGTCGTTTTTCATTTCCAAGGAAGAATGGCCTCCTTCGTTCCAAAACCTGAACCCCCTAAACTTTGGCATCTGGTCTTAGCTAGAGAGCAAGGTTTCGACTAAGCACCACCAACGTTTGGAAGCGCTGAAGACTAATCTGAAAAAAGAATGAGCCAAAATACCTCAAAGAGTTAAATCGTGACTATTGCAGGTCCTTTTCGAAGCGTCTCCGACTTGTTTTGGACGCAAATGGCCGACACATTGAGTAAAACTTGTTTTTCCTAAATATTTATTTATTTGACAATAATATTATATGTTTATTACTCAATTATGATCTACCATTTGTTAAATACATTTGTTTGAAGATGTAACGTTAATTATTGATGGCCCTGTATATACTGCATACTTTAAGCAATAGAAACGATGGGGTCCTTGGAGGACCCCACCTTGGTAAACGACGTTGGTGAGCGAGGCTTGGTATGTTAAAGGTTAAACACATAACATCTAAACATACCATAAAAGCATGTAGTTCAATTGGCATGTTATCTTCAATAACATTATCCTGATGGTCAGCATGCATGTCCATTTGTTGAGATGGACCGGGTGAATCAGGCTGGTCATTCATTCTGTCATTACTTGCCATTTTGGTCTTGTTTAAAAACTTCAACAACTAAATAGCCTGATCTAGTATAGCTTGATCAGTATTTTATTGAACGTAGTATGAACCTTATAAATATTCATAGGCTATAACACAAATTAAAAGCAAACTCTAAACTCTGCAACTGTAGAAAATGAAATAAGTCTTTCTTCATTGTGGTGCGTGCGTAGTGATGTCGCGAACACAAAATATCTGTCTGCTATCCGCACTACAAATGTATATTGTATGTCCACACATAAAGTTGAAAGTGGCACATGGCAACCGTGCTAAAAAAATCTAAAAACAACACAGCATACCTGTATAGTGTATAATTACATGGCAAATACAAGCCAATCATATTAAAAATAAATGTTGGACAACATTTAGGCTATAACTGACTAACTTAGAACACTTGATATCCCCCCTTGACACTTGACAGCTTATTTGAGTCGCAGAAGAGCTTCTTGAAAGTTGGGTTGAATTTACATGTAGCCGCCATGCTGATATGTTTTTTTGCATCTCATTTTTTCTAATATGCGAGATTGGTTGATTTTGGAGTCTTTATCCTCAGACTGACAAAGCGTCGGATAAGTTATTCCTGGCAGTTTTGCATGCTTATAGAAGCCTTTAACCACTGACTCAGGCCTTTTCAAGATCTGCATTGTGAAATTTTCAGTTGTCAAAATATTGGGAGCTGATATACAAGTCCCCCCTCCCCCCTTGGTAACTCATGACAAAAACAGGACTCGACCAAACATATAGGGTGAAACTACTTTACCTTTGCTATACTGTTCACACACTTCAATCCACATGTTTTGGTCAATTCTTCTTTGTCATGAGTTACCAAGGGGGGGGGGGGGGGACTTACCAGCTCCAAATATTGTTGTTTTTGAATTATTCTATCCACTAGGTGCCACTGAATGGAGAGCAGTCCTTGAAAGTGCGTTGTTCAAGCATAAACCGAGAGCCAAACCAGCACCAATTGATCTTAAGGTTTCTCCCTGCAGAAAGTCAGACACTTCCTGGTAACAATTGAGCTATCGAGGCGGCTATGCAGGGTCAACGTTGCCATATGTACACCCATATGTGACCTCCCGGTGTTGGGTTACTCAGCATATTCAACCCTTGTGTTCCGTCAGAAACGACTTGGGTTTGTGGTACGGTACCAAAGTACAGCAAAGCAATATACCCCGAAAGAAGATTTCACTACTTTGTGGCACAGCTACTGGTATATGGTCATGACATGATTTGGTTGATTTTGAATTGTTATCCCCGGACTGACAAAGCCTTGATAGGTTATTCTTGGTAGTTTCGCATACTGGTAGACAAAGGCTTTTGACGCAAGGCCGGTTACCGAGATTGGCAGAGTGAAGTTTTCAATCAAATCAATCATTTTATTTTTTGTCATTAACGCGTCCAGGACGAAAAAGATACTAACTACAAAAATCGATATAAACCTAGCAGCACGTTAACGAACGCGAAAAGAAAAATTATGTATGAAAAATTATGGGTGCAAGTATAGAATCCGCCACTCTAGTCAACATGACGTCACAAAACGGACGCAACTACTACATAAAGGGTGAAAAAAAGGAAGCTGAAAAGCGGCGGAATGAAGGTGATAAAGCGGAATGGATATGGATTTTTTGACAATTTTACTGTGTTTTTACAATAAAAACATTAAACCAACGTCGAGTGTTGAATATAACTACCTAGAATGACATAAAATTTACCAAATTGCATCAATTCAGCTAAAAATTTACCCAATTAAACTTTAGAAATAAAAATATGAAACGTTTGCAACTAAATGTGTTGTAGCTATCTAATTTCAGCTCGCATTTTAATTTTTACATTAAAAGTACCAATCTAACGCAACTGCAAAGAGTATGTCTTGCTTTATGCACCTGGAAAGTTTCAGGTTTATATCTTATCTACAAAACGGGCAATCGTCGTTCAAACGTAGCCGCTCGGCGACACTTTTTTCCAATGCATTGTAAAGGCGAATCGATCCTTATTCAGTATACGCCACCCCCTGTTTGCAGTGATCGGTAAATAGTGTTTCAACTAAACTTGCTGTAGTTTTCTCATTTCTGCTCGGACTTTAACAATTTTGCCATCGTTGGAAAGTACAATTATATATCTACTTGAATCAATTAAACACAAGCACAAAATACGTACTAATTTTATCTTGTGATAACTTAAACTTCACCAATTTGTACCGATTCTCAGCAATTTAATTTTTACAATAAAATTATTAATATTTTGCAAATGGAAAGAGTATGTCTTGCTTTATGCACCTGTAAAGTTTCAGATTTATATCTCATCTACCAAACGAGCAATCGTCGTTCAAACTTAACCGCCCAGCGAACCTTTTTTCAATGCATTGTAAAAGCGAATCGATCCTTATTCAGTATACGCCACCCCCTGTTTGCTGTGATCGGTAAATAGTGCTTCCACTAAACTTGCTGTAGTTTTCTCGTTTCTGCTCGGATTTTAACAATTTTGCCATCGTTAGAAAGCACAATCATACATCTACCCGACTCAAATGGCTACAAATCCAAAACAAGTACTATCATTATCTTGTAATAACTTAAACTTCACCAGCTTGTACCGATTCTCAGCAGTTTAATTTTTACAATAAAATCATTAATATTTCACAAATTGAAAGAGTATGTCTTGCTTTATTCACCTGAAAAGTTTCAGGTTGATATCTCATCTACAAAACTGGCAATCGTCGTTCAAACTTAACCACCCAGCAAAGCTTTTTTTCAATGCATTGTAAAGGCGAATCGATCCTTATTCAGTATACGCCACTCCCTGTTTGCAGTGATCGGTAAATAGTGCTTCAACTAAACTTGCTGTAGTTTTCTCGTTTCTGCTCGGATTTTAACAATTTTGCCATCGTTGGAAAGTACAATTATATATCTAGTTGAATCAATTAAACACAAGCACAAAGTAGGTACTAATTTTATCTTGTGATAACTTAAACTTCAACAATTTGTACCGATTCTCAGCAGTTTAAATTTTACAATAAAATCATTAATCTTTTGCAAATGAAAAGAGTATGTCTTGCTTTATGCACCTGAAAAATTTCAGATTTATATCTCATCTACCAAACGAGCAATCGTCGTTCAAACTTAACCGCCCAGCAAAGTTTTTTTTCAATGCATTGTAAAGGCGAATCGATCCTTATTCAGTATACGCCACCCCCTGTTTGCAGTGATCGGTAAATAGTGCTTCCACTAAACTTGCTGTAGTTTTCTCGTTTCTGCTCGGATTTGAACAATTTTGCCATCGTTGGAAAGCACAATCATACATCGTTGGAAAGCACAACTACCCGAATCAATTGGCTACAAATCCAAAACAAGTACAGTACTATCTTTATCTTGTAATAACTTAAACTTCACCAAATTGTACCGATTCTCAGCAGTTTAATTTTTACAATAAAATCATTAATATTTTGCAAATTGAAAGAGTATGTCTTGCTTTATGCATCTGAAAAGTTTCAGATTGATATCTCATCTACCAAACGAGCAATCGTCGTTCAAACTTAACCGCCCAGCGAACCTTTTTTTCAATGCATTGTAAAGGCGAATCGATGCTTATTCAGTATACGCCACTCCCTGTTTGCAGTGATCGGTAAATAGTGCTTCCACTAAACTTGCTGTAGTTTTCTCATTTCTGCTCGGATTTTAACAATTTTGCCATCGTTGGAAAGCAATAGCATACATCTACACCAACGGTGTTCAACCTGCGGCCGTCGATAAATAATTATGCGGCCGTTAACACGTAATTTAATAAGCAAGTGTTGGTGGCCGTGCCCTGTTTTTGAAATAAAAAAATTATTTCATTAATAAAAATGAAATGTATTTTAAATATTATACAGGGATATCTAAAACCACTGGATACCCTTGTAGCTTGTAATTATATATAATATTTCAAATTTTAAAACTTGAAAAACATTGTCATCATAAGTTTTTGTAGGCTAGGCTATATTGTTAAAATCGTTTTGAGACAAAACTTTTTCCTCAACCTAATTTCATTGTAACGGTAGCCTACATTCAGTGCCGGTCTTTGGGGTGTGCAAATCGTGCGATCGCACAGTGCCCGAAAATTAGGGGGCCCCGCAATTTAGGCTACTCAAAAAATGCAGTAATTTTTGTCATTTCCAATGGAAAAAAATTCAATTCGATTCACAAGCAAGTACCGGTAGCCCATTCCTTGAAGTCATAGTTGCGGCTTTAGGGTGAGGCAAGTGCTGAGGGTGAGGGTGAGGCAAGCACCATTTTACAGTAATATTCATACCCAAATTTTTGTTGAACATGCTCTCAGAATGCACTAAATTCAAAGTAATTTTTCAAAAATTTCTGAGGCATTTCAGTCCAGACGCTGGGTGTCGCCTTCGGCGAACACGCCGTCAAAACCCCCTCCCCTTTCAAATACCTAGCTACGCTACTGAATTGGATCATTGTCATTAGGGCCCGCAAAGCATATTCCGCACAGGGCCCGAAATACCCTAAGACCGCAATGCCTACATTGCATTATGTCCTTAAAAAGAAAAAGAACACTAGCAGAGGAGAAAAGGATAGTCAATTCCAAATGGGAGTTGGGTTATTTCATGATGGAGACGGCAGCGCATACAATGATGTGTCTAATATGCAGTCAAGTGGTTAAAACTGTTAAAGGAAATAATGCAAAACAGCATTTTTGTCGTCATATGTCACACCATTATGCAAAATTGGAAGGCGAGTCGAGGAAAATCTGTGTCGAAAATTTGAAGAAAAGTGTGAGTCTGCCTTTTCACGAATGAAGTACCTACAAAAACGAGTACCGAACAAATCAGGCTAACTGAGACTGGTGTCTTAACCGGTGCTCGTATGCAAAATCAAGGGAGTTGCAATGTCGCAGACTTTTATTGAATAAATTCATTTCAAAATGTTTGATATTTCATGGTACTATTAGGTATAGCCTAAGTATGATAAGTTTAGTAAATATTAACGAATAAATTCTTCTCTTAGATAACGCAAATTGAAAAAAAAAAATCATTTAAAACTCACTGGCGGCCGTGCTTTATAGAATTAATCGGAATGCGGCCGGCAATAGCAAAAAGGTTGTGCACCCCTGATCTACACGAATCAATTGGCTACAAATCCAAAACAAGTAC
The DNA here is from genome assembly GCF_918807975.1 of Aplidium turbinatum. Lineage (NCBI taxonomy): Eukaryota > Metazoa > Chordata > Ascidiacea > Aplousobranchia > Polyclinidae > Aplidium > Aplidium turbinatum. The sequence continues at coordinate 42,815,869 of NC_137472.1, read as the reverse complement.
CATCTTTTTCTTGTGATAACTTAAACTTCACCAACTTGTACCGATTCTCAGCAATTTACTTTATACAATAAAATTATTAAACTTTTGCAAATTGAAAGAGTATGTCTTACTTTATTCACATGAAAAGTTTCAAGTTTATGTCTTATCTACAAAACTGGCAATCGTCGTTCAAACGTAACATTTTTTGGTAATAGAGCTAAGTCGCTATGTTTTCTTGTTGCGTATTCCTGGTTGAGATATTTGAATGTTTGGTATTGGCAAAACTCGATCTTTTAATGCAGTTTCGTTTAAAATTAGGCAAACTTTGTTTTAGAGACGTAAAGACTGAAAGCATCATTTTCAATATCGTGACGTCATACGCGTGCTAAAGGGGGGTTGTAACCCCCACCCCCCCCCTCCCCTTGGCTACAGAACTGGTAGGAAGGCTATGAGCTACCCTCCAAACAATCCCAATTCAAAGGGTTTAAATTGTGTTGCGTGTTCTTTGAACTGGACGAATGACAAAAACGGCTAGCATCTTGCACATTTCCTAGATGTGAGATGTATCAGTGTTGTCCAAATACGAAGGACGATTGCTCGCTTTATAGATAAGACATAAACCTGAACTTTTCAGTTGCATGAAGCAAGACATACCCTTTCAATTTGCTAAGGTTTATTGATTTTATTGTAAAAATTAAATTGCTGAGAATCGGTACAAGTTGGTGAAGTTTAAGTTATTACAAGATAATGATAGTACTTGTTTTGGATTTGTAGCCAATTGATTCGGGTAGATGTATGATTGTGCTTTCCAACGATGGCAAAATTGTTAAAGTCCGAGCAGAAATGAGAAAACTACAGCAAGTTTAGTTGAAGCACTATTTACCGATCACAGCAAACAGGGAGTGCGGCGTATACTGAATAAGGATCGATTCGCCTTTACAATGCATGGAAAAAAGTTTCGCTGGGCGGTTAAGTTTGAACAACGATTGCTCGTTTGGTAGATGAGATATAAACCTGAAATTTTTCAGGTGCATAAAGCAAGACATACTCTTTCAATTTGTAAAAAATTAATGATTTTCTTGTGAAAATTAAATTGCTGAGAATCGGTACAAATTGGTGAGGTTTAAGTTATCACAAGATTAATCTGGTACTTAATTTGTGATTGCATTTAATTGATTCGGGTATATATATAATTTTACTTTCCAACGATGGCAAAATTGTTAAAATCCGAGCAGAAACGAGAAAACTACAGCAAGTTTAGTAGAAGCACTATTTACCGATCACTGCAAACAGGGGGTGGCGTATACTGAATAAGGATCGATTTGCCTTTACAATGCATTGGAAAAAAGTGTCGCCGAGCGGCTACGTTTGAACGACGATTGCCAGTTTTGTAGATAAGATATAAACTTGAAACTTTCTAGGTGCATAAAGCAAGACATACCCTTTCAATTTGCAAAGGATTAATAATTTTATTGTATAAAGTAAATTGCTGAGAATTGGTACAATTTGGTGAAGTTTAAGTTATCACAAGATAAAGCTAATACTTACTTTGTGCTACTGTTTAATTGATTCGGGTAGATATATAATTGTACTTTCCAACGATGGTAAAATTGTTAAAATCCGAGCAGAAACGAGAAAACTACAGCAAGTTTAGTGGAAGCACTATTTACCGATCACTGCAAACAGGGGGTGGCGTATACTGAATAAGGATCGATTCGCCTTTACAATGCATTGAAAAAAAGCTTCGCTGGGCGGTTAAGTTTGAACAACGATTGCTCGTTTGGTAGATGAGATATAAACCTGAAACTTTTTAGGTGCATAAAGCAAGACATATTTTTTTCATTTGCAAAAGATTAATGATTTTGTTGTAAAAATTAAACTGCTGAGAATCGGTACAAGTTGGTGAAGTTTAAGTTATCACAAGATAAAATTAGTACGTACTTTGTGCTTGTGTTTAATTGATTCAACTAGATATATAATTGTACTTTCCAACGATGGCAAAATTGTTAAAATCCGAGCAGAAATGAGAAAACTACAGCAAGTTTAGTGGAAGCACTATTTACCGATCACTGCAAACAGGGGGTGGCGTATACTGAATAAGGATCGATTCGCCTTTACAATGCATTGAAAAAAGGTTCGCTGGGTGGTTAAGTTTGAACGACGATTGCTCGTTTGGTAGATGAGATATAAACCTGAAACTTTTCAGGTGCATAAAGCAAGACATACTCTTTCAATTTGCAAAATAATAATAATTTTATTGTAAAAATTAAATTGCTGAAAATCGGTACAAGTTGGTGAAGTTTAAGTTATTACAAGATAAAGTTAGTACTTACTTTGTGCTTGTGTTTAACTGATTCGGGTAGATATATAATTGTACTTTCCAACGGTGGTAAAAGTGTTGAAATCCGAGGAGAAACGAGAAAACTACAGCGAGTTTAGTGGAAGCACTATTTACCGATCACTGCAAACAGGGGGTGGCGTATACTGAATAAGGATCGATTCGCCTTTACAATGCATTGAAAAAAAGCTTTGCTGGGCGGATAAGTTTGAACGACGATTGCTCGTTTGGTAGATGAGATATGAACCTGAAACTTTTCAGGTGAATAAAGCAAGACATACCCTTTCAATTTGTAAAAAATTAATGATTTTATTGTAAAAATTAAATTGCTGAGAATCGTTACAAGTTGGTGAAGTTTAAGTTAATACAAGATAAAGATAGTACTTGTTTTGGATTTGTAGCCAATTGATTTGGGTAGATGTATGATTGTGCTTTCCAACGATGGAAAAGTTGTTCAAATCCGAGCAGAAACGAGAAAACTACAGCAAGTTTAGTGGAAGCACTATTTACCGATCACTGCAAACAGGGGGTGGCGTATACTGAATAAAGATCGATTTGCCTTTACAATGCATTGGAAAAAAGTGTCGCCGAGCGGCTACGTTTGAACGACGATTGCCAGTTTTGTGGATAAGATATAAACTTGAAAGTTTTCATGTGCATAAAGCAAGACATATTCTTTTAGTTTGCAAAGATTAATGATTTTATTGCAAAAATTAAATTGCTGAGAATCGTTACAAGTTGGTGAAGTTTAAGTTATCACAAGATAAAGCTAGTACCTATTTTGTGCTACTGTTTAATTGATTCGGGTAGATGTATGATCGTGCTTTCCAACGATGGCAAAATTGTTAAAATCCGAGCAGAAACGAGAAAACTACAGCAAGTTTAGTGGAAGCACTATTTACCGATCACTGCAAACAGGGGGTGGCTTATACTGAATAAGGATCGATTCGCCTTTACAATGCATTGGAAAAAAGTGTCGCCGAGCGGCTACGTTTGAACGACGATTGCCCGTTTTGTAGATAAGATATAAACCTGAAACTTTCCAGGTGCATAAAGCAAGACATACTCTTTGCAGTTGCGTTAGATTGGTACTTTTAATGTAAAAATTAAAATGCGAGCTGAAATTAGATAGCTACAACACATTTAGTTGCAAACGTTTCATATTTTTATTTTTAAAGTTTAATTGGGTAAATTTTTAGCTAAATTGATGCAATTTGGTAAATTTTATGTCATTCTAGGTAGTTATATTCAACACTCGACGTTGGTTTAATGTTTTTATTGTAAAAACACAGTAAAATTGTCAAAAAATCCATGTCTATTCCGCTTCATCACCTTTATTTCGCCGCTTTTCAGCATCCTTTTTTTCACCCTTTATGTAGTAGTTGCGTCCGTTTTGTGACGTCATGTTGACTAGGGTGGCGGATTCTATACTTGCACCAAATTATGTAGTAGGCTATATATCAGTAGTTAGCACGGCCACAAAACCCAAAAAACAAATAGCAAAAAATAAAACAAAAACAGAGAGAAGCACACCTGTAGTAATGTATGACAGCCTAATGAAAAGTGTTGTGGATTAAATTTGCCAGTTCCAATATTGATGTAGATGAGCAGTCATAATAATAATAGGATGGAGAAAGAAAACTGGACATAAAAGAAACTCATCCTCAGGCAAAAGCCTGTTTCGATGTAGCCCAGGAGAGCAGGTGTTGAGCTCTTTCTATGGTTAGACTGCACATCACGCAGTAGCCTAAGACGATTGAGATTTGATATCCAGTTTAAGTTATTGTTTCTTGTCCTGGTGGGTGATGGAATGGATGAGCTGGATGATGTCCTGATGGTGTTGATGAAGCTCTCATCCCCTTTTGCGACGAGTCGTGTTTCCGATTGTTGAAGTGTTGTTGCTAGGGAATGATTCCATTCACTAGATGCCGCTGAATGGAGAGCAGTCCTGAAATGCGTTGTTCAAGCATGCACCCCGACAATCGAACCAGCACCGCGTGATCTTGAGCCAGGCATGTAACCACTGAGCTAACAGGGCAGATCTTTTCTATCGTTCAACATTAGCCTATACGTCCATCACATTTTACATAGAAATTGCTTAGATCCAAAACATCAGCACTTCCATAAATTGCCTTTTTGTTCTTGCCACTAACCTATCATACCCTAAACTTTTGATTAAAACTTGAATACATGAACAAATAATTAATCAAAGCTTACGCACTCTCAACAAGTTCCACAACACCTTTTATTACAAAAAATACAAAATGACAGAAATAACAGTGTTGCCGGCAAAAAATAAAAATTGCAAAAAAAAAAAAAGTAGTGTTGCCAAATCACTACCTGATTACTTCAATCTTTTTAAGTTCCCACAATAGACCTTTCCTCGCGGCCAACCAATGAAGCGTGACGTTGAAAACAAAGTACTTCACGAACTGAGTGAAGGCATAGTGGTGAAGCACAGTGTTTGAAGGTTTCGGCTGTTATTTTGATCGAACAATTGCCCATTTTGGTCGTATTTGTACTAAAAGTACTTTATTGAGTGAGTACCGAAAAAAATTAAATTTACTGTAGCCCCGTAGAACATGGGCCTAAGCCGCCTAACTACCGCCGGCACAGCGCTATAGCCTACTGTACGGAGCCACCTAGCGAAAGGACCTCGCATAAATATAGACAATAGAGTTTAGACAATTACATTTACTCTGCGTGTTTGTTAATAGATGCACTGTTGAAAGTTGAAACAAAATAAATTGACTTGACTTGATAAATCTTATTTTCAAATAGTTTTTGTCTTAGCTTGGCCTATGTTTAGGGTCTCTCCCTGGGTTAGCCTACTCCCGGTTTCTAGCCACTTAATGTTTGTGTTTGGTTTAGCTTCTTTTGCTCTTATAAAACTAATATGTTGATACAGAATCAAACAATCAGAATTTGTATATTTTGAAATTATTACTTTCTGTCGAAATAAGAACAATCACATCACAGGTTTGCAAAACATAGCCTACGCTTTCATTTTGAATTTGACTATGGTAGATAAAACTACCCAATAGCCAGTGTTGGGCGCGATAACTCATTTTTCAGTTAAGCGATAATCGATAAACGAAAAATGCCTAAAGCGATAACGATAAACGATAAATCAAAAAAAAGTTAAGCGATAACGATAAACGATAAATTATCGCCGATAATGTCCGATAACGATAAATTTTTTTTCTTGATTAGCGCTGCCCCACCTCATGCAGCACGAACTGTTTTCATCAACATGACGAAAAATCGAACATAATGTACTGTAAAGGGACAAAACTTTTTGTAAGTTATGCATGAATTGAATAGAATCGCAACAGCGGCAGTAGGTATCGAATCTTCAACCTCTTGATCCAGAATCAAACCACTGAGGTAACCGCCGTGCTTATAATTATACCTTCAGATACTAGTTGGATGCTTTTATCAATTGAGTTACACTGCCGCTTACGTGCAGTAGGCAAAATAATTAAATCAAATGAAAATACCATAAAAAATTTCAAACTTTGTATTTTGCTTTCTACGGGCTGTTTACAGCAAAGGCAGCAATAATTGAAAAAATTCCAAAAAACGCAAAATGCTTGAAAATTTATCAGTAATCTTAAGCGTTATTGGTACCGGTAGTAAAAATGTGCATACTGTGAAATCCATCAAGCTTGTCAAATTAGTCGTGTTTGTTCAAGAACAATAACATAATTATCGTAATTTACTGATAATTTCAGATAAATTTTTCTGTTTTCTTTGTGAACATTATCATTAAAGCAATGGCAGAACGCTGAGTTGTTGAGATAAGAATTACAATATAGGCACTGTAATACTGTATTATCAGTGGGAATAAAAATATTTGATTGAGCGTTGGCTATGTCGCATAGGTAAATCGTCGTCGTATCTAGGCTTACGCCCGGTGGTTGAAGATTTAGATTAAGTGGACGGGAAGGCAAGGAAGCCAATCTTCATGTCCACCTTCAGGCATGCCTTTAAGTGTCCTGCCCTTTCGATTGCCGTTCCAGCGCTCTCACCACTCGGCTATGCAGCATAGGTAAATGCGAAAGGTTATACTGTATTTAGCATAATTTTACCACGCAACTCGATGCGCCTATTGTCATGCAAAAACTACTACAAGATGCAAAAAGTGTGATGTCGGTCTGCATGTCAAATGCTTCAAGCATTTGACATGCATTTGACAGCATTTGACAGCACTTCAAGCATTTGACAGCATTTGACAGCACTTCAAGCATTTGACAGCATTTGACTTCAAGCAATATCATATTCTGCAATGACTTGTTTCAGTGATGGTGGCGCGAAAGACCATGTTTCCGATGTAAAAGCGGCCTCGTATTGCGACACTTTCATAAACCACTGGCCAATTTCTTTCGCTTCGCTTCAAAGGAATCTGTACCGCCTGTGCGCTTACATTTTAATTGTAAAATTCACTCGCGATTGCCGATTGCAGCAAAACAACAAGAGACTTGTTGCATGCATTTCATTGCATTGCAATTTGCATTTCATTGCATTGCAATTTGCAACTCTAAAAATTATTGTGTTGTCAGGGCCGTCGCTGCAGGGGGCGTGCCCCTCCCACGACCTGTGCACACACATTTCAGGCACTGAAGAAGAACTGGTTTTAATTTTAGTTTCATGAACTAGGTGGCTAGTAAAAATATTACTTTTCATGTTCTTTCCACTTGTGTGTTGATCCGAAATAAAATTTATCGGCGATAATCAAATATTGCCTTTGGCGATAACGATAACTGAAAATATAATTAAGCGATAACGATAAGCGATAAAAGTTTATCGCCGATAATTATCGCCGATAAAGTATCGCCGATAATGCCCATCACTGCCAATAGCCTACCATACTTTTTGGTTAGGCTACTACAATTTTATTAAATTATTAAACCTACTATCTGTAGTCTGAATTTTTAGTAAACTTTTTATCATTGTAAAATTCCAATTAACTAGCTTACAATTTATTGTAATGTTACGGCTGCATAGTTGAGTGAGTGGTGAGAACGTTTGCATTTGTGATCGTAGTGTAGGCTACGTACTTATAGAAATTGACAGAGTGGAAGATTCCTATTGTTGAAGTGTTGTTGCTGGGGAATTATTTCATTCAATATGGAGAGCAGACCTTAGAATGCGTTGCTGGTTATTTTACTTGGTCTTGCAGCTTCTTCGTTCAAGAAGTCACGCGCTGACCAACTGAGCTATCAGGGCTGACCTAAAGCTTCAGCGATTCCCTTGTAACTGTAAGCACTATTTTGCTGCTACAAACGACTTCCTTGATCGGCCCGTTAGCTCAGTAGTTAAGTGCCGGGCTCAAGATCACGCGACGCTGATTCAACTCTCGGTTATTAGGCTACCTATCAAGGCTTTGTCAGTCCGGTGATAAAGATTCAAAACCAACCAACTTCTAATGGTTATCAAGCTTGTGCGATTAGTCTTTTTTGGGATCTAAACTTATTAGGTTTGGTTGCAAACTTCCTTTTTATGTGCTTTTTTTTTTGAGGGAGTCTCATTTTTCTCGTAATTCCGAATCCAACGGACTGTCTCAACGCCCCTGCAGTCTCTATCAGAAGGGGGGGGGGAGTAAAAGTGAAAACATCTCGTTCGGAAATGGAAGAAGTAAAATGATTTAAAAACAAACAACTACCGGTACCGGTACAAAGGCTTCATCTGGTCGTTCATTTATTAACAGGGCAAAATGTTGCAAAAACACAAACAAACGTGATTTTGTTTTTCCTTCATGCAATAAAGGCAACCCAACGGCCATTCAGCAAAGCATTAACCAGACTTCGTAGCGCTGCACGTAAATTCGTAAATGGTACGAAAACCGCGCCACGACTTCCAGCTGTGATGACATCGCCTCGATTTGCATGAGAAACGTTGAACTCCAAAGCATCATTTCCCTGATGCCTCTCCTGAGCCGCTTATGTCGCTCAAATCGTATTCATCACTGGATGGAAAATCCGCGAGAAGATCCAAGCCTCTTGACCGGAACGAAAGCGTAGAAGTTTTATCGATAGTTTCACGCAGCCACCCAGTGTTGTCATGAACACTTGTATAGAGTCGACGCGTAAGAAGACGATCTACACGAGTGTGGCTCGCCACGCCAGCTACATACCACTTGCCGTTGTCGCTGAGACACACGAGAGGTTCAGAATCGTCCTGTGTAAAAGTGAAAAGATATTTTTAGTAATTTTTTTCGGTTTAGCGCATTAGTCAATCAGAGAAAGCCTGTCCCATTTTTTTATTTATCTATTTTCTCATAAACATTCCGATGAGGCTAAGGGCGAAGAAACAAGGAAGCTAATCTTCGTATTAACTTTCTGAAATGCCAATGGTTGTCAAAGCTCTTGTGCCTATTTTGATATTCAAACTGAGCCTATATTCAGTGCATCAGGTCAACATCTTCAACACGCGGTGTTGTAGCAAAGCTTTCAAGCGTGAAACCACTTTGTTTTGGGCAGATGAAACCTCCGAAGTCTACTATTTCTTTAACTTACATTTCCAAGAGCAACCGAATTGTCGAGCCGATCCAAATCAGCACAAACAAAACTGGAGTCGACATCCAAGCCAAACGCCAGTTGACAGTATGACGTCACTTCGAGTCTCATTCGGTAATCGACTGCTTTCCTAACCTGCACACCTGCAGGAAAAAAGCGAGCCATTATGTCCACTTGTTGATGTGATGGAAACAGCGCTATATCAAGTTCGACAATGGTAAGTCGTAAACTTTGTTACTAATAATATAGTTTGAGACAATGCTTTAAGTATTTAGTATTAAGCATAAGGAAAGCAAATACACTAACTTGTATAATAGTAGATGCGAGATAACAACTTATAAAAATCATCGGTTTGATTTTGGATAGGCATGAAAGTTATATAAAAAAAATTCATCAAATAGTTTAAGTTTCCATATTGATTCGGAAGTACCGTTATCAAGTTGAGTCCATCCAATGGCATAGCAAGGCGAGAAAGTATGGTGCATCGCGTAGCCACCTGGCGGCATGCATATCGGTTGAATACTAGCGCCATACGTCGTTCTATTCTTTAATTTCCACACAGCGATGTCATTCTTTCTGCTGTCTGCGTTGTAGTTGGGGTGAATGTGGACACTGTGATGAAAAGAAAAATTGAAAATTTAAAACTGAACCAGAAACACCACCACGTTATAAAAAGCATAGCCTAGATCAGTTAGTTGTTTTTGTTTGAGACCTTAATCCGGCGACAAAAGCGATCAATTTGCTAAATGTCTGTATGAAACAAATGACACTAATCAATGCAGGTTTTACGTTGAGTAGATGAAGTTGAATCAACTAACAAACATCTGGAAGCACAATCGAAAGCTACTGTGGAGTGACGTTCATCTTGTTTCGTAGCAAAAACATCCACAGTGATTATTAAGAAATTTGAGCACAATGATATCTAACCTTTATTTCTGTGAAATTCTTTGTAAACTAAAATATTTTATGTTTCTGGGTATACTTTTACATAATGGGCATTGTGGACGTGATGTTTCAAATACAACACGTCTAACACGAACAAACACGCTCATTTTGTCGTATCCAGGTTCATTATTTAGATTAAGTAAACGGGAAAGCAACGTAGCCGATCTCTGCGTACACCTTCTGCCAAAGACACAGCCACATGCCCTTGAGCGGTGTCGAACAGACGACCTTTCGAACGTCGAATCAGGGCTCTCACCACTCGGCTATGCATCCGATATTTCTTATGAATTCAATTCATAAAGATTTATCTAACCTGACCATTTCAGTGACCCGACCGTTCTCCAAGTCATCATCCATGGCGAATTGCGATGACTGGCCGATGCCGATAGTGACGCCCTCTTCCATCTTGAACCCTTCAATGGCGAAGTTAGCACAGTGAGCAGCAGAAATGACGGTGGTATCGTCAACCAAGACGCCCGCACATTGGTGGTATGCCTGCGTCAAAGATCAATAAGTTTGTTTTCATTCCAGAAAGACGTTTTTCGAAAAAAAAACTTGTTTATATACACAGTTATAAGCAAACAGCCCTACAAATTTACAACGACAAGACTACTGACAAGGTGTCCTTTTCTTCGATCATCGCTAGTTGAATAAGTTGTGAAATCAGTGGCAATGGCACTTTCTCGACCTTATTTTGCCAGTAAAACTGCCAGCCATGGAGTTTACACAACCGACGCCAATAAATAAAACGTTCACAGCTTGAATTAAAATCCGTAGTTAGTTAGTTAGTTAGCATCAGTTGTTAGTGCCCTTGCATTTTGTACCTTTCCTCTCCTCTCTGCTCGTTTGCGTATGGACACAAGCCAAGGCCACTTGGAGATCTCGGACTGGCGACCAATCGGAGGCTCCGCATCCAAAGGTGGAACATTCCATGAGCGACCTGGAACGCCACATCCGGAAGGAATAGCGATGTTTTCAATCTATGAACAGAATTTGCAACAAATGTTATCTTAATCTTGCGATAAACTACGTGATTAACAGCTTGGGCACCACCTTTTGACATAACGGATCAGTCCGCGGTCAACCGGTAGACTACGATCTACTGGTCGGGTCCCTCACCTTATGTCAACATTACAAGTTAATTTTTAAAACCAAAAAAGAATTCAACTTCTGTTGCAAACTTCAACGTTTGGTTACGTTCAAACGATGTGAAAATGGCTGGCTGAGATGTTGCCACGTGATAATAATATAAATCTTTATAATTTTTGCTAGCTGGATTGTACTTTCTTACCTTATACTGCATGATAAAGCCCTGAGCATTGATTCGTTCGTCGACGGTGAATTTCACCAAAATGCTTCCGCCGACAGTGGACACTGTGCGTGGATTGTACTGCGTCAGGTTGAAACCGGTGTACGTGACCAAGAGGTTGGATGAACTTGGATTGCTGTCGAGACCATCGAACACCTGCAGGTTGATGAATGATTTTAAAAAATTTTGACTAAAAATAGGCACCAAACGGACATAAAAGATCCAAAACTTAGCCGTTATGAGCGGAACACTACAGGAAAAGTTAAACGCGCATAGCGGCCAGGATAGTCGGCTGCTTTATTTTCAAGTTACAATCACAAAACATATTAATAATAATAATAATCGCGGTTTTTAGTGATGGTTCTATAATCATTTTTCAGTGAGTTGTAAACCAGCTTGGCAAAATCCCACCTGGACGCAATCTGTTTGGCATAGATCATCGGCATGGGGATCTCCCTCCAGGGCGAGATCCAACAAAACCAAAGTTATAATCTTCTCGTATGCTGCCAATAAAATCACATTGCGGCTGTTTTTTAAAAGGAACAGAAACTTTGCTTAAAAAATCTTATGCTTAGAAGAAAAAAAAGGTGCAAGAACTACTGACAAAACTTTGCTTTTCTTTTCTATATCCTACGAGTACAGTTCGGTGCAATAAGTCTCTCGGTGGGTTAGCAGCAGGGATTTATGTCGTCTACCTCCGCGTGGTGAATCCTGGTAACTGGAAACTTTTTCAGGCTAATGACGACAACCAGAAGCAGAAACTTTTTTATACGAACGACGAGCAGAAGGAAATCAAGAGCACAACGGGAAGCTCAGTATAGAATATATTTATGAGGTTAAGGTTCGTGAGACCAGATGATTTGTAGTAGACGTTCCGCACTTCTACAAATCCAGTCATCAACAACATCTAAAATAGGTCGCAATTGCTGTGGCATGTAAGCGATTGCACGTATTACATTAATTCCAATTACCCTGCGGGTGGCGAGTCGGTCCAGAGTGAGTGGACTTGTGTTGATTGTGTCAGTACTTGTGACATCACCAACACGTAACAAAGAGCTTTGAACAGTAGCTTACCGACGATGAGCCATTCGCAGGCGGAGAGGGCAAGGTAGTTGTTCCCTTGAATGAAGCCCGGTGATGCGATCAACCCAGTGCTTGGTTTTATAGATATCCTCCCTCCACACTGGAACTTGCACACCGGAACATCTCTGGTTGATTCGCGGTCAATATCAGCTGGGTGAAAAAAAGATATCAGAGTCATTCTGGCATTCCAATGGCAAGTGATTGATTGAGAGAATTTTATCCTCGGATTGAGAAAGCTTCTTACTACTTTTTACCAAAAAACAGGCGTCGCATCACTACAAAGCGACCTCTTCAAATCCCAAACCATGCGTTGACCACAAAAGATGAACCGTAAATCTTAGAAGTACTAGACTGAACAAGCTTCAGTTTCTCACCATCATATACGCAGTGCACTATATAATATCCAGAAATAAAATCCAGCAAGAAAAAGTTCTTCACTACTTAAAGCAGGCAGTGGTTTTGAATTGATCTGATTCGTCATCCAGTTCGCGCAGACCACACGCACCATTTGCCACATGATAGTTGGTGCAGTTGCAGATGGTGTGGTTTGCGGTTTGTTCCTCCTTGCCGCACTCACAGATCGCGGATGGAGCCATTCCCTTATTTGTGCGACTTATTTGTATTGTGTGACGCCAGTGCGCAGGCGGTTGAGCCGCACCCAGGCCTTCCTTGGCAAATGCATTCCGGTCGGGTGGGGGCCGGTGTCGGAGATGAAACTTTGGAGTCTTGAAGAGTTCTTCATCCACTTCGAGCTCCATTGGGTATCCGCCCATGTGGCCGCACTAATGGTTTGGTTTTCATCAGGAGTTGTGCGTCCTGTAAAAATGGGTGTCTCGATTTCAGTCGCCCTCACAGACTCTATAGACTTGAGTGGAACAAACGGTTGGGGTTCGTACGGCGGCGAGAAAGAGACAGGATAACTTCTTCGCGACGAAGCTCAGCTGATTGGATGCCTGCAAGGACAAGGAGATAGTCCGATGGTGTAGGTCGCAGGCATCTTGTCACGATACGCAAGACGTCGTTTATAGCAGTGTTAATTTGATGGCAGTGGGCACTGCGGCTCCAGACAGTTGCACAGTATTTTGCTGGAGTGTGAACTAGTGCAATGGTGGCAATGCGCAGGGTGCCAACTCCGGCTCCCCAGCCTGAGCCGGCCAACTGTGCGTGCTGAGATTTTTTGCGTATGAGACTCCAAATGTTGACGGTAAGTGAGCGACCTGTTCAGAACTACCCCTATATATTTAGGGTTTGGTTTGATTGGGAAGAAGGAAAGGGCTTTCCCATCTGTGTTGATCTTGAGCTCACGCTTCTCTTCCCGTTGTTTAAGTGGAAGGCTGGTCACTGTTTTGGTTTCGCTGAGCTTCAATCTCCATTTCTGGAGGTTTGCCAAAAGTGTCGACATGTCCTGGTGTACAGCCCCTTCTAATGTTTCCCAATGATCAAATCCGAAATGGTCAATCAATCCCGAATGGTCAAATCATCGGCATAGGCGTACTTGTGTTTGCTAAGTCGTAGGAGTAGATGTTAAACAGACGGGGGCCAGAAAAGATTCCTGAGAGATCCAGATTTGGGGATTTTGAGTTGGCATAAGCAGGAATACATAAATCTATGCAAACAAGATTTCATAGCGGTGTCAGCATGGAGTACAAGTTCGGGGCAGATGTTGTCTGGACCAGGGGCCTCACAGGGGTTAGTTGATGAGAGGGAAGCGGTGAACTCATCCAATGTGAATTCATCAGAAATGCTTTCCTCGTTTGGTGTTGGAATTTCCCAGAGATCAGATGTTTCCCTCTTTACAAGTTTGAAGAACTTGCGGTCGCCTGTTTTGTAGGTCCCGTTTTTCACTGTGATCAATCAATTGAAAGCGTGAAATAAAAAAAATTAAAAATTGTTCACCGGCGAAAAATTGCAAACAAATATTGATCATAGTGTAGTAGTAAAGGACAAAATTGTTTTATAAAAGGAAAAGAATGTGCAACAAATGTATCTACCTACCTAGGCCGCCAACGATAATCTAATAACAAATTGAAGTGCGAGGTGAAATTGCAAACATATCGAAAGAACTTTGTAAAAATAAACCGAGAGCAAATGTGAAGTTTGATACTAAAATCCATGATGCTTTGCTCATAAAATCTTGCAATCTTAGCCTCAATAGGCAGCTGTTTGCCGCAGGCGCCTCTTATCTGCTAAATGTCTTCACCTAATTTTGCGTCATTGATTTGTGTTTTTTCCTGGGCAATTAAGCGTCTTGTGATTTTGCCTCTCCTCTGCCTTGCCGTTTCATTCTTATGCGTTTCTTTTTTCGCTTTTGTGTATGTAGATCAGATCTACAATTTCTATTTATAAAGAACATCAGTCAGTTGGTTATTTGAAAAGGGCTAACATGAGTACGGCCGAAAACGTTTGTAATTTTTAGTTTATTTTCATGTTATTTTGTTAAATGCCGTCTGGTTGTTAGGTTTTATTTGTAATGTGAAGTTATCAACTATATTCTTTCAGTATATATAAATGCAACAAGGAAACTCGCCCATGTCGGCATCTCTGAAGTGTGTTTGACTGTTTGTATTCAGTTTCCGTCTGGCAATTTTTTCAATGTTAAACAAACATCGTACGGTTAAAATACTTACATGTTCCGAACACACGAATTGTAGCAAAATTCTGCTTGCTAAACTGTTGTAAGTTAACTGAGACTTTATTAACATCAACAGAACTGATACGTTTCGTTATCTTGTCGACAGCAAACGCCATCTCCCACACATTGTGATCCATGGAATACAGTGATGACCTAGAAAGATACTAAAACTTAATGTCAATACGCAAACGAAACTCTTCAACATAATTGAACTGTTTTCAACTCCCTTTTTCAAGCCGTTTTTCAGATTCATATTTTTGCATTGATTCAAAGAACTGATTTTCTTGCTGAAAACATCTCACTTGATGTACGATGTAGACAAAAACAGGACATGTTGGAACGGCCTTATTACAAAAATCACAACATTGACACTGCGGTCGAATCAACAGTTAAAAACATCACATCAATGCATTCGCTGGGTCATCGATTGGTTTACCAACCAGTAGACTAAGTTTTTTTTTTCTATTGAGGGTGAAAAATTTAGAACAAGTGACTAAAACGACAAAGAACCCGACTTTCGTGCATTCTTTAACCCAGGGGTTTTCAACCTTGTTAGTCTAGGCAGAGGAATGGGATTTACGGAGTTCAAAAGAGTTAGTGTTTGGATTAGGAGATTTTAATGGACATGTTGGAAAACAAGCAAATGGGTTCGAGGGCATTCATGGAGGGTATGGTTTTGGGGAGAGAAACATGGAAGGAAGAATGCTACTTGAATTTTGTGATGAAAGGAAACTTTGTATTGCCAACACATGGTTTAAAAAGAAAGAGAAAAGGAAGGTGACTTACAGCTCAGGAGGACATGAGTCGGAAATTGATTTTATTGTGGTTGGGCAGGAACAGAGAAAGTACTTGAAGAATGTGAAAGTAATTCCGTGGGAGTTGCAGCATAGACTAGTAGTAGGAGACTTAAATATGAAAAAAGTGAAGAAAATTGTGAAGAAAGAACGAGTTTTTGTGAGAAATGTTTGGAAACTGGAGGAAAAAGAAACGAGAATTAAGTTTGTGAAAAGAGCAAAAGAGCTGGTAAACACGAGTGCGAAGGACTTGTGGGCTTCATTTCAGAAAGGTGTCCTAGCAGCATGTGATGAAGTATGTGGGAAAAAGAAAGTAAGGAGGGATCGTGGAGACACATGGTGGTGGGATGAAGAGGTGAAGCATGCGATTTCACAGAAAAGAGATGCATACAAGCAGTGGCGCAAAAATGGGTCAGAAGAAAATAAAAAGAAGTATAAGAGTATGAAAAAGAAGGCAAAGAGGGTTGTTGCAAGAGCTATGAAGAATGGTGCTGAGGAGGAACTTAATAAAATGGGGGAAAGCCAAAACAAAGTATTCAGACTCATAAAGCAAATGAAAAAGGATGGGAATGATATTGTAGGGGGAAGATGTATAAGGAGTGGAGATGGGAAGTTGCATTTCAGCCCGGAAAGCAGAGGAGAAGTGTGGAAGGAACATATAGAAAATGTTATGAATAAGGAGAATGTATGGGATCATATGACAGAGGTGGATCTGGTGGAGGGTCTAGTGGGAAAGGTTACTCGTGATGAAGTGGTGGAGGCAATGGGGCAAATGAAACTGCATAAAGCAGCCGGTCCATCAGAAGTGAGCGTAGAGATGATAAAAGCAAGTGGAGAGTTGGGAATTGAAGTAATGCTACAACTTAGCCAAAGGGTATTAGATGGAGAGGGAATGCCGGAGGAGTGGAAGCATAGTACTCTTGTTCC
Organism: Aplidium turbinatum; assembly: GCF_918807975.1. Lineage (NCBI taxonomy): Eukaryota > Metazoa > Chordata > Ascidiacea > Aplousobranchia > Polyclinidae > Aplidium > Aplidium turbinatum. The sequence goes on along the minus strand of NC_137472.1, from coordinate 42,799,344 downwards.
ATTGTTCAAGAGAAAAGGGGATGTGAGAAGTTGCAGTGCATATAGAGGTGTAAAACTACTAGAGCATGGAATGAAAATTGTGGAGCGAATACTAGAAAAGAGGTTGAAAACATTGGTGAAATTAAATGATATGCAGTTTGGATTTATGCCAGGAAAAGGTACAGTGGATGCTCTGTTTATATTGAGAAGAATGCAGGAGGAATACCGAGAGAAGCAGAGAAAACTATATATGTGTTTCGTCGACTTAGAAAAGGCATTTGACAGAGTACCAAGGAAAGTGATGGAGTGGGCAATGAGGAAAAGAGGTATACCGGAGGGATTAGTGAGAGCTGTGATGTCTATGTATGAGGATGCAAGAACAAAAGTGAGAGTTGGATCAAATTATTCAAACGAGTTTTTTGTGAAGGTTGGTGTACACCAAGGATCAGTTTTGTCACCTCTGATATTTGCTATTGTGGTTGACGTTGTAACTGAAGGAGTGAGGGAGGGCTTATTGAGTGAAATTTTGTATGCAGACGACCTGGTCTTGACAAGTAATAGTATGGAGGGACTGGAGAGAAAGTTTGAGAAATGGAAAGAAGCATTTGAAACCAAGGGTATGAAGGTGAATCTTGAAAAAACAAAAGTGATGGTGAGTGGAGCAGAAGAAACAGTTGCTGAGAGCAAAGTAGATCCCTGTGGAATATGTGGCAAGAGAGTGATGAGAAATTCAATGCAATGCAAGGAATGTGGAAAGTGGGTACATGCAAGATGTGCTAATGTCAAGAGAGCCGCAACAAGATTGGCGAAGTGTTTTGTTTGTGGGAAATGCAGTAAAGGAAGGAATGAAGTGGAAGGCCATGATGATGAGTTCTGCCATGGCATAGAAACAGTGACAGACTTCTGTTATCTGGGTGATCGGATAAATGGAAGTGGTGGATGTGAAGCAGCGGTGACAACAAGGGCAAGATTGGGCTGGGCAAAGTTCAGGGAATGTGGGGAAATGTTGTATGGCAGAAAATTCTCACTAAGGATGAAAGGGAAAGTATATCGGAGCTGTGTGCGGCCTGCAATGCTATATGGTAGCGAGACATGGATATTGAGAGAGAGTGAACTGGCAATCCTGAGAAGAACGGAAAGGTCAATGGTGAGAGCAATGTGTGGGGTGAAAACGAGAAGGGAAAAAAGGACTGAAGAATTGTTGGATATGCTAGAGATGAGAGAGACCATAGACCAACTGGCAAGGGCAAATGGAGTAAGATGGTATGGACATGTGATAAGGAGGGAGGAAGGAAGTTTTCTCAGAAAGGCACTAGATCTAAAGGTGGATGGGAAGAGGAAACGCGGTCGTCCAAGAAGAACGTGGAAACAACAAGTGAAGGATGAATTTAAAAAAGTCGGACTGAAGGAGGAAGATGCAAGGGACAGGGTGAAATGGAGAAAAGGGATTAAAACAATTGCTGCGCGGAAACAATCGGCCACCCCCACTAGTGGGGAACAAACCGACGATGGATTATGATGATGATGAGTCTCGTTGACCTCTTGCCGACTTGCTAAGGGTGAACGTAACCCCATCAGCTATTTGTCAAAAATAGATTTTGGGAATTAAAAAGGCAGTCCATATTTCATTCTGTGGTACATTCACCCGTTTGATACATGAAATTAAACCCCAGGGGTTAACATTCCCTCGGGGGTATAATTTTATGTATCGATGGGTCTCCCGGTAAATATCGAACCGACAACCTTCCGGCCTTCGACGAAGTGGCATCCGTACAATAATTTAAAATGCTACTGAACCAATGGAAGTAGTTGTACTTACCAGTCCAATGCAGACTTTGAATTGCCACAAGTGAAATACTGAGCGGCGAAACTAGAGCATGGGGCAACACCTAACGTACCGATACCGTTGCTGAATTCAAGCGGCTGCAACGAAAAATTTAGTAGATCAAACAAAATCTTATACATTATTTTTTTACTTCCTAGCGTGCCAGTGAGGAAGACACCGCCGAAGGCATTATCTTTCTGATAATCACAGAGTCTGCATTATTTAAAACCGCAATAATGCACAAGACCACAATGAAATAATGGTGCATCCAAAATAACCATTTAAAAATTCGCACCAGCGATCCCGTATCCTGGATTTAAATCAAGAAAGAAAAAAGATAATTGCAAACAAATTAATGCGCCGCAAGGTGGTTTATCAATCATCACGTTTACTAATTTTCTGCGTTGACATTATTGGCGTTTTCTCACCTCCAGACAACGAGACGTTCCGACATTCATGATGGCTCGATCCTTCGTCCATATCCACCTGTCAATCTTGTTTGTGACGCTACATTGCGTGTTGGGTTTCCACCTGATGACGTCGTGGTCATCCGGATAGAAGCATCCCCACTCTGGTGCTCGAGTCACCATCATGAACTCGTACTGATAGTTCCATCCGTTGTCCGTAGGATCTGAAAGGAAAAGAACTCAAATTTTCATGCTAATCACGTTGTATGAATGAAGTAAAGGAAATATTACACAATGAAGTTATAGTTATGTAAGTTAACCTGTAAAACTTTGAGGGGTGTTCACTGTTCAGTATCAACAATTCAATTAAGTTGTTCTATAAGTAAGAATAAAGTGTTAGATGTACTTTTTCTATACACTGTAAGCGACAACATGAGCCGAAGCTTTTGTGAACTTTTATAAATTTAAAAAAGTTATCGAAAAATTTAAGCACATGTGTGGCATGCGTCTACTTCACAGGAAACACTTCGAAACTAAAGAGATTTCTTCCTTCAGGCAAAAATCAGCAGCAGAAGGCTGAAGCTGGCGATCAACGTACTTAAGCGATACACGCAAGTTGGAAGAGGTGGTGACCATGTCCCACTGTTGCAGAGCAAAGTAACGGAAGTTGAACCATTTTGTATTGCCGTCCCTTGTGCACAAGTGAGCTTGCACGTCTTGCCAACCTTGGAATCTCTGCACAACAATAAAGACATTGATGGTAACGTGCTGCAGCACTTCTCATGTATTTTTCTGTTTCCTTTTCAATTCTAACAAATTCTTTTTATTTTATATTTCTCGTTCGCATCTTATAATAGTTTACTATATGTTATGATGAATAAATTGGTTCTTGTCTTGAATGTGCTAGCTAAACATGCTATTACCATACCGAAATTGCATATCATATTGGCACAAATGCACCACGATGTAATGGCGTGATGCATTACCATGCAGCAGGCACAGGGATTCACAACAACGGGATTTCCTACTAGGCTGCGTTAACTGCCAAGAAAAGGGTGTGTTAAGACAAAATGCTGCCAGATAATTTTTCAAATTTTAAGCAGAAAGGCTATTTTGAAGTAGCGATCACGGAAATCTTTCCGTTCAATACTGGCGTAAACAAAATTATTCTAAAGTGATTTGTAATTAACTCATCTTGCAATGATATTTTTCTATTGCATGCAAAAAAAATATTTCACTAAACCTTTAAACTAAAAAAATGAAAACTACTCCAAAGGCATATAAAGTATCATGTATCAAGTGATACATCTTGTTATTCTTTTCTGGTCATACGTTCTGCGTGGATTAAATTTGTAAACATTATTATGTTTAGATGAGTTTGATTGAGATGATAAAAACTTTTTTTAAATTAATTTTGGAAAGACTTGGGTAGCAACTGCTGTAAAATAAAAGTTTATCCTAAAAGGTTGAACATCACCATCAGGCAACACTAATTTTAACACACCCTTATCTAGGCAGGTAGTTGGACATCCCGTACTCTAGAAATCCTAGTTTTGCGTTTTGCTTTACGCGTTTTCCATGACTTCTTAATTGGCCGCTGTTAAATACGCTTTCTTGACAGCGTTGCGGCATTCCAACTCTATAATACGAAGTTCAATCGTTTAAGTGCCGCAGCCATGTGGGCGTTTACGATGCGAGTTTATGTTGAAGTCTGAGTACTGGTTAAGATTCAAATAAAGCTATGTGTTTGCGTACGACAGTTTGTCAAGAGATAGTTAGACGTTAAGGATTTTGTGTAACAGCACAAGGAGGAAGGATGTGTACGTAAAACTATAGATTAAAGCGCCTCTGACAGGCAAATATATTCGCTAAATTTACCTAAGATATCAAAAAGATGACACTAACAAACTTCCCTGACCAGCAAATCGTAAAAAAATATCAACAGGCTACTAAGTTACACAATTGCAAACTTTCGTTCAATTTCGGAGAATCTGGCACTCATTCAATTGCGAAAATAAAATCATGCTTTAGATAACCAGAAAATTATTTATTCGTATGTTAGTAGCTTTTAATAAGAGTTCAAAAGTTATCTTTTGCAGTCAACCCTTTCAGTGCCACGCTTTTTTTGATGAAATTTTTAGGATTTAGCTTGAGCAAAGGCTTTGCTTTTGAACTGCTGTATTTTGAGAACCGTAACTGCTAGAAAAACAATCAAAACATGAAAGTTGTTGCATTTTCAACAGTCTTTTACAGTATGTTTACAAATTTTGTGTATTTTCTTTTTAAAATGCCTTAAATTACTAAAATTTCTGACAAACTACAAAAATTCTGCGTTTTTTTGACTTTTTTTCGCTTCCGTTTAGATATCTGAAAATTTTTTTAAACTGCGATAAACTTCACCGGTAGATGTCAGGCAAGTACTACGCTTGTCGCACAAAGGTTGTCACGGAGATACTGACGCGTTTTGCGAAGAACTGGATATACCTCACTTTACACAAAAAATGACAGTTTTTTGTAAATAATTGATAATTGCAGAAAAAATTGAAATACAAACCTAGTAATTTCTTTCAACTTTTAGACAATACAAGTCTTCCTCTTTTTAAAACAGTCAGACTCATGCAGTTTGGCAAACAAAAAGACCAAATTTATATCAAATGACCAGTGCGGTCCAGGGGTGACCGCGTGTATACGCGCGGTCGGCACTGGTAGTGTTTTAAAAGCTCAAATTGATGCACATCGACAAATGAAATCACTTGAACATATGACTGGCCAAAAAAGTCAATCTGGCAGTGATGAATGTGCATTGTGCAGCTGCAATGGATGTGGTTGTTCACGAAATTATGGCCAAGCTATCTGTCTCCGTATTGTGACATAGATTGTAGCGCAATCGTGACGTCATCATTGCAATGCACTGTCACGCTTGAGCGACAATCTCTCGTCATTCTTTCTCTATTTTTACTGACTTGTGTTTTCCAAGCGTGTTTCGTCTTCCTTGTCCTTTTACGATGTGTGAATCTAACGGACGGACGTAATAAGAGTGTGAACTGTGAAGTGAGTGACTATTCCACATCACAATTGAACCCGTCTCTTGTTAACAATATACAATCAATCTTCACTCAACACATGTGGAACTTGAGTCGAAAGTTAGGAAGAAGACAGGTTGGATAGCAGTTCATACATAGCTGTTATCAGAAAGAAAGAACAGTGGTTTGTACCATATTTTTTCGGTATCCCTTACTGCTTAGAGTATATTCATGGCTTTTGCATTGTATGCTGTTGCTGCATAAAAGTAAATTTTTTACAATGTATTCATCTGTTTTTCACTCAGTTTTGCAACCAGAGGATAACATGCTTTAAAGTTTAGACAGCCAGTAAATCGTTTATTTCTAATGTAGTTTTGTAGCCTTTGGCAAGAGTTACACAACACAAAAAGTCCCCTTTGAGCAGTGCTGTATTCGTAAAAAAGCACAGGGTATACTGTCAGATTTGCCAAAATGATATATAATACACAACTTGCAAAATACTAATCTTTATTCTATTTCTACCATAACATGAATTATCAACATCAAAATTGGACGAGAGGTACAAAATTGTTTATTTTTCTATAAATACATTCCAGTCTACATCTTTAACCTCTTTACAAATTTGGGATCTAATATTCTCAGCTTGTTGTTGTCGCATCCAAGCTTTAGACCCGGTGGTTTAAGATTTCGATTAAGTAGACGGGAAGACAAGGAAACCAATCTTCGTGACCACCTTCAAGCATGCCTTAAACTGTCCTGCCAAAGACACAGCCGCATGCTCGTAAGCGGTATCGAACCGGCACCTTTCGAGTGCCGTTCCAGGGCTCTCACCACTCGGCAATGCCAGCCGGCTATGCAGTAAGCTCGGCAATATATCTTTAGCTGATCGGTGGTTTAGCAGCCAGGATCTTACATATTTTTAGCGGTAAATTGGTAGCCACAGGTAGTCCATTGCAATTAATAAACACCAAACAGCTCACATTATTAATGGTCCTCAAAGGGTTAAGTTAGGGCTACCATATGTTCTCTTTTAAGAGGATTTGTCCTCTTTTTTCAAGAAAAATGAATTGTCCTCCGAGGACACTAAAAAATGTTCAAATGTCCTCTTTTTTGACAGTTTGGGTTTTCATGCTTATATTTTCAACGGGATTATATTGCTTGATGACTTTTCAGCGACAGCTTGTAGGCTATTTGTTTTCTAAACATTTTTTATAGGCCTACCAATGTAGCAATAGCATTTTGATTTATAAATTCTAAAAGAAATTGGCGCATTTTATGGAACTGTTGTTGAACTTTCATTGCCTGGTTCACTGTAAGATATTAAATGACATTTCAAAGGCCATTCTCACACTTTTACAAAAAATTATTCTTTCACCTACGTCCTACATACGTTTTATATTGATACAACGCTGGTAGATCTTGTTGATTACCAACTCAGTTTGGTACTTGAACAAATCGAAACGAATGTCTAAAAGTGCAATGTGTATAATATAACACCTAACCTACAGCAAAGGAAATCGTGGCATGGATAGGCCTACACTCAAACAGCTTTGCAAGGAAAGGAACAGCTTTCTAGTTCATGTCGTTTTTAACATCTTAACGGTAATGCGCAGCTTACTGTTTTAGTCATATTTCTTGCAAATAATTTAACAATTTCGTTAAGGCTGACCATTCCTTGTTGAAAAAAGTTAAGGCTTGACCTGGAGGTCGTGCCTGATTTGTCACGTTTTGTAGATTTTTGCAATCATTGCTATCTGACTGAAACTGTCTAAAAATTAGGTTTTTTTTTCACTTTTTGCTGACTCTTAAAAATATAAAATCATTTGTTGTCTTAAGGAAGCACTAAAAATGTGAAAAAATAAGTTAAACGTTCAGTCAATCTGTTTTCTTGTTTTTTTTTGGTAACTTTTACTGCGTAGGCCTATACAGTAGGCGGGTAGGCCTTAATGATCTAAAAACATGTAAAAGATTCTTCAAGCATAAAATTCTACTTGCTGGCGAAACGTGTCCTCTTTTTAGGCGATGAAAATATGGTAGGCCTAGTTAAGTAGTTAGTTGGTAGTTGTCAAGAATTAAGGATAGCATACGCAATCTCTTTGGAAAACCAGAGGGTATACTAATAGTTGCTCGAAAAAGCAGAGAATATACTGCGTATACCGCCGTATACCCTCGAATACAGCACTGCCTTTGAGGTATAAAATTGCATAAATGGATCCTTAACGTGATCTGTCTTAAATGTGATATATAGGACTACTTATATAATTTGTATACCAGACTGAAGATGATTTGGATGTTGATGAAACTGATACTTTGGCCAGTGATCGATGCAAGCCACTTGTCATGGTAGAAGTTCAATATGGTTTGACTTCTGCAACTAAATCGTGTCAGACCAATCCTAAATTCGTGCAACCAAACTAAACCAAACACTCGTGAAACAGGTATACATGGATTACATGCCCATAATTTTTTATATTTGTCGTGTTTGTATACCCAAAAGTGACAATTGTATCAGCACAAGCTGGCCTGTGTTATTTCGATGTTACATTTTTACACATGTTAATTATACATTTACTTTTCATAATGGTGTACAGACATTGCCTGAACCAGTGGATATATGCCGGAAAGGTAGTGATATAACTCCCATTTGGAGCCCAATCAAGGCAATTCCAAACAAATGTTCAGCACCCTATAAACAAAATGCTTCTGCTGAATTCAGCGTTCATGATGCAACTGTCCTTGATGATTATGACCCATCGTGGCACCCATGTGACACCACAACGGAAAGGTAAACTTAGTATATTTTCAAGGACAAGTGCAGTTTTGGGAATTGTTTTGATAAATGTACAGTAGTTTAATTCAAGACAAAATGTAACGTGTTTGCAATGTTTTCAATGAACATCTCTTTGAATTTTTTAAAGATATTTTGATTTATATTTATGCAGTGAAGATGTCAATGAAAACATCGTAGAGGAATAAAAATACATTGTTTGCAAGAGCAAGCTACTTGCACTTTTCTCAAGCTGCAAGCAATGTTGCAAACCGACCATTTCGCCTGGTGTTCTTGGAGGCAGGCGCAGCGATTGAAGTAACGCAATTCTGCCACTGCGGTTATATCTACACATGGCAGAACGTCCACGCTGAGAGAAAAGTATCAAAATTAAACTGGCTTGTATCATGTTTGACTGTTTGTGTGAGAATCACATTTGCAAAAATGGAACGCTTCATGCAATTGCTAAACATACCATTTGTGAGAGAGCGTTCACATTATCGTTATCAAGTAAATTATGTTCAGCCTATTGTACACAGCGTATGGTGTGCTGAGCAGAAGACTTTTGGAGTGGATACTACAAGGTGATGCTCTAGGAAGCAACAATTGGTATGTGCTGCCGTCATGCATTGTTGGCGAACCCGAAAAATTTTCCAAGTCCAGATGGCCGTTACACCGGCTTTCAATGGCCAACTGAAAGCACATTATGAGAGAGAGAGAGGGAGAACTTTTATTTATTTATGAATAGTAAATATGAATGATGATTCGTACGATTTCTTCATTTTTCACTTCAAGTATATTTTAGGTTTTCTAGGAACGTATCCAGTAGTTTTATTAAACCGCAAAAAACAATAAATCTTTGAAAAAAGCAACGGCTTGTACCAACTCCGACCAAACTATGATCCACCAATTACATCTAGGAAACATCTGCTTCATCCGTCGCTAACGACGCCCACCCAGGATGACGTAACACCGCCAAAGTCGTCCCAGAGCAGTGAAATATGGACTTTCGCCCGAGGTACTGGTGGCGCTGCGGAGCCGTCGTTTGATTTAAATTTCGCCCTAACCAGTCGAGCTTCTAGTTTAAAGATACAGACTTTATTCAGGTATTAGTTTTGTCTCGAGCAAACGGAAAAATATTAAAGAAACATGTTTCGATGCGAAATACATAGACTCCGATCATCCTACCTTGTTGAACATTCTGGGGGTGTGACCGGTGACAGGGCGTCGGTCTGCAGACGCGGACACGATCGCACACAAACAGGGGCAGTAGGACCGTTACCTCCCCAAACTCCACCTATTGTGCACAAGCGCTCGGGGTCTCCATCGACGATGTAGCCTGAGGGAAGTCAAAATTATGACGATGCTTAAAAATTCCTTGTCACCGTATGAAGGATGGCGATGCGAAAAGCGAGAAACACGGACTGACCTTCGTTGCAAGTCACTGATATAATCGTGCCAACCACGACAGCCACGTCACTGTATCTCCGTTTATAGTCAACTGATGCGACCGCTGTCATCGACAACTCTGGGCAACCATGCTCTTGTAAGCACCTGCGTGAAACAACGTAGTGATTTTTTCCAGGAAAATGACAATTTGTAAAAAATGCAAAAAATTTCCAGCAAAAGTTAACCTGTGACCGGAAGGTTGTTTAGTTATGGAAACAGCAACAGTCTTTGCCATCTGCGTTAAACATATACGTATACCTTGGCACAGGAGACCACGATCCGTCTTTACAAGTCGATGTCGCTTCTCCATCTACAAGGACGAAGTCGGTCGGACAAGAAAATGTGCACCGTGCTCCCTCTACCTGGGTTGACGAGGCGCACGCTGATGATGTAACTGAACGCTTGGCACCACTCGTCACCAAGACAGGGTTGTCGGTGACGTTGTACATGGTAGATGACAAAAGTGGGCATGTTTCTGTAGATACATGATAACAAAAAGATTTACCCAGAACAACAACGTCTTTAATCGTAGACTTATAACGTATGATGAAAGTAAAAACACGAGTTCAAAAAAGCGATGTCAAAAGCCCCCTTTACAGTTACGAAAGCTTCATCAATATGTTATACAAGTTTCCGAACTAAACTGATTTTGTTTACTTATTATAAAAATGAAGTTATGCTTTTGACCCACATAAACATGGTACATCTTTATTAGTCTATGAGGCCATGAGCAATAACCAAGTGCCGCTTTCTAACTCACTTTTGCACATGAAAACTGCTTCTGTCCAAGAGCTATCATCTTGGCACTGCACGGTAGCAGAAGACGAAGCCGCAAGGTAACCGGACATGCAAGTCATGACGCAAGACGTTTTCGAAGGAACTGCCGCTCCTGCGCACTCTGGTGGTGAAAAGGTGACGTGCTTGTACTTGAGCAACGCGGGACAATATCCTGAAAATGTTGAGCTTAAGTTGAATGCGCTGGTAAACTTTTGACGTAAACGTTCGAAACTACATTATCCGTTATACCTAAAAAAGCAAAAGCTTTTGAAGTTCAATCAAACCGCATCAATGATGCATCTCTTGTTGGTCACTTATGGTCAATTGATCATAAACTAGCTCACTGGTATTTGAATGCACTGCCCACCTTTGAGCAGGAAAATAACGCTCTATCATGTCGTGTCACATCAAAAGCCTTACAAAACTCAATGCGCTGAAAGCAAAACGAACAACAAAATAAACATTATCATAATAATCCATTGTTCACAACGGGTATCTTAACTACCGTGTTACTGCAAAGTCAATTGAAGGTATTCTATTCAAAGAGTTAGTTCAAGAGTAAATACGGGAAAATAATAAAAGTCGACTGAGCAAGGAAAACGCAATTATTGAAACATCATATATCGCAATGCTATCCATCAACTGACAAGTAGGCCTAATGAGAAAATTCAATCTACTTGAAACTATGATCAATCGATAAAACAAAAGATTGGGTTACTTATGCAAGTCGGAATAGGAGAATTCCATGTGGAGTCACTCTTGCAATAAGCTGTTGTTTTGCCCTGCAGGAAATATCCCGGTTTGCATGTGAAGCGGCATTGGAATCCAGTGGTTAGGGCGTCACCAGACATGCACTTGGCTGGATCCACAAGCAGTCCGGAGGTGATAGCAATGGTTGGGCAACTTCCAGTTGTCTGCGACGCAACGGTTTTAACTCACCAGAAGACATTTTCATTTTTGCATCTTTTTGAATTGTGGGTAATTGTGCTTACATTCAACATCTCATCAATGGTGATACACGATACAAGGGTAAGCAAGCGTTTAAATAAGTGAACCTCACTAAACAAGTTACCAAACAATACGTCGCATTGCTGCAAACAAGGTCTTACGGAAACACATGGCATGATGCCGCTGGGAGGGCTGCTCCACGTCGCAGCTCCTGAGCAGGTAAGAGTGACGCTTGTGTCGGAGCTGAACTGGTTAGTGGCCTGGTCCAGGAACCTTGCACTGTTGAGGCAGCCCAAGGTGCAGGTAGACCCGACCGTGCTGTCCTCGTCGCATTTGGCCGGGGTCAATGACGTGTCCGCGTCGACAAACAGAGGTGGACACTGACCTGACCAAGAATTGCAATGACATTGGAATCTTGTATCAGATCAACTTTGATCGGTGTTGTTGTGATGTTGTAGTCGTAGCCTGCTAGTATCAGCTTAAAATCTACGGAACTTAGACTTTAAGTGTCAACACAACTTTTAACGTTGGAAGCAAATCTATAACCTATAAAAAATGTATTTGAAATATTGTAGTTTTCAAATTGATGTACTAAAAAATACAGTGAGATTTACCTTTGGGCTTGAAAGAACAGATCGGACTACGAATATTCCCACTTCTGAGTGCAGTCCATTCCACCAGGGTATTGGCTGCATTATTGACCAGTATGGCGGGAGTATGTGAAGCCAGTTCTCCGAACCCGATATAACTACGCAAGGAAAGTCGTGGCATTATCGCACCATCACAACAAAAGCATACTTTCTACATTTTCTAAAAGAGTGGGGTCTGGTGAGGTAGGATTTTGGGTAAAAATTTGACAAACAAAATTTTACCTCATTTCGACTGTCACAGTTTCTTTCTATCTCTTACCAGGAAAGAGACTTGGAAAGGTTCAATGACGTAGTTTAATGGGATATTACCGAAAGCCAGTCAATTAAATGTCGAATATTTCTACTGGTGAAATGATAATGAAAATTCTTGAAGGACTTTAACGAACGGCTTCTCAAATAACTCTGACTCTCAATCAACAATAATCTCTGCATCTTTTACCAATCCACAACTCCTAACACAACTCTCATAATAAACTCATAATCAACTCTCATAAATAATCCATCAATTCACACCACTATTTATAGAAGATTGTTCGGTCTAGTAACTTCGAGAAGGTCACGTAATGTTACATCATAAGGACTCATTGTCCTGTCACGTTGCACTAAACGTAAACAAGCAACTTCACAGTGTAGATTCAACGTTTGAATCTACACTGTGAAGTAAGCAACGATCATGCTGCTAAAAGCGAAACTCATTCAACTACGTAAACAAGCAAGTTTAAAGAAGCTTCTAGATCTGCACGTAGCAGTAGAATGATCTAGAAAACACGTTACATAATAAAGATTTCGCAATCACAGATCTACTGGTAAACATCCTTATGACATCATGACAAACGACATTTGGCAATCGTGGAAAACAAAAGAACATTCCAGGTTTGTTCTGAATGAATGTTCTGGAAATACATTACATAACAGAGATCTCGCAATCAAAGGTTACTAGAGGACAATAACCGATGATAACCTATAGCATAAGAATTTTACAATCAAAACAACACGCTTGATCAAGATACAAAGCAGCCCGTCGCGAGACCGCGCACATTGATTGTGACATCGACTTCATTTAAGATGTGGGGCACGGCTCTATAGGTTTGACGTATTTCAAAAATAAAAATTTATGGGCGCTGCCGGCTGCACACAGTAAAAGGAAAAATCCCAAACGCTTCAAAGAATCAAGCGACGGGAAGCGCAGATAATACTCAATGGAAACGATTATATTAGAACTGGATCTCCATCTGCGAGTCAGTTGGGTCATAGCCTCTCCAGGCCAAGGCATAACCGCTTGCTCACTGATGTTCGGCGCTTTGGTGCCTACAGTATGTTGAGTTGGCGTTTGGCAGAGAGTGCTATCTGTGATTGCGGTGTGGTGCAAACGATAGGTCATATGATCAAGGATTACCCTATGTACCCAAACCCCCCATGGTCTGGAGGGCCCAGATTTCATTAAAGATGACATCATGCAGTGGCAAACTGACGGGTGCCTTTGTATCTAGCGACAATAGAACAGAAGACTGGATCAAAGATAGCATCAGCTTTGAGTTTAGAAGGGAAACTACCAACGAATGAAGATAATGCAAGTAACAACAACTTACCTGTTTAAACCAACGACACGGATGACTGTTGGGTGTTTGTGATTGTAACAAGAAAACTTTAAACTCACGGCTTGGTCACAAGCTTTCGCTTGCAGCGCACTCCAGTGACTTGTGGTGGATGAAAAAAGACAAGTGCCTGGATAATAGCAAACGCGGCTGGAAAGATTATCCAATTGTCAATAACTTAGAGTAAAGCTAAGAAAACAATGCTTGCGATAATAATTCAACTAAACAAAAACTATATTCTCAGTAGCTAAGGCTCGTGCAATATACCTGGAAATAAAGGAAGTAAGCCCGATTGCTGATGAGCAAAGGAAGTAAGCCCGAATAAGCTCATACGTATAACATAACATACAGAAGATAAACTAGCAACGACATGGTCACAACCCAGATAGCAAATCAATCGTTTTTACATTGATTCAACGTCTGCAGACGTTGAAATGTAAAAAAACGATTGATTTACTGTCTGGGAAGGAACACTGCACCTGTAGCAACATGCTGCAACATATCGCCTTTCCACCTCCAATACAACGATCTATCGTTTATGTTCAGAACCATTTTCCTTGTTTGTTTGGTAGAAGACGAAACTGAGATGTCGACTGTCAAGCACAGAGCGTCGCGACTCGAACCGACCACTTGCTCCGAACATATGACGAACTGCACATCCTCTGCAACAATTAAACAACGACTGTTAGAATGGAACACACCGAGCGTGGTGCTTCTTTATATACGAGATCTAATGCTATTCAAAGGTATGGGTGGAATGGAAATTTAATATAGAATTAACCGCAGCTACAGTTTGTTTGTTTGTGCTATCCAGGCTTACACCCGGTGGTTGAAGATTTAGATTAAGTGGACGGGAAGGCAAAGAAGCCAATCTTCGTGTCCCGCCAAAGACACCACCGCATGCTCTTGAGCGGTGTCGAACCGGCGCCCTTTCGATTGCCGTTCCAGAGCTCTCACCAATCAGCAATGCAGCCGACTGCTACAGTAAATACTTCGCAACAGTAGAATCGTATACGAAAAGAAATTAACAAAAGTGAAGGGCATGATATCAAACTAGTTGGATTCCAAGGCGTTGGAAATATCAAAAGTGGAAGGGCATGATATCAAACTAGTTGGATTCCAAGGCGTTGGAAATATCAAAAGTGGAAGGGCATGATATCAAACTAGTTGGATTCCAAGGCGTTGGAAATATCAAAAGTGGAAGGGCATAACAGCCAGACTCAGAACCAAACTAGACACTCAACAATGATTTGACAACGACCAGGATGGTACCTTTGCACTGGATGGAGCTGGAGGCGCTGACGTTGGTTGCGCAATCAACCGTCCATTTGCTTTCATCTACCAGAGTGTAACCCGGATCACACGTGAAGTAGCAAGTCTGTAACACGAAGCAGTGGAGCATGTTTCTCACACGCAACACGTGAGGACATAAACTAAATCTTGATATAATTTCAGAAAACAAGAACAGGGTCACACACATGCAGAAACAAACCTCCTACAAGTCAGCAGTTGTGAATTGAGCAAATGACAATTAAGCAAGTGACAACTGAGCTAGCAACATTTCAGCAAGTGGCTGAAGTTAGTAAATGATAAAATGAGAAAGTAACAACTGAGCAAGCAGGAACATGGCATGTCACAAGTCAGCATATTCAGTTTAGCAAGCGATGAACAAGCAAGTCCGATGCTAGGTGAAAATCTCATCAGCTGATTTGGACAGTAGCTGAATTGTAAATGCTGAGTTAAAGCACTTGCTGAGTTGTAGCATGACGAGTGGTCTGGCGACCTGTAGAAACAGCCGGTAACAAAATAATGGATAAGTAAAAGGTGAAACCTTGTCGACACAATTGACTTTTCCATGTGTTGGTGCTGATGGTCCGCAAAAGCATCTGACAGCAGGACCGGTCCATGTCCCATCTTCGCACAGCATTGTCATTGACACTTCGTTGTCAGGCAAACGATAACCGCCAACGCATGACACGGCACATTGCCCCAGGTGGTCCACGGCGCCAAACCCACAACTGCATGAAACAACATGATGAGAGGCGTCAATCGGACAAGACTTCAAAACAACGGGAGCTATTGCGTGGCTACCTGGCAGGATCGAATTTTTTTCCTCCGTCATCAGTCAAGGCGGGGCATCTCTTCACGCATTGAACTTCCTCTATATCTTTCCATTTGCCAGTTGGAAGACACTCCGTGGTTGCTAGGGTACCTGTAAGAACCAAAAACAACGATTTTCGAAAAATTAGTAAACCCAGACACGTTGTACCAGTAAGTAACATATTGGGCAAATCATTCTCTTTTGTTTACGTTCTCACTTGCTGGATGAAATGAACCCATAAGAATAAAGCAGGTTGTCATTATCCTACCTGAATCATGTGGTTAAAGACACAGCCCGCCTTTGTTTTGCGAACTACTCGTACCATCAGCAAGGTTATCGCTATTCGCAACGTATAAAATAGTGACCTATGTCATTAAATGTCAATTAATAATGCCTAAGTCAAATCGAAAAACAATTGATGTTTACTCTAAGTCTAATAGAAATGGCTACAAATTCTAAGACGTTTTTTGCAGGTGTAGGCCTACCACCATAGATTAGATTGGTGGGATGGCGCAGCGTACAAAGCGCTCGTTTTCCAATCATGTGATCCTGGTTCGATTCCCGATTTAAGCTAGTTGTTGAAAAACACAGCTCAACTCCAGAAAAGGTGTGATCAATTCGACTAAGACAACAAATCTTCGAGCACTTGACTAACCTACTGCGTAGCTGTTCGAAGTACAGGCGATTTCACATTGCTGCCAAACCAGTACACGATCAGATGTGCATACGGGTGGTGTGGCTACCACGTTAGTAATCTTTATTCCAGGGCAGGTACCAACCTAAACCAAATTGTGAATTCTCGTTATGCTGTTACGCTCTGTCTGTTTAGTGCTTTTCAACATCGCAAAAATTGTGTTGATTAAGACTAGAAGAGGTTGTGCAAAAAGAAAACGCAACAGCATGATAATTTTGTTCCGAAACTGCGTGAAAATCTGTGTAATTTTGTAAGTAACAAGAAAATATTGACCTTCTATTGATACACTGTACTGAATCACAACGACAGTTCAAACAAAACAACTACTTTTTTTGTTATGTTAACTCGCAGTAGGCCACATGCGAATGTTGGACAAGGCATAAAGCTTATTTACCTATTGCTGGCCGATAATCCTAAGACAACTGATTTCAATTAAACCATGTAAAAAATGTTAGCAATTATTGATGAGGCAAGCTGGTTTTAGAAAAATGCTCTTCGTGCAACCAGCAGGAGCAGGTAACAGCTTAACAGTGACGTTTGAAAGTCAATGAATCTAATGCTTGTGCATGTTTGTACATTTGAGAGAGTTGTTTTGTTTCGATGCTTAGATAACAGCAGGCCGTATCTATCAAGCGATGCGAACCAACCGATCTATACGAGCACACAGACGCCGTAGTTTCCAGCTCTTCATTGTAAGTGAGCCAGTATGACTTAGTGTGTGTCCACGTCTCCAATATTGGTCCCAATTCCGCATAAGTTGTATCGATGCTTAGATCGGTGCCCTGGTAGTTGAAGAAATTAAACTGTTAATTTTAGTAAGTTAATCAACAATGTTTCCTGGTTAGGTTTATAATGGTACAATTCTATACCATACTCTTTCGTGCCATTTTCCTTTTATTTCGCCTTTGATTGTTAGTTTTTTTCCATCAATTCTTTGACGTAGCAAGAGTAAAACGTTTTTCATTCCTTCGCACTTTCACCATTTGATTGTTTGTGCTGTTTGCTTTCAGCTAGACTGAAAATGATCTTGCTGCTAGTTGATGAAAATCGATTTTTAGCTATTTATGATTGAACTGACTCGTGTGAAAATAAATTCCTTTGTATGATTTTGCGTAATCAAGGAGCCAACAAAAACCATTACCCTAACGGTCTTACGAACCTTTAACAAAACTCTATGAAGGCGCCAAGCGTCGCAATCCCACTGTTGCATGGGGTTGTACTCGTCGCATATCTCGAGCACGATCAACGATTCACGCATCGCTCGCTCGGCAGTGATGCACAAGCCGGTCCGTACATGCTTCAGGTTGTTGGTGCCGTGCCATAACCACCTGGAAGACACATCGCAGTGACACATACTTGAATGTGCATAACGGTTATATATATACTTTTGTGCGTCAGTTGTATTTTACTATTGAGAATCGCAAACAAGAATAAAGAAATGTGATCTTACCACAAACATAGACTCAAACGGATATAAAGAACCTAAGATGGCTGCAATCTGTGCACTGCCTTGTTTGTGAGCCTGCAGGAAATGTTGATCTTTAAAGGTCACACTGTACTTAGAGGTGTCACCTGAAGGCTTACCTAACAGGCAAGAAAATGGAAGACACAACCGTTGTGTGCTCTGAAATGATGTCAAGCTATTGGTGCACAGTCTCAACTTTCGCTGCAATTTTGCAAGTGTGGACGTGTAGTAGTGCAAAAGAAAACACTGAACAATTTCAGCAGATCTCGTCAACACTGCGAACAACATACCTCGTTCTACCATAAATCTGACCTTGCACTGTAAAGCTAATACAACGGAAAAAGGCGCTCACAATGCATTGTTTCCTTCTGCCACGCAGCCATCTGGTGAAGTAGTGAACGTGAGTATCCAATTGCTGCCAACATTGACAGTGTTCAGTGAAACAATTAAACATTTCGACTGATTCTCGATTTTCTGAAATATGCTGAACCTTTCTGGCTCACGCTTGCAGAATGGCTCAGGTGTCCACAGACCTTGCTGAGTACACGTCACCTCGTTGTACGACGACGGAGCATAACCTGTGCGACAGCAATTGATCATCCACTGTTCTGACCATCTAAACTGACCGGTCTAAACTGAACAGAAGCACATCAGACTGACCTTACTCAATAAAATCTGTTTACTGGAATAAAATAAATTGCGTTGCAATAAGCGAATAGAATATTTTAGCACGTTCAACAAATGCGAAAATAAAAACGATATTTGACACTTAAACATAAGAAGCCAAAACTAACCGTCGTCACATATGAATCTACATCTGGTGCCTGGGTAGTGATCAAAGCCGACTGTCGCGTCGAAAGGAAGTCCGGCGCATGACATGTTTCCATTGTAAATCTGCAATGCAACAAAACTTTTTTATATTAATGAAGCTTAGATTGACAAGCGGTCACACTGGTCATCGGAACTAAGTGTGCGTGATTTGTTATAGTAATGAGTTCATCATAAGTGAAGCTACATATTACTTCCGCGATTTTGGGCACGTTAATCCGTCTAAAATGCAGCGATTATTGGCCATGTTACCCTAATTCCGAGGCAACTGCGCTGGCAAAGTGGCGGTGCACTACTCCACTGTCCGCTTTCTGTGCAACGCACTGAAGCCGGTCCCCTCAAAAGCAAGCCACGTTCGCACTCAACATTGCACACATCACCTGCCAATTTGTAGCTGAAAAGGAAAAGAAATTTTTTGATTTAATAATCAAATTAAATGCGATGCTTTATGAATTCAGTAGGTTACCTGTCTTAAAAACCCAAAAATAACCCGTTCCTCTGGCGTCGAAAAGTTAGAATAATATCATTGTAGTTAACACAACATGCTGCTGAACTTACCTATACAGTACACCTTACCTAAGCCTACTAGATGTCCAATAAACCTTCTTATTTCATGCAAACACCAGTCAAAATCTTTACAAACATGACTGCCTCACCAGTAGCCTACACCAGGGCATGCCCATTACAATCATCGCTCATCATAATTTGGCCACATCAGTTATAATATAACGTCATAATTCTTTTCACAATAGCTTTTCGGCACAACTATACACAATCGCAAGTCAGCGTTGACCAAAGGTTTTGTATTTAAAGTGAAACCATTCTAAAGTTATACTGATCCTACAGAAGCCAGAAGGTGTGAGGCCGTGTCAAATCCTTTTTTGCTTAGAAAGGATGTTTTATTCGGTCTCGAGCACGTTTTGTTGCTTCTCTCTTTTTTGACCTCTCGTAGTCGTGCAGGTCAAAAAACATATTAAAGTGCATTATTAAAAAAGTTTGCTTTATACCTTATTTACTTTTACTGTACTTATCTTACTTTACTTATTATTACTTTGTACAAGCTTGCTTTTCAAAATGCTGTTGACTCACTGGACAGCGCAGCTGGCAGGATAAACGCGTGTGTTTCTGGGTACGGCTAAAGGTGGACACCTGGCTACACAGAATGTTTGCTCACGGGAAGACCACGTTCCCAAATCTGATGCTGAAGGTGCGGTGCCCAAGCATCTCCAAACACCCGGACCCAAACGTTCCATGGAGAGTGGGCATTCAACAACGCACTCAGTGCCTGAACGCAACAAACAAAGCAAGTCAGCAAACGTACACTACAATCAATGCAAAACAGTCGTCAGACCACTCGCGATGCGACACTCAGCAAGTACATTTCAGCTACTGCCAAGTCAGCAAATGAGATTTACTTGCTCAGTTCGGACTTGCTTGATCATCGCTTGCTAAACTGAATATGCTGACTTGTGACATGACAAGTTTTGGCTTGCTCAGTTTCACCATTTATCAACTTCAGTCACTTGCTGAAATGTTGCTAGCTCAGTTGTCACCTGCTCAGCTGCCATATGCTAAGTTCACAACTGCTGACTTATAGGAGTCTTACGCAAAACAGCTCATACAACAATTCTTCAATGAACTATTATGCACTTTTTAAAACGAGAAATGAAAACTACTTTGGTTGAGTAGCGTTTTTCGTACAGTAGTTTGCATCAGATTATCATGATCTCTATTTGCAACATATAGGCTCAGCTAACACTCTTTTCTAATGCAAAGGTTTCGTTTTACGACGTTCTTTTTTTAAATGAAGTTCAGCAACGAAACTTTGTTAACCGCTTATATTTAAAATTATAAGAACAACAAATCTACAAATAATCCAAGCTGGTACGAGAGTTTTGCATCATTTATCGCAACGAACCTGGTTGAACGGCGCCCCCTGAACAGTGCTCGGGAAACACAGTAGAAAGTGGCGGTTGTACAAGAGAGGGGCATAATCGTGAGCAACTGCCCAGCTTATCGTTGTTCTCCGTCACCCACTTCCCACCACTCGAACACGTCAGCTTGTCCTTTCCGCCATGCACTTGGGTCGAACCTTGGCACTTGAGGAAGCAGTCGGTGGTTGCACGTTGCGGGATGGCACTGCACGAACTTGGCCAATAGTAGCCGCCACCTGTGTCACGTGATTAATGATATAATCCACTAATTTTGGAAGAGGCCAGATATAAAATTGGATGACACATTTTGCGGAAAACCGAGACGAAACAACGCTCTACGCAATTCACTAGAAGTTCTATTGGTCACTATTCCTTATTAACTTTAAGAGTTCTAACCACCATACGTGTTTAGAGTTCACAGTCCAGACTAGAGACTACAACACAAAAATATACTTTACTTTCACAAATCAAATGAAGTATTATAACCAAGAAAAGATATAAAATAAACAAATACTGATAAACTCAATTGATACCGTTAAGAACTTTCATCGCATGCACGCAAACACTATTTTTTTTAATAAGATACGACTAATTTAAGAAAAAAAGTTGTTTTGATAAATAATGATTACTTTCTGGAACTTGCAATGGGGAACAGTAGTTATCACAAAAAAATAACTCTCCATCCCACAATCCGGTGTCGAGACATGTCCGTGCCATTGTTTGCACTAGCAAGCCATTCATCAGGTAATTCAATCCTTGGCCGCATGTCATTGTGCAAGTGGTGCCAACTGGAACTTCATCGTTCATACACACAGACGGCTCCATCTGCGAGCAAAAAGTTTCTCAAAAGATTTTTCCACCGCTTAGCCTACTCTTTGAAAACCCCTAGGACAGACAACTTACTGTTGTGTTTGCCGAGGAAGGAAGACCTGGACAAGATGCCTCGCAACCGACAGGGTGATTCCATTTTCCATTCACGCACTCCATCGTTGCATTGCGTGCGACATATCCTGGCAAGCAGGTCAGCAAGCAAGGCAGCGTGCCGGCGTATGGCTTGCCAAGTTCTGCGCTGCATTGTTGGATCGAAAATGTGGAAGACTGATCTAGAGCCTTGCATCTGTAGAAAGCAACACGATTGAAACAAACGTTGGAAAAGTGGACGTTCCGGATAAAAAAAAACTCTTCTCGTCAAGACGGATCGTGACTGCAAAGAAATAACATCGGCAAAATTTTGTCGTATCCAACCCTACTCCCGGTGGTTGAAGATTTAGACTAAGTGGACGGAAGGCAAGGAAGCCATCTTCGTGTCCACCTTCAGGCATGCCGTAAGTGTCTTGCCAAAGACAAGGCCACATTGTGACGACAATTCATCGAAAGACAATTTATCGAACGACAGTTTATCGAAAGACAGTTTATCGAACGACGAATCTACCGAAACAAATTTTATCTAAAATTTTAATGCACATATGCAATGGAATACTCAAGGGTTAGGGTTAGGTTTTCGATTAACTGTCGTTCGATTAATTGTCGTAGTACCAGGCCACATGCTCTTGATTGGTGTCGAACCAGCGCTCTTCCGAATACCTTACCAGGTCTCTCACTACTCCGCTATGCAGCAAGACAAGAGCGAAATTTAATCAAACATTAAGAAAAAAATGCACTTTTGAAGAAATGCAGTAACTCACGGAGCGGCACAGGAGGGATTCTCGGAGTCAAATTCACCAGTCGATAAGCAAGAGGTGGCCTGAAAGTTGCCTATCTCTGCCTCGTTAGAACAGGCATACTGGCACACATCTCCATAAACAGCGGAACCATTGCGCACGCAGGAAGTGCTTACAATGGAGCTGAGAATCATATTGTTTCCAAGAGCTTTACTAGCGCAGGGAGACATGCAAGACACAGGTTCGTAGCTTGACCATCTGCAAGACAAAAAGTATTGAAACTTGAAATATGAAGTAAACACATTATTTGTTGTGCGTGCAAATGAAAGTATAGTCTTGTGCAATGACGAGTTTCGGGAACTGGGAAACCGTGTCCGAAAAGTAGCGCAAACCGCTACTAATACAGCGAACTCGCAGTATCAGACTAAAACAGGTCGTTTGTATTTACATTGGCGAAGTAAATAACGGTCATGCGGCTAAAAGCGAAATTTAATCTATTGCAAAGTATAGCCTAGTCTATTACGGCATACAGAAGACTATGAGTCAAAAATCTGTCAGAGTAAAAACGTCTACTCTTTCTTAGTAGTCAAAAAAGCCGTGCACGGACATTTTGCCGAAAGGACATTTTGCCGAAAGACATTTTGCCGATGGACATTTTGCCGAAAGGACATTTTGCCGAAAGACATTTTGCCGATGGACAAATTGCCGAAAGGACTAAGGTTGTGAACGATAGACGAAAAACACCGTGGAGAATATCAATACATATAACACAAAAAGAGGTTTCGGCAAAATGTCCATTCAGCAAAATGTCTTTCGGCAAAATGTCCGGGTACCAAAAAAGCAAAAAGTAAGATATCAAATTCTTTGTTAGTCAACACGCTATGAAACTTGTTCTCACCTGGAATCCTTGTTGCAGTAAACACTGGGGTATCCGACTATGACATCGTCGTCATCACCACAGGTGAATATGCAGGTTGTTCCTTTGGGAACTCTGATAAAACGTTTTCATGACCAACTAACATTTTGTGAAGCTAATATACAGTATGTTGATCACTTTAGCTTTAAATACTGGCACTGGCGCGACTATCTATTATTTTAATAGTATTGATTTGGTAAGAATTGTTTTTGCTATGGAAATAGCATACAGTTGAATCTCAACGTTTATTTAGCATATTGCGTTTAATTTTTACAAAAGTAAAAAAAACCATTGCCTTTGATGGAAATTTAGTTTGAAACAACAAAACTCAGAGAAAAAAAATTAAGATAACAAAGAGCTTGGTTTTCTTCAAGCTGGTATGAAGATTGAAGACCTATAAAAATTGTTAAGGTTCCTTACTTATTTTCAGGACAAGATATTTTTGCACCGTCTAACAAAAGGCCAACAGGATATTTTTTGCAACCATCACTAGGGACGCATCTGATGTCTTCCGTTATGTTCCACGCCCCGTCAGTGCATTCCACAGTGATCGTCGTGCCACCACTTAAAAGTGTGAACCCACTGTCGCAGGTAATAACACACCTGGTACCCGCTGTCTGCAAGGTACAAGAATAAAATGTTAGGCCGTGGCATAGTTGATCAACAAAATAACAGTCGATTAAACAAAGCATTTCTCCTGCTCCAAATGATTTCTCGAGGATGCAAATTGCAAAGCATACTTGTCAGTCACAAAAATATTTCAAGATACACATTCACATTGGATTTCTATTGCTGCTTTCCTCTGAGTTCTGCCATCACAAGACAAAGATAAAGCGAAGGTTCGCCTGACACAAGAGTCCCCACATGCTGGTAGCAGTGTTGCCAACCTGACGCTGTAGTAGCAGAACATTAGTGGCCAGGCACAAGAAAAGATGGTGAATAAAATGCCAGTCATCTCAGTTGTAAGTTTTCATAACTGTTTGCGCTGAGGCTGTAGAGATAGATTTTCATGCAAATACGTAGCACATTCACACAGCGAGAGCTCAACCACCATTTTTACATGTCATTTCTTGGATTATACAGCCATGCGTTCATAACTTGTGTTGTAGGATAACAAAGTTTAGTATATTTCATTTTCCACTATGATTTGAAACACAATTCTAATGGAAGATATCGCTACCTTTCTCCCTGTTGTGCAACTTGTCACGACGGTCGACTCAGTTGGAGCCACAAGACCGGTGCACGACCTATCAGAGTAACCATGCAGACTTCTCTCAGAAAGAGAAGTCAAATCGATCAACCTAAAGCAGCAAAACAACCACATTCAGTTTGGTGAATTGAGAAGTTTCCAAATCATTTCGTTGAAAGAGCTTCATGTCATGCATGAGGAGTATTTGCTTTCATTTGAAAACTGACACAAAACTAAGGCGTCTTTTTAATGTCATGTTTCATTGAATGCTATTTCGCAACAACTGAAAAAAGCAGAAGAATGGGCAAAATAAAACACTAGTAGTTCATAAACAGGTACTGAAGCTGACAAAACTTTGCCCACAAACAGTTTTCAAAGTCATTGATAAAGAAGAGATAATAACGACTTGTAAAAATAACAAAGCGCTGCGATAGCAATCAAGACACCACCAGCCCCTTTATTACGTCGTGGAGGGGTCCCAACGAAAATGTAAAATCGCGCTGAGTGTGCGATTGCAATAACACGGGGCGATTCTGATTTGTATTGAAAGACTTACCTCCAGCTTGCTGTTGGTGAAAATAGTGATTCTGCTTTTGTGAGTGTAACTGCGGTTAGAGTTCCCCCAGCAGTCAAGAATCCATTCGTCGCTTTATGAACAATTTGGTATTGTTTACCAGCGATGAATTCATTATTCGGTATAGTGGTTGTGCCACTGGAACAATCACCCATCTGAAAGCAAGTTGAATTACGTGGTGAGCAACTGAGCAAGAGAACGTAGAAAGGTTTGAAACTCATCACGTACAACGCGTACAACGCAACACGTACAACATCACGCACAATAACAACATCTATTTATAGCACCACATCCACAAAAAAAACTACGTCTTTTGGCATTGTACCAATAAACATAAATCTAAGTAGCATGAATTAGTCGAACTCGAACACACCAAAAAATAGAAGTTATTTAGGCAGGTCTTACTCAGATAAATATTCTGCTTTCTCGCTATTAATGACAAACAAATCAACACTCTGCACCAGTAAAGTAGTGAAAACTGTACTATGTTCAGATCAGCAGTGGGTATCTTGCTAGCAAATGGAAGATATGAAAATCCTTGTAGCTTTTATAACAACATGTATATGATTTTAAACTGTCAGAAAAAATTACAAATACAAAAAATCAGTTCTTACAGATAAAAATTAGCGGTTAATTTACCGTTATTTACAGTATACAAATGAAAAATGTAGATTGTTACCTGAACCACGCTGGGAGGGGGAGATACAGCTGTAAGACATTGACCGGTATGAGAGTTCTTCAACTGCGACGGAGATTCAACGGACCACCTGTTCTGCTTGTTAGCAGCCGTACATGCAGAAGTTTTTATCGCAATGTTTCTTCCAGCCACAGTGTCAGTAGCCAGACAGAGCGGAGGATCGTGATAGACGGTTTTGATCATATACTCTTTAGGGATAGCTGCGGCGAACAATTCTGGTGTTTAGCCGTAGCAAAATATTTTCGAGAGAACCAAACTTATTTCTGAACATATTACAGATTTTCTTACTTAAAACATAACTTACGAGGAAACAAAGCGACAGCATTGATAAAAAGTGACCACAGCAACTAACTGTTAAAAAAAAGAATACAAAGCGTTCACCAATCGCAAGAGATGATGATAGCTTTATGCAGACTCATATGATCAAATATTTGTTTGACTTGTCATAGACCCGCGTTTTGCATCAGTGATTTAAGTTATTCCATTTATAGTCTTAGCACTCTACTGTGTGGCCAAATGGTGAGAATTTGAAAAAAGACTCCTCAGAGTCGCTGTCTACAGTTTCTCAAACCAGCTTGTCAAACGGCTGTACCAAGCCCATCATAAACTCGCGATCTTTTAGTAGGTCATTTTACCGACGCAGGTACGCTATTTCTCTTGGGCCGTTTACACTGTCTAAATTCAACCACTCCTATCCTTGTGCCTTAAACCATCGTAACCTGTTCCGGACAACAATTTCGAATGAGCATTCCTCATCGTATCCAGCTTCAGGACATCAGCCGACCATCACAAAATCTGTGCCAATCCTTTTCCAAGATCAACAAGTACGTAGTGATGTTCTCTTTGTATGTGGTACTTCTCAAAGAAAATAGAGCTTCTAGTGTAATACTTCTTATTTCCTAACACCAGGGAAGTTTAGTCACTGTTGTATTGTCTATATTGTCTATGCAATTGGATGCCGATGCAAAGAAATACCGTTGTTTTAAATGCTGTTCTCAATCCTTAAAGCTTAAATAGCTCGATGTAATTTATAGAGTTTCAATCAACATAACTACAATCAACCACAGGCCGTATGAAGTTCTTTTTTTTTAATTTAAACAATTTTGCACTTACAGACACAAGTCGGAACATTTCCATCCCACTGGCCGTCAGTATCGCACCGAATCATTTGTTTACTGCTCAAGCTGAACCCCAGGTTGCACGAAAAGTGGCACATCGTACCGGAAATAGGATTCGTTGCACAAGCACTTAATGGTGTTAAGTCTCCATTGGCAGGCTTTGCAAGATTGGCACAAATTTCTGTCAAAAGATTTCGTCTCAAGGTAAAAGACAAACAAACTTTAAAAACAACAAGTTAAGTACTAGAAGGCACGCAAGTAACTTTTCCTTTCCACCTAGACATAAATTGTTATGGAGAAACTATAACATTGATAAAAAATTACATTCACTTACTTTCGCATCTTCCGGGCCTGCTACTCCATTTCCCTGTGCTGTCAGAACACGCGAGCACAGCTGTGCCAGTTAACACGGAGCCAGCATCGCATTTCAGCTCGCATTGTCCAAATGACGTTGTGTTGCAACTGCTGGGATCCCACAGGCCGTTCTGCGGCGTAGGTAGTCCGCTACAGCTTCCTGTCATGTACCACAGTTAGCACTCCTGTTAGGTCAGTGGCTAAGCGCCCGACTTTGTACACGAAGAAACCTCACGATCAAGTGGCTCTGGTTTGGCTCTCGGGGTGTGCGCTTGAGCAACGCATTTCAGGGCTGTTCTTCACTAAGCGACACCTAGTGGATGGAATAATTTACAGACACCAACACTTTAATAACAAGACGAAACTTCGCTCTGTCCGTCTCGGTAACCGGTCCAGCGTCAGTAGTTGAAAACCTCTACAAGTATGCGAAACTAGGTAGAAATTACCTAGCAGAGGCTTTGTCAGTCTAAGGATAAAGATTTAAACCAACCATCCACAGCACAATGCTGTTAAAACAAGCACCAGAGTATTTTTTAAAACAAACCAATTGTGATTTTTCAGCAAAAACATGCAGTCTGGCTGAAATTCCATTCGATGACTTGAAAGCAATTAACTGATTTTGTCAAAAGCAATCGCTCTCCATACTTGAACCAAAAACGATTTCAACGTTGAAAACTGAAGATTTATTACAGCGAAATGCATTGTCAATAAAACTGAGGCTGGTGAATTGATACTGTGTGATTAATAATGTACCTATCTATACTGAAGTGAAACAATCAACCGCTTTAAGCTGGCAACCTGGGTTAGGTTCTCAGAACCAGAAGAGTAATGTAAGATCTGCTCAATGTACTTACTTTTGCATGAGGTATCATTGGCTGTCCAATTTCCAAGTGTTGTATCACAAGTTACTGTTTCAACTGATGGCAAATAACCAGCATCACAAACCACTGTACAAGTTGTACCATTTTGAGGCGTTTCTTCCAAGCAATCCCCTACAAACAAAATGTATATTAAAACTAATTGGTTTTTTATAGTGTATACCACAGGTTTTGGTAGCTGGGGTCTGGGAGCGTATCATTGGCGAAACATGAAATTATATTTTAAAATGAGTTAAAACGGTGAGGTGTAAACTGTTTGCAACAAGTTACGTTAACTTAAGACCTTGTGGTGGGGATGGTAGAAATATAAGTTGACTCAATCAAAGAGACATTTATGAACAAACAGCACACAACGATGTTTAGAATATGCTTAATGTTCCCATCGGATAATACAAGGCGTGTGTGTGTATGTGTGAATTAGATACAAAGCAACGTGTTGAAAAGAATACAAAAGTTACAACATTAAGTTTAAAGCACAGTGCATGAGACTAACCAGACACTGAAACAAAGCTGCCATGGCTAAGAGGTGATAAGGTAGGGCAAACAGCAACACAGTTCGGCTGAGCATCTTGCCAATCTGCAGCAGAGCAATACCTGAAATTATTTTTCATGTGAAAATTTGGCACACAATAGGTTAGAAATCCTCAACCCTTTTCCTCATACTTCCTTGATCTACAATCTTATCGGGCTTTTACGTTGTCGCGGAATAAAATAAAACGTAAAGTACATTTAGTCTAGAGATCGAAATCAAAATTACATCAGCCTCCAGTCAATACTATAGGCTCGCACATTGGCAAGATCTGTAAATATAATTATGTCGCTGTGAACACAATCAACAAAACTATTGCTTATGCAATATGCATAATGGCAGTCGACGTGTGGAAAGAACGAAGCGGTAGAAAGTGCCACTTGGGCCCTGGATCTCATCAGAGTCACAATAGACTTCATTCTGAACACGTTTTTGTCGGCTGTTATTCGTGCAGAAAATTGCCTTATCTCCAATTTCCAGCAAACTGCCGTCTATGAAGGCAACTAAATTAAACGCTGTAGCCACAGAGAACATAACATGCGTGGCAATATTCTTGCAAGGTAAAGTTTTAATAAAGTTGTAGGGGAACGTCCGGAGAGAAAACGTTTTGCGCCACAGATATCTGAATAATTTTACTTCAACATGTTTTTGACCAAATGGCTCAATCGATTAAGGTACCACTACCATGCCCATCATCTCTTCCAATTTGAGGTGAGACAGTTTATTGCTGGAAGGTCAAAACATCACGTTTCTTCGGAGAAGATATTTTATGAGAAAAATATCAGTAAGTCTCAAGATGGATACAGAACAATGGACAGAAATCGGATAAACAAAAACATATGAATATGAACAAACAAAACATCATTTCTTTCTTCTGAGAAGACATTTTCTGAGAAAAATATCGACAAATTTCAAGATGGATGCAGAACTATAAACAAACCTCACACTGGAACTGTCAAGTTTATAGCCATCGTCACAGCTGAAAGTGCATTTCATTCCTTCGTACGGGCTGGTCTCACATTCTGCAGGTTCCACAGCTTGGTTTGCGTAGGGGAAGATCTTGGAACATTCCTCTATGCATCAACATGCAACTTGTTGTTGTTTTGTTTTTTAAGTTAGTGCTCTGAGTTAGTCTTTGATTTCAAATTAAATTAACTGTTGATTTGATTTCAAATTAACTTCCACAAGTGCTTAGTTTGAACGTCATGGTGAGGTGGGTAAAAGAAGCAACAACTGACTAACGAGGGATCACAAATGGAAAATCGACACGCTTCACCATACGCTTACCGCAATTCACCATCATTCAGCCTAATTAGTTTTTGTAGCAAACGACTTTTTTAAGTAGCAAAATGTTCTGCAAATTACCATCTATAAGACGTTACGACAACGTAAAGAGAAAGTAAACTTCGAATTTAAAGAAAGTATAAACGTCGTTATAATACAGCTTTTAAATGTTTGCAATTTGTAGTCAATTTGCCGGATTTGTCACTTTTGTAACCTTCTTGAAGTGACAAAAGAGATAAATTCTTACAGTAGTGAGTTGTTTACTTGCGTTTTACATTTGCTTGTGAGAAATTTATTTTTGATCTTCGCAAGAACATACATAGCTATCCAAAGAACATACAGAGTTCAAACAAGTCAATAAGTGGCTGAACCAATGGTGTTCTCACTTTTGCAATAGAGTATTTCTTTATTCCACTTTCCGTTTGTATCACAAGTTATTTGCTGCGCGTTTCCACCACCATTAAGCAAATATCCATTTGCACAGGTCAGTAAACAAACATCACCTTCCAACGTCCCGCATGACACATTTGCAATATTAAAATTGCTCACAAGATAGAAGGTAAAGTACGCATTGAAGTTCAATGACCTGCATTTTGCTGCAATATACAATATACCGGTAAGCGACACAATTATCAGCCACTCGTGATTAAAATTATCATATCGTTTTCAAGCTGGCATGACTTAATACTTGCAATGATGACAAAACATAATTTCCAGGTCATACCAATCAACAGTTAAACAATTTTCAACGTTTTCAAAGTAGGCTAAACAACAGTCTATAAGGCCGATTCTTTCCTTGCAGTAAATGCAATGTACGCCAATAATATAGCAAATGCCTACGGTATAGCCTCCATGCTAAAACTTTCTGTAATATCGCAACAAAAGTCATATATGGCCTCGTCGTCGTTCGTATTTAATATTTATTTATCACGTATGAATGTTACGTTCTCTCAAAGGCGCCCATGGTCGGAAACCAGCATTCAACAGATCATACGGCACATAAACGAAGCTTACCTTTACAATAAACGAGATCACCAGACCACGTGCCATCGTCCCTGCACTGCCTTATATAACTTGAACCTTCAACTGAATAAAAAAGCATAAAAATGTAAAAAAAATTAATATATTATTAATATCGTTTCTAGCACTAGTTGCAACGTTTATCTAATAAAATTGAAAGTGAAAGCAACAACAAACAGGATGGTTTATTGCTTCACTGACGTTTCGCGCACCATGACAATGCGTATCCTCAGAGCGAATAACATACAAAATAAAATTTCACAAGGTTATATACTGCAGTGTGATTGAAAGCAAGAAAAAATGAAACACACAATATTTTTTTTTAACGAAGCAAATGCCTATAGCCTCCATGCTAAAACTTTTTGTAAAACGCTTACATGTGCTCTGGCATACCGCAACAAAAATCATATATGACATCATTGGCCAATTTTTTTAAATATTGTGTGTTTTATTTTTTCTTGCCTTCAATCGCACTGCAGTATATTACCTTGTAAAATTTTATTTTGTATGTTATTCGCTCTGAGGATGCGCATTGTCATGGTGCGCGAAACGTCAGTGAAGCAATAAACCATCCTGTTTGTTGTTGCTTTCACTTTCAATTTTATCAGATGAACGTTGCAACTAGTGCTAGAAACGATAATTGTCCTCATGAACACCCAAACTTTTCAGTATTTATATTATTGATATGTACGCTAAAAGCGAAACTCAATCTATTATATATCTTTATTAGTTTCGAAAATAAATTTTAGAAATAGTAGCATATATAATTTCGGATATATTACTACATTGTAGTAGCAGCAAACCAAACAGTCAACATTCATATTATAAGCATATCTGCACAAAATGGCATTTTAATCAAACTGAATAACTGTATGCAATTTATACGCTTTTTAGATGGCTGCATAATGCACATGCACTGCAACCATCATTTTTTCTTTGTAAAAACCCGTTTTCAGCCAGTGCAGAATCAAGCCAGCAGGGGCGCTAAGCATTTGCAACAGCTTGTGCCTATTTACAGTTTCATATTCAAATCAGTGGAAATATTCAAAAATTGAACATGAGCTTGGTGGTCGAGTGTTTCATCTTTCAATTTGACACTTCTTAAAATTAAACGCAATTACTTTTAAAATTCGTTACCAACAACGCATTCCCAAAAGTAATTTATTATTCTGCTGAAATACACATAAGTGAACGACATTGAACGCTTTTATAGGAAATTTCTGAAACAGTATCAATTTAAAATTATTCAACCAAAAAAGATTCAAGATAGAACAGGATAGTAGTTAAAATTTATGAGGTGGGTGGAATAAAAAAAATTAATATTACAAAAAAACATTGACATGAAAAACGATAAGTACTTATCATACCACCTGACACACAAATGTATATAATTCAAATTACTGTACAGTGTACATAAGTTGCCGATGATTTGCTAAGGAAAATTGACACATTTTAAATCCTTCAACAATTACAAAACAAGATGAAGCACAGCCTACCTATTCTATCGTCTTGAGCTGAGAACAACTGATACAATGGCGGACAATGAATAAAACACAACTGGCCCGAAACTGCGTTGGAAGAAGAGCAAGTTTGAGGAAAAAGAGTCCCTGGAGTGTTTAGGACAACCGGAGGACACATAGCTGAAATTAAACTACAATTTCTAAATCGTTAATTGCTTGCTTTATGGTAACATTGCTTGCTTTATGGTATTATCAACAACAATATTTAAAGATAAGATAAACTCTGCATATGAATGCAGCCACATCTTATAACAACAGAACTGGAATACCAATCACTCAGTACGTAAATGCGGTGAGAAAACAGCAAACCACATAATTTTGCAATGTTAACAGAGTTATCACGTTCTTATAAAAAAAAGTGAAACAAAATCAAGATTCTAGTATTTTTTGTTTGTACAAAGAATGCAATCTTACAAGTGCAAGAAGCAGGTGAGCCGCTCCAGTGGCCAGAAGACAAACATATCCTGCTGGCCGATCCAACAAGAGTAAATGAGCTCCGACAAGTGAACGTGCATAGCATTCCCAGGTATGTATTACTAGATTCATTGCAGGCGGGAGGATCCAATACCATGTTTATGGGTTTTTTAAAACCAGGACAAAGCCCATCGTCACCACTCTGAAGACCTGACGTAGCATAACATAGATTTAACCAGATTTAATTTATTTTGTTAATGGAGCGAAACTTTAGGAGTCGAAAGCGCACACAAAAAAACATTGGCCTTTACGAATCCTTCCAATACAAAGTTTGCACGTGCCTGAAACAAGGCGGCGTGAGTTTAGCTGCTTTCGCTGACAAAAAGGAAAGGAATTGTAGGCTGCTTTTTTCTTTGAAAATTATTTTTATGCAGGATTGTAAGTGGGTTGTGTATTTCAGGTCGAAACCAATCAGAACAGGCCTGAAAATTTATCTGCACCACAAAAGTTATATTTTATATTAAGTTAGCAAAGGCAAGTGATTTAGTGAAGTTAGCAAAGGCTATATGAAGATTAATACAGTTTCGGCTCCAGAATTTTTCAATTTAACCTAAATCCGGCTGGAAAAGCTCAGCGCTGTTATGTCTTTTCATTGAAATTAAAATCAAAAGATAGTACTTCACTTTCAAGAAGCAGCCATTATACCTATATTGGATGGTCCCCGAACTAATCCAATAGTGGCAAGTAGATTGAAATCAAGCGACGATAACCCGTTCTGGAAAAATCCTTCTTGAGACAAAGCTGTGAGAGTGTCGACTTGTGAAATATTTGCAAGACTAACGATCGCGATTGAGTCAGTGTCGATGCCAATGTTGGGTTCGTTTGTAGCCGCTTGCTTGACTCTGCCAACCAAGCTAGTAAGGTCAGCATCCGTAAGATCATTAGCCAGGTAAACCTGAACATGACAAAGTGTAAGTGCCAATATTAAACATACAAAACTTTCACCAAACACTAACTAGTTGCAGAAAGTACAAATGAAATAAAGGCGAATGACATAAATGCTCACTGCATCAAGAAAAGGTTACAAAAAGATTTGCAAAAGATAACGGTAACACATAACCTACGGTTCATACCCAGTTACCCACTACCCAGATGATACAAATCAAAGCATTAATTTCAACAAGAATATACGCGTCGTTCAAACCTTAAATAATGCTTCAATCCAGCTATATTGTATATCACTCACTGCACTAAAGTGATTTTTAAGTTAGGTTTGACAACTCCGCTTTAGTGGTTCAGCGGAAATATTGAAACCACAAAACTTCAGAGAATGCTTTTTTGCATTTGCAAGGATTAGTCATAGTTTCGATGCTGTCAAGTCATTTCTTAAATGCGTTAGCTTACTTGCCAAACGTCCTATTGACCTCTTCACTTTTGTGAAGTCACATTGAACATAAGCTAGCCTACTCTATAAAATGTAAGTTGGTAGGGGAATGTAGAAAGAACAGTGGGCGGCTGTTAAACCATGAATTTATTTCTTATTCATTTAAAGATTGTTGAACTTACCGTACCGGTTTGTCAAAAAAAAAAAAAAAAAATTACGAATAGACAGACAAACGCTCCTCCAAATAAACAACAAGGTTCTCGGGTCAAAAGGAAAGAAGGCCAAAAGGTGATTCAAAGATGCAACAAACATTTTAAGTGAAACTAATAATAATCCATAAACTAAAACTTTTTTTAAAAGGTAAGAAAGTAGTCAAACCAGTAGAAAGGCAACAAGAAGAAAGGAAGGCTGCTTTACCATCTGCACACCACACAAAGCTGAGCAATGAGCACACAGCTAGTTTGCAAACCATCACAGCCAAGCTTCACGCTAGCTGTATAGCCTACTTCGAATCCTACAACGTATGTCAAAAAGTAGTGCGAAGCAGACAGCGTTTTTGGCTTTCTTAGCCTTGTCAGTATCAGTACCTGACCGCCTTCTGACCACAAGCTGTCAACCAGAAAAAATTGAGGAAATTTACAAAGTTGCATCATATGAAATTCAGCCGCCATTGTCAAAGATTGTGGTCCAAAAGAAAGTTATAAACTTATTTTTGAGTTGGTGCCTCAAGTTTTGTGCAGAGTAAGTTGTAGAACTTATTGAGCTTCCACAAAAATTCTACAGATTGTGAGGATTCGGCGAGTTAGTTAAGGTCAGGAACCAATGCTCTAGCAAAAGAAATAATTTACGAGTAATGCAATTTCAAAATGGCGTATGAAAAGACCGTGCACATGAAAAATTGCATCTTTTAAATACGTATTTATCGTATATAAAACGATTCAAAGTAAAACACTCTACAAAAAGTGGAGAAAATATTATCTTAACTTACCCAATGCCGGATCAGCAGTGAGCGTCCAGATGTTGAAGCCAATCTACCAGCGATTATTCTTTTTTTCCTGCTTGCTTCCACACTGATGCGTCCATTTCCAGGCGCAACAAGAACATCCCCTAATCCGTCGCCATACTTAAAGGCAACAATGAGGGTGGAGTCTACGTTGAGTCCGGCCCCTTCATAAATGTTTTTCAGCTGAAGAAACCAAGAAATTGAACTACGAAAGGTGCACAAGTATTCTAACAAACATGCACATTCAAAAGCAATTGACACGACCACTGGCGGCAGAACATTCGAAAGGCGGCCAGCTTCAAAACAAGTAAGCACCTGAACCAAACTCAAATAACTTGGAAAAGAAACGTTGTAATGCAACAATAAATTAAGCCTACAATGGCGACAAATAATAAATTTAAAAAAAAAAATCCACTTTGGTCATGATCTAATTTTGCAAACATGATCCACTTTACAATCGATTTGAGCACAAGCCTATTTAACACAAGTTAAAAAAAAATACACGTTCACCTTTGGCTCAATTTTATTTCGCAGTTCTCGAGCTTCAAGATTGCCAATGAATTTTAACTGTTTATTATATACGAGCTCTGCCCCATCAACTGTGTGTACTTTCATAGAACCTTGCAAAGCAGGCAAATTGATGTTTTGTAAAGAGAACGTTCCTTTTCGTTTGCTCACCCCAGCTCCGAGTAGAATAACTGAAAGACAAGTCGATTTTTCATGTAGACAATGAAATTTACCGATCAAGCCAATCTTCTATCCCAAAAGTGCAAATCTTTTTGTAAAGAACTAGCTACAGTAGTGTGATCTTGTTGGACAAACAAATGCACAAGTACTGTGCTTATTCTCAAGGAATAAGTGAAATTAAAAACTGCATGAGACAAGCACTTACTTGCCACTAGTATGAAAATGATGCCAAGGATTGCAACAGAAAACCATGGCCAGAATAACTTCCAATACCGCGAAAGAGAAACTTCTTCCTTTATAACTTTGGGTAGTAGGCCTATAAGAAAATTGTATAGAGAAAAATGTGTCCACTTTAATGTATTCCTTACTACCAGACAATTTTCTTTTTTATCTACAAGCAGAGCTGCTCTGATTGATCGGCATAAAACAGAAATATAGCGTTACTAAAACATTGCAAAACACATTTTAAAAAGAACTTGACTTCATCTTCAAATATCGTTTGAGACCAACCACTTGAAGGACGGCAACAGACCTGTCAAGCGTGATTGGTTTGTCAATTGTCAGTCAATAATTAGTTTAAGTCACAGAATGCAAATGAAGATGATCATCCAATGAGCAAAAGTTGCCCTCTTTACACCATTTAGCATTAAAAAAAAATAAACTTTTGCTGTTTCGGTATTAGTTTACGCGGAATGGCCCGTTTCGGCGAGTCTGATTCGGCGAGTCCAATTCGGCGAAAGCCCTTTTCAGCGAGTTCCCTATTCGGCAATTTTTTGAATTTTTTTTTAACTTATCGGGTACCGTAGCCTAATTATTATTGCCGTTTTAGGGGTTGGGGTAAGGGTTAGAGGTAAGGGTTGGGGTTAAACTTTAAAGGTTAGGGTTAAAGGTTAGGGTTAAAGGTTAGGGTCTTATTTCAACGTTTAGCGACATTAAAACGATGAAAAAGCGGCAATCATAATTAGGCTACGGTACGCCTACCTGATAATTTTTTAAAAAATTCAAAAAATTGCCGAATAGGAAACTTGCCGAAAAGGGCTCTCGCCGAATAGGGCACTCGCTGAATCGGACTAGCCGAATTGGACTCGCCGAATAGTAGCAGACCCAGTTTACGGTCCACAGACTCCACACCCATTGAAACAAATCACCATGGTACAGGCAAAAATTGAAAGAATGGTGTATTAACTACATGTGTGCGTCATACCTTTAGCATGATGTTTCTTATTCTCAACCTCAATCACAGATTCATGTGAGTTTATTTTGTCTCGCTTTGACGCTTTTGTTTTCACAAGGTCTTGTTCTTTTACTGTATCAGGAATTTTTGAATGAAGAACGTCTATTGTTACATCATGCACAGCAATTTCTTCTACTCTCTTCTCACTCCCAGCAGCTTCTTTCTAACGAAAATCAACATACAACGTCTTTAAAATTGAATTAACACAACAAATTTGCTTATCACAAAGAGTGAAGACTACAATGTCGAGGCAAATGGAGGTAATTATTTGCTTTCGCACTACTGTCTCCTTTCTTTGATAATAATCTTTCCATAAACATTTACAGTATAGCACTGAAGATGAAAACAGTATAGTTTTCGAGACGTTTGTTGAACAAGAGTTTAGCATAATACACATATGTGTAGCTAGGGGAGACAAAGGGGCCATGCCCTCCTTCCAATTTTCTCAAACATTAACTCTCAATATTTGCATTTCTAGCATTTTATGAGCAGACGGTAAGCTGGGTTTTTTTTCGGTCATCCATCAGTCATTGACTGATTTTTTAGCAAAATGTCTGAAAAAAATATAGTCAATTCGGTCAAAATATGCAATAAAAGGTGTCTGCGGCAGGGTGTTAAAAGGTTGAGTTTCGCTGATGAACGTTGAAGAAACGTTTGTCTGTTCTAACTTTTCTCAGATAAAACACGACGTTTCTCAGCAATATATACTTTATGTTGTAGCTAGTCAGGAAGTGCAAATTTTGGTTTGTATCAGCTACCTGAAAGGAAATATTTTCATCAGAAAAAATGACCAAAATAAATAAAAAATGAGCGAATTTTTTCAAGTCATTTCGGACAAATGACCGAAAAGTCTCAGCAAAAAAAAAATAAAGTCTTATTTGCAATCAGGTCGAGATTTGTTCTCTGCGATTTCGAACGTTTGATCAGCTTATCATATTAGTTCTGAAAATCGCAGTTCACTGAGAGGGCAACACCTAAGCGACAAAATTGGTGAGTTTTTTTTTCAACAAAATCTCAAGATTTCTATAAATTGGTCGGGAAAGCTGTTTACACCAAGATGCTAGTTACTACAAAGAAGCAAAATTGTCGTCACAAGCATGGAAACTGGTCAAAATGTGTACCCTATATGCAAATGTAAGAAAACAGGAACATAATGACTTCCATTGTCAAGATGAGATGTTCTGTGTTTCAAATAGCCTCACATCGTTTTTTATGGATATTTTGTAATAAAGAAAATTTTTTGAAGTTTGTTCAATTTTGCATTGACGGCGGAGATGAAGATTGAAAAAGCATTTTTACTCAAATGGCCGGGAAAGCTCAGTTTGCAAGCAAAACCCAATGGAACAAAATGAGATTCCCAGGGTAACCAGCAATATGATAGTGCAAGAGATTGCCATTGAGACTACCAAATCATTTGTGTCTGTAACAGGATGGCTAGTTGTGAGGTAATTCTGGCAAAGAACAACTCAGCACTGTTTTAAGGTGCATAAAAGCGTCACAGGATTTGTAAGAATAGATTTTGCTTTGAAAATTTCATTAAGTATTTTAGCTCATCTCTCTGGGATAAGAGTGGGTTTCCAAAACCTTGTCAGGCAGATCTATAGGCTAGGTAGCCAACATTAACAATGTCAGATCACTTAAGTGGTGAACAAACAGTACACGCATTCGCAATCTATGTCATTATAGCATTACCCGCAGCAACTGTTGAGGCTGAGAGATCTTTTTAATGTAAGAAACGAGTCAAGATACTGCTCAGTGATGCCTTGTGATCTCCTTTCAGACTAGAAGGTTATGTGCTCCATCGCCACCGTAAAAGATCAATGGGAAAAGGATAAATAATCGAGTTGTAAGGCTACTGGCCTTGTTGGTGGAAGCGACAAATGGACTTTTAATTGTGGTGGTATTTGCTAATAATGTTGTAAATATTTATTATGTTTTATTTAAAAAAAGGTTTGGAGAAGTGAATTTTATATTGATAAAGCTAGCTGCTTATCTTTTAAATGATATTGAGGTTTTCTTAATTAACCTCAATCAAAAACGAGAGTTTATTTAGTTAACCTCTATTGATATCAATTAATCATGAAACGCTGTTTGATAACTGTTCTTTTTTTTTCTTTAGTTGAAACTTTTTTGCTGAAACTTTACTTGGCTAACATCAATTATAAGATAATTCCTTTGAATAAACAGATGTCGCTGTGGAATTTTAGAATTCTCGGAAAAAGCTTTCTTGAAAAAGGCAGTCTCCGAATTGGATTCTTTGAAATGGATTCTCAGAATAGGAGCATACCGCACATATAACCACGCATTGAACACACTTGATATTAAAACTAGGTACACAAAACATTTATACCAATTAATGCTACCAAAATTTCTGCAACTACTGAAAAATACCTCAGATATTGGTTCCTCTTTTGCTACCGGTACTTCTGTTGTTTCTCTCTCATTTGTACTATTGGGAATATCAGGCTTTGAATGCTTTGCTTTCGCATGAACTGAGGTTTCACTAGCAATCTTTCCTTCTTCTGTTTCTTTTGCCACTTCTGTTGTTTCTCCCTCATTTGCACTATTGGGAATATCAGGCTTTGCTTCCACATGACCTGAGGTACTATTGGCAGCCTTTTCCTTTTCTGTATTGTCAGTAGTAGCTCCTGTTGTAGTTTCAGTTGGCTCATGATTTTCTGGATTATCCATTTTAAATAAATAAACACATCCAGCACACAATTTACATTTAAGGCAACTGGCCTATCTAAACTGTAAACCTGTAAACTATTGTTTTTAATATCCAATATACACTGAACATATTTAAAGGAATTATTAGCCTAAACCATTTATGGATTAAATTGCAAACATGGCATATCGAGACAATCATTTAGTTACCAGTTAAAATTTTAAATTTTCCCTGGGTTAAAAAAAGGAAGAAAAACACGATGCTGTGTAAACGTCTGTGTGTTGCATCTGCACGTACAATTCACTGCACACTACACTTTTTCACAATAAATGCAAAAAATAATTGCTGTTGTTGAGCAATTGTCAGTCGGTCTGTTGGGTTGTTGTCACAATCATCTCAGCCACCTTCTTCCATTTCTCCCAAAGCTTAAGTGCCAATTGTGGTTCATTTGCGATCAACTCCGGGACAGTCAACTGGCCGTGTGTCGACGAATGGATAATTGGGCGCTCTAGCAGGACATGCTTGACAGTTTCTTCTCCACTCTTGCAACATACTATGGCTGCTGATCTTCCAGTCTTTTGCTGTTGTTATTAAAATAACATTTTCATTTCATTGATTTCATTTTTGTTTGTGGTCTAAAACCAAAAGAGGAAAAAAAAATTGTACAAGCAACTCAGAAACATACATACTAGTAGAGGTAGGGGGTACAACACATTTTTTGGGGGGTAGTGTCAAAAACATCAGTGTCCAACCATTTTGGAAACAGTTTTGTTGTTTAGCTTCAAAACTGCAAAAAATATTAAAATCCGTCAACTACACATCAGTAGACATCATTTACAAGATTAGTTTTTTCAAATTTGCGAAACGAAGAATACCGGTTACACAAAAGAAAGCTAAATTTCAATGATGTGTACAATTAACTCACACCAACAATTCAAAATATATGGCAGCCTTTTTTGCAAGGAAATCAGGTTTGCAAGTGTAGTTTGCGAGATTCGGTCCCCAGCTGTATGACCATGATCAATTTTTCTTGAGACCGAACCTAGAAAATGGAAGTTCGATAGCAGAACTTTCGGGCGCGCAAGTGTGAAAATGGTGGCTGCATGCCTGATTCCTTTTCCCGAAGTGTGAAAACATACACTGCGTAGCATTTTTCGGGTACCATAGTTGCAGTTTTACAGTTTCGGTAGTTCAGGCTCCTTGTACGGAAGTGTGAGTTTCACACTTCGGTAGCAGGAATCCGGTTACCGCAGCGTGAAACTCACACTTTCGTGCAAGGAGCCTGAAAAAAGTCACTTCGAAAATATAGCCTAAATCAATACTATTTGAACGTGCATTTTTATCTGTTTTACTTCAAGTTCAAAGATAAAAATACGTTTATAATGTCATCTGCATTCTTAAGCGTAAATTTCATCATGTGTCCACCAGTCATTTCCCAATCACCATCTGGTTTACATAGCAACACTTGCTCCATGTCAACATCCTCAACGCCATTATGTTCGGGGTATTTCCATAGCCGGCTGCTTTTAGGTTGTACTCTATGCAAATGTTCAACTTCTACCACCATGTTTCCTTTGTGGGAACGTACATACCCAATAAACCATGTAGGTCCGTCTGCCATTTCCCACACTGTAACGCATAAGCTGCTTTCCTCCAAATTGTTTGCTTCGCAAATATCCGGAACAGGGTGAACTCCAGTTTCGGTAATATGTACCGCATGAAGGACATCTTGATCACTTGGCAAGTCCATGATTGTTACACTACTGGAGACTAATGGATCAGTATCACTCAACAAAATGCACAGATTTTCGACACCTTCCTCATGGGAAATATTGCTCAGTTTGAATAATCCGGGCATTCGAATTACATCCACTTTGTGTGTATGACGGTAATATGCCAATTCTACTGTTACAATTTTTTCCTGCTTGTCACAGTTTGATGCCAGGATCGATCCAAGTTCTGTTGTGGATGTGCATTGTGCAAGGACCATTCCACGTTTTGCACAATTCTAATAATTTTGTTGCATAGGCCTAATCCTTTTCTTGTCGTTTCATTAATCTGGCCTTATTAGTTTCTTTTACCTTCAGGATTTTCATGATTTGTTTTGATATATTGTCGACTCTTCCTTGATTGCTTTGGTAGGTATAAGGTCATGTCAGAGCGTATGCCTCTTGCATTGAACTTATTGCGATATTTCACTACTACTGACAGGTGGTTAAACTTGCCCAGGTCACGCTCACAATCGAGGTTGTAAATTAGTAAGTTTTGAAGATCCTGCTCTGAAAGTTTGTCCAATTTTGTGGCACGACATTTTTGATTTTCTTGAGCAAAACCATATTCTCGACCACATTGTAACTGTATGGCTGCTGCAGAATCATAGCACATATCCTGTAAGATTTTAGATTTCAAGACTGTATCTGGTGTATATTATATATATCGGTACATGTTTATAGTGCACAACAAAATCACCTAAAGTATCCATTTTGCCATTCTTAAGATCTTCAAATACAGGGTCATCAATAATAATTAACATTACAAGAGATCCAATTCAAAACCTGGCAAAGGTGGCCTATGGAATCATATTCACAGTTCTCAAGAAGGATTTGAAGATGATCCCATTCAAACACATGAAGAAACAGTTGCTAAATACCAGTACCATTGAGAAACGTCTCTCCAGAGTCAGATTTCTGCTCTCACGCATTGAAGGAGGAGGCATTGGAGGCATGCTGCCAAACCTTGTGTTCAGCGATGAGAAGAAATTTGATGTCCAGCATCATTTTAACAGTCAGAATGATCGTGTTTGGTCAATAGATGGTGACGTGGAACCCAGGGTAGTCACTCGAAGACAAGGGGTGGCATCAGTGATGGTGTGGACCGCAGTCAACAAATCAGGAAGAAGTCCATTGATTTTTTTGGATCAAGGAGTGAAATTGAACCAAGAAAACCACCGAAATGATATTCTTGAGGGTTCATTGTTGCCTTGAGAAAAGAAACACTTCAAAAAACGTAATTGGTCATTCCAATAAGATTCTGCCCCTTCACATGGAGCTAAGAGAATGTGCCGTTCTTCATTTCCAAGGAAGAATGGCCTCCTTCATCCCTTAGACTTTGGCATCTGGTCTTACCTTGAGAGCAAGGTTTCAAGTAAACACCACCAAAGTTTGGAAGCGCTGAAGGTTAATCTGAAAAAGAATGAGCCAAAATACCTCAAAGACTTATTCGTGGTTTCTCAACAGTATGGCTTTTGCAAAGCAAATGATATGGTCGATGATCAGATGACATTGCAATTACAACATGCTCTTCTACCTGCAAGTTCTTGCTTGCAGCATCAGTCATTAAACTATCTGTTTTGTCCCAAAATTGCTTGGCTGTGACAATAGAAGGTGTAGTCAGTGAGGCTGCTGTAGCCAATCTTTCGTAGGTTTCAACTATTAACTTCGTAATATTCTTCCTGTCTTCATTCGCAAAGAAAATTGTTCAAATTTTCACTATTCTAAAGGTCACAAAATGAGAGGTCAAGCTTCTGCTCTTGGGGTCAACTAAGGTCAAAATGAAATTAAAGATGTGCGGAACAATAAAGTGGGTCAAGTGGAACGTACCTAGCATACGTGCATGAAGAGGACCTACACTCTACTCAACAGTCTTTATTATGAATTCATCAAAACATGCCGAAAACCGAATATTTACGTTTTTTCTCACAAATATGGTCAAAATTTTAAAAATTGTGTCTACTGATCAAAAATAAATATTTTTCAAATATTTTTGCATATTGTTGATAGTTATCATAAATACTTTCCAAAAAATGTGGACAGAGCAAAATCTGAGAAGGTCACACTTTATCCC
Source organism: Aplidium turbinatum (assembly GCF_918807975.1). NCBI lineage: Eukaryota > Metazoa > Chordata > Ascidiacea > Aplousobranchia > Polyclinidae > Aplidium > Aplidium turbinatum. The sequence goes on along the minus strand of NC_137472.1, from coordinate 42,755,929 downwards.
CTACCTCTAATACTAGTTCATTGATTTTTCATAATTCATACAGCAAAAACGCATAGCACAAAACGTTTGTCAGTAAGATAAGAATGGAGGCAGTTTCACAAATAATAATGTAATCACAAGTAAAAGTATTTTTAGTTCTGTCACAACTCATTTTGATAGAATGTTGAATAACTTATAGTAACAATACTTCCACTTCCACAATCACACTTTTATCACTTTTCAATTAGTTTCCAACTATCCTGTTTCTTTAATTTCGTATTAAGCTTTAATTTCGTATTTGTTTGTCAGCATTGATGTTTGTTTGCATCTATCTGCCATTGTATATCGCCAAACTTTATAATGTAGGCTCAGGCCTCAAAACTCCCGGCGGACATGCCCACCGTCACAGCATGTGATGTCTGCGCAAAGTACCATCTAGATCGGTCATATTTGTCCGCCGAGAAACAAAACAGGAACTAGCGATACAAATCGTCATTGCATAGCACAAACAATTATTGCAATAATATATTTTCCAGCGCATTCTAGCGCGCATGTAAAAAATGTGAATACTGTATCCCTTAGCTTCCATTCAAGGAGGAAAACTTTCGATTTTAATGTTGCTTCAAGGATTGATGACATTGAATCAGCATAACAAAGGTGAATTCTTTGCTAAGAATCGGTAGGAGTACAGGTACTTCTGCACTAATCACACGCAATTTAGTTCAAGTTTTACGTCACAATATCTGGCTTTGATCTCCGAGTAGGCTAATGATGATACGGCAAGGTTGGTTACTAAATTAGATTATACGAGTACGCTATTACAGCAAGATGCAACAAAATTTGTTAAGTTTTGGTATTACAGTAAGAAAGAAAAGACCAAAGGAAAATTCACTTTCGCTCACATGACACGCAAAAATAAACTTAAAGAAAAAAGCCTGTAAAACTTTGCACAGCAGAGTTTCACAGTTTCAGAGTTTGCACACAGAGTTTCAGAGTTAGAAAATAGTAGCGTCATTGTAGCAATTTTCCGATTCCTTCCCAGAGTATTGTGACGCAATAAGCCACACGACCTCGTTCGGGGGAAGTTAATCAGTTATAATATGTGACGTATTGACCAGCTACACGGCGCTTTGACTCTTCAAGCGCAAGTCGTTGGTCTGATGAAAGCCTTTCAGAGTGACTTTACTGATTTTTTAAAAAGCCTTCTAAAACCGTAGTTATAGTTCTGAAATGGCGAAGAATTATTATCAAGATAAAGTGATTAAGCATGACGATCGACGGCTAAAACTGGTGTGTCCGCCGTGAGACTTGATTTGTCCGCCGAGATAGCTACTCAGACCGGACAGTGGACACGTTTGTCCGCAGTCAACAAAAACGAGTTTCGAGGCCTGTAGGCTACTTCGAATTATATGCTAGTCACTTTGAACTTTAGCTCTTAATACGCGTAGATACTAAACTGAGCGAACTGCACCTCGTTATTGACACTCCCAAGAAAAAACAAAGCGGAAGAAATCAAGAAAAACGTTTTTCAATCGTTGTCACAATGCTTCAGTGGCACCATGCTGGCGTTTATCAGCTACGGTACCGTACTTCTGTTTCTTTTGTTATCTTGGGAGCAGTGCTCTTGTTGCAACAAGTACCGTATTATAGATCTTTTAATTGAGATCGATCCGCAATGAAGGTCAAACTAATGCAAATTTGAACTTAAAAACATTTGCTTTAGGATTTTTTTTTAAATAATTTGCGGGGGGCAGCCACCCCGAGCTAAATTCACGGGAGGGCACCGCCCCTCCGAAGTCGGCGCCTATGCTCTCAACCAGGGTCTTCAAACCCCAAGGAGTCTGCAAAACGTTTTCAGGGAGTCCGTGAAAGTTTCCGAAATGACGATAAATTAAGATATTTAGAGATTGATTGATTGATTGTGCTGTATTTAATACAAGTGATTCTCAAACTGTGCGTCGCAATGCCTTAGTGCAACAGTGCGTTTTTTTGGAATTTCAAAAGGTGTCACACAAAGGTTCGGCTTGCTAACTTAACAAAATTCATATTTAAAAAATTTAACTTTATTATAAATATAAGGCTACGTATGTTCAACTTAAATTTTTTGGAGACAGCAGAATTATCGATCAATGCTTATTACTTAATTCAGAAATGCAATGGTTGGTCAACATCTTACCAGCCAAGATTGCCAAGTGTTTTTTTTTTTAATTTCCAATTTTTAATTTTTTAATTCCCAATTGCTGCTGAAAAGCAACCCAAAAACAGACCAAAATATGACAAATTTTTACAAAATATAGCAAAATCGAAAAAATTTCAGTGAAAATAGAATTTGTTTGTTTGTTTATCTTTATCCTGCATTGCGGGAAAGCGGACTTGAGCGCTATGCATCGGTGTACGACGCCTTCCGACATACACCTGACCCACGCTGCACCTGACGGCAATGTCAGTTTCCGGTGGTCTACTCTACTTATGACTTAAATTTGGTACTACCCATTACTCGAAATCGATCACTGGGTAGAGGCAATTATCGTAAAGTTTCTTGCCCAGAGAAACAACAGCAAGTGCGGGTGGCTGGAGTCGAACATGCAGGCTCTCGACTGCGAACCCAACGCGCTAACCACTCGGCCACGGCTGCCGAATAAAAATAACCACGACGGCTAAAATTTTCTCGTGACTTTAAACAAAACTAGCCCAATTCTGCCAAAAAGCCGTGAAACTGGCAACTTTCATTCTAGCACTCACAGTTTGTTATAACTGTAAATACAACAAAATATTGGTTCGGTTTTGAATTTTTATCCTCAGAGTGACAAAGCCTTGATGTATTATTCCTGGTAGTTTTGCATACTTGTAGTCTTGTAGTGTAGAGGCTCCTGAGTCCTGACGCAGGGCCAGTTACCGAGATTGGCAGAGTAAAGTTTTTCGATTTTTCAAATGTTGTTGTCGGAGAATTATTCCATTCACTGGGTGCTGCTGAATGGAGAGCAGTCCTGAAATGCGTTGCTCAAGTGTACATCCCGAGAGTCGAACCAGCGCCGTGTAATCTTAAGTCAAGCGCGTAACCACTGAGTGATTACAAATGAAAAAAGGAAGAAATTAGTCACAAGAGTCACAAAATTTTTATTGATTTTCGAAAACTAGAAAAACTTTAAATCAGGATTTACATTACCAACATTTAATCGTGAGTTCTTGCAAGCTTGTTTCTTTAAAACTTTACGAAACATTTTTAGCATGAATGTTTGTGGCTCATAGCGGCTGCATCGGTTATGTAACAACACACCAGAGTGCATAATTGAGGTCATCATCTTGCTTGAGTGAACAGGAAAATAGCCTCTGCCTTTTTGTTTAGTGTTGTTCAGTTGTGACTGAAGCTAGTTTGATGTAGAATGTATTATATTGTTACGTTTTTATGTCAACTCTATCAGTTTCATGTATTCAAATTCATGTGCTTTTTGACTATTTTCTTTCTCTTATTACGCCTTAGGTGAGATTCACACCAAACATACATAACTGTCTTCAGCATACAAAACGTCGCATCTAAAATGGCGCATGTTTATTTCCTTTTACTATTCACACCAGGAATACAATTTCTTGCTTCAAAGGAAACAAACATGCACCACTTTTCATGCAACGTTTTGTATGCTGAAGATAGTTTTGTACATTCGGTATGAATGTTTCCTTAATGTGCTGTGTGTAGGGAATATAAATCTTGAACAATAGTTGTGCTGAGGCTAAAAATAGTGCCTAATGACCTACGTTTAAATTTCTGCAGATTGGGAGTGGAGAAATTCAAAACAGTTTTTTGATACATAAAAAAATTGACCTCTGTTAACTTATGCTCAGGCTTCTGTTGAAAAGAACGGTAAAGATTTTATATTAGAATCCATGAATTAGGATGCAGTGAAACAACATAATCAAATAGAAGATAATGTGGATTGAGTTTTAGAAGTGATTTTGCAAGTTTGGTATTAAGGTGAATGTGCAGTTGTGATAATAGAATGGAAAAAGAATAACCGAACACGCAATGCTTGTATATGCTCAAAAAAGCCCATTTTTGGCGTGGTCCGGAAAAGCATGATGGTGGCTGGCACTTTTTTGGCAGTGGCTATTTGACCGGCTCCGGTCTTTGAATCTGAAACACTATTTGACCGGTCATGACGTCACTACATAAGCACTTTTTTTTTCTCTTTCAAAGCAAAAGACGATAAGCGCCTTAAGTTTTAAATTCAACACGTTTTTTTCAACTAAATCTGTGGCGCATACGTAACAACTCGGGCTGCCATTCTAGAGGGAATGAGTTCGATTCTATCCGGAAGCGTTCTTTTTCTAAATTTTTGAAAGTGGAAAGTTGTCTTGAAGGGTTGGTTGAGATGATGATTTGAAACTTGACTGATTGTTGTGCGACAATGAGACTGGATTTAATTTTTAACTTCGGACTTCAGCGAAACGTAATCTTATTAGAAGCCTATTAGAAGTGAATGTCTTCTGAGACACCGAGACCTAACCCTGGCACGCCGTCAGCAAGAAGCGGTTGACTTGATCACATCGAAAATTTTGTTTGAGAATTATTAAAATAAAGTTCAACCAGCCTCATGTTTAAAAAGAATATATATTTCGCTACATAATGAGCATCTTCAGTTCTTATTCAAATAGAATCTATTTCTATTTCTATTTGAATAAGAACTGAAGATGCTCATTATGTAGCGAAATACATATTCTTTTTAAACATGAGGCTGGTTGAACTTTATTTTAATAATTCTCAAACAAAAAGCCTATTAGAAGGTGTGATTTTTTCAGAGAATTTGTGCTAAGAAATGAAAGGAATTTGTTAAAAATAAAGACTAGAAAAAATATTTTTAATTCGTTTTAAAACTTTTTTATTCACTTGTTGATTCATTCATATCAGTTTGTATCCTTTTGTAGAAATATTAAAAAAAAAAAAAAAAAAAAAGCTTCCGGATAGTATCGAACTCATTCCCTCTAAAATGGCAGCCCGAGACGTTACGTATGCGCCACGGACTCAGTTGAAGAAAATGTGTTGAATTTAAAACTTAACGCGCTTATCGTCTTTTGCTTTGAAAGAGAAAAAAAAAGTGCTTATGTAGTGACGTCATGACCGGTCAAATAGTGTTTCAGATTCAAAGACCGGAGCCGGTCAAATAGCCACTGCCCACTTTTTTTGACAGATTGCACATCACACAGCAGCCTAAGATGATTGAGAGTGTACGGTAGCTCCAACAGGCTCTCTTCACCTCATTTTTACATTCACTTTTATAGCATATACAAGCATTGCATTGCTTGCTCTAAATACTATTATTTTTAGAGCAAGTAATGAATTTCAACCACAATGCAAAGTTGCTTAAACTGTTGTTTGGTTGTGTTACTCATACTGAACAACAGTGCAAGATCAAAAACTCGATAAATTCACAATATCCAGCTAGTAGAGTGTTAAATTGATTCCTAATTAAGAACTAATAAAAAGAGGGAGATATTCGTCTTTCAACAACATCAACAAAAAGATAAACGAGAAAAAACATATATAATACTGTAGGTAAGAAGCACCAACAAACCTTGCAATTTTCTGGTCAAAGTTCTTTTTATATACAAAAACACACAAATGTTTAAACGTTGTATAAACAGTAAACAGTGAAAAAAAGTATAGATAAGCACTAAAGTAACTAATACAAACAGTTAAATGCGACGTTAACCAGTTAAATATGACGTTATTAAAACAGATGAATTAGTTTTATCCAGAATTTATCAGAATATCTTAGTGAAGGTTTTTAAATAATTCAAATGACTTGTTTCTTATTGATTGCTCTATTTCACTCCAGAGCTTAACTGAGACCTGAGATACTGATACATGGTTACAACTTAGTGAAATAAACTCTAATGCTAACTGCTACTCAAAAACATTGCCAATACACTCTCAAAAAATCAAATGCGAAATCAAAAAAAAATCATGGTTACTTTAAAGCATTAAATCAACTGAATCTTATTTTATCATTGCCTTTTAAGACTCTCCAAAAAAAAATTCGGAAAGCTTGTCATATTTTAAATATTCTCTTGTGTGTAGTAAATTTTAATCGCCCTTGTTACAAGCGTTAATTAAAGTTGTAGGCCTACATTGTACCTTCGGCTTTCGTTTTCTAGTTTTAGAGCTGACTCAATGACTGATATAGGCTAGTCTTTCGCTGCTTCCTGTCTGTTGTGAAATCTAGATTGTTATGGTGCTATTATATTCATATTGTTTATAAAAATTGTACCGTACTACTATCGCAACAGACAAAATAAAAGATTTCTTTCTTACAAAATCTACAAAACACAAACTCAGTTGCGCGGAAAAACGGTGAAACTGGCAGCACTAGTTGTCTGCAATTGTGAGTATGACGTCACTTACAGCTGTGAAGTGATACCTCCTGATATGTGATTGGTCAATCTAAGAAAGCAAAACGGGTAACCTGTCATCAATTTTTGACAACATGTGCGAAGAGGGAGAAACAAAAAAAATTATTTTACCTGTTGTGAGAATAATACGATCCAAATATAATTAACAATTCAAAAAAATGGCGTCATTGAGAATTAAATTTCACCACAGCCAGGAAGCAGCAAAAGACTATATTTATATAACGTTCAACAAATATTCAAGAAGGAAGAAGTTTGCTGCAACGATACCAGGGATATCTTGAAACATTTCCCTGAACGATACTCAAGCAAAATCATCTTCTTTTTTTGCAAATTTAAAGCCAAAAATCTCTCTCTCTCCCTCTGATAACCTTATAGGTTGGGCTACCACACTCGGGATTATTTTTAGTTTAGGTCATCGCATCATAGTTTATAAATATCGCATCAATCATTATACGGTATAGCCTAATTTGCGTAAGTCATCATTCCACAACATAGCAGTGATCTAGCTCTAAATAAAAAAACAACAAGAGATAAAACTGTAAATCATTGTCGTCGGCGTCTACTGCTCTTGTCCGAGCATTGATTTCGAGCAGAACTGTGTATAGGCCTTGGTCACAGCGGTAAACCATAATCTCTTCGTGGGAAAATTGTAACATAAGATTCTCGGATCCATTCGTCTGTATGTAATGACCGAAAAAGAAACACTCCTTTGAAACGTCTATTTAAAAAGTGTATTTCTGTAAAATTAGCCCGCGGCTATTGAAATTGGAGTGCAACACCGTACACCACTAAAAACTTGTCACTACAACAAACTACTTAGATAAAAGACGGAAATTTTGTCCAGCTAGCAATCAATAAGCAAAACAGTTAAATAAGCTACCAACTTCCAAGTAACAATTTTAAGAATGATCAAAATACATGGCAATATCTCAAACGCACATAAGCAGTTAATGTTACGCACTAATGAAAGGAATTGTGAAGCAATTCTCAACATGTGTTCAAAGGCGATGATGCAATGTACTAAGCAGTTAATGTTACGCAATAATGAAAGGAATTGTGAAGCAATTCTCAACAGGTGTTCAAAGGCGATGATGCAATGTTTCATCAGGTCTTACGAACGATGGTGCAATCTTGCATCATTTTTTAGGAAAAATTCCATGACGTAATACGCTAAGATTCAGTAGACCTGAACGGTTTTATATAACGTTTGATTTGAAAATTGTCCGTAACAGGCCTATATTCTGTGCATAGAACAATTTATTTTGTGATTAGAGTCAATGAAAACTGAGTTTTTGAAGACCCAGTCTGAAATGGAACACTTGAGGGCGAAATTCTCGTTGCATATAGAGAGAGAGAGAAACCTTTTATTTTGTCTGTATCAACAGTAGTATACGGTACAAATATAAGCCGGTACAAATATATTCAACAACATACAGGAAGCAGCGAAAGACTATATTAGTCATCGAGTCAGCTGCTCCTGAATTGTGATAGCACGAATTTAGAAAAAAGTAAAGAAAAAGCAAGGATATGATTAAATATATAAAAAAAGAAAAACTGAGGAGGACGGAAGGCCGAAACGGTGTGCACTGTCTGCAGTCTACTACATTTTTTTCAGTTTTACAAAAAAACAAAAGCATGCATACAATTTTATTAAGTTAAGTTATCAACACTTGCAACAAGGACGATTTAAACTTTAACTTACTAAATTCAGAACGAGAAAAGTTTCTCAAGCTTTTAAATTAGAACAAAGGTGAAAATATTTTGTCCACCCGTTAGCTCAGTAGTTGCCCTCCCAACTCAAGATCAAGCGCCGCTGGTTCGGCTCTCGGGGTGTGCGCTTGAGCAACACATTTCAGGACTACTTTCCATTCAGCGACATCTACTGGATGGAATAATTCTCCAGCAACAACAACACTCCAACAATCGGAAAATTTCACTCTTTTAATCTCGGTACCGGTAACTGACTCTACGTCAAAAGCCTCCACAGGTAGGCTATGCAAAACTAACAGGAATAGAGCTTATTAGGCTATAAAGTCTTTTCAATCTGAGGATAAAGATTCAAAACTAAGCATTCACTATAAAAATCTTCTACTACATGTGTATGCTTATAATCGTAGGCTATAAATAGTGATGGCATTAGATAAATTTCTTAAGTTATTATTACTTATTTGCATCAATGTTCCGGCGGGTCGATTGCCCTCTTGATTAGAATTGAAATTGTGATGAATTTTGTAACTTGGTTGGTTGAATTAAGCAACGTTGAATTTGCGTTCTTTCACTGTTATACGTTACGTGGCGCGCCTTCTGACCAAGACGTTTAATTTCTGATTGTCGCATTTGCCGCGTGCCGGGAGCCGTGGTTTCTGGAGAGTATTTGCCATTGTGTGTTGAGTTTCATTTCATTATCGAACAAAGCAAGCTAGAGAAATGAATGTGTACCACGGATTTAAGTTGTCGTGTTAAAGCCATTGTAAGTTTATACAAAATCAGGTTTTTATCCCAACTCGCGCTCAATAAATCAAAAAACAACAAGAAACAATTGCAAGTATGATTCAGGCAGACCGAGGAGGGATTGTAGGTAGGCAGTGAGCACCTACTCATGTAACCAAAAATAAAAACCTGATAATTGGACAACTGAAGTAAAGAACTATAAAGTATCTAAATAACGAAATAAAAGAATTAAAAGAACTAACAAAATTGACAGAATTGAAAGAACAAGAACTAAAGGACTAACTTAAAGACTAACAAATTTAAATTTCAAACAAGGAAGACTTCTGAAGGGGTGGTCAGCACATCCCTGCAACGAAAGGACTTTAATATAACCGTACTTTAATTGTGTTGTAAACTGGAACTCTATTGTACCGGAGCCTAATTGTGTATAATAACTTGTGTAAAATACTGTATTGTTTGTCAAAAGACTTGCTCCACCGTAACTCAGAGAGCGGTAAGTTACTAATTAATGTTGGTTACGCTGTCCATTACGTTACGTATGTCGATATTACTGTGTGTAGGCTGTAGTATACAGTAGTGTAATTTCTTAAATTGATAAATGGAAGGTGACGGTGGCCATCCGGTGTCTCGTACGCTTCCCGTTGGCAGTGGGACAGGGGGCGCTGCGTCTGGGGGTGGTGCGGCGGAACACCCGGGCGTTGGGCAGGTGTATCCTCAGGGGGTTCATGGCAGCCTTACCCATGCTGATTCCAGTGCAGAAGCTGTGCTCAGGGACGTCAGACACAAAAAAAGAGAGGTGCTGCAGGGGGTTGGAGAATTAAGGAGAGGTCTCCCCATGGTACATGATGAAGCGTTGCTAGAGCGGGCCTTGGTTGATATGGCGGAGTTAGAGGGCAACTTTGGAGAACTGTTAGAACTTGCGAATAAACTAAAGGATAGCACTATGATATCTGAAGCTACAGAACAGGTCAGGTCAGAGATTGAGGAATTGAGACGTACTATAAAACAGAAGCAAATCTCCAAGGTAGATACAAAATTAGGTACAATAAAAGGAAAATCAACCACCAGTGCCTCGAGTAGTCGCTCGCGCCGTTCAAAAGAAGAAGAGATTGAAATCCGGCTCGAAATGGAAAAGTTGCGGTGGAAAAAACAGATGCGGGTGAACAAAGCCAAAGCAGAGGAAGCCGAAGCCAGAGCCGAAATTGAAATGCAGATCAAGGCAGCCGAACTGAGAGCAAGGCAAAGTAAGCTTGACTTGTTTTCACAATGTGGATCGGACCAAGGGTCGGAGCGCGGGCAACGACGGCCTACGGCCAGTAGTCTCGGAGTCACCGACTACATCCCTACAGCGATAGAAAAGGTCCAGAGGTGGGACGCTGACATTATCAATCCGCCTGGGAGATCCCATGACATTCATGGGGCCGCTAGCATAGATGCCCAACCTAAACAGAGCCAGGCTAAACAGGAGAATTTAATGGAACCGCCACATAGAGAAACTCCCCTAAGAAAGCTCTTTCCAGGAAACGCCCTCACAAACAAGTATAGAACGTGGACTAAAGATAATTTTTTGGCAAAACCGCCCGGGGGACCCATGGGGCCGCTGAAAGAGAACCTCATTATGATTATCAACGTGATTTTTATAGAGAGAAGGTTGTGAAACCGTCACAAACATGCCCCTTAACTGTAAGGAAAGATCTTAAAGGTGAGAGATGTAATTCACCACTAGTTAAAGATGATGGCCGTGAAACTAGATATGTTATGACATCCCCGCCAGGGCTTAATGCAAACAGAGGTGCTGAGGATCAACAAAACTGGTTCTATAAATATCATAATTGTCGCACTTTCTATGACAGGGCCGCATTGATCAACTATGACGGCAACAACATGCCATTTATATTTTTTAAAAACCGTATTGAATCACTAATGGAGAGTTGCCCATTTGAGGGAAATCGGCTGACTTTGCTACAGGCAGCCTGCGTACGTAGCGCCGCGCAAACCATCTCAAACTTAGCATCGGATACTTCTGGTTGGAGCGAAAAGGAAAGGATCGATATGTCGCTGGATCGCTTGTCCCAGCGCTTTGGTGTTAGAGGCGGATTTCTCGCGGAGCCGGAGATTCGGCGGATACGGCATGGCAATAAATTATCTGGGATGTCATCATCCTCAATAAAGGAATTCAAAGACGAGCTGGCTCAGTGTACCCTCTTCGCTAGAGCGTATAACCAGCGTCATCAGCTAGAAGGACGTTTTGTACTAGACTTAGCAGGTCGATTACCTGGATATGCGAAGAAAGACTTTTTGTACTATCTGAAAGAGCAATATGGTAGCACCGAGGAACCAAGCTTCCAAAGCCTAATGGATTTCGTAAATTGCGAAGAGACGTGTCGCTCTACGGACTTCGCCATACGCTTAATGGAGGAAGTCGTTGCTAGAAAAGATACAAAACGGTCGGCAAGTGATAATCACATTATGCGTATTCGTCAAACCTCAGCACAGCCTGTCAGAAATGTCACCCAAGGTAGCAGTCGCGGGTCTGGCTTTTGTTCTGGGAGCCGAGAAGAAACGTTTGGTAGCCGCTCTTTTAAGGGTACGAGGAAGGACATACTTTGTATCTATTGTGAGAGTAGGAATAAGCAAGAGCGTCACAGACTACCCAATTGTCCTGAGTTCCTAAACTTGACGCCGTCGCGACGCCGAGATGTCATCGCCACGACTGGTCGTTGTCTAAACTGCCTACGTCTAGGACACGAAGCAAAAAACTGCACCCAATCATGTAATTGTAGGCGCTGCGGCGAACATTTCCGATTTAAGCACTATTATCTACTGCACGACGCCTATGTGAATCCTCAAGGAACATCGGGCAATGGCAATGATCTTAGAACGGCACCTGCCGTCACTAATCGTAGCGTAAGCATCGCTCATAAGAGGGCAGTGTTTAATCGTGTCACGGCTGCGCGGGTCATAAACCCATCTAATGGAGAGACCACTCTGGTTTACTGTCAACACGACCCAGGCTCTCAGCTCACATTTGTTTCAAGCCGATTGGCTAAAGAATTGTATCTAAAAGCCACGGATAATGTATCCTTCCGCATGGACACTCTAGCAGGCAAACAAGAAATACACTCTGATCTGGTTAAATTTAATATCCAATCCTTAGTTACTGACGAACTGTATGGTGATGTGGAAGCAGTGGTAAATGCACCTTGGAGTGACCATGTCGAAACATTGCCGCAGCATCAAGACTTAAATAGGTTTTCACATTTCGATAATGTTGAATTGATTTCGTTACCTAACAAAATGTCGGTCGATATTCTAATCGGGAATGACCATGCTTACTTGATGCGAGTATTAGAAGAACGTGTTGGCATGACTCGGGAAGAGCCCCATGCTATTTTAACCCCACTGGGCTGGCTGGCTAGTGGAGGTCGAGGTTCTATGATCTCTGGTGATTCTAAAGTACGTCGTGTTGCCATTAATGGTAACGTCGCTGAGGAGTCACTTAGTCTTGACAGTTTTGATGCGCAGGAGATTGAAATCAGTCGTTTAAAACATGTAATAAAGGATTTAACCCTAACAGATGAAACGATAGAACTGTCCCGCAATGATGTCATAGCACAAAAATTTGTTGAGACGCAAATGAAAGTTGAAGATGGGAGATTTGAAATGCCCGTACCTTTAAAAACCGACTTTGAATTACCGGATAACCACTCTTTGGCTTTTGACCGTGTTCTGAGCTTACGACGAAAGGCTTTAAAGTTGTTAAGTTGTGACGGCCTGCCGGAGTCGATCGATGTGGTAACAAAACGTCTTGCTTCGAGCGAAGCTGGCGCTGATAAACAGTGCCTGAAGGAGTTGCGCTCTCTAAAAAAGTATCGTCCTTGTGTGGACACACGGGGGAGACTTCGTATTGAAGGTCGATTGAGTAAGTCTCCCGAAATAACTGTCGATGCGAAGCATCCTCTTATTTTGCCTTCGAGGCACGCATTGACACGGCTAGTTGTCCTTGACGCTCATTGTGATAGCTATCACTGTGGTGTGCAACAGACACTGTTATCTACTCGTCAACGTTTTTGGATTGCAAACGGTAATTCCTCGGTGAAACACTATTTGCATGACTGCGCTCCATGTGCCTTAGAGAAAGCAAAGCCTATCAGGCAGCTTATGTCGGATCTACCATTACCACGAACCACGGCCTATAACAAACCCTTCTTCAACAGTGGCGTAGATTATTTTGGTCCAATGACGTTTGTGGAGGGAAGAAGCCAAAAGAAAGCATAGGGATTGTTATTTACCTGTCTTGCGAGTAGAGCAATCCATGTGGAACTTGTGACGTCACTATCTTACAGTGAATTTGTTTTAGCATTTATCAGATTTGTAGACTTGCGTGGATCTATACGTAACATGTACTCAGATAACGGGACCACATTTCAAGCGGCAGCTAAAAGACTACCAGAAATTTTGGAGTCTTCTGAAATTCAAACTTCTTTGCGAAAAAAGGGAATTAACTGGGAGTTCATTCCTCCGTATGCCCCGGCCCAGGGAGGGGCCTGGGAAGCAATGGTCAAGCAATTCAAAATTGCCTTTTCCCACGTTATTGGGAACTCATCACGGAAACCCAACTTTGTTGAACTTCTTACATTTACTGGTAGTGTCACAAGAATAGTCAACGAAAGACCTTTAGTCCCTGTCTGTGATGACCCTAAGGATTCTACTGTTATCACCCCAGCCGCCCTCCTTAACCCATTCTTGAGCCCATTTTCATCAGTAGGAAATCCTCATGACCGAGATGAGTTACGGAGAGACTATAGGTACAACCTGGCTCTATCTCACAGTTTCTGGGAGAAATGGATCTCTTTCTATTTACCTTCCCTGCAGGGTAGAAAAAAGTGGGCCAGTTTGGTGGAAAACCTACAGCCTGGCCAATTAGTGGTGGTTGGTTCTCCAGAAGATATAACTAAGAGAGGAAGGTACCGTCTGGGGAGAGTCCATGAGATCATCCCCCAAATTAGAAAAGGAAAACCGATTGTCAGGCGCGTCAGGGTGGCAGTCTCAGTGGTGGATGAGGCATCGGGTGAGGTCAAAGTGGACCTGGTCCTAAGGGATATATCGTGCGTTGCTCCTGTGGGGAATGCTTGACTGCGTTCAGGACCCGGCCACGCCCTGGTCTGTTGTTAGCTGGTGTCGTCGAGGCATCTGTACCACCCTTGCCTTTCATTTAAATTTGTAGTGTATTGTAGATATGTACCGCGCAAATCTGTTATTAACCTGCGTATTTCTATGTGTCATCCGCAGGACTCCAATATGCGTAACTCAACAACATGTCTTAGTAACGTATGCTCTACAGCAATCTCAGTCATCGGCCTCGTTATAAGTAGCTAGTTAGTTAGGCCTACTGTGTAATGCATTTGATTTGTTTGCTATTGTGTGTTTCATGCAAATGATGTAAATGCTAACCGTGTAAGTATTCGCAAGCGATCTCAGTAATTTGCGTCATTATAAGTAGCTAGTTAGGTACTGTGTAGTGCGTCTGAGTTGTTTGCTACTATGTGTGTCTCATGAAGCTAACGTAGATATTAATCGTTAATCGTGTACGTATTCGCCAGGCCATTGTGGCCAGGGTGTCCAAGTGCCTTGCACTGCTATCAAAAGATAATCACCGTTTTTGTGTAGTTTTAATGTACATACTTTCTGTGTATTGCATGTCGGGAATCGACCCTTCTACTTCAACCTTTATTTAATTATGTGCCATAATTAGGGGCCGCAATGTTCCGGCGGGTCGATTGCCCTCTTGATTAGAATTGAAATTGTGATGAATTTTGTAACTTGGTTGCTTGAATTAAGCAACGTTGAATTTGCGTTCTTTCACTGTTATACGTTACGTGGCGCGCCTTCTGACCAAGACGTTTAATTTCTGATTGTCGCATTTGCCGCGTGCCGGGAGCCGTGGTTTCTGGAGAGTATTTGCCATTGTGTGTTGAGTTTCATTTCATTATCGAACAAAGCAAGCTAGAGAAATGAATGTGTACCACGGATTTAAGTTGTCGTGTTAAAGCCATTGTAAGTTTATACAAAATCAGGTTTTTATCCCAACTCGCGCTCAATAAATCAAAAAACAACAAGAAACAATTGCAAGTATGATTCAGGCAGACCGAGGAGGGATTGTAGGTAGGCAGTGAGCACCTACTCATGTAACCAATCAGACAAAGCTGACCATATACAAAACAACGAAATAGTACAAACTGCAAATGCACATAGAATCACTTTTGATGTCGTCAGTTAAAGAGCTCACTGAAAATCTACTGTTGCCAATTCAAATAGACTACAATGAGTGTTGGAAGAATTAAAAGTATTCAGAACGATAAATCATAAAAACAATAGGACGACATTAGGTCTGATATAAAGCGATTTGAGAAGTACATGCTTTGTTGATAAACGAAAATATGTTTTTCTTTATACAAAGCATCAAATGTTGCTACATTATTCATCACCAGCAGTAATGTTGACAGCTGAGTCTATGGGGGCTACTTTTGAGTCCGGACCCGGGAGCATTTTAGGGGCCCGTAACTTTTCCAAGAGGCCCGGAAACTTAAAGAAACCACCCCATGTCTTTTGGATATGGTGCATTTAGAAGTTTCTTAGTTTGGGCTCCAAAGATCTCATTGGTATCGGGCAAAAATAATCCTATCAACGGCCGTGTTTATCACTTAGTATTCACAGGCACTGACATAACGAGACAAATTGTGCAATATCCTAAAAGGAGGATTGTAAGCAACACCTAATCGCTTTATATTGGAAGATCTCAATTTGTTCCATAACTGAGATGCTTAAAACGCCATAAAAGAAGAGCGACATACAATATTTTTACAGCGGATGAGCAATTTAGCAAAATGCGATTTTGCATTGTTTGCAGCACAGTTGGCTGCTGAGAGCGTAGGCTACCTGCCTTGAAATATCATTTTTATCTGAGAAAGAATTCTCAATAAACACACCCAAGTATTTTACAGGATCTATAAACACAATTTTAGATTTACTAGGTCTTAGATGTAGTAGGCTAGAGGAACACGTGAAAGATAAAAGTTTTTGGGAAAGAACGACTTTTTCGAACTTTTTCCAAACGACTTTTTCGAATTGAAAGCAGACTAATTTCATATTCAACAGCATACTTCTGGCAAACATCTATAGTTCAGGCCCTTAGGGGAATCTTTAGGCTAAATGTGTTACACGTTGTTTTTTTGCATATTTTTGCAGTTGGTCAACCCAACTTTGATTTTAGTGGGTGCCGCAACTTTTTGGGTCACGTGATCACCCCCTAATCGGGGATTTCCCCAGAAATCACGTTTTAGCTCTTTTTACGGCATTTTTGTGCAATTACATATTTGATTTTTGCATATTTTTACTTAAAAAGCACACACAAATAAGTGAGACTAAACAAACACAACATAATTTGACTGGTGACGTCATTATGACGTCATCAATTTTTTTTTTTAACCTATTTTGGTGGTTTGCTGTTGGTTTTGGTTGGAGTACCGGTTACTAGAACCATTTCACAATTCCCAGAAGTAGTTTCGTCATGATTGCATCTTTTATGACGTCATCATTACATTATTAAGACTGGACAACTTGAAATTCAGGAACCAAATGTAAGGTTATTCCGAAAAAAGCGATCAACTACTATCATTATAAGTTTTGCAAATGCTTAAAATTTTGAAATTGCAAGCAATAACAATAATACCAGTACAGTATGACGCAATAATGACGTCATCAGGGGTATAACCAGAAAAGCAACTACCAGCCATGCCACTTCAAAATTTAAAATAATATGTAATTATGATCTACAAATCAAATGAATAGGCCTACACGACACCAAATTATGCAATGTCTGAATCTTAACACTGTGAATTCAAGATGAAAAAATTAGCGGTTTTCTTCCTTTTTGTGATCACACGAGGAAACCTCAGATATGTCCAATGTTTGATTGCTAAGAGCTGTATCTAACGATGTAACAACAATCTTAGACAAGTTTGGATCGACTGAAGTTATCACAGCTTGTTGAACCAGTTGATATAACGCAGTTTTGTTGCTGTCATTTTTCAAAAACTCAGACCAGTTGAGAGGAAGACGAGTATTACTTGTGACAGCCACGTAACATCCAGATCGTTGCTTGTTTCTTGCAGAAGATTTAATGTTATTTTTCAGATATACATCGTAGACAATGTCAACACGATTGTACTTTGCTGTCTTGTCAGTAACGTAAGGGATAACGATTTAAAAAATGTATTCTTCAAATGGTTTCACATTACCTCCGGGTTTTATTATTTGCATGAGTGCCGAACCGTCTATAACATAGACGTTGCAACTTGGTACAGTACATTGTGGACATCCAAAACGTTCTAAAACTGTGAGGAGAGCCGGTTTTGTTGTAGATCTCAAAGAACCGTTCGCAGATAATGCTATAGCTGGGTACAATGATACTTCGTGCTTGAAGAACAGCTTTGAGAGCAGGCCAGCAAGCATCTTTGCCACGAACATAGCTTGAAACAAACACTCTATGAAGAAGGGATGATTTATATTTGACTATGGGTTGTGTGTTCTTCTTTGGTGTTCGCGTTTTGCCGAACAAGTCTAACGATACTTTGGTTATCGGTTCTCCAAAATTTTCATCTTCAAGAAAACTGGAAGATCCAAACGATTCAAATTTTGTTTTCCCAAAGTTATGCAGGTTTAGAAGCTGTTGCACACCTTCATCATTGGAGGCTTGCCTTGAGCACATTGTCAAATGTTTTCCAGACGAGTCGGTGAAAGGGTTGCCAAGCTCTTCAAACGTTTGTACCAAACAAATCAATTCTTCACGAAACCTCTCGTGATAACCTTTACTTTCTTCGTGATGTAGCCATTGGAGTTTTTTGTCACTAAAGTCAATTTCATCATGAAATTTTGTCACCGTTTCTACAATCATTGGTTGAGAAATCATTCATCGTTTTAAAGCTTCTTCGTTTTGAAACAAATCTATAGTACTTCCTTTACCTTTAACAACGGCATTGCACTGCTCATGATTTTGGTCAAGTGCCATTGCAGAAAACCTCCTACCGGATTTTGTAACCACAAACTTCCCTTCAGCAAAATGTGTCTTCAAAGTGGAATCAGTTTGCTCAAATGCTTCAATATCACGAATGTGAACTGATGATTATCCAAGGAGCATAAAGGTTACGATTTAATGCAAAAAACCTAGGGCAAATGCTTTTCAGATACTTGCAGTACATTTTCCAATTTTGCAAGTGATGACCCCGATAATTGCTAACCGGACAGACGTGTGCTAGACAGGTTCCCCCAGTCCCAACATTGACCTTCGCTCATCACGGCTCCAACGCTCACAATGCCTGTCCCAAGCAAGCCTGTTAAGCAATGGAACTTCAGAATGGCTAACTGGGAGTGCTACAGCCTCCTCAGCAACGAAGCCACACAGTATATCCCATCCCCACACAACAACAACATGGAAGAAGCCTACCAGGACTTTTGTGATGCAATAACATCAGCGGAAAACACTCCATCCCCGCGGCCGACAAAAGAACGACATGCCGTGCTGGGATAAGGAGTGCGAAAGCCTCTACTGCGACTTCCTCCACGCCCCCCCAGGGCAACGATACCAACCGCTCAGCCACAGCCCTGTTAGCAAGGCTGGACTCAAAGAGGAAGGATTGCTGGACAGAAGCTGTTGAATAAATCGAATTCACGCACTCCAGCCGCATAGCATGGAGTATATTGAACAACCTAACTGGTAGATCACTTGCCTCTCGGCAACAATGTCCGGTTTCAGCAAATTCCATCGCCTCACAACTCGTGGAGAATGGGAAATACAAATCGAGAGACCGTGAATCAGACAGATCCGTCTTACAAGAAATGAAGGACCTCTGGAGGGTAAACGCCAGACGGGAACAACATCTCGGGTGAGTTCACCTCTGAGGAATTTTCCCCCGCCCTCCAGCACATAAAATCAGGTAAAGCCCTGGGCCTTGACCACCTAGGCCCGGAGTTGATACTCCATGCTGCTGCCTCCTTAAAGTCCTGGTTAAAAGACTTCCTTTCCTGCTGTTTGCGCCACCTGAGAATTCCCAGAATCTGGAGAAGAGCCCTTGTGGTTGCAGTTCCTAAGCCGAAGCCCCCAGGGGATCCGAAGAGCTACCCCCCAAACTCACTGCTCTGCATTCCTTTCAAGATCCTCGAGAGACTCATCTACGCCCGTGTCGAACCAATAATAGATCCGCAGCTCCCCCGTGAGCAAGGTGACTTCCGACACGGACGATTAACCGTAGATCAGGTCACGTTTATGACCCAAGACATTGAGGACAGTTTTTCGGCTAAGAAGAAGGCTGGCGCCGTATTTGTTGATCTCACGGCTGCCTATGATACGTAACCGTATGGCATAGCGGCCTTACCTGCAAGTTACTCCGTCTGCTTCCTGACAGACACATGGTCCATATGATGATGGAACTTGTGCAAAACCGCAGTTTTACCCTCACAACCTGTAGCGGTCGTCGAAGCAGACTACGCCAACTTAAAAACGGCGTCCCACAGGGCTCAGTCTTGGCTCCTCTCCCGTTCAACATATACACCTATGACTTCCTATACACCATCAGCATACCTCCAGAAATGGAAGCTACAGCTCAGCAAGGCAAAGACAGTGTTGGCGGCCTTCCACCTTAACAACCCAGAGGCACAGCGTGAGATAAACATCAACATTGATGGGGAACGCCTGCTCTACTGTGCCGAACCTACTTATTTCGGGATAACTCTGGACAGGTCACTCACGTACCACCGACACTTGGAGTCACTGCGCATAAAACTATCTACACGCAGGGTTGGAAGTAACTGTTACGGCCAATCTCTGTACAAATCAAACGTCATATAAAACCGTTCAGGTCTACTGAATCTTACGTCATGGAAATTCCTAAAAAAATGATGCAAGATTGCACCATCGCTCGTAAAACCTGATGAAACATTGCATCACCACCTTTGAACACCTGTTGAGGATGGCTTCATAATGATTATCATTATTACGTCACAGTATGAAAGTTATGCGTTTGAGATATTGAAATTTATTCTCGTCATTTTAAAATTGTTGATTCGAAGGTTGGTCGCATATATAACTGTTTGCTTGGTGCTTGCCAGCTGGACGAAATATCTGTCTTTATCTAAATAGTTTGGATTGTAGTGACAAGTTTTAGTGGTGTATCGCGTTGCACCTCATTTTCAATAGCCGCGGGCTAATTTTACAGGAATACACTTTTTGAATAGACGTTTCAAAAGAGTGTTTCTTTTCGGTCATTACATACAGACGAACGGATCCGAGAACTTTATGTTACAATTTTCCCACGAAGAGATTATGGTTTACCGCTGTGACCAGTAACGACTAATTGTCACTTTTCGATAGCGTTATTCGTTGCTTTCTGAATATCGAATGCTTATACCTATTCCTTTTAAAAATAAATATCGACTGCGCGTTATTCATTGCTTTTTTATGCAAGCAACGAAACCATTAGGCTATTCGTTTTTCACTAATCGATATTTAGGAGAACTGCTGAATCATTTTTGTTGTTGTTTACTTACTTCGTCGTCAAAATGAAATTACGAGATTTAGTTTTCGGATCACTATCTAACCTAGTCCCCTTCCGGTTTTCGAACTTTAAAGGATTAAGGAAAATTTTGTGACAACACAGTTCAGAAAAACCATGCCAGTGAGGGCCTTTCACAATGTTGCCAACTTTGCTGTTTTCGCGCAAGCTTAGGATTGTTTTTTTCGAGTTTACGCATTTTTTATTTGAGTTTGCGGTTGCTTGTTATTTTTTTAATTATTTTTAGTAATTGCTATTCATTGCTTTTTTTTAAGTATCGATAGCGAAAAGCCATTGCTTTTTTGGGCACTATCGAAAAGTCATTGCTTTTTGACTAACGACTTCTAACCCTGTCTACACGCGTCGCACTTTTGAGGCGATTGGCGGGTTCCGGCTGGGGAGCTGATGCCAAAACTCTTTTTATTGCTACCCTATCCCTTGTTCATTCCACCTCTGAGTACTGTCCACCAGTCTGGTGACGTAGTTCTCACACCAACCACGTTGATACCGCCATCAACGATGCACTGCATACTGTGACTAGATGACTGCGTCCCACTCCGACGGACTACCTACCCATCCTAGCAGGCATGCAATCCGCTGAGCTACGTCGTAAAGGAGCCACGATTTCTCTCGCTCGCCGCGCTCTGGACCCCGACCATTCCCTCCATGCAACATTCAAGCAACCACCATCTTCAAATCAGCGGCTAAAACCAAGACGCCTGTCATATTCTGTCTGTTTACTGGTGTATTATATACAGAAATAACATGCACTTCCACTGTGATTAATTACTGACAACAGAATGTACCTCCGGGTTACTTGCCAGGGTTGCCAAAAGATAATCTGGTATGCGGTCATAACCATAACACAATAATCACATTTCAATACACTACATCCCTTCCTTCTCGGTATAAAACGTAGTTTTTAAAGGCATTACTTCTTTTGATAAAAACCAATTTTACATTAAAGGATCATAACAGGTGATGAAAATCATGAGCACTTGAACCAAAAGACGCATCATCATTAGGTTTCGATTACGTAAGCATCATTCATGCAATCTATGGTATACACAGATTAATTTATCAGTACCAACATTTACTGTCAAAAGCAATATAGCCATACCCCAAAGATCATGATTAACACGTTTGCTTCTACTTTTTACACTTTGAACTTGAAATTGTCGTGGCGAACAATTAAATAGATTACCACTCAATTGACATGACGTATAAACAAATAGACATGCGTTTCAGAGCTAGTCTTTAAAACGAAAGAACAAAATGAATCATACGCATACTAGTCTGCATTCTTAATAGTCACTTCAGGTTACATAATCATTAAAGCGGGCAGGTTTACTGACATTACGTGTCGGACGAGTACGTACAGGTATTGAGGACTCATTCAAATCAGTGTTCACGGTCATGTCCGCAGGAGGTGAGTTTACATTTTCATCACTCGTGTTCAATTTTTTAAAAAACGACGAATTTCGTGTCAATTGAACCCCTTCATTGTTTTGTACTGTCACTTCCCCCCTTTCCTTCCTAACTACCTGTTGGGTAGCGCTATCAAAATTTGGAGAAAGTTTATTTGATTGTTGACTTTTAACCAAAACTTCATCTCCGACCCGAATATCTGAGTCGATAGCACGTCGCTTAAAGTCACTATATAGTTTACCGTCTATTTTACCCTTCCAGTCTCTGTCTCGAATTCCTTCATCAAAAATCTGAGGTTCTCGGCACAGTTCAGGTAATTTAGATTTCATTTCTCTGCGAAACATCATATAATAAGGAGTAGAACCTGTAGAAACTTGCGGAGTTGAACGATATGCCATTAGAAATTTGTTGATCTCATACCGCCAATCTTTCTTTTCAACTTGAGCAACTTTGATTGCCTTTAACAATGTTCGATTTTGTCGTTCCACCTCACCGTTTGCTTGAGGCCATAATGGTGTTGTTTTGCGGTGTATACTCCATATTCTTCTAGAAAATTCTCAAAATCATTCGATACAAATTGTGGACCATTATCAGTTCGCAATGAGTAAGGTACTCCAAACCTTGAAAACATGGGCAGAATCGCTTGAATCAATTTTTCGCTTGTGATTGATTTCAAGATTGCAATTTCGCAAAAACGACTAAAGTAATCTACCACTACCAAAATGTTCTCACCACTTGGTAACGGACCAAGAATATTTGTCGCACAATCTTGCCAAGACCCACTTGGTGGCAATACCCGAGCAATTGGTTCTGGTCTGCAAAAGTCGCTGGTGACTTGACATCCGTGACAAAGTTTACACATCTTTTCTGCATTAGCATCGATCTTTGGCCACCACACCTTTGTGCGTAATCGATTCTTTGTCTTGACAATGCCTTGGTGACCCTCGTGTGCCAAATTGAGCACCTTTTCACGCAAAGTAGCAGGTATAACGAGTCTTGTCCCTCTGAGCAACAAGTTTTCATATGTACACAGTTCATTTTTTACATGCAAAAAGCTTGTGTCTGTACACTTGGACCAATTTCCTGAATGAATATAGTCCCTAATTTCTGACAACTGTGGATCAGCAGCTGATTCTTGTTCAAGTTCTTTTGTAGATAAAGCGACTGGCGTACTTTGAAGAACAATAGATCTCACATAATCATAAGGTTCTTTCAAATCTTTGCTTTCTTCATAGGGCTCTTTATTTAGCCTTGACAATGCATCAGCAATGTTAGTTTTTCCTGGACGATAGATAACACTAAAATCAAACAATTGTAAACGCAATACCCAGCGTTCTATTCTTGCTGATGGTCTTGATTTATTCGTGTAAATGTATTGCAGGGGCTTATGATCTGTTTCAACTTCAAAATGTCTTCCAAATATATACAAATTGAATCTTTCACAAGACCAAACCAACCCTAGAGCTTCTTTTTCCGTTTGGCTGTACTTCTTTTCCTCATCAGACAAACTTCGAGATGCATAAGAAATGACTCTCCACACTCCATCTTGTAACTGAGTCAACACAGCACCTAGATCAACTGGAGATGCATCTGTCACAATTCTTGTCTTACAATCATTCCGATAATATGCCAATGTATCAGCCTTTGTGATCACTGATTTTAATTTCAAAAATGCATCTTGGTGTGCTTTATGCCATTCAAACTTTGCAATCTTTTTGGTCAAGGCCTTGCAATGGTTGCCAAATTTGGAATAAACTTAGCTGAAAACTGAACAAGACCCATGAATGATCTGACTTCACTAGCTGAAGTTGGAGGTTGTGCTTTTTGAATAGCTGCAATTTTCTCTGCACTGGGGCTTACCCCTTGTTGGTGCAAGCCATGTCCAAAAAATGTAAGCTTTGACATTCTAAACTGACATTTTGTTTTATTCAAAGTCAATCCAGATTTTAACAACTTTTCCAGTACCACATGTAATCGACTGTCATGTTTTGTCCTATCTTTTCCATAAATGACAATGTCATCTGCAATGTTAGCAACACCATCGCAGTTCTTTAATAAATCCCAAATAATTTTCTGATATTTTTCAGGAACAGAACTCAGTCTAAACATTAGCCTTTAATATCTGTATAGACCTCGATGTGTAACAAATGTTGTAATATGGCGGCTTGTTTCATCCAACATTATCTGATGAAAACCCCATTTTAAATCTAACTTACTGAAAACAGTACTACTATTGAGTTGATACAACAGTTCTTCAACAGTGGGAATTGGATGTCTCTCTCCAACAATAGCCTGATTGGCTTGTCGCATATCAACACAAATGCGAATGTCACCATCACTCTTAGGTGTGACTACCAATGGAGAGATCCAACTTGATGGTCCTTCTGGGACTTCTTCTATAATATCAGCATCAAGCAATTCATTTAACTTTACATCTATGCATCTATGCAATCTATGCAATTCATTTAAGTGCCTAGTGCCTTAAATGAATTGCATCTATGCAATTCATTTAAGGCACTAGATCTAAAAGTGGATGGGAAGAGGAAACGCGGTCGTCCAAGAAGAACGTGGAAACAACAAGTGAAGGATGAGTTTAAAAAAGTCGGACTGAAGGAGGAAGATGCAAGGGACAGGGTGAAATGGAGAAAAGGGATTAAGACAATTGCTGCGCGGAAACAATCGGCCACCCCCACTAGTGGGGAACAAACCGACGATGGATTATGATGATGATGATCTACCTTTTCTCTTAGCGGAAATGGTACTCTTCGAACAGGTTGAGCTACTGGCTTAAGAGAATCATCAATATGCAATTTTAACTGATAATCTTTTAACAAGCCAACACCAGTAAATAAACCATCATATTTAGACACAATGTCATTATCAACTTGAGGCTCAAAATTATTAGCACCAGATTTAACACCATTTACATGTATTGGACCAACATGCAACAAACCTAAAGTCTCTGCAGTGTCTTTGCCCAATAGTCTGTGTCCATCAGTATCTGCTACCACAAAGTCAGCAACACATACTTTTTGTGTAACTTTTGATTCAACTTTTGCCGTAAATGTTCCTAATGTTGGAATTGGCTTCTTACTTCCATACGCGTACAATGTTTTAGCAGATTTCCTTGTAGTTGCATTAATATTACATGTCTTCAACCATTCCCAAGTTCGCTTGTTCACAATGTTGCATGATGCACCGGAATCAACTAACATGTCTCCCACAGACACACCACCAATGTTGTTCCCGACAATTTTCACCAAATCAAACGTCATATAAAAACCGTTATGGTCTACTTAACCTAGCTGGCATCTTACGTCATGGAAATTGCTAGAAAATGTCCAAATATTGCACCATCGGTCGTAAGACCTGATGAAATATTGCATCACTACCTTTGAACACCGGTTTGAATTGCGTGACAATGTCTTTCATTATTGCGTCACAGTTACTGTCTACGTGCATTTGAGATATCGCAAATTATTCTAGTCATTCTTAAAATTGTTTGTTGGAAGTCAGTCGCATATTTAACTGTTTGCTTGGTGCTTACTAGCTGGACAAATTTTCCGTCTTTTATCTAAGTAATCTGTTCTGTAGTGACAAGTTTTAGTGGTGTACGGCGTTGCATCCAATTTCGACAGCTTTGAGGCTATTTTTACAGAAATACAATTTTGAATAGACGTTTCGAAGGAGTGTTTCTTTTTCGGTCATTACATACAGACGAACGGATCCGGGAACTTTATGTTACAATTTTCCCACGAAGAGATTATGGTTTACCGCTGTGACCAAATGTTTAAATTTACACTGCACAGCCCATGTGCTGAACTTTTCATGGAAAATACATTACTTGACGCACCAAATTCATTTTCACCCAATCCTGAATTATCTATTTGATTGGCATTAGATTTTAAAAAGGTTTTAGATTTTGCATTTCTTTGTTTATGAAACTGTGTTGTATTCCTTACTTTTGATCTGCATTTCTTTTGAAAATGTCCCAGATTTCCACATTTGTGGCACTTCTTCCCTCTTGCAGGGCACTGCCTGTCAAGTTTGAAATGACCAAATAATCCACATGCAAAACACTCTTGTGTGTCTTTGCCCTGTTTTGACTTAATGTGACTTTTTCTTTGCATAGGAGCTGAATTTACTTCATGCTGCGTGCTAGGTTCTAATGATTTTCTTTCGATCATCTTAACCTGTTAATTAACTGCTTCATGTGCTCTAGCAATAGCTAATATATCATTTAACTGCACATCTCCTTTTTCCAAACTTTTGTCGTAAATGATTGGAATGACATTTATCAATTACTTGATCACGAAGTTGGGTATCCAATGAATCACCAAATTCACACATAGCTGCCTGTTGACGTAGTCTGCAAAAAAATTTATTCACCGGCTCATCATGTTTTTGCATCAATTGCCTAAAAACATGGCGTTCAAAAGGTACATTAGCCTTAGGAAGAAAATGATCATCCAACAATGTTAAAGTCTCTTGAAGAGTTTTACCTTCATTGTCTGGAACCAAAAAAAAATAAATTTCTTGCACATCCAAACCAGCAGTATGCAGAAGCAGAGCCTGTTTCTGCTCATCACTGGTGACACCTTTTCCAGTGATATACAATGAAAATGCCCGTTTCCATCGCTGCCAACGTTGTCCCTGGCTTTGTGCATCACCATTGACATCAAAGGGTAATACAGCTGACATCTCGCAGGTAACTGCAGCTCCATTCATGATGCTCACTAGTAGTTTGGACAACACGATAAGAACAATTCACTGGCTGCTTGGATCTCTTGAACTAATAGGCTACAGATTTAAATATTTTCCTCGTCGCCAAATGTCATATTCTGTCTGTTTACTGGTGTATTACATACAGAAATAACATGCACTTCCACTGTGATTAATTACTGACAACAGAATGTACCTCCGGGTTACTTGCCAGGGTTGCCAAAAGATAATCTGGTATGCGGTCATAAGCATAACATAATAATCACATTTCAATACACTACAACGCCCCTTTGTGCCTGCCACACAACAACTACTTAAGAACACAAAAGACCTTGGTTTAAGTGCGGAACACTGGACGAACCACATGCGGAACGTCGTCGCCATTGGGCTTTGTTCGGTCCTGGTCCAAATTAAGACAAAGACCATTCGCTTGTGTGGTTGTTCAAGGTGGTCGTGACTACGCGAGGGCTACGCACACACTCTTGGCCAGCTCCATGTCCACTGCGGTCCAATAAGATCGGAACGTACAGATTCAGGGGAACCGGTTGCAACGGGCTGCCGGGTGCTCTGCTCATTGAGGCCCTTTTGACTTTATACCCGACGCCGATCCCCGTCCACCAGGGATGTCCTTCGCAAGGCTTGCGTGGGTCAAGCTTAACCGCCTGCGAACTGGCGTCGGCCGTTTTTGTTCGGACATGCACAAGTGGGGCCTGGCTCCTTCACCAGAATGCGAGTGTGGTGCCACTGAACAGACCGCAGACCATGTCATCCACCACTGCCTAACCCACCGGCCTCCACACGGTGCGCATGGTCTGAGGGTCCTGGACGACGAGACTGTTGAGTGGCTGATGATTTCCTGCCCTCCAATCTAGCCTGGAAAGATCTGCTCATACTCCGATAATGAGTAGTTTTTTGGTAGTTACATTCATGATAGGCCTATCACTAATCAACCTGTATAAAATACTGGTTATTGCCTAACCACTATACTAACCTGTACGAAAAACATCTGAAAAAAAAAATCACAAAACAAAATTATGACGTCATTCATGATGCAATGCTGACGTCATATTTGAAGAGGGAATTATTTTAGCATTGGTAACTTATTGTAACCAAAAAAGTAACACCAACAACAAACAAGCGACTACAATAATAATAAAAAAGAATAAAATTAATGTTATGACGTCACAATGACGTCATTAATAACATAATTTTGAGTGATTTTTATCTCCTGTAATTTGTAGTTGCAGTCAGTCCAAATGTAAAAAAATAACGTATCTAATTGCATAGAAATGCCGTGAAAAAAACTCAAAATTAATTTGGGGGGAATCCCCGATTTGGGGGTGATCATGTGGCCCAAAAAGTTGCGGCACCCACTAAAATTGAAGTTAGATTCATCAACTACAAAAAAATGCAAAAAACCAACGTGTAACACGTTTAGCCTAAAGATGCTCATTTTTGCCCCTAAGGGCCTGCACTATCTATACCAAATCTTGCAATCCATGCAAACTGAGCGAGATGCATCATCAGCAAACATCATATGATAAGTTATAAGCAAGAGTTCAGTTCAGTGCAGTTGTTTTTATTTCTGAACATCACAGCAAAAAACAATACACGTCAGCATAGGAAAGGCCGAGAAAAAGGTAGAAGCGACAAAACGCGAACGTTAAAATGTGCTCGTGACTGAAGTAAGATATTAAGTTGAAAGAAATTTGGCACGGTCGCAACACCTTCAGAAAAATTTAAGATAGAAAGGGAAGTAAAAGAAAATGTTACAAAAAAATAAAAACAATAATTTTATAGCTTTAGCTGATATTTTCAAGAATTGTATAAATAAACATTTGCTATGAAGATCGGCCATGGTGCGTTTTCAAGAGTGCTGATGGTCGTGAGGGGAACACATCCTGATGCGTTTAGCTCATAGCAAAAAAAGAGCAAGGCGGGCAAAGAAAACCCCACAAAGAAATCCAGTTGCCAATGAAACAGCCAACTGTTGTTTTATTGAGCTCATAAGATAGCTGATCAATACTGTTATTAAAGAAAAAAAATGGAGCTTAACAGTCCATCTTGTCTGACTCCGTTAGACACAGTAGCCTATATGCGCAGATATATGATTGGGACAGTTGACATCACCACTTCTCATTACGGTAGGCTACGTGAGATAAGTGTTTTAAACAACAAATGGTGGTTAACTTTGTCAAAGGCATTTGAAGCATCCAAAAAGACAGACTATGGCTATACAAGAGTGTCATGTCTGATAGTTACTGTTCAACATATTTTGTCAACGTTTCAAGTGGACCCATTTAGTTGACTAGTATTGTTTTCATTCATGCATCTATAGCCTACTGTAAAATTATGTTTCATTTTTATCAACTGTGTGTCACATAAAATTTGTTTGCGTTCTATTTGCCTGCTCGCGCAATGAGCACAAGAATAGGCTATCTCTTAACCATGCTTCTTCTTTTAGGTGAAATGTATCTTTTATCAACACAGCTGAGGGGGTGGCTACTTAACTCGAAGACCTCCCAAGACCAGTCACTTCGAAGCCCTCCGTTGCTGTATCCAAGCATTTCACAAAACAATTCGTTTTATTTGATATTGCTTTGTGAATGTCGATGGCAAAGACAATGACATGGTTTGGTTTTGAATTTTTATCTTTGGACTGACAAAGCCTTTGAAGTTTGGTAGGTTAGGCCAATTTCTAGTAGTTTCGCACAGGGATTGCCTTATTCTGATGACACTACCAGGGCGGTAGTTTGCAGCGCGTGAAACATGCGGTTCTTTTCAAAATTGCAGAAAGTTTTGTAGTGCAACTGGTACAGTGAGCTACAGAAGACAATTAGTAAATGTAACATAGAGCATATTTGAAGAATACTTCTTTGGAAAGAAAGTTGAAAAGTTACCAGAAAGCTGTTTTTCTTAACAAAGCCTTTGCGGTAGACTAAATGTACAGCAAGTATACGGGTAGTTGAATTAACAAGTAACCATAAGCATGCAGTGAGTATCCAGGCCTGATGCTGACAGCGCAATGCAGGTTAACATAACAAGATTTATTAAACTACTATCGATGCCAATTGTTATTTTACGATAAACAGAGATTGTTTACGATAAACAATAGCCCTTCTATTGTCATACGTAATAAAAGCCTTCATATCCCCTTCTTTAGATATCCCTGGTTTCGCATAGCCTACTTATAGGGGGTTTTGACGCAAGGCCGGTTGCCGAGATTGACAGAGTGAAGTTTCCAATTGTTGAAATGGTTGATTGAATCTTTATCCTCGGACTGGGAAAGCTTCTTGCAGAGCCTAATCCTGGCAGTTTCGCATACTTGTAGAGGCTTTGAATCACTGACGCAGGCCCGGTCCCCGAGATTGACAGAGTGAAGTTTCCGATTGTTGAAGTCTTGTTGCCTGGAAACTATTTCATCCATTAGATGCCGCTGAATGAAGAGCAGTCCTTAATGTGCGTTGCTCAAGCGCACACCCCGAGAGTCGAACCAGCGCCGCTTGATCTTGAAGCTTCTTCGTTCCAGAAGTGACGCGCTGACCAATTGAGCTATCGGGGCGGATGTTGTTGCCGGGAAATTATTTCACCCATTAGGTGTCGTTGAAAGAGAAAATTTTGGCATGACCAAAAAGACTGAAAGCATGATCGCTACCAAGAAAACAATTGTGCTCTAACTTGCAATATATTGATTTCAAACAAACCAATTAGAACAAGTCAACTCTTTTAAATACTTTGGATCGTTCACTACCAATGATGGTAAATGCAAAAAAGAGATTAAAACGAGAAATGTTCAAGCTAAACCGGCTTTCGGAAACACTATAGGCCTACATTCTTCTAAACAAAAATTTACAATTCACAACAAGGAAGCGTGTAGGCTTATTTACGTGGTATATCTAATCTATCTTATTTTTCTGTATGGATGTGAAACCCAGAGCCGTTGATAGGATTTCTCTGGCCCGGTACCAATTTATTGTCGGGCCCCCTTCATCGACAATGTTATGAATATAGGCTAAAGGTTGTGTACAAACTTTTATTGTTGTCGTTTTGTATTGATGTCGTTTAAGCATGGTCGTTAAACAAATCTTGCGCAATCTTAAAATTTTCCAAACCGCAAAACTGACTATCTCTAACTAGCGGTTACTTTTTTGTACTTTTATTTGTCACATGGTGCTAGAATATTACTTCCCAATGCCATTGATGTT
Organism: Aplidium turbinatum; assembly: GCF_918807975.1. Lineage (NCBI taxonomy): Eukaryota > Metazoa > Chordata > Ascidiacea > Aplousobranchia > Polyclinidae > Aplidium > Aplidium turbinatum. Next base: position 42,725,130 of record NC_137472.1, on the reverse strand, counting down.
TCACTGGTCATTCTAAGCTTACCAGAAGAGAATTTACAATGAAGTTTGTGCAGACGGTCAGAAAGTTTTCAATTTGAGTTGGGAAAGGGTTTTGGGCCTAGGTCAAACATTGCTGATTGCTGCAACCTGAAAAGGGGTTTTGGTGTAATTTTTAGTGCAGAAATAGGGATAGCAATCTTCTTACCTATACCATTTCAGTTTTTGAGTTAAAACAAATATTAGCCTGTTTATTTTGAAAAGCGTGTTTTGGGTTATTTCACTAAATATTCGTGGTTAGTGAACTGAAATCACTATAGGCTACTAGATTAAATTCTTATTTTACTGTTTCGTGGCTGAAGTGGCAATTTTACCACCAAAGAGCTGAAGTGGGCCCGGTACCCAGAAGGGGGCCCTGTATGCTACTTTACCATCTCACGGCTGAAGTGGCTGTTTTAACCTCTGATGGCAATTTCTTTAGATCTGAATATAATAAGATCTTGATAATGTTTGAAGTCGCGGGCAATCTTTTAAATCCGGGCCTGTAGTGTATTGAAATGTGATTATTATGTTATGCTTATGACCGGTTACCAGATTATCTTTTGGCAACCCTGGCAAGTATCCCGGAAGTACATTCTGTTGTCAGTAATTAATCAAAGTGGAAGTGCATGTTATTTCTGTATGTAATACACCAGTAAACAGACAGAATATGACATTTGGCGACGAGGAAAATATTTAAATCTGTAGCCTATTAGTTCAAGAGGTCCAAGCAGACAGTGAATTGTTCTTATCGTGTTGTCCAAACTACTAGTGAGCATCATGAATGGAGCTGCAGTTACCTGCGAGGTGTCAGCTGTATTACCCTTTGATGTCAGTGGTGATGCACAAAGCCAGGGACAACGTTGGAAGCGATGGAAACGGGCGTTTTCATTGTATATCACTGGAAAAGGTGTCACCAGTGATGAGCAGAAACAGGCTCTGCTGCTGCACACTGCTGGTGTGGATGTGCAAGAAATTTATTTTTCTTTGGTTCCAGACAATGAAGGTAAAACTCTTCAAGAGACTTTAACATTGTTGGATGATCATTTTCTTCCTAAGGCTAATGTACCTTTTGAACGCCATGTTTTTAGGCAATTAATGCAAAAACATGATGAGCCGGTGAATAAATTTGTTTGCAGACTGCGACAACAGGCAGCTATGTGTGAATTTGGTGATTCATTGGATACCCAACTTCGTGATCAAGTAATTGATAAATGTCATTCCAATCAATTACGACGAAAGTTTTTGGAAAAAGGAGATGTGCAGTTAAATGATATATTAGCTATTGCTAGAGCACATGAAGCAGTTAATTCACAGGTTAAGATGATGGAAAGAAAATCATTAGAACCAAGCATGCAGCATGAAGTAAATTCAGTTCCTATACAAAGAAAGAGTAACATTAAGTCAAAACAGGGAAAAGACACACAAGAGTGTTTTGCATGTGGATTATTTGGTCATTTCAAATTTGACAGGCAGTGCCCTGCAAGAGGGAAGAAGTGCAACAAATGTGGAAATCTGGGACATTTTCAAAAGAAATGCAGATCAAAAGTAAGGAATACAACACAGTTTTATCAACAAAGAAATGCAAAATCTAAAACCTTTTTAAAATCTAATGCCAATCAAATAGATAATTCAGGATTGGGTGAAAATGAATTTGGAGCATCAACTAATGTCTTTTCAATGAAAAGTTCAACACATGGGCTGTGCAGTGTAAGTTTAAACATTGGTGGTGTGTCGGTGGGAGACATGTTAGTTGATTCCGGTGCATCATGCAACATTGTGAACAAGCAAACTTGGGAATGGCTGAAGACATGTAATATTAATGCAACAACAAGGAAATCTGCTAAAACATTGTACGCGTATGGAAGTAAGAAGCCAATTCCAACATTAGGAACATTTATGGCAAAAGTTGAATCAAAAGTTACACAAAAAGTATGTGTTGCTGACTTTGTGGTAGCAGATACCGATGGACACAGACTATTGGGCAAAGACACTGCAGAGACTTTAGGTTTGTTGCATGTTGGTCCAATACATGTAAATGGTGTTAAATCTGGTGCTAATAATGTTGAACCTCAAGTTGATATTGACATTGTGTCTAAGTATGATGGTTTATTTACTGGTGTTGGCTTGTTAAAAGATTATGAGTTAAAATTGCATATTGATGATTCTCTTAAGCCAGTAGCTCAACCTGTTCGAAGAATACCATTTCCGCTGAGAGAAAAGGTAGATGTGAAGTTAAATGAATTGCTTGATGCTGATATTATAGAAGAAGTCCCAGAAGGACCATCAAGTTGGATCTCTCCATTGGTAGTCATACCTAAGAGTGATGGTGACATTCGCATTTGTGTTGATATGCGACAAGCCAATCAGGCTATTGTTAGAGAGAGACATCCAATTCCCACTGTTGAAGAACTGTTGTATCAACTCAATGGTAGTACTGTTTTCAGTAAGTTGGATTTAATATGGGGTTTTCATCAGATAATGTTGGATGAAACGAGCCGCCATATTACAACATTTGTTACACATCGAGGTCTATACAGATATAAAAGGCTAATGTTTGGACTGAGTTCTGCTCCTGAAAAATATCAGAAAATTATTTGGGATTTATTGAAGAACTGCGATGGTGTTGCTAACATTGCAGATGACATTGTCATTTATGGAAAAGACAGGACAGAACATGACAGTCGATTACATGTGGTACTGGAAAAGTTGTTAAAATCTGGATTGACTTTGAATAAAACAAAATGTCAGTTTAGAATGTCAAAGCTTACATTTTTTGGACATGACTTGCACCAACAAGGGGTAAGTCCCAGTGCAGAGAAAATTGCAGCTATTCAAAAAGCACAACCTCCAACTTCAGCTAGTGAAGTCAGATCATTCATGGGTCTTGTTCAGTTTTCAGCTAAGTTTATCCCAAATTTAGCAACCATTGCAAGGCCTATACTAGACTTGACCAAAAAGACTGCAAAGTTTCAATGGCATAAAGCACACCAAGATGCATTTTTGAAACTAAAAACAGTGATCACAAAGGCTGATACATTAGCATATTATCGGAATGACTGCAAGACAAGAATTGTGACAGATGCATCTCCAGTTGGTCTAGGTGCTGTGTTGACTCAGTTACAAGATGGAGTGTGGAGAGTCATTTCTTATGCATCTCGAAGTTTGTCAGATGTGGAAAAGAAGTACAGCCAAACGGAAAAAGAAGCTCTAGGGTTGGTTTGGTCTTGTGAAAGATTCAATTTGTATGTATTTGGAAGACATTTTGAACTTGAAACAGATCATAAGCCCCTGCAATACATTTACACGAAGAAATCAAGACCATCAGCAAGAATAGAACGCTGGGTATTGCGTTTACAATCGTTTGATTTTAGTGTTATCTATCGTCCTGGGAAAACTAACATTGCTGATGCATTGTCAAGGCTAAATAAAGAGCCCTATGAAGAAAGCAGAGATTTAAAAGAACCTTATGATTATGTGAGATCTATTGTTCTTCAAAGTATGCCAGTCGCTTTATCTACAGAAGAACTTGAACAAGAATCAGCTGCTGATCCACAATTGTCAGAAATTAGGGACTATATTCATTCAGGAAATTGGTCCAAGTGTACAGACACAAGCTTTTTGCATGTAAAAAATGAACTGTGTACATATGGAAACTTGTTGCTCAGAGGGACAAGACTCGTTATACCTGCTACATTGCGTGAAAAAGTGCTCAATTTGGCACACGAGGGTCACCAAGGCATTGTCAAGACAAAGAATCGATTACGCACAAAGGTGTGGTGGCCAAAGATCGATGTTGATGCAGAAAAGATGTGTAAACTTTGTCACGGATGTCAAGTCACCAGCGACTTTTGCAGACCAGAACCAATTGCTCGGGTATTGCCACCAAGTGGGCCTTGGCAAGATTGTGCGGCAGATATTCTTGGTCCATTACCAAGTGGTGAGAACATTTTAGTAGTGGTAGATTACTTTAGTCGTTTTTACGAAATTGCAATCTTAAAATCAATCACAAGCGAAAAATTGATTCAAGCGATTCTGCCCATGTTTTCAAGGTTTGGAGTACCTTACTCATTACGAACTGATAATGGTCCACAATTTGTATCGAATGATTTTGAGAATTTTCTAGAAGAATATGGAGTAATACACCGCAAAACAACACCATTATGGCCTCAAGCAAACGGTGAGGTGGAACGACAAAATCGAACATTGTTAAAGGCAATCAAAGTTGCTCAAGTTGAAAAGAAAGATTGGCGGTATGAGATCAACAAATTTCTAATGGCATATCGTTCAACTCCGCAAGTTTCTACAGGTTCTACTCCTTATTATATGATGTTTCGCAGAGAAATGAAATCTAAATTACCTGAACTGTGCCGAGAACCTCAGATCTTTGATGAAGGAATTCGAGACAGAGACTGGAAGGGTAAAATAGACGGTAAACTATATACTGACTTTAAGCGACGTGCTGTCGACTCAGATATTCGGGTTGGAGATGAAGTTTTGGTTAAAAGTCAAAAATCAAATAAACTTTCTGCAAATTTTGATAGCGCTACCCAACAGGTAGTTAGGAAGGAAAGGGGAGAAGTGACAGTACAAAACAATGAAGGGGTTCAATTGACACGAAATTCGTCGTTTTTTAAGAAATTGAACACCAGTGATGAAAATGTAAACTCACCTCCTGCTGACATGACCGTGAACGCTGATTTGAATGAGTCCTCAATACCTGTACGTACTCGTCCGACACGTAATGTCAGTAAACCTGCTCGCTTTAACAATTATGTAACTTGAAGTGACTAGAATGCAGACTTGTATGCCTATGATTCCTTTTGTTCTTTCGTTATAAAGACTAGCTCTGGAACGCATGTCTATTTGTTTAAACGTCATGCCAATTGAGTGGTAATCTATTTAATTGTTCGCCACTACAATTTGAAGATCAAAGTGTGAAAAGTAGAAGCAAACGTATTAGGCTAATCATGATCTTTGGAGTATGGCTATATTGCTTTATACAGTAAATGTTGGTACTTAAAGTTAATCTGTGTATACCATAGATTGCATGAATGACGCTTACGTAAACGAAATCTAATGATGATGCGTCGTTTGGTTCAAGTGCTCATGGTTTTCATCACCTGTTATGATCATTTAATGTAAAATAGGTTTTTATCGAAAGAAGTAGGCCTAATGCCTTTGAAAACTACGTTTTAATCCGAGAAGGAAGGGATGTAGTGTATTGAAATGTGATTATTATGTTATGCTTATGACCGGTTACCAGATTATCTTTTGGCAACCCTGGCAAGTATCCCGGAAGTACATTCTGTTGTCAGTAATTAATCAAAGTGGAAGTGCATGTTATTTCTGTATGTAATACACCAGTAAACAGACAGAATATGACAGGGCCCCTTAAATATTCCGGGCCCGGGTCCAAAAGTACCACCTATTAGTTCAGATCATGCGAACAACAATCTGAATCAATCTGGTCGCGAAACCCGAGAGTCTGCCTTTATAATCAACAGATTTCCGAAGTTAGAATTTATTCTTGTTTTCAATTTCGAAATATCGTTTGCTGCAATAAACATAAAATATGAATAAACAGAACATCCAGCAATTAGTAAGTAGGCCTACCACTTAGACAATAATTATTCAAACAGGTTTCCAATACTTAATCAATACAATTCAGAGTGTTAGGCTACATACAATAAATACAATCATGAAGATTTGTAGACTTACATTTGATTTCGGCAGTCGGTTTCGAAACGCAGTGAAATATTTTGACATAGAACATTTCTTCGTAATTATTCAATGGCGTCACAACAGCGTACAAAACGAGGCAAAATCAGAGTTTCCAAACAAAATTTTAATTTAATTTAAACAAATATGCGGGGAATAAAAACAGAGAAAATGGCATTAACACCCGCTACCTTAAGCATAAGTAAGTTTTCCACGAGCTGTGATGCTTAACAGTAAGAAAGAAAGAAAGAAATTTGTGTGTTTGGACCCATAATCTAAAGTAGAGATTTAAACGAGATCCCTTCATGAGACAGTCATTCGCAAGAAAGAATTGGACATAGTTTTGTTACAGGTCTTTCGAGCACAGAATGCTGAGTTTGAATTCTTGCACTTCGAACTAAACCATGTTTGTCTGGGAACGTCTTTATAACACGCCCTAACAACCAGCAATTTCGTGGTACATTATCTGCTAAGAGAACGACGTCTCCAGTTTTGAGGTTCTCTTTTGCTTCATGCCATTGTTGTCTCTTTTGAAGGAGTGGAAGATATTCTTTTGTCCATCTGCTCCAAAAAACATTTGCGAGATGCTGGACCTGTTTCCAACGTCTTCGACTGTACGCATCTGTCTTTTGAAAGACTCCTGGAGGCAGTAAGCATTCCTGTTTTAATGACAATAAATGGTTTGGAGTGAGCGGATTAAGATCGTCAGGGTCATCGGAAGTAGTAGTAAGTGGTCTGCTATTAAGTATGCTCTCGACCTCACACATGAATGTTAGAAGGCTTTCATCGGTCAGCTTCTGTTCATTGCAGATGGACGCAAGTATTCTTCTCACTGATCGAATTTGTCTTTCCCAAACACCTCCGTGATGTGAAGCAGTGGCAATATTGAAGGTCCATTTGATTTGTTTTTGTAAAAGAAAGGAGTGGATTTGGTTTTGATTCCATTCTTTGATGCCTTTTTTCAACTCCTTTTCTCCTCCTACAAAGTTGGATCCGTTGTCGGATCTCATTTCTTTAACTTGGCCTCTACGGGCGATGAAACGACGCAGTGCTTGGATGAAGGACGTAGTATCCAGGCTGTGAGCAATCTCAATGTGAACAGCTCGTAATGTTAAGCATGTGAATATAACGCCGTATCGCTTCAAGTCACAGCGGCCATGTCGTACGATGAAAGGTCCAAAATAATCTAGACCCACAAATGTAAAGGGAGGTTTGTCTGATGTGAGCCTATCCGGAGGGAGATCGGCCATTTTTTGCGAGCATGTACTTCCGTGTCTTCGACGGCAGGAGATACAGTTGGACAATACCTTCCGTACAGCGGAGTTCGCGTTGATGATCCAGATCTTTTCGCGTAGCAGAGAAATGACATGCTGTCTGCCAACATGGCCTGAAAGTTGGTGCATATGATATATGACAAGGGTGGTGACAGGATCGTCTTTAGGCAAAATTATCTGGTGTTTTGCTTCATCAGATAAGGATGCTGCACTGATACGGCCGCCAACGCGCAGCAGTCCGTCGTCAAACATTGGGTCAAGTTTTCTGATGTTGCTCAATTTCTTCACCGGTTTGTTTTTCAGAAGACGATCGATTTCTGTGCTGAAATGTTTTCTTTGTAGGCTACGTATTGAAAGATGAATTTTTCGGCAGCTTCGGTTTCCTCTACTCTTAGAGGGGCCGTGCCAAGGAAAGAGTTTCTGCTTGAGTTTGCATCGTGAAGTACGAGGTCTTTGAATTTGTTTTTGTAGCGCAGGATCCAGCAACAAACTCTTTTTAATTTTTGCCATGTCGAGTATCGTTGGGAAAGGTCATCCAAGAAGTGAGGTGGTTCGCAGGTTGTAGCAAACATTTTGGTCTTTTTTACTTCAGGATCGTCCACGTTAATTTCGTGGAGAAAGGTTGGTTGTGTTGGCCAGTGCGATGGAAGCTTCCATAAGAAGTCTGGTCCAATTTTCCATCTGCTGCACTGCAGGAACGATTCAACAGACAGACCTCTGGAGCCGTCGTCTGCGGGATTTAGTTTTGTGGGGACATATTTCCAATGTGAGGTAGATGACTTATCCTTGATTGTTTGAACCCTGTTTGCTACAAAGGTGTGAAAGCATTTGTCTTTGTTATTGAGATACCTTAAAACGGTGGTGCTGTCAGTCCAAAACATAGATGTTTGAGAGAGCTCAGGAATTTGAAGTTCTTGCTTTAGGATGGTATCGGAGCGTATTGAGATTGTTGCGGCTGAAAGTTCTAGTCGTGGAACTGTTAGTCGTTTTATTGGGACCAATTTTCCTTTTGCATATACGAGAGCACAGTGAACGTTTCCGAGATCATTCACTAAACGGATGTAAGAAATAGCGCAATACGCTTCCTCAGAAGCATCTGAGAAGTGATGCAGCTGTGCCTCAACAATTTTTCCAAAGAGAACTGGTTTGTAGCATCTTGGTACCTGAAAAGTTGAGAGTTTAGGCAAGTCGTTAAGCCATGTACGCCACCGAGATTCTTCGTGCTTAGGTATTGGTTCATCCCATGCAGATTTCAACTTGCAAAGATTTTGGAGAAGCACCTTCATAGGCTGTATCACAGCGGCACCAAATCCAAGTGGGTCGTAGATTGAACTGACAACGGACAGAATTCCGCGTCTAGTAGCAGGCTTTGCTTTGACATTTGTCTTGAAGCAAAGAGTGTCATGTTCGACATTCCAAGAGACACCAAGCGCTCTTTCGGTTGGGAGGTCGTCCAATGAGATATCAAGGTTTAGTGCTTCCTTTGACCATTCTTCTTTGGGTATGGATTTCATAACTTCGCGACTGTTGCTGATCCATTTTGTAATCTTAAAGCCGCCTTGAGCTAAAAGGTTGCGTAACTCTTGTACCAGAGATGTGGCATGTGTGGTAGTTGGAACCGAGGCGAGGCAGTCGTCCACATAGAAACATTTGTCAACAACGTTGACAGCAGTAGAAGTAAATTCCGATTTGTGGTCAGATGCTGCACGTTTTAGCGCGAAGTTGGCACAGCTCGGTGAGCATACCGTGCCAAACAGGTACACCGTCATCCGATATTCCTGTAGTGGTTTACTAATGTCACCATCTTTCCACCACAGGAACCTGAACAAATCACGATTGTTTTCAGGTACCTGCACTTGGTGAAACATTCCTTGGATATCACCTTGGATGGCAATAGACTCTCGTCTGAAACGCAAAAGCACGCCAATCAGTGTGTTGGTGATATCCGGACCGGGTAGTAAGTTATCGTTTAAACAAAAGCCATGGTACTTGCATGAGGCGTCAAAAACTACCCTAATTTTGTCAGGTTTTGCTGGGTGGTACACGCCGTGATGGGGAATGTACCATACATTTCCACTGGCTTCCTTTGAGTCCGTCACAGTTTCGGCGTAGCCTTTATCGATCATATCTTGAACAAAGGTGCGATAATCGTTATGAAATTTGGGATTTTTTGCCAATCTATGCTTAAGATATTCCGCTCTTTGTTCAGCTTGTTTCTTGTTGCAGGCCATTTTTAGGTTTGGGTTTCTAAGAGGCAATGATATTTCGTAATGTTTATTTTCAAGGTGTTTGATAGAACCAGTCACGGATTTCATAAACTCTTTCTGCTCTACAGAGAGTTCAGCTTTGGCGTTTTCAATGGAGTCAATTGCATCAAAACACATGCTGCACATTTGTTTGGAAGCGGCTTTTGTAAAGAAACTTTGAATGGTTGATGAGGTGCTCCCTTGTTTGGGACAATAAGCAACCCAGCCCACAGCAGTTTTGATTGCGTAACTACCAGACTCTGTAGTTATGACCTTTTGAGGCTGCATAACTTTCAAATTATCATTACCTATTAGGAGGCCAACATCACAATCAACATTGGGAAGATGAACGTCTTTGAATTCAGGAATGCTCATTGCATCATTTTGGGTTGAAATATCATTTGTTGTGACGGGCAAGTGATCAATAGAAAGCAGGGCATTAAGAGCAATGCACTCTGTTTCGTAAAGATCACTGATTTCCAAGCTTTGCACGACCTTAGATTTTCTCTTAGTTGTGGAATTGTTATTGAGTGTGATGGTGCTGACTTTTACTTCAGGGCATCTAACGAGTTTTAGTTTATTGACCAGACCTTCAGTGATAAATGAATTGGTACTGCCATTATCCAGGAAGGCTTTGGTGGTTATGACAGTTGTGGAACCTTTCACGTGCACTTTAACTGGCACAACTGGCAGAACACCACTGGACAAAGAGCTGGTGCCAATGAATCCACTTTTGGTTTCGAGATTAGAACTTGGCTCAATGACATCGCGTGTAGGGTTGGAATGTGGTATGTCGGGGGGATGTAAAAGTGTTGTGTGTTTCTTATTACATCCAGGTTTTTTGCAGGGCTCTTGTCTGTCACATTTGTCGGCCATGTGACCTTTTTTAAGACAACAAAAGCACAGTTTCTCCTTGATGACAAAAGCACGACGTGAGTCATATGTTTCATTCCGAAATTTCCAACACTGGTTAAGATAATGTGTGCTCCCACACAGATTACATTTTTTTGTTGGAAACACCGGGTTGGAATGTGTAGAGAAGGATTTAACCCTTGGTTTTGGATGGCTGGTGCTGGCTTGCGTTGAGCTGCCTGATGGATTTGCAGGTTGCGCCACAAAGTTGGTACATTCCCTAGTCTTTGAAGATACAAACTCGCACACATTTGTGATACATATTTCAGCTTGTTTTACATGCAGTATTTGGTCAACGGTGTGTTCCCAACTGGACAACCATTGGGGAGGAAAGCGGCGCACAAGTTTTCTAATCGTGTCCAAATTATCAATTTGGTGGAGATAGTCCATCCCAGAAAGTGTGTACATACAAGATGTTAAATCTGCGGAGAATTTAAGAAGAGAATTTTTATCCTTTTTGCACAAAGTAGGTCCATCTATGAGGTTTGCAATACAAGCAGCAGCAACCTGCATTTTTTGACCAAAATTGTCACGCAGCAATTTCCTGGCAGCATTGTAGCCTTCTTCTGGAGGCATGTACTGGCATCCACGAACCAAAGTGTGGGCTGTGCCTTGGGTGTAATTCAGAAGAAAAAACAACTTACGCTTGGGGTCGCCTACGAGTGAGTCAATGATAGTGTCAAAGGCATCAATGAAGCTGCAGTAGTTTGAAGGGTTGCCATCAAATATGGGAGGTTTAATGTCTAGGTTAGGTGTCTGGTTGATAGTTATGTTTGGTGAACTGGTGTTGCTACAGGAAACATGTTCCACAGTTTTTGGAAGTTCGCTAACACTTTTACAAGAGTGTGGTGAAAGAGCTGAATGGTTAGTAGAGTGAGTAGGTAAAAATGGAGATGTAGAAAGATGTGCTGTAGAAGGTTTACCACTTGAGTCGCATATGATTCTAGGCTGGACAGAAACATTACTGGTGTCCAGCACTGCTTGAACATTAACTGAGGGTGAGGCACGCATAGCACATACAGGTTCTAACACATTTTTACCATTAAACGTAGTTTCATTTAATGTAGTATTAAGCGTAACATTTTTAACATTAGCTTTAGTGTTAACAATGGAATGATCAGTGGCAACATTGTTTAAGCAAGATACAGATTTTTCTACAACATCATTTACACTAGAAATATTTTCTTCAGCACTTATCTCTGCGATGGTTTCACTGAGTTCGGCCTGTAGTCGTGCTTGCTCCAGTTCGCATTCGTGTTGGATTAAGCGTTCTTCTCTTGCCCTTTGTAGCTGGAATTCTTCTTCAGCAGCATGCTTTTGCTGCACCAGTTGGGCTCTTTGTAGCTGTAATTCTTCTTCAGCAGCATGCTTTTGCTGCACCAGTTGGGCTTGCTCAAAGTCATGTCTATCCTTAGCATGTTGTTTTTTCAGTTCAGTAAATGTATTTTGTGATTGCAATCTGGCTTCGATAACAGCTTTTCTAGTTTTTGCACTCATTTTGGAGTAGCCACTTATTGATGAGTACCCACTTCTTAGGCTCCGATGACTGCTTGTTGATTGCTTGCCTTGAGCCTTCTTCAGCTTGAGTTCTTTTGATTTGGCTCTGGTCATTATTGAGGTTGCCAACTCTTCTTCAGAGACAACTTCTTGATGAGTGACCAGAACTTGTTGTGAACCTTTTCCGGCTGAAGTAGCATTGCTTTGAATAGCAGATGAAGCGACATTATTTGAGACATCGGTGGAAGTTGATGCGTTTCCTTCCATGAGATTTGTCGTTGACATTATCTTCTCACAGGAGTGAATAAAGCTGAATTTGCATTTGATGTAAGTCGATTGATATTTCTTCAGAGAGACTCTCTTCTTACAGAATCAAATCAAACTGATATTAGTTCAGATCATGCGAACAACAATCTGAATCAATCTGGTCGCGAAACCCGAGAGTCTGCCTTTATAATCAACAGATTTCCGAAGTTAGAATTTATTCTTGTTTTCAATTTCGAAATATCGTTTGCTGCAATAAACATAAAATATGAATAAACAGAACATCCAGCAATTAGTAAGTAGGCCTACCACTTAGACAATAATTATTCAAACAGGTTTCCAATACTTAATCAATACAATTCAGAGTGTTAGGCTACATACAATAAATACAATCATGAAGATTTGTAGACTTACATTTGATTTCGGCAGTCGGTTTCGAAACGCAGTGAAATATTTTGACATAGAACATTTCTTCGTAATTATTCAATGGCGTCACAACAGCGTACAAAACGAGGCAAAATCAGAGTTTCCAAACAAAATTTTAATTTAATTTAAACAAATATGCGGGGAATAAAAACAGAGAAAATGGCATTAACACCACCTAGACCCCCCCTGTCAACGCCCCTGGTGAAACCTGCTGGACGCTAAGCAAAAAAACACAGAAGTATTTAGGCTAGGCCTAAACGCCGCTGAAAAGCGGTTCTTTCGAAAAATGCAACAAATATCATACACCAACAACAACAACAACAACAAAAAAAACGTAGGCCTACTATCTTGAGCGTATTAGCCTAATCAAACCAGAACCCTCTTGAAAAACATCATCAAACCTGATTCAAGTGACAAACAAGTTTTTTGGCCATGTCATGAAGAAGGAAAAATTAGAACACACTGTTTTTTGTGAAAAGATCAAAGGAAAACGAGCTCGTGGAAAACAGCGTCTCACTTTTCTCAACTTCATCAAGTTCATTTTCACGTAGTCTACCAAAGGCAACAATTTTTACAGTTAAATACCGTAGCCTACCGGGATAACTGAAAGGAATGACTAGGCTACTGTATGCATGAATGAAAGCCTATGCCTGGAACAGGCATGGTACACACACAAAGAAAAAGAAGGTGTCGCTGATTGGAGAACAGTCCTGAAATACGTTGCTCAAGCGTAACTCCAGCCTGAAAGCCGAACCAGCGCCGCATGATCTTGAGTCGGGCTCTTAACCACCGAGCTAACAGGAGGACCTTGTTTGTTATTTCTTCAAGCAAGAAGCATGGAAAACAGAAATCAAAAAAAGGATGAAGTGCGCTGGTTTGCGTAACCTGGCTTAATTACTTGCTGGTTTAAAATCAAATGCCTTCAGGACAATCGAAAATTTCACTCTGCCAAACTCGGTAACCGGCTCTGCGTCAAGAGCCTCTACAAGTATGCGAAACTATCATTCAGGAATAGCCTAACCTATCAAGGCTTTGTCAGTCCGAGAATAAAGATTCAAAACCAACCAACCAACCGGTGCTCAAAAAAGCAATGACTTTCCGCTGTGGATACTTAAAAAAAGCAATGAATAGCAATTACTAAAAATATTGTATTTTATTGTATTTGCGCATTTAACGACCAGTGATGCCTGGTTGTTTTTTTGAAAACAAGAAAGTAAATCTAAAAAACAAGCCCAAAATAGGCAAATCAACACAAAAATAAGCCCAATAATTGCAACAAATACAAGTTAGCATGAAGCACGCAGTTTAGCACTTCAAAATTTTCAATACAACCTTTGCAGTCCATACATCATCACGTTTATTTCAAGAATGACATTTCTTTACGCCATTCCAAGCAATCATTATCTTGAAAAGTAGGGATAAAATGTTGGCTACAATAAAAACCTAGCAATTTCAGTGTTAAAAACAAGTTTAAAAAGTTTGACTGGCCAAAAAACAAGCCCAAAAACAAGCAACCGGAAAACTCAAAAAAAATACGCAAACTCGAAAAAAAACAAGCCCAAAGTTGAGGGAAAACCGCAAGGTTGGCAACACTGTTAACGATTCTCACTGGCATGGTTTTTCTGAACTGTAGCCTATTGTCGCAAAATTTTTATTAATCCTTTAAAGCAGTGCGACCTACTTTTAATGCAAGTTTTATTGTGCGACCCATAATGAGACAGTGTTGTACGCGTCAAAAAATAAATTGACGGCTTCAGCGCGAATTACCTAAAGCCCTAAAAGCTTTGCGGTAAAGTAGGCTACTGCGTCAGCTCTTAAAAGCAATTTGAACGACTGTTGAAATGTGAAAATTCGTAATCTTTGTTTCGTTATTCTACAATGTTAAAATTCCTTTTTATTATAAACTTACAATATTATATGAACACCTTCTGATAACTTAAAATTATAATTCGAATAACAATTGTGTGGAAATTAGTTCATGGAGTCAGATAGCTAAATTTAAATGGATAGAATTTCCATGAGGTAGTCAGACAGCCTTAACATTAAAATTCAAATAGTAAACAAACATAAGACCTTAAATAAAATAGGCCTATATAAAATTTATCACAATGTTCTTTCCAAATGAAAACATGAGTTCTACAGCAGCGCTGAATGGTACCGGGGTGTTGTATTTTAAAAACAAACCTTGAAAACGTTTACTCGGAAAGAGATCACTGTTCCAAGCGTGCTGTGATGGCTTAGCATAATTATATAAAGCTTTTAACGAGGTCCACTGCACCAACATTGCTTTTTTCAGGGGCATAGAGCTCTTGAAATAAAGTATCTTCAACCTCCGCGATGACATTCATTGATTTTTCTCTTTCTTATCCCTCGTTCTCGATACTGCTCACAATATGAATGATCACCATATGGCGAACTTCTTCCGCTTGTATTCCAGGTAGGCCTAGCCATTCCAACCAACGCGAAAGCGGGTAATTCGGATGAGTCGCGCAAATAGTTAATGCGACACAACACATCTAATTGTTACATATTTGTTAGGTATTTGTTAGGCCTACATTGTTGCATATTTGTTTCGTAATGATCTTTACATTAACTCCTTTCTCCTTTTGCTGATGTATTGTACAACCGAAGGAGAGCGCACAAGAGTTGACTGTTTTCCTGAAAACTTATCAACATTTCAAGTCAACCCAAGCCTCCTTTTTGAGTTGTCTGTTGAGCAACAATCGTTCAATTCTGATTTTAGACTGGAGTTTGGTTAATCTATTCTTTTGGCGAGTGTTGAGCATTTTTCTACTGGTACAAGTTGGTCACTTGTTTTTTTTGTTTGGCTAAAAATCATGTTAGAAATTTAATTATTACAATTTTCTGTTAGAGGTGAGTTTGGTTTACCTTGCAAATTTAAATTTTCTTTGTTGCCTGCCGGTTCTGGCTCAGATGAAACAATTTTCTAAGAAAGAACAAGAAATCTGGTTACATAGGAGTGGTTTTCAATTGATTCAAGCTGCAAATTTTAAGCTTTACTAGTCTAGGTTGGTTCAGAGAGCAACTTTTGACAGTCTTTTTGCTTGGCTTATTTCTTATGTAGCTAATTTTTAATTTTTGGACTGTTTGCCTAGTTGCCTTCATGACTGCTGACTAAAGTGAAAATTTGTCTTAGTTGAAGCACACAAAGGTTGTGCAAGTTTTAAGCCATCTTCTAAATAGAAAACATTGTTACGTACTGTATGTTCTTTCACAATCAATAAAGTGAAATTTTTATAGATTTACAGCATAGAAGTATTGATAATAATCTAGTAGTTTAAACCAGGCCTCGAAATTCGTTTTTGTTGATGGCGGACAAACGTGTCCGGTCTGAGCAGCTATCTCGGCGGACAACTTAAGTCTCACGGCAGACACACCAGTTTTTGCTTCGATCGTCATGCTTAATCACTTTATCTTGGAAATTCTTTGCCGTTTGAGAACTATAGCTACAGTTTAGAATGCATTTTAAAATTTCAGCGATGTCACTCTAAAAGACGTGCGCTTGAAGAGTCAAAGCGCCGTGTTGCTGCTCAAAACGCCGCATAACTAATTAGCTTCTACCGAACGAGGTCGTGTGGCTTCTTGCGTCACAATGCTTTGGGCACAAGTCAGAAAAAACTTCTACACTAACGCTGCTATTTTCTGCTGTGCAAAGTTTCACTAAGCTTTTTTCTTTAAGTTTATTTTTGCATGTCATGTGAGCGAAAGTGAATTTTCCTTGGGCCTTTTCTTACAGTAATACCAAAACTTAACAAATTTTACTGCATCTTGCTGTAATAGCCTACTAAACTCGTATAATCTAGTTTTGTAACCAACCTTGCCTTATCAATATTACTCGCAGATCAAAGCCAGACATTGTGATGTAACACTTGAACAAAGTTGCGCTGATTAGTGTGGAAGTACCCCTACTCCCATCAATTCTCAGCGAAGAATTCACCTTTGTTACCCTGATTCAATGTTATCAATTGTTGAAGCAACGTAAAAATCAAACATTTTCCTGCTTGAATGGAAGCTATCCAGGCAACAAAATTTATCATTTTTACATTGATTCAACGTCTGTGTCTAGTCTACATTGAATTAATATAAAAATGATAGATTTTGTTGTCTGGGTGAGAGATACAGTATTCACATTTTCTAGATGCGTGCTAGAGTGTGCAGGAAATTAAATTCTCGCAACAATTGTTAGTACTATGTAATGACAATTTGCATCGCCAGTTCCTGTGTTATTTCTCGGCAGACAAATATGACCGATCTAGATGGTACTTCCCGCGGACATCACATGCTGTGAATTTCGAGGCCTGTTAAACTGTCTTTATTATGATTTCTCGTCATGTTTGCTTTATGTCAAATTAGAGAAACAAGCAACAAACTATTCAATCTATGTGAGATTGTCTTTGGTCAGTAAAGCTTTTTCTAGCTTCAAGATCCAGCAAAACATGTGATGTTTTGAAAGTATAATAATGGTACGGGTACAAAATTATGATATTTCATGTAGATTTTGCTGCAAGAATTACCATCTCCTTTGAACTTCTTTTAGTTTTTTAGCTTCTTTGTTGGAGATCACTGGCTCGGTGGCTTAATGGTTAGTGCGCCCACCTCTGAATCGGTAGGCATGGGTTTGATACCCCTGTCGGGTCATACCAAAGACTTTTTAAAAATACTACTGAATTTAATTCCTGCTTGGCATTGAGCAATGGAATGGATTCGGGTACAGTAATAATGTACTCAGCTGCGCCTCCATATGGAGCCATTGACACTGTCTGCTTTGTAAAGCGCTGAGGAACAACACATTCTGCGGTGGATACAGTTCTATGTAAAAACAAGCATTATTATTATTATTATTATAAGGCTGTTCAAAATATATATACATGTTTTCATATGTTTCAATGCAAACTTTTGTGTTGGTTTCTTTTGGAAAGATTTAAATCAATGATTTAAATCATTTGATTTAAATCAACCAACCCTGATAGTTTATTTTAAATATGGCTTAAAATTTGCCTTTAAAAACAGTATCTGAATAAGAATAACATTTGATGTTTTAACATATTTACATATGAATATGAAACATAATTAAATTAACCGCAGGCTACTAACAAAGTTTGACTTGCCGGTATTGAAAAAAGGTTAGGCCTACCTTAATGACCACCCGACTTTTTGTAATTGTATTGGGCTATTTATCCAAAGCTAGCTGTACTTGATTAATGATTAGTATAGCTTTGGTAGAGAGATAATTCTTGAATATCATGGACAGATAATTGATAGCAACTTGATAGGATTGAATGCGTTATTCAAAAACAATACGTAAGATAAAAGATAAGTGCATAAATTCAAATGTTTTCGGCAAAACATTTTTGCCCTTGTCAGGAAAATAACTTAATTCATTTTACTTGATTGGTGTTTAAAAAGATTGTGAAAGTACAGACTTTGATGAGTACAGACTTTGATGCCATAAGTAATGGCAAACAAAATAACAAAAAAAGCCGTGATTTGTACAAATTGAATTGCGATGCACAGGTAAATTTTGATGGAACACATTTAGTCATGATTGAAAACATTCAGCATGTTTTCAAATCAATCTTGACAAACTTTCATTGTTAATTTGTTGCCAAAACTGCACTGGATAAAATAACACTCTGAGGTGCTGATGGCTGTTTGTAGACTGAAAGAGAGCTTTAAAAATATATTTTCAAACAATTGTATTGCAGTTTTGTCATTGGTTGATTTCTTGTTACTACTATAATTTATCTATTCCAACTGAGTTAATCAATGTTGAGAGAGACAATGCATCCTTCAGAAAATAGTTTGTTCAACAAACAATTTGAGTCTATAGTTTTTTGTTCTAATTCCCCAATGCATTCCATTACTAACAGCGCTTGTGAGATACAGAGCAATTGATACTTTTTTGTTGTTGCTCATTAAGATGCATTACAAAATTATTATAGAGTATCAACACATAACTTAGGCTAAAAAATACTACATTTAAACAAAAAGTACGGTACCAGTACTTCAAGGTTGATATCGTTGAGTAGAGTATTTTTGCTTATATATAATCCAAATATTCCTAGAAATTGCGTACTTTTGAGTTTGATAAAAATATTCAGCATTCTCAATTTGCTTATTCTTAGTCAAACATCACACTGTGAAGTGTTTCTCCCAATAATCCAATTGAAATAATGTGAATACAAGTTTCATATCAAGCTTATAGTTTAATGTGAACTTTATGGACTACGGTACCGTACCGTAAAAAAAAAACAACAATTATATATTTGTACAATGGAAAGTATCTTCATGTTTAAATCTAATATGATTATTATTTACAGGTTTAATAAATTTAAATAATATTAGAATCAAGATGAAGTTTTAGTATTTGAAACAAGTGTCAATTTAGATATCAATTTTAATTTGTTATAAACATGGATATAAATGAGGAAGTTCAAACTGGACCTACTACCTCCACTCCAAACTCTCAGTTTGAAGGTTTAATCAATGTGACTGTTTGTCCCACCACTGGTGGACAATTTGATATCAAAGTTTCACCAAATGACAGCATTGAAAATCTTCGAAAAAAGATTGCTCGACACTTACAAACACCACATGAACGCTTAAAAGTTTTATTTAAAGAAAAGTGAGTGATTTTGTTCGTATGTGTTGTTTGTTGCTACATTTAGGCAGTAGTGTATTTTATCATGTTTTTGCCGTAGCCCAAATGTATATAAGACCTCATGTCACAGCAGTGTTTGTCATCATGTCTTGTAAAGGTTACAGTTGCATTTTTTGAGGCAACAAAAGTGTCTGGTTGTCTTGTCTTGTTTGACCATTTGGGTTGAGTATATCTTGAAACACCGTATATACTTTTTGTTTCATCATTTAACACACACAAACCTTCCACTCCATTTGCTGCATGGAGATTGGAGAATGGTGCAATTGTTGATGAATTGTCATTATCTACATAAGTGGACTTGCCAAGCTTATTGTGCTTTTCTCTGAATTGTGCAATTATTATCTGCATTTAGCCTTTGATCTTGCATTCCAATACTGGCAGTTGTAGATTTACAATCCTTGTTTAAAATACTAATAGATTTATTATTTTGAAATGTATAGATCACTGCATCCACCTGCATCTATTCTATATATATATTGTTTTTATGTTGACAAATTGCTGTTTTATGAAATGCACCGACTTATTGCATGCCGTACATTAAATAATCTTTGAAACCACATTATGTTGACTGTGGAGTGTGGACACATGCACTAAACCTAGTTGTCATGATATGTAAATATTAACGTAGCGTCGTAGCCATGTCCAATTGAAATTCTTTATTGAGTCTCAGAGTATATGAGTTTTTGTTTCAGTTCGATACAACGAAACACATTAGATTTTTGACCAATGCCAGTCAGAAGAAACCCTTTCCAAAAAGTGTTTTATTTTGTTGATTTTTTTCCACAAAGCCTTGTTTCTTATTATTTTAAGTTGGAACTGATCTTCTGGTTGGGCAAGACTATATTGGTGCTATACGTTTACATTGTTTGACTTTTTTGAATAATATGTCAGGATCTTTTTATCATATGATCCACTTTTATACATATTTCAGCAATTCACAACTCTATTTATGACTGGTCTGAAGAAAAAAAAAAAGACTGAGTAATACTTTATCTCTGCACCAATTGTTTGCACATAAACATAATATATTATTATTAATATTTTTCCCATTTCAGGGTTTTGTCCACTGGACAAGTATCTGAACATCGAATTCAAGAAGGAAGTAAAGTCACATTATTGCCAGCTGTTGAAAGTGGTTTCTCGGTGAGTTGTCTACTCTCTGCTTCTACAAGCTTGTGGCCACTATTTTTATTATTTATTTGTCAATTCATGTCTTGAGTGGTAGGTATCTCAAATGGCAAAGTAAAGCTGCGGTTGGATAAATTTGAATTGAAGTAGAAGACCTCATGCGCATACTGAGGAAATTGGCCTATTTTAGTTAATAGTTTAACTGTCAGACGTCATCCCATTTGTCTTGTATCAACGGCCTGCAGCCAAATACTTTTTTTGCCTATTTATGGAAAGATGGTGTATTGTAAACAATTTTAGGGTTCGTTCTTTAGATTATGGGTATAATGCTTGTTAACTGATTATAATTTGGGTCAGTGCTGATGGTATTTCGTACTAACTCGGTAATTAGCTTGTCTCCTAATGTAAGATTAGAATTAGGTGACAAGATTGGCTCTCACGAAGTATGACATCACGATTTGGTACGTTTCGCAGTGAAAGAAGGGTTGACTTGAAAATCACGAAATATGTGATGCTGAACTGATGTATAGTAAATCTAAATGCATATAATTAAAACGAGAAACAGGTCTGCCAAACATTGCATATGGCTCATTCTACTGTATGTTTACATTGTTTAAATGTGTATTGGGGTTAACTCAAGGCAGTTTTAACTGGTGACAGGTTTTCTTGAGTGTGGGTAACGTAATTCTTTTGGTTTTCTGTACAATCTCTTTCAAAGTAAATTATTACCGCTAGCGATTCCTGTCGCTATTCTGAAAAAGTTCGATCGTGCGCATCAAAGCCTCGTGAAGGGTCTTCAAGCTATTACTCATGAGCGGTTCCTTTTGTTGAAAGGGAAGAAAGTAAAAGGTTAACATAAAAGCCCTGACTGGCCTCCATCCGGTGCTCTGTCGAAACGATATTTTTGCGTTGAATAAATGAAAAAGAATTGGTTGTTTCAATTTAAACATTCTACTTTTTGTGCTACATCTGGAAAAACGTTTGTTGGCTGCGTTGCATGTAAGGGTTGTACTGGGCGTTGTTTTTTTTCTGAAGTTACTATTTCTCTGTTAGATGAAACTATTATCCTAACACTTTTGGTAGAAATAGATTTTAAAAACAAACATGAAAGTGGCAGATCCCAGTAAAAAAATCAACATTTGTAGTAATTGTGGATAACATTTTAGCCAGAAAAATCATTTACTTGATTCAATTACTACAAACGTTCTTTTTTCTGGCTGAAATGTTATTCACTTCAACAATTTACAAGCGCAGTAGAACCATATCAATTTATCAGTGACAACTCATAAGCTATCTAACGTGACATCATTCTTACGCAATGGATGCGTCACGGCATGTTTTTTGCTGATAAATTTACAACTATTCTTGTAGTGCTTACTAAACGCTTAAAGCAGATATTACAGATCGCGTGATGCTTTGTGAACCGGTTATTGCTTTTCGTCGTTGCGCAAGCGCTTGTCAAACCTTCCCATCGTGCAATAATACATTATACATTGCCTTGAATCAGCTCAGAAAAGAATCAGCAGTTTCACTAAAGCTCTTTGGATTGCGCAAGCAAATGTTATCAACGATTTCACGGTCTATAACGTCTATTCGATGTACAAATGACGTTAGCGTTTTAGCATAATGATAACCGTTATATGGAATTTAGTTTTATTGGTCCCAAACTTTTGTGTAAGGCAATTCAGTCAACATCCTTCCTTCAAATTCTTGTTCAATCCGGTTTGTTTTTCATTCACATGCTGTGTGCGCTATAACACCCACAGCCAGTTCTCATTGTTCATGTTAAAAACGGTTAAACGTTTACCCAAACAACGAATCAACTGCTTTCAATCAACTGATTCAACATCTGCAGACGTTGAACCAATGTAAAAAAATGGTTGATTTGTTTAGGTGGTTTACTTCACATGATACAGGTCGAATAGTTTCTCCATTTCATAGTTTGTATCGCAGCTGGCAGCTTTGCGATTCTGTACTAACGTGAAGTAATCCTCCTCAAAATTATGCCACATATTAACTTCAGTACCAGTCATACTGTCAAACGGCGACACAGAAACATGATCTAATCAGATAGCAAACGCCTTGCTGCAGTTTTTCAACTAGCAATGTCATTAAATCTTCATGTTGTTATTTTATTAAAGACTGTGAAGTTATTATTTTTATAGTGACTTGAAGAAGTTAATTCTCATTTTGTTACTGTATTTATTATGTGCAAGTGTGATTATATCTTCATGAAACTGGTTGTTAAGCAGGGGTGGGAATCCAGTACTGGACACCGAGCGATATGTTGTCGGAGATACATTTTGTCTGACATATGTTAAGTTTTCATTTGACACCACATATGCGCGAAACACTGCTATCACTGTTGCACAACTATGTACACATTACACACTATTCAAACATAAAATCAACGTTCAAATGCGTTACCACTATGCAACAAAAACATCATATGTGCTTACTCAACTTCCCAGGCGGCAATTGTCGTTTTTTTTACATTGATCCAACGTCTGCAGACGTTGAATCAATGTAAGAAAGGACCGAATTGTTGTCTAGGTTGTGATTACAAGCAACTGACACTTGAGGCACTTGGTGTAATCTGTTAGATATGAGCAGTGAGGTTCTTTCCGTATAACAGCAACACATGGAAAAAAGTTCCAACCCAACAATGTATTTCCTATTTTATAGGACTGAATTGCTGACGAGTTTGGAGAACAGTACAATGAGCCAAAAGGTTAAATTGTGTATGGTTGGTGCACATAGGGTTTTGAGGCTTCAAAGTGCTGTTGAATGTCCCAAGTCATGCGGTTTCTCATGTTAAATCGTCCATTGTTTGAACGGTCGGTTGCACTTCCACATGAATGACTGCAACGGTACTCAACCAAGTTTTTCTTTTCATCTAACCAGAATGTTTGCTTTTCAGTCGACGGTGCAAGGAACCCAACAATCTATCATTCAAGCCATTGAAAGCTTATCCGATCTTCAGGTACTTGCTTGTACTTTCAAAAAACTTTTGAAACAATTGTTACACTCAGTTGGTTTATTTTTCCCAGTTTCTACAATCCACCCTTCATTTTATCGGTCGTGTTTCTAATTTTACTTGCTGTTCTGTGTGTATGAATCAGCTCTTACCACTATGTTGTAACACTTTTAAAAAAAATTGAACAACGTTCTTAGTGAAGCTAAGTTCGGCAAGGCTGTTTCGTTGATGTAGCAAATCACATTATTCCGAAACCACTGTTTAACAGTCATTTAGTGGGACAAACCTCAAAACGTTTGACACAACTGATTTCTTGGATGAATATGCTCGAATTTTTACGTAGGCCCAAGAAAAAAACACATTAAACAAACATGAAATACTCGTATGTACTGGAACTTCCCGGTGTGACCAGTCAGCCTTTTCCCTTCGTTGAGCTTCGTAACAGGCGTATAATCACGCTTTGCTTATTATTTTGTACTGACGTATACCTCCTGTGCGTCATTGAGGCCTTTAATAAAGCTGTTTGTGACGTCACAAAAGCGCGACTGGTCATCAGTGTGGTTTTTGTCATGGCGTGTCAGGAACGCTCAACCGCTCAATCAGCTCGCGCTGCTTAGCTGATGGCAAGGATGTAGTGCGAATCTTATCCCAGTTAAAACTTATTGTTTTTTAATAAGCAACGACACGTGACTATCAGATTAAGGATGTCAAGACAATAAAACAGCTGTAATTTTTCTGACAGAGTTATTTTTGTCTCATGTGCTCTGGGACTTGACCACGTTGTTTCTCGGTTATGTTTCAAAACCGCTGAATGGTTTCCACCAGCAGATGTTTCAGCAACAGGCTGTGCTGAAGGTTCTGTGTTGGGAAAGCAGCAACTGCTATTTCTCATGCTCTTAAACTTGCTGACGGAGGTTTAAATTCCAATGCAAGCACCAAAAAGTTTCATGCTGTACCTCTAAGTATTAACCATTAAAAGTCGTGGTGTTTCATCAAAATCTTTTCACCCATTCAAACGTTGCTTCAACTTAAAAGGGGCTGTTCGACAAACTGGGGAAGCTAATATGCGTGCTTTCGTTTTGTCATCTTGCGTTGGTGGTTATCTAGTTTGTCACAAAAAGGACTTCCACAGATGGATAAACCTCATAAAACGAGCAATTGACTGATCTCTGCCATCAGCATTAGAGGTTTCTAAGTAAAGTATATGCCATGAGGACAATTTTGTGCATTTGAGGAAACAGTTTCTGATTAACATTTCACATCACTGCGTGGCCGAAGCGCTGCACTTCACTCATTTCCCCAATATTCTTTGGTGTGTGCGGTGGTGTATCCGTTGTGTATGTGGTACTGATGAATTTGAACATTCAGAACAATATTTATTTCAATCCGTTCAGCATGATGTTACGTTCCTGCGCTTTTTCCGTTTCAGTTTTCTACCTAACTTACCAACACGTTAAAACGACATCAAACGTGATGGCATTAACAGGAAGGTTGTTTCGACGTGAACAAAGATCAAATGAATGCAAATCACCGACTGTCCAGCGCGCGTTTAACGGGTATTGACTGAGCAGTTTGAGTGCTTCATAGAAAGCTGCTGCAGACATGCGGAAACCAGCTGATGACGTTCACCCGCTCTTTCTGGCTTAAACCAAACACTTGTATGACAGGCGTTGGATTCTTGAAACTTTAATTTCATTTCGCAAAGTTTTTATTTCAAGTGCACTGATCATCCTAAATCTGAACGATTTCGTGCAAAATTCGAAGCAGCGTGCAAGTTTTGGGTAAAGGTGAACTGTTCCACTTCGTTTTAGCAGCTTGGCTTGTAATGCGATTCAAGTTAAGTGCTTTGCATAATTGTCTCGTTCTCTAGGAAAGCTCAGACCAAAAAGGTCGTTGATTGCTTCGTGTGTTTGTTCCTCTTTGCTCTGGCCTCGGGCTAACACACGGCTCAGTGACGAATATGCTGGACGGACGCCACTGTGTTGATCAATCGATCGTGGGTTGTTGGTGAAGGCTGCCTTGTTATTCAGTCTTGGCTCCATTTCTCTTACTTCCTCCATTCATGCCTTGTGTAAGCTGATTGTCGTGGCATCCTTTTTGTCACGATATCCTCGACGTATTTTGTTACATAGATGCGATGTCTCCGAATGGCAAACCAACGCATGAGAACACCAACATGAGCCAACTGCTCGTTCGTGACGTCCCGCTTTGCTAATCGCTATCTTTGTGTTGGTTTGATCTTTCAGTGTTCGAGTTTGCAAAAAATAGAACGATACTGCTTGCAAATACTCAATTACTCAGAATTGCTTCAATTCAGGGGTTCTAAACTAAGGGGTTCGTCACAATACGTCGTGGCGATATTTGTCATGTTTATGTCAGATACTGGTAAACGATTTGCGTGTTTGTTTCACAAAGACCTTTTTCATCTTTGTATTCAAACTAATCACCAGCCATTTCACCAAAAATCAATTACATGTCCTCATGCACGCTGTTGAGGCATAAAATTATTGCCTGCAAAACACATGCTTGGACCTCGGAGAGGTCACTATCTGTGGGGTAGCCTATCAGTGTCTGAAATTATCACAAAACTTAGAAAAGTCTTGTGCCGTTTAATGGGCCAACACCTTAGCTTTTGTTTGTTGGAGTTTGAATCCAGGCTTCAGTGGTACAAAAGCCACACCTGTTCTAATCTTTTGTTCTTGAAGATCATATTGCAGTTTTCAAAGATGACAAAACAAAAATTAGCTTAGTACGATTTGTACAGCAAGGCCCTGAACTTTAAAGAACATGAACAATTGAACATCATCTTCTTAGTTTACCTTGGCGTTGAAAGTTTTTCGAAATTTCTTGGCTAAATGAGAGAAAATGCTGATAATTCATTCGTTTCGTTCAAGGGCTTAATTTTATATGTTAAAGATGTTTTAACTGAAAAACATTTTTAGTACTAAAAGGTACGTATTGGTTTCATCATGAATATGTAAATGCTGTCGTTGGTGCCATTTTAATTGATGAACCGATTAGTAAGTTTTGCTGCTTGGGTGCGATGATGTTAATGCATATTCCTCTGTCAAAGCATTGTTAACACCATTAGTGACAAGTTATTAAGTTCAAATAGTTGATTACGATTCAAAATAAAACTAGATGGTACACGAACCAAAGCGTATTCACGAACGGACTTCATTCGCATATTAACTCATGGCTCCAAAGGTTTGAACGTGAAAGGGTTGGGTTTTGTTAGCTTGGCCACAGAGTTAGTCATCAACAGCGGCGCTGTTTGTTTAATGTCGAAGCGCGGATTGTTCGTCCGAGGTGCTCAGGCTGTTTGTGTAGTGAACACTGGTGGGATTGCGATCGGAATTTTGCCGTTAGTTTAACAATGACTCACGAGACTGTTAATCGAACCATGCGTCAGCGATGAAAGTACACAGTAACACGGCTTGTTGAACGCTCGTTTCCCACCAACACAAAAGATCATCTTGCGGTTTGTTGTCAATTTCAAAATGCTTTTTTCAATGTCAGTAATCAGCGAAACCGTGGTTGCAGATACTAACGTATTTTCAATGACAATGCTCGTCCAATTCCAATTGTATTGGAATACTTGGACTTTCGATTTGAAACCCTTTTTCTTCTCATTTTCCGCTTAATTTTATTTTAACAGGCAAAGTTTCCATTTTTATATCGTTTGAACATTTTAGCCATCCTGAAACGATGTAAAAATTCAGCTGTCACTGACTGGGATAACACCCAATATAACGACAGATCAACAAAACTGTTATGTATAGAACTTCTAAAATTAACTGTAATTAGGTGATTGAGCCTGTCACAGTCTATGTTCGTGAACAGACTTACTCATTATTTCTCAGAGTGTTGTGTTGAGAAATCATGAAGCAGTTATTTTCAAGCTCTGATTTTCAAGAGCCAAGCTTTCAAACTATTGCTTTTGTTGCGGAATAGAGACAATTGATGTCACTTTCATTCGTTGACAGTTGCTTAAACGTCTTAAAACGTTGCGTTGAAAACGCAGAATTTCTTTTTTTTTCGATTTGATGGCGTTCTCTCAAGCTTGTAGATGCGGCGTCACAGCAAGGTATGGCGTCGTTTGGGATAAACAAAGCGATCTCGAGGTAACGACCAGCTTGGCTTTGGCAAGCCACGCCAGTGTTCCAGCTATGGTATGCTCCTCTCTCTATCTTTATTTCATCGCTGATTTATATTTCTGTTCTGTCACTAAGAGAATAACAGGAGCGCGATATCGCTCGCTGGTTCGCGTCGCACTTGAGGGAGTTTCTCTCAACCACTTGATCCGCGACAAGCTTGTTCTGCTCTTCACGGATTCTTTAACAAATTCCACTCATGTTTCTTCGAACTGATGTTGATCAAACGCAAGACGATTCAAAGCGGTTTCTGCAAGCAAACCCAACGCCATTGAACCGCAGAAATTCTTTTGTCAACGTTTTTTCAACTTGATGGTTTTGGTCCTGATTAACAGTGCGCCTCAGTAAGGTCAAGATTTGTTGCCACTTGATAATATACGGTACTTTAATCGTGAATGTCAATGATTCCAGTACACAGAAGGAATGCATACTAAGTGAAACTATAGCTTTACATCTTATCTATGCTTCCGCTAAAACAGTTTGTAGTTCAAATGAAGCAAATAATGATATCGTATTGAAGATCGGACCAATTTATGTGTAAAATGTACATCTCACTCATCATCATAATCCATCGTCGGTTTGTTCCCCACTAGTGGGGGTGGCCGATTGTTTCACTATCATTACAAAATCGTAGGTCTACATGTTAGCCGATTTTTGCAATATCTTAATGTTGTGAACAAGCGCGCATTCCCACAGTAAAACAGAAGGCTACACTGTACAGAGTACACCTAGGTAGAAACTGCCTTTTGAATGTGTGTATAGTTTGTTCGTGGTTTAGCCCTTTTGACCAGCATGACAAACTACAGATTGTTGAATGGCTGAAGTTTCAACTTCAAGAAACAGTCAGTGACCGTTTCCAAGTTTTGTTCTACTGTAATTCACAAATGCAATAAAATTGTTTCCCACGCCAGGGCAAGCATCACCAAACGTATCAATGCCTCGGTTGTTGGAAGCCGTTGAATGCGCAACTCTGCTCATATGGCGCTTTATTGCTCTTACGTTGGTAGGTGGAGCAAATAAAGAAACTAACGAGCGGTCCGCGTCTTTGTTGTTGTGAAGGAGCAAAGTGACAGCCTTCGCTCGACCATCTCCTATAGCGTTTCGTCAATCGACCGAATAGTTTCAACGAGCTAACAAACAGTCTCATGCTGACGCATCAGACGACTTCCTACGAGCCTCTTGTGCTCAGATCGCCTCGCTGAATTTTTCTTTGTCTGATATCTTCTAATGTCGAAGTAACGTAAATTCAGTCAGTTTAGCTCTCCACTTCTGTTGGATTGCCTTGAAAGTCCCATGCTCGTTATCTCGCCCAAAAGTCGCCTGTAATTGCGATGTGAACCATTCATCGATTCGCTGCTGACTTCTAATCTCGCCACACAGCTCAATTTAATTTTAATGTTTTGAGGCTTTTGTGATGGGCAATTACCACATTGGAGCGCCCACGGCGATTCTCATGTGCCTGGATTTCTCAATCAAACTCAATGCTAGATGAGTAGATGTTGATTTTGACGATAAATACTCATCGCACTTCTGTGTGTCTGAAAAGCGAAGTCAACGTCCTATTTCTCAATCAATAGTTTTTTCGTAACCCAGCCAGCAAACCATTCTTTTTTGCATGGATTTAACGTCGGCGGACGTTGAATCAATGTAACAAAAGCCTAGTTGCTGGCTGGGAAGCTCTCCTCTGTTCCAGTAACTGAAATATTTATGAGTGACTGAAACGATGATGTGCATTTTCACAGATTGACGACTTCCTTTCGGGCCGCTCTCCTCTCACGCTCGCTCTCCGTGTTGGTGATCACATGATGTTTGTGCAACTGCAATTGGAACAGTCAGTGGCCAATACAGTTGGCAGTCAGGCCTCTGCAAACACAGGTAAGGTTTAGTCAACGCGTCCAGTATGCCCTTTTATTAGGGGTCAGTCCGTAGCAGTTGTCGTTTTTACATCGGTAGCAGCAAGACAACAATTTGAAGAAAAAGTAACATTTGCTAGCTGGGCGTAGTTTGCCTTTTGTCCTGTCTACGACAACACTTTCCTATTACAAGCACATTGCCATTACTGGAGTTTGTGTACTTGCGTTGAGCACTTTTTTCTTGTACAAGTGCGCTGTAATTATGGCTGCCTTGCCATTGATTAAATGACGAAAACAACACTCTCAGTACTTTCATGCGCAAGGTTTTAGAAAAGCCACAGAAATCGATAACTTCTGTCACTCTTCAGATCGATATCGCCACGGAACTCGTCGAGCAGGCTACAGAAGAAGGCCTTTGTTTAACGTTTTTCGTGCATTCGATTCATCTATGTTGATTTGACATGTACAAGATAATGCTGTTGTAACACTGTGAGTGTGAATCTGGAAAGCAACTCTGTATGAATTTAAAAAGAATGCAAATCGACGTTGAAACGATGTGTTTTTTCATCAGATGCGAGTAGCCATCGAACCAGCCACCGACGACGACCTTTCTACGATCACTTGTCAAGATTTCCTTCTAATTCTACAAGTGCAAGAACGTCACATTCTTTGTAAGTGGCCACCTCTTTATACCTTGAGAATTGAGATAACGAAGACCATTTAGTGTTTAGACTAGAAGTGAAGTTGACAAAATAGTATCGTAGCATATTATGAATGTCATGTTACTCACTGTGACCGTTTTTTTTGCATTAATTTACATTTACAAATTTATGCACTGAAACTTCCATTCTTGTTGCCTTTTTAAGATTTTTCGTTTTTACAGATCCCATCATTCTTCTGGGAAGAACCCAACAAACTTTGTCACATCATCATCTATTGCTGACATTCCTGCAACGCCATCGAGTTCTAATAATGAATCCTCCAAGATTTCAAGCGGAAGCGAGAGGAAATTATCTCAAACATCCGTTCTTTCTCAAAGTTCTTCTGTCAAGACAAGTCATCTAGATAGACTTGCAACTGCATGTTCCACCCTTGGAAAACCATCTGTTTCGTTGAAGCAGCGCAATGACAAGCCACAAAACACACAAAACAAAGGGGAAAACTATCAGTACAGAAGAGCTTCGACCACTTGCGGAAAGATCACTTCCGGAGTCGGATCTCTCTCTCAACACGCCGCCTGTGGAGCAGGTCAGGGCTTGTGACAATGTGACAGTAGTTTTGATCATAGGGTTTGAAAATTTACCGAAGACCTATCTTTTTCCCCAGACAAAAAACAGCTTTGCTGTCTGGGTTATCTGTCATGGCGTGTTGCAAACGTTTTTATGATGTTGTAATAGTGTTCTCACTAAGCTATTTGTTCAATAGGTTCTCGCATGGTGAGGCAAATGCAGCGGTTGAGACGGTTGTGTGGGGCACATCAGCAATGTGTTGCTTACAGCAGCCTGGAGCTGGCATCAGAGATCTCGTCTATTGTTCATGCTGCCAAGCACTCGTCATCTGAATCGGGCAGTGGAAACTCTTGTCATCATCGTCGCAGCGGGAAGGTAAACATCTTGTCGTGGTGTTTCCAAGACAGTAGATCAAGCGTTTTTTACATTGATTTAATGTAAATTGAATGTAAAAAACGGCTAATTTGTTGCCTGGGTTAACAGTTTTGCATGATTGCTTAAATTGTATAGAACAAGTCGAAGCTGGCAAAGCAGACGTTCAATTTTTACTTTTCAAATTTCAGAGTTCACTTCGTGAACGTGCACGACCATCAAACAGCTCCTCCTCTCATATGAGCAATCCCAGCCAAGCCCCGCCTGTTGCTGGAGCAAGCATAGATAGCGTCACCACTCACGGGCCTGGCATCTTTTCTGGGACTTTTTCTGGTAATTTCGTTTTACTTGTCAGGTTTTTTTTTACATACGTGCGGTGCGGACTACGACACGATGACTAAGCATTTCGATTCCATTTAATTAAAGCATGAAGTCATGATTTCATAAACATTGAAAAAGAGAGTTGAAAACAGCTGCGACAGTTAATTACTCAACCCTCTTGTAAGAGTTTAACGTTTTACGTAACAGGATTCTTGAAATGAATAGATTAAATCTGCTTGCGAAACGTCACGGATTTGTTACTTCAGCGCGACCCAGTTTTGCTCTTTTATTTCCGTCTAATTAATGTTGCCACATTTCATTTAATGTCACATTAAACCAATGTCGACAGAACCTGGTCGATAAAACGAGCTTTCGTGACATTATTGCTGATCTTGTAAGCATGCGGCCTAACTGTCTTCTCCTTTCCAACAGGTTCCCTGCACCCAAACATCCAAGACGGGGAGGGAAGGCCAAAACGAGACCCACAAACCATTCTGCAAATTTTAACCGACCTGCTCAGCGCTACGAATCACTACGAGGTACTTGCGATACTTCAACTTGTTCTATCACCTATCACGGTTTATTTTGTCCTGGTGTATTTTGGATGTGAAAAGTAGACAATACGGTTTCCAACTTGGATTTGGCATACATTTGCAGTATACGTTCCCTCAGATGAATATTCCCCTTGGGCATAAGGTGCTAGCAGTTGCGGTGTTCTATCCAGGCACTAAACATTTCTAATAATGAATTTACGCAACAGTTGTCTTGCTTTTGGTTCAACCTAATTTCGCGTGTTGAGTTTTCGAGAAAGTGGGCCTGCGTGGTATTCTTGCTAATTAACATGTTTTGTTAAACCATCAATCAACTGCACGGCTTGGTGAAGCTCTTTTCAAGTGGGTCACTAACCGCTCGTTGGTATCACTTTTACGATTGTAAACGTATAACGACTTTGTGACGTGGTCGGGCGTAATAAGAGGATGTTAGGAAAGTAGATAGCTGGGGGCAACAACTCATCGTCGCGTTACCATCGTCCCAGCCAGCAAAAGTTACCTTTTTACTTTGCCTCAACGTCGCTTGACGTTGAAACGATGTAAAAGTGGCGACTTTTGCTGGCGCGCATGACTCTTAAAACAACTATTTTGTTTGTTTTGTGTTGCATCAATGTGATGATGAGAGATATGAAGCGAACATGAACTTGAAAGTTGCAGTTGGTTTCGTAAGTTGCTCATTTCCTCATTTCGACGTTGATCGAAAGGATTTCATTGCGTTCGCTTTCTTAAACTTTTGTTTATTACACGAAGTTAAAACGAAGCAATTTCCAGGGTCAGACTGGCAACATTGGAATGGTCCCACAGTTGTTCAAGGAGCACTTGAACAAGCAAACATCAGCTGCAGCATCAAACGATAAGGTATGTAATGGCAGTAGTCCCTCAGAACTTTTTTTTCTCATGTGACGTAGACAAACACTAAATGTAGCTTTGTTGGTCTGCCGGAATGCGATTTATTGCTTTTTGGAATCGCTTTCAAGAGTTTCTTACACAATTAGCAGAGATTCTGTTTCTAAATCTCCAAGGTTTTTTAGATTTAGTTGCCGAGATTTTATTTTTTATTTCAGAGCAAGCAAAGTAGTTCGTCTGAACCAGCACGCACGGAGCGACGTCACAGCCGACAAGCTCCCCACACTCACACTAATCGAACCTTCCCTGCTGGAGGTTTTTCGCATAGCGTCGGGAACCATGTCTCACCGCACTCGGTTTACTCTCCGCTCCACCAATTCAGCGACCAGCGCAACCGCCGTTCATCTAACGGATTGCTGGTACCCTCCGAATCGGGCGGACAGAGAGTGTCGGGTAAATGCCCACACAATGGCGGACCATCGTCCTGGAGTTGCTGGTGTGGTGGAAGAAAGTCGAGACGCCCGACACCAGACATCAACGGTGAGCGACTTATGCTTTTGAAAGACTTCCTGGTGTTTTTTCTTCAATCGAATGTGTTAAACTGAGGAAATCACAGGCAGTATTATAACGTTTGGAAGTCTTTTAATTTTACCACTTTACGCAACATAGTTATCACACTTTTTTTCAGTGAAGAGATGTCCTTTATCATTTTTCTGAACCATGCTTTGTTTTGTTCAGTGTCCCGACTGCAACAGCTTCAGATGGAAAACTCCACGACGCGTCAGAAGGTAGAAAAGCTTCAGGAGAAGATGCTTCAGCGTCGCGTTCGACGAAGGGATCGTCGTGAAGCATGCGGACCCTATAGCAAGCGTGTCGTCAACATGGACAACATCACGCAACCGAACGATATTAACGACAACGCTGATGATCCCGCCGCTGGCTTGGATGTAAGTTGAAATGATGAGCAAATTCGGTTTGAATATTTACTTGCGTTGGAAGATGATGTTATTTTGGGTAATGGTTTTAAATGTTAAACTTAATCGTCATATCCTTCGTCGTGTTCCCCTATCAACAAATCAGTCCCCACATTGATTCAACGTCTGCAGGCTGCTTATTTAGTATCCTTTCACTTTACTTCCCAGCTTTAATGTAAGGTTTTTATTTCCTCTGCTAACAATGCGCTTCCATGCAGATGCAGATCGACGAGATGAACTACGCTGAAGATCGCAAGTCGGAAGTGACGCACGAGCCCGCGGAAACTGTCACTGTGTGAGAAGCCCCATGCTTGTGGTGCGGCTACCTTCTGTCTGCGCATAGACTCAAATCCAACTCATATCGCTTTTCGTTGGCTACCCCTTTCGAGGCGTTGTTACGTCGTGAGAAGAGGACGACACGACGTGTTCATCATATGTTTTGCTAGTTTTTGTCGACAAAGAGTGACGCTCCATATCACGTGACATGTTTTTAACCCGGAAGTTGTTTGTTTTTTGCCCGGGTTTCAATGTTTTACTTAATTTCGCAAACGGGTGGCGTTGTTGCTTGCATCAAAAAACAGTCAAAAATATCCATGTTTAGTTCAAGCTATTGCAGCAGAAGCTGCCATTTTGACGTAGTTTTAACGATGTAAAAAAGTAAATTTTGCTGGCTAAGAACGTCAGCAAATGTGACGGTTTCTTTCGTTTGCAAAGTCATTTGTGTTTCAGCGTATGCGAATCTTTTGCATTAGATCACGCTGAAAACAAGTCGCGTTGTAAATTTCACCGATCAGCAGAGTGATTTCAATCGTTGTTTTATGTTCATGCAAGTAGAAACACTAAGTTCCAAATCCTTCTCGCGTAGCTATTGTTTTGAGGCGAATCGTAAAATTATTGTCTTATTCATATCGGCCATATCATACCTACCATACACTCGCTTACAAATTAAGCTTTGTTTTGCGTCGTTGAGTCACGAAGCGACGTTGTCAGCATAATTTGTCACCGGGTAAGTCTACCTCTGCTTAGTTGTTGTTCTGCGACTGTTCATGGTTTGTTGTGTAAAGAGTTACTTGTAATTTCTGAATTGTCTTCTGCCAGGTTGCCACCTTGTTTTTGCGTCAACCTCGTCGCTTGACGTCACATCGACGCACCAATGAGACGGCTTCCTTTTCCTTTCCTTTTTTTCGAAATTTAATTTTCTGTTATTGTGTGTGTTTTGCGCCACTATGTGGCAATTTCTGCGTTAATTAAAACTGCCTGATCCATTTGCGATGCTGGAATCGGCGGCGGCGACCCCATCTCGCACATTCTTAAAGTTCTTAGCCGTTGCACGGACCAGCGTTTGTGTAGCTGTCTTGTTAATGACGGGATTTTGTTTATTTGTAATTACATCAGTATTCATCACATTGTGTGTTGTTGTGTCATCATGAGCATTGTTCAGGCTTCAGCAGGTATGCCACCAGCGATCTGTTCGGGTAGCCACTTTAACAAGTCGAAATTCTGCCACTGCGAATGACTACAATGCAACCGTCAACCAATCAGAACATGTTATAAGAGGCTACCGTCTAATTGTGACCCTTCTAGCACTCATCCAGAGAGTTAATGCTTGTTTTGAACTTTATTTGGTAATTACAGAAGAAAAAGAGCAACAGCAGTGGTGGGAATCGAACCCGCGTCAATGAAATGACTACTTTCTAGCCCTAACTCTAACCGCTAAGCCAACCAGCTGACAAAAAATCCATCACATAATTTGCTTTCTATCATCTTCTTTTCGTCATTTTTTTACGTCACTTAAACCGTAGCTTATGATTGGTTGGCGGTTTCATTCTAGTCAAGTTTAGTGGCAGAATTTTGACTTGTTAAAGTGGCTACCATCTGTTCGTGTTTGTTAGACGGGAGATTTCCTCCGATATTAGAATGCCCTTTCACTGGGATGTTTCTGCAGTGTACTGCCTAATGCACACAATAAAAAGAAGGATCACCGACGCAAATCAATCTTCAACGTTGAAATGCTTCTTCAAGAGATATAACCAGCTAAAACAAATTGATCCTTTTTACAATCATACAAAGTGTGCATACATTAAATCAATGTAAAGTGGATCAAGCTTTCAATCTGGCAACTAAGTGAATAAAAGGTTCTAGTCAAGCAGTATAGTATGGCAAAACCGTTCTTGATGAAAGTGCGACATCAGGATCACCCAGTAGAACTAAGCACAGCGGAAGTTTTTCAATGCATACCGATGATCACGTTGACGAGTTGGCAAAATATCGCGGTGGGAAGGGGCTTTTACCGCCACAGAGGATCATGCAATTCATGTAACAGCGTGTTCTGCTTCGTTGGTAAAGGAGTCGATAAGTGGTTATTAAAATCAAGGGCCCACGTTTTACTTCACAATAAATCTACGTAGCTGGCTGTTTACAGATGCAGTAGTCTCAAATCTCCTGCGTTGCCACAAGAAATCAAGCCCTTTCTGATTTGTTGAATCAACTTGACATTGACTTGCCATACGAGTCGTCATTTGTACGTAGTTGTAAGCTTTGGGTCAACAACAGCTTTTTACATCTAATGCCTAAAAAAGTGCAGCATCAGGCTGTATTTTTAACTCAATTACCTTCAATACGTTGGCTTCATGACCACATTGCCACAACGATTAACAATTCTGCCTGAACAATGATGAACCCACCCGCTGTGTCCGCATGACATGCCGTTGCCATTTGTGCGCGTTCAATTTCATCCTGATACTTTTCCAAAGGAATTTGAGAAAGAATTGTTGTGCAACTCGTTTAAGAAACGGAAGTGATGCTTTTGTTCTGTTTCAAAGATCGGCTTCACTAGGCCGTGATTGGGTTGTCGGAAAGAATTTAACAGTCTGTAGGTGATTTGCGAAAAAAGTATAGACCATCTTCTAAAATTGACAAACCAAAATATTTTTATAAGACCACAAATCTTCTGTGATCAATGTGATACGAGTTTGTTGCAAGCCTGTCTTGGTTTTCCACGCACTGAATTGAGATTCTTAAGTGTAAACTATCTTCACAATAACGAGTCATTTTCTATCTGGGTCAATATTATTGTTCGCTAATAGGTATAATACAACGCGTAATAATACAATTTGCTACTGAATTATGACATGGTGAAAAGTGCACTTGAATTATTTAAAATGCAAGTTCTGCGTTGATTAAACGTAAAGTGGAATCAACATAAAAATGTGTTTGCGTGGACGGTCGCCATTTCAGACTTTCTTCTGATAAAGTTCGACACATTCATACATTAGTGGACAAACCGCAAATTTGCATGGGCAGAAAAAGCTTTTGCAAATTTGATATTTAATCTTCATTCGTTACAAATGCAGAAAAGGTTAAAATTGAGGATAAGTTTAAAAAAAACAATAATATGCACACTCTATGATTTCAAGCCAGCAGCTCCCAGTTTCAACTTCACCAGCGTTTCTAAGTTCCATACAATACAAATGTAATCAACTAAACTGATATCTGCACCCAACACATTCAAGCGAGCGTTGTGGTCGTCAACCCAACGGGTTTTCGGCGACAAAAGCACGATTTAAATTCAGCCGATAAGTCATCTTTACGTCAATGCATAAAAGTTCAAGCAAGAGTACGCATGGGCTGATGATACCCTCTCAAGACAGGACGTGTCCAAAGGATCCGTGTTCTCAAAACACCATAAACATTACACAATAAACATAGCCTATTACAAGCAAGGCTGAGGAGTAGAAAAAATCATGGCTTTTCTGGAATCAGTCATGTATTTTGTTGGGGTTGGCAGGACTCCACTGATCCTGGTTGCCAGCCTCCAGCAATGGTTTAAGAAACTAGCGGTATGTTCAACAATTTGTTTCTAATTTAGTTCGTCGCATGGGAATGTTGCAAAAAAAGAGCACAAGCAGTCGTGTTTATTCGTTATTCAATCAACGTACGCAAACGCACGACAATTCACCGAATAAAGAGATAAAAAAGGACGTCACCCACAGACAGTATCGCCTTAACACGATGGTATGGTAGTTGGCACTAAACGTATTTACACAAGTTGGTCGGATACGAAACATTTTTGGACCAAGCTTTTATCAGCACAAATATGAATGACGTCGTCAGCAACATGACGTCAGTGGTCATGAACATTGATGTCAACGCAAGTGCAGTGTTGACATTACATGAAGCCGCGAAATTGATTTGGCTGTTGCTGGGGTTGATTGGCGTTTGGCGTTATAGAAAAGCTGTTCATCTGGGGATTTCCCATACTCGAAGCCATCCCGGGATGGCTTCCCATATTGGAATAACCCATTTGCATGCCATACGCAGCTCCTTGAGGACCTGGAAAAGATTTAGAACGTCGTCATATTCACAGGCGAATTAAAACTTGGTGCTGATGATTCATCTCGAATGAATATTGGAGCGGACATAGCGAGAAATATCAAGAAAATTTGAAGTCGTTAGAGATTTTACCTTGTACCGGTACAATCTCCTAAAACTTTCGTCAAAAGAAGTTGGCTCACTTGGCTGTATTCAAACACGTACTAAGTGATACACAATGATACACTCGGCCCGCATTTAATGCGTTGCCGTAAGCAACTGCTGCCTATATATAGAAAGCCAACTTGGTCGGGAAACAAATGCGGAGAATTATCGAACCGCTCAAAAGTTAAACAGCTTTAAAATTATCGTTTTGTGTTCTTTTTTGCGCTTTCATGGTCAGAAATAAAAACGTTCAGTTGAAGTTATGCTGCGAATTGATAAAAACATTTTCACTCATGTTTCACTACACGCATTCACACCTTGGACAGTTAACCGAGTAACTTTAAACGATGAAAGAAGGAATTACTGATGTTATTGATGAGCAAGCTTGTCACGATAATTACAAACGATTACGGAGACTCGGAAGTAACGCAAACGCTATGCAGCGAGTAAGACCCGGTTTAAAGCGGAAAATATTGTGAGCAATAATTACTCAGAGTGAGATGAAAAACGTAGCAATGGCAGCTAGACAGAAGCAATAAGAGTAAAGGTGGTGTTGTTGTGTCACATATGCAGTAGTTGTGCAATGTGCATCCCTATTGTGCAAATTGTTTGTTGTGCTTTGTATTATATTGTTTTTTCGCCAACAAAACAAATAAACTGAACATTGGCCTTAACCAGGTGTTAAGTAACGCAACTCACCTGACATCATCATTTTTTGCTGCATCATCATGTTCTGCTGTTGTTGCTGATTCATCATGGTCGGGTTGCTTTGTGACGCCATAGTCATGGCTCCCATTTGCTTGTTCATGTTGTCCATCTGATTGCCTCCTGGTGGAAAAAATAAAATGATTGACAAAAAACGACAGCCCAGCTCCACAATCTCGGTCAAATTTATTCAATTCTCGCCTTCAAACACCAGCTAAATCATTCATTATGAAATAGAATAACAAACATTCAAAATAAATATTCAGTGGCGCGTTCTTTTATGACTTTCAAGAAAAAACAAACTTTTATGAAGAGTATCAACGAGAGAACTCTAAGCACGACTGTGGCTGGCGCAGTTCAGTCTACTCTACACCATTGAAAGTTTAAGATGCGCCGGAATCTAAGCCTAAAATAACATTAATTAAACAAAATTAAAGACTAAACATTTCATGCATAAAGAAGATAGATACAATAGTGTTTGATTATAAGAATCTTATGCGTTTATATCTATAGCAATTTTGCATTTAATAACGGAAAATATAGAATGGGATAAAGTCCGTTTGAAACCAAGTTGGTATTAATCAGCGAATTCTACCGCATAACCGAAATCTTATCATTTGGGTTAAGCAAGGAATATTTTTCCTCCTTTAGGAATGCTATACTGTGATTAACATGAAACCAAAACAACACTAAATCTAAACTGAATCTTGCTAAAGTTCTAACAATGTAAATGCAAAAATCTCTCATAAACTACTGTAAATTTACTAAAATGAATTCAAGCGAAGCAACAAAAAACAAAACAAAAACACTGAACGATCCGTGCAGAACCTTGCAGCTGGTTCATGGAAGGAGCGATGGTCTTGGCAGGTTTTTTTCCGAGAAGGTCGAGGCTGATATCGATGCCTTTCACGTCAGACCACATATTGCTCTTGTTGGGAGCGACTGGTGCTTGTGAAGCTACAAGTACGGACAACACATCACTACATGCTAGCAAGCTGCTAATGCGCACGTTAATTCAACATCTTCTTATGTTAATTAACGTTAATTCAACATATTCTTTGTTATGTTGAATTCGTCTAAAAATCATATTTTGCACTGCAATATCAAAAGCATTTCAATACAAACTAGATATGAAGTTAAAATTAAAGATCACAAAGAATAAAATTGATAAGTTGAAGTCACCTACATAAATGCTGTGACATAATTCGATTAAAAAGTTCAACTCTAGAAGTCAAGATGTTATTGAAATGTTGACGTTCTTCCTCGGCTTCTATGCCCTACAACCCAAACACCGATGTCCGACATTTTACATTGATTCAACATCTGCAGACGTCGAATTAATGTAAAAATGACCGATTTCCCTGCCTGGAAAGCCATGTCCAAGTCATAGCCACTTAGAAAGAATGCAAACATTTTACGAATACTAATCTCAAAGCGAATCAATTAGTATTTCTGAATACTTATTCAACCATGGATATTTTAAATTTTGTGCTTAGCACAAAAGTTTCTCTTAGTTTGATCAGATACAAATAAACTAAAAATTCTTCAAGATCTTCAATCAGACAGCAAAATCCGTTGCTGTGTGGGCAACAATAAAGTAATTAGTGAACTCATGGAATAAAGTAAAAGTGGTACCACCAATCCCATGCACAGTCTTTGAATGAAAAGCGTAAACAAACCCGCTTAGCGAGCGAGTCCTTGCTTTCCACTTCACTACTTCAGAAACTCGTCATCACAACGTATTAATATCAACACAATATTACTGCCGAACAAAACCAAACCTTTCATATTTATCGGCCAGTGACGTTAATGAACGCCCCACAAACGTAATGTGTTAGCGTGTAGTTGATCGAAACATCGAGAAGTCGAGGCACGTTACCTTTTTGCTGCTGTGCTGGAAAAGATGTTGCTGATTGTCCCATGAGTCCTCCTGATGATGACGCATTTGATCCTCCCACCGGAAATGACGCCATTGATCCTCCTCCAGTTTGTGATGGCATCATCATGTTTTGTGAGGTCATCACTGGGTTTTGTGGTGACATCATTGCACTTTGCGGAGACATCATTGTATTTTGCGATGGCATCATTGTACCTTGTGGTGACATCATTGTATTTTGTGGTGACATCATTGTACCTTGTGGTGACATCATTGTATTTTGTGGTGACATCATTGTACCTTGCGGTGATATTATCGTATGTTGTGCTGGCATCATCGTATTTAATGCTGGCATCATTGTTTTTTGTTGAGGCAACATTGGATTTTGTGGTGACATCATAGCGTTTTGCGGTGATAACATCGAAGCCTGCGCAGGGTTAACTGACGAAGCAGCCATCTGTGGCGACAAGACGTTGCCACTGAAAGCAGTTGGTGCAGCGGAAGGGAGCGCATTTCCGAGACTGGGTCCAATAGGAGACGCAACGGCTTCTACAGACGCTGAAGGCTGAGAGAGTGCCGCGAAGGGATCAAAACTAGTGGAGCCTTGCGCAGGAGCCGCGGCTTGGTTTGACTGGAAGTTTCCAAATGTTTCTTGCGTCGTGGAACCTTTGAAAAGTTAGTATGACTATTACAATACAATCACAGTAGTACAACATAAACTGTCATGAGGACCACGATTGCGGTTTACGTGAAAGCTTCATATTTTAAAATACTTTACGCCGTCGAATGTCCTCTAACATTTTTGAAACTGCTTCAAACCAATCAACCAGCAACACTTATCACGTAATAATAATTATTGGGTGTCCACACACCCCAGTTCTGAACAACGCCCACCAACGCTACTTTATCTTTCTGGTTTCTATGTTGTTTAGCCTTTAATCCAGTGGGGATTTCGGCTGCTCCGAGGCTACAGAGCTTCAACTGTTGCAATTTTTTTTGGATAAACCCCTCACTCTCAATAGTAACAATTATTCCAACGGCAATAGCCAGCGAGGCATATATTTAATACCACGACTTTGACTGAAGAGTTTTTTGTTGAGTGTACTGCTACTGATACAATTACTTGTTTGGCACGAACCAGATTGAGCAAACTGGGTAGAGGTCGCCGTTTGGAAACTTGTGAAGTCAGCAAAGCCACCATTGTTAGTTGGGCTGCTCACAGGCTCAGTGG
This sequence comes from Aplidium turbinatum, assembly GCF_918807975.1. Classification (NCBI taxonomy): domain Eukaryota; kingdom Metazoa; phylum Chordata; class Ascidiacea; order Aplousobranchia; family Polyclinidae; genus Aplidium; species Aplidium turbinatum. The sequence continues at coordinate 42,683,400 of NC_137472.1, read as the reverse complement.
TCCCCAAACCTCCTGCGATAGTACAACTTGGTTTACATAAATTCACAAAGTAATCGTAAAGTAAAACGTTTAGGCAAAGACCATCAAATATCTAAAGATCGCATACAAAACAAATAACTTTACAATGTGAGCAAACACCACTCTAAAGAAAATATTAACATTCCACAATCTAATAAAAGTAATTTGCGTTCTTGACTTACTTACTTACTTTTATTATAAAATGCCTGGTGAACAGTCTCTCTCTGTTTTTAATTCCACAATCTCATATTTAATATGTGTATATCATCACATTGCATCACCCAGAGTCAAAGTTAACTGGATTCAACTAGGTGCGAGAATATGACATATTCTCATTCTCATGACACACATTGTGTGAACACAAGGACATAAAAATATTGAATCAATGTCAAGCTGATAAAGTTACTTGCTTCAAAAAGCCAAAAAAATAGAAAACTTAAAATATTCCTCACCAAGTAGATCGAGATTACTAGCAGGCTGCGGTGGGGCAGCACTGGCTCCAAACAAATCGTTCGAGCTGGCGTTGGCAGAAGATGTCGGTTGGGGTATGGCTGGAACTTTAGTGTCACCTCTGTAATTCGTTGCTGCTCCAAGGTCCACCTTCTGTTTCACAAGTTAAGTATTATTTTAGTATCGCGTGAGTGTGCCGTTTTGGGCCCAAGTTAAACCACTTTAATGTTTTTATAATTAGCAATCCAAAAATTCTTCTACAAACAGCTTTTTGCTCACCTTTTTAGTGACTCGAGTTGTTTTTGTTGTAGTTTTGGTGACTGTTTCTTTCTTGTCACTATATTTTGACGAATTAAACTTCGGTTGATCGCTGTCCGATGGTGCTGACTCATCGCTAGAAGAAAAATAATCAATGGATGTGATAAATGAAAGTTATCGAGTTAGTTGTGTACTTTAATTAGATTTACAAGCACAGCACAATTTTTTAAATAATCTTTTTCTATCGTGCTTCACCTGTAAGCAGCAGCAGAACCATTAGAAGGACTTCGGTTGTGGGAGGCTCGCGCTGACTTGGCAAAGTCGTATTGGTTGTCAGTGTCACGATAATCATCGAGGGAGTCACGTCGTTCCCTACCTCTGCCTACGGAAAAAAAATCAAGATTTTCGTGAAAGTATTCGTACCCGGTAGGGACACTTGTATTTACAAAACACAAAATAAACCACTTCTTAGTGTCTTTTGCTTCGGGAATGTGAAACCTACGAGTTATTGAGGCAAAAGTGTTGAGTAATGAGTAGGTAAGAAAGTAGTGGAGATAAGTAAATAGTAAAATAAAAAGATTAAGCATAAAGTTAGTGAGTGATCCTTGATAGAAATGCTAGATTCTGAATAAGCAATTGAAATTGTGTTGGTATGAAATTTACAATTCTTCAGATCAACAACGTTATCGCTAGCTTAATATTAAACAGAGAGTTGCTCACGCTTCGACAAGGTTTTTGCTCTGTGGGAATAAAGTTTTGCTTAGGCTTCAGGAAGCTTTCTACGCTACAACGCGATGGTTACTGGTCCACAAAAAAAGTTTTCTGCGGTATGGACTAAGAATTGATATAGGGTAATTTTGGGGTGCTGAATCCAAATCTGAACTCAAATTTCTTCTATCACATCCCATTTTTAGATATAACAAAAAGACTTTATTATTGCCAAAAGTGGATGATTTTACGTTGCGTTCACCACCAATATAATATGCAGTGTCATAGGGAAAGGTTAGTGTTAGACAGGCCAATATAGCTTAAATAAAGTTACTGGACAAGCATTGCCATAAGCTTGTTACAATCTTTGTGATTCGACGCAAAACATTGACAGTAGATGCTAACTTATACTTTTAGCTTGTCATTACTTTTTAGTTGATAATTTTGCGTCAAACACAATTTGGTATCAAAATTGTAGTTTGTGGACATATTTCATCTACTTGTGTACCCCAAGGCACGGATTACTGGATATAGCACAGACAGTGTTTATGTCTGACAAACGCAACGTCAAATTTTCCACTTTTGGCAAAAGTAACAAATTTAGTTGTTATCATGTGTCAAAAACCTGCCATGATAAATAAGGGAGCAAGTCTTTTAGGCTCAGACAGTTAGGCGCCGGTCAAATAGGTGCGCACACTGTGGCGTCTAGATATTTAGGTGCGGAGCACTGTGGCGCCCGTTCATTTAGGTGCTAGTCCTAGTAAAGTCTGCAGATTGTATCAGCTTGGCAGGTAGGGCAATGCTTTTCACACAAAATGTTGCATTGAACAAAAAAATATGTCATGGCTTCCGTGTGTGAAGCTGCTTAAACCGGCAATGCTTTTCACACAAAATGGTATATTGAACAGAAAAGTATATTGTATTTTAATGCGCGTGTTCGGCATTTATTTGTTGTTAGTCCAGGTTTGCGTCGGCGATAGCGTTATCAATAAATTATTATTCAAGTTTCCAAACAAGACTGAGTTTTCTTTTAGTGAATGAGTCAAATAATATCTACACTAAACATCAGTAAAAAATATACCGTAGCCTATATTCAAGCGGGTGGTAGACTTGAGTGAAGACTGAAGAGTAGTAACTTAGTTTTCCGTTAAAACCCCGACTAGGTTTAATAACGAGCAAAGTCGCACCATTATGCTTGCAACTTGTAGCCAGGGTTCATATGCCATATAGAAACGTATAGAGTAGTAGAGCGTTGTCTCGCACCTCATCTCCACACGCGCATTAACAAAACAACATATTTTTCTGTTCAATATAACATTTTGTGTGAAAAGCATTGCCCTACCTAAAGCATTGCCAAGCTGATACAATCTGCAGCCTTTACTAGGAAAAGCACCTAAATGAACGAGCGCCATAGTGCTCAGCATCTAAATATCCAGACGCCACAGTGTGCGCACCTATTTGACCGGCGTGGGTTTTTTTTTTCGCTGACACTTTTCGGTCATTTGTCCGAAATGACTTGAAAAATTTCGGTCATTTTTTATTTATTTCGGTCATTTTTTCTGATGAAAATATTTCCTTTCAAGTAGCTGATACAAACCAAAATTTGCACTTCCTGACTAGCTACGCTGCTACAACATAGGCGCCAACTTTTTATGCTGTATTGATACATAAAACAATAGATGAACTAGCGATCGGCAGCAGGACAACATTTTTTGAATGCAAACCGCAACAGCTTCGCGATATAATCACTAGAACGAGTAGGATGCTACAATTCCACACCAGACAAAATCTGTCATTTTTACATTGATTTAACGTCTGCAGATGTTGAATCAATGTAAAAATGACTGATTTTGCTGCCTGCGACATAGCAAAAATCTACCATTTTGTGTCGATTCAATGTCATCAGATGTTGAATGCACCCAAAAACAACATAATTTGCTACGTAGACGGAGCGTGCGTTTAGCTTTATGCGCTTGCAAACAGACTCGATGTTGCTTTCGAAAGTCGAAACCTCTGCAGAGAATTGTTGCGGCAGTGAATCGCTCGCTGTGAAAATGAACTTGAAGTCTCGGCACGACGTAACCACCAACCAACGCAACAAGGGCTGGTACAAACCGCATTGCGCACACGCGGCATAATCAACGCAACAACGGACTCGCGCAAACTGCATGGCGCACACACGACCGTTGCCATGGAAACCTGATCAAAGGCGGGAATATGCGCATCTTTTGTTTCATCTGCAACACGAAAACAGGTCAGTCATAAAGTTGAAAGCAGGTCAGTCATAAGTTGCGATATTGTAGTGAAAAGGGAGCTATGTCAAGTCGAAAACTTAATCAAACGTCTCTCCGTAACTATTTTTCAAGGGCTATTTACGGATGTCAGCAACTTTTAAATTTATTCAAGGTGACGTGCTGTTGAATTGATGTAAACGTGAATGATTTTACTTTCAACAGGTAGCCTACATTTTCAAGCGTATAATCAAGTTAGTATTTGCACTCCATTTTCAAGACATTGTCATTCCATTTACAGTATACCTTTTACTTTTTAGTAAACCTTTTCGTCTCTTGTTTCATGGTAATAAATCTAATCTGTTGCCAAACTTTATGTTGTGCTTAGCTTAAAGAGTCGCAGTCCATCAACCGCTAGCCTACGCAGACGCATGTGTTTGGTTAACCGAAGTGGTCGAGTTTTGTTTATAATAATTAACGGTAGGTCGCAAGTAGCGATAACTCCGAGTGTGGCAATAAAAGCAATCCTAGTGTGACGACATAATTATGTCATCCATCTGCGTGACATTTTTCTAAATTTACGTTGCTGCTGATGAAACACGCTTTCGCCCCCACGGCCAAAAAAATAGTTAGGCGCCTATGAGCTACAACATTAAGTTTCGCTGAGAAACGTTGTCGTGTTTTATCGGAGAAAACTTTCTTCAACGTTCATCAGCGAAACTCAACCTTGCAACACCCGATTCGACTATATATTTTTCGGACATTTTGACCGAATTGACTATATTTTTTTCGGACATTTTGCTAAAAAATCGGTCAATGACCGAAAAAGAACCCCAGCGGCGGCGCCTAACTGTCTGCGCCTAAAAGATGTGGACCCATAAATAAGTATGAAGGCAGATTCGGATGCAGCACCCCAAAATTACTCTATATCAGTTTTCAAAGTTTATAGCCTACCGCAACAATTATTGACCTGTGTAAGCATACGGAATAACCATGTTTATATACATCATAAAATCAGTTAGCATTCATCGTTTATTAACAAATTTATTATGATTCCTCAGTTGGTTATATATTCCAAATAATTTATATTGTTGTAGTTTTTTTTTAGGCTCTACAGTCTACACTCGCAGATCAATGATCATGCAAGCGTATCTTTCTCGATTAAAAAAATAAACCCGTTGTTAAACAATGACGATTTCACATATTTTTTGAGCAAATAAACTACAGATTTCAACAAATAAAAATGGTCAGACACCTACAGGGATTGGTGAAGTGAAGCAAATAAAATAGTCATATGTAATCGAGGAAGCATATCTGAATGACTGTTGAAAACAAACAAAACCGAAGAACAGTGAATGTTAAACATCTCTGAAAGCTCGTGTGCTTCAGGTTCAGTTTGCCACAAAAGATTACTGGGCGTGCAATATTTCACTTTATTTACAAAAAATCCTAGCCAGACTAAAAGTATAAAGAAATCTGCAAGAAAATATTATAAGAACTACAAAACAATTTACAATAAAAATGGCTCAATAAACATGAACAACTTATATTTAGTAGGCTAAAGATTTATAGTAAGAACATATTTCAAAATCGGGAGAATAATAAGTAACTTAAAATTTTTTAAATTTCAAAAGAATATGGTTGGCAATATAGGATGTTTGGATTAGAAATAGAACAATGGCTTATAAATTTTCAAAAGACGGTAACGCCCTATATGCCTCTTTGAATTATTTGCCACTTTCTAAAAAAAAAGAACTTTTCAATTGAAACATTAGAGGGGCAATAGAAACGCAACAATCTACAGCGCCAACAGCAACGACATGCTAAAATGTGAGAAATTTCTCGTGTTTGTCTTGCTTTGTGATGGTGTCGGTGAAATCGTTGTATGTTGTGAAACCACAAACATACAACCAGCCTTTAAACTTAACAACAACGTTAAATTAATAACATATTTACATTTAAATTACAGCCAAAAATGCTACTTTGTCCAATGTAAAGCTAAAAAAGTCAATTAAGTGAACAAATACTTTACATCACGAATCACGATATAATGGCGTCTTTTATTGTGTGATTCTCAAAATACATTTTAAAGATAACATGCGTAAATTGGGATGCCCTTACAAAACATCTTCAATGTTTCCGCTACGTTAGTTGTAGAATTTACTTTCTTTTCAACGACAAAATCGGCTTCACAGCCGAGTGGTGAGATCCCTGGTACGACAATCGAAAAGGCGCCTGTTCGACACAGCTCAAGAACATGTGGCTATGTCTTTGGAAGGACACTTGAAGACATGCCCGAAGGTGGCTTCCTTGCCTTCCCGTCAACTTAATCTAATATTTCTAAATGTTCAACCACGGGCCATAAGTCTGGATACGACATAAAGATGAGAAAATGACTTTATTTTACATCGTTTTTCCGTTTTCTCGGTGACAGTAGCAAAAAAACAGAAAAACAGCGTCTAAAAACAAACAGGTATCAATTTTGAAAAGCAATTAAAGTTTAGTCTGACCAAAAAGTGAAGACAGCAAAGTGTCTTAGTTTTTCGTTTTTATAATTGATAGGCCTACCAAACTAAGGTAGAAGTCATGCTTTTTATTACAGACTCCAGCTCTAGACAACACAAGATCCAACAAATCTACAGCCCTGTCTGTGATAACGATCCAAAAAAAGATAATGCTCCGTTTAGGTAATAGCCCCCATCTTCCTTGAGTCAAAGTTGTGTTATAAAAAAAGTGAAAATAACTTACTGTTGTGTACCGGTATATATTATACAATATACAATTAATAAGGTTTTTACATAACACTGTAGTCCACTGGCGCCGACTTACGGGGTCACGGGGTGGCCACGCCACCACGTAACCGCTGTGGCGGGGTGGCAGCCACCCCGTTTAGGTTGCATTACTTACTGCAAATAAATGTAATTTGAACGGACGTTTAAATCTTTTTGTGATCATTGGTTTTCGCTTCAAGTTAACGTAAAGCAAGAGGTGAACCAATACAGTATTGCGAAGAAAATGATTGTTTTTGTCACAAGCATGATACTCGCGTAACATCAAGCAAGCTACGTGAAGATTACGCAACACGTGGCTACGAGTTTTTTTCCTTGTTGTTGTTGCGATCGTTTTATTTGTTATTTGTCATAAGTCATTGTTACACTTGTTAGGTTTACAATGGAATTTATTAATCAATAAAATATGATCTTTACATTACCTCCCTCAAAAATCATTTTTGAAAAATTTTAATCTGCAGCATAGAGTCCATATGATTGTCGCAACTGCTTGATCTATTTGCAAGCAATGAAACAATTTCCAGGGTTCGATCTTAGCGGTAGTCCGCTAGCCAATGGCTAGTAAAAATTTGCGCGGATTAGTAGAAATGTTGCAGTACTAGTCCGATTTGTCTAGTGAAAATATTCGCCGGTGTCACCGTTCACTGTGAAAAGTTTTGGTTTACAAAATGGCGATTGGTGACGTCACTCTGAAATACTGCAAAAATTTTGCTTGACAGAGGCGAGATTGCACGAAGAAAGTGCAAAGTCGGTCAACTGAGCACGTGACTACTTTTTTCTCGCAACCTCACTAGACACGACACGTGGTAGTAGTGAGCACGCCAGCACGGAAAAGCCGGCATCCCAGGAAGCAGCAGTTAGCGAAATTAATGTTTTTTGTTGATATATTGTGATCAAATGCTGATTCAATGTTACTACAAAGTGTCTAACGCTCAGACAAGTGAAAAGTCAGTAAACTGGTCGGACTAGTGAAAAATCGTGCGGGCTAGTGAAAACGGGGAGCAACTAGTCCGGTGGGCTAGTGAAAAAAAAAGTTAAGATCGACCCCTGATTTCATTAATGCTTCCAAACGTGGTCTGCATTGTGAAAATATACGTATCGTTGCCTTCCACCATCTGCGAGGCGGAGCGATCGTTTAGTGCAATCAGGCGCATAAAAACCTACTTGCGATCTACCATGACACAACAGCGATTGAACCACGTCCTAATTTTAAATGTTTATCAAGCTGAAGCTTCACGGTTACAACTTGACCAGTTGATTAACAGTTGGATTGACAGAGCTGCTGTGCGCAAAAATACTTTTGCCAAATGTTAAGTGTCAGAGCAGCAACGTAACAATAAAATTCACGACATACCTCCTGTGCATTGTTTTAAAGTTGCTTTGTAAATTATCGGGCTACAAATCAGATGTGAAAAGACAATTGCATCTACGAAACACGCTTAGTAAAAATCAAACAAAAACATGCAGTTTGAAAGTTTTTAGGTTTCTATATTGTGCTATCCGCCACCCCGTGCAAAAATAAAAGTCGGCGCCTATAATAACACTGATTAACTTTTACAATCTCTTTGTAAAAGACCCCTTGCTCTTTTAGTACACCCGCTTTAAAGCTGATATCTCAACTGTGTAGGCATACTCTAGCCTTGATGAAAAAGAAAAATGATCAAAATAATTAGATTATTACCGTGGTGGTATCTACACAGCTAAAAGCGCTACAGTAAGTAATGACAAAGACCAAGGTTGATAAATTATCATCACAACTAACAGAAAATAAAGTTCAACATGCTGTTCAAGAATCATAATTAGTCAAAGGAAATTATTAAAGTGATTGATAATAACTCTCACCTGAAAAATAGATTCTGTGTTTTCAAATTAAAATTATTCAAAACAAGGAGCAACTACAAACCGAAAAATCTTAAAAGTATTGAAGTTAAAAACCAAAGGTGATCACGCAATCAATTAAATATCTTTCATTTATAAATTAAAACAAAAATTGACGAATCCAACAAAGCTGGAATAATGGTACTGCCCAACAAACAGTTGATATACAAAGGTCAGTTATGAAGTAAATAGAAGTATTAAGACTGTGGTAATTTCTACATAAAACATAAACTAGCTATTCCCAGCATGGCATCTAGCATTAGTGGAATAGCATCTTTTGCTGTGAGTGTGAGGAACACACTGCAAATCATATCGCCAACGACTGCACCATATTCCGTCTTCCTAATGGATTGGAAAGTTAACATGTTTGGATGATAAGACTAAAGTTTAGCTGCTCTCAGATTGCTTTTGGATGAACGTAGTCTTAGAAACATCACCAATCAATAGCCAAAAGAGTAGAACCTCAACCTCAACGAAGAAGAATTAAGCAATAAAATTTTCTTAAAATTAAACAAATGGGAAAAAGTGGTTGTTATCCTAAAAAAAACTTCACAACTGCCTCTTCTATACTGATTACTGGTAAGTGGTAATTATGAAATAAGTACTGACCCCAATAGCAATTCTATTTCATTTAATTAGCTCAGTGGTAAACGTAGGTTTGATACACCTTCTCAAGGATATCACCATGAACGTTTTTAAACGTGATACTGAATGTAATTTCTGCTTGGCACTAAAGGATTCAGAATATTAACGTACAAAGCTGCACTGACACCACCTGATTTGTAAGGCATCTAGAGAAACGCATATTTGCGATGGATACAAAGCTTTGCAAAAACACATTTATTATTCAATTCCATCAAACTAGACGCCCTGAAAAAATTTTCCTCAATATAGACATATAGCATAACTTGAGCATCTACCTTCTCTAAAATAAAACGTTTGAATATTACCAGCGAAGTTGAACTTAATTGCTTCTCCTGAAATCATATCAACTACATACTGAATTTGTTTGTACGATGTCTTGAGATTAACATTGTCACATCTACTAACCGTCTAAGTAACTCAATGCTTGTACTGATCTGACTACTGTCTTTTATCAGCAGCATTTGCATCTTTTGATTGAGGTTATTTTCAAAGGCATTCGTGAATTCAGTACAAAAAGATTTAGTGAAAACGAAGACATCGGCTACCCCCACTAGTGGGGAACAAACCGACGATGGATTATGATGATGATGCGAGCAACGCAAAAGTCTGCCACAGAAGCAGCTAATTACAAAATTCAAACAAACTAAATTAACAGTCTGACAATTACTATATTTCAAAAAACAAAGGAGCAGGAACGCTAGCATGCCTGTCCTTACCTTTTCGAGAACGTCCAACATCACCTGGTGATGGAGGAGGGCTAAACCCTGCGACAATATTCACATTGATGATTCAAAATGATTTAAATTGGTAGAAGTCCTAAAATCTCCTAAAATCTGAGCTTGGATAATCACAGTATGGATCTGTAATTGTTATGCATCAATGCATATCTTAAAAAAACTAATTATTGTCAAAAAAACATGCACAAAATATGAGCCTTATGAGGGTGTTCTTAGAAGGGAAATTTGAAGAAAAAACTGTCTGTACGTGTACACACTAAAACACAATCATCTTTTTCAGTCGATTGCTACAGCTATAAGAATACACAGTGAAAACTTGACACAAGCTCAAAAGTGTGTTATATGATCAGGGCTGCCTTTATTTTTATTTAAATTTCTTTCTTTCAAGGCAAGCAAAAAGCTTGCAATGAATCTGACATGGATTTTTGTGCAGTGCTTTCTAATAAAAAAAAAGTCATTTGTATGTATAGTGGTTAAGTTACTCAACTGGAAACTGGGGCATGGTACGTTAGGTTTTAGCCTACAACATTCTACAATCTATATTTGAGAATGCTGCAATTTGAGTAAAACTTTTGAAAACAAAAGCATGACAATATCCAACTTAACTAAAAAACTAGAGCACATCAACTTGAATCAAAGATATCCGAAAAGGTTTTTGATATGCTCAGTTGCTCACATTACAGAACAGGGCAAAATCTGCTGACAATTCAACATCTTTATTTCAGTCATATGTTTGATTGATAGTTTGAAACAAACTGATTTGAAACTTTGATTTCAAACATGTATCTCAAAAAATGTATTGTATACATAGTAAGTTACTGTATGCATTGCGTACTGCATAGTATATATATATATAAAATACTGAAAAATATAGGCTACTACAAAAATATTGTTGTAATTACATGCAAATTGACTAAAACTGTCCATGATGCTGAATTAAGAAAATTTGGGCTTCATTTCTTTGTAAATTACTTTTTTCTCAACATTACAACTTGTCACAGGGCATTCCAAAATCTCTGAACTAATCATTTGCAGGTGGATCATCAATGTATACCCTGCCATGACCCAGTGTTTGTTGATTACACCTCTAAAGGTTCATATTTTCCAACACAGAAAGAAGCTATAACTAAGCTAATTGTAAGGAAACAAGACTGATCAGTGCCCAAACAAGCTAAACATATTTGAATAAACAAGCAGAGTTTTGATGAGATGTTTGATGAATGAATTGTAAACTTTTATGGCCTGCTCAAAACTATTGCAATATGAGGCCCATACACACAGAGGTTGACATACGCAGATCATTAAATCTAGTGATATAATTATAAACAACCACAAATGCTCTAGCTGCAAACTATTTGCTTTAAATTCATTGTTGCAAATATAATATGAGGATAGAATCCAAGTGAAGCTTACTTGAGCGCCCATACTGAAATTTTGCATCGTCACTTGACAATCCAACATATTTGTCACGATTTTTCTTTGCTCGCTTTCGTTCTTCCCGCAAACGTTCATTGTCTTGAATCAAGCTAATAATATCTTTTACTTTATTTCTAATATTGACTCCTTGATCTTTGCCTTGTTCATCTAAGAATAAAAAATAAACTTTTCTTATTGTAGCTCCATGAATTAGAAGCGCAAAATGGCTTCAGTTGTTAACAAAGTACAATTATTGACCAGAATTGTTCACTGTTCATTCTGTTGTCAGTATGCCTTTAAATCTGCTGTTTCCAGTTGTAGCAAGGTCTTCTCGTTAAAAATTATCAAATTTCAAAGGATAAAGAATTTAAAATTATTGAGTTGAAAATTTGCATGGTATGTAAGTCTAGTTTTATCAACAAATTTTGTGTATCATTGTTAATGAGAAAATACCGTGAAAAGTAAAGTCCTGTAGAGACTTAAGATCGTAGAGATGTTCACGAGCGCTTGTTACAACCCTCTCTGACCCATTCCTCACCAAATAAGCAAGCAGAAGAAGTGACTATAAAAGTTAGAAACAAACTTTAAAAAATCGTAATCAATTATATTAATTCTGAAATTTAAAATTGAAACCATCATTGTAAACTACTACCGGTATCACATGGAAAAAAATTATTGTTAAATTACTTGAAGAATCAATCATTCAGCATAACAAACAAACATGAAAAAAACTACAAAAATACTTTATATATTCTTCGCCAGTTTTTTCTGCCTTCGTGAAGCATTCGCTTCCACAGCATTCCCATCACTTCTGGAAAGCATTCATACATAAATGTGTCACGAGCTAATTCCTGCATGATTGTTCCAGATGGCCCCCAAGATTCATCGTTAGTTGCTTCACGAACCCGAGCCTCTACTTCAGAATAATTCATCACCACATTTGTCCTACAATCAATAAAAAACATTTAAAAATTGATAACCGATACAATATACATGTTATGTGTTAGGTCAAATAAGTTTAGCAAAGACTATTAATTATTAGGTTACAAGTTAACCAGATAGTATGGGACACAGATGCACCATGAAGTTGGTGTTCTTCTAAGGCTCTAAGCTATATTTGATGGGTCCGGGTCTGCTGTCCGGGTCTGCTACTATTCGGCGAGTGCCCTATTCGGCGAGTTTTTGAAATTTTTGAAAGGAAATTATCGGGTACCTTAGCCTAATTATAATTGCCGTTTTTACATCGTTTTAACGTCGCTAAACGTTGAAATCGTGCAGAAAGGAATAAAAAGAAAATGTTTGAACTATTAAATTAAAATTCTTCATGTCAGTTCAGTTGTTTTTATTTCTGACCATCATATCAAAAACAATACACGTCAACATAGCAAAGGTAGAAGCGACAAAACGCGAACGTTTAAACGTGCTTGAATTCGTCATGTCAGTTCAGTTGTTTTTATTTCTGATCATGATATCAAAAACAATACACGTCAACATAGCAAAGGTGTAGAAAAAGGTAGAAGCGACAAAACGCGAACGTTAAAACGTGCTTGTGACCGAAGTAAGTTATTGAGTTAGAAAATGTTACAAAAAAAAAAAAATAGATCATGTTTATGTCTATAAGTTAGTACTTTTGAATAGTTAAAATGATTAGTTTGGACCAACAAATGTGTGGCCTACAGCTTGGATTGAAAGGAAATTATCGGGTACCGTAGCCTAGTTATCCCGACCAGCAAAAATTTGTTCCAAGAACACAGTTCATTTTTACATTGTAGTAACAGAATGAAAAGGCTAAACAAATGTGTGGCCTATCGTGTTAACGTCGCTAAACGTTGAAATCGTGTAGAAAAGGGAGCTTTTGCTGACTAGGATACTTTGAAACTGAGAAACATTCACAGAAGCCCTACGCTTTGTTCCAAGAACCCATTTAGCATAACATTTCATTTGTACATTGATTCAACGTCTGAATACATTATCTTAAAAATGCAACGTATCGTAGGGCTTCTGTGAATGTTTCTCAGTTTCAACGTATCCTAGTCAGCAAAACACCCTTTTCTACACGATTTCAACGTTTAGCGACGTTAAAACGATAGGCCACACACTTGGTTAGCCTTTTCATTCTGTTACTACAATGTAAAAATTAACTGTTAGGCTAACTGGGTTCTTGGAACAAATTTTTGCTGATCGGGATAACTAGGCTACGGTAGCCTACCCGATAATTTCCTTTCAATCTAAGCTGTAGGAGTGTAGGTCACACATTTGTTGATCCAAACTAATCATTTTAACCATAGGCGCCTAAGCCGTGGGGACCAGGCCCCCACGCATATTTCCGCGTGGGAGCAACTTTTTATGCGGCATTGATACATAAAACAATAGATGAACTAGCGATCGGCAGCAGGAAAACATTTTTAAATGCAAACCGCAACAGCTTTGCAGTAAATAATCACTAGAACGAGTAGCGATGCTACAATCCCACCCCAGACAAAAAAAATCTGTCATTTTTACGTTGATTTAACGTCTGCAGACGTTGAATCAATGTAAAAATGACTGATTTTGCTGCCTGTGACATAGCAAAAATCTACCATTTTGCGTCAATTCAATGTCATCAGATGTTGAATGCACCCAAAAACAACATAATTTGCTACGTTGACGCAGCGTGCGTTTAACTTAATGCGCTTGCAAACAGCCTCGCTGTCGCTTTGAAAAGTCGAAACCTCTGCAGAGAATTGTCGCCGCAGTGAATCGGTTGCTGTGAAAATGAACTTGAAGTCTCGGCCCGAGGTTACCACTAACCAACGTAACAAGGGCTGGTACAAACCGCATTGCGCACAGTAGCACAAGCGGCATAATCAACGCAGTAACGGACTCGCGCAAACTGCATGGCGCACACACGTCTGTTGCCATGGAAACCCGATCAAAGGCGGGGAATATGCGCATCTTTTGTTTCATCTGCAACACGAAAACGGGCGTATTTATTACAGCGAATTGGAACTTGAAAGCTGGTCAGCCATAAGTTGCGATATTGTAATGAAAAGGGAGCAATGTCAAGTCGAAAACTTAATCAAACGTCTCTCTGTAACTATTTTTCAAGGGCTGTTTACGGATGTCAGTAACTTTTAAATTTATTAAAGGTGACGTGCTGTTGAGTTGATGTAAACATGAATGATTTCGCTTTCAACAGGTATATTTTCAAGCATATGATCAAGTTAGTATTTTCATTCCATTTACAGTATACCTTTTAGTAAACCTTTTCGTCTCTTGTTTCTGCTAATAAATCTAGTTCGTTGCTAAACTTTATGTTGTGCTTAGCTTAAAGAGTCGCAGTCCATCAACCGCTAGCCAACGCAGACGCATAGCATGTGTTTTGGTCGAGCTTTGTTTATAATAATTAACGGCAGGTCGAACGTAGCGATAACTCCGAGTGTGGCAATAAAAGCAATCCTAGTGTGGCGACATAATTACGTCATCCATCTGCGTGACATTTCGCTGAATTTACGTTGCTGCTGATGAAACACGCTTTCGCCCCCACGGCCAAAAAAATAGTTAGGCGCCTATGATTTTACCTATTTAAAAGTACTAACTTATAGACATAAACATTATTTTTTTTCTAACATTTTCTTTGTTTTATTTTTCCTTCATATCTTAAATTTTTCTGAAGGTGATGCAACGTTGCCAAATTTCTTTCAACTCAATAACTTACTTCGGTCACAAGCACGTTTTAACGTTCGCGTTTTGTCGCTTCTACCTTTTTCTACACCTTTGCTATGTTGACGTGAATTGTTTTTGATATCATGATCAGAAATAAAAACAACTGAACTGACATGACGAATTCAAGCACGTTTTAACGTTCGCGTTTTGTCGCTTCTACCTTTGCTATGTTGACGTGTATTGTTTTTGATATGATGGTCAAAAATAAAAATAACTGAACTGACATGACGAATTCAAGCACGTTTTAACGTTTGCGTTTTGTCGCTTCTACCTTTGCTATGTTGACGTGTATTGTTTTTGATATGATGGTCAATAAAAATAACTGAACTGACATGACGAATTTTAATTTAATAGTTCAAACATTTTCTTTTTATTCCTTTCTGCACGATTTCAACGTTTAGCGACGTTAAAACGATGTAAAAACGGCAATTGTAATTAGGCTACGGTACCCGATAATTTCTTTTTAAAAATTTCAAAAACTCGCCGAATAGGGCACTCGCCGAAAAAGGCTCTCGCCGAATAGGGAACTCGCCGAATCGGACTAGTCGAATCGGACTAGTCGAATCGGACTCGCCGAATCGGACTCGCCGAAACGGGCCATTCCGATATTTGATAGGGGAGGATTGGGCACCACTCAGAGGTAGTTTTGCAAACTGAGCCAGCCCGGGAATATAGAAACAACAGCGGCCCACTTGTATCATTGAAGCAATTTTTTTAGCCATGACAAGTTACAATTTATGCTTATGGCATTAAAAAGTTCAACTGGCCCACCAGGAAAGTTCCTGAATTCCCGTTGGGCTAATTTTATATTAATTGTTGCTGCAATTGGGTGTAGCTTCATCATAGTCAATAGGTCTTCTATTTTCTTAACCAATTTTCATGTGGTTAAGCAGCATTTTGTTGGTTATGTTTCTCATGGTGTGATTTCAGAAAGCGATAAGTTTTTTCATTGTTGTGGAGGTACTTACAGGTACTTATAAATTTGAAATAACCGCAGTCATCATAGAAAAATAACCAAGAATTCAACATTATCATACCAAGTACTTCAACGTAATGTCATTATACTGTATAGGCAATTCTCCCCCAAAATATTTTGCATAAAAATTTTCATACGAATAAATTTAAAATTATTTCTTTAGACTAGAAGCACATTGTTTTATTATTTTTGGATTAGATATAGTTTTATGTCATTTTGTAGAAAAGTTTTCTTTTAAGATGGAAATTTAAAAGAAAAGCTTAAAAATTTTAGTATTCCTGAAAAGACCTTGAAAGAGGTAGGCCTACGTACTATAGTAATACAGTAGGCTATAGACTAAAATGAAGAAAACATGTAAAATATCATAAAATATATAAGATGCAAAATTTTGTATTGAAAGTTTATTTGCAAAGTCTTGTACCAATGCAACATGCATGAGTTAAAAATGAGACTTATTTTTGAATACATATGGTAATTATGATACCAGTAATAAACGAACATAATTATATATATTTCATAATTTAAAACATTCAACGTACACTTTATCAGCAACTTCTCTAATCTTCCACAAGCCTGGTATAGTATTCATATTGAAGTTGTAACTATTATATAATCTGTAAAATAAAAAAACTGAAATGAAAACATCATAGATCATGTACTTTTAGCTAGTTTTAAAAATAAAATTAAGCTTTGTTGTACCAAAAGTATACTTAACCACTAGTGATCAGTTATTTGAAGTCAATGGCTCAATGTCAAAAAACAAGTTTTGGTTCTACACTATTTGAATGACAATTCTCAAGTCTGCATCAGTTCATCATTGAAGAATGTGCAAATTACACGGTGCCATGAATCAGCATTAGTTACCTCGAATTACCCATAAGTCCAACCAAACTACATAGCTAAGGCGGAATGGCTCGTTTCGGTGAGTCCGATTTGGTGAGTCTGATTCGGTGAGTCCGATTCCTATTCGGTAATTTTTTCAATATTTTTTTTTAAATTATCGGGTACCGTAGCCTAATTATCATTGCCGTTTTAGGGTTAGGAGTTAGGGTTTAGAGGTTAGGAACTCACCGAATCGGACTCACCGAATAGTAGCAGACCCTAGCTAAGGACATTTTCAAGTCAAATTTGTGGCAGTGGTGGCTCACAAAAAAAGAACACATTGCACAAACATAATGCCCGTACTGACTCTAGAAATGTACCGTTCTGAAATACAGGCATACGGAACATGTGCTTACAATGTAATGATTCTTGTCACCCTTTTAATAATAATGCTTGCTTTTATATAGTGCTGTATCTATCGCAGAATGCGTTGCTCCTCAGCTCTTTGCAAAGCAGACAGTGTCAAGTTAAAAGGTAAATGTTCCAGTCAGGGTAGAGTGTCATCGATTGGAGAACGCTTTTTTAAACATATCTGATAAGTTGATACTGTGGTGTTTTCATTAAAAATCATGTTTGTTTTAATTTATTTAAAGAAAAAAATTAACATTTCAACTAAAACACCAGAAGCCAATATTTACTTAACTTTCTTTTCTGTTTTATGCAAAAATGCTTTTCAGCAATTATTTTGAAACAATTATGTTTTGTCACTTTTGGGTTGAATATGTTTAAAAGTTGTCTACGCAAGCAGCAGTTTTTGTTTAACTGTTTTATTTGCATCAATAACGCACAATTACAAAAGATGTTCATGACGAAAACAACACAATAAACATAGCCAAGACTTTATCTTAGATTGTCAACACAACAACTACTTGTCAACAACAGTACAGCCATCATATTTTGTTGTTAGTGTTTTAAAAGTTGACAAAAATGCAAACCACACCAGCGAAAACTGGCATCATTGCAAAGATTACAACACTTCATACATAAAACATACATCAACAAAATGTCATAAGTAGTCATATAGTAGTAGAATAGACAGTCATAAGTAGTAGAATAGACATAGAGTAGTATAGAATAGCAGAATAGAATAGTAGAGTAGAATAGACATAGAATAGACAGTCAAGTCATAAGTAGAATAGACAACCGGAAACAGACATTGCAGTCAGCTGCAGCGTGGGTCAGGTGTACGTCGGCGCACACGGACGCATAGCGCTCAAGTCTGCTTTCCCGCAATGCAGGATAAAGATAATAAAACAAACAAAACAAAAACAGTACCTAATTCAATAATAACAGTCAACAATCATTATTAATTTAACCTATTTATTAAGTTCATTTGATGCCTCATCACTCACATGCTCTCTAAACTCTAGCACAATCTTAACATTTTTATGCATCAAATCTCTTGAGAGTAGGCTACTGTAGCCTACTAGGCTACCAGAGCTCATGCGTTGTTGCGATTCCCCTTTTTCTTTCGATTCAACATCGTCACGTGATGTTACGATTGCTTTTTTCTTATGATTTAACTCGTGATGTTGCTGCCTTTTTCTTACGGTTTAACACGCACGGATCACGTGTTTTCTTGTTTGAATAGAAGCGCAAACGAGAACCACGCACTCTAAACGATCAAACAACATAATACAATATTTTCGCACTGGACAGTCGGACCAGTGCGAAACGATTCGTACTGGTCCGCGGGGAACTCGCACTAGACATTGGCCAGAGGACCAGCGCTACGATCGAACCCTGTTACGTCGAAAAATTCGACAGTTTGGTGAACCATTGGTCACATTAAACACACAAGAAGCAGCTGATTCGATGACTGATAGTCTTTCGCTGCTTCCTGTCAGTTGGGGAATCTAGATTGTTATGGTGCTAGCCTATTTTATTTGTGTTGTGTATAATTGTTTTGTATACTATTCTTGCAACAGACAAATAAAAAAAGTTTCTCTCTCTACTGTCTGTAAACCGGGGATGCCATCGATGTCGTCACCTGAACACGTCCCCCCCGATGTTGTCCCAGGCCGATGCTGTCCCTTGAAAGCAGTGTTGCCAGATGTTTAATTTTTTTGTCTAGTTAAATGTAGGTAAAAATTAGGGTTGTTTGAAATGAACTTTTTCAAGTCGAAACAAAATTTTTGCCACCTTTTTCTTTTTTAGCAAATATCTGAAAATAAAAAACAATTAGCCTAGAAATTAATTTTTATTTTTAAAATGTAATCGAATAAAATCAGAGACTTTTAAAAATGGTAGCAGACCTCGAAACAGTTTTTTCCGGCGGCCAAACATGTCCGACTGAATTCACAAGCACATGGCCGCCATCGGAACTTCGACACGCATCAATAATGATTTATTGCATCGCAAAGTGTATTGTGATGTCACTTGCATCCTGCTTATCGTCAGACATCAGCTGCTTGGTCATCAATAAATGAATGCAACCTAGTTCATACGATGAACAATTCGTACCGTCAGTTCTTACCTTGAAAAGATCGAGAGAAAAAAAATAAAAAAGCCGAAGTCGCTGATCGCAGTTTCCAAAAACATTTTAAAATTTTCCACAAAGAAACAAAAACTCTTAGGATCATTACCAGAAATTTTAAAATGTTTGCGGAAACTTCGATCAACCCTAACCCTTTTAAAATGTTTGTGAAAATTGCGATGTGCGATCAGCCACTTCGGCAAACTCTTAGGATCATTACTGGAAATTTTAAAATGTTTGCGAAAACTATGGAAAAACGGAAACTGCGATCAGTGACTTCGGCTTTGTTTTATTTTTTTCTCTTGATCTTTTCAGTTTGTTTGTTTGCGGAAACACCCTAACCCTTTTTAAATGTTTGCGGAAACTCCGATCAACACTAACCCTAACCCTTTTCAAATGTTTGCGGAAACTGCAAACAGCAACTTCAGCAAACTTTTAGGATCATTACCAGAAATTTTAAAATATTTGCGGAAACTGCGGAAAAACGAAAACTGCAATCAGCGATGTTGTATTTTACTCTCTCGATCTTTTCTGTTTGTTTGCGGATACCGATACCTAAACAATATGATACCCTAACTACCGATGCCTAACCGATACTCCGAAACCCTAACCTTGCTGAAACTGCGGTCAGTGACTTCGGCTTTTTTCATTTTTTCTCTCGATCGTTTCAAAGTACAAACTGATGGTACAAATTGTTTATGGTACGAATTAGCTTGCACCCTCAATAAATTAATGCAGGCCTTGAAACTGAAGGCGGCCATCACGGCCATGGCCGCAATTAACTTATAAAAACCGACATTTTGTCCGCCTGGTCTTGCCATTCCGTCGGCCGCATTTGTCCGTCATGAAGTTTCAATTTAAATTTTACGCGAGCGGCCTTGTGAATAAAACACCTTGCCACTTATAATCACAAAGGATTAGAAAGCAGTCAAAGTACCCGATAAATCACAATACACCCTGTCTATGCTTGAATTGTTAACATTATTGATTGACCAAGCAGCTGATGTCTGACATAAGATGCATGATGCATGAATGACGACGCCGACGCAGATGCATGAATGGCGCATTAGCGTCGGCAATAAAAATGCCGAGGCCACACGAGCGCTTGTAAGGTTAGGGTTAGACATTCCTCCCAGTCGTTATGGCACAGCCATAAATTTGTTCCTTAGTCAACACCCTGATGGAGCTCTACGAAAACGAAAGGGGCGTGTGGATTGGTTTCGAAGCCCGAAAGCCGCAAAACGTGGACGCTTCATTGCGAACGGCGAGGACGATGTAGATTTACAGCCAAGCGATGAGCCTCTTGATGTGTCTGATTCCAATGATGACGCGACAACCTCGTGCTCCGATACAGCATCTGATGATTCCGATTCTGACAGATAGTTCTTTATCAAACAGACTTTGTGTTGTTTGCAGTGTCCCAATTATGCCGAAATTATGTTAGTGTATACGTAAATCGAGGCAATCTTCTCGCAGGGAGCTATTAATTTGTTACCGGTACCTGGTTGAGCAATTAACGTTACTAGATGTCGAATTAATGTAAAACAAACGTAAATTTCTTATTGGGCATTGTTGTTACGCAATATAGGATGCAACCTAGTTCGTACCATGAACAGTTCGGACCGTCAGTTCGTACCTTGAAAAGATCGAGAAAAAAAAATAAAAAAAGCCGAAGTCGCTGATCGCAGTTTCCGAAATCATTTTATAATTTGCCCCCTGAAAAGATCGAGAGAAAAAATATCTTAAAACCGAAGTCAGCTGATCGCAGTTATCCGCAAACATTTTTCCGCAGTTTCCGCTAACTCCAACCATAGAGTAATTTATGCTCTAACCCTAACCCTCGCGGATCGCAGTTTCCGCAAACATTTTTCCGCAGTTTCCGCTTACCCTAACCATAGAGTAATCTATGCTCTAACCCTCGCTGATCGCAGTTTCCGCAAACATTTTTCTGCAGTTTTCGCTTACCCTAACTCTAACCATAGAGTAATCTATGCCCTAACCCTCGCTGATCGCAGTTTCCACAAACATTTTTCCGCAGTTTTGCAGTTTCCGTTAACCGCAGTTTCCGTTAACCACAGTTTCCGCTAACCCTAACCCTCGAGTTTGTTTCAAATTGTTTAGGGAAACTCCGATCAGCAACTTCGGCTTTGTGCTATTAAACTGCGATTAGCGACTTCGGCTTTTTTTTTCGATCTTTTCAGGGTACAAACTGACTGTACGAATGGTTCAAGGTACAAACTAGGTTGCACCGGTGCACCCCGCAATATAGATTTGCGCTGACTTGAACGTTGAATCAATCCAAAAATATCTTACTTCCCCCCACCGTGCGTTATTTACCGTGAATTACTGTAGCAGCGTGTGACGTGCGTATTTTGTTGCTCGCTTTATGGCTACTTTTGGTATTATTACATCACAACAAATCAAACAGTGCGGTCGTGATAGACTACTCTAGTATATTTTTTGCTTCTCGTTTTACATGTTTGGTACAATTATTGTTTTGTAATAAACGTTCACAGAAATTGCCGAGGCAATTACAACTTTTGTCGTTTGGCCTAGGCAACGTTTCTGCCGAAGTAAAAATGTGCTAATTTTGAAAACTGTATGTTGATGCGTGTCGAAATTCCGATGGCCGCCATGTGCTTGTGATTGGCCGCCGGACACCTTGCTTCAGTCGGACACGTTTAGCCGCCGGAAAAAAAAAGTTGTTTCGAGGCCTGTAATGTTTAACAATTCAAGCCTAGACGGTGTGTAATGTGATTTATCAGGTGCTTTGACTGCTTTCTAATCCTTTGTGATTATAACAAGTCGCAAAGTACTTTATTTACAAGGCCGCTTGCGTAAAATTTTTCACAAGTTGTACCAGACTGAAAGAATAACGTAACAAACACCACAACAACCCTTAAAGCAGCCGGCGGCCATGGCCGCTAAGTAGTGCTTGAATGACCGCCGGTGCTACCTCCTCAGTCGGCCAATTTGGCCGCCGATTTCTTCAGCTAATTATTTAATTTTGCAATAGAATGATTGGGGATTGTGCGGAAACATTTGGTATTGTATCGAAAATATCCAGCTGCAATCACCCGCTATAAGTCTTGTTTGTAATTCCCTGCTTTTGTTTTAACAAAGTGTTAATCGGAAGTGCTAATTTACATTGGCTGGCAATATTGTCGTTTTTATGTTGATTCAATGTTGTCGGAAATCGTTGTTAAAAAAGAGAATTACCCAGACAACAAAATTCGTCATTTTTACTCTGATTTAACCACTGCAAACGTAGAATCAATGTAAAAATGACGGATTTTGTTGTCTGGGAAGGTTAGTTGACATCCGAGGGGAAAACACGTGTCTTCAGAGTTGAGAAATGTTTCGGCTGTGGGTTAGTGACTGCACACCCTCAATGTTGACATCATAACGGTATAAATGGTCAGGTTTTATGAAAGGCGGTATGCAGTTGAAACAATTTAGGGTCGTTAGATGGTGCCGCAATACCGGATTACAATCCCGATAAAGCAGTTATTGCGTGTTACAACGATTCTATAGCAGGACGCCCAGACTTCAATAACACTAGTCACTAAGTGATCATTTTGGCATTGTTGCAAGTTTAATTCTATTTACTTGTGCTATCGTTATTTTGGCCTCCAAGCACGCAGATTTGGCCGCCGAGAAGAAGCTCTCGGTAGGCCACGATGGCTGCCGGACAAAAACACGAGTTTTAAGGCCTGCCACAATAAATATTGAAAATGTAATAGCCTACTTTTGCAGTTCTGCTTTTGTAGCCTACCACAATTCAGCAAAAAGCGTATTCTCAGCGAATATCAAGTCTTTTCAGCAGCGTTATTCATAATCACTCACTGGGAATGACACGCGCATTGACGCTCAACCTTCCTGAAATGCAACAGCCCGCCGCATATGAACTCTATTCAGCAACGTTATTCATAATTAGTCACTGGGGACGACATGGGCATTGACGCTCAACCTGAAATTCAACAGCCCGCCGCATATGAAGCTTTTTATGGCGGCATAAATGATAGCGCGACCCGATGTATCAGGGGATGATATCGTCGCCACCCATAAACCGGTACCTTGAGCTATTATAGAGCATGTAAGAACTAAGAGTCTTCAAAAACAAATCTAAAGGATTGTGAGAATCACAAGAAATAAAATGCAATTAGGAAGGATACCATGCAAAAAAATTTTGATACAGGTACCTGGTATATAGCCTACAGTATGAAATCACGAAAGTATCTCGATTCCAAACTTCTGGACGGTTTGCTACAATTTTGCCAAATACGTTAAAATTTAAGGACTTCCACTTAAATAAGATTAAAAGTGGACTTGCATATATCACAGAGACGCCTAATTTGGCACATTTATTTCATGAAACATACTAAAGCTCTGTTGGGGAAATGAATTTTCAGGGTAGAAAACTCAAAAATAATTTTATGAACACCTGAACTCATTTTGTCTGGTCCCTGTCCGCCAATCAGTAGAACTACCCAATACTATTTATGAAAATTTGAAATAATCAACTTCTGCTAATGTTAGTGTAAAGGTTATAATAAAAAACACCCATAGTTGGAATGAACTCATTGAACAATACACTACCGTACCTTAAATCTGGCATACCGTACTTTACTCTATGCAAGTCATATCTTACTAACAAACACTGTAAAGTATAGCCTACACCTTAGATTATAAAACTCTAGATTTTATCAAATAGCCTAATTCAGCTTCATCCTGAAAGCTGGGATAATAATTTTGGAATTTTTACATTCCCGTTTCACACGCAAGTTCATTCATCTTCCATGTAAATGCCAAACTCATATTCTGGCTAAGATCAAAGTTGCCAGACATATTTTAGTGAATAAATAATAGCAATCTTGAGAATATTTACCTCTTGATAAAAGTAGATATTGCAGTTTTTGTGACAAAAATACCTGCAGTCCTACTCTATAGATACAATATTTATATTTAAAGCCACTCGATTTCCCAATTGCAAATTTTTTTTAGACTTTCTAAATGGGTGTTTTTTCATCTGGCAGCATGGGATATCTTTATTTGTAAAGCTACGTCATTTCAAGAAGGATCGGAAATTTTTTCCGCTTGCAAAGTTGGAGAAAAACTTTCCTTTTATCTGTTGCGGGAATATCGGTCGGAATAGTAGGCTTAAGTAGGTATAGACTACAAATAAATACAAGCACCATAATAAAATAAACTTCAAAGGTAAAGATTCGTAAAGGGTTAAACAAAAACGTGTATAGAATACGGATCTCACTGCTTTTCAACGGATCTGCAACGGATCTGGATTCAAGATCTCGAGCTTTTGATTATCCCTATTTTGAACACAAAAACGTAAATTTTGTACAAGCTTCTAAAACATTTTCAAACCTAAAAAACAATGTCTAACCCTCGTAACTATCACAAATTTAACTTATATTAATCATGGAAACAGCAATAACTTAATATGCATACATACAAACATGTTATGCTAGTATGCAACGCAATATAATATGCAATATGCAATATGCATTATGCACGCAACGCAATATGCAATATACAAACCTAATATGCATACATAAAAACATGTTACAAACATGGATGCATACAAACAAGTTAACAATTAATGTAAGCAAAACCAAATACATGTTGTTTAGGTCAAAGTTTGTTCGAGAAAATTCAAATCTAGAAATAACTTTTCAAAATACCAGTTTGCAACGCACAAACACCTACAAATACTTAGGAATAACATTTGATGAGTCGTTGTCATGGAAACAGCACATCAATATAATCTCAACAAAACTTTCTCAAAGCTATGGTGCTCTACATCGATTAAGAAAGTGCGTAAATTCTCAGACATTACAAGCAATTTACTATGCTCTAGTTCACTCCCACCTAATCTATGGTATCATCTGTTGGGGTCGTGCTTCTAAAACGGAGCTGTAGCCTATCCTTTAAATCTGGTACACAATCGCATAATTCGCTGTTTAAACTTCACCAAGATTAAGGACAGAATTCTCACCAAATCTCTGTTCAATAAAAGCAACTTGCTACAAGTCGAAGACATGTTTTTAATAGAAGTATGTAAGTTTGTTTATAAAAGCAATAAAGGACATCTACCAGCAATTTTTTCTGAGTACTGTCGTCCTTGTAATGAAACTCATAACTATAATACCAGAGGTGCTAAGAAAGATATACTTTTTAAACCAAGAATGCATACAAAGCTTGGTCAACGCTCAATTAAATTTCTTGGAACAAATTACCGGAACAGCTAAGAAAAATTCAAACAATTAGTATGTTTTCTAAAAAATTAAAACTGCACTTAATGTCTGGGTATAAATTAAGTAACTAATATAGTGCCATCAAACTGTTTTTACTTATTCTCACCGTATCTCGCTAATTACTGTATATTCGCTTTTTTCTTACCAGTAGCCTATGCTGTGTTGTATGTATTGTATAGCCTATGCCATTTTGTATTTCTGCATCGCTTCTTGTATGAATTCCTGTTTTATATTGTACTGTTAAATTTCGTGTGTGTATTGTTTTTTATTTTGTAATGTATACAATATATATTTGCGTTCAACTCCGACACCGTTCCATGTCAAATAAGCTATGACACCACACGGGTGTGGCAGACTTGATGACCAGTTCGGTCCTTCTGCCACTCCCATCATCGTCAGCAAACATTAAAACAACTTAGTTCACATTGTAATCTTGTATTGTTTTTTCCACATGTGCTGTTGATGCAAATAAAAGAACTTCTCTCTCTCTAATAAACAAAATTAAATGCCATGCTATTCTGATAAATGATGTTTTTGATCACTTTCCGATTGTAGTCGAGATAAATCTCATAAAAACTGAAGCAAAAAAAAAAGGAAAAACAGACACATAAAGTAAGGAATATGAACAACTTTTTCGCTGATGAATTCGTATGCAATCTTGAAAATAGTTTGATTAACAAAGTAATAAGATCACGATCTTGATCTTCTCGTGGTATTCACGATTACGTCTATTTCTGACTATATTTATCTCCGGACAACAATTAATTTTATTTATTTGCTTCAAATATACACTTCTGGAGACTCGTTTTCTATACTCTCCTCTATGCTGTGAAAATTGGACCTCATATAGCAGTGTTTCCCAAATGGGTCGTGAAGGTGAAGGATCGCCAAGGGTTAAAATATGGATCGTGCAGATACGATCCAAGTCTGCCAAAATGGGAGTGTTTCAAATTTATTTATTTAAATGAAAACCAAACAGATTAAAAACCAATGGCATAAAATACATAAGAACTTGAATGATACAAGCAAAAAAGTTGTAAAACAAAGGAAAAACGCCCCTAAGGAACCATGGATGAATCAAAAGATTCTAGACTTGATGATAGAAAGAAAAAAAAACAAAGACAATAACATCCAGCATTCTAAGCTACATAAATAAATAAATCATAAGTGTTAAACAGCAAAACAAAAGTGGTGGGATAAACAGTGTGAAACTATGGAGCAATTAGAAGGTAGGCTACGCACAAGCCACGAGATACTAGAAAGTCAAAAGCAAGACAAACAATTGCATCAAGAATAAAGACGGAAAAATGATTTTTGACCGAGATTTGGCGACGCGAAGATGGAAAGAGTATACCGTATTACCGAATTGTATGGAAAGGGCCGGATTTAGCTGATGGGGGGCCCCCGAGGCACTTTTAGATCGGGGGGCCCCGTGCAAAAATTTTTTTTGCAGCATTAATCCAGCACTGCACAGCATTTTGCAAAAACTTCAAAGGCAGAAAGAAAAAATAACACAAAATTACGTTTTTTTTCCGCGTAGCGGGCCCTTCAATAGTCGGAGGGCCCGGGGCACCTGCACCCTCTGCCCCCCAAATCCGGGCCTGTGCATGGAGATGACAGAAGAAATATTTCTGCTTTTGATAATGAAGAAGGTAAAGCAATACTGGAATCTGAATTTGATGAAACCATAAAAGAATTGAAAAACAATAAAGCTCCTGGTAAAGATCAAATAACAACGGAAATGATAAGAGCTCTGAATTGTGAAGGACTGAAACATATTTATAATTTATGTAATAACATCTGCATGAATGGCCACATAGCCTACCACTATTCACTAGGTGGGCCTATTTGTTTGGCTTCGCTTATCAAAATCAATACCGTAGACTTTTCCTACAGCCAACCAATGAAGTGTGACGGTAGCGTGACGTAGAAAACAAACCACTTCACGAACAGAAGTTGTAGGATAGTGAAACACAGTTTTTAAACGTTTTGGTTGTAGTTTTAATCAAACAATCGCTTATTTTAGTCGTAGGCTACATTTTGTAGCTTTGTAGGCTAGTTTTTTTAACTGAGCATTACACTTAAATTATCTATTTTCAGAAGAAAAAAAATTACTGCAGGGCAGTAGCTCATGGGCCTAACTTAGGGTAGGGACAGTAGATTATCCTACTTAGGGATGGTAGAAGTAGGGGATTGCTCACTCAAAATTAAGGTGGACAACTGGAGGATCACAATGTTACGACAAAATTTGATGCAACTACAGCTTGAGGTCTACGGTCATAGGCTATGTCACATACTCAGGTGCACTTTATATGACCTGCCTACGTGTGTACAAAGTGTGTATTGACAAACTATATGTAGGAAATATGTGATATCGTTTTTATTTAATAGTATTTTAAGTCATGATAATAATGCAGGGGTAGCCTAGAATTCACGCAATACCGGTAACGATAGGTAGCCTCACACTGCTGCAGTAAGGTTTTGCAGATTTTCTAGCACCCAAAATTTTAACCAAATATAGCAATTCATTTGATCAGAAATAAATAGCTTTATGAGAAATATATAGAAATAAAATTTAAATAGCTTTATTAGCTCATATAGCTTTAGCTGATATATTTAAGATTTGTATGGACAGTTGCTATGAAGATCGGCCATGGTGCGTTATCAAGAGTGCTGATGGTCGTGAGGGGAACATGTCTTGATGCGTTTAGCTCATAGCATAGAAGAGCAAAGCAGGCAAAGAAAACCCCACAAAGAAATCCTTCTACGGGCAAAGCCATTTCAAGCGCAACGCACCATGCCTTGTAGGAATCACAAAATAGATAGGCCATTACTTGACGACATGAAAACAATGACAAAAACAAGTTAGCAAAAACAGCATCATCATCTTGCGGAAGTCCAATTAAACCCAGGAAAGTTATATCTTGAAGATATCAAGCGTGCTTTGTTATAAAGTTGCGTTGATAAAGCGATAATTTTAGACTCCAGTCAGTTAAACTCGTCACCTCCAGACCGATCCAACGTTAGCAAACGTTGAATTAATGCAAAAATGACAGGCATCGCTACCTGGGATGTAGACTTAGTTGTGGCATGTCACAGTAATACAGTATGAGAAATTTGGGTTATCGTATGTTTTACAAGTTAAACCAAAATAAAAAAAAATTGCTGACAAACAAACAGACAATGGCATGACGATCCAGTCCAAGACATTGATATAAAAAACAACTGGTTGGAGCACATGGCCACCGCTTCACCGAAAGATGGCGATTGGTCGAAGTCTCGAAGAGGATGGAAAATCTTTTGCAGACTCTGTAGAACTTCTGTGGACAATGAACACAAGAACAAGAAAGCCAGTAAGAGTACCTACAACCTTACTATTTTGCTAATAAATCTACACACATTGGCCTATCCTTGCTGGGCAAAGAAATATTAGTAAGTTCAGTGATGTACTCGCATACAAAAAATATTTACGCCGTCAGCGCAAACGCAAACGTTCGAAAAAACATACGCCGTATGCGTCAAGCGTATAACTTGTAAAAAATGTTGGCGGCGTCAGCGTTAGCGCATACACTTGCGTAAACTAATTTTATTTGCTAGGTGCCAAACATTCACTCGCTATAAACCACTCGAAACAAACAAGTTTTATTTTGAATTTCCACAAAGAAACACAAACATCTGAAAGTGTTCATCTGACATTTTG
Organism: Aplidium turbinatum; assembly: GCF_918807975.1. Classification (NCBI taxonomy): domain Eukaryota; kingdom Metazoa; phylum Chordata; class Ascidiacea; order Aplousobranchia; family Polyclinidae; genus Aplidium; species Aplidium turbinatum. The sequence goes on along the minus strand of NC_137472.1, from coordinate 42,654,259 downwards.
CTGTGTTTTGGTTCCAATATGTCTTTGCCCATTGAAAACATTCTTTCAACTGCAGCGCTGGAAGGTATTGGCGTGTTGTAGCGAAAAAAATACATTAAAAAGTAGCCTATGCGTTGACGCTATGCGCTAAATGTGGTAAATTGATTTTAAATTATTGAGTTTCATTACACCTTTTATGCTTTCTCTGCGGTTAATGTCAAATACAGTACGGTACGAAGAAAGTTATTGCATGTGCGTTGTAGCTTTTGCAATGTAGTTTTGTTTCCATGACACCATGTTGAGACAATATAATATCTGACTCTCAACTAGAGAATGGTAAATGGAGAGAAGTGCTTGTTTGTTTAGGATAGGCTTAATTTTTTTTTTGTCACACAGTGTTGATCTTACTTTTTGAAGCAAGATTTCCATATGAGATTTCCATGACAAATGCTCGTTTACAATTAGGCTACTCCCAGAAACTTTATTGAGGCAACTTGTTTTATGTAGTTTTTTCGAATATTCAAGGGTGGGTTGCATTGTAGTGACTTACTTCCTTGACTTGAAAATAATATATGTTTGGTTTTGGTAACATTTAGAGACAATCGATTTGTTGATAGCCATTGATCTATGCATACAAGCTCTTGGTTTGCCATATCATATACAGTAGAAACGGTTTTATTTTTATATATAATGGTGGTGTCATCTGCAAACATAATTGCAGTTCCGTGTTGAAGGCAGTTAGGAAAGTCATTTACATAAATCAAAAATAGAAGAAGGCCTAAGATAGACCCTTGTGGAACACCCAAAGATATGTTGTTAACATGAGAAGATAGTGTGCCATTGAAAACCACTCTTTGTTTTCTACTACTCAAGTAACTCATAAACCAATCATAGGCCACGCCCCTTATTCCGAAATGATATAATTTAACTTGCAATATTTTATGGTCAATGGTGTCAAATGCTTTAGATAAATCAAGAAAGATTCCTAATGCAAGATGGTTGTCATTGAGTATACTAGTGATAGCCTACTTTCTATTAGCACTGAAGCAGCATGGCTTGTGGAATGATTTTTTCTGAAACCAAATTGATTGTTATAGAAAAAATTGTGTCCAATTAAAAACGAGTATAATCTGTTGTAGCCTACATGATTCTTTCTAGTATCTTTGAAAAAACAGGCAGTAGGCTGATTGGTCTGTAGTTGTTTAAATCTTTGCAGCTACCCTTTTTAAAGATGGGTATCACCTTCCCCAACTTAAATGAGTTATATTACAGAGCCTATATATTATAGAGCCTATATATCTCTTGGCTGCTTCCTATTGTGTTGCATTTGTGATCGTAGTAAAGGCTACGTAAGACTCTGATAGGCTATGTTGTCGCAATTGGAGCAAAAACGTGATCAGGCTAGCCTATTACAGGACCCCCATATCAACTTTACTAGGTAATTATATGAATATGGATAGGCTAAACCAGTGATTCTCAACGTGGTTCAGGTGGACCACTGGTGGTTAGTGGTTTAGTGGTCCAAAAACATTTTGAGTGTTTACAGAATAGCAAAAAAATTATAACATTACGACCGAACAAGTTTGTCAAAAATTGGCTTTAAATTTGTGTGTCAGAAACATCAAACTAAGGCATCACTACATTCGCAAGTTGCTGCGTTGATTCTACAAAGCACGGGCATGATGCTTTGTATATCCCACCTATAGCAGTAGAGAGGCACGTAGTCACGTTTCTTTCCTCCCACATTCTGTACAAGACATGTAGCCTAAATTTTCTACGATTTTTCAGAATTTTTTCACTCACTCTATCTTATCTTATTAAACCGACCGGCTGCATTGCAAACATAGCCTATAGGCTAGTTCTGGCAATGGAAAACTGTCAACAAAAAATTTTCTGAAATCTTTTTGTGCCGTAAAATAAAAAAACATTCAAAACGTAAATTCAATTTCAAACTAAAACTTATCACTCAGCCTTTATGAATTTATTCAACTACAAGGTGTGCGTCTTGACAAAAAAGCACATCAAAATTATCTAGGGTCAAACCCCCAAACCTCTTGCTACAATTGTTTTTTTTCCACACCTAAACTTTTTATTGCTTATTTAATCTTGCCAGCTTTGATTCTTTCAAATATCTGTTGCCTCAGCTTGTAGTTGTTTAAATTGGGTAGGCTAAGTAGTTTGGTTGAGTCTAGTCTACAAATTAGAAGATTTAGTGGCAGAGAACTGACGCTAGAGGTCACAATGCGCAATACAGTTTCCACAAATGGCCTTTTTGAGTTGTAAGCAAAACGAAGTGGTCCATGAAATTTTTTTCTTAAAAAAATGGTCCATGGGACAAAAAGTTAAGAACCACTGTTGTAGAGTCATCGTCATCACGTGCCGTCTTCGATCCTAAGGTTGGCTGTCATTTTCTTCCACAAGTCACGTTCTTCCGCTACTCTTTTTGTTTTTCCAATGCTTGACAAATCAGCCCGCTGTATTACGTCATCTCCCCATGTTCGTCTCCTTCTTCCCCTGCACTTCTTTCCTTCCACCATACCTTCAATAACCAATTGATTGGCTGTCCTGCTGATCCTCTCAAAATAGGTCCGCGAATTTCCTCTTTTGTTTTGCTAAGTCGTTTGCTCATCTATCTTGCACTCCAATTCTTTTCCTAATTGCTTCGTTTGCAATGTGTTTTTTATATGATATTTTTAATATTCTTCTGTAGCACCAGAGTTGAAAAGTATTAATTTTTTTGTGAATTTCTTTGCTGTAGGTCCAACTTTCACTTCCATGTGACATGACTGGTTTGATGAAACAAGATAGAAGTCTTAGTTTTAATTGTAAATTTATTTCTCCTCTTAAAAATTCCTTGCATTTCCAAAATTACGCTTTTGCTTGACCGATTCTTCTGTTTACATCATTGGTGCATCTTCCATCTTGGGTAATGAGGGACCCTAGGTATGTGTACGTGGTGACCTGATCCAATTGTTCTCTTTCCAGCTTAATTTTTATTTTATTATTTCCATTGCTTTTTTCGATCAGCATTGTCTTTGTTTTCTTCAAATTGAGTTTCATTCCGTATTTTTTACTGATTTCATTGATTTTGTCCATGCTTTCTGGCAGGTTAACTGGCAGGTTAAAATCATCATCATATGTTGTTCCTTCCTCGTATGGAGGGTTGGATACAATGCACCATTGTTCTCGACCATGAGCTGTGCGTACTGCACATTCATAAGTTAATTTTGTCCATTTTGTGATGTTTGTTGTCCAAATCATTCTTGGTCTGCCTTTACTTCTTTTACCGTTTATCTTCCCTTCTATTAATGATCTTTGTAATGAATTTTGCCTTATTGTGTGTTAAAATAGGCTACTGAAATTACCCGTAGAGGTCACCTGTGTTTTGGATCGCAAGATGTTCACAAAACTCAGATTGGGTTGCGCTTAAAAAATTTTGAGAAGTAACCACCAGGCCCAGATTAAGGTTTTGATGGACCTGGGGCTATATGGTAATCTGAGGCCTATATTTCATTCTCCTCATTTACGGGACGAGCAACTCCGTTGTTCCGCCAACATTAGAAGGGTAAATTGCCAATTTGACATTTTTTTCACGCTTTGCTGCTGGCTTGCTTTCAACTAAAAACTTTAAATTACTTCAAAACCAATTTCACTCTTTTTATATAACCCATAAAAAATACATTATTTTGTAAATAAAAAAAAAATTACCCTTCTAATGCTGCGGATGAACGAAAAAGCGGATGTAGTTAACAATCCCGGTCCCTCATTGTACCAATCACAATTAAAATGAAATAACAAAAATTGTACCCGAAGTAGGCTACAGTAGGCCTATATACTCATTAAACACATTCAAATGACATTTTTTCTGGATTTAGACAAAGCAAAGCTGTTAATAACATCATCGGTGTTTACTTTTTCCAAAATATCGTTTTCAATGCAGAGTAGAGCTAAGGAAAGCAACGTTTTCTGGCCCATGGATAAACGCAGTTGATTCTTTACTCTTTTAAGCACTGAAAATGAGCGCTCACCTGAACAATTAGAAATCATCTGACAAATTTACATTTTTAGTAGGCCTACAACAGATATGTTAGGAAATGCATACATAAATTTATTTTCATTGATGAATCTAAAGTTTCTAAACATTTGAGTTTCTTTGCTGCATTCGCTGTCAAAATGGTGTTGCTTTAGCAGAGCAGAAAAATGAATCACTTCTTCAGGCAGTGATTCTTTTGGATCATCTGGATATGTGAAGCAATGTTTTAGTACTCTATTCTCTTTTACAGTTAGACATGGTGTTTAATTTCGCCAGAAACGAAAATCTTATTTGAAGACGATCATATGGTGCAATTCGGGATTTCAAACGCAAAATAATTTGGTCAATGATTGGAAAATAGGCCTATGAGTCTACTTTTAATCTGCTCGATGGATCAAGTGGTGTGTCTTCAGATCCACCTTTGCTATCCAAGCATACTTTTCTTCTTTTCTTTCTTGAAATTTCTTCAATATAATGATGACAGCCACTTAATAGCCTACTCTGCCCCTTTCTTCGAATTCTTGAAATTGGAACAAAGTTGAAACAACAAACTTGAAATGTTTCAACAAAGTCATGTAGACCCTGAAGCAAATTTGTTGCCTTATTCAAAGTAATTTTGCTATGCTGCAGCGCCCGACTAGTTTTATGAAACCGTTCCATTATTATGCACGACCATAACTCAATTAAAATAATGGTTTCAAGCGTTTCCATTGACAAGATAAACCCCTTGGTTGTTTTTTAGTTTGTGATTGTTCGTCATTGCCATTAGACATTGCTTTCAAGGCTTGAGGAACTGCTTGATAACCTATTCTTAGGGACGGTAGATGTTCTACTGTCTCTACCTTTTCTTAGCGCATGTATTGTAGCCTATATAGCGTCTTATCGTGCCTCCCACAGTGTATCAGACAAAAGCTTAATTGTTGGAAAATGAAGTGGCTTCAGTAGGTCTCACGCCTCTTGGAAATTAGCTGACGCCTCCCTGATGGGGAGGCGTGCCCCTGGTTAAGAACCACTGGTTTGCACAATTAGCATTCATTCTATGATTTTAGTCCTTTATTCTTTCTATCCTGCTAATAGGCATGTCAGTTGCTTTTAGTAAGTTGTTATCGTTGGGCCTATTTTTTGGTGGGCCTGGAGCTGCAGCCCCGTCAGCCCCCGCCTTAATCCGGCCCTGGTAGCCATTGTCATATGAGCTACGTCGTGAATCCGTGTCGGGAAATCAAACTTCTTGAAAATTTCCAGGATAAGAAGCTAAGACAAATACTGAGGACTTGATGGGAGGATCGTCTGTCTCACCAACGATAAATTCATCGTGCTAGCTAGGGCTAGGCACTTAGTGCAGAAGCAATTATATTGCAGGCTGCAGCATCGTCTCCGCTGGACAAGACATATCGTGTGATTGACCTAACGAAGCTCACTTGTTGTTCCATGGAGAATTGGAAACAAGGAATTGACAACTTAGAAAACAAAAATGTGATATAAAGACAAATTAAAAGACTCCACAAACCAAACTAACATTTATATTGAATCGTCAAAATAACTTGCCAGTGACAGATCAATTGAGAAGAAGAAAATCACAAAGTTGTTTGAAGAAAAAAAGCTCAGGTGATACGTCAAATTAAGAAAGAAAATAAAATCAACTACGTTCCCTTCATGTAGTGTGAATTTTACCATCCCTGAATTTTACCAACGTCTTTTCCACCACAGACTGGGCATCTAAAACCACATTCCGCATCACCAGCTTCAGTTTGGAAACAAATCAATGTTCGGAATAGGCTACGAGCTGGAGTTGAAGACGCCACTTCGTATGTGATAGTGCGTTTGGCAACCCTAATTTACCATGCGTCATTTTGCTCTTGATGTTTGAGTTTTTGACTTTGATTTCTTTTTCTTTTCCATCTCGTTTTTGGAAGTGAGACGTTTCTGTATCTGATTTTGTACATTGTGATAAAATGTATAATTCACTAAGCGTGGAGCCATCCGCCAGAAACGCGACTAATAAGCAATCCAACATGAATAGACCTCGACTGTGCTCAGCACTGATGTCATAATTTAACCTACAGTAGCCTAATTATGCAATAGTGCATTTTCTATTAGGCAGAGGCTATATTTAGGCCACCTTATATTGTGAATAAAGCCTTTGAGGTTATTTACTTAACCAAGACGATGACCTTAATTATGCACTGAGGTGTGCTGTTACATGGGTGGTGACGATATCGTCCCCTGCCGATTTCGTACCCCCGATGTCATCCCCTCATACATCGGGACGCTCAATTATTTATGCCGCCAGAAATGTAATTGTGTCATGTAATAATGGGTACACCAATGACATCATAATGAAATCAATAAAATCATAATGAAATCAATATCTAATAATTCGAATATTTTTTCAGAAAGTAAGCAAAATGATGATTAAAAGAAGTCCGATTGCCGCAGTTTGCAGAAAAATGCTTTGATCATACTTGCTCAGCCAAGTCAGCAAAGCTGGTCTTTTTTACATTGTTTCAACGTCTGCAGATGATAAATCAATGTAAAAAGGACCAGTTTTGCTTGCTGGAACATACAGCATAGTGTTATGTAACATAGAACTAGTAAACTCTTTAAAGTTTTACCAGAATTATAAACAGTTGTAGGAAGCATCAGTTGTAATGTGCGTTGCAGCCTAGTCAGCACAGACATCTTCCCAACAATTACGCACATTCACAATAAACCTTTTTTTTAGTAAATTGGTTAAACGAATCAATCGTATAGCCTAATCGTATCAAAACGTCTGGCAAATAGGTGATTCGATTAACCGATTTCGTCTGTATAAGTTTTAAATTCGACAATCATATTCAACTCGGTCAGTGGCGCGGGATGCAACCTAATTGGTACCGTCAGTTTGTACCTTGAAAAGATCAAGAGAAAATTTTTTAAAAAAGCCGAAGTTGCTCATTGCAGTTTCCGCAAACATTTTAAAATTTTCTGCAAAAAAACAAAAACTGTTAGAATCATTGTAAACCAGAAATTTTAAAATGTTTGCGGAAACTCCGATCAACCCTAACCCTTATAAAATGTTTGCACAAACTCCGATCAACCCTTAGAACCCTTTTAAAATGTTTGCGGAAACTGCGATCAGCGACTTCGGCAAACTCTTAGGATTCATTACCGGAAATTTTAAAATGTTTGCGGAAACTGCGGAAAAACGGAAACTGCGGAAAAACGGAAACTGCGATCAGTGACTTCGGCTTTGTTCTATTGTTTTTCTTGATCTTTTCAGTGTATTTGTTTGCGGAAACACCCTAACTCAGTGGCTCCCAATCCGGGGGTTGCGACCCCCTAGGGGGTCGCAGAGCATTTTGTAGGGGGTCGCGAGGCTGTTGCTCATGCAACAGCAAAAGTGAATGTAAGTAGGACGAGGTACCGGTCCGCTAGCCATTTCATTCGGATTGCTTGTAGCACAACATTATTGCATCAGTATGCGTCCACTGTGATGTAATAAGCGTGACTGTAGGTCCTACAGTCGCGTTTATTACATCACAGTGGGCACATACTGTGTAGGACTATTTGCTGTAAAAGTGTAAATTTGAAACTTTATTAACGAAGTAGCCTTGTATATTAGACAACAGAGATCAGTCAATACTCAAGATTGCTAAAAAATAGTTAAAGAAAGCATCGTTCCATGGAGAAATAACAAAAATACGTTGAAGAGTACATTAAACTTGGTTTACTTCTTTATTGATCAATGGTGTTGAGAAGCCACAGTCTGTTCTCTGCAACGTTGCTCTTAACGCAGAATCATTGAAACGCCATTTAGAAACCAAACACCCTCAACAGTCAACATGCTAAAAAGGATGCAGCATTCTTTAAACGCCATAAAGCTGGTCTCAAGCGGCAACGACTTGACGCTACTGGAAACGGTCCCACGAATTACCCATAAGTCGCGTCGAATTACCCATAAGTTGCGTCGAATTACCCATAAGTCGCGTCGAATTACCCATAAGCCCCATAAGTCGCGTCGAATTACCCATAAGCACCATAAGTCGCGTCAAATTGCCCATAAGTTGCATCGAATTACCCATAAGTCGCGTCGAATTACCCATAAGCCCCATAAGTCGCGTCAAATTACCCATACCCCCATAAGTCACGTCGAATTACCCATAAGCCCCATAAGTCGCGTCGAATTACCCATAAGCACCATAAGTAGCATTAAATTACCTAGAAGTAAGTCGAATTACCCATAAGCCTGTAGAGTGTAGTCTATAGCCGTCTAGAAGCCTAGCAGTCGGCTGCATAGCCGAGTGGTGAGGAGCACTGGCTGGGCGTTCCAAAATATAGTTCGACACCGCTCAAGAGCAGGACACTTGAAGGCATGCCTAAAGGTGGACACGAAGATTGGTTTCGTTGCCTTCCCGTCCGCTTATGTGTGATCTGCAGTTTGCTGCAGCAGATGGAGTGTTTTGTCCGATAAAACACTTTAACATTGGACAATTTTCCCTATGAACCAGGTGACTGCAGCATAGCAATCGTTTTCGCACTCAGCTAGAGAGACTTAATTCTTGCTTTAAACTTGATAATTAAAGAAAAAAAAGAATAATGGCAAGGGTGGGAATCAAACCCGTGTCACCAAATTCAATAGCCCCTTGGCTAAACCACTCTGCCACGCAAGCGCTCGTGAAATCTTCGCTTAATTTGGTTTATATGTGTAATGTTTCGAGACGCTCACAATATCATCAGTTTGGTTTGGTTTTATTTCTGACCATCACAACGAAAAAACAATATACGACAAACTTAGCAGAGATCTATAAAAGGTAGAAGCGACAAAACGCGGACGTTATATATAACGTGCATGATACCAAAGCAGGACAATCAGTTTAACATGACACGGTCGCAACAGCAACCTGCAGATTACATATACGCTGACATGAGGCGTAAGTAATTCCACGTTGCTTATGGGTAATTCAACGCGACTTATGGGGCATTTGGGTAATTCGACGCGACTTATAATAATAATAATATACAGCCCTCAAAATTAGCTTCCATCTACGACGGCAAAAACATTGCCGTCGCCAAATCAACAAACCTTGGATTGCGGCGGCAATTGCCGTATGCTTTAATCAAACGAAATTTTATGGGCTTCTTCATCATTCATCGTGTGTCACACGGCGGTAGCCCAGAGCATCATGCAAGCTATTTTATGCGCTGACAATGCTCTTGTGAACTGTAAAAAGTTTGCAACCTTATAAATACTGGCTTAATTGTTACGCAAAAGTTATTCTTTCATCGAATGCTTATTTTTGACCGGTGTCGTTGCGAATATAAAAAGTGGTACAAAATTGGATAAATGGTTCTTCGGCAGTAAAGGAAAGTAATGCTTCCGATCATATGGCATCGCGCGTTCATGAACGGGCAGTTTTGCGTCTTCAAGTATTCCAGTGACGACGCGACAACTTGATATTGTCAAAAGCAAAATAATAATAAAAAATTCAAAATAATAATAAATAATAATATCTAAACTTTTAACCTTTGAAGAATTTTTTATTATTATTTTGCTCTTGACAATATCAAACTGAAGATGCTTTAAAAGCGAAATCGATATTTGATTACAAAAATGAGGCTGGTACACTGTTTGTTGTGTTGAGCATCAGGACGAGATTAGTTCTTTATCCAACAGACTTTGTGTTGCTCGCAGTATCCTATTTGTGCCGAAATTATGTTAGTGTAGCCTACTGTATACGTAAATCGAGGCAATCTTCTCGCAGGGAGCTATTGATTTGTTATCGGTACCTGATTGAGCAATTAACGTTATTTCATGATAATTTAACGTCGCTAGATGTCGAATTAATGCAAAACAAACGTAAATTTCTTATTGGGCATTGTTGTTACGCGATATAACTCTACTCGCCGGGAAAATTAAATCGATTTGTGCTGACTCGAACGTTGAATCAACCCAAAATTAACTTACTTTTCCCCCCCAATAAGTTATAACGTGAATCACCGTAACAGCGTGCGTATCGCGTTGCTCGCTTTATCACTACTTTTGGTATTATTACATCACAACAAATCAAACCGTGCGGTCGTGATAGACTATTCGATTATTTTTTTCTCTTCTCGTTTTACATGTTATGGTACAATTTTTTCGTAATAAACGTTCACAGCAATTGCCGAGGCAATTTCAACTTTTGCCGTTTGGCCTCGTCAACGTTTTTGCGAAGTAAAAATATGGTAATTTCGTAGACTGCGTGAGTGTTCACAGCAAGTAAAATAGTTCGAGGTGAGGTCTTGGTGCGATGTTTCTGCTGATTAAACTCCCGCTGCGAGTAAATCAAACAGGAAGAAATTTTGAACAATATTTGTCCGAATTAAATGCTCATTTTGCGACGGCATTTTTATTGCCGTAGCAGAATGGCCATTATGACGTTTGCGGCGGCATTTACCACGGCAATTGCCGTGTGCCGCCGCTAAATTCGAGGACTGATATATGAGATGTTGTAAAGCAGAGTGCTTATTCATCTTTCAATCACGTACAGTAAACATCTAATAAGGATAATAACAATATTAAGATAAACAGAGGTATCAACAGAGATACACACGCAAAAGTAAACAGCTATATAAGGTAAAAAGACACACAAAAACAATACCAAAATTTTTGTTATTGTACTAAAGCAATATTGGTATGCATCAATTAGGCAGTGAGTACTGGAATGCCTAATGCTAACAGTGTAATTGAACACTAGTGTTGGTACAGTAATAACAGTAGGCTACACAATCACAACAATAAATAGTACACTGCAGTATTAGATATTGGCAACAACAGTATAAATAAAAGGTAACGTTAAAAATTTTGGAAACAAAACTTACTGTGGTAAGCTTACACAAAACACAACATAAAAATTAGAAACATTGTGGGGTGTACACAATGTCCCGGTTTTGGAAAAATTTATCTAATGAAGCTTTGAACGAATTTACACTTGGCGAAGTAGCCACATGTTCAGGGAGACTGTTCCACCCATTGATCACACGGCAAGTAAAAAAGTTACTAAATTTTCTGGTCTTGGGCCTTGGCTTTTCCAACTTAAGGCTGTGTCCTCTTGTAGCAATGTTTTTCAGGTCCAGTGTGAATAGATTGTTGACATTGACATCATACAAGCCATGTATGTATTTAAATGTTTCGATGAGGTCACCTTGGAGTTTTCTGTGTTCTATAGTGGGCAGACCAAGTTTTTTCAGCCTTTCTGGATAGGTTAGTTTTCGAAATCCAAACACAAGTTTTGTGGCTCTTCGTTGAACTGCTTCTACTTTTACAATTTGATGTTTGAAATTTGGCCACCAGATGATGTTGTTGTATTCCAATATTGTTCTGACTAGCGTTTTGTATAAAAGGAGAAACATATTTACATCAAGAAAAGTGAAGGTTCTTTTTATGACACCAACGATACGATTTGCCTTAGATACCATCTTGTCAATGTGAGATGATGGAGCTTCTGTGAGATTATGGAGCTTATGGGTAATTCAACGCGACTTATGGGGCTTATGGGTAATACGACTCGCTGTTGCGACTTGCGATCGTGTCACTTAAACTGATTGTCCTGCTTTGGTATCATGCACGTTATAACGTCCGCGTTTTGTCGCTTCTACCTTTTATAGACCTCTGCTAAGTTTGTCGTATATTGTTTTTTCGTTGTGATGGTCAGAAATAAAACCAAACCAAACTGATAATATTGTGAGCGTTCTCGAAACATTACACATATAAACCAAATTAAGCGAAGATTTCACGAGCGCTTGCGTGGCAGAGTGGTTTAGCCAAAGGTTATGGAATTTGGTGACACGGGTTTGATTCCCACCCTTGCCATTATTCTTTTTTCTTTAATTATTAAGTTCAAAGCAAGAATTAAGTCTCTAGCTGAGTGCGAGAACGATTGCTATGCTGCAGTCACCTGGTTCATAGGGAAAATAGTCCAATGTTAAAGTGTTTTATCGGACAAAACACTCCATCTGCTGCAGCAAACTGCAGATTACACATAAGCGGACGGGAAGGCAACGAAACCAATCTTCGTGTCCACCTTTAGGCATGCCTTCAAGTGCCCTGCTCTTGAGCGATGTCGAACTATATTTTGGAACGCCCAGCCAGTGCTCCTCACCACTCGGCTATGCAGCCGACTACTAGGCTTCTAGACGGCTATAGACTACACTCTACAGGCTTATGGGTAATTCGACGTTACTTCTAGGTAATTCAATGCTACTTATGGTGCCTATGGGTAATTCGACGCGACTTATGGGGCTTATGGGTAATTCGGCGTGACTTACAGGGCTTATGGGTAATTCGACGTGACTTATGGGGCTTATGGGTAATTCGACGAGACTTATGGGGCTTATGGGTAATTCGACGCGACTTATGATGCTTATGGGTACTTATGAGGCTTATGGGTAATTCGTGGGACCCACTGGAAACTTTCATCAGGAAAATGTGGCTGTAGTTCAGGCGTCTTATGAGGTCATACTGGAAATTGCTAAAGGAAAGAAACCTCACACTATTGGGGAAACACTTGTGAAGCCATGCTTGTTAAAAACGGTAAAGCTGGTTCTCGGGGATGCAAGTGTGGCGAAAGTTAAACAGTTTTAATGATGCCTTTTGTTGTATTGTTTGTTAATAGTATACTTGCATTCAGGAAAGAATATAAGTGGGGGTCGCCGTATCTACAAAAATGTTTAAAGGGGGTCACTAAGACAAAAGGGTTGGGAACCACTGCCCTAACTCTTTTAAAATGTTTGCGGAAACTCCAATCAGCCCTAACCCTTTTAAAATGTTTGCGGAAACCGGTCCCACGAATTACCCATAAGCACCATAAGTCGCTTCGATTTACCCATAAGTCACGTCGAATTACCCATAAGCCTCATAAGTCGCGTCAAATTACCCATAAGTCACGTCGAATTACCCATAAGTCGCGTCGAATTACCCATAAGCACCATAAGTGGCGTCAAATTACCCATAAGCAACGTGAAATTACTTACGTCTTCATGTCAAGGTTTATTGTAATCTGCAGGTCGCTGCAGCAGACGGAGTGTCACATAAAATAAGGTGTTGCGACTTTGCAACGGTGTCATATTTTAAACTGATTGTCCTACTTTGGTATCATGCACGTTATATTAACGTCCGCTTTTGTCGCTTATACCTTTTATAGACCTCTGCTATGTTTGTCATATTGTTTTTTCGTTGTGATAGTCAGAAATAAAAACAAACTAAACTGATAATATTGTGAGCGTTCTCGAAACATTACCGATATAAACTAAACTGAGCCAAAATTTCACGAGCGCTTGAGTGGCGTAGTGGTTTAGCCAAAGGGCTGTTGACTTTGATGACACGGGTTTGATTCCCACCCTTGTCATTATTCTTTTTTTTTCTTTAATTATCAAGTTCAAAGCAAGAATAAAGTCTCTGGCTGAGTGCGAGAATGATTACTACGCTTGAATCACCTAGGTCATTGGGAAAACTGTCCGTTGTTAAGGTGTTTTATCGGACAAAACAGTATAAACACTCCATCTGCTGCAGCAAACTGCAGATTACACATAAGCGGACGAGAAGGCAAGGAAGCCAATCTTTGTGTCCACCTTCAGGCATGCCTTCAAAGTGTCCTGCTCTTGAGTGGTGTCGAACTATATTTTGGAACGCCGAGCCAGTACTCCTCACCACTCGGCTATGCAGCCGACTACTAGGCTATATAGACGGCTATAGACTACACTCTACAAGCTTATGGGTAATTCGACGTTACTTCTAGATAAATAATTCGATGCCACTTATGGTGCTTATGGGTAATTTGATGCGACTTGTGGGGTTTATGGGTAATTTGACGCAACTTATGGGGCTTATGGGTAATTCGACGCGACTTCTGTGGCTTATGGGTAATTCGACGCGACTTATTGGGCTTATGGGTAATTCGATGTAACTTATGGGTAATTTGACGCGACTTATGGTGCTTATGGGTACTTATGGTGCTTATGGGTAATTCGTGAGAACCGCGGAAACTGCAATCAGCGACTTCGGCAAACTCTTAGGATCATTACCGGAAATTTTAAATTGTTTGCGGAAAAAGGAAAGCTGCGATCAGCGATGTTCTATTTTTTTTTCTCTCGATCTTACCTAACCGATACTCCGATACCCTAACCCTTTAAAAATGTTTGCGGAAACTGCAATCAGCGACTTCGGCTTTTTTTAAGTTTTCTCTCGAGTTTTTCAAGGTACAAACTGAAGGTGCGAATTGTTCATGGTACGAATTAGGTTGTAACTCGTGGCGCGTACGATAGTCCTCGGCTAGTGTTCCAGAGCGAAAGAGTTCGATATAATCAAGTGGGGTAAAAAAAAATTTTTTCAGAGAGGATGTGACCGTGTTTGCCGAACAACGCATTACATTTTTGCGACTTCGGCACGCATTACATTTTTGCGTCGTTCGGCAAACATGGTCACATCCTCTTACGATGAACGGAAAATTATCCAGAGAAATTCTCAAATTAAAGAAAGTTAAAAAACTCTTAACTTTATTACTCATAATTTGAAAAGACATAAAACCTTGGGCTGTAGGCTACTCAAATTAAAAATTGACCACAAAAATGCAGCAGCCTAACGATTGAGTCACTTCGGGTCAAAATTTAGTTAAAAATTTTAAAAAAAACGCTTCCGCGTAGTATCGAACTCATTCCCTCTGGAACACCAGCCCGAGATGTATCTTACGCGCCATCGAATCAGTTGAACTTAATTGTCGAATTTAGAACTTATATAGGCACTCTTCTCGTATTTTGCTTTGAAAGAGAAAAAGAAAAAAGTGCTTATATAGTGACGTCATGACCAGGCCTGGAAAAAATGGGGAATCCGGGAATGACATTCCCGGGAAATTTGTCAGTTTGCGGGAAATTTTTACCGTAAGAATCACGTTACTACTGTCTTTCATTCACCGTTAACCGTCATCGTAATTTGCTGACACATTGAAGTTCTGACACTGATTCGTATCACTGCGTAGTGCGTATTTACGATTTCCAACTTGTACCTCAGAGCGGAACAAGTTCTTAGCAAAATTGCGCAAATATATTGCAGTAGACCGCCCGAAAGCGTCGTAAAAAGCACGGGAAGTATAATTGAAAAAATTTGAAATGTTTGCGGAGGTACAAAAACATCCACAAATAAAAAATAAAGACATTAGCAACGAGCTGCTCATTCACTGGAATGGACCTCACATAAGCAAGTGTAATAGCATCGTGAAACAAGCTCTTAACCTACATTTCAAAGGAAAACTATGGCATTTTAGTACTAATGACGTTCGCTCGAAAATGTACAAAGTGTCTGCTGTGGTAGATAGACCAAACAACAAGAAATCGTCACCATTTTCTATGTCCTGGTAATGTATTTGTAGTAATTTCGCATGGGCAAAACTTGCTTGCGGTTTCTTTGATTTACAAAAACAGCTGTTTTTGCGTCGTAATTTTGATTTTGTTGTCAAATTAATTAGTGCGTTTCGTTATTCTTCGTGTAACCGACTGGTTGTTTTATAGATTACAGAAGTAATTTTCCCAACGTCTTGCAGGCCTCGAAATATCCAGCGGTCATGGCGAACATGACCTCCGGAATGACCTCGAATGTCTGCCGAAGTCGACTCATTGGTCGGTCATAAATGACCGCCGCAAAATTCTTGACAAAAATAGAGCTAATGCAGCAAAAATATATTTTAAATTTGAATTGTTACAATTGTTTGTTTAACCCGAACAAATACGGAGCTGAAACAACAATAGTAGGCTACAGGCAATTGCTTTAAAGATCACATTAGAGTGGCGTGGTTAACAAGCTGATGGCAAAAGTAGCCATTTTTACATCATTTCAACGCCTTGCAATGTTGCCTTGAAATAAAGTTGTCTGAACTTTTCAGCAGGATATGTATTCTAATTTTAACAATGAGGATTATTGCGTTACATTGATCGTTTGTTAAAAAGAAACGTCACAGAGAAGCAAGTCTCAGCTGGGTTTCGCACGTGCTAAGACGAATGTGGCGACTTTATTCACGCTGATACTGATAGAAATAGAATTTCTGCACAGAAGGGAGGCTGTTAGACACATTTGTCTGCTGTAGAATATCTTTTTCTACAAACACGACTACACAATACTGTAGTGTGATTTTGTGCAAAATCTACATGCAAAAATATGTCCGGTTGAGATATTAAATTTTCGCTAAAAGGGCCAGTTCGGTAGGACATGCTTGACCGCCGGAAAAAAATACAAATTTCGAGGCCTGTTTGTGTTCTCACTCAGCAAAACTTGTTGTGCAATCAGCCGTCTGGCCGTTTTTTGTGCTATATGCCTATATCGCTTAATCATTAGTTATGCTATTCATGAACATTGCACATACTATCAACCCGTTCGAGCATGAAGCATATTGTCAACTTGTCAAGTACGTAACAAGCGGCTCATGATGTCGTATTGTTTCATGACATTCACACGGTGGTCGGTGAGTCAGTGGATCTAATTTGTAAGCATGCGGCGTCTAATTTATTAAGCTATTGTTGTTGGCCAATGTATTCCGATCAAAGCGGGCACATCAGGCACAAACAGTGCGCCATGCCTGCTTACGAATACGATACCAAGATTCTTTATTGGAACTATGAAGCTACAGATGGCCGTCTACATTTTTTGCGTGAGGCTTTTCGCTGGAAAACTGTAAACGGTGTAATTATGACGTCATTATCGTGATTGTAAGCCGCGGGAAATTTTTTCGCTAAAAACAGATTCCCCGGAAGCTAAACATTTTTTCCAGCCCTGGTCATGACCGGTCAAATAATGTTTCAGATTCAAAGACCGGAGCCTGTCAAATAGCCACTGCCCAAATTAAATAAACTTTAACTTTATTAGTCATATTTGAAAAGACATAAAAAATTGGGCTGTAGGCTACTCAAATTTAAAATTGACCACAAAAATGCAACAGCCTAACGATTCAGTCACTTCGGGTCAAAACTTAGTTAAAAAAAAAGAACGCTTTAACCGGGTAGTAACAAACTCATTCCTTTGGGAACATTAGCTCGAGAAGTATCATACGTGCCACTGATCTAGTTGAGTAAAGTTGTTGAATTTGGAAGTGATATACACAGAAAAGGTGAAAGAAAAAAGGATGCAACCTAATTCGTACCCTGAACAATTCGTACCGCTTAACGGAGTTTCCGCTTAACAGCGAATTCGGCTTTGTGCTATTTTTTCTCTCAATCTTTTCAGGGTACGAACTGAGGGTAAGAATCGTTCAGGGTATGAGTTAGGTTGCACCTAAGAAAAAATATGTTACGTCATACCGGTCAAACAGTGTTTCAGATTAAAAGACCAGAGCCGGTCAAATGGGTGCAATCTAGTTTGTACCCTAAACACTTCGTACCTTGAAAAGACTGAGAGAAAAAATTCAAAAAAGCCGAAGTTGCTGTTCAGAGTTTCCGCAAACAAACAAACTGAAAAGATCGATAGAAAAAAATAGAACAAAGCCTAAGTCGCTGATTGCAATTTTCGTTTTTCCGCAAACATTTTAAAATTTTCCGTAATGATCCTAAGAGTTTGCCGAAGTCGCTGATTGCAGTCTCCGCAAACATTTTAAAAGGGTTAGGGTTAGGAAAAGATCGAGAGAAAAAATTAAAAAAGCCGAAGTTGCTGATCGCAGTTTCCGCAAACATTTTAAAAGGTTAAGGGTTAGGAAAAGATCGAGAGAAAAATTCAAAAAAGCCAAAGTCGCTGATCGGAGTTTCCGCAAACAAACAAACTGAAAAGATTGATAAAAAAAATAAAACAAAGCCTAAGTTGCTGATCACAGTTACTGTTTTTTTGCAGTTTCCGCAAACATTTTAGTATTTCTGGTAATGATCCTAAGAGTTTGCCGAAGTCGTTTATCGCAGATTCTGCACACATTTTAAAAGGGTTAGGGTTGAGATAAAAAAAAAGATCGGAGTTTCCGCAAACATTTTAAAATTTCTGGTGATGATCCTGAGAGTTTTTTTTGTTTGCGGTGACTGCAATCAGCGACTTCGGCTTTTTTTAAATTTTTTCACTCGATCTTTTTAGGGTACAAACTGAGGGTACGAACTAGGTTGCATCCTGTCAAATGGCCACTGCCTTATGAATAACGCTGCCAAAAAGACTTGATATTCGCTGGGAATATGCTTTTTTGCTGAAGCGTAAGCTACAAAAGCAGAATTGCGAGAGTAGGCTATTACATTTTCAATAGTTACTGTGGTGTTTGTTACGTTATTCTTTCAGTTTGGTACAACTTGTGGAATTAGTTGATACACGAACAAAAAAAACAATCAATTTGGTAGGCTACCCAGATCTCGAAACTGAAAGCGACCATGGTTGCGATTAATCTACAAAAACCGACATTTTGTCCGCCGGGTCTCACCCTTCCGTCGGCCGTATTTGTCTGCCATGAAGTTCCGAGTACTTTGCCACTTATAATCACAAGGGATTATATAAAGCAGTCATAGCACCAGTATTTCAAAATTTTCCTTTGAAAAGATCAAAAGGAACATACAAAAGCGCCAATATCGCTGATTGGAGTTGCCGAAACAGTTGACCACGCTAAGTATCTTGAAATAATAGTTGATAACCTGAACCTCACTTTCGGGTTAGGGTTTATATTGATAAAACGAACCACACTTTTGGGTTAGGGTTATTTTTTTGGCCGATACCGATATATATATAACCTACGAACAATTTGTTACCCACAAAGTTATTAAGCAACAAACCAGTCAAAGAAAGTTTATTCATTGGTTGCTGTAATGGAATCTGTGCTCTTTACAAGCACGTTTGAGCAACTTGTGTTTCTTCTAAAGGCATGTATGACTGGTTTTGAGTGTGCTTTTGCTGGCCGATGCTTATCGGCGAAAAATAACCGATCACACAATCAAGGGCACAACTAGGGGGCTGTCTAGTCGGGATGACAGCCCCTTTTAAGATTTGCAACTTCAGGAAGAGGGACGACTAACTAGACTAAGACTTACTTAACATAACTTAACTAACTAGCACTACTTAACGTGTGTCAGTTCAAGCTACGTTTTATGCATACCAAACTTGTTTCACGCTCAAGTCGCATAAACCGCAATACAAAATATTAACAGACCGTCATTTATTCACGCAGTAGGATGTCATGAAAACAAAATGGCTGACTTTCCAGGGTAGTAAAACTTGAAGCGTGGGAAACCGGCTCAGCTTTATGCTTACAACGGCATAAAAAAGAAGCTTTGCAAAGCCATCATTTTAACAAGTTCTCATTCTCAAATTCAATCGTTTTCTTCTTGTCTTTGTTCTCTCAAAACAACCCACACGCGCACACACACGTAAGGGACCTCTGTTAATCACATGCAGAAACGAATGGCATGCACGGCGCATGTGACTTACAGGCGTTTTGCGGACGGCGGAGCATTTTTTCAAAAAATTTTTTTCTTATAATTTTTTTCCTTTCTCCGTATTATTTCCGAATCCAATTACTTGATAAAATGCGGTTTTTAGATTCTATTCTGGATTGATTCAAATCTTAAGGATTCGAAATTCTACTTTGGGGATCCCTACTTAGGATGCAACCTTATTAACCCATAAAACAAAACTACAGCTGGCTTTAGGCTAGTCTGATTTGTAATCTTCATATGATCGCAACTTCACACGTTCTTACACCAATTTTATAATTTTGGTATCAAAAAAACGGCAATTAAATTTTCTTTACAATCTTGTCAAACTTGATTGTAACGTGTATCCAGGTCCTAAGCTTGGTGGACTACTTTTTAAACTGTGAGCCTAGAGAGCAAACAATTTGCTGCCTACTTTCGAAAGCGGGGAAAACTTTTTTTGAGAGTGAGTAGCAAGCGCAGACAGAGCGTAAAGGGTCGCTTCGCACGTCACAGAATTGGATCATTGCGCTGTCAATTTACACTAGGCAGTAGGCTAATATTCTAACTGATATATCCACTTCTACAAATAATTGTTAGTTTTCTCTCTCGTTGCCGAATGCCGACCCCCTTTGATTTTTTCTAGTTGCGTCGCTGCATATAATATACCGGCTACCCCTGATATCGGCCGATAAATATTGGCTGACCGATATATCAGTCGAGCTCTACCTACACCCCAATTTTTTTATGAAATTTTTTAATTTGTTAAAATTTGAAATTTCTCGGTAAGTTACGTTTGTCAAAATGGAATGTGACCACATTTGCCGAACAAATGTATATGTGATCTTTGTTTTGATGCACTACAATTTTGTCTGACTAAATACTGCTTTCTCTCTTTACCATTTTCATTGTATGATTGTTCAATTTACAATGGAACAATGATCTGATTTTATGTATATTTTTAGGTGCTGTAAGTACTGACAAAGCTCGAGAATGGCAAAGTTGCAAAATCGCAAAAGAAAAATTGTCAACCAGACAAGTAAAAGTGTAAAAATCCTAAAATTGCAAGATAAATTAAATTCTGAGGAACCTAGCGAGGATTTAGCCTCCATGGAAACTCTTTCTAAGGTACCGGTACAATAATTTCTTTAATTCACAACACTGGTCAATAAAAAACATAACTTTGTTACAGATCAAGAGAATCGGTGTAGCTGAATTTTTTATGTTTTCAAATCTGAAATCAGATTTTTGCAATCACGTCAACTTTTCAAAATACTAATAAGCATCATATTAGACTTTAGAAGCTATTTCAGTAAATTTTCACAACAAAACTTGAAAAGCTAAAAACAATGCTCTTTGAAGTCATTATTGAGTAAATGATGTCTGATATCTACCCAGGCAACAAATCAACTATTTTTTACATTGATTCAATTGATCAATGCAATAAAAATGATTGATTTGCTGTCTGGGTAGTTCAATAAATTAAAAAAAAAACAGTTTGACATCAATTTAGCTGCCCACAAATTTTTCTTGGAAGTGGCTATTTTTCCACACTTAATGCCATGATTACCATCAGGTGTTGCCAGAGTTAGGATTAAAGTTAGGAAGAGTTAAGGTAAGGGTTAGAGTTAGGAATAAGATTAGGGTTTTGATCTTTACTCAGGACTAAAAAAAATTCCAAAATTCAAGTTTTGTTTTAAACAGCTTTACATTTTTCTCAAATTAGGGCAGAATTCCTTATCTGGCAACACTATTGAGGCTATTATTACACTATATAGTGTAAATATAGCCACAGCCATTTTTCTTTCACATAAGCAAACCCACCTTCACCTGAATTCATATTTTTCATCAAGTCAACTTTCATATAGATATACCATTTCTGGGTAGATTAAATTATGTACGCTTTCTCCCAATTAAGGGATTTTACAGCATACTGATTACTGATACAAAGAAACTTGGCGGTTCAAAAATCAATAAAAACTTTGGTCAAAGAAGTTCAATAGCTATCTCAGAACCATTGATAGTAGATAAAGAATTAAAAGCAAACTGCATATTCAATTTTAGACCTAACAGTCATATATTTTCTCTGAGTTGATTCGTTTATTCGGTCAGTGGTTTCAAAAGTCAAAACTTTATTGAGCGTGGCCCAAATTTAAGTTAAGTAAGCATCTTGCGACCCAAGACACAGATAACCTGTAACCTACAGACAATTTCAATGCTCTACTATTCTTTCAATCTCTGACTGCTAAAAACAAAATTTTATATATATATTTTTTTAATTTTTAAAAAATGCTTAAGTGTTCTAGCTGCAATACAGAATATTATTTGCTAGAAAAACAAAAAGTGTGCCGATCAATCGATCATGAAATCCTGTTGTGAATGTGATAGCAAAATTCTGATTACAGATCATGCATGTGCTTGAAATGATTGTGAGCTTGCCTTGTTAGAATTTCTTGTTGATCAGTGTTATTATTGAACCTTCATATTTATTCTATGTTTGGATGGACACAGCATTTGATTTCAAACTCAAATAATTGTTTTTTTCTAAATAGGCCTATTAGTCCAAAAGACAAATGTTTTTTAAACTTTTTTCTTGTAACTGAGGTACGGTACAGTACTTTTATATTGACCCTAAAATATAGCCTAGTTTAACATTCTTAACTTATAATATTTAAAGAGTCTTTTTTTAAATGGAGTAATCTTAAGGCAAACTCTTCACAGTAGTTTGAGAAGACTAGTTTTTGTAAAATATGTAAGTTGTTTTGCACAGTTGTAGAATGTGTATTACCGGTATATAAGTTATTTGTAAAACTTACAATTAAACTGTTTATTGTAATGTATAAAACTCCAGTTATTCATTTTCCAATTTTAAATTTTGATATATATACATTAAAAATGCTTTTTAACTTGTTCCATTTGATGGATGCAAAATAGTGGTACAATGTATTTACACTTATAATAATATATTAAGATACATGTAAAATTGTAAATATGTATAAACTACAGTATAATGGTGGTGTTTCACAATTGTTTCAGGGAAGATGGAAAAACAAACAAAAAGTTTTAATGTTTACATCACGAGGTATCACCTACAAGGGACGTCACCTTGTTAAAGATTTCATGAATTTAATGCCACACAGCAAAACCGGTAACAAAATTATCTTTTTTAGTTTTTCTCACGAAAAGTCATCAGTAACATAATGTAATATATTGAGTTGATCCATTTGTTTTTTGATATCTGGTTACTGAAATTGACAGAGTGAAGTATCTGATTGTTAAAGATTTGTTGTTAGGGAATTATTCCATCCATTAAGTGCTGTTGAATGAAGAGCAGTCCTGAAATGTGTTGCTCAAGTGCACACCTCGAGAGTTGAACCAGTGCCGCTTAAAGTTATCTCACAAATGTTTGTTATTCAGATGTCAAGATGGACAAAAAATGCGAATTACAACAAATCAATGAAATATGCGAAATGAAAAGCTGTAACAAATGCATGTTTCTTCTCGGAAAGAAAGGCAGAGATGTGTACATGTGGCTTTCCAATGTACCCCATGGTCCATCAGCATTATTTTATGTGGAATATTGTAAGTACAGATTTCCTTGTTAACATATGTAATATATGCTTTTGGTATATAAATTTAAAATAGCAAGCTTTCTGTAAAATGGCACCACAATACCAAAAATATTTCTGCTCAAAGCTTTTCGTTTATGAACTTCAGTTGTAATTCTAAAGAGTAAAGAATGAAGTTAGGGAATTGTAGCAATAATTGCAAAGTTAAAATTTTGCCACAACTCGCAAATATTTCGTTTCTTGAAAGTCGAAATTGCAATCCATTTAAATTGCCATGTCTTAATTATACATTTATGACTATATATTTAAAGTAAATGCTATGGTTGGTAAATCAGTATAACTAGTAGGTAAACAGAATGGTGCAGATTTCAAGTGCAAATGTAACTGATCTTAACAGTGTTTCCAAAAGTTTCAATTTATTTTTTTATTTTTTCTGAAATGATGTTAGAGTTTTGCAAGATTTTTGTTTTCTATTTTTAATGCCATTCATTTACATTGCAGTGAACATGATGGATGAATTAAAATTTACTGGAAACTGTTTGAAAGCTTCTCGCCCAATATTATCCTTTGACAAGGTGATGTTTCTTTATTGATCTTCTAGATATACGTGTCGAGAAAAAATGTGATTTGTTTGCCATTGGCTTTATTTCTACAGTACGAGTTTACTCCTAGTTTTCCATAAATTGACATTTTTGTGTGCCATTGATTTTGCTAAAACTGAATTGTTTTGAACCATTCCGGTTTAATCGCTTTCACAAAATCATATCGCACCACAACTAGGTTTTTAATCTTTGATTAATTTCTTGATATGATTAGCATCTAAACTTTTTTGCCCAAAAATATTCAGGGCTTTGACGAAACACCGCACATGCAGCTCATCAAAGAGCTGTTTATTCAAGTGTTTGGAACACCACGATATCATCCAAAGAGCCAGCCATTTATCGATCACGTTTTTAACTTTACATTGTTAGACGGTAAAATTTGGTTCAGAAACTACCAGATTGTAGAAGAAAATGGTGAACTGACCGAAATAGGTGAGAATATCCTCAGTTGGCATCCTTGGGGTACCAACTGCAGTCATCATTGTTACGTAAACAACGGATGATTTTTCATGCTTTGTGCTTTGCATTTGTTTTAGTTTTTATTTTATGACCAGCGGTTGGTAATCATGAATAGAAAAATTAAACGTTTGTTTGCAGGACCCCGATTCACAATCACTTTAGCTCGGATATTTTCGGGAAGTTTTGGACGATCAGTGCTCTACATCAACCCCAACTACAAGTCACCAAATCTGGTACGTTGTGTAACAAAAAATGTTTTTACATTTCCTAGAACTTGTACGAAAAATCTACTTTCAGCGCTGGCTATGTAAATTTAAAGAAGAGTTGAATTTTTTCCTGGAAAACATACAAAGTATGTTCTCATCAACCGTTCTTTTGACGCGATACCAATGGGATTTCGTAAAAGTGCTTCAAAGATTGTGCTACTCTTGCAGTAAACAAATGTCCAGCTCAGTGGCTGGGAAATTTTTTATATTCACCGTATACAGTAGTAGCGAGGTCGGATTAAGGAAGGCACGACACTGTTTGAGGAGTCGGTTCAATGACCGAAACCATCACCTCTTGCATTACTAGCTGGAACCCCTCCCCGGTCTAGCCTACTGTTTATCGGCGCTTGTGTTTTCAGATACGACACTTGCGAAAGAAGGCTGGAGCAACGGCTTACGATGACAAGCGAGCTGCAATTTTCGACAGAGCATCCCGGAGAACAGATAAGACGTTTGCTACGGACGAGACTGATCTTGTGTTTCAGAGTGATGACGTGGATACATAGTTTTTTTTTATCTGTGAAAGATCGCGTCGGAGTTTAATAGAATCATCAACAATCTTTCGATGTCCTCCCGTTGTCGCTTGATGAAAGGCTATTCCCACTGGTTCAGTCGTTGAAGAAAGTGCATCCGGTTACCTTGCCAAAGCTGACGTTTAACACTGTTTGTTGAAGAAGACGCTGTAATGCCTGTAACTGGCAAACAAGCTGGGAGCAGTGGTTTGGTGACTGGTGACTTGGTAAAATTCAAAGATTAACTGACGGCTAGAAGGGAGGGGGTTTAAGCAAAACGTTACGTAACGCTTTCGAGTACGGAATGGTAGTTTTTTGTGCTGAATTCAAAGTGAAAAAGCGTTACATGGGGGAGGGGGAAATTGAAAAAAGCGTTACGTTGGCGTAACATGGAGGAGGGGGGGTCAAAAATTCGGAAAAATAAGCGTTACGTAATATTTGAACGTTCCCTAAAGTGTATAAGAGTTTCAAAGAGTCATCAGTACAGACTGTCTGCAATGATAGTAAACTTGCTGAGGAATGAGGATACATAATGTTGTCATGACGCCAACTGCTTTGTGCTTTTCTTAGAATGATAATAAAGTTAGGCTGCATTATTCATTTGTGTTAATTGCCGTTTCTGTATTGTAATTTGGAGTTTGCGGCGTCTTGTGACGATATAAATTGTTCTTGTTACTGTTTCTCTTGTTTCAATGTCGCATTTAGGGGTGGAAATGTTGGAAACAAAGCAACTGTATTGTGTACGTCACTGCACCTTTTTTGCTCTATTCCTTGAACCTGCCAAATAGAAAAGTGTAGAAGTTGAAGTGAGCAAGTACTGTACCGGTAAGGATTCTTTGCCACCTTTCGTGGCCTTCTCGCCTGGCGAAAAGGAAAGCGTTTCTCACCGAAATCGTTGCTTTCAAGGCATTCCAAGTCCAGTGCCAGTCTTTGCGATGCGCAAACTGTGCGATCGCACAGGGCCCGCAATTTACTCAGAAAATGCAGTAATTTTGTCATTTTCAATGGAAAAATTCAACAAGTGAAGTCAACAAAGGAATTAGCAACAAGAAAACATAGAGACTCAACGGGTCCAACCTATTCCGTACCCTAAAAACATCGAGAAAAAAAACAACAGAACCGAAGCCGCTGATTGGAGTTGCCGCAAACATTTCAAAATTTCTCTCGATCTTTTCAGGGAACGAAATAGGTCGAAATTTGATTTTGTCACTCCGATTTCAGGGTACGAAATTGGGGTACGAATTTTTTAGGAGACGAAATAGGTTGCATCCAGACTCAACATAGAGATGACATAGCTTTATTTCTGAACAATGCCAAAGAAAGCATGATCTTAGGCTACCCTTTTGCTATGCCACCGGACAGCAAAATTTTACAGTAATATTCATACCCAGATTTTTGTTGAACATGCTCTCAGAATGCCCCAATTCAAAGTATTTTTCAAGATTTTCTGGGGGAGCCCCCCAGAACCCCATCGCTGGGCCGTCAGGCTTCGTCCGCCGACCATCAAACCACCCCCCTCCCCTTTCAAAATACCTAGCTACGCTACTAAATTGGATCAGTTCAGTTGTTTTTTTATTTCTGACCATCATATCAAAACAATACACGTCAACATAGCAAAGGTCAAGAAAAAGGTAGAAGCGACAAAACGCGAACGTTAAAACGTGCTTGTGATCGAAGTAAGTTATTGAGTTGAAAAAAAATTTGGCACGGTCGCAACACCTTCAGAAAAATTTAAGATATAAAGGGAAAATAAAAAATGTTACAAAACAAATAAACATATATAGACTATAACTTTATTAGCCTACATAACTTTAGCTGATATATTGAAGATTTGTATGGACAGTTGCTATGAAGATCGGCCATGGTGCGTTATCAAGAGTGCTGATGGTCGTAAGGGGAACACGTCTTGATGCGTTTAGCTCATAGCAAAGAGCAAGGCAAGCAAAGAAAACCCCACAAAGAAATCCTACCACGGGCAAAGCCATTTCAAGCGCAACGCACCAGGCCTTGCACGACTCACAAAATAGATAAGCTATAACTTGACGACATAAAACAATGACAACATCATCATCTTGCGAAAATTCAATTATACTCAGGGAAGTTATGTCTTAAAGATATCAAGCGTGCTTTGATAAAAGTTGCGTTGATAAAGCGATAATTTTAGACCCCTGTTAGCTAAACTCGCCACTTCCACACCGATCCAACGTTGGCTAACGTTGAATTAATGCAAAAATGACAGTCATCGCCAGCTGGGATGTAGTAGTGGTATGTCCCAGTAATATGATAAATTTGGGTTAGGCCTACCGTATGTTTTACACGTTAAACCATATTAAAGTGACAAAAAATATCCAATTTGGCATATTACGTTAATAAACAATCAGACAATAGCATGACGATCCAGTCCAAGATATTGAAATAAAACAACTGGTTGGAGCACATAGCCACCGCTTCACCGAAAGATGGAGATTGGTCAAAAAAGGAAAATATTATTGTCATTGGGGCCTGCAAAGCATATTCCGCACAGGGCCCGAAATACCTTAAGACCGGCACTGATTCCAACCAAGCGCAATTGATGCTTTTTCAGTAGGCCTACAGCCCTACAAGGTGTTAATTCTCATGATTGGTCATGTTAAAATGTGTCTTTTCAAAATAACTTTTGAGTGGTTATTTTGCAAAAGTCCGCGTAAAATGGTGAGAAATTGTTGCCAGGGTGAAGGTTTTTCAGGAGAAATATAATTTTCCTCTGAAAACTATTTTGCTATCGCAACGGAAACAATGGTTTTAAGGCAGTGATGTGATTAAGTTACCATGCACTTGGTTCCCAGCAAGGCCGTTAAGAGCATAATTTGGACCTAGTACCAATGAGACTCTCGGGCCCTTAACTCAGATACTTATAAAAAAACGCACTATATTCAACGAATACGAGGTGGTTTCTTGAAGTTCCCGGGTCTATAAGTACCCTCAGGACGCCCTTGTCATCGCTAGCCTTAGCCTACTAGTTGCGAGATAGGCCTAATATTAACTAAGGTGAATACGTGAACTGTTACAAACTAGTTTGAGTGTCACTACTGGTTTGAGGTGTGGTGAACGTAACCTAATAAGTACCTATAATACGTCACAGCTGGTCGATTAAAAACGGCTGCAAAGTTAAACTTAATTATGAGCCTACGACTACGTAGGTTTTGCGTCATTGGTGAAGATAAGCAATGAAGATTGTACAGAATTTTCGGTTGCATTAAATGAGACGTAGCCGTAGGTGATAAGCAAAATGGCCACATCATGTTCCTCAAAGTAAACCAGATTTTTAAATACGGCACACTACTCGTCCGCCCCGTTAGCTCAGTGGTTACGTGCCCGGCTCAAGATCACGCGGCGCTGGTTCGATTCTCGCGGTGTCCGCTAGAGCAACGCATTTCAGGACTGCTCTCCATTAAGCGGCACCTAGTGAATGAAGTAATTCCCCGGCAACAATCGAAAAAATTCACTCTGTCAATCTCGGTAACCGGCCCTGCGTCAAGAGCCTTTAGTATGCGAAACTACCAGGAATAACCAGAGGTGGGCACCCGCTACTTTTAAAGTAGCGCGCTACCCGCTACCGCTACTTGGGCCAAAGTAGCGCGCGCTACCGCTACCCGCTACCAATTTACAAAAGTAGCGCGCTACCGCTACTCAGGCCAAAGTAGCGCGCGCTACGGCTACTTTTTCCGCTACTTTTGTATAAAATGACACTAGGAAACACTCAAGTCCCTATATGGACGCAAAAATGACCTTGAAAACGAATGTTATCATTCGTTTACGCTGTCATTTTGACATCGTTATAGAAAAACATTCTAAAGGAAATTTATTGTTACGCATCTTTCAAAAACACGAGCATTTTAAAATGAGAGTCACTAAGTCCTGCCCGCTTTCGCTTAACACTTTGCTCCTCAAAGGGAGGCCAGATTTGGCCCCCCCCCTCATATTTCCTTTGATTACTTGAAGCACAGTAACGCCATGCACTTGGTTTTTCTTGACTTTTCCTAAAATTGCCAGGCGGATGTGATGATATTAAATTTGATGCTAACAGTTGTGCAGTTTTCTTGTAAATTCAAGATTTTGGTGAATTTTTGCTATTTCTAGCTCACTTCCAGCAAAGCGTGAAATGGATTACATTGCGATAACAAGCCATAAGCTCATAATTGCTTCGTGCATCGATATGCGCGAGCAGAGAGAAACACCCTCTAGTTTTCCTTTGTTTGGTTTGACCTCAATAATACAAAGCGCGTTATTTCTTATGCTACAAAAGAAAAGCCAGTGATCACAAAGCTGTTAATTAGAAAAAATTATAGCAAACGTTTTTTGCGTTATCAGCTCTACGAAGAATAGCAATCCACGATCAAAATAGTAGGCTATGTAGGCCACAAACTATTCAAAGCAGTTGTTTCAAGCAGATAATATTCATTGACGAATAAAAAACGTTACAATAAGAAATCTTGGGTAAAGGTACGAAAACCTGGTTTCGAAATAAACGTTCTATGGAATACTCTCATTGACAAGCATTGCAATTGCGGAAATGTATGACTGCAAATGCTTTTGGGAGAAGCCGGAGAAATAGCGTTTTTGCAAACAGTAATTGTGAGATACACTCAAAATTATGAGATAGGCTCCATTTACACGTAGCAGCTAACTCGATGGCGTCTCTTCCCTACTTTACGTCACCTACTTGTTCTTATGCCCTGCATTTTTATTTCACCGTGCACTGTGTGTTGTTCCAAAGAGCGCAAAATAAAGATGGTAATAAAATTTGTAAAAAAAAATTTGTAATGTAGACAAGGCATAAAGTTAGGCGTCACATTAGACAAAAAACAAATCAGCTTTCTTGATCATTGATTCAACATCTGAATACGTTGCGCCAATGTACAGTATAAGAGGCCGGCTATTGTGAAGACCCGCCATTTATAAACGATCCGATTATACCAAAAGTGAGACAAACTAGTGGATCAAAGAATTTGCTCGACTTCGGCATGAATTTACTCAGACATCTACAGTAATAATTCCACACATACAATAACGGGCTCTCAACGGCTGTAAGATACATAATAATCAACCTGGTTCTGGGCGGTTTGTGTAACAGCTTAGGGGAAGACACTACTTGAAATGATGCACCACACAAAAGATTTTCAATGAAGACTGAGTCTAAAAACCGATGTGGATTGTGTTACGGCCAATCTCTGTACAAATCAAACGTCATATAAAACCGTTCAAGTCTACTGAATATTACGTCATGGAAATTCCTAAAGCATGTGCCAAAATTGCACCATCGTTCATAAGACCTGTTTGGGCCTGTTTAAACAGGAAATATTACATCAGCTTAAACACCTGTTGGAATGACTTCATAATTGTCTTTCATTTATTGCGTCACAGTTACTTTCTACGTGAATTTGAGATATTGATATCTATTCTGGTCATTCGTAAAATGATTGTTTGAAAGTTGGCCGCACATTTAACTGTTGGCTTAGTGCTTGCTAGCTGGACAAAGGTTCCGTCTTTTAACCAAGTAATCTGTTGTGTAGTGACAGTTTAAGTGGTGTACGCGTTGCACCCCCTCGTTTTTGGTAGCCGTGGGCTAATTTTTACAGAAATACACTGTTTGAAAAGAAGTTCAAGTGTGTGTTTCTTCGGTCATTATATGCAGACGAAAGGATCCGGGAACTTTAAGTTACAATTTTCCCACGAAGAAATTATGGTTTACCGCTGTGACCATAAAAAATAAAAGACGAAGTTGTTGGTTGGTAGGCTACAAAAGCAAAGAAATAATAAAAGAAGATCTTGTTGGTTGGTAGTCTAAAGAAGCAAAGAAAATTAAAGACATTTCTTCTCGGTAGGCAACTGAAGAACTTTAAGCTAAAAAGTAAAGACATTTCTTCTCAGTTTGGTACAGAAGAAAAAATAACTTTGACATTCATTGGCAAGAAAGAAGATTAAAGGCAATCCATCTGTGCTTGAAGATTCAAGTGGAAGAATCCAAGCAAGTTTTGTGGACGTTTGGACTTCACATACTCGTACAGCTACGGTATCGTGCATTTAAATTCTTTTTTGTATTTTTACGGTCTTTGCAGTTAAGTTTTTTATAACTACTGTAATTTGTGTGTTTGTGTAACTTAATTTTTTAATTGTTAAATTTAGCCCTAACATTTAATATGTCTACACTCGGTGGCGACAGGGACTCGACCGCCGTCGACTCGACTGAGTTTAAGCCTGATGATGTTCTTTGCGGTCGGGCAGGCCATTCTGGGGAGGGACCCATTAACGATGAGGCTAAGTCAGTTCGAGAGGCCCGGCATCTTAGACGGGATATTTTGACTCAAATTGGGAAACTTTCTGTGGCCCTAGGTTCTTTGAGTGATAAGCAGGAACTGTTAATTTTTCGATCTAACTTATCTACTTTAGAAGAGGAATTACGGCATTTCCATGCTCTCTTGAGTAAAATTTTTAACTCTGCAATCTTGGCAGAACTTCGTGATAGGGTAGATCCCGAATTTAACTCGTTAAAAAATAACTTCGAACAAAAAGAAAGTGAGTTGTCAGATAGGTTGGATGCTGACATACATCCTGAGGATAGCGCCTCAAATGTAAGCACTAGGATGTCTGAGAGCTCGTCACGGATAGTTGCACAAATTAACCTACAGTTAAGACGAGAGGAGCTCCAGATCCAAGCTGAAGCCGAAGCAAGAGCTGCTGAGGCCATCGCAAGAGCTGAAGCCATACGAGCTGAGGCTGCCGCACGAGCAGAGGCTGCCGCAAGAGCTGAGGCCATACGAGCTGAGGCCATACGAGCTGAGGCTGCCGCGAGAGCTGATGCCGACGCGAGAGCTGCTGAGGCCGAAGCGAGAGCTGCTGAGGCCGCCGCGAGAGCCGAAGCTAGAGCTGCTGAGTTCGCACTCAAAGACGCTCAGTTGAGGGCCGAACAACGTAAAGAGGTAGTTTTAGCTGAATATCGTTCTGAGTTGGGCTCCCGGCGTAGCTCTAGGAAGGGCTCTTCTAGGCATTCCAGAAGTGAACATCAATCACAGTTTAATTTACCTAACCTTTTCCACACGCCTGTTCAATCCGTAAGTGGACCTGTACAATCCACATGTTTTCCAGCTGTTTCAAGAGGTCTCGGGGCCGCGGCTAAGGGTCTTCCGAAGGCTGTAGAGCCAAGGTCTGCAAATTACAACCGAACTCCTCCCCCAGAGCGTACAGGTCACGGGGCCGCCATTAGCAGTAATGCTTTGCCCCCTTCAAAGTTTTCTGCGCCGCTAGTTGCTGATCGCCCAGCTACACGTAATTTGGGTGGTTGTGAGAGGCGTATCGTGTCTCCTGATTTTAACGTGTTTGAGGATCGTGATCGGGCTGTGCATGTGACTGAGCCCACTCAGCCCCTTAAGGGATATAGCTTGTCTTCTCCCGCTAAATCGAGTTCTCAACAGCAGGATTGCTTTTTTGAATACCAAAATAGTAGGACGTTCTTCGATAAGGCGGCCTTGATTGGTTACGATGGTAATAATATGCCATTTATCTTTTTTAAAAATCGTGTTATGGCCTTGATGGCAGCTTCGCCCTTTAAGGGAACTCATTTGACTTTGTTGCAAGCAGCTTGTGTTAGAACAGCTGCACAAACGATTGCTAATTTGGTTTCCGACACTCCTGGCTTGTCAGAGGAAGACAGGATAGAAATGTCGTTATCTCGCTTGTCCCAACGTTTTGGAGTTCGTGGAGGTCTTTTCGCAGAACCAGAAATTAGAAAGTATCGCTATGGTAGCAAATTGACTTCTATCTCTTCCAGTGATTTGAAAGAGTTTAAAGATGAATTGTCGCAGTGTTTGCTTTACGCGAAAGCTTATGGTCAGCGTGATAAATTAGAAGGACGTTTTGTTTTGGATTTGGCTAAGCGACTCCCGTTTGACGCTAAGCAGCGTTATCTTGACTTTTTAGGTGATCAGTATGGTAGCACTGAGGAACCTACTTTTCAGAGTTTGTTTGATTTTGTAGTACGGGAGGAAACGCGCAAGTCGACTGATTTTAGCATCATGCTAATGGGCGATTCTGGTGAGTCGCAGCATTTTAAAAAGTTTGGCAAAGGAAAATTGCTTTCATGTCCGGTTAGGCAGACGTCGGTAAAACCCCATCATAATGTGATTTCAGGGAGTTCGCAGTACTCGACTGCTGTTGGCGCACCGCGCGGCGGTGTGGCCAGACGTAGTGACATACCGGCATGTTTTTGTTGTTCATCACGTGGTCAAGTTGAATATCATTTTTTGTCTAATTGTAAAGAATTTTTGCGCTTGACACCTAAAGATCGGAGAGATGTCATTGTGAAAGCTGGCAAATGCTTGAATTGTTTGCGCCAGCATATGGTTAGAGACTGTAATCATGCAAATAACTGTCGTAAGTGTGGACCTACCAACGATAGGAAACACTATTTTCTTCTGCATGATTTTTATGTGACGTCACGTGATTCTCTGGATTCGGTCGGTAAAGATGATGCTGGTGCCAGAGTTCCTGTGCGTAATGTTAAGATTGGAAATGTTAAAGCAGCCTTTAACCGCGTTACTGCTGCTCGTGTTTTGAATCCAATGACTGGCAAATCGAAGTTGGTGTATTGTCAGCATGATCCTGGTTCGCAGTTGACCTTTGTTTCGAGTGACTTGGTGTGCGAACTTGGTCTTAAACCGTATGATAAAGCGTCGTTTAAAATAGATACTCTGGCTGGTCAGAAACCTACTTGTGCTGACCTTGTTAAACTCAACATCCAGTCGTTAGAGACTGATGAACTGTTTTGTGATATAACCTCGGTGGTTAACCCAGCTTGGGCTGACGATGTTAAAACTTTACCTCATAAACAAGATTTAAGTGGTTTCCGTCATTTTCATGACGTGAATATGTTTCATTTGAATGATTGTAGTACTGTAGATGTACTGATTGGCAATGACAACGCTTATTTGATGTGGGCAAAAGAAGAACGTGTTGGTGAAAATCGCAGTGAACCGCATGCTTTACTCACTCCTCTCGGTTGGTTGGCTTGTGGTGGTAAGTCACCCTTAGTTGAAAGCGTTGCTAAAGTGTGCAGAGTGCAGACGTCTTCAGAGTCGGATGTCATCTCTGGCTTTCAGCGTAAAATTGAGTCTCGCGATATGGAAATAGCAGACCTGAATAAAGTCATTCAGGATTTGACTTTGCTAAATGAAACCTGTGAATTGTCTCGCAATGATATTTTGGCTAGAGAACTTGTCGAACCGAATATTGAGTTGAAAGATGGTCGATTTGAGATACCTGTTCCGTTGAAGGAAGATATTGATTTACCTAACAATTTTGTGTTGGCGTCAGATAGAGCTGCTGATTTAAAGAAGAAGGCTTTAAAACAATCTGAATTCCGAGGAACTTGTGTAAATGATGTAATGTCTTCTTGTCCTGAATTGTCTGACTTGTTAAACCCTCTGGCAGATGTCTTGGCTAGATTTCGGCTTGAAAGATTTGGTTTCATGGCTGATGTGACCAAATACTTTTTTCACATTTTGGACTCTTCAATTCGTAAGCCCAATTTTATTGAACTGCTTACGTACACAGGCAGTGCCGTTCGGATCGTGAACGAACGCCCTTTGGTACCTTTGAGTGACGACCCTAGGGATTTTACTGTCATCACCCCTGCCTCACTTTTGACCCCATACTTAGACCCATACTGTGCTGTTGGGCAACCACATGATCGTGACCAATTAAGAAGGGATTATCGGTTCAATTTGTCACTTTCTCAGCAGTTTTGGAATAAATGGATCGATTTTTACTTGCCAGGTCTTCAGGGCCGGAAAAAATGGCTAAAATGGCCGAGAATTTGGAGCCTGGTCAACTTGTAGTGGTAGGTTCTCTCCAAGACATTGGTAAACGTGGGAAGTATCAACTTGGGAGGGTGCATGAGGTAGTTCCACAAATTAGGAAAGGGAAGCCTGTGGTTCGTAGAGCCAAAGTTGCCGTCTGCAACTATGATGAGAGTACGGGGAAAGTGAAAGTAGACTACGTGTTGAGGGATATTTCGTGCCTCGCCCCCGTAAAGAACACCTAAGTGTTAGGGTTTGAGCCTGGTTTTGTCTGCGGTGGCCGATACTTGTCTGAGCCCAGAACAGTCGGTTATTATCGCAACCATTGTATATAGCGTCATTTTTTTGCGTGTACCTATGGTACCAATTTCATGTATCGTCATGTTTATTCTTATTGCTGTTCATTCTTTGCATGCCCTTTGTAGTTACGTATTAACTTAAACGAGAGTGATTCAAACAATTTGTGTATCGTGTGTTTTATTCATTGGCTCACGATTGTCCTTCAATTCTTTTTTAGTTATGCCATGTTAGACTGTCATAACTAGGGGCCGCTATGTTACGGCCAATCTCTGTACAAATCAAACGTCATATAAAACCGTTCAAGTCTACTGAATATTACGTCATGGAAATTCTTAAAGCATGTGCCAAAATTGCACCATCGTTCATAAGACCTGTTTGGGCCTGTTTAAACAGGAAATATTACATCAGCTTAAACACCTGTTGGAATGACTTCATAATTGTCTTTCATTTATTGCGTCACAGTTACTTTCTACGTGAATTTGAGATATTGATATCTATTCTGGTCATTCGTAAAATGATTGTTTGAAAGTTGGCCGCACATTTAACTGTTGGCTTAGTGCTTGCTAGCTGGACAAAGGTTCCGTCTTTTAACCAAGTAATCTGTTGTGTAGTGACAGTTTAAGTGGTGTACGCGTTGCACCCCCTCGTTTTTGGTAGCCGTGGGCTAATTTTTACAAAAATACACTGTTTGAAAAGAAGTTCAAGTGTGTGTTTCTTCGGTCATTATATGCAGACGAAAGGATCCGGGAACTTTAAGTTACAATTTTCCCACGAAGAAATTATGGTTTACCGCTGTGACCAGATTGTGCTTCACAATGACTTCAAGTTTAGGACAGAAAAGGCACAAAAATATCATGATGAAAATAAAGACCTTGTGGGAAATTTTCGAGAATCATAACACGATGCAAATACCAAAAACGCGTAGTTTGGATGCTGGTCTAAGCTGGCCGGCAACTACAAAGGTAAACAATACAGGCAGTTTATAATTCGATAACAACGCAATAAACATTATAAATACGTAAACCAACAATTTTTTTTTACAAACATTTTACGTCTAATAGTAAATTTTCCCCCAACAATTTTTTGTGAAGCGCTTGCAAACCACGGTTTTGTAAAATAATTCATCATTATTATTTTTTACTTCTCGGATATTGTAAAACGTCATCAGCAAAATCACAAAAAAAAATTTCATTACTTCAATGTAGTAGGCCTAAGAATTTTTTATAGAATTGTAGCCACGTTGTTTCAACAAAGAAGCCATTTTTTGGCAATATAAAGTTATAGAAAATAATTTGCAATCATGCAAATGTTTGGAAAGAATCTGGGAAGTCTTCTCACAATCTGGCACAAAATGATTATGTTTATTGTATCTCTGCAATATTTTTTACGACAAACTTTGAAGCTTGTTATAATCATTTTTATCTTTGAAGTCAAACGTTAATTTTTTTTTTTGGCCAGAAACATAATCGCTGCCTTGCTGATGTTGTCGCCTTTACGCGTATTTTTTATGCTTCAAACAATAAGGACCCAGTCAGCAATCCAGTCCTTTTACATTGATTCAACATTTTTAAACGTTAAATTTATGTAGATTTGCTGACTGTGGGTTATTTCACATTTCCTTTGTTTACGCATGTTCCTCAATTCGCTGTTGCATTGTTTCGACGCTGGCGGACTAAAAATGTTATTTCAAATTGATTGACACAATCTTCAATAAAAAGTGAGCTTCGAAGTTAGCTTTGTTGATGTAAATGCTGTATTTTTTGTGGATGTAATTTATGAGTCATGTTTATAAACACCCGTAAGCGAAATGACTTATGATGTGGCCTGCATATTATTTGTGTTGCGACTTGACACAAATCCACAATTTCAAAAGCACCTAATTTGAACTTAGAAATTTCAGATAATTTCGACAACTTGTTCAATTGTCTTCTCTCTACTAAAAATATTCATACTACAAACTCAATTGTAGACCTAAAATACACAAACGAAGATGTAAACAGCTATTCAAGCAGGCTAAGGTGTTACTTATATGAGAAATTTGGTTCCATAAAACTAGAAGCTAGCCACGAGTTTCAGAATGCATTAGTTTAGGATAAAAATGTAAGACAACAAACGCAGTTTTGATTTTTTTCAAATTCGTGTAACAATGTTACTCTGATTGTAACTATTTTAGAATCAGTGAGTAGCTTACAATAAGATTTGCTCGCAAGTCGTAAATTCTAATCAATGCAATGATTCGGCACACCGCACACACACTTCGTGCGTTCGATCGAGCTCTTTGTTATTCAGAAGTTTGCATGAAATCGGATTAGCACGCGGTAATTAAATAGCGGCAAGTTAAATCAAAATTGTCGTTTTTGGGTACCTTTGCAAAAATTGAAATATCAAGTTTAACATATAAAATTTTAAAATAATGACTTTTCAAACTTATAGACAAATGATTTGCTTTCACACCAGTGCAACTTCTGTTGAAATAGCATCAGCGGATAACACGTAACAGCTGATTGAATTTGATCCAAAAACGGCCCCCCCTTGAGCAGTTAACTTCCAAAAAAACGTTGAAAAGCAAAGGGTTAAGCACATCTCTTCCAACAGAGAAAAGTCTCTCTATCGCAGCACTGGAAGGAATGGGGGGTGTTGTATTCAGTGATGGGCATTATCGGCGATAATTATCGGCGATAAATTTTTATCGCTTATCGTTATCGCTCAATTATTTTTTCAGTTATCGTTTATCGTTATTGCCAAAGGCAGTATTTGATTATCGCCGATAATTAATCGCCGATAAATTTTATTTCGGATCAACGCACAAGTGGAAAGACCATGAAAAGTAATATTTTTACTAGCCACCTAGTTAATGAAACTAAAATTAAAACCAGTTCTTCTTCAGTGCCTGAAGTGTGTATGCACAGGTCGTTGTCAGGGGAGGGGGCACGCCCCCTGCAGCAACGGCGCTGACAACACAA
Organism: Aplidium turbinatum; assembly: GCF_918807975.1. Taxonomy (NCBI): domain Eukaryota; kingdom Metazoa; phylum Chordata; class Ascidiacea; order Aplousobranchia; family Polyclinidae; genus Aplidium; species Aplidium turbinatum. The sequence goes on along the minus strand of NC_137472.1, from coordinate 42,616,374 downwards.
TAATTTTTAGAGTTGCAAATTGCAATGAAATGCATGCAACAAGTCTCTTGTTGTTTTTCTGCAATCGGCAATCGCGAGTGAATTTTACAATTAAAATGTAAGCGCACAGGCGGTACAAATTCCTTTGAAGCGAAGCGACAGAAATTGGCAAGTGGTTTTTGAAAGTGTCGCAATACGAGGCCGCTTTTACATCGGAAACATGGTCTTTCGCGCCTCCTCACGATCAACTATTTTATTCTTGTGTTTTCTTTTTTCGTTGGAAGTGTTAGTTTTTAGTAATTGTCGTAAAAAAATAAAATCTCTCTCGTCAAAACATGAAACTTACTGTTTTAAGTGCATTAAATCTTTAGATGAGTAGATTAACTAAAATTGCAAGAACTTGCCTTGAGACGTGCGTTTACGTCACAAACTCAGTTTAAAAGACAAAATTCACACACAATAACAACACAAGATTGGTTATAGACTGTAAGATCGATTTTTTTTAGCTTGACGATATAACTTTATTCCAAAAATAATAACCAAATGCGTAAGTGCCATTTAACTTAAAAAGTTAACCCATTTGTGCCGAAAGAGAAAGTACTTAAAAAAAATTTCGGAAAATTTAAATATTGCATAGGCCTAATTATGAACTAAAAAACATAACACAATTATTTTTTTCCTAATTGTGTTTGTACTTTTTGAAAAAAAAGCCGTCCTATATATAAGACGCTACGCAAATCCGTTATCAAATTTCACAAGCTTGATGGATTTCACAGTGTATGCACATTTTTACTACCAATAACGCTTAAGATTACTGATAAATTTTCAAGCATTTTGCGTTTTTTGGAATTTTTTCAAATATTATGCTGACTTTGCTGTAAACAACCCTGCAGAAAGCAAAATACAAAGTTTGGAATTTTTATGGTATTTTCATTTGATTAAATTATTTTGCCTACTGCAGCGGCAGTGTAACTCAATTGATAAAAGCATCGATAGCTCAATTGGTTAGCGCGTCACTTCTGGAACGAAGAAACTTCAAGATCAATAGCGGCGCTGGTTCGACTCTCGGGGTGTGCGCTTGAGCAACGCACGTTAAGGGCTGCTCTCCATTCAGCGGCATCTAATGGATGGAATAATTCCCCCACAACAATTAAGCCTTCAACAATCGGAAACTTCACTCTGTCAATCTCGGTGACCGGCCTGCATCAGTGATTCAAAGCCTCTACAAGTATGCAAAACTGCCAGGATTAAGCTCTGCAAGAAGCTTTCCCAGTCCGAGGATAAAGATTCAATCAATCAATCAAACTGGTATCTAAAGGTATAATTATAAGCACGGCGGTTAGCCTACCTCAGTGGTTTGATTCTGGATCAAGAGGGTGAAGATTCGATATTTACTGCCGCTGTTGCGATTCTATTTATGCATAACTTACAAAAAGTTTTGTCCCTTTACAGTATATTATGTTCGATTTTTCGTCATGTTGATGAAAACAGTTCGTGCTGCATGGGATGGGGCAGCGCTAATCAAGAAAAAAAAAATTATCGTTATCGGACATTATCGGCGATAATTTATCGTTTATCGTTATCGCTTAACTTTTTTTTGATTTATCGTTTATCGTTATCGCTTTAGGCATTTTTCGTTTATCGATTATCGTTATCGCTTAACTGAAAAATGAGTTATCGCGCCCAACACTGGTTGTATTTAATGAACAGATGTTTTAACTCGATATTCGAAAAGTTCAAGGACTTGCTCTTGTCCGAAAAAAAAAGGCGTCCACAATTGTTGCTTCCTTCTGCACCGACGTTTCACGGGATGGCGCAAACACTCCAAAAAATAGCCTACATCCTCGGAGTCATGACTGGTGTTGGTGTCATTCTTCTCGGTATCAACCAGGCTTGATATCTCCCGCAACAGTCGAATTACATCTGTCTTGACTTTTTCTCGCAGTACGTCAGCATCATCTGTGGAAACGTAGTGCAGAAATTGTAGCCACGACGTCTTGAAGGAGGGATGAAGACATGATGCCATAACGCATTTCATGTTGTTGAAGCACTTGTTGAATCGTTTCTTCACCCCTTCAAGGACTTTCACTCTCAACTCCTCACAGGTCACAAGATCAATGATCTCGGTTAACTTCTTCCCGCAAATTGTGATGGCTGGAAGCAAGACTCCGTAGCTTAATATGCCTTGGACTCGCCCTGTAGAATGTCTAAAGCCTAGCAGATAGGCTTCATCACACGGAGATATTTGCCAAAGAAGTTGACGTCAGCTAGAAAAGACCGAAACTTTGCAACCAAGCCGATTAGGCTATGTAGCTGCTTAACCACGCCAGTATTGCAAAAAAAACAAGCATTTTTTTAAAATTTAAATTAAAAAGTAGCGGTAGCGGGAGTGCGACTGAAAAAAAGTAGCGCCTCTCCCGCTACCGCTACTTTGGAATAAAAATAGCGCCGCTACTGCAGCCGCTACTCCAACTAAAAAGTAGCGCCGCTACCGCTACTTTCACCAAAAAAGTAGCGCCGCTAGTAGCGCCGCTACAACAGTAGCGCGCTACTGCCCACCTCTGGGAATAACCTATCAAGGCTTTGTCAGTCCGAGGATAAAAGATTCAATACCAACCAACCTACTCAAAACAAATAAAGTTCTGCATTACTATTTCGAGGTAAATTGTAGGCTACGCTACAAAAAGATTGAATATAGTAGCTAAATACGGTACTTTACAATTTTATTGTTTCTACTGTTATGCAAAGTATTGTTTTGAAAATTTTATTCACTTTGTTATTTGTCACCATTGAAACACAAATTTACTTGAGTGATCCAACTGGGCAGACGTGGTCTTTTAAAAACTAACGAAATTTTTCAAGATTAGGGTTGAAAAACTTCAAAGTGTATTTTTTCAAGTCATTCACCAATCTGTAAATCCGACAATATTTTTTCAATTTCATCCATATTTGAATTGGAAATTCTAATTTGGCCGGTCGAGCCGGCATTTTCAAAGAAAGCACAAGGGTCAAATTATTGTGAAACACTTACGTCATAGCCTAGCCCTAGATTGTCCAATCAGTAACGTTCTGGCACTTGACTGCTTGGTGAGCACAGGGAAAGTCCAACCAAGTAAATGAATCATGGAAAATGAAGCGTACCGCAGTAAATTGGGTTGAGTGTCACTGTCATGGTTACTGAGTGTTCAAACTGAAAAAAGTACATTTGTTGTGGATTTGATTGCAGTAAAAACACCAAGAAAACGAGTCAAATATTACCTGAGGTGTATCATATAAAGCATAGCACAAGGGAGTTCAGTTCAGTTGTTTTTATTTTTGACCATCATATCAAATTGATTCTCATTCAGCATTCAGGAAGTGGATTAAGAATAATAATGTGGGTTACTAGTTACACTTCTGCTTATTACTATTATTAGGTATCATATATTGGTAACCATTGCCTCAAAGGCTATGGACCACTAGTTACTTAAGCATGAAGTCTCTTGTTTCACTCATTTTTCAACAACAAAGAAAACATGTATTTACGTTTTACAGTAATAACCTCATAGTTCTTTGTTTACTTATTTGGTGCAGTGTTTGTCCATGAGCTTCTATAAAACGTTAATTTGACATAGATCAGTTATACTTTTTAGTCCAACTTGATTTATGTCAATAAAAAGTCAACCAGCTAAATAAGGTTCGTTATTCACGAATGAGGTCTTCCCACTGTGAGATTAATCATGGTTTGACTGTTGACAAAAAAGATTGTTTTGTTATCAGGTGCATTACAATCGAAGTAATTCTGCTCATTAACATATAACAATTCACTGAAGATGCTATTACCAAACAAAAAAAATATTACTATAGCAAAAACGTATTTTTTTTTCACCTTCTCTTTCAAAGCAAAAGACAAGAAATGAAAAAAAATGCCTATATAACTTTTAAATTCAACAATTTTATTCAACTGGATCAGTGGCGCGTACGATATTTCTCGGGCTGGTGTACCCGAGGGAATGAGTTTGATACTACCCGGAAACGTTTTTTTTTAAACTAAATTTTGACCCAAAGTGGACTCAATCGTTAGGCTGCTGTATTTTTGTTGTCAATTTTTAATTTGAGTAGCCTACAGCCCAATTTTTTATGTCTTCAAATGTGAGTAATAAAGTTAGAGTATTTTTGATTTGCTGGAATTGGATAATTTCTCTTGGTAAGTTTCTGTTCTTCATAAGAGGATGTGACCAATGACCATGTTTGCCGAACAACACATGACATTTTTGCCGAACAACACATGACATTTTTGCTCACAACAAGTTAGTTTGGTGGCTGTAAAAAGTTACAATACTTTAAAAAAAATGATTTCATCAATTTACTTTTAGGCAGTGTTTTTTAGTAGGCAATTTAGTTTGAAATAAAATGCTTCTGGGTAGTATCGAACTTAGGATGCAACCTAGTTCGTACCATGAACAGTTCGGACCGTCAGTTCGTACCTTGAAAAGATCGAGAGAAAAAATTAAAAAAAGCCGAAGTTGCTGATCGCAGTTTCCTCAATCATTTTAAAATTTTTCCCCTGAAAAGATCGAGTGAAAAAATAGCTCAAAGCCAAAGTCCGCTGATCACAGTTTCCACAAACATTTTTCCGCAGTTTCCGCTAACCCTAACTCTAACCATAAAGTAATCTATGCTCTAACCCTCACTGATCGCAGTTTCCGCAAAAATTTTTCCGCAGTTTCCGTTAACCCTTACCATAATTCTAACCATAGAGTAATCTATGCTCTCTAACCCTAACCCTCGCTGATCCCAGTTTCCGCAATCATTTTTCCACAGTTTCCGCGAACATTTTTTCGTAGTTTCCGCTAACCTTTACTGTAACCATAGACTAATTTATGCTCTAACCCTCGCTGATCGCAGTTTCCGCAAACATTTTTCTGCAGTTTCCACTAACCGCAGTTTTCGCTAACCCTCGACCTCGAGTTTGTTTCAAATTGTTTGGGGAAACTCCAATCAGCGACTTCGGCTTTGTGCTATTAAACGGCGATACTCAGCGACTTCGGCTTTTTTAATTTTTTCTCTCGATCTTTTCAGGGTACGAACTGACTGTACAAATGGTTCAAGGTACGAACTAGGTTGCACCCTCGAACTTATACCCTTGAGGATACCAGCCCGAGAAACATCGTACATGCCGCTGATTCAGTTGAATAAAACTGATTTATTTAGAATTTATATAGGCACTATTTTCTTTTCTCGTCTTTTGCTTTGAAAAAAAAAAGAAAAAAAAATGTCATGACCGGTCAAATAGACCTTTCCCGCAACTCTGTGCAATGAAGCGTGACGTTGAAAACAATCACGCTGGCTGCTTCATTGACAAGCACCAAATTGCTTGTAAATACAGTCGAAATCGTTTAAGCGCATAGTCAATTTGTCAAGCATTTTTATGCGCTTAAACGGTATATGCGCTTAACCGTTTACATTGTTTGACAGTATCCTATACGTCAATACCGAACGTTTATCTAACGCAAAAGCGTGAAAACAGACCGCTGGACATTTTTTCACGCTTTTGTCAAGTCGAGTAATAGGCTAGCCCAGGAGTGTGCAACGTGCGGCCCGCAGGCAAAATGCGGCCCGCAAAGAAAAATTGTGCTGCTCGCGACGATGTGCCAATTTTGAATTGTGTGTGGCCGTGAAACTTGTTCATAATTTAGTTTAGTCTGGTACGTGCAAACAATTTATTGTAGAGTGGAATATTGTACATTTCGCACCTTCTGTTAACCATTTTAAAAATCTCCCACCGGCCATGGCTAATCCAATTGTATTTAATTATTTGGAACGTCAGTAGACCTGAGGCACAGAATTGCACAGAGAATAGCTAAAATATAAAACCGTATTCTGACGGTAATATTGTAAAGCAGTGTCTTATCAATGTCGCAGAAAAAATGTGCCCTAAAATGAAGAGTGAAGCTCGAGAAAATAAGTCTGTCACGGTGGACAATAGCGAGGCGTATCGATGATCTTGCTTGTGATATTAGGGAACGTTCAAATATTACGTAACGCTTTTTTTTTGAATTTTTGACCCCCCTCCCCCATGTAACGCCAACGTAACGCTTTTTTCAATCCCCCCTCCCCCATGTAACGCTTTTTTACTACGAATTCAGCACAAAAAACTACCATTCCGTACTCGAAAGCGTTACGTAACGTTTTGCTTGAACCCCCTCCCCCCCCCGATGTGACGCTAACGTAACGCTTTGCATAAACCCCCCCCTCCCCCTCGAAGGCGTTACGTAATATTTGAACGTTCCCTTAGTGACACTCTCAGGGATAAGGTGAAGAACTTTGTTTCATGGAGTTTTGCGATTGATGAAAGTACGGACCAGAAGGACACAGCACAGATTGGCCATAGTTGTAAAACGAGTGGACAAAGACTTAAACGAAACGGAAAAGCTTCTGTCACTACAGTCAATGAAGGGCACGACAACTGGTGCTGACATCTTCACTGAAGTAATTGATGTTTTTGACAATTTCAAACTGGACTTTTCCAGCTTATGCGGAATCGCAACTGATGGTGCTTGATCCATCTCCGGAACTGGCATTGGATTTATAGGTCTCTTAAAGTCTGCCTTGAGGGAGAGAAATATCGATGATGACATAGCAATTTTTCATTGTATTATTCACCAGCAAAATTTGTGCGCAAAATCCTTGAAGTTCAAGCACGCCTTGAGGCCGGTTATTAAGGCAGTAAATTTCATTCGAGCACGAGGGCTCAACTATCGTCAGTTTTAAGAGTTTCTGGATGGTCTCAACACGACACATAAAAGATCTACTGTACTTTTCCAAGCTGCGTTGGTTAAGCAATGGTTGCATGTTGCGACGACTTTACAAACTGCGTAAAGAAGTCGTGAATTTTTTGAAACCTAAAGGGCACCCATTAGCTGAAATGGAAGACAAAAATTGAAATGCGATCTAGCTTTCTTGGTTGATATAACTAGGCACCTGAATGATCGCAATACAAGCCTGCAGAGAAAAAATCAGTATGCGAATGAAATGCATGGTCACATAAAAGGCTTTATGAACAAATTACGACTTAGGAAACCCCACATGCAGACAGGATATCTTTTCCACTTTCCAACTTTGAGAGACTATAGATTGCATCCTGAGGAGAAAACTGAATTTGCAGAACATCTTGAAAAACTATTGTATGAATTTTTGGCTCGTTTCAAGGACTTCAATCTCATGGACATTTTGTTTGAAATATTCTCTTCGCCATTCAACACGAACAATGACAAAGCACCAGCTGATATCCAACTTGAACTGATTGATCTTCAAGAGAAAACGAAACTGAAAGCAAAGTATTTAAAAATGAATCTTGGCAATTTTTACCGAAAACATCCCAACCAAGATGACTTTCCACATTTGAAAAAATTCATGGCTTCAAAAATGGCTCTTTTTGGCTCAACGTATTTGTGCGAACAATTTTTTTCTAAAATGGGCGTCATAAAATCTCCCTGTAGATCGGTTCTGACAGAGGAACACTTGGAAAAACGGACTTCGAATTGCGAGCACTTTCATTAATGTAAATTTGGAAAAAGTCGTCGGGAAAAGAAGCCAGCTGCAAATCTCTCACTGAACTCGTTTAAAGATGGTGTGACAATAAATTTGAATAGCAGTTTTCTTCAGAAATTTATGGGTCTTAACAGTTTATTATTTCTGCAAGGAGATAAGGTCCCTTAATAATGCCGTAAGAATAACATGAATAACAAAAAACTACTTTTTTTGCCTGCAATTACTAGAAAGTAGAAAGCATGTGTTAAATAAACGTGCAGCCCGCGGCTTCACCCAGATATTTATATCTGGCCTTCCTGTAATAAAGGTTGCACACCCCTGGGCTAGCCTAATCACGTTTTTTTGCTCCCATTGCAACAACATAATAGACTTAGAGTATTACATAGTCTTCACTGCGATCACAAATGCAACACAATAAGAAGCAACGAAGAGAGCCTAGTTGTCCGTAGTGGTCGAGTCAGCTGCTATACTTATTTTAACATGCCATTAAGTGTCTTTGCCGAGACACAGCCGCAAACTCTGGAGCGGTGTCGAACCGACGTCCTTTGCAAACATCGTGCAAACGTTTTCACCACTCAACCATGCAGTCGCTATACGTTACTATAAATTGTTTGTAGTTAATTAGAGTTTTATAATGTTATAAAGTTTGCTAAAATGTTAGACAACAGTTAGTAGGCTAATAATTTAATTAAATTGTATTTGCCTAACCAAAAAGTAGCCTATGGTATTGGGGATTCCACTTGCGTTGTAGCCCAATTTATAATGAATACGTGTGTGTTGCAAATTTGTGATGTGATTATCTGATTATTCCTATTTCAACAGAAAGTAATAATTGCCAAAAATACATAGGCCTATGCTGTTTCATTCTGTACCAATATATTAGCTCCATAAGAATAAAAGAAGCCGAACCAAACACAAACATTAAGTGGCTAGAAACCTGGAGTGACCAAAAGCATAGGGTAAGCTAGGACAAAAACATCAAGTAGGCCTAATAAACGGAAATGCTGCACGAAAAGAATATAAGTGTAGATTCTAAATGAAATGATAACATGTTTAGGCTACCTACTTTAGTTGTTAACTCAAATATTTTTGAAATACAATTTATCAATGCGAGGTTGTTTCGTTCCGGAATGGCCCGATTCGGTGGGTCCGATTCGGTGAGTCCGATTCGGTGAGAGCCTTTTTCGGTGAGAGCCCTATTCGGTGAGTTTTTTTTTTAAATTATTGCGCGTCGTAGCCTAATTATCATTGCCGTTATAGGGTTAGGGATTAGGGGATAGAGGTTAGGGGGTTGGGGTTTTTTGGGGGACTTGGGGTTTGGGGGTTTGGTTAGGGGGTTTGGGGGGTTTTGGTTAGGGGTTTGGGGTTAGGGGTTTTAATTAGGCTACGGTACCCGATAATTTTCAAACAAAAATTCAAAAAAAAAACACAAAAACCCCCAACCCCAAAAACCCCCTAACCCCTATCCCCCAACCCCTATCCCCTAACCCTATAACGGCAATGATAATTAGGCTACGGCGCGCAATAATTAAAAAAAAAAAACTCACCGAATAGGGCTCTCACCGAAAAAGGCTCTCACCGAATCGGACTCACCGAATAGTAGCAGACCCGTTTCGTTCAGTGGTCCCGTGCAGTAGGCTATAGTGCTGTGCCGGCGGTAGTTAGGCCCATGGGCTAAGGCCCTGTAGTAAATTCAATTTTTTTTCTGAAAATAAATATATAACTGAATTGTATGTAGTACTCAGTCAAAAAAGTAGTTTTAGTAGAAAATATGCGTCTAAAATGAGTGATTGTTTGATCAAAATGTTCAAAAACTGCGCTTCACTACTACGACTCCAATTCTTGAAATGGTTTGTTTTCAACGTCATGCTTCATTGGTTGGCTGCGGGAAAGGTCTATAGTGTTTCAGATTAAAAGGCCGGAGCCGGTCAAATAGCCACTGCCTTAAAAAAACATGGCCATTTGCTAATTATTTATAACCATCGAAAAGACATGGACTCTATAGAAGTGGGAGCTTTAAACTTTTTAAAATAAACTTTAGTTTTGTTTAAAAAGTAAGCAAACAATGTTTGTTCATTTTTTTTCATATTAAAGGGAATGATAAAGTAGTACAGTATAATATTCCATGAATTAAGATGCAATTGAATAGTTTAAGGAGCAGTAAACCAGTACATCTATCTTTAATTTGTTAATTCACCTTATTTGTCATATTCCCACCCCCCACAATTCCTATAGTTTTCACTTTTCACCTGTTTGCATAATTTGTCAGTTTTGCTTAATTCATCATTGTTTTATTAATCCCCTCGAATTGAAAAATTATACTAATTGGTTAATTTTTTTTCACCGTTAACAAGGCTTTCATACTATTAGGAATGCAAAAGTTAACATGTTTCAATTTTAAATAATATTAATCAATTACTAATCATTGCCTGGCTAATTGTTTTTAGAAATCTTAAGCGGTATGCTAGTAGAGCATACCGTATTTTCTTATCTTCAGGGTTTGATGTGGTAGGACCCAATATCAGGTCTCAAAATTTTGACTTTTTTATGGCACCTCCAACCGCAGAGGTGGGCAAACTACGGCCTGCGGGCTGCATGCGGCCCGAAACAACTTTCTGTGCAGCCCGCAAAAGCCTGAAGCAATTAATCAATTAATCCTAAAATTGCTTGAAAATTTTAATTACTGCAATGACTTAATTAAAGTTAAAATTTTCCTTCTTATGTTTCATTTTGATAAAGATAAATTATAGTCTCTTTGTCGCATTGTAGTAGTTTGTTTCCCCAGCCACATTGCGATTTTGCATGAATGCATTGATATTATTAGTGTCAAAGCAGCCATTGCTAAACAGCCGATTACGTCACAATAAAAATTTCTGACTTTGGCCTGTCGCATCATGAGACTTTCTTTTTAGTTTTAGTCTTGGGTCAAGGCCAAGACTCTTGGTGTTGGTAGAGAGAAAAGCGGCGATTGCGACAATTTTTCTGATTATGTTAGTTCGCTCACAGATGTATTCTGTTTAATTTGCTCCAACTGCGTCTGGCAAAGTGTTATCTTGATGTTGGTTGTATTCAAATAAATAATTGAGACAAACATTTTTTGTATCTTTTATGTAACAGTCAGTACATGTACCGGTACTGTATATAAAATCTCCGTTTCTTTCACCACTTTAAAAATAAATAAAAGCTTATGTTTTGACTATTTTAGATTTGATGTTTTGGCTTATAATCTTAATTATACTATACTGCGACCCTCAAACAAATTCAAATTATGAACGCGGCCGTCGAGATAAAAAGTTTGCCCAACCCTGTCCTATCGGACTGGCCCTTTCAGCGGACATTTAATATCTCAACCGGACATATTTTTTGCATCATAAAATCACACTACAATATTGTGTAGTCGTGTTTGTAGAAGAAGATTTCTACAACAGGATAACTCTGCAATGGTTGATGGCTTAATTAACCGACCCTGAAGTATACTGGAGCAGATTACTTGCAAATAAATCAGTGCGTTAATGACAGTCCTGTAATGACGCAATAAACACAATTGAAAACAACAATGAATCCAAATTTTCTTATTACAAAAGCAACTACGATCACTTATTTCTTGGTTTTTGCGTTATATAATCGTTGTGCCAAGCGATTACTGCCAGGCGCGGGGTGGTGAATCTCCAGCTTAGGACCACCCAGACAAATGTGCATTAGTGAGTCAATAGTGTTAGCCCTCAAGGATGTGCGCCAATCACCCAATATTCTTTTCAGCAAAGAAAAACACCTCTCAACATGTGAGGAAGACGATGGCAGTGGCAGACAACTTTATTTCAAGGCAACATTGCAAGGCGTTGAAATGATGTGAAAATGGCTACTTTTGCCATCAGCTCGTTAACCACGCCACTCTAATGTGATCTTTAAAGCAATTGCCTGGACTATTATTGTTTCAGCTCCGTATTTGTTCGCGTTAAACAAACAATTGTAACAATTCAAATTTAAAATGTATTTTTGTGAAGGATGAGTTTAAAAAAGTCGGACTGAAGGAGGAAGATGCAAGGGACAAGGTGAAATGGAGAAAAGGGATTAAAACAATTGCTAAAACAATTGAAACAATCGGCCACCCCCACTAGTGGGGAACAAACCGACGATGGATTATGATGATGATTTTGCTGCATTAGCTCTATTCTTGTCAAGAATTTTGCGGCGGTGATTTATAACCGACCAATGAGTCGGCTTTGGCAGACATTCAGTAATAAAATCGCCATTTTCGCTTGCAGCAGATTGCACAATTTTATGTTGTTTTTTCTTGTAGTTTTGTCATTCGTACTGTGCTGTGCTCACTGCTCAGTAGTTAAATGTAAAATTCTAAGCAACAAAGTAATAAATTTGTATTTCAGACTAATATTGTAATTGATATTTGATGTTTATAAGTCAATGTGAAATTGCTGTGTACTGTGATTGAAGATTTGTAGGAAAATGTCTGTACCGGTACAACCTGCACTGAGACCATTGCAAGTGAAAAAGCATTCTCTTGACCAAGATTACAAAGTACATTCCAATGATGTGTTGGGACTTGGAATTAACGGTAAAGTACTTGGATGTACGCATCGCAAATCCGGACAGAAGTGTGCATTGAAGGTAGGATAATAGAAATTCTAAAGGCATCTTGTCTCTGACATAAATTTGTGAAATTTAACTTGCAAAACTTTCAAAAAATGGTAGGTAAATTGAATGGATTGAAAGTTTTTTTTTTGATTTTCTAAATCAGCAGTAGATTGTAGAGAGTGAAGTGATAGGTAACCACTTGGTCTTTGAGCCTCATCAGTACCAATAGGCCAGTGCACTTCCTTTTACTATGTAAATACTTGTAAATCATTTTTATAACATCACAGAATAACCATCAATGGTTGTGATCAAAGAAAATGGTGCATTGTGTAATGAAAATCATACGAATTACATGTAATATGTACTGTAGCAGATGATGCATACGCAAATACATATTACATGTAATGTTATGATATTAAATAGCCTAGGCTACTGGTACATGAGTTCCCAGTACATATTTTATATCTTTTCCATATTAGTTGAGAAAAAAAAATGTTCAACCGGAGCCAAGTAATATTTATGAGACCAAGAGGAAAAAATATTCCAAAACTTTTCATACGATATATTATAACTTCCATTTAATCCATTTTATTGTTCCTTGGTTGGATGCATAGCATGATGTGCTTTTTTAACGTGGATCCCAATAACAATATTTTGGTTTGCATAGACCCCTTTTGTGGCACAGACTAAGAAACCTTTTACAAATGAAATGAATGCTTGCATACTGTAGTTATATATTGGTTATTCCTATATAAACCAACCTCATTTTTTGTGTTTAATTAAATTCACTATCAAAGCTAAAAGTTTTTTTTCCTATCTTTCTTCCCCAACCTCGCCCTGAAATAAATTTCTCTCCAGGAATTAAAAAGTTCTCCCTTAGCCAGTAAAGTGGCTTTCGTTTAAGAACCACTGACTTAACTCTTTCTTATTTCTGGTACTATACTGAACAAATCTCAAATAAAATTGATAAAGACAATTTGTAAAAAAACAATTGGTATTTATGTCATGGTACCATACCCCCTGTGTGTTACTATAGCATAAGATTTACCTCTGCATATTATTCTAAACTGGATCCCAAATGTTGGGCTACAATGGATGAAAGCCATGTGAGATGAAATAATGTTACTTTTGAGGAAAGGTTATTTGCAGTAAATAAAATGCTGTCAACATGGGGTGTGGGACTGTGGGAATGTTGCCACTTAATTCTATCTGTAGCGACACGGGGTTTTATGAGTGCAATGCTAGATATATATAATTTAACGTTAGTGCAATTACTTTGAAATATAAAAACGCCCAAAAATGCCTTATATTTAAGCAAAAGTTATTTTTTGTTTGGTTTAGCATAGGGTTACCATATTTGAAAAAGCAAAATTCCGGACAGTGCATGACTATTTTCATGAGACCATATATTATGCGCTACCGAAATGCTAAAGCTGCAAACGTTGTACGATACTCATGCTAAAGCGACAGCTACAGAAATGAAAAGTATTGTCTTTTGTCACGAGCAGAATCTCACACCAGGCAAGGTAAGCACTCTCTAAATATAGCTACGGACCGTCACTGAAAAAAATCTCAACTTCAGAGTGAAAAATAAAAATGAGAATTAGGTTGTGCGGAAAAAGGAACAACAGCAATGCTTAAAACAAATTAAAGACACGCTTGTAAGTCAAGTCACTACAAATTTACTCTTCTGACCATGCATATTTTTCTGAAGATCTAATTCTCTTCAATAGGGCCTTGTGTGATTTCAAAAATGAGAAAAATTCATTACAGCACATATCTTTGAAATTATATTGAAGAGTCAATATGCCTTTCATAGTCGCAACGCTCAACTTGTTTCTTTCTTTAGTCCACTGACTTTGCATCAGTGAAAAGAGTCTCTCTACGTTGGCATTGTGGGATGTAACAGCAAAGAAAAACTGTACAATCCTTAAAATTTCTGAGTGGCATGTGATGTTCGTAGACTGATCGAAATATTTGCACCATTTCTTATGCGTTGGCAATTTAATAAATTCTTCGTCCTGTAGGTAACTTTCCACAAACTGCTTCAAGTTACAGATTTGGTCAAAGCACTTTGCATCGTCCACATCAACCCCTTTACCAATCAGATATTCCAGGCAAGGCTCTACATCCTTCCAACTTGGTATCTCGTTCAAGGTCATCCATTTGAAACAAGCAAACTCTTCCATTGGTTTCATCCATTTGCACAGGTACTCCAAGCATCTCTCATAGAGGTTTGCAACTTCGGAAAGAAAATTGTTACATTCATCTTCATAACCCTCTTCTCTTTTTTCAACTAAAAGCCTTTTAACCTTCAAGGACATAAAGTTTTCATTCTTCCTTTCCACAAGCACCTTATGAACCAGCTCCAAATTTTCTAGCACTTCTGCAACGGAATTGTTTTCTCTCTCAACTGCTTGAATACGTCCATGAAACACGGACATTAGTGAGTGCATATGCCAAAGGTATAACTCGCTCATTTCATTCTCAAAGAACCGTTTAATAACTATTGGTGGATGTTCTTGTGACAAAAAGTAGGACTTCAGGGGTGAAAACATTTCTAACAATCTTGAAATTCCAGGAAACAAGGAGAGCCAGCGAGTCTTGCTATGAGAGAGAAGTCTCTTGTATTCACAATTTGCAAATTCACAGTATTCTTTTAGTTCTTCAGTTCTAATTGTGTAAATGGAAAAATATTGATATATCTTATTGATATTATTTTCAATATCGATGTTTATTCTTTCAGCCCCATGATGGATACAATTGTTCAAAACGTGTGCTGAACAACCAACCCCAATCAATGATGGGTTTAACATTTTCTTCAACTTTGCAAACACATTGTTTCCTTGCTCATTACGCCGAAGTCCTCCAAACATAGTATTGCAGTTGTCTCCTGTAAATGCCACACATTTTTTGAAAAGCATCCTTTTTTCTAAGGTGTCTTTTACATAAGTGGCTATTGTGTCGGCAGTCTCGTTTGCCTTGTTTGTAAACTCAATCAATTTTGATTGCAAACCACCTTTCCTCCAGTCAAAATATTGAATAACTATAGGAAATACTTTCAGTTCATTGTGATTGCTGCCATCTGTTGCAACGCCAAAATACGCGATATCGTTTTCTTCAAAACTTTTCAGAACAGCATCAATAGAATATTGCGCAAGTACGCTAGTAACAACTTTTTCTGTCTTTGTGCGGCCACTATTAAACTTCTTCGCTACATTGGAATCAGGGAAAATCTTTTTAAGTAAAGCAGATGTACAGTCCATGGACAAAAAGCTATGATGATGCTTAACAGCGTGAAATGCAAGAGTGCCTTCTGCGGCAGTGATTTCATCTTCGCATTTGCTTCCTGCTGTCACAAAATAATTTGTCATTTTCGTTGATGCAACAGTCCCTCTTACTGCTTTGCGATGTTTTTCCGATTGCAGATGTGTGTTTAAATCACCATTACCTTTGTGCACGACAGATATATAGGTTCCTGATGTGCAAACCAAGCATTCTGCCTCATAATCATTCCTGCCTTTTCTAAAACATGGATGTTTTTTTTGCATCTCGTTAGTAAATGTGCACTTTCGTTTAGAATTAGCCATTTGAAGTAATATCTTTTTTTATGAACAATAAATACAACCCAACTAAAATGCATAATCTAAAAAACAAAGTAATTAACCACCAGAATAACTGAACCAAATGGTTCCTGACATTTTAAGTAAATCACTAGGCTTCCTCCTCTATGACATTTTAAGTAAATCTCTGATTATATGTGCGAAATCGCCTGCTTTGATAGACTGTTGGAATGTTCTAGTACTTTTCGCAGCATGTGATCTATATCTAACCAATTCTGATTCAGCACAACGGTCAATAAGTTTAAGAAAGTTCCAAAGCTCCAGAAAGTTTTAAGCAGTGTTTGCCATCAAGGTTTTATAAAAATAAACTAGATGAAGCTAAAAAAAGACCAGAATAAACCAAATTGAAGCAGAAATACACTAAAAAATAAACCAACATACAGTACTGATAAATCGCATTACGACACATGAAGCTAAACAAAAAAGACCAGAATAAGCCAAATTGAAGCAGAAATAAACTAAAAAATTTGTTCAAGTGAAATAATCACTGCAACGAACCGAATACCTGACGTAAAGTATGTTAAAAAAACAAACTAAAAACCAAAAAAAAAAAGAAAAAGCAAAAATAATAAGCCAAATCGAAAAAAAAATAAACCAAACGGTTGCAAAATAAACCAGATTTGGTTTTAAAAAGACTAAAATGGTAACACTGACTTCTAAGTGGTAAACATCATTGATAAGGAAAACGCTCTGTTACATCATAAAACCGTACAACGTCGTAGTAAAAAAAAATGCACAGGGTACGAAATAACAATGTTCTGGATTGGCAGTGTGCACAGTACGATTGCAGATACAGTAAAATGAGCTGGCTGAGCGAATTTTCTAGGACACCCCTAATTTACAGGATTATTCCCGCAATTTTAATTCCTCCAGAACGCCCATCATAAAATTCCGGACATTTGAGCATTTTTTTAAATTCCTCCCGGACGCAAAATTTAACCCGAAATTCCGGACATGTCCGGAATTTTCCGGACGGTATGGCAACCCTAGTTTAGCATTACTCTGTGTTATAATTCAAAAATTTTAATTTTGAAGCTATTTTCGGGAAATTAAAATAAAAACCAACTTTCTGACATTTTTTCTTCTCAAAGACTTTATTTCTATATATTTGTTAGGTAAAAAATAATTTCTGTACGCACAATACACATGACTCTTATCTTGTAAAATATTTGGCTCTGTGATTTTCATAGCTTCCTTTAATATATATTAGGGTCATTTCATTATAATTCATCCAGAAAATTGAAATTTTGGAACCATAGAATTTAGAATTGTCCTATTTTTTCACAGTTTAAAATGCTTGAAATTCTGAGTAATTTGGTACAAATTTTGTCAAAATTGGTTGAGCAGTTTTTGTTTTATCGCTATTTTAATGTTTGACCACCAGGTGGCGATTTTTTTAGTGAGCCGCATAAAAATGCTCATATCTTGGGACTTAGTTGCCCAATCTTCATAAAATTGGTATCTATCCCCCCATTTTCAGGGGTGGGCTTTCCAAAAATAAAGGTTAAAATGAGCTAGGAGTTATACTTTTTGTGATATAAACATTTGTAGTGCTTCGATTGCATGGCCGATTTCGCCATGCGGCCACACATTTTTTTCAAAATTTTTATGATCATTATTATTAGCAGAGATGATATATTCCAAAAATATCTTTTTAATCACTTACAATTAACTACCTCATAATAAAAATTGTGCACAAAAATGCAGAATTTTTAAAATAGTCAAAAACATTGGATTTTAATTTTTTTCATCAGCCTATACTGGGCGGTCCGCCCCTCCCTTACTACGCCACTGTATGTCAATCAAAGCATAGTAGTATAATACATTATTACACAAAGTGAAGGAGTCAAGACATAAAGATGAAGGAGTTTAATACATCGACAGGATGTAATGAGCTTGTCCGATGTGGGAAATAATTATATCATTTTCCAAACATATCTCGCTGCTACTGGTAGGACAGTGTGCATAGTACAATTGCGTTACTTTGATTTGTCAGAAGTTACATTGAAGAACAGCGACAGTCTTAATAGTAAAGTGAGTTGTATGCAACAATCTGAGCAAGTATGTACATTGTACAACACCCCACCGAAACATAACATTGCAAAATAAAGTCACACTATTCTGACGATATAACTACAAGTCTATACACTTCTGCTATCATTTCTGAATTGAAATATATAGGCTTTGTCTGCACTGATCATTGTAAAATTACATACATACATCATTGTAAGATTATTAGTGCCAAGAAGTGTACGAAACATTAAAGATAGTTTTAAGTGACTTTCTGTAATAAAATACAATTAAAAAGTATTCAATAAACCTATAGTTTTGCATGCATAACTAGTGCATCCCATGTTTATCGGCTGCCGAGAAACATATTGTTGATTGGATGGTCTGAATGGCTAGCGTGGAAGCTACACCGTTATGGTTAGCGAATCGCAACTGCTCGCTGTACTAGTGAGTGCTCAGCCTTGCGCTGATAGCCGGGAAGAACGCCCCTTTCTTCACATAGTGCATCCCATTTTGCATTTAACATCATGTGACACTGGACAAAATATGCTCACTGCAGAGCCATTACAACATGTGAGGGGCAACAATCGGAATGAATAAAAACGCAATTGAACAAGGGCCGCCATGCATGTAAATAAACCGACAACCACGGTTTCTACCATGTAGCTAAACATGTGAAAAGCAGCATGAATTACTATACAATTGAACACGGGTTGTCATGCATGCGAATAAACTGCAAACCACAGTTTCTAGCATGTATTGTACAGTAACTAAGCTCTGTGAAAGGAAGCAAAAATATAAATACAACATAAATGAACAAAGGTTGTTGTACACTTGGACACATAGAACACGGAATGGCCCGTTTCGGTGAGTCCGATTCGGTGAGTCCAATTCGGTTAGTCCGATTCGGTGAGTCCGATCCCTTAACGGGGGATTTTTTCAATTTTTTTTTTAAATTTTTGGGTACCGTAGCCTAATTATCATTGCCGTTTTAGGGTTAGGGGTTAAGGTTAGGGGTTAGAAGTTAGGAACTCACCGAATCAGACTCACCGAATCGAACTCACCGAATCGGACTCACCGAATAGTAGCAGACCCCATAGAACAACATGCCATTATTGTAACATTAGTCAAGACCTAGACAGCAATTTCAGGCAATTAAACCCAACCAAATAGAAGCCAATCAATGCTCTTCTTGAATGCAAATGAAGCGACGATTCACAGTTTTCATGTTTGGAGCCGAAAATGTGTATATTCTGCCTGTTATAGTGGAAACTGTCCAAAATCATCTGGATTGAAGAAATTCAGGACCAGGCACAGTGCTTCCACGCTGGAATCTTTGTTGAGTATTTCTCACTGGCACCAGTTCCTCAGCTTTTATATAGAAGAAAGTTACACTTGTTACAGCTTCAGAGCAGTATTGATAGGCAGCTGCAGCAGTCAAAATTTGGTTAGCAGTTGGTCTGTCTAGACTTTCGTTACCCAGCTTCCTTTTTACTACTCCATCAATCCCGTCACATGGAGATTTACCATGATTTGTGGCAAAAAATGACCACTTTTGAACAAAGATTCCAGCGTGGAAGCACTGTGCCTGGTACTCGTGGATACCATTACTTTAGGTCAAGTTGTATTGGTTCTTTCAGTTTTAAGCGCGTATCAGATGATTCACAATTCGCTAGCAGCCTAGCACACATTGTTTCTTCGATGCAGCCCCAATGATAAACATCCAAGATGTAAGTGTCATGTCTTATGTAGCATGTGTTTATGACGGACAGTGGTGGGTTGGGCTTGCTGAAATTGTGGACAAAGAAAAGAATGATGTTCTGGTCAATTTTATGCATCCTTGTGGCCCCTCTCCATCTTTCGATAAGTGTTACGTATGCACATTTCATGATTTTGGACAGTTTCCACTATAACAGGCAGAATATACATATTTTCGGCTGCAAACATGGAAACTGTGAATCGTCGCTTCATTTGCATTCAAGAAGAGCATTGATTGGCTTTTATTAGGTTGGGTTTGATTGCCTGAAATTGCTGTCTAGGTCTTGACTAATGTTATAATAATGGCATGTTGTTCTATGTGTCCAAGTGTACAACAACCTTTGTTCATTTATGTTGTATTTATATTTTTGCTTCCTCTCACAGAGCTTAGTTACTGTACAATACATGCTAGAAACCGTGGTTTGCAGTTTATTCGCATGCATGACAAGTGACAACCCGTGTTCAATTGCATAGTAATTCATGCTGCTTGTCACATGTTTAGCTACATGGTAGAAACCGTGGTTGTCGGTTTATTTACATGCATGGCGGCCCTTGTTCAATTGTGTTTTTATTCATTCCGATTGTTGCCCCTCACATGTTGTAATGGCTCTGCAGTGAGCATATTTTGTCCAGTGTCACATAATGTTAAATGCAAAATGGGATGCACTAGTTATGCATGCAAAACTATAGGTTTGTTGAATCCTTTTTAATTGTATTTTATTGCAGAAAGTCACTTAAAACTATCTTTAATGTTTCGTACACTTCTTGGCACTAATAATCTTACAATGATGTATGTATGTAATTTTACAATGATCAGTGCAGACAAAGCCTATATACTGTATTCCAATTCAGAAATGATAGCAGAAGTGTATAGACTTGTAGTTATATCGTCAGAATGGTGTGACTTTATTTTTTAATGTACTTTCTTTCTCAGATTGTTATGTATTTCTTAGATTGTTGCATATAACTCACTTTACTATTAAGACTGTCGCTGTTCTTTAATGTAACTTCTGACAAATTAAAGTAACACAATTGTACTGTGCACACTGCACACTGTCCTACCAGTAGCAGCGAGACATGTTTGGAAAATGATATAATTATTTCCCACATCGGACAAACTCATTACATCCTTTCGATGTATTAAACTCCTTCATCTTTATGTCTTGACTCCTTCACTTTGTGTAATAATGTATTATACTACTATGCTTTGCTTGACATACAGTGGCGTAGTAAGAGGGGGGGGAGGGGCGGACCACCCAGTATGGGCTGATGAATTGTTAGTGATTAAAGTAGAATTATTAGAATAGGAGTCAGTTATCTACGTCAATATTAGCATTGAGAAGAAAGCTTGACTACAGTTCTGCTCATAAAATAGTTGTAATACAAGTAGTGGTAATGAAATCTAAAGTCTTATCCCAAAATTCCAAAAAAAAATAAAATCCAATGTTTTTGACTATTTTAAAAATTCTGCATTTTTGTGCACAATTTTTATTATGAGGTTGTGAATTGTAAGTGATTTAAAAGATATTTTTGGAATATAACATCTATGCTAATAATAATAATCAAAAAAATTTTGAAAAAAATGTGTGGCCGCATGGCGAAATCGGCCATGCTATCGAAGCACTACAAATGTTTATATCACAAAAAGTATAACTCCTAGCTCATTTTAACCTTCATTTTTGGAAAGCCCATCCCTGAAATTGGGGGGATAGATACCAATTTTATGAAGATTGGGCAACTAGGTCCCAAGATATGAGCATTTTTATGCGGCTCACTAAAAAAATCGCCACCTGGTGGTTAAACATTAAAATAGCGATAAAACAAAAACCGCTCGACCAATTTTGACAAAATTTGTGCCAAATAACTCAGAATTTCAAGCATTTTAAACTGTGAAAAAATGGGACAATTATAAATTTTATGGTTCCATGGCCTGGATGAATTATAATGAAATGACCCATTAGCGATTAATTAGCACTGGACTAAGGTAGCCCATGACGTGCTTTCTGCATACGAAAACAGCTTGTATTAAGATAGGGTTAACTGTCAAAAAATATTTAAAATTGGTTTGAGTTGCTTAATGTAGCG
Organism: Aplidium turbinatum; assembly: GCF_918807975.1. Lineage (NCBI taxonomy): Eukaryota > Metazoa > Chordata > Ascidiacea > Aplousobranchia > Polyclinidae > Aplidium > Aplidium turbinatum. Next base: position 42,594,793 of record NC_137472.1, on the reverse strand, counting down.
TTTACACTCAGTGATGAGCTGTAAACAGAGACACCATTTATTTCATCAGTGCAGTCAATGAACAACTTCTTATTATACCATACCATATAAAGTAATACTGCATGGTGATTTTTTATCTTTGGACAGGAATTTTTTTAATTTTCTAAAATAAATATATAAAGAGTCTGAACTGACTGCAACAAAAAGCCTATTTTGGTTTTGCCAAGAAAAAAGGATGAGAACCTCTTAAGAAGAAGATGTACGGAAGTTTCAAACTTTCAATGGGTCTGAATGACATCTATTAAATTCATTGACTAGTAAATTATATTGGACAATTTGCTTTCAAGTGGCCCTTTTTTATTTTACACTTCTACTGTGTATAATATATGTTATTTTTTACAAAGTTGCCCTTTGACAAGCGATCAAAGTACAAGTCATGTTCATAAGTAATTATTGTGCCGACATTTTTCTTATTTTAAAATTGATTTGCTCCTCCGTTATCTCAAAGAGCAAAGGGGTCCGATATGTAGAAAAGTTTTTGAGGACAACTACTCTAGTGTATATATATCCAACAACAAAAAGCTGAAAACTAAACTGCCTCAGGGGTCTGCAATTTTTAGCTTTGTAAACAAGGTTATTTTCTTATCTTTATCAAGATCTGATTGTTAATACAAAGCTACTTGCAAGGCAATGACATGACCATGTTATGTATGATATTTATAGACAGTAATGAAGGTGACCCAGTCAAAATGTTATCAATTTTATATCTGTATATATATTTTAACTATTGTACTACATCAAATAAGGTTACTATTCACTTAACACCTTAACAGGCTGTTTCACCCTTGTTGAGGTCATCAGAAGGTTTTTATTCAAATAGAAAAAATAAATAAACTTTTTAACTATTGCTACAGATTCCACGGGACAAGTTTACTTCTTCTAAGTATTTGAACAGATTTAAAATCTCTTCTTAATGCTTTTCCCATCTTGATATAATGTATTATTCATTAACTCTAATCTCTAAACTCGATATTCATTATCAGAATAAACTATTGTTGTAGGTGCTAGCTGATTGTCCAAAAGCTCGACGAGAGGTAGATTTACACTGGAAAGCCTCTGGATGTCCTCACATTGTCAGTATTTTGGATGTTTATGAAAATGTTTTTCGTGATAAACACTGTCTTGTTATTCTCATGGAAAGGTAAGTTAATTATCTTTAAAACAAGTGCTTTGATATGTGATATATAATGTATTTGTGTTAAAATTTGATAAACTATAGTTACATTGTACCATGCATTAGATGCTTAAGTTTATTTTTCGAAAAATTACCTGTTATCCACGGTAGTGGGAATGTCTTCAGCAGTCGAAGCTGTTCATCATTCGTGTGTTGTGTTCTATTGTGATACAATAACATGTAATTTTGACTATTTCAAAGTAGGTAACATATTAGAATTGTGTGCAGACATAGTTGTGTACTGGTAGTTTTGGAAGATTGAATCGCACTGGCGTGAGCAATAAATCGACTCTGAGCTTTGTTGTTGCTTCACAACGTACAACAAGGCAAGGTATTATTTTTCAGAATGCAAGGAGGAGAACTTTTTAATCAAATTCAAGACAGAGCAGAATCAGCGTTCACGGAAAGAGGTATATCCCTTTTCTTAATTATATTGTATTTGTTCTAAAATGCAACGAATTCCAAATTACAATGTGTCTAAGTGCAATTTGTTTCAATGTGACTATGCAATAGTACAATACAATCTGTAAGTTTTGTTTCAGGTATTCTCAGGTCGTGTTTCCCTAGATAGCAAAATGTAAAAGCACCTCATTAACGGCGGCGTTTTGTAGACATTGGACTGGTTTCTGCCACTCTTGGCAAGTGCTCAAATCGTACAAACGTTGGTTTTGCAAACCAAGCAAGTTGTTTCAAGAATCAAGATATTCGCATTTTGTTTACTGATGGCATCAATAGAACATGCAAGGCGATAGGGATTTTCACAGCTGCTGAAACTATTTTGATCATGATTATGACCTCATTTGCCTTAAATAGGACTACCCTAATGCCAAGGGAAGAACAAAGTAGACATGCGAATGATTGATATTCTATTGTTAGTGGAGCTGAATGTAAAAATGAGCCATTGGTTTACTATTTGGTGAAAAAGTTTCACCTTGGTGATCGATCGTAATTGAATTGCACGTAATGCAACGTCTTAGGTTTTAATCTGCTGCATCCTATGAAAGCAGATCGCGGGTCAAACTAAAATAAACTAACTGGGTAAAATCACATCCGTTCATTGTCTCTTTTGGAAAAACATAGCAGAAATACCTGTGTACTTCACGTAACCATCATGAAGTAGCTGACATATTACGAGATGGAAACTTGTATTCATCGTTTGCTCTGTTACATCTGGCTAAAATTTAGCGCTAAATTCTCAGCAAATGATGGCGAAACTGTCAATATTTTCAAGCGAATGGATTAAGCAATGCTCTTGTTGATAATCAAATGTCTGCTTAACGAAACGGTACGCTAGTGGGAAAACAAGAAAGCGATTTTCTAACAGTCTTAGCCTATGTGTTTGATGCATTACAAGGTTTTGATTATGCTAACCAATTATGGACAAACAAAACTTTTTAGATTCCGTACCGGTATTTCAAATTGAATTAACATGCTAATTCAATTGAATTGAACTTTAGAGAGCAATTTTTTCTTAATTGTATTAGAAATATGTTTGCATAAACTACCCTAGATATTGAATTAAAATGTAAAATAGTAGCTTTTGAAACAACTTCAGTGTGAATGAAATTTGTTTGCATAGAAAGTGCAAGTTTTGCATATGTCCTTCTGTAAACTCTTACAAATGGGCTTGCGTGAGCAAATAGTGGTTTGATAGAGTTAATATCGCGTTCTCACTTTTGGTAGCTTTGAGCAGACTTAGCCTTTCCTTAAAAAATTACCTCAGTCAAAGCATCATTACAATGTTGTCGAAAAAGTGATTGAATTGAAAGCAAGAGCACATTTTCTATCGCACAACACCAACGTTTTGTCGTAACTTTTGGAATTTTACTATAAGATATAGCTGTTCAACTCTGATCCCAGCAAGCGTTTTGATTATAGCAATCGCATAGGTCTTATAATAAAAAATAAAAAACCTGATTAACTGATAGCAATTTCGAAAGACCCAATGTTTTACATTAAAACACCGAGGTTATGAAACAGCTAGAGCAGTGTCATTTGTTGTGTGGAAATAAATCTACAGTTGTATGAAAGTTTTGTGGTTTTGCTTTTTCCAAATAGCAATAGAAGTTTTTGGTTTGATTTCTTTTTGTTAAATTTGTAATCATTCTACATTGTTTATTCATTTCCTGGTATTAGTAAACTAAAAATTGGATGCTCGAGGAAGCGTAAACATTTTAGTGCATTGCCTTAAACTGTGTGTTTGCTAGATTGAATGCTTTTGCAATCCATCCAACGATATCCCCTTTAAGCCAAACGGCGTGTAAGTTACAATTTAATTTTTGCCTCCTTTTTTGCGTATATTGAAACCGGGTCTGCTACTATTCGGCAAGTCCGATTCTGCGAGTCCAATTCGGCTAGTCCGATTCGGCGAGTGCCAGGGTTGAGAAAAACCCGGGTTTTTTTAAAAAAGCCCAACCCGCCCGGGTTTTTTTAAAAAAACCCGGGTTTTTTTGGGTTTTATTGGGTTTTTTAAAAAAGATGCAAAAAAAGGTAGATTCATGCTTATTTCACCTCAAAACTACTTTTTACGGATGAAGTGCCTTTCACTCACAGTACATGATGCTTGCATAACTCAATAAAATAATGCACTAGGGCTGTTGTTGCTTGAATGTTGCATCATCCATTAATTTCAAGATCAAGTTGGATGTTGCATCATCCACTGATTTCTATACCAAGTTGATGCTACCGTGGTAGAAATCACATCATTGCATCATTTGATTTAGATTTGAAGGCAAGGAGCATTTATGCCATCATGTTTAAATATTTTTTATCATTTATACATATATTATATATAGTATTTGACTAATGGATGAGCAATTGCGTGGCCAATGGCCATTTAGGCAAATGCTGTGAAACAGCCATGCGTTAGAATCCAGAATCTGTAATTGGTAAATAGCCTCCTAAATTGCATTTCACATCATATATACAGACTACAATAGAGTAGTAGCCTACTTTCACCAGTTTAACTATAAGGCTTTCTTGCATAAATGAGTTTTAGTGTAGTATCCACAAAGTGGCATTACTTGATTTTTGTGCACTGTACAATATCCACTGCGTTTTCAGTTTATTCTTGGAAATTTACTTCACAATCACATCCTTAAGTCCTAATTTAAAGTTTGTTTTAAGTGCCTTGTAGTTTTTTTGTTGATTTTTTTAATTTTCTATTAAAAACTGGACAAATATGATGCTCTGGGTTTTTTATGGGTTTTTTTGGGTTTTTTTAAGTGGGTTTTTTTGGGTCGGGTAAAATACCGACAACCCTGGCGAGTGCCCTATTTGGCGAGAGCCCTTTTCGGAGAGTTCCCTATTTGGCAATTTTTTGAATTTTTTTTTTAAAATTATTGGGTACCGTAGCCTAATTATCATTGCCGCTTTTACATCGTTTTAACGACGCTAAACATTAAAATAAGACCCTAACCCCCTACCCTAACACCTTACCCCTAACCCCAACCCCTAACCCTAAAACGACAATGATAATTAGGCTACGCTACGGTACCCGATAATTTAAAAAAAAATTCAAAAAATCGCCGAATAGGGAACTCGTTGAAAAGGGCTCTCGCCGAATCGGACTAGCCGAATTGGACTCGCCGAAACGGGCCATTCCGATTGTAACCACCAGCGAAGGATTGTATTGGGCTTTGCCTGGTTGGTGTGTTTTTTTTTTTAAATTGAGCAATTTCATTGCTAGCTTTCAGTTAATCTCATAAAATAGTCACTATACTATTTGAACCACCACAGAAACTTACTTTGAGTTTACCTAGTTTTGTATGTGTAAAAAAATCCCCACTTCCCATGATCAGTCCTAGCAAACTTTTCACACGAATGTTGATCTTTTTTTCAACGAAAGCAAACATACATTTTTAATTATTTGCATTATTTAAACGTTAAATTATTAAGGCGCAGCTGATAAGTGATACAATTTCCTGGCAGACTGTAGACAGTTGTGACAATCACACTGTACACATTCCATTTTGCTAAGTAACCTTTCCTGCCTTTCATCAGCAATGATATTCACAGATACATAAAAACTTTGAATGGTTTTCTGTAGTAGTGACAGTTCATTGTATGGTGTGGATATCTATTATGTGTAATAAGGCACCAAATGTATTGAATGTAAAGTCACCTGCAATGTACATCACAGAGGCTGCGTCAATCATGCGTGACATTGGAAGCGCAATAAAGTATCTCCATGACAACAATATTGCTCACCGAGATGTAAAGCCAGAAAATCTTCTCTATTCCTGCAAAGGACCCGATGCTGTTCTTAAATTAACGGATTTTGGATTCGCAAAACTCACAACGACGAACAACTCTTTAAATACGCCGTGTTATACTCCATACTACGTCGGTTAGTACAATGCTTACAAATTCATTAATATTTATATATCACACTGCCAACACTAAATCCCATCTTTATTGAAATTTGTGATTATATTTACACAGTTATGTTGATATTTATAAGTGTAACTGTTAGATTTCTGAACACACATTTTGCAATGTCCAATATCAGGTATTTACCTATGCAAAAGCATTTCTACAAACTGCAAGCCTTAAAGCAGCCTGTGGACATGGCCGCTAAGTAGTGCTTGAATGACCGCCGGTGTTACCTCCTCAGTCGGCCAATTTGGCCGCCGATTTCTTCAGCTAATTATTTAATTTTGCAATAGAATGATTGTGGATTGTGCGGAAACATTTGGTATTGTATCGAAAATATCCAGCTGCGATCACCCGCTATAAGTCTTGTTTGTAATTCCCTGCTTTTATTTTAACAAAGTGTTAATCCGAAGTGCTAATTTACATTGGCTGGCAATATTGTCGTTTTTATGTTGATTCAATGTTGTCGGAAATCGTTGTTAAAAAGGAGAACTACCCAGACAACAAAATTTTTCATTTTTACCCTGATTTAACCACTGCAAACGTAGAATCAATGTAAAAATGACGGATTTTGTTGTCTGGGAAGGTTAGTTGACATCCGAGGGGAAAACACGTCTTCAGAGTTGAGAAATGTTTCGGCTGTGGGTTAGTGACTTCACAGTTCACACCCTAAATGGTGACATCATAACGGTATAAATGGTGAGGTTTTATGAAAGGCGGTATGCAGTTGAAACAATTTAGTGTCGTTAGATGGTCCCGCAATACCGGATTACAATCCCGATAAAGCAGTTATTGCGATTCTATAGCAGGACGCCCAGACTTCAATAACACTAGTCACTAAGTGATCATTTTGGCATTGTTGCAAGTTTAATTCTATTTACTTGTGCTATCGTTATTTTGGCCTCCAAGCACGCAGATTTGGCCGCCGAGAAGAAGCTCTCGGTAGGCCACGATGGCTGCCGGACAAAAACACGAGTTTTAAGGCCTGAACTGCGAAGATTATTATTAAACAATAGATTTCGCTTTGCCGACAAGACAATTGAATTGCTATAAATCATCGGCTTTGCAAGTTTAACTTAGTTATTGTCTTGATGTTTTTTGTTTGTTTGACCTAAACTCTGTCACGATCACACATCACCAAGCAAGGGCTTCATTTAATCTTCTATTGATTCGCTTTGCCTTTAACTTTTTCATGCAATTGTCTTTACAGCTCCTGAAGTGCTTGGTCCAGAGCATTATGACAAATCATGTGATATGTGGTCTATAGGTGTCATCATGTATATTTTGTAAGTACTACAATATGCTTTAAAAATATTCACGAATACATATATGATCGTTACCTAGCCTATTGATTAATAAAATATACCGTGCTGTAGCAACTACTCTGCACCCAATAAAATACAATTTACTCGGAATGGCGCCTACCAAATCATGCGACGAAGTAGGTCAGCAGTTACTTCGCTTGGAACCACAGAACACCTACCTGCTATCACCTAAGTCTAAGCGTCTAAAGACGTGTTCTGTCTCATGGTGACCACGTTTATCCATGGCATGTCGTGTCTACTAAATTGAGTGGTTTAGTGTTGCATCTTAGTTCCTAACGTTTACTTCAAAAGACTAGCTGTTTTTCTTGACGTTTGAAACAAGGCGACTACGATTGTTGAATTTATGAAAGCTATTTCAAAATTTTATGGTATCGCAAATATAACATTAAACGTACGAAAAGTATTTTACACAAAGTAATAAACATTTACTGGTCATTGCTTTACAATTTACAGTTATCTGATGATGCTCTTGTTTGCTTGACTAGTAGTAGTACATGACTATTGACTAATGACTAGCTTCACTAAGGTTGTAGATTTCCGTTTGTGGCAGCGAAACTGTTGGGTTTTGTACAGAGTCGACAGCTTGTTCCATTTATTCAATAGCATCCTATCGGTGTCCACTTATTTAATAGCAGCTGAAACACGAGTCAAGTGTCTACCATGTCTTGACATTGTTTGTTGAATTGCCAAGCTAGGTATGAATTCGGGCATTGCTTCAATACCGTATAAATTTTTCCCCACTCGCCTATCGATTAACGAGACATTTTTTCCCTAAATAAATTTGGTAACGTCTCTGTATGACTCCATGTTATGACGTATCGCATATCAACTGGCCATGTTTGCGAATTTCGTGCTTCCGTTTTCTAAGGGGAATTCCCAAGTGACATTTCTAATCTTCCAATTAAATCGAAACTGGCTGTGGGACTTTCATCAATTTCAAACCAGTGGGATGTTTCAACAAAGACGTGTATGCCATTGTTTTGGCGGTTTTGTTCTGTCTGATTGATTCTAATTACGTCACGTCCCTTATTTTGTTTCAGAAAGTTTTTTTTAATCTGATAAGGTTTGGTTTTCTCAGAAGCGTGCAACTTTTTGTCGCAATGGGCCACAACGTGCAATTATCATGACAATCAGGTCCAATAAATCGAACAACAAATAAACACAATTTTTCATAAATAATGTATAAATTGGACACACAGTCAATTTACTCATAGAGGAAATGAATAGTGATGTATCTGATATCGTCTTTCTCTCTAGATATCTTACCAATGTCAGCTTTGACAGAAAAAGTGGCAACTGGTAACAATATTGGGCCACATAAATATATACTGCTGGCCGTAGTGTTGCATTTGTTGCAAGCCTCTGAGTTGTACCACCGTCAAGCTTGGGATAATGAGTTGCTCGTTTTCGTGATATACGATATGTCTCATCGTTCTGCTCGGTTACATTTTCACGATCTGCCATAAATCTAATCATATTTCTTCGGGTTATCACGTCGTTTGTGTTGGATTGTAAGCATCCGTGATAGCATGACACATTTCATTATACATTCACATTGATTGCAAAAAAACAAGATTTCTTTTTTCTAGGCTATGCGGCTTTCCTCCCTTTTATAGCTACCATGGCCTTGCGATATCCCCTGGTATGAAAAAACGTATCCGAAACGGGCAATACTCCTTTCCTGATCCAGAGTGGAGTGCGGTCTCTGATGAAGGTATTGATTTTCTCCGATAGCAAAAGTTCCCATTTTTCCGTCGCCATAGTGTCGTTAGACATTCAAACGATGTAAAAGTGACTTTTGCTATATTACATTTTTTCCGGTCATTTCGTCGCATGTTGTTAAATTCTTCATGATCTTCCCTCATCTATTGCTATAGTATGCACGTTCGACACATTTGCTATTTCTGCTGGCAAGTTAGCAAGCGATAGACGGCGTATTTGCAACGTTGCAAAATAAATGAAATATTTTTGAATAAAGCATAGATGAGTCAAGTAGATGTTTTTAGGTTTTAAAACAATGCCATCCTACTGTTTTCATTTTGAATAAATGGCTTCTTTTGAAAATCCTATGTACTTGTCGGTTAGTGCTGTCTCAAATCAACATGTATTTAGGAAAGTCGCTCATTCGTCAGCTCTTGAACACCGACCCAGAGAAGAGAATGAATATCGATACTTTCATGAGGAGCTCTTGGGTTTCGGTACGTAACAGTTTATTTTATTTCAAAACGTTAGAAACAAGGGTGGACTAACTTTAAATAAATGGATACTCGCACCTGATCATCGGAAAATGCTCTAAATTTGTTGCTAATCTCGTGCATGTAGCTTCCCCGTTCGGTTGTTTGGTTGCTAGTAGTAATTTTTGTAGAATTATTTAGCGCTCCAGAGTAGACAGAGTAACCGGTGTTAATTTTCCCCTTATCGATTCTTCTAGAAGTGACCGGAATTGGCTGAGGTGAATTTTTATACGTTTTCAACTACTGTAGAACAGTTATAGCCAGCAAACGTTGTCTTTTTACATCGTTTTAAAGACGGGTGATATTAAAACAATGGACAAACGACGTTGACTGAGGTAGCATTAAAGGGCATAGAATCTCGTTCCTGGACAGCACTCACCATCAAAGCAATGGACGTAGGACAAGCCACGATTCAAAGCAATAATGTATGCGACTGCGCCTTCATATGGTTGCGATTGAACCATTAGAACTGTGAGATCAGTGTATGTCTGCGATGAATACAGCTCTGTATTAAAACACACAAATTACTATTTCAACCCATCCGGTGATGGCGCTGCATATACGCAATACGCGTTTATGGTTTATCAAAATGTCAAATAGCTCTAACATAAACAAACAGCAATTACACAGAATTTTCCAGTGTGTAGTGCAGAGTAAACACGTCTTTGTTTGCTATTTAAACAGTGCACCATATACCAACACATTATATGGCGGTGGTCGTTTCAAAATTTCCGCTTTGCTCACCTGGTTTGTTTTCGTAAATTACCGATTTCTACTGCGGAAACTTGGCATTCTGGAAAGAGAAGTCACGTGCATTTTGATCCATACATACCGGCACAGCATCAAGAGTCAAGACCATCATTGCTACACAGTAATACATTATTTATCACAGCACCGTTTAGTACAGCATCATTATTTTTTGATGTTGCATTGTTTTTGTTTTTTTACTTTCCAAGGCAGTACACGTCACGTTTGTGCGTAATATATATTCACAGGAGATCGATACATAGGCGTAACTCTATCTTGTTATGATTGCAGGGCTTCAGTCACGTCCCTCAGACCCCCCTGTACTCAGCAAGGGTTTTGAAAGAAGAGCAATCGCAATGGCCGGAAGTCCAGGTGGGTTTAGTTTCGTAAGAAGTGTTCACTTTTCAGCATGTTCACTTTTCAGCATGTTTTACAGTGAGGACTGAGGATGGTGCCACAACTAAGTACTAGAAACTGGTTCTGACTTCTGACTGTTTTCTTGTTTCTACTACCCCGATGGAGTTTTGGGTTTCCATTTACACTATTGGACCATTACAATGTTTTGCTTTTGATGATAAAAATCTGCAGCATTTCTCAGAATCTGTATTCTGCTGATAGTGGTAATCCGTGTGCGTGTATAACTGTATATATGTAATCATAAAATTTCCAAGCTTCCGCCAATGATGTCATTGCTGAACAGAAATATAGAAATTTTTCATTTTTGACCCGAACATGCAGTGACGTCTGCAGGCAAGGCAACTTATAGCATGGCGCTCCGACATGTGAAAGCGATGAATTAACTTGGTTCACATATGATTCAGGGTGTGACAGCACATTTGGTTTCAGTTTTCCAATCAACACGTTCATCACACATTATTACAAATTTGTCTCGAACTGGTCTCTCCATGTGCAATCTATTGCTCCTTCTGCTTATTTCTCAATTGTTGCATTATGTTGTTTTTTCTTGCAACTTTCCTATGTTTGATTTCAGCTGGTTTCGGGTGTTTGTAAACTTTGCTTTGTACTCTGTTACGATTTATCAAGCTACTGATGCGAAGGTTACGCATTAGAGCACACAACACTAATCAATATGACACGTAAGCCATCCATGAGCTGTTATAGCGTGATCTTCCGCCTTGCCGCATAAAACGATCATTCCGAGGCATTTTATTCAATGTTTTCAAACTCAAGTTTCTATGGGGCCGTATAAAAAACTTTGGTTAGCGCAAAAACCGCTCTATAATAAATTATAAAATTTTAATAATGAAAAAAATGATCGGAATCGGCGTTGCAGATACTTTTTTTTCCTGAATAATTAGCCAGACAAGTTCCACAACAACAAAGTCTTCGATAGTTTGAACTCACCAGGACACTCCGACACTCCAATCTAAACGCTATTTTGGAAATGTTTATCAACGAACAATGATCTTTGTACGATAGCCTAACAGGCATGTGCATTGTGCAACCTTTATTACTCGCTGGCCAAATATGAAACTTTAAATGATATCGCGGGCCGCAGCAATATTCTTTAGAAGAAAGTTTGGTATCATTTTCTAATAAAGCATAGAAGCCCAAGTTTACAGGTAAACCGCAAGGTTGGCAACACTGCGCTGTACACTTCTAAGTGCTAAACTTGCATTGTAAGATTGCAAGGCAGAGTTACTATATCACCAAGCTTCAGCGCAACATTTACACAGTTCACGAAGATTTGCATTTGTTTTGGTGTGAAGATATGGTGCTATTCACAACGTTTTGACGATTTATCCCTCGCCTCCTTCAACCTGATTCTACCGCCAATGCTGGAAACAATGAGGTATAACTTGAAATGGGTAGTATACAGTATACACTTTCGGTGTTATCCTAAGTATCACGCGTATCGGCGTCCGCCAAAACAACATAGTGGGCCGCACTGTGGACTGCGGGCCGCCGGTTGCACATGTCTAGCCTACAGATTTGTTTTTCTTCTTTTTGCTTACGAGGCAGCAATTCAGGCAACATCTCCCAATTGTTGCAACCAGTGCAATGTCTTCATATCAGGGTCTATGGGATCCACATGTTCTGCAGGTCGAAACAGACTTGTCTCTATAAAAGAAAAAAAAAGTTGAAATATTTGCTTCCAAAGATGACAAAACTTTTTGTAGCTTTCTGGTGAAAGAGATGAGTAAAATTTCGCAATTCCTACTTGTAAATGTTCTTGTGTAAATAGTGCCACGTTGAAGTTTCACAAATTTCATTTGCAGTTCTTCTACATATCGTCAATTGTTACAGCAAACAGTGTTGCAACAAATTGGGCTTGTGGATGGTATCTTACTGTGTGCAAAGTGCATACGAAGCTGTTTAAGTAAATTTAGCAACAGGCCTATACATGTTCATTTAATCTTTCAAAGTATCCCTCGTTGATGATTCTGATCTAGAGATCCACTTCGAGCAGGTTTTTGTTGTGCTCGGCTGAACAGATTCTTAGATACTTTCAACGTCAGATTGTTCAGAATCCAGCATTGTACACTCACAGGTTCTGCTCAATTGAATTTGTTTTTTGCTTGCCTGGGTTTGAACAGTTGTGATTAGCCCGTTTGAACAGATTATATTCTTTTCAGTCAATAATACGCCGTGGATAAAATGGCTTCACGTTCTATCTTCTTCTTGCATGTAGCTAACACATTGAAAGTGCTTGTGATGTTGTCAATTGAACTAAGGGGGGAGGGGTAATCGGCCCTTATTCTCAAATCCAACTTTTGCCTTGGTTTTAGAATACAACAGGACATTCTAAGACCTCTGAAAAAAAGAAAACTGAACTTTTGGTCCTAGCTAAAGTTGAAATTAAAATTAACCCCCCCCCCCCCTTAATTGAACAACTATTTCACCCCGTGCTTCGTGCTTGCCAGCTGCAAATCGGTATTATTTACACTGAAAACCTTGAATCGTTTTTAACATCCGCAAACATTGAGTAAATATAATAAAGGCTGGGGTATACGTCAAGACCATATTTGTTCCTGATTGATAAAGCCATCTGTTGTAAAGTAAATTTGTTTGTTCTTATCCTGTGTGGCTGGTGTTTATAGTTTCATAAAGTCAACTCATTTTTGGACAATCTCGTCATGAACGTTTTTGTAAAGTGACCAAAGCAAGTTTGTTTCCGTCAGGAAATTGAATTCTCAGCCTGTTATTTGGCAAACGCGGTTCACATAACTTAGACAGAAACCTTCCTTCCACTAACTTCCCCTAATTCATCAGCGGTTTTGAACTCGCTCAAGCGTTACAGAATTTTGCAGTACCTGCCAACCGTAGATTTTATATTTTGTTATGCGATGAAAAATAAAACTATAAAATCTGACCTACTGTAAGTACAAAAACGAACCTATTCGTTATTGCGCTATCCAAAAGGGATGGCAAAAAAAGGCAAAATCAGCTAATTTGAAATAAACTCCTGTCCCGAACATTCACAATAAAATAATATTTGCAGTGTTGCAATAGCGCCAATCTTCACCCTACATGCATCACATGGAGGTTTATTTTATTTACTTTACAATGGCTAAGCAAACTATCGCGTTCATCGTGCGGGTGGATTGAACGCATCTTCACCCGGTCAGTTTTACGTTGATTCAACGTCTACAGACGTAGACATTGAATCACTGTAAAAATGATCGAGTTTGCTATCTGGGCCTTGGGATTGAAGTGGTTTTGTTTGCTTACCGTAATTTTGATTTGAAATGATTCGCCAGTGGTGCGGACTAATGTTGGAATTAATAAATTTTCCAGTTCAGCAGCAAGCATGCGCAGAATGTAGAAACATCTCAATGCTAACGAATACAAACCGGATGCTTGTTCCAAATAAGGAAGCTTGCAAATGTCATGACATGAATTTTTGCCCAAAAAACATGATATTTAACAAAATTTGTATTGGTGTGTGATGTGGTCTCTATTTCACTCTCTATCTAACTTATATTATAAAATCTGCTCTCTTTTCACCTTCAGTACTAAATCGACGCCTTTAAAGCTAATTGTAGTCCAATACCAAACTCTAAGTGGTGCTCTTTTTTTTTTATATAATCGAAACAATGAAATATTGGCACTGATTTAAATGGTTGATGTTATTGATGCCAAACTTTACGACGATGACTGAATCTAGTTGAGCGATATTTCCAGTAAACTCATTAATACCGATTACCGAAGCAGGAAACCTGAAGAGCATAGCGCGCTGATTGGTAACGTCAGTGCACATGTCAGCTGATGCAATATTATGCTCTTTTCGAAAAGATTCTGTGTCGTGTCGTATTTCTATCGCACGATTCCCAAATTGTTTGCTACAATCGGATTTTGAAGTGTTTAAAATGCATTTCAAATTTGTAATGTCAACTATGTTATTTATTATTTGACCTTTCAAGCGAATGTTCATTCCTTAACTTGTCAGATCTCGTTGCGTTGTTTTCCGGCGATTCTCTGATCACAGTCTTTCGTTGAATAGCCATGCTCGTGTTACTCTGCAGTACTAGAACTGAATCGGATTGACAATCAGACTAGCGCCTGTTTAAGTAGAGCTGGAGTGGCCACAGCAGCGAGTAATGGCCACAATCACAGTTAATGGTAAGGGATGGTGACACTGTATGTTGTGTGGACAAGAGAGTTCGTTCAAGCCATGACAACATTGTTAGTTGCCTTTCACATATACTTATCTGGTAGACTAGATATTACCCACATTATGTACCACAAAAGACAGGTCTCGTATCGTATACGAGATACAGTGAAGATTCTCCATTACAAAAATATCAATATTAGATGTCTGTGGAAATCTTATTTGTTTTGGCAAAATTTATTCACTGCCTTGTTTAGATTAAACAATCGTGACACCTGCTGAAAGAAACTTATCTTTTACGTGTACAACGTATTGACGCACGCAAGTTTTATTATTTTCGTCAAAAATTACAACACAATGCTTCAATGTCACGCGCATGTCCCGTTGCTTGTGCTGGCCTGTCGGTTATCAGTGTGTGGATTATTACTGAAGCTTACGTCACGTCTATACGACGTATACGTATGTCATGAATGAAGAACTAAGTTTCAAAGTTTTCTTTTGAAACTTATTTCTGGCAGTTTCGTATAGCCTACTCGTTTTGGCTTTCACCCATTGACGTAGGTATTCACGCAGATGGGCAGTGTTGAGTTTTCACATCCACCGTCTAGTATTTTTACATCTTCGTGTACAGAGCCACATGTCTCTCCGGCAAGCTATCAATGTCAACATCCCAATCACGAAATCCGTCCGTGTTTACACTGATGTAATGTACTGTATTTGGAACATTAGTATGCTGGCTCTGGTTGCCATGTGTTGGGGTTTCTTTTCGGCCTCCAAACTGTTTGTTTATTCTTTCAGCTTGCCATTTGGAACACGTGCATATTTTCACCAATTCAGTTTTCTTTTATTGTTGTTGTGTCTACAGGACGAGATGGCGAATGCGCTGGCGACGATGCGAGTCGACTACGACCAAGTAACCCCCATTAAAAATCTGGAATCCGCCAACAATAAGTTGCTTCAAAAGCGAAAGAAACGTGGCAAATCGATCGAAGCTGACAAGTGAAGCAGCAATTGGTTTTCTCATCAGCAACAACTCGTGCCTGTATCTTCCCCACTAACCGCGCAGTCAGAGCTCTCACAAACTTAACCTCTTTGGGTAACTGAAATGCCTGCTTCGTTGAATCAGCTACAAATTATTTTCGAAAAAAAAGGGTTTTCTTGGCATCTCATGCTTTTGATTGCAAAACATTTGCACCTTTAGTCTGATGGCTGTGGTATATTGTGCTTTTGAAATATCAGATCGTTAACTTTGAGTGATTCTAACCAGTCTTGTAAAGTTGCCGCTTTCGTTTCGTTTCAACGTTAAACAATATGAGAACGGCAACTTTTTCTTGCTGGAAAGATCGCAGTTCATAATTAGTGTAGTGATCTCAAAAGCATATGAGCATACCATTTCACATTTTGAAACATCGTTACGATGATTACAACGTAGATTAAACGTTTTATGATGTAAATTTGGCTTTGATGTGACGTCACCGACGTGTTTACGACTATCTGGTTTCTCTGTGACGTAACAAATACTGTTTGGTTGTTTTGGTGGTGAAGACAGTGTTTGTTTGAAATCATTCGCTTGTATATCTATTGTTTTAAAACTTGTCTACATTTTTTATTCTTTTGATTTGCTTCCCCCCTATCTTTTATCTCCGTCTTCACTTAGGCCATGCAGCAAGTCTTCAAATTAAAAATGGAAACTTTTTCTGCGCTTTGAATTCACTTTTAGTTTAGTTTTCTTATTAACGTAAACAATAAATAGACATACCTCAGCAACAACACTACATTTAACAATTAACATTATAAAAACAAAAAACAATAAGCGAACGTATTCGGCTAGTCATACAGCCCCTTTCAAGCCTATCAGAAATTTTTTTTTTAAAAGAATTACTAAAGAATCAGTATCACTACAAAAATATGGTCAAATCTAAACCGTTGAGAATCTGTTTCCTAATTTTTCAGTTATCATTTTGTGTGAGCTAGTGAAGCAGTTTCTTTAATATTTCTTTAAAAAAGTGTTTTCGTATAGGCTTGAAAAGGGCTGTATGACCAGCCGAAAACGTTCGCTTGTTGTTTTTATAATGTTAAATGTAGTGTTGTTCCTGAGTTACGTCTGTTTATGGTTTAAAAAGTTACCCTCTAATTTCTACCCAAATTGTAACATAGACATTAGACAAGTCCAACAACAAGGCTTTCGATAATATATAAAAGCTTTAAAAAAGATGTGTACTCACGTGATGGGATGTTGATAGTCCAAGAATTCGGAGACTTCTGAAGATAATTTTTTTTATTGAATTGGCACTTCCAAGACTTG
This sequence comes from Aplidium turbinatum, assembly GCF_918807975.1. Lineage (NCBI taxonomy): Eukaryota > Metazoa > Chordata > Ascidiacea > Aplousobranchia > Polyclinidae > Aplidium > Aplidium turbinatum. The sequence goes on along the minus strand of NC_137472.1, from coordinate 42,578,022 downwards.
ATGAAATTGCTCCAACTACGCAACTATCAAACGTGTGATAGTGATTCAGCAATCATGTCAATACATTCCTTATGTAGCTTTGCTGTCCTACTGACGTTAAACGATAGATTTTACAAAACCGAACACGCTTCAGCTGCATGATTGTTCCGATAAAGTTGACCATTCTTGATCAAGCATTCTGAGTCGTTTGTGTAATTCTTGGCCTAATTTGCCCTGATCCAGTGTAACCACAGACAGCAAAATAAGTTATTTTTGCATTGATTCAACGCATGCAAATGTTGGATCAATGTGAAATGACTGATTTTGCTGTCTGGGGCACTTTGTCGTCGGTTAGCGACTATCAAGAGTTATTGTATCTGTTCATTGTGGAATTTAATCTTGTTCACCTTTAACAAGTTGCGTATATTGTCTTTGTCACATTATAGCGAAACTGAAGGTGCGTTTGCACACATCGAACTTTGAATTGTTTTTTTTTTCATATTCTAAACAGTTTGCAGAAACCCAGACAGCAAAATCCGTTATTTTTACATTGATTCATCGCTTGCAAACGTTGAATCAATGTAAAAATCACCGACTTTGCTGGCTGGGAAGCAACCAACAACTAAATGAACAGGTATTGTCAGTTTTTAATATGGATGTAAACATACTTTTAAGTCCCTGCTTTATGTTTTTCGTGAAATTAATGTAAAGGTGTGATTTTGACCACATGTTGTTTCAGCACGAAATACAGTTCACGCATTCCCTTCAGAAAGCTCGTTTTCTCGCAATTTGTAAGCAAAAGTTTAAAAAATATTTCTGTAATTGTTTAGTGTTTACACGTCTCTGACGTAAATCGTTATGTTATAATGGAAATAAAATATGAAGACATGCTCCTAGGAAATTTATGCTTGGCAAAGTCACCGAAGAAACTTTGACACCACCAGTGAAGCTGGCAATGCTGATGGGTTGGTGATTTCCTCAGTATGTATTTGTTGTGATTTCTGTAAACATTCGAAATCCAATTACGTTTGTTTTATTTTGGTCTGTTACTGGTCGGAGATTTCACGTGTCTAACCAATTGCGATATTGCCAAGTTCTATTTACTGGCCAGGAATGCAACAAAATTGATTATTATGCACGGTTTAGAAAGCTCTTTATTAACTTTCAGAACTTAGGAAATTCTGTTTGGATGCTTGAAGCTGATATAGAGGCTTGAAGCTCTCACCCTAACGCGATGAGTCTCATGATAGCGATTGAACTTGATGGTCAACGATATTCTCTGCATTTTGTTGCGATGCTTCTGATTGGGCGATTCCGTGTTTTTACTAATCATTCCCATTTTTACAATTCTATTTTAGCCTTTTCATCACTTACGTCACTATAACTACGTATCTTACAAAGAGTGTATTGGTTTTCTTTTCTTTGTGGCGCTGGCTTGCAGAACAATAAGGTTATGCGTTGGCAAACTTTTTTTTATCGAATTATCATGTAAATAAAGTAATGTGGCGATTTCTGCCCAAATATAGGAACCACAAGCTTGAGGTAGTTGATGATATTTTTACGAACTGTACTTAGATTTCCTTCCAGCAAGTCAGTCCTTTTTACGTTGTTCCAACGTCTGCTGACATAGGATCGAAAACTGAACTAAACCAAACAGAACCTGAACAAAGTTTTTTTTTGTGAGATAATACCAAGTTATTCACGTTGAAATATCGCGCATAAAGCAACATTTTCCGTGTTCTTGTATTTCGGTGTGTAGCCTAATTTCGTTTTCAATTCGTTGAGTCTAGTCTAATAAATAAATAAGTTGCACTATTTGACTATGACTATTTGTTGTGTTGGCTTCGACCAATGTCGGAACATCAATGTTATCACGGACAGGGGGGGGGGCAGGCGGGGCAGCTGCCCCCCAATGTTTTGGGCATCATCTTTTTAATTTTTTTTTTTATTAGTCCATATTAATATTATTTTTTCAATATTTGGATCCCAACCTCAAGTAAGTCAACTCAAGTTACAAGGGGGGGGGGGGATGACTAAATTGTACAGTAGATAAAAATATTTTCTACAGAAGCAAAGATATAGACTTTTTAAAGTTTTAACTAACGTCACATTGATGTAGAAAAATAACAACCTGTTAAATTTTTGATACCTCACACTCCCATGACTTCTTCCGCGCGCATTTTGGCATTGGTTGCTTGCAGTGATTCTTTCACTTAAACAAAACGTTTTGTTTCAGCAGTTTTGAGTTGTTCGATTCTTAAGTTGTAAAGGAGACTCAATTTCTCCAATATTTATCATTTATGTTTCTTCTTTAATCTCAGCAGAGTATAAAACTTGTAAAAGTTTTTCATCCATACGACGACGTCATGAATGAAATTATATCTCAAATCGGCGTAATGACGTGACATCATCTAAACATTTTACCGAATAATAAATTAACAAATTCTATCGTCAAAAGTGGTTTGGTGGTGGTAAATATTACGTAATGAAAAAAATGTGATAAGGTTGGAAGACATTACGTCATGTATTTTCAATACAAATTGAAGTAAATTTATTCTTTTGTTCATAGTCGTAATCCACCTTCAAAGCGGTACTACAAAGAACAATTTTCGATAAGGGGGGCATCAAGAATAAGTCGACATGACTTTTAACCCTTAGAAGGTTGGGCTCCTGGAGTCTTGCTCAGTTTGGGGGGGGGGCTGTCAATTCTTCTTATGCTTTAGGAGTGATATCTCTGTTATTTTGGCACGGCTTCAAAATTTGGGATTCACTTTGTAAAATTATTCACGCTGAGCATATACGAAAATTAAAACTATGTGAATTTTAGAACTGCTCATGTACGTTGAAATGTTGAGGTCACTTATCAGTGTTATTTGTAGCATGAGTTTGCACATTATTTTTTGGTAGAGTAATGAAGAACGTGCATAGTAATGTTGTGATTAATTTTTTTTTACATTATTTTACATACAGCCAATGCCCTTCACGCTGTGAAACAGTTAGGATTAACGAGACATGGGCCAAATTAATTACTTTCATCCAGCTGGTGGGAAAATGTTTCACAATAGAATATGAAATATTTCAGAGGATGTGCTGAGAAATGCCTTATATCTTTCAATTTATAACCTTTATTCGCTCAAAATTTCAGCTCAATAGAGGTGAATAAAAGTTAGGAAAAGTCAAGAAATCTCGTAGTCGCAGCCTCAGTGGTTTTAGAGATACAACTGTTGATACAAAAAAGTTTAATTGACAGCCCCCGCCCCCCCGGTACCCGGTCATTTGGTCGACAGGACGTTTGGTCGACAGGACGTTAGGTCGACAGAACGATTTATTTTAGGGTTAGTTAACTAACCATAACCCTAGTCTAACCCTGACTCTAACCCTAAAATAAATCGTTCTGTCGACCTAACGTCCTGTCGACCAAACGTCCTATGTTTGGTCAAAGGGTTTGCATTGAGTCAACAGATCTATGCCTTAAGGTTTACGTCAGCTCCGGAGATCAGTAAAATATAAGGTTGTCATCTTCGGTGCAACAAGACCATTGATTGATTGGTTTAGTGAGGATTCGTAGTCCCATTGCTTTCATTTTGAGTGATCATACTGATTTTTAATTTATTCCTACAAGACGCTACGTAATGAAAAAATATATAACTAAGGTTGGAAGACATTACGTCATGTATTTTCAATTCAAAATGAAGTTTAAAATTTATTCTTTTGTTCATAGTCGTAATCCTCCTTCAAAGCGGTAATACAAAGAACAATTTTCGATAAGGGGGGCATCAAGAATATGTCGACATGACTTTTAAGGTTTACGTCAGCTCCGGAGATCAGTAAAATATAAGGTTCTTGTTATCGTGATTGTAAGCCGCGGGAAATTTTTTCTCTAAAAAACAGATTCCTGGGAAGCTAAACATTTTTTCCAGACCTGGTATAAAACAAGAGAAATTAAATAATATACCACTGTCTTGCACCAGTAGCGTAGCCAACGGAGGGAGGGTTCGGGGGTTTCAACCTGTCAAATTGAATTTACGGATGTTAATAGCCTACATTGTTTACAAGAAAAGTTTTAGCCTGTGATGTAATTTATCGTCAAACTGTGCAAGGATGCAAGCCATCTGCAACTGCTGAGATCGCTTGTTCGATCTAGATCAGGGGTTCTTAACCTTTTTTCCCTTATTACCCATTTCTGTCCAGATCAAAGTCCCATTACCCAAAATCTAATTTTATCTATTTTACCATATTAAAAATATAAAACAGCGTTATTCAGCAAAAACAACATTTAACGTAAAGAACGGCATCAATAGTTTCAGTGAGACATTTGCGCTGTTTTTGTGTACAATCGATGCAATATTGGGTGCGATTTTGGATACTGCACAAAGCAAATCTGACTTCAGATCTAACAGCTTGTTTCGAAGTTTTGACTTCAAAGCAACAACACTTGAAAATGCTGATTCACAGAGATAAGTGGAATGAAACATAGTCAACAATGTTAGTGGTTTTGCACAACTTTTGGATATGCTTATTGCTTTCCCCATCATTCCCCAGAATTTTCTCAAGCTTTCATCTTCAAAAGAATATAGCTCGCTCGTCTCAACACTAACTCTAAATGTACACTTAGCTATATAAACTACTTCAAACAACTGCTAACAGCAACGCAGCCATCAAGCTTGCTCATAAAACAACTGTAACTGAACTGATTATACAAGAAAAATCTTACTAATATGTCACAAAAATGAAATACATAAAACCGGCAACAAAAATGATGCGAAAAATAAATCACTATGACGAAAGAATTCTAAAAATGATAAAATATCACTGTGCTTGTTTGGTTGTTTTGAACGGACTCAAAACATAAAAAAAGCATAAGTAATAAAGCAACTTTACCACTTACAGAGCTCTGTGACATTGTTTGTTACATCTATAATTCTAAATATTCTGGTTCAGCTGATTACCCACCTGCTATCCTGAAATTACCCACATGTGGGTAATTACCCATAGGTTAAGAACCACTGATCTAGATTAACATCTAAACAGCTATTCGTTATACAAAACTTGAATATATCAGAAATAGCCTAAAGTAACTTCATTGTCTCAAAGCTTTTTGTTTGACACTCATCAAGATATATGACCTCTATGACGTTACATTTTCTAAACTTTGGGTTGACTTTAAAGCATAAAAGTTAGTGACTTACCGGAATAAGATCGTTTTTTGAATCACCCAAGGAGAAAATTGATAAATAATAAAACTGTAATAATCTCACAAAAAAAAGCAATCAACCTATGTCTCTAAGACAAAGTTTGACTAATTTTAAACAAAACTGCATTAAAAGAGCGAATTTTGCCAATACCAAACATTTAAATATCTCAGTCTGGAATTAGCAACAAGAAAACATAGAGACTTAGCTTTATTTCCGAAAAATGCCGAAGAAAACATGATCTTATCCTTTTACTATGTCACCGGACAGCACCATTTTACAGAAATATTCATACCCACAATTTTGTTAAAAATGCTCTCAGAATGCACCAAACTGAATGTAATTTTTCAAAATTTTAACAAAACACCCCCCGTTTCAAAGTTTTTGACTACGCTACTGTCTTGCACTGTCAATATTTTGCCCCCTCATTGTTGAAGGTCTGGCGGCGCCACTGATCACAGATAGGTTACGATTTTCTGTTTGGTTTTAATCGGGTTACAGCTCCAATGTTGCCTACTGTTGGCTATACGTATACAGTATAGTAGTGTTTCATTTTTTTTACGATTTTTGAAATCAAAAATGTTTGGAGTCTCTTATCAGATAGGATTTTGGTCACATACAGCCGATTCAAATTTTTTTTCGATTGGACAACTTTTAGAGGGTGCGCAGCCCCCCAAAGTTTGAAAACTTGAAGCGTTGGAAAACTCGCAGGAAGTATTCGATATCTCGGTAACGGGAGGAGATAGTTAGTCGTGTAATGCGTCAACTTGTGCTGAATGGCCAACTTTCTCTCTGCGCTTAATGACTTACATTTTACTACCCTATCTATAACGGAAAAAACTTAATTGCAATAAACTATTTTTTTCGTATTTTTGATGTTTTCCCAGTTCTACAGAAGCAATACGCTTTCCAGTAACCACAATTAATGATAGCAAGTTATAAAAGCAACAAACAGGTGGTACTGGTATGGCATAGGTAGGGCTGGATTTCAGCTGGAAGCTCGATTAAAAAGTTGATTTGTCCAGAACGGCGTTCCGGAAGCTCAAATATTTTATGCTTTTATTATGCTTTGCCCTGTAGCGTTAAGATGGTGTTTGTAATTTGTATCATTCATTTGATCTGTTATTGTGCTACCTTGAGGTAGCTTGACTGTCTTAGCACCACATCCTGAGTCCTGACGTTTACACTCCGATATTTTATTAATCCACCTTATTACGTCACAATTAGTTTTTTCTGTATTTTTCCACTTTTATTAGCCTACTAACTGTTTCCCGTTGCTTAGCACCACTCTTAGTAGCCTATGCCTTGCCCTATACAGAATAGCCTTGTATGTCTGAGCAGTCGTGGTGTCAATTGCAGAAATAGCCGCCAATCAGTTCCCGCATCTTCTATCGTCACTTCGGAAATTCCATCCAAGATCGCTTGTTGAATTCAACAGACTCGTCATTAACGCCTGTAAAATACTTGATCCACTACTTGGCCAGAGGACACAGCAATGACCAATGACACACGGAGAAAACGAAATCATTGAAGTGGCAAAGAGATTGCGCTTAGATGAACGCGAAGCTGTGAGGGGACTTGGTAAACATGTAACTACGAAAAAAAGATCCCAGAGTTCAAAATTTGATTACGTCACTAAAATCCATTCCAATTTCATCGAGCGAGTGTGAGCGCGGATTTTCTCAAATGAACCTCATACTGACATCTGACCGTGCTTCTCTACACACTGTAACTGTTTATACGAATGGCCGGCCCTCCACTGAGAAAGTTGAGACCGGAATTCGCCAAAGGTCTTGTGGTTTTGAATACGATAAATGAATGTCTTGAAAACGTGTGGAACTTGTAATTTTTTTTGTTATTGTTTTACTAAAATACGAATATTTGAATCTTACCATCTATTTATAGACTATGATAGTGTAACGTTACTGGGATTGCCGGTTGAATGCTTCTGACTAAGAGTGGCTGACAACGACACTAGATTGTTGGTATCAGAAAGTACATCTTGTATTACGCCACGTGTGAAGCGATCAAGGGGGATTCAGAAACGTCACTGACTTCTCTTGGTGAGAGCGTACCAGTCTGTTTTACCACACCAATCTGTTTTATAGGCGAAATCAGTCACCCTTGGCGAGTGCTGCCAGACGCAATGCTAATTAATTAAAACTTGAAACAGTTGAGAGTACGGTAGGCTAAGCAATTGAATTAAGATAACTGCACTGGCTGGTGACGAATATAAGACAGCAGTCGGTACATACGTTGGCCCCAGTCAAAACGACATTGATACGTAGGAGAGATGTCGTGAATGACGAAAACAGTAAGTTATGATTGAGGGTTAGAAACTGAAATTGAATACTGGGGCGCAACTGTGAAATCAGCCATGAGAGAAAACAAAAAAATTTACAAGCGTTTTTAGAGAAAAAAATTAAGCATGTATACAAACAGGTAAGCGTCCATGGCTGTCCATGTCCTGCCTCCGAAGAGATAGGACCTGACACCCATGGAAGCACACTAGAAAGGTAAAAAAAAAAGGTATGTAGCCTAACGGTGCGCGAGACAGGATGTTCTAAAGTCATACTATTAGTTCGAGTATTTTGATGAGGACGAGACAGCAGTTGATGTGGAAGTTCGATGATATATGATGAGCACGACAGCAGGTGGTAAGCAGTTGAGTTAGTAGTCCATTGATGGATGACGAGCACGGCAGCTGTTGAGTTGTGAGTCCGTTGATATGGGACGAATATGACACGAAGGAGGCCAGCTTGTATAATTGCAAGCTGTGTGACATGCAGCCATTGCATGTCGAAAGTGGTGCAAATAGCGGCACTGGTTTGGTTGACGTCGCGGTGTGCTTCTGACGTGGAGAAAGCTTGAAACGTCGCGGTGTGCTTCTGACGCAGAGAAGGCTTGAGTGATGAACGATGCAGCAATTGCACGTCGAAGGTGTGTCGCAGGAAGTAGCGGCAGACATGGGGTTTACCATGTTGGTTGCGTCGCCGGCTGTGGATAGCCGTATTGAAGGTCATCTTCGTGGAGGCATCTCGTGGTTGAGGTATGTGATGAGGGACTGTTCAACTCAGTGCAAGTCGTGAAGAACATGGGGTGCTGTGGTGTCATGTTGAAGTGGTCTCATCAGTGAGCTTGTCGTGACATCATCGTGGTGCTGTATTGAAGTCCCTTGAAGTCGTGCATCAAGTCTCGCAGCAATCGTGTTGATGGGCGCGTCTGAAATAAAATTGATACAAAGTAGCATCCGCTAGAAAGCAGTACAACGACACATTACGAAAAAATAGCGATACATGCGGGCATGCAAGTTGTTAAAGTTGCAAGGCATGACGTGGTCATGGCGACAAATGCCGGCTGATGATAAGTAGGAAACTAGACATGAAACTATGAGAGTCGTAGTACATGGGTACTAAGTAGGCTCAGCACTCATTAAAAAAAAGTGACAAACACGAGCATAAAAAAATGTTGTAATGACGTAGCATAACGTGGTCATGGCGGCAAATGCCGGCTGAGATAACATACATTAAAAAAGTAGCGACAAAAGTTGTTGTAATTAAGTAGCATGACAGTGTCATGGCGTAAGCTTAGATAGGCCTACTTAGGCAAAATAGAATACAAAACAGCAACACGAGTTGCGGCAAGATAATGGTAAGTATAACACAAGGTGGCAGTAGGCTTAAGTAAAAGAGTGTACAAAGTGACGTGAGCACAGAGAGTACATGACGTTGTCATGGCGTAAGCTGAGATAGGCCTGCTTAGGCAAAATAAAATACAAAACAGCAACACGAGTTGCGGCAAGATGACGTTAAGTATAACACAAGGTGGCAGTAGGCTCAAGTAAAAGAGTGTACAAAGTGACGTGAGCGCAGAGAGACATCATGACGTGTTATAAACGTGGCAGTTGTTAGGAAATCGATGCATAATAGGGAGATTGATAATGAGGAATAAGGGCGGCAATTACCTGTAGGCTACCGTACTAGTTACTTGCGACAAGTTAAAAAAAATTTATGCAGTGGATTCTATAGCAACTACAAGGATAAGGTACTGTTCCAGACAATTGTTCACCTAATCAAACGTCATATAAAAACCGTTCAGGTCTACTGAATCTTAGCGTATTACGTCATGGAATTTTTCCTAAAAATGAGCCAAAATTGCACCATCGTTCGTAAGACTTGTGTCAAACCTGTTTAAACATGAAACATTGGATCACCAGCTTTGAACACCTGTTTGAATTGCATGACAATGTCTTTTACTATTGCGTCACAGTACTGCGTACGTGAGTTTAAGATATTGCTATCTATTCTGGTCATTCGTAAAATTGTTGCTCGAAGTTAGTCGCAAATTTAACTGTTTCGCTTAGTGCTTGCTAGCTGGACAAAAATTCCGTCTTTATCCAAGTAATCTGTTCTGTAGTGACAAGTTTTAGTGGTGTACGGCGTTGCATCCCATTTTCGACAGCCAGGTGGCTAATTTTATAGAAATACAATTTTGAATAGACGTTTCAAAGGAGTGTTTCTTTTTCGATCATTACATGCAGACGAACGGATTCGGGAATCTTATGTTACAATTTTCTCACGAAGAGATTATGGTTTACCGCTGTGACCATAAAAAATAAAAGACGTGACTTGTTAGCTGGTAGGCCAAGAAGCACTAGAAGCACATAAAGAATAAAAGACGTGACTTGTTAGCTGGTAGGCCAAGAAGCACTAGAAGCACATAAAAAATAAAAGACGTTACTCTGTCTAGTGTTTGGTGCAGAAGCAAAAGAAAATTAAAGCCGTTTTCTTCTCAGTTGGTACTGAAGAACTTCAAGCTAAAAATTAAAGGCGTTTCTTTGTTGGTTCTGAAGGAAAACAACTTTGACATTCATTGGCAAGAAAGAAGATTAAAGACAATCGATCTGTGCTTGAAGATTCAAGTCGAAGAATCCAAGCAAGTTTTGTGGAACTTTAAGACTTCATTTATATACCCCAACAACTACGGTATTGTGCATTTAAATTATTTTTGTATTTTTTACGGTCATTGCAGTTAAGTTTGTTATAACTACTGTAATAATTTTGTGTGTTTGTGTAACTTAATTTTTTTAATAGTTAATTTAGCCCCAACATTTAATATGTCTACACTCGGTGGCGACAAGGACTCGACCGCCGTAGACTCGACTGAGTTTAAGCCTGATGATGTTCTTTGCGGTCGGGCAGGCCATTCTGGGGAGGGACCCGGTAACGATGAGGCTAAGTCAGTTCGAGAGGCCCGGCATCTTAGAAGGGATATTTTGACTCAAATTGGGGAACTTTCCGTAGCCCTAGGTTCTTTGAGTGATAAGCAGGAACTGTTAATTTTTCGATCTCACTTATCTACTTTGGAAAAGGATTTACGGCATTTCCAAGCTCTTTTGAGTGAAATTTTTAACTCTGCAATTTTGGCAGAACTTCGTGGTAGGGTAGATCCCGAATTTAACTCGTTGAAAAATAACTTCGAACAAAAAGTAAGTGAGTTCTCAGATATGTTGGATGCTGACATACATCCTGAGGATAGCGCCTCAAATGTAAGCACTAGGATGTCTAGGATTTCGTCTCGGATAGTTGCACAAATTAACCTACAGCTAAGACGAGAGGAGCTCCAGATCCAAGCTGAGGCCGAAGAGCTGCTGAGGCCGCCGCGACAGCTGAGGCCATACGAGCTGAGGCAAAAGCTGCTGAGGCCGCCGCGAAAGCTGAAGCGAGAGCTGCTGAGTTCGCACTCAAAGACGCACAGTTGAGGGCTGAACAACGTAAAGAGGTAGTTTTAGCTGAATATCGTTCTGAGTTGGGCTCCCGGCGTAGTTCTAAGAAGGGCTTTTTTAGCCATTCCAGAAGTGAACATCAATCGCAGTTTAATTTACATAACCTTTTCCAGGCGCCTGTTCAGTCTGTGAGTGGACCAGGGCAATCCACACGTTTTCCAGCTGTTTCAGGAGGTCTCGGGGCCGCGGCTAAGGGTCTTCCGAAGGCTGTAGAGCCAAGGCTTGTGAATTATAGCCTAACTCCTCCCCCAGAGCGTACAGGTCACGGGGCCACCATTAGCAGTAATGCTTTGCCCCCTTCACAGTTTTCTGCGCCGCTAGTTTTTGATCGCCCAGCTACACGTAATTTGGGTGGTTGTGAGAGGCGTGTCGCGTCTCCTGATTTTAACGTTTGTGAGGATCGTGATCGGGCTGTGCATGTGACTGAGCCCACTCAGCCCCTTAAGGGATATAGCTTGTCTTCTCCCGCTAAATCGAGTTCTCAACAACAGGATAGCTTTTTTGAATACCAAAATAGTAGGACGTTTATCGATAAGGCGGCCTTGATTGGTTACGATGGTAATAATATGCCATTTGTCTTCTTTAAAAATCGTATTACGGCCTTGATGGCAGCTTCGCCCTTTAAAGGAACTCGTTTGACTTTGTTACAAGCAGCTTGTGTTAGAACAGCTGCGCAAACGATTGCTAATTTGGTTTCTGACACTCCTGGCTTGTCAGAGGAAGACAGGATAGAAATGTCGTTAGCTCGCTTGTCCCAGCGTTTTGGAGTTCGTGGAGGTCTTTTCGCCGAACCGGAAATTAGAAAGTATCGCTATGGTAGCAAATTGAATTCAATCTCTTCCAGTGATTTGAAAGAGTTTAAACATGAATTGTCGCAGTGTCTGCTTTACGCGCAAGCTTATGGTCAGCGTGACAAATTGGAAGGACGTTTTTTTTGGATTTGGCTAAGCGACTCCCGTTTGACGCTAAGCAGCGTCATCTTGACTTTTTAGGTGATCAGTATGGTGGCACTGATAAGCCTACTTTTCAGAGTTTGTTTGAATTTGTAGTACGGGAGGAAACGCGCAAGTCGACTGATTTTAGCATTATGCTAATGGGCGATTCTGGTGAGTCGCAGCATTTTAAAAAGTTTGGCAAAGGAAAATTGCCTTCTTGTCCGGTTAGGCAGACGTCGGTAAAACCCCATCATAATGTGATTTCAGGGAGTTTGCAGTACTCGACTGCTGTTGGCGCACCGCGTGGTGGTGTGGCCAGACGTAGTGACATACCGGCATGTTTTTATTGTTCGTCACGTGGTCAAGTTGAATATCATTTTTTGTCTAATTGTAAAGAATTTTTGAGCTTGACACCTAAAGATCGGAGAGATGTCATTGTGAAAGCTGGCAAATGCTTGAATTGTTTGCGCCAGCATATGGTTAAGGATTGCGTTCATGCAAACAACTGTCGTAAGTGTGGCCCTAACAACAATAGGAAACACTATTTTCTTCTGCATGATTTTTATGTGACGTCATGTGATTCTCTAGATTCGATCGGCAAAGGTGATGCTGGTGCCAGAGTTCCTGTGCGTAATGTTAAGATTGGAAATGTTAAAGCAGCCTTTAATCGCGTTACTGCTGCTCGTGTTTTGAATCCAATGACTGGCAAATCGAAGTTGGTGTATTGTCAGCATGATCCTGGTTCGCAGTTGACGTTTGTTTCGAGTGATTTGGCGTGTGAACTTGGCCTTAAACCGTATGATAAAGCGTCGTTTAAAATGGATACTCTGGCTGGTCAGAAACCTACTTGTGCTAACCTTGTTAAACTCAACATCCAGTCGTTAGAGACCGATAAACTGTTTTGTGATATTACTTCGGTGGTTAACCCAGCTTGGGCTGACGATGTTAAAACTTTAGCGCATAAACAGGATTTAAGTGGTTTCCGTCATTTTCATGACGTGAATATGTTTCATTTGAATGATTGTAGTACTGTAGATGTACTGATTGGCAACGACAACGCTTATTTGATGTGGGCAAAAGAAGAACGTGTTGGTGAAAATCGTAGTGAACCGCATGCTTTACTCACTCCTCTCGGTTGGTTGGCTTGTGGTGGTAAGTCACCCTTAGATAAAAGCGTTGCAAATGTGTGCAGAGTGCAGACGTCTTCAGAGTCGGATGTCATCTCTGGCTTTCAGCGTAAAATTGAGTCTCGTGATATGGAAATAGCAGACCTGAATAAAGTCATTCAGGATTTGACTTTGCAAAATGAAACCTGTGAATTGTCTCGCAATGATATTGTGGCTAGAGAACTTGTCGAACCGAATATTGAGTTGAAAGATGGTCGATTTGAGATACCTGTTCCGTTGAAGGAAGATATTGATCTACCTAACAATTTTGTGTTGGCGTCAGATAGAGCTGCTGCTTTAAGGAAGAAGGCTTTAAAACAACCTGAACTTTGTGATTTCCTTACTGACACCATGAAGGATCTTAAATCTAATGGCTATATTGAGCGTGCTGGTGAAGCAGAAAATGTAAAGGGATTTGAATGGTATTTACCATACTTTGTGACGTCACAATTAAAAAAGCGCATTGTTTACGATGGCAAGTCTGAATTTCGAGGAACTTGTGTTAATGATGTAATGTTTTCGTGCCCTGATTTGTTAAACCCTCTGACAGATCTCTTGGCTAGATTTCGGCTGAGTAGATTTGGTTTCGTGGCCGATATGACCAAGTACTTTTTTCACATTTTGGACTCTTCAATACGTAAGCCCAATTTTATTGAATTGCTTACGTACACAGGCAGTACCGTTCGGATCGTGAACGAACGCCCTTTGGTACCTTTGAGTGACGACCCTAGGGATTTTACTGTCATCACCCCTGCCTCACTTTTGACCCCATACTTAGACCCATACTGTGCTGTTGGGCAACCACATGTTCGTGACCAATTAAGAAGGGATTATCGGTTCAATTTGTCACTTTCTCAGCAATTTTGGAGTAAATGGATCGATTTTTACTTGCCAGATCTCCAGGGCCGGAAAAAAATGGCTAAAAATGGCCGAGAATTTGGAGCCTGGTCAACTTGTAGTGGTGGGTTCTCTCCAAGACATTGGTAAACGTGGGAAGTATCAACTTGGGAGAGTGCATGAGGTAGTTCCACAAATTAGAAAAGGAAAGCCTGTGGTTCGTAGAGCTAAAGTTGCCGTCTGCAACTATGATGAGAGTACGGGGAAAGTGAAAGTAGACTACGTGTTGAGAGATATTTCGTGCCTCGCCCCCGTAAAGAACACTTAAGTGTTAGGGTTTGAGCCTGGTTTTGTCTGCGGTGGCCGACACTTGTCTGAGCCAGGAACAGTCGGTTATTATCGCAACCATTGTACATAGCGTCATTTTAGCATGTAGCCTACCTATAGTACCAATTTCATGTATCGTCGTGTATTATTCGTATTGCTGTTCATTTTGCATGCCCTTTGTATTTGCGTATTAACTTAAACGTGAGTGATTCAAACAATTTGTGTATCATGTGTTTTTATTCATTGGCTCACAATTGTCGTCAATTCTTTTTTAGTTATGCCATGTCAGACTGTCATAACTAGGGGCCGCTATGTTCCAGACAATTGTTCACCTAATCAAACGTCATATAAAAACCGTTCAAGTCTACTGAATCTTAGCGTATTACGTCATGGAATTTTTCCTAAAAATGAGCCAAAATTGCACCATCGTTCGTAAGACTTGTGTCAAACCTGTTTAAACATGAAACATTGGATCACCAGCTTTGAACACCTGTTTGAATTGCGTGACAATGTATTTTACTATTGCGTCACAGTACTGCGTACGTGAGTTTGAGATATTGCTATCTATTCTGGTCATTCGTAAAATTGTTGCTCGAAGTTAGTCGCAAATTTAACCCTTTGCTTTTCAACGTTTTTTTGGAAGTTAACTGCTCAAGGGGGGGCCGTTTTTGGATCAAATTCAATCAGCTGTTACGTGTTATCCGCTGATGCTATTTCAACAGAAGTTGCACTGGTGTGAAAGCAAATCATTTGTCTATAAGTTTGAAAAGTCATTATTTTAAAATTTTATATGTTAAACTTGATATTTCAATTTTTGCAAAGGTACCCAAAAACGACAATTTTGATTTAACTTGCCGCTATTTAATTACCATGCTAATCCGATTTCATGCAAACTTCTAAATAACAAAGAGCTCGATCGAACGCACGAAGTGTGTGTGCGGTGTGCCGAATCATTGCATTGATTAGAGTTTACGACTTGCGAGCAAATCTTATTGTAAGCTACTCACTGATTCTAAAATAGTTACAATCAGAGTAACATTGTTACACGAATTTGAAAAAAAATCAAAACTGCGTTTGTTGTCTTACATTTTTATCCTAAACTAATGCATTCCGAAACTCATGGCTAGCTTCTAGTTTTATGGAACCAAATTTTTCATAAGTTACAGCTTAGCCTGCTTGAATAGCTGTTTACATCTTCGTTTGTGTATTTTAGGTCTACAATTGAGTTCGTAGTATGAATATTTTTAGTGGAGAGAAGACAATTGAACATGTTGTTGAAATTATCTGAAATTTCTAAGTCCAAATTAGGTGCTTTTGAAATTGTGGATTTGTGTCAAGTCGCATCACAAATATCATGCAGGCCACATCATAAGTCATTTCGCTTACGGGTGTTTATAAACATGACTTATAAATTACAACCACAAAAATACAGCATTTACATCAACAAAGCTAAGTTGGAAGCTCACTTTTTATTGAAGATTGTGTCAATCAATTTGAAAATACATTTTTAGTCCGCCAGCGTCGTAATAATGCAACAGCGAATTGAGGAACATGCGTAAACAAAGGAAATGTGAAATAACCCACAGTCAGCAAATCTACATAAATTTAACGTTTACAAATGTTGAATCAATGTAAAAGGACTGGATTGCTGACTGGGTCCTTATTGTTTGAAGCACTAAAAATACGCGTAAAAGCGACAACATCAGCAAGGCAGTGATTATGTTTCTGGCCAAAAAAAAAATAACTTTTGACTTCAAAGATAAAAATGATTATAACAAAGCTTCAAAGTTTGTCGCAAAAAATTATACAGAGATACAATAAACATAATCATTTTGTGCCAGATTGTGAGAAGATTTCCTAGATTCTTTCCAACCATTTGCAGGATTGCAAATTATTTTCCATAACTTTATATTGCTAAAAAATGGCTTCTTTGTTGAAACATCGTGGCTACAATTTTATAAAAAATTCTTAGGCCTACTACATTGAAGTAATGAAATTTTTTTTGTGATTTTGCTGATGACGTTTTACAATATCCGAGAAGTAAAAAATAATAATGATGAATTATTTTACAAAACCGTGGTTTGCAAGTGCTTCACAAAAAATTGTTGGGGGAAAATTTACTATTAGACGTAAAACGTTTGTAAAAGAAAATTGTCGGTTTACGTATTTATAATGTTTATTGCGCTGTTATCGAATTATAAACTGCCTGTAGGCTATTGTCTACCTTTGTAGTTGCCGGCCAGCTTAGAGCAGCATGCAAACTAAGCGTTTATGGTATTTGCATCGTGTTATGATTCTCGAAAATTTCCCACAAGGTCTTTATTTTTATGGTGATATTTTGTGCCTCTTCTGTCCTAAACTTGAAGTTATTGTGCAGCACAATCCACATCGGTTTTTAGACTCAGTCTTCATTGAAAATCTTTTGTGTGATGCATCATTTCAAGTAGTGTCTTCCCCTAAACTGTTACACAAATCGCCCAGAACCAGGTTGATTATTATGTATCTTACAGCAATCGAGAGCCCATTATTGTATGTGTGGAATTATTACTGCAGATGTCTGACTAAATTCATGCCAAAGTCGAGCAAATTCTGCTTTCGGGATCCTTGCCGTTATTTACGGTATTTTTTGTTGATAAGTTTAGGCAGCATTTTTCCAAGATAAATGAAGACATCGGTATTGTTCGTCACTTAGATTTACTTTTCTCAGCATTGTATATTCATTCTTTGATCCACTAGTTTGTCCCACTTTTGGTATAATCGGATCGTTTATAAATGGCGGGTCTTCACAATAGCCGGCCTCTTATACATTGGCGCAACGTATTCAGATGTTGAATCAATGATGAAGAAAGCTGATTTGTTGTTTGTCTTATGTGACGCCTAACTTTATGCCTCGTCTACAGTACAAAATATTTTGTAATGTACATTGTGTACATTGTACATTTTGTTTGTAGGCCTACATTACAAAATATTTTGTAATGTAGATGAGGCATTATCATCTTTATTTTGCGCTCTTTGGAACAAAATACAGTGCACTGTGAAACAAAAATACAGGACATAACAACAAGTAGGCGACATAAAGCATTGAAGGGACGCCATCAAGTTAGCTGATACGTGTAAATGGAGCCTATTTCATAATTTTGAGTGTATCTCACAATTACTGTTTGCAAAAACGCTATTTCTCCGGCTTCTCCCAAAAGCATTTGCAGTGATACATTTCCTCAATTGCAAGTTTTGTCAATGAGAGCATTTCCATAGAACGTTTATTTCGAAACCAGGTTTTCGTGTCTTTATCCAAGAGAAGATTTCTTATTGTAACGTTTTTTATTCGTCAATGAATATTATCTGCTTGAAACAACTGTTTTGAATAGTTTGTGGCCTCCATAGCCTACTATTTTGATCGTGGATTGCTATTCTTCTTTGTAGAGCTGATAACGCAAAAAACGTTTGCTATTATTGTTTCTAATTAACAGCTTTACGATCACTGGCTTTTCTTTGTAGCATAAGAAATAACGCGCTTTGTATTATTGAGGTCAAACCAAACAAAGGAAAGCAAGAGGATGCTTCTCTCTGCTCGCGCATATCGATGCACGAAGCAATTATGAGCTTATGGCTTGTTATCGCAATGTAATCCATTTCACGCTTTGCTGGAAGTGAGCTAGAAATAGCAAAAATTCACCAAAATTTTGAATTTACAAGAAAACTACACAACTTTTAGCATTAAATTTAATATCATCAGATCCGCCTGGCAATTTTAGGAAAAGTCAAGAAAAACCAAGTGCATGGCGTTACTGTGCTTCAAATAATTAAAGGAAATATGAGGGGGGGGCCAAATCTGGCCTCCCTTTGAGGAGCAAAGTGTTAACTGTTTCGCTTAGTGCTTGCTAGCTGGACAAAAATTCCGTCTTTATCCAAGTAATCTGTTCTGTAGTGACAAGTTTTAGTGGTGTACGGCGTTGCATCCCATTTTCGACAGCCAGGTGGCTAATTTTATAGAAATACAATTTTGAATAGACGTTTCAAAGGAGTGTTTCTTTTTCGGTCATTACATGCAGACGAACGGATTCGGGAATCTTATGTTACAATTTTTCCACGAAGAGATTATGGTTTACTGCTGTGACCAGGTACCATCTAATAAAAGTTAGTTATAAGTGGTTGAAAGCAATGAATGTAGGCTACAGTAAGCTACTAGGTGATTACAGATACTTAAAAAAATTTTGTATGCAGTGGTTTTTATAGCAACCACAAGGATAAGGTACCATGGAATAGAAATTATTTATAAGTGGTTGAAAACGATGAATGTAGGCTACAGTAAGCTACTAGGTGATTACTGTACAGATACTTAAAAAAATCTGTATGCAGTGGTTTCTATAGCAACCACAAGAATAAGGTACCATGGAATAGAAGTTATAAATGGTTAAAAATGATTAATATAGGCTGCAGTAGGCTGCTAGATGATTAGAGATATTCTTAAAAAATTTTGCATGCAGTAGTTTCTATAGCAAGCACAAGAATAAGGTACCATCGAATAGAAGTTATAAATGGTTAAAATGATTAATATAGGCTGCAGTAGGCTGCTAGATGATTAGAGATATTTTAAAAAAAATTTGCATGCAGTAGTTTTTATAGCAAGCACAAGAATAAGGTACCATGGAATAGAATTTGTAGCCTAAGTGGTTGAAAATAGTGAATGTATGCTCCAGTGCTAGATAATTACAAGGACGGTAGTTAATTGCAATTACTTAAAGAAAGATAAAAAAACACATGGTAGCATTACCAGCCGCCGTTGAAATGGACTGAGATCTTGGTCCAATGTCGTCAGTTCTGTTGAAATGGAGTGAGGTCTTGTTCCCAAGTCGTGAGTTCTGTTGATATCGAGGCACCATTGTAACGTTAGTGGGATTGCCGGTTGAATGCTTCTGACTAAGAGTGGCTGACAACGACACTAGATTGTTGGTATCAGAAAGTACATCTTGTATTACGCCACGTGTGAAGCGATCAAGGCGGATTCAAAAACGTCACTAACTTCCCGTGGTGAGAGCGTAGATCGAAAAAAAGAAGATTACCACACCAGTCTGTTTTATAGGCGAAATCAGTCACCCTTGGCGAGTGCTGCCAGACGCAATGCTAATTAATTAAAACTTGAAACAGCTGAGAGTAGCCTACGGTAGGCTAAGCAATTGAATTAAGATAACTGCACTGCAGAATATTGGCTGGTGACGAATATAAGACAGCAGTCGGTACAATAGGCCTACTTACTTTAGCAACGTTTTAAACACGTACGGTACAACAGACGTTAAATCGTAGAGATGGATAGAGACACAAAACGTAAAAAAACACATTACTGTATTCAGATCCCACATAATATGAGGAAATCATCATATTGTTAGGGTTGCAAAATTCCCGGGAATTTTCAGAGCCGAAACTTTCCATGGAAATTTTGGGAAACTTTCAAAACAATCTTAATTTGATGTAGCCTACTATGTATAACTAAAATACTTAAGAACATACAAACACATGGTTTAGTTTAATAACTCCAAAAATGAATCATCACCAATCTGTTTTTGTACAAAGAAAAACAATACTGAGTCAGTTACAAAGTCGTTGTTCTAGTTGCTGCCGGTTAGCATCTCCTCCTGCTCGGCTTCTTCAGATAATGCTTTAATGACTGTTCTGGCAGCGTCATCGACTTCAGAGTCAACTTCAGCTTGAGTTGACTTGTCTTCACACGGCTCAAACAATGCCGTTTGACCTGACTGATACTAGTTTTTCTGCCCTTTCATTTGCGAGCCTATTGCGGACCTTGGTGTGAGTGTTCCCGAATATGATCAGTATTTTTTAAATATTGAAAAAGTATGCATAAGCCTCATTCTTAATTAACACCAAATTAGTGTTTATAATAGTTAAAGAAAAATAAGAAATGCTTAAGATAGGTTTTTGAAATTTTTTTCTAATTGATGAAATATTTAGCAAATGTTTTAAACATAATAAATGCCAAATGAAAATTCCCAATATTCCCAATATTTCCGGGTCCTTCAAAATTCTCGGAAAGTTTCCAAAACTCCCGGAAACTTTCCACCCCTTTACAACCCTACATATTGTGTTAATGCTCTGTCAGTTATGTGAATAAAGGTTAGGCCTAAAAAAACAATGGTTTTGTTATTTACACATGTAAACAATATTACTTGTGAGTCATTCGAAAAGGGGGGGGGGGGGGGGGGAGCTGCAAGAACCGGTTGGTGATTTCAAAGTGGTGCCAACAAGGAAAAGGGTTAAGAAACCACTGCATTAAAGCAATATTTTTTTTGTCGCTTCTACCTTTTTTCGACCTTTGCTATGTTGCTAGCAAAGTAACCATTAGCAGAAAGGAAATCCATGAGTGCATTACCGTTCAGATTGCGTTGCGTTGGCCAGTGCCGTAACTGCCCAGGCATGCGTTTAGGCCCGTGTCAATGTCCTCTTGGGTAAGCTTTCCGAGTTTGGAGTTCATGTCGCCACATATAAAAGTAAGCCAGTTAGCGGGGGTGGTGCTAGCAGTGTGAAGTTCTGCATAGAAATTTTCAAGATATTCTGGTGTTTCTCACCTCCCCAGAAAGCCCTTGAATTTGCAATAATTGGCAGAAAAAAGTACCAAGGCCGAACCGGACGTCACCGTAGGCCTACCAATTTATTACAACTGCTGAGATCTGACATCAGAAAAGCTGGCCTGGGATCCCTGCTCAGCACACCACATCTCCATCGATTGCAAAACATCGCAAAGTACAAAACAGAATGGAGATCTTATCAACCTTGTTGAAAGACTGATCGAAGCCAGCGGATGCCAAACGATTTGGCTACACTGGCGGCGGAGACAGTTACAATAATTTGCTATGTTGACGTATATTATTTTTGATATGATGGTCAGAAATAAAAAAACAACTGAACTGAAGCAATCCTTGATGTTTTCGGTCAAGTCTCTGCCTCTAATTTGATAAAAAGAAGCAACCCCGAAAAAACACTGTTCTGAGAAAATTGATGAAACACGTTTATTTTTACTCAAAACAAAAGCATTAAACTGAAAGAACAAACTTCGCCGAAAGAGAGGCTTCATTTGTGAGAGCTCTTTGTTTTGTCAAATTTTTTTTCTATATTGAAATGTTTCAATTTCCAAAAAAAACTCATTTTCGCTAAAATGTGGGTTACTTCTTTTTGTCAGAATGGGGCAGATCTACAGTACCCTTAGATGTTTTTGCGCCGGAACCCAGCTTGCTCCTTTGGGAGGACTCGGTCGATGATTGGATTGATGCGGGCATGGATAAAAGTCATTCGAGGATTTTTGAAATAAATGCAGCGGAGAGAAATCGGTCGATAGCTCCCAGTGTTGATGGCGGGGAATTATTCCATTCATTAAGTAATTTAAGTGCCTCTGAGTGGTGAGCAGTCCTTTTAATTTGTTGTTCAAGCGCCCCGAGAGTATAACCAGCCCCGCTTGATCTTGAAGCTTCTTTGTTCACGAAGTCATGCGGCACGCGCTAACCAACAGACCTAATTGGGGTATTGGCTCGTTTCATTTACCTTGATTGACAGAGTGAACTTCATTAAATCTCATCTCTACCACACTTAGTTCATTTTGTACAGGTGTTTGTGCAATGAAAGGGCTCACCATAAAATGTGCTTCTGTTACTTTTAAACATTCGTTGACTGCGGAGAGAAAAGATGCTCGTCGGCTGCGTAGCCGAGTGGTGAGAACGTCTGCGCGACGTTCGAAAGGACGTGGGTTCGACACCGCTCCAGAGCACGCGGCTGTGTCTCCGAGAAAGACACTTAAACGCAAGCCAAATAAAAGGGAGTAGCTGACTCGAAGACTATATGTCACTTCGCTGCTTCCTGTCGTCTGTTGTATCGCATCTGTGATCGCAGTGTACTGTATGTTATCGCAATGGGCGCAAATAAAAGCATGATTATTATAAAGAGAGTGGCTCAACCACAATATGCAATCAGCACCTTTTCGTAAAACAAAAACCTGATTTTAGAACTTGTGCTGAACATCTGAAGAGAGTCTGGCAACACTAGTAACAGCAAAAATTTTGCTTGTCATTTTCTAAAGTGGCTGTGGGTCTATCCTAGTATCCTCTATCTATCCTAGCACCGTACTTGCCTTGGCATTTGGCTTTTTTTGGCAACTTGTAAAAGTGATAGGGCATTCGAAAATACCTTAGTTGTTAGTATGCAATGTCTGAGCATTACAGAACAATAGGTCTTTTGATACTTCCTGATATTTGATGGACTTTATACTCAGAGATGTACGTATACGCTGCAAATTCTACGCCGCTTCCTTGCGGTGTAGACTTTTGGTTTACGCTAACGCTTGCGGCCACATTTTTTGGATAGTTTGCGCTTGAGGCTTCGCCGTAAAGTTTTCGCGTTTTTTTAGCGCATAGCGTCAACGCATACTTTTTAATGTATTTTTTTTGCTACAACACGCTAATGCCTTCCAGCGCTGCAGTTGAAAGAATGTTTTCAATGGGTAAAGACATATTGGAACCAAAACACAGCAAAATGTCAGATGAACACTTTCAGATGCTTGTGTATCTTCGTGGAAATTCAAAATAAAACTTGTTTGTTTGGAGTGGTTTATAGTTTATATCGTGTGAATGTTTGGCACCTAGCAAACAAAATGAGATTACGCTAGTCGCCAGTGTATGCGCTTACGCCGCCAACGTTTTTTACAAGTTACGTTGACGCATACGGTATTTCGACCGTTTGCGTTTACGCTGACGGCATCAATATTTTTTGTATGCGCGTACATCACTGTTTATACTGTAGGTTTACTCTCATAAACTGCATTTTTGCAATCTTATTTTTTATAGCATTTTTTTAAACAAAGTGGTTATTTTTACCCACTCGTTGCCATGGTTACAATCAGATGTTGCCAGAGTTAGGATTAAAGTTAGAAAGGATTAAGGTAAGGGTTGGAGTTAGGAATAAGGTTAGGGTTTTGATCTTTGCCCAGGACTGAAAAAAATTTCAAAATACAAGTTTTTGTTTTCAACAACTTTAAAGTTTTCTCAAATTAGGGCTGAATCCCTTATCTAGCAACCCTATTGAGGCTATATTTACACTATATATATGTATAGTGTAAGCCTTTTTTAAAGTTGCTGGTTTTCAGCCTAAATGATTATAATACAAGATTGTCGTGCATCATTTTGCGCACCATTTAGTTTCACTATAAGCGTAACATTGACCAAACAACCTGGAAGACACCTAATGAAAACGTTCACATGCTTATGTACGGTAGGACATAGTTGTACTTATACTATGCAGTGAATGTTGTTTGTTAAGGATTGAATTTGTTGGTTATTCAAGTAACGATACAAATAAATAAAAAGAATTTTAAAAAGTGCACAGCAGCTTTTGTTATCTAAATATTGTTGGCAATTATCGTTTCATATCCTCTTGTTATCCTAGTGTTATATGGAGCTTAAACAGTTTTGCATTCTATCTGTGAAATGAAGTCTAACTTGATTGAAACTTGTTACGACGGCTTTAACTACTGTCCTTAATGTGCATTGTTTGAGCGCATACCCAAAGTGTTGAACCATCATTTCCTTTTGTTCTTGAAGTGTTGCTTCCTCTCTTTTGTCCTACCTACTTGGTTTCGCTGAATGGTGAGGTGTTTTTAACATGCTTTGCTCAAACGCACACCCTGAAAATTGATTGAAAATGTTTGTTTAATTCTGTCATTTGTTTGTTCACAATCAGTTGCATCATCCAAATGAGCTATCAAAGCATATTTTGTCATTTTTTTTAAACACTTTTTTACGTTTGTGGTGTGTTATTGTGAAACGTGAAAAAGTATGTGGCCACAGTTGTGACTGGTTTGGTATATATACTGTTAGTGTTAGACCAGCCTACATACTGCCGAAAGATGTAGCAAACATTCCAGACAAGCTCATGCCTCAACTTTAAACAACCTGGCTAGAATTGCCAAAGCACTATCCAACTCGCCATATTTGTTTCAAGAGATTCAGTAAAGCCAACTTTTGGAATTTTAACAAAGGTGGCTTTGCATTTGCATACACAGCTCAAAACCGGCAGGTTTCTGATAATATTATTTAAAAAAAGCATCAACAACTTTAACAAAAAACTGAGGGTGCCAGACATGTCTCGTCCCCTCTAGCTTACACAAGTGTAAGTGCCGCCCCTTGCCCCCACTTATTCGACATGTCGAATACGGTGTACCTATGTGTAAATATCAAATAACAGAAATGTTATTGTTATCTTATTTACATCAGTTTTATTTCATTTGGTTTGTTTAGATTTCTTGTTTAATCTTAACTAAAAACATCTGCAGTTCGGCATATGAAATGTCATCAAAGAATTTTAAGTACGTTTGCACATTGAGAGGTCATGAAGCTGACGTAAGAAGTTTATGTCCATTTACCCAGTCTAGTGGTGGTATTCTATCTTGTTCTCGTGATTTGACAGCCAAATCCTGGATACCCAACAGGTGAAACATATATTATTATTAGGCTACTAATACTATAAACCTATTGGTAATGGTAAGTTATAGAATATAAGCGTATTGCAAGATGTTGTGCAATATTTTTTTGCGAAGATTATCAGCTTTTGAACACATTTTTAACCTGTATTATACCGCCACCGGTATGTTTCTGCTTAGCAATTAGCATGAAACAATTTCTTTTTTTCACAGGGATGGTTTGCAATATGAAGTATCTACAACCTTTGTTGGCCACAAAAAGTTTGTGTCATGTATTGCAATTGTTGGGCCAATGAAAAACATTTATCCTAGTGGCCTTGTCTTGACTGGAAGCAATGACTCTACAATTAATGCTTATCTTCCTGATTCTGGTGAACCCATCATGACTTTAACTGGACACACTAATGCAGGTTTGAGTCATGCAAAAAAGCGACCAGCTTTTAGAACTTTTTTTCTAGCCCATCCCAGGCCTCAAAATTTGTACTTTTTTCCGGCGGTCAAGCATGTCCTACCGGACTTGCCCTTTCAGCGGTCATTTAATATCTCAACCGGACATTTTTTTGCATGTTTGCACAAAATCACACTACAGTATTGTGTAGTCGTGTTTGTAGAAGAAGATTTTCTACAACAGAATAACTCTGCATTGGTTGATGGCTTTATTAACCGACCCTGAAGTACACTGGAGCAGATTGCTTGCAAATAAATCAGTGCGTTAATGAGTCGTTTAATGACGCAATAAACATAATTGAAAACAACAATCCAAATTTCAAGACAAATGTGTCTAACACCCTCCCTTCTGTGCAGAAATACTATTTCTATCAGTATCAGCGTGAATAAGGTCGCCACATTCGCCTAAGCACGTGCGGAACCCAGCTGAGACTTGCTTCTTTGTGACGTTTCTTTTCAACAAACGATCAATGTAACGCAATAATCCTCATTGTTGCCGAAAAGTTCAGACAACTTATTTCAAGGCAACATTGCAAGGCGTTGAAATGATGTAAAAATGGCTACTTTTGCCATCAGCTTGTTAACCACGCCACTCTAATGTGATCTTTAAAGCAATTGCCTGTACTATTATTGTTTCAGCTCCGTATTTTTTTGCGTTAAACAAACAATTGTAACAATTCAAATTTAAAATGTATTTTTGCTGCATTAGCTTTATTTTTGTCAAGAATTTTGCGGCGGTCATTTATGACCGACCAATGAGTCGGCTTCGGCAGACATTCGAGTTCATTCCGGAGGTCATGTCCGCCATGACCGCCGGATATTTCGAGGCCTGCCATCCTCTTGTTTCAGTGAAGTAAAATTGTTCAAAAATTGTAACTGTAAAGTTTATTCTGTGCCATCCATTGATTCTTAAAATGAGTTATTGGTGTAATTTTCTTGGTATAAAATAGTATTGACACTTTTTCTGGCACTACAACAACAGTGTTTTGGGTTGTGCTTGGGATGTAAATATACTTACAGCAACGCGTTCAATAGTTATTCAAGATGTTACAAACTGTAACAATCCATCAGGCTTCAATCAATGCTTTTTGTTTTAGTGAGCAGCCTCAGAAGTAGCACATTTGGAATAGTCATAAGTGGCTCATGGGATAAAACTGCACGAATGTGGCTGCTTGATGCTGTCAATGCTGGGCAGTCAAAGTGTATGATGGTGATGAATGGTCATGAAGCAGCTGTATGGGATGTACTGCTAGTCCCAGAACAACAAGGGGCAATTTTAACTGCCTCTGCTGATAAAAACATTAAACTCTGGAAAGCTGGCAAATGCTTAAAAACTTTTCAAGGTACCTGTAATTACATTATCATGTCTAGCCTATTTTATTTATTTAAGGTTAATTTCAAGTTTTATAGTAATCATAACTTGTAATTATTGTTAAAATACTTCAGTTTGCAATTTGATGTATATGTTAAAATTTATTTCCTCTTACTTTAATTTTTTCAAAATTACAAGAGATAGATTTGTATTGTTGGTAGGCCATCAACACTTCAACAGACAATAGGCAACAAGGTAATTGAGCTAAATGAAATATTTATGTTAAAAAATAGTTGTTAACTTTGTAGTATTTTTATTAGATACCAACTGATTGAATTAGGTTTGTCCAATGCTCTTTTTTTCCACAGGTCACAGTGACTGTGTAAGAGGCCTTGCTGCTATTTCCTCATCCCAATTCCTTTCTTGCTCAAATGATGCAAGCATTAAGCGATGGAGCATTGATGGGGAGTGTTTGCAAACCTATTATGGCCACAAGAATTTTGTTTACTCCATCGATTTCTCTATCCAAACTTCAGGTTTTGCTATGGTATTTTATAAACAAGCAATGCTCCTTATTTCTAACGAAAACTAATTTTTCGACAGCACAAAAAAGATATGCAAAATTTGTAGGGAATCGTAGCTTAAGCTCTTGATTTAAGAATAAAACTTGAGCGTCATAATAATGTTAAATTCCATTGATATTTTTCATAGAATTTGTGTCAAGTAGTGAGGATCGTACTGTGCGTGTTTGGTCGACGAGTAACGGCACCCCATTGGAAACCCTTCCGACTCCCGCAACCAGTGTCTGGAAGGTTGCCATTCTCGAGGTAAGTGGCGTCACAATTTATTAGATTGTTTTCTTTCGAACTATCTTCTTCATTGGGTTAATAGCCTCTATTGCTTTTCTACTGCTGTGGTAATTTTTAATTTACCCAAAACCAATACCCCGCAGAATGGTGACATTGCAGCGGGATGCAGCGATTCGACGATACGAGTATTTTCGAGGAACGAATCGCGCGCTGCATTGGGAGAAGCAAAAGCGGCGTACGAGGAGGAATTATCAACATCAACCATCCCGGAGTCTGGTCTAGATGTTGGTGACATCAACGTCGAAAACTTGCCCGGTCCTGAAGCTCTCGAAAAAATTGGTGAGGGCACTTTCTTTTAACATTGGGTGTATCTGTAGAACACGTTTTACAAGTTGATATACTGAGACGTGGTAGTGAGTAAAGCGCTCGCAGCCACAAGGTTCTTGGTCGTCACTCGGTTAATTTGGATGTTAAAAACATCGTCTATGCATTATATTGGTAAGTGTACCCTGTAAGTGTAGGTGTAATAAATTGGATGGGTATGTGTTTAAATGAAATAAGGTTGAGAAATAATAACTAGCAGCCATCCTCTGATTAGTATCATAGGACTCGTAAAAGGAAAACCTTTTCTTCGTCAACTTATACTCGGCAGCCAAGTGTGGACCACCTTTAATTGAATTAGTGCAGAAAATTTAATTAGTTTTTCTGTAGATTTCTTTGGCAAAGAAAAACAATGAAGATATTAGTTTCACTTTCAAGCCTACGGCCTCGGTTGTCAATGTTAAAGTTTTGGTGTAAGCAAAATCTCTAACTGGTAGGCTATCTTGTATTATTTTAATTTCATTCCGATAACAAAACAAATTTTTACCTCTTCGACCTGTTTGCCAGGTCAATCTGATGGTCAAACTATGATGATCCGAAACAATTCCACTGTGGAAGCCTACCAGTGGAGTGCAGGAGAAAGCAGATGGTTGAAAGTCGGTGACGTGATCGGGTCTAACGACAAGGGAAAGAAATCTATGTATCAAGGTTAGTAGTCATTTGGTGTTGTGTTCAACAATAGCCTTTTTAGCGTCGATGTTGGGGCTCGGGTTCAGTAAACATATAATGGAACATTTTATGTTTCCTGAAGTTCCAAAAATCAGCTGTCAGAGCGTATTATTCTACCCATAAAATCAGTTGTTTTTTACATTGACATTACATCTGCAGACGTTGAATCACAGATTTGCAGATTATGATTGTTTTTATGAAGTTCAAACTCTAAAGTACAAATGACCGATGTGTTTAAGGCGTAGGCCATATGGCTAAAGGCAAAGTACTTAAAAATCGTTAAACCGATATGTGCTTCCTTTTGTGCGGCTGCGACTATCTTGAAACAAGTTCATGGTTTAGAAAAACGTTAGATCTATATACGACAAAACTTGTGTTTCATAGGGAAAGAATACGACTACGTGTTCACCATCGACATAAAGGAAGGAGCTCCACCTCTGCACCTTCCTTACAACCTGACCGAAGATGCTTGGTTCGCTGCACAAAAGTTTATTGACGACAACGATTTAAGCCAAGACTTTCTTGACCAAGTAGCCAGCTTTATTATTGAAAATACGAAGGGAAACACTGCTTCTGCACAAACAGACGGGTCCTATTTCGATCCTTTCACTGGTAATGTTCCTCGGGTGTATTTTGCAGAATACCTTTTAGATCTCGGTGAATTGTGTTAATTATTTGTCGTCATTAGCAGAAACTTTTTTTTTGCATCATAATGTATCTTCATTGAATCCCTGAATTACAAGTATTAATTCACTATGTAGTGTGTACGAGTCTTTTCATCTGATAACTTTCCTCTATTGTGCTGAAAGTAAGATTTGGGTGGTTTTGATTTTTTATGTTAGTAACTCTATCCTTATACCACAAAAGCAGCGCTTTGCGAACACTGTGGATAATATCACATTTGTGCATTAACAACAACACCTCTCACCCAGGACAAGGTCGGTACACTCCGGGAAGCGATACACCACAATCCCAACCTATGAATAACGATCCGTACACTGGGAGTGGACGTTATATGCCATCGTCTAACAACGAGCAGCCAGAAGCTGCGACGCCGCATGACCCAATGCTTAATCCTTCACGGTGAGGCGAAAGTGGGAAATGTTGCTGCGTGTGGGAACGATTTGCTGTCGAACCGAAATTCCACATCAGCAAATACCTTTTGTTTGTTTACGGAACTAAAAATTATTGCCCATCATATCGCATACAATTCTCAATGTCATTTTAAGAAAAATTAAGGGCTTTTGTATTAACACAGCAATACTGTACAATGAAATAATGTGTAAAATTATTTTATGTATTTGCGATAAAACAAAGAAAATATTTTAATTGACAGCAATGATTTGTTTTTGATGATGCAGACGCACTATTCTTTTGTGGCTTGTTTTTTTTTTATAAAACACTTTACATTTGTCAATTTCTTTCAACTTCAGATACGTACCTGGTGGTGCAACAGAATCCTCTACAAACAATGCGCCAGCGAATTCTAAACCGACTAAGAACATCTACTTTCCCAAAGTCGGCTTTATCCTCTTCGAAGCACGTAACGTCAGCAACATCTTAGGTAACCGATTTCAATCAACATATCCCTACACATTCTGCTTTGGTTTGATATTGTACATGGGACTACTTTTATTATATTCAACTGTGCTCTTTGTTATGAATTAATGACGTCCCACAGCATTGCATGCGTCAGTCGCATTCCGCGCATCATGTTTATCTTCAGAATAGATTGTACAGTGTACAGTACACTACAGGATACGATATACTCTTTGTTTTAGAAAGGATTACTGTTAAAACATGCATACACAGGCCTCTAAGCTTGTTTATTTTCCCGGCGACCTAGCATGGCCTACCAGAGCTTTTTCCCGACAGCCAAAATAAAAAATCCGTGAAGATGTCGTGTTTTTAAAAATCAGTTAATTGATATTATTGTGTTTTTACTTTTACTCAGGTAAGAACAACGCAAACAAGGCCCTGAAACATATTGCAGTTGTAGCCTACTTGAACCTGGACAGCAAAATCCGTCATTTTTAAAATGGCGGATTTTGCTGTCTGGGAATGCACTGCTTTCCAAGTAGGTGTAGGCTACAGCTAGTCTTTGAGTTTTTATATGTCGACGACGTTTTACTATAGTACTTTTATTTGCAATATTTCTCGTCGGCGTGTGGAGACTTTGCCTTGTTTATGAAAAAAGAGAAGAAAGTTTCGTGTGCAAACGCGAGTGGTGATAAAAAGTTCCTAATACTAACGGAGTGGAAAAATGTTAGCTTGTGGAAGCCAGCGATCAAACATGGCGTACCGGCGCGGTAGACTCGGAGGCCCGGGAGCTTAGAAGCCTGACACAACTATTTGTCAATTGCTTTACCGTCAGAATATGCTGCTTTGATGTGATCTCACCAGGCTGTGTGATCCACTTGCGTTTGCAGGAAAGCTACAGGAACATTCGAGGAAAGGTGAAGAGGAGTTGTCTGACAGTGACCTCAAAAGCCTGGAATCTCTTACGCAGCCTGGGAGTTCCCCGATTGAGACTGGTGTGGCTTTGTTGTGGAAGATTTTGCACTGGGAACCGGGTACGGGCGCACTGACATTGTTATTTTTAATGATTTTGCATATGTTGTGTTCAATTTAGCTTGGCCACAACTAGAGTTCTTATAAAAGTAACGCTGTTGTTGCGAGGACTTAAAAACCTAATTTCTGTTTGATTTTTAACATGTTTCCTCACTGTACAGTGCATTTCACCGACAAGTTGTATTCAAAAGTGGGCGATTCAATCAGGAATCTTTGAAGGCTAAGCGTCGTCAAAGCAATTTAAACTTTAAAATTCATGGTTTTAGTTTTGCCTGTTGACAGTTTCTCCTCTCCATCGAACGTTAAAGCTGCGTGAAAGGTGGTGTGGCATTTTGTCTGACAATCATTTCAATGTTGCAGATCTCGTATTCCCTGCTCTTGATTTGCTGAGGCTCGCTCTTGTCACTCGTGATGACGTGTCCGTGATGTTGTGTGATCGTGACGCCGAAGCATTGCTGGACTTGTTATTGCGTCATCTAACCAGTGAACAGCCTATCGTCAACAACCAGCTGCTGTCTCTTCGCGTACTTTCGAACGTATTTCGATCTCCAGAAGGACTTCCACTTCTTCTCGCAGGATGCGACAGAATTGTAAAAGCTGTCACGCTGTTAACTCCGACTCCTGGAAGCAATAACAACATCCAGACGGCAATCGCCACTTTGTTCATTAATTTTTCCGTCGCTTCCAGCAATAAATCAGATCTTTGCGACGAGATCCGGATGATGTTGGATCATCTGAGGTTGAGAAGCATTCATGGTATTCTCGTGTTTCTCAATTCCCAAGGACTTCCGTCTGAGGCCCTCTTTCGACACCTGGTGGCACTCGGCACGTTATTGACTGACCACGATGTGGCGTTAGGTGCAGCTCACTCCTTGAAAATGGAAGAACTAATTCGGAAGGTGCTTTCAAATCATCAAGGTCCAGCAAAAGTTTCAGAATGTGGTGAATTTGTACTGAGATTGTTGCGTAGCAGTTAAGAAAATTTGCATTGTGTAACTCAGCTCGATGATTCACCAACTCAATAAATTTGTTGTTGTAAAGTCTTTGAAGGAAATTATCAGTGCTACCAGCATCTATCTTGCTCATCAATAAGGCCTCGCCTGACAAGATCACAAATTGTTCATTCTTAAGCGTTGTGCTGATGAATTAACTTGAAATCCTGTGGTTTATTCGACTTTACACAAAGGAGAAAAGATACGTGGAGGTGGTTGCACACTTGGTGGCTCGAAAACCAAAGCGTGGAACAGTAAGAGACTGGACGTTGGCACAACGATCTACCGCATATGGGCGGTTAGGAATAAAATAAAGAAGTTAGAAGTTTGTAATGTCTTTGGAATCATTTATGTGATAAGACCCAGAAATGTTTTCTCTTGGGTATAACCTACAAGCTTCCTACGTTTTGTCCACAAAAAGGATAACTGTGTTTGCTATGTGGGATCGCAGTTTAGGCTACTTGCCGTGCTGATATCTTAGTTGTAAAGATTTGTCGATTGCCTTGTTTCAACTAGAAGTCGTAAGCACGAAAGTTTAAATCACTCAAGATCACGAAATTTGCTGCTTGGTTTCTTTCTAATGTTGTTCATAAAGTATAAGCCTGACCTTCAAGATCTGTTTCTACTTTTGATTCTTAGTGTCGTTTTGTTTAGAAAATTTTGCAAAATATACTTTGAGATTAGATGACTGATTGCAAAGTTGTATTTGCAGACAATATTTACAGCAACATGTCAGAAAGATATCGCAGTCACAGAAATACGACTTAGAAATTATTTAAACGTAAGTCGAACGATGTTGTTCATCTTTCATTGCTTTCATTGGCCCATCGGCTGCGAAGCAAGCGTTGTTGAAATTGTTGTCAGAACGGTTAGCCCTGAAAACCACACAGCACTGGTTAATATAACGGCAGATCAGTAACTTACAAGATCTTAGGCCTATCTATTGTTGGCTAATGTTAAAAAACGAGATGTACGCGAGTTACCATTCCCCATCGGCAGTGACGTTCGGTGGCTTAAACCATTGGGAAAGCAACTTGGAAATATGTTGCAGCAAGGTAGTAGGCACGAGGGGCGTAACCGTCGGGCGAAGCCCGAAGGCGTGTTGCCGTAGGCAACACTTCCAGCGGGGGGTCTGGGGGGCCTCCCCCAGAAAATTTTGAAAAACACTTCCAATTTGGTGCGCTCTGAGAGCATTTCCAAAACAAAATCTTTGGACTTTCCCAGTCCGAGGATAAAGATTCAATCAATCAAACTGGGACTAGTCTAGAATGTTGGCTGCTTTTTTAGACTGAGCACAAAAACTTATTGTCAATGTCATCTGTAAGCATTTACGACATGCATTGGACTGGTGCACTAGTAAAGAGCAAATAATTAGCCTATAGGCTAAATTAAGCTAGTCCATTCTTGAAGAACACAAGTATGTTTGCTCTGAACTTGTGATGTCAGTCTATTGACCCAAAGAATTAAAAAAACACTTGTGCTGTTTCAGTACTGGTTGGTTAATGTACCCTTTGGAATTGCATGTCTTATTGACTGTAGAATCTATGTTTTTTTTTGGTAAGAGAACCAGCTTTATTTTCAGCGTACTCAGTAGCCTATAGTTACAAGCCCGAAAATCACTCATGCGTAGAGGCTGTATTCCTTTCGCCTGAAACCAAAAGCAGCCGCTATGAGATACGCATTGACGTCACTGGGAAAGCAATTTTAACCATAACACCAGATAACACATCTGATTGGCTAAGCAGCTGGTGTCGTTTTGCAAAACGATTGAGGATTGGATAAAACGAAGGCGTTTTTCAATGTAGGGTAAGCACTTTTGAAAGTTGATTTCCCTGGAGCTTCAGTGATGGTTTCTGACAAAAGCGTTTGCGTTAATTGGCATTTATAGGCAAGAAATGCGGTTTGGTGAGGATTTAGACTACTCACAAGAGTTACGAGTAATTCTAGTCACGAACACAGTAATTTTCAAGTTAAAATAGACTTGATAAAAATAATAAGAAGTTAAACCTAGAATTCAGTCATTATATTTTGCATAGTTTTCGCTCAGGTAAGCACTGCTTTCCTTGCTTTCCCTCACCGATCGTCACTGCCCATCGGTGAAGGTTGTCTTTTAATTTAGGCTGTTTTGCTCTTGGGCGATTTGCTGTGGACCATATTTATCTGGTGGCTAGTAAAACTATCTATGCCGGTAACTAATGTTTGCTTAACTCTTCTTAGGTTTTCAATAGGACTACAATCGAAAACCAAGCACTGCTGGTTACGCCAAGCTAACTACAGTCACGATAATTTAGGTGTGACAAAATGTACCAATATATATTAAAAACCTTAAAGCCAAACGAAGAAACTTCTCTTCAGTCTTTACCTTTTCTTTGCCACTACGATCGCATTCATAGCGCTCTCGTGTGAGTGATTGATGCAAACTATAAGAACTGACATAAGAAGAAAGACCACCACGGATGCTGCCAATGCAATAGCAACAGCTGCAGGCACTGCCACAACATTCTTCGTGATGGTAGGCCTACTGGTATCGTCATCAATGGGGACATCGCGAGGTTTGTCACTATCGGATTTCATCACTTGATCGGGTCGGAGAGGACCGTCAAAGGTAGCTGCGTGTTTCTCGATGTAGTTGCTCATGTCTGCGTATCAAAGTATAAAAAATGCCTTGTGGAATAATTTGTTTTATTTAGCCTACAGCAAGATTTCTTCAAAATAGGCTGTAATTCTAGCCACTCCACGAACAAGAGATAATAATGAAAGTGACACCTTTTTCTGGTAGCACACATTTTTGACAATGTCACTACAGAAACCAAAACCGTTACAAACTGATCCTAAATATAAAACAAATTCTCAAGAAAAAATGTTTTCTACAGTAGGCTACTATTACTGCTTAGGCATAGGATTCTTCGAAAACATCAACTCATTAAAAAAAGTCAAATTTATAATCTTCTGCCTACAGCAATCTGATAAGCTACAATTTTTCATGTTTTGTATTTTTGATGGTTTTCAACAG
Source organism: Aplidium turbinatum (assembly GCF_918807975.1). Classification (NCBI taxonomy): domain Eukaryota; kingdom Metazoa; phylum Chordata; class Ascidiacea; order Aplousobranchia; family Polyclinidae; genus Aplidium; species Aplidium turbinatum. The sequence continues at coordinate 42,543,130 of NC_137472.1, read as the reverse complement.
GGGCGGATCTACCGGGTGGGCCTGATTGGTACAGTACAGGGCCACAGGTCCTGTACTGTACCAATCACAGGCCCACCCAATCACAGGGCCACAGGCCCACCCAGATTGACAGTAGGCCCACCCAAAATCAGATTAATAAAAAAATAACATATTAAGAAGAACTAATGGTAAAACATGACATATCTAACTGGGCCGTAGTTGCTTCTGGTGAACGCAAGCTGCCTTCGAAGATTCACAAGTCTGTTGTCGCCACAACGCTGGTAAAAACGTCGGCTGTCAAGAGCAATGAGCATTTAAGGGCGCTGTGTAACTGTTTTCTTGACAGGCAGATAACGGAGTTAAACTGCCGCTTTATGGACGACACGTATGGATTGATGAGAGCAGCGCCGCAGCGCCTCTTTCGCACCTGGATCTGCCACTTTTGGCAAAAAAAGCATTCTAAATGGTCCGTGTGCAGTGTGCACCGTGCACTGTATGGCATTGAGATCGTAGATCAGCTAAACATGCTGTATTCATTCAACACATCAGACGGAAAATGGATCGGGAAAACTTTCCTACATGGTAACATGGAAGTACTGGACAGCTGCCCTGCTGACATTTTATCGAACATGAACATTGTTTTAAGGACCATCATAACACTTCCTCTCACGTCCTGCAGCGTTGAGAGACTTTTCTCCGCAACAAACAGGATCCAAGCGCGCTTAAAATCATCCATGCTGACTGGACGCCTTAACTACTTTACACTTTTGTCTTTTGAAAGACAACTCGTTGACAGTTCGGATTATGATGACATAATCAACTTTTTTAACTCGAAACCTAAGAGACTCCGCCTTGTGTAGAAGCTCCGGTAACACTACGTTTTTGTATACTGGCTCGCCGTGATATTATTGGTGCAGGCCCACCAAGATATTTTCTAGGCCCACCCATAAATTACGTTCTGAATCCGCTACTGGTTTTCAATACAAGGGAACTTCAAGTGTCATGTAGCCTAAATTTTGCTTTGCAATTAGATCACGTGACACGTCGTTTACTAGAAAATACGAAATACTGTAATTCTATCTACCCACTTCTGATGTTAACAGAAATCACAACGGCGTCATTCTTCAAGAAGTTTCTGGTATTTGTGATGTCACTGAGTTTCATAAAGTTGGAATAGCCAAATGAGATTCCAAATTTCTGAAAAAATAAGTTGGTAAAAAAAGCAGTCGCTTAATGTAACTATCTCAGCACTTTCAAGCTGCTATGAACACAACAAAATAACGCAGCCTAACGAGAATTCATTTTACCCCGGTTGGTTTTTCCCAAAATGAACCACCATTGTCAGCACTGGTCATAAAATTCTGGTATTCACTCATGCGTGAAACAGCTTCGGGTGCTTGGTCGACCACTTTCAACTTGACCACTTGGTTGTAGAAAGGCCATTGTAAAGAGTCATCATTCTCTCCCTGTACTAATCCGAAATACATTCCAACATAACCTTTTGCAGATCTGTGGTTACCGTGAGGGTAAAACTGAAACAAATTTAGGAATCGTAACTAGCCTACTCCCGATTGGATGAAAACAATCGACTTTAAAAAAAAGAGTCTAGCCTACGTACATTTACTAAGTTACTGATAGATGTTGACAATTTTTATTATCAATTTCAGAAAGACCATTTGGAAGCTTAATTTTAACATGTTTACTACTTTTGCATAGTTGTAGCTGAACCACTGACGCAGTCTCACTTGCCGAATCTGCTGGTTGTTTATGGGCGCTTTATGTAGCCTAAATTGTTTGATTTACTAGGTGCCGCTGAATAAAGAGCAGCTCTTGCCCAGTTATCCTATACAGGTCGGGAGATCATCGAACTGGAGTGATTTTTACTGTGTTTTTTTTCATACGCAAGGAGGGATCAGGCCTACTCCATATTACAAAATATTTCATGAGTTGTTCTAAGAATCTTCATTATGGATGGTTGTGGTTCACAAAAGCACTTCTTTTTATATCGAAGTAAAAATTCTCCTACTTAAAAAGTGAATATCACTTTTCTTTAATGTAGTAGAACTAGACCCCAATAAGACGGATATTAAAAAGGTTGAGGATAACGTGATAATTTTGTGGTCGGGAAAGGTTTGCCTTTCTAATTAAGTTTGAACAGAGTCGGGATAGAATCATAGAAGATATAATATTAGCCTATTCCAGGTGTGACTTTCAAGATGTGATTGAAAAAAAAGTTTAAAAAAAGACTAAAAAGGTGCAAAATTTTGCATGCTTATGATGTGATAGATGTTACAAATTTTCTTACCAATACTCTGAAAGCATAACCTTCTTCTGAATACAACACTGGGCTGTATGCTCCAACTCCTACTGGTGTAGTTGAAAGCAATTTACTAAAGTCATTGACGACAATAAAAGCATCTTCGCATGGCTTGTCTAAAATGCTCATGTCATCAATAGCTATGACGTCGTCATTAAAAGAACCTGAAATGATTGAGATACTACGGTACTAAAATGTATTATAGTAGATGTAAAAATTTGTTGTATATGAGCTACTTTTTTACTGTCAAAGTTTAAGCGTTTGATTTTAAGTGATATGCATATTTCATTAATACAATAAAGAATAAAGGCTGATTAACTCATGCTTTTGTTAAAATACCTTTTTGCTGTCAAGTTGAGCATAGCTGAAAACCAGCTGCGTATCGTTAGTCTAGGTTGGGTACTAAGGGTAGGCTATGCTAATCACAATCCCACGTAAGTTATAACATTACAGAGTAGTCTTTCTCATGATGGTGCGAAATGATGCTCTTCTGCTTTTGAATTTCATGGAATGGAATAAAAAAATCTTCTGTAGTCCAGCATATGCCACTGCCGTGCCATGCCACTGCCTACGCCAGGGTTGCTCAACTAATTTTAACAAAGGTCCAGTTTGACAAGTTGAATATTTGGGAGTGACTATTGGGGAGTCTGGAAGTCGAAGCCCCCAAGCAACTAGGATAATCAAAGTATAAATTGCTTCCTCCCTGTAGAAATCTGTTTAAAGAAGCCCTGAAACGTGGCAATGAGATTATTCTTCCAAAATCTCAAGGTCCACCATCAACACCCAGAAGGTCTGGATTCGGACCGCGGTCCGCCAGTTGAGTAGCCCTGGCCTACGCTGTAGTATAGGGCTATAGGCTACTTAACGTTTGAAGTATCAGTAAAGGGAAATTTACGCATCACTTCACTTAGAAAAATTAAACTTACTTGCTTTTGCAGCAACAATAAGCTTGTAAGTGCTGGATGCTCTAATGGTAAGTCTTTCCAAGTTCCAATACTTTCCGTGATCTCCTTGAAGTGTCACTAGAGGCGCTGTCGAAAGAACCTCACCAGTTGTTTGATCAATTTGTCCGATGTAAACACTGAAATTACTGATTGTCAATGCAAACCAGTTTATGATGCAAACGATTTTTTTCAAAGATATAAAAATCGTTGCAAAAGAGAGGAGATCTTTGAACTCTGTTGTTTTATATTCAACCATGAAAGAACTAACATGCTTTAAAGAATTCACAAGTCAATGGATGCAATAAAGTACGGTAAGCTATTGGCGCAGCAAGGTTGTTTAGGAAAAATATATACAGTGCCAGATTTACCATTAGACCTAAAAGGCTGAAGCCTAATATCTCAAGATTTAGATGCCTCAAAATTTAAGATGCATCGCATATATTCAAAAACGTTTAAACATATATATTAAACAATAAATGTTTACTACAAAAAGTGCTCAATGCCAAGCATAAAAGTCAGACGGAGTGAATTACATTCAATTCAGTTCCAACTCAATAAAAACCTTGGCAGCCTATTTCGCCCTTATTTAAGATCATCAAAAGGTACTTACTCAAATAAATTTTCTTATGAATTCTTAGTTTTTAGTGAGTAGCCTATAGTAAGTAACTCAATTTAATGTAGCCTAAACATATATATTTGTAGAAACTTTCACGTGATAATAACGTGCAATTTTCTGGCAACCAGTTGTAGTAAAGTAGGTATTCATAAACAGGTCGTAGACGAATGCAAATTAAATTTGCGATGTGTTTATTTTTTACGAAAAGGAAGTCTAAAACAGCTTAGAGCAAGTATTTCAAACACGCGGCCCGTTAGGACGTTTTGGTGGTACCCGCGAAGCATCCTTAACTTTCAAAAATTAACAATTAAATTTCACTCTTATTCACTGTTCACTTCAAATAAGGTAAATTTCACTTCAAAATTGCTCGAAAAATCTGAAAGTGCCCATCAAACTTCACACGACTTCTAAGCTCTAGCAAGTTTAGCTGGATGTTATCGAGCTAGGGTAGGTATCGAGCAGTTGTTGGATTGCTTGTGTTCCAGACGGTTGTTCGCCTGGTCAAACGTCATGTAGAAACCGTTCAGGTCTACTGAATATTACGTCATGGAAATTCCTAAAACATGAGCCAAAATTGCACCATCGTCCGTAAGACTCGTGTCAAACCTGTTTAAACCTGTTTCAGTTGAAACTTGTTTGGACATGAAATGCTGCGTCGCGCTACTGCTGGCGTGCCTTTGAGTTATCACAAATTTTTCTGATTCATTCTTGAAGTTGTTTGTTGGAAGTCGGTCGCACATTTAACTGGTTTATTTGGTGCTTGCTAGCTGGACAAATTCTCCGTCTTTTATCCAAGTAATCTGTATCGTAGTGACAGTTTTTAGAGGTGCAAGGCGTTGCATTTCGATTTCGATAGCCGCGGGCTAATTTTACAGGAATACACTTTTGAAAAGACGTTTCGAAAGAGTGTTTATTTTTCGGTCACCTACATGCAGACGAACGGATTTGGGAATCTTATGTTACAATTTTCCCACGAAGAGTTTATGGTTTACCGCTGTGACCAGCGTGGTCATCCAGTTCATTTGGCTCATGATAAATGGCACAATTGCAAATGGTGTGATCTATGATATCTTCCTTCTTGCCGCACTCAGATCGCAGGTGGTACCATCCTCCATTTGTGCTTATTGAAACAAAACAATTTGACGCCTGTGTGCAGGCGATTGAGCCTCAATCAAGCTTTTTTTGGCAAAAAGCATTCCGGTTGAGTGGGGGCCAGTATTAGAGACAAAGGTTTCAAGCCTTGTGAAATTCACAATGCTTCAAAACAGGTTATCTGCACTAAGTAGAAAGTAGGCCAATTCTGTGTACTAAAAGTGACAAACTGAGGTAAATACTGTAAATAATCATGCAATTTTGAATGATTTTGCTACGAAGGCTAGAAATTTTTTTTAGTCAAACTAAGTATTTTGGATGATAATAATATGTTTTGTTAAGTAGCATACGTATTAATAATTATTTTGTTATTAAGAGTTGGTCACAGCGGTAAACCATAATCTCTTCGTGGGAAAATTGTAACGTAAGATTCCCAAATCCGTTCGTCTGCATGCAACGACCCAAAAATAAACACACTTTCGAAACGTCTTATTCAAAAGTGTATTTCTGTAAAATTAGCCCACGGCTACCGAAAACGAGGGGGTGCAACGCCTTACACCACTGAAAAACTGTCACTACAGAACAGATTACTTGGATAAAAGACGGAACCTTTGTCCAGCTAGCAAGCACTAAGCCAACAGTTAAAAGTGCGGCCAACTTTCAAACAATCATTTTACGAATGACCAGAATAGATAGCAATATCTCAAATTCACGTATGCAGTACTGTGACGCAATAATGAAAGACAATTATGAAGTCATTCCAACAGGTGTTTAAAGCTGATGTAATATTTCCTGTTTAAACAGGCCCAAACAGGCCCAAACAGGTTTGACACAATTCTTATGAACGCTGGTGCAATTTTGGCTCATGTTTTAGGAATTTCCATGACGTAATATTCAGTAGACTTGAACGGTTTTTAATATGACGTTTGATTTGGTGAAAATTGTCGGGAACAAGAGTTCTCATACAGACAATATTATATAAAAGTTATAAGTTCAATATTTCTTTAAAGAAAGAAACATTAAAGTACAGTATTATTTTGTTTGACCAACATTTCCTATTTTGTAGTAGGTTAATATTTCAAAAGATGTTTACAATTAAGTTAGAGTGCAAACGTTGGTTATCTTCAAATAGTTAATTTCGGCACTAAATTTCGTGCATATTTCTCGATCGCTAATAATTTACTGCAGTAGCCTATTAGTGGTTGTTTAAAATACTCGTATTTATGACTGTTAGTGTAGACTAAGTTAATAGAGTTCGGGAGCCTCAAAAGGGAACTAGCTTAGGGCCTTTCTTTATCTAAATCCGGTCCTAATTATATATATATAATTTAAAAATTTGATTTAAACACTTTTAGTAAGGTATTTTATTAGAAGAAAATACAATTAAATTTATCGCAATATTAAGCTTCGGAAGCACATCAACTCACGCCATAGCAGCATCGCTTCCAGTTTCCAAGTCCATGTAGTATCCAAACTCCAGGCACTGCTGAGGGAACCTTGATTTTAATCGCATTGAAACCAGGGTACCATTTTGACCACCAACATTTCCGCTAGTATCTAGTACCATGTAGGTGCCTAAAATTATTGGAATTAAAATACAAACTGCGCCATTTGTTTCCAGTTTTGATATCAATCAGTTTTTCTAAAAAAAAATTATAACATGTTTTTGTAAAATTTAGACTAAATGTACCGTATATGGAATAGCACGTGTTTTAGCGATTGAGTTGCTTCGTGTTACTGAGCTTTGCTCCGGTAAATGTGTTGCAATGGAATGTTAGAAGGAGGAAACATTTTGAATCTTTAAATCAAAACCAGAGTCACCGTATAGCAGGGGTGTTCAAACTTTTTCCTCGGCGGGCAAAATTTGATAATGCAAAAGTGCCCATACCACGGTCAACACTCTCGGATAATCTTGTTTTGCGCGAAGGAAGATGCATTATACAGTAGTATTATATACGATAAAGCAGGGGTGGGGAACCTGCGGCCCGCGTGACTGTTCCATGTGGCCCGCGTCAAAATTTCTTTACCCAAAACATATTGAAACAACAGCTCAAAAAGCATAGGCTCTGCATTCTCGATATATTGCGAATGGCCTTCTATGACTAGTTAATCCATCATAGAAGGCCATTTGTAACAACAATGTGTACGTCACAATGTGTACGTCACATTGTGACCGTCACAATGTGACCAGTTATTGTTAATCGGTCAGTTATGCCATTCGTGAAAAGTGGTTTGCAGAGTAGCCTACTTCTCAAATTAGCAAAATTTTACGTTGTATAATGGCTTCTGGAAAGAAAAGATTGGTGATGAAGGCAGAATGTTCCAGAAAGATTGGAATTTAAGATTGATTTTTTTAACTGTAAATAAATATTCGAAATTTTTAATGGCCGCCTGTGTTATTTTTCTCATTTTATGTGGCCCGCAATACTAAAAAGGTTCCCTACCCCTGCGATAAAGCATTATGCAAACTTAAGTATTTTGTTATATCAGTTACATGTCACTGGATGTGATAAGTTAGGCTAAGTTATCTGCTTTTCCTTTAGAAATTGAAGCATCCGGTAACCAAGCATAAAACATCACGTATGCTGGAGTCGTCCAGTTTTGGTCTCAAGTGGTTCTTGTTTAAGTTGAGCCTGTAACCGAAAACGTCTGCTCAGTGCTCACACCAATATGTTGAACCGAACAAGCTCAACTCTTTCTTTGCAAAACGTTAGCATTTCTGGATTTTTTTATCCGGCTGCTGGTAAAGAAGCACGAGGGAAAGAAGCTGCTGTCGGCTTTGGCACTCGACATCGCAGTGAAGCTGAGCCGGACTCGCGAATCTCATCAGAGTTTACGTAGAAAAGCGAATAGCGACAAGTCCTTTTCAATTGCGGCAAAATCCCGACAACGGTCGTTGAATTCCTTAGCAAGGAATGACAGAATCCTCGAATTATGCTCTTCAGGACAATAATGGTTTATTTCGCAGTTCTGAAGCAATAACGATTCTAATTTTTCACGCCGGACTTTTCTCAATTCTGTAAGAAAATGCTGTCTTGATTAATTTTTTTAAAATGCAAGTTGGTATGATTTCTGTGTACCTGCGGGCCAAGAATAACTCATTGTGCAACAACAAGCGCGAGCCATACAAAAACGTATCGCGGTCCGGATTTGGCCCGCCGGCCGGACTTTGGACACCCCTGTCGTACAGCGTCAAAACATTTTGCTCGAACCTTGCCCTTGCTTTCCGACAGTATTGTCCACTAACGGAAGATTTGGAGATATTAGTTTTCCGTCTGTTTCACCAATGACGTAATGCACCCAGTCCAAGTTATCCGTTTGTTCCTGCACGTATCCGCAGATGGAATTGTCATCGAAGTTGCAGAAGTATGAGACTCGCAGTGGATCCGCTAAACGTAACAATGCAATGAGTAAATGAAGCAGAAGAGGGTCATAGTGGGTGGCGTCAGTGGGTATTCGAAAGAAATCATAAATCATTTGAATGAAAACAAAAATATTGTATTGCTTTAAAATAAATGTTGGAATGTATGAAAAGTCTTAACAATACAATGTGATGAAAAGTTTTGTTTTCGAAAATAAATCCAAAATTGTTTTTTTTTTGTAAAGATCTATTTCTGTCTATGAAATAACTTGATGAACCATAAAGAAAAATTATCAAAAAGTAGAATATATTCAGAATTTGTAAGGCAGTAAACTCATTTTCATAGCTCTTGGTTTTTAAGAGTAGCCTATGCTAACGGTAGAAGAAAACTGAATTTCCGAAAGTCAAAACGGAATTATGTAAAGAAAAACAAAATGTAAAAAGGTTTTGCTACAATTTTTATCTGAACAATTTCTATTCACTATATGGAGCCCAATGTCAACACTTTTGGCTTAATTTTTAATAACAATAATCAATTTACAAAAATGTGATATTGGAAAGCTAGCCTACAAATCCGCAGTGAGTAAAAGTATGACGTTAAGATTTCTGAAAGAATGAAGTGACTTTATGTTTACCGCAGTTGTAAATCCGGTTGATCATTGTAATGTCGCCTTCACTGAAAGTACGTGCTTGGCCAATGGTGTTTTGGAATTGAGGGTCTCGTGTCACAATAGTTTTTTTCCCGTTCATGCTGAAATGAAACCAGCAGGCTTTCTTGAAAAAATGTACAATCAGTTGCGAAATCAATGTTTCTCAAACCATGCGCTTAGTGTGCCGTGAGAGATTTTCAGGTGTGCAGCAACGTTTTGGAAGTTTGGAGAATAACCTGTTGGTGTTACAAATCAAAAACATGCAGTGTAGGTACGCTATTGTAGCTCCTGTGGCTTTTTCTTTGCGGCATTAATGTGTTCTCCTGTGTCTTATTGATGTCGTATAAACCTGGAGGCCTTTAGTCCCTGTAATCTCGCTATAAGTCACGTGTGTCATAATTAGGAATTTGAAACGCTAGCCAAGTAATTGTGTGCTTCTTTGGAGTTTGGAACCCAACCTAATATTTTGAACGCATTCTTGTAATCGGTAAACCTTGATCAGGGACACTAAATTGTTCCATTGATTCCTCATCTATGAGTCTAATGAGATACTGATATGGCACCAGTGGGACAGTTTGAAAGTGTTTTTAGTACATCAAGGAACAGGTTGCAAATGAAAAATAAAACACTTTACATTACTTTTATCAGGGATATCCAGTGGCGTAGCTGGGAAATGTGCCGCCCGGGGCGGATTCAGATTTTGCCGCCCCTTCAAGAAAAAGAATGTGAAAATGAAATGCGTTTTTTTTTATCAGATTATAATCAAAATCAAAAATCGTAGTCTGAAAGTGCCGCCCCCATACGTGCCGCCCGGGGTGGTCCGCCCCCCCCCCCCTTAGCTACGCCACTGGGGATATCTCTGACATTTATGTGCAAAAAATTTTGAAAAACATTTGATGAAGTATCCCTCAATAAACGGATTTCACAATCCCGAATTAAATCATTACTAAGTGTTAATAAAATAGTGTAATGAACTCATGTAACCTGAAAGCAGTAGCTCCGTAATGCATGACAGAATTGAAGTCGTAAGGCACTCTTTTGTCATCAATCAGATTATATCCGTATTTTTCAAGGTTATGCTTCATAACTGCGCACAAAAGTTGTATTTATAGTCTGCATGAAACAAAAATTTTCGCAAAGAAATTTCATTCAAAAGGAAACGAAACAACGATAAACAATTTTGGTATGAAACAAAACGAAACAGTTTATTTTGAAATAATTATTTCATTTAAAAATATAATGAGCAAACGTGGTAAAGCAACACAATCGGATGAGATGGTTGATAAGTGGTGTAAGGAGAGCACCTACCTTCAAAGAATTTAAGTTGACATAATTTAGTCTAGTGGTTCTTAGCCTAGGTAAGGTTCGATTGAATCCTTGGGGTTCGATAAAAGTGTTCTGAAGTTTAAAAATTCAACAAACTATTGACCAATCTATAACACTGCTAATCTGACAGCTTGCTTGCAATGGACACTTTGCATGAACTGCCGAAGGTGTCATATTGTAGACTTCAAAGCTACAGATTTAAAAAGCAGTCGTTCTGTGGTTTACAGATCCACCATTTTGTCCAAGTTCAGATGAAGATTGTTAGCAGTTTAGTAGCCTACATTTTGTCAGTTTGATCGTCATCAGCGTATGCTCAAATTCTATGAATGGAGACAAAGGACCAGATGAACTTCAAGGGTAGGCTTGGTTTACTAGTAAGAACTTAGGCATCGATCAAATAAACTTTATTTTGTTCTTGCAATCAGGTGTCGTAACAATAACTTTGAAAATCTTAAAAAATAAATGCAAATTGTTCATTACAGTTTTATCACGATTCGACGTAAACTTGAATAAATAACAAGCGTTTTCGACACTTCACAGTATCTTCATCAGGAGAAATAATAATCCAATTTGCTGTTTTAACTATTAATTATATATTGCTGTTTATTATTGTTTAATTATTAGCCTACTGTTTTAACTTCTTAAAGTGCAAAAATTGCATCGTTTCGTTTAGTTTGTGTAACAGCAGTGTGCAGGGGCGTTGACAAGGGGTCTAGGTGGTACTTTTGGATCCGGGCCCGGAATATTTAGGGGGCCCGGATTTAACAGATTCCCCGCGACTTCAAATATTATCAAGATGTTAATATAATCAGATCTAAAGGAATTGCTTTCAGAGGTTAGAAAAGCCACTTCAGCCGTCAGATGGTAAAGTACTGGCCCCCTTCGCGGGTATCGGACCCACTTCAACTCTCTGGTGGTAAAATAGCCTTTTCAGACACCAAACAGTAAAATAAGAATTTAGTTGAGTCTAGTATCTAAAAGCATGGACAGTAGGCTATCATGTTTTTGATTGTTCGAGCCAGATACGGCCTGATTTGTCACATTTTGCAGAAGTTTTCAGGTTTTTCTAACTTTGGGCGAACGTTTAAATAAATTATTCTAAAAATTAGATTTTTACGCTTTCTTTATTTTTTCCCCAGATGACACAATAGGTTTTAACATCCTCACATGTTGAAAAACAAAGAAAATTTGATTTCGAAGATTTTAGTCAGACTGTTAATTTTCAATAGCAGTCTGATTTAGCGTTTTTCAACTTACTTTTTCCCATTTGCTATTGCTACCCCAAGGCAACAAAAAAGTTTTATGTCATTAGGAAACCGCAAAAAGTGAAAACATCTCAAAAAATGTTAGTCAAGCACTAGCAGTAGCTGTAATCAAAATCTGCAAAATGTGACAAATCAGGCCGCATCTCCAGGTGGCCATGTTCGAGCGTAGACATTACATTTATCAATACCGTACAATACATTGTAATAAAATATATTTTTCTTGTATTAGGAACTAGCACAATATCCGTGATCCCTCTTAGAAATGGTCCATGGTTCATATGCAGTACTGGTACACGCTTCGAAGAAACAAATTTTGGTTTCTAAACAATAGTCTGCTTTGCAGGATAAATGACTAATGTTTAGTCTACCCTATAGTGATTTCCCTAACCACAAATATTTAGTGAAATAATCCGAAACACGAATTTCAAAATAAATAGGCTAACGTTTGTTTAAACTTAAAAACTGAAATTTCACAGGTAAGAAGATTGCTATCCCTATTTCTGCTCCAAAAATTAGACCAAAACTGCTTTTCAGATTTCCGCAATCAGCAAATGTTTGACCATGGCCACCTGGAGATGCGGCCTGATTTGTCACATTTTGCAGATTTTGATTACAGCTACTGCTAGTGCTTGACTGACATTTTTTGAGATGTTTTTACTTTTTGCGGTTTCCTAATGACATAAAACTTTTTTGTTGCCTTGGGGAAGCAGTAGCAAATGAGTAAAAGTAAGTTGAAAAACGCAAAATCAGACTGTTATTGAAAATTAACAGTCTGACTAAAATCTTCGAAATCAAATTTTCTTTGTTTTTCAACATGTGAGAATGTTAAAACCTATTGTGTCATCTGGGGAAAAGAGAAAAGAAGGCGTAAAAACCTAATTTTTAGAAAAATTTATTCAAACGTTTGCCCAAAGTTAGAAAAACCTGGAAATTTCTGAAAAATGTGACAAATCAGGCCATATCTTTAGGTGGCCATGGTTTGACCTAGGCTCAAAAACCTTCCCCAAATCAAATTCAAAACTTTCTGTTTGTTTGCTGTAAATTCTCTTCTGGTGAGCCTAGAGCCCTAGAATGACTAGTAAAATATCAATGGAATCGGGAAGTATATACTGTAGCGTAAATACTACTATCTACATACGTAAGTGTAATACTCTAGCGCCATGTGACAAATAAAAGTTCAAAAAGCAATCGCTAGATAGAGATAGTAAGTTTTGCAGTTAGGAAATTTTAAGATTGTGCAAGATTTGTAAAACGATCATGCTTTTGGCATATCAGGTTTGATGGAGCACAGAATAACAAAAAGCTCTACGTCTGACAAGACTGACACAAGACAAAAAGCTAAAACTACAAACAAGAGCAAGCTATTGCATTACACGGTACCAGCAGCGCCAAGATTATGATAAGCGCATAGTGGTATGATAAGCGTATATGGTATGTAGACAAATTTTAATGCTTTTGAGAATATAATAATACACTTTGAACGGCATGTGTCATCCTCATTTTAACTGCACATCAATAAAAATTTGTACACAACCTTTATATTTATAACATTGTTGATGAAGTGGGCCTGAAAATAAATTGGTACCGGGCCCGAGAAATCCTGTCAACGGCCCTGGCAGTATGAGATTGATCGCATAAGAAACGTCACCTGGATGAACATTTGCAGTTTCGATTTTAACGTAATCATCTCGGTCTGTTCTTGATTGCACATGATAAATTCCGATGGCGTGCATGATCTCATGTTGGACAACAGCTTGCTTCTCGCACCCGGGCGAAATGGAGATTACTTGTCGTCCATGCTGAATGCCAACGTGCGACCAGCATCTGCAAAGCTTTTAGGATCAGGAAGGGTTATGCTACTAATAGCGCGATAACCAACAGTGCGTAAGACCATTAGCGCGGTGACTGTTAGCCTGAGACCTTTCAGTGCAACAACTTGCTAGCCAGATTTTATTCGATTCAGACGTAACAGTCTGATCTGCTAAGCAGAAGTGTGTGTGACTTTTCTTCAATAAACATCAAATATGTATAGTTTGCTCCTACAGTTTGCTTCACTAAATATTCATCTCCAACACTAAATAGCTTCTCTCTCGTGTAACATCACGTTTAATCAACATTTTTGTTTCATTTCATGGCTTAGCTATGGCACGCAGAAACTTTCATATTTTGGCCACATAATGATAAGCAAATCAATGGAAAAAAAAACTTCATGCTTGGTTTGGTCAGCGGAGGAAGAGAGAGGGGGGGGGGGGTCCAAAAACAAGATGGCTTGACACAATCGTAAATGACAGTGGAATGGGAGTGCATGAATTGAAAGAGGCTGCGTGGGATCGAGAGATGTGGAGAAAGATGACATATAAAGTGACTGAGAGTCGTAAACGACTAAACGGATGAAGAAGCTTAAAATGTGGTTTCACCTTGCTTCAAAAACTACGTCAATAGTTAGCATCGTTAAGCAGACGCCTGATGTACGAAAATCCATTGAAACACTTATATATTTATTCTTGCCTTCCAGAGATGTATATTTTAGAAATCTTATTGTGAAAGTGCAAGGAGTGCCTCGTATTAATTGCAATACAAAAAGATATTGTGATAGTTTGTAGTTTAAAATTATATCCTTTTTTTCCATATATTTGAATCAAAATTATTAAGCTTTTACCTTCAGTCTTAGGTCGAATAAAAGCCTGCTGACAAATAGCTGATAAATAGACGGCAAATGTCGTTTTTGACATTAATTCAACGTCTGCAAACGTCAAACCAATGTAAAAAAACGATTGATTTGAGGTCTGAGATTAGACATAGCGTAATTTTAATTGTTTTTCAATCTAATTTATTTCGAAATGTAATCGCATGCATTGTCAAAGAAGAGCTACATTTACAATAGTTAATACTTAGATATGAAAAAGGTAAAATTGACGGACATTTTAATAACTTTTGTATTTTCAATGTTGCTGCCCTCTTCTGGATAAAAATCGCAAAATTGGAAAGTAAATGCCATGTCTAATCGATTCCTTTGGAATTTTAATTCATTACAAAGTATCCACAAGTCACAACCGGTTACGCTGCCATTGCAACCGCTGCAGTGGCATACTCAGGTAGGCATTGGGCTTTGCCTCACGTTTTAAAAACAAGTTTCAGTGATTCAACAAAGTAGAGTATGGCATTCAATATGCTTTAGATAGCACTTTGAAAGCAAATAACAATGTTGTTATAACCCAAGCAAATACTAAATCTACAGCTCTATATGCCTCCCCCATCCTTCTCCCATGCAAACCCCACTAAATCGCCCCATGTCAGATTTGAAGTAGGCTAAAGATATTTTAGAATACTAAGCCAATGAAAATGCAGCAATTTTAATCTGAAAATACATTACGACGTAGTCAATTAGCGTAGGCTGTTGTAATTCAAAACGTAGCCTAAATCAAATCTTTAAGTTAGAAAATTGATTTTGCTTGTGGTGTAGGCTATTCAGTTTAACGATGTTATTGCTGAGTATTCACTCACCCGCCGTGTGGTTCAAAAATCAAGTAATCTTCTTCATCGGTTCTGTCAGGAAAGGAAAAGCAAGTTCTCATTTCATATTCCTGCCGTGCGTCCTCTATCCCTGATATTGCCTGAAAATAACTTTCGCGCTGTAATAACTACGAAGTACTCGCAGCTATGAATACTTGAGCAGGCACGACGTTGCCTAACGCACGCGACAGGGTGCAGTGCATCTGGGCTAAGGAAATTTTAATAACCATTACGTAAACTAACATCATTGAACAAGCGACATATTGATCAGTAAAAAGCTATTTTTGGTCTTACCAGCAAACTCAATGAGTTGTTAAATTGGATTGGGATGGTCGTGTTTGGCCAAAACAGAGTCTCGCTGATGACGGAGTTACGCGATTTTACGTGCCGTTGGATATCGCCTTCTAGCATGTCAAGTCCAAAGACTTCTAAAGTTATTTTGTAATTTTCAATTGAGAAAATTTAAATACGAAAATAAATTTATCAAAACAATTGAGCTATAACAGGGCTACTCAACTGGCGGACCGCGGTCCGAATCTGGACCTTCTGGGTGTTGAAGGTGGACCTCGGGCTTCTGGAAGAATAACCTCATTGCCACATTTTAGGGCCTCTTTCAACAGATTTCCATTATAGTGGGGTTCCATGCCTGTGCATTTTTTCAATTTCATTTCAACTTGATGCAAAAGTTTTGTTTTTAGTACCAACTTGAAGGTAAGGACCTATGGAACAATTTTGGTTCGAGTGTCAAGCTGTCAGATGAAAAAAAATAAAATGGCCGCCAAAATCCAAGATGGCGGCCAATTTCCAGATTTTTTCACATTATGCCTCGTAACTTTTATACTATTGAACCTAGAATGGTGATTTTGGTCTCGAAACCTAGGTTTGTATGTATGAGTAATTCAGTTAAAGTAAAATAAGCACGATTAGAGCAATATGTTTTCTTATATTGAGTAAAGTTCCAAATAAATGTGTAACAATCTTGTTAGTTCTGCGTTAGAAGTACGAATGACTGCGAAATAGCGAAGCAATGCAGAGTTGACCACACAGTTAGTCGAAGGCACGCAAGAATGCCAAATTTCTACATCAATAGGCTACAGATTCAGCTCGTATAATTTAGGGCAGTTAGGGCAAAACTGTCCGCACCAAAAAGATGTTTGGCACGCGAATAAGTCATTAACATTAGCACATAGCCACATAATTCGAAAACTGGCAGGCTGCGTTCAAAAAGTTGCCGACCCCTGGTTTAGAGTCATAAAGCAAACTCAATTATAACAAAAGGCTTGCAAAATTGCTCGAAAAAACTCTTCGAAGCAATACATTCAATAAGAAACTGGCTGACAAATTAACGAAGGCCCATATATTGAAATAATTGTATATTTTATATACTGGTCACAGCGGTAAACCATAATCTCTTTGTGGGAAAATTGTAACATAAGATTCCCGAATCCGTTCGTCTGAATGTAATGACCGAACAAGAAACACTCCTTTGAAACGTCTTTTCAAAAAGTGTATTCCTGTAAAATTAGCCCGCAGCTATCGAAATCGAGATGCAACGCCGTACACCTCTAAAAAACTGTCACTACAGAACAAACTACTTAGATAAAAGACGGAAAATTTGTCCAGCTAGCAAGCACCAAGCAAACAGTTAAATGTGCGACTGACTTCCAACAAACAATTTTACGAATGACTAGAATAATTTGCGATATCTCAAATGCACGTACACAGTAACTGTGACGCAATAATGAAAGACATTGTCACGCAATTCAAACCCGTGTTCAAAGCGGCTGATGCAATATTTCATCAGGTCTTACGAACGATGGTGCAATATTTGGACATTTTCTAGCAATTTCCATGACGTAAGATGCCAGCTAGGTTAAGTAGACCATAACGGTTTTTATATGACGTTTGATTTGGTGAAAATTGTCGGGAACATATACATGTCAATAATTGTCAATATTGAAAATTGTTGTGTAGTCCAGCTATTTCTTGCATGTGCACTTGCACTGGCGTGTGCGTTTTAACTTAGTCTTTACGCACTTGCACCGAGAGCAGGTAATTGTGCAAGAGCACTTCACATCTAGATGAAACACATCCTTGGCGAGGGGCAGCATGGTCCAAATGGGAAGCAGCTGCCGTCCTCTTCCTTCCACCCATGGTCATTTGGGTTCATGACAGGCATCATGGACATGTAGGCTGTTGCCCAGATGCTTGCTTGGAAGACACTTCTTTAAGATGTTGATCCAAAGCATCACTAGTTGGGGGAATTCTCTCCACGTCCCTAGTTGTCTGTGAGAACAACTTCATTCGGACGAGGTCAACAACATTGTCCTCATTTGATTCATTTGAGAGACAAAATTCTACAGACAAAATTCTTTGCCACCTCCTTCAACCTCGGGGATGTTTGGAATGGAGTGTCGGCAATAGTTGCAAATTGCTCCAAGAGGGACGGAATTTCGTGCATCAACGTGCAGCAGGATCGCTTACCCTTGAACTTGAAGGAAGAAGTACTGTCTGATCCAGTGAATGCATGGAAAAGGGCCATGGCTTTGCATATTGTCGTGCCTAGGTTTATGGCAATAGTATTCAGGGAGATCATTTTGGTTCTCTTTCGCGCCCCAGCTAGAAAGCTACGTATATTACACGTTGATTTTTGGTTGATTTTAGGTAGTATGGTATCTTAGGTAGAATTCAGGTGTTATTAAGGAGTTTGTGTACACCAACAAAAATTCACTTGTTTAAAAAACATTTTTTTAGAGACATATTTTAGCTATCATTTAGTATGACTAGTGTGTAAATATGATTCTAGAAGTTTTATCAGGGATTATTTTGTGAATATAACTCTTGCAAAAATAACACGTGTTTTCCACGTATATTACACGTGTTCAAAATCCTATGATTATTTGACTAATTTTTAAGGTAGATAAAGTAAAATCACATCCAGAAGAGGGCATACAAAAGAGAAAAAATGTTTACCCCAGCAGAAGGATGTTTTACCGGAATTTTTTGTATGTTGATTATATGTTGTTTCCACGTGTATTGCACGTTTCCATCTGTTGAAAAGTAACACGTGTTTTCCACGTATATTAAACGTGTTGAAGTTCTTTCATTCATTTGAGCAATTTTTAATCTGTGTTAGGTAAAACTACCTCCCAAGGACGGTATAAACAGAAAGAATTCTCCACTCAAGTGGATTGGTGTCAACCACGCTCCTCCGCAGTTTTTAGGATATAAGTTAGATTATGTGTTTTTGTAGGTGTCTTTACACGTTTTTATTACGTTATGTAAAAAGGAAACTTTATGACATTTTTTAGTCGCAAATTAATGTGATCTTTTAACAATAGTTCTCAGTGTAAATTTAAGTGGTCTCGCTTACTGATATTAAACAATTACTTACTAAGGTTTGGTACGGTAGCCACTTTAACAAGTCGAAATTCTGCCACTAAAAATGACTAGAATGAAACCGCCAACCAACCATAAGCTCCGGTTTAAGTGACGTAAAAATGGCGAAAAGAAGATGATAGAAAGCAAATTAAGTGATGGATTTTTTGTCAGCTGGTTGGCTTAGGGGTTAAGGTTAGGGCTAGAAAGTAGTCATTTCATTGACGCGGGTTCGATTCCCACCACTGCTATTTCTCTTTTTCTTCTCTAATTCCAAATAAAGTTCAAAACAAGCATTAACTCTCCGAATGAGTGCTAGAAGGGTCACAATTGGACAGTAGCCTCTTATAACAATATGTGTTATACAAATGTGTTAAATAAATACAAATGTGTTAAATTGTTGATTTCAGATACGGTACGCGGAAATTAGGTAAAATGTGGGTGTAAAAACACGTAAAATTCACCACCAAATATACGTGTAATACACGTGAAATAGTGTCGACACTTCTACGTGTATTATACGTGAAAATTAACCTATAATACACGACCCAAGGAACGTAGAATCTACGTGTCAGATACGAGGAAATTAGGTGTAATGTGGGTGTAAAACACGTAAAATCCACCACCAAATATACGTGTAATACACGTGAAATAGTGTCGACACTTATACGTGTATTATACGTGAAAATTAACGTATAATACACGACCCAAGGAACGTAGAATCTACGTGTCAGATACGAGGAAATTAGGTGTAATGCGGGTGTAAAACACGTAAAATCCACCACCAAATATACGTGTAATACACGTGAAATAGTGTCGACACATATGCGTGTATTATACGTGAAAATTAACGTATAATACACGACCCAAGGAACGTAGAATCTACGTGTCAGATACGAGGAAATTAGGTGTAATGCGGGTGTAAAACACGTAAAATCCACCACCAAATATACGTGTAATACACGTGAAATAGTGTCGACACATATGCGTGTATTATACGTGAAAATTAACGTATAATACACGACCCAAGGTACATAGAATCTACGTGTCAGATACGAGGAAATTAGGTGTAATGCGGGTGTAAAACACGTAAAATCCACCATCAAATATACGTAGAAAACACGTGTATTAGTGTTGACAGATACGAGGAAATTAGGTGTAATGCGGGCGTAAAACACGTAAAATCCACCACCAAATATACGTGTAATACACGTGAAATAGTGTCGACACATATGCGTGTATTATACGTGAAAATTAACGTATAATACACGAACCAAGGTACGTAGAATCTACGTGTAATACACGTGAAATTTCTAGCTGTGTCCCGCTTTGAATGAGATCCAAATTTCTGCTGCCGTGTTCAGGGCCTTTATGCGATGAAAGTTACTCAGAAGGATTACGACAACATCTGTGTCTCCAGTATACACCATCCCAATTGACGAAGATTGGAGTGCGTGGAGGAGATGTACTAAAACACGCGTGTCAGCTTCCTCATGGTTGCATTGATTCATTGGTGGACCGTTCCCAACATGGTGGACTTGATCACCTGCAGTGATGTAGACATTCTTGTCATTTGGGAACTCTTCTTCTGTTATCTTCGACAGGAATGTGAACAGTTCCTTCTTGTTCAACATTGAACATTCGCTAGAAACTTCTGCCAATTTCCTGGGATTTTAGCAGTACCAGATACGCGCTGTCGGATGCCTGTTTCTCGTTTTTCCCTTGTGCCTCCTTTGATCGTCAGTGCACGATACTGGACTGGTCCCAGACAATGTCTACTCTTGTCGATCGGTTCAAGTCATGGTGAACTCTTGGGCAAAATACCTTGTCGAAGTATGAATCAAAGGTCTTGCTTTGGACAGTTGTACCAGGAAGTGAGTGTATCAGTACTCCACCGTCAATAATAATGAAGTCGTAAACATCTGGTGCAAGTAACTCCTCGTCGACAGAAATTGCGCTACTTGCAAAGTTCCCCCCACGGCTGTCTAATACAAGAAAAGCTTGCCCAAAAAGCTCTGGGTGACGTTTGAAGTACTTCCTTTTCAGCTTAATTGCTGACTTTTTTGTGTTTTCTTCTCATGGAAGAACACTAACTTGTTGCGCTTGATCGGCGCTGTAAAAGGTGTGTCATTGGAGTCTCTGTCTGAAGTTATTGTACTGTTCTTGTCCCAAAGACTCGACTTTATGGACAGATACAGCAGCAACCGCCGACTCACACATCTTGTCATCTAATGTAACCATGTCTCCACTGAACTCCTCAAAAGGATTTCTACTGCTCAGCAACACCTCAGTCAGGTCTTTAACATGGCGCAGAAATCGGTGCTGAGATGTACATCCTTCTTCATGATGAGGGAGTTCTTCTTCATCATCGTCGTCGTGAGCATTTACACCACTGAACTCCTCAACGACACGGCTGATTTCTGGGCCAGTCAATATCCAGCGTTCTAACATGTCACGATTTTCAGTGAGACCAATAATGCCACCAACTCCTTTCACCCTTTTGTTGGCTTGCTCGTGTGCTTGATCGATAGGTAAGGATGAGAAATTGCTTTGATTTATTGTCCAGTGTCCCATATTAAATTCTTCCTGGATGCTAAGTGGAAGACCTTTCAGGTCTCGGATAAAAATTGGAATCCACCTTGCGTAATTGTGGTGGTCTAGAGCAGAGGTCACCAAACTACGGCCCGCGGGCCGTGACCGGCCCGCAAACTGATTTCATCCGGCCCGCCACGTGCTGCGGAAAAACAGCTGCACTGCAACTGTTAAGGAAGAAAGTTACCAAAGGGGTGTTCTTCCCGGCCATCAGCACAAGGCTGATCACTCGCTAGTAGGCCTACAGCGAGCAGCAGCAACGCTTCGCTAACCATAACGGTGTAGCTTCCACGCTAGCCATAAAGTTTATTGGACTTACCGTTCACTTACTTACCGTTCCAACTTATCGTTTATTGGAGGTCTTTATGGCTAGCGTGGAAGCTACACCGTTATGGTTAGCGAAGCGTTACTGCTGCTCGCTGTACTAGCGAGTGATCAGCCTTGTGCTGATGTCCGGGAAGAACACCCCTTCTTCACATGTCCTACCCCTGGCACCTGCTGGTTTTGTTGGCTCTTTTCCTTCCACAAGGATAAGAGTTAAACTGACTGGTAAAGCGGCGGTCGATTACCCAAGTGGCCCACGGTGCGATACTGATGAGCCCAGCCTCATGGGCGAAACACGTGTCTATCGCTGTCTATTCGATGCTACAATCGGCTGCCCAGAAACCTAAAGTTACCAAACTTTTTGCAATGGACGCTGCTGTTTAACGTTAGGCCACCACAAATGGGGACAGCCTAAACCAAATTTGGAGATGTAATGTGTTTTCAAGAGCTCGATGCCCTGTAGTGTATCACAGCAGGGGATAACTTTTCCAGCAACCTTTCGATTTTTATCACAACTTTGCTATTCCACCGCTGACTTTGTTATTTACTGTGCTCAATTCAAGTCAATGAAGATTTTAAATAGCTGTATATCTTTTCGCAATTTGTATCCGGCCCGCAGCTGTTAATCTCGCAGCAATCCGGCCCTCAGAGAAAAAAGTTTGGTGACCCCTGGTCTAGAGCAAAGAACAGACGTTGGTTCAACGTCAAGAAACAGAGTCGACAAAATGTAAGATTTTGCTGACGCTTAAATAAACGACCAAACGAAGCGGCGTTCACAAACAACAGTGCAATGGGCATTATGTAGCTGGTTTAGCATCAAAACAAACCAGTCAGTTGAGGTCAGTTGCCTAAAAAAGTCTGTTTATGGCACAAATTATCTGCAGGGATTATCAATCAGTGGGGACATTCTCTTTAAATGCTAGAAACAAAGGAAATAATTTGTTTTCCTTGCTATGACTCGAAGTTACTTAGACATCGACTTCCGATTTCGAAACTAAAAAACAATGATGTAATAAGGGTGCGAACAATAAACGTAACATTGACATAGACACCAAAATCACCACTCTGTGCTCCAATCATGTTTATTTGATTTTTATCGAATTACTCATACATACAAACCTAAGTTTAGAGAACACAATCACCATTTTGGGTTCAATAGTACAAAAGTTACGAAGCATAATGTGAAAAAATCTGGAAATTGGCCGCCATCTAGGATTTTGGCGGCCATTTTGTTTTTTTTTCATCTGACAGCTTGACACTCGGACCAAAATTGTTTTATAGGTCCTTACTTTCAAACTGGTACTGAAAACGAAACTTTTGCATCAAGTTGAAATGACTGAGTGCCTGGGAACCCCACTATTAGGGAAAAGCAATTTTTTGTAATTATCCAAGGAGCTGGGGTTTTCGCCCCCAGACCCCCCAACGCTTTGCCGTCTTCTCTGAATTGCGATCCACACAGCTACACTACAAAGATACACAATACACTTTTTTCTTTTTGTATTTCTTTGTTTGTGTCAGACAAAAATCCAAGTCGTGTTGCATACTACCTAAAAAGTGTTTCGGTGCTTGTAGGCTATGATTGTTTAATTTTCGTGGTTGCTTATGAAATATTCACCGGATCGCAAAAATATTCAACTTGTCAAAATGGACCTTTGTTAACATTAGTTGAGTAGCCCTGAGCTATAATAACAACTTCGCACTAGAGCAGCCTAGTACTGAAATATACTGTATGGCTAACTATAGTATGCGCAGAAAACAGCTGAATTTTATATAAACTGTGTCACATGCTAAACATTTAAGATGGACTAGAACTGGGAATAGCAATGTTTACAATTCATCATAATAAATTTTTAAAACAAATTGAAAAGATGTTCACCTAATCAAAAAACATGCATAAGTATTCAACCAGAAAATCACCATTAGTTTAACAACAAGGTAAAACCTCTACAGAAGCTGCCCTGAGAAGATTTGCATCAAACATGTTGGAGCAACGTTGTAAGCATTACAATGTTGTCTTTTTATTTATTGAAATTAAAATAACGTGAGCAACTCGTGTTAGAATATTAAAGCTGATTCATGATATTGCTTGCATTTAGAACTGATGCACTGCACTAATTCATGGATATTGCGCTTTCGTCCTTTTTTGTTGTTTGTTTTTTTTTTGTGTTTGCTTTGATCTGTCTTTGGCTTCGATTCATTATTCACTGGTCAACACAATTTTTGGATTGACAAAGATAAGAGGAGTCGGTGGTGAAGCTGAAGATTTTCAAGAGTGGAGAATCCGAAAATAAAGTATGTTTTCCTGTATCAAATCTGCTTTTTCTCGTTTCTTGTTTACTGAAAACTATTAAATTTAGCCTAAAAACAATTTTTTTGTTCATGCACCAGAAAGTTGGTTTTAAATTGTTGATCTGTATTATTATTAGTGCTAATACTTTATTTCGTTGTTTTCCATACTAACACACAGTAAAATATCTTACTGTGTGTGAGGGCGGGCACATTCACTTAGAATCTTAGTCTTGATGACTACATTGGTTAGCAACCACAAACTAACAAGGTGTAACGCGGTGTCACTTTAACATGAATAAAACTTCTATACAGTAATACACATGCGTTTTACACACTGTTGTTTTTACGGCGTAGGCTACTTATTGTAGAATTGCATTGAAATAAAAAGCTAAATTTTCTGACGCCGATAGCTCAGCTAAGCGCCCGGTTTCGTAAACGAAAAATGACAAGATCAAGCAACACGTGTTTAAATCTCTAGCTACGCGCTTGAGCAAATCGCTTCAGCTCTGTATTCAACGACACCTAATGGTTGTGTGGAATAATTTAGGCAAAGGCGTTTCAACCAACGGAAACATCATTCCGCCAATCTAGGTGACTAGGTCTGCGTCAGTGTCTCAAAAGCTTTTACAAGAATGTGAAACTGCCAGGATTAAACTTCCAAAGAGGATTTATCAGTCAGAGGATAATGATTCCCACAATCCACCAATTTAATAGCAAACATATTTCTGGTGTTTGGACTTCACAACTAATTTAGGGTACTAATTTTGGGTGCTGAATCTTAATCTGAATTTAGATTTTTTTCCATCACATATCTTTTAGATATACTTTTAGCTTCCCTTTTGGCGTGTCATTACGTTTTTGTTAGTAATTTTGCGCCAAAAACAAATTGGTATCAAAAAGTTTGTGAACATATTTCGTCTATTTGTGTACCCCATGGCACGGGTTACTGGAGTGGATATAGCGCAGACAGTGTTTATGTCTGACAAACGCAACGTCAAAGTTTCCACTTTTGGGCAAAAGTAACAATTTGTTATTATCATGTGTCAAAACCTGACGGGATAAAATAAGTATGAAATCAGATTCGAATTCAGCACCCGAAAATTACTGTACATCAGTTTTTAAACTTTATACCGCAAACTCGTGTTGACCAGTGTATCGATAGACAGTTCTTTAGTCCTTTAGTTAGCCTTATTTTGTGAGTAATCCCGTAATCCCCTTTGGGTTTGTTTTTTTTCGGTCATTTATTGGTCATTGACCGAATTTTTAGCAAAATGTCCGAAAAAAAATATAGTCAATTTGGTCAAAATGTCTGAAAAAATATATAGTCAATTCGCTGGGTGTTGCAAGGATGAGTTTCGCTGATGAACGTTGAAGAAACGTTTGTCTGGTCTGACTTTTCTTAGATAAAACACTACAACATTTCTCAGCGAAACTTAATGTTGGAGCTAGTCAGCAAGTGCAAATTTTGGTTTGTATCAGCTACTTGTAAGGAAATGTTTTCATCAGAAAAAATGACCGAAATAAATAAAAAATGACCGAATTTTTTTAAGTAATTTTGGACAAATGACTTAAACGTCTGCATAGCCGAGTGGTGAGAACACTGGAACGGCAGTCGAATAGGCGCCGGTTCGACACCGCTCAAGAGCATGCGGCTGTGTCTGTGGCAGGACACTTAAAGACATGCCTGAAGGTGGACACGAAGATTGGCTTCTTTGCCTTCCCGCCCACTTAATCTAAATCTTCAATCACCTGGTGTAAGTCTGGATACGACAAACAAAAAAACTTAAACGTCTGAGGGAAAAAAAACCCAGATCCTCTGAATCCCAGGAAAGCCTAAATCTATTCTACAAACTTTTATTGGTGGTGAGAATATCTTCTTCCGTTGCAATGTTGACGATGTTCGCATCTTTGTCAAATGTGGCTGGAAAATAAAACAATTCATTAAGATTTTAATTAAACTTCAGTGATTCTGCAATACATTCGCTTGTTGTCAGTTTGAAAGCTTCCCATTGGTTTGACAGGTTTTTAAATCAAAATGAGACAGCGAGACTTCAAGCTACGACGTTGAGGAAGGCAGCGGTAATGAATGACGGCGATGAACTGTTTTATTTTGATCAACAACGCACGAGTACAAAATAATTGACACGGCGAGAAGAACACAATAAACATAGCCAGGTCAGAGACTTTTAAAGGGATACTAAAGGAAAAACCTGACTTGGCGATTTTCCACGTTCTTTGTGTTTAACCTGCTACCATAAAACGATTTTCAATAAAATTTTGCCCCATTGCGGTCTGATCAGCATTCCGCGCGTGCTTTTATCAGAGCTTTCAAGTTTCAAAACCAGAATGGGCCTGAGCAGCGAAGCGTGCGACTGTACAGTCTACGTAACAAAAGACGAGCAATCAGCTGATCACGCAACAGTTGTTACTGCCGGCGATTTAACTGTAGGCTATGTATGTATATACATCAAAACATCAGATTTCAACGTCAAAACATCAGACAGTTTGCTCAAAACCTCAGATCTGATGTTAAAACATCAGATGTTGTAACGTGGCTTTTGTTATTGCTGTCTTTTGTGACGTATTCTCGAGCTGTGTTTGCACTTTTTGGTCATTTTGAAAAAAAAAAGAAAATAAATGAAACATTGGACTTTGGGCCTTGCCAGCGCCATTGAAAAGTTGTTTTTTTTCGGTAATTTTTTTTAAATGTATTCTTGAATGTTCAGTTTACGCATTTTAATGCTTAATTCCCGTTTGAAAATTTCATTTAGTATGCCTTTAAAGAACCGGCCTGCCACGCCCCGCGGAGACGAGGAGCGGCGTGATTATGGGGTGACGACAAGCCAGCAACCAGGAGGGGCATTTGCCCCCCCCCCGAAATTTTTTGAAAATTTTTTAAGTGATGAAAGGCCAGCAAGTGCGATTGATGCGGTGTCAGCAATAGAATCCTAAAAAGAGTTTTATCCAAACATTTACAAACTCTTGATAATTTTGGCTACACTTCCAGTCACAACTGCTTCTGCAGAAAGAACATTTACCTGTCTACGACGCTTGAAAAGTTACCTTAGAAGCACTATGGGGCAGGACAGGTTTTCTGGACTAGCTCTCATGCAAATCCATCGTACTCAAATTCCAAGCGCGGAATTGGTGTTAAACGAACTTGCCAAATCAAGTAGAAAGTTAGACATTATGCTCTAAATTAAAATGTCATTTTGCATTTGTAAAGTCAACTTCTTTGGGCCTACAAACATAAAAACTTGTTGAGCCAACAAAATGTTTCAGGATTGTAATTTGTAATTACCGTGTTGAGTTTATTCATATGTAGGCCTATCTGTTTGTTTATGTTGATGTAAATATATGTTATTGATTAATTTATGACTCCAGTCGTGCCAATGCAGTTCGTAGCCTACAGATGTTGTACTTTATTTGTAATCGATTGAACACATCACTGTATTATCGTAATTTTCTTCCTTGGGTAGTCATAGCTAAATGAGAAAAGTTACAAAGGCTAGTTTCCTTTAATGCTGTACGGTAGCCTACTAAACTTAAAACGTGATTGACATAAGTTATGACCACTGTACCGTAACATGGTAGTGCCACACACTCTATCAATGGTCGTGGACATTAATATAAAAATGTCTCAATGCATCATTTTAATGTTTGTTCTTTGATAAAAATTAAATGCCCCCTCCAAAAATATTTGCTGGTTGCGGGCCTGGGTGACGATGCACCCGGAAGGGAAGTGGTCACAACGGTAAACCATAATCTCTTCGTGGGAAAATTGTAACATAAGATTCCCGAATCCGTTCGTCTGTATGTAATGACCGAAAAAGAAACACTCTTTGAAACGTCTTTTCAAAAAGTGTATTCCTGTAAAATTAGCCCGCGGCTATCGAAATCGAGATGCAACGTCGTACACCTCTAAAAACTGTCACTACAATACAAACTACTTAGATAAAGACGGAAATTTTGTCCAGCTAGCAAGCACTAAGCAAACAGTTTAATGTGCGACTAACTCTCAAGCAACCATTTCACGAATGACCAGAATAGATAGCAATATCTCAAACTCACATTCACAGTACTGTGACGTAATTGTGAAAGACATTGTCACGCAATTCAAACAGGTGTTCAAAGCTGGTGAACCAATATTTCATGTTTAAACAGGTTTGACACTGAAACAGGTTTGACACAAGTCGTACGAACGATGGTGCAATCTCTGCTCATGTTTAGGAAAAATTCCATGACGTAATACGCTAACATTCAGTAGACCTGAACGGTTTTTATATGACGTTTGATTAGGTGAACAATTGTCTGGAACAGGAAGTCCACCAGCTTAAGTTGCGGGGGCCAGGCTGGGGAGTCTAGGTACCTGTGGAAGGAAAGTGTGGATCGAAAATTTTGTGCGACTCGTCCGCAAAGTTAGCTTTTACATTGTTTTTCACCAGAGGCATGCAACCGGGCCCGCGGTACTCATTTACAGTACGGCCTATTGCTCGCATTGTATCATATTAAAAAAACAATGAATAGTTTCTCTTTGTGGTAGCATAACTGTTGATATTTTCAACGTTTTATTACATTCCAATGTTAAGTTTAAACTGGCCTATTAGGTTATGGGGTTATATGATAACTAGTTGTTTTACATTCAATTCGTAAAATCGTTTAGCTGAGTTCAAAATGACGAGTAAGCAAGAAAGTTCGTTCTGGAAAATAAATGTTCAACATTGAGTGATGAGAAAAACTTCAACATTATGAAGATGTGCGTAATTTGCCTGGTTTACCAAAATAGCCTGACAGAAACCAATACGTCAAAGCGTTTGTGGAACATGCTTCCTAATAACGAAGCCAAACAAATTAACCAACCTACAAACCGCAACTGCTAATTTTTTTCTGTGAATTGGAAACAAAATTAGCCTAATTCCGCTGGAAATCCACTGAACAGGAAATTCTGGAAACAATTCTCTTGAAAATACAAAGCGATTGCATTTGTTACAAAATAAGTGATCATTGGCGGATAAGTGTACAGCTGTTTCATTAACTTACAGAGAACCTTCAATTTCTTACAAAACATACCTATGTAGCTACGGTTTAAATCAGTTGTTTTTTGAAAAATTAACCTTGTGACCTAATTATACTCAGATTCACGTTCTTGTGTACGCGAATAAAACATAATCGCAACAGTTTTCTCACATTTTGCTGCAACCCTGACAAAACCTTGCGGCGCACCAGGACGCCGAGTTTGGAAGGCGTTGCACTAACAAGCAAAGCAAGGTCCAATCAGCCATGGTCCAATTAAATTTATGCCATCCACTACAAGACAACTTATACCTGGAAGGAAGGTATGTGGTCTGCAGTCTAATCTAACTAGGTCTAAGTGTATTTGACTCTTATATAAAAACAGATGCATCTCCTGTTTCACACCAACGAAGAAAATAGTTTTAAAAAATGACTCAAAGAAAAATTGGGTCTTAACCAGGGCTGTGAAGTCGGAGGGAGTTTGGCGTATTCGTAATCGGGTTCAGAGTCAGAGTTGTATATTTTTCACCAGATTCCGCAGCCCTGGACTCAACTGTTACATTAACTTTGTTTCTATTTTTTCTCCAACAGAGAAAGTGTAGAAAAGCAGCAACACTTTTGCAAACTGGTTGTAAAGTTGCGTTGCAAAAAAAAAATTTCTTTATCTTTCAAATTATACCTGTTGTAGCGATTGTTCCACTTTTAACATTAGTGCGTTGTTTTCTTTCAAACTGTAATGCATCAAAAAACAATGTAAGTGCGTATCTTGACGTAGCCTATACAATGCAACACAATATTTGACAAACTGCGCGGAATTTTGGAGCTGTAATTTTTGAAAATCTTGAATTTAGATCAAAGTCTAACTTTCCAGATCGTTAAAACTAGGGGTGTAGCCTAAAGTTCGACAACGCAGCTCTCTTTAAAATGCTGGTAATCATTTATTTTAATTCTCTTTGCTGTCGTTTTTGTTTGAGTATACAGGGTTGAGAGTTTACTATTTAGCACCCCAAATTGGCCATGTTTCCTAGACTGCTCCAGAAGACAGGGTTGAAAGTCGTTAGTCAAAAAGCAATGACTATTACACTACTCGATAGTGCCCAAAAAAGACTTTTCGACCAGGTTGTTTTTTTGAAAACAAGCAAGTGAATCTAAAAAAACAAGCCCAAAACAGGCAAATCAACACAAAAACAAGCCCCAATAATTTGCAACCAATACCAATTAGCATAAACCACGCAGTTTAGCAGTTTAAAATTTTCAATACAACCTTTGCAGTACATACATCACGTTTATTCAAGAATGACATTTGTTTACGCCATTCTAAGCAATAATTATCTTGAAAAGAAGGGATACAATGTTGACTACAGTAAAAACCTCGCAACTTTAGTGTCAAAAACAGGTTAAAAAAAGTTTGACTGGCCAAAAAACAAACCCAAAAACAAGCAACCCGCAAACTAAAAAAAATATACGCAAACTCGAAAAAAACAAACCCAAATTTGGGGGAAAACCGCAAGGTTGGCAACACTGTTAACGACTCTCACTGGCATGGTTTTTTTTAACTGTGTTTCCACAAAATTTTCCTTAATCTTCTAAAGTTCGAAAACCGGAAGGGGACTAGGTCGGATAGTACTGTAATGCGAAAACTAAATCTCCTAAATTCGTTTTGACGACGAAATAAGTGAACAACAAAAAATGATTCAGCAGTTCTCCTAAATATCGATTAGTGAAAAACGAATAATGATTTCGTTGCTTGTATAAAAAAGCAGTGAATAACGTGCATTCGATATTTATTTTTAAAGGAATGGGTATAAGCATTCGATATTCAGAAAGCAACGCATAACGCTATCGAATAGTGCCAACTAGTCGTCACTTCTAGAAGGTTATGACAAATAACAGCTACCTCATTCACCAATATTCACTCGTCCAGTCGATTGTTAATTATAAGATGGCGCTTCAAATTTTTCTTAAACCATGGGCCGGTTCAAATCCAGTTCAGTTTGATTTTAATTTTTGACTATCACAGCAAAAACAAACAGTCTAGGGCTCTAATCTAAGCCATGAACAATAATTGAAAAACATTTTCATATACTTACGCTTCCACAACAGAAGGCAACCAGGGTAAGAAAAACAAGCAACTTCATCATCAACAGTTCTCACATAAAAATGTATTTAATATATTAGGTTAAACTATTGTATAGGCTGCACCAAGCAACTGTTATGTGCAATAACGAAGGCACGAAGGTGTACCCAGGCATCTCTTAGTAAACAAATCATAAAAATACGGCATTGCAAAGAAAGATTGAGAGAGTTCGATTATGGAGCGAAAATATACAATTATCGTTTTTTATGTAGGATACGGGTGTCCTTTGCACGCATGAAAAATACTTCAAGGTCCTGGAGTGAGATTTTATGAAATATAATTTTTGAATGCAATATAGTCATTCGTGAATAAATAAATAGTCATAATTAGGGCAACCAAAAGTCAATAAAGTCAAAATTTTTCTGCCTTGTTCAAAGTTTATAAAACGTCCACAAACTAAATTTCAGGCTGACACGAAGAGAAGTTTCAAAGTTATTAAGTAAAAAAAAGTCAAAATTCATGGTTAGGTCAAAATTTTCTTTTAATGTAGTTTTTCTTCTCTCTATTGATATTTTATTAAAAGCTACACAGATACTGATTTTTTGTTGCAATTTCTGTTGCTATTCTGACGTAATAATCGATTTGTTGCAATTTCTGAGGTAATAATCTTGTTTCGCCCACTACTGACGATTGAATATTAGTCAACTACCCTAGTGCTGTTGATGAGTTGGTTGCCAGGGTTAAAGCAATGACCATTAAAAACAGGTCAAGAAGAGCTAGTTTTACTTCCATTGGCCAACCTCCTCAGCCAATTGTAACTAAATGGGCCACTTGGTTGAAAGCTGCTTCTATTATTCAAGAAGTCTACCAGAACTAAGGAATATTGTGGAAGACTTCCTTGATGGTGGGGTCTTGCTGCGGCGTGCTCGAGATGCTGTAAAAGCTCCCAATTTAGCTACTCACCTTGTAGAAATAGAGGAGCAGTACAGCGCACTGTTCGATTCAATTCAGAAGATGGAAGATAGCCGATACACCATTCAAGAAGCTTACCAGAAAATGAGGTCCCTCAACTTTGGTGTTGATGGCTGCCGAATTGGAAAATATATTCAAGCAAGAATCTCAAGGAATGACATCAAGTGCATTGTGAAAATGGGACGAGATGATATTTCACCACATTTTTATAGCCTGCTGAGGAACTCCCAAGCAACTTCTGTATTTCTCTATTTTAGGAAAAATTTTGACGAGAGACAGGAACTTCAAAGGCGATAATGTGAAACATTACTTGATGTTGAAGTATAATACAGCAGAACCCTCTCAGTAATTTCGGGATATTTAAAGACACTCCATATTTATCTTTTGCAGTTTTTCGAGTGACTTTCATTACCTGTTCCGGCTGTTCGCTAGATGTGGTGTCCTTGAGTCTTCCACATTTTCTCATATTTCATTAGAAAAGAAAATATCCTTACCTAACGGTTTGATTTCTAATATGCTTTGTATTTCGCATTTGGGTTGCAAACGCAGAAAGCTATTGGTCAAAATTAGGTCAATATTTGTAACTTATAAAGTCAAAATTTCAAGTTTTTAGGTCAAAAAATTGGTTGCCCTAGTCATAATTTTTTAATGCAATATAGTCAAGTCAATAAATCGTATTAAATAGCATACCATGCAATACCACAAACAGTATTCACTTTTAGGCGGAAAAACTCCAATAAATGAAATCACCATATATCTCGAAGAGTTTGCTTCAACCTGAAATGAAGAGTCTCCAGAAAACTGGGAAAACCAGGCAAAAAAGAAAGCTATGCTATTCAGGGACTCTATCCACTTTTAGAATTCGGGGGGGGGGGGTGATTTTTAGACAGTCAGTGGGCTAAAATCGTCTTAGTCATTCCAAACCACTTCAATAAGTGGAGGGGGGGTGATCACCCCCTCACCTCCCCTTGGATACAGCCCATGATGCTATTACTGTATTGCCTTGATAGCTCACACAGTCTCATACAAAAACTACGGAACAAATTAAAGAGCAGCCTACGTCATAATGTTCATCTAAATTATCTCACTGTATGTTGCAGACCTGACCAATGCTAAACTTTTACTATCGATGAATATTGTCAACGACCAGACCTACAAGGCTAGGTAAAGCTATGAAAAGAAGCGACTATGTCACGATCCATTAGGTTCAATAAAACCCTACCTTTGAAATCCCAAACTGCGTTAGTCATGCAGTGTTCTTTGTAAAGGAAGATTTATGATCATAGAAGGGAGTTTTGAAAATCACTTCAACACAGTCAAAATGATTGAAGCTTTATGATAGCATTGTTTTTTTATGCCGCATTAAGCAATTACATCATGATGAGGGTGATTGATCGGCAGCTTGTAAAGTTTGTAACAATTATTGCAGATGGAAGGAAATTGGTAGCCTTTTGGTAGCCTATCAGATTTACGATGTCATCACACCACATTGTCACCTTACTTATCCTCATTGCGTTATGCAAAACAATGTAATTGGCACCTTTCATAAAGTCTTCAGCAGTGGCGTAGCCAAGGGGGGGTTTTGGGGGTTTCAACCCCCCCTTTGGCACGCGTGTGACGTCACAATATTGAGAATGATGCTTTCAGTCTAAAAAAAATTGCCTAATTTTAAACAAAATTGCATTAAAAGAGCAAGTTTTGCCAATACCAAACATTCAAACACCTCAGCCAGGAATTAGCAACAAGAAAACACAGAGACTTAGCTTTATTTCCGAAAAATGCCGAAGAAAACATGATCTTATCCTTTTGCTATGCTACCGGACAGCACCATTTTACAGGAATATTCCTACCCACATTTTTGTTGAAAATGCTCTCAGAATGCACCAAATTCAAAGTAATTTTTTCAAAATTTTCTGGGGGAGGGCCCCCAGACTCCCCGCCGCTGGGTGGTCAAAACTCCCCCCTTTCAAAATTTCTGGCTACGCTACTGGTCTTCAGTGTGATCCGACCTGGAATCAGCCTCAGACCTACCAGAATTGGAGGTACGGTGAGTCCCATACTTGATCCAAGCATCTGCGGATGAGAAGATAAGGTTTCTCATTATACTAAGCCTTCAGCACTAACGAGAGTAGGGTGGCCAGTTCCTTTCTCCCGGCCGCTTTTCCTTCAGCAACTACGCCCACCTAATTTATTACACCCTGGGTAGAGGGAAGCGGTGTTATCCAACAACCAGCTTAAGCCGAGAATCGAACCAAGATGGCATGATTGGAAAGCGAGCGCCTTATCCGCTGAGCCATCCCACCGCGATGCATTGGAGACGAAAGCGAAAACCCTGATTTAATGTTCCAAGTGAATACCTCACCACCTGTTACATTTTGTATATATTATGCCATGTTTTTTAAGTGTAACCGTGTATTTTTATTGTTTGTATTGTTGTGCAGTCAAGCATGAAACCGTTGCTTGGAAAGAACACTTTTTCTATTTTTATAAAGCTCAAAGAATCATTTGTGTCGTATACGTAATTGCGTATACACGCATACATTGCCATTATCATAACCTTACGGCTTAAACCTATTTCTCTAGATGGCGTTAGTTAAACCAGTGCATGCTTGTGTGCGATTTTTGTCCATCAAAGAGACATATACTAGTTATGGATGATGTCGATGACAACAACACTTTACAGTTTACAACTAGCGTATAAGAACACCGTATAAGACCAGCGTCAAGCCATCTGCTAGTTAGTGCATTCATGTGTTATTAGTGACTACTGTTCTATCAACAGTCTGTCGAACTTTAGAAATGAATAGCTTGTGAACATCTGTGTGCTAACTTAGTTAGTAAGATATTGTTCTTTATATTACAATGTAAGTCGGCGGCTATACTGGTTAAACATTTGTGTTTGGGTATCGCCTTACATTAGATTAACGTTCTCATTTATTGTTTTCTAATTACTTAACGTAACACAAACGTTCTCGTTTATTGTTTTCTGATTACCGTAAAACAACAGTTTGCATTTCTATTCACAATTTATAATATTGTCTTCAGAAACCGTCGCATACTGATAATCGTCATCAACCTTACTGCAAACCCGTACGTGACGCGTTCAAATACAGCGGTGTTGTCCGACAAATTGTTCGTAAGCAATTGTTCGTAAAGCAATCGTTCGTAAGCAATTGTTCGTAAAACAATTGTTCGTAAAATTAATTCTTCGTAAAGCAATTCTTCCTAAAGCATTTTTTTGTGCATGCAGTTAAAATTTGATGTTTACGAAGAAATGCTTTACGAAGAATTGTTTTACGGATTTCATTTTACGAAAAGCAGTTTAAGAACAACTGTTTTACGAACAATTGCTTTACGAACAATTGCTTACGAACAATTTGCCTATAACCAAATACAGCACAAGTTTCTGTGTGGCCATTGACATCACGCAGATCCGTTCAACAGACACCGCCACACCACCAGCGTCAAACCCTGCCTTTCAATTTCACAATCTGATGCGATGTTTTTGCCAAAAGCACGGCTAAAGCCAAGTGGAGACATTCATCACCGCAAAAGCGATAAAGCATTTTCCAAGACAAAAACTTATTGGTGATCTATCTCAGTGGCTTTTAAACTTGTGTGAATCACGGCACATCAAAGACTTTTGGAATCTATCGCATTGGCTTGCTTGCAAATCTTTTTTTCGAAATATTGCTTTTTCCTAACTTTTTGATCAAAACTGCGACGTTAATTAAACGTTACACGATAAAAGTTATTTAAAGTTAGCTTTACTTTAGTGAACACATCAACCAGTAAAATCACTTTTACTGCAATGCAAAAGGTGTGACTGCTGGTTTAATCCAGTGATTGGCCAGTTACTTTCGGTCTAGTTCTAGTGGAACACGAAAGCAAATGCTCTTTTTTAGACTAATTTGGCATTACGCAACTTTGCGCTGAGGCTGTACGTAGCATTCAAATATCGATGCATTCAAATAACCAAACATTCGCGGCACACAATTTGAAAACCCCCGATCTATCGTCTGGCTTAAACGATAAGGAACTGAAGCTTATAGATTCTGACTTCTGAGTGTGATTGTTATGAAATTTTTGCAGACTTGTCAGAACAGGTTTGAAAAAAATTTGTCTTAAAACTAAGTGCATGTTGATGATTTTGTGATTTCTCCAATCCATGTTTTAGGCCGAAAGGGCAAGCAAAAAGTTTATTTGAAAAATGTGCAATAATCTTGACCAGATCTTAACTAGAGTCGAACGCACAACTAAGGGTTGCGAGACCTGTTACCAGGAAGTGCGTGGATGCTGAATCTGTGAATCATAAGAGCTAATTATGAAATGAGGTAGATAACTATGCTTGTTTACCGGGTTTTTAATCAGCATTCTGATTTTGAAGTGATCGATTACTTTTTATTCATTCTACAATGGGATGCGAGAAATAGTTGATGATTTCAAGGTGGTGCCAACAAAATTAAGCACCACTAGTGTCGAGTCTCTTGTTTAGACGATGGCAGTGGCCACCAGTGACTGGGAAATAAGTGTTTTGGAGAGGTCGCAAAAAATCAAAACGATTTTTGTTGTTTCAAACAATGAAGATTTTGTCTCAATCGCGATCGACCGGTCGATCACCAAGTCTCAACTAATCGATTGTGCTTGACTTTGTGTTGACAAAATTCCTAAAAAGCGCATTTTTCAATCAATATTCCTGAGAGAAAATTTGTAGATCAACCCAGTCCAAACAATGCACTTGGTTGGATAAATTCAATCCGGGCTTTACTAGGTATAAAAACAGAATAGCCTACTTGTCTTACACGCCTATGAAACCATATTATGGTGTAACAAGTACGAACAGCCTAATTTAAAAATCGAAGTAGTCTGAAAAATAGTTGTCTTGGCAAAAAAATAGCAGTAACTTTCGAATTTGATTGGTGCTTGCGTTAGAAGAGGAGGCTAGTTATTTACCTCGGTTGTTATGTCCGTTTATTGTAATCTAATCTTAGTTTAGCCTAATCTATATAGCCTACTACTAAACTAAATTCTTTTTCTTCTTTTTGGTAAAAACTTCTGGGACCGAGGATTTATCCTTTTACCTCCAAAGTTTCACTGTGTTCTCGGACAACACTGAAAGGTTACTAGAAAGCAGCCAGTCTTTGATTTCATCATTCAAGACAGGCACACCTTCCCCTCCATTAGGTGGCTTGAAGATGGCACAATCGTTCATGATGTGGTCTGTGGTACTCAGCCAGTGGCGTAGCCAGAACTTTTTTTTTTGGGGGGGGGGGCAAATATTTGATGAATTAATGAGGACGACAAAGTGTTTGATTTAAGCCATCGCCACCTGATGTGCAGTGACGTATCCTGGTGGGTTGAGCAAGGGAAGCAATAAAAGTGGTGGGGGCTAGAGCGTGCCGAAGGCACGCGTATTCTAGGGGCGTCCGGGGGCATGCTTCCCCGGAAAATTTTGCAAAATTACACTCAAATAATGGATTATAGCCCTTTCTGGAAACACTTTTAGGGTAATATTTGTATGAAATTTATTAGCAGATAAACAGCTATTAACTTATTAAAGGTAGCTGTCTTACACACGAACGGACAAAAACTGCGGCTAAGATTAAAGAACACCAAAAACTCAGCTACACAAAAACTCAATAACTACACAAAAACCCAACAGAGTAAGCCATTCTGAAATTGCTTCCACAAATTAGTTAAAAGAAACGTAAATTGCGTAAATTTTGCGCGATTTACAATTTGCAAAATTTATTGCTGTCTTTCTGTGTGTCTAAAACAAGTCCTTGGGGTGTTAATAGCCAGATGTCTTAGAAATCGTTACAAATTTCTACAAATTTTATTATATTTTCAACAAAGGGCTCAACTTCGGTGTAAGATATTTTCTCTTCACTGCATAAGTTTTGAAGTTCACGTGTTT
Source organism: Aplidium turbinatum (assembly GCF_918807975.1). Lineage (NCBI taxonomy): Eukaryota > Metazoa > Chordata > Ascidiacea > Aplousobranchia > Polyclinidae > Aplidium > Aplidium turbinatum. The sequence continues at coordinate 42,505,505 of NC_137472.1, read as the reverse complement.
ACGAGTGGCAATATATTGATAAATGCCCTCTTTGACGGCATAGCAGCTTTCTCCTGGCGATTCATCAACTGCAATTGATTAACTGGAAAGTTTCTTAGTTTAAAACAATATAGAAAAAACACTTTATTTTGGAAAACATTTTGGTGATTTCATATGCATTTGCAAAACACGGTGGCTCCAAGTTTATTGTGACGTAACAATTTATTGAAATCATCGCCCCTTGGGAATTGGGATTATAGTTTATCGAGTACAGAAACAACATTCCATGATTTCATCGAAAATATTGCTTTCGATTTGTTGCTTTTTTATTGTAACTTGGTAATTTCAAAACATGTAAAAATTTATCTTAAATAAGCGCACTTGTGCCTGAAATGTTATCAGACAGTTTGTAGCCAATATTGGGCAAAAGTTCTGTTCATCTGTGAACTTGGGTTGTTTTGTAAGCCAGTTCGGACTTATTTAGTAAGTCGAGATTTGTAGAATTCGGTCAAGCAGCTTTAAAGTGATTGCTTCGAATCTGAATTGTAACCGCATTGGAATCCTGTGTAAAGAATTTCAGACTGTAGCTGTTGCCGAAATTCACCGGCTTACTTGGCAAAAATTGAAAAGGACTTCTCTTCTCACTGTTCCTGTTGTGTTCACTCGGAATTGTGGTTTTGAGAGACTGTTGACAAAAACGTCAAGTAGGCTATCATTGTAATTTCGCTGCAACTTAATAAACCATTTCCATCTATATTCGACAACAGTCGGATTGCCTTTGCGGTCGAGCCTAGTGATATAGGAGAATATCACATTAGTTTTCAATTTCTTTGCCGTGGGTCGGCACATTAGTTTTCAATTTTCTTGCCGTGGGTCGGCAGATTTGTTTTCCTTATTCCTAATTGCCTGTGGTAGGCAATATCAGTTTTCGCCTCTTTGCCGTGGGTCGGCAAATTAGTCTTCTTTATTTCTTGTTGTTTGTGTTAGGCAATAATTAGTTTCTCGTGCCCTAAAGTCGGCACACTAGTTTTCGGGTTTCTTTTGCCTATTGGTAGGCAATTATTTGTAGTGCCCTTTTGCTGACTATCTGTTTACTGTTTGCAAATTGCTCATCAAGAAACTGTCCCTGGATAGGTGATTTTTTGGCTTACCATTCTTTTGTTGCCTTTTTATCTTTTGTAGACTTTCATTGATATTTGTGGATCATTTCTTACCTTTTACATTGAAACTTTCAGCAGTAAGCAAAGATGTCTCACACAACAGAAACTCCAATTGAGCAGGAAAATCCATCTTCTGAGGAAACCCAGAACCTTCCATTGGTTTCAGCGTCAGGTTCGCCGGAAACTCATGTCGAGGAATTCTCTCTGGACAAAGCAACGCGAGAAGACAAAAGGTTAGCTTCTTGGTTTGTTTTATGCCAGAGAGCTGCGAAAGCTAAGAGTCTCGTAGAATTTAAAAACGCTGAAGAGTCGTTTTAGCGAGTTTATGACCGGCTGCTACCAATGATGGAGGGAGAGAGAAGTTCTTTTATTTGCATCAACAGCACATGTGGTAAAAACAATACAAGATTACAATGTGAACTAGGTTGTTTTAATGTTTGCTGACGATGATGGGAGTGGCAGAAGGACCGAACTGGTCATCAAGTCTGCCACACCCGTGTGGTGTCATAGCTTATTTGACATGGAACGGTGTCGGAGTTGAACGCAAATATATATTGTATACATTACAAAATAAAAAACAATACACACACGAAATTTAACAGTACAATATAAAACAGAAATACAAGAAGCGATGCAGAAATACAAAATGGCATAGGCTATACATACAACACAGCATAGGCTACTGGTAAGGAAAAAGCGAATATACAGTAATTAGCGAGATACGGTGAGAATAAGTAAAAACAGTTTGATGGCACTATATCAGTTACTTAATTTATACCCAGACATTAAGTGCAGTTTTAATTTTTTAGAAAACATACTAATTGTTTGAATTTTTCTTAGCTGTTCCGGTAATTTGTTCCAAGTGTTTGTTCCAAGAAATTTAATTGAGCGTTGACCAAGCTTTGTATGCATTCTTGGTTTAAAAAGTATATCTTTCTTAGCACCTCTGGTATTATAGTTATGAGTTTCATTACAAGGACGAAAGTACTCAGAAAAAATTGCTGGTAGATGTCCTTTATTGCTTTTATAAACAAACTTACATACTTCTATTAAAAACATGTCTTCGACTTGTAGCAAGTTGCTTTTATTGAACAGAGATTTGGTAGGAATTCTGTCCTTAATCTTGGTGAAGTTTAAACAGCGAATTATGCGATTGTGTACCAGATTTAAAGGATACAGTTCCGTTTTAGAAGCACGACCCCAACAGATGATACCATACATTAGGTGGGAGTGAACTAGAGCATAGTAAACTGCTTTTAATGTCTGGGAATTTACGCACTTTCTTAATCGATATAGAGCACCACAGCTTTGAGAAAGTTTTGTTGAGATTATATTGATGTGCTGTTTCCATGATAACGACTCATCAAATGTTATTCCTAAGTATTTGTAGGTGTTTGTGCGTTGCAAACTGGTATTTTAAAAAGTTATTTCTAGATTTGAATTTTCTCGAACAAACTTTGACCCAAACAACATGTATTTGGTTTTGCTTACATTAATTGTTAACTTGTTTGTATGCATCCAGTTTTGAATCATTAGGAGGTTAGAATTCACTTTTTCTTGCAATCTAGTAGGGCTTTTATCCTTAATACATAGTAGTGTATCATCAGCAAACAAACGAGTCTTAAATTCAGAAGCGTGATTAAGGTCATTAATGTAGATAATGAACAACAGTGGACCAAGAACTAAGCCTTGGGGTACACCACATTTGATTTCTTCATATTTAGAATTTGTAGTACCAATCTGCACAAACTGGTAACGGTGATTTAAGTAAGACTTTAATAAATTATAGGCATTTCCTCTGATGCCATAATAATCCAGTTTCTTTAAAAGGATTTCCTGGTCAACAGTGTCAAATGCTTTGGCAAGGTCAATGGAGGATCATTTAAAAACTTTTAAATATGCAAATGATGAGTTTTGCGAACTAGAGGCGATGAAGCAGGCTTGGATTCTGAGGAAATTAGAAATTGGCGTTGCTCGAGCAGAACTGAGCGCCGAACCCGAGCCGCATGTCGAACGTTCAGCTTTGCGAGAAACGCCAGCGGCTAGTGTGGTGTATAGTCGCCGATCAAAGAGGTCTAGCCGCTCTCGCTCTTCGTGTAGCACATCTGCCAGTGAAAGGCAGAGAACGGAGGCGGCACTAGCCAAGAAGCTGGCCGAACATAAGTTGAAAGGCATAGAAGAAGACCAAAGATTGCGGGCCCAAGAATCTCCAATGCAAGCCGATAGGGAACGATTCGAGGCCAAATTGGCTGTCGAGACAGCGAAAGCGCAGTTAGAAGTTTTGGACCCGTCTGAAGAATGCAGACGGTCCACGTCTCTAGCTAGCTTATGCGAGGACCAAGTGGATTCTGGCACACCGAAGGTGCCAGACTGCCAGCCTGGTCTTGCGCTACCTGGTAGAGCGGATGCCAGTATGCATGTGGGTCAGGTGAATCTCGGTACAGGAAAGGTGCCGGAATTCCAGCCTGACCGTGCTGTAACTGAAGTAAATAAAACTGTTCGCTTTCAGCCCTCCGACTCTGAAATTTCAATCAATCAATCAATCGTTTATTTATCAAAAAACAAAACACAAAAGTGACATAAAACAATAATACATACAATGTTTAGGTTTTGTTATTGATGGGGAGACAACGAAACGACCATACGGTCAACTAGTCAGTTGCCACCCTGCAATTTTGCCTTGCATCGTGAAAGCTGTTGGCGAGGGCATGTGCAATGTGCATGCCAAAGCCAGAGCACATGACATTTTCAGGCGAGCCAATTGAGTATTGGACCTTTATTCGCCATTTCGAGACCCACTTGGAGAGTCGAGCTCACACCGATGGAATGCGAATGACTCTACTATTGCAGCAGTGCCGAGGGAAAGCCAAGCACTTAACCGAGCATTGTTCGATTATCGACTCCAGTGGAGGATACGCAGAAGCGAGGAAACTTCTGCACGACAATTATGGCGTGCCCCATATTGTCGCTAGGTCTTTTGTTACAAGGCTCATGGGAAGGCCTGATATAAAGAGCAAAGATGCGATGGGCATGCGCGACTATTCCCAACTCTTACGTCAGTGTTCACTGGTGTTTGGGAAGCTCGAAAACTTGGACGACCTTAACACAGTGGATACCATGGTGATGCTGGCTGCCAAGTTGCCAATGGAAATGCAGAAGGGCTGGAGGCGCCGCACTGCTAACATTATGCTGCAGTCAGGGAGACAAGCTACATTGAACGACTTTGTGGGTTTTGTGGAAGAAGAATCGAGGGTACCCTTTGACCGCCAGCACTCATATTTGAGTGCAAGTCTTAGTTAAAACCACAACATCTTGCAAACGATGAACGATGGCATCGTTGATGCTCGTTGACCTTTTAAATCAAAGATAAAGCAATGGAGAAGTAAAATATATATTAAAAAAGTATGGTTTGTATTTAGACTTTTTGAGATTTTTACTGCCAAACTTGGACAAAAATTTTTGCTTGGATTTTCCGAGCTCGCTTCAAACGAGAGAGCGTTACCGTCGCGCTAGAAACTGTTTTTTCAGTGTTGTCGATAATATTTCCAACATTTTATTAAATTTCAACACCAAAAGAGCTGAAAATTTAGCTCTTATTTGGGGTTGAAGTGAGAAAAGTATGAAAAAAAATGCAGATAACTTTGCGAGGTCAAAAATTAATTAATATAACTATATAAAATAATCTTTTTACATTTTTGAAAAGAGAAAGAATTGCTCTTCGACATTCATGTGAAGGTTATTGAGGAGGGATTCATACATGAGGTATTTAAGACCAACAAACTCGTGATCACTCATGCGTGACGGTAGGGTACATTTTTGGTGGCGGTCAAAGGGTTTTGGAGGTTTACTGTGCAGGTCGGTGAAACGAGATCAAAGGATATCAGCCAGCAATGGCGCCGCCAGACCTCCAACATTGGGGGGGGGGGGGGGAAATATTGACAGTGCAAGACAGTAGCATAGTGAAAAATGTTGAAAGGGGGAGTGAAGCCGGCGGGCGAAGCCCGATGGCGTGTTCGCCGAAGGCGACACTTAGCGGCGGGGGGTCTGGGGGCCCCCCCCAGAAAATTTTGAAAAATTACTTTCAGTTTGGTGCATTCTGAGAGCATTTTCAACAAAATTGTGGGTATGAATATTTCTGTAAAATGGTGCTGTCCGGTGGCATAGCAAAAGGATAAGATCATGTTTTCTTCGGCATTTTTCGGAAATAAAGCTAAGTCTCTTTGTTTTCTTGTTGCTAATTCCAGACTGAGATATTTGAATGTTTGGTATTGGCAAAACTCGCTCTTTTAATGCAGTTTCGTTTAAAATTAGGCAAACTTTGTTTTAGAGACATAAGTTGATTGCTTTTTTTTGCGAGATTATTACAGTTTTATTACACTGGTCAACAAAAAATTTGTTGCATTTCCAAATTCACTTGGTCTTGGGTAATTTTGGGGTGCTGAATCCGAATATGACGCTATTTTTGGTCTAGAAGCTCTAGATTTTTTGCAAATTTTGATTTTTTTCCTTTTTTTGAGTAAAAACTGAATATTTTTCAAAAAAATTATATTTTGATAAAATGGGAAAAAAAACATCTTTTACCACTGAAATACTGCTTAACCGTTTTATCTATAGCTTAGATCTATACTTACTGATAGAAATGCACCGAAATATTTGAAAAAAACATTACAAAATCATTCGAAAAGCGTCGTAAACAAAATTTCAAAAACCATATAGACTATATACACAACAAACGAATCATTTTCACAACTACAGTAGTAACCATAGCACTCCATGCAGACCTATTGCAATCACAAGCATAAATAAGCTCCTTTAAAAGTTTGATGTTGTGAGAAAAGTTCACTGGCTGAAAATAGAAAGCGAAATCCACACTACATGCTGGGCAAAAATTGGCGTTTGAGGCTCTTGCGTTTGTAAGCTTTTTGGGGGCAGTCTCGTTTAATGCTTCCAGCAGTAATCTGCCATCATGTGTCGATTCCATCGGCCTTGGTAACGTTCTTCTACTTTTATAAGATCCTGGTGAAACCGCTCTCCTTGTTCGTCACTGACAGCTCCGAGGTTTTGTGGAAATTTGTCCAGATGACTGAATAAGAAATGAACTTTGATGGTCATTCTGCATCCTAAGTCGCGGAAAGCAAAGAGCATTTTGCTCACAAGAACCTCGTAATTGTTAGCCTTTTTGTTTCCAAGAAAGTTTTTAGTGTTATCCACAAAGGATAACCATGCTGCTCTTTCTTTGGTTTTCATCTTATCGGTAAACTGTTGGTCTCGCACAAGGCTACGAATTTGTGGTCTATTGAAGACACCAGCTTTAATCTTTTCGTATGAAATGGAGGGAAATGTGTGAACAATATATTGGAAGCAGTCGCTATCAGGGCTTCAAGCTTTCACAAACTATTTCATCAACCCAACTTGATGTGAAGAGGGGGGAAAACAATTTTGTATCTACTTACAATCGGATTATTTAACATGTTTGGCATGCCGGCTTCAAGTGTTTCACATATGGGCCAATCCTTTTGGGTCCAATGCTTGTCATTAGCTCTGCTGTCCCACATGCAAAGATAACATGGAAACTTTGTGTACCGTATCATTTTTGCTGACCAAATAAGAAACCAACCATTTTCAGGTCAACACATAATATCCAGTTGTGCTGATGATATTTCAGCAAGTCAATGACTAGCTTAATATCATCATATGATTCTTTTAAGACAGTTGAATGACCAACTGGAACTCCTCCATGTGCATTACCATTGTGCAAAAGAACACACTTCAACAGCTGTCACAGCTTCGCCTGGAACTGTCTATAAATAAGCGTCATTCCCTTGAATCATATGAAGAAACTCCTAGTTGGACGAGAAGGCCTGGAATATCATTGAAGTAAATTAACAGCTTTTCCTCTGAAAAAAAAAAACATAAACATTTCATCTCGTTTCCTGAAAAACGAAACCTTTGTGGAACGGTCCAATACGTGTTTTTCACTGAGCCTTGATGCTAAAAGCTCAGCAGCTTGCTTGGATAAGTCTCGTACCAAGTCATTTAGTTCTGACTGGTTAAATTTCTGAATGGTTTTAGAATTAGAGCCTTCTGAGTCTGCATCTGCTTTCTTAGGATACTCGCATTCCATACTACCGTGGTAAATCTCAGAGTCTGTTTCTTCGTCATCGCAGGATGCAAAACCATTAAATACTGGAGGTGGAAACGTTTCAGAGTGAAGGGCAGGTCGAATAGCGGAAGGAATATTTGGATAAGAAATATTTTGTCTGATTAACACCAAGGGCATTGGCAGGAAAAACAAACAAAAGTAACAATCAGTGCAGTGGTCCTTCGGTTCACGCCACACCATAGGGACACCAAAAGGAAGTCCGTTACGTTTTTTCTTTGTCCAATCTCTAACTAAGCATTTCTTCGCAATTATGGCAGACAATATGTGGAGCCCATTTCTTCTCTTGATCTCCCAGAGGAACTTGAAAATAAGCTTTGTAGGCCCGCTTCACGAATGGCGTTATATTTCGTCTCTGACGAGGGAATGAGTAGGCCTATATGCCACAAATATAACAAAAAGAATCAATTTTTTATTTGGCATTTGTAAAACCAATCATCGTATCGCTGTAAATCGAGTTTGACTGCCGTGGTAACCAGAACTAAATAGTTGGAATTTTGTTGTAAATTTCAGACCAAATGCTGCAAGCCTCAAAATATCCACTGGTGTATTGCATAAAAACTAGAGCTTGCAGAAAAAATCTGATTGCAGATTTGGAATCAGTGGCTAAAACTCATTCAAAATCGATCAAAAAATCTCTTGCAACAAGAAAAAATTTTTTTTTTGTTGACTGGTGTTATTTATCAATTTTCTCCTTGGTTTATTCCGGTAAGTCACTAACTTTTATGCTCTGAAGTCAACCCAAAGTTTAGAAAATGTAACGTCATAGAGGTCATACATCTTGATGAGTGTCAAACAAAAAGCTTTGAGACAATGAAGTTACTTTAGGCTATTTCTGATATACCGTATTCAAGTTTTGTATAACGAATAGCTGTTTAGATGTTAATCTAGATCGAACAAGCGATCTCAGCAGTTGCAGATGGCTTTCATCCTTGCACAGTTTGACGAGAAATTACATCATAGGCTAACACTTTTCTTGTAAACAATGTATTAACATCCGTAAATTCAATTTGAAAGGTTGAAACCCCCGAACCCCCCTCCCTTGGCTACGCCACTTTTGGTGCAAGACATGCAAGACAGTGGTATATTATTTAATTTCTCTTGTTTTCTACCAGGGCTGGAAAAAATGTTTAGCTTCCCGGGAATCTGTTTTTTAGAGAAAAAATTTCCCACGGCTTGCAATCACGATAAGGAGAACCAATTAACCAGACCTACCGGCTTAAAAATCCAAAAATCGTCTGGTCCTTATGTGAGCTTAATAAGCAGAGACCACTGCATATTTGTCTAGCAAATGTAGACCTAAATAGAAACACTTATTTCTACTTTTAATTGATGGTGCTGTTGTTTTCTGTTTGCTAAATCAATCTCCAATGGGCAATGAGATCAGACAACGAATTGCAAAGTTGTATCCATGTAGCCTACAATATTTATTGCAGCATGATGCATCATAGACAGATTTTCTCTAAACACGACTAAAGGATTAATTAAACCTACTAGCGTTGTCAAAAAAAAAATGTAACAACTTTTATAAAAATTATTTTGTATTGCGTATTAAATTAATGAAATTTGCTTCATCTCTCTTTGATTTCATGCTTTCATTGGCCCATCGGCTACGAAGCAAGAGTTGTTGAAATTGTTGTCGGAACGGTTAGCCCTGAAAAACACAAAGCACTGGTTACTAGCTAGCAATGACAGGGTCTGTATAGTTTGGATGATAAGAAGAAATATTGGTTGTTTTCCAGCAGCCTCTTGATGTATTCAAGAGAAACATTGATGATGTGATGATGTGAAGGAAAAACCCTTGACCCAAAGACTGAAAATAAAATAAACCATTGCTTATGAAAATAGATGGTCTCGACACTGTGAATACTGCACACTGCACAAGCCTTCAAAATTGAAAACTAAAGCCAAACATTTAAAAAGTGTTAACTGCTTTGGTTTTATATTTGATTGTTACGTTTGTTGAAGAAATTTATTGTATTTTTTTGTCATCAAAAGCTTTTAAAGAAAATGAAACAAAAGACCCTTACATAATCTCTTTTCTCAATGGAAAAAAGAGGTTTGAGAAAATGCTATCGTATGACATTCAAACTGGCTCTTGTTGCATAAAAACGTGTTTGCTGATAAGATAGGCCATGGGTAGGCTTACATCTTTCAACTACGACCAAGCTTTATAAAAAAACTGTGGCATTAGATCGTTATCGTCGAATGTGAGCTTCTCTTTTTTTGTCCACTATAAGAAATCACTAATACATATATTTTTTAAATTGTTAGTGCAGGCGACACAGCTTTTACAAGCGACAAAATTGGTGAATATTTTGTGAACTTTGGAAGAAATGAAGGTTTTTTACCTTTCATTTGCTACTATTATGGCAGTCATAGCGCTCTTGTGGGATTGGTTGATGCAAACGATAAGAACTGACATTAGAAGGAAGACCATCACGGAGGCTGCAAATGCAATACCAACAACTGCAGATACCGACACAGTATCTTCTTCATTTGTTTCATCGTGACCATGAACATCATGAGGTATCACGACATCAACATTCACGCTTTTGGCACTTGCGGATTTCATCATTGGCTCGGATGGTAAAGGAGTCTCAAAGGCAGCCGCGTGTTCTCTAACGTAGTTGTTCATATCTGCATTTTAAAGAACAAAAATGTTTTTATTTTAATCATAATTTGTTTCATTTATAACAACGATTTGTTTACCTAACTAACTAGAAAAGCATAGTCGCAGTAAAGCTGTCAACTTTAACTTTCATATTTTTTTCGTGAAATTTTGGAAACGTGTTCGAGATGTCACCACTTTTTCCTGTATAGTATACAAGACACATTTCACTTTATACCTTCACTGACACAAAATTGCATTCATTTATTTATGAAGTAGTTGCTGAAACAATATATTGACTTTACTGACTTTGGAATTTTGCTTTATTTTCTAGATTTTTAAGGACACAAAAAATATGTCTAGCCTATCCCTTATAGGCATACACGCTGTTGGAAACACACGAACCTTTGGCTACGCTAATACCGGTTGTTAATAAAATGTTCAGCAAGCGAAAAAAAAAACAATGCAAAAATAGAAAAACAACATGTCTTTTTAGGGATCTAGGGAGCACGTGGCCAAGCCCCCACTTGATCCGTTACTGGATAAAAAATGATCGCAAATATATTGTAAAACGCTTTAAAAAGTTTGTAGCCTACAAACACAGCACAGCATGATAGCCTACTGTACCCTAACTACTAGGCCATACATTTTTTTACAATCATATATGAACTGTCAACTCTTTGCAAAAAACTTGTTTAAAGATTTCCTCTCGTAAAGATACAGTAAACTTCTAATAGAAAATTTTCTTTAACATAAAGTATCGTATGTGAAACTTAATTATCAATAAATTTTCAAAAAGCAAGCTGAAATAAGCCAAGTGTCGTAAAATTTTCTCACTCGAATCACGTGATACGTAGCCTATTTAAAATCTGAAAAGTTAAAACATGTGAAATAGTTTTACCCACTTCTGATGTTAACAGAAATTACAATGGCGTCATTCTTCAAAAAGGTTCTGGTATTTGTAATGTCACTGAGCCTCATAAAGCTGGCATAACCCCATGAGCTGCCTGATTCCTAAAAAAATGTAAAGGCAAAGTTAGTACAACTCAGCATGTATAAGTCGATGTGAACACAAAGAAAATAAGATGAAAAAAAATCATTTTACCCCGGTTGGTTTGTCCCAAACTGAACCACCATTGTCAGCACTGGTCATGTAATTCTGGTATTCACTCATGCGTGAAACAGCTTCGGGTGCTTGGTCGACCACTTTCAACTTGATCACTTGGTTGTAGAAAGGCCATTGTAAAGAGTCATCATTCTCTCCCTGCACTAATCCGAAATACATTCCAACATAACCTTCTGCAGAATTTTCACTACCGTGAGGAAGAAACTGAAACAAAAATAAAATATTTTTACTTGTTGGAAAATCTAATTAGAAAAAGCTTCTTCCAGCAACTGATTCTGGAAATCTTGATCGTCAAAGGGAGAAATTTACTTTTGAAGCTTCAGGATAATTTTACGTAGAGTTGAACCACAAACCGTTGCGCTTGTCAATCGCATAGTGAAGTTTTTTGTTAAAGCTTTTGCATATGAAGTATTTCACATTCTTAGGTGCTGTTGAATAAAAACCTGTCATCAGTGTCTGTTATCCAACCTATCCAAACTACCGAACTTATCCAAACTAGCTGCTCAATTTATTTATGGTTTTTCACATTTGATCTGTGTCAAATTAACAACAGCAGCAAACATGGTTAGGTTATAGGTCAGCGTTATCTTAATCCAGCATTAGGCTATATCTGACACATTTATATATACAAACACCAACTGAACATTTATCTCGGTTTCACAATTTTTTTGTAATTGTTGTAACTTACCGGTACAGTAGCCTACTGTTATCGTTACCGAAAGCTGTGGTGAAAACGTAAGCTACATAATGTATGGTTGTAGCCTACAGTCTTACAAAAGCGAATGTTTGCATAATGAAATAGCCTACTACTATAGGCTACCATGTTTCTGTTCAAATAAAAACACCGCTTTTGTGGACATCAGCCTACTCTAGATATAGGCTATGACAAGATGCATAGTTTGCCCCGATAACTCAGTTGACTTTGCACTCTATGTTGTAAAAATATGGCAAGATCAAGCAGCCCTGGTTTAACTCTCTGGGTGTACGCTTGAGCGACATATTTAAAGGACTGATCTCTATTCGCCGGCACCTAGTGGATGGAATAATTTATAGACAACAACACTTCAAAGGAGATGTTTGATCTGTCAACTGCGGTCACTGGGCTTGTTTCACTGGTTCAAAGCCTCTACAAGTATGCGAAGCCGCCAAGATTAAGCTTTTAAGAAGCCCTTTCGCTTTGAGAGGAAAGATTTTCACAATCAATTAAGCATATTAAAAGGATTAAAGAATTCTTGGGATTTGGAAAAATTATAAAAATGTTAGTTTCTTTTTGTAATAAAATGTGTTCTGTAAGACAAGACCAAGTCAAATAGTTACCAGTGTAGGTATTCCTGTAATAAACATTAGTGTGGCACTTTTGAAAAAGTATAAATTGTACATGGCCTATCGAACTTTACAATATTGTAATGTAATGGATGTTACAAACGTTCGTACCAACACTTTGAAAGCATAACCTTCTTCTGAATACAACACTGGACTGTACACTCCATCTCCTACTGAAGTGGTTGAAAGCATTTCACTAAAGTCATTGATGACGAAGAAAGCATCTTCGCATGGCTTGTCTAAAATGCTGATGTCATCAATAGCTATGACATCGTCATCGTACGAACCTGAAATGATCGAGATACCGTACCAAAATGCAGTAAGCAAGTTATGTTATTTCACAGAACAAGTTGTATGCAAGGACTACCAATCTTTGGATACACCCAACCAGATAAGTTTGCTTGGCAAACGAGGTCCGTATGAAAATTTGTCCCAGACGTTTGTGCCAGTTAAGCCCCTATTGATAAACGCACCCTTTGTACGTCATTCTACAGTGACGCACTTTGGATTAGCCTAAAGGTGGCCAATGTCAAACTGGTATTGATGTCCTGGTGAAAACACACAAATGAGCATTGAAGGCTTCAACGTTTTGTTAGTTTAGCTCGAAATTAGATAAAAGTTGTGAACTAAAAAAGTCGCAAAGTTCTGGTTTACGATGGTGCAAAAAGCGCATTCTTCTGCTTAAATTTATTTTACCGGTATATAGGCATATGTCATGAAATGAAAGCAAGAAACTCTTACGTATGTCATGCACTCATGGCTACAATGTATTTTAAAGAACAACAGAAAGAAGTTCGCACACTATTTTACTTAGCAAACTCTATTGATAATCGTACTTGTTTTTGCAGCAATAATAAGCTTGTAAGTGCTTGATGCTCTAATTGTAAGTCTTTCCAAGTTCCAGTACTTTCCATGATCTCCTTGAAGTGTCACAAGAGGCGCTGTCGAAAGAACCTCACCAGTTGTTTGATCAATTTGTCCGATGTAAACACTAAAATTAATAATGGTTAAAACTTAAAACATCATTTTTTTTTCGAAAATGTACAAATCGTTACATAGCAGTCAATTAGACATATTAAAATAAACTCTCATCCTTTGAGAGCAATAACAGTAGAATAGCAGAAAGCTTACTTTGTGTAGAAGTCACAGCCGTAGCGCAATACAACTGTTTAAAGAAACTAAATGTAAAAAGGAATTTTGATTTCATTCAGTTTCAACAACATGTGCAGAAAACAACATTTAACTTCAACGTTAAACACGCGATACACAGCAACTCACGCCATAGCAGCATCGCTTCCAGTTTCCAAGTCCATGTAGTATCCAAACTCCAGGCACTGCTGAGGGAACCTTGATTTTAATCGCATTGAAACCAGGATTCCATTTTGACCACCAACTTTTCCGCTCGTATCCAGCAACATATAAGTGCCTAAAATTATTTTAAAGAGTAAACAAATTGTATGATATCCTATTTTTGAGTCAATTCAGAGTCACATTTTAGAAATTAGTATTTTTATTGTTGATTTAAGGAGAAAATAGATAGGGCTAGATGCTAGATTGTAGAATTATAAACTGACAAAAAATATGCTTGAAAAACAAAGTTTGTATAGAGTATAGACCGTTATACGCATTGTACGTTTTATGAGTCCTAACTTATAAGAATTGTTTTTTATCAAGTAGAAATAGTTTTTAGAAGTACTTTTAAAGGAGAATCTTTTTTTGCTATAGATAGTGATTGCTGAAAACAGAAATAAGCAATTATCAAGATAGAAAATGAAATAGCCTATTTTTGCCTTAACTAAAGCCTTTACCGATTCAAACTTTTTAGCCACTTGCCACTGAATATTTATGGACAACTGTTATGTATACAAAGCTGTTCAAAGCTAGCTTCACTGTTCAAAAAGCACAGTCACAAAATATTGACCTTGTCCTTGTGTTCCAAGAGTATTGTCTACTAACGGAAGATTTGGGGATATTAGTTTTCCGTCTGTTTCACCGATGACGTAATGGACCCAATCTAAGTTATCCGTTTGTTCCTGAACGTATCCGCAGATAGAATTGTCATCGAAGTTACAGGAGTATGAGACTCGCAGTGGATCCGCTAAAGGTAGCCATTCAATGATTAGAATTAGAGAAAGTAGAGGAGCGTCACGGTGATGTCAGTGGGTATTGGAATGAAATCATTTAAATAAATAAAATAATTGATTGCTAACAATTAATGTTAGTTTGTTAGCTTGTACTTTCATTGTTTGTGACAATAGGATGTTTAGAAGTATGAAAAAGATGTTATGCTTACCGCAGTTGTACATCCGGTTGATCATTGTAATGTCGCCTTCACTGAAAGTACGTCTCTGGCCAATGGTGTTTTGGAATTGAGGGTCTCGTGTCACTATGGTCTTTTCCCCGTTGTTACTAAAAGAAAAACAACAAGCTTGCTTGGAAAAAGGTTTTTTTTTAGAAAGACGGTTAAAATGATAACGGTTTCGCTTATTGTGTTTGAAATTTCCATTGTTTGAACGAATTGATGAAACCAGTGTGGTGTTTGGTCTAAGAGAGTGCATTTGAACTCTGTGCCGCAAACTCAAATTGAATTTGAACAAAAAAACTCGCGTTCCTTTCGTAACTTGAAATAGAATTCAAAGCATAACCATTTCTTAACTCAAAAAAGATTGACTTTGAGCTAATTTTAAAATGTTAATATCCAAAGCTGATCAGCATTGACGTCATTATTTTGGAGACAATACGGTTGAAGTCGATTGAAAATCATTGAACTTATAGTTATAAAAAAAAATAAAAACGAAGAATTTGAAATTAATGTCGGACTTGCAAATACTTCACAAAAAAGCTCCAACCAAAAATGTAACAAAAATCGACCTGGTTTGCATTTCTGATCGTGAAGCAGCGCACTTCAAAGACAGCTCCATTTATAAGAGAAGAAAATAATGAATAAAATGAATAACCTTGTTTGCAACTCGAAGCAGGAATACCGTATCAAGCACACCATTTATGACGAATATCCTTTCAAGTAGACAAAAGTTGCTAAACGTTTCAAAAATGGTTTCCTATTCTAACAAATGATTCATCAATGATCAACTTCAGAGGTGAAAAGAACTGTGTGATAAACCGCCCCACCTGAAAGCAGTTTCTCCGTAATGCATGACAGAATTGAAGTCGTAAGGCACTCTTTTGTCATCAATCAGATTATATCCGTATATATCAAAGTTGTACACTAAATCTGCGCACAAAGGTTGTATGCTTGTGAATATTTGTTAACACTGAGCAGCAGAGTTAGGAGGTTTGTAATGCATGGGCTACTCAAATAGCCTGGTTGATAGAAACCTATATGTAACAGGCTTTCACAATGAACAACTCAAAACTCTACACGCGCGTTCCAACAGGTCAAGCTATTTTGCGAGGACAGCATGCTCAGGTTTTTTTAAGGTTTGCATAATGTTTATTACAACCTTCGAGACAGAAAATGAAACTAGCAGGTAGCCGCCGGAGAAGCGTACCTTAACCCTACCGCACTATCTCATTGTCGTGTGAATAAGGGGTTTTTGACGATAATAAAGAATGGAACTTCAAATGAAATAAACCATTTCCTAATTACATTTATGAGCAGATTTTATGTAGCCTAACCATCGTTTACATGCCTGCTAAAAGGTATTTTACAGTTGGGTGTTGTTCATTTACATTGGATGATTTTCTTTTATGTAACAAAACAATAAATTGAATGAGCCGTTTATTACTTAATTCAATAAAGTAATAAACCATAACGTAAAGACGTAAACTACTTTTTGATATTTCCACCTTTCTGAAAATGCAATTC
This sequence comes from Aplidium turbinatum, assembly GCF_918807975.1. Classification (NCBI taxonomy): domain Eukaryota; kingdom Metazoa; phylum Chordata; class Ascidiacea; order Aplousobranchia; family Polyclinidae; genus Aplidium; species Aplidium turbinatum. The sequence continues at coordinate 42,489,320 of NC_137472.1, read as the reverse complement.
TTGCATTTGCATTTTTCATTTCATTGCGGAAATCAGTAAAACTCTTCCATGTAAAAATCTTCCTGAAAACATTCACAATCTTCATGAAAACATGTTAGTTTTGTTCTTCCAGGTATTTGCAGTCTAGCCTATGATGGGCATAATTACTAAGGAATATTATGCACTATAAAGTTTTTTTAACGTGATAGACTTATACTGCAACATTTTTTTAAGGTATTTTGCGAAGGGAGTTTATAGCTTATGTGGAAGATTTTTTCCTCAAAGAATATTTTTACTTACATCATTCAAACGCAATTTTTGCGTCAGCAGATTTATTATACAATATATTTAGCTACCTGGATCTATGTTATCCGTCTCGATTATGATATAACCATCTCTATCGGTTCTTGATTGTTCGTGATAAATTCCGATAGCGTGCATCATTTCATGCTGGATAGTGGCTTGCTTCTCGCAGCCGCTCCCGATGGAGATAATTTGTCGTCCATGCTGAACACCCACTGATGACCAGCATCTGCAAAGACAGGCTATCAGAACAAAGACATTCTAGAATGAAATACAACCAATGAAAAAATGCAGCGTTGAAACACGAAATTGATTTTTTTTAGAAAAATGCTTTATTCCTTTGCAATTAAATCTCATAAATTGATGCTGTTTTCTCAACAACCCTGTAAAGCTATACTAAAATAGCTTTTAAAGAATATTTACGCTAGTTTAACTGCTTTTTTTACGCACCCACTGCGAGGTTGATAAATCAAGTAATCTTCTTCATCGGTTCTGTCAGGAAAGGAAAAGCAAGTCCTCATCTCATATTCCTGCCGTGCGTCCTCTATCCCTGATATTGCCTGAAAATGACTTTCACAAGTCAGTAATGTTTCAATAACATCACATGAACAACTCAGTTGCAACCTTCAACCATCAGCAAAAGCAGGAACGATTGTTTCAGCGAAATAGTAACATGTAAAAAAGCTAATTTTCCGTTCTTACCAGTAAATTCAGTAAGTTGCTGAATTCAATTGGAATGGTCGTGTTTGGCCAAAAGAGAGTCTCGTCTATGACGGCATTACGCGTATTTTTGCGCCGTTGAATATCGCCTTCCAGCAAATCAAGTCCAGGGAATTCTGAGATCAAATAATAATTTACAATAAAGAAAATTCAAATAGGCTATGAAAGTAAATTTACCAAAACCTTTGAAGCTTCTAACAAACTATTTGTTTAACTTTAAAGTTTATAAACATTGCTGGATTTGATAAAATCACCAGAATGAATTAAATCAAATCGTTGAAGTAAAAGACCATCCACAGTATACCAGTACCAGTATATTGTTGAAAGTCGCATCAGAACACAAGTTTAAGATTTAGGCATGTAGCTTTTAATTTTAATTTTATGTAACCATCTATTTAAAATAGAATTTTTATGCGTGTTGATAATATCGGAGTTTGCTTTATTAGTTCGTTTTACGTATTTTTCACATTTTCTTTTTTACATGTGCTAACTGAAGATGCTATTCATCATCAGTCGTTATCTCCGCCTGCGGCAGATTGCGCATCAACATGGCTTATTTGCTTCCAAGAGTGGCGATTTTGAGCCAACTCGCCCAGTGTCGTCAAGTGGAGTCCGGTCCATGATTGAATGTTATCTTGCCATCGTTTTGGTTGTCTGCTACGTTTTCTTTTTCCTTCTACTTTGCCTTCTGTGCAAACTTTGCTGATTCCGAATTGTGATCTTTTAGTGTGGCCGAACAGTTTTAAAACTTTTGATTTTATTATTGCTGCAATTGGATGTAGTTTTGTCATAGTTAGAAGATCTTCTATTTTTGTGTGATCAAGTAACCTTTTGTTGGTCATGCTTCTCATGATGTGATTTTGAAAGGTAGTGAGTTTTTTCATTGTTGATGATGTCCAATTTACGCATTCTAGACCGTACAGCACGACTGGTAAAACGTAGGTGTTGAAAATTTTTGCTTTCAGTTTGTCTGGGAGTCTATTGGATGTTAGAATCTTTTTGTTCTTTTCAAATGCTGCCCAGCCTAAGCCAATTCGGTGTTGCACTGCAGTCTTTCCATCGTTGTTTGCGGATAGTCGGTGGCCAAGATATATGAATTCTGGTACTTGTTCTATTTGTTTTCCATAGAGAGTGAGATTGAGTGTGTTGTTGCTATTACTAAAGCGTGTTACTAAAGCGTTGCTATTACTAAAGCTATGTGAAGATGCTATTACTAAAGCGAAATTGATTCTTAATAAATTACACTAAGAGGTTAGATAGTTGTGCAAATGCCAGCATTTGATGAATACAAAATAGCAGTACCATCTACACTACAGTATAGATTTACATTTATACCTCTTAGTAAATGACGGTAGTTATTTGACAAGATTTTCTTATTTCAGTAATGAAAATTATGGATATAAGCCTAGTCTACATGTACAGCATAGTAGTAGCACCCATCTGTACAATCTATAGACTAGTAGTCTTTGTACAAACTTTTATTGATGGTGAGAATATCTTCATCCGCTGCAACGTTAACGATGTTCGGATTCCTTTCAAACGTAGCTGGAAAGGAAATTTAAACAAATTATAAACTTTTTTTAATGATTCTCCAGTGGTGGCTTGTTGTACATTTAAAAACGATATTAGTTTGACAGATTCCTAAAAAAGAAAAAGAAACGCACGCTGAAGGTGAACAGTAGGCCTATAGGCCTACCAGTAAAACAAAAATCCTAAGCAAAAAGTATAGCATGTTAACTTCTATGATAACTTTACATGTGTCAATTAAACTTCTGTAAGTATAAAATTCATTCATTAAGTTTATTGTAATCATTTATCACAAGAAGAAAATAGGAAAAAACAACACAAACGCATGCAAACTGATTGTATTTTTTTTCCTCAAAAAGAAAGCAATTATTTAAAGAGCACATTGTTTTGAATTGACATACCTGTTGTAGCAATTGTTCCACCTTTCACATTTGTGCGTTGTTTTCTTTCAAACTGTAATGCATCAACAATATAAGCGCTTGCCTGACATCATCAAAATGATTACTAACAAAATCATATAACGCCGGTTGCAGCCTATTGCCTTGGTCGATCTTGAAATTTCAAAGAAAGTAAAAAAATTCAACTTTTAAATATTCAAAAACATGTTTTATACTTACGCTTCCATAACAGAAGGCAACAAGAGCAAGAAACACAAGCAACTTCATCCTTAAAAGTTCCCAGACTAAATTTGGTTAGTATACTTAAAAACGGTGTAGGCTATTGCGTATACACCTGGCAATAAAGAAAAGGTGAGTATATCATAAACATCTATTTGTAAATAAATTATCATAACATGACAGTATAACATAACTATTAACTAGTAACAGTATTAGTATAACATCAATTATGTAACTCAAGTAGTTGGCAGATAAGGAAAACATTTCAAGATATACAAAAAATAATTTGAATACACAGCCTATCAAAGTTTGTCTTTTCATTTAAATCGTAGACTATTTTGAATAGATTTCTATAGTTTAAAAAAATGCAAAATATTGACGTTGGCAGCATAACTTGTTGGTGTTTTGAATTTTCCGGGCCAGTTAATTTCGTATAAATGTTTTTGCTTTCATGATCGTGTTGGTTAATTAGAAAATTAACATAACATTTAACAGAGATACATTTTTATAAACTTTAAGGGATCTTACCGAAACATTTTTTGACCAAAAGTGGCAAGATGCTTCTCACAACAAAAATTTTAATTCACAAAGCTGTCTTAAAGTAACGCATCAGTATTCAGTATTTTAAATGCAAAAGCACAGATACAACATTTGATTCTGACTCAAACTTCTTCACTAGGGCTGTAGAGTCTCATCAAAAATACCCGACTGCAACTACAGACCGGCTTGGACTTTGAAAAAACGAAAAATCATTTCAACTATTTAAACGAGACTTCATAGACCTGTTACATATCTTGAACAAACAAAGTAACTGGGCAGCCTTAAATTGCTAGGCTACTATTCTAGGACTATTGCCTGGCTTCTACGCCTATTATGCATGTAAGTAAGGTAACGCTGAAGAAAGACTTCAAAAAAGCAAGCATAATTGGGCAATGTGAACTCTTGAAAACCAGTTGATGATAAGAAATTGATTAATCATTATTTTTGAATGCTTGTTCATAGCTGCAATCTGTGTTCCACTTGTGCTGTGCAAATGTTATATTCATGCAAAACTATTTAATCGCTTCAGAGCTCAACATCATGATCAAACAAAATACTTCCTCCCATGATAAAGTTTTGCAATTTAGAAGTTTGCAATTAAGAAATATTTATTCTGCAATCAGCTGCAGAATAGTAGTGACACAAATTGATTAGGCTAGTATGGCCCAAGTGACTTTTTCCAGCTAGTGGTAATATCCATCGAAAGTGCTCAACTTAAATGGCAAATAAAAGTAGCCTATTCATATACGGTACTCTTTCTCTTATAATGCTACAATTCAGAAATTTGAAATGATTTTTTTTTTCTAAATGCCTTTTTTCACATGCTATAGAGCTGTTAAAGTTAAACTGACAACGCAACAAAATCACTGTAGGCTTAATACTGCCTGTCTGCTACACCTCTTATGCAGATGCAGATTGCAACTATGAACATCTCTTATGCATGGGTGTTCACGAAATTATGGCCAAGTTATCTGTCTCCGTATTGTGACATGGATTGTCGCGCAATCGTGACGTCATCATTGCGATGCACTGTCACGCTTGAGCGACAATCTCTCGTCATTCTTTCTCTAATTTTCTAACTTGTGTTTTCCAAACGTGCTTCGTCTTCCTTTTACGATGTGTGAATCTAACGGACGGACGTAATTAAGAGTGTGAAGTGACTATTCCACATCACAATTGAACCCGTCTCTTGTTAACAATATACCATCAATCTTCACTCAACACATGTGGAACTTGAGTCGAAAGTTAAGAGGAAGACAGGTTGGATAGCAGCTCATACATAGCGGTTATCAAAAAGAAAAAACAATGGGTGTGAGGTACAGTAGTATTGTAGAAAGACTTCAAAAACAAGCATAAAAATTTATTTCGTAAGTATTTAAAACTTTTTATATTGTTGTTTTTGTAGTTTCAATAAGATAAAATATTTACGTTTAAACTGTGGTATGAGGTTTAGGCTACTTTTCTTCTTTGCATCTACCAATTGCAATCCGACTTACCAAAACCTGGTAACTGAAAAAGTTTGTCATTTGCAAGTTCTTAATCGGAAAAAAATATTTTTGTCACACTAAAACATTCGTTCGGACAAAAAGCGAGCGCCTAGGCCTATCTCACAGAGAAAACAAATGCAAAGCAGTCAGAAACAAAATTGTATGACAAGGGTACATTGGGATCACGGAAATGTAAACTCTTGAAAACCAGTTGATGATAAGAAATTGATTAATCATTATTTTTGAATGCTTGTTCATAGTTGCAATCTGTGTTACCACTTGTGCTGTGCAAATGTTATACTCATGCAAAACTATTTAATCGCTTCAGAGCTCAACATCATGGTCAAACAAAATACTTCCTCTCATGATAAAGTTTTGCAATTTAAAAGTTTGCAATTAAGAAATATTTATTCTTTATATCTCTTCTTAGTGTCTTTTTGTAATAACTGAAAAAAAAAGTGATAATCCCCGTCGCCACTGACCCACCAGAAGTTTTTATCTGTCTTTGCTGCAACGCTTGAAAATCACTGCCTCGAAGTAAAGAAGGGCAATCCTAATAGAGTAAACAACGTAGAATAAGCATCGCGTGCATGGGAAGCATTTTTGCCTGTGGCTTTATCAAAACATAAATATTGACCAGTGCATTGAACAACTTTTAAGCATCGAGTAAGTGCATTTTCAATAATCGCTTAACTTGAAATTCTGTCAATTATTAAAGTTTGTCTGATTTCTGCTGATAACCAGTTCTATTGCAAAAAAAAATGATGCTAGACATATTGTATTGAAAGTGTGCAAGTAGAAATGCTCGAAGAAATGTCAAGCGCTGAAAAAGCATATGCACGTAGTTATCATAACTGTGACGTTTAAATAAAAAATACTGCAATAGTTTCTCAGATTCATGCTGTTATCCGAATAAACAGCTGGTAGTGGTAGTGGGTAGGAAAGTTTTAATTACATCTAAAACTGGTATTTAGATAGCCATAAGTTTTTGCTCACTTATAGTATTGTTTTTTAATTGTAATCTCTACATTAGCATTTTAGAGCTTGTGTAGTTGTAAATACTCGCAAGTTTCATAACTTTTTAGATTTGATTTGTTTCTTATTTGTTTTTGGTAAGAAAACCATGAAGTTATTTTTGATTGCGTTACTTCTGGCTCTCTTGTCGTCATCTCAGGTGAGATTTGCTTGCGTTGCAGAACGTTTAGAATATGTTGAGGTACCATTGCATGCTATTTTTCACAGATTTTTAACGCTTTGATCTGTCACTAATTTTCTCATAAAAATGGTTTAAGAAGACTTTTTGCTTAAACCGGCACAAGCCAACATCTATTTAAAGTTTCAGCCTATTTAGTTTTACTGCAGATAAAAATTAATATGACGCGTGTTTGCAGAGCAAGTCAGTACAATACGTCAATGTTGGAAGCAGAGGTGGAAAGTTGCTGAAATGCGGTGAGCATCTAGTAGGCCTATTTGATTTTTGCAAGAAAGAAGCAAGCTGTGCACGAAGACGCCTCTTAATTGCAAGTGTTTTGATACAAAAATAGTTCTAGTCAAAGCAACTTTGCATTTTTCGTCGTTAGGTAAAGGTGATTTCTTTATTTTCATAGAAGCAAAACCACGGTTTATTATCTGCATCAAAGACATGTTTCAAAAAATCTACACAGCTTAAAGTAAATTGATTAATGTAAAGTAGCAGAAAAATGCTAGATAGGCCTACTGTAGATTAGACTAAATCGATGTACAGAACTTCTTGTCTTTCTGGATTTTTGTATATTTTACTTTGTATGATGGAGTTTTAAATGAGCGAAATAATTTACAGCATATTAAAAACTTTATTACGGTTCACATCATAACACTATTGCATTTCATCAAAAATCTGAGCACAGATGCGCAAAATATTCGCTTTTTTGAAGTCCAATATCGTAGTTGGGCCATGACGATAATCAAATTAAAACCATGGCAGTAGCTTACAATTACGTACAGTAGCCTACATGTAAATACGACTTTGATTGCTTTTGCAGCACTAAATATCGGAGAAGGAGACGACCAAAACGCCCCTGAAGTTAGAGATATCTTCGAAATTAACAAAGGTTTGAAGCAATTTTTTCTCAGGTTTCATTTTAAACATTAGTTCAAACTAAAGTCTAAGGATGCTTGTAGCCACTGAATTGACCTGTCGATGGTGATCAGTGCATGTCAATGGATTTATTCAATTCAGTTTTTATATGTTCGTTGGACGTTGACTTTACATAAAACAAATCACTTTTAAAGCATATTTTTGTTTTTAATGGCAACAGAAAATGACTTCTAACAAATTTATTCATAATTTATAATGCCGGAGTTGGAACCAAATAACATTGTTTCTACTAACTGATTAAATTTCAGCAGAAATACTGGTAGTTTTAAGTTTTAACAAACAATTGTATTTTGTATAACTTGATAAAGGTAGGGTAAGCCTATGGTAAAAATGAATTTTTGCAACCTATTATATTGTCTCATATCTCTTAAAGCTAAAACATGTTGATCTTGTTACTCTGATCGTTCAGATAAAGACTACCTAGATGGTGACATCATAGCTCCAAAAACGAAAAATACACTGGTTAACTCAGCACGCTTGTGGGATAGTACTTCTATACCTGTCATGTATTCTTCCACTTTGAGCCTTGAGGTAATTATGTAAGGCGATAAATAGAGCCGAACGAGTTAAAGCCTGTTTTTTACTACTGTTTCAATTCTTAAAAATATAGTTTAGAAATACAAAACATGCCATTTGGTGCACAAAAATTCTCACTCGAGAAAGCAGCTTTGTTAGGATCTTACAGGAATAAAACTAAAGATCTGTAGATTTCATGCACTATAACTTGCCTACATTAAAGAAAACCACTTTTTGACCAAAAGTTTTTTAAAGAAAATGTTTGTGTTCGATTGTATTTGTTTTTATAACACTGCGTTGCTCCATGTTTATCTGTCTTCAATTATGTGTCTGCATAGCCGAGTGGTGAGATCACTTGTACGGCACTCCAAAGGGCGCCGGTTCGACACCGTTCAAGATCATGTGGCTTTGTCTACGGCAGTACACTTGAAGGTGGACACGACAATTAGCTTCCTAGCTTTGATCAAAATCTTCAACCACTGGGCGAAAGCCTGGATAGGATACAAAAAAGTGTTTCATATTTTTCTTAAAATAAAATTTGGAGCAAAACTGAACTTAGGTTAGAAGAGGATTAGGCCTGTCATTATTGTTTTCAAGAGGTTTATGCTCAAATGGAAACAAATTAGTTTTTTTACCAATTACTGCACGACAGGCTATAGGTTCCATTGAGTATGCCCGACAAGAATACGAGTTGAAGACATGTCTGTCGTTCATCGACAGAACCAACGAAAGAGATTACATCATCTACGATACTTTAGGAGGGTATGTTTTATAGCGTTTAGCTTATTTAATAAAAAAACAATTCAATTATGATTAGGTGATCTCTATCCATACAAAAACTAAACAAGAATGACAACTAATCGTGTTCAATAAACACGTAGTTCAACAAAGATTCGCATCTTATTTCATTACATGATTCAGCTGGCCAACACATCTCAACGTTCAGCTACACGTTTTAGATAAATGAATAATTTCTTCATTTCATATGAAAACTTCTGTTTTTAGGCAATGCACAACCACCTAACTTATGCAAAAAGATTGGTAAAGGCATGCTTACATTGGTTAGTGCATTTCTTTGCGGCTGATGGTAAGAAAATTCATCTTCACAATCACCACCTTTACAAATAACAAGCTATTTTTTCTTAAGATGTTACTCATCTGTGGGATCTGTTGGAGGAGAACAGACTATTTCCATTGGCAACGGATGCGAGAGGATTGGCACAGTAGAACATGAGATGATGCACGCGATCGGTATCTATCATGAACAATCAAGAACAGATAGAGATCATTACGTCACTATCGAATTGGACAATGTCGATTCGGGTGAGTGGTATAGCAACGTCTTGTCATGATATCATTAATGTTGGACTTCTACTCGAGGTGAAACTTAGGAGATTTATTTTCTGTTTTAAATTTATAAATTTAATTAGCAAAAGACACAAGGAACCGACCACAGCCGACTATAGTGCAGTTGACCTGCAACCTTAACAAAACTTAATGGACAGTTTCAGCTCTACGTGGTAGACTAGTTGAGATTGTAAAATATTACCTACTGTATGTCTAAATCATGAGAGAAAGCACGGAAGGTATTGAAGGTGTGAAATTGAAAAGACACTTGATCAAAGCGACAAGATTTCCTGATGATTATGATCCATAATCATCCATAATGCACAAATGGGGCGTATCGGCATCTGCGGCATGCGACTGTGGTGCAAAAGAGCAAACCGCAGACTACATACTCTACCACTGCCCAACTTTTACTTCATCAGGGGCAGTTGGTCTGCCCACCCTGCATGGCTGCACCGTCAAGTGGCTGCTCGAGAAATGCCCAGACATCTGACCCAAGTTAGCGTGGTCTAAAAACAATAACTTCTCATTCGAAAAAAGAACTATTTAAAGAAAAGCCGAAGTAGTTAAAGATAATACATCATCGTTAATATGTTTTTTCCTCGTATGGAGGGTTTTATACAACGAGGGTTGGATACAATTGTACTGCATTTTCATAACTTAATTTTGTCCATTTAGAGATGTTTGTTGTCCAAATGATTTTTGGTCTGCCTTTGTTGTTTTATCGTTTATCTTCCCTTCTATTAATGATCTTTGTGACAAGTTTTGCTTTATTGTGTGTCCGAAGTACTTCAATTTTATTCTTATGACTATTTTGTAAAAACAAGTTTTGCTTGAATTTGAATAGTGATCTTTTATTTCCATGCAATTTTTAACATTCGCCTGTGTGACCAGAGCTCGAAGGCATCGATCCGTTTCTCCATTTTTTTTTGTGACACTGTCCAAGTTTCAGAATTGTATGAAAGGGTTGACTGGAAATCAACTACAAACAAAACAGAAACGAAACAACAACACAAATTAGTGACAAGATCTAGACGCCGCTCAACCGAATTCGTGCTAATTTTTGGTATTTTTTTTTTTCAGGCAAGGAGCACAACTTCGATACATACTCTTATGCCGTAGTCGATGATCGCAGAGTGCCATACGACTATAACTCTGTCATGCATTATAGCGACACATCATTCTCGTAAGCAACTCATAATAAAAACAAATATGAAAAGCATTTATAACCCATTTGTTAGATAAAACTGTCGTGCAAGGAAATGAAGGCAATAGTGCTTGGTTTTTGTTTGGCCATATACTTCGCATGGGTTTATGATTTTTGTGGATATACAAAAACTAGTTATCCTATTATTAACTTTCACAGTAAAAAAATCTTGAACTTTTGAAAATTTTACTTTATCTTGAAATATCAAAAGGCTACATGACACCAAAACATTTATGTAGGCTTGCAGCTTAAAATCTATGTTGTTAATACAATTTTGGTCAAGAGGTGACTTTCTTTAACCATAGACAGATAAAATCAAGCAACCAAACGGCATTTAACATAATACATTTAAACTGAACATAAAAACGTGAACGTACTTTATGTTCAGTTTAAATGTACTATGTTAAATGCCGTGTGGTTGCTTGGTTTTATCTGTATTATGTTGTTAAGAAAACAAACTTCTACTGCAAATGAAGGTTTACTTGTAATTTGTTTCGAAACCCCAAAATTGCTGTTTTCAGTCTTATTTTTGATAGCGACTGGCGACCCATACCATAGTTTAGGAAGCCCTGGAGTATGATGCTTTGAGCCGAGTTTGTGCTTTATTTTTTTTAATCATTTCTCTGCAGCACCAACGGAGAACCTACAATCGTCACAATCGATCCCCAGTTTCAAGATGTGATTGGTCAGCGGAGATCATTCAGCCCGGGTGACGTAACAAAGATCAATCGAATGTACGGATGTGGTAAGTCGTTTGGAAACTTAACTTTTTTTTTGATTTGAAAGATTTTTTGCTTGGCAAAACTCTTGGGTTAACCTAGTATAAATCGTAAAGAATAAAAAGTTATTAGTAGCCAGGAGGTTATGCATTGCATGTTCTACAGTTTGATGCAATTGATCCTACACATTATAAAAATCTCTAAAATAAAGTCTAATTTGTATTTCATATATTTGAATGTGGTTTTGATAAACAATACGTGATTAATTTAAAATCTTTTATCAAAAAAGTATCTCTAGATTTGTCAAAACAGTTCTACCTTTTTAGCACAGCACTTAGCCTACATGATTACAATACGTAAAGTACAAGTAATTTATATTCGATAGTGATAGAGTTTTTGATTTTCATATATTTTTACTCGTTAGTTATATTTTAATCTAGGCGTGCTGGGAAAGTTTGAAAATTTATGAGCTTTTGTACACGAAAATGGCTTCTGAGCAATGATTTACGTTATAAATATTATTTTAAAGCTTACTGTATTGTAGGCCTACCTGGTTGTAAATCTCAAACTAGTTGAAACCACGTTAGTCGACTAGATCCAACTTGATGTCTCATGTTATAACTTATTTACGTCATATTTTGCGTAGCGGATCCCTTAAGAGTGACAAACAACTGCAATTTCGATGATGAGAGTGTGTGCGGGTATATACAAGACACGGTCGACTCAGCTGATTGGAGCATTCACACCCCGGATTCGAGTAACGATCCCCCCAGTTACCCTACTACAGATAGCTCTAGTGACGTTGTTGGAGCAGGTACATGCTGAAGTGACAAGACAATGGGGTGTAGTGTAATATAGCTGTAGTTCAATAGATGTAGTTATATGCAGAGCGTCAGCGAGCTCTCTTCGTAAAAAGGTCACCAATTTCTATTTATGCCTCGATATCTAAGGAGTACGTGTGAGAGAAAAACCCATCAGTCAAATGTCTGCAACTATTACATGGCTGATAATCAGGCTGGCAACATAACTTTTATGTAATTCAGTTTCAGTGGGACGCCTAACTATTGTAGTTAACTAGTTGGCGTATTTTCGGGTAGGTGAAAGTACGTGCTTACAGTAATAAAAATACTTTTCTCATTGCAATTTTTTCGCTGTTTCAAACCAATAGAACTGAACTTACAGCTCGTTATTTCTCTCATGGTTTTTAAAAGTTGTGAAAATGAATAGAGAAAATCGTATATGATTTTCATTTTTGTTACAGTCATATTTTGTAATTCTTTTGCTGTTTTTTTTTTCGATTTTCTGCAGGTAGTTACATGTTGTTCGGAGAAGGTGTCATCTCTGCAGCTACTGGAGCAATGTACTCAATGAGATACAAGTCGAGAGTGTCTCAACAGTGTTTGGAGTTTTCTTATCACATGAGCTTGGCTCCAAATAGCCTATCCAGTCTGAGGTGGATGATTAATGTCTTCAATTCTTTGATAGATTTAATGAAAAGAAACGTTCAAATTATGGCACAATAATACTTCTATACAAATCTTTCAAACATAAGTTTAGAAGTATGCAGATTGTGGAAAGTCCGTTTATATGCAATTGATAAGCAGAGTAGTTTACGTATCCAGGTAACAAAAAATGAAAGTAAGTAGGCTACCTTTTTAGATATAAAATTACGGAGCTGATGTACAAGTCTCCGACCTGGTTAAAATCAGGGATAGAGGAACCACCTGGGCCTCGTAGGCCTGGGCCCACCTACTTTATTTTTTGGGTGGGCCTAGCCAGGGATATCTAAAGAAGGGGATACGAAGGCTTTTATTACAGGTAGATAAGATTACAGGTAGATCTTTTTATTTTTATTATACGTCTGACAATAGAAGGGCTTTTGTTTATCGTAAATAATCTTTGTTTATCGTAAAATGACAATTGGCACCGATAGTAGTTTATTAAATCTTGTTATGATAACTTGCATTGCGCTATTAGAATCAGGCCTGGATATTTACAGCATGCTCATAGTTGCTTGTTAATTCAACTACCCATATACTTGCTTTACATCTAGCCTCCTGTAAAGGCTTTGTTATAAAAAACAGCTTACTGGTAACTTTTTGACTGTCTTTGTAAACAAGTATTCTTTAAATATACTCTAGGTAACATTTGCTAACTGTCTTCTGTAGCTCATTGTACCAGCTGCACTACAAAACTTTCTACGATTTTAAAAAGAACCACATGATTAAAGCACTACAAACTACCACCCTGGTAGTGTCATGAGAACAAGGCAATCGCTGCGAGCCTTCATATCCCCTTCTCTAGATATCCCTGGGCCTGGCCCACCCACTTTTGAAAGCCAAATTTCTTTGAAAAGATAGCGAAAACGGCAAATTAGAGAAGGAGTTTCTAAAAAAAAGCTCTTCACTCATTTGATGCACACTAATTTGATTACACAGGCCAACAAAGAAATTTTGGCTCAAAAGGTGAGAGTCATTTTAGAGTATTTCAGGGCCCCTGATTTCAAAAATGCACTTAGTTTTTTCGAATTTTTGAAACTACCAGGAATTGAATTTCGAACCAAGATTAGGCTACGTTCTTCCGTAACAAGGATAAAATTTTAAGCAGCTACTTTATTGAAGAACACAACTTTGTATTCTGTAATTATATAAATGGCCTTCGTACCTTGATTGGTGTTGCTCAGTAGCCTATAGTAGGCCTACCATAATGAAGAATTGCGTTTGTTCATCGATGGCTTTGTTTTGCTTATTCGTCTAGTTTGTTAAGCAAAACAATGTATGTATTTTGTTGTTTGTACTTAGTAGCTTAGTTAGTAAGTCTGATACTGTTGAAGTCAACAAATATATTAACACAAAGCACAAGTTAAATCAAATATAGTTATTACTATCTGAAGCCTTTACAAATTGTTTCACCTAACGGATCATCAGAAGGTCTTATTCAAATATATTCTATTTATAGCTGTATTCTATTTGTATTCTATAGAATACAGCTATAAATAGAATTATAGCTGTATTCTATAATATATTCTATTTGAATAAGACCTTCTGATGATCCGTTAGGTGAAACAATTTGTAAAGGCTTCAGATAGTAATAACTATATTTGATTTAATTCGCTCTGCTTTGTCTTTTTGCTTGGCATTGAGCACTTTTTGTAGTATTAATAGTTTTCATTGTTTCAAAGCACAAGTTATATATTCTACATCTTAATTGGATCCTCAGGCTTGCTTCACGTCGTATTTCGATTGTCACTAGGCCAGTAAACGTTAAATAGCTGTTTGTTTGGGTTGTAATCAAGTGATTGGTTTCAAATAGCGCTTATGCAACTCAGAAATGTGCCTGGGATTACTTCTAGTTTTGTCTATGTAATAAACGACACGACGTTAAATCTATAGGGGCTCAAAATTGCAAAAAAAATGTCTTTGCTGTAGGCTACCTCAAAAACTAGAACCAATTCGCAAAAAACAAGTGTATTTTCGGAATCAGGGGCCTCGAAATACCTTAAAATGGCTGTCACATGCCGTGCTTTTTAAAAAAAAAAAATTTTGTTGACCTGTGTTATCTTTGATAGCTCAATGACGAAATCTAATCTTCAAACTTTTCTGTTGAGCCCACTGTTGATGGGCAGCACATGTGGGTGTGGTTGCGTGTGATTGGTGGAATAATCTATATATCACTCTAATTGTGCTCTAAGGTTAAAACAATGATATCATTACATATTATGCAGTGCATGCACCTAGGCCTACTGTAAATTGCTGCAGATTATTTCTCCCAGGTTGGTATTATAACTGTGTGTGTATTTTGCCTTTTGATTTGTGTGTACATCGCCATATTTTGTACAGTGCTATAGAGAAATTTAACAATTTTGTAATTTGTTTGGGAAAATCGGGCCTAAAAACGGAAATTTTTCGCTGGTTGGCACAAAAGGCAATCATGAAAACACAATGTATAAACGATTGGAAGTATTAGGAATGCAACAATTTTATGGGGGGGGGGGGTCTGGGGGGAGAAGCCTCCCAGAAGTTTGATTGACTTTGACTGCTACGCCTTTGGGCCCACCTACTTTTAAAATGGTTCCTCCATCCCTGGTTAAAATGCCATAACGTCATAGACTGCAATCGAACAAAAATATAGGGCAAAGTTGCTGTTTTCTGTCTTGACTATAGCCTACAGTACTTTATCTTTGCTTTATTATTTTCTAACTCCGACCGAAACCCTCACTCTACCCTGAAAGTTGGGGTTCGAAAATATTGAATTTAAGGGGAGCTAGTAACAGCATAAACAGTTTTTGCTTGGTTGAATTATTATCTATGGTTGAATGTTGTTCAGTTTTGACACACTTCACCCTAAATGTGCTGGTCGATTCCAATTTTGACGCATAACATGTCATATCGCATTTATGACCATGGCGGAGACTTGTGCACCAGCTCCAAAATTACTCTGCTGTTGTGATTATGTTGTTTTTACGTTGTCATGCCATTAAAATTAATATGGTTTTCTTACTGAGTGGTGTCTAATATAGCTTAACGTTTTAAATTCGTTTTTGATGTTTTAGTGTCCACATTGCAACTATAGATCAAGTCACCGGAGACATATTAGACTTGGGCGAAGCAATTACGACGATCTCTGGTGATCATTTGTATGACTGGAACATAGAAAGGTTGACAATTAAAGCTCCTTCAATGTACAAACTGGCGTTTGTTGCTACAACAGGTAACACTGTAATTTGAACTCAGATTGAACTCAGGGCTGTTGAGAGGATATTTTGAGCCCGGTACCAATGAGATCTTTGGGCCCCAAATCAAGACGTTTATAAGAAAAACGCACTACGGTATATATTCAAAAAATACGATGTGGTTTATTCATGTTTTCGGGCCCTTGGAAAGGTTACGGTCCCCTAAAATAACCCCGGCCCGGGTCCAAAAGTACCTCTGAACCCCTTTATCAACGCTACTGGTTAAATCTACTAACTCGGAGTATTTCTGTCAAAAATGTAAAAAAAATGATATTAAAAATACTTATACTAATACTGCATGCATTCTTTGTTTGTACGGTATATTAAAGATGTCTACCCTATGAAATTGTATTATTTATTAATTTGATATCCGCCAAGTCGTTACAAGATCATGGGTTTGTTATGAAAAACAAAAATTACGTGTTTAGCAATACTTTTGCCACAAAAATTAAGATCTCTGGGAAAGTGCCCTTTTTTTTGTCGTATCCAGACTTACACCAGGTGGTTGAAGATTTAGATTAAGTGGACGGGAAGGCAAGGAAGCCAATCTTCGTGTCCACCTTCAGGCATGCCTTTAAGTGTTCTGCCAAAGACACAGCCGCATGCTCTTGAGCGATGTCGAAACGGCGCCCTTTCGATTGCCGTTTCAAGGCTCTCACCACTCAGCTGTGCCCTATTAGGCTATAATGCAATCTTTCGAACTTGGTGAAAATCACACCTAAACGAAGCTAATGCTTTCCAATTCATTATTCAGTTTTATGTTCGACTTAGCTAAAAGACCGCAGTGGTCGATGGCCCTAGCCAAAAAGATATTGTCTTTAAAATCAAAGAACATACTCTAGAATACAATTTTTCTTTGTCAAAACTTTTAATAGTTTTTATGTTATTTTAACGATAGGCCTACCTGGTATCTAATTAGTTTTTTGCAGATGGTTCTCCTGGTGACATAATCGGTCTCGATGACGTCAGCGTAACTGACAAGCCATGCGAGACGGGATATTTTGTCATCCACGAATACAGCGAACTGATGGAGATGCTCGAACCAGGCGAATCCATATATAGCCCGGTCATGTACACCGATGATGGATATGCCTTTCAAGTGAAGGTGGCCTACAACGTTTAATTTTTCAAGTTATTTCTTATAAAATGTTTGTGAAGTGTAACAAATATTATGAGACTAATAAGCAACGCGCTTACACTAAGTATTAAAAGTAGCGCAGTTGAAATTGCATAAATTCACAAGTTCACTTTAACCATTTGTGCATTGTAATAAACTTTTTGGAAGCACACTTGCAAATACACTTCTGCTGCAACCGTTAAGAAGAGTGAACGCATGAATACATTCATTAATCTACACCTCGTTTCAGGTTTATCCTAAAGGATCATCGAGCTCAAGCGAAGGCTACATGGCCATGTTCTATTACGTGGCTAAAGGTGAAAATGACGATCAGCTTCAGTGGCCATTCAGCGACCGATTCATTCGTTTGACTGTTGTGGATCAAAACAAAGATGCGAACCTTCGGATGAGCCAATCCAATAACTTCATGAGCAGTGCGACGTCTTCTGCGTGGCAGAAGCCGACTTCGGTATGCATGCATTGGAGGTTATTTAAAATCATGTTCACTTAGGAAATTTGATTGTTAAATTTTAGAACCTACTCTTGATAAATGCTACTTTTTTAATTTGTTGAACTTTGAAAAACGTTACCCCAAATGCCGTACACTGCATATTGCATTCAAACAAAGCTGATTTAAACACTTAAATTTGACTAAAATGACACTTAGGCCTACGCCTACTTTGCAAGTGATTTTGAACATTGTCAGGGCCGTGTGAGCACCATTTTTCCTTCCTCTCCACAAAATCCACTAGTGGGCCTTTATGTTTAGTCATATCTCTATATGAAATAGGACAAGAAAGCGTTAGGTTATGGCCGCAAACTCTTTCAATGTAGGGCAACATTTTACATTCATTATTTTAACTGAAAGTGAACAACTTTCTAGAAAAAAATAATAGACCTGAACAGTGAACATACCGACAATACAGTAGCAGATCAAGAAAAAAGTTGGGAAATGGCTTGAGTTTTAACAAAGCAAAGTATATAAGATAAATGGACAATGCACATCTTAATGTCCGAAAAAGTAAAGCTGGATTGGAGGGGGGAAGTGGAAGGCTTGCCCTCCGAAATTTTTTTACACGTGTAGTAGTTTTGGTTTAAAATTTTTGACAAAAATAGTCGTATTGCTTTGATCGCATTTGCTTTGGTGGAATGCATCAGTAACCAACACCAATTGGCTCGGCTGCAGGCTTTCAAGTTAGCTTAAAAACATTCACTTAGCAGAATAAAAGATTTACAGAACTAAGTTGAAAGTTGAGATTTTAAACTCCCTAATTGAAAATAATTTAATTTTCTACAAGCCTCTTTTGCGTCCAGCGTTTGGTTTTTAACAACTCTAGACCTAAAACGCCAGCTATACAATTTTTGTTTTTGTTTTGCTATACCAATGCTTATATTTGGGATATCTGATGTGTCAACAAGATGAGCATTTTTTAAATTTTTAATATCAGATACTATGACCAGCTGTTAGCATAGAGAGATGTATGGATGAATAAACTTGGTTTGACAATTACAAAGCTTCGTAAAATGTGACTATTTCTGTTCCCATATGATGAACTTGATACAATAAGCAAGTCCATACAAAAACAACATATCAAAAGTGGACACCTGCTTGTTGCAGCATTGATTGTGTTGTTTGTACTTTTCATATTAGACTATCACACAAACTACTTCAAAGCTGAAAAACATTATAAGCTACTTATAAGTCTGTGCTAGAAAATACAAAAACTGTGTACTATCAAGAGGTAAACAAATAGACAAACTGATTTTGTGATATCACGCCCTATCTGGGTTAAACATTTTCAGCTTACATTATTTGTTTTTGTCTTAGGAACGAAACAGCGGATACGGTTACTCTAGCTTCATGACTATCAGCGATATCATGGACACCAGAGATTTTGTGAAACACGATTCGTTGGTGATTTCTGTAGAAGTTAAAGGTAACATTAAGAATGGCGACAAAATAAATTAAACCATTTCAATGTTAAACTTTTGCAGCAATTGTAAAAAAACTAACTTACATTTTACTTTTCTAGATATGACGCCGTGGGCAGATGCATCTAATTCAAAGCAGAAGCAAACTGACCTGATGACAAAGCCGTTGAATGACAACAAAGCGCTGCTTTTTAATATTTCTGAAGATGACCCTGTAGAGAACAATGATTCGCTGACGACCACAGCAGCCGTTATGATTGTGGCAATTGCGTCAGCGTCAGTTTTCTTGCTCATGTTCATTGCCATCTACTTCGTCATGAACAAGCATAGCAAAGAACTCCACAAAGCAATGCTGGTAGGATCATTTTGCTTTTTGCATAAACTTTAGATTAACGAAATCAAGTTCGGGTTCAACAAGACAAACTCTCTACCGAAGCTCTAACTTTAGATTAATAACTGCCATTGGAATACCCGCGCAAAAATGACACACGGTTGTTTTTGGTATTTCTTCTTGGAGAAATACGTATATTAAAATTTCATATCTAATTCATCAACGGTTCGTGTCTTAAATAACAAACTGTATTCTTTTACAGAGGGGAAGAGCTCTTTAAAGAAGACTGAACTCCGATGGCAATATCATCATGTCATGTCAATGCCTTTATCATAATAATTGACATTCTAATTTCTGCATTAAGCTGAAAATGTGACAACCTACTGTTAAATAAAAGCTTTGTTAATACACTTTCCGTATACATCCTAAAGAAGCATGTGTAATTGTGTAAGCTAAATGTAAAACTGAATCGCAGGAAAAGCAATACGTATTACAGTAAAACCAGGATCACACTCTGGAAAAAGCATTTTAGTGACACCTAGCGGATGTGGTGGTTAGTTCGAAACTACAGCAATCAACAGACTTAGCATATAGGCACTTGTAGGGCCTAGAGCTAGTTAAGTTATGTTTTTCAATTGTATAGTAGGCCACTTTGAGTGCGTACGTCTTACGGTGTTTTTTGAGTGCCTGTTTTCGGCGTTTTATCTCAGGTAATTTCGTGAGTTCAAGAGTTGCATAGTCTCAGTTGTCAAAGCTATTTCTAAAAGATTCTGAACATTTTAATTCCCGAAAATGCTCTTTGCTTACGATTATTATTACTATATGTTTTGAACTCTAATAGTCATAGACATGAGAAAATAACATTGTCTGACACAAAACCAGCAGTAAAAACATAGCTCACCTAGCCGAATCACCTTTCGTTCCTGTTATTTTAAATGTCGTGTAGTTATATACCTCTCAGTTAGCCTATAGCCTCACATAAGTAATACTACTAGATCATTGAGAAGTGTGTTGAAAGTCGTCGCCGGTTGAATGCTCTGGAGATGTTTCGCAATTTTCCGCAAACGCAACTGCGTTTCATTAACACACATTTCGGCCGTCGACACCAGCTAGGGTGATCTCTAAAAATGTCTTCACCTAATTTTGAAGCAGTTTGTTGCCAATCTCATAAAACCTCTAAAAAAAGAAAGAAAACTGACTCCACGTTTTGAGGTAGGTCTTGTTACTCGTGTTAGGTTTTCAAAATCTGGAAATCTCCCCAACTTTAAATTTTTTCCCCAGTACCTACAACACACATTTCACCAAATTGAAGACGACTTGAACAATCTGATAACACTGATGAGAAGCAAATAGTGGTTTTCAACCTTTTTAGGCTTACGGCACCCTAAAAAAGAGCACAATATTTTGTGGCACCCTATGGCAAACCAACGATCTTTCACATGGAATCCAGCAGGTTATTGCAACAAACCTTAACTGTTTCATACCAAAGATTTTTAAAAGTGGCGTTCATATAGCTTTTCTGTTGGACTTTCAGCTTTAATGCAGTGTACAAAAAAATTAGGCAAGTTTCCTTGTTATGCCCTTGAGAAAGGCAATAAAAATAACACCTTCAAAAATCAACACAATAATAGCAGGCTAACACGTCAACATTGTCCGCCCCGTAAATCTCAAGACCACGCAGCGCTGCTTCAGCTCTCGGGGTGCGCGTTGAGCAACGAATTTCAGGACTGCTCTTCATTCAACGGCACCTATAGTAGATGGAATAATTCGCAGGCAACAACACTTCTATAACAAAAGGAAACTTCACTCTGTCACTTTCGATGACCGGTGACAGTGGTTTAAAGCCTGCAGGCTACAAGCAGAGATGGACATGATCTTGATCTTCCAGATCACTTTTTGTGTGATCTTGATCTTGAAGAACAATAAGATTAAGATCACCTTAATTAAACTTTACTCACTAGATAGAGACATGTTTTAGAACACGTACTGTACAAAGTATTTCATGGCAATTATTAATATTAAGCCACTGTTAATATGACATGTGTCCAAGAAAATCGATTTGAAGTTTCAATCTAACTTGGTCAGTGTTGCAATTTCAAAATTGAAAAAAGTTTTTTGTATTGCTCAGTTCAGTTCAGTTTGTTTTTACTTTTGACCATCACAACGAAAAGCAATATATGCCAAACATAGCAGAGGTCACTTTAGTGCATATTCTGCTAATGCAGTGGTTCTCAATCTTTTTTCTTTCGTGGCCCATTTTTGTTTGCACAAAAGTTCTGTGGCCCATTCAATTTTTAAGTAAGAAAAAAAAATACAAAAAAGGTTTATAAACAAAAAGCAGCAGAACATCGCCTTTAGAAAGTTGCAGGAATCCCCTTGTTGAATCCAGGCGCTGACGCTTCACATTATCTTCTTTTCGTTTAAAAAAATCACATCTTTATCCTTGTAATTTGGATGAACTTTTTCCAGGTGAAGTTTCAGTTTCAGTTTTGATGGCCTCAATGAATGATGACTAACTGATGTACATGCTGAATGTAATTTTCATCAATCTTAAAGCTTCATGTATTGTCAATTCCTCCCCAAAATAATTCACAAAATAAAATGCTGCACGTACTAAAAAGCGGATCTGCAGCAGTTCAACAAGGCGACCGCTTATAAAGATAGCTTAATTGTAACCACAAACTAGTCTATTACATCACAAAGTGTTGTAAAAACTGAGTTAATGTAAAACTGAATGTTGCAATAATTAGAACAATGATTGCCACTTTGTAGCTAAAAACAGCAGCATCATTCATTGTAACTGAACAAACACACCAGTGTAAAATTGACTGTAGTGACAAAAATGAAACAAAATGTTTCAATAAATCTTTCAATTTTATATATATGTCTGTGGCCCACCTTAAAATGCTTCTATGGCCCACCAGTGAGCCATGGCCCACCAGTGAGCCATGGCCCACTGGTTAAGAACCACTGTGCTAATGTATTCAAAGCAGATGGTGGGCTTTCTTGTGACGTATAAAAGCAAAGTATTTGGGACCCAAGAGACAAGCTTAGCTTGCGATGATAAAGCTCCCGCATGGCAGCAGCAACGTCCTATCTTTTCGTGTGACGTGATATTATTACCACTTTGTGGGAGTTGTGACATCACTGCAGTCAGAGCTATCACACTTCCTTTAGTTATAGTCTTCTTATTTTGCAATTTAAAACTGTTGGTACTTTGCTTGTATTGGTCCAACTCCAGCAGTGGAAGCTAAGCTATATAATTGAAGTTTTATTTTGAATTGAACTATAAATTAAACATGTACGATGAAATAGTAAAGTTACATCTAGCGGTAAATCAATAATACATATAGCGGCATAATGACATAGGCTACAGCGATTTTTTTCTTGTTTTATTCATTGTTTGTTCGTTGGCTCCACAGAGATCAAAACTGTAAATCTTAGTCTCAGTTATATTCTTCAACGTTATTTTTACGTTGTAACAACAATGTAAAACATGAAAATTGTTAAAGAATAAACCAAATTGTAAAAATATCCACAGCATGGTTGCTAATTGCCCTGGCGCCTGCTGGTTTTGTTGGCTCTTTCTTTGTTTCCACAAAGATAAGAGTTAAACTGACTGGTAAAGCGGTGGTCGAATAAATTTGTGGCAGAATACGGTGCGATACTGATGAGCCCAGCCTCATGGGCGAAACACGTGTCTATCGCTGTCAATTCTTGCTACAAATCGGCTGCCGAGAAACGTTCAGTCTTGATGTTGTAAAATTGTAAACTGCAGATGGTGTTTCAAATATCGCTTGAAGAAGCCATGTTAAACTACTGTGAAGACAGAGTTTATAGCGACTATAAATCTGAAACAGTGTTCTTGCGTACCGGCACCGAAAGAACTCCAGAGTAATAATTGAATTATTCATGAGCTGTGCAATTGTGGTACAACCGATATGCAGAATCAATAAAGCAATATCTTACGTGCATTTGACAAATACAAAGGAATAATTTTAATGTAATTTTTTGGATCAATATTTCTTGAAGTATCTTTAACTACAAATTATATCAACATTTTGTGTCGCTGCTATTATTTTATTGTTACTTAGCAAGCTTTAGGAGAAAAACGTAAGGTCAGTGTCTCAATAAAAGGTTTAGTTAAGGAAATTAAATTTAATGTAGCCTAATGATTCAGACAGAGTATTAATCTAGTTATGAAACCAAAATAAAATAACTTTTTTGTCGGAGCAAATATACTTAACAACAGAAGATAAAGTGTATTCTAAAAAGTTGTCGCAAAAAGAGGCTTTGAAACATCAGAACAGCTTAGAAAAACTTTTTTACATCACTTATCAAACGATATTGCACAGGCTAATATGACGAAATCAATTCATTTAGGAAAAGAACTTCTGCACTAGAAGATATTTTGAATATTGTTTTATGGAATTTTAGAATTTACTCAAAACTACAAATTGTGATAAGTAGTACTTGAAGTCAGATCTTGGTTTGTAACAATGATTTCTTTATATTTAGGCCTACTTTGACAAAACATTTTTGAAAAGAAGGAAAAATTGCAGGCAAGCATGTACAAGCTGTAGCCTATACCTTGCAAAAACATCTTTTGCCTATTGATTTTACTGATACTTTTCAGGTTCATTAGTAAATGATTCTTTCTAGAGGTGTCTTGATTTGGGTGCCCGGAGAGCTCAAGTTATCGGACCCAAATTTTTACCAGAACGGTTTTGCAGGAAACTTTAAAACTTACAAACACAGGGCTGCCAGCCGTAACTTCTCTAGCAGGCCAGAGATAAAAGAATTATCAAAAAATTTAATTATTAATCAGCTGAACTGCGCAGTTGTATGTGAATAACACAGACTACCATAAACCTGTAAAGTTGCATAAGTTTACCACTTCAAATTGTGAGCTCACAAGATGCGTATGGTGTGATTAGTGCCGTGTGAGCAGTATATCATCCAGCTTCTCTTTAAAATTGACTCGTGGACTGTTTTCGGCAACAACAACTAAAATGTTGATGGTGTTTTTCAAACATGGGGTTGTCGAAAAATGGGGCTCGGAATCATTAGGTTAAGGCCACAAACTTGTTGAAAATAAAAAATCAGATGTATGATTTTAGCAAATAAACTTTCTTATTCTCTAGGAAACTTTCGAATAATGTAATAACTCACATTAGTGTCTCCTAATTATAAGCTAATTGGGTTTGGCCCTCGTACTTCTATCTGATCTGCGTTCACTTACATTATGCTTTAGACAAGGGTTGTGAAGTCAGATGAAAAAAAAAAGATTTTAACTTTAACTTAACATTGACTTCATGCAAATCCGCATGGGGTGATCGACTAAAAACGTTTAAAATCCTACTCCTGCTATAAACATGCCAAAATCATTGGGACTCCGCTGGCATACTTCATACTGTTTACTGCAAGTCCTCGATGGAACAATACTAAATGATATTAAAGACTGGAATACACATCTTTGTACTGTGGCAAGTTTTAATAAATTAATAGTAATATGTTTCAATGGGGTCTTGCCAAATCGTTATCCTGTTTATGTGGATTAGCTTCCCAAACCGCACAACACATCGTTTGTCAATACCCCATTTACGAATCTCGAAATGGAAACGCCAATCTCACTGCCCTTGATGATAACACAGTGCAATGGCTGCAGTGCGTAGATGGTGTCACGTGACCGCAATCACTTCATAATCAAGTAAAAGAAGAAAGACTGGAAAAGATTTCACCACAAAACTGCAATCGAAAAATTTCATATCAAAACTTGAAAATTTATTGTCTCCAACCCTTTGATGAGATCAACGAACTTGATGATGATGATAGGTTGTCACTTGTCAGCAACACTGCACCTTCCTGAAGAATGTAGTAAATAATGCATATCTTTAGCCATTTTCTAAAGCAAAAAAAATTAAAAAATGGATTGTTTTTGAAGAAAAGTCGATGGTAGAAATTACGAAGAGCAACTTCCATAAAAGTATGACTTTGCATTTTTAAAAGAAATTTGGTTATTTTTAAATTTCAGTAATTAATGTTCTTGTCTGCATGTAAAAAAAATTAAAAAACCGTCTGTTGAATCTTTTTTTGGAGCCCTTTATCAACTTACACTCTTTTAGATTTTATATTGTCAGTAAGTTTATGCATGTTCAGCAAACAAACGTTTCGAAAACTATACTGTCTTCATCTTCAGTGGTATAAATGTATAATATGTATAAATGTATAATATGTATAATATTTTGGGCTCTTTATTTTTTGATTAGATTAACCAGGCGTTCCGACGATTTTGCTCCTAAATTTATGCATTTTTTATGAAAAAAATGTGAGCATGTTGCCTGTTACTATGTCGATGAAGTGGCCTATAGACTTAAATGCATTAATGTTATAATAATATAGCATTCGTGCAAAATCACTGGGCTCTCTAAAATGACTGTACCCTCACCATTTCTAGATGATGCAAGACAAAAAGTTGCCAAATTTGCATTTTGGTCAGATAAAACAGAAAAAATTACCAATATTTTAATAGCCCACATTGGGCATGAAAACTAAGCCTTGATTTTGGCTAGATTAGGCACCGGTAGACTATCTGTTAAAAATTGCTTCGAAAGAAAAAAAATTCTGCGTTAATTATCCAAATAGCCTGAATGTATGTTCGGATGCATGTTAATGTTAAGTTAAAAGCACATAAACTGCCTCAAGGGGCCCTCTTAAAGAGGGTCCCCAAGTAACTGATTCTTGTGCTCTGTTTAAGTCCATCGCTATTTCGAAGTTCACAAACCTAGATATAATGATAAAACGATATGCTTGTCGAACTTTTTTGATATTATTTACACGTTAAGGCTCAATAAATAATGAACAGTTGAATGGTCTAGATTTTGCCCTTTTGATATAAACAAATCAGTAGACATGTCAAGTGTCGTTATACATTTTCTTGTTCTCTGGGCAGCTTGAGAAATGGATTTTGTACTTTCCAATCCTTTTGCAATTACGTGATGACGTTTCCACTTTACTTTCTGCATAAATTATTCAACAGAATATGACGTCATAAGAAAGTTTCTCTAGCGTGTCAACCGTGACGGACATTATCAAAACCTGAAACATCCCAAACGAACAATAAGCAAGTAGCAAGTCATGAACATTTCACATTCATTAAACTTTAATTGCCTCATGTACAAAAGTGTTAAAAAGGTAGTGTAGATTTTTGAAATGTTTATTGATTAAAGGCACATCATCGAACGGAAAAGGCCGTGAGAGGAAAGTTTACTAAATGCAACCAAGCGAGAAAAATGTCTTTGGGATTGTTTACAAGCGTTCAGTTCAGTTAGAGTTTTTTACTATCAGATCGATAACAATACTTACCACAACGTAGCAAGGAACCAGAAAAAGCTGGAAGCAAGACCATACATATAAGACGTGCTTGGAACAGAAATAAAATACTGAGTAAAAAAATTTAACACGGATAGGCATTTAGTAATGTTTGAAAGTAAAAAATAATATAAGTTATGTAAAGAAAAGTCTATTGATTCATATCATTTTATTTTTCTATACGTTCAGTAATATTATTTATCAAAAATATAAAATAGTGAATTGCTATATTGGTTGAAAATAATGCGTGACAGTATAACTTTAACAATAGCGCAAGTATGCAGGAAAGTGTCGGTAGGCACTTTAACATAGGACAGTTTTCCGTACGAACAAGCTACCACCATTGCGTCGCGGCGCATTGGTTAAGAAAGGTAGGACAATTTTCCTTATAAACTCAATTGATTACAGTCATTAAGATCTTTCTTGCACTCAGTTCAGTTGCAGAAGAAAAAAAATCATTAGCAGAGGGTGGGAATCAAACTCACGCTAACGAAATGACTATTTCCTTGCACTAGCCTTAACCCATGAGGCCACGCTGCTTGTGGCGATGCATTCACTTAATTTTCTTTGTATTAAATATCTTTCGAGTAGATCGGTCATAATATCACGTGTTGAGTCGCATGACTGAAATCAGCTGATTCGCAAGGAAAACTGTCCTATGTCAAAGTGCCTACCGAAAGTGTCACGAGAGAAGGTTTAATTTCATAATTCATATTAGACGAGTCAATATAAGGTTGAACCCCAAAAAAATTGATACAAAAGGTTTTTCAACGGATTCGTTTACCTATGGGCCTACTAAATAGCATACTAAAAGTCTACCAAAATCGGACCTCCAGAAAAGGGTCATTTTTAAGATGGCGTCCAAGATGGCCGCCGGGATGTTATATTGCCTATATCTCAATTGCTATTCAAGCTAGAAAAGCGGTTTAGGTGTCTATCCCTAGGTTTTTGTGGTTAATGAATCGAATTAAATAGGTTAAATTACGATAGGCTGATTATCTGCTGAGATACGTATGATTGTATAATATAATATACGACCTGGGGGAGCCCGGGGACATTTCGGACGCAGCGATAGGCGAACATCAGACAGAGCAGAGCACGATATTAGCAAATTCACTTGAGGCTTGAGATAAATCGCAAACAAAATCATCTTGACTTCCATTATGTAACACGAGCTTGAGAAAAGTGGTTTTCCAACATTTCAGTTTCTATACTTTTGGCAGCTTGATAAGCCGAATAGTGGTAAAATTTTCAGAGACAACTCCTCACTTTTTATCTGAATAAATTCCATATGTATTGGTGAAAAATGGTTTCCAGTGCAATTTAAAATAAAACATTTTTTCGAAAACAAAATACTCGAAAATCCGTCCGTAGTATCCCCAATCTCCCCTAATAAGATGGAATTTTCATAACAGCATATTACATGCGGCATAACAGGTACTATCAATACAGGCATCTAAGAAAAACTGCAACCAACAGGAGGCTCATACTTGGCCTCCTACAATAGATGAATACAGGGGATTAATCTGTTTTAAAGAATGGCGTACCATTAAAGTCTGGACACAGACACATTCAGAAAATCATCGGAATTACAACAGTAGGCTACAAAGGTAAATCGTAAACCAGGGTGATTAGCCCGTTTGTTGTCTTATTGCCTACGGCTGTCTCTATTCATCATCTTCCGACTCGTCTAGAAGAAACTTGTTATGTGGATTGTCACATTCTTGCAGTTGGCATGGTCCACATGCAGCGGTACATGGTAGTCCGTATCCTCTACAGGAGCAGCGGAGTATCTTACAGGCAGTGGAGCAGTTGCAATGAATGACCTTCAAGAGACTGTCTGGAGCAGCCTTCATTTTTGACATAAGTGGGATGAGCCGATTCTTTTGCGGATTCCACCCCCAATTCATGACATCCAAACTCTCTGCTTTTCCCATCCAGACCATTATCTGGTACCGTAGTAAACTCGACGACAGTGAAGTTGGGTAGCAGATTCCGTTGGTGGCAGACGCTCGGGCGTTACAAATGATGAAGCAGAGACAACTTTCTTGCTGAAGGTGTTGTATCGCATTGTCGCAAGGGAATCTGTGCTCTGGCCATCAAAGAAGACAGCCATTACTTGGCACCCAAGGTCATCGATTATCTCTGTGGTCTTGTTTGGGGCAGTGAATGCTTTAGCACAAGACCGAAGAACAGGATCTCTTTGTACAAGTTTCCGAAAAACAGTCTTCTTGCCAACACCGAATATCCGAGACGTAGTGTCGTCGTCGTCGTGTGAGCGTCTGGGGCCGAGGGTCTATCCTTTTACCACCCCAGATTCACGATGTTCCCGGACTACACTGGAAAGCTACTAGAGGGCAGCCAGTCTTTGGTTTCATCATTGGTCACAACCAGTCATGGCATGGATAAATATCAACTCAGAACACATGTCATGTCCAAAGATTTTTTTCAAACGGTTGATGTTGTATACTTTGGTACTGCCATGAGCTTTGGACTTGTCTGACCTGAAATAAAGGCCCTTAATTCTTCTTGTGCATAGTAAACAATTAACACAAGGAGATCGGTATCTTCTCCAATCAGCGTTGTTGTCTGGAGAAGAGATGTCTCCAGTGCGGCCACAATTTCTACATCAGCATCCCCAGATGCATTTACCACGGTGCAATTTTGTTTCCGAAGTTTATGCTGATTTCACCATCCATATTGCCGGATGGTGAAATCAGCTTATGACCGTGCTATTTCACCATAGCTTTGTCCACGCTGCCATGGTATGCGGTGAAGGAGTGAACCGCCATCAAGTACGTGGCACTCCGTTTTTGGCACAGAATGTAGGATTGCATTACTTGCTTGATCACAGATCGCGTGTGCTAACTGTGGCTTATCAGCTTTTCGGAATACATGTCTCGATTCAAAGAGAGCAGGAGGAAAAAGACTAAGCTCGTAACACATAACTTCCTCCAGTGATAGATGTCCAGCTTGGGAGACCACTATGAAGCGTTGAAAAAGAAGTGCAGTATCAATGGTTCGATCAGTAGCGACCTTGATAGCAGATTTTTTCCCAAGGGTCCTGGCTTTATCCTTTCTACTGAATGAGTATGCGAATACAGGTTGTCCTGTCATTTTTTGTAAGATTTTTTGTCCAACAGTCTCATATTCGTGCACGTTCACACTATCATCGGCTACAACACTAGTGACAACGTTCCTTAACGAAGCATCTTGCAAGAAAGGTGAACATACGACAAGTTTTGAACTGATCTTCTCCAGGTCAGCAGCGTCTCTTTTCATCCTTGCCTTTGTTGAATCCTTGTGCTGTTCAGATGTCGTGAATGACAAGTTTGTAAACTCCTGCATAGCGATGTTGTATTCTGATGTTATGGACCTGGACATGGTCCAAAGGGCTCTCTGCTTTTCATCCATTCCATTTCCGTGCGTCATGACCCCCAGTGGTTTTCAACGACCTCATCAATGTCGTCTCGATGACGAGATCTGAGCTGAGGCCTGCCCAGAACTGGCTGCTGCGACGGATAACATGAAACAAGATCCAAACAAAAAGCCCCAGCTTTTAAAAACACCGAAAATACCGCTTGATTGTGTACAAAAAAGGCCAAACTAGCCAAAGTCGGCGGGAAAATAGCACGCCTGGCAAAACTCTTGCAGCTAGCATGTTGCTCCAGAATGGTCAAAATAAAACTATGCAGCAAATATCGCGTCTATGGCGTGAAAAAATGTTGCTTTTTTTCATAACTAACTTTCTTAACACTATTAGCGTTTTAGCACTTAAAATATCCTAAAAATAGCAAAATGAAAGCCTATAAATTATGGTCCAAAAACTCCAGACTCAAAAATAAAACCACAGAAGTGCATTAAAAAAACAAGCTCCGGCAGTCCTGAGTGACTTTGCCTGAATAAATCTTTTTGACTTGAACAAAGATAACTTTGCTTGCATTGTGATGCGACTATGCACGCATTCATGTGATTATGATGTCACAAACACAAGAACAATAACAACTTGAATACCACCATCCACCCAATAGGCAAAATTATTTAGAAATATGCCGTACATTTCCTTGAAAATGACCCCTTTCTGGGGATCCGATTTTGGTAGACTTTTAGTATGTTATTTAGTATGCCCATTGGTAACAGAATCCGTTGAAAAACCTTTTGTATCAATTTTTTTGGGGTTAGGTGCCTTTTTTCCGCATATTGACTCGTCTATATCGCTGCTTGCGTTTTTGGCTACTGCTTTTGTACATATTGCATAAATGAAAGTACATAGCCTATTTACGATATGTAGTTAGTCAAAAGCAGCGACAGTTTCTGTGAATACTTGTACCATTATTAGCATCGCGTTTCGAGCTCAGAAACACACGACAGACAAGTCACGAAAATCAATGTTGGACGAACTTTTTTTTTAATTCATAATAATTAAATTTTCTGTAAACTTTTTCTACCCAGTATTTTCTGTCTTTTAGATTTTCCCGTTACATGTGCGAATATTGCGTAAATACTTTTATAGCAGGGTAGCCTGCTGCTGGTTGTAGTCTGCCATCTTTCAAACTTAAAATATATGGTATCAATCATACCACAGCAAAACGCAACAAAATAGTAGCCGTGCCTGCAATTTGTCGATCTAAGGAAGGCATTAGCCTAATTATGAAACGTTTGCGAGAAAACCAGAATGTCAGTGAACCAACCTAAGTTTTTGTGGTGAATTAATTAAAAATCTAAAACTTGGAAACCCGAAATTGTGAAGCAGGTGAGGTTGGACTTTGCGTTTATTTATCGTCATTGGATAATGGATATACGTAGTCGTCTTTCTGCTGGCAGAGAGTTGACAGCTAACTACAGATAACGTCCTTTCTGCCTTCCAGTCAGCAAAAGTTGCCTTTTTGACATTGTTTCAGCGTCTCTAGACTTTGAAACATTGTAAATACGCTAGCTAGGTACCATGTTTGAAAGAGTGCCTGTTCGACCAACATTTCGACACCCATATCTACAGCACGCGGCTATGTTTTGAAAAAGCACTTGACGACATGCTTTAAGACGAGTATAGATTGGCTTGCTCGCCTTTT
Source organism: Aplidium turbinatum (assembly GCF_918807975.1). Lineage (NCBI taxonomy): Eukaryota > Metazoa > Chordata > Ascidiacea > Aplousobranchia > Polyclinidae > Aplidium > Aplidium turbinatum. The sequence continues at coordinate 42,457,669 of NC_137472.1, read as the reverse complement.
CGTCCGCTTAATCCAAAGTTTACCCACCACCACGAGTTGGTCATGCCTGTGTTTGTAGTTTTGGTTTTACAGGAACAATAGTGGAAAATAGTTTACATTGTGAGGGTCCAATACATGCACACTGAGATGTCAGTTTGATTTTAAATCTTCATTTGCCACTGACTAACTTGATAAACTTGTACAACAGCCAATATTATGACGAATTCGGGTATTGATTGCGTTTTGTTGCCCTGCACATTCTTTCTAACGGATTGCAGACGATTTCTTGGTCATAACATCACAAAACCACGTCTTCTTAACATTTGCTTGAAGACAAAATATAATAAAATAATGAGAATTGTTTGCACAGTGAGTCGGTGACAGTCAATTGCATTATCAAGTAGCGTTCACATGTTTTCCGATTGATACGTTTCGCGCTCATGCTTTTTTTCTGTTTTTTTCTTCTAAATTAGATTATATTACGTGCGTTGCTACATTATGCTACAAATTGCCAACTGCTTCGTGTTTTTGTTCATGCTGAGCTACAGTTGGAGTATTGCAAGTAGGACAAGTTTTTCCAATAAAGTTGAGTTCTTCAAAATTAAGACAGAAAGTGAATCTTTTTTTGCACTGGTGAAAAACCTGACAGTTAACAAGTTGTTTGGTTGTTCATAAGTTAATGGTTTAGCTCACGATTTTGTAGCAGAAGTGAATAGAAGCATTGATAAGGATAGTTTTGATTAGCATTTTTTAATATCAATGTTTTCGTTTTCAATTTAGTGTTCGTGTTAAGTAAGAACACAAGAAACTGTTTAGTCAGTCTTTTTGACTTAACAAAGGCATGTTTTTTTAATTTTAAATCATTTCGTTTTACTTGTTGATAAGTGGTTCTCAAAAATTTCTCTTTCACGTATTTCGGTAAAAAGTCCCAAGTCTACGAAAACCTCAATTTGAAGGCATTCTATTGAATGGGCTATAGTTTTGTGAAATTATACTTTCATTTGTATTTATCACAAGTTAATTTAAACACTTGCATGCGATATCTGTATTACGTTATTGTGGTTAGCCCAACACGAGCAGTAAACGAGCCCAATAAAAGTATAGGCTACAGTAAATAGACAAATAATAAATGCAATCAGAATTACCTATTCTCTTTGAGAAAGCTCGATGGGATTACCGTTGAGAGCAACAAAAATAGATCGATACAGTGGCCTACGCAGGAGGGGGCATTGGGCCATGCCTCCCATCTTTTCAAAAAATGTTGAATTTTTAACTTTGTTGTGATTGTGTAGTGCAAACATGTTAATGTTCAAGATCAGTGTTGGATAGCAGGACCACATTAACCGCCCCTCGTACCTCTGGGGGGGGGGGAGTCATGGCTGTTTATGGGCCCACTCGTTTCAGTTTGTTTAATGTTTTTTTGGCTCTTTGAAATGAAAAAACGTTGTAAATATTACTACAAAAGCTCGACATTCAATAGCTTAAATCACGCAAGGCTCTATTTTCCGCTTCCAAAACCCAGGTGAATTGGCTCTCATCTCTGTTTACAGACCCACTCATATTCATATTTAGTTGGTGCAGCGTTTTTCGTCGATTTTGTATAAAAAATGGTACAATACTGCTACAAAAACTTAAATTTTATAGCTTAGGCTGCATCCATCAGGTTTGCAGCCTAGTGATCATCATTTGAAAAGACTAGTTTAAATCAGGGAAGCTAGTAAATTTATGCTCTGTTGTTGGAGTTTACAGAAGAAATAATACTACGCTCTCGGTTTATTGGAAAAATGTCTTTCAACCGTTGAAAGCACAAGAGTTGTCCAAACTGAATGCTCGTGAAACGACAAAGATGTTCAATAATGGCATCCCGAAGCGTTGACAGGCATCCTCGAAGCGTTGACATCCCGAAGCGTTGACAGTTATATCCCGCGTATATTTTTGCATTCGAGATAATTTTTTTAATTTAAAAACTTTTTGGGAGGGGAGACTTGCATACGGAAGAAAACTCCCCGTCTCCAAACTTTTTGTAACTTCCTTGTTAATGTGGGCTGTTTTGCATTCAACCCAGCGTCATATTTTTTTCAAGGCAGACACTGCGTCATTCTTTCTCTCGTTTGTAGTTTTTGTATTTCAAGAGCGATACAATTACATGTTTTAGAGACGTCCTTTTTCCACGACAAATTATTCTCTAAAAACGGCCTTGTAAAATCTTTTAGCTATTTTAGTGAAACTCTACAGCTCATTGCATTGTTATCTAGTTAAAGATGGAGTCTCAATAGATTGTAAAGTCAGTCTGGTGTTTTTGATAAGAATTCAGAACCTATTGTACACCTTTACTAAAAAGTAGAGGCCCACAAATGAATTTCGGAGGGAAGAGGGAGATGAGATGGTGCTCACCCGGCCCTGTAATATAGGCCTTTTTTTTGTTATAGCCTATATGTTTAGAGTGCGATTATGTTTGTTTAAACTACGGTACCGTAGGCGTAATAAATAACATTCGATATTTGAACTTTCACAAAGAGATTCGATTTATGCTTTAATTTCATGACATTGCCTGTTAATCGAACTATTACAGTTTTTTTCTAAGCCGTTATGCCTGATATCATACTTTTTATATTCACATATCCAATAATTCAATTCAAAAGTACAGTGACATACGCAAAGACTGTGAGAGTTTATATTTCATCAACAGATTACCTCGGCTACCTTAAACTTTGGTCACACTATAGTAGCATTAGGTTACTCTTAATAAAAAAAAAGTCAAATTATATCAAAAGCTCTTCTCTTTCAGTAAGAAAATCTTGCAAACGCCACTGAATGTACCCTCAATACGCGTGGTTCATTGGGATGAGAAAGCTAACTACGTCGTCTACCTAAAACATTATATACGACATCAAGAGTTTTATATCACATTTTTCTGTTTTCAATTAAAAAAATATCCAAATGAGTAAACTATAGTTGTATTCAAATAAAAAAAATTATTGTCAATGCAATCGAAGTATGGTAGGCTAATCTTACACAATGTGATTTACTGGTTATTATTAGCAAGTCAGCGTTTTTCAGTTCGCTTTTGTTTCGATTCAAAAACCCCTTGACAAAATCCTGCGTACTCAGGATCGATAAGATTAACTCTGTTGAGACCTTATCAGTGATGTTCAGGTTAATAAAATGAGGATTTGAATGAATGCTTCAAACTTCTAGCCACCAAATTAAGCACCTTTGTGGAGGGTTTGTAGAGCATCTAAACTCGGCATTAGCCTACATTTCGTATCCAAAAGTTGTTGGTTTTCATGCAACTTTTAATTATATCAGAACTCAATTGTATCTATAGTAGCTAGTGCGCTCCTGGACAGCCTCATATCTTTCCACATTTTCCAGACCTAATGTCAGAAACCACAGTAAGGTCAATGAAACTTTGCTCTGATAAACATTGTATTTATTAATTTACAGTAGAACAATCAATGAAATTGAAAATCTAGCTTTACCTCTGCTTTCTAACCTTTCGCAAAAATTAAAATAGCCTTTCATTTCGCGATTAATTTTGCTTTGTATTCGTTTGCTATGTTTGGCAAATAATTTCGACCAAAACTCATGGACTTGCTAGTGATGGCGTTACCAAACTGATAGCCAGGCCCGGATCTAAGAGGGGGGCAGAGGGTGTAGGGGCTCCGGGCCCCTCAACGTTTGAAGGGCCCCCCCTATGTGGACAAAATGTGATTTTGTGTTTTTCTTTTTCTTTCAGCCTTTGAAGTTTCTGCAAATGCTGTGCAGTGCAGTGCTGGAATAATGTTACTGTAGACGTAGAGATGGTTTTTGCACGGGTGCCCCCCGATCTAAAAGTGCCCCGGGCCCCCCATCACCTAATATCCGGCCCTGCTGACAGCAAACACTGAATGCATTGATGATCTAATATTTTATAAGCGAAGATTGCAAGCCTTTAAAAGAATTAATACTATATAATAAGACCACAATAAGACCAAACTCGTTACAAAGATCATTAATAGAAGGGAAGGTAAACGGTAAAAGAAACAAAGGCAGACCAAGAAGGATTTGGACAACAAACATCACTAAATGGACAAAGTTACGAAAAGTGCAGTACGAACAGCTGATGGTCGAGAACAATATGGCACATTGTATCCAACTTTCAATACGAGGAAGGAGCATAATGACGATAATGATGGATTGATGGTTTATAGATAGGCCTATTGCTGCTGTTGGAATGACAACATTTGAGAAATAGAATAGTTACAATAGATATAAAACATTAAAACTGTCCCTGGATCAGTCGTTCATAGATAAATATTTTTTTATTGTTTGAACGCTTTTGCCTTCTGCGGCTTATTATCTAGTGTTTTTGAAACAGAAGTAGGCCTAGGAAGCTGATGAAAATACATTATATAGCTGATGATCTACCTAAAAGTTTTTAACTTGTGTTCTAACCTAGGCTGCTGATCGCTCCTTCACCTAATGAAACTACTTAAAGTAAGTTTGAATCTTGCAAGGATGTTTATGTTGTATGCAAAGTTTAACAAGAGTTTTCATTCCTTCCCTATGCTGTCGTAGGTTAGCAAATAATTAGCATGAGTAGGCCTAAACTGCTCGTTAGTCCATGCAACATTTAAAAATAAAAAAAAATAAATCTAATTTTATGACAGTGGTTCTTCAAGTGAGGTCCATAAAAGGTTCGGAATGTTTGTAAATGACTTCAAAAGATACAATACATTGACTTCAAAAACTAGTACAAAATATCTACGCTGTGTAGTATGTAGGCCTAGGTCTAATTATTATTTAAAAGTATAAACAGACATAACTCAGCAACAACACTACATTTAACATTATAAAAACAAAAAACAAAAAGCGAACGTTTTCGGCTAGTCATATAGCCCTTTTCAAGCCTATAAGAAATACATTATTAAAAGAAATGCTTTTGCTGTGATACTATATGATTCTTTAGCATTTCTTTTAATAATGTATTTCTTATAGGCTTGAAAAGGGCTATATGACTAGCCGAAAACGTTCGCTTTTTGTTTTTTGTTTTTATAATGTTAAATGTAGTGTTGTTGCTGAGTTATGTCTGTTTATGGTTTAAAAGAGTTACCTCTCTACCCAAATTGTATTTAAAAGTAATTTAGAAAATTTTGCTTGAGGTCATTCTTAAAATTTTACAGATTATCGTTTGAAGTACTGTAGATCTGTAACTATAAAACGTTAGGAACAGTCAGTCTGGAGTTCTAAGAAAAAGAAGATCTATAGCGTCATGTGATATTTGAACAGCTGTTGTTTATGATTTTTTTGATGCAGCAATGCCTGAACAAAGCAATGATTACCACGTAATCGTGTTTGGTGCAGGAGGCGTTGGAAAAACTTCTCTCATCCTTCGATTTATCAAAGGAACCTTTGTAGAGCTTTACACACCGACTATAGAAGACACTTATCGACAGGTGCATAAAACTATTTTAAAGTTGATTAAACGCTTTCAATGGAAAAACGTCGAATTCAGCCCCAATTCTAAAAAAATTTTGCCTCGGACTGGGAAAGCTTAATACTGGTAGTTTTGCATAGGCCACTTGTGGATGTTTTAAAGTTAAACCACTGATGCAGACCCAGTCATTTATATTGACAGAGTGTCATCTGCAACTGATTGATAATGTTCGATCAGTTGTGCTTTACGTCATAAATACCTCCATCTTGTGCTATCTTTTATTTTTATTGCTCAATTCTGGCACGTTTTTCAGCCTAACATAAGCAGGGCAGGCCTGAGGGAGTGAGCGCTTGAGAGGAATTGCTTAAACTTGCGAGAAAGAACAGCCTACAAAAAGCGTTTTTTGCCTTTTTTGAGATTTTTTGTCTTATACCCACTCAAGCTTTAATTCTTCGTACCTCCCCACCGCTTTTTAGAAGAGCTGTTAGTCACAAACTAGACTATATGATTTGTAAGACGGAAATCTAATTTGATTGTATTCATTTATAGCAAGCCCCAGAAGCTACTTTGAAAAACATACTTTCACCATAAATAAAACAAAAAGTTAAAGTAATTAGGCCTAACTTGAAATGGAAGATTGCAAAGCGATAGGACATTGAACTGGCATGCAACATGAGTGGGTGACGTGGCGCTCGATTGGGTTGTCGAACCTATGTCCATAGTGGAAGGTAGCGGTCTGATCTGGTTGCCAGGATCAAGCATTTAAGGGAGAGTATAAACTGGATGGGTTAGTAGAACGGACGGTCAAATTAAGAAATCCCGGTAAATCACCTGATTGTGGTGATCGAAGCTTGTGAGCATAGTTAATAAATATACTTATTAACTATGTTGTGAGAAAGCAATACGAAAACGGTGAGCCGGTAGAATATTCTCCCAGGCATCCATTTTATTTGGTAGTCTACAGATGAAGTAGGCCTACTGATCGAAGATGCATGCAATATAAAATGGCTGTCTATGCTGGTGCGTGATCAAAATTTGTGATAGGAAAGCAAAAAATGCCATGCCATGCCATCCATGATTGAAATAGAAAGACTGCAAAAATGAAATCAGACAAAGACATTTTGGCCAGACCGAGATATTTACCTAGAACAGCTCTAATCACTGTTAGTTGTTTAGTGCAATCAAATGATTAAGTTTTCTTCTTTTAAGCATTATATTTATAGCCTACCACGACTATCTTAGGTAGTGAATTGTGACACCAACGTGTGCACACTTCAAATCACTGACACGTCCGGTTCTCATCGATTTCCGGCGATGCAAAGGCTCTCCATTTCACGTGGTCAAGCGTTCATTCTCGTCTACTCAATAACAAGTAAACAATCGATAGAAGAACTGAAACCACTTCACGAACAAGTAAGTAGGCTAGTCTATCTGCTAACGCTTTTGTCTTCATCATCAGCAGCAAAATCGAGGATTTGAATGAATGCAACGTTTTAGTTATCAGAAAGTTTTCAATAGTTATACTTTGGCGATACCAAAAAACTCTTTTATGTTACCATTTTTCTTCTGATGCTCCAACATGTGCAGACAATTTATTTTTTGACAATGATTCATTGACTATTTGATCTTCGTGTTGAGCTACTTTTGTTGAGTATTTGTTTTTGTGATGGTTGTAAGGTTCAGCCATTCCGTATTGCTTCAACAATTGGCAATCTTCAATTGTTACAGGAATGAGGAGACGACTGATTCTTTCATAAGTATAAAAACATCAAGTTTACAATTGAAAAAGAGCGCGAAACCTTGCCATTTTTGAGTGTAGAAATTAAAATTAATGTCACTGGGTTTGTTACTTTGGTTTGGAGCAAACCAACGTGGATGTTTTTCCTATTTACAAAATATTCAAAATTAGTTCGTATTTTCAACTAAAGTCCCAGAAGCTTTCGCCTCTCTGCTCAAAAATCGTATAGGGGAGATGTTCCACCAACGGACAGGGTACGACTAACGGACCACCCTTCTATTTCTTAAAATAAAAGTTGGAAGCACGAAAAATGTTATTGTGGTATCGAGATTAACCTTTTTGGTTTTGGAAATCTTCCTTGCGGGGACCTGTGATTTTTTTTCATATTGTTATGAAGGAAAGTGTGTTTTACAAGGTAGAAAGTAAATTTTGAACATTTTTCTTCTGCAATTTTTTTCATCCATCGGTTTATTTTTTCAGGACTATTTTTTGTTTGCTGTTTGCTTATTCATTGATTAATGAAATTGCAATGAGTTAAATATTTAAATTTTATCCATCATTAAACTAGGCCATAAAATCCAAGAACTATCGTGCATCTGACCAACGGACCACCCACCTGTTTGACCAGTGGATCACTAGCTAATTGTTCAACAATGTCTTCCTTTATGTATTCAGACTAAAGATGTTAGAAATTAAAACAACTAGCAATAAAACAGGGTTGTTTAGTTCAAAAAATCTCAACAAAGCTGTCGAAGATGTTTTGAAACAAAATATTTTTGTTCGAAACTCGGCGAAAAAATATGATATAGGCTACCACAAACAACGTTGGCTCGTTATGTTAAAGAGTAAATCAATGGATAGTGAGAAAACTACTGCACCAACACCCGTGGCATCTACAAACACCTGTCTGATATCTTAAAGTTTTCTGAACTTTAGAAAAATATGAGATTTAAAAAGAGTAAAATAAACACCAAAAACACTTAAATCTCATATTATGAAATTAAATTGAATATGAAAATATGAAATGAAATTTCATAATAAAAGCATATTTCTAGTGCTTGTTGCTCATGTTGTTGTGTTGTTTGTATGTTGTTCGTGTATTAAATAGTCCAAAATAAGCACCAGTGCATCAGCTTTTTGCCAAGTAGAAGTGACCCGTTGGTCGAATAGCAGTGGCCCGTTGGTCGTATAGGGGTTTGACCAACGGGGCACTTTTTATTATCATTTAAAAGTTATTTTTCGGCAGTTAGTGGTTGGAAAATTAAAAAACTTTTTTGGCTGAATATACCAGGATATGTGACCTACTGTTATGCCAAAAAAGGAGGATGCATGAGCTTTGTATGGACAGAAAATAACAAATATGTGAAAAATGACCCGTTGGTGACACATCTCCCCTACAGTTTTACATGTCAGTATGATTAGGCATTGACGTACATTGATTGCGTATGTCCACCAAGCATTTGACCACGAGAGTAAGGGAGCATCTGAACTTCCTTAAAAAAATGTGCCACCAAAGACAATAATCAAAAATTTTCTACTGACGCATTTAACATTTTACGCAAAGCATATCCAAATTTGACACAAAACTCAGGAAGCGCTGTTAATCAAATGCCACAACCCAAATTTAAACAAACAATTAGTTGCAAAAGGCGCGTCCATTCTCCTCAACATTTACTAGATGTAGGCTACCCTAGCCTATCCTGTGGTGCAAATTCTTTTGTAGTTACTAGTTGCGTAGTTTCTTTTTACCTATTGTAATTTGTTTTTCGACTGTTGCTTTTAATCGCTGCGTACTTTTTGGTGCTTATAGTCAGTTAGCTAGTCACCTCCAAGAAGTTGAAATTTATTGCATTTTTATAACTATTTTTCAGATTTCTGATGAGGGCTTTTGTTAAGCCGAAAATGTTAGACTGTTAAAACTATTTGTAAATATATAAAATATATGGTTATAATGCTCAACCTTGTTGTGTCTTGTCTGTCTTTCTTTCAAATAAGTTAGTTTATTTACGTAGTCTACTTGTGAGAATTGTTAAGTTTGGTGGCCGTGCCTTATTATATTTACTGCTACATAAAACTTAGAATTAAATCTTTGCATGCATGTCTTAAACGGTTTTGTCATTTTTTCCCTTTGTTATTTATGTTACTGTATTGATTTTCACAATATCGTTTCTTCTGCATTCCGACAAAAAAAAAAAAAAAATTGAGTTGAACTAAGTTATACTATTAGCCTACTAAATTTTAAGAAAGTTGTTTCTAATTTGTTCAGTTTTTTACTATGCCTGGCTGATTAAAAACTGATCTAAGTGTTTCACTATTTTGTATGCATTTCAGATCAAGCAGCTGAAAGGAAACAATATTACAAATGTTCCTATCTGCTTAGTAGGAAACAAATGCGACGAACAAGATCGTGTCATCACGCAGTCAGAAGGCGAGGCGTTAGCAAACACTTGGCGGTGTGCTTTCATTGAGACTTCAGCGAAGAATAATATTCAAGTCACTCAGTTATTTGAAACTCTTTTAAAATTAGAAAAGTCGCATAAACTCACATTGACTGATGATATGACCTCACAAAGAGGAAGAAATAAGAAAAAAGGAAATTGTCTTATTTACTGATGTCACAAGATTTGGATTTCAAAATAGTTTTCTAACACTTTTATAAACAAGGATGCAATAATGGAAAAGCAAAGATTGGAAGTTTTAGTGACCACAACCCAGCCAGCAAGCCTATATGGGCCCCACATGGGGACCCATATGGGCTGATGTACGGGCCCCATGTGAGATGCCCATATGGGGCCCATACACATTGTGTCCGCGGGCATCACATTGCCCCCATATAGGCTGCCCATATTCATTTATGGGTTGCTCACACTCAAACCACAAATCTAATATGGGCTGCCCATATGTAACCCATAAATCTAATACAGGCTGCCCATATGTATATCAGGTATATAACTGCAGACAGATGCCAAAGTGCCAAACTGCAAGCAGTGAACTTTGCGCAATGCATAGCAAGGTGCCCCCAGTAAAGTGCTCAATCGGCGTAAGCCAAGAGCGTCAACTGCAGACAGTGCACATGATGAACTGTTTTATTTTTTGATCAACAACGCACGAGTAGGTATATAACTCCATGTGACATTTTCCTATTTGTGGTACGTAAGCACAAAAAATAGTACTACTGCTAACCTTGCCAAAGTGCTCCAACTGCAAGCAGTGAGCTTTGCGCAATGCATAGCAAGGTGCCTCCAGTAATTTTGCTTGTTCAATTTCATTTTGTGTTTGTTTAAAAGATCAACAAAAGTCGTTTAAGACAACTAAAAAATCTCAAAGTCTAGACAAATGCTGATCGAGGTGTATATCATATTAGTATGGGTTGCCCACAAACCTTTGAATCACTGTGTGGGTAGCCCATGGTCTGCCCATAAAAAATGTGGGCAGTCCATGGTCTGCGCATAAAAAATGTGGGCAGCCCATGGGTCTGCCCATGAAAAATGTGGGTAGCCCATGGTCTGCCCATAAAAAATGTGGACAGCCCATGAAAAATGTGGGTAGCCCATGATCTGCCCATAAAAAATGTGGGCTGCCCATGTTCTGCCCATAAAAAATGTGGGCAGCCCATGGTCTGCCCATAAACAAAGTGGGCAGCCCATGGTCTGCCCATAAACAAAGTGGGAAGCCCATCAATATTTCATGCTTAGCCCATAATCAATAATTTTATGTGGCTAAATTTCTTAAAATGCATTTATATGATCACGCATTTGAAGATTGGAAGTTTTATATTCCCCCTTGTCATTTAGCAACACATTCTGCAAGAAAGCCCATATTGGGCGCATATGGCAAAAACAAAAAAACCCACATAAAACCCACATGCCCACAAGCCCATTAAAATAGTATATGGGGCCCATATGGGCTTGCTGGCTGGGAAAATGGACAGATGCTGCATCCGGCAAGACTGGCAAGAGTTATGTCTGCAGCAGAGCATTGAACTTTTCTTAGTGAGATTTATTTACAAAATACAGTAGTTATACTGTATGTGTAGGCTATTTGAATTAATTTTTGTTGCAGGCCTGATGACCCACGATTGATTTGATCTTTATTATCGGATTGAGAAAGCTTCTTTGAGAGCTTATTCCCAGAATTTTTGCATAGGCTACTTGTAGATGTAGAGGCCATGGACTTCTGACGTATGCTCGGTCACCGAAATTGATTGTTTGGAGTTTCCGATAGTTGTTGCGGGAAATTATTTCATCCACAAGGAGGGGCAGAATGGATATCAGTTCTAGTATGCTTTGCTTAAGCGCAAAATCAGCGGTAGCATCAAAATCGCTTATTGTTTTTCCTGTTTTTGATGCTACTGCATTTGTCGCTTGTGCCTTTAGGGCCTAAAAACCAATCCATCCAGCCTACAATCCCATATTCACTGAAGAGCAGCAAGCGCATACATTCTGCTCCGAGCCTATTAGTCCAGTCGTTGAAGCGAAAAAAAGGGCCGAACCTTGACTTAATTGGTGTAAAGCTGAAACTTTGCACATTGTTTCTGTTGATTATGTACATTGACCAAAAAAAAATCCCCGTGAAAATCTTTTGGTGAAAAAATGTTATCCAGCTTTTTTGAAAATCCGCCATTTTTTTCTCAAATTGACGGATAAACAAAATTTGAATATTTTTCCGAAGTATCGTCATACTACGGCTTCTTTAAAATATGATATTATCATTGTCACAATTAATTAGCAAGTAGGTACTCAATAACAACTATATTTGACTTTAAACGAAGTGACATTAACAAAATATTATATAGGTAGCCTAATAGCTTACGCTAATGTAGCCTAATAGTTCCAAAAATGATAAGTTTGTTTACTTATAGTCAGGTCAATATATGGTTTGACTCCAAAAAATTCCTACAAAAGGTTTTCCAACGGTTTTTTCTAGTATTTATCATCAAGAATAATATATTAAAAATCTAGGAAAATCAGAGCACCGGAAAGTTGTCATTTTCAAGATGGCCGCCAAAACAGGATAATGACAATAATTCACTTAATATTCATGCTAGAGCTCTAATTCTGGCGTCTATCCCTAGGTTTAAGGTGGTAAGGAATTCATTAAAACAATTCAAAATGAAATTAACTAATTAGTTTAATGGAAAGACTTATGTGAAACAAAACCAATAGTGAAAGATTTGACAGTCAAGAATCGCAGACCACTTATTAAGTTATTTACATTCAGTTGCTTAATAAGTCCTGGTCATCATCTTCATCCAGTAATGACTGATTGTACGTATTGTCACAGGCATCAAGTCGCACTGTCCACATGCTGAGGTACAGGGTAAATTATTCTGCCTACACCTGGCAGTGCTACAGTCAGTTGCAGTGGATAATCTATAAGAGGGAATCTGGGTCCGCATTCATGTCCGACTCTGTTGTCACAAACTGACTGCCTTCCAGTTTCCAACCCCACCCGCAAGTTTCCATATCACTCTCCTGTCCTAGCCAGACCATTATTTGGTAGTAAACCCTTAGACAGTGAAATTTTGTTGATGACTCAGTAGTTTGTAGGTGTTCTGGTGTCACAAATGATTGGGAAGAGACTAGGCTACTTTTTTTCTTAGTAGCCTACTCTGTAGTGCAATGACGAGAGGGAATCCGTCCGCGTGCTCCAAAAAATCACAGCCATCGCTTGACAATCTTTTTTCACAATGGATGCTGCTGTCTGCTTTGGAAGAAGGACGTAATTGGCACAGTCTTTCAGAATAGCATCACCCTTTACTAGCTTGTGAAAGACAGATTTTCTTACCCACACCAAAGATTCTTGATGTTGTGTCACATCCAGTGTAGGCATGTAGAAGAAGTAACTGGGAACATAATTCTTCACCCACCACCATTTTCAGTTCGTTTATATGATACACTTTGTCAGCATTTTCCTTGTCGGAACGAAAATATAGATCTCCGTTTACCTGTTGCGCATAATGAAGAAGCAGGACCAACAGATCTGTGTCTTCTCCAATCAACGTTGTCGAGTGTGACACTGCACTAAGAACAGTAGCCTTCACAATCGGAACATCAGCATCCCCTGGGGCATTGATCACTTCGCAGCCTTTAGGCTACCCCGAAGTGTTTTACTGATCGAATAGGTCAATCATTTTTTTTGTTAATGTTCATTAACGTTATCCTCGGCCACAACACCATTCACATTATTCCTCAGGGTTTGATCTTGAGAAAAAGGTGCATAACCAGCCAGTGATGTCTTCTGCGTTTCATTGGCAAAGCGGAGTTGCATGATTTCAATCCTAGTCTTCTCTGTGATGTTGAGTTGTGATATGCTGTGCCTTTGATCATAGGCTACGCTTTGCTTTCTGACCCGGTGTCAAGGCAGCAATCATTCCCATCCCGTGGAAAGTCCCCTTCCCATCCAGGGTGATAATATTATGATCAACATTGTCAGCTGCAAATAACATTGTACTTTCGAGTAGGTCTATGTTTACTAGAACAGTGCTACTCAAACGCCGGTACGCGTACCGGTGCCGGTACGCGAGCACTTGGCTGCTGGTACGCGGTCAGTTAGGAGAAATTGTAAATTGAGTAATTTGTTTTATGTTGATCAGAATGTCTATATAATAATTTTTAGGCAACGACAATGTTCAATCTGCTTTCCCAGCTATAGACTGTTTGGTGGCCCGCTACTACGATGATATCCAGTTACGTCACAAAGAAATGTTATGTCGTAATTGCTGTCCATTATTTCAACAAAGTATCGCAATGTTCGATGCGAGATGATCATCCTTTTTGTGTGTTTGTGCTGTGTCCACGTGCTTGACTATACCTGCAGCGTCCAGTAACGAGTAGAGAAGTGAGAGGCTCAATCGATCGGCCACACTCTGACTTCAAAATATCAGATGATTGGAGTGAGTTGAGCATGTTTTTACATAGATTTGTTAAAGCTTTAAACCTTGTTCTTCTTTAGAAAGTGAGTTAGCTGTTAGCCCATATTAGCCTATAAAAAGTATGTAGGCTATAGTTTTAGCTAAGTTTTACAAATTGCAAAGCGTGGTCCTATGGACAAATATATGAAACGGAGACAAGTTTCAGACCTACATGATGATTCTGATTCAAACGAAAGTAATGCTGGAAGCACTGAGGTGTTGACTGTAAAAAGAAGTCGTTCAACATTTGTTCGAAAATATGGTCCATCGTATTTTCGTTATTATGAATGGCCTTAACACTTCAATGCAAGGAAAAAATGCTTCACTTTTTGCAACAGCAGATAGAATTGACGGCATGCAACGAAAGCTGAAAGCATGGAAGGTTCTAGTCTCGAACAATTGTTACGACATGTTTCCTAAGTTAGCTACTGTTATTGACGATGCTGGAGACAATTTGGACGTAAAATGTGTTCAAGATACTGCCACAGAACATTTGTCAAATTTGGTGGAACGTATTCAACATTATTTTCCGGAACAAAAAGATCCACGAAGAGGAAATGAATGGATTCGAAACCCATTTGCACCAACTGTAAACGTAGAAGAGTTAAATTTAAGTGTCGATTTTAAAGATAAATTATTGGATCTATCTGCTGACGAAAGTTTGCGAAAATCTTTTGAATCAAACTCCCTTGCAAGCTTCTGGGTCAAAATAAAAGCAGAATATCCGAGACTGTGTACCATAGCTATTAAAACACTGCTTCCATTCCCTTGTACATATCTATGTGAAACCGGCTTTTCTACCGTTAGCTGTAGGGAAAACACAGAAACGCGTTGGATATCCATGCTCCTCTTCGAGTAGCATCGTCTTCCATTGAACCGCAATTGGATAAGCTGGTTGTAAATGAGCAAGCGCACACTTCGCATCAAAATTCGAAAGACCATTAATAAAAGTGTTTTTTACTTGTTTTTTTGTGTATTTGTTACAAAAGTAATAATGACTTTGCTCTTGTCTTTTTTTCGCAAATTGACCGGGACGCCAAGTGATGGAAGGTGCTCAGCCGGTACACGGCATAAAAAAGTTTGAGTAGCACTGTACTAGAACAATGGATTCTGACGCTACACAATCAGCAGCATTCTTTTCAAACCTCAGGACTTTTGCGTAAGAAAAACAATATCCCATATTGTGTAAACTGCAAAGTATTAACAAGAAATCTCGACCTGTACAAATGATGTCCTTGAACAGCAAGACCAATTTGCAATGGTGCAATCACCGCTCGTGGTCTGACAATCTGGTCGGTCGAGTGGTGAGAACGACAGCTTGGCCAATACTTGCAACCTTTTGCTTTGTGTCTTTTCTTACAAATAAAGAACCCAACAGTGTTCGCAAAGTTTCAGGCAAGTGGGCTACATTAGAGCAGGACCGAGGTTGAGTGTCGGTTGCGTAGCCGAGTGGTGAGAATTAACGTCTGCGCGACGTTCGAAAGGACGTGGGTTCGACACCGCTCCAGAGCACGCAGGTGTGTCTCGGCAAAGACACTTAATGGCAAGCCAAAATAAGGGGAGCAGCTGACTCGAAGACTATATGTCACTTCGCTGCTTTCTGTCGTCTGTTGTATCGCATCTGCGATCGCAGTGTTCTGTATGTTATGTATCGCAATGGGCGCACATAAAACACGATTACTATTGAGTGCGTCTGTGCTTGGATAGTGATCATTAACAGATGGAACATCATTTTTGATGAGCCTTGCCGCAGTTATAACTATTTCTCTCTTTTGTGACTCTTCATCATCCTCATGCCTTGTTTTTAGGTAATGAGATCGGAGGAATTCGGATGTCTTCTCTCTCATAGTGACAATGTCATGAAGGCCCTGACCTTCAGTTATATAAATAGATTCATCGATTGGGTCTTCAGATATTTTGATCCATAAGGAAAGCAATCATCATTTGCTAAAAAGATCTGAGGTCTGATATCGTTAACTGTTCTTCATCATTCTGTTCAAGATGCGAACACATCTTTAGAGATGCCTGGTCTTGTTCCTCATCGTTCGGTCGCCCAAATTTTCGACGTTTTGCCTCAATACTCTGCCGCATTACAAGGTTACGTTAAATCTATATATAAGATTAACACTACAAGAATGATGGTATAAACAGGGCAGCATGCAAATCGCCACCGTAATGTTCAATACGACCTTTCACGGCAAATTACCAATCGTCAGAACGTCTCTTACAACACTCTAATATACTGTAGTCCTTGCAAAAACATCTGTTTTAACAAAACTAAAGCCAGGTCTGTCCGTGAGAACTCGAGTCCCACAAAACAACAACTCGACCAGCTGTCGCAACAGTGTTGTCCCCTCTATTAGTAGCCTACTGGCAGCATTAATCCCATCAGCAACCTTTTGACGCAGAATACTGGAGGCTTCAGAAGCTTGAATTTCCTTGTCACAGATCGTAATTTCTTAGCAGGCATTTTCCCTGAACCCTTTTCCGTGTATCCGTAAACTTCCTCCGGCAATCACGGTGGACCAAAACTTTGCCAATGTGAAATAATTGCAGTATAAAATTTACTTTTAAGTGAGCACCAACACTAACAATAATTTCATAAAAATTGAATATTTCAGTATTTGTACATCCACCATTTTGAAAAAAATGGCGGAATTTCGAAAATAGCGGAGAACTTTTTTTCACCAAACAATTTTTACAGGGATTTTTTTTGGTCATTGTACACAATGAACAGAACCAATGTGCAAAATTTCAGCTTTACACCAATTAAGTCAAGGTAAAACCCTTCAACGACTGGACTATATCTTAATGAGGAATGGCAGGATTTATGCATTGTCGGTGACAATGATTCTCTTTATGTTTGAGATTGGTGATTCCAAAATAAAACTTTTTGTCAGAATTGAACTTGGCATTTTCTTAAGTCTCTGTCTAATGACGTCAATCTGGTATGAGCTTTGCAAATCTATGCGATCGACACTTAAAGCATATAAAACCTTCATAAGCTTATTCTTCATCAAACAAATATACGTTGTAGTAATCTACCGGTTCCTGTCAGCAATCACGACATTTTCACAATTGTAGAAACTAATTTTGTACTGGTACTGTTAAAAATGTAGATGGGCGACGGCGTGGTGACACCCATGCTGCTTTTCAAAAGTATTCCACCGGTAAGCTACTAATTTCTCCAGCGCATTTATAAACTTGCAAAAACATTTTGATATTTTTTATTAGCGAAACCCAGCCGGAAGAAAAATTAGAAGTTGTCGGATGCATTGCATGATATTTTTGCACAAATTGCAGTTTAATCGGCGCAGCATTTGTTCTTCGTTTTTGGTATTTTTTGTAAGACGCAGACTATTTGTTAACTCATGAGCGAATTTTCAACAAACTGTTCTTAGTGTTTATTAGAAATTAGTGATTGATTTTCATGTTATAAAGGTGTTTTTTTACAAACAACAAGTCATGAACTTCAAAATCTAAATTGACATAAAATACTTATCCATGTACGTTGACAGTGAATATGTGAACAGCATTAAAATCGTTACAAAACTTAGAGACCAGATAAAGCTAGTAGGTTACAAACGACAAGTTACCAGCGCACGAAGAACGGTTGGATGAAATTTTAGTGGAAGATAAGAATATACAGTAGCTACTGTATTTTGGGTCTATCAGTTTATGTTTCGCATCGAAGTTAAAAGTAGCTAAATTTAAAAACATTCTGATGCGGCGTTTTCTTCAGCAACTACGCCCACCCGATTTATTACACCCTGGGTAGAGGTGAGCGGTGATTTTCAACAACCAGGCAAGCTGGGAGTCAAACCAAGATCGCATGATTGGAAACTGAGCGTCTTGGCAGATGTGCCATCTCACCGCTAAAGTTGAATGCAGCTTGAAGCTGACACTGGTCCTTTACTTTCCACAAATATGAGAAGTTACAGCGGGATACCATGTGCGAGAGTGATCTCGCTTTGATTGTTAAATACAATAACTTCAGCTTCATAGAATAGCTGAGACTCTTTAACAACTTTCAGAAAAATAATCAGATTCTGATCATTCGACCTACAACGTTTCGTCAAATATTGTCAGTTTGGTTGTTAAGTTATCGGGATCGAATAAAGAGGCGAAAAAGTGCTATTCGCGGATGTGTCCATGAATGCCAAGTCACGAGAGCCACCTGTAAACCAGGCTTGCAAAAGACGACTTTAAACAGCGTTTCAACGTCGCAGCATGATGTTCATACATGTCATTCTGCAAGCGAACATCTAATTGCTTATTCGTAATATACAGTATATCAATACATCAACATTTGAAGCACAAAGTTCTATTTAAGCTGAGACAATAGTTGCAGTAAATTGACGACAACGCATCACAAAGAACCAATTATAATAATTATTTATTCATTATTAAAACATCTCGCGGATGCTTGATGAACCTGTAACTAGCTTAACTTATCGTAAGAATAATTTTGATTTACTCAGTGTTAGTTTAGAAACGTAGTCTATAAAACTATATTCAGAACTCAAGTAGCTTTTTATCAAAAAGCTGGCAAGAATATGTCGGTATTAAAAAGCTGGTTGAACTATGGTTTGGTTTTGAATCTTTATCCTCGGACTGACAAAGCCTTGATAGGTTATTCCTGGTAGTTTCGCATACTTGTAGTGTAGAGGCTCTTGGCGCAGGGCCGGTTACCGAGGTCAGCAGAGTGAAGTTTTCCGATTGTTGAAGTGTTGTTGCCGGGGAATTATTTCATTCACTATGCCGTTGAATAGTGCCGCTAAATGGAGAGCAGTCCTGAAATGCGTTGCTCAAGCGCACACCCCGAGAGTCGAACCAGCGCCGCATAATCTTGAGCCGGGTGCGTTACCACTGAGCTAACGGGGCGGACTATAAATTTCTTTGCATTCCTGGGAATTGCATTTCAGTTTATTTTTTATTCAAAATTTTATTTTACTCAATAAACCAATTACCAGTATTTCGCACTTTTTGAAAATTACTTAAGATTTCAAATGATGTTCACAAAGTACCGCTGTGCAGTATAAATTGCAAACATGAGGAAAAAGAAACCAAAATACGGAGCAATCATTCTATATAAATAAAGCACGCATTTCAGATTCTAAGTGTGTGAAAACAATGTGGAAAGTATTCAAAAATTTTCTTCTTCGGTCTAGAATAAACAAATTTGCTCTAAAATTGTGAACATTTGGTGGTTTTTGTCATGGCCGCCATAGTTAGTCTATTATATCAAAAAAATAACTAAGTAAGCTCGCTAATCGGAAAGAAGGCAATGAAGTGACGACAGAAGCTTTTTACCTTGGAGAGCACAACGCAGTGAAACATTTAAAAACTTGAAATTAAAACAGATTTCATTGCACTACCAAAGAGACGCAGATATTTTCATTTTTCTTAATAAACTATCTAAAAAAAAAAAAATCAATAGCCAAACAGCATGTCGTCAATAAACTACACCACCCAAGCTTAAATGTTTTTCATCTGCGCTCAACACCAACAGTTTTCCATGATTCCAAACAACACATCACAGACGGTGGAACTCTTGTGCATTGTGCAATAACCCAACGCACAAGAGTACAGTATTGTACAATCATTGCATGTCCATGCGGCATATTGGACTGTTATAAACCATTTGTAAGTCTACTTTATGACCCACCAAGTCCCGAATGTTATTGATTCCTAACTTGATCATAGTTGGTCGTTCCAACGACAAACCCCACGCAATGACATTTACATTCTCAGGAAGCCCCATTGGGCGTAACATCTCCGGGCGAAACACCCCAGAATTTCCTATTTCAACCCACTTTTTGAGGCCATCGTGGTAACCAAACACTTCCATGGACGGTTCTGTGTAAGGGTTATAGGCCGGCTTGAAACGTAATTTCTTCATACCAAGCTTTTTAAAGAAAGCGTGCAGAATACCAACGAGATCACCCAGCGTCACGCTCTCGTCGGCAACGACACCTTCAACCTGCTGAAACTCTGCCAGGTGAGTGGCATCCAATGTCTCATTCCGAAAGACACGATCAATGGAAAAGTACTTGACTGGAGTGAAAGGTTTTCGTTGAGCCAGAGCGTACAGCATTCGCGCACTTACCGCGGTCGTGTGCGTGCGAAGAACATTTTTTTCTGCTTCTGACTTCTTCCAATCATATCTGTAACCCTGAGCACATACGTATTCAAATATAAATCACACACATGCAACATAATTAACAGAACAGTCAGATTTGTTGAAAAAAGAATCTAACCTTCTACAGATGTCCAGTTTATTCTTTGCTGGTAGTAACCAATAAAATAAATCACTCAATAAAACCGTTATAATATGTAAGCACTTAAATTATATATAAGAGTTTTACAGGCAGGCTACGTAACTTACTCAAGTTTTATAAAATTAATCACATATTACTGTGGGCAATCCAAATAACAAAAAGTTAGTTACCGTTGAACCATATCCGCCTTCCGAATGGACAGTTTTCACCCGTTCTAAGTAATCATTGGGGAACTTTGTAGAGACTTTAGGATCAGAAATGAAGAAAGTGTCATGAGCATCTCGAGCAGGATGTTGCTGAGGCTGAAAAAGTGCGTCAAAGTTCCAGAATGAACTCTCCACAAAGCTGTTGGTTGGCATCTCGGTGAATCCCATTTCAAGAAAAATTTGACGATATGCCGATCGGACCTTCAATAAGGGATGCAAATGCCCACCCATTGGGGATGCTCCCAACGCATCATAATTGTACGGTTTAAAGGTTTTGTTTTTCCAAGACCCATCTTGCAACATTTGACTCGTCAATTCAGTTTCAGGCTTTTCGGGCTTCAAAGTAAAGTTCTCTCCTTTCTGAACAAAGAAGCTTTTTGTAGTCACCTCTTGGATAAGTTTTCTTTTCTTCAGCTCACGAAGCAATTTATCATTCATGCTTTCCATATTCCCCATTTGCAGTTTTTCTAAAACATTCTTTGTGCCATCTTCAAGATTTTCAACTACGGTGAATACCATTGCAATATTGTCAACTTTTCGCATTTGAATCCACTTGTTGGACATTGCTTTGCTGAAACCAATCTTGGCATTGGGAATAGTTTTCATCAGTTCAGCCTGTGCAATTCCTTCTGCTGGAATTGCTTTGTAGACGTTGAATTCATAGCTTCCTGAATTGACCACCTGCATTTAGCAAACTATTTCATAAAAACAATAATTAAAATATAGATTGCAACAATTTTTAAGATTTAATAAAAGTCCAATAAAATATTGTTATGACATATGAAATATGCAAAGTAATTTGCATTGATAAGATCCTAGTCATTTTTCCTAGACAACAGCTAAATATAATTTGGGTAGAGAGGTAACTGGTTTATGGTTTAAAAACAGCTAAGTAATTAAAATGACTGGCAAACAGCTGAGATAAAGAACTTAGTGTCATAAATTAGTTCAGAAAAATTGAATAACTCAGCTTCATGGGCAAAATGTGTGTACAGCTGTCAATTCTTGTTACAATGGGAAGCTGAAAAAAAACATACCAACACTTTATCATAATTGACGTTACTTGTGAATATGTGGCTCTGGTGTACTAAATTACTAACCTCATTGCCTTCTTGTGTGGTTTCCCATTTTTTGATTGTTCTGGGTTCAACCAAAATTAAAGCTTCAAAGCATTGTAGACTTTTTATTGCACCTACAATAACCTGATGGTCGGTTTCAAGAGCAGCAGCTAGAACAAATGAATCAACAGATTCATATTTGTTGATTTGCTCAAGAATAGATTCAGCTACATTGTCTACATTCATATTTAAGTTTGATTAAAGGTAAACCTGAAGCAATGCCAAAAACAAAACAATGTTTAAATTAAATTTTTTAAATTAATAGAGCAAGTCTAATTGGGTAAGGTAAATGTGCACAAAACTTGCAACTAAAATACAGTTAATATTGTTTTTTTTTAAATGGTTTTGTAACCAAATACCATAATGTCTTATAATACAGCACTATATCCACCACAGATGTACATGTTACTTTCAGCAATTTACATAGGAGACAATGTCAAAATGAAAACCCTGAAATTGATACCAATGCCAATAGTGCAACAAAAGCGCTGTATGCACCATGCAGTGCATGCAGTACAATATAGGCTAGCCTAAAGTACATAGCAAACCTACGGCAGATATGAAAAGCTCGAAGTCTACTAGGAATAAGGTAAAAATGTACAGTTGTCCTTTTAGTAAGCACTAAGCATCTCATTGAGGTTTTAAAAGCAATATTTAATTATACAAATGCAAACCATAAATTAACCAGAAGTATTGGCTTTACTGTGACACTGTTTTTTGTCTGATATAAAAAAAAAAACTAAAAGTCAGCAACGATAATAAATTTTTGTTTTTAATGGAGACTTAAGTTTTTTTCACAATCCAATCCAGCACTCCACTAGATATGTACATTATAATAACAATTTTTTTTAAAGTGAACATAAATTTATTTATGAAAACACATTATTTATTATGAACATTTGATTCTGTACGGTACGGTACTTAATAAAACAAAAAATTCCTTTTAAAAAATTAGTTTTGATAATTTTCACATTGCATGTTGTTGTTTCTTGCTTTTGGCATCGCATTTACTTTCACCGTGAGTGGTAAAAAACAGTAGTTGTAAAGTATGCTTTGCTTGTAAAACCTAAGCACTTTAACGATAGCAGAGCAAGATTCATTTAACATACATTACATATTGAGATTGGATTGTGAAGGGAACAAAAAAATTCACTTCTGTCTCCGACGCTGAAATGCTAATAACTGCATGAGTTTGAAATGAAGGTATTTTTATTTTCAATAATAAAAGAAAAGCATGTTAACAAAACAGAATGCAATGAAAAACATTTTTCTTATCAGATTAATGTTTAGTAGCAAAAACGTTTGAATAAAATACAGTCATATAATTAGATCAATTAGCCTTGTTAAAACCATTTCCACATGACACTGATAAACACACTGAACATTCGATTAGCTCCTTTGCAAATTATACTGTTATACTTATACTTATATAGTTGATGACACATTATTGATTAAACAAACATATTTGCTAGTAGATATGCACGCATGAAAAAGTAAATGTTGCAAGCTACAATAAAAGTTTCACATATAGTTTGGATTTTTAAATTAAATCATGAGGACAGCCGTTATTTGAGGATGTCAATTGAAATAAATAGAAGCATTATGGTTTGAGATACGGTAGTTAGCCAATCACGAATCTTTGTGTTGAATTGTTCAAAAAAAGTGAAATTTTTTTATAAAGTTTATATTTGGTGCATGTCAATGTTATTGTTTAAAACAAATGGTTTCCAAAAATTAGGTCAAACAATTTAATCATCCAAATCATCGTCTTCATAATCATTGATGCCAAAACTCTCAAATTTCTGAGTAGCATATAGATATTCCTGGGAATAAGCTTTGTTGTCAGTCTCATCATCCATATTGTGTCGACCATATTCATGTTTTCTAATTGATACACTCAATGCTTTAGTTTCAGAAGTTTTATAACTGCATTTAGGGCATGGAATCGGTTCATTGCGTTTATATGTCACTCCTTTTCGCCGAACATGATCTTCACAAAAGCACACTTTACATTGCATACATGAGTATTGGCCATGACGATTACAAGATGCACATTTGTAACTGTCTGACTCTATAACTTGGCAAGTTGCTTGATGTTCAAACTGGTCATCTTCACAGAGAAATGAATTGCAAAAGGAGCACTTAAATATGCGTCCACCATGTTTCCATACCCCACGCTCACATTCCACACAATCTGCATCTAGTAATGGGCACTCACAAGCATGAGTCGAAAGACATTTTCTTCCATGACAAACCCATGCTTCACATATATCACATATTGCCCCTACCATCTGCATCCCAGTTGCATGAACTCCAGGATGTTTGATAACACAGTCTGATGACTTCATGCACTTTTGCTTTCCACAGTGTGCACAAACCGGCAACTTTTGCACATGAAAACACATGTAACAAAAAGCACGATTTTTTTGTCGAACACCGCATTTGTCGCATTCCATGGACATATTGCATGGCTGATCAGCAACAGAAATATTTTCTCTTAATGTTCGTATCTGTCGCTGCCTTTGGCTTTGCTTTTCAGCTTTTTTACGAGCTCCTGTCTTCTTTTTTGGCATTTTTCACTGAAGATATATAGATAGCCTTAATCAAATAAAACCGATAAATTACAATTTAATTGAGAATTGAGAAACTACACACATACGGTTAACGGGACTCAGGAGCATTATCAAAACAGTGTTGCCAGATTCCTACAAATAAATTTGCAAAAACCTTTCGAAAATTTTCTAATGTCATTTTCTGAATTTAATTCTGACGATTTTTAATGCAGGCTGTCATTAATAAAAAAATTGCTTGCTTTGAAACTGCTTTTTTACCAATCTGAAAGCTTAAATGATTTTATAAAAGGAACATATTGTCCTCTCAAACACATGAGTTACTATTTGTTAGTTTCACAATCAGGCCGCTCCCTGAGTTTTGTGTCTAATGTACAAAATGTCCTAAAAAACTTTGAAGTAAACATATTTATTTGGCAACCCTACTTTTTGAATTAAAATTTTACAAGTTGCCCAATGAAAATTTAATTTTTCAAGTGAATGTAATCTGTAAAGTGTAAATTATTACATGCGCAAGGTGTGGCTGAATGGAGAGCAGGCCTGAATTGCGTTGCAACAGCGCACCACCCAAGAGCCGATTTAGCTAGATTCATTTTGCAGTTTTTTGTCTTTCTAGAAAGTCAAGTGCTTAACCAACTGAGCGAACGGCGACGAAGAGGCGCTGGAATCTTTGGTTTCGGTGGGAGTGAAGCCAAAGTCTGAAATTCTTGGCAAAAATATGAGCCAGCGTTCGATTTCTTACCGATAGACACTTTTTGCTTCAGGGGCGGATCCAGCAAGTGAACTTATGGGTGTAGCTCTTACGGCATTATTGTGTTCCTTTGTGTCTTATTGATGTCGTGAAAACCTGGAGGCCTTTAGTTACGAAATCGGGATACGAATTTTTCAGGGGACGAAATAGGTTGCATCCAGACTCAACATAGAGACATAGCTTTATTTCCGAATATTGCCAAAGAAAGCATGATCTTATCCTTTTGCTATGCCACCGGACAGCACCATTTTACAGTAATATTCATACCCAAATTTTTGTTGAACATGCTCTCAGAATGCCCCAAATTCAAAGTAATTTTTCAAAATTTTCTGGGGGAGACCCCCACACCCCCTACCACTGGGTGTCGTCTTCGGCGATCACGCCGTCAGGCTTCGCCCGCCGACCATCAAACCACCCCCCTCCGGCCTCCCCATTCAAAATAGGCTACCGTACCTACCCAGCCAGCAAGCCCATATGGGCCCCATATACTATTTTAATGGGCTTGTGGGCATGTGGGTTCTATGTGGGTTTTTGTGTTTTTGCCATATGTGCCCAATATGGGCTTTCTTGCAGAAAGTGTTGCTAAATGACAAGGTGGAATATAAAACTTCCAGTCTTCAAATGCGTGATCATATAAATGCATTTTAATAAATTTAGCCACATAAAATTATTGATCATGGGCTAAGCATGAAATATTGATGGGCTTCTCACTTTGTTTATGGGCAAACCATGGGCTGCCCACATTTTTATGGGCAGAACATGGGCTGCCCACATTTTTTATGGGCAAAACATGGGCTTCCCACATTTTTCATGGGCAGAACATGGGCTGCCCACATTTTTTATGGGCAGAACATGGGCTGCCCACATTTTTTATGGGCAGACCATGGGCTACCCACATTTTTCATGGGCAGGCCATGGGTTGCCCACATTTTTTATGGGCAGACCATGGACTGCCCACATTTTTTATGGGCAGACCATGGGCTGCCCACATTTTTTATGGGCAGACCATGGGCTACCCACACAGTGATTCAATGGTTTGTGGGCAACCCATACTAATATGATATACACCTCGATCAGCATTTGTCTAGACTTTGAGATTTTTTAGTTGTCTCAAACGACTTTTATTGATCTTTTAAACAAACACAAAATGAAATTGAACAAGCAAAATTACTGGGGGCACCTTGCTATGCATTGCGCAAAACTCACTGCTTGCAGTTGGAGCACTTTGGCAAGGTTGCCAGTAGTACTATTTTTGGTGCTTACGTACCACAAATAGAAAAATGTCACATGGAGCTATATACTTCATGGCCATTCCAGTGTATAAATTCTTACGCCGATTGAGCACTTTACTGGGGGCACCTTGCTATGCATTGCGCAAAGTTCACTGCTTGCAGTTTGAGCACTTTGGCATCTGTCTGCAGTTATATATATACCTGATATTCATATGGGCAGCTTGTATTAGATTTATGGGTTACATATGGGCAGCCCATATTAGATTTGTGGGTTGAGTGTGAGCAACCCACATGAAACCCATAAATGAATATGGGGGCAATGTGATGCCCGCGGACACAATGTGTATGGGCCCCATATAGGCAGCTCACATGGGGCCCGTACATCAGCCCATATGGGTCCCCATGTGGGGCCCATATGGGCTTGCTGGCTGGGTAGCTACGCTAGTGAATTGAATCATTGTCATTGGGGCCCGCAAAGCATATTCCGCACAGGGCCCGAAATACCCTAAAACCGGCACTGAGCCAGGTTAACCAGTTTGTCCCGGAATTTTTAATTTGAGATTTGCAGAAAAAAATTCTTGAGTTAGCTATTTTAGCAATTCTTTCGCAAGTGGATGTGCGAAATATAGCCTAGCTATCAACAAAATGTTTCAACAGCAAATGATCAACATCGAAGAACGCAAGTCACTCTATTTATCGATTTCCTTTTCGATGAAGTAAAGAAATACATGTCTGAGAGTGAGAGGAAAGAATCATGGCAAAATGCAACGACATCTCTTGAACAAAAGTGGATCCAATTGTTCAAAACTTTTATCGACAAAAACATAACCATTCCAAACTTTTAAGAACTTGTCGAGTTTGTGTTTTGTTTGCCTGGGACATCAGCACAAGATGAGCGAATTTTTATAAAACCTTGCCCAAATATGAAATTTTGCCCAAATTTTCGACAGATTGGAGGTGCGATTGCACCCCTGCACCCCCGACTCGTACACCTATGATTTGACATGTAATGAATTTGATGAAAAGATAACATCGAATGCTGTAGCCTACTTTTGAAAAAGGTGCTTAGCACAGAAAAATATTAGCCTATTAGGCCTTATTCATTTGCTCATAAATATTACGAAGTTCTTTTGTTTTCGTTGGTAAAATAGGCCTTCATATATTGGTACTTTGCCCATATTAATCTTCTTCATCGTGTGTCACACGGCCGTAGCCCGGAGAGCATCACGCAGGCTCTTGCTTTATCGTTGAACTCGGCCAAATCCTGTGCAGAGAACCTTGCTTTTAGGCAGGGCATTCGAGTAGATGTTGCATCGTTTGCTCCTGTCCGCATTTGCAACTTGTGCCCCCCATGGAATACCCCCAGTGTCTCATCAAGGTTTTACACCTGCCAATACCAGTTCTTAAGCGGTTGAGGCATCGCCAACGGGAAGATGAAGACAGCCTCTACGTGGCCTTCCCTACAAGTAACTTCGACCAGAGCTAACAAGCACTAGAAGTGAAACCAATGTCTTCACCACGTCACACGACAACCGTACCTACTCATATTAATTAATTAGCTGCATTAGATTCTTTTGTATTAGGCTTAGGCCTACATTAAGTTCATTTGCTATTAAGCCTAGCCTACATATACGGTAGGCTACACGTAGTTTTACGTCTTTTTAGCGTTGTCCATGTACTTCATGCCACAGTGCGTTTGTGTGTCGTGATTAAATGCATCGCTTGGAGCATTCGAACAACACTGGATTTTCTCTTAAACCAACGCGCCCAGCCCAGCATTGAATTTCATTATTATGACTTTTTTCAGTCATTGGGTGATGGCACCTTTCAGTCAGTTCACCACTCTTTGTTTGCAGTTATGGTACCAGTTTAGTTGAGGTATCAGTTTAATTTATGTTACCGTAGGCTACGAGTCATGATTTGTTTCAGTTCGTAGGCTATGTTCTGTTAGTTAGGTATTTTTCAGAGATGTACGTATAGGCTATACGCCGCAAATTCTACGGCGTAGACTTGTGGCGTAGACTTTTTGTTTACGCTAACGCTTACGGCCACATTTTTTTGGATTGTTGTCGCTTGAGGCTACGCCGTCAAGTTTTCGCGTTTTTTTTTAGCGTATAGCATCAACGCATACTTTTTAATGTCTTTTTTTGCTACAACACACCAATACTTACCAGCGCTGCAGTTGAAATAATGTTTTCAATGGGCAAAGACATATTGAAACCAAAACGCAGCAAAATGTCAGATGAAAACTTTCAGATGCTTGTGTTTCTTCGTGGAAATTCAAAATAAAACTTGTTTGTTTCGAGTGGTTTATACCGTGTGAATGTTTGGCACCTAGCAAACAACATGAGTTTACGCTAATGTATGCGCTGACGATGACACCGCCAACATTTTTTTTGCAAGTTACGTTGACGCATACGGCGTATAGTTTTTCGAACGTTTGCGTTTACACTGACGGCTTCAATACTTTTTGTATGCGCGCATAAGCGTAGCCAGGGGGGGAGAAAGGGGCCATGTCCCTCCCCCAAATTTTCAAAGTTTGGATCCTGAAGTTGAACTCTTTGTTGAAAATATAATATAATTTGTATAAATTTATATCGTTTTCCAGGACATATGGCTATAAACACCCCCCAGGACTTGTTTTAGACACACAAAAAGACACCAATAAATTTTTCAAATCGTAGCCTAAATCGCGCAAAGTTTACGCGATTTACGCTTCTTTTAACTATAATCTGTGGAAGCAATTTCAAAATCGCTTACTCTGTTGGGTTTTTGTGTAGCTGAGTTTTTTGTGTTCTCTAATTTTAGCCGCAGTTTTTACCCGTTTGTATGTAACAGCTACCTTTAATAAGTTAATAGCTGTTTATTTGCTAATAAATTTCATACAAATACTATCCTGAAAGTGTTTCCAGAAAGCGCTATAATCCGTTATTTGAGTGTAATTTTGTAAAAAATTTCCAGAGGAGCATGCCCCCAGACCCCCTTAGAATACGCGTGCCTTCGGCACGCTTTAACCCTCCACCAGCTTTATTGCTTCCCTTTATTGCTTATATATACTCACCAGGATACGCCACTGTACATCAGGTGGCGATGTCTTAAATCAAACACTTTGTCGTTTTCTTCAATTCATCAAATATTTGCCCTCCCTCCCAAATTTTTTTCCTGGCTACACCACTGCATGCGCGTACATCACTGGTATTTTTCGATTGCAACCTCATGAGTTGATTCGTCCGGATGATTGGAAGGTTTGTTTTCTCCAATAAACTCATACATGTAGACATCCAGACATCATTCTTAGACATAGGCGTAGCCAGAGGGGGAGAAAGGGGCCATGCCCTGCCAAAAGTTTTCAAAGTTGGAATTCCGAAGTTGAGCTTTTTGTTGAAAATTTAATGCAATTTGTAGAAAATTATATCGTTTTTCAAGACATCTGGTTATTAACACCCCCCAGAACTTGCTTTAGACTAACAAAATTAGGCTACACTAATAAATTTTATAAAAACAAATGAACGAACTATTTTTAAGTCACTTTCCGGCTTTTTGCCGATTGTGTCATTTCACTATAGGTCCTAACTCTTGGAACCTTGGATTTTGACTTAAAATGTAATTGTATGTCACGAGAAGCAATTATAATTAGGGTTAGATTGCTGGTTTATGTCTTTTCAATTAAATCAAGTCATATCTTAAAAGTTTTCTTTGCTGCTCTTGGAGTAGACTAGGCCTACCTGATTTTAACAAGTTTTTGAGGTGTGGGCCTTCGAGACGTTTCGAAGAGTTTCTACTTTTTTCCAGAGTCATGTCATAATATTTATGGCTTAACTTGTTTTGTCTGCTTGTAGCCTGGAGTGGCCGAGTGGTTAGCGCGTTGGGCTCGCAGTCGAGACGAGAGCCTGCATGTTCGACTCCAGCCACCCGCACTTGTTGTTGTTACTCTGGGCAAGAAACTTTACGACAATTGCCTCTACCCAGTGATCGATTTCGAGTAATGGGTAGTACCAAATTTAAGTCATAAGTAGAGTAGACAACCGGAAACAGACTGTAAGATCGTATAGCGGTGCAGGTTGACTGATGTTAAACACCCGATCTACACTGAGGTGATTCCACTCGAATTTGTCTGCTCGCATACCACCAACAAGCTGGAATGATTGTTCTATGTTGGAAAAACGCGCAATTGTCTTCGAAGCACTCAATTTGTCCTCGTCAGGTCGCGGTTTTTCTCTGGGGAAAATAACCGTGACTTTACGAATACGAAAACGTATAATAATAATAAACAGTTACAACAATATAGACATCATACGTTTGGTATGTTAAATTTGATAAGAGATGTACGCTGGTTAACAAATGAGACAAAGTATGAGTAAAATGAAAATCATATTTACCGGTTGTTGACAACCCTTTTTCCAGAATGCATTTACAAGGTGATACGCCTTATAAGCATTATATCACGACTAAATAGAATAGAATTATAGTTAACAAATACTCCAGAAAGTCTAAAATAACCTTTCTTAAATTACGATCAAGAGTTCATTTCAATAGCTCAGTTAACAAATACAGTAATCTATTTCTAAACTGCTAAACAATTCTATCCTTTATTACGTGTGAAATTGACGCAAAGGAATGTTCGCGTAGATGAGCTATCATTGCTGAATTTGAAAAATAATGCGAAGTTCTTCTATTTAAAGCCATGAATTAGGAAAAATGCTATTCCTAATGCTGAATGTGAAAACGTTACAGTTGCATAAAAAGGCCGTTCGTTGACGCTAATGCTGAGTATTTCACAATACAACGAATCTTTAAGAAATTGACACAAAGAACTACGTTTTGAAACAAGCGAACCTATTTAGCATAGAATCAACGTCAAACTGTGCTATGCCAATGTATACACAGATGTAATCTCACAATAATTAATCAACGGGAAAGAATCCGACAACACAGGCTATTTTCGATGCGTTGAAAGTTAAAAATAACGCAATTTCAGAAATATGGGCGCCACTATATGACTAAAGGAGGCATAGACTCCTTTTGAGTGTGAAAACTGTCAGAATCTAAGATAGTTAATAGACTTGTTTTTTCCGGACGCTACAGACAAAGGGAGAATTTAAATGTTGTTTCTATAATCCAACAGACAACCAAATTTCCAGATAGGAAAATTTTGATTTCGCTCACACAACTTTTATATTCACAAAAGTGATGTTACACAGACATTGCCGTCGGCTGCAGCGTGGGTCAGGTTTACGTCGGAAGGTGTACACCGATGCATAGCACTCAAGTCCGCTTTCCCGCAATGCAGAATAAATATATGAAAAACAAAACAAAGTAACCTCTTTATTGTGACATTATATATATTCAGAGGTGGGCAGTAGCGCGCTACGTTTTAATATTATATAGCCTATATAATCAGTTTGGTTGCAAAGTTTCGGTTTTTTGGAATCTCGTTTTTTGGTGTGGAGCTGCGATCCTGCGATCAAGGTATGAAATCAATAATATTAATAATGGCCTAAGTAACGTTGTATATTGTTTATAGAATATAGACTACATGCAGTGAGCATTGCCTCATCACAGTCATCACCTATGCTAAGATGTCCAAACATGAGGTTTTAACGTAGCCTATTGGTTAAAGCAGGGGTCATCAACCTTTTTTGCATGCGGGCCACTTTGACACTTAGGAGAGCTGTGGCGGGCCGCACTAAACTAATAAAATTACTAAATAAAACTAAACTAAACTAACCTACACTAACTACACTAAACTAAACTACTAACTAAACTACACTAAACTACACTAAACTAATAAATAAAATTTTGGGTAGGTTGACTCTTATGCTAGAAAAGAACGCATTTCGTACCCAGTATCCAGCGTTACATGTTCTTAAATCTTAGAATATCGCAGCAGCAAAATTAGTCGAACAACGCTACTGCCAGGCCAAGCTCCTTTAACAACACTTTTGACTTCTTTAACAATGCCTAATAAACGAGGCCACTTGTTTTGCGCACGTATAGCGAGGCGAGCGGTTTCATCAGAATATTCATCGCCAAGCAAGAGTGGTGTTGTCACTTCGCTTCACAAAAGATATCTTGCAATTAACAGTTTCAGTAAACAAGGAAATGTTTGACACATCGCAATACAGGTAACAATAATGACCTGCAAACATATCAGTGAAAAATAGGCTCCAATAACCGGGAGAAAGAAATCCGGCACCATGAAACAAACGCTTGTGGAAATCACCGAAATAACGTTTCTATCATAACTCATCAACAGTGTTCCCTATAAAAAAGCAATGAGTTGGTTTTTCATTCTTTATGTGAGAGTCTATAAAGCCGTCTTTCTTTGATTATTAAACAAATGTCACTTGCGGTGCTTATCAGCATGGCAAGAATTATTGATTAACAACATTTTGCAGTATTAAGCTAAATATTTTCATACCAGAAAAAGTCTTTAACCCTCTGTCTACCGTGGGGTCCAATGGACCCCAAAACAATTTCTGTTCTGCGATTTCTCAGGACATATAGCAGTTGCATAAGCGCTCAAAATCGCATAGAAATCGCATAGCGCTCAAGTCCGCTTTCCCGCAATGCAGGATAAAGATAAACAAACAAGATGCGATATTGATATGCCTTGACTTTTCACAGCTTTGCTTCTTCTTTAGGACAATATAATAATTATTGATCTGAAACAAAAGTTGGTAGCCTAGAAAAAAATAATAGCATCTTGTACCGTGGGGTCCAACCGACCCCAAGCCTGCTGCATTCGAAATAATCTTGTATTACAACAGCACTAAAAGAGTAGTCGACACTATTGACAGAATGGTTAGGAAATACACTTCCAAAAGAATGACGAGATGATGGCCGATAGCTCTATTTTACAATACGATCGATGTCACTGCTGTCGATGCTTTTGTGATATGGCATCAATTGCAAGGCAAAATTAGCAGCACAACACTGAAGCATGCATGCATGAAAGAGAATAAACTTTTAGATCCAACTAGGAAAAGAACTTGCTGGATTACCAGCTTCGACTTCAATATCAGCAAGACATCTAAATCCGGAACAAAATAAAAGAAACAGCTGTTGAAGATCAGGCGGTAAAATCAAAGAAGCCTTAGTTTAGCTTATTAGCTTAGTTTAGTTTAGTTTTAGCTTAGTTTAGCTATTACAACATAACTTAGTTTAGCTTATTTCTAAACAGCTCATTTATTTCTAGCTGACGTCAACTTATTCGGTGAATAGCCTATATCCGT
Source organism: Aplidium turbinatum (assembly GCF_918807975.1). Classification (NCBI taxonomy): domain Eukaryota; kingdom Metazoa; phylum Chordata; class Ascidiacea; order Aplousobranchia; family Polyclinidae; genus Aplidium; species Aplidium turbinatum. The sequence continues at coordinate 42,424,227 of NC_137472.1, read as the reverse complement.
GTGATGACATTCTCCAGGGCAAGTCCGAGGCGTATTACAGAGTCTTGGTTCCAACCATTACAATTTGCGCGAAAAAGTTGACCGACATCAGTGATCTTGTGACCTGTGAGGAGTTGGGAGTGAAAGTCCTTGAAGGGGTAAAGAAACGATTCAACAAGTGTTTCAACGACGTGAAATGCGTTATGGCATCACGTCGTCATCCCTCCTTCAAGACGTCGTGGCTACAATTTATGCACTGCGTTTCCACGGATGATGCTGACGCACTGCGAGAAAAAGTCAACCAGATGTAATTCGACTGTTGCGGGAGACATCAAGCCAGGTTGATACTGAGAAGAGTGACACCAACACCAGTCACAACTCCGAGGATGAGTTTTTTGGTGTGTTGGCGCCATCCCGTGAAACGTCGGTGCAGAAGGAAACAGCAATTGTGGGCGCCTTTTTTTCGGACAGGAATAATTAGTCTTTGAGCTTTTCGAATACCGAGTTAAAACATCTGTTCATTAAAAACAACACCCCCATTCCTTTCAGTGCTGCGGTGGAGAGACTTTTCTCTGTTGGAAAAGATGTGCTTAAGCCAAATAAGCGGCAGGAGTGACTCTCATTTTGAAATGCTCGTGTTTTTGAAAGATGCGGAACAATAAATTTCCCCTAGAATGTGTTTTCTACAGTATAACGACGTTTTCAAAGTCATTTTTGCGTCACTAGGGACTTAAAGAGTGTTTCCTAGTGTCATTTTATACAAAAGTAGCGGTAGCTCGCGCTACTTTGGTCCGAGTAGCGGTAGCGGGTAGCGCGCTACTTTTTTAAATTGGTAGCGGGTAGCGCGCGCTATTTTGGTGCAAGTAGCGGTAGCGGGTAGCGCGCTACTTTAAAAGTAGCGGGTGCCCACCTCTGATCTGAGGTGGCTTATGCTGTTTGCTTGCAGTGCCGGTCTTTGAGGTGTGCAAACGTGCAATCGCACAGGGCCCGCAATTTACTCAGAAAATGCCGTATTTTTGTCATTTCCAATGGAAAAATTCAACAAGTGAATTCAACAAAGGAATTAGCAACAAGAAAACATAGAGACTCAACGGGTGCAACCTATTTCGTCCCCTGAACATTTTGTACCCTAAAAAGATCGAGAGAAAAAAAACAGAGCCGAAGTCGCTGATCGGAGTTGCAGCAAACATTTCAAAATTTCTCTCGATCTTTTTAGGGGATGAAATATGTCGAAATTTGATTGTTACTCCGATTTCAGGGTACGAAATCGGGGTACGAATTTTTCAGGGGACGAAATAGGTTGCATCCAGACTCAACATAGCTTTATTTCCGAAAAATGCCAAAGAATGCATGATCTTATCCTTTTGCTATGCCACCGGACAACACCATTTTACAGCAATATTCACAGGCCTACCCAAATTTCGAACATGCTCTCAGGATGCCCCAAATTCAAAGTAATTTTTCAAAATGTTCTGGGGGAAGCCCCCTCAGACCCCCGTCGCTGGTTGTCGCGCCTTTGACAATCAAGCCGTTAGGCTTCGCCCGCTGACCGTCAAACCACCCCCCTCCCCTTTCAAAATATTTACCTACGCTACTGAATTGAATCATTGTCGTTAGGGTACGCAAAGCATATTCCGCACAGGGCCCGAAATACCCGAAGACCGGCACTGTTGCTTGCTTCGGAGATTTTCGACTCTTGTAAAATTAGTGGTCTGTGATAGAACCACTAGTACGCAAGCTTCAGAATGTTGGAGTCAGCGTGCCGTGCGTGAAGAGCCTGATTACTTCTCTACAAAGCGTTCTCGACCATGACCGCAACGACCTGAACGTTTCGCTGAACATAGGCTATAGCCTACAAAGAAGCATGTGAAGTAGCCTACTCGGAGTAAAAAGAGGTGACAAAGCCCAGAATAGTGGAGGTACAAGTTTAGCCTACCGTGCTAACGTTGTACTGAACCGGCTTACCAGTATTTCCAACGTTCGGTAGGCTATTTACTTAGGCTACCTATGTCCAATGCACCGATGGATTGAGTAGCCTACGGTAATTCTCTTTGATTCAGATTCAGGGTTCTTTAATTTTGATTCAGTATTCGATTCAGTGAAAAGATGCAGATTCAGTGACAACCTTTCATATTCTGCGTTGCTATCTACCCTTCCATCAAACCAACCAAGATAGATGAGATTGAGCATTTGTATCTATTTGGAAAATAGTGACAGCAAAGTAATTCTCTGGAGGTCTTCTCTGGCTTCTCAAGTCAACCAGGAAAGTTTGCAAGAACTTCTTCTTAGTGATAAAGATTATTTATCCAAGCGTGCATAGTGCAATCCAAGTCATCCTGGCCTTGCAGCCTTGCAGGCAAGAACAGTTGAGGCTGAAAGGACTTTTTCATACCTGAGGGGGGTCAAGACTGGGCTACGCTCAACAATGACTTCCGATCACCTCTCAAATTTGTATGTGCTTCATTTCCATTGCGGAATAATCAGTGAGAAGAAGATCAATCGAGTTGTTAAGAATATGGCGGGAGGCGACGAATAGACTTTTAATCGTGATGTTGTCATTTTCTGATCATGTAATAAATTGTTTAAAATTACTTTCTGAGTCTGTCAGAAAGTCGATTTTATATTAACAAAGCTAGGGAATGATTTTAAGCCATCTTCCTTTTGTTACATATTTGAATGCTTATTATCTAAAATGTTGATGAGTTTCACCAGTCGAATTTTTTCTGCGCTTTTAGCGTAATATGTAGCCGATTGGTGTTTGTGATGGGCGTTCTGAAATGTGGTACCGGTAGCGGTAGCCTACCTAATTTGGTTTGCATGTTTTTTCCACAATTCTTTTTATATGGACTGTGCTTCTAAATTGAACAACCAATTAATTAGCAAAATTTTGCAGCTTACTTTGCCTACTATAGTCAACCTTGCCTACTATAGTGACTTTATAAGTTTTTATGTCTATAGGCTTCTACATCAGGTGGCGGTGTCTTAAAACAAACACTTTGTACCGGTAGTTCCCTTGAACTCATCAAATATTTGGCCTCCCTTCCAATTTTTTTCTGGCTACGCCACTGCTCGGATCATCCCCACCACCGATGTGCTCGGGATGTTGCTGCAATAATTTACAGCTAGGTATGAGCAATGCTTTGGACTACTCGACACCGCTACAGAGGAAACGATTTCAACAAAACACATTAATGCCCAGGTCTTAGTACCGAGTCTGCATTAATCCAACCTTACAAAAGTCATAAACAAAGTTACTTTCTGTGTTTTAGAGAAAGAGGGAAGGCGATCGCTCCCTGGGTCCGCCACTGTTTAGCATACCAATATTTACGCTGAACTTGCCAAAAAAATTGTTTTCGCAATAAATGTATTGTGGATTTTCCGTTTGTTCTTGAAGCGGATTTTTCCGTTCCGAATTTTGCAGGAATGCAGATGAAAAAAGAATTCAGATTTCAGAAACAGAGTCTGACTTGTGTAACTATGTTTATTATTTTTATGGCAGTGGCTATTTGACCGGCTCCGGTCTTTGAATCTGAAACACTATTTGACCGGTCATGACGTCACTACATAAGCACTTTTTTCTTTTTCTCTTTCAAAGCAAAAGACGATAAGCGCGTTAAGTTTTAAATTCAACACGTTTTCTTCAACTGAGTCCGTGGCGCATACGTAACGTCTCGGGCTGCCATTTTAGAGGGAATGAGTTCGATACTATCCGGAAGCGTTCTTTTTTTTTTTTTTTTTAACTACAAAAGGATACAAACTGATATGAATGAATCAACAAGTGAATAAAAAAGTTTCAAAACGAATTAAAAAAGTTTTTTCTAGTCTTTATTTTTAACAAATTCCTTTCATTTCTTAGCATAATTTCTCTGAAAAAATCACACCTTCTAATAGGCTGTAAGATTACGTTTCGCTGAAGTCCGAAGTTAAAAATTAAATCCAGTCTCATTGTCGCACAACAATCAGTCAAGTTTCAAATCATCATCTCAACCAACCCTTCAAGACAACTTTCCACTTTCAAAAATTTAGTTAAAAAAAACAAAAACGAACGCTTCCAGATAGAACCGAACTCATTCCCTCTAGAATGGCAGCCCGAGACGTTACGTATGCGCCACGGATTCAGTTGAAAAAACCGTGTTGAATTTAAAACTTAAGGCGCTTATCGTCTTTTGCTTTGAAAGAGAAAAAGAAAAAAGTGCTTATGTAGTGACGTCATGACCGGTCAAATAGTGTTTCAGATTCAAAGACCGGAGCCGGTCAAATAACCACTGCCTATTTTTATATGTTGCTTTTGCTGACTTTGAACGGTTATTGCTGAGGTAGTGCGATCTTATTAGGATGAGTGATGTTAGTTGTGAGGATGTAAGCAGAGGTGGGCAGTAGCGTGCTACTTTTGTATCACCACTACATTTTTGTTGAAGTACAGTAGCAGCTGCAGTAGCCGCTAGAGAGCACAGCAAACTCACAATTTTTATCCGCACACCGCACCGCAACTGAATCACCTATCCCTACGCCGTACACCACAATTTATCTGGAACTTTGACACTGCACCGCACCTCGAAAATTACAAAATTTTCAAAAAACATTTTAACTCGTTATTTTTTAGAAAGTCAGGAGCTGGTATACAAGTCCCCCCCCCCCACCACCCTTGGCAACTCATGACAAAGAGGAATTGACCAAAACATGTGGATTGAAATGTGTGAACAGTAAAGCAAAGGTAAAGTAGTTTCACCCGATATGTTTGGTTGAGTCCTGTCTTTGTCATGAGTTGCCAAGGGTGGTGGATGGGGGACTTGTATACCAGCTCCGATTTTTCAATAGAATGTTTCTGGATCCAGTATCAGGACTTTTGAACACTTTTTGTAAGCAATAATGCAATTTTAATGTCAGTGGTTGTACGGTATGAACTACACAGACAGACAAGACCTCAAGAGTAAAACTTATAGCCTGAACTTACGGTACTAGGCTAACTGTTATAGTACGGTAACTAATGCGGTACCGTAGTTGCGCTAGTCCAAGAGCCTAGTAACTGAGCTTATCAGCTAGGCTATTAACCAAAAACACTCGTACAGCTTCCCTCACAAGCTAACCCCAAAAACCCTTTCAACTGCAAACCATTTGAATAGCTTTCCAGCTTAGGGTTTCCGATTCCGTTAAAGGAAAAAAAAACTGATCCGTGTTTCCAATTTAAATTTGAAGTTTCATAGCTGATATTTCTTGAAAGATTACGTGGCGCGACTTTGTCATTTTAACCTTCGGCGCGGTACGTGGCAACAAAATCAAAAGCGGCCGTGTACGTGGTGCGGCTTGCATCACTACTGTAGTAGCTGCACTATTTTTTTCAATGTAGTGGAGAGCCGCTACATTTCTTTTAGTGATACTTTCACTACTTTCCATTTGAAAGTGAAAAAAAATGACTTGTTTTTAAAGATTTTTCATGGAAACAATGCGTGAAAAAATCAAAGAAAGTATTTGATTTTTGCAGGAAACATCAAGTCTGCTGTCTGGGTACTGCTGGAAAGGATAAAAATGCTGATGAACATTTTAGTATTGTATGCTGATGCTGCTGATGAACTTTTTAGTATTGTATATGTAAATTATATATAGCCTACTAGGCTATGCTGTATTTTGGCTTCTTTCAGTGTATTGACTAGGCTATACTCTTGGCAATTCATTAATAACATTTTTATGCTCTTTAGAAAGGTTGATAACTTTACATGGTTTGAAATTGTTTCTGTTCTATTTTCATTATATATATTTTTCAAGTCTTCATTATGGTGAGTGTTTTTAATACTTTTAAAATAGGGCTGGGGTGCAAATTTTTAAAGTGTTGCCATGGCCACGGCTGCGATTTTTATGCGCTGTCACTATTCGACAAACCCCGTGCCTTATGGAAAAAAAAACTGAGAGAAGGCGTCAAGTCAGGTCCAGGAACAATTAAGTTTCTCTGTTGTGAGTCTTTTCTTTTTGCAGTTTTGTAATCAAGTCCTGACTCCTGACCAGTCTTTAATATCATTAGTCAACATTTTTGGTGGTTTACCCTTCGAGTAGTTGTGTTTTTTGTTTTCCCTTGCTTCGAAAACTACGTCAATAGTAAGCATCGTTAAGCAGACGCCTGATTTACCAAAATCCATTGAAACACTTATAATATATTTTTATTCTTGTCTTCCAGAGATGTATAATTTAGAAATCATATGATGAAAGTGCCAGGGTTACCTTGTATATATTAATTGCAATAACAAAAAGATGTTGTGATATTTTGTGGATCCTTCTTGTTTGCATCTTTGAATCAGAATTATTAAGCTTTTACAGTCAGTCTTAGGTCGAATAAAAGCCTGCTGGCATAGGGAATGAATCTTACTCTAATTGGTCTTGCAATGTTGGATATTAGGCTATTAACTGGACATGTGAAATCCCAGACGGCAAATAAGTCGTTTTTGACATTGATTCAACATCTGCAAACGTTAAATCAGTGTAAAAAATGACTGGTTTGCTGTTTGGGGTGAGACCTATTGTAATTATAGTCGTTTGTCATGATGGATTGACAATGTCATCTTAGACTAATCAAATACGTTTAAAAAATGTTTTTAATTATAAATCTAAATAATTGTGAAATGAAATTACATGCAAACAAGAGCTACATTATATAATTTTAGTATAGTTATTACTTAGATATAAAAAAAAGTAAAATCGACAGACATTTCAATCATAATCATTGTTAAGTTCATTCTTCTAGGTAGAGGTTTGGGGGCAATGAAGGCCAAATTTCTCTTTTGTTATCTAGTCCTGTCCAGTCTTCAATATCACTAGTCCAAATTCTTGGTGGTCTGCCCCTATTCTGTTTTTTATTCAATTTTTCTTCGAGTACCGTAGTTGTCTTTGCAGCAATTTGCGAATCATATGGCTTAAATATTTCAATTTTCTTGGTTTAATTGTTTGTAGAATTTTCATGTTGGCTTGCATTCGAAATATTACATTCGTTTGTGAATTTATCCTTCCATAAAATTTTAAGCATTCTTCTGGAAACCCACATTTCAAATGCTCTAGACTAGTCGTTTTGCCATTTATGATGACAATGTCCAATTGTCCATGTTTAGGGATGGGCAATTCAGAATACCGAATCCAGAAGGATTCGGGTCCTAAACTATCCGAATCCAAAACGGCAATAAAACCGGGTAGTAAGATTCGATTTTAAAGATATACATAAGTCTTGTGCAAGCTGTCAGCTGGAGACAGTGAACTGAAAAAAAGTGTGATTTACTCACTTTTTTCTTTGCACTGACACCATCCGCAGTTCCGCTCTTTCAAAAAGTGAAATTTTCCCTACTTAATTTAATTTTTAAGAAAGTTTTTTCAATTTTTAACTTTTTAGCAAATAATCCCTGCTCAACGCTCGTATAGAAAACGTTTTGCAAGAGGTTTGCGTATGGATGATGGCAGTGTCTTATGTCTTAACAACTATTTGTATTTAAGCGAAATTGCTTTATTTAGGGTCAGGGCCGTAGCCAGACCGCAAAGCAAGGGGGGAGGCAATTTTTTTTAGGGGAGGCCCAAAAATTTGTTAGGGCAAAATCATTCTAATTGTAGCTGTTGCTCGAGAATGTTGGGATTTTGCCAGGGGGGGGTGAAATTTTTTCAGGGGCGGGAGGCGATGCCCCCCTGGCCCCCGGCTACGGGCCTGTTTAGGGTGTTTTAAATATCTGGTGAAATTTTAGTTACTTTTGTTGCCAAGCGGCTTCCATCATCTGGCAACACTGCTCCCGTTTGGCTGGCAGTCATCTAGAATGCCTTAATGTGTTGCATTGCAACAAACATTTACTTTGATTGTGTAGCTTTTGTGTCTGAAATTTTTTACTTTTTGTGTTGCTGGAGCAGGCCTTAAAACTCGTATTTTTTTCTGGCAGCCATTGTGGCCTACCGGAAGCTCCTTCTCGGCGGCCAAATCTGCGCAGTTGTAGGCCAAAATACAAATAACGACAGCACAAATAAACAAAATTAAACTTGCTAAAATGATCACTTGGAATTGTTGAAGTCTGGGCGACGTCCTGCTGTCCTAGAATTGTTGTACCACGCAATAACTGCTTTATCACTGCGGGACCATCTGACGACACGATATTATTTCAACTGCTTGCTGCTCAGTAAATTGTTTCAACTGCATACCGCCTTTCATAAAACCTGACCATTTATACTGTTATGATGTCACCATTGAAGGTGTGAAGTCACTAACCCACAGCGAGAACATTCCTCAACTGTGAAGACACATGTTTTCCTCTCGGCTGTTAACTAACCTAGTTCTCCTTTTCATTAATTATTCAATGTCAGAGAACATTGAATCAACATAAAAACGACAATATTGCCAAGGATGTAAATTAGCACTTCGGATTAACACTTTGTTAAATAAACGTCGGGAATTACAAACAAGACTTGTAGCTGGTAATCGCAGGTGGATAGTGGATATATTCCATTATATGCAATAGCAAATGTTCCTGCATAACACAACAGTGGTGATTATGACGCGCTGACCTAATTCTACGTCACTCTTTAATACTATATATTTTGACAGTTAATCCACAATTATTCGAAAAAATTACATAAATAAAACGCAAAATTAAATAATTGGCTAGAAGAAACCGGCGGCCAAACTTTGCCGACTGAGGAGGTGGCACCGGCGGCCATTCAAGGACTACTTAGCGGCCATGGCCGCGATGGCCGCCGGCTGCTTTAAGGCTTGTGGAGCCTGGAAGTTAATAGGATTCGGTATTCTGGATTCGATTCTGGATTCGGTTTAGTATTCCGGAATAATTCTGGAATAGTGAATTATTCTGAATTGCCCATCCCTATCCATGTTTCTGCATTGTAAAGAAACGTAGTCCAGATATAGCATTTCATAATTCACTTTTGAGTGTTGATGTTAATTTTTCGTGTCTTTTTCATTTTGACAAGTTGTTTCTTGCTATTTGTCTTTGTCTCAATATTTCTGTATCTCATCTGTCATCTTCAGTTACTGTGTGTCCCAAATAGGTAAAGCTTTTGACTTGTTCAACCAGCATTCTGCCAATAGCAAAATTTAAACTTGGTGCATTTTCTTTTCTTGTTACAATCATTTTGTCTTTTTTCTGTTAATTTTCATGTTATATTCCTTTTCAATATTGTTTACTTTTTCTAAAATATTTTGGAGAGCTTCTGCTGATTCAGCCAACAAGACAGTGTCATCTGCATTTACAGGTTGGATACATTTTTTCCTCCTATGCTGATATCCTCCATGCCATCAACTTGTCTAAAGATCATTTCAGTACACAACTACACATGTTGAAGAGTCATAGAGATAGTATACATCCTTGACGAACTCCGCGTTTTATACCAATTGCCCCAGACCCTAGCTTAGGTGATGAGGCATAATTTTTAGTTGAAACGATAGCTTACATGATTGCTTATGTTGCACATTATTATTGTTCACGTAGGGGGAGAGGAAAGGAGTAAACAAATACTATCCCCCAGACTTTGATTACAAGAAACATGGTTCTCTTGATCGTTACCATAACTCTCATCCATTGCGAGAGCGAGCTCGCAAACTCAAGTCTGAGGTAATTGTAGTGTAACAAACATGTTTTTTGTCAATGTTGTCTAATTTTGTGTGCAAAATGACAATTGGTTAATGGTTATAATGAATTATGCTGCTTTTATGTAACGCTTATGCTAAGAAGCTTTATGGAATATTTAGTATTTTTTTAATTCTACCCGTTTTGCTGTAATTAAACAGTTTAAGCTTCGAAACCAATAAAACATGCATGTCATGTTAATCACTAATCAGTATCATGGCTGCCTAAAGATATGGCCAGATTTGTCACATTTTACAGAAATTTTCAGACTCTGCCAACTTTGGGGACTGTTTAAATGAATTTTTTTTTTTAAATGATATTTTGTTCCTTCTTTACTGTTTTCCCCAGATGACACAATAGGTTTTAACATCATCAGATGTTGAAAAACAAAGACAATTTGATTTTGAAGATTTAGTCAGACTGTTAATTTTTCAATAACAATCTGATTGAGCGTTTTTCAACTTACTTTTTTGCATTTGCTACTGCTTCCCCAAGGCAATAAAGATATAAGAGACAGCAAAAAGTAAAAACATCTCAGAAAATGTCAGTCAAATACTAGCAGTAGCGGTAATCTAAATCTGCAAAATGTGACAAATCAGGCAGCCATGATGGGTCCACGTCTTTTAGGCGCTGACAGTTAGGCGCTGGTCTAATAGGCGCGCACACTGTGGCGTCTGGATATTTAGGTGCGGAGCACTGTGGCGCCCGGTCATTTAGGTGCTATTTCTAGTAAAGTCTGTAGATTGTATCAGCTTGACAGGTAGGGGCGTAGGGCAATGCTTTTCACACAAAATATTATATTGAACCGGAAAAAAATTTGTTTTGTTAATGCGTGTGCGTTGTTGGTCATGGCTTCAGTGAGTGAAGTTGCTGAGTGGCAGCGCTGAGTAATAGTGTATTCAGGTAGGCTATTTTTCAACATAAATGCTTTTCTTGACTAGGTCAATAGTAAACCAGTCAAAATGTTTAAAAGCGCACAACTTTGATTAATTAATGCTATAGTGTGTACAAACTTGAGATGTCGAAAGCGGTTAAGCTATAGCCTGAAAAACTGTAGCCTACATTAAAAACTATTAGATAGATTTTCCTATTAGTTTACATGTAATGTTTTAGTTTACATGCAGGGCTGCGATTTTTGCTTTTTTTGGTGACGAGGTCACTCGACACGCGCCATCACTATTTGACAAACGCCGTGCCTTACGAAAAAAAAACGAAAAAAAAGAGGAAAATAAAAAGGAAAAAAAACTGAGAGAGGACTAAACATCGTCAGGTCGAGGAACAATCGGGGGGGGGACATCACGTGATGCAATCATAAGAGTGCTGGCTTACGTAAACTTTCTTGCGCCAGGTACTTTAAAGCAAGGTCTAAAAGCAACGCTTCACACGAGAAACTCCCAAGGCGTCAGCGCCACCATTTTGAACACTGCGGGAGAATGCTTTGATCGAAGTTCCAACGCCTGGCATCAAACATTTCGCCACACACGTTTTGTGCTATTCGACACAACGGGTTTCTTTTATAGATAAAATAACCGAAGTAGGCTACTTTAAATGTCAACGTGTTTGCAAGTTTGGATTTATGTCTGACTTATGCACTTGTTAATCCAAGATTGCAGAAACGTTTTGCAATGTGAATAAAGAATAGTAGACAGATAACCACGGTTGCAACTTGACTTCTATCCACTAAAAGGGTTTCTGTGATTACGTAATGGGCGATTTTGCATTTGCATTCACAAAAGCACACAACCCAGCTGGCAAAACCCGTCGTTTTTACAGTCTGCAGACGTTGAATCGAAAAAATGAGAAGCGAAAAATACACTAGAGTAGTCTATCACGAGTCACGACCGCACTGTTTGATTTGTAGTGTTGTAATAATACCAAAAGTAGCGATACGCACGCTGTTACGTTAAATCACGTCAAATAACTCAGGGGGAAAAGTAAGTTAATTTTGGGTTGATTCAACGTTCGAGTCAGCACAAATCTATTTAAATTTCCTGGCGGGTTACATTGCGTGCCCAGACAGCAAAAATCATCATTTTTACATTAATTCAACGTCTACAGACGTGAAGTCAATGCAAAAATAACGAATTTTGCTGCCTGCGTAACAATGCCCATGAAGAAATTTACGTTTGTTTTACATTAATTCGACATCTAGCGACTTTGAATTATCATAAAATAACGTTACTTGTTCAACCAGGTACCGGTAACAAATTAATATCTCACTACGGGATGATTGCCTCGATTTACATTTACACTAACATAATTTCGGCACAATTGAGATACTGCGAGCAAACACGAGTCTGTTTGATAAAGAACTAGCTGTCAGAATCGGAATCATAAGACGCTGTATGGGAGGATGAAGCTGTCGCATCGTAACTGAAATACTTGAAGACGCAAAACTGCCCGTTCACGCACGCGCAATGCCATAAATTATGATCAGAAGCATTATTTTTCTTTTCTGCCGAAGAATCGTTTATCCAATTTTGTACTACTTTTTTAACTTGACCCCGTAGCTTTTCTAATTCCGATTTGTTTCTGTCATAAAATTCTTTACAAATTTTGCAAAATACCACACTAACTTCCTCCTGTTTGATATAATCTATAGCAGGTAAATTCCACTTTTTAACTGTATCTTCTTTCACGATGATTTATATTCGCAACGACACCGGTAAACAATAAGCATTCGATGAAAGAATAACTTTTGCGTAACAATAAGCCGGTATTTATTAGGTTGCAAACTTTTTACAGTTCACAAGAGCATTGTCAGCGCATAAAATAGATTGCGTGATGCTCTGGGCTACCGCCGTGTGACACGCGATGAAGAAGCGCATAAAATTTCGTTTGATTAAACATTAAAGCATACGGCAATTGTCGCAGCAATCCAAGGTGTGTTGATTTGGCGACGGCAATGTTTTCGCCGTCATAGATGGAATCACTCAACCAGCGTGCGATTAAAAACTTAAAGTAAGTGATTCTGATACCACACAACTTGTGCGGTAACTCGCGGCCAAACGCTTATAATCTGACTCTTGTGACGTCATATTACTATTCGACAAACAAGCGTAGAATTTTTAGTCGTTCGACAAGAAAGAAAAAATTGCAGCCCTGTTTACATGTAATAAAATTTTAACCACCCACTTCAATATAGGCCAAGGTATGATTTTTTTTTACTGATGTTTAGTGTAGTTTAGTGTGTCGGCTGCATAGCCGAGTGGTGAGAGCACTGGAACGGCAATCGAAAGGACGCCGGTTCGACACCGCTCTAGAGCATGCGGCTGTGGCTTTGGCAAGACACTTAAAGGCATGCTTGAAGGTGGACACAAAGATTGGCTTCCTTGCCTTCCCGTCCACTTAATCTAAATCTTCAATCACCAGGAGTAAGCCTGGATACGACAAACAAAACAAACAAGTGTACTTATTATTTGACTCTTTCGCAACCACCGAGGTCAAGACGTTTAATCTAAATAGTACCAGACATTTTTCACACAAATCTGTTGTATTTACGCCGTAAAAACATCTCATGTGATCGACATAGACGCACAATCTTGACATCAAATGAAAGCATACATCTTCAGCTATCCGAAGATGCAAAGCTTTGCTATAAAATTTAAAACATTCAATGTACAACTAGCAACTTTCCACACGGTATTTTTTCTAATTTCTAAAAAAATTAAAAATTGGCAGAAAAGTGTAGCCTACTTCATTATAATCCTTACTACCCAAGCATGATACAATAATATGAAAATATATGTAGTTTAATCGAATACCAAAACAATTCTGCACATGAGAAAATTTTTATCTGCCATCATTTACATTTTTTTTGCTTGAAATAGGCTACCTTTCAACCTTAGACGTAGGGATACTTCCTTGGTCATCATGGCAAAAATCCCAACACGTGTGCATACGAATACGTCCGTGGTCGCGAAAAAGTAAACTAAAAATGAACTCAATAATGTTCGGAAGCTTGAATGATTTATTGATAAAGCTTTCACCAACGCAAACCTGGACTAACAACAAATAAAACAGTAATAAATCAATAAAACAACAATATATTTTTCTGTTCAGTATAACATTTTGTGTGAAAAGCATTGCCGGTTTAAGCAGCTTCACTCACGAAAGTCAGGATATAATTTTCTGGCAAGCTGATACAATCTACAGACTTTACTAGGAATAGCACCTAAATGACCGGGCGCCACAGTGCTCCGCACCTAAATATCCAGACGCCACAGTGTGCGCGCCTATTAGACCAGCGCCTAACTGTCAGCGCCTAAAAGACTTGCTCCCGCCATGATGTATTTATGTTGTAAAACTAAACTTTTCACTACAGTTTTTATTTCTCGTTTGTTTTTAGGGTATTCTTATCATTCGGTTTGAGATGCCTTACAACATATGGTGCAATGGATGTAACAGCCATATTGGGATGGGTGTACGATATAATGCAGAAAAAAAGAAGGTGAAATTAATTATTCTAAGATTATGTTGATTATAAAATAATTGCATTCAAAGTATGATGTTGAGACAAAGATGGAAATTAGGCTGAGCTTTCATTTTGAGGTGCAGACAAATATGTGTCAAACTGTTACTTCAGGCTGGAGGTTTACGATATTGAACCGATTTCCATTTTTTGAGCTAAAAGCTTCTTATTTTTGTGAAGAATTGCTGCGAAAATTCTTCTGAAATTTCTAACTCGAACCAATGGGACAATCCATTTAAATTTTTACACACAATGATACAATTGACGCAACCATGCAAAGCAAACAATGCTTACTAAGTGTTGAGTTTCGTCATGTGACAACGATACTGCTTGTACGTTTAATCCGATTATTTCAGTGAAAATACTGAAAGCAATTGCGACAACAGCTCATCATTGCACTGTATGATTTGTAGGTTGGAAATTATTATTCAACAATAATTTACAAGTTCCGAATGAAATGCCATCTTTGCGAACAACACTTTGAGATTCAAACAGATCCAGCTAATTGCGAGTATGTGATATTGAGTGGGGCACGACGCAAAGAAGAGAGATGGAATGCCAAAGACAACGAGCAAATAGAAATGACAGGTTGACGAGTGGTTTTGATATTGGTTATACTCGTCATTATTAGTGATTGGTTTCTCTACTTAGCTATGAGCCTTGCATTCTTTTTTTAACCCTATACTTTACATGTTATGTCAACCTTCTAACATATTTTTGAAATCAACTCTATGCTAAAGTAAACGTTTGATTGCTCAGACCACGCAGTTAAAAAACAACTGGCGACCGATCCGATGTACAAACTCGAACATGGAGTCAAAGACAAGGTGAAGTTGGAAAGAGTCGTTCCGACGCTGGGAGAAATTCAGGACTTACAGGAAGCAAAGCGTGATGACTATCTTCTCAACAAAGCTCTTCGGAAAAAATTTCGAGATGAGAAAAAGGTGCGTTCAATCCAGAGACCAGTCGTCATTGAAGCACGCACGCGACATAGCTCATATAACATTTCCTATGCAGCCATTTATAGTTTAGAAATTATTTATTTGCACTGTTGTTGCGAAATTTACTCATGATCATTGATCAAGCTAACCAAAACTTGAAAAAAAAACGCGCAATATTACCCGTAAGTAGTCTGAAAAGTATTGTTGTCTCAAACTTATAACAGTCACCATGTATACCAGGCCTTTCTAACTATTAAACCACGAAGCGTTCCATTTCATTACACATTTATTATCTTTTATGTCTTTATCTTTTTTCTTCAACAAAATTTGGCATCATTACGGTTTCTTTGTCCCATAAAATTATCATCATTGGCCATCTCTGAATAAGGCGTCGGCTACCCTGAGTCTCCACAATGATCGATTGTCCATAGTTCCATAAATTAGGTCGCTGAAAAAAGCCAATTACCCAAACAGCAAATCAGTCGTTTTCACATTGATTCAACGTGTGTGGACGATAAATCTTTGTTACAATCGACTGATTTTCGCCATTGAAACGCCAGTTAATAAGTTTTAATAAAGGCAAAGGGTCCACGTCTTTTAGGCGCAGACAGTTAGGCGCTGGTCAAATAGGCGCGCACAGTCCGCACACTGTGGCGTCCGGATATTTAGGTGCGGAGCACTGTGGCGCCCGTTCATTTAGGTGTTATTCCCAATAAAGTCTGCAGATTGTGTCAGTTCAGCTTTGGCAAAACCTAGTCGGGGTTTTGACGGAAGACTAAGTTACTCTTCACTCAAGCCTACCACCCGCTTGAATATAGGCTACGGTATATTTTTTACTGATGTTTACTGTTTAATAACTAAAAGTGAACTCAGTCATGTTCGGAAACTTGAATAATTTATTGATAAAGATTTCGCCGACGCAAACCTGGACTAACAACAAATATAATAAATGCCGAACACGCCCATTAAAAAAAACAATACATTTTTCTGTTCAATATAACATTTTGTGTGAAAAGCATTGGCGGTTTAAGCAGCTTCACTCTCTGAAGCCATGACAAACAACAAATAAATGCACGCGCATTAACAAAACAACACATTTTTTTGTTCAATATAACATTTTGTTTCCTCGAGGAAACGAAAAATGGCGTACACACAAACTTTTGGGATCATCATTGTGCAGCACTGCCGATGTCAAATCTTGCTGCAATTTAGGCAATGCCGCTTTCAGATCACACTGGAAACTATGGAGCAAGAGATCGAGAATCTCATTGCAGTTGCGACTAAGATTGTACAACGCGTACTACATCCCAATTATGATCTACAACTGTAATAGCTGGTCTGTTACCAAAGCAAGTCTTGAAAGATTGGATGCCTGTCATCGAAGACATTTACGTGTCATAACTGGTCATACTTGGCCAAACAGTCTTATCTCGAACAAAAACCTCTACAAAATATGCAACAGTGAACCATTGTCTTGCAAGATCTCCACCATGAGATGGAACATGTTTGGACACATTCTGAGACTTCACTAGGACTCACCTCCCCAGAAAGCCCTTGAATTTGCAATAATTGGCAGCAAAAAGTACCAAGACCGAACCGGACGTCACCGTACCAACTTATTACAACTGCTGAGATCTGACATCAGAAAAGCTGGCCTGGAATCCCTGCTCAGCACACCACATCTCCATCGATTGCAAAACATCGCAAAGGACAAAACAGAATGGAGATCCTGTCAACCTTGTTAAAAGACTGATCGAAGCCAGCGGATGCCAAACAATTTGGCTACACTGGCGGCGGAGACAGTTACAATAATAATAATAACATTTTGTGTGAAAAGCATTGCCCTGTACCTACCAAGCTGATGCAATCTGCATACTTTACTGGGAATAGCACCTAAATGAATAAGCACCTAAATGAACCTAAATGAACGGGCGCCACAGTGCTCCGCACCTGAATATCCAGACGCCACAATGTGCGCGCCTATTTGACCAGCGCCTAACTGTCTGCGCCTAAAAGACTTGCTCCCAAGGCAAATGTACCCAGCTAGCTTTTGACCAACAGTGACCGAAATCCGTTCCAGATCATTGCTCGATCTTCGGAGAAAGATCAACAATTGCTCATTAAGTCGTCACTTGACATCGCTCTCTTGAAAGAAAGAGAGGAAGATGTTCGGTTGTCAAAACTTATCAAATACGACAACATCTCTGGTGAGTACCGAGATTGTGGTATTGAAAGTATAGTGTGAATTCATCATCTTGTTAGGTAAAGTTTTTGTATATCAACTGAATTATGTAGTAAGAGTCAAGGATTGATAGAATCCACTGGTTGCATTTTAGTAGTGGGCGAGACTTCTGACAGAATTAGTTGTGTGTCGTTGTGGCGACCATTCTAATGAATGCCTAAACATTAGAATCTATCGCTGTCAATCCTTGCTCTGTCAGATTGTTGAATGGAATTGTTATGCCTAGCGTTAACAATAAACCATTACTGTTAGCGAAACGCAATATGCTGGCTGTGTTAGTGAGGGCTGAGTCCAGTGCTCATGGCGAGGAAGAATTCTCTCTTTCTACTAATAAATAAATGCTGCTTGATTTTTACCAATATGTAACGGTT
Organism: Aplidium turbinatum; assembly: GCF_918807975.1. NCBI lineage: Eukaryota > Metazoa > Chordata > Ascidiacea > Aplousobranchia > Polyclinidae > Aplidium > Aplidium turbinatum. The sequence goes on along the minus strand of NC_137472.1, from coordinate 42,406,627 downwards.
TTTCTACCAATGCAGATTTGAAACGAAGCCAAGATGAAATTCGTGACCGAATAATAAACGAGCCGATATTCTCTTCTACGCCTTCTAACGGGAAACATAAACTCTACTCTACGCCTCACAACACGAGTGGGCAGGCTTCACAGGTCGATGCTAATAAGTTGGGAATCAAGGTGAAGCGAAGACGAACTGTGTCTGGATCAAACGAATCTTTAACCTCAAATGACAACGGTCCTTCCACCAACGACGCTGCGAAACCAGCCGGGTTGTTACGGAAACCCCACAATGCAAAAACTGAGTCTGCTTTGTTGACACCTGCATCACCTGATTGTACGCCTAGCACGACTACAAGCGATGAAGTAGCTGCTTCTGGTCACTCTCTAGTAGCTTGTTATTCATCAGATGAAGACACATGATCTGTTGTGTATCGTCATCGATTTAAAAAGTCTTGCATGTCTGAGCAAACTGTCACTGTAGACGGGCATAAGGATTCGGTGATGCAGTGATGACCATGAGCGTTAGATGGCGGCTGTCTGGGAGTCAGATGACAGCACGAGGTGACTTGTCGTCAATACTTTGTGCAGTGAACACTTTTTTCATGCGAATTCATCTATACAAGAAGCGAACCTTGAGAAGACTTCTTGCAATTGTATGAACTACAGTGATCACAATCCCGGCTGGCAACATTTTATAACTTCTATTTGTTGGGGGTCAAATTTCTGGAAAAGTTTCAATTGAAATTTTGTATCTTGAAGCGTTTTCCGCTGTAATATTCACAAACGTTATAAAATCTGCTTCAAATTGCTGACGCAGCAATGTTTTTCGAACTAGCTCGTATTGCTGTATGTCTTGTTGATCAACACAGTCCTCAACCATTCTGTAGTCACGGGTTCTTCTAAAACGTCAAGCCTGCGCTTGTCTAAGCTTCTAAATTTAACTCCACGTAATAAATTTGCTATTCTTTTAAATGCAATGTTTCTATTTTAATACTTTTTTCCTAAGATTAATGCACTCATTGACTCTAATACTTTTATGAAATCTGTGGACTCCAGTTAAGACTCCATTATTTTTGAGAAACGAACTTTTGGTCTGTCTTACATGTACGCACCTTTATTGTTATGCTTTGCTAATTTCCTGCCCAGTATTTTGAAAATTTAAGAAAAATTGAGTGAAAAGATTGTTATATATCTGCAACTTGCATGTAATTATAAGTTATGCCCATTGTTATTTTTTCGCTTTACTAGTCATGAAAGTGCCGTATATCAGACTTTTCAGATAGTAAAATCCGTCATTTTTACATTTGAATCAATGCAAAATTGACGGATTTCGCTATCTGCGTTTCGGCATGTTTGTGAAACACCATTCTTGCTAATTAATTGTTTCAGTAAGTTCTCGATAACTTAGAAGAGTGCAGACAAGAAATTAACAAGAAATAATCGCATTTGTAAAGTTTTGACTTCGTGCTCATTGAGTAAACTACATGTACGTGGTGTTTAAGGTTTCACTTTTATTTATTTCTCACATTTTATTTATTTTGCATTTGTTCAGATAAATGTTACTTTTCAAACTTGTGGATTTAACTTAGTTGATAATGGGTTGCTGCTATAGCGCCAGTAGAAGTGACCATGGGGAACCGCCAAAGCCCTCAACCTGGAAACCGCTGCAGAAGCGCACTTGCACTGATATCATTCCTTTGGGAGTGTTCATGTTGTTTTTCGTTGGCATGGTAAGAGTACGAACACAGGGATGGTGCCGTGCTGCACTTCAAATACACGTCCTTAAACTCATCCGAACGATTCTTTTTTTTATGTTAAAGTTAAAAGTCTCATATGATGTGTGAGAAGAGTGCAAAGAAGCGAACTAAGCATCGGCTTATTGCCCTTGTTGAAAGAATCTCTCCTAAAATGCGCATCAATGCATCATTACTGCGCAAATTTTTAAATGTTTTGTCTGTTTTTAGTTGTACGTTTATTAACAGCTTTCGTTCTTGTCCATCGATTAACGTTGTTGAACTTCATCAGCAGATAGCATAATTAAATCTTTGCATTTTGTTTTCATTCTTTAATCTAGAACTTTGGTTTTAGGTAATCATAGCCGCTTTTTCGATTGCCAACGGTGCAGCTGCAAGACTGATCAACGGCTACGACAGCTACGGAAACATTTGCGATCGGACAAACAAGAAATTAACTGAACATGAAAACTCTGGCCTCGATCTCAGAGGGAAGAAGTAAGAGTGTGGATTGATTTTGCAAATTTTTTTAAGTCGAAATATTAATCAGAGTGTGTAACTGTATTACTAAACGCTATGTCCACGCAGATGTCGCTATCAGCTGACAAAGTCAATTTTATTTTACATTGATTCAACATCTGCAAACACTGGCACGCAAGGGATGATTGAATGTTGTGGTTTGTTCTCAGTGCTTTTCGGTTTAACTTTAAAGCAGCCTCGTAGAAGTTATAGCTGAGTACACCTTAAGCTAAATCTTGTTCTGTGGTTTCTCAGTGCCAAACAAGACAGAATTTCAGCGCCATTTAAAAATGTCTTCAGTTGATTCGACAGGGACATTAAACGGATGTTTTAAAGTTTATTTTACCTTGCGTGCGAATTTGCGTAACTACTGTACTTTTACAAAGAATGTCAATGCAGCATAGCCATACGGGACTAAAATATTTGGACGGGCAGAAGAGAAATTTGTCCAAATCTGCGTGATTTCACTGCAATTGCCCAAATATACATATCGAAATAGCTATCTGTGTTAAGCTTGAGAAAATGAGCGCCTACATGAACAATTGAACATGTTGATTTGGACAGTTTCATAGAAAGATTAATCAGATTCACGTAATTTCATATGTTGTTGGTGCCCCAATTAGTCATGAAACGACCTCCGGGCCGTAGGTGATAGCGGCTCCGGCCCGGAGCCAGAGGTGTGTGTGAAAGCTGTATGTGTGCTTGTGGTCAGCTTTATAACCCTGAATAAATCTTTTTTTTTGTATCATTGTGGGACTGCAGTAATGCAAGAATAGGGTACACATTACACAGCTATACATATTATATAGGCTAACTGTAACACTGGTCAACCCGCAGCGCCCAATAAAAAATTAAATTGTCAGGTTTTTTTCAAACAGGTGTCTGTAACTTAGTACAGCCAACACAAAATATTTAGCAGCACAACATGTTACAAATTTGCAACATTGAGCTATAAACGGTCACTTTAAAGTATTTTTTTGTTTCATTTTCTTCACAAATATTCATTTTACTCTCCCAAAGAAATGTACTTATGTTGCCCTATGTTGCGTATACGCACCATAGGGCGCTATGGCTAACGTAACATTGATAATGGGATCAATAATGTTACTTAAAAGTCTTCAATATCTTAAAAACAATACTATATCTGGTGGATAGAAAACTTTATCAAAAAATTTGAAATCTACCCAAAAGTTTACTCCTGAATGGATCTCTTTTGAAGGACCTTAAATATTGCCATGAGGCACCTTTTAGAGCGCTTTTTGAGAGTGGTAAATCCCTCAGTTGGAACATTGATTACGTATATGAAGTAGATATTACCAAAGGTCGGATTATTTGACAACAGCGCGAACGGCTTCACCCCGTCTTCCCCCTGGCTCATATGGCCATGCAATGCAGTATCAGAACAAGAATCCTAAAAATATAACAAATCGCGATTGAAAGAATGTTATCACTATAACACTAGAAAGATATAAGTTTAATTCTCAAGAAATGGCTTTAGTTTAAATTATAACCCTCTGCCAGCCAAAACGGCTATTCTTCGTACATGGTTTCTACATCGCTAAATGTCAAAACCATGCAAAAAACGAAACTTTAATGTTAGACCTACCCATGTCATTGAGAAATAAAAACGCGACTTTGATTCACCTGACCAGTGAGGAAAATCTTTTCAATCTCATTCTCGGAATGAGTTGGAGAACCATATGACTTTCTCGTGCCGTCGTTTTCTTCACTTGTCATTTATCATTGCTTCTAATTTCTGATACCTTTAAATACTTATTGTCGGGCATTGTCCGTATTACAGGGTGTTTTTAACTAAAGATAGTATTTATTTTATTGAAGTCGATTCGAAATAATAGGAAATCAATGATACAACAACCAGCAACTGCTAAGAATTTTCCGCAACCGGGAAGCAAAACCAACCCAGTTTAACGGGAAAAACTTTCGGATCTGGCAATCCTTGAAAACTTTTAGGCACTACTGGGCATTGTCGGCATAATCTTAACCCAGACCCCTAGTCGTAACCCAAACCGTAATCCACAAAACTGGTGCGACTAGAACGGGCAACCCTGACAATGCTCAAAATGCCTGACAATGCTTTGCAAAGCACGGTTGCATTTCTATTGCATCAATACAAATTAAATAAACAATAAACATGCCTTACCTCTGTAATGGACAGCGTTCGCTATATTTACATTGGTCAATCTGTGAGAGCAAATTAATTTTGGTATTTTAAATTTGACTACTGTTGGTGTATTGTGACTTGTGAGGTTAGAGCTCCATGAGGTTATCCAAGGACTCCGTGGCCCTTGTCTCTTATGGGCTCACAATAAGGAGAGCGAGTCAGTCCTCGACTGAGTCTGACTCAGTCCTAGACGAGTTGAAGGCTCAAACACCACAATATAGTTGCAACAATAACAAGATGCCTGATGTTTGAAACCGTCTTGTTTACAGATACGTGTTTTTTATGGAAGTTTTAGACCCGCATACTTCCTTGGAAATTTGTGTCAAGAAATGCCCAGATCGTGTACTCTCCACCATGGAGGTAAGATTTTACTGATTATAATTTTTTCGTTAACTTAAATTCCACATTTTTCACTTTATACTAAAATTAAAGTTAGAGTCTACTGTATCAATTCTTTGCTCCGCTCCAGAATCACTCGTTTGCATTTTATTAGGAAGTGCACGCTTTCTACGAAGAGACTGGATCAGCGTTGTGTGATTATAGTGTGCCCCCTGAAGAATACCTTAGCAGCCCCAGACCTGTCAACAGCAAGGTCGGACCATGTCCAATGCTGAAGCCTCCGATCCGTACCAGGTGAGTCAACTGCTTTGTGTTTCACCAAACGATGGTTGTCGGTCGGCTCTTGGCTGCTCGTTCTGTTATGGCGCACCGTTCGTTCGTTGATCCAAGTAATGCTAATTTCCTGCCTTTGTGCGGCCGCGATGTGTTCAGCTTTGTTCACCAGCCACCACCTATAATTACAAACCAATTATGGCTTCAACCATTTTCTTTGGAACAAGAGTAAAGTGTGGTCTTACGAAAAATGACCTAAAAGTTAATTGTGAATCAGTTTTATGAAAATGCTAAGGTATTGTAGTGCTTGCGGCAGAAACTACAAGCCAGTATCATTGTAGCTTGCAGACAAGTGCATGTTTAATTGTTTATGTACCACTTATTGTATGTACTATTGTACCTCTTCGCCTGTACGATAGTGGATTCATCTTGTCCATGATATGTAAATTCAATGAACAGAGGGAGATAATGTATGTCCCGTACTCAGTTACTGAGCCTCGGGGAATGAAAAGATAATAATTCGTTATGCTCGGCGTTCGGACGGTTCGGTACTAACGAAAGAACAGAGGAGAGATTGATAATGCAACCACATGAGTCCTTATTCGGAAAGGAAGGTTGGAAGCGCTGTGTAACACTATTCGGCCGAAATTCTCTTAATCGCAAATGTGTTACACATTGGGTGTCTTCACTTGCCACAACTATGTAGTAGCAGTAGGTTGGTTTCATTGTCGCTTTGATAACATTTCTAGCTCTCCGATACTCTTCCGCTGTGTTCCCGACGATGTCCCCAGTTTCATCATCAACCTTGTCACATTCTTCAACAACCTTGATTCGATCAGCTTGGTGCTTAGCGATATATACATGTGCCGCTATGCCATCTTTGGCCTCTGCTTTCTTGCATTGCGTGAGTAGAATACATGTTTGTTTCATGATAACGACTACACTGTATTGCCGTTTTGTATGAAAGTATCTGTTTTTAAGAAATAATCATCTTGGTATGTGGTTATTCAACTTGCCTGATAGAGAAGTGCAAAAGTTTTGTAAGTTTTCTTTCCACCACGTCACGAAATATCTCTCTCTAGTTTAGTTTCTGCAATCTTTTGATTTTACCTTGTATTATTGTGTACTCCCATAAAATAAACCATCAGAATTGCAACTCAACTTAGGCTTGCCTGTCTGATTAATGAAATTGAGTTTACGAATCTTGTATCACACCTGTGGTGTTATTCCACGTCATTAACCGTTGTTTTTATGTCCAGTTGTTTCGTTCATCATTGTCCTTCTGCTTCGTTATCTGGCAAGCATTGTTGTGTACATCATCAACATCTTCGTCGCCTTGGCTTCGATTGGTGAGTTGTCTTATTGTTGATGTTTTACGACAGCTCAAGCGCGTTTTGTTTATTGGTTTTAGCAGAGATATCGTCGTTGTTTAATTCAAAGCAAAGCAGTCCTGTGTTCATTTAGCGTTTGGATGGCGCAAATCTGTGATTTGTAGTATACAACTCGACTTAATATCGAATGAATGTTTAGTTGTTTACCACTGCAGCGGTCTATGATTAGCCACTGGACCAATACGTCGGTTTACGAAGAAACAGCATTGCCGAGCGACTTACTATTGTGGCTTAGCCCTATAATTCTAGAATATCCTCATGCTGAATTGTTATGGGATGAATCAAATGTGCTTCTAAATGCAATTTATGTTTCCTCTTTAATTATTTCGATAAATTCCAGCTAGTACCGCCCTGTTGTGGTGGATGTATGCGTCTGCTAAGCAAAATCTCACATTGAAGCCATTCAATATCACATTGGTGACCGAAACATCTAACGCTGAAACCTTCTTATGGTACTCCATTGCTTCAACTGTTCTTACGGTATGTCAACTCATCATGTGCTAGTTTTGCTATGTGAAACATTTTCTCGTTTGCCAGTGGTAACACAATATTAGCAAAGCTTTGTAAATGAAAGCAACTGGAAACATTGGACTAAATAGCTTTTGTATGAACTTGTTGATATGTCTTCAATTGTTTTCCAGGTGATCTTACTTCTCCTCATTTTGATCATGAGGAAGCGAGTCGGACTCACTGTTGATCTCTTCTACGAAGCTGGGAAGTGTATGATCCACATCCCGTTCCTTCTCCTCCAACCTCTGTGGACTTTCTTGGTTCTTGCTCTTTTCTGGGTTGGATGGTTGGCTGTGTTTGCTTTCTTAGCAACTTCAGGCGAGGTAATTGCTGATGATGTTGTTTTTTGACTTCAAAGACTCACAGTTCAGTAAATTCCTTATGTAACATGCACAAGTACGAAAACAAAATCATGAAACCTATTATAAAAATTTCAACACCTTATTTTTATCAGTTACGGATTGTCCCTCGTAGACTTAAAAACAATGTGTTCTAAGGTAGCCTCGAGCTTATCTCGTAAGATTGACTTCCATATCACACGGTATCTGCAACTTGCAGGTCTACCTGGAGAACGTGCACACCGGGTGGGTCAAGTACAACGAGACGGCATTGGTCCGGTACATGTGGTGGTATCACATCGTTGGCTTGATATGGATCAGCGAGTTTGTGCTCGCCTGCCAACAAATTACGATCGCTGGCGCTGTGGCCAAGTTTTACTTCACCAGGTTAGTTCTATCCCAACTTGTCCCTGGGTGCTTGAAGATTTGAATTGAGTGGATGGAATGGTAATTTTCGTGTCCACCTCTGAGTATATCATTAAATACCTTGCCAAGGCGCAGCCGTGATGAAAGTCGAACTGAGAACCTTTCTAACGCTGGTCAGATACTCAACGCAGCTTAAAGTGGTTACACCAGTTGCAACATCAAGTGCGTTGCTGTATATCATTTCTCACAAACCGTACACTTCACAGTCAGGATGTTGAATCACATTGTCCGAAGCACTTTTCGTAAAACGCTTTCGTGTGTGATTGGTCACAAGCCCTCAGAGATGCAGCGTTAAACGTCAGTGATGCGACCCTCTCATTGCTTGGTCGTCTGCTGTATCAACCTTTCGTTAAAGATGAAGACGTTTTTTTCACAAGTGGTTCTCCAAACAGGGATCTGTATGTGGAAGCTATTGTTCTAAGATTTTTACTTATGCTAATACCCGTTTCAGAGACAAAAGCAAACTTGGCAATCCGATCCTTTCAGCTGTCAGCCGGTTGATAGCGAACCACATCGGATCGTGTGCGTTGGGTTCTTTTATTATTTTGCTGGTGAAAATTCCACGCTGTATTTTAATGTACATAAGCAGACAGATCAAAGATTCGGTGAGTAATGCTTTCCATTTACACCATTTTAAATTTGTCGCCCTATTAGTTTGTCTGATGTTGGATTTGTGTCGAAGTAGGTCGTGGTTAAATGTATGTTTTTTAAAGAATTCTAATTGAAGCATTGCTAAGTTTGGCCAGAGTTGTCGTCATCGTGTGGGCCTCTGAGGCCCAGGGTCTATCCTTTTACCATCCGAGATGTTTCCGAACGAAGGTGGAAGGCAACTAGAGAGCAGCCAGTCTTTGGTTTCATCATCCAAGACACGCAGACCTTCCACCCCATTAGGTGGCTTGAAGATGGTACAATCGTTGATTATGTGGTCAGCGGTTTGTTCCTCAGCACCACATTCACAAGTAAAGGAAGAATCCATTCCCCATTGGTGCATGGTTGAGTTACAGGGGCAATGGCCGGACTTACGGGGGCACAATGACTCCATACGTTACAGTCATTTCGAAAGTACCTTATGTTTTAATCCACTATAGCTCCATACAAAGGTGACTACTTTAGCTGCTTGCTCTCAGCATAGATGGATTTTGTAGTAACAATATAGCGGTAGTCCATTCGGTTTCTTATCTACATGTCTGGGCTGAAGCTGTTTGAATTGTAAAGCTCTGAGAGCGATGTATAAAAATGGGCCGTGCATGTCATGAAGCAATCGTTTGGCGTGGGATTAAAATACAGCAAGAAACCTCGGGTTGAATACGAATTTTTACATTTGCCGTTCATTTTCAACAATAAACTTGACAGCTTTGATTGTGACTTTGAATATATCGACGTGTATCAAATGTCATTTTAGATAATTTATTGCAGGAAAACATCATCGCAAAGTTGCTGGTGAAATGTTGCATCTGCTGCTTGTGTGTGCTGGAGAAGTGTCTCCGCTACCTCAATTATGTGAGTTCGAAGTTTCTGTTTGAGTGAGCCGTCAATTTAAACTTTGTAAATTTAACCATTATTTGTTTAAATAAAAAGTTTGATATTATTTGCTTGTGTGGTATGGAATAATCATACCCATAACTAACCATGAATATAACCGTTATTTGTTTGGCATTGAAGGTGTATTTGAAGGGATTTTTAGCCTCTGTACACTTGTCTTGGTGCATATTCAAAGAGAAATACCCAGTACACATCCTTCCAGAACTTCTAGAATCTTATTCATAAGCTGTTGCAGGCTACGATTTAATAGATTTCCGATATTTTTTGCACTGCTGCTAGTTATTCAAGATGGTATAGAGTGTTTTTCAAGTCGTTATTTTTCAGAATGCCTACTCTTTGGTTGCCATCAATGGGACGAATTTCTGCAAGTCAGCTTGTGACGCGGTGGCCACACTTGCTTCGAACGTGCTTCGTGTGATCGCCATTAACTCGGTGGGAAGTTTCGTGTTGTTTCTTGGTGAGGTGTAGGTTATTTTGTGCTTTTTATCGTGGATTTAATTTTCCTGTATCGCAGTTTTACTGCGTTGTTTAGTAATACATAGCATTGGCACCGCCCATTTCACCATAGGTAGAGTGCTACTTAACCGGAATGGGAATCGAATCGTAACCGGAATGTCCGCCCCGATAGCTCAGTTGGTTAGCGCGTGACTAAACGTGAACAAAAGAGCTTCAAGAGCAAGCGGCGCTGGTTCGACTCTCGGGGTGTTCACTAGAGCAATGCACGTTAAGGACCAATCTCCATTCAGCGGCATCTAATGAATAGAATAATTCCCCAGAAACAAGACTTCAACAATCGGAAACTTCACTCTGTCAATCTCGGTGACCGGGCCTGCGTCAGTGGTTCAAAGCCTCCACAAGTATGCGAAACCGCCAGGATTAAGCTCTTCAAGAAGCTTTTTTCCTGTCTGAGGATAAAGATTCAATCAATCAATCTTGAACTTTATGCATGCTCTTCAACTAAAACGAACGACCTTGCCTAGTCCCTGGATTAATCAAGACGTTTTTTTAGGCAAGTTGCTGGTGGTTGCCATAGTAGCAGGAGTTGGCGGAGTCCTGGTCTTGAAGTATCATCCTAATGTTCACTACGTAGCAGCACCTGTAGGCATGATAGCGGTTTTCTCTTATTTGACCGCTCACTGCTTCTTGTCGATATACGAGATGGCGGTGGACACATTACTGTTGTGCTTCTGTGAGGACAGTCGAGTCAATGATGGTACACCAGGAAAGGAATATTTCATGCCAAAGTCACTTATGGTAAATAATATGTTCGTTTGTATAACTTCTCTGCGGCACCCGTTTTTCAGTAGGAAAAACTGGTTCTTTTTTATCGTTATTCGGCGCATGCAAACGTTGAATCAATGCCAAAAGGAAAAAAGAAAAAAGGAACGATTTTGTTGGTTGGGACCACCACAGCACTTGTGCGGATCTTAACCCACGTTTGAACAACCTCAACACAGTCCACTCACTCTGGTAAGACTTTCTAAGAACCGATCGACAAAATCCTTTGCATCGGCTGTATGTGACTAAAATCCGATCTGATTAGACCCCAAGCACTTTTGTTTTCAAAAATCATGAAAAAAGGAAACATCCTGCTGCACTGGTTATTTATTGTCACGAATGGCTCTGTCTTATGAAAGGTGCCAACATCATATAAACGTCTAATAGCCTACTATCGCTGTTCTTGTTTTGAATATGGTTTTGTCTAAAGAGTGTGCTTCGTTCAGGTTTATGTGAAGAACAGCAGCAAGACACTTGGAACGTTGGAAGGTGGAAAGAAGAAAAAGTCCGGTTCTGGCTCCGAGGAAGAGGAAAGCCTACGTCACGATACTACCGTATAGGAGAGCCACATTGCGACATTTACACACAGACAATTACAGGAACACTGACTGTGCAAATTTCTGCTACGTTGTACTGCGAATGTACAGTATTTCTTTAACCAAAATCAACAAGCAACTCAGGATGGAACTACAGATACTATAGTATATACCTAGTTTCTTTACAACAATGGTATATTTTTATTGCTGGGTTTTTGTTGCTGTGAACTTATTAATCGTGTGACGTCATATAAATATTGTGTACTGTGAGGATACATTCATGACGATATCTTCCATAGTAAATCATAGTATGGCCTACAAGTAAAAACACGTTTTTCACAACCTCATTTCACCAAAACAGTTTGTAACGTGAAGAAACAGTGGTTCAAAGTTGCTCGAGTGAAGAAGTGCTTTAGGCTAATGAAGTTGTTTTCATTTGGTTATGCTGATTAGACAAACTTGCTCAAGCAGATCTTGATTTGAAACTCGCAGTTTATGAATTTATGCCCCATTACTTGTGCCGTCTTAATCGACGTGTGGTGAATGAGAAACATTAACATTGAAACTGAGCTGGTACTCTACGACGTAAAGGCTGCATTTCTGATCACATATATTCTCAACAGAGTGTGTTTCATACAGTTTGTGATATTTTTATGGTGCTTTTTTTGTGACAAGGGATTGTTGCCGTGTGCTAACACTGATATAAAACTGTAGATCTTGCAAATCAAAATAATCATACATTTTCAACTTTTTACGTCTCGAAAAGCAATTGTAAAGCTGTAGATTGTGCAGGACCTTGCAGTTTTCATAACTTTTGCAGAACTGTATAAACGTGATTTTACGCATTTTGTCCGTGGCATTGCACTCTCACTATTGTTTCAAATTCAATGCGTCTGATTAAGCAAAACATTAAAAATTCGCCACTTGGAAGGTTTCACAGGTTTGAAGTTTTGATGCGTCATGCTACGGTTGGACTACTGTTTTATAGAGAAATAAAACATGCTCTATAAAACAATTTTATAGAGAAATAAAACGGCTTTATAAAACAAAATGTTTTATAGAGCCGCAACTTTGCGACAAGTCACGTGTTCTCGCGCTTATTCGAAGGATGTATTGCATTTTATTAACACTGTAATACACTTGTGTTATACGTGGCTGTCAAGCCGTTCGGTTCACTATTGATGGCTATGATATAGGGTTGTCAACATGGCCGTGCGGTAGGAGATGTGGATGCGGTCGCTCACCCGCTACAAACAAAACATCCCAAACTTGGGCCAATTGTAAAAAATCGTAAATTCCTCGTTTTAAACAATATATTTACGGATGTCAAATCACAGAGAAGTTTGGAAGACCATGATCGCCAACGTCTGTATCAGATCAGGCACATAACCATCATTTACAAAGACAAAATTTGGAAAATTTTATTCGCATCCCCAAATTGTTTTATTCTCCTACGATTATGGTTGTCAATGCTTAATTTTTTATGGAATGCGGACATGTGTTTTCATTGTGTTTCTTGCCACCTGACGTTGGTCATTGGCATGTATGTTGATGCAGTATCTTGTACCTGCCATCTGTTGTAACACGGAAACAGATAAAACTTCACCGAGGTGCGAAGATACTGCCTGACTACTGGGTTTCTTTTATATATGGTGCGGTATTTAATATGATTTGGTAAACCACGTTTTCCTCACACCGTCACACAAGCCACAAGATAACCATTGTTGAAGTTTTCTTAAAAAGCCGTCTCTTTGTATTGAAATGTATTTTGCATTTGTGCTGATATTGACCTAATTTTGTTTTGTTAATGTTTACTTTTTACTTACTGTACCAATAAAGTAGTTTTGTACTATATTGGATAAGTATTGTGTTATCATGTTTATTGGCAATGATGTCTGATGTCATCCCATTTGAGAACTTCGGGATTTGGAAAAATGATGACACAAAAATAGCTTACCGTAACGTTTACGTTGCGATGTCCACGCTGAGTGAGCACACAAACACATCATAGCTTTCATGGCATTGCAATATCTTTTAGAGCTTTAAAATATGCTTCTCACTGATAATAAAACGGCAAACTGTTGGGCAGTGGTAAAGGGTAGGCACTTTTACATCACCCACTCGTCGAAGAGCGCCTGCTTTTCAATGTGAAATTGCTTTGTGTTTTGTTTAGTCACAATTTTCCTTATAAACTCCATTGATTGCAGTCAGCCCGTCATTAAGATCCTTCTTGCACTTAGTTCAGTTGCAGAAGAAAAAATAGTATTAGCAGAGGGTGGGAATCGAACCCACGAAATCGAAATTACTACTCCTCTGCCCTAACCATTAGGCAACGGTGGTTGTGGTTTGTATCAAAATTTTTCGATCAGAATATCACGTGTGAGGTCACATGACTGAAATCAGCTGAATCGCGAGTGAACATGTCACGCATGATTGCGTACCTCTTCGACGAGTGGGTAATGTTAAAGTGCCTTCCGTGGTAAAGGTAGGAAGCTCTGAGAAGTTCAATTGGACGCTCATGCAAGACCTCATTCAAGATCTTCAACAACAGCAGTTGTAGCGCGATAAAAGCAAACTTAAACGGCAGCCTTCCACTGCAAAGAGGCTAAACGCTATTTTGAATGTGCGTTTCAAGAGCATTCTTCTTCGCCACTTCAAGGGTCGAAGGGTTCTGCCTTTTATCACCCTTGAGCAGTGGCGGCGACGCGGTCTAGATGTTTGGGCAGGTGTCGAGCAGCCATTTAATTGATTCGTCATCCAGTTCACGCAGACCACTTGGCGCAGTTACAGATGGTGTGGTCCCTGGGTGTGGTCTGCGGTTTGTTACTCCTTGCCGCACTCACAGATCGCGCATGGAGCCATCCCCTATTTGTGCATGTTGGAGCGGAATAGTCCGACGCCAGTGCGCAGGCGGTTGAGTCGCACCCAGGCCTTCCTTGGCAAATGCATTCCGGTTGGGTGGGGGCTGGTGTCGGAAATGAAACTTTGAAGTCTTGAGGAGTTCTTCTTCCACTCCTAGCTATCCCTATCCCGGCATTGAATTGGTGACTCACAGATTGTTACCACCCACAATCACTTCGCATTGGGCGAACGTTTGTTGGGCGCAAGTTATGTGGTCTGGCTTTCACAAACACCGTGCAAAGGTTTATTTTTCCACAAGGAAGACACTGGCTTCGGGATATCTATAATTGTATAACTTCCTGCACTGGCTATGCCCCTGGTGGCTTGTTATCCTAATCATAAACTCTCGAAGGAGTGGCTCCTGGATGCGACTTGCAGTCGAAGACTAAAACCTTGACAATATGTATTCAACACACTTTGGCAAAAACATCATCAATAGAATTGTTTAAAAGCAACAGCGGGTAAAGTAGTTAGGCATAACAATAGGAATGAGCTACTGTACATCACCAACCTGAAGTGACTGCACCAACCATCACCGTGAGCAGAAGATATTACATGATCAAAAAACATCGATATGAAATCGACAGTAAAATGAACTGACACGTTGGAAATAAAAAAACATAATAATTTACGAAATAAATGAAAAAAGAATGCTAACATGGCGTGACCGCGTGTAATTGGCATGACCAGAAACCCCGTTCCAACAACTTAGCATTTTGTCACTGTCAGTACGATCACATTCGAAAAATGCCAAAGTTTGTTTTCGGGATGCGAGCATTCAAGGCGGCACTGAGGCTAAGACCGATGATTTTCCGGGTGTCTACAGGGTCGATGACACCGTCGTCCCACAACCTCGCACTGGCGTAGTAGGGATTGCCTTCCGCTTCAAACCTACATAGATCAAAAAGAACATTGTTGTTGCCAGACTGGAATGAAAAAAAATGCAGCAGATTGGTGTTTGAAGTAAATATGTGAGATGAGATCTGTGAGATCTTTATTGACTGACCTCTTAATGATCGGATCTTTAAGTTCTTTTTCTTCTGCTTCACTAAACGTCTTCCCCTCTCTCAATCTTTGCTCTCTGGTGATGGTAGCGAGCACAGTAGCGGCCTGCTCTCCCCCCATCACTGATATACGGGCGTTCGGCCACATGTATGCAAACCTGGCAAAGCATTAACATAGTAAATAAAACTTTCATTTCGGGTCCATTTAAATAGGATATTTGAATGAAATTAGGTTAAAACTTGTTTTCAAGAGTTACTTATTAATCATAGCACAAAATAAACAGGAACCCGAGTGAAAAAAATCCTTAGAGTGGTAAGGGACAAAAAAAAAAGATGAATTAACGATACCTCGTGTGTTAATATAAAATTATAAATCACACCTTGGTTGATATGATCGGCCGCACATTCCATAGTTTCCTGCCCCATAAGAACCTCCCAGAATCACCGTTATCTTCGGTACTTTGGCGCAAGCCACCGCGGTCACCATCTTTGCACCATCCTTAGCGATCCCTCCCGCTTCCGCCTCACGTCCAACCATGAATCCTAATTGCATTTCTCCATTAATTTAAGTGCGAATCGGGTTAGTTTTTGCTTCATATTCATCGCTACATAAACTTTTTTGGGTCCCAACAATGGACTGTTGTGCGCTCTTACCCAGTGCAGCAAGTGGGACTTTTCAGCGAGCAATACTGTTGCGGAAAAATTCGCCCAATAGTAGACTACTGGTGCCAATAAAATTTGAAAGACTTAATAGAAGAAAAAAACATGTGAATGGATCACGATACCTGTTATGTTCTGTAGAAACAGAAGTGGTATCTTTCGCTGACAGCACAACTCGATGAAATGCGTTCCCTTGAGCGCGGATTCAGAGAATAGAACTCCATTGTTCCCGATGATACCAACGGGGATTCCATACACCCGTGAAAACCCGCATACTAAAGTGTCTCCGTATTGTTTCTTAAACTCGTTAAATCTATAACAAAACAAACAAATTTAAAACCGTTTGTACGGGTTCAGGGAAGGCACGTGCATGATTCGATGCTAACAATGAGCTTTAAAAGTTCGTCTGGATGAATTGCATGCGAGGCAAGACTTTACAACAAAATTGTAATAACAAAACATTTGCTGTATTTCGATACTACAAGGGAAATCAGTTAATAAAGATTAAAACATATTTTGTGTTTTACTGTTCAACAACTGCAAATAAATACAAATGCATTTTCTATAAAATAGTTTTCTTCCGAGTCTTTCATCTACCAAAAATATCAACGTGGCCTTTTTGGGTGTGAACAATTCGTGTGATGTCTAAAAGTCGCTGCAATCCTTCAGTGGATCTATCTGGGAATGCCAAGACTGAAACCAGACCGCTAGTTACGTCGAATGGCGCCAATACCAGGGGAAAAACAAGCCAACCTGCTTCCGTCGACAAATCTTGCTATCACTTGCCGCACATCGAACGTTCGCTTCAGGTTGGTTCCAACTATTCCATACAACTCATCGGCGTCGTATAAAGGTTCCTGTTGACGTAAGTGGTAGGTAAAAGACAAAGTTTAGAATAACGGATAAATGTAATTAAAAGCTGTTTACAGTATTTTCATGAGTAAATGCGACGGACAGAGCAAGAATAAAATGTACAACAATTTTATTTTAAACAAAAATGCAGACGTCATGTTTCATAAAAGGAAACAATTAAAACATAGCACAGGAAATGTTACACAACAACAAACCTCACTATCTTCCAAAGCAACGTCTACTTCCTTACGGTAGTTCAGGTTGTTCACTATTCCTTTAGCAATATGCAAAGCATGCCGGTCGTCCAACGCGTAATGGTCTGTCACACCTGACTGAGCGCAGTGTAGGTCGGCTCCACCCAGATCTTCGGCTGACACTTTCTCACCTGAACATTAAGAACATACCTATGAAGCATCAATTCAACGGCAATCACGAAAAAAAACAGGTAAAGGCTGCATACTTACGACTGCAACGAGGCAAAGTGCAAAAAACGTAGACTAAGCATTCCAAATATATAATGATGTTTCTTCCTATACCGGAATGAATCAATGATTCAGCAGTTAATTTAACAGCATTCGAGCTTTTCCTAATACGTTTAACAGTGAGTAGCCTTCCGAAAATCTGTATTAAAGAAATTTACCACTTTACAATCCTGAATTCCATGAATACCTCAACCACCTAGTCAACTAACCAGTAGCAGCTTGAACAAGAGGTGGTCCTCCCAAGAATATAGTCCCTTGCTTTCTGACAATCACGCTCTCATCTGCCATGGCGGGCACATACGCTCCTCCCGCAGTGCACGATCCCATCACCAATGCTATCTGTAATGTTTCATATTGATTAAGTATCGGCATGACAATATAAAATTATTTAAAACTGGAGCTTAGCTTATCCAGTCCAACTAATGCAAAAGACAGGTGAAGGTTGCATCAAAACTTACCACTACAACGAGCCGATGGTATAAAAAAAGCACAATTTAGCAAAAGCAAAACTGCCTAGCAGCCACTACGACAGCAGTTCCAGTTTTTTATCGCTTTCCAAGCAGAGCATTGGAAAACGCAAAAAGCAGAGCAGCTTTCATTACAAATGAGAAAAGCTACCTGAGCAATCCCGGCTGCCGACATTGTTGCTTGGTTGTAAAAAATTCTTCCAAAATGGTCACGATCGGGAAAGACGTCGGCCTGGCGAGGAAGATTCGCTCCTCCAGAGTCCACCATATAAATGCATGGAAGGTGATTCTCTCTGGCTATCTCTTGAGCCCTCAAATGCTTCTTCACAGTGATTGGATAATACGATCCGCCCTTCACAGTAGCATCGTTTGCAACGATCATGCATTCACGCCCCGCTACTCTGCAGTGCAAGGATGTCCAACTAGCAAAATCCCATCTTTTTTGATTGATTTATGTTTACAGACGTAAAGTCAACTAAAAAAGATGGATTTTGCTGGATAAATGTAGTGATAACTATAATACAATTGAGATATTATAATGGCAGTTAACACTGACAATCAGATATTGCACTTCAATGCCTTCAAAACTACAATGAAAATAGCTTGCATTTTTTTTTTACAGAAAATATCTGCATACAGTTTTTAACATTCTTCACTTGTACTGTATAGCCTACCAATACAACATCAGTATTCGAGTACCTCAAGCCTCGTTATTTTAAAACGATTGCGCAAT
Organism: Aplidium turbinatum; assembly: GCF_918807975.1. Taxonomy (NCBI): domain Eukaryota; kingdom Metazoa; phylum Chordata; class Ascidiacea; order Aplousobranchia; family Polyclinidae; genus Aplidium; species Aplidium turbinatum. The sequence continues at coordinate 42,388,468 of NC_137472.1, read as the reverse complement.
ATTAAATATTTTTTCACGCATCCAGCAAAGTACATTACTTTCCAATCCCAGTAATGATTCCCCCTGCAGGAACTTCCTCGTTTCCATACAGCTCATATCCTGCCAGTTGTGAGAACTCAAGAAAAGCAGATCCCGGGTCAATCAAGCCTTGAATTCGTTGACGAGGCAGCAACTTGCCTTTTTCCGTGTGACGCATCCTCGCCCTCTCGTTGCCTCCGAGGGAGATTTTTGATGTTTTGTTTTTTAACTCTTCTACCAGTTTTGCCATGTCATCATAGTTCTCTAAAAATGTGTCCGAGCGGCGATTTGCATCACTTCGAAGAGGAGCATATTTTTCATGGGAAAGATTGTTGAAATGTAGCATTCGACAAAGCGATGTGTGGTGAGATAAACATCCCAACGACCGGGCAAGCAAACACTGGTATGTGTTCAACGCAGCCATAATTAATTTTAAGCAGCTGTGCTGTTGAGAAAAAAGTATCAACAATTCAACATGGTATATATCAATCATTGACATGTCTAAGGTAGTATTTATTAATACAAGTGTAAGGAAGAACTGCAGATTAATATAAAGTGAGTAAAAAGTAGGACAGCAACAAATTTTCGACATAGGGAATGCAATCTGGCTTTAAACAACACGACCCACAACTGATTTATAGAACATCCTGATACAAAAGATAATGATTTGAAAGTAAACATAAATACTTTACACAGCAGCAAGCGATAAACGTAAGTTGGAAGCTTATACTGTTTCAAATTTCCTGTTGACAAGTCATTTATGCAATTGATGCTAAGATTGCATGGACTATCAGCACCAATCCATACAAATTCGGATAAAAAGAAACTAGATTGTCAAATTGGATATTTTGAATATCTGGCATTAATAGTAGATGACATTTTCAAGTTAATAAAACAAGATCATTTATTACTGCCTTTTTTGACATAACTCAGAATCATATTTGAGTGAAAATCATGTTTTTATACATCTATCTACACAAAAGCAGAATTCCAGATCAGAACCCTTCTTGGACAGGGTAGGAATAAGTTTCCTTTTTGGGAAATAAACAAATTTATGTCAACAATTTTTTTTCTCCAAAAATGCAAGATTCTTTTCATTGCTGATTGTCCTGTTTCAATAAACCTAAAAAGCAATTCTACATCAATAGTTTAACAGTGAAGAAGAGCTATATTGTAACGTTTCCTTACACCGCAGAAGGGATTTGACATGCTTAAACTGGGAGCGAATTTTAGAAAGTTCTTCAATAACAAAATCAATACTGCAAAGTGAGTTTTCTATGCATTTGATTTTTGATAAAATGGAATTTAATATTGGAAGAATTTTTCCTTGATGTTTGTTTTTCAGATTTGGACAAAAGCCCAGGATTAGTTTACAAAATCCAGAATAAAATCCCAGTTCGCTTGCAATCTCAGAACCTTTTTTCTTCCCAATAGAGGTCCCTTCAATAGTTCCATGCGCTTTGCCAGCTTGAAATCCCTCTAGGTAACTACTATGTGCTGCATCTTTGTCCAACAGTGCAACTGCCATGAACAAATCATCAACATAACCGCTGCTATCAATATTACTAATTGATGATGCCATCTTAAGAAACTGTTTCAAGATCTCTAAAAACATTAAGAGCAGTGTTAATTGATGTGACAATGGACATGAAACTACTATTACTATTGTAAATTGATCCAATGCAGATGTCAGACAAAAAGTTGTTAAAACAAGTTTAAAATGTGTGCGACTGCCAAAACACAAACTCCATAGTGTAGCTGAAGAGTGGTTGAACTTTAGTCCTACTGAACAGATTTAAAAATCATGTTTTTCAATAAACGAAACAAGCAATAGTATATTCGACAGCTGCGTTTAAAATCTATCCTTCTGACAAAACAAAATAATACATCCATGCTATGATTGTGTGACATCACTGCCATATGTTTATTTTGCAATCTAAATCCAGTTTTGGAATAAAGATTGAACTGAAGGGGAAAAAATCAGCTTGATCTTTTATATCAATTCACATGACATATTTACTGCTGCCAAATTTACACCGTTTGGGAGTTTCTCAAGAAGCCTAGGCGCATGTTATTGATATTTGGAAAAATGACAAGCAAAGTACCAAGTTCAAGAGTCTTCCCTATCATAAAATAATGGTTTTGATAGCATGCGGTTTGCGGACATAAGTTATAACAATAATACAAAACAAAAACATAACATAATTATGCCTAACAGCCAGTTAAAACAAAGTTTGAGCAAAAACCACACACATAAGACACACTAAGTTATTTTTGAAGATGCTATATTTTCTATTTATAAGGCAATTTATCAAAAAACAAAACCTGTTTCAGCCAAATAGTACATACACAATTACACATGCCAGAATTTGAACAGGAAGCTGCCATAAAAATTTGCATTGTAGGATTCAAAGTTCTTTTTCTTTAAAGTTTTTAAGCTGTAGATTATTTTATGACTAATCTCCATTCTGAAACATCAAAGTTTTTAGCTGACTGCTATTCTTGTCTTACATACCATGTAGATTCAATGACAACCATACATCAAAGTACACAACATAATTTACTATTAATTAAAGGCATCATTTAGTGGACAATTAGCTATGCAGCTTCTTTTTTAGAGCGAAAAGATGAAAACCAACTTTTTTTGGGTGTATTTTCTGGAATGTCTTCGAGAGGTACACTTTGGGCATTTGCTTGAACCGCAGGTGCATAAAACGTGTCAAACAAGTCTTTTGATTGGATGGGTGGTTCATAGACGTCTTCAGCACGATATGTGACATACGGTTTCAATGTGAAGTTGGTCAAATCTGGAACCATTATTTGAGGTACCCGGTCACGTGTTGGGACGCTTCGTCCATGAACTTGAACTTCTTCATCCAATTCTCCAAATGACAAAGACCATAAATATAAACCCTTTTTTGTCTTTTCCCTGCCAAGACCCCGGCCTTCCATTGGACGACGAAATGAACTTTTCGGATATTTTCGGATATTCAACAATAGTGTTAACCTCATTATTTTCTTGAATTTAAGATACCTAGATAAACAAAGAAAAATTTTACTGTATCTGCAACAAATAAAGGAAACTATAACATGCACTATTAGAGAAAATATAAAATATTGTTTTTCAACAATGCTAGGCCTAACACATATAATAAATCATACTTGAACTATACTAAATTATGCTTTGAGGTCAATGTTTAAATCTTAGAAAATATTTAGTTCAGTTCAGTTTATTGTTTCGCTGGCGATAAACAAACAAAAAGTACATACAAATTGAGTGTCTATCAGCACAACAGGATGGCAACGAAAGGCCGGTAAGGTCATCTATGTCAGCTGCCACCCTAGCCTGTTACAGGTAGGCTAACACAGTAATAAAAAAACAAACAAACAAAAAACAAATAATCACACTAAAAAATAAAAAAATAAATAAAATATGAACACCAATAAAAAAAATATATATATAATATATATCAACATTAATTTAAAGCAAATATGAATTTATTACCATATTGACCAAGAAGAAAACACTTGTACTTAGCTATAAAGACATTATACGTATGTATTATTTTTCAGCTCATTAGAAATGTCACTTCATAACTTCACACCAGTAAAAAATAACATTTTTTTCCCACTATTTGATTTAACGGGTCTGCTACTATTCGGCGAGTCCGATTCGGCGAGTCCGATTCGGCGAGTTCCCTATTCGGCGAGAGCCCTTTTCGGCGAGTGCCCTATTCGGCGAGGTTTTGAAATTGTTGAAAGGAAATTATCGGGTACCGTAGCCTAATTATAATTGCCGTTTTTACATCGTTTTAACGTCGCTAAACGTTGAAATCGTGCAGAAAGGAATAAAAAGAAAATGTTTGAACTATTAAATTAAAATTCGTCATGGCAGTTCAGTTGTTTTTATTTCTGACCATCATATGAAAAACAATACACGTCAACATAGCAAAGGTAAAAGCGACAAAACGCGAACGTTAAAACGTGCTTGAATTCGTCATGTCAGTTCAGTTGTTTTTCTTTCTGATCATGATATCAAAAACAATACGTCAACATAGCAAAGGTGTAGAAAAAGGTAGAAGCGACAAAACGCGAACGTTAAAACGTGCTTGTGACCGAAGTAAGTTATTGAGTTGAAAGAAATTTGGCACGGTTGCAACACTTTCAGAAAAATTTAAGATATGAAGGAAAAATAAAACAAAGAAAATGTTACAAAAAATAAATAAAATAGATCATGTTTATGTCTATAAGTTAGTACTTTTGAATAGTTAAAATGATTAGTTTGGACCAACAAATGTGTGGCCTACAGTTTGGATTGAAAGAAAATTATCAGGTACCGTAGCCTAGTTATCCCGACCAGCAAAAAATTGTTCCAAGAACACAGTTCATTTTTACATTGTAGTAACAGAATGAAAAGGCTAAACAAATGTGTGGCCTATCGTGTTAACGTCGCTAAACGTTGAAATCGTGTAGAAAAGGGAGCTTTTGCTGACTAGGATACTTTGAAACTGAGAAACATTCACAGAAGCCCTACGATTTGTTCCAAGAACCCATTTAGCATAACATTTCATTTGTACATTGATTCAACGTCTGAATACATTATCTTAAAAATGCAACGTATCGTAGGGCTTCTATGAATGCTTCTCAGTTTCAACGTATCCTAGTCAGCAAAAGCACCCTTTTCTACACGATTTCAACATTTAGCGACGTTAAAACGATAGGCCACACATTTGGTTAGCCTTTTCATTCTGTTACTACAATGTAAAAATGAACTGTTAGGCTAACTGGGTTCTTGGAACAAATTTTTGCTGGTCGGTATAACTAGGCTACGGTAGCCTACCCGATAATTTCCTTTCAATCTAAGCTGTAGGAGTGTAGGTCACACATTTGTTGATCCAAACTAATCATTTTAACCATAGGCGCCTAAGCCGTGGGGGCCAGGCCCCCACGCATATTTCCACGTGGGAGCAACTTTTTATGCGGCATTGATACATAAAACAATAGATGAACTAGCGATCGGCAGCAGGAAAACATTTTTAAATACAAACCGCAACAGCTTCGCAGTAAATAATCACTAGAACGAGTAGCGATGCTACAATCCCACCCCAGACAAAAAAATCTGTCATTTTTACGTTGATTTAACGTCTGCAGACGTTGAATCAATGTAAAAATGACTGATTTTGCTGCCTGTGACATAGCAAAAATCTACCATTTTGCGTCGATTCAATGTCATCAGATGTTGAATGCACCCAAAAACAACATAATTTGCTACGTTGACGCAGCGTGCGTTTAGCTTAATGCGCTTGCAAACAGCCTCCTGTCGCTTTCGAAAGTCGAAACCTCTGCAGAGAATTGTCGCGGCAGTGAATCGGTTGCTGTGAAAATGAACTTGAAGTCTCGGCCTGAGGTTACCACTAACCAACGTAACAAGGGCTGGTACAAACCGCACTGCCCACAGTCGCACAAGCGGCATAATCAACACAACAACGGACTGGCGCAAACTGCATGGCGCACACACGTCCGTTGCCATAGAAACCCGATCAAAGGCGGGGAATATGCGCATATTTTGTTTCATCTGCAACACGAAAACGGGCGTATTACAGCGAATTGGAACTTGAAAGCTGGTCAGCCATAAGTTGCGATATTGTAGTGAAAAGGGAGCAATGTCAAGTCGAAAACTTAATCAAACGTCTCTCTGTAACTATTTTTCAAGGGCTGTTTACGGATGTCAGCAACTTTTAAATTTATTAAAGGTGACGTGCTGTTGAATTGATGTAAACATGAATGATTTTGCTTTCAACAGGTATATTTTCAAGCATATGATCAAGTTAGTATTTTCATTCCATTTACAGTATACCTTTTAGTAAACCTTTTCGTCTCTTGTTTCATGCTAATAAATCTAGTTCGTTGCTAAACTTTATGTTGCGCTTAGCTTAAAGAGTCGCAGTCCATCAACCGCTAGCCAACGCAGACGCATAGCATGTGTTTTGGTCGAGCTTTGTTTATAATAATTAACGGTAGGTCGAACGTAGCGATAACTCCGAGTCTGGCAATAAAAGCAATCCTAGTGTGACGACATAATTACGTCATCCATCTGCGTGACATTTCGCTGAATTTACGTTGCTGCTGATGAAACACGCTTTCGCCCCCACGGCCAAAAAAATAGTTAGGCGCCTATGATTTTAACTATTCAAAAGTACTAACTTATAGACATATAAAAACATTATTTTTTTTGTAACATTTTCTTTGTTTTATTTTTCCTTCATATCTTAAATTTTTTTGAAGGTGATGCAACCTTGCCAAATTTCTTTCAACTCAATAACTTACTTCGGTCACAAGCACGTTTTAACGTTCGCGTTTTGTCGCTTCTACCTTTTTCTACACCTTTGCTATGTTGACGTGAATTGTCGCTTCTACCTTTGCTATGTTGACGTGTATTGTTTTTCATATGATGGTCAGAAATAAAAACAACTGAACTGACATGACGAATTTTAATTTAATTAATAGTTCAAACATTTTCTTTTTATTCCTTTCTGCACGATTTCAACGTTTAGCGACGTTAAAACAATGTAAAAACGGCAATTGCAATTAGGCTACGGTACCCGATAATTTCCTTTTAAAAATTTCAAAAACTCGCCGAATAGGGCACTCGCCGAAAAGGGCTCTCGCCGAATAGGGAACTCGCCGAATCGGACTAGTCGAATCGGACTCGTCGAATCGGACTCGCCGAAACGGGCCATTCCGTGATTTAACACTTAACAGGCGGTAAAAACAACGTACATTTTTTGTGATGGCGAGTGTTGTAACTTACATGCATTTCAAGGCGGAGCACGTCTTTTAGGTGTCTGCCAAATAAGTGCGCACACTGTGGCGCCCAGTCATTTATGTGCTATTTCCAGTTAAGTCTACTAACGAACCAACTAAGCTCGTTTGCCTTCTAAGCAGGTTTAGAGGTAGTCTGCCAGGTGGACGCTCAGTCGCTCAGCTGTTTTGCAAATCTTATATCAACAATACTTTTCAAGTTGATTAGTATCAGTAGCTATTTTCAAACACACGCTATTTTTTGGACAGTAAAATTTGAAACCTTCTTTGATTGGGAAGTCTGCTATTAAAACGAAAAAACAAGTGACTAAATTTTTACCCTTCAGATTCATAAAAATCAGTCAATAAGGTTGCTGCCACGGTGCCACCAAGGCATGAAAACCAATGCTGCCACAGCAAATTCGGAAAAAGCACAAGATTTGGATACAAAAGCATAAGATTGTAAAATTGAACCTTTGCGACCTATTTTGTGCCAATTTGAAGAATAACATAACTCTGAAATCAACAGTTTAGAGAAGATACCGGTACCACCTACTACTGAATGCCACCGATGTCGTCCCCTGGACATGTCGTCCCCCCGATGTCGTCCCCTGCCGATGTCGTCCCACGTCGATGTCGTCCCTGTTGCCAGATGTTCAACTTTTTTTGTCCATTTAAATGTAGGTAAAAATTATGGTTGTTCGAAACGAACTTATTCAAATCGAAACGAAATTGTTGCTACCTTTTTCTTTCGTTGGTTTTTTTCCTGTACTCTATTGTTAAATTTATCATCACTGTTTTACTCGTTACAATATTGTTCAACTCATCATGACTTATACAAAGAAAAATAAAATTGAATTAAAAACAAAAAAAATCTTTCTTGCCCTGTTCTGATTCCTCATGAATTTCGCTTTGCTCTTTCGTCCGAAGAACATGAATTTCATGTTCCTGCAATCAACACAGTGGCGTAGCTAAGGGGGGGAGGAGGTGCGGCACGTCTGGGGGTGGCACTTTCAGACTACGATTTTTCATTTTGATTATAATCTGAGAAAAAAACGCATTTTATTTTCACATGCTTTTTCTTGAAGGGGCGGCAAAATCTGAATCCGCCCCGGGCGGCACATTCCCAAGCTACGCCACTGAATCAACACTCAATTTCTTTTCATGAACATTTATTTTGACATCGCTAACGTAGCCCACTGCAAATTGGTTGGTTGGTTTTGAATCTTTATCCTCGGACTGACAAAGCCTTGATTGGTTATTCCTGGTAGTTACGCGTACTTGCAGTGGCTCTTGACGCAGGGCCGGTCACCGAGATTGGCAGAGTGAAGTTTTCCGATTGTTGAAGTGTTGTTGCCGAGAAATTATTCCATTCACTAGGTGCCGCTGAATGGAGAGCAGTCCTGAAATGCGTTGCTCAAGCGCACATCCCGAGCGTCGAGCTTGCGCCGCGTGATCTTGAGCCGGCGCATAGCCACTGAGCTAACGGGGCGGACAATAAATAAACGTAATAAAGGGCGAAAATAAACATATCTAACCATGACAAAAAACACAGAAACAGCTAAAAAAAACATTAACTATGACATGCAACAAGTGTGGTCCTACGTTATCTGGTAGCCTACCGGTTATGTAGACTAGAGATGTGCTTAACTGTTACTTTTTAAGTTTTAAATAAGTGTTAGCCTACTTTGAAAATCTGAACTGCTACTTTAAAAGCTAAAACCATGAAAGCAGCAAAAAGCTAGGCTAGAGTAAACCTCAGATAACGTGTGACTAAAAAAAACAATTGTGTAAACCAGGGTGGTCCAAGACTGTGAACATGAAGGGCCACATTAGGGTCTGAGAAAAACTTCACGGGCCGCATAGTGAGAAATGATAACGCGTTGCTGAAAGTAGAAACGTTATTAAATAAAAACTTAACTAGGTTGCGATTTTGAACTTCTTTTCTATAGATTTCGATCTGTTTTAGCTTCACGCTATATTCTTATTGTTCGCAGGCTATGAATATTCACAAATCTTTGGACCACCCTGGACTGTAAACGATATAATTTTAATCTAGTTTGTCTAAAAAAAGGTCAAAAGTTGAAGGCGATTAGGTTAACTATAGCAATTTTTTTAACTGTTACTTTTCTATTTGCTTAGCCTATCTGTTAATATGAGTTAAGGAAATTACCTGTTACTTTTTAACGTTATGTTACTTTTCGCACATCTGCAATGTAGACTTAGTGGCGTACGCAGGATTTCCTCAAGGGTGGGAGCCTTTCGAATCGAATTAAAAAAACGCCCATTTGCTAACAATAACCAGTTAGTTAGACTACATTGTAAAAGATTTGCCTACATAAGCTACTCAGTTTGCATTGACGATAATTTTTTTAGTTTGCTGGTCAGCTTGGTTACATTAGATAGGCTACATTTTTTATTGAAAACAAACAATATGATATAGCCTAACTTAACTCTCTTGATGTCGCATAGCTGTAATGTTTTAGTTAGACGACGTAGTTGACTTACTTAACCCAATGAACTACGAGTACATTAGGCCTATTGATTGTATTTTCGGTTGTGTGGCCTGAGTAGGATCGATATAATTTGACTATTTTTTTTAAGAATAGCCTAATGCTACTTCATAGTGTGACCAAAGTTTAAGGTACCGGTAGCCTACCATTGTATATTTTCATCATATTTTATACGATTAGAGTAGACTACAAGAACTTGAATGAAAGTATCGCCAATTTGTTTTGGAGCATAGCCTATAGCTTGCAAGAAAAAAAAATCAACTAATGTCCATAACAGGTCAGCTAGCCTAGGCCTATAGGCTATCCTACACCTTGTTTGTCCGTTCACCAAAAAATAAATCCGGTCTTGCATGTCCCAGGTGTTGTCATTTGCCTGATTGTTGATCAGTTACCAGGACTCACCACGTGGAGGTTGACAACATGAGTCCCAAAAAGGAGAGGAAAAAAGTAGAATTGGAGAGTTGTTGTAAAATGTCCCAAAAAAGTAACAGTTCCAAAGAAGAAAAAGGAGTTTGTTTTCATGTTGAAAGCTCGTGAATAAACTTGCAACCAGGCTGCAGTGTGAAATTACGACGAATTACACGGATAGTGTGCTAGGTGTGCACAGGCGGATAGAAGTTGTTTTGCACTTTTTTCACCTCGTTCATATTGATTCCAGTAGTGGAAAATTCGTTTGTGCAAGTCTTTGTACACTTTCCTCTGCCGCCTCTTTAATTTCCCTTGATCGAGCAATTCCAAGCCTAAAGAAATTTCCATGGATTCTTGGTGTAAAATTGAAACCAACAAATAAAACGACGTGCTTGGACGGCACTTTCTTTTTAACTTGTTATGCCAACCTTCAACGTCGTTGTTAGTTCGGATTGGCATACCGTATACACTCCAGTCTTTGGGCTGCCATGAGGAAAACCATGTGCTTTTAACATAATCCACCAACTGCTGCAGTCGTTCGCTTGTAGCTTTTTTTGCAAGAGAAGAGAACATGCCACTCGCATGGTGTTCCGGTAGGAAACATAGCGCCATGATCTTACGAATAAACTTCTTCACTGGATGTTGTTCCATGTATTCGCTTTGTAAGCCCAAAGACTGGACCTTTCTAAAAATTGCCTGAGTGAAATGGAATGAACAGCCATGCATACGCACAGCGGGAAAACATTGACGAAAAGCGTTCCATGCTGCTCTTTCAAAATCAAGCACGACATCGGTCACTGCCGGCGGTGTTGTAAATATTTTTTCTACAGCCTGCAGTACTGCCAGGTAATCAGCAGCACTGCGTGAACTCATCATCACAAAGATTAAGGGAAGCTGGATTACTTCGCTATTTTTCCGTACAAAAGCGTGTATCGAAAACAATTGATAGAAAGGTTTCTTTACTGGAGAAAACGTCCCGTCCACATACCACGTCTTTGCTGACTTCAAAAGCTTTACTTGTTTTTTAGTTGCAAACATGATATGTCTCTCTCCACTCAGAACAATATCGTTTACAAGAAAGTCGTCCGGCAAGTGTTCGACCAACAATTCGAAGTGTTTGGAATCCGGATCTCTTGGCCTCTGCTTACGTCTGTTGTAGTTTACAACTTTGGACAGGTTGTTTAGTGAAGGCAAAGCTTCACACATGGAAGCATCAATGACCACTTTGGTCATAACATTTTTCACTACTTGTGCAGCAGAGTCGAACGGCCGTATGTGACCTTCAGCCTTTGATTGCATCGCAACAACTGCTGCTTCCTTGGCCCCGAACGTCCCTGGGTGGACGTGTGGTGTTGGATTTCTTTGAAACATTGGAGGACTACTGCGAGACTGTAGCACTTTTGCACGACAAGTAACTTTCTTATTCCTAATCGAACAAGTCCAAGTGGCAGAAGTTGTCGTATTCTTTTTAAGAGTATAAGAATAGCCATGGCTGTCGAATAGTTTATCCTTGCCTTTGATTGTGCCTCCTTTCAGAATCCAAAAGCTTAATTCTCCTGGTTGATGTGGCCCAGGTCTACCAGTTGTCGTACAATCCTCAAGTTCTGAGTCAGTGAAAGACGTTTCTGTTATCATTGCTTGCACAGGAAGAATTTCGTTGTAGGAACACTCCGTAAAAGAAGAATTCATCGAAGATCCGGGAATTACATCTTCGGTTATACCATCCTCCTAAAGACATGATTACAAATGTTATGGTACTTGCATGCAGCTTAACGTCTGCCACTAACGTAAACTGTAGGCTACTTTATAGCTACTATACCGATCAGAAAAATTATATTGCAGATTTGCAGCCAAACATAAGCTACAGTACATAAAAAATACAACACCTTTGTAGGGTACTGTCTTCAATTTAACAACCTCTGCATTTCGGTATCGATTAAGTTTGCTTTCATTTACACACTATCCACCTACCGGTACCTCACGACGGTGAGTTGATGACGAGCTTTGATGAAGAACACCTTCATTTTCGGAATCACGTATGTCAGTGGAAGCATTAGACGATCCTTCCTGTAAAGTAAGAAAGTCAAATAGATAGTTTCGTTTGAGCTGCCACTACTTTCATGAACAGACCAACTCCAGCAATTTTGTTTTGACTTAGCTGTTAATCACTTACGTACAACAGCAACAATGGAATAAATAGTTCTAAAACTGTATGGCCACACTAACGTACATCTCAGACCAAACTGAGATCAGAGATCACACCACAATCATCTTCATACGCCAACCCAATGCTAAGAATAATTTCTAGCATGTCAAAATAATATTCGCTATTCCTTAACTTTTACGTACCTTTTCATGAGAGCATATAATGCAATACCAACATTCCAACGTTGTTATTTCTTTCACTAAACTGCGGTACATACTTCGTGATATTCCTGTTTTGCAGACACGATGCTGCCATTTTTGACATGAGTCACATTGTAGTGCTTCTTGTCGAGGACGAACAGATTTAGAACAGACAGGGCAAATATCTGACATTTCGGCGAGTAGTTATCGAACGATTGAAATAACTAGGGCAAATATTTTTTGACCTAAAAAATCGAAAAATATTACTTTATGTTTTTAAATCTATAACAATACCGTATATGAATATTTTTAAACATCAAATTTATGCTAATTTCTGTAGGCTAAATAACAACTCGCATGCAAGTTTTTACATGTATTTAGAACAATAACATATTCTACTAGGGTTCGATCTTTGCATTTTAAACTAACAGTCATATTTTATGACCTATAGGCTAACAGAAAATATTACTTTTTATAACTTCTTAAATAGAGCTCATAACAACGTAGTTCTTTCACTATTATAAGTTTTATAACTTTCTGTACGACCAAGAAAAATATGACTTCAATGACTGTTACTGGCCCAAGTAATAACTTGTTGTTGGTAGATCCACACCTTTTTATAGTGGTGTCTTGCTCTTTTTTATTTTCAATCTTTAAATAATTAATTAACACCAGGAGGCCTACCTCACGTTGCTCCGTGGTTTGCTTCACGATGGGTTACGGTCTCTCCGAGGATTACTCCCGTCTGGTTTCCTGTAATATTGATCTCCATTTAACACATTTCCTCGTTGATTTGGCACCTAAGTGTTTGTTTTGTTTTGGAAGAAAAGTTGATCCTTTGCAATGGATCATTTGCGAAATGAAAACCAATTAGTTATCTCGATGTGAAATGTTGCACTATTATAACATTTTAAAGTAGCGTAGGCTAACAGCAGTGGCGGCTTGTGATCATTTGTAGTGGAGGGGCTGCAATCTTGATTCGATATGTTTATTAACCGATGATGTAAATTAGAATTTTGAAAGATGGAGTATGCAGGAAATATTAGTGAATTGTTACGTAGCCAATAACTTAGCTAAAACTTTTCACTAACTTACGTTTTGTTACCAATGACGCAGCTAAGTGTCAACTGGCAAGCTATATTCATAACAAAACCTTTCAATATTTGTCTTGGCAACGCAGTGCGACTTCCAAAAAGCCGGACAACCAACTGCGTGACAGTATTCCTATCTCAACAGGCACTCAACATCTGAATGGCCATTTGATTGACAACATATAGTGCGACTTCCAAAAACCGGACAACTAACCGCGTTTTTATCTCAGGAGGCACTCAACACCTGGACGCCAATTTGATTGACAACAATTTGCTCATTGGAACAACAATATAATTAATCTTTTAAGCCTAAATTAATATGCTTTTTAACTCACCTAAATGTAGACCAACACCAAACACAATTATATAGGTAACTTAATTTTTCTGTATAGGTAAAAAATTCTTTTTTTATGCAATAAAAAACTTTATTTGGCTTGAGAAATTTAGTTCATTTGGATGTTTGATTTGTGGTTTAGCTTTACAGAAAATACTGTTTGTGCACACTCAGGAAAATAGCCTAAGTAAGCTTGACTGGGCTATTTTATGTCTTGATCATCATTCAAAGCATTACTTTTACGCATTTGGCCTATTGCATGATAGCGAATCCAAGCAAAGAACATATCGCTTCTGCTTAACAATAATGTTAAAAAAAGGTGCCACGTTACTGCACTGCATCGATGGTTCGCATTTGTTTTCTATATAGTCTATACTGCTTTCTATATAGTCCGCCTTGTTCGCAAGCCAACATAGGACTAGCCTACTTAGAAAACAAAGCTAATTGTTGTAAGCGGACCGGTATTAGCTTAAAATTTATGCTATAGGCTAGGTCAAGATAAGCATATAACGACTGCAAAATAACTTTAGAATTTGCTCTTCTTCATTTCTGTGATGGTGATTTTCCATTGATAACGTATTTTCAGACACACAATTAAACAGAAGTGAACAGAATTACGAGCCACATTTTTACGACTTCGTTCCCTAGGCCGTAGCACTGCAGTGGCGTAGCCTACCTAGGGTATGGCAGGCATGGCTCGAGCCATGGGCGCAAAAATCGGTTGGTAAAAAATAAAATTTGTGACTTATACTGTCTTCAAAATCTAATTTGCGCCCAACAAAGATCAAAAAGGGTCACTCTTTTACTGTGGTCATTGTTAAACAATGGACGTTGAAAAAGCAACATTGTGCCTATACTGGCTCACTTTGCGTTCAGTCAGCAGCAATTGGAATCAATCAATCAATGGTTTATTTGTCAGTAACAGGAACATAGTAGCCTACATGTTTGAAATATGCAACTAATATACACAATGCAAAAGTTACACAAGTTCCCATACCGACAGAGAGACAACGAGACGACCTATAGTCATTTGCCACCTTACGGAAATGACGATTTTGCCATTTAAAAATTGGAAGTTTAGTAAAGTCGCTAAGCAGCGATTAGTTGAAGCTTAGAAGTAGCTCCAGATCTTACTTATTCATTTTTATAAGAATTTATAAATCTAATCTGTTGTATGACTTCAATTTGGCCTGACCAGACCACTCAGTCTGTTCTAGGAAGAAATTAGCATTGAACTATTATTGAGCCTATAAGCATCATCATGTGAAATTTTGAGACCAAGAATTATGCTAGGTATGATTTCTTTTACGTGCTGTGCTGGCGCTGCCTAGCACTAAGCAGTCTGAAGTTTTGAGGTTCATTGACAACTTCACAAACTGTGCTTTATAAATATACGATACCGTACTTTTACCTAACTTCCTCAAGTTGTCAAACGGATAAAATGAACGCAATTCGTAGTAGTAGCCTACACACCAATGTTGGGATTGATTCGCTATCAGTTTCTTCAATCTCTAGTTAGCATAGGCTACAACCCAACGGTCACAAAACCCGCCGACATGCCAACAAATGTCGGCGACAAATTAAAATTAATCAATATTAGTTTTTGAAAAAATCTGGCGGACTTGGGTCGTTTTATTTTTATCCACAGTTATCCGACAAAAATACCCCTATCTACACTCTACAGGTCGGTCACCGCCGGTTGCATCAACACAGTGCTCTCTTGAGATGAATTTTAAGTTGGCTAGGCCTACGTAAAGGACTACGAAAACATTTTGCGTATGCCTAGGCTATTTTATTATAATTATCGACCAAGGATTTTTTTAAATTTAACTTTTACTTGCCCTTATAGACCCTGAAACAAACCAATACAAAGAAAAAGGAAAGTGGGGCTGAAGGGCGAAAGAGACGAAACTTGCAAGCAGCAGAAGCTGAAAAGTCAAGCAGACAAACTTATGTCCGATTATGTCCAATAATTCACTTGGTAGTGGGCTACAGTAGGCTATACACACACAGCGTCAGATGAAAAGTAATAAGCCGCGTTGGCTAGTTTTTCTGTTGGAAATAACTTGGAAAGACGCAATAGCGCAGCATTCTATCAAATTGATTAGCTCTGCAGAGAGAACAAAATTTGCATGACGAAACAATCTCACGTGACTGCCTTTGAACATTATATAACGTCAATATTACATTGATTTATTTTCTTCATGATTTGTTCATAAAAGACTTGTAAGCAATATTTAACTTAAATTGTTAAAAAAGGGCGCACATTTAAACTTTGCCATGGGCGCCATTTTGCATAGGTCCGCCACTCGTAGCTGTGGGCCACCGTGTCCGTAGGTTATGTAATTTTAAAGAAATAATAATAAATAAACAAACTGTTCACTCGGTTGTGCAGAACTGTGCACTCGTCAGCAACATAATAATTAACCCTGGCTAGCGGACATTTGAAAAAAAATAATTAGCCTAGAAATTAATTTTTATTTTTGAAATTAAAATAATTTGTTTGCTCATCTGAACAAACAAACAAAAAATTGTTTGGTCATCAACTAATCCCACAAGTTGTACCAAACTGAAAGAAAGCCCGCCGCATTATGAAGTCTGTTCGGCAGCGTGATTCATGATCACTCACCGGAAACGACATGGGCATTGACGCTCGAGCTGAAATGCAACAGCCCGCCGCATTATGAAGTCTGTTCGGCAGCGTGATTCATGATCACTCACCGGGGACGACATGGGCATTGACGCTCGAGCTGAAATCCAACAGCGTGCCGCATGTGAAGCTTTTTTTGGCGGCTTAAATTGTTGCGCGTCCCGATGTATGAGGGTACGACATCGGGGGTACGACATCGGCAGGGGACGACATCGTCGCCACCCCCTACTACTCAGTCACTGTTCTCTTTCGATTCGTGGGACTCTTTAATTTATTATCAAAAATCTCACAAAAGGTTACATATCCATCAGTTTTGTCTTCTTGCATCAAACTTTTAAAATCAGGATCATTCAACCATTGACGATTAAAAGGCTGTTTATACCATTTTTTTGTTTTGGGACTTAGTGAATGATTGTCCTTATTTGATGTACTCTTTTAGCTACTCTTGTTATCTAATAGCCAATCGAGCGACACAACCTCTGAGTCTGACGACGAGCACATATCGTAGCCTAGTCTCTTCAGATCAAGGCTCTGCAGATCAAGGATAAATTACCTAATCTTGTCAGGCTTGATGACTCAATGAGTAAAATTGATCGATATGCCTAAGTACGGTACCAGAAACCTAGTTACCAAAACCTTTTAGTTCCAGTCCTTAATGCTCTACCAAACTCAAGCCATGGTAGCAACGATTCAATCAATCATTCAATCATTTTATTTTTCGTCATTAACGCGTCCGGGACGAAAAAGATACTAACTACAAAAATCGATATAAACCTACCAGCACATTAACGAACGGGAAAAGGTGGCAATTAATTTGACTTTGATCAAAAAATACAAGATTTAGCCAAAAATCGATCAGAAAGTACAAGAACACAAGATCAAAAGTAAAACCACAAGCCGTGTCACCACTGATGAAAACAAGCTTCAGCGGCGTTCAGCCTTCAGATTTAGTTCAGCAACTTTAGTCATGGTGAAGTGAAATGATTTCAGACAAAGTTGCCAGCCCCAATACTCAAAAAATGCCAAATTAAAAAAAAAATTAATTATTTTATTTTTTATTGCTGGCGTGAAAATGAAAAGAACGATAAATTAAACACACAAATTTGGAACCAGCAAAATGAAAAGATGGCAAATCCAAAAGGTTTAAAATATGCATTGCATCGTTAAAACAGTGACTGGAAGTTAATATTTTTAGTTTGCACAGCCACCAAACCCACTCACTGGAAGTTAAGAGTAAAAATGCAGAGGACAAAAACAGTCACTCTCACAAAAAAAAACAATAAATGACAATTTATTATGATACTAAACTTAGAGTGAATGGTCGTTATAACTGCAGAGAGAAAAAAAGCAACAATAACAACTAAACATACTGAACAAAGAAAAAAGAAACAAACTTTGCGGCAGAGTTACACCAGTAATCACTTTAAGCAAACTGACTATAAAATGAAAATAAATTCAAGCAAAATTTGATT
Source organism: Aplidium turbinatum (assembly GCF_918807975.1). Classification (NCBI taxonomy): domain Eukaryota; kingdom Metazoa; phylum Chordata; class Ascidiacea; order Aplousobranchia; family Polyclinidae; genus Aplidium; species Aplidium turbinatum. Next base: position 42,370,835 of record NC_137472.1, on the reverse strand, counting down.
TAGTGAAGCTTGTACGATACTTGAAAATCAGTGGCATAGCCCACAATAGACCTTTCCTTCAACCAACCACTGAAGGGTGACGTGGAAAACAAACGACTTTAGAACTGAAATCGAAGTAGTGAAACACAATTTTTAAACATTGTTATTGAACAATCGCTCATGTTAGTCGTACATTTTGTCCTAAAAGTACTTTTTTGACTGAGTATTACAATTAAGTTATTTATTTTCAGAATTTTTTTAAATTGACTGCAGGACCGTAGCCCATGGCCTAACTACCGCCGGCACAGCGCTATATAGCCTACTGCACGGGGCCACTGAACGAAAGCACCTCGCATTGATAAATTTTTCGATGCTTTGAAAGTTAAAAATCACACAATTTCAGAAATATGGGCGCCCTGTATGACTAAAAGAGGCATAGACTCCTTTTGAGTGTGAAAAATGTCAAAATCTAAGATAGTTAATAGACTTGCTTTTCCGGGCGCTGCAGACAAAAGGGAGAATGTAAACGTTTTTCTGTAATCTAACAGACAACCTAATTTCCAGATAGGAAAATTTTGATTCGCTCACATAACTTTTATATTCACAAAAGTGATGTTACAGCTAGCCTAAACTTGTAATTATTTCGTTTAGAATCAACACTTCAGGCCTCGAAATTCACGGCGGACACCGCGGACATGTCCGCCGTCACAGCATGTGATGTCCGCGGGAAGTACCATCTAGATCGGTCATATTTGTCCGCCGAAAAATAGCACAGAAATTAGCGATACAAATCGTCATTGCACAGCACGAACAATTATTGCGAGAATATAATTTCCCGCGCATTCTAGCGTGGTAGCGCGCATCTAGAAAATGTTAATATTGTATCTCTTAGCTTCCGTTCAAGCAGGAAAACCTTCCATTTTTACGTTGCTTCAACGATGGATGACATTGAATCAGCGTAACAAAGGTGAATTCTTCGCTAAGAATCGATGGGAGTACCGTACATTTACACTAATCACGCGCAACTTAGTTCAAGTCTTACATTACATCACAATGTCTGGCTTTGATCTCTGAGTAATATTGACAAGGCAAGCTTGGTTACAAAATTAGATTGCACGAGTAGGCTATTACAGCAAGATGCAAAAAAAATTGTTAACTTTTGGTATTACTGTAAGAAAAAAAAATCACAGAGAAAATTGTAAAAGTGAGAATGAGGGCAATGAACCTACTCGCTCTTTGCTCACATGACACGCAAAAATAAACCTATAGAAAGAAGCCTAGTGAAACTTTGCACAGCAGAAAATAGTAGAGTTAGTGTGGGAGTTTTCCGACTCGTGTCCAGAGCATTGTGACGCAAGAAGCCGTACGACCTCGTTCGGTGAAAGTTAATCAGTTATGCGGCGTATTAAGCAGCTACACGGCGCTTTCACTCTTCAAGCGCACGTCGTTGGTCTGATGAAAGCCTTTCAGAGTGACTTTGCTGAAATTTTAAGAAGCCTTCCAAACCCTAGCTATAGTTCTCAAATGGCAAAGAATTATCAAAATAAAATGATTAAACATGACGATCGATATTAAAACTGGTGTGTCCGCCGTGAGACTTGATTTGTCCGCCGAGATAGCTGCTCAGACCGGACACGTTTGTCCGCCGTCAACAAAAACGAATTTCGAGGCCTGCACTTATAATTTTTTCGTGCAGCATTTTCGTTTATTACCGTACTTGATGTTTCTCTCTTTCCTTGGACTATGCTTAGTCCAAGGAAGGTTTCTACTCCAGGTTTCTAGCTCCAGGTTGCCTACTCCAGGTTTCTAGCCACTTAATGTTTTTGTTTGGTTCGGTTTCTTTTGCTGTTACGGAACTAATATATTGACACAACATCAAACAGGATTTGTATTTTTTGAAATTATTACTTTTTGTCGACATAGGAACAGTCACATCACAAGTTTGAAACACACACGCTTTCATTTTAAATTGGACTACAGCGCAAGTGAAACTACCCCATACCATACTTTTGGATGACTGCTTATGGTCTTTCGCTACCATCCTGATTGCGCCATAATCTAACCAACAGTTGTACAATGCATTGTTTTGACAACTACATTTTACTCTGATTGTTTGTTAATATATGGCGCTGTTAAAACAAAATAAATTGACTTGACTTGACTTGGTGCAAGTATAGAATTCGCCACCCTAGTCAACATGACGTCACAAAACGGACGCAACTACTACATAAGGGGTGAAAAAAAGGATGCTGAAAAGCGGCGGAATGAAGGTGATAAAGCGGAATGGATATGGATTTTTTAACAATTTTACTGTGTTTTTACAATAAAAACATTAAACCAACGTCGAGTGTTGAATATAACTACCTAGAATGACATAAAATTTACCAAATTGCATCAATTCAGCTAAAAATTTACCCAACTTCAGCTCGCATTTTAATTTTTACAATAAAAGTACCAATCTAACGCAACTGCAAAGAGTATGTCTTGCTTTATGCACCTGGAAAGTTTCAGGTTTATATCTTATCTACAAAACGGGCAATCGTCGTTCAAACGTAGCCGCTCGGCGACACTTTTTTCCAATGCATTGTAAAGGCGAATCGATCCTTATTCAGTAGGCTATAAGCCACCCCTTGTTTGCTGTGATCGCTAAATAGTGCTTCCACTAAACTTGCTGTAGTTTTCTCGTTTCTGCTCGGATTTTAACAATTTTGCCATCGTTGGAAAGCACGATCATACATCTACACGAATCAATTAAACAGTAGCACAAAAGAGGTACTAGCTTTATCTTGTAAAAACTTAAACTTCACCAACTTGTAACGATTCTCAGCAATTTAATTTTTGCAATAAAATCATTAAATCTTTGCAAACTAAAAGAATATGTCTTGCTTTATGCACATGAAAACTTTCAGGTTTATATCTTATCCACAAAACTGGCAATCGTCGTTCAAACGTAGCCGCTCGGCGACACTTTTTTCCAATGCATTGTAAAGGCAAATCGATCCTTATTCAGTATACGCCACCCCCTGTTTGCAGTGATCGGTAAATAGTGCTTCAACTAAACTTGCTGTAGTTTTCTTGTTTCTGCTCGGATTTTAACAATTTTGCCATCGTTGGAAAGCACAATTATACATCTACCCGAATCAATTAACTACAAATCCAAAACAAGTACTATCTTTATCTTGTAAAAACTTAAACTTCACCAATTTGTACCAATTCTCAGCAATTTAATTTTTACAATAAAATTATTAATCCTTTACAAATTGAAAGAGTATGTCTTGCTTTATTCACCTGAAAAGTTTCAGGTTCATATCTTATCTACCAAACGAGCAATCGTCGTTCAAACTTAACGGCCCAGCAAAGCTTTTTTCAATGCATTTTAAAGGCGAATCGATCCTTATTCAGTAGCCTATACGCCACCCCCTGTTTGCTGTGATCGGTAAATAATGCTTCCACTAAACTTGCTGTAGTTTTTTCGTTTCTGCTCGGATTTGAACAATTTTGCCATCGTTGGAAAGTAAAATTATATATATACCCGAATCAATTAAATGCAAGCACAAATTAAGCACCAGATTTATCTTGTGATAACTTAAACTTCGCCAACTTGTAACGATTCTCAGCAATTTAATTTTCACAAAAAATCATTAATCCTTTACAAATGGAAAGAGCATGTTTTGCTTTATTTACCTGAAAAGTTTCAGGTTTATATCTCATCTACCAAACGAGCAATCGTCGTTAAAACTTAACCGCCCAACGAAGCTTTTTTCAATGCATTGTAAAGGCGAATCGATCCTTATTCAATATACGCCACCCCCTGTTTGCAGTGATCGGTAAATAGTGCTTCAATTAAACTTGCTGTAGTTTTCTTGTTTCTGCTCGGATTTTAACAATTTTGCCATCGTTGGAAAGCACAATCATACATCTACCCGAATCAATTAGCTACAAATCCAAAACAAGTACTATCTTTATCTTGGAAAAACTTAAACTTTACCAATTTGTACCGATTCTCAGCAATTTAATTTTCACAATAAAATCATTAATCCATTACGAATTCTAAGAGTATGTCTTGCTTTATTCACCTGAAAAGTTTCAGGTTTATATCTCATCTACCAAACGAGCAATCGTCGTTCAAACGTAGATGCTCGGCGAAGCTTTTTTTCAATGCATTGTAAAGGCGAATCGATCCTTATTCAGTATACGCCACCCCTTGTTTGCTGTGATCGGTAAATAGTGCTTCAACTAAACTTGCTGTAGTTTTCTTGTTTCTGCTCGGATTTGAACAATTTTGCCATCGTTGGAAAGCACAATCATACATCTACCCGAATCAGTTAGCTACAAATCCAAAACAAGTACTATCTTTATCTTGTAATCTTGTAATAACTTAAACTGCACCAATTTGTACCAATTCTCAGCAATTTAATTTTTACAATAAAAACATTAATATTCTGCAAATGGAAAGGGTATGTCTTGCTTTATGTAGGCTACCTGAAAAATTTCAGATTGATATCTCATCTAACAAACGAGCAATCGTCGTTCAAACTTAACCGCCCAGCGAAGCTTTTTTCCAATGCATTGTAAAGGCGAATCGATCCATATTCAGTATACGCCACCCCTGCTTACAGTGATCGGTAAATAGTCCTTCCACTGAAAGTGCTGTAGTTTTCTCATTTCTGCTCGGATTTCAACAATTTTGCCATCGTTGGAAAGTACAATTATATATCTACCCGAATCAATTAAACACAAGCACAAGTTAAGCACTGACTTTATCTTGTGATAACTTAAACTTCACCAACTTGTACCAATTCTCAGCAATTTAATTTTTACAATAAAATCATTAATATTTTGCAAATGGAAAGAGTATGTCTTGCTTTTTTCATCTGAAAAGTTTCAGGTTTATATCTCATCTACCAAACGAGCAATCGTCGTTCAAACGTAGATGCTCGGCGAAGCTTTTTTTCAATGCATTGTAAAGGCGAATCGATCCTTATTCAGTATACGCCACCCCCTGTTTGCTGTGATCGGTAAATAGTGCTTCCGCATGTGGAACACCGCAGGTTGAACACCGTTGGTGTAGATGTATGCTCTTGCTTTCCAACGATGGCAAAATTGTTAAAATCCGAGCAGAAACGAGAAAATTACCGCACGTTCAGTGGAAGCAGTATTTACCGATCACAGCAAACAGGGGGTGGCGTGGACTGAATAAGGATCGATTCGCCTTTATAATCCATTAAGAAAGCTTCGCTTGGCGGTTAAGTTTGAACAACGATTGCTCGTTTGGTAGATGAGATATAAACCTGAAACTTTTCATGTGAAGAAAGTAAGACATACTCTTTCCATTTGCAAAAGTTTAATAATTTTATTGTATAAAGTAGGCTAAATTGCTGAGAATCGGAAAAATTGGTGAAGTTTAAGTTATCACAAGAAAAAGATGGTACTTGGTTTGGATTTGTAGCCAATTGATTCGTGTAGATGTATGCTCTTGCTTTCCAACGATGGCAAAATTGTTAAAATCCGAGCAGAAACGAGAAAACTACCGCACGTTTAGTGGAAGCACTATTTACCGATCACAGCAAACAGGGGGTGGCGTATACTGAATAAGGATCGATTCGCCTTTACAATGCATTGGAAAAAAGTGTCGCCAAGCGGCTACGTTTAAACGATGATTGCCAGTTTTGTAGATAAGATATAAAATTGAAACTTTCTAGGTGCATAAAGCAAGACATACTCTTTTAGTTTGCAAAGATTAATAATTTTATTGTAAAAATTAAATTGCTGAGAATCGGTACAAATTGGTGAAGGTTAAGTCATCACAAGATAAAACTAGAACTTATTTTGTGCTACTGTTTAATTGATTCGTGTAGATGTATGATCGTGCTTTCCAACGATAGCAAAATTGTTAAAATCCGAGCAGAAACGAGAAAACTACCGCAAGTTTAGTGGAAGCACTATTTACCGATCACAGCAAACAAGGGGTGGCGTATACTGAATAAGGATCGATTCGCCTTTACAATGCATTGAAAAAAAGCTTCGTTGGGTTGTTAAGTTTGAACGACGATTGCTTGTTTGGTAGATGAGATATAAACCTGAAACTTTCAGGTGAATAAAGCAAGACATACTCTTTCCATTTGTAAAAGTTTAATAATTTTATTGTAAAAATTTAACTGCTAAAAATCAGTAAAATTGGTGAAGGTTAAGTTATCACAAGATCAAGCTAGTACCTATTTTGTGCTTCCATTTAATTGATTCGGGTAGATATATAATCGTGCTTTCCAACGATGGCAAAATTGTTAAAATCCGAGCAGAAACGAGAAAACTACAGCAAGTTTAGTGGAAGCACTATTTACCGATCACAGCAAACATGGGGTGGCCTAAACGGAATAAGGATCTATTCGCCTTTAGGCTACAATGCATTGAAAAAAAGCTTCGCTGGTCGGTTAAGTTTGTACAACGATTGCGCGTTTGGTAGATGAGTTATAAACCTGAAACTTTTCAGGTGAATAAAGCAAGACATACTCTTTCCATTTGTAAAAGTTTAATAATTTTATTGTAAAAATTAAATTGCTGAAGTTAGGTAAAAGTTGGTGAAGTTTATGTTATCACAAGATAAATCTAGTACTGACTGTAGGCTTGCATTTAATAGATTCCTCTAGAATAGATATATAATCGTACTTTCCAACGATGGCAAAATTGTTAAAATCCGAGCAGAAACGAGAAAACTACAGCAGGTTTAGTAGAAGCACTATTTACCGATCACTGCAAACAGGGGGTGGCGTAAACTGAATAAGGTTCGATTCGCCTTTAGGCTAAAAGGCATTGAAACAAAGCTTCGCTGGGCGGTTAAGTTTGAACAACGATTGCGCGTTTGGTTAATGAGATATAAACCTGAAACTTTTCAGGTGAATAAAGCAAGACATACCCTTTCCATTTGTAAAAGTTTAATAATTTTATTGTAAAAATTAAATTGCTGAAAATGGGTAAAATTTGGTGAAGTTTAAGTTATCACAAGGTAAATCTCATACTTGGTTTGTGCTTGCATTTAATTGATTCGTGTAGATATATAATCGTACTTTCCAACGATGGCAAAATTGTTAAAATCCGAGCAGAAACGAGAAAACTACAGCAAGTTTAGTGGAAGCACTATTTATCGATCACAGCAAACAAGGGGTGCCGTATACTGAATATGGATCGATTCGCCTTTACATTGCTATGGAAAAAAGTGTCGCCAAGCGGCTATGTTTGAACGACGATTGCCAGTTGCGTAGATGAGATATAAACTTGAAACTTTTCATGTGCATAAAGCAAGACATACTCTTTCAATTTCCAAAAGTTTAATAATTTTATTGCATAAATTAAATTGCTGAGAATCGGTACAAATTGGTGAAGTTTAAGTTATCACAGGAAAAACATGGTACTTGTTTTGGATTTTTAGGTAATTTGATTCGTGTAGATGTATGGTCTTGCTTTTGAACGATGGCAAAATTGGTAAAATCCGAGCAGAAACGAGAAAACTACAGCAAGTTTAGTAGAAGCACTATTCACCGATCACAGCAAACAGGGGGTGGCGTATACTGAATAAGGATCGATTCGCCTTTACAGTGCATTGGAAAAAAGTGTCGCCAAGCGGGTACATTTGAACGACGATTTCCAGTTTTGTAGATAAGATGTTAACTTGAAACTTTCTAGGTGCATAAAGCAAGACATACCCTTTCAATTTGAAAAAAATTAATAATTTTATTGCAAAAATTAAATTGCTGAGAATCGAAACAAATTGGTGAAGTTTAAGTTATCACAAAATAAATCTAGTACTTAGTTTGTGCTTGCATTTAATTGATTCCGGTAGATATATAATTGCTCTTTCCAACGATGGCAAAATTGTTAAAATCCGAGCAGAAACGAGAAAACTACAGCAAGTTTAGTGGAAGCACTATTTACGGATCACAGCAAACAGGGGATGGCGTATACTGAATATTTGAATAAGGATCGATTCGCCTTTACAATGCATTAAAAAAAAGTGACGCCAAGCGGCTACGTTTGAACGACGATTGCTTGTTTTATAGATAAGATATAAACTTGAAACTTTTCATGTACATAAAGCAAGACATATTCTTTTAGTTTGCAAAAATTTAATGATTTTAATAAAAAATTAAATTGCTTAGAACCGTTAAAAGTTGGTGAAGTTTAAGTTATCACAAGATAAAGTTAGTACATATTTTGTGCTACTGTTTAATTGATTCGTGTAGATGTATGATCGTGCTTTCCAACGATGGCAAAATTGTTAAAATCCGAGCAGAAACGAGAAAACTACCGCACTTTAAGTGGAAGCACTATTTACCGATCACTGCAAACAGGGGAAGGCGTAGGCTATAGTGAATAAGGATCGATTCGCCTTTACAATGCATTGAAAAAAAGCTTCTTAGGGTTGTAAAGTTTGAACGACGATTGCTTGTTTGGTAGATGAGTTATTAACCCGAAACTTTCCAGGTGAATAAAGCAAGACATACTCTTTCCATTTGCAAAAGATTAATAATTTTATTGTAAAAATTAAATTGATGAGAATCGGTAAATTTTGGTGAAGTTTAAGTTTTTACAAGATAAAGCTAGTAGTTATTTTGTGCTACTGTTTAATTGATTCGTGTAGATGTATGATCGTGCTTTCCAACGATGGCAAATTGTTAAAATCCGAGCAGAATCGAGAAAAGTACAGCAAGTTTAGTGGAAGCACTATTTACGGATCACAGCAAACAGGGGGTGGTGTAGGTACTGAATAAGGATCGATTCGCCTTTACAATGCATTGAAAAAAAGCTTCGTTGAACGGTTAAGTTTGAACGACGATTGCTCGTTTGGTAGATGAGATATAAACCTGAAACTTCTCAGGTAAATAAAGCAAGACATACTCTTTCCATTTACTAAAGATTAAGGATTTTGTTAAAAAAATTAAATTGTTGAGAATGGCTAAAATTTGGTGAAGTTTAAGTTCTTACAAGATAAATCTAATACTTACTTTGTGCTTGCATTTAATTGATTCAGGTAGATATATAATCGTGCTTTCCAACGATGGCAAAATTGTTAAAATCCGCGCAGAAAGGAGAAAACTACCGCAAGTTTAGTGGAAGCACTATTTACGGATCACTGCAAACAGGGGGTGGCGTATATTGAATAAGGATCGATTCGCCTTTACAATGCATTGAAAAAAAGCTTCGTTGAACGGTTAAGTTTGAACGACGATTGCTCGTTTGGTAGATGAGATATAAACCTGAAACTTTTCAGGTAAATAACGCAAGACATACTCTTTCAAGTTCCAAAAGATTAATAATTTTATTGTAAAAATTAAATTGCTGAGAATCGATAAAATTGGTGAAGTTTAAGTTATCACAAGATAAATCTCATACTTACTTTATGCTTGCATTTAATTGATTCGGGTAGATATATAATCGTACTTTCCAACGATGGCAAAATTGTTAAAATCCGAGCAGAAACGAGAAAACTACAGCAAGTTTAGTGGAAGCACTATTTATCGATCACTGCAAACAAGGGGTGGCGTATACTGAATAAGGATCGATTCGCCTTTACAATGCATTGAAAAAAAGCTTCGTTGGGCCGTTAAGTTTGAACGACGATTGCTCGTTTGGTAGATGAGTTATAAACCTGAAACTTTCCAGGTAAATAAAGCAAGACATACCCTTTCCTTTTGCAAAAGATTAATAATTTTATTGTAAAAAATAAATTGCTGAGAATCGGTACAAATTGGTGAAGTTTAAGTTATCACAAGATAAAACTAGAACTTATTTTGTGCTACCATTTAATTGATTCGGGTAGATATATAATTGTACTTTCCAACGATGGCAAAATTGTTGAAATCCAAGCAGAAATGAGAAAACTACAGCACTTTCAGTGGAAGGACTATTTACCGATCACTGTAAGCAGGGGTGGCGTATACTGAATAAGGATCGATTCGCCTTTACAATGCATTGGAAGAAAGCTTCGCTGGGCGGTTAAGTTTGAACGACGATTGCTCGTTTGGTAGATGAGATATCAATCTGAAATTTTTCAGGTACATAAAGCAAGACATACTCTTTCCATTTGCATAAGATTAATGATTTTATTGTAAAAATTAAATTGCTGAGAATTGGTACAAATTGGTGAAGTTTAAGTTATTACAAGATAAAGATAGTACTTGTTTTGGATTTGTAGCCAACTGATTCGGGTAGATGTATGATTGTGCTTTCCAACGATGGCAAAATTGTTAAAATCCGAGCAGAAATGAGAAAACTACAGCAAGTTTAGTTGAAGCACTATTTACCGATCACTGCAAACAGGGGGTGGCGTATACTGAATAAGGATCGATTCGCCTTTACAATGCATTGAAAAAAGCTTCGCTGGGCGGTTAAGTTTTAACGACGATTGCTCGTTTGGTAGATGAGATATCAATCTGAAATTTTTCAGGTACATAAAGTAAGACATACTTTTTCAATTTATAAGGAATTAATGATTTTTTTGTAAAAATTAAATTGCTGAGAATCGTTACAAGTTGGTGAAGTTTAAGTTATCACAAGATAAATCTGGTGCTTAATTTGTGCTTGCATTTAATTGATTCGGGTATATATATAATTTTACTTTCCAACGATGGTAAAATTGTTAAAATCCAAGCAGAAACGAGAAAACTACAGCAAGTTTAGTAGAAGCACTATTTACGGATCACTGCAAACAGGGGGTGGCGTATATTGAATAAGGATCGATTCGCCTTTACAATGCATTGAAAAAAGCTTCGCTGGGCGGTTAAGTTTTAACGACGATTGCTCGTTTGGTAGATGAAATATAAACCTGAAACTTTTCAGGTGCATAAAGCAAGACATGCTCATTCCGTTTGTAAAGGATTAATGATTTTTTGTGAAAATTAAATTGCTGAGAATCGTTACAAGTTGGCGAAGTTTAAGTTATCACAAGATAAATCTGGTGCTTAATTTGTGCTTGCATTTAATTGATTTGGGTATATATATAATTTTACTTTCCAACGATGGCAAAATTGTTCAAATCCGAGCAGAAACGAAAAAACTACAGCAAGTTTAGTGGAAGCATTATTTACCGATCACAGCAAACAAGGGGTGGCGTATTGGCTACTGAATAAGGATCGATTCGCCTTTACAATGCATTGAAAAAAGCTTTGCTGGGCGGTTAAGTTTGAACGACGATTGCTCGTTTGGTAGATAAGATATGAACCTGAAACTTTTCAGGTGAATAAAGCAAGACATACTCTTTCAATTTGTAAAGGATTAATAATTTTATTGTAAAAATTAAATTGCTGAGAATCGGTACAAATTGGTGAAGTTTAAGTTATTACAAGATAAAGATAGTACTTGTTTTGGATTTGTAGCCAATTGATTCGGGTAGATGTATAATTGTGCTTTCCAACGATGGCAAAATTGTTAAAATCCGAGCAGAAACAAGAAAACTACAGCAAGTTTAGTTGAAGCACTATTTACCGATCACTGCAAACAGGGGGTGGCGTATATTGAATAAGGATCGATTTGCCTTTACAATGCATTGGAAAAAAGTGTCGCCGAGCGGCTACGTTTGAACGACGTTTGCCAGTTTTGTGGATAAGATATAAACCTGAAAGTTTTCATGTGCATAAAGCAAGACATATTCTTTTAGTTTGCAAAGATTTAATGATTTTATTACAAAAATTAAATTGCTGAGAATCGTTACAAGTTGGTGAAGTTTAAGTTATTACAAGATAAAGCTAGTACCTCCTTTGTGCTACTGTTTAATTGATTCGTGTAGATGTATGATCGTGCTTTCCAACGATGGCAAAATTGTTAAAATCCGAGCAGAAACGAGAAAACTACAGCAAGTTTAGTGGAAGCACTATTTAGCAATCACTGCAAACAGGGGGTGGCTTATAGCCTACTGAATAAGGATCGATTCGCCTTTACAATGCATTGGAAAAAAGTGTCGCCGAGCGGCTACGTTTGAACGACGATTGCCCGTTTTGTAGATAAGATATAAACCTGAAACTTTCCAGGTGCATAAAGCAAGACATACTCTTTGCAGTTGCGTTAGATTGGTACTTTTATTGTAAAAATTAAAATGCGAGCTGAACTTAGATAGCTACAACACATTTAGTTGCAAACGTTTCATATTTTTATTTTTAAAGTTTAATTGGGTAAATTTTTAGCTGAATTGATGCAATTTGGTAAATTTTATGTCATTCTAGGTAGTTATATTCAACACTCGACGTTGGTTTAATGTTTTTATTGTAAAAACACAGTAAAATTGTTAAAAAATCCATATCCATTCCGCTTTATCACCTTCATTCCGCCGCTTTTCAGCATCCTTTTTTTCACCCCTTATGTAGTAGTTGCGTCCGTTTTGTGACGTCATGTTGACTAGGGTGGCGGATTCTATACTTGCACCCATACTTTTTGGTTAGGCTACTGCAATTTTATTAAACTATTAGCTTACTAACTGTTGCCTAAAGTTTTAATAAACTTTTTAACACTGTAAAACTCCAATTTTAACTACAAACAATTTATGGTAATGTTGCAGCTGCATGGTTGAGTGGTGAGTGCGTTTGCGCGACGTTCGCAAAGTACACCGCTCCAGAGTTTGCGGCTGTGTCTGTGTCTCGGAAAAGACACTCAATTGCATGCTAAAATAAGGGTAGCAGCTGACTCGACGACTAAGCTATATATCTCTTAGCTGTTTCTTGTTGTGCTGCATTTGTGATAGCAGTGAAAGCTGCGTACCAGGGTTGCCAACCTGTCTTCACCAAAAAAAGCCAGACCTAGTCACAAAAAAAGCCTAAAAAAAAGCCAGAAGAAAATAGCTGAAAAAGCCAGTATAAAATAGCTGAAACAACCAAGAAAAAGCCAATTAGTATTCATTAAACATACACATATAAAACGTGCACAACCAAATAGTGTCCCACCGAACTTTGATTTCAGCGACAACGCAGAAACATAGTTAATGAAAAGACAAGCAACTAGAAAATTTTCTAGTTTCGGCTTCAAAACGACATTCGGTCGGACACTGCAACCAAATATAAGTTAGAAATCACTGCTCCGATTGACGCGGACTGAATTTTTTTCTAAAAAAAACGGGAAAGGTAAAATTAAGCCAAAAAAAAGCCAAAATTATGTTGGCTTTTTATTAAGTTGACAAAAAATCGATGAAACATGAAAAAAAGCCAGAAAAAGCCTAATTTTTCTGGCTTTTTTTATTTAAAAAAAATAAGCCAAGGGAGTTGAAAAACAGCCAGATTCTCAAAATCTGGCTTCAAAAAAGCCAAATTGGCCACCCTGCTGCGTACATTTTATGTTGCCCAAATAACTGGGCATTTTTCCCCAAATTTGCTACCTTTTTTCAGCAGGGGAGAGACCAGTGGTGCGGGAACTATTTTTCTCTAGGGGGGGCTGAAGCTGTCGTAGTGCTGACAGCTTCTGGGGGGCAGGACATTTACAATTTGTAGTAACGATTCGCTTCTCTCCTTTGTAAAAAAAAAAAAACGACGCCAAAACACACACATTGTAAATTGTGACCAATGAAGAACGGCAACAACAAAGCAGCTGGCAGCTGTTTAGGAAATTAAAATGAAAACGAACAAATTAGAAAGTGATATCAAAACGACAGTTTGTGGAAATGAGTTCTCACACGCTTCCGAAGATTGCTTTTCGCTCAGGTGTTTTCTCTATGAATTGTGTCATGAGTTCTTTGACATCGACAGTGTCCAAAATGTGTTGGTGGACACGCATCAACGCAAGATGAGTAAGTCTTTTTTTGTCATTGAGCTTCTCAAGCACGTCTTCAGGCGTCTTAGAGCTGAAAAAGAACGTTCTGAGGTGCAGCTGAAACTGGAAGGCAGAGCTCCACAAATTTTTGCATTTTTCTTTTTGAAAAGATCTAGTGTTTGCGGGTTTACTGTAGTTGCGATAATATCTCAGCAACCTTTTGAACGGAATTTGCGGTTTTTCCATATTTTACAACATCGCTGAGCAAGGTAAGTTCCGTTTGTAGGCGATCTTTTCTGATGGCATCGGGTAAGCTGATCTCAGTATCAGATCTTTCCTTAACGTTTGCATAGCTCACAAGGGCCTTCTCTCTTTCGGCTGCTGTAAGCAGCTCCACCTGGTCGAATGTTCGATCCAGGGATCTCTGAAGTACGGGATGACTCACTTGTTTTTGCCCCGGACACTAGTAGGGTAGATTTTCGAAACCCTGCAAACTTGTTAATGTTCTCTTAAATTAATGTTCTAAGAGATTAATTCATAACGCTGATCCTCCCACATTTATTTTTTGATGTTTTGAGGGCAACTTAACTCACTTCGTCAGACCACATTTTCAAGATCATTACAAGTGTAATACCAATAAGCGGTAGCAAAGTTGGCTTCAAAAAGATATAATACAATTTGCAGCGATAGTGATGTAACAGTGAATGCGTGAAAGGTTTCTTCAAATACCGGTACTACAATAAAACTAGACAGTTTTAATTTGATCATGACGTTTAACAGATCTAGCCTTTTTGGAGCAAAAGGCCACATTTGTTTAATAAAAATAGTAATGTGGTGTGGATACTGGATAGCCTAAACATAACAATACTTGGACATGTCCGAAAAGGTACAAACAGTTATTGTAGCTGTTCACCGGATTCGTATCCCAGTCGGGTCATGCCAGAGACTTCAAGTAGGAACATACATCAAATATCACAAGCGTACAAAGTACAAACAACAGAATTCAACGTAACACGTGGGTCAAGCAATCTACCCACTATTGTGGCTCTGCTTAAACTGATGATTGCAAATAGGTTCCAAGGAACCACACGAACACACATATTTGAAGAAAACAACATTTAAATTGACAGCTTCCGAGGATGTTGACTTGCCTGCACCAGCCAAAACGCACTTCAAGAGGATCCGACATTAGTTTGCCAGACAGAACATACTGGGAACTGTGTTTATCTTGCAAATGCCGAGTTAATTCAGGGAGTGCCCCCATAGTTTGTATGCACGCTGTGAAGGTTTCGGTTGTAAGTCCAGATCTATGAGATGCTTGCCATTCTTTTAAGACTGGTGTTGCTTCTTGTAAGTATGCCAATGCTGCATGATTTTCACCATCTACTACCTTCTTCGCCATATACATTTGGTCTCTTTTTCTTAAATCTACCAAAGCATAACCAGTATTATTTTGTGTATAATATACTTTAGTAAACACTAATAGGGATATACCAGACTTGGATTTTGAGTTCTGGCCAGATTAAAAAAATGCTTTTGAAACCATAACTATTGTGTGACTGTTCTTAGCGGCAGTACCTATTTAATTCAGAAACAAGACTTACCTTTATATGGTGCTTTTACTGACATGATTTTCCATATGTTGTTCACAAATTTCTCGTACCGAGCAGTCTGCATGAATGGAGGGTAGGTGCTGGACTGCTGGCATAGTATTCCAAACCTCTGGCAGTGGATTCACTGAATACACCTGGAAAGTATATTATGGTATAATATACTTTCATTCATGAAGCTCTTTTGAATTGTTTACAACAACAAACTTAATGGATAAGGAATTAAATGATTACCAATTATATAGTCATTCAATAATTAATCATGCAGTGAAAAAGAGCACAAACCTGTTCATATAACCAGAGGTTGTCATTTACCAAGAAGGCTTGACATTAAGATGTTTTCTTACAAAACTTTGCTGTTTTTATGGAAATACAGCACTGGTACTGTATAACACAGTAACCGCTATTTTAACTAATAATACATTAAATTATGTCTATGTACAATATAAAATTTGTTATATAATTATTAGTGAAATAAACAGGTACCCGAAGTATAACAAACATATCTACTTACCCAGAGCATGTTGAGAAGTTCGTGCTATACTGCTTGGATTTAATGATACTTTCTTCAAGCTGTGGGCTATTTTCAGAGTCTTATTTTCTTCCAGAGCATACAGCTTCTTGATGTTTGAGAATTCAGCACAACAGGCTTCACCCAATATTTTTTCATGGCCAACAGTGGGAAGATACATTATTTTCCTTTTAAGAAAGTTGTTGTAGCCTACATATTTTTGAAGTTGTGTGTAAAGTCGAATAAAATAAACAAGCGTTCTCCATTCCGTGTTGGGTGATCAATGCTGTGTGACAACTTCCCATCACAAAGGTCCACAAAAAGCTTCCTAAAAATACATACATACACCAGTAGTTAGTACAGTTTATAAATTACCATAACACAACAAATTAACCCACACAGAGAAAACGAGCATTACAATTATGCTTATAACTGTTATCATCGGATGATGCTATGTATGCACCAAATATTAAAGTGCAACACACTGCTTTGACAAAACCAAAATGCCAAACCACACTGGAATCATACCATATGAACACCACACTCTAGAGGATAGAAATTCTAGATGCAATTAAACTTTTTAACTCCACATTTGTTATTTAAAATTTCAAATCTTTTCACATACTGTATATACATTATGTATATATATACAAATGCAGTGTCACTAACAAGCTCATTTTTGCACAAAGCCGGAAACAAATGTGAGTTGCTCATAGGTTTTTGTAAAGAAAAAATGTTACCAAGTTAAATCAGTTTTATCAAAAAATTTCAAAATCTACATTGAGATTAAAGACAAAGAGTATGGTGAGATTAGCGACAACTAACTGTCATTAGCTGCCAAAGCAAGCTAATTTCTTGCACACCAAAAATGTCAATTACCTAAACAACAATTCCTTAAATGCTGCACATGTATCAGTATAAGAACATATTCTAGCTTACCTGTTGCAAACATGATTATCTGCACATACAGCTACATGCTTCAATTTCCATACTATCAGTAATAATTACTGATGCCAGCAACTGTGGAGCATCAACGAAGTTCCCTGAGCATTTCATGTAATGAAATTGCATACAATTGTCTTTCTTTATTGCAATGTACCCACTTATCAATGGTTCATCCTTTATTTTCTGCTGGAATGATGCAAAATCATTAAATGTTTCCTGTTGTAACAGATCTTCACTCATTTTTGTTATTGCTGCATTTTCTAAGTTAAGTCTTGCAGATGCAGAAGCTGATGCAGGTCAAGATGGGATCCTAGGCGTAGATAAATACTTAGGAAGACACAGAAAAACATGAGAAACAGCCGTAGGTTTAAAACGTATCCATTGCAGTTTATCAGATTTGCGAGTAATCTTTCGACTCTTTTTTGTATCATGTGAAGTGGTAATGAAATCATCATTATTGAAATGTTTTGCACACACTCTATGATATTCTGTTGGATTCCAACCTCGACGAGGAATTGCTCTAATCCACCTTTGTTGTAGAATTTTACCAGCTGGAAATTTGAACAATGCGATTTTTTCAGTGGTGGTTGGTTTAGTTGTTTTATATCCAGAAACATTTCGGAATACAGCAAGTAAACACCATGGTATCCAAACACTGGCATAACAGCACTATCCTTAGTTGTAGATATTTATTTAGACATTTTAAAGCAAAAATTATTAACCTAATAAAATCATGTTTCAAAGTAACTGATAGGCTAGTGATATAACGTACGGTACATTGAAGGCAGTGGCTATTTGACCGGCTCCGGTCTTTTAATCTGAAACGCTATTTGACCGGTTATGACGTATTCTTTTTCTCTTTCAAAGCAAAGGATGAGAGAAGAAAAAATTGCACTGTTTTTATCTTGTACATAGTGTGTAGCCTAACTGTAATGCTTAAATTCACTTGATATTGCTATTGTTACACAGCGACATTGATAGTTCAACCAAAAAAAAAACAGTTAAAACCTTGCAATTACATATAAATTGACTACAGTACAAAAAAATCACTTTACCTTTATGAGAACATGCAAAAAAAGTATAGTCTACTAGAGTAAAACTTCTAAGGTATCGTATGTAGCCTGATAGGTGAAAGGCAACATTGCTGACCCAAAGTTTACAAAATTATTAAGAAGTTTACCAGAACTGGGGAAACAGTACGGTAGGCTACCTACCCCAACACATGTTTATTGCTGATGAACATTTTGTGTTTAGTTACCTTAAGCATACTGGTGCTGGTATTCTGTAGAAAAAAATAAATCGGTATACATTATGCTACTTTACTATTGCTGTGCCTAATATTCTAATTATTGCTGTTTTGATATAATGATGTACTGCATGCTTTTCCAATGGAAGTTTGACTTAACTATGCTGGTATTCTATAATGAAAATATATCAGAATGGTAGGTGGTATACTAGTAAAAGGGATGACCATGACTACAATCTATGCTTAAAATAACCTGTTTGTACCAGCTAGTGAAGTAATAATGGTACTTGCCACTGAAACAGCTAGAAACATATTTAAGTTAGCCTGAAAATCATAAGCTTAAAAGTCCTCTCTCAGTCAGTAGGGTAGCAATTAGTCTTCAGCTAAATCTCTTAAAACAAGAACCACTACGTTATTGCTTGTACTCATATGTAAGGAATACCATCTGTTATAATAAAATTACACATCATGAGGATTCATCACTTGCTTGTAAAAAACAGACTACTACCTACCTCAAAGAATCACATTTATAATTCTCAAAAACGTACGTGTTTTTTTACCCTACTAGTGGCCACTAAGACACCAAAAATTCTCCAGTGAGCGGTCCCGGTATTCTGAGGTCCCTGGTTCGATCAAGCTAAGCTTGAACCAAATCAAGGGCTTCGATGTATTTCCGTTTCCACGCTCCTTCTCCAGCCGACGACGACAAAACATCCGATTCCTTTGTGTTTCGAAATATCTAATGGCGTTTAATGGCGTCTTTAGGTCATTGGCAGACGCAAAGACGTTCACTGCTTCCATAAGCTTGAAAACGGATTCATCTTTTCTGAGATTTTTGATCCGTTCGAGGAGAATGGTGATGGATTCCAAGCTGAAGAAGCGGAGATCTTCTTGTTTTGGAGCTGTCTTGCGACGGCTTCTGCAGGCTGAAAAACTTCACCGCTGCAGGTAATCGCAAAATAAAGCCTCGTCGTGTGTGCTTGTTTTACCAAGCCGAATATCTTTACATGTTTGTCTCCTCTTTGCACTATCTTCTGTCATGTCGGTAAGACATTGCAACAGGGTAGGGTAGCACTTAACAACACGAGCGAGGGCAGAAGCACCAACGCACCAACGTGTAGGACACAAACCCAGCAAATTGCAGGCAACTTCGTAGAACCAAAAAGCGACATGAATAAAGATTTACATTTAGAGTTAGACGATTCACGAATTACAACTACAACAATTTGAACGAAGTTTAAGGCATTGGCAATAAGCCTCACGTCCTTTACAACGTTATGTACTGCGCCTTAAATTGTCAGAATTTTCTAGGGGGTGCTGAGGCAATTATCAAAAATTCCATGGGGGCTAAATTGGCTGTAGGAGGGGCTGCAGCCCTTGAGCACCCCTACTTCCCGCGCCCCTGGGAGGGACCCCCCCTTCTGCCTCCATCTCCTACGGCTATGGTTGATAGCCAGAAAGAATGCTCCTTTCTTCACGATGTCAATCTCATTACTGGGCCCTTGCGTCCTTAGCACCATAGTTAACTATGGTGGCACAAAGCAGCTAAATCCGTTTTGGGGATTTTGCCTTACTTCGTTACGTACCAGTACGGTTCCACAGCACGTGGAAGCGGGCGGTGCCGATCTGCGTCCTGACATCGTCTTGCAACGCCCTGACGGTGTCACGGTCGTATGTGACGTCACATGTCCGTTCGACAACGGCGCGGATTCTCTTCGAAAAGCCGCCGACAGGAAACACGACAAGTACGCGAGTTATGTGTCAACATAAAGGAAGACAGGAAGCGCCCTTGCAGGGACGTCCTGTCACTTCCGTTCGTCGTAGGCTCCCTCGGGAGCTATGCCCCGACGAGTTCTCGAGCTCTGACGGCCTTGGGCGTTCCTGCTCGTGGGGTAGCAGAGGTGGCTAGAAAAGTGGCTTCCCTCTCAATCGAAGGATCCTTCCGCGTCTGGAAAGCTTGGAACGCCGGGCTCACTTGTGGAGGGGCTACGTCATAGAAAAGACGACATCAGCGATCAGAAACTTATTCCCTAATAACGTTGCAGTAAGTAGGCCTATCCGAGCGCGCAAGACAGCAAACCGTTTAGACGTTATAACCTTATAACAATATTAGCTTAAAATTGATCACCTTATGTCATCACTAGGGCAACCAATTTTTTGACCTAAAAACTTGAAATTTTGACTTTATAAGTTACAAATTTTGACCTAATTATGACCAATAGCTTTCTGCGTTTGCAACCTAAATGCGAAATATAAAGCATATTAGAAATCAAACCGTTAGGTAAGGATATCTTCTTTTCTAATGAAATATGAGAAAAATGTGGAAGACTCAAGGACACCACATCTAACGAACAGTGAACAGGTATAATGAAAGTCACTCGAAAAACTGCTAAAGATAAATATGGAGAGTCTTTAAATGTCCCGAAATTACTGAGAGAGTTCTGCACTATTATACTTTAACATCAAGTAATGTTTCACATTATCGCCTTTGAAGTTCCTGTCTCTCGCCAAATTTTTTCCTAAAATAGAGAAATACAGAAGTTGCTTGGGAGTTCCTCAGCAGGCTATAAAAATGTGGTGAAATATCATCTCGTCCCATTTTCACAATGCACTTGATGTCATTTCTTGAGATTCTTGCTTGAATATATTTTCCAATTCGGCAGCCATCAACACCAAAGTTAAGGGACCTCATTTTCTGGTAAGCTTCTTGAATGGTGTATCGGCTGTCTTCCATCTTCTGAATTGAATCGAACAGTGCGCTGTACTGCTCCTCTATTTTGTACAAGGTGAGTAGCTAAATTGGGAGCTTTTACAGCATCTTGCGCACGCCGCAGCAAGACACCACCATCATGGAAGCCTTCCACAATATTTCTTACTTCCGGTAGACTTCTTGAATAATAGAAAGCAGCTTTCAACCAAGGGCCCATCTAGTTACATTTGGCTGTGGAGGTTGGCCAATGGAAGTAAAACTAGCTTTTCTTGACCTGTTTTTAATGGTCACTGCTTTAACCCTGGCAACCAACTCATCAACAGCAGGGTAGTTGGCTAATATTCAATCGTCAGTAGTGGGCGAAACAAGATTATTACCTCAGAAATTGCAACAAATCGATTATTACGTCAGAATAGCAACAGAAATTGCAACAAAAAATCAGTATCTGTGTAGCTTTAATAAAATATCAATAGAGAGAAGAAAAACTACATTAAAAGAAAATTTTGACCTAACCATGAATTTTGACTTTTTTTTTACTTAATAACTTTGAAACCTCTCTTCGTGTCAGCCGGAAATTTAGTTTGTGGACGTTTTATAAACTTTGAACAAGGCAGAAAAATTTTGACTTTATTGACTTTTGGTTGCCCTAGTCATCACCTTATTTCTATAAACCTGAGCCATTTCTTTTATATGATACTCCCAGGGGCGCCGGAACGATTTTTGACTGGGGGGGCAAGATTACGAAAAAAAGGGCACTTTTTTTTACTAAAAGGAAATTTTTTTTTCAAGTTTTAAGATAAGATTTAGCGATAATGCTACTGTAATCTATCAGCTCACTATGTATTGAGTAATAATAGCCTACAAGTGTCCGGTATACAAAGAAGGGCATCATGCTATATGTTATAATGATGTAACCTACTGTCAAGCCTTAAAGCAACCTGCGGCCATGGCCGCTAAGTAGTGCTTAAATGACCACCGGTGCTACCTCCACAATCGGCCAAGTTTGGCCGCCGGTCTCTTCTAGCCAAATATTTAATTTCGCAATAGAATGATCGTGGATTAACTGTCGAAAATATGTAGTATCAAAGAGTGACGCAAAATTAGGTCAGCGCGTCATAATCGCCACTGTTGCATTGTGCGGGGATATTTGTTCTTGATGGAATATATCCATCTGCGATCACCAACGCTGTAAGTCCTGTTTGTAATTCTCGACGTTTATTTTAACAAAGTCTTAATCCGAAGTGCGAATTTACATCGACTGGCAATATTGTCGTTTTTATGTCGATTCGATGTTGTCGGACATTGAATCGTTGTTAAAAAGGAGAACTAGATTAGTTGACATCCAAGGGGAAAACATTTTTTGATCATATTTTGCAAAAATTATGCTTCTTTTAGTAATGTCCTTCACATCATTGAAATACTTATTTTATTACCTTGTCGTCATCGTCAACACAATCATGTCGAGCGTTGTTTTTCGTTGCTAAAAAGAATTCTAGGGGAGTGGCGAACTTCTTTAAAATCAGCCACATTGGAGACACTCGTGCAAGTGTCGTTAGATGGTCCCGCAGTACTGGATTACAATCCCGATAAAGCAGTTATTGCGTGGTGCAACGATTCTATTGTATAGGACAGTGGTTCCCAAACTGTGGGCCATGGCCCACTAGTGGGCCACGAAGACGGTTTCAGAGAGCCACAGAGTTATTTGTAATTGAACTTATACTGTTCCTGTATTGTTAACAATTTCTAGATTTTTTACCGAAAAATTTTAACTGCCATTCTTAAAACTGTCTGCCACGGGGAGGAATTGTTACGTAACAATGAGTTTTTAAGCTTGCATGTGCCAGAAATCGTACTTAAAAACAAGCGTTCTTTATGTCGTGGACTGATAGTTGTGAGGTGCAGAGTAGGGTGACCCAAAAAAAAAAAAATTTTGATTTTTAAACTTTTTCTTGTTTAGACCTCTGCATTATGGTCCAAAATGACACCTTGCCAAGTTTTGTTGAGATTGGTCCACATTTGACGCCCTAGCGGTGGGCCGGTACCCCCCGCCGGGTTAAAATTGGCCAATCTGGCTGTATCTCAGCAACCGGTAGGCCTAGAATGCTCAAACTTGGCTTTAAAGAAGCAGAATGCATGGTTTCCTATCTAACTTCCAGAGGGTTTTGGGGTCTAAACCATTTAGTTTATGAAAAAAATGCAAAAACACATTTTTGACCAAATGTGGCCCCCATAAACGTGTAATATTCAACTTTTAGTTTAATATACAACACTGATTGACTAATGACACAAAATTTAAAATACAAGCAACTTTTGTTTAATCATAGACAAGCTTTATTGCTTTTGCGCTTTGGTTTACCACTTAACTTTCAACCACTGACCACTGTAATTACCCATTAAATAATTCAAGACAGTTTTTTTTTCATTTTTCCTATTAGTTCACCACTTAACATTCCTTAAAAATGATTTTGTAGTTGTGTCCAGCTTTTTGGTGGACAATGACTTCTTGGCCATATCTCAAACTTTGGAATGGTAAGCATGAGTGACTTTGATTGCTTTGTCCAACTCTTTCTCACTACTTGGAGCAGAAGCCCTTTCCTCAACATCAGTGACCATGCCCAAAACTCTCTCAACAACATCATTTGCAGCAGGCATGTTCTGTAGCAGAGTTTTGAACGATGAAAACTCCTCCATGTGGTGCCAAGATCTGGGACTTTCATCAGTCAGACATTGAAACTTGGGAAAAATTCTAATGAGTTCAGAAGAGTCTGGTCCGATCAAGTCCAGCAAGCGAGTGGAGTTTAGAAATGCATTTGAACCAAGTCCTCACCAATAATGGCTCTCTCAGAACTTGATCGAAATGTTTGCATCTTTTGCCACATTCGGACCTTGGTGGATATGCTCACACGATCACTTGCAAAAGCAAACACAACCTGGCGCTCAATGAGGTACCACAGGTGCAGGTTGAGTTTCGTGCGTGTAGTAACAGTCATTTCAAGGAAAAGGTCCAGGTAGCCTAAGTTGCTTCTTTTAGAGGTGAGCTGAATGGCATTTTTGAGAGTGTTCCACATTTCTAAGTCATACGCTGCAGCATTTGTCAAACTTGGGGATGTAAACCAATATTTAACATAAAAAAGTGTTAAAAAAGCAGCCAGTGAATATATATTCCCAAGGCCACAATCTTTTGTAAAAGCTGGATTTTCTAATAACTGCTGCTTGAACAAGGCAATTTGAATGGTATAAATGATCTTCGCCATCATACGTGCTAAACACACTTGGAGCATTGACCGTATAATATTGTATCCACACCGGAAAGTACCATCAAGAAAAAGAATGGACAATTTAGCTAACTTTTTGAAATCTTCTTGTATGTTTATTCCATTTTGAAGCCAACTGAACAAGAAATCTAGAACTGATTCTTTAATTCTATTCAATTTTCTGTTGTTCGTTCGGAAAGTTTCGTAAACTTAAACATTTATATTGTTCACATAAACTTCTGCAAAGCTTTTAAATACAGCTTCA
The DNA here is from genome assembly GCF_918807975.1 of Aplidium turbinatum. NCBI lineage: Eukaryota > Metazoa > Chordata > Ascidiacea > Aplousobranchia > Polyclinidae > Aplidium > Aplidium turbinatum. Next base: position 42,346,590 of record NC_137472.1, on the reverse strand, counting down.
TGTGGTGATTCTGTGTCACCGTAGACTACTGAAGCTGCTCCACCACAAACAAGCTCCATGCTATGATGCCTGCAGGCTAGTTGAAGGATATTGTGTCCTATATGGCTTTGAAATTGAACGGTTACGCCACTTTTCTAACCACTATTTACTGCAGTTGTGTCAAAAACAAGACTCAAGACTATTTTTATGTCGAAATTGACAGCATTCAGTGCTTCAATCACATTTCTTGTTTCATTCTTTGATCCACTTGAGTCCGTGGTGTTTATCACATCAACCAACACTTCTGCCTCATTGTTTAAACATTTCAGTACTACTGCAAGAACTGGCTTCTTTTTTCCAGTATGTTAACGCTTTTTTATGTTAAATATTGGTTTACATCCCAAAGTTTGACCGAATGTGGCAAAAGATGCAAACATTTCGATCAAGTCCTGAGAGAGCCGTTATTGGAAAGGGCTTAGTTCAAATGCATACTATTCAAAACTCCACTCGCTTGCCGGACTTAATCGGACCAGACTCTTTTGAACTCATTAGAGTTTTTCCCAAGTTTCAATGACTGACTCATAAAAGTCCCAGATCTTGGCACCATATGGAGGAGTTTTCATCATTCAAAACTCTGCTACAGAACATGCCTGCTGCAAATGATGTTGTTGAGAGAGTTTTGGGCATGGTCACTGATGTTGAGGAAAGGGCTTCTGCCCCAAGTAATGAGAAAGAGTTGGACAAAGCAATCAAAGTCACTCATGCTTACCGTTCTAAAGTTTGAGATATGGCCAAGAAGTCATTGTCCACCAAAAGCTGGACACAACTACAAAATCATTTTTAAGAAATGTTAAGTGGTAAACTAATAGATAAATGAAAAAAACTGTCTTGAATTATTTAATGGGTAATTATTGTGGTCAGTGGTTGAAAGTTAAGTGGTAAACCAAAGTGCAAAAGCAATAAAGCTTGTCTATGATTAAAAAAAAGTTGCTTGTATTTTAGATTTTGTGTTATCAGTCAATTAGTGTTGTATATTAAACTAAAAGTTGAATATTACACGTTTATGGGGGCCACATTTGGTCAAAAATGTGTTTTTGCATTTTTTTCATAAACTAAATGGTTTTGTTACGGCCAATCTCTGTACAAATCAAACGTCATATAAAACCGTTCAAGTCTACTGAATATTACGTCATGGAAGTTGCTGGAAAGTGTGCCGAAATTGCACCATTGTTCATAGACTTGTTTCAAACCTGTTTGGGCCTGTTTAAACATGAATGCATTGGTTCACTAGCTTTGGACACCTGTTTTGAATTGCGTGACAATTGATTTCACTATTGCGTCACAGTTACTTTCTACGTGAATTTGAGATATTGATATCTTTTCTGATTCATTCGTAAAATGATTGCTTGAAAGTTGGCCGCTCATTTAACTGTTGGCTTAGTGCTTGCTAGCTGGACAAAAGTTCCGTCTTTTATCCAATTAATCTGTATTGTAGTGACAGTTTTTTAGAGGTGTAGGCGTTGCACCTATTTTCGATAGCCTCGGGCTAATTTTACTGGAATACACTTTTGAATAGACGTTTCGAAAGTGTGTTTATTTTTGGGTCATTGCATGCAGACGAACGGATTTGGGAATCTTACGTTACAATTTTCCCACGAAGAGATTATGGTTTACCGCTGTGACCAGGTTTAGACCCCAAAACCCTCTGGAAGTTAGATAGGAAACCATGCATTCTGCTTCTTTAAAGCCAAGTTTGAGCATTCTAGGCTTACCGGTTGCTGAGATACAGCCAGATTGGCCGATTTTGACCCGGCGGGGGGTAGGGGAAGGGAAGGTAATTTGATACGGAAGGTAATTTGATATACCCCCCCTACAGAAATGTACAAAAAATATTAGTCAAAAATATTGTCGTTAGGTGGAAGATCTGTGAAAATAATGCATACAAAAATTGCACCATGCAGCTAACTCGTGCTTTTATGGCATAAAATTGTAAAAGTGTGTTTTTTGAGTATTTTTGTAAAATTTTTAACTCATGATAATTTTCGTCTGGAAAATTAAAGAAAAGTTCCTGAAAGATGAAACCTAACTCATTTGACAGTTCATTGATAAGGCTTCAAGGGCATGTCACGTTTTTTCTGCAATGTGCATCCAAGCATACAAAAATCAGAATTTTATAACTTTTTTTGAAAAAGGTAAATTGATACATGTAGAGAAGGTAAATTGATACAGTATATTAAATTCTTTTTGTGACTGTAATAAATGCTGTTATTGATCTAGTTGATTTAAATAAGCTATTCTTCATTAACAAGACCTGCTACTTTGGGAAACAACTATCATATGGGCTTTCGTAGGTCTACACGCTATATGCTTTCAAAAAATGAGAAAAGCGCGAAGCACCCCCCCTTGAATAAGAACTCCAGCCAATGATCCTTCCCATGTCCATTCCGCTGCAGAAGCTTCGCCGCACACATAGGCCTCAATAGTCATCCTTGCACCCAAGCACGCCAACCACATTTTAAATTTTCATTTATTGCTTTGCTGTCAAAGGGGATTTCTGTATTAGTTTTACTGTATCAAATTACCTTCCGGGTGTATCAATTTACCTTCCATGGAAGGTAAATTGATACATTTGAGTGACGTTTTTAAAATTTCAATTAAAAAAAAAGTAACAAAAATAGAAAAGTGAAAATGTTTTTAAAAAGTGTGTAAGGGATCAGACTTTCATTTCAGCTTAAAATCAATAGTTTGTGTCACGTAATTTTCAGTTAACAGGCAAAAATATTAAAAGTGTATCAAATTACCTTCCCTTCCCCTACCGGCCCACTGCTAGGGCGTCAAATGTGGACCAATCTCAACAAAACTTGGCAAGGTGTCAATTTGGACCATAATGCAGAGGTCTAAACAAGAAAAAGTTTAAAAATCAAAATTTAGTTTTTTTGGGTCACCCTAGTGCAGAGCGAAGAAGAGATTGAATAAAAATTTGCAAATCGAGACATGCTAAACTAAATTACTAAATACTAAATTATTCAATGGCAAGCAAAAGAAAGTATGATGATAGTTACGTTAAATTTGGATTTACTTCGTTAAATGATCATGGAGTCGAAAAGGGACAGTGCGTAGTATGCTACCGCGTCTTAAGCAATGAGTCATTGAGACCGAGTAAATTGAGAAATCACCTGGAAAAAAATCATCCTGAGTTGAAGAATAAAAGCATTGAGTATTTTAAACGACTAGAATCTAGCTGTAAACGTCAACGACTTGACAAAACTGGAAACTTTCAACAAACTGATCAGAAACTTACAGAAGCATCTTTCGTTGTTAGCCAAATTATAGCTAAGCAGAAAAAAGCTCATAATATTGCTGAAACTGTTGTTAAACCGTCTGCACTGGCCATGACGAGAATTGTCCTGGGTGATAAACATGAGAAAAGTCTCAAAGCTATTCCTTTATCCAATAACACAGTAAAGAGACGAACTGCAGCAATGTCAGAAGACATTAAGGACAAGTAATAACTGAAATAAATAAATCTGCTTTTGGTCTATTCGCCATCCAGCTGGATGAGTCTGTCGATGTATCTTCAGTTTCTCAACTTATGGTTTTCGTTCGCTATGCAGTTGACACCTCTGTAAAGGAAGAATTACTCTTCTGCTGTGCTTTGAACACTAGCACAAAAGCATCAGATGTAATGGAAAAAGTCAACCATTTTTTTAATGAAAACGGAATATCCTGAGACAATCTGTGTGGCGTGTGCACTGACGGTGCACCTGCGATGCTTGGTTCCAAAAGTGGATTTAAGGCACTTGTGCAAAAAAAGGCTACTGGCGTTATGTTTACTCATTGTTTCATTCACTGGGAAGCTCTGGCTTCTAAAACTTTACCAAGTGGTCTCCAAGATGTGCTTAACGTTACTATTAAAATAGTAAATTTTGTGAAGAGCAGCGCTTTGCACACTCGTCTATTCAGAAAACTTTGTGAAGACATGGAATCTGATCATAAAAACCTTTTGTTTTACACAAAAGTTCGGTGGCTCTCTAAAGGGAACGTTTTATGCAGAGTGTTTGAGCTCCGCGATGAGTTTGAAATCTATTTAACTGATGTAAAACCTGAGTTAGCATTTCACTTTACCAATGCAAAATTTATTGCTTGTTTGGCATACTTGGTAGATATTTTTCATTCTTTAAACACCCTTAACCTGAAAATGCAAGGAAAAGAAAAAAACATTATTCAGAACGTGGACTTGATCAATGCGTTTGTTGAAAAATTGGCAAACTGGAGACGAAAAGCTCAAAACGGCAATTTTGCCATGTTTAACAACCTGTCTGATATTTACGAGTTAAACGATGAACTAAAGACCAATATTGTTCAACATCTGAAAGAGCTGGAAAGCGAATTCAAGTCATATTTTCCTGAAGTTAGTGCTGATGACCTATCACTTGCAAGAAATCCGTTTCGACTTTCCCCTGAAAATGTGGAAGATGAATTGCAAGACCAATTGATTGAATTGAAAAACGACTCCAGTTGCCGAGATCTATTCGAAACTTTGCCACTCACGGAATTCTGGCTAAGCATGGCATCATCATATCCAGAAATAAGCAAAACTGTACTTAAACAGTTATTGCCTTTCACTTCGACATGGTTATGTGAATCTACCTTTTCAGCGCTAGTATGTATGAAGTCCAAGCAACGCAACGGCCTTGAAGTTGAACATGACATTCGCTGTGCTCTTTCGACAACTGAGCCAAGAATTTCTAAGCTTGTTGCTAAAGCGCAAGAGCACCCTTCCCATTAAAAAATAAATAGCAAAAAGCCATTTTGTTTGTTTTTGTGTTACATGTCATATAGTACAGTAATTAGGTAGTAGAACTTGGCCGATTAGCGTAGTGGTAAGAAACATCGCTATCTGTGCTGGAGGTCTGGGCTTCGATCCTCGGGCCAGTCAAATCAGGCACAGCGTCGCCACTTAGAAAATTGCTAGAGCCTATAGTGCTCGCCCATATACAAGTGTATAGAATATTTTGGGTGGGCCACGAACTTTTTTTGAATCAAAATTTAGGCCACGAAGTAAAAAAGTTTGGGAACCACTGGTATAGGACGTCGCCCAGGCCCAGATTTCAACAACGCTAAGTGATCATTTTAGCATTGTTGCAAGTATAATTCTATTTACTTGTGCTATCGTTATTTTTATTTTGTATTTTGGCCTCCAAGCACGCAGATTTGGCCGCCGAGAAGGAGCTCTAGAAAAAACTGTGTTGCAAACTACTGTGTGCAAACTACTGTGTTGCAAACTACTGTGTTGCAAAATTTTCTGCCGTAAATATTATTATTAGGCTAAAAGCGAATAGCAGAAATTGTTATATTGCAAAATGTGCAGTTGCTTACATGACTTTAAAAGGGCACCATTGCCCCCCTGCCCCTCCATCTGCAGAAAATTTGAGGGCAGGGGGGCATCCGCCCCCCCTGCCCCCCCGCTTCCGGCGCCCCTGTCCACACTCTCCCTCCACAGGTACCTCGACTCCCCAGCCTGGCCATCACGACCTAAGCTGGTGGACTTAACCCTCCGGGTGCATCGTCACCCCATAAATCACGCCGCTCCCCGCCGCCGCGGGGTGTGGCAGGCCGGTTTCCTAAAGTCTTCGACCTGGCTATGTTTGTTTGTACTCTCTCACCGTGTCAATCTTTTGTACCGTGAGCTACTGATGCGAATAAAACAGTTCAACACTTCGACCTGGTTATGTTTGTTTGTGCTTTCTCGTCGTGTCAATCCTTTGTACCTGTGCGCTGTTGATGCGAATAAAACAGTTGAACACTGCAACCGCACCGCCCGGAATTTTTAAGAATGTGAAACGTACACCGAGGTTGCCGCGCAGAAAAGATCTGAAAATAAATCCAAAACTGTAAAAAATATTGTTTTTGAAATTTATATCTGTTAATCTGGCAACACTTTCGTTTTGCAAGTTTTATTTTTTATCTGGCAACGCCATTATTATTTTTCCAGATGCAAAGTGTTGTGTGCAGGCTGCAGGGCTCCCATTCCTGGGTTTTTAAACCCAGATCTGGGTTTTTTGCTACCTGTCTGGGTTTTTAAGTTTTTTTTTTATAAAACGTTGATATCTGGGTTTTTTTCTGCATTTTTAACTTTTCTTAAATATCTATTGATTTTGCGTAAAATTATAGGAATCGCAAGCTGAATTAACCATTCTAAGTAATTATTTTGTTACAAAATATACGTAGCCTATCTAAAATAAATTCTGTCTGATTTGAAAGCTATAAGCTAGTTCCCCCTCGGCCCTCCTGATCACAAATAGTTTCCAATAGTTCCAAATAGTTTCCTAATGCATTCAGTTTCCAGTTTGAGTAGACCTACCGGTAATGGCTTTCAGTCAAGTTCAATTGCAGTTTTACCAGGCTGATCTGCTGAGTGAGTATCACTAGTTTTGGTTCAATTGCTAGTTTTGTGAAAGATTTGTTGATAGGCCATAAAAAGAGCGGGGCAAAATTGTCATACCTGGGAACCTAAAAGAAAATTGGTGAGCGAAGTAATGGAGGGTGTTTGCCATCAACGTTATAAAAAACGACTCCAAGGACAAAAAGACTTGCAGAAAATAACTCTTGTAGAATGAAATGTATTTGAATAGTCGATGGGTAGTACAAAATTTAAAATAGCAGAAAGTGTAGTAGACATCTCGAAGCTTTTCTATTAGCAATTATGAACATCTGGGTTTTTTTTAGCCAATCTGGGTTTTTTTAAGATAAAATCTACGGGTAGGTTTTTTTCAAATTTGTGGATGGGACCCTGGTTGTGTGAAAGGAGTTTTGTTTTCAATCTTATCATTATGAATTATGATATTATTTCATTCAAAGGCAATGCTTTCATTATTTTATGCAGGCATTCAAGTTGAATAAAGTTTTTAGGGTGTGATCGGTTGGTTAGTTTAGGGTGAGTGGCAAGAATAAACATGTTACATACCGTACCGTTTTTGTGTAGCCTAGTGATTTTTTGGATGAAAGCAATTTGTGTGATTATAAGGTGTTCAAAGATATGGTAGGAAGGAAGTCATGTGCATATTACAGAATAAAATGAGATACAGAGAAACATTTCAGTTAGTCTACTTAAAGTATAGAATCCACAAGTTTAGATCTTCCAGTAGGCTATAAAACGATTACGGTACGTGTTGCTTACAATGATTCTTTTAGAATATTGCACAACTTGCCTCGTTATGTCAGTGCCCGTGAATATCAAGTAATGAATAATATAACAACGTTTGATGCTTTATTGACGAAAAACATGTTTTCGTTTATCAACCGAACTTGCATTCACTCTTCAAATCGCTTTATATCAGACCTGATGTCATCTGATTGTTTTTATCGTTCTGAATACTTTCAATTCTTCCAACGCTCATTGTATGTAAATTTGTAACAGTAGATAGCCCATTTAGGCTAGTGAGCTTTTAAACCGACAGCATCCAAAGTGGCTCTCTGTGACCTTTATGCATTTGCAGTTTGTGTATTATTTCGTTGTTTTTGTTTTGGATATGGACAACTTTGTCTGACGCAAATAAATGATAATAATAAGAGGCAATTCAGGTGAGCTATTGATAGTGTAAGATCCACAGGTACTAAATGGTGGCCATCAACATGAATGTGTCCACTTCACAGATTTGCAAATATTTTGCTATTAAAAATAATTCAACAGTTTATTTATCAGTAATGTTATCACAACTTGTGTATGTCTTTGATATATTTTTTAATGTAACTTGTTCTTAAGTTTTGAAATTACTTTTTTTAAAAACTCTGTTTTTTATAAAAAAAAAGACAGTGGCCATTTGACCGGCTCCGGTCTTTTAATTTGAAACACTATTTGACCGGTCATGATGTTTTCTTTTTCAAAGCAAAAGACGAGAGGAGAAGAAAAAATGCGTATATATATATGTTCTAAATTCAACAATTTTATATATTCAACTGAGTCAGTGGCGCGTGCGATCTTTTTCAGGCTAGTGTTCTCTCGAGGGAATGAGTTCAATACTACCCGGAAGCGTTTATTTTTTAACTAAATTTTGACCCGAAGTGACTCAATCGTTAGGCTGCTGCATTTTTGCAGCTCCAAAATACAAGTTTTTGTTTTTAACAGCTTTAAACTTTTCTTAAACTAGGGAAAAAATAAGAGTAGGGTACCGTACTTCCACCGATTGGCAAACACTTTTTTCTAAACATAAAATGGACTTAAAATTAGTCTTTTTTTTCAAAATTTTTTCTCCTAGCCAATGTATGAATTTTTCCAATAATGTGACAAAGTATCATTCTTCAATGCCAACGTTTCATATGATAAAATCTTCATCAACCACTTCTCGGATGGGTTTATGGACAGCTGCACCTTTCACATACAAACATTCCAGACTCAGACAAGAATCTCAGACAAAGCCGACACGGCATATAAAAATGGTTAGGTATCTGAGAAGTTATATATGAACTGTGTTTCGAAAGCTAGTGCAATTTGCCATTACCACAGTGAACTCACAGCATTAGGCTAAAACTGATCTTTAATATCTACATTCTACATTGTGAAGTTATCTGGGAAGTCGTTACACGAAGTGGTTGATGAAGATTTTATCATATGAAACGTTGGCATTGAAGAATGATACTTTGTCACATTATTGGAAAAATTCATACATTGGCTAGGAGAAAAAAATTTGAAAAAAAAGACTATTTTTAAGTCCTTTTTATGTTTAGAAAAAAGTGTTTGCCAATCGGTGGAAGTACGGTACCCTACTCTTATTTTTGCCCTAGTTTAAGAAAAGTTTAAAGCTGTTAAAAACAAAAACTTGTATTTTGGAAATTTTTTTTAGTCCTGGACAATGATCAAAACCTTAATGTTTTTTTTTTAATTTTTATAGAAAAAAAAATATATATATATACCTCAACTACAACACAAGAAACAAGTATTCAGTTAACTTTTTTCCTGTTTTATGCAAAAATGCTTTTCAGCAATAATTTTGAAACACCCTATATTAAACACCTTTATATCAAAAGAGAGGTGGACGACCAGTTGATCCATGAAACGTAATGACATCATATTGTGTTTTGTCACTTTTGGGTTGATTATGTTTGCAAGTAACCTATGCAGGCAGTAATTTTGTTCAACTGTTTTATTCCCATCAATTACGCATACGCATTACGCAATTACTCTGAGACAATTTATATTTATTAAACTACTTTGAATGAAATTAACAATATTATTCATGCTATGCCAGCAAAAACTAGCAGTGGCATCGATGAAATACCATCCATAGTTGTAAAGTCAACCCCAAACAATATACTGCATGCTCTAACTCATATATTTAACTTATCTTTAACGAGTGGAAAATTCATAAATTTATTTAAATTGGGGAAGGCACTGGCGCCGACTTACGGGGTTACGGGATGGCCACGCCACCCCGTAACCGCTGTGGCGGGGTGGCAGCCACCCCGTTTTATAGGTTACACTACTTACTGCAAACAAATGTAATTCGAACGGACGTTTAAATCTTTTTTTGATCATTGGTTTTCGCTTCAAGTCAACGTAAAGCAAGAGGTGAACCAATACAGTACAGTATTGCGAAGAAAATGATTGTTTTTGTCACAAGCATGATACTCGCGTAACATCAATCAAGCTACGTGAAGATTACGCAATACGTGGCTACGAGTTTTTCCTTGTTGTTGTTGCGATCGTTTTATTTGTTGCTTGTCGTGTTACATTTGTTAGGTTTACAATGGAATTTATTAATCAATAAAATACGATCTTTCCATTGCCTCCCCAAAAATTATTTTTGAAAATTTTTAAATTGCTCATAATATCGCTATAAATTATGACAGCTATACAACACTTGGAAATAAAATCATCTCGATGATAGCTCCACCCCCTAAATGAATATCTATTTTCAAATTTCATTAAAAAAAATGCAATTTTCTTAACCTTTTGAGTTTTATTTAAAAAGTGCACTTAGTAAAGTAGCAGTTTTAACGTTCTGCAAATTTACACATTTACATGATTCTATTCGAGGAAAGCTACACCCCCTGCCAATTTCCAATAATAAAAGCAACCTTTTTCAATTACTCAAGATTTTTCATTTTGAATTATATTCCGATTTCAATTGGAGTGTACTGTCATCTACTTCATGCTTTAATTTCTACTTTGTTATCTACTTCATGCAGTAATATTGCGTGTCAAAGCGTGACAAACTGTGAGGCGGGAATTTATTGGTTTGATATAGGAGTTGCTTGTTACGTCATAGAAAAAATTACGAAAAGTCGTCCAGTAAAAGTCTGAGGCGGGAATTTATTGGTCTGACATAGGAGTTGCTTGTTACATCATAGAAAAAATTACGAAAAGTCGTCCAGTAAAAGTTTTCGCCGACATTCCAGTTTTATTCAGCTTATAGATACCACCGAAAAAGCGTTCCAAATTGCAGCCCTCCATTGAGTCATTTTTTGTTGCGTCTAGTCAGGATTTCAGCCAGCATGAAAGTGACCAAACGTCTGAACGAAACGAAAGTGTGCCACTGCCAAAAGGCGTTAGCACGATCAGGGAGGTAGAAGAACCGAGCACGAGCAGGATAATCGCTGTTGAAGGGAGAAGCTATCAAAAATCGTGGGAGAGCGAATTCCCGTGGCTAGAATACGATAGATGCAAAGATAGAGCATTCTGTTCGATTTGCAACTATGTCGCAACTGCTTCATCTATTTGCAAGCAATGAAACAATTTTATTAATGCTTCCAAACGTGGTCTGCATTGTGAAAATATACTTATCGTTGCCTTCTACCACCTGCGAGGCGGAGCGATCGTGTAGTGCACTCAAGGCGCATAAAAACCTACTTGCGATCTACCATGACGCAACAGCGATTGAACCACGTCCTAATTTAAATGTTTATCAAGCGGAAGCTTCACGGTTACAACTTGACCAGTTGATTAACAGTTGGATTGACAGAGCTGCTGTTCGCAAAAATACTTTTGCCAAATGTTAAGTGTCAGAGCAGCAACGTAACAATAAAATTCACGACATACCTCCTGTGCTTTGTTTTAAAGTTGCTTTGTAAATTATCGAGCTCCAAATCAGGTGTGAAAAGACAATGGAATCTACGAAACATGCTTAGTAAAAATCAAACAAAAACATGCAGTTTGAAAGTTTTTAGGTTGCCATATTGTGCTATCCGCCACCCCGTGCAAAAATAAAAGTCGGCGCCTATGGGGGAAGGTGATACCTATCTTTAAAAAGGGTAGCTGCAAAGATTCAAACAACTACAGACCAGTCAGCCTACTACCTATTTTTTCAAAGATATTAGAAAGAATCATGTACAACAGATTATACTCGTTTTTAATTAGACCTAAATTTTTCTATATAACAATAATTTGGTTTCAGGAAAAATCATTCCACAAGCCATGCTGCTTCAATGCTAGTAGAAAGTATCACCAGTATACTCAATGACAACCATCTTGCATTAGGAATCTTTCTTGATTTATCTAAAGCATTTGACACCATTGACCATAAAATATTGCTAGCTAAATTATATCATTTCGGAATAAGAGGCGTGGCCTATGACTGGTTCATGAGTTACCTGAGTAATAGAAAACAAAGAGTGGTTTTCAATGGCACACTATCTTCTAATGTTAACAACAGATCTTTGGATGTCCTACAAGGGTCTATCTTAGGCCCTCTTCTATTCCTGATTTATGTAAATGACTTTCCTAACTGCCTTCAACACGGAACTGCAATTATGTTTGCAGATGACACCACCATTATATATAAAAATAAAACCGTTTCTACTGTATATGATATGGCAAATCAAGAGCTTGTATGCATAGATCAATGGCTATCAACAAATTGATTGTCTCTAAATGTCACCAAAACCAAACATATATTATTTTCAAGTCAAGGAAGCAAGACACTATCATGCAACCCACCCTTAAATATTCGAAAAAACAACATAGAACAAGTTGCCTCAATAAAGTTTCTGGGAATAATTGTAAACGAGCATTTGTCATGGAAATCTCATATGGAAATCTTGCTTCAAAAAATAAGATCAACACTCTGCGTGACAAAAAAAATTAAGCCTTTCCTAAACAAACAAGCACTTCTCTCCATTTACCATTCTCTAGTTGAGAGTCAGATATTATATTGTATCTCAACATGGTGTCATGAAAACAAAACTACATTGCAAAAGCTGCAACATACATGCAATAACTTTCTTCGTATTGTATTTGACATTGACCGCAGAGAAAGCATAAAAGGTGTAATGGAACTCAATAATTTAAAATCAATTAACCACATAAAAAATACAGAGATTGTAACTTTCATGTTTAAATATTCAAAAAAGCTACTTCCCACAACATTCAATGATGTAGCCTAACAGCAAGAAGTATATAATTCTCCTTATATTCCGATATATTGCAGAATTAACACTTGCAAACAATCAATACGGTACATGGGGCCAACAGTTTGGAACAAGCTTCCCCCTACTATTAGAAATGAATGCAAAACTGTAAAAGGCTTTAAATCAAAAATGAACAAGCTAAATCTTCCTTGAAATAATCCTATCTAAGTATTACATGCACCAAACTTACTAATACATATATATATAATTTACATATATATATATTTTTTTTTTTGCCCAGAAATGATAGGCCAATGTGTGTAGATTTATTAGCAAAATAGTAAAGTTGTAAGTACTCCTACTGGCCTTCTGGTTCTTGTGTTTTTTTGTCTACAGAAGTTCTACAGAGTCTGCAGAAGTTTTTTCATCCTCTTCGACCAATCGCCATCGTTCAGTGAAGCGGTGGCCATGTGCTCCAACCAGTTGTTTTATATCCATATCTTGGACTGGATCGTCATGCAATTGTCTGATTGTTTATCTATTTTTCTAACATGCCAAATTGGATTTTTTTTTTCACTTTTGTTATGGTTTAACGTGTAAAACATCCGGTAACCCAAATTTATCATATTACTGTGACATGCCACTACTAGTACTACATCCCAGCTGGCGATGACTGTCGTTTTTGCATTAATTCAACGTTTGCTAACGTTGGATCAGTGTGGAGGTGACGAGTTTAGCTGACTGGGGTCTAAAATTATCGCTTTATCAACGCAACTTTTATCAAAGCACGCTTGATATCTTCAAGACATAACTTCCCTGGGTAATGTGGGTATAATTGAATTTCCGCAAGATGATGATGTTGTTTTTGCTAGTTTGTTTTATTTGTTTTTGTCATTGTTTTCATGTCGTCAAGTTATAGCTTATCTATTTTGTGAGTCGTGCAAGGCCTATGGTGCGTTGTGCTTGAAATGGCTTTGCCCGACGCCCGTGGTAGGATTTCTTTGTGGGGTTTTCTTTGCCTGCCTTGCTCTTCTTTGGTATGAGCTAAACGCATCAAGACGTGTTCCCCTTACGACCATCAGCACTCTTGATAACGCACCATGGCCGATCTTCATAGCAACTGTCCATACAAATCTTAAATATATCAGCTAAAGCTATGTGGGCTAATAAAGCTATAGCCTAAATATATGTTGTTTTTGTAACATTTTCTTTTTTTATTTTCCCTTTATATCTTAAATTTTTCTGAAGGTGTTGCAACCGTGCCAAATTTCTTTCAACTCAATAACTTACTTCGGTCTCAAGCACGGTTTAACGTTCGCGTTTTGTCGCTTCTACCCTTTTCTCGACCTTTGCTATGTTGACATGTATTGTTTTGATATGATGGTCAGAAATAAAAACAACTGAACTGAACGCATGTTTACAAAAGATTGGATGCCACTGATGTCGTCCCACGTCGATGTCATTCCTTGAAAGCAGTGTTGCCAGATGTTTCACTTTTTTGTCCATTTGAATGTAGGAAAAAATTAGGTGATTTGAAACGATCTTTTTCAAGTCGAAACAAAATTTTTGCCACCTTTTCCTTTTTTTTAACAAACACTTGAAAAAAAAACAATTAGCCTAGAAATTCATTTTTATTTTTACAATGTAATTGAACAAAATCAGAGACTTTTAAAAATGGTAGCCCAACAAATTGATTGTTTTTTTTTGTTTGTTCTTCAACTAATCCCACAAGTTGTACCAAACTGAGAGAATAACGTAACAAACACCACAATAAATATTGAAAGTGGAATAGCTTACTTTTGCAATTCTGCTTTTGTGGCCTACACTTCAGCAAAAAGGCGTATTCCCAGCGAATATCAAGTCTTTTCAGCAGCGTTATTCATAATCACTCACTGGCAACGACATGGGCATTGACGCTCAACCTGGAATTCAACAGCCTGCCGCATATGAAGCTTTTTTTTTGGCGACGTAAATAATTCCGTGTCCCAATGTATGAGAGGACGACATCGGGGATACGACCCCAAAAGATTGATCACAACTTGTGTGACAAAGGGATTATTGCCTTAAAGTATCACTATATATACAATATACTGTGTTTAAACAGTTATTATTTTATAAACTTTATAGTCATAGTGTAAATTCAGTATTTATCTGGTTCAATGGCAGCTGAGGAAAGCACATCTGATCCAAATCATCGGAACACAAAGCATGGACCGGTGAGCAATATCTTTCATCAATTGTTTATAAATTCACTATTGTATTGAACTGGTTGTTAAAATGAACAAAAATTATGCTTGAGAAAAATGTTTTGCCACTTTTATTGTCACTCGGTCAATGGGCATTGGAGCCCAAATATCTGCTCTATTTTCAAGATCTCTGCTCCCCCAAGAGTCAACTGAAATCAAGACACCCATTTGTGCCAGCTGCTTAACTGGTGATCAACGCAGCTGATGGACAAGACATCTAGCTCTGCAGCTGATTGGGCAGACCATAAATGGAACTCTCAAGGAAAGTCAAGCACCACCAGACTCCATTCATTTATTCCTGATGCCGACACTCCTCCCACTAGCCTGACGCTACAAAGACAGGCGTGGGTGTGCCTTAACTGTCTCCCTACGGGCTCAGGCTTTTCGCTCAACCATGCACCAATGGGAAATAGCTTTTTCTTCTACTTGTAAATGTGGTGCTGAGGAACAAACTGCAGACCACATAATCAACGATTGCACCATCTTTAAGCCACCTAATGGAGTGGAAGGTCTGCGTGTCTTAGATAATGAAATTAAAGACTGGCTGCTCTCTAGTAGCTTTTCAGCTCAGTCCGAGAAGATCGTAAGTCTGGGGTGGTAAAAGCATTGACTCTCGACCCCAGAGACTCACACAAAGATGACGACATAGAATTAAAAGTTTATGCTTGTATAATGTATGTATATTGACTATTGTGTATATATTGTTCTCTAGCTGCTACGTAATGGAGAGGTATATAGTGCTCTTGAAGTGTGTTCAACTGTCTGTGCTGAAGGTTCAAAGCTCAGCTTCAAATGGACTATAATTACAATTGGTTGATTTTCTAATGCAATTAAACTAAGCGTATTTGCAGTTATTTCTTGGTGATTTGCCAAATGGCTTCTTGCAAGTTTCGGCTCCGGGTCAAACACAAGTAGCAAGAGATGAACTCATTGCTCATCAAATTGCAAGGCAGCAGGTTCAGCAACAGACCATGATGCAGCAATCTGTCTATGTTTCCGAGCGTCTATTTGTTTCAGTCATGGAGGTATTGTATATCATGTTGACAAATCTTTCACATTTTTCTGTTCTTGCTTTGTCCTATGCCATGTATATCGGTACACGACATCTGGGCGAGCCCAAGTGGCGACGGTAGCGAAAGTTTAGCTGTTCGGAACAGTGGTGAGTTGGTGACCTATATAATTTATCTAGTTGCTTTGCGGCGTCATGGTTTATCGTGAAGCTTAAGAAAAACCCCTCAGAAAAGAGACAGACAAATGGCCAGAAAGTGGTTGACGTCAGTTGTGAACGCTCCCCAACCGTTATCGAAACTTGGCATTCGCAATACCGATGCTGATGATGATGATCTTCATTTATTAACTTGTATGGGAGTTTTGTTACCTACATAAATTGTAAATAAACAATCAAACACTGCCATCACCATCTAGGCGAAACTGAACAAGAATTATGGAATGGTCAGAATGGATCCATACTGCCGTGTCCGCATCAACCACAATGTTTATGATACCGACATCGATACTAACGGAGCTAAGAATCCTCACTGGACAAAATCAATATCAGTTCCTTATTCAGAACAAATAAAAACTATATATTTAGAAGTTTTTGATGCGGTAAGATGGAAAGATGTTATGTACTTTTTAGCTTTGTAAATACGCAAAAGCTTATATCAGTGATACTAAATAACATTTTTCAAAGTGTTCTCTAGAACAGGGGTCCGCAAATAGTGGGTCGCGACCCAAATTTGGGTCACGAGACTATCCACAGTGGGTCACAAAACGGTTTAAACTTATTATAAATATAACTTGTATGGCAAAAATAAATATAATTATATAGTCATTAATGTGCTGAGTTTCGTACAATTTGGTACAAGAAAATTTATACTTTCGATTGTAGTACAGTCGTTAAGCCCACGGTTATAAAGCCTGGAAGACACCTTGAGCCAGGGCATGAAAACTCTCAGCTTATCTCCAAAACTGGCGACTGAAAGTCAGCAAAACAAAAACTTTGGCAGCAGCTTTCCACCTCCACAATCAGGAATCTGATCGTGAGCTACATGCTCAGAACAATGAAAAACCTCTGTCCTTCTGCCCGAACTAAAATATCTTGGGGTGACACTAGACAGATCGCTCACATACCACCACCATTTGGTGTCAGTGCGCAAAAAACTGACATCCCGCGCTGCGCTACTCAAGCGCCTGGCAGGCTCCAGCTATAGGGGGGAGAGGGCTGACACTATAGCAGCCTTAGCCCTTGTCTACTCTTCAGCAGAGTACTGTGCACCTGTTTGGTGCTGCAGTGCTCACTACCACAACATCGACACTGTCATAAAAAGCGCCCTTCGAACAGTGACCGGATGCCTGCGTCCCATACCTTTGGACAATATCCCCATTCTCGCTGGTATCCAATCTTCTGAGCTTCGTCGCGAAGAATCCACTCTGTCTCTCGCAAGATCTCTGCTCTCCCAAACGAGCACCCTCAATCCCCATCGACTGAAATCAAGACACCCATTCGTGCCAGCCGCTCAACTTCTGATCAACGAAGCTGATGAACAAGACATCTCTGCGGCTTATAGCCGCAGACTGTAAATGGAATTCTGAAGGGAAGTCAAGTACCACCAGACTCCATTTGTTCATCCCCGACGCAACACACGCCCCATCGGCCTGACACTACCAAGACAGGCATGAGTTCGCCTCAACCGTCTTCATATGGGCGTCGGGCTTTCCGCTCAACCATGCACCAATGGGGAATGGCCTGTGAATGTGGTGCCGAGGAACAGACCGCAGACCACATCATCAATGACTGTACGATCTTCAAGCCACCTAATGGAGTGGAAGGTCTACGTGCCATTGATTATGAAATCAAAGACTGGCTGCTGCCCTCTAGTAGCCTTCCAGTGTAGTCCGGGAACATCGTGAGTCTTGGGTAGTAAAAGGATAGAGTAGACCCTCGGCCCCAGAGGCCTGTACGTCGACGACGATGCCCACGAGTAATAGGTCCACCCGCTTATTAAGACCAATTTGGTCCGTTTCGGAATTACTGAAGGTGTAGAAGTGGTAGAAAATTGTCCCCAGCTTAATAAGCCAAAATCGTCCGGTCCCGATGTGGGCTTAATAAGCGGGGACGACCGTATTGAAATTGATACTAATCTGCAAAGTGTTTTGCGCAAAATTACATACTTCCTGAACATTTGGGTCGCAAAGATTTCG
Source organism: Aplidium turbinatum (assembly GCF_918807975.1). Classification (NCBI taxonomy): domain Eukaryota; kingdom Metazoa; phylum Chordata; class Ascidiacea; order Aplousobranchia; family Polyclinidae; genus Aplidium; species Aplidium turbinatum. The sequence goes on along the minus strand of NC_137472.1, from coordinate 42,328,816 downwards.
AACGATTGTTTTTTGGGTCGCGCCAAAAAGTATTTGCGGACCCCTGCTCTAGAAGAACATCACTATTTCATAAATTTTCGTAGTAATTTGTATTCAGTAGTTTTCTAAATTTTGTAAAAACTAGTGGATAAAAACTTTGTTGGGTCAACATGAACATACATGATCGGACTTGTTGCTACACTTAAATAGAACAATACAGCATGCACTGAAACGTTAATTCGCCAAACATGCCATAGTGTGGCATGGTGTTAATATTTCACGTAACCTAAACAGTAACAATTGTGATTTTTTTTTATTTAAGAACGTTCTTGTTCATTTTACTAACGTGCTATTGTTTTGTAGTTTTGCATAATTAATATAAAACTGTCGAAAACTTGTAGTTTAAATTCCATTAATTAGCTACGTGGGAGGCGACCAGATACAATTACAAAACTTAAATTTATTCATCTTTCAAATACACAGCGAGCATTGAGTTCAGACAGTCGTATAGCTTGGGTTGACATCACCCTCCCACCCACAGTGAAGGATGGAGAGCCAGTTGATGATTGGTGGCCTCTAAATGGAAAGCTGGGCGAGGAACAGGAAGGAACGTTACATGTAGTGATCTCCAAAAAGGTAATATAAAGGCTCAATGAGACTGACTTCTTTGCCTAATTTAGTGAAAACTTTAATAATTATAGGACGGAAACACGATTTTTAGCACTGTCAGTGATTACGTAGAGGTAGAGCGAGTGTTTATTGATCTAAAACTCGAAAAAAAAAAGACTTTATTAATCAAGCGAAAATTTGACTGAGTGAATTGAAATCCTCAATAGAACATATTAGTCTAGTCTGATTGCTGTATAAGTAGGTAACTATCTCCATTCTCCACCCACAATGAACATCACGTTTACCAAGAACAAGATTGAAATGTAATGTTTCACATTTTCGGCATTAAAGTTTCTGTCCTTCGCCACAAGTTTGGAAGGCATCAAAAAACTTCTTTCTACAGAAGCAGACGTGGGTTGACAGTGCTGGAGTAAATTGTACACATCTGATGAAATATCTGGTCTTTCCATGTTGATTTTTCTAGAAGTGTCATTGTTGTGCAGTTTTTTAGTGTAGCGACCGCTTTTTTAAGGTGCATTTCTAGACCGTAAATCAGCCACATTTTACATTGATTCAACGTCTGCAGAAACGACTAATGTGCTATCTGGATTGGCCCTTTTCATCATTTTGTGTGATTAGAACAGTATTGCACAAACGGTTAATGTGACGTAGCCACCTGCACTAAGAGTCACAGGTTGGCATGGATTATTTTCCTACCATATTATCTTTTCAGAAAGTACAGCAAAAGTTTGACCGCCCCGTGATGCCACCTGGTGGATTTCCTCAACCAATGATTTATGCGACTCCTCAATATTATCCCCAAGTAGCAGGTAACTAAAAGTGAAACATGATTAAATTTTGAATCATGTAATAAAACTCAAATAAGGCGAATGATTATTGTAGAAACAGCACTTGCAGGAATTGCATCAGGTACAAATCAATGTTCAATCACACTTAAAGGCGTGTCTGAAGGAGTGAAGGTGGACACGAAGATTGGCTTCCTTGCCTTCCCGCCCACTTAAACTAAATCTTCAACCACCAGGTGTAATCCTGGATAGGACAAAAAAAGGAACTTTGTGATCTATGAAAACTTACTTATACATGTCGGTTCGTGAAATTTTAAGCCTGATTGTATTAACGTTAAAAACTTTTCAGGTGCTCCAAACTATTATCCACCACCCAACCAGCAAGGTACAGCGGCTATGCAACAAGGTGTTCCTCCGCAGCAACCCCAAGCTGTTCCTGTTCCAGCAGGCCCTTTGTTTACGGATGCAGTAAGTGTTTGCAGGATTTATTTCAGCATGAAAAGCCATGGAACTGACATTGGGTAGCGTGGTTCAAGGGAATGTTATGCTTTCTGCCGAATTGCTACGGATTACCGTCCTGCAACTTGCTTAAACATTGCTTATCAATTCTTGAGTTTGGAATTGAGGTCACGTTTTTCCTTAAACGGAAAAAAAATTCAATGTATTTTGGAAGCGAAACAGTGGCAACAAAGCCACATTGCCACGGCATAGCAAGTGGTTCATTTCGCAAATGGCAGTGCAAGAAGATTTTGTTAATCATTGCATAGAGAAAAGAAGTGACTGTCATTTGATACTTTTTGGTTTCAAAAGAAGTGCATAATTCATAAAATGCTCGCTCTTGTTTATCTTTAAAGCTTGTTTCTAGATTTAAAATGAAAACCATAAACAGACATAACTCAGCAACAACACTACATTTAACATTATAAAAACAAAAAACAAAAAGCGAACGTTTTCGGCTAGTCATATAGCCCTTTTCAAGCCTATAAGAAAATACATTATTAAAAGAAATGCTAAAGAATCATATAGTATCACAGCAAAAATATGGTCAAAGCTAAACATTTGAGAAACTGCCTCGCTCACACAAAATGATAACTGAAAATTACACAGCACAACGGGTCAAGTATTTCAGAGGTAAAATTAATTGATTGTTCAGACAAGGACTCAGGCAGATTACGCAAGAAAGACAGAAGCACAAGAGATAGTGGCACAAAACAAAGTAAATGCGAGAAACACAAGACGTGATAATTCAATCAAAAAACTGCTAAAAGGTAAGAAGCTCCGCAAGCAAATAATTGCCTGTTGAGCCCTGGGTTTAAAGATTTGATGATCAATGCCTCGTGAATCTTGGTGTCGAATTCGGACAAACACTTAAGAACAATTTTGAAAGACTGCAAAGACGGTTTATTGTTAGAGCACGATTGGCAGTTTCTAATATGGTCTTTAATTGCACTGTTTTTATTAAAATTAGCTAAATTCAAATGCTCTCCCACTCTCGTCACCAAATGTCGTGTGGTCATACCAACGTATGACGATATGACCACACGACATTTGGTGACGAGAGTGGGAGAGCATTTGAATTTAGCTAATTTTAATAAAAACAGTGCAATTAAAGACCATATTAGAAACTGCCAATCGTGCTCTAACAATAAACCGTCTTTGCAGTCTTTCAAAATTGTTCGTAAGTGTTTGTCCGAATTCGACACCAAGATTCACGAGGCATTTGGTGACGAGAGTGGGAGAGCATTTGAATTTAGCTAATTTTAATAAAAACAGTGCAATTAAAGACCATATTAGAAACTGCCAATCGTGCTCTAACAATAAACCGTCTTTGCAGTCTTTCAAAATTGTTCGTAAGTGTTTGTCCGAATTCGACACCAAGATTCACGAGGCATTGATCATCAAATCTTTAAACCCAGGGCTCAACAGGCAATTATTTGCTTGCGGAGCTTCTTACCTTTTAGCAGTTTTTTGATTGAATTATCACGTCTTGTGTTTCTCGCATTTACTTTGTTTTGTGCCACTATCTCTTGTGCTTCTGTCTTTCTTGCGTAATCTGCCTGAGTCCTTGTCTGAACAATCAATTAATTTTACCTCTGAAATACTTGACCCGTTGTGCTGTGTAATTTTCAGTTATCATTTTGTGTGAGCGAGGCAGTTTCTCAAATGTTTAGCTTTGACCATATTTTTGCTGTGATACTATATGATTCTTTAGCATTTCTTTTAATAATGTATTTTCTTATAGGCTTGAAAAGGGCTATATGACTAGCCGAAAACGTTCGCTTTTTGTTTTTTGTTTTTATAATGTTAAATGTAGTGTTGTTGCTGAGTTATGTCTGTTTATGGTTTAAAAGAGTTACCTCTCTACCCAAATTGTATAATAAAATGAAAACGTTAACTGCTTGACGTGCAGTGCCAACACTTCTTTGTTCAGAACAAATTGCATTAAAATGTTTTTAAATCAGTGCAAGAAATGTCAAGTTTTAAAAAAGAGTTTTGTTTATTTTCTGTAGGACGTCGCTCAATTGAAAGAGCTCTTTCCTGCCATGGAAGATGACGCCATTCGCACCGTGCTGGAGGCGAGCAGAGGAAACAAAGACGCAGCTATTAACTCTCTGCTCAGTATGTGATAATTGCTTGCCATCTGGTTAAAGTTGGTCAACTGGAATGCAACTCTATTGTCCTCTTGACATTCTAAGCACAATAAACACCTCTTCATTATGAACCCTTCGTCTCTTCCTTGACGAAAGATTTGGTTCATCACCTCCAAAACGATGACACAGGCTCTGTTCAGCTTTGACGATTTAAAATATTTTGATTTATGCCAATTGACGTTTGTTCAGATCAGCGTGGTTGAACAGTTTCGATTTTTTAAACCCGTTTTGCTTAAAAGTTTTTTTCGTTACTTGTGTTATGTTATTTTCAAGATGCGTTTTGTAAATTCTTGATCATGTGATCAGAGTTTCGGCATAAGAGCTGTTTATGTGAGTTCTTTCACCAAGAAAGATAGTTTTACATATTTGTCTTAGAACGTTGCTACAGCAAGTGACGATTGAAATGCCGCTACCGTGTTGCTGCACTGCGGCTCATACGTTTGCAAGATAGCTGCTTCGCTTATTTAAGATTAATTTTTTAACACGTGCTTTTAAATTATTAAGTAACTTCCAGCAAAGGAATCTGTAAATGGTAATTTCAATATGCAACATTTTGGTAGATTTTGTTTTGCCAAGTCTCAGAAAATGATTGATTCGCAACAAAAACTGCCAATTTTTATAATCTTCATTCTTCACTGAGTTACTTCTTAGACGAACGCATATTACAAGTGAATTTTAGATCAACAAGGGCGACTTGCACTCATTTTTCAACGCTTGTATATTTCTGTTATAGCTTAGTTTTATTCCGTGTTGGAAATCCCTCAAGGATTAGCGCACTCACGAATGTCGATCCGTTGACTTAACCTTGTTTCGACAATTGCATGCATGTGGTCTCTTTTACTGACCCTAATTTTAATTTCGCTTAACGTATTTCTGTGCTAATTTCAATAATCAGCTTTGTTTTTGTTGCCTGTGGACGAGTGGTGAGAGCTCCTGTGCTGTGCTCGAAAGGACCCCGGTTCGACACCGAGTGTACGAAGGTGTGTCTTTGCAAGACAGCAGGGGACATGCTTGAAAGTGGACATTGAATTCGCTACTTTCCCAATTCAAACCACCTGGTGTTAGGGCGGGTACAACCAGCGTTATTTTTACACAAATGCGATTGCTTTTTGAGTGTTTACGAAGCAACCGCACAGTGCAATTGACTGGTATATATGAGTATTGAGCAGTGTAGCATGAAGTTGGATTTTTGTACCCAATAGTCTTTGTTGAGCATCCAATGCATGGTAAATTATTGATTTTTTGGAGATAAGAGTGAAATTCTGTTGTATTGTTTTTAATCATTTAATTGTTGCCAAGCTTGATATGGTTAATTATTGTTCAAAACACTTAATGGTAGCGCTACCGTAGAGTTATATACTGTATATTCGTGAGCAGTTAACCTCAAAGTTAAACAGCAATATAATTACAGTAAAATTTATCTATCCGTCTTCGTTCCTCACCTTTTTATCCGTCACAGCAGAATTCCTCTCTTTTGCGTAAATTCCAGTTCGTTTCATCTGCCACCGCCGTCTGATAGGTGATTTGCGGATTTGATTCACTTTTTTCAAGCAAAAGAGTCGCGGCATTATTCTTTACTGCAGCATGCATAGCTTCCGCGTGTGAGATTCCACACAAATATGAGGATCGTATTAAGTTACAAGGCAACCTTACTGCAGACTTTGCGAACACAAAGTGCGAAGTGCCAACTACCTTAAGATACGGCAAAAGATATTTCAAACCTATGAATGGATCAAGAATTAAGATGTTAATTGTAAGTGGAGACGAATGGAAGAATGATGGAACAGAGCTTAAGTGCTAAAAAACACATTTGCAATGAATTGTTTGTAGCCTACTACAAAGTTACAGCAAATCAATGCTAAAGTTAGCAAATAGGGGAGACCGGGGCTAAAAGTAACAGGGGTAAGTTGTAACACTATCATTTTCTCCCCAACTAAACAGAAAAATATATTTTTCTTTTGCGCCCTCTATCAAGTGTATTGTAACTAAGTTACAGAGAAACCCTCGTTTCAATATCTCTCCGTACAGTTGAGTTATAACGAAAAGCATTTTTTGCCTACTGAAAGTAAAATTTTAGAAAAATAAACTTGTAGTTACTACGACAAGAAAAAGTAAGCTAGAGGGCTGGTCTTTTTTTTTTGATATAACTATTTACTTAGGTATTTAAAAAATTAAAGATGACCAAAAATATGTGGCATTTTGTTGGTGAAATATCGAACAGTTTATGGCTAACTGCTAATGGGGCAAGATGTAACAAGAGCTGTGTTATGTGAAGAGAGGGGCGTTCTTCCCGGCTATCAGCACAAGGCTGAGCACTCGCTAGTGCAGCGAGCGGATTCTTGCTACAAATCGGCTGCCGAGAAACATATCGTTGATTGGAAAGTCTGAATGGCTTGCGTGGAAGCTACACCGTTATGGTTAGCGAATCGCAGCTGCTCGCTGTACTAGCGAGTGCTCAGCCTTGTGCTGATAGCCGGGAAGAACGCCCCTCTCTTCACATGTCCTCTGCCCTGGCGCCTGCTGGTTTTGTTGGCTCTTTCTTTGTTTCCACAAAGATAAGAGTTAAACTGACTGGTAAAGCGGTGGTCGAATATCATTGTACCCTAACCCTAACTCTTCTCCAGTGAGTATGTATTACAATCCCACCTATATTTTTTGTTTCTATTGATTAATCGAGCCTCTGCTCCACATTTTTATTTGAATTTTGTTTGCCACGAGAACCAAATTATCCTTAAATGGTTGACTCTCTTCCTCGTGGTAGACCCCAATTATATCCGCTCTGCCTACTGGCAGACCGGGTATAAGAGTCAAGTACCTGCGCCGAGGTCGCGTGAGGGAGACGTGGGCGCCGCCCGGCGGTCAATTACTGCCGGTTCCAGCGTCCACACGCGACGGGTCGCCCGGCCCGTCGCAGGCCATCTTTCTGGGCAATGCAGAAAGAGCCTGTCTCCCTGGCCCGCTCCGCCATTCTAAATTTGCGGACGGGTCATGTAACGTTTTCGATCCACACTCTCCCTCCACAGGTACCTCGACTCCCCAGCCTGGCCCCCGCGACCTAAGCTGGTGGACTTACCCCTCCGGGTGCATCGTCACCCCTAAATCACGCCGCTCCCCGCCGCCGCGGGGTGTGGCAGGCCGGTTTTCTAAAGTCTTCGACCTGGCTATGTTTGTTTGTGCTCTCTCGCCGTGTCAATTATTTGTACCCGTGCGCTGTTGATGCAAATAAAACAGTTTAACACTAGTGGTGCGATACTGACGAGCCCAGCCTCATGGGCGAAACACGGTGTCTATCGCTGTCAATTCTTGCTACAAATCGGCTGCCGAGAAACAAGAGCTGTGTTATGTTCTTTGGCATTAAATGAACTATGATTACTTGGTAACTATTACAATTATGCGTAATTATAAAAAAAAGTGAACGTGGGAAGATTCCACCTGCTGTGTCAAAACGTGCTGCTGAGGAAGCCATCACTGGAAATGAGTCTATTCGAAAAATTGCCAAAGATTAGCCTACAACATATGCCATGTGACTTTGTACAGACTGGTTAAGAAAGTTAAAGGTAAATTTAACTTGCCTACCTAAGATAGCTTACTGATTGTAAGAAAAAACATTGAACACCTGTAGGCCTATGTCTACTCCAAGTGAGGATGTTTCTACTGATCAACCTTCAGTTGCAACACCTTCTACTTCTCTTCGTTCAAGTGAAACATCGAGTCCTTCTGTTTCTTTGAGTGCTGGTTCAGCAGTGTTTTCTCCTATCCAAGTAATGGGAGGATTGCCTAAGGCTGCACCTACAAAAGTTGGGGCAAAGAAACGCAAAACTAAGCAGTCTGCAATCTTGACAGACACACCGGAAAAAGAGAAGCTTGAAGAAGAGCAACATGCTTCCAAATCTAAGCACACAAAGAAGCGAAAGCTTACTTTTGAAAAGAAACAAGGCTGCTCGAAGAAAACCGAATGGTATTGTTTGGTGTGCTCCGAAGCGTATTCGAACAGTAGACCGGGAGAAAACTGGGTCAGGTGTGAAAAGTGCCATGGTTGGTCGCATTCTTAATGTACCAAGGGTTTGCCAAAGTATTATTGTCACTTTTGTTAGGAGTAAAAAAAAATTTGAATTTTTGTAATGCCTATTACATGGTGTGCAGTTTTGCTTCAGTGTGTACCTTCTGGTGAACATTTTCTGACCTTGAGGAGTGAATAAACCTTTCTTGAGCAAAAGTGAATGTTCAGTAAAGTGTTTGCTATTTATTAGCAGCAAAAATATTCTGTTACAACTTGCCCCTGCCCGTATTACAACTTGCCCCAGATCCGGGGAAAGTTGTAACGCCCGATTGAAGTTTTTCTAGGCCAATTTTCTCAAAATTCTTAATACATATCACAGGGCCTTAGGTGGAATAATATGCGTAAATAGTCTACCTATACAACTAATCTCCAAAAAATTCGTTCAGACTTGTTTTTACAGACATATAATAAATAATTCAAAAAATGTTACAATTAGCCCCGGTCTCCCCTACTTTTAATATCCTAAGAATTTCCCTCAAATGGTACGTCGTACATTACGTAGCCTAACAGCAGAGACAATATGCTTCGAATAAACATGCATACCGTACTGCGTAGGCTACGATTCGTTACAAAGTTTATCTTAATTAGCCTACTTTGTAGCCTATTTGCCTATTTCGTCACTATTACAGTACTAATCTGTTACAGTACAGTATGCAAATTGTAGGCTACTGCAAAAGCAACATTGTGTCGTAGGGGGAATCACCACACTTACGTTTTCATGTTTCTGGCGATTATTTTGTTTTACGGATTCTCGGTCTTTTGTTGTGTTACGACTTCTCGAGCAGCAGCAGCACGCTCACTCAACGTGGGGTTTGAGATCCACCATGCGCAGTTAAAACAGTTGACATCCAATGCAGTTTTAAAACAAATTTCAAGTTTTAAAGCAGACTTTCATGCTGTTGAACTTGAAACCCACTCTGAAAATATAATCTTTACAACGTTCGTTAAAAAGTGATCACCACCAGTGGTGGAACTCCTTGCCAAGTTTATTTCAAACCATGAACAGATTTGCAATAGTTTGTTAAAGTTGTTTAGTCGTTCATATTCGTGTGATTTCTTATTTTAGCATTTGAATTTTATACAATCAAACGCACAGAATCGTCGCAGCTCAGGAGTGCTGCATGTGTGAACCAAAAACTACGTATTACCAGGCAAAAATGATAAGACTTGTAGAGAAGATACGGCAACCAGTAAGTTATAACATGTAGCCTAATTACATTTATGACTTATTCTTTTGTTTTTCAAGAATTAAGGTCTCTTTTGTGACCCATGCAATAAAAAAGGTTTTCTATCCTTAGCCTATAACTTAATTTTTAAATAAAGAAGAAACAATATTACTTTCAGATATAGCTTAATTGATTCCGATTCTGACAAAAGTTATTTAAGAAGTGCAAAAGCGTTGGCGGTAAAAATTGTTCTAGTTTGACAATACTATGTAGTCAAAGTTTGGCTCTACAGTATCACATCATGCTAGTGTGCAGAAACTGCAATGTTTCGTTTGTAAGGTTGTGCGCAATGACTCAATGAAACCTTCGGATCTAAAAAAAGTGGAAACTAGTAGGCTATTTCAAAAGCACCAAAAATAGATTGACCAAGGCCTCGTGGTTGTATTTGCCTTCACTTTTGAAATTGTTTGGACATTCATTCATTCATAGCTTGTCACGTCAGAGTCGGAGCCTGGTAAGAGTGTGCGCGAACGGGCTACTTGTTCACTTTTCTTTCTTCGGTCTCAGTTTTCAACGCCTTGCAAAATGAAGAGAAACAATAATTGTGCACTTTTGTTTTATTAATTCAGTTTCTTCTCTCTAGTGATAAGCAAAAAATACATAACCGTCCTGTAACTCAACCAACTAAAAACTCATGAATTTTTCTCAACGTAGTCAAAAAATGAAACGTGTAACTTACAAAAAATGTGAGATCATCTGAAGGCAAGCGCGAGACTAATTTAGTTTCTCGCGCGGGCTTGCGGGGATTGAAGCCAAACGTCACACCAGCCCTCCCCCAGATGAACCATGTGATTTTCCAAACAAAAATGGTGAATCGACAAAAGATGAATGATGTACAAAATAATGCAATACATAAAAAAGCGACAATAACATAACAACTGAAGATCACCTAAACGTTGTTCAAACTAGGATTTGTACAAGGCATAACATGACTCCGTCCGTAAGATTTCTGTTAAGAAACCTCTGAAATTCATCGGACAGCAATTCGCTATAAAATTTACCAACTTAGCTCATAGTACCAGGTGTGCTGTGTGTAATGTTGTTAAATACTTATACTTAAATACTTATCCTCAAGTATTTGCTTTCAATTCCATCAAACCTCTAGCACATGTCTAAGGGTCCCTCGAATGCTTTTATTTGTCAGCTCGGATCTCATCGGCCACAAATCCATTCTTTCTGGATGTGCCACAGCGATTCGGAATTATAAATCTGACTGGTGCGACGCCGCCAGGATTGTTATTCAATCCTGCCAGTACATAAGTGTAGAAAGGAACCTGTGCGGGGTAGAGGAAAGCGTTTTAAATATATATGAAGTATAATTAACAGTATTTACTTATGTATGCTAACAACAACACCCTGAATGACATGTAGAAGCGATACTAACGAATTTATCAACAAAACTGCACTCAATATAAAAAAAATATACCCGCTTGCATCCGTAAGTTTAGTTTGAGATTTTTCGTTTACAAACTACAGTACAATAAATATTCAGTTTATATGTTCTCTTCTCCTTTGTAAGTCCTTCTTTCTTCTTAAAATGAATTGACTGGAAAATCGTCTCTTTTTTAGAACTTTCCTTTGAAATTGTTTGTCCATCTTCCTCTGCTTCGTTGAAGTATTTACGGTTGTTCAATGTAGTTTCTATAACGTTAAAACATTGTAATCACGTCCAAAAGATCACGTCGGGGTCACCAATGTGCGCGAACGGGCTACTTGTTCACTTTTCTTTCTTCGGTCTCAGTTTTCAACGCCTTGCAAAATGAAGAGAAACAATAATTGTGCACTTTTGTTTTATTAATTCAGTTTCTTCTCTCTAGTGATAAGCAAAAAAATACATAACCGTCCTGTAACTCAACCAACTAAAAACTCATGAATTTTTCTCAACGTAGTCAAAAAACGAAACGTGTAACTTACAAAAAATGTGAGATCATCTGAAGGCAAGCGCGAGACTAATTTAGTTTCTCGCGCGGGCTTGCGGGGATTGAAGCCAAACGTCACAAGAGCATTGTTTGTGATATTTTTGAGGTCGTTGTCATCACATGAAGGGCTAAGGGGGCAGTTGGTGTGGATGTGCTTCATCGTCTGATTGTCTAAGCCGCAATCACACGTTGGGTCAGGAGTCATCTTCCATCGGAAAAGGTTGCTTTTATTTCTCCCGACTCCGCAGCGAGCTCTATTTAGACAGCACCACTCCCTTCTCTCAAGGGTGGGAGTTTGTTGAAGACTTTCGGAAGGACTTGGGATGGCAGGATATTGTGTCCTATCGGGCTCAGAGGTCCACATTTCTAATCGTGCAGCTGCCGCGCTTGTGTGTTCCAATGGGCCAACTTTGATGAAGCTCTTGAGTGACTTGCGTCTTGTTGGAATACGTTTGTGTTCATAGAGAGGGTAGCGTAAGTCGGATATTTGTCTTACTCTTTCCTTTTTTTTGTAGCGACTTCTCTTGGGATATGAGGTGGAGCTATAGTTGCTATGTTATAGAGTTCGTAGATTGGTGTTGGACGGAGTGTGCCAGTTATGATTCTACATGCCTTGGTTTAATTCGGAGTCAATTATAATTGGAGCGTAGTATTCAGCGGTCGAATAACAAAAAGCCAGTGCTGTTTGCTTCAGTGTGTGCCCATCTGCTCCCCAGTTTGAGTTTCCCATTGTTTGGACAAAACGATCTTAATCATTAGTAGCCTACAGCGATTTGTTTCAAAAATATTGGTATTGTTGCTACTTTGCCGTGATTGTGGCATCTTGTGAACGTATTCACAGCAAAGTTAAGATAATAAACAATTATCTGTGAGCTGCCATATGTCATCACATAGACTTGAACATCTGGTGCAGATCAGCAGTGAGCGAGACATTGCCGATAGCCTAAATTAACACTGATCTTCAAAATTGGTGGAAGCATTTAAACTGACCTGCAAGCGCAAAATAAAACTCCAGTGCAGTGTTTAACCAATGGCTATTATTGTGCAGCCAGGTTTTTTAAAATTGTGTTTAAGAGGCCACCCAATAAATTTTTATGAGGCCGCCTATCATTGCAGCAGCTCCATGACATGAAATAACGACATGCTTGCTAACATCAAGACCTATAGTCGGCAATTCTATGGACAGCAGAGGAAATGCAGTGACGTTCGGTGGCTTAAACCGTTGGGAAAGCAACTTGGAAATATGCTGCAGCAAGGTAGTAGGCACGAAGGGCGTAACCGTCGGGCGAAGCCCGAAGGCGTGTTGCCGAAGGCAACACTTCCAGCGGGGGGTCTGGGGGGCCTCCCCCAGAAATTTTTGAAAAACACTTCCAATTTGGTGCGCTCTGAGAGCATTTCCAAAACAAATCAAAAATCAAAATCTGTAAAATTGTGCTTCGCCTATGTCGTGATCATACATCCATTTAATGTTTAGAAGTCATGAACAATCTTAATTTTAACGTTGCAGGACCAAAATCCTGTGTTAGACATGGAATAATAGTTGTCTAAATGTTTAATTCGTCATGAATGTTCATTCTCAGATATTCAGTTAAGCCTACACTACAAAAACTAACACTTAGGCCTAAACATTACAACCGCAAGCAATTTGTACAAAAAGCTGGATAAGTTTGCCTCCTGCGTATAGAAGCTTAACAAACTAAATATTGCATCCGCACCTGAACGTTCATTGGCGAAGTAACGTTATATCAACGCTGTAAAAAGGGCAAAGACATGACTATGAAAGCTAGTACAGTAGGCTAAAGTACATGGCGAGGAGACATCAAAAAACAGCAACAAGCTTTTTGGCATTATGATGCTGTGCGAGTGTGCGTGTACCGTGACGAGATACCATTCTGACGAGTTAGTCTAGTCGCTCTAGCGAATGTACGCATTGACGTCACTGGGAAAGCACAACTAACCTACCATAACCATAACACATCTGATTGGCTAAGCAGCTGGTGACGTTTTGCAAAACGGGTGAGGATTGGTTAAAACGAAGGCGTTTTTTGACATTTTTGAATCTGGGAAAGCAAGTTTGATAGTTGCTTACTTGGAGCCTCAGTGATTGTTTCTGACAGAAGCGTTTGCGTCAATTGGCATTTATAGGCAAGACATCCGGTTTGGTGAGGACTTAGACTACTCACAAGCGTTACAAGTAATTCTAGTCACGAATACAGTAATTTTCAAGTTAAAATAGACGTGATAAAAATAATTAGTTAAACCTAGAATTCAGTCATTATATTTTGCATAGTTTTTGCTAAGGTAAGCACTGCTTTCCTTGCTTTCCCTCACCGATCGTCACTGAGGAAATGTATGGGAGCGTTTGGCCCCATAAAACGCCTTAAAAACACCGATCAAGTGGTCATAACCCGTGAGAAGTAAATTTTGATATGTCACCAAGATTTTGGTAATTTTTGATATCTTTGTGCTTTATAAAACGGATCATTTCTGTTCTATCTATTCTTCATAATTCAGAGTGCACTCAATGTAAAACGAGTTTTTTCCCCCTTGCAATTTATTTTGTATATTTTTCAATAAATTTCACAAACGAGCTGCAATGAATCACATCGTAATCGGTAAGTTTAGTGACCCTATTTTACGGTAGTATATTACCTCGAAATATTTTTATTCACCCCACTTATTTTTGGCTGGCGCCGCCCCTGGTTGCAGGTTGCAGCTGTGGTCATACAAAATGTGCATCTTGAGAAAAAATAAAACATTATTGCTCCTAAAAATGCTCAAAAAGTGACCAAAACAAAATTATATTTGTAAAAAATTTCGGTTTATGATTTTCCTTTTTTTTGACTATAAGTTTTGCATTGTCCTTTTATTTTATAAACTTAAAAACTCTCATCCTTCCCAAACTTTTTTCTGCGCAAATCAGCGGCTGGGTTGTCACCTTAGCTTATAAAGTTTTTTTTGCAGAAAATCTAAGGGTAATATGAAACCAAGGAACTTTCAGAAATAATTAATTAAACTACCATTGCCTGATGCAATGGTAGTTTAATTAATTATTTCTGAAAGTTCCTTGGTTTCATATTGTCTGAATTTTCTCAACTAGCTACTCTCCGAAGGCGTAGCTTATATGATCATTGATCAATCAGAGTTGACTCTGTCAAGGAAACAAGCAAAGATGGTCCTGTAACCGGTGGTGACATCTTCTAAAATGACTGAGACTTTTGATGAATTCTTATTTCTGTTCGAATTAACGTGTTCTTTAAAAGGTCGTCGCTAATTAATTGGATACCGTACGCTACTGTATTACATTGTATTATAATCACTGAAATCATATTGAATTGATATTAATAACAATACCGTCTATTAATTTTCAGTGCTTATCTAAGTACTGTAAATTAGTATAACTTACTTCGGTAGATGTTCATTGTGATGGCTTTTTTGCTTTGAACATTAAGTTTGTTTTAACAATGCAATGCCTGATGCAGATTTATCTGTAGATTTCCATCACGCATTGAAGCGGTGATCTAATAATGAAATTTTCTACGGTTCGAGAAAAAGTTTTCTCTGCCTATAAAACGTTGAATGGTAGGCCTAGTTTAATTAATTAATCTAAGGGTAACTTAGTAAGACTCTTTGCTAAAATGGTGAATGTGAATTTTTTTCCGACATTGCAAGAGTTCGTGGCCCTAACCTAATGCTTTCTTGTCCTATTTTTAAGCGCCATCACCAAATAGGCTATAGGGGCCCACTAGTTAATTTTGGGAAGGGGGAAAGATAGTGCTCACATGGCCCTGGGCCAAGATATCGCTAAAGATTGTACTGTAAAAACTAGAAAATCATATAGCCTACACCGTTGGTAAAATGTTAGTTAAAAACTGTGCATTTGTTTATTGCAAACTAAGATTGAAAATGATAATATCACTTTTTTTAATGTGTGACCAGTAGGCTACGTCAAATGACAACGGTACCTCTGCCCCAGTAGGCTACGCTGTATTAAAAAGTCTGAGTAGCACTGGCCTATTACACCCAGCAGGTGGCTCTGCGATAAGTGACGTAGATATAGCGATTTTGGTCTGTTTGTCAAGGCACATTTTCTTTCTCAAAACGATTGCATCGCATATCAGAAAATGAAGCCTTAAAACAATTAGAGGACATCGCTCTTTGTGACACTTGTTTGGGTGCAGATATGGCCGTTTTAACAGCTCCTCGGCCGGAGAGGGCACGGCTGTTTAGGGCCCACTCATTTTAGTCTGCTTAATACTTTTGACTGTTTAAAAGAGAAAAAGCTGCTACAAAAGCTCGATAATCAATAGCTTAAATCATACAAGGCTGTATTTAGCCTAGGGGAGATGTGGGACCAATGATACAAGGGGACCAATACAACACAGCTCGTTTTTGATCCCTACTAAAAATTAACTTTTTTTTTGATAGTTATTGGAACGAGATTACATAAACCTTCTTTGCCACGAGGTTTGAAAGTTAGGTTGTTGCAAATGCAGAAATGAGAGACAAAAGTATGTTTTTGGCAGGCAAAAGTAAAATGTAGTACTTCTGGAAAACTTTCAATATTATGTTCAAGTGTTTATTATAGCAAATGCTAAGTTTTTCATGTACTACGTAGGAAGGTATTTTACAAGATTGGTAGGCTTTATGAGAAATAATAAGTCGAGTTTTGTGAAACTATCGTTTAATTCAAAGTTTTTGAGATGGGGGAGCTTTGAGACACTGTTAATTGAGACCATGTCTCAAAGGTCCCTGTCTGAATTTGAAAGTATTTTTTGCAGAAAATGCCTATGTTAAAGCCATCCGAAGGCTTAAAAAGGAATTTTTCAAATGAAGCTTCAAATAATGCTTTGCATGACATTGTTTAATATAACTTATCTGTGAGAAAAGCTGCCAAAAAACATAAATTTGATCATACCACTTTTGGCAGATACTTGAAGGATGGATGAAAAATGAGCCATTTTCTGAAGTGTTGTCACACTTCATTAAATTTATGAATTTCTCCAAATCAATCTAGGTATTTCTGGAAACGTAGCCTACAATGTGAGAATTCTGTAACTTCTGATGAGCATCACCAAACAGGAGAAACTGAGCCTTGTACCTCAGCTTCCTTACAAAAAAATGATTCGATTTTGTTATCTTCAATACGGCCATATCCAAAAGCAGTTGCAAAGGGAAGAAAGAAAAAATCACGAAAACGTAAATCAGTTGTGAAAATCTTCAGAATCTAACACAAGCAGTGTTGTGGAAGTTCATCTAGAAACTGACGTTGAGAGTGTTTGCACCGATACCAGTGATGTTTCATGTAAAGAAAATGCATTGCAAAACATAATTCCTGATTGTCTTTCTGCTGGAACCTATGTAGTGGCCAAAGTTCATGCAAATGCAGATGTTAAATTTAAACATTTCATCGGCCGGCTTGCACATGGACCTGATCAAGATAATGACTATGAAATGGAGTTTTTAAAACTAAATTGAGAAAACATCGGACAAAATGAAGGATTGTTTTGTGTTCCCAGGAAATGAAAATGTGGCTTATGTGTCTCATTGTGATATTGTATGTCTTCTGCCAGACCCAACCTCTGTTGCCAAAACGAAACGCTTGTGTGGTGTTTTGAAATTTGCAATAAACTTGTCACAATATCACATTGCTGTCTGTGACGACCCCTCCCCAGCCAACTGTTACTGTTTAAACAATTTTGTATTGAATCAGCTTGTTCGTTCTTCCATCTGTCCATGTTCGTTCTAGAAACTTCTTGTTCTTTGGTTTTACACGAAATGCAATCTTTCTTCAGAAAAAGTACAGTTTTCGTGTAAGTAGTAAACCTGTCTCATTGGTCCCAATGGTGTGTTGCAAAGGTCCCACCCAGGTGGGACCAATGATACAAAAAAGTGAACTTTTAAAAAGTGAAATAATTTTTTAATCTGTGGTCCAATCCGAAGCCTTAGCTATGCATAAATACAGTAAGAAGATGTGCTTCCCTCAAACGCTTAAGTAGCCCTGTACTGCGAAAATCACGCGCGACAACGGAAAAAATACCCATTTTGTTTCATTGGTCCCACATCTCCCCTACTGCTAATCCCCGGCTGGGGGCCTATCTCTGCCTAAAGGCCCATGCATATTTGTGCAACGCTTTTTGGCTTGTATTTTTACTTGTAGCCTAATATTTAATATGTTTTTCTTTTCATGTTTGCAAAATTTTCTCGCTCGCTTTGCTCGCTCAGCTTCATTCGCCAAGCCTGCGATGTTGGGCATGCATATTGCATAGTTGGTCTTTCTTTCTGATGTCCCACAAAAAACTAACAAAATAATGTGATATTCCGAAGGTAAGGCCACCTCAGATAGATTTTCAAAGTTCTAGCCAGCTGCAAAGCTATACCACACTATAGGCTATCCAAATTGTCAAGAAATTAATTATTGAAATCCTTGTGTGGTTGTGAATAAAGTTTTTTTGAAATGGTAGGCTAACTTAGATTTTACTGTAAACCAAACTTTTACCCAAATCTAGCCTACTCTGTGCTGAGGTGATGAACGAAGATGATGTAAATTTTGCCCTACATTGAAAGAGTTTGCAGCCATAACCTAAAGCTTTCTTGTCCTATTTTTAAGAGCCATTGCTAAACAGAAGGGCCCACTAGTGAATTTTGTTTGAGGGGGAAGATGGTGCTCACACGACCCTGGGTGTAAAAGAATCCAGTCTGAATTGAAGTATTTTGATCATGAAGGAAATAAGAATTTCAGTTTCAAAGTTGTTTTCATGCTGCAACATTGAAACGATGTAGCTTTTACCATTTGAAGTCTAAAACATTGTGCTCTGCCAATGAAGATTG
Source organism: Aplidium turbinatum (assembly GCF_918807975.1). Lineage (NCBI taxonomy): Eukaryota > Metazoa > Chordata > Ascidiacea > Aplousobranchia > Polyclinidae > Aplidium > Aplidium turbinatum. The sequence goes on along the minus strand of NC_137472.1, from coordinate 42,310,735 downwards.
CAAGGTCAGATGACTATAATTTAGATCTAGCAATGCATGTGAACGGAATTTAGTTTTTGAAGTAGCCTATTTCTGTTTCTGCACTTGCTCCAACACGGTACCAAAATAGGAGTTAAGTGGCAGTAACCTACTCGCCTATAGCCTAATTAAAAAGCACATAAAATAATTTACTCAATAAGAACATGACTGACAGAAGGTGAGAAGGGAGACCATCGGTCTGACAAATAAAAAATGAGCTTGTCCCACTATTTTGCTTTCACGTTTTGAGTCAAGCTTTCAGTATTTACATCAATTGATTCTATCAGGCGCTGTGCGCATTATAAATTTACTAAAAATAATAATTACATCACTGCAAATAGGCGCATGCTCTGTCAAAACTTTTTTTACTGTGTGGAAACTAATTTATATTTTGCCTCACGCGAGACTAAACTGAAAAAAAGCAAATCACCTTAAACTACAAACCTCTAACTTGCATAAGCTAGCACCAGTTGGAGAAAATTACAAACAAATTTTCCCACAAACATTTTCAATACTAAGTCGGCAGCCGTGGCCGAGTGGTTAGCGCGTTGGGCTCGCAGTCGAGAGCCTGCATGTTCGACTCCAACCACCCGCACTTGCTGTTGTTTCTCTGGGCAAGAAACTTAACGATAATTGCCTATACCTAGTGATCGATTTCGAGTAATGGGTAGTACCAAATTGAAGTCATAAGTAAAGTAGACAACCGGAAAACAGACATTGCCGTCGGCTGCAGCGTGGGTCAGGTGTATGTCGGAAGGCGTACACCGATGCATAGCGCTCAAGTCCGCTTTCCCGCAATGCAGGATAAAGATAAACAAACAAACAAACAAACAAACTAAGAAAACTGTAATTTTCTTCAAATGCATATTAGTTGATTAAATTATTTTCCTGACGAGGGCGCTCCGTAGCCTCTTATGACAAAACTATTCAAATTTTCTATTGTTGGTTTCACAGTTTGAAAAGCGTTAACCTACTCAGCCCAATTGCTTTTGCTACAACATTATTGTATGAAACCGACGTTTATCATTTTTGTTAATTGTATTTGTTAGTAATACATATTTACCAAAAAGGCTGTCCTAGTTCGAATACTTGACTAATCGAGCATCAGTTTCTTGACGATTTTTTCAAAAACTGTGTCTACTACTTTGACTATCCATTTGAGCTTGCGTCAGTCTTGTGAAATCCATTTGCAGAAATGAGGTGTGGGTCAGTTTCAAAATGTAATGATGAAGTGGTTATCACTGACTTTCTTGCACTCCTTCTAGAAGAAATGTCGCACTTTGATACGGAAGCATTTCCTCGAACTATGCCGTGAGAATTATTGAGTGTTGCGAAATTCTATCGATACGTCGAGCGATAGCGGTCGAATGTAACCATGTCAGAATAATCTCACACGGTGAAAGCTTTTTCAACACTCGAGGAAGTCATGCTCTGAAAATGGCAGAGAAGGTGGTTTTCAAAGCTCGAAGTAGCCTACTTTTACTTCGAGCTATAGGTTACTATAGTAGGCTAAGCTTATCATTATGTTTTTAATTTTATTTAACTCCACTTCATAATAATCCTTCCAGGTATAAACCACCTCCTTGCTTTTTTCAAGCTTTTGACCATCACTTCGTAGCCTACTTCAAGTTCGACTTTGCAAAAGAATTTTCGAAATATTTCGTTTTATGTGGATTGAAATCGAAACAATTTGGTAGCTTATTTAAGCATAAGCTCTGGCTAAACTTTTAGCAAGAAAAACATTTCGGTATCTCGGTATAAGTTTTTGTTTACAATAAAAACGGTATTCTTTGTTAAAAAAAATTCTATAGCTTTGTTTGTCCTCTCTATTAGCTCAGTGGTTAAGAACCCGACTCAAGATCACGCGGCTCTGGCTCTTGGGGTGTGCGCTTGAGCAACGTATTCTAAGGACTGCTCTTCATTCCCCGCAACACTTCAACAATTGGGAACTTCACTAGCTGCCAAACTCGGTATCCAGCCATGAGTCAAGAGCTCTACAAGTATGCGAAACTACCAGGAATGGAATAACCTATCAAGGCTTTGTCGGTCCGAGGATAACGATTTGAAAACCAACTGCAGTGATAAATGTCAATGAGCACAAAGCCACTTCTAAATTATTTAAGTTTAAAATAAGCTCTTTAAACGGCGGCTTATAAACAGGCTAATTAACTTTGAGGTCACAGTTTTTCAAATGTCTTCACAGTTTTTCAACGTTCTTTCAATTGCTTAGGCCTAACATAGCTAGGTTGTACAGCAGGCAGTCCTTGATTATATGGTCTGCGCTTCCCCGTACTCACAGGTAGCACTCTCTGCCAAGCCTCAACATACCTGCACCAAACACTTGAGAACGGTTAGCCTACGCCTTGGTGCAAAAAGTCTGGTGAGACCATGACCCAACTGGTTCTCCGAGAAGGTTGTAGATTATTAGTTACAAATGCCTATTGTTTGTTATTAGTTAAGCAAACTAGCCGCACCACAAATACAGGCATTTGGAAGAACGGGATTTCCAACTAGACCGCGTTACATTCAGATAAGTGTGTAAACACCTTGCAACATTCAAACTTTTTTCGCAGGCAAACTACATTCTTTTAGACTTTATATTATTTATCAATTCAAGTATTTTCTTATTTTCTCTCATAAAGAACTTCACGATGTGAACTACTAAAATAAATAATCAAAAGACCACGTTTGTTAAATTTCAACAAATACACCAATCGAAAATAGGTTTAATTGAAGAATACGTTGCTATAGTCTATAAGAATCTGAACTTTGCACTAAAAATCTCAATTATGGACAGCACGTGTAACTCTATGAGCTCAAAGAGTCAACAACATACAAATCGAAAAGTGGAGTATCACGAACGCAAGATAGTGAACAGGTCTAGCTGGAAAAAAAACTCTTTTTCACATTTATTCAACGTCTGCAAACATTGAATCAAGGTGAAAAAGAGTGATTTTGCGTCACAGCGAACAAAAATTGCTAATTTTACTAGGTTTTAACGTTCAGCGATGTCACAAGCGACGTTCACGTGTTACAACTGCGATGTCATTGCTTCGAATAGACGCGGAAAATGGGATTGATCCGTGGCCTACGAAAATAGATGGCCTGGACAACGTGCACAAGCCTTCAAAACTGACGGCTGACTCCCAAGTTTGTGAAAAAGAAAAAACGTCTCCCAAGGGAGGTTTTTCTTGCGATCGTTGAGTCACATTCTAGAATTGATAAAATTTGTTTTTCTATTACGTCGTTTCAACATCGGTCGACATTGAAACGATATAAAATAGAAAGCTTTGCTAGCTAGAGCCTGCTGGGTGCAGTGAAGTGCAGCTTTTTACTGAATTCACTAGTATTAACAGAAGCTCAAAGATGCATGTAGCCTACAGAAGTAGAGTTGAAATGATAAAGAATACCTGTAATGTGTTGGTATCTGGAAGCAGGATTTATGATTTAGAGGTTATTTTGTAGTCTTGAGAAGGTTTACAAGGAACTAGTACGCTAGTTGTTTTAGAGTAGGAAGGGTTATCATAATATGCACTCAGGTAGTGGCAATGAAATTATTTGGAAAGCCCTAGTTGGCCAGATATTTTTATATTGTACAATCACTATTTGTAGCCTACCGAAAGTGTGTTAAGTGTCCTGATTATTCTTGAAAAGTTTTTAGCTGAACACAGTAAAAACTTAAGTGAGGTAGTAAAGTAACAAAGAAGACTTGTAATTAAATTAAGGCAATTCAGTGTCTGTTTAAGGATAGCATCAAGTAAACTTTATATGATAGGCCTGCATCAGTGTAGCCCTTTTTGCTAATAGACAAGTATTTTTACAGATTACCCAATAAATAATGCCTCTTAAATGCTGTGTGCCTCACTGCAATTCAAATTATGATTCTTCCGAGATCAAAGTATCTGTGTATAAATTTCCAAAAGATGGTGTAGAGAAACAAAAGTGGAAAGATAGCATTCCAAGAGCCAAGTGGGTTGTAACTAAACATAGTGCAGTTTGTGTTCGTCACTGGCCTGAAGATGAACCATTTTCTCCACACTATGGAAAACTGCGGCCGACAAATCCTCCTTCGCTATTTCCTGACATTCCAACAAGTTGTGTTCCCACGCCTCCAACAAAAAAAAAGGAAAACTTTAGCTTCTAGTGAAAAGCGAGGTATTATTCCTGATGAAATTGGTGAGTTTGTAAAGCAAGATACTTTACTTTTGGATGATTTGTGCAATGTTTTGAGTAATGAAAATGTCGTAGTTTACAAAACAGAAAATTATACTGCAATCCAATCAAAAATTATGAAAGCTGGAATGCCATTATTTGCACTGAAATTACATGAAGACTACACATTTGCTGCTTATCACAATGGGTCCCCATGTTCCATTGCACCTTTGTTACATAATCGGATATCAAAAATAAAGACAAAATCAGCTTTATTCGCAGCCATTACTTTTCTTGCAAATAAAGAAGAAGACAGACATACAAGTGTAATCTTGCAGCAGTTGAATGTGATGGGTAAAACAAGAGTTGATCAGACTATTTATTCATCTGAAATGATATGCCGGGCATTTGAATATTTTGCACTAAGTCGTTGTCTGTATGATCGTTTACGTGCCGATTACAAACTTCCAAGCATAAAGACTTTAACTCGCATCACCTCAAAAATTCGTTCTGTTTATGATTTGACTTTTATGAACAATGTACTCTCGCAACTAGATATTTCAAAAAGAAAATGTGTCATTGAGGTGTATGTAAAAACGGCTCTTCTTTACCAAGGCGGCTTCCTGTTTGGTCGAGCAGTAAATCATCCTGACAAATTAGCTAGTACTGTTTTGTCCTTCATGGTTAAGAGCCTTTATGGAGAGGTCCTGAATTTTTGGCAAGGATTCTTCCTGTTGCCAAATTAAATGCACAGTTTCAGTACACACAATGTACTCCGCTAATTGATGCTGTGAGTGCTGTTGAAAATGGAAATGTTCTTGCAGTTATTGTTGACGGAAATCGGGTAAACCAAAATTTTTTTTCAATGTTCGACACGGTAGATAACAAACCATGGTTAACCACTACAGGTCTTTATTTATTATATGACTTTGTCCATTTACTCAAGTGTATACAAAACAACTGGATAACTGAAAAAATTAGAGAGCTAAAGTTTGTTCACAAAGAACACACATATGTTGCAAAATGGGCATATTTGATCCAGCTCTACAAACTCGAAGCTGAAAACCTTGTGAAACTGTCTCGCTTGACTGAAGCAGCAGTTTATCCCAAGCCAGTTGAACGTCAATCAGTTTCACTTTGCCTTAGAGTATTTTGTGACGAAACATTAACAGCACAAGACACATCCTTCACTCAACAGCAATGAATGTAAAGGAACTATACTTTTTATAGAAAAGATTTTGCAATTCTGGAAAGTGGTCAGCACAAAAGTGCCTGGACTTGATTTACGCAAAAGGGATAAGCTCCGAAAAGCCATAGTTTCTATTGATGACCCACAGCTTCAAGTGCTTCAAGAAACTGCTGCTTTGGCTGCTTTCATGAAGCCCACTGGTAAGCGAGTAAAGCAGCTAACTAGAGACACCAGCAAGGCACTACAACAAACATGCAATGGACTCGTCGATCTTGCGAAGTTTTTATTACAAACAGGCGCCAAATATGTCTTGCTAGGTTGGTTCACCACTGATGATTTGGAAAAATGCTTCTCAAAGCTTCGCCAAGGATCTGGGGGAGCTTATTTCATAACAGCAAAATCCGTCATTGAGAAAGTGAACATACAACGAGCAAAATTGACACTTCAGCTCGATATGGAAGTTGAAGGTATTGATGGACACCAGTGTCAATTCTGCGACAGAGAATTATCTGACGCCGAAAAGGAAATTATTGACAATATTATTTCACTTGAAGAATGTGTTACCACCAGTACAAACAATGCTATGATTTATATTGCTGGATATATTCAGCGAAAGATTCCAATATTAAATGATGATAACACTTATTATTATTTTGAGAAATATAAAGACTATTTTACCACCATTGATAGAGGTGCATTGACTGTCCCTGTTGACACCCTTGTCCAATGGTCTGTGTTTTGTATGATTTTTTTTTTCAAAGATTAACAGGGTCGTTCTGTAGGTCATTCTGTATAAACAATTTCATGTTAATTGCAAAACAGTACAAGTTCAGTGGTATAACAACGAAACATTCTCGGATATTGTCTAATATATTCATTAAAAACTATGCCTAAATGAATACCCCGAGCAGTTCAAAAGAAACTGAACTGAAAGTGATAAAGCTGGGATAGGAATACCTTAGGTTAGGTTTGAAAAGTATGATCAACCTCACTTTCCATTTTGAAAATATACTTTTATGTGTAGACAACAGTTGTACATCGGAGTTAACAGACTGTAATTATACACAATTAAACCATTCAAAAAGTTTGCTCTAATTATCCATTTTATGTATTTTTCAGTTTTCTTTTCGTTTGACATCTAATGTTATTGTTTACGCGTATGATTTGAAGACGCCCTTACTTAACACATTTAATCTGCAAGCCCTTTTTGGAGAATGCGCTTTCAAACAGTCGATTTTTTTTGCAATCTGTATGTAAGCATATTGATAATGTGATAATGATATCAGTAAAACTTCGGAAATACTAGTACATCTTAAGCATTCCATTCAATGTTTAAATTATTGAATTGTGTTTGCATGTTGCTTGATAAATGCTATGATATTTTTTTCCTCATATTAAAGCTGCTTGTGATCAGAAAAAACACTATTGTGCTTGAATAAACATTCTTGACGAATATCCAACCAAAGTACGCTTTTCATTATTTAACAGACTTCAGCCTTCAGTTCTGAAGGCTTGTGCACGGTGTCCAGGCCATCTATTTTCGTAGGCCACGGATTGATCGTTTCCACGATAGCAAAAGATTTTTAGATTGATTTAACGTTTGCACACGTTGAATCAATGTAAAAATGACGGGTTTTGTTGTCTGGGTTCATAATGAAAGCGCTGGATTCGGCAGTCGCAACCGGCACATTTCACCACGAGGTTTCAGCAAAATGCACCGAATGTAAAACCAATGTATGAAAAATTGGTTGGCAAAGCGACAGCAGCGTTTGAATAATTTTCACAGTTTGATCAACTTCTGCAAAATTGCAATGGTGACTACTTCAGTGCAAACGCAAATGAACGCATTTTGTGAAGAATCTCTGACGTAACAGCTTTAAATGAAGCCCAATGTAAATGCAACGTATACAACGGTTAAAATAAATGTAAAAGTTTACCACAATTGGTAAAAACCACGTATGACTAGTTGAATGCGCTCACGGAAATAAAAGCACAGAATAGAAACAGTTTCGCTGAACTCATAATTCTCTTTGAGGCTTGCTATGGAATCATCTTAGAAAGTGAACAATCCCACAAAACACAAGTCGTTCTTTAACATACATCGCTAGGCATAGAAAGGTTTGTTGAAAATCACACAAAAACGTACACTAACGTTGGAATGACGATCGGCTGGCTGAAGTAGTACAAGTGATAACATTCTGTTCCCTGTGAAAACATGATCTTGAAAGCAAAACAACGGAGCCAGCTGCAGCACAAGAAACTACTTAAAATAACTTCACAATAGAAGGATTGAAAGCTTCTGCTTGGAAGCTGAAGGTAGCGCAGCAAGCAACTACACCAGCAATCTAAACCGGGCATAATTTTTTTTTATATATTTAACGACAAACCGTTTATCTTTAACCGACAGTGACCAAGAATGTTGCTGTTGAGTAAACAGCTGGATGCTAAAGCTACTGGTGTTACGGTTGACTGAAGAATGGTGACTGACGAATGTATTTTTTTATTTTGTTTTTTCTTGTGATCTGTGCGAGTGCATTTAGTATTAAAGCATATTTTGAAATCCTATTTGAAGAGAAGTGCATTGTGGGGGAAAGAGTTAAGAGCCACTGAACTTAGACAGTTGAGAACAAGTATAAAGACAAAACTAATCAATCAAACTATTTCATGCACAACAGTTTCAGTCCATTACGTAAAAAAAAATCATCAAAACAATACAAATAGACAACACACTATGAACTATTTGACGAGAATTTATGTAAAGCGCTAGGTAAAAAAAAAGATCGGATTAGAGACGAACTTAGTGTGTGAGCATCAAAACCTGTAGTTTTGTCCACCTAATAGAGTTTTGCGGTGATACAATAGCGCGCTCTCGATGCTAGCATAACATGGCGTTGTTTCAGTATCTTCAAATCACCATCCGTTTGTCCCATTTTCAGTAGATGAGACCTGGCGTTTGTCCTCGCTAGCAGGGGTCCGCCAGATTTTTGCAGCCTTTTCGCCATGGTTCTCTCGTGTTGGGGTTGATTCTGTCCAGATTCTTTGTACCGTACTGATGTAGTTTCTCACCAACTCTAGCCATCTCTTTTTTGGTCTTGCAATTTTCTTTGCCTGGACAGAACTCTATTGTGCAATCAAATAAGTTAGATTTAGTACCGCGCGTATAAAGACGAGTGACAGTAAATTGACAAATTGTACAGTACACATTGAATATGGTTGTGTAATACGAGCATTTCTAGGGCAATTTCTACGCAACTAAAATACAAAGATAGGCGACAGTATTGTAAAGCACCAAAACCATCTACAAACATAATCTACCAAACAGCTACAGTAACAAGAGAGTTTAACATTGTCTCTTGTCCAGACACAAAATCGATACAAAAACAGCTTGAAAGTTTTCTGGCCGTCATACAACAAAGAAATCCAAAAGTAACTAACATTGTGTATCAAACGTGTGTGTATTAATTAACTGTAAAATGGAAAACAGTGATTCATTTTTAGAACAATAAAAAGCTGGTTGTTGACACTGCTTTGCTAGTGGTGAAATAAAACGGTATGCAGTGCGCAACAGCAATTCCCAAATGGCAAAAGTTTCTTTTTTGTATCGTTTCAACGCTAGGCGTAGCTTTTGCTAGCTGGTCATGGGCACGCAAAGTGTATAAAAATGTGATAAGTTAAAACATTTGTGTATGGTTTTCATGTAATTACATCTACGGGAGAGACACAGAATGACGCGCATTCACTGATTGCATATAACAGGAAGCCAAGAGAGACGTGCACGACTCAGCAATCAACGTCGAAAACTGAAATTAAATAGCAAAATGTCCATTAAATATTGAGGAAGAGCAGGTAAGATTGAGAGCGTCGTGTGTTTTACATAGCTTGGGATCATGCACGGATCACTCTGGCGCCATCAGCTGGTGAAACAACGTAGAATGTAGCAGTCCCCGAATATTTCGACTGTGAAACAAACGTACTGTTAACTTTCAATATATATGGCATTGAAAATTACAAATGCAATTTTTAGGAGTGTTAATTTTTAGTGACATAGAAGTATGAAGCAAAACTACTTCAAGCATGCTTCAAACTGATATATTCAAACAACTGTTTTTAAGTATTTTCAAATTCATTGACTTTACGATATTCCACTCGTAAAATTAACTGACTTCAGGCATAATTGGAAAGTGAGTGGACTTCAAATATATCTGCAAACATATAGTTGCTTGTGTCTGTTGCAATCAATTCTTACCTGCATATGACTGACGACATTGTTCACTTTGTCAGCATCGACCAACGAAACAGTGCACCCCCCAAAGCCACCCCCGGTCATGCGGCTCCCATACACTCCCTCACACTCAAGTGCGTAATCTACCAGTTCATCAAGCTCCTTGCAGCTCACTTCATAATCGTCTCTGCAACGTTTATACAACATCATATTCACGTCATCGTTCATATTCACGACAGTAAAAGGTGAAATATTAATGTATAGCAGTAGAAACATCCAATTTTTGTGTTTACTAAAGTTAACTGTAAACCAAATAGTTCAAAATGAAATCATCTATTAAAGAATGGGAAAGCCAAATTACTAATATTCTAGTATTACAGCATAACAGCCAGGTTGACATATAAAATACAAAAGTTTCCGACCTCAAAGAATTATGACTTTCCACCATGTATTTTCCAAACAACTTGTAGTCGCCATCCTTGAGAGCTGATGCTGCGTCGATGGTGCGTTGGATTTCTCCGATCACGTGACGAGCACGTCGGAAAACAACCTTGTCCATGTCCACCTGGTGCGCTGCAACAAAAACTCCTTTCGGTATCATCGGGAAATTAAAAATCACGTCGACTCCCGGATTTAAGCTGGGTTGTTGAAAAAACAAACTGGCCATCCCACTCTTATTAGTGCCACCTATCTTCTCATTCCCCGATGCTTGCAATCAAGTACGGGAAAGATCTTTTCTTTTTACTCTTTTGCAACTTTGCGTCATATTGACGACGTCACCCCATTACTACCCGACTTATCTTCACTGCGTTATGAAAGAAAGAGTACAATGGGTAGCGATTTTCGAATGTCTTTGGTATAACCCAACTTGAAATCCAAATTACTGTAGACCTGCCAGCACCGACAGCCATTGAGAGTTGTTGTTGTCTGGCACAACTAATCAAAAATTTACTGTCGCTAGATATTTATTCTGTATTGGCGAGGCAAAGCCGATGGCTAAAATGTTTTAGCGCACACTTTAGGCTACACACCTGTTGGCGCCTGTTACCGTTTTTAACCCAGGGCGCTTTAGTAGACTGCAAGGTAAATTTTTGCAAGCTATGATTCAAGGGTGTACTGTGTACAAGCTAAGACTTGCAAGACATGTTTTTGTTTGGCATGCTGCGATTTTATGTCAGATGGATACACACTACTTTGTTTTTTTATGATTTCTGTCGACTCACAAATAAGAAAAATATATATACAAACTTTTCGAGGTCATACACTACAACCAGGTCACCTAAGCCTTGTCAGCCACACAGCTCCATCTGACTGCTTTATCTCTTTTCACTGCGTTTCTTCGCACTTTAGCAAAGAAACAGTACTTGCAAATAACCCAAACAGCAAATCAACTGTTTTTTACATTGATTCAACGTCTGCAGACGTGAATTTGACGTTAAATTGCTGTAAAAAACGGTTGATTTGTTGTTTCTAAAGGACAAAATATACGTATACCTTTGAGGTCGCTGAGCGAAGCTTCACGAAGACTTTTCTTTTTCATAATTTCAGCTGCTCGGAAACAGTCTCGTCTTCTATTGGGATATTCACTTCCTGTCAAATGATGGCGGACGTTGCTGTTTGCGATCAACACACTGATGCTTGCATCCTTCAGCGGGATGAGAGTGGACTCCATGGAGCTAAACAATTTTACCAATTGAAAAAAAACTAGTTACCTCAACTGGAAAAATGAGATAAGCCAAGTCACATTAGTTGTATAAATAGATGATTTATTTTCAGCCTGTCTCACTGAAGCCGAGATGATGCAAATTATATGAACGTTAATGACATCTACTGAGCACTCTATTTTACAATAGCTACGTAATTCTATAGAAAGCTGAAGGACGTTTGACTGCAAATTGTGTGCTGCCAAAGACTGTCACCATGGGCATTGGGCAATCAAAATAACAAGTCGAACAAAAGTAATACTTGTCAGAACTCTAAGTAAGTCCCTAATGTACAAATGGTGGAAGACGACAGCAAAACTTCATAAATGTTTCGTGTACTTTTCTTTAATCGTACTTAGTAAGTAAACTTTTATCCATAACATTATTTCATCGACAACAGTATCTTCACCAACGAATCTTTAAACGTCATATATTCTATATAAAGGCCATGCACACATATGCAACATACCGACAATCTATAAGAAGAGCATGTCCTTCTTTTCCCATCACAGAAATGAACTGGTCCATTATCCCACAAGGCATTTTTGGAAATTTGTGCTCAGCTTCTTGGCAAGATAAGGCTTTAGTTCTAAGATCAGGAGCTGAAACTAACGGAACAAGGATAAAAGATCAGCGCAAAAATCATGCTTTAAAATTGCCTGGCAATGACAGCCTGGGGCAAAACAAAATATTTCCTGGGTGAGAATCACTGGAGATGCTCGCTTTTTTGTTGCAACATAATTGTGATCAACCATACAAGGTTGTTCGAAGAGGTGGGCATCTGCTACTTTAAAAGTACTGTATCTTGTTATTGCTACAATATGTCAAAAAAGCAAATAAACCTGAATGTAACTGGTAGCAAAATAACAATTAATGATTGAAGCAAATGTACCGCCTATCATAATAATGCCACTACCCACTACACAACAGCCAACACAGGTGAAAGAATGTCGCTGTTATAGTGTTAATGTAACCGCTATGGTGAAACAAATGTCACACTGCTCTAGCAACTAAAAAAACAGCGCTAAAAAAAGTAGAGTGCTACTGCCCATCTCTGGGGGTTGGCCTGCAATAATATATGCAACTATCATATGACAAATTTATTACCACTGTAATAAAGTACAATGCAATATGCACTGAAAGAATATAAACATAAAATACGATCGTATTATTAACTAGCTTAGCCTTACCTCCCACTAACTCCTCTAGGAAAGTGTACACAGCCACTTCTAATGATGCAGAACTGGATACTCCTCCACCAATTGGAACACTGCTTACTATAACTGCCTTAAAGCCCGGCACAGGTGCAACTAAACATTGTAAGACATCATGAAAACATGGACAAATAAACTGTAGTTTATTATTCAAATATTGAATGTATTTATTATACATTGAAGCTTTGTTGCATAGAAATTTGCATAGTTGAGTCAATCAATCAAGCTTATATATTCTCCATTCAGCAGACAAAACGAAAAGATCAGCCATATTAAAATCAACAACTAACAATTAATCATATGTTCTTGGGCGATGCAAAATTTATGAAATCAAAACCCGCAGTGGCTAAATAACACCACCAAATAATGCTAAAAATGTGGTTAAAAGAAAATACTGTGCTCACAATTTTCTTTTATCATAACCTTATTTGTGTGTGCAATAGTGCATCGCATGGATAATTTTTTTAACACAGAACATGTAATTCAACACTCCTGCCATGGCTTATTGTTATTGACTGAAATAGTATTATGGTATGTACTATAAGAACATAAACAGCAGCTTACGTTTAAAACATTGAATAACCCCTTTTACGTAGTTTGACCATGCAGGTTTGCCAGGTGTTAGTGGGCAGTCAGAAGTGGGAGAGTCAAAGGCAACAAGTTGAGGTTCCTTTACAACATCAGCCGCAGTATACACAGAAATTTCTGAAGACTTGTCATCACGACAACCAAGTACCACAGTGACTTGTGACAATGCCTTAAAATATAAGAATTTAAAATCATGAAATATGCATTCCTTATATATAACTGATTAAAGTGATTATTTCGTTATTTCATAACTGCAATGTCAGCAGTTTTAAAATTATATGTAACTTAAAAAGTCGCAACCTTTTTAATTATATACTATAATATATAATGTATCATATTATATATCATACAACCATAGCAAAGATAAATTTACAATTTTTTTCTAATTTATTCAACTTGCAAAAATAATGTAAAATAAACAAAGTTTAACAAATAACAAAACAATAAACACACTTTTTCATTGATTTGTGGATAAAAATTATTTCAATTTCAAATTAATCATTGCATTTAGCAGAAGTAGCATCAACAAAATTATCAACCATAAAAAAATAAACAGTGAATAATGAATGACTTCTTGTGAATTAAGTTTAATGAAACAAAAAAAAAACAATTGTAACGTTTTTAGTAAATATTTGTCAATGTCTATAATTTTACTTCTTAATCTTCTCGTTTTACAGTTCAACTCCTACAATGTAAGTCATTTTCCTTTTCTAAACAGTAACACAATAAACAACTGTAAGTCTTAAAGGTAAAACACATCATAAAATTATCAGCACACATCTACCATTCTACCAACCATTGGAAATACAAGGCCTTCATTGTAGTCAGTATGCTCTCCAATGAGGTTTACTCTTCCTGGAGCACAACCAATAATATTCGGCGTGTAACCAGGAAAGTTTTCATTGAATGCTGCCTTTGCTTTTCCCAACAGATGTTCTAGTTTAGCAGTTTCTTGAAGACCAGCCATACTTAAATAGACTTAAATTTGAAATTTTAAGTAAAAGATTGTATATAACATAAACTCTGCAACAACAGTTTAGTACAGGGGTGTCCAACCTTTTTGGCCAAAGGGCCACGTGTAGTTTACGAATGGTTGCGCGGGCCACTTGAGTATTTACTGCTAATTTGTAATCTTAAAATGACTGACCGATAATTTCTAATTAAAATCCTCACACCCAAATTCTAATCTTAGAAATATGTTTGTATAATACATTTTATGGGTTATATAAGAAGAGTGAAGTTGGTTTTAAAGTGGTTTAAGGTTTTTAGTTGAAAGCAAGCCAGTGCTCAGTAAAGCGTAAAAAATGTCAAATTGGCAATTGACCCTTCTGATGTTGCCGGAACAGCGGAGTTGCACGTCCCGTAATGTATTGTCCGCTGTCCCTAGGTTCATCCACGAAAAACTTGCTCGCACAAGTAAGTGCTGTCGAATAATGATGTCACGAAAACTGCCAATCTATGAATCCTCTGAGCTTTTTCTTAAGAAACAATTTTTTTTGTAAAATTCTAGCAATAGAAAGTTTTGAACTGCTCTCGCTAAAAGCAAGAAATATTGCTGATTGACTGACTCTTGAAGCACCAGTACTATTGTGTGGAAAAGAGTGGAGGTAACAATGTGGAAAATGTGATGCGTAACAATGTGCATTGTGAGACAATAAAATTAACTTGAACAGTTGCGCAGTGCGCACCCCATGCACTAGGGATTATAAAGCAATAGAGAAAGAAAACAAACAATAAATGCCAATTTATCGGAATGTAAGTTTGCCATAAATTACGTTGGCGATTGAGTTGATTATAAAATATATGTCATTTCGAAAAATATCACGCGGGCCACATGTGGCCCGCGAGCCACAAGTTGGACGCCTCTGGTTTAGTACAAAAATATAAAAATCAAAAACCATGATCTATGCATAACATGAGGTATATGGTATTTTTTGTTTTGTTTATTGTATCCAGGCTTACACCTGGTGGTTAAAGATTTAGATTAAGTGAACGGGAAGACAGGTAGCCAATCTTTGTGTCCACCTTCACTCTTTCAGGCATGCATTTAAGTGTCTTGCCAAAGACACTTAGACACCTGTCCAGTAGGTGTATGCTCTTGAGCACTGTTGAACTGTCGCTTTTTTAATTGCCGTTCCAGGGCTCTCTCCACTCGGCTATGAAGCCGACATATGGTATTCAAACAATGAAATGATTGTTTTCTTCAAGCAGAGAAGTGTTGCTTTTTTAAATAACTTGATGTATTATGCAGTATTCATGTTAACTTCAACAGTAATGAAGCAATTCTGAACTTAACAAATGTTCAAAATGATATGCAATAGATTAAGTATATCTTTTAGCAGCATGATATTTGCGTACTTCACAATGTAGATATTAAGTATTATTAAGTAAACAAGAGAAGACATTAGCCAAAAGACAGCTTACACAAAACTTGGCCTGCATGAAACCATTTATAGATATGTTTTGAGGGGCTTGAGAAAACATTTTAAACTTTATCAGAAGCAATCAGGTTACTATTAACTAAGGAACACCTACCTTGTTAACTTAGTGGTTAAACACCCAACTCAAGATCAAGCAGTCCTTGGGGTGTGCGCTTGACCAACGCAATTCAGGACAGCTCTCCATTCAGCGACATCTAGTGAATAGAAGGCAATATTTTAAGTTTTCAATAATCAGAAACCTCACTCTGCCAATCTCGGTAACCTGCTATGCATTAAAAGTGTCTACAAGTATGCAGTGCTATCAGGAATAACCTGCCAAATGCCTTGTCAGTCCGAAGATAAAGATCTAGTATAATATACCATGGTTGATAATTAAATCTTTATTCTTGAACTGAAATAGTTTCTTTCTTACTAACTGAGATAGCTTCTTTGAATGCTTAATCCTGGCAGTTTCAAATATTTGTAGAGGCTTTGCACCACTGACGCAGACTTGGTCACCAAAATAGACAGAATGAAATTTCTGATTGTTGTTGGTGGGGAATTATTCCAGGTGCAAGTATAGAATCCGCCACCCTAGTCAACATGACGTCACAAAACGGACGCAACTACTACATAAAGGGTGAAAAAAAGGATGCTGAAAAGCGGCGGAATGAAGGTGATAAAGCGGAATGGATATGGATTTTTTGACAATTTTATTGTCTTTTTACAATAAAAACATTAAACCAACGTCGAGTGTTGAATATAACTACCTAGAATGACATAAAATTTACCAAATTGCATCAATTCAGCTAAAAATTTACCCAATTAAACTTTAAAAATAAAAATATGAAACGTTTGCAACTAAATGTGTTGTAGCTATCTTATTTCAGCTCACATTTTAATTTTTACAATAAAAGTACCAATCTAACGCAACTGCAAAGAGTATGTCTTGCTTTATGCACCTGGAAAGTTTCAGGTTTATATCTTATCTACAAAACGGGCAATCGTCGTTCAAACGTAGCCGCTTGGCGACACTTTTTTCCAATGCATTGTAAAGGCGAATCGATCCTTATTCAGTATAAGCCACCCCCTGTTTGCTGTGATCGGTAAATAGTGCTTCCACTAAACTTGCTGTAGTTTTCTCGTTTCTGCTCGGATTTTAACAATTTTGCCATCGTTGGAAAGTACAATCATACATCTACCCGAATCAATTGGCTACAAATCCAAAACAAGTACTATCTTTATCTTGTAATAACTTAAACTTCACCAACTTGTACCGATTCTCAGCAATTTAATTTTTACAAGAAAATCATTAATCTTTTACAAGTTGAAAGAGTATGTCTTGCTTTATTAACCTTAAAAGTTTCAGGTTCATATCTCATCTACCAAACGAGCAATCGTCGTTCAAACTTAACCGCCCAGCAAAGCTTTTTTTCAATGCATTGTAAAGGCGAATCGATCCTTATTCAGTATACGCCACCCCCTGTTTGCAGTGATCGGTAAATAGTGCTTCCACTAAACTCGCTGTAGTTTTCTCGTTTCTGCTCGGATTTTAACAATTTTACCACCATTGGAAAGTACAATTATATATCTACCCGAATCAATTAAGCACAAGCACAAAGTACGTACTAACTTTATCTTGTGATAACTTAAACTTCACCAACTTGTAGGCTACCGATTCTCAGCAATTTAATTTTTACAATAAAATCATTAATATTTTGTAAATTGAAAGAGTATGTCTTGCTTTATGCATTTGAAAAGTTTCAGATTGATATCTCATCTACCAAACGAGCAATCGTCGTTCAAACTTAACCGCCCAGCGAAGCTTTTTTTCTATGCATTGTAAAGGCGAATCGATCCTTATTCAGTATACGCCACCCCCTGTTTGCTGTGATCGGTAAATAGTGCTTCCACTAAACTTGCTGTAGTTTTCTCATTTCTGCTCGGATTTTAACAATTTTGCCATCGTTGGAAAGTACAATTATATATCTACTTGAATCAATTAAACACAAGCACAAAGTAAGTACTAATTTTATCTTGTAATAACTTAAACTTCACCAACTTGTACCGATTCTCAGCAGTTTAATTTTTACAACAAAATCATTAATCTTTTGCAAATGGAAAGAGTATGTCTTGCTTTATGCACCTAAACAATTTCAGGTTTATATCTCATCTACCAAACGAGCAATCGTCGTTCAAACTTAACCGCCCAGCGAACCTTTTTTTCAATGCATTGTAAAGGCGAATCGATCCTTA
Source organism: Aplidium turbinatum (assembly GCF_918807975.1). Lineage (NCBI taxonomy): Eukaryota > Metazoa > Chordata > Ascidiacea > Aplousobranchia > Polyclinidae > Aplidium > Aplidium turbinatum. Next base: position 42,292,973 of record NC_137472.1, on the reverse strand, counting down.
TTCAGTATACGCCACACCCTGTTTGCAGTGATCGGTAAATAGTGCTTCCACTAAACTTGCTGTAGTTTTCTCGTTTCCGCTCGGATTTTAACAATTTTGCCATCGTTGGAAAGCACAACCATACATCTACACGAATCAATTGGCTACAAATCTAAAACAAGTACTATCTTTATCTTGTAATAACTTAAACTTCACCAACTTGTACCGATTCTCAGCAATTTAATTTTTACAATAAAATCATTAATCTTTCACAAATTGAAAGAGTATGTCTTGCTTTATGCACCTAAATAGTTTCAGGTTTATATCTTATCTACAAAACGAGCAATCGTCGTTCAAACTTAACCACTCAGCAAAGCTTTTTTTCAATGCATTATAAAGGCGAATCGATCCTTATTCAGTATACCCCACCCCCTGTTTGCTGTGATCGGTAAATAGTGCTTCCACTAAACTTGCTGTAGTTTTCTCGTTTCTGCTCGGATTTTAACAATTTTACCATCGTTGGAAAGTACAATTATATATCTACCCGAATCAATTAAACACAAGCACAAAGTAAGTATTAACTTTATCTTGTGATAACTTAAACTTCACCAACTTGTACTAATTCTCAGCAATTTAATTTTTACAATAAAATCATCAATATTCTGCAAATGGAAAGAGTATGTCTTGCTTTATTCACCTGAAAAGTTTCAGGTTTATATCTCATCTACCAAACGAGCAATCGTCGTTCAAACTTAACCGCCCAGCAAAGCTTTTTTCCAATGCATTGTAAAGGCGAATCGATCCTTATTCAGTATACGCCACCCCCTGTTTGCTGTGATCGGTAAATAGTCCTTCCACTGAAAGTGCTGTAGTTTTCTCATTTCTGCTCGGATTTCAACAATTTTGCCATCGTTGGAAAGTACAATTATATATCTACCCGAATCAATTAAACACAAGCACAAAGTAAGTATTAACTTTATCTTGTGATAACTTAAACTTCACCAAATTGTACCAATTCTCAGCAAGTTATTTTATACAATAAAATCATTAATAATTTGCAAATTGAAAGGGTATGTCTTGCTTTATGCACCTAGAAAGTTTCAAGTTTATATCTTATCTACCAAACGAGCAATCGTCGTTCAAACGTTGCCGCTCGGCGACACTTTTTTCCAATGCATTGTAAGGGCAAATCGATCCTTATTCAGTATACGCCACCCCCTGTTTGCTGTGATCGGTAAATAGTGCTTCTACTAAACTTGCTGTAGTTTTCTCGTTTCTGCTCGGATTTTAACAATTTTGCCATCGTTGGAAAGTACAATTATATATATACCCGAATCAATTAAATGCAATCACAAATTAAGTACCAGATTAATCTTGTGATAACTTAAACCTCACCAATTTGTACCGATTCTCAGCAATTTAATTTTCACAAGAAAATCATTAATTTTTTACAAATTGAAAGAGTATGTCTTGCTTTATGCACCTGAAAAGTTTCAGGTGTATATCTCATCTACCAAACGAGCAATCGTTGTTCAAACTTAACCGCCCAGCGAAGCTTTTTTCAATGCATTGTAAAGGCGAATCGATCCTTATTCAGTATACGCCACCCCCTGTTTGCTGTGATCGGTAAATAGTGCTTCCACTAAACTTGCTGTAGTTTTCTCGTTTCTGCTCAGATTTTAACAATTTTGCCATCGTTGGAAAGTACGATCATACATCTACACGAATCAATTGGCTACGAAACTTTATCTTGTAATAACTTAAACTTCACCAATTTGTACCGATTCTCAGCAGTTTAATTTTTACAATAAATTCATTAAACCTTAGCTAATTGAAAGGGTATGTCTTGCTTCATGCAACTGAAAAGTTCAGGTTTATGTCTTATCTATAAAGCGAGCAATCGTCCTTCGTATTTGGACAACACTGATAAATCTCACATCTAGGAAAAGTGCAAGATGCTAGCCGTTTTTGTCATTCGTCCAGTTCAAAGAACACGCAACACAATTTAAACCCTTTGAATTGGGATTGTTTGGAGGGTAGCTCATAGCCTTCCTACCAGTTCTGTAGCCAAGGGGGGGGGGGGGGGGGGGTGGGGGTTGGGAGTTACAACCCCCCTTTAGCACGCATGTGACGTCACGATATTGAAAATGATGCTTTCAGTCTTTACGTCTCTAAAACAAAATTTGCCTAATTTTAAACGAAATTGCATTAAAAGATCGAGTTTTGCCAATACCAAACATTCAAATATCTCAACCAGGAATACGCAACAAGAAAACATAGCGACTTAGCTCTATTACCAAAAAATGTTACGTTTGAACGACGATTGCCAGTTTTGTAGATAAGATATAAACTTGAAACTTTTCATGTGAATAAAGTAAGACATACTCTTTCAATTTGCAAAAGTTTAATAATTTTATTGTATAAAGTAAATTGCTGAGAATCGGTACAAGTAGGTGAAGTTTAAGTTATCACAAGAAATAGATGGTACTTGTTTTGGATTTGTAGCCAATTGATTCGTGTAGATCAGGGGTGCACAACCTTTTTGCTATTGCCGGCCGCATTCCGATTAATTCTATAAAGCACGGCCGCCAGTGAGTTTTAAATGATTTTTTTTTTTTCAATTTGCGTTATCTAAGAGAAGAATTTATTCGTTAATATTTACTAAACTTATCATACTTAGGCTATACCTAATAGTACCATGAAATATCAAACATTTTGAAATGAATTTATTCAATAAAAGTCTGCGACATTGCAACTCCCTTGATTTTGCATACGAGCACCGGTTAAGACACCAGTCTCAGTTAGCCTGATTTGTTCGGTACTCGTTTTTGTAGGTACTTCATTCGTGAAAAGGCAGACTCACACTTTTCTTCAAATTTTCGACACAGATTTTCCTCGACTCGCCTTCCAATTTTGCATAATGGTGTGACATATGACGACAAAAATGCTGTTTTGCATTATTTCCTTTAACAGTTTTAACCACTTGACTGCATATTAGACACATCATAGTATGCGCTGCCGTCTCCATCATGAAATAACCCAACTCCCATTTGGAATTGAATATCCTTTTCTCCTCTGCTAGTGTTCTTTTTCTTTTTAAGGACATAATGCAATGTAGGCAGTGCCGGTCTTAGGGTATTTCGGGCCCTGTGCGGAATATGCTTTGCGGGCCCTAATGACAATGATCCAATTCAGTAGCGTAGCTAGGTATTTGAAAGGGGAGGGGGTTTTGACGGCGTGTTCGCCGAAGGCGACACCCAGCGTCTGGACTGGAATGCCTCAGAAATTTTTGAAAAATTACTTTGAATTTAGTGCATTCTGAGTGCATGTTCAACAAAAATTTGGGTATGAATATTACTGTAAAATGGTGCTTGCCTCACCCTCACCCTCAGCACTTGCCTCACCCTAAAGCCGCAACTATGACTTCAAGGAATGGGCTACCGGTACTTGCTTGTGAATCGAATTGAATTTTTTTCCATTAGAAATGACAAAAATTACTGCATTTTTTGAGTAGCCTAAATTGCGGGGCCCCCTAATTTTCGGGCACTGTGCGATCGCACGATTTGCACACCCCAAAGACCGGCACTGAATGTAGGCTACCGTTAGGCCTACAATGAAATTAGGTTGAGGAAAAAGTTTTGTCTCAAAACGATTTTAACAATATAGCCTAGCCTACAAAAACTTATGATGACAATGTTTTTCAAGTTTTAAAATTTGAAATATTATATATAATTACAAGCTACAAGGGTATCCAGTGGTTCTAGATATCCCTGTATAATATTAAAAATACATTTCATTTTTATTAATGAAATAATTTTTTTATTTCAAAAACAGGGCACGGCCACCAACACATGCTTATTAAATTACGTGTTAACGGCCGCAGGTTGAACACCGTTGGTGTAGATGTATGCTCTTGCTTTCCAACGATGGCAAAATTGTTAAAATCCGAGCAGAAACGAGAAAACTACCGCACGTTCAGTGGAAGCACTATTTACCGATCACAGCAAACAGGGGGTGGCGTATACTGAATAAAGATCGATTCGCCTTTACAATGCATTAAAAAAGCTTCGCTGGGCGGTTAAGTTTGAACGACGATTGCTCGTTTTGTAGATAAGATATAAACCTGAAACTTTTCATGTGAATAAAGTAAGACATACTCTTTCCATTTGCAAAGGATTAATAATTTTATTGTATAAAGTAAATTGCTGAGAATTAGTAAAAGTTGGTGAAGTTTAAAATATTACAAGAAAAAGATGGTACTTGTTTTGGATTTGTAGCCAATTGATTCGTGTAGATGTATGAACGTGCTTTCCAACGATGGCAAAATTGTTAAAATCTGAGCAGAAACGAGAAAAATACAGCAAGTTTAGTGGAAGCACTATTTACCAATCACAGCAAACAGGGGGTGGCGTATACTGAATAAGGATCGATTCGCCTTTACAATGCATTGGAAAAAAGCTTCGCTGGGCGGTTAAGTTTGAACGACGATTGCTCGTTTGGTAGATAAGATATAAACCTGAAACTTTTTAGGTGCATAAAGCAAGACATACTCTTTCAATTTGTGAAATATTAATGATTTTATTGTAAAAATTAAATTGCTGAGAATCGGTACAAGTTGGTGAAGTTTAAGTTAGTACAAGATAAAGATAGTACTTGTTTTGGATTTGTAGCCAATTGATTCGGGTAGATGTATGATTGTGCTTTCCAACGATGGCAAAATTGTTAAAATCCGAGCAGAAACAAGAAATCTACAGCAAGTTTAGTGGAAGCACTATTTACCGATCACTGCAAACAGGGGGTGGCGTATACTGAATAAGGATCGATTCGCCTTTACAATGCATTGAAAAAAAGCTTTGCTGGGCGGTTAAGTTTGAACGACGATTGCTCGTTTGGTAGATGAGATATAAATCTGAAACTTTTCAGGTGCATAAAGCAAGACATACTCTTTCCATTTGCAAAGGATTAATGATTTTATTGTAAAAATTAAACTGCTGAGAATCGGTAAAAGTTGGTAAAGTTTAAGTTATCACAAGATAAAATTAGTACGTACTTTGTGCTTGTATTTAATTGATTCAACTAGATATATAATTGTACTTTCCAACGATGGCAAAATTGTTGAAATCCGAGCAGAAATGAGAAAACTACAGCAAGTTTAGTGGAAGCACTATTTACCAATCACAGCAAACAGGGGGTGGCGTATACTGAATAAGGATCGATTCGCCTTTAGGCTACAATGCATTGAAAAAAAGCTTTGCTGGGCGGTTAAGTTTGAACGACGATTGCTCGTTTGGTAGATGAGATATGAACGTGAAACTTTTTAGGTGAATAAAGCAAGACATACTCTTTCAATTTGTAAAAAATTAATGATTTTATGGTAAAAATTAAATTGCTGAGAATCGGTAGCCTACAAGTTGGTACAGTTTAAGTTATCACAAGATAAAGATAATACTTGTTTTGGATTTGTAGCCAATCGATTCGGGTAGATGTATGATTGTGCTTTCCAACGATGGAAAAATTATTCAAATCCGAGCAGAAACAAGAAAACTACAGCAAGTTTAGTGGAAGCACTATTTACCGATCACTGCAAACAGGGGGTGGGGTATTCTGAATAAGGATCGATTTGCCTTTACAATGCATTGGAAAAAAGTGTCGCTGAGCGGCTACGTTTGAACGACGATTGCCAGTTTTGTGGATAAGATATAAACCTGAAAGTTTTCATGTGCATAAAGCAAGACATATTCTTTTAGTTTACAAAGATTTAATGATTTTATTGTAAAAATTAAATTACTGAGAATCGTTACAAGTTGGTGAAGTTTAAGTTATCACAAGATAAAGATAGTACCTATTTTGTGCTACTGTTTAATTGATTCGTGTAGATGTATGATCGTGCTTTCCAACGATGGCAAAATTGTTAAAATCCGAGGAGAAACTAGAAAACTACAGCAAGTTTAGTGGAAGCACTATTTACCGATCACTGCAAACAGGGGGTGGCTTATAGTGATGCAAGCCGCGCCGCGCCGCGTACGCGGCCGCTTTTGACTTTTTCGCCGCGTGCCGCGCCGCGCCGCGTGGAAGGTTGAAATGACAAAGCCGCGCCGCGCCGCTTGCCGCGTAAACTTTCAAGAAATTAATTTTTCGTAAACGTAAACTTTCAAGAAATTAAACTTTCGTAAACGTAAACTTTCAACTTTTCAAGAATCAGCTATGAAACTTCAAATTTAAATTGGAAACACGGATCAGTTATTTTTCCCTTCGGAAACCCTAAGATGGAAAGCTATGCAAATGCAAATTGCAAATGGCTTGCAGTTGACAGGGTTTTAGGGCTTGCTTGTCAGGGAAGCTGTACGAATGTTTTTGGTTAGTAGCCTAGCTGATAAGCTCAGTTACCAGGCTATAGGCCTAGCGCAACTACCGCATTATTTACTATATCAGTTAGCCCAGTGAGTTCAGGCTATAAGTTTTACTCTTGTATGTGTAGTTCATATAGCCACTGGCATTATAATTGCATTATTGCTTACAAAAAGTGTTCAAAAGTCCTGATACTGGATCCAGGAACATTCTATTTGTCTTAGTTTGTATTATGTCTTAGAACTTAGATGCATTGCTGATAAGAGAATATGATCTGGTTAGCCTCGCCAATTAGTGCACAACTGTATTGGTACTAGGTTACCAGTTATATGCCATGGATGCTTTTTCCTACAATTGACTTTCTAAACAATAACTCGTTAAAATATTTTTTTTTAATTTTGTAATTTGCGGTGTGCGGTGCGGTGCAGTGTCAAAGTTCCAGATAAATTGCGGTGTGCGGTGCGGTGCGCGGATAGATGAGTCAGTTGCGGTGCGGTGTGCGGATAAAAATTTTGGGTTCGCTGCATCTCTAGTGGCTTATACTGAATAAGGATCGATTCGCCTTTACAATGCATTGGAAAAAAGCTTCGCCGAGCGGCTACGTTTGAACGACGATTGCCCGTTTTGTAGATAAGATATAAACCTGAAACTTTCCAGGTGCATAAAGCAAGACATACTCTTTGCAGTTGCGTTAGATTGGTACTTTTATTTTAAAAATTAAAATGCCAGCTGAAATTAGATAGCTACAACACATTTAGTTGCAAACGTTTCATATTTTTATTTTAAAAATTTAATTGGGTAAATTTTTAGCTGAATTGATGCAATTTGGTAAATTTTATGTCATTCTAGGTAGTTATATTCAACACTCGACGTTGGTTTAATGTTTTTATTGTAAAAACACAGTAAAATTGTCAAAAAATCCATATCCATTTCGCTTTATCACCTTCATTCCGCCGCTTTTCAGCATCCTTTTTTTCACCCCTTATGTAGTAGTTGCGTCCGTTTTGTGACGTCATGTTGACTAGGGTGGCGGATAGTGATGCAAGCCGCGCCGCGCCGCGCCGCGTACGCGGCCGCTTTTGACTTTTTCGCCGCGTGCCGCGCCGCGCCGCGTGGAAGGTTGAAATGACAAAGCCGCGCCGCGCCGCTTGCCGCGTAAACTTTCAAGAAATTAATTTTTCGTAAACGTAAACTTTCAAGAAATTAAACTTTCGTAAACGTAAACTTTCAACTTTTCAAGAATCAGCTATGAAACTTCAAATTTAAATTGGAAACACGGATCAGTTATTTTTCCCTTCGGAAACCCTAAGATGGAAAGCTATGCAAATGCAAATTGCAAATGGCTTGCAGTTGACAGGGTTTTAGGGCTTGCTTGTCAGGGAAGCTGTACGAATGTTTTTGGTTAGTAGCCTAGCTGATAAGCTCAGTTACCAGGCTATAGGCCTAGCGCAACTACCGCATTATTTACTATATCAGTTAGCCCAGTGAGTTCAGGCTATAAGTTTTACTCTTGTGTGTGTAGTTCATATAGCCACTGGCATTATAATTGCATTATTGCTTACAAAAAGTGTTCAAAAGTCCTGATACTGGATCCAGGAACATTCTATTTGTCTTAGTTTGTATTATGTCTTAGAACTTAGATGCATTGCTGATAAGAGAATATGATCTGGTTAGCCTGGCCAATTAGTGCACAACTGTATTGGTACTAGGTTACCAGTTATATGCCATGGATGCTTTTTCCTACAATTGACTTTCTAAACAATAACTCGTTAAAATATTTTTTTTTAATTTTGTAATTTGCGGTGTGCGGTGCGGTGCAGTGTCAAAGTTCCAGATAAATTGCGGTGTGCGGTGCGGTGCGCGGATAGATGAGTCAGTTGCGGTGCGGTGTGCGGATAAAAATTTTGGGTTCGCTGCATCTCTAGTGGCGGATTCTATACTTGCACCCAGGGTTCAAGGATTGTCTTAAATTCTCGTCTTTTTATCAATTTTGAAGTCAGGTTCCCTCAAATAAAAAAATTTCCTCCCAACTGGAATCCTCAGCCTGAACCACAGTGCAGCAGCAAGCATTAGGTTTAGGTTGCTTTGCTGGTCAGTGGTCAACTGGTCATGGTCAAATAATAATTATCATTTTACTAAATGACCAATTGTAATTGGTCATTTTGTCAAATCGAATTCGAAAATCAAAATTGCCACTTGGCACCAGAGTTGCCAGATTTCCATAAAAAGCAACTAAGTTATACTGTATTTGTCGTCGTTCGTATGAATCTGTGACCTGCAATTTTTGCAGTTTCTGCTTCTGATTGTCGTCATTAGCCTGAAAAAGTTTCCAGTTACCAGGATTCACCAGGCGGAGGTAGACGACATGAATCCCACTGTATTTGTGAAAAACTGCTATCAAAGACAAAAATAGCCAAACACAATACAAGTCACCTAACTTGCAAATTCAAAACACAATTTCAAAAGATCATAAAAGTTGTGCGTCACAGAATAAATTTTATTTATTTTTTATTTTTTTATTTATTTGTTTATTTGCATCAGGCACTAAAGAGACAGGCCCATATTCATAAACACAACACAAGTCACAAAACACACACGGTTACATCATAGTTAATAAATTAACTATGGTTACATATACAAGCAAAACTTATGCGTAGGCTGCATAGTCACGTTATAGTGAGACGCATAGTCAGAATTAAGAAACATAACACTCTGAAGTAAAAACTGCAACTAACCACTTGTTAGATGAGACCTGACAGCGGTTGACAAAATTAAATATACGATTTCGGAATAGGGCATGAAACGTAGGAATATGATGGTACGTCTGAATACTACTAGTGCTAACACGCCTCGGTAATTTATGCAATGTTCGAAATGCATTATTGTAAGCCACACGCAATTTATTCATAGGCTACTTGAGGATAAGTATCTGGCCCACAGTTGACTGGAGTACATAGGTAAACAATACGTGCGAAATAGTAGGCTACATTCATTACAGCGGAAGAGCAGTTAGAAAAGCGTGAACGGAGCATGTTCGCTGTGCAATATATAGCTCTAACTTGGCGCTTAATGTCATCGTCATCAGACAAAAACTTGTTTAAACAATGCCTAGATACTTGACAGTGTCAACAAATTTGATATAAGAGGTTCCCAATTTGACTTTGGGCTGCAGGTTTAGCTTTAGGTTCCTGCTAATGCGGCGCGGAGAGATAAATCATAGACCATATCACTTTTCAGTGTCCCATCTACAAAAGCAACATTCTCATCCTGCACCACAAAAGTTCGATCTTTCTACTCTACATATCGCTTTTACAACATATCTGTACACATTTTTGGTTCACTATCTGAATCAAATCACGACCGATAGGCTACTTGTTCATCGTTATGGATCGATACACACGTAACTTCACAGGTTAACCTTACAGCAGAAACCATTTGTCAAGCATTTTTTGGATAGCTGGGTTCAATATTTTGGGGGCCCTGTTTCCTGTTTAACCCTTGTTTAATCTTCACGTTTGTGGAAAGAGAACAACTGTCTCTATTTTAAAGTGCTGATATTAATCCTAATATATTGGCTTCCAAACTTGCGCACATTTTTACAGTTTGTTGTCTACATAGACCAGACAACTAACCCACTTCAATACCCTACGTTGACCCATTGTTGGCAACCGTTGACAAAGCTTTAATCAAATCCAAACAAAGACGACCTTTAGATAGTCGGTACGATGGCCCATACCAAGTGATTGAACAACTTTCAAAACACTTTTCTAATCTAACATGGAAATAAAACGAATAGGTCTCTATTTATCGCAGTGGTTCTTAACCAGGGTTCGATCGAACCCCTGGGGTTCGACGAAGCTGTTTTAGGGGTTCGGCGCGAACGTCCTCTGAAACATTAACACACGGCCTACTGAATGGTATATCAGCAAATATTTTTGGAAAATATTGTCCAGCCGAAACTTGATTGCGGTTTACATGATGGTAAATAGGCCTAAACATCTGTGTGTTTGACGCGTGATTAAATGATGCCATCTTCATGTAACACAGAACGCAAATTTTTTACGTAACATTGTTAAAACAAACGGTAAGAAAAACTCATGTAAGATTGGAAGACCGTTTACGTTGGATCAAAGCATGTGGTCGGCCTCATGTAGGCCTACAGCTAAACGTGTCAAGAATTTACCTCCATTCATAAGTTTGTTCAAAGGTAGGTGGTAACTACTATAGCCTATCTAGAATTTGAAATTGTTTGCGATCTTATCAAAACAGGAACTGCCTTACAATGCTGCATCAATTGCCTAGACCAGTGTTTCTCAACCTTTTTGGCCCAACGCCCTCTTCATGAACTGGCAAAATTTTCCGCCCCCCAACAAAAACGATTAATTACGAAAAGCGAATATAAAACAATAAATAGTACAAAAAGTGCTCAAAGCCAAGCAAAAAAACCTGCAGAGCGAATTACATCAAATATAGGCTAGTTACCAGTCTTTAAAATCCTTAGGCTACAGCCTGTTTCACCCTAAAAAGGAGATTATCAAAAGGTCCTTATTCTAATAGAAATAGAATTATATTTTTCAATTTCTAAATGTAGAAGTAGAAATCTATTTGAATAAGCCCTTCTGATGATCTCCCTTTTAGGGTGAAACAGGCTGTAAGGGTTTTAGAGACTAGTAGCCTAACTATATTTCATGAAAAGCAAATATATATTTGGGAGCATGAAAACAGTATCGGCCTACTGGTAGTCAATGTGAACCTTGGGCTTGGTGAGAAAGTGCCAGTTCCTTCACATCCGGTGTAAAACATTCGAAGTAAGTGAGAAACATTCGAAGTAAGTGAGAAACATTCGAAGATCACCTCTTATGGATATGTCAAGTGGGTTTCGCTGTTTGGTATGTAGTAGAACAACACAGCTGAATCCCTTTTCCACCAGGTATGAGGTAGGAAATGCTACCACGAAGATACGAGCTCTGACGAAATCGTTACGCTGGGCGGTAGATGGGTTAAACCAGAATGCCCCCTAATAATCAAAACGCCGCCCCCCTGCAAAATCAAAACGCCCCCCGGGGGGCGGTACCGCCCCCGTTGAGAACCACTGGCCTAGACAATCTATTAAGTCTGCTGGAGGGTACCGATAGGCTGATTTTAATGTTTATTTGTGGTGGTGGTTTTGCAATGCATTAAAATACAATCAATACATGAAGTGTTACCAATTTTAGCATTTTGTGGATGGAAAACCTTCTGACATTCATCCAGACCTAATTCCAGCTGATGGAATGAAAGTAGGCTACGAACAACTCGAAAGAGCCGAAAAAGAGTTCTGCCAGATATGTCTCATGACAATGATGCAATGAACAGTGAATGAGATGACCATGTACAAAAGAAGCAAAACAGTATTTCAGAAGCACAAAACAATGGCCTAGTAGGTTATATTATTCATGACATCTGAGTTAGTCATTTTGCAATTGGTAGGGCTATGGTTTATTTCTTGATTTAAGTTATATGAATTAATTACTGGTAGCTTACGGTAGGCCACTAGGCTATTGGTATTATGTTTTTCAGTTCATTTTTTTTTTATCTTATGCAACCGTTAAATTTAAACAACCATAGTTTACAGCCTATGCTATTCATTGCAGAATCATGCAAGCTGATAACTGAAAATCAAGCTTAAGAAGAGTTTTGTGCCCTAAAAATGCAACATGAATCGCAATCTCTCCTTTTGCTACAATTGCAAGAAGGGTCATTTTTTAGTGTAAGATCCTATTTTAAATTCTCCTGTTAGTGAATTGTTTGCATATTATACTGGTTTAAATTAAGTCACGTGCAATTTAAAATCCTGTTTAATTTTTTGACGCAAAATGCCACAAGTGCCATTAAATAGGCTACAAAGAATGCAAAGAAAAATGTTTGAAATTGTCTTTGAAAAATCGGCCACTTTTGACTCTTTACAGGCTAAAAAATGGGTTTCATTTAAAACAGGGGTGAAACGTGTGGCCCGCGGGCCAAATGTGTCCCGCGAAAAAAAATTGTGCGGCCCACGAAGATTTGCCGATTTTGAATTGTGCGCGGCCCGCGAAGCGTGTTTATAATTTATTTTAGTCTGGTAGACCTACGAGTGAACAATTCATTGTGGAGTGGATTATTATTTCGTAGGCCTACTGTAGATTTAGCACCTTCTGTTAACCATTTTAGAAATCTCCTACCGGCCACCGCAATCCATTGTATTTAATCATTTGAAACGTAAAAATGTATGGTCACATAAAAGGCTCTATGAACAAATTACGACTTTGGAAAGCTCACACACAGACAGAAAATCTTTTCCACTTTCCAACTTTGAGAGACTATGGAATGCATCCTGAAGAAAACTGAATTTGCAGACCAACTTGAAAAATTGTTGTATGAATTTTTTTGGCTCGTTTCAAGGACTTCAAATCTCATGAACATTTGTTTGGTATATTCTCTTCGCCATTCAATACAGACATTAAAGAAGCACCAGCTGATATCCAACTTGAACTGGTTGCGATCTTCAAGAGAAAACGGATTTGAAAAGTATTTAGAAATTAATCTTGGCGATTTTTACCGAAAACATCTCAACCAAGATGACTTTCCACATTCGAAAAAACTCATGGCTTCAAAAATGGCTCTTTTTGGCTCAACGTATTTGTGCGAACAATTTTTTTCTAAAATAGGCGTCATAAAAACTCAATATTGATCGGTTCTGACAGACAAACATTTGGAAAATACAGTTCCAATTGCGAGCATTTCCATTAAAGTAAATTGGGAAAAAGCAGTCGGGAAAAGAAGCCAGCTGCAAATTTTTCACTGAGCTCGTAGGCTATAAAGTCGGTGTGACAATAAATTTGAATAACAGTTTTCTTCAGAAATTTATGCGTCTTAACTTATTATTTCTGCAAAGAGATAACCCCTAATAATGCCACAAGAATAACATCAATAACAAAAAAATACTTTTTAGTGCCTGCAACTACTAGAAATCATATGTTAAATAAAGGTGTGGCCCGCGGTATCTCCCAGTTATTTATATCTGGCCCTCCTGTAATGAAGGTTGCACACCCCTGATTTAAAAGATTTGGCCTATAGATTAATTTTTCACTCCAGTGAATTGTAACAAATCAAACAAACAACGTAGCAGTTGCAGCACAGCACACCATCCAGGCTATGTAACTTCTATAAAAATACGGTCAACTATTCAAACCATTGATAACACTGCATGGCTCTAACAACCAGTTGTACTGTGTCGTAGAAAGCCCTATTTGCAGCAGGTCAAACCTGCAAGTACCGCAGAAGAAAATTCTACTTCTAAAAAATCACAGCATAATTGTGACGGAAACTGCATAAAAGCAATGCTACATAGTTGGCAAGCAAAGATAGCTTGCTCTCCTTCGCTCTGTTTGGCTGAGCGTTGCTAGGCGATGGATCGGTCTATTGCAAGATATCTTTTGTGAAGCGAAGTGACAGCACCAATTTTGATTGGCGATGAATATTCGCTCGCCTCGCTATAAGTGAGCAAAACAAGTGGTGTTTGTTAAAGGAGCTTGGCCTGGCAGTAGCGTTGTTCGACTAATTTTGTTGCTGCGGTATTCTAAGATAAATATTATCAACATGTAACGCTGGATACCGGGTACGAAAGGCATTCTTTTTTAGCATAAGAGTCAACCTACCTAAAATTGTATTAGTGCGGCCCGCCACAGCTCTCCTTAGCGCCAAAGTGGCGGCATGCAAAAAAGGTTGGTGACCCCTGGTGTAGGTATAGTTAAACATGGCTGAAGCTGTAACATACAAACACGTGTCGTGTAGGCTACATAATGATTAGCATGGCATGTTAGTGTTACTAACCTATAGCCTATTCCCATTGAGCTCGCATACATATGCCCACAAAATATTACCTTACATACTGCATGAAACTGCAGCACGGTTGTGAATCATGCATCTTTAATTTTCCTGGGTTATATTTGCAGCTGCTGAACAATAAATTGTATAAACAAATACGATTATGTGAATGGTAGCCTATGATAGCACTATTAAAGTGTATTTTCTTTTGTTTGTTTTACTCGTATTGCAAATTGTAGCCTACTTTTGCATTTCGTGCAGGTCGGCATACGAACCAAGTCGATAAATACTTCACCACAAGCTTCACACAGACTGTTAAATGCATTGATTCTTACATTTTGAATGTATTCTTTAAATAAAATACTTTTCAGCAACGTTCTTCGTTAATTAAATTATTTTAGCATGAAAAGGAATATTACAGGCTAAAAAGATTATTACTAGTGAAAGTTTAGTTTTTCTTCCAAGACTTAGATTAAAATACAAATGTAAACGATTTTTTAACAAACTAAGTTTATAGGAGGGAATTTAGCTTTGAATATCGATTAAAAGGGTCCATCGGATAAAAAAGGTTGGGAACCACTGGGTATGTTGAGAGTAGCTGTATGTATATGGTAACACTGTCTTGTGTAAGCCGTGTAAAAAAACGGTTGTTTATTTGGAAAAGTGGCGATATAACAGCTCAATTTGCTTCCATTTCCTTGTCCTGGTTTCCCTTCGAGACTTCCTATAGTATAGAAATTCCTGTAAACAAGTTCTTTCCGTAACGTTTCTGTACGCGATGAGTTTGTTTTTTCAACAAAATATCTGCTAAACATGAAATGCTTCTGAACTCGGCTAACTTAAGTCTTAACAACTCATTTGGTCAAAGTCAACATTAGAAATTATGACCACTGTGGGTTATAGAGGACTCCTGCCTGCAGTGTAGTTATTAGTTATAGTTATTGTTTGTTTATTGGCCGCTGCGAAAAATATGTACAATAAATCAAAACACAATGTACAGTAAAACTGTTGAAAAGTTTACAATAAAAAAAAAAAACGAATAAAAAATGATGGTAGCATCACAGCAGCGGGAGGCTGCGAAGTGACCGTTCAAGGTCTTCAAGTCAAGCAGCCACCCTTAATTCATCAATGATAATTATAATTGAATAATTGAGACAAAGAGATAACAATACATAAATAACGGTGAAGCTGTCCAAGATGATAAGAAATCAAAAAACTGATTAGTAGGTTAATTTAGCATTTGTTTAATATGAGTCAATAATTATCTTTTTGTACATTCTTTTAAAAGTTATGAATGAGGATTTGCGAATTTCATCTGATATATTATTCCAAATTTTTGCGCCAGAGTATTTTATAGAGCGTTGTAGTTTTGTGGTTGTGTATCGATAATAATAGTAATCTAGGTTGGTCGAGTTTCGAGTAGAAAAGTTGTGAATTTGGTTACATTTTTTAAAGTAGTTTTGAAAAGTGTCGGGTAATAAATTAAAACTAAACTGATACATAAACTTAGCAATTTCAAAGTTGTACAGATCTTTTAACTTTAGGATATTTAGTTGTTAATAAAAGGGTGTGACATGGTCAGCCCATTTGCCTTTCACAACAGCTTTGACTGCCTTATTTTGCAAAACACCAAGCTTTCCAATATGTGTTTTGTATGACGACCCCCAAATTGTCAGTCCGTATATTAAGTAAGGATGCACAAGAGAATAGTAAAGCTGAAGCATAGCTTTGGTAGATAAACAATGTTTTAATTTAGAGAGTATGCCAACAGATTTGGAGAGTTTGGAAGATAGAGCATCAATATGAGGAAGAAAAGATAGATTTTTGTCAATTAAGATACCAAGGTATTTAGCAGTGTGAACATTTTTTAGTTGGGTATTGCCGTAAAATACTTCAACATTAGTTGATTTTTGGTTGGTCTTGGGTGCAATTATTAAAAAGTTAGACTTAGAAGCATTTATCGTAAGTGAATTGGCTGTGATCCAACGTTTGATTCCTTTCAGTTCAAGATTAATTAAATTTTGAAGACTTAATAAATTATCGGCTTTAATAACAAGACAAGTGTCATCAGCAAATAATCTAGGAACAGAAGAAACACAGTTAGATATATCATTTATATAAAGTAAACCTTGTAGCCTAAGCTCTACGGCCTAAACTGAACAACTCACAACTGCTATAACTCACACACGTTTTGCACGTAGCTTATAGGGCAGTAGTTCTCAATCATTTTGTCTTGGAAGACCACTTTTAGTAGGCTATCTTCGCACTTAAAGAATTTGGTAAACTCCCGACGCACATTACAACGATTGAAGACATCGACAAAGTTATGTTATGACTATGAGCTAGGCTATATGTTGGCACGCAGGATCAAAAACCAATATTCTATATGCTGATTTAACGTTTTTAAATAAATTGTATCTAAAATTAATAGAATTTTCGTGACCTTTACAAAGAACTTCTCACTTTTTTCATTTGAAATCAATATTTCGTTGCATTTAAGGTCATGGCAAAACAGTGAGTGCTAATAGGATACTAACTAACGTTTGCATCTCTAAATTAAGCAATGATCAACAATCTGCTGTCTGAATTGAATCCAGTTGAACATACATATAACCTTGTACTGTTAAAGGCTTAGACTTAGAGTAAGACTTACCCTTAGTTAGACTAAAAAAACTTCTTTTACATAAAATTTGTTTAGTTAGGAAACTAAACCTTTGTGCAACGCCATTTGAGGTTTCAAACAACGCACCAATGTTTCGGTAAACACAGTTTGAAAATCTCTGTAAATACACCAATAAACCACAAACAATTTTTAAACCTAAGCAAATTCAAAATTATTCAATCATGTTGCAAATCTAAAAATTTTCACGGATCCCCTGAAAACGTTTCCGGGACCCCTTGCTGGTTTGCAAACCCCCGGTGGAAAAACCACTGATATGGGCTAGGGCTTGCGTGGTGAAAAAATTTAATAAAAGCACGACTTACTTTGTTTACTTCCGCCATTGTTTAACTTACCATAAATGTTTCATCAGAAACCTCAAAGTCTATTTTTAATGTGGGCTACGTTCTTTCCTGAATACAGGATGACTCCAACGAAACGCAGACTAGAACTTTGTGTTTTAATTTAAAGTTTTATGGTAAACGTTGACACAAAACATGACGTCAAGGGTTTCAGTATCGCACTGACATGATTTTGCGAATATTAGAAATCCTGGTCTCAAATCTTTATCACAAAATGCTCAGTGGCTTGAAAGCACTTTTATTTTTTTTTACTCATTTTTGAAACTTGTACCGTAGTCTGTTATGCAGTAACAGATGCGTGCGAATCGCCAAGTCAAAATTGTTCAACAGTTTCAGTAAAGAAACAGCAGTTTATTCTAGAATTTACATTTAGTTAGTCTAGGAGCATCACGAGTGAAAAATTATGAGAAAGTATAACTTCAAGGATGTGATATAGCCTGCTTTACTGTTCTGACATGTCTTAACGATACATTTGTGACAAAGTTTTGATTATCCTTCACACTCATATGGAGGAAAACTCTTGACACATAACATACCGGTCGATTTTTATATATAGGCTACAGTCAGGCCCGGATTTAGGGGGGGGCAGAGGGGGCAGGTGCCCCGGGCCCCCCGACTTTTGAAGGGCCCCCCTACGTGGAAAAAATGTGATTTTGTGTTATATTTTCTTCCTTTCAGCCTTTGAAGTTTCTGCAAAATGCTGTGCAGTGCTGGATTGATGCTACTGTAGACGCAGAGGTGACTTTTCGCGCCGCAGGCGCAAAAAAATTTTTTGCAGGGGGGCCCCCCGATCTAAAAGTGCCCCGGGCCCCCCATCAGCTAAATCCGGCCCTGGCTACAGTACAAATTGTTAGGAGATTTGCAATTATTTTGCACAATGGATTTACACCAAAATTAGTATAAACAACATATCAATTATTTCATCATTATTATTTCTCAACGCTGTGTTAAAATTGCAATTCTGAATAGCCTATCATTGTAACAACTTCATAATCACTGAAACATGTTCTTGGTAAGGCAACTACAATAAAGGTTTGTTATGATTAACACAAATGTTGAAGATATTCTTTACCAGTAGTTTGAACACTATCAAGGGCGTAGTCGGGGGCAAAGAGGGCTGTTGCCCCCCGGAAACGTTTTGACTAGATATTTCGCACTTTGTTACACTATCATTTGACAAACTTTTAGACTAGGCCTACTATTGATTTAGGCTAAACGCACTGTCAAAATAGGCAATTTTAAGGTTTTTATGTTCAAAACTTTCTGGAAAGGCCCCCCAAGACCTTCATGTGGTGCTCTGTCTTTAGAGACTGGTTGTCGGGCTCATCGACATGAGCAATAATAGGCTACTTATTCCTCCCCTTAAATTATGTGCTGGCTATGCCCCTGAACACAGTATATTGCGTACACAAATAACGCAATCTCGGTAACATAATCGTATAATAAATGGATCACATCGCTATTTCTTATCGAAGTCATCACCTCTTATAATCTGTTTGTTTCAGTTGCAACAGCTAACATGTATTCCAGTTTTGTGAAATTAACGTGGGTGCTGACGAAGCCTATGTTTGACAGTATAGTTTTCATTTCACCAAAGAGATAAGCCAGTAATCTGAACGTGCTAAAATAAGTTAGATAGGTCAGAAGAATGTAACAAAGTTAATCACCTATAAAATGATTCTTTTTTTGTTCTGATGGTCGTGTGTGGTCACTGATCAGGCATTGTTATCTCGTCTCCAATCTGGGTCTCATTCGTCGGACTTTTGGTTTAAGTTTTTACACCATAGTTTTTGAACCTACCTCGTGGGATAATGACATTGCATTGATTACTGTTTGGGTTTTCGATCATAATGTATCCAGATTTTTGTTACCAGTTAGGCAGTTATTAGTTTGGAAACAAGTGCACTGTCTTTACAGTTATCTGACTCTCAATGGGATACATTTAACCCTTCAGTAGAAATGTGTTAAAAAGGTCTGCAATGTAACCAAAATAAAATACAAAATTAAAGGCTACCGATGAGAATTAGTACGGACTACAGATCATGCCAAAGTAATTCGTTACCTGTGGTCTAAAATATATTTATCCACCAATACAGAAATGGGCATTCAAAGACTAAATCGGTACAGTATTTCGGTAAAAAGTGTTTTCGGTACTGCCCACTAGGGAGTGCCGTCGGAAACAGATCGCTTAGCAACTCGAGTTTCTTAGGAGGTTTGTCGAGTAAATGGCGAAATCGAAAACCATTTTTTAATTGAACGCCAGGTCCAGGAAGACGGCGCACAACAGGGACCTAATCGGTAAATCACCCCATTCCAGGGATATTGACAGGGTTGCCATACCGTCCTTATTTCTAAGATTTGTCCTTATTTTGAAGAACTCTATCTTAGAAAATATTACTGTCCTTATTGCTAGGAAAAGTCCTTCTTTTTGACTTGAGTCCTTATTTTGTCTTATTTTCAACAATTAGTGAATAAACTTAGTGGAATGACAGCCAAATCCCTACTACAGTAAAAGTAAACCTAGACTTGAGTTGTCGTGAGATGCACAAAGTATTTTTTTACAAACAATGAGTTGCTGGAACACATTGTTTCTGGCAAACAATATGGCATGTGATATATAATGGCTCGTATAAATGCTGAGATTTGTTCAAAAACGTTTGTTTTACTTTGTATGAAAATTTAATTTTTCTGTTGTCCTTATTTTGGGGTTCATGTCGATGGCAACCCTAGATATTGCAGTGGCGTATATTCAGAGCTTGTGCGCCGCAGTCCAAGATTGCCAGATGGCCTTTTTTTAGGCCAAATTCCAGAAATCTGGCCTTTTTAAATTGCAGTTGGCCTAAAAAAATTGATGCAAACAAGGCCAGAAAATCTGGCCTTATTTGGCCCTTTTTATGGCTGCAAGTTTTGACCGGTTTAGAAAGTATTATTTTAAGGAAATTCAATTTCAATTGTAATATAAAAATATCACTTATCATCACTTAGAGCCTGACCTATATTCGTTTTAATTTTAATTAGTGAGTAGAGACATGAGTAGAGAATGTGTTAGCGGTGGACAGGGCGGTTCTATTAAGTTGCACCTGGCGTAAACCGTAAAGTATACACTTGCCTTGTTTGTTAATGTGATGTGTTTGCATTCCATTTGTGCAATCTGCCGTACTTTGTTTGCTGCTAAATAATTTCAAAACCGAGTATTAGTTTTAGTTCTTATGACATCTTAAACGTATTGATTTCGTACTGGGTTGGTCTGTGAATGAGTTTATTATAAAAGCCTATGATAACACATTTCACTGATTGTTGAACACTCCACGTTTACTTCTGATCCGGTTTGCAATACGCAAAATGCTACAGAATGACAGGGAATCTTTGCATTCGTTTATTTTTGATTTTTTAGATTCGTGGTTTTAAACTTCTATACATCAAATAAGTTTTGATGTGAGTGAAGGCTATATTTTATATTGTTATTGCGAAATTGAATTTTATACATTCTTTAGTTGATACAAACAGTGTTTT
Source organism: Aplidium turbinatum (assembly GCF_918807975.1). Classification (NCBI taxonomy): domain Eukaryota; kingdom Metazoa; phylum Chordata; class Ascidiacea; order Aplousobranchia; family Polyclinidae; genus Aplidium; species Aplidium turbinatum. The sequence continues at coordinate 42,272,267 of NC_137472.1, read as the reverse complement.
ATTTTAATAATTCTTCTTTAGTCATGTGTAGCCCTGAAAATAGTTTCCAATCCTGTAGTTGTAGACATCCCTGGTTGGTCACAGCGGTAAACCATAATCTCTTCGTGGGAAAATTGTAACGTAAGATTCCCGAATCCGTTGGTCTGTATGTAATGACCGAAAAAGAAACACTCTTTGAAACGTCTATTTAAAAAGTGCATTCCTGTAAAATTAGCCCGCGGCTATCGAAATCGGGATGCAACGCCGTACACCTCTAAAAACTGTCACTACAATACAAACTACTTAGATAAAGACGGAATTTTTGTCCAGCTAGCAAGCACTAAGCAAACAGTTAAATGTGCGACTAACTCTCAAGCAACCATTTCACGAATGACCAGAATAGATATCAATATCTCAAATTCACGTATGCAGTACTGTGACGCAATAGTGAATGACATTGTCACGCAATTCAAAACAGGTGTTCAAGCTGGTGATCCAATGTTTCATGTTTAAACAGGTTTCAAACTGAAACAGGTTTAAACAGGTTTGACACAAGTCTTATGAACGATGGTGCAATTTTGGCACATTTTCTAGCAACTTCCATGACGTAATATTCAGTAGACTTGAACGGTTTTTATATGACGTTTGATTAGGTGAACAATTGTCTGGAACACTGGTACATATACTCAATAAGACAAATTCATGCTTATTGCTTAGCTAGATGTTCCGAATAGCACTGTTCATGAATTGAAGTAATAATGGTTTCTAGTTTATCTGCTACTACAGTAATTTTTCATTTATCAAATTATGCAAGCGAGCCGGTCATAATGCTATGATCGTGGTAAATTATTATCTGTCATATTTAATCGTAAAATGGCATTTTCAAAAAATTATTTCAATTAAGTTGTTAGCGTTTATTTAGTCTTAGAAGTAAATAAAAAATTTGGCCTTTTTTTAGCCTTATTTTATAATGGATTTGGCCTTACTATAGCTTGAGTATCTGGCAACCCTGCGCCGCACATCCATGATCCATGGTTGATTCATCAATCATCATACAGTTAAACATGCAAGTAGGCTACTTGGTAGCCTATATAAATGGTGAAGGCAGGATATACAAGTAGCCTAAGTACTTGGTAGCCTATATAAAAGGTGATGGCAGGGTATACAAGTAAGTAGGCTTCTTGGTAGCCTATATGAAAGGCAGAGATGTACGTATGCGCCGCAAATTCTACGCCGCATACATGCGGCGTAGACTTTTTGTTTGCGCTAACGCTTGCGGCCACATTTTTTTGGATAGTTTGCGCTTGAGGATGCGCCGTAAAGTTTTCGCGGTTTTTTAGCGCATAGCGTCAACGCATACTTTTTAATGTCTTAGTTGTTGTTTGCAATTTTTTTTGTCAAACTGCGAAATGTTAACGTCTTGCAATTGCCCATTGTTCTAGTGTTGCGTCACAGTGTCATCTATTGTTCAGTCAGCTGGAGTTTGTTTGTATATATGCCTTTGACGCTAGAGTCCCACGTGGAGACTGAAGTCTTGCAGAAAAAAAGAAAGAATTAGTTAAAACAACTTAGGCCTACTGAGAAATGACGGGTCAGAACAGGAATGTAATGTAAGCAAGCAAGTAGGTAGGTTGGTAATGCCGCTCCATGTAAAATGTAAACAATGACTTGGCTTCGTAGTGTGAAGTTTTTTTAGTCAAGCAGTGTTGAAGGCGTTTGTAAGCAATTGTGAGCACTTTAATTTATATTAGTTAAGTCTTGCATTTTGGGGCAAATCAGAAACTTCTCAGGCAATGAGCAGTGCAGCCTATGTATCTAAACAAACTCAAATATTTGGTCTCCGACCGTGATTGCTTGCATAATGTTGTACCGTACTCTGTATGTTATATGTAGTAGGCCTACATTACTTTGCCGGTTATTCTTGTTGTAGGCTATGCAGCGTAGACTGCGTAGTAATGTGTAGGCCTACATACAGTAGGCTATCAATTAAGCTAAGGTAATTTTTACTTGACAATTTATACATTCTGTTGCGTAAGTATGTAATTATATATGTTTTGTAACTTGATGAGCAGTTTAGCAAAACATGCATCCAGGGGCCAATTGTGAGAGGCTTTTGAGTAGCCTACTGCTAATAACACTAGTACCGTAATGCTAACTATCCCTGAATGCTAATAACAAAGAGTTGTGTAGTTCAGAATCTAAACTTGCTTGTGTCTGGCAGTTTTGTCTTCCATTAACCTACTTTTTAAAAATCTTATCAGAAAAAAGCATAGGCCTAGAGCTTACTGAGAGAATTATGGTATTAAAAGCAACATTAGTCTTATTCAAACGGAATTATTTTAAAAAGAGTGTTTTTTATAATGGATTTTTAGGGAGCGACAGTTAGTATATTACTAGAATTTTCTTGATAGGCATATGCTACAGTTTCTTACACTACACTATTGTATTCAGGGAATAACTTACGGTAATACTAATCTCCAAGTGAAATGGAGCATGATAATACAAATCCATGGCCCTACATGGAAAAGTATTTTAAGCTCTTCTTCGTAAGGCAAAAACTTATATTTTCAATGCCAGATGTGCCTTCCGGCCAAAAAGATAATTTCTTGTAACGAGAAATCGCGAAGTGGCTTGAAAAGTGTGTTGTTTCGAGTGGTTTATACCGTGTGAATGTTGGGCACCTAGCAAACAAAATGAGTTTGCGCTAGAGTATGCGCTGACGCCGCCAACTTTTTTTACAAGTTGCGTTGACGCATGCGGCGTATAGTTTTTCGAACGTTTGCGTTTGCGCTGACGGCGTCAATATTTTTTGTATGCGCGTACATCACTGATGAAAGGTGAAGGTTTGGTATGCAAGTAACTAGGCTCTTGGTAGCCTATAAAAAAGGTGAAGGCATGGTATGTAAGTAAGTATAGGCTACTTGGTAGCCTACATAAAAGGTGAAGGCATGGTATGCAAGTAAGTAGGCTACTTGGTAGCCTATATAAATGATGAAGGCAGGGTATTAAGTACGGTAGCCTAAGTATGACATTATACTTAATAGCCTACATAAAAGGTGATGGCAGGGTATACAAGTACGTAGGCTACTTGGTAGCCTATATAAATGTTGAAGGCATGGTATGCAAGTAAGTAGGCTACTTGGTGGCCTACATAAAAGGTGAAGGCATGGTATGCAAGTAAGTAGGCTACTTGGTAGCCTATATAAATGATGAAGGCAGGGTATACAAGTACGGTAGCCTAAGTACTTGGTAGCCTACATAAAAGGTGATGGCAGGGTATGCAAGTAAGTAGGCTACTTGGTAGCCTATATAAAAGGTGAAGGCATGGTATGCAAGTAAGTAGGCTACTTGGTAGCCTATATGAAAGGTGAAGGCATGGTATGTAAGTAAGTAGGCTACTTGGTAGCTTATATAAAAGGTGAAGGCATGGTATGCAAGTAAGTAGGCTACTTGGTAGCCTATATAAAAGGTGAAGGCATGGTATGTAAGTAAGTAGGCCACTTGGTAGCCTATGGAATTGGTAAAGGCATGGTATGCAAGTAGGCTACTTTGTAGCCTACTTAAAAGGTGAAGGCATGGTATGTATATAAGTAGGCCACTTGGTGGCCTATATAAATGGTGAAGGCATGGTATGCAAGTAGCCTAAGTACTTAGTAGCATATATAAAAGGTGATGGTAGCCTATGCAAGTAAGTAGGCTACTTGATAGCTACTTGGTAGCCTATATAAAAGGCGGGCATGATATGCACGTAAGTCGGTTTCTTGGTAGCCTATATAAAAGGTGAAGGAACGGTATGTAAGTAAGTAGGCTACTTAGTAGCCTATAGGGCCTATAAAAAGTGAAGTCAGGGTATATGACACAGGTATCAGATAAGTATCAGTGCTCAGTGAAGGCAGAACAGGTAGGGTGTTACCCTACTGACTGAAGCAAGTACCATAATTGGGTTCTGTTTCAGTGAAACATATAATCATAATAGTGAAGTGAAGGGATATTTAAAACACAATTTGCAATTTATTACAGGTATTTAGGACAGTAATTCGTAATAGTGCTAGTGTGGTAGCCTACCAGTCGTATTTTACGTTGATTGATTGAATGCAAATAATGACAACATGCTAGTTGCTCCGGTGGAGTCAGCAGAAACTCACTGAGCCATCAATTCTACGCGATTTCAGCATCCAACAGCTCACAGAGCTTTTCGTCGAGACCGATGTTCCTACATCGATTGACAGTTTTCCATGCTGCACACAAGCAGTTGAGCTCGCAGTCAAACTCGCCACCGAAGTGAGCGATGAAGTCATCGGCCATGATAGTAGTCGTATTTTACGTCGTCGACATGAACTTACTCTGACGCGAACTGCTGCTCGTTCACAGCGTCCACGTTTTGAGTCAAAGAAAGATTACGTTCTGTGATTGTTTTTGACTGTTTACGTCGTTTTGTGTATTTTTTATTTTTTTAGTTACTTTTTTTTTTGGAAAAACAATTTATTTTATTTTATTTGGGTGATATTGATTTTTTTGTGCGGCGTCTTCCCGCGGCCCAATCTAAAAAAGATTTCAGATTATTTGTTTGTGACCTAAACCTCCTATCTGAGCCGAGTTGCTAAGGGATTTGACAAAAAAGTGCATTGACGGCCCTCCCTACTGCCCACTAGGCCTAATATATTTATTTTTTTGAAAGATTCAAACTAGTAGTTGAACACAATTGAAAAGTCGTTCAATAGACCTGTCACTGGTCTGAATGACGTAGAGTTGTTGTAAACAGATGATCTAGTATTGGTTTTTAAACAAAGAACAGACGTGATCGTATTTGACATTGCAATAACATAACTTGTTAGCAGCTTTTGAAAGCACGTCTTTACATTCACTACTTAAAAAAAACAACGACTTTCTATCAATCGTGATTGAACTCAAAACACGGAAGTCTTTACAGTGTTAAAGCTACTGCAGGTAAAATATAGAACATAAAAGAAATATTCACCAGGAAGCTTTGCGCAGGCTAAATATGGAAAAGTCCTCGCTTGAGCTTTTGTCTGCTTAGCACCTTTTGAATGAAAGCTGTTGCAACATCAGCACTTCGGCACCCGGAACTTCATTCAAAGTTTGGTCTTTAAATGTACGGATCAGGCAAATCAGTGTAAGAAAGCTAAGCAAGGCAGCAAAGACTATTCTCATAAAATGTTTTTAAGTTTTACGTGTGCCGTAAATTACCTTGAAAATGCAGCTTTCTTTATTTAGTTTGATACCAATTATAATGTAAAAACTGAATTAACTTTTTTCATCGTCAACATAAATAAACGTAATACAATAGATTACCTTAAGGTTTTCTTCTATGTTACCTTGCGTCTAAGGAAGTCTGGTTTAAAACGCGGAAGTAAAACTTTACAAAAATACAATGACCAGATAATATCATCAAACCGCGTTCTTGAAATGAAGGAAATCCTTATAAAGTGGTATATGTTGTTATAAAAGTATAGTCTACTACAAGAACAGAGATGTAAAGTTGAAAGTTAAGTCAATATATTTTGAACAGTGCAAGCACACAATATTAAACTTTGGTTGTTGTTTCCTTATTGATTTAAAAAAAGAAAAAGTTTTTTTTAAGTAGATTTTTCACATAGAAGTTCTCGAATCAGCTAAAACTACCCAACATTGTGATTCGAGAGTTGAAAAACGGTTTGCAACCAGTGGGAACAAAAAATACTTGACAGAAAGGTAGCCTTTTCACAATCTGGTCATGCAAAAGTCAGCAGCATACACCTAGTAAAACGTTTAAATCATGTTATAATGCTATGTTACTGTTATAATCATGATAAGTAATAATAATAAATCATACATGTTATTACATGATTTGTAGCTATCATAGAACTGCTACACAAAAACACATGATCCACTAGGTTGTTAAGAAAAGGGGAAGGCCTTCTACCTTCCCTCAGCAGTGATGAGCTATCACAGGCTGAAAATGATTATGATGAATGATGATACAAAATTTATAAATCATAAACCAAAATAATAATGAAACGGGTAGTTTCACTCGGTTTTACACTTTTTTAGCACCCCACTACTTTGGGAAGAAATGTCAAATGCTTGAAAATGGGAAACTACAGTAAATTTATAGGTTACCTAACTTAATTGTCACAAAAAAGAAAGGTTTGCTCATCAAACAATTTTAAAGCAAAATGAAGAAATAAATAGCAAAAATTACCTTGTCGGCAGAAAAATTAGTATCTTATATATGAAACCAAGGAAGTTTCCAGAAATATTTAATAAAACTACCATTCAACATTTTATAGGCAGATAAAACTGTAGAGAGAAAAAGTTTTCTCTGCCTCTAAAACGTTGAATGGTAGTTTTATTAAATATTTCTAGAAAAATTAGTATCTTTACCAAAAACTTCAGCTAAAATTACAGTACTCTAATCACATTCAAGTTGCAGTGCAGACTGTAGAAACAGGCTACTCAAAGTAGGCTACAGCTTATCTATTGTAGGCTACAGTAGGTCTGTAGCAAAATTATTTTTATAAATTCAAGTTTCATACATTGACGCAAATGACTCTTTTTCTTGTAAGAGCAGTACGGATATCTTCAAATAGGACTTTTCTATCTTTACATTGATTGCATGGCATCTTATTGATTTTGACTAAAATCTCCTTTTTTTACATAAACATCTATAGCCATTTTTTGGTATGGTCTGACCATGGATATGGGTCTGACCCCATTTGTAACAAAGTTTAAAAATCTTTTTAAATTTAAAACTGAAATGAATAATAAAACGAAAATTATGTTTCATTAAATGTATTTTGTAATTTATCAGCGAAGAAACATTTTTAACGAAGAATGATTAAATGTCTGCAGGCTGTTCAATATTCATTCCTCCTTCATAAACGACTGTGAGATTTCCCTTTTTACCTGTTGATTCAGGAGTAAGCTTATAACGTCGGGTTTCTTGCCTATGGTACTGTTCAAGATACTAACATCCATCGGTTCCCTGTACGTGATTTTCGCATATTAGAAGTAGTTGTTTTATTATATTTAACAAACAGCAAACGCATTTTAGTTTTTCAGCACTGTCTTGTAGGTTACATTTAATTCTGTTTATTGCAAAGGATGCTGTTTGTTTTGTTTGAGAAGAACGTGGGATTGTAACTTTGACAAAGCAAAACACAATACGTCTTTTGCATCCAATCGTTTTTGACGTTTGCTTTGATGGTAACCAAAGATATAGACTAAATCTTTCCCATTAAGGTTTGTTGTCACAAAAGAGATTACAGAAGTCATGGATCTCTTTACAAACAGTAACAAACGATATGCTTCTGTCAATGAACTTAAAAATCTACTAACACTGTTCACATTGAAAGACATTCGTGATGATTTCATAAACCTTACATCAATAAGATTATCCTTTCTTTGTCCAAAAAAAAAAAAATCAAGTAGGCTACAACAAAAAAAAGATGTAAATCTTCGAGACGATAAATAATTTTAATTTTTTTTGTGACAAATCCATTCCACCTAAAATGAGATTTCTATTGGATCTTCATAGACCTCTCAAAGCTCTTTGTCAAACCTTTAATAAGAGATTTGCAAACGTAGGTAGCAAAAAAAATTTTTTTGAAATAATTTTATTTCTCAAAGATTTATATATTTTTTGTTGTAGCCTACTGAAGTTTTTTTTTTTTGTGATAAACAAAAGATAATGAGCATCTTATCAAACGTAAGCTTTTAAATCCCTACTTTGGAGGATTTTTCTTGTAAAAAAAAATGTGTTGCAACCAAGCAACGCATAAAAAATAGGTAGTTAGTAATCATTCTTTGAACCGTGGAAAACAAACCATACTAAAGTTGGTCGGTCATGGCGAGCAGAGGTTGAATGTTGTCTGAGTGGTTTGGCAGAAGGTAGAAACAGAAGTATTCGGATGTGTTGGTTTCTTTTTGCCTAACTTAATCCTAAACCTCATTCAATAATAAGAAAACATTTGACTCAATGACTATTGCAGTTTTTCGCTTTACTCTCCGTCTGTCTTTCAATTATTAATTTGAGTACAGTTACCGTATTTCATATGTGCTTTTACGTTATGACGAATGTGATACCGTGGTTTCACATTTTTAAAGATGCAAGATATTTCAGTGCACGAATCAGATAAGTGAAGAGGAGAACTCAGTACATAGGGGGAGATGCAGGAGAGTTGAGGCACAGGGAGAGTTGAACCACCACCTCTCGCAGAAATTCTGTTTAACATAATTGCACTCTACTGTCACTTGTGGTATGAAAAAACATTGTTACAGCTTCACTGTTGTCAAGAAGGCTTCACGATATAGCCACGGAAAGTTATCTTTGAAATTGCAAAAAATGTATCAAAAAGTAGATTTGACAAATTTCAGTATTTGCTTAAATAACTCTAGATCCATAAAAGATATTTAAATTACAAATATAGTGCAGGGTACCTTTGGAAAAGGTGATTGTATGCAACAATTACCACGCAGCTTCTTAAAAGCGTTTTGAAGAAATCCACGCTAAATGCAAAATGGCTACGATTAGGAGAGTTGAACCATCACGTCAAGGAGAGTTGAACCACATGGCTCGACTCTCCCTTTTATTTAATGAAAAATTTTGTTTTCTCAAATCTACAATTCTAGCGTTTAAATTGTTGTTTTATGCTTAAAAACGATAGGCCTACTTGCTTGCAACAGTTAATTATTGAAGCAAAAATATCAAAGCGACTGGACTTTTGCTTCAATCTATTTGTTAAAACAGTCTAGCCAATCATGCAAATGTTTCAGGCCATGTGGTGAGTTCTATAAAAGAGCCCAAGCTATCTTTGCTGAATTATTTGTTATACTGAACCAGCTCAGTGGCCGAGTGGTTTCGCCTTCGGCTCTGGTGCTGGTAGATCTGAGATCGATTCCAGGTCGGGTCAAACCGAAGACTTTAAAAACGGTACCGATTGTGTTCTATCCTGCATAGCGCAGTGAGAATGAGTCGGGTAATAATGTGATAACATCGTAAAGCTGATATAAATTAAAAATGAGCCCTGTCGCTAAAAGACCTTAGCTGTTGTAGAGCGACAATAAATAAAAACCATAACATTATTATTATTTGTTATACTACAGCTCAGTGGCCGAGTGGTTTCGCCTTCGGCTCTGGTGCTGGTAGATCTGAGATCGATTCCAGGTCGGGTCAAACCGAAGACTTGAAAAACGGTACCGATTGTGTTCTTTCTTGTGTAACGCAGTGAGAATAAATCGGGTAATAATGTGATAACATCGTAAAAACCTGATATAAAATTAAACATGAGCCCTGTCGCTAAAAGACCTTAGCTGTTGTAGAGCGACAATAAATAAATCCATAACATTATTATTATTATTTGTTATACTGTGATTGAATAGCTAACCTAACGGCTTATCTATTACAAGGGTCATCAATAATTAACGTTACAAGAAATCCAATTCAAAAACTGGCAAAGAAGGCGAACGTGGCCTATGGAACCATGTTCACAGTTCTCAAGAAGGATTTGAAGATTAGCCCATTTAAATACATGAAGAAACAGCGCAGTTGCTAAATGTCAATACTATTGAGAAACGTCTCTCCAGAGCCAGAATTCTGCTCTCACGCATTGAAGGAGGCACGCTGCCAAACCTTGTGTTTAGCGATGAGAAGAAATTTGATGTCTAGCATCATTTTAACAGTTAAAATGATCGTGTTTGGTCAAGAAATGGTTACATGGAACCCCGGGTAGTCACTCGGAGACAAGGGGCGGCATCAGCAGTGATGGTGTGGGCCGCAGTCAACGAATCAGCAGGAAGGAGTCCATTGATTTTTGTGGACCAAGGAGTGAAATTGAACCAAGAAAACCACCGAAATGATATTCTTGAGGGTTCATTGTTGCCTTGGACAAAGAAACACTTCAAAAAAACGTAACTGGTCATTCCAACAAGATTCTGTCCCTTTACATGGAGCTCAGAGAACGCAAAACTGGCTTTCAGCCAATGTGCCGTTCTGCATTTCCAAGGAAGAATGGCCTCCTTCATCCCCAGACCTGAACCCCTAGACTTTGGTATCTGGTCTTACCTGGAGAACAAGGTTTCGACTAAACACCACCAAAGTTTGGAAGCGCTGAAGGCTAATCTGAAAAAAGAATGGACCTAAATACCTCAAAAAGTTATTTGTGACTTTTGCAGGTCCTTTTCGAAGCGTCTCCGACTTGTTATCAACGCAAATGTCGGACACATTGAGTAAAACTTGTTTTTCCTAAATACAGTACGGTAGTCTATACGTCTTGTGGCTGGAAATTATAGCGATCCATTGCAGTTGCAAGTTTATCGAAGAAGGTACCAACAGTGTATCTATTAAATGCTGTTGCCCTTGCTAATCATATCGCTTCAGGAGTAGCCTATGTATCGACAACTTTTGGCGATCTTTGAATCCCAACCAGAAGCTTTGTCCTGCTTTCTTGTCCTCTTTCCAGCTATCGGGAATAACAACGTTACTTCTCACAGCAAATGCGTAGGCAAGCATGCGACATTTGTCTTTTGACCAGCCATAATAGGTAGAGGCCAAGTCTTTCACGTGATTGGCTAGCTCGGTTTCCATTTCCATTGTAAATATCATATTGGCTGCTTTACATTTCTTGTATCCAAAATTGTCATGACGTTTTTCTTTGCGTTTCTTAATATATCGCTCTAAAGTGGCCTTGTTGTTGACCCCAAATTCGTTTGCAGCTGATCGAATCCAGGTGCCACGTTCATTTGCTTCAGCAGCACGCTGGAGATCTTCTTCAGAGCTACTACGAGTAGAAATCCGGGTGTATTTTGTGGCATACTGCTTACAAGCTTGATGTTTTCTTTTAAAAAAGTCTACACTCATAACATTCTGAGGTGCATAAATATACAGTACTTTAGGCTTACAGATAGCTTACTGTTTAACAGAAAAAGTCGTTCTTTACTGCACTGATTGTTTATCGAAAGCAAAAATTATGACTCACAAGGTTTATGAGGCTTTTGCAGAACATTGCTACTCTAACTTTGAACTTCTACATTACACGGATCAACTCTCCTTATCCGGTTCAACTCTCCTTAACACTATGATCAACTCTCCTGTAGGTGCAGGAGAGTTGAGCCATTTGGCAAAACTTTTTTAAAGTTAAATTCTGAAAATACGTTTGATATTGATTAACATTTAATCAGAGTGATTGGAAGCCAATTGGTTCTACTTCAACACAAGCAGACAACATTTGGACCAGCAACCATACAATCGGAAATATGGGCTTAAAAGCAAAAATTGGCTCAACTCTCCCGCATCTCCCCTAACTGTATTGCTTATTTATTAGAAAATGGCTTTAATTTTTACGCCAACGTGTTCTTTGATTGTGTTTTGGGTTTTGCATTTCTATGGAAAGAAAACTTTTGCCTATAACTTGGAAACAAGAAAGTATACCCGTATCAAACCCAATGAAAGTGGAAGACCAATCCACTTTGGCACAACATTGGCGTTAAAAAGGTAAGATAAATAACATTTTATCTAAGATTCCTAGTACAGGAAATACTACCTGCCAAAAAAGAGTGTGTTAACTGTTTTGCTAAATGTTATCCAAAATTTTCAGCTGAGATATTTTTTACAGTAATGGAGAGGTAGCCTAAGTCTTGCCCATTAAAGTATTTTTCTGAAATAAGTTTGAAGTAGCTCTATCATCTCAATAAAGCTCATCAAAGCAGAATAATATTGGAAAATTTCATTTACATACATTAATTATAACTATAGGGAAACTATAAGATTCATCACTTGACACATAAAACTTTGATCACTCAGGCATAGTTTTAATTTTCTTGAGTTTGTTTGGTTTCAAAGGTTTAATTCAGGATGTTCAGATTGTGGTTCTTTGGCCTGATGTGGTCCACGAAGCAAAAACACGGTAGGCTATGTGGCCCAAGGCAGGCTTTGATTCCTGGCCTGCGCCACGAATGCTTTGAAATGAAACTTATACATCCAGTAAATTTGACAAGCTTTTTAATCGCACTACGCAACTCTGTTTTGGAATGATCTTAATTCCGGCTATCAAAATTTTGCATTGGGCTATTTGCTGTCTTCTTCTATTTGCAAAGCATCTTTTCTGAGCAATAGTATAGGATAGGCTGTTTGGCTGAGGTGTCTCACAGAAGGATGCAGCGGCTTTAAATCAACAGATTTATAGAAGTCTAATGCACTTCCACTTTTCTATAGAGGATATAATGGTTAATCTATCTGGTGATTAATCTTCCGTTTAATTTATCGATCACGTCAACTATTTTAAAATTGGATGTTTATTATTGCCTTCATTTCTTGCAAATTTAAACATCTGCCTCTTTACCCCATTTATTACTCCTACATTGTGTTTTCTTGCTTTATTTCTTTTTTATTTAGGTTTGAGTAGACGTATGCCAATTGTCGCCTTGAATCAGAATTAATTGGCTACAGCAAGAATTCACAGCAATAAGTTACCGATTTTTATCACCAATCGACTGGTATAAGCAGCAATCGAGGTAGGCACGAATAGATCTTTTCCAAAGCCAAAACAGGTGCCTACCAATGTAGGCTATTTTTTTCTGTAGCCTACTCGATGCTGAACACATTAAGGAGTGGAAGTCATATAGCAATCGTATGCAATGGAAGCCACACTCAGAGATGAGCAAGATTACCAGTTTTGAGGATTTTTAAGATCAAGACCGTGATATTGAAGATCAGTTTTTGTAAACTTGAAAAAATAAAGGTCTTGATCAATGAGGTTGCAAAAAGAAGCAACTTTTACTCTTAAGCAACACAGTAAAAGGTAGTTGGTATTGCTAAATTTTGCTTTTAAGTACTCGAGCGCTGGTGTAAGAATAGTAGTTTCTGTAAGTTAGTGACTGTTGCTATTTAATTGTTGTCGTAGTAAGAGTAGGATCTCAACGTCACACTCAAGGCCGATCGCTATTTTTATCAGCTCGGCCGTGTAGGCTTAAAACTGGGCTCACCAATCTGCGAGACTTTGATTAGACCTGAAACTAATAACCTTGGCATTGCTGTCTGCAAATAAAACAGTTCACAAGTTTCAGGTCAGACAAACCGCTTCAAACAAAATAGCAATCAAAACATATACAAAAAGGGGAGAATAAATGTTTTTACGTTTCATGTACGGATTGCCGGCTGCATTGCCGAGTGGTGAGAGCCCTGGAACGACGTTCGAAAGGGCGCCGGTTCGACACCGCTCAAGAGCATGCGACTGTGTCTTTGGCAAGACACTTAAAGACATGCCTGAAGACATGCCTGAAGATGGTCACGAAGATTGGCTTCCTTGCCTTCCCGTCCACTTAATCTAAATCTTCAATGACCGGGTGTAAGCCTGGATACGACAAACAAAAAATGTACGGGAGACCTATTTGTTTATCCTCAGACCTACAATTTCTGGTCTTGTTGATTTTCTGCAATAAGTCACTTTGCATGACAAAATACGATCAGAGCATCTTTTTATTTTTACCACTGTACACTTTTAAAAGATCTAAGATGGGGTCAAAGAAAGCAAACGCATTTTTTAAGAATTCACAAAACAGAAATGTGAACAATGATGATTCATTTTCTATCACCCATCAACATTGAAGTATACACGCAAGGTTTTCTTCTTTACTACTACTAACACAGAAAACTTTTTTACTTTTCAAATGCAACAGTGATTAAACTGAATTTAGACTTGAAATCAAGCTTTAGACATAACTTACATCATATTTAATGTTAGCACAATGTTAATACCTAGTTGTCGCCATCACTTTGCACATTAGCGCTGCGAATTCTGCTGTAAAAATGTCTGTGCTGTATTTAGAAGGTCAACTTAAATTTCTTAGTGATCTTGATCTTACTGATTTTCAAGATGAAAATCACACAAAAATGTGATCCTAGATCAAGATCATCGAAGCAAAAGTGATTTTCAAGGTCAAGATCACATCACGTCCATCTCTGGTCACACTAATATAGTTGACAAAGCGTGCATGATAACGAATTGAAACTCCTTCTATATAAAATACTGTTATGTTAAGTATTTACGACCAACTTAAAACAGCCTACAGTACAAGACAAAATCACAAATCACCGTTTAACTCCAGGTTGGGTGGAACTTCGACTTTATACGCGGGAGCCCCTTTCTTTCGGGAAAGTGATGACAGCAACACAGCGAAAAATGGGATCGTTTACGAATGTCCTTTAAACCCGGCCTCAAGCGACAAGGATGAACAATCTTGTTCTTCTAGGATCAGTTTTGGTGAGAAGAATACCAAATTTCTAAATGTAGCTTATAAACTCTGAAGCACTAGTTGTAAAGTTAATGCAACTAAACTTTATTTTTCAAATTGACAGCGTTGTATTAAAAAACTTTTCATTTTAATATCAGTCATTGCCCTCGGGAGCTAAAAACAACCAAAGTGCTTGTATGATTGTCAGATTTAAAACCAAGATTTCGGTCACATGTAGAATAGGACATAGACGGACGGGACGGGTTGATGTTTAAGTCATCCCCAGGCTAAGCTCTAAGCCAGCTATGGTGCTGAGTCGATTGTGACAGTCAACAGGCCAGAACAACAACAAATTTAAAAAAGAAGCGCTTGACCATGCGTGACCCTTCTAAAAAAAAAAAAAAAACAGTTTTTCCGTTTCTGCAAATTTTTTATTTCGCTGGCTCAACCGCATGGGAATTAATCAATTAACCAATGGTTTATTTGCCAGAAACAAGAACATGTCTTGGGTAGTTCGTAAAAATGCACACTTTTGAGCTGAAATTTAGTTTTGAACTGCTGGTCAAAAACAGCATTTCTCGTGTAATGCAATTAATTTATTGCAGTAAATAAATTATTTCGTTTTAAAAATATCACAACAACAAAGGAACAAAGTTTACAAAATTATCTAAAGTTTTTTCACGGATGATATTTCTACCATTTGTCGTCCATTCATTGTTATCTTTTCTTTGCTTACGTTTAGAAATTGACACCCTGATATGTCGTTTTGAAATTAAAAGAGTTTCCAGCTTTAAAGGCATACTAAATGAAATTTTCAAACGGGAATTAAGCATTAAAATGCGTAAACTGAACATTCAAGAAGATATTTCAAAAAAAAATTACCGAAAAAAAATTGTTTTTAATGGCGCTGGCAAGGCCCAAAGTCCAATGTTTTATTTATTTTCATTTTTTTTTTCAAAATGACCAAAAGTGCAAACACAGCTCAAGATACGTCACAAAAGACAGCAATAACAAAAGCCACGTTACAACATCTGATGTTTTAACATCAGATCTGAGGTTTTGAGAAAACTGTCTGATGTTTTGACGTTGAAATCTGATGTTTTGATGTACATACATACATACATACATAGCCACTAGCGTACGCAGGGGGGGGGGCATTGGGCCATGCCCCCCCCCCTCAAAAATGTTTTAGTAGTTAACGACGTAGATTAAAGCATTTAATATGTTTTGGATTGCACTGTCAAAGCAATTAACAATGTTGTTCTATAGACTAAGCCAATACGAAATACATAGCCCAATCCACCTACCCCACCCCAGGTATGCCAATGTAGCATAGTGTTCTGTAAGCCTATTATAGTGAAAAAGAAATGGATAAAGTCTAAACTAAAACCATACTGGGATATCATGAAGACGTCTGGGATGTCAATGGCCAGTGGCGTAGCCAGGGGGGTTGGGGGTTACAACACCCCATTTGGCACGCGTGTGACGTCACGATATTGAGAATGATGCTTGCAGTCTCTTTATACTAGGGAATGATGCTTTCAGTCTAAAAAAAACTTGCTTAATTTTAAACAAAACTGCATCAAACGAGCGAGTTTTGCCAATACCAAACATTCAAACAACTCAGCAAGGAATTAGCAACAAGAAAACATAGAGACTTAGATTTATTCCCGAAACATGCCGAAGAAAACATGATCTTATTCTTTTGCTATGCCACTTGAGAGCACCATTTTACAGGAATATTTATAGGCCTACCCACATTTTTGTTGAAAATGCTCTCAGAATGCACCAAATTCAAAGTAATTTTTCAAAATTTTCTGGGGGAGGCCCCCCAGACCCCTCGCCGCTGGGTGTCGTCTTAGGTTTAAACGCCGTCGGGCTTCGCCCGCCGGACGTCAACCCTCCCCCTTTTAAAATTCCTGGCTACGCTACCGTCAATGGCCCCCCCCTTCAGAAAATCCTGCGTACGCCACTGTACATAGCCTACAGTTAAATCGCCGGCAGTAATAACTGTTGCGTGATCAGCTGATTGCTCGTCTTTTGTTACGTAGACTGTACAGTCGCACGCTTCGCTGCTCAGGCCCATTCTGGTTTTGAAAGCTCTGACAAAAGCACGCGCGCAATGATGGTCAGACCGCAATGGGGCAAAATCTTATTGAAAATCGTTTTATGGTAGCATGTTAAACACAAAGAACGTGGAAAATCGCCAAGTCAGGTTTAATTTTATGGATGATCTCCCTTAAATCATCACATCAACCTTTTTTAATGTGCAAAGGTACAATGGCAAATAAATAGGTTACCTACGTGTCGTTAAACTTTTTACAGAACAACCATTTTTGACAGAACGTTGTTCAAAGACTGACTTTAGGTTTAACCTCTTTAGAGCAAAATAGCTAATGCAGCATTGTTTTCAGAGAGAAACGGAGCAATGGGATTGTCAATGGACCTTGATTCATCTGGCACAAGTCTAGTGGTTAGTAGAAAGTCGGCAAATGTAATTAAAAATTTTAATTAAAAGTTTAAAAAAATGTAATTAAAAGTTTTCTGTCTTCTTGAGTGACCACAAAAGGAAAACCCTATTTATTCCTCTATGTTGTGAATGTTAGATGCTTAGTCCTCACCGCACATCTTCGTTTCAAATTTATTTACAGTTCGTCTTCCACGAGAACTAATTTTTTTTTAAATAACTCAGTTTCTCTTTCTCGTTGTAGACTCAAGCTTATCTGCTCTGCCTATGAGCAGACCAGGTATAGGACTAGCAGTCAAACGTACTTTTGTTCCGGTCACGTGATGTAGACTTTGGCTATCAAACTACTTTCAGTTCCAGCCACCCCACATGACGGGCCACTTGGGTTAAGCATATCTCCCTGGTCCGCTCCGCCATTTAAAGTTTATCCGTTGCATAGAATTTTCTATCCACACTCTCCTTCCACAGGTATCTCAACTCTTCAGCCTGATCCCCGCGAACTAAGCTGGTGGACCTTTTTCGCGGGTGCATCGCCGCCCCAAAATTACGTCGTTTCCCGACGCAGCGGGGTATGGCAAGCCAGTTCGTTAACGTCTCTAACCTGGCTATGTTTATTGCGCTTTTCTCGTCATGTCAATTATTTCGTTCTCGTGCGTTGTCAATCCAAATAAAACAGTTCATCATCAAATCAAACCTACAAGATGTAAACCTCGGTGCATCGCCGCCCCAAAAGTACGTCGTTTCCCGACGCAGCGGGGTATGGCAAGCCAGTTCGTTAACGTCTCTAACCTGGCTATGTTTATTGCGCTTTTCTCGTCATGTCAATTATTTCGTTCTCGTGCGTTGTCAATCCAAATAAAACAGTTCATCATCAAATCAAACCTACAAGATGTTAACCTCGGTGCATCGCCACCCCAAAATCACGCTGCTCTTGGCCGTTGCGGGGTGTAACAGGCCGATTCTTTGATGTCTCTGACCTGGCTATATATGTTTATTGTGCTCTTTTTGTTATGCCATTTATTTCTACCTGTGCGTTGTCGACGCAAATAAAACGGTTCATCACCGCATGAATATTGCACTAAAGAAAAAAAGGAAATAGACAGTAGCCTTTGTAAGGAGGGGATTGAACTAATAACCGTAAAAAAAATCAAACCCACTGCGTTTTCATACTCATGATTGTAGTTTTCTTGTTAATTTTAGCTATTCATTTTTAACTTGTTTAATTTTGATTTATTAAGGTTTGCGGCAATCAGTATACGTATGTATGTGGTCAAGGAGATAACAAAACTCTAAGCATGATAGGATCTTGTTATGAACACCATTTAGACGAAAACACTTCGGAACTTTTCATGACACCTTGCCAAGCAGGTAATTTATGTGCAATCAAAGATACTTGAAATAAAACAACGTTATTCATTTTTGAGGGAATGTTATTATTAGTGCAGGTTTTCATTGACCTAAAAATACGAAAAACTTTTCTTTAAAATTCAATAAAATTGACTTTATAGTCGCAATTGTTGTGCAACATTTCCCTTCTTGTGCAAAGTTTAGTTTGGCTGCAATTGCGTAACTTTGACCGAACGCTTTGGAAGACACGTTAGCTCAATGTCCGCCCCGTTAGCTCAATTGGTTAGCGCATCACTCCTGGAACGAAGAAGCTTCAAGATCAAGCGACGCTGATTCGACTCTCAGGGCGTGCGCTTGAGCAACGCACGTTAAGGACTGCTCTCCATTCAGCGGCATGTAATGGATGGAATAATTCCCCAGCAACAAGACTTCAACAATCGGGAACTTCACTCTGTCAATCTCGGTGACCGGGCCTGCGTCAGTGGTTCAAATCCTCTACAAGTATGTGAAACTGCCAGGATTAAGCCCAGCAAGAATCTTTTCCAGTCCGAGGATAAAGATTCAATCAATCAATCAAATAGCGAAGACCTTCGCGTGTTTATGTAAGTAGGTAGGTTTATGTTACGTACGACGATGACATAGGTAAGAGTTAGTGAAATACAACGCAGTGAATGCTCTTCGTTAAGGATTAATTTTGTCGGTTAATCAAGCAAAGAAACAGTATCCCCACAAGACAAAGACATAGAAAGAATGAAAAGAGTGCACAACAGCTTTTGCTAGGTCTTTATATTGTTGACAATTTTGCTTCATACACTCCTTTAAAAAGCTTGTGTACTTTTATGTTATGTAAATTTGTTTTTTTGACATAAACTATTTTCATAAAAATAAAAAGTTATAGGCTACTAAACTTTCTTCTAAAGAATATTGATGCGGCCCGCGCGTTATCATTCAAAGTTTCGTGTTTGGCCTGCGAGTAAAAAAGATTGCACATGCCTGTCCTAGGCATTTAACTGGCAAGCACGCAAGCTAGCAAGTTATAAATGTATTAAATGGCAACATGTTACATTTGAGATGAGGTCATAACCACTTTGATTGCTATTAATTTGTTCTGTTTTGTTTCTCGTTAAAAAAATTTCTGTTGTAGTGCAAGTTCTCGTTCTTAGAGTTTATGAAACATTTCTAACAAAGATTGTTCAAACAATAAATAAAATAGGCCTACAGGTTTTAAACATTGCTTTTGTTTTGTGAAGCTTGTCCATTTAGCCTTGTTGCTGATATTGTATTTGCTTTGGACGAATCTGGAAGCGTAGTTTTAGATGATTTTATTCGCCAAAGGGACTGGGTCATCACATTGCTACGTTCTTTCAGGCAAGTTTCATGTTGTTATTGACTTCTTGAAAAAAATTAAACCGTTATTGCATCAAAACGCGAGGTTCTGTCCACATAACCAAACTGTTTTTTTAACTTCAATTTTAACTAATTAAATAACTTTTTTGACTTGAAAGTTTTTATTTTTCTGAGCACAATTAAACATTGCTGTTTATGAGGTATACAAAGTTCATGAAACTTTGTAAAAGATATATCACAAAGGTAGAAGAGCATTAGATATCTCGCGATTCTGTATAACTTTGATTGCTAAAAACATCATAAACTTTGCAAGAGGATGAATCATTCATCATTGCAAGTTATCCCGACTGCAAAATCCGATTTGGATCGTGACGCCAACAAGGATTTTGCTGTCTAGACATGTGTAGCATAGCCAATGCAACCTTTGATGAAATAAACAAGATGCATGCCGATTTTGTAAATCTTGTACAAGTACAATACAATTTACACAGTAAAAGTCAAAGTAAATTCACAAATAAGCTTATTTTTTTAAGTGTAAGCTATTAGCATGCATTTATTTTGAAAGTCCGTTTCACAGTATAATAGAGTGGTTAATGTCAATACTTTTTTTAATAATATTATTGTAATAATTTGCTTATAATGATATGCTTTAGGTTTTTTTGTGAATTTTATCGGAAAAACACAATAAAACAAATTTAAACCATTTTTATGATCCATAATACTGTAAACTTATAGCTTTTTATTTTATTTTTAAAGTTTCTCTCAAACACCTTTATTTAAGGTTACCTGGTTACCAAACAAGAAAAATTCCAAATAAAAAAGAAATATTTGGAAAAAATGTTCGATTAAAAAAGTCATATAGATTTGTTGCTGTTTCATTTACCGGTTCTATTTGAAAGATTAAAGTAACAATCTTGCAATGGTCAGAAAACAATAAAGAATAAAGAAATTAACAAATCCGATTAGGCTATCGCTTTTATAAGTTGTTAGTACTATCAAGGTTATGTAAGTGATATTTATAAACCCTTCTGTATAGGTCAGACATAGACTCCGGTAACGTCCAAGTTGGAATCGTTGTCTTCAGTAGTAACAGTCGTACTCCAGTCGATTTGAGAAGAAGTAACTTTACCATGCTTGAAGGTAGTTTATATATTAAAAAAGAAAAACTGAAGTATTTCAAACCACAAACTGCTTGAACCAAATTCTAACACAGAAAGAAATCAATCAATAGCCTACAATTAGGAAGGGAAGGTAATTTTAACTTTAGCCTTGATTTTAGGATACAACAGTATATTCTAAGACCTCTGGTATCACTGTTTTCAATATCCCTCAAATATATTGCGATTTTTTAAGAGTATTTTGATTCGGGGCCCAAAAATTTCACTGGTAGCTTGCCGGGCTCAAATTATTCTCCCAACGGCTCTGCGGCTATAACACCAAAAAATTAGATAGAACGATTATTTTCCAACACCAAATCAACACCTTTCTGCATAATAGAATGGTGAAGCATTGGTTCGATGCTCGAAATAGCGCCGATTCGACGCAGTTTAAAAGCATGGGGTTGTGTGTTTGATGAGACAGTAAAAAACGTGCCTGCAATACTTTTACGTACTCGATACTTACCATGCAGCTGAAATATCAAACTTGACACGACGCAAAGGTGGGACGGACATTGTATCTGCAATCCGAGCTTGTAGATCAGTCCTCAAGGGGAGCGTTAGAAGGAATATCGGTCAGCAGATGATTATACTAACTGATGGAGAGTCATATGGAAATATTCGTGGTGAAGCAAACCAGGCAAGGTATGCATTTCATTGGCTTACCTTTTGAAATGTTCACTTTAAACCTAAAACGCCTGGGTGTTTAACCTATGACTATTGGACTTACCTATGTGTGTCGCTAGAAATCCCACGTAGGTTTATGCGTTGAAACTCTACTAATAATGTAATAGCCATGTAATGTAGAAGAGTTTCGAATAATTTCACTATGCTCTGAATCTCCTACAGCCAGGAAAAGCACCGGGCCCAGATTATATATGCCCAGAGTTCATCTTCTATGTGGTAAAGCACTGAAATCCTAGTTACACGATTTTCTCTCCTCATGCCTGCATCTTTTAAAAATATCCAAAACCGGGAGCTGATATCATAACTATACCAAAGCTCAATAAGTATTTGGATGAGGCTAGAAACTATCGTCCTATTTTACTCCTAAGCATCCCTGATAAAATCCTCGAACTGCTCATCCATGCCCGTGTTGATCCAATCATCGACCCACACTTACCACCAGAGCATGCAAATTTTCTCCGTGGCCAATCAACTGTGGAACACGTCACTCGCATCAGCCAAGATATAGAAGATTGTTTTGAGGAAAAGAAAAGGGCTGGTGCTGTGTTCCTGTATCTCACTGCAGTATTTGATACAGTATGGTCTTGTCTGCAAACCTCTTTATCTTCTTCCCGACAGGCACATGGTTAGAATGGTGGAGCTTGTCTGCAACTCACAGCCGTAAGAGCCAGAGGGGCAGGGAAAGCATCCGCCTACCTGTTGTCAAAAAACGTCGCGTATTCGGGCAAAAATGTACAAATATCTGGGCAAACTATGCTACACAAAAAGCTATACGTTAATTAATCCTTGATCTTATTTAATGCATATATATCTTATATCTCCTTGATCCTTTCATAAAACTGTCGAAACCATTAACATGTTAATTTGGGTACCAACAAAATATGAAATTACCTGAATCTGATTAATTTTTTTATGAAACTGTCCAAATCAACATGTTAATTTGAGCATCATTATTATCACGTGCCGTCTCCGATCCGAAGGTTGGCTGTAATTTGCTTCCACATGTCACGTTCTTGCGCTGCTCCTTTTGCTTCTCCGATGGACAAGCCAACCCACTGTTTTTTTAGGTCCTCTCCTCAAGTTCGTTCCCTTCTTCCCCTGCACCTCCTTCCTTCCACCATGCCTTCAATAACCAATTGACTTAGCAGTCCTGCCGATCTTCCCAAACATGTCCCGCGAATTTCATGTTTTGTTTTGCCAAGTCGTTTGCCTATCTATCTTGCACTCCAATTCTTTTTCTAATTGCTTCGTTTGTAATGTGTTTTTTATATGATAATTTTAGTATTCTTCTGTAGCACCAGAGTTGAAAACCATTAATTTTTTTTTTGTGAAATTCTTTGCTTGCTTTACTTCCATATGACATGACTGGTTTGATGTAACAAAATAGAAGTCTCAGTTTTAATCTTCTTCTTAAAAATTCCTTGCATTTACAAAATGACGATTTTGCTTGACCGATTCCACTTTTTACACCATTGGTGCATCTTCCATCTTGTGTAATGAGGGACCCTAGGTAGCCTATGTGTACGTGGTGACCGGATCCAATTGTTCTTCTTCCAGAGTAATTTATTTTTATTTTCATAGCTTTTTTCTAAACGTTGTTTTTGTTTAAATTTAGTTTCATTCCGTATTTTTTACTGATTTCATTGATTTTGTCCATACTTTCTTGCAGTTTTTCTTCTGTGTCAGCGAGAATGACAGTGTTATCTCATTCATCTGCGTATCGTATGTTACTTACTAGTTGACCATTGAATTTGTCTCCGTTTTTGTTTAGTGCTGTGAATGTTTCCTTGATTATTGCTCGTTGTACAAATTGAATAATAATGGTGAGAGTGTGCACTGTGCAATTTAGGGTGGATTGAAAACACTTTTTATAAAATTTTTATTAGCTTGGGGTTGGAAAACTTGCCAATTACTAATAAAAACAGTTGTGCAAAATTAGAATGTAATCTGACGACATCTTGACCTGCCACTAGCCACTTGAAAATTTACTATTTCCTTCTACATTAAGGTGGATCAATTTAGGGGGGTGTAAAACTTTTTTCCTCATTTTGCTTAGCTTGGGTAGCCAAAACTTGCCATTGGGTATATACAGTAGAGCACTGTGCTAAAAGTATATTTCGATCGAACGAATTTTTGATCTGCAACCAGGCCATTACTTATCGACTAAAAACGCAAAAATACAAAAATACATGCAAATGTATTTGAATTTGACGTTAGCATATAGAGATTTATTGCAATGCAATGGAAATGATAATATGCATCAAACTTCCTCGCTTTAGATGAAATAGTCACGTTTCGATTCGAACTTGGGCATTTCTTGTCGTGATTCAATGCGTGAGCGTATTAAATCCATCTCGCGAATTAACCCCGCACACCGCCGCTGAAGCTTCCGTCACCAACTTGACGCACTTTTCCACCACCTGCATGATGTGTGTGACACGAAATCGAGGAAATAAAATTTTGTAGTGTCCTTAGCTGCAATCATGTCTCGAAGTTTTTGGACCCTCATATTTCTTGTCACAGGAGGTTCGGTGAGATCGAAAGCCTGCCAGTCAACCATATCGTAGTATTCGTTGGCATCAAACTTTAAGGGCGGAATGCAGAATCGTCGCACTGTTCTCTATTCGCGATGTCTTGATCGAGCTTTCTGAATTCGCTTAAGTCCAAGCTCACGGATTATCACTACCAATGGCCAATGTAAAGAGACAAATAAGAAACACGCCCTTGCCGTGAAGCAGGAATGCTGCTGGCTCTGGAACGCCCCAAGTGCAGATGGCCATTAGTCAGCCCCCTTCAGCAACAGAGACTTGCATCTGTCATTAAACAAGTTAAAAGTGGGAATGCACAAGGGCCCGATAATACCCCTCCAGAATTCTTAAGGCACTGTGGTCCCAAATGTTTGGCATGGTTGAAAAGCTTCTATTCTGCTTGCCTGACCCTCTAAGCCATACCTAAAATCTGGCGAAAAACAACTGTAGTGGCACTGCTTAAACCAAACAAACAAGCTGATGATCCCAAGAGCTATCGTCCAATATCAATACTCTGCGTCCCATGCAAGATCCTGGTAGGCTACGGCTCCTGCCAGGGATAGAGGAACCATTTTAAAAGTAGGTGGGCCCAAAGGCGTAGCAGTCAAAGTTTATCAAACTCCTAGGCTCCGCCCCCCAGACCCCCCATACGATTGCTTCATTTCTAATACTTCGAATCGTTTATACATTGTGTTTTCATGATTGCTTTTTGTGCCAAACAGCAAAAATTTCCGCTTTTGGGTCCGATTTGGCCAAACAAATTACAAAATTGTTAAATTGCTCTATAACGCTGTACAAAATATGGCGATGTACACACAAATAAAAAGACAAAATACACACACAGTTATAATATCAACCCGGGAGAAATAATCTGCAGCATTATACAGTAGGCCTATACGTGCATGCACTGCATAATATGTAATGATATCATTGTTTTAACCTTAGGGAACAATTAGATTGATTTATAGATTACTCCACATATCACACGCAACCACACCCACACGTGCTGCCCATAAACAGTGGGCTCAACAGAAAAGTTTGAAGATTAGATTTCATCATTGAGCTATCAAAGATAACACAGGCAAACAAATTTTTTTTTTTTTAAAAGGCACGGCATGTGAGAGTCATTTTAGGGTATTTCGAAGCCCCTGATTCCGAACATGCACTTGCTTTTTTCGAATTGGCTCTAGCTTTTGATATAAACTTAGTCTACAGAAAAAACATTTTTTTGCAATTTTGATCCCCTATAGATTTAACGTCGTGTCGTTTATTACATAGACAAAACTGAAAGTAATCCCAGGCACATTTCTGAGTTGTATAAACGCTATTTGGAACCAATCACGTTGATTACAACCCAAACAAACAGCTATGTAACGTTTACTGGCCTAGTAACAATCAAAATAGGACGTGAAGCAAGCCTTAGGATACAAGATGAAGAATAATTATACAACTTGTGCTTTGCGTTAATATATTTGTTGACTTCAACAGTATCCGACTTACTAACTGAGATACTAAGTAGCCCACAAACAAAATACATACCGTACCTTGTTTTTCTTTAAAACAAACTAGAGTAACTAGACGAATAAACAAAACAAAGCCATCGATGAACAAACGCAATTCTTTATTATGATAGGCTTACTATACTGAGCAACACCCATCAGGGTACGAAGGCCATTTACATAATTACAGAATACAAAGTTGTGTTCTTCAATAAAGTAGCTGCTTAAAATTTTATCCTTGTTACGGAAGAACGTAATAATGGTTCGAAATGCAATTCCTGGTAGTTTCGAAAATTCAAAAAAAACTAAGTGCATTTTTGGAATCAGGGGCCCTGAAATACTCTAACATGACTCTCACTTTTTGTGCCAAGTTTTTTTGTTGGCCTGTGTAATCAAACTAGTGTGTATCAAATGAGTGAAGAGCTTTTTTTGGAACTCCTTCTCTAATTTGCCGTTTTCGCTACCTTTTCAAAGAAATTTGGCTTTCAAAAGTGGGTGGGCCAGGCCCACCCAGAAAATAAAGTAGGTGGGCCCAGGCCCACGTGGTTCCTCCATCCCTGCCTGCTAACTAGACTCGAGCCAGTTGTTGATCCCCAGCTACCGAAAGAACAAGGTGGATCTAGGCTACTACAGTGACATGCGAGAGACTATGTCACGCCAGTATGGCTATGCTGATGATCTGGCACTACTCCATTCTGACAAGTACTGGCATGTGGTAGAGGAAGCACTTATAGATGACATGGCCCAAATCGCAGACTACCTGAAGCTTTGGATGCTGCGACTGAGCCTTGCAAAGATCACTGTCACACCTTTTCACCTTTGCAACATGGAATCTACGCGCCAATGGTCAGTCTCAACGGATATCCACTCCCACACAACCCATGCCCCACCGACCTAGAAGTGAATTTCGACCGACAATTAATCTACAAACACCATACTGAAGCCCTCCATGCTAAGCTATCAGCACGCAACAACTTGCTTAGCTGGAACATCCTGGGGTTCTAGTATATCTGCACTCCGTACAAGTGCTCTTGCACTCTTGTTTACAGCACCTCCGAATATGCTTTCTCCACTTGGTGCCGCAGCACACACACTAGCAAAATTGACACTACCTTTAATCACCATGAGAATAATCACTGGTTGCCTGCTTCCAACTTCCACCGACTTTTTGCCGGAGCTATCCGGCATCGTCCCAGGTAGACTGCGTAGAGAAAATCACGTACGCAGTCTAGTTTTACAAGGGATGACCACCTCCTCAACCAGATTGTCCTAAATTCGCAACCTCGAAAGCCCCAGCGCTTGAAATCTCGACGCCCCTTTTCCTGACATGCTGCAGATATCTGCAAGTCCAACTTCCACATTACCAAAGTTCGGAACAGTGAATGGAGAGAAGTTGCGAGACCAACCCAATTCACAGTCCCTCTCAATACCAACACTCCACCCAGAGCAGAACTACCTCGGAAGGAATGGGTGAAGCTCATCGCTTGCTGACTGGGGTGGGCCGTTTCAACAGCAACATGTTTCAACGGGGCCTCACCGACTCACCATCTTGTGCATGTGCCCCAGAATCTCAGACTGCATAACGTAACACATTTTCTACCAATGTCCTGTATATCGACCCCAGGACAGATATATGGAGTGTGGACCTCACAACGCTCGATGAACACACAATCCATTGGCTGCTGTGCCTGAAAGTAACAATGTGATCTTTGGCGGTCTCAAACGCAAGAAGAAGAATCTTCTCGAACTTTTTGTGAAGATGCTTCATACACGAAGCAAGAGCTTTTCCAAGAGGACCGGAAAATTCACTTGGTCCAGTTGTTAGTCCATCCAGATATGCAAATAGGCCAACATGTCTCAGGCAAATACACGATACTGTTCTCCAGAGAAATGGGTACTTCGCACACTCAGAAAACATTACATTGGCCATGATCACAGATGAGGGGCAAATAACCCGTGAGCTTGGACTTAAGTGAATTCAGAAAGCTCGATCAAGACATCGCGAACAGAGAACAATGCGACGATTCTGCATTCCGCTCTTAAAGTTTGATGCCAACGAATACTACGATATGGTTGACTGGCAGGCTTTCGATCTCACCGAACCTCCTGTGACAAGAAATATGAGGGTCCAAAAACTTCGAGACATGATTGCAGCTAAGAACACTACAAAATTTTATTTCCTCGAATTCGTGTCACACACATCATGCAGGTGGTGGAAAAGTGCGTCAAGTTGGTGACGGAAGCTTCAGCGGCGGTGTGCGGGGTTAATTCGCGAGATGGATTTAATACGCTCACGCATTGAATCACGACAAGAAATGCCCAAGTTCGAATCGAAACGTGACTATTTCATCTAAAGCGAGGAAGTTTGATGCATATTATCATTTCCATTGCATTGCAATAAATCTCTATGCTAACGTCAAATTCAAATACATTTGCATGTATTTTTGTATTTTTGCGTTTTTAGTCGATAAGTAATGGCCTGGTTGCAGATCAAAAATTTGTTCGATCGAAATATACTTTTAGCACAGTGTTCTATATACCCAATGGCAAGTTTTGGCTACCCAAGCTAAGCAAAATGAGGAAAAAGTTTTACACCCCCCTAAATTGATCCACCCTAATGTAGAAGGAAATAGTAAATTTTCAAGTGGCTGGTGGCAGAGCAAAAATACACCCAATGGCAAGTTTTCCAACCCCAAGCTAAGCAAAATGAGGAAAAAATTTTTTTACCCACCTAAATCGATCCACCATACTGTGCATCCCTGCCGAACTCCTTTGAATATCATAGACAGATAATTGATAACAAATTTATAGGATTGAATTGCATAATTCAAAAAACAATACAGAAAATAAAACATAACTACATAACTTCAAACGTTTTCGGCAAAACTGTCTGCTCTCGTCAGGAAAAATATCTTAATTCATCTAAACAAAAACAACAGGTATTCGTGAAATGTTAATAATCATCATCATCAGCCGGTCATGCCACTGCTGGCAGATGGCCTCCACATATGTTTCCACACCATTTGACTTTAACGGGTTTACCTATTTTAGTTTACCAGCCAGTTAATAATAAATGACTGAAATTAAATAAAAACTGCACTGACCTGCGTACAAGCAACAACTGAAGAACAAACACAAAAGGTGGTAACAATCTGTTATGTTATAAACTATGTTGGAGTGTGGTCACAAGACAAGCCTAATACATAATACACGGAGTATACCAGTAGTGGGGTGTATACTGTATCATGTATAGCCTAATACGGAAGGCATTTGTTTACGAATTTTCATTCTGATATTTAAGGGTTTAAGAATAATCTTAGCTGAGATAATACTTTATAAAATACAGTAATGCGCTCAAAGGAAATTGCAGAAAATAACAGTCCATAAACATAACGTTGTTTTTAATCCAACGTAGTTTTGCAAATCCACTACAATTTTATATTGATAAAGCTTTGGCAGAGAGTTCACTTTGTTGTAGCCTACCGCAGACATACAAAGAAAGTAACTTCAACGGTTTAACGTATTTTATTACACAAAGAGACACAACATAATTAAAATAAACCCGAAATCTTTGGACACGTAGCCGAGGCCTACTTGTGTTCTCATCAGGAATTATTTACATCTGCGATGTAGCCTACATGAAAATGAGAGTTGGAAGATAAATATGACTATGCAATCACTTGCTGAGTTTATGCTGTTCAGTTCAAAGTGTCGTTTGCAGTTATAGTGCATAGTTAGATTTATCTTTTGATTCTCATTTTTATGTATATTGCATACTTAAAGTAATTTCTGACAAAGACACAAGTAGCCTACGTGTCGAAAACGTTCGGGCTTATTTTATTTATGCTGTATTTTTTTGTGTAATAAAATAGGTAAACCCGTTAAAGTTACTTTGTTTTGTATGTCAATTTGTAATTGATAAAAGAGCGTTTTTGTTTGTAGATCAGATGGAGTCACAA
The DNA here is from genome assembly GCF_918807975.1 of Aplidium turbinatum. NCBI lineage: Eukaryota > Metazoa > Chordata > Ascidiacea > Aplousobranchia > Polyclinidae > Aplidium > Aplidium turbinatum. The sequence goes on along the minus strand of NC_137472.1, from coordinate 42,243,068 downwards.
CAGTTGCGGTCGGAGTTGGACCGAGCCCACAAGATTCAACCTTAAGTGATATTGCCGGTAACGCGGCTCGAGTGTTTAGGGCAACGGACTTCAGTAATCTGGACAAAGTAACCGAAGGTTTAAGGACGGTGATCAGAGAATCGGCCGTCGTGCTGGAAGGTGATTCCCCCATCATAATTTGAAAAAGAAAATGAAATGAATTTGTTGGCATTTGCATATCATCTGGTAATTCAACCTTGTGCAACTTAATATGTAGAGTTAGAAGATGCTTTTTAGGTCGTGGTTGGAGTTTTCAACCTTATTTTTTTGAACATCTGCACCTAAATCATTCTCCATGCCAAAACTATTGGCTACGCTTCAGACCACCTGTTTATCTTGCATAACGCAACTTTGCAAGAAGACGCTTCAGAGCTTGGACCACTTCGTAACAGAGCTTTCAGCTTGATGACTGAAACTTAGCAAAACCATATCTGTGGCAGCAGATCTCCAGTTGAACAATCGACAAGCACAATGAGCTAAACATAAAGATCAATCGAAGTACAGTAGGCTACATCCATCATCTCGTACAGAACTCCAAAAACATCAAGTCAGCTCCAATTGAAAAGCATTGGCATATTGCCGACAAAAACCTTAACCTTGTTTATTCTTCGGCTTATTGTTAACCTACTTTGGGCCGCATTTCCTCCCTTCTTTAAATTGGCGCCACAAGGATCCTTAATTTAGGATGCAATCGAACGATTACATGAGGAAATAAAATTATCCAGGTTGGGAAACTTGTATAGTTTACTGATAAAGCTTCCACCACCGTAAAGACGGCTAATTCAGTATCTTATTCAAATAGAATTCATACAATTAAAACAATTCAAATAATAGCCTACTGCTATTTATTATTTCAACACCTTGAGCATGCATTACATAAGAAATTCGCTTTCATGTGTTACGAAATGGAATTAAGCATGATGTTTTATGCTCTTGTAGCCTAAATGATTTGAACCCTTTAAGATCTAAGTTTGCTTTATTATGAGCCTAGTAGGCTATTGCTCGGAAAACTCCTATGATATTTATTAACTTTTGAATAGGTCAAACTACAAATGCTGTATCGAACAACTTAACTCAATGTCAAGAAGGCTCTTCCACCCACATTTCTGCTGTAAGTGTAGCCTAATTCTTTTGGTTATGGCAGTAGGTCTATGCCCTACTTAAATTCCTTATTTCTTGGAGACACGTGAAAAGCCTGTCAAGAACATTCTGTTGATGAAGAATTTCGGTTTTCAATTAAAGGTTCAACAGAAAAAGACAGACTGATTTCAAAAAACGTAATTTGTTTTTTATGGATCAAAGACATATCGCTAAAACATAATTCTTTGTTCGACTTTTTGTTAAATTCACAGTGGTTACGAACATTTTTTTAGCAATTGTTAACAACAATATTTTTGTTTAGCCTACTTAGGTAATGACTAGTGTTATATACTTAATATAGCTAAATCAAATCATTTTATTTGTAAATCAAAGGAGTCACGTTCAAGCTAATTCACACAGCAATACGTCATTTATTATGAGCAAAAAGAAAATTCGCAAACGTTTTCGGCCATGTAATGGAGCCGTATGAACCGCTCTCCGACCGGAGGTGACCTCAAACCTCAAGCTCTAATCGCATTCAGCTCAAGCCTTACTGCAAGCTGTTGTTTGCTGGATGGTTTGTCTCCTTTTGCTCATCTCACCTGTTTCTATAACAACAGTTTTCAGTCATGCAGCTACAAATTTTCTCGTTTCAAGCACCAAATTTCCCATTCCTGGCCCCAAGTTCTCAGCCGGTGAACCACGTAGGCTACTACAGCCATATAGTGAAACAAACTATATAAACAAATACAGTTGCTATTTTTCCAGAAACCTAACTCTATGTGATTAAAATAAAATTCTATTTAAACAAGAACTTTCTGTTGATTTCACTGGGCTGAAACGTGATGTTAAAATTAGCTGAAGAGTATCCACTATATTTGCTTTAATTCGCTTTGCTTCGCTTTTTTTCTTGGGAATGAGCACTCTTTTTAATGTGTTAATGTGAATTTACCTTATTACTATTCTTGTGAGTATAGCCTAGCTTGGGGACGACAATCTTTTTAACAAAAACGCACTTATGCTTTATAGTGTGGGCACATTTGTCATGAAAAAAGGTTTCGTGTTTTTTTTTTGTTAAAAGCAAAAACTTTCTTGATTTTGTCAGATCATACTATAAAGATGAAAAAAAATTAGAGTGGCATTTTTTCTGTGCACTCTAATGACCTGAAATCCCCTATCAAAATGGCCAAACTGAAACTTTGGCCCCATTCATTTACAGTAAAAAAATATGCAAAAGTGCTTTATGACGGAAATATTTTGTAACAAAGTGACTTTGTGACGCATATACAGCAAACTTATTTAATCATTTTAATCAGCTGTTTTTTATAACTTGTGACGTCATAGATGAATGACAGTAGGCTATCAGAGAGAACCCAAGCTTGTACAGGTATAACGGTTTTTACAGGTTTACTCAGGCTTCTGGATGAAAATAACGAAGAAGTGATACTGGAGTAAAGGGCGAAGCAGCCTGTTAAAGCCAGGGACATTTTCCAAAACATTAAACAATCGCAAAGCACTGCAAACAAGATTCAGCGATGAAACAGTTCGAGACTATCCTCCAATTAGTTCGAGTCACCACAGACAACTAGACATATCGCTGCACATGCAGAGTTTGGAATCACCCATAAAGTACTTCTTTGCCCATGATCATTTAAATTATGCACGCCTTTTACCACTTTACATTTCTACAACGCAGCAAGCAGAAAAGGAGCACCCAGAGATCTGGGCAGAATTCATGAAAGGGAATTTCTGCGCATCGGTAACTAAAGGTGTTGTTGGATTCACATCAATAGGTGCAGACCACGGGATTAAACAAGAAAACGTGAACTTAAGGTTATTGGAGGCATAGTTCGAATTACACAGAATCAAAAGTCACTGGACAAATACTTTCTAATCGCACCCGAAGTCTCAAATTTGCAGCATGACTTTGAGAAAAAGTACTACTCTGGTAGCAAGGCAAAGAGAACGCAGCACCACGAGCTTACAGGAGGAAAACTCTCCCGAATGACGCAAAATGCTATCAAACTCAGCGTAGTATTTCACGAGCATAGAAACCATGTGAATCCTTTGACAAAGATGAAAGTTACAATTTTCTCACCAAAGCAGTTATGAATGAAACTGCTACCAACGACATGCTTCGGCGTGACGAGATTGGGCAACAGATTTTCGAAAGTTTCGTCACTGAACATCTTGTAGAAGGAAAACTTTCCGTTTGGGACAAAATGACCAGGAAGAAACTGTCTACATTCAAAAGTGCCAATGCAATTGCAAAAATCAGCATGGGAGACAAGGTAATCAAAATTAAAGAAGAGCGAGGACTGTTGCAGCGGTTCATTGTAATATCAAGAGGTCGACCAGAGCTCAAGGAATGCACCGGAACGTATGAGTTTGGTGTGGTGCCTCGATCACTGTTTGCTTCAGATGGATCCCTCCTGCTGGCATATGATAAGGCATCAATACTTCGTTATCTTGAGAAGCTGGATACCGGTAGTAACAAACAACGGGTAGGCTACAAGTTGATAGGAATGCGGTAACTGTTACTCAGCTGTCCGATAACCATTCATTCTAAGTACCTTTGACACAGCAGTTGAATATACCACTGTAGACCCACCAGATGAACTGACAACTCACCGAGTGATCATCATTGATGGGATGGCTATGATAAACGCAGTTACCAAAATGGAACAAATGAAAACGTGCCAAGACTTTGCCGAAGCCTTTCTTCAGATAATTTGTAACATGGGTAGTTACTACACAGTATGACGAGATCAAGTTGGTGTTTGACCGGCACATCGAAACATCACTCAAGCAACAGATGCGGACAAAGAGGACCAAGGGAAAGTCAACATAGCCTATTACCACGTGAAAGACAACACTTTAATCCAGAATATATCCTTGGAGGACTTTCTCTCAGATATCCGCACCAAAGGAGAACTGACCGAGTATTTAAATGAAAAGGTTGTGGCCTACATCACAGCAAGAGCTCCAACAACAGACTGAAAAAACTACTGGTGACATCGGAAACACATACCAAGGTCAATGTTAATATTCCAGACTCGCTCCTGACTCACAGCCAAGAAGAGGCAGACACTTTGATTGTTCTGCACGCTCTCAGAACTGGTTGTCAGTTCCCCAGACACAGACATCTTGTTGTTGCTCATCTACATGTATCCACACTTACCCGGGTCTACAACTTTCCTTACGGAAAGGACAGATTGAAGAGGGACATTTGTGTGCGAAACATATACTGTACAACAAGTTGGGACCAAAACGTGCTTCTGCACTTCTAGGTTTTCATGCTCTGACTAGTTCCGATATGACTGGGAGATTTGCTGTCAGAACCAAAGACTTATGCTTCAAGGCATTTATGTCTTGTGATGATGAGATCTTGGATGCACTAGCAATGCTCGGGAATGACACTGATCTTCCTGCTGATGTATACTCGCAGTTGGAACGCTTTGTCTGTATTTTGTATCGATCCAAAATCTACACGAAAGTGAATGACCTCCGTTGGTTCCTCTTCTCCAATCGTGCAGCCGAAGGAGAAGACTTCCCACCAACTTCTGGTTTCCTAGATTTGCGCATCGCCGGGCTCATTATGTATGCATGATGTAGAGAAAAGCTAGCAAAGCCCATCCCTGCCTTCCAGCACCAACTGCATTTGGTTGGACGTTTGATGCATGTTCAAGTCACGTCACGCCAGATCGTTGTTTAAATCCACCAATTGCAACTCATAAAGTGCGGGTGTAAACGTGGATGCGAAGAAAGGTGCAACTGCCACAAGAACAATATTCCATGTAGGCTACAGAAGTCTGGGGCTGTGGTCTCAGCTGTAAAAACAAAACTATCCAACCAGTGATAAATGAAGACTGAAAATTTTGAAGATGAATTGCTTTCTTTGGCATTCAATAAATATTATAAATTCCGTAGATGTCGGTTGTTAACGATAACTGCCATTTAATCAGAAGGCCTAAGACTTCTTACATCTTTAGCGTGTATAGGCATAATAGGCTACGACTTAAAGGATCGAACATTAATTCAAGTTTCATTGTATTTAGGTCCGTTCATTGGCTTTCTAGTTGCGTATTCTTTGTGAAAATGCATGCATTTAAGTTAATACAGTCTTCGGTGCAAAATTACAAAATTACGTAGGTTGCTTAGCATACGTTTCGGGTGCGCGGGGGTATTTTGAATAACATTTTAAAATTTGGCACTTGTATGTCATATATGTAACCTAAATTCGATGATTCCATTGGATTTCCTGTCTCAGAAAACATATATTTAGATATTTTATTTGTAATTGTAGCTTATATACTTGCGAAAATATTGCTTAATCATTGTTATGCCTCATTTTGGACGCCATCTTGGATTTCGTGCCCCAAAAATGTTCAGAAAAAATGCCACCCTAATTTTTTTTTAAACTTATCATGTTTTCTTTCAAAAACAAGTGAGTTTTTGCTTTTAACAAAAAAAAATATATAACCAGCAGAGCCACCAAACGTAATAGGCCTACGTATTTCATGATGGTTCTTTAAATATAGATCATCAGAACATAGTTTCTCTTCTATGAATGATTCTGGTATGTGCGGTAATCTTCATTTGTGTACGGCTTGCCACGCTTAACAATCTCTTGAGCTGACACAAAACTAGCAGCACTTGTATGGCGTGAGACTTTTATTCATTTATTAAAAGCTCCCTTGCTCTGCTCCGCTTTTTGCATCAGTTCTAATACTGCTTTCTTCCGCTCAACTATGTAGTACTTTGCAGCAAATGCTCTATGCTTATTTTGAAAATGTCACATTTTTTCGGATGTTTCCCGCGTATTAAGCAGGCCAGGCAGGCCAGGCATGCCAACATCACTTGCATTAAATGCTTAGTTCATCTGTCCATGCTACGTTAAACCCTCTGGTTTTGTCCAAAATCTTTCACTGTTTTGGTTTGTGCATGGCTACTGATAGAAAAGGCGTGCAGTTAGCGCTAAAAGCTGCAAACTGACCTAAAGACAACTTGAATGACAAAAAAATCTATTGTTTTCTGACAGAGTATCACTCATTGAAGGCCCATTGCTGCATCACCTTGCACAACTAGTAAACAATATTTTGATAGACTACCATTTTATTTTTCATTATAATAATTATCAAACGCAAATTTAAATTCCAAGTTTTGTCAAACCTAAAGGGAGCCGCTTCAGAGGAGCTAAAGAGCCGCATGCGGTTCCGGAACCGCAGGTTGCCGACCCCTCTAGAGTATCATCACATAAAAATGAACATAAACATTTAAATATTGTAAGTTCTCATCATTTCAGAAACAAAATCTTTACATCGGAGCTGCAGGAGCTTACGATAGATCAGGATCAGTTGTGGAACACAAGAAAAAACGAAGCAGCAGATATTTTTCTTCTGAGTTCAATAGTTTCACAAACGAAGACGACTTAAAACGCTTTATTAGTGCTACGAATCTCTTTGATTTTAAAGAATCGTATTTGGGTATTACTTTTATTAATAGGCCTATACTTTCTCTTCTTGAAAAATATTAAGTTTTTTCTTTACTGCAAGCTAATTCACGTAGGCTGCACGACACAAAACAGCGAACTATTTAACACTTACTGAAAAGTAAACTAGTTTTGCTTTGCCGCTAGTTTTGCTGCTTACAAATACAGTATACTACTTTGTTGTGCAACAGTATCTTGAGTTATTCTAGTGATTGCAAACCAGGCTACCACAACCACAAAATGTTGAGAATGATAACCAGCTTTATTTTCGACGTTCCATTCTCAACATTTTGTGGTAGCCTAGTTTGTAGTCACCGAAAGAATGCAAGGTGCAGTATTATTGTATATTGAATGCCTGGCGAACAGTCTTATTCTGTATATACTACTTAGCGTCAGTTGGACTCGGCCTAAAATTGATTCTTGGATTGGAAGTAGAAGCAAATTCGGTATTATTTTATTTAAAGGTTATTCAGTTACAACAGGAAAGTTTCTAAATGCTGATATTGAACTTGTTGCCAGTGGAGCGCCACGATACAAATCAAAAGGAGGGGTAAGGCTTCGATTTTATCTCGTTTCAGTAAAATCGCATTTAATATTAACAGAATATTAAGCTATAATGTTTAACTCCAATTGCTTTAAACAAGCTTTTTTTACGTTTCGAATAAGAAATCAGCTTTAAAAGTGTTTTAGGTGCTAATCTACTCCCAGCAAGAAGAATATATGCCCCCTCCATTTTCTTCTATCTTACACCCAACAGTGGATCAATTCTGGCAACTTGGAGCCTATTTTGGACACTCTGTGTTGGGTCTAGACATTAACAAAGATAGATTAGATGATTTGCTTGTCTCTGCTCCTTTGTTTTCTGATGGCGCAAGTGCTTATGACAATGGAAGAGTCTTTATATTTACAAATAATCGAAGCGCTCCAGGAATTAAAGGATGGGTAAGTCAAAAAATGTTTTTGTTTGTGTTTCTTGTAATGATAAGCTTTTATAGCTACCGGATTCGTACGTGCGGGTATCAATAATAACACCTATCTTATGTTTTTTAAAAGCAATGTTGTATGTGTGGCCAGATTTGAATAACAAGTAGCCTAGGCTATATCTGGAGGTTTTACATGGCAAAACTCTTACAAGGTAAGAGTCTGCTAAAAGTCCATCTCGGTAGTTCAATTGGTTTAGCGCCTAACATTGTGCACAAAAAAACGCATGAACAAGCAGGGCTTGTTCAGTCTCAAGGTATGCTATGCGTTTGAGCGGCGCATTTTTAATAGCCTACTGCTTTCCATTCAGTGGCACTTAGTTGATGGAATAATTCACAGAGAACAAAGCTTCGACCATTGGAAACTTTACTCTGCCAATCTCGGCAATCGGGCATCGTCGGTGGTTTAAAGCCTCTTTATAAGTATGCGAAACTGCCAGGAATAACCTTTCAGAGGCTTTTTCGGATCACAAATAAAAGTTCAAGCCAACCAAACCAGCCAATGTAAGAAGATACCGGCCACCTTGGTCAAACAGAATTTTTTTCAACAATTTTTGTTTAGATGACGCAAGGTTATCGGCCAAAAGTATTAAAAGGTTCCAATTCAGTTGGTTCTCGTTTTGGAATGAGCATTGTCATTGGCGGAGACCTCGATCGAAATGGCTATGATGACATCATTATTAGTGCGCCTGGTGAAGAAAATTCACGGACTGAAAGTGGAGCAGTCTACATTTATTTTGTAACTTCCGATGGCATTATTGAGTCAAGCAAACAGGTAATTCATCACTAGCCAGTTTAACTGGTAGTCTATAATAACTTTCAAAGATTATACGGGAACCAACATTAAATAAAGTGAGTTTTCAAGCAAAACAAACTGAAAGGCCATCTCTTCATCCCAAAGCTTATTCAACTTGATTTATTTTAAAACAAAAACTGTAACGACAATAATCTTTACAAAGTAATTCCTCTTCTATCGAGTCTTCTAAATTTGGTTGATACATCACAGACAGACGCATTTTTTTGCGACGGACTTGTATACTTAAAAGTCCCTCTAACTGCCCTGGTTAGTAAGCTAAGGGCACACAAGAAAATGCTTTGCTGTTTGTGAACTGGTGCCACAGATACATGTAACTGGGCCCGTGTTGTAGCTGCACTTTTTCATTGCAGAGTTAGTACGGCCATGGCTACCTGGAGATGCGGTCTGATTTGTCACATTTTGCAAATTTTTATTGCGGCTACTGCTACTGTCTGACCGAAATTTTCTAAAAAAAAAATCTTTTTGCTGACTAGTAATGACATAAATTTTGTTAAAAAAAGCAGTAAAAAAGATGAAAAGTTAAAAAATGTCCAATCAGACTGCTGACTTGATAAGCAATAAGAAAATAAATGAAAACAGATAATAAGCTCGATGGAGGAAGGATTTTCCCTCGAAATCCCCTTGCGTATGCCACTGGACTAAAGTAGTCTTCGACTCTTCGGTGGCCGGTCGATTGGTCGAAAGACATTTGGTCGACAGTCAATTGGTCGACAGACATTTGGTCGACAGGACGTTTGGTCGACAGACAATTGGTCGACAGACATTTGGTCGACAGGACATTTGGTCGACAAGACATTTGGTCGACAAGACATTTGGTCGACAGACATTTGGTCGACAAGACATTTGGTCGACAGACATTTGGTCGACAAGACATTTGGTCGACAAGACATTTGGTCGACAGGACATTTGGGTTAGAGTTAGGGTTAGGTTAGGGTTAAGGTTAGGGTTAGGGTTAGGGTTAGGGTTAGGGTTAGGGTTAGGGTTAGGGTTAGGGTTAGGGTTAGGGTTAGGGTTAGGGTTAGGATTAGGTTAGGGTTAGTTAACCCTAAAATAAATCGTTCTTTCGACCAAATGTCCTGTCGACCAAATGTCTTGTCGACCAAATGTCTTGTCGACCAAATGTCTGTCGACCAAATGTCCTGTCGACCAAATGTCTTGTCGACCAATTGTCTGTCGACCAAACGTCCTGTCGACCAAATGTCTGTCGACCAAATGACTGTCGACCAAATGTCTTTCGACCAATTGACCGGGTACCGACTCTTCGGTATTAAGCCCACACTTCTCATTGGGATAGATTTATTGCAGCATCCTCTATGTGCTACATAGACTACCGGTACTACAATTTCACTTGAAAAATTGGTGAAAGATAAATCAGCGATAAAAAGTTTACACCTGAAGAAAGTTTTTATCTCAAAAACTTGTGAAAGCTAGTTCAGTTCAATTTATTTTATTTAGTTGGCCAAAAAAACAAAAGCACACAAAACACAATAAACACCAATAATAATTCTCACAACAAGGATGACAGCGAAAGACCAAGTAAAACTAACTTTTTTAAGAGTAAGGTAAATTTAGCTTACTCTTAAAAAGTTGGCTAGGGGTAAACAAAAAAAAATTAAGATTGTAAACATATCTATAAGGCGAAGTCTAGGGAAAGCTTGACTATTCTAAAAATTTCAACAAAAAATCGTTCTTTGTTGTACTGTTTTTACAGAAAATACTTGGTAAAAATGTTGCAAAAAATTTACGAGGATTTGGTGGAGGAATTCTTCGAGGAAGTGGAAATGTTAATGATCTTGATGGGAATCAATACCCAGATGCTGTGATCTCAGCACCCTACAGTGATGACGTTTTCGTGTTGTATTCTAGACCTATCGTTAGCATTACTTCTAGCGTTACCACCAACCCAACCAACATTGATATGGTACAATGTGCTCTTCAACCCAACCAAACATGTTCCTCCTTTACGTTTTGCATCAGCGCAAGGCAAAGAATATCAGCTTCACAAAATAGTTTTGGTAAGTTTATCTGTAAACAAGCTGTTTGTATCCGGGGGACAGAGTAGCAGAAAAGGTGCCCACCGATTACATTTTTTATGTTATTTGATATAAAATATAAGCAAAAAGAGGAGACTTTTTTTTTAATTTTGCTCTAATTGTTTTTCGGTTTAAGACTGTTTAAAACAAATTTTGTGTAAATTAAAACAAAATCAAAATTATCGTACAAGTTTAATTCAAAACGAAACAAAACAAAGAATTTTGTGTTAAAACGAAATGACTAAAATTGGTGAAGGATTTCCACCGCGTTTTCATTACAAGAAAACTCCTTTGGAACAAAACATCTGCTGAGTAGGCCTACTGTATACTATGTTGAAATCCAACTCAAAATTAGATTAATTATTTTGTCCACAGCATTCAACAAGTGTTTCTTAAGAGACCTTTTCCACAAAATAATATTTCTTTACTCCATTTCAGATATGGACTTCTTAATTGAACTTGACCCTCTCGTATCGGACAATGCAAACAAGCGTATGTTGTTTCTTGGAAAAACCGTATCAACTGAATCCTTTTCTAGCTCAGTTACTTCTTCGGATACATGTAAAAACTATGAGGTTGCTTTGAACGTAAGCTTGTTTAATTTTGTGTAACTTCGTAAGCAAAGTAAGTGGTCAATTGCTGAAAATAACATAACAGCCAAAGTACAAAGTAACGCTGCAGTCTCATCACTATTTTTCAGCTGCTTTACGTCTATCAGACAAGCACGAAATATCAAGTCACTTGTAACTAACCCTCTAGGTTGCATATGCGTAAAGTTAAATCACTACACTTGCCTTATTACCTTAATTAGGTTTTATTAAGATTAAATACAATCTACATCAGCAAAAGAAAAGTATATATAAATGACTCCTTCCTACAATGCACAATGCAACGCGACGAATTAATTGTCAAGAAAGTGTAGAGTGACAGCGTGTAGAAAAACAAACCAATTTAACTCAGCAGAAATGCTTGAAGAATGAACGTCGTGCTCAGAACAGAAGCACACCACAATGCGTTGCGCACAAAATAAACTTCTAAAAAAGATGATGTTATTTTCAGATGGACGCCATTCACAGCTTCTCCAATGACGACGGGGCTTATACTCCTTTAAGAGTGCAAGTTTTTTACGATTTTACTCAATCGCATCAAAACCAAACACTATCTGCTGTGCTTGATCCGTTGTCCAACAAATCCTCCTCCTCTGAATGGTATTTTCAGACTGGCTGCTCTGATGAAAATCAATTATGCCTGTATGATTTGAAAGCAGAATTCACAGCTGAATATTTGTGAGTGCCGTAACTTATGTTTAATTTTTTATATGACTTAATTATTCTTAAACACTCCACGTTAGCTTTATTTCAAGTTAAAACATTGAAGATACCGGTAGTTTTGAGAGACTTGAATTTCGATTTCATCCACTATTAGTTCATTTTTTTCCGTTGCGAGATGTGTAGGCCTAAAAGATATTTGAAAAATTTGTAACAGTTGAGATGACACTTTGATTTTTTTTTTTTATTTAAGGTCACCACAAACGTCTGTTCCTTCAGATGATTTTTCACAACCTTTTGTATTGGGCGCTACCCCGGGAGTTCTTGAAATTAATGTCACAGTTGCCAACGTCGGTTTAGATTTTGTCTTGTCGGCAAGAATGAATGTTTTTTCAGGATTATTACTTCTGAGCAAGGTTTGCAACTTCATCAAACTGAAATTACAATGTAAGGTTAAATGATTCAAACACAGTTTTGCGACTGTGAGTTCGATTAAGTGCGTTTTCACTCTCTATACGTTGAATTTCAAATATTAGCTATAGGCGCTTCTGATTGTTAAAATAGCTTATAATATAGCAATGAAAATTGACCAGAAAATCCTTGCTTTTCATTGAGTGCTGTGGCTTATGTTTTGTCTTATGCTTTATAGTTTAACACTTAAACTAAGTGAATGAGAAGATAAGAATAAGTAAATTAAGTGAATGAGAATATCTTTGTTGACATTCAAACATTCCATTCTGTCAGATTCATGTGTCCTTCTGGGATGCAACGTCATGTTTTTGACGAGGTTGAACAGATGTCTTTTCAAGCCCAATGTGGGCTTGGTGTTTTCATCATTAGGCCATGCAGCAAACATTGCTCTGACTGCACTGCGTTTTATGTAAAACACCTGAAAATTTTCAAAGTCAATGAAGAATTGCAGAAATCGATGACTTCATTATTTGAAATGATCTTATCCTCTCTACGTAATTAAATTTTCTAATTCTCGAATAGGTTCGTGGAGATTGCGCAAGAATCATTAGCAGCTCCGAAGGTTTTGCTCAGTTGTCATTTAAAGTTCATAAGGCTGCGATATTGGGAGAACACTTTACGACAGGGCGTGAGGTAAGTGTTAACGCATGGTAGACTAATTACGTTCCACTGGACGGCGAAAGTTGTGACTGAAAAGGTACTCGGATTTTAATTACGCAATTCTGTTTCAACTACCGGTATAAGCTGAAATTAGCTACCCTGCACGTTAATACCGAAGGGACAGTAGGCTACATTGGGAACTTTTTTTTCTCATACCCCTCAATGCTTGGCATAGCAATTATAGGGTAGCCTATTACTACTGTCTGTAAAGTATAATTTGGGTAGGAAGTAGTTTGTGGTAGACTACTCATTTTCAGCTGATAGTCAACAAAATAATTGAGATGAATAACGTTTTTCCAACCAATGACAAAACTAAAAATAAAACGTCAAACGTTTTCGGCGCAAGTATGTGCCCTCGTCAGGAAAATAATGAACTGCATTTAAAGAGAACACTAAAAAACTGCACATAATGTTGAATAGCTATGCTCGTCGTGCACAGTACAGTATACAGTATACTTAGTTACTACTTACTTCACATGCAAAAGCAGCTTTGAGAAATATCACATTCTTGTTCTTTCATTGTCTTACTTGATTCCAAGCATTGACTGCCTCTTGTAGCCTACGAAAGTTTCCAAGATTTACGGTATTTTGCTGTGTGTATTAGGTGTGGGTTATATTAGTGTTGTTTTGTTTGTTTGTTGGTTTAAGTAGGTTAATCTTTGTCTGCCTTGAGCACGCTTTCCTTCAATTTTGCCTATGAGAAAGACATGTTCGAATTTTTTCTTACGCAGTACATGTCCTAGAAATTGAAGTTGCATTTCTTTGATGTTTTTCAGTAGATTCTTTGTTTGATTAATTCGATTAAACACATTTTGGTTGTTTTTTTTGCAGTCCAGGAAATCCCCTGCATTTTACGGAATGACTACATTTCAAACCCATTTGTTCTTTTAGTCATTCTTTTGTTGTCCATGTTTCTTAATTATATTTAAAAACTGGATAAATGTAACACTTTAATACCATGTAGCTATAGTTGAGAAAGATATGTACGGTAGCCTACTTATTGCACCACATTGCGGATTTCATTTGTTGAACAACAGCTTTTGCTTGAGCAGTACGTATAGTTCATGTGTACTTTTTATCGAAGTATATGCGGCCAAGAAATTACTGTAGTAAGCTTATATCAGCCAGTCCTTATCTACAGTACCCCACCGGCCACCACCTTGGCTGCTTCAGGTTAATCCTCAGCATTACTAGTTCCGCCAAGTAGAGGCGGTAGTGTTGGTCTTCAGGAACCAACTATGAAATACCAAATATCCCATTGCCAACGTAAAAATATACAAACAGTTGACATAAGCTTGCATAATCTTAAGGGAATCATTGCCCCCTTGTCTTTGTCTGGAGATGAAGTCTTTTATAGCAAGGTTTAGACAAATAGGCAGCTGTTTGCCGCAGGCGCCTCTTATCTGCTAAATGTCTTCACCTAATTTTACGTCATTGATTTGTGTTTTTTTCTGGGCAACAAAGCGTCATGTGATTTTGCCTCTTCTCTGCCTTGCCCTTTTATTCTTTTGCGCTTCTTTTTTCGATTTTTGTGTATGTAGATCAGATCTGTAATTTCTATTTATGAAGTACATCAGTCAGTTGGTTACTTGAAAAGGGCTAACATGAGTATCGTCGAAAAACGTTTGTAACACTTTAAAAATCGGTAAATTTCATTCTGTCAATCTCCGTAACCGACCTTACCCCAAGGGCCTCCATAAGTATGCGAAACTACCAGGAATAACCTATCAAGGCTTATGACACCCATATGTCGCCTAGAGTGCTCATATAATTATCGTATAGTTCCGATTAGCGTAATTTACTTAAGTTGACTCATTCAGGGTTTGAATTCTTTATTCAAATTGTTCGTGAGTCCTAATTATTGCCCTGGTTTAACTTTTCTGGACAAGACTACAACACATGTTATATTATATATTGATTATATTAATGCACTGAAATAGTCTGACACATTAGTAGTTTGGACCAGCCATATAAACAGGTGCCGATGCTTGCCGCGCATCTGAGTTGGTCTAGATGAAAACCCAACTAAATGCCACTAAACCCAACGAAATTCTGGCAAGCAAACACCTGCTTATATGTCTGGTCCAGCCAATGAAAATACTCGAATAAGTCCACATAGACACTTTTTCGGCCAATCAAATAATTCAACTACGAAAGTTTATATAATTCATCACTCTGTAATTAAGTAATTTTATCTGACGCTGTCGTGACATCTTCCGAATAAATCGTGAATGGGTCCGATATGTCTACGGAAGTTCCGACATATATACAGTAAAACGATCCAACAACTCAAACACGATATCGCAGATCGTAAAACTCCGATAAATGATCAGGGGAAATAACAACACTCTGTGTATATATTCTTTGGGCCACGCTTCGCATGCATTTCCGAGGCATCAACATTATTTGTTTTCAGGAAACCACCATTTGTTTATGAAATACTAAGATGAATAGTGAGTCACGTATAGTTTTTACCAAATCCAGTTATATCAAGTTGTGACGTAGGCTGGGTACTATAGCTGGTGATATGGGGTTGTTACAGGCTTTGTCAGTTCGAGGATAAAGATTCAAAACCAAACCAACTTCTGTTCTGATTCCTTGATGTTATTGAGGATGAGAAATTATACAAGGATCCTTCATTTAGGATGCAACCCAACAATTCAACATAATACGTAAACAAAATCAATCAGGTTCGGAAGCTTGCATAATTTATTGATAAAGTTTTTGCCACCGCAAATTCTTCAGCATCTTCCTCAAATAAAAACAATTCATAATTTTATTGCAAATCCTATTCAAATAGAAACAATAGCAACTTGACCTTTCACAATGCCTTAACATTTTTTTTTTCATGTAGCCTACTGTGGTGATGTTGTAAACGTTGTTAAACGCTGAAGTGCATTGGAAATAAGTTTATACAACAACAAATACTATTATTTGTTAACAGTGGCGGCCCGTGGTCTCAAAACATGGGGGGCTGCATCAACCAGTAGGCTAACCTAATATAAATAATTATAAACCTGTACCGGACTGAGTTATAAATGCACTGAGTTAGGGTTAGGGTTAGTAACACAGTACATAGTAGCATGTTCTTTTAATTGGCTGTCGTTTAATGTTTTTATCATTTAAAGTAAACTTTTGATAATGGCTTGAATTTGGTCAAGTTTAGGTGGTCACCAGGTGGAGCTAGTACTATTTTGGGACTTGGTATTGACTTAGTTGGTTAGATCTATGCTTGTGCTTTCCAACGATATTGGAAATAAATTTATACAACAACAAATACCATTATTTGTTAATACAGTTTAGATTTTATGCACAAAATCATTCTACCGTTTGAAGAACGTCTTCATAATCCTACCTAGAATTTTTACCGCTTGCTTCAAAGTCTTCAGTTACATGCAGCTGGTGAACTGAAATTCTTTTAAAAACGCATTTCCTTTTTCTTTGAACTGCATCAAGCTGCTGGGGCAAAGGTGCCTCAATACAACGTTTTTATGAATTTCGTAACTATAGTCAATTATAGCGAAATCGATTCTTAATAAATTACACTAAGAGATTTGATTGTTGTACAAATGCCAGCATTTGATGAATGCAGAATAGCAGTACCAACGTAAACCTATATTTTACATTTACTATACGGTAGTTTAATATGTTTGTTATTTTTCAGTGCAACTTTGTCTTAAGCTACCCGCTTCAATCCTTATTGAAATATGCCAACTCTTCGGAGATTTTCGTACAAGGCAACGTTTATTCTAAGTAAGTAGAATAGCGTAATAAATCAGTAGGAATAAAAATTATGAAGTCTTAAAAAAAATTAATAGTCACATGACTGTATTAGGCCTAGTTGATGTAAAAAAGGAAACACCAAGCAATGACGGATCCAGAATGGACAACTGTGGTGATCACCCTCACCTAAATACATAAGAAAGTAATTTTACCACCGTATAAAAGTATAGAGCAGTGGTTTTCAACCTTTTTGGTGGAACGGAATCCAATGAAACATTCCACAAGCTCGAGGAACCCCTGTTCCATAATTTAATTGCCTTATGCAAAAAACATCGTTTAATTAATAAAATTAAATTAAAATACTCATATTCAGATTTATTTATGTACAATAAAAATAAAAACTGTAAAAAATTGCATTTATTCTCATAAAAAATTCAATGAGAAACTTGAGCCTGGTGTTTCTTGCACAAGTCTTTAATGTTGGGTCGTGTGTTTAACAAACACACACGAAGTTCATCTTCCACAGACAGCAATTGTGCTCGTCTCTTGTGTTTGATGGTTGTCAGAGCTGAAAATTCAAACTCACACAAGTAGGAGGTTGAAAACAGCTTAAGAAGTCGCAGCGCTTTCTGAGCAATTGCAGGATATTCCTTTTCAACCAAGCAGAATGCATCTATATAATAATAAAATAGACTCTCGGATTTGAATGTGAACTTGCGGAACCCTTAGACTTACTGGCGGAACCTTAGGGTTCCGCGGAACCCTGGTTGAAAACCACTGGTATAGAGTGTACTTTTATCCACCTTATACGTTCAGAGGTGTCATGTTTATGCCAATATCAAACATTCTGAAGTTGTGCAATGTGCATCAGTCATTTTGTAATCCACTGGTTCATGACAGAAAGATTGTAGTGTAGGCTACTTCTTCTATCTCAGACGAACGACTCCGCTTGAATGCTTTTTTTAGGGTTCTCTAGTCGTGAAAATTATTTTAAACACCTGGCTACAAAAATATCTCTTAACTTCGACGTCTGGATCTGTCCTTTAGTCCTAATCATGGGCGCCGATCGCTCTGTAGAATTGGTGGGGACATTTACTAGAAAAGGTAGGAAGGGGCGACAAGCAAATCGAGCTAGAAAGATCGGGGGTCTGTTCTAACAAACAAACAAATAGCCTAGGCCTACAGTAGGTACAAGTCAAATGCGATATATATATATTTTAATTGTCAGTGTCAGCATTGGACAGCAGATGTCCAAACACTCGGCAACAAGTCTCCGGCAAATTAAAAACGAAGTCCTTGGAGAGGTCATGGAGGTCATTGGAGAGGTCATTCATTCCAAATTTTGGTGTGCACATGGCAGATCATTTCATGATTTAGCCGTTTCTGTGTCATGGTAGACCGTAACCAAGTTTTGACATGTCGCAAAATTGAAAATGACCGTTCAGCTGAACATGAGCTGACTGGTGATATGAGATGGCATCTTCTTGAAATAAATTATTTGAAAATCTTCCAACAACTTTCCGTTGTCCTACTTTCGAAAGAAGCATAGTTCTTGTGCAAGAGACTCTGTGTCAGAGAGCTCAGGATAATCGTCTACCACATGTGATTGTAGCTTTCCACTAATGAGTGGTTTCTCCAGAATTTTGTAGTGCTCAAGATTAGTCGACTTGATACAGTCAGTAAGATTTTGCTGCGCGCTGTCAATGACTGCAAAATATTCTGAGCGATATTTCGTCTCTGGTGTTTGAAGTTGAGGAGGGAAACGATTATGCGGGGAAACTTTCTCTGCATAATAAAACATTTCTACTATGGTCGGGGTTTCTTCGCATAAAACAAAAATGTTGTCCCCTCCTTTCAATAACTTAGATTTTAAAATTGTGACATTTGGTTAATATTTTCCCTTTTACGTTATAAAAATAATGAAAAAAGATGGCGGAGACATGTAAAAAGATAGTGGGGTCATGTCCCGCTGTGCTATAGGGATCGGCGCCCATGGTCCTAATTAGTGACATTGTGCAACTCTGGGTGTGTGCAGTTGGCCGGTGTATTGCGATGACAACTCTAAACCCAATGTTGCAATGTTGTGAATGAAATATTCCAACCACATTGGTCAGATTACGCAGGGACGACTGTGTGATAGAATGTATAATGGTGCAATTGCTTTCTTTTTTAGGTTGTGTTAAATCAAGTCTATTTCTTTTCAGCACTGGCGAAGGCTTTGGATCTGATCAAAATCTCAACAATAACAACTTTTCGTTTTCTCACCAAGTCCGTTATTCGGTCGATTTATCTTTGACGCAGTAAGTTGTTGTGACATTGCTTATGCCGAAGTGTATTTGAAAATGAACACCATAAGCCGCAAACGAAATTTCTACAACAAAGCAACAAAAAATAAGATTCTCCACACGAAATTTGAAGTACAGTAACTTCAACATGTTTGCTAGTTGCAAATGTTACAATTACGTTACGGTAGTTTTGTAAGTAGGCTATTCATTGTGATTATAAGAAGCACATAAAACTTTATTACATCAAATATAGTTATTACTATCTGAATCCTTAACAGCCTGTTTCACCTAACGGATCATCAGAATGTCTTATTCAAATATTTTTGCTTAGCATTGAGCACTTTTTGTAGTAATAGTTTTCATTGTTTTAAAACTTTATTGCAGTAATTATGCCATATCGTTAACATGTTTGACATGGTAATCTGTCATCATTTTCCTACTAAGGGGAAGTTTAGGAATACTTATTCATAGCTTTTAATTGGCAGGTCGTTTACATTTTAACAGAAACGTGTAGGCATCATATTTTTATTAATTAGCGCACAGAAGAACATAAAAAAAACATGCTAAAATACCGTACTGTACGCCATTCTCAATTTTGTGAGATTTCTTTACAGGCCTGGAAATCCATCGAACATTTTTTACAATTACTCCACCGGTCAAACGTTTGCTCAAACTTTGAACGACGACATTCTTGGTGGATCAAATACTGATATTTCTCATTCATACATGGTGAGCCATGTTTTATTTGTCACTACAATAAACACTGTACGTCCAGAAAAATATGCAAGAAATTTTACATAAAAAATTTAGTGTCAAGACTCAGGGTAGCCTATAGCCTGATTGGCCTCTGTTATGAAAATCTAGCGAGCAAACCTAACAAATTCATTTTTAGCAGCTTTCCACTGATTTGCATTCATTTCGTTTGTTGTCGATGCTAAATATTATCACCGTTTTACTCTATTCTAATTATCAGACTAGTTTTTTAAGAAACGAATGCGCAATGCAATTCTACACGAGGATATTATAGCTATTTTCTTGAACAACGTTTGCTTCACTTCACCATTTTGAACCATTCTAACAGATTGTCAACTCGGGTCCTCATATCCTTTCTACGTCATCAATGACGTTCCAGTGGCCAACATCGTTAACTTCACGCAAGGCTTCACCTGTTTTGTATCTACATGATTTCCAATGCAACGTAAGACGTTTTGTATCACTGGCTGAGCGCTTATTTTCAAGCACAAAGGGATCTTCAATACATGCGTCTAAGCCATAGCCTACAAATTCTCCAAACCAAAAAGATGATTTGTAAAAAGAAATAGCCTAGCCTACCAATAATTACTTTAAAACACCTTATTGAAGGTAACATTTTGAAAATTGATTTCAGCCTTCAAGCATTTGCAAATGTGACATTGAAGGGAAGATCAATTACTTCAACCTGCCTTCAGCCATCAAGTCACAAACCAACATATCCCTGATCTTTCCACCGCCATTTAGTGTCAATTTCAGTCAACAAACGGTGAGAAAAAGTGATGTTGTTCACGAAATTATTGCCCAGCTGTCTGTCCCCGTATTGTGATGCAATCATGACGTCATTGTTACGATGCATCGTCACGCTTAAGCGACAATCTCTCATTATTCTTTCTGTATTTAACTAACTCGTGTTTTCGCTACTTGGCGACAACGTGGTTCGGTCTTTTTGACGATGTGCGAATCTATCGGACATCCCGTATTAGAGCGTGTGACTATTCCACATCACAATTGAACCTGTCTCTTCTTGACAATATATAATCTTCACTCAACACATGTGGAACTTGAGTTAAGTTAGGAAGAAGACAGGTTGAGCAGTTAATACATAGCTGTTACCAGGAAGAAAGAATAGATATCAATATCAAGATTGTACTTTGCACTTTCGTTATTGTATTTTTTTGCAACAATTTGTTTGTGTTTTTAATCACACACAACCGGATCATAATCTTCCCTTTTATTTTGTTAAATAATAATCTACTTAATTGGCTTAAAAACTCGAGCCTTCATTCCAAGCACGACCAATAGGCAAATCGGTTTAAGATTGTGACGTTGATTGTGACGTCATCAGATCTTTTGAGAAGTCTTTTTTTTTGGTATTCTACCACTTCCAACGATCATCTTCCGTTCGAAAGTTGGGTACCATTCGTCTACACTCTACATAACCGTGATAGAGTATTAGTTAATCAATCGCCATAATTTCATTGTTCTGAATTGATTTGTTAAGTTTAATCAAAAATGCACTCAGACCATCTCAATTGAACAACATCAATTCCAAGTCAAAGTTCTAACAAACCGGAAAACTTGGGCATCAAAATGAATTTAAAGCTTTTGAAAAAAATGGCTGATTGAGCGAGAGGTGGTAAACGAAATAGGTTTGATTTACCGACGCATGTGATGATGTGTGGCATGTTTCATTAGTAGGTTAGACATATGTATTTGTTTAAGTGTAAACAATAGTATTGATTTGACCAATCATGCACCAAAATAAAGAAATGCTTCTACGCTATCATTCCTATTCTATCCAGTTTATTTTCAAAATACAACCTTCTACGTCACAGACCTGCGATGACGTGTACTGTGATACGATAACATGCAGCCTCAACAACCTTTCTCCTTTCGAATCTGCAACTGTGATGGCAATGTTTAAACTTTGGCTGCCCACATTATCACAGGTGAGATACATATTTTCTCAATGCAAAACTTTTGCACGAATCAAACAACCACGGTAGCTTTGCATGATTTGGTAGCTTGATAGAGAACACTTTGCTCCTCAAAGGGAGGCCAGATTTGGCCCCCCCCTCATATTTCCTTTGATTATTTGAAGCACAGTAACGCCATGCACTTGGTTTTTCTTGACTTTTCCTAAAATTGCCAGGCGGTTCTGATGATATTAAATTTGATGCTAACAGTTGTGTAGTTTTCTTGTAAATTCAAGATTTTGGTGAATTTTTGCTATTTCTAGCTGACTTCCAGCAAAGCGTGAAATGGATTACATTGCGATAACAAGCCATAAGCTCATAATTGCTTCGTGCATCGATATGCGCGAGCAGAGAGAAACGTCCTCTTGTTTTCCTTTGTTTGGTTTGACCTCAATAATACAAAGCGTGTTATTTCTTACGCTACAAAAGAAAAGCCAGTGATCACAAAGCTGTTAATTAGAAAAAATAATAGCAAACGTTTTTTGCGTTATCAGCTCTACAAAGAAGAATAGCAATCCACGATCAAAATAGTAGGCTATGTAGGCCACAAACTATTCAAAACAGTTATTTCAAGTAGATAATATTCATTGACGAATAAAAAACGTTACAATAAGAAATCTTGGGTGAAGGCACGAAAACCTGGTTTCGAAATAAACGTTCTATGGAAATACTCTCATTGACAAGCATTGCAATTGCGGAAATGTATGACTGCAAATGCTTTTGGGAGATGCCGGAGAAATAGCGTTTTTGCAAACAGTAATTGTGAAAAACACTCAAAATTATGAGATAGGCTCCATTTACACGTAGCAGCTAACTCGATGGCGTCCCTTCCCTGCTTTATGTCGCCTACTTGTTCTTATGTCCTGCATTATTGTTTCACCGTGCACTGTGTGTTGTTCCAAAGAGCGCAAAATAAAGATGATAATGCCTCATGTACATTACAAAATATTTTGTAATGTAGACAAGGCATAAAGTTAGGCGTCACATTAGACAAACAACAAATCAGCTTTCTTGATCATTGATTCAACATCTGAATACGTTGCGCCAATGTACAGTATAAGAGGCCGGCTATTGTGAAGACCCGCCATTTATAAACGATCCGATTATACCAAAAGTGAGACAAACTAGTGGATCAAAGAATGAATAAACAATGCTGAGGAAACTAAATCTAAGTGACGAACAATACCGATGGCTTCATTTATCTTGGAAAAATGCTGCCTAAACTTATCAACAAAAAAACACAGTAAATAACGGCAAGGATCCCGAAAGCAGAATTTGCTCGACTTTGGCATGAATTTAGTCAGACATTTACAGTAATAATTCCACACATACAATAACGAGCTTTCAACGGCTGTAAGATACATAATAATCAATCTGGTTCTGGGCGGTTTGTGTAACAGCTTAGGGGAAGACACTACTTGAAATGATGCACCACACAAAAGATTTTCAATGAAGATTGAGTCTAAAAACCGATGTGGATTGTGCTTCACAATGACTTCAAGTTTAGGACAGAAAAGGCACAAAAATATCACGATGAAAATAAAGACCTTGTGGGAAATTTTCGAGAATCATAACACGATGCAAATACCAAAAACGCGTAGTTTGCATGCTGGTCTAAGCTGGCCGGCAACCACAAAGGTAGACAATACAGGCAGTTTATAATTTGATAACAGCGCAATAAACATTATAAATACGTAAACCGACAATTTTCTTTTACAAACATTTTACGTCTAATAGTAAATTTTCCCCCAACAATTTTTTGTAAAGCGCTTGCAAACCACGGTTTTGTAAAATAATTCATCATTATTATTTTTTACTTCTCGGATATTCTAAAACGTCATCAGCAAAATCAGAAAAAAAAATTTCATTACTTCAATGTAGTAGGCCTAAGAATTTTTTATAGAATTGTAGCCACGTTGTTTCAACAAAGAAGCCATTTTTTGGCAATATAAAGTTATAGAAAATAATTTGCAATCATGCAAATGTTTGGGAAGAATCTAGGAAGTCTTCTCGCAATCTGGCACAAAATGATTATGTTTATTGTATTTCTGCAATATTTTTTACGACAAACTTTGAAGCTTCGTTATAATCATTTTTATCTTTGAAGTCAAAAGTTAATTTTTTTTTTGGCCAGAAACATAATCGCTGCCTTGCTGATGTTGTCGCCTTTACGCGTATTTTTTGTGCTTCAAACAATAAGGACCCAGTCAGCAATCCAGTCCTTTTACATTGATTCAACATTTGTAAACGTTAAATTTATGTAGATTTGCTGACTGTGGGTTATTTCACATTTCCTTTGTTTACGCATATTCCTCAATTCGCTGTTGCATTGTTTCGACGCTGGCGGACTAAAAATGTTATTTCAAATTGATTGACACAATCTTCAATAAAAAGTGAGCTTCGAACTTAGCTTTGTTGATGTACAGTAAATGCTGTATTTTTTGTGGATGTAATTTATGAGTCATGTTTATAAACACGCGTAAGCGAAATGACTTATGATGTGGCCTGCATGATATTTGTGTTGCGACTTGACACAAATCCACAATTTCAAAAGCACCTAATTTGAACTTAGAAATTTCAGATAATTTCAACAACTTGTTCAATTGTCTTCTCTCTACTAAAAATATTCATACTACAAACTCAATTGTAGACATAAAATACACAAACGAAGATGTAAACATCTATTCAAGCAGGCTAAGGTGTTACTTATGAGAAATTTGGTTCCATAAAACTAGAAGCTAGCCATGAGTTTCGGAATGCATTAGTTTAGGATAAAAATGTAAGACAACAAACGCAGTTTTGTTTTTTTTCAAATTCGTGTAACAATGTTACTCTGATTGTAACTATTTTAGAATCAGTGAGTAGCTTACAATAAGATTTGCTCGCAAACCGTAAATTCTAATCAATGCAATGATTCGGCACACCGCACACACATTTCGTGCGTTCGATCGAGCTCTTTGTTATTCAGAAGTTTGCATGAAATCGGATTAGCACGGTAATTAAATAGCGGCAAGTTAAATCAAAATTGTCGTTTTTGGGTACCTTTGCAAAAATTGAAATATCAAGTTTAACATATAAAATTTTAAAATAATGACTTTTCAAACTTATAGACAAATGATTTGCTTTCACACCAGTGCAACTTCTGTTGAAATAGCACCAGCGGATAACACGTAACAGCTGATTGAATTTGATCCAAAAATGGCCCCCCCTTGAGCAGTTAACTTCCAAAAAAACGTTGAAAAGCAAAGGGTTAATACAATTATTTACAAGAATTAACATTTTTTTATAAACAAAACTGTACGAAATTTATAATACTAAAAATTAACAAATCTCAGCTGTTTCCAATTCAGTCCACTGAGTCGAAGATCTACAAGTAACTTTCGGATATAAAACAACATTTCGTTTGCTTAATGCAGGGGTGTCCAAATTTTTCTCAGGCGTGCAAAATTTGATAGTGCGGAAGTGCCCACGGGCCCACAGCATTCGACAATCTTGTTTTGCGTAAAGAAAGATGCATATATACAGTAGCACTATTGTATTATTTAATGTCATTTTCATACAACAAAGCAATACGCAAGTTTAAGCATTTCATTAATTCATTGTATACATATCATGGATTCATGGGATATCATAAGTCAGGCTGTAGGCTATAAGCTATCTGCTTTTTTGTATGAAATTATCACATCCAAAATATTTGTAAAACACAGCTATGTTAGTTTCAAGGATGAAACTAACGTCTTGATTTCTATACCCAGGTCATGTCAGGTTCAAGGTTAATGGTAGACAAGCGAAAAATATTACGTAGATGGGAGTCGCTCAGTTTTAATCTCAAGCGGTTCTTAAGTTTATAACCGAGAACGTCAGCTCACACAAATAAGTTGAACCGAACAAACTCAACCCTTTTTTTCAAACTTTCGCATCTCTGGAAATTTGTTTTTATCCAGCTGATGATAAAAAGGCACGAAAGATGTTGCTGTCGGCTTCGCACCGAAGCTCAATTAGCAGCGGTCGTTGAATTTGCTAGCAAAAACATTTTACTAGCGAAAATGAATGAATGCTCTACTGCAGGGGTGGGCGAACTACGGTCCGCGGGCCGCATGCGGCCCGCGAGACCATTTTATGCGGCCCGCCGGCACTTGCAGAAACTACTAATCAAACACACACACGTCAGTCGCGCATGTATTGCAACATGCTCTCACGCATTGTTTGATTCAATTGTTTGATCATAAAATACAAATACGGTAGCAGCTACCGTAGGCCTACCAGTACTTCTACTTTCCTCCAAATAGCTTTTCATTGTTGTTTTAGACGCACAGTTTAATGTTTTCTACTTCGACAGGATTTTTGTTAAAAAATAAAAGATTTATATTTTTACTCTGTTAAAATAATGAGTGCTGAGAAGCGAAACATTGAAGACGAAAGTCGTATTTTTAATAAGGAATGGACTGTTAAATACTGTATTTTATCGAAATTGGGAATAAAGCAGTTTGCTTGTTGTGCCGTGAGTCCGTGGCTGTTTTCAAGGAGTACAATTTAAAAAGACACAACCAAACCAGAAGATTGTGAATAACTGTGAACACTTGCACAAGTCTCATTAACTTTTGTGATGATGATTGCATAGCTTTAAACGTAACTGAGTGTGAAATACAAAATTGTGTTTAATATGAATATGCGTGTATTTACACACCGGGTAAATTTTCCTACTTTGTAATGAGAGTGTGCGGCCCCCCGGCTGCAACATTTTTTCAAATGTGGCTCTCAGTACAAAACGTTTGCCCACCCCTGCTCTACTGTATCACTACTCACAGCAGTTTCAGGCATAGTAATTGATTTTGCGATGATGGCGTAACAAAATAACAATCATTTAAACTTTTCTCGCCTGGTTGTGTTGATGAGAAATACCGTCTTTATCAATTTCTTAAACAATGCAAGTTGATTTTGTATGATTTATGTGTGTTTGCGGGCCAAAAATAATACATTGTGCAACAACAGGCGCGGGCATTACAAAAGTGTACCGCGGCCGAGTTTGGCCAGCGGGCCGGACTTTGGACATCTCTGGCTTAATAGATGGAATTTCTCAGTAACGCCATGACTACGTAACGCCTATCTGCGATAGATACAGAGCATTACACTGTAAATCATCAGTCAGAAAGGATAAAATCATGCAGCCAAAAATATCCAAAGTACCGCTGTTTAAAAATAGGTCATACAGCGATCAGCAAACCTTGTGTGACACAGTTATACTTGAAATTAAAAATACACTTGTTGTTTCAGCCTAAGTTGTCTACTGCGATGTCCAGCTATTTGCAAGTTCACACACCAGAGACCTTGTTGGGTGGAACACAATTTCAGTATGATTCATCTGTAAGACATCTTTGCCGGCCTGTCATAGAATCATAGCTATTGCTGCAGCCTATGTATAATATTTGCCTAATTTTTTTATGATATTTGTAATCACATGATGCTACGTGTACTGGATAGATGATATTGAAATTGCGATGAGAATCTTATAAATGAAAAACCATATTATGTTTATTATTATCAAAAGTTGGAAAAGTGAGTTGGAAAAGACGATCCAGTACTAAGACACTTCCTCAAATGGGCGATCTACCTAATAATCAGAAGCAAGCCCTAAAAAACAAATCTATAATTTAAAAAAAACTAGTGATGTGCTTTTTCATATTTTATAAATACAGAAGTTTGATTTTCCGTCACACTCGTTATATCGCTATATATAGCTAGTAGCTACCTAATCATATTTCCCAGTAAACTAGACTTGATGTCAAATTTTCAGTAATCCTTTGCTTCTTCGTTAAAGGCTTCAACAACCGTAACACAATTTGTCGCTCCGGAATCCATCCCACAAAGCCGTGTCGCAATTTGGGTCATCATTGTTTCCATTATCGCCGGAATTGTGTTGATTGCTATCGTGGTGGCAGCCCTGTGGAAGGTAATCATGTCAAAGAAGATGCTTTTATACTTTTATTATTACATTATTTACTTGATTGGCAAACCACAGTTATTTTTTAAGCTATATCGCAAACTGCATGCGATTAAACAAAAAAAAATATGCAAACCACCCCATAGGCGGCCTTCGTGGTGGCAGTGCAAAGTTCAATGCATCTCAGCAGTCAGCAGTACCCCTTCAGCACTTCACGCTTGGAAGTTGTTGAGAAGTGAGACAACGGTGCAACTGCATCAATTAAAATGTACTGGACAATCAACAAATAATAAAATATTTTTTCACAAATGTTCACTACAAATAAACAACTGCTTGCCATTAAAAATTTATAAGAAACTTGTAGTGGTGTTATATTTCGACAATCTGCACATAAATGTACTGTCTTAATGTTCCAGGCAAAATTTTTTTCAAGCAAATATGCAGAAATGACTAAAGCTGCCCAGGGCCAAGCAGAAGGAAGCGCAGCTGTTCCTGAAAGCAATGCAACGGCTCAAACAGGAATAGACAACCCTGTGTTAGAGAATTAACACTGTTTTAATGAAATGGTCCAGATTCTGCATGTTTTCACAAAAAAATGTTTACTGTGTCTGTAGCATAGTTCTTTGAATATTGTTTCAATGCAGTGCTTTGGCCAATGATGTAATATCCACAAAGCGGTTAATACCACCTTGAATATCGTTTGTGCTAAATCATAAAAAAATGTTGAAAATTTATGTATATTCTATATATGCTGTTAAAATTTATGAAAATAAGATCAGAAAAGATCGACATACGATGCATTTTTTTTTTAAACTGCATGGGTGTAAAAAATTAATTTTTACTGCTATTATTGAATTAGCTCTATCTATTCTTGTATCATATTATCGACATCGGTTGTACCTGCTCTGTTGAAACACAGTGATACGCGTCAGTATGGGATCGATCAGCGATACCTAAGGCAATTGACAAGTGACAGAAACGGAATACGTCACCAATTACCATACTGCTTGTGAATAGACGTCTGTACCTTCGGCTCTGATGCTGGTACTTCTGAGATCGATTCGCCAAAGTATATATTACGACGTTTTATTTTGGTTGAAATATAGCTGTTGTTTTTGTGATTATCAGCGGTGCATCAGAACATGAGAAGTCGAAAGGTCAAATATTATTGGTCAGTGCAATGACAAAAGAGACAAAGTCCTCGTGCTTTTAGCCTGATTTTTGTGAAAATACGCTTCAGCGACGCATGCAGAGTGCACACCACAACGTTTTGCAACACAGCCAAGTTGTGAAATATTAACCGACATCGATTAAACGTTGTTGTGTGTTAGGTAATTCTTTCAACAACTCGGTCAGCAAAAGATCCCCTATTTACATCGTTTTAACGCCCTAGCGGTGTTGAAACAATGCAAATACGCCAAGTTTTGCTGGCCGATAAAATTGTGATAATTGACCTGGAAAGTCAATCTTTTGAAAATATTTGTTTTGCTTGAATCTATTGTTTTTTTCAAAGCAGTTTTAGTTAAACTAACTATTACCATGTAGGATTGCAGGCTTACACACGGAAGTAGAACTACACAGCAAAACCAATAGTGTGGCCTCGGCTGTCAAATTTGTCATCTACCAGCAGAAAGAAAAGCGGAGAAGCAATTTTGGTATGACTAACATGAGGTTTTTCATGCATTGCTCGTCATACAAGAAAGAACACTCGTCAGGCTGTGCAACATCTCACTAAGTGGTAAATCAGAGAAAATATGGATTTTGTACAAACCTGTGTCTCTATGCTTGAATCTTCTATGGAACAACTGACGTTTCGCAAAGTAAATACATAAAAATTATTTCTGAAAACTTGTACAAACCGCCTTTTATATCAGGTCTCAATAATTTTATGGAGAGATCGGAAGTTACTTGTTGTCAAAAAGTCTCTATTCTCCTAAGACCAGGATTGACTCATGGTTCTGTTTCCTTTTTTTGTTTTTCATAAAAGAGATGTTACGTGATATCGAAACCACACAAAATAAACGTTCCGATGTCTCAAACAGGGCGACGACTAGACAGGGTTATTAAATAATCGCGACAACCGGGAGTATTCTCATTTCACCACTTTGGTGGAGTCATTCAAAAAAAACTATAAAGCAGGGATTGCTGGAAATTACACAAATTCAGTTTATGAATCAAAAATTTATGACACCAGCTCAATTTGTGGCAGTTTTGTCAAATTATCCAACAATCAGATCTTTTGTAATGACAATACAACGTCATTTAATGAAGAGATTGAAGATTCAAAAGATCAACATCATCACCAAGTTATTGATAACCTTTTCATTAATAGCTTGAAGATGACGAGTGATCAATACGTGTCTGAAGTAGTTTACACTCGTTTGGTGTCAGATTGGTCTTCTTCTTCTTCAACAGATTGATCATGTTTGATCAGCTGTGATCTCCCGCATATAAACTGCCTCCATTTTGTTCTGTCTTTTGTTTTTATTAGTGCTTCCGTCATGCTTTTTATTCCTGTAATTTGCTTGATATTGTCAAAATATTTCATTTTTTGTCGTCCTTGTGTTCGTTTGCCTTGCACCATCCCAGTTAACATTGAATTTTCCAACGAGTTGCTTCTTGCAATGTGTCCGAAATATCTCAGTTTTTTAAGGTTAATGTTGTTTATCAGACTCCATATTGGTCTACAGTTACACAGACGCCAGATTGGTCTACACAACTTAAAATTAAATGCTGTTGAGCTTACGTTCTTACTTAGCCCACATGTCATTCAACACAATAAGAAACGTGTCAACTTTGCACCATGGTCAGTAGAAACAAACTGTTGAAAAAACAGTTTGAATGGAATGTTGGAAAAGGCTGTTAGGATCTGTCTCTTGTTGCACCAATGGACGTTTCGATCAACCTTTCTTATTGACTACCGCGGTAGTCGAATTGTTTGTTGAGATCAGCCATTTGAAGACTTGGTTTAATTAAAGCCTCAAAGCGGACTGTCAACCTTAGCTGCTCGGTTGGCGATTCCTAGACACCAATATTCGGCTTTTTTACATTGATTCAACCTTTGCAAATGTTGAATTCATGTAAACGGGAAGAGTTTTTCTGTTTGGGTTACAACATGCTGAATTTCCAAGCTCTATGTTGCTTTAGTTAATGATCCTGAACTCTCGTTTGTTGAGAGTCATCAAAAAGAATGTTGTGATTCAAAATTTAGGGAAGATGTTACAAAGAAGAAGCACTACCTTTTCGCATTAAAGTTTTGGTACATGAAGGAAAGAATACCTTTTCAGGTGATTGGCTATTGTTTGTTAAAGAAGAAAACTAGAAGTAGCGTAAACAAAACCAATCAACCAAAAAAGCGAAGATATCTGCACAACGGGCTTCTCATCAGCGACAACTATCGTATGTTGCCGTGAGTCACTTGTCGTTACTGTGACGTCAATACGCGTTTTTTGAATAGAGACTTTTTTAATACGTCATCAAAAGATGTTTGCTGCTGATTTACATGTCGACAACACAGCTGCTCTCGTCATTCGGCGGTTTTTAACAAGTATAATGATTCAACTCGTGTTGACAACTTCGTGTTGCAGTTAAAACTACAGGAAAACTCTTCTTTCGTGGCTACTCTTGCAAGGTTTTCCCGATATCCAATTTAGTTTACTTCGAGATTTAACAAAAGGTCGGCGTTTTATTATTGTCAATCACCTGTTGTGATTTACTGCATTACTAAAGTAATTTTAGATCTTTATTTGTCACTTGAAAATTTACAAAATCAAGTTGATATCATACGGATACCATCTCTTGATATTCTGAATAAGTTGGCTGCTTTCTGCCGTTTTTTTCTTGTTACCGATCAAAACTTTCTTAATCTTTGTTCGAGCCATTCTTGGTTTTACTTCCGAAAGTCTAAACCTGTTGTTATTTGTAAACAGGATGTCCATTCATAGCTTACATGCCATCATCACTTTTTCAACAGGCGCCGTAAGACATTTCATGCTCTGTATTGTTATCTCTTTTTTTCCTTCGCAACGAAATTGAAAGTTAATACACAGGTACACAAAGTAAATGAAAACTGAATGATCAGCCCCTCTCTAGCACATGTAGCTCCAGCTCTACATAAAATGAAAATTACACGTCTTTTACACTCATTTTTATGATTACAAAAAATGCTTTTTTTGCCTTTGTAATCATAAAATGGCGGTGAGATGATGTAACGGATAAGGCGTTGGCTTGTGAATTATGCAAAGGGAACGTTCAAATATTACGTAACGCCTTCGAGGGGGAGGGGGGGTTTATGCAAAGCGTTACGTTGGCGTCACATCAGGGGGAGGGGGTTCAAGCAAAACGTTACGTAACGCTTTCGAGTACGGAATGGTAGTTTTTTGTGCTAAATTTGTAGTGAAAAAGCGTTACATGGGGGAGGGGGATTTAAAAAAGCGTTACGTTGGCGTTACATGGGGGAGGGGGGGTCAAAAATTCGGAAAAAAGCGTTACGTAATATTTGAACGTTCCCAAACCTGGTTCGACTTTCGGCTTCAGCTGATTATTGAAAACACCGCTCACCTCTACCTCTTAGGGTGTAATAAATTGAGTGGGCATAATGTCTGCAGGAAAGGTGGCCGAGGGAAGGAACTGGCCACTCTACTCTCCTTAGTGCTACTGCTCCTTAGTACAATGAGAATCTTATCTTCTCATACCCTACACTTGAACCAAGTATGAGTCCACCTTTATCTTTTAATCATAAAAAAAGAGTTTCAAGGTCATAAATTTTCCACTTTGTTTGGATCTACAGTACATGTGCTTTAGGGGATACTGATCTTTTTGTTTTTACTTGTTGAACTTACATGAATCATGAATCAGTTCACATGAATCAGTTTGTATCCTTTTCTGGTTCGGGGGCCAATACGACAAATGTTTGTTGGTATACTCCCTCTTTTTCTTAGAAAAATCAAGTACAGTTTGACAATCGAAATGTTCAACAGATCCAATGATAAAAATGAAATGAGGCTGTTCACCAGGCATTAGATCCACTGATAGATGTTACTTGTTTGAGCTTTGTCAAATTTCCAAATAAACCATGTGTGGCAACTGTGGCGTCAGCTTGTTTTCTAATAAATTTTTGCAAAACAACCAACAAGCAAACAGTTTCTGTAGTAAAATCCAATTAGTGTATTACGATGTCACAATAGGCACGAGTGTTGTTTAATTGAACTATACATCAGCCTACTCGTTACTTCACTATTCTTCTTCTAAACAACTTAGACCAATTCATTGGCAACTTACACTCAACGCTTTTTAAATTGCACCAACTGGCTCGTATTGAGTATCCATTGGCACAGATGTGTGACAAAATTTGATCTCTAAAGGTAAAGAACTTTTTTTTACATTCTTTTAACGTCTTCCATTAGTGTTTCAACGTAAAACACTAATCTACCAAGGAAAATGACTAACGCGGCGGCATGTGCGCAGGAGCCTTTTCGTCTGCGATGTTTGAAAACTGAGAAAAAACAACTGAATCGCTGAGCTAAGTGACCAACCTCACTGAAAGCCATTAGTTGAAAGCAGACAAGTGAGGCAACACAACTCCAGAAGATTGTTTTCAGATGATTGTTCAGTTTATCACAACAAAGTGAGTAATTTAAATTGCAGAAAATGTTCATCAGAATGAGTGAATGAAAACAGATTAAAAACTATTTATTGGCGGTTAAATCTATTTTAATGAACTAATTTAATGCGTAGAACGCTAAATGCAATGTAGAACAGAGTCTCAACTGAACGGTCAATGACAGGTGAAATTTTCTTTCGTGTTAATTAAAAAGATATTTTTGTCTGTTTCAACCGATATTTCATCTGTCAATACTAAATAATCTTGTTTTAACCCAATGTTCAAGTACGATAATCTTACAAACGTGTATTGATTGCGCTTTTATAGGCCGCACCATGCAGCCTTCGAGGCAGAAGGTAGAAATAAAAAAATAAAGCTGCAACAAAGTTCATGGAAAGGCTTCACACATCACCTGAAAAGTTTGAAATGAAGCTCATGTGAAGCTTTTAGTTAAGGTTTCGGACCTACAGAAAATACATTACGTTGCATTCAAGTCACCATGTTATGAATCTACGCCTGGCTGAGCGCGTTGAGGCAGCAGCGGCGGTGGATTTTTGTTGTTCCCAAGTGTCTCATTCTAACATGATCTCAGGTGTGTCATTACGACTTTATATCTCTATTTGAACTCGAAAAAAAAGCGCATCAAGGTAATAGAGTTACAATTTAAACCGGATTCAATTTTGAAACAACGCACAAGGAAACTGATTTAGTGTAAACAAGACTGTGACTGTAAACTAGGTAAGGGTAGGAAAAGTTTTCAGAAAAATCAAGCTGGCCTAAATTCAGTAGCTAATATGTAGCCACGAATAGATTAAGGGGTAAAGCCCCCTGTGGGGCATTTGGGTGCTCTTGTATGGTCTAATATTTACTGTAACTTCATGCACAGACAGCCAACTTATATTCATACCACCAAATCGTAAACAAGTCTATGACGTTATTCGTTGCACAAATAAATCTTTCCATAGCTCCAAACAATCAGTACATAGTTGCAATATTTTACTTTGGCGCAAGAGAGCGACTTGGTGAATTGTTTAGCCGAAATGTTTTCAAAGTGAACATATGGTAGAAGAATTTTTTGACTGGTGAAGCGTGAAGGCAACGAACGCAAGATGTTTTTTTCCTTCGTGGTTTAATTGTGGATTAGTACAGTATAATCAAGATGTGATAGCACAAGTGTAATTTAAATAATCGTTTTTGTATTAATTCCAGACGATAACCATTAGCTCGATTTTCCAAATTTAGATTCTGAATTAAAATACACGCCTTCCCACTGGATTAACATTTTTTCTCAATGAAATGCCTACCTTCTTTTTGACACAGCAAAGCAAAGTGAAATCAACGTTTTCCGCTGAATCCTACAATTAAGGTTTAATTGCATGAACTTCCCTCGCTGTAAAGTAAACAGACACTTGGCTGTTGCTCAAACTTAGAATATACAGCATGGTTATTGTAATGAGAACTGATGAGCTTGAGCAAAGTCCAGCATAAGTATTTTTGAATATTCTTGTTGCCTGCTGTTCCATGAGCGAAATACAATATGTTTTGCGCAAAATAATTTCCTTCTAATAATGTGGACGCAGTTTTACAAAAGAGGCCTCACTGCTTTAATCGGATATCACTTATCAGTAATATTTGGGGTATCACCACAGGGATTGAGGTAGAATTTTGTTTCGAGACTAATGTGTCAACAGGTAAAGTAAGGTTTCTGAGTTTTATATTCTTATTTAAAGTTAAATCAACGTTTTCAACATGTTGAGTTAATCTGGCCTGAAAATCGTTAAAAAAAAGACCAAGTGAAGTTTCGTCGTGATATCTTGATTTCTGATAACATTATGCAATAATTTGTTGTAACTACCACTAGTTGTAGATGTTGAGTTAATGTAATAAGAACTGATGAGCTTGAGCAAAGTCCAGCATAAGCATTTTCAAATACTCTTGTTGCCTGCTGCTCCATGAGCGAAATGCAATTTGTTCTAACGAGTTGCCTGTACCACTTGTACAATCCCACGACCTACGATACTACTGTAGGCTATAGCACGGCTTATAGTACGGTTTTCAGCAGCAGCTTAGGTTTTATTGGTTTATCTCAGCTTTTTTTTAGCGATTTTGTAGAACAGAAATGATGAATCACTGCAGTAAAACGCAATAAAATATAAAAATTGCAATTATTACACAAAAAATAATAAACAGCAAATGCATTATATAAAGGCTATTATAATGTATACCGGTACCGCCATATGAGTTTCCAACCTCCTTGTTCTAGGAAGAAACATCACATAGTGTGCATGTTACAATTGCGTCAAAAGTATAGGAATTACACGTCGCATACATACGACTTGACCGTGGGGATGCAAAAAATACCATAAGCTCGTTGTTAACTCTATATTTCAATTTCTTTGCAACAGCACGCTTAGGTTTTAACTTGATAGTGATGCTGTATATACCCATTACCCATATCGCCCAGCTGAAACCAAACGCATAAGCAGCAGCACAGTTACGATCAATAACAATAGTTTGGACTTGCTGGTTATCTATTATTCATTATGTCATAATGGCTTTAATGCTCTGGTGTGACAGCTCGCTACGGCTGCTTAGAGACTAGTGCACGCTGTTACTGCAAATTGAGCTGGTCCCTGCTAACAAAAGACTACTTATCCGCTAAGACGTGTTTGTGTATTGTGTGTCCAAATCAACCGTGGAAGCAATACTTGAGCTGATTAGAAAGTTTGTATGTGCAAGGGTAGTTTTGCAAACATTTGTGCTTTTGCATACACAGTTGACAACCGTCACAAAGTGGGGATTAAGCCGGCTGTTCCCTGGTCAGTTATAGTTTCAATCAATATATTGCTTATGAGTCCAGAAAGTGACGAAAAAAATGATATAACAATTGCATAATAATATTTCAGACGACACTAATAATGGAGATGTTTTTCAAGAATGTTTCTTTTTTTCAAAGCATTGACAATTGGATCGGTATAGATTTTTAAAACGTTTTGCATCCAATTTTAGCAAACAGTTGCAACAGATTTAGACCAGGCAACAAATCAATCATTTTTACGTTGCTTCAACGTTGGCAAGCGCTGTACAAAGTAAGACGTATGCAGAGTAAAAATGAACAGATTTGCATTAGCTGGCTTGAGCTGGATTCAACTTTATTGCATTGATTCGTTGCAAAGCTACACTTGAGCGTTTATGTTAAAAAGGTAGAAATAAAAGCGGCACACTGACCACTGAAAAGTCGCTCACTATGGTAGAAAGTGTTCGCAAGTGAGGTCCAAAAGACTTGAGCCACAAGGAGAGTTAATTCACCTCGTAAGAATGTAACTTATATACAGTACTGCAATGTTATATTTGGGCTCCTCTAAGTGCAACATGTATTATTACAGCCAGCATTTTGTTTAATCAATTTTGCAGTGATAGCAATTAGGCTACAGCTCTTTGATGTATAAAAATGTG
The DNA here is from genome assembly GCF_918807975.1 of Aplidium turbinatum. Lineage (NCBI taxonomy): Eukaryota > Metazoa > Chordata > Ascidiacea > Aplousobranchia > Polyclinidae > Aplidium > Aplidium turbinatum. The sequence continues at coordinate 42,206,493 of NC_137472.1, read as the reverse complement.
AAAAGCTAAAAGTAGATTTCTGAGTCACAAGTATTATGTTTATAGCCATTAAACAGTAACAGTTGATTTCCTTGTAATATGTGTAATATATAGTCAATGCGATGCGTTTTTAGCGTGGAAAGTACGAACAATTTCGTAGCGTTGCTTAAAGAAAAGTTTTGAGTTCTGCCGCACATATGAGGAAAGTTGAGTTAGTTGAGACATGGCCAACTTCATGGTTTGCATAATTATGAAGAAGAGCCATGTGCTGTCACGGTGTTTCAAAAGCGAAGTGTCGCCAATCAGGGTGTGTAGGCTACAATTGTTGAAAATAACAGAAATGTAAAGAAGACTTGCATATAGCAGAATAACCAAAGGTTGATTGTGAATTCTAAAATTTCCCTTTTAAAACGTGCGTGACGTCATAAGACTTGGATTGCAAATTGCAACGACAACACTATTCGATATTATCAAGGTTCAATTATGCTGTCCTCTTGCAAGTCTCAAAAGCGAGTACTCCCTCTTTTACACTACCGTTTGGAATAACAGCAAAACTGCCAGAGATGCGCTTTTATTGGAATTTAAAAAGCAGTAACATCACTGTTTAGGGCTTTAGGCCGAACAACTGTTGTGCCCTAGCATTGATGACAAGACAGTGTCTCCACTGCATGTAACAATTTTGAGTGTAGGTGGTTAACAAATAAATGTAACAAGTGGCAATGCAATACTGGTCTATATAATAATAGACTGTATATATATTGGTCGGGTTATTTTCTGTTACATGTTTTGCTTTTGTATAATTAATAAGATAGACAGTGGCTCAACCATGGCTCAACTCACATCGAGGAAATCCTCAACTCTCCTGCATCGGTGAGAAAGTTGAGCGAATTGAACTTTTTATTGCATCGACAAAGTACACACATGTTTCGCGGCAGCCGATTGTAGCAAGAATTGACAGCGATAGACGCCGTGTTTCGCCCATGAGGCTGGGCTTGCTACAATCGGCTGCCAAGAAACATACAGTCGATTGGATGGTCTAAAACTCTAAATGGCTCGCGTGGAAGCTGCACCGTTATGATTGGCGAATCGCAACTGCTGGCTGTACTAGCGAGTTGTCACTGGTCAGTCTTGTGCTGATAGCCAGGAAGAACGCTACCTTTGTCACAAAGTACAGACAGACATACAGTAGGACACATTTAGTGATATTGAATTAATTTTCCTTTTTGTATTCGATGGTAAACGGTTATTTAGTTTAGGCTACGAATAAACATATTTGTGTAACTTTAGAGCGCCGTTAAATAGTTACCGAAGTGGTAAAATCGGCTCAACTCTTCTGGGTCTCCTTTATCTCTAAACACAGGCTCTTCACCTCTTATACAGAGAACAGTGATCTAGTCACAGTGGCCCACCGGGAAAATTCTCAAACTTCTGCGGGCTAATACGCTCCTGGTTTATATGTAATAAAAATTTACAAAATTTTAAATCACTCTTATTCCAACATAACTACCGTGTAAGCTGCCGTGATGTGGTTTGGAGATTGTTGATTGGCTTTCGTTTACAATATATTCCAATCGCATATGGAACAGCTGCAATGCTACACGATTGATAATTTCATCAATTAAGCTACATCTAAAGATCTAAAACAATACACCCAGAAGCAATGACGTAACCTACTGACAGCTAGCACGAAAAACCCTGTCACGGGATTTGCATAGCCTATATTCCCCTGATTTCATATGACGGGAAGTTTTCAATCTGGAAATTATATTTCGGAGTTTTGAGAGAAAGGAAGTAGTAATTATGATAACATTAACTACTCCTATTACCAAAAACCCAAAAATATAAACCATAATTTTTTTTACTAAAATACATTGGCTTGTTATATTTAGTAAACACATAGAAAAGATAAAGCTTTGGTAGAGAGTTTGCTGTGTTGAACCATAGAGAAATAAAACATAGTAACCTTAGCGGGTTTAACATACTTTATTACACACAAAAAACATAACATAATTCGTAAGATAAATTTGACTTTGCACTGTAACTGTAACGACACTCTGAACTGAAAAGCACAATCTGAACAAATGATACGTGAACGATTACGAGTAAATTATACAGTGGGAAACAGATCACATGAGGTGTAGACTACAGGTACTGGACAAACAATTAGAACACACACAAAAGAAACGATGAGCCACAGACGAATAACTGCCGGTTGAGAGATGGATTGTTACATTTGATAGGCTTCCATGATCTTACTCCGAAAATCAGATCTGCCTCGAGAGATGATTTTAAATTGGTCGATCGAGACATTGTCAGTGCACGTTTCACAAGATGCGATGTGCTCTTTAATTGCACTTTTAGTTGTTAGGTTTGGGTTTAAGTGCTTTTTAGTCCAGAGTGTCGTTACAGTTAGCCTACAGTGCAAACTCAAATTTATCTTACGATTTTTCATTTTAAGTATATGCCTACTGCAGATTTAATTCCTGATGAGCACACACGTAGCCTACGTGTCGAAAACGTTTGAGTTCATTTTAATTAGCCTATGTAATGTTTTTGTGTGTAATAAAGTATGTTAAACCCGCTAAGGTTACTATGTTTTATTTCTCTATGGTTCAACATAGAAAAGAATCTATCCAAAAATGTTAGCCAATTAACCTTGAAACAGTTAAGTCATACTGAAAGATTGTTGGCAGTTTTGGAGTGATAAAACGAGCTCATAGTAACTTCTCATACTCAGGTTATTCGAATAAAACTTTCTACATGTAGATCGGCAGTGTATTAAAACCATCTGGATCATCTAAAGTTAGTCATCAATTGTTGTGTGATGAAATGTGGCCAGGTCTAAGTGCAAAGATAGTTTCTATACAATACATGCTATTGTATATTTGTGAAGCAAGTGAGTGTTCTCATGTTGTCCAATCGATTAAACAAACTGATTAACTTTAACAAGCAGTAAAACATACAGACATGGAAACAGTTAAAAATACATAAGCTGCAGAAAGCAGTAAATAGCAAAAGTTAAATACTTATTAAATAGGCTAAGTGAAGAAGATAAAACGAACTGGCTATTGCTGAAAACTTGTACCTGAGGGGAAAGGATATGCCAATATAGGCGAAAAAAGGAGTGGACTCTGGTTAGAAAGTTAATATGAGAAAATGGAATGAACGGGATTCGCAAACCAAAGTAAAATTAGTAGTGTTGTAGCCGAAAACGTTACCTTATTGTTTTGTTTTTTGTTTTTATAATGAAGAATGTAGTGTTGTTGCTGAATGCTGAGTTATGTCTGTTTATGGTTTAAAAAGTTATCTCTCTACCCAAATTGCATTACAAAGTAAAATTGCAAAGCAACAAAACAATGTAAAAGTTGAGGTCCAAAAAAGAAAAACCACATGAATGTGGCTTGCTCCAAAGAAAATTTAAAGAATTGAGTCTTGTTTTGGACATTTATTGTGCATTTTGAAGCCTAATAATGTTTTTAGACCAAGGCACAAGCTTTGCATTTGAACAAATTAATCAAATTAAAACTGGATTTCCGTAAAAGTTTGAGTGACAAATCTTCGTTCAAACTTGAAGTTACGTTTAAATAATTTTTATTTTACAACCACAAAAGGTTTTCTATCAATTATTTGTTGAAGGTTTGTGTAGTCTGTAGTCTTTCAGTAACATTTCCAAGATCTATTTATTGTGTCCCGACTTCTCATGTAATGTCACTACGATACAAGCAGGAGCGTAGTCAAGGGATTTCGCATCTATCTTTATTTTTGTCTATTATGAATCTTTTTGTGTTGGTTGTATCTTATTATTGCAAAAATGCATATAGCCCAGTATTATTGCTAATAGGTTAAATTAGAAAAGGATGCATGGCCAGGGTTAATTACAAATGCGTTTAATGATAATGGGTAAAATTTGGAATGTTGTAGACCAAAAAATGCCTGTGACTACATCTTCATGTCAAGTTAATATTTGTGCTTCTGGAGTGCCCTCTTCCCCCAATCAAATGAGTCACGCTACGTCCCTATGCACAAGACATATTTCATTTCTGTTGACAAGAAATTTCATTGTGAACTTGATAAGTAGGCAGTTAATTTTCTTTGGAATATTGCATTCTTTTTTCTTAGTTTTTGAGGGGCACGTAAAATGTCTATCCCTTAAATCCACTGCTGAAACCCTACGTCGGCAATATTGCCAGTTAGACTAACCAGACGAGGTTGAGCAAGCGAAGCGAGCGAATTACATTTAGAAAAAGAGAGAATAAGTACATGTTTTTTATTTTGATTTTGAGGGGTCACGTGACCAAGTGCTCCTGGGTCCGCTACTGTAGTGACCCAACCTCAAATGAAAGTGAAGGCAGAAGAGGAACGGTTACCCAACGCAGTGCAGCAACACCGGCAAATAGCAGTGTTGGTTTCTACATGGTACTTCCAATGTATGCCTACTAAAATCTAAGGAACACCCATTGGTTTAGTATTCACCTATATTAACTTAACCAAAAATAACAAAATCAACCAAAAGTTTTATCAGGAATGTAAATATGAATTGAATTTTAACAATCAAAGTAACAATTGGAAAAGTTCTAAGCTGCCTTTACTTATTTGTAAACAAAAGTTTTCACCAGCCAATATTAAATTTAGCCTTTGTGTCGTTTTTGACTCCAAATTCCTGGAATGGGAAGTACGTACTACTGGAAATAGGCCTGCTTTCTGCAGTGTACTTGTATGCTCTATCGTGAATTCTTAAAAATGTTGTAAAATGACCTTTCAAGACAAAAATATCCAAGTTTCTCCAAGTCACTGCATGCCAGTTGCACATCATCGACTTAGTCATAGAACGTAAAAAGTCGAATAAGAGCGAAACCACATTCTTGTGCAAAATTTCTTTGGCAAGCAAAATAGCCAAAGATGTAACCATCCCAGATTTGGCAAATGCGTATTTTTGTCAAAGCATTGTAATTTTTTTTGTATCTCAAATCTTTTCAGGCTTTATGTTTTATCAAAAAAATTTAAAGTCTGTTTCTACCAATACTGAACCAAGCTGATAAAAATACATACGAAACTAGCTTCAATTAATTTAATCACAGTTGCTTTGGGTTGGAAAGTTCTAGAATCGTACATGTTTACACGGAAAAAAACACTCTGACACCTTGCTTAACTCACGCTGTTAGGCTATTTGAGTTTATCAATACTTAGCCTACCTCAAAACTTGCTGACACCTGTTGTATTACTGAAGTCCTATTCGTAATATGCATTTTTATTAAACTTGTACTTTCTAAAGATAACATTGCACATTCGACAATGTTCTTGATTAAAGCATCTATATTGCACATAGGGATAGAGTACATTTCATTTACAAACAAATTATAGTTTTATGTCAAAAATACCACACAGCTTTCCAAATTCGATACATTTGTTCAAATTTTGGTGTTTTTCCGTCAACACAACTGGTTTATCATAAATATCTATAAAGCATAAAATAGAAAATAGATGAAGCCTCTAAAATGTGAATCTGTGGGTCATGGGCGTTTATCAAATGTTAAAATTCAAGCAGATTTTCCAGTACGATTTACCTCCTAAACTTTAAATTTAAACAATTTTCATCCCTTTTAGATCTGAAAAACATGTATTGTACAGTAGGCGGAGTTTCATCTTAAGATCTATTCGACCCCAAACGAGTTGCTATTGTTTAAAATTAGAAATTTGTTCATAAGAATTTTACTTTTGCATAGCACAGCGAAGTGAAACTAAAAAAATTATTTTTATTTAGAAATTCGAGCGCAATCCGAGCGTCATTTCCTGCCAAAATGGATTGTTTGTCAATCCTTATTAACTAAAACTTAGTCGGTTAGATTCAGGAAGTGTTGTCATTTTGCGAAACGTTTCATGGATTAATGAAAATAGGCTATTGTTTATTTTCATTACCGCCGTCTCGTGATAAACTGTCTTCTGACCTATGATTTCTTGCCACAATTCCAAAATTGGTTTCATCATAATGCACGTGAACAGACAAAGCTGGTACCGTAGAGACAAACTATTGGCAAAGAATTGTGTAGTTTTGCTTTATGCAAAGGTTAGCAGAATGTGGTTTGAAAAGTGGAGAACTAACTATTGATTAAGCCAGTTTAGTCTCGCAGTTCTCATGGAATCTTGAATGATTTCCAATTCTATCAACAAATATACGTAAGTTATCAATGGAGCTTCCAACTGCTGTAGAGAGGTGTTTCAAATTGTAATGAGCCGTAGCCTACATAGCGATCTGTATAAAGGGCGCCATGGAGCCGCATGAGTCAACAACTGCAAGCGTAGAAGTTGTTTTAAGTCACATTTGAGATATATCAATAAAAGAAAAAACAGTATCATGAAAACATTCCCTCTGCAACAGAGCATTGCTACCCCACTATAATCCATAATTATTGTAGTCACATGTTTGGCAACAATGCAGTGAAAAAACTGACAACATTGGCTGGAAAGACCAGAAATACTAACAAAGGAAATTAATTTTTAAAACACAATAACACTAATCTTTCAAAAGCTATAGGCTACTAATTGTAAGATTGACCGTAAACAGGATGAAAGCCCAGACAATTGAAAAGCTAAGTAGCGCAAACGTCTCGAGAGATGACTGGGATGCAGCCTACGATCCGTTAAGTTTTAAAAATAGACTTTGCTATCATTAATGTCAATATGGGTTAAATATGTTGCTAAATCACGACGATAAATTAAAGATCAGTCTTTCAGGATGGAAACTCAAGATAGTAAATCCGTGTTTTTACATTGATCCGGCTTCTGCAAACTAACTGGTTACGGTTGGAAACTGATGAAACGCTTTTTCTCCACATATTACAAATTTATCAGCGAGATAGCAAATACGTTGGTTTACTTTATAAAGTTTATCAGTCATGGGGTTATACCGCTGCACATTTTGTGATTTGTTGATCCATTATTTCTGCTTATTGTTTTGCACATCCTTCAATCAAAAGCTCATGACGGAAGTTATTTTCAATTTGTTTTAGTCCATACAGTTTCTCATTGATTTAGAACCTAAAAAGGTGAGTAACTCCAGAAAACACAAAAAATAAAAGTTGTTCAGAACAATTTTTGGATTTGCAATTCTTAACCTGGGGTAAATTTCTTGATTTGGAGTGTTGAAGCTACTGTATTGGTGCCATGGTTGACTAAAGAATGCCTTGATTCTGTTTCTTTCAGTACATTGCAGTGATGTATTTGGGTAAATCTGGCAGTCCTACTTGATGAAGAGGTAAAATGAGCAAAAAATTTAAGAACCCAATTTCAGATATTAACTCTAGGTGTCTATGCAACATTTATTGTCTCACACTCTCACTGTCAATGCTTGTACTGGTTGTTTAAGTGGAAGGCTGTTGTTACTGTTTTAGTTTCGCTGAGCTTCAGTCTCCATCGCTGAAGGTATACCGAAAGTGTCGACATATCCTGGTTTAGAGTCCCTTCCAATGTTTTCCAATCGTTCGACAGGTGTAGAATGGTCAAGTCATCGCCATAGGCGTACTTTGCGGATACCGTGTTTGGCGTGTCGTAGGTGTAGGCCTAGATGTAAAACAGAAGGTGGGCCAGGACAACAATAATAATAAACGGCTGTGTTGTTTCAAAAAAAAATAATGAAATTTTGTGTGGTTTCCGTGTTGAAATTTGATTTCAATAAAGCTTTTTTGATTGTTTATATAGATCCTTAACCTAAATATTTACTTCGATGCAGGATTTCCTGTTGCGATTAACCGCCTTTTAAGATTTTAAGCTCCAGTAAGGGGAAGATCCAGCAAGTAGCCTTGGGAGAAGCGATTTCAACAAACACAATGATTTGTAAATCTTGCAAATACACCGTGAATGAAGTCACTTTACTGTGTTTTAGAGGGAACGATTGCTCCAACCTTCCTCCTGGATCCGCCACTGCCCTAGTTGCTTATGTCAGCCATGTTTCAGCTTAGATACAAGAAATTAAGGCCATCGCTGCTGTGATATTGATTTAACTAAATCTCTCTTTTTAGTAGGAAAATGTTAAGTGAAACATGAACTACCTTGAAGCTTTTCATAGACGCACCCCAAGTTGTGGTGGAGATGTAGCATAGAATCATGAAAATAAAAGTTTTGTTGAAATGAAAAGCAGCACAGTACAGTAGGCCTACTTGCATGGTCCACGTTGTAACCTAATCGAAACTGTTTCACGTGAATTCGAGAGAAGGAAATAAACTAGAAGATTTTCTATTTCAAGCGATGTTATTTTGATGAAAAAGAAAGCGATTGGTGAATCCGATGATCTCCAAAAAAGCAAGCGAAAGTCGCCTTATTTATATCAATTCAGTATCTGCTTATGTTGCCATTGAATCAATGTAAAAATATGGAGTTTGTTTAGTAACGAAACCAGTTTCTCTGATTTCATGATATGCGTCATGTGGTCACTCAAAAAGAGATTAAATTTAGTCGAGACTCAGGGCTTTGTCAATGTGCACTGCACAGTATTTGACGTCAACTGAGTGTTAAACCCTTGCACCTTGATTCCGGAATAAAATCGCTGAAAGAAAATTAAAGAAGCAAATTTATATGTGGAAAAACAAGAAGGTCATCAAAGCGAATTAAACTAATATATTTGTTTTGTAGCCGTGTCAAAAATACTATTTTTGTGTCAACTATTCAATATTTGTTTGTTTATGTAAAATATCAAGTAGGGGCATAGTCGGCTATTAAATGATAATTTGTTGCACAAAAAACAAAAATTGAAAGCTAGCAAATTTAGAAACTTTAGATGGAACATATCAAATGCAAGGAACTACGTACTACGTAGCGCAATAGGTAGTTGGTTGTAATTTGACAGAGCTGAAGTTATGTTCAGCTTGTTCAGCCATACATAACAATGGCGCAACTGGTATGGCCAACTTACTTTGCATTTGTTGTAAGACTGGAAGTATTTACTTCAGTGACATTGAAATGTTTCAGTAGTCGTTAGACCGTGGTTCGATACCAGTCCGGATCTTAGTAAAAGCTAAGGATTGTACCAGCTTTGTGCTTTGATGCCTAAAGCTGTGTAGATGATGTAGGAGTACTAAACTGCTAATTCGATCCATTTTTCGTTTGATCTAAAAAATTATTTGATCAAAATTACAACTCAGTGCTAAACAATTCAAGCACTAACAATGATAATTGTGTGATTCATTAATTTTACGAAATTTTAAATTAAAAAACTTATTCTACAGCCTTAGGCTACAGAACAGAATTGGTTTTGCCCATATTTATTATTACCCGAAAGAGAATACGTAAACATCAACAAAATATTCCTTTTTTTGTGAAGCAACATTTTGCTAATTTTAACATTCACAATTTTAGTTCTATTTTCTTCCACAAAACTTTTTCAAAAGAGATCTGAGCAATAGAAATATACGTTGGCATGCGTTTAGTGACGTTACAAAACACCGAAGATATGTTGACTTTGTCGACTTTAGCGGATTCAGTGAGAGTAGTTCTTTGTTCCTATCATGTACGTGATGCTACATTGAAAAGTATATAATTGCTTAAAAGCTTAATTCATGGTTGAGCGACATTGCACACATAAACCGTATCATTATTATTAATTGTAGAAAATTATTCTCACATCTTTTCGTTTTGTTGTGATGGAAACACGTCCTTTTAGATTTTTCAGCACTGTTTTTTATGCTCTTATTTATAGTTTGGTGATAAGCTGTGTCAACATAAAGTGCTTTAAAGTACATGACGCAGTATGGTGACCAGCAGTGAAATGACTAAAAATGTGTTTACGTTTACATTATTAGATCAATCGAGATTGGATTAAATTAAATCTAATCAATAAATCATAGAAAGGTTTTTGATTCATATTACTTTAAATTTATATTGTTTAAAAAGGCGTTTACTTTATCTACGACGCGTCTATTGGAACTTCTCGATACAATTGTTGAAATTTTGCTGATGCGCACGTAGTGGCTGTGGGAAATTTAAAAAGCCGATATACAAACTAAGCTTATTTTGTAAAGTGCTTATTTACATTTCTGCTTCGGCACTGCCTCTGGCCCTGTTGTGTTGACGCGACTAAATAACAAGCGGAATTGTTTTGAGTTGACGAGCAAATAATCTTCGCCCAAGGCGTTGCACTTCTTACCTACGCTGCAAGCTTTCATTATTACCGTCACAAACCTTTTTGGATGTACAGGTAGCTCAAGTGCTTTATTGATTGAAAGTCGGATGTGGCCTTTTCTGAAGCTGTTTCCATATCCGTGCTTTCTCATCGTTGCAGCAATGTACTGCAGATTAATCGATTTACAATCAGTAATATAACAGTCAGCATAAAGCCAGCATCTTCTTGTAACAAAACCGAACAGGAAAGATCAATTTTCCAACTGAGTCTGGAGGCTAGGGTTTACTTGGACGCCAAAGCAAGACAACCTGCCGGCAGGCTGCACAGGTGATGATAAGTTGATAACACCATGATGCTTAGAGTAAAAGCGTCGTGGAGATAGACATGTTTGGGCTCAGTTGGCACAGTACGTCTCTTTTGCATTGATTTTAATTCAACGTGAGCAGACTTGGGCTTGACGGTTTGCGTTCATTGAAAGAGTACTGGCTTGTCATAAAAGCTTCGTTTTCGTTTTGCCTTTACATTTTGGTTTTTTGTCAGCCGGCAACATTAACATTATTTGGCTTAAAAATAACAAATGATTCAAATTAGTACAAATGTCAAAAAAATGAATACAAAGAAATCAGTATAAACTTCACCAAAATGAATACAGAAATTTCAGTAGCTGATCCTAGAATCAAGATACATGTTTGGTTAGTTGCATTTGTGTAGTCAAAGTTTTATTAAATTTTATGTTGTTTCAATGGTGGTGGATGCCAAAGTGTTGACACTAACAGGCTTCAGTAGGCAAACTTTGACATGAAAAATCGAAGGCTTGGGCTACAGTAGCGTGTTTTCAGTACTTGGCAACTGGCATATTGGAATCCAAAGAAGACAGAAAGAATAGAGTCTGTTCACAAAACATTAAAATTTCAGTTGAGTTTACCTTATAGTTTTAAATTTGTGAAGAAATTGCTCCTTTTCAAAAGTGCTTAATATCTCTGATAAAGTAATACGAAACAGTGAAACATTGTGTTTACCTGCTGCAACATAAACAAAATGTACGCCTGCAGTGCAGACTCTCCACTACAGTCTACACTTCTGAAACATCATGGCCTAACTGTGTAATATTCTCATAGTTAACTTAAAGATTATTTTGTCTACTTTGAATTAATTTCAAACTGTAATACCCGTGTTTGTTTATGTATGTCCTTACCTGCGTCATAAAAGAGACGCGTGGAAGCCTAAAGGTTCGTTATCAAGTTTGTGATGTCCTGCAGCGATGCAGAAACCTATTTATTTTTCTAATATTTAGATAAGCTGCAATAAAATACAGATGAACTTGACGTCGGTAACAGCGCAACCTGTGCCAACAATACGAATCAAAAGTTCAATCGATTTTCATATATAGTATCGATGCTTAAAGCGTTGCCATTTTTCTTCATAAGAAATACCAAAGGTTAAAATGCAGTTAAATATTTATGGTTTGATTTGAATAAGTTACGTATGAATAAAGTCACGAAGTCACAGGTTTATTTCTTCACAGGCTTCTGTTGTATGATAATAATACTTTCCATTGTTTCTATATTTACATGTTATTGAGTTGATCAGATTTGTATAAATGTTCAATGAGACAATATTTGAATAAAACGTTGATTGATGGGTTTTCATATTGTCTTGTTCGCTCGTTTCTCGAATTTGTTTTCACAGAATAAGATATAATGACGTAATTAAATCAATTTGGCGTTAAGTAAGATCACACCAAAATATCTTGCCGGTACTTGAGCGGCTCAGTACCGAGACTGAAGTAGCTTTCTAAGCAGTGGTGTAGAAGTTTGAGACAAGCGGCGAGTGGTGCAGCTTGGAGCTCACTGGTTGCCATTTTTTGTGCGACGCAACATATAACATAAACAAAAGCAGTTCATTTTTACATTGCTTTAACGTATGTAGATCTTCTTCTTGCGTTTGAGGCTGCCGCAGCCCGCAGGTCACGTTGTTACATCTACGGACAGCAGCCAATGGATTGCATGTTCATCCAGCGTTGTTAGGTCTACATGTCTATCTTAGGTCAGTATACAGGACACTGGTAGATAATGTGGTATGCAGTCTGAAAATGTGAGCCACATGCACAAGATGTTGAGTCGGCGAGGCCACATTGGAACATGTTGCTATTAAAACGGCCCACCCCAGTTCGCAAACGATTGAGCTTCTCCCATTCCTTCCGAGTTAGTTCTGCTCCTGGTGGAGTATTGGTACCGATATTTGGTATTAGTATTACATTATATGGCATTTCGTATTGGTATTATATGGTATTGGTATTTCAACATGTAGACGTTGAATCAATGTCAAAACGGACTAATTTGCTGCCTGAGTCTGTGTGGGAGGTTTTTTCTGTTCTTGTTGCAGATACGCCCATGCTACTTAAGCGAAGTAAAATCGATTTTTAATGGTAATAAATTGCAACCAATTTGTAGTTAATTTATAGTACGGCAACCCACCTTTTTATGTTTTCTTAGAACAAAAAGTACAATGCTGACGTCACACTACGCATTTTGCATGAAGAAAAAGTGATGACATCACGAGTTCGCTTCAGTTTATTACTTTTCAAGGGTTTTTGAAAGCTTGCTTGAATCGATGCTGGCGCGACGATTATTTTTAATTATTGCAGTTGGATGCTAGAAATACAAGCAGACGTTTCAAAGACTGTAATTCTGTCATCGACATATCTTCAACTTTACTGACATTAGTCACTGCAAAGCAGATGACGCAGTATCAACTGAAGAAATCGTGTCAAAATTTCTATAAATATGCAACAGACAGTTTTTTACAGAACAAAAGCGAGATGGGCAGTTGGGTGCTGACAGATCATGTAACTACTTGCAGTAGGTTACTGGTATAGAACAGCTGAAAAGAAAAGAATGCTTGCTACTGGTGACTTACTAATCTCTAGTCAAGAAGCTGTCACAGAGTGAAGTTTCCCATACAGTTTTTCAAAAGCATTTTTTGTTTTAACGACAGTATGTCAGCAGAGATACCTTACTGCAAATGTGCACAATAAGTTACAAGAAACGAATTCCCAATATGAAGAAAACGAATAAAACCATGCTTCTTTAGTGGCGTGAGTCGAGGTTTGTGCTTGGAAAGTAACCATAGGTCCACCGGCTACACTCTTAGTACAAATTTTGCATTTTAACCCTCTCATAGATAACATGACGATTTTCATCCATCATTTGTTTATTAGATACAGTGTGATAGTTTGTAACATGCTTTGTTTGTTTTGACTAATTACTGTACATTTCTTGGCACATGTGGACGCATTTTAGGTCGGGGTTGTCTTCCAGACAATTTATTAGCAAATAAACATTTTACAAGTTTTACAAGTTTTCAAAAATATTAAGTAAGTTATGTAGTAACATGAGGGTCATTGCCTAAAGTAGAAATAGAATCCTTGTTTGCTGCTTGAATGCTCATAAACATCTCAGAATCTTAAAACATCTACTTTTCAAAACTCCAGACTTGATTGACTCATATATTTTTTCTTTATTCAGGATATTTTAGCAATTTAGATTAAAACTGATTCAATACAGTCGTAGCTTTAAAAATGCCTAACACAATTCAGAAGTTTGCAAGGCAATTTTGCAAGCGCCTTCGTCGGGTTGCCTCCTCAACTTCTTCCCCACCAGTCGCTGCAGTTCCAGAAACTCAAAATGAGGATGGGACAATTGAATTTGAAAACGCTCCAAACACCCCGGAAATCTGCCCCACCACAAAGCAAACTGTTCAAAGTAAGATACATTTTTGTATGTTTGATGAGTGCCCCTTTCAATATTTTCCAAGTAGCATTGTTGTTTAAGTCAGTTTGACACTGTTCACTAAATTAGATGGCTGGTTCTTGTTGACAAATATCGTTTTCACTTGGAGTTGTAATACCAGCAAGCAGTTCTGAAATAGAAGATTCAAAAACTTCTGTATGTCGTTATCGTTTATTGCTTTTTTCTGACAAGTGTTTGTCGCTTTCTTGTCATTGCACCATCAAAACTAAAATGATATAAATGTCAAAACGATGCATCAAGGTAATTAGATTGTAGAACAACGGCACCAAATAGTCTATCGTGTTGAATAGACTAACTTAGATTGGCCAACAATGTACGCATTTGTTAAATAAGATTTCTATCGATGTGACATTAAAAGAAATTGGGAAAAGTATTTCGTGGAAATTGTGTCATTAAGGTCTTGTGATGAAAGGTACTCACTAACATATTTTCATCACGGGGAATATTTCTCACCGGAAATGTTTGTTATACCACGAGGATTTTCATCGCTGGGAATATTTTCCATGTAAAATTCTAACAGAAACGAGATATGCTTACTTGGTGGAATTTTGCCAAGCTTACATTCGACAATGAAATTTATGAAACTTTTCCATAGTAAAACCCGAATGGTTTTGGTTGTCAACCAGCGATGGATTCATATGACAATCCAATAGACAGCAACTAGTCAGAAACAATACCTTGTGATATCATAGTAGCTTTTTGTGACAGCATACATGAAGAGATTTTCTGCTCAAACGAACGGATATGCGTGATTTTAAAAAAGATAGCAGAAGCTTGCATGTCGACAAGATGCAATTAAGAGTTTTGATTTAACAAATTTCAGGCATCTCGCCTTACGCATCATTCCTTTTTCATGCGTTGCATAACATATACTAGTGGTTGTTGTGTTGGTTGATTTTCAAAGCAAAAACTTATCTCCAAACATGAGAATTACCAACCAAACAGTCCGCGTTTTATCATTTCTACTTCTAGACCTCTGTTATGTTTGGTGTAGGCCATATTGTTTTTCGTTGTGATAGTTAGAAACAAAAACAAAGTAAACCGAACAAGAGAGAAGAATCAAAACTGCTTCTCAAACTCATCTAACTGAAAATATTTTCAAGACGAAACGTTTGTCTGGTTTGTGATCCATGGCAAAACGCCAAATAAATTAAACCTTTCAAAACCGAAAACACAGTTTCTGACGCCTGATACATTTGCGAACTTTTGACAGTGGACGCGCAGATGTATTTACGCAGAAGAGACCACTCAAATATCAAAGTGATTTGTAAAACGTACAAGGAAATCTGAAGCTGCGGCAAGAAGTTTAAGTAATTGGCGTGAAATTTCAATTGGCTTGGCAACCACCTTAATTATTTGCGTCATAATGAGAATAGATTGCTCTAATTGAGTGGCGACATAATTTGAAATTATTCCGCTTATTTTGTCAGACACACTTCTTTTGTAAGTGCTTTGTGGTCTGCCACTGTAGCATCCATGCAACATTTGATGACGTCAAATCAGAATGACTGTTTTGTGGCGGCGTGCATCAACCTTTGTGGTATAAGTCATTGTTCAATCGCGTTTGTAAAACAATATCTTGCGACATTTCGGTAACTTCAATTTGCGATGATTTAGATCTCGGGCGGAGTCGCGTATAATACAGAACTGACAACTGACAAGAATCTCCACAGTTAGCTTCAGTATCAAATATCCGACAGCTTGCTACAATTACTTGGAAGTGGATATCATAATGCTTCGACGTATCTTCTTCCACTTTCGTGATTTTGTGTACATCAGAAACGTTCTAAAATTATTTGCAGTCTCATACGGAATTTTGGAGTTTCATTGAAAGACTATACCCGATAACATCATACAAAATTATTCAAAAATAAAAGTTACTGAAATTCTTCGGGGGCCATAAAAAAATGCCTTTAAAACTTAATTTAAATTCAAACCAAACCTCATAACTATTGAAAAGTATGTTAGATGGAAAAAAATGCATTGGAAAACAAAAGTTTAAAGATGATTGTTACTTTTATTTGATAAATTTAATCAAAAACAAAGTGTTGTCTCACTCACAAAAAACATTATTGTTCCACAAAATACGGAAAAAGCAACTAAGACAAGATAAGTTTGTCACAGATTTTTGGGGGGCAAGCTCCCCAGACCTCTGTCAGACTATTTTCTTCTTGGGACCTCAGCTTTTACGTTCGCTTTGTTTTACAATTTTTGCTTTGTTGAAACTCTGGTGCCCCCAACTTTTTCTTAGATTTGCTACTGGCGTGATATGACCTATGACATGATGCTACATATCTATGACACACGCGCGTAGCACACTAAGCACATCTAAAGTTTTGCGTTCCCAGAAGTGAAACACGCGTGTACTTGCTGGGCATCATCTCACTTATTGCAGCAATATTTCGGTTTTGGTGCAAAGTGTTAAACTAATATAAGTCACCGTTTGTAAAAATAGTGATACGAACAGCGTCTGTGGTGACTAACCTGCCTTAGTAAAAGAGTTCAAATTTTACTTTCTGAACAAAGCTTTTGTTTCAAGCTAAAAATTCATCGCTGTAAGCCCATAAAGTACCGGTCACCGTTGACGGTTGCTTATTTGTGATTTAATGTTTCCAAATGAATTGTCGTAACGTTCTGATGCTGTGATGCTGTTTTAGTTTAATACAGCAAGCTTTGTAAAACAACTTCGAAATGAGTCGTTTGCCTTTTGTTTTTTAAACAAAACCTTGCACTAAAAAGCTGAAACTTATAAGTAGCTCTAGATTAATTAGGCCGTGGACATGCATTCGTACCACACAAAACATATGTCACTGATTATGTATAATTGTGTAGCTTACATATTATGAAAACAAGATAGTATTAAAAACTTGCCCACACTCCCAATCTTTAGATTATTCTGTCTAGATTTTGTAACACTAGAGTTGTGTTGTGTTACTCAAAGGATTCATAGCCGATTAGCCGTGATAATTTTGAGGTATTACGTCATCACAGACCTTGATTGTTTCACAACTAATTTGTTCTTACCTGCAATGAGCCTGAATACTCGAATAAGAGGTCAAGTAGTCGATCAAGTTTAGTTCACCTATAGTTTAAAGATCAGTGTCGTTCGGTGACCAAGTTCACAACAGACTTCAAGCAAGCAGTGTTACGCTTGACAACAAAAGCTCCCCTGGCTATATTGTATTTTCAGTTTGACTGTTAGATTTTTCTCTTTTAGGTTTTAATTTAATTTGTTACTTCACAGTTACTTCGACCCCCAGGAGCGACGATCTTTCCCCCACGACAAACGACGATGAACCGGACATAATGATAGAATTAGAAGCCATCAAGTCTCTTCGTGTAGAAGAAGCCTTGGCAGAGTCCAGGAGAATCAAAGAGACTTATGAAGACAAACCCAAAATGGTACGTAACCAAATTATCCTTCAAGCAAAGTATATTGGAGCCAACTCTTTTATAATATGATTCTTTCGCTTCAAAAAATCGATGTTTAATCTTCGTATGTAAACACAAGAGAAATACGAAAAATGAAAATGAAGCAGAGCAGTAAATCAATTATTCATGACTTTGATACTAAGAATAAAATCGCTCGTTTTGACGTTTCAATTGGATCTAAATCACTGTAAAATCAGCTATTACAGTGAAATAAAATAAATTAATTTAAGTTTTCAAGCAAAAAATGTTAAATTAGTCGTTTCTTATGCTTAGTCAAAGCACAGTGCTTAAACGAGCTATTAACGTGTTTTTTAACTCATTAAATTTTGAAAGTCAATAAATCAATAATAATTCATTATTGGATTAACCAAAAGCCATGAGCGCCGATCTAGTTCTTGGTCATCTCAATATAGCGTTTTTTACGTTGATGTAACAACGTTTTTGCACATGCAAAAACCATGACAAACATACAGTAGAATGAGATTAATTAGTCAAGTATATCGGAATGTTTTCAGACAAAATAATCCTAATGGAAAACTGCTGTTTTGGCTGACTATGCATCGGATAATTCTGAGCTAGGAGTTCTAAAAAAACAATAAAACAATGATATAATCCGCAATTTTACATGTCGTAATGTTTATTGCGCATGCTGAGTTTGTTGTGTTGCATAGTGTTTATGTCAAACTAGTTTTCCGGGCACTATAGAATATAACTCTTGGTACTATGTGATAGAATTGTTCAAAACGACATTTCGACAAATGTTAGATTTGTTGTTCGTTGTAGTCCACAGGTCTCAGACCTTACACCTTTTTCACTTCGTTTATTGACAACCTCAATACAGATTAGTGGTAGGAGTCAGAAAACATAACATTAACGATCGAAACGTGATTAGTTGGAACCTGGTTCCAGCTTAGACATTTTTGTAAATACAGCAGCTCATCACTCATGTCTATAAAATGTTTTGTTGTTTTGTCGATCATTCAAACACTTCTAGGCTCTTCTTTCTTTTTGTAAAATTTCTCCTATCTAATTGTAATTGTTTTGTTCAAATTGAATGTCAAAAATTAGCATGTTTTGCAAGCGAAAACTAACCATTAAACGTATATATTTAACTTTCTTGAAATAACATTATTTATAGACTCGCTTGTAAGTGCTCTAGAATGTCACAGACGTGACTTATTAAACAACTTTTACCTTCAGGTTAATGTGAAGAGGCTGATGAAAGAGCTGAAGCTGGTGAGAAAAGCTTGCGAAGAGAGCAATGGAGCATTCATGGTAGAACCGTGCTCCAATGATGACGATGATACCGACGGTAGCGATCTTTCCGAATGGGAAGCGAGATTTTACAAATTTGACGAATCTTCTTGCCTTTGGCAGTCAATGAAAGCATTCGGCGTAGATTGCGTCACGTTTCGAATATCCTTTCCGGCGGATTTTCCTTTTTCACCCCCATTTGTAAGACTGGTCAGTCCGTACATTGAAAATGGTTTTGTAATGAATGGAGGGGCAATTTGTCTTGAGGTTTTAACCTCACAGGGCTGGTCAAGTGCGTACACGATCGAAGCTCTGCTTGTTCAAGTCGCTTCTGCTCTGGCACACGGTGGTGCAGTTGTAAGCAAGCACCAGAAGAAAAAGCAACAAAAGCTCACTAAAAAACGAGCCGAGGTAGAATTCCGCCGGATAATTAAGATCCACAACAAGTACGGATGGGTTAAACTTGACAAAGACGAGGGCTAGACTTCATATTTATTTCATTTGTGTCTATATGCAGGCTGCATGACAGCTTTTGCCCTCGAAGTTCCCCCAAAACAATAACGGTGAGCAGATTCCGGAGCGGAACGTATGATTTGTATCTTTTGCCAGATGGCAAAATCCATTCTTTTTTTATTGATATCGAGTCCGCAGATGTCGAATGAAAAGGGTGAATTTTGTTCGTTGGTTTGCGTGCAACTCTTTGAAGACTTAATCAACCCCTGATGCATCATTTAGTCACAGTAATCGCTAACAAATTTGCTACAATACGACTAGAACCTTGCAGTGAAATTGTACTTCCGAAAAAAAAAACAGGTATATGGAAAAAGGTTCATCTCACTGTGTTTGTAACTTGGGAGCTTACATGTATTAAGTTCAACTTTTTGCCTGAAATCTGGAGCCAAACCTTTTAAAAGCAATACGCTTGCATTACGTTTAGTTTCAGTCCATTCGAGTATTAGCAAACCATCGGTGGATATGCTTCTTTTTATGTTTTGTGGTTTTCTTTTGTTATTCATCTGCTGATGTTCTATTAATTTGTTTGATGAATAATCATTTTTCTACTTTTGCAAATTATTTATTTACGTCGATTCATTACACCACCACCGCGATTGTGTTTCGAGGAAAAAGAGCTTTGTTTTGTAAGTTGAAAATCGAAATGTTGCATTGGACAAAAATGTGACTCCAGTACGTTGCTTTCCTTCCAGCTCTTTATGTTTGTATCAGCGTCATCAAATAAGCTCGAATGTAGCAACCTTTTGCAGATAGAATAGTCTCGTCAAAACTTGGTGCGATGCCACATGCATTTTGCGTCGATTCAGTGATTCAAACGCGTCTTATTGTTAGTTGTTGTTTTTATTATGTTGGTCGCTTTTTTACTTTTTTGATCTGTTTGTTTAACTTATGATCCAATATAAAAAAAAATCGAACTCAACATTGCTTGAAGAATTGCGTCAAAACAGAGATTAGAAATATTCCAAGAGTGATGGCCTACGCAATTTACCGTTCATGGTAGAGTAGTCTACACTAGAAACCTGGTTGGAAGGTTTTGAATCTTCAGCCTCCGACTGACAAAGCCTTGATTGGTTATTCCTGGTAGTTTCGCATACTTGTAGAGGCTCTTGAGGCAGGGCCGATTACCGAGATTGGCAGAGTAAAGTTTTCTGATTGTTGAAGTGTTGTTGCCGGGAAATTATTCCATTCACTAGGTGCCACTGAATGGAGAGCAGTCTTAAATGCGTTGCTCAAGTGCACACCCCGAGAGTCGAACTTGAGCCGGGCGCGTAACCACTGAGCTAACGGGGCGGACACAAATAACCTGACCGCACACAAAGTGGTGAACGAGAAAATTGGCAACAACTCAACGAAACGTGAAGAGAATCCAAGAGAGTAACGATCAAAGAGTTACATCAGTCCAGAAGTTGCTGTGATTCATTGAGTTTATGTGGCTCAAACTTTTCGCCACTTTTTTGGGAAGCACTTGTTGAGCGTGACCTTTTAGCTCTGAACATGGACTCAGCCAACTCAACGGACCCCTTCGCTCTCGACAGACAAGCCACATCCTCAACATGAGGATTAATTCACGACCTACCAGTAGATCGCAATCGATTGGTTGGGCGCCCCTGGCCTACGTGCAGTAGGTTGACAAATTCAAAGTCAGTCGACCGCTTCAAAACATTCGCCTGTTTTTTCTAAGTTCAAAAAAAGATTGTATTTAGGTTGTTAATATCAAGATAATGTTTAGAGGAAAATATGAAGTTTCGTGGGCGATCGTCCCTCCAAACATAGGCTACGTCCCTCATCTAAAATAACAAAAAACAGGAAGACTGAAAAGATGCGGGGTGATGTAAAAGGATGTATGGCATACTGTAGATGAGACCACAAAATAGAATGATGAGGAAATACTGTAAATATCCAGGTCATCTGCTAATATTGGCAGAAACGGTTGATGATGAGACCTAGTTAGATCGAATACAAAGTTTTTGAAGATCTATCACGACAGCTACGAGCAGGAAGCACTCAGGTTTAATCATTGACATCGTGAGTTTGAAATCTCATCGCCTGAACTAGAGCACAAACTGAACTTTAAAAAGCGAAATAACTCGATTGTTAATAAAAATCTTTGTTCTCAAACTGAGAACATATCGTCTGGATCTTGGCAGTATCTAATACTTGGAGTTACTTGAACTGCACTCCTGGGTTCGTTCAAGTATGGAGAGTGAAGTTTCCGCTTGTGCTAAAGTTGCGTTGCCTGTAAAATTACTCTACCCATTATAAATAGGCCTACCACTGAATGAAGAGCTTTTCTTGACATGTTCTGCCTGCATATACCAAAAGTTGAACCGTGGTTACTATGTCTCAGTTCTTAGTGCGCAAATCAGGGTGATTGTCGAACTGAGCTTTCAGAGCAAGACTTGCTACCTCAACAAACAAACCTCCCCTGATACAACGTCTCCCGACGTCAAAGCGATTCAACAATAGAAACCTTTGGGCTTATCTTCTCAGCCAACAAATCAGCCCTTTTTGTACATTGATTCTACGACTGAAGACGTTGAATCAATGTAACAGGGCTGATTTTCTGGCTGGGTTGACAAACGACACGCCCACCCAAAGCAAAGGGCATCCAAACTTTTGCCGGGTCACTTTAAACACCTTGCTTACCGCCGTTCTCATAATCCACATAATTTCACTAACACCATATAACCTTTTACTAACGCAAAAATAGAATTTTCCACACGAAAAACTCGACCTGCAATATCGATAATTTAGAACGAAAACGTAGAAGATCGAGTTTTACGAATTGTCATCGATAAAGAAAGTGTCGCTTTTTTGCAAAGTGCACGGTAGGTCTGCACAATGTGGACACTTTCTTGAGAAATGACATTAACCTTCCTCGTATTCTAACGCTGAAGCACAAGTTTTAATTCTTCCAGTCAACAAAATTCATCTTTTTGCAGTGATTCAACGTTTGCAAACGTCCAATCGATGTACGGGTGAAATTTGCTAGCTGGTTAATGCATCTTAAATATACAGTAGATATACCAATAACTTTAAGACAGAAATTGAGTCAAGACTGTTAAGAGCAGAGTTTCATACAACAAAAGTGAAAAAAGTTTGATAACTTTTCTGTGGATTCCGTTAACTTTCGTGTGAGCTATTCGAAACAAAGCGCTCTTGGTTTCGTTTCGATGCAAAATTCCTTTAGTTTCTTTGGTTTTGTTTCGTTGAAACGTGTGAGAATGGATGAAATCAACAAAATAAGCTTCCACTGAAGGTAAGGAGAGGTCTTGACATACGTAGACTAGATTAAAAAAATTCCGTACCAATTATGTAAGCTGAAAAGTATTTCAAAACTGAGTTGAAATAAACCAACTTTCTTTCCCATGCAAATTCCTTGGGCATTATTTTGCTTTGAATTGTTTTTCTTGTATTTTTTTCATTTTGAGCCCTTTTTTAGAAGGTAAGATAAAATTTCGTTTCATTCCGTCTGAAGGCGCTCCGAACAGTCTGACTGACTTCAGGTAAAAACGCCACCTCCGCACATCTATCAGCAGCGACAAGATTACGCAGAAATCATTGAAACGTTAACGAAAACCAACAAAATATTTAACTGAAAATAGAAAAAAATCATGAAGAGGGAAAAGAAACACGCTTCTTTCATGGCCACAACATCACATCCCAGACAACAAAATCCGTCATTTTTACATTGATTCAATGTCTGCCAACGCTGAATCAATGTAAAAATAATGCATTTTTCTGTCTGGGTTGAGATGTCAGTTTGAGTAAGCAACACACAAAGTGACATTACAAATCGTTAGCCAAAAAAGCTAACTTTTACATCGCAATAACCACATTGAACGTGGCATCAACGCAGAAACGTTGGTTTTGGTGGGAACCGCTTCTCTCGCAGATTTGCTACGAAGTCAAGTCGTAAGCTTCCGGTGTCACTTCAACTCAGCTAGCAACGGTTGCAGTTTAGAATCGGCCACTTTCACGAGCCAGAAACTGCTCCAAAGAGTCAGTTAGGAAGACAAAAGATGCGATAGCAGTTGCCAATCGAAAAAACAAAGCCACCACAACCGTGTTTTCTGATGAATTTTACTCATCAGACACCAGGAAAACCAAGAAAGGGGTAGTCAGATCACTCAAATGGATGAGCGGTGACAATGTCACAATGGGAAAAATGCATTGGAAAGACATTACAGAAAAATATACAGCACACTACTACAATATATTACAGTTTGATAACATGGTATTACTTTGACGGTTATTTACATAAAAAAGTTTAAATAATTATCTACCAATTCAACCACAAGAATGGTGCCGCCAAAATCAGCGATTTCAAGCTAAAACATCACAAAACGTTTCCGAAATTTACAAGAGAGTTTGCTTGAGACGTTAACATGGCGGCAAGCGAAATGGCTATTTCTTAAAACAAAAATTGCACAAGTACGCAATCTCAGCACCCAAAAGTTGCCTATTTTACATCGTCTTCAACGTCGCTAGAATGGCAACATTTGCTGGATGAATGTGACTTTGCCATTCGACGGATGATGGATGAACCAGACTAGTAAGCATGTCCTTCTAAACCCTGTAGTCACATACCCTGCTTGTTAATGATATAATTAATGGCGTTTGCGATTACAAGAAATATGTTTACCCAGCCAACAAAAGTTACCGCTAGCACATCGTGTTACTGTCTGAAGACGTTGAAACGATGTACAAACAACACCTCTCGCTGGCTGGAAATGTTCTGGATCGTTGAAACGAGTTTTCAGGAACAAGTTGCGGCGAGAGCGAAACTTTCGACACAAACCAGTTATTTAAAAAGCAAATTTGAAAAGGAAGTTTGAATTGGCCACCAGCCCACCATAATATAAACTAACTAGAAAGCATAGCTTTGAGTGTGTCGATTTGGAACTTTAGATCACGGTGGCGAAGTAGGCTGAAAGCTCAATTTCAAGATCTAGCGAAAGTACATCACTGCACTGTCTCACAAATTACCCCATTCGAAAACATGTACAATATGTATTTCAAAATCCATGACTTTTTGTACTGACGAGATGGCTCATTTATGACGTTGCCTTCATAACAAAAAATTTTCTGTTCAATTTCTAGTTATATTCTATATTTAGATTCCTGATGTGCTCTATGGAAACTTTTGGCGCGCATTTAAAATTTTTGTAAAATTGCAACAATGGAAAAGTATGCAGTGATAACGCATTTTCGTATGTTTATGACACAGAGCCAAAATTATTACTTTTATGACAGAAATTGTATAGTGAGATATTTTTCCAGATACTTTTAGAAATATATTGCGCTATGTAACCATGTCACAACCCACACATTAGCTAAAAAATAGCTTGCAATTCTTTCATTGTTCAGGACGTAAACAAGGCTACTTTTGCTAGTGGAGCTTTGCTGAAATCAAATATGTCTTCCAATGAAATCAAGTTGATGAAAAGCAGTTGATGGGCTATCAGCGAAGACTAACAATCATAGGCAGTGTGCACGCCATCTACCGGAAATATATATAATATTTTTTAAACTTCAGATCTCTGCGCACGTATGACCTCACGGACAGATACAATTGTTCAACATAACAGAATAATACACAACCTAAACTTGCAGGATGACGAAGTAAATCACTCAGATAAACAGCAAACAGTTTTACAAGACAGACCTTCACAATGCAGTGACGAAAAATAGAATATTTTTGGAACATATGGATTATATTTATTATTTATAATACAGTACATTAACATAGAGCAGTGCTGCAATTGTAACTTCAATGAAAGTAACCTCATGTATGAAGAGGAGAAAGACCTGTGAGGTCCCATACTGAAGTTAATTTACTCTTAAAAAAACATAAATAATTCCGAAATAGTTTTCGCAAACTGTTTGCCAACAGAATAAAAGTGAAGAGCAATCAAAACTTCAAAAAGGTAAATCACAGAAATTCTTCATACTTGCATTCACATCTCTGGGTCTCAATCAGAACCATTGGTTGGGTAACACAACCTAGCTAGTAGCTCAGTCGTTTGAGGTTATTAATTTACAACCATTCAACGTCTGCAGACGATGAATCAAAGTGAACACACAGCTCAAGAACTGGATGGTAAAATCAGCGGCTGCCTAGAGCCTATGATACCCTGACGTCTCCCTTTCAATAATAGTTAGTTACCGGACTACACAACATTTTCAATCCAGGGACATTTATGATGCAAGCAAAATGTAAAAGCTCTAGCTGTGTCACAACCAGAAGTTCAACATCGGCAGATGGTAAAAATTGAAAGGAAATTTGTTGTGCCCTTCGAGACTGGTCATGGCGTGCAAAAGCGCCGCGTGCCATCGGCATTATAACATACCGTACACCACAGTACAGAGTAGCCCACATATGTACTGTGATGCTTTGTAGAAAACAATATAGCAATGTGTGATCAGAAGCTCTGTAATCTGAGGCACCATTACAAGAACTCAGCGGGAAAGCTTAGATTAAAAGTTTCCGGAGTTAGAATTTTAAAAACTAATCAAAAAGCACTCTGAAATCAAGTTTTGCTGGCGACAGGTAGTCAGCGATCGCTTGCGTGCAATGTCGTCACCTCAGCCTGGGTATGCAACCTTCCAACGTGATCGCTTCTGGCCAGTCGCCATACTTGTTCTTGTCTTTGTTATTCTTCATAATCTACAGCAGACAAAACAAGTCGTTAAAGCAAATATGCTTCTGTGCCTCCGAAAAAACTTACCTTTCACGAACATTCAATTGAATCACAGGGTCAATTACTCAATTTATTCATTTTAGGGCTGGGTCACACAAAACACCATGTCAATTTAGCTAATGAGATTTTGGAAAGAATATTTGAATACACGAATATTTTCGGTGCACTTAGTTTCACAAAAGCATGATGCCCAACCACACTCTTCAGAAGTAACGACCAAGACAGCAAATCAGTCCTTTTCTACATTCTACAACGTCTGATTTGCTGCTTGGAAACCGGTTAGCTACCACGCATGCGTGGTTGTTACGTCATTGCCGCTTTGATGTAAACCATCATCCAAAAATGAAAAACCGCTGAGAACGTTTTTACAACGCTAAATTTAAGATAAGTGAAGGTTTTCCCGGTCAAGTGCAACCGTAGCGAGTATATAGACCGTTATGGGTGCAACCTACAGTTGTCCTTGAAATAAAGCGCATGAATACACAAAAAGCTTCCATTTTTTTTTGTCCTAGTGGCAAAGGAATGTTAACACTGGGTCATTCCATTATATTTCAGGTCATGAAAAAACCAATACTCTTGGAAATGTTTCATACTTCGGCAGTAAGTTCACAATCATTAACTGAGCACACAAAAAAAAAATTTTTGAAATTGACCAAGTGGTTTAGAAGTTGTGGGGGTTTGAAATTCACCACCTGACAGGGGCATCGTGACCCCCCAAAATTCAAGTTTTGCTAATATCTCGTAATTTATAGCTAAAAAAACAACCAAAATATGTAGAATACCATTTTTGGGGGCAAGGAATCTGAATTTCTTGTCAAAATTGGTGAAAATATATCATTTATAGATGAAAACAACGTTTCAAAAATTTTGGGGGGGATAACTTTGGGGGGTGCTTTGGCCATGTAGCCATGACCAAACTCAAATTTTTTTTTTCTGAAATTATTTACCTGTTCATGTTATGTCTTTATGATCAGTTATTTTAGTTGTTCCATCTATTTTTTGAGAGGGACTGCAGTTTAAAACTGATACTCAGTTTGGCAAAATTCCAATTTCTTTGACGTGAAGTTTTGGCATTTTTGAAACAGCAAATTGCAATGTCTGTCATCTGACAGTGATTTGTTTCAATCCATATGATCAAAAAAGTTAAAAGTATAATTAAATCCCATAGGTACAGCTTAGAAATTATTGACTGAGGATCAAGTAATAAAAAATACACCAAACTGCACATCAGTCTAGTTAAAAAGTTTTTCAAGTTTGTTCAGTTCTTGCGAGCTAAAAGTGTAACTTCTACCATTGGATGTAACCATTGAATGTAGAAGGTGGAGTTAGTTTCAAAAGTGCAGAAATGGGTGGCATCCAGCATATCGTCTTTTCCAAACCAAACTGTTTAACAACTCTTTTCCTGCTGAATAATAAAAACATCATGGCCAGGCAGCTTTCTACTTCAATGAAAAGTTAGTTCAGAAATGATAAGGGTGCATGTGCTATTTTGATAAAAAACGGTAGTAAAATCTTGATCAGACTAGCTGTGTGATATCAGCTGAATAATAAAACATTGGTAGTTTGACACATAAAACAATTCTTAAAGAAATGGACCATAATATGGCTGAACCCTGCAAGTATTGTGACAAAGCATCAGTGATGTTTCAATTATTTTCATTTTTTCGATATATATGGGTTGATATTTTCTAAGTTGAATATTTTGGTTTATGCAAAACTTACATCAATCAAATTTCGTGAAAATATTATACTTCAATTGCTTTGTTTAAAAAAAAATTTTTTTGGGATCTTTTTCTCAACGCTCCGAAATATTCCCCCAAACTTAGCGTATCAAAAATAAATTAAGAAAAACTTTAAACCTAAATTACCATTTGAAATGTTCATCTTAGCATATTTTTAATTGCAATTTACGGTAAATGAATTCCTTGGATCTTAAATTGGTAAAATGCATGTTTTCCAGGGTTGTCGGTATTTTACCCGACCCAAAAAAACCTGTGTGGTTTTTTTTTTTAAAAACCCACTTAAAAAAACCCTTAAAAAAAACCCAGAGCATCATATTTGTCCAATTTTTATCAGAAAATTGAAAAAATGAACCAAACTACTACAAGGTACTTAAAACAAACTTCAAATTAGGACTTAAGGATGTGATTGTGAAGGAAATTTCCAAGGATAAATTGAAAACACAGTGGATATTTCTGTACACAAAAATCAAGTAATGCCACTTTGTACTACACTAAAACTCATTTATGCAAGAAGGCCTCATCAGCCCTAGTGCATTATTTTATTGAGTTATGCCAGCATGTACTGTGAGTGAGAGGCACTTCATTGGTAAAAAGTAGTATTTGAGGTGAAATAAGCATGAATCTACCTTTTTTGCATCTTTTTTCTGTGCAACCCTGATGTTTTCAGTGCGAAAATCGTTCAAGGTAAAGAGTTATTGTCAAAAAATGAAGGCGCAAAATGAAAAAAATGACTGTGCTCAGCTTCCAAAATTCTACTAGTAGCCGAAAATTCAAAGTGCTTTATCTCGGCCCCCAATGAAGATACTTCAAAATTTTTTTTTGCTACTTCCATCATTTTTTAGTATGTACAAAAAAAGCAAAATCTGTGACTGGTGGTTACAAAATTTGAAAAAATCTGATGATTATAAGTGGAATGCCCCACTGTACAATGTTAAAACAGCATTTAAAATTTGCAAAATTTTAGAAAGAATTTTGACCACCAGTCCAGGCAAGGAACAATATGGAACAACAAAATTGGAGTGTGTTTATCAAAATATAAGTCCAACTTAACATCCCCCCCAAAAAAAATGTTTATTTTTTCTTCGGCTACATGGGCAAATTTCTCCCCAAAATATATACCTCAAAAAATATTTATAATCAAATTACTCCAAAACTACATGTTTTTTTTATATTCTGTTAGCAAATTTGGATTCCTCATTCCCCAAAATGGTATTCTACATATTTTCATCAACTTCCTAGCTTCAGTATAACAGATATTGGGGCATTTTTACTCTTTGGAGCTGAAACACTGCCACCGTGTGGTTAAAATTGAAAATGGTGTAACTTTAAAACCCCTCGACCAATTTCGAAAAAAAAATTTTTGTTGAGCTCAGTGGGTTGCCATCTCTCACATATGTCAAAATCAACCAAATCGGAGAGGGTGGGTGGCATTTCCTCTAATTTTGACCTGAAATATAATGGAATGACCCCACTGTCAGTGACAACTCTGTTAGCAACAGCGGCCAATTTTATATAGTCAAGGTCGCTACACGTTGAAACGATGTAAAAATGGCAACGCTGCTTGGAAAAGAAAAAACCTAGACCGTTCGTTGCTGAGATGCAATGATAGACTTATGCAAAAGCGCCTCTCGCAAAAAATAACAGATCAGACAGTTTCCGGTGCGATTAAATGAACTTACATTAGCGATAAACTTACCATACTTGAACAATCTATAACAATTATCAATTATCATAATTCGAATTGCATAGGAAATTTAAAAAAATCTCAATAAAAGGCTTTAAATTCGTGTCAAATTTAAATTCATAACTTTGTAGATACAATTCATTACATTACTCAAGAAGAACAATAAATTGCATGATAGTTGATACAACTTGAGAAAGAAATAAAGAAAAAAGTTGAACCATGGTGATTTTTATACACAGGCGATGACAACGTACAGCTTAAAATTTGACCGAACGCCGATCTGTTTGCAGCCTAAATTCCTAACATAAGTTGATAGTTTAAGTATTAGCTAATAAATATAGTCTTTGTGTATTTTGTTTGATTTTGAGTTACTTTTGTGCTAATTGTTACCATTCAAATAACCGACTAGATTTTGGCACTTGTGCTGGAAATGCAAAAAGCGTCTGGCAACACTGGTAATTGCAAGAAATTTGTCATTTTTAACGTAAAATTATGAGTTTTGTAGTGATTTGAGATTCAGTGATCACACTTTGGCAACTTGGATTCTCAAAACTATCATTATAAAGGGCTATCAAGTAAAATTAGTTAAATTTTAATATCAAAATTACACCGGCCTTCAGTTCGCACGTTGTCAGTTGTGTATAGAATATAGATCGCTATGAGTTGAACTTACTTGTTCAAAACCGCTCGGCTTATTCATAGAAGAACCCCCGATAAACACCCAATTATCTCTAAATCCCAACTCTTTCGCGTGGGTGCTTCCCAGATCTTCAAACATCTTTCGCGCTGGCTCATCCAATCTGCAAATTAAAGCGTTACAAATGACAGCGGAGGAATTGAAATACTGCGTGGGAGAAATGTAGCAGCAACATGACACAATTTACAGCACGCTGTGACTGATCGTAATCAAAGGACACAGTTTAGAAACTCATGTTGCTAAAGTGGGTGAGTTGCTAGCATGCCACCGCCGCGATGGCAATGGCGAAGTCGTACGGGAAAGCCAAACATGCTACCGACATAAGGCAGATTTCTCAAGTGCATCTAGTTTTCACATGAAAAAAATAAAGTAAACATTACTCGTTGAACGGTTCTATGGCATAAATTGCTGGGGGGAAAAACAAGCTCACTTGAAGGCAGCGTCGTCGGATGTAGTTACTAATATAATTTCATCTTTCTCCAATGCTCGAAGGAAGGCCTTCAACTCTGTGCTGTCTGAAACGGAAAGCATTACTCTATAACAGTAGTTAGTTTTCAACTTTAATAACAACAGGTCTTTAAAAATCGTAAAAAAATATTTTACAGACCGGTGACGTAAAAACGGCATGAATTAAAGAAGAGATTGCTGGTCCTGGTGACATTTAGCTGTATATGTTATTGAGCATAACCCACTCTAATACAGCTTAGACATATTTAAAATTATAAACAACAAAATGTCAAATTAATGGACATACAAAATCACATATCTGAGTAAATGGGAAACTGGCTGATGTTTCATGCTTTCGTTGCCAGTGAGCGAGATAAAAGAGACGACAACTGACAACTGAGTGTCAGCAAAACAAGCCTCAACGTCGACACCAGTCAATTCCTTTTGATAGGGTTTAACTACAACTGTTGCTGAAAAACTCACCGAGTGAGCAGACGATTGAATATGTCACAGCAAATTTGCATTGTGACTGCGAGACAAACGTTTGCTTTTTTATTTAAAGGATAGCATCAGCAATCAGCATCTATGCTAGAGTGTTACTGTTGACTACACAGTCACATCATACACACTACCATTCAATTTTCTTTCTAACAGTGATCAAGGTGGCACGGAGCATGTCTTTTAGGTGCCTGCCAAATAGATGAGCACAATGTGGCATCGGGATATTTAGGTGCGGCGCCCGGTCATTTAGGTGCTATTCCCAGTAAAGTTTATTTCATTAGGTACTTGATGGTAATACTGCAGACAGTAGCGTACGCAGGATCTTCTCAGGGGAAGAGTACATAGATAATTTGTATTATTTATTATGATTTTAATTTGACGCACCGAAAAGCACCTAAATGACCGGGCGCCATAGTGCGCGCAGCTGTTTGGCAGGCAACCAACTGTCTGCACCTAAAAGACGTGAGCCCAGGTGGCATGCAGAGGATTGTTGATCTAAAAAATTTTGGTTCGGGTTTATCAAGAAAATGAAGTATCTTCTGACAGGTGTCAAACCCACAACAATGCTTGATATGAACGACTCGGTTACATGTCTTGTAATGCAAAGAAACGAGTCAGTTCAATCACATATACCTAAAAATCGATTTCGATCAGCTAGAAGCTAGATCATCTTCAGTTAAGCTTATTCAAATAGAATTCAAAAATTCAAAATCACATTTTTCAAATAGAATAGAATTCTATTTGAATAAGCTTAACTGAAGATGATCTAGCTTCTAACTGATCGAAATCGATTTTTAGCTATAGGCCTATATGATTGAACTGACTCGTGTGAAAATAAATTTCTTTGCATTGGTTCAGGTTTACTGCCTTTATAAAAAAAAAATGCTTGTCAAAAATCGTTGCCTTCCTTGAAGCTGATTAATGCGAATTTTTCTTTTGTGTTGACATCAACACTTCTCAAATCGTTTAAACTTGAAATACCTAACAAAGTATCGGGATAATGTCAATGTGGTTACAAGGTCAACTGCGGTTAGGAGACACACTTTGAGCGTATTTCGATACGTAATTACTTCAGGAAACTATGACTTCCAGTAACCGTTTATCAGAAAGGCCAATTATAGGCTACATAACATTCAAACAAATTTATTTCGATTATAAACTTTAAAGTACCAGTTACAACAAAAATGTTGTAACTGGTACTTACTTTTACATGTTTGCGGTACAGTCTTAAAAGCTAAAAAGTATTTCGCGTCACCCACAAGCAAACCCAAATTACAATACAGCTCATTGTCTTACCCCAACTAAAATGCCAACATAGGCCTACGTTAAAATGTCCTTTCTACATTGGTTTTACTACATGTTCTACTATGTTTATGTTCTACTAATTAAACGTAATTTAACGTGGAAAGTAACCGCTCACACATCATTGGCCAATTTTTAAAATATTGCGTGTTTTATTTTTTCTTGCCTTTAATCGCACTGCAGTATATAACCTGGTGAAATTTTATTTTGTATGTTATTCGCTCTGAGGATGCGCATTGCCATGGTGCGCGAAAAGTCAGTGAAGCAATAAACCATCTTGTTTGCTGTTAATTTTACTTTCAATTTCATCAGATGAACGTTGCAACTAGTGCTAGAAACAATTCACTTTACTCCAGATGCCCTCTGTGTATGAAAAAAACGTGTTAAACAATGCAGCAGCTGCAAAGTGTAGAAGTTTTAAGGTCAATTCAAACGGTAAAGCAACTGAAAAATTACTCCTCTGAAACTGATGGTTTAACAAGTAAGTGAAAGTTTTATGTGACGTCATTAAAAAAGCACATCGATATTTTTCAGTGAGTCGTGAGCGTGCTTGGTCACGCATCAAGGATACCACAAGGGTTAAAGTCGTGAGGTGAGACG
The DNA here is from genome assembly GCF_918807975.1 of Aplidium turbinatum. Classification (NCBI taxonomy): domain Eukaryota; kingdom Metazoa; phylum Chordata; class Ascidiacea; order Aplousobranchia; family Polyclinidae; genus Aplidium; species Aplidium turbinatum. Next base: position 42,173,715 of record NC_137472.1, on the reverse strand, counting down.
TTGCACGAATGCCATGGAACGTAGACAAATTTGTTTCTATCATGGTAGCTAATGAACTCAACAACCACTAGCTTGCAAATACTTCGATCAGTCTCAGCTGACATCGAAATTCTTTACAAGGAAATTCAGTTCCAACAAAACGAACCCAAGACAAAAATATTTTTGCGTCGAAACAAAACATTTAAAAGTATTCCAAACTTTAAAATATTTTAGAAATTATGGCACACGACCTTGTGAAAGCAACAATCGATTGGGCTATCCTGACGACGTCGATGTCAGACACCCTCGAAAACTTTAAGGTTGCACAATGCTATCTGCGGCCGACCACAAACGTTGTGATGAAAAGTGATGGCGCAGTGCACAAAATCAGTCACCTACTACCTTTGCCACCATCACCCTTCAGGCCTTCAAACCTGAAAACGTTGGGCAGATATCTTGCAGTAGCTCAGGTCGATTCTCAGCTCAGAGTGCAGACGTATCTTCAAGGACTTTTTATCCGTCGTCTTTGTGATAGAAAATGATTTTCGGGTGAACATGATAATAATAAAGTGAGAAAACGAGCATCCATCATCTTGTGATCATTGTTAAACCTTTGGAAAACACGATACAAGTGTACTTTGAAGAACGAATTTTCAGCGCCCTCTGCGGTCCTTGTACGTTTCGAATGCATAACGAAACGAAATAGCTTGAATTTCGAGATGAAACAAAAATCTTTGTTTAGAAATCGTCTTCGAAACGAAACAAAGACAAAAAGTTTTGCCTTGAAGCATTGTCTAGCTAGTTTGTAAGTCTAGCTAGTGCAGCCGGCAAGAATGGTTCAGCTGACCAAGAAGGAGAAACACTTCTGAGAACACTGATACTTGAAGACGAGTGTGGAAAAATGTTTAGACGTCAGGGTAATGTCAGCACGGCCATACCACTCCTTCTCTGATAATGTTCTAAAAAAATTTGTTCGGAGATAATGTTTTGCTTAGTCTGAATTTAGGAGTTGCAATGCTATACCCATTCTAAACAAGGATGCAAAAACAAAAAACAATAAAAATTAGCTTATCGACAGAGCTATCTGCAATACACAACACACGCGGTCCAAGCAAACAAGAACTAGCATCAACGATAGGCCGTTTTCTCAATGTAAATTGATTAATGATTATGACTGTGAGCAAGGCGTCTTGATAGAAATTGCATCTGGGGGAAGATCTACATATGTTTTTCAAAAAAGGAAGCACTACTAAGACTACAAATACAGAATAACACGCTGAATATGATCTTCTTAGCTCCCTTGATCCCGGACCCAGACATGATGTTCCACCTGCAGGTCTTCTCGTAAGGCCTGATTGTGTAAGAACGTCACGAAATGAACTTGGGTTGTGACAAAATACGGTGATGTTGCGGTTTAACGCAGTAAATTTCTCAAAGAGAATGATAGTACTGCTATTTTGCATTCATCAAATGCTGGCATTTGCACAACAATCTAACCTCTTAGTGTAATTTATTAAGTTAAGAATCCATTTCACTATAGTAATAGCATCTTCAGCTAGCACATGTAAAAAAAAAAATTGAAAAATATGTAAAATGAAAAATGAAGGTGGCAGAGAAGCGTTTTGCTAATCTTGTTACAGGCTGCCAACGTAGATTAAAATAAACAGTAGTTTTATTTTTGCATTCATTGTGTCAACCTACACGAAAATATTGATCATACATCACAAATTAAATTATGATAAATGCTGTAGATGTATTTTGCAAGACATACGCCAACAGCAAACATCGTATTACAAAGTAAACTGCCCAAATTTTAAATGAGTACTGTATATCGGAAAGGAAAAAAACTACTGTATAAACAATAGACTGCTATCGCCATGACTGTTTATTGCCATTCCAACCCTCTTGTCGTTATTTGGAAAAATAAAATTAAAAGTTCTTCTGCTTATTAAATTTCTCGGCTGCTTGGCGTCAGAATTAACGGCCCAGATCAGTTCATTTTTGCATTAGATTACAGTCTGCAGATGTTGAATCAAAACAAAAGGATTGATATTCTGGGTCGGTTGGTACAGTACTTCAATGTTTCCGCAATTTTATCATATTCTTGCTGCGACGCGCTTGTTACGTGATGACTGGTTTGGGGGTACGCATTACGCAATCATCACAAGTTCTTGCAAACTTAACGTTCAGCCTTTGAATGAGCCCCCATCGCTCTGTCCTTTAACCACTCGCAGACAACGATATGCTGTGCGATCCACATATTCAAACTGTCAATTATGTTCAAGTGTCACTTGTCTCGGCTGCATTCTATTCCGGACAGCCATTAACTTCACGTTCACCACATACGTCACCAAACTAAATACATCATAGTACAAACTCATTTTGACATTTTTTTTTCAACAATAAAAAAAACCAGAAAAATAACATCGATCTTGGAGCAATATGTTTTTTTATTAGAGTAACATCTATCTTTTGTGAAGAAAGGGGCGTTCTTCCCGGCTATCAGCACAACTAAGGCTGAGCAGTGTGAGCACTCACTAGTACAGCAAGCAGAAACATCTATCTTTTGGTGAAACTTGTGTGATTCTCGAACATCGCGATACAAGCAATCACAAGCAGCTATATTCAATCTATCAATTTGGCTTTTGCTGGGCATAGTATGGCATTGGGAGAGACATTATTTTACAATACCACACATAATAATAAATTGATGACAAATTAATGGAACTGAATAACATTATTAAAACAACACAACAAAGTAACGTCCATATTAAATTCAAACGTTTTCCGCAACACTACGTTCTTATTTGGAAAATAATCTAATGTACACATAAACAAAAACAACTGTATCATATACAATATTGTATAACTATGGGATAAGTTAAAATTTGCAACAGTAACAACAGAAGAAACAGATACCAAAGCTACTAAAGACTATTCTGTAACAAGGCATTCACTAGAATGTAGTCACAAGAGAAATGTAGCACTGCGAAAGATAACGAGACGAGGGGAAACAATAATTAAGACTATTTTCTGGACGTAGTTGACAAGCTAATTTTAGTGAGACTTTTTGTTCTTTCAAAATTCTGACAAAAAATGTAAGTATAAATTAAAGCAAATATAGTTATAAGGACTCCTAAAGGACCTTCTGATGATTCTCCTTTTAGGTGAAACAGGCTGTCAAGGGTTTAGAGCAGAGGTGACGAACCTGCGGCCCTTCTTGCTCAAGTTGATTTATTTTTATTCTTTACTGTTGTACTATATGTTTCGATTCTGCGTAAGATAATTTCAACTGTGTGGGTTTTATCACTTTCATCTGCCGTTTGTTACTTTTCATGAATAATAACTTGTGTCGCTTCCAAAAGATTTCATAGTAGGTTACGATTAAAAAGTTGTGCGGCCCGATAACTCATGTGTAATTGACAAAGTGGTCTGCGACCGCAAAAACTGGTTTAGAGACTCACCCCTGGTTTAGAGACTAATAACTATATTTGATTTAATTCGCTATGCTTGGCTTTTTGCTTGGCGTTGAGCACTTTTTATAGTAATAGTATTTATTGTTTAAGTAAAAATTATAAAAATAATGATGTCATTTCGCAGCCAATGTAGTCACTTGTAGTGCTTACATCACACCAAAGGAGGGTAGGGTGTGCTCAAGAAGCAAACGAAAACATGAAGCAGTTGCTTGCTACATTCAAAAAGTTATGTCGACCATGTGTAGTTTTGTAACCGCACAAAGTGGTTGGAAATGTAAGGCAGTTAAACAGGCTTTGGCACTAATTTAAACAGTTCAAGAATCGATACGTTAAAAAAGACTTCACGAAACATGACTTGGAAACCGAGCCCAAAAACGACTTGCTTCCAAGCGACCGATCATGAGTTATGAGTTGACAGCATGTTGCTGTCACACAGTACATAGTCGCAATGGTGTGTTTGATAGTTCAAGAAAGCCTACTGTCCTAAAGCAGAGGTGGTCGACTTGTTACGGTCCATTAAAATGGTCTTTGTACCCAGTGGCAAACAAAAAAAATTACACAAAAAGACAACTTTAACTATTCAATGTGTATTTGCAAGGTCGGATTAATGTTGACTGGCACATCATTGTGTATAGTTGAAATCGTTCTCCCCTTTCCTAAGCCTATCGTCCACTTGCTTGTACAAAACTTGTGTAATCATATATATAACATCCGAGGTTGGGTATAACATCCGAGGTTTGGTTGGGATTTGAACTTAAGAATCGCGTTTATAAAGCGTAAGCGTGATTAACGCTGAAGTAAACTCAATCGATTGTTGGCTTGCTATAAAGCAGTGGTTCCCAACCTGGGGGTAAATTACCCCCGGGGGGTAATTTGCCTGTTTTTTGGGGGGTAACGAGACCCGATTTAGAAGCAGTGAAGCAAGTGAAGATTGTAAACTTTATAAAAGCGAAGGAATTGAACAGCCGTCTTTTCAAGGAACTGTGCAAGAAGATGGAAGAAAGATACGAAGCATTACTGTACCAGTACCACACAGATCGCCTTACCGATTACTGTACCACAAGTACGATGACTGTCTCATGGCAAAGTGATAACCCGTTTGATCGAACTTCGTGAGGCTGCTCATGTTCTTAGATAAAAAAGAAGTCCGACTTGGCTGAATACTTCTCTAACCAACAGTGGATTTCCCAGCTGTGCTATCTGGCTGATATCTTTGGTGAATTGAACAAAGGCAATCTTTTAATTCAAGGCAAGAATGTAGCTAATTGTGATCGACACCAAAGTAACCGTAGCAGCATTTATCTCAAAGATTAAATTGTGGAACAAGCGAGTTGGAAGAGGCACAGTTTCACACGCTTGACATGTAGCCTACCTCGAAGGCAATGGACTTGATTTGACAGCGGCGTTGAAGGAGGACATTGCTGACCACTTAGGCCAGCTAGCCAAGAAGATGGACAACTACTTTCCGAATTTGGACACGGCTAGTCTCCAATGGTGCACTAAGCCCTTCACATGTGATGACAGTCAGGTGGATGATGACGACTTTCCGACTAAAGAAGAATTTATCACTCTCCGAATGAACGAGGAGTTGAAACTTGATTTCAAGGGGGAAAGGTTGGAACCCTTCTGGTTTAGCAGATTCCAGGACACACCAACATTGAATGAAGACAAAGAAGCGCAATCACCTGGATGTCGAAAGCGACGCAAGAATCGCCCTCAGTACCACAAAGCCCAGGGTCACAAAGCTGGCGGCTGAAGTCCAGGCCTAACCTTCCCATTGAATGTTTACCACGCATTTTTATCTTGTATTCAGTATTGTATTGCATTTTGATTGTCATAGTTAGCCCTTTGAAACACATAGCAAATCCCTGATAGCAATAAACACTTTTGTTTTTGAAAATTGATCGTGGGGGTAATTGGCTCACTTCAGGGTGGAGATTAGGGTAACAGCCAAAAAAAAGGTTGGGAACCACTGCTATAGAGATTTAAAATGAAATGGTAAAAAAATTGCAATAGCGATGGAACAACCGCCGGCTCAGGGCGAGAGATGATAGCAGCTCCGGCCCGAAGATGTGTGTGGCTGTGATCAAGTTCATGACCTTAGGTAAATCTAGTCTTATGTATCATTGTGGTACTGTGGTAATGTACAACTACACTTATTGGCTGTAACATTGGTCTTAAACGTACGTGTTGATTGAAAGTGGGATTGAGGAAATCAATCAAAAATCTTCAATATCTTAAAAACGATACTACATCAGGTGGACAGAAAACATATCCAAACACAAAAGTCTACTCTTAAATGGACCACCTTTCAAAGGACCGTAAGCATTGCCATAAAGCGCCTTCTTTTATGTGCCTGTTAATCGCTTCACTGCTTGACAAGAAAGGTGTACCAACAACTAGCGCGGTTGAGAGGATAATTTTGGCCTGGTACCAATGAGATTCTCAGGCCCCAAATTCAGACACTTCTAAGGAAAACAAACCATATCCAACGAACACGAAGTCGTTTTAAGCTCCCAAGCCATCTGGAATGGTAACAGACTCCTAAAATCATCCTGTGTCCAAACCTGCCTGTCAACGCTACTGCCAACAACCGCTTGGTTAAAACAATGATTATATGAAGCAGATATCAACAAAAGCCGGAAGCTCATTTTCTCACCGGAACAACCTGTTTCCGGCCCTCGCCAAACTGTTGCCTCCGGTGCACCACTAAATTTCAATGTGTAATTGTCGGAAGTCTGACATGGAAAACTTCTTACTACCCTTTTGTGTAGCCCTTGTTCTCACATCTCCAAATCGAGTGTGAGTAGAACCAACTTTCCGCTGTTTTGTTTCTTTCGAGCACGCATTGTCGTTACCTGTTACCCTTTCTTGATCACATAAGTTTTTATTGGACGTAATAAAGTTTGCGTCATTGACGACGTAGCTTGATAAAATTTAATATTCACACGCACTGCTGGTCGTTGAGTCTATTTTGTATTAGGTAATATGTAGCGTAGCTGCTAAATGCACTTTAATTGTCAATTTGACCTAAAAATCAACCGTAAGGTTATTTGGTGATGCCGATCGTTTCTGCAATATACAGTACTGTATATACAGTTGTTTTTTTTCTTTTGTATGTGTATTCATTTTTGTCGAGGACTTGCAAGGTAAACAAAACATCTCTCTCATAGATAACAAATGATACGTTTCGCTAAGATTGGATATAGAAAAACAGAATTCCCTGACAGAGCTTGCCTTGCTGACACGTTGAGAGTGCCTGGACCAGATTATTATAAAATCCTGACGTGATAGCCAAATAATTCTAATTTCAGATTCGAGCACAGCGCACCAAATTTACTTGGAAATTATCGTTAGTTTGTCCTGTAAAACTTTTCTTGTAGACCAGTGTAATCGATCCGAATTCGTTGATTACAGACGCAAATGAGTTTCTGTTATTTGCTCAATATGATTGGGAAATGAGCACCCTTAAGCTAAAACGTTCTACCACAGCAATAAAATACCATAAAAACGTTGAGATGTTCACACGCCTGCAGGTAATGAATATCGTAGCAACATGTAATGAAAACATCCTCTCACCTTTCCCATACAGGTCGAAAACAATCTGGCGCACAGAAGCTCCAGTCCTTCCATTGACGACAGCAACGTTCATTCCCCGATCCACGTTGTTCAGTGAATTTTTCATAACTCTGTACACAGGATGACGTATGCAAGCATCGTTGTTAAACATTGTAAATTATCACTGTTATTATCAGCACTGACATGACATGAAACAAGCTCTGATCATTTTGGTGGGAAATGTAGACCTAACTAAGACTGATGGAACATGAAACAAACATTTTTGCGAAAACTTAAGTGTCAAGTGTAAATTATTTGAAATGAAAACTACAGTGCATAAAAAAATGAGATTTTTCATCAGCACAGATTTTTTTTGCCAAAAAAATGTACAATTTTTAGCTGGTACTGTATTTGAATTTGGCTGGGTATGATTCTTTTGCACAGAAAGCATTGTGTAACCCAGGGGTCACCAACTGGCGGCCCGCCACGCTGTTATGTGCGGCCCGCGGAAGGTATCAGCGCACAAGTATAACTAAAAATACTTTTTTGAGGAGTTAACAGCATGAAGGCAAAAAATACTTTCCGGGAAGCATATTTTCGCTTAGCTTACGATTCCACCAACCGACCAATCAGATTGTTGTTCTAGGAGGGGTCGCTTAAAGTTATGCCAATGCGATGTCCAGCCACACTGTCCCAGTGGTTGATTAAAACGTCTGTTTTCGAATTTCGAAAATGTCTGTAAGCATGGGGTTGCTTATTTTAAGTTTGTAAATGTCATGTAAACACTAGTGTGCGTTTCACCGTTATTGGGTTTCACGAGCAGTGTTCCTTTATGCAAGTTTTTGTTGGCAAAATTGGTCGGTGTCACGGTGTGCCAACTCAACTTATAATAAATTGGAAAAATATTATATATAAATTTTAAGACTTTTTCTGGTTGTATTATGAAAATATTTAGCTTAATACTGCAAAATGTTGTTAATCAACGATTCTTGCCATGCTAATAAGCACGGCAATTGACAGTTGTCTAATAGTCAAAGAAAGACGGTTTCGAAGACTCTAAGAAAAAAATGAACAACAACCTCATTGTTTTTTTAGAGGTAACACTTTTCATGAGTTAGCCTACCATATAGAAACGTTTTTCCGGTGATTTCCACAAGCGTTTGTTTAATGGTGCCTGGTTTCTTTCTCCTTGTTATTGGAGCATATTTTTCGCTGATATGTTTGCAGGTCACTATTGTTGCCTGTATTGCGATGTGTCAAACATTTCCATGTTTACTGAAACTGTTAATGGTAAGATATCTTTTGTGAAGCGAAGTGACAACACCACTCTTAATTGCTTGGCGATGAATATTCTGATGAAACCGCTCGCCTTGCTATAAGTGCGCAAAGCAAGTGGCCTCCTTTATTAGGCATTGTTAAAGAAGTCAAAAGTGTTGTTAAAGAAGCTTGGCCTGGTAGTACCGTTGTTCGATTAATTTTGTTGCTGCGGTATTCTAAGATAAATATTAACAACATGTAACGCTGGATACTGGGTACGAAATGCGTTCTTTTCTAGCATAAGAATCAACCTATAATACATAAGATTTTATTAGTGCGGCCCGCCACAGCTCTCATAAGTGCCAAAGTGGCCCGCATGCAAAAAAAGGTCGGTGACCCCTGGTGTAACCCATTCAATTTTAAAATAAAAATTTAGCGAGAAAACCTTTGGATAATTGTTTGAATAGTCAATTGGTGATGTCAAAGTCATCCACCCTGCGTGTAACATCTGGTCAATAAAAACAGCTTGGCTTGTCATCGGCAATTAGGTAAATATTGCCATTTGCCAATATTTGCTTCTCTAGTTTTTTTTTACAATTGAAATATACCACAGACAGTTAGCTTCATGTAAGAACATTTCGTGCTGTTGTGCTATTATTAGTCGGTATGTCTACTCTTCAAGCAGAGTTGATCTCTAAGTGGTCAAAACTGGTTTTGACCACTAAGCAGTTTAAACCTGGTTTTAACCGGTCAAAACCCAGAAAATTATTTTTATGTAGTGAATGGTCGGCTACCTGGGCTATTTAGGAAATATAAAAACAGTTGTGAGTTGTGACCATTTTGATATGCAGGCCTCGAAATAGCTGGCGGCCATGGCCGCCTGAACTGTCATTAATGGCCGCCAATACCGACCTGTCAAACAGCCACAGATGGTGCTGTTTGCTGCCTGTAGAATTCGTACAAAAGATTATATTTATCTTGGATTTTTCTCTTGTTTCAGCGCAGCCAAAAATAAGACATCAAACAGCGTTAAGACTACTACCTTAATTACATGTCGTGCTACGTCTTATGTGCTACGCAACGGGAGGGCAAATGTTGCGCAAATTTTATGGCAAAAGTTTTTCATAAAAAAAAAAATTGTTGGAATAAATTCTTGTACTTCAGTTGGCTGTGCAAATGGTTTATCTTTCTACCAAGCATTTTTTGGTTCATCAGAAACTTATTTTTAGAATTTGAATTTTCTCAATAATTAAAATAACCAACTGATTGAAATATCAAAAATAAACAGAGAAATTGAATATTTTTTGTTCCAAATCCAGTATTTAGGTTATTGTTGATCAAAACAAAATATAGTTGAACATCATTACTAAACATGGAGGGTAATATTTTTAATTCAATTGAAAAGCAACTTGATTCATACACTAAAGGTGTTTTGACCCGGAATGGCCCGTTTCGGTGAGTTCGATTCGGTGAGTCCAATCCCTATTCAGTGATTTTTTCAATTTTTTTTTTTAAATTATTGGGTACCGTAGCCTAATTATCATTGCCGTTTTAGGGTTAGGAGTTAGAGGTTAGGAACTCACCGAATAGTAGCAGACCCTTTTGTTTTGACCAGTAATAGGTGGTCAAAACTGCCCGGTTTAAACCAGGTTTTAACCGGGCAGGTTTTAACCAGGTTTTAACCACGGTTTAAACCGATCAACCCTGTCTTCAAGTGTGATCGCTACATGCCCTACTCAATAAAACACACTTGAATCAGTTGTGATGCCAACATACTGTGACAACAAACCAAGCTAGCAAAGTTGGTCTTTTTTGCGTGCCAATCTAATCCATGCCTAAGTGATTTCGCCAAGTTTTATGTTCCGTTAGAGAACTTTTTTTCTCGTAACCTGCAGTTACAAAATGATTTGTGTATGGTGGTGAAAACATAGCAATAGTTAGTTAACATGCATAACTTAACAAGCTAACAATGCATGACTGCTAAAATTCACAAAAATGTATGCAATGCATATAAATTAGCGTTCGTATCTTTATGTAAATAATACAGTATGAGCACAATCAAAAATTCTCAACACATACATGGAACCATTGAAGCAAATACTTGGTCCAATCACGTTAGCAGCTCCAGTGATGACTTTGAAGCTAAATTCTTCAGCAGTGCATTGTGTCGATACAAAACAAGGATTCTTATTCATTTTCTTTATACCTAATAAAAAAGAATGCATGCTTTAGTCGATGTGAATTACATCAATTCAGCTGAGAAGCTGCAAACATAATCAAGCCAATCAAAAGCGATGAGTTTAGTTTCCTATTTCTTGTTGAAGATTTCAGGTATGACAAAGAAAGTTCACTGGCATATTGAATTGAAAAATTGGGCAGTTAAAATTCAATAGCGGCCCTTATTATTACCTAGTAGTGAGCCTACAATTCCTACATCCAATATCTCGATACACAAGAAGCTTGTGCCATGCGTGATGTAAATATCAAAACAGTTTTGGACACGTAGGGCCTATGTAAAAGCAGTTTAATTACAAAAAGCTTACTTGATATTCTACCCAACCAAATGCAAAAAAAAATCCACTTGACCAATCAAATTGAATGAAATGACCAAAAGCAAACAATTCCGTTTGACAGATGTTTGCATTTTTAGTCCTATTACTTTATATTGATGTTCAGAAGATAAAATCATTTGATTTGTATTGTTAAGCATATTTGTTCTCATTTATTATAATGTAAATATGCCAATTTTGGTGTGTTGTGGTGATGAGCCATGTGAACAGGCAGCTATCAAATTGTTTTTGGCGTCAAGTCGTGTGTCGTCTTAAATGTGGAATTGATATTGAGCATCGAAATAGGTAGATCCACATCCCACTTTATTATTGAACATATGCAGTTGGAGCTGTGAAGGCACCAATGGACACATAACTGAAGAAAACAATCGCTCTACACTCTACAGCCTACAATTTATGCTCTTGAAGTTTATTACACCTAGTTGCAAAAGTATATGTCTTTGTGCATAAAAACGACTAATCAAAACGATTTGAGGATTGCTTTGGCTTGGGAAACATGAGTTTCATACTTTCATCATCCATTTTTAACCTCTCGTCAACAATTAAAAGCACTAACAGCAATGTACCATACTTTTCTGAACAGCAACACAGTTAAGTGTGGAAAAAATATACGTTATCTTTAGGCTGCAGCATTCGATATACCGTACAAGGCGTACATTAGGGTGAGGCTGGTGCCCCTTAAAAATTAAAAACTTGAGCTAGTCATTCGGCCCTTTGTACATATGTTCTACAGCCTCTCTACAATCACTATTTAAAAAAAAGGATGTAAAAAATTAGCATTTAAGGGTGCCAGTTTTGATCTAAAAATTTGAAAAAAATGTTATTTTTGTTAAAAAAACCCACATAAAGTGCGTTTCTAATACAATCAAAAATTTGTTTTGCCAAAAGGAACTTTATTGTCAGTACCATTTTTCACAGTTTGATGTTGTTGAAAAGACCCAAGGATAAAATAGGAATGATTTATGAAGTCAATTTTAGTCGTTTTCTTTGGTTAGAGAAAGAGATTTGGTTCTGCTCATGTTCCACAACTTGCAGCACGTTTTGAAAGTTTTCTTCCAGCCTATATCCACTGATAAAATCACTTGTGAGCTTAACACCTCTTTTTGAACAATCGTTGGTAACCAGCAGAGATTTGATAACATATTTGGCATTAAAAAAATTGATATCCGTTTTAAGACCGTTTTCCACGAGCAGACGGGCTTATACAAAAACTCTGTGTTAATGTTCAGCAATTCAAAGAAAGACCAAGAGTCTCGTTCGAACCAATCCTTGTATGTAATTGAGTAGGTGAAAGTGCAAATATCAGGAAACTGTGGTTTTCCAAACCCAGTGCTGTATCTTTTTAAGGGTTTTGATGCTTTCTCAAAAGACAGCAGTTCTGTAGCTTTGCTTGTCATTTTCATTTGCTTTGTCACTGAACAAGATCACAGGAAAGATTCTGCTGTCAGATACTAAAGATGTTTTTTGAAAGCAAATAAAGCTGACTCTGCAATTTCTTCATCAATTTCTTTAACATGAAAAAACACAACAAATTTTACAAAACGTTGAATTTTCTACAGTTGTTTTGGGGTACATCTGGCTTCATGCATTGCCCCACAGCTCAAGAACCTGGACTTTTTGTGTACATCGGAGATGTCTGCTTGTAGGTAGAAGGCTGTGAGCTCAATTAACTCTTTGTAATCATCTCTTGGTGTTTTCTTGGAATGTGAGATAGCTTTCATTACTATCATCAGCTCTTATTTGTACTGTATATATCAAGTTCAGGGTGAGCACTGAGCATCATCGATATACGAAAATGAAATTTTGTCTAAACCACTATACGACTAGTCGTTGAAGTTTTCTTTGAATCTTTAAAATATCATAACATCAGGAGATTTTGATGATTCTATTCGCAGGTTATTAAACACCCGGCAGACAATTTATTCACCTGCGTTATGTCTGCATTCATGCCACAATAACGATTTATTTAACTTATTTTGGATGGCAATACAGCTAGCTGTGATGTGGCCAGTATTGGAGCTGGTGGTATCAAACACCATAGCTCCAACCGATGCTTTGCAGTTCCAATCATCAAGTAGCTTTTCTGTTGCAGTACTGATCAATTCTCCCATAGGTTCTGATGAGCTAGCAGGCGACTTAGGCATTCCTAGTAGTTTAACGCCACTCGGACCAGAAACAAGGACAGGTAGCAGCCTTTCATCAATGACCTTTAAATTGAGGCTGGACATCAGCTTTCTATCCCAATGTAGGGATCTAGTCCCAGGTAACGGAGGTTGCCACTTTTCTTTAATGGCACTGGCAGTTTCTTTAGCTGTTTTGGTGCGATACCTCAGTGCCTGTGTAGTGTGTATAATTAAGGTTCACCTTTGATATCTCCACCACACGCAGTGATAAATTCCCTTATCATTATGGAAGCGGCCACAGGGCTAATTTTGTTCCTCAAACAACACCCAACTATCGAAGGGTATTTGAGGACATCATAAGGCACCCAAATCGTTGTGCCATCTTTGACGATGACACCTTTTGTAAGATGTTGGCAAAATAGCTTCAGTTTCAGAGACATTATCAGATGAAAAGTCTGCTGTTTCATCAAGTGTTGTGTCTATGAATTGTCTAACTTTTTCCAGTTTTCTTCCTTTTTAGCTAATTCTACAGAGTGCTGCTCGGTTCTATTTTTGTTTTTTCTATTGTTACCATGTCTCGACCTGCAAATGTGGCAATCCTGTTTGTCATCATACTTTCTAAAAATTTGACATCTTCTTCCTCCTTAAGCAACTTGAACATGTTTTTAAGCCAAATTGGCAAAGTTTTGCTTAAAACATTCTGAAAATTTATTATTGCTGTATTGTGATCACGATCAGTGGCATTTATCTTTTGCAACTTTTTTAAATCTTAGTCGTAAAAATTAACAATTTTTCCATCCATCTTCTTTTGGGTAATTGCGTTTATGTTTGCAAGTGAATATGATCTAACCATTTGATTAGCAACTTTTTTGACAGCTTCTCTTTTATTTCATGTTCCACCTGGATGCAATGCTTGTATTTCATCAGTGAAAGCAATACACCACTGCACTGCATGCACTTCTGTACATAGTTCATAGTATCGCCATAGTACATAGTTCCATGCTCTATGTTTCTGTAGGCTGAACTGAAATGAATTGAGAACCTACAGCAAATCGTTGACCACATTAGTACATTAGCCTTATATATAGCGTATGTTGCTGCCTTGTTGTTCTGCCATGCTGATGGCAGATAGCCTCCCTCAAAGCAATGCCTCCAATTCACATGTATTTACAAGCGGTATGACCATTACCTCACCTTGATCAATTGATCATATTCATGGCCTGTTGAGTAGATCCAAAATTGACTTAACATTGCTAAAAATGGCAATTTCTTTAGATTTTGCTATACGAAGCTGGAGGGTATGCACAGCACACCACTGCAGGAATTTGAACATGAAACTGGCACCCCAAGGGGTCAACCAATTTTTCTGAAACTTTGGATTTTTACTATTTATATGATATAGAACATTTGTTGAAAGGGCCAGAAAAATTGGGAGTCATAGGGGCATCAGCCTCACCCTAGCGTACATATCAGAGGGACAGAGGCAAATAAGAAGTTAGTCAAAACTGGATAAAACAGTGATATACCAGTGAAAAAGAAGTGTGAGAAAGCATACCGTATTTAAAAAGTATTAACCATTTCTCGGCCATGTAGTAAGAAAGCAAAAACTGGAGCATCTCTCTTTAACTGGTAAAATTTTTGGAAAGCGGGCACCTGGCAGACAAAGACAAACACATCTGGAACAATTTAACGACAAGACAGAAACAATCATCCATGCAACATATAATAGGAACATTTGGTCTAATTATTCATCTGAGGCCGTCGATGCCTGGTTCAGGCAAGGCAATTGAAGAAGAAGAACCAAAAAAAGGAAAAAATATTTTAAAAAAATACTAACCAATTGTAACCAAATCTCAAAAACAAACAGTTTTAACAGGTCCACTGTAACCTTGACAGATTGTAAGCTATATTCATACAATTAAAATATGATGTTACAAAATTAAGCTTAGGCCTGGTTTAAAACTATTCACACATCAACATAAGTATGAGGAATGTTGAAAAGCTTATTCACAAAATGCATCCACATGACTTTACTTTTCAACATTTTTACTATTCATTTTATTTTCAATATTCAAAAAGTTCAAAAATAATCAATATTCAAAAAGTTTATTAAATATGTTCAAAAGCATTCCTGGCGTAAAATGTGCTTGACACTAGCGTGCTTGACATTTTTTTTTTCAATTTGCAACGTACGGTACCATTCAGTTTACACAAAACGTATAATTCCACTGAAATTGACAATGCAAAGTGTTAGACATAGCCTGAAGAAACCAAATGCTTGCTTTCCTTTTGAAAGTGAACTTCAATAAGTGTAATTTACGAACTTGGTTGAAATAGCAATTGCTCATTGTCCCAAAGTTTGTCTGCTGCTTCAATTTTTTCCTGATCGATGAGTGCATCTGGATCCTCAACGTTTACTTTACTATCTGTAACAAGACAAAACAAGTTAAAAAGTTTCTTAAATGCAGAAACTAAAATATTTATTCGGTAAATATTACAGAAAAGGTAAACAAACACAGGCAAATACATACACTAACTTTACTTTAAGTGTTACCTCAGTCGGGTATTCTTCCTTTCAATTAGTGTACTGTATATCATATATAATATAATATGAGCTTTTTAAATCATTAATTATGCTACAAAGTGACCTCACAGCATGCGATAGTTTACAACAAGACATTGATTCAAACAATTTCATAACGTTCAAATAATTTCATAACAAACCAATGCAAAATGGATACTTTATAATCATATGTATAATTGCATATCTACTAGATTAATTAGCACTAATACAGGGTCCATGTCTTTTAGGTGCAGACAGTTAGGTGCCTGCCAAATAGGTGAGTGCACTGTGGCATCAGGACATTCAAGTGCGGCGCCCAGTCAATAAGATTTTAGTCGAGGTGTTGAATTACACTTATAATCATTTTGTCAAATTATATGGAATGCCCCTTCCCTCAGTAACAAAACTCTGCGTATGCCACTAAACATACCCTCAAAAACAAGTTCACTGGATTGAGTTAGTCAATTACATTAGGGTAATAACTAATCTTCAACAACATTATATATATGTATACAATATAACTTGCTGGTTATAGTTAGCAAATAGTTTTTTTTTTTTCATTTTAATTTGAAAAGCATTTTGAATACCCACCCCTCCTGAGAAAGTCCTGTGTACACCACTGTCTGCAGCATTACCATCAAGCACCTACTAAAATAAACTTTACTGGGAATCACACCTAAATGACTGGGCACGACAATGCATTCCACCTAAATATCCTAATAGCACAGTGTGCGCACTTATTTGGCAGGCATCTAACTGTCTGTGCACACCTAAAAGACATGCTCCACTAATAGGTGAACTGTTGAAACTTTAAATAGCAATACCATAGTTTTAAATAAACAGATTCAGATTCTCAGAAACTTACCTAGTGGTTTTTCAGAATTTTTCACTGTTGTTTTTACAGTCAAGCGACCAAAAAGCTCAGCATAAAGTTGAAACGTGTACCAACCAAGAAAGGCAATCACCAATACAAGCAAAACACGAATCAAAGCTGTAAACAAAAATGTGAGGTTACAAATTTATAGATACAGAATACCATTGTGTGTCATATTATGCTTAATTGATTCATTGTATTGACTGCAAAAGGCAAAATATGCGATAGGCCAACAGAACATCAACACTCAACAACAAAGCTGTGGAAGCTAATCAGTGAAATGATTATGTATATATCGTTGAGGTAAAACCAAACTGGGTTATGTCCACTTTTAGTTTTATTGCCGTGTCTCGGTTTTTGAGCGTAGTTCTTTCCAGCACTCCAGGTTTGCAAAACAAAGTTGTAAGTATTGTGGCACTTACATGGTTGTAAGTATTGTGGTACTGGTTGGTTTGATCCATTTGAGATATCAAAAACATTCAAACAATTTTTTTGCGGTTATCTCAGTTTGATGATTTTGGACACAACTCCATTTGGTTTTACGCCAACGATATAACGGGTCTGCTACTATTCGGCTAGTCCGATTCGGCAAGTCCGATTCGGCTAGTTCTCTATTCGGCTAGTCTGATTCGGCTAGTCCGATTCGACTAGTTCCCTATTCGGCTACAGTTTTGAATTGTATTTTGTATTTTATTCCACAATATCGTTTCTTTTGCATTCCAACAAAGAAAAATAAATTGAAATGAAATTTAGCGCAAAATATTTGAACTATTAAATTGAAATGTTTGCTCACATAAAATCGACATGTATCCTATGTCACCGTCTGTATGCAAACTTAGAATATGTTAGAATCCTCAACTATTACAAAATTCCAAATCCAACGACGCCTTCTGTTTATTTAGAGAATGTTGTATTTTATTCCACAATATCATTTCTTTTATGGTTGAATTTATCGAAGCTTTAGATGAGTGGGGTTTAGACCTAACCACTGTAGCCAAATAGAAAACTAGCCTAATCGGACTAGCCGAAATGGGCCATTCCAATATATAACAAGATGCTATTAAGTGGTTGTGTCTACAGAATTATAGAATATGAACCAGACTAGTTAAATCTATTTACTTAGAGTAGGATGAATAAAAATTAAACTAAAGTTAACTTACCAGTACTTCGAAGAGCCATTTAGAAAATAGCACAATCAATTCTATTTCACGTTATACCGTATTATTACTAATTAAAAAAGTAAAGCATTTCTAAAACACATTACAACATTGTAATCTTTCTCAAGGAAAAAAACTTTTTTTGTAGCCTATAGTTGTTGAGGACAATTTTACGTTGCTAGAGATGTAGTCACTTCCACGTAAAATTATTTTGTTGTGAGAAATATTGTTTGTGATGTGTTTGGTACAAAACCCAAACTTTAATAGTACTTTTAACAATGTATTACAGTATCATGTTTTTTCTACTTTTGCTCCATAATTAAGTTATAAACTTAGTTTTTAAAATTTTCTGTCAGCTTTTTACTTGTTAAAGGTGACCCTTCAACTTGATCAATGACCCTTCAACTTAGGCCATCTTTTCACTGTCTCTTTTTTGTTCAGTAGTAATCATTGATTAGCAGTGATGTACGCGCATACAAAAAATATCGACGCTGCCAGCGTAAACGCAAACATTCGAAAAAACATACGCCGTATGCGTCAACGCAACTTGTGAAAAAAGTTGGCGGCGTCAGCGCATACACTAGCATAAACTAATTTTGTTTGCTTGGTGCCAAACATTCACACGGTATAAACCACTCGAAACCAACAAGTTTTATTTTGAATTTCCACGAAGAAACACAAGCATCTGAAAGTGTTCATCTGACATTTTGCTGTGTTTTGGTTCCAATATGTCTTTGCCCATTGAAAACATTCTTTCAACTGCAGCACTGGAAGGTATTGGCGTGTTGTAGAGAAAAAAAATACATTAAAAAGTATGCGTTGACGCTATGTGCAAAAAATGTGGCCGCAAGCGTTAGCGCAAACAAAAAGTCTACGCCGCAGGTATGCGGCGTAGACTTTTTGTTGTAATATTAAATATTAAATATTGTAATATTAAATATTACAACTGTAATTATTAATTATTATTACAACTGTAATTATTATAGGCAGATTAAATTACAGTTGTAATATTTAATATCTTTTCAGAATTATCGATTCTTTACTGGTTGCATGTTTTTTCAGGCCTTCTGATGATCCGTTAGGTGAAACAATTTGTAAAGGCTTCAGATAGTAACAACTATATTTGATAGAATATATATTATATAGAAAAAGTAAACAAAAAAGGTTGAAAGATAGCAACAAGTTATAGCCGTGCAAGAAAAGGAACTCTAGAATACCATAGACAGATCACAGACAATGACTTCAGGTTTAAAATTTTATTTTATTAACAACAACCCTCTGCAGTCAATGATAAAGAGGTGCAACCTAGTTCGTACCCTGAACAGTTCGTAAGCTCAGTTCGTACCCTGAAAAGATCGAGAGAAAAATTTTAAAAAAGCCGAAGTCCCTCATCGCAGTTTAATAGCACAAAGCCAAAGTCGCTGATTGGAGTTTCCGCAAACAACTAGAGGGTTAGCGGAAACTGCGTAAAAATATTTGCGGAAACTGCGATCAGTGAAGGTTAGAGAGCATAGATTACTCGATGGTTAGAGTTAGGGTAAGCGGAAACTGCGGTTAGCGGAAACTGCGGAAAAAGGTTTGCGAAAACTGCGATCAGCGAGGGTTAGAGCATAGATTAAATTTCCTTTCCAGGGGTGGCAAGCTCGTGGTGGGGCAGACGAAGGAAACGCGAGCAGAATGGTTTAAAAATGGGGTAAATGTCTTACGTATTTAAAAATAAATAGAGATTTTTAACGTTTATAGACGCCTTCAATTAGGCGTCTATAAAAATATTTTCCAGAAATATTTTTCGGAATTTTATTTTTGAATCGTGTTCAGAATTAAATTTCCTTTCCAGGGGTGGCAAGCTCGTGGTGAGGCAGACGAAGGAAACGCGAGCAGAATGGTTTAAAAATGGGGTAAATGTCTTACGTATTTAAAAATAAATAGAGATTTTTAACGTTTATAGACGCCTTCAATTAGGCGTCTATAAAAATATTTTCCCGAAATATTTTTCGGAATTTTATTTTTGAATCGTGTTCAGAATTAATTTTCCTTTCCAGGGGTGGCAAGCTCGTGGTGGGGCAGACGAAGGAAACGCGAGCAGAATGGTTTAAAAATGGGGTAAATGTCTTACGTATTTAAAAATAAATAGAGATTTTAACGTTTATAGACGCCTTCAATTAGGCGTTTATAAAAATATTTTCCCGAAATATTTTTTGGAATTTTATTTTTGAATCGTGTTCAGAATTAAATTTCCTTTCCAGGGGTGGCAAGCTCGTGGTGGGGCAGACGAAGGAAACGCGAGCAGAATGGTTTAAAAATGGGGTAAATGTCTTAAGTATTTAAAAATAAATAGAGATTTTAACGTTTATAGACGCCTTCAATTAGGCGTTTATAAAAAATATTTTCCCGAAATATTTTTCGGAATTTTATTTTTGAATCGTGTTCAGAATTAAATTTCCTTTCCAGGGGTGGCAAGCTCGTGGTGGGGCAGACGAAGGAAACGCGAGCAGAATGGTTTAAAAATGGGGTAAATGTCTTACGTATTTAAAAATAAATAGAGATTTTAACGTTTATAGACGCCTTCAATTAGGCGTCTATAACAATATTTTCCCGAAATATTTTTCGGAACTTTATTTTTGAATCGTGTTCAGAATTAAATTTCCTTTCCAGGGGTGGCAAGCTCGTGGTGGGGCAGACGAAGGAAACGCGAGCAGAATGGTTTAAAAATGGGGTAAATGTCTTACGTATTTAAAAATAAATAGAGATTTTAACGTTTATAGACGCCTTCAATTAGGCGTCTATAAAAATATTTTCTCGAAGTATTTTTCGGAATTTTATTTTTGAATCGTGTTCAGAATTAAATTTCCTTTGCAGGGTTGGCAAGCTCGTGGTGGGGCAGACGAAGGAAACGCGAGCAGAATGGTTTAAAAATGGGGTAAATGTCTTACGTATTTAAAAATAAATAGAGATTTTAACGTTTATAGACGCCTTCAATTAGGCGTCTATAAAAATATTTTCCCGAAATATTTTTCGGAATTTTATTTTTGAATCGTGTTCAGAATTAAATTTCCTTTTCGGTGGTGGTAAGCTCGTGGTGGGGCAGACGAAGGAAACGCGAGCAGAATGGTTTAAAAATGGGGTAAATGTCTTACGTATTTAAAAATAAATAGAGATTTTAACGTTTATAGGGACGCCTTCAATTAAGCTTCTTATAGCAGCAGTTGAATCTCTAAGTAGCGGCGATACAAAATTTTGCAATGGCCATGCTAACATGTATTGCAAGCACTCGCGTTGTTGTGAATGCTCAGTAATTGGGACCATTCGTATATTTTTGTACGTTGATAAAGTTGAAATAGTCGTAAGTGTGAAGGGGAAGCGTAGCCATGAATCGCATTGCGTTAAACGAAGGCCGGTCGCAGGAGAACAACGTAAATTACTTATGGAACAATTACAATGTAAACATCCTAGCGAAGTTGGCAGAATGTTGGTAGATGACTTAACTGAAGATGAACTATTTTACGGAGCGTATAACTTTGCTCCTGCCTAGTCTGTTTTGAGAAATATAAAAAGTGAAGGTAAGCTTTGCAATAGATACTCAAAAAATTGGATGTAAAACATCCTCGGACTGGAAAAGCTTCTTCAGAACTTAATCCTGGCAGTTTCGCATACTTGTAGACTAAAGGGTTTAAATCACTGACGCAGGCCCGGTCACCGAGATTGACAGAGTGAAGTTTCCAATTGTTGAAGCCTTGTTGCCGGGAAATTATTCCATCTATTAGATGCCGCTAAATGGAGAGCAGTCCTTAACGTGCGTTGCTCAAGAGCATGCCCTGAGAGTCGAACTAGTGCAGCTTGATCTTGAAGCTTCTTCGTTCCAGAAGTGAAGCGCTAACCAATTGAACTATCGGGACGGACATCATCAATGACTGTAACATCTTCAAGCCACCTAACGAAGTGGAAGGTCTGCGTGTCATGAATGATGAAATCAAAGACTGGCTGCTCTCTAGTAGCCTTCCAGTGTAGTCCGGGAACATCGTGAATCTGGGGCGGTAAAAGAATAGACTCTCGGGCCCAGAGGCTCACACGACGACGACGATTGGGAAAGGACATTTTAAAGCCCAAAAGGGCAGGCCTGAGTGACGAGCACTTTGAAATGCTCGTATTTCTCAAAGGAAATAAACATATAAGCCACTGAGTATTTTTTTTAAATAAAACCTTGTTGGTTTTGTAGGCCTACTTGTGCTGTTATGTTATAGCATGGGTGGCTCTAACACAATATATCAAACATTGCGGTTAAACTGGACTGCATGCAGAGTTGGCCAGGTGCAGAATTTTAGGTTTAGATTTGTGAGTAACTGAAAGTAACTAGTAACTGTAACTAGTAACGGTAACTAGTTACTTTTTAAAATCGGTAACTGTAACAGTAACTCAGTTACTATTTTGGCCAAGTAACTGTAACTGTAACTCAGTTACTTTTGAAAGTAACTTTGCCCACCTTTGGTGATGACAAACGGATAAATAATTTTTGGACTGCTATAAAAAAAGATTTCAGGTACATGAAGGAATTTTTAACAAAGGTGTGGCACGGTTTGGCAATAAATCGTAACTGTTTATGTGATACCGCTCTCGTAATAGACAAAAACCACGAAGTGTCTTGGCTAGATTTACTTACGGCGTGTAATAACCCCTGTAGGAAAATCAAGAGCGAATTGGAAAAGCACTATACAAATCCATCGGCCGTTGGTTGGCTAAGCAAACGTCTGGTAGACGCTTACATTTTGCTAAAAGTCAATGAACCGAGCAACATTAACGCCATAGGGGCTTTAGACTGCGATTCCACAAGCAAGCTTCTTCAAGGGACACCCGTAAAGTCAATAAAAATTTTCAAAACGGCCATGATAGAAAACGAGGACAAACTGCGACCCGTCGTTCTTCTGCCTTTCTTGTGCAATGGTCATTTTTGTTTGTTACATTTTTCCATCCAAAAGGAGTTGTTACATTGCTATGATTGATTAAACAATGGCATGTCCAGTGATGTTTCAAAGTTCTTTCGTGACGGCGTAGATTGTTTATTAAATGTCTTGGTTGCTTACGGGCTATGTAAGGACGATTGTGCCGTAGACACTAAACACATCTTGATGCAACCAGACAACAATACTTGTGGAGTGGCCGTTTGCATGACAGCGGATATTCTTTGCAACAACAGCGATGAAAAGCTTAACCAAAGAAATTTGGATGTTGATTTTTTCACAACCTATCGACATTGGATGATATATTACATCGTTACAAACGCTATCAAAGCTCATCCCGATTTAATGATTCTATCTGGAACTCCTAATAGCAATCTTCCTCCTGGCTTAGTAAATGTAGGTAACTCCTGTTGGTTGAACGTTGCATTGCAAGCGCTTAAATTTGTAATTATAACATGTGATGTGCCAATATCGTGGCTGGAAAGCGACAAAGGTATTGCAAAACTGGACAGAAATTTATTTCTTATAATGCATAATCTTATTGTTAACAGAAACGTAGAAGAAAAACTACTTAAAAACACGTTGAATGATATAAGAAGTAAATTTCCACTGGACTTGCAATATGACCCTGCCGAGTTTTTTAGCGAATCGTCATTGCCATTGTTATTAGAGCGCTCTGATATAACATTGGCACTGGAATACGGCACGTATCACCAGTGTATTGAATGCGGTTCAAAAAGTGAGCTTCATAGAAATAACGAAAAAGTATTATTTCTACCAATGTACCACTGGATTTCAGAAAATAATCTTTTATCCTTATATCTAAAGAACTTGCTCGTTGACAACGAAATGTCACCATGTTGTAAATGTACAAGTGTGAACTGCACTACGAGTAAACAAATATTTAGTTTCCCCAAAGTTTTGGTTCTGTCTTTAGGTCGAAATACTGGTGTAATCAAATCCAAAAGATGTGTCACAGCAGATGAAACTTTTACTCTTGAGGATGCAAATGGCGTTGAATGTAATTACAAATTCGTAAGTGCCATTGCACATTTTGGTGTAGGGAAGGAAAACGGCCATTACATTTGTTATTGTCTAGAAGGAGCTAATGTAGTTTGGGAATTTAATGACAAAAAAGTTCGATGTATTTCATTCTGCGAAATGACAAAGGTAATACAAAATCGCGGATACTTATTTTTCTACGTAAAAGCTAATGACTGAATATAGCAAAAGAATCCACAGCATCCTACTCGATTTGCTGAACAAATGTTTAGAAGTTTATGTTGTGCTCAGAGCATGGCTTACTATATTACAGGCCTTCCAGACGCGCAGTGCCAGCTAAAAACTGGAGGCGAGTGTTTTAAAATCACATTTAACGTGTAATTGGTACAGACCAATCATTTTATCGTTTTGCAACCATTTTTACATTTCTGACTGTCAAACCTACTACTTCTACACAGAATAAATGTTGCTAGATATTGAAATAACATAAAATAACTGATTTTGCTATAGGTTGTGTAATGCTCAGAAAGCATGCAAAATTGCGATTTAACCAAATGTCAACAAAAGAAACTTAAAGTTTCAACTTGAAAATGTATGCATTACACTCAATTCAACAATATTCATAAACAAATATGCAGTTATGTGCTGTGAGCTTTGAATTTTCAATTGAGTTTTACATTGCCAATTAATAAATTGTAACTTCTGGCAATATACAAAAGCCACATGCTAGCACAGTGATTCTCAACCTTTTTTCTTTTGTGGCCTATTTTTACCAAGCAGAAATTTCTGTGACCCACTATTCTGTTCACACTGTTGTAGTAGCTTAAAATCAAGGTTCGTATATGGTGCAATATAAGGCATTGATTGCAACACGCCACCGAATCTATAATTAGAACAAAAATTGCCACTCTGTAGTAAAAAACAGCAGCATCATTTATCGTTACTACTATCAAAACTACTAAACTAACGCACAAGTTTAAAATTAACTACAGTGAATCTAGCATTTTTTAAATAGGTCTGCGGCCCATCTCAAAATGTTTCCATGGACCGCTGAGATTGCAATATTAATTCTTCCTTAGTTTCTAGCAAAATTAACTTTTTTGCACAATCAATTCAATTTATTTTTCTTTGTCAGAATGCAAAAGAAATGATATTGTAAAAAAGAAATACAGTAACAAAACCAACAAAAGGAAAAGGTGGCAAAACCTTAATGGTTTAAAACGTGCATGAAAGGATCTAATATTGCGGTATATGCATCGATAATAAATATAGTTAAGCACGGCCACCAAACCTGATCACCAATCAAAAGTTTTAATGCAATGGTACAAGTTATCAAAGCTTTTAATGTTTTGTGCCTCTGCATACATGGCACACTGGTCTGGCTAGACATTTCGTGCCACATTTGATGCTTTGACAGTGCTTCTAGGCTTAAGTATAGAATTTCTTGTTGGAAGCAAACTTGGTTTGATATCACTAAACACAGATGGTGGCTCAGCTGGTCTATCCTTGCCATAGCACTTAACTGTTGCATAATTTTTAGGCCAATGCCGTTCGCAGATAACTGTATTGGGGCTGTCTGGCACATTATCCCGCGGTATAATTGATATCCACAACTTTTTTTCTTTGGCATTTCGCGGTAAAGGGAATTGTTAATTATTGATTCTATTTTTTGTTAAGGCTCTCACTCCTAAGGAGGTTTTCAATCGAATGAATAAAGTCCAGTCTGATTTAGCATATTTTCATATGTATTTTTATATCAAGGGTGAGACTATTTACATCCAAATAAGTCAATTCCAGATAGTTAAGTAGCTACACAGGCTACACAGACTCGGAATGGCCCGTTTTGGTGAGTCCGATTTGGTGAGTTCCTTATTTGGTGAGAGCCTTTTTCGGTGAGAGCCCTATTCGGTGATTTTTTTTTTAATTATTGGGTACCCTAGCCTAATTATCATTGCCGTTATAGGGTTAGGGTCTTATTTACGTTAAAACGATGCAAAAGCGGCAATGATAATTAGGCTAGGGTACCCAATAATTTTCAAAAAAAAATCACCGAATAGGGCTCTCACCGAAAAAGGCTCTCACCGAATCGGACTCACCGAGGGCTATCACCGAAAATTATTCCAATCGAAAGATGACAACTACAACCATATGGCCACTCCATACCCTTGTGTAGGTTAAACTATGCCAACTTTGACAGAAATAATTTCCAACACTAAACTGCCTTAAGGCCAGGCTTCTTGGATCACAATCAAATTAGCTCACTCGTCAGTAGTCTGATTAAAACATCTCTCGGCTTTGATTTTTCAACTACTTATGCTTTCACGCATTGCTGGACAACATTGTACTTACTGTTCAAAGATGACCAGTGCAGTATTACTCAATATCTTAGGTTAGCACTCACTGCCATGCAAGAATACTGTATGTGGATACTTTTCAAAAATTCACACCACATCCATACATTTTGCATCATTCTGACTTTGCAAAATGTGAGAACTGTTCTACTATAAAATGCATCATGCACCTTTTTTCAAGCTAAAGTAGCCGTCTGAGTGAAATCATTTCATTTGAATTCTTCAATAAAATACAAAACTTCTATACTAGACTTTTATCTATAAAGCTACACAGGCTGCAAGATCTGAACTAGCAAAACTAAGAATGGCTAGTGTAGGTGTACTGCATAACTAGTAGGCTACTGGTGTACTGTACTACTACAGCATACCCTAGTTGGAGTTACTGTTCTAGTAGTATTAATAGTTAATATGAAAGCATCAACAAATGTTTGTGCAAATACAGAAAAGAAATAAGCTTCCTCAAAAACAATATAAAAATATCCTAGGTTATAGCAATAACATGAGCTCTCGGCCTCTTACAACAAAATTGTAGCACTTTCAAACAGGCACAAATGTTTGGACCTAACATTCAGGGTTGCCATTCTCTATACATAAAAGAGAAGCTCGCCTCCAGTTTTTAGCTGGCACTGCGCGTCTGGAAGGCCTGTAATATAGTAAGCCATGGCTCAGAGAATACAAATTATTCTTCATTAACTGTTACCTACTACATAGCCGAGTGGTGAGGTCGGCTGCATAGCCGAGTGGTGAGAACTTGGAACGGCAATCGAAAGGGCACCGGGTTCAACACCGCTCAAGAGCATGCGGCTGTGTCTTTGGCAGGACACTTAAAGGCATGCCTGAAAGTGGACACGAAGATTGGCTTCATTGCCTTCGTGTTCACTTAATCCAAATCTTCAACCACCAGGTGTAAGCCTGGATACGACAAACAAACCTAGTGATTTCTAAATCAAATCATTGTAGATGCAGTAGGCTAATCTAGTAAAACTTAAAAAAATACCCATTCGAAATGTATAGCCTATAATCGCTTTCTAGAGAAATTTAAGTTTTCAAATTAAGATCTCTTCAATTTACACATCATTTTGTCAAATTCTGAAAAGTTCAGTATTGATAAGGCATTAACTATTCTGTACAAATTTTTGCACTACTCAAGATGTGCTGTATACTATAGGCAGGTGTACTATGGCTACTGGCGACAGGTCCTGCGTCAACAAAAAACCTAACGACCGCATAAGGATGCCTCAAAGGTGCGGTGGGAAAACCTTACAACAATACAGAACTTAATAAACAAATGTAACACAAGGAAATTATTTTTGTACAGGTCTTTTCCATTATTTTCTGTAATTTCCAATTTTTCAACTATCTTTTATAAACGCTTAATTGAAGGCATGTCAATAGCTCAATTGGTTAGCGCGTCACTTCTGGAACGAAGAAGCTTAAAGATCAAGCGGCGCTGGTTCGACTCTCGGGGTGTGCGCTTGAGCAACGCATGTTAAGGACTGCTCTCCATTCAGCGGCATCTAATGGATGGAATAATTCCCCGCAACAAGACTTCAACAATCGGAAACTTCACTCTGTCAATCTCGGTGACCGGGCCTGCGTCAGTGATTCAAAGCCTCTACAAGTATGCGAAACTGCCAGGATTAAGCTCTGCAAGAAGCTTTCCCAGTCCGAGGATAAAGATTCAATCAATCAATCAATCAAACGTCAAAATCCTTATTTAATTTTAAATACGTAAGACATTTACCCCATTTTTAAACCATTCTGCTCGCGTTTCCTTCGTCTGCCCCACCACGAGCTTGCCACCCCTGGAAAGGAAAATTAATTCTGAACACGATTCAAAAATAAAATTTCGAAAAATATTTCGGAAAAATGTTTTTATAGACGCCTAATTGAAGGCGTTTATAAACGTTAAAATCTCTATTTATTTTTAAATACGTAAGACATTTACCCCATTTTTAAACCATTCTGCTCGCATTTCCTTCGTCTGCCCCACCACGAGCTTGCCACCCCTGGAAAGGAAATTTAATTCTGAACACGATTCAAAAATAAAATTCCGAAAAATATTTCGGGAAAGTATGTTTATTGTCGTTTTTGTGATGCTTACTTTTCTTGCCATATCACATGTAGCAGTCTTAATAGATACGATTTTATGTCTTACTTTTTGCAATTGCAGTTGCTTTATCTTTGACAAGTCGAGTTTTTTATTTAACTTTCTGTGTTCACTGTTCATTTGGCTATGGAAAAAATATAAGATTTGCTTTGATGTGGTAACGAGAAGTGATTTTATCAGCTTCCGAGTGTTGCAACTTTCATCGCATTGTTTACCGCGCAATATTTTACGGATCATTTTTTTAGGCGGATCACCCAAAATTATTCTGCCAGAATGACGGTGGTATCATTCTGGCAGAATAGTTTTTCAGCTTTCCGCCTAAAAAAGTCATCCGTGAATAAGTGCGAGGCATAAAATGCTACCTGACATACCTTCGAAAAACCTTGAATAAACCAATAATCCGCAACACGTGCCACGTAATTTTACATGCATCGGATTCAGTATTAAATTACCTTTCCAGGGATGTGCACCAATAAGAGGGCATTTAAAAGGAACTCCCAGCAGAGCGCTTCAAAGATGCTGGAGGATATATTTACGATAAACATTAAAATAATAAGATTTTTGCATAATAGACACCACTTCAAACATCTTCGAATAGAAATTTAATCCGCAACACGTACGACTTAAATTTTACATGCATTGGATTCAGTATTAAATTACCTTTCCAGGGATGTGCACCAATAGGATGGCATTTAAAAGGAACTCACAGCAGAACGGTTCAAAGATGCTGGAGGAAATATTTACGATAAACATTAAAATAATATGATTTTTGCATAATTGACACCTCTTCAAACATCTTGAAATAAAACTATAATCCGCAACACGTGCCACTTAAATTTTGCATGCATCGGATTCAGTATTAAATTACATTTCAATGGATGTGCACCAATAGGTGGGCATTTGGAAGCAACTTCCAGCAGAACGATCCAAAGATGGAAGATATATTTACGATAAACATTAAAATAATAAGATTTTTGCATAATTGACACCACTTCAAACATCTTCAAATAAAACTTTAATCCGCAACACGTGCCACTTAAATTTTACATGCATCGGATTCAGTATTAAATTACCTTTCCAGGAATGTGCACCAATAGGTGGGCATTTGGAAGGAACTCCCAGCAGAACGCTTCAAAGATGCTGGAGGAAATTTTTACGATAAACATTAAAATAATATGACTTTTGCATAAGTGACACCTCTTCAAACGTCTTGAAATAAAACTATAATCCGCAACACGTGCCACTTAAATTTTGCATGCATCGAATTTAGTATTAAATAACCTTTCCAGGGATGTGCACCAATAGCATGGCATTTAAAAGGAACTCCCAGCAGAACGCTTCAAAGATGCTGGGGGATGTATTTACGATAAACATTAAAACAATAAGATTTTTGCATAATTGACACCTCTTCAAACATCTTGAAATAAAACTTTAATCCGCAACACGTACGACTTAAATTTTACATGCATCGGATTTAGTATTAAATTACCTTTCCAGGGATGTGCACCAATAGGTCGGCATTTGGAAGGAACTCCCAGCAGAACGCTCCAAAGATGGAGGAAATATTTACGATAAACATTAAAATAATAAGATTTTGCATAATTGATACCACTTCAAACATCTTCGAATAGAACTATATTCCGCAACACGTGCCACTTAAATTTTACATGCATTGGATTCAGTATTAAATTACCTTTCCAGGGATGTGCACCAATAGGTGGGCATTTGGAAGAAACTCCCAACAGAACGCTTCAAAGATGCTGGAGGAAATATTTACGATAAACATTAAAATAATATGATTTTTTGCATAATTGACACCTCTTCAAGCATCTTCAAATAAAACTATAATCCGCAATACGTGCCACGTAATTTTTACATGTATCGGATTCAGTATTAAATTACTTTTCCAGGGATGTGCACCAATAAGATGGCATTTGGAAGGAACTCCCAGCAGAATGGTTCAAAGATGCTGGAGGGTATATTTACGATAAACATTAAAATAATAAGATTTTTGCAGAATTAACACTTCTTCAAACATCTTCGAATAAAACTTTAATCCGCAATACGTGCCACTTAAATTTTACATGCATCTGATTCAGCATTAAATTACCTTTCCAGTGATGTGCACCAATAGGATGGCAATTGGAAGGAACTCCCAGCCGAACGTTTCAAAGATGCTGAAAGATATATTTACGATAAACATTAAAATAATAAGATTTTTGCATAATTGACACCTCTTCAAACATCTTCAAATAAAACTATAATCTGCAATACGTGCCACTTAAATTTTACATGCATCGGATTCAGTATTAAATTACCTTTCCAGGGATGTGCACCAATAGGATGGCATTTGGAAGGAACTCCCAACAGAACGCTTCAAAGATGCTGGAGGATATATTTACGATTTTTACGATCAAAATGTATATATTTACGACCAAATGTCTGTCGACCAAACGACCCGGTTTTTTAGCCAGTCAGACTTTTTTTAATTTGTTTTTGACACTAAAATTGCGAGGTTTTTAGTGTTGTCAACATTGTATCACTTCTTTTCAAGATAATTATTGCTTGAATGTTGTATAACAGGGGTCACCAACTGGCGACCCGCGGGCCGCATGCGGCCGCCACGCATACCGCCAATAAAAATATTTTTGTTTTGTAAAAACATTTTTTTTAATATTGGCAACCCACTTACCACCCATGTTTGAGTGATTTTACAACTAGGCTGCCCAAAAATCAACCCACATTAGTTCTCATATTTTCTACTTTCTTTTTCAAACTAAAAGAAAATAATGAGAAGTTGAAATTAAGAGGTGGGGCTCGGTTTGAGACAATTAATTAAAAACATGAAAAACTGGACTTGTGTTAACCCATTTGTGACCCATAGCCTAAATAACCCATATGGTGTGCCCACAAGCCCAAGTGCCCTCTTAAATTTCTTTGGTTGGGCGAGTATAAAGATTCAATCAATCAAATCATTCTTTATGTTTAGTTTGTAGGAATAGCCGTTGGAGAGTAAAACGTTTTTGGGGGAGCAAACAAATTTGCCCAAATTTTGTCTGTGCACAATTACTTTCAAAAACGCAACGTTACTCACAATCTTTGAAGTGGTGTAGGCCTAGGCTATAGTCTAATACAAACGTCGGAACCTTTTTAGGTAAGAGAGTCATGAAAGCTACATTTTTGGAAATGTATTTTCGTAAGAACCATATAATGCTTTAACACTTAATACAACTAACATGTAGTGGCAGGTGATGGGTTGTAAAAGTGGGGCCATACGTTTTCTGAAGACAAGAAAAATAACGGGGGTTGGGGGACCTTCACCAGAAAATTTTGAAAAACATGCATTTAATTTAGTGCATTCTGAGAGTATTTTCAGCTTCAAATTGCAATGAAAAGTTAAGAGAAAACTTTCTGTGAGCCAGATGCAATCACGAAGAGCCATAGGCTATATCACTCGTCAGCCATGGGTTCTCAATCCCTGGTCTAATAACTCCACAGTCATAAGCTTGGCACTTGGCAGTGTACGAAAACACAGGCAACAAATAGTTCAACTTAGGTAAATAAGGCTGACTTAACTTTAATCTATATTCATAAGTCTGTCTGTGTCCAAATTACCATAACTCAGTGACGATCGGTGAGGGAAAGCAAGGAAAGCAGTGCTTACCTTAGCAAAAACTATGCAAAATATAATGACTGAATTCTAGGTTTAACTTATTATTTTTATCACGTCTATTTTAACTTGAAAATTATTGTATTCGTGACTAGAATTACTCGTAACGCTTGTGAGTAGTCTAAGTCCTCACCAAACCGCATGTCTTGCCTATAAACGCAAACGCTTCTGTCAGAAACAATCACTGAGGCTCCAGGTAAGCAACTATCAAACTTGCTTTCCCAGATTCAAAAATGTCAAAAAACGCCTTCGTTTTATCCAATCCTCACCCGTTTTGCAAAACGTCACCAGCTGCTTAGCCAATCAGATGTGTTATGGTTATGGTAGGTTAGTTGTGCTTTCCCAGTGACGTCAATGCGTACATTCGCTAGAGCGACTAGACTAACTCGTCAGAATGGTCTCTCGTCACGGTACACGCACAGCATCATAATGCCAAAAAGCTTGTTGCTGTTTTTGATGTCTCCTCGCCATGTACTTTAGCCTACTGTACTAGCTTTCATAGTCATGCCTTTGCCCTTTTTACAGCGTTGATATAACGTTACTTCGCCAATGAACGTTCAGGTGCGGATGCAATATTTAGTTTGTTAAGCTTCT
Organism: Aplidium turbinatum; assembly: GCF_918807975.1. Lineage (NCBI taxonomy): Eukaryota > Metazoa > Chordata > Ascidiacea > Aplousobranchia > Polyclinidae > Aplidium > Aplidium turbinatum. The sequence continues at coordinate 42,141,476 of NC_137472.1, read as the reverse complement.
ATACGCAGGAGGCAAACTTATCCAGCTTTTTGTACAAATTGCTTGCGGTTGTAATGTTTAGGCCTAAGTGTTAGTTTTTGTAGTGTGGGCTTAACTGAATATCTGAGAATGAACATTCATGACGAATTAAACATTTAGACAACTATTATTCCATGTCTAACACAGGATTTTGGTCCTGCAACGTTAAAATTAAGATTGTTCATGACTTCTAAACATTAAATGGATGTATGATCACGACATAGGCGAAGCACAATTTGACAGATTTTTATTTTTGATTTGTTTTGGAAATGCTCTCAGAGCGCACCAAATTGGAAATGTTTTTCAAAAATTTCTGGGAGAGGCCCCCCAGACCCCCCGCTGGAAGTGTTGCCTTCGGCAACACGCCTTCGGGCTTCGCCCGACGGTTACGCCCTTCGTGCCTACTACCTTGCTGCAGCATATTTCCAAGTTGCTTTTCCAACAGTTTAAGCCACCGAACGTTACTGCCATAACTAAGCCATTAAATTGAATCTTTCTTACATCAAACTTGCACCTTTGAACAAAACTACTTTTAGTATTTGATATAATATTACCATGAAATGATATAGTCAATGTTTTTTCAGTACCATCGTTACACTAATAACTGGACATTTTTTTCCAAATTAATTTTACAAATAGCTGTATTGGAAGAATATGGACAAAAAATCCAAAAACCTAAACAGGTTTCACTTGCTAAAACAAAAACCTCATTAGATTACCAGTAGCCATCAGGCTTTCAAAATTGTACCGATAAAGAAATATAGGCTAAGCTAGCATCCTAATGAATATCTAAAATAAGCTTACGGTAGCCTACATCATATTATATTCTGGAATTTTTTATCGCCTTTGTGATTATGTAGGCTATTGCAGGAAACATTGTGCATGTTATATTATAGTTTAGTAAGCTACATAGTCATGTTCAATACGCTAGGGGAAGGGAAGGTAATTTGATGATTTGATGTGGAAGGTAATTTGATACACCCCCTTCCCCCCTGCAGAAATGTACAAAAAAATTTAGTCGAAAATACTGTCATCAAGTGAAGATCTGTGAAAATAATATATCAATGTAGCCTATCTCCTAAATTATAACAATTTTGTAAAGTTTGTAAGCTGGTGATATGTCGAAACTTCATGATAAGATTGATTTGCTCAAATAACTGGACATTCTTGCCCAAGTTGGCGACATATTTTTTCCAGTAGAGGAGCGAACCCCCTGCCACCCATCTCTTACGGCTATGGTTATCATACTTATCATTATCACTGATTTTGCAGTTTGATTTTATAAAATAGCCTACAGTAGAATTGGGTTTGATGTTATTTAGATTAGGTTGCAAAAATTGTCTGTAGCCTAAGTTTCTTTTTGCGTGCCTTTATACAACAGTAGGCTATAACTTGCATGTAGAGACTGCTTAGTGGTTAAGTGCAACTTACCAAATGTAGCCTAATTGTAATTTAGACCAAATTGTTTTTCAGCTATTCAGCAAGAGTTGTAATTTCAATGACTTTATTTTAAAGCCCGTTTGCAGAACTGTGCCGGTCTTTTTTCGTCTGTTTTGAATTTTTTCGTGTCTGCATACTACACCCCGCTTGCGTTTGCATAAAAATTAATCAGAGAAACGAAAATGAACAGGTTTTATTACAAATGAATGCGTTTATTGGAAACGGCAAGGGATAAAATTCCAAAGTTTATACAATAAAATACATGAGGTTAATATTTCTTGTCAAGTTAAAGTTTGCGATTCTGGAGTCCCTCTCCTTCGTATCAAATAACTCACGCTACGTTACTGGCCACTATAGTTCACGTAACCACAGACAGTTTTTTTTTTTTCAAAATCTCCGGTGAAATTTTTTTGCGCGCGCCACTGATATCAGAAAAACGTCCTATTGGTATCACGGTGAAGCAATTATTAGTAACACTGCTTCGACTGTTGCTTTTTTTCAGTTTATTTTAAAAAATATTTTGTTTTGTTTCAACAGAAATATATTTGTCGGTTTTGTTTTCTTTCCAAATGCAGACAATATCATTTCGTTTGTAAACACAAAACGAAACGCATTTCAAAAATTTGCTAATTATTTTGAGCATTTAGCAGTTAGCACAAAAATACTTCAAAAATAAAGATTTCCATTCAATTGCAGCTCACTAAACAAAAACTAGCAATTATCAAAAAAAAATATTTCAATCTGAAGTCGCACTTTTGTCAAGTCAGCTAACTAAAGGATTGGCCACTTATAGTTCCACTTTTCATGGAAAGCTGAGCTAACAATTTGCGAGAATTACGTAATTTTAACGTCGATTGATGTTATGTGATGTTATGATTTGCTGGATTTTTTGTCGCCCAGGAACCGTCACGGTTCATTAGGTGCGAAACAATATAGTTGTCACACAATAGAGTCGTCCATATCCATTGTTCAATTCAGTGAGTAGACCTATACTTACTCCATACTTCGCTTTGATGCAGGTTTTTACGTATTAGCGCTCTTTATCAGCAGTTGCTAGCGAAAAATTTTTAGATTCTTAATAATTTTGTGTCTGCAAACTTGGAATAGCTCAGCAAGCGTTTTCTAAGCGGCTTGATTAATTGAAAATGGCCAAATCAGTTGGTTGAAAGATAGGCTATGTTTCAACTGAAGGATAGGTCTTTGCGCGTGAAATGAACCGCTTGGTTTCTGTACAAAAAATGCAGTTTAAGATTCGGGTCAAACTAGAATCATTGGTTCTAAACAAGAGTTTGTAATCTAAAAAAACTTCTCCCAACCAGCAGCAGAAAATAATTTTGCATTGGCACCATAATATCAACCAAGCAAAAACTCAAAGTGAAATATTAAACATTAAATCCATAAAAATTGAAAATGTTAGAATGAGGTCGGGGGCGGGGGAGGCTTGCCCTTAGCAAAGTTTTCCCTCTTTTACTTTGTCTTTGTCGCTTTTTGCTCATTTTGTGTTCCAATATTCTGATCAGGGTTGGTTTATTTGTAACCGAATGAAATTAATTGCACTTTTTCATGTACGCTAATTATACTGCAATTGTAATTGAGATATTTTGTTGTTGTATAATTTTAATTAAAGTATCAATTTTAATTAAAGTATTTAAAGAAAAAAAATTAAAGTATTTTGGACACACAATAAGGCAAAACTCGTTACAAAGATCATTAATAGAAGGGAAGATAAACGGTAAAAGAAACAAAGGTAGACCAAGAATGGTTTGGACATCAAACATCACTAAATGGACAAAATTAAGTTATGAAAATGCAGTACGAACAGCTCATGGTCGAGAACAGTGACGCATTGTATCCAACCCTCAATACGAGGAAGGAACGTAATGATGATGATGATAATTTTAATTGCAATTTCAAAAAATTTTGATCCAAATTACGTTTGGTAAGTTGCACCGTGCGCGTATGATATCAATAGACCTGCTTTTGTTGAGCTGTTAGTTGCTGTACAAAAGGGACTTCTACATTGCAACATAATTTTTATCAAATACAATTTTACTTGTTTTTGATAAAATCAAACTGTAAAAATCCTCAATGTTTTTTTTTTGATCCATGAACATAAATATTAAAACACTTAATTTTTGTAATTGAAACGTATAATAACCCAATTTATTACATTTGGAAATAATTGTAATTTATAATGCGCATCCCGTTAACCGCATTGATTGATTTAAAAAGTTTATTTCCGTTTATAATAGATGCACTTTTTTATTATAAATAGAAGAAAACAAATCATACAATTTAAGTGCAGGCTAGGCTATTATACTACACTCGACCATGACTTAATTTCCGCTGGAGCTTAACCATAGCCAGTGGGGTACGCAGGAGGGCATTGGGCCCCCCCCGCCGTAAAAAAATATGTTGATTTATTTTAACGTTGTTGTGCAATCGCTCCTCGTACCAAAAGGGAAGATGTTCAATAATTGCATCCAGATTCCAGAAGCGTTGACAAGGATTATCCAACGTATACTTTTGCATTTGTGATTTTTTTAATTAAAAAACTTTTTAGGAAGGGGCTTGCATAATGCATACGGAAGGAAACTCAAAGTCGCCAAAGTTTTTGTAACAACGTTGTTGAAATGGGTGTTTGGCAAGTCTTTTTTTTTTTTCAAGCCAAACACTGCCTCATTCTTTTACCTAGTTTTTGTGGAACGTGGGACAACAAACTGGTAAACACACGATCGACTAGATTGGCAAGAAATGGGGAAGACCTTCGCTCAGCAGTAGGCTACCACAGACTGAAAATAATGATGACGATAATATTTTAGTTAAACTCTATAGCCCTTCGCATTGTTATGTAGTCAGAGATGGAGTCCCAACAGATTGTGGAGTCAGTCTGATGTTTTTGATCCGAATTTACAACCTACGGTTTGAAAAACATTTTAGGCACCTTTACTAATAAGTAGAGACCCACTAGTGAATTTGGGATGGGTAAGAGAGGGTGCTCACACGCTTCTGCAGGGTAGGCTTTTTTTCGTTATATATGTTCAGAGAGCGATAATTTTGTTTAAAGTAGGCTATCGTAATAAATTGCATTCGATATTTAAACTTTTACAGAGAGGTTCGATGTATGCTTTAATCTGAATAAATTGCTTGTCGAACTATTACAGTTTTTGCTTATCCGTTTAGGCCTACCATCATGATTTTCATCTTCACATATCTAATAATTTAATCTAAAAGTACAGTGACATACGCAAAGACTGTGAGTGTATATGTTTCACCAACAGATAGCCTCCGCTATCTTAACCCTTTGTTAGACTATAAAGTTGCATTAAGCTACTTTTGATAAATAAAAATGTCGTTATATCGAACGCTTCCCTCCTTCAATAGGCTAAGAAAATCCTGCAAACGCCACTGGATGTAGGCCTACCCTCGATACACGCATTGAGGGCAGGGCCCGATTAACCATGAGGTACACGAGGCACAGGCCTCAGGCCCCTTGGTTTTGGGGGCCCCCAATTTTTTTACATTAGTACCGTAGGCGTAGCTAGTGAAAGTTGTTGTGCCAGTAAAACATGTAAAACGTTGCACAGAGGTGGGTTTGTTTTAAGATTCTGTTACTGATACCACAATGAAATGGAACTAGTTTTAGTTACATAGGCTATTAATAATTCCTGGAATAGCCTGCCATAATATTTTTATGAATAGACTACTTTGTATTTTTTCTTGTACTATCCTGGAATCCTGCTGTCAACCAGCTCACATTTCAAAAACAGTAAATCGTAATAAAGTCAACAAGAGTTATGATGACTGAACAGTTTACGTAATAGGGCCTGGCACATTTATTCTGTGAAAACAATTGTTTTTTATTTCTCTAATGACTACCGCTTTTACTTTTTAATTTGTTAGCTTGTTTATATTACTATTAGATATTACTGGTGTTAGTAATTTAAGTGTTGTTTAATACCAAACCCGATAACCATAATTAATATAGAAGCTACTTGCTACAGCATTTTATGCCAATCTTCCATCGTATGTAAAAAAGTCAATACTTTCATAGGTTTCAAGAAACCATTAATAAACTCTGCTAGTTCAAATTCAAGTGTGTATTTTGCTGGTGTTTTTAGTATGAATTGCGATCATTTTCCAATCTGTTAGATTTTTCATCCAATAATTTTTGTAACAAGTAGCTATCATCATCATCCTTAAGTTCCTTCCTTTCGCCGAGGGTTGGAGGCAATCAGGCGCCAAGTTTTTCTGTTGTGAGATTTTTTTACTGCAGTTTTGTAGTCAAGTTCTGTCCAGTCTTCGATATCATTAGTCCAAATTCTTGGTGGTCTGCCCCTATTTCGCTTGCCGTTTATTTTTGCTTCTAATAGTCAGTGATGGGCATTATCGGCGATAATTTATCGGCGATAATTATCGGCGATAAATTTTTATCGCTTATCGTTATCGCTCAATTATTTTTTCAGTTATCGTTATCGCCAAAGGCAATATTTGATTATCGCCGATAATTAATCGCCGATAAATTTATTTCGGATCAACGCACAAGTGGAAAGACCATGAAAAGTAATATTTTTACTAGCCACCTAGTTAATGAAACTAAAATTAAAACCAGTTCTTCTTCAGTGCCTGAAGTGTATGTGCACAGGTCGTTGTCAAGGGAGGGGGCACGCCCCCTGCAGCGACGGCCCTGACAACACAATAATTTTTAGAGTTGCAAATTGCAATGCAATGAAATGCATGCAACAAGTCTCTTGTTGTTTTGCTGCAATGGGCAATCGCGAGTGAATTTTACAATTAAAATGTAAGCGCACAGACAGTACAGATTCCTTTGAAGCGAAGCGAAAGAAATTGGCAAGTGGTTTGTGAAAGTGTCACAATACGAGGCCGCTTTTACATCGGAAACATGGTCTTTCGCGCCACCTCACGATCAACTATTTTATTCTTGTGTTTTCTTTTTTCGTTGGAAGTGTTAGTTTTTAGTAATTGTCGTAAAAAAATAAAATCGCTCTCGTCAAAACATGAAACTTACTGTTTTAAGCGCATTAAATCTTTAAATGAGTAGATTAACTAAAATTGCAAGAACTTGCCTTGAGACGTGCGGTTACGTCACAAACTCAGTTTAAAAGACAAAATTCACACACAATAACAACACAAGATCGGTTATAGACTATAAGCTCGATTTTTTTCTAGCTTGGCGATATAACTTTAATCCAAAAATAATAACCAAATTCGTAAGTGCCATTTAACTTATAAAGTTAACCCATTTGTGCCGAAAGTGAAAGTACTTAAAAAAATTTTCGGAAAATTTAAATATTGCATAATTATGACCTAAAGAACATATCACAATTATTTTTTTCCTAATTGTGTCTGTACTTTTTGAGAAAAAAACCGTCCTATATATATGACGCTAGGCAAATCCGTTATCAAATTTCACAAGTTTCTTGTGCGTGATGCTTAGCGTTATTACATTTTACTTATCGCTCAAAGTGATAAATGGGAAATGTCTTGTTCATGTCTTGTCATGTCATTATTGTCATCGAGCATTTTATTGAAATGAAAGTTCAAAAAATATGAAGATGAAAATTAGCAAACTAACACAACATCACTGAAACAAGTCATTGCGGAATATGATATTGCTTAAAGCATTTGACATGCAGACCGACATCACATTTTTTGCATCTTGTAGTAGTTTTTGCATGACAATAGGCGCATCGAGTTGCGTGGTAAAATTATGCTAAATACAGTATAACCTTTCTCATTTACCTATGCGACCTAGCCTACCTCAATCAAATATTTTTGTTCCAATAATACAGTGCCTATATTGTAATTCTTATCTCAACAACTCAGCGTTCTGCCACTGCTTGAAGGTGTTCACAAAGAAAACAAAAAAAAATTATCTCAAATTATCAATAAATTACGATAATTATGTTATTGTTCTTAAACAAACACGACTAATTTGACAAGCTTGATGGATTTCACAGTATGCACATTTTTACTACCAATATAACGTTTAAGATTACTACTGATAAATTTTCAAGCATTTTGCGTTTTTTGGAATTTTTTCAATTATTGCTGACTTTGCTGTAAACAGCCCTTTAAGCAGAAAGCAAAATACAAAGTTTGGAATTTTTTATGGTATTTTCATTTGATTTAATTATTTTTCCTACTGCACGTAAGCGGCAGTGTAACTCAATTGATAAAAGCATCCAACTGGTATCTGAAGGTATAATTATAAGCACGGCGGTTACCTCAGTGGTTTGATTCTGGATCAAGAGGTTGAAGATTCGATACCTACTGCCGCTGTTGCGATTCTATTCATGCATAACTTACAAAAAGTTTTGTCCCTTTACAATATATTATGTTCGATTTTTCGTCATGTTGATGAAAACAGTTCGTGCTGCATGGGATGGGGCAGCGCTAATCAAGAAAAAAAATTATCGTTATCGGACATTATCGGCGATAATTTATCGCTTATCGTTATCGCTTAACTTTTTTTTGATTTATCGTTTATCGTTATCGCTTTAGGCATTTTTCGTTTATCGATTATCGTTATCGCTTAACTGAAAAATGAGTTATCGCGCCCAACACTGCTAATAGTTGTCTTTGAATAGAATTATTGCGAATCATGTGGGTAAAATATTTTAGCTTTCTTGATTTAATTGTTTGTAAAATTTTCATGTTGGTTTGTATTCTAGATCGTACATCTTTGTTTGTGATTTTATGCTTCCATGAAATTTTAAGCATTCTTCTATAAATCAACATTTCAAATGCCTCAAGTCGTTTAACCATTTGTGATGATAGTGTCCATGTTTCTGCATTGTAAAGTAACGTAGTCCAGATAAAGGATTTCATAATTCTTTTTCGAGTGTTGATATTAATTTTGCGTGTTGTTCTTTTTCATTTTTACGAAGTTGTTTCTTGCTATTTCTATTCGTCTCAATATTTCCGTATAGCATCTGCCGTTTTCAGTTATTGTGTGTCCTAGATAGGTAAAGCTTTTAACTTGTTCGACTAGCATTCCGTCAATAGTAATATTTAAACTTGGTACAGTTTCTTTATTGTAATAATTATCGTTTTCGTCTTGTTTGTGTTGATTTTCATGTTATATTCCTTTCCAGTATTGTTCATTTTTTCTATTATTGATTGGAGAGCTTCTGCTGATTCAGCGAACAAAACAGTATCGTCTGCATACCGTAGGTTGGATATATTCATATAAGTAACAAGTATAAGAGTGTTCATACTGTTAGAAAGTTGTAGGTAAACTGGTTAAATTAATATTTATGAAGTTATAGTTTTGCTTGAACTATTTGTTAGCCCATATTTCATCATTCGCAGAGACTACATGGCATTGCATCGAAGGCGATTGCCAATAGGGGCCCCTAAACTTAGATGTGCCTCGGGCCCCCATGAGCCTTAATCAGGCCCTGATTGAGGGTACATCCAGTATCATTACGCTGAATGCGGAGCTGTCGTAAAGTAGAGGTAGGGCACTGCATAGACATACTGTAGCCTACCCGAGAGTTGAACGTTGTGGCTAAACTTCAGTAGTAGGCAATTTGTTAACAGAATCGTAGCTTTATCCGCAGCTCTTGCTTTTTTTATTATTTTCTTTTGTTTTAATTCGGAGGTTTGAAGATTACAACTCGAGTAATGATGCTTCGTAAACTGCATTGACATTATGACGTAACAACATAAAAAACAACTTTGGATAAATTTATCATACCTTTATATTTTTTTCTTATTTTATGAGCTAGTTTTCATTGGGTATAGATTTTAACTTGTACCTGCGTAAACCTTAAACAATGGCTGTGCAAAGTCTACAACCTCCCATGTGGGGAGGAGATAATATGACCATTTCGAGGTTGAGAGAACACGAAAGGCCCACTTGGTCAAGGAATGGAACTTTAGTTCGAAGAAAGCCTCACAGACATTATTTGCCAAAGCATCCCTTCTACTACACAAGTAAAGAATTATTCTGTAAGTGAACTTTAGTTTAGGTAATGTTGCAGTTGATGCAAGATAACACAAATTTTTGCATATGTCATCACTCATCACCTGATCAGGAGTGTATTTCTGTTGCAGTATTTTTGCGGTGTGGGCTGCGTTTTACTATTTTGAAGTCTTGTGTTGCCTTCACAGTCAGGGCGGATTTACCTATGGCGCCGGGGCGCCGCGGCGCCCCCTAAAATTCCAATTTATTTTTTATGTCTGCATGCAAATTTCCTTTTTATGCTATAGGCTACTTTAACTTATAAATTTCCATTTTACTAACGTAAAACAATGCGTGATGTTTAGTCTCGGCAAGTAGACCTACTAACCGCTAGCAATTACGTATTGAGACGTTTTTGCAACAATTATCAGCATGAGTAGTTTAATCGTATTGTTCTTTTGCTCAATTGCATCATTGTCAGTTCACAATATTTTGTTTTGCACACAGGGCGTAGGCCCGATTTCGCTTATTCTACAAAATAGAAATAGTAGACTCTTATTGCTGCAAGCGCTTTGTTCATATTTGAATTATTTTTTTATTCGCAATATCTTAACTGAGTACCACTCACTTGTACTAAGTACACCTAGGCCTCACCGTTTGAATGTTTTTTATAATGCATTTTTTTGGGCTATGCACCAGTGAGCCTCAGGCACTCTAGGTTGGTGATTTATTGAAATGGATTTTAGTGGTTAGACTACCTCTTTTCATTCACTTGGAGCAATCACTGTTGTATAGCCTAAAGTTTTAATGGAAAATACCTAAATTATCATTTTACGTTTGTTATTGCTTTTAATTGCCACGAGCGGCATTATGGCATTGCCTCAACTTTACAACTGATTGTCACTTGTGGTGTTGATTTGTGATGTGGGAGTGGGAATCACTGGTAGCCTACCTGCCTTAGATAGGCAATTTTATTGATAAAAATGCAAAAAAATTTCCCAAGCCATTTGCGGCGAGGTTGTTTCATACTTCTTTGGCGCCCCCTAAAATTTTGCCCTAAATATGCCACTGTTCACAGTAACATATTTAGTATACAAATTTGGATAAGTTTACTAAACTTTTTCACGTAGGCTTAATATGGTTTTGCATAACCTTGTGTATAAAAGTTGGTGTACAAAAACTTTTAGTATATGACAAAAGAAAGTTTATAAAGCATGTCTTCCTTGCGCATGTTTCAAATAGTCCAATCGCTTCATTGTTTCACAAAATACTTCGGACATTTTCCGTTATTTTAAAAGTCGTCGGACCACTCGGCATGCGACGACAACTCGGCAAGTACCCTACATGCTACATTTCATCTAGGGTAGCCTACTGTCTGTGCAAGCCAGCAAATGAGATTTTCACCTAGAATCGGTCTTGCTTGGTCATCGTTTGCTAAACTGAATTTACTTTGACATGGCAAGTTTTGGTTTGCTCAGTTTCATCATTTGCCAACGTTTCAGCCACTTGCTTAAACGTTGCCCACTCAGTTGTCACCAGTGGCGTACGCAGGATTTTCTCAAGGGGGGGGGGGCATTTAAATTTTTCAAGGTGAAACGAAAACGAATTGAGAAAACACCCATTTACTAGTAACAACAAGTAAGTCATATTGTGTAAGATTAGCCTACCATACTCTGGTTGAATTAACGATAATTTTTTGTTTGCAGTAATATAGTTTGGATAGATCCACGCGTATTGAGGATATGTACGTTCAGTGGTTTCTTAATGGGGAGGGGGGAGCGTTGGATATAACTTGACCATTTTTTGATCAAGAATAGCCTAATGCAACTTTATAGTTTAACAAAGGTAAAGGATGGCCGAGGCTATCTGTTGGTGAAACATAAACTCTCACGGTCTTTACGTATGTCACTGGGCTTTTGGATTAAATTATTAGATATATATGAAAATGAAAAGCATGATGGAAAGTCTGAACGGATAATTAAACACGATAACAGCCTAGTTTGATGAACAGTTCCTCAAATTAAAGCATAAATCGAACCTCTTTGTGAAAGTTTAAACATCGAATGCAATTTATTATGGTACTTCAAACAGAATTTATCGCACTCTGTAGCCTACATGTATAACGAAAACGAAGACCTACGTGAAAACCATCTCGTTCCCCTCCCAAATTTGCTAGTGGGTCTCTACTTTTTAGTAAAGGTGCCTTAAATGCTTTGCAAACCACGGGTTTTGAATTTCGATCAAAAACATCCGACCGACTCCACAATCTGTTGAGACTCCACCTTTGTTTACATAACAATGCAAAGGGCTATGGAGTTTAACTAAAAGATCATTTTCAACCTGTGGTAGCCCACTGTTGAGCAAAGGCCTTCCCTTTTTTCTTGCCAATCCAGGCCATCGTGTGTTTCTTTGTACCAGTTTGTTGCTTCACATTCCACAAACACTAAAAACTAGAGATAAGAATGAAGCTGTGTTTGTCTTGAAAAAAATAAAATGGGTTGAATGCATAACAGCCCACTTCAACAATGTAGTTACAAAAAAATTGGCGACGTAGAGTTTCCTATCGTATACAAGCTCCCCCCCCCCTCCTAAAAAGTTTTATATATTTAAACAAATCATTTCAAATACAAAAGTAAACGCTGGATAATCCTTGTCAACGCTTCTAGATGCCATTATTAAACATCTTCGTCTTTTCACGAGCATTTAATTTTAAACAGGTTTTATGCATCAACCGTTGCAACACATTTTCTAAGAAAGCGAGAGAGTAGTATTCTCTCTTCTGTAAACTCCAACAAAATAGCATAGATTTAATGATTTCGCTGATTTAAAATAGTAATTCCAAATTATTATCAACAATACAAAACCGATGGATGCAGCCTAAGCTATGAAATGTTGAGTAATAGGAGCAGTTTTGTAACATTTTATATTTAAAAATGCTAAAAAACGCTACACCAACTAAATATGAATATGTGTGGGCCACTAAACAGAAATGTGGTCCCACTAACCGGGGTTTTGGAAGCGGTAAATAGGTCTTGCGTGATTTAAGCTATTGAATATCGAGCTTCTGCAGCAATATTTACACTGTTTTTTTTTTATTTCAAATAGCCGAAAGCATATTAAATAAACTGAAATTGTGGGCCCTTAAGCAGCCCTGCCCCCTCCCCGGAGGAATACGAGGAGCGGTTAATACGGCCCTACTACCCAAGACTACTTTTGAGCAATAACATGTTTGCACTACACAATCACAACAACGCTAAAAAATCCACATTTTTTAAGGGGGAGAGGCATAACCCAATGCTCCCCATGTGTACGCCACTGGTTGTCACTTACTCAACTGCCATTTGTTTAGTTCACAACTGCTGACTTATAGAAGACTCTATTTTAAAAGTTAGCTTAAGTAACATCATTCCAATTACAACACTGTTGACGGCCATACAATCTCGCTGCAATGCTGGCAGTACATGAGGCTGTGTAGGCTTCCTCTCTATTATGCTCAGTAAGCAATAGGTATGTACATTTTCTTTATGAAGAATTAGGTGTTTGTGTACCGACTGGAGTATAATTGTGTAGTTTTTGTTTCACTAATTGAAATTGAAACGCAACAACCTTGCAGTCTGTGGATGTTTTTTCGATTTGGTCATGGAATCGAAGAAACAATAGGAACGCATCTGGCTGAATGGGTTTGATTTGTTAAGAGTTTATTGACTCGATTAAGGCAGTCACCTGATATAATCGACGCATTCCTGGAATGTTTCCACCAGATTACAAGATGTCATTCATTTGGCAACTTCTTGATGCATTACGGTAAAATTTGTTTGCAAATAAGCATTGCAAGAAATAATGAAAGAAGGGAAATGCAGATCCAAAGAAGCTTAGCTTTCGTTTTGGTTATCTGAGAAAAGAGTTCTTTGTGAAATTTGGATAATCTTGACTTGTTTTAAATCTAAGTACGGTACGTCAACACTTGATAAATTGCAATGGAAAAGTTGTTTTTGGTACATTAAAGATTATAGGCGATACTGTGTTCGATTTATCACAGAGCATTCGATTTATCATATTTTTTTCAATACATGAAATATTACTTAACCGTATGGTTTGATCTACTTGTTTTGTGTTTATGGGAGGAGCCGAGTTCACGAACCACAAAATTTTGTTTGGGTAAATAACATATTTTTGTAAGTTTGTTGACTTTTCATTTAAACATCTTGTGCAACAAAGCCATGAGGTTTCATCATAAATTTTGAATGCAACGTTTTAACAACATCACTGCTGAACTGCCACAGCCGATATTCTTTTGTCCTACAAATTAATGAAGGCAGGCTACATGTATTTTTTTCTTTGTGAAACAGATTTCACCTACTTATGAATTCCAATCGCATTGTGGTGTGGTTTTATAACCTAAGTCACCGATTTTCTATAAAGCCACCGTACCCTCAAACCTAAACATGTTATTGCTGTTACAATGTTGACTAAGACAATGACTTCGGTGTTTGATATCATCACTACATTCAATGGTATTGTAGCCAATACAAAGTTTTGAAAAAAATCACTAAAGAAGATATCGATTTCAGATTTTAGTCCCGAGAAAGATGCGAATCAAACGTGTGAAGATGACACAAAGAAGTACGTGGCCACATGTAAAAAGGGGGATGATCCAAGAAGAGCCTTCTCCGCCCCATTCCGTCAAACTTCACCGGTTCCGTCTCCTCCTCTCACGCCTCCTCAAGATAATAAGGAAACAACAATCAAAAGACCTAAGACGGTACTTTGTGTGGCGTTACAATAACATTTGCCCAATGTAAAAAAAGAGATCTTGGCGTTAGGGCAAGGCTGATTAGATTACTGACTATAGAACAGCGGCATTGCGTTTACTACACCGTTGTACATGCCGTTGAGAGAATAATTTGGGTCCGGTTACCAATGAGACTCCCGGGCCCCAAATTCAGACATTTCTATGAAAAAACGCACCATATCCAACGGATGCGAGGTGGATTTTTTCAAGTTTCCCGGCCCCTTGGAATGGACACGGGCCTCTAAAATTATCCCGGGCCCGGTCCAAAAGTACCTTTTGGACATCTCTGTCAACGCTACTGCCGCTAGCCATCAGGGCACTTCTAAAAGTCGTTTGTCGACAGTCGAGTGTAGCAAGACTTGACTGCGATAAACACGTGTTTCGCCTATGAGAAAGGGCTATCACACCATTGCATCACGCTCAATCAAACTACTGCATCAATGTTAAGTGAATCACAGTAAATATATATATTTTAGGAGAGAGTTTGCCTCCGGACAGATGCAACAGACTTTGTTCTTCCCGAGACGGTGGGATGGCACGGCACACCAATACCAGGGGTTCGCACTGTTGAATCTCAAGATTTATACCGCAAGGTGGCGCTAGAGATGAAAAATTCAAATATTTATCACATAAGATCTGGTCTGCTTCCAAAATATATGGGATATGTTCCTGGTGAGTACTAAATATTCGTTTAAATGTGAACAATTGTGCGTAAATAGCCTAGTAGGCTTATGGATAATACAGTAGAATTCGCCTATAGTGACACCTGAAGGGACCGCGGAAAAAGTGTCACTATAAGCGAAGTGTCACTAGACGAATGATGACGTCGTTGATAACTTCACTTGTGCAGTATCTGCGCATGCGCATCCCATGTTGGTTTAATTCAAACCCAGTCAGCAAATCAATCCTTTATGGTTCAACCTCTGCATACGTTAAATCAATGTAAAAAGATGGATTTGCTGGCTGGGAACTGGCGAATGCTGATAAGGACAAAATATGATTCCAACTTAAACTGGAAATACACCGTAAAGTGTCCTTATACAGAAATTTTTGAGCCCAAGGGACAAAAATGTGGTGTCACTGTAAGCAAAGTGTTCTTATACACGAAGTCACTATAGGCGAAGTCATTTCTATGCAAAACATATGGTTTGCAAACGGGATTTTGCAACAGGTGTCACTATAGGCGAAGTGTCACTATAGCCAAAGTCACTATAGGCGAATTCTACTGTACCTGTATTTACGGACAATTCGTTTTTGGTTGGTTGGTTTTAAATCTTTATCCTCGGACTGACAAAGCCTAAAGTTAGTCCTGGTAGTTTCGCATACTTGTAGAGACTCTTGGCGCAGGGCCTGTTACCGAGATTGGCAGAGTGAAGTTTTTCCGATTGTTGAAAATTTTTTTTGCCCTGGAATTATTCCATTCACTAGGTGCCGCTGAATGGAGAGCAATTCTGAAATGTGTTGCTCAAGCGCACGCCCCGAGAGTCGAATCAGCGCTGCGTGATCTTGAGCCGGGCGCGTAATGTGTGCCATAAACATAATACTTGTAACTTTCAACAGCGACTTTACTTTTACAATGCAATTAAGTTTAAGCTTGAGTTCAGTTATGTAGCCTAAAGTTATAACCTACATTGCAAGCAATGAAATCGGAAACAAAATTACAAAATAGTTTCTCTGGTCGGCATCCTTTGCCTGTCGAGCTAGGTGTATGATGGAATTGCCCGTGGAGTCACAGAGTTCGATTTCCACAAGGATTCTCATATAGTCCGTTCTAATAAGAACTACAGTCACAATACACATTACGTAACGTATTGATGTGTTAACAAGGAATAAGGTGGACACGAGCACTGCGGCACTTTGGCTGGTGCGCAGCATTTAGAGGTGAAGTGTACCAAAGCCAGGGTTGTCGTGCAAAAGGTAGCAGCGAAGATCAATTTTCTCCCGCCAAGCACCTAGGCGACGCAAGATGTTAGCTTTTTGCGCAGTGATTATAGTGATACACACTAAACTTTGTACAGTCATAATAGTCGTTGTTACGTTCACTGTTCAAGAGTTCATTTTCAACACAACAGTCGTTATTGATTTTTCAGGTCTCAAGTTCCGATATGGTTCCACTTTTGGGAATTTGACATTCAACGCTAGAGAACTTGGTGCTGGCAGAAGTTTAACTTGGGGCGGTGCAGTTTCACTTTTATAAATAAAATGCTCGCGATATGGTAATAAGGATAATTGTGTGTTGCTCCGGTGTGGTGTATACCTCAAGAATTTTATGCTTGCACTTGAACAGCCGAATGCACAACTTTCTGTGGATGCAGAATCATTGAGTCTACAGAACAAACGTCCGCGATTTATGTGTTTCATCAAGTGTTGATGGTACTTCTGTTTCATAAGAAAATTGTATAATTTGTTTTGCTTGGGTTTCGATGCAATGCCCATCGTCTATCAATATACCTCGAAGCGTATATTGATAGCGTATATTTACTACTTTAGCCTAAATGCTTTTTATTGCTCTTTGCCGCAAATAAAATATTTGAAAAATCACGTTAATTTTAAAATAATAAAAAGGCCAACCAAGTTATCTTTACTTTAACTTTTTTTTTAATACTTTTTTGATACATCATATGTTGAATTGTTTTCAAAGAGGTTTTATATTATTTTTTAATAGGGCTGTTCGACAAATAGCTATTTTGTCTTTGTCGAATTGCTTTTCACAATATATAATTTCGTTTTTATTAGTGTCCATCAAAAAAGTCCTGTTTCGAACAGTCCCATTTTTGTAGAATTAAATTTAACAATTCAGCATTTAAAGTGAATTAAATAATACGTATTTATTCGTAGAGTGCTTTACTTCAATAAACACATCAGTAATCTGTTGTGGTGTCAGCTTTCACTGATATCGTTAAAATCATTGTGCTGGTAACCCACAGACAAACATTTGAAGAAATAATGGAAATGAAAATTGAACAACAGAAAAAAGTAATAATGTATTTTTAAAAATATTAGATAATAATAGTCAGTCTACACTTAGGACGTAGCCATAGAAGGATGGGGGCTTGAGAGAACAACCGCCCCACAAAACCTATCTTACCCTTCAAAAAATATGTTTTTAATGCTATAAGGCCCAAAACGTTTCAATGGCATTGCGTTACATGTTGGATCACGTTCCATAAATGTTTGGCTGTATTTAGTAGCTCTATTTTTAAGCAAACTTTTTCTTTCAAACATTAAAATATCTACCCCCACCCCCAACAGTTCTTTTTCCCTAAATTTTTCTTCCTAGTCACGTCCGTTCTAATAATTTATTAATGAAATGTCGATATCAGATTTTTTTCTACCACATTAGATTCATAGCAAAAATACTGTTTTTGCCATAGTCAGGGTTGCATAGTTCACACTTTACAGGAAAAAGCTACGATCTTTGTTTATCACTCGGGATGCAATATGAGTAACCTACGCCTACCGTGTAAAAAAAATTTTGCCAGAGAGACAAAAGTTGCTGAGATAAGTTCACTGGCCACAATTTTGATACGAATTCTTTGATTAGATGCAAATTAATAGCTTAAAAATAGTTTTTTGTAAGAGTCACAGCAAATGAGATTCGTTGTAACGTAACGAAAGCTTCTCTCATCCCTGCATCTAAACTCCAACAAACAAATTAGATTGAAAGAATATTTTCGTCTCTTTTACCACGCACCAGAACATCTAAAATGCTGTTGCAATAAACAACACATTCCTAATTAAAATTCTATGAAATTTAAATAGATTTCTAAAATCTAATCAATCCCAAAGAGACATCATTGCGGGCAGAAATCTTTGTCTCTTCAATTAAACTATCTAAAAAAATCTTTTCAAAGTAAATTTTACGTATTTTTAACTTCATTAAAGACAGAAAACTGCATAAAACTTTATCAAGCACTGCTGACCTGATTTCTACACGTGCGCATCTCATCAGGGACACATTAGAACTCTGAATTGGAATAACAGGTGACGCTGAAAACAATGAATTACAATCAATTCATTTAATTTTGATAATGCTGAATCGCAAATAGTCATTTTAGAAAGCACATCTGCGACGTACATGCAGAACAGAGTTAGTGGACAAATATTGGAAAGTCTTTTATTTCTTTTAAAGCTTTTAATTTATCATTGCGTCGCTCCAGGGGGCTATTGCTCTGGAGAACAAAACACGCAAAAACTATTTAAGGCCTCCACGACTTGGATCTGAACCATTTTTCACAAAAAGTGTAAAAGTACATACTAAGTATTAACGTCATGATGATGCGACTTGTTATAATTTTGTGCCTGTCTGTTATGGTTCAATCTGTTGCCTTCATCAAAGACCGACGACGTAAGTTAAACATTTTGCTACAATATTTTATTTTTTTACCAATCAGCAAAATCAATCATTTTTACATTGGTTTAACTTCTGCAGATGTTAAATCAATGTAAACAAGACAGATTTTTGTTGGCTTGGCCAGGATTCATAAAAATATTAGCTTATAACTTACTTTACATAGGGATGATATGAAAATCCAAAGATTACGTTTCTTTTGTCATACGCTAAATAAAATGCTTAAATATAAAACTAAATGTGGCGATAGCAATATGCGATATATATGCAGAAGTAAATTTATTGCACAAAAATCTAATTTTTCTTTTTGCATTTAGACTCTTTTGGACGCCGTTTGTTACTTTTTTAAATTTTGCAAGAGGAACGTTTTCTTAACTTGAGAGTTTAGTACATTTTGGGATCTCTACTTTTTTAACTTACTGTAAATAATTGCTAAAAAATTATAAAAAAAAAAAGGAGCAAAGAGATTGTTCAATCATACATTTAGCTATAGAAACCAAATTTAAAGCTTTTTTTTTTGTTTTATCGTTGAGAAAGTTTTGTTAGAAAGTACAAAAACTATAACTTACTGTAAGTAAAAACTCTAGCCTACCGTGTTGACGTTATCTGTTGGCTTGCTGATATTTATAAAGTTGATTAAACTTGACAGTTGCTAAAGGGGAGTACAGCTAATAGCTAATAGTGTTCAGTGCATGACACTAAATTTTTTCGTTTTGCAAGATAGTAAAATAAATTATTCTAAAATCTAAATAAGCAATAAACTTAGGAATCATCTTCTTTTTCAAGCATCTACCGATTGCTCAGTAGCTCATCTTTTTTTTTTCAACATTGGCTTTAAGATGAGGCAACATTTTAAACGGTTTTTGTACTCTTTGTTTCAAAAAAAAAAAAATGGCTATGATTGTGATAAGTCGCTTTAGGTCAATACAGTTTTGTGAAGTGAAACTTCATAGATGAATAAATGCGTGTCAAGTACGGTAATTTAAATAAATGGGAATTTCTTTATACGGTAATAAAACAAATGTTTTTTTCGTAATCAAATTTCATAAGATCTCATAAGTTTTCATAATCAAAGTTTCTTTAGAAAATTCCTGTCAATCTGACAACCATTGCAATATTCAACATCTTTTCAGCCACTAAATGTGAGGCTCAGGCCTATTCGGGTGCTCTTGATGCCTTCATTCCGGAGTGCACAGAAGACGGAAAGTTTGAACGAAAGCAGTGCTACGGATTTTTGAACGAGTGCTGGTGTGTAGATGAAAACGGTGAAGAATTAATGGGAAGCCGTGGACAACAGTTCGACCCCGACTTCAACATCGACTGCACAACTTTTAACGGTAACTAATATACTTTGTTGGCGGCATTCTACCCTCTGCGTATCTTCATTTTGGAATGGTTCATTTCATTGGAATTCATTCACACTGTTCACGCAGCTTGTATAAGTGTTTTGTTGCAATTAAACCAGGGGTTCTGAACTAAACAAATAAATTTGAGACACACAGAAATTTAGATTTCGCAACATCCAGAATGCTTTCCCAAGCTTAGCTTACTTCTTAAAGACAAGTTTATTTTTAGGAAGAGCATAAAATTCAAGTTCCTCGATGATGATAAGTATTGAGCACTTGCGTAACCAGACCAATTTTACAAGGGGGACAAGGAAAGGGCAAAGCTTTTTCCAGGAGGGGCAACATTTTCAGTGACGTCATAAACCAAGAGCGATATAAAATGCTTTAAAATTGATATATTTATCCAAATATTGTCAACCTCGTGTCGATGATATTTGTCAACAAGAGATTTATAGTTTTAGTATAGTCGTTGGATTGTTTGCTTGTCCAAAACGTAAACTATAATGTAGCTTATTGTTTTTTTTGTATTCCAGACACCATGCAATACTCTGGATCAGGAATGCCATCTCTGTTCTATTGATGACGTTTTCTTGGACACCATTCGTCAACGGGCATTCCTTCAAATGCTTGCTATTTAAGAAATGACAGCTTCGTTTTTACTACTTTTTAATTTTTCGTCTGAATGTCTTTATTTGTACAACAATAGTCGTTGAAATTAAAGCTTTCTCGCACGGAATAAACTCCAGTAGCAAAAACAATGTTCGCATCTGTAGCTGACCTGACTCCAAACTTCTGCAGCTTGACAGAGAATTTAACAGTTTCAGAGACAAGGATTTATTTTTGTATTCAACGACTAACTTGGGTGTTACTAAAGGTTCAAAACATTAGACTTGTAATGCACAATATCGTGGCGTCGCAGTGAAATGGGTAGGAGCAACTTCAAAAGTTATTTCTGATAAAACATACTCAACCAGTTTGTCAATCCTTTTAGTGCATTCGTTCAATGTTTGAATCAACGGAAAAAATAACTAAGTTTGCGTTCTGCTTTAATACTGGTGTCGATGGCTATCTGTAAGGTTTGATCTTCCAAAATAGTTCTCTCGATCCAAAGATAAAGTTACCTGCAACAATCCTCAGAGCATGTGATATTACGTTCGAAAACCATCGGCCACACAATGCAGTCAATGAAAAAAATCTCCGCAGCCATGCGTGACAATGAAAAGTCATAAATCAAACATCAAAAAAGTAGAGATTTGCAAATAAATTGTCGACGTACAGATTGTCGAAAACTTTTAACCTACGTATTCACAACCAAGCAATGCTTTACTCTGTGCTGTTACAACCCTGTACAACTACATAGAAATATAGCCTACTATAGTGGTATAGGCTACATCAAGACAATTGTGAAACCTTTGGATCAGTACAATATCTCACATTTTACTAAGGAGTTCGGTTGCTGGTGATGCGAAAAAGTGACGTAACAGTTGTCCAGTTTCCGTTGTAGCAGTCAAGTTTGAAATGGCGCCAAAAAGTTCGGTCTCAAGAAGAGAGCAGATCAAACATAACTAAGTGAATCAAGCTGACATCACGACAGACTGCGGCACAAGAGAGAAGCTTTCATTTGAAACACCATCGTCCATCACAGTCGGCTGCATAGCCGAGTGGTGAGAACCCTGGAACGGCAATCGAAAGGGCGCCGGTTCGACTTCGACACCGCTGGAGCATGCGGCTGTGTCTGTGGCAGGACACTTAAAGGCATGCCTGAAGGTGGACACGATGATTGGCTTCCTTGCCTTCCCGTCCACTTAATCTAAATCTTCAACCACCGGGTGTAAGCCTGGATACGACAAACAAAAAAAACCATCACAGCATCATACACAACGCACGCAAAACAACAGAATTGTAAATTTAAAACTTTATAGCAAAGCGCTATTCAAAATAGGGGACCTGTGTGAAACTCAATGAAAACCGTTGGTACATACACATATGTTGACAGAACAATCAACAACTAGCTTTATTGGAAAGTTGAAGTACACTCAACTCCTGGACTCACGGTGGAAATTTCTAATGCTTATATTTACCAAGTAATAACAATTAGGATTTATTGCAAAAACTCTTTAGCGTCATCTATGTGTGACTGAAATTAATCCGGATATCAAGGTTGACAAAAGATGCTCTTTTACTTCGCTTCAATGTTTGTTGACGCTTAAGCAATGCCAAAAAGTAAGCGCTTATCAGGTCAGTGATAAGAAATGCATCAAAAATCCAAGTGACAAAGCAGCAGGGTGATAAAATTCAACAACGATCGCGACAATAGTGGCAGCAAAATTGTTCTATACGTGAGAACACAACTTTGTCGCTATTTGGATCATCTCTTCAACACGAAACTTTGAAGAGTACGCAGCACAGGTAGATTCGTGACCAGTGCGATTTATGAAACGGCAATCAGAATATTGCATTTTTTGATCCAGAAACACTGAGAACACCAGCTTCGACTGTCCCACCAGACACAGTTCTATATCACTAGACATAAAACTTGCTAAAGCAGCATCAAGTTTGAGATGCAAATTGACCAGCGCGTATAGTTTTTCTTATTTACTTTTGGCGTTCAAATAAAAGACCACGACTCTGCATGATCACAAGCATCGTTTTGAACATGATAGCATTAGAAGTGACAACATCTCTCATGGTTTAAAACTTTGCCATGCTAATTTTGCTCATTGCATTTGCAAGACGCAAGAAAGTCTTCTTCGAAAGCAAAGCAATTTATGCTAAGGAAGTTTTTAAAAGCTGAAGTTCACAAATATGATAAAGTGGTGGTATAACTTTGAAACAAAACGTTATTTTTCTATTTACAGAAACATCATCGAGCCGATATAATCTTTAAAATTCAACATTATATCTATTCAAGCACCTGGGCGACACAGCATGGTACTGCAATGCGAGGTTTTGTAAACACGTAGTTCTATGAAAAACGCACTCTTTATGAAGTAGAATAAAAATTATACATACCATAAGTTAAAAACCCAATGCAAGTGAAAGTGATTATGAATGCACAAAATAACACGCAAATCATTTGCAGCTGTAGTATTATCTTAGAACATTAGAAACAAAGTAGCATTCCCACGCAAAAATTGATACCTTTGCACAAAAAATACAAAGGCACTGGTACTTTCAGATTAAAACTCAGCTAGCTTAAGCAATCAACAAAATTCAGTTTCCATGGACCAGTTGGACCACTGCACTAGTCATTTTGGTAAGCCATCTAGCTGATAATGTGGTAAATTACTAGCAGCGGGAAACTCCCTTCAGATACACAGAAAGTCAAACAATAAAGTATTCACACTTGTTGAGTTAATGAGTTATACACAAAAATTGCTTATGTTTTGTCTACTTTTAGTTTATTGAGAATACCAAATCAATTTCAACTAAGCAAGTTGATGCCATATCAACACATGCTGTTAAGGATGAAATTACACTGCAGCGAAAGGTTATAGCTGTCAAGAAAGCAGTGTCATTTTCTGCTCATACTTTCTTAACATTTATCACAAAACAAAAATTTAAAAAGTATAAATAAAGTTTCTCAATCATGCGATTTTGTTCTTGCTTTGATACTTATAAACTCCATATCCAATTAGTGCAAGAAGTGCCGTGGCAACACTGAGTTTTAAGCACAGGGTTAAAACAGATTGGCCAGCGCAATCAACAGACTTTGGCATCACTGCTAAAGTGGCTATTGTCTTATACACAGAAGTGTCTGGCTGTGTTGCTGTGACAAATATGGGAGGGTGAAGACCATGTTGGATACAAAATTGTGCAGGTTGAACAAGTGACAATTGACGAACAGCATTACAATCAGACTTTGATGCAATTACAAGACAGGCTACATCTGAATTGGCTACAAACTGCTTGTGTACTTCAATACAATGTTGGAAGCTTGAGGGATCTGTAGCATCGTACATTAAACAAACAACATCACACATAAATAATCCTTCACCCGCAGAAAGAAGGTCAGCCAAATCAACTTCATGCAAAAGCAAGAAAACAGACAAATGATCATTGATCTGCACTTCATTAACAGCTAACACGGACTGATGATTGGCAGACTGTTGGGAAGATATTTTACGATTAAGAAAACCTTGAAGAAAGCTTGACTTTCCAATGCCTTTCGGTCCTACAACCTTGCAAGTGTAAACAACACGGCGAGGAGTTTTATCGTTAGAAGAGGTTTTGTTGGATGCAAAACTGATTCCTTCAACTTGACTTTTCTTGCCACGAAGTGTTGAATAACCGAGATAACCCAAGTATTCCAAAGTTCGTGGAACGTCCAAATAAGTAGTCAACATCCACTGGGACAGAAATCCTTTCAGAGTAACCCAACCCGCTTTGTTTGTGCTCACTGTGTTTAAAACATCAGGACCCCAAGGTTCATAAGGGAAGACACCAAACATTTCATTCATCTCTGCTTGATTGAGAGCACCATCTTTGTCCTTATCAAATTTGTGAAAAAGCTCAATTAAAAATGTCTTTGCATCCTCATTTAATTGAGGAACAGTGTCCGGATCAGGATCTTTAATCTCAGGCAGCAGATACTCTTCAGATAATGCCAGCACTTCATTGTACCCAAATTTCCTAAGAACAGCCCAAGTGGTTTCATGTCTTCCACGTTGAATAAAGAGCAAATGCAAGTAGAGAAAACCATCTAGAGTCAGACACTCGTTTATAACTCCATCTGGACAATTTTTCTTCACAACATTTTTCACATCTTGTAGAGCTTGAGAAGCAAGTGGTGTGTTGAAACAGATCTGTTGAAAATGGCTTAGCTCTTTGTTGTTTAACACACCATCATTGTCCTTGTCACAAAGTTTAAATATTCTAGTAAGAGCAATCTTTCCTTCTGGTTTCAAATATCCATCCTGGGGAGAGTAAAGTGGCCAGGTGGGATGTAAAACAGCTTTCTGAGCAAAGTAGAACATTTCACTAACATTGTTGAGAGTTTTTGAAGAGCATTCTATACAAGTTTCAATTTCTGGAAATTCATTCATTACTGGCATGGCTTCATACATTTTTGTGTCAGGGATTAAATCGGATTTATTACCTACAAGTATGACGGGAAGCATATTCTGCTGCATCGAGTATTCTCGTATCAATGGCAGCCATCGAAGCCGTGCTCTCTCTAAAGTTGACAAATCAGTCAAATCAAAAACTAAACACACAACATTAGCACGTCCTATTTCTTCACACAATTGATATTCAGCTTGCTCCACTTCAGAATAATCAACAATGTAAGTCGGCACTTTTTCTGGCGTTACGTCAGCTGGAATTGTGATTTCCTCAACACGACCAGGTACATCTTCTGGAAATTCTTCACTGACCAATGATAGAATCAAAGAAGTTTTTCCAACTCCTGGCTCGCCAAGTAGCAAGATATGAATATCTTTCCACATGCTATAGGTTGCCCTACATATACCTACTGAAAAATATAAACATATCAAGAAAGTGATATATAATTGTTTTATTAAAATATGCAGTAGCATTAGACAACAATCTATACACTAACATGCTGCAAAAAGTTTAACAATTACAATGACAAATACATTTTTTTCAGAGCATATTATGGATTAATCATTTTTATTAACAAAACTGACAATATCAATGGGTAGAGGGGGTTGCGTCTCATCGCACAATTCATCAATTCTCTGGACTATTTATGACAGGAAAACTCGTGTCATAATCTCACTGCGCTAGATTATTTTTCCCTCTCTAACCTAGCCTGTCTTAGATTTGAAAGACTTATATTCGTGACTATGTTAAGGCAGGGGTGAGTACGCTTATCAGTGCCAGATCTTAGCTGCTTGCAAATCTTGTTGCATTTTTCAACTTTTGACATTTTGCGGATTGTGAAAACATATCAATCGGACGGATTAAAATTATACGGAAACCATAAAAATCATTTAAATAATTGTTTGGTTACAATGATGTGCTGTACAGTGTACACTCATGCAAAAGACTACCTGAGATGCGATTGAGAGAGTTTTTTTGTTTCAAACATCTTGAGAAGAACAAACAAAAATATTAACTTGACTTTGTTCTGTAAATTCACTAACGGTAACACTTTTAGATCATTCAACTTTCAGTCCACACTTTTCTTGCTGAAATATCTTATTTTTGAGGTAATTGTTTTCTTTTTTCAAGTTTGTGGGGGAATTGGTTTTGGTTTGGTTTTTGATTCTTTATCCTCGGACTGACAAAGCCTTGATAGGTTATTCCTGGTACTTGTTCGCATACTTGTAGAGGCACTTGACGCAGGGCCGGTTACCGAGATTGGCAGAGTGAAGTTTTCCGATTGTTGAAGTCTTGTTTGCCGAGAAATTATTCCATTCACTAGGTGCCGCTGAATGGAGAGCAGTCCTGAATTCTTTGTACCTCCACCAACTTATATTGCCTAAAACTCTACAGTTCCATATAATAATACCCTTTAGCCTCCAATACAATTCATGGACCTTAACAACTAAAGTAGGCCTACGTCCACTTTCTCGATTATTCGGTCTACTTAGGTCAATATTTTCAAAATTTTGGTCGGATAAGCAAAAAACGGATAATTGGTTGGTTTTAAATGTTTACCCTGAGACTGATCTAGGGAGACTGATCGAGCCTCGATAGGTTTTTCCTGGTTGTTTCACATATTTGTAGAGGCTTTTGTTTTGTCGCAGGGCCGGTTACCGAGATTGGCAGAAAAACTAGATGAATTAGTTGAAAGAACCAGTTGGCTCCACATACCTAAAGCAACTGGAGGTGTGCCAGTTGATGAAGCCATGCGGGGACGACTGAACCTTAGGCTACAACCAATAAAAAAAAAGAAAAACCAAAAACACGAGCGCTTTAGAATAAACGTACGGTACTGAGCCTGTAATGCAAAAATTATGCACAGTGTTTCGCTTTTAAATAAAATGAAGTAAAGTGTTCGCAGCAACGACAGAGGTATGGTTTTAAAATAGGAATCAAAAAGATCTAAGAACAAAAAAGGAAGAATAAATACATCGATACCCAGGGATGGAGGAACCACGTGGGCCTGGGCCCACCTACTTTATTTTCTGGGTGGGCCTGACCCACCCAATTTTGAAAGCCAAATATTTTTGAAAAGGTAGCGAAAGATTTGACCAAGATAACCAGCAGTTTTTTGTGATATAGAGAAAGTAATTTTAGCTGCAGCAAGGGTAGAGGATGCAGCAACTAGGTTATGTCTCTAAAAGAAGGTGGGCTACTTAAACCAGGCTAGATGGGGATATTGATGTTAATTCTTTCGAAAACGAACTCAAGCTGTTAAAATAGATAAAACATTTACATAAATCTATCAAAACTGATAACTTACAGTTTTGCCTGAAAATCCCTGTTTAATGCTACTGCTAAAAGGTCTTTTTCGTGCCACAGACTGGTGAAAAATTACTTAAAAAGCAGATTAACCCAAGAGCACTTGAACCATAAGATGAACAGTTGAACACATTCACAAAAACTTGATCGATCAGGTTGGTGGTGTGCGCTTGAGCAGCGTACGTTGAGGACTGCTCTCCATTCAGCGGCATCTAATGGATGGAATAGTTTCCCGGCAACAAGATTTCAACAATCAGAAACTTCACTCTGTCAATCTCGGTGACCGGGCCTGCGTCAGTGATTCAAAGCCCCTACAAGTATGCGAAACTGCCAGGATTAAGCTCTGCAAGAAGCTTTCCCAGTCCGAGGATAAAGATTCAATCGATCGATCGATCAATCTCACCTCAATTTGCCAAGAATTTATTGCTTTCAATGATCGTATTATTAACTTTTTTAGGAAAAAATTTCAAGTGTAATACAGTAGCAATCACCTATATAGTGACAGTTGAAGGAACCTTGTTGTTGTTTGATACCAGTAGGCCTATTATATTTGTATATTGGTGGTGCAGCTGTCGTGTATGCACATAACACTGCAGGCTGTTAGGCTACACCCGGATAATTTTACTAACTGTTAAATAGGCCTATGTGTATACCGGTATACCATAGGGGAGACCGGGGATAGCTCGGACGATTTTTTAAAAACAGCCCATATTTTTTTAAATTACACAGCAAGTTCGTAAATGTTATTTTGTTGTAAACCTTAAAGCTTTGCCAAAAAAGGGTAGGAGTATCGTTTGTTTCAGAAAACCGGAAATGCTTATAAAAAGCATAATTTCTACGGTCCTCAAATGTCCGAAGTCACCTCGGTACCGGGGTAATTTCGGACATGTCTGGGGTCATCTCGGACAGCAATTTTATGCAGACGTTTTGAGTTGATTTGACAGTTAATACAGAATATTTGTTTTTCTTTTATATGTCCGAACCATTATGTCTTTAAAATCCAATAAATTATTCAAAAGATCTGAAAATAAGATTTTGTTTAAGTTTGATTTTTTCCACGGGGATACTTCGGCCATTGAATCCGAAGTATCCCCGACCACGTGACTACAGGTAAATGAAGAAAATATGGCCACCTGATTAACTGCTGGTCAAAATCATCACTTGCTTATCTGAGTATAGCTTTCTAACTACTACCTCAATCAATAAAAAGTTTGTTTTGGTTGACTACAACGGAATTATGACTTTACACGTACAATTTTTAAAATCTTGATATCACTAATAAAATTACTTTTTCGGCCTCAACTTTCTAAGAAAACTAGAAATACTTGCAAACTTTATCCTGATTTGTAATGGAGCCACAAAGCTTCGGTAAACGTGATTTAACAATACTCTACTGTGACGTCAAATGCATTATCCGAGGTATCCCCGCGTCCGAACTATCCCCGGTCTCCCCTATACCAATAACGGTACTCCTGGTATTGAAACTTTGTGGTAATTAGCTGTGCGTTGTTGATGCCTGTATTGCTGCCAGTATGGGCGAAGGATTGACTTTGACTGCTGCGGCCTCTGGGCCCACCTACTTTTAAAATGGTTCCTCCATCCCTGTGCTTTTTGTTTCTGCATAAATGACGTCTGCTGATACATACGCGTTTTTGATGATGGAACACGGGCGCGGTGACGTAAGCTTACATTGCTTTTCCACGATTTAAAATTTAAACCTTAAAAAATACTTACAAGTGTTTTAGTAGGTCTACAAAATTAAATTTCTCTTGAAAAATACCGACAGCCTGCTCGGATGTTCCTTAACTCTAGCTGAGAGCTATTCAATGTTTCTCAAGTTAAGATTTCAATACTGGATCAACTGGTTCAGAAGCACAAGCGGTAAAGCAATGTCTGTTCATATTCTCGCACCGGTTTCGCTTTGAAACAACTGAGCTGAACAAGCAACGATTTTCTTTCAAAGGGATCTTATGTGTACACGAAATAACAGAACATGATACTGTATTTGTTTCAAGCATAATCACGATTTTTGGCAAGCCTTTTCTCTGCTTTAAGAAAAAAAGGCCGGTGTTAATCTAGAAATATTTCTGCAGCGGTTCGCCAAGTTTCTCTTCCATTTCTTTGATAGTTTGTTGGCAGCGCTCCTCGACCATATCCGATTCGTCTAAATATATAAACATCAGAAGTCATGCTATAGTTGTTTGTTATGTTTGGTCTGTAAAATTAGGAAATCATTAATTGAAACTGTGATGTCGATGGTCCGCCTCAAATACTCTTCCTAGGAGCCTGATTAAACTAAAGAATGAGATTTAGTTTTTTTTTTTTTATCAAATAGAATCTTACAAAAAATTTCAAGCGATCTAACATGACTGGCAATCATGTTTTCACTACACACGCGTAATTTATCGAAACAACCACTGATGGCTCTCACCTTCCAACAGTTCGGCTAAGAAAGGAATTGTCTCCGGCAGCAGGAGCAAATAGTCGTCACCGAGTTTGTTCACGGCTGCTTTCAAGCAGTTCAACGCCTGGCATCTCACCTAACAACCAGCAAGATAATAAAAAAAGTGGTGCTGCAAATCTCTGCGGTTCAAAAATCGGGCAAAGTAAACAAAAGTCATCGTCACATGTTAAACTTAGATAGAAATTTGATCAAATCTCAACATCAAACGAAGATTTGGCAAGACTAACTTGTGGGGACGAATGGCGGGTTTTCATCAGAATGTGGTAGTTCAATGGCTGCCAGGTTACATTGTCACGTGCCGTCGCCGCTAATTGGCCAACGCAACCGACCACGTGATTTGTGATGTAATCATCAACCACTCGTTGATCGGGGATGCTGACCTCCAACTGAAAAATGAAAGCAATTAATTAAAATTTCCGTAAAAAACAAATGGAATAATAACGACTGTCATGCCATTTTGTACTTCTTGCAAAAATTTTGGAGCTAAAGCGTTACTTTTCAATAAAACAATGTAAGCGGATGTTTCAAGACAGAGCAGACATGAATAATATCACTGGAACTCGTGCATTTTATGTTTTTCTCTGATTTATCGTTTCGGCAATATGAAAAATGAAAACCACTTTCACAACAGTGAAAAGTCAGCAAATTGCGGTTCTGCTTCGAATGGCACAACCAACCACACTGTCTTGACTTGAACTACCCAGGCACCAAATCAATTGTTGGTTTGCGGTTGATTTGCTGTCTGGGTAGTGATCTCAAATCTTGTGTTGTTCAATGCATTGATTCGTTTCTGGTGTCACAAAGGAAACTCTCCGCTACAAATCCATAATAAACTACTCACACCACACAGAAACCAACAACGAGTAGACTCACTTGGTTAACAAGAGGGTGGATGATTTCTTCAAATCTCTCCTGAGTTATGAAAGCAGACGAAGAATGAGTCAGCATCAGTTGCAACGTGTCGATGACGTAAGATAGTCTACGCACATGTTCCGCTTGGTGGCGCTCTGTGAACAAGCGATAAGTTGAAGGGACACCTAGTTTTTATATCCTTTGTGAAACTACTACCACTGTTGTATCGAACTAATCTTAAAGTTTAATGTTTTGCAAAACACGAAAACTATTTTTGTTGTCAACCACTGAAGTTGATTTGATTCCACTTCCAATGTTCGAATGTTCCATATTACTTTTCAAACCAGATATTTAATATTTAACATTGTTAAACGTTAAATTTAACAATGTTTAATTCAACGTTAAAACATTTGTCTTCAACCGCACAGAAATCTTTTAACAGCTTCATACCAGATTCATCGGAAATTTTCGCTTTCAGTTCTTGAGTTATGTTGCTCAGTAAATCGACGGCAAATATTTCAAAGAGCCCCTTCAACTTGGCGGCCATCAGGGCTGTGCATTTGTAGAAGGTCGTCACCCGTGCCGGTGGTGGCGTGTGAGAGACACCCCAATCGTGCAACTGCGGATAAAAATATGACGTTTTCAAGAAGTCGCGAGGTGCATGATGTGGAATTTGCTTAATGACTCTGCGCATAATATGGTCACGTGTCTATCAAGTACAGTTCAGCTTATCTTGGTACGTTTTTTATGGTACGTTTGGTACGTTTTTTACCTAAAATCTTCCAGGAAAATTCAAAATCAGCGGACTTGAAACAAAATGATAACTAAATTCACAGATGCGTTTCTTGTTTTATTTTTGTGAAAAGGAAGTATGTGGAAATGAAAGCAAATTTTAGAAGGCTTATGAACATTGGACAGTTCTACTCCAGCAAGAAAACCTTCTGCCTTTTCTACAGTGATTCAACGACTAGTGTTAGCTGGAGACAACCCGAACACAACAAACTTGAAACAGCACATGCAAAGTCTTGCCAAGTTGATACTTGCAAAAGCACTAAACTAAACTAACTAAACCAGTAAAAAAAGTACCTTGATGTAAAGAGGTCGAAATGCAGATTCGGGGAGCTTGATGAGAAGAAGAATAACTCCCTCCAGAGCTTCCTTTTCCACCACAGACACATCAGATACAGACATCTGTGCAATTAAAATGGAATACGATCAATTGAAATGAGACAGGATGAACTTTACCAATAAAACATATCATAAGGACAGCAACATTAAATCTCAGTTGGAAACACATAGTCGACCACAAAGTGGGTCAAGCAGATGAAAATGAGCTGAAGACAGAGAACTGACACATGGCAGTGCGTATCACAGTCACAGAGAGAACACGTATCACAGAGAACTGACACACTTTGCATTCCACATATCACAGTCAGTTCGGGAAAGCGCTTCTGAAGCTCTTCAAACCATACTAGCAAGAGTGGGTTCCTTCGTACATCGATTCAAGAGATGTTGAATAAATGTAAAAAAAGGTACATTTCGTTAGTTGGAATTACCTTTTATCGAAACTAAACCCACAACGAAACAAACCATGTCAAAAAGTTTCAAAACATGCGATTGATTTCACATCTTCAGTTGCAAGCTATGGGGGGAGATAGCGCAGACAGAGGTAATTTTATGGTTATTTTTTATGAAGCTTCGGTTTCCGCTATTGAACTAACTTTGCTATTGACCAATCGGAAGTCCATGCAGTGGAGTAGAAACGTCATCAGGTTTGCCGCCTCTTGCGTCAGTTCCGCTTTGTTTAATTTTCCCACGTGTTGTCTCATGACCGGAAGTAAACACGACGCTGCTAGCGGCAACTCTTCAACAATCTGAAACGCAAAGAAAAACATAAATTTCGATGTAAAAAACGCTGTGATGAGATAACAGGTTCTCAGCTTACAACCACAACACTGAAATACAAAGCAATGCATTGAAACAAGATGCGTCATTTCCCTTAAAAAGAAAACAATACCCAGACAGCAAAATCCGTCATTTTTACGTCTGCAGACGTTAAATCAATGTAAAATTGACAGATTTTGTTGTCTGGGTAAGAACTGCAAAGTTCTCGTGATACTGCAAACCTTGTCATATGCTTTCCGGAAGGCAGGAATAAGAACTCGAGAAGAGAGGTTGCTAGCCATCATCGTCAGCACGTTGCTGGTCAGTTGGGAAGTCGATGACGATGTGTTCGAATCCTTCTTCGGTCGCTTCGCGTTGAGACTGGGTTTAGTCTTGACAGCAGAGGACGCCTTTCTGCTGCTTCGTTTGATGTAGGATAGCATAGAGAGCTGGAAATACATCAAACGGGTTGAAAAACGGATTGTTTTCCTTCTAGATATCGGTAGAAAAGTTCTAGATACTGGATCAGGTATAAAAGTTTGGAGAAAATCGACTAGAAATATGTCGGTTTACCTTCGCCAAGAAGCCATCAACGTATGGACTCAGGAAATGACCCAAGCAACCGAACAGCTTATTGATAGTTGTGAGAAGACTTGTCAACACAAAGTCGGCGTTCATAGCCTGCTTGGTGCTCAATTGCTCGATCAAACATGGCGATATTCTAAAAAACAAACAGATTAACGAAATTATTCTTGTTTCACTTGGCTTAATTTTTGCATCGATAACGTTAGCAAGCTCCTGGCTCAATATTCCAATCGTCGATGACACCCGTGCAAGAAAACAACATTTCCAGCTTACTGAAGATTTACTTGCGTAACAAGTTTTGGATTTGTGTTCTATCTCTTACTCATATCGTCACGTTACGTATCAGGAGATACAACCATTCGCCATCCTTTTGTGTCACAATGCATGAGAATCAAGCCTTTTATAACGCGATAGAGTGTTTTTCAAAAGTCATTGCAAATGAATGAGCACTCATTGACGGGAATAAAACGTCGTGAAGATATTACAACGTGAAATAGATCACTCACTTGGCGAGGTTGACGATGGAATGCGCCTTCAAATTGAGAATGACTTCACCCAGGCAAATGAGCAACGAAGACAGCACCTGGGTGGAAGTGGTAAGGTCAAAGTTGCTTTATTAAAGTCAAAATCTAATCAAATCACGTGGTCATGTGGATGTTAGAAATGACTAATAATAATAACAAGTCACCGCTATTTTTGTCGTAAACCGATATTTTCTGAATTGCAGCTTCCGTTAAAATACGTCCAAGAACCAAGATGCCAGCAGGAATGACATCTCCACTTTTTTTCTTCAAGACATCAACCCACTTACATTGTCGGATAGTTCTTGACTGCTGATGATCTCACATATGATTGGCTGGATGGCCACGAAGCTGCTTGGCTTGTTCTTACAAGATATCCGAACGATCTGAGTCAGACCAAGTGCGGCCGTGTGGAGAAGATTTTCATTCTTGTTCGCCGATTTACTGAGACAAGATGAAAATAGATTCAAAACAAATTGAGATAAGGACAACGTTCTCAATTTATTTTTGCACTCTGATTTTCGAGCAAATAGATTTTTCAAAGATTTCGGTAAATTTGTGAAAACAAGAAAATCAATCACGTGATGGTACTGGTACCTGATATCGACGTCACAACAAACATGACGTTACGGTGACGATAAAAAAATCTAGCCGCAATCAAGTCAGTAGAAAAGAACAAATTCAATCACTACGCGACAATAACGAAATCGTCAACAACGACTAGCAAACGTTTTGCAGCGAGCCCACATTGATGATCAAAACTTGACATTTGACATTTATTCCCCGCTCAATCATATCTTACCATCCTTTAGTTAGCATCTGCACAAATCGCTCCGATAAATCCAACAGAAGCTTTTCCTGTGACAAAATCCAAATATATTTAATCTATTCTATGCTCTTCCATTTTCAAAGCGTGCAAGCAATCCATCTACAGTTGCAAAAGTTACTAACAAGTCACAGTGCTAATTTATCAGCTGCTCAAGAAAATACTTTTTTGATTTTGGATGTATATTGAAATGCAGTTTCAAAACATCACCTTGTCGTCATTTAATGTCAATGACGTGGTAGATATTCTCGTATGGAAGAGTTGGATGGCCTTCTGCTTGATCACGAAACTCTGCGTGGTTGAGCACTCCACCAAGAGGCTGTCCAGCACGCAGAGGAAGTCCCGCAGAGGCAGTAGAGAGTTAACCTGTTGATCAAACGTTTTTAACAAATTGCACTGTAGGTCACAAGTTGTTGATGACAATGTTTGCAGATCCTAACACAAGTTAGAACCTGGAAAGACAAACTCTGAAGTACATGTCAAAATGCGGGAGTCTCCATGGACTGAATTGAAGCCAAGAATTGACTCACAATGAGCCATTACCTCACACAAAGCGGGAAAGCTGTTTTACTGCAATTTTCGCAACACCAATCGCGAGAGACAGAGAAAATATCGTACTTCTGGTTTACCCTCAATAAGCTGTTAAAGAAAAAAACATGTATCACAGGTTTCAAGACAAATACCTTCTCTAATAAATCATTCACTCTTCTGACAAGTGCCTTCTGATAGCGCAAAGCAACATCGTCCACCGTCTTCTCATCAGGGGACGTACTGATGACGAGTTCAAGGTAGTGTAGTCCTTGCTCGAACAACCTGGAGAAACCACATTTGATGAAGCAAGTGACGTAATCACCGATTAAGGTTCATGCAAGAAAATTATTTCAGACTTTTGTTGAAAATTTTACAGTAATAGGCTGAAAACACGTCTAACCTCTGCGCATGCGCAGTAAGGGCGATTTTGTCGTCCTCCTTGAGCGATGACTTGATCTGTTTCATGATCTGAGATGACAGCGTCAGCACGATGATGCGGAATCGACGGATCTGATTAGTGGAGCGTTTTGATGCGTCAAACAGGAAGTTAGTTTTGAACTTGGACAATTTTTCTGAAAAAGTTGCATGTAGCAGACGTTAAGGTTAATGTAATGGAACTATCCCTTCAGAAAAAGGTTATTGTACCAGTCAACAGACAAAGTAGCAGGAAAATTGCAACAAGGAAATGGTAATATACCGACGTGTATTTTTCTCTAATATCAGCGCAGTCGTATAGAGGCGAGTGCAGTAAAATTGAAACCTCACCTGATTTATTTACGTAAGTCTGCAGAAAAGTGAGCAAGCTGATCACGGTTTCTACTTGCGAGTTTGAACCGAATAGCTGACATATCGAGGTCCAAAGGAGCAAAGATGATTCGAGATTTCGTGACAGTAAACTCTCACTGCGAGGTTCCTGCTGGAAGTAGATTGATTTACTTGCAAAGTAAGTCCTGGATTTGTCTTTGTGATTATGGAGATGGAAAAGCTTTCGTTTGCATATTAGTGGATACAAAAATTATTTAAAAAAATTTAAGATTGTACCAAGAAAACTTTGCATCAGGACCACGCAACATAAAACCACTGCTGATGACACCACATATCCCAGACTGTAAAGCAACCGTCTGCAAACGCTGAAACAACGTAAAAAGTGGTTGCTTTGCTGTCTGGGATGTAACACAAGTGCATTGCAAAGATATAAGCCATCAATCATGTCAGTATGATGCAACATTTACCTCTTTTTCGTTGTCTTCCAACGTGATTCTTGATAATTGGCACACGTGCTGATCGATAAGCAACACGATAGCCTGCCACAAGTACATGTCGGCTCCCATTGTTGTCAACAACTCATCAAACACTATCAACCTGAAACAGACGGCAAGAAACGTTGCGTCAGAGTCAAGAAAAAAAAGTTTTTGTACGTTCAATTTATGAAATCTTACAGAACCATCATAATCATGTTTAGGGTAGATCGGTGCAAACGGTTTCAAAAAATGACATCGTTTCATCAGAAATTGTTTCTGCTTCATTGTTTACAGACGTTGAATCAATGTAAAAAAGGATTGATTTGCTAGCTGGGCTAGAAAAATTATGACAGATATTTAAGATTTGAGCAAATACCTTCTGTGAGTTGGTATATGCGGCAACGTGTCCACAAAGACACGGAGAACTCCAAGAACAGAATTCTTCCCTTTCGAACCTGATCCCTGTACCTGGTGCAGTGGTGAAGTTAAACGAGTTTGAAAGCGCTATTTTATACGGATGAAAGCAAACCTCACTAGAATCTTTTGAATCGGGACTTGCATAGGCAGCCGACTGTAGTAGTCAGTAGTAAATGATCATAATAATCAGCTCTATCGCTCTAGTAGTCTTGCTAATTAGTCTCGTCGGTGTAGTGATGGGCAGGTGATGCCAACCATCACTATTCACAATTTGGTGACTTTGGCTTTTATTTGTGGATGCAATAAACAAGCGATGCGACTGAGGCAACAATGCGGGATGGAAGGTGGTGGGTAACTGCCACTACAAGGATGAGTAAACGAATGCATTAAAGTTAACTCCGTCCAAAGAGAAGCCAACTTGCAGCTCGATGTACCGAACCAGAGAAAATCCCTGAATAGCAAATGTTGATAACATTCTGTACAAGAAACGTTTGATACAAAACAAACTCAAGAACATATTTTTGATGCTTTTAAACCCACTGCAATATCGCAGCACACAAAAGCCATCGTCAACCGGACGAAGAAACCAATTTAAAAATGATAATATTTCCTCTGATATGTCGCTATCTATCTCATAAGCACCTCAAGCCGCAGTAGCGGGGGGATCACCGTCTGTATCGTCTTGGAAATGACTTGGAACGAGTAGGAATCGTCTCGACGCAGCAGGGTGCTACCCATGAACGTGAATATCGACATCACGCTATGAAGGACCTTCTCCTGGTGAACGAGGTCATTGGTTGAGAAAAAGTTTACACAATGTAAAATGCCTATCTATAACCTTAGATAGTATTTTCACATTAATCGGCTTAAACATTTACAAGTCTGACGCAACTATTCTATATAAAACAGTTTTCATCGGTTTGTGCAACTTTATATAACAGGTATGTCTGTCAGCGACAGTAAATGACATAAATCACGTGATATCATGGGTCACATCATGTAAATTAGTTTGGTAATTATCCCAAGTTCAGTTATGTTTGAATAGGAAAACAAATATGTTAACTTGCAAAATCAGCCTGGGACGAACAAACCACATCAATATAAAGGAGCGGCCGCGTTGCTATAGAACCGGCACAGCCATGAAACTATAGTGACGCATACCGGACAATAGTGGGTGGACTTTGCGAGCAGCATCAGCGCGTGATGATGCGTCTGTGTGTTCTCCGTGGATTGGATGCACTTGACGAGCAGCTCCACCTTGAGGAAATGTTTCAAACAAAAGAAGTAGAACATTTTGCGACGTTGCATTAGATTTATTTGAATTAAATGACTGAAAGCAACATTCACTGCTAACTTACTTACAAAGAAACAAAGATGTAATTAATGAAATCAATGAAGACCAACCAGACCGTTCCAGCTGAAGCAAAAAATGTGGTTCTAGAATAGATGAATATTCAAAACCTTCATAGGTGTCATTAGCTCCACTGACCTTCATATTAGCTTGGATGTCGTTGATAATATCCTTGGATAGACGATCGCTTCTTTCAAACATATTAAGCAGGCAGCCCAACAGAAGCAGTGTGACGTAGTCAGCGTTGTCAGTGCGAATCGTTTGGTCTATGACGCGCATCAGAACGTCGAATAATGGACCAATTAAATCCTGTGAGGGAGCAGTAATTTTTTTAAATTGGTCTCGAAAACTTCGATTTTGTTTCAGACATTCCGATATTTCAGTGATAGCCTTTTTAATTACCCTTCATTTGACTCAAATTTGAGCTAAAGTTGCGCAGGCTCCACTCTTATACAACTTCACAAGAGATTTCACTGCAGTGTCGAATTGTGTCGTTATTTCTCATTTACGCTGCACCTAGGTGACTTACGAAAGCTACTTTGCTAGACATTACCTTGCCGCAACAGGGTGTTCACATTTAGAATGTTGCATCCCCTTTAGATCAACAAAACTCGAAAGAAAACGTTGTCAAGATTTTTCTTTTCAATGACACTCGATACTACCTGAGGTTTCTGTATTCGTTTCTTGTGATGTAATAATTCCAGGGTGACAACAAATTCCTTCCACGCTTTCGACTCTTCGTCTGTGAAACCGAAACTTAATGTCAACATTTATTCCACACACAAAACCGTTGAACTTGTGTTTTTAAAGTAATTGATATGAATAAAAAGTTATATATCTGTAAACACCAACAACTTGAGTAGATTTACTGCAGATGAACATCTACCGACGCATATTAGAATAATGGAGAAATTAGGTTGGACGGAAGCCCAAACTTTAGGTTCGGGTCGAAAGTTGGGCTTGCATGTACCTCTGGAAGCAGAAGGACAATCCAGTCGAGAAAAACAAGGTGTAAGCGCAGTACCAGATGCTATTGCTATTTAATTAGTTACATAATTATTTTTTTGTTGCAGTAAACTTCACCTTTCACTTCGAACGTCATGATCTCGTCGGCTTTCATCCGTTTTGCGTTACCACGCTGCGTGGTTGACGAAGGGGCGAACCATTCCTTGAGCAACTTGGTGACGTGCCGGGAATGGATCGTCAGCGACTGTGACGAAATAGTAAAATATTTTGGCTGAGATCTTCGAAAGGAAGTCTTTAACAGAATTTACAAAACACTGACTACTAGACGCCGTGCACTGATGCATTTTTCAAGCATAAAACAAACACTAGAAGCTTTCCTGACTCTTGGCAAGCAAATCAGTCTTCTTTTACATGGATCACGTTTGTAGACGTTGAAGCAATGTAAAAAAAGAACATTTGCTGGAT
This sequence comes from Aplidium turbinatum, assembly GCF_918807975.1. Lineage (NCBI taxonomy): Eukaryota > Metazoa > Chordata > Ascidiacea > Aplousobranchia > Polyclinidae > Aplidium > Aplidium turbinatum. Next base: position 42,102,125 of record NC_137472.1, on the reverse strand, counting down.
TGGATAATCAGGACAAAAACAGATTACTTCCTCCCCCTAAATGCAATAGTCAGCTTTGTAACAACGGTCATTCGCAACAGCGTCAGGAAATCTATACCACGTGACATACCTTGAAGCACTTGGACGCAGCAGTGGATATATCATCTCGTGTGGATGTCGATTTAATTTCTATCAGCAAGTGAACTATTTTGTCTTTTGTGACGTCGGAAAATAAGGCAAAGAGTTTACCTCGGAGGAGATCTGAAAGAAATTAATCATAAATAACACAGTTAACAAAAGTGGGTATTTTTTACGCCTACGTACTTTAAAACGATGTAAAAATGGTGATTTCTTCAGTCAGGGAAAAGTTGTGATGCAGGATTGCTAGTCTGAGCAAGAACATGTGGAACAAACGTGTCATTCCTAAAGTACAGAAGAAGCTTTCCAAGCTGGGAATAGTTTCCTTTACAAACAATCACAATTTCTACCTATAAAGTTTGCACTCTGGTGCTTCATTTGCACATTTTTGCAATAAAATACGATCGTTCCACCACATTTTTCAAAAAACCAATGTGCTACGTCAAACCTGGCGCTCAGTAATGGAGTTCAGAATGTATCGGCTAAAACAAAATTTGAATCGTTTTGAACCACACACCCAAATCCGGCCACAAAATTTAATTTCAACGTAAAACCAAGCAACCTAAAGCAAAATAGTCACGTGACCACATACCGAGCGCAACAAGCCGAGGCAGCAACTTTCCGTCTTCGAGCCTGCTGAAACAAGCTGGGTCCGAACGTAGAGCCTTCAGATACAAGTCCTCACTTTCTTGGTCATGAGATACGCATTTTGCCAGCTTTCCAAGAAACACTGATATCAACAGGCACTCATCATCGCTGGCAGACGCTTGACTCTCTTCCAATAGTTGACTGACGCATGGAATCATTACATGGTGTTCAACTGAGTTGTTGACCTAAAATGAAATCACAATCGCATTTGTTTTGAATATTTCACAAATATTGCACTGTACTTTAACAAAGCTGCAAAAAAGGTTGCGTGAGAGTTAAACTGCTCAATTTTTTAGCATATTCATTCTTGTGATCACTAGCGCAATCACTGATAAAATGAGTGGTTTGGTTATGGTGTCCAAGCTTATGATTGGTGTAGAATAGATATTAGATTGTGCAGACTGAAAAGAAAAACGTTAACCTCAGCGCTGTGCTTTAAGTACCCATGACGTGTCTTGTCAAGACGCAACCACGTGCTCTCGATGGGAGTCGAACCAAAAACCTTTTAAACGTAGGTCAGACACTCACACCACTTGCCAACGCAGCTTAAATTGGTTACACCAGTTGCGACATCAAGTGCGTTGCTGTATATCATTTCTCGCAAACCGTACACTTCACAGTCAGGATGTTGAATCACACTGGTCGACATACTTGTCCGAGGCATTCTTCGTAAAACTTGACTCTCGTATATGATTGGTCAGACGCCGGGAGAGATGCAACGTGGTTGGTGACGTAATCCTTTAACAAGGCGTTTCTTGGCTTCTTCACTTTGGCCGGAACTAAAAAATACAGAAGTTGTCGTTTGAACAGCGGCGGTTTGAATCAATTTGTGTATAAATCTGCTTTCTCAATGTGCCCTATTGATTCTCGTCAGCATTACATAACTAGCTCACGACACAAGCTATGCTAATCGCAAAAGCTGTAAGCAAGAGTAGCTTCGGTGCTGAAACTCGCCATTTTTGTTGTTAAAATCATTTAATTTAGGGATTATTATTTATTGTAGCATTCGTTTGGCATTATTCAGTGCTGTTTTCTGCTTATAGAAAACTTGCTGAAATCGGTTTAGACACGGAGGCTGGCAACAGGGGTAGCGGTACATTTTTCTACGTCATCAAACAACATTACTTACGCTTAGTGGCGCTATCATCAACGTTGAAGTATTGTCCTATCGCCTGCGCACAGTGGAATTCATCGAGAGCTATTTCCTCGAAGTGATTCGTCAGATATTTGATCATGGAAGCGACAGGACAGCTGCAAGCAAGGTTATCACAAAGTGATACTATTCAAGCAAGCTACTTGGTGCCCATAACATTCAAGGTTAGCACGTAAAAAATGCAATCAGTTTCAAAAGATTCAAAAATCAATTTACTTTGGTACATCCGAGAATAGGGCCAACAATTGTGTAGCAGCCAATCGAAGTTCTGCATTTGCTGACGTACAAGCCAATAGCACAGAAGGGACGATAAAGCTTGAAGTGCTTAACAGATCGGACAATTTCGTCTGCAAGGTTAAATACATCAATAAAGGATCCAATTTTAATCATAACACACTTCAAGATGTTTCGACATATTAGAACTAGGACTGTTCAAAAACTATTTCTAAATACAGAATACTGTTTGGCAGGAAATTTCTTTAACTAGATGTCGTATCGAACTGTTTTTCATTGTGAAAAACTTTCGATTCATTTCAAACTGTCTTTTATACTTCGTTTCGACCAGCCCTAATCAGTTCAGCGCATCTTCGTTATATATTGTTACAGCCCTTTTGCGAGCATAGTAGCACGATTTCCATCTCTAATGAGATAAAGATATATGAACGGAGTCGATACAAGAGAAGAATCGGCCACCTCCACTAATGGGACAAAACCAAATGCTGATGATGACGTTTCGAGAAAGTTGTTCAACGTCTGTAACGTTGCAAACATTTCAAGTTTAAAACAATGTCTTTGAACTAAAGTAACGAGCACCTTTGACATGTAATCATTGCTTCCACCTGAGAGTAGTCACATCAAAATCTAACAGTGTACACTACAGAGATTGCTATTATGTAACAAATTGACTGTATGTAACAGGTTTCGCGTGTTGCTTTTGCTAGACACGAGTTTTATTTCGGTACGGCCTCTTACCGCAGTTTTAGGTGTCGTTGCGCCAAGCGACTTGACCAGTGCAAGTGCAATCTTGAAGGCGTGCAAACTGTGCTTTGATGACGATTCCAACTCTTGCCATTCCGAGCACAAGAAGTCGAGCCAAATGTCAGATAAAAAAAGCAAAACATCCGCCGGTGAATCAAACGGCTTGTCGAGAAAGTTTGCCAGCAGGAGGTCGGACATGTCTGAGAGGTTCTTCCTCCAAGATGGGACGACCAGGGTTAAGTTAAGAAAAAGTTCAAAAACCTTCTTTAAAGTGGAGAAGGGGGATCGGGTGGCAACAGCTTTCTTACTTTGCTGCATGACATATTCACGGATGGTGGAAAACTTAGCAAGCCTCGGAATGACGCCGAGCCAGACGTGCAGCAGAAGGGAGTCCGACAACTGCTGATAGCCACCACCGTTGCAGAAGACTCCAAAGACCAGCACAGGTATCGATGACTCCACTTCTTCCACTTCATCATCGACATCACGGCGAGTCATCAAGAGGATGCTGGACTCTGTCGCTTGGATGAGGTAATCAACGAGGGACATTGAGCTGGATGTGGCTGAGAGGACGTCCAAGTTGGCGATCCGGATTGCGATAGAGCAGAGGAATACCAACATCCGGTTGAAATACGGATCAGCCCTCATCGCCAACATGGTGTCCAGAAAGCTGAATATTATTTCCTGCAGATCTTCTTTCTCAACAATGTGCGCGAAGCTTTTCATAAAGCTGTCTATGGCTCCCCCTGGAATGTGAAATGTATCATCACAGTAGGCAGGTTTGTGTCAAAGTTGACGGAAGGAGTTCAATGAAACTAAATAAACACGACCACCGGAAAGTAAATAATTAGACAAAGAACAAGTGTGGCCCGTTTGCGCACACAAGCACTATGACGAACACTACAACAGAAATATGGCAGAACGTTTCCTAGCAGTCGCCACATTGTCAGGACATTTTACAGCACAAAAAACGGAATGAGTGAAAAAAATGTCGGTCATCCTCGAGGGCATCGGGATATTCTGGCGAGACTACGAGTGGTGCCAATTCTCGACTTTGAGACAAAATTGCTTTAAAACACTGAGACAAGATTGCTGTAAAACACTTAGAGTTAGGTACCAGCTGAATCGCCTACCTTTTGCATGAGTCTTTGCAACCAGTGGACCAAGAGCCTTCAATAAAGGGCTGGTGGCCACAAACGTTGAACCGACCACATATCGAACGAGGCTACGTCTCTTGAACGACTTGTCGGAACCAGTGGATTGCACAAAGAGCGTCAAGACAAGAATGGATATTTTGTTTTTCAACTCTACTTCCCTTGCCAACGTTTCATCGTTGATATTCCTCAGGAAAAAGTCGTGACTCGTCAAGCACTTCACACAAAGCTGCACGACAGAATTCCATGCCGGTTCATCCCTGTGAAAGAGGATCTTTAAAACAATTGCGACCGTGTTGCGTTGATACAATGTAGTGAACAATCACAAATCGCTAACTATTCAGAAATCTGTGCTGTAGAGTAGATGTAATCCAAACGACAGCGTTTTAAACTAAAATCGTTTTAAATTAAAACTTTTGATGATAAACTAAAATTGGAACGTCAATTAAATTATTGTTGATTTTGCCAATTGCTTTGGTGTAAAGTTTTGAAACAGTGACTGTGATGCAGGATTCCAGTGAGTTTCATGGCTCACCAAGTGAATAATTAGCGTTTGATTCACAAATAACGTAACTAGAAAAAAAATCGTAGCTGCGACCCACCACTGCTGGAATGACGAGCCACAAGACTCGTCCAATGCCAACTGGACCGCGTGAGCGAAAAGGTACAAAAACCTGACTTATCTGTTTACATGTGTTTTACTGAAAATAACCTTTTGAAAGAGATAACCGGTGAGACATTCCTTCTTGATTGAATACTTTTGGTCTATGATGTTTATTTTCATTGTTATGATGCGATTCAATCAAACATGTATGCCGGTGACGTCTTGATACAAACAGCTTACCACATCTTTGCACATATCTTCACGAGCCTTTCACCAAGAACAATGTTTTCTTCATTGAATATGTCGAAATGCGCATCGACAATCTAGAAACATAAATGCCATGAAACTCTTGCGATCATTGCGTTTACATAAACTCTTAGGTTTTTCTTAGCAAACATCCGCGCAAAAACAGTGCGCTAAATAATAATGAACATCGAAGGCAGCCAATCTTTATATTTTGTACCACATTAGGTAATTTCGCTGGTTTCATAAGTTTAACGGATTTTAAATGTGATTGTATTTTGACAAAAAACGCATTTAGACGACCAAATGAACCAATACAACTAATAAACGCTGTCAAGATACGTGTGTTCTCACTTGTAAAGCTGTAAGAACCACTGCTTCATTTGAGTCAAACTCCAATGTTTGCAATATGTTTTGGCAAGCGAATTGTCTTGTTTCCAAAAGGCATTTGGAAGAAGACAGCTCCTCCATTAAACTCTCCATGGCCTGTGTCCGAATCGTCGCTTCCGGATGGAGAAGAGCGATAGAAAGAGTCATGCTCGTGTCAGGAAGTAGCTACAAAAATATACAGAGTTCTATAAACACAAAATAGCTCCAACAGCTGATTTGTGATCTCAAACTGTGCAACGCATACATTTCGTAAGCTTATGCCAAAATGCGGTGAAAACAACACAAGCGTTAAGCATCCAAATAAACTTGTAATCAGTTTTAATATCTTGTGACAGAATGTAGGTAAGGAAGTGACTGGCAAAGAAAAAAACAGTGTTAAAATTGAAACCCGAGATACGATTTCCATAACAGAAAAACGTTCTTCAATTTATTTCGATCCACACATTTTTGAGAAGTAAATTTTGTTTACCGAACAGCTATGGTAATCTTTTAAACGATCGAAATGTACCTGGTGCTTAGCTGACGCCAAAGAAATAGACAAAAAGTTTTTTAAAACTTTCGATGGGACAGTTTTCTTTTCCACGCAAGCGGAAACCACTTCATCAAACGTGGAAGAATACTTCTGTTGCATGCGATGGGCCACCTCTTTAACAGCGTCGGAAACGGGTCCAGAGTGCTCTTTGTAATTGACAATCAACGACCTGCAGGACAAGCGATACACTTGATTAGCAAGTGCTTTATGAATTCATTGATTAATTTATTGTCAAGCTTCACCGACATGTGTTAATGCTAATAAGAAAAACTTACAGGCATTTCTGCAAAAACAATTCTATATGAGCAAAACGAATTCGTCTATCTATTCATTCGTCAGTTTTAAGTAGCAGTAGTTTCGTTTGGTGTTTTCACACTTAAAGCTCGTTGTCTTTTAGCCACTTTTTAAATATGTTTCCGCATTGGTAAACTATGTTGAAACCACCGAGTAGTGCAGTATATGAACAGTTCAAAATCTAATGGTCAACATTTTATTAAATTTTGTTTAATAAATTGATTTTTCTGATTTGGTGTGATATTGTTTACTTTATTTTAAATGTTTTGTCACATCGTGCATCCTATTGGATCATCAGTTGAAGTATAAGAAAGTTTGATGAAAAGTTTAGGAACGAAATTTTGTTTTGAGATCAACACTTTGTCTGTTTTTTTTTTTTTGCAATTTGGACAGATTGGTGTGTTTTGATAGCCCCATCGGTGAAGAGGGTTATAGGCAAATTGTTCGTAAGCAATTGTTCGTAAAGCAATTGTTCGTAAGCAATTGTTCGTAAAACAGTTGTTCGTAAACTGTTTTTCGTAAAATGAAATCCGTAAAACAATTCTTCGTAAAGCATTTCTTCGTATACATCAAACTTTAACTGCATGCACGAAAAAATGCTTTAGGAAGAATTGTTTTACGAAGAATTAATTTTACGAACAACTGTTTTACGAACAATTGCTTACGAACAATTGCTTTACGAACAATTGCTTACGAACATTTGTCGGACACCGGTGAAGAGTGGTAGCAGTTCGGTTGGTTTGTAAGTGATAGCAGTGCAGTAGTTCATTTTTAAGTTTTTCGCATTGATGCAATCAACATTTTCAGACAAACGATTTAAATATTAATCTTCACTTGAAAATATGGGTTTGTAGAGCTTTTGAAAGATCCGTTCCTTCCACCAGTGACTTGAAGATTGTGGAATAGTCTGCTACTAAGTTACTCCCTGCATCGCTGTCGCATGAGCTTAAAGCATCTGCGAAAAGAGATCCAGGTATGAGTGAAAGCCAAATTACTGTTTAAAATCTACAAAACGACATTTTCGATTGCACCTTTCCTCATGAGTTCGTGACTATGAGTGCACATTGAACGCAAACAATTACGAGCTAAAATCTATAGAGCTGCGTGACACAAGAAACTAAGTTATTTGCTGGCAAAAGTTAGTTACGCAAGGTATCACTGTAACAGGATTTTGAGTACAACATGTGATCCAATACTTTTATAGCTTACCTGCGACAATTAGTTTAACATGACGAATGACGATACAAAACTTCTTTATACTTGAAGCTCACTGTCTCTTTGTACATTTACATCAACGAAATTAAACCTAGTATGTTAGGAAGAGACACACCTGTAGCAACAAATGCCCGAGGGACAAGTGCGTCGAAATACATGGTGAGAAAGCTGTGCGTCCTTTCGCTCGAGTTCATTGCGACAACTTGGCTTACAAAATTCTCCATAGCAGTTAACCGTCGAAAGGATCTGGCAATGATTGCAACAAAGAAAAGAATTTAAAACAGGATTTGGGGTCCATTAGAACACAAACTTTTCCATCAACCATAAAATGACAAAGAGCCGAACTAGCAGTTCTTTGTGGCAAAATAAACATTACGGTGAAGGAAAAATCTAAGTTGATACAAAACATGCGAAGATGAAACATCCAATATAATCTCCAATTAAACGTTTCCTCGCACTTGACATCCACGCACGATCATAAGTTTAAGTAACACTTGAAGCTAAGTAAACGTGAAGCAAACAGCTTGAGTTAGCACACACGCGAGGGTGTAAACAAAGCTGAAAGTTTTTACACAAAATGCCAACACAAGAGAGTATCCGGATGGATTTAAAACCTCACCTTTTGTTAAACTTTTTCAGGTTCTCTTGCGCTTGGCACAGCAAGGCTATCATACGGATCGCCTCCTTGTGTAGTTGTGGTAGGCAGTATTTTGTCGTGAGGTTGACTATTGACGTTAGAGCGCTATGGTCAAAGGTAACTTTGACAGAAAGTTGAGATATGATCATCAACGATGACGCTTGAAAATCAGCGCACCCTGATTTGATACCCTGTATGGAAACTTTGATAAATAATAATGCAAGTGAAGCATCAGTGATTCATTTGCGCATAACAACTAAGGTTTCGGTATAAAATCATTCGACACATGTTTCGCCAACAATCAGTGTTTACAATCCTTCGAAACATAAAATATTAAAAAGATGTCATCATCAAAAACAAAGTTTAGCTGAGCCGATCAACTTTGTTGTTGTCAACACAGCTTTATGTTGATCCTTCCACCTTCTATCGTTAACACGCTCAAGCTAAGTTCATGACAACAAATCTTAAGTACAATATTATTTTTAAAGTGCTTAAAAACCAGTATGTTCCTACTTTTAACACAACAGGCATGAGATGCAGCAAGAAGGTTTCTGGGATCCTATCCATAGTGTGCACAATTCCCAGCACAGTGCTCGTAAAGAGGTTGAGCATTCCTCTAATTTGCCATGAACCGCCTTGCTTCTTTGGATTGATCTGAAATGTTCATTGTTCAACTTATTGTTCGCACACTTGTGCAATCAACGTTCGCCAACAAAAGTCTTGTGTAACGGCAGACAGATGCCTCCATCTACGAGACCTTAATGAGTAGCACATCACAGGATGTGGCCACCGCTATCCAAACAGCAGAAAACTACCTTTTAGCATCATTTCTGTGTCTACAGACGTTGAAACGATATAACAAAGCAACTTTTGCTAGTTGGATAGGCCTACCTAAAGTGAATTATCTTACTAACAAGAAAAAATATAATCAAGCCTTCAATTTCATTCCGTGACAAAACATTATTTGATAACGACAAAGGAACGATTTTATTTATAAGTCGTAGGAATGAACATCAAATTTTGTTTTCGTGCAAGATAACAATAATTGACTTTTCAATACTGTTAGGGTTAGCTACACTACATTCTTGTCGGTAACAACCTTGAAAGCCTGGAGTAGACTGTCACATAAAAACTCCAAAAAGGCCAAGTTCTTCATGCAGTAAGCGATCAATGTTCTCATTGACAATGGACTTCCGTCAGCCTGGAAACAGTACACACAGCAAGTTTAGTTTAACGTAGTAGACCTAAATGTGGCCGATATGAGTATAGTCATTGCCCACAGGAATTGTATAGACCCAATTTAAATTTTGTCTCATGACACCAGGCAGTGACTAACCAACAGGTTCCTTAATATTTAACAACAATACAAAAAAGAAGATAACACCTTAGAAAGTATCAAATTTAAAATTCAAGCAAAGCTTTACTTTCCTTGTTTTTTTTTTATAAAAATCTCATTTTCGAACAGTAAATTCTGTTTACCTGTGCTTCCGACACCCACGCCCAGTTGGGGTTCTTTTTATCGGTCAATTGCACTGCACGCACAAACAAGTTCGTTCCATAATAAGGAAATATGCATTTCATTAATGAATCAATGTTGAAAGTGTGAATCCGAAACCTAATATTACAAACATTGTCATTATGTAGTTGTCTATCAAATAGGCATGAATTGGAAGCAATAAAACACACTTTGATTAACATGTGAGTAAGATACTTAAGAGAAAAACATCAAACTAGGCCATTATCTACACACAAATGCTGTTTCCCTGCTATATATCCATGGATGGAATCCAAAATGGACTAACTAAAAACTAAAACTAACTGTATTGTGTTGCCAATTGAACAATCAATTTAAAAACAGATTTATGATGCAACACTGTTACCATTTTGTCAAGCATAATAAAAGTGCTCAACTTCATTGAAAAATATGAAATCAATGGCACTGATAAGATAAAAGATTACAAATATTAATGCGAAATAACAATTCATTTAGTAATAAAAATTAAAAAAAAAAGCAATGAAATACATCAAAGTTTTTATTATTATAACAAAAGAAATGTTTTCACTGCTACATTTAGCACTAATTTGAATCCAACAAACAGAGAAACAAGATATTAAGAATCTCAGATACAATGATACATGTCTTGTATTGTACTACTGTATAATTTTTACTTGAGTTGTACAAGGTTATTCAAGTAGCTTTAAATACATACTGACAAAAGCATTAGATAGGCTATCAAACACAAGATATCATGTTCAGCATTGTATGAGTTAAAATTCACCATATCAGTAACTACCGTTTGTGCTTCCACTAACCTACTTTGAAGTTTCAGCTAAATATTATTTTAAAAATTAAACTTAAAATCATAATTCCTACATCATTCCACACAAACCTGTATACCAGCCATTCAATGCATTTCTGGGCTGGTTTTAACAAAAAGTATGGAGACAATTGAAGGAGAAAAGACTGCATTGTTGCATCTAGTTCCTTATTGAACTGTTTTGACTTAACAGTTCGCTCTGTATCAGCAGCAGCCTCACTGAAGAGAGAGTCAAAGTAGAGAGCATGAAAGGTTGGTTCAAACCCACATAACTCCTGAAAACCATTCAACCCTGGAAAAAATTTAAAATGATTCACATTTTGATGTGAAGTTGCAAGAAGCTTTGCAGCAATTTCCATATGCAGAACAACATCGTTATTGTTTTATAATAATAATCGTGTTTTTATTTGTGCCCATTGCAATAACATACAGTACACTGCGATCACAGATGCGATACAACAGACGACAGGAAGCAGCGAAGGGACATATAATCTTCGAGTCAGCTGCTCCCCTTATTTTGGCTAGCCATTAAGTGTCTTTGCCGAGACACAGCCACGTGCTCTGCAGCGATGCCAAACCACGTCCTTTCGAACGTCGCGCAGACGTTCTCACCACTCGGCCACGCAGCCGACAATATAACAAAATTAACAATATAATAAATAATTTAATAATCAATATAATATAATAATAAATAAATAGCAATATAACAAATAATTTAATATATATCAGGCCTCGAAATTCCAGCGGTCATGGCGGACATGACCTCCGGAATGACCTCGAATGTCTGCCGAAGCCGACTCATTGGTCGGTCATAACTGACCGCCACAAAATTCTTGACAAAAATAGAGCTAATGCAGCAAAAATATATTTTAAATTTGAATTGTTACAATTGTTTGTTTAACGCGAACAAATACGGAGCTGAAACAATTAATAGTACAGGCAATTGCTTTAAAGATCACATTAGAGTGGCGTGGTTAACGAGCTAATGGCAAAAGTAGCCATTTTTACATCATTTCAACGCCTTGCAATGTTGCCTTGAAATAAAGTTGTCTGAACTTTTCGGCAGGATATGTATTCTAATTTTAACAATGAGGATTATTGCGTTACATTGATCGTTTGTTAAAAAGAAACGTCACAGAGAAGCAAGTCTCAGCTGGGTTCCGCACGTGCTCAGGCGAATGTGGCGACCTTATTCACGCTGATACTGATATAAATAGAATTTCTGCACAGAAGGGAGGGTGTTAGACTAACACTATTGTGTTAATTAGTTAACACTAACACTATTGAGGGCTAACACTATTGAGTCACTAATGCGCATTTGTCTGGACGGTCCTGAGCTGGAGATTTACGACCCCGCGCGGCAGTAATCGCTTGGCACAACGATTCTATAACGCAAAAACCACGGAATAAGTGATCGTAGTTGCTTTTGTAATGAGGAAATTTGGATTGTTGTTTTCAATTGTGTTTATTGCGTCATTACACGACTGTCATTAACGCACTGATTTATTTGCAAGCAATCTGTTCCAGTATAGCCTACTTCAGGGTCGGTTAATTAAGCCATCAACCATTGCAGAGTTATTCTGTTGTAGAAAATTTTCTACAAACACGACTACACAATACTGTACTACTGTAGTGTAATTTTGTGCAAAATCTACGTATGCAAAAAATATGTCCGGTTGAGATATTAAATGTCCGCTGAAAGGGCCAGTCCGGTAGGACATGCTTGACCGCCGGAAAAAAGTACAAATTTCGAGGCCTGTATATAATACTGTATAACAAAATTAGTAATTCCATAAGAAGGAAGCCAAAGATGTGTACAGTTTAACACACATGCACACAAACGACATATATACATAGCCTATAGGCTAAATACTTATCACAAAATATGGGTTTCATATGTTTTATGCTTCTGTAATCTGAGATGCAGTTCTTTTTTATACTGTGAAGTGGTAGAAGAATTAAAACCTACAAGACCCCAAAATAAAATTATTAAGTTGTGAAAAGGTACTAATGTCAAAAACAATCAGTCAATCACGTATATAAAACCATTTATCAGTTTTGTGAAACATTTTATGTACATACCAATTGCATAAAAAAATTCTTTGTCAAATGTTGCCGCTTGTTTTGAGTCAAACAATAAAGATGGGCGACTTTTATCAGCAAAATTCCCAAAACCGCTTTGAGGTAGAGCCAAGCGCTGAAGCTGCTGTGCTAATGATGTCATAGCGAAGCAGTAGCCTATTACATACCACAATCAAATATAATGTATGCTAGTCAGTAGGTCAACCCAATCCTATAACCTGAAACAAAATTACGTTAAGAGGTTAAACTGATCCAGTGTAGCTGATATGTTACTGCACCACTAACTGGTACACTGTGCTCAATCATAGAATTGTTTGGGGTAATTAACATAATTATATAATAATTATTCAAAATTGAATTGTAGATATATAGTAGGGTGATTCATAAATTGATTTTTTTTTAATTCAATGAGGCACCCTCTTGTATCGTGTCAATACCTGAAAAAATAATCCTGTCAAATTTTTAGGGCAATCGAAAGCATTTTTAAGGTTGCTACCGACTTTAAAAGCTGCACATAATACACAAATGGGTCATTCCATGTCAACTCAACAGGGTGTGCAAGCTCAACCCTCTTAGATTTTCTTGAAATTTACACTAAAGTTTCATATTGATGTATATTGAACACAAAAAATATTTCAGCTCATTATCTCAAGACGTTTAGAAATTATAGCCCTTCAAAGTCACCAAGGTCCCTCAAAATGCGTTCGCACGTAAATTTTCTTCCATGTTTGGGTCTTCCTAACTTTTAATCTAAAGCATTTACAAAGCTGAAATTTAGTATTCTGATTAAGAAGCAGCCCTAGTTTTCATATCTACCACCAAATTGCTAATTTCAAATTAGTTTTAGATATAGAACCTTTCAAAAATTGAAATTTTTTACATTTGAAAATTTTTTATCACTTTTTGATGTCTGCTATCTCCCAAACCAATAGTCACAGAACTACCATTTTGCATATCATTAATCTATACTAGTTGATAATTAACCCCCATGAGACTGACACCAAACAAATGTGAAATTATTGAAGTTTTGGGAGTGCAAAGATGAAGCCCGAACCATCTTTACACCCTCCTTTACATCCTCTTTATTTCCGCGTTTGCTACATCGGCATTAAATCGCTACTTCTGCGGACAATACGCCATTTCACGCCCGGCTTATTTCCGCCTTCTGCAATTCCGCCTTTTAGTGTTGCCCAACTAGATTCCTTTATCCTTGATGATAATACCATCTCCAGTCTCCACCAACAAGCTTTTTTTTTCTGAAATTTCAGTTCAGTTCAGTTTATTTTTTGTTGGCGAAAAAGAAAGACACAAAAAGCAAAAACACAATAAACACAAATAATTCGCACAACAAGGATGGCAGCGAAAGATCAAAAGGTCACCAAAGTCAGCTGCCACCCAAACATTTAAACAAAAGACCCAAATCTAAGAACATTAACACATATATAATATATAGCACAATACCAGCACTTTACATAATACAATAACAATGGAATAACACAGGGCAACATAAAAAAAAACTGTGTAAAGAAATAAGTGGATGATACGTTTCAGGAGTGATCATTGTACAAATTCTTTAATAAACATTTATATTTAAATTTAAAAACATTATAAGACTTTTCTTTTATTTCTTTTGGTACTTGATTCCATAGTTTCACTCCATTAAAACATAGCATCTTCTTACCAGAGTTTGACGTTGTAGAAGGCAAATATAAATCATTCTTTTGGTTCTGACGGGTTTTATGATGGTGAATTTCGTTTACAAAAATAAAGCAGCCAGCAAAGGCCCGGGGCAGCATTTTGTGCACATATTTGTACATAAATTTTGCAGTCTCTAATTTAATAATATCGTCAATTCTGAGCACATTAAAGCTGAGCACAGTCTTTGCCAAGACAGTTGTGGGATCAACCACTCCTGAACAGGTGTTACCTTTTTTATCTAATTGATAAATGACAAGTCCTTACTCCTACTGTTATGAGTACGGTATGGCACTGGGAAAATGTCTTCCCGCCATACTGATGCAGCGGTCCAGAAGTGACCAGGATTGCCAAATACAGTAGAATTCGCCTATAACGGCTTCGTTTATAACGTCAATTCGCCTATTACGTCACACTTCGCTCGGTCCCGGCAGAATTCCTATCTTTTACGTACATTGTAGTTCGGCTACAACAGCATCGCCTATAACGTCAATTCGCATGTAACAGCACCCTTTAGTGGTCCCCAGACGTCTTTTGTTCGTTTATAACGTCACTTTAAGCCATCACCTTCACCACGAACGGTCAGTCTTTTAATCCAGTTAGCGCTGCTGCTTGCAAAATGTCTTCCCTTTATTCCTTTTTGCATGACATAGCCTACATGTACAAACTGCCGCAGAAGATGTCGTACAAGAGGAGGCCGATGATGATGGTGATGGCGACGATCCTATAGAAGCCGTTTCAACCCCAGTAGAAGCCCTGAAGTCAATCAGACAACTAGACCGATACTTCCGAAGTCACGACGATAGCTAGCAAATCCTAAATTATTTAGCAAAAGCTGAACGCTATATGGTAGAGAAATCCGTGCCAAAACCGAAACAGCTGAAGATCAATGCCTTTTTTGCTAATAAACAATGAACTTCTCTACTACTGTATGTAACGAGCTGTATTGCGCAAATTTCCTCTAGCCTACCTTTCGCTGTAGGTTATTTTTTTTAAACAATTTCTCTGTTTACTGTATTTTCTGCGTGACTTTTGTCAGTTTGGTGGTACACAGTAAACCTGACTGGATCATACACCTTTTTCTTTAATCAAAAGACAGTTTTGGAATAGTTTGCGGTAGTTCGTCTATAACGTCAATTCGGCTATAACGTCAGTTTTTGCAATCCCCAAGAGGTGCCGTTATAGGCGAATTCTACTGTATTTCATAATTTTACTTTTTTGAAAAATAATGAAATTTCTAACCCCTCAAAAAGTCAGGGACAAGTTTAAGCATTGAGTAATTTTAACTAAAAAATTATGCATTACGATAGTTTAAAAACAAGTACGGTAAATTTAACTTAGTTCCAAAATTTTTGGACTGTCACTCCGTTGTACCAGTCCAAAAGTTACTGTTATTGCAAGGGGGCATGCTGTTTCAAAAGGATGCAACTTATTTCGTCCCCTGAACATGTTGTCCCCCGAAAACAGGGGACGAAGGTAAAGGCAGAGATCAAAACCCTAACCTTATTCCTAACTTTAATCCTAACTCTGGCAACACCTGATTGTAACCATGGCAGCAAGTGTGTAAAAATAGCCACTTTGTAAAAAGGCAGACTTTTGAGCCAGAAACTCAACTTCGTGCATTTTTGGTAGAACATAATTGTGTTGCATGTCTTATTTAAAACATGCTGGTAGGTCAAATGGTTCTAATGGGACTTGAGTTAATTTGGAAAGCAAAAGTAGAACCTGGGTCAAAAGAGGTTGATTAACTACTGACCTGGTGGAGTGGTGGTTGCAAGCAAAACCAAACTCTCAATCAGTGGTCCCATCCACAAATTTAAAAAAAACCTAGATTTTATCTTAAAAAAAAACAGATTGCCTAAAAAAAACCCAGATGTTCATAATAGGTAATAGAAAAGCTTTGAGATGTCTACTACACTTTCTGCTATCTTTAAATTTTGTACCATCCATCGACTATTCAAATACATTTCATTCTACAAGAGTTATTTTCTGCAAGTCTTTTTGTCCTTGGAGTCGTTTTTCATAACGTTGATGGCAAACACCCTCCATTACTTCGCTCACCAATTTTCTTTTAGGTTCCCAGGTATGACAATTTTGCCCCGCTCTTTTTATGGCCTGTTTTGCTATCAACAAATCTTTCACAAAACTAGCAATTTAACCAAAACTAGTGATACTCACTCAGCAGAGCAGCCTGGTAAAACTGCAATTGAACTTGACTGAAAGTCATTACCGGTACTCAAACTGGAAACTGAATGCATTATTTGTGATCAAGAGGGGGAACTAGCTTATAGCTTTCAAATCAGACAGAATTTATTTTAGATAGGCTATATTTTGTAGCGAAATAATTACTTAGAATGGTTAATTCAGCTCGCGATTCCTATAATTTTATGCAAAATCAATACCGGTAGATATTTAAGAAAAGTTAAAAATGCAGAAAAAAACCCAGATATCAACGTTTTATATAAAAAAAACTTAAAAACCCAGACGGGTAGCAAAAAACCCAGATCTGGGTTTAAAAACCCAGGTTTTTAAGCACATTTCCTGTGCTGAGTGCTGACTGCTGAGTGCTGATTGCTTTTTTGGTGCACGTTTATACAGGGGTTTTCCCTAGCACGGAAAATTGTAAAAGCTTTATAATTTTTGTTAGGGTAAACAACGATGTATAATTTAAACAACGACATATAATTATTTTAGAATTTTTATACTTTTTAGATGAGGAGTTTAAAGACGTGGTTACGCATAATTGTTATTGTTCACCAAACAATTTTTTTAATTTTCAGCCTTTTCAACAACTCATATCCAATCTTTGCCATAATTTAGCACAGTGTTCCATTCCAATTGCCTACTTAACATTCATTCAAGTCAAATCATGTTTATTTTCCATTCAACAAGCACAGAAAAAACATCAACCATGACAAAATTAATCACAACCAATTCCTACAGAATAAAAAGGAGACAGCGAAAAGACCATAATGGGTCATCAAGTCACCCGACATTTTCAATAGTCCTCAGCGAAAATAAAAATTAACATAATAAAACGTGTCATGGACCTATTTTTATATTTTTCATGCCTGCGGACCCAAACGTGTCCGCATACTCCAGGTTAGGCACCTGTGATCTAAAAAATTTTATTCAAAGGATCTTGTGAAACGACTCAGGCACAAGGCTAGTTGGCTACATACGATTTATGTGACAGAATGAAAAGTTATTACAAAACCCTCTTACCAAAGAGGCCTTTTCGATAGCTCTGTGCAATAAAGCGTGACGTGAAAACAAGCTGATAGCCGGGAAGAACGCCCCTTTCTTCACAATGTCCTCTGCCCTGGCGCCTGCTGGTTTTGTTGGCTCTTTTTCAACAAAGATAAGAGTTAAACTGACTGGTAAAGCGGCGGTCGAATAAATTTGTGGCTAGAATACGGTGCGATACTGATGAGCCCAGCCTCATGGGCGAAACACGTGTCTATCACTGTCAATTCTTGCTACAAGTCGGCTGCCGAGAAACAAATATTACCGTTTATTAATTTTTATTTTAAATACGAGGTAGGATCAGCGGAGTTGTACGGAGTAAGGTTTTCTGGACTCCTGCTCCACTCGGATTCCGAAGTCTGCCACTCTTATTTCTTTCTCAATTTACACGGTCACATTGAGCTAGTTTTGTGCATCCTAACAGGTCACACTGAGAGTCATTCAGCCATTTATTTTTAAACACCCGAAATAAAGTTTATACGGTATCTGAATAAAACCACAGGACTTCACTTGAGGATCGCAGCAGCACATGACTTTTTTTTTTCATTTGTACTGAACATCAGCCTGTCTTGTTTCAACCAAATTTGCAGATGCTTGACATTTGTCACGTTAAGAACTGGGAATCAACTGGCTCGATGACTGATAGGCTATAGTCTTTCGCTGCTTCCTGTATGTTGTGGTACTAGTGGTAGGCTATCTAGACTGCTATGGTGCTATTTTATTCATATTATGTATAATTGTAGCCATAGGTGGGCAAAGTTACTTTCAAAAGTAACTGAGTTACAGTTACAGTTACTTGGCCAAAATAGTAACTGAGTTACCGTTACAGTTACCAATTTTAAAAAGTAACTAGTTACCGTTACTAGTTACAGTTACTAGTTACTTTCAGTTAGCCTACTCACAAATCCGAACATAAAATTTTGCACCTGGCCAGCTCTGCATGCAAGTCCAGTTTAACCGCAATGTTTGATATATAGCCTAGTGTTAGAGCCATCCATGCTAACATAACAGCACAAGTACAAAACCAACAAGGTTTTATTTAAAAAAATGCTCAGTGGCTTACATGTTTATTTCCTTTGAGAAATACAAGCATTTCAAAGTGCTCCTCACTAAGTCTTGCCGTTTTGGGCTTTAAATGTTCTTGCCCAATCGTCGTCGTCGTCGTGTGAGCCTCTGGGGCCGAGAGTTAGGGATGGTAGAAATAGGGGATTGCTCACTCAAAAAGAAGGTGGACAACTGGAGGGTCATAGCGTTGTGACAAAATTTGGTGCAACTACAACTTGAGGTCTACTGCCATATGTCGCATACCCAGGTGCAGCGTGTTTGACCTGTCTACGAGTGTACAAAGTGTGTATTGCCAAAATAAATGTATGAAAATATGTGATATCATGCTTATGTAATGCTATACTAGTCATAATAATGCAGCAATAGATTTCACGCTACAGTGGTAGCATTAGTTAACCTCACACTGCTGCAGCAAGGTTCTGCCGATGTTCTAGCATCCTAAACCTCACGCAAAATATAGCATTTCATTTGTTAAAAATGAATTTGCGTAAAAGCAAACAAAACTTTTTGCAGTTCTGCCAATTTTTAAATTTTGCAGTGACCCTCCAGCTGTCCATATCGCTAAAAAAAAATCAATAAAGCGAGTCGTCCCGTTATTCCACTGTCCCTACCGAGAGTCTATCCTTTTACCTCCCCAGATTCACGATGTTCCCAAACTACACTGGAAGGCTACTAGAGAGCAGCCAGTCTTTGGTTTCATCATTCATGACACGTAGACCTTCCACTCCGTTAGGTGGCTTGAAGATGTTACAGTCATTGATGATGTCCGCCCGCTAGTTCAATTGGTTAGCGCGTCATTTCTGGAACGAAGAAGCTTCAAGATCAAGCGGCACTGGTTCGACTCTCAGGGCATGCGCTTGAGCAACGCACGTTAAGGACTGCTTTCCATTTAGCAGCATCTAATAGATGGAGTAATTTCCAGGCAACAAGACTTCAACAATCGGAAACTTCACTCTGTCAATCTCGGTGACCGGCCTGCGTCAGTGATTTAAAGCCTTTAGTCTACAAGTATGCGAAACTGCCAGGATTAAGTTCTGCAAGAAGCTTTCCTAGTCCGAGGATAAAAATTTAATCAATCAATGATGTGGTCTGCGGTCTGTTCCTCGGCACCACATTCACAAGAGGAGGAAGAGGCCATTTCCCATTGGTGCATGGTTGAGCGGAAAAGCCCGACGCCCGTACGGAGACGGTTGAGGCGCACCCATGCCTGTCTTGGTAGTGTCAGGTCGATGGGGGCGTGTGTCGGCGTCGGGGATGAAGGAATAAAGTCTGGTGATGAACAAGTGCTGCAATGTAAACAATATTTCTAATGCAGCACTTGAAGGAATGGGAGTGTTATGTTTTAAAAACAGTGTTTTCATCGGTCCGCTTGTGAATCTGGATCCGCTTAGCTTGGGCTCAGGGTCCGCTTCCAAATAGCCTGCTCCTGTAACAGATTCAACGCGCATTGCTTTCTTTTCTTGGTTTTTGCGTAAAGTGGTGCAAAAAGTCCTCCGTGGCTCTACCTACCACCATCCACTTCAGTGTCGCTGCTACTCCCCTCTTCAGCAGAGCAGTTTGCTTCTTCAATTGCTTGAAGCATGTTCTGTTTTATTTTGGTCTTCAATTCAGCAGTGTCGCTTAATGATCAAGCATTAAACACAGATAAGTCTAAATTGTGGGTGGAATGCAGTCGCTAGCTGAAAGTCGCTGTCCTCGAACCAATGACCAAATCTGGTTTGTATTGCTTCCACAAGAACGTCCACCAACGGCAAGCAAACAGCAATGCTGTTGCTGGTTTTAATGTCAGACAATCTTCTTAGAGGCATTGCAAGCGTTAGCCTACACTAAATGCAATAAATTTCAACTTCTTGAAGGTAACTAACTAACTGACTATAAGCATCAACAAATTGCTTTTAATCGCTGCGTGTTTCTTGATGCTTATAGTCAGTTATAGTTAGTTACCTTCAAGAAGTTGAAATTTAGTGCATTTTTATAAATATTTTCAGGTTCCTGATGAAGGCTTAAGTCAAACCGAAAACGTTTGACTGTTAAACTCATTTGTAAATATGTAAAATATATTATTATAATGCTCAACCCTGTTGTATTGTCGTGTCTTGCCTGTCTTTGGTACATATTGATTAATCGCCAAAAACAATTAATTTAGCCAAATCAGTTATCAAAAATCGCCAAAAAAGAGCCAAATCATAAATATGAAGCTAAATGTCCTAAAAAATCGCCAGATTTCTGGACTTTGGCGATAAATTCGCCAACATGGCAACCCTTCTCCACCAGACCACAAAACAAAAGTAGAACCGCGCATGCGCAGTGCTGCGCTGATACTTCTGCGAGGAAAATGCATTATTGCGCAAAACGCAGCAAACATGCACTAAGCAAGACACAAACACGTGCAGAGAAATAAACGGCAATTAAAAACTGAAATTTCAATGCAAAAGTAACTTGTAACTGTTGAAAAAGTGCTAAAATAGGAACTAGTTAGCCTACCGCGTTTCGTTACTTTTGGAAAATATTAACGAAGTTACCGTTACAGTTACTCAAAAAGTAACTAGTTACAATAATTAGTTACTTTTGTAACTAGTTACTGCCCACCTCTGATTGTAGCCTACCGTGCTATTCCCCCAACAGACGAAATAGAAGTTTTTTCCCTCTTCTTCTTTTCTCTTTATCCAAAGCCACTCCGGTTCAGTTCAGTTTGTTTTTATTTGTGACCATCACAACAAAAAACAATAGGCTATACGCCAAACATAGCAGAGGTCTAGAAAACAGTAGAAGCGACAAATTTCAGACGTTACAACGTACATGATAGCCTACCAAATCAGGACAATCGGTTTAAATGACACGACTTCAACACCAAATATTTTAAAAATATTAATCCAAACTTCGACCCTTCTCCAACCGCAAAACATAAACCACAAACCAATTTTTTTTTGCACTAAGTTAAGTTATAAGAAATATAGGCATACCTTCCCTGTATTAAAGAAAAGCATATTTTTAAATGAAAAAAATACTGCTTGGAAATAAAACCATAGAAGTGGCCTACACAAAATAACAACTACGTCAATTAGCCTGTAGGGTAAATATTTGTACCGTACGGTAGCGGGTAGACTACCGGTAGACTGCGCTGAACCTGGGCGATCACAGCTGTTAAAAAACTAACTTCGGCTCAATCGGCTCAAGAATTTCAGACTCCAGCTGCACTCCGACTCCGGCCAAAACTTTAGACTCGGTAGCTACTTTAACATGACAAAATACTACCACAGTCACTGAAACCTTGAATCAATCAACCAATCATAATAATATTCATAAGCTACGTTTTCTGTGACGTAAAAAGGCGGGAAAAGCAGATAATACAAACCAAATTATAGGTGATGGATTCTACATCAGCTACTTGGCTTAGAGGTTGTGGTAAGGACTACAATATAGTCAATTCGATGTTGTGAGTTCTATTCCCACACCTAACTTACCATTACTCTTTTTTCTTTTGTAACTACCAAATAAAGTTAAAAACAAACATTAACTCTCTGGTTGAGTGCTAGAAGGGTCACAATTGGGCGATGGTCTCTTATAGCATGCTCTGATTGGTTGGCGGTGTCATTGTGGTCTAGCAGAATTTCTTCATTTTAAAGTGGCTTCCCTTTGACTCCGGATTCTAAATACTCCAAAACTCCACCTCTTGTAGGCTACACCTCTGATGATCAGTACTGTGTTAAGGGGGGGCCTTCCCCCCAGGCCCATCATCTCAGGAGACCTACAGTCACAGATAATAGATTTTATACTTCAGTGACAACGTGTTTAACGTATCTTCCTCAGCTCAGCAGCTCAGTCCATATTTTTCTTTTTTGCATTTTTGAAGTTGAGATATGGGATGGAAAGACTGTCTTCCAGTGGCGCCGGCAGAGGAGGGGCAGGCGGGGCAGCTGCCCCCTAATGTTTTGGGCATCATCTTTTTAATTTGTTTATATTATTACATATTGTTATTATTTTTTTAATATTTGAATCCCAACCTGAAGTAAACTTAAGTTGCAAGGGGGGGTAAAAGCTTTCTCTTTTATTTTAAACTTGCTGTTCTTGCTGCTGTTATTATTACGATTTTGTGATTCTATTCACGGACTTCGCCTGCTGCCTATCACGTAACAATTGTTACCAGCTGTTCAGCAGATTGGCTCTTGCTTGGTTCTTGCGTGGTGGCAGTGCATATAGCAGTGGGTCATTCAATGTTTCAAGGATACAATGTAGATTTAACTCAATGAAGTCTACTAAAGTAATACAGTAAGTAGGCCTAATCAGTGGTTTGATGACTATCTCTGGCTGGAGTATTCAGAAGCTAAGGATGCCACGTTCTGCTTTCCCTGTCGAGTTTTCAACAGCTTGGTATGTTATAGTCCTGTTAATATTAGTTAAAGTTTATTCTATTAAACCGCACTTATGCTCCACCGGTGTTAAATGATTTTTTATTCTTAATGTTTCTTTATCCGATCCACGAAGATTTCATGCGCAATATAATGACGATAAAGTTTAAAACACAAATTGAGCGAACAATTATATTATATACGTATTAAGATGCAAAAAATGTAGTATGACGAAATAATGCAACTAAAATCAACATGTTCCTACGTTTATTAGACGTTAAAATACGTTTCACTTGTAGTAAAATTATTTTCTCATTCTCTTGTTTCTGAGGATATTGCATTGCTTATTGCCTTTTCATTGGAAGACGTGCGTTCCGGCGAGCAAGATTGTGCATTTTTTTACATCGATTCAACGCCCTACAACGTTGAATCGATATAAAATCAGCAGATTTAGCTGGCTGGAGTTGGCGTTTTAAGTGATTATTTTTACTTTCATTAAAGCTTGTTTTTACGTCTAATAAACGTAGAAACATGTTGACTTTAACTGTATTGTTCCATCATACTGCATTTTTGGCATCTTAATAAGAAATATAAAAATTAGAAGTATAGAAGCATAGAAATAGAAGTATAGAAATACAACAAAGCAAACTCTCTACCAAAGCTTTATTAATATAAAAATTGTTCTCTAATGTTGTGTTTTAAACTTATCATTTGATATTGTGCATTTTCCTGATGAAATCTTCGTGGATAGGAAGAAGAAATATTAAGAATATAAATCATTTAACACCGGCTGAGTATTTATTGCAGTTGAACTACGCCCGGTGGCTGTCACAATGCATTTATTCCATTAACTTTTATTAGCCTCAATTCTCACAATGTCATAGACTACGCAATACACATGTGACCCCCTCTGCTTTTGATATATCTACTATGTTTTGACATCTGTATTTTCCAAGCATGGAAAAACGTTTTCACAGCGTTTCAGTACAGTATTTGCTAATTTCTCTGTCAACTAACAGACTAGTCAAAATCATGAGACACATTGGACTAACAGACTGTTAGATAATCAGAAAGTGCATTTGTAAAAAATGGTTTTTCAATCTGGAAAAAAGCTACGCAGAATTTCGCTAGCCATGGCAGTTTCAAGTGCCATACGAATCAAACTGTGATTTATTTTGAATTTTATATTTTTCAACAGATCAGACATGTCAAAAATGTGGGACTTTTGGTAGGCTATATTTTGCAGTAGACAATAGCAGTAGAAAACAAGAGAAATTAAATAATATATTGTTTGGGGGTTTCAACCTTTCAAATTGAATTTACGGATGTTAATACATTGTTTGCAAGAAAAGCTTTAGCCTATAATGTAATTTCACGTCAAACTGTGCAAAGATGCAAGCCATGGCATCTGTAACTGCTGAGATCGCTTGTTCGATCTAGATTAACGTCTTTAAACAGCTATTCGTTATACAAAACTTGAATATATCAGAAATAAAGTAACTCCATTGTCTCAAAGCTTTTTGTTTGACACTCATCAAGATGTATGACGTCTATGACGTTACATTTTGTAAACTTTGAGTTGACTTTAAAGCATAAAAGTTAGTGACTTACCGGAATAAGATCGCTTTTTGGATCAATCAAGGAGAAAATTGATAAACGATAAAACTGTAATAATCTCGCAAAAAAAGCAATCAACCTATATGAAACTGCATTAAAAGAGCAAGTTTTGCCAATACCAAACATTCAAATATCTCAGCCTGGAATTAACAACAAGAAAACATAGAGACTTAGCTTTATTTCCTAAAAATGCCGCAGAAAAAATGATCTTATCCTTTTGCTATGCCACCAGACAGCACCATTTTACAGGAATATTGTTACTCACAATTTTGTTAAAAATGCTCTCAGAATGCACCAAACTGAAAGTAATTTTTCAACATTTTCTGGGGGAGGCCCCCCAGACCCCCCGCCGCTAAGTGTCGCCTTCGGCAAATACGCCACCGGGCTTCGCCCGCCGGCCGTCAACACCCCCCTTTCAAAATTCTTGACTACACTACTGTCTTGCACTGTCAACATTTTGCCCCCCCATTGTTGAAGGTCTAGCGGCGCCACTGCTGTCTTCCATCCCATTATCTAAATCTTCCATCCTTGGTATTTTTCATCTTCCATCCCAAAATCTTACTTCCATTTCCTGCTAGTAACACCGATGTGAAATCCGTCTTCGATATGATGCGTCAGCTTTAGTATTTGCCTATTTAGCCGTCTGTTTGTTGAGTTAACTTTTCAAACCAACACAGTTAATGTGAAATTCAAACTTCTTGTCGCCAATATATATCCATCTGGCCGTTAGGTGCCGCTAAATAGGAAATCGTACAATTGAGCTGCTCGGCAACACCGCCGAGATTTAATTCTGGTTAAACCATCGCAGTTGTGTTTTTATAACAAGAAACATGGCCACCTAAAGATACGGCCTGATTTGTCACATTTGCAGAAATTTCCAGGTTTTTCTAACTTTGGGCGAGCGTTTAAATAAATTTTTTTAAAAATTAGATTTTTACGCTTTCGTTATTCTTTCCCCCAGATGACACAATAGGTTTTAGCATCTTCACATGTTGAAAAACAAAGAAAACTTGATTTCGAAGATTTTAGTCAGACTGTTAATTTTCAATAACAGTCTGATTTTGCGTTTTTCAACTTAGTTTTTCTCATTTGCTACTGCTTCCCCAAGGCAACAAAAAAGTTTTATGTCATTAGGAAACCGCAAAAAGTAAACGCATCTCAAAAAATTTCAGTTAAGTACTAGCAGTAGCTGTAATCAAAATCTGCAAAATGTGACAAATCAGGCCGCATCTCCAGGTGGTCATGCAAGAAATAATGCTAAACTGAACTTTCTCAGTTCGAAAACTGTAATTAGAGATGATCGATTTTGTTTGTTATTGCATCCATCGAAACCAACCAAAAAAGTATTAAAATAGAGAACGATTGCTCTTTGTGATGACGTGCAGTGTTTTCAACTAAAAGTGGTCCAGAAATCAGATACTGTACTTCGATGAATAAGAAGATACGGTTCTCATTCCCATCACACTAGGCCTTTGGCACTGATGAGAGTAGGGTGGCCAGTTCCTTCTCTCGGCCGTCATATCTTCAGCAATTGGTCCCACCCAATTTGTTACATCCTGGGTATAGGTGAGCGTTATTTATCTACAAGCAGCTGAAGCCCGGTGTTAAACCACGGAACCAGGGTTGTGCTATTGGAAACCCAACGTCTTATCTGCTGCGTCATCCCACTGTTTCCAACTAGGTATGTGTCGTAATACACAAAACACAACACCAGTACCAGTACGGTAGTCTTTTTTTTTGGAGCTGCTATTAGACGCAAAACAGCGATAGCAGAACAATCCAAGGGAGTAAAGCAATTTTTTGAGAAGCTTTGCCTTAAACTTTTGGAAAGAAAATTTAAACATTAGACTAGTCTACTTTAGATTTCATTTTGTGTCTCAACTTAAGAAAACTACAAGGAAACGTACAACTAGCCATGAACTAGCCCATAAGGAAGTTTAAGAAAATTTCAACCCCACACTCACAAAGCATAAGCTATTGATCTTAGTTTGGCAAAGAAAGTCTTGCAAAATCAACTACACTTTTGAAGCAACAGGTAGCAAAGTGAATTTTAAATAACATGATGCGTTCTTCTGGTGAAAACTAAGCTGAACTATATCACAAAATGTATAAGGTGATAATCTGCTTTTATTTGTTTAACAAGTTACTACAAGAATTTTTTTTGTATTTTACTGTATCAACTGAAAAGGAAGTTTGTAAAATTGTGTTTGGAAAATAACGTGGGAACAAGCCACTGTTTTAATTGACGATAGAACTCGTGTAATTGATAAAGTTTGGTAAACATGAAATTCAGCTTTGTCTTTTTCCAACGTCCAAGGATTTTCAATGGTTTTGTTGTTAACACACACAATCAGCATGTGACATCAAGAAATACCTAATTTCTGCTCAGCGAACGCGGTAACGGACAGCAATACGGCTATTGTCTCACTTGAGATTGCTACACGTTTTTGAGTGAAAAAAATCTTCTCCAAGCGTAACCTGAGCCACCCAAAACATGATTTTGTCGGAACAAGAAATACCCGCGCCTTCAAACCTAATATATGAAAAAGTAACTCTATCCTTATAACAACATTTTCCGTGTTGGTTAAAGGTTTTGCTCACACACTTCTGAAAGTTTTACTTGCTTTTATATTACCCTGGGCTATTCATGTGGAAGGCATTCCAAACTAACTAAATTGAACAACATGTTTTTACAAAAAAATAACGTTAGCCAACGATTTATGTACACAATTGATAACTTCGGAGAAATTGTTGAGATTTAAGATAAGATTTTGAAATCAAATTTTGTTAATTCATTTTTAAACTCATGAAAATGTTGATGTCAGTCCAGAATCAATTCTAACATCCCAAGCAAGGATGCTGGAAACGGATAGATAGTGGTAGTTTATCTAGTAGGCTACTGTTTTATCGATGTATATTTTAAACTTTTGGGTTTTGCCATCTTTCCCTTTTGTTGGTGTCAAATTCGTATGTTTACTTTGTCGTTCTTTACATATTTGCGCCAGCAGCAAAAATTAAAATTGAATTGAATTGAATTGAAAAGATGCTGAAGAGTAAAGACCCATCGAAGTTGGTTCAACCTCTTTCAACTTGAATCCAGAACATGCCTCTATTTCCATTCTCAACACAAGTGTTTACTTTAGTGACCTTACATGGTAATATTTTATGGTTTGCATAAAGTTCTGTTGATTGAAATGTTAAAACGAAGCCTCCACAAAGTGGGCTGCAGTGTTGCGTTTACTGTAAATGAAAAATTATATTGCCAGCAATCAGATTTAGATACCATGTCGTTGAATTTTTTTAAGAAAGCAAAGTTTCTCGTTGCGATTGTAGGTTACAGTAGTCAATATCCATTCATATTGTACAATCGCAATATTTTCATATTTTGGCCACATCATGAGAAGCACAACACTAGAAAAGATATCATGCTTGGTTTTGTCAGCGGAGGAAGAGGAAAGGGTCATACCAAAACGACATGGCTCGACACATAACAAATAACAGAGGGATGGGCATGGAAGAGCTGAATTAGATTGCGAGAAATCGAGAGCTGTGGAGGGAGAAGATCTATAGAGTGACCGAGAGTCAAAATCGACAACGGATGATGGTGATAGCAAAAAAGCCAGCTGAGAGTTAAAAATGTTGAGAAATATTAGTCTATGATTGTGAAAGCCTATAGTGTGCTCAAACATGCACCGATCATTAGGTCTATATTGTTTAAAATTTGCCGAAAATAATATCGACATTAAGTGATATTCCAGTAAACAGTACCTAGGCTATACCGATTGCCAATTTATCCTTGATCACACCTTTAAATTACATTAATCCATTAAAACTTTAAGCAGACAAAACGATTAAGCAGTGCCATCAATGAGGAAACATTATACGTCTGAAACTCCTCGGTTTGTGAATGAGAAAAGGATATCTAGTGCTGCGGTTTTTCGGGTTAGAGTTTGATGAAAGTTTTGATGGCTCCGACAATGGCACGGCAGTAATTTTATCTCGATGTGTTTGAAACTTTTTTTAATTCTGCTAAAACATTGTTCACTGCTTTTCAACGGCTAATTAAACCAAAAATAATGTATTTACAAATTGTGTAGGCTAGCTACATGATGACCTGCCAAAGTGAAGTAAAGCGCATACAGAACTGATGCACTTTTAACGATGCACATTGCCATTCTGGTTGAAATGATATGCAGTGAAGCTGAAATTCGAACAAATCGTCAAATCCTATCGTTGCTTTGAAAACCCAACGCACCTGTTACTAAAATGCAATAGCGAGCAAATGCTTCCTAAATTACTAATATGCTAAAAAAAATTCAACACTATTTGCATTTCTAACGCTTCTTAAATGAGAAACATCGAGCAAAACAGAAACTTTAGTTCAAACTTCACAAAGCTGGCTTGGATGGCGAGAAAATTGGTTGTTGTTCTTGACGTAATCCTGTTTTTGTTTAGATTTATGCCTCTTGTGTATATGCAACTTAGCAACACTTTGCTCTTTAATGTTAATTTATTTTGAAACCACCGAATGGTAACAGCATCAGAGCACAACTTGCACAGGCCTGGCTTCCACCGACAGAAAACAAGGGCTTAACTTTTTATTAGGATGTAATATGTTATTACACCGTTGGTGTGTGCAGGAAAAGTATATATTATAATACATGTCAGTTTCATTCGTTTAAGATGATATTGCTAAGCACTTTAGGTGAAAATTTAATCCACTGTTGTTTTAGTGAAGACAGAGGAATCTGTTCAACGAGGTTTCTTTGCTTTTGAAAGTTTATCGTTACGGTTTAGTTGTTTCAAGAGTTATCGATCGATCAAGATTGATCACAAGTTAAATATTTTGTGCTTTACAACGTTTAATAACGCTAAATCGACACAGCAATCAACTTTTGAAATTTGATTCGGAGACAAGGCAAAGAAGTTAATTTTGTGTCTTTGCCGTCTGTTGTACATTTATAAAATGACAACAGTTGTTTCTGTAAAGTAATTCAATGGCGTTTGTACTTTCGTAAAGCATGCCAGTGAGCAATGTCAGCATGTCATTCAAAAATAGCAAGGGATCGCAAAAAAATCAACATGAAAAGTTTATTTTTAACAAAATTAACTTCACTCCATTGTTGTTTTCAGTCTCTAAACTGGAAGTGAAACCACATTTCTGCTTGGCACGCACACACTTCAATCGTTCTCTTTTTCTAATAGCGTTTATTTTTACATGAAAAGAGTAACAAAAAAATTGCCATTAACAGATGAGCATTTTGGATCGCAAAATAAATGATTGCCTACTTTTTTCAGCACACGTTAAGTAGCAAAGCATCTGGATCACGATTCTGACAAATTTTGTTACCAAAAATGATATCAAAATCTATGTGCAATCTGCTCATGCTGGTATGCGCCATAATTGTTTCAATTGTGATGCCTTTGCCTTTCTCGTTGTTACAAGAGTGCCGCTTGACAGAGAGTCGGCCATTATCAACAACGACAACATGCAAATGGCGCCAAGTAAACACAAAAGCTTGATCACTTGATCAGGGCCGTTTAGAGGATAATTTGGGGCCGGTACCAATGAGATTCTCGGGCCTCAAGTCAAGACACTTTAAAGAAAGTGTACTAGGCTGTATCCAAAGAATGTGAGGTAGTTTCTTCAAGATTTCGGGCCCCTAGGAAAGGTTACGGGCCCATAAAATTTTTCCGAGCCCGGTCCAAAAGTACCTCCTGGACCTCCCTGTCAACGCTGCTGAGTTTGGTAGTGCATTTTGAGGAAAGCCTACTATGACTTACCGTTGTAATTCAATACAAAAAAAGAGAAATTTTGACTGTTTGATTGCAACTGATTTGAGATTGAGAAAGACCAATAGACGGGGGCCCATACAACTTTTAAAAACAATATTTGCTATACACGCTATCCTATTGTCTTTCTACAAGCGATTACAATGCTTTTTCGCTTTTTTCATCAATTTTCAAATCTCTACTGACGAGAATGGTAAATGGTTATAAATACCAGAGGAACGACTTTGTCATGATCTATGTTGGTCAGTAATTGGCCATGCATATGCCGTGCGCTGGTTTTGTGAATAATTTATAACACAATTACTATTTCATTTAAAAGAATTCAAGAAAAAACAAGTACATGAGCAACGTTGCAACCATTATTATTAACAGACATTTTACTGTGTTTTAACACCTACAGCATGCTCTACAATGTGCTAAAAAGCATTAAAAAGATAAAAATCTTGGGCTTGGGCACAAGCATCTAAGTTTCGAAGGCACAGCAAATACGTACAATAGCTTTGGCTATTTTGCTGGTCAATTGACCCGGACGATTTTTGACTTTTATTTTAGTTAGATTTATTTGAAGCTTCATCCTGATTGTTTCACCTCCATAGTTGCAAAGTTTGTTTTTTAATCACATCGCGGCATCAACCTACTCCATTGTAAATAGGTGGTGTTGTAGCCTACGTAGACTGAACTTTTTCACTTGGTTTGCGATTTAGTATAAAACCATGCGATGGAAAACAAAGGCTTTTATCTTGTCTTTGCCATTGCATCACTATGATAGGTTCCAATCCCTGCGTTCCAACCTCCCAATAAGACAACTTTTGTATCACGATTAATTGTTTCATCCAGAATATTTGTAACCGAGTGGCCTAGCACTGCCAAATGGCTTTTGCCACAGGATCATAAGAAAATTTAAAAGTGGGCAACAATCTCATATTGATAACTTCTTAGCAGCAACAAGAAGAAAACGTACAGGTAACGCACAGGTACAGCCGGGTCCACTTTTATTTTTGGGTCGGCCAGCATCACACCCGTTCTCAAGACCATTGCGATGATTGAATGGAAGCGTCGGAGCTTAATGATGTTAACTTCCATTGCACTTTCCTTCAACCCAATGTTTTTAAGTTCTAAAAATTGTACGTGATGTGAACTTTATAAAGTTTACTTTTTGTTGTTGTCAATCGCACATTTAAAACAGTAGCCTATTATGTGAATGAGGCTCTGCAGCAGACAAAATGGAGTAATGAGTGTTTTCAAGCGAAATCTACTTTACCTTTCTGTCTTATGTAAACTTTATGAAATGTCAAATAAATCTTATTCTGACGTTGTTGAGTCAGTGAATTACTGAATTTACTGCTTTTACTATAAATAAAACAAAAAAATATCAGAAGCTCCCTCGCTCTCTTGAGAATCTTGTGGCGGTAAGACGTTTAGTTGTTTTGAAACTAGCCTGTCTTTGAATTGCATTTGAACACAATCAGTAGTCATACTTTGAATCAAATTGAAAATGACTTGGGTCAGTTAGGGCAATGTGCTTTCTATGTACATTTGACAAAATACACATTTTGATGATGTTTAACTGTTGTTATAAAGTTACGGCCAGTGTTTCGGTTCAATGAATCGTCTCGAAAAGCTTTGTAGCTTGAACAGTGTTTTCATGTGAAAAATATGATATAATCTCCAATAGATAACAAAGTTATCAACAGGCTTTACAATTAAAACGTTTTCACTGCAAGATCAAAGAGTTTGATTGCTGCTTTGTTTATCTTTCCTGGTAGCTTAGGTCTTTATTTGTGCATTAACGTGTTGAATTCTCAGATAAGACATGAAGTTTCCAGATAATATCGCAATTATGAAGGCTTGGACATTTTTGGCAACAACCTGCAGGCCTAACAACAACTTGAAGCTTTTTTTCTTGCTACTAAGATATGTTAGTTATCTTGGTGGTAACCCGAGGCGTAGTCAGGGCCCAGGGGGTAAAAGGGCAATTTTCCCTCCCCTCAAAACATTTTTACATATGCACCGACTAACAGACCTTTAAGCTCTTTGCCAATAGATATTGATGGACTGTCAGTGTCACGTCTCGCAAAGATACTGTAACTAAAATTTACTTTTTACATCCTGTTTCTGCATCATTTGACAAAGTTTTAGTATTGATTTGAACTAGAAGTACTCTCAGAATGCGCAACTTTGAGGTATTTTTTTAAAAAAATTTTGAAAGAAGGACTCCCATACAGCCACACCCTCCACGGCCACACCCAACTGTCGCCTTCCTCACACCGTCGGGCTCACTCAAATGCGCAATGATAGGGTACTCATTTGGCTCCCTCCCAAAATTTGTGCTGGCTACACTCCTGGTGGCAACCAAGACGTTTTTTGTCTCTCATACTGAAAAGCGTCGGTTCAGACTAAGTCCAGCAGCAAACAATGAACGGCATTTGGCAGTTTGACACATGTCATAAGAGTATAAAATGACGTAGCTCATGCGTAGCTACCGTCATAGACTGGCCATACCAAGTCCACTCTACATACAGAAAAATTAAACTCTATCCTATTTTAGTTTCAACGGTCAACAATGTAGGCTATAAAATCTTTATTGGCTGTCTCGTTCATTGTGGTCGACGGATGTGTGGTAAAAACATTTTCGTTGATCTCATCTTGAGGGTGAGATTCAACCAGGGAGAAAACATTTTACTGGAAAAATGCCTCGAAGGCGATGTTTATTCTGCTGTTCGTTTGTTAACATGAAAGTTACATTGAGTTTGGGTTGTTGTTCCGTCAGAAATAAGTTACAAATATAAATATGAAAATAGTAAAATTCTGTGAATCAAAACAGCTTCTGCAAATATTTCCAGTAACAACAAATGATTTATGGAAGCACTTTGCAGAAAAATATATTCGGTTGCAACATCTAGCCTACTAAAGAAGAGCCAAAACTCCAAAGTAGTGTTTTTCTTTTGCAACGACCAATTTTAGAATCAACCACAATTTGCTGAGCATGTGAGCCATTGAGCAAAAGTTGTCATGGCTTTGATTACTGCACAGTATATTGCTGGCCGAAGCATTCGAAAAAACATTTATTTTTCTTCATTTTATTTGCGATTACTTTTTTTTTTGGTGACAGTTTTTTTTGCGGTTTACCGAAAGGGTTACTAGCGGACGGAAGGCATAGCTGCCCCAAAGCTAGCTGCTTGCTTTCCTTTCAGATAGAAAATCAATACCATATCTAGTAATCAATTTTGAAAGTTGAGTCTATTCTGATTTCAGGGAACTGATTTCTAAGTTAAGCAAAGGCAACTAAAAGAGAAAGCAAATAAAGTTTAATAGTGAGCAAACAGGTTAATTAATCTCCACCACAACAAATATTAGTCGCTTGAATAACTACAAAAATAATTTGTCGTTTGACTCACGTGTCGATTGTGACGCAATGAAACGCCAATGGGCAAAAATGTCGCCTGGTTTTTATAAGCTGTCTGGAAACAAAAAAATGACGCAATTGTTTACAATGGTAGCAGTGGGAGAATAGATGGAGTGTCTTCATTGAGTCCTAAATCTTTTGTTTGATTATTACATGGGTAAAAACGTTTCAAATTATGTTGCAGAAAATTTATGCTCTGAGCCAATTTCACTGACATAGGGTTTGCATATAGATGGGTTAAAGCTTAATTAAATTTTATTTTTAATTTAACTGCCAAGTTTTCGCTGCTTTTGCAGTAGTTGTTACCTTTTGAGGTAAAAGCTACAGAATCGCTTATACTTTCCAAAAAGTTTTAATTCTGTAACTAATGGATTGCTGACTCTTTATAGTTTATAGTTTTAATCTACAGGAGATAACTGACATAGGCCTATTTCTCCTAAAAAATATTGGGACCAGTAGCGAATCTAGAAAAAAAAATCGGGGCCACCTTAATGCCAAGAATATGTTGACTTATTTTATTTTGTTTTGGTCGCTATATTTGTGTATTTTATGGCCCAAATGTTTTATTGTTTAAAACGCAAGGTTTGTATTTGACTAAATTTATCAAGTTAAATCTGTATTTCTATACATGTTAGAGTTAGCCCACACAAGATATGTTTTAAAATAGAAGTTAAATGTATTATGATCACAGTAATTCAATAAATTATTTTTTGACACAGTTTTTTTGTAGTCTTTGTTTTGTATAATGTTGTTGGTTATCCGTAAAAATTCGTTTAAGTTGTCTCCACCTTTCCAAATGGTAGGCCCCTATGCAAGGCACATTTCACTTCATACCTCTATTAGCATGAAAATAGGCTGTTGGAATTCTTATTGTTGTTAACTAATTGAGTTGACAACATTTTCCCTTTGAATATTTTAGGCTACTATTTTCTTGGTTTTTGAGGGACACGTAAAATTCTTATCCATTTAATCTTCTGCTTAGAACTGTGTCAATGCTGAAAATTTTGTGAATGAAATGTGAAATAACGAGCGAAGCGACAGAGGAATGTTTGCAAAATTATACAAATTGCATGTTTTTTTTCGTTTTAATTTTTTATTTTTTTGGAAGAGAGCACGTGACCAATTGCCCTTCCTCTGTATCCGCTACTGATTGGGTGGTGATGTGGGTAAAAAAAAGTTATCTTTTATAGCCACAACACACAAAATTGTGCACACCTAGCTAATCGATAAAAACAATAAGTTGTATACATTTATGTACAGTAGATTAATCGGCCGATTCATCTGAACTGTCAGTGCAAGATAAACTGCAATTCAAATAACTGCTGATACGTACATTGTTAATTAATTTAACAATCTAAATTTCTGCTTCTTTTTCATTTTGTTTTAATGAGGACAAAGTGAAGTATACCAAAACATCAGATTGTTGGGTGTCATAAAATTATGTAGTGATTGATGGTATGTTAGAAAATCGTGTTCATTTACTGTCAATATTGCTGTCAGATTCATTGAATCTTTCCGTATGCCCATTTGCTTAAAAATTTTCAGTGCAAATAGAAGCTGTGTTTTATCTATCTTTGTGGTGACCACCATCCTTGAAAGAAAATAGATTTGTGAAGCCTTTGCAATGCATTACGTTACAAGCAACATTTGGTCGCAAATTAAAATAAGACAAGAAATTTCATTGATTTGTCGCAATCAAGCGTTGAATTGGCTACAAGCTATAGCTAAATTAGTGATGGAAAACCGAGAAACTCAGTCTGGTCTTTGTCATGGCTTCAAGTCTGGTTAAGCTCTGTGATGTTATCAGTGAAGACATTGTTATCTGTAAAAGGATTAATCACAGTGAAATTATCTGGTCTTGTTAACAAATTAGCCAACGTTCAAAAATTAGGCTTCTTTTGTTGGTTAGTTTTTACCAAACCGGTGTAAACTTCATTGGTTTTTATCTTCAACATAACGTTTCTCAGCGAGAGAGTGGTGAAAAAAATGTTCACAGTATTCTCAAGAAAACCTGTCACAAGTTTTGTAGCTGACTAAGCGCTTTCATGACAACCTGGATTAACAAATGTGTTGATCGGATCACTTTTGAGTGGTTTGGGATATACTCGGCTTAGCAAAACAAGCTAGGGGTGTCTGGGTACACGCTTATTTGTCATCAAGAGCTGACTAGTCGCCGAGCCTCTTTACCCAGCTTAATTGGAGCTTAATTGAACCGTTAGGCTTTTCACGGTGGTTGAAATAAAGTCATCGAACGCCCACGTAACATTCCTTCGCATAACAAGAGCAGGGAAAGTTTTCGAGTAAAATATCCGGTCACATCAGAGCGAAAAACTAAAGACGAACGAAAAAATAAGATTAAAAACGTAAAATAAATACAACAGTTGGACTGCACAGTTTAAACGTTTTTTTGAGCATCGTTTTATCGATTTGACTTCAATAAGCATCTGAATGTCGAAAAGAGTGCTGAACTATTATTACAGGATTCGCCGACGTCGATTCGAATACTCACAGATGCCACTTGAAGTGGTTGAAAAACAGTCCGAACATGAACCGAGTGTAGGATTGATTGTTATCACAACTTTATAGCATCATAAGCGCAAAAAAAACGAGGAGTATTTCATCATAGCTACGGTACAATGGCACTCGAAGCACAACAAAATAGAGAATATGATTAAAGCGATAAATATCTTGAAGGCAGAATGCTCGGTTTGCCCACTCGATATTCGAGCACTCTTCAACTAAGTTACTGTAGCGGCGCAGCTAAAGCTTTTTCATACTTAGCACCACAAAAAAGGACCCATTTCAACGCTTTGAGGATACTTGTACCGCCTTTCCTGGTTTTTCTTAACGCTTCCACCAATTAAAAAGGCTCAGTTGAAGATTTCAACAACCGTGCTATGGATTTTGTTTCTAAACAAATCACTTAGTCGTGACTTACAAATTCTTTTCATCCAAACTTTCTGGTCAACCTACGATGCCAATCATAGATAACAATAAACAAAGAGCATTTGATGTTCCAATTTTACTGGTATGAATTTACTGAAAAGTCTTTTACAGATTTTTTGATAATTGCTCTGGCTCTTTGTGACTATCAACATGTTTCTAATCACATGCTATCAAGTTATCAATACGCAGTGACAAACTGTCAAGACCATGCATGAAA
Source organism: Aplidium turbinatum (assembly GCF_918807975.1). Lineage (NCBI taxonomy): Eukaryota > Metazoa > Chordata > Ascidiacea > Aplousobranchia > Polyclinidae > Aplidium > Aplidium turbinatum. Next base: position 42,065,426 of record NC_137472.1, on the reverse strand, counting down.
TGGCTACGCAGTTCAAACAGATATTGGATGTCAAAATCTCTGTGACAAATTAAATAAGCATTGTTATGAATTCCGCATCGTTGCTTGTCGTCGCTGAGTAGAGTATAAACATAACAAGTTTTCAAACGCATTGATGCATTACTGTGTCTTAGTACTGTTGGGTCATTGTATGACTTTGTGCCCTTCATACGGTTTTGCAGTTAGTGCGTCTGTTGCTCATCATTTGTTTCTTCATACAAACGACGACGATGATGTTCTTTTTGTATAGAGGACAAAAGTTGTTGAAATTGTAACGAATATGACAATTCACTAGAATTCAGATAAGACAAGCCCAAGGAAATTACCAGTAATATTTGATATAAGAAAATAATATGACAATTGTCGCCTAAAAGCTACCTTAGTAGTTGATCAGCAGCTATATTTTTTTTGATTTTGTAACCCTATGAGTAAGTTAAGGTAGGATTCTGTTTTTGATTTTACTTATCCTGAAGAACTGTTTGTATGTTTGTCTGCTTCACAAGTTAGTTTTCTTTTGCACACAAGAAGACCTTCGGTATGCACTAGTCAAATTATGTTTTAATACAACCACAAACAAATTAACAAGAATAGTTTCTTCCACAGTTTTTGGACTTGTATTTCAAAGTTCACATGAAGATGTGGATTGGGTATCATGCATTAAAGACTCAAGGTAGAACATAAAAATTCCATTGCAATTCAAATTTGAATAAAATAGAGTTTTTGGAAGTTTTGTTAAGAAGTTACTAGACTAGACTAATAGGCCAACCCACTTTACTCGATAACAATTCTACTGTAGTTTTTTTTGCACTTTATTTGTTTCTTTGTAGTGAAATCTCGTAAGACAATGAAACAAGAATCAGTATCTAGTCTACTGTAAAAACAATTGTTCAGTGTTTTTTCCAGTGTGATACAGATTTAAATTGGATAACCAAATTGAAAAACCTTTTGACCTGGCTTTCTATTCTCCATCATTGGCACTGACAGTTATTAATTACCTTTGCAGTCAATAGCTTATTTTCTTCCGGTAGTTTTGCGTTGGGTAAACGTTCAATGCCAATTACTAAACGAAATGACTGAAGAAATAGTTTTCATCTATTCAAAAGGTTCGTTGAATAAAATGATAAAATCTCGCGTTCAGGTTGAAAAAAAAATGGTGACAAAAAGCGATGATAAATCATATCGATGCCGAGAGCCAGTGGTTGGAATGTAAACACATCTGGCAGATCAAGATCTTCTCTTGAAGCTATAAACTAGAAGCAGCAAATCATAAGGTTGTTTAATTGTATAACATTAAATGTCGAATCAACTGCAAACGATAAAGTTATTAATGCCATTAACCTTTTCGTAACTTCAATATCGACGGTTGCATAATGATATGTCCTATTGGAAATTAAAGTATTAACTTTTAGAATTTGTACGGCAGGCGGATGGGTTATTCAAATCTGTAGTGCTAAAGTCATTAAATTCGTACTGAATGTGCAATTATAATACGTATTTGGGTGATTTGCACAGTTTGCAAACTGTTTAAAGTATTGATCCAAAGGATTACGGAATTGTTTTCAGTTTTGAAAGGGTTTAGAGTTCGTTTTGACAGTTTTTATAAAATAGTTTCATTTTTAATTCAGTATTTAAAAAAAAAGAAACTCACTTTTGATTTTATTCATTTTGGAAACCCTCTATCACTTTAGTAAGAGGAAAATGACTGCCCAACTCTTGGTAAGCTTTAGCCTAACTAAAGTAATCAAAAAGGTTGTTTATTCAGTTTAACAGTTAACCTTCAAATCGGAAAAGGCATATGATGATGACGCAAGAGTTCGGTATCCACTTATCCAATCAACAAACCTCGATCCATGATGAAAACGGAATAAAATGACCTTTTCTAAAACATAAAAAATAAGCCAAAAGTGTGGCTTCTGCTGTCGGCATAAAACAAAATGAATCGGATATTATGAAGATGTTCAAGTCATACCTACCTTGTTGTTTATTCTAAGTTCTAAATGAAGGAATGATCCTTCATTCACTTTCCAGCATTTCTTGTTAATGTGGCACCAAACAAGACAAATAATATAAAACGCTTTAACTAGCTCAAATAAAAAATATCTAGCTCTATGGCTCACTACTCAAATAAGCACAACAATTTGGTTGCAAACAGATTCTCAAACTTTTTAGCTGGTACGTCCTCTTGAAATTATGGCAGAGTCTCATCTATTTGTTGTTGCTTGTATACATATCGTAAATAGGCATTTGCACCAGCCTTTGATACAATTTATAAGTCGATGAGTTTATCACATAGTATTACAACAAGTTTTGCGGTCAACTTAGTAGTTTAATGCTAGTGCCCAGATCCTTTTAAAGTTGTTCAAGGACCCCTGGGTTTGTGATCCCCAGAAGAACCACTAATCCAGCTAGAAGAAATATGTACCAGATATATAACGCTGCTGCAGAAGGAAAGGCCTGATATTGATAGAAGGCATGGATCCTTTTGCACCTATTCTTGTGCTGTAACAATAGGAAAGATACTTTTTCTTCAGCACTTAGACTTTAATATTATCACGACCTGCTAATGCTGTTTGGTAGCTTGGCTTAAAACGTTTGTAAAAAAAATTGTATAGCATAAATGTAAACCAATGTATCGTGCGCTGACGTGTCTTTACATTCACTTTGGTAGCTTAGTAGACTGTTGCTTTGTGTCGCAAAACAGCAACCCTGCAGGCAAGTTTCGAAAAGGTACCATTAAAAAATCCCCTTCGAACTTTGTTAGATAATTACGGAAGTAAATAGAGCATAGCTGTGGTGGGAATCAAACCCACATCAATGCAATGACTACCACCGCCCTAACCCTACGCGCCAAATCAGCCGGTTGCAACCGATGAGTTAATTTTGCTATTATTTGCCTTTTTCGTTTATTGCTCAAAAGGGATTTTTTAATGCAGGGCTTCCCAAACTTTTTTGCTCGCCACCCCTTTTAATCTCCTAAAATTTTTCGCGACCCCTTACGATTAAAATGACGAACAGTGCGAAATATACATTTGTGATATTTATTGAAAAGCTTAAATCTAACGAAAACCAAAAACAATTTACCGGCACTCAGTTCAGTTTGTTTTTATATTTATTTCTGACCATCACAACGAAGCATATGGGCAAGCTACGGGAAACAAAACAAAAACGCAAACACATTTATTCAGTGTGATAGGTGTGACTGCTTTCTGCCACAAACCAAGTCCAGTCGTGGCTCAGTGTTTGTTAATGCAGGTCTCAAGGCGGTTTCGATGTTGCTTAGGCTGGAACGGTAGGCAAAGTGAGAACATTTCAGATAAATCATTTTGAAATTTTGGCTTCCAGATGTTCAATTTTTTGATGAACGCATAAATTTTAGATTTCAATTCAAAATATTGATGTTTTTTCTTAGAAGGGACAAATTAAATTCGTTCAGTTTTTCAAGCAAATCTGACATTTGGCATTTATAATTCCAAAAGCTAGATGGGAAAATGGTGGACCAAGACTGAACTTTATTTTGTTGGAAAAATCACGATTTCGGTTTTCAACATTAATTGGCTACGGTTGCCATTTTAAACCGTTGACTTTTGAAAGCCACCTCACTTCACAATGCAGTACCGGTAAAAGAGTTTTTAACTCCGATTCCATTCACCTCATAAATTTAAAAAAAATAGAGGCAGCCTATTGAGTGCGCGACTCTAAATGAACTTAATAACTGTCACAGCATCTCGCACAGAAGTGTTAATACGCAGTACCTTGTGCAAATTGGTATACTTTCTGCGACCCCTGAAGTTCGTTACGCGACCCCTTGGGGGGTCGCGACCCCCAGTTTGGGAAGCCCTGTTTTAATGGTACCTTTTAGAAAGTTGCATCCCGCAGCAGTGTACGACTAGTTAGAATTAGGGTGCATATCAACGTGAATGACAATGGCCGATGACGACGCGTGGTGTCTGTTTCAAGTCATTTTAGTCAATTTATAGTATTTTGAAAAACCCTGCTTAAAAAATCAATGGCTAAAACTTAATACCAAAATTAGTAGTCGACTAATAAAAGGCTTAGACCTGGAACCAGTTTTAACTTTATTGATATCCAACGTTTATCAAATAACTGGCAATGCTGTGTAGATGTTGGAAAGAATGATTTTTCAAACTGTGGAGAAAGCCATTACGTGCATAATTGGGCGAAGTGAAATCATGTTTACAAAGTTTTCCGGGTATTAACTTTCCCTCCGGCTCTCTGAGCGGGGGTTTCGGCCTGGCAGTAACGTTTTGAGGCAAAACACAACGTGCCCTTTTATGACCTGAAATCGTAGTTACTTGAAACAACACGCTCCAAAAGGATTAATTGAGCTCAAATTCGTGAAAAGATATCTTCAATTTTCAAAGTTGAAACCATCGGTTTTGTTATTCTTCAAATGAAAAGATAATGTTGCGGTTAGTATCACTCAATCACAATTAACTAATTTCATATCTTTGATCACTGAATCAAGACGAGCTGGGAAACATGCCGAAACTAGAAAACAAAGTTTTAAACAAATACAATTTAAGAGCTCGGGTACCTTTTTCATTTTCATGATAAATATTTTCATAAATTCATATTATACTAAGTCAGGGTAAGAGCAATCACATGAAAGGGTTGTGTTGTCATTGTATCCTTTGATGCATCTTCGCTCATTCACGAAATCGGTTTCTTGTTAAATTGATTTCACGTCTGGAGATGGAATTGATGATTTTCAAAAGCAACTGATTTGTTGGCTGGAAAGTAACGCAACTGGAAGGTCAGCTACAAAAAGTTACCTTTTTTACACATTTTTAACATTGAATGGTCTTGAAACGATGTAAAAATGATAACTTTAGCTGGCCAGGAGTGGTATGGTGCTGACCGTGCTGCGATAGCATGAATTCGAACAGACAGATCACTGTTCAGTCTTTCAAATCCATGGCAGGTGTTTTTTACAAATAGCTTATTGCTAGCTGATGATTTGAGGATTTTAAGTTTTGGTTTAGTCAATTTACGCTTCGGTTGTCATCAGATCAAAAAGGTGGTCTGTTCAAAAGAAAAACATTTCGAAACTTTAAAATACTTTGTTTGGTTGCAATAAAAAGTTGTAGTCTTGTCTTCTTTTTGTTTTGCTTCAAAGTAAATTTCTCATATGTCGGTTGTTTTCGCAATAAGAATTTCGTTTTGTCGATAACTTGATACGAAGTTAAGCGAACAATTTAGAATGCAAAAAACTCTTCGCCCGTTAAAGTGGACGTCATTGGTCAATGGGTTTTGAAATGGCTGCAATGTGTTCAACGAGAAATATTCGAACATAGCCTACAATATTTTAAACAATTCGCCTCATTTCGACCCAAAGTTCTTTGTGTTGATTTCGCATCGTTTCTAGTTAAGATCGGAAAGAATTTTGTTTTATTGCGAGTTGCCTTTCAATTTTTTTTTTTTCCTCTTAATCAGCCATGGAGTTAGACTGTTAGAACAATCGACGCAGACTCGCTTGCATTGTAGAAGTGATAATGTCTTAAGTTGTTGATGGGCACTTGGAGCCCAACAATCATGATCTACCAAGTCTCACAAACCAATAGAATGTCAACTTAGAGCGGGTTACCTCATTATTTTTTATTTAATTCTCGCTTTTGCTTGGTATGGGCCCGCACAGGCGACAATGAGGAAAATCAATCAACTCAATTCATTCTTTTTCTATCAAAATGTATGTTGACAAATCCTTTTCCAACGTCAGTTCCAAATACCTTTCCATCATCCAGATGTGACGTTCAGAAGAGAACATCTGAGTTTCAACAATGAACCATAAAAGATCTGGCAGAGCCACTGTGATGGTTAATTCATTGCGACGCCAGAGTGGCGATATTCCAATGCCATTTTCAAATTCTTGTTTTGTACTTTAGTAAAGATTTGCAACTGCTTAAATACGCCGCTGATCGTGCTTGGTTTATGTTTGGTTGCTTTGTCATTTCAGAAAGCATTTCATTCATTGTCATCTGTACGATTGTTGTTTATTAGTAGAACGTTAAATCAACGTTAGCCGAGTTGCTTCCACATGATGTTGATGGGAAAGGGAAACCCCTTTTGAAAACCACTTTTTCCAAATTAATAAACGCATTGAAAAAGATCGATTGGAAAATGAATGCAATGAACAATATACGGTACTTAATTATAACCGCCTATTTGAAGAAGTATTTTGCATGTGCCAGCTGAAAATGCGATTGGTACAGCTGAGTGGATCTTTATGACAAAATATTGAACTAAAGCAGAATTCAGAACTAAAGCAATGTGTATAAATTAGTAGTAGGCTACTAACTCAACATTAAAATAGCATGGCAGCATGCAACCCCTGATGGCACCAGTGCAGGCCTAGCACTACATCATACACACAGAGGATCATTATTACTACCATCATTCTGCTACTACCTTGTAGCAGGAATTGGATACAATGCGCCATTATATCTTTAAATGTTAATGACCATAGAGCCTACGTTTTGCGTTATGCATTTTAGTCCATACACATAACCTAGTTTTGGACGTTTGCATTGTTTACAGACATTTTTCTTTCTGCTTCACAAAGGTGTGCGTTAAAAGTTGTATAAAACTTCTTTCCATTGACGGTGCCCCAGTCAATAATAATGATGAGATCTTTTTAAACGATAAGATTTATAAGTTGACGTTTTGAAATATTTGCGAAATTTCACTTGCGATAAATGTTAATCTACCATAACAGATTCCAGGGCATTGGAATAATTTCCTTTTCAACAGGTTTTCCTGTTTCGAAACTGGACAATCACAGACCGAAGACTAGACAATGGATGTAACTTTAGACACATCCACGGTATTTTTAGTTCAACGTTGTAGGTATGTTATGCGTTCTTCTACAAATCAAACCAATATAGCCTGGTTTGTTTCATTGACACGCTGAATTTCGTTATTACAATGCTATGAAAAATTTAGAAGCCAGACTATTGTATATATCAATAAAATAAAGTCAATAAAATCAGCTAGGTGCTATAACTTGTTTGGTTTATTAACAAAGGTTTCACCACAATAATGACGGGTTTTTCAGTAACCTTATTCAAATGGAATCCTTTTGGCACAGAGTGGCATAGCGGTTAAAAGTGGTGCACTAGTTTATTGGTTCTGTTAAAAGCTCACTGCAGTCTGAAAGCTTCTGTTATACTTTATCGCTTATAAAATAGATGTCTGTAATTTCATTCCATAAAACAAAATCGTTACGTAAACCTACACCACGTCGGACATATATCACATGGTCGTATTTATAGACATCGGCCAAGACAATTGCTGGATATTCGGTGGCTTCCAAGAATGTTCGGTTGAAGATGCTCCAAAATAAAAGTCTTTGCAAACAGAACAAATCCCTGTCGTCATCAGTGCGTAAAAAAATTTACGAGAACGCACAACAAAGCCGTAACTTTTGGGTATGCGTCATAACAATGTAGTAAATTTAACAACCCAGCGCTTGTCTAATTGGTTTCCTAGACCGACAAAATAGCTGATTTGGGTTTGCCATAGCTGAACAGCATACACCTATCAAAATAGTCGTTAAATTTTGGTGAGTTTTTCCCGATTTCGAATTTGCTTTTGGTCTCACAAATAATTTTGAAAAGTCGAATGTGTTCTTATTTACATTGATTCAACGCACAAAAAGGCAATTGTGCAGAATCCTAAACGGCTGATTACTCTAGGCAAACCATAAAATACCTGATTGCTTGGAGCCAATAAAAACGTTTTCAAATTTTACTGCCGACGTTGGGGAGAAAATTTGCAGATGTGAGCAATGTTACTAATATTGATCTTTTTCAGCCTACACCATTGAAATAGTTTAACCTTTTTGACTTGATTTTCTTTCATACTTTTCATTTGGCCTACTTGCTAAACAAAGCAAAATTTGCTTTTCTGTTCACAAGCACAAATTTAGCAATTTTGCTCAACAACTTTCGAATTTTCGAACTCAAAGTGGACGTTGCTATAAAGCATCATAGCGACTTCCACGCCCTCAATATCAAAATATTCTGTTCAGCAACACCCGAGTGGCTTGTGTTGCGAGACAGTGTAGTGCAAGAACATAAAATATGTCATCTTGTCAAAGAAAATGCTTAGTCAATGAGTGTTGCATTCAATGATTTGGTCTTTTGACTGTGATTAAAATACAGAACATGATTATGAAAACATGAAATGTGTTTTATCTTCAAAATCAAAATTGTAAGACTAAAAAATTACTACCAAGCAACAGAATACACCACCAAATGTAACACGTTTACTTTACAGTGCAGTGGGAAGGCGCCTATGTTTTGACATCATCAAAAATGGCGTAAGGTACCATTGTCCACCGATGAATCACAAGCCATCTCATGTGAATGTCTCATTCTAGCGTGCTATAAACACATGGAACCTTGACTAAATTCCCCTGTTCACCCAATTGTTAATATCTCTCTAAATTTCTAACTTGAGACCGGTTTTAGGTGACATGTTGACAACTACACATTCACGCTTCAGTAAATCGAAAAATTCGAACTCTTTCAATAAGAATATTTGACCAGCACCTATGTGAATTTAATGCTTTCGAACGCTTGATTTTCTATAGTTGGCTCAAAAAAACCAAACTTAGTGTGATTGTTTTTACAATAAAAAGAAGATTTTTTGTAACAAATTGCTATTCACACGCGACAAACCAACAGCTGCATCAAATAGTGAGACGGTGTTTGTGATGAAACAATTTGGTTTCGTTCTCAAGACATTAAAAATTAGATGCGCATCGGATAGGCTGTGAAGCAGTTTCAGTCTCCAAAGTAAAAAGGGTAAACAGATAACTAAAATTGCAGGTACCACAGATTCTGATCTGTAAACGCCTGTAATGATAGCTTACTGCTGTCGTATCGTGTTTCTCGAATGTAATTCGACAGATAATAATTTGCTTAGCTTGTTAGGTCGCTTTTAAACTTTCCTGTAATTTTGCAATATAGAAGCGATTCGTCCAAACTGGTTATTCACACTTGTTATTACTTTGATAAAAAGTGCTGATAAATTTGAGCCAAAAAAATTAAGTTTTTGTTTGTTCGTTGTCCGTGACAATTCAATTCACAATAGGTAACGTGCATTTACTTGTTCGAGAACCTATTAAAATACTTAGCTGCTAGGATCTCACTGTTCAAGCTTTTTCCTCATCACAACTTCACATAGGCCTACCACGTGAGTGTCTTAACGACGGCTTTCACAATAAATGACGATCTCATAGGTTATTGATGTTTCCATCAAGGAAATTTTGTTATAAAGGTTGATGATCACCGAACGATCGTGCATGTTAAAACTTACCACCTTAACCACCTCACAAAAAATTGATGGCAAATTTGGAGCAGAGCTTCATCACCAGACATCAGCCATGCTCAAGCAATGTCCGTGTCCGCGAAACGTGTCAGTTCATTGCGAAAATGTGACGAAGACTTGTTTTAGAACACAGCACTGATTTTGTTGCTAATTTTTTTCACAACAAAAAAAAAGTTAGTATTACGAAAGGTGGTACAAGAATTGAAAGCATAATTTCTAAAGGACAGGACAAAATTTTGAAGAAAAATTTTCTCCCAGGTTCTAGCTCCGTCTTTGCTGCGTAAATCGACACGTACAATCAATAAAAATTCTCGACGTTTTAACCAGATTGAATGCAACAACGGTGATTCTGCTTATTACCCAAGGGTGCAACTCCTAATCCCTACAATATCCATCCTTAATTGAAATGCCGGACTTCAGTATGTCAACAAAGGTATTCCATGCAGTCCTATCGAAATCAATCAAAGTTTCTTTATTAGACTTTACTGTTTCAATACACAAGATTGTCTAAGAGTGAAAACTGCTTTTGACCCCAACCCTATTATTAAGAAAAAACCTTTTCAATTTAGACTGCGCTGCGAAAGGATTAACAGATGAAGAATAATGGATAAAGTGCCATATGTCGTCAAAAGCGAATACGCGTAAAAGTTTATTTATAAAATTTGTTATTTTAATGGTTACATCGACGCAGTGCAACAAAGCAATGACTGAAGAGACGGTCAGCTGACGTGAACAAAATTACACAAAGAGAAACATGCAACTGTGCTGTGGGTGTAATAATTTATATCAGGATAATTAAGACATTTTGGGTGTTTCTTTAAATTAGCACTGAGCATGAATTCGGCTTGACTAATAGGTGATTGAAACACTTTCTGTCGATGTGTTGAACAAGTTTATACGTTGCACATGAGTATCGGGTACCTACTGAGTACAGCAGCTGAGTAAATCAATTTTAATGACGAAATAACTTATATTTTAAACCAATGAAAGATTCAAGTTTGCGCCAAACTCTGTAAAACTAAACCCAAACATCTTGGAGTGGAGACCAAGATATAAATATCAAAATAAAAATAAGCAGTAAGGTACAAAACACGAAGTCCACACCATGGACGTGCTGTTCACCACTGTGTTTGTTTTTTGTCCCATTAAGCTTATTTTACATTGTGCATTTTCATCTACTTGCATTAATTACAAATCAAAATTTGGCGTATTGTTAAATTCTTTGCTCTTGGACTGCAAAACTTGTAAAGCTTGGTCATGGCAATTTCAGATTTGCTATCGAATGCTTTTTCATTTCAACGTTGATACAAGGGATGATGGTATTTGCTTGGTAAATTAGTCACTGTGGCTTCCATGCTGTGCTATCATGCTTTTCAAGCCATGCTGCCGTTCCTTTTGTCGGATAGTTTCTCGCTAACGTCAAAATGACAAAAATCTTTTATTGCGTTAGCTAGCCTACATTTGCCGTATCACTCTACTCTTTCCTGCTGCAAATAGATCGTGCCCGTAATTTGACGTGAAAGTTGCAATTATCGTCTCCTATGTCCGCCATCTTGGAGATACCATTACATTTTACCCGACAAGATTAAACCTTGTCTGTGGTTACGACTTGGTGAGACTGTATGTACAGTAGTCTACTTTTGCTTAATTTAGTCTTTGATAGATCACTTCGACTGTGATCAACAGATTTTTTTTCAGTAAGAAACTGTTCTTGAAGCAACATGACTGCTTTCAATAGTAGCTACGTTCACTGTTTGTAAAAGCCTTTGGCAGTAGGCTATAGCATTGCGGTTTCCAATCAACTTGACTGAGGCAGATCTTTATCTCTTTGTGTTCGCAAACTCAAGTGATTTTCTAATCCCATGTTAAACAACATAAATACCTAATCAAGCAGCTGAGATGATATTCAATTGTTCTGTGTGTTGTTGCAGCCATACAATTCTTTGGATAAGCGTTTGCTTAGGCTTAACATTGATAGCATAACGACGATTTGTTTCATTGAGAATTTTCACAGCTTTTCCACTCTACGTCATTTTTCTATTTGTTGTCAGGTTTTGTAATGCAAACATTAACTTGAAAGATCTTTTTTGACAGCTATGTTGTTGCTTTTTGTATTCAAAACCAAAAACTGTCCGTTTTTATTTTATGATTTCATGATTTCTAGGAAATGTCAAACCAGACATCACATTATGTGTAGGCTATCTACGGAATAGCCTATGAATACTGTAGGCTCTATAGCCTATTACATTTTTTAGATTTGTGTAAACAGCAAATAACAGTCTTTCAAACTGGACTCATTCTTTATGTTTTTTTTAAACGTTTGAGAAATGTAGATGTAGTATTGTAAATGCATGCTAGTAAAATTCATAACTTTTTCCAACAGCTTAATCTCTAAAATTGGAAAGCTTTCACAATAGCTTGACTTTATGCAAACACGAAAAGCTAAACAGCAGGGCTACTGTAGACGGCCACGAAAAAGCTTCTTCAAATGAAGTAGCCTATTTGATTAGAAAAAAATCCTACTCATCACTCTTAGTACGAAGTTTGTATGACCTTTGAATACTGTATCCTTGCTGAGGTCATAATTTGATGTTATCTCGGCCAACACAGCATGGCAAAAATCACAAATTATAATGACTGCGATATCGAAAACCATAACATTTCATCAGTGTTCTTAACTGTACATCTTCAAACGTTGGTTCTGCAACCAAATGTGGTCACCATTTATCAACTTTAAAGCTTGTGGGCTAAAGAAAACCTGTAGGCCTCTCAGAGGGAGGTTGAACTCAGTGAGGTGCCAATGTTGCTATGATGAGATCACAAAGAAATTTATCAACAAACACATATGGGGAGCTGTGCGTTTTGCGCTACAAATCTAATGAGTTCTTTCATTTGCCGAAAAATAGGCCAAATTGTAATCAATCGTTATTTTAAAAGGCTTCCGATAAAATTGTATTCAATTTTGAGACCATAACAAAATTACGAGGACATAGAGTCAGAAGGGTGCCGATTATTGATTTGCAAAATGATTAAAAATGTTTTTATGTTGCAATAATTGCATTTAAACGTGGCAAACGAACTGACAAATTGGCTGTTTTGTCGTCTTTCCTCTCAAATAAGAGTTTAAGCTGAAAAGCCAGAGTTAAAATGGCTCGTTTAGAAACACCTTACGGGATTTTGTCCATGAAGAGTGGATGATTTTGAATAACCTTGCTTCACAAAGTGTTTGCAGTTATGCTACCTGCATTTTCAAGTTTTCCCTGCAGATTCGATGCCAAGACCGAAGCCTGAATATTTCATGAGCTGCACAAATAAAAGCCTGTAAGGAAGATCACTACTTACAATTGTTTATTAAGGCCATTAAATTGTAAAAGCTTTAACATTTTCAAATCGATTCACCATTAAAGGACGATGAATCGACGTAAACTAAAGTAAACTGCTATTGTTCTTGCATACATAACTTGTAAAAAGTAAAACAGGTTTGTCGTCATTGTCTTCCCGGCTAGAAGATCGTTGAAAGAACATAACCCACTCCCACAGTTTCGACATTGCAGAAGGCTACGAAAAAGTTGGTGCAAAGTTTGAAAAATTGCAGAATCATTAAATATGTCTACCTAGTCCATAACTCTTCCTTTATATGAATATTACACGGTCTTTCAATGAGCCTTTGAGATTTTGTGGTGTTAGCTTTCGATCAGCTTAGCTTTTAATTGACACTTCGTTGAGAAATGACAAAAAAATGTCAAAACAACCTCCCTTGGTTGAAGTTTTCAAACCAATTTATTGGAAAGTTCCGCTGTTGAGTAAAAACAGGTTTTTGCAAGAGTTGGCTACCACATTTACAAACACGTCTTTGTCTTGTTGTTTAAAGATTCAATTCTCAGAACGCAAATGTGACGTAAAATGAAATCCAAGTTACATATTATTGAAAAATAGACGACTTTCAAGATTCATTTTTCAAAAGCTATTCACCTACAACAGGGAACACGTCATATCATAAGAGCTAGCAGTTAAAACAGAATGGAGTTTTGCGATTTGTTTATCCAGGGGAAGTACTCAGCACCTCTTTGTCTCTCCCACTCCAAAAAGAGCAGTTGTAATAATGGAACGTTAGATAACTTTGAATCATCGTTGTAAATGCGTTGTACAATATTGCATGGTCTGCTGTATCCTGCATGTCCCTGCTCAATGCTCATGTAGCGAAAGTTGATAGAGCTGTGGCCCCCACTGGTCAACACAGGGCAACAAAAACTTGTAACCTCTCAAGTATAATATAAAAAATTTTTAAAGCAAGCGTCAGCAGAAAGTCCTTTCAAATTATTATTATTATCAGTGAAGGTAATTTGCCAACTAGGTTTGTCAGCGTACGGTGTTTGATTAAAAAGAAGAGTAGTAAGGTCAAAAAACGTTTTCAAAGTTGTATTATTTTTATAATAGCAAGTTTTCATAGCACGCAAAACTTCTGTTGGTTAGGCTACATTGTTTGTCAAGCATGGTGTCAAGTATGATAAGCCACCAAGCAGTCAAAACAGCAAGAAATTTTGTTTGAACATCAACTTAATTGTCAATCATTTCCAACACCATAGTTCGGCTGAAATTATACCTTTCTAGCTTGTTACGTTTTATTCACGCTGTCATCAAGTTGTGATATGTAAATCAATCTGAAACTGTTTTGAGTCATTAAGCACGAGGCAGACTGTAGCCTTCTGTGCTGTGGGTAGCTCACCGAGTCAATGATCTCACCAGATAAAAAGAGAAAAAAGCAAATTCTGCATTTACCAATTTGGTGAAAGGGCTTCATTTGTCTTCAGGCTTTGTGGTTGTGAGGTTGCTGTGAGAGTTATTCGATTTGTAGTCACTGTGACCAATTAAACTAATTTGGAAAGATTTTTGAAGTCAGGCAAGGTGCCAGGTGAAATTTGTCAGTTGGATAAAGACAGAGACTTGCCTAGCAACTCGTAAGATATGCTGGAATAGCGTTTTTAAACATCTAAATTAAGCAGATTACAAAACAATTTTAGCAAAAAATCATAATGAATAAATTAAGAAAAAGGAAGGAGTTTTTTTTGACGGATGATTAGGTTGGGTGGATTAATTGCTCATGATTTGTCAAACTAGACATCAAGTTTTTTCTGTGCATGTTACTTTCCGACGAACGAATTAATAGGTGTCACTGGCTGATGTTAGAAATGAGTAAATATCTTGCTTTTGTAGTTTTCACATCTGTCGCAAACCATCTTGAAAGTAGGATTCATAACCATTGCTGCGCTTCGAAAGCGAGTTTGAAAGATTTGTCTAGTGTTTTGACAGATTACTCAAAAACGGCACAGTTGGGCGGTGCTTACATTATCTGTTATGTTGCTTGGTAATACAGTTTTGTATTGACATTGGCAGAAATTTATCAAGACTTGTCCGAGACTATGAAAAAGTGAGTTTGACAACAAAATGTTTGCTGTCATTGTGCCAGCCCCACACTCCAGAAGTTCCATTTGCAATATTCAAAAATCTAGGCCTACTTTAAAGTCAGTTTTAGTTTTGTTTCTGGTGGTCGCCTAAAAATGGAGGGTAGAAAACCTTTTCTTTGTTTCAACGGAAAGGTACTTTGTAAATGATGTTGAAAGCATAGGTTGTTAGTTTCTGAAACTACTTTAGCTCACCCTTAAAACAATAATCTTTTGTATTTTAGGGTTGAGCTATCAGGAAATAATTTGAATGTTCTAAAATTGTTCTGCATACCATTTGTTGTTAATGTATGGAGTAAAGAAATTGGTTGGAAAATATTCATCAACGGAATACTTGGTGGGTTATGATAGCAAAGACTGGGAGATTACAATTACAAGATCGACGGTTTAAAGAATGCTGAAAATGAAACGACTTGATTGTTGTATGACATCACTTATTTTAGAATGTCGACTGGCAACAATGTTTCTTCTGTTGTTCGGTGAGTAAACAAATACATTCTGTACATGGTTAATCTGCTGCTTAGAATCTTGTTTGAGTGTTTAATCGCATCGACGTAAAGACTACAAAAAATGACGAAAGTCTCTCGTTTTACTTGCAGTTGAAATTTGTACATATAAACAAATGATTGCTAATTGGCGTTTCTGAGCAGTTTCATTGCGGTTTTATATGACACATAATGAATCGTTCTGTAATTGCGCTTCTACAAAATTGTGGTAGTAGTGAATGATAAATTTAAACAGAGCCATTTTTGTTCAAGCTGTATTTTTATCCAGTTATTCATTAAAATTGTGTTTCTGTATTAGACCGCTTAAATTTGACAAACATATCTGTTTTTTGAGATTTGTTGGAACGTTTGTTGTGCCAGGTGCATTCGGTTTTATCTTCAAATCTCGTGTGTACATTGTTAACACACAATATCACTACCCACAAAAAATGCAGGGTTGCTTATTGACGCGACAACTGTAAAATGTGGAAATGTACAATTCGTACGTAAAATTATATGATATACACTATACAGTATTCTGCCAGAAGACGTGCCTGCAGTGTTTCATAGCAGACGATAATTATCACTTCGATAGATTTTACGTGTTGTCTGCGGTAAACTAAGGCTCTAATATCGGCATAGCTTAATTGCGGACCGGTAACTAATTGTATCACGCTGCTTGATCGTTGGTAGTTCACGTGACTTTAGATAGATTTCAATAAAATAACAGGTTTCTAAAACTAGGATTAGGCATGCAGTGTTACACTTCAGCCTTGACTTGCTGTCAGTACTCCTTGATTTCATGCCTGAAATATTCCACATCCGCTTCGTTGCCCAGTGGACACTCACCGTCCACTGATTGACGACGACGGTTAAATTGGCTTCTTCTGTCGTCATTGAAGCGGATAAAAATTCGAACTCGTCAAATTGCTTTCCACCGCGAAAAGTTATCATCGTTTGGTGGTGTAAGTTATGGCTTCGTCACTTTAGCTTTTGTTGCGACCTGAATTTAGCGACGATTTATATTATCAGTTTCGCGTCGCATGATGTTATTTCAACATCACAGCAATCGAAATTAATGGCATGATCAGCTTTTCAACTGCTGCTGCTTAAATAGTGTCGATAAAAGCGTCACATGTCCAAACAGTGATTACAATCACCAATCCACCATGTAGCCTACCCCACGTTTGACTACGGGCATAATTGGGGATAGACTAATCCAAAGAATGTGTTCAAATGGAGTGCAGTTAATGCTGCTGTGATGTAGAAAAGATGGCGACTTTAAACAAAAAGACGAGTTTTATTTGGAATTGTTGATGCACTCTTTCAAGCGCTGCGTATGATTCAAAAAAATGTTTTCTTGTCCAAAGACGTTTTGTTCAAGCAAACAGTTGAGTTGTTACCAAATGGTTTGGCTTCTTCAGAAGATAAAACTAATTGCATAGCGTTTTGCATCACTTTAGGTGAGTCTACCACTGTAGTGCAAACGACTACAATATATCACTTTGACTTATTTGGCTTCATGGCATGTTTGGCTTGTATGACTTATCCTGTCTTTGGTTAATACAACTCTGGTAAAAAAAGATACAACACAATGGTTCCAAGAAAGTGCATCCATGTCAAGCAAATACAAGCAAAATTACCAACGTTTTTCATCGTATTGAACCTTAACACGTCATGATAACTGGATGATCAAAACACAAATGTCTGGTTTTACTTTAAAATTTCTTGTCTTCGTTTAGTTTCGTGGTGCGTCCCTACTAAAGGATTTTGTTTAGGAATTCAAGCAACTTTATTTCGTAATGCATAATCATCGTCGTCATCGTCAGCGTATGCTCAAATTCTATGAATGGAGACAAAGGACCAGATGAACTTCAATTCGCTTTTAATTCCAATTCATACACAGCATGAATTTGTTGTATATCCGGATTTCGAGCATTTAGCTCTCTTCAGTACAACTTTTGAATTTGAAAATTTACTAATTGTTTTGTTGTACAAGTGCTAAAAGCAAAAATATTTCGAATATTCTGGAAAGAAGTGTCATTTTCATGATTTCAATTTTTAAGTAGACATTCGTATTAACTAGTTCCTGTGTGTAGAATTTGAATCGGGTTTTAAATACGCGTTTTTCAACTTGAAACCTGTAGCTCGACAGCCATGGTTGCACTTTTGCATGTTTTTGGATTCGACAATGTGTCCGATCAAACTGTGACATTAGGATTAGTCTAAATCTGAGTTTGCTTTGTTCTTTTGAACACACTCTTCTCGAAGTGCAACATGTGAAAGACGAAAGTACGTTGCCGTTAACTTTGCATCACTTGTTTGTTATTCAACGTCAGTTTGTAGAAATGTGAATTAATTTTGCCATTGGACGGCACTTTTGTTGCAAAATTAAGAATTTGATCGATTTAAGCAGAAACACTGTCAAAGCTTGGCACACAACAGTTTGGAATGCGTCTCCATAAAGTGGCTCACCGTAACAATGCAATTAGCCAGCTCGATGCTAATTAACTGTTGTATTGCATTGCGAGATGGTATTGATCTTTCACTTTGATTTAGACTAAAATTGACTTTAAAATAGCAATTTCAGTGACTGGTTTCATTTGCTGACGACAGCGCAATGTAACCGCCTTGAATGAAACAACAACGTGTTTGATGTACGTTTGTGCTCGTCACAGCAGATAGCAAAATTAGAAAAAAATCCAACATTTTGTAAGAACATGGCAATTGTCACTGCAAATGCATGCCAGAACCTCATTTGGGGATTTATGAGCCTATTTTGTTAACAGTGTAGGCTACCTACGTTTTGGCTGGATCAGTTAATGGAAGCCAAATTATCATAATTTTGCAAAACAGAAATGATTTAACCGTGTAGGCTACAGATCTCATCGAGACCATCAGTTGGTTCGTTACTAACTACCTTACTAGATATCAAAGGTAACACAATTACATTTCACGTTCACTCAAATCTCACCCAAACGACGTACATTGGGGATTTGATTTATGAAACCAGATCAGACTATGTTGAAATAAATCCAATATTCTAAATACAAACAATACTAAAATCTGAAACATTCTAAGAATCCCAGCGGCAATAATTTCTAAGTTGATTGTATATTTGTTTTACCTTATCTCCCACTGTGCAACTTACATGATGAAAGAAGTTAAAAAATCATACTATCTGCACTTGACCAGACCAGGGTATAGTTTTTTGCGGCATTTTAGTTTTTTGTCAGTTGGTATACGCAAATATGGTGCAAGTTTTAATGACAAACAAATGAAATATTTTCAGTTTCAACCAACGGCTACGATGGTGCTGGTGATATGAGGGTCCACGACGAAACAGCCTGTGAGAGCCACAGGATGGAGCTGTTGTGTCCTCGCACTGACGTCATCAATGTTCAGATGGTCACATACGGGAGACAGGATGATAGAATCTGCATCGTTGACAGGGAGCGAATGGCGAACACTCACTGTTCGCTTAGTAATGCGCTGGAGATAATTTCATCTAAGTAAGTTTTACAGCAAGGATATCAAGTACTTGTTAGATGTACGACTAACAATGATTTTCAACTGGAGCAGACTTTAGCTTTGGTTTCACGTTGCTGCAACAAAGTTTTGAAAATGTGGTTTTCCCAGCTACTAAGGTATCTTGGGTGGCATATTTAATTGCTTGCGATTTCATTTTAGTTTTTCTCCGATTTTTGCTAGAGGCTAAAAGCTCATACGGTTGCTTAATGAGAAAGATTCTTGAAAACGTGTTATTGGTAAACAATTACTAATACGAGTAAAATAACATACTCATCTAGTTTCCTCTCTATCCAAATTGTACTCATATAGTAGCAACTATTGTTTCAAAGCTCTTTGATCTCATGAGATGTTTAATAACTGTACAGGTGCAATGGACGAACCTCGTGCTCTTTTGTGGTTGGGGACACCACCTTACCGGACCCATGCCCTGGAACCAGCAAATACTTGCACGCAATCTGGGAATGTGTTTCCTCCAGCGCGTTATCTGGTAAGGGCGTGTTTTACTTTGCTAATAAATGTATTCTGAATACAGTATTCATCCGCAAGTGGGCTTTTTTGTCTTCAGTCACGTCATCATTGGCTTTGAAGATCAAATTCGCATTTAATTTTCCAAGACAATTCTTCATGCAAGATTTTTTCTTACAAAGTCTGGCCTCTGCAAAGTTGTAGCCAATACAAATGGCCACGCACACTGCCACGCTTCATTGCTTTTGGCGTTATGATATCTGAGGCATTGAAACTACATCGAATTTTTAGCAGTAAAATTCACAGGAATTGCATTTGCTTGACGTCTTCAAGTAGTTTTAGTTTGAACTTAATGCAACTCTTTTGATGGACCGATCAGTGCTTGCAGTTCTTCAGCGCGCTTTTTCTAATTAAACATGCTCTTTTGCAATTGCACAACATTACCTTCATTGGAAGATATGCCTAAAAAATGTAGAAAAAATTATATTGTGTTGGTGTACACTGTACACTGTACACTGGACATACCGATTACCGAGCCAAGTCCTAATTCTTCTGCTGTCTTTTTCTTTTTCTACTACATAGCCACCAAATCTGTACTTAACCACATTGATTCAACGTTTACAAATGTGGAACAAATCAAAAACAGATCAATTTTCAGTAGTTGTTATACTATCTTCTGTTGAGCGTTGAAATTGCCGGGGTTTCTATTTGGTCTTCGTGTTGATTTCCCCAGCTTCCACAAATGGAATTCGATGTTCCATTGACAATTTATGGGTTAATAGTTAACCAATAGGTTTCACTTTTCAAGATGTAGGTGTCAATATTACTGTTAGAAGTCTTGATGCTGGTGCGTGGAAAACTATGAAGTGCTTTTCCATAAAAGAAATGGCCACGTCCGTAGCTTCTGCCTCTCTCGTGACCTGAAGTTAAACTGCAAGATCGTTGAAGAATGTGCGATAATGATTTTTTCACGTTGGTAATAATGTGCGAACGAGTATGCTTAAAACTGAACGTGACATAAATACTTAAACTGTTGGACACTGTCCGGTGAACCAAACGGATACATTCATTTTGCATGGCGGAATTCAAAAATCGAATGTTTTCGATGATAATTAGAAAAATCAAATTTGTAATTCTTACATCACTCAGCCATAGCCACCTGGAGATGCGGCTTGATTTGTTACATTTTGCAGATTTTGATTACAGCTACTGCTAGTGTTTGCCTGGCATTTTCTGAGATTTTTTTACTTTTTGTTGTCTCCTAATGATACAAAAGCTTTTTGTTGCCTTGGGGAAGCAGTAGCAAATGAGAAAAAGTAAGTTGATAAACGCTCAATCAGATTTTTATTGAAACATTTACAATCTGACTAAAATCTTCGAAATCAAATTTTCTTTGTTTTTTAACATCTGAGGATGTTAAAACCTATTGTGTCACCTGGGGAAAACAGTGAAGAAAGCGTAAAAATATAGCTAATTAAAAAAAAAGTTTATTTAAACATTTGCCAAAAGTTAGCAAAATCTGGAAATTTCTGCAAAATGTGACAAATCAGGCCGTGTCTTTAGGTAGCCATGCGTCAGCCTGCGTTTTCGTGATTTCGTTACATATGCCAATCGTAAAAATAAGAAGTTCAAGATTAGGAAGAGTCTGTATTTCTGTTTCGGCATTTCCTGTGCCATTTTCAAAGATAGTGATGAAGCCCTCGCTTGCCTGAAAGTGATGTTTGTTTTCGTATTGCGCGGTTGATTTGGTGTTACTTGCCGTGACAGGGATGCTTTTCCGAAACAGTCGTTAAAATCCACCCGAAGATATTTGCCTCTCTTTGTATGTTTTTATAAACTCTCGCATTCCACAGTGTTGGTTCATTGGACATTTCCTGACGTTGAAATACTGCAAACGACGCAATTCATAACACTGCATCTCTTACCACATCCTTGAACACAGCACACACATTCAAAGCACCTAAGTGTAAAAACCATGAGGTTGCTTCATTCTTTGCGTTGCTGACAAAGAATCGCTTTTTAACTTTATATAAGCCTCTGCCCTTCTAGTGGTCTTTTAACCAAACAACCCCATGTTGGTATTGCGCGCCGCTATTGTGCTCTTAATCTGATCTAGCAAAACAATGTTTTATCACCGAATGGCGAAGTTCTGGTGAAGTTTTCTGAGGAACTCGAAAACTTAACCAAACATGTGTATCAGGCAATTTTCTGTTAAGTTAACGTCTCCAACAAATGAAATCTTTGAAGTTTTATTGGATTGCTGGTTTGAGCTTACAGAGACTTTTCTTCATTTGTCCATTTTTGAGGTTTAACTTTTGGCGTTAAGGCGATTTTCGTTGTCGCCTCACTTTTTATTTATCTTGTCGCAACGAATTGAATGAGTTCTGTTACTTTTTGTTTGTTTAATTTAAGCTGAAATTCTCTTTGAAAGGTGCACGAGCATCACAGAAACATGATAGTGCTGAAACACCGCAAAGAAACTTCTTGTTAAATCATATATCCCTGGTAGGCTGTTAACATAGCCCTCAACCTGAATCACAAATTTCTGTGTTGTCTAGCAATCAAATTTCAAACGGTGATGAAAATATTGTTGTTGGCAAATTAAAGACTTATTAATTTTCATTGAATGTTTGCAAAAACTTACTGCAGGGTTAAAATTATCTGAGTTGGTATTTTCTGAAGGTCTTTTGTAAAAGAACAGAAAATTCGTTTATTCATTTTCTTTTTCACATTTGTTTTGATCAATAAACATGCCCAGTGGCTTAGACTTAGAGCATTAATGAATGTTTGTTTTTTCAGCAAAGACCACTAGCTTCTTGTTTAATCAAAATTTATTTTGGAACTTCAAAACTTGTTCCTTGTGTTTACAGTAAACTCGGGCGAATAAATAAAACCGATAACTTTCAATTCCAAATGTTTGTGCTAATTTGATTATTTTACCATGTCTGATTTTCCGATTCAATTTAATGTTTACGCAAGCCACGGATTGTTGCTTGTGACAAATTATGCACAGCGCCTTATAGAAAATGTGTCTCTACTAAATGTCTTCTTCTAGCGTAAGAAAAGATTAATACACAGGTGACATGCAATCTTAGAAACGCTTTTATAAGATTTAGTTCCGTGTTTCGTGATTTGAATAGACATAAGCGCACCGCTGCTTGAACATTCATATTAAATCCCAGCCACAGCTTGACAACCTTCATGCCCTGTAATTCCTTGTTGAGCTATTCTTTTGAGATCATCCGGGCTTTTGTTGTCAAACACAGCCCACTAACCCGGTAATTTCTGGAATTTGCTAATTTTGTCCTGCGGCCTCAACCTTTTGTATGGAAAGCCTTACGTTATCCTGCAAAATCTAGGATTCCACAGCCTTGATTGTGTTCAGCATGCGTGAAATTACCTGTGGATAAGCGTACTCCATCTATACTTTGCCGCTTTTGTCAATTAAACGTAGTTTAATGCTTAGCGACGCAAAGTAAACGTTTAAGTTTTTTTTATCATTTGTTGGACTCAATGGGAGATTTTCAAGGCTTTAACTGGTACAAATTTGGGGAAGCAAACTTTTATTACCTATGATTCATGTCCAAGTAACACAAGTTTACATCATATTACCTTGAATTGATGTAAAATATGTCACCCCTTCCTTCTGCTTCAATGAACTACATTTTCTCCAAATACATTACGACAACAGCTATATGCCAACACAGACAGTTCGGATGAAGAGAGATTACGAAGATTTTTGTCGTTTCAGCTTGACTGGCTCCTACATTGTTATGTGAAAGAGACTTTGGTAAAGTGTCTGTAAACTACATTTCTTTGTGTAAATATTCTTTGACAGCTTTCTTCATATCGAGTGCATGTTTTTCATGCTGAGACTCACTGAGGTTTTATTCTGGAGACATTTTTTGTCGCCATTTTGAATTTAACGGTTTTTGTTTTCTCGATAAAATTTCGACGAGTAGGCTATTTTGTGTTTTCGTTACTTAGAGTTAACTTGCTATGTTCAACCTTGTAATTCTTATATAAGTTCTATGAATTTGCAGTCTGATGTAGCATTGTAGCAAAAGCAATGATGGCAGGCGCAGATTATTCATCACAATATTTGTGGCATTTCAAGTAAATTGCAGCTTTGTTGGCAAAAGTTCAGATTAAAGATTTCACAGAATATTATATCAGGCCGGGCTGAAGTCAAAAGTTGAGATTTGGTAAAATCTGTTCATGAAGATTATCTTCCGTTGTAAGTCAACTGACGCGGAACGGTTTGCCAACTCATACCACAAAGGTCCTTTCCTTTAATGTTTGTATCACCGACGTTGAATGAACAAAAAAGAACCCATTTCGCACATTCAACTCACATATCATCCACAGCCAAAGTAATAAGATCCATAATATCTTTCTTGCTGATCTATATCTGATGACTAATTATACAAATGTTGACTCAAGCAATATACGGCGGCGTTCAAAGTGGAACCATTGCTGATATGGCCACCTTTGCCTGACTTAGCGTGAAAATACTTCAAATTATTCATCAAAAGCTTAATTCACTCTCCAATTAATCTTCTATGTGTTTTTCAGCCATCACATGCCCAGGAAGTCTTCACAGCGTTACGCATGGCCACACGCACGTGACGTCACAGGAACAAAATGCAGCGTGGCTGCGAGATCCATTCCAGCACACGAAAAAGTAAGAACCAAACAAGGAATTAATTACTTTTCAATTTCTGCAGAAAATTTTTGTGTGTAGTGTTTACACAGCTCTGTGGTATGTATAAAACTGTTTTCTAGCTTGCAAAAGTTACCTTTTTTTGCGTCGTTTCAACGTCTGGTGATGTTGAAATGATCGGAAAGGGCAACAGTTGCAAGCTGAGTTTCTTGCTTGTGATCATGACTGTTGTGATGCATCAAATAAAGTGCTGTTTGTTTGTTTTTTGAATTGGAAAAATCACCAAGAAGTATTATTTTTTATTTCAGAATCTACTACATGGCCTGGTCGAGGTATGATAGCTCCACCTTGTACGAGTTCAGTACCACGCAGTCTTTGAAAGAAAACCAGCCCATCACGTTTCACCATCTCCCTGACCGAGTTGATGGGACCGGTTTCGTGGTTTATGATGGAAGTGTTTATTATAATAAAGTAAGTTTTAAAACGTTTGCAGACGTTTAATCAATGTAAAAATGACCGACGGTAGTGTAGCTAGCAGTTGGTGGTTTTGTTACATGGAAAGCTGGTATTTTATTACACTTTCAATGTCAATTGAAAAATCTTTTTTTTTATGAAAAACAGGAAAGATCTCGCACCATCGTCAAGTACGACCTTGGCAAGGGTCAAACAACTGTAGAAAAAAAGCTCCCGAATGCAAACTACCACGGAACTTCTCCGTACGCGATTAAGATGGCGACAGACATTGATCTGGCCGTGGACGAAAACGGACTTTGGGTGATTTACGCAACAGAAGCCAATAATGGGAACATAGTCATCAGCAGGTGGGGTTGGCTTGTGGAACGATTTTTTGCCAGCAAGATTTTTTATTCAATTGTAGCGCATCATTTTGTATTGTTCATGTTTCCAGCCAGCAGATCATTCATTTTTTGCATGAATTTAACGCGTGCAGACTTTAAATCAATGTAAAAGGTTTGTGGCAATGTCGTTGCTGCTACTGCACTTTTTTCGTTGCAATTTTGTGGCGTTGGCATTTAATCAATGTACTAGGCTTTGTTTAAGCGAATGTGTCATTATTTCATTGCAGATTACAGCGACAGACTTTAAATGTTTTGAATACCTGGCAAACTTCTTATGAAAAACTATCAGCACTGAACGCTTTCATAACCTGCGGGGTATTGTACGTGGTTAATTACGAGAGTCTCAAAATCGACTACATGTTCAACACAACTTCAAATACTGAAAAGCAGGTAATTTCTTCCTGAATGGCTGCTGGATTACTTATTTGTTTAAAATGAGAGTGGTCATTTGAGAAAACGTTTCAGTGTCATGTTGCATTAAGACATACCCCATTTTATAAAAGTGTTTGAGATATTGTCAAAACCCGCTTTATTTGATGCTTTAAAATATTTTTCCATTTTCTTTGTGATGTTCAGATTCATAATTTCAACCCAGATGATTTCCATAATAAAACATCATATCGGCAGTTTCCCAGAAAGCAAAACCCGTCATTTTTACATTGATTTAACGTCAGCAGACGTTGAATCAATCCAAAAATGACAGATTTTGTTGTCTGGGTTGCGATGAAACGCAAACAAGGCGCCTTGATGCTTTCTAGTGTAGATTTCCTCGTCGTCACTAGATTGTGATTATGATTACAAGGCAGAAATGCACGATTGATCAAAATCAGTCTTAAATTTCATACTTATGGATCTCAAGCTGCTTTTACGTATCTGTAATTGAACTCCAAGAAGTAAAATTCTTTTCTGTGGTTCTATGTCGCCTGATGTAAAAAAGCCAACTTTTATCTTTATCTTAGTCCAACATCATCTCAATTATTTAACTTACAGTTGGACATCTCCATCCCTGATTTGAGTCAGAGGACCTCAGCCATTGAGTACAATCCAAAAGATCAAATGCTCTACATTTGGGCTGAGAGGAGTGCATCAACTTATAAACTTAAATTCAAAGAAATAATTCCTCCTACCACCACGACCGCAACCACCACTATGCAGACCACCACGAGAGCTCCTCCTGTGATAAAGACAACCACCACAAAAAGGCCTTACCCTGTTGTTCCAGTTACTCCGTCTTCCAAACCAGGTAAACAAATAAATGAATTTTTGCCACATTTTGGATAGCCCAATTAGCCCAACCAAAATCTTTTTTTAGGTTTGGCAGCCTTTCTAAAGTTAACTGACATACGTAGTAGTCTGCACTCTGCACTGTACAGAAACTAAACATCTTGTATTGTAGGCCTATTGGATACTAAACTGTATTGGATAGACACAAGCTTTGTATTCCTCGATAAATCACAGCATAATAATCCCCCACGCCAGCAGTTGATACGTTTGTTCTTGACAAACATTTACGTTCTTTTTTTTTTTTTTAAGTTGATCCTGTTCATCCTGAACCTCCCCATCTTCCTCTTCCATCTCCAGTTTGTCTTGGGGTGGAAGCAAGTGGACTTTCATGGCCAAACACATCGGTTTCTAAGCCGGCATTTCTTAACTGTCCAGGTATAGATAGTTTGACATTTCTGCGTTGCCGAATAAACCACAAATTTCGAACGCACAAGTGTGAAAATTACAAGATTGACTGCGGCAGACGTTGAATCGATGTAAAAAACAGTGATTTTGCAGTTTTTGCTAGATGTTCTGTTCTTGCGTTTGAGGCCACCTCGGGTCACGTTGTTAAATCCAGGCACAGCAGTCAATGGATTGTGTGTTCATCGAGTGTTGTTAGGTCCACATATCTATCCTGCAGTCCGTATACAGGACATTGGTAGATAATGTGGTATGCAGCCTGAAAATCTGAGCCACATTCACAAGATGGTGATGGACTTTGATAGTGATTCGGTTTTACTTTTATGACAATTTCTTTGCGACTTCATTTGCAAAATTATTATGGTCTAGGTGGCAGCCCTGGACAGGCGATTTGGGTTTGCGGAGGAAATGCATCCAATCCTAAATGGACCACCCCGCATCCGGATCTTTCACAATGCTCATCAACGTGGTTGAAAGATCTGGAGCAACAGGTAGGAACTGTTGGCCTCGTGTTGGTCAAGAAAAGATTTTCCACTCCGTTTATTGTATGCGCATGATGCACATACAGTAAACGGAGTAGATGGTTAACATATTTGTGTTTTGAAGGAAAACAGGCTTACTTCCAATTCTCTCTGACTAAACCAAATTGACGTGAAGCAGTCACTTTTATTTATTGCACAATAGTTTGTCTCTTTTGAAAATCCCAAATAGTGTTGACGTGGCACTATAATCTATGTGGGCGCTTGCATTTCAGATTGAGGTGGGACGGATCAGTGTAGTGCAACTAAGCGAAAAGTTGGTCGCTATGTTGCACGAAAAAAGAAGAGACATCACCAGCTGGGATATAGTTACAATCATTGAGCTGTTGAAACGTAAGTTAGACGTCTCAGGTGTGAAGATCTAGCAGATATTTTGCTTAAAAATACCGTTTTTTCACAATAAACCAAATCAGATTGCTTGTGAACGTCGAAAACGTTTGAATCGATCGCTTGTCTTTTCAACCCTGTAGAGTTATTGTTGCGATATTCAGCCGCTTACATTCATCTTAAAAGATACAAAAACATTTACTTGTGCGCGATTGGGACTTGGCACAATGCTTGTTGGACGCCTTTCTTCTCGTATTCAAATACAATCTTTTATCCAATCAGGATTTTTACAAGAATCAATGAATGACACCAAGAGCGCATCCAGCATCACAGACGCCGTGTTAAAAACCGCTAGCAAACTCCTCCATCCAGAAATTTCACATCTTTGGATTTCTCTTGGGAACACTATGCAGGTAATGCGTTTATGGTCGAAGAATTTTTGCCACCACCAACCAACAATGGTTTACTCAATTTACCTCTGATCTGATAAAAGTATTTAGTGTATTGAGTCGTTGGCAGCAAAAGTGCGTTGACTTGTTAGTTCAATTTTAAGTTATGTAACACTAAATATAGTCACTTCCTATCACAGACCACTGCTTCCATCTCCCTTTCCAACTTGCTCGAGGAAGCCGCCTTCTTTCTAGCCAAGGACATGATTCAAAACACTAGAGGTGACATCACTGCACAATCAGGCTCGTCCGCATCGAAGAATGTTTCCTGGTCCGAGCCATACGCTACCCTCGCCATTCGCATAGAACCTGTGACGAAACCAGTGACCAAACATGGCGCTGTGACGACGGCTCGGACTTCGACTGTCGTCACATTGGATTCTGGTCACGGGGACAGCATCACCATCGAGGACCAATCGCTGGTGTCTGCATTGAAGGCGGCTGAAGGCGAAAAGATAGCAGTTGTTCATCTCTCTTTTAAAAACTTGGGAAGTCACATCATTGACTCCAACTTGATCGGCTCTGTGGAATATCCGGTCAACTCCCAAGTCATCGCTCTATCGGTGAAATCAATGAACCGAGACGGCGTTTGGAACCCACAAAGCGCGCGACTTGAACTGTCCAGACCTGTGACCTTGCACATGAAGCACAGCAGCCAGTATTTTACCCACCACGTGTGTGCATTCTGGGACGAAACAGAAAGGTAAGCTAATAACTTTTGCTTGTTTTCATCCTGCGCATGCATAATTGCTATTATCGGTGTAGGAAAAAGCGAATATTTTGTAAAGTTGATTGTGTCAAAATAATTCAAGTACAGCCAAAACATACGCACTTATTCACCGCCGGACTGCTGCAAGCAGTATTAAGACAGTGACAAGCCACGGCTTGATCCAACTGCCAAGACAATCAATTAGTGTCCAGCACGCTTGCATTTAATGGGACAAATTTAATGAAGAATCTTCTATCCAAGTCATTGCTCATCATAATCGATTTTTTTTTTGTGGAATAAAAGCAAAAAAAAATCAAAACAGTTAGATTCTGTGACCAACTAATAACACAGATTCCAGTGTTTTTCTCACGAATAACACGCTTTTGTACAAAGATAATATTGAAACGATGTACGCATATCGAAACTTGTCGACCGAAAAAATCAAATATGCCCCTCGCTTGTCAGCTCAATTTGCTTGCTTCGATACTAAATGCGAACATTAAATATTTATTTGTCCCCAGTCAAACTTCAGTCGATATTTCAGATCAGAACTGCCTCTGCAAAGCCGAAACGAAATTGAAAGTCGTGTGACAAAATGCTAGGTTTCGTTTTTATCATAAAGTGAAGCCTCGTAAATCGAAGTGTATCATTATAACACACGCAGTCATGCGATGTTGTTCTTTAGTCAAATAAATATACCAATGTCTTTCACCCAACCTGAATTAGTTGCCAAAACCACGGCTTTGTTGCGTTGAGGTTGCTTTCGTTTTAAGATTTGTAACGAAGTAAAACTAAGAAGCATCAAAGGAACAAAATTTTCGGCAGAGAAAGCTTGGATAAACATTTTCCACAAATTTATCAACAATTTCTGCGATTTTAATTGATGGCGCAGCTTCGAGATGATTTTTCCTCCCTTCTTTTGGAATCAGTATCAAATGAAATGTCACTCAAGAGCTTACTAATACCAAAAACAAATTGATAGCTCTCAGTCTCATCATTGATTGCGGTTGTAGGATAACTTTGTTTTCACTAAAATGGGAGTTAAAAAAGCAAAAAAAGTCTTTCAAAGGCGACCTCTGTTGAAGAAGTCTTCCCATATAAAAAAATTCGTCATTTTACAGACGTTGAATCAATGTGAAAATGATGGATTTTGCTGTCTAGGTTATTTGCTGATAAAATTTATATCTTTGGACACTTCAATGACACATCGCTTAAACCAAGTTTTTAGCAAATGTAAAAGTATCCACCCGGGCAAAGTGTCAATCACACAAATAAACAATCTTTCAGGCCTCCAAGCAAGGGATCTTGGTGGAGGTCCGGATGCAAGAGAGTGGATGGCAATTCTACCCACAGCACCTGCCAGTGTGACCACCTCACCAACTTCGTTGTCCTGTCATCCGATCATCCGTTTCCCCTCATGGGCGCGGAAGAACCCGGGACGGCAGATACTTCGTCGAATTATCTTCGATTTGTCAACGTGGTCCGCGGCGGCATGATTCTTTCTATTCTATTCCTCATGGTTGCCATGGTGATTTTAATAAGACACAGGTAGGTAGAAACGTCACCAACACATTTGCTCAGATCATAGTCTGTGCGTGACTACGAAATCGCATTGCATTCAACTCGGAGTTATGTTGGTCTTGTCTCAAATTATTTTGCTTGATATTCATGCGCCTCACATATCAATCATCGTCTTTTCGCAGCCGTTCCTTCGATTTGAACACCGTCCACAAAAATCTGGTCGCTTCTTTGCTTATGCTGGAGCTTGCTTTCGTGATCGGCATCGACCAAGTCACTTTCCCAATAGTAAGTATCACGTGACCGTTAAGCACTTGCACAAACAACTGTCAATGTAATTTCGACAAGATTTTTAAAAATTTCATGTTCATCATTGAACTTTTAATAAACGTATGATATTCTTCATACAGGTTTGCCTTTCAATTGCTGCCATTTTACACTATGGAGTGCTGTGTGTTTTTACTTGGGCTGCACTGGAAGCTTACCACCATTTGATGGCACTAAACGACCTCCGCGAACGGAACCACCGATGGAAGGTTTACTACGCGATCGGATACGGTCTTCCTGCCCTTGTTGTCGGTATCTGCCTTGCTATTAACGTGCAGGGATACGCCAACGACGACATGTAAGTTTGAATTAATGTATGCAATATAATGAATGATGCAAGTGCGCATTTTTCTGTTGACAAATTCCAAACACGAGTTTTAACTCAAAAACTTTACTATGTTTTTCTAAAGAAAATTGTATAGCCTACTTGCTAGTTTCGGTACAGTGTTCATTTTATACCTTCTACAGTATAATGGGAAAAGTAATTAACACACATCCCATCCACAGGTGCTGGGTGGATAGTGGCAGCAGCTACATATGGGCCTTCATCGCGCCGTGCTGCATCGCCATCTGCCTCTGTGTCGGCCTGGTCGCGTTTATTCTTTACAAGCTCGGTAAAGACAGAACCAGTTTGACCGATTCGAATCTACTCCACAACACAAGGTGGTGACACATTTCGCGCGTTTAGTTTTGTCAACACACTTTTGTTTGCCGGTGAAGCCTTAGCAGCGAAGGTTTAGTTGGTTGTTATTCCTGAATGGATGCCCGCTGACGTGGCAACAAACAAATTAAATATTATAATTCTTCTAGCATTTAGCATGCTTTTGTTTACTTCAATAAATTAAATAATCTACATCTCCACGTGCTGTCACTTTAATCTGTTTTATACTTTTATCAGATCTGATGTCGCCAGTACTTGTATTCTTATGTTCCTGTTGTGTACAAAGTGGAGTTGCGGTTTCCTATGGCTGAGCGGCTACCAGCATCAACTCACTGCCTGGTTGTTCGCCATATTCTTGAGCGCCCATGGCATCGCCATCTTCCTTTTGTACTGCGTGCTTCCCGAAAGAGTAAGTGATAGAGTTTGTTAACTTGTGCTACTGAGATTTGTTGATACGAGTTCTTAACTCAACTGTCTTTTCATTTGCTTACCCGTTATCCGGGGTATAACCCAGCTAGCCGAAGTTGCTGTTTTGACTTCGACGTCTGGCGATGTTGAAACAATGTAAAAACATGATTTTTTTTTTGATAAACTAGGAACATCATCGCTTCCTTTACAGTATTGCTGCAATTCATATTCACTTTAACTGACTCGTCTCATGACAGGTCAATGTATGGCCGGGATGTCTGAAAAAAACCGAAAGTCACTTTCCAAGAAACTCGTCCTCCGGTCTTAGACTAGTCAACAACTCATCAGCTCGAGCATCCATTCGAGGAGATGGAACGACCGTTCACTCTGGCTACCACTATGACGGTAAGCAGGAGCTGTTGCGACTGATAGCACCGATACATTTGGTCTTCACATTGCTCAATGAAAACGCCCAGTCGATGCTAAGATTGTGCTGGATACCCGAGATTTGGTTGTAAATTGTAAAGATTTGTTGAAAAATAGAATTTTGTGTTCAGCTGGTCGCTCTGGTACAGCCACCACTCTCATCCCAGCAACCGGCAATCACATACGAGGCGTGCCCAAAGCGGCAACGATGCGAGATGGAAGTGAGGTCTCACCACTTATGGCGCAACACAACGCTTCCGCAACACTTTCCCACGATCTCGTGACAAGTCACTGGGTTAGGAAACCCAACAACGAGATGGGACGATCATCATTCAACTCGATAGACGACACAGGTGTGTTGAAGTTTTGTCAATGTTGTGGAGTTGCAACCCGATTAGTAAACCGGTCTTTTTTACATTGATTCAACGTTGTAAACGTAAAAGAAGACTGGTTTGCTTGCTGAGAAGTTGTGAACGGAACAAGTTTGATCTGTTCAAGATTAAAAGTTTGTTTATAGCAAAGTGTCATCGCTATTCAAAACATTTAGTTTCTACTCATGAGTGTTTTTTTAATAAAGCAAATTCTCCGACGATCTGATAATAATTCCAAGTTGAAATTGAGACGTTGTGTTAAAAATTCTCATCAAGAAATGATGAACGGACGTCAAACGGCAGCGTAGCTTAACTTTTCTAAACAAAAGCTTTCAGCGAAAAATAGGCATAAACCGAATCATTAATTGAGATCGTTATCTTGATTCCATTGTACATAGCCTTGCCCAGACAGCAAAATCCGCCACTTTTACATTGAATCAACATCTGAAGACGTTGATTCAATGTAAAAATGACGGATTTGCTGTCTGGGTGGTTGACCTTTGGTTAGAAAACTTGATTGTTTTTACACTGTTTTAACATTCGGACTAATTTTGCCACCTGATCACTATTTGCGATGCGAGGAACTCGCTCCCGCAACGACCTTGCATGGCTCAGCAGCACCTGGATTGTTAATGGTTTATGTTGGCTTGGTGTTTAGATTGGAACAGATTTAATTTTGAGTTGAATACTTCCTCGTACGGTTATTAAAACATGAAAATAAATAGTACGATTTCGTTCATGGCTTAAGGCACTACTCCCGTTCACGCTGTTGCCCATGACGTTAGTGGTTAGTCGGATAACAGTTTAATTAAGATTAAAATCGGATTTTTAACATCACCAAGTGTGTGCGTGAAAGAAATGTATTTTCACTTTTCGAAGTTGCAAACCATAATTATGTTTATCTTTCTTAAGCACCCCACGTGTGGATTTCTTTGGAGCAAAATACTTTTGTATATTTGGATGTTTTTGTAATTTTAAACAAACGTGGACCGGTATTTAGCTAATCATAATTAGTCCCCAGTTTTAGCCTTGAAATTGCATTCGACTGGCTCTTGTACTTTTAGCTACACTTAGGCTATGATGCCATGTGCCGTATTTACATGTGTTGACGCTTTCTGGTGTAAGGGAGTAGTTATATGTTAGCATTTTGTCACTTTCTGGCATGATTGCGATCACTCATCAAACGTTGAACCGATGTTGAAAGTGTTAGGTTTTGAGCACAAGCATGTCAGCGTTGGAAAGTTCATGACCATTTTGCTGTTTAGATCCCAAACTTCCAACGATGAGGCATCCTCATCTCAGCAGCACCGCGACGTGGAATGAATATGTGCACTCTTCATCTCGACCCTCCGTGGGAAGTATGTGCTCCAAAGCTGCAGGAAACCAATGTCATGTCCATGGATGCAACGTGGGCTCCTCCTGCAGCAATGCGCAGCAATACGAAGAACCGAACTTAGGAGGATACAGCGCTCGCACCACATCCACGGCTTACTCTTGCTGTTATGATCACCTTCATGAGGAACAGTTACAAAGAAGCCCGATTTCATCCAACCACCATCCATCATGCAGCAAATGCAACCCCTCCACTTCTCATCCTCCTCATCTTCCATCCCAACGAAGAGTGCCGCTTCATCATTATGAGACGTTAGGACCATTTGAAGAAGATGGAGAGCCCATTACTGGAAGCTTTCCATACGAAGTGAGTTTCCGATTTAAAACATTCAAAAATGTGATTTGTTTTTTGCTTTTTTTGAGTTTTTTATTACAATTTATGATCAAGACTTTCTTTTGCAAAAGTAGGGTAGCGTATCTTTTTTTCAACCTGTTACTAACTGGGACTCCGTTTTGCGACAGGCTTCTTCGTCTAACCCTCGTCATCGCTACGAAGACGTAACTTCTGACGCAGCAGAACGCCTCGAACCTCAAGAACGACAAATGGCATGTCACCACAGTCAGCTGCATCATGGAAACCAGGCAACCAACTCAATCATGAACCGACGACCCGACACTTCGATTTGCCACAACAAGAGTTATGGATACTGTGGATGCGGCCAGTCGGCTAAGCTTTCTTCTTGTGTACCCAGTCATAGCGCTGGGGAAATTGGGTACACCGCCACACGCAATGGGCGCAGTTCCGACCCCCTATCTACCGATCAGGGTTACGACACAGACTCCCAACAAGTGACCCAGTTATTGCCCAAGAACTCACAAAGTGATATTGAAGGTGTCCACGCTGCGTCACGCAGCGGCCAATCGAAAACAAACGCGTCACCGCAACAACCCCACAAAGTGGAGAACGGCGGTGAATTGGTAAAGCAACGGAGCAGTCTTTCCGCAGGCTCGGACTGCTGCTCTGAAAACGACCGCGAAGTCGAGTTCATTAACTCGGCCCCATCTTCAACTGCGCCGAGCGTTGTGAACACTTTTACCGGGCCGAGTCAATCGAAACACCGACCTTCAGCGTCACCGGTCGCGTGCGGGCCACACGACAACGACGGGACTTTGACCGCTATCGACACCGTCAAAGGGGGAAACATCGGCGCGCCGGGAAGCGTCAACAGTTGGTCAGCAGTCATGGGTTCAAATCCAAGGTCTTCGTTTCCCGCTTTTGGACTAAACCAGAATAGAAAAAGCAAATCCACTGTCGATCCACAAGTAATCTTGGCTCAAGCGCGTCAACGCCAAGAAGTGAGAAACAGCGTCGGTTCAATGGGCAGCGCATCGACGGAGAACAGGTCTTCGGAAAACCTGCCCTCCTGCAG
This sequence comes from Aplidium turbinatum, assembly GCF_918807975.1. NCBI lineage: Eukaryota > Metazoa > Chordata > Ascidiacea > Aplousobranchia > Polyclinidae > Aplidium > Aplidium turbinatum. The sequence continues at coordinate 42,030,411 of NC_137472.1, read as the reverse complement.
TTACAACGGCTACACACTCCCAGGTACAGCCGAAACCGGTACCAAAGCCCGAATTGATCTTCGCGCTGGTGGTGTCAACATGGTTACTAACTTATAAGTTTAGAAAAGTATATTCATTAATGCAGATTATAATGTCGAGCGTAAATCTAACATTTATTCAAGACGAAGAAGCACTGAACGGACAATTGTTCACAACACTTAGTAAAATTTATGTGTTTTTCATGACATTAGTTTTAATTGTTGATCTGTTTGACATATCAATTTGACGTTTAAAAATAGTAATTAAAAGATATGTTACTGTTTCAATGTCCCTGCGCGCTATTCTCAGTGATATCACAAGTTATTGGTTCTTGTTGTTTCCTGTGTTGGTTAACAAACGTTCTTTTTCGTGGCTGTCTTCTGCGACTTTCAGCCAGTGCAGATCCGCAGCGCACCTTTCCATTATTCTGTTATTGCCTTTATATTTTGTTCTTAAGGTTGTTTACAATCAAATTTTCTTCTTTTTGTAGAAGGTTTATTCGTTAATAAATTAACTAAATCTTCCACTATACAAAAAGTTTGATGCTTATCTTGAAGTCAGTCTGTCCAGATTCCAAACTGCGTACGCCGCCAAGAGATTTGATGCAAAACGCATGATCTAAAAGCCAGCGAGATATTTTGTCATGACGTTGGCGGATCACCGTCATACCAAGGGTGTTGAGTGGCGAATTGGTTTCGTTGATCACATGATCTGCCTTCCGTGCACAGCAAAGCGTAAACATCTCCAACGTTATTCTCAAACATCACGAAGCATAGTTTGGTGTTCGTACATTTCAAATAAAACAATTCATAATAACAAACAACATTAAAGTTATATCAGAGCTAGAAATCTGTTTGTAAAAGTAAAAAAAAAGTTATAACTTATAGAACTGCTGCACTACTTGAAAATAATACCGGTAACTTAAAATTTCATATAATTTACCTGCAGTAGAACATAAATAGTACGAAGATAAGCAACGTTTCGGTGAAAAAAAAGAAGCTTAATGGAAAAGCGTAGTGGATTTATTCTCGTTACGAAGACAAGACAGGTTAGGCATCCGCTTTGTCTTCTTCAACGACGCCAAGCTCAAGTAGCAGCTTCTTTTCCAGCCGGAGGTAAACCTCGTATTCCTCCTTCATTTCATCAGTCACCTTATCTTCGTTATCCTCAAGCTTAGCAGTCTGTTGAAAGGAGTCGGATCATAATTCTATTTCAATAGTCATCTTTCACATTAAACTGGCTGACGAAGTTTAATGGATGCATAGCCGAGTGGTGAGAGCCCTGGAACGGCAATCGAAAGGGCGCCGGTTCGACACTGCTCAAGAGCATGCGGCTGTGCCTTTGGCAGGACACTTAAAGGCATACCTGAAGGTGGACACGACGATTGGCTTCCTTGCCCTCCCGTCCACTTAATCTAAATCTTCAACCACCGGGTGTAGGCCTGGATACGACAAACGAAGTTTACTTCAATTTTCCTTGCACGAATGGCGTAATTCCGTCAGTGTACATAAACCAAGTCAACAAACCTAATTGCCAGCTGGCAAGACGTCATCACCAGTTCAACCACAAAAACTGTGTGAATCCTTATTCAAAAACATTTTCTTACTCAAATGCAACTCAATCTATTGCTCTTCAATGAAAAGTGTTTCAGTAGAGCTACCAAACCCATAGATCTAACGTAACGTATCATACAATCAACTCACCAGGATTAGCTTTTTCTTCAGCACGTCATCGCTTTTCTGTTGTCTATGCATGGTGGCACGTTGCTTGAAGAACTCAATGCGGTTTGTTTCGCGATCAAGATAATTCTGCATCCCTTGTATCTGCGACGGTAAAATAACTTGTTCAATCGTTGCAAACATTAACCGGCGACAAAATAAGTGGTTTACGTTTGTGGTTGAGACGTTGAATTAATGTAAAAACAACGAATTTTGCTGTCTGGGTAGAGCCAAAATTTCCAAAATAAAAACTGCAAAAAGAATCCATAGCAATCTCTGATCTATTTATCAACAAAGCAAAAGCTTGGATACGACAAAAATACCTCATCAAAGTAATGGTCCAGGCAAATTTGGACTAGGCCTACGCCCAGTAGCGTATTTAGGGGGGAGGATAAGGGGCGATGGCCTCCCCCTAATGATCAGGTAAAAAACATACAAATTTTGCAAAAAAAAAAGTTGTAGCGCAATAATTGCTTGGATAATTCATCCTAGCGCGGGGGGCGGAGGTATACTTCTTTTTGCAATGTAATTTGTCAACAGTTTTTCTTCCTTTTATTGATAAATAGGCTACATGGAACAAATTCACGAGATTCAATGAGCACTGCTCGCTAGCTTTTAAAGTCAGCACATTTCTGCCTTCATTGATTAATGAAGATGAGGACTGCACGAACGACGAGATTTTCGACTTCTACCATGAAATGCTGGATGTTGAACCAAGCAATTGCTTTGCAGCTACTATTGAATTGCGAAGATGGAGAGCGAATTGGCTTGCAGTTTCTGTGGATAAACGACCTGCGACTCTTGTGGATGCGTGTCAAGCGGCTGAACAACTCGGCACATCTGATTATCCATAAATTAGGCTACTTCGAATCTTTGCTACGCTTCCAGTTACAACTGCCTCCAGTGAGCGATGTTTCAGTTCACTAAAGTATCTGAAAAATTAGTGCCGCACGACCATGACCGAGCCACGTTTGGATGGTCTAGCTCAGATGTATTTAAACAAAGATATTGTACTCGAGTATGATGCAGTCATTGATATATTTGCCAAGCGCAGCCATCACATTAAACTGTAAATTGTCATTGCGAATCGCCGAGAATGTTCTAATGGTAAGTTATTCGAGGTCGGAAGGACCAACTTATTGTTTATGTTCTGAAATGTTTGATATCTTTTGTTGGTTCATTGATTGGAACAGTAAATTGCTTCTGCGGATTCACTCTTGATTTTGGACCCCCTTATCTGACGGTTTCAGCTAACCCCTTCCCCCGTTCTGACGCATCAGCATATGACATTTTGGTATACCCCTGCCCATTCCTACTTAAAGGGTCAAACAAGTCTAATTTTAACCCAAGTAGAAACAATTTGAACCAATTAACAGCCATTTTCATCAAATTTGAGCTTTCTGTGCACTACCGTTGACTACCCCGTGTGTACTACCCCCAGGCCCCCATTGGCCTCCAGCCGCAGAGTCGGCCGCTACGCGGCTGACTGACACAATGTCTTGGCCTCCCCCTAACAAACTTTCTAAATACGCCACTGCCTACGCCCTACACTGTAGGGCGTAGGCCTATGATTGTAATCTGTCCTACATACTGTACATAGGTCTATAAAAACTACAACTTGAAAAAAACATACAATATTTATCAACCTTGCACTAAAAACTTGATTGATACAGCAATGCTATCTCTTTAGATAAATTGATAACTTTGCGCTACAACAGCTTATTTAGTGAAGTTGTATTTTTTGGGCTGTAACCTAATTGCTTTCACAGCTTAAATTTTAAAACACAGTAATATTGATGAATGGATAAATTAAAGTTGTAAAATTTTGGAATAGCCTTACCAAGCAATTGTTATTGGTTTATTCTGAGATGGTCAAAAACAACAATAAGGCTTAAAAATGACAATCTCTTTATTTAACGCACCTTGCTCTGAGCAAGTAGTCTACAACTTAACATGGTAACGATTCCGCGCTGGGATTATGTGCAAACGATCGGACAACCTTAGCCTAGAGCATATTCAAGTTTTCGACACTCTTTTAAGACTCTACACATCATGGAGGTCGCTATATCAGCATATTGACTGGAAATCAAAAGCTAGGCCTATCTTGGCAACAAACAAGATTGCCAACTTTGAGAGTTTTTTTAATGTGTTTGGCGGTTTTTTTTGACATTGGCATGTTGATATATTTTTGGCCTTTTTTATTTTATTTTTTCAGCATTGTCGGCTAAATAGTTTAAAAAAAACTCTGTTTTATCAATGCGCAGTAGCCTATTTACAAAACATCACGTTTGAAAAGGCAACTTTTCCCGAATCTTGATGATGCTTTTTGTAATATTGCATTTTGGGCTGATTTTGTCAACAGCATGATTACGCCATATTTTAACCTGAGAATTTATTTAAAAAAACGTCAAATATCTACAAGTTGACATTAAAACCGCCAATATGGCAATCCTGTTTGCTGCTATAGTAAGTCGTGTCTTGGGTAGGCCTAACCGTTCTAGACCTATACCATAAGGCAAACCAAGCCAGAAACGTAATTTCCATCATGTCAAATACAAACCTCATTTGAGGAGGGATGCCTGAGATTCCAAGGTATTTCCAATATATGGAGAGTGCCGGCGCTGTCAGACGTGGCCAGCAAGTGTTGCTTCTTTGAAACGACGCAAGGAACGATCTGAGTCACCTGTGCTGCTGTGACGTTTTGTATCAGGACAGCTTCGTGGGTTCTGTCCAACAAATCCCAGACCTGATCAACGGGAGTGCAGCGTAAAGATAAAAAATGATGGTGAAGAAAAGTTCAAACAAGATACCTCATTCCTCTAAGATTGCTGCGCTTCTAATATTGTGTTGCTGCCTTATGCAACTTCAACGAAAGCAATGCAGTATCTCGCACAGTTAAAGCAACAAAGTGTCAGCGTTTCATTGATATACACAACAGCGACTCGAATCTAAGAACACAAGCGGCCTACCTCAACATTGCCATCTTTGGTGCCGAGGAAAAAGACAGACGGCCTGGTGAGGCTCCAATGACCTGTCGTGTAAAGCTTCGGTCCGCACGCTGACTGCAGGATGGTGCTGCTCTGTATCATAGGTGCACTGTTGTGTTTCTGGGCAATCAACGTTGCTTCAAGTTTATTCCTAATCGGTTTGGCTAAACTTGTGAGCTAAGTAGTTTCACAACTGCATGATACGCGGTGAGTAACCATGCTGCCTGATGATCATCGGCCAGTTTGAAAACGGCATTTCAAAGTCATAGTGCCAGTGGATCAAGAGTTCAATTAATGAATAGTGGCAATGAGAAAAAATGGTAAAACAGAACAAAGAATAAACAGAGTTAATATTGTTTAAAATACATCTTCACAGCTTTTATCACAAAAACACCAAACTAAAAAAACAAAAGTAAATACAGTATATATATCTCAAGCACCAGCACATTCTCCCTCCATAGAGAAAACGTCCAACCACCCAAACTTAGCAAAAGGTCATTGAAGAATGGGTTTCGCTGAAGGGCGATTACCGGGCCGTCATGGGGCGAGGTGGTCCAGGCTGGTTTTGCAACTGTGAAATAACGCCCGGGCGTGACAATCAAAGATTTTATATTTACACAGAATCAATCAATCAAGTTTATTTTTTCGGTATAGCTCCACATTCATTTCAATGTACACATCAGTAGATATAACAATCGCTTTTTTGATATGGAAACTGCACCATGGAGGCACCGAACAAACCATGCGGTTATCTAAGTCAAGGTGCAAAAACGAGAACGTGCAAGAACGCTATGCAAAAGCTGCAGGCTTCATTTAGTACAAATGCTTTCTATTTGAGCAACTGAATTCAACTGAACAGCTATTAGCATGACCACCTAGACAGCAAAATCCGTCATTTTTACAACCAATGTAAAAATGACGGATTTTGCTGTCTGGGCACAGCAACCTCACCAATGTGTTTCCCGGTGTCGCTGTCTTTCTCCAGTTTGAAATCCGTATAAACAAGCTCTCCATCTTCGGTCCCGATAAAATAACGTGTACTTACGCCCTCTAGCGCTTTCGGATGTTTAGACGAAGAGGTAGTCATCATGCTTTCCTGTTTGGTGGGTAGCACTGAAACCAAATAAATCCACATTTTGAAAGAAACGAATACTCACGTGGTGACCTTGCATGGCAGCACAGTCCATTGCAAATTAAGCGATGCTTTTCGGTCGTCAGAGTACTCGGCATGCGACAACTCAGCAAGTGGTTCATCTACAACTGTCCAAGTCAGCAAATGAGATTTTCACCTAGCATCGGACTAGCTTGTTCATCGCTTGCTAAACTGAATATGCTGATTTGTGACATGCCAAGTTTCTGCTTGCTCAGTTGTTACTTTTTCATTTTCATCATTTACCAACTTCAGCCACTTGCTGAAATGTTGCCAGCTCAGTTGTCACTTAATCAACTGCTGTTTGCTCAGTTCACAACTGCTGACTTGCAGGAGAGTCATGCTTTTCACTAAAACGTTTTCTCGTGAAGAGACAAACCTGATAATGCGCTGCAGTGCGCAGTGATACGAACTACCATTCTTCAATTCGAGTGTCTTCTGCCGACACGACGCAGCTAGGGTGCAAGCTAAATGAAGCTAACCTAACGCTAAAAGAATTTTCTTCAAAGAAATTGTTTTTTGAATAATATCGACATGTGCAAATTGGAGAAAAAAATGAAGTTTTGGTTTTTGTAGGAAGTGAATGCCATACGTTGTGCCCTTTGCAATACTCTTCCACGCATCCATGCATCATCAAGAAAAAAACAACCAAAAGAAAGTAAAATACAAATTTTTCCCAAAGCAACAACACGTCACACGATCAGTTACTAAAGTGTCATTGCTCAACAAAGCAACCTCTGAAATGAATAAGAGAGAATGGCCGTACAACTAAAGAAACGTTTTATCTAAACATGCAGGTCATTTGCATATTTGTCTCAACTTACGATGGTCTTTGAATCCTTGACGCTCTGGTAGGCTGAACTTAAGCGGGGCATAATCTCCACAGGAGTCTATCTTAGGAATAGTCAGCTTCATCAATGGTTTCCACGTCAAGTCGAGATGCTTGAAGGTCTGCGATACTCCGTACGGGACCAGGGTAGGTTTCCTTTCTGGCTGGAGATTAAATTTGGTAAGACTTAGCGCAATCAGTAGAGCAAAACGTTGCACTTGTTGAAAAGTTGTTATTGCATTGAAGAATAGAGTGAGAAAACTCACTCTATTGAATTCAGAAGCTGAGATTATCCGAAACGTTTGTGGATGCATGAGGTCAATACAGCAGCAACATTTTTATTTGTATGCACAACGACTGTTTTGTAATTATAAAATATGTTATTTGTTAAAAAAAGAGATGAAGTAATTTCTGAATCAAATAAAAAGCTAGTGACCTGCTCCTTGGGGTTCAAATTGGTGGTTTTAGGGGGGCGAGTGTCCCACACCATGATATGGGCATCCGTCCCACTGGTTATTATCTGGCAAGTTTCGCACAATCGATTCTCAATTGGAATCCCGAACTTGTTGAACTAAAAATATTCTTCAAGCGACTTATAATAAAAATGTGAAACAAAAAACAAATTGCACAAAGAAATAATAATGACCAAAAAGAAATAAAAAAATAAAATAAAAACGATAAAGCAAATATCAAATTCTGATTCCAAAATAGCTGATCGGGATAACTGTATTTTTTTTAAATCGTCAAGGCGTAAGAGAGGAAAGGTCAAAACTCTCATGTTGAGGATGCTTAGTTTTTTTACTTTCAGCTTTATTTTTCGTTTGTGGTCATTAAGGTCAAAAACAATACTTGCCATAACAAAGCAAGGGTCCACAAAATTCAAGACATGAACAATGTACAATATTCCGTTTGGAAAAAAATAAATCTTCTGACAGGTCTATAAACTCTAGTACACAATAAAAATGTGCAAGGATTTTTGTGGCAGCAGTTCAATATCCACATTGCTTCGCGCACCAAACGTGGTTACCTCGAAATGATCGGGTATCCAGTCGACTGAGGTGATGATGTTTCTGTGGCTGTTTTCAATCGCAGACACGGCGCAGTATCGCACTGTCGGTGTGTCTGGCAGTACTTCCTCACCGAACAGAGACTGCGAGTCATTTACTTACATTAGGGTTAAGCTTCTGCTGATGCTGAACACCTGACATATTCACTACTTCTGTTAGAAAAACGAATGCATTTTTAAGAAATCAGTTTAACTTTATCAAGAGTCAGCATTTTACAAGACGTTTGTTATTTCAATTTCATCTAGTCTTTGAAAAGTGGCAGCAAAAACAAAACTAACCAATTTCGCGTTGTTTGAGCTAGCAGCGGTGCTTCGGGTGCTGCTCAGCTTTTCAGCATATTCGCTGATGTCCCAGAGCACCAGCTGTCCGTTGATGCACCCCCCAGCTACAATGTTCGGATTGGTTGGGCAGAACTTGAAGCAAAATATGTCGTCCGGACCTTCCAAAAGCAACTGGGAGGAGAAAAATGTTGAAAGATTTGTTGAGAGATGAGGATCATACATTTGACTTTACAAGGACACACATTCAATAAACAGATGCAGCCTGGGATGAAGGTTATAAGATCGCACACAGCCAATTATAACTTTGGTGATAATAAATATTAACTTTCCACTTTTTGGACATAATTAAAAAGGAAAACATGGATGTAAAGAATACTAAGAAATAGGACTGAACAAAATACTGAAAGTGGAATTTTACATTGCGTATTTTCGAAAAACATTGAACACGTATGTTCTTGTTAAAATAATTACAACTAAGCCTTGCCCTTTCATAGACCTCCGTTACCGCAGGTTGATTTCCTAGGCCATCAAGTAGGCTACAAGGTGATAATAAAAGGTTTTACAAGGCGTTTCAGACTGTTCTCTTTTTTAACGGAAAACTCACTATGAAAATCAAGTAAGATTTGTCACAATTGCAGCCAATTTCTTAAGAACAATAGAATCCAACCAAACTAACGCAGCCCACCTGCGGATGGATGGGATCCGCAAAGCTCCATATCAAGATGAGCGACGGTTGCATGAGCAACTTGTTGGCGTGGTCGACCCGATCTTCGTAAGTGTAACGCTCGCAGCAAGCTACCCCCATAACTCCTTTGATCTAACAAGAAACAATCTGACGCAGAGATAGCTTTGTATGGTTTGAACCAGTTTAAACTAGTATAGGCTAACAGTAAATTACCAGAGCAGATCATACTACGAATAGCCTACTTCTTATACCTTTCCCAACACTACAATGCAACAGGCCAATTACTACTGCAAGGAGATACGTAGCCTCACAGACAGAAAAACAATGGTGGTAATTAAGCCGATTCGGTCAAGTTTCAACGTGTAGCGTTGTCAAAACAATGTAAAAAGGCAGTTTTTTGGGCTGGGTACCTGCGGGTGCCAATCAACACATGACACTGTCTTATCCTTGCTGTATTGCAGATCAGTGAAAGATTGGTACTCTTTCATATGGCTGTCTGCCTTGCTTCCGAAGTTGGTGTCTTCCTCTCCCAATACTTTCCAATCATCGAAGAAAACATCCATGATGACATTCTGTTGCAAAGCTAACTCAAATCTATAAACAATAACCAGTTAACCAACCACCCATTAAACATTTCCACATCACTGATGAGATGAAATATCCTTCCTTTTGACCATTATCATACAGATCTTCATTATGAATCTTACCTGGCGTGGATATACTATACTCCCCAGACAACAAAATCTGTCATTTTTGCATTGATTCAACGTAATGTAAAACTGACGGATTTTGCTGTCTGCGTCATAGTTGATTAAAGTTTTCTTGTACGTTTTGTGTTAACCCAGCCAGAAAATCCTTCTGCAAACGTTGAATCAACGTAAAATGGACTGATTCACTGGCTGCGATATTGTTGCAAATCCGGAAAACAATATAAACATATTGCAATAACCACACCACCTGGCTGTCAATGTTGTAATGAATTCACAAAATTCGGGAGAATCTTGTATCTTCTTTGCTTCCTCATCAGATACCATCCTAGGTTCGTATTGGGCACTGGCATTCACAGGATGTTTCCTGGACGAAAAGGAAACAAGATTGTTGAACTCACATTAAGACAGTGGTCTATGCACATCTGCAATGACAGCGCCAGACAATAAACTGGTAAAATGTTCAAAACTGTAGCTCACAATCTTTTCTAGAAAAAGAAAAATATCTCAACTATCATTTGTTCATCAAACAGGTCACCTTTGACTTGTGGCATTTTTAATGAACACATCTCGCAACAAAAATGCTGTAGGCACTGCGTTATAAGTCTGTTGTCTCTACACCTTTACTGCAATTGCTTTACTATCTGTATTATAACGAAAAAAGCTTTTTTCTGACTGGCTAGTACAAAATGCAACTAAAATCTGACCAATCAGTTTGAGAGGATCCGTCTACAGTCTCAGGGACAGCTTGTGTGGCGGAGTCTATCTCCATCTTGTTGAGTGTGAAGTGACCATCTTTGTAGGCAACACATGATACACATGAAGCAGCAAGCCCTTGCTCATTGGAGAAAGAATCAGCGTTTCGGTCACGAAAACAAAAAGGAGCTCCGAACTCTCGGCGGAGTCGAGAGGCGCAATATTGGATCTGGATGACGCAGAGGAACAGTAATTGAAACTAATGTCACTCCAAAAAATAAATCCTTGACCGACAGCACATAAAGTAGAATTGAAAAAAAAACACATGAAAATATTTTACTGCTAAGCTCTTTTCTAAACATCATGTTCTGCCATGATAGACTACACTAAACACCACCCTGGATTTCACCTGAAGATATTTCTAAGAAAATCTGGTTGTATCGTGAATTTACTTATACTAAACTACTAACACAGATGGAATTTCCAACAAAATGTAGTCAACAAATTAAACCGCTGATCTAGCCATAGTGAACTGTAGTGTATAAAAACATGTTTTTTTATTCACTACAGTCAAGCATAAAATGTAATTACAGTAACAATAAACGTAATAACAGTAAAATATGGAATTCGTATATCGAATAAGATAAACTGCTATTCAACAGACAATTTTTTCTTCTCATCTGGTATATCCTTTAATTTGCAATGATCATCATTAGTGAGATAAATGTGGTTGGGCGAATAAAACCAAGCTGAAAAAATATAACTTTTGTCCATGCTGTCCACGTTGGTGGCTGGAATGAGATTTAGATCAAGTGGATGGAACCAATCCTCAACTATTGATGTGATCGCTCAAGTAAGTCATTAAAGAAGTTTATATAGGTAAGCAGACGACCCTTTCGAATGTCAGGCAGATTTGGTCACCACTGGAACAAGTAGGCTAACATACGATTGTCAGCGAATCACGTTACAATAATAGCCAATGAAGAAAAGTTTAGGCAGCCATGCTTAGTAACGAAAAAAAAACGCGTTTGCAGGAGTTGTGGAGCGTAGCTTGACTCTTTTCAAATACCACCGTAGCCTTGGTGGTGTGAGCCTCTGGGACCGAGGGTCTATCCTTTTACCATCACAAATTCACGATATCCCCAAACTACACTGGAAGGCTACTAGAGAGCAGGGGTCTGCTACTATTCAGCGAGTCCGAATCGGCGAGTCCAATTCGGCTAGTCCGATTCGGCGAGTGCCCTATTCGGCGAGAGCCCTTTTCGGCGAGTTCCCTATTCGGCGATTTTTTGAATTTTTTTTTTTAAATATCGGGTACCGTAGCCTAATTATCATTGCCGCTTTTACATCGTTTTAACGTCGCTAAACGTTGAAATAAGACTCTAACCCCTAACCCCAACCCCTAAAACGGCAATGATAATTAGGCTACGGTACTCGATAATTTTAAAAAAAATTTTCAAAAAATCGCCGAATAGGGAACTCGCCGAATAGGGCACTCACCGAATCGGACTAGCCGAATTGGACTCGCCGAAACGGGCCATTCCGAGAGAGCAGCCAGTCTTTGGTTTCATTATTCAAGACGCGCAGACCTTTTACTTCCAGTCATTGATGAACACATTTAACGAAATTGATAAATACCATCAACAAGAGTGGACAAACCTTAGGCCGAGTTTCAACAACCATCTCCTCTGCAACTTCGGCTAAGCTGCCGCAGTCAATCCAGTCCTTCGGTTCTGGGGGTTTGTAAATATAAATTTTTTCTTCTTCTGACACATCCTCAACTGCAAGAAAATAACACGTGTCATTAGTGCATTTGAGAACTTCACTAAGAGCGGCTATGATTTGGAAAAAGATCCTAATATTTCCACTACAATATATACAGGAGCTCTATTGAGCTTGAGAAAAATCTGTAGGCCTAAAGCCTCTTTTGGTTAGAGAAGAAAAAAAAACAACATACCAGCACTGGCAGCTCTATCTTCTGGACTGAAGAAACGATCCTTAGCCTCCTCTGTGATGCAAAGGAAGAAGTTTTGTCCGAACTTGAATTCCGGATCGAACACAAGAAGAAGTTCTTCATTTGGATAATCCTGCAAGTTCATCAAGGTGCATTAAAATAAAGTGATGTAAGTTGCAACTAAACCGTAGGTGACAAAGCTAGCTCTTCTTGAACATCAACTCCTTCTTTTGATTAACGGCAACGATTAGTGTAGTGGTGTCTGAGGTAAGGTTAAGCCAGGGATATCTAAAGAAGGGGATATGAAGGTTCGCAGCGATTGCCTTATTCTCACGACACTACCAGGGCGGTAGTTTGTAGCTCGTTAAACATGCGGTTCTTTAAAGTAGAAAATATTCAAATAATACTTGTTTGGAAAGACAGTGAAAAGTTACCAGTAAGCTATTTTTCGTTTTCTTAAACAAAGCCTTTGCAGTGGGCTAGAAGATGTAAAGCAAGTATACGGGTAGTTGAATAAACAAGTAATCATGAGCATGCAGTAAACATCCACGCCTGATACTAATAGCGCAATGCAGTTTATTATAACAAGATTTATTAAATTACTATCGGTTCCAATTGTCATTTTACGATAAACAGAGATTATTTACGATAAACAAAAGCCCTTCTATTGTCAGACGTATTAAAAGCCTTCGTATCCCCTTTTTAGATATCATTCCTGTGTTAGGTAATCCTGTAATTTTATCCTGTTAGGTAATCCTGTAATTGTGTTAGTAAGCCTGTAATTTTCAGGGTTTTTTTGGGATTAACAAAGTAAGAAAATTGTAAACATAAAAACGAAGCAAAATTGTTTTGCTCCTGTCATGTCGATGAGAAAACATCTAACTTTATTGGTAAAATACCCAAGAGTTTAGATAACAGGTTCGCCTCAACTGATTAGATTTAATTATTGCCAAGGCGTCGTGCAATTTGTCAAGTGTTTTACAGTGGGCAGCAGTTTTTTTTAAAGGATGTCGGGGCAAGTAATTCTGTGATCGGGATTAAAAAAGAAAACTATTTAAAATCCCGAGATCCCAACTCTAGTCGCAACTGATACGGAGTTAGTAGCGACAATAATTAAGCCTTTATTCAAATACCGACAATACATCTCATTCGTCTTTAAAGCAAGCATCTGGTCTGAAATGGCACCATCTCAGGGTTGTAAAAATCCGAACCCCTCGACCTTTGCAACGGTGAAGAGAAAGGTTCATTCGTAGAAAAAATGCACAAACGACAAGTGGACCACATACCTGTACAATCTGCTTCACAGGATGGAAGTCAGACACGGCCGCTCTCATCTTCATGTCATTGATGATGTCCTCCTTATCGATCAACTTGAACGGGTTTGCTTCGGTCACCTGTTCATCGCAGATACAATGAAATATCTCTTGGGTCTTGGATGCCAAAAACAAAGGCACAACATCGGGAGGATGAAGCCCTGTCGAGTAAAACATGACAACATGAACAGAATACAAGTCATGCATATCGGCAGCCAATAATGTTGCTTTCGAGTAAATGATAGCATCATCTGGTTTTACTCCTTTTGTCAAACAAAGTGAAAGCATTTGTGCTGGCTCTATAGATGAGTGGTGAGAGCCTTGGAACGACACTCGAAAGGGTGCCGGCTCGACACCGCTCAAGAGCATGTAGCTGTGTCTTTGGCAGGACACTTAAAGGCATGCCTGAAGGAGTAAAGATGGACACGAAGATTGGCTTCCTTGCCTTCCGGTCCACTTAATCTAAACCTTCAACTGCCGGGCGAAAGCCTGGATACGACAAAAAAGGGTATTTGTAACAAAGGCTCCTTGTTACTGCAAAATGAACCTACATCTGTACACGAAATGAAGAAGGAACTCGCGGTGCCATCATTGGTTCTTGCGAGATTTAATTCCTGCGAACTAACCGTGTTATTCTTCCCCCAGACTTGTTGGTTTACAATTTAGATCAGCCCATGAACTATGCTGAGGTTCAACACATTTGGCGAAGTGGAAAATTACAAAAAAACAGCGTCATTGCAGATCATTTAGCCCATCACGTGAATTAAACTGCTTTCTACACTTTTGCAATCTGCGCATACGTAAGCCACCGCAAACCAATTTTTCTTGACTCTGATGCAGTGGTTTTTAACCAGGGGGTGTGCCCCCTGGAGATACGTCAACCATTTTCTATTGGGGGCGGAACGAGCTTTACAACAATATTTAATTTGTTTGCACTGTACAGTGATTTATTTGAATGTCCTGTAGGCCTACTCTTTTTGCCATTTATACATTTTTGAAACTGGAAATCACTGACAGGACTATGTAGCCTACAGGAGGAGGTTTTGTTTGCGCTCTGCAATCTGACTGCGTTACGAATAAAATCTATCAAACGTCACTTGTCGCGAAGCCTTAGCATCCAAAACTTTGCTTGGAACCAGTAAAGCAAAAAAGCGTCCTGAAATTAATTGTCAGTCAACTTCACAAAAGCTGGGGGCTTTTTCAAAGCCGGCGATCTTTGCAGTCGTCTTTTCAACCTTTTGTGTAAGGAGCAATCTAATCGTAGAACCTGGCTTTTCTATGCGAATGTTTGATGATTGTCTAAAGAAACATGCTGAAAAAAACATGTTGATTAGAACTTCCATATTCAAACTTTAACTATGGAAGAGTCGATTTCAACAAGAAGATCCAGTGAGCTTCAGTAACTTGGATGGTGCACTTGCAGATGGTAACTTTGAGTGGGCGAATTAAGCAACAGGTCATCTAAATGCCATTTAAGCAAAAATGATGAAATAATTTTCAGATATGAATAAAAACCTTGAAATCTATTCAAAATATTTATTTGGAAGCACAAGAACATTTTTTGCCTTGTAATGTAACGCCACAGTCAAATAAGACTTGAACTAGAACTCAAAATTATCTTTCTATTGACCCACTTGTCTCAAATCAAAACATTCAAATACTAACAATGCTCGGATCCACATATCTATCTGAAGCTTAATTTTCTGCTGCAGTTGATGTCAAGACCAAAGACAGGCTGAGAGTTAAAGACTTAGAGCTAAGTTGCGCAATTTCTGTTAACCCTCGCATTAAAAATCTAGTTGCTTAGAACATTCTTCTTCAACAGATTGATCATGTTTGATCAGCTGTGATCTCCCGCATATGAACTGCCTCCATTTTGTTCTGTCTTTTGTTTATATTAGTGCTTCCGGCATGCTTTTTATTCCCATAATTTGTTTGATATTGTCAAAATATTTCATTTTTTGTCGTCCTTTTGTTCGATTGCCTTGCACCATCTCAGTAAACATTGAATTTTCCAACGAGTTACTTTATTATATGACATTTGGTTACTTCATTATAATGTTCTATGTCTTCATTATAAGACATAGAACATTATAAGCATCTCAATGCTAGGCATAGCCTGCAGTGATGAGCAGAAAGAAAATAGGTTGTGAGTTTACACTTGTTCAAGATTGCCGGGGGGGGGCACAAAGCATATGATCATTGCTAAAGGGAGACCTGCTATTTTGCATCCATCAAATGCTGGCATTTGCACAACAATCTAACCTCTTAGTGTAATTTATTAAGTTAAAATCGATTTCGCTATAGTAAAAAGGTTAAGAACTAGTATGAAAAGAAATGGTCTATATGAGATATGATATAACAAAATTTATTTGTCTTGGTGTCACGTTGGACATTCAAGCACTTTTTTGCGAGCTGGCAACAACTATAAACCAACAAAGTGCAATTTAGGCTTTTTCAGAGAAGAATTCAGTTTTGAAGACCGTGAGAAATCAACTCAACTTTGGCAATCATTGCAGTGAAAATTCAGTGGTGTTATTTAGTCATTTCAGTATACTTTGAACTTAGTGTTAGACTTATCAGCTGAGCCTTGCAGGCTTCTTCAAATTCTGGAAACTTAACCTAAAAGTAGACTTTCCATTTTCCAAAAAAATCATGTTGATATCTTGGTTTTAATTTGTTACTTCAACTCATGCTTCAATTATACATACCTTCTTTTGGCAGGCCAGGAGAAGGTGTCCTTCCTCTTCTTCCTGTTGTAAGACATTGATATCACATTGAATAGTTAAGTGTTTAACTAACTTACAAATTCTAATATCAAACTTACAAGAGTTTACAAAGAATTGTGCACACAGTCATCAGAAGTTTGTTTAGCTCAACTGGATCACTCATAGGAACTAGTCTTCAGGAAGGTCAATAGGCCCAGCCATTACATGTTAAAAATAATTGATGATACATGCATATTGCACATAATATATGACCCCCCAAGTTGGGACAAATGGTTTAAATTTTTTTTTCCAATAATATATATATACACACTTGGCTGACCATTTACACACAGTCCACTTTATACAAAACACCAATATTCATCATCTACAGTTTTTGCTGTAAGAGTGTCTGCAACAAAAATACTTTGAAATATATTTGAAATATTTGCAGCACTGCACTTTTTATCAAGTGAGTTTAATAGCGATGCCATTCGTTTGTCTCTTCACCTGTAATTCACCACCAGAGAATGTTAAAAGTGTCCCTGCGGTGCTTCAAGTATTATGCAAGCAATACCATGTACCTTTTCCACTGTGTCGTTTTGGACTACCTTTTCCACTGTGTCGTTTTGGACTACCTTTCTTTGGGCTGTGTCTTTTTCCACTGCTTTTTCTGGCAGATGGCATAGGAACGTCATCTTCATTGTCACCCATCACATCAATGCAATGCAACTAAACCACAATAGTGCTTTTCAACTTTACAGAATGTATAATCTGTGTAGAAGAACTAAACATCATAAAGCAAAGCTGTTAAGAAGTATTCTCTATGGTATATACATACAACATAATGATAAAATTATGTATTATACTCAAAAAAATTTAGCATTATTTGTAAGGAAATCATTTTGTATGTCAACACCAGGAGAAAACATTATTTGGACAACCAATGTCTGAAGTTTAATCACATATAGTTTCGGGAGAGAGTTTGCTTTTTTATACCAAAGACAGGCAAGACACAACAATAACACAGGGTTGAGCATTACAACAGTATATTACATATTTACAAATAGTTCAACATTCAAACGTTTTCGACTTAACTTAAGTCCTCATCAGGAATCTGTAAATAATTATAAACTACAATAAATTTCACTTCTTGACAGTGACTACCGTAACTAACTGACTAACTAAAAGCATCGAGAAACACGCACGATTAAAAGCACTGGAGTGGAAAACATACAGACAGACGAAAAATTACATTAAGAAAAGGCAACTGCATGACTGAGTTACAAACGAATTTGCACCACGGAGTACGTGATACAACTAGGCTAATAAATATTGAGGAGAATGGAGGCGCCACCGGCAAATAATTGTTTGTTTAGATTTGGATTGTAGCGTTTGATTAACAACGCTTCCTGAATTTTTGTGTCAAATTGGGATTTGCCTTTGCGTAAAATTTTAAATGATTCAGCAGAGAATTTTTGATCAGTGCAAAAAGAACAATCCATGATATGGTCCTTGATGGCACTTTTCTTTAAGTCTCTAAAGTTCAGATGCTCCCGTACTCTCGTGGTCAAATGTCTGGTGGACATACCGATGTACGTCAATGCCGAATCACACGGACATGTAAAACAATATACGACATTTGAGCAGAGAGACGAAGGCGTCTGGGACTTTAGTTGAAAATACGAACTAATTTTAAATGTTTTATAAACAGGAAAAACGTCCACATCAAATTTATTTTTCATAAACTGTCCGATTTTACGAGCAAACGTTTTGGATTCTTTTCCCACAAACGGAATGGACAAGCAATGCTTCACATTTAACTCATTTTCAGCCTTTTCTTTTTGGTTGGAATTCTCAGAGATAAAACGATTCACATATACTGTATACCTTTTAGTGGATCTCAGTAAATGTCTAGTTGATAAAGATGTAGTTCTTTCATTGGAATCAAATTATTTTCGTATGTTGCATTCCCCTTTTAATAGCCTATTATCTAATTAACAAGATAATTAGCAGGCTGCTGAAGTAGTTTCATTATGTGGGATTAACTTTAAAAACAACCTGTATCATGAAAAAATTCTGGGTGTGAAAAACTCAAGCTTTTTGTAAAAACGCTAAATACGATTCTATAATATACATTAAACAAAGCTTTTTTGAATAAACTGAAACTGTGATCAAACGTTGATAGGGGATTAAGTTCTCCATCTGGCAACACTACGTACATAGACAGACGACTGGAAACATTTCAGAGCTGCCATAAAATAAACCAGTTAACGATAAATAATAATAACTGAAGGAAAGTTGCTTTTTAAAATTCTAGCCTGCTTGCCATCACAAACTAAAACAGAATTTGCCCAATCTTTTCATGTGAAGACTAGCACAAAAGTTGAGAAAATTCACAAATTAAGTCCGAAGATACTGTCATTGTCAATTAATTTCAGTAGGCTACCATAAAACAGTAGTTTCCGCTTGGCCTAGATTTAATAGACCCTCTCGCTTATTAACCCTTTACACGCCAACGTTCCCAAAATGGGAACATGGGTTTGAAGTCGCGCACAGCTTTGCACAGACTGCATTGAAAAATTTTCTGTTTTGGATAATATTGTTGAATGATTATTGTTTCAGATGCATTTGTTGAAAAAATATTATCTGCAAAATTCTTCCTTTATGAAAGCGATAGATTTAACCAAAAATCATGTTTTTCACCCTTCGAGAAAAAGTGCTTCTCGAAAATACAAATTAAAAATTATTTCGAAATATTTGCGTTTTTTATTTGAGATTAGTACTAATAACTTGTTTCCCCTACCATTTGTTTCGTTATATTTAACATTTTTCTTCACATAATTGAATTTATACGTTGTTCCCAAAATGGGAACGTTGGCAACATGTGGTACACAAATAACGGAGTTTATCTCAAAAAAGTTCTCACTACTTTTACCACGAGAACATTTTCACTGCTTGATGCTGTCACAGCTTGATGTTTTCACAGCTTAATCTTAGCAAAAAACACTTCTATGACGTGATAAAAGTAATTGCTACCACTAGGCACTAGCTGCAACAGTAGGCTAGAAACTAGTAATCATTTCAATTTAGATAAGTCAAGTATAGGTACAGTAGTTAGTTTTTGCAAGAGCAGTAATGAATGGTAGAATATTTTATGGGGCATCAAGGCCAAGGCCGCGACTGAGATTTTTGGAATCGGCAGCAGATATTATCGAGACTGCGGAGGCTGCTGATGATTTAGAGCTCGTGGTACTTCCACCCGACTCAGGTGATAAAGGAATAGACAGCGATGAAGAGATAAATGATGACATTCTTGACGAAGATACAATTCCTGATGAAGTTGCAGGTAAGCGATATTTTCAAAATATAAAATTTATGTAAGCGGGATGATGGCGCGCAACTCACAATCGAGAGGTTGTGGGTTCGATGTCTTACCAGGCCATTCTTTATGTCTCTGAGCAAGACACTTAACGCTCACTTAATCACCTGGAAACTCGATGGCACTCAGGAGTCGGGTTCAGACCATGTCATAACCGCAAGTGGCTCTGTACTCCCGAGGATAAACATGTAATCATAACGTTAATCTTGTTACTGCTGAAAGTAATACTAATAAAAACTACTTGATATTACAGGTGAGATCGAAATACACCGAGGCGAGTTCACTGATGATTTAGAGTCTATCGAAGGAACGGAAAGAGCTTGCAGATGGCGAAAAAAGGACAAAGCATTATTGAGCGACCCGAAAGAACTGCAACCATCCGATGAGGTTCAAGCGCATGGAAGGAAAAGCATGTTTGAGATATTTTCTCTGTTCTTTACTGATGACATGTTCTCTTTACTTGTAGAACAAACAAACTTATACGCAAGAAGAGACAAGAATAGGACAAACTTCAAAGTTGATGAGGCTGATATGAGAAAATTTATTGGTTTACTAATTATCAGTGGTTACCACAGTCTTCCATCAGAAAATGACTATTGGTGCACAGCAGATGACATGGAGGCACCAATATTTTCTAAGACCATGTGCAGAGACCGTTTCCGCAATATAAAAACGTACTTGCACCTTGCTGATAATCATAATCTAGCTCAGTCTAAAATGGCCAAGGTACTGCCGCTGTTAGATCTGCTAAGATCCAATTGTCAACAATTTGGTACATTTCATCAGTTACCGTACTTAGCATTGACGAATCGATGGTTCCTTATCGAGGACTGCACAGCGCAAAACAATACATAAAAGGAAAGCCAGTAAAGTTTGGTTACAAGTTATGGATGTTGTGTAGCTCCGATGGTTATCCTTACAACTTCGAAATCTACTGTGGTAAAGATGAAAGAAGAACTAAACCTTTGGGAGCACACGTAGTTGAGACAATGCTGTCATGTGTTGCCAACAAAGATCAACATATTGTATTTTTTGACAATTTTTTCACAAGCCATCAACTACTTACTGATCTTGCTGGAGAAAATATCAGAGCATGTGGTACCATTAGAGAGAACAGGACCGGATCCTGTCCTCTCTCCAGTAAGCAAACCTTCCAGAAAAAGCCTAGAGGAGAATTTGATTACCGATCTGACGGCACTGTAATTTGTGCCAGATGGAACGATAATTGTGCTGTCACTGTTGCAAGCAATTACTACGGTGTAGCACCAACTCAAACAGTTCAACGAAGAGTGAAACATGAAAAGATAAAATCAGTGACACAACCATTTCTGATTGCAATGTACAATCAGGAAATGGGGGGTGTAGATGTATGTGACAGGTTGCTATCTTCTTACCGGCCACGACTTCAATCGAAAAAATGGTGGTGGAATCTTTTTGCCCATATTGTCAACCTTTCAATTGTAGCTGACTTCCGTTTTTATAATCACGTAAATCAATGTTCTGAAAACCACCTTCAGTTCAGGCGCGAGATTGCTCGGTCATTGGTGAAAGTGGAGAAACCTAGGCGTCGACTTGGGGGACCTACTGCATCTCCGTCTGCAGCCGTGCGATTCGACTCGTTGAATCATTTTCTTGTATCTTCTTCACAAGGAAGATGTGTAGTGTGTATGAAAAATACAAGATTGCAATGTACAAAATGCGAAAAACGGATGCATAAGTTATGCAGTGACGCATACCACCAAAAATAAAGTTAGTGACACTTGGGTAGAAAGTAGCCTATATTTGTTGTTTGTGGATCTTTGAAACGTGTGGACTTTTGTTTATTGTCTTTTTCAATGGTATTGTATCGAAAAAAGTAGGCTAGCCAAGTTTACGTCTTATTCAAATAAACAACACGATACGATACTTTTGGTACCTTTCCATGCCAACGTTCCCATTTTGGGAACATAATAAAAAACAAACAAAGAGTTAAAAATTTTAAAATTTTTTCATAAAACATTCTTAGTTAGACCAAAATCGACAATATACAAAAAAATCACGAACAAATAACGAGAGGTAGTCTTCGCCGCCTGTAAAGGGTTAAACCCAATTTGGTTCGGTCACGAGGTGGATTTAATAAGTGGGGACTATTGTAGTCACCTTTTTGTAAACCTACAGTACTTCCGGATACTATTGGTCACAGCGGTAAACCATAATCTCTTCGTGGGAAAATTGTAACATAAGATTCACGCATCCGTTCGTCTGTATGCAATGACCGAAAAGAAACACTCATCTGAAACGTCTTTTAAAGAACTGTATTTCTGTAAAAATAGCCACTGGCTGTCGAAATTGCGACGCAACACCGTACGCCACTAAAACTTGTCACTACAATACAAATTACTGAGATAAAGACGGAAATTTCGTCCAGCTGGCAAGCACTATAAGCAAAACAGTTAAATATGCGACCAACCCTTTATTCCGGACAATTTTTAAATCAAACGTCACATAAAACCGTTCAGGTCTACTGAATCTTGGCGTCTGACGTAATGGACTATTGCTAGAAATTAGCAAAGATTGCATCACCTCTGGTCACACCTGTTGAAACATTACATCATCGTTAAATCTTGAATTACGAGATATGGTGTAAGCCAAAGCCAACAGGTGTCTGAATAACTTCATAATGCTTTTCATTATTACGTCACAGAAACTGCTTACGTGCGTTTGAAATATTGCAATCTATTCTCGTCATTTTGAATTGTTGCTTGAAGGGTTGGTCGCATATTTAACTGTTTTGCTTAGTGCTTGCAAGCTGGACGAAAATTCCGTCTTTTTCTCATTAATTTGTATTGTAGTGACAAGTTTTAGTGGCGTACGGTGTTGCGTCGCAATTTCGACAGCCTTGAGGCTATTTTTACAGAAATACAATTTTTGAATAGACGTTTTCAGAAGAGTGTTTCATTTCGGTCATTGCATACAGACGAACGGATCCGTGAATCTTATGTTACAATTTTCCCACGAAGAGATTATGGTTTACCGTTGTGACATATACGTCGACAACACCTGCACCGTCCGCTGCGGCAATGGTGAAACCGACCGTATCCCTGTGGGGCGGGGAGTCCGTCAGGGCTGCCCGTTGTCTGGGCTGCTATTCAATTTGGTGATCGAGGTGCTCCTCAGGGGCGTCCGTGACAAAACGGATTGCGGCTACAACCTTTCTGCCAAAGAAGACGACATTAAAGTGCGTTGTATGGCTTATGCGGACGACATCTGTCTCGTTTCTTCTGATCGCGAGCAGATGATCTCTCTCCTATCTTCTACTGAACTCTTCTCTTCCTGGTCTGGGCTACGGTTCAACCCACGCAAGTGTGGCGCCCTTTCGTATGGGAAAGTGTCGACGTCCCGTCTGCGGGTCGACCCGAAACTTTTCTCCCTTGTCGGAGAGGAAATTCGAGTCATCCCCAAAGGCGAGACGTATAAATACCTCGGCGCTCGAACCGGTTACGCCTCGGACGCATCCCTAACCCAACCCTTCATGTCCACTCTGGAGAAGCACATTTCTTTATTGATGAAATCCTTTCTTATCCCAAGCCAGAAACTCCTAGCACTTACCTCTATCATTCTCCCGTCCGCGTCATACCATCTGCGAGTGCAGCGCTTCAGATAGTGTGAGCTTCTGAAGCTTGACCGACTGGTATTGCGGTGTTTGAAGGTGGCGTGGCGTCTTCACAAGTGGGCGTGCAGCGCGTTTTTCTACAGTAAGCCTGCATTAGGAGGTTTGGGCATCCTGAGCTTGTGTCGCGAAAGTGACACGCTTTCGGTAGCTCATGCTTTCAAGATGCTGACGTCTCCTGACAACATTGTTTCTGCCATCGCTCTCGGGCAGCTTAGGCGTCATGCCTGTCTGAGGCTCGGCACTCCGGATCCCACGCCTGGTCACCTGGCCAGTTATCTAAATAGTGAACCCCCTCCCGACGGCGCCCGCTCAAGACCGTGCCCTACAGGCGAGAGCCTGTGGGGCCGTGTCCCGGCGGCCACCCGCCGTCTGAATGTACGTTGGTCCGCCCGCCCGGATGGCGGCCTTGAGTTGGCCGCGGGGAGCTCCACAATCACCCTTCCCTTAAGGAAAAAAGTGGTGCCGACCCTCCATCAACACAATGACTTGTGGTGGAGGAGACAGTGGGAATCCAAACCTGACCAAGGCAAGACAGTCAGTGCCCACTGCCTGTCCGGATTTTCAAATTCCTGGACCCGGCGTCCGGAG
Source organism: Aplidium turbinatum (assembly GCF_918807975.1). NCBI lineage: Eukaryota > Metazoa > Chordata > Ascidiacea > Aplousobranchia > Polyclinidae > Aplidium > Aplidium turbinatum. The sequence goes on along the minus strand of NC_137472.1, from coordinate 42,006,678 downwards.
CTCCTGGATCACGCGGACCGAGTATTTGCGTACAAAGCTAGACGAATCTAATGCCACTTCAGTCAAAACCAAGCCATGGCCTATGTTATCTACCTGCCATGTGTCGTGCGTGTGGGAAAGCGGAAGAGACTCTCTCCCACATATTGAATCACTGCCCTACCGTGATGACTGTCGTCACGGAACGACACAATTCAGTATTGAGGGAGATCGTGGGGCACGTGCCTGCCGAATGGCAACCCGGGCTTGCCATAGATAGTACGGTTCCACAGCACGTGGAAGCGGGCGGTGCCGATCTGCGTCCTGACATCGTCTTGCAACGCCCTGACGGTGTCACGGTCGTATGTGACGTCACATGCCCGTTCGACAACGGCGCGGATTATCTTCGAAAAGCCGCCGACAGGAAACACGACAAGTACGGCGAGTTATGTGTCAACATAAAGGAAGACAGGAAGCGCCCTTGCAGGGACGTCCTGTCACTTCCGTTCGTCGTAGGCTCCCTCGGGAGCTATGTCCCGACGAGCTCTCGAGCTCTGACGGCCTTGGGCGTTCCTGCTTGTGGGGTAGCAGAGGTGGCTAGAAAAGTGGCCTCCCTCTCAATCGAAGGATCCTTCCGCGTCTGGAAAGCTTGGAACGCCGGGTTCACTTGTGGAGGGGCTACGTCATAGAAAAGACGACATCAGCGATCAGAAACTTATTCCCTAATAACGTTGCAGTAAGTATCCGAGCGCGCAAGACAGCAAACCGTTTAGACGTTATAACTTTATAACAATATTGGCTTAAAATTGATCACCTTATTTCTATAAACCAGCGCCATTTCTTTTATATGATACTCCAGTCTCATCAAAAACAATCATTCTAAAGTAGCCTAAAAAAGAAGGAAATAAAATACCTCATGTACATTGTGACTTGAGACTGGTTTAACAGCAATTAAACAATTTCAATCATCACTAGATTTTTTATGTATTAATCAATCAATTGTTTCGAACTGTCATACGCTGCTTTCGCCTTGTAACGCTGTTCTTGCCCGCTCGGATCAACATCGCTCCGCTTTCAACGCATTGATCAACACGATCCCCTGATCAACTCGATGCAGCCTCAAAATTTCTACCCCAATTTTATATTTTTACCGGTAATGTAGCCTATCAGTGCCTCTGGTTTCGATCGCTAGCCTCCCCGACCCAGCTGGGCGAACCTGCCTCAACGTCTGGCCAGTGCACATCCGTGCTCGCCGAATGAAAGCTTACTTTTCTCCAGTGACTATTAATTACACTCCCACTTATATATATATTTTTTTTTATTTTTTTTATTACAGTATATTGACTAATCGAGCCTCTGTTCCACATTTTTATTGAATATTCATCTGCCACGAGAGCCAAATTATCTTTAAATGGTTCGACTCTCTTCCTCGTGGTAAACCCCAATCTTATCCGCTTTGCCTACTGGCAGACCGGGTATAAGAGTCAAAGTACCTGCGCGAGGATGCGTGAAGGAGACGTGGGCGCTGCCCGGCGGTCAATTACTGCCGGTTCCTGCGTCCACACGCAGCGGTCGCCCGGTCCGTCGCAGGGCTTCTTTCTGGGCTATGCAGAAAAAGCCTGTCTCCCTGGCCCGCTCCGCCATTCTAAATTTGCGGACGGGCCATATAATGTTTCGATCCACACTCTCCCTCCACAGGTACCTCGACTCCCCAGCCTGGCCCTCGCGACCTAAGCTGGTGGACTTAACCCTCCGGGTGCATCGTCACCCCATAAATCACGCCGCTCCCCGCCGCCGCGGGGTGTGGCAGGCCGGTTTCCTAAAGTCTTCGACCTGGCTATGTTTGTTTGTACTCTCTCGCCGTGTCAATCTTTTGCGCCGTGAGCTACTGATGCGAATAAAACAGTTCAACACTTACTCTTCTCCAGTGAGTATGTATTACATTCCCACCAATCTTTTTGTTTCCATTGATTAATCGAGCCTCTGCTCCACATTTTTATTTGAATTTCGTCTGTCACGAGAGCCAAATTATCCTTAAATAGTTGACTCTCTTCCTCGTGGTAGACCCCAATTTTATCCGCTTTGCCTACTGGCAGACCGGATATAAGAGTCAAGTACCTGCGCCGAGGTCGTGTGAAGGAGACGTGGGCGCTGCCCGGCGGTCAATTACTGTCGGTTCCAGCGTCCACACGCGACAGGTCGCCCGGCCCGTCGCAGGCCATCTTTCTGGGCTATGCAGAAAAAGCCTGTCTCCCTGGCCCGCTCCGCCACTCTAAATTTACGTACGGGTCATGTAACGTTTTCGATCCACACTCTCCCTCCACAGGTACCTCGACTCCCCAGCCTGTCCCCCGCGACCTAAGCTGGTGGACTTAACCCTCCGGGTGCATCGTCACTCCTAAATCACGCCGCTCCCCGCCGCCGCGGGGTGTGACAGGCCGGTTTCCTAAAGTCTTCGACCTGGCTATGTTTGTTTGTGCTCTCTCGCGGTGTCAATCCTTTGTACCCGTGCGCTGTTGATGCGAATAAAACAGTTGAACACTAGTGGTGCGATACTGATGAGCCCAGCCTCATGGGCGAAACACGTGTTTATCGCTGAGTTCCTGCTACACTCGACTGCCGAGAAACACGAGCATGGAAATGCCTTAATTCTTCTTCAAAAGTAGATAACTTAGATCGAAAAATCAACAGTTCCTGCTTATCACTCAAAGAACCTAGGGCTACAAAAAGTTCTCCAATTTGACTCAAAATATCCCTTCTAAGATGCCGGGCCTCTCGAACTGACTTAGCCTCATCGTTACTGGGTCCCTCCCCAGAATAGCCTGCCCGACCGCAAAGAACATCATCATGCTTAAACTCAGTCGAGTCGACGGCGGTCGAGTCCTTGTCGCCACCGAGTGTAGACATATTTAAATGTTGGGGCTAAATTTAACAATTAAAAAATTAAGTTACACAAACACACAAACTGTTAAGTTATAAAAAACTTAACTGCAAAGACCGTAAAAATACAAAAGAATTTAAATGCACAATACCGTAGTTGTAGAGGTATATGTGTGAAGTCTTAAAGTTCTACAAAACTTGCTTGGATTCGTCCGCTTGAATCTTCAAGCACAGATCGATTGTCTTTAATCTGTATTCTTGCCAATGAATGTCAATGTTGTTTTTCTTCAGGACCAACAAAGAAACGTCTTTAAATTTTAGCTTAAAGTTCTTCAGTACCAACTGAGAAGAAACGTCTTTAATTTTCTTTTGTTCTTCTGGAACTGACAACAACACGTCTTTATTATTGTGCTTCTGTAGACTACCAACCAGCAACAAACCGTCTTTATTATTTGTGTGCTTTAAGTTCTTCTTGGCCTACCAACTAACAAACCACGTCTTTATTATTTATGGTCACAGCGATAAACCATACTCTCTTCGTGGGAAAATTGTAACATAAGATTCACGGATCCGTTCGTCTGTATGCAATGACCGAAAAGAAACACTCTTCTAAAACGTCTATTCAAGAACTGTATTTCTGTAAAAATAGCCTCAAGGCTGTCGAAATTGCGACGCAACACCGTACGCCACTAAAACTTGTCACTACAATACAAATTAATGAGATAAAGACGGAAATTTCGTCCAGCTGGCAAGCACTAAGCAAAACAGTTAAATATGCGACCAACCCTTTAAGCAACAATTCAAAATGACGAGAATAGATTGCAATATTTCAAACGCACGTAAGCAGTTTCTGTGACGTAATAATAAAAGCATTATGAAGCTATTCCAGCACCTGTTGGCTTTGGCTTACACCATATCTCGTAATTCAAGATTTAACGATGATGTAATGTTTCAACAGGTGTGACCAGAGGTGATGCAATCTTTGCTAATTTCTAGCAATAGTCCATTACGTCAGACGCCAAGATTCAGTAGACCTGAACGGTTTTATGTGACGTTTGATTTAAAAATTGTCCGAAACAACTATAGAGTCCATTTGCGACCATCTACGATTCTACGTAATTGCGTTCACTTCACAAATTTTCAAATATTTTACAATTGAAAATAATTTGACGGAGTAAGCAGAGTTGCCAGTTCCACTGTTTTCACGCGAAATTGGATTGGTTTTCTTTTGCAGTTGAGGGAAAATATCAGCAGTCGCGGTTTGCGATTTTTTGAGATATTTTTTTGGATTACCGTACATATAGTTTTATGGTTTTTCATTGAACGTGATGAGCTAACATATCATAACGTCATAGGCAAAGCTAATTCTATGTAAAGTTTTCTTCTGTAAGATAAAATTTTTTGGCGTTTCGCGCATAACGAGTCACAACGGACCGTCCACTGAATACTGATTGTTTTACTCAAGAAGGCCACTCAAAATTTTAATCGATTGCTAAAAAAGCTTCACAATTTAAAATCTTTACTCTATAAACCCAAATCTAAAATCTTTATCTTACTTTAATTTTGCATTTATTTAGAAAAGTGCAGTTATAGCTTAATAAGCTTAGAATAGTTAGAGTTTGGCAAAGGTAATGGGCAGGAACAGTGGGCTAAATAGGCTACAACAAACTTTTTCATAAAGTTGAACTATCAATAGTAATATTTTTCAATGACAACGTTCTGACAGATTATTAACTAGTTTGTACGGGCGTCGGATTTTTCCGCTCAACCATGCACCAATGGGGAATGGCCTCTTCCTCCTCCTGTGAATGTGGTGCCGAGGAACAGACCGCAGACCATATCATCAATGACTGTACCATCTTCAAGCCACTTAACACAAAACCAGCGGTATCTGTTTATATGATGTTTCTGATCATTTACCAGTGTTCTTGAGCGTAACTAATTTGAATTTCCTTAAAACCAAAGTTCCGAAATTGACACGATGTATGCGGCATTTTGACAATGAAAACTTTTTATCTGAAATGCATGTTGCTATGAACTCCCTTGATTTTACAAAAAACAACGTCAACACACAATTCTGTGAATTCATAGACACGTTCCAAAAAACACTCAATAAACACGCACCTGTAAGGAAATTATCCCGTAAAGAAGTCAAATTGCAAAACAAACCCTGGATCACAAAAGGAATTCTTAAATCCATAAAGACAAAAAATAGACTATGTCGAGCGTGCTATAAGCACAAAGACGACATGAAAGTAAAGAAATATAAAGCTTACAATAACCGCTTGGTGCATATAAAAAGATTAGCTAAAAGACAACACTACACTCATTTATTTGAAGCAAACAAAGCTGATGCATCGAAGACATGGAAAGTAATTAACGAATTGATCACTAGCAAATCCAAGTCAACATCATCGCTTCCCACCAATATGGAAATAAATAACATTTTACACAAAACTAAATCAACCCACTTTGCAAACATAATGAATGAGCACTTCACCAATATTGGTACTAATATGGCAAGTAAAATTAAACCAACTGGCGTATCCTCTTCAGATTTTTTAACAACAACATGCCAATCCAGTTTTTTACTTGAAGACATCATTCCCAGTGAGGTTTCAAACATCATAATGACATTGAAAACAAAAACTTCTCCTGGAATACACGATATCCCGACAAAATTCATCAAACTTGCAAACTGTATTATTTCACCCATCCTTGCTCGATTATACAACAACTGCTTTGCTCAAGAGACCTATCCAGATCCACTGAAGCTGTCTAAAATCATCCCAATACCAAAGGTATCCAATCCCACCGCTTTAACCGATCTCAGGCCAATATCTCTTTTGCCCACTTTCTCCAAAATTCTTGAAAAGCTTTTGTACGAACGAATGATCAAATTTCTGGATAAAAATAATATATTAACTCCCAGTCAACACGGCTTTAGGACAAACGATTCGACAGAACTCAGTATAACTCACATATATGATCATTTACTCAAAAACTTAAATAACAATAACTATACGTGCTCCATTTTTCTTGACTTGAGTAAAGCATTTGACACTGTTGATCATGGAATTTTATTGAACAAATTGTATTGTTATGGTTTGCGTGGAAAAATATGGAACTTGATGAAGTCTTATTTAACCAACAGACAACAATGCACCAAACTTAACTCATTATCATCAAACTTTTCGACGGTCAAATGCGGCATCCCCCAAGGGTCAGTCCTTGGTCCTTTGTTATTTTTATTATATGTAAACGATCTACCTACTGCGTCCTCTTTCATGACCACTCTTTTTGCGGATGACACCAGCCTAAACATGACACACCATAATTTGACTTGCCTAGAACAACAAGCCAATGAAGAAATAAAAAAGATTGATGTATGGATGAGAACTAATAAATTATCGATTAATTACACTAAAACTAATTTTATGATCATTTGTAGAAATCCTCCTGTTGCAAAATCGTTCTCTCTCACCTTAAACGGCCAAAGCATTAACAAAACTGATCAAGTAAAATATCTTGGAGTAACGATGGACCACAGATTGAACTGGAACGCCCATATATCTGACCTTTGCACAAAATTGAGTAAAGTATGTGGCATTGCTTACAAAATCAGATACTATGTCCCAATATCCACATTACGGTTAATTTACTTTTCATTATTTCAATCAAATCTTCAATATTCAATAATTAATTGGGGTAGGGCCAACAAAACGTTAATACACAAGGTAGAAGTGATTCAGAACAAATTTATTAGAGCCTGTTTGTTTGGTGACAGGAAAACCTCGACGACCTACATGTACAGCAAATTTCAGGTATTAAAAGTGTGTGACCTTGCAAAGCTGGCATATGCACAGTTCATGTTCAAGTACGAAAATAATTTTTTGCCAGCATGTTTCTCTGGCTACTTTGTTAAACTAGACGACATACATCAACATGATACAAGACATAAGGCTAAAACCAGATTTTTTCTTCCCAGGTTTGAAACAAACTTTGGCAAAAAAACACTCCATTTCTTGTGTGTGCAAGTGTGGAGTGAAATTTCACACGATATAAAAGATTTACCGTTCCAATGCTTTAAAAAAAATGTCAAAAACCAACTGTTACATGAATATACATGCGTACCTTAAGTGCTCAATACAAAGGATAACTTACCTTTACAGTATATCATCATATCGTACTTATTAATCTTTGTTCTCTATAGTTAGTATCAAATTGCCCTGTTTTTGTATGCTTTACATAAAAATTGTTGCAATTCGGTGGTGGTATTCACGTTTTTCCCCGTTATTTCAAGAAAACTTTCGCAAGTGCTGTAGCCTATTATAGCACACAATCACTTATTGGTCGTTGGTTAATTCTTGGTCGCTGGTTTGAATCTTCATCCTCGGCTTACTCAGTTTGAGGATGCAGATTCAAACCAACAGCAGTTGTTTTTCAATCTCAGTGGCGAACCTTTTTATTCAATGAAGTAGTGTGCCTGCCTCTGCACACTATTGTGTATGAATGTGTAGTTAGATTTACTGTGATGGGGTGGTGGCTGACTAGATGACTGCTTATGGTCTTTCGCTACCATCCTGATTGCGCCATAATCTAACCAACAGTTGTACAATGCATTGTTTTGACAACTACATTTTACTCTGATTGTTTGTTAATATATGGCGCTGTTAAAACAAAATAAATTGACTTGACTTGACTTGGAAGGTCTGCGTGTCATAGATGATGAAACCAAAGACTGGCTGCTCTCTTGTAGCCTTCCAGTGTAGTCCGGAAACATCGTGAATCTGGGGTAGTAAAAGGATAGACCCTCGCCCCCAAAGGCTCACACAACGACGATTAACTAGTTTGATGGCAAATATGACATCAGTATTTATGAACATAAAAAATATCAAGGTTCATACGCATAACATGCTAAACTTGCTACTTTTTAAAGGCAGTAACGTTTGAAGTTCACTGGATGATTGATGGAAAATTTATCCTCGAAAAAAGAAAGCTTTTTTGAGAGCTTTATCCTGGTAGCATCGCACACTTGTAGTTGCAGAGGCTTTGAACCACTGAAGCAGGCCCGGTCAGCGGTCACCGAGATTGACAGAGTGATGGAACAAGCACATGTACAGAATTGATGTAGGCCATCTTTCCTGGTGTCTTTGTGAGTTTCACACTTTAAATTAACTTAATGTCAGCCGAAAAACACACAGCAAAACCTTTTTAACTTTGTTATTCCAAACTCTCAGAAAAATAGCAACGTAAACATTCAAAAATCTGTTCAGCTGATTTACCAGCTTAAATTTTATTCAGTCAATTCAATACATTGTTAAAATATTAAACATCAAACATTGCAAATTCTCCACATCTTGCTAAATACAAGTAGGCTATATTTATATATAGTTTAGTATAGTTTTCTTTACACGCGTCTTTGGAAACTACATTATTGTAGGCTACCATACAAAGAAAGTACCGTATAGTGTTAATTCAACAATATTTGACACCAGCGGCAAAAGACAGTCAAGTTTGACATTTTCGGACATCAAATCCCAAAAATACAGGAGTTTTGACCATTTAATCTACTTTCGACTTTGAGATTATTTGTTTTAAAATCCTGAAAACCAGTAGAGCTAGCTTCTGTCACTAGAAGCCGAACGTGCTTTTTTAGTTTGTGGGTATTTTCGCAATACAAGCTTTAAAAGTGATACACTATGTTTTGAATTAACAATACAATAAGTAAGCAAGGGCTGTTTATATTATATCTGTACGCTTTTCAGTTTAACTTTTCCAAGAAATTCCTTTATCAAGCAAAAATCCCACGAAAGTTACTACTTTCAAGACTTCAAATTGAGCTCTGAAACACTCACCCTAATCATTTAGGTTAGAGATACTGTTGCTTTCCGATCTGAAACGACGTGAAAATTAAAAAAAATTGAAATTTTTATCTTTGGCTACTGCACGTTTAAAATAGATAATGCAACCTGCCACTCAAAAGTATAAACAATAGTCTACGTTTGCTGTAGAGAAGGCATTTGATATAAATTGCTTTGTATAATCCTTGTAGCAAACAAATTGTAGAAAGCACTTCTTGATAAACCAATTTATGAAGGATGTTTTATGTTTTTCAATAACAATTTGAAAAATTAGCAAGGTTACCCCACAATACATCGGCTGCTGTGCCTGGATTTAACAACGTGACCTGTGGAGGCGCAAACGCAAGCAGATCCACTTTCCAAATTGGAAACCACTAGACATATTATGTTTGAATACGACAAAAGTTAAAAAATGGTATGAAAAACAACGTAAGTACACTTATAATTTAATTTATCGGAGCAGAAAGTTCTCCGCGTCTTTTTCCTGCAACACTCCTCATGGTTTGGCTCGACTAGAATTCCACTTGATGTAACGTGTTTTCCACGTCATCATCTACGTCATGAACAACGTAAGAAGCGATTGGGAAGCGGTTTCATAAAAATTATAAGCCGCCCGTCAGTTACACGTGTGGTTTGTTGCGTTTTTCAAACAAACTTCACATTGAACTGTGCAACACCAAAAGAACTTACACCGACAACTTTCCTTTTTCACGTATTCGATAGTTCTGTGTCCTCGGTTGCAACACATATTGGCGCAATTACGCTCGCCATTTGCTGTCGCGTTGCATTGCCTTCCACGAGTACCCAGAATTCCTATCCGGTCGTTTTGTTCACAGAATGATGGCGATCTGTCAAGAAAAACAAGATCCCGAAAAGCCGGTTTTGTAAAGACGTTTCTTTTTTGATTTCGTAGCTTGAGAAACTGCGGCCTGCCTCGAGAACCCCCTCTGATGGCGACCACATTCTTTGCACCCTCGTATTTTTTCTTGAGAATATTTCCAACTTCTCGAAAACTGGGAAGAGTGATCCAACATGTTCTCATGGTACATGACCCTGAAACTCCATGACACCGACAAGCTTTTTTCAGATTCTTGGTAACCGCCTGAAATTAAAATTATTTATATTACTGAACTTTTACATCGCTTTCATAGCCTACACATCTACACAAAAATATACTTGTCCATTGTAACACATCATTTGAACAAGCACAACTGGGCGTAGGCCTATAAGCCATAGATAAATATTGTCGTCATAAAGCAACATTTACAAAAACGTATTGAATGAAACACAAAGTTACCAGTGTAAACCTCACAAGAAAATTACAACCGTTTTGTTCCGACAACTTTGTCTTGTATTGTACTTTTTTTTACTTTAGCCATTCTTAAAACTAACATAATTTAGTAACAACATCATGTTTAGAGCTGTGCATTGATTGGTAAAAGTTAACTTAAGTTAATGCTCACAAATGCTGCACAATTGTAGATTAACCTCTGCAATTTGCCAACACTAAACTAATCGTGTTGACCAATTCAAACTTGCATAATGTTAAAGTATTCAAAAATCTCGACATGACTCTATCATAACAGGAACAGTGTTCAACAGCAGAATTTCAACATTGATAAGAAAATAAAAATGATCGTTGTCGTTTTCTTACAATACGTCCAGCTTCATTATTGTGGATGTTCATCAAGGATCTTTCGTTCTGCCGAATCTCTCTAGCATCCATGAATTCTCGTGTGAAGTTTAATCCGTAAGCGATGTCCACCGAGCACCCTCCCCAACGCCAAGCCTTCGTTCGGTCTCTCTCGACCATTTGATTCTGCGGTCCTCTTTTGGTTGTTCTTCGTGTTCTGTAGTAGCCTCGTTTTGAAGCGCAACCGCAGTCTCTACAACACAAACCAGTGGCTAACAGGCTTCAAAAGTTAATTCTGAAGCATTACAGAAGGTTGAACTGGTTTTAAAAAAACGCCAATGTAAATAGTAGACGAAACGACAAGAGTGGATTTTAACTTTTAGTTTTTTCATGCAAAAAAAGTTAAACTTCTTTATCGAGTATTTGTGCAATGAGGCAAAACAATATTTTAAATTTCGTAGAAGTATTGAAACAGAAAGGTATGTTTGAAAAGAATAGCAATAAAAGTGGTCTTTTTAGTTACTGTAGAAGTTACAACTTTATAGTTTTTAAGCAACTAATAGGTCACCCTGGGTCAGTTAGTGAGCATAAGCGTGTTGACAATTCATCAAGGTCAAAAATGCACCTACCAAAATACTGCTGTTACTTTATGATTAGCAATTATTGTGAATGTACGTATGTAAAACCACAGACCGACAAACGTACAAGATTAAATGCAAACCACCCTCTCTCAACCTACTTTTGAGCAAAAGTGATTGTAATGACTTTAAAACTATTTAAAATATTGGTTTTGGATTTTCTGTGTAGTTTGCATGATGACAACGAAAGTTTTAATTGTAAAATGAAAAATCATCATCATGAAAAATAAACGGTGACAAAACCAATAAAAGTGCAGACGTGTTCAAATGAATATGTGGAAAGTAGAGTGATGAACTGATGATACATTGATACAGATTGTATTCGTACCACGGCTATCTTGTTTTACAAATAACTGGTTAGAACTACAATCAGAAGTTAGTTTTATTTTCATTGCGGAGGATTACTTTAAACTTTCAGATATGCGACTCAGTCGTTGTTTGTATAGATCTTGTTTAACAGAGTACGCTTTTTGCGTCCAAACAACATTGATACACGTGAAATATTTAATAGTTTTGAAATTTGTAACACTAAAATATTTTCTTAAGGCGTTGATAAATGTTGCAAAACCAAATGGTGACACCAGAAGTCTGTTTAGGGGCAGGATTTGGTCTTGGCGCCAAAAAAAAATCATTGAAAGAGAAAACTTTGGTATTCGGCGCTACACTCACACTTGAAAAATGTTTGATTCCTCGCAGTATGAAACCAGACCATGGCACCAGACCAATCCGATAGTAACTTTAAATTATGTAAAGTGAAACTTTCTGATTACGCATAAATAATCACTAGTATGGGCAGTCGGGCACCCACATGCACAATATATAAAATGATGCAAAAATCTTTCAGCGTGAACAATTAAATTCACCTCAAGAAACCGCGGCCACAGGCGGTCACAATTGCGTACAGGACTCCGGCTGATTTGATGGCGTAGTCAAAAGCCTTCTCTTTCGATGCTGTAAAAAATGTGAAAATCGTGAAATTCAACATCGACGATATCATAAATTATAACAGCAGACGTGGTTTGGCCGACTGGATGATTTGTTTGAAAATTGGATAGTTTTATGCTCAGCAATTTTATCACAAGCTTTCTTTGAGGCTCAAGCGATGAACGTTTGTCTAAGCTGCAATAAATACTTCTTTTTCCATTTAACATTTCTTGAATAATTACGAGCGAGCGATAGATATACAGTAAAATCTATTTAAGCTTTTGCCCCACACATTACGTTAACAAATAGGACAAAACTCTGAGAGTTCTTATGTTTTTATGCTTCAAGCAATAATACGGAAAATAGGAAGAACAAAACCAAAATTTCTAATGAAACAAGATGACAGTTTGAAATAAGCTCGACCTCATTTGTGCAGCTGCATTAACTTAATAATTTTGCTTTACAATTTTGAAGAAAAGTTAGTTAATCCTTTTCATTTGCATCCAGCATTAAATAATTTACGTACAGTACGTGTAGGCCTGTAAACAACCTTCTTTTCGGAAATTGTTAATTCAACATTTTACAATCGCAAATATTGTTTGTATTTTAATATTGCACTTTGCGTTTGTTCAATTTGCTATTCATGCTTTTGATTTTTCGATTTTATAAAATGCTTTGATGACTGTAATTCTGCAAAGTGAAGTTCATTGCTGCAAACCGCAGTGGTAACTTGTGATCAAAAATCTCAGTTGGGAAATTTGCCGTTAAATGCTCATTGAACATCAACATCCGTTGATTTTAAGGCAAAATAGTAAGTTCGTCAAACGGTTCATTTAGCGTGTCGGGTAAGCTACACAGCCACTCCTCAACCCCTTGCAAATCGCGTGCTGCTCTGTAATACCATGGGATTCAACGGCACGAAAGTTAATCCCCTAAACCGAAACGAATGAGATCTTTTAACGATGTGCATGACTGCCACCATGTGGGTAGACAAAATGTTCTCACAGAACGACAGCATTGAGTAAATTGCAGAGATTCTTGTTTGGGTGTTTATTTGATATCTGAAAAAAGGCAGTATATGTTATTTAAAATCTCACTAAATCTGATCACAAATATTAAAAGACAATCAAGATTTTTTCACGTATTTTCATTGACTTAGCCTTGAAACTAGATGTCTTGAATGTTTGCAAACAATGCTGACAGAATCAATAACATAAAGACCCTGTTGACAAGAAGACGAGCTGCTAAATCCGAATTCGCACATCCCACAAAAACAAAGGAAGATAAAACTGATAAAAAATGTTTGTTGTGCTTAAATTCGCTCAACATGTCACACGAAGGTAATCGGATCGACTCCCATCCCAAACACACCCTTCGCGCCCATATCGTTTCCCACACGTCATGAAAAAGTAATCCAGTAACGTAGTAAGATGATATATTAGTTCCCAAGATGAGGTCTTTGTGAAGTTCAAAACTACGATACTAAGCTGTCGAACTTACAAATAAGTGAGCTGTAACTGTTCAGATTCGAAATACAACAGACCTACAAAATAGTCGACATACCGCTTAGGCGCTTCCATTAAAGCAGGACTAAAAGATTGTTATATTTTGCTTTGCCCGAGTAGCTAGTGCTCTCGACTGCTTTCATTTAAGTAGGCTACCGTATGATCAACAATCAAAAACGTCAACAAATTAACTTTACCAGATTTTATTGAATTTTTGTCTTTTTTTATTTAAAAAAAAACAAATTTCATTAAATGTGTAATTAAAATTGAAACGGCGACTGTCACAAAACTGGCAAGAACCAACTTTTCTATTTTCTGGCAAACGTTTGGAGCGCAACACCGAGAACAAGTGACAATGTTTTGAAAAAATGAATTGCAATAAAAATCTTATCACTGTTTTTTAACAATCCGGAGTCGGCCGTTTTTTAACGACTCCGACTCTGGACATGCCAAAATCCCACCCACACCAACTCCTACTCTACAGCCCTGCGTAATTTGGCCTGGTACCAATGACACTCTCGGACCTCACAAACAAGACACCGCTCAAAAAAATACACGATGGCAAAAGTTAATGCAACGTTTTCTTTAACTTCCTGGGCCTCCTGCAAATGTATCGGGCGCCTAATATCATCCCTAGTCCAAAAGTATCCCTTGAACCCCACTATCATAGCTACTAGGAATAGCCAATAATGGAACCATGGTGATCTTCTTCATGTGTAAGAAGTCAAGCTTCTAATTGTGGAACTTCCAATCAATTTGAATGATTAAAAACATCTATTTCATTCGCGATTATCGTTTTCACTTGAACTTTCAAATCTGAGCGCAGCTGTCAGATCTCAGCTATACACGCAGAAGTATCATAGCATGGTTGAACAAGTGCATTTTCAACATATCACTGGACAGTAATATAGGTTTGATGCAACACGTAAAATAATGGGAGCGATATAATAGTAAATACAGTAGATCAAATTTCAAAGAAAATTCCTCTCATCTGAAGTTAATGCGTCAAGCATCATGATCGTACAAAGTTTGAAGTTTTACCTTTCTCCCATTATAATTTCTCACTTTTCATCTTCACACCAGAAAAAACATAGATTAACAGAAATTTCAGTGGATTATACGGAAAATGACCAGTCAGATTAGTGTTGATGTGTTGTATTAGAATAGTGAAAGACTTAGGAAAATCTTCTTTAAAGTTTTTCTATGAGATCTTACTCAGATTCTTAAGGAACAGAAAAAAAGCCCAGCCAGAGCACGCAAACTAGAAATTTGGTATTCATTGAGGCTTAATGCTGTTGGCACTTCGTAAAATATTCCAAACTCAAGCAAATTGAGCCAACACAACAAGAGAAAAAATAATCAAATAATCAATAATAATTAATTATTCAGTAAGGTCAACAAAAAAACTGCATAAACGTGGATTTCGTACAATTAATTCTAAATTGTGTCACAGTAACTACGATTGACCTTCAAATCTTGGCGCTGAATGCAGAGCCACTGGTGACGTATTTACACAATTTTGAAAGCCATGCCCAAAAGTCAATCAAATCTGAAGGGAGATTGGCTATCATGGGAATTTGCAGAGGTGGGCTCACAGCAACAACTTTGCTCTTTCTCAAGACTATCAAAACATATTGGTGATAAACATTTGCTGAGCGATTGCACAAAATTTGCTCGGTTGTAGCAAGAAGTAGAAACAAATTGCTTTTTGTGATTTTTGTTGGCGTTGTTTCAATAAGCCTGTGTTCAGACCCACGCTTGAACCAGCTTGATCTTCTCAAAAACCTAAACTGAAAAGCAAGATCGCTGTCGAGAAAATGACGATTCTGCTTCAAGACAACCTTGTGCGCATGGCATTCGTCACAATGACGGGTCGCTATAATCACAAAGTTTTAATCAGAGCGGTTGAAAGAAACAAGAACTCACTTCAGAGAACAATAAGAAATTTATCAGGCACAAGAGCAATTTGTCAACATGTTTGAAAAAATGCGATAGAACACATTTGTTTTCTTAAAATAACTGGATCTGGAAAGTTGGAATTTCAGCAGAAAAGCCATTGCTCTAACTTTATTCTTTCGGTGACCTGGCATCAATGCTTTTTTGTCTTTGGTATGTAGCCTAATTCCAACTATTTGACATGGGGCACGATTGCTACTTCGGTTTTAGGGCGACTCATGACGTCAAAGCAGACCACAGGGGATACACCAATTATCAGCATTTCCGCACTATTTTTACAAAAGTAAACAAAAAGGTAAAACCTTTGAAGTCTTGATTTTATTTCGTTTTTAATTTAATACATTTTAGACTTTCTTTTTGATTGAAAGTAAATCGTTAATGTAAAAGCGATATGGTGTAACTCACCTAATTTCAATTCCGACCCGAATGCAGTTTGATTTCCTTTCATTGTGCAATTCCATCTGTTGTGTCTGAATTGCCATCGACACTCGGCCAAAGCCAACTGCGCTCCTTCACTGACGTAAACAATGGCATCAGGACGTGCCTGACACATGCTCCTTTGCTGGGGGGTGAAACCTCTGATCTGTTTGCAAATCTCGCTCGATTTTAGAGCTACGACGGACGACAGTGCACTGAAAATAACAAGATTAAACATTTTAGATGTTTGAAATCAATAAAGCAATAAAATGTAGCATTTCATTTTCAGTTAAACAAGAACTGTGTTGCTGATACTGCCAAACACAATTTCAATCTTATTGAAATTATTTTTACATTTTTCTTTTGAACTATTGTCCATTAACGTAACATTACAAATCAGGCACGTCATCAGTTATTGTCATCATCAACATCCTTAAATGAAAACTTCCTTCTAATAGAAATGTGGTGCAAACGAAAACAATACAGCGGTAAAAACTGCAATACTCTCATCCCTATTTGTTTTCAAAACTAGTTAACATTTTATATCATATAATCAAAATTTCTGCAACTGTTCGGCAACACTAAAAGATCAAAATTTGGAATCAGCAAAGTTTGCACAGAAGGTGGAGTGAAAGGAAAGAGAAAACGTGGCAGACAACCAAAATGATGGCAAGAGAAAATTTAGGCATGGACCGGACTCAATTTGGCGACGCTGAGCGAGTCAGCTCAAAATCGCCACTCTTGAAAACAACTAACCTATATTGATGCGTTTGCAGAGATGGCGACTGATGATGATCATTTAATTGAACAAGTCTTAGGAAGTGACAAAAAGGTTCCTGTCTCATTTTAAGTTGGAAAGGAGCTTAGGAAAATGCCACCAGGAAAGGAGCTTAGCCGACCTGCCTGGGTACGGTTGAATCGCCTCCGCACGGGTGTTGGGCGCTTCGCTTACTTGATGCACAAATGGGGCCTATCAACATCTGCGGCATGCAACTGTGGTGCAGAGGAACAGACAGCAGATCACATCCTATACCACTGCCCGACGTTTACTCCTCCAAGGGCAGTTGGCCTGTCAACGCTGGAGGACTCTACAATCAAGTGGCTGCTCGAAGAATGCCCGGACATTTGACCCCAATGAAATGTAGTCCAAAAACAACCTCTCATACGAAAGAAGAAGTTCAAAATCGCTTTTAAGTATTTTGTCAAAAGGTTCGTCTATCGCCAAAGAAAAAATATATGGAAAATGAAGGACAAAACGATGTTTACGGTTATTTTTATGTTGTGACATGATGGTGCAACATGAAATCACCGAAGGACTTTGGTCTTTACGTCAGTCCCTCTTTTGGCAACTATAGGCTTCGTTCTACTACAATATCAGCTTATCCGCCTCTCACAAAGAACACGGTGTCGAAACAAACCACTGCCCACTCCATGAAGCTCGTATTAACGCCTTGAAAGTTTACTTTTCTGACTTTCATATTGTTTGGTGGTTTTCCCCCGACAGAAAGATGACATATTTTGCTGTCTGGGTTGAGTGGAATCACATTGTCATTGAATGATACTTTTGTCCAGTCAAGGTTTTTCCCGATAAAATTTCGTTTTTGGTTTGTCGCTACAACAGTAATGTTAGCAAACTAAGAAATGGACAAGGAATGCTTTGCTACAAAGGGAGTTTGTAGCAAACAAATTTTTTCCTGTATTTTTTTTTTGCAAAATTACAAGAACCGGGTCAGTGCAAAACGATGAGATTGTTTTGGCAATTTTTATCCCATCAATATTTTGAAAGGTCATTTTGTTTAATCGATGATTACCAACGTTTGGCTTGCAAACCGGAAAATTTTAAAGCATTGGTGAGCTTTTCTAGAAGAATATATTTGTTGCTTTTTACGATGTTTCCTTCTTTGAAATCACTACCTTGCTTATCCATACGTGACAGAGGTTAGGTAATGCTTGAAATTTTGCCTTCAAGTGTCTTACTTTGACGTTGATTATTAATATTAGCAACGTTGAAGTAACGCGATGATGGCAATTATTTCAAATGTCGAAATTGAATATTCCTCAATTCAACTTTATAGCAACCGACTTCACAGCATTTTGCACATAAACTTGTTTTTACAACTTGCTCGTGAATTCAAGAATAGCTTAACAAACTTCCATGCGAATCATCCAAGTAGCAAGTTTGCTTTCATGTCAATATTTTGATACACGTTCTAAAAACATTAAAGAAATAAAAAAAATAATGTAACTCAAGAATTAAAAGTGTTCAAAATTTCTCATATGCGACTAATCTCGTTTGTCATAGAATATTAGCAGCAGTAGCAGCGTAAAAGTTACCTTGCCAGACAATTTTTTTCTTTTCGACCATATTTACAAATCTTGTAGTGTTTCAATTTAAAAATGTAAACTTAGTTGCAAACTAATGAATATTTTTTGTCTAGTTAAAAACCCTAATTGTGACTTTTCTTACGTGCACCACCTGTATTTGCTGAAGGCTTAAATCACAATCGTTAAACGCAACTACATAACATATAGCAATTCTTATTCGTTCACGAACCGAGTATTTCCCACCCAGCAAATTAATATAAAAACTGATTTCCCGCATGGATCATTTCACATGGCCACAGATTCGTGGCATTCAATTGGCAATAAACAAGATT
The DNA here is from genome assembly GCF_918807975.1 of Aplidium turbinatum. Lineage (NCBI taxonomy): Eukaryota > Metazoa > Chordata > Ascidiacea > Aplousobranchia > Polyclinidae > Aplidium > Aplidium turbinatum. Next base: position 41,988,228 of record NC_137472.1, on the reverse strand, counting down.
TTATTTTTAAATATTTGCATTGTACAAAATCTCTGCAGCTATTTTATGAATTTAAACTTATCTGAGAAAGCGAAAGCTTTTAGTTTTTAGATCTCAAGGAAAATGTATTAGACCACGATTAGACATGGCAGTTTCAAGTCTATCTTCTTTTAGCCTCTTTTGAAACTTTTAATTAAAACAAAAAAGCTGAATAGTTTCAACAATAAAGCAACTTATTTTACAAGGATGCGAAACAAAAGTATTGCTTACAGTGTATTGCTACCATTACTTCACTTTTTCTTCTGGCCTAAAGTAATAATTTTCAAATTACGCTTCGGGAATATTATCTGCTGAACCATTTGTTTTTCCAATAAAAGGAAAAGGCTGATTTAAATGGAAATGAATATTCGAGAAGCAAAACAACTTCAGTTTGACATTTGTTTCGATCAAAATATGAAAGATTTGCCTCTCCTCTGCCTTGCCGTTTCATTCTCATACGTTTCTTTTTTCGATTTTTGTGTATGTAGATCATATCTGTAATTTCAATTTATCAAGAACATCAGTCAGGTGGTTACTTGAAAAGGGCTAACATGAGTATGGCCGAAAACGTTTTGGTTTATTTTCATGTTATTATGTTAAATGCCGTCTGGTTGTTAGGTTTTATTTGTCTATGGTTAAATATAAAAGAAGTAATGACATGCAGCAACTGAGATGAACAATTGAGCAATTCGGGCGATACTTTCCCATCTGGTACTTTGTGATAGCCAAGTTAAATTTATGTTAAAACATTCATCAACACTTAAATTGATATCTTATCGATCGCCATAAATTACACAATCTTCGACAAAAAGACAAAACAAAGCAGTTTCTAAATAACATGACTTGACGTTTTAGTAAATTCCGGGCAACAAAATCTACTTTACTATCAATTGTACTTGTCAAAAAAGAAACAGCGAAATATAACACTAACGCTTAAATTGTAAAAAGATTGTTTTCGTATCGTTTCGCCACGGGTAGAATTACTCGAATCGCAGTAATTATTTTGCTTTGCCGAAGGTCAATTTGACCAAATTCCAGCATGAGAACTATCATTTTTACATTAATTTAGCATTTGACAAGATTAAAGCAATGAAAAAACAGCTGAATGTTTTGATGCTTGTAATTAAATATCATAAACGACGTAATGTAAGACGTACGTTTCGATTGCGTCTGCACACGGTCACGTTGATCTAGCCCAGTGGTACTCATCTTTTTAGTATTATTATTATTGGACTGGGCTGCTAAGCGTGTGAAGCAAAATACAAAAACGTCGGTATGTTTGTCAAGACAACTTGCGTTTCTAGTGAAGCTTTTCATATCAAATAGAATGCGCAGGTAAAAAATGCGAATTGCTTTAAGTTTTACTGACGTTTTGCATGTTGTAGTGATACGCATCCTTAGAGTAATAATAATAATTCATACCAACCAGTTGGATGCAAAATAGTGTCAATAAAAAAAGTTTCTAAAATAGGCCAATTTCAGCCAACTGTCGCAGTTCTCAAAGTAAATAATGTAAAGTGCAATGTATAGACTTAGGATGGTACTGCTCGTTTGCATTATATGCATTATGCAGTTTGCATTATGCATAATATAGACTTAGGGAGATATATTGTGCTCGTGATGGCTGAATGAATCGTAGATAATTTTAAGTAAACTTTGAAAAATTCAGTAAATTTATGAACTTTAAACACTTTGCCATTTTCAACTGAAAGAATTTTATCTTGACCACCTCAATGTCATTTCAAAGCAGTTTGTAAAAATATCTAACAAAACAACATACGTACTTAAAAGCGATGAACGCATCTGCATATATATTACATCAATCACTATTGCGTAAACGAAATGCAACTTACACAAATCTTTCTGGATCAAAGTTGAAGAAAATAGCAATAGCAAGAATAACAGGTCTCAAACGGTGTGACAACGAAAGCATGGTTTCTTGTTTAATTTCTATTTTCAATTATTCTAGGTCTATGATGACATCAAGTATAACATTTCTGACTTATGCCTAACTTGCTGAAAATGCTACATATAAATGCTTAATTTATGATGCAAATGAAGCAAACCATAAACTTTAAGAAAATTTGTTGGAATAGGTACGGTCCAATAGCTCACAGAATACAAGTGCAAAAGTTGGAATACTCTGCTTGCACAACCAGCAAATCAGATGAATCAAGTTGAACATGAAGACGTTGAATTAATGTAAAACAGACTGATTTGCTGATTGGAAAGTGCTAGCAGCTCATCTTCAAAGAGCAAAACCCGTCATGCTTACATTGATCCAACGTCTGCAGACGTTAAATCAATGTAAAATAACGGACTTTGCTGTGTGGGACGGCCAAGCATTTTGTCTCTTGATTTCATTCACAAAAAAAAATTACCAAACATACGAACGAAAGTTTAAGTTCTGTTGATAAACAGTTGTCAAAATTGAAGTTATTCTAACCTCCTTTCAATGTAGAAAATGGCAAGTGATTTTCCGATACGCCTCATAGAGACTATAGGACATCGGTCACTAAGCTCAGTGTAATCTCAAATTTTGTGGTCAATTTTCTTTAAGCTGGCTCCGGTAATTACACACTTTTGCTTGAAATAGTAACTTAAGCCGAGTATTAGGCGGAACATGTCTAAGATACCTGAGCAAGGTCCCTGTCACTTTATCTTTAATCCGAAATCTTTTGGTTACTTAAGATAGCTATGAAAACATCACGAAATTTATTGAAATAGCTCAATTACACGTGTTCTTTCGTTTGTATTAAATAGTTAATGCTTTGCTGTTCCCTTCAACCTCGCATATACCTTAACCGCATAACCCAGAAGTTTTGAGTCCGAAAAAGCAACTCTTAAAACCGTAGGAAGTCATCTACTATATAGGGCAATATTGCAACGTAATTTTCTGTTATTAGTTTTTTCTATACAACTTCTAACAACAATGAATTGATGCAATCTTTGCTGATTTCACCGAGCTAGACATTTGGAAATTTCCTCAAGATAAAATTTACTGTTTCTTTGCCCCAACAAATATCACCAACTTTTAAAGCATCATAGCATCGCTCTTTCTTTCTTTCCTTTCACCATTGTGAAACAATAGTGTAATAACTTTCAACAATTGTGATGTCATTCTGCACTCGACGATATACTGCATCTACTACATGTTAACAGCCATCACACCTCGACGATGAACGTCGAACTTGTTTCAGGCATATTCCTGCCAGACTATGCTGCGGTGGCATGAGCGTTGAGATACGGTGGGCCAGGCATAACGAGACACGATGAATTAGATCATCCATGCTGAGCGATTGCCTGAGCTTTCTTTTCCCCGTCACGGCTCAAAACACACAGCAAGCGTCATTTTTTGGTCATAATTGGACAAACGAAAGTCGAAACTGATCTAATCTTGGTAAGATTTTTCTCTAATTTTAAGGATTTTTCAAACAGGAAAAATATGGCGGATAAGGTAACTCAAGATGAAAGAGTTAACAAATGACTCACAAGCATTGTCGTTTTAACTTGCAAATTATGGTTTTATTGATAACGCTTTGAAACAAAAGTAGGTTTTCTAGAAATAGTCAACTGTTGACATGCATTGCTGGAAATGTAAACATTTGAGTAATAACCACCAAAATACTCTGTGGATAAAATGAAAACTGTTACGTACTGATGTGAGAAAAAAGACTAAAAATTTAACAATGAAAAAATTTATGATGAAAAACAAAGGCATGGTCAAAAGTAATGTTACTTTAAGATCATAACAAGTATAAAAATGTAAAAAAAACATTTTCGATATAGGCCTACTGTATTTTTATTTCACATCGTCCACAAATTTAAATTAGCACTTTCAAGATACAGTAATTAGTTTTCACAATTATTTGCTACAAAACTGAAAATACTTAGTTATCATTCACTGGAGTCGCATTCTTGGGTATTTTGATTTTTCTAAAGACTATCAAATCAAACAACGAAAATTAGAAGAATCTTCAGCATTTAAAAAAGATTACGGAAGTTCGACACAATGTCAACGATTGATATAATTCACTTTTTTTAACAACCTTTTAGCAAACATTTCAGTTTTACCAATGACAACGTAATTTATGTATCGAAGCATCGAAGGCAACCTCAAATACTTTGATTAAACGAAAGATCAATCTTTGCTGAAGATGATTCAACTTGCATTACAAGTGAATTTCCATTGATAAAAATATACTTCTAACAAAGTTGCATTTTTCTACATTTTATTTCGAACAAGCTTGCTTTATGTCTGCTGACGTCACACGTTTACATTTTCACGCCTTGATCTTGTGGTTCCGGTTGAGTGACCGAGGACAACAACCCAGCGTGTAGTAAGTTTTCACATTTCGTTCAAAAAATACCAGCACTTGTTTCGTGCAAAGACGCTGCATCAATATCAACAAGGCTTTTGTCAGAAAGTAACGTTTCCTGGCTAAATGCTGCAACATTCTTGCCAAAACGCCGTTCCACTCTCTTGACCCTTGACCTCAACTATCCACTTTGAACCAAGTTAGCGACTTACGTCATTGCCAAGAAGTAGGAAAAGTCAACAGCTGTGCTAATTCAAACTGTCTAGAGCCAAAATTAATACGAGTATTTTTTGTTTTAAAGAAAGCCTTTGTTTCATGGTTCAAGATGAATTGTGAAAGCAAACTAAAACTTTGCGTTTGCTGTGACCTCCTTGGTTGTACGTGCCCAGAACTACTGCTTGGGAATGTTGTAGAATGCTTTAGCATTGCAGTAATGCAACAATAACCGCTGTAATTGCGAAGTCAAGTAAATAAGATTGGAGTCAGAAAATCATCTTTCGATGACAATGCAGTTTTAGTTTTAGAAATATTTGATTCGGTAAATAGTATATATTTTATGGCTTTGCCTTTTTCCACGTCCATAATGAACCTTCATCAATTGATTAAATACAAAGTCAAAAAATTGGTTCCTGTAATTTCTTTAAAAAAATTACGATAATTAAATCAAACAAAACAGTTGAAATGATAGTTGTTTTAGAAGGTCGCATTGATTGATGTCTGGACTACAGCTATCTGCGTGACGTGAGTTATTTAACGTCTGCAGACATTGAATCAATGTAAAAAAAACGGTTGCTTTTCTGTCTAGGTTATGAGCAGTTACCCTTGCAAAACAATTATGACACAAAACAAAGTGTGAAATAAAATGAAATTTCAGTCTGAAAACATGCTCAACTTGAAACAAATTGAAACATGCTTTACGAACTAGCACATTTAATTATCACCAATTCATTTATAGATATCATAATGCTGTACATCAGATGTGACATAACTTTAGTCTAGCGTAGAAATATTCCGGCACGCCTGTAGCTAAACGTTTTTCCAACAATGAAAAAGAGTGAGAATTAGAAATAATTCAGGAAAAAAATAAATTCATGATTTTTTACCCCCCTAGGTTTTCAATGCTTTTTGGAATTACACTATGCAGCTTACAACTTAGTGTAACTTGTAGTAATGACTACTATACGAACTTATGCCTTGAACGTATAATACCCAATACCCCTGTATTAAGTAACTTGTCCTGAGCCTTTATTTAGGTCGTTACTTCATTCGTATCAAACCGATTTTTAATTTTTTTTTTGCGGATGGAAGAAATGTCTCAGAAATGTCACTGGTTGGACTTTTTTGAACGAGACAAGCTCATACTAGGGGATTAGTAGGTTGGATGCCTACATGAACTGATAAGCATATAGTTTCTTGAAGAAAAGCACAGGCATCTAATCACACCACACAACGTATCGGTAATCGGGCTGTGAATGAGGCTAATATGAGCAGAGCACTTCTCATAGGCAATACTGACGTGCTTGTCGGATACTTAAAGCAGAAAACCGTCCAGCCAGGCTAATGTAGGCTAATTTAGTAAGAAGGGATGCAAAAAGTTTATCCATGCTAGACATAGTCTTTGAGCTACAGCCTGCTGCTAAGTTTTTGTTTCCGCTGGTAAGCGTCTCCGTCTTGTCAAGAAGTCCGCAAAGTGATTGCGAATCAGTCGCGGTGCCATTCGTTGTCATACATTGCTCACTGCTGTTAGGTTGAAAAACACAGATCTAACCTTTTCTTTGACAAAAAACTCTCCCGAAAGTTTGCAAGTCATATTTTAACCTTATAATTGACGAATTTATCTTTGAGAAGTAAGAAATTACGGCGTTTGTGGCGAAGCTAAAACAATCGTTTAATGTTTTTCAGCACTACATCTAAAATAATCTTCAAGCAGTTGCATTTTATGTCTGATGTGGTTTGCTTAAAAAGCAAACATTGTGAAGTTTTTTGTGATGATGATTTTTGTCGTCGAGCATGTGATTCTGGGTTCCGTTATTGGCCCAAATATTGGTTAAGTCATGGCCATCTCAGGTAGCTAGGTTAACCATTGTTGCACTGCGAAACATACATCAGAAAACTTAGTTTTACATAAGTTCATTCAATAAACAAAAATTTTGTCTGTCGTTTCAACTCTTCTGAAAAAAAAAGTAGAAAATATATGACTGAGTGTAATTGTTGATATTTCTTTTGTATGTAGGCTGCAACTAGTGGATATTTTTCCAATTGAAACGTGTCGAGTGAGGCCAAAACAATTTCATATTATTTTTTTAAACTAGTTTTAACTTCTGTGTTTTACTTTCAGTTTGTGCTATGATTGTACAAAAGCGATTTGTAGATTAATAAAAAAAAAATCATCTGCTAGACTACATCACTTTCAGACATATTAGTTTTGTTTCGTTATATCTTCGTGATGGTTCACCATCACTAGGGTGTGCTATCATTGCAAGTACAGTTACAGTACATTCTGGATAACTCTTCAAATATTCTCACAAATTCTGGAAGAGAGAGTTGTGGTTTGAAAGTGTTAACTTTTGCTGGCTGGGAATAATTTCTTGCCAGATTTAAAAAGCTTGTGTCACCTGCAAAGCTTAATTACTTAATTAGTTGCTTTATGGTTGCATGTCTGGCTTCCATATCAGGTATTTAAGAGTATGAAACACACGCATAGAAGAATGACAACTTACATACAAAAACTGTAAGAACCAAGCTAATGGGCACAATTCAGTAACTGATACAGAAACATGAGACATCAGACTGCTCTTTTTCTCTTTAGGTAACTCACATAGCCTAACTTATGCACATTAACAGATTAGGTTATCTACATTAGAAGAAATAACGATCAGCGATAGGTTTCGACAAAACTGAATTTGTAAAAATGATGCTCACCACTCAAAGGGTGCAAGAAACAAATTAACAGAATAAATTTATCTTTATTGTTTTTTATTGTAAACGGGGTAAATCGGAAACTTATACTAAATAAATGCCTCAAAGTCTTGATATTCCCATGCTGCATCTTTGTTTCCAAGTTAGTTCAATCTATACGATCAAGCTTTCACCTTATTCCTAACCACTGCATAAAGTCAAACGATTTTTCCTTGATATGCTTTTCACGATATGCTTTTAATGCTAATGACGACGAATTACAATATCTGTTTTAAAGTTTGAGGAAGACATCCTTGTCTATTGTATGGACTGTAAAAGCGTGAACGTATTTCCAAATAGAACATTATGATCCGGTAAGATTTGAATAGGAAATCATGGAAAGTCAAAAATGGAGTGAAGCTTCATCACTCGTGATAAGGCTTGGTCTAAAGTTTGTTGCGTAGGCTATTGCGCCAACTAGCGACGCACTAGCATATGAAAACTTGTTAAGTGCAGTAACCAAGAAGTCAACAATATTACAAATTACAATGATAACTCGTTGAGTAAAATGGTCTACACAAGTATTTACAACAATGATTTTTAACCTATGCAACTAGTTGTGAAAGGATACTTTCGGTTATTGCACATTACAATTGCTTATTTCGACTAATTTTTCGCTTGAGGACAAGCTCAACAGAAAATCCGTTTTCGGTATTTTTTCCAATGTTGTTTTTCAATAAATGAAGAAAAAATAACAAAAGAATGTGTCATAAAAACAAGGTTATTTGTGAGTACCGATGTGAGGTAAATCATCAGATTAGTTTACGTAATTGAAACGTTTTTGTTCTTAAAAGCGTGTTTCAACATATCTCAAATCATTGCAATTTCATTTAAATGACCACAAGTTGAAGATGAACCAGCCTTTTTTCTACGTCCGATCAACTCAAGCGATATTGATAGAGACAAGGGTCAGGCGTTCTCACCCATTATTTATTTTATCATTACAAGAATGACGCATATAGCTGCTTATATCTCAAACACTTTTCGTCTAAGCGTGGGCCTATACCCTGTAATCTCGTGCGATCATTTTCTATATTCAGTGTGAATTTATGCGAGGTTTTATGTTCGACGCTTCAACAAAACTTTTATTTGAGCAACACGTAATTTCTATCATGACAAACGCAAAATGATTAATGTCGAACTGCGGATATTAAATTTATTCCATGCAAGGAAAAAGAGATGACGTGTTTGCTTGAAACTTTTGATTCGCAAGAGAGTAGGCTAAACTCACAATATAATAAGCATTGCTTTTTCTCATCAGTCTAAAAGTTTCCAGTAAAACTAACACAGACAAAAAAGAGATAGGCTTATAGAAAAGAGCACAATGCACTTTTGTTTAATTAAAGGCTGAGAGGAATATCGTATTAATCCTATAATCGATACAGCACAATCGTACAGTCTTAATAATGAGACTCCAGTTAGACACACATAAATAACAAACGAGAAAAATTCATATGCGACTAAATCCGCCAATGCAATGCATTCCTTTCCGAAAAGTGAAAACACCATCGTTCTCTTGCAAAGCGTTGCCAAGAAAAAGACTAAACAAGTTTAAGGCTTATTGTGAACTGCTCCCTTGCAGACTGGGTATTTGATATCTTCAAAAGCAGCAAGGTAAGAAAAAAAACAGCAAACAGAATACTTTGCTTTAAAAAATTCGTAAATGCCAATTCACTTCTTCTGCAGCTGTTTCAAAACAAAGAAAAATTCGCGTTCTTTTTATCGAGAGTGGTCGAATGAACGCTAGAGTTTGACAGTGCTCGACCATCTGTCCGGGCGTTGACTCTTATAACAATTTCACGCTTAATTTGACTTTGTGACATCATTAGCAAAAATATTGAACTTCTTGTGCAAATCCAAGTATAGCTGACCATATTTTAAGTCCTTATGGACTCAAAAGTTTCGACTGGTTTGCAAGCTTTACTCTATTTTGGACGCTTTTCCAAAAGACATGTACATAACAGATACTGTAGCTGTTCTCAATGCACTGTTTGTTACAGTAAAAAGATGCTAACAAGGAAGGTGTGAAGGCAGTCACCCGTCTGGGCACTGGCAAAGAATTACTCCATTCAACCATGCACGAATGGGAGTGACACTTTCTACAGTCTTTGAGTGTAATTTATACGACCAAGCAAAGAAAACGCAATATGTTTTTGTAACAGAAAAAGTGATTTTGAAATGTCGACATCACTTTGAAGATACAAGTTCTACTCAACCGTGAGTTTCAGTAAAGTTATTTGGATTATCTTTGTGCGAACTAGAGAATTTATTCGAAGAAAACGGAGCCACAGACATGAAGAAACAACCCTAGACTGAAGAAAATTTGAAATATAAAAAGTCCAACTGTGTGAGCCTTGCTGCTACTGCTGGAATCAATCAATTTATCAAGTCCTCTACTTGTAACCTACTATTTTAGACTATATGAACATACAATAAAACCATATGAAGATCAACATGTTTTCATATAAAAAACAATACCGTACTGTTGTATAAAATTGTAATTGCATATTTGCAAAGTTCAACATTATTTGCGTAAGCAACTAGCCTACAACAGTGACTGTGAAGCAAAATAAAACCCATGTTGCTTTTTGCATTGACAGCTTTTGCATTGACTATAAAAACGCAACAAGTTTATAATAAAAGCACAATAGGACAGTTTTAAAGTTCCAGTATTTGGCTTAAAAGATCAAGCTTATGAGATAGTTAAATGAATTCGAATTTATTCATTCATAATCCCATCAATATTCAAATCAGCCACCTGTGAAAAGTTGGGCTACATTAATACAAAAGTGCTAAATAATTGTAAATGTTGACTTACATTTGTTGAAGCAAGATAAACCAAATCAAGAATTTTCTTCCACTGAACACATTAAAACTGTGTCGTCGATGCTTTCTCAGATGGAGAGAGAAGGCTTTTTGTCCGGTTGAAGAGATCAAAAGGAAGAAAGAGATAGTAAGATTGGAAAAAGAATGTAAACGAATGAAATGAAGACTTGAGAATGAAAGATGTTTGGAACAATGTTTTTCACCACCTTTACAAATAATATCTGCTGTTTGAAAAGATAATGCAGAGACATCATCTTCTTCTTCCTGCTTTGATGTTTTTTTAACTCCACTCTGCATCACTGAATGTGTTTCTTCACAATTGCGTGAAAAATGAGTGGGTTGGTCAAATTTTTGAACTGAACTATTGCAATTCGCAAACATTATGAAGCAATAAAATGAGGCGCTTTATTTCTTCTGTAAAATCACTGAACAAGTCGGTTGTGGATTGGTAAAAGATTGAAAAAAGGAATAATTGTTGTCAAATAATCAAAGTCTCATCATCACTTTAAAAAAGGGTTTCAAGTTAATAAATCCGCTATATATATCCGATTTTTATTGTGTGCGGCAATAATCCGTTTCTTGAAATTATTCCATTTCTTCGTTCAGTACAATTGCAGATTTTTTCCAACTTAAAGACAATAAGGCAACCCTAATTGCTAAAGAACACAGCAAATAATAAAACTAGCTTTATTTACTGCAAAGAAACTGGGTAAATAATTAAATTTTCAACTTGCAAATTCTCCATTGAAACTCAGAGGCTAAATCAACTTTGCAGTACAAAATCACTAAAACTGACTAACTCAGTTGAATTGAAATAAACTTACAGCTCTCGAATACTTTCTAGCACATACGAAATTTGACAAATACAAAACTTTTCATTATTTTCTCAGCAAAATGGAATTGCCAGGCGTCAAGTCGTTGAGAAAAGGACAAAATTTGTTTTTCCAATAACATGAGAAAACTTTGATCAAGAACTTTCAACTTTCTTATAGCAGACATCACTCTCAAGAATGACCCGCAGTTTTGTTTTTGACCACCCATTGTGATAGCTTCTTCTTCGTTACAAAGAGAAAGGCATTTTCGAAATAATTTAATCTTTGGATGAGCAGTAAATGCAATTACCCCACCATTAACTACACTCGTAAAACCGAAGAGTTTTCTTGGACATGTTTTATGTAATCTAAAAGGCCGCTTTGCGCATGAAGAGGAGGATGAAACTTTCTGTTGTGGTTTTATTTTTTCATTACTCTGCCAGCACAAGGTTGTTTGATGGCAAAATTTTTGCTGAAATTTTGTTGATCATAGTACAATAAATCGTTACTCTTTATAGCATTTTCATGATTTTAGCTGTCATAACAGACCAAATGCTGCATTTATCATCTTCAATCAACTTATGTCGCTCCTGCAAAAGAAACTAAAACTCTGTTTTATTCAAGCAAAATCATCGAACAATAAATAAAGCTGAAACTGTGTGAAAAACATAACTTTATTCATTTTTTAATCAAACGTACAGTAAAATAAGTTTTAGAAAGATTTGAGTGTCCAGAAACATCAACTCAGCGTCTTCAAACGATTAATCTATGCAAAAAGTACAAATGTTGTCAGGTGGGGTACAATTGTCTTCTCTTTTTCGCTTCATTGCAAGGGTTTCGACCAATAGCGGGTTCAGAGGCAAATTTAGTCACGTGCCCTACCAAAACTCAAAAAAGCATGTAGAATGTGAATTCTTTTTCTAAGATTTTTCAAAAATTTCTTACTTGCTTCACTGGCTCCATCACATTGTATTCACCTAATTATCGTCACAGGGTACGTCGTACTCGTGTGTACAACTAGTAGCGGATTTCAAAGGATAGGATATAAAATTATAAAGTGTGCGTCGCATACAAAAAATTATTAACCCGACACAAAATACTAAAAGAAACGACAAAATGCATGGCTGAGTGGTGAGAACTGTACAACGACATTCGATTGGGCAATTGTTCGACACTGCTCAAGAGCATACGGTTGTGCCTTTGGCATGACATTAAAGGTACACCATTAGATGGACAGGAAGATTGACATCTTACATTCCTGTTCACTTAATATTAATCAGTTACCGGGTGTAATTTTAAATACGATAAAAAAACTACCAAAGTGAGGTAAATTTATCGGAAATTGCTGGGGGCAAGCACCAGAACCGGTCGTTTTTTTACCGTTTGGACTCAAAATGTTGTATTGTCCATTTTTTCTTAAATTTTTTGTTTGTTGGAGCTTTGGTGCCTTCTCAAATATTTTTTCTAGATCCGTTACTAGTTTTGACAATTTTGATATAAACTTTCTATTTTAGTTAATTCGAAATATCACTTACAAAAAAGTCTATTCGTCTTGTCCCTCTTCGACAATAATTTAGCTCAATAAATTGACTGACCGTGCACAAAATTTGAGTAAGAGCAACACTAGAACCGATTCATGACGATGCTGTGAATGTGAAAGCTGCATTTCAAATCCACTAACAAGATAAAACACTCTGTTCGTTCAACCATAGCATAATGAGGGGTATGAGAAATTATGAGGAAATAATCACATTAAATCACTTATAATTAAGTTTAATCATCTATACGAGTCGTTAGTTTTTGTCACCAGTTTCAGCCCACCGACAAAGCTACAAATTCAGGCTTGTGATGTTGCAATCAAGTTGTCGTTAGATGACGATATTTTAACGTAAACACAAATTAATCCAGCAACCTCATTTCACACTGACCGGAATTTGTTTTGCGTCTTGTCGTGTGGGTTACACACCCAGTCAGCATAGTCTTACTTATTCTTCTTAAAGATAGAGTTTCATATATGGACAGAAACTCTTCATAAAGAGTTCTGTGTAAACCAGATGATAACATTTGCACAAAAATGAATGAAGAATCGGTTAGCTACTACTTTGCTTTATAAAAAAACAAAATTTTCTCATGAGCTAAGAGTTTTACAATATTGCTCAAGTTTTGTTATGATGATAACTCCTTATTGAAATACCAATGTTTTCTTTAAACGATAGCTTGTTTACAAATTGTTTTCACTTTTGCTTTCTCATGTATGCTGTTACCGTAGATCCATACTGTTCAGGTAACCTTTCGCAGCGAATTAGGCTACCGCTTAAATAACCGTAACTAAGAACTTTTAAGCTTGAAAGATTATTATCTTTTTCACAACTTAAGGAACACATATTTTGTTCAAGTTTATCACCTTTGCATCACTGAAACCTCGCTATGTACAAAAAATTAAGACTCCTAACTTTTACCAACAGTTTAACAGCTTGTTGTGTCAGTTCAACCATCAATTTACATTGACTCTGCGGTACTGCAATGGGTAAAAAGTTATTATCACATAAGAATAGCAGTTTTGCCATTCTCGTCGTTGTAAATTTCATCCATAGCAGTCCAGTTTTAGTGTGACATTTCGGTTCGATAACATATTTTCAGGTAATGTCATGATGCCACTTTGCAACTAACAAGATATAAAACGGCGCTGCAACTTGGTTCTAATAAATGAAAGAAATTCAACTGGCCTGTACCTGTTATGATGGAGACAAACATCAGCAACCGCGTTTGACTGACGTAAAGGCTACAAAAAAAAACAGGCGAGAAAGAAAAATTTCAACTTAAAAATATACTGCATGATGAAAAGTTTTTCCATCTTTTTTTGGAGTTTTGAAAAAAATCTTGGTAACACCATTTAGATGACAAGAGATTATGAGCTGTAGTTTCAGCGGTTGGATAGCTGGTTGCCTCGGATGATTGAAACACGTCACTCTTACGTCAGCACGTTGCCACTTGAAGCTCAATCAATGTAAAAAGTCATGGGTTACTGACTTCATAGCCTCTTGCTCGGTGGGAAAACATTTTGCTTCAGAAAAACTTGTCGAACAGAATTTCAAATATGAAAAGCGAAACAAGACTGAAAGTGGAAAAGTGCCCACACGGCCTCACTTTTTAATGTAGCCTGTACATCCGTTCATTTCATGTTGAAATAATCCAATCCTTTTGGATCACTACGACCTAGAAAACATGTTTTCATTGCTGAAACTGCTAGAGATACTGACCGGGATATCGAAAAACTGGAGCTGTTGAGAAATAAGTTCGAATGGATGGTGATCAATAGCCATTCTATTTAACCGAAACAAAATTCTTCATTGAGATTCTTCATTTGCAAGAAAACCCATGCAAAAAGTTTCCTGTTGAAACGAAATGGGAGTTTTGCTTTTAAAATGTTTATAGCAACTTAACAAGTGGTCATAACGGAGAAAAATTGTTTCATTTGACTCATTTTAAAATTCGAATATCCTGACAAATTGCTGTTTATGTCTGCGTCAGTTTGATACTAAAAATTTAAAATTGACGCAACAGAAGATAGAATTTGTTAAACTATTTTCCTAAATTTTTAATAAAGTTTACTCAAAGCAGTGGAAAAGCGTTGCAAATGCCCGACTTCCGATGTGTGAGTATTTTAAAAATCAGAGAAATAAAATCGTTATTTCTACGATAAATTAACGTCACATGACGCTATTTTGTTCCAAAAATAATGCAATTCTTTGGTTGTAAGTGCCCGAGTCGACGTGCTGGCTCCTTTCAAAATGCCGATATTTGCTCAAAGTAGTAAATGGGTTGTGAGTACAAAAAAAAGTCGAACTGCCCGAAACAGTATCTCATAATGAGGGCGGCAGACGCGGATAATTGTTACCTTTCAGACCCTCGGGATGGTTACCTGACCTATGAAAATCTCTTTTCTAAATCAATATCTCAAAAAATCCATTACAGCGTTTTAAGACTTTGTTTGCAGATTTAGTCACCATTAAAATTGCTTAGACTATTTCGTTGGGTTCATCAAAAATATTGATGCCACACTTTTAACGATAGCCCATACACAGTGTAATAACGTTTATCACAAGCGGTTTTGCATGGTTGAACTTAAAAATTCATGGAAGTTTATACATACCGCGTTACATGAAAGCATTGAAATTGCAAACTTTAACCTAATATGACAGCGGCTAAACTGTTAGTTGTTGCATTGCAACAACTGGAGAGCTACACCTTTTTATCATTTAAAAAAATATATTTTTCTACGCTGCTTAGGCTATGGCTTGTTTATATTGTATTTATTTATTTGCATCAAACACAAAGTCCATAGACTTCAAATTTTTATCAGTCATCACAAAATATACGACTAAAACAGCACCATGCAGGCTACATCAAACAACATACAAAATACTGTTGTAGTGATTATAAAATGTAGAGTTGAAATAGTAATCAGAAGACATGACATTGCGCAAAAGTAGATAGATAGAACTTTTGCTGCGTTGTACAAATGCATAGCACTTTTTTTAAAAGTTCATCAAAAAGCATTATCAAAAATTAAAACGTCGTTCTGTCGCCTACCTGATCCACTCTAGCACATTCGTATCTTCACAAATTGTGAATAATTCTGTGCGAGTTGTTGTAAGCAGTTCGTTTGCGATTTAAAGTATAAGATTTATAATTACACCATAGCTGAGAATCATACATTGGCATACAATATGATTGGTATATACATTGTTAACTTCGGTAGAGCAATTTTCAAACTTGAACCTTAGCTGATTGGCAGCAACATAAAAAAATTGCACTTGCCTTTTTATGTCAGCGTCATCATCACTGATGTTATCATCAATCAGTATTCTTAAATGTTTCACTTGTCTAACAAAATTAATTTGTGTATTGCACAGCCGCATGCATGGAGAAGTCAAAACTTTAAATTTGCGACATTGATGAACCAATCCAACTGTTTTGTTACAGTTGAAAATAGTGTCAAAGTTGAAAATTGTGTTCTAAGACTTCTAGAGAATTTTTTTTTCAATTTCCGTCCAAAAACTCCCCACCCTGAAAATTTCTTTTTGTATAAAATTGTCTTGTATTATCAGTCAAATGTGCTTCTATGGATATAGGGTCAAGGTACCGTAGTCAATATCCACGGCTGGCTGAGCTGTATATAGTATAGGGTCAAGCTGGCTGGGCTTAAACGGGTTAACCAAAAACCGTGGTGCCAAATCTCTTCACATTTGGCTTGTGGGCCAAAAAAACAACCGGGGGAACACGATAGGTCTCAAGAAAAAACAATTCATTCATTAATGTCGTTTTTTCTTGCTTGGAGTGCAACGCCATGCATTGTAAGCGAAATTAAGGAAAGAGCCTTTGCAAGTTCACTTCACAGGATCAGCGCATTGTTCAGTATCCTACTGATAGAGTTTTCTCAACAACCACCTCTGGTCGACAAACATCTATTACAAGCTGTTGAGAAGCATCTTGAGCAGCAGTTGTCAGCCTGAAGTTTTCAATTGGTTGTGACAACAGAAGCATACCAAAGGCAAGTCAATCTACGTGATTAAACTGAAACCAGCAGATAAAATAGACAGGTGGATGAAAAGGAATTGAGCGGAAATCTCAGAATCAAAGCTTGAATCGAAAATGCAAAGTAAATATTGGCAGGCAGATTAAAGCCAAAAACGTTTTATCAGGTAAATCAGTTAACATAACAAAACAAGCTACAAGCGACTTTATGTTTTAAAAAGTAGTTTTTAGAGATAGGTTTTGTTCAATTTACGGAAGCTCAACTGCAACCAGCTTTATGCAAGCCGTTTGGAATAATGTCACGCTTTTGCGCATGCGCGTAGCCATGCGCACAAATCGAAATGATCACTTTTCCGTGTTTTACGATAAAACCAAGATCAGAAAAATGCTTACGACAGTCTTGTAACATATTTAAGTACAGTAGCAAATAATATTTGTACTTTAAATGTCACAAACAAAAAATGACGACCATATAATATTGGCCTCGGCAAATAAACGCGACAAGTAATTTTCAGCGTAGGGGGTGCGTTTGGGCCAAAATTTCAATTTTTTTTTCCAGAATTCTTAGAATGTCCTGTCGTATTCTAATACCAGGGGTAAAGTTAAATTTGAGAACGATAGCCGATTAATCCCCCTTCCCTCTCCACCATTAGACAAGCAGCAAAGCAATACCTTTCGTAAAAGTTTCATTGTTCAAGTTTGAAAATCTCTCATAGACATTGAAAAATAAGAAGAAATAAGTTTGGTTGTTTATCTCGTTGGTTTCTGATGACAATTTCTCGTTTCGCTGTATTCAACTACTTCTCGTTGTCCAAAGACAGAACGTTATATTTTTCTATTCCTGAAAGATGTTCTATCTTTTCAAGCAATCTGCACAGAGAAGTTCTTGCCATTTGCCAACCCTGTCTTCAATTGTTTGAGTTTTCTATGCTATGCTGCTTTGTTCGATTGAATAAAATCAGAACGGAAATTCACACATGGCCTAACTGTAGCCTATTGATAAATCACCAAATGCAATGCCGCACAATGCAGTTTATGAAGAAAACAACTTGACTTTTTGTGTTTAATAGTTTGCTCAAACTGATTTTTCTCAATTGACCTTTCATTCTCAGCATAAGAATTCTTACTCTATAAATTAAAACGATTGACTTCCATAGTAAAAAATTATAAAAACATGATTGCTTCCCTTTAAATAACATTTCCTTGCTTGGTGAAAGCAACGTTTGCATAAAAAGAGATGTCTGTGATCAAATGCCAGTCCCTTCCCTGTCTGCGCAATATTAAATATTGCCAACCACGAAAGACTATTCAGCGAAGCAATGAATATTGCCTACTCCACTTCCTTGAAGTTGAAAACTTTGCTTATATATCATGTTGTAAAACGTCAATATGCTGTAAAAAATGATCATGTTTTAATTTCATTTCAGCCCATTGAAAACATTGTCTAATTCTTGATAATTAAACGAAGGTGCTCAGCCCACTCAACAGAGCCCGCCAGGCACAAACAAACGACCACTACACAATACTTCAACGCAAATGTTCTGACGTCGATCATCTCATATATGAGAGTTTTATATTTTTAGATGACAGCCATATTTGACAGCTTTACGGCAACACAGCGTCCCAATCTGTTGAAACAATGCTATGTCGTCGCTAAGCGCTGAGTTGGAATCGTGGAAAGCGTGAATTCCTGAAATATTATGCGATTGAAAATTTTACACTCGCTTTCCCAATAGGAAACATGTTATCTCTTGAACGGAAAACTTACCAAGTTATAACCAAATCGAAAAAATAGGTTTTTGAGTACCTTGGATTTGAGACGAAGCATCTGATGTTTTGCAAACAATGCATTTCAACAGACGAGTTTCAGCAGCCCTGAGAGATAACGTTGTCTGTTTTACATCGTTTCATCGTCGATAAAGTAACTTTTGCTGGCTCGGAGACGAAGTTGTTATGAGCAGCTTCAGATGAATGCAAGATTGCTGACAAATTGCAGCCGAATAAGCGCAAGGTAGTGTACAGTAGCCTACGCCCTTGTGCACACTAATTGACTCAGGACAGTTTTTTCATGTTTTTTGAAGATATTCATTCAATCCTAAACCGATTTCGATTATGGTAGTCGTTGTTTAATAATGTTAGTTCATGAGTTTTAATAAGAGCATTTTAAAGAGATTGCACATTATGCGTCACATTAGGCGTTTCCAGATGGTTCACGGTTCAACAAGACCTTGCTTCTTGCCATACATCGAAAATTGTGACCAATTTTTCAAAATTAAACAAGATAAATATGCTGGACTGGCCTAGAAACTCAGAAGGTTTAAATCCTATCGAGAATTTATGGTCTGTCGTAAAGACTCGTCTCTACAACAAAGATTGTACAACCAAAACCAAGCTGATAGAGGCCATAATTCAGGTCTGGTACCACGACGAACAAATATAGGAAAACTGCGAAAATTTAATCGACTCCATGCCTAAGCGAGTTTTATAAGTGATAGCCAATAAAGGTGATCACACTTCGTATTAAAATGTAAAAATACAATGAAAACTTATGCGAATAAACGATTATTTCGATGAAAATGATATTGTTATTGTTTAAAATGTTTGAGTCAAGTAATATGGTGTAAATTAGGCATTTTTTTTTCATTTGGTAATGTAGTTGATTACAATTTATATTTAACTTGGACATTTATGGGCATAGTTAATGAGTTAATGCAGTAACCGTTTCAGGCATTTTGGCCTCGGTTGAGGGCGCTTACATGCGCAAAGTGGTGGGTGGTGGGTGTTTTAACTTATCTAACCAACGGCTCAATTTTTTCATTGCTATAATTGTCGATTTACTGCAAGCACAAAATGTAGAGCAGTTAAAAATTCAAATTTCAAATCATTTTTGTTTGGCAAAATTCTTAGTCTCAGCTTCGTTTCGAATTAAGTGCCCAGGTGAAGAATTCCGCTTCGGTTGATTTTGATATGAACCAATGTTGCGCCGCTGTGAAAAGAAAACAACATTTGTAACAATCTTGAAACAGAGAAAGCACATTACCGTCCAGAATGCGTGAACTTGAGACATGTTTTTGAACGAACCACCAAATATTGCTCAGCTTTGAACAAGTTTTGAAACAAACATTTTTTTAAACAAAAATACTCGATTTATCTTTTATACAAAGAATTTCGTTTTGTTTGATTTTGAAACCCTTTTCACAGAAAACTTTTTGCATTGTTTTGTTTTGGTGAAAAAAGTTTCGAACACTCCTGTGCAGGCTACATATGAAATCGGAGTAAATTAGATCATAAACTGGAAATTAAATTACAAATTTAAAAATGACGAAATGCATTCCTTTTTCGTACGTACGTAGCCTACGTACGAGATCAATGTTTGGGCATCTTCGGGCCTGATTGAGAAATGCTCATTATGCAATGTCACATACAAAAGATATAGACTGGTTAGGTTGAAATTGAATTGATAAGGAAAAAGTTTCCTGTTGGCACTAAAGTTTAGTTTTCTTACAAATATATCGCAGAACCAAAAGTACAAATTATTAGTTTTCCAACCGGACACACTAAATTTTCGCTTTACGTACAAATCTGCCTTACATCAAATCACAACCTAACTATTCTATTTTCATTAAAGAATTCAAGTAACCTAAAAAAAAAAAAAAAATTGCAGTTATTTTGACTTTCTTGTATTTTATCTTTCTCACTTTTTATCGCGATACTAAAAATACGTAAAATCCAAATATGCCTTTTCTTATGAAATTTTCAAAAGTGCTTGTCTGATACAAAGGTGTTGTCAGGAACACTGTATATAGATTTTCATTTATCCAAAGTACAATTAAGCTTCACTAAATAACTGCATTAAAAAGGACACTGTCCGTTGTCCAACCTCCAACAAGCAGTTGGCACTCTTCAAATCCAATTCTAGCTGCATTAAAATTAGATTTTTGCTGCTAAACTCACGCCTTTTGCCTGCTCTGTTTTCTTCGCTTTGTAAAAAGTTGCCATTTTTTATGGTGTTATTGGCAACATTGAAAATTCTTGCAATTGCGGCTAAACACAATTTCAACACTTTGCTCTCTGGAAATATATCAAATAAACAAATACTTATATAAAGGATCACAAATGTATGAACAGTCTTTTGTTACAAAGAAATTATTAGTTAACCATATTGACGTTAAAGCATTGGTTCGCAACATGCTTTGCAATATTGGCCGTTTTAAAACAGGTATTATTTTCACGGCCCGGCCATAACAGCGTGAGACGTAAATAAAACGCAAATGAAGTAAGGGCTGTTGATCACATGTATCACATATTAGCACAACTCTTCATAACGCTGAATCAGTAAGAGCTTTGAGCTTGTTCCTTTGTAAATTAGACATCTCAACTTACCACACGTACATTCGACACGCCACAAATCTATCTCAATTGTCCACAAACAAGTAATAATTTATTTTTTTCGGTACACCAAACGGGTCGTAGCTCGGTGCTTGCTGATGACCTCTGTGTGTAGCGTTGTTTTAACTTTTACATTGTTTAAGAATATTTGCTACATATTTCTATCATTCGATACTGCACCTCTGTCCAGCAATACGCAGCTTTTGGACACTTACTGAGCGAGAAGCCTAATTTTTAGTTATGCCACTTCACAACATGTAATTTGCTTATTTCTTGCAGATGTTACACGATAATGACGAAACTTTGCTGCCTCGACCCTCGCTGGTTGACTGCACTTGCCTCAATCACTTCGATCTGATGTCTGTTGATGTAAAATCAACGAACAATGATGTTTCCGAAGCAGTTTAACTTCATACCTTTTATCTACATATAATCTGCTGCTTTTAATCCATATCGAGTCCTACAACTTGGCGTAATTTGCGACATAACATTGTATTTATCACATTTGAAGAGTGAGCCGACAAAAAATCCGACACAGATGTGTAGCTATGCTGCCTGCGCAATAAAACATTTTGTATTTTTAGCTGAAGAAATGACAAACTATCTGCAAATGAATTTTACTTTGTTGGATTTTCAAAACATTTTAGAATAAACCAGGCAACAAATAAAAAAGTATTTATCAAAACCAATCTTCGGAAAGTTTCAACATGTCCTGGATGCACTTGCGTAACATTTCACTCACCAGCTTTGTTTGTCCAACAAATTACTTTCGTTGGCCGATCAAAATCCAACGTAATATTGATTTTAACAGCGTTAGGAAATACAGATTACAAAGATTTTCTGCTAGATTACACTGGTAATAATAAATTCTTTTACGTAGTTTTTAGTTCCTTCAAGTCGTCTTCTTAAGTTTTTTTTTTGTGTTTATGACCCTTTTGTAAAGAAAATTGTCACTGTGCTTTTTTGCTCTTTTTTAGTTTTAGTCATTGACAATATCAGTTCTTTTTGATATGATGAACCTACAGTACACTACAACTTTGAATGTGATGTGAAATTTACGCGTAAATAATTTTTTTTGTATTTACGCATTAACAATTCCAAGATGATTACCGAAAAGTAATCAAAATTTGATTCAAGGTCAAAAGAAAAAGTGTAGCTGCAATACAGAAAAAAAGAAAAGAAAATTAATTTGTCACAAAGTGCAAGCAATTTGTTTGAGATTCACCCTGTCTAGATCTTTATTTAATTGCTATTTTATCTTTGGTCATATTCTTGCAATTTGCAAGTTTTGATGTCTTTCTAGCTAGACATTAGTAGTGCGCTTACAGTTTGCAGGGTAATATTAAAAAAGATCCAATTTTCAAAAAATTTTGTCCAACACTTTTGTCGATAACGCAAAGAGTTGACGAACACCTGGAGTTCTGAAAGGAAGCCCTAATTGAGCAAAAATCCACAAAACAATGTAAACGTCCTGGATACTAAAACAAACCATTTTGTTTTTAAGTCATGACTCATGACAGAATCGTTAACATGAGCAGTCTGACACGACAAAACTATTTGAATTATGGTCAAATAGTTTTGACTTGCATTTAGAGCAAAGAATTTACGTGCTCGTATCGAGACGAAATTTTCTAATAAAGAAGGCAATTCAAAATGAAACGACACAAAACAAAAACAATAAATTTTGATCAAAACAAAACAAAATTCAGTTTCAATTTTTTTTTGATATATCTTCGTTTTCATCACTCTCAAGTCTTAATAAAACGTTTATCTTGGAAAACCATGGTACAAGGCTATGCAATTTCCTTTTCCTGGTACTTTCTGAAATTCAGATGAGTTTCGTTTTCGTTGGAGCGCAGAAGCAAAGCAAATTACTTGAATTGAAAAAAATTTACATGACGTATCAAAAGAAATTAAAACTTTGTTTCATTTTAAAAAACTTTTCAAATAGTTTAGTTTCGAGCAACCCAAAAAGGCACTAAATTATTTGAAATCACAAATTGCATAAAATTAACAATAAAATTCTCAATCTAAAAATGTGCCTGCTATTCTGCAGGCCATAGTTCTACAACAGTCTATACAAGAATTAATGACTTGTAAAACTTAAACGTAAAAAAATCAACAAAATTTATAACCAAACACTGCTTGTAGGATACACGGATATATTCACTAGTGTTTAGATATCCCTGGTAGGATATTATTCACTTTTGTATTTATATTATTGAAACTGTTTTGTTTCGACACTGTTGATTTTGCAAAAAAGTTAAAGTACGGTATTACGTTGCTCTGATGACAAAAAAGATCTGATGAACGTCAAAGCCATCAATGTGACAGGTGCCATGCTAAACTCCGGAAAACATTTTCTCACTTTTGCTATTCATGTGCATAAGCATACACGAGCGTACTATTTCCCATGACATGAAAGCGAAATGCACGACACTTGTAGGTTACAAAACTTGCATTGACTCAACGTCTGAAAAAGTTGTGGTTTGCAACAAGTTCAAGAAACATTTTCAAGTCTTCCACTTAAAAATGGTCTGAAGATACATGTCAATTTTTATTACTGATTTGGTTTCAAAAAGTACACTAGACCTTAGACAATACTTATTGATGGCTATCAATTTCTTTACAGTAATCCGACATGCTTTGCATGACTTCATTTTTCAACTGCACAACTTAGATCAATTTTGAAATGTTTGATGGCGAGGGTGTCGAGTTTATGCGATGTCGTATCGAAGGTTTCCCAAGTTCCGGTGTAACGGTCCAGGAGTTACTGCGGTCTGAAAGTTACCGTAACTTCTGGACCGCGTATACGCGTCTGAAAGTTACTGCCAGTCCAGAAGTTACTAAAACAGGGTTTTCAGATTTGACGCTTGCAGCAGATTTGTATAAATGACTTCAACATTGGAAACATGTTGAACTTGAAGACTTATCCACCATTGCATCTTAACAACATGATTTACTGCAGAAACGTAATTGGGAATGAAGCGAAAATAAGATGAAAGTTAAAAGATGAGTTTTGTAGCCTACCAGAAATTGTTGCTGTATTGGAATGAAATTTGAATTTGTGACCTAACAATTTACGTAGGCTATCATTTTAACCTGATTTGTTTGTATTATACCATTTGAAGTTGTGTCCGTGCCTTACGTGCGTTGGCAAATAAATTTGCATGGGGAGGTGATTGACTAGATGACCACTTAGCCTATAGTCTTTTGCTGTCATCCTGATTGTGCTATAATGCAACCTACGATTCACAATGTAGCATTATAAGTGTTTTATTGACTCATTGTAGGCTATAGGCTATGGCTCTGTTGAAACAAATAATTTAATTGATCATCGCTCCAAACATTTCAAAGTTTAAATCGTGGCTCTACGTGAATCGGTGGCATTTAATAAGCTACAGGCCTTAATATATCGTGCAAAGGTTGCATTTGAAGGCTGACTTGTTAGCCGCTGGTCTTGAGTTGTAGTTGACGAACATAGTCTTTGACTATAATTTATTTAGGCCTATTTCATGAAAGTTAAAACCAAAGTTTTCTAGTGAATGAAGCACTGAGCCTATTTTTGGTCTGGTTTTTCATAACTATCGTTTTGAAGAAATATAAAGTAACTTAGGCTTCATGTAGGCCAACTGGTAGTCAAAACGCCATCAACCTTCAGTGAGTTCACACGCGGTGAAGGCTTTAGGTTTTACGAAGGTGTTGAACACTTTGAGATTCCAATGAATTTCTGTTGGACTCCCATCGAAAACACGTGGCACGAAACTTAAAGTCTAGTATTATGGTTTCGTGATGAGAATATTTATCCTTGGGATTCATCTTTCGCATACTTGCAGAGGGTTTAATCTACTGACCAAGTGAAGTTTCAGTCCATTTACAAGTTTTCCCAAAAGAATTTCGTAAAAGCACACCTACTTACAATAGCAGTAACTTTTGGACTGCTTCTGCGGCGTTGCAGTCTGGAAGTTACTGTCAGTCCAAAAGTTACCAGCGGTGCCCGGCGTTTTTGCAATCGATAGAAAAGCGAAAATTGTTTTAACTAAGTGTAATGAATTCATTGCTCTCAAACTAATGCAAGCTTTTCAGTTAACATTAAAAAATACTTATAATTATTAATCTGACCTTTTAAGAGGTTAAAAATTTAATTATTTTTCAAAACAAAATTAAATAAAATTTAAATGAAATATTTGGCAACTCTTGTAACTTTTGGCATGCAGTAACTCTTGGACTGCTACACCGGTTTTAAAATAGTTTCGTAAAACCGGGAAAAAGTTAACCTAATGACTTTGTTTGATTATTGCAGAAAAAGGAGTTATCGCATGGGTGGGGATCGAACCCACGTCATGGAAATGACTACTACTTTCCTAACCCTCAGTCTACGCCAAGCTGTCGACAGCGAATTATTGACTTAATTTACTTTCTATCAGAAATGTTTGCGCTTTGGTTCTGTTCTTCCTGTTACTTCTGGTTCGATTGAAATCCTGTTTCTGTAGCTTCTGATTGGTTCGATGTTTCATTGCTTTTACAACGCATTTTATGTTTAAGTGACTACCTGGTTTTAGCATGCATGCTCTTTGCTCTCAATATTCGTTGATAGACTGCTTTTTTCGATCGGTGGTATTAGAAGTGTAAGCGGTCAATTTTTTTTTCGGTCAATGATTCTTTTCGATCGGCAGTGTTCGGAATGTGGTTCAGTCAAAAGAAGCGCCTTTATAAGATTTAATGCCGTGTTTCATGATTTGAATAGACATAAACGCACCGCTGCTTGAACATTCATAATAAATCCCACTATATCATCATAGGTCTTCTTGCAGGTGATGGGTCTAAAATTAATCTGACCCCAGGGCCTTAAATGGCTTAACAAAACACTGAACGTAGTGCCTAGCCCTAAAGAAAAGGCGGCCGAGAGAAAGAAGCTGGTCACCCTTCTCTCGTTAGTGCCAAAGGTTTAGTATAATGAAAACCGTGTCTTCCCATTCCTCGATGCTTGGATTCAATGACGTAGCCTACCTCGAAAAAATTTGGGGAGCCAAAAGCAATGATTGGGGGGACAAATGTCATTCAACGTCAATTATAATGGTATTAAAACGTGGTAATAGTATTTTTTGGAGACAAAATCAAACTTTGGCTGGGCGATTGCCCCTCAAGCCTCGTCTCCAGTCCTCCTCGTTAACTCAGTGGTTATGCACCTGATTCAAGATCCAGCGGCGTTAGTTCGATTCTCAGAGCGTGCGCTTGAGCAACGTATTTCTGATTTTCAGGACTGTACTTCATTCAGCGACAACTAGTGGATAGAATATTTCTCCGGCAACAACACTTCAACAATCGAAAACTTCACTTTGCCAATCTCGGTAACCGGCCCTGCGTATGAAAAGCCATTACAAGTATGCGAAAACTACTAGGAATAACTTATCAAATTTTTGTCAGTCTAAGGATAAAGATTCAAAATAAACCATTCCTGCATGCAGGGGCGTTGACAGGGGGGTCTAGGTGGTAATAAGGGGCCTGGATTTAAAAGATTCCCCGCGACTTTAAACATTATCAAGATTTTAATATAATCAGATCTAAAGGAATTGCCATCAGAGGTTAAAACAGCCACTTCAGTCTTCAGATGTCAAAGTACCGGGCCCCTTCCGGGTACCGGGCCCACTTCAGCTCTCTGGTGGTAAAATAGCCACTTCAGCCACCAAACAGTAAAATACGAATTTAGTTTAGACTAGTAGGCCTATAGTGATTTCCCTAACAACGATATTTAATGAAATAACAAGAAACACGAATTTCAAAATAAACAGGCTAATGTTTGTTTAAATTCAAAAATTGAAGTGGTACAGGTAAAAAGATTGCTATCCCTATTTCTGCACTAAAAGTTAGATCAAAATCGCTTTTCAGATTACAGTGGTTATGCTCCACTTCTCTTTAACATTCTACACCCACGACCTGCCAAGCACGGTCTCCCCAAAGTACGTAGCCTATACGCGGACAACATGGCAATAATTCTCCACTCCACAAAGTCGTGGGAATCCTTAAAGATAGGCTACTCTGAGCCCAAACATAAATACCCTCTCAGATTATCTCCAGAAATGGCGACTGAAACGCAGCGAAACCAAAACTGTGGCAGCAGCTTTCCATCTACAATTCTACATAACCGGGAAGCTGATCGTGAGCTGAATGTCCTGAACAACGGAAAATCACTGTTCTGCCCCAAACCAAAATACCAATACCTCAGGGTTACATTAGACAGAGTACGTACCGCCACTTGATGCCACAGCGCAAAAAACTCTCATTGTGCGCTGCGCTGCTCAAGCGCTTGGCAGACTCCAGCTAGAGAGCGAGGGCTGACTCTTTGCGTATAGCAGCCCTCGCTCCTGTATACTTCTCAGCAGAGTGGGCTACTGTGCATCTGTTTTGTGCCGCAGTGCTTACTGCCAAAGCATTGACACTGCTATCAACAGTGCCCTGCGCATAGTAACCGGGTGCCTGCGTCCGA
This sequence comes from Aplidium turbinatum, assembly GCF_918807975.1. Taxonomy (NCBI): domain Eukaryota; kingdom Metazoa; phylum Chordata; class Ascidiacea; order Aplousobranchia; family Polyclinidae; genus Aplidium; species Aplidium turbinatum. The sequence goes on along the minus strand of NC_137472.1, from coordinate 41,960,881 downwards.
CACCATTAGACAATCTTTCCATTCTTCATGGCATCCAAACCGCTGAGTTTTGTCGCAAAAAGTCACTTTGTCTCTCGGTCGACCGGCATTGGAGCCCAACCATCTTCTTCTTTCCAAGATCTCTGCTTCCCCAAAAGAGCACCCCCGTCGACTGAAATCAAGACACCCATTCAACTCTTAATCAACGAAGCTAATGGACAAAACATTTCTGCGGCTGATTGGGCGAATCAAAAATGGAACTCTCAGTGGAGGTCGACCACCATACTCGAATCGTTCATCTCCGACGTTGACACTCGTCCCACCTGCCTGATCCTGCAAAGACAGGCGTGGGTGCGCCTCAACCGTGTAAAAGGATAGACCCTCGACAGGAATCTCTTAAAAACGGGATGACTCACTTGTTTTTGCCCCGGACACTAGTAGGGTAGATTTTCAAAACCCTGCAAACTTGTTAATGTTTTTTTATATTAATGTTCTAAGAGGTCAATGCATAACGCTGATCCACTCTTTTTGATGTTTTGAGGGCAACTTAACCCACTTCGTCATACCAAATTTTAGAGATTATCACAAGTAGTCTATATTACCAATAAGCGTTAGCAAAGTGGGCTTCAAAAAGATATAATACGATTTGCAGAGATAGTGATGTAACAGTGAATGCGTGAAAGAGAAAGTTTCTTTAAATATCGGTAGGCCCCATTATAGCCTACTAACACTATACGATGTTGATTTGATAATGACGTTTCACACACCCAACCATTTTAGTGCAATAGGCCACATTTCTTTAATAAAAAATAGTAAGGAGGTGTGGATGCTGGACAGGGATGGATTCAGCCTCTAATTTTTGGGAGGGTGCTGCTGAAATCTATTTTCATTCAAGGAGGTCCATCAGTGTGGCTCTGTCAAAATGTGTCTCTGCTGTATTTGGCATACTGATAAGCATTCATGTTGTTAATACAGATGTTTTTGTTTAATATTAATAAAGACCTGAAAACAGAGAAAGTGTGCATGAAAAATCAAGTCTTAAAAACAAGCATGAATAAAAAACACGAATGATATAACAAAATTCAAGAACGTGATAAAATTTTGGGAAATATTCTAAAGTTTAAAAACATGAGCACAGCAGTACAACTGTACAAAACACATGATTATTTCCATTGGTACACATTCCATAATCTACACAGCATCAATTCGTTACATGCTGATATAAAATGCTATGATCTATCAAAATATAAAGTAATACTAGTAGATCTTACTACCATTAGTTTATTAAAATAATAACAGTTTAAATTTTTTTTTGGGGTGAGCACCCCCTTGGATCCATCCTTGATGCTGGATAGCCTGAACATAGTAATGCTGGGACATTTCCGAAAAGACACAAACAGTTATTGTATCTATTCACTGTTTTGTATCTCTTATAATAAAATTACAATCATGAAGGTTCATGACTTGCTTGTAAAAAAACAGACCACTACCGTACCGACCTCAAAGAATCACATTCATGATTCTTAAAATCGTGTGTGTTTTTTTACCCTACTAGTGTCCACTAAAACACCGAAAATTCTCAAGTGAGTCATCCCGTTCTTCAGAGATCCCTAACCCTCGACCCCAGAGGCTCACATGACGGCGACGAGTAGGTGAATGCTGTGCATAGAAAGATTTTTGTCCGTTTCTTTTGCTAAGCATAGTCTAATCATCTAATGACTTCAAAATAATCAACTTTAAGTTAGTTTTTTTTTTTTTAAATGTCGTTTCAAATCAAAGTGACATTCAACTTCCAAGCAAAATTGAAGTGTTAGCTACTACTATGATTATGTTGATTTCTGAAGGTGCTTTTGTGGTTATCTGCCAAACGTGCAAACTTGCCTACTTTTCTCCACGTTGCATCACAGTTGAAAGGCAAACAGTAAACAGAGAAGTTAAAAATAAGCTACTATTCTTTTAAGTCGTTTTGGTATGAAGCGATTAAGGTTTGTTCCAACAACCTAATGACAATCAAGGAGAAACATTAGGCCTATTGGTCTGTTACGGGATGCCACAAATTATTTTTTCTTCTGAAGGGTGCCGTAAGCTTAAAAAGATTGGGAACCACTGGATTGAGGACTGTGTGTTGTTAGGATTGAAAAGAAGCAGAATTGTTCAAAGAATCATTGAAAATTGGTACAATCAGGAAGGGATCTTTTAAATTTTTGATACATCGGATCAGGACTTGTAGGCTACTCGTCGGATCAGGACTGAATCAAAATCTTGGAAAATGTAGAACCGAACATATCTTCAATTTGGTGACATTCAAACCCTTTGAAGATGGGAAAATTTCAGGAATACGGAAAACTAAAGCTGACAACGAGATTTTCCCCCTCAAGTCAAGAGATAAACGCCTTTTTTGATTTTTTTTCCGAGAATACGATTCAATTCAATTCAATTTATTTTTCTTTGTCAGAATGCAAAAGAAATGATATTGGGAAAAAGAAATACGGTAACAAAACCAACAAAAGGAAAAGGTGGCAAAACCTTAATGGTTTAAGACGTGCATGAAAGGATCTAATATTGCGGTATATGCATCAATAAATATAGTTAAGCACGGCCACCAAACCTGATACTTTAAAATAAGTTGATGAATTAGTTGAGAATCAGTCGCCTCCTCGTTCCTGGAACAACTGGAGCGCCAATTCTTAAAGCAATGAGAACACGACTGAACCCAACAACATCACAAAAACAAACTAATATAGCCTACACAGTTACACACACATATTAAAATTACGTAAAGGACTATCAAAACAAAGACTATTTACAAATTTCATACAGAAATAAAGTGTTTGCAGCAACGATATTAAGTAGCCTATATATTGCAGAACAAATACATAATATGGCAGCTCATTATCAAGATAAAATAGTTAAAAAAGCTTTGTTTTTTTAAATTAATTTCCTGCGCATGTAAGAGCATAAGAAGCATGATGATATAGCAGCGTGTTTTTGGTATTTCTAATAAGAGTTGAATCATCTTTTATAGCGTCAATGAGGGATGGAGTGTTTTGGTATCGCTAATGAGAGGTGGAGATTCTTTGGTAGTGCCGATGAAGGATGTAGTGTCTGAGTTGTTTCAAGCATCTTTTCCAAACCAACCTAAATGATAATCTTACGAAAAGTCAAGCGATCCTCTGAACGAACATAATAGCTTATAATAATCAGGGAGTAGTTTGATGCAAGCTGGTAGTAACTTAGTGATATATTCTTATCTGGCAAATATTAAATTATGCAATATGGTATAGTAGCTTATTCATGGAAGAGTAAAGATAGTAATCATCATCCTTATCCAGTCGGGTGTAATATATGATAAGATATAGGCTACAGTTAATGTATAATATAGTAATATATGATATGTAGGATAAATTTACAAAAGTGGTAGCCTATTTGGAGAGGAGCGTTATAGGCTACCAGGATTTGGTGCAACAATCAATAATACAGTCAGATAATTAAATAGTTAGGCTACAGCATAGGTTGTTAGAGGTTAATTTTCAGAACGCAAGTGTTTTTTCAGGTTACTGCAAAATATTGAAAAGGTTTCAATTTCAGTGATGGTTTTCGGGAGATTGTTCCACACTTTAACTCCACTAAACTGAATGGATTGTTGAGGCAGTCTTTTGGAGAAGTAGGGGAGGAAAAAGTGATTGTTGCTTCTGGTTGATATTGAGTGCAAATTGTTATTAAGTTGAAATAAAGAATTGAAGCATTGGGGTAAGTGATTGTGTTTGAGTTTGAACATAAATTTTGCAGTTTTTATTGTGTAGCCTATAGTTCGTCAATTGTGAAGAAATTATGGGATTCAGAGTGATTTGATTCATGTTTTGCAATTATTTTTATAAATTTGTTGTTGCAAATCTTTTGAAGCTTATTTAAAACAGTTACATGACCATGCTTCCATACACTTATGCAATACCGGAGATTGCTTTCAATTAAGGAATGATAAAGGCAAATCAAATTGTTGGTGTTTAGGTAGGGCTTAACCTTGCAGATCACTCCAAAGTTTTTGCGAAGTTTTTGCAGTAAAGATAGCATGTGGGGTTTCCATGACAAGTCTTCGCTCAGCAGAATGCCCAGAAAACTAATAGTGTTGACACGTTCAATGGGTTGATTGCATTTGCATATAGACAGTGTGTAAGAGAGGTTTGAAAGTTTGAAATCGCTTTAAAAATAACCTCATGGAATCGCTTTGAAAAATTACCTCATCAATACGTAAAGATTTTGTAAATCATTGTATAAAGATCACGATCAGTTGCAGTCTATCTTTGGTGAAATAAAATTAAGTTTTGGGAAATTTGCGCGTAGGCTGTGAACAGAAAGAAAAAAATGTAAAGAAATTCTTCCGGTGGCGTCTGGTAACACTGTTTTGATAAATTGATTGTTCTGATTGATCAACGTAATGCCAATGATTGGTTTTGCCCCAAAGTCAGGACAAAAGTTCCGCTTCCGCTTTTGATGACTCTGGCGTTTTTTGTTGGTTGTGCCGTAGCCTACGCATTAACAAGAGAAATTTGCAACCAGTGGCATACGCAGGATTTTCTCAAGCCGGAGGCCATTCAAAATGAAAACAAATTACAAAATGTCCATTTGCTGATATTAAGCAGTAGGCTAAGTTAATAGGCTACTATATCATATTAGATTTAGCCTACTCAGCTTGCATTGACGGTATTTTTTTTAGTTTGCAGCAGCTTGGTTAGGCCGCTCATTTGGATAGATTTTGTACTAAAAAAAAAAACAATTTGAAATAACACTCTTATAGTCTTAAGGTCGTATATACTGTCGTAATGGTCCAAAAGTTACTATGGTCCAGAAGCTACCGTAACTTCCAGACTGCGTGTATGCACTATGTAGTCCAGAAGTTACTGCCAGACCAAAAGTGACCAAACGAACGTTGCCAGGTTTGATGATTGCTGCAGCTTCACCAAAAATAAGATGAAAGTTGAAACAAAACCAATTGTTGTGTTTAAAAAAAGGAATATTTGAAACAAGTGATCGTATAGAATGTTGGAAGTCTTCAATATAGACTTCAATAATACATCGTGCAAACTTTGAATTTAATTCAAGGCAGACTAGTTTGAGTTTGATGGCAGTCTCAGTGGCGTAGCCAAAGGGGGGTTTTGGGGGTTACAGCCCCCCCTTTGGCACGTGTGTGACATCACAATATTGAGAATAATGCTTTCAGTCTAAAAAAAGTTGCCTAATTTTAAACAAAATTGCATTAAAAGAGCAAGTTTTGCCAATACCCAACATCTCAGCCAGGAATTAGCAACAAGAAAACATAGAAACTTAGCTTTATTTCCAAAAAATGCCGAAGAAAACATGATCTTATCATTTTGCTATGCCACCAGACACCACCATTTTACAGGAATATTCGTAACCACATTTTTGTTGAAAATGCTCTCAGAATACACCAAATTCAAAGTAATTTTTCAAAATTTTCTGGGGGACGTCCCCCAGACCCCCCGTCGCTTGGCCGTCAAAACCCCCCCCTTTCAAAATTCCTGGCTACGCTACTGGGCAGTCTAAATTGCAAAATAAGCTTCTTGTCTGAGTTGTAGTTGATAAACGCAGTTTCACTATATTTTACATAGTTTTGCACTACTTATGCTACTGGCATTGTGCAAAATGTCAACTAGATTTTGGTATTTGTGCTGAAACATATGAGACAACCTTGTAACACTGGCACAAGTAAATTAAAAAAAAAATTATGTGAAAGGTAAAATTTTAGGTATTGGCTAAACTCGATCAAATACAGTAGGCCTAGGTATTATCGTGTGCGAAACTGCGAAAACAAGTACCGGTACTTAATACTTATCGAAAATGTATGAAAACATAACTCATTTAAATTTTTAAGAAGTCCTTTGAAAACAATACCGGTATGTCTGAAAAGTGCAAATCTTTATTTATTTTTTTAATTTTCTTTTTTAACCTAAATTTTTCTTACGGTATTGAAACCGTGCCAATTTTCTTTTAATTTAATTGCTTATTTCCGCCTCAAGCACGATATAACATAATAAGTTTTGTCCTTTCTACTTTTTTTAGAGGCAGTGGCTATTTGACCGGCTCTGGTCTTTCAATCTGAAACACTATTTGACTGGTCATGATGTCACTGTATAGGCACTTTTTTCTTTTTCTCTTTCAAAGCAAAAGACGAGAAAAGTGCCTATATAAGTTCTAAATTCGACAATATATTCAACTGATTTGGTGGCGCGTAGGATACGTCTTCGGCTGGTGTTCCAGTGGGAATGAGTTCGATACTACGCGGAAGCGTTCTTTTTTTTTTTAAATTTTTTACTAAATTTTGACTCGACGTGACTCAACCGTTAGGCTGCTGCATTTTTGTGGTCAATTTTAGTTTGAGTAGCCTACAGCCCAATTTTTTATGTCTTTTCAAATATGAGTAAAAAAGTTAGAGTTTTTTAATTTTCTGGAATTTGAGAATTTCTCTGGATAATTTTCCGTTCGTCATAAGAGGATGTGACCGTGTTTGCCAAACGACACATTACATGTTTACTTTTAGGCAGTGTTTTTAGCAAGCAATTTAGTTTGAAGTAAAATGCTTCTGGGTAGTTGATTAATTAAATCTTTATCTTCGGACTGGGAAAGCTTCTTGCAGAGCTTAATCCTGGCAGTTTCGCATACTTGTAGAGGCTTTGAATCACTGACGCAGGCCCGGTCACCGAGATTGGCAGAGTGAAGTTTCTGATTGTTGAAGTCTTGTTGCCGGAGAATCATTTCATCCATTAAATGCCGCTGAATGGAGAGCAGTCCTTAACGTGCGTTGCTCAAGCGCACACCCCGAGGGTCGAATCAGCGCCACTTGATCTTGAAGCTTCTTCGTTCCAGAAGTGACGCGCTAACCAACTGAGCCATAACTCATACCCTAGGACTAGGGGATACCAGCCCGAGAAACATTGTACATGCCGCTGATTCAGTTCAGTTGTTTTTTATTTCTGACCATCTTATCAAAAACAATACACGTCAACATAGCAAAGGTTGAGAAAAAGGTAGAAGCGACAAAACGCAAACGTTAAAAGTTAAATAAAACTATTGAATTTCTAACGTGTTGAGAGCTAAAATGTAATGCGTCGTTTGGCAAACATGGTCATTGGTCACATCCTCTTATGACAAACGGAAAATTATCCAGAGAAATTCTCAAATTCCAGAAAATTAAAAAACTCTAACTTTATCACTCATATATCACTCATATTTGAAAATCAATCATCAATCATTTTATTTTTCATCATTAACTCGTCCGGGACGAAAAAGATACTAACTACAAAAATCATACGCGCCGACTTCCGGGGGGCGGCGCCCCCTGTAAATTTATGGTTGAGGGGCAACAAAAATGGATATTACAAGTGGTGTTTCAAAGATAAAACTTTTCGCGAAATAGATTTAGATAATTTAAACGCACTTAAAGAACGTCGAAAGCAAAAAAACAGCCCACGTTGCTCTTGCCCGCAAAACAGCAGCTGATCGCATGGCTTTCTCATACGGTATGGAAATTTCAAAGTAAATGGTAGAGTAACTTGCGCTGCTGGAATAGTCACGTAACTATTCACTGCGATATTAAGTAAACCAGCTAAATTAGACGCGCTATTTTCAACGAGGTCTTCCCGCTAAGAGACAATTATGATTCAACAGAACGCATTGTTTTCTTCGCAATGTGTGAGAATTAAATCGAAAACCGATAAAAGAAAAGGTGTTTAATGGCTTTGGTCGCAGATATTGCCTGCATTAACGACGTCTCTTACCGCTATTATCACCTAGCTAACCTGACATCATTGTTTTATGCGGCCGCTAAGGTTTGACATCGACTTTAACGATCATAGAATGTTGCGTAATAAAAACGATTACAACCTACATGCAAAAATTAAAAAAAAATGATCTCTTAAAACAGCTCTTTCTGCTGTTTTGTCTCGTGAGCTTTGCATATTGCTCAACAAATGCATAAAGTTTAGAATTGACAAGAAATCATTAAATTTGAAAATTAAGTTTGAATCACTGCAAATAAACGTATTCAAAACTTTTACTTAGGCTGACAGCCCGACACGATTTCACACTCCGTAATCTACGTCGACAATGATTTTAAGTGCCTTCATTTTGAAAACTGCCGAGCTGGAGACAACAGCTTGTCCTGTGTTAGTTGAACCTGTCTTTTTGAGGTGAAAATCACTTGCGAACATCTCGACCTATACTCGAGTATATACGGTATTCGATAAAAGACTATAAAGACTTTCGACAAAAAACAGAAGAGAAAACACTTCGCCGTTGTTAACGCTTTGAATGCAAGTAATTAGAAAAACGAAGTTAATAAAACTGATGGTGGGTTTCCACTCTGCTTGCGATCATGATTTTTTGCGTTTTATTTCGATAACTTCACTGTCTTGATTGTTGTTATTCCCTCGCACGAAAAGGAAATGAATCGGCTTGTTTTCCAACTGCTCCAATTATGAGCTAACAATATCAAAATTTTTACGACTAGGTACTACGCTCTGCATGCGTAAAACTAATCGTTTCAAGCAGCGATTGTAATAAATTCGGTTTGCGACCTAGGTGTCAATATAAACAAGACACTAAGCTTAATCAAAGACTATTTTAATTGAGTAAAATTGCGTTATGGTTATGACGTCATCACCTTTCTCGCCCCCCAAGGTTTTTTAAAAAGTCGGCGCTTATGACAAAAATCGATATAAACCTACCAGCACGTTAACGAACAGGAAAAGGTGGCAAAACCTTGAAAGGTTTAAAATGTGCCTGAATGAAAAATTATGTAGTAGGCTATATATCAGTAGTTAGCACAGCCACAAAACCCAAAAAACAAATAGCAAAAAATAAAACAAAAACAGAGAGAATGACAGCCTAATGAAAAGTGTTGTGGATTGAATTTGCCAGTTTCAATATTGATGTGGATGAGCAGTCATAATAATAATAATAGGATGGAGAAAGAAAATCGGACATAAAAGAAACCCATCCTCAGGCAAAAGCTTATTTCAATGTGGCCCAGGAGAGCAGGTGTTGAGCTCTTTCTATGGTTAGACTGCACATCACACAGTAGCCTAAGACAATTGAGGTTTGATGTCCACTTTAAGTTATTGTTTCTTGTCCTGGTGGGTGATGGAATGGATGAGCTGGTAGATGATGGTATTGATGAAGCTCTCATCCCCTTTAAAAGATTGGGCTGTGGGCTATTCAAATTGATCACAAAAATGCAGCAGCCTAACGGTTGAGTCAAGTCGGGTCAAAATTTAGTTAAAAATTAAAAATTACGCTTCCGCATAGTATCGAACTCATTCCCTCTGGAACAACAGCCGGAGACGTATCCTACGCGCCCCCGAATCAGTTGAATATAATTATCGAATTTAGAACTTATAGAGACTTTTTTCTCGTCTTTTGCTTTAAAAGAGAAAAAGAAAAAAGTGCCTATATAGTGACGTCAGGGTTGGAAGTTGTTAGTCAAAAAGCAATGACTATTTGACTATTCGATAGTGCCTAAAAAAGCAATGACATTCCGCTATCGATACTTAAAAAAAGCAACGAATAGCAATTACTAAAAATTGACTGACCAAAAAAAGCCCAAAAACAAGCAACCCGCAAACTCAAAAAAAGGTACCAAAATTCGAAAAAAAAAACAATCCCAAACTTGCGGGAAAACCGCAAGGTTTGCAACACTGTCAACGGCTCTCACTGGCATGGTTTTTCTGAACTGTGTTGCCGAAAAATTTTCTTTAATCCTTTAAAGTTTGAAAACCGGAAGGGGACTAGGTCGGATAGTAATCCAAAAACCAATTTTTGTAAATTCGTTTTGACGACTATCGACTAAGTAAGTGAACAACAAAAAATGATTCAGCAGTTCTCCTAAATATCGATTTGTGAAAAACGAATAATGATTTTGTTGCTTGCATAAAAAAGCAATAAATAACGCGCATTCAATATTTATTTTTAAAAGGAATAGGTATAAGCATTTGATATTCAGAAAGCAACGAAAAGCGCTATCGAATAGTGACAACTAGTCGTTACTTCCAACCCTGAGTGACGTCATGACCGGTCAAATAGTATTTCAGATTCAAAGACCGGAGCCGGTCAAATAGCCGCTGCCTTTTTTAGACCTTTGGGATGTTGACATGTATTATTTTTGCTGTGATAGTCAGAAGTAAAAACAACTGAACTAGCAGTCACTTTATCAGCCATTATTTTGCAGTTTACAGTATGGTACTGTTAAGCTTAGTTACATAATGTGCAAAAAAGTTTCCACTGCATAACCTTCTACTAAAATGCAAGTTTTCTGAAACCAAGTTCGAAACACCATGCCGCCTTGCAGTAGCAGTAAACTTCTGGTCTGGTGCAGTGGAGTGTCTGCTCGACCAGAAGTAACAGGGCTGCCAGGCATGTCAGCCAAGAATACAAAACAAAAAATTTGGAGAAGTTAAATTAACTTGTTGCTCTCAAACTAATGCACATTTTTTTAGTTAAAATTAATCAATGTTTAAAATCACTGTAATTGTTTGAGGGATTAGAAATTTTAATATTAAAAAAAAATTGGCAACCCATTGTCTCTTCTGGACTACAGTAACTTCGGAACATTTTACATTAACGACATAGGCTGGTTGACTTACCTAAACAAATGAACCACATGTGTTAAGGGTACCTACATTCAGTGGCGTATGTAGAATTTTGTTACTGGGGAACAGGGGCATTCTTTCCATAAAAAACCTTCTAAAACGAGCTATTGTTTTCACTTTAATTTGAAAAGTAGTGGACTGGGTATTGGAGTGCAACTGCAATAAACATACCGCCACATTCGAAAAAAAAGTAGCACCACTACTGCAGCTGCTAATCCAAAAAAATGTATGGTGCTACTCTCTTCTGCACATTCCATTACACTGTCATTTCAACATCGTTATGAGAAACAACTTCTAGGTAAAACTTGATTCTTATATTCTAGTGTTTTCATTAAAAATCTCTTAAAACTTTTTTTTTACTTTAAATTTGAAAGTAGCAAAATTGAAGCAACTATAGCGCCTTACGTCACATTGGGAAAACAGTAACGTCGCTACTGCAGCTGCTACTCTTAACAAAAATGTAGCAATGCTAGGCTACCAAAAAAGTAGCGCCTCCTGCCCTCCTTACATATGTAGATATATGGTATACTTATTTTCAGATCATACAATAAATATACATTTTATATGCTGTATAAGCAGACTGAATTTTTAGTGTTGATTGTTTTTTTGCAACACTAAGTGATGGCAGATTTTGAGGATATGGATAAATACACTGTGTATGTGGGTAATTTAGACCCAGAAGTTACAGAAGAAATACTGTTTGAACTCTTCCTTCAAGCTGGTCCACTGAAAAGTGTAAAAATTCCAATTGATCGCTGTTCTGGATTTCAAAAAAGATTTGGTTTTGTTACTTTTAACCATCAAGTATCAGTAAATTATGCAATCAAACTAATGAATGGAATCAAACTGTACGATCAACAATTGATATTGAATGTGAAACATAAAACTACAGGAAATCAAGTTGTTAATCACCCTACTGACACTCAGATACAAGTTAGGCCACTGATGCCTTTGTTTCCACCACCACATTTTCTACGAATGCCTTTGCCCACCATGAATGTGTTTCCGCCATATTTCGTCAATACTGGTGTTCCGCCTCCTCCATTGCCTTTTCCTCCACAAGTGTTTCAGGTATCGGCACCACGAGAGTTAAATGATCGCGGCAATGATTTGCAACCAATGAATAAATCTTCAGACAGCAGATTTAGTGATTTGCCTTGTAACAGTGGACAACATCCAAAAAAGCAAAGTGATTTTTTAAAACCTTTTTTTGACCCAAACAGGAGTCATCCGAATCATTCACTTCAATCTTCTAATCATTCAGATGAACAAAATCGAAGTACATTTGCTGTCGATAATAGAGATGAGGTCCCAATAAAGTTTAAGCAACAGAAATACAACAAGTGCGTTGAAAACCATGGACAAAGAAGTTCTCATCATAATCAGCATGCAGCTGTACAGGATCACCAACAACATGATAGGCGCAAAAATGTTGATTATCAAAGACGACATGTACCACAAAGGCGACATACGCCACCAACTCGACGCCATAGTAGACGTAATACTTCGCCTTGTCACAAACGATCTGCAAGTCCTGCGCATCGTAGAAGACATAAAGTTACATCAAATGATACAAGAAAAGTTATTTTAAGAAGTGACCATCGTAGAAAACCATATCATGGCAGAGAGCGTCCAGAACGAAGAAAATAAACTTGCATTTGTTTTTTGTGTTTATTAAAGCAGAAGTGCCTAAAATCACTTGAGCAGTTTTATGCCCTTTTCGGCCTTTTGGCTTCATTGAAAACCTTAAATGGCTCAACTTGGAACAGCCAATTTGGAGATATCCTGCTTTAGAGAAGCCTTTTTTGGACAAAAGCCTACCCATTCAGTGTGACTGAACATGCTGTCAAAGAGCAGTTCACAGTCCATGATTTAAATGCAATTGTTTGTATGGAGGTTAAAATTCTCTAAAATCTCATGGCAGCATCTGTTTATTTAAAGGAATTATAATAGTTTATCACTCTTGTGAATAATCTCTAAGACCTAATCCCATTAACTGTCAAACAACATTTCATGAAATGTAATTGTCTCTATGAAAAAAACATCCAAAGCCCACAGTGGCATCTGTTCAAATGTTTAGAAATTTTAGGGATTATTCAAAAGAGTGATGCATTCTAACAAATTCTGTGCAAGTTAAAACCTAGTTGTATAGAAACAACAGTTTCAAGTAAATGTGAAGTGTAGCATTTTGCACCTTTATAAACTAGCTTTTTGCCTTGTAATTAAGACAATAACAATGTAAGGCACAGATGGCACTGGAATTATACTAATTAATCAACGCCATGTATAAAATAAACAATTAGAGATGGTTCAAGTGACTAGGGCTGTGGGAAGGTTGGCTATTGGCTGTTACTGTATTAGGTGAATTGAATGAGAAGTGCTTACCTAAAAGATCCTTACAAATTTTCTAAATGAACAAAAGTCGTCGCAGGATTTTCAAGAATGTCTACACCGAATCGGTCATCTCCAAAAAAAGGGCATCACCGAATTGTCACAGACCTTCAAACACTGAAAAAGGTCCATATGTAGAAGAGATAGCTGTGCAATGTGAAAAGCACTTTGAAAAGTTGGTATAAACTAATTCATTTGTGCTATTATGTTGGCCTGCTGCCCAGACAGCAAATTAATTGTTTATTACAACTCAATGTAAAAAACGATGATTAGCTGTGTGGGTGATCAGTGATCACTGTATATATATTTTTTATGATGAATTGTATTGATATTTCAAATGTGAACCCTAAAGTGTGGCATGAGTTGATTTAATTGTCTTTTATGTTTTGTGTGAAGATGCTTTAAAAGTGTCAACTTTCAGTAATGGATACATGTACACTAGTGTATTCTTTTCTAGTGAGCATCTGGATTTCATTTTTTATCAAAGTGCTATGTAAAATCCATGCTTCTATTTTTAACTTTCTGATTATGTCTTCTCACTCACTTACCATGATAAATTTTCAGAGTTTTCCATGCTATAGCATGCACTTCACGAAACCGATTAACTAACAACTGTGAATATCATCTTCTGTATATTTATTGTACTGTACTCTAGAAAAAAAATGATTGTGATTTGAAATAGTTAATGTCAGTCTGGCTTTTGATGGGATTGCTGTTGGCTGCAAGGTTTTTGCTCATCTAGTGCATTTATAAAAAATTGTTCTAAATTATAAAAAGGAATTTTTTTTGGTTCAGCTGGAAGTGGATGCACAGTTGCACACATGGAATGGCTTTGTGGGCAAGCCTTTAAAATTTGCTATCGCTACAATACATCCGTTTTTTAAAACAAAATGTGCAGAATGGAAATGTTATTTTTGAAGTAGGATAAAAACTGCTGAAACTATTTTGAAGTTTCCCACTTCACTCTGTTCTTTTCTTCATGATACTGGCAGGCCTCGAAATTCACGGCGGACATGTCCGCCGTCACAGCATGTGATGTCCGCGGGAAGTACCATCTAGATCGGTCATATTTGTCAGCACGAACGTCGAACAATTGTTGCGAGAATATAATTTCCGGTGCATCTAGAAAATGTGAATACTGTATCTCCTAATTCCATTCAAGAAACAAAACTATACATTTTTACGTTGCTTCAACGATTGCTGTCATTGAAACAGCGTAACAAAGGCGAATTCTTACCTTAGAATCGATGGGAATAACGGTACTTCTACACTAATCACGCGCAACGTTAGTTCAAGTCTTATGTCACAATGTCTGGCTTTGATCGAGTAATATTGATAACGCAAGGTTGGTTACAAAATTAGATTCTACGAGTAGGCTATATTACAGCAAGATGCAGTAAAATTTGTTAAGTTTTGGTATTACAGTAAGAAAGAAAACGCCCAGGAAAAATTCACTTTCGCTCAAAAGACACGCAAAAATAAACCTATAGAAAAAAGCCCAATGAAACTTTGCACAGCAGAAAATACTGGCGTTAGTGTAGAAGTTTTCCGACTCGAGCTCAGAGCATTGTGACGCAAGAAGCCACACGACCTCGTTCGGCGGAAGCTAATCAGATATGCGGCGTATTAAGCATCTACACGGCGCTTTGACTCTTCAAGCGCACGTCATTGGTCTGATGAAAGCCTTTCAGAGTGACTTCCCTGAAATTTACAAAGCCTTATAAACAGTAGCTATAGTTTTCGAATGGCGAAGAATTATCAAGATAAAGTGATTAAACATGACGATTGACATTAAAACTGGTGTGTCCGCCGTGAAACTTAATTTGTCTGCCGAGATAGCTGCTCAAACCGGACACGTTTGTCCGCCGTGAACAAAAACGAGTTTCGAGGCCTGTACTGTGTTCTTGAGTGGGACAGTCTGGATTTATATATGAATCCAGAGTTAGTACCATTATAAAAAGTATTGCAGTGATTTTTATATAATAACATAGGAAACTTTTAAAGGTTTTAGGTGTGCTGATTTAATGTCCAAATGCAGCAAAAGCAGGACTTACTTACAAGCTTCTCGCTTGTAAAAAAGAGAAGAAAGTATACGAGGCCCCATCATTTTTTTACAAAAGAGTGTTGGTGAAAATAAATCAAGTTGCTTAATTTTTGTTGGTTTCAATGTAAGAAGGGCATACAGATTGATCGGTTTTGGAAACGTTAAATAATCTGCATTTTGCAATTTATGAAAATAAAATAGAACAATAATTTATACCAGAGAAGTGTAATTGATATGGCTGAGATGCTATAGTCCCAGAAGTTTTTGTCTAGGTAAACTTAGTTTATGCACTGGGACTGCTTCTTCATTGGGTCTGTCTAGCCATGAGCCGCTGAACTGACAACTGCTTCTATAATAATTATGTTTGTGCTTCGCTTATGAAGCACTGAAAATAATGTGAGTTGTATTGTTTTAGGATTTGTCTTTTTATTACACTCACCAGTAGCTTGGCTTTCAGTATTTGCTGATGTCTTTAGATTTTACAAAGCTTTACTATTCGTTTATGAATTGTACTGTACTTTATCCACCTTGTTGAACAAAAAATTGTTCAACCCAAAGACATATTAATGGTTAGCATGCCTCTACTATTTTATTTATTGATATGCCATAACAATAACTAAGGTTGATTTAACAACGCATATTTTTTTAAGTAAAAGCAAATGCAAATCACTAGTCACTGACATATATCGGAATGGCCTGTTTCGGCGAGTCCGATTCGGCGAGTGTCCTATTCGGCGAGTTCCCTATTCGGCAATTTTTTGAAATTTTTTTTAAATTATCGGGTACCGTAGCCTAATTATCATTGCTGTTTTAGGGTTAGGGGTAAGGTGTTAGGATTGGAGTTAGGGTTAGGGTTGGGGTTAGAGGTTGGGGTCTTATATTAACGTTTAGCGTTGTTAAAACGATGTAAAAGCGGCAATGATAATTAGGCTACGGTACCCGATAATTAAAAAAAAAAAATTAAAAAAATCGCCGAATAGGGCACTCGCCGAATCGGACTAGCCGAATTGGACTCGCCGAATAGTAGCAGACCTGACATATATATATAGGCTACAACACTTATTTATTGCTCTCAACTTTGAATTTTCACAGAACATGCAATACCTGAAATTAAACTATATGCAACAGTTATTTTTCTATTGTTGGTATTGTGACCATGCTGACTCATTGTCTAATTTAATTATTCTAACTTGATTTCGAGGGCTATACAACACATATTAAGGTTTGTGTTTTGTCTCTTCTTCATTTTTCTATAGACCTCTGCTGTGTTTGGTACCGTATGTATTCTTTTGTTTTGATGCCAGAATAGAAAAGAAGCTGAACTAGTCATCGTTTACCAGTCAGTTCAACTTTAGCTCACTGTGAATCTGACTCAATGATCTGATTTTTTATTGCTACAACTTCTGGCAAGGATTCAAGTTTAAAAATTTTTTAATTGCAGTGCCTGTTGTTTTTGTTTGTTTAATATGCCTTGTGTCCCCTATTTTGTGTTCATGTTAAACATTTACAAAAATTTACTTATAATTTTTTTTTATTCCTAGATTAAATAGCTTCTGTATTTCTTATTATTTTTTCCAAAGTTTGTGTATTCAATTTCATAACTTTTTGATTATAGCTTTTTCATTTGGATTTTTAATTATTGTGCAATTTTATAGAATAAAAGCAGGTCATCTCAATCTTGTGTTAATACAACTTCCAGATTTTTCTTGTAATGGAAGAGATAGATTTTAGGCATAGGTACTTGGAAGGTGGGAAAATTTGAGGTGGAAATATAATTTTATGTATATTTTCAGGTGTGTCCCATTTACGTGATGTATAGATTAGCATAGTATACATATACTATAACTGTTGCTTAAATGGAAAGAAAGCACCGTGTGCAACTGCAGGTTTGTTTTGTTAAAATTTCTATTCTTAGATGAATTATTTGCTCATGGTTTTTACACCTCTGCTCTGAGTCTAGTCTAGGTCCCTAATGCACTTGTAATTCCATTAATCACGATATTTAACTGCTTAAAATGTTTCATCAGTTGTAATAAGTCGGCTGCATAGCCGAGTGGTGAGAGCGCAGGAACGGCAATCGAAAGGGCGCCGGTTCGACACCGCTCAAGAGCATGCGGCTGTGTCTTTGGCAGGACACTTAAAGGCATGCCTGAAGGTGGACATGAAGTTTGGCTTCCTTGCCTTCCCGTCCACTTAATCTAAAACTTCAACCACCGGGTGTAAGCCTGGATACGACAAAAAAAAATCAGTTGTAATAGGGAAATGTTGTTAGTGTTAAAGAAGTTCAGGCATTGTCTTTTTTTAAACTTATTTTCCTGCTATTTTTCCACAAAATATGATGTTTAAGTTTTTCGCTTTCCATAATTATTGTGCTTGAAGAATTCTAATTTTCTTTTATTAAATGCTTTGCAAAAGATTTTTAAATAATGAACAAACAAAACAAAGTAACATTAGCGGAATTAACATGTTTTATTACAAAGAGATATAACGTAATTGAAAAACCAACTCAGACGTTTTCGACAGGTAGCCTACGTGTGTCCTCATCAGGAATTACTTAACTCTGATTAATTATTTCCTGATGACGCGGATCTTTTAAGCGGCGGATTAAGCTAACAGATTGTTTAGTTAACCGAGAATAAGTTTGTGCAAAGTTCATCTGTGGATTGGCGATTCAAACCAGTGAATTATTGTTGAGCATAAGGGGCAAAACAGTTCACGATTTAAACTTCTTAATCGGTCAATTTGCTTGATTTGTGAATGATCCACTGTCGGTGCATTCAACCCTTAGTCCTACAATCATGCTAAAGCTGCATTTGTATCGAAGTATTGTTTTTAGATCAGCTAATATGTAGATTTCTTTGGTATTAAGAAACCCGGTTTTCAAACTTTTTTGGACTACAGTAAAGAATTTCTTAATCTACTGCGGCAAAGTATCTCACCACCAGAGTTGGATAAATTACACAGTTTTCATTTCAAATACATTATTCTAAAATTTTTAAATTACAATTACTTACAAATGTAATAAAATCATTGATGTCCCGATCGAACGACAGTGGAAGAAGCCATACTCGAGTTTCACCATTGTTTGGGATCATCAGTGGTGCATATCCTTGTTTTTTGAGCGGGAATCGAACTTCCAACTTGATGGGAGTTGTGGGCGTTTCCGACTTGATTGGGAATCGAACCTCCGTAGAGATTGTCCCACGGTGTCCAGTATGCCGCTTTTAACCAAGTCGTTATTCCCATCAAATTAGATGTTTGATTCTTCCTCAAGACACATGGGTGGGTATGCACCACTGATGATCCCAAACAAGGTTAAAATTCGAGTATGGCATATTCCCTTTTTGTTCGATCGAGACATTAATGATTTTACAAATCTCCACATCCCCTTAAATGTAAACCCATTTCAATTACAAAAATTAAATTTGTCAATATTTATGTTCATCCATGATTTTTTACTGTTTGATTTTATCAAAAACAAGTAGAATTGCATTTGATAAAGATTAGTTTGCAATGTAGAAGTCCTTTTTGAACCCCAACTAGCCGTTCAACAAAAGTTTTGATATCATGCGTGCACCTTACTAGGCTGATTGTAATTTGGCCCAAAAAATTTGGAATTACAATATATGCACATCAACAAAAATTTCAATTATGATTGCAATTACATGAAAATGTGTAATTAATATGGCTCGCAAAAGTCAATAAAGTCAAAATTTTTTAAGGACCTTGTCTATCTACGAATCAAAGAAGAAAGTTGTTTTCAGCACCTAAGGAGACTGTTTCTAAGAATTTTATAGGTCAAAATAAAGTCAAAATTGACAATAAAGTCAAAATTTGCAATAAGGTCAAAATTTGTCAAATTATGGCTTTTGACAAACTTTTGTTTCTTGAGAGTAATTTTAGTCAAAATCCTCGTAGAAGCATTGTAAATCAGGAACTGCGACACAATTAAGCCATATTAACCCATAAAAGCAGGAAATATGTCACAATGCCCACGGATCAGCAGTATATAACCTTTGTATCGCAAATTGTCCATTGTTTATTCATTGTTACGTATTTAAATAATTTTTATAAAACACTCCTTTTTCACAAACATGGTCTTTTCGAAGATCAACAGTTTGGATTTTAGAAATAGCCTACTGACATTCTGTAATACAAAAATGCCCAAGCAAGCTAAATCGTCTTCTGATAAAGTTGGACAGATTTGTGGAGATTTTCCTGTCAAAAAACACTACGCATTTTTTATAATCCATAAAACACCTTGACTTTTCGACAAAATATTATGTTTGAGTAACTGATACAGTCTTCGAAATCAACGTCGGCAATCTGCGATTGCCGACGCAGATGCATGAATGGCGCATTAGCGTCGGCAATAAAAATGCCGAAGCCACACAAGCGCTTGTAAGGACCACAAGATTACAGAAAAAACTAATTTTCTAAGATTACACCAGAGTAGGATGTTGATTCAATCTTGCTATTGCTGGATGTTTTATTTGGGTTACTTCCTACTTCGCTGGCGCTTAGACACGTGCCCAGCTAGGAGAATTGAATCTTTTATAGAAATATCAACCTATTTGCATTGATTTAACGAATTTAAGCATCCACTTCTTCTTGCTCCTCGCTTTCCGTTATCTCGTCCAGCTGATACAGCATCTGATGATACCGATTCTGACTAGTTCTTCATCAAACAGACTTTGTGTCGCTCGCAGTGTCCCAATTGTGCCGAAATTATGTTAGCTTATAATATGTCAATCGAAGCAATCTTCTCGTAGGGAGCTGCTAATATGTTACTGGTATCTGGTTGAGCATTTAACGTTACTTTATGATAATTCAACGTCGCTGGATGTCGAATTAATGTAAAACAAACAGGGTTGATCTCTAAGTGGTCAAAACTGGTTTTGACCACTAAGCGGTTTAAACCTGGTTTTAACCGGTCAAAACTGGTCAAAACCCAGAAAAATATTTTTATGTAGTGAATGGTCGGCTACCTGGGCTATTTAGGAAATATAAAAGTAGTTGTGGGTTGTGACCATTTTGATATGCAGGCCTCGAAATAGCTGGCGGCTATGGCCGCCTGAACTTTCATTAATGGCCGCCAATACCGACCTGTCAGGCAAAATTTGATGGCAAATGTTTTTCATAAAAAAAAAATTTGTTGGAATAAACTCTTGTACTTCAGTTGGCTGTGCAAATTGTCCATCGTTCTACCAAGCATTTTTTGGTTCATCAGAAACTTATTTTTAGAAGTTGAATTTTCTCAATAATTAAAATACCCGTATTTTACGGACCATGAGGCGCAATTTAAATTCTTTTTTTTCCTCATAAATTGATTGTGCACCTTATAAGCCGGTGCGCCTAATGTATGGATCAAGTAGTGCTTTATTGCCTACACTCAAAACCAGTACCGATATTATTATTATATAAATAAACCACCGTCTTACACAATAAACTACGGTAAAAGCAACTAGCAAATGTGATATTCACTAGGCCCATTTTTTCTTTTGCTCATTGTACTATTGTCACTTGCTTACATTTATTAGGCATTTTTGTTTAATGAGCTTTATACGGTAACCCATACTCCTTAAAATACTTTGCGTTCTATAGCCGGTGCGCCTTATGTCTGAACAAACAACTAATCAAAGCAATTTATTGACAGTGCGCCTTATAATCGGATGTGCTTCATGGTCCGCAACATAAGGTAACCAACTGATTGAAATATCAAAAATAAACAGAGAAATTGAATATTTTTTGTTCCAAATCCAGCATTTAGGTTATTGTTGATCAAAACAAAATATAGTTGAACATCATTACTAAACATGGAGGGTAATATTTTTAATTCAATTGAAAAGCAACTTGATTCATACACTAAAGGGGTTTTGACCAGTAATAGGTGGTCAAAACTGCCCGGTTTAAACCAGGTTTTAACCGGGCGGTTTAAACCGATCAACTCTGGAAACAAACGTAAATTTCTTGTTGTGCATTGTAGTTACGCTACGCAATATACCCCGCCTTAAAAATTAAATCGATTTGTGCTGACTCGCATGTTGAATCAACCAAAATTAACTTACTCCCCCCCCCCGCCCCCGTGAGTTATTTAACGTGAATTATTACCGTAACAGCGTGGGTATCGCGTTGCTCGCTTTATTGCTACTTTTGGTATTATTACATCACAAGAAATCAAACAATGCGGTCGTGATAGACTACTCTAGTATATTTATCGCTTCTCGTTTGACATGTTTTGGTGCAATCTTTTCTTAATAAATGTTCACAGCAATTGCCAAGGCAATTTCAACTTTTGCCGTTTGGCCTCGGTAACGTTTTTGCCGAAGTAAAATTATGCTAATTTTGAAGACTGTAGTATCAATTCAAGGAAGAACTGTGCCCTTTACAAATAAGCAATTTTGTTAGGTCAAAATAAAGTCAAAAATTGATCAAAATAAAGTCAAAAAAATTTGTTTTTAGGTCAAAATAAAAATGGCCCTAGTAATTAATTACATTCAATTGCAATTAATACCAACTCTACTCACCACCAGGGCTGTATAGTCGGAGGGATTTTAACATGTTTAAGTCGGCTAGTCATAAACCGAGTATTCGGAGTCGTATATTTTTCACTCCACGTCACAGCTCTGCTCACTTCGTCATTGATTTTTTCGAAATATTGTTTTTCACCAACTTTTTAATCGAAACTGCTACGTTGAACAAACTATCTGTGATAGAAAAAAGTTAATTGTATTTTGATCAAGGTTTGCCAAAAAATTCATTTACTTCTAAGCTACTACATTGTGAATAATGGTGATGGGAACTCGACTTCGAAAATTCGCTACTTTTTTAGGTTAACTATTACAAGACTTTCACTGCTGTCTCTTCAAAGTCTGGTTCGTCGACAAAGATCTGGTAGAATCAAAAACGTGAATGATTACTTATGATTATGATGTGTCATGTGATATTGTGAGAAGTTATTCGAAACATTTTATAACGCAGATAAATAATGAGAATTGGAAGAGGTCGGCAGATCAAGCGGTTAACACAGTTAAATTGTCGGTAATTTAAGGTAAACACGAAAGCAAATGCTCCCTTCTAAACAAATTTGACACTTCGTAACTTTGCTCTACGACTGCAACATTCAAATCACTAGACTTTCGCGGCACACTTGCTGGCACACAGTTTGAGGAACTGATTTTTTGATTTGCTGGAATTTAACCTTACTCAAATAGAATATAGAGAAACAAAACGAAGCAATTTCAACGGGTTTAACATGATGTATTACATACACAAATATAACATAATTAAAAATAAACTCTAACGTTTTCGACACATACGTGTGTCCTCATCAGGAATTACATATCTGCAATATATTTGGTCTCCACCCCACTTCCAAATAGAATATAGTTTACAACTTAATGACGTTGAAACATTATTTCAGTTTTGAAATTGGACAAATGACGACTGATCTGTGTCTTATTGTTAATCAGCGTTACGGCAAACTGTGATTGGAAATACCTTGTCTTTTGTAGATGAGAAGTTAAACCTCTACTCTACGGTTATATTAATGCAATGTAACTTGTAAGTCATAAACTGTGCCGGACGCAAGTTGGCAATTATGTTTATACAAATCACCAAATGCATTTAGAAATAGAACTCACCGAGTGTTCATAATAGAACCTATCAAATTTTTGATAAATTTAATACTGGCAACAGAGATTACACATCTGGGACCAAATAGGTCACCACAAGGAAAGTGTTTTCAAGAATATCAGTAAAGCAAATAATTTTTTTTTCGTCTTTTAATGCTAGTGCCTCTAACTGAAATTTTACTAAAATGTCTATCATTTTTTGACTGTAGCAAATAAGCAAAATATGTTACTCATTATTTTTGATCACGTAGCCTTCGCATTTTGTCACTTTTATTTTTTTTATTCTTGCTATTTTACGTAGTTTATTCTTTTGACTTTAAGGGATTTTTTGAAGTTGGATGGAAAGCCCGGTCAGGGTCACTTCGTTCAATGTTGCTATACCATGGATCCTGATTTTGTTTAACTGTTGTATTGGTCAGAAATAACGTCAGACGGCAATAAAAGTTTCTGCTTGAGGTGGAAATCTTAGTGTCTTGGTTGTTCTTGCGGCAACTTTGAGTTTCGTTTTTCAAACTGAAATAACCTTGGATTATTTTTGTAGATCATTGATGTTGATAACTAACTGCCGGTACTTAAATTCACTTAGTTATTTCTATGCAAATTAGAATGGATTCTTATGAAAAAGCAGAAAAGATGGCTGGAGATTTCGGCCTATATCAGATACAAACCATGATAGCATTGTACTGCACCACCTTCTTCGCTGGTGGACTGATAATGCTCTGCAGTGTGTTCGTTGTCTATACACCGCCACATCATTGTCTGGTGCAAACCTTACATGAAAGAAATATTTCACAATATGAAGAGCTTCCCGTTGTATCAGACAGGTAAACTTTCCAATCGAATATGCTGATTTTGTTCATAGGCTACTTGCGTATTATGTTGGGCTTTGGCACTACGTAGTAGTAGCCTAATTCTGCTTCGAAGGCCGTTACAAACATTTTAAATGCTAAGCAACCACGAGAAAATGGGTCTTGTGTTTATCACACCAACGTGCAGCTAAAGATGCATGACTGCAAGCCTGAACAGTGTTGAACGTATTTGTCTCACCATTATTTTTATCGATCACATCATAAAAAAACATAATAGGGTAATGAAAATCATAAAATTAGATTTGTAAGCCACCGCAAAATCAGCGCTGTTTTGTCTGTTCTTAGTAGCCTTCTCTTCTACAGTAAGAAGTTAAGTAATGCTTTATATGAAATCACCTGCAGAACAAACTTTAACAAAACAAACGAAGATGCTGAAGAGCTCATGCGTGTCATTCCTGTTGAAGAAAGTTTGGATGGAAAGCTTGCGTGGAGTCAATGTCTTCTTTACAGAAACGAATCTATTGTCGGTAAGAATGTTCATATTACATCTCAAGCCTTTTCGTGTCCAATCTATATGTAATCGCACTTTCAAACAAAGCTCTGATTGCACTGGATTTTCGTATTATACCAACGGACACAAAACATTTCATAAAGTTTGCTTCCAATTTAACTAATGTACTTTGAGTAAGTTCAACTACTGTATCCAGAATTATGCAAGTTTTCTTGCTGAGCAGTGCTATCATGTTATGTTTTAAAATTTATATCACCTTGGAAGCAACAATTGTGTTTGTTGGTCGCAAAATTGACGCTTCCGGAAATATTTTGCTGTACAAAATGTTCATTGAAGTTTTTTCGTTTTTTGCTTTTATAGGAAACAACGCAACATCAGGAAACAGTTCTTTAGTTAGCTGCAATGAAGGGTGGATATATTACACTTCTCCTGGCACTGTATCTGCTGTAATGGAGGTATTTTGTTTGGTTAAAGTGAAGCTTTTAATATTATATATAATATTGTGTTTATCGTCACAAACTTTATGTTTGCTTTGCAGTAAAATGTGTTCCATTTTAATTTATATTTTCTGCTACGCAAGTAAATCGGTGACGATTTTGTTTATTGTTTACACTAATTCCAAGAGCGAGACTTCTACCACTAATTTTGAAAGAGAGGAACTAAAGTTGCCGGTTTACAGTCAATGATCATAATGCATCGTTTGTGAACACTGTCAATTTGTGTCTGTCAATGTCAGTCTGTCAATTCGTCTTGTAATGTTTTGCGCACCATGTGCTGTGACTGTAGTTGCGTAACGCAGTGTTTTTTAACCTTTATTGAGCCACGGAACGCTTTTTGCATTGAAATTATCTTGCGGAACACCAAACCAAATTTTATAATGATACAATAAAATAAACAACACTACGACATTTTATTCATTTTCAGTTTTTCTACCACAGACACATACAACCAAGCAACCACACGGTATTTAACATAATCCATTAAAATTGAACATAAACTATAAACTACAAACGTTTTTGGCCATACACACGTTAGCCCTTATCAAGTAACAAAAAAATAACTGCTTATCATATCTACAATGAAAATGAATAACTGATCTAAACACTGAATTGAAAAACGAAATGCATAAAATGAAACGGCCGAGCAAAGGAGAAAGGCACATCACACGGCGTTTAAATTACGCGAGGCAAAGACGCATCATATGACGCATCAAGAAAAGACGTTTATGTTAAATGCCGTGTGGTTGCTTGGTTGTATATGTCTGTGGTTGAAGAAAGTAACCTCTTTACCAAAATTGTATTATATTCAGTTTTTCTGAGTGCGATATCTGGGTCTATTTGGATGAGCACAAAGTTGATATTCTTGCACGAATTACAGAAAGATAACAGCAAAGCTCTTGTGATTTTGTTTTTCTATCTGTGTTCCATGGAACACTAGTCAAACTAATAAATTTCTTGCGGAACACCGGTTGAAAATCACTGGCGTAACGTTTAGCGAATTGCCCTAGAAGACGTATAGCGACTCTGACATGCTCAGTGTTTTTTTTTAAGGTGTTTTGGGGAACTGAAACGGTCCCCCAAATTTCTCCAGCGCTTTCCCAAAATTTGGACTTGCAACTACAGTAGAAAAGTAATGGTTGTTTCTCGCTATGTCTTAAGCAGGGTCTGCTACTATTCGGCGAGTCCAATTTGGCGAGTCCAATTCGGCTAGCCCGATTCGGCTAGTCCAATTCGGCTAGTCCGATTCGGAGATTGTCCTATTCGGCGAGGGCCCTTTTCGGCGAGTTCCCTATTCGGCGATTTTTCGAATTTTTTTTTTTAAATTATCGGGTACCGTAGCCTAATTACATTGCCGCTTTTACATCGTTTTAACGTTGCTAAACGTTCAAATAACCCCTTAACTCCCTAACCCTGTACCCCCTATCTCTTAACCCCCTGACCCTTAACCCCCTAACCCTTAACCCCCTAACCCTTAACCCCCTAACCCTTAACACCCTAACCCTTAACCCCCTAACTCCAACCCTAACCTCTAACCCCAACCCCTAACCCTAAAACGGCAATGATAACACTGGTCTACACAAAATTTCAGGTTTGGGTTTTGACAACTGATTTTAGCTAATTTTGGGGCGCTGAATCCGAAAATGAACTCAGATTTTCTCTATCACATCACGTTTTTGAGATATGAAATATCCCTAATTTTTGAAAAAAATCAATTTTTGCCCCCCCTCTGTTGTCAAAACAAGGAATTCTGATGCAATAAACACTGTTTTACCTGCAATAATCTAGCTTTGATGAACAAACAAGCATTCTATATTATATTCACACAAATTTGCGTTGTCTTTATTAAAATTTCATGCCTTGGAATAAAAAATAGGCATGCAAAAGAGCAACCATAATAACATCAAACGCTACATTATGCTGACGAACATGTCGATAGGACAGTGACAAGGTATTTTCTGAATTATAGCCTACAGTTCACACAATATGCACATAGACATTCCTATGGAGTGCAGAAATTCTGAAGACACACACAGAAATAGCAAAGTGCCAAAATAAAGATTGACTCAAAGGGACTTGGGCAGGGCGAGTTCAGAAACAGTCAAAAAAAGAGCTTTTATAAATATGAACTCTTCACTTATAAGCTTAAAAAGGCTCTTTTGAGGGACTTTCTTTTATGAGCAGCATCTGGAATTTCTCTTTTAAAACTACAACAATAGTCGGCCATCATGACAATCCCACCGACCTTGATAACGTTCTTGCATAATTTTAATATCCTGGTGGAAACGTTCACCCTGTTCTTCACTAACTTTCTCAAGGTTTTCTGAAAACTCATCCGCATGGCTTTTCAAATAGTGAACCTTGATGCTCATCCTGCATCCCAAATCTTCAAAACTAAGCAGTAGCTCCCTTAAAAGATCTTTATAATTTTCTGCTGTTCTGTTTCCCAAAAAATTTCTCACAACAGCACCGAAAGCATTCCAAGCTCTAGCCTCGAATGGCAACATTGATTTTACAAAATTTTCATCCTTTAACAATTGCCTGATCTGTGGTCCATTGAAAATCCCAGCTCTTTTTTTCTCTTCACTGAGACCAGTAAAAGCATAACATATGTACTTAAAACACTCTCCTTCATGATCCAAAGCTTTTACATATTGTTTCATGAGACCAAATTTGATGTGAAGAGGAGGCAAGAGGATCTTTTTGATATCAACTAACTGATCACGTATGATATTTTCGTCTCCAGGTGTCAAGGTGAGCCTTGGAGGCCACTCTTCTTTGTTCCAGTGCTGATCCTTGGCCCTGCTGTCCCAGTAGCATAGGAAACATGGGTATTTGGTGTAGCCACTTTGTTGCCCCAGCAAAAAGTTCACCATTTTTAAATCTACACAGATGAGCCAACCATGCTCATGGTACTTTAACTTTTCAAGAACGATTTTGATGTTCTGATACTCTTCTTTCATTGTCACCGAAAGTCCTATCGGAATAGAACCGTACACGTTACCATTGTGAAGTAGAACACACTTCAAACTTCGTTTGGAGCTATCAATGAAAAGTCTCTATTCATCTGCATCATACTGTGGTAATCCCATTTCTAGAAGAAGCCCTTCTATATTGTTGCAATAAACGAAATTGGCCCCTTGTTTAAAAAGTTGGCTCTTTTTTGGCCCTTTTTGAACGTGCAGTTGGCTCTTTGCCAAATTTACATCTGGTAACCCTGCTGCACAGAGATAGCAGCTGACCCACAGATAACGCCTGAGAAGCCAAGACAGGGAGTTCAAGCCAGCATGGAAAAACTCAACGCTACCAATCTCCACTATGTCCTATTACGATTATTATCATAACAGGATTTTTTTTTATTTTAAAGGAAATCTGAACCAATTTATGAATTTAGTGTAAAAATATCTCTATGTTTGAAAGTTTATAGCTGTCAGAAAATAATTATATTTGACATTTTACTGCACTAAAAAGGGTAAAAATTGGTCAATTTCATTAATAATGGCAACGATAGAAAGAAAACTTGATGTGATAGAGAAAATCTGAGTTCATTTTCGGATTCAGCGCCCCAAAGTTAGCCAAAATCAGTTGTCAAAACCCAAACCTGAAAAAAAAAGTTGAAATTTGTAGACCAGTGTAATTAAGCTACAGTACCCGATAACTTTAAAAAAAAATTCAAAAAATCGCTGAATAGGGAACTCACCGAAAAGGGCTCTCGCCGAATAGGGCACTCGCCGAATCGGACTAGCCGCATTGAACTCGCCGAAACGGGCCATTCCGTCTTAAGCAAACATGGCTATTTTTTGGTATTTAAATGAAACACTTGCGGTCTCTTAAAACTACTTGGCGGTCACCCAAACCAAACCTTTAAAAAACCCTGGACATGCTTATGTAGGACTCAGTTTAATACTATGCGATGAATATCGTTTGTTCATAATTTTAAATTCGTGGGTCAATTAAGCAACAACATCAAAACAAGTAAAAGAGAATAAAAAAAGTGCACGAATGCTGTTGATTACTTGTCTCAATATTTGTGAACAGTTTTTGTTTCACACACTCCTAGTCAATAGTTGAACAGTTTCACGTTCTATCCGGGAAATCGTCATAAACTCAATGCACACCTGTTGCGACTGGTTGACCTCAGGAAACACATTCATCTACGTCTTGTGCAATGTGCAGACAACCAATAGGCTACGTTTTCAACCTACGCGATAATAGAAAAATATTGCTCTGCTTTGCATGCAGAGCTGGACATTTTTAGCGCGGAAATAAAGTGTCATGTGCCATGTCTTCTAAAGCGTGATTTTTTTCTCATTTCTTTGCTAAATTTGACAATGGAAATAGAAAGGTTAGAAATCCAATCATTCAAATCTCTAGTGATAGTTTAACGTGACTGACATCTCATTTGAATTGGATGAATAATGCCCAACAGTCATTGCATTGAACGAAGATCGGAGTAGACGTAATACATTTTAACATTTAGCTATTAGCTACTGTGAATGTTGACGACCGAATAGCCCTTGAAACAGCTTTTTTTCTTCAAACTTATTGAATCGCTATAATTTAGTAGAGATGCGTTAATATCATCTTTTGCGCTTCGTGTATCGTAAAAAACATCAATTTTATTCATTGCTGTTGATTTCCTGTTGGAAGCTTGAACAGCAGCAAACCAAGCACAGTATTTGGGTGACCCTTACTATATATAGGTTATAATCTTATTAACGATACTCATGACATGTCATACCAGTACTACACATGTACACATGTACACAAGTACACATACACCATATGAGTACAAACGTATTGGTACACCAAATTTAGTTGATAGCGACACATAAAAATACAGTGCTTTGAACTACTGTCGCAGCCCCAGTTAACGAGATTGACAGAGTGAAGATTTATCCTCTTGTTGTCGATGTGTCGTTGCCTGTGCTGTCAAGGGATTCCACGGAATGAAAAGCTGTCTTTGAAGTCTGTTGCACTAACGTACACTTCAAGAGTAGAACCAATCTTTGTTGACTTCGCCACTTTTGTGTTCACAATTGGTCGCTTAACCAAATGAGTTATGGGGGTGGATTTTTGTACCATTTCTTTGATACAAGTTTTGGCTTTTGTGATTGTATTTGTGGTTGGCAATTGTGATTTACAAAGCGTGAAATTGTATGTGTGTTGGCAGTCGCAATTTCACTTTATGAAACTCTTAGACTTATTGACGATTCAAGTCATAACAGACATTCAAGGCAAACAAACCGAATCTTTAACCGTTAGGCTAAAATTTCAAAAGCACTTCCTAACTCGCCAGTAGCCACGTTGGTTTTAAAACATTTTAAGAAGCCGACGATTGGATAAAAGATGGCTTGTGCATTCGCATAAACAGCGCAGAACTGGCAGCTTTATGACAAATTTGTTTATGCTTTTTTAAATGATATTAACAAAAAACGAAGGGCCCAGACATCTTTCGCCTCCCTCTCTGTCTCAGACCCGCGTGGACTCCGCCCCCTGTACCCACCTAATCGATGCCTATGCACACTTGCACAGGTATCATTTTTAAAAAAGCAAAAGGGCTTTTTTGGAAAAAGAGTAGAGTAAGAAAAACATTCTTTGTTGAGTTAGCACAAACTCTTGGTACAACACCTTAAAATATTTTTTCACAAACATTTATCCAGTGGAATCTTTTGTTATTGGTTTTTTGTTATTCTTCTATTCTCGTAGAGTGTTTTTTAAATTTGTTGTTTCGATTCACCATCATCCTTTCGGACATAATCGGACACTATAAACACAGTTCTTCCAACACTCCTGTCGCTTATCAAATTCCGCTCGTGTTTTTGCACTCCAATGTCCGGTTCTAATTGGTGGAGCAAGTTTTTTTTAAGGCCTAGGTTGATTCCCAATAAGGAACATTACTGATTTCTTGTTGACTTTAAAAGCAGTGACCTGCAGGCTTTAATCTTCGTCTTCTGGTCGCATCAGTGAGAGGTGGCAGGTCACCGTAGATATTTTTATTGGTGAAGTACTGCTTCCAGCTAATGTTGAGTGCCTTTCTTAGAAGTCTAGCATAGCAGCCATTGAAACGATCCTCCACATCTTTTTTGAGGTCCAACTTTCAATGCTGTAGTAGGTCGACGCTTTCAACTGTTGCTCGCAAAGATAGTGTTTTTTGTTATAAAAGTTATGTCTTTCACCGTAAAATAAAAAATACCTTTTCTGCATTTGGTATTGTAACTTACTTTGCGCAATCACTAAAAATGCATGGGGTGAAATAATTGCGAAGCGGATTAAGTGATTAACCAGTTTATTTATGTTTTGTTTAGTTTAACTTAGTTTGTGACGAAGCTTGGCTAGTTCCATTGGTGCCATCGGTTATGTTGTTTGGAGTTATGGCGGGATCGCTGGTTGGTGGTTATTTGTCTGACAGGTTGGTTCACACTGTCTTTAGACTTTAAAGAAGTGGCATTTCAGTACATAATTGTTTTATTATGCTTGTGTAAGATTATTAACATTTATACTGTGTGGACTGTTTCAATTTATTGCGTTTAATTTAACACCTTTGTTTTCTGACACAACGCCCCACCCTATTTATTTATCCTTTAAAGGTATATGCTTCTTTATTGTAACTATAGTCTTCAAATGGGAGTTGCCCCACCAATTGATATGTCAATATTTCAGATGGGGGCGTCGCTTTGGTATGCTCTTGAGTTGGGTTGGGATATGCTTCAGCACCTTACTTGCGGCAGTATCGCCAGTTTGGAAACTAACTTATCTTTTGGTGTTTGTGATGGGTGCAGCTGGTATTGTTCGTAACATCACTTCAATGACCATATGTACGTTTTCAACTGAATTCTTATGAACCAGCAATCAGCAACAGCATGTAAATATTAAGTGCAATTTCGACAAAACAATAATTAATTTAACAATGAAATAATTACACAATTTCACTGTATTTCTTAAGCTAATCTTTTAACATGAATTTGTGTTTTGCGTTACAATTTACAACGTTTGTGCTTGTTAAAAGTGTTACATTGTCTAGAAATCCCGTAACAGAATGAGCATGGAAACTTGACAGCGAAAATATAATTTCACTCATCTAGTGAGAAGAATGTGCCGTCACGTAATCTCTTAAGTCTTTGAAAACTCGGCAATCACATGGTTTTACATGGCATGAGCCATACCGCATGTCATGTTGAACATTCAAATAATTTTGATTTTTTCTTTTTTTTGCGCCAACTTAAGATCCCAAACGTTTGGCGTATATCTTTAAAAAATTTTCATGATAATCTAGCCCACTGGGAGTGAGTTTGTGGTTGGTTGGCTAAATGTTGTAAGATTTGATTACATGTTGAAAATATAACTTTTGAGAACCTTAACATGGACAAAAAACGCATTTCATATCAAGAATTTGCCAAAAGAAAATCATCTTTTAAAATTTAGGTTTATATTCCTTGAGTTTCTTTAAATATCCATTACATCTATATTCAATAATCGATGTAAATATACTTTCATTATGGAGAAAAATAAATATGAAAAAAAGTCTATTGAGGATTATAAAGGACAGCTGAAGGAACCTTCGAAAAAGTCTCACCATAGCGAAATGTCACTGTGGACGAAATCACTATAACCAAACTCTACTGTATTTACTTACGCAAGTTACACTTAGAATGTTAAGTAATGGAATATATTTTTACATGGTAATAGAAAGTATGCGATAATGCGTGGACGTTTTTGGACAACCATTGCTTTTGATTTCAGTAAATGAACTTGTTTCAACGAAACATCGCAATACGATTACGTATCTCAATCTTCTTGTCTGGGCGTTCAGTTATATGGTCATACCTCTGGTGTTCTACTTGTTAAAGAATTGGCGTTTGGTTTTAGGAATCTTCGCTGCTGGACAATTTCTTGTACTTATCATTCTATATCGGTAAGTTGTGTATTGTGTAACCGTTTAACGTACTGGTTTGCTTCGCGAAATGTTCTAATTTTCTTCTTGCGTTACTATTTCATAGTCATTGGTTTGTTTGTCGTATCCAGGCTTGTGGACGGGAAGGCAAGGAAGCCAATCTTCGTGTCCACCTTCAGGCATGCCTTTAAGTGTCCTGCTAAAGACACAGCCGCATGCTCTTGATCATGGCTCAGTGGGCTATAGCTTAGTTTCGCTTTTATTGAATGATAACAGGCTAATGCAGATCTGGCAGTATACACTGAACTTTTTGAAGATGACGACTTGTTTCTCATGAGTCACAACTTGTCCAATGACTGTCACCTGCTTTATCCAAGCTTTTGACATACATTTGTCATTGCTATGCTCTATGCTTTTGTATTGTCAGTGACTTTTTCGTTTCTAGCCCAAAATCTTAATCTTGTAGAGAAATTGTTTGTTGGTTTTGTAATGGTATAGCAGTCTACATAAATCGTTTTATAATCATCACGGAATGAAAGTAGTCAGCTGCATAGCCAAATGGTGAGAGCCTTGGAACGTCACTCGAAAGGGCGCTGGTTTGACACTGCTCAAGAGCATGCGGCTGTGTCTTTGCAGCACACTTAAAAACATGCCTGAAGGTGGACACGAAGATTGGCTTCCTTGCGTTACCATTCACTTTATCGTTCAACTACTTGGCGTAATCGTGGATACTACAAAAATGATTGCGAAAGGAACAATTTTAGCACTACCCCTAGTCCGCTTTTTCAATGAGAAATTCAATTGTGTGTAGCGAGAAGTGTAGGTTTTTTTTTTAAAGCCGGTCCATTTTTAGTTGGTGCAGAGAGTCACTGAAGTGGTTGATACGCAAAGGGCGCCATGAACAAGCAATCAATCTGTTGAAAGAGATGGCGAGCGTCAATCAGAGAGTAATCGATGAAAATCTTTTTCAGTGCCAAGAAATGACAGCTGAACCACAATGCAAGGTAAAACGTAGAAAGTAGGCTAATAACTAAAACACCAATGACTTCACAGTTAATTATTTCTGATGTACCTATTTTATTGTTCTTTTTAGCCATATTTGTACCTTGATTTGAACAATTAAAATAAAGATATGCATAAACTCTTGACTTAGTAAACACTTTGAAAACAGTAGGCCTACGGCAATGTATTGAAGATGGGGAAAAGATTGGTTTTGAAACGTTTTTTAACCATAAGCGTAATTTTTTCACTCTATTGCTTTTAATTTGGATTAACCAAGCGTGCTAATCACTAAACTGTCTTAGAATATCCTCTGTAATGTTTTCATAAAGCTCACTAATTACTTCATAGGCACTGCTGCTTTAGTATTTCCTGGTTGCAACTTTCCAAAAGGTACCATAAAAAAGTTCCCTACTTTGAAATTTGACCAATCAGAGTCGCGCTGATCAGTAGGGTAGGCACTTTAACACTTCAACATTTATTACTTTGAACTTTGTTTGGTAATTACAGAAGAAAAAAGAGCAATAGCAGTGGTGAGAATCAAACCCACATCAATGAAATGACTACCATCGCTCTAACCCTCTGCGCCAAGTCAGCCGATGCCAAACTAATGACTTAATTTAGCTACGATTTGCGTTTTTCCTTTGTTCTTCCGAAGTTTTAACATAGGGGATTTTGGAAAGTTGCTTCCGGGTTAAATTAAACTCATATTTTTAGGAAGATGAGGACGGTACAAATCTTAAATTTCATGATAACGCAAAGAAGTTGAGTTATTTTGATTTAATAAGAATACCCTTCTTAAGAAAGAGATTGTTCATTTTCAGCGCTGCTTGGTGAGTTTGACAGCTGAACATGTTTGAGCAACGTTAAGGACTGCTCTCCATTCAGCGGCATCTAATGATGATAATCATTAGATGTTACCAGGAATAATTTCCCGGTAACAAGACTCGGTGACCGGCCCTGCGTCAGTGATTCAAAGTCTCTACAAGTATGCGAAACTGCCAGGATTAAGCTTTCCCAGTCCGAGGATAAAGATTCATTCATTCAATCAATCAACAATTTAATTATTCCCAGTTGTGTAATTCATTTGTTGCATCGATTTGTATGGATGTAATTTATTTTTCACTTATCCTGCTCGTTTGGGTTCACGATACCTACTCTTAGTTACTGTTCACCTACCCACCTACTCTATAGTTACTGTTGTTTTCAAGGCTAGTTAGATCATAATTCGTGTAATTTTCTAAAATTGTGTTGGTAAAAAAATTACTAGTCCTAAGTCCTAACTGAATAGCGGTTTGTTTAAAAACGATCTTCATTTTGTAAATGCGAATTACAGCGGGTTTAGTCGTGTTCTCGCGTAGTCGTGTAGTCGCCGTAGTCGTGCAGTCGCCGTGTTGGAGGAAAAAACATAGTAAATATATTATCTTGCATGCAGGTTTGCTACTCCGATGTCGTATTATGGTCTGTCTATCAACACAAATCATCTCGGTGGAGACCGATTTATTGCAAGTTTTCTTGCTGCTGCCGTTGAGGTTCCGGGTGACTTGATCTATTATTTTTCTACGCAAAGATTTGGTGGACGCCTCACATACATAGGAATGTCAACGGTGACTGGGATATGTTTGCTTTTGGTCTCATTTCTTCTCAAAGGTATATCTGAAGTATATTTGCTCGGGCATTAGCTTTGCTTTGTATACCTTATACATAAGAAAAGTCAGTAAAATAGCTGTTGTTGAAGTTTAATGGTTGTTTGTATCCTGTGATGAGACCTTTAAAAGTTTCTGAAAAAAATGCGAACAAGGAACCAGTAACATGGAGAAACAATTAAACATATCAAAATAGGAATTACCTTAGTTCTGTTCTAAACAGAATTTAAGTTGCCACTGACCCCTCACAACCCTCAACTAACGTATGATCCTTGGAACGTGCTCTGAAAGACGTTTTACAAGAAACAAAATCACTGAGAATTACCAGATCGTCGGTGGTTTAAAAATTAAATTATAAGAGATCTTTGGCCATTGGTAGGACGGTCCGATTTTACTTTGTAAATGCATTCTGGTCAGGATGATGAATTGGTAAGGTACTCTTGCTATGGTTAGAGATAAGGTTTGTTTATCCTATCCAGACTTATGCCGGTAATTGAAGATTTAGATGAAGTGGACGGGAAGGCAAGGAAGCCAATCTTCGTGACCACTTTCAGGCATGCCTTTAAGTGTCTTGCCAAAGAAACAGACGCATGTTATTGAGCGGTGTCGAACCTGCGCCCTTTCGAGTGTCGTTCCAAGGCTCTCATCATTCGGCAATGCAGCCGATAATGTTTATTAAATCAGTGCAGCGTTAACCTAACGTTTCTAAGCCACAACTATACCGTAGTTTAATCGTTCATGCTTTTTGCTTTGAGTGTTTAACTTTTGTTTGATAAAGTTTAACACTTGAAGAAGAACACTTACGATGTCATGTTAAAGCTACTCTGTTTCTCGACAGTTGTACCATGGTCTTTGATGGTCTTCAGCATGATTGGGAAAATGTTTGCTTCTGGGTCGTTTTCAGTTCTCTTAGTGTTTACTGGTGATTTATTTCCGACCTTACTGAGGAACCAATCATATGGCGCATCATCGTTTGTTGGCAGAATAGGAGCCATTATTGTCCCTTTTGTACTCTATCTTGGTGAGTAAAAAGTATTTTTTTGAAGCAAAATGGAGAGAAAAAGTGAGCTAAAGTAGTCCGAATGATTATACTGCAAAATATGTATGGTGTACTTTCTTAATATTGCTGATCTAAGAATGGCTGGCAGTTGCCATACAATTACCAATTGCATAACTGGGCTATGATTAATGGCCAAAGGGAGTTCACTAGAACTGTGACCCTTTCAAAACAATCACTTGCAATGTTCTGCTCATGCGCTATGCGTGTAACTGGACAAAAACTTAATTCATTTTAGCTCCGTTTGAATATTTCTGGCGCAGTCTATCCTTGTAGTTTTGGGGACCAAAGGTTTATTCCTTTTATCATCTCAGGTTGTAGGTGTTTGCTTAGCACCAGGCAACACTGAGAGACTACGACTCCTACGAGAGAGCATCTGATTTTTGGTTTCCATCCAAAGCACATTGACTTTCAGCTCCATTTGGTAGGTGGAGTATGAGTTAGTTTAGTAGCTTATTGTCATGTTATCGATTTCTTTTTTTTCCAGGCGAAATTTACCATGAAGCGATACCGTACATTATACTTGGGTCCGTTATGATTGTGTCTGCTATTGGAATGTATTTCTTGGCCGAGACTACAAACACCCCACTACCTAACACTGTAGAAGATGCTAGAAGACAAGATAGGCAAGTTGCTAAGATTTTCGAAAAAATTGTCTTGTCATATTGAACCGCTATTATGCATCTATGATGCCAAAGGCCGTGTTCAGCGCTTGGTAAAGTTGAGCTGATGTCATGAAGGTAGCTTTATGTAACTGCGTAGCCTAATCCATTTCTTAAAATTTTAGACTCCAAACGCGACGTTGCTGCTTAAATCGCTCGAATCGGAAAAAGGGAACTCAACCAAGTGAAGAAATCAAGAGCGTTACGGAAAAAATTTCCTCGACATTTCAGTAGCCACTTTCCAACCAAGACCTGAAAGGAAATCATCGGGCCACCGAAGTTGTCATATTCCCAAGCTTAGGCAGGCTTTTATATTCACATTTTTCTTTGGACAAGGAAGGACGTGTGCTACTCACTTTAGTTATAAACTCTACCTAATTTATCATGCTACCTGTAACAAAAAAAGTGTCTTTAATAAACTAGGCTACGTTCTGTTAATGTGTGATCGTTCAGCTAATTGTCCATCTTCATAGTCAGTTGGCTGGTTACCTTTAAGAAGTTGAAATTCATTGCATTTTTATCAATATTTTTAGATTCCTGATGAGGGCTTAAGCCGAAAACGTTCAACTGTTAAAACTATTGTAAATATGTAAAATATTTTGTCACCATGCTCAACCCTGTTGTATTGTTGTGTCTTGCATGTCTTTGGTACAAGAAAGCAAACTCTCTTCCGAAACTATATTATAGGCCTAATATTTCGAAGCAAACACTGCTCACTCAAATAGCCTAGTTAATTAACAATTAAATTGATAAATCTTGGTGTTAATGGAGATAGGTTGTAAAGTGAAATGTACCTTGAAAATACATAGAAGCAAGGTCTTCTTCTTCATCGTGTGTCACACGGCCGTAGCCCAGAGCATCACGCAGACTCTTGCTCTATCGTTGAACTCGGCCAAATCCTGTGCAGAGCACCTTGCATTTAGGTCAGGAAGGTGAAAACACCTCAGATAGATTTTTGAAGTGCTAGCCTGTTGAAAGGCTGTGCTATAAAACTTTACAAGAAATAAATTATTCATTGAAATCCTTCTGTGGTTGCGAATGAAGTTTTTTTGAAATGGTAGGCTGACTTAAAATTTAAACCTATCCAAATTCAATTTTATAAATTCGAGTACGCACAAAGCGACCTACAGTTACATACAAAATGTGCATTTTGATAAAAAAAATTACTGTCCCAAAATTGACCAAAAAGTCGACATTTTTATTATGTTTTTTCTTTTCTAAAAACATTAGAGCAGTGTATCTTAATCAGGTGAATGGTTCACCGCAGGGTGAATAAAATTTTTGCAGGGGTGAACCGTCAGAAATGGATGATAGCTTGCGAGCAGGGCGGGTGTTCAACCTGTTCAGTGAACAAGTGAGAATTTCCAAAAACAAAATCAATCCTAAGTTTTTCATTTTTTAGTCAAAACTAATTTTTTTTTTTTATAAATTTCAATATTTTTTAATTGTTTGATGCTTTATAGACCGAGAGCCTACGACAGAAGATTTCACCCCATAAGGTACAAAAGGTTTGACCCCTTGAAGTTACTGGGGTCAACCATGTCACTCACAAAAAGTATGGAAGATTGACCGCACCGGGTGGATCTGGACGCTAGAGCCCCCTAAAAAGCCCAAAAAGGGGGTTAATTTCACCCCATAAGGTACATGGACCAAACTTGGTGAATACAAAGTTTTATGTCAGGACATCACAAAAATATCAAATCTAACAATATTTTCGAGTGGAAAGGTGATGTAAGACCCCCCCGAAAGTGACTCCCCGGGGGGTTAATTTCACCCCATAAGGTACATGGACCAAAGTTGGTCAAAACGAAGTCTTATGTCAGGACATCACAAAAATATCAAATCTAACAATATTTTCGGGTGGAAAGGTGATGTAAGATGCCTTCAAAGTGACTTCCCTTAATGTGACCCCCTCGGAAGATGTATTTCACCCCATAAAGTACATGGACCAAACTTGGTCAAAATGAAGTTTTATGTCTGGACATCACAAAAATATCAAATCTAACAATATTTTCGGGTGGAAAGGTGATGTAAGATGACTTCAAAGTGACTTCCCTTAATGTGACCCCCTCGGAAGGTGTATTTCACCCCATAAAGTACATGGACCAAACTTGGTCAAAACGAAGTC
Source organism: Aplidium turbinatum (assembly GCF_918807975.1). NCBI lineage: Eukaryota > Metazoa > Chordata > Ascidiacea > Aplousobranchia > Polyclinidae > Aplidium > Aplidium turbinatum. Next base: position 41,921,969 of record NC_137472.1, on the reverse strand, counting down.
TTATGTCAGGACATCACAAAAATATCAAATCTAACAATAGTTTTGGGAGAAAAGATAATGTAAGACTCCCCCAAAGTGACCCCCCAGGGGGTTAATTGCACACCATAAGGTAGGCTACATGGACTTTTTTTTTCATCAGTTGTTATCTCCGCCTGCGGCAGATTGCGCATCAACATGGCTTATTTGCTTCCAAGAGTGGCGGTTTTGAGCCAACTCGCCCAGTGTCGTCAAGTGGAGTCCGGTCCACGATTGAATGTTATCTTGCCATCGTTTTGGTTGTCTGCCACGTTTTCTTTTTCCTTCTACTTTGCCTTCTGTGCAAACTTTGCTGATTCCGAATTGTGATCTTTTAGTGTGGCCGAACAGTTTTAAAACTTTTGATTTTATTATTGCTGCAATTGGATGTAGTTTTGTCATAGTTAGAAGATCTTCTATTGTTGTGTGATCAAGTAACCTTTTGTTGGTCATGCTTCTCATGATGTGATTTTGAAAAGTAGTGGGTTTTTTCATTGTTGATGATGTCCAATTTACGCATTTTAGACCGTACAGCACGACTGGTAAAACGTAGGTGTTGAACATTTTTGCTTTCAGTTTGACTGGGAGTCTATTGGATGTTAGAATCTTTTTGTTCTTTTCAAATGCTACATGGCTACATGGACTAAAGTAGGTTAAATCGAAGTCTTATTTCACGGCATAACAAAAATATCAAATCTAACAATATTTTTGGGTGGAAAGGTGATGTAAGATGTCATCAAAGTAACCCCCAGAGGGTTTATTTCATCATAGAGTACATGGACCAAACGTGGTCAAAACGAAGTCCTATAGGTCCTAGGACACCACAAAATATCAAATCTAACAATACTCTCAGTTGGGAAGATGATAAAAGACCTACCCAAAAGTGAATCTCCTCCTATAGTTTAATTTACTTCATTCCTTACTCGAACCAACCTTGGTGTAACGGAAGTGCTATGCCAGGACAATACCAATGGATTAAATCTAAAAATATTTTTATATAGGTTTTGGTGAAATACATTCACAAGCTGTCCCATGATGCATGAAATGGAACTATAGCCTACTTTACAAAAAGTTTTTGTATAAATCATATTCAGTCAATCGAAAAAAGGCAACAGGACATGACAATACATGGCTTTGTAACACCAAAAACAGAAAGTACATGAGAAGCATATAGGCTACAGTCATGGGCACCGATCGCTCTCAAACAAACAAATAGGCCTACAGTAGATAGGCTACAAGTCTAATGCGATGTATTTTAATTGTCAGTGTCAGCATTGGACAGCAGAAGTCCAAACACTGCAACTCGGCAACGAGTCTCCGTCGAATTAAAAACGAAGTCCTTGGTTGATCCTTGGCTTGTAATGAAGGTTGATCGAATTCAAAACTTTATTGTGCACATAGCAGACCATTGCATGATTTGGTCGTTTCTGTGTCATGGTAGATCGTAACAAAGTTTTGATACGTCGCAAAGTTGAAAATGAGCGTTTAGCTGAACCCGAGCGGGCTGGTGATATGAGCAAAAGTTCCACTTGCGGAAACATTTGCCGAACAGCGGATGGTATCTTCTTGAATATCATTCGAAAATCTTGTGCAAGGGACTTTGTGTCAAAGAACTGAAGATAATCGTCTACCAAATGCGATTGTAGCTTTCCACTAAAGAGTGATTATTGTAGAATTTTGTAGTGCTCAAGATCGGTCGACTTGAAATAGTCAGTAAGATTTTGCTGCGAGCTGTCAATGACAGCAAAATACTCTGACCGATCGATTTTGAAGTTTAAGAGGTTGACCATGGCCATGTCCATACTGAAGACGATTTGGAACGTGACAAGTCTTTTAAAAATTGGGTAGGGTAAGAGTTTTTTCAATTGAAAAAAAGCTGCCTGCCAGCCTTCCAACTGCTGATTTTCCAATATATACAATTTTTTGCCAAACCGGTAAAGACATTTCAGCAGCTCTTAACCTCAATGTAATAATAACTGAAAAAATAGCTTTTTTCTTATACAAAAGTAACACAAGCTACACTTACTGCACTACATGCTTGTACGACTCTTTCAAAGTAATTCTAAAACTTTGCACTGTGTGGCCCTGTCGTAACCAAATTAAATACAATTTGCGAGTTACACCAGGGTTTCTCTGCCTAATAAAACATTTATACTACGGTTGGGGCTTCCTCGCATAAAACAAAAATGTTGTCCTCTCCTTTCAATATATTTTAAACGTTTGACTGGTAAAATTGTGACATTCGGGTAATATTTTCCCTTTTACGTTACAAAAATAATGTAAAAAGATGATGGGGACATGTAAAAAGATGGAGGAGACATGTAAAAAGATGGTGGGGACATGTCTCCACTGTCCTATAGGGATCGGCGCCGTGGCTACAGTAGCCAGAAAATTGATCCAAGATCTTGATACGACCACTAAATGTTGACTAAATTGAACAACTGACTATCCAAATAAGACGAAGAATAAGACGAAGAAAGTGAAAGCGACAGCAGTGCCAATGAAGAATAAAGAAACGACCGTTTACATTTACACAAACAATCTCTGTTTATGAATGAACAGTTACAATAACTGATTAGAGACATGAAGCAAATAGCATTAAACAAAAATTTACTACATTGGGTTTATTGTAGCAGCTGGAAAATGTTCATTACTGCCTGAATTAACGTTCCAAATGGTTCACTTCGAAACGTTTTGATTTGGATAGTCAGTTGTTCGATTAATTCAACATTTAGTGGTCGTATCAAGATCTTCGATCAATTTTCTGACTACTGTAGCCTATATGCTTCTCATGTACTTTCTGTTTTTGGTGTTACAAAGCCATGTATTGTCATGTCCTGTTGCCTTTTTTCGATTGACTGAACATGATTTATGCAAAAACTTTTTGTAAAGTAGGCTATAGTTCCATTTCATGCATCATGGGACAGCTTGTGAATGTATTTCACCAAAACCTAAATAAAAATATTTTTAGATTTAATCCATTGGTATTGTCCTGGCATAGCACTTCCGTTACACCAAGGTTGGTTCGAGTAAGGAATGAAGTAAATTAAACTATAGGAGGAGATTCACTTTTGGGTAGGTCTTTTATCATCTTCCCAACTGAGAGTATTGTTAGATTTGATATTTTGTGGTGTCCTATAAGACTTCGTTTTGGCCACGTTTGGTCCATGTACTCTATGATGAAATAAACCCTCTTAGGGTTATACTTTGATGACATCTTACATCACCTTTCCACCCGAAAATATTGTTGGATTTGATATTTTTGTTATGCCGTGAAATAAGACTTCGATTTAACCGTGATCCATGATTTAACCTACTTTAGTCCATGTAGCCTACCTTATGGTGTGCAATTAATCCCCTGGGGGGTCATTTTAGGGGAGTCTTACATCATCTTTCCTCCCAAAACTATTGTTAGATTTGATATTTTTGTGATGTCCTGACATAAGACTTCGTTTTGACCAAGTTTGGTCCATGTACTTTATGGGGTGAAATACACCTTCCGAGGGGGTCACATTAAGGTAAGTCACTTTGAAGTCATCTTACATCACCTTTCCACCCGAAAATATTGTTAGATTTGATATTTTTGTGATGTCCTGACATAAGACTTTATTTTGACCAAGTTTGGTCCATGTACCTTATGGGGTGAAATACACCTTCCGAGGGGGTCACATTAAGGGAAGTCACTTTGAAGGCATCTTACATCACCTTTCCACCCGAAAATATTGTTAGATTTGATATTTTTGTGATGTCGTGACATAAGGCTTCGTTTTGACCAACTTTGGTTTATGTACTTTATGGGGTGAAATTAACCCCCCGGGGGGTCACTTTCGGGGGGGTCTTACATCACCTTTCCACTCGAAAATATTGTTAGATTTGATATTTTTGTGATGTCCTGACATAGAACTTCGTTTTCACCAAGTTTGGTCCATGTACCTTATGGGGTGAAATTAACCCCCTTTTTGGGCTTTTTAGGGGGCTCTAGCGTCCAGATCCACCCGGCGCGGTCAATCTTCCATACTTTTTGTGAGTGACATGGTTGACCCCAGTAACTTCAAGGGGTCAAACCTTTTGTACCTTATGGGGTGAAATCTTCTGTCGTAGGCTCCCAGACTATTAGTCTTTTTAGACTGTTACATTTCAAGTGTTCTTTAAAGCAAAACCAACCGACATCCAATTTTCTGCAGTAAATCGACTACCGGTACTGAACTGTTATTTTTTTTGCTTATTGTAATAGTGAAGTTGGTTTGCACTGAAATTTGTTGACTGTGTTTTGTAGTGATGATTTTTGATATAGATGACAGTAGTTTGATGACAGTTTGACTGTGATTTTTGATAAAATCAGCTCAAGCTAAGTCATTTTGTGCTGTTATATACAGTAGAATTCGCCTATAACGGCACCTCTAGGGGATTACAAAAACTGACGTTATAGACGAACTACCGCAAACTATTCCAAAACTGTCTTTTGATTAAAGAAAGAGGTGTATAATCCAGTCAGGTTTACTGTGTACCACCAAACTGACAAAAGTCACGCAGAAAATACAGTAAACAAAGAAATTGTTTAAAAAAAATAACCTACAGCGAAAGGTACAGGAAATTTGCGCAATACAGCTCGTGATAGTGTTTCACGCGGGAAAAAAGTTAAATCAGTTAATTAAAGTCCCTGCTGCGAACGACGTAGCAAAATAAAGGGAAGACATTTTGCAAGCATCAGCGCTAACTGGATTAAAAGACTAAGCCATCACCTTCACCACGAATGGTCAAAGTGACGTTATAAACGAACAAAAGACGTCTGGGGACCAATAAAGGGTGCTGTTACATGCGAATTGACGGTATAGGCGATGCTGTTGTAGCCGAACTACAATGTACGTAAAAGATAGGAATTCTGCCGGGACCGAGCAAAATGTGACGTAATAAGCGAATTGACGTTATAAACGAAGCCGTTATAGGCGAATCCTACTGTATAAGTAGACGAGATAGTTTTATCATATCATGAGACAAGGGTGAATGAAATCTAGAGATAGATGCTAGAGGTGAACAAAACTAAAAAAGTTTAAGAAGCACTGCATTAGGGTACGGTTACTTACGGTTTCCTGAAATTATAAATGTGAATATTTTTCCTTCACATTGAAAGAGGCCATAACATAACACTTGTTTGTCCTATTTGTAAGAGCCATCACTAAACATAGGAGCCCACTAGTGGTTTTCGGGGGGGGGGGGGTGAGATGGTGCTCACACGGCCCTGGCTATTGCTTCGGTCAGCAACACACACCTTGAACTGGTTAATTTTAATACACGTTAATTTTACATTTCGTCATTCACACACAAGTGGCTACTTTGGTAAAACAAAAGCAATTTCAAAATACGACGCCAATCAACACTATGCAGGATATTGACTTTAAGTGAAGGTTGCACACGTAATAAAAATTGTTTTGCTATTTCGTTGCGAACCACAAATTTTGGAACAATGCATAGGCTAGCTACTAAAGCCTACATTGAGCAAAGTGCATGAACGATGATTAAATCTGTTCATGCCGCAACAACGATACGATCATGAAACAAAGGTGATTACAACGCTTTTTACAAAAAAAAATCTGCTATTGACAAAACATGAAATCAGAACTTTAAAATTACAAGAAAAATGATTTTAAAATGAAAAAGATAATATGCAAATAAATAAATACAGCAAGTCATGTTAATTATTGAACAGTGGACGACGAAAAATAAATTATGAAAAACATGCATAACCTCAGTAGTCAGTAGGCTTAATAAAAACAAAATCATTAACGCGATTCAAAGATAAAAAATTGAGCTTTAAACAACAGCGCTTCATTGCACTTTTGTAGAAACAACGCAAAGTCATAAAGGTGTTGCATATGCAGTTACAGAAACAAGTGTGAAAATTGCAATGCAAAAAAACTTGTGAACTTCGAATTTAATAAAAATGGGTTAAAATATAAGTCACACAAACTAATTATTTCTAGGTTTTAAAGCAACACATGGCCTACGACTATAATGCTTAAATTGAAGAAATCCTACGAAACATGAAAACAATGAGCTTATGAGCTTCAGCAGAAAAAAAAAGCAAACAACTTGAACCAAATGCAGTAGCAGTTGGAAGCCTGTTCAAGTGTTCATGTCCTTTTCTGAGAAAAAAACATAAAAACTTCTAATTTACACCGTTATGACCCTTGGATAATTTAACAAGACCAAGCTCTGTGCAAAACAAAACGTAAAAGAAAGAATTGCGAAAATGGAAGCTGTGCATTCAACCTAAAGTGGTAGATGGAACAGTAGTGGCAACTACCCTTCAAAGACACAATTTAAGCAGTCCATCTCAGTGTCTGAGAAGCTTTAGTGGTTCAAAGAAAGATTAAATTTCAAAATGATTTTGTGAACCATAATTGCAAAATCAGTAGTCAAAATCTTACCAAAAGGGCAAGCATCTTTTTTACTTTTGTCAAATGTCATGTTAAAATTGAATTTGAAATGCACTGATCAGTGGAGGATTCATTTTACATCAACACCCTTTCCGTATTTTGGGCCACCATACCTCGGGAGTTGTAAGACCTATCGGGTCTTACAACTCCCGAGATCCTCCACTGAACTCCCGAGGCACTACAACTCCCGAGATCCTCCCCGAACTCCCTGAATCCTCCACTGATCAGTGGAGGATTCATTTTACATCAACACCCTTTCCGTATTTTGGGCCACCATACCTCGGGTGTTGTAAGACCTATCGGGGTTTTATGAAGTTCAGCAAAGTTGGTAAAAATCTACCACGATTACGACGTGCTGTCCCTTATTTATCAAAAAGATGGAGACACCAAAGTGTATGCTTGAAGTAGTTCAGAAAGACATCTGGACTTAAAACAAGACTGTATGGGCAGTGAACATCGGTTATAACATAAGAACTTATAAGGCTAGGGCTGCTCTACACACACTTTTTTGTCTTAAATTGTTTAGAATTAATTGCTTGTCATGAATGTCAATTCGAGTGAAAAAAATCGTTTTAAACAGATCTGAAGCGCATGATGAAAAAACTGCGATGTGTACAGCAAATAGCATTGCCAGTTTGTTGCATCATTATGTGCCATCAGCTGCGTATAAGATGAACTTTCATGCTGCCAATCGACAACGACTGCTGCGGGGCAGTTTTTTCTTCGCACCCGCATCTTAAGGACAAAGGTGATACCGGGAAATGCACTACAATAAACTTTAAACTGAACTGCAATAATTCGTTCTTTATACAAAAATGCGCCATTTTCTACTCTAAACGTAAAAAATTGTCTTAAAAAAAAACAAACTAATAAGGTATTGTTTTTCATTTTTAGGTCAAATAAAATTCCCAATTCATCACATCAGTACGTTGACTTTGTTCAACATTATTGAACTTTCAGGTTGGGAAAATAAGTGAGATTATAGATAACGACATCATTTCAGAGGCAATATGATCAAATCTGCTTAAAGAAACAACTGACTACAATAACGCAATGACAATATTTAACACGGCAAAACAACCATTAATGTCCTCAAGCTAAACAACAACAACCCCCACTAAGACAAGGATAAAGTAATTCCTAATTTGCAATAAAATAAAAACACAAACGGGAACACTTTCTATTTTGCTGCTGGTGATACACCTTTTTGTTTAGGAACCTTTGGACGAGCCAGCAGGAAACCTGAAACACAAAATAATTGTGAAATTACAACAGAAGGGTGGCTTTTGTCATGGCCAAAATGTCTTCAGGATAAACACAAGAAAAATTTATAATCTTTCTGAACTAACGACGCGATTTGATAGGTGTTTTCACCCACCCAAGAAATCAGTCTTTTTTTACATCGATTCAACGTATGCAGACTAAGGAGAGGAATAATTTTCTGGCTGGGTATGGTTCATCGAACCATATCGATAGGACAGAAATTCAACTAGTGCTTAAAATTTATACGACAGAAGTTAACACTTCTTAGTGGTGAAATTACATTGCTTCTGAGCAACCACCGGCACAAATAAGAGAAAACAATAACATTTAAACATAGCCTGAAGCAGGGGCGGATCTACCGGGTGGGCCTGATTGGTACAGGCCCACCCAGATTGACAGTGGGACCACCCAAAATCAGATTCATGAAAAACAACATATTGATGTTTAATACCGTAGCCTACTAGAACAACCAAGTGGCACTGAATTGTCTGTGGCATCACTATTTCACAGCATTTGTAAGAGATATTTGGTAACACTTAGTTTTTGTATCCTGGCACGCCGTGGCATTATTGGTGAAGGCCCACCAAGATATTTCTTAGGCCCACCCATAAATTACGTTCTGAATCCGCCACTGGCCTGAAGTCGACTATATTCGCAAAACAGCAAAATAGTGATCAATCAGACAAAACACACCTAAATGGCCGAAACTGGTCTTAACTTTAAAATTTTTCACGGTAAGTTTAAAAAGTCAACAAACAATACAATGCGCCAAAAAAAGAACTCCCGTGGTGTAATATCGACCCTTAAAACAAATAGAAAATGATAGTGACAGAAGGATCTAGTTGATTTTTGTTTAGTTTCGTTGGTTTAAGGCAACTGAGTAAACGGAACCGATAAACACGGATAACCCTGCCACCAAAAGATCAACACCAGTATTGATTTGCTGTTATGAATGAGTTTCTGACAAAATCAGACAATTTTGCAGCTACCGTTGCGACCCAAAACTAAGTTAGTGTATTTTAGAACCAATGCACGTTTCGACGCAACGTCAAAGTCAGATGTCGAAAAACATCAAATTTAATGCACGTTAATTAATATGTTGCATGATTGCATCATTTAAAAAAATTGTGAGAAATTTTAGCATGCACTACACCAGCAATACAAAGTTGAAAACACTAGGCTACAGTGAAAGTATTTTTTAGCGTAAAGTCAATTCCATTCACAAAAATCATTAGTATATGTGATGCTGACTCACCTAGACCACGCCCCTTACGAGGTTTAGATTCTTGTGTGGCTGCTTCTTGCACAGACTTCGGCGTTCCTGCTTAAAGCAATTGTTAGTCGTATCTAAAGTTTACACACAGCGCTTACACGAACAAGACCACAAAATTTGTAGTATATACATTGATTCAACGTCTGCAGACGTTGAATCAATATAAAAATGATGGAAATTGCTGTCTGGGATATTTCAAAGTAGTGTTAGCCTACGCACAATCAAGATCCAGAAGAAAAAAGTTTAAATTCAAATAATAATATTGAAAACCAACGCAAAAAAACTATTACGTTCCCCCTCGGTAGCTGAAATAAAAAATAAAATGGAGTCGGCCAAAAATACACAGAAACAAGGCGGGGTCGAACTCACGACGCAAGTAGACAATGACATATAGCTACGGTACTTTACTCTTCAAGTTCAATTTGGTTAAGATTCAGCATCAAAAGGATTTTGAATAGTTAAGTCAATTGCAGTAGTTCCCGCCTTATCAAGTCCATCTCGGGACCAGACAATCATGGGCTTTATGAAGGGTCCACGTCTATTAGGCGCTGACAGTTAGGCGCTGGTCTAATAGGCGCGCACACTGTGGCGTCTGGATATTTAGGTGCGGAGCACTGTGGCGCCCGGTCATTTAGGTGCTATTCCTAGTAAAGTCTGCAGGTTGTATCAGCTTGGCAGGTAGGGGCGTAGGGCAATGCTTTTCACACAAAATATTATATGGAACAGAAAAATATGTTGTTTTGTTAATGCGTGTGCGTTGTTGGTCATGGCTTCAGTGAGTGAAGTTGCTTAAACCGGCAATGCTTTTTCACACAAAATGTTAAATTGAACAGAAAAATATGTCATGGCTTCCGTGAGTGAAGCTGCTTAAACCGGCAATGCGTTTTCACACAAAATATTATATTAAACAGAAAAATATATGGGTGAAGCTGCTTGAACCGGCAATGATTTTCACACAAAATATTATATTATTGCCGTAGCCAAAATAGGACAGGCAAAGACTATGGATCTGCCACGTAGGAATACTTCCGTAGGATTACTTCCAATAATGTTCGGAAGCTTGAATAATTTATTGATAAAGCTTTCACCAACGCAAACCTGGACTAACAACACATAAAACAATAATAAATCAATAAAACAACAATATATTTTTCTGTTCAATATAACATTTTATGTGAAAAGCATTGCCGGTTTAAGCAGCTTCACTCACGGAAGCCATGATATAATTTTCTGGCAAGCTGCCAAGCTGTTACTATCTACAGACTTTACTAGGAATAGCACCTAAACGACCGGGCGCCACAGTGCTCCGCACCTAAATATCCAGACGCCACAGTGTGCGCGCCTATTAGACCACAGTGTGCCGCCTAATTGTCAGCGCCTAAAAGACTTGCTCCCTTTATGAAGGAGTGGGCTTATAAAACGAAATTCAAACTATCGTTATTCCCGTGCAGACAAATGACGATGGCCGATCGTGACTAAAAGTTGTGTAATCTACGGTACAAATAAAGCGTACAATGTGATAAGAATGATTCGATTCTGCGATAAAAGTATTTCGAATGATGTATGGCAAGTCACGTCACAAAATTAGCAGCGATATCTTAAGAGAATGGACAGATATTGGGGAGTACTTGAGTGGGAACCGTATGAAATGACTTCGACATCTAAAGCGAAAAGAGAAAATAATAAACTTGACGAGTTTAAAGTAAGGTAATGATGGAAACATGGAAGCTATAGTGAAGAATGACCTGACAAAAAATAAAATTTGAAAATTGAAGATGTCAACGATATTTGATATGAGGAAGTCGCTGCAGACAAATGGTGGTCTCTGATGTTTAGTAATGAAAAACATGCTCTTTTTGAAGCAAAGTAGATAGTAAGGGAGCAATTTCTGCAATATTAACCTAAAAACAATATATATTTTCGTACCAACAAAGCAAGTGTAATTTTGTTAAACTGGGCTATATCTTGTTTCGCCATTTCAAGACATAAATTCAAGAAGGAAAAAAATCAACCAACAGAGCTCCAGTTGTTGTACACTCGATTGCCTCACAAATCAACGGTCGAAAAATGAATGAATTAAAAACAAGATCGGCAGAACAACCAAGTGTGAAGCTATCAACGGCTAAACATAAAAATGGGAATTGAAAACTTTTACCTAATTTTAAGAAAACTTGTTGATTGAAACCAAACTAAACTTTGCTTAATTCATTTCATTTTTAACCTGTGGTAGCCCACTGCTGAGTGAAGGCTTTCCCCTTTTCCTGCAAATCTATTCGATCGTATTAATTTGGCTTAATACGGTCACATAATCACAGAGGGGCTGAAATATTCTACCCTTCTCTAAAAACGAGTGAGACATTTACATTTTACAATCCCTATCTGACTGTGCAAATGGCTGTAAACGAATCAGATTATTAACCGTTGGATTAACAAGGGAGAGCCATGGTATATACAGGATACAATAAAAATGATAAATCAATAAATATCAAGCTTAAAAAATCAACTATGACGTCACAAAATCACGAACATCACAATACTTAGTCAGTGGTCTTTCTGCAAGGCAATCTGCTACGATCAAGCAGAAAAAAAACATTGCTACAGGGAAATAGCTCTTCCAGTGGCACCAGTTGTAAAAACATTACTTAAAACTTTAAAAGGTATGCCTGCAAACCGGTGAGGAAATCTGGGCTGACAGATGACTTAACGAGACCACGTGAGTGCTATACAATATTTCTTAGTCAGGTATACGCTAGCGTCAATTTCTGTCAAAATCGTTGTTATTCGAAAGATAAAACTGCAAATTACTCGTTACTCCCATATTGCTCGACGTGTTTGTGCAATCGACATAACTTCGTGTAACTATAGCGGTGCATCTGGGGTTGACATGACTCTAAATTCATCACTTAAATGCTGAGCAGTTAGCAAAGTACGGTACCCGCATCGTTATATGGAAAATGTTTGGTTGCGAAAAATAACTAAATAACTGCATCGCGCCGTTTACTTAGCGTTTCTTCTTGTTTTCAAAAATAAAATCACACAGAGACTTTGAGTAGGCAATATCTACCGTAACCAATGAAGGAACACATTTGCGTATATTACGACGTTTCAGAGATAAGTTAGAAGACGGAAATTGTTTTTTATATTATTGTTCAACGCTGAGTTACAGTACTTTTTTGGATATTTAGAATGGTTGACGAAACCGAAGACAAAGAAAACAAGTTGTAGATATTGAACTATGGTTAAGAGAAGTAATGGTCTACCAGGACACACCAGGTACAGTCAGTTGCCTTGCCCACCAATTCATCAAAGCAAAGACAGCAAGCATACAAAGTGTCAAAAGTTACGAAAAATATCGGGGAAAGAAGCGTATGATGACAGTAAGGTAGCACACAACACGAGACGGCACAAACCAAAATCGCGCGCAACACAACGGTTGAAGCAATCGTCAAAAATGCAAGTCGACAAATTTAGAATCGACGAAGAACTGTCCGACAAGTTCATACTCAAGCCCAAGTTAAGTGCGAGCACACGTTGCGCCAGATGGTTGGTCGGTCTTCCTCAGAAACATAAATGGTCAGCTGAGACAACGCAGTCAACAATTACTATTGACGAAAACAATCATACAAAAGTCGCAAACAGAAAGAAAAAATTTAGAGCGGAAAAAGTACCATCTCATGCAACTGGCAGCCAGAGCCAATCACAGCCAGTTGCAATGCAGGGCAGAAGAGTACCGAAAGAGCTGCATGTCAGCGCCAAACAGGCAAGTAAATGCTCGCAACGAGTGAACTACTACGACCAAAGCCAGGTGAATACGAATGAAATTCAACCAAAAGTTTGCCAAGTGTCGAAAGGAAAGAGTTGCAGCAAATATACAAAACCAAAATGTCTGTTCCAACGTTACTGTCGGCCTCCAAACTTTTGTCGACAATGCTTGAAACGAAGATGGGAAAGCACATTAGACAGAACAAGACCGAATAACGATTACGCTTACTATAAGAAACACAGAACAGGCTATTACATAACAAAGAAAATGTATAGAAGTAAGCAGTGGCTAGTATTCAGATAACTTTTTTAAAGTATGAGTTTGTTCATAAGCGACACCAAAAGTTGTCCAGTTTAAGAAAAATATAAGCCACAAATTTTGTGACTATTTTAATGAAATTAAATTTACACAGAATACCTTCAGACACTAAATTATATACAGAAGAGAGATATCGTGTAGCCGCTGTTGCATTGTCAGGCGACAAATAAATAAACTGTTGTTTCTTCAGGACCTACCTCACTGGGTTGGGCAATATTACAAGTGATTAGGCGGCTAGGAAGGAAGAGAGCCTATCCTCTCGCCATATTGGAAGTATTGAAGAAAAAGTGGGGTTTTCCGAAGCTCAATCTATTGTGAGTTTATAGAACCTTGTCTGGCAACAACGAATTGCAGAATAGAAGGCAATATTCCACAAAATGCACGCGTGTTGAATTGGTCATGGGAAATAGTTCATATCAATCTACAGATAAGTTCTGCACACACTTAAAATACAACTTTACTCTATATGCATGGAATGTAGTTGTGATGTACTGTATATTATAAAAATATCGTGACGACATTGCGCACGTAAAATAGCCTACGTAGGTAGGCGATGAGGTAAAGGTAACTTTGGTGTACAAATTATTGGGTAACAAATCCTGGTTTGCAGAGAACTGAATAACGCATTGCGAAAGATGGAGAAGTCAAAGTTATTGTTTTGTCGGATTAAGATGAACAGGCATTACCCCAAGTTCCAAGTGGACACCAAGTTAGTAAAACCGAACAAATTTACATGAAAGTAAATATAACAGCAAACAGTGCACACCATTTCGGCCTACCGGTCTCCTCAGTGCAGTACACTGGTATGGCCATGGAGATATAAACCTCCATGTGACATTTTCCTATTTGTGGTACGTCAGCACCAAAAATAGTACTACTGCCAACCTTGCCAAAGCGCTCAAACTGCAAGCAGTGAGCTTTGCGCAATGCATAGCAAGGTGCCTCCAGTAAAGTGCTCAATCGGCGTAAAGTAAATATAAATTCTTTCCCACCAACAACAAAACAATAGCTGAGCAATAACATTATATCACGTTTACAGAGGAAAAGCAGTGCTTTGCAAGCGGATGAAAGAGTGCCCTAAGAAAGAGGTCCCGTGCTACAATTTGCAGCGTAGACGCCCCAGATTAACATTCCGTTCAGCACTACCGCACGGCGTGTCGGTGAAGACCCAGTGGAGAGAAAGGTTGAAGGAAAAGTGATGTTTTTTGTTGTTGGACAAATTTCAAGCTCACTTTGTTGCCATACTGGTCTGGGTAGAGCGCGTATGTGATAGTGTCTGCCAGAGTATACATTAGACCAGTGTTACTCAACCTTTTTTGGCCTAACGCCCCCTTTATGAACTGGCAAAATTTTACCGCCCCCCAACAAAAACGATTGATTACGAAAAGCGAATATAAAACAATAAATACTATTAATACTACAAAAAGTGCTCAATGCCAAGCAAAAGGCCAAGCAGCACGAATTAAATCAAATATAGGCTAATTACCAGTCTCTAAAACCCTTACAGCCTGTTTTACCCTAAAACGTAGATCATCAAAATGTCCTTATTCAAATAGAATTCTATTTCTATTAGAATAAGGACGTTCTGATGATCACCCTGTTAGGGTAAAACAAGCTGTAAGGGTTTTAGAGACTAGTAACTATATTTGATGAAAAGCAAATATACTGTATATTTGCGAGCATAAAAACAGTATAGGCCTACAGGCCAGTAACTGGTAGTCAGTGTGAACTGTGGACCTTGGGCTTGGTAAGGAAGTGCCAGTTTCTTCACATTCGGTGTAAAGCCAGTGAGAAACATTCGAAGATCACCTCTTATGGATATGTCAAGTGGGTTTCGCTGTTTGGTATGTAGCAGAACAACACACGTGAATCCCTTTTCCACCAGGTATGAGGTAGGAAATGCTACCACGAAGATACGAGCTCTTTGACGAAATCGTTACGTTGGGCGGTAGATGGGTAAAATCAGAATGCATCCTAATAATCTAAACGCCCCCCTTAAGCCGACGTAATCATACCGCCCCCCCTGCAAAATCAAAACGCCCCCGTTGAGAACCACAGCATTAGACTGAGATATGTCATGATGTAAAAAAGCAGCAATAAACACTTGAACGCAAATGCCTGTGTTTCATTGTAAGTTATGCAAACTGCCTACTTTACGATTACAGAGACTTCGAAGCAAACTTACTGAGATGCCTAACAAGACGTTAAGAGCTTAAAATCCAAAAACCAAACTGCAAACTCATGTTCTTTGATTAGCAAACTTTTACGAAAACATCCTGTTTCCACTTACTGCATATTCTACACCACCATCCAATGGTGGTGTAGAATATAATTTTGCTTTATAAAGTTTGCATAGAAGATGGAAACAGTATAGTTTTCACAAATATTTGGTAAACAAGCAACATCAGCATAATTTTTGGATTTTGGGCCCTGTTAAATTTTTTTATTTGTGGTCAAAGGCTTACTCAGCCAGCGCGTTCTGAAATATCTTATCCGGTGAATCAATTAAAAAAAACGGTAAACCCCAGTTTCCACAAAAAGTTTTTTGACAAAACCTTTATTGAAAACTTACATACAAAAACTCTTGTTTATCTGCAAACAAAGTGAAATATTGTCACATCAGCAAGCCTTACCTTTGTTGTATACTCCGCCAGATCTATTCTTAATTGGTTTCTGTAACAAAATATTATAGTGCATCAGTATATACAGCCTTGATGCACAGTTGCACACCTCGATGCTCACGACATTAATTGGGATTTTGGGAAGTGTACGTCATATGTTGTATTTTACAACTTTCAAAAGCAAAACGACGCTGATGAAAAACCGACATAAAGTCTCTACTGTTGCAGAAATGTCTCATGCTGAAAGTGCAGGTTTATAAACTATAAGGTAACATATTCGTTGCAAAATAAACGCTTGTAAATTCAAAGCAATTAATTCGGTTCACGAATATATTTCAATAATAGTGAAAGGAGTTGTTCGTGTCTATCAGTACAAGTCTGGACACTCGGTACAGAAAGCTTGTGCGTTTAGCACAGTAGTTGGGTCGCTCCCAATAGGACGTACTTACATCATGGTTCCACTGTGGTAATAATGGGTCTGCTACTATTCGGTGAGTCCGATTCGGTGAGTTTCTATCCTAACGGCAATGATAATTAGGCTACGGTACCCGATAATTTTTTAAAAAAATTAAAAAAATCCCCCGTTAAGGAATCGAACTCACCGAATCGGACTCACCGAAACGGGCCATTCCGGGTAATAATGACGCGGCAAACAATTGCTCCGGTTCCATGCGTATCAGCGTGTTATGATCCGCATGGAAGGGCAAGACAGCTGCCTTTCCCTTCATTCGCACCACAGTCCATATGTGATAATTACATGCAAAAATTTCAGATTGAGCAATTTAAGCATACCTTGCCCTTGCCAAAAAAATGTCTAGGTTTTGTCTCAACTGCTGTTTTGGAATCAACCGGAGCTGTTTCAGTCACAATTCTGCAACAAACCAGCTTTGATTAGCTTTATTTACCCAAAGCAAAACTTAATCAGATGTACTCAAATTAAAGTACGCAACATCCAACACAACTTGATTTATTATTCCACCATCAAGCTTATTTTTAGCCGAACAGCGTTTCGGGTGTCACATTTCTAGAGAGTGAAATTAACTATTTTTACAGTGTTTAGGTTTACTATTGTGTTTACTACTACAGTGTTTACTACAGTGTTTACTATTTTTACAGTGTTATTAACTATTTTTACAGTGTTTAGGCGTCTATCGATGTTCTTGAATCAATGCAAAGAATGATTTTGTTGTCTAGGAATGTGACAGCCAAAGTTTTGCAAACATTTTTGCCCGACTGAAATGAGTTGTCGATTGTGAAAAGATCAACTTAGGCCTATTTAGTTCTGAATTTAAATATTGAAACAATCGTTGCTAAGAAGTTGCACGAAAAGCATCAGCAGACACGCTGGTTGACCTAAATACAAGGAAGACCTACAATCTACACACATTCGTACAACATTGAGGATATCAACACTTACTGAAACCGGAAACTGTGTCATTCTGCTGAAAGCAGGAATGCTAAATAGAATCAACAAGAAAATGGATAGCCATTCAAAGATATATTTGTATCTTTAAAGTTTTAAAAGAAATGCACCCCTTTTCTATTTGAACAAACTTTTTTGTGTTCACCTTAATATCTCAGTACACAACAAAAGAGAAACAAAAATAGCAACATTTCTGCTGCATCCATCCTTTCCGTGTATATAAAGACAATATCACGCAAAAGCGTACCATTGTTTTGCTATTTAAAAACTATTTTTAAGTAGAAACTTGCGCGATGCAGTTTCGTGCCAAAAATATGAATGTGACCTGCCTGTGCGTGACCCAGGCAACAAAATATGCACTTTTTGTATTGACTCAATGTTTGCAGACGTAGAATCAATTTGAAAGGGCGGATTTCGCAACCTGAGAACTCCACAACTTCCTGGTTGGCACTGAATACAAATGAAGTCGCTTCCTGCTTACGTAGATTAAACATAAAACGTACAAAAAATGATGTCAATTGATTGAAAATCACATACTCAGCAGATTTGGAATGTAGATCCAATTCTTTGGATTGTGACGACGGCTTCGATTCTGAAATACAGCCATTGCGTGGACGTAGGAGACGAAACTCTCACGAAGTTGAAATTTACAGTAAACCATAAAACGCTAAATAATTGACTCAAGACTGCTGTAGAAACGCATATTTATACAGCACCATCATTAAAAAGTGGTTTAAAACATCAGCATTTTTAATTCGTTGAGACTTCAGATTTTCTCAAGTATCCTACAGCAAGAAAAGCTGATTACCCTCCCAAGAAAGTATTCAGACAATAAACCACGTTCTCTTTACATAAACTCACCTTCTGACTTTAGAATATAAGAATCCGACGTTCTTTCTGGAATAGCTGAAAAAGTAGTGTACCAAAGTAAAAGCCTATAACAAAACAAAAATTGATAGATCGATGGACTACATTTCAGAAAAGCAAAAATTCTTTTAAAATAAAAATGCAATTTCTCTAATTCTTATGAAGTCTATGACACAAATAAAATGAAACGTGGCAGGCGCCACAAGATCTGTTTTTGTTTTTTCGTTAAGTAAAAAAGAGGTTGCAAAAATAAATTAAAAAAGTTTAAACTTTAAAATAACACTTATTATCACGCTCTGTGTTTGGAATAAAGTATAATACCGGGCATTTTTAAAGCAGACGAGGCGTGCTGATGCAATTCTGGAGGTTCTTCACCATTACGATTGAAATGGTCCAAAGGCTGGGGAGATTGTCTCGAACCTAATAAATTGGAGCTTGCATGAATTTAAATTTTGAAATCCACTAATTGAAATCAATAAAATTCTAAAAAAGAAACTAAACAATACCAGTTGAAGAGTGGTATGGAGCTTAGAACCGTGTAATTACTAAACATGCAAGTTATAAGGGACTAGTTCAAGCGAGCTATTGCAATCCACGCATGTGCTGTTCGACCCGATTATTGCATCAACTTTATAATGATAAGGACACTGTGGAACAAAACACACTGTTCTGTAAAATGTAAACTCCAAGGTGGCAATTTCCCAACTAACGATACAAAGAAGTGCATAATAAATCACCCACAAGGTTCTATTCAGTGTACACTCATTGCACTGTAGCTCAAAAAAGCCGAAGCAGTGTCAAAGTCTGTACTTTATATGTGTATCGTGTATGCATAATCTAGATTATTGTAATAATAAGAACCATTGTGTGAAAAGGAGCGATCTACTTAGCAGTCAGCACAAGCCTGAGTAGTGAGTAGTCACTAGAAGTAAAAGAGCGAGCAATGACGATTCGCTAACCATGACGGTGTAGCCTACACGCTAGTCGCTAGCCATTAAGACTATCCAATCTACCACATATGTTTCTCGACAGTCAATTACAAAGTAGCAAGAATCGACAGCGATGGACACGTATTTCGCTGTCAATTTTTGCTGCTGTACAATCGGCTGCTGAGAACAATAAAAATCATGTTTCCTTTTGCGTCCATTACGACAACATAAAGCACGTTGTGATTAGAGATGCAATACAACAGACAACTAAAAGCAGAAACGCGGCATATAGTCATCGGGTCAGATACACCCATTAACTGGCGTGCTCTGGAGCGGTGTCGAACCGACTTTCTTTTGAGCATCGCGCATACGCTCTCTGATGGGTGATGCTGTAGACATAATCCAGTATTTTCGTTTGAACAAAAAAAGTCAATTAAATCGATTTCTCACTGTATCAATAACATGGCTTCAGCGAGCTACAAGCGATTTTGTTTCACTTTGATATATGACATATTGACATAATCACGAAGGCTGCTGTTGGATTTTAATATAATAATCGATTATATGATGACCCAGTTGACCCACAACTTGATATTATACGCCACGACATTATATGATGACCCACATATATCGGCCCACAACTTGTACCATGCAATAAAATGCCAGAAAACGATACATCAATATGCCTGATATACAACGATAACCTATGAAACTTAATAAACAAACAGACATTGACTCATATGGAAGTATAAAACACTTATTCAGTTCAGTGTAAACAAAAAAAATTACGACAACGTACACCAATATTTACCTGTGTTTGGATTTGTTTCTGCTATGATTGCGATAGTTTCTGCTTCTAGTAATCTATCAAAAATCATAATTTGTGATTACAAAATAAACGCTTTGTGATTATTAGATCAGAATTGACTTTATGAAATGATACTCGATCAGAACAAGTTGGAAAAAATTGTGATTGGTGAGAATTTGTAGAGCCACTGTTGACATCAACACTACTGTATAGAGAACCATAGGCACAGCAAGTTCTTTAAAACATAAAGCATTAATTGATCAATAAAACCTGTAGCATTTTCCTGCGAATGTAACCCGTTGAAGTTTCGTTGAAGGAAAACTGGCTATACACTCCTACTGTACAGTGCACACCATAGCTGTGGGAGTCGTACCAAAAGTACCAAACAGAATCAAATGTTTCAAATGTAACCGAACTTTTAAAGCCAGGATTGGATTCATTAGCCATTCAAGAACTCATCGTTAGCGTTTTTTTTTTTTTTAATGCGAAGACCATCATCCTCGACGACGAGGGGATAGCCATCACCAGACAGAATACATTTTAAGGACAGACGCCGATTACAAAAAACACCAAAATTGTTTTCACTCCACAAACCTATTCATTGACCTAACACCTCTTTCATTGTCACCAGAAAATCAAGTGAATAAGAACCGTTTAACTGCACAACACGTCAGTGGGATATACACAATTACACATGGTCTTGTACATCAGCTTAAGTAAAGAATTTTCTCCGAAAATTATTTTTTTTCACTTTCAACAAAGAATTAAGAGTGTGTTCTTGTGGGACAGAACTTTCGTCGAAGCTGAATAAGGAGCCACAATTATAGGACAGAAAGAAATAGACATAATAACATTACAAACTGAGCTACAACGATCCTGTTACATTGAAACAGAAGCCAGAGAATTAATGTTGATATACATTGCACAACAAAACTCGTGTCTTTATCCGTCTATTCTAAGAAAAAAATACCAAAGTTGAAACTTGTGACAAAATTTACCATATGTGTCAAACCATGGCTATAATTGCCAGTTAAAATAACTATTTATGACAAAAGCAATGACCTTGGACCTTGGTATGACTATGCTTATGTGTTATCGTGTCAAATATGTGGTGCTCAAGAGAACAAGTACTGACCCAAACAGCAAAATCCGTTATTTCTACATTGCTGTTTGGGAAGCAACCATAGCAGGTTGCTGAAAGTAGATATAAGGCTTTAAGTTCTGAGTCACATTTTTGTTTTCTGTGTAATAGCCCAGTGAAAGTAGCGCTTCCGTTTAGAACTATCCAGTCACACAGGTTGTGCTTAGTAGGATAATAATCTACTGTCTACTCCAGAGGCTTTCAAACTGTGCGTCGTATGAACTTTCAAAGA
Organism: Aplidium turbinatum; assembly: GCF_918807975.1. NCBI lineage: Eukaryota > Metazoa > Chordata > Ascidiacea > Aplousobranchia > Polyclinidae > Aplidium > Aplidium turbinatum. The sequence continues at coordinate 41,900,879 of NC_137472.1, read as the reverse complement.
GCGTCGCACCAAACACTCAGTTACCTAACTAAAAATGTTCATATGAAAGAGCTAATCCTTTTTAAATGTGTTACGTATGCTTAACTTCATCCTTTCAAGGCAGCAGACTGTTAACCGATGCTTAATTCAGAAAGACTAACGTTAGCCTAGAAGCATTGACAGTTTTGCCATGACTATGATTACAACCAGATGTTGATTGAAAGATAAAAATATTGAAAAATTGTGTGTAGAGGTAGCAAGAATTTTAATAATTTTCAACAAAATTCACAGAAAAAAAAACAATAACTCAGCATACAGATCATTGATTTCTGGTCTCGTGTATCTACTGTCCACATATGGCACATAAGACAACTTCGTCAATGTCATCAATCGAGTGCGAATTCAGCAAATTTTTCCGAGTGCGTCAGACAGGAAAAAGTTTAAAAACCTCTGGTCCACTATAAGCAACAACTTTAATTCAACGCAACGGACGCTGCCTATTTTCCAAAAAATATACCTTCGGTGACCGTTTAAACAACTGCAATTGTGCGTCTGACTCTAAAGTGGTTAATTTAAATTAACTGTAGATGATCATGAAACTACATCTGTGTAACATCACATTTTCATCTGTGTAACATCACACTTTCACAAGTGTTACGCGCATGCACATAATGAGCAATAATATATCACCTGGAATGACGATTAGAAGTCAGGGCCTCATTGGATTCTGTAAATCTTGAGTCAGGAGAATTTCTTAATCTTTCTAGTTTGTCTGTTGGTTTTGAAAGCAGTTCTACAGGAGCGTTTAAAAAAGAATGATTTTCAAAACTGGAGTTCGATTTTGGATCGGACTTTATCCTCATAACATCATCCTTAGAACGGCAATTTGTCGAGTAATCGTCAGTACGGTGGTTCATAGGCTCAAAACTAGATACGGGTCGTGGTGGCCTTCCGGCTCTATGTCGGTTGTTGGGCAATGTCTGATAGCCTAGACTACCCAAGTCCATTTCAACGTTTTCATAATTATTTCGGGTGGTCACCACAGGCTTTCCAGTTTTCTTCTGTTGGATTTTAGGCTCTTGTGGAGGCTCTTTCCGTTTAATTTCTACATTTTCGTAGCTCGTCGAGGTCAGTGCTTTCGAAAGCTTTGAATTCAACAACTTTCCAAGCTCGTTCATGTGTTTAGTGAATAACTCTGACACAGCCAATTGAACAAATTCGTACTGATCCTGCAAAACGATTTCACATATAAGCACGAGTTGAAAATACAAAAACTTGCAATTGTTTTTTCTTTGCTATAAAATTCGTATTTGAAACGAAGTTAACTAAACTCTTTTCAAAAATAAACAGAAATTACACACGGATAACTACAACAACCACCAGAATCAACAAAGCTTTTTAAGATATGCATATAAAATAACTACCTTTGTTTGTACAATTGCTGGCCGCTGAGTTCGCATTCGGGAAACAACATCGAATACTCTTATGTTGGCTGTCAATTTCTAACAAAATATGATTGATAATAAGTCTTTATCATAGAGCAAACGTATACAACATAAAACGTACTAGATTAAATACAGTAAAAAGTAGAACCCTACAAGACCCCTGTACATTGATGATGTAAAATAGGATTGATTTGCTGACTGGGACGTCGTCCCAAACATTGTGACACGTAAAGTTGATGCTTAGGTGTACAAATGATCTTTAACAGTGGCCAGTGCAGCATGTTGAAGTTTTCGTTGCCCAATAAACGTTTTATAAATTATCGACACAAATAATTCTTAAAAAATGAAATAAACTGGATTAGTAGTGGACATAAAAATCCAACTACATTTTTTCACTAATTTTTTGGAAGATAGATGGTCTTGGAATATGTGAGTGATCTATCAAATCGTTTAAATAATGATATTATTTGAAGACAGACTGAAAATCGCTTTCCAGATGAATAGCAATGGCGAAACCAAAATGACTTTTTACGCAAGCATCCGATGAGACCACAAAAGCAGGAACTTTTGCAAGTGATTGGCATTTAAGCTTAACTCTTGTCTCGAGTAGCATGAAGGCAACACCAATTGCTAAGTTAACTTGATATCACTGTACCACTGGTGAACGCAACATTAATATAAAGTAGAGCAACATAGCTGATTATATTGCGTGGTGCTTTATTATATCCGGTACGCCAAAGCTCACAATACCGATAAGACAAGAGCTAAAAACCTGCAACAAAACAGCGACAAACCCAAATTCTTGAAGGGTAAGTATTTGATTTAAGCAGCAGACCTGCGCTTATATGAAGCTGGCATAATAGACCATAAACGGTCAACATACCTTGTGTAAAAGAAGATTTCTGAAGTAGTCAATGACAAGAACAGCCCCGGTTCGGCCGCAACCAGCGCTGCAGTGGACGCACAATGGAGAATCAGAATCACAACTGAATATTTGAATGAAAGTTTCGTGATTAATCAAAGTTCGTCGCAATGCAATGCGAGCTAGCAAAAAAAACCCTTATTTTAACATCATTGATTCAACGCTTGCATACGTTGCAGTCTTTTGATCTTTTTCCAGTAAATAACACAACAAAAAGAAAGTTGGCGGTGGTCAACAAAATCTAAAATAAAATTCAGAAGAAAGAAATTAAAAAAAGAAATTTGCATGCCGGCTAAATTATACAACCCAGTCACGGCCAATACATCAAAAATTTCAATACACATTTTCACTAAAAGTCAGAAGACAAAGCGCAACAATGTAGAAAAAAAAATCACACAACAAACAAATCCCCACCTGTAATCCTGCAGACTTCGAGCCGCAACAATCATACTGATGATTTCATCACGAGTGCGCGGCACACCGTGGTCAGGCCACGCGGTGTAATGAAACTGACACAAAGTTCGCGTTTCCTGAAGTAAAAAATCACGAATTTTACTTCAAACCAAGTTTTTCAGATTGCAAATAAATTAATAGGAAGTCCTTTGAGAGACTTATACAGAAAAATAAATCAGTTGCGTCACAACATAAATAGTATCCTAAAAGTTTAATTTGCGTTAATCGCAAGCACAGGTTGGTCTGCACAGAAGCTCAGTCACTGCAGTTTTCCGTGACGTATGAATATGGAGAGTGTGTATAATCTAATGAGGAAGTTGCAGTATCACTTCATAATTATACACAACGAACCACTCATATTGCTGTGGCAGCATAATTTGAAGCTTATTGCTCCATTGAACAATACTCTACTGTATGCATGTTATCAAAGCGAAAGTTTGTATAGTTTTTCCAGGGAAAGTTAGTCAAACTAACAACCAACGTGTGTGATAAAGCGCAACCTCTTAACGACCTGCTTTATAATTTCCTGGAAAAAGTGTTTCTAGTATACAGTAGTAAAAACAAAAACTTACTTTTCCTCTTTTAGCAATGATAGTTCGCTTAGAGTAACATTTTGATGACATTTCCGTTGTAGTCTATAAAAAAAGTTCAACAAAAAAGTTATTTGATTGTACTGCTATGTTTAGAAGGTATGTACCGAGGTATGTAGACAAGCGGAGCACGGTCTACATTAATAACATATGAAATTAAATAAAAATTACAAAGTGATGCTAGCCACATTAAAAGTTTAAAAAAAAACGTTACAATTTCAATGTAACCAAAGCGTGATTTGTTTTATAGCGTTAAAGCAATGGCTACAAAAAATGTGATGTTGCAAACGCGACATATGAGCAATAAACATTAATTAGATACAGACGCAGTGGTTAGGATCAAACATTTGAACTGCATGCGTTACACCAGTCGTTTCCAACACAGCAACGTTTATTTACTATTCAAGGAAGCTTCCGTTCACACCGAAGTGTCATTCTACGTCTGCGACCTACGCAGTATTTTTTGCTAGACCCAGACAGCAAATCACTCCTTTTTATACAATCATGCAACGTCTTTAAGCGTTACATGAATGTGTAACAAACCTCGTTTGCTCGCCCGGGAGTAGCAACAGCAACGACTGAACTCTATCACTTTAAGAACTAGTATTTAAAATTTATGGTATCGTTGCACACACTAAGTGTCTGTTGAAGTAACACAAACAAGAAGAAAAATACACCTTCATGTAGAATTAGATGAAAAACAAAAAACTAGTCAGAACGTTATGCAATCGATAAAGATCTGCAGATACTACAGTACACCCTACTGCACTGAGGAGGCCGGAAGGCCGAAACGGAGTGCGCTGTCTGCAGTTATGAACGGTCTTAGTTTACGCCGATTGAGCACTTTACTAGAGGTACCTTGCCATGCATTGCGCAAAGTTCACTGCTTGCAGCTGGAGCAGTATGGAGCACTTTTGCAAGGTTGGCAGTAGTACCATTTTTGGAGCTTAGGTTCCAGAAATGGGAAAATATCACCTGGAGGTATATATCTCCAGGGTCGCACCAGTGTACCTACTGCACTGAGAAGGCCGGAAGGCCGAAGCGGTGTGCACTGTCTGCAGTTAAATGCGTCATATATATTTGTGGCCTTCATAGTAATGACTGGTGCTTCACTTAAACTAAGACACAACATGCTCGTTGAACACTGAGGTCACAACTAAAACATACCAAGTTGACAACAATGTCGCCAAAAACTTGCACATCGCGTTCATCAGAGGGCCAATACCTGAAAGGAAATTAAAAAGCATTACACAAGCTATTGGATAATTCTTGTATCTACTACACATAAATGTTTGAACCCTAGAGAAATAAAACAAAGTAACTTCAGCGGGTTTAACATGATGTATTACATACACAAATATAACATAATTAAAATAAACTCAAACGTTTTTGACACGTACATGTGTCCTCATCAGGAATTACATATCTGCAATATAAATAAATGAAAATTGTAAGGTAAATTTGACTTTGCATTATAACTGTAACTGTATACTAACGACACTCCAGACTGAAAAGCACAAACTGAACGAGTGACACAGGAATGATTACACGTAAATTATACGGTGCAAACAGATCACATGAGATGTAAACTACAGGCATTTGACAAACAATTAGAACACACACAAGAGGAACGATGAGCCACAGGCGAATAACTGCCGGTTGAGAGACGGATTATTACGTTTGATTCTTAAGGCTTGATTCTATTTTAATTATGTTATATTTGTGTATGTAATACATCATGTCCCGCTGAAGTTACTTTGTTTTATTTCTCTATGGTTCAACGAAGCAAACTCTCTACCAAAGCTTTAACATAAATGTTTGATTGCTTACCTTTCACACTTTCGTTTGCCGAGTTCCACCTCCCGACAGACCATGATTATCACTTTTACTTTGTAGGTCCAAAGCATTCTCCAAAAATCATTTTTGGTTTGAGGCAATGGACCTTGGGAAGCGATGTAGCTGTTACGACCATCTGGTCCCTGTTGAATGACAAATAATAGATCGTAATTCACTCAGCTGTCAAGTTTCGCATATTATTGTCATATCACTTTTAGTCCAAAAAATGTGACAACAAACAAGATAGATTGTGTTGCATTGTGACCACATCCACATCGTATCTTTAAAATCAGAGATAAATAAAACAGTCAAGCAATAGTATGAGTTTGCTACGAATTCGATACAACATCCGTTAGCTAGGGAAGCAATACTCGCCTGAATAAAACTTGCGTTGATAAAGTCAGATCTACACCCATCCGACAAAGGAAGCTTAACTCTGCTGTGATCAACTGTACAAAAAATCGAATTGGTAGTTATGTTGAGGAGGCAATACGCTTGCCTATTATCACTTTTCAGACTTAAATTCAACCAAGGTTACTATACAATAAGCACATTACTATAAAATATATTTTAAGCATCATTCGACCAAACCAAAAACTCTGTAACTGTTGGACCACAGCCCAGTCTAGACCAGTCAAATACCATACAATTGAGACATTTTAACTATCCCATAAACACAGATAATTAACAACATTAATAATGATGAATATATTACGTATAGGTTACAAGAATGGTAACAGTTCATCATTGCTCGTGTTTGTGCAGTCAATATGTTTTCACAAAACACTTACAAGGTAATATATCTTTGTAGCGACTTTTTGTCTTGTTGTCAACATGTGCTCCTGCAGTGGTTTTATACTTTGGATTCTGACTGAGTACTTGTGATTGTTTTTTGAGTTCCTGTAAAGCAGCAACATGTATACCGTAATATATTATTTATGGTATCTACGAGTCACAAAGAAAATGATACACTATTTGAATTTGGGCTGAAAACGCTTATTATAGGCTCATAGCGAAATGGCCCGTTTCGGTGAGTCCGATCCCTATTCGGTGATTTTTTCAATTTTTTTTTTAAATTATCGGATACCGTAGCCTAATTATCATTGCCGTTTTAGGGTTAGAGGTTAGGAACTCACCGAATTGGCCTCACCGAATCGGACTCACCGAATAATAGCAGACCCGCGAAATCGATGCTTAATAAATTACGCTAAGAGGTTTGATTGTTGTGCAATATGCCAGCATTTCATGAATGAATAAATAGCAGTACCACACTTCATTTGTGAAGTAAAATATGTAAAACAATATTAACACAAGTTTCTTAACACCGTATATACTCATAATTCATTGCAAAGCTTACTGAAAAAGTTGCAGGTCAATGTTAAGCATACTTTTATGATGATGAATCACTTTTTAAAACTGGTACAAATACAGTAGATATCTTAAATTCAGGATCTAGATTGCTTATTTGTAAGCTTTGTTGACTTTGTTGTGAAACAGGTAAATGAAATATAAGGCCTGCTGGGAAAGGAATTCAACTTCTTTGCAATGAGGCAGTAATTTGGATGACTGCAAATGTCAGGTTAGGGAGGTAAAGTGGCCACTACAACTAACACACAGAATTTTGTCCGAGTGTGAACAATGCAATACGACAGTGGTAAGGATTTTAACAACCTAAACATAAGGCTACGGTACCCGATAATTTCCTTTCAATCCAAGCTGTAAGCCACACATTTGTTGATCCAAACTAATCATTTTAAGTATTCAAAAGTACCGTACTAACTTATAGACATTAAACATGATTTTTTTTGTAACATTTTCTTTTTTTTATTTTTCCTTCATTTCTTAAATTTTTCTGAAGGTGTTGCAACTGTGCCAAATTTCTTTCAACTCAATAACTTACTTCGGTCACAAGCACGTTTTAACGTTCGCGTTTTGTCGCTTCTACCTTTTTCTACACATTTGCTATGTTGACGTGAATTGTTTTTGATATCATGATCAAAAAAAAAATGAACTGACATGACGAATTCAAGCACGTTTTAACGTTCGCGTTTTGTCGCTTCTACCTTTGCTATGTTGACGTGTATTGTTTTTCATATGATGGTCAGAAATAAAAACAACTGAACTGACATAACCAATTTTAATTTAATAGTTCAAACATTTTATTTTTATTCCTTTCTGCACGATTTCAACGTTTAACGATGTGAAAACGGCAATTATAATTAGGCTACGGTACCCGATAATTCCCTTTCAAAAATAAAATTTCAAAAACTCGCCGAATAGGGCACTCGCCGAAAAAGGCTCTCGCCGAATAGGGAACTTGCCGAATCGGATTAGCCGAATCGGACTCGCCGAATCGGACTCGCCGAATAGTAGCAGACCCCAAGTTCCTAGTCGAGAATGTCTGCTCACACAAATATGTCCAACCAAACAAACTCAACATTTTTTTTTAAATCTTGATTTTCTGGAAATTTGTTTTTATCCAGCTGCTGATAAAAAAAAGCACGAGAAAAAGATGTTGCTGCTGGCTTAGCAGAGAAACCCAATTAGCTGCAAGTGAGCCGGAGCCTCACCAGGGTTCATGCAGAAAGAAGTGAATAGCAATAAGTCATTTACAATTGCGGCAAAATTTTGAAAGCGATAGTTGAATTTACTAGGAAGAAAATGAATGAATGCTCGACTATCACTCATTACTATATTATACTCTGCAGGCAATGACAGTTGATTTCACAATTATTTTTAACAATGATTTTGACTTTGCTCATCTGGCTATAGCTTGAGAAAATACTGTCTTCATTATTTAAAAGAAAAATGCAACTTAATCATTATGATTTCTTTGTGTCTGAGTGCCGAAAAGAACACATTGTGCAACAAGCGTATCATGGGCCATGGGCCGGACTTTGGACACCCCTGCCTAAAGCATTTTAAATGGTCCTAAGTGTTAAAAGATAATGAATCTTTTTTTTTTCAAAAACCTTCTGCAATCTTTAAAAAAAAATTGCTTCTATGCAGTGTTTTTTTAAGGTGTTTTGGGGGACCGAAACGGTACCCCAAATTAGAAGTTCTATGAATTTCTCACATGCAAGTGGCTAAAGGGACAACAAAATGCAGCTGATGGGAGTTGGTATGCAAATATCTGCTCTGGTAAAAAATGTCATGACGTCATAGATTGAAATTGACGAAAAAGATAGGGCGAAGTAGCTGTTGTTTTAACTTTGCCCTTGCTTTAGGCTGCTATTTTCTGTAGTAAAGGCACAAACACATTTTGCTTGGTTGAATACCATTGATACACTTCACCCTATATGTATTAGTCGATTCCAATATTTGACGTATATTCACTTCATAATACCTCGCAATACGAGGAACAGAAGGATTAAATCATATAGATAGGAATCTCATTTATGACCAGGGCGGACACTTGTAGACTAGCTCTAACATATGTACGGTACCGTATCATGTTCAACGATTACAAAATTATTTTGAGAATTAAATAAAGTGAAAGTGATTAAGCTGCAAATTGCTTAAACAGTACGGTACAAATACAACAAAAAAGGTTGATTTGGTAGAGGTGACAGATTTGATGGCAAACCAGAATATTATGACCAAAGATCACGCAAACTATTGAAAAAGCTTGCATTAGATAACATGGACACAAAAATATAAAACACCACAATTGCACAACACAAAGCATATCTACCTGAAATTCTATTCCAAATCCATCTTCAGCATCACCTACACGTTGATTGTAAAGCTTTTCGACATTATTAATAAAATCATCTATTATCCCCTCATTGATCATTGTAGGTTAAAAAAGCATCCAAGATTAGCCCTACTATTAAATAACAATAGGAATCCACAATATACGCATATGCTAAAAACTAAAAAAAAGTGTTAGATAAATGTGGTAAATTTTATTACCAGTACGGTACCGGTATCATGACAATAGATAAGCACTACCGGTATTTATAGTTGGTCAAGTCAATCAGATTAGCTATTTAACATCTCTTCAGCCGATCACATTCTTTTCTTAAGCTTTTCAGGGCATGAATTTTGAATGCTGATGACTTGCTATATTATCAAAAAAAGAATGTTTTAAAAATTCACTGTTTCCTACAACTGATTTTCTAACAGGCAAAGCTAGTTTGATAAAGAAAATGTCAGAAAAGAAGTCTTAGTACAGTAGTATATGAAGTCGAAGTCGGCCAATCGCATAATCGGTTAAAGCATAGGCGCTGGGTTTTGAAAAACGCCGGGGGGCAAACTTTCTAGCCGACTGATTGCTTACATTCAAAATGCTGATGTTTGTTTGTCAGCATTGATGTTTTTTGCGTCTATATGCCATTGTATATCGCCAAGCTTTATAATGTAGGCTCAGGCCTCGAAATTCACGGCGAACATCGGACATGTCCGCCGTCACAGTATGTGATGTCCGCGCGAAGTACCATCTAGATCGGTTATATTTGTCCGCCGAGAAATAACACAGGTACAAGCGATACAAATCGTCATTGCATAGCACGAACAATTGTTGCTATAGTATAATTTCCAGCGCTTTCTAGCGCGCATCTAGAAAATGTGAATACTGTATCCCTTAACTTCCATTCAAGGAGGAAAACTTTCGATTTTTACATTGCTTCAACGATTGATGACATTGAATCAGCGTAACAAAGGTGAATCCTTCGCTAAGAATCGATAGGAGTACAGGTACTTCTCTACACTAATCACGCGCAATTTAGTTCAAGTTTACGTCACAATGTCTGGCTTTGATCTCCGAGTAATAATGATACGGCAAGGTTCAATCAATCATTTTATTTTTCGTCATTAACGCGTCCGGGACGAAAAAGATACTAACTACAAAAATCGATATAAACCTACCAGGTTGGTTACTAAATTAGATTATACGAGTAGGCTATTATATCGTATTCGCTTCAAAATATGTCTATTAATTTATAAAGTTTTCCATGGTTTTGCTCCGAACTATCTGGACACTTTGCTTGTTCATTATAAACAAGTCCTATGAGAGGGGGGTACGGAGAGTACGGCGTACCCTTGAGGGCCCAGGCCTGTGATTGTTGGGGGGCCCAAAATTGTAATTTTATAGTTTATGCGCAACATTTTTTGGTTAAAACCATCCTAAACAACTAAATTCAAGCATAAAAGTTTTTATTCGTTAGTCCTTGGAGGGGCCCGTAATTTAGCAAAAAGGCCCAAAATGGTGATTTAATGCTTTATGTGCAAAATTTTTCCGTTAAAAGCACCCTAAATTAAATCATAAATGTTGGTTATTCTCCTGTCCGAGGGGGTATAGTGTAGCAAAAGTAGGGTTGAGAAAAATCCGTTTTTTTTTTAAAAAGTCCTTGTGTTTTTAGGCTTTTTTGTTTTTTAAAAACTATTTGAAAAAGGTAGTTTCAAGCTTATTCCACTTCAAAATGAATTTCGGAGTTGGAGCATGAGCCGAAGTTAATGCTTTCTGAGGAGGAGCGGATCCGGAGTCAAAAAAAGTGACTTCGTTCACCTTTGCTAGGCATGTGGTGAATACAAAAGTTAATGAAGAAAGGTTATTGGTCAGATGATTAATTTGATTATGTTTTAACAAGATGTTATGTTTGAGCCTTGATACAGAGCTTGACTTGTTGTAGCAGATACATATAACACTCAGTAACGTTAACAGATTTAACATTTTTTATTAAACACATAGAAAAATCAAGAAAAACTACTAAATCTAACGTTTTCGACACGACATAGTGTCATCAGGAATAATTATAGGCTACATTTAAAAGAAATATGTCCAATTCTGCAATAAAGTGCTGTATGGTGTGCAATACGCCTAAGCAAACATCACGCGCTTTATCCTAGACAAAGGGGGCCCGGAGTGAGAGGGGGGCCCGGAGTGAGAGGGGGGCCCCGAATGACTTTTCATACCCCTAGTGAAAATTTCTCTCAGAGGCCCTGATTATAAACCTGCCAGAACTTTGCGTTCTCAACATCAATTGCTCTTGTGCAACCCTTCATATAAGACACAATATGGAAATCGTACCTTCCCAGTTGTTGCTGCCAGTTGCTGGAACTGTTTGCCTATTTGCGTGAAAGAAGCAGAAAATTTAAATGAATTCAAAACTCGCTTGAAAACATTCTACTTCAATGAACATTATGACTGAAATTACTGTATTAATTATCACCATTGTCATGTACAGAGCCCAGGAGCATAGTTTGACTGTGGATGTGGCGCTATATAAATATTGTTATTATTATTATTATAAGATGCAACAAAATTTGTTAAGTTTTGGTATTACAGTAAGAAAGAAAAGACCCAAAGAAAATTCTCTTTCGCTCACATGACACGCAAAAATACACTTAAAAAAAAAAGCCTGTGAAACTTTGCACAGCAGAAAATAGTAGCGTTAGTGTAGAAATTTTCCGACTCCTGCCCAGAGCATTGTGACGCAATAAGCCACACGACTTCGTTCGGTGGAAGTTAATCAGTGTTGTGACGTATTGACCAGCTATACACGGCGCTTTGACTCTTCAAGCGCAAGTCGTTGGTCTGATGAAAGCCTTTCAGAGTGACTTTACTGAATTTTTAAAAAGCCTTATAAACCGTAGTTATAGTTCTGAAATGGCGAAGAATTGTCATCAAGATAAAGTGATTAAGCATGACGATCGACGGCTAAAACTGGTGTGTCAGCCGTGAGACTTAATTTGTCCGCCGAGATAGCTGCTCAGACCGGACACGTTTGTCCGCCGTCAAAAAAACGAATTTCGAGGCCTGTAGGCTACTTCGAATTATATGCTGGTCACTTTGAACTTTAGCTCTTAATACGCTTAGTATACTAAACTGAGCTGACAGCAAGCCGTACCTCGTTATTGACACTCCCAAGAAAAAACAAAGCAAAAGAAATCAAGAAAAACGTTTTTCAATCATTGTTACTACACTTCAACGGCACCATGCTGGCGTTTATCAGCTACCGTACTTCTGTTTCTTTTGTTATCTTAGGAGCAGCGCTCTTGTTGCAACAAGTAGATCTTTTAATTGAGATCGATCCGCAATGAAGGTCAAACTAACGCAAATCTGAACTTAGAAACATTTGATTTAGGATTTTTTTAAATAATTTGCGGGGGGGCAGCCACCCCGAGCTAAATTCACGAGGGGGCGCCGTCCCCCGCCCCCCTGGAGTCGGCGCCTATGGGTTAAAGGCATAAATCGCTTTATAGCATAGCATAATCTCAAACCATTCCCATGCATTGTAAAGAAAATTAAACAATGAATCGCATTAAAATTTATCGCATAAATTGGTTAATCCAGTAGGAATTCTTGATTGATTTGTAGACTTGTATCACTTAATCGCGTATTTCCTTTGACGTGTTAAGTTGCTCAAGATTATCCTTACCAATACACAAAAATTGTCACAAGATCTCCCACAATATGCAACGATTAAATACATGACGTTACACTGAAGACAGCAGCTGTAATTAAATTTACCGCAAGACTGAAGGTTCAACTCTCGAGGTGTGTGCGCTTGAACATTTGAACAATGCATTCTAAGAACTGCTCTCCATTCAGCGGCAACTAATGGATGGAATGATTTCCCGCAACAACACTTCAACAATAGGAAACATCACTCTGTTAATCTCTGTACCCGGCCCTGCATTAAAAGCCTCTACAAGTATGCGAATCTACCAGGAATAACCTATCAAGGCTTCGTCAGTCCGAGTATAAAGATTCAACTGACTAACGGGAACACAAACGCATTCATCACATAAATGGTTAAAATGTCTAGCACCCTGCTTTCAAGGTTTTGTGTAAGGAAAATGTTCGGTATTGATGTGTAGGATACCAGGATACAGTCAATCAATGGATACAGTTAATCGCATATATACATCGGTTAATTAAATAAAAAAAGCTTGGCAATTTGACTACGCGATTAACCGATTTCAACTATTAGTAGGCTACTTGGTTGCTTTTATACAATAAAATTAAAGCTTAGCAAAAGCATCTACCACATAACATTGACATACTACATTGATAATGATAGATTTTTTTCCCATCAATCAGACTCCTGAAGTGGGCGATTTGGAAATCAAGGGGTGAAAATTTTCATCCACAAACCAAGTATATTCACTGTTTAGTTGATCAGCTGGGTGACTTTCGACTTAAGCTATTGTAACAATGTAACATTAACTATCTCAAAGCTTTGTGAACATCATCAACCTCATTCATTGGGCTGCATTGCATAGCAATTTTTTTTTGTAAAGTCACCATCACAAGCTCAATGGAAAAATGATTAGGATACACCATACTTAAAACTTTCCTCCCTGTGCAAGTGCTCTTGCACTTGTTTACAGCACCTCCAAATTTGGTTCCCCAACTTGGTGCTGCAGCATACACACTTGCAAAATTGACATTGCCCTCAACACCACCATGAGAATAATCACTGGTTGCCTGCTTCCAACTCCCACTGACTTTCTGTCGGTACCGTACTATCAGGCATCGCCCCAGATAGACTTTGTAAGGAAAACCACATACGCAGTCTGGTCCTACAAGCTATGTCAAGGAATGACCACCTCCTCAACCAGATTGTCCTACACTCATACTCCCAAAAGCCCCAGTGCTTAAAATCTCGACACCCGTTTTCCCAACATGCTGCAGCTATCTGTAAATCCAACTTCCACATTTCCGTAATTTGGAACAGCGAATGGAGAGAAGGTGCGAGAACAACCCAATTCACAGTCCTTCCCAATACCAACACTCTACCTGGAGCAGAACTACCTCGGAAGGAATGGGTGAAGCTCAATCGCCTGTGGACTGGGGTGGGCCGTTTCAACAGCAACATGTTCCAATGGGATCTCGCCGATTCACCATCTTGTGCATGTGGTTCAGATTTTCAGACTGCACACCACATTTTCTACCATTGTCCTGTATATCGACCACAGGACAGATATGTTGACCTTGCAACGCTCAATGAACACACAATCTATTGGCTGCTGCACCTGGATGTAACAACGTGATCTGCGGCGGCCTCAAATGCAAGAAGGCCTTGGTATGTTTCCAAATAGGTTTATATCTGAAAACTAAGACAAACGTATACGGTACCATATACCGTACGGGTGGCGACGATGTCGTCCCCTGCCGATGTCGTACCCCCGATGTCGTACCCTCATACATCGGGACGCGCAATAATTTACGCCGGCAAAAAAAAGCTTCAGATGCGGCGCGCTGTTGGATTTCAGCTCGAGCGTCAATGCCCATGTCGTCTCCAGTGAGTGATCATGAATCACGCTGCCGAACAGACTTCAAAATGCGGCGGGCTGTTGCATTTCAGCTCGAGCGTCAATGCTCACGTTATTCTTTCAGTTTGGTACAACTTGTGGGAAACAAATTATTTTAATTTCAAAAATAAAAATTAATTTCTAGGCTAATTTTTTTTCAAATGTCCGCTAGCCAGGGTTAATTATTTTGTTGCTGACGAGTAAACAGTTTGTTTATTTATTATTATTTCTTTAAAATAACATAACCTACGAATACGGTAGCCCACTGCTACGAGTGGCGGATCTATGCAAAATGGCGCCCATGGCAAAGTTTAAATGTGCGCCCTTTTTAACAATTTAAGTTAAATATTGCATACAAGTCTTTTATGAACAAATCATGAAGAAAATAAATCAATGTATTATTGCCGTTTTATAATGTTCAAAGGCAGTCACGAGAGATTGTTTCGTCATGCAAATTTTGTTCTCTCTGCAGAGCTAATCAATTTGATAGAATGCTGCGCTATTGCGCCTTTCCAAGTTATTTCTAACATAAAAACTAGCCAACGCGGCTTATTACTTTTTCATCTGACGCTGTGTGTGTATAGTCTACTGTAGCCTACTATACCAAGTAAATTATTGGACAAAATCAATCGGACATAAGCTTGTCTGCTTGACTTTTCAGCTTCTGCTGCTTGCAAGTCTCGTCTCTTTCGCCCTTCAGCCCCACTTTCCTTTTTCTTTGTATTGGTTTGTTTCAGAGTCTAAAAGGGCAAGTAAAAGTTAAATTTAAAAAATCCTTGGTCGATAATTACAATATATAGCCTAGGCATACGCAAAATGTTTTCGTAGTTCTTTACGTAGGCCTAGCCAACTTAATTAAAAATTCATCTCAATAGAGCACTGTGTTGATGCAACCGGCGGTGACCGACCTGTAGATAGGGGTATTTTTGTCTGATAACTGTGGATAAAAATAAAACGACCCAAGTCCGGCAGATTTTTTCAAAAACTAATATTAATTAATTTAATTTGTCGCTGACATTTGTTGGCATGTCGGCGGGTTTTGTAACCGTTGGGTTATAGCCTATGCTAACTTGAGATTGAAGAAACTGATAGCGAATCAATCCCAACATTGGTGTGGAGGCTACTAGCTACTAAGAATTGCGTTCATTTTATCCGTTTGACAACTTGAGGAAGTTAGGTAAAAGTACGGTACCGTATATTTATAAAGCACAGCTTGTGAAGTTGTCAATGAACCTCAAAACTTCAGACTGCTTAGTGCTAGGCAGTGCCAGCACAGCACGTAAAAGAAATCATACCTAGCATAATTCTTGGTCTCAAAATTTCACATAATGATGCTTATAGGCTCAATAATACTTCAATGCTAACTTCTTCCTAGAACAGACTGAGTGCTCTGGTCAGGACAAATTGAAGTCATACAACAGATTGGATTTATAAATTCTTATAAAAATGAATAAGTAAGTACTGGAGCTACTTCTAAGCTTCAACTAATCGCTGCTTAGCGACTTTACTAAACTTCCAATTTTTAAATGGCAAAATCGTCATTTCCGTAGGGTGGCAAATGACTAGGTCGTCTCGTTGTCTCCCTGTCGGTATGGAAACTTGTGTAACTTTTGCACTGTGTATATTACTTGCATATTTCCAACATGTAGGCCTACTGTACTATGTTCCTGTTACTGACAAATAAACCATTGATTGATTGATTCCAATTGTTGCTGACTGAATGTAAAGTGAGCCAGGAGAGGCACAATGTTGCTTTTTCAACGTCCATTGTTTGACAATGGCTACAGTAAAGAGTGACCCTTTTTGATGTTTGTTGGGCGCAAATTAGATTTTGAAGAAAGTATAACTCACAAATTTTATTTTTTACCAACCGATTTTTGCGCCCAAGGCTCGAGCCATGCCTGCCATACCCTAGGTAAGCTACACCACTGCAGTGCTACGGCCTCTAGGGGAACGAAGTCGTAAAAATGTGGCTTGTAATTCTGTTCACTTCCGTTTAATTGTGTGTCTGAAAATACGTTATCAATGGAAAATTACCATCACAGAAATGAAGAAGAGCAAATTCTAAAATTAGTTTGCAGTCATTATGTGTTTATATCTTGACCTAGCCTATAGCATAAATTTCAAGCTAATACCTGTCCGCTTACAACAGTTAGCTTTGTTTTCTAAGTAGGCTAGTCCTAGGCCTATGTTGACTTGCGAACAAGGCGGACTATATAGAAAGCAGTATAGACTATATAGAAAACAAATGCGAACCATCGATGCAGTGCAGTAACGTGGCACCTTTTTTTAACATTATTGTTAAGCAGAAGCGCTATGTTCTTTGCTTGGATTCGCTATCATGCAATAGGCCAAATGCAAAAAAGTAATGCTTTGAATGATAATCAAGACATAAAATAGCCCAGTCAAGCCTAACAGTAAGAATATAGCTAAAACAGATCGAAATCTATAGAAAATAATTTCAAAATCGCAACCTAGTTAAGCTTTTATTTAACAACGTTTCTACTTTCAACAACGCGTTATCATTTCTCACTATGCGGCCCGTGGAGTTTTTCTCAGACCCTAATGTGGCCCTTCATGTTTGCAGTCTTGGACCACCCTGGTTTACACAATTGTTTTTTTTAGTCACACGTTAACTGAGGTTTAGCCTACTCTAGCCTAGCTTTTTTCTGTTTTTATGGTTTTAGCTTTCAAAGTAGCAGTTCAGATTTTCAAAGTAGGCTACTTATTAAAAAGTAACAGTTGAGCACATCTCTAATCTACATTACCAGATAACGTAGGACCACACTTGTTGCATGTCATAGTTAATGTTTTTGCTAGCTGTTTCTGTGTTTTTTGTCGTAGGTTAGATATGTTTACTTTCGCCATTTATTGCGTTTATTTATTGTCCGCCCTTTAGCTCAGTTATGCGCCGGCTCAAGATCACGCGGCGCAAGCTCGACGCTCGGGATGTGCGCTTGAGCAACGCATTTCAGGACTGCTCTCCATTCAGCGGGCCCTAGTGAATGGAATAATTTCTCGGCAACAACACATCAACAATTGGAAAACTTCACTCTGCCAATCTCGGTGACCGGCCCTGCGTCAAGAGCCACTGCAAGTAGGCTACGCGTAACTACGGTACCAGGAATAACCAATCAAGGCTTTGTCAGTCCGAGGATAAAGATTCAAAACCAACGAACCAATTTGCAGTGGGCTACGTTAGCGATGTGAAAATAAATGTTCATGAAAAGAAATTGAGTGTTGATTCAGTGGCGTAGCTTGGAAATGTGCCGCCCGGGGCGGATTCAGATTTTGCCACCCCTTCAAGAAAAAGTATGTGAAAATGAAATGCGTTTTTTTATCAGATTATAATCAAAATCAAAAATCGTAGTCTTAAAGTGCCACCCCCAGACGTGCCGCCCGGGGCGGTCTGTCCCCCCCCCTTAGCTACGCCACAGTGTTGATTGCAAGAACATGAAATCCATGTTCTTCGGACAAGAAAGCAATGCGAAATTCATGAGGAATCAGAACAGGGCAAGAAAGATTTTTTTGTTTTCAATTCAGTTTTATTTTTCTTTGTATACCGGTAAGTGATGATAAGTTGAACAATATTGTAACGAGTAAAACAGTAATGATAAATTTAACAATAGAGTACAGGAACAAAACCAACAAAAGAAAAAGGTAGCAAAAATTTCGTTTCGATTTGAATAAGTTCGTTTCGAAAAACCATAATTTATACCTACATTTAAATGGACAAAAAAAGTTGAACATCTGGCAACAGGGACGACATCGACGTGGGACGACATCGGCAGGGGACGACATCGGGGGGACGACATGTCCAGGGGACGACATCGGTGGCATTCTACCGTACCAACCAAAAGAATACTGCTGATCGATAGTCGGGTTGCTGTTGTAACTTGTAGGCCTATAACACAGTTGTCAAACCACTCATCAACTACACTTCAGGGAGCTGGTATACAAGTTCTCCCCACCCCCCTTGGCAACTCATGACAAAGAGGAATTGACCAAAACATGTGGATTGAAGTGTGTGAACAGTAAAGCAAAGGTAAAGCAGTTTCACCCTATATGTTTGGTTGAGTCCTGTCTTTGTCATGAGTTACCAAGGGGGGAGGGGGGGACTTGTATACCAGCTCCCACTTCAGTTACTATCAAGTCAGCAAATCAGTTGAATAAAAATAATTGGTCCTCAAAAGGCGACACACTGGTTTTGTTTACAAATTACATTCACTATGTTTTTACCTTGGTTCTGGTTGACAGAACAAGTAGTGTTGCCAGATAAACCATAAAAATGGTGGAAAACAATAATGTTACCAGATGACCAAATCTGAATAAAAATTAATTTTCTACAGTTTCAATTTTATCTGGGCGGTACCACGCGACAATGTTCGAACAGTCAAAATTTCGCGCGGTACGGTGGTATTACCGCGTCGTGACCGTACTCTTTTGTTAGTATATTTTTTTTTATTAGAAATTGTTTACACTTTTGTTTGTTTGTTTGTTTATCTTTATCCTGCATTGCGGGAAAGCGGACTTGAGCGCTATGCATCGGTGTACGCCTTCCGACGTACACCTGACCCACGCTGCAGCCGACGGCAATGTCTGTTTCCGGTTGTCTACTTTACTTATGACTTAAATTTGGTACTACCCATTACTCGAAATCGATCATTGGGTAGAAGCAATTATCGTAAAGTTTCTTGTCTAGAGAAACAACAGCAAGTGCGGGTGACTGGAGTCGAACATGCAGGCTTTCGACTGTGAGCCCAACGCGCTAACCACTCGCCATTGCTGCCGATTTTGGCTTTCATTGCGAGCAAAGGTGTACCCATGCAGTGATGGGCATTATCGGCGATAATTATCGGCGATGAATTTTTATCGTTTATCGTTATCGCTTAATTATTTTTTCAGTTACCGGTATCGTTTATCGTTATCGCCAAAGGCAATATTTGATTATCGCCGATAAATAATCGCCGATAAATTTTAAGTGGAAAAGTAGAAAGACCATGAAAAGTAATATTTTTACTAGCCACCTAGTTCATGAAATTAAAATTAAAACCAGTTCTTCTTCAGTGCCTGAAGTGTGTGTGCACAAGTCGTTGTCATGGGAGGGGCACGCCCCCTGCAGCGACGGCCCTGACAACACAATAATTTTTAGAGTTGCAAATTGCAATGCAATGAAATGCATGCAACAAGTCTCTTGTTGTTTTGCTGCAATCGGCAATCGCGAGTGAATTTAACAATTAAAATGTAAGCGCACAGGCGGTACAGATTCCTTTGAAACGAAGCGAAAGAATTTGGCAAGTGGTTTATGAAACTGTCGCAATACGAGGCCGCTTTTACATCGGAAACATGGTCTTTCGCGCCACCATCACTGAAACAAGTCATTGCAGAATATGATATTGCTTGAAGCATTTGACATGCTGACCGACATCACACTTTTTGCATCTTGTAGTAGTTTTTGCATGACAATAGGCGCATCGAGTTGCGTGGTAAAATTATGCTAAATAGCCGAGTGGTGAGAGCGCTGCAACGGCAATCGAAAGGGCAGGACACTGTCTTTTGCAGGACACTTAAAGGCATGCCTGAAAGTGGACATAAAGATTGGCTTCCTTGCCTTCCCGTCCACTTAATCTAAATCTTCAACCACCGGGCGTAAGCCTGGATACGACGACGATTTACCTATGCGACATAGCCAACGCTCAATCAAATATTTTTATTCCCACTAATAATACAGTGCCTATATTGTAATTCTTATCTCAACAACTCAGCGTTCTGCCATTGCTTTAATGATGGTGTTCACAAAGAAAACAGAAAAATTTATCTGAAATTATCAGTAAATTACGATAATTATGTTATTGTTCTTGAACAAACACGACTAATTTGACAAGCTTGATGGATTTCACAGTATGCACATTTTTACTACCAATAACGCTTAAGATTAGGCCTACTGATAAATTTTCCAGCATTTTGCGTTGTTTGGAATTTTTTCAATTATTGCTGACTTTGCTGTAAACAGCCCGTAGAAAGCAAAATACAAAGTTTGGAATTTTTTATGGTATTTTCATTTGATTTAATTATTTTGCCTCCTGCGCTGCACGTAAGCGGCAGTGTAACTCAATCGATAAAAGCATCCAACTGATATCTGAAGGTATAGTTCAGTGGTTCCCAACCAGGGTGCCGCGGCACCCTGGGGTGCCAATTGCAATGCTCAAGGGTGCCGCGAGATATTGCAATACTGCGGCCCATTCTTTATTTTAACTTTAACCCGTTAAGTGTGGAATTTATTTATTTATTTTAACTCTAATCCACGGCAAGCCTTTGTTTTCTCGCCCAGGAAAAACAGCGCGAAAGAGATTTTGACTCGTTGCTGTTTTTTCCATAAAAACGTTTGAAACGCATCATTATTGCCAGGTTTCATGATTTTATTTTGCTTTTCAAGGAGCACATAGTCAAATTGCAGTGATGGATTATCGGATTGTGTGACCCAGCACGATTATAAAATTGCACGATCGTTTGCGAACCATTATAAAATAGAAACTTTTGCATGAGGGATACCTGCGCATACAAACACGATACATAGCTAATCGAGAAAAGGCTAAGTTATAATTGATTTGTTCTTTATAGCCTACTATATATAGCCTATATATAGCCTATATATAATAGCCTACTACTTTATAGAATATATTTTGTGAATTGCTTTGCGATTACAATTGGGTCTCCAAATTAGTGGATTTTCCGTACAAACGAACATTAAAACTAAAAAACGAGAACGCCTGCTTGTAGTCGAGGAAGAAATGTGGGTGGCATTGTCGAATGTGCCTTGAGATAGGAACTTTGTGCAAGAAGTCAAGCCCAAGTTTCACACTAACTTTTGAATAAATACATTTATTTACGCGCGTTATACTGTACAACTCATTCTGTGTTATTTCATACAGTTATTTGAAACACAGAAATCTCATAAAATTAACCCAGTTTTGCCAGGGTGCCTCAAACTATTTATCTCTTTGATAGGGTGCCGCAAGGTCAAAAAGGTTGGGAACCACTGGTATACTTATAAGCACGGCGGTTACCTCAGTGGTTTGATTCTGGATCAAGAGGTTGAAGATTCGATACCTACTGCCGCTGTTGCGATTCTAGTCATGCATAACTTACAAAAAGTTTTGTCCCTTTACAGTATATTATGTTAGGTTTTCGTCATGTTGATGAAAACAGTTCGTGCTGCATGGGATGGGGCAGCGCTAATCAAGAAAAAAAAAATTATCGTTATCGGACATTATCGGCGATAATTTATCGTTTATCGTTATCGCTTAACTTTTTCTTGATTTGTCGTTATCGCTTTAGGCATTTTTCGTTTATCGTTATCGCTTAACTGAAAAATGAGTTATCGCGCCCAAACCTAGCTAAGAAATAATAGACCTGTGTTTGTGTTTACTTACATTTGTGTTGTTTTCTACAGTGATGAGAAAGTCTATTGAAGTGAACTACATTTCCATATTGGTGTAGTAAAAATATACACAATACTATAAGCTAGGTCTGCTTGACGATAGAGGGCCCAAAATTATTCTGGCCCAGTGCCCCACAAAGGGTTTAACACAGCACTGATGGTAGCCTATTTTAAACAAAAATTATCGCACTTTGAATGTAAAGATGATGAAAAAGAAGACCTACCCCACAGAGCCGTGTGAGCACCATTTCGCCCCCTTCTCCTCCCTCCGAAATCCACTAGTGGGTCTCTACACTTTTCAGTAAAGGTGCCTAAAATGTTTTTCAAACCATAGGTTGTCAATTTAGATCAAAAACATCAGATTGACTTCACAACATGTTGGAACTTCATCTTTGACTAAGTTACATACCAATGCAAAAATCGGCAGCAGTGGCTGAGTGGTTAGCGCGTTGGGCTCGCAATCGAGAGCCTGCATGTTCGACTCCAGCCACCCGCACTTGTTGTTGTTTCTCTGGGCAAGAAACTTTACGATAATTGCCTCCACCCAGTATCGATTTCGAGAAATGAGTATAGTACCAAATTTAAGTCATAAGTAGAGTAGACAACCGGAAACAGACATTGCCGTCGGCTGCAACGTGGGTCAGGTGTACGTTGAAAGGCGTACACCGATGCATAGCGCTCAAGTCCGCTTTCCCGCAATGCAGGATAAAGATATGAAAAAAAAAAAACAAACAAAAAGGCGATGGAGTTTAACTATAACTTAAAAGATTGAATATGTAGGCAGCCTACTGTATTGCAAAATTGAATCGCCCTTGTGATGACACCAGCAAGTGTTGATTGTAGGCCTATTTTTACAATCAAGAAATAAAAGTTTTCTGTTTTCTTGGTGGCTGTGCATTTTTAAGACAGTATTTTCAAACACTGATTTATCGATGCTTTACTTTTTGGATTTGTCATCTTTTTTGTTATTGCCAAATTTGTGTGTTTATTTTATTAAGTGTTATGTTCGCGTTAGTAATAAAAAAGAAAATTGAAAAAAGAAAAAATATATACCGTAGTTAATATTTATTTTAGAATGTTGAAAATACAGGTTATGAGTTGAATAGGTTTGATTATTTAATTAAAGTTATGTAAATTATATAAGGTGACTTTGCAAACTAAAATATTTATTTGAAGTTGATGAAAAAATCGTCGAAATTACGTAAAAAGTGCATTGACTTTGTCAATCATGAATAATTAAAAAATGTTTATCAACACTGATTTTTATTAATATTATTTTTAAAATATAAGTTAGATTAAGTTTAGTTGAAAAAGTCATTTTATTTCACTAAAGTTATGAAAATTATACAATATATGCTTGCTTCATCAACCAAAATTATACATTATTAAAGTAACATAGAATTTGTATAAACAGTAGGTCATGTTGCCAAGCATCATTAAATTAAAATCTTATATAAAATTTTAGTATCGCTGGCGTTATGTAGGCTACGTCATACTCCAAACTATAACGATCTATATGAACAGGCCTTACCAACATTGGAATTAGAGACCGATACAATTTCGATCTTAAAATTTACTTTATCCTTTTGAAATAATAGTTTGAGAATCTAAATTGTCAAAATGTGATCACTGAATCACTGCAAAAAATTACAAATTTTTCCCAATTACCAATCTTGCCAGACGCGTTTTGGATTTTCAGCACAAGTACCAAGAGTTAGTCCATTATTATTTGTATGGTAACAATTGCACAAAAGTAGCTCAAAATCACACAAATTATACCAATATTTATAAACAACTACTCTAACTATCAACTTATACTAGCGATTTTGGCTACTAACAGATGGTCCTCCAATCAAATTTGCAGCTGTACGATGGCATGACCATTGGCCAGTGCATAAGTTCGCCATGCTCCAAACTACCAAACCTTTAAGTGTACAATTGTAACCGGTTATTTATTCAAAAGATAACAGTTTAAAAGGCACGAACTACATGTAAACAAAATAATGTAATAAAAACCATTCGTGCACAACAATAGTTTACAATAATTTTCATCAGTTTGTACCACATGACTCTGATCATTTAACTTGGTCAGGAAAGTACAATAACAAACTAATTCACACCAAACCCACTGGAAGATCAATAATACATCTATAAAAGGTGAGTCCCATACTTGATTCAAGCATCGGGGGATGAGAAGATAAGGCTCTCATTACAGCCTACTAAGCCTTCGGCACTAACGAGATTAGGGTGGCCAGTGCTTTCTCTCGGCCGCCTTTCCTTCAGCAAGGTATTACATTACAATATATTACATCTATAAAATAGCATTTTTAAGCAATCCTAGAAAACGCTCATTCGCTTCATGGCTTCAAGTATCGCACTTTGCTTCGAATCACTATGCACTTTCACGCACAGTAAATGTATTCTTGTAACTCTCGTAAATGTATCCCTATTTCAACTATCACCTGCAGATGTACAATGCCAGCAGCTAGATCGTGAAAACATGGCTGAATGAATCAAAACAATAAAGAATACAAGTTTTACTTTAGTAAGCTACATCAAGAGAGCTTGGGAAGTTGTCTTATTTTCTTCAAATTTAAAATGTTTCCACCCTTATCATCGAAAGAGCCACAACTGCATTCACTAACATTGCAAAAAGATCCATCAGCACACAATGGAGAATTTCTGTCTTTATTGAAAGCTTGCATCACTTGTGAATCTAGAACTCTTTCAAAACAATCTTTGCCTCTTTTGCTGACCGGAAAACGTTTCTCGGAGGGCCTTCGCGGATCTGTTGGAGATGAAGACATCCTCCTGCTTTTCTCGAAGTTGTTGGCTGTTCGTAGCAACCTATCCACAGACCCTGATCTTGGAGCCATTTTTGGTTTTGCAATAGCTTTATGATCTTTGTTTGAAGGAAGAGGCATCAATTTGACATCGGAATCGTCATCAAACCTTGCTTGATTTGAATTTTGTTCATTTGAAGCTAAGGGATGGTCACCGGTATTTGTCAGGCTTGCTCTTGCATTCTGCAAATTAAAAGACCATTAACTTTTTCGCAACTTGCTTTGTTTAATTCAACCTTCTAAAACAGGGGTGCCCAAAGTTTTGTGGCCAAGGGCCGCAATTAGCTATTCACGAGTCTTGGCGGGCCGCATTACATGTTTCACTTATTTTTGTTTTTAAAATTCGGCGTATACGCTTTTAGATTGTATATTGAAGGCAACCTAATCACGAAACGTTTTTGGTTATAGCAACATTCAAACTATTTAAAATAACGTAGTTATCACATCTTGAGCGAGTGATAAGAACCATTGTTTTTTGGTAATGTTTGAAACAAAACTGACTTTGTTTGAAACAAAACTGCCTTAACAATGCAAATGGCGTAACCTACCAGCTCACCAGTACGTGCAACTCCAATTACCCAACAAATGATATGTGGTTTTACGTAACAGAATCATTAAAAACCAAAAGTTAAGCACGTAAGCTTGTCTGCGTTATTTTAACTTGTTGGTCCTGCAGTATTAAAAAAAACATTTATACTTTATAGACGATTGGGCTGCAAGTTTTGAAATTCATATCGCTTCAATTACAAAAATTATAAAAAAAACTGGACATCTGTCCTCAACTACTAAGTTTTTTTTCATCGTAAGCGATATAGCTTACGTAAATTATGAGCTCAGACAGAGCCCAGCAGATTTTATTCGGCGGGCCGCACTTTGGGCACCCCTGCACTAAAACGTACGTGAAATAAAATACACAAAACCATACAGACTCTATATTACAGAGTGAGACAAATTGAAATCTGTAATCAATCTATCATAAAATAGGTAATTAATTATTGTGCGATTAAGCATCAAGTTAAAAGTAGTAAAATAAAATAACCCAATACCGTGGCGGAAGACTGTTGATTATTTTCCTCTCGATCATTCTTCAACTGTTTCAACTTCCGATTTGCCTTGTTGAGTGATTCAAGAATTCTTGGTGATAGAATTTGTTCGATAGTTTCACCAACCCCGCTGTCTGCCACCTGACATGCAATGAAACTGTGTTAACCATGACCATACCAGAAGAAATTAACGACAGACTTGCATCCAATGAAGCTTTCTCCATCATTTCAAGGTAGAAAACTAAAAATGAGTAAAGAAGCTCTTTCGGTTCCTTCTGCTATATGCGATATACGTTTAATGTAGTTCCCCACGAACTTCGATCCTGGATCGGTGTTAGTAACGTTTTCCAATGTTAGCAATAACTGGGTATCTATCTGGGGTCGCGCAGTTCAAAGCTAAGCATTTAAGCAACCCAATAACTTAACGACTATGCCAAGTCCCACACAGCAGTACAAAACTGAGCGTTTAGAAAACCATGCTTCAATCTTTGATAGAAACTGATGCCAAAAACACAGTGGATCGACAACGTACTTTAGCATGAAGCTGGTTTTGAACGTAGTTTTGCACGTTGTACGGCTGATTGTTTTCTTTGTAATCAAACTTGTCTTTCTCTTGTGGATGGTGATCCTCGATCGAGGGAGCGAATTGCTCGTTTTTCTCCAAGTCATTGAGGAAGGGATGAAGCATGTCGATGGTCTCTCCTAGATTGTTCTGAAATAACAACAACAAAAAAAACTCTTTCAATCACACTTTGACACAATCAAATAACAGCAAGTCAAGGTCGACTTGACCTCAAACCTGGATGATGAAGATAATTTGTAATTGTGTTATTTAAATAAGTTCTGTAAATAAACTGAGCAGCGCTTAGCGAGCTCTCTCAAAAGATATCACGGTTTTGGTGCAAACCCAGGACGATAGAGTCATGTAAGCAGGCTAATATTGATCACATGATGAGATGGTTTCAAACAAGTTAGTTGACACGCAGGAATGGCAATCTGCAGAAACGGCACAATTTTTTCAATTGTTTATTCACATCCTAAATTCCTTGACAAAGTATATAAAAACACGTTTCAAGCATAAACACGAGAAACTCGTAGACGGGAAGGAGAGCATGTCGCAGTTACCTGGAGCTGCGACCAACGTGCACTCGTCTTTGACTTTTCCCTGCGGCCAGGCTCAGATGCACACGAACGGTGGGACTTCCCCGATCTTCTGCAAGATTATGTTGAAAGTGACAGGCACAGTAGAAATTTTGGTTCCAAACAAATGAGCAATAACTGGTTTCGAACTAGTTACCTGCTACATACAGAGCAAGACTGTCGTTCGCTTTGCTGTTTCGCTCCATTTGAGTCTATGAAAAGACGTAAAGTTAACGCAACCATCCAAATTAAGCTAAAGATGTTTGCTAAGTGCTAACAATAGTCAACATACCAAGCAGTTTCAAAAATTGCAAGAAACCAGTTACAAATTAGACATCACAATGGCTGCCTGAAGATGAGGCCTGGTTTGTCACATTTTGACGACCGTTGCTGTCCGACAGATTTTGTTATTTTTCATTGACTTAGTTTACGATGACACCTTATGTTGGGTAGGGACGCAGTGAAAAAAAAGAGAAAATGTAATTTAGAAAGCTTTGAATGAGACTATTAGCAAGTGACCAACAGTCTAAATGAAGCTTTTTGAATCAAGTTGTATTTATTTTTGAATGCGTTGATGTTGAAACTATTTTGTCACCTGAGGAAGGCAGTAAAAATACTATTTTTAGAAAATTGCATCCAGACAGTTAGCAAAGGTTGAAAAAATCTGCAACAATCTGGAAAATGTAAAAACATCAGGCAGTATCTCTACGTAGTCAATAGTCATGATTAACTAAACTGTTTCTTTTTAAGACTTTGACCAACCTTGAATAGGTGTTGATTCCTTTAAACAAGTCTTCGATGTTGAGTTGTTCTAACAACAAAAGATGCACTCGATGAATTCTTAATAAAAAGCAACACAGATGCCCAGTGGATCTTATGGAGTCGCTTAGGCTTTACACCAAAAAGATATGGAGAGAACCGACTTAACCTGAGCATGATGTTTTAAGAACTCCAGATCAGATGTCTGATGTCGATAGCAGCTAAGAGCAGCAGCTTCTCCGATAAAAATAGAAAGCGAACGAGCTAGGCCTGACGCAATATGACATCGGGTCATCAATGTATTCGCCAACAAACAAAACATTTACTGAATAACTAACCTTCATGGACGAATCGGAGTTTTTCTTGGAAATTTGTGCTTTGTTCGCAACATTTAAATCTAAGAAATAATGTGATCTGAAGACGTGTGCGAACATGCGGTTGTTTACGCTATTATTTTAAACGGGCATGAAAAGTAGCTTTTTACGCAGTTTAGAAATAACCATCAGTGAAATATCATTTTCTTAATGCAAGGATGAGTTGAAGGGCCACGGCCTAAGATATTACAGTATAAAAAAACAGTCGGGCCAAAGCTTTTGACGACAAATAAACATAACTTCACTTTTTGTGAGTGCTTAAAATTTCATGTTTAACTTTTGAAACTTCATCATGACTCGGTCCATATTCACCACAAAAATTAAAACTGGTTTATACCTTGAAAATTATTTGGGTGACATTTTTTGTGTTTTCTTGTAGTGCTACTGAGCAAGAGTTTTATTACACGGAACTGCAAAGCATATTCATGTTAATACAATACTAAACTCCATGGTTTTAAACCCGGTGGCGAGCCCCTGGTATGGACAATGGACATGCCCAAGCAGACTTAGGTCAAACTCAATAGAACTCCATTAGGAGTAGGCCACATCCATTCTAATATGCACAGGTGGGGTTTGGCTTTCTCATCAGTCATCGGCCGCCAAAAATGCGGCGCGAAGGAATAAACTGCTGACCATTTCGTTCTTGAATGCCCCATTTACAAGGGGCCAAATGGAATGCATGGCATAGCAGAACTGGATGAAACTACATTCACCAGGTTTTCCACCCCCTGTCCTGAAATCTAATCAAGCCCGTTTCATACGATTGAAAAAGCCGCTAATTAAGAAGCGGCTAATAATCGGAAAACTATCAACGCATGCATACCAACTTCTACAAGTTTTACAATACAGGTACAATGTATACAATAATCTTAGAATATGCCTTTTCAAATATTACAAGTTACCATTCTCTTTCTCCATTTCCTCATCAATGCCAAGCAAAGGGTCGTCAGTCTCAACGAGTCCATACTTCTGCATGTACTTTTTCGTTGCAAGCGACATATCACAAGGTGACAACAGGCTCATGCCTGAATATTTCCCCCCGTATATGGTTTGCTTGGTGCCAAGCGCTGGAGAACTCGGAAGTATCTGAAAATATTGGAAAATTAAAAGCGTTCAATACACATAAGAATAATCACTATGCAGAGGATTGTCAACACACAAATCTGTGCCGAGTAGACTTTCTACGTTGAAGATCAATATTCGTATTTATGAAAGTAATTCCTTTATTCATTTTAATTTCTTTATTCTTTTATTCAATTTCTTTATTCATTTTATTAAAGTAAAAACTTTTTTTATTGATGATGATCAATGTTCATATTAGAAAGACTTTTCATCGAATAATGCGAAGCCCGCGTTGGGCCAGTCTGAAAACTTTTTAAGGCTCAAAAATAAAGACTGCGCAGAGGTTCCAACAAGGTTTCTTTCAAAACGTTTCGCTGGTTTAGTTGCATTTCAAGAGTGAAAGTTTCAGCAAGGTGTTTATTCGGTATCGATAAGCAGTTTTGGTTCACTTACAGTATTGCAAAAAGCTATTTGATGAATACCACTACTTCAAGATCGCTTTAAAGTACCTGAGGACTGGGATCGTCGGCAGAGGCAGCAGACGCAATGCTGGTCAATTGATCATCAGTGAGGTATTTCAGTGCTATCGCGTTGGCGTGCATGCTCAGCTCATGGCCGCTGCTACTGCCTACTAAAGTTGATACATCGCACGTTTCCAAGATTCCGTTGTTCGCAAGGACGCCTAGATAGGCTAAGTGTGGAAGCAAGGACCCGGAGAGTTTTCTAAAAATCACAGAGAATAGAGCAACTCAATTTTTTCTGAATGCGAAGAACAATGCTACAAGCAGGGCTGTGGAGTCGAACATTTTTCTAACGAGTGCTGCCAGATTTTGGAGGGTTGCCAGATTTTTTTTAAATTTTTCCGTTCTTTTTTCTTTTTTTAAATTTAATTTTACTTTAAGTTGTCATCGAAATTGAAGCAGCGACATTCATAATAACTAACAAGAAAAAACACTTCTGTTTTACGATGAAGTGGTTGAACTCAATACGGAAAACAAAAAACAATATTTTGAAAAAATGTTACGAATAAAATTTTTTTTGCTTTGTATCTAGCCGGAGTCGGCCTTTTTTAACGACTTCGACTCCGAACATGCCAAAATCCTGTCGACTCCACAGCCCTGCCTTCAAGTAGTACGCTTTAATAAGAGGCGTAACGATGTCATATATAATTTCGTTTGAAAACTTTGCAAACAGAAAAAAAGAAATTTCAACTCAACAGATGGTACAATTATCGAAGGAAAAAAGATTGAGAAGCAGCTGCATACCGGGGATACTTGAGTGAATTAACCTTCTTGTGCACTGAAGTCGTGGACAAATACATGGATGATTTTGCTTCATTTTCACCGTTTTCAAGCATTTCTTGAACCTGGAAAGTAATTACTGATTAATTTAATGAACCCTGAAGCAATGAAAATCCATCGTTCCTAATCGGAAATTTCATTAAAAAAATCCATTTATTTCTTTTTTTAATAGTTTGCTACGTTTTTGGGAAATTGAGGATCTGTGTCAACTGTCAAGTTCAATTTAACCAAATCATCATGGCGCTAATATGCGGTCTTGCGCTATACAATGAAAAGTCTTTCAAACATGAACCTCATCGTCAATAAAAAAATATATACGAAGGCGCTTCTACTCCTTTTCACATTCAAACATACCGTGGATAGAAAATCAACCATAAACAGACTCTACGGAATAACGCGAAGAACTATATTTCACTCTGGCATAGTTTTCTCACCTGTTTCAACAAGTTGTTGAAAAATTGTTTGTCTTCAGTGGCTTCGCCTCCCTGCGAGATTTTGCAATCTTTTGTGATAGCTCTAGAAGGGGATAAAGAGGCGGCATACATGCTGGCACTCTCACCGAGCACTGGACTGTAAACATAATTCAGCATCGTCTAATAACCACATTCAAGGACTGAGTGCACACTGCACAATGAATAAAAATGAATCAATTCTTTCAATTGGTGTTCGGAAATTATTAGAAGCACAACCAATACATTAGACCAGAGAAAACGGCGATGAATGCATTGCCGGTTAAACAAAAATGTGCAAATATAAGGGATTGAATCAATAGACACCTGTCTTGGTTCCAGACTTCTTGATTACGCGGCGTTGGGTTATCTTCGCTGGTATCTAAGCCTGGTATGTCGACTGCCTGGAGACTAGAAGTGATGCTTTGGTCGTTGCTTGTGCCGTTTAATACTGAAGCATCAAGGTGGAAACTTGCAGAACCCCACCCGTTAGACCTTTCAGCACCAGAGTCACTGAAAATAGTGAGATTAACTGATGAAATCATTTAAAAGCGTACACATCAACGCAGTTACGTGTAATTGAGTCTTATTTACCTTACACCAGTTTGTGAGTTTGTGGTTTCCTCATTCAACAAACCACTGGTCTTTGATGACTTTAAACCGTTCAAAACAGACACATTTTCCTCTTCACCTGAACACGACTCTTCACCATGTGCGCTGAGAGTCAACCTCGCTTCTATGTCTGCGCCAAATTGGAAAAAAAATGTAAAAAAAAGTTTTTTTAACTTTCTTAATTACGTTTTGTTTTTTAGGTTATTGAAAATGTGGAACCATCACAAATATAAAAGTAAGTCGAACAACACTTTCATGCCAAGCTTTGTGTTAACATAGAGTTATAGTTAACATAAAGTCATACATAAAGTAGAACAAAATTTTCATGCCAAGCTTTGTGTTAACATAGAGTTATATACCATGTTAGCAGGGATTAGAACATTGGAGAACAAATACCTTCGTTGCCATCCGTCGTGTATTGTGACGACATGGTTTCACTCGCAAGTTGAGCGTCTGTACCGACACCAACGCTTCTTTGAGCAATTTCGTTTTTCTCGGCATCAGTTTGTATGCTGCTGCTTGTCATCTCCGCTTTGTCTTCTGGTATTTGCTGTTTGGCTTGAAGCAGTGCTTGGGTTTCCTTCAGTTTCTCAATTTCAACCAGCAACTGTTGGATGAGTTGGTCTTGTTCAATGTAAAACTGACAAGCCTCCTTGGGTAAGCAACGAAACCATTGTTGTTTTTTCAGGCTGGAAGAAAACGTGCCAGCTGACTGGGGGCTCAGTGATACACGTGACTGAGGAGCACTGGTTGGCTTGCTTTCAAGGGAAAATGAACGACGATGCGACTCTTTTTGTGGCGGATCCTTTGATGATGATGCAGAATCACTTTGATTATTATTAGAACCTTTGGCGTAACCCAAACACTTAGCTTTTTTAGCTTTAAGAAGTGCAGTCGATTTTTCTCTTGACGAACTCTTGAATGACTGCTTTACCCTTGCAGTAGAATTTGCAGGCAAGGTGTTGGAAGTTATCTTTTGTTGGACTTCTCTCGACATGGAGGAGCGTGTTGGTGGCAAGTCAAAGCCAGCTTCATACAAAGACGGAACTAACGGATCATCTGCGGGAAACACTGGATGTTGTTGAATGATTGGATGTGGAATCGCCCATTTCGGAGAATTCTTGACTATTTTGCTGTTTTTAGCGAAACGATTGTTGATATTTTCGTCAAAAATCAACGAAGGTTCTATGACCGTTGGAACTGCAGGAGCCGGAGCAGCTCTATTTAAAGGTTGGGGTAAAGGTGACGGCGTCAGTTCTTGGGTTGAAGCGTGCTGCGTCATCACACCCTGATGTGTTCCGTTTAATTTCTCAAGTCGGTTGCTTTTGCTTGTGATCGAGTTTGAAGCATCGCGACTGTCGTTTCTCAATGACGCAACCTGATTGTAGTGCAAGGAATTGTAACGCAATCACAATTGCATCAAGCTTAAACAGACAAAGCATGTAAAATTATAAGATTTAAAAACAGGTCTGAAAGATAGAAACAATCAATCTTATTCTTGAATAATTGTGATAACAGATATCAAAATGTTCACACAAAATAAACGACAATCTACAAGGTTTCATTGCAAGGGTAATGTGAACTGTGTACACAACATAATACTTTGTACAGTCGTTGATTACCTGCATTTGATGACCACGATGTGCTTTCTCAAATAAATCTCTCGCTTTACTGCCTTCTGGTGATACGTAATCAAGCGTGACATTGATCACTTGACTTAATTGATTCGACTGCTTATCCAGATGTGCTGAATGCTAGAAATCATGAAATGGGTTTCTGTAATGTATCTATACCAGCAGTCCCCACTCCCCAACCTTTTTCTCTCACGAACAGGTTTTAAAATG
This sequence comes from Aplidium turbinatum, assembly GCF_918807975.1. Lineage (NCBI taxonomy): Eukaryota > Metazoa > Chordata > Ascidiacea > Aplousobranchia > Polyclinidae > Aplidium > Aplidium turbinatum. The sequence goes on along the minus strand of NC_137472.1, from coordinate 41,867,525 downwards.
AAAATACCCTCGCGGACAGCGATGGCCGATGGGTAAAACGAAGTTTGACATTTATAGGGTCTAGTACTCTAGTGTTTCTTTTATATAGCGGTTTAAACACAGTTTAAGCCAAATTCGTAAAATATAATGTAATGTAAAAGTCAAGATCAGCAAAGGAAACTAGTTTAGCTTGGGGTCTGACTAATTTAACGTTGTTTTGATCACTTTCTGTGTAGGCTGCTTTTAGACCCAATAAGCTAATGATTTTGCGAGCAAGACGCACGACTTGTATTTGACCAATATCATCAAATTAAAAGTGGATTTCTCTGAAAGTTTGAATGATGTTTGATTTAAAATTGAAGTTAGATTTTAGCTTAAATGTTTTTTTCTTTCACAACCACTGAAGGATTTCAATAATTGATTTGTTAAAGGTGTGTATTGTGTGAGCTTTCAGTAAAATTTCAAAAATTCATCTGAGGCTCCCCAACCTTTCGTACATACTAGCTTATAAAGGCACAACTTCATTTAATGCCCCTATTAACACTGGAATAGGTCGATTTAATTATCAAGTAGTTAGTGAACAAGGTGTTTACTTTGGAATATTTTATTATTATCTGAATTTTTGAGGGGCCTTTAAAACTTTACTGGTACCATTATTCGTATCTACTGTTGAAACTATGTGTTCACAATGCTACCTGTTAGGTTGTCGCGACCCGGTAGTTGGGGACCCCTGATCTATAATTCTATATGACATATAAATGTGAACAAAAGTTGCACAGCACGACGATTAATTAACTATCTGTGCAATAGGAATTCCAAAGCGGAGCTACTGCTGGGCAATTGCTTTATGAATACTAGGGTGGCCAAAAAAAATGAAAATTTTTTATTTTTATTTGCACACCCTCTCATTTGAGGAGGATTCATGAAAAAATGACACTGTGAAAATTTGAAGTGAATCCGACAAGAGGAAGTGCTCTCCCACCGACCTCTAAATTTGCTTTCTTTGGCATAATTCATCAAAATTCCTTGAATATGTGACGTAATTCTTTTTTGACTTATCTACATTGCAGTTGCAGCATTTTTGTGTTAACCATTGTTTTACTCTGAATTTATGATATAATAAGTGTTTCCACATGCAGAAAAACAGAAATAATACACAAAATAGATCACATTAACAAGCGTTTGGTATGAAATTAAATGCACTAAACTTTAGCGAAAACCATATAAAAGTACGTTCACCAGTCACAGTCGCAACGCTTCAGGTGACAACACATTGCCCAGAAAAAGCAAAAGAAATGTTTGTAAAGAGTCAAGCCATTGATTTTATTTAATGGAGCTGTTGGCATGTTGGCTTTTACTTGCACTTGTTGGAAGCAGCTTTCTGTGTTGCTCGATCACCTGATAGAGGAGCTGGCGCTGTTGTTCATTTTCTGTAAGGACTTCATTGAAGTCAGTAGCTAATTTGACTGCCCAGTGCCCGCTCTGCACAATCATTGACGACTTTGAGATCATGGCATGCAAGAAATAGCAGCCTTCGATTAAATGCCTGCTGCATGACAGTGATAGCTTCAGTGTGGATTCCTGTATTGCTTGATGTCGTGTCAAAACAAAGTGCAGCTAAGTGCTCTGCTACAACTCGTGTATGAATTCCACTACTTTTTGGCCCATTAGTGATCCCGTTCCAACAGGCAGCTTCGGAATGCCAAGCAGTATCTCAACATGCATACCAGAAACTACAATGGCCAAAGATTCGCACTTTGTGCCATTGGCATTAGTCAAATGTTTACCATGAAAATGAACAACAAGTGGAACTGTAACTGTTGGTTTAAATTTTTGCAGCACTGCAGCTGCCAGGCTTTCACGTTTTTGTTTCGAGAATTCATGACAGAGGAATGTGACATTGTCAATTCATTTATATCAATTCCAGCTGCAGCAAGAGCAGGAGTGACGATCATCATTGCTTGACGACTTGATGTTATAGTTCTGTTCAGTGCTGCATTAAACAGTGGATTATCGATAATGCAGCGTTTTGGTAATGGCTGCTCCTACTGGGTTTTCTTTTGTTTTGGTGTTATTTGGATTTACAGTGCAAACAGTGGGTCACTGGAAGAATCTTCATCTGCTAATCATTTTCAGATGAGAAAGCAGCAGCACTTGATGGTACTGGATCAATGCGATTTCTGTTGCGTCTCTGTTCATCATCTTTGCGCTTTCTATACTTTGCAGCAGCTTGCCGATGCATTGGGTCCTCTGTTGTCATCAGTATCTGTCATGCACCACCTTGGTCTATCAAAAACTGACAGTCTTTTGGTATTGTTATGCGGCATTCCCAGTTAGCATGTGCAATATCAAATAATGCACTTAAGCTCTGGGTGAAGTCAGCTTCCGAGGTCAGCTGGGAAGCTGAATTTCGCCTCTCTTTGTGCTTTGATTCTCCTATATGCTCTTGATGGATGCGTTTTAGTTTGGTAACAACGTGAGTCTTTGCAGTGGTAGCGATATTAGCTTTCACTCACAAGAACTGTACTGCAAGCAAGTGGCAGTGTAACCTTATTGATCTTCATCTCGTAGAACCACACCCCAGACCCCATACAGGCAGCTGACATAGCCCCTCAAGGGAGTCAACACTAGAGAGTGGGTGTCCATTTGTTGACTCTCTTGAGGGCCATGTCAGCTGCCTGTATGGGATGTGGTTCTTCGCCGTCTACTACGAGATGAAGGTCAATAAGATTACACTGCCACTTGCATGCAGTACAGTTGTAGATGAAGTAATATTAACTACTACCATCTATGCCACTTTTTGGTTTGCAGCACCATCAATATCTGCCCCTACAAATGACCTAGCAATGTTACAGCTCACAGAGGATTATAAAGAGGTTGACAATGCAATTTCTCAAGTGGCAGAAAAAAGTTGAGGTTGCGCTTGTGGTACATCAGTGAGGATCTTGCTGCACTGCCTTTATTCAGTGATAATAACACAGATGATGAAAAGAAGGCAATCGTTAATGCTCTTAAGAAAGACCCATTTCCCGAAGATGTTCGTCGTGATGCCCCAAACAAAATTGTCAAGTTTAAACGTCTCTCTTTGGCACAGTTTGTAACACAGCGTTTACTTAACCTTTTCGAGTCACTGCTTCTGTTGACACATGGCGTGATCGTGATGATTATAAAGAAGCATGCAAAGTTTGGCGTCATCTCAAAGCCGTCAATGATTGTGCAGAGCAGGCAGTCAAATTAGCTACTGACTTCAATGAAGTCCATACAAAAAATGAACAACAGCGCCAGCTCCTCTATCAAGTGGTCAAGCACCACAGAAAGCTGCTTCCAACAAGTGCAATAAAGTCAACCAATGGCTTGACTCTTTACAAACATTTCTCTTGCAATTTCTGGGCAATGTGTTGTCACCTGAAGCGTTGCGATCGTGACTGGTGAACGTACTTTTATGCGGTTTTAGCTAAAGTTCAGTGCATTTAATTTCATACCAAACGCTTGTTAATGTGATCTATTTTGTGTATTATTTCTGTTTTTCTGCATGTGGAAACACTTATTGTATCATAAATTCAGAGTAAAACAATGGTTTACACAAAAATGCTGCAACTGCAATGTAGATAAGTCAAAAAAGAATTACGTCACATATTCAAGGAATTTTGACGAATTATGCCAAAGAAAGCAAACTTTGAGGTCGGTGGGAGAGCACTTCCTCTTGTCGGATTCACTTCAAATTTTCACAGTGTCATTTTTTCATGAATCCTCCTCAAATGAGAGGGTGTGCAAACAAAAATAAAAAATTTCCATTTTTTTTGGCCACCCTAATGAATACGGTATGTGGCATGAAACTTCTCAATCGTTGCTGCTGCTCACTGGAATTGCTGAGATATTTTGGGTGATAGGCAATCAAGTAATTAACTGAAAAATTTGGCAAAAGGTTTGCAGAGCCAGCCAGCTCTTGCTTAGTTGAACTAGGTTAATGCCAATGCCGTCAAGTGGGGCACAGTGATATAGCTTTGCAATTAAATGTTGTCTCCATCTGTTTATTATGTACCTGCAATCCTGCATGAAATCACTTACTTCTGCTGAAACCATATCATAGTTCAATTGCTCAAACTGACTCGTTGAACACTTGAAAAAGCAAGGTCTTGATTTCGGAGCGGAATAAACCAACAACAAAAATTCCTCGTTTTCTGATAGCGCCCTGTCAATAACACAAACTGTACATTGTAAATATTATTCCTAACCACTTAAACAAATTATTTATTCAAGTAAATAAAATCACTATTATCAAAGTAACCTTAACAGCCTGTTTCACCCTATGCGGGATCGTTAGAAAGTGCTGAAAATCATGCAAAAGAGAAACCGGTAATTATTTCCATCTAATAAAGCGACCTAACGACGAAAAGATAACATTTTTTTAATAACTAAAATAAGGCGTAAATGGTGCAATGAACATGAGACAGACCTTCTACAAGAATGTAGAGACAAATAGCGAAGGCATGCCAACCACAGAGCAGGATGAAACACACTTGCGACATAACTGATCCATATTCCAACAGTTGTCACATGACAAGCTTTTGGATCTGAATCTAACATGAGAAGAAGTTTTCGAGTTTGATCCATTGTCAAAAACCTGCATTCAAAACAAAGTTCTTCAGTTGAAGCCAGTGATTAGAAATCTTCAAGCTATAAAGTAAGTCATAGGCTGGTGTTACTTTTGTTTTATAAAATAGCAGGGATGCTAATTGTGATTGCAGCTCATGTTTGTGAAGAGCTCCATCACGAGTATGGTAAGCGTCAAGCGGAAGCCAATCGAATTGTACAGTATTAGCAGCAGGTAACGCATTTATATGTGAGCAGTATTTCAAACTAAAAGATGTAATATCAGTCAAAAGCTCTTTGCTTGATGCTACCTTGAGGAACTTATTCGTCGGCCCAGGCCTGGAAAAAATAGGTAATCTGGGAATGATATTCCCGGGAAATTTGTCGGTTCGAGGGAAATTTTTACACTATAAATCACGTTACTAACGTCTTTCATTCACCGTCAGCCGTCATCGTAATTTGCTGACACATTGCAGTTCCGACACTAATTCGTATCATTGCGTATTTACGACCTCCAACTTGTACCTCAGAGCTGAACATGTTCTTAGCTAAATGCACAAATATATTGCAGTAGTCCGCCCGAAAGCGTCGTCAAAAGCATGGGAATTGAGAAGTGTCATTGAAAAAATTTGAAATGTTTGCGGAGGTACAAAAACATCCACAAGTAAAAAATAAAATAAAGACAAATTAGCGACGAGCTGCTCATTCACTGGAATGGGCCACAAATAAGCAAGTGTCATAGCATCGTGAAACAGGCTCTTAATCTACATTTCAAAGGAAAACTATGGCATTTTAGTACTAATGACGTTCGCTCTAAAATGTACAAAGTGTCTGCTGTGGTAGATAGACCAAACAACAAGAAATCGTCACTATCTTTTATGTCCCGGTAATGTATTTGTAGTAATTTTGCATGGGCAAAACTTGCTTGAGGTTTTTTTGATTTACAAAAACAGCTGTTTTAGCGTCGTAATTTTGATTTTGTTGTCAAATTAATTAATCATCATCATCATCATCATAATCCATCGTCGGTTTGTTCCCCACTAGTGGGGGTGGCCGATTGTTTCCGCGCAGCAATTGTTTTAATCCCTTTTCTCCATTTCACCCTGTCCCTTGCATCTTCCTCCTTCAGTCCGACTTTTTTAAATTCATCCTTCACTTGTTGTTTCCACGTTCTTCTTGGACGACCGCGTTTCCTCTTCCCATCCACCTTTAGATCTAGTGCCTTTCTAAGAAAACTTCCTTCCTCCCTCCTTATCACATGTCCATACCATCTTACTCCATTTGCCCTTGCCAGTTGGTCTATGGTCTCTCTCATCTCTAGCATATCCAACAATTCTTCAGTCCTTTTTTCCCTTCTCGTTTTCACCCCACACATTGCTCTCACCATTGACCTTTCCGTTCTTCTCAGGATTGCCAGTTCACTCTCTCTCAATATCCATGTCTCGCTACCATATAGCATTGCAGGCCGCACACAGCTCCGATATACTTTCCCTTTCATCCTTAGTGAGAATTTTCTGCCATACAACATTTCCCCACATTCCCTGAACTTTGCCCAGCCCAATCTTGCCCTTGTTGTCACCGCTGCTTCACATCCACCACTTCCATTTATCCGATCACCCAGATAACAGAAGTCTGTCACTGTTTCGATGCCATGGCAGAACTCATCATCATGGCCTTCCACTTCATTCCTTCCTTTACTGCATTTCCCACAAACAAAACACTTCGCCAATCTTGTTGCGGCTCTCTTGACATTAGCACATCTTGCATGTACCCACTTTCCACATTCCTTGCATTGCATTGAATTTCTCATCACTCTCTTGCCACATATTCCACAGGGATCTACTTTGCTCTCAACAACTGTTCCTTCTGCTCCACTCACCATCACTTTTGTTTTTTCAAGATTCACCTTCATACCCTTGGTTTCAAATGCTTCTTTCCATTTCTCAAACTTTCTCTCCAGTCCCTCCATACTATTACTTGTCAAGACCAGTGTCTTGTCAAGACCATTACTTGTCAAATTAATTAATGCGTTTCGTTATTCTTCATGTAGCGGACTAGTTGTTTTGTAGGTTACAGAAGTAATTTTCGCAATGTCTTGTGTTCTCAGTCAGCGAAACTTGTGCATTCAGCCGCCTTGCCGTTTTTTGTGCAACATGCCTATATCGCTTTTAGTAATTGGTTATGCTATTCATGCATATGCTATCAACCCGTTCGAGCATGAAGATTGAAGTGTTGTTATTGTCAACTTGTCAAGTACGTAACAAGCGGCTCGTGATGTCGTATTGTTTCATGACATTCACACGGTGGTCGGTGAGTCAGTGGATCTAATTTGTAAGCAATAAGCATGCGGCGTCTAATTTATTAAGCCTATTATTGTTCCAATTTCTTCCGATCAAAGTGGGCACATCGGGCACAAACAGTGCGCCATGCCTGCTTACAAATAGAATAGTCAATACGATACCAAGACTGTTTATTGGAACTACGCAGCTACAGATGCTCATCTATAATATATTTTTTGCGTGAGGCTTTTCGCCGGAAAACTGTAAACGATGTAATTATGACGTCATTATTGTGATTGTAAGTCGCGGAAAATTTTTTCGCTAAATAACAGATTCCCAAGAAACTAAACATTTTTTCCGTTATTATAACGACTAACTTTGCTTTACATTTGTTAGAAATGAATGGAAGCAATTTTACGCGGGTCTGCTACTATTCGGTGAGTCCGATTCGGTGAGTCCGATTCGGTGAGTCTGATTCGGTGAGTTCCTAACCTCTAACCCCCTAACCCTAAAACGGCAATGATAATTAGGCTGCGGTACCCAATAATTTAAAAAAAAAATTGAAAAAATCCCCCGTTAAGGGATCGGACTCACCGAATCGGACCTCACCGAAACGGGCCATTCCCATTTTATGCATGCCATAAATTAATGAAATAAAAAAATATTTGTAATCCAAAATTCCAAGAAAGTGGTTAGCTATTTGACTTGAACGTTAAGGTGTTGTAGTATTATATTGTAAAAGGTATTGTGTTGTAAGAAGCAATCAAAGATTTGTTTAATTACAGTACCAGTAAGTAACCATCATGGCATTGCGATTTTAAAAGTAGTAAGCTTTCCATGGCTTGTGAAAAAGTTATTTGAAACACATAAAAAATTGTCTGCCACTGATTAACAGGTTTCTTAAAAATAGGAAATTTTTTGAAAAAAAAAATGTAGAAAAACAATGAAGATATTGGACTTTTCTTAAACCACTCACCCAGACTTAATAGTTTCATCCTGCATCAAATCTAAAGTGCTCACTAAGGTCTTTGCCAAAGCTGTCGGAATAATGGGGACACTTTTAACTGGAGTGATTTTCACAGAGTTTGACGCAAATATAGCATTCCAACGAAACTGAATGTTAGCTAGCACTTGCTCATGAACATTTTGATCATCATATATACAATGGACTGTCATGATCAGCATCCTTGACACATCAATAATAGACTGACCGGTAATTGTTTCATGCAGCAACTGAAAACAAAACCAGTTTTTAGGCTGAATATATTTTAAAAGTTGGATCCATTAAAAGTGGGTTATGCACCAATTGAGCCAATCCGGTGTTTAAGCAACATATTTTCTGATAAATCTGTTTAATATATATGCATCAACTCCGAACCGCTGGTTGGAATCACGGATTACTAGTAGAAAGATTACCTTTGCAGGCTTGCACAAACTGATTCTTGATTAACTAATCTCAGACAGTTGTCTTAATTGGCATTTTAAAGATCCGCTTGATGGTGCATCCAACCGTAAAAAGATTTTAAAATTGCTCAAATTAGATGGATGTCAACATGTTTAATAAAGCGTCTGCATTCTTTGAATATCACAAAATGTGAAAGCTTAATAAATGTACTGAAATTTCACTGTATATATAATTATATATATATCAAATATAGTTATTACTATCTGAAGCCTTTACAAATTGTTTCACCTAACGGATCATCAGTGCTTGTCCTGCTGCTTTGCTTTGTATCTAGTTAGACCTTCTGATGATCCGTTAGGTGAAACAATTTGTAAAGGCTTCAGATAGTAATAACTATATTTGATTTAATTTGCTCTGCTTTGCTTTTTTGCTTAGCATTGAGCACTTTTTTGTAGTATTGATAGTTTTCATTGTTTTTAATTATATATATATATAGATTGTAATATGTGACCACTGAACTCTATTAGGCTCGGTTATTGTGTAAAAAGCCTCGTGCTGACTATGTTTAATTGTGTTTTACAAGTACGGCACTGGTAGACGGTAGTTGAACATATTTCATTTCAATTGGCTACCAACCATAGGCGCCGACTTTTCAAAAAACATCGGGGGGGGGGTGAGAAAGGCGATGACGTCATAATCATAACGCTATTTTACTCAATTAAAATAGTCTTTGATTAAGCTTACCGTTTGTTTATATTGACACCTAGGTTGCAAGCCGAATTTATTAGAGCCGCTGCTTGAAACGATTAGTTTTACGTATATAGTACGCCTAGTCGTAAAAATTTTGGTATTATTAGCTCACAATTGGAACAGTTGGAAAACAAGCCGATTTATTTCCTTTTTGTGCGAGTGAATAACAACGATCAAGACAGTGAAGTTATGGAAAAAAAAAGCAAAAAAATCATGATCTCAAGCAGAGTGGAATCCCGCCACCAGTTTTATTAACTGGTTTCGCCCGTTTTGCTAATTTCTTAACCTTTAAAGTGTTAACAATGGCGAAGTGTTTTGTCTTATGTTTTTTATCAAAAGTCTTTATAATCTTTTATCGAATACCGTATATACTCGAGTATAGATCGAGATTTTCACCTCAAAAAGACAGGTTCAACTTATACACGGGACAAGCTGTTGTCCCCAGCTCGGCAGTTTTCAAAATTAACGCATTTTTACTGCCGCAAAATCATTGCCGACGTAGATTACGGAGTGTGAAATGGTTTCAGCCGAATAGTTCAGGCCCTTAGGGGCAAAAATGAGCATCTTTAGGCTAAACGTGTTACACGTTGTTTTTTTGCATTTTTTTGTAGCTGATGAATCTAACTTCAATTTTAGTGGGTGCCGCAACTTTTTGGGTCACGTGAACACCCCCAAATCGGGGATTCCCCCCAAGTCAATTTTGAGCTCTTTTCACGGCATTTTTATGCAATTAGATACGTTATTTTTTTACATTTGGACTGACTGCCACTACAAAATACACGAGATAAAAATCGCACAAAATTATGTTATTAATGACGTCATTGTGACGTCATGTATTAATTTTTTGCTTGTTTTTTTCTTATTGTAGTCGCTTGTTTGTTGTTGGTGTTACTTTTTTGGTTACAATAAGTTACCAATGGTTTTTCAACTGATTTGATTAGTATTGAGTGTCAGTACTAACATATTCAAAATCTTAAGGAATCCAACTTCCGGAAAGTGGTTATTTTCAAGATGGCCGCTAAACCATTGAACAAAACAGTAAATTGACCATAACTCGGCCATCATATGATCAAAACATGTAGTTTTGGTGTCTGTATCTAGGTTTTTATACCCTGTGAAGTCAATGAGACTATTCTCAGAATTGTTGAATTATCTGATAGCCTATAAATTCAATATGGCCATCCAAGATGGCCGCCAAACCATTAAAATAACAGTAAATTGACCATAACTAGGTCATCATATGACCAAAACATGTAGTTTTGGTGTCTATATCTAGGTTTTTATACCCTGTAAAGTCAATGAAACCATTCTCAGAATTGTTAAATCATCTGATGGCCTATAAATTCAACATGGCAATCCAAGATGGCCGCTAAACCATTAAAATAACATAGTAAATTGACCATAACTAGGTCATCGTATCACCAAAACATGTAGTTTTGGTGTCTATATCTAGGTTATTATACCCTGTGAAGTCAATGAGACTATTCTCAGAATTGTTGAATTATCTGATAGCCTATAAATTCAATATGGCCATCCAAGATGGCCGCCAAACCATTAAAATAATAGTAAATTGACCATAACTAGGTCATCCTATGACCAAAACATGTAGTTTTGGTGTCTATATCTAGGTTTTTATACCCTGTAAAGTCAATGAAACCATTCTCAGAATTGTTAATTCATCTGATAGCCTATAAATTCAATATGGCAATCCAAGATGGCCGCTAAACCATTAAAATAACATAGTAAATTGAACATAACTAGGTCATCATATGACCAAAACATGTAGTTTTGATGTCTATATCTAGGTTTGTATACCCTGTGAAGTCAATGAGACTATTGTCAGAATTGTTGAATTATCTGATAGCCTATAAATTCAATATGGCAAACCAAGATGGCTGCCAAACCATTAAAATGACAGTAAATTGACCATAACTAGGTTATCATATGACCAAAACGTGTAGTTTTGGTGTCTATATCTAGGTTTTTATACCTTGTGAAGTCAATGAGACCATTCTCAGAATTGTTAAATTATTTGATAGCCTATAAATTCAATATGGCAATCCAAGAGGGCTGCCAAAACAATTAAAAATGTACAATAACAATGTATTGTTTATTAATAAACCCGGTAAATTTCTATATGTATTTGGGTTAACTGAGCAGGCATAAAGAGCTCATACGATGTGGTCATGTAGACTCTTGACATAATCAGCGTAAAGAAAGCAAATGGATCAAGTATTACTAATGCTCATCGCTGTGACTCTCGATGTCATCGTCTGTAATTATGTGACTGCTGTATGGACACATGAACCAGTTTGGCATGGTCCACATCCAGCATGGTATGGTAGCACATATCTCCGGCAACTACAGTGAGGTGAACACGATTCGCAATTGCAGTGATCACTTTCAGTAGGTTGTCCGGGGCAGCTTTCATGTTCGTCATGATTGGAACCATCTGATTATTGTCTACTTTCCATCCCCAGTCTAGAGCATCCATATCATCGTCAGTAGCCTACCCATCCTGACCATAATCTGGTAGTAAACTCTGAGGCAGTGGAATTTGGTAAAGGATGATGTAGGTGGCAAGCGTTCAGGGTGAACAAAGGATTTGGCTGTTTTAATTTTCTTGACCAATGTATTGTATCGCTGTGTTTCTAGGTTACTACTGCCATCGTTGCCAAACATAACGGTCATAGCTTTGTTTCCAAGATCCTTAATGATGTGGTCTGTCTGATTTGGGAGAATAAAGCAATTTGCACATTCTTTGATTATTGGTTGACTTTTCACTAGTTTCTGGAAAGCGTCTTCTTCCCGATACCAAATATCCTTGACGTTGAATCACAACCGGTGAATGCATGAATGAAGAGGAGCTGTAAGCATAATTATGTCTGGTCCGATGATTGCTTTAAGTTTGTTGATGTCGTGTATTTTGGTTGCGTAAGCCTTTTCGGAGTGGAAGTAGAGGTCTTTAATGTCTGGGTCAGTGTCAGCATAGCGTAGTATCAATATTAAAAGGTCCGTGTCTTCACCAATTAAAGCCGTACTATGTCGATGAGGGCTGTCCATCTGCCGTCTTGACGATGTCAACATCTGCATCACCTGGAGCGTTCATCACATTGCAGCTTCTATTCCTCAGTTGAGCAGAAATTAATCCTTCCTTGTTGGAAGCTCGAGGCAAGAACTGCTCCTTCTTTCCAATGAACTGGGTGTCTACAGTAAAGTGAACAACCGGGTGGACGTTCATGCCGCGTCTTTGATGGGTATTGTCTTTGATAGACGGACCACCATATCCATCAAAGACCACCGTTGCTAAGCGATAATGACGAATGGTAAAATCTGCATACGACTGTGCAATAGACCCATAACTGTCTCCAGTTTCCATGGCACTCGATGCAACAAGAACCCTCCATCAAGGAATGTAGTGATCGGTTTTCGAGGCAGATTCTTTCACTACTTCATAATCGGCTGACATCACACTGCTGGCATGTTCTGTGATGGCAGTAGCTATCTGAGGCTTATCTTCTGCAAGAAACAGGGTCTGGATGTTACGTGGCTGTCACAAGTAATACTCGTCTTCCTCTCAACTGGTCTGAGTTTTTGGGAAATGACAGCAACAAAACTGCGTTATATCAACTGGTTCAACAAGCTGTGATAACTTCAGTCGATCCAAACTTGTTTACGATTGTTGTAACATCATTAGATACAGCTCTTAACAATCAAACATTGGACATGTCTGATGTTTCCCCATGTGATCACGAAGAGGCAGACACCCGTATGTTTCTCCATGTGAAACATGGAAAATCCGATGCCATAGTCAAAACAGTAGATACTGATGTGGTAATTATTGCAATTTCGTGTTTTGACAAGTTAGAAATCTGTAAACTATGGGTTGAATTTGGAGTTGGAGAAAAAACTCGCTTCATTCCAATCCATGATATTGTTTCATCTTCACCTCAATCTCAGATGATTTGCGCTTCTTTACCTTTGTTTTATGCTATCACAATCTGTGATACTGTTTCGTCTTAGGAAAAAAAGGCTTGGGATTGTTGGATGCTTAATCTTACCGCAATGTGTGGCTTATTTAACTCTCTGAATTTCTCAAGCTCACCTAGTTCTATAAATGACATACAAAAGTATGTCATAGCTCTTTATGGCAATAGTCCTACTATCACGGATGTAGACGAATGCCGTTATATGATGTTTACCAATGGTTGCACTATTGAAAAGCTGCCACCAACGTCAGCTGCTTTGATGCAACATACACGCAGAGCGATACATCAAGCTGAAATACGGACATCAAGCTGAAATACGGAAATCAAGCCTCGTAAATGTTCAGCAACTACCTTCTCCTTTAGCTTGGGGTTGGAAACATAATGATGCAAATCAGCTTGTTCCGTTTTGTCAGTCTACTTGTGGCTCTCGATGTCCCTGTAAGAAAAAATCCATAAAATGCACAAGTCTTTGTTCATGCGAGTACGAAACATGCAATTCGACCACAAAATATCCAATCCTCTCTGATGTTTCATCTTCAATCCACATTGACGTTTCATCTCCAATCCACAATCATCATTCAAGAAATGCTTTTGACTTTCTAAACTCTATCTTGTAACTTGAAAAAACTTGTCGTACACGATTTTTTTTAATATCAAATTACGTATGGTAGGAATTTAACATCGAAAACCGCTAGTTTTTTCATCTTGAATTAACAGTGTTAAGACTCTGACATTGCATCATCTGGGGTCGTGTATTAATTGGATTTGTAGATCATAATTAGGGCTACATAATTATTTTAAATTTTAAAGTGGCATGACCAAAAGGGAAATTCACCCCTGGTAGCTGCTCTTCTGGTTATTCCCTTGATGACGTCGTTATTGCGTCATACTGTACTGGAATTATTGTTATTGCTTGCAATTGTAAAATTTTAAGCATTTGCAAAACTAATAATGAGAGTATTTGATCGCTTTTTTCGGAATAAACTTACCTTTGGTTCCTGAATTTGAAGTTGTCTAGTTTTAATAATGTAATGATGACGTCATAAAAGACGCAATCATGACGAAACTACTTTTAGGAATTGTGAAATGGTTTTAGTAACCGGTACTCCAACTAAAACCAACAGCAAACGACCAAAATAGGTTAAAAAAGCAAAAAAAAATATTTGATGACGTCACAATGACGTCATCAATTAAATTATTTTGTGTTTATTTTGTCTCACTTATTAGTATGTGCTTTTTAAGTTAAAATATACAAAAATCGAATATGTAATTGCACAAAAATGACGTAAAAAGAGCTGAAACGTGATTTCTGGGGAAATCCCCGATTTGGGGGTGATCACGTGACCCAAAAAGTTGCGGCACCCACTAAAATCAAAGTTGGGTTGATCAACTGCAAAAATATGCAAAAAAACAACGTGTAACACGTTTAGCCTAAAGATTCCCCTAAGGACCTGAACTAGAAGTAAAAGTTTTGAATACGTTTATTTGCAAATATTCAAACTGAACTTCAAATTCAATGATTTCTTGTCAATTCTAAACTTCATGCACTTGTTGAGCAATATGCAAAGTTCACTAGACAAAACAGCAAAAAGAGCTGTTTTAAGCGATCAATTTTTTTATTTTTGCGTGTAGGATATAATCGTTCTTATTACCGGTATGTAACATTCCATGATCGTTGAAGTTGATGTCAAACCTTAGCGGCCACATAAAACAATGATGTCAGGTTGGCTAGGTGATAATAGCGGTAAGAGACGTCATTAATGCAGGCAATATCTGTGACCAAGACCATTAAATACCTTTTCTTTTATCGGTTTTCGATTTAATTCTCACACATTGCGAACAAAACAATGCGTTCTGTTGAATCATAATTGATCTCACAGCGGGAAGACCTCGTTGAAAATAGTGCGTCTAATTTAGCTGGTTTACGTAATACTGCAGTAAATACTTTAGTTACGTGACTATTCCAGCAGCGTAAGTTACTCTACGCTCTACTTTGAAATTTCCATACGGTATGATTTCCAAGCTGTATTCACATAATTGTTCAGTGTGTCGTAGTTTCAACTCGATAAAGTTTGCTAAAATCGATTTCATGTTTGAAGTAAAAAAAAATCTAACGGACGTTTGGATAACTCGTCAAATGAGAATAATTATTCAACCTCGCATTCGCTTTTTCGCTACCACGCGTTTTGACTTTGAAGTTGCTCCTCGCGCGCGGGAAGATAAGCAGTATGCGACTGTGAGCGTGCGTGCCATGCGCATCCCAGTACTGTAGTAATTCACCTTCCAGAGACCCCATGCGATCAGCTGCTGTTTTGCGAGCAAGAGCAACGCAGGCTGTTTTTCGCTTTCGGCATTCTTTAAGTCCGTTTAAATCAGTGTTTCCCAAACTTTTTTTTAATAGCGCCCCCCTGGACAACGAACAGAGTATCAAACGCCCCCTTCGACAAAAAAAGTAAAACCAAAGTTTTTTTTCCATTTATCACAGTCCAACTCCAATGAGACCGATGAGGTTGGTGCAATGCCATCAGCCTCTTGAGATCGGGTTTCAATTAGGATGGGAACAATCTTAAGTCTCCCCATCTAACTATATCAAGACGGTTTCTTTTGTTATCCAGAAGCGTTGTCACGGCACTGAAAGCACGTTCCACCAAACATGAGCTGGGAAAGGCAATGATAAAAACTTTGACCCGATTCCACACGTGAGGGTATTTCTCTTTGATTTAGTTCTGTAGCCAGAACGATTGATACGAGATATTGAACTTCGTTTTGAGTGCAAAATCGCTTTACAATGTTATCAGTTCTTTCTCAAAAATTCCATGTTCGGAAATATCACAGAAGAGGTCGATTATCCAGTCATGGATTTCTAACTGGAATACATCCTGGAATCGAACTCCCATGCCTTTGTGTACTTCTTGAAGATGATTACTGTACGTCTATATCAACATCAGATATGCCTTTGTCACTGGTATCAAGTTGATGCAAGCTTGAGAATTGGAAAAATTCTCGTCTAGCTAAATTTCGCTGATACAACACGAGCTTATTTCGTTACCCTGATAAGATAATTTCAATTCATTAAAATTGGAAAATATGTCTGACAAGTAGGCGATATCATTTCTCACAACCAGGACGTCATTCGCAAGGCCAGGGTCACAACTATTTAGAAATTCCACGGTAGTTTCAAACAGGGAATAAAATCGTGCAAGGCAATTTCTCTTGGAAAACCATCGTACTTCGGTGTGGAGTAGTAAGCGCTCAAAAGCTTCATCATTCTCATTGCACAATCGTTTGAATGAGCGTGTATTCAGAGCGTGCGCTTTAATTTTATTCACTGCTTTGATGTCAGTCTTCATAGACAAATTAAGACGAATGCTAGATCAAAATATTGTCGGATTGTAAAATCGGATTTGCGTAACCGCAGTGCTTCAAATTGTCATGCGTTACGTTACGACCTCAACTAACTTGTGAGGTAGGCTACTGCGGAGCGAAGTTGCCAACATTGCCACAATATCTGCCACAGAGCTCTTATAGTCACCGTCTTCTTTTGCACTTCTTTGAAGCGAAACATGACAAAAATGCTTTGCAATCCTCTTCTTGTAACTACCCCGATTTGCTCTCAGCGCCCCCCAAACGCCCACTTTGTAACCAGCGCCCCCTTTATGGTCGCAAACGCCCCCAGGGGGGCGCTGGCGCCCACTTTGGGAACCACTGGTTTAAATGATCTAAATCTCTCGCGAAGTATTTTATCTTTGAAACACCTCTTGTAATAGCCATTTTTGTTGCCCCTCAACCATAAATTTACGGGGGGCGCCGCCCCCCCCCCCCCGAAAGTCAGCGCGTATGCTACCAACACTCTAGGAGTCTAGCTGGTGATTAGTTTGATTTATGGATAAAAAGTGGTAAATGATATGTATAAATATAATCAATAAGGTAAACTTTTATCACAAAGAAATTAGGTGTTGTTTTGCTATTTTTCATTTCAGAACAAAAGATGGCTGGGGTATCATACAGAAGTTGTCTAACCAATTCAAAAAAAAAGAAGAAAAAAATTGGATATACAGAACAATTATTGTTAAATTTATCAAAAAGCAAATGATTCAGAAATGCACTCTATGCATTAAATATATCACAGTGCAACATAGCACAGTATTCCAATATTAATAACTTACTCTCAAAGATGTGGAGATATGATCGCCGCTATTAAAATCCACATCTTCATTAACCATGTCAGGTATTTTTCTTGTTAGTAATATTGGAACAACTACATCATTTGGAAGAATTGCAGAAGGAAGTTTATCAAAAGACTTCGTCAGCATTCCAGGATCAAAGCGGTCAAGCATAACAATTAAATTCCTCTCATCTGTGAAGTTCAAATTGTGTAATGCAAATTGCAAACCTTATGTTTTTGCTATTGGTTGAAAAATTTTTTAACAAATGTCACAACCATAACAATCGAGGAGAAAATTTTACAGTTTATAAGAATACACACTAAACAGGATGCATTTTGACATCTGAGTAAAGAGCGCAAAGTATCACTAGTATCTTTAATCTGATCTGAATAAAGCTAAAATACATCAATTTAAATGAAATTCCATTCAAAAAATTAAATACCGCAAGTGACAAAATTTAGCACTGGTCAGCATGCTTCAGCATAGTTATTATATACACAATACACCAGTGAGAAAAATAACTATAGACAAATAAATTAAAGTGACTTTAGCGGGTTTAACATGAAAATTATAAGATAAATCTGACTATGCACTATAACTGTAACAACACTCCGGACTGAAAAGCTCAAACTCAACAAGTGATTCAAAAATGATCAGTTGATCACGAGCATTGGCGTAATTTTTTTAAAAAATTTGTCGAAATTAGGGGTGCTCTAAGTTATCTTATGAAAATTGTCAATATAGGCTAATCAATTGAAAACCTGACCGATGGAAAATGTTAAAACAAATGATTCAATCTAATAGCAAACTCAACCATGTTTAGCCTACGTCATGAAACGTCGAATCAACATAAAAGAAGATAATTTTGTCATATGTGTAATCGAATAGACTGCAGCGGTATGTCAAACGATCAGATAGAAATGAAAACAAGTATTACATGCGAGGCGAAAGTGATCTTACATTGAATATTGAAATATATTCGACTTTAATTTGTTCAGGTCTGCCTTATAATGCGGCTTGCTATAAATTAATCACATCCAAATTTGTTTATGCGGGTTGTTGTCTTGGAAACAAACTCTGTGACAAGTTCTTTCATGTTTAATTTCTCCGCCAATTCGCGATGACTACCTATAACGGCCAAATTGTTCAGTCGTTGTTGCGTTTGAGTGCTGCGAAAGTAGGTCTTCAAGCGTCGTAATAACGAAAAGGAACATTTGGCTTCACAGGAAGAAGTCGGCATAACAATGTAAGTTACCACAGCTGCATATATTATATTTGGCATTATATCGACCATTGACGGCTGTGCAATGAATTTCTGACGTAGCGTATTCACTGTCACAACATCACCGTCACGTTTGCAACAAGCAAACCACTGTTTGCGTTTACGCAGCAAATCCTTGCGTTCCCAGTCACCATCATAAAATTTGCTTATTTTGGTAACATCGGCTTCTTTCATTGTGGGATTCTCTAGCAGCTCTCGTAGCAAGTCTGCCATTCGGTAATCGGTGTGATAAAGAAGGGAAACGGCTAACGATTGCATCTGACGCCATTTGCAGAATGTTTTTGTAGACGTTTGAGTAGAAAACAGCAATTTCGTCTTCAGCAATTTCGTCGTCTTTCATTGTGGGATTCTTTAGCAGCTCTAGTAGCAAGTCTGCCATTCGGTATGATGAAGAAGGGAAACGGCTAACAATTGCATCTGACGCCGTTTGCAGAATGTTTTTGTAGACGTTTGAGTAGAAAACAGCAATTTTCTTCGAGCCAGACAAATTGTTTTCTCTCGAACGGCACTTCTTGACGCAGTGCGCGTGTTTGTGCTTAATTGATACGCAATAGTACAATCATGTCTGCCCTTGATATGTGTGGCGCTGCGTGCCACACACAAATGTAAAACACTGAAAATATTGCACTTTGGTGAAACGACTTTCAAGAAAGAAAAAAAAACGTTATTTAGCAATGCAAATTTCCATTTGAATCGGTGTATTTTGTATGCAAACCAGGGCCCAGGGGTGCTCTCGCATTTATGTTGTTACCTCAGATTTTCATTTTGGGGTGCTCAAGCACCCTTCGCACCTCTGAAATGACGCCTATGATCACGAGTAAATAACACGGCAGGAAACAGATTACATGAGGTGTTGTAAAGTACAGGCATGTGACAAACAATTAGAACACACACAAAAGAAACGATGAGCCACATGCGAATAACTGCCTGTTGAGAGATGGAACATTATGTTTGATTGTTAAGGCTTCCATGATCTTAGTCTGAAATTCAGATCTATTAAACTCACTAAAGTTACTTTGTTTTGTTAGTCTATGGTTCATCAAAGCAAACTCTTTACCAAAGCTTTAGGGCAGTTCCATGATAAGGACAACCAACCCATCAAAACATATTTTTTATCTGATAACAATAAAAATGGTATCCCTGGAAAGCTTATTCTTTCTAGTTTTTAGAAAATAAAAATATTTGGCCCCCACCCAAAATGGTTGGAAGTTATGCCTCAGTAAGCGAACATCACTTCAAATGTCAAAAAAATCATGAAAAATACTCATATACTGAATTCTGAAGCTTCTGATCGATATTTCAAGAAACTTTGTTAATACTGCAGTTGTACAATCAGAAATGAGTGTAAGATTAATCTCTAAAAAAATTTTTTTTGAACAAGATGTAACGTTGGACTTATAGCATGTAGGACTTCGACCTGGGGGTCCTGTACGTCCGTCACAAATTTTTTCCTTTATTTTATTTAAAAAAATTATCAGATGAATTAAAATTTTGAAACTTCATTTCTTCTTTTAGTTCCTACATACCAACCTACAACCCAAATGGTTTTCTAAAATTTTTTGTTTAACTGAGTAAAAATGCGTGACGGATGTACACCGTAATGGAATTTCCATCATGTACGTCCGTCACGTACGTCCATCACAGGTTTTTATACTGTTTAACTAACTTTAACTTAGTCATTTTGTGGTGCTTAATGCAGGGATCATGTTTATGTTGTCACTATTTCATGCTGTCACTGATTTAAAAAGTTATTATACCAGGTACGATACCACAAATCTTAATTATTATTGGGCAGTTCCATCGTGACGGACGTACCATTCAGAGAGTTATGACAGTCCATAATTGTTGATAAAATAGAAATCTAGGCAATTCTACTACATAGCAAGAAAGGGTACCTACCACTATAAAATCACCCCAAAAATTATTTCCTTGCTGCTTCCTTTAAAATAGATACAGCTCGTTTATCATGCATGACGGACGTATGCAGAGAAACAAGAAATAATAAGTATGATACCTTTCGTAAGATGCAAAATGCTCTGAATTGTACACAGGTAACTACAATTTTTTAACCTGATTAGTTTAATGAATGAATAAACTAACTCACAAAAGTTGTTGCACAAACTTATATATATACCTATTTGTTGTTATACCTTCCAACTATGGAGAATCTAATGAAGACATAAACGAAGCAGAAGAAAGTGTTTGCTATCAAAAAAGTGATTGGGTACTTGTTGAATATGATAGTGAATTTTACCCTTGTGAAGTTCAACAAGTAGTCGGTACAAACTACGAAATTTAAGTGATGCCCACAAGTGGCAGTGTGGCGATGGCCTCCACCTGAGGACAAAGTTGTTTACACTGACGAAAAAGTTGCAAAGAAATTGAATCAACATGACGTGATTGGATACCGCGGACAATTTAAATTTGAAGGAGTTTGAAGATAAGAGACGTTGACTAAACCGCAAACTATTATAGTTCTTTTGAAAATTGTTTAGTAGGATTCATTTTGTATCATTATTGTTTGGTTTTTTGCTTGTTTATGGTTGTTAAACTGTTAGTTTTTCTATGCACAACTGCACGTGATATGTTATTTAGCCTGTGCTTTAACTGGGATTCCGTCCGGGCTTCACTAATTTTTCTCAAAATGTGTTAAAGTTTTATTACTGCAGTATTCAGTGTACTATGGAAATGAGCACTGTGTTTTGTAGCATTGTAATCTTGTATGTGCATGTAGATACGCTTGTTATGTGGATCTATTGTATACCGGTATTGGCTACCATCTGAATTTTAACACTCGTACAATGTACATCAGTCACAACAATTGGAAATTACTGCGCTGATAACAATTGAAATTCACTGCCAAAATTCAAATTAAGCTGTTTTCTATAACTATGTGTGTATGCCTGTACGGCACTACAGCAACAACACAAGTGATTCTACAGGGAATGAAAAATAAACCATTTATATAAAAATTAGTTCATTTTAATATTGGACGAAAGAGCTCAGTTTTCAACTATAATTGTAATTACTTGTATAGTCTCAATTAAAACATATTGGCAATTACAGCCCATCCATTAAGTTTAGAACTATGTATGCGATTTTTCACTTCTTTTATAGTAGATTTCTTGCACCTTTCTTGCTTAAAATTCAGAGTCGTACGTCCGTCACGAAAATTTTGTACGTCCGTCACGTTACATTCTGGGGCATAGTGTATTCAATTCATACAATAAATTTGTGCAACAACTTTTGTGAGTTAGTTTATTCATTCATTAAACTAATCAAGCTAAAAAATTGCAGTTACCTGAGTACAATTCAGAGCGTTTCGTATCTTACGAAAGGTACTTATGATTTCTTGTTTCTCTGCATACGTCCGTCACGCATGATAAACGAGCTGTATCTATTTTACAGAAAGCAGCTAGGAAATAATTTTTGGGGTGATTTCATAGTGGTAGGGTACCCTTTCATGCTATGTAGTAGAATTGCCTAGATTTCCATTTCATCAACAATTATAGACTGCTATAACTCTCTGAATGGTACGTCCGTCACGATGGAACTGCCCTTTATGATTAAAGGAATATATCAAAAAGGAGTAGGCTATGTGAGTAGAAGGTTACACTACATAGCTCGAAGCTGCAGGTTTTCGTCTGACTCTCTTTAGGAGCTAACATCAGAATAAAATAAACCTAATTGTGGTGAAGTAGCCTATTTATAGTAGAAGAAAAACAAAATGTAAATTTAACGAATTCGTTTATGCCTTAAAGCTCCTTTGTTAATTTGAATTCTTCTGATTAGCCAACTTTACATTTCGTTTTTCTTCTACTATAAATACTTCACCAATCACCACATTTAGGTTTATTTTATTCTGACGTTAGCTCCTGAAGAGAGTCAGACAGAAACCTGCAGCTTCGATGTATGTGCAATTGCGCTGCAACCTTCTACTTGCAATTTTCAAGTTTTGTACCACTACCACCAATCAATTTTTCAAAAAGGAACTTACATACAAACAAACTAAACCTTACTATTAATTAAATCAGATTAAACAATTTCTCATGTGTAATTGTGTAGCCTACTTTAATCTTTATCAAACTTTGAGACCATATACTTTTAGAAAATATAAAAATACAGTATTTCTGTAATCAAAAGAAAATATAGCCTTCTCACTGTAAAAATTACCTTCACTAAACTCCATGGATCCCAGTAAAAATCCTTGAAATGTCTGTTCATCATCTTGTAATGCATGTTTATGTGCTAATCGAAGGCAACGTTCTGAACATTCAACATTAATGACACGATCTTCTTGATTTCCCAATAGGAAGCTTTCTCCAACTGGCATTGGATTCCTGTGCAAAAGCAGTTATTTTGAAGCAAAATTATTAAGAAAAAGAGTGATTACACTTTTATTTATTGTATATAAGTTAAAGTTTAGTAGATTCATGTCATTTTATGTTTCATTGCACCAAACGCGCCGATAGCTCAGTTGGTTGGAGCGTGACTTCTGGAACAAAGAAGCTTCAGGATCAAGCAGCGCTGGTTCGACTCTCAAAGGACTGCACTCGAAAGTTAAGGACTGCACTCCATTCAGCGGCATGTAAGGGATGGAATAATTCCCCACCAGCAACACCACATCAATAATTGAAAACTTTACTCTGTCAAGTTCGGTGACCGGCCTGCGTCGGGTCTGCTACTATTCGGTGAGTCCGATTCGGTGAGAGCCTTTTTCGGTGAGAGCCCTATTCGGTGATTTTTTTGAATTTTTTTTGAAAATTATTGGGTACCCTAGCCTAATTAAAACCCCTAACCCCAAAACCCCAAACCCAAACCCCCAAAAAACCCCAAAACTCTCAAAAAAAAAAAAAAACCAAAAACCCAAACCCCCAAAAACCCCCAAACCCCTAAAACCCCCAAACCTTAACCAACCTCAAACCCCTAACCAACCCCAAACCCCTAACCAACCCCAAATCCCTAACCAACCCCAAACCCCTTACCAACCCCAAACCCCTAACCAACTCCAAACCCCTATCTCCTAACCCTATAACGGCAATGATAATTACGCTACGGCGCGCAATAATTTAAAAAAAAAATCACCGAATAGGGCTCTCACCGAATAGGGAACTCACCGAATTGGACTCACCGAATCGGACTCACCGAATCGGGCCATTCCGCCTGCGTCAGTGATTCAAAGCCTTTACAAGAATGCGAAACTGCCAGGATTAAGCTCTACAAGAAGCTTTTCCAGTCCGAGGATAAAAATTCAATCAATCAATTGTTGTTATTATTTTATTTAATTATTATTGTTGTTATTTTTATTATTTTATTATCTTCATTATGTTATGTTTTATTAATTATTATGATATTAGATGCAGTATCAGCAGGGGTCGATCTTAACTTTTTTTTTCACTAGCCCACCGGACTAGTTGCTCCCCGTTTTCACTAGCCCGCACGATTTTTCACTAGTCCGGCCAGTTTACTGACTTTTCACTTGTCTGATGGCGTATTAAGATAAGTGTTTTGGCTTAGACTGAAACTAACTAAAGGCTTTTAGATTTCAGTACGCACAAGAGAGCAACAATACGCACAAAAACACCTTCTCAGTCACGGAGGCACACGAGCTCTTCAACTACGACAAGGTAGAAATCCAAAGAGGGAAAAAAACGAAATAAAAGTCAAATAAATTATTGTTTGTAAAAATGTTAAGCTTGGAAACGTATTAATATTAGACACTAACGTTGTATCAGCATTTGATCACAATATTATACCAACAAAAAAACGTTAATTTCGCTAACTGCTGCTTGCTGGGATGCTGACTTCTCCGTGATGGCGTGCTCACTACTACCACGTGTCGTGTCTAGCGAAAATGTGAGAAAAAAGTAGTCACGTGCTCAGTTGACCAACTTTGCCGCCTTCGTGCAATTTCGTCTCTGGGCAAGCAAATTTTTGCAGTATTTCAGAGTGATGTCGTCGATCGCCATTTTGTAAACCAAAACTTTTCACCGGCAAATATTTTCACTAGCCAATCGGACTAGTACTGCAACATTTCTACTAGTCCGCACAAATTTTGTTGATGGCGGACAAACGTGTCCGACTGTCCGGTCTGAGCAGCTATCTCGGCAGACAAATTAAGTCTCACAACGGACACACCAGTTTTAGCGTCGATCGTCATGCTTAATCACTTTATCTTGATAATTCTTCGCCATTTAAAAACTATAGCTACGATTTAAAAGGCTTTTTAAAATTTCAGTAAAGTCACTCTGAAAGGCTTTCATGAGACCAAGACGTGCGCTTAAAGAGTCAAAGCACCGTGTAGCTGCTCAATACATCGCATAACTGATTAACTTCCACCGAACGAGGTCGTGTGGCTTCTTGCGTCCCAATGCTCTCGGCACAAGTCAGACTGTAATACCAAAGCTTAACAAATTTTGCTGCATCTTGCTGTAATAGCCTACTTGTATAATGTAATTTTGTAACCAACCTTGCCTTATCAATATTACTCGGAGATCAAAGTCAGACATTGTGACGTAAAACTTGAACTAAGTTGCGCGTGATTAGTGTAGAAGTACCGGTACTCTCATTGATTCTTACTGAAGAATTTGCCTTTGTTGTGCTGATTAGGGTGGAGTGAAAATTTTTTTTTTTCCAAATCAAAAAACATGGGGTCTGTATACAGGCCAAATGACCCAAAACGGCTTTTAAAAACATTTTTTGGGGGTAGCTGTCAATATTGGCAGCGCTACCACTACCTGGTGGCCACGAGTAAGCAAAAATTCTCGATATAGGCTCTGCGAGATTCAAACTAAAATCTTAGAAGCCTTGTACATAAAATGTAACAATCCACCTTTGAACAGACCGGAATGGCCCGTTTCGGCGAGTCCGATTCAGCGAGTCCGATTCGACTAGTCCGATTCGGCGAGTTCCCTATTCGGCGAGAGCCCTTTTCGGCGAGTGCCCTATTCGGCGGGTTTTTGAAATTTTTAAAAGAAACTTATCGGGTACCGTAGCCTAATTGCAATTGCCGTTTTTACATCGTTTTAACGTCGCTAAACGTTGAAATCGTGCAGAAAGGAATAAAAATAAAATGTTTGAACTATTAATTAAATTAAAATTCGTTATGTCAGTTCAGTTGTTTTTATTTCTGACCATCATATGAAAAACAATACACGTCAACATAGCAAAGGTAGAAGCGACAATTCACGTCAACATAGCAATGGTGTAGAAAAAGGTAGAAGCGACAAAACGCGAACGTTAAAACGTGCTTGTGACCGAAGTAAGTTATTGAGTTGAAAGAAATTTGGCAAGGTTGCATCACCTTCAAAAAAAATTAAGATATGAAGGAAAAATAAAACAAAGAAAATGTTACAAAAAAAATAATGTTTATGTCTATAAGTTAGTACTTTTGAATAGTTAAAGTCATAGGCGCCTAACTATTTTTTTGGCCGTGGGGGCGAAAGCGTGTTTCATCAGCAGCAACGTAAATTCAGCGAAATGTCACGCAGATGGATGATGTAATTATGTCGTCACACTAGGATTGCTTTTATTGCCACACTCGGAGTTATCGCTACGTTCGACATACCGTTAATTATTATAAACAAAGCTCGACCAAAACACATGCTATGCGTCTGCGTTGGCTAGCGGTTGATGGACTGCGACTCTTTAAGCTAAGCGCAACATAAAGTTTAGCAACGAACTAGATTTATTAGCATGAAACAAGAGACGAAAAGGTTTACTAAAAGGTATAGGCTACTGTAAATGGAATGAAAATACTAACTTGATCATATGCTTGAAAATATACTTGTTGAAAGCAAAATCATTCATGTTTACATCAATTCAACAGCACGTCACCTTTAATAAATTTAAAAGTTGCTGACATCCGTAAACAGCCCTTGAAAAATAGTTACAGAGAGACGTTTGATTAAGTTTTCGACTTGACATTGCTCCCTTTTCACTACAATATCGCAACTTATGGCTGACCAGCTTTCAAGTTTCAATTCGCTGTAATACGCCCGTTTTCGTGTTGCAGATGAAACAAAAGATGCGCATATTCCCCGCCTTTGATCGGGTTTCCATGGCAACGGACGTGTGTGCGCCATGCAGTTTGCGCGAGTCCGTTGTTGTGTTGATTATGCCGCTTCTGCGACTGTGCGCAATGCGGTTTGTACTAGCCCTTGTTACGTTGGTTAGTGGTTACCTCGGGCCGTGACTTCAAGTTCATTTTCACAGCAACCGATTCACTGCCGCGACAATTCTCTGCAGAGGTTTCGACTTTCGAAAGCGACATGAGGCTGTTTGCAAGCGCATTAAGTTAAACGCACGCTGCGTCAACGTAGCAAATTATGTTGTTTTTGGGTGCATTCAACATCTGATGACATTGAATCGACGCAAAATGGTAGATTTTTGCTATGTCACAGGCAGCAAAATCAGTCATTTTTACATTGATTCAACGTCTGCAGACGTTAAATCAACGTAAAAATGACAGATTTTTTTGTCTGGGGTGGGATTGTAGCATCGCTACTCGTTCTAGTGATTATTCAATGCGAAGCTGTTGCGGTTTGTATTTAAAAATGTTTTCCTGCTGCCGATCGCTAGTTCATCTATTGTTTTATGTATCAATGCCGCATGAAAAGTTGCTCTCACGCGGAAATATGCGTCAGGCCCTGGCCCCCACGGCTTAGGCGCCTATGGTTAAAATGATTAGTTTGGATCAACAAATGTGTGACCTACACTCCTACAGCTTAGATTGAAAAGAAATAATCGGGTACCGTAGCCTAGTTATACCGACCAGCAAAAATTTGTTCCAAGAACCCAGTTAGCCTAACAGTTCATTTTTACATTGTAGTAACAGAATGAAAAGGCTAACCAAATGTGTGGCCTATCGTTTTAACGTCGCTAAACGTTGAAATCGTGTAGAAAAGGGTGCTTTTGCTGACTAGGATACGTTGAAACTGAGAAACATTCACAGAAGCCCTACGATACGTTGCATTTTTAAGATAATGTATTCAGCGGCGCCGGAAGTTGAAGGCAGGGGGGGGGCGGATGCCCCCCTGCCCTCAACTTTTCTGCAGATGGAGGGGCAGGGGGGGCAATGGTGCCCTTTTAAAGTCATGTAAGCTACTGCACAATTTGCAATATAACAATTTCTGCTATTCGCTTTTAGCCTATTTATAATCTTTCATTTTTGCCTCAAAATAATACTTACGGCACAAAATTTTGCAACTGCAACACAGTATAATACAGGTCTTAAAACTCGTTTTTTTTTTTGGCAGCCATCGTGGCCTACCGGGAGCTCCTTCTCGGCGGCCAAATCTGCGTGCTTGGAGGCCAAAATACAAAATAAAAATAACGATAGCACAAGTAAATAAAATTAAACTTGCAACAATGCTAAAATGATCACTTAGCGTTGTTGAAGTCTGGGCCTGTTGAACTGCTTTATCGGGATTGTAATCCAGTACTGCGGGACCATCTAACGACACTCGCACGAGTGTCTCCAATGTGGCTGATTTTAAAGAAGTTCGCCACTCCCCTAGAATTCTTTTTAGCAACGAAAAACAACGTTCGACATGTGTTGACGATGACGGCAAGGTAATAAAATAAGTATTTCAATGATGTGAATGACATTACTAAAGTAAAAGAAGCATAATTTTTGCAAAATAACTTATGATCAAAAAAATTTTCCCCTCGGATGTCAACTAACCTAGTTCTCCTTTTTAATAACTATTCAATGTCCGACAACATCGAATCGACATAAAAACGACAATATTGCCAGCCGATGTAAACTAGCATTTCGGATTAAGACTTTGTTAAAGTAAACGTAGGGAATTACAAACAAGACTTACAGCGCTAGTGATCGCAGATGGATATATTCCATCAATAACAAATATTTCCGCACAATGCAACAGTGGCGATTATGACGCGCTGACCTAATTTTGCGTCACTCTTTGATAATTGATGCTACATACTTTCGACAGTTAATCCACGATCATTCTATTGCAAAATTAAATAATTGACTAGAAGAGACTGGCGGCCAAACCTGGCCGATTGAGGAGGTAGCACCGGCGGTCATTCAAGTACTAGGCTACTTAGCGGCTGTGGCCATAGGCTGCTTTAAGGCTTAACAGTAGGTTACATCATTATAACATAGCATAATGCCCTTTTTTGTATACCGGACATTTGTAGGCTATCATTACTCAATAGCCTACATAGTGAGCTGATAGATTAACATTATCGCTATATCTTATCTTAAAACTTGAAAAAAATTGGCCTTTTAGTAAACAAAAGTGCCCTTTTTTGTAATCTTGCCCCCCCAGTCAAAAATCATTCCGGCGCCCCTGAATGTATTCAGACGTTGAATCAATGTACAAATGAAATGTTATGCTAAATGTGTTCTTGGAACAAATCGTAGGGCTTCTGTGAATGTTTCTCAGTTTCAAAGTATCCTAGTCAGCAAAGGCTCCCTTTTCTACTCGATTTCAACATTTAGCGACGTTAACACGATAGGCCACACATTTGTTTAGCCTTTTCATTCTGTTACTACAATGTAAAAATGAACTGTGTTCTTGGAACAATTTTTTGCTGGTCGGGATAACTAGGCTACGGTACCTGATAATTTCCTTTCAATCCAAGCTGTAGGCCACACATTTGTTGGTCCAAACTAATCATTTTAACTATTCAAAAGTACTAACTTATAGAAATAAACATGACCTATTTTATTTTTTTTTGTAACATTTTCTTTGTTTTATTTTTCCTTCATATCTTAAATTTTTCTGAAAGTGTTGCGACCGTGCCAAATTTCTTTCAACTCAATAACTTACTTCGGTCACAAGCACGTTTTAACGTTCGCGTTTTGTCGCTTCTACCTTTTTCTACACCTTTGCTATGTTGACGTATTGTTTTTGATATCATGATCAGAAAGAAAAACAACTGCACTGACATGACGAATTCAAGCACGTTTTAACGTTCGCGTTTTGTCGCTTCTACCTTTGCTATGTTGACGTGTATTGTTTTTCATATGATGGTCAGAAATAAAAACAACTCAACTGAGCTGACATGACGAATTTTAATTTAATAGTTCAAACATTTTCTTTTTATTCCTTTCTTCACGATTTCAACGTTTAGCGACGCTAAAACGATGTAAAACGGCAATTATAATTAGGCTACGGTACCCGATAATTTCCTTTCAAAAATTTCAAAACCTCGCCGAATAGGGCACTCGCCGAAAAGGGCTCTCGCCGAATAGGGAACTCGCCGAATCGGACTAGTCGAATCGGACTCGCCGAATCAGACTCGCCGAATAGTAGCAGACCCGAACAGACAATTGTATGCTTGCGGCTCATCTTTTTTGCTATCTGTATTTTAAAATTAATTTTTTTGCACCTTGCCTTTCTACAACATCATGTGATCTATTCAACACCTTATGATGCAGTTACCTTTGATTCTCGCAGAGCCTATGTCGTTGAGTTTGAGCTAGTCAGAAGTACTGTGCAGTTTTTGTTTTGTCCTGTTTATAGTTATAATAACCATGGTATTTTATTCAGATGTAGTAAAAATTGTATATATGTTATTCCTGAAGAGGACATCGCGTGATGTCGAAAACGTTCGATATTTAATTGTTGGGTAGTTTTGTGTTTTTTGTAAATATATAATAGGCAGTGGCTATTTGACCGGCTCCGGTCTTTGAATCTGAAACACTATTTGACCGGTCATGACGTCATTACATAAGTACTTTTTCTTTTTCTCTTTCAAAGCAAAAGACTTGAAGCGCCGATATAAAGTTCTAAATTCAACACGTTCGCTTCAACTCAGTCCGTGGCGCATACGTTGCGTCTTGGGTTGCCATTCTAGAGGGGATGAGTTCGATACTATCCGGAAGCGTTGACTTTTTTTCATTTTTTTTTTTTTTTATTTAAACTTTGAACCGAAGCGCATTTTTGTGATCAATTTTTAATTTGAGTAGCCTACAGCCCATTTTTTTATGTCTTTTCAAATGTGAGAAATAAAGTTAGAGTTTTTTTAATTTGCTGGAATTTGAGAATTTCTCTTGGTAATTTTCCGATCGTCATAAGTGAACGTGTGTTGCCGAACGACCCTACATTTTTCTCTCAAGTTAGTTATATACAATACTTCTTTAAAAAATGGTTTTACCATTATCATTTCTTTTAAAAGAAGTATTGTATATAACTAACTTGAGAACTATACTTGAGAACTATTAACTAACTTGGACTGTAGGCTACTCAAATTAAAAATTGACCACATAAATGCGCTTCGGGTCAATCAAAATTTAGATAAAAAAAAATGAAAAAAAGAATGCTTCCGGATGGTATCGAACTCATCCCCTCTAGATTGGCAGCCGGAGACGTATCGCACGCGCCACGGACTGAGTTGGAGAATACGTGTTGAAGTTAGAACTTATATCGGCGCTTCTGGTCTGTTGCTTTGAAAGAGAAAAAGAAAAAAGCGCTTATGCAGTGACGTAATGACCGGTCAAATAGTGTTTCAGATTCAAAGACCGGAGCCGGTCAAATAGCCACTGCCTATATAATAATCTTTAATATGTTAAACTTAATAACGTTGCTCAGCTTCGTATGCCTATGGTTCAACAAGACAAACTCTCTACCGAAGCTGAATACAGAAAACCAGCTTACCATAAACAAGTTCGATGTTCTGAAGGAAAATATGGTGAATAAACTTTTCTTACTGAAATTTCTTGAGCATGTTCCATTATATAAAATTCTACCTTGAAAAAAATCTAAAAAGAAAACAAGCTATTTGAATTATGCATCAACATAAAATTTAATATTGACATTTTCACTATACCAATTAAGTAATGCCACAGTACGATAAGTGAAGTACCTTAATGTTTATTAATAGCACATTTTTTTTTCGCAAAAAAGGAAGACTTTGATTGTGTATGTTGTGCAATGTGAAACACATAGTAGCCTACTACATAAAAAAACTGCATTTTGCAACAATGGAGAGGCAAAATCAATTGAACAAAACTAAGTAATTGTACTTATACCGTTGTTCATATATATACCCATTATACCGGTACCCAAACCATGCAAAAAAATTACGTTGCTCTCTAGACACTTGTCATTGCCATGCAGGCCATTGTAAAGACGAATTACATGGTAATAAAAAAATAGGCATACAACTAAAAACTTAAAAAATACCCAAAAGTCTAGGCCTTGTGGTGCATAAATAGCTGACACTCACAAACTACAAATTTCAACATTATTAACAAGGCAGTAATAACAAGCTAAAAGTGAGGCTAAAACTATAACTAATTGAGTTCAAATTTGAGTTCAGCACCCCAAAATTACCTTAAATCAGTTTTCCAAGTCCAAACAAAATTTTTTTTGGAAACCAGTTATAATTGTTGAACCATAGAGAAATAAAACAAAGTATCTTCGGCGAGTTTAACATGATGTATTACATACACAAATATAACATAATTTGTCAAATTTACCTTACAATTTTCATGTTATGTATATTGCAGATATGTAGTTCCTGATGAGGATAGGCTACACATATGTGTTGAAAACGTTATAGTTTATTTTTAATTATGTTATATTTGTGTATGTAATACATCATGTTAAACCCGCTGAAGTTACTTTGTTTTATTTCTCTGTGGTTCAACAAAGCAAACTCTCTACCAAAGCTTTATCAGTTATAATTGACCAATTAATATAATGACTTAAGATTGAAGTAAAGTAAATTGAAAAAGTAAGTAAAGTAATCCTGTCTGTTGTGGTATCTAGATAGCTATGGTGCTATTTTAGTCATATTGTGTATAATTGTACCGTATTGTTCTCGAAACAGATGAAACAAAACTTTTTCTCTCTTTCTCTGGTAGTGGTAAGAAGTAAGAACTAAGAAGTTTTGAAATTCGCGCAGTTGAACTTGAATGAACTTTTGTTCAAAGTAGTTGTTGATGATATTGGCACTGGGCGTCATATTATATTAATAACTTTTTTTTTTTTAGAGAAAAAAAGGGTTTCGTTTCTGAACATTTTCAATTAAGATAATACGAAACCAAGGAACTTTCCAGAAACAATTGATAAAACTACCATTCAACGTTTTATAGGCAGAAAAAAACTTTTTTTGAACCGTAGAAAGTTTCATGATCAGATCACCGCTTCCATGCGTGATGGAAATCTACAGATAAATCTGCATCCGGCATTGCAGAGTGCAACTGCATAGCAGATTCTACACTGCATTGCAGATTTGCCCTCTGTAATGCCTGATGCAAATTTATCTGTAGATTTCCATCACGCACTGAAACGGTGATCTGATCATAAAATTTTCTACGGTTCGAGAAAAAGTTTTCTATGCCTATAAAACGTTGAATGGTAGTTTTATCAAATATTTTCAATTCAAGTTCGATAGAATCTTTGTAACATACTAAATAAAATTTTCAAAAGACTACATTGTGTAATAGTAGGTTGCAATGTAAAAAAATAACTTTAAGCAACTCTTCGTTGGCATTCACCTTCAGTTTGTGCACGCTTTAAAACTTTTTAAAACAACGTCCGCCCGATTAGCTCAGTGGTAACGCGCCCGGCTCAAGATCACACGGCGTAAGTTCGACTCTCGGAGTGTGCGCTTGAGCAACGCATTTCAGGACTGCTTTCCATTCAGCGGCATCTAATGGATGGAATAATTCCCCGGCAACAACACTTCAACAATCGGAAAACTTCACTCTGCAAATCTCAGTAGCATAACCGGCTCTGAGTCAAGAGCCTCTACCAGGGGTTCTTAAACTGGGGTAAGTGGACCCCTGGGGGTACGTGGACTAGTTTTAGGGGGTCCATGAAAGCCCAATGGAAGTCTTAATGTATAATTTCAAAAATGGAATAAAATTTCCAATAGAAAAGAAATTAAGTTCAAACAGCCCTGAAGATTTTTAGTTTGGCGTTTTCAGATAATTGTCATCGCATTGTAGGCTACTGTTTTTTGTTACGTAGCCTACGTTTATTACGTCAATTTTAACATTGTTGTTTTGTCGCTATTAAAACATTGCAAAATTTGATCAGTTGCAGCTACGTTAGACGTCACTCTTCAACTATGCTAGGTTAAAATTGTGAAAGGTTTATGCATATCATCTTTTGGTAAAGAGAGCCATGGCTGCTATAATCTTTTTTGCGACTACATCTTAATGTGAATTAGGATTTTCATCCTTGGTAACTATCAAAACAAAAAGTCAAAACCGGTTGGAAGCAAAGGATAACATGCGTGTTGGGCAGTGTTGTACGTTGACGGCGTCAACTTTTTGTTGACGCTGAGGCTAGCGCCGTCAGTTTATTTTGTAGTTGACGGAAGTGATAGCGCCGTCAACTATTTTGCCGATTTTAAGCGTCAAGCGATATGCGTCATTTTTTGTTTTCATGGAAAATCTCGTTTCACATTCAGAGTTTCACGATGTATTCTAGCGCGACTCATCCGAATTACCCGCTTTCGCGTTGGTTGGAATGGTTACCTGAAATACAAGCGGAAGAAGTTCTCCAAATGGTGATCACTCATATCGTGAGCAGTATCGAGAATGAGGGATCAGAGAGAGAAAGAGGAAAATCGATGAATGTCATCGCGGAGGTTGAAGATACTTTATTCAGGCTTAACCGCCTGCGAACTGGTGTCGGCCGCTTTCGTTCGGACATGCACAAGTGGGGCCTGGCTCCTTCATCAGAATGCGAGTGTGGTGCCACGGAACAGACCGCAGACCATGTCATCCATCCACTGCCTAACCCACCGGCCTCCACACGGCGCGCATGGTCTGAGGGTCCTGGACGACGAGACTGCTGAGTGGCTGAAGATTTCCTGCCCTCCAATCTAGCCTGAAAAGATTGCTCATACGCCATCATCTTCATCAAGATACTTTATTTCAAGAGCTTTATGTTGTGGTAAATAGGCCTACTCATTGCCTTTTTGTGTGAAACTTTGTTCTGTGTGAAACCTGTTTTGCTCTAATCTTTTGTTTTAATCTCTGCTTGCAGAAACTGTATAGACACAAAGAAGAAGGGATGAATGAATGGAAACGACTGTTCTTTGAAGAACAGTGTAGAAATGCCAGCAAATGCAGCAATCGGCTCCGGTATCATCCTGATGTTGTACCTTGGAGCTCTACTCAAGGTCGCCTACGGCATATGAGTGTGGTAATATTTTATTTAGGTTATTTAAGTGTAAGGATAGTTTATATTTAAGTATGAGAATGGTTTGTTTATAAATTGAATTAAGATGAAGGCTGTCTAACCAATCTAACTGCCTGATGAAATTTCTATTTATCTAATTTAGCTAGCTTGGCTATCTGACTCCATTATCTAATTTCCACACAATTGTTATTCGAATTATAATTTTAAGTTATCAGAAGGTGTTCGTATAATGTTGTAGGTCTATAACACAATTTGAATTTAAACAGTACAGAATAATGAAATTACAGGATAGTGAAACATTATCACGAGTTATTACATTTTAATTAAACAATCAATTTAATGTTTTTCTGAGAGCTGAACTGGTCTAACTGAGCTCTGCTTGAGCTGGTCCGATTTGATAGAGCTCTTTGTCTAATTGAGCTGGTTTGATGTGATAGAGCTCTTTGTCTAATTGAGCTGGTTTGATGTGATAGAGCTCTCGTCAAAGGACGAACAAACCATTTTATCGTGTGCACCCTTTTTTCTCTTTTCTTTGGGAGCAGTTGCATGGAAAATTACAGAAACTTTAGTAAAAGGCAGGAAAACTTATATGTTGAAATAATGGATCGCTACAGAGGCCCCCAAAATTTGGGCTAAATTGGAACCATGGGTACCAAGTTTAGCTCAAATTTAAGGAGTTAAAACGTTAACACAATTGTAACAGACATAGTGTGAAATAGGTATGTTTAGTGTTTATGATAATAATGTGGTGTTGTGTTTGTGATATCGTGTCGCGAAGTGATTCTGCGTGATTCCACCGCCTTCCGCAAAGGATTGTCTGAGTTTGTGCCGTATAAGAAGAGTCCACCGCATAAAAGAATTGGTCGTTTTGTTTGTAAGCGCCGTTGCAAACCGTAGCAGGCATTCATTGTTTGTCTGACTTTTTCTGTTGAACAGCAGACCATGCCGATTGACTTGATACAAGTTGAAGCCTTGTCTTGCTTTTTGCTTGCTAGAGATAATCGCAGTTGGAGATCAGTGACGTAGTCGTAGCATTTAATTGTTGGCATTTGGCTTTTTGTATTCTTTGAGAGGCGCTAGAGAGTCGAGTGCAGGTGGCTCTGGCGCAATTTTTTTCGTTTCAGGCTGCAGTACGCATAATCACGTCCTTCTGGTGTTCATGATTATGATGCAAGATTTCTGAAAAAGGCAAAGCAAATTGATTACAAGTTCAACTTTAAAATATTTAGCGACTTGGTTTATAAGTCGACCTGTACAACATGTAAAGATACGATTTGAAAGGCGAACAAAACTAATTAAAACAAAAGAACATAGGCATCGACAGGTCTAAATACCATTCACAAAATCGTAAATGTGCATAAGTTTGAACAGTCGTTCAGCAACTGCAAACAAAACACAGAAATAAAAAAAGATACAGTAGGCTACATGATTCAAAACCATGCGGTTGTTTCATGCAGTAAGGAAAGTAATGTTTCGTGGACATATGCATGCTTGCCCAACATAGGTTAAATAGGTTAGTAACATGCCATGCCAACCGTTAGATGCGCGCATTTGCATGCCACTCGCAGTCATATTCAACCATACACAATAAAACAAAAACGCTTAGCAGACAACCTATAAAGAGAGAAAGGTTGAAATAGACAACCACTGGTTCTCTGGTGCTGCATTGGAAGAAATGCAGACAGTTGCAGAAAAAGACAACGATTTCGTATTACTTTAGAAAAGCAGATTGACCAGCTTGTATGGCCAGACATCCAAGAATTGCCGCAGTGGCTGAGGTGCATCTCATTTCAAAGTACATGAGATGGCTATACTAGAAAAAGCTGTAACTGTCCTGCAAAGAACTGCATGGTTTAAACAACATGTATTTAGAACAAACAAAAATAACCTAAATTGCGATTACTGCAGACTGTAAAATAAACAAATGGACGAATGCTGGAGTGGACAATCCTTAAGACCATTCGTCTTAGCACAGCAGCTTGGCGCTGTTAAAAATACACAAACACTACAGTAAAAAGTTACGTAATTACAATATTAAAATACAACGTAAACGCAAGGTTTTGCAGCTTTTAATCACATGAGCTGCCCGTCGACTGTTCGGCGGATGACGTCACTGATTGATTGTGTTGTTGTTTAGCAACATTTCCGGGGTTCGAAGGTCCATCACTGTTGTTCACAGCGTGTGACATCATTTGTGGGGATAATAGCACTGTTAAGAAAAAACGTTATACAGTAACACAATAAATCGAAAACTGTTCACCCAACGTCACTAAGATTTGCCACGTCAACCCTATGGGTTGTCTTGAAGATTTTCAGCGATATGCTACAAAACGGTTATCCAACGTTGATCAGCCATATTTTGATAGAAATAGAAGAGATTACACAGTGGTCATTTGGGTCGAAGGAGACTGGCGTCATCAATGGATTGTTTTGCTGAGTAAAAGTTTAAGTGTGATGGATAGTGCTGTTTTGTCAATCTCAGCACCAGCACACGTGACAGCGATTCTGTCTTCTCAAGAGACAAAAGATATTGCTAAATGCCAAGCAAGCTTACACAAAAAGTTCCATTACAGGGTAAAAAAAAATTGTGCATCTACAGTAGTGCAATGCAAACAAAAAACAGAAACAACGTTTCTTAAATCATGTTAGCTCCTAGTAATATTAAAAAAATTGGGGCACACGAAAAGTACAAACTCTTTGGGTGGCTTCGCATAATTTCCCCTGTCTTTGCGCCACAGAGTTATACCAGGGATATCTATAACTACGGGATTGGAAACTCTATCCAGTGCTATACATCAGTAGGGTCATCACATACTACGATTACAGAGAGATTAACAAAACAAAATACCGACTAAAAGATACACAAAATTCGATTTTACAATAATAATACAAAATGTACACTCACAGTAAAACTTAATTGATTATAAAAGTACATTTACGCTGCTAGAAAAAAAACGATGAATCCAAAAAATGAATGAATACAACGAGTCCAAAAACCACCTACTCTTGTTCTTTAGCATTTTGCGTGCTGCAAATCGGATCAGAAGTAAACGAGGAGTGTTCAGCAATCAGTGAAATATGCTGTTGTATCATCAACTTGTTCACAGACCAATCTAGTACGAAACTAATCCGTTTACGATGTCATCAGAACTAAAACCAATAGTCATTTTGGAAATTTTTTAAGCAGCAAACAAAATACAACATGACTGCACTAATGGAATACAAACAAATAAACAAACCAGGCAAGCGTAGACCTTACAATTTACAGCAGGTGAATTGATTGTTACACTTTTGGTTGTTCGTTTAGCCTAATACTTGCTGCCCTTTGAGGTCAATTTATGTGATTACTTATCACAGCAGCGCACAAAGAAAAGTGACCCTACTGGTGTATAAAATGGTTTTCAGTTCCACAGAGTTTCCAATCCCGTAGTTATAGATATCCCTGAGTTATACAAACTGATGCTTCAGCTGAGAACATAAGGGTGGCAAAGTTGTGAAGCAAAGTCTTCACAATGATTTCTCCTATTCGGAGATCTCCTTGTCGGAGTAAAAAGAAACTCACGGATGGTTGCTTGGAAGCGACACCATAACGCTTTGCAGAGCTGTGCCTGCACGTGTACGTCTGTATAAAAAGTGAGATTGAGGCTCGAACCTCGTCATCTCGCACGCTAGTTGCATGTTTAGGTTAAGGCAAAAATAAAATATATTAATATTAAAATGAGCTAAGTATTTAAGTAACATTTGACACTGCGATAAATCTACAAAAAATTACATAATTATGTTTCCCTGCAACAGCAACTTGTTGGCAATTAGTAGGCTTTATCTAAGCAACGTTTAAAAACATTACATTTGGCGAGTAGCGCTTCGGCATAAAATTAATTGTCGACATCGGCTGCTGAAATGAGTAGTCTGCCGTTGAACGATTCGCATTATTGAGCGAACAACAACAAAAATCAGTTACGTTTAACAAGCAATAAATTGCTGGCATGGTGCTTTAAAAGTAGGCTACAATACGCTACAGAAAAATTGTTAGAAAATCGACGCGTGAAATCATAAAAGGTGACATGTTTTTACAAAATAATTGTGAGCTCGTGTTTTTTTTATTATTGACGTTGAAATAAAAGTTTTGTAGCATAATGTACTTACCAGAGTCTCCATATTTTGGTAATCTTGTTAAAGTTTAAGTATGAGAATGGTTTGTTTATAAATTGAATTAAGATGAAGGCTGTCTAACCAATCTAACTGCCTGATGAAATTTCTATTTATCTAATTTAGCTAGTTTGGCTATCTGACTCCATTATCTAATTTCCACACAATTGTTATTCGAATTATAATTTTAAGTTATCAGAAGGTGTTCGTATAATGTTGTAGGTCTATAACACAATTTGAATTTAAACAGTACAGAATAATGAAATTACAGGATAGTGAAACATTATCACGAGTTATTACATTTTAATTAAACAATCAATTTAATGTTTTTCTGAGAGCTGAACTGGTCTAACTGAGCTCTGCTTGAGCTGGTCCGATTTGATAGAGCTCTTTGTCTAATTGAGCTGGTTTGATGTGATAGAGCTCTTTGTCTAATTGAGCTGGTTTGATGTGATAGAGCTCTCGTCAAAGGACGAACAAACCATTTTATCGTGTGCGCCCTTTTTTCTCTTTTCTTTGGGAGCAGTTGCATGGAAAATTACAGAAACTTTAGTAAAAGGCAGGAAAACTTATATGTTGAAATAATGGATCGCTACATGAGCACTTACGGACTTCAGCTGTACTTTGAATATACGCCAGTTTTCAATGAATAGGCCTCTACTGCTTACTCCTCTGATACTGAAAGTTGCAACGTTTTGCAAATGCACCGATACCACCCAGGGCCGGATTTAGCTGATGGGGGGCCTCGGGGCATTTTTAGATCGGGGGGCCCTCATGCAAAAAAATTTTTCGCGCCCGCGGCGCGAAAAACCATCTCTACGTCTACAGTAGCATCGGTCCAGTACTGCACAGTATTTTGCAGAAACTTTAAAGGCCAAAAGGAAAAAAATAGCACAAAATCACATTTCAACCACATAGGAGGGCCCTACAAAAGTCGGGGGGCCAGTGGCAACTGCCCCCTCTGCCCCCCTAAATCCGGGCCTGATACCACCGTAGGCTACATCCGCTAGAAAATAAGGTAACTGGTAACAACTAGAACATCACACGCCCAGGGCGAAAGAGAAAATTGAATTGAGTCCTGTCTTTGTCATGAGTTACCATTACCAAGGGGGGTGGGGGGGACTTATATACCAGTCCCAGGTATAACCTGTCCCTCCCCCTTTTATTTACTGACAAATAAAACATTGATTGATTAATTGATTGATTGATTGAATTCAATTTTCTCTTTCGTCCTGAGCGTGTGATGTTCTAGTCGTTACCAGAAAATAATGCAGCTATCAGTGTTGCCAGACAGGTTTAACCAAACTAAATTTTTTGGATGTAGCCTAAAATAAAGCCAAAGCTTACGAGAATTTTACGCACACTTGAAATAACCAAAAAGCTTGGAAGAACAGGTTTCATACATAACAAACACCAATTTTTCAAAATCATATGAAAATTTTTCATTGAGAATTACGGGAGCCTGCGAAGTTTGTTTTGTTTTTCAACACAATGAATTCACCCAACCGTGATCTAAACATTGCATTGCTTCAAACGCATTTGACTTAAATCTAATCATGACCAACGAAGCAAAGATTTTGATAGCTTTTTATAGATGGACATCAGTGTTCAACAAACAAAATAATTTCAAAAACCAAGCCTCGCCAAATTGTGCAATAATATGCTAGTCAAGTTGGTAACTCTGACTTTGATTCTGCGAAGAGAGCGGGAAAGTGTTAATGAAATTGGTCGAGCGTAACGATATTTGCACGCACGGTTGCAGAATGCAGAGTCCAGTCCAGTATAGAGTTGCCAGATTGGGCGCTTTTACGCCCAATTAGGCTACTTTTGATTTCTCCAGGCGCCAAAAATTCGCTTTGGGCGCGCTATTTTGGTTGGCGCCCAATTGGGCTACTTTTTTTTTTAAATTTAAAAATAACTTTTTATGTAAAAATTGTATTATGTTCAAGATTTTTACCTAATTTTTAGTTATTTCACTGAGGAGCAGCGTTTTTGGAGACCTCGGTCAGGCAAGGTTACCAATTTGGTAGAAAGATGTCAATTTTCAATAATGTGCATGTTTAGGGTTTAATATTTGGCAATCCTGGCAACTTAAGTGATCCAGCCTCCAGGTTTTTATGAAAATGCAGGTGGATTGGATATCCAGTTCAGTTTTCAGTTTGTTTTTATTTCTAACCATCACAACGAAAAACAATAAACGTCAAACATATGCAGGGGTCTAGAAAAAGGTAGAAGCGACAAAACACGGACGCTATAACGTGCATGATGCCAAAGCAGGACAATCAGTTATGGCATGGTTGCAACACCTTAATAAAGTTTTTACAAATGTAGAAAGATGAGAGAAAAAAGGCTAGTGAAGTTTTTTTTTAACAATTTATATGAGTAAAAAAAACAAGACAAAAAGATACTTTCTACGTTGATCGACCTTGGTGGGTTATCAAAACTGTTAATGGTCTTGAGGGGAACACTTTTGAAGCGTTAGCTCAGTGGTCGGGAACCTTTTTAAGTAAGAGAGCCATGGCATTAAAGCTGCATTTTTGGAAATACATTTTCGTGAGAGCCGTAGGTTATACTACAATGCCTTAACACTTAATACAATTAACACGTGGTGGCACTGGTGAAGTTTTGAAAGTAGGAACGTGTCTTGGCAAGAGGAGAAAAACAGCGGGGGACTTTTCCTCACCAGAAAAAAATGAAAAATTACAATTAATTTGGTGCATTCTGATCGCATTTTCAGCTCTAAATTGTAATGAAAAGTTAAGATTTTTTGCGGTTTGCATTTTAGAAGACTTTTTTTGCGAGCCAGATGCCGTCTTCAAAAGAGCCATAGGTTTCCCACCCCTGCGTTAGCTCATCACAAAAAGAAATTAAACCATTTTTTGTGTTTAGGTACTTGTTTGTAGTTATTTTAACAAACAGTTGAGTGAATGCATATGGTTGCCAATCTGTCTGAAAGATGTAAAGAACTGGAAAAAACACTTATAATTTGGGACTGATGATCAAGCGCTCTGGAAGTATTTTGTATAATAGCCTATCTCTTTGCTTGGGCTC
The DNA here is from genome assembly GCF_918807975.1 of Aplidium turbinatum. Classification (NCBI taxonomy): domain Eukaryota; kingdom Metazoa; phylum Chordata; class Ascidiacea; order Aplousobranchia; family Polyclinidae; genus Aplidium; species Aplidium turbinatum. The sequence continues at coordinate 41,825,746 of NC_137472.1, read as the reverse complement.
CATTTTGGGCTCCATTTTAGAACCCCCAAAAAATTGGGCTACTTTTGGGCTACTTTTTGCATAAGCTTGGGCTCTTTTTTATATTAACCTCTGGCAACTCTAAGTCCAGATTAGAGTTTTAAATCAGTTCAGTGATGAATGTAGGACGTTGTTGATTGGTTCTGAGTCTTTATCCTTGGACTCACAAAGCCTTGATTGGTTATTCCTGGTAGTTTCGCATACTTGTAGTTGTAGAAGCTCTTGACGCAGGGCCGGTTACCGAGATCGGCAGAGTGAAGTTTTCCGATTATTGAAGTGTTGTTGCCATGGAATTACTGACTAGGGTACTCCATTCACTAGGGTTCAATCAATCAATGTTTTATTTGTCAGTAACAGGAACATGTTTGAAATATTCACCTCGATAGTCGAACTTGCGCCGCTTGATCTTGAGCTGGGCGCGTTACCACTGAGCTAATGGGGCAGACGGACATTAATAAACGGGAAAAGGTGGCAAAACCTTGAAAGGTTTAAAACTGCCTTATTCTGCCAAAATGACGGTAGTGATGAATTCAGACCTGGAGGTAAACTAAGTTTAGTGAAATGAAGAAGACAATTTGATTGTGAACATTTTAATACCAAGATTTTTAGAATAGATCAAAAACTTAAAAAGAAATTATAATATCAAGAATCTAAGCCTGCGATTGCCGCATGTAGCAAACAAGCAATTGACTTGCCAGCCTCAGCTTTCGAGGTGAGGAAACAAATTATTATCCAATGAAGCTATTAAAGTAGGGTAGGCAGTGACTGTTTGACTGGATCCGGTCTTTTAATCTAAAACACTATTTGACCGGTCATGACATATTTTTTTTACCTTCTCTTTCAAAGCAAAACATGAGAAAAGAAAAAAAGTGCCTATATAATAACTTCTAAATTCAACAGTTTTATTCAACTGAATGATTCAGCGACGCGTGCGTTTTTGGAATCCATAATGCCAAGGTTTGTTTTCTTTTTCGGATGAAACTATGTGAAAATAATCAGTAAGTATGCAGGAGCTCACCATGTCAAATGGAAGCAAATTTATTCCAAAATAAACGTGCAATTGAACGATTTGTTGTATCCACGGATTTCCACAATCGCGCATTTAGGATGCAACCTAGTTCGTACCCTGAACAGTTCGTACTCTCAGTTCGTACCCTGAAAAGATCGAGAGAGAAAATTAAAAAAAGCGGAAGTCGCTGATCGCAGTTTCCGTAAACATTTAAAAATCGCAGTTTCCGCTAACCGTAACCCTTACCCTAACGCTAACCCTCGCTCATCGCAGTTTTTGCAAACATTTTTCTGCTAACCCTAACCATAGACTAATCTTTGCTCTAACCCTAACCTTCGCTGATCGCAGTTTTCGCAAACATTTTTCCGCAGTTTCCGCTAACCTTAACTCTAACCATAGAGTAATCTATGCTCTAACCTTCGCTGATCGCAGTTTCCGCAAACATTTTCCGCAATTTCGCAGTTTCCGCTTACCCTAACACTAACAATCGAGTAATCTATGCTCTAACCCTCGCTGATTGCAGTTTCCGCAAATATTTTTCCGCAGTTTCCGCTAACCCTAACCCTCGAGTTTGTTTAAGGAAACTCCGATCAGCAAGTTTGGCTTTGTGCTATTAAACTGCAATCAGCGACTTTGGCTTTTTTAATTTTTTCTCTCGATCTTTTCAGGGTACGAACTGAAGGTACGAACTGTTCAGGGTACGAACTAGGTTGCACCGGCGCATTTATGCATTAGGGATTTTTCCCCTTCCACAAAAATCCTGCTCCCAATTCACAATCTTCTTCCGTATTTCCGAAGTTGATGGAGTTTTCGCCTGAAATAAATTGTTTTGTAAGGTAGACGCAAGTAGCTAGAAGTAGATTACCACCAAAAAATATATCTTCAGAATTAAAGAGTGGGTGATGAAAAATATTTCGTGTTTCAGAAGAAAAATTTGTGGTTAGTGGAATGACCAATTGACCATACTGTATAGTGATTTTCCAAACTACGAATATTTAGTGAAATAACCCGAAACACGAATTTTAAAATAAACAGGCTAATGTTTGTTTCAACTCAAAAACTGAAATGGCACAGGTAAGAAGATTGCTATCTCCATTTCTGCTCTAAAAATTTGACCAAAACCGCTTTTCAGATTGCAGCAATCAGCAAATGTGAATGTGACAAATAAAAGTTCAAAAAAGCAACCGCTAGATGGAGATGTAAGTTTTACAGTTAGGGAAATTTTCAGATTGAGCAACTTTAAGATTGCCCTTTGGCATATTGGGTTTGATCTGGTCATGGAAAAGGTCAGGAAGTTTAATGAAGAGTTGCCATTGCCTAGGATGCAGATATAATTCAGATATATGCATTGGAGAATGTAGAAACTTATTTGAACCTGCCTAAAATTATACAAGCTAGTGTGGGGGTGTTCAGAGCCGGAGGCGAATTTACAAATGTCTGAATATTGCAAGCTGGTGTAAATTCGTTAGCAAGAGAGGTGGGCAAGTGGTCAGCCTTTTTAAATTTTATACCAGACAGGCAAGACACAACAATACCACAGGGTTGAGCATTACAACAGTATATATCCTTGATCTCAATCACGATTTTCGTTGGTGTGTTTAAAGTTGTTGAAGTTTTCAGCTGAAATTATTTTTTTGGAAAGTAGACGCAAGTATCTAGAAGTGATTACCACCAAAAAATATATATATCGACGCCCGACGGTCAAAAACAAAAAAGTTGTAAGTGCATTTTTACACTTTAGAGTAAATAGCAAAAAAAACAATTTTTTTTTTGAATTTTAGTAATGCTTTTACTTTGAGCATTAATATATGTAACTATAGTAGTAAAATAGTAGCAGATAGCCCTAAGTGCATAGGTTTTAAAAATGCAAAAAAGAGAATTTCTCAAAATGTCAGTTTATTGTTTTCGACCGTCGACATTCAGAATTAAAGAGTGGGTGAAGAAAAATATTTCGTGTTTATGAAAAAAAATTCATGGTCAGGGAAATCACCATATTGTAACTTTTTACAGCCACCAAACTAACTTGTTGAGAGCAAAAATGAAACATGGTCACATCTTCTTATGACAAACAGAAACTTACCCAGAGAAATTCTCAAATTCAAGCAAATTAAAAAAAACTCTAACTTCATTACCGTATTTATTCGTGTATAAGTCGCAAAATTTTGCACCAAACTTTGCCTAAAAAGGTTGGGGTGCGACTTATACACGAAGGTGCGACTTATACACAAGGTTCTGAACTTATCAAAAACGAATGCTACAGATCGCGCGTTAGGCTAGCGCTGCTATTAAGCGTTTGTATTTTGCGTGCGAGGATTGCGAGCATCGCATTAACATGCTCACTGCACAGCATGGATGTGAATTTTAACGCGAACATCTCGCGTGTGCGGCACGCTTGATTGCAAAGAGAAAAAGGCACGTCTCGGCAAGCAAACACGTGGTGACATAAAAGTACGGTAATTTTTTTATTTCAAAACAATTGTGAACAATGGGACAAACTATGTGGCATCAGTGAAGATGAAAACGAGTTTGAAGGCTTTTGAAATTTTGATTGTTGTTTTTCAATGAAATTTGCTAAAAAAAATTTTGTACCAATATTTGAGCCAAACTTTGGGGTGCGACTTATACACGGATAAATACGGTACTCATATTTAAAAAGACATAAAAAATTAGTTTGTAGGCTACTCAAATTAAAAATGCAGCAGCCTAACGAAAAAGTCACGTTTCGTGTCAAAATGTAGTTACAAAAAATGCCTCCTGGTAGTATCGAACTCATACCCTTGTGAACACCAGTCCGAGAAATATCGTACACGCCACTGATTCAGTTGAATAAAACTGTTGAATTGAGAACTTAGTTATATAGGCACTTTTTTTCACTTTTTCTCCTCTCGTTTTTTGCTTTGAAAGGTCAAATAGTGTTTTAGATTAAAAGACTGGAGCCAGACAAATATACACTGCCATTAAAGTATAGGCTACAGTGCAAAATTTATCAAACAACGATTATCAAGCTATATATAAGGTTTAATCGCTTTACATGCTGTATTCATTGTTTAACATCTTGTTTGCTGCCCATTATTGTTCAAAGTGTGTCATAAAATTCTTTGTATTAACTTCATTTGTTTTTTAAAGTTCTCTGGGTTAGTGTGTGTTGCGATCGCCATGGTGTATTGTCTCGGTATAAATTAATTTAATTAAACCAGCTCTACAGTTTTAAACACTAAATTGCTCAGTTTTTGACATTAAAATCAAATGTTGGCCAGTAGCCGAAGCCAGCTAGTTTTTTTAAACAGGGCTGCCAGACAAGTTTGGATCAATTGCACTTAAATCGACAAAACTGCTTTTCTTTTGTTGATTTTATTTCAATGTGAAGTGTTTGGTTTTTTTAATTGAAGTTAAATTTTGTTGCTTTATGTCAGTAGAAGAGTGACAGGTGCATTTAAATCATCATAAATTATTGTTTTAGCTTAATTTTGTAATGATAGGTTACCTGGATTTGATTTATTGAATTTCATCTGAAGAAAACATTATTAAACCTACTGTTATTCGCTTAGTTCTATATACTTAATTATTTATCTTTTACATTTTATTGAATTTTTTCTCAATTTACATGGTCACCATGAGCTAATTCTCTGCATATATATGCTCGATTGTCAAACTTGTTCTAATAAACTATCCCTGGACTCTGGAGTCGTTTTGAATTGTGTGTAAATGCTTCACCGAATTTGATACTAAAATCATGAGGCTTTGCTCATAAAAACTTGCAATCCTCTCCTCAATAGGCAGTTGTTTACCGCAGGCGCCTCCTATCTGCTAAATGTTTTCACGTAATTTTGCGTCATTGATTTGTGTTTTTTCTTAGGCAATTAACCGTCATGTAGTTTTGCATCTCCTCTGCCTTGCCGTTTCATTCTTGTGTGTTTCTTTTTTCGATTTTTGTGTATGTAGATCAGATCTACAATTTCAATTTATAAAGAACATCAGTCAGTTGGTTATAACTTGAAAAGGGCTAACATGAGTATGGCCAAAAATGTTTGTAATTTTTAGTTTAATTTCATGTTATTATGTTAAATGTCCTGTACTGCTACTCAATATATTTATTGCTTTTGAGCAAATGTGGAAACATTTGGTAACTGTGAAAATGAAAGACAGGCTGGTTGAGATAACACCTGAAGATGGATGAAGTCCACTGAAGCCATGAAATAATGATTTTCAGGCAGAAAATCATTTTTCGACTTCATTAACTAAGCCACATAAAAACTCCTGATATCTAATTCCAAGCCTTAAAGCAGCCGGCGGCCATGGCCGCTAAGTAGTGCTTGAATGACCGTCTGTGCTACCTCTTCCGTCGGCCAAGTTTGGCCGCCAGTTTCTTCTAGCCAATTATTTAATTTTGCAATAGAATGAGCTTGGATTAAATGTCGAAAATATGTACCGTATTTTACGGACCATAAGGCGCACCGGACTATAAGGCGCACCGGACTATAAGGCGCACCGGACTATAAGGCGCACTGTCAATAAATTGCTTTGATTAGTTTTTTGTTCATACATAAGGCGCACCGGACTATAAGGCGCACCCGACCATTAGTATATCGGTACTGGTTTTGAGTGTTATAGGCAATAAAGCACTACTGCACTTGATCCATACATAAGGCGCATCGGACCATAAGGCGCACGATCAATTTATGAGGAAAAAAAAGAATTTAAAGTGCGCCTTATGGTCCGTAAAATACGGTAGTATCAAAGAGTGACGCAGAATTAGTTCAGCGCATCATAGTCACTACTGTTGTATTGAATATATCCAGCTGCGATCACCAGCGCTGTAAGTCTTGTTTGCAATTCCCGATGTTTATTTTAACAAAGTGTTAATCCGAAGTGCTAATTTACATCAGCTGGCAATATTGTCGTTTTTATATCGATTCAATGTTGTCGGACATTGAATCGTTGTTAAAAAGGAGAACTAGGTTAGTTGACATCCGTGGGTAAAACACATGTCTTCATAGTTGAGAACGCTGTGGGTTAGTGACTTCACACCCTCAATGGTGACATCATAACGGAATAAATGGTCAGGTTTTATGAAAGGCGGTATGCAGTTGAAACAATTTACTGAGCTGCGAGCAGTTAAAACAATTTAGGGTTGTTAGATGGTCCCGCAATACCGGATTACAATCCCGATAAAGCATTTAATGCGTGGTACAACGATTCTATTGCAGGACGTCGCCCAGACTTCAACAACGCTAAGTGATCATTTTAACATTGTTGCAAGTTTAATGCTATTTACTTGTGCTATCGTTATTGTATTTTGGCCTCCAAGCACGCAGATTTGGCCGCCGAGAAGGAGCTCTCGGTAGGCCACGATGGCTGCCGGAAAAAAACATGAGTTTTAAGGCCTGTAATTCTCATACCATCTACTTCAGCTGAAAAGTTTGCATCATCTCCATGCTTTTTAATGTATTGTTGCAGACTTAAAACTGCCCCATGCCCTACAGTCTGTAACTGCCGAGAAAGGAGATTATCAATATCATGCCCATCATATACACGACCTTTGAGTGCTCTATGATGAACTTCAAGTTCATTGGTGAGTTTTTTGGGTCATCGTTTGTTGATTGGAAGATAGCAATTCATTTGAATTCTTAAATGACTGGAAGAAGAAAAATAAAGCATAAATGATTGATGCCATCTTGGACTATGTCATTGTATCTTACATTTTGCACAGTGCACACTGCACACTCTCTCTCATAGCTGTATTAACCCATTAGTGCCCGCGCGTCCTTACAAGGATGTGAAAAGTGGGTATTTTAGATGACGAATTGCTTTCTTCAGATTGCTAATTTTTTTCAACTTTTTTTTTCTTCGGTTAGAATACAATTATAGCTATAGAAACAGCGCAAGAACGTTTTCATAAACAAGTTTTAGTGTTCACTATGCAACGTTCAATGTGGACCTTTTGTAAAATATTGAGCCAGCGCATGGTACACGAACTGTGACCTGCCAAATCGAGGTACATAACATTGTTTTTAATTAACTTTTTGTTTTGATAAATTTATTAATATGTATAGCTATGTGCCCAAAGCAAAATATTTTATTTTTCTCTTATTATTTTTTCGGAATATAAGTTAGAAGTTAGGTGAGTCATTGTAGGGATGCTTGGGCTCTGGCGCGGACGGTTTGTGCCAACTGTAGACATTTAGGCAGGTTCGCCTAATCATCATCATAATCCATCGTCGGTTTGTTCCCCACTAGTGGGGTTGGCCATACGAAATCCTAATGCTATAGGATTTTGTATGTTTTCATTTTTGGGCAAAAACAAACGTTTTTTGTAACGATTTGATATTCAATTTGCAAAACTGGACGTTTTAATTCGAGTAGTAGGTTAGGTTAGGTCATCACTTTCGTACGCGGACAGTGGTGCTTTAGAATCTGGGAGTAGGCGCTTTCACTGTTTTCGTACTGTAAATTGAGGTCTTGTTATAAATATTCATGCATCTTTAATTTATCTTTATTTTTAAAAGTTTATGTATAATTAAATTTTTGCACTTATTATAGGAAAATTCGTTTCACTGTTCAAGAAATTTTGGAAGAGGCTTCACCCAAGGAGCCCACAGATATTGTAATTTTTTCCTCCTGATGAATCCGGCAACGTGAGCGATGAGGACAGTGAAAATGAAGATGAGGGTGTCAAAAACGTTAACAATGTCGGGAAAGGAATCCTGAACCAGAAAGGCAAAATAGTGATTCATCATAATGAAGATACTCAGGACATGGATTTTGTTGAAGATAAGGAGAGGCATACATTTGATAACAATGAGACAGAGCCGCTACCGGGACCATCCAAAGCCAACCCATTGCGTTGGAACCCAAGAAGAAACGTAAAGAAAGTACTGGCAACACAAGAAAGTGGGTCAACGCCCGTTGTGTTACATGACCTGGAAGAATAACTATCTTACAACAAGCCTGCCAAGAGAAAGTTTACAGAATTGCCCAAACTAATTGGAAAAGTCACACTTGTAAATAAAAAAAGGAAGGGCCGTTCATGAAAAATTGTGTCTCCTAACTCATCATCAAGTAAAGAAGAGTTAACAGAAGAAAAGATACCACCTGTACTAGGGTGTGGCTGGGCCTACCAAAAATTCAATACTTTACTAAATCAGCACTTCTTTTGGCATACTCTGTGCATAGGTGATACAAACTCACCTGCAAAATTTCAGCTGATTTCGACAACATTTAGGTGTAGCACACGGGATTTAAAGATTGCGCAATCACGCGGCACTGAAAATAGTCAAGAATCGCTTGTTTTTTTAACATTTTCAACTATGAAATGTATTATTGGCCTATGTCAAAGTAAGTATTGTTTGCATTATAATATTTGGGTTTTATTGTGAGAATTTATTTGCTTTTTCTCCTAATTTTCATAAATTTTTGATATTTTTTTTGTCGAAACAACAAAAAACTTTGATTTTTGAAAATTTGTCACTTCATACAGACACAGTATAATACTACACAAACACAGTTAAAACCGATATTAAATATACTACACATTAGAATAGCAACAATGTTTATGATGTATATGTACAGAAACCAGGTTTTTGAACTATCTCCAGAGGAACGTTCACGCTGGTTAGGAAGAACCTTTCGATCGTTTTCAACAACTCGGAGAATGTTCTGATACTTTTCTTCAGTTTTGGATTGATGTAAGAAATCAGAAGCAAGCTTCACCCCTCTTTCAGCAGTATCATTTGAAACATTCACTGTTGAAAATAGCTTTATATATACTTTGTTGATAAGAAGCATCAGACTCCCAACTTTCAACGGGTAGTTTAAGGAATGCTGTATCAATTTTAAACAAATCAAATAACATCCATGAATCAGTGCCGACAAGTTGATCTAAAGAAGATGACGATGATACCTCCTGAAACTTGGGTTTTCCGTAACTTTTTTCAGCAGAGAAACCAATTCGGTTGATGAATTTTGTACCTTTATCAAAGCTCTTAAGTTTTGTTGCAATTTTTTCCTTTGAGGACAAATTAACCTTTGAACTAAACAGAGAAAATGGTATCAAATCTTCTGTAAGGTACCAGTGATGCTTTGCAAATGACGCGATTGCGATAGTGGAAATTTCTTCATCAACATCTTTATATGCGAAAAATTTACTTATTAGTTCCAGGTCATTGTAAGGTGCATCAACTGCAATTTGACAAGTAAAGCACCATGGCACACACACAAACACTATGAAATTTACAAATCGTTTGAACTTTAAAAATTGTGATGATGACAAAATTACATTTTTTTTTCAATTCAATTCTAATCTTGTTTTCAAAAAGAACAATCTTAATTGCATACAAAACTCGTGCCATCCACCATGCCTGATGGAGTGCACCAGGCTTTAGCATCGTGTAATTATCAAGTTCCACTAAGTTTGAGCCAGCGTATATCAACGAAAGATGCAACTTCTCTCGTCTTTCGTTGAGTAGTCATCCCTGCACCAAAATGTCGTATTCGCAGCCATCATAGAGGTAGCTGTTTCAATTAGTTGTACTTTACAAAGTTTACAGTCGTATAAAAACTCTGCATTATTAACATCTTTCCAATTGAAAACATTCAATTCCGCAAAATCCTGATTTGTAATACTGTCCCAGTTCTAAAGCGATTAAATATAAAGTGTAATTTCGTATTCTGGATGCTTCTGATTGCTGCTTCCGCCTTTTCTAAAGCCATGGGGACTTTATCAGCTCCTGATGTTCTCTTGTTCAAGCACTTCAAAACAAGATGGCAGTTTATTGACCACTGACCAGACTACATTTCAAGACTCGTCAACTGATGATTATACAGCCAATGCTGCGGTTGACATCAACAATGAGATGGTGAAGGTCTTAGAGACGGCTGTGAAAGTCACTCAGCCAAGAGATGACTACATAGAACTACTGAAGCTGGCAATTATTTTTCTTTGAGCTGTCCCTCCTCAAGGCATCCAGTCCACTTTGCAGCTCCTGGAGCCATGCACCAATGAATGGCAAAAGTGATCTACACTTTCAAAGTCTGGATTTTTTGTTCACAGTTTGAATTGACAGCGCGCCAGCATCAAGGATTGCGGGAACTCTGAATATTCTTTTCCCACATCTACGTTGAAGCATGGGCAACAGCAAGAGAAGAAGAAAAGACCTAAAGCTGCTGAAGCAATTGCAGAAGTATCAAACGATTAATGCCAACATATCCAACGCTACAGTGAAAAAGACTGCAGGCCAACTGTGGTTCCTTTCTGAGCAGTTGGTTGGCTTGGCGTTGTTTGATGACGTTTTGGACAATGGCACCATAGACAAAATGGTTGTGGCTAAGAAAGAGAAAGAAGAGGAAGAAGAGCCATTTAAGCATGCACCTATCGACTTAAGAATCATTCAAGAGAAGACTGTAATCGACTTTACGATGAGGAACTCAACACTTCTTTTCAAGAACTTGCCTCTTTCGGTTGGTTTCCTTGAATATCCGGTAGCTCAGTGGAAGGATCAGCCTAGCTTCATTGCTGCAAAAAGCTTCATCAGCACATTGACTGTCACCAACAACCACGCTGAATGTGGCGCTGCCTTAGTTGAGGATTTCTCTAGCCCTCTCACAAAGGACGAGGAGCAATTGCAGTTTGTATTGAGAGTTGTTGCTGACCACCGCAAATAGTTTCCTCACATCCTGAAGCAGACCTTACTGGGCAGCAACAAGTGATATTGGTCATCATGACACCCCTGCCGATGAGCATTGAGCAGCTAATACCCACTGTTAAGGAACAGATGGGGGGGACCCAGGCATGCGAGAGTTGGGCAGAGAGCAACTATGGAAGTGCTTCTGTGTTCTATACCTCATCTGTGTGGAATTTCGGATCCATTGAGCCACCTCTAAACATTAATGAATATCAATAAAATTTTACACATTGTGTTTTTTAACTAAAAGGAACGTTTTGGCAGAGTCAGACAAACATTTTTTTAGTGTACAGCTAAGGACCACCCTATTTGACATAGGCCAATAATACATTTCATAGTTGAAAATATGCTTGTATTATTAAAAATGTTAAAAAAACAAGCGATTTTTGACTATTTTCGGTGCCGCGTGATTGCGCAATCTTTGAATCCCGTGTGCTACACCTAAATGTTGTCGAAATCAGCTGAAATTTTGCAGGTGAGTTTGTAGCACCCATCCACAGAGTATGCCAAAAGAAGAGCTGATTTGAGTAACATAAGGGCACCAGCCACACCCTAACCTGTACGCGTCAGAAACAAAGATCTACAGCAACATCAACTGAGGAAAAAAATCCCTCCTTTTCTTGAAGCTGAAAAACCATGATAATTTACCCATTGATCCTGATAATGTGAAAACGCCGTATGATGTTATGAAACTCTTCATCTCTGACTGATGGTTTTGTGAACAGAGTAGTGAGAGAGACCCAAAGGTATGCAGCACAACAAAACCAATTGGCCTTCCAGTCAAAGGTGGATAAATCCTTAATAAGAGCAAATCATGCAATAATGTTTATGACAGGATACATCACCCCTTTCACACGCAGGATGTATTGGGAGAGGAGAGATGATACAAGCAATGTGATGGCAAGAAGAGCTATGTCAATGAATATTTTTGATGAGGTAATGCGCTATAGCCATTTTTCCAACTTAAACTGTGTCACTCTAAAGACGACTCATTTTGAAAAATTACCCTTCCTTTTGAGATTTTAAATGAGATAGCACTAGCAGCCAAATTTGCAGAAAAAAAAACGAGTGCGTAGCTGTAGACGAATCAGTGATCCGTTATTTTGGCCCCCCCCCACCCTCTCAAGTAAATCATAAAAGGCAAACCAACAAAATTCGGGTTTAAAATTTGGTCTATGTGCACTCCCTCTGGAGAGCTAGTCCACTGTGTCCCTATGCTAGAGCAAAAACAAACATCTTCAAGTATGGATTGAGTCAGGGGGCCTGACGTTTTTTATGGCCTGATGAAAAGTGCTCGACTGATTCCTGGTTCGAAGGTTGTGTGCGACAATCTTTTCAGGAGCCTGGATTTCATAGATCATCTGTCTAAGAAAGGAATAGGTATTTTGGGGACAATGAGGTGAAAATCGAATAAACAATCTATCTTTACCATCAAAGAAAGAGACCAATAATATGAAGAAGGGAGATATGAAGCAACTTTTCCTTGGAGATAATCAAACCATTGTTGTTGGAAAGATTCTTGAACACGGTACTGTCTTTCAGTTCTAGTAGGTAATCATGTTATCAAATTTTAGATACTCTCGTGATGCAGTAATGAAACTGGACATGGAACAGCCTTACTTACTCAAAGTCTACAATAACAGCATGGTAGGTGTGGACCTGTTGGACAATCTCAGTTCCTGTTATTGCATCCGCTCAAGAAACCGCAACTGGTACAGGGGTGTGTACAATTGGATTCTAATGGTGCAAGCTTGGAGGTTTTATAGAAAAAATTGGTGCAATCACAGAAGAGAGAAAGATATGGAAAAGATTATCCTCCTTGACTTCATCCGATCATGTGTAGAAATGACTATTAATATTATGATCAATGGGAACAAGACATTTCTGTCTTACCATCGACACATGCACTTGTCAACCGTGAAGAGATCAGAAGGGATCGGGGCAATCACCTGATCTTCAAGACCGACAAAAAAGGTAGCTGCAAACACTGTCACAAACGAACGTCAATATACAGATGCCGTCGGTGTTATGTTCGACTGCACCCAGATTGCTTCGAAATGTATCATAACTGAAAGGAATTTGTAATATATATCTGTTTAGATCGAGTTTCGTTTGTTCGTTTCTCAATAAATCTAATGAAAAAGCGATGCATTTGTATTAGAAATTCATTTTTAACGCATCTCAGGGCAGCAGTATTGCTTTTTATGACTTCAAAAATTCCATTACCGGAAAATGCTAATTTCTTTTATTTTACATCAAGCCTTCGCACGAATGCCCAAGCGTCCATAGAGTGACGTACCATTTTCTGCATTCCTGGTACAGATATCAGAAAATTTTCTTTTGAATATTCATATGCAACCCATAAGGACCTTACATGAAACCTTTTGTAAAAATATTCCGACTAGAACGATGACCGGGCGCCAATGGGTTAAAGTCAGGGTTGAGAAAAACTCGTTTTTTTTAAAAAAAAACCCGGGTTTTTTTGTGTTTTATTGGGTTTTTTTAAAAAAGACGCAAAAAAGGTAGATTCATGCTTATTTCACCTCAAAACTACTTTTTACGAATGAAGTGCCTTTCACTCACAGTACATGCTTGCATAACTCAATAAAATAATGCACTAGGGTTGTTGTTGCTTGAATGTTGCATCATCCATTAATTTCAAGATCAAGTTGGATGTTGCACCATCCACTGATTTCTATACCAAGTTGATGCTACCGTGGTAGAAATCCCATTATTGCATCATTTGCTTTAGATTTGAAGGCAAGCAGCATTTATGCCATCATGTTTAAATATTTTTTATCATTTATATATATATATTATATATATAGCAATGGATGAGCAATTGAGCGATTGCGTGGCCGATGGCCATTTAGGCAAATGCTCTGAAACAGCCATGCGTTAGAATCCAGAATCTGTAATTGGTACGGTAAATAGCCTCCTAAATTGCATTTCACATCATATATAAAGACTACAGGAGAGTAGTACTTTCGCCAGTTTAACTTTAAGGCCTTCTTGCATAAATGAGTTTTAGTGTAGTATACACAAAGTGGCATTACTTGATTTTTGTGTACTGTACAATATCCACTGCGTTTTCAGTTTATTCTTGGAAATTTACTTTAGAATCACATCCTTAAGTCCTAATTTAAAGTTTGTTTTAAGTGCCTTGTAGTGTTTTTGTTCATTTTTTTAAATTTTTTAGTAAAAACTGGACAAATATGATGCTCTGTTTTTTTTTATGGGTTTTTTTAAGTGGGTTTTTTTAAAAAAAACTCACCCGGTTTTTATTGGGTCGGGTAAAATACCGACAACCCTGGTTAAAGTAGACTTTTACAGGCCTCGAAATTCACGGCGGTCATGTCCGCCGTCACAGCATGTGATGTCCGCGGGAAGTACCATCTAGATCGGTCATATTTGTCCGCCGAGAAATAATATAGGAACTAGCGATACAAATCGTCATTGCATAGCTCAATTTTATGTTCAATTTTATTACTAGCACGAACGTCGAACAATTGTTGCGACTTGCGAAAATATAATTTCTCGCGCATTCTAGCGCGCATCTAGAAAATTAAAATACTGTACGATATCCTCAGCTTCCATTCAAGCAGGAAAACTTTCGATTTTTACGTTGCTTCAACGATTAATGACATCGAATCAGCGTAACAAAGGTTAATTCTTCGCTAAGAATCGATAGGAGTACGGTACGATTTTTCTACAGCAATCACGCGCAACTTAGTTCAAGTCTTACGTCACAATGTCTGGCTTTGATCGAGTAATATTGATAAGCCAAGGTTGGTTACAAAATTAGATTATACGAGTAGGCTATTACAGCAAGATGCAGCAAAATTTGTTAAGTTTTGGCATTACGTACAGTAAGAAAAAAAAAGGTCCAGGGAAAATTCACTTTCGCTCACATGACACGCAAAAATTAACTTAAAGAAAAAAATCCTAGTGAAACTTTGCACAGCAGAAAATAGTAGCGTTAGTGTAGAAGTTTTCCGACTCGTGTCCAGAGTATTATGACGCAAGAAGCTACACAACCTCGTTCGGTAGAAGTTAATCAGATATGCGGCGTATTAAGCAGCTACGCGGCGCTTTGACTCTTCAAACGCACGTCGTTGGTCTTTTCAAATGGCGAAGAATTATCAAGATAAACTGATTAAGCATGACGATCGACGCTAAAACTCGTGTGTCCGCCGTGAGACTTAATTTGTCCGCCGAGATAGCTGCTCAGACCGGACACGTTTGTCCGCCGTCAACAAAAACGAATTTCGAGGCCTGCTTTTAGAACTTCCCAGTGATTCCAAAGTTTTGTTATGACATGACCCTTAACAAGCCATCTGGTGCATAATAATATCAAAAATGGCATACAACAATAGGGTGGAGTGAAAAATTTTTTTTTTTAAATCAAAAAATCAGATTACCCAAAAGTGGAGTGTGGACCTAAAACCAACTTCTGAGAAGGTTTTGGGTTTGTGCCACCTACACCCAGGTGGCCCATAATTTTTAAAGGTCATCCGAGGGTCAAATTTCATGAAAATCCCATAACTTGGAAACCGGTTAAGCTAGAATGTTGGTTTTTGGCTTAAAATTTCCAGAAGGTCCATGTTTATATATGCTCTAATGCAACTTTTGTCTCTATTTTAACCACATAAGCTGATAATAATAAAAAACAACGTTTTAGTTTGAAAGCTATATAATGTTAAGAAGTGAAAATGCTATATTTGAACTATTTGCACCAATACTAGTTATGTGTTAAGGCATAATAGGTATAAACTGACTAAGTAGCCTACTGCTTAAAATACTTTCTAAGCAGTTAGTACAAAGGATATTATGCAAGCAACAATCATGGATATGTGACAAAAAAACTCAATCCCAAAAATAAGTAGCAAAGCCTCATAATGCAATAATGTTACTATGCTATTTGATATTCAGTTTCAAAATTTACATCTTTAATAGGGTGTACCTTAAAAAAAAAGTTGGATAATTTATGCTCTCACCCCCTACATTTGTGCCATTTGACCTAAAAACAATGTCTGTTAAATTTGAGACAGATCCATTGATATTTAGAGGTCAACCTGGAACTTTGAATTTTTATACTATAATGTCATGGATGGACAATTTGGACGTGTATCGTACAAAGTAAATTGTGACAATACAATTAATATGCACAAAATTCTTTGCAAAGAATGATTTTTAAAACTATAAACCTATTTAGGTAGCCTACTTTCCTGATATCACTCCACCACATTTGCTATTTGACTACTCCGGCTCGGAGCCTCCGTCTCGAACCCCCTACATAGGGTTAAGGTTAAGGGGCAGATATGTAAAAAAAAGTTTAGAATAATCAAATAAGATTTATTGAGGTATAGGAGTAATGGGTGGTGGGGCGATAACAGGAATGTATATACCTCTAGTCCTCTAATAATGAATAATGTTGTGCAGAGTTTAATATCAACCACATGTCAATTTATCGCAGGCGAGAAGAACACCGTGCACAGGTGGTACATCATTTACAGAAAGAGTTTAAGGGAGATGAAGCACTTATTGTCCACTGGGATGGAAAGTTAATGAAAGATCTAACAACAAACGAGTATGTTGACCGCCTCCCAGTTCTTGCTTCTGGTGGAGGAGAGATTCAGCTCCTTGGTGTCCCAAAGATGAGGTCAGGAACAGAAGCACAAGCTTCATCTGTATTGTCTTGTCTTAATGACTGGGGTATCTGTGACCGTGTCCAGGGTCTATGCTTTGATACCACTGCATACAACACTGGGAATCGTGCTGGTGCATGGGTTCTTTTGGAACAGAAGTTGGATCGGGATCTGCTGTTTCTTGCTTGTTGGCACCGTCTTTTTGAATTGGTCATTGGCAGTGCCCTTGAGAAGACATTTAGGGCTTCTTATGGTCCATCAGTTTTACTTGTCCAAAGGTTTCATAAGCAGTGGGAATATATCATATTGATAAGAAATATTTTCAAGCAGACGATACAGATGAATTTGTGGCTAATGCAGTCTCCTCAGAGAAAGCAGGGCTTCTTACCTTTGCAAAATCTCATCTCATGTCAGTGCAGCCTCGAGATGCTTACCATGAATTCCTAAAGCTTGCCATCATTTTTCTTGGAGAATCTCCAGACTGAGGGGTTCATTTCATGGCCCCAGGGGCAATGCACCATACCAGGTGGATGGCAAAGGTCATCAATGTGATAAAACTCCATGGTTATTTCTTGCTCAATTCCAGTTGACCAACAAGGAGCTTCAAGACACTCGTGACTTAGCTCTTTTTGCTGTCCTGGTTCATCTCAAAGCTTGGAACAATGGAACATTGCCCAATTAGCTGTAGCTGCTCCATGGAATGATCTCCAACCTTTGATTAAACTTTTTAATTACCCACACCACAAGGAAATCGCCACTGCTACAACCAAGAAGATGGCAAACCATACCTGGTAACTGACAGAAGAGTTGGTGGGTCTGGTATTCTTTGACCCCTCTGTCCCATACTCAACCAAGAAAGAGATGGTTCTGCATCTTCAGGAGGTAGGTAGTGATTATGTTTTGAAGCGGCCAAAAGTAGATGTAACATCTTCGGGTAGTTTGGAATCCTTTGTGACTTTCAACACCAGAAGTCTTTTTATGAAATTAAAGATTGAGACTAATTTCATAGAAGACCTGGATCTTGAAAGTTGGAATGTTTGCCCCAGTTTCAAGTCAGCACAGGCCAGGTTGAAAAACCTTGCAGTGGTGAATAACCATGCAGAAAGTGGGGTTGCCATCCAGGAATTCAATAGGTATTTGACGAAGGGGGAAGAACAACTTCAATTCCTCCTTCAAGTCATTTCTGAACATCAAAATAAGTTCCCCGATACCAGGAAGGAAGCCTTGGTGGTGGCAATCAAATCAGGCAACAAAGAGTAGACTGGCATCTATGCGACCCCTGCCCATGAGCAGATAATATCTATTCCTATAGGGGGGCCTGCCTGGGGCCATGGTGTCATCTAAAAATGATAAATATTGTCGAGAAAGATCAACCTTAAATGTACAATCCAAGATATATGTAAACCCATTGTGTTAATGGCAAATATTTAGGCTACTCAATGCTAATATTGGTGAAATTTCAAACTCAGAGGTTGACCTCTAAACCTTGTTCGATTTGTCTGAAACTTTATAGGATTTGTTTTTAGATAAAATGGCACAAATGTAGGGGGTGAGAGCTTCAACTTTCCAAATTTTTTTTTTACCTATGTAGCTAAGGTACACCCTAATCTTTAGTTTCCATGAAATTGATAAGAAACCACTTACAATCAGGGTCGCATTATAAAAATTATCATGTGGTGAAAAATTATTGAAAACCTTCAACCTGAAAACATCAGGACTATCAAAGTCAGAAAATATATATTTCGACACTGAGCCATTGCAAATTTGGGCAAGGCTGACTGGGCTTTGGTAAAGACCCTTGCCAACCCTAATCCACCACTGTTTGCAATGAGTGTTACAGAAACCATGACATCAACTCATTTATAATTACACGTATCCACTATCCAATAGCAATGCCAATACACAGCCAGGGGCTACGAGAGGGGGGGAAGTCGGGTAACTTTCCCTCCTAGCATAACATTGTAAAGGAAAAACGAGTAGTTTTTCGTTTTTTCCACGTTTGAAGGGGGCCCATTTTTGCCACTAAAATGATAGTGTACCAACTTAAAAAAACAAATTTTTGAATGAAATTGGCAGTTCCAAGTATTTTTCGATCATAGTATATGTAACTTCAAATGTATCGCATCAAGAACGAATCATTCTCGTATTAAGGTAGGCAATGTTAAACTGCTTCAAGACGTAAAATTTGATGCTGTTAAGCCTACTGATTTCTGCATCATCAATTTTCTATTGTTTTAACTTGAAAACTGGTGCTGCTGTGTTTGGCTAAGTGTGTAGCCTATTATTTTTGCTTGACCAACATAACCTTGACTTCAAAAACTGCGTTGGCCAGGCGTAAGTCCGCCCTGTTAGCTCAGTGGTTACGCGCCCGGCTCAAGATCACGCAGCGCTGGTTTGACTCTCGGGGTCATATCATTTTTGGAGTAATTGATCTACTGAAGCTTGTAATGTAGAATTGTAATCCACAAAATGCAGAAAAGCATGGATTTGAAACTGCTCAAGTAGGCTTTTTGAATGAGGCAGCTTTATTTTGAATTTCGTATGTGGCCTGGTTACACTTGAAAATGACACAAGCTACAGTAGATCAATGTTCATGAAATGAAGTTCATGAATCGCTACATTGATCGCGTATTTATTTACCTGGACAAACCAACAACCAGCGAACAACCAACAATCACTATTATTTGTGTACGTTCCCCATTTAATTATTACACTAATCAGCCAAATTTCACTTTGATTTATTTTTTCGGCTTGAGGCAAGGATTGAGTCTGAAGGAGATTCTTACAAGACACAAAGAAAAAGGATGAAAGGGCCCGTTTATGACGGAACATAACATGCTTGTCACTTGACTAAAAACCGAAAACAAAGAACTAAAGAATAACTAACAGTCACTATTATTTGACGTAATAAGCAAGTAGTGGGGGATTGCGGCAGAGTGTGGCCGCGAGCCACATTATGATGTTAAGATCGGAAACTGTCTGCGGGCCGCTCAAAATCCCGTCGCGGGCCGTATGTTGCCCGCCCCTGTTCTAGCTTAACCAGTTTCCAAGTTATGGGATTTTCATAAAATTTGACCCTCGGATGACCTTTAAAAATTATGGGCCACATGGGTGTAGGTGGCACAAACCCAAAACCTTCTCAGAAGTTGGTTTTAGGTCCATACGCCACGTTTGGTTGATCTGATTTTTTGATTTGAAAAAAAAAATTTTTTTCACTCCACCCTAATACAACAATTATTGTCACTGCCATTCTCTCCATATATATCATTGAGATCATGAAACAAGGACTTGTATACATGTGTGACGCCAAAGTGTACTTTGTGAGAACCAGCTGAGTATTTCGGATAGCAAGAATCCAAGGTATGAGGGCAACACTTCAAAAGCTTTTTGTACACTGAGTGCAAGAGAGTGACAGATACACTTATTGAAAATGCAGTAAAGAGATTCTTACCAGATTCTAGACCAAACGCTGTTGTGCTCACAGTCTCACACACCATCCAGCTGCACCATCACATACAGAGAGATTGAACTCAGAGAGGCATTCTTTAGTAAGTCGAAACAGAGCTTTACCAGTAGCTTGCACCAGAGCCTCCGAGAGAAGTCAGCACTGGTCGGGAAATAATACGAAAAATGGGCCCCATAATATTTTTTAGCAAATATTGCATTGCATGTTCGTGTTAAGCTGAAATTAGCCTACTTTCCTCAGCAAGAAAAGAACTTTGTTCAATGTAAAAATCAATAAATCATCAATAATAATCACTGGATTACACTTGCAGCAAAAATGCCATTGAGGCTAACTATTTTGTCTAGACAGCTTTGTAAACACACAATAGGCCTACAGGCAACGAAAATAGTTCAGCCAAGCGTTTAATTCAGGAGTGTCCAAACTTTTTCCCACGCGAGCCAGATTTGATAATAAGTGTTCGCGGGCCAACAGCCACAATAATTTTTCTGAAAACTGCAAGTTGAATTTATATGATTTTTGTGTGTCTGCAGGCCAAAAATAACACACTGTACAACAACAGGCGCGAGCCATACAAAAACGTCTCGTGGGCCGGAGTTGGCCCGCGGGCCGGACTTTGGACATCCCTGATTTAATTCAACCCTTTCTGGACTTTTTGCAATGCAAAGTTACGGATCACAGCATCAAATGATAAAATTTTGCAACATCTGAATTGATGCACAACATGTATAGTTAGGCTTTTCAATCGGTTTTGAGTCATAGGCCTACTGGAGCACAAACACAATTTACAAATTTCAGTAATTGCTAAAGCCACGTTCTCAAAGCGCAACCGTTGGAGGTAGCTACCGGAACACAAAAAAAATCATAACAAAACTATTTGGAAAAACCTTTCAAAAGTTGCAATCAATGATTCCTTGTGTAAAGATTATTGGAAGGGTGATTCGTTCTGGTTTGCAGCTGAAGTTTGCTGTGTGGCTTTCTGTCAAAAGTACCAACTCATCCAAAATGTCTTGAAAAATGTCATTGTTGTAGCCTACAAATGGTTTAAATTTGTCCCACATGCGCGCAACCGCACAACAGACATATGATGAAATTTTCATGGAACTTCAAACTCATCGACGATATGTTTGAGTTTGTTGATACATTTGTCAATTCCAACAAATATCGAATCCTTTGCAATGTACGGTAGAATACATTTCCTTCGAATAATTCAGCTAGTTAAGTGGAGTTATAAAAGCATTCTGTCCTCAGGAAAAGAAAATCATTTTCTTTTAAATTTATAATTGCCACTGCAACTTTAGCTTGCGAGTAGTAGCCTACTCTTCTCAGCTTTCTCTTACTTAGATTACATCTTCCTTTAATTCCATTAAATTCATCAGTGAATCTTGTTTAGGACCGTAATCCACATAATGCAAAGCAGTCACAAATTTAAAACTGCTAGTTGTAGGCTACTTTAGCATTGACTCAGCTTCCGATCTGTAGGCAACATTATGAATTCCAACTAGATTTAGCCTAAGCAACAACATCCATAAACAAAAAACTCAAACAAAGAAAAAACTCACTATACCTTTCAAAATCACATCATGAGAAGCATGACCAACAAAAGGCTACTTGACCACACGAAAACAGAAGATCTTTTAACTACGACAAAATTACATCCAATTGCAGCAATAAGTTAATAAAATCAAAAGTTTTAAAATTGTTCGGCCACACTAAAAGATCACAATTCGGAATCAGCAAAGTTTGCACAGAAGGAAAAGTAGAAGGAAAAAGAAAACGTGGCAGACAACCAAAACGATGGCAAGACAACATCCAATCATGGACCGGACTCAACTTGGCTGTACTGGGCGAGCTGGCTCAAAATCGCCACTCTTGGAAGCAAACAACTCATGTTGATGCGCAATCTGCTGCAGGCGGAGATGATGACTAATGATGATGATGATCCATAAACAAAAAATATACAGGATTTACTTTCTTTAATCGTGCTTGGACTGATACCTTTAACTTTCACAGATAACTTATGTTAGATACAACATCCTATGACTGGTTAACGCAGATTTTGAAGTTAAGGTTCAGTTGTCAAGCAAAAATAGTTCCCGCTTAGCTAAAAGAGCACCAGTTTTCAAGTTGAAACTATCAATACAATCGAAACCGTTCAGTGATACAGAAATCATTTCAGCTTCAGATTTTACGTCTTGAAGCTATTTAACATCGCCTACCTTAATACGAAAATGATTTGTTCTTGATGAGAAGCATCGAGAGTGACATTTGCAATGATTGAGAAATACTTGGAACTACGCACTTCATTTAAGAATTTGTTGATTATTTAGTTGGTAGCCTACATTTTTACTTTAGTACTAAAAATGGACCCCCCTCAAAAGTGCAAAAACAAAAAACTACTCGTTTTTCCTTTACAATGTTTTGCTAGGGGGGAAACTGGCCCGACTTCCCCCCCCTCTCGGAGCCACTGGCTTGCGCCACTGGATATGTATCGCCCTAACAACACGGTTTCTACTTTCACGAGGTTTTCACTTTAATAGCTTTACCGAATCACCGTTATTTATTATTATTTCTTTGTTTCAAATAGCCAATTGTAATTATCATTGATGAGTTAAGGGGTGGTTGCTTGACTTGAAGACCTTGAACGGTCACTTCGCAGCCTCCCGCTGCGGTGATACTATCATCATTTTCTTTAGTTTTTTATTGTAATCTTTTCAACAGTTTTACTGTACATTGTGTTTTGATTTATTGTACATCTTTTTTGCAGCTAATAAACAACTATCTATCTATAATAGGTGGCACAGATAGCCAAAATCTTATCTGCACTTACATCGATAGATTCATCTTGCATGATTGAAAATTGTTTACCTTGCATAATGCATATCCCATTTTAATTCATCTTTCATCGATAGAGCAATAACAGACTGAATCAAAGCCGAACATTTTGTTGGATTCAAACAAAGTTTTTCAAGCACACTGCCAGCTACATTGTGCTTTTCGACTTCCCCAAGATGATTTACGGCCATAGTAGGGAAATGGCAACAGGTGCAAATTAGCAGCAATATGACAGTTTTTTTAAATCATAACTTTCAACAGGTGCTTTGTGTACCTGTATCTTTCTAGTGTGAGAAGCTGCACTGGCATTTTACTTATGAGTGCTTATCACTATTGTTATGTTTTGTAAGTGTTCCTTTGTGTGGTTGCATTGTTTTACGGCATACTTTGCAATATGCAACCTTCATTTTTGTTTTGCTGCACAAGTTGCTGGTTAGCCAGGTAAATTCTTTTTCGCAGACATCAAAATATTTTCTATGTCCTTCAAGTTGTCTGGTTCCTAGGTCAAAAAGCTTGGCACCAAAGACCTCTAAATTTTACCAAAATTTTTTAATTTGGTATTCTATTTTCCCATCTGGCAACGCTGTGCTATGGTGCTATTTTATATAATTGTGCCGGATTCTTGCAACAGACAAACTAAGAGTTTTTAATTTAATTACGGTACAGGTACAGTGCAATGAAGAAAAATTTGTGTGCTTGCATTGATTCAAAATGAAGTAACATCTTGATATTTAAATCTGGGAGTGCTGTCTTTAGAAAGTTTATGAGTAAATTCTCAATTTTTATGGACTGTATTTAAAATACAACTAATTTGAGATAAAGTGAACAATAATTGTTGTGTAGTTATTACACAAAAATGTGTTTTTGTGACTGTTTATTCAAATTTAAAAAGTTTTTGCCCAGAAGCCAGCCTATAGTAAATGCAGGGCTTAGGCCCAAGCGAGGTCACCTACTGAAATTGTTCAGAATTGCCCGTTTCGGTGAGTCTGATTCGGTGAGTCCGATCCCTCAACGGCGATTTTTTTAAATTATTGGGTACCGAAGCCTAATTATCATTGCCATTTTAGGGTTAGAGGTTAGGAACTCACCGAATCGGACTCACTGAATAGTAGCAGACCCGAGATTGTTACAAGACACAACCAATCATTTTAATTGTTGCGTAATGGGTACCGGTATGTAATAATATTGCAACAATTTCTCAATTTAATTGTAAACTGCAACATTTAGAAATTCTTTGCTGCCCATCAAAATAGCTTTGCGAGTCTCGCGACCCACTGGTAACTGTTTGATATTTTGTAATAGTGAGGCTATGAATATCAAGTTTTAAAAATTTAAATTTGTTGTTTGTTAGCAGGGAATTTGGTTATACGTATGACATGCGTAGTTTTATTTTTAAATAGCTGAAACATGGAGTTAAGATCTGTCACTGAGCTATTGCAACAGCAGCTGAAAATGCCATCTCAAATTGTTTCACTTTCTGCCGCTGTAGATAATCTTCTGGGTGGTGGAATATCTTTGGGAAGCATTACACAAATTGCGGGTGAGGTATTGAAAAAGTAGAATAAAATTTATTGCGGTAGTGTCTATTTGATTATTGTAATGTAGGTAGTCTTGATCATTTCCTTTCTGAGAAATATTTCACTTCTAGAGTGGGGCGTCCTCATAAAACCATGTGTCGCTACAGACAGGGTTAAACTATCTTCTATTGAAGCTACTATATATATAACTTTTCTTTCTTTTTTTCACAGCATTAATGGCAACAGTTAAAGACGCTGCAAGAAAACTACCATTCTCAGTTTTCTTGATGAATATTCTTTTACCATGTTAATTTAATTGACAACCTGTCTAGGGCTATGATCTAGTTAGTTCATAATGCCTCAAATGGTGTTTTCTCCCCAAAGGTGTTGTTAAAAAATTGATTAAGCTGTATCCAAAAAGTCAACCTGCAGTAATACTTTATAACTACAGGATGTGCTAGGCTTATCAAGTAGAAAAACTGAATTTACTTATAGTCTTCGAAATCATGTTTTTCTAGTTTGTTTGAAAGCAAAGAACTGCTGAAACAGCATAATGGCCCAACACAAAAGATGCTAGCCATGTGACCAAAACATGCTTTTGAAGTTTCGGAGCTTCCTATCAGTTTTTAGAAAATTTCACAATGCCCCAAGGACCAAGGTCCTTATTGCCCCAATGCCCCAGTCTCCCCCCCTGTAGCTCCCAACAAACAAAGCCAAATTTTCAGAATTTTTTTTTTTAAATGTAGTACAAACAACACAGAATATTTAGCCTTACTACGTGTTGTAAATTTGAAATATTGAGCTATAAAGGGTCAATTAAAAGTTTTTTTTTTGTTTTTTTTGTCTTCACAAAATATTTATTCTACTCTCCCAGAACCATACGTACTTCCCAAAAATCTTTGTTGCATATATGCAATGTAGAGCGCTGTGGGTAATGTAAGATTAAAAACGGGACCAAGAAAGTCAATAAAAAAATTTCAATATCTTATATAGAACTCTACATCGGGTGGATAGAAAATTGATAGTAGGTATTGACATCACACTTTGTTTCCGAAACCATTTGTATCCACATTAAACCAATCATATTAAGCCATTGTGTCACGTGACATCTTGCTGATTGTTAAACCATTTTTGTCATCATTTCGTGATAAGCAGCAGTGTTACCATTTGGAAAATTTCACTGCCAAATTTGAGAAATTTGGCAGAATTTTACGTTGTTTGGCAGTAAAATTTTGAGTTGGCAGAATTTTGGCAAATGTTTTTGGTGAGTTGGCAGTCAATTTGGCAAAACTTGAAATGTGTTTGGCAGTTTGAAGCATCCACTATCTGGCAACACTGATAAGCAGTGTTGTAGGCT
Organism: Aplidium turbinatum; assembly: GCF_918807975.1. Lineage (NCBI taxonomy): Eukaryota > Metazoa > Chordata > Ascidiacea > Aplousobranchia > Polyclinidae > Aplidium > Aplidium turbinatum. The sequence goes on along the minus strand of NC_137472.1, from coordinate 41,800,219 downwards.
TGCAGCCTACTGTTGCAGTTACTAACGGTGCTTAGTAGCCTACTTGAGCTTCATAGCTGTGTTTTTGCTTTGTTTAAAATGGATTTGGATTGTGGTGATGAATTAGTGGTGGTCAGCTTGGAAAAATGGTTTCAAAAATTGATTTCTTTCATTCTGGCAATTTTTATTCTCCAGTTTATTTCCAAAACCACTTATATCCACAATTCTAATTTAAAAAAAGGCGATTTTAAGTCCTCCAATATTCCTTAGATCTGGCCAAACGTCATGTCTCAATTTAGTAGATATTAGTTATACATCGTCAGAAATCAAAAGCGCATTACATTTACCAAGCGAAACTGTCATAAACGTTTTTTGTGGTTTTCTTGAAATCACCGACAGTGGATGTAAGTGGTTTTGGAAATAGCTCTTCAATTATATTATAACTGCAAAGCTTATTTATTAGGCCTATATATATTTGACATAACTGTATCAACATAAACCTTGCAAAGTATACTCATTTTTAATTAGCTATTTACATAAGGAGTTTTGATTTGGTAAGCAAAGTAAAAGTCAACACCCCTTAATAATCAAAAAGCACTCTTTTTATATAACGTTTAGCACTGGTTTGCGTATTAGTTTTTCAAGTTCGTGGAGGCGTTGTGTATGTAATAAAAGAGTTAAAAATTGCTTTCTAAGCATTCCTAGTGTTACTACACTACCACAGATTGCACAAACCTTTAAAAAAAATCTCTGTACCGGTAATTGGTATACTCTTTATGTACAATGTTCATATGCAATTTCAGGTGAAAGTGGGATCGGAAAAACTCAGCTATGTTTTCAACTGTGCCTGGATGTACAAATTCCCATTTGCTTGGGTGGACTGGATGGAGAAGCAGTATTTATTGACACAGAAAATACATTTCAATCACAGCGTCTACAAGGCATGGCTGAGGCTCTCATAAATCATTGCAGATACATATCTGGTAAATGTTGAATAGTAGCCTATACATTTAATTTTAAAACGTTTAAGCAGGCAAAATCTGTGACCTAACTTCAAAAGTTCACTGTATCATTTATATTTCTTTCCTTTATAATTGAAAGCATATGCAATTATGCATATCATATTCAATCAAATCAAATGTATATGATATAGGTATTACTCTCTAAACCCTTGGCAGCCTGTTTCACCCTAAAAGGAGGATCATCAGAAGGTCCTTATTCAAATAGAATCTATATTCAATATGACACTGCAATCAAAACTTCCTACATGCATTCCTGTTTTGGTCATATTTGAATTCATTGTTTACTATTGTTTTAGAATCCCAAGCAAAAAGTTCAGTAAAAATTAAAAAAATGTGCTCTCAAGACTTTCTTTCTGGAGTTTATTTGTTTCGTTGTATGAGTGTTGTTCAGCTATTGGCGGCTTCTCATCAGATGAATGACTTTGTCACGACACATCCAAAGGTAAAATTCCTTCAGTTATCTACATTAATTTACTACTATTATATGACCTACCATGGCCACCTGGAGATGTGGCCTGATTTGTCACATTTGGCAGATTTTGATTACAGCTACTGCTAGTGTTTGAGTGATATTTTCTGAGATTTTTTTGCTGTTTGCTAATGATATAAAAGCTTGTTTTTGCCTTTCGGAAGCAGTAGCAAATCAGAAAAAGTAAGTTGAAAAACGCACAAGCTCAAATCTTCGAAATCAAGTTTTCTTTGTTTTTCAACATCTGAGGATATTAAAACCTATTGTGTCATCTGGAGAAAACAGTAAAGAAAGCGTAAAAATATAATTGTTAGAAAAATTTATGTATATAAACATTAAACATTCGCCAAAAGTTAGCAAAATCTGAAAATTTCTGCAAAATGTGACAAATCAGGCCTGCCGTATCTTCAGGTAGCCATGGACCTACCAAATCAATTTATTAAAATATAGAGCTTTTGCCACACAAGTGTGGCTTCTTCAGTATAATTTTATTCGAATAGAAACTATTGAAAATATTCAAATATAATTCTATTTGAATAAGATTGGAAATATGCAATTATAATTCTATTTGAATATGATTATAATGAAGAAGCCACACTTGATTGTGTAGCAAAAGCTCTATATTTTAATAAATTGATGTTTCTGATGTGGTGTGATATTACTTATTTTAAATTAAGGTTAACCACATCATTTTTATGTCTTTGTGAAGTCATAATGGCTCTGAAGTCATAATTGTTATTCCTAACTTCACAATAGCTTAAATATAATTATAGCTTGCAATGGGTATGCTAACAGTTAATGTGATAAAAGCACTTAGAGAAAAGTTCAGTGAAAGATTTTTCATTTCTTGGTAAATAAACAATCACTTTACAAAATGGAGCCAATCAGAAAAAAATTTATGCAATCATGGGGGAGTGGGGGGGCTTAAAGTTTGAGGAACTTTTAAAAAATAACATGAGGATTTTCATATCAAGCAATTGTTTTTTTGATATTTTAATAGCATAATTGAATTCCTCACCCATGAGAACATGGGAATAGACACTTTGTTCATCATAATTGGACAAGAAATGGTGACTTTAGAGCATTTTCCCAAAATATTTCCACGCACAATGGCGCCACTAGTGGCAAAAATGTCAAATTTTAAATTGCGATAACTTGAAAAGGACACGAGGTATCAAAAAAATCCCAACAGATATGAATATTATTTTAAAATATGCACCAAATATGTAAAAATGAAGAAAATCTAAGAGATGGTGGTGTTCACCATTTGTTGAATTATAATGGAATGACTCATATATATACAACCAGCGTTTATTATAATTATGTTTACAATGAAAATAATGAAGTTTTCAGTAAAAAATTGTGATATTGTGCACCTGCTTGATGTCGCTGTCATTTCATGGACATGACACCCACCTGTTGTTTTGTGATTGCACTGAACCAACTCTATTAAATTGGCATTTTGTGTAATAAATAACAACATTATGAATTTTGTTTTCAACAAGCATGCTCTTAATAGGCTGTGGGCCTAGTCTGAAAATTCGTTACTTGAGTTGCACCCCCCCCTGTAGACAATACTTTCTTGATATGGTTCGATAGAATAATTTTTACTGAGTCCAAAACAAAAAAGTTCAAGCAAAAACCTGTGTTCGCTAAAAAGATATTAGGCTTGGAAGATATTAAAAAGAATGCGGATGAACACACTTACAAGCACTACTTCTATGTGACGCTTCATTAATCAGCGCAAGCGATTGGCTGGCAACACCTCGATTACACCTACTTGTCGTGCATTTAACGCATCGGTGCGTACATATCCTAGCAACGATCAAAGCTAAGTCAGGACTGAATGAAAGTTCGTTTGGTCTTGGTAGCAGTAGTTTCGCATTGTTCTTAGCTGTTGCAATGTAGAATACGGTACGTAAACACAACATAAAAAAGAAGAAAATAAACCTATCTTTCTATTTGCCTTCTTCTCTAAACAGATGGATCATTTCTAATTAGCTGTGGCTCTTCGCAATATCAGTGCAAAAGTGAGACTGAAAGCGATTGTATTTCATTTTTGGTCTTGCTGTTATTCTCTTTCCCTGAACCAGTCCAATAAGTAAAAAATAATTTATTTTTTTTCTGCTGTTGTCAATGAGGAATATATCTTTACTTAAATTATGTTATGTATGTGATCACAGCTTTGTGTGAGCTTGAACTAGATGAGCTTTCGAGATGCAGGTTTGGAAGATATTTTGGTTGCATGTAAAGTGCTCGGTGAAGGATCGGTTAACGGTGTAATGAATGGCCACCACTACAATCGTAGCATGCGTTGTCATAAGATATTCTCTGCTGCATTGCATCAACTTCGATTCAAGAGTTTTTGCAAAATCTGAGTGGTGATGAAAAGAACACTGCAAATGCTGTTTTGAGTGACCTTGGCAACGCTTTTCCATATAATTTCTCCAATGCTATGCAAGAAAGCCCCTTTAAGGACCTCGTAGATAAGTACTTGAACCATGTTGATGTTCAAAAAATTCAAACTATTCATTTTGGAATTCCTACCTGGAGATGGTTGATTTACTTTTATTGTTTATACGAGCAACGCGTGAGGGAAATTGGAAACTGCATTTGTCTGTTTTGCATGACATGCTTCCATGGTATTTCGCTTATGGCCGCGTCTGAGGGAAATTGGAAACTGCATTTGTCTGTTTTGCATGACATGCTTCCATGGTATTTCGCTTATGGCCGCGTCAACTATTCTCGATATTTGCCCGTTTATCTCCATGAAATGCACGCATTGGCAACAGAAAATCCCTAACTACATGACGAGTTATGCCACGGCGGGTTTGCAGTGCAGCGCTGTCAAGATCATACATTTTCTTTGACTGCTTGCGACCAGATCATCGAGCAAACCTTTAATCGTGAATCGAAAACAAAGGGTGGCTTAGTAGGGTTTATGCAGAACAAATGGGCTGTTAGTAGATGGATTTTAAGCCATGCTTCACGTACCATGATTGCTAATGCTTGTATGGAACAAGCTGGAAGAAGCCGTGCCACTGGTAATGAACATAAGGAGCTTTCTCACAAACATTCCCTAAAAGACAAGCAAGATGTTGCAGCAGTGATGGAAACCATAATATCCACAGGCTCGCCTTTTGTATCTGAAGCAGATGCTGATGTAATTCATTTAACTTCTGGTATGGTTGCTCCAAAGGATATTAAGCACAACATGTTTTGTGCCCACGCTAAGGGTGAAGCAGCCGCCAATAAATTTGTGCAAGAGCGGTTGGTGGAGGGCAAAGTAAATTTTTTTAACAGATTAAGTCTTTCAAAAAGTAAAACATTTACTGATGCTGTCTACGTAAAGGAAACAAATTCACCGACAGTACACAACGAGACAAATATGTTTGGACGCATGCTGATAATTGCTCAGAATTGAAATTTGAAACATGAAATCTGTTTTAACGTACTGCTTACATCTGTGCCTGCCGCTCTCGCTAATCCTGATCAAAGCTTGGTAAAAACCAACAAGTCAGCAATCTTTTCTTATATGGAGGCAAAAGCTCCCGAGGCCGCAGAAACATTAATGCAGTTACAAGATAATTCTGTACTGATTGTAGATGCTATGGCTCTTGTTCAACAGACCAACCCAAAAGGTAGCACTTTCGGTGAATATGCTCACAGCATATTTTGTATTTTGGTGTCAATGGCAAGACAATGCAATGCATGGCGTGTTGATTTTGTGGTCGATCAATATTTTGAAACTTCTATCAAGGACTTAGAACGGCATTGCAGAGCACGTGCTGGTGCCTACGAGGTTCGCATTGTAAAGAGTGCCCAGAGAACTCCTCTACAGTTCAAAAAATTTCTGTCAATTGGCAAAAACAAGAAAGATCTGCTAAATTTCTTTTTTAACAAATGGAAGGATGAAAATCCATTAAACTTGGTATTTTATCTTACTCGTGAGGAAAGTTGCCACAAATTGTGGAGAATCGATGATGCTGTGGAGATTGTAGAAGTCCCAGAATTAAAATCAGATCATGAAGAAGCAGACTATACTAGAATCTTCCTTCACGCTCGGTATGCATGCCGTTATGAAGGTGCTTGCATCGTAACACATAGTCCCGATTCAGACGTCTTTGCTTTGTCATTGCATTACTGTTCCATTTTAAAAGCATCCATTTTCTTGAAAGTACCTGGAACAAATTGCAGATTGTTGCATGTCAATAAAATTTGTGATAGATTTCCAGGTAGTATTCTCCCAGTCATTCTAAGAGTGCATGTGTTCTCTGGATGTGACAGTATAAGCGCTTTTCGAGGAAAAGGAAAAAAGTCAATGTACGAGCTTGCGCAGAAAAAGCAGGAATACATCTCTGCATTTTCTACTTTGGGTAAGCAATGGACAGTGTCATCAAATGTGATATCGGCTTTAGAGAAGTTTGTGTGTGAAATTTATCGTCAACAGCAATGCATAGATATAAATGCTGCACGATATAATTGCTTTCGGTTTGGAGCATGCAGTGAAGGTGTACTTCCTCCAAACAAAGACAGTTTGGTATTGCACATCAAAAGGGCTAATTACCAAACCGCAATATACAGAAGATGCCTTGAAGCCGTTATTATTCCTCCTTGCATAGAGCAACACGGTTGGACACTGAGTGATAACGGCGTTCATGTACAGTGGACAACGTTACCTATTGCCTCTAAATCATTGACTAACTGTAACTGCCAGAAAACAAAGTGCGTTTTATCTCGATGTTCATGCAAGAAACTTGGCCTTCCTTGTACTGAATTATGCGGTTGTCGACTGCGACAACAAAGATGTTGAAGATTAATATGACAGTTTTTAAAGATGTGTAGCCTACCCGAGTGTATTTTAACATTTTCTGCAATCAAGAGTTAACCACTGAAAAATGCTCTAGTTGCTAGTGTTCTGTGTTGCACTATACTGTATGCAGTTTCTTTTCAAGAGTTTGATAAGCGTTTTCAAAGATGTGATAGGCTCGCTAAAATCTAGAACATCAATTCCCACGGAAACGATCGATTATTTTGGTATTTTGTTGCTTTTATAGGGTGTCGTCATTCGTTTTCTTCTTTTTTATGTTGTGTAGTTTTTTGTGTTTGTTTTTGATGTTCTACAAACGTAGCCTAGCCTGTATGATGACACTTTGCAGCCTACCTTCCTTCAAAGTTCTGCGTTGTATCGATTCAGGTTTATTTTCTTCTTTTTTATGTTGTGTTTACGTATTCTACATTGCAACAGCTAACAACAATGTGAAACTACTGCTACCAAGACCAAACGAACTTTCATTCAGTCCTGACTTAGCTTTGATCGTTGCTAGGTTATGTACGCACCGATGCGTTAAATGCACGACAAGTGGGTGTAATCGAGGTGTTGCCAGCCAATCGCTTGCGCTGATTAATGAAGCGTCACATAGAAGTAGTGCCTGTAAGTGTGTTCATCCGCGTTCTTTTTAATATCTTCCAAGCCTACTATCTGTTTAGCGAACACAGGTTTTTGCTTGAACTTTTTTGTTTTGGACTCAGTAAAAATGACTCTATCGAACCATATCAAGAAAGTATTGTCTACAGGGGGGGTTCAACTCAATTGCATTTTTAAAGCGAAAAATCGAGGTCGGCTCACAGCTTATAAGAAAACCAGTTAATCTCAAAAGTCATTTTCGATAAATTTTTGTTTGACGAGTTGTCGTGACGTGCCATTGGACAAGCTTATGTTATTTCATGTGACCTTATACACATTCAAATGAAAATTACCATCAACTTAGACAAAGGCTCTCACTTTGTGTCCCAATCATCTCTGTACTGGCATAAATTGCATTTTGATGGAGTATAGAAACTTTCCTTGAGTGTGGCGATAAGGAATAAACTAAATATATACCATATTATTAATACCTTTACATTTCAAATCTCGCAAAGGTATATTTTTGTGATAACTAGATCAAAGATTAACTGTTCACTGGTAGCTTATGCCCTTGCAGGCCTCAAAATTTGTACTTTTTTCCGGCGGTCAAGCATGTCCTACCGGACTTGCCCTTTCAGCAGACATTTAATATCTCAACCGGACATCCCTGTTACCTTAGCAATTGAGGTTTTAGCTTTCTAGATATGGAACAGGGATCGTTTCAGAATAAGACTAGGTCAGAAAGCGAGGCTGACTCCGACGCAGCTCAGCATCAGCCAAGAGCAGTTAGCTACAACATTGCAAGGCGTTGAAATGATGTAAAAATGGCTACTTTTGCCATCAGCTCGTTAACCACGCCACTCTAATGTGATCTTTAAAGCAATTGCCTGTACTATTATTGTTTCAGCTCCGTATTTTTTTGCGTTGAACAAACAATTGTAACAATTCAAATTTAAAATGTATTTTTGCTGCATTAGCTTTGTTTTTGTCAAGAATTTTGCGGCGGTCATTTATGACCGACCAATGAGTCGGCTTCGGCAGACATTCGAGTTCATTCCGGAGGTCATGACCGCCGGATATTTCGAGGCCTGGCTTATGTATCAGAGGCTTGCACCAGACATTACATCTCTGAAACAATGCGGTAGCCGGTAATTTCGGTTTTATTTTTGTTTAGGTCAAACTTATTGTAGTGGACAGTATTGCACATTGCCTACGACCAGAAGAAGACATGAAAGCAAGAATGAAGTTTTTAAACAGCCTTGCTGAAAACTTTAAAAAGCTTATAATACTTCATAACATTGCTGTGGTATTTGTCAATCAGGTATTGTAACAATGTTTTTAGAAATCGTATTTATGAATTGCTTTTTTGATATAGATTTAAATAGAGTGCAGATAGTTGTGCAGAAAAGTTAGTAACTCCTATGTCTTTTTACAGCAGCCTACACGTACACTCCGTACAGTTTTAAATTAAAGATGTTTTAGAACGTTTATGTTTGTCTGCAAAAGATGTTTACGTTTGTAATAATGTAATATTACTAGGAAAAAAAGTTTAATGCAACTACACGTAAACTACACTGTAAAACGTCCGATTCCAGGTTTGTTGTTGCCAGATTTTTAGAGTTGCTTGATTTTTTACTTTTGAATTACAAGCGAAATCGGTTAAGCGCATACCGCTTAAACATATCAATCATTTATTTGGATCAAAATCTGAAATCCCAAACCAAATCCCATCTCATCATCACTTCATTGTTACTGACGTCATTGTAGACTACGGATAAAAATACTCGATGAGGCACCAATCTCCTTCGAGGTGACTGGCCGTTACTCACTTTGTCAAGAGTACGTCCTAGCGAGCCACATCGCTTTGCTGTTACGCCTTTTTTTAGAGCCATTGACCCGATTAATGAGTTCATTTGCCTCTCCAGCCGATCCAGTTTTCATGCACTTCATGGGATGCCAATCCCATCCTGGTTTTTTTTTTTGGTCATTTATCGGTCATTGACCAATTTTTTAGCAAAATGTCCGAAAAAAATATAGTCAATTCGGTCAAAATGTCTGAAAAAATATATAGTCAATTGACCAAATATGACCAAAAATGACTAAAAATGACCGAAATAAATAAAAACGGACCAAATTTTTTCAAATCATTTCGGACAAATGACCGAAAAGTCTCAGCGAAAAAAAACCCAGATCCCATCTAATGTTAAGGAAAACCATCGGTTAAGCGTATTATGTCGCTTAAAAGATTAAGTCAGATTATAGTATCAGGATTTGCTTCTCGTTTGCATACTTGATTTATTCAATCATACAATTCTACCGAAAAGTGAAGACAATGTCTCTTTTTTATTTTGCATGATTGTTTGCAATTCATTCAAAGGCTAAATGAAGCAAAGGTGAGACAGATGCGTGCGATCAAAACAAAGACAGGTGTCTTGAAATTTTATGTGCAATACATAAAATGCAAACATACAGTTTTCGCACAGCTGGGCTTCGTTAAAATGAAAGAGCAGACGAAAAGGAATAATTATGCTTACATATAAATGCAATAAGGTGTGAAAGAAATCGATAAATTATATACCTCCTCCAAACAATAAAGAAAATGTTTTAAATGCTTTTGATGTTATTTGCCGGCAACTGACGTTCCAAAGAACAGGCATGGACTAATTACTTTGGCTTGAGAGGGAGGTGTTGGAAAGCTTGTCCAAAAGTTTAAACCAGAAAAGTTTAAACGTTTTTTTAGAATTACTAAATAAAATTATTGTTCTTAAATGTAGTGTGTGATTTCATTTTTGCGGTTTCATTCAGTTGAAGATACTTGCAAATTAATTATTTTACCAAACAGCTTAAAGGATTTGAAACAGAAAATTTTTGCGATTTCTAAAGCAAACACGTCAGTGGCCTTTTTCTTTTTTCGTAGGCCATGTTTCATACGCATAACTACACAGCAGCTACAGAGATAAAAAGCAAACATTTATATTTTCTGTTTTTAAAAGTTGAACCAAAGAGAACAAAAAACACTATTTTGAAAAAGATTGTAAATACCGTACCAATTTTATTATTGTTTTATTTTAAGTTGCGGTCATCTTTTTTTATTGATATGGACTTCGGACATTTGAAAATCTTTCTGACTCCACAGCCCTGGTAAAACAATGATAATACTGTGAATAGTATCTTGTACTCAATATGAAATCTGTAAGCACGTAGTCCAAGGCACAACACTTATACTTTTTCAGGTAACCACTAAGTTCCACCTGATAAATGATGAATCTTGTGTTGTGCCAGCATTAGGAGCAACTTGGAGTTATGTTCCTTCTACGAAACTAATGCTACTGAAACGCAATAATGAAAGGTTGCTAGACTTCTTGTGATTAGCTTTGTGATAACTAACACTTTACACTTGCTACGTTGAAACTTTGTAGTTTGGCCTAGATAGCAGTGCATTTGTTTATGAGCTTTCAAGAATTTGAGAAAACAGGTTGTTTTTGTGTTCAAAATAAAACTTTTTTAGTTGCATGTCCCATTGTCTCCTTATCCTAAAGTTTAACCTAATTCATTTAACGCTTACTTTATCGTAATTTTTTCTCGCAATGTTTATTTGAACCAAACTGTTGTTCATCTTTAATTCCCTACTAGTTCTGTTGAGCAGGTGCATACATAAAAATATGTTTATGGCCCAGTTATTGTAGGCCTTACATAGAGTTCAATTCCCTACATATACCTGGTAGGACTAGTAATAGATTTATTTTCTGCCCGCAACCAGATTTGAGCACATAATGATCTATTATTATTAGAGCTCGACCGATATCACTTTTTCAGGCCGATACCGATATTTATGAAATATTTAGGCCGATACCGATATATATCGGCCGATATATGTCAACTACGAAAAATTTGTTACCGGTACCAACAAACTTTTTAAGAAACAAACCAGTCCAAAAAAGTTGATGCATTGGTTGCTGTGATGAAATCATTCTTAACACTAATCACAAAAAGAAACAACCAAATGCAATATTGTTTTTTTTTCAATTCAATATTCAAAGTAGAGGGCTTTTTTAAATTTCAGCGAAGTCACTCTGAAAGGTTTTCATCGGACCAACAACGTGTGCTTGAAGAGTCAAAGCTTCGTGTAGCTGCTTAATAGGCTACGCCGCATAACTGATTAACTTCCACCGTACGAGGTCGTGTGGCTTCTTGCGTCACAATGCTCTGGGCACGAATCGGAAAACTTCTACAATGACGCTACTATTTTCTTCTGTACAAAGTTTCACTAGGCTTTTTTTTGGGAGTTATTTTTGCAACTTCTGCAATGACGCTACTATTTTCTTCTGTGCAAGGTTTCTCTAGGTTTTTTTCTTTGGGTTTATTTTTGCATGTCATGTGAGCGAAAGTTAATTTTCCCTGGGCCTTTTCTTTCTTACTGTAATACCAAAACTTGACAAATTTTGCTGCATCTTGCCGTGATAGCCTACTTGTATGATCTAATTTTGTAACGAATCTTGCCTTATCAATGTCACTCGGAGATCAAAGCCAGACATTGTGACGTAAGACTTGAAATAAGTTGCGCGTGGTTAGTGTAGAAGTACACCAGTACTACCATCGATTCTTTGCGAAGAATTCACCTTTGTTACACTGATTCAATATCATCAACCGTTGAATCAACGTAAAACTCGAAAGTTTTCCTGCTTGAATGGAAGCTAAGGGATACAGTATTAACATTTTCTAGATGCGCGCACTAGAATGGACGGGAAATTAAATTCTCGCAACAGTTGTTCGTGCTATGCAAGCACGTTTGAGCAACTTGCGTTTCTTCTAAAGGCAAAAAGGCATGTATGGCTGGTTTTGAGTGTGCTTTTGCTGGCCGATACAATATATCGGCTACACCTGATATCGACCGAGTTCTAATTATTATTAGTTATACTTGATTGGACATACAGTCAATTTGCTGATTGTAGGCTATGGATAGTTTTCTCATCAAACTCTGCTTGGCCAACATTGCAGTATTGTATTGCAGCCCATAAAAATCACACAGAAATTTGTATATATTTCAGGATTGCTTTGCTTTATAAATCTCCAACTCAACCTCGTGGGATAGCAAAGTTTTGTGTGACAAGTGACGGCTTTCGTGATATTGAATCAAGCTGCAGCAAACGTAAAACCACATTGCCTCAAGAGACTTCGTCAGCTTTTGTGTTTTCCCAAACAACAGCAGCCGATTTATTAGCCAATGAGTTTGAAACACTCAACGAAAATGACGCCTCCAACTCAAATGTTCCCGAAGAAGACATATCAAAGAAGTGGCTTATTTTGTCACAAAAACAATTGTCAGTATCCACCCTCAATGAAAATGTTGATTCAGAAGATGGAATTGATGGAAAGAACAAAGTTGTCCCTACCATTAAAACGATACAACAGCCGTTTTCAACAAAACACAATTTCAAAAGTACAGTCACTAATTTCAAAGCAGTGCCCAATTCAATTTCACCAACAAACGTTAGCAATCTTCAAGCCCCGTCGCCATCACAGGTCGATGCTTTTCAGTCAAGGACTTGTGAGAAAGCGGTTAGTGATCATGAACCTTCTTCACCTATATTGATTTCACGTACTGACAGAAAAAGGCGTAGGTTGCGTTAAATAATTTAAACTTCTAATATTTTAATCACACTGCAAATGTTGGACTACTGAGAATGAATTTTGTAACATAGCAATACTTTTTTATCTGTATGTAGCAATAATATATTATAATTGAAACGCAACTTGCCATAGCTGGATTAGTGTCAAATTTTTTATTTTAAAAATGCTTGACTTGGTTAAAAATTTAGGTATAGACATTAGACAGTGACAGCTTTGTGTTGTTCTGACACCATAAAGATGTAGATCGCGATCGTAGATATTTTTAATTCTCAAATTTTAATGTATTTTGTAAACCACCTATACATGACAAAATTGGTTTTAAGTGTCAATCTCTTATGACCAACTTCTAGGTTTAAAAAACATAGCTAAATAGAAAAAAAAATATTAAAAAAAAAATGATGCATTGCTTTCTTTAATAGTCACAACGAAACTGAATCTATTCCATATTCAGAACTTGTCTAAGCTTAATCAGCCCGTTCCAAACTTAATCCGCGTCCAGCCGTCCACCTACATGTTGTCCTCTCCAACACCAGCCTTCGTCTCTTCAATGTCCTGCTGAGACATCGCTGGAAGTTGATGAATGTTTTCATATCTCAAGTTGAAAGCCAGAAACATGCACTTTTGAACTGTTTTGTGGTTCAGTCAGTTTCTCTTCTTTGATTGGAGTTGTCCTTGTTGTGAAAAAGATCGCTCGCATGATGTTGAAAAGTCAAAATTGAGAGCATGCATTGTGCGATGGTGCAAATAGCAGTTCCACCAAACCAATGGAGTCAGTTTCATCCTTTGTTTGATGATTTAGTCAACGTCTGTTTCAGAATTATGATGCACATATTTCCACAGGCATGTCATGGCATACATACCAGTCTTTTTCTTGAACTGTGGGAATAATTGCAACTCTTCGGCTACTTTTCCTGATTCAACAATTTTTCAGTCATTTGAAATATCCGCTGAGTTCCTTTCATAGATTGCTCAATGTGGGAACTTAGAGAGCGTTACAGGACGATCGACTCCTTTAAGATGGCTGCCATATGTAGGTAGACCAACCCGATCTCAATCCTAACATTACTAATATCGCGTTGCGGTCATCGCCTGTTAGACAGAGTTTGATAGAACACTGAATTTAACACCTACTGCTTTTACTAAAACGTACTCATACGAATCTTCAAAGGTACACAAACAATACGGTACAGGTAATTTTAGCTGAGTTTTGCTTGATACTAAAAATACTGAGAGGAATGAATAATACCAAGTAAACAGCATTCACAACCAACACAGATAGTTAAATTAATACGTCGTTGCTGCATCTGCGAAAACCAACAACGAAAAACACTAAGAAACAATAAAACGCAAAGCAGTGCAAACATAGATAAATAGCAGTAAAAATAGCAACAAAATCGCATACCATAACCAGATGTTCTTTAAGTGCCTACACAACAGCCAGATCGGATGTGATTGATTCTAGTATCCTTTTGTACGTAATCCTTTAGGGAACGTTCAAATATTATGTAACGCCTTCGAGGGGGGAGGGGGGGGGGTTTATGCAAAGCGTTACGTAGCGTCACATCGGGAGGGAGGGGGTTCAAGCAAAACGTTACGTAACGCTTTCGAGTACGGAATGGTAGTTTTTTGTGCTGAATTTGTAGTGAAAAAGCGTTACATGGGGGAGGGGGGGGATTGAAAAAAGCGTTACGTTGGCGTTACATGGGGGAGGGGGGGTCAAAAATTCGGAAAAAAAAGCGTTACGTAATATTTGAACGTTCCCTTAGCCTAGTAATTAACACATTTAAGGCTTTTCCGAAATTTTGCTACTAAGCTTGCGTATAGTGCTAGGGATGGGCAATTCAGAATAATTCACTATTCTAGAATTATTCCGGAATACTAAATCGAATCCAGAATACTGAATCCTATTAACTTCCAGACTCAAGCAACGCAAAGTCAAAAAAGGCATGCAATGTTTATTAGCAATTTTAGACACAAAAGCAACACAATCAAAGTAAATGTTTGTTGCAGTGCAACACATTAAGGCATTCCAAGTGACTGCCGGTCAAACGGGAACGCAGCTTAGTTGCCGTCAAGCCAGCACTAGAAAAGCTCGGAAGATGCTGATGTGGCAGGTATGGTGAGATATTTCAGAGCCAACTCCTTTAGCAGGGGCATCTGATCAATGTTGTTACGCCACCAGTCAAGTGTATCAGCATTACTTGGTAGAAATTTCAACTTCAGATAGTTTGATATCTCTGTTGAAGGATTTTCTGCTTCAAAATCGACCTCTTCCATATCACTATTGTTGTTTGAACACTCAATTCCACAACCTAGCAAATCATCCAAGTCATTCAGATTGCCACTTGAATGGTGATGTTGAAAACTGTCACTGCCTTTATTTGGAGGTTGCATCTTTGCTTGCTGAAGTACAAGCAACTCTGATTCGATGGCTCTGGCTATGTACTGTACAATAGGGTGGGCCGTCAATGCACTTTTTTTGTCAAATCACTTAGCAACTCGGCTCAGATAGGAGGCTTAGGTCACAAACAATTAATCTAAAAATTTTTTTTAGATCGGGCGGCGGGAAGACGCCGCACAAAAAAATCAATATCACCTAAATACAATAAAAAACGTTTTTTTTTTCCAAAAAAAATAAAAAGTGCGGTAATTAAAAAAGTAAAAAATACACAAAACGACGTAAACACAGTCAAAAACAATCACAGAACGTAATCTTTCTTTGACTCAAAATGTGAACGCTGTGAGCGAGCAGCAGTTCGCGTCAGAATGAGTTCATGTCTGCGGTCATGGCCGATGACTTCATCGCTCACTTCGGTGACGAGTTTGATTGCGTGCTCAACTGCTTGTGTGCAGCACGGAAAACTGTCAATCGATGTAGGAAAATCGGTCTCGACGAAAAGCTCTGTGAGCTGTTGGATGCTAAAATCGCGTAAAATTGGTGGCTCAGTGAGCTTCTGCTCGCTCCACCGGAGCAACGAGTTTGTTGTCAAGTTTTTGTACTCAAAGTTTATTTTGGGAATTTCGAAACGACGTATCCCACCCGTGTAATCGTCCCTTGCTTTCTGGATCCGATGAACTGCGAGCTTACGCATTGGCTTAGACTCGTCATGCAGAAGAGCCAACACTACATTCTCCGGATGCGCAGCGAAGGCGTTTGTCTGTAGGCAACTGTCGACGACTTTTTTTAATTGGCCTGTCAGATAGCGAGTCAGCTTAACCAACCGAAGGAAAGACCGAGCAGCGAAGTGAATCTTATTGTTTCGCTTGATAGTAAACCACATGGGAGCGTAAACTTTAACGATGTACTTCGTCATTTCTATCAGCGCCTCTGTTGGTTCTGGCTCCGAGATATAAAGTCGGCATATCCTTGAAGCGAGAGTAAGCCATCGTGCATGACCCTGTTTTCCTGGATCACGGAATCGAATGCTTTCTGGAGGCAGACTTCCCTCGATGACCAACACGATATCGAGCAGATACTTTTGATCGCCGCTAATATCCATCACCTCATCGACTTCTGTCAGGTTGGATTTTATCTTCTCGAACTCGACGACTGCAAATTCTCCCATTTTGTACTTATCATTAGCGACGACACGGCCGATAAATCCTTTGAAGGTTTGCGGTCCTGATGATTTCCCGTCCAACTCGCCGAAGAGATGCCGAAGCGGGAGTTCGTTGAGGTGAAACTGGCAAATCGACCATTGTACCGCACTCCCGATATGTTGCTCAATGCTGGTGATGGCTCCTGTGTGCTTACCTGTATTGACGGCAGTTCCGTCGCAGCCAACGACCTGAATGCCTTTCACGTCAATTCCCTTGACTTCAAGAGCAGCCAACATCGTTTTGGCAATGTTGTTTCCAGTTGAATGCCCTTGAATGGAAACGTGGTCGATATATTCACCTCCTGGGTATTTCAGCATCACGTAGTGGTCTTCGATTGATTTTTGACGATAGCCAATTATGCCATTCAATGTAAGGGCTTTATCCTTTCTGCCGTCAAAGTAAAGGCCTTCAACTATTGTGCCGAGCGAAATTGAAGCAAAGTGATTCATCTCTAAACGAAGCCGTTTTTGTGCACGAACGAGCTTGTTTTTATCCACTACCATCATCCGATTGAAATCATCTTTTGTGTCCAGTAATGTTGCGGTGGCGAGGGCAGCTGCTGCTCTACTCGAAATTCCATACCTTTCCGCCTCACGCGCAACTGTACGAAGATCGAAAGTACATCGCTCCTGCTCTTCTTCGATTTCTTCTCTGCCGATCGAGCACTCTGACGGGAAGCGCCTTCTAGGAGTTTCTTCTGTATTGTCGTCATCCGAGTCTTAAGTACATTCTTCGCGTTCTTCCCGCTCTTTTTCTCGCTTCTCTCTCAAAAGCAATTGCTCCTTCCGCTCGTCCTCTTCTCAGATTTTTCCGCCTTCCAATCGACGTTTCCTATGAAACCAATGCGTGCTCCGCGTTGGTCTTTAACAAAATCAACCTCGCGTGAATGCAGCGATTTTTCGTCAACGACGTCGAAAAGAGTGTCGAGGCAAAGACTGGCCTTCATTGAAGCTTTCCATTCAGCCGTCTTTCTCGCCGTGGGGATTTTATTCTTCATCTTAACCATGGCCCATTGCTTCAGAATCTTCTTGATCACTCCCTCACGCGTAATGATCGCTACTGTGGCGAAATTGTAGATGCTTGTTATCTTAGTCGCCACTGCTTCCGCCATTTCGCGCAGCCCCATTTCCTTCTTGCAATCTCCGGTGTCCTTCTTCTTCATGATTTTGTATTGTTCTTTCACTTGGGTGCAATATCGGAGAACGTCACCACTGGTGGGAAGAACCAGTTCATTCATTTCTTTGGCAAAGCCGAACACCGGATCAGCAGATCGAGTATATGCGGCCATGTTATAACTATTGCAGACCAATTAACTGCAATTAATTGGTAAACTGCCACCGGTAGCCTACTGATTACTTGTATTCAATCAATCAATGTAAAATTCGACGTAGGCTACCGCCACCACTACGAATTACTGTACTGAATACCTGTACTAAATTGCGAATTTTGTTTTAAATTTCCCTCCACTATTGTGAATAAACTTTTCACTGAAACAGAACCCAATTATACTTGCTTCAGTCAGTAGGCCAATACCTTACCTGTTTGCCTTCTCTGAGCACTAATATATACCTGATACCTGAGTACTGTGAGTAGTCCATATTACCTTGCCTTCACTTTTATATCTACCTTACCTGCAATGCTCATACCATGCCTTCACCTTTTATATAGGCTACCAAGTAGCCTACTTACTTGCATACCCTGCCATCACCTTTTATGTAGGCTACCAAGTACTTATGCTACCGTACTTGTATACGCCTTCATCATCTTAGGCTATCGTACTTGTATACGCCTTCATCATCACCAAGTAGCCTACTTACTTGCATACCAAACCTTCACCTTTTATATAGGCTACCAAGAAGCCTACTTACTTGTATACCCTGCCATCACCTTTTATATAGGCTACCAAGTACTTAGGCTACTTGTATACCCTGCCTTCACCATTTATATAGGCTACCAAGTAGCCTACTTGCATGTTTAACTGTATGATGATTGATGAATCAACCATGTTTGATGGGTGTGCGGCACACAAACTCTGAATATACGCCACTGCAATATCTAGGGTTGCCATCGACATGAACCCCAAAATAAGGACAACAGAAAAATTAAATTTTCATACAAAGTAAAACAAACGTTTTTGAACAAACCTCAGCATTTATACGAGCCATTATATATCACATGCCATATTGTTTGCCAGAAACAATGTGTTCCAGCAACTCATTGTTCGTAAAAAAATACTTTGTGCATCTCAAGACAACTCAGGTCTAGGTTTACTTTTACTGTAGTAGGGATTTGGCTGTCATTCCACTAAGTTTATTCACTAATTGTTGAAAATAAGACAAAATAAGGACTCAAGTCAAAAAGAAGGACATTTCCTAGCAATAAGGACAGTAATATTTTCTAAGATAGAGTTCTTCAAAATAAGGACATATCTTAGAAATAAGGACGTTATGGCAACCCTGTCAATATCCCTGGAATGGGGTGATTTACCGATTAGGTCCCAGTTGTGCGCCGTCTTCCTGGCGTTCAATTAAAAAATGGTTTTCGATTTCGCCATTTACTCGACAAACCTCCTAAGAAACTCGAGTTGCTAAGTGATCTGTTTCCGACGGCCCACCCTATTGTACAACTTACTTGAACTGCCTCCAGTCTTTTGAAGTAACTTGTCTTGTATTTTGGTTCCAACAAAGTTGCGATGCTCATATGCAAAAATGCACTGGAGGTTGACAAGTTCTCAAAAACAAACTGAAATCGTGATTTTAGTTGATCAAAGATGCTTTTCTTAAAAAGCGCCAGGGTACATGAGTCTTCTTCACACGGGGAAAATTTTTGTGCCACTCCTTTGATGACAGGTATGACACCTCCAATTGAAATATACTTCTCCCCCTCGAATTAGTCAGTGGCCAACTGAAACCATAACATTTATAAAAGGATTAATTTTATTTTTGTACTGAAGTAGATTAACTTCTAGGCCTACTGTGAGCATCAAACACATAAAAGTAAAACACTTACTTTAATAGATTTTAGTTTTTCAACCAAAGTTTGGATTATGGTCCAGTGAGCGTTTTAAGCTCTAGATGAGCAGCAGAACCCGGTTTCACAATGTTTGCATTGCTAAGCACTTGTCGAACAGGCACTTGTCGAACAGGCACTTGCAGGAAGCACAATCTTTCTAACATGGTGAATGTAGAATTCCATCGCGTGGCAACATCAAGGATTAGCTCTAAATTTTTTCCTTCTCCTTGGATAGACCTCAATACCTGTGAAGCTTTCGAAGACTGCCGAAAAAAGAGCACAAGGTGCCTTGCTGCTCCTAAAAAAAGTAATTCATGATTAGTCTTTAAAGTCCGTAGATAATTTTGCTATTTCATTCTCAATGAAAAATAAAATTTACTTCAATTCAATTTATTTTTCTTTGTTGGAAAACAACAGCAATGATAAAGTTACTAATAGTTTACAGGAACAAAACCAACAAAAAGAAACGGGGCAAAATCCCAGAAGTTTAAAACAGACATGTGATGTAAATTTAAAGGATACGTCGATGAAAGGAAGTAAATTTAAGCACGGCCATCAAACCTAACAGTTTAACTACTTAGTACTACAATTACTTACCAATTGCGGATTTAATTTGAGGTATGTCAAATGCTTGCTTTAAGCACAGTTGCAGCGTGTGGGCGGCACAACGAATGTGAATCTATCCAAACTTCTCCTTCAGTGTGTCACAAGCGCTAACAATATTTGCACCGTTGTCTGTGGCAATTGCAACAATCTGATTTGGGGAAACTTCGTAATCCTCGAGAACTGCTTCCAGCCAGGCTGCAATATTTTTCCCTGAATGTACCTCATTCACTTCCTTCGTAGCAAGGACCAAATTCACAAGCTCGAAATTTTCATTAATGAAGTAAATGGTCACTCCAAGAAAAGATTGCAGCCTGACATTGCTCCACATGTCTGTTGTAATAGAGGCATACTTGGCTTGAGCCAACAACTTTCTCATTGCAACTTTGCAGCACACAAACTTTTCTTCTATGCTTCTTGTGATTGTACGACGACTAGGCATCTCGTAGCTTGGTGCTAGATCACAAATAAGCTTCTTGAAGTTTTCTCCTTCCACTAGGTTGATTGGTCTTAGATCGCCTACTATAGTATTAAGGATCAACTCCGTGATCTGTTTTGAGCGTGCAGGTG
The DNA here is from genome assembly GCF_918807975.1 of Aplidium turbinatum. Lineage (NCBI taxonomy): Eukaryota > Metazoa > Chordata > Ascidiacea > Aplousobranchia > Polyclinidae > Aplidium > Aplidium turbinatum. Next base: position 41,779,926 of record NC_137472.1, on the reverse strand, counting down.
TAATGGGAGCTCTTATAAATGATGTTAATTTCTGCTGCTTCGAAGCTGGAGGTTCTAAGCCTGATTCTTTATTGGCATTGCGTGACTGCTTACCCAAATTCAAAAAGACATGCTTACAGTTTAAATGTTTTAAAAGGCTTCCTGTGCTAGCACAATAACTCATCTCTTCATTGCAATGTTTACAAATCGCAACTTTACCATCAGCCATCAACGTAAAGTGCTCCCACACAACCGAAGATTTTCGTTTTCCAGGCATATCGCTTGCTAGTTCTAGTTGTTCAAATCAAACACAAATTGAAACTGAAGTTGCACGTGTGATGTACAGATCGGTGCACGCTTGAGTTCCTTGAGTCGCATACGCATGTGAATAGAAAAAAAGCATTGCACGATTGTGTATGTGCACAAAGAGTGGAGAAAATTGCGCGCTTAGTTTCTTTGATTGCTCATGCGAGCGAGTGACGTAGGATGCATGCGTCGCGTGTGCACAACGCGTGCAAAAAGGTTTTTGAAAGCACGTTTTTTTGGTTCACTGTTTCAAGCTGAAAGTTTACAAAGTTGTGAAACTTATGCATATCTTTAAAACCGAATCTTATTACCCGGTTTTATTGCCATTTTGGATTCGGATAGTTTAGGATCCGAATCCTTCTGGATTCGGTATTCTGAATTGCCCATCCCTATATAGTGCGAGACATTTTTGCAGGATGATCTAAATTGCATGTATTTAAACGTTTTAGTTCGTTCTTGGCAAAACAATTAAAAGCTGTCTGCAAAATCCAGCCGAAGGTAATGTGACCAACGGAACAAGCAAGGGTAACAAGACTATTATAGCAAATTGATGATTCAGTAGCCATCGCACTAGAATGTACAAAAACACAACGCTGATTTGTAACGGAAGGAAACCTCTTTTTCAGGCAATCATTGCGTAAAGCAATATGCACAGCAATAGCACAAGCAGTAATCTGTAGGACACGAAAGACCACCACGGTCAGCCATATTCAGAAAATTCAATTGATCAGAGGAAATATAATTTTCGATACAACAAACTTCCATGTTTTTGATCAGTAATTCTTTACAGGCTGAGCATTTCCTACGATGGCTAATACTTCATGCTGTATAATCAGCAACAAAGTATGTTACTGCAGCATCTGATACGGAAAAATCACCAAGGTTTGCTTGAGCTAAAAAGTCTGAAAGCCACACAAACATTACCTTCAGATCGACTGTTGTCTTCTGCATTTTCTTGACATGTAGATGTAATGCTCTCTAAATCTCTGCCACAGTCACCCTGGTTCATCAATCATTGTGCGGGGAAGAATACAAAATTGAATGTTAAGAAACATTTTTAATAAATAATTATAGTGTTCTCTCTTAACTTTTTAGGTTATCGGCTCACACCATGGCAACTCAGCGAGTTCACTAAGTTAGTATGCGTGCCACAGCCATTTACCAATGAAACATGCCATCGTCAGTCGTCACTAGTTGGCACTAACACATAGTACTAAATGTTGGATAGCCTATTTGGGGTATGCAAAATACAAAATTTTCATAAGCTTATTGAAATCACTTACTCAAAGCATGTTGTGGAGATGTTCCGGCAATGCTACTAGGATTGAGGGAAGCCTTTCTTATTCTGTGGACAATTTTTAAACTCTTGCTTTCTTCAATGACATTCAACTGTTTCAGATGCACTAACTCAGCATTGCATGAACTACCAAGAATATGTTCAGAGCCAATGACAGGGGGAGATATGTATTTTTTGTTCAAAAAATTGTTGAAAATATTCTTGAAGTTATGTGTAAAATCAAAAAGTAAAAACAACTGCTCTCCAGGCAGGGTAGGATGATCAGCACTTGCTTGCAGCTCACCATGACAAAGCTCAACAAACACTTTCAAACACAAGTGGTGATGTTCTTGCAATATTGTTTGGATTCAATGACACTTTCTTTAGTGCATGTGCAATTTTTAAAGGCTTTTCTTCTTCTATAGCATAAACATGTTTTATATGTGAAAATAGAGGTGAGCATGTGCTTCCAAGAATGTGTTGATGGCCAGTGGTGGGTATGTGAAATCTGGTTTTGTTAACAAAGTTGTTGAAGATATTTTTAAAATGGTGAGTAGAATCAAACAAAAGAAACAGCCTCTCTCATGGGATGTTCAATACTATGCTTGATTGTGCCATTGCAAAGATTCATGTACAGTTTTCTACGAACACAAAAAATAATAAATATTAATCACTTTTGAGTACAGTATTATTGCAGTAACTCTGGTGTCAGTTGAAGCCTGTTTCTTACACCTGCTAGGTGACTAGCTCAAAGCGGTCCACGACTTTTCGGTGCTGTCGTTTCGGTGCCAACACTTTTGGTGCCATGCTTTTTTGGTTCAGAGGTTTTTTAGTGCCAAGTCTTTTCGGTGCCAACAGCTATTAACACTTTAGCTGCCAGCGTTTTGAAAAAGTGAGAGGAGTTCTCTTTTTCCTCTTGTTGCCATGGTAATGGAAAAATGGGTTGCCAAACTATTGAAACGCGCTTTGAAATTTTGGTTGTTGCAACTGATTAGCAAAACCTACTTTGCATTGTCAAACATGCCGCTTGAGCCATTACATCATTTTTTTACATTGAACCAACCTGTTCAGACGTGAAATTGATGTAAAAATTGATAGACTACCTCAGTGAATCAACGTATTCAGAAGTAGAATCCATGTAAAAATGAACTATTAGGCTAACTTTCTGGAACAAATCGAAGGGCTTGTGTAAAGGTTTCTCAGTTTCAACTTAAGCCTAGTCATCAAAATCCGTCATTTTTACATTGATTCAACGTCTGCAGACGTTAAATCAATGTAAAAATGACGGATTTTGCCGCCTGGGAATAGGCTGCTGTACCGAAGTTGAACTTGGCCAGTTTATACAAATATATTTCTTTTAGATCAAACCTATAGGCTACCGGTATCACATTTGGTCTGTCTTTACATTCTCTTACTAGGCTATGGTCTTTGGTATAAAAGATAAATCCAAAAAATGTTATATTGATATGCAGTGTCCTTTGACTGTTTTGAGTTACAGAACCTCTTTGTGAAACCTTTCGTTTTGATGGAAAACAATTATTTTGAATAGTCTGTTCAAAACTAGTAACTTACAGGCTGAATGCACTCAAAAGTAATCATTGGATAGGATTTACTTGACATAACAAATACAACCAACAAATCATTGACAATACAACACATTACTACAATAAGATATACTACTACCAGAAAAGGTACGGTAGTCATTTTTATTCTCACCAAACTGAAATGCAAAGCAATAGCTTTTTATTCGGTTTACATCAAGCCAATGGACAAGTTTCAAGCGATAGTTTGAATGAAGTTCTACACAAACTGACTTCAATAATAACCTACTGAATATAAACGTGAAACAATCAATCAATCAAAATAAATTATTTTATTCTTCGTCATTAACGCGTCCGGGACGAAAAAGATACTAACTACAAAAATCAATATAGACCTACCAGCACGTTGATGAACGGGAAAAGGTGGCAAAACCTTAAAAGATTTAAAATGTGCCTGAATGGAAAATTATGTAGTAGGCTATATATCAGTAGTTGGCACAGCCACAAAACCCAAAAAACAAATAGCAAAAAATAAAACAAAAACAGAGAGAAGCACACAAGTAGTACATGTAGTAATGAATGACAGCCTAACGAAAAGTGTTGTGGATTGAATTTGCCAGTTTCAATATTGATGTGGATGAGCAGTCATAATAATAATAATAGGATGGAGAAAGAAAACCGGACATAAAAGAAAACCATCCTCAGGCAAAAGCCCGTTTCGATGTGGCCCAGGAGAGCAGGTGTTGAGCTCTTTCTATGGTCAGACTGCACATCACACAAGCTAACTAATGAAGCTGTTTATGGGATTATATTACAGAGCAGCAAACCTATGGTTTCATTATCCAACACAGGCAGACCTTCCACCCCATTACGTCACTTGAAAATGATACAATCGAAAACTAAATCATTGGTTATTAGCTATAATAACAATACGGTGTTATTCTGGTTTGCAATAAAAAAAAATGTTGACATAAAACAAGACAAGGTATATATAAGAATAAAACAATATTGATGGACAAATAAAATGACTTATACTATAGTCACCAGAAGAATACAAGTCATTTTATTTATGAAATGCCTAATGAACAGTCTCTCTCTATTTTTATCGATGGACAATATAAATATTAAAACAGATAGACAAGCCCATGTACAAAGAATTGAAGTAATGTAGGCAGTTGATTGATAAGGCGACAAAAATAATCAACAGAGACCGCACAAAACTATTGCCAGGTCGAAAGCAACAAGACATACTGAAGTGTTTACCTCCACCACCTAAAAAAATATTCCAACCAAAGTGACTGATACAAAAAAAATCTCTAGTAGTTTTTTTGTGTGTGATACACATGGAAACAGGGTGTGACACAAAGAGCAACACCACATTGTCTGCAGTAGTACCGGCTCTCTCTTCTTTGCTTATGGCTGATACACACCCTGCACACTCTAGTTGGATTAATTTTTTTAGGTGTTGGAGGTAAACACTTTAGTTCATGTTGTAAAAAACCTCCACTCAGTCGCTGAAAATCATTACTCAGAACTACATGCTGTGGAACACTACTACCAGTCGAAGAAGATGCTTGCTGGTCGTCTGGACATGGTGCACATAGGTGCCTAGCTAGTTCAAGATTAAACTTTTTAAATGACATGGCCCGCTCCCTGCTTTTCTCCTTGTACAGGACAAAACAATTGTAAACTGAGATTTCTAAAAAGTACAACAAAACCTTCTTGGTCCATTTCATGCATTTCCGTGTACAAGAATAATAAGCAATCATCTGGTCGAGGTGGTCAACGCCTGACATGTACTTGTTGTAATCCATAATACATTCAGGTTTGGCCACCACTTCTCTTTCTCCATGGGCTCCTCGTAACCGTCTTTGAACTGGGCAAAGTGTGGCATCATGCTTCGTACTGATGGCCTTAACAATGCGTTTATCTTTCCATGCGAGGACCATCACTTTACCATTGTCCAAACCAACAGTTGAATGACGTTGTAGGTTACGTGGAACCCTTACCTCCGGAGGTTCACCCCTATGAGATCGCAAAGTCCCCACAGTGTGGATCTCCTGAGAAAGCAAAGCTTCACTGAGCTCCACACTGTTATAAAAATTATCCATGTAAAGTGTATGCCAAAGATGGCTGCACCTAGGTGTTAACAAGCCCAGAACAGTTTCTTTCAAGGTCTTCTAGACACGGTGGTACATGTCCAGATTCCAACAATAACCTGTTTTGGAATCTGCCAATATGTATGACTTGATACCATACTTGATGGGCTTATCTTTGTTGTACACTCTGAAACCAAGCCGACCTCTCCATTTCAACATACCTTCATCAATGGAGATGTGCTGTCCCAGATTGTACAACAACTGCCATCGAGACACCACCAAGTCATATACAGGTCTGATTTTGTAAAGTTTATCCTCGTTGTTATCAGGAATGGCGGAATTGTCATTAAAGTGCAGAAAGCTGCTCAGGAGCTGAAATCTATTCCTGCTAATGCACTGTCCAAAGAATGGCGTAAACAACATTGGGTCAGTGCTCCAGTAATCCTCCACTGAACGTTTTTCAATCAGACCTGTAAGAAGGACAATCCCCAAGAAAACTTTCAATTCTTTTTTATCCGTTTCCTTCCAGGATTGACACCGCGACTCTAGTCCTAGTGTACCTGCGTCAACCCTGGAAACCCAATATTGATATGCATACCGGTTTGTCTCTGTTACAAGCAAATCCAGTACAAGCAAATCGGTAAAAATTAATTGAAAGTAATCATGGGGATTTTCCTCATTGGCCACGACAACATTACTGGTGGCTCCTTGGGTTCCTTTGAATGGATTTAATGGAGGTTGTCTTGTTGCTGCACTCCATGTGTACCGTTGCCTGACATTCCTCAGACTTCTTCCTAAAGAGAGAAAGACAAATTTTGTTTTAGTTGCTTATAAAACACCAGTTCTTCTACCTTTTCCTCGACCTTTGCTATGTTAACGTGTATTGTTTTTGCTGTGCTGGTCAGAAATAAAAACAACTGAACTGAACCAACTCCTAAATTATAATACACAACAAAAGGCAACAACAGTTTCTTCTATGCTGTTGATATTAAATTGTTTTGTTTGTTTACAAAAATGAAAAAATAAATTTAATCATGAAAGAAAAGACATACCGGTAAGCTCACTTGGCATTTCTTCCTCGTCATCACTGCTGCTGTCAAGAGTGTTTGCCAGAACCTCCTCTTGGGCAACGTCTATTATCCTTTCGGCTTCTTCACTCCATTCTTCACACTCAAAATCGCTTATATCAGAGTCAGCCGTCATTATGATGTCCGCAGCAGAATGTACATTCATGATAAAGTAATGACAAAATACTGTATTGTAAAGTTAACTAAAAAAAAGAAAAATGTAACAAGCACCGTTTTGCAGCTTATACTAAGTAATATAGTGGATTACAGCAGTCTACTAAACATAAATAAATGAATCCTGTGTATGTGGATCAGTCTCCCAAACCACACAACATATTATTCATCACTGCCCAACTTACGGACTTCGAAATGGAAATGCCAATCTTACAGCGCTTGATAGCAACACAGTCCATTGGCTGCAGTGCCTAGATTAAATAATGTGACTGCTACCACTGCTTACACAAGAATGGTCTAAATTAGCCTACACCTCACAAGTATTTTAAATTAATCATTAATCTTCTTAAATTAACTGCAAACTCTTCTGTATAACTTATCTGCATTGGTCCTATTTGCTGTTTTTATTTCAACATTGTGGGTAACTAGGTACGGTACCATAGCTAAAACCAGTACCGGTAACTAAATCACAGTACCAGTATGTAGTCTACTAAACAGTTTAAATTGGCCAACACCTCACAAATACTTTGTAATTAGTAATAATGTTCAATAAAACTCTTTTACCCAACCTATTTGCATTAACTGACTTTGTTTCAACATACTAGGGAGACTACTGCTTGAAATACCTCAGTACTCAGTTCAACGAAGAGAGTACAATAGTACATTTCTCAAAAAAATCATTGCTGGTTCTTAAATATTTTCACACTGATTGGTGTTTTGACTTTTATTTAATTTTAAGAATTTGACGGGGAAATGGGTTAAAAATCGTTTTTTTGGGTTTAAAATTGAAGCAACCTGTCAGGCCCCCAGACGGGCAACACATTAGGATTTTTGGGGCATTGTGACATCATGTGACGTTAAATTACATCACAATTGCACGAGCTAACTCGTTTCCAGCAGCAGAACTGTTAAAAGCTTAGCTGCTTAACATTACTGTAGGCATTCACATGCTAATAGGAAATGCAGGACAGCAATAGTTCTAGTTCTTTCTTTTATTTTTATTTATTGATGTCTTCGTCCTGCATCGTGGGAAAGCACTGTAATCGTGGGAACGTATGACTAGAATTTTGAACTACCCATTAGGGTGGAGTGAAAAAAACTTTAATTTGAAATTCAAAAAAAGGGGTTCTAGATCCCTGACAAATTGGCAAAAACCAACAACAAAATGGTTTCGTGGAGTTGCACCCCCTATTGGCCGTGCTACCCCCCATTTTATGGGGAAGTACCCCCAAAATTCTCAAATTGGCTGTAACTTTCGAACTGCTGGTGCTAGGAACATGCGTTTGGTATCAAATGATGCAGAATGATAATGTCTCTATCGATAATGTTAGCACAAGCACAAAGTAATGGGTAAATGCACATGCTGTACTGCATATGCAGGTTACAGATGACTTGGATAATTTTGCTTATTGAATTTGCAATAAATATACAGCATAGTAAGCATAATATATGGTACACATGACGTAAAGAATACAAGGGGTAATTGAGAGCATGTTGGCAGTGGCAACCATGGTCTAACGATACAGTAGTGTGACTGGTAATACAAAGTAGTGCTAATGTCATGTATACACACACTTGCAAGTAACAACTTTACTGCACGACATGGGGGTTACTAAGTGGACACCTGTTCAAAGTGTAGGTGCATAAAACATGACATATCTAGCACATATTGTAATTGGTAGATGTAATTGGTGATGGATGGACTGTGATCTGCCATGAAATCATTGCCAAAGAAATACCAGCACACAGATTGATATGATCCATACTGCTGCATGTGCAATGGATGGTACTAACTTATCTGTAGCAAAAAGTGTGCTGCAGGAAATTGCAGATACTGAACTTACTCTTACTGACAAGCTTGCCCTCGTTGGAAGCGATAGTACTGCTGCAATGACTGGAAATGAACATGGAGAAAAAGAGCAACTCAAAAGACCAGTGCAGTTGGTTATATATATGCTTACTGCACTGCAACGATCTCCCTCTACGACATATATTTACAACCTTAGATGGGACAACAAACAGCCCTTCATCTTTTTCTGGAATCATTGGAAAAGAATTGGGAGGCAGCATTTCTGCATGGAAAGTTGTCCAAATCAAGTCAATCCTCAATTCCAAATTACCTGTGATGCCCAACAGTGTGATCAATAACCTTAGTTCTGACTAGTATTATGGCTACAGAATGTGTTGGGCTGTTATGCTTGGGCATGTTGATGATTGATGAAGACTTGTAGTTTTTGTCAGTCGGGGAATTATATCATTCAAGGTGGCAAACACTTGCTTGTAGGCTACTTCGTAGATTACACATCTGCGATCAACCCTTTCAAAAGTTTCATGATCTTGTCTGAGTACTGCATCAAAGTTTGCTTCCCATTTTAGTTTAAAATAAAACACCACAATTCATCGTGATGAGTCAAAAAACTTTTTCAACAATCAACATGTTGCAAAGAAATCTGTCCTTCCCAAACCAAGAAGTAAAAGAGATTTCTAAGAAGGTTTTGGTACGCAATGCATTTTTCGATCACCCTGAAAATGTCATTGTTGGTATGCTAGGCGATGAACACCGCTAGTTATGAAGCGCAGCAATCCAACAAATCCATCCGTTATGTTCACAAGCACAGAAAAAGCAAAACAAGAATCATGTTGGTTCCTCACAATAAGCAAAAGATGAAAATCGAAAGCTGAGAAAGGAAATTTCACCAGCGGTGCCACCTGCAATACGCAGATTTCTTGTGCCACAGCTTAATACTAAAGCAAAATCATACCACCAACTTGTGAAGCTTGGCACAGTTCATAAGTCTGAGCCACCTATCATGAGATCGCTAACAGATCAACAGCTTGACAATGTCATCGACTAACCTCTGCGTCTGGATTATCCTTGCCACATCCAAGTGGTGGAGCGTCATGTCAAGCTTGTGACTGAAGCAAGAATCTGTTGCAGCTTTTGAAAGAAGGGATGGGCTGATACATGAGAAGGTGCAATCTCGTCAACTTATGAAAGAATTCAACATTTAGAAAGAATTCTCACTAGATTGACATGTTCACCTATTTGGTTGTTGAAGTCTCAATGTAGTACTGGTGGCCTAGCACATGCTGCAGTATGGATCATATCAATCTGTGTGCTGGTATTTCCGTGACAATGATTTCATGGCAGATCTCAGTCTACCCATCACCAATCACAGTATATACTGTATATGTCATGTTTTATGCACCTACACTTTGAACAGGTGTCCAGTTAGTAACCCCCACGTCGTGCAGTAAAGTTGTTACTTGCAAGTGTGTATATACATGACATTAGCACTACTTTGTATTACCAGTCACACTACTGTACCGTTAGACCATGGTTGCCACTGCCAACATGCTTTCAATTACCCCTTGTATTCTTTACGTCATGTGTAGGGCTGTAGGCTACCATATATTATGCATACTATGCTGTATATTTATTGCAAATTCAATAAGCAAAAGTATCCAAGTCATCTGTAACCTGCATATGCAGTACAGCATGTGCATTTACCCATTACCTTGTGCTTGCGCTACCGTTTTTGTCCAAAACATGGTAAAATATACGTTTTTTGTCATAACTTTTTTTCTAGTGAGATTAAGGCAAAAAGTCCTTTTAGACCAGATAGAAACATTATCATTCTGCATCATTTGATACCAAACTCATGTTCCTAGCACCAGCAGTTCGAAAGTTACAGCCGATTTGATAATTTTGGGGGTACTCCCCCATAAAATGGGGAGTAGCCTTTACAATGTTAATTAGATGAAAACTTGTTGTAATTTGCATTACGTTAAAGATATAGATTAAAAACCTACCTATTGCAAACATGGTTGTCCACTGACACTGCAGTAACAACAACACACTTGTCTAAAGCTGCAATAACTCGTTCAAGCCAAGACTCCAAAATATTTGTATCCAGTTTGGCGATGGGTATGACACAGACAACATCTTTGTAGTTTTCAAACATGGACTGAATCATAAAAGTTAACACCGTCTTTGTTGGTGAGCCATCATCGCTAAGACTGCATAGCCGAGTGGTGAGAACACTGGAACGGCAATCGAGAGGGCGCCGGTTCGACACCGCTCAAGAGCATGCGGCTGTGTCTGTGGCAGGACACTTTAAGGCATGCCTGAAGGTGGACACGAAGATTGGCTTCCTTGCCTTCCCGTCCACTTAATCTAAATCTTCAACCACCGGGTGTAAGCCTGGATACGACAAACATCGCTAAGACCGATGAAGCTGCCATTGTTATACTCTATTCTTTGGGCGGTGTAGACCTCATCAATAATTAGAGTGACTATTTTCTCTCTGGCCGTCAAATGTGCAGTTCTTTGTTCCAGATAATGAAAAGACACTTCACTACACTGGACAGCAGTTCCAGATGAGAGTTGACGCAATCTGCTTAATGATGGTAAAATAAACAAATCTCGCAACGTTTCATACAGTGCAGTGCTAGTTAATTGCCAAAGAAATGATGTGGTCGTCATTGCAACAGAGTATCGTCGACCATTTTTAAGAACTTGCATCAAGGTTAGTTGCTGAATAATGAAATGCAGAAGCGATAAATTAGATGTCTCAATACTTGCAGGAATTACACCACTTGATATGTACGGTAACTTTCCAATAAAGATATTGCTAAGTTCATTGGACGACCTGGATTGTCAGCAACAAAAGTGTTTTGATCTACCAAAGTTTTGCACCAAGCAAGAAAGTTAACAAATTCTGCTATTGACTGTACATAATTTGATTTGAATAAGTGTGCGTATTGACTCCGAGGAATGCCAGCGGAAAGAAAAAATGTCTTTGTTTGTAATGCACTGTCGACAGTACCAGACACAAGAAGTTTGGATGCCTCATTGCTGTCTATATCACAATGTCCATAGTGACACTGTGTGTAAGTTTCTGAATGCACAATAATGAAACCACTTGGAAAACTTGCTTCTTTTAATTTTAGATTAAACATTTCAAAATTGGTGCATGTGTCTGCTTTTAGGAACTCACTAATACGTCTTTCCTTTTCCAAGTTTTCTTTTTCAAGTCTAGCTGATGCAGTACTTGATGTAGTTGGACGCACTTCAGGTTGGGATGCTGAAAGATATGACGGCAAGGACGGAAAAACTTTCGGAATAGCATTTGGCTGTAATCGTAACCTTTTCAATTCTTGAGAATCACGAGCACTGCGACGCTTTGCATCAGTATCTTTGGAGAAAGTGCAAAAATCAGCATTATGAAAATGCTTTCCACAAACACGATGACAAGTTGAAAGTGTCCAATTTTTTCTTGGAATGGCAGATATCCATTTATTGCGTAACTCTGGATCAGACGGAAATCGAAACAACGGGAATTTTTCTTTGGGTTTTTTTGACTTGTACCCTGTTTTGCACCCTGGTACACAACACGTATTGACCATATTTACATAAACAGCGTACAGAGTTTAACTCATAGATTGACCAACAATCTGATAACTTGCCTTGCAGTTAAACAGAAAACAAACTTAATTGTGAATGCTATATTATATTAACAACATTGTCCCCTTCAAGAAATCAGATTGTGAGAAAATAACATCAACTACCGATATATGAAGCTACAGTTTGTAGTAGCTATACCGGTACCTTGCAAAAATAACAATAACGTCCACCAAGCTGTTGATTTTACAGGCCAAAGTTGGTGCTGTCTAAAACTACACAGACAGAATCTCTAAGAATGCAAATATAAGGTCTTGATAAAAAAATTCTAACACAGTCACCAAATGTTTTGTATAAGCTAACTTTTATCTAAAAGCCTAAGCTAAGAAGCAAGTAAGCAACACATTAAAATAAACCGTGTTGCCAGCCTTTAAAAATATTTCCAGCCCAAACTCTTCACACAACCAGCATAAAACCAGCCCACCAATTCAACAGTGGAAGCTGCTACCTGTTAGCGAGCACGCCGAAAAACTACCCTCCTATTGCGTGAGGGATCAGCAGCTCCGAACGGGGTTGTCGATCCCGTACTCCACAATCCCTATATAAAGCAGTGCTAGTAAGCTGCCACAAAAATGCCAGTGTTATCACAACAGAGGAATATCGCCGACTTTACGTGGGCACAGTACCCATCTTTAATTGCTCAATTACGAACAATAGTAACATATTTACTGCACCATAACATTGCTACTGAGACCTGCCTTCTTTAGGTTCACAAGCAAGATATTGCTTTAATGAGCTAATAGCGAGTAAGATAATTTTCCTTTTGAGATGTATCATTCATAGCTAGAAACTTACAGAATGCAAGTACAGTATATTGCAAGTCTTAAGCCACCATCAAGAAAATACTGGAAAAGATTTTGAGGGACAGGAATAGATGACACAAATGCAGAAACTGTCAGTTGTTTAGTAACAATTACAGTTACTTTAAGCTTTGGGGAAACACTGATATCATCATTGTATAGTAAATAAATGAAAGCAATCGACGTGTTCTGCAGACATGGTTGTGCAGTTGTGGTTGTGCAGACGTGGTTACATGTTTGTTCTGCAGAACAAACATGTAACCACTTTGTAAAGTGTTCCTTTTTTTTTTTTTTAAGTTTCAAAATTATCTATAGCATCTCTAAACGTAGTTTTCATTTTATTTCTCTAACTGCATGTTTTCTTTCTCAAGCCTTGATGAAGAACTAGCAGATGATGTACGAAAATAACTTGGTTGCCGAGACAAATACTTTGGAAGGCCAGGAAATGTATGGGGAATAGCTGTGATTTTTAGTCTTTAATTAGACTTTTTTAAGTTCCAAAGTTTCTCGTTCATTGCGTTGTTTATGATGTTGGTCAATTGATGTCGTTTCAAAATCTTCCGCAAAAAAAATGCTTAGAGCACACTTTGTGGTATTTAGTAGCCTAACTGTCCAATCTTACCGAGGTATAGCAGCAATCCATTTTTTTTAGAAAGTTCTTCCTTAGGAAATCCAAACAAAAGAATTTTTTTAGAATTAATGGATGTTTTGTGACCAGTGTTACATCCAGACACACAGCATTTGTAAACAATATTTATTTCTCAAAACCAACAAAAAATTTACAGTTAACAACTAATTTTCAAATTAAAAGCATTTAACAAATAACATTTAACAAACTGTCTAACAGAAAAAATAAATAAAATGTTAGAGGCTAAGTTTGAAAATTGAACAACAATCGAACTGTTTATTCACATGCTATCAGCAAAGAAGAAATTTATTCACATATCAAAGGTAACTAGCCTACCTCATAATAAAAACAGTTAGAATAAACGCAGGAAAACATGCGATTCAAGTTTTTGGACCAAACATCTGGTCTGATGTACCAAGCGAAATAAAAAGATCATAGTGGGTAAAAACTGGCTATTCTCACAATCATGCAAAGCAACTTCTTACATCACATTGGCATTGCAACATTCATGTATATACGGCAAATCCTTCACGATATACAGTTTTTCCTGGCCTTTTCCCATCAATAAAGCCTTTTATAAAATGCCCCTTACGACTGTCAGCAAAGACAAAGCATAAATAGCAAAATCGTTACCAATTACTGGAAAAAACAACAACCAGACTTTATCACACTCTTCGCTAATGCTGTTTCTTGCAAAACAGGACGTCAGTCAGAAATCTTCATCTGTATAGATATGATTGCCTGAAGCGGTATAATTTCTTGTTGAATTTGACGCTTAGTAATAGTATGCCCTAGTTTAACCCAGTAAGTGACAAATCTCTGGGAAATGCACAAGGGCCATTTACCAGGATCAGTTTCAATGTTTAGGGAATTTTTTTTGCAAGCATCTTTATTCTTTAACAGTAACATGAGAGAATTGGCTGGAGATACTGCAGTGTGAATAGGATTTGAATGATTTTTTTTTTTGGTGCCTTGTGTTGCTTTTACAGACAAGCTGCTGTTGACAACAGTAACATGTTTACAGTTTTTATTGAGATTTCTATCCAGCTCAAGAGATTTGCCTGCTTTAACAGTACAGTAATGCCACTTGAATTTACAACATCTGTTTTTTCCACATCATTGGGTGCAACTACCCTTGTAAAAAAGTTACCACTCAAAATGTCTTTCTTTTACTTGCTTAGATTTCTTTTCCAATCAATCAAGTTTATTTTCTGTATTGTGCATACCTTGCACTTTTTATCTCCACTAAAATGCTTTTTCATGCTTCAAATCTTTAAATTACCTAGTAATTGTGTAGTAATAGTTGGAATTTATTTGTTGCTGCAAAGAAGCATATAACAATGTTATGGTACCTTACCTATACCAGCTGTCGTTTTCTATTTCATGAACTGCTCATTTCAGTAAAGTAAATCAGGTCTTATACACAGAGTTAAGATCATCCAACACAAAACTACGAAAGTCCGATAAAAAAGCTTGACAAATTTATTGGATTAATATGTTTCAGCATGGGTTCTGAAGGGGATTCACTACACAGTTTTTTCCTTTTTTGTCCTTGGTTTGTGATAATCTACCGGTACATCTGTTTTGTTTTTTTTGAAAGCAGAACGTTCCAAATCTCTCCCATTAGAACCGTTTCCTGAGCACATCTTTTCTTCAGAAGAAATTGTGCGGCATGCTGTGCACTTTTCCCAGTAACCATTCTTGCTGTCATTGCTTTCAGTGCCCTTCACACTGACTGTGCTATAGTCCTGGAATGAATGCCAGACGCTAGTTCAAAGGTTTACAAATCCTGGGCCACTTGAAGTACTTTTTTGTGTGCAGTAAAACAGCAATTGGAAAAATAGGATCACCTTCAAACAAAACATTTCTTGCAACTAACACTGATAAATAAAAATCTCCCAAACAAAATGTATCATAGCATACCATTTGACGGAAGTCGCTGTTCTTGTTCGAAATTGAAATCAATGATTTGGTTTCTGCAATAATTTCATCTGTAGCCATATGAATCACCACGTTCTGGTGAACCGTAAAATTTTTAACAAAGTTGTCTGTTTGAATACAAAGTTCAATTGCACTAAAGATTTCGTCATTGGTCAGTATTCTTTTTATTGATTCAGCATACTTCACGTTTTCGCTTTGTTTCAGGTTGCGTGGTCGATCAACAGCCATTCTACTTTGATTTTTTGCCTGGCTCATGGTGGCCTGTATGTCATTATACACTCAGGTGGCACTTTTTTTCTGTGTTTGTTCAACGACGGTGTCCAGTACTGCTTTCAATGTTGGAACATATATCCCCGTCTTTTTGTTGGAGTTTCCGTGTTTGGTATCTTGATGACATTTTGAATCGCCCAAATAATGTATTAAGCACAGTGGACATTTATCTGTGGTCGAACGAAATGTGAAAACATGGCATTGAAACTGCCAGCTTTTCCTTGCCTTTTCCTAATGGGTTTTTGATTTTATAATATCTTTTTTCGATATTGATGCTTGGGTGTTTGTAACATCCATCGTAAATAAAACGGTACTGATCACATTTAAAATCATTTTTGATGCTAATGAAATATCTTTAAAAAAATATTCATATCCTCCCGGTAATTGAACAGCAGGTAGGTGACAGATGTTCGTGGGGTTCTGTAGAAGCTGCAAGGCGTGCTCATATGCAAGAGAGGCGTTTCCAAGATGGAGGAGGTGTTTTTTTTATCTTTCTTATCCAACTTTGTTTGATATTAAGTATTTTTATCCGACCATAAAATATTTCACTGCCAGCTTATTTCACGGCATCTCAACTTCACACACAAATTGTAAGCTGTAAACTGCATGGCTACCACCACTCAAACTGTTCTGATCAATGCGTTTGGATTTAGACAGAGACATGTGAGTGAGCTTACGATAATTAATTGAAACGTAGAAATTGCGTTAGTAGACGACACAATGATTCCTTTAGTTGTAGAAGGAGAGAAGGAAAAGCTTTCCAAGCGACGTTTTCGAGCTTGAGCAAGATTATAATAAAAATCAGCTTTATATTTTATTGAATTACTAGAGTAAATCGATTTCACCTAAATTGTTGGCAACAAGCCATTATCAGTTACCAATGGACAACTTTATAAACATAATGTGCAATTACAGTAAACTTCATTCACTTATTCAACAACAGCTACATATCCCTTCGGCTCTAATATTTTGTTGCCAGTGTTTTCCCTTTCAAGTTTTCCCTCTACAGCTGTAACGAAAATGCTTGGCAGCCTTATTTATTTTCTCATATTAAAATTAATTCATTCTATATCCTTTGGTCAATGTTTCTGGTAAAATATTTTGTAAACTCAAATGTTGGTTAATAGTTATTACTGTGGAGTAGCTTATTTAAAGAGTCAAATAGTATGTTGCAAATGTAATTATTTTACATTTTAAAGCAGTTTCTGTAACATAAGTGAGATTGTGCATGAGTCACATCAAAAGCTAATTTTTCTGCTCTTGCGCTGTGCAAAGTCGTCAATTACCAAATCAAAATTAATCGAGTCTGCAAGATCACGCTCAATGGAGAGTATTGATAAATCAGTCAGTCTAAACTGGCCCATGCTTTCTCTAAGACAGTTCTTGATCAACTTCAGCTTAGAAAATGATCGTTCACAGCTTGCTACACTTATGGCGCAAGTGAGAACGACACGCAACAAGACAACAACAGTACGAATAAAATCAGCAAGCTTATACGTTTGAATAAATTGCAGAATTCGGAGAGGATCTTCCAACTTTGCCTTGGTCAATCCACCAGCAGCAGTAACAAATTGTTGCAGCCTCTTTCTTTCAATTAGAAAACCGTGCATCTGCACATCGTCATCCACATGATCCAATTCACAATGATAATTTTCATTCAGCAAGTTTGAAGGAATCAGAAAGTCAAACTTGCTTGCCAGCTTAAACACTTGGTCAACTCTTTCTGTTAATTCAACTATTATTTGATCAAGGATGCAGGACATTTCTTGTTTGAGGTCACTCTCAATACTCTGCTGTATGCCACTCGATACTTCTCCAGGCATTTTCTTTTTTTTCAAATTCTACGCTCCGTGTCGATTCCCAGATCCTTACACAAACTCTTTGAAGTTGCCAAAGCATCGTCTACTAAAATACTCCGACTTTTAACAACGCCATTCTTTAAAGCCGACAGTTTCAGTGCACACTGACTTAGGCTTAGCCCTTTGGTCTGCAGGTATCCTTGTGCGTCGTTGATTTCAGGAAGAACAGCGCTCCATAAACAGAGAAAAGCACAGCATGGAAACGACAAAAGTGCATGAAGAACCGTGCATGCCTTTGCTCTAGTGACAGAGTTTTCTTCATCTCCCATCAACTGTTCTAAAGCAGCAATTATTTCCAAAAAATTTTCTTGAATAACTTTTACTGCAGCTTAACGGCTACTCCATCTCGTTTCCACAGCTCGTTTGATGCTTACATCAGACATCTGCATCAAGATATCCCAACAATGTGTTGAGGAAGAAAAAAAGAAAATAGTCAATCCACAGTCCCAAAAAATGTTACAGAATTAACAGAAGCTGAAGCTGCGTGCACACATGCCAGATTTAAGGAGTGATTTGTACACGGCACAAAAACCACTTTTGCGTTGACGTCTGTGATACGCTTTTGTACTCCAGATCGATGACCTGCCATTACAGCTGCATTGTCGAACGCCTGACCACGGCAATCTTGAATCTGAATCTTATCTTCTTCAAGCTGTTTCAATATTAAAGACGTAATTTGTCCCGCATTTTTTTCATTTCAATGAAGCGAAGAAATGATTCCTCCATTGTTACACCGTTTTCATCCATTTTGACATAATGTAAAATCTGGTTCAGCTGGTCTTTATGGGATAAGTCTGGAGTAGTGTCAAAAATTATGCAAAAATATTTGCTTTTTTTCACTTGTTTGATTATTGTGTTTCTAACTTGATCGCCCGAACAGTTGACAAACTCGTTTTGAATTTCTGGTGAGAGATACAACGTTGTGAAAGGCTTGGCAAGTGTAGTTATGAGCACATGTTCACGCAATACGGCATCGTACTTTGACATAAGCTTCACAAGTTCCAAAAAATTCCTGCTGTTTGTCCCAGGGTTCTCTTTAATAGTTTCTCGATGATCGCTAAATTTTGCTTTATGAGAAATCTTATGATATCCAGTAATCTGTGCAAAATATCACGCCACTTCTTCACTTCTTTTTGGATTAGCTGTTGCTCCACCTGGTCGATTGCTTGGCCCTGATTACGACGAATTTCTAATTCCTTCCAATTAGTGAATGCTTGAGTATGTGCTGTGCTTATTTCGTGATCACCATCTTTTGGGTTTAATTTCCACCAATTGCTGAATATATTTTCCGAAGCAAAATTTGATTTACTGGCTGCAAACAGTCTGCAGCAAAAACAAAATAATGCCTCCTTCGCAGGAGAATAAGCCATCCATGACCTCAAAACTCTTTCTCCGTTTGGCAGAGACCGAAAAAAAATAATCTTCTTACAGCTTTCTTATGTCGCCTTTCGTTTTACTTCCAGGCCGTACAACTTCTTTAAAATCATGGTCCATATTTTGTACAGGTTTTACTCCATTTTCCACAAGAAATGTTTGCGTTTTATTATCAATTTGGGAAGGCCAAGTCCAATTTCTGTTAAATTATTTTTGTGTCTTCTCACCTCAGGTGATTGTGCTAGAGATGAAAGGGCGCTTGAGTCTCAACACTAGTACAAGCAAAGTCCGCAGCTAACGCAGAATTCTCGGTTATTGGTGCAATTTCAATAACATTAACATGAACATCACTGGATGTAAATTCTAAGATATCAGAATATGTAGTTTGAGCAGCTTCAGCTATTTCAATTCTTTTAGCAGTGACGATAACCGGTACTACCATTTCTGTGATCTCGGCAGTTTCATCTTCAACAGGTCCATGCAGATGACTTTCGTTTTGTTCTCCAGGTTTAACACCAAAATAATTTAACAATGCGCCTCGGCTTTTCCTATCGTCCTAAGCTCTTTTTTTTTACGGTACGCACAGGGCCGTAGCCAGACCGCAGAGCAAGGGGGGCTGAAAAAATTTAAATGATTTTGGCATTTTAACCTCTTAAATACTGGTATCCACAAAAATTGCAATATATCAGATTAGTGTTAAGACCAACACTGGTCTCTTATTTTATCTGCTAGTTAAATCACGGCAACCATCTTACAATGACCAACATAACACAGCAATTGTTGACTTGTTGTATAAATAGCCGTACTTGTTATGAGCAAAAACTTTAACTGGCTCGTAGAAGCTAGTGCTGAGGATTTTGATATATATGATTACATTCCGCCTATACACCCGTGAGCTAGTTTATTGCAATTGCAATCGCAGATGTTTGGATGCAAACCGTCTCACAAACAAGTCTAAATTGATAGATTTCGATACAGAATGTTCAAAAGCCATAAGCATCAAGTTTGCCTGTCTTGGTTGTAACATGCTCCGTCTAGTGGGAGCGTCAACCCTTGTTAACACTGAGAATCCACACTCACAAACGGAAGTACTAGATCCAAATGTAGCAATATCTGCTGCAAGGTTAAACACTTTCGGAAAGGCAACTTTTTGTTGATGTAGTTTAGCTAATACAAAGTTTGAGTCCTGTTTTTCAGCAATGGGAACATTATTAGCCAGATACACTTTGGCAATCTCAAGTTCAGCTGATGAAGGCATGTCTAACCCCAAGCGTGTAGACAATGGAAGAAGTGCTTCACCGTTAAGAAAGTTTGGGGAATGTCGCAACATTGCCTTCACTGCAGAGTACAACCAGCTATTATCCGTAAATCTTGATTTGAAGTCTTCCAAAACTCTTCCAAAAATTCATGAAGCTTGGTAGGCTACTTGATTTTAAACCATGCAGGTGCGTAGACTTTGACAATGAAATGACCTAACTTTGTTTAGGTTAGAGTCGGTTGTAATTTCTGCGAGTATAGGTAAAGTAATCGAATAGCAAGAGTTAGCCATTTCGCATGATTTAAAGGGCCAATTTTCCAAGGTTTTTGCAGTAGGCTACTGTCTCACCATCATCTGAAAAAAGTTTGGAATATGTGTGGATGTTTTCATCAATTTTACTATCTACGCCAAGACAAAACAGTTTAGATTTTGATACTTTCTGGCACTGCAAGCAGAAACAATATCTTTGTTTCTCTTAAGGCCAGATTTCTGACTTGGCTCTGCAACTCTTTCCTCTCGATGCAATAGAGCGTTATGATGTTTGTTGCACTTCAAGAACAAACGCTTTGGCCCACATTGGAGTTTGGGACATTACATTGAGCATTGCATATGGTCACTTGTGTTGACTCCTTTCCATACCCATGGGATGTTGTAAACTGCTTGTCTTGCTATTTAGGTTCATGAAGTAACTGCCCAAACTTGCTGTCTGCTTCTGATGCAGTGTTTTCTGGAAGTATCCTAAGATCGGTGAAAGTTCCATGGTCTGGTTCTTTATTGCTTATATGGTAACAAATTTTGCCCTTAATTTGTATGGCAACTTATTGAACATCACAGGAGATCATCACTATTCTGCAAGCTTCCTTTTCCCCATGCCTTGAAGTTGGTTTCACATTTGTACATCTTATCATTCGGTTATGTGAGTGCCTTGGAATCCCATTCCTTAATTGAAGGTCCATTCAGCAAATTGTTTTTTGCCATAACATCAGCTTTTAAGATTTTCAAACCTCTTTTCCAGTTTTCTTTAGCCTAATTCGTATGCTTCTCTTTGATATTCCACACAGCTGACTCCAGCAATGCCATTTGGTCTTGATAGTTTGCATAAACATTATCTACGTATTTCACAAATTTTCTATTGAAGTTTGCATATATTTAATAATATCTTTAAATCAAAGCTTTTCAGTGCAAGATACGGTATGGTATGTGTGCTGGTGTGATCATACGGGGTTCCAAAATAAGATTGATAAGATTTTTACTGTAATAAAAAGACACGCTGGGAAAGGCAAAAGAAAATTATTCGTTTTCTAACTTACAGAAACTGATAGCCCTATTTGAGATTCTCAAACTAGTATCCTAGCCTAGTAGTTTTGTATGGCAGTTTCATTCACTCAGCTGGTGATCTCATTCACATTTAAGCGTCACATGTGTTGAGTTAAACTTAGTTGGACAGCTCGTTACCTTCAGATTATTCAATTTTTCTATCTCGTTTCGAACGCACAACTAAACGAAATTGCTTTGATTTCAAAACGATTAGAAAAATATTTTAAAATGCCAAAACAAGTCCAAGTAGAGTATTTTTGTTTCAAATAAAGCTCTATCTCATCCTTATGCTGACATAGGTCACCAGTAGATTACTTTCCTTCCAAGTTTAGAGTTCTAACTTAGGTACCGGTATTTGCTAAAGGAAAATAATTCCTGATTGCTTTGAACTAAACGCACTGCAAAATATAAGCATCTGTAGATAAATTTTATTGAAGACAATGGTACTATGTCGTCACTATCTCCCTCCAGTTTTAACAATGTCATTGTACGTTCTCCTGGCCTCTATGTAGTACGTCATTGTTCTTGGTGACAACGTTCATTACTGGAAATTCGTTCTTGAAAGACTTCGTTGAGTTTCTCAATGCCTTGGTTTGATCCATGCTTCACTATATAGACAAGCCTACCAGACGCGCAGTGCCACTTCAGAACTGGAGGCAAAGGTTTTCAAATCACATGTAACGTGTATTCTTGTAATTAGTAAAGACTAATCATTTCACCGTTTTACAACAATGTAAAAACGTCGACTTTTGCAAGCTGGGAAAGTTAACACAACAAAGCAATCAAACATATGAGGTCTTACACTGTGCAAGTCAGATGAATTAACATCAGTTGTTCTGTTGTTTCAAAACTTTTAGCCTTGCCACTTTGTTGGTATGAGGTGTGTGCAAGTGAGTTGGTGAGCACTGTAGGTACTGACGCCATTTTAAACAAAGTAAGCTGTAACTTTCTAACTGCTGCATTTATGCTCTTGCCAAAAGATAACAGATAAAACTACAGGCTATCTATTCACAACGACATCACTAAATATCTGATGAAGTTAAAGAACACGGTTTTCATTTCCATGCAAAGCAATAAAAATGTTCTCAAAATTTGGCACTGTTTTGCAGCTAACTGCCTGTCTCAAACTAAACTTCCCAAGTTGTAACTGGGATATTGTTGGTCACGTGGAAATACCTTAAATTCGCTAAAGCGTAAAATCAAAACGCATTGCCACCAAAACCGAAGGTTGGGCACTGTAAGATCTCCCCTCCATTGATTTAATGTAAAGTATGTCAACTACAACAGTTGGCTTCATGTGCTTGATAAAGTGCTCTGTAGCAGACGTCGAATTGTCTAGAGTATCCGCCCATACCTAGCTGTTGCAGCAACATTCAGAATACAAGCATGGTAGTGGGGATGATCTGAGAAATATACCTTGGTTTTCTGCGAGTATAAATTTATTGCAAAGAAAAAAAAAACTTTCATATTAAAATCTTTGCAGCCAAATAATGCCTAACTTGATTACAAACAGAATGAAATTAACTGAATCGAAATCATGATACAGAATGTAAAATTAAACTACAGCCTTAACTAAACTGACACCGTGACTTTTAAGAAAATAATCCGTGGTGAAATTCAGTGTGATTAGAATGCTACAAGCAATGCAGCATGCGGCAGATGCACAACGCTAAAAACACGTAAAACTACATATATGTGTATCAAACTGCCGATTGCAAGAGAACGCACAATTACTCTTAGTGTTTCAAATCTTTAGTAAACGGCACAAATTCTTAAAGAAACGCCCAAATTCTAGCCCGCGTTTCAAATTCTTAACAAACACAGGTTTCACAACGGGAATAAGACGCAAGGAAACATAAGAAAAACCGCGGGCGCTACATGCTTCAACCACTCACAACACAAAGTATATCCGGCAGCATTCATGCAGCTAATCACCGTTATTGTTTGTCCTCTTAAAAATGTCCAACTCATTATTATTGCTTGGCATGTAAACAATGATCTAGTAGGAAATCCTGTCTTTAAATCTAGATTCCTCCTCACTCGAAGGAATATGAAGCCAGATGGCACAAAGTATATCCGGCAGCATTCATGCAGCTAATCGCCATTATTGCTTGTCCTCTTTCTTGGCTGGTAATAGACCCAACCTGATATTACTTTTTTTGCCAGAATTTTGGACATTCTCTGGACAAAACCGATACCAGTCTCCTCCATGATGCTATAGATCTTATTTGTATCGACGTTGTTCTCTGCACCTATCCCTTCAAGCAAGCCAAAAAACTTGCAAATTTGTGTTCTCATGGAAATCCCTGGATGTCTTAGGAAAGATTTCAGCCAGTCTTTGCCTGTTATCTTTTTTTCTTTATTGAAACTTGTACTGATATTGTTTGCTTCTGCAATTTTAAACGCAAGAACACATACATTTGTTGGCGTAAATCCATAAAAGTGAAATTCCATCATAGTGACATGGTTAGCCAACTCCTCTTCTATGTTCTCAGGGAGATTGGAGATGTGTATAATTTCTTGGTAGCAGCTATATGTTAACAGCTACCCAACCTGTCTTCTACCTGACTTTTAGAACAGGCTTCACATTAATTTGTTAAGAGAATATTGTATACTGTACAGGATTGCCAACAAGAAACGGGTTTAATTGTGATAGCTAATATAAGACGTCCATTCTGTAGCTTCGTATATCTTAAAAGAACGAACCACGTTTTTGCTTTGTAGCGAAAATTACAAGTAATAGAGGGTTTCCACGGTGAACCAACAGACCGTGATGGGTTGAAACGTTGCGCTGAAAGTCCAGACAAACTACAGTACTGCACAGTGAGAAGTTCTTATGTTCTAATTTATGTGAGGTCCGTCTATAGTCAATGTCAAAAAAGACCTTACAAAGAACAACTATTGTAAGTCCAACGACTAGTCTTACACTTTTTAAGTCATGAACACAGATAGGTTACATAACCACATTATCATCATAAAAACAATTATTCAGCCAAATATGGTAACGTAAAACTAAAATAAAAATTTGCAAGAGAAAGTACCATTTTTGCAGTCCAGAACATTATATCGAATTCGTATTCGCTATTATATACAGGGTGTCTCACAAAACTTTTAACCCATTCAAATAGCTTTATTTCATGAACCAAACAACATAGTTACAAAAACTAAACTGAAATGGAAAGCTGAGATGTTAACAATTCTGAAAAACAACATGCCTACAATGTAATACTACATCCACAGTAGTAATACAGCAGTTCATAAAACATGCTCCAGATGGCCACCGTTGCGCTGGAGGCATATTAGTGTATTCGCTCAATAAATAAAGACTTTGAGGTATAGACAGTTAAGTCACACCAAGGGAGACCACTGAGGTCCATTTTCCCCTGAATTTGATAGAAATAGTTGTACGTACTTTTCAGTTTTAGTTTATCATCAACAAAATGGAGACTAAAGTTATCATTAAGAGCTGCTTCTTGTACACAGTTGTTTCTATATTTAAATGGACACTTTACTTCCAAGAGTCCAAAAATTTTCCCGGTTTTGTACTTGTCAAACACTTTTCCATCTGGGGAAGCTCCAAAACAATTTAACCCAGGATTGACTATTAGGCCGCTGTCAAAAATCTTTGCATTGTTGTTTTGTTGTTTTTCCATCTCTTAGCGATATAACCAAACTGCATGCTTCTTCTTTGTCAAACCATGGCGAACAGCTGGAACATGGTCTAGCTTTGCTGGTTTAAAAATTAACTAGGTGCCTTAGTCTTGTGCGTAATAATTTTTTCATAGTTTGAGGAGGTTAGTCGTCGTTTTCGGCTATTGTGCCATAAAATTGATTGAAACTGTGAAGTTGTTGCCTCCTCAAGAGCATATCCTTCCTGTAAACTCATGTACAAGTCAAAAAAGAGGTCCTTCTGGGCATAAGCCAATGCTTCAACTAATTCCTAAAAGAAGTAATTTAAAGAAACTAAAGATAAGTTTGGAAACTGTGTACGAGTGGCAGTGGTTATTCGAAATGAAGCCTTCGCGATGTTGGAAATAAAAACAGAAATGTTACCCTGTTTTTCTCTGGAACTTAAATTTTCCATCTGATAACTCAGTGCACTTCCTACCTTCACTTTTCCGAATGCAGTAGGTTATCAACCTGCATATCGAACATTAACTTGAGATATAAAGTTATCAAGTTTAATGTAATAAGATCTATATCTCGTACAGAGTTTAGTCCTAGCCAACAGTCAAACTTGTTTTCTACAACAGTAAATGGTAATGTGTGAACTTCATTATTTTTAGGATTCACAACATCCAAAACTGTTTCAGCAATTGATTTTACTTGGGTAGTTCCACATGATAAGAGCATATTTGATATTTGTGAACATTTTCTTCACGAATAATGTTGACATCAGCACCAGTAGCCTATCTAAGTGGAATTTTACCTCTTGTCTATTAATGTTTATTTTTGCCTTTAAGCGAGTCTCGTTATTGTGCTGTAACGCATAACATAAAAAGTTGTCATCAGTTTAGCAGGGGCCTTTTTTCTCTTTGTAGTTGTTGGTCTTTTGCGACAGACTGTACTGAAGTGATTCATCTTATTGCATTTCAAGCACTTTTTTCCATAAGCAAGGCAGTTCTTTCGACGATGAGATTTTCCATTTTGTGGACAATTCTTGATAAACGTATCTTGTGGTTTTGATGTTGTTGGATTCTGTGGCTACTTTTTGGTTTATTGATTCGGATTTTTGAAGAGCTATCTTTCAACTCGTTGCCCGAGTTCAGTTAAGAATGTCTCGAAGGTTCTTGATATTGCACTTTCCAAAATCTATAACTTTTCATGACTGAGTTCTGTTCAGGAAGACGATATTCTTCAATCTATTTCAAAACCTCGTACAGTTTGTTCTTGACCTCTTGTTGTCTGAAAGAATTATTCTATAAGTTGTCCTCCACATTAAAGTGTGATGGCTGATTTTATTTTGTCTGCACTTTCGTAAGCTCCACTTGCATTTAAATAAACTTTTATATGCTGCCTCCACCTTCTGTATGCTTCTGATAAATTAGGATCACGTAAGTGTAATGGACAGGGCGCTCTAAAGCTAGTATCTGCCATCTTTTTAAGCAATATACTTTTAACTTACAGGTTTCGCTGGCCACCAATCACCATGTTAACAAAAATAGAACATATATAATGTGTGATTGGTTGAATCTGTAGCCTACTAAGTGCAGAGAAAGAATAATAATTTTATGGTTTTATTTGTTGTCGCTCTACAACAGCTACGGTCTTATAGAGACAGGGCTCATTTTTAATCCTATATCAGATTTACGATGTCATTACATTATTACCCGACTTATTCTCACTGAGTTATACAAGAAAGAACACAATCGGTACCGTGTTTGAAGTCTTCGGTTTGACCCGACTTGGCATCGATCTCAAATCTACCAAAGGCAAAATCACTCGGCCACTGAGCTGGTGCAGGGAAAGAATGGTGACTACAACAAAGAGCACAACGCCTACCAATTACGACTCCATACAATTTGTGGTGGTACTTTAGGTTTAACGGTCGACACTGACAAAGATACAGTCTTTTGTTTTGTTATGCCGATGTTGGAAACACGAATTTATTGGAATGAGGTCATGATCATCCAGTCAAGAAGTATTAGCCCTCTTGTGTTTATATTTCCTAACTAGTCCAAATAATCCACAAATCCACAAGCTGAGTGTTGCGTACCTTCTCCAATTGTTATTGATTAATCGATTCAGAATTAAAAGTTAAGGAATACATGAAGGAACTGGAATGTTGAAATCTCAGCGCTGGCTGACCATAGAAGGCATAACTCTGATGTGACTAAGTCCGACTGTATGGTCTGACTTCCTGCAAGTGTTTATAATATTTCAAGACCAGATTGTATTACAAAATAATGTGTCAAGATGATGTCAAATTGACATCAAACAGCAAGGACTAAATTGTGAAATTCAGCATAAGAACTCTCACTGCCTCATTCACAAATTATTAAATTTAAAGTCTACAGGAGCTGCTTACACTACATCTACGAAATTACTAGAGACAGGGTTCAACCTTCGCATTTTAAAGTAAAAACTAGAAGTCATATTTTATGGCTTAAACGGAAAGTATGACTTCATAATTAGAGCTCATGACATCGTAGTTCTTTCACTGTTTCCAGTTTCTCAACTTTCTGTACCACCAAAGGATATATAACTTTTACTACTCCTAGCCTACTCATCAGTTAAGAGCCACAAACATATGTCGAAAAGTTTCAGTTTGCCCGCCATTGACCTATCATGTCAGCATTAACAGCTAGAATATTAAGCCTCTTAAAAACCTGCAGTGAGTTGTTATCACATCTCAAACCTATTGCACATAGAATTCTGTAAATAGGCTACCTAGACCAGTGCTCTTCAACCTTTTTTGGTTTGGTGAACCCTTAAAGTTGTTGTGACGAACTCATGCACCCTGTTTACTTAAAAGGTAAACTGAGGTAAAAGCGATATAAAAAATCATTATTTAATGACTGTTTTGTTGTTGCACATTATTAACTAACAACTTTGCAAGCAATCGACGTCAGAGGAGTTTCAGTTTCCGTTGCACAGCTTTGGCTATCATCATGCCTTGCACTGCCTTCGTTTTGCTGAAAGACACTACCCTCGCTCGTTGATACAGAAGTTGAAGTTTTCGTAAAATATTTGAATAGAGACATCACAGACAAAATAGTTAACTAAATAATAATATTATACATAAAAAACAAAAATCAAACTAGACATCAACATTTAAAAAAATACAGAGGGTTGTAGTAGCATTGCGGTCTATAAATACACAGTCAATATAGTCCACGGGTCGGCAACCTTTGGCATTGAAAGAGCCATTTGGTCTCGTCTCCATCAAACTAAAACCTGCTCTGAGCCGCACCATCTAATTGACTGCTTACAGCAAAAACCTCCTCTGAGCCGCACCATAAAATTGACTGCTTACAGCAAAAACCTAACGCTTACAGGAAAGCCTTTTGTTCGAGTTATTCTCTTCTTGTATTTAGCTATTATTTATGATTAATCAATACAAATCTATTCAAGTAATGCTGAAATTAAATATTTAACTACAATATTTAGCTATACTGACTAGCTACAAATTACCATTACTAGCTGCAAAGCAAACCGTAGCTACAAAGGTAAAGTGTTGCGTCTCCTATTCGCAACTATTCGGTTTTTGATTATTGCACCACAATGGTTTAATTGTGACACAAACTAGCACAAAAAAGTATCACGTGAGCTAGAGCGCAGAGATAAAAGAGCCGCATACGGCTCCGGAGCAGCAGGTTGCCGACCGCTGATAGTCCTTCAGTTGCTGCAAAATGACTTGAAACCTACATCTTTTTTCTAATATCCTGAAAGTCAAATATTAATGGTTCATTTTTGCTCACAGAAAGTTTTTGTAAAAAGTATCTGTTTAGTGTGACAAGTTTGTGATGCACCCGTGTATACCTTTTCGTACTGGTGCACCCCATGCATATTTTGGTGCACCCTAGGGTGCACTGTGCACACCGGTTGAAGAGCACTGACCTAGACCATAGCAAAATTTTAAATTAGTCGAAACACCAGCTTCTTTGAAACTTATTTTCTGCTGCAGATAGGCTACGTCTAAAAGTGTAGTCATACAACTAGCCTATTTTGCGAATTTTAACACCAATTTTTGTTATTTATGACTATGAATAATAAATATGTGGTGTCGAGTTTTTACGCAAAACTCCCGATCGCATTGGTGTCAGGTATTTTGAAAATCGAAAATGAAACACCCTACTGTCACTACTATATTTTTCTCAATGCTGTACGAATGAAGTCCTGTATGATCAGTTTCAAGAGAAGTTGTTCGCCTCATTGTACTAAGTCTCACTAGTCAGGGTCGTAACCAAGGGAAGTGCTCGAGGGAGCAATCGCCCCCTTAAAGGGTTTTTAATGCTATTACAACGTTTTAATCACATCGTGCTCAATGAAGTTTCATAAATGTATCTTTTTTGGGGTGGGTTTGAACGAATTAATTAACAATGTTCGGATACAGTAATGATTGAAACGCGCGCATCGCCTATTTACTAACCAATACCATTGAAGTTTATGGTTTGACAAGCAGAACGTCGATTTCATTGTACGAAGATGCTGTTGTTTATATATATTTAGTTGACCTTTAAAGAAGCTGTGAGTGCTTAACGATTTTTGTTTTAGTTTTGTTTCTGGTAATCAGACACGGTGATCATATCACTTTGTATTTTAAAAACTTCAACAATGTTCATGGAATAGTTTCATCTGCAATTTCATGCCGGTGCTCATTTTATAGGCTAATGGTAGATAGGTGGAGTTAACATTAGCTTATTTGTAACTTTGCTTCGTTTTTCAATGTTTCTCAAGTACTGATATTTCATGAGTGCATTACTTTGTTTACTGTTTGTCATTCAGACAACGTCATGAAAGTGTTGGGACCGGTGATGAATATTCATTGTTTTCAACCTTGTGCAAAATCTTTTTTTAACGAAAAAACGCCAATAAAGATGTTCTAAATTTTGCAATTCGAACTCACAAATAGAGAAATTCCTCGAGTCTTGTTTCGTTACCTCTGTGTCATCGGAGCGTAGTTAGGCTACATCAGCAGCGGTTCTGCTGTCATCTGGAGTTCAATAAAAAAAAAAAAAAAACTAGAACCACTGCAAAATCACTGTCTCTGCAGCCGACGAATATTTAGGCTAATAACCTATTTCTTTAGTAGGCAATAAATCTGAACAATCCTGTTTTACTCAAAAGTAAGTTAGAAGAAGTTCCGTAGATAATAGTTTCCTAAACAAAATTTGTGTTGTCCAACACGTGGCACGCGTGTTTTTGAAAATCGCACTCGGGCTTTTACAAAACTTCATGTGCCAACAATTAAGATTTATTAGCCTACACAGTCAATCGCTGTCCTGTGTTTATTCACAGTGCAAAATAGTCGCAGCATTAGGACTAATAACATTTAGTATTGACATTTTTTTTACAGAATATTGGTCTAAGCGCGCGCACTGGTCATCAAATGACAATATTGTTGTCGAAAATTGCTAAATTGGCTCTTTTACTGTTTTGTCTGCGTAGGCTATATGTAAACAAAGCAATAGTAGTGGGAAGGTATTCATTTTTTTTTCAAATAAGTTAGTCGATTAAACCTCCGATGACAGCTCCATTCTGTCATGCCGGAGGATAAAAAAATATTCACAGACAACCAGGGCCGGATTAAGACGAAACTGGGCCTGATGCTGCAGCGCAAAAACAGGCCTATTTTTTCTAGGCATTGGTACATATGCATTCGACACTCTGACTCCACCGTACACGCGTAATCAGACCGACCAAAGAGCCTTTATTGCTTTCGACGCAGTCAGCCAAATTTTAATGAACATTAACAATAATAACGACGTGTTATCGTAAAAACTCGAGAGTAACATCAGGCTATGTAACACCAACACAATTCAATACCAATATTGCCTGAAAAGCGGAGTTAATGAAGAAAAGGCTAATCCAGATCAACTTAACGTTGGCATATTGTCAATGCTGCGCTAGTGCTGCTTACTTATACTACTGTTTTTCGAGCCTTAGCAAGCGCGAAATCTTCGATCATGTCAGTGCAGTCAAGGCTGCTCAGCACCTCATGTTCAATGCTCATAAGCGCCAGCATGTTTAGCCTTTCCTCCCTCATCGAGGACCGCAGCTCTCCTTTGACTATTCCCAGTTTTGAGAAGCTCCGCTCGCCGGAGGCATTAGACACCATCAAGCACAGATAGATGCGCAAAGCAATCTCGACGTTTGGAAATGTTTGAGAAAGGTTCAACGACGACAAAAGCTTGTACATGGTAAGCTCTGCTGACTCGTTCACACTCACCGATTTCTGGGTGCGCATAAATACAGCAAACTGTATGAGCTCAGCCACCAGCGTGTCTTCCAAGTCATCTGGATACGAGGAAACGAGATTTTGAGCTTTATTCTCGATCTGCTTTATGCTCAATGACGTTAGCTCCGAAAGAAATCCGAATGTTGTAGATATATCCTCATACGCCTTCATTTGCTTTTCCAGTTCAGCTAACAATCTGTCGATCATGACCAGATATATATGGGTTTTGAATGTTTCCTTAGGGGTGAGGTTTTCTTCGTTTGCAGCTCCTTCATCAGGCATTCGCTTTCGCTTACGGCCTCGACGTTCTTCAGCCTTGTATTCGCCGTGAGGAACCTTTTCGATCGCCATCTGCTCATACACGTCAAATCTGTCCCGTGCAAATTGAATCGTGTCGACCAGTGATTCGAAAAAACTAAGACTTCTGAAACAAATAATTCTCAAAATGGAAATGAACCAAGTATCAGTAGGTGCAAATGTAAACTACGAAAAGGGCATATGCAGATAAGTTGAGTGTCACAGAGGGAAGTAAGAAACGAAAAGGGGAATTTGTCAGGCAATACAATAAAAATACTTGGAGCTTGGTTTTACAATAGTTCTGGGTAGTGAACAATCGTCACGGCCCTAATGTTTGGTGTGCTCCCAAATTCTGCCAAATGACGTTATGAAACCTTCTAAAGTTGTTCGTCACTTTCATTCAAAGCACAACAATCTTGAAGGCAAGCCACTTGAATATTTTGGACGAATATTCTCTGATATGAACGATTAAAAAAAGCAAATGAAAAGATGACGACTACCGAAAAATCCTTTCTTCATGAATCCTATCTAGTTTCTCTACGAATAGTTAAAACCAAAAAAAGCATACACGATTGGGGAAGAGTTAATAAAGCCGTGCATCTTATCTGCGGCTGAAGTAATGAAGGGCCCTGAAACAGCTCGAAAAGTGTTATAATTTTTCATCTTAAATAAGTAGTCTATGCCAAAATCTTGCTTTATCTTACGTGCCTAGGCGTAACACTGTGCCTAGGCGTGCGAAAGTCGGACTACAAATTTCATAATAAGAATTATTTGTGGGTTAATTAAGCAAAGGAAAACTGTTCAGCGTCCGGAAAATTCACGTCTGTTTTCGTCTGGGCCTATTTCAGGAATGGGCCTAATGCTGCAGCATCAATAGCATCCACCTTAATCCTGCACTGCAGACAACGACACCGTTGACAGAACATGTGCGTGAGTGGTTTCAAGCCAGTTCAGTTTGTTTTTAGTTTTGACCATTACAAAGAAAAACAACATGCATACCTTAGGTGCAGAAAAAGATAGAAGCGACGAAAAGCGAACGTTATAACGTGCTTGACATACCGAAACAGGTTAATCCGTTTCATGTGGTAGGCCTACGATCGCAACACCTTAGAAAAAATTTTAAATTTAGAAAAACGAAGAGAAAAAAGCGAATTTCTCAAAATTTATAGGAGTAAAAAACGAAAAATATAGGCTAGAGTTGATTAGCTTTGTTGCGTTATTCAAAGTGTTGATCATGAGAGAACTCCACAAGTAGACTATACGAAACTAACAGGTTTAAGCTTGAAAAGAAGCTTCTTCAGTCCAAAGATAAGCTTCTCACAATGCATTATTTTACAAACAGAACAATAACCAGAGTTAGATTCTCAACTAGTTGAAATTTATTTATCTAACCTAAACTAACTTATACAAATGATGAACAACTCAAAACCTTTTACCTTTAAGCTTGATCAAACAGTTGACTGTCCGGAACGACGTTCCGGAAGCTCAAATATTTTATGCTGTTATTATGCTTTGCCCTGGTTACTCAGTAAAAGTAGGCTATATCTATAATTTTTGATGAGTCGACCACGTTGAGCCGCGTATCCACTTTCATATTCATCTTCGTACCAGTCTTAACGGAAGCGAACCTATGAATGTATTTGTAGATCATATTGTGCTCGCTAGTCTTACGGCGAATGACATCTTTGATGAGCTGCCTAAAATCATATGGCATGTTGACAACATTTTTATCTTCTTGTTTGATTGGTGTTGTAGCAGGGATATCTAGAGAAGGGGATATGAAGGCTCGCAGCGATTAAGCTACCTTATTCTCATGACACTACCAGGGCGGTAGTTTATAGTGCTTTAACCATATCTGTCACTGGCGTAGACCTTATGGTCTCGCCCTCTGCTAATTCAGCAATTTCACATAGAAGCAGTGACGCTAGAAACCTGAGATTTCTTGACTTTTACTTTTTTTTCTTGCCCCAAATTTTAATCCCGAATATGTTGGTATCGGATAATTGTGAAGTTCACAATAAACCTTTTGTCACAGCCAGTTATGAAATGCAGGAAAATTTTGGGTTTATTCAATAGCTTGATTGACAGTTTACTATTAGCGTGCGGTTTTATTTTGTGCTTGTCAGTCAAACGCGACAGCGCTAAAATTCCGGGCAGCAAAATCCGTCTTTTCACATTGATTCAACGTCGATTTTGCTGTCTGGGTAGGGAGTCGGTCTCTGACGCAATATGAGTCATTCTTTGCTGGCAGACAATAATTAGGAAGGTAATTCATTATTTGCGCAAATTGCTTTGTAGTGCAAAAAGTGCATGGAATACTGTTTGCACAGAAACGGAAAAACGAAATTGATAAAATTCTGTGTTCAATACAAAAAGACTTTCAAAATGAAATGTCAACTGAAAAATTTGACCAAGAAATGGCGAAAATAGGTCTAAAACCTAGTCTTTATCACCTTTTCTACCTAAAATACACAATCACGAATATATTTTGCGAAATAAATTGATTGAAGTGATAGATAAGGCTTTTGACCAACGGCATACTTTTTCCCGGTGTTAGGCTATTTGATATAAGCCGACGGAGTAATTAGCAATAAGAGAGACGTAGACCTGATGGTCTCGGCCAGTAACTCTTGCTGCCAAAAGGAAGCAGTGACAGATACGGTTAAACATGTGGTTCTTTTTAAAATCGTAGAAAGTTTTGCAGTGCAGCTGGTGCAATGAGCTACAGAGGACAGTTAGCAAATGTTACGTAGAGCATATTTAAAAGAATACTTGTTTGGAAAGACAGTCGAAAAGTTACCAGTAAGCTGTTTTTCTTAACAAAGCTTTTGCAGTAGGTTAGACGTAGGCTAAAGCAAGTAGGCTATATGGGTAGTTGAATTAACAAGCAACCATGAGCATGCTGTGAATCAGTGGCGTAGCCAGGAAAAAAATTTGGGGGGGGCCAAATATTTGATGATCTAAAGAGAACAACAAAGTGTTTGATTTAAGCCATCGCCACTTGATGTGCAGTGGCGTATCCTGGTGGGTTGAGCAAGGGAAGCAATGAAAGTGGTGGGGGGTTAGAGCGTGCCGAAGGCACGCGTAATCTAGGGGGGTCCGGGGGCATGTGTTAGAAACGATTCCCCGCCCATTTAATATTATTGTTGTATCTCTGCTCCATTCTATTTTCATGCTTGAGTGACCCGGCCATGCATTAACAATTTTTGCTAGTTGATCTTTCTTTTTACGTTTTGGCATGGACTGGAGTGGTCATTGTTTTATAAATCTGGAGAACTGGAGATTTGGAGTGACTAGGGAATATGTAAGAATTCGGTAAGCAACTGTTTGTTTCGTTTTATTATTGTCGTTTTCAATACACCATTTCTTCTAATAAGTAAGGCCTGCACTTTATCCAGTCTAGGCAAAAAACGTTTTAGACATCATTTATAAAACATACCTTTGCTTGGTGCAAGGTTATGCCTGTCTAGTTAACTCTAGCTAGTTGTGTAATTTGTTTGTTATCCTAGGGTAGTCTTTTCAGGTCTGCCAAGGATTCATTTATGGTATGTGCCTTTGTCTAGCTCACTTTAGCTAGTTGTGTAATTTGTTTTGTTATCCTAGGGTAGTCTTTTCAGGTCTGCCAAGGATTAACTTTTTGGTTTGTGCCTTTGAGCCTGCCATGCTGTAAAGTTTCTTTGAACTTTGTAACTAGTTGTTTGTTATCCTAGGGTAGTCTTTTCAGGTCTGCCAAGGATTCATTTTTTGGTTTGTGCCTTTGAGCCTGCCATGCTGTAAAGTTTCTTTGAACTTTGTAACTAGTTGTTTGTTATCCTAGGGTAGTCTTTTCAGGTCTGCCAAGGATTCATTTTTTGGTTTGTGCCTTTGAGCCCGCCACGTTGTAAACTTGGTTTAAATTTTGTAAATAGATCTTCACTTTGGGCAGTCTTGTCAGGTCTGCCAAAGATTGAAGCTTCTAAGCCTGTACTCTGTCAGGCCATTGTTCTAGTCAGGTAGAACTGGTTACCGTTAAACCCTGTAATTTTAGTAGGTTGCTTACTGACATTCTCCGTAACATCGTGAAGGTCAATTGTCACCTCACCAAAGGTAAGTACCATACAGATTTTGTTTTTTGTAGCTTGTATATTGCTGTGTGTTAATTATGGCTCGTAAAAAGCCCAAGCAAACTCCAAGACGGAGTAAGCCAAATGGTTATGCTAGTGGCTCAACAGAGCAGCATGAGGCCGCCTCTAATATTAGTGGTCAACATGACAGTAGCGAAGAGCTGCCAGGTCTTGTTGTGTTAGAACAAGAGCTGGTTGAAATCGAGCTTGGCATAACTTCCATCGACATGGAGCTATGCTCAAGTGATGATTTCCTGAGCTCTTCTGAAGTTTTGGAGGTAAAGAAAAGATGCCTTGAACTTCAAAGGAAGCTCTCCCTTAAACGTTTAGATTTACTCAAATGCAAACCACAGCAATCAGGCTCAATAGAATCTAGGATGAACCGTATGGGGGAAAGCATTTATGGTTTGCTTGAAGCATGCTCTACCCTCATTCGAAGCTGTCGAGAGCAATCCAAGCGAGTGTCACATCAAACATCATCGGTAGTTATGGATGCAGGCAGTGACACAGGCAAAGCTGCTGAGTCTAGCAGTCACGTGACACCCCGTGAGAGTGGTGTAAAGATACCACCTGTAAAAGCAGAACAGGGTATCCTTCAGGGCAGCAGTAGTGCTAGTAATATTCTTAATCCTTACACATCTCCCTTTCGCACTGAAGCTAATAATAGTAGTGAATTTCCCATCGTCGTGCCTCAACCCCAGCTCAGTGCAGGGTTTCAAAATGTTCATGGTCCTCGGTTGTCGCTGGAGAAGTTTGACGGCAATGTGTTAAAGTTCTTTAACTTTAAAAGGCGTTTTGAACGATACATTGAGTCAAACTATCTAAGCTTTGAAGATCGCATCGCCTTTTTGGAGGACAATTGTGTAGGCCAGGCCTTGGAAGTAATTTCTGGCCTGAGTTGCTTGCAAAATAGTGAAAGAGCATATGGAATGGCATGGGATAGATTGAGAAAAAGGTTTGGCAACCCTGGAAAACTCATGGCCAAAGTGAAGGAAGATTTGCTGCAAGGACCCCCTATTTCAGAGTGGGATGCGCCGGGCCTCACAAAGCTTTGCGACAAGATGTATAAGTGTGAAGTCAGTTTCGATGGCTGGGGTAAGTCCCATCTTTTAAACAGTGATGAGGTGCTTCAACGGCTGTTCCTGCGACT
Source organism: Aplidium turbinatum (assembly GCF_918807975.1). Taxonomy (NCBI): domain Eukaryota; kingdom Metazoa; phylum Chordata; class Ascidiacea; order Aplousobranchia; family Polyclinidae; genus Aplidium; species Aplidium turbinatum. Next base: position 41,743,122 of record NC_137472.1, on the reverse strand, counting down.
TCCTTATAAGTTAAAGGAGCAGTTTGTTAATGTTAATCACTTGGGATCGGACTGTGCCACGTTTGGCGATTTAAGAGTCTTGGTCGAGGATGCAGCCTCTCGAGCCGACAGCCAATATGGCCATCTTATGCAACCAGGCAAAGATGTTAAGAGAGCTCTACAACCAACGATGGCTCGATCTAATCCGCAAGGTGGCTACAAGCGTGCTTCGGTTTGCACAACCCAAGAGCAGATTTCCCAATCTGCTAACCATAAGCAAGAGTCCTGTTGTTTGTGTGCAGAGTCGCATGCCCTATGGAAGTGTGAGATGTTTAAACAAAAGCCTGTTGCAGAAAGAAGAACCCTGGTGCAAAAGCATAGACTGTGTTTTTGTTGCTTGAGAGCAGGCCACAGAGTGGTTGATTGCAGATTTAAGAAATCTTGTGCAACGTGTGGATCGAGGCATAATTCACTTCTGCATGTAAACCGTGTGGAAGAGGAAAGCCCCTCTGCTCTGAAGAAGGGCATCTCAGCAACAACGTCCGCAACTGTGCCAGCAACATCTGGGACAACAATTTTTAAGGTTTTGCCAGTTAAGGTATGGGCTGGGGACCCCTCCAACTATACCTATACTTATGCTTTTATCGATGAAGGTTCTAGCGTCAGTCTATGCTCCTCAAGCCTCGTATCTCGCTTAGGGGTTGCTGCGACAAAAAGCAATGTGGAGTTGCTGACCACCAATGCTGTCTCCTTTCATGACAAGAAAATTGATTTTTTGGCTGTGCAGGGAATGGAAGAGCAGGCTGTGTTTTCCGTTGCAGATGCTCTGGTGATGGACCAGATTGTGGATGTCAGCCACAGTATTCCCACCGAAGCACTTAGTAGTGCATATAGTCATTTGGAGGACTTAAAGTTCCCTGAACTAAAAGATAGGAAGGTTGAGTTGTTATTGGGTAGCGATCTTCACCAGGCTTATCTTTTGCAGGAAGTTCGTACTGGCGCACCAGGAGAACCATGTGGACTGCACACTCTTCTGGGTTGGACCATTTATGGGAAAGATGGTGGCGATAGGCAGCTCAACTCACCAGTAATGGTAAACTTTCTTAGCGTAAAGGAGTCTTGCGATGGTATGTTAAATGTATTGTTGCAGGATTTTAATGACATCGATGAGCCACAGGTACCCTGTCCTTCAATCGAGGATAAACGTGCGCTGCAGATCATGCAGGACACGGTGAAGAAGGTGGATGGACACTATTCTGTAGGGCTGTTGTGGAAGGATGAGGACCCAGACCTGTGCAATAATCGCTCTATGGCACTCAAGCGCTTAGAGGGAATGAAGCGGCGATTTATTGCTGACCCGGAGTTATTCAATAAGTATCGTGGTAAAATGCAGGAATATGTTAAATGTGGCTATGCTGTGCCACTTGAAACTGGTGTGGTAGACACACCAGGGAAGACGTGCTATGTGCCCCATCACTGCACGACCAATGCGGCCAAGTTTAGAGTCGTTTTCGACTGCAGCGCGAAGTTTAAAGGCGTGTCATTAAATGACAAGCTGCTTCATGGCCCAGATCTCACCAATAACCTTGTAGGAACATTGTTTCGCTTCAGGCAACATCCGATCGCTGTTGTGGGCGATATTAAGGCCATGTTTTCCCAAGTACGTGTAGACGAAGGAGACAGGGATGCCTTTCGATTCTTATGGTATCCGGACGATGATCTCAAGCGGGAACCTGTCGACTACCGTATGCAAACACATGTGTTTGGAGCAAAGTCGTCGCCATGCTGTGCTGCCTTCGCACTTCGGATGACTGCCAAAGACAATGAAGCAGGTGCTGATCAAAACACTGTTAACACAGTTTTAAAAAATGTTTATGTTGACGATATTTGTCATTCATGTGAATCGCCGGATCAGGCTATCGAACTAATACAACAACTGCGTGAACTATTACAAAGTGGCGGCTTCCATTTAACTAAATTCCTGTCTAACAGTGCAGAGGTCTTGAGTTCTGTGTTGCAGGAAGACTTGGCGTCGAAGGTCGATTTGCCTCAGTGCCAGCTTCCAACGCAGAAAACCCTTGGTGTTGTGTGGAATGCTGCGAGCGATTGCATGGAGGTGAGGGTGAGTATCCAACAAAAGCCTAACACCCGGAGAGGCGTTCTCTCCATGATTTCGCAAACATACGACCCACTAGGTCTAATACAACCCTTCATTTTACCTGCTAGGCAACTCCTGCAGCAGGCATGTGACGCTCAACTTGATTGGGATGAACCCCTTAATGGCCTTGGGCCAGTAAACATTAATTGGGAAGCTTGGTTAAAGGCCCTTCCAGAGCTTGAATGTGTTTCCATCGCTAGAAGCCTGACTCTTTTTGGTAAATGTGCTATCCGCTTTGAATTGCATGGTTTTTGTGATGCCAGTACCAGTGGCTATGGGGTCGTGTTTTATGTTAAAGTGTTTTATGATGATTCTGTAGTAATTTGTAATTTTCTATTTGGCAAGGCTCGAGTGGCTCCATTAAAGCCTGTTAGCGTACCTCGCCTGGAGCTCACTGCTGCTGTGCTCGCTGCCAAAGTCTGCAATTTTATCCTGACGGAGTGTGATTTTAAATTCAATTGTGTTGTCTTATGGACAGACTCAACTGTTGTGCTGCGTTACATTAATAATACTTCGACTCGTTTCCACACCTTTGTGGCTAATAGGCTGAGCACTATTCACATGCTTACCAGTGTCAATCAATGGCATTATGTACCGACTACCTTAAACCCCGCTGACCTCGCGTCTCGGGGAGTTTGGCCTGATAAAGTTAATACCGCTAAGCTTTGGTTTAATGGTCCTAAGTTTTTGCATGATGTCACGAGCAATTGGCCAAACCAGCCCGACTTTGTTGGCGGAATTTCGTCAGACGATCCAGAGGTTAAAAACATTGAACGTTGCTCAGCTCAGCAACACACGATTACGGACTCAGACTCTCTATGTCGGTTGTTTACCCGCTACTCGCATTTCCACGATCTGCAAAGAACGGTTGCATGGTTGCTTCGCTTCAAATTGTACCTGAAAAGGAAATGCCGAGATGACTCCTTGACTGTTAAGACAGATTCGCTCAGTGTCGAGGAGATGGACGAAGCTGAACTTGCCATTGTCACAGCCGCCCAGCATCAAGCATACCCGACGGTGTTCGCAGTTCTCCATAACCACCCAGGATTTGACGCCCCGGTGGAACTCGTGTCCGACTTGCAGTTGAAGAAGCATGTGGCTTTGAAGGAGCTACAGTCCCTAAACCCCTATGTTGTTAACGGAACGTTACGAGTTGGTGGGCGATTGCAACAATCTTCTCTGTCAAGCGGAAGAAGGCATCCGATCATTCTCCCACATCAGCACCCAATCACCGATCTAGTGATCATGAGGTATCACGAACGAGAAGGACACATGGGATGCTCACAAGTCCTTACCGCCATTGCTTCCCGTTATTGGATTGTCAAAGGGCGATCAGCTGTCAAAAGGGTCTTGCATTCCTGTATGAACTGTCGTTTTTGGAAAGCTACCGCCGGAAAACAGCAGATGGGCAACTTACCTGCTCCACGCGTAAACAAATCCATTCCTTTTCAAGCTGCTGGCACTGACCTTCTTGGTCCATTGATGGTAAAGAGCGGCCGCAGCAGTGTTAAGCGATATGTTTGTATTTTTAATTGTTTGGCGACCCGTGCTGTGCACTTTGAGGTCGTGCAATCCCTGGAGGCAAGTGCATTCCTTCAAGCCTACCGAAGATTCTGCAGCCGTAGAAACGTTTGTCCTACTGATCTGTACAGTGACAACGGAGGAAACTTTGTTGCTGCAGACCGCGAACTTCGGCAAGGACTCAAGAACCTCCATCAAAAGAAAGTCACCGATGCCTTACTTCGGCATGAAACGAACTGGCACTTCAACCCTCCGCGTGCTTCACATCAAGGCGGCTTCTACGAAACATTTTTTCGTTTATTAAGAAAATTGATGCGGTCGCTGGTAGGAAACGCTACGTTGGATGAGTTCGACCTTCTAACGCTGGTAGCAGAGATTGAAAGAATTTTAAACGATCGTCCCATCACTTCGCTCCCATCGTCACCAGATGATCTGCAAGCCCTGACTCCAAGTATGATACTCACCGGATCAGCTTGTGACACCCTACCGCCAGATGTTTTTATGAAGGCTGACGGTTATCGACGCTCTTGGAGAAAGACCCAATACCTCACAAACAAGTTTTGGGAACAATGGCTGTTGCAATATCTCCCTCTGTTGCAGCCCCGACAAAAGTGGTTTGGCACATCTCCAAGCTTGAAACCAGGCGATTTGGTACTGGTAACGGACGAGGCAACTAAACGTGGGCACTGGCCCAAGGCTATTGTAAAGGAAGTTATGCCGGACACTAATAAACTTGTCAGACGCGTGCGAGTAAAGGTTGCTGACGGTACAGAGTTTGTTCGCGACATCAGAAAGATCTGCCTGCTAGAGGGCAGTATGGACTTTTAAAATGACAATTTGTTTTCTAGGCTGGCTGGTTGGCACGATTGCACAACTGACATTGCTCATGCTGCTTAGGTTTCATATTTGAATTGTATTGCGTGTTTGTGTTTATTTTACTATTATTATTCTTGTGCTCCTCACTACCGCAGCTAGCGCGGCGTCGTCGATGCATTTGCATCCAGCAGTTCTGCCATAACTGTGTTATTGACTCCCATTAATAGTGTTGTTTCTATTTGCATCCTGCAGTTATTTACACTGTAGCAGTCTAGCTCTGTTTTTGGTCTGACTATTTCACACACCTGTCTCACTACTAATGCTTTTGCTATGTGCGATATTATTTTTCGTGTTTTGTCAATTCATTGCTTAATTATCACGACTCGACTTAACAGTCGCGTGTTTTTTCTGGTAGCCTACTTTTGCTCTGACGTTAATGTCACTTGCGCTGGTCATAGCATTGTGCAGTATTAGGTTGTATGTGTGCTTTTGTTTATGCCATATCCCCACTTCTGCCACTGGTACCATGTATGCTATCATTTGTTTTTCGTGTATCCGTTTATGCTGACTTCCAGTTGTCGGTAGACTTATGTTTTTGTGCTTAATTTTAGCAATCGCTAAGCATGTTGGTCAAAAGGGTTTTTTAACTCCTCTTGGGCGTGTCTTCGATGTCCTTCTGTAGGCTACTGTTATGCATGTTCTATTAAGTTTGTGTGTAATGCAAGCCAGCCTTTGTGTTGCAATTGTGATCCTTGCTAACCGCGAATATTTTTGATTCTGGTCGATATTTGCATAATTCATGTTCATTGTCGTTTATTTGGCCACCTTGTGGCAATTAGTTGGTTTGTATTTTGCTTCGTTGTAATCGTTTTACAGTGGTAAAACCCTCATTTGTTAAACTCTGGTTTTGGGGGTGGGTATGTTAGAAACGATTCCCCGCCCATTTAATATTATTGTTGTATCTCTGCTCCATTCTATTTTCATGCTTGAGTGACCCGGCCATGCATTAACAATTTTTGCTAGTTGATCTTTCTTTTTACGTTTTGGCATGGACTGGAGTGGTCATTGTTTTATAAATCTGGAGAACTGGAGATTTGGAGTGACTAGGGAATATGTAAGAATTCGGTAAGCAACTGTTTGTTTCGTTTTATTATTGTCGTTTTCAATACACCATTTCTTCTAATAAGTAAGGCCTGCACTTTATCCAGTCTAGGCAAAAAACGTTTTAGACAGCATGCTCCCCCGGAAATTTTTTGAAAAATTACACTCAAATAATGGATTATAGCGCTTTCTAGAAACACTTTTAGGGTAATATTTGTATGAAATTTATTAGCAGATAAACAGCTATTAACTTATTAAAGGTAGTTCTTACACACGAACGGGCAAACACTGCGGCTAAAATTAGAGAACACCAAAAACTCAGCTACACAAAAACTCACTAACTACACAAAAACCCAACAGAGTAAGCCTTTCTGAAATTGCTTTCACAAATTAGTTCAAAGAAACGTAAATCGCGTAAATTTTGCGCGATTTACGATTTGTAAAATTTATTGGTGTCTTTCTGTGTGTCTAAAACAAGTCCTGGGGGGTGTTAATAGCCAGATGTCTTGGAAAACGTTATAAATTTCTACAAATTTTATTATATTTTCAACAAAGGGCTCAAGTTCAGAATACAAACTTGGAAAATTTAGGGGGGGGGGCCATGGCCCCTTTCGCCCCCCCCTGGCTACGCCTATGCTGTGAATACCCAGGTCTGATGCTAATAGCGCAATGCAAGTTATCATAACAAGATTTATTAAACTATTATCGGTGTCAATTGTCATTTTACAATAAACACAGATTATTTACGATAAACAAAAGCCCTTCTATTGTCAGACGCAATAAAAGCCTTCGTATCCCCTTCTTTAGATATCCCTGGTGTTGTAGCTTGTAGGCCTATGTAATGGCACGGCTGTGAAGTTAGGTCACCAAAATGGTGTGGCAAAATTGCTTCGTGATGAATTTTCAGATATTGTGGTGTGGCATTGTGCAAACCATAGATTGGAACTGTAGGTTGGTGATGTTGTAAAATCAGTCAGTAATGTGAAACGATTTCGATCTTTCATGGACAAGCTCTCTAGCCTTTACCACGTTTCTCCTAAAAATAGCAGGGAATTGGGTGAATGTGCAGCGGTTGTTAAAGAGCAGTTGTTGAAAATCGGAAGGGTAGCCTACTGGACACACGTTGGGTAGCCTCGAGTTTCCGCACAGGTAATGCCGTCTGGAATTTCCCAGCACTTGTCGAAAATAATTTTTTTTGAAATACTAATCCTACTATGCAGTATGCACATATCAACTTTTTCCCAAAAATGATTCAATATTGGCAAAAATGGGCTGCCTAAGTTTTATAATTTTTTGCTACGCCTCTAAAGTGATGCCAGGAGCAGGAGAGCACATGTGAAACACGATTTTTTTATTGAGCATGCTTGTATTGTAGTTAACAATAACACAAACAATTAGGCTAACACTCAAAAATAAATTATGAAATGCTATATCTGGATTACATTCAGGCCTCGAAACAAATTTTTCCAGCGGCCAAACGTGTCCGACTGAAGCAAGCTGTTCGGCGGCCAAGCACATGGCGGCCATCGGAACTTAGACACGCATCAATGAATTATATTGTGATGTCCCTTGCATCCTGCTTATCGTCAGACATCAGCTGCTTAGTCAATTAATAATGTTAACAATTCAAGGATAGGCAGTGTGTATTGTGATTTATCGGGTGCTTTGATTGCTTTCTAATCCTTTGTGATTATAAGTGGCAAAGTACTTTATTCACAAGAAATCACAAGGCCGCTTGCGTAAACTTTTCTCGGAACTTCATGGCGGACAAATGCGGTCGACGGAAAGGCGAGACCCGGCGGACAAAATTTCGGATTTTGTATCTTACAGGGTTGTCACTTGTCAGACAGCTTTTGAGAAAAAGAGCCAAACAATGTCGAAAAAAGGGCCAAACTGAGTAAAAAAGAGCCAAATTGTTCAATAATGTTAATAACGTTGCTAATAAAACATAATAACGTTAACAACTTCAATAACATAACAACAACACAATCTACAAGAACAATTCCAAATCTTCCACTTCTACAGTGTTTCCACTCGAATCTTTGACATTGGCATAAACATTGTCAGCTAAACCATAGCAAACACTGTCTAAAAATTCGTAATAACACTTTTCAGTTAGGGTTGAATGGATAGTTGTAAAAGCTTGATATCCGGATAACGGATATATACGGACATTTGGCAATTTTATTACCCTGTTAACCGGATATTGGAAGGAACACTGAAAGCTACCCTGTCGCAGCATATCTAGTCTTTTAACCACTAAAATACACATGTTATCTTACGGAATGGCCCATTTCGGTGAGTCCGATCCCTTAACGGGGGATTTCTTCAAATTTTTTTTAAAATTATCGGGTACCGTAGCCTAATTATCATTGCTGTTTTAGGGTTAGGGGTTAAGGTTAGGGGTTAAAGGTTAGGAACTCACCGAATCGGACTCACCGAATAGTAGCAGACCCTTATCTTACAAGCAACTCAGTTACAAGTTAATGGTTCAACTCTGTTTCATTTTTACACTATAAAACGAAAACTATCGAATGCTTATTTTTTTTGTAACGCATTTCGAATAAAGCACAACGCATCAATAGTTGAATCGTTTCGACGAGACCGGAGTTTTGTAGCAAAAACCCGCATGCACTGAATGCTCTTTCTGCTTCTACAGAAGTGGGCTGAATGGTAAGCAGCGCTTCATAAACAATTTGAAGATTGGCCGGCCGTTTCGCTGTTGCTTCATAGACTTCACATTCTTTTCGGATTGTCCTTAACTGCTAAGTTCTATGGTATTGGATTTGGAAGGTGGAGTTGCAGTGGCAGCAACAGATGCTGACATGATGGCTTACTCTAGTTGTTCCTTCAAAGATGTAGGCCCTCTTTCTACCCTTGCAGAAGTAGTTGATACCAAGTTGCTTTCATCTTCTACTCTAGGTTCAGGATCTCTTGCAACCTCTCCAAGTAACCTTTGCAACAGGGTTGCTGCGAGAGCGTATACCTTGCTTCTTTTTCCGAATTCACCAAACATGTCAAGTTTATCATCCATCAAAAATCTGGGATCATGCAGGATTTCAAAATTGCAAAAGAGGCGTAAAACACTCAACACACAGTAATATTTTTACTTTTTTATTGCACGGTTAATCGACATAAAACTATCCGGATATCAGATACAGTAGGTGAAAATGCCTTGGTTAGCCGGTTAACCGATATCCGGATATTTCAACCCTATTTTCAGTCTCAATTTCCGAATGACATTTATTTAAATAGCTAGTTTGATAGTATGTGCCAACTGCTTCCAAAAAGAGCCAAATATTGAAAACAAAGGGCCAAGGGGCCAAACAAGTTTTTTGGGGCCGACTACCTCTAAAAAGGGCCAAATTTCACAAATTTGGCCGCAAAAGGGCCAATCTGGCAAGCCTGGGTTAAAACGCTTCACTTTCGAGGCCTAAGTCTTTGCTTTCCTATGCAAAAATGTGGACATTGTCATAAAAGGTAAAATGAGGTGAAGCATTTGAAATGTGAATTTATAGAAGAATGCTTAAAATTTCATGGTAGGTAATCACAAATGAAGATGTAACCAACTCTTTAAAATGCAAACCAATATGGAAATTCTTCAAACAATTAAAACAAGAAAATTGAAATATTTTGAATATATATGTAATTTGCAACAGCTCTATTTAAAAACAACTAGGCCTACTACAAGGAAAAATGGATGGAAAACGAAATAAGGGCAGACCACCAAGAACTTAGACTACTGGTAATGATATTAAAGACTGGTCAGGACTAGGATACAAAACTGCAATAGAAAAGTCTCACAACAGAGAAACTTGATGTTTCATTGCTCCCAACTGGCTAACCCTCAACGAGTGGAACTGAATGATGATGATGTTTCATGATCCAGAATAACTGCAAGTCCGGTCTGTCAGAGAAGAAAGGTTGGGGACCGCTGTTCTATTTGAGAAAAACATCAGATATATATAGGCTAATGGTAATGGACCTAATGGCGTTTTTTTGTTTTACATTTCACATAACAACAACTTCCCAGAGTGGGTCATTTCATTACATTTCAGACAAAATTAAGATTTTTTGGAACCATGCAATTTTTTTATTGGCTTATTTTATTCCTCTCATTATGCTGAGAAAAATGATACCAATTTTATGAAAATTGGGTCAGCGGTTTTTGAGATATCACGTCATTTATATGCTGTCACTAGGTATCCTCACGAACAGAAGAGCAACACGTTTATGACCATAACTCTAGACCCACTGGTCCAATCTTAAAAATTTTTGTGTCTAACCCCATGTTTTCACTGGTGGGCTTTCCAATAACATTGTGTAAAATGAGCTACAGGCAGTACGGTAGTTTTCATGATAGATTAGTTTTGACTACATTTTATCCGCGGCAGATATGACAATGATCTGTATTTTTTTTGAATTTTTTTTTATGAATTGAAAGTGGAAGGTTTGATGTGTGTTGTATATCATTTTCAACTAGTTATTCTTTAATTAAGAGCATTTTGTAACTCATTAGGCTCAAACCTGATCAGTATTGTATTCCAAGGTTGGCATTATTGTTTACAGATAAATACTGCTGTGTAACATTCACTTAGCCGAAATAGATTAATTTTGAGTAACTTAACTGCAATTGCACACTTGTAGTTAACATTCTTTAAATATATATATATACACAGAGCAACTTTAAACTTCTGAGCATAGAATATTCTGTATTCTAAGCATCGATTGTTTAACTGTTTTCAATTACATCATCATTTTTAAACTCGCTTATGGGCACAACCAATGCTGTCAAGCATACATATTACACCCAGGTTTAATAGGCTGAATCGAAAATGTGAGAAAATATGCATAACATGCATTTCAGCGCTTTGAACAGTTCCTTCAAACATATTAACAACATGCGTTGCAAATTCTAATACTTTTTATCCGCATTGTCAAAGAATCTCTAACTAGAACGTACAGGAGAGTTTCGGTTGTTGTTCATGAAAGTTCATTAGAGCTAGTTAATTTCTTTCGCAATGGAATCTGGGATCATATATGTAAGACGTACGTCGTATGTCCTGTTGATGTAGTTGGTGCATTTAATGTCATGAGTATGTATAGATGAAATGTCTATAAGACATTGTCTTCATGACGAGGCCAAATGAAAGATGGAGATGGTCCACGAGGATGCATAAAGTTAACAGTAATGTCATTATGTTCTCGATCAACATGGTCAATCATACCAAACCTTTTTTTTGCTTTTGAAAAGAACTGATGTGTTCCAGCAACTTGAACATCACCAGGAAGACGCTTGAAACTGACTGACCCGATTCCCTCAGTCAGAGCAAACAAAATGATACCCTCTGGTATCGGGGACTGTGCAACCCTTTGAAAATCTCTGAAGATACGTTCTTTGACAGTCCACTTCATCAGCTTTTATGAATGTAAATCTGATGCCCTTGAGCTTTGATGTTTTCCTTGCAATATTCGTATGCATCTGAAGCATTTAAAATTTGCTGGCCCCTTGGTCGACTTAAGCTTTCATTGGCCAACTTTCGCTTAACTGTTCCCCCAATACCATCGCAAGGTGACTTTTCTTGGCTTGTCGCAAAAAATGACCAGGCTGCTCAGAGACCAAAATTGTTGAAATGATAAGAAAGGTTAAAAAAATATTTGTAAATTTTATATTAAGCGCCACAGCCATCCGAAAAATATTCAATAATCATATATTCTATTTTTACTAAAAACTTGAAATACATGAATTTTTTGCTGCTGTAAAAGTCGAAGTTGATGTAGTAACTATCTAAAAATGGCATATAACCCACATGTAACCTTCCTTTTTCTAATAATGTTTTTTTTTTCAAAAAAAAACCTCAGATCATTGTTATTTTGGTCGCGGATTAAAGTCGAAGTTGCGGATTAAAAGTCGAAGTTGATGTAGTAACTATCTAAAAATGGCATATAACCCACATGTAACCTTCCTTTTTCTAATAATGTTTTTTTTTTTCAAAAAAAACCTCAGATCATTGTTATTTTGGTAGCGGATTAAAGGTAGTCAAAACTAGTCTATCATGAAAACTACTGACTGTAGCTCATTTTATACAATGTTATTGGAAAGCCCACCAGTGAAAACATGGGGTTAGACACATAAATTTTTAAGATTGGACCAGTGGGTCTGGAGTTATGGTCATAAACGTGTTATGATACTCTTATGTTCGTGAGGACACCTAGTAACAACATATAAATGACGTGATATCTCGAAAACCGCTGAACCAATTTTCATAAAATTGGTGTCATTTTTCTCAGCATAATGAGAAGAATACAATAAGCTAATAAAAAAATTGCATGGTTCCAATGCCCGATCGAATTATAATGAAATGACCCGAGTATGAAAGTTGATGTATTTTTCTTTGTTTAATTACGAAAAAAATATTGTTACTTCTGCGTGTCCATTTTTCCATAGACATTTAATTTTCCAAAATGGATAGATTGCCTATCTTTTCCCCTGTTAGTGCAAGAGTGCTAATCCCTAGTAGGCCTACCTCACCTTGCGTAAAAGTTTAACTGAGATTGGAACCACAGAACTTGAACCAATTATCAAACCTAAAGCCATTTACATAATAGCGGCCGACTACCTTGCTTAAGGCATTGTGTGTATGAATGACGCATTTCTAAGTTAGCTCTTATCATCTTATGTTTGCAGAAACTCCTGTCTACTTAGCTACTTAGGTGCTGTTGTATTTATGTTGATTTTTTCAAGGGAAAACTGAAAAATGTTAGCAAAAAAAAATCCTCAATGTTTTCAAGGAAAAAGTATAAGAAGTTTATGAGAACTCCGATAAGCGACTTCGGTGCTGCTACATTTCCTTTTTGATCTTTTTAAGGGACAAAATAGGTGGCATTCGCTGCACGTAAAGCCTTTTTATGAGAAAATTTTTATTTTTATGATTCTTTTATTGCGCATGTGCACAGTCTTGTTTGCAGCATGGACAACTTGACCACATTACTGTGTTGATAGCTTTACTTTGAAGTCTAGAAAAATCGGGTCTGCTACTATTCGGTGAGTCCGACTCGGTGAGTCCGATTCGGTGAGTCTGATTCGGTGAGTTCCTAACCTCTAACCCCTAACCCCAACCCCCTAACCCTAAAACGGCAATGATAATTAGGCTGCGGTACCCAATAATTTAAAAAAAAAATTAAAAAAATCCCCCGTTAAGGGATCGGACTCACCGAATCGGACTCACCGAAACGGGCCATTCCCAGAAAAATCAGTGTGCGGTTGTAATGAAATATCCACTACGAAAATATTCCCCCTGATTGATAGTGGGTGGATTTTCTTAAAAGATGTTGTCTTGGGGAGACTGTTATCGATTAGCCCTCAAATATGCCGTAGCATAGATTTCAAAGACAAATGCTAGAAGTTCAAGTTTTGCTAGAAAAATGTCTCCTAGGATAAAATTTTTCCAAAAAATATTTCCTCAGAACATATTCTTTCGAAAATATTACCCTGATAGTCATCATCATTCTTGGGGGGTATTCGCTGTGTGGATAAGTCATGATACCACACACACCTTTTTTTTAGACTTGAAAAGAAATTTGTCTACGCTGGCTGCAAAGTCACCAACGAGATTGTGCACATGACTAAATGACTATATAATTATACATTTGCACAATAAAAAGTTAAAAACGCCATAACAATAAACATTTTTGCATGCAATACTTATGTCGCTGTAAGTATAGCCACCTCTTTGTTTAAAAGCTTACATCATTATAAGTTGGAAAAGGCAAGTTGAGGAGGAAAGCAGCAAGGTGGGCTTGACAAGAGAGAGAATGCGTTTAACAGATTGATGTGGAGGCAGGGTATGAAGGCGATTGGAGGTGACTCCGGCCACCCTCGGCGACGGAATATCACCGGATTAAAACTGTACTACTACTACATTATATTTTTCAGTTATCAATCGTACTTACTAGTTCAGAGAAAACTGAGCCATTCCCCCAAACTAGGCTACTTGTCAGTTCTCAAGTTGTAACACAGTTGAAAAGCTTGAACATGAACAACTGATCTTTATTATTATTGTAGATCTTTATTATTGAATATGGGCATTCTTGTCTAATACAAATAAATAGAAATTAATACAAATAACGAAAGCATCGAAAACAATTTTGTATCAAAAAATGTAGAGTGAGATCAAATGATTTTGGTTTGTTTGTTGAATAAATTGTTTGCCAAACATGAAATAATCTTTGAATGAGCTGCTTTAAATGTACCGTTAGACCGGTACATCAAGTTTGCTAAATAACATTTTTTTGGCACTGACGTTGTGATATATGGTAACTATAGCCATTGTGTATTGTTATATTTTCAATATATTTCTTGTCCTGGGCATGACGTTAAAAACTGCAACCGGTGGGAAAGGCTCCAGTGTGGGAACTCCGGAGTTATGGGGAATATGGAGTTACCCCTTAGTTTTCCATTACTCCCAGGTCTGCTCTGGCCCGTAGCAGTAGCACCTGTCAGGGCCCCAGCTATGGGTCAAATAACACCACTCCGGCTTGTCACCTTATTCAAACCTGGATGTGTGGCAGACTGTGCGGAAGAAGCTCATCACTGGACATAGCTCAACGGACAGGAAGGCACCATCCAGTATCACAGTTGCAGGACGTGCCCAAGAGCATGACGTGACACGTAGACGTTATGGTCATCCTGCTGCATCTCATGCTTCACCCAATCGTCTTGACCATGTCTTGCCATTGGACCCTGAAACCTGAGACAAGAGAGTGAGGTTGGAGTCCCGCGCAGCCCTTCCTCACTTTAAACAAAATCACGCGCAAGTCATGATCCTGGCCATCTTCGGAAACGAAGGGCGAACATCATCATCATTTTCAATAGCAGTTTTCATCCTTAAAACAACATGTATTTTTGTAATGTTTTTTATCATTGATTAATGTTCTAAGAAATATTTCATTCTCATGTTTTATAGGCATTAGTCAAGCACTCACATTTCTAAAATGAATAAAGAAAAATTAGCAAAGCTTCAAGAGCATGTTCGAATTGGAGGAAAGGTATGTTTTCCAAGTGTCGTTATTTATTTTATTTTTGTTTGCATCAGACTCAAGATGGTCTATAATATAGATCAAGAAATGAGGTATCTTCTGACAGGTGTCAAACCCACAACAATGCTTGATATGAACGACTTGGTTACATGTCTTGTAATGCAAAGAAATGTATTTTCACACGAGTCAGTTCAATCATATACAGCTAAAAATCGATTTTGATCAGCTAGCAGCTAGATCATCTTCAGTTAAGCTGAAAGCAAACAGCACAAAAATCAAATAATGAAAGTGCGAAGGAATGAAAAAACGTTTTACTCTAGCAACGTCAAAGAATTGATGGAAAAACTAACCTGTTAGTTAGCTTAAAAACTAAATATGCATAACAATTTTTATGTAAAGCATTGATGTATAATTAGGTGTGCAGCAGCAATAATTACAAGCGGCAATAGCCAGTGAAAACAAACAACAGAAAAAACATGTTTTAATGTGTCTGAGTGTATCACATTGTGGTTCCACCATGGGTTCCACGTCTTTTAGGTGCAGACAGTTACAGGTAGGTTCCTGCCACATAGGAGCGTGCAGCCGTGCACTGTGGCGTGTTGTGACACTCGGTCATTTAGGTGCTATTCAGTGAGTCAAATTTCACTCATAATCATTAATGATTAAGCTAATGACATTGCCCTTTCGTGCTTTTCATATTTACACATCTAATAATTCAATGCGTAAATACAGTGATTTACGCAAAGAGCGTGAGAGTTTATATTTATGCATCAGATGGGTCTGCTACTATTCGGTGAGTCCGATTCGGTGAGTCTGATTCGGTGAGTTCCTAACCTCTAACCCCTAACCGTAAAACGGCAATGATAATTAGGCTACGGTACACAATAATTTAAAAAAAAAATTGAAAAAATCCCCCGTTAAGGGATCGGACTCACCGAAACGGGCCATTCCGGCATCAGATAGCCTCGGCTATCTTAAACTTTGGTCAGACTATAAAGTAACATTAGGCTACTTTTGATCAAAAGTGTCAAGTTTTATCAAATGCTCCCTCCTCCAGCAACAGAATCCTATGTACGCCACTGAATGTACTCTCTATATGCGTGGTTTGCTGAGTTGAGTAAGCCAATTTTGTCGTCTGCGCAAATGGGCAATTTTTAAATTCGTTTTTGATTTGAAAAGCATTTCAATGTCCCCCCCCTTCCCTTGAGAAAATCCTGCGTATGCCACTTGCTCCAGTATTACCACCATTCATCAAGCACCCAATGGAATAGACTTTACTTAGAATAGCAACTAAATGACTGGGCGCCACAGTGTACCGCATCTAAATATCCTGATGCCCCAGTAAGTGCACCTTTTTGATATGCACCTAATGGTTAACGTGCTCTGCACATTATGGTCCACTTCACTGGGTGGAACTAAACAATTGTATACTGTACTAGAAAATGTTTTCACAATTTTGTGCAACTTAGGGCTCTGCAAGAAGAAAACGAAAAGTTGTTCACAGGACTGCAACCACTGATGATAAGAAGTTGCAAGGAACTTTAAAAAAATTATCAGTGAATAACATCTCTGGCATTGAGGAGGTTAGTTGTACTTTTTTTCTTTTGGCAGTCTGAGGACTCATTTCCGGATATTTGAAGCTTAGCGTAAATTTAAGCGTTTTCTCATTAAGCATGTTAATTTAGCCCAACCATTTATAAAATCCTTCCAACTTTTGTCTATTTTTAAATGAAGATAAAAGAGATGTAAAATTTAATTTTTACCTTGTGAATGAAACTGGGATGGAAACGGTGAGTTGACGTAGAATGCAAGTCGTTTACTTCCCAATCACGTAAGTTTAGTTCGACTCCGGTTTTTGGTTGTTGAAAAACACAGTTCACTTTTACCTATTGTGTAATAAATTGGGTGGGCATAGTTACTGAAGGAAAGGCAGTCGAGAGAAAAGAGCTGGTCATCCTGCTCTTGTTAATGCTAAAATCTTTTTCCCGGCGTTTACATTCAACTTCAAGTGTGGGTTATCTTCATCTTGACGATGCAAAAAATGTATAATAAGGTTTTACAAGTTGAAGGTAAAATTACTTTTGTGCTTTTTATATCATTCAGGTAAATATGATTAAAGATGATGGAGACGTTATTCATTTCAATAATCCTAAAGTGCAAGCTGCTCCTTCATCAAATACCTTTGCAGTCACTGGGCATGCAGAGAATAAACGTATGTAACATAAACCTAACAAGAATACAAACTTGTTGCAATTTCCCAGGTTGAATGATCTTTTGCAGATGAATTATGTGATCTAACCACTAAGCTTTTCATACTTTTTGACCTGATTATGCAATTACCTGTTCTAAACAAATTATTATTGACAAATGTTTGGATATTATATTCTTCGTGCAATGAAACAAATTAACTTCTGCATGCAGATAATCGGATATATCTGCATGTTAATAAAATATCCTCAAATTTTTATCTTTAATCTTACTTTATTGCTTCCAGACTTAACCGAGCTTTTGCCGGGTATCCTTAATCAACTGGTAAGTGCGTTTTCTGAACACAGAAATCTAGTTTTTATAGCTTGTTGAAATTACCCAGTGTCTATTCTTAGTTCCAATACCCTTTGTTGGTCTATTGCAAAGCATCCTTGTGGTTTTTGTGTATAGTGGAATTAGAAGCTAATTTTGCTCCGGACCACTGTTTGATAACATTTAGTTTGCAGTTTAAGTACGAATGACACTGGTGAAAGTAGAATATTTCGGTCGCCGAGACCACTCGGCATGCGACAACTCAGCAAATGAGATTTACTTGCTCATTTCGGACATGCTTGGTCATCGCTTGCTATATTAAATTTGCTGACTTGTGACATGCCAAGTTTTGGCTTGTTCAATTTCACTATTTTCCAACTTCAGCCGCTTGCTAAAATGTTGTTAGCTCAATTGCCATTTGCTTAGTCCACAACTGCTGACTTGCACGAGACTCAGAATTTTTTGCCGACGATTCAATGACAATCGACAAGTCTATTGTTTTGTTTAGCTCTCTCAGTATTTTGTTTTAAAAACTATAATACTTTTTATTTGATCAAACGTTTTGTGATGCACACACTTAATTTTGACTTTGTTAAATTATACTTAAGTTTGTATTATGGTCCATGATATTGGAATTTTGGAAGTTAATCCGTTGACCCCAACACTGTTGACCCTAATTATCGTATTAGTAAACGCGGGTCAGTCTTATATGTAGCAGCGGTATTAAACAATCATGGTTGAAGGCCGATCTAATAAAAACTAAAACTTTTGATTCTATCGATAACACTCGTTTTTAGGGTTCTGAAAACATCAACAACTTAAAGAAGCTTGCCACGAGGTCTATGGGAATCCCCTCCACACAAGATATCCAACAGATTCCTGAAGAACCCGAAAGTGGCGACGATGATGTCCCAGGTGGGCGCTGGATTGCATTGGGTGACTTGCAAGCTATGTCGTGAGGGGCAATAATTTTAGTTTCCGTAGCAGCGGTGCACTCTTTTTAGCTGACGACCCAACGAAAAAGGGCTATAGTATACAACCTGCAAAAAAGTTGATCCAATGCGTGTCATTTCATTGCCGGCTAGCTGGGGAAGTTTCCAACGGGGTTGCCAACGTCGCTTGGCAACTGTTACTGACTGGGAGAACACTGTTTTGCGGTCATCGTCCTGTAGCATAGAAGGATGAACAAAATTTTTTAGTAATATTTATATGTTTTTTTTTTAAATATTATCTGGTAAGTAAAACTATGTTTGAAATCGCCTAAATTGTGTCGACGTACTAGAAATTGAAAACAAACTGCTAAGCTACACTTTTGGATATGGACAGCTTTGTCTGACGCAAATAAATAATAATAAGCAATTCAAAACATTGTTGAATATAGGTGAACAAACACGCTGAAAATGTAAGTTTAATTGGTACATGTTTCTCTTTATCATCGTGAGCTGTCAGAATGAGACAAACGATTCAAGTCAAGACAGGTGCATTCAATTATATTTTTCTTACAGATTTAACGGATAACTTCGATGAAGCATCTAAAGCCGAAGAAATTTGAATGGAAATTATGTGTTGTATAATCACATCTTCTCCCAGTCACCTTCAGTTTCACTATGGACACATCGCTTCACCTTGCTTTTCAAATGTTTTGTACTCGACTAGTTTGATTGATATTTTAAACTGTAGGCTACAATGTTACTGAATGCCTTGTCCATGTAAATGTTTTTGGTCGAAATTTTGACAATAATTTAAATCATGAACTAAAAATTTGACTCGTTTGCAGCTATTAAAAGGCCGGTTCTTCAATCTTTTGTCTGCGTGTGATTTCACCAACTTCTGTGATCAGTTGAATACTAACCAGTAACACTTAACCGGTCGATGATAATAATCTGATGAAATAATTCCCAAACTTTTTCTATTCGTGTACCATTCGAAACTTTCGTTTAGTGTTTGCGTACCGTACCACGTTCATTCAAACAATCTAAAAAAAAATACAATCAAGACAAGAACGTTTAGAGAACATTAAACGAAGATCAGCAGAGGGCTGAAAAGACAAATTAGAAACTAAATAACGACAAAGCACATCAAATATTTATAATCAATTGGATGCAATTTTTTCTCCACCAGTTGCTTAGTGCAAGGAGTAAGGTTTGGTTTTGAATCTTTATCCTCGGACTGACAAAGCCTTGATAGGTTACTCCTGGTAGTTTCGCATACGGTACTTGTAGAGGCTCTTGACGCAGGGCCAGCTACCGAGATTGACAGAGTGCAGTTTCCGCTTATTGTTGAAGTCTTGTTGCCGGGGAATTATTCCATCCATTAGGGGCAGTCCTCAGAATGCATTGCACAAGCGCACATCCCGAGAGTCGAACCAGCGCCGCTTGATCTTGAAGCATTATTCGCTCACGAAGTCACGCGCTAACCAACTGAGCTATCGGGGCAGACGTTAAAGCGCATTTAAAAATAGCACCGAATAACTTCGTTAATAGCGCATTTGAAAATCTCAGGTGCAACAAGATGGTTCCAGCTTT
This sequence comes from Aplidium turbinatum, assembly GCF_918807975.1. Taxonomy (NCBI): domain Eukaryota; kingdom Metazoa; phylum Chordata; class Ascidiacea; order Aplousobranchia; family Polyclinidae; genus Aplidium; species Aplidium turbinatum. The sequence continues at coordinate 41,723,463 of NC_137472.1, read as the reverse complement.
TGGATTTATAGTTATCGAAACCAAGAACCCTTGTTGCATCATAAACATCAGAGAATTCCCTCCCAGTATAAAAGTAATTATGACACGATAATACATTGCGTAGTCAAAAAGCTTTTGCAAATTCTATTATTTTATCTGAACGTCTCTCAAATTATGTGACTTACTGGCGTACCACAGTTCAAACCACTGATCTGCATGAACGGTCTTTATGTGTTTCGTCTAGAGTCTCTAGACTCTTCTCAAAAATGGTGAACATGCGACGCACCAATAATAGACTCAACGTTATATTCATTGGATGAATAATGTGCTTCTTTGGGCTCTTCTGGCGTGAGTTGATTGTAAGCTAGGCAAAATGGAATCTAAGATTTTCAGGTCTTTTGTTTGTAGCTGGGAAAAAACGCATCGCTTTTTCATTATTCTTTGCTGTGGAATGATTTTCACTTACAGAAAGGAAGCAAACTTCTCAGAAAGAATCCTGGCCTTGTACTCTTTAATGAGTTTAACAATTACTTGGTCTTCTTCCATATAACCGCCAGGGCTCGGCAGATAAAGTCTTCAAACGAGTTTTTTTAGAGGATACAATTTTTGAGTTTTGTGTCTGAATTAATATCAGGTAGGTAGCTGGGAGACTAAACATTTGAAAGATTGAATCAGTTCTACATTTCCCATTTTTTGTACATGTTTTTCCGACCTTTCTTGTAGATCCCTATTCTGTACTGATGTCTTCTGTGCCTAAGTCTTCAGCTTCTTTAAGGTAAACGTTACCACTTTTTCAGTCAGACGAAAGTCAGCATTCTCTTTGTAAAGATATTCGACTGTCATTTCAACAGCACTAAGAACTTTGCAAAGTTCTTTGATTTTTCACAATCGTCTTTGGAAAACTCAAAACGTCGCCCAAGCCTTATTATCGACACCATTAGGTATTTCTTTTCGTAGCTTGTAGAAACACCAAAGCATCTAGATTCTATTTCTCGAGTCTTGCAATCACGAAAGTTAGGTTTCTCTTTTTCAAAAGAGGCAATATTCAGAAAGTGTAAATTGTCATTGCGCGTCGCGGATTTTTTTTTACTACTTGTAGCCTTTTTAGAGGTTTATGCCGCAAATGCGCCCCGTTAGCTCAGTGGTTACGCGCCGGCTCAAGATCACGCGGCACTGGTTCGACTCTCGGGGTGTGCGCTTGAGCAACGCATTCAGGACTGCTCTCCGTTCAGCGGCACCTAAGGAATGGAACAATTCCCCGGCAACAAGACTTCAACAATCGGAAAAATTCGCTCTGTCAATCTCGGTAACCGGCCCTGTATCAAGACTCAAGAGCCTCTGCAAGTATGCGAAACTACCAGGAATAACCTATCAAGGATTTGTCAGTCCGAGGATAAAGATTCAAAAACCAAACCAAACATGGAAATGATTATTGTAAAATCAAACAACATAGCAACAAAATGTTGCGCTTTTGCGAAGATACCAAAAGCAAACACGTTGCTTCAGTCATGATCATCTGTCAGTCATGCAACTTTTTGAAACAGTCTCCAGTACAGGTGAACTTTCACATTGGAACACGATCGTTCTGTGATGCAATTTAGTGCTGCATAGCACATAGTCATTGTAGCAACACCAAAAAATTGCAATAAAATTAGGTTTGTGTTGAGCTACCACGTAGGTTTCTTTGCTTTTAAACTATTGTAGGCTATTGCCTACGATCAGATTGGTATGCAGTCAATATTTACGACTTAGGCTAATTTACAACATCCAGCTAACACAACTTCTTTTGAGATGCTAAAAGTTCAGTTTTATTTCACAAAACATAAAACAGTAAAGCATCATAAACTACCAAGGCATCCAGCTGCCAGATAAAAGTCACAAAAGAATGACTTTTTTCTCACTGCCTGGTTTTCTCGCACAGCCTATACAAACAGTCGGACTTGGTAGGCTATAGCTGCTACATGATATCATCCCAAGAATGACGTTGGACTGCATTGCATAACTTTGTTTATCATCCCAGGGATGACGTTCGACCGCAAAGGGTTAAAACAGGGGATTCAGTAGCGAAACATAGACAATAAACCCGGGTTGGAAACACAAACGATAACCTTAGCATCTCATTTCCAAAACTTAACAACTGATTATGGGACTACATTATCACCAATATCGAATCTAGAATAAAAGAAACGGAGCAAAATTACAGTAGACTTATTTTATTTTCGTATATTGTTAACTGCTATTACGAGACTACCAATATTTACTTTCAGTGCGTAGTAAGATCCTTTCTACTTCAACAATACTTTCCTGCGGTCTGTTGAAAATCGAAGGCGGTTAAATGGTTGCTACCATAGGAAAGTTTAACGACCACAGCAACACAAGCTGCATTTTTAAGCGCAACTGCTTTAAGGCGTATAAAAACGTCCTTGTGGCATTTCGACAAAAATGCCTCATTCCACTGATCTCAGCACGTGACGTGCGTGCGATCCGGAAAGATCAGAGAATTTTGTCACCGCGCAACTTCTGAAGTGGCGACAATGAATTCTACTTGACACTGATGTTGACAATGGCAACGTCATCATGAGGTTTATCGGTCTTTGGATTGACTTTGACATTGGCAATTGTATGGACAACTTCCATCCCTTTTGTTACTCGGCCAAATATTGTATGTTTGTTGTCTAGCCATGGCGTGGGAACCACTGTGATAAAAAATTGTGATCCGTTTGTATTTGGGCCTGCATTGGCCATGCTGAGAGTGTACGGCCTGTCGTGGCGAAGGGAGGGATGGAATTCATCCTCGAACTCTCCGCCCCATATGCTTTTCCCGCCGGTCCCTGTTCCGAGGGGGTCACCAGTCTGAACCATAAACCCCTACAATAAAGGTAACAATGAAAAAAATTGGGATCGAATTACAGAGTCATGATGTGATCTGCATAAAATTTTGCAAATCTGCACATTGATCTGCAAAAAACATTGCAAATATCTATCTTGTGAAGCATCAAGCACGCATGTTCAAAAAATACAATGCGAAACAAAACATTTCCATTACTATGAGATGACACATACCGATAATAGGTTGTATAAATTTAGCAGCAGTAGCATATTTGAACTCAGAGAGGAAACTAGTCACTTCACTAACCACATTCTCTTGGTGACAATATGTTTGTTACGTTTTAACTTACTGTAAACCGAGACAAGCAATATCAACAAGAGAAAACAAAGGCTGGTAGCAATGCATGTTAAAAAAATCTTACTTTTATTATTCGATGGAAGATATGTCCATTGTAGTAGCCATTTCTCGAATGAACGCAAAAGTTTTCAGTCGATTTAGGACACTCTTTACCAAATAACTTCACGGTAACGTCACCCATGGTTGTGTGTATGGTTGCACTGTCGTAAATCTGCACAATAGAGCTTCTATAGAATTGCAATATGATGTCAGTTGATCAGCCATACACATTTGTTAGCGAGCGACTCCCTGCCCACCTTAGCTCATTTCGGTCAATCACTCGCCTAACTCCCTCAATAGCACTCACTAGCCCAATAGTTAGTCAGTTGACAAATTGTTACGCTGTATCTCTAATAACTGAAAGTAGGGCAAGTGGCAGATTTAGCCAAGTGGGTCTAGTCTCATTTCTAGGCTATTAAACGCGGTTCACACACTTAATGCGGCAAACGACAACCGTTGACCAGTTCACAGTAGATTTTACTTGTGAGTCTGATGCAGCTACCGGAAGATGATTTCGTCTCAATCGGCATTCGGTAGAGTTGCAATCAAGAAAAATAAAGGTGTGTGTTGTAGTTTTTGCTGGGTTGTTGGCCTAACCAGTGGCGTAGTCGGAGGGGAGCAAATTGCTTACCCTCAAAATATTTCAAATAAAACTTCACACTCTGTTACAGCATCATGCAGGGATTCTGGCATCATGTGACAAAGTTTTACTAATGATTTAGGGTGAAAGTACTCTCAGAATGTGCAATTTTTAAGTTTTCTTTTGTGGGGGAAGGCCTTCCAGACCCCTCTCTGGGTACTTCCTTTTCGCCGCCTTGATGCCAAACTTACTGACATGTGCAAAGATACTTATTTGTCCCACCCCCCGCAAAGTTGTGCTGGCTACGCTCCAGAGCCTACCTCAGGTGTTTTCTTGTTTGCTGGGCTAACCTACAGACTCGTGGTAACTTTCGAGTAAAAATAGTAAAGTTTTTAAGTGTTGGTAAGCATATGTGTATGTTCCAGTTATCTGACAGTCAGTACAAGTACAGCATTGTAGTATCTCAATTGATCTTTTTAATTGAAGTAAATTTGTCAGATAGTTCAAGGTCAAAACATAGACAATGATTTGAAATTTTTCTGGCAGGCTATATTGTTTTATTAGTATAAAACGATTGCTGGCAGTGGTGTAATATTCAAGGTCATGCTGAACAAAAAACATGTTATTCATTGCAACAATAAACTTATGATAAATTTGTCTGCATACTAGGCTAGCATACTCTGTAGCAGAGCATCGAGCAGATTCCCTTATTTTTGTTAAACTGTGAGCGTGAGGCCACCTTAAATATTCCGTGATACCGATATGGTGATAAAAGATTATACCTTTTTGATTTGCTAGTGATATAACGTGGAAACAACAAGTGAAGGATGAATTTAAAAAAGTCGGACTGAAGGAGGAAGATGCAGGGGACAGGGTGAAATGGAGAAAAGGGATTAAAACAATTACTGCGCGGAAACAATCGGCCACCCCCACTAGTGGGGAACACACCGACGATGGATTATGATGATGATAAATAGCCAAAATGAAAACCCTTTTTCTCTCAAGTTAGAAATTTGACATTATTCAGACAGTTCAAACCATGTGTAAAACGTAGTTTTTGCATGTATTTTGGTTTTTTAAATCTGTTTGGTATAAACTTGGTGCGAAGTTTTTGTGTTTATTGTATTTTGTATAATTTGGTTTTTCATCAATAAAACCAATAAACTAAACTGGTGTAATATTTTTAGGTTTGATATATTTTTCAATGCTATTTTGGATATATTGCCCTTCAGAATCTGGCGACCCTGGCCTGACGGCAGCCGCATAAACTGTGAACCGCGCTTACCCAACTATTTTTCACCATTTTGGTTCATAGAGAATTGAAATCATCCTGCTCTTAATCTATATTAATTGCATTTACCCGTTTCTCTGTTTGCATTTGTGTGGCAGCCATCACTTCGTCCTTGGATGGTCGTTCGTTAAAAACGTCACGATCAGTGCTTGAACTCTGAGATTCGTCGGGAGATCGCTTTGTAAACTTTAAAAATATAATATTATTCATTGTCTGAAGACATTGAAGCAATTCAAAAAGCCTGAGTTTCCTACTTAAGCAGTGTTAAACTTGGTTTCATGTTTATGTGATTACTGGACTATTCTTCGCTGGATACACGTTTGTTTTGGAATTTGTAATTTTTTTCTGGTTTATTTCCGCATGTTCATCAAAACGTCTTTTATATTTTGTCGTCAGAACATGCCGTAACTTTAATTTTTTTGTTACGATGTAGCCCTCAAATATGTGCGTTTCTTTACGTGCAATAGTAGCTTATAAAAAAGTACAAATTTCAATGGTAAGCATTAAGCAAGTAACAATGCTACTCACGATATAAAATCGATTCTTTTTATAACCGGTGCAAAACATAGTTGGATCATAAGTGACTTCCTGCAAGGCAGGGTTTTCTGACGCTTTCATGTCAACAGTCAAGGCCGCTTTTGTGTTGTTGGTTGTGCTTTGGATCATGGCAAGATGAAGAAAGCGAACGTTTTCCGGCTTTCCTATTATTCTACAGCATCTAAAAACACAAGGAAACATGTTATTTCATTATTTGGCCAGAAGACATCTCAGTAATGGTAAGTCAGAAAACACATAAGAGCAAAAATTGAAATAAATTTTCAAAGGGTGTTTGAGTTAGTTAACTTTACTGCAATTTTACTGGATTTGTAACTAAAGGAAATATCATGAAATTTTTAAACAATTCTAGCCCCTCGTGCAAATGATTGAATTCATCTTTACCAGAGGAGATATTAAAAGTGGAGCGACGATTTGTCCAGCTATATTTCAAGAAAGATTTAAAAATTGAAATGTGCCACAAATTTTACAATCAAAATCAATCCAATTAAAATCTATCAACAATGCCTATACAGATAATCAACTTTTTATAACTTCATACGCAAAATTGTTCGGAATCCTACCTGTTTGTATGGAGATTGACGACTTTAATACCAAGCATTGTGGAATAAAGCAAAAAATGACCAGATTCATCAAAAATGCAATTATTCAAACCAAAACATTGCGGAGATTTTTCTAGCTCCCTCTCAACTGCAATTCTTCTTCCAAATTCCATGTTGGCCAATTGAGCTTTCGTTTGTTGGAGTTCAACGAACGTCTAAAAATAAAGAGTACGTAAAATAATACGACTAGCTATGGCTAGTGTACTGAAGCTTCCAGCAAACACGTGGCAGAAAATCGAGTCAAAAGAACACCAACCAACAAAACAGTTTGTCTTGTACATGATTGCATTAAAAAGTATGCTGAAAATATTAGAAGTAGGCTATCTTGCGACTGGAGAAATCATCTAAACCAAGACAAACTGATAAAAGATGTGTTAGTAGTCAATGAACAATGGAACATACCTCCAGTGATTCATCAAACACTCGCGATTTCTTTCCAGTAAGAAAGTGAAAGACCCTGACTCGGCGATCAGGAGCAGTGCAGGCAAAAAGTGCCCCATTGGGTGACATGGACATGGCCAATGCGTGAGTCTTACATTTGGCTAACTCGTACAAATCGGTGTCGCTTTTTAACTTGAAATTTACAGTTGATTCAGGAAATCGGAAATCTCCTTCTTGACCTGATGACAAAAGATTTCACGTTAATTACAAAACATAAAACCCTGTCGGTCTGACACAAACTCCTTTTCACTTACTGCTCCAATATTCCAAGATGCCAGCCTTGTCTGCACTTATAGCAACTTTGTGCACTGGATTGTAGCAAATACATGTGATGCTTTTGCTGTGCCGGTCATTCAATACGTGCAAAGGTTCGCCACTGCCCCTGAAGTGTATTAAAAATTAGTTTAATTAAAAAAGTTTAAAGTTGAAAAAAAATTCATATGATACATATTTTTCTTTTTCGTTTATTGTTACCGTATTTTATGATTTAATGTATAACAATAAACATATAAAATATAACAAGTATTTAATATTATAATCATGTAGGCCTATTTTATCTTTTAATGCACATTTTTTGCATGTTAACTTTTGCTTTTCATACAATCATACAGTACCGTATATGATATGTGGCAATTGGATGTATGAGTGTTTGTAATAATGTTAGTTTTGTATTTTTACCAACTGACTTCTGTTTCTACATGTCACAAGTACTGTATCTCTCTTGACGTTGCCCAGATAGCAAAAACGAGAGACATTTTGAACAACATTCCGTCTATATGCAAGCTGAAACAGATTTTTTCACTAAATTGATCTTCGCTTTAGTTTTATGAGCGGACTTCAACAATGCAAAGCAATACTACTTTGCATTGTTAACTAACCTTCCGTCATAAACATAGATAACTGGCTTTTCCCTCATTGCAACAGCAACTGCACTGATTCGACTTCCGCCAGAGTAAACCCACTCGCTGACAGCAGGTACATACCTGAACATGAAAGTAAGAAATATGACATTAGTACAATGATTTTGACTCTTTGCTCAGATAAATAATTTGCAAAAAAGCAAGAAAAACACTTTTCGAAAGTAACCTTTTCTATAGCAGTGCAATAGAAGAAAAACCTGCATTACCCATAGTCTGTACTGATAAACATTATTATGCAACATTTTTTAAATTGAATTTAAGTCGACAAAATGTTTCAAGCCTTTTTGTGTAGTTTGTTAATATTTTTATTCAACCCATGTCTTAAAAGTTACTTAGCTATAAAAATCCAGGTTTCCAGCAGATTCCATTCTTTTGGAAAAAGTTGAAAACAATGAAGGGTCAGATATATCTTTGGTAAATACTTTTCCACATGTGATGGACTGATGATGGTAACAGGCTTAAATTTCCCACAGCAAATGTTTCATACTTGTGTTGAGCAATACTGTGTGCGGTATGTACTGTATTTGTATCAAACAAGATAATTATCATGTGAAAGTCTACCATGGAGGGTGCTTACTATTTACAAATTCAAAATTTTGATCTAGTGATTAGAATAGATTTTACTTGAGTAATCTTTTAAATGACCCACTATAAACATAATCATAAATTTCACTAGACAAAAAGGTGAAAAGGCTGTGGAAGTACATTTTTACACCATTATACCACCTATAACGATAGGAATAATTGAGCTTTAAAAATTAATCAGACTTTTGAGATTTTTTTTTGTCTATGGTGCATTTGAAAAGATATGTAATGTTATTTTATTTAAAAAGGCGTATGAACACAAAATTGTTAAGCCAAAAACTAACAAAATTGTCAGTGTTTTAAATTTTAGTCAAAAACACCTCAATTACCTCATCACAGCATAGTTGATAGTTTAGTAGTTGAAAACACTATTACTGTGTAAAAAGTGTTGCTTAATATTGACACTAACTAACATAGTGAACTTCAAAACGATAATGTCTTACCCGAGTTTTAGCATATTGATCATGTCGAAGTTGACGACATCAAATACTTTCATCGCTTTATCTTCTGAAACAGTGCACATCAATTCCCCACTGTAGCTCACACACATGCAGGTAATTGCACCAAGATGGGCCCTGAAAAAATTAGTGAATACTTAAATTTACAGCAAATTTCTAAAAATGATATAAAGAATATGGGTCTGCTACTATTCGGTGAGTCCGATTCGGTGAGAGCCTTTTCGGTGAGAGCCCTATTCGGTGATTTTTTTGATTTTTCTTTTGAAAATTATCGGGTACCGTAGCCTAATTATCATTGCCGCTTTTACATCATTTTAACGTCGCTAAACGTTGAAATAAGACCCTAACCCATAACCTTAACCTCTAACCCTAACCTCTAACCCTACCCCTTAACCCTATAACGGCAATGATAATTAGGCTACGGTATCCAATAATTTAAAAAAAAATCACCAAATAGGGCTCTCACCGAATCGGACTCACCGAAACGGGCCATTCGGAAAGAATATGCTCAGAAGTCTGTCATCATTTTGAAACATCAGCATCAACCGATTGCCTAAGTGATTATTCCACTTCCAGTGCTCTCTAGTCTCTATCCTTGGCATATTTAAATTTAGATCATCATTAGCCCATGTGCCACCTCCGTGCCAAAGGTTGGCACCTATTTGCTTCCACATGTCCCATTCTTCTGCTACTATTTTTTCTTCTCCAGTACTTGACGTTAGCTCACTGTTTTACATAATTTTCCCAATCCTGCCTCCTTCTTCCCTACACCTCTTCCATTCCACCATACCTTCACTTCAATCATCAAGTGATGTAGCTGTCCTGCCAATCTTTTCAGAATATATCCCGTGAATTTCATCTTTTGTTTTGCTACATCGTTTGCCCATCCATCTTGCACTGCAATTCTTTTTCTAATTGCTTCAATTGTAATGTGTTGTTTATATGATAATTATAGTAGGTTATTCTTCTGTAGATCTGGTTGAAAATATTAATTTTTTTGTAGACTTCTTTGCTGCAAGTCCAACTTTCACATCCATATGACATACGGTAACTGGTTTGATATTTTACAAGACAATAGTCTCAGTTTAATTTAAGTTTTGAGTTCTTTTTTTCTTGAGACACCTTCACTGTCTCTTGCCATGTCTTTTTTGGCTTCATTTTATTCCACTACTACCATATTTCAAACTAGTCTTGTTAAATTCTTTTTGTTCATGTGTTCAAGATGTCTCAATCATCTTAGAAGTAACTCTTTAACATCATCAACATCCTAACTCTTTAATATCACCAACATCAACATCCACTCATCTCTAAATATCATTTCTAACTTTAACTTTTTCACGGCATGGGATTTTTGACATAACGACCGATAATGTTGGCCATTAGTAAAATCTACTAAGATCAGACAGGAAGTTGGCCATTCCGCACAAGTTGACACCTTATACGACAAACTATCTTCTTCCATTACCAAGATATCGCATAGTTCTTGCAAATATTCCCACACTTCAATTTTTCAAACTTTGGAGGGCTGCGCAGTGTGGGTCTGCTATTATTCGGCGAGTTCCCTATTCGGCGAGTTTTTGAAATTTTATTTTTGAAAGGGAATTATCGGGTACCATAGCTAGGGATGCACAATACAGAATATCGAATCTTAGAGATTCGAATCTCAATGTATTCGAATCGCATTTGCAGTTTCTTTTCGGATATCAGGACTCGAAAATAAATCTGTTAAATGAACAGTGTGCGACGTTAAACAAATGTAAAGTTGATATTTTCCGTCTTGCGCGCCGACTTTTTTCTTCATGGACTGTTTGTTCTAAGCGACCTTTTTCTTCCTTCATAGGGTTTGCGCAGTTATCAGAACTGCAGACACGCAGTGCGTTTCGGTGTGACCGTATGATGATTGATGATGCATCGTACTATGATGCTTGATTTATCATATGTTGTACTCTGTTTGACATGTGATACTAATACAATTCAAAATAATGTATGTATAAATATTTTTGCTTTTTGTTCGATATTATTTGGAAAAAATTGCCGCGTAATTTCAGAATAGATTCGAAATTCTAGATTCGAAATTAAGTATTCTAGAATATTCTAGAATAGCCAGGTATTCTGTATTGTGCATCCCTAACCATAGCCTAATTATAATTGCCGTTTTTACATCGTTAAACGTTGAAATCGTGCAGAAAGGAATAAAAATAAAATGTTTGAACTATTAAATTAAAATTCGTTATGTCAGTTCAGTTGAGTTGTTTTTATTTAACCATAGGCATACGAAGCCGAGCAACGTTATCAAGTTTAACATATTTAAAGATTATTATATACTAATGAAAATATATGTTTACTATAAAATGTTTTTATTTTTGACCATCATATGAAAAACAATACACGTCAACATAGCAAAGTTAGAAGCGACAAAACGCGAATGTTAAAACGTGCTTGAATTCGTCATGTCAGTTGTTTTTATTTTTGATCATGATATCAAAAACAATTCACGTCAACATAGCAAAGGTGTAGAAAAAGGTAGAAGCGACAAAACACGAGTGCTTGTGACCGAAGTAAGTTATTGAGTTGAAAGAAATTTGGCACGGTCGCAACACCTTCAGAAAAATTTAAGAAATGAAGGGGAAAAAATGTACAAAAAAAAAATCATGTTTAATGTCTATAACAGTGGTTCTCAACCTTTTTGTCTGGGTGGACCCCTTTTGGTGCCTTCGAAGCGGTTGCGGACCCCTAAAAATTCTATTTAAAATTTTGGTATATTGCGTCTCCTTATGGAATCATAATATGTTACATAAGTTTCGAAGCAACATAGCCTCCTTAGAAGAATTTGCTGAATTCGCAACGAACTTGACTGTTGATGAGATGGACTTAAGTTATGAGCTACCTTATATGTTGACACACAGGATCAAATATCAGTACCGTAAAAATTTATATGCTGATTTAATGTTTTTCTATAAATTTTATCAAAAGTTAATAGAATACTTGCAACCGTTACAAAGAATTTCTCCCTTTTTTCATTTGTAATCAATACTAATTCGTTATAAATTATAATCGCAGTCATTGCAAAACTGTTAGTGGTTATACTGTAGACTGCTAACTAACTGTGAGTGGTGATAGAAATCCGGGACGGATAGAAATGCAAACGATAGTCAGCAGTCTAGGTTAATCATATCAACAACCTGCTGTCTCAAAAGAATTAAGTAGAACATAGCCTTATTAAAAGGTTTAAGTCATTTATATGATATTTTTAGTTCTAACCAAACCAAACCTCTGTGCCATGTCTTTTGCAATTTCAAACGACGCAGCAGTGCATTGCGACTTACAATTTGAGAATCACTGTAGGCAAGTACATAAACAAACCACAAACAATTTTAAATTTCATAATTTATCAATCATGCTGAAAACTCGGAAACTTTCGCGGACCCCCTAAAATCGCTTCACGGACCCCTTGGGGTCCACGGACCCCCAGTTGAGAACCACTGGTCTATAAGTTAGTACTTTTGAATAGTTAAAATGATTAGTTTGGATCAACAAATGTGTGGCCTACAGCTTGGATTGAAAGGAAATTATCGGGTACCGTAGCCTAGTTATCCCGACCAGCAGAAATTGCCGTTTTTACATCGTTTTAACGTTGCTAAACGTTGAAATCATGTAGAAAAGAGAACTTTGATGACTAGGATACCTTGAAACTGGGAAACATTCACAGAAGCCCTTCGATTTGTTCCAAGAACTCATTTAGCCTAACAGTTCATTTGTACATTGATTCAACGTCTGAATACATTATCTTAAAAATGCAACGTATCGAAGGGCTTCTGTAAATGTTTCTCAGTTTCATCACAGGCCTTAAAACTCGTGTTTTTTTCCGGCAGCCATCGTGGCCTACCGAGAGCTCCTTTTTGGCGGCCAAATCTGCGTGCTTAGAGGCCAAAATACAATAACGATAGCACAATTTTTGGCGGCCAAATCTGCGTGCTTAGAGGCCAAAATACAATAACGATAGCACAAGTAAATAGCATTCTCAGCATTAATAGCATTAACAGCATTAATGCTCATTAACAGCATTAATGCTCATCTCAATAAGTCCTTATAATGTTTGTAATGTATTGTATTGAGTTTAAATTTAACTGTTGTTATTGCGTTCATAAACGTACTTGCACTGATGAGAATTTAATATTCGAAAACGCGTTCTGCAACACTGTTTTTGCACTCTGCAATGCCTGATGCAGATTTATCTGTAGTTTTCCTAGGCTGTTAATGAGCATTCTCAGCATAAATAGCATTCTCAGCATTAAACTAGCATTCTCAGCATTACACTAGCATTCTCAGCATTAAACTAATAGCATTAAACTTGCAACAATGTTAAAATGATCACTTAGCGTTGTTGAAGTCTGGGCGACGTCCCGCAATAGAATCGTTGTACCACTCATTAAATGCTTTATCGGGATTGTAATCCAGTATTGCGGGACCATCTAACGACCCTAAATTGTTTTAACTGCTCGCAGCTCAGTAAATTGTTTCAACTGCATACCGCCTTTCATAAAACCTGACCATTTATTCCATTATGATGTCACCATTGAGGGTGTGAAGTCACTAACCCACACCCCCACAGCGTTCTCAACTATAAAGACACGTGTTTTACACACGGATGTCAACTAACCTAGTTCTCCTTTTTAACATTGATTCAATGTCCGACGACATTGAATCGATTTAAAAAACACAATATTGCCAGCCGATGTAAATTAGAACTTCGGATTAACACTTTGTTAAAATAAACATCGGGAATTGCAAACAAGACTTACAGCGCTGGTGATCGCAGCTGGATGTATTCAATACAACAGTAGTGACTATGATGCGCTGACCTAATTCTGCATCACTCTTTGATACTACATATTTTCGACATTTAATCCACGATCATTCTATTGCGAAATTAAATAATTGACTAGAAGAAACCGGCGGCCAAACTTGGCCGACGGAGGAGGTAGCACAGGCGGTCATTTAAGCACAACTTAGCGGCCATGGCCGCCGGCTGCTTTAAGGCTTGCAACGTATCCTAGTCATCAAAGTTCTCTTTTCTACACGATTTCAACGTTTAGCGACGTTAAAACGATAGGCCACACATTTGGTTAGCCTTTTCATTCTGTTACTACAATGTAAAAATGAACTGTTAGGCTAACTGGGTTCTTGGAACAAATTTTTGGTGGTAGGGATAACTAGGCTACGGTACCCGATAAGTTCCTTTCAATCCAAGCTGCAGGCCACACATTTGTTGATCCAAACTAATCATTTTAACTATTCAAAAGTACCGGTACTAACTTATAGATATAAACATGATTTTTTTTTGTAACATTTTCTTTTTTTTATTTCCTCTTCACATCTTAAATTTTTCTGAAGGTGTTGCAACCGTGCCAAATTTCTTTCAACTCAATAACTTACTTCGGTCACAAGCACGTTTTAACATTCGCGTTTTGTCACTTCTACCTGAAAAACAACTGAACAAACATGACGAATTCAAGCACGTTTTAGCGTTCGCGTTTTGTCGCTTCTACCTTTGCTATGTTGACGTGTATTGTTTTTGATACGGTGGTCAGAAATAAAAACAACTGAACTGACATGACAAAGTTTAATTTAATAGTTCAAACATTTTATTTTTATTCCTTTCTGCACGTTCAACGACGTTAAAACGATGTGAAAACAGTTAGGCTACGGTACCCGATAATTCCCTTTCAAAAACTCGCCAAATAGGGCACTCGCCGAAAAAGGCTCTCGCCGAATAGGGAACTCGCCGAATCGGACTCGCCAAAACGGGCCATTCCGGCGCAGTGTGCACTTCGTGCACCCTCTATAAGTCATCTGATTAAAAAAATATTTTAGATTGGCTGTATGTGACCGAAGTCCGACCTGATCAGACCCCAAGCATTTTTATTTCAAAAACTGTAAAAAAAAGAAATATCCTAACGTATACACACAGCCGAGTAACACAACCATCATTCATAGTTCAATAGATCATCATCATACACAAGAATTCAAAGAAGATCAACGCATTCTCGTACAGGACACATCAGTAACAAACTAAAACATTATACTTTTATAGGCCAGCTTTCCTACAGGGTCTGCTACTATTCGGTGAGTCCGATTCGGTGAGTCTGATTCGGTGAGTCTGATTCGGTGAGTTCCTAACCTCTAACCCCTAACCCTAAAACGGCAATGATAATTAAGCTACGGTACCCAATAATTTAAAAAAAAAATTGAAAAAATCCCCCGTTAAGGGATCGGACTCACCGAATCGAACTCACCGAATCGGACTCACCGAAACGGGCCATTCCGTTCCTACAAACACTTGTAAAATTGAAATTTTTTACTTGAACCGAAACAAAACCATAAAATGGTTAAGGGAAATAAACATTCATTTGTAAATTTATATATGATAGCAACTCACCTAAAATGTTTGACAAATTCAATTCCAATATCCATTTTTTTCCAGAATTTTACATGTCCATCTCGACTAGCTGTTATAATGAAATCCGTTTTGGTGACGACAATATGTGTAATGTCATCTCGATGCATATAGCTTTTTTCATACCTATCTGAGCTTGGCATGCTGTTCAAATAAGTTTGTTGAAACTTCAATACTGAAAAAAATGATACAAAATAAAATTTCTTTTATTAATCTAAGTCCTTTCCATATAACTTTAAGTGTTAGTGGTTTAAAGCAACACCACAGGAGTGTGCAAACTGTGTCCTGCAAGCCACTTGCTAAATGTGTTAGGTCAAGCAGTAATTGTGATTTTCTATACAGCTAGGGATGCACAATACAGAATATCGAATCTGGGTCATTCCATTATATTTCAGGTCATGAAAAAACCAATACTCTTGGAAATGTTTCATACTTTGGCAGTAAGTTCACAATCATTAACTGAGCACACCAAAAAAAAAATTTTTGAAATTGACTAAGTGGTTTAGAAGTTGTGGGGGTTTGAAATTCACCACCTGACAGGGGCATCGTGACCCCCCAATTTTCAAGTTTTGCTAATATCTCGTAATTTATAGCTAAAAAAAACAACCAAAATATGTAGAATACCATTTTTGGGGGCAAGGAATCTGAATTTCTTGTCAAAATTGGTAAAAATATATTATTTATAGATGAAAACAACGTTTCAAAAATTTTGGGGGGGATAACTTTGGGGGGTGCTTTGGCCATGTAGCCATGACCAAACTCAAATTTTTTTTTTCTGAAATTATTTACCTGTTCATGTTATGTCTTTATGATGAGTTATTTTAGTTGTTCCATCTGTTTTTTGAGAGGGACTGCAGTTTAAAACTGATACTCAGTTTGGCAAAATTCCAATTTCTTTGACACGAAGTTTTGGCATTTTTGAAACAGCAAATTGCAATGTCTGTCATCTGACAGTGATTTGTTTCAATCCATATGATCAAAAAAGTTAAAAGTATAATTAAATCCCATAGGTACAGCTTAGAAATTATTGAGTGAGGATTAAGTAATAAAAAATACACCAAACTGCACATCAGTCTAGTTAAAAAGTTTTTCAAGTTTGTTCAGTTCTTGCGAGCTAAAAGTGTAACTTCTACCAGTGGATGTAGAAGGTGGAGTTAGTTTCAAAAGTGCAGAAGTGGGTGGCATCCAGCATATATCGTCTTTTCCAAACCAAACTGTTTAACAACTCCTTTCCTGCTGAATAATAAAAACATCATGGCCAGGCAGCTTTCTACTTCAATGAAAAGTTAGTTCAGAAATGATAAGGGTGCATGTGCTGGTTTGATAAAAAACGGTAGTAAAATCTTGATCAGACTAGGTGTGTGATATTAGCTGAATAATAAAACATTGGTAGTTTGACACATAAAACAATTCTTAAAGAAATGGACCATAATATGGCTGAACCCTGCAAATATTGTGACAAAGCATCAGTGATGTTTCAATTATTTTCATTTTTTCGATATATATGGGTTGATCTTTTCTAAATTGAATATTTTGGTTTATGCAAAACTTACATCAATCAAATTTCATGAAAATATTATACTTCAATTGCTTTGTTTAAAAAAAAAATTTTGGGATCTTTTTCCCAACGCTCCGAAATATTCCCCCAAACTTAGCGTATCAAAAATAAATTAAGAAAAACTTTAAACCTAAATTACCATTTGAAATGTTCATCTTAGCATATTTTTAATTGCAATTTACGGTAAATGAATTCCTTGGATCTTAAATTGGTAAAATGCATGTTTTCCAGGGTTGTCGGTATTTTACCCGACCCAAAAAAACCTGTGTGGTTTTTTTTTCAACCCATAAAAAAAACCCAGAGCATCATATTTATCCAATTTTTATCAGAAAATTGAAAAAATGAACCAAACTGCTACAAGGTACTTAAAACAAAGTTCAAATTAGGACTTAAGGATGTGATTGTGAAGGAAATTTCCAAGGATAAATTGAAAACACAGTGGATATTTCTGTACACAAAAATCAAGTAATGCCACTTTGTACTACACTAAAACTCATTTATGCAAGAAGGCCTCATCAGCCCTAGTGCATTATTTTATTGAGTTATGCCAGCATGTACTGTGAGTGAGAGGCACTTCATTGGTAAAAAGTAGTAGGCCTATTTGAGGTGAAATAAGCATGAATCTACCTTTTTTGCATCTTTTTTCTGTGCAACCCTGATGTTTTCAGTGCGAAAATCGTTCAAGGTAAAGATTTATTGTCAAAAAATAAAGGCGCAAAATGAAAAAATGACTGTGCTCAGCTTCCAAAATCCTACAAGTAGCCGAAAATTCAAAGTGCTTTATCTCGGCCCCCAATGAAGATACTTCAAAATTTTTTTTTGCTACTTCCATCATTTTTTAGTATGTACAAAATAAGCAAAATCTGTGACTGGTGTTTACAAAATTTGAAAAAATCTGATGATTATAAGTGGAATGCCCCACTGTACAATGTTAAAACAGCATTTAAAATTTGCAAAATTTTAGAAAGAATTTTGACCACCAGTCCAGGCAAGGAACAATATGGAACAACAAAATTGGAGTGTGTTTATCAAAATATAAGTCCAACTTAACATCCCCCCAAAAAAAATGTTTATTTTTTCTTCGGCTACATGGGCAAATTTCTCCCCAAAATATATACCTCAAAAAATATTTATAATCAAATTACTCCAAAACTACATGTTTTTCTTATATTCTGTTAGCAAATTTGGATTCCTCATCCCCCAAAATGGTATTCTACATATTTTCATCAACTTCCTAGCTTCAGTATAACAGATATTGGGGCAATTTTACTCTTTGGAGCTGAAATACTGCCACCGTGTGGTTAAAATTGAAAATGGTGTAACTTTAAAACCCCTCGACCAATTTCGAAAACTTTTTTTTTGTTGAGCTCAGTGGGTTGCCATCTCTCACATATGTCAAAATCAACCAAATCGGAGAGGGTGGGTGGCATTTTCTCTAATTTTGACCTGAAATATAATGGAATGACCCATATCTTAGAGATTCGAATCTCAATGTATTCGAATCGCATTTGCAGTTTCTTTTCGGATATCAGGACTCGAAAATAAATCTGTTAAATGAACAGTGTGCGACGTTAAACAAATGTAAAGTTGATATTTTCCGTCTTGCGCGCCGACTTTTTTCTTCATGGACTGTTTGTTCTAAGCGACCTTTTTCTTCCTTCATAAGGTTTGCGCAGTTATCAGAACTGCAGACACGCAGTGTGTTTCGGTGTGACCGTATGATGATTGATGATGCATCGTACTATGATGCTTGATTTATCATATGTTGTACTCTGTTTGACATGTGATACTAATACAATTCAAAATAATGTATGTATAAATATTTTTGCTTTTTGTTCGATATTATTTGGAAAAAATAGCCACATAATTTCAGAATAGATTCGAAATTAAGTATTCTAGAATAGCCAGGTATTCTGTATTGTGCATCCCTATATACAGCATCACAAGTGGTTGTCTCATTCTAGAAATTATTTCTTCAATAAACAATATTAAACATTATGTAATCAAATCACCTTTCTTTTTCTTGGCAGAAGTTTCATTGTTTTGTTCCGTTTCATTGTCTTCATTCAATTGCCGTTTTAAAGACTCTTTTTCAGTATCACTCATTCTAAAGTTTTTAAAATATGTATGTATGCTAAGTATGTAAAATATACTTAAAAACATGAACTCACCATCTGGAAAAAATTCAAAAGGACAAATGCAATCTGAACTAATAAAACATTATTCATTTGACATAGCCTATTCAGTAATTTTCTTTCAGTTTTTTAACCTTAGATTTTGTTGCATATGCCTCTAATCGTCCAAAAAGCTGTGAAAAATTCTTGAAATGCGAAAGTCTACTTGCATTTTATTTGCTGACAAAAGTGGTCCTCTTTTTGGGCGATGAAAATACGACAACCTTCAGTGTCGACAATCTGTCATTTAACCGAAAGAGCTATTGTTGGGTGCACCAATCAACGATACTGATTTTTAAAGATAACAGTTTATTAATGTATAAGGATCATCAGAAGGGGCTTATTCAAATAGTATAATTTGAATAAGGACCTTTTGATGAACCCGCTTTAGGGTGAAGCATAAGAACCTTCTCAAGATCTTCTTTTTAGGGTGAAACAAGCAGTAGAGGTTTTAGAAAGCAATAAACCATATTTGTTGTAGCCTCTGAGGCGATATTCCCCTGTTCAGTCAAGCAAGACGATGACCTTAATTATGCACTCAGGCGTGTATTTACGGAGGCTCCATATCTTTTTGTGCAACCAGTTTGTTCTTATTTCTGACCATCACAATGAAAAAAAAATCTGTCAAACCAGATGCCAGAAGGTTGTTGACAGTACGCTAGTCCATGCTATCAGGCTAAAGCGAGTGTTTTTTTCTGCGGATTTGATAGTATGGCAGATGTCTTGGTAGCCTATACCTCATCACATTGATGGTAGAAAGTGATGGTAAATGCTGCCAGGTTTGATTGGTTATGAGGCCATATAGCGATTCCAATTAGCTTTTCTGAAGTTCCATTGCTTCACTGGAGCACTTGGGATGAGAGCGACAACATGAGGGGCAGTGATATGATAAACGAAGGTCGGTGTTGAAAGCGTGGTAACTTCCCTAGCACATGTCTGTCAGGAAGAGAGGGGTCTGTGTCCATGCTTGCAAAGGCTAGGTCGAGGTTTGTACCCGTTCCCCAGCGTCCAGACCAAAAGCTGGCTGAAGCTTTGGGATTGTGGAGAAGGGCGAGGTTGTTGTTCGCAGCCCATGCATTCTCCGTCGCTGCTGGTGGAATTGCCATCTCAGTCAGTGTGCTGGCAGTTGAAGTCTCTGACTGGAGTAGATAAAGTACTGGGTGAGGGGAAAGCGGGTATAGATAATAGGTTTAAACATGAGGGTGGTGGTTTGTAGGCTACCGAATACATTGATGATGTTGTAGCCTAATTTTCAATGTTTAAGCAAACGTATTCTATTTTCTCATCGGCAGAGAAATTTGCAAGTGTCCAGTTTAGGCTCTCATAGAAAACGGCGGCAAGCTCATGCTTCTTGGTTTGGGCAGACCCAGCTAGTGAGTAGTGTGGAATTACTAGCTTGTCTGCAGAAGTGCAGTGGGTCTCCTGGAGGAGGATGACAAGAGCTCGGTTCTTATGACCGAGCAGCTCAATCACATTAATCTTGCTGGATGTGATGCTCTCGGCATTCAGATGTAGGACAACGGTACGGTACTTGTCGACAATTTTGGGACTGCCATGCTCTGAAAAGAGCGGTTCCCGTGGAGTCTTCTGAACATTCCGTGTAAAGGTTCAGTTTCGACAGTCTTTGTTTCGCATTTTCACGCTGCTTACGGGAGGGACCGCATGAAGATGACTGTTCTTCTCCCTCTAACTTTTGCTGTTAAAAGAAATGAGAAAAATATGTCATGCTTGAGTGAACATTGAACAGGTTCATATAGCCTTAGAGGCTATATTCTCAATATATAGTAAGAATAGCCAACTGCATAAAATTTTTTTTACTTGAACCAGTGTTGCCAAATTGTCTGGTTAGTTTCAGCATGATTACCAAAATCCAGGTTACACTTACATGTTGTCAGTGGCAAAAAGGTTGCTCACAAATTTAACTAAATATGGTTAGTCAAAGACTGTTTGTCAACTACAACTCAGGCAAGCCACTTATTTTTGCAACTCAGCCTGCCACCAGGCATAAACAAGTCATCTTGAATCAAATTGAAGGTTGCACGATGTACAGACAAAATTCATGTTTTTGAAAAAAATTTATTCTAACGTTGTTTGTATGTCAATAGACACAAAATCCATTTTTTATCAAAATTTTGTTAATTACCTTAATTTTTTTAATCAATTGATGACAATCATCTTCCAGTTGGTATAAGACCGCAGTCCAATTTTTTCTCCAATAAAAGCTTCTCACATTCATAATATTACAAAATATAGAAACTTATTTACAGAGGTGGGCACACGCTACTTTTAAAGTAGCGCGCTACCCGCTACTTGGGCCAAAGTAGCGCGCGCTACTGCTACCAATTTACAAAAGTAGCACACTACCCGCTACCACTACTTGGGCCAAAGTAGCGCGCGCTACCGCCACTTCTTCCGCTACTTTTGTCTAAAATGACACTAGGAAACACTCAAGTCCCTAGTGACGCAAAAATGACCTTGAAAACGAATGTTATCATTCGTTTACGCTGTTATTTTAACGTCGTTATAGAAAACACATTTTAAGGGAAAATTATTGTTACGCAATACACATCTTTCAAAAACACGAGCATTTCAAAACGAGAGTCACGAAGTCCTGCCCGCTTTCGCTTAAGCACATCTTTTCCAACAGAGAAAAGTCTCTCCACCGCAGCACTGGAAGGAATGGGGATGTTGTATTTAATGAACAGATGTTTTAACTCGGTATTCGAACAGCTCAAGGACTTTGCTCTTGTCCGAAAAAAAGGCGTCCACAATTGCTGCTTTCTTAATTCTGCACAAACGTTTCACGGGATGGCACAAACACTCCAAAAAATACATCCTCGGAGTCATGACTGGTGTTGGTGTCACTCTTCTCGGTATCAACCTGGCTTGATGTCTCCCGCAACAGTCGAATTAAATCTGTCTTGACTCTTTCTCCCAGTGTGTAAGCATCATCCGTGGAAAAGTAGTGCAGAAATTGTAGCCACGACAGACGTCTTGAAGGAGGGATGAAGACATGATGCCATAATGCATTTCATGTTGTTGAAGCACTTGTTGAATCGTTTCTTCATCCCTTCAAGGACTTTCACTTTCAACTCCTCACAGGTCACAAGATCACTGATCTCGGTCAACTTCTTAACGCAAATTGTGATGGTTGGAAGCAAGACTCCGTAATTTGCCTTGGACTCACCCTGGAGAATGTCTAAAGCCTGGCAGATAGGCTTCATCACACGGAGATATTCGCCGAAGAAGTTAACGTCAGCTAGAAAAGACCGAAACTTTGCAACTAAGCCGATTATATAGCTGCTTGATCACGCCAGTATTGCAAAAAAAACAAGCATTTTTTTCAATTTAAATTAAAAAGTAGCAGGTACCGAGAGTGCGACTGAAAAAAGTAGCGCCTCTCCCACTTCCGCTACTTTGGAAAAAAAATAGAGCCGCTACATTAACTAAAAAGTAGCGCCGCTACTGCTACTTTTACCAAAAAAGTAGCGCCGCTACAAAAGTAGCGCGCTACTGCCCACCTCTGCTTATTCAACTATATCTGCATAAAAAATGAAACTTTTCTCAGATAATGCCCTTTGTCTCAAGACCTAGGCTAAGCTCAAAACGATCACACACACATGGACATGGACGAAGTCAACAGATCCGTTACCTACCTTTAGACAAACTAGCATAACTGCTTGTGCCAATTCATTTTACCTCAGTGTTATTTCTCAAAATATACCTCACATACAATTCGAATTAAAATCATTAGACACTGAAAGCACAATCAAACGCTTTCTCAGCACTGCTGCATTCACCAACGCCATATCATTTTCACAGCAAAAAAATAAGAACTTTGCCTCAATGTTTTAGAATTCACAGCAAATCAAAGGGGTTGCCAATATAAAAACTGACTTTCTAAAATCAATGCTGCCACAGCAAATTTGGAAAAAGCACAAGATTCAAGAAAAAGAAGCACAAGACTTGGATACAAAAGCACAAGATTGCAAAATTGAACCTTTGCGACCCATTTTGTGCCAATTTGAGTAGCGCGCTACTGCCTCTGAAATCTAACATGACTCTAACAAAGAATAACATGACTCTGAAATCGACAGTTTAGAGGAGATACATGCTTATTAAATCACAGTTCTCTTTCAATTCGTGGTCTTTAATTTAATATCACAAATCTTACAAATGGCTACATATCGATCAGTTTTGTCTTGTATCGAACTTTTGTATCGAACTTGTATGGAACTTTTAAAATCAGGATCTTTCAACCATTGTTGACGATTAAAAGGCTGTTTATACCACTTTTTTGTTTTTGGACTTGGTAAACGATTGTCATTATTTGATGTTAAATGCTGATGTACGGTACTCTTTTCGCTGCTCTTGTTATCTAGCAACGCAACCTCTGAGTCTGGCGATGAGCACAAATCGTACTCTCTTCAGATCAAATTTTTAGCTAATCTTGTCATTCTTGATTACTCAATGTGTAAAATTGGTCAATATGCCTAAGTACGGTACCAGAAACCTACCGTAGTTACCAAAACCTTTTAGTGCCAGTCCTTAATTCTCTACCAAACTCAAACCATGGTTGATTTGACTTTGTTTAAAAAACACAAGATTTAGCCAAAAATGGATCGGATATCACAAGAGCACAAGATCAAAATTAAAAACACAAGATCTTGTGCTAAAACACAAGCCGTGGCACCACTGTCTAAAATGTGATAATTCTGAGAGTCGTTAACTTCGCAAAAAAAAAATCGGTTTCAATTACAATATTGTGCAAGGTTGTGTTTCTTTCAAACGTAACAGATTTGTCGCAATTGGAGTCTTAATCCAGGATGGGATCCTAATGTGGAATTCTAATCCTGATTCAATACATTTAGTATGTTTAATCATAAAATGGAAAAAAGTCCAAGGACTTGCTGTTCAACCTATTTTCGAGTACTGGCCGACATCATGTATAGGCAGTGTTGTACGTTGACGCCGTCAATTTGACGGCGTCAACTTTTTGTTGACGCTGAGGCTAGCGCCGTCAATTTATTTTTCAGTTGACGGAAGTGATAGCGCCGTCAACTATTTTTCCGATTTTAAGCGTCAAGCGCTAAGCGTCATTTTGTGTTTTCATGGAAAATCTCGTTTCACAATAAGAGTTTCACAATGTATTCTGGCCAGCGCGACTCATCCGAATTACCGGCTTTTGCGTTGGTTGGAATGGCTCCCTGGAATACATGCGGAAGATGTTCGCCAAATGGTGATCACCCTTGTATTGAGAACGAGGGATCAGAGACAGAAAGCGAAAAATCCATGAATGGCATCGCGGACGTTGAATATACTTTATTTCAAGAGCTCTATGCTCCTGAAAAGACAGATGTTGGTGCAGTGGACCTCGTTAAAAGAGTTATTAATGCTAAACTATCACAGCACGCTTGGAAAAGTGATACCTTTTCCGACTAAACGTTTTCAACTTGTTTTTGAAATACAACACACCAATACCAACTAGCGCTGCTGTGGCACGCATGTTTTCACTTGGAAAGGACAATATGCGCAGGGGCGCCGGAAGCGGGGGGGAGCAGGGGAAGCGGATGCCCCCCTGTCCTCACATTTCTGTGGATGGGGAGGGAAGAGGGGGCAATGGTGCCCTTTTAAGGTCATGTAAGCTACTGCACACTTTGCAATATGCTATTCGCTTTTAGCCTAATTATAATGTTCTATTTTTGCCTCAAAATAATACTCACGACACAAAATTTTCCATCACAGTAAAGTTATATTACATCATTATAAAATAGCATGATGCCCTTTCGTGCCATTGTTCTTTGTATAGCGGACACTTGTATCATTACTCGATATTAGCTGATAGATGAGCATTATCGCTATATCTTATCTTAAACCTTAGAAAAGAAATTGGCCTTTCAGCAACAAAAGTGCCCTTTTTTCATACTCCTGCCCATCCAGTCAAAAATCGCTCCGGCGCCCCTGAATATGCGTCCCAAACGCAGCAGATTGTCAGACAAACGTTTTAAAATGCTTGTTTTTCTGCAAGGAAATAACTATAATAGGCTGAGCAGCTAATTACAATACAGTCTCAAAACATAATACCTGCTCTTTATTTATAGCTATTGTTAGCCTGAACTTGGTTGAAATATATCCGTTTTATGAGACGCTGGCAAAAAATAGCGCTAGAAATTAGCGCTGACGCTGACGCCGTCAATTTCTTTAAGAGCTTACGCAGTCCTTTACGCCGTAAAGTTTTTAGGCAATTCGTGCTGACGCTGACGCCGTCAAATTATTTCAATGACGCGTACAACACTGTGTATAGGTCGACCTAACATGATGTCGGGTGTCGGCCTAACATAAAGTTCTAGACAGAGCCAAATCGAAACCTGGCAACACCTGCCATAAAACTATACTTCGAGTGAATTCTGAATTCTAGCCGCATAGCGCTAGAGGCTGTTGGTGTGCATAACTTTGGACAGTGTACAAAGTAGCCCCACCTATTTTTTGTTTGGCTGCATCAATGTGTTTGTAGTGCTTTTCAAAGTGGACAGCGAGTTTTTTTGTCTGGTTACACCCAATGATGACCAAATTTGAGATATTTAGCATAAATACTTTAAAAATACCTACAAATGCCGCCTGTGAAAAGTGTTCAAATAGACTAAAGTACCGGTAGGTAGCGTAGCCTA
Source organism: Aplidium turbinatum (assembly GCF_918807975.1). Taxonomy (NCBI): domain Eukaryota; kingdom Metazoa; phylum Chordata; class Ascidiacea; order Aplousobranchia; family Polyclinidae; genus Aplidium; species Aplidium turbinatum. The sequence goes on along the minus strand of NC_137472.1, from coordinate 41,697,969 downwards.
CCATATCGTACCGTAGGCTAGGCCTACATTTGATGAGTGTGGAGTTCTTAGACTACACTACCTCAGAGATGATTGTGAGTAATATTGCGTTTTTGACAATATATTTGCAAAGGCCAAATTTGGGGAAAATTTTGTTTGCCCCCTCACCCTCAAAATGTTTTATTCTCCTACGACTATGACTTCAGGGCATAGGCGTAGCCAGGGGGGCGAAAGGGGCCATGGCCCCTCCCAAATTTTCCAAGTTTGCATTACAAAGTTAAGCCCTTTGTTGAAAATATAATAAAGTTATAGGAATTTATAACGTTTTCCAAGACATCTGGCTATTAACACTCCCAAGAACTTGTTTTAGACACACAGAAAGACACCAATAAATTTTGCAAATTGTAAATCGCGCAAAATTTACGCGATTTACGTTTCTTTGAACTTATTTGTGGAAGCAATTTCAGAATGGCTACTCTGTTGGGTTTTTGTGTAGCTGAGTTTTTGGTGTTCTTTAATTTTAGCCGCAGTTTTTGCCGTTCGTGTGTAAGAGCTACTTTTAATAAGTTAATAGCTGTTTATCTGCTAATAAATTTTATACAAATATTACCCTAAAAGTGTTTCCAGAAAGAGCTATAATCCATTATTTGAGTGTAATTTTTCAAAAAATTGCTAGGGGAGCATGCCCCCGAACCCCCTAGAATATGCGTGGCTTCGGCACGCTCTAAATCCCCACCACTTTCATTGCTTCCCTTGCTCAATAGACCTCCCCAATCCCCGACTTTTTTTTGTTTTCATCTGTATTGTGACTTTTCTGCATGGGTTTTCAATGCTGATTTCAAAAATTTGCATAAAATTTTTTCGATTAACGTCTGGGAAGGGATGCCACGAATTACCCATAACTACCCATAAGCACCATAAGTCGTGTCGAATTACCCATAAGTCGCGTCGAATTACCCATAAGTCGCGTCGAATTACCCATAAGCCCCATAAGTCGCATTGAATTACCCATAAGCCCCATAAGTCGCGTTAAATTATCCATAAGCCCCATAAGTCGCGTCGAATTACCCATAGGCACCATAAGTAGCATTGAATTACCTAGAAGTAACGTCGAATTACCCATATACCTGTATAGTGTAGAGTGTAGTCTATAGCCGTCTAGAAGCCTAGTAGTCGTCTGCATAGCCGAGTGGTGAGGAGCACTGGCTGGGCGTTCCAAAATATAGTTCGACACCGCTCAAGAGCAGGACACTTGAAGGCATGCCTAAAGTTGGACACAAAGATTGTCTTTGTTGTCTTCCCGTCCGCTTATGTGTAATCTGCAGTTTGCTGCAGCAGATGGAGTGTTTTGTCCGATAACACACTTTAACATTGGACAATTTTCCCTATGAAACAGGTGACTGCAGCATAGCAATCGTTCTTGCACTCAGCTAGACACTTAATTCTTGCTTTGAACTTGATAATTAAAGAAAAAAAGAATAATGGCAAGGGTGGGAATCAAACCCATGTCACCAAATTCAATAGCTTTTTGGCTAAACCACTCCGCCACGCAAGCGCTCGTGAAATCTTTGCTTAATTTGGTTTATATGGGTAATGTTTCGAGAACGCTCACAATATTATCAGTTTAGTTTGTTTTTATTTCTGACCATCACAACGAAAAAACAATATACGACAAACTTAGCACAGATCTATAAAAGGTAGAAGCGACAAAACGCGGACGTTATGACGTGCATGATACCAAAGCAGGACAATCAGTTTAAGTGACACGGTCGCAACAGCGACTTCCAGATTACATATACGCTGACATGAAGGCGTAAGTAATTCCACGTTGCTTATGGGTAATTCGACGCGACTTATGGGTAATTCGACGCGAGTCGAATTACCCATAAGCCCCATAAGTCGTGTCAAATTACCCATAAGCTCCATAAGTCGCGTCGAATTACCCAAATGCCCCATAAGTCGCTTCGAATTACCCATAAACAAGACGTTTTTACAGATAAATGCAGATTCCCAGTGCAGATTCGACTTAATTTATTGGAAAGATGACATCAGAAGATGACGAGGGGAGTAAATTAAGTCCTGAGGTAGATGGCTGAGAATCTGCATTTATGTATAAAAAACGTCTTGTTTATGCATCCGTATATATATATCAAAAATTAATAGGTATGTTACTTTAAAAATCATTGGGCCGTTAAGCATACTGGGAACAAACATACATCACATCATACTTTATTACCGTTATTCGATTCTTCAATGGATAATTCTTGAAGCGTTTCAACCTCTTTCTATCAAGGGGTTCAAGAGATGCTGGTTGGTTTGTTTCAAGTAATTTAAGAAACTGTATATATATCTTCTGCCTTATCTTCTGGTAGCAATGTTTTGTTTTTGTTATTAAGATTTTCGGCATTCTTAGCAGATATCATAAATCGTGTTGTCAGTGTTTCTTGAAATTTAATTAAGGCAGCAGATTCCTTTTTGGCATGTTTGTATTTCTTGTATTCATCAACCAAACGAATAATTTTGTTTTGGATATTTTGTTTTGTCATCAGTGGAATGCAAGCAGGCTGCCATACTTTTGCTAGACATACTTAGAGCTCGACCGATATCACTTTTTGAGGCCGATACCGATATTTATGAAATTTTTAGGCCGATACCGATATATATCGGCCGAAATATATCAGCTACGAAAAGTTTGTTACCAACAAAGTTATTAAGTAACAAACCAGTGCAAGAAAGTTTATGCATTAGATTAGTTGCTGTAATGGAAAAATCATTCTTAACACTAATCACAAAAAACACCGAACAAAAAAGAAACAACCCAGGCCTCAAAATTCGTTTTTGCTGACGGCGGACAAACATGTCTGGTCAGAATTCTTCGCCATTTAAGAGGTATGGCTACGGTTTGTAAGGCTTTTTAAAATTTCAGCGAAGGCTTTCATCAGACCAACGAGGTGCGCTTGGAGAGTCAAAGCGCCGTGTAGCTGCAATACGCTGCATAACTGATTAACTTCCACCGAACGAGGTCGTGTGGCTTCTTGCGTCACAATGCTCTGGGCACGGGTCGGAAAACTTCTACAATGACGCTACCATTTTCTTCTGTACAAAGTTTCACTAGGATTTTTTCTTTGGGTTTATTTTGCATGTCATATGAACAAAAGTTAATTTTCCGTGGGCCTTTTCTTTCTGGTGCACGGTCGTTTGGTCGACAGGACGTTTGGTCGACAAGACATTTGGTCGACAGGACGTTAGGTCGACAGAACGATTCATTTTTGGGTTAGGGTTAGGGTCAGGGTTAGATTACGGTTATGGTTAGTTAACTAACCCTAACCCTAAAATAAATCGTTCTGTCGACCTAACGTCCTGTCGATCAAACGTCCTGTCGACCAAATGTCTGTCGACCAAACGTCCTGTCGACCAAATGACCGGGTACCTTCTTTCTTACTGTAATACCAAAACTTGACAAATTTTGCTGCATCTTGCTGTGATAGCCTACTCGTATGATCTAATTTTGTAACAACAAATCTTGCCTTATCAATATCACTCGGAGATCAAAGCCAAACATTGTGACGTAAGACTTGAAATAAGTTGCGCGTGGTTAGTGTAGAAGTACACCGGTACTCCCATCGATTCTTAGCGAACAGTTCACCTTTGTTATGCTGATGCAACGTCACCAATCGTTGAAGCAACGTAAAAATTGAACGTTTTCCTGCTTGAATGGAAGTTAAGGGATACAGTATTAACATTTTCTAGATGCGCGCACTAGAATGGGCGAGAAATCACATTCTTGCAACAATTGTTCGTGCTATGCAAGCACGATTGAGCAACTTGTGTTTCTTCATGTATGGCTGGTTTTGAGTTTGCTTTTGCTGGCCGATGTTTATCGGCAAAAAATAGCCGATACAATATATCGGCTACAGTACACCTGATATCGGCCGATATATATCGGCTGACCGATATATTGGTCGAGCTCTAGACATACTGCTGTATCCCAAGCTGCGAGCTTCCCACTCTGTTGGTTACGAAGATTTAATTGAAGATGATATATGTATTTCTGAAGAACATCTCCAGTAGTTGGTCTAAATTGTCCTTCCTTGAAATGTTTTAAAGGCTGCAAATTACCAAGCAAACAACCATTGTTCATTTTACTCTTCCTCAGCTCCATGATGGATACATGAATACACACGGAATGTTAGACAGTAGAAGTGTATACAATACGTTATATAATCAATAATCATACAAAATACAAGTAGAAAATGCTAACTGATCAATAGTGAAACCTGAAATGCATTACAGAAGGTTATCGTTAAGTTAAGCTGACTTAATCCATTTTGCCACATGATTTAGATACATAGACTACATTATGCTGGGTGGGAGATGCTATTGAAATTGTGGCGGACCGTGACCATCTTGCACTTGATCAGAGCTCTTTCCGGACAATGAAGCGTGTATTCTAACATCAAGTGCAATGGGTACCCAGATGTTTGCTACCTTGAGATGATCGGTTCCATGTTATATTGTATATGACTCCAGGCATTTAACATTTGTGGTGCCCAAGGAATACATCTCGTTGTAGGAATGAAGCAACTGCTACAAAATCATTCATGCATGACTGTTCGTATCAATTTTATAATAACTTTTTTTCTGTTGCTCTGAGACACTTTTTAATATATTTTTTGAACTCCTTACCCCCAAAAACCCCTTGACAGCAACTTTCACCATTTTTCTAGTATCATTTGGCAATAAATTAACAAAAATCAGTCATGCGTGACTGCGTAATCTGGGTACTTAAACGGTCATAACTCTGGTACCGGTTGTCCAATTTTAATAATTTTTTTTTCAAATTTTTCAGCAGAAGAAATGTTTTCAGATAATCTAGATATCAGCATACTAGGTTAAAAGTAAATGGGTTTTAAAGAGGATTTTTGTAATTTTTATGAAAAGTTGTTGCTAAGCAACCGCGAATAACTTCCCAGACGTTAATCGAAAAAAATTTTATGCATATTTTTGAAATCAGCATTGAAAACCCATGCAGAAAAGTCACAATATAGATGAAAACAAAAGAAAGTCCGGGGATTGGGGAGGTCTATTGCTCAACCCACCAGGATAAACCACTGCACATCAAGTGCCGGTGGCTTAAAGAAAACACTTTGTTGTTCTCTTCAATTCAACAAATATTTGCCCCCCCCCCCAAATTTTTTTCAGGCTACGCCACTGCTTCAGGGCTGAGTTTTTTTTTTTCGCTCATTTATCGGTCATTGACCGATTTTTTAGCAGAATGTCCGAAAAAAATATAGGCTAGCCAATTCGGTCAAAATGTCCGAAAAAATATATAGTCAATTGACTAATGACTATATATGACCAAAAATGACTGAAAATGACCGAAATAAATAAAATTGACCGAATTTTTTCAAGTCATTTCGGACAAATGACCGAAAAGTCTCAGCGAAAAAAAAACCCAGCTTCAGGGCTTTCACTTTCAAGGAGATTTAGTTCTATTTTGAAAGTTTAAGGACTTTTAATACTCACTAACGCCATTGGCTGTCATTTTTGTACATTCTGCATGTAAATGATTGTGTATTTATGATACCGGTACTAGTGTTTTTTATGTGAGTCTAGTGTTTTTTTAGTCAAATCTAGCACTTTTCCATGACAAGAGAGTTTCAACTTTGTTCTCAACCTTTTTGTCTTGGTGTATCCCTTTTGGTGCTTTCGAAGCGGTCGTGGACCCCTAAAAATTTATATTTGAAATTTTAGTATATCGCGTCTCCTTATGGAATCATACATTATGTTACATAAGTTTTGAAGCAACACACTAAGAAGAATTTGCTGAATTCGCAACGCATTAGAAGAATTTACTGAATTTGCAACGCACTTGACGTTTGATGAGATTGACGAAATTATGTTATGACTTTTGAACTATATGTTGGCACACAGGATCAAACATCAGTTACAATTTATATGCTCATTTGATGTTTTTCCTAAATTTGATCAAAAGTAATAGAATACTTGCGACCGTTACAAAGAATTTCTCTCTTAATTTTCATTTGTAATCAATATTAATTCATTACAGGCCTCGAAACAACTTTTTGTTTCCGGCGGCCAAACGTGTCCGACTGAAGCAAGCTGTTCGGCGGCCAATCACAAGCACATGGCGGCCATTGGAACTTAGACACGCATCAACATACAGTCTTCGAAATTAGCACATTTTTACTTCAGCAGAAACGTTGCCCAGGCCAAACGACAAAAGTTGAAATTGCCTCGGCAATTGCTGTGAACGTTTATTACGAAACAATTGTACCAAAACATGTAAAACGAGAAGCGAAAAATATACTAGAGTAGTTTATCACGACCGCATTGTTTGATTTGTTGTGATGTAATAATACCAAAAGTAGCGATAAAGCGAGATACAAGATACGCACGTCGCACGCTGTTGCAGTAATTCACGTCAAATAACTCACAGGGAGGAAAAGTAAGTTAATTTTGGGTTCTTCTTCTTCATCGTGTGTCACACGGCCGTAGCCCAGAGCATCACGCAGGCTCTTGCTCTATCGTTGAACTCGGCCAAATCCTGTGCAGAGCACCTTGCTTTTAGGTCAGGGCATTCGAGTAGGTGTTGCATCGTTTGCTCCTGTCCGCATTTGCAACTTGTGCTCCCCATGGAATACCCCCAGTGTCTCATCGAGGTTTTACACCTGCCAATACCAGTTCTTAAGCGGTTGAGGCATCGCCAGTACTTCCACGGTTCACGTTTTCCGGGAGGAAGGCTCTCCATGGGTGTGAGCTCCATATTGGCCAATGTCGGTCCGGCTGCCAGTCTCTCCTGCCATAGTTGAACCCGCACATTGGCGGCGACATCGTCATGACCTAATGGGACAACTGAAGCAAGGAAACTTTTTCTTGACTTCAGACGCCTGTGTGCTGGAGTTTGGCCATACAGTGGGTGTCTCAAATCTATGTCCTGACAAGATCTTTCCTTTCTGCTGGTCACGCATCTTCTGATGTTGGGGGGAGCAATTCCAGACAGAATGTGCAGCGACGTGATGTTGGTTGGTTTGAGACAACCTGTAATCAGACGGCAGCTTTGGTTCAATATGGGGTCAATTTTCTTGGCATGTGCTGAGCGTTCCCACACTGGGCAAGCGTATTCTGCAACCGAATAGCATAAGGCTAAAGCAGTTGACCGTATTGTGTCAGGGAGGGCACCCCAATCAGAGTTTCCGAGTTTTTGCAAAATATTATTTCTAGAAGCCACCTTAGCTCTTACTTTTTCAATTTTGGGTTGATTCAACGTTCGAGTCAGTACAAATCGATTTAATTTTCCGGCTGGTTATATTGCGTAACAATGCCCAATAAGAAATTTACGTTTGTTTTACATTAATTCGACATCTAACAACGTTGAATGATCATAAAATAACGTTAATTGTTCAACCAGGTACCGTAACAAATTAATAGCTCCCTGCGAGAAGATTGCCTCGATTTACATGTACAGTAACATAATTTCGACACAATTGAGATACTGCGAACAACACAAAGTCTGTTTGATAAAGATCTAGCTGTCAGAATCATCAGATGCTGTATCGGAGCACGAGGTTATCGCGTCGCCACTGGAATCAGACACATTAAGAGGCTCATCGCTTAGCTGCAAATCTACACCGTCTTCGCCATTCGCAATGAAGCGTCCACGTTTTGCGGCTTTCGGGCTTTGATACCAATCCACACGCCTCTTTCTTTTTCGTAGAGCTACCGTACCGTACATCAGGGTGTTGACTAAGGAACAAATCTATGGCTGTGCCATAATGACTGGGAGGAATATCTAACCCTAACCTTACAAGCGCTCGTGTGGCCTTGGCATTTTTATTGCCGACACTAATTTTGAAGACTGAACATATCGCATCAATAAAGTGTATTGTGATGTCGCTTGCATCCTGCGAATGTCAGACATCAGCTGATTGGTCAATCAATAATGTTAATAATTCAAGCATAAACAGTGTGTATTGTGATTTATCGGGTGCTTTGACTGCTTTCTAATCTTTTGTGATTATAAGTGGCAAAGTACTTTATTCACAAGGCCGCTTGCGTAAAATTGTCTCGGAACGTCATGGCGGACAAATGCGGCCGACGGAAGGGTGAGACCCGGCGGACAAAATGTCGGTTTTTGTAGGTTAATCGCGGCCATGGCCGCGATGGCCGATTTTAGTTTCGAGGCCTGCATTATAACCGCAGTCATTGCAAAACTGTGAGTGGTGATAGACTGCTGACTAACTGCATTTCTAAGATTGATCAACAACCTGCTGTCTCAAAAGAATTAAGTTGAACATAGCCAACATAGCCTCATTAAAAGGTTTAAGTCATATATGATATTTTAGTTAAGAAACCAAACCTTTGTGCTATGTCCTTTGCAATTTCAAATGACGCGCCAGTGCGTTGCAACTTACCGTACAGTTTGAGAATCACTGTAGGCTAAAACATAAACAAAGCACAAACAATATTTAAATTTTGTAATTAATCATGCTGAAAACTCGGAAACTTTCACGGACCCCCTGAAATCACTTCACGGACCCTTTGGGGTCCGTGAACCCCTGGTTGAGAACCACTGCTTTGGAGTTTGGACATGCCCGGTTTAGACTACAACATAAAATTAACTATGTACAACTATCTTTGCAACAGCTTATTGTTTTGTGGAAGCTAGAGACTGGAGTAAGCTGTTGATATTGCCTAATGCATAATAAGACACCCAAAACATAAGCAGTTGCAAAATTGTTCTTTTTGCCAGACAAAGTTATAGATATTGATAGGCTATCATTAGATTACATTTTCGAAACGGTTATTCATGGCATTCTACTGGGATCAACATTCATTATTTGATCTGGATGATGATTTCTTTGGTCATTTTGGTGCGCCTTATTATTACAATGATGTTTTAAGTGATGATGAGGATTTCTATGGTCATGAAAGCCTGTCTGATCATTTTAATAGCACTGATGAAGAATCAGTTTCAGGTACTGATTATTATCAGAAGAATCAATATTGGAAAACAAAGATGGAAAAACTGAATAGGTAATTTATTTTGCTTTTGAGCTATTAATTTTGATGTCAATCACCGCCATAGGTGTCAATTTTTTCTTAGAAGAGAGGAATTCTGGGTGGGCGAGAGTTTTTCAAACAGATTTCATTGAATTTGTATGTTCGCAAATTCGCAATGGTTAGTCGGGTCTGCTACTATTCGGTGAGTCCGATTCGGTGAGTTTCTAACTCCTAACCCCTAACCCTAAAACGGCAATGATAATTAGGCTACGGTACCCGATAATTTAAAAAAAAATTGAAAAAATCCCCCGTTAAGGGATCGGACTCACCGAAACGGGCCATTCCGGGTTAGTCTTTCTCACAAAGACTGTGCTTAGCGTCGCTGCAGCAATTAAGCTTTAATAGGTTTGATGTTTGCTTCTTTGCGCCTTGAGATCTTACAACCTAAAAAGCTCGTGACCTGTTATCTTTAAAGTGGCGCCTTCGGATTTGCCGCAAAATGTTCGGACAGGTGACTACAATAACAAGTATCCACTGGAATTCGGAAAAAAGCTTCCTTTGCAACACATGACCTTCCAGAGCCGGAAGCTGATCCGGCAGCATGCTAACGTCAAATGGAGCAGGTAGAGATCCATGGCTTATGCTGTCTTCTACAACTACCGGTGCATTGCCTGAGACATTGACTTCACCACTGTTCATCCTTGAACTAGCACTGGTTTCTTCATCAATGTCATCTCTACGTTTATTTGTGTTGGACGTGGCTTCTTCAGCGTTATCATCTCGACGCCTTTTGGAAGCTGGTTTTAAGAATGCGCGAAAAGATGTTTGACTTTGCTTCATGTTTAACTTTTCAATTAATGAATTTGACAACATCGCGCGGTGCCCCAATTTATACCCAGCAACAAGTTTGTGAGGAAAGATTTGTAAAAAGCGATGGTTTCAGTACGTCTTTAGTTTGTATGGGTTATTTTATTGTCGTGTTCATTATTATGATGTCATATTCATATTCCCTTACGCTGACCCGGAACTGAAGTTTGATTGTGACGTAACGAAAGTGAGACCATTCGGAGAAAAAATCAAACGTGGCTTTCTCTCACCAGGAATTGCTAGCGTGTTGCAGTTGCCGTGGCAACAACAATGCAGTGAGTAGGTTATCGCCTTTTTTCAATGCAGCGTTGTTGCGAAATTGCTTTGTTTTGTCAGATACCTAGCGAGAGGCAAAGCGTAAAACAAGAAGTTGCGCTGCAGTTGGTTGGATAATTCAGAGTTTAACAAAAACGGAAATAATTGTAACAAACACTTCATAAGTGTCATGAAAACAGGGTGGGCGAAACATAATTTGCCCACCCTCGTTTCACGGCAGGGTGGGCGGCGCCCAGCCGCCCACCCTATTTCGACGCCTATGATGACCACTGATTATAATACCCAATTTATCCATTTTCAAACAATGGTTTTTCATTTACAGGGCTCTCGTGCATTTTTATAGTTACAAGTCTTACCAAAATGACAACCGACCTACCAAACTGATTGTTGTTCCCAACAATACACTACACTATCTGTAGTGTATATAACTTACAAGACTTTTGAGCACTTTTTGTAGTATTAATATTAATTATCATATAATTTAGATTAAATTATCATATAAATTAATCAATATATTGACTGATTAATATTTTTGTTTGTAATCTGTTTTTTATCGAAAGTCTTTACAGTCTTTTATCGAATACCGTTATACTCGAGTATAAGTCGAGATGTTTGCAAGTGAATTTCACCTCTAAAAGACAGGTTCAACCTATACACAGGGCAAGCTATTGTCTCCAGCTTGGCAGTTTTCAAAATGAACGCATTTTTACTGCCGCAAAATCATTGGTGACGTAGATTGCGGAGTTTGAAACGGCATCGAAAAGTAAAAGTTTTGAATACGTTTATTTCCAGTGATTCGAACTTAAATTTCAAATTTAATGATTTCTTGTCAATTCTAAACTTTATGCACTTGTTGAGCAATATGCAAAGCTCACGAGACCACACAAAGAGAGCTGTTTTAAGAAATCGATTTTTTTATTTTTGCGTGTAGAATATTATAATCGTTCTTATTACGTAACATTCCATGATCGTTGAAGTCGATGTCAAACCTAAGCGGTCGCATAAAACAATGATGTCAGTTTAGCTAGGTGATAATAGCGGTAAGAGACGTCGTTATTGCAGGCAATATCTGTGGCCAAGACCATTAAACACCTTTTCTTTTATAAATCGGTTTTCAATTTAATTCTCACACATTGCGAACAAAACAATGCATTCTGTTGAATCATAATAAATTGATCTCACAGCAGGAAGACCTCGTTTAAAATAGCGCGTCTAATTTAGCTGGTTTACTTAATATTGCAGTGAATAGTTACGTGACTATTCCAGCAGCGTAAGTTACTCTATTATCTACTTTGAAATTTCCATACCGTATGAGAAAGCCATGCGATCAGCTGCTGTTTGTTAGGCTATTTTTCGCTTTCGGCACTCTTTAAGTCCGTTTAAAATAATTTAACTGATTTAAATCTCTTTCACGAAGTGTTTTATCTTTGAAATACCACTTGTAATAACCAATTTTGTTGCCCCTGGTTAGTGGTTAAGTCTAAACCCCACTCATCTAAAGCTTCGATAATTTCAACTATAAGCGTCGTTGGATTTGGAAGTTTGTAATAGTTGAGCATTCTAATATATTCTAAGTTTGCATACAGACGGTGACGTAGGATACATGTCGATTTTATGTGAGCAAACATTTCAATTTAATAGTTCAAACATTTTGCGCTAAATTTCATTTCAATTTATTTTTCTTTGTTGGAATGCAAAAGAAACGATATTGTGGAATAAAATACAATTCAAAACTGTAGCCGAATAGGAAAATAGCCGAATCGGGCTAGCCGAAACGGGCCATTCCACTAATAAATACCCTATAAGAAAGTCTGCAAAGACTGGGTATAGTGCCATGAATATAGCAAAATGCTAAGCTTTGGCAAAATATCTTAATTTCATCTGGACTAATGAAAACTCTTCAAATTCACTATTGCCATCATTTATGATTATGTTCATAAACCGAAGAATTTTTGTGCTATTCCGAGTAAAGTGTATTTTATTTAGTGCTTGCATTTTACCTGGAATAGCATGTGTCTACATGTCTGTGCCTGAATAATGTAAACCTAGTATGATTAATCTATATGCAATGAAACCACGAATAACCTATTCGAGAGTCTGCTTAAGATTGGCTAAATGTATTTTCTAGAAATGCAATGATTTGACAGAACCTTGATTCAATGAGCTATAGTTAGGGGTGTTCAATTTCGATTTTCGATTCGATTTCGATTAAGGTGATAATCGAAATTCGTTTTTTGTATCGGACATATTCGAAATTATAGCCGCCCTTTCGGCTGAACGTGGTTGAAAGTAACTCGAGTGGCGCGAAATCTGTCTTGTCACATTTTGCAAGCGAAAAAAGACTTCGACGCATGCGCATCGTCGATCACGTGACTATCACACGCTCTCGCGGGTCCAACGGCCAGTCCTGCACCAGGGATGCCAGGTTGGCATTTTTAATGCCAAATTTCACAAATTTCTCTCAAGAATGAAGATAGCTAGGTTGTGCAATAGCAGAAAGTGTAAGCTGAGCTTTGTCGCAGTTTTATCCATTTTTTACCGAATCCATGGGCGCCTAAGCCGTGGGGGCAGGGCCGTAGCCAGACCGCAGAGCAAGGGGGGGTCAACTTTTTTTTTAGGGGAGGCCGAAAAAATTTAAATGGGCAAAATCATTATAATTGTAGCTGTTGCTCGAGAATGTTGCGATTTTGCCAAGGGGGGGCGAGGCCCCCCTGGCTGGCTACGGGCCTGCGTGGGGGCCAGGCCCCCACGCATATTTCTGTGTGGGGGCAACTTTTTATGCTGTATTGATACATAAAACAATAGATGAACTAGCGATCGGCAGCAGGAAAACACTTTTTGAATGCAAACCGCAACAGCTTCGCGATAAATAATCACTAGAACGAGTTGCGATGCTACAATCCAACAACAGACAACAAAATCTGTCATTTTTACATTGATTTAATGTCTGCAGACGTTGAATCAATGTAAAAATGACTGATTTTGCTGCCTGGGACATAGCAAAAATCTACCATTTCGTGTCGATTCAATGTCATCAGATGTTGAATACACCCAAAAACAACATAATTTGCTACGTAGACGGAGTGTGCGTTTAGCTTTATGCGCTTGAAAACATACTCAATGTCGCTTTCGAGTCGAAACCTCTGCAGTAAAATGTCGCGGCAGTGAATCGCTCGCTGTGAAAATGAACTTGAAGTGTTTGGGATCCCAGCGACCTCGGCTTCAGCGGAGCGATATTTTTCAAAAGCTGGCCTGACCGTCACGAAGCTGAGATCCCGACTGATTGGTGACCATGTCGCTTGTATTCTTAAACACCAACATGGGCCTGGAGCTGTAGACGTTATTTTGTGTTCTTTTTTCGCAAATTTTTATCGCGTTTTCTAGCGAATTTTCATGTCGTTTCTTTCAATAAAATTACATTTTGCAGTGTGGTGAATAGTTGTGATAATCGAAATTCGGAAATTGAAAATAAATTGAATTTCGAATATTCAAATAATCGAAATTGAACACCCCTAGCTATAGTTTAGTTCTTTCGCAAGGACCAACCTTAAATAGCTTTGTTTGTCAATGTTTTTTTTTCAAAATTGTCATCTAAGAACCAACATTACTTTTCATTGACTCTGATATTTTATTGTAGTTTCATTGAAGATGAAACAGTATCAACGAAAGCAAAGCTTCATGCGCAAAAACGCCAGCTTGCCAATCGTCCAAAATCGATTGGTGACCTTGTATTGAGTCACCTTAATGAAGATCGTTGTTCCGAAGCTAAGTACTGTGATATCACCATCAAATCGGACTTGCAAAAATTTCCAGCACACAAATGTGTTTTGAGTGCAGTTTCGGATTACTTTTCTAAGATGTTTTGTGTAGAAATGAAAGAGAAATACGAAAAAGTTATTGAATTGAAAGAAACAAGTTCTGATGTCATTAAAAAGCTTCTTGAAATCATATATTCGAATGATATTGATCCCATCATATCAAATGAAGATGTTTTTGAGTATCTGCCGATTGCAAGGTACATGCAACTGGAATTTTTGATTCACTCTTGTGGTAAACACTTTGTTAAAAATCTTACTGCTGACAATGCATTGTCAAACTGGAGTTATGCTAGAGCTCACGACTTCAAAACTGAGGAAGTAGAAAAGTTTATCTCTCAAAACATTGAATACATAACTGATAAAGATGATTTTCTTCTTCTGGAAAAAGAGGAAATTGAAAGTATTTTAAAGTTAGAGCTGTGTGCTGTCCAGAAGTACACCATGCTTATGAAATGGATAAAACAAAATGAAGCGGAAAAAAAGAAGCATTTGACAACTTTACTTCAACACATTAATTTGAGGGAAGTCCCAATAAAGTATCTGTTTGACGTTGTTTGCCAGGAACCACTGATGATGTCATCACCGGAATACTTTGAACTCACCGCAAAAGCGATGTCCAATCGTAAAAGGCCAATTGCTCATCATGGTCATCGTAATGATAGAATTGATCGTTCGGCTAGTCATTCAAAATCAGTTGTGTTTCTGTACATTGTTCACCACCAGTACTTGCGTGCGAGAGAATACGAGTTGGAAACTAAAGTTTGGACTGATCTCCCACAGTTAAACATCATTGGCGAGGATTTTGGTGCAGTCTACGACGGAGTAAATCTGTTTGTCATTGGAGGCAAAGCGAATGTTGGAAACAAATCGATCGGGTCTGTTCATTGTCTTGACCTCTCTATTGAAACCCCGCAGCCATGGACACTAATGCCGTCGCTGAATCTTGCAAGAAGAAGCATGGGATGTGCTGTATTGGACAGTTGCTTGTATGTGGTCGGCGGCTTTGCATCGAAGAACTGTCTTTCCCACACAGAGACGTTGACTCATCCCCTTGATGATTCATGGACTTCTGTGGGAAGGTCGATGAAGACAAATCGCCGAGATTTAGCACTCGTTTCCTGTGGGGAATGTATATATGCCATTGGTGGCTCCACTATGGAAAATGGGAGATCGTGCAACCGCAACGAGAGCGTGGATATATTCAATTCATGGAACACAAAATCTCCAATGATCGAGCATAGAGGAAAGGGGTTTGCGGGAGTGGCTTTGAATGGGAAAATATACATCGTGGGTAGTGACATCGTTCAGTGGAATTATAAAAACTCCGGCGCATCTGCTGAATGTTATGACCCGAAAAAGAACTCTTGGTGTAAAATTGCGAGACTGAAATCTCTTCAATTTGTGCACTCTGCCTGTGTGGTAGACGGAAAATTAGTTGCATATGGATTCAGCGTGCGAAGGAAAACACCACTTCTTGAAGTGTATGATCCATTCAAAAACGCGTGGGAGGTTTTGCAACAGTTTGATGACGAGATGAAAGATGCAAAAATGCTTGCTGTTTAATTTGTTTACTTGATGAAAATTACAAAGGGAAGCGAGATGTATATCAAAAATCTGGTTGGGGGTGAAAATGCTATCAAGTGTAGAACAATATTTTTCGAGCTAAACTTGCAACAAACGCGCACTGCACGAACTATTGTATATACATTACACGGATAGCCAGCACGAAAAAAAGGCGACTTTGATCAAAATGATTTTGTATTAACTGTTAGCTGCTTTTTACTGGTGCTACAAAGTCTTAGACTCCATGTTTCGCAACAGCTTGCACTTTGTTAAATTTTTCTGTTTCGCTTATATTGGAGTCAGTCATTTTGTTAGTGTGCCAGACAATGGTCGGGCACGATAAATTTTGTCAATGTGCTTTTCTATTTTGTCATTTTTTTTTCAATGCTTTTCTAATTTGTCAGTTTTTTCAATGCTTTTCTATTGCAGCCAGCTTTTTCCGCGGTTATCATTTGAGAAAATTGCATGTAAATATTTGCAGCCTCACATCGACGAATCCGACTATTGGTGGAATTTAGATTTTTGTGAATCGGCAATTGGTATTTTTTTTCTGAGTCGCTTATTTTTTAATGCCATCTTTAAGTGTTATCCTAGTCCGGTACGTAGGACTCAAGTTTTAAACTTAAATTTTTTGAAGAACTGCCATAGCTGGACTTTAAATCCCATTTTGTAAAGGAATTATTTCTAGTTATTTTTATTATCTAATGAAAGAAGCCATTCGAGTGTACGGGAAGGCAAGGACACCGATCTTGCAGTACTTTAGTGTCCAACTTGAAGCTTGCCATTGAGTGCCTTGTGCAGCAGACACAACCGCGTGCTTTTGATCTGTGCTCATCGAATGTATTTTTACCGCTATCATCTCACGGCCACACCAGTTGTGTGAATCATTACCGCCGGCTTGATGTTTTTGTTGGTTCATACGATTTGTGAGTTTCAATGCCGTCAAAGTTCGTTATCGTTAAAACAATCTTTTTACCGGAGCAAACCGCTTGAGCTATTGCGCGGATTTGGACAGAAACGTATTAAGAAGAGTTAGATTCGTACCGTACCTGCAGAACATATGCCCAGAATGAAGTGACACAGTCAAAATAAACTTTGTATTGCACAAACATATTCTTGTTACTAATAGAATGATAGAGCTATCGTATGCCTATGGTTCAACAAACATATTCGTCCGCTACTTTTCAAAATGCCAGGGATGATACTCGACAAACTTTGTGAACAAGAAATCCTGTTCAAATCTCGAAGTATGTTGTGGAGCAGTGCCATTCTACCGTAAGATTTCATTTACAGTAGTGAATTTGCGAGAATTATGATAACAAATAAGAAAACAATTTCTTACCCAGACAGTAAATAACTGTATCTGTAAAAGTTAAATCAATTTTTAAAAATTGACTGATTTGCCGCCAGGGTAAGAGCAACCAATACAGCGAGCGGTTGGAGAACGGTTCAAACATCATCAGACGACGTTAACTCAACCCCTTCGTATACCACAACCGTCTCCCTATGGCTCCAATAAGCCCCATGCATAGCCAACATTCGAACAACCAGTAAATAGAAATTCTACGGCCAGCGTCAGTGATTTGCACAGATATGTTAAGCTGTCTGGATCAAGCTTTCAACAATGAATTGAGTGCCACAAACCAAAAATATTTTACGAGGAAATTAATTATTTCAAGTCGTTTACATGAAAATCATCGTCCAAGCTCAAGGGTTGAGTACACTACACAGTACACACTAATGGGTACAATGGTACGTAGACGCAATCCTCGACTGAAAAACTTTCCCAACATCAATGTCTGCAACCGATCAATGTTCATGTAATAAAAGTGCAATTTCCATCTACGAATTAACCACCACAGATAAAGCTTCCACCAAGAATTCCGCCAGCGAATATTGTTCATGGTCTTCTGTGAGCAAACGGAGAATTTCCCGAGCTAAGAATAGAGTGTCTCTGGCATCTGTTTCAGGCACATCGAGTTCTTTAGGATCCTGCAAGCGCCAGTCGGAATGACAAGTTAATAGGCTATTACATGAAAATGACGTAAATTACACATCGTGGATTGATTCTACGTTAAGTTATTATCTATACGATGCTCAGAAATACGACGGAGGGATCAGCTAAGTCTATGTTGTTTAGTGACCGATCGAATACCAATTTTTGACACTTGGTAAAACTAGAAGTATCGTAGAGTAAGGCCGAAGTTGCAGCCGCAGCTTGCCCAACACGCGTTTTTCCGGCAATTTTGTGCCAAAGTTCTATAGGTGAATAGCTACTATAATAGCACAGACAGTTAGCCGCATACACCCGAGTTAGAGTAACCTTGACCAAATTGCGAGATATCACAATGTTGTTAAACACAGTTTTAAAATAATAAGTATCTCACGCAGCTTGTAATTCAACAGCAAATAAATCCTAACAAAAGGAGCTGGAAGCCTATTGTAATTTCACCAGCTTGTGACAAAATATGAAAAAACGTGCCATACTGCTCTCTCTACCATGTAAGCAATTCACAATCATCACTGGCAAGTAATAAAGTGAGTTTTTGCAGACTGCTACTAGTGCAGACAGCAAACATAATAACAAATTTTTACAATTGCGAAAAATTGTTGGTAGCCTAATAACTGTGGAGCGAGCATTTACCTGCGCTTTTACCCATGAGCTTAACATTGTTGACATTTGTGAGAGAATGATGACTCCGTCTTCTGGACTGGTTGTTAGCAGCAGGTGGTGCAGTCGTTGTCCAACAATCACCATCAACCGAGAGGCAAGATCTTCATTGTTGCCGCAAGTTTTTATCAACTGCATTATAGAAACAGTTGCTTAAAATGCTGTACACATAAAGATACATTTCTGTGTTATACGATGAGTCGCTTTTTGTATATTTAGAATCAAACGATGCATACAATATGATGTGTTGTGTGGGCTAGTGCTGTATCCACTGCAGATGGGCTCTGCTCTCAGCGCTTTACAAGGCAGACAGTTTCAGCGTATACGTATGAAGGCATAACCGAGTGCATGATTGAATACTGATATCGCAAACACATCACAGGCATTAATAGACATAAATTAACGTCAAAGTTCCATTACGAAAAGTTCCGCTTACGTCATAAGCTTTAGCATCCAAACCAAATTTGAACAGTTCGCAAATGTAGTGGATGCGAATCTGAAAGTAGAAGACCACCATAAATCAAAATGTTTGCATATACGCGGTACGAATTTCTCATTGGTGAGATGTACCTAACTAAGGTGCCAAAAGGGAAGAACTACGTCACCTAATCTATTAATCAACTGATTCAACAAAAGTTCACAGCAATAACACCTAACAACACAGCTCAACACACAGCAGCCTCAAGCCAAACAAAAGAGCCGCATTAAAGAACGACTCACTGACTTCAACACAACTTGTCATAACACATGACTAGGGAACTATGTTCCGAAAGGTAGTGCAATTCGCTATTACCACAGCAAACTCGCAGCATCAGGCGAAAACAGGTCATTAATATTTACATTGTGAAGCACCTAACTAACGTATAACCTACGCAATTTCAAGACAATTTGCGATGCAAAACGATATTATTATTAATGTTGGAGCAGTGCAAGTTCACTTACACCCCTGCCAATGTCCATTGTCCAATCACTTCTACACGACTAGTTTCACAAAGTTGTTGTGTTCCTCATTCTCGCCACTCCATTATTCTAACGTGTTATCAAACCCATTGTCTTGTTTGGTCTTATTACAACTTATTAATCTGTGGCTAAATACCACACTGGTCACTGTCAGTTTGAGTCATCAAGCAACTCAAAATAGGATACAAGTTATTCAATCAAGCATTTCATGAAAGCGTTGATATACTGTAAATATCTCTGCGACACTAAAACATGGGTGGGTTGGTTTTGAGTCTTTATCTTGGGACTGACAAAGACTCTGATAGGTTATTCCTGGTAGTTGACGCAGGGCCGGTTACCGAGATTGACAGAGTGAAGTATTCGATTGTTGAAGTGTTGTCGCCAGGGAATTATTCTATCCAGTAAGTCCCGCTGAATGAATTGAGGAGTCGTGGTCTTCTAAGCAGAGTAGTGCAGCTGTGCTCTGAACCATTTCACCCGTGGGCCACGATTTTATCAATGCTGAAGGGTTTAGTTGAGACTTAATAACACATATTTATCGATAATATAATTAATCCATGATATTGACAATACAATTTACAGTAACAAAGCTAGAGTCCGTAGAAGAGGATTCCGTTTCTCTCTTGTATGAGTAAACTAGCTGCGCTTTTTATGATCTAGTTTTTCACTGAAACCCAACCGTTTAAACTACAAGAAATAATTGCACAAATAAGTCCAGCAGAACAGACATTTAAGCAGTAACGTTAACAGAGGGTGCTTTTGGAGCAAGGCCCGGAAAGTTAAAGAAAACGTCGCATATGGTTTTGTTGTAGTGCATTTGTTCAGCGGTGTCTTGTTTTATAATGAAATGTAGCCTCTGGACGGGCCTGCATTCAAGCAAGACACATCGAAGCTAGTCCTAATCGTAATCTATGTTGAAACCAGAGCCAACACGTCACCTGACTATCGTCCAATCGGAACTCAGCGGACATGTGAACACTGGTCTCCACCCATTCCTTCATGTTTTTTTGCACTATGTCATCGTCTAGGGTGGCATGCATACGACTCACGGCCGCTCTGACAACTTTGCAAAGAAACTACAAAACAAAACGACCTTGTGAATACAAATGGTCGACAAGTGTTAGCTTCTTCTTTCACAGGTCAAAGAGGTACCGTTTGCCGAGCTTGAAACTATGACGGTAAATTTGGCTAAGTATTATGGCATGAATCAAGCAGCCATTGCTTTGTTTTATCCTAGAATTGATCATCGTGTGAGAAAATATACATCTTCAAAAAAGTTTCAAAAATCAGTTCAAGAAAATCTTCAAAAAAGGTAACAAACGCACAATTAAATATCAACTTGCAAACTACCGCACCTGCTTCCTGTGCTTGCAAATGTCAGAATCAACGACTTGGGATCGCGACACGACAACCCTGTTGGTGGTCAGGTCGACCAGGAAGTTATTGCGGTTGTTGCTGTCGAACATTTGTGTCAACGGTTTCACTCCTCGCAACGAGAACTCCATAACTCCGTCAATGATGCTGGAAGGGAAGTTTCTGGTGTCACAATTGCTTCAGCGGCATTCGAAGTTAAAGAAATTTAATGCAATACGAGTTATCAATCAAACGGTTTGGAAAGTGCATG
Organism: Aplidium turbinatum; assembly: GCF_918807975.1. Classification (NCBI taxonomy): domain Eukaryota; kingdom Metazoa; phylum Chordata; class Ascidiacea; order Aplousobranchia; family Polyclinidae; genus Aplidium; species Aplidium turbinatum. The sequence goes on along the minus strand of NC_137472.1, from coordinate 41,677,187 downwards.
CCTTTAGAGATGATATTTTTCAAATATTTGTGTTGTATGTGGATGAACAACAGGACAGAAAACTTCAAATTATTATATTAATCTCAGAAATCGGTATGAGAAAGTGGTTCGGCTAATTTGCACTATAGTTCTAAATGCTGGCATTTGCACAACAATCTTATTCATAATATTATTGCTACGTAAGGATCGATTTCGCTGCAGGAATAGCACGTTCACTCTTGAGCTTATTCAAAAACAAACTTGCAAATAGAAATAACTTCAACAACAAGTTCTACAGGCTGCCCTCTCATTTCAAAGATGATGCGTTCACTAAGGAAAGCCATTCACGACAACTGCTGCAGTTCCAGAACTAACTCACAATGACAAATGCATGGTTAGTTGAACAAGCCCATAGTTTGCTGTCGGCTGGTCTCCTCCTATCTCAGTGATGGATTCCTTGCCAGACACGTTCAACCAGGTGTCGTCTGCCAGCGCTTTGTTGTACACTGAAAGTATGAAGTTACTGCCGTTAGCCGCAATAATTTCAGACCTAACTTGTTGATGACTAATAAGTTCTACGTTCTACAAGCCTACAACTTAAAAGCGTGTAAAGAGTGATTAAGAAAACTTAAAAGCAACCTAAACAAGAGACCAAACCAAAATTAGAAAAATCTGAACGTATTGTGTTTGCACGACATCCACCTAATAACAATAATTATTGAGATACAAGACATTGCTCATCCATATGAGATCAACACAAATCCACCAACCTTGATCCATGGGAGGCTTCGGAAACTGGTCAGGATCGGCATCCGCTATCGCCTGCAGGAGCTGCGTGCAACAATGACAGAACATCGGCATGACGACGGCGCTCATCCCGGTCTCCTTAAGAAATTGATGGCAATTTAGTCAAACTAACATTTCTATAATATCAATGATCTTGCCCAGTGGGGAAAGTTCATTTAGCTCTTTTATTATAGCAGGGGTCCCACTCAAAAGTTTCCTATTTTTTTTATGATTTTATGCCAAAAAAGTTAAAAATTTTATGATTTTTTATGAATTTTTTTGGTTATTTTATGATTTTTTTATGATTTTTCATCAAAATTTTATGCTTTTTTTATGATTTTACATCAGAGCTCGATGTTTTGTTATATTCAATTTTTTAAAGTATTTCTTTTTACAATTTAAGGATAAAAAGCGATTACGGAAAAACAATCAATGCAAGTCATCACGTCAAACCCAACATAGGCTACAGCTTTTGAGTGGAAGTACAAAACATATAATAATATACTGTAAGCTTGTTATTCTTTACATTATTTCAATATGGTTAAATTGTTTAGCTCAGTTCAGAGCAAGCTGCACTTTAAAAATCAAATCAACGCAACAACAGACTTGCAAAGACATTGGGAATAACCAGTAGGCTACTTCTAGGTTCTGCAGAAATCTAACTTATCATAATTCCTTTGGAACAGACCTGTTAATCAGTATTTGCTGTGGCTTGATCTTTCTAGCATGGCTCATGTAAACCAACTTTTTAGTAACATTACCGGTACTCAAATGGTCAAACTGAATGTCTAGATCACCCTGCTTTGCTGAGTGCCGTAAATCAGTTATTATATTATTATACTCTTACTACAACCACCCTAAAAAATAAAGAAAATGAATATGTAATGTGTGAAGAAAGTGAAATATGTGATGCAATAGTGCTTTACAATAAACGAAACAACTGTTCAGGAAGCTGCAATACCATAGTGTAGAACATGGCTAGTTGGCTACTATGTCACTTAATTAAATGCAAGAACAGTAGAATACCTAGTTTCAAATAGCTACAGACCTATATTTTAACACTAATAGGGGCTTTTCTAAAATACGAGTGGCCACTATATATGGTTAATGCAACCCAAAGCTGATCTAGCCCTATTTCAGATCTCGAACCGAGTCATGACCTTACTTTAAACAAGTTCAGGCTTAACTCTAAACTTAAAATAAACCTCCATAGGTATCATAACCAATGATCCTTACTCGACTAGTGGCCAAAGTGACCCTATGAAAAACTATAGCGGCCATTCATAGTATAGAGCAGCCTCTTCACAACACTGAATTGAAAAATGATAGGATAATGATGATAAAATTTCTGATAGGATGATGATGATAGAATTTCTGATTCTGAAGTACAAAAAACCTAAGCCATACCGTACTAGATCAAGAAAATGCAAACAAAAACTAAGAGAGAGAGATACCGATTGCAAGTCAGCATAATTTAGGCTACTTCACACTCACAGCAAGGCAGTTGAAACACGAACAAAAATAGAAATAAAAGAAATAAGACTGAAAATGGCGTTCGTTCAATTTCAAAGTCAACTTAACTTGTTGAGACAAAGTTAATTGGTAAAGAACTCCCTTTTACGATCTTTTCTTTTTAATTTCAGTTTGGAGCCTATAGCATTAGCAAGCACTTTCTCACATTTTCTTTTACGATTACGGCGATGTCAATTCTTGCTTCAGCTGCTTGAAAAACTTTTCGATCCAACGCTTTGTTTGACAATGCCTCCTGAAGCTTTGCATGCCCATCTCCAATAATTTCATCAGCAGCTTTAATGCTTGCTTCAGTTTTTTTTTAATTTCATCTTCAATTTTTTCGATTTCCTTTTGTTTTTCTGCCATATTGTTGGCTTCAACAGTAGCCTGAGCACTTTCTTTCTCTTTTCTCAATTTTTCTTCAAGACCTCTTTCCTGATCAAGGTCAGCCATATACTTTGTATGAGCACCCTTTTAGTTCTGAAACTAGTGTTCTGTTAATGGGAAAGTTTACCTCATCATCATACCGATTTAGTTCACCTTTCACCATTCTCAGTGCAACAATTGTGATTTCTTTAAGAGAACTTCTATGTGAATCAATCAAATGTTTATTAATGGAGAAACTTCTTTCAGGACTGGCATTACCATGACTTAATGTTAGAACATATTTTGCTAGACAAAATAGTTGCGGATATTTTTTTATCCCAGCATCATCTAACAGGCCTCCAATTTTTGTCCAATAATAATCAATTCTCTTGTAGGAAGACACTTTTGGTAGGGGTGTTACTGTTAAACCATATTTGATTAGTGCTTGAGTCCAGTAAGAAGATTGGGAATTGGTGTAGCTATTTGTTACTTTCAAGATCAGTCTTTTTGTAAAACTCATCTAGAATATCCTTAAATTGATACCATAACCACTGCAGTCTTGCCTTATCATAAAGCTCTTCTCTTAAAACAGATGTACATCAATTGCAAAAGCATTTGCAGGACACTTTTTAAGGCAATTGGAGACTGTCCAAGTTACATTGACGATAGAAGTTGTAGCTCCAACATTATTTCATTTTTCTGGGTACAAAAATTGGGTGCAACCTAATTCGTACTCTAAACACTTCGTACCCTCATTTCGTACCCTGAAAAGATCAAGAGAAAAAATTAAAAAAAGCCGAAGTGGCTGATCGCAGTATCGGCAATTTTAAAATTTTCCTCCTGAAAAGATCGAGATTGCATCCCAAAAATTGTGCCTGCTTAAGAACAGATGAATGGAATGACAAATGATGTAAAAGGTAACTTGTAGCAACCACAAAAAAGTTCAGACAGTCAGATTTAAATTTCTTGTCAGCTTCAGTAAGGACTGCAATATCACTGACTAAAATTTTTGCTCGTGTTCCAGCATCAATCAAGTTCAACGGCTTCTGAAGTTCTTTGTGACATCAAGCAAAAGATTTTCTGACTCTGTGGATAATGTTTTTTGTTGTTGTTGATAAATTTACTAAACAAAGCCGTGATCAGGTAGCAGATTGCTGAGAAAAGAATGTGAATCAGTGGCTCTTCACATTGGAATAGGACTAAAAACCGTTCAAAGTCACCAGAAGCAAATGATACAAATGAAATATATTCAATCAAAGGATCTTTTAATGCTTCTGAAATCCTTTTGTATCTCTGGGTGGATGCAATGTTTGACTTGAAGTTTTTTTGCTGAGGCAAAAACTGCAGGAAATAATGTCAGAAGTCCCATTCAAGATTTAAGGACATGTCCGCCATGAATTTCGAGGCCTGAGTAACACATTGCTTGCAAATGGCCTCAATAGTTTCCTTGCCTAACCCTACGCTTTTTCCCAAAACATTGCTGTCAAATTATCCTTTCACCATTCTCCCACAATAACTGCAATGTCTTGAAATCTTGTCAGCGTCTACTTGTCTAGCCTATGTCTAATGACGTTTAAAACATGCAATGAAAGTATCTAGCTACGATCCTTTTCTAATTCCAGCTCCACAGGCAACGCTGGACTTGATTATGCAACCACATGTTATCCTAAATCAGTGCATTCAACAGACGGCGTCACAATCGTTGCACGAATAATTATTCTGTTATCATGGTTGGAACTGTTACACATTACACTATATCAATTTTTTGATTTTTACGTGCTCAGTTCTCCATCACAACTAAATTTTATGATTTTTTATGATTGTGTCTAAATTTTATGCTATTTTATGATTTTTACCAAATCAAGCAAAATTTTATGATTTTTTATGATTTTATGCCGAGTGGGACCCCTGTTATAGTCAAGGTGAGCACAAGACTAAATGAGCTTTACAACAAATCACTGGGTTTCATTAATTTGTAAGGCTAAACTACGTATGTATCAAGGTTCCTTTCAAAATTCATTGTTAAAAATTACAGTGTAAAGTGATTACTTTGTGGTAACTATGTCGATTCTAAGATGAGTTCGGTGATTTTTTCACCTAACAAACATCAGTAAAAAATACAGTATAATATCTACAAATGCGAAATATTATCTTGATCTACTTTGTCTATTTGTTATACAGTAGTTTATTTATTACGATTTGAAAAACAAACTCCAAATAACCACACGTCAACACCAACCAACCTTTCTACACAAGCGATCTTTGGCCGCCTTGCCGACTTTATCGACCAGTTTGGCAAGAGAAATGAAGCGCTTGGCTACGAAAGTCCGCCATGCCATCAATGCTATGCCATGCTGCATGTGGGGTTCGCAAGTGATCAAACGAATGTGATCGATGGCTTGTTGCATGTGGGATATTACCTGCGTGCAATATTGTTTTAAATAGGTAGCGTGATATTTTTTGTTGATTCAAGCTTAGGCCTGGTGGTTGAATAGTTAGATTAAGTGGACGAAAGGCAAGGAAGCAAGTCGTCATGTCCACGTTCAGGCATGCCCTGATGTGTCTTGCCAAAGACACAGCCCATGCCGCATATTGAGCGGTGCCGAACTGGCGCCCTTTCGAGTGCTGTACCAAAGCTCTCACCACTCTCATATGCAGCCGACACCCGACAGTATGACATGACACCTTTCAATACTAAATACACAGTAGTCCCACTGACATACCTCTGGGTCACGGTTCCATACAATGATTTCATGCCAAAAGCAATGCGCGTGCAGAGAATTGGCCGATAGAAGCTTTGGGAATCGTAGCACTAATTCCGAACGCAGATAGCCTGCGAGAAAATACAAATTGTCTGAAAAAAAATTAAGTATTCTGATCATTACTAATGAATTCAGTCGTTTTGCAAGCATCAGTGATCCACCCAACATCATTACCTCCGCCCCGATAGCTCAGCGCGTGACTTCGTAAACGAAGAAGCTTTAAGATCAAGGGACGCTGGTTCGACTTTCGGGGTGTGCGCTTGAGCAACGCATTCTAAGGACTGATCTCCATTCAGCGGCATCTAATGAAATAATCCCCGGCAACAAGACTTTACAACAAGCGGAAACTGCACTCTGTTAATCTCGGTAACCGGCCCTGCGTCAAAAGTCTCTACAAGTATGCGAAACTACCAGGAATAACCAATCAAGGTTTTGTCAGTCCGAGGATAAAAATTCAAAACCAACCAACTCGAAATTACAATTATTGAATGACATAAATTTAGTGCATACAGTATTTTTTAAAGAAGGCGTGTTACTTAAGAAGTTTCCGTTGGCAAGTTCCGTATCATCTCCCTCATCGATGGAAGAATCTTTGAAAATTGATGCAGGAGGAAGATTAAGGCTGCAAATCTTCTTCGCTATTAACTCCGGAATGTAACCTGAACGATAAACACACCGAGGCTTTTCCCGCTGACTTACGTAACAACAGCATTTAACGTCACAATGAGCCTAAGTATTAAAATAAACTAAGCTTGTCCCCATTTCAATTCTGAAAGATATATAACTAAATAGGAAAAAGCGGAACCTTGAAATCAAATAGAATATAAAGTTAGCTTAAATGTATAGCATTACAGTAGCTGTTCCAATCTACACCGAAGATCTTGGGCTGCTATAAAATAATTCACTGCAGCAAATCTAACCTGGTCCATTATGGAACAATTCGTGCAGAGTCACGCGTTCATCTTCTGGCGGTGGAACCTAAAGCAAAGTGAAACTGAACAACAAAATCGTGTAATCAAACGTGCAATTTTACCTTGGCATTATCGAATGCAGACTTACACAAAAATGATGTGCTTTAAACGTTAAGACGAACAAAATCATACGCATTAGTGTACAACAAAGTACGGTACCTCAGTACTATCAGTGTTGGAAACTCTGTCTTGGTTGGATTTGTGAAGAGCTGTATTGATAGACAGGCAATCTTCATATAGCTTTATCAACTGGTTCCAAAGCTCCAATTCAGGCCACAAAGTTTCCCAGCCTGCATTAAAGTGACAATAATGTCAATAACGTTGCCATGAATTCTTTACAGTCGTGAAAACCTGATTCAATAATATTTTAGGCAGTTGCAGTATGATGCGGTAGATTGTGGTGTGACGGGAAGTCGACAATATTACAACAGACTTATGATTCGAGTTCTTCGCCTCTGAACCTGAGTATTTCGAAGATCGTTTTCAGGCCCTTTGTATGGATTCTGGTTCTTTTTTTTGACAGATGTCACCTGTCCGCGATGCAAATGCGCGCTGGGTACGTTACACTATGCAACTTATAAATGTCATATTGAACATGATGCTACCAGTGGTTCCATATGTAAGTACTGACTAAGTTGACCTGTTGTTGGTGAATGCTGTTTCTCTTCATTTACCACCTCATCATATGTTGGAGGAGGATTTTCTTCACTTTCAAGTTCCATCGCATCTTCACGTGCAACTGAAACAGCATCCGTCTGGAAGAACAAGCAAGAAATTTGTTACTGACAATATGAATATGAATTCAAAATGAGGTTTGCAGCGGTTTTAATTAGTCTTTTATCCAACAATCGGCTGTATGGTTTAATGTAAAAAGGTTATGGAGAAAATAACTTGTTTATCGAAAGCGCGTGGCTGTGTTTGTAAACCACCAGTTGTAAATCAAAATCTTTCGTGCTGTTCTTTCCTTTAGTTAAAATATTTAGCGGACATTATAAAAACGAAGGTAACCGAACTCGCCTTTTCTGATTTTTTTGCCACATCTACAGCTCTACATGTCAGTGCAATTAGATAAGCAGATAGGATGCTCTTGGACGGATAGCAGATTTCTTCTTTGATCCACTCTCCAAGACTGGTCATCACAATATTCTCATCATCTTCACTTTTACTGCAGAGAATTTCAACGAAAGTCTTCAAACGATGTATGGTGGCAACTGAGTCTACAAAGTGGAATGTAAGTTTGATGAACTGACGACAAGCAAAGTCTATTGGCTAAAACAGGTCGTTGATATCATTGTGAAGAAAGTCTATTTCATCAGTCAGGTTTATTTAAAAAGATGAACAGCCCAAAAAGATACACAACCTGTTTTGCAAACATTTCGAAACCTAGAATGTATTCATCTTTAATGCTACTGTATTGAAACTATCCATGTGCTTACTATTACTATTCAACAGCCTTGAAGATGAAAACAGTCTAGATTTCAAAGTATTTATTGAACAGGGGTTTAGTATCTTTATTAAAGGCTTTTTATTTTTTCATTAGGTTTACTTAAATCCCAAGAAAACAAAGCAATAATATTAAATTTGAAATATGATAGATACAGCTACGCCGCAATGAAATCTAAATTTATTCTTACAATAAAGAGAAAGCAATGACCCTAGCTAACGAAACTTGTTGTTTTAACTTTGCCAGGCGTCGAAATTGTGGAAAGTGAAAACGTTTGCTATTTGGGATACTGCAGTTCAAGAGAGAAAACCAATTAAAACCAAGATAGACCGTAGTTCGAGCAACTTCAAGATAATAAAGACCTTCTACCTTTCATGACGGAGCTTTCGTTGTCCAAGAAACATCGAAAAGCGAGAAAAAGAATTTCTTTGTTCGATATTTCGACGCAATTTCGAATAGCATCGATGACTTCATTTGCAGGCAAATTGGCGAACAAGGGGAGATAGAAGAAATATTCACCTGGAGAGAGAAAAATTAGCATCGCAAGTTATTAATTGGTTACGTAATCATGTGTTTTCCAACAGAGGGAAAAGGCTGAAGTTGTTGACTGCAGCTATACTACACCGAAAAGACTGGACAAGTCAGCACTTGATATTGTTTGCTATCTTCGAAATTGACTTTGAAATTATTAATCTTTCAAAGCAAAAGTTATTATGCATCGCTTAAGCAACTATACCCACGGCGCTATACCTTAACTATGCCTAGCTTACTGCAGATATTTAAACCACTTGTTATTAACTACTCATACGTGTGAAAGTGCTTGGTGAGATAATGCAAATAAACAAAGTAAACTTACTTAGCAAATTAATCTTGGCTGAAGAACTCGCAGCAAGGCTGTGTGAGCAAGGTTCGGAAGCGTTGACGTTGAAACAACGTAAAAAGTCAGAAACACACAGCGTTTCATCTTCCTAAGGCATGAGTAATGAAATATTAAGTGAAGCCAAATGTTCTAAGTGAGTTTCAAAAACGGATCAACAGTTTACGGAGAATCAAAAAGTTACATTTTTTACATAAGAAAATATTGGAAACGAAAATAAATGAAATTTCGCAAACTTTCGACAATATGTAAAAAATGGGGTAGGCATTAGAGAACAGCCACACGCTCAGTCAAACTGGTGCAAGAGAGAAGTCCAATTACGGATCAAAGATACATTATGTATTATACATTATATTGCCTTCGATAATATATTGACATTTATATTGACAATGGCAGTCCTACATCAAATAATCATTAGATTACTTAATAGAAGCGACTGTTGATGTGCTTACTTTAGAGTCCGATGTAGGACTCGCGTTCTCAAATTCTCTCAGAAGCTCGATAATCGCACCAGCTTCACTCTCTGTTATCATCAACTCCTTTGACAAGCCATCTGCTGTCATGTCCTGCATAATTATGATGTGCGGATGTGATTGGTTTCGAATATTTGCGATCATAGTGAATAAATGACTAGGCTAAGTATTTTTGCGCCATCAAGATCTTCAATGAGTTTAATGACTCATACTTTACAAAAAACTTTAGAACCTTATCACTTAAACACAAATGATAGCTGTAGTAAACTCCTCTGTAGGGATTTGTCGGGTCTGCTACTATTCGGTGAGTCCGATTCGGTGAGAGCCTTTTTCGGTGAGAGCCCTATTCGGTGATTTTTTTGAATTTATTTTTGAATTATCGGGTACTGTAGCCTAATTAAAACCCCTAACCCCAAAACCCCTAACCTCAAACCAAAACCCCAAAAACCCAAACCCCCCAAACCCAAACCCCAAAAAACCCCCAAACCCCCCAAACCCAAACCCCCAACCCCTATAACGGCAATGATAATTACGCTACGGCGCGCAATAATTTAAAAAAAAAAATCACCGAATAGGGCTCTCACCGAAAAAGGCTCTCACCGAATAGGGAACTCACCGAATCGGACTCACCGAATCGGGCCATTCCGGGATTTGTCATGATAAAAATCTTCAGTTTCATTTTAGTTCAACGTCACTTAAAATTAAACAAAAACCTGCAAGGAATGAAGATGACGCTCCGTTGATGACGTGTTAAGTTTTTGAAAGGAAAGAAACAAGTCCAGCAAAGAGTTTTGAGCTTTTACAAATCCACATAATTCCTTTTCTTCTTTCTTCAGTTCTGCAACGATGAATACATTGGTTGATGATAATAGGCCGAACCAAGAATAGTTAGTAACGCAACGCTCAAGAAAATAGCTACAGAAAAAAAAAATTATTATGCAATAAAATTAACTTCAAAAGCAGAAAGTCTGTGCATTTTGGATTATGAGACTACAGCTGCTTTTTTCATAGCTTCCCAGTACAAAAACGATTTTTTGAAGGAAAACGGATAGATCTTAAATCTTAAACGTAAAACCGTCAAGGTGCAAACAAAAAGTGCCTCTTAGTAAGGCTACATTATCAAGACAAAGCCACATGACACTGGCACCCAATCTGCAAGTGAATCAAGTACCGTGTACCATTGTACCTGCTTGGCTAAGTTGCTCCATGACTTGGGTGAAGCATTGCTTCAGGATATCGCTGGTGATGTAGGTGGTGAGCATCAATTTCTTGATGGCTTGCATTTGCACTGAGGACAACCTCATGCTGGTGATCAGTTTCGTCAACTCGTTTCCATCTGTCAATCAAAATAAACTTATTGAATTGCAAAGCATTCAGCATAAAACAAACCAATTCCACAAAGCTGAATTTTGGAACTTTCAGCGAAGACTCAGGTTTCAATGTACCAAACCAAGAATGTAAAGTGCAGGTGAGAATTAGAACACATCGTGGATTGGAAGTCTCAGGTTAGTGAAATGTAAATACTCGCTGTACTAGCGAATGTTCAGCCTTCTGCTGATGGCCAGGTGGAACTACACTTCTCTACATCAATATTAATTATTATCATTAAAACGTAGATTTCATACAAGAAGATAGTGATATTGTCACTAGCCTTTCGATCCAGCTTGCAACAGTTGACTGAGACTCTTCAGTAAATGAATATCTCTCGCTTTGTTGCTGTGGGAATCGCTGAAAAATATTAATATTGATAACGTTCGTGCACGAGCTCTGGAAACAAAAGATGTCATTCCCAGTGTAAAGTTTCGCAGCACTGGCCAAGATGGACCCCTCCTTGGTTTGATAGTTTAAAAAAATATGAACAAAAGTCTTAAATCATTGAGTTAGTGTTAAGCCTATCCAAGACTTTTTAAACACATACAATTCAACAGCAAATATGATAAAACATAATTCTGGACTACGAAGTATAACTGCTCATTAATTTGGGTACATACATAATTATATATTTAAAATATAAATTAAGAAAATTAATTTATAATAGATATAATACACTGAAGAAAACCTGTGACGTAAAAATGACTACCTCAGAGCAAGATGGAAAGGGATTGAAATGTCTTTGATATCTCCATTATTTTCCAACAAGCAACACTGGATCATAAACACAGCAGAGTTAACAGTCTCCTTTTTGTTGTGAAGACCAAACATCCCATAACCAGGATAAACAAGCCTAAAGATACAAAATATTAGGTTAATTGTGTTTTTCTCAAAACGTAAATAAACCAAAACAGAAGTTACACAAAGCTAAGATTAAAGAAAGCACGCTTTATTATTAAATTCAAGTTGAACTTTCTACCGTATTATGTTTCTGACAAAAGCATATAAAAAGACAAGTACTTAGAGTTCTTTCCGATATTGAATGTTCCAACCCTTGGGCCATTGATGCAAGACCAGATTTCCAATACTCCTCTTCTCGGAGCGTAGATCACGAGGAAGAGAGCCATCCTCGATTTGGTATCCTCATGGTAACGGTGGGCTTTAGATGGAAAGTCTTTGTTTTCACTGGTTTGGATGAACCCAATCTGTGCGTCTCTATAACCTGTTGGTTTATTAAAGACTTTACAAATGGTGAAAAAAATTGTGGTTACAGCAACTGCAAAACCTCACAAGGGTACATGTGAAATATAAATGCTATGGCATTGAGAGTTGCATATCAATAAACAGGACACGAACAGTTTATATTATAAAAATATTGTGTATATACGGAAAAATATAAATGCGTTAGTTTATAGACAATTGCGTACTACGGATATTAGCAACACACCTTTCCACATTCGAAGAGCACGATTTTTGACCAAATCAAGCAACATCACTCTACCAAGGCTATCAGACACCGCGGCCAACCAATTAGCGCCAGGAGCCAATATCATATCATTGGCACACCGCAAAAGGTCAGGAAGTCCACACCTGATGTCTAAACCAGTTCCAATTTCCACCTGAAAGATTAAAAAAAGTTATCAAGGACTCTTTTAATACACCAAGCCTTCCATACTACATCAAACTTTGTGAGAAAATGTGTAAAAACAACAAATTAAAAATAAAAACAAATCAGAAATGTCCATAACAAGGTCTGTCATACCTTCGGCTTTGACTTGGGTTTGCTGACGTCATCGGATTGCGGTTTCTGTCCCCAACTGAGCCAGCCAGAAGCAGCATTGATGAGAGCTGACTTTAGCTTGCTTGCCACAGCCAGTGCGACATGGGACAGAAACGGCTGAGTACTTCCCTGCATTGCATGAAAGTCGATGTAACAAGATTAAAACGGGGCAACACATAAACAAAATACTTTATCGATTTTCCTGTTTAAAGCTGATTTTTTTGTTATCAGAACAAATTTTTCAGCTGTGACTACCCAAAGTGCACGATGTTTACACTTTTCACCATTAACAATAAAACAAACAAAGTGACTTCACCTACGCAGTTACCAAAACGTTAGCGGTATCTTTAAAGCACTGTAATGTTTTTTGACTCTGATAAAATGACGGGTTATGAGTGACTATATTGAAGAGAAAAGTCTACTAATCCGATGCACTGTAACACAAATGAGGTAACAAGTCTAATCTAACAGAAGGTAAAATTGCAAACAATGAAGAAAAAACGATGTAGTCACCTCTATCGCGTAGTAAAAGCCGACAAATGGGCCAGAACCGGCTGTGATATATTGAGACATCGCATTTGATCCACTTTTGATATCGGCTGAATATCCATCAAGAATACACGCATTTCGCATTCGATCGAACGGAGACAGTGACAGAACACCGGTACTCAGATGGGAGCCTATTTGCTCTTGGCCACGTAAAACCCATTTTTTGTACGACAGAGGAGGTGGATCAATGTTTTTTGTTCCACGTGCAGTTGCTGATGAAGTAAATCGTCACAAAAAATCGCATGATTTTTCCTTGGAAATATCACACGACTAATCGACTATACTCAAAATCACAAAGTGAGCACAACGAGACAAATGTATGGTTAGGAAAAGTAGGCTGTGAAAAAAGTTTTTCGCTGAATCATCAAAAGCATGCTGGAAATTCTCGGAAATCTTCTTGGTATTACCAAGCAGAAGCGCTATAAATTATTGCTATCTGTTTTGTCTATATGTAGCATGTTAACATAAAATGCAGGAAGATATCATAAAAATGCGAAAACACAAACGCCACTTTAGCATCATCGCAAATCGGTTTTTCAAGTTAAAAACACACACTCGTATGTCGGAATGGCCCGTTTCGGCTAGTTCTCTATTCGGCTAGTCCGATTCAGCTAGTTCCTTATTTGGCAACAGTTTTGAATTGTATTTTATTCCACAATATCGTTTCTTTTGCATTCCGACAAAGAAAAATAAATTGAAATGAAATTTAGCGCAAAATGTTTGAACTAGTAAATTGAAATGTTTGCTCACATAAAATCGACATGTATCCTACGTCACCATCTGTATGCAAACTTAAAATATATTAGAATCCTCAACTATTACAAAATTCCAAATCCAACGACGCCTTCTGTTTATTTAGAGAATGTTGTATTTTATTCCACAATATCATTTTTTTTATAGTTGAAATTATTGAAACTTTAGATGAGTGGGGTTTAGACCTAACCACTGAGATCTTAAATCATATTTATGACACCGGAAACATCCCTAGTGATATGGTACGTTCCATATTCATAACTTTACCAAAGAAAACCGGAGCAACAGAATGCTCACTCCACAGAACAATTAGCGTTGTGAATCATCTAACAAAGATCTTACTCCGAATCATGATGATGAGATTGAGACCAAAACTAAAATCGGAAATTTCAACAGCACAGTTTGGATTTGTTCCAGACAAAGGGACCACAAAAGAAATTTTTATATTAAAAATGATAACAGAGGGATGTATGTCCGATTCTTCTGTTTAGAGAATTTTGTATTTTATTCCACAATATCGTTTCTTTTGCTAAAATCGAAAATTTCAACAGCACAGTTTGGATTTGTTTCAGACAAAAGGACCACAAAAGGAATTTTTACATTAAAAATGATTTACAGAGAGATGTATGTCCGATTCTTCTGTTTAGAGAATTTTCTATTTTATTCCACAATATCGTTTCTTTTGCACTCTTGCATTTAATCCAGTGTTTACCTTTAAGTGCCTTCCCAGACGGCAAAATCCGTCATATTACATTCATTCAACGTCTGCAGACGTTGAATGAATGTAAAAATGACGAATTTTGTTGTCTGGGTTCGTTAAAAATAAGTGTTTTACATCAAAACAACATTTTTCATGATTAACAATAGAGGTTAATGAGATAAAGTCTCAGCGAAAACGTGTCAACGAAAAAAAGACAGTTGCCAATTATAGCGTTTGACATAAAAAATGAAGTTAAAACGTAAGTGGCAGTTTAGAATAAACCTGGGTTTCGGCGTTACATGACCTGGAATTCCTTTGGTTACTTCCTTCGTTAGACTCTCAGTTGATGTTACTTGATCATGGCAGAGGAATCGATTAGTACGCAACGCAAAGGTGAGGTTTTTCTACATGATGGCTACATGTTTCATCTAGCTCAATATAGTGCAGCAGTAAGTTCAAGTCATCAAGTCGAACTAGCCGAGTCGGACTAGCCAAATAGTAGCAGACCCCTCTTACGTAGACTTGCATTGCAATCATATAGAAACATAATGCATAGGCCTACAGCAAATGAATGGAAATTGGAAAACTTCACATTTAGATTTTTACCCAAAGCCAATTGACTTCTACAAGCCCGAAGAGTTTGAAACAAGCTGAACCCTTCTATAGAAATAAGAGCATCTCCATAGAGAATCGTCAATTCATCATGATGCTGAGCACTGCCATTGTGTGTTGAATTGAAAGAAGTGTTGAATGTTCGACAGCTCAATTGAACAACTGGTGATTCGTGCAGCAACTCAGAAATAAGAAGTCCACCAGTCTGGAATACGTGTACCGTTAAAAAATGTAGCTTACATACGAACTTTCAAATCGGAACATCTTTAGCATTATACATATCAAAAAAGTGACAACTGATAACTATTATTGTTTTTAATCTAAATTTGTCATGATCAAATAAGTATTATTTTCCAAGGAATCTTTTTGCTTTTTATCAGGTAAACGTGTCACTAACATAAAAAAGCAGAAGCGTATAAGCTTTAATTCTTTATATTGTAAAGCACAACTTATCCAAAAGAATATTGAGCTAAAACAATTGTTAACCAAAATTTATTTCAACACTCTAAAATTAAACAACAAAATGAAATATAGTTCAGCATGATAACTTACATCAGTATACATGCGAATATAACCTGATGA
Source organism: Aplidium turbinatum (assembly GCF_918807975.1). Taxonomy (NCBI): domain Eukaryota; kingdom Metazoa; phylum Chordata; class Ascidiacea; order Aplousobranchia; family Polyclinidae; genus Aplidium; species Aplidium turbinatum. The sequence continues at coordinate 41,661,670 of NC_137472.1, read as the reverse complement.
AAACCCGACAAATGTGCAAGTCCAGTCACGACTACCATGAGATGTATGACTGAGTGACACAAGAGGGAGACAAAGCACAGAGGTAATCGACTCTCTAGTAAATCATACCAATGAAACATGTCAGTTTTGAGCAGTACAGCATATTGAGAAAGACTCTTATTCACGTTTTTACATGTTTTTTTATCAAGTGAATCTACAGAGTGCTGCTTTTGCAGTGGTTTCTAAGCTCGGATCTATAGTCCTCTTGGCAACTCGTCATAATTTAAGAGGTCCATCATTGGGTTTTCGGAAAATGTAATCAAATCGCAGCACTAAAAATTATTTACTTAAGAGTAACTACGCAAGACTTCTAATTATGGCTTTAAAATTGACTTTTTTTTCTATGCTTTAAAATTATGCTTTGCTTTTACACTTTAGCATTGCAAAAACATAGTATATTATATATAATTCTACTGGTTACAACTATTGCACATTACTTCGAAAAAAATTAAGTACATTACAGCAGATCAATAACTGAGATGAAGTAAAATATACCAAGTGGTGACTTCAAACAGCTACAATTTGTCAAGTTTTCTTACTCTTCATGTTCACATAGTGATCCTTTGAAGCAAATATCCATCACACCGGGTGATTGATCACTGAATCGTTGAGCAGCATATTCTCCTGAATGAGTGAAATTACCGTACAACATTAAAGTTTATGCCAATTACAATACAAGTGTTTTTATTTATGAGCATTGAGCACCATACTTTAAATATACGATAATGCTTCACGAACAAGTCTTCTTATTGCGCAGACACATTTCTACAGAGACGGTGAATCGCTAATTGTTGAATCATTGTTATAACAAAAGTCTCTTAAAAAAGTTAGTTAGTTCGTTTGTTTTTGTTAGTTCGTTAACAACACATAACAAAAAAATAGAAACAGAACGTTCAATAAAAATACACACATCATACGCACCGACTTCCGGGGGGGCCGGTGCCCCCCGTAAACGTATGGTTGAGGGGCGACAAAAATGGTTATTCCAAGTGGTGTTTCAAAGATAAAACTCTTCGCAAAAGAGATTTAGATCATTTAAATGGACTTAAAGAATGCCGAAAGCGAAAAATAGCCTACGTTGCTTTTGCCCGCAAAACAGCAGCTGATCGCATGGCTTTCTCATACGGTACGGAAATTTCAAAGTAGATGGTAGAGTAACTTACGCTGCTGGAATAGTCACGTACTATTTACTGCAATATTAACTAAACCAGCTAAATTAGATGCGCTATTTTCAACGAGGTCTTCCCGCTGTGAGATCAATTATAATTCAACAGAACGCATTGTTTTGTTCGCAATGTGTGAGAATTAAATCGAAAACCGATAAAAGAAAAGGTGTTTAACTGTTTAATGGTCTTGGTCGCAGGTATTGCTTGCATTAACGACGTCTCTTACCGCTATTATGACCTAGCTAACCTGACATCATTGTTTTATGCGGCCGCTAAGGTTTGACATCGACTAACTTGAACGATCATGGAATGTCACGTAATTAGAACGATTATATCCTACACGCAAAAATAAAAAAATTGATCTCTTAAAACAGCTCTTTCCGCTGTTTTGTCTAGTGAGCTTTGCATATTGCTCAACAAGTGCATAAAGTTTAGAAATGACAAGAAATCATTAAATTTGAAAATTAATTTTGAATCACTGCAAATAAACGTATTCAAAACTTGTACTCTGGCCGAAGCCATTTCACACTCCGTAATCTATCTCGGCAATGATTTTGCCGCAGCAAAAATGTGTTCATTTTGAAAACTGCCGAGCTGGAGATAACAGCTTGTCCCGTGTATAAGTTGAACCTGTGTTTTTGAGGTGACAATCACTTGCGAACATCTCGGCCTATACTCGTGTATACGGTATTCGATAAAAGACTATAAAGACTTGCGATAAAAAACAGAAGAGAAAACACTTCACCGTTGTTAACGCATTGAAGGTAAGTAATTAGCAAAACGAGCGAAACGAAGTTAATAAAACTGATAGCGGGTTTTCACTCTGCTTGAGATCATGATTTTTTGCGCTTTATTTCAATAACTTCACTGTCTTGGTCGTTGTTATTCCCACACACGAAAAGGAAATGAATCGGCTTGTTTTCCAACTGTTCCAATTATGAGCTAACAATATCAAAATTTTTACAAGGCGTACTGCATGCGTAAAACTAATCGTTTCAAGCAGCGGTTCTACTAAATTCGGTTTGCGACCTAGGTGTCAATATAAACAAGACAGTAAGCTTAATCAAAGACTATTTTAATTGAGTAAAATAGCGTTATGGTTATGACGTCATCACCTTTCTCGCCCCCCAAGGTTTTTTGAAAAGTCGGCGCCTATGACACACATTGTATCAGATAGTAATATTGAGGATATAAGACACATAGACAAATTCAAATGATTTGAATATAGTGTAGGAAACAGAATACCGTAGACCTAAGATCAAATTAAACTAACTGCAAAACAAACAACTTTTTTTACCATTTAAGAATACAGCTTTATCCTTGTAGGCAAAACATGAAAAGTCTGCAGCTGGTGAAAAGGAGAAGTAGCATTTTTGAATCCAGTCTCCTTTCTGTGAATTGTCTGATTCCTTGAAATTAATGCAAATTTAATACGAAAGTAGACTACAATTCAATATGTTTTTAAAAACCTGTAAAAGTGTTCTACAAAGTGTTAACAGTATCTCCCCGTGAGTAATGATTGTGGCAATGTGAGGACAGCAATCACAAATTTGTGTAACATACAGTCAATCCTCGATTTAATGAACAAATGCGAACCACCAGCCATCCATTGCTCTAAAATACCATAAAGTCTTAGCCTATCCTATTGCAGTTATGTTATGCACTGTATTACTGTTACTTTCAACCTAAGCTATAGACTATCAGTCACCAACATGCTAAACATGCAACATTACTTTGATGGCTTTATTTTTGTGTATTAAACATGGTCATATTGTGCCACCATGCTGCAACACTTCGCAAAATATTGTGCTTCAAACCATGGAAAGTTAATTTCTGCATCTTTATCCTCTAGCAGTGTGTTCCAAGAATTTGCAAGGACTGACGCTTCAATGTCTCGCCCAGCTGCTTCTTCTTCGTATAAACGTTCTTCACCCCTCCAAAGGTCGTATATATATACGTTCTTCACCCCTTTTTACCACTGCTGAGTAGTGGCGGCAACTCAGTTTAGATAGATGTTTGGGCAGGTGTCGGGCAGTCACTCAATTGATTCGTCATCCAGTTCGCGCAGACCACGCATACCATTTGGCGCAGTTGCAGATGGTGTAGTCTGCGGTTTGTTTTTCCTTGCCACACTCACAGATTGCAAATGGAGCCATCTCCCATTTGTACATGTTGGAGTGGAATAGTCTGACGTCGGGTCTGCTACTATTCGGTGAGTCCGATTCGGTGAGTCCGATTCGGTGAGTCTGATTCGGTGAGTTCCTAACCTCTAACCCTAACCCCAAACCCCTAACCCTAAAACAGCAATGATAATTAGGCTACGGTACCCAATAATTTAAAAAAAATATTGAAAAAATCCCCCGTTAAGGGATCGGACTCACCGAATCGGACTCACCGAATCGGACTCACCGAAACGGGCCATTCCGCTGACGTCAGTGCGCAAGCGGCTGAGCCAAACTCTGGCCTTTCTTGGAAAAAGCTGCTGCAAAGTTGCAAAATAGCAAAGCAAATAGGCTACTACAGTTTTTTATATTCCTTAAGGTATGCTCGCCCCTGGTGTCAACCTCTGTATCTGTTTCATTTTCTGTGATGGTCGAGACTTCATCAAGGCATCGAGGAGAGTAGCATATCTTTAAGGCACTGATAATCCCCTGGTATGTTGGCTGTACAACTGATGTTGTATTGGCATGTAATCAACCCTTATTTGTCATCAGCACTTACAAGTTTCTCTTTATTAAGACATGCTGGAGTATTGTCAAGAATTAAAATCCCTTGTACGTCGTCAGGGGCAATTTTTAGTAGGCTACTTCTTCTTGATGTTTTCGAACTGCAGGCACAAACCAGTAGCATTGGACCTGACCAAAACCTTGCTAGACTTCTTTCTGTTGGAGTTTTCCTCACCTCGATGAACTTGGATATTCTGAGGAATAGAACGCCGAAACATAGGCTTTAACTGACTCGTCTGCATCAGCAGCGTCGCCATGCAGCACCTGGTTAAATAATCCATGACGATTGTAGAATTGCAAACACCATCCATCGCTGTCCTTAAAATCCATGATGCCAAGATGAGCAGCAAGTTTGGCTGCAGCTGCCATCAATTCTGTCCCTCGCACATTCACTCACTTGTGCTTACACACTTGTTCAGGCTATCTTTAGGTTAACTTTGAGAACAGCAAGTTGCTGTTAAATCAAGTTCGTTAAATCTGAAGTCCTTTAAACCGAGTACACTGAACATTATTTCAGAATAAAAAATTTCACAGCAAAAGTCACAAAAAGCATTGATGATAATAATTACCGTAGTGATAAAGAAACAAACTAAATATTGTTTATGTGCTACAAATCACTCAGCAAAAAGTTGTTGCTAGAAGGAAAAAGAGTTAATGGCAGCAATCACATGAATACCAAAATTGCGATATATATTGCTGCAAGTGTCTGGTAATAGCCTATCTAACCCTGACACTAATAATGTCACAAGAGAATTGTCTTTCACTGAAAGGATTCTTGAAGTTGCAAATGCAATAGACAAATTAATAGAACAATTGTTTTGTAAAGAAATTTTAATCATTAGCTGGTTATAGGCCTATTACTTGCCAATGCAAATATGTTGACAAGAGCATAAGGTAAATGCAATCAGAAGAGAGCCACCCATTAATTAACAATAGAAACATGAAGTTGGTCATAAGAACAAAGTCAAGCTTTTCATTTTGCCTTGTCACAGAACAAGTTGCTAGGTATAAGCAAATAAGCATTTTTAAAATTTTATTATTAATTTTATATTTGGGTTTTGTTATGCTCTTAAAAACCTTCAATATTACCTTTTTATAATCTACCAAGGGAAACATAATAAACATGCATTCACCTCAGTATTTTCATTTTTAACAAAATTCCAGTCTTGGGTCCACTCATCTGCGTTCCATCTTTCATCTTCTTCCTTCTCTGCATGACAAAATTATTATCGAAATATATATAGCAATACCAGTACATATAGAAAGAATGAGTATAATAATTACATAAAACATCACTGACATATAAGTATATATAGCCTATATACCTGATTCATTGCAAGTGCCAAACAAGAACGTTTGGATTTCATTTACATCTTTAATACTTGAAACCTGCTGTAGCTGACAAGAAGACATTCCCTGTGATTCTAATCAAATACTATGTTATAGATATATACCGTACACTTGACAATGTTATCTATGAAATGCATGGCATTAAATCAGACATGTTCCTAAAAAAATCAAATAATTAAATCAACTTTAAAAAGTTGCCTTTATCCAATTAGTATATTCACAAAACATCTTCTTCTGTTGCTCACAACACTCAAGTCTCTAATGGTCATGAAAAAATTTAAGATGTACTAAGGATCGATGTGCGTATTTGCGACCATCGAGGTAATTGCGTCCATTTACAAATTTGTAAATATTTTTCAATTGAAAATAATTTTACAGAAAAACAATTAACAGTTTATATATCAATAAATAATTTTTATTTCTTGATTCAATGGTCATGTTCATATATAAAATTATGTCTTCAACAATCATAATTGCAGCTGAAAAAAATAAGAAAACAACCACGGCATCTGAGGAAGAATCTGACATCTGAGGAAAAGTCCGCCCCGATAGCTCAATTGGTTAGCGCGTCACTTCTGGAACAAAGAAGCTTCAAGATCAAGCGGCGCTGGTTCGACTCTCGGGGTGTGCGCTTGAGCAACGCACGTTAAGGACTGCTCTCCATTCAGCGGCATCTAATGGATGGAATAGTTCCCTGGCAACAAACTTCAACAATTGGAAACTTCACTCTGTCAATCTCGGTGACCGGGCCTGCAGCAGTGATTCAATGCCTCTACAAGTATGCGAAACTGCCAGGATTAAGCTCTGCAAGAAGCTTTCCCAGTCCAAGGATAAAGATTCAATCAATCAAATGTCATTCTGTACAACTTCATACTAAAATTTACTCAATTTTGAGCATCAAGACTCAAGTCTCTGTTTAGTTTATATTCACAATATAAAGTAAATATACTGGTAGCCCCTGTCTATGATTTTTGGTTATAGACTACCCTACACTATAAAAGGGCCTAGTCCAAAAATGCCCAAACCAACCCGGCTTCTTGTCTAATCACCAGGTGTGTTGACGATAAAGCATGGTTGGATTTTATTTTTACAACTTTGAAATACAAATTGTTCTTTGGCGAAATGAGACCCAGGATTAACCTTGCCTGGGATCTAGGCCTACGCTACTACGTACCAGCTCAGGATCAGCACTTCAGCAGCTGACTAAAACTAAACCAACCAAGGTCCAAGTCCAAGAACCATAGATGCAAGAACCAACAACAACACTTTTTCTTTTTCTGTCTATGCTTGACTGGTTTCTCAGTGGTTTGACAACAACGCGTTTCCACAATAAAATTTGGAAAATTTAAGTAAAAAAAATTTTCAGCAAAAGTTTGTGTAACCTTTATTTTGTCAACTCAGGATAACGTAGCCTACTTTCAACAATTTTCCTGACCTTGATGTGTACTTTAAGCAATACCCTACATCCTACAAATAGAAAATGTTTATAAACCGACAAGCTGTTTTAAAATTGTTAATTTTGTAAGAAAGCAGTGAAGATAGGAGGATTTTATCCATGGGGTCCTCAACAACCGGGTTGCAAAAACACACGATCAAATTGATCGTGAAGGGTGCGAGTTGGCTAAGTATATATGGTCGAGTAGGGTAAGTATGTTCTTCGTTCCCAGCCACAAAAATAAACTAATTAATCTTCAAAAGCAATTGCAGCCTACCAGTTTTAAATTTATCACTAGATGGAAAAGGCTGAAGCCAAAGGCTTCAAGATTTGGGTGCCTCAAAATTTAAGTAGGTTAGTACCACGTATATTTGAAAACATTTCCGCAAATATATTTGAAAACATTTTCAACACTAACGTGCTTTTGAAAGAAATTATTACTAGAATTGCTGACCATATTTTTAGTGAAAATCAACTAAATCGACCGCCCATTGCGAAAAAATACTTCATAAAATTAATAAATTATTACATTTAGTCACAGAAGGCATGTTCTTGTACAACAATAGTTTGTTTCAACAAATAGATCGCGTCACCATGGGTTCCCCATTGGGCTCAACACTGGCAAACTTCTTTTTGGCAGATATTGAAACTAAAATAAGTTATTTGAATTTTATAGTGATTTTTATCCCAAACTGTTGGCTATTTAAGTAATGTCGATGATATTTTTGCCATTTTTGATGATGGTGAATTGTGCTCGAAATTTTTAAACCTCTTAAACACGCAGCCTAAAAATATCGAGTTTACACTTGAAAAATCCAATGACACCATTGCTTTTTTAGATGTTGAAATTGAAATTAAACACAATTGTTTTGACATCTGGATTTGGCGAAAACCTACCAACACTGGCTTGCTTTTAAATTATAACACTCTGCGCCCTAACAAATGGAAATCTGGTTTAATGTTGTGTTTGTTATCTCGTGCTCATTTGGTGTGTTCTCATTTTTTTAATAAAGTCATAAATACGTTCATGGCTGATAAACCAAAGGACACGCCCGAAGAAGTAGATTTTAGTTATTTTATTAGTATAACCCTTTTTAGGAAAAGATTCAACAAGTTTTGCAAAAAACCTAGCTAAACTTATGAAATTTTTTTTATGTGACATTCAATCTCTATATAAAACATTTAAAGTGCACCAATATTTTCAACTGAAGTCCCCTACCCCTATGCTCTTTCTTAGAATGTTGTGTATAAATTTGATTGTTTGCGTGACGCAAGCCAGACATAGCCTACATTGGTATGTCAACCAGACATTTGTTGGCAAGGGCCGGAGAGCGCTTTAACCCAAACTTAACAACCAAAAGTTGACACTGCCCTCAACACCACCATGAGAATAATCACTGGTTGCCTGCTTCCAACTCCCACTGACTTTCTGCCGGTACTATCAGGCATCGCCCCAGGTAGACTTCGTAGGGAAAACCACGTACGTAGTCTGGTCCTACAAGCTATGTCAAGGGATGACCACCTCCTCAACCAGATTGTTCTAAACTCGCACTCCCAAAAGCCCCAGCGCTTGAAAATTGAAATCTCGACGCCCGTTCTCCCGACATGCTGCAGCTATGTGCAAATCGAACTTCCACATTTCCGAAGTTTGGAACCGTGAATGGAGAGAAGTTGCGAGACCAACCCAATTCACAGTCCTTCCCAATACCAACACCCCACCTGAAGCAGAACTACCCCGGAAGGAATGGGTGAAGCTCAATCGCCTGCGGACTGAAGTGGGCCGTTTTAGCAGCAACATATTCCAGTGGGGCCTCGCCGATTCACCATCTTGTGCGTGTAGCTCAGATTTTCAAACTGCACACCACATTATCTATCAATGTCCTGTAGCCTATACCGACCACAAGATAGACATGTGGACCTAACAACGCTCGATGAATACACAATCCATTGGCTGCTGCGCCTGGATGTAACAACGTAATCTGTGGCGGCCTCAAACGCAAGAAGAAGAACAACCAAAAAGTGCAATTAAAAAGTACATCGCGGTCGCCTCTTGTGAAACCTGCACTGACAATGCCTCGATCGGCCAATTTAAAATCATTTCTCGGTGCAGATCTGAACTTCAGACTAAGATCACGGAAGTCTTAGGCTAAGAGTCAAACATAATAACCCGTCTTTCAACCAACAGTTATTCGCCTGTGGCTCATCGTTCCTTTTGTGTGTATTTTTTAATTGTTTGTCACATATGCCTGTAATTACCACATCATGTGATCTGTTTCCAGCCGTATAGGCCTAATTTACTCGTAATTATTCCAGTTTGTGCTTTTCAGTTCGGATTGTTGTTACAGTTAGTGCATAGTCAAATTTAGCTTACAATTTTCATTTTATGTATACAGTATTGCAGATTTAAGTAATTCCTGATGAGGACACACGTAGGCTACGTGTCGAAAACGTTTGAGTTTTTTTTTATTTAATTAGGCTATGTCAGTGGTTTTCAACTAGCGTTTCGTGGAACCCTAAGGTTCCGCCAGTAAGTCTGGGGGTTCCGTAAGTTTACATTCAAATCCGAGAGTCTACTGTATTTTATTATTATATGCATATTGTTTAAATATAATCAAATATTGATTAGGTATGCCACTATTAATAAATATGCTCCACTTTAACACGTTCGCTGCGATCACGAATTTTCGTTGTTTCCTTGTGGTGCGATTACCTTTAACTTTCTACTTTCCCGCTAAATTTTGTCGACATGTTTTCTTCGCTTCAAGAAGTTCTTTCAGACAGTTTAATCGTTTGTAGGGTAGACTGGGGTAAGAAGCCCCCCTTAAGCAAAAACACGCACCAATCTTCATCTTCATTATTTACTGAATCATCCATCACGTTAACATAAAGGCACAATGCAACTATATAAATTGTCCATCAAAGCAAAGATGAAATTTTTGAACGAAGCACAAAATATGACAAAATTAAAAAATATTGAAAGGGACGTTTTACCCCTGCGCTGGGGCAAAAAGCCTATGGGGTAGGCGTTTTACCCCACCAAGCTTTATGAGCCAGAAATGATCTCAAACAGAGAAATAGTTTGTTGTGACGTTGTCAGTTTAAGTAAATTTAATATGCAGTAACAATGTTCACATTATGCTCCCTGCCAAAACCTACCATTTGCCAACTTTAGTGCTCATGTTTCATTATTTCCAGGCTAAAAAAACAAGAAAATATTTTATTTCTATGCTGATATTTTTATGATTTAAATGCATTCAGAATTCGACATATCTAGACATTTTGCAGAAAGTTATTTGTACTGAAAAGATACTTAATCTAACAAACATCAGTAATGTATGTCTACATAATATGCTATGTGGCCTACAATAAATTTAAAAAATATTGTTGAACTAGAATTCATCATCTGAGCTGCAGTTTTGGCAGACATAAACACGTTGACCAGGGGTGCATTCTTCATGTGCCCAATGCTTAGCCTACTCATGCTGTATTGCATCCACTTTTCTCCTGGCCTATTGTTAGAGAACGGCTCCCCATATAGCCTACTATGCAAGGCCATCTCTCATGATCTAAATCATCAGCAACAGCGTTTTCTTAATTCTCTTTTGCTTTTTTTTAGCTGCCCTATTCATGGACATTGGACACAGTCTTCTTTTGGTTTCTTGAAAGTTTGCAAGTAGCAAATTTCTTTTCCTGTAGCCTGACATCTTTTTGTAAGAAGGTGTGATTAATTGTGCTTGCTCTGATGTAGGCTACGTTTTCGTTTGGGCTTAGCACTCGATGTGGCATGCGTGGGTGTGCACAGCTTAAAAAGAACACGTTTTGCTCTTACAACGTCTTCTCTCATGGACCAGTTGATGAAGTTGACGGCATATTATGATGAAAGGTTGAATCGGTAGGCCTACCATGTTGGCTTTCCAAGAACCCTTCATTTTTCTGTCTTCCCAAGGACTTATCACTTTGCTGCTTTTCCTGGAACCCTTCACTTGGCTGTTTTGTCAAGGACCCATCACTTCGCTGCTTTTCTTGAGACTCATCAACTTGCTGCTTTTCGGAGGACTCATCACTTTGTTAGTAGAGACCCATCACTGTGCTGTTTTTCCTGGAACCTTCACTTAGCTGCTTTTCTTGAGACTGTGTAATGGCTACATTTTGTGTGTACAGTGTGGTGGTGGGGTAACGATATCAATGCCATTTTCTTATGAAAACTTCACAGCTTTAAGCGTTTTGTGGCTATGATGTCCATCCAGAATAATAATGTGTCTTCTTTTGATGGTTTAGCAATTGCACAAAAGTGATTCAACCATGTCATGAAGCTATCTTCGACAGTCCATCCACTCTTAGTGCAATGTCCAATTGCTCCTGGAGGTTTGTTATTCATAAGAGAATCTGCCATGCGCTTTCGCGGAAATATGAACATGGGTGGTATGTAAGAGCCAGCTGCATTAGTTGCAGAAATGACTGTGACAGTTCTTCCTCTTTCTCCACTCCTCTTGATCTTTTCGTCGCAATTATTGTGGTTGGCTTATAAACATTCGATATGCCAGTCTCATCCATGTTCCACACAATTAAGGGGTAAAAAGCCTACCATAGGCGTTTTACCCCAATGGCATATTCTGCACGGTAAGCTTTTTACCCCAATGGCATATGCTTTAAATTTTCAAAGTTTTTCTACTACCATAAAAACTTGGATAAAACTATCGTTAGCTATCCCTAGAATTAGCAACTGACTACTCCGTAACAAAATATCAAGGTGCGTTCTTCTTTCTGAGAAGAGCAGTACTTCATTTCCTGATTTAAATTTTTATAAGAAATCAAGCAAAACCAACCATTTTAGTCTACACTTTTCTTGCGTCAAGTCGGCTTCCTTTAGCATGCGTTTAATGATTACCCACAATGCAGTCATACACATGGTAGCAGTATTTATTTATTTACACAACTCTGTAAGGAGAAATTTAAGGTAGAATTTTTACCCCGGGTGGGCTTTTTAACCCAGTCTACCCTACACCGGTGGGTCAAATCGCCGTGAACGTGTTAGAGATCATTTTGTTTTGCCTGTATTAGGTTTGTTTTTATATAATATGTAGGGCCTTGGAACTATGTTTAATTGCATGGGGCAATTAAAAATATTGAACAGGGGTTCCTCGAGCTTTTGAAATGTTTCAATGGGTTCCGTTCCACCAAAAAGGTTGAAAACCACTGGGCTATGTTATATTTCTTTGTGATAAAAATTGTTAACCCAGTAAAAGTTAAGCATTGTTCCAGCCAATTGTTCACCAAATCAAACGTCATATAAAACCGTTATGGTCTACTTAACCTAGCTGGCATCTTACGTCATGGAAATTTGCTAGAAAATGTCCAAATATTGCACCATCGTTCGTAAGACCTGATGAAACATTGCATCATCACCTTTGAACACCTGTTTGAATTGCTTCACAATTCCTTTTATTATTGCGTCACATAACTGCGTACGTGAGTTTGAGATATTGAAATGTATTCTGACCATTTGTAAAATTGTTACTTGGAAGTTGGTCGTAAATTTAACTGTTTTGCTTATTGCTTGCTAGCTGGACAAAGTTTCCGTCTTTTAACTAAGTAGTTTGTTGTAGTGACAAGTTTTTAGTGGTGTATTGCGTTGCACCCCATTTTCGATAGCCGCGGGCTAATTTTACAGAAATACACTTTTTGAATAGACGTTTCAAAGGAGTGTTTCTTTTTCGGTCATTACATAGCCTACAGACGAACAGATCCGGAAATCTTATGTTACAATTTTCCCACGAAGAGATTATGGTTTACCGCTGTGACCATAAATAATAAAAGACGGAGTTGTTGGTTGGTAGGCTACAGAAGCAAAGAAATAATAAAAGAAGATCTTGTTGGTTGGTAGTCTACAGAAGCAAAAGAAAATTAAAGACATTTCTTCTCAGTTGGTACTGAAGAACTTCAAGCTAAAAATTAAAGGCGTTTCTTTGTTGGTTCTGAAGAAAAAACAACATTGACATTCATTGGCAAGAAAAAAAAAAATTAAAGACAATCTGTGCTTGAAGATTCAAGTGGACGAATCCAAGCAAGTTTTGTGGAACTTTTGGACTTCATTCATATACCCTTACATCTACGGTATTGTGCATTTAAATTCTTTTTTGTATTTTTACGGTCTTTGCAGTTAAGTTTTTTATAACTACTGTAATAATTTATGTGTGTTTGTGTAACTTAATTTTTTAATTGGTAAATTTAGCCCCAACATTTAATATGTCTACACTCGGTGGCGACAGGGACTCGACCGCCGTCGACTCGACTGAGTTTAAGCCTGATGATGTTCTTTGCGGTCGGGCAGGCCATTCTGGGGAGGGACCCAGTAACGATGAGGCTAAGTCAGTTCGAGAGGCCCGGCATCTTAGAAGGGATATTTTAACTCAAATTGGAGAACTTTCTGTAGCCCTAGGTTCTTTGAGTGATAAGCCGGAACTGTTAATTTTTAGATCTAAGTTCTTTACTTTGAAAGAGGATTTACGGCATTTCCATGCTCTTTTGACTAAAATTTTTAACTCTACAATCTTGGCAGAACTTTGTGATAGGGTAGATCCCGAATTTAACTCGTTAAAAAATAACTTTGAACAAAAAGAAAGTGAGTTCTCAGATATGTTGGATGCTGACATACATCCTGAGGATAGCGCCTCAAATGTAAGCACTCGGATGTCTAAGAGTTCGTCTCGGATAGTTGCACAAATTAACCTACAGCTAAGACGAGAGGAGCTCCAGATACAAGCTGAGGCCGAAGCAAGAGCTGCTGAGGCCATGGCGAGAGCTGAGGCCATACGAGCAGAGGCTGCCGCGAGATCTGAGGCCGAAGCAAGAGCTGCTGAGGCCATGGCGAGAGCTGAGGCCATACAAGCAGAGGCTGCCGCGAGAGCTGAGGCCGAAGCAAGAGCTGCTGAGGCCATGGCGAGAGCTGAGGCCGAAGCGAGAGCCGAAGCTAGAGCTGCTGAGTTCGCACTCAAAGACGCTCAGTTGAGGGCTGAACAACGTAAAGAGGAAGTTTTAGCTGAATATCGTTCAGAGTTGGGTTCCCGGCGTAGCTTTAAGAAGGGATCTTCTAGGCATTCCAGAAGTGAACATCAATCACAGTTAAATTTACATAACCTTTTCCAGACGCCTGTTCAATCTGTAAGTGGACCAGTACAATCCACACGTTTTCCAGCTGTTTCAGGAGGTCTCGAGGCCGCGGCTAAGGGTCTTCCGAAGGCTGTAGAGCCAAGGCCTGTGAATTATAACCTAACTCCTTCCCCAGAGCGTACAGGTCACGGGGCTGCCATTAGCAGTAATGCTTTGCCCCCTTCACAGTTCTCTGCGCCGCTAGTTTTTGATCGCCCAGCTACACGTAATTTGGGTGGCTGTGAGAGGCGTATCGCGTCTCCTGATTTTAACGTGTGTGAGAATCGTGATCGGGCTGTGCATGTGACTGAGCCCCCTCAGTCCCTTAAGGGATATAGCTTGTCTTCTCCCGCTAAATCGAGTTCTCAACAACAGGATAGCTTTTTTGAATACCAAAACAGTAGGATGTTTTTTGATAAGGCGGCCTTGCTTGGTTACGATGGTAATAATATGCCATTAGTGTCATATTCTGTCTGCTTTCTGGTGTATTATATACAGAAATAACATGCACTTCTACTTTGATTAATTACTGACAACAGAATGTACTTCCGGGATACTTGCCAAAAGATAATCTGGTAACCGGTCATAAGCATAACATAATAATCACATTTCAATACACTACATCCCTTCCTTCTCGGATTAAAACGTAGTTTTCCAAGGCATTACTTATTTGGATAAAAACTCATTTTACATTAAATGATCATCAAGCTACAGGTGATGAAAACCATGAGCACTTGAACCAAACGACGCATCATCATTAGATTTCGTTTACGTAAGCATCATTCATGCAATCTATGGTATACACAGATTAACTTTAAGTACCAACATTTACTGTCAAAAGCAATATAGCCATACTCCAAAGATCATGATTAGCCTAATACGTTTGCTTCTACTTTTCACACTTTGATCTTGAAATTGTAGTGGCGAACAATTAAATAGATTACCACTCAATTGACATGACGTTTAAACAAATAGACATGCGTTCCAGAGCTAGTCTTTATAACGAAAGAACAAAAGGAATCATAGGCATACAAGTCTGCATTCTAGTCACTTCAAGTTACATAATCGTTAAAGCGAGCAGGTTTACTGACATTACGTGTCGGACGAGTACGTACAGGTATTGAGGACTCATTCAAATCAGCGTTCACGGTCATGTCAGCAGGAGGTGAGTTTACATTTTCATCACTGGTGTTCAATTTCTTAAAAAACGACGAATTTCGTGTCAATTGAACCCCTTCATTGTTTTGTACTGTCACTTCCCCCCTTTCCTTCCTAACTACCTGTTGGGTAGCGCTATCAAAATTTGCAGAAAGTTTATTTGATTTTTGACTTTTAACCAAAACTTCATCTCCAACCCGAATATCTGAGTCGACAGCACGTCGCTTAAAGTCAGTATATAGTTTACCGTCTATTTTACCCTTCCAGTCTCTGTCTCGAATCCCTTCATCAAAGATCTGAGGTTCTCGGCACAGTTCAGGTAATTTAGACTTCATTTCTCTGCGAAACATCATATAATAAGGAGTAGAACCTGTAGAAACTTGCGGAGTTGAACGATATGCCATTAGAAATTTGTTGATCTCATACCGCCAATCTTTCTTTTCAACTTGAGCAACTTTGATTGCCTTTAACAATGTTCGATTTTGTCGTTCCACCTCACCGTTTGCTTGAGGCCATAATGGTGTTGTTTTGCGGTGTATTACTCCATATTCTTCTAGAAAATTCTCAAAATCATTCGATACAAATTGTGGACCATTATCAGTTCGCAATGAGTAAGGTACTCCAAACCTTGAAAACATGGGCAGAATCGCTTGAATCAATTTTTCGCTTGTGATTGATTTCAAGATTGCAATTTCGTAAAAACGACTAAAGTAATCTACCACTACTAAAATGTTCTCACCACTTGGTAATGGACCAAGAATATCTGCCGCACAATCTTGCCAAGGCCCACTTGGTGGCAATACCCGAGCAATTGGTTCTGGTCTGCAAAAGTCGCTGGTGACTTGACATCCGTGACAAAGTTTACACATCTTTTCTGCATCAGCATCGATCTTTGGCCACCACACCTTTGTGCGTAATCGATTCTTTGTCTTGACAATGCCTTGGTGACCCTCGTGTGCCAAATTGAGCACCTTTTCACGCAACGTAGCAGGTATAACGAGTCTTGTCCCTCTGAGCAACAAGTTTCCATATGTACACAGTTCATTTTTTACATGCAAAAAGCTTGTGTCTGTACACTTGGACCAATTTCCTGAATGAATATAGTCCCTAATTTCTGACAATTGTGGATCAGCAGCTGATTCTTGTTCAAGTTCTTCTGTAGATAAAGCGACTGGCATACTTTGAAGAACAATAGATCTCACATAATCATAAGGTTCTTTTAAATCTCTGCTTTCTTCATAGGGCTCTTTATTTAGCCTTGACAATGCATCAGCAATGTTAGTTTTCCCTGGACGATAGATAACACTAAAATCAAACGATTGTAAACGCAATACCCAGCGTTCTATTCTTGCTGATGGTCTTGATTTCTTCGTGTAAATGTATTGCAGGGGCTTATGATCTGTTTCAAGTTCAAAATGTCTTCCAAATACATACAAATTGAATCTTTCACAAGACCAAACCAACCCTAGAGCTTCCTTTTCCGTTTGGCTGTACTTCTTTTCCACATCTGACAAACTTCGAGATGCATAAGAAATGACTCTCCACATTCCATCTTGTAACTGTGTCAACACAGCACCTAGACCAACTGGAGATGCATCTGTCACAATTCTTGTCTTGCAGTCATTCCGATAATATGCCAATGTATCAGCCTTTGTGATCACTGTTTTTAGTTTCAAAAATGCATCTTGGTGTGCTTTATGCCATTCAAACTTTGCAGTCTTTTTGGTCAAGTCTAGTATAGGCCTTGCAATGGTTGCTAAATTTGGGATAAACTTAGCTGAAAACTGAACAAGACCCATGAATGATCTGACTTCACTAGCTGAAGTTGGAGGTTGTGCTTTTTGAATAGCTGCAATTTTCTCTGCACTGGGACTTACCCCTTGTTGGTGCAAGTCATGTCCAAAAAATGTAAGCTTTGACATTCTAAACTGACATTTTGTTTTATTCAAAGTCAATCCAGATTTTAACAACTTTTCCAGTACCACATGTAATCGACTGTCATGTTCTGTCCTGTCTTTTCCATAAATGACAATGTCATCTGCAATGTTAGCAACACCATCGCAGTTCTTCAATAAATCCCAAATAATTTTCTGATATTTTTCAGGAGCAGAACTCAGTCCAAACATTAGCCTTTTATATCTGTATAGACCTCGATGTGTAACAAATGTTGTAATATGGCGGCTCGTTTCATCCAACATTATCTGATGAAAGCCCCATTTTAAATCCAACTTACTGAAAACAGTACTACCATTGAGTTGACACAACAGTTCTTCAACAGTGGGAATTGGATGTCTCTCTCTAACTATAGCCTGATTGGCTTGTCGCATATCAACACAAATGCGAATGTCACCATCACTCTTAGGTATGACTACCAATGGAGAGATCCAACTTGATGGTCCTTCTGGGACTTCTTCTATAATATCAGCATCAAGCAATTCATTTAACTTCACATCTACCTTTTCTCTCAGCGGAAATGGTATTCTTCGAACAGGTTGAGCTACTGGCTTAAGAGAATCATCAATATGCAATTTTAACTCATAATCTTTTAACAAGCCAACACCAGTAAATAAACCATCATACTTAGACACAATGTCATTACCAACTTGAGGCTCAACATTATTAGCACCAGATTTAACACCATTTACATGTATTGGACCAACATGCAACAAACCTAAAGTCTCTGCGGTGTCTTTGCCCAATAGTCTGTGTCCATCGGTACCTGCTACCACAAAGTCAGCAACACATACTTTTTGTGTAACTTTTGATTCAACTTTTGCCGTAAATGTTCCTAATGTTGGAATTGGCTTCTTACTTCCATACGCGTACAATGTTTTAGCAGATTTCCTTGTTGTTGCATTAATATTACATGTCTTCAGCCATTCCCAAGTTTGCTTGTTCACAATGTTGCATGATGCACCGGAATCAACTAACATGTCTCCCACCGACACACCACCAATGTTTAAATTTACACTGCACAGCCCATGTATTGAACTTTTCATTGAAAAGACATTAGTTGATGCTCCAAATTCATTTTCACCCAATCCTGAATTATCTATTTGATTGGCATTAGATTTTAAAAAGGTTTTAGATTTAGCATTTCTTTGTTGACAAAACTGTGTTGTATTTCTTACTTTTGATCTGCATTTCTTTTGAAAATGTCCCAGATTTCCACATTTGTTGCACTTCTTCCCTCTTGCAGGGCACTGCCTGTCAAATTTGAAATGACCAAATAATCCACATGCAAAACACTCTTGTGTGTCTTTTCCCTGTTTTGACTTAATGTTACTCTTTCTTTGTATAGGAACTGAATTTACTTCATGCTGCATGCTAGGTTCTAATGATTTTCTTTCCATCATCTTAACCTGTGAATTAACTGCTTCATGTGCTCTAGCAATAGCTAATATATCATTTAACTGCACATCTCCTTTTTCCAAAAACTTTCGTCGTAAATGATTGGAATGACATTTATCAATTACTTGATCACGAAGTTGGGTATCCAATGAATCACCAAATTCACACATAGCTGCCTGTTGTCGCAGTCTGCAAACAAATTTGTTCACCGGCTCATCATGTTTTTGCATCAATTGCCTAAAAACATGGCGTTCAAAAGGTACATTAGCCTTAGGAAGAAAATGATCATCCAACAATGTTAAAGTCTCTTGAAGAGTTTTACCTTCATTGTCTGGAACCAAAGAAAAATAAATTTCTTGCACATCTACACCAGCAGTGTGCAGCAGCAGAGCCTGTTTTTGTTCATCACTGGTGACACCTTTTCCAGTGATATACAATGAAAACGCCCGTTTCCATCGCTTCCAACGTTGTCCCTGGCTTTGTGTATCACCATTGACATCAAAGGGTAATACAGCTGACACCTCGCAGGTAACTGCAGCTCCATTCATGATGCTCACTAGTAGTTTGGACAACACGATAAGAACAATTCACTGTCTGCTTGGACCTCTTGAACTAATAGGCTACAGATTTAAATATTTTCCTCGTCGCCAAATGTCATATTCTGTCTGTTTTCTGGTGTATTATATACAGAAATAACATGCACTTCTACTTTGATTAATTACTGACAACAGAATGTACTTCCGGGATACTTGCCAAAAGATAATCTGGTAACCGGTCATAAGCATAACATAATAATCACATTTCAATACACTACAATTAGTCTTCTTTAAAAATCGTGTGACGGCCTTAATGGCAG
Organism: Aplidium turbinatum; assembly: GCF_918807975.1. NCBI lineage: Eukaryota > Metazoa > Chordata > Ascidiacea > Aplousobranchia > Polyclinidae > Aplidium > Aplidium turbinatum. The sequence goes on along the minus strand of NC_137472.1, from coordinate 41,642,440 downwards.
CTTCGCCCTTTAAGGAACTCATTTGACTTTGTTACAAGCAGCTTGTGTTAGGACAGCTGCGCAAACGATTGCTAATTTGGTTTCTGACACTCCTGGCTTGTCAGAGGAAGACAGGATAGAAATGTCGTTAGATCGCTTGTCCCAGCGTTTTGGAGTTCGTGGAGGTCTTTTCGCCGAACCGAAAATTAGAAAGTATCGCTACGGTAGTAAATTGACTTCGATCTCTTCCAGTGATTTGAAAGAGTTTAAAGATGAATTGTCACAGTGTCTGCTTTACGCGCAAGCTTATGGTCAGCGCGATAAATTGGAAGGACGTTTTGTTTTGGATTTGGCTAAGCGACTCCCGTTTGACGCTAAGCAGCGTTATCTTGACTTTTTAGGTGATCAGTATGGTGGCACTAATGAGCCTACTTTTCAGAGTTTGCTCGATTTTGTTGCACGGGAGGAAACGCGTAAGTCGACTGATTTTAGCATTATGCTAATGGGCGATTCTGGTGAGTCAAAGCATTTTAAAAAGTTTGGCAAAGGAAAATTGCCTTCATGCCCGGTTAGGCAGACGTCGGTAAAACCCCATGATAATATCATGTCAGGTAGTTCGCAGTACTCGACTGCTGTTGGCGCACCGCGCGGTGGTGTGACCAGACGTAGTGACATACCGGCATGTTTTTATTGTTCGTCACGTGGTCAAGTTGAATATCATTTTTTGTCTAATTGTAAAGATTTTTTGCGCTTGACACCTAAAGATCGGAGAGATAATAAAATTAATTTGCGTTCTTCTGGTGACTATTTACTAGGTTACCTCGTGATGTTCAAGATGATAACTAGCTTTTGTATTTCCGACGTTTCGTCAGTCAGCACGACTGACTTTATCAAGGTGGCTAAAACAGGTTAACACAAAAACATACTGATAAAATGAATAGAGTAAAGCAGCAAGAATCAGAATTAAAACACGCCACAAGATACCTAGAGGTTAAACTAAATGCGGTGAATGCCTAAAACCAGTAGGCTACTTTCCAACAGCGTAAATTTATCTATCTATTGGGCCACTGTCAAGAAACGTTGAAAAGACATCAGACAAGACAGAAAACAATGGGATTAGCAATAACAATGGTAGAGAAGACGCACTGAGAATGGAAAAGGTGAAGCTAAAGTTAAAGTAATTTTTTGTACACAGAGGGGAACATCTGAGGGGAACATTTTGAACATCACGAGGTAACCTAGTAAATAGTCACCAGAAGAACGCAAATTAATTTTATTACCAAATGCCTGGTGAACAGTCTCTCTCTGTTTTTACGATCGGAGAGATGTTATTGTGAAAGCTGGCAAATGCTTGAATTGTTTGCGCCAGCATATGGTTAGGGACTGTAATCATGCAAATAACTGTCGTCAATGTGGGCCTAACAACGATAGGAAACACTTTTTTCTTCTGCATGATTTTTATGTGACGTCACGTGATTCTCTGGATTCGGTCGGCAAAGAGGATGCTGGTGCCAGAGTTCCTGTGCGTAATGTTCAGATTGGAAATGTTAAAGCAGCTTTTAACCGCATTACTGCTGCTCGTGTTTTGAATCCAATGACTGGCAAATCGAAGTTGGTGTATTGTCAGCATGATCCTGGTTCGCAGTTGACTTTTGTTTCGAGTGATTTGGTCTGCGAACTTGGCGTTAAACCGTATAATAAAACGTCGTTTAAAATGGATACTCTGGCTGGTCAGAAACCTACTTGTGCTAACCTTGTTAAACTCAACATCCAGTCGTTAGAGACGGATGAACTGTTTTGTGATATAACTTCGGTGGTTAACCCAGCTTGCTGGGCTGACGATGTTAAAACTTTACCGCATAAATAAGATTTAAGTGGTTTCCGTCATTTTCATGACGTGGATATGTTTCATTTGAATGATTGTTGTAGTAGTAGTAGTACTGTAGATGTACTGATTGGCAACGACAGCGCTTATTTGATGTGGGCTAAAGAAGAGCGTGTTGGTGAAAATCGTAGTGAACCGCATGCTTTACTCACTCCTCTCGGTTGGTTGGCTTGTGGTGGTAAGTCACCCTTAGATGAAAGCGTTGCTAATGTGTGCAGAGTGCAGACGTCTTCAGAGTCGGATGTAATCTCTGGCTTTCAGCGTAAAATTGAGTCTCGTGATATGGAAATAGCAGACCTGAATAAAGTCATTCAGGATTTGACCTTGCAAAATGAAACCTGTGAATTGTCTCGCAATGACATTTTGGCTAGAGAACTTGTTGAACCGAATATTAAGTTGAAAGATGGTCGATTTGAGATACCTGTACCGTTGAAGGAAGATATTGATTTACCTAACAATTTTGTGTTAGCATCAGATAAAGCTGCTGTTTTAAGGAAGAAGGCTTTAAAACAACCTGAACTTCATGATTTCCTTACTGACACCATGAAGGATCTTAAATCTAATGGCTATATTGAGCGTGCTGGTGAAGCAGAAAATGTAAAAAGATTTGAGTGGTATTTACCATACTTTGTGACGTCACAATTAAAAAGCGCATTGTCTACGATGGCAAGTTTGAATTTCGAGGAACTTGTGTTAATGATGTAATATTTTCGTGTCCTGATTTGTTAAACCCTGTGGCAGATCTCTTGGCTAGATTTCGGCTTAGTGGATTTGGTTTCGTGGCCGATGTGACCAAGTACTTTTTTCACATTTTGGACACTTCAATACGCAAGCCCAATTTCATTGAACTGCTTACGTACACAGGCAGTGCCGTTCGGATCGTGAACAAACGCCCTTTGGTACCTTTGAGTGACGACCCTAGGGATTTTACTGTCATCACCCATGCCTCACTTTTGACCCCATACTTAGACCCATACTGTGCTGTTAGGAAACCACATGATCGTGACTAACTAAGAAGGGATTATCGGTTCAATTTGTCGCTTTCTCAGCAGTTTTGGAGCAAATTGATAGATTTTTACCTGCCAGGGCTTCAGGGCCGGAAAAAATGGTTAAAAATGGCCGACAATTTGGAGCCTGGTCAACTTGTAGTGGTGGGTTCTCTCCAAGATATTGGTAAACGTGGGAAGTATCAACTTGGGAGGGTGCATGAGGTGGTCCCACAAATTAGGAAAGGGAAGCCTGTGGTTCGTAGAGCTAAAGTTGCCGTCTGCAACTACGATGAGAGTACGGGGAAAGTGAAAGTAGACTACGTCCCAAGTAGCAAAGATTGGCGTCTAGTCAGCTCCACGCTAGCGAAGTTATTGGCGACGCGCCAGCGATAATCGCCAGCCAGCCGCCACCGATCTGCTCATCGCATAGCCGGCGTAACGCTTGCGAAATTCGACAATAAAGTCGGCTGTGCGTAAGCGCCTCGATCGCGAAAGTCGCTCAAGTTAGTTAACGGCGCGCTGTCTGTACGCCAACGAATTTCGCTAAACTTACTGGCACGTTTTTGCGGCTGCGCGCGCTGTCGCTGGACTGACGAATGTCGCCCTGCTGAAGCCCTTTTTTTTTCGGCCACCAGCAGCAGCTGTTGTTTGCGAAATTATCAAAACAAACACTAAAACTTTTTGAAGCATTTCGTGTATTAATTGTCTTTTTGTGGTAAAAGCGAGACGCAATTCAAGAATGTAAAACAACAAAAACAATGAAGATTTTTAATACACTGTCTTACCACAGCTCCATTTTCGTAACACAATGCTAAAAAATGTTTCAGTAATAATGAATGGCGGTTTTTCTGATCATTTGTAATACAAATAACAGAACAATTTACAAGTCCAAGCCATGTGAGAGCAAAGTTAAAGACTATAAACATGAGATTATTTGTAAAAGCCCAGCAGCTGTTAAGTGAATTTTGACAGTTTTCGCGAAACAATAATTTTTAAGCAAAAAATTCTATTAAAAAAAACTTTCTTGGTTTTTCAAACTATAATGAGTTTGATTAAAATGTTTGCTTGCAAGATTTACCTTAGGCCTAGGGTAGGGGTGAGTAAAATTTACTCCCGGTTAGAAACCAATTGTGTACTACATACGACAGTATCATAATTATATAAGCATAATTATATGATAGGTATTGCAATACGTCAAAATCACAGCACTGGAAGAAAATACACAGCAACATCAAGAACACTACTATTGCTTCCACTGTACTCTATGATGTAATAAAGATTATTACGTAGCCAGCAGGGAAATTCAAATTAATGAGTTTTTTGTGCTATCTGGCTTTGAAGGTTGCCAGCACGGCAACCACAATTATAGGGAAGGGCCACCTGAACGACGACCATAACGCATTTTCGTTTGCACATCTGTTGTGACTGTCATGCTGGCAACCTTCAAAGCCAGATAGCACAAAATTCAAACATCCACGTAGGATACATGCAGTATACCAACAATCATGAGTGATTATTGCGTTCCGACATCCATTAGGTAAATAAAAAAAAAATGGGAACAGGTCGTTTTGACGCCAAAGAGCTTTGGTTCGGGGTAATGTTAGGGATTAGGACTGGCGGCAAAACACCCCTCCGAAAACACGTTTGAATAACAACATTAAAGATATTAATTAAATGATTGATAACATTAAACTCGACTTCACCACAAGAATTAATATTAGTGCATAGACGGCACAACAGTGTTTGGCAATAGCTTGTCGGGATAAGATTTTCCCAAATACAACTACTGTACGAAGGAAGCAAACCGAATAAAGAGGCACGCAAAAATAATAATTCGCAGCAAGATGTTAAAAGAGAACACTAAAAGGTCAACAAACAATCAAAAAACAGATAGCGTTCATGTATCGTCCGAATTTTTATCTGCGCCGGAAGTTTTGTTTGCCCGGTTCTTTTTTTTTTCATTTCTGTCACCAGCCGCCTTCAAATACCGCTTCACTGCAGATTTGAAAACTTTGTCCGTCGCCTTGGCTTGCCTTCGAATCACATCTGTAATAATACAATATGATCTCTCTGTGATAAGGTGCTGCTGAAACCCGTGTTTTATCCTGCAACAACAACCACGCATGTGATATTGGGAAGGCATGGCTAAATAGTAGAAACTGATATATTACAGGACGTTGTCACATTTTAACGTTTATATTACAGAAAAATATTCCATTCCTTGATAAATCTTCCAATTTGTCAATCCTCAGTTGATTTGATTTATATTTAACTTCCATTCATAAAAACAAAGAAGCCTGGCATTTTCCACCATCGTACTGTAGACTGTAGTATGCATGGTGTTAGCAATAGCATTGCAGCACTTATTACTGACGGTAGCTCGTAAAACTACTTAAATATACAATTATATAAATACAAACTTACCAAATAACACTTTTTTATTTTCAGATCAAGAAAGGCAGTTTTTTCGTTTTTTCCACTTCAATTACCGTAAACTGAGCGGCCAGATCGTCATTCATTAAAAGTCGCATAACTCTCCACACAGTTTCCGTACAATCATTTCCTCCAACCGTTATTTTCCATCGCTGTTAAATGAACATCCACGCGTTACTCAATAGTCAGTTTAGAACTGAACAAGGTAACAAGCGAAGTCTAGATCGTGAACTCAAACCAAACAACCACACGTTCTATATATTGGTTAATCGTTAGGTTATTCTTTAAAAATCATCATAAATTGGTTTAATAAACATGATTCTATTTTACAAACTAAAGTATTTCTGCACACAAAATGTATGTGGAAGCGTTTAGAGCAAAACAAACAAGTTTTAAAAATTGAAACTGAGCAGTTGAATAATTAAAAGCCCAGACAGCAAAATCTGTCATTTTTACATTGGTTCAATGTCCGCAGACGTCACATCAATGTAAAAATGACGGGTTTTGCTGTCTGGGAGGTTCTAATCTTTTTTGAGTATGATTTACTGTAGTTACCACCTGCAAAGCGAAAACAAACATGTAACTAATATGACAACAGTTACTTTATAGGTGCAATAACAAATATTTTGTCAACACATCATGTTAGAATTTAACTGATCGGTTGTTGCATGACATAAGGCTGGTGTAGCCATGTCGGAATGTGATTGCATGTACCTATTCCGACATGGCCTACCGCACATGTAGCTTGTGGCATAAAAGTGTATAACAAATGAGTACAGTGACTTACAATAGCTGCCAAAACATCCGCATCTGCTTCTAACTTTTCTTCCAGATCAAAAAGAGAGCGTTTGTTAGCTTGCTTAAATCTTCATGTAATTAAGGTTAAAACACAATAAACTAGGACACAGTTCCCTCTTTCGACACTTTCTTACATGCTGTAGGCGTAACCGGGTACAGCAAACTAAGTACAAAGTAAGCTTTATTGTACAGCAGTCTACCCAATAACTGAGCAAGCGCAAAAGACAATTAATCAGACAAACAGGCTCTTCAAATCAAATCAACCGCGTGTTTGAAATGGCACGTGACTTCAATCAAGCGCAACTAAACGGTATGATGACGAAATTTTTCTAATCAAGCGCGAAGCTCGGCCTTTCGTACGAAACCAACACCATCTGACGAAACTCGACTGCGCGTTGCCAGCGGAAAGCGAGCGAAAATCAAAAGCGCGTCTCTCGCTCGAAAGTCGACGGCGCAGAGCTAGCAGAAAACGCTCACATTGGCGACATCGAAAATCGTTAGCTGTAGGACAGCGCCTGACTGGCGAATATCGTCATGACTTTAAAGAAAAAAAATCATGACGATATTCGCCAGTGAGGCGCTGTCCTACAGCTAACGATTTTCGATGTCGCCAATGTGAGCGCTCGCCGCCCTGATGACGCCAGCTGCACGCCGACTATTGCTACCTGGGGTGTTGAGGGATATTTCGTGCCTCGCCCCCGTAAAGAACACCTAAGTGTTAAGGTTTGAGCCTGGTTTTGTCTGCGGTGGCCGGCCCTTGTCTGAGCCCAGAACAGTCGGTTATTATCGCAACCATTGTATATAGCGTCATTTTAGCGTGTACCTATGGTACCAATTTCATGTATCGTAGTGTATTATTCGTATTGTTGTTCATTCTTTGCATGCCCTTTGTATTTGCGTATTAATTTAAACGTGAGGGATTCAAACAATTTGTGTATCGTGTGTTTTTATTCATTGGCTCACAATTGTCGTCAATTCTTTTTTAGTTATGCCATGTTAGACTGTCATAACTAGGGGCCGCTATGTTCCAGCCAATTGTTCACCAAATCAAACGTCATATAAAACCGTTATGGTCTACTTAACCTAGCTGGCATCTTACGTCATGGAAATTTGCTAGAAAATGTCCAAATATTGCACCATCGTTCGTAAGACCTGATGAAACATTGCATCATCACCTTTGAACACCTGTTTGAATTGCTTCACAATTCCTTTTATTATTGCGTCACATAACTGCGTACGTGAGTTTGAGATATTGAAATGTATTCTGACCATTTGTAAAATTGTTACTTGGAAGTTGGTCGTAAATTTAACTGTTTTGCTTATTGCTTGCTAGCTGGACAAAGTTTCCGTCTTTTATCTAAGTAGTTTGTTGTAGTGACAAGTTTTTAGTGGTGTATTGCGTTGCACCCCATTTTCGATAGCCGCGGGCTAATTTTACAGAAATACACTTTTTGAATAGACGTTTCAAGGGAGCGTTTCTTTTTCGGTCATTACATACAGACGAACAGATCCGGAAATCTTATGTTACAATTTTCCCACGAAGAGATTATGGTTTACCGCTGTGATCAAGCATACTTTGTTTATGGTTCAATTTCTAATTTTTGCAAAATTTTTTTGCTAGTTTTGCTTGCTCAATCCCATATCATCAACCTGACGTAGCCTACGTAGCCGGTCGTTCGGTCGACAGACATTTGGTCGACAGGACATTTGGGTTAGGTTAGGGTTAGAGTTAGAGTTAGGGTTAGGGTTAGGCCCTACACCAAAGCCACCAAGCTACAGCCTACAAAGAATACGAAAGGTCAAGTTACCACCAAGCTATAAAAAAAGAAGTTTCCTTTCATCGGTCTGCCACACAATACATTTTGCCACGTTGTTATTTCAGCATGAAAACTGGAAAACCGCTATAAAGATGAAACTCATCTAACTTAGATTGTAATTAGACTGTAGCCCGGACTGTAGCCTAAATAGTTTATGATGCAAGTTTTTTGAAAACTTGTTTCGACAAATAAGCTTTTTCTAAGACCAAGGTTTTGCAACGATCATGCGGTAGACTGGTAGGCTACCCAGACATTTTGTCGAAAGACATTTTACCTAAACCCATTTTGCCGAAAGACATTTTGCCGAATGGACATTTTGCCGAAAGGACTAATTGCCGAAATTATACAAATGTAGGCCTATTAGATGTAATTATCATAACCTAATAGTAATAACACATAAACATCATTCACAAACAGATTTCACTCACAAATTATGTGCTACAGCGCGTAAGTATCCGACAGAAGTGTTATATGTATCGATATTCTCTACAATGTGTTTTGGTCTATCGTTTACAACGTTATATTTTTTTATTTGGTGGCGCTAATTGAACGCCAGCTGATAACTGATCAAGGATTAGTTCGTTGTACGATTGTTCCTTTACCAACTTTACTGTCAGTCGACTTATCGTGGGATGTATGGTAAAAAAGCGAGCCCAATACGAATTTTTCAAAGACACTGCTTGCATAGTAACCAGACTTTGTGTCACTTCAAAGTAATTTTTTCCAAATTGTTTCGGCAATTGGACCATTCGGCATAATGTCCTTTCGGCAAAATGTTTTTCTGCAAAATGTCCGCGCACGGGTAGACTAACTTTGTTTGACCCACCGCGTTTGACATTTGATGAAAAGTAACCCAATCTTTGTGTCTACCTTCAATCATAACACTACGTGACTTGCAAAGACACAGCTGTTTGGTTGTGGTAAGTTTCAAACTCACTTCCTTTTTAAAATTGAATGTCGTGTAAGCAACCTCACCTTTCGTGCAAATAGCTGAAACAACACTTCTTTGCTCACAAACATCGCAGGACTTAATTTATCATCATACACATATAGCCTACACATTACACATGTCAAGGAAATCCAGTAGGCTACATTTTTTCATTATTTTTACCCATTATTTTCTTTATAGGCCTACCATGAACAACACTTGTTTGGATAGAAAGGAGCGTTCTTCCTGGCAGTCAGTACAAGGCTGAGTGTCATTGGATCAGCGAGAAATGTTTCAATGCAATACAAACTCAAGTTGCAGTGGATGAATATTCTACAGTAGAAGAATTATCTTTTTGCTTAGTATTGGCTGTTTTGTTTTCAACGCTACTGTCTTCCTGACCCTGAGATTCATTTGATGCTTGGTTTCTTTTCACTTTGGGCATCACAGTTGCGTATACTGATTTGCTTTCTTGTTTGTCTGTTTTCTCAGCAGGCTCACTTACTGATGGTATAACCAATGAATGTTCCGATTTTGAACGGCAGCTTCTGTCACCTTCATTTTTTCCATTGTGATTCGTGAGCTTTATGGTACGTTTTTTTGGACGAGGATGCGACGTAGGAGTTTCTTCGACTGGTGGCGGAATCTGAAGCTTTGGTGGGTCGTGAGCAGGTGGGGACAAAGGTGGTCTTGGTGAAATACTTTTCAAACGGGATTTGTCCAACTTTGGAGGATCATGATCAGGAGGTGGCTTAATTGGTGTTTGAAAATTGCTATCTGGTAATGTATTTGTAGTTAAATCAGACTTTTCTTCGGAAATAACCGAAAAATTTCTTTGATGTTTGTTGGCTTGCTGTGCAGTAATGAGTTCGGCATTTCGTCTTCGACTGCTGCGAAGTCTCGTTTTTGAAGCAGTATTTGTTGTTGACTCTGGAAGGCTTTCATGATCAGAACTAGCAGAAGGATAATTTTTGTTGTGGGACACACGTCTCTTCATAGTTGCGTAGGAGTCAGAGTGGTAAGATAGATCTTCAAATGACTTGCTAGAGATATCAGATCGCTCAATGTAAACAGACTTCACCATTCTTGATGCGTTAGATTTGTTTTGTCTACGCCTATACCTGTTGGATTTTAAATTGTATTGTTGGGACTCCTTGCGGCTTTGTTTCTGGCGGCTAGCATTCTGGGACATCCTTGTTGCCAAAAAATCTCGACTGTGTCGCCTTGGTGAGGGTGATGTCATCGTGGCATAGGTAGTGCCTAAAAACATATGTAACTTATTCTTATTGTCATTTTTTTATCATCAAATTCAATTCTGTTTGCGTAACTAACCACAGAGGGTTGGACAATGGACACCTTGCAGGCAACTTGAAAGAATTTTGTTCAATTTTTTAGTTTTTTTTTTTATAAAACATTTTACAGTAGATTACCTATATCACATGTAAAATATTAACCTGGACCTACCAACTGGATGCAGATATTCGTTTGGTGTAATGCAATCAAAACTTTTGCTCAAAGATTTTGTTGGTGCCAGCGGAGCCTGGCCAAGGTCTTCAATTGGAACACGAGAAGCAGCTCTTGCTCTTTGAGCTCCCGATGATAAACTGTACGTTCGTACGATTGTAGTAAATCCATTGCCCTCTCTGTCTTGTTCATAGGGTAGGGAAATAATTGAAGAAGACCTCTCTCTGTATGGTGGAGGTGATGATGTATTGCTTCTTAAAGAGAAAGAAGATTGAGATCGCGTAAGACGAACGTTTTTTGTCTCCGCGTAGGGGTCTATAGCAGGTTCTTTTATGTGCTCATACAAGTCTTCCTCGGGTCTATTTGGCAACGGAATATTCTGCTTCGATCCGTGGATAGACGAATGGTGGAAGCTATTTCTCCCAAGAATATTAGATACCGAACCGTGCATTGAACGTCTGTTTAAGTGATTTCCACTTGGTGAATAATGAATTGCGGCTCCAGATCGGATGCTTGCATTTGTGGAAAATACAGAATCTCTACCCAAGGAAAAATGAGGGTTGTATGGCGATTCGTGTTGCTTCTTTTCTCTCCTCAGATGTCCCATCCAACAAAAATATGTTAGTGCGGCAAGAGCGATAACTACAAGCATCCCTGACAGACCAATCACTACAATAATAGGTATGGAAAGAGCTGCACCTGCATAAGATGAAATATTAGAATATTATATTCGGTATAATAAATTCATGAAATTCCATTTGAACAAAGTATTTTTTATTAGGCGTAGGCTCATAAGTAAAAACAAAATCAGTCAGGTTAGCATTTCGATGTGCAGTTTTCTTTTTTGTGGTTTATATTTTTTCCATGTTAAAAACTTTTTAATTTCGGTGTGAATTTAACATTTTCTACGACAGTAACCTCTATAGATTCAAACTTATTTTGAAGTCTTCAATCATACAAGAGCAAAGGATACTTGTTTATTTCTGTGCGTAGTTGAGCAACATGGCTATATCGTAGGCCTAGGCTATACTAAATCCACTATAATTGAGCAATACACTACACACAATAAGAAATATTCTTGTACTAAAAATCGTTACCTTCCAATGGTGTTGACGTTGTATCTGTAGTTTCTGTATTCCCTAACATTGTGGGAGAAATACAAACACAATCGTCAAGCTCCTGGTTTGCTCCAGTACAGGCTCCTGTCAATTTATGATTGTTAACAAACTGATATACATCTATCACCATTTTTCATCCTAATTTAATTGAACCGTATACCTTCATGTAAGTTGATATTGTGAAACGTCGCGCAATTTCTAGTTCGTTGCCGAACTCCATTTGATGAAGATGGACAGAAACATAATGACCACGGGCTCCACGAACTCCAAAAGTAACAATTATCCTAAAGGCAGTGGATAAATATTACAAGATCATAAGCTAATTTAATTACTTGATACAAACATCTTTTGTAAATGAGAGAATCGGAAAATTAAACTCAAAATTACTGTTGAGAAGTTCAGGCACACAATATAGCCTATAGTAGGCTACGTGTTATTGTAATTTGCAACGTACGGTCAGGGCCAGATTTATCGGTAGGCAGAGTAGGCAGTTGCCTAGGACGGCAAATTATTGGGGGAGGCAAAATAGACAAATATATTACATTGACAATACTGTACGTGAATATAATAATTCACAACAGATATATTCAGATATATAGCAATTAATTAATATGTTATCACATCACACACATTTATAAACAGTGCGGCAAGTCATGTATGGCAAGTCATCTTCCCTAGAGTACTTCACGCTTGATTGGTTTTCAACAATATTTGTTGCTTATCGCTTCTTTTAGTTATCTGTCTCGCTTAGTTTGGAGGACTAGGCTTTGTCTGCAATTTTTATTAATTTTTGTTCGGTTTGTTTCACCGTTAGTAAATTCAAAGGAGCCTAGAACACTTAGTGTTGCCAAATATTTTTTTAAATTTTTAGAAAAATTAATTTTTTGGCATTTTTAAAGAGTAGTGATCGCCCAAAGCTTGTTCGCTTATTTACGGGCAAGGTTTGGGCAACTACTACTTTAAAAATGCCAAAATGATATTTTTACTAAAAATTTAAAAAATATCTGGCAACACTTTTACACTCCGCTTGTCAGACTTCCAGCCGAGTTGGCGATCCCTATACTATGAATCCCTGACTTGATGGAAAAGTTGCAGGCTATTTTGTGTAGGCTACTTGCCTTGATGCTTCAAGTATGCAAACAAGCCAAGAAGAAAGACTAGTTTACGAAAGAACTTTAGTTTCATGAAGTTTTATAAAAATGGCGGCATTGAGGACAAACGAGAACAAGTGCCTGTGTTGTATCGAAAATCACCATCGAAAATTTTTTTTGGGGGGGCGGCACTTTTCTCATCTGCCTAGGGCAGCACTTAGGCTAAATCCGGCCCTGCGTACGGTAGTTTCATAAAATAGAGTTAAAACTTGCTCCATGAAGAATCTGAACCAAGACAAACTTTTACATTTTCTACTTTTATACAATTTGAAGAAAAGTTATTATTAAAGACGTTCAGTATTCGCTCCGATAGCTCATTAATTGGTCAAGCCCCTGACTTTCCAAACAAAAAAACGGCAAAATCAAGCAGGGCTGATTCGACTATCGAGGTGTGCGATTAAGCAACGCATTTTAAGAACAGCTTTCCGTTTAGTGGTACCTAGTTAATGGAATAATTCACAAACAACACTTCAACACTTCAAAAAATCTCGATGATCTGGTCTTTGTCAGTGGTTCAAAGCCTCTACAAGTAGGCCTAGATAAAACTGCTAGAATTAAACTCTGAAAATGCCCTTTCAGTCTGAAGATGAAGATTCCCACAGTTAAAAAGTTTGAAATATTACTTCATCCCTTCCATCAATGCAGTTCCGTCTTCCATCGCACACAGCAGAACGTTCAATAGCGTCAGTCTGGCAACTCAATGCGGTTGTCACAGTGTTGCATCTAAAGTTATCTTTATCACAATCTGGGCCTAATATACAATGTGATTCATCTGTTCCATCATAACAGTCTTTCCTGCCATCGCAAACCTGCAAAATTAAAAACATTTATAAAATAAGTTTACAGATTAAGAACTCGGACTTCTATTTTTAGTTTTAAAAGTGTAGGTTTAAGATTGTGGAGGGCCTGTAAAGCATGAATATTGCGAAGTCGTCTATTTGTGGTCCAAGTGTGTAGTGTATTGAAATGTGATTGTTATGTTATGCTTATGACCGGTTACCAGATTTAACACCATTTACATGTATTGGACCAACATGCAACAAACCTAAAGTCTCTGCGGTGTCTTTGCCCAATAGTCTGTGTCCATCGGTACCTGCTACCACAAAGTCAGCAACACATACTTTTTGTGTAACTTTTGATTCAACTTTTGCCGTAAATGTTCCTAATGTTGGAATTGGCTTCTTACTTCCATACGCGTACAATGTTTTAGCAGATTTCCTTGTTGTTGCATTAATATTACATGTCTTCAGCCATTCCCAAGTTTGCTTGTTCACAATGTTGCATGATGCACCGGAATCAACTAACATGTCTCCCACCGACACACCACCAATGTTTAAATTTACACTGCACAGCCCATGTATTGAACTTTTCATTGAAAAGACATTAGTTGATGCTCCAAATTCATTTTCACCCAATCCTGAATTATCTATTTGATTGGCATTAGATTTTAAAAAGGTTTTAGATTTTGCATTTCTTTGTTGATAAAACTGTGTTGTATTCCTTACTTTTGATCTGCATTTCTTTTGAAAATGTCCCAGATTTCCACATTTGTGACACTTCTTCCCTCTTGCAGGGCACTGCCTGTCAAGTTTGAAATGACCAAATAATCCACATGCAAAACACTCTTGTGTGTCTTTTCCCTGTTTTGACTTAATGTTACTCTTTCTTTGTATAGGAACTGAATTTACTTCATGCTGCATGCTTGGTTCTAATGATTTTCTTTCCATCATCTTAACCTGTGAATTAACTGCTTCATGTGCTCTAGCAATAGCTAATATATCATTTAACTGCACATCTCCTTTTTCCAAAAACTTTCGTCGTAAATGATTGGAATGACATTTATCAATTACTTGATCACGAAGTTGGGTATCCAATGAATCACCAAATTCACACATAGCTGCCTGTTGTCGCAGTCTGCAAACAAATTTGTTCACCGGCTCATCATGTTTTTGCATCAATTGCCTAAAAACATGGCGTTCAAAAGGTACATTAGCCTTAGGAAGAAAATGATCATCCAACAATGTTAAAGTCTCTTGAAGAGTTTTACCTTCATTGTCTGGAACCAAAGAAAAATAAATTTCTTGCACATCCAAACCAGCAGTATGCAGAAGCAGAGCCTGTTTTTGTTCATCACTGGTGACACCTTTTCCAGTGATATACAATGAAAACGCCCGTTTCCATCGCTTCCAACGTTGTCCCTGGCTTTGTGCATCACCATTGACATCAAAGGGTAATACAGCTGACACCTCGCAGGTAACTGCAGCTCCATTCATGATGCTCACTAGTAGTTTGGACAACACGATAAGAACAATTCACTGTCTGCTTGGACCTCTTGAACTAATAGGCTACAGATTTTAATTATTTTCCTCGTCGCCAAATGTCATATTCTGTCTGTTTACTGGTGTATTATATACAGAAATAACATGCACTTCTACTTTGATTAATTACTGACAACAGAATGTCCTTCCGGGATACTTGCCAGGGTTGCCAAAAGATAATCTGGTAACCGGTCATAAGCATAACATAACAATCACATTTCAATACACTACAAAGTGTACTATCCTAACTGCTTTATGCCCTATACATTTATGTATTATCAAAAAACAGTGTTTTTGGTCGTATTGTTTCAATTTGAACAGAAATACAATTATTTGAAACAGCTATGTTATAAGCTGGCTACAGTAAGCACATACAATAAAAAAACATAGCTTTGAAAAAGAACACCCTATCACATGTTTTATTCGTATACAATTTATATTTAATAATACGGAGGATTTAAATTTTTTCTCACTGCGCTACTCGATACACATTGTGGCAGCACGGTACAAAGAAATCCTGAACATCTTCCTTGGTAATACAAGCAATTCATCTCGTCAGATCCACTAAAGCAATCTTTAACACCATCACAAACCTAAAAAAACGATAGTTGAAGTTGTCTTAAGAGTTTGTTTTTATAGATTAAGCTGGTCTATTAGAACTTTGTCCTTATTCACAACTTGACGAGGTAATTTTACACTCGTAAGCTTTGTTTGTGATATCCAGACTTACCGCATACCCAGTTGTTTGAAGATTAAAATCATAGGTTCTTAGGCAACTAAAGTCAACCTTGTCCAAAACCGGCGTAGGCTCAATCGCAGGCTATGCCTTCTGTTTCAGAAATTTTTCTTTTAATAACTCACTGCAGAAGAAAAGAAACATTGAGCGATACTTCCGTTGCACTTGTATTGATCATTCAGACAGATTGATCCACAAGCCTCTGTTCCATCTATCACCTCATCACTTCCATCCCCACAGTCGTTGTAGCCATCACATCGTCTGTTTGCACAGAACGTGTTACCTGATGAATGAGTAAAACAGGTAAGCTATAGGCTTATGTATTTTTGCTCTTCTAGCAACGTAGCCTACTATTATTTGAGCCCAAATATCTCAACAATGTTGCCAAATCTTCCAGCTGATAAATGATTCAGGCCGTTTGTGCTTGCAGTTACTTACTATTCATTCAATCTAAAGAATGTGTTTTAAACTGGTCGTCGGACTACTCGGCAAGCGACAACTCAGTAGCCTAAGTGCTTCAATTCAGCAAGTACACTCAGCAGTTACTGCCAAGTCAGCAAATAAAGTTTACGTGCTCACGTCGGACTTGCTTGGTCATCGCTTGTCAAACGCATTTTGTTGACTTGTCACATTCGACAAGTTTCGACTTGCTCATTTGTTACTTGCTCAGTTTCATCATTCACCAATTTCAGCCGCTTGCTGAAATGTTGCTAGCTCAGTTGCCACTTGCTCAATAGTCACTTGCTCAGTTCACCACTGCTGACTTGTAGGAGACTCTTATTAAAAAATATCTAGGTGGGACATTCCTGCAAAATGTTCTTTTAATTCAATCTTCCTTCTTTGGTTCATATCTTTTCTTACAGCACCAGCTTTGACATGGTAGGTGAAATTAATGCTTTCCTTCAATCTTTCTTTATTTGCAATAAGCTAGCCGTTTCCTCAAACTACATTTCAAATCAGAGATGAAGCCTACATGCTACATTATTGTAGTCCGATCTTATATGACTGCTCGAATCAAAAGGTACCGGTAGCCCTGGCCCTAGTGCAATTTTGTTAAATTTTTCTACGTCTTTGAAGCTGTGGCATTTTTACATTGCTTCTCATTTAAATTAGTTTCTCCGAAAAATAATTTTGTTTCGAAGTTCAGGTTTGTGAAAACTCTAGTCACATCCTGAAATATTTTCATTAGCATTAGTCCTGAAAACAATAGCCTACTTACCATTGCCACAGCCGATGGAAAGGCCATTGCATAGATCTCCACATTGTGAAAGAAATTGATCCTCGCAACATTCATCATTTGCAGATGAGGTTCTAAAAAAATGTGTGGAGTATGAAAAAATTTAAAGCCGTTTAGCCGTAAAACGCAAAGAGTAAAGCCGTAAAGACGTTTAGCAGATAGGAGGCACCTGCGACAAGCAAAAGCCTCGTGGATTTTAGTATCTCATTTGGTGAACCATTTACGCGCAATACCAAAAGACTCCAAGAATGGTTTATTGTTAACAGTATATACATTTCTATAGCCACGCGCCATTTGGCCACGAAAGTGAGGAAGCACTTAGATTTATCTGCTCTCAACAGAAAAAATGCCGTTAAGGATCATATTATGCTTTAATTAGAAAAAATGCTATGCATTTGCAGAACGCTGCAAAAGATCTATTAATCCACTTTTACGCAATGTTATGTCTTCTGGTTACTACTTCAATTCTACATTCTATATTCACTACAACAGTAGCCTATTTTGTATATTGTTTGATGTAGCCTGGATCAGGCCCAGATTTAAGGGGGGGGGGGGGGGGGGCAGAGGGTGCAGGTGCCCCGGGCCCCCGACTTTTCAGGGGCCCTCCTACGTGGAAAAAATGGGATTTTGCGTTATTTTTTTTCTTTTAGCCTTTGAAGTTTCTGCAAAATACTGTGCAGTGCTGTAATAATGCTAGTGAAGACGTAGAGAAGGTTTTTCGCGCCTACGGCGCGAAAAATTTTTTTGCACTGGGGCCCCCCGATCTAAAAGTTCCCCGGGCCCCCCATCAGCTAAATCCGGCCCTGGCCTGGATGGTGTTGTGTTAGTCTGATATTTTGTGTGATGATTGTTAAAAATTTGAATTCTATGGACTTTGTGTCTGATGATGCAAATATATAATAATAGGAATAATAATATACTCGATTACCAAACTTGTTGAAACAATAAACCAAACCTGGAGTCTTTTAGAATTGAGCGTAAACGCTTCACAGAATTTGATACTAAAATCCACGAGGCATTGCACATATAGAACGTAAATCCAAGAACTTTTTGAGCACTTTATTTTAAAGCCACGAGGGATAGTTGTTCGCATTAAAATAAGAACGTAATCGACTGATTTCATTATTAAAGTTATTAAAATTAGAACAAATGTCTCGTGCTCGCCTGAATAGACACTTAAATAATCCGGCAGGGAAATTTGTAGGCCTACAAGTTATCGTTTTGAAAAAGTTTAAGCAAAACCGGTGCATAAAACTTCAAATGTTGAGAATTGTTTAGATAACATGCTATAAAAATAAAGTACTAAAACAATCACAAGCTCAATGGCTCTAATCCTGCCCTATAAACCAACTCTGCGTCCAAACCTGGCAGATAGCCACACTTTAGTAAATCTGTTCTTCACCATACGTTGCGATAGTTAACGTAGCAAAAATTAATCTAATTTTATTTTCATACTTAGCATAGGCTACATGTAGAGATTTAGCCTACAATAATGTAATTTTTCACTTTAATTATTTAAAATCTATGACTTCAAGTGCTGTAGCCCACTTCAAGTGATGCAGCATGAAAGGTAGCAATATTTGGTTACACTTTAGGGTACTACCTGTCAGTATAGAGTCGAGTAACACCGCCACAAGCCACACAAGACGACAGAGTGTCATTGTAAGTAAGCCAGCCGCCTTGTTGTTGAACATAGCACCTAAAAAAAATATTTGTTGTAGGGATTTGCAAAGTCTTTAGGCTAAGACCCCGATCGAATGACAATTGAAGAGGCCGTGTTGGAGTTTCATCCTTGTTTAGGATCTTCTTCTTCATCGTGTGTCACACGGCCGTAGCCCAGAGCATCACGCAGGCTCTTGCTCTATCGTTGAACTCGGCCAAATCCTGTGCAGAGCACCTTGCTTTTAGGTCAGGGCATTCGAGTAGATGTTGCATCGTTTGCTCCTGTCCGCATTTGCAACTTGTGCTCCCCATGGAATACCCCCAGTGTCTCATCAAGGTTTTACACCTGCCAATACCAGTTCTTAAGCGGTTGAGGCATCGCCAATACTTCCACGGTTCACGTTTTCCGGGAGGAAGGCTCTCCATGGGTGTGAGCTCCATATTGGCCAATGTCGGTCCGGCTGCCAGTCTCTCCTGCCATAGTTGAACCCGCACATTGGCGGCGACATCGTCATGACCTAATGGGACAACTGAAGCAAGGAAACTTTTTCTTGACTTCAGACGCCTGTGTGCTGGAGTTTGGCCATACAGTGGGTGTCTCAAATCTATGTCCTGACAAGATCTTTCCTTTCTGCTGGTCACGCTTCTTTTGATGTTGGGGGGAGCAATTCCAGACAGAATGTGCAGCGACGTGATGTTGGTTGGTTTGAGACAACCTGTAATCAGACGGCAGCTTTGGTTCATATGACAATATGACTTGTTTAGGATAATCAGTGGTGCATATCCAATATCTATGTGCCTTGAGCGAGAACCGACCTTCTATATTGTTTGGAGTTTTGAACGTCCTTGACGAGCGGGAATCGAACTTCCGTCGAGATTGTGCTATAGTGCTCCGTAGCCTATGCCGTTGTTAATCACTCGGCTACGTCTCAAGACCATGAAGCTGTTGCTGCAGTCTCGTTCCGTTCAATGCAAGGGTGGATACCTGGATTCTATATTCGCCTTCAAGGAATATTAGCAAGTGCTATGCTTACGACTTGGTAGGCAAAATCCTGGTTTTGAGGTACTACGTGTGGAGTTAATTCGTTTTGTGGATTCATGTATCTCTGCGTGCTCGAAAAAATGCAGGTAGCCTTCTTTTGCCAGTATCCAGCCACAAAATACGCAAAACTCGACTAAAGCTGCATAAGATTTGTCAACAGAGCTTCTGTGAGCAAGCCTCCAGAACCCCTCGGTAGGCTATTATTTTTATTCTCGTACCTCAAATTGGGGTGGCGCAACGGATAAAGCGTTGGCTTTCCAATTATGCAAAACCTGGTTCGACTCCCGGCTTCAGCTGGTTGTTGAAAACACCGCTCACCTCTACCCAGCAGGGGGGTCTAGGTGGTACTTTTGGACCCGGGCCCGGAATATTTAGGGGGCCCGGATTTAAAAGATTCCCCGCGACTTCAAACATTATCAAGATCTTAATATAATCAGATCCAAAGGAATTGTCATCAAAGGTTAAAACAGCCACTTCAGCCGTCAGATGGTAAAGTACCGGGCCCCCTTTCGGGTATAGTGATTTCCCTAACCACGATATTTTTTTCAAAAACACAAAATATTTATCTTCACCCACTCTTTAATTCTGAATATATATATTTTTTGGTAGTAATCACTTCTAGCTACTTGCATCTACATTAGGCCTACTTAGCCGTAGGAGATGGGGGAAGGGGGGGGCAGTCGCTCCCCGGCTGAAAAAAAAATGTCGCAAATTTGGGCAAAAAATGTCCAGTTATTTGGGCAAATCAATCTTACCACAATGTTTCGACGCCTCACCAGTTTAGAAACTTTACATAATTGTTGTAATTTATGAGATACATTAATATTTTCCAATGAATGTAAATGTATCATCACCGACTTCGAAAACTGTTGCATGTGGTACTGCAATCTGGGCAGAATGATAAGTTTCGATTCGACAACTGCAAAATAGAACTGTAAAAAAGCACAGTTGGGAAACAGAGGTAAGCTTATTACTGATATTCACTAACTTGTAGTAGGCTGCATTTCTTCATGGGTAAGATTTAAAAGCCTACTGGGTACTGGTATCTTTATGAGGTTTTTTGTTTTTTCTCAATATCCTACTAATGTAGTTGATTATAAAAATCATTTTGGCAAAAATGTCTAGTTATTTGGACAAATCAATTTTTACCAAAAGTTTTCAACATTCTACCAGTTTAATAACTTTATAGTGTTGCATTTTGTATAAAAACATTTTGCTTTGAATGTAAAACAGAGTATCGACAATTTTGAAAACTTTTATATTTGGTATTAAAATTTGGGCAGAATGTTAAGTTTCGATTCAGTATTTGCAGAAAATAATGCTTCGACAGGCTGAGATAAGCTTATTACAGATGTTCATTAGAATATCACACTAGCCTACATTCCTTCATTGGTAGAAGTCAATTTTACCATGAGTTATGCTGTGCTCGCAAAACTTGACTTAAATACTACAAAGATAGCTTATCATTTTTAGATATGGTCAAACAAAATAAGCATTTGTTATAAACTTTAATCAACAGTTGTGAGGCCACATATACACCACTTTGATCCCGGCCACTAACTATAGTTATGCACAAAGTGAAAAAGTATATTAAATAAAAACAACTTGTGAATTTTCCTGGATTAAATTTCATGTTTTTGTGAGCTATGGTTTAACTGTTTTCTATATTGAATGTTTAGTATAAACTGCTGTTTGTCTTTGCCATTCCCAGGGTTGATATGCTCAGCTATTTACTATCTATGACACAGTATTAGAGCAACAACAATCAAATATAAAGACACATGTTATATATGTTGTTTTGTCATCCAATTCATGCAGTTAATATATCAGGCAATGTAAACAGTGCTATTTTTGTGTCATGTTTTGGTAATGTGGTCTGTATTTTGTGGCAACGATTGAGTTTGAAGTTATTATCCGGGAGACTGGGAGTCATTTTTCTTCAGTGCTTGTGATTTGAGTAGGCCTAGCTGCTTCATTGTGAAGTAAGATTATCTTTGTAATGATCTTCTAAAAAATCGTTGACTATGATTTCATTGTAATATAATATCAATATTTTTGGTATCAAAAGTAGTTTTGTTCAAAGGTAGAAGTTTGATGCACGTAGCAAGGTAAACTGTCAAATTCTTTTCAGGCTGTAGGATTTGAAGCAGCATGGATTAAGTATGTAATGTTATTGGTTTGATAAGTAAACGGATTGTCATTTTAGTTTTTTCTCAATGCAAATTTACAAATATTGAGTCTTTGGACTATCTATGAATTGAAAAGATTGAGCTACTTTTGGTCAGGCTGGGCAGGCTTATTGAAGTTGGGCTGGAGATTTTCATATAATCTGGTGGCATGAATATTCAGCAGTTATTGTTATCCAGTTATTGGTGAAGTATCAGTTCAAATTTTTTTGAATACAGTCAGGCTTAATATACCATACTGTATATTTTTTTGTGATACACAAGAATGTTTTAATTTGATGGTTTATTTAATTGGGACACAGACAGGTCTATGAACATAAATTAAAGTAAGTTCAGCCTTGTTTTGCTGTTGTAGGCTACGTGTTTTTTTTGCTTCTGTTTCGTACATGGCCAAGTTGATGACTCTCAGAGATTGTGACTAATTTTGTATTTTTGAAAATATATACACAAAGACAAAATTTGGGCAAATGATGTTCGCCGCCCCCAAAATGTTTTACTCTCCTACGGCTACTCTACTTTACAAAGAATTAATTTCAGCCGAAAACTCCAACAATTTTAAACATATCGACGAAGATCGTGATTGAGAGCAAGGTTTTTGCAGTTTATGAAGAAATCCCTAATGCGTAATTGCACAGTTGGGAAAATTCGTGGATACGGTACAACAAATCTTTGAGAATATATAAATGATATTCCTCTTAATTTTCTACTTTGAACGGCATGTGTCATCTTCATTTTAACAGCACATCAATAAAAGTTTGTACACAACCTTTATATTCATAACATTGTCGATGAAGGGGGCCCGAAAATAAGTTGGTACCGGGCCCGAGAAATCCTGTCAACTGCCCTGCTACCCAGGGTGTAATAAATTAGGTGAGCGTAGTTGCTGAAGTAAAGGCGGCCGAGAGAAAGGAACTGGCCACCCTACTCTCCTTAGTGCCGAAGGCTTAGTACAATGAAAACCTTATCTTCTCATACCCGACACTTGAATCAAGTATGGGACCCCCCTTTACCTTTACCTACCTCAAATTGTTTATAGTTATTTTGCTTAGAACTTTTTAGAAACATCATAGGCTACAAGATATCATATTACAATTTCGACAAAGCTTCGATTCCCACTCAAGTTAACATGGATATGCAACACTGATGATCCCAAACAAGGATGAGACTTGAATAAGGTGTTTTTCGTTTTCATTCGATCGGAGCCTTATTGACTTTGCAAATCCCCACATCTTCCAACTTCCTAGAATTAGTTTTTTTTTAAAGCTTTGGTGCGCTTCCATTTTTTTTTTCTGGATCTTCTAGGCCTACTGCCAAGAAGTCACAAAATGATTTCTTACATGACAATTTTAGTTGATATCATAAAATTCTAGTAACTGGACCCCTGTGTTTATTTAAAAATATATTAACTGCTCATACTGTAAGAAATCTGTGCATATTTTATAATTTGTTATTAGTCTTAAAACTTACCATCGAGTTTGGGAAACTCTTCCGTTAGCTTTGCCAAAATACATGAAAACGAGTAGAAACAAATGCAAAAACATAATTTTTAATTTAATTTGTTTAAATTTAGACATTTTTTATAGAAGAAGCTGTGTAATAGTAGCCAATTGAAATATAACCTTTATACGATTAAAAGGTTTTCCGCAATAAACAACTTAGAAATCGTAAACACTTTCTTACGTAAGGGTATGAATCAAGTGGTGAATGAGTTCAGTGACAGATTGTTCAAGTGACACGCTTTATTGTAATTATAGGATTATACAATAACAGCAGCTATAACTTATGAGTCATACTTTAGTGGATAGGTTTACATATCGGAGGTAGGCTACATTTCTTTAGGAAATATCTTTTCAATGATGTCAGTGTTGTTTTAGAGAACAAACAGTATGATCCAAAAAGCGGCGACCATTTACATGAAAAAAGCTATTTTGGAATTGCATTCAAAAAGCTGAAATCTTTCCCGTTTATAAGATTACCAGTCAATAAACTAACAAAAACTAACGGTTTGAAATGAAAATATTTTTCTTGTGTGGGCAACTAATGCAAAATAATTTGATCCTGCATTAAGGCCAAAGATGTAATTATAGAAACACATATTCTCTCGCAAAAAGCAAGCTTTGTTTTAATCAAAAGCGGAACGGCTCAAATGCTTATAGCCTACTAGTGGAAATGTTTAATAGTTTATTTTCCCTTGTGTCTGGTGACGAATGGTGAAGCAAAAATTGACGCCACAGTTTTATTGTTCTCAAATATGTTACAACAGCCTGTATGCTGTGAAAACAGAGGTGTTATGCTTGTGTCGAGTAATCCACAATAAAAAGTAAAAAAAAAAATTGCTGGAGAGACATGAAAAAAAGTAAATATTAGCTGATCCAGAATTATTTTATTTTGGAACTGAAAACGTGTCTGAAAGATACACCACATAAAATATAGGGTTGTTAACTTACACGCACAGTCTTCCACACTGCAGTTACAATATGTAGCCTATCTGAAAAGTCTGCTGCTGTAATGAAAATGTGTGGGTCCGTTAAGTTCCCACTAAAATACAACTGAAACCAAAAAATCCTTTTGCTTTTATCTAACCATACATAGCTTAATCTCAGCTTCATTGGGAAGCTCATACAAATAGCATACTGGTTTTGAAATAGCCCAGTAACAGCCCGAATTTCGTGTAGTCTACAGTAGGCTACAAGCGAATGAAATTGAAGTGAAAGATAAAATTACCATTTTTCTGCACTAACAAACCTGCTGGTGTATTAGCGCGGGATACTTTATTAAATTCCAGCAAGACCAAAAGACAAATCTTATAGCCTATTTTGTATCAACAAATAATAATCAA
Source organism: Aplidium turbinatum (assembly GCF_918807975.1). Taxonomy (NCBI): domain Eukaryota; kingdom Metazoa; phylum Chordata; class Ascidiacea; order Aplousobranchia; family Polyclinidae; genus Aplidium; species Aplidium turbinatum. The sequence goes on along the minus strand of NC_137472.1, from coordinate 41,617,858 downwards.
TTTAAGTTTATCTGCAAAGTGGTCGTTTCACCCAATATTAGGCTACTAACGATAAAATAAGTTACCCCATTTGAAACTTTGTCATCTAATTAATCTGCGTCATCATGCAGTGATCCTTATTCTTTTGTGCCGTGAAAATGATAACAGGAAATTATTAGTCACTTTTCAATGACATCAGTAATGCTAAGCACAACCTGGGATAAACTAAGTATAGGCTACCTTGTAACTGATTAAGGTTGATGAGGTATGTCAGAAGAAAAGCACAGGCACACTTACATTCAACCACACTTTTAAAAGGCAGATTCATTCAAACAAACAAATTTTCCAAAAAAAGCATTTAATTGTTTGGTGCTGCTAATGTTTGTTGCCATGTGTTTTCAATTGCGCTCTGATCTAAATGTTGACATTGACAGTAGGCTACTAATTTTTGTTTTGAAGTGTTTAAAGTTTTACTTTTCCTTTTAATCGCGAAGCTAATGAAATATTAGATTTTTTAAATTGTTTTAAAAAAATCTAAATTAATAAAAAATTTAAAAAAAGTTATTAAAAATTGATGTGATGTCAATATCAATATATGTAGCTTCTTAAGTGTTTTTTGTCTTTAAATTTTACGCTTTATACCAAGAACCGCTCTAGAACTCTGGTATCGGTAGTAAAAATAGATATAATAAAAACTTTGTTATTTTACCTGTTGTTGTTGGATTGCCTATGCCTATCATGATATTTTTTTTACATTTTGTTCCTTGTTTCATTTGTTAGCTTTGTCGATGCGTTTGAGAAGTTGAAATTTATTACATGTCTAACAAATACTTTCAGATTTTTGATAAGAGCCGAAAAAGTACGACCGTAAATACGTAAAATATATTGTTATATAATGCTCAATCCTGCTGTGTTGTTGTGCCTTGCCTGTCTGTGGTACAAAAATGTAAACTCTCTCTAGAAACTATAAAGTTCGCACATACTGGCAAAAACCTGCTTAATCCCATCAATGCTTGCAACGATTTTGAATGCATTGCAGACTTTATTCATTTTTCACACTTACACCTATGTCGTGACATTCCATTATCAAAAACTACATGAAAAGTAAACATTGTAGTAAATTTGAATTCTTTAAGGTTAACTAACGTTTTATGAAATTAAAACAACACAAAAGTAATATGAAAGACATTGTAAATTACACAAATTAATGTGCTGTACGTATTGATATAGGCTTAGCCTTAGGGCAATTTAAAAAATATCTAAATTTTGATTTCCATCACATCACCGTTGTGGAATAACAATTAAACTCAGAAACTTGAGTTTTACGTAGGTAGGCTATATGTGAACAACAAACAATACAAAAACATTTAATATGAACTGGAGCTTTTTTAAGCTAACAAGCGGTTGCTATGTTTTGCATTCGTGTCCTTTTCTGATCTTTCCATCGCAACAAACTTTTATCATTGGATCATAGAGTCGTCGGTTGGCACAACAAGCCTGCAAAACAATCAATTTGATTTCTAAAGTAATGAAAATTTAGCAAGATATTGTAATCAAAAGTAATTATTTCTTCTCCATATGAATTCTATAAATGCTCATTGCGCACGAAACTCATTTAAACACATATTCATGTAAATGTTTATAGGGTAATGTGCTTGAACATTGAAACAACCTTAACCTGGTAAGGTATTATGTAAACAAACTTAGAAACAACGTTACTGATTTAAAATTGATATTTTGAGGAATAGGCTGTAAATTAATGAACAATTGATTACAGATAGGGTCTATAAAGTTAACATACGGTAAACTTAGCCTACAATTCATCATAATAATGAAATGACATAATAATGTAAATTTTAGTCTTCACAAATTCAACTTTTTCAAATTCTTGTTGAAGTCTTAACCTACAATAGATAAAACAACTTTTCACATTGACGCCATTAAACTGTTAGTCTAAGTTTAAATTTATTATCGATTCGACGACATAGTTGCACTATGGTTGCACACTTGCACTATCGCCTACTTTGCATGTCTTCTGATATTTAGCGGCTTAGCCATCTAATTGAACAGCTGCTCACTGCGACCAAATCAACTAAACTCGAAAGAGGTCAAACGAAAAACAAATCTTTTGGTTCAAGAATTTAAAGAAAAAGACTTAAAAAAATCCGCAAATACATTAATCGGTCTTGATGCAATTTATTTATCTATATCCGAAAAAGTTTTTATTCCACAGTTTCCATTTAACGCTTTACTGATTTATCATATTTTGGTTAAGTTAGTTGGACTCAATCTTTATCGTTTCATAGTATAGCCTATAATCCTTATCATGCGTAGCCTACCTTTATTGAACTAGCGTATGGTATCATTTTTTCACCACACTTTCCACAACATGCGTCTGGTAGCAATTCCGGTTTGAACTGGCCTTTTCTGCATAGAATCGGATCTTTGAGATTCCGACAAAGACAGCCTTGTAAGCAAGAAGACGTCATGTCTGAAAAATTGGTCTGTTATTATGTCGTTTATATTTTAGAATTTAGATAAAGAATTGGATGGGTTTGTAGTTAGAAAGTTTTTGAGCAGGTGGCCTATTTGTTAGCTAGGGAGGAAGTAAGAAAGGTTTTAGTTTTCAAGTTAGATAAAATTTTCAACAGCATTTGCTGCTAAAGGAGCCCATTGTGCTTTTCAGCAAAATTAAAAAATATTGTATGTTACATAATTAATAATTATGCACTTTACACAGTCGACTATGTTATTGAAATTTCTCGAAAAAAAAGGTTTGTTTTAATTACAATAAAACCACAGTAATCCTTTGACAAGTTAACCAATAAACACTTTCGGTCATGTTCACTCAAAAAAGTTTACTCTATGAAACTGAATAGCCGGCATGGGTCAGTGATTCGAAGTCTCTCCGTTGTTGTAATATTATCAAAAAAGTTTTTCTCCGTCCTAAAGCAAAAGTTATGTTGATCGACTCAACAACAAAATGCTTTTGTTGTTGAGCTGGCGAGGAATGACTGCTTTGCAAATATTCTTGTGCAATCATTTTTAAAACATGACAATCTCTGTGTAAACTAAAAAGTAGATTGAATCATGGCTACCTAGAGATACGGCCTGATTTGTCACATTTTGCAGAAATTTCCAGATTTTTCCAACTTTTGGCGACTCGGCTGCAGCCCTATTTGATCATATTTCAACGCCTATTTTCTATGTGTAGGCCTAGTATATTTTGTGTGATTTATGCAGCGCATTAGAGGAAAATGTAAATAAACTAACACGAACTCAAAGTTCATGAAAAGCAATGGATTAACTAACAAAAGAATCAACCACAAAATCATAAATTTATATGCCAATTTTTAACTATTTTATCACTAGTTGATGGTCGGATGTTCTAAAAATGATTTTGCTTCTCAATTTCTATGCTGTCTTCATTATAACTGTTTAAGTTGCAGCATGCAATTTACTCTAGGCCTATAATGCCAGTTCACGCTGCTGTTTCTATGATAGGCTAATCTATGCTAATGTAAACGCTGTAATACGATTAATGTTTTTGAGTAGATATACCACATTGTGTACAAACATCGTTTTCGTACATGATACGAAAAGTAAAAGGTGGGCCCCCTCTGGAATACTTTTTTGCCCCCCCTGGTGCTCCAAGCTAGTTACGGGCCTGCAGACACTAGCAGTAGCTAAAATCAAAATCTGCAAAATGTCACAAATCAAGCCGCATCTCCAGGTGGCCATGATTGAACTAATTTTCACCTTTAACTGAGATGGTGTCTTCATCAAAGTTGATCAAACTTATTTCTTTATCTTTGTGGATTTCCTCAGCAAGTTTCTTTTGCAAAGTATCATATGTGAGCTTTTTATTTGCGAAGGTAGAAATATAAGTGGTGAATTCCACAATGCAAACCGAAGAATCACTGAAAAGCATGCGGTAGGCTTAATGTTAAACTTAAAAATGTCATTTTTATGTAATTTTATTTAAACCATGCTAAAGTCTATAAAGTCATGAAAGCGTTGTGCACCTCTTCAGTTGCAAAATATATTATGCTTTCCGAAGCAACAAAGTTACCACTATTGGTCTTTTCTAATTAGAATTTGGACACCTATCACGCACTATATCTTTTATGGCACAGTAAATTTACTTTTTGTTAAGAACCCAAGATTAATTAATGAAAAGTTTTTTAAATCATTATTCTTGGTATTTTCGGATTTAATTTACAAAAATAACGAAGATCAACTTACTTTTGGAAAGTTGTGTTGTTTGTGCTGTTTCTAATGCTGTCGATAGCCGTGATTGCATTAATAACATCAATCGACTCTAAAAGCTTTGAAATCTGAATAAAGAGTTTTTCATTACAAAATTTTTCCATCAACATATCTTTTCACTTGTCAGTTCGCAAGTTATTTGTTTGGAAAAGTTTAACTAAACGTGCACGAAGATATAGTTAACTATGTGGGCTATAAGTTTTTTTTTAAAGAAACCATGAAATTTGTACGAAAGTTGCTTGAGATGTAAGCGATTTCGATCTATATATTTCATTTTCTTACCATGAAATGATGCGAATAGGCCTACGATACTAAAAATACTTGATTCCTTCTGTGCATGTGAAAAGTGACAATGGTGATTTACTATTTTCTACTTAATACAAATACAGTAACCACTTACCGCTTTATCAGTCATTTCTTTAAAAGCTTCATCATTACCATTACATTTCACATCATTCTCAGTGGAGATTTCGATTGTCGTGACGAACTGTCTCGTTGTGTTTAAATCTGAAATCAAGGAACGGTGACTTAATACAGTGGACCTACCAATCTCAAGTAAATATCTTTAAAGACACTCTGTTAAAACCTCCAAAGCTAGCCAGCAAAGTTGCTGTTTTTACATCGTTTCAACGTTGCTAAACGAGACGAAACGAAACGCTAGACAAACAGATGTAAAAATGGTAACTTTTGCTAGCTGGGTAGGCTATAGGACTTGTTTTTACCATTATCAAAATGGAAACGTTGAATCAAAACAATCTACATGGTGTAATCTCCTCCATTGTATGGGCGCTAAAGCAGAAAAGAAAATGTGCAGGTAGTCTGTTGTCAAAAAAAGTTGAAACAGCGCAAGACCCGAACTTTGAATATGGGCCCCAACTAACCATCGTTTTTATCTCTACACTCACTTAGCTTGATTCAAAATTTTGCCGTTTTTAAAAATAGAAGACAAACATCATCAAGTGTCAAATCATAGTTTTTAGTATTAAAGTATTGTCCACGCAAGTCTGCTGTTGTGGAAGCTCATTGCTATCTTACTGTGCTCTGTGCATTAATCGTTGGCTGAAGTGAGTTGGTTAATGTAACAAAATATCTTGTCATTTACATTGTAGATCGCACAACAACTGGAACGTTATCATCAAACAAATATTTTAAGTGTTTTGCTTCGGCTTTGAACTACAATATAGCGAAAACAATCATTTTCAACTCAAATAGAAACACGGCGTTTTAATAGTTATTTAAAACATTTAGATAATCGTGAACCCTGTTGTGTTGAGATAACTGTTATCTACAGTAATTAAGGTAACGGAATGTGTAAATGATGACATACCAATGCAAGTAGGCATCTCTTGATCCCACTCATATTCATAGTAGTCTGATTCATAAATGCAATTTATCTTCTGGCTTGTAACTCCTCTAGAGACGACAAAGCCTGGTTTGCACACGAGATCGATGTAGAAGTTCATTTCCATATTGGCATCGTCAACCAGTTCAAATCTGGGTCGATATACCCACCGACCTTGCGGGGGTAATGCTCCACACTGGGTTGCTATAAGTATATTGAGACTTATTAAAATTCGAGTACAATTTTTTAATAAAGCAACTCAGTTGAAAATTTATTGAAAGTGTCATTGATGACATTTCCATTGAGTTTTTCTGGATAGCCTATATATTTTCTAATTTTTTCTTAGGTCTCCAGAGTAAATTTTTGTTGATAATAACAGGAAAGTCACTAAATCAAAGCAAAAGTATGAAAATATTAAGCTATAAAATTGAAAGCTGAAATTTTACAAAGTACGGTAATCATTCTACAATCTACATAGATGCCCTGATTTTGTTCATTTTCTAGTGTGACTTCCATAATTTTGCACTGCCTTTGTTTTTGCCAAGAGAAGTATAAATTGTTGTAGGCTACTGTATGATGACTCCAAACACATAGCCTACAAAACTAGTCACATACCAAACAAGGAAGTACAATGAAGAGGATCCGTGATGTCAATGACGTGGATTCCCAAAGATCCAATAATGTTTGACGACATAGCCAGCTCGAATACCTGGCCAGGGACAAATGATAAATTAATGTACAAAATGACTTTCAGTTTATAGCCTTTTTGAAAATATTTGTTATGAGGTCTTGTATTCAAACCAAACGATGCAAGTAAAATGGGGAAGCTTATTATCTGAATCGTTTCTTGTTTCAAACGGGGTGACACAAGGTGGTGTTCTCAGTCCACATCTGTTTTTCGGCATATGTTGGTGATTTGCATAAGTTTATCAATTCAATTGAATAAAGTCAATACTGGATTGGTCATCATACAGCAGTTGGTCATCAATTTTTAAATTTCATCCTTTTTGTTGATGACATTTTCTTGTTTTCGCCTAGCCTAGATGGTTTGAAAGACCTTATAGCCTATATGTGGGTGAAGATTTTGCTGACAGCATAATATGATGTTTAATGCTACAAAGACTGCTGGAATGCTTTTCTCTCCTTGCGGTATAAAAGTTACCATCTCAACCTAATCTCATGATTTCAAATCAACTTGTTTCTTTCAAAGATAACATTAAAAACGTGGGTGTTCATATCAACTCGTCATTAAGAGATGACAATGACATAAGCAGACAAACAAGACATCTTTACTATGACATAAGCAGACAAACAAGACATCTTTACTATGTTGGAAACAAGTTAAAGGCTAACTTCTCGAAGCGCTCTGTATCAAAAACATGTTATTTCAGGCGCAATATGTTTCGTTTTCTGCATGTCAACTTTGGTCTAATTTCTCTCGTGCCTCCATCAACCATTTAAGTGTTGCATAGCCTACAACGTTGCCTTTCATACGTTGCATGGCTTACCTCGCTATGTTAGTGCCCGCTCTATTCAAATTAAACAAAATATATTGACTTTTGATGCAGTATTTCGCAAATCTTTTTACAATTTTTTATGTAGATGTAAGTCTTCAAAAAATTGTTTCAAAAAAGCTCTTTGAACAACTTGTAATTAAAAAGAAATGTATTTAAATGGTCTGATGAAAAAGCTTATGACAAATGTAAACAAGCGTTACGTACTTGGGCGGTTCCTGACCCCTCCAAAAAATGAGAACAATACTCCATTGTAGATTTCACTGCATGAATACCAGCCACGGCATAACTTCCGCTGGCCGATGACCAATCAAGTGGATTGTAAATGAGCAATACATAAGTTCGCTTCCCGTTTGTTGTCAAGGCCAGTTGAAAAGTATTTGTCTAAGAATTTTGCAAGTTAGTTTCAAACATGTTGTTTTTCTATGTTTCGATAATCCACAATTCCACATCTTTGTCATAGCAAATCAGAAATGAATGGTAAACTGTGGGAAGGTGATGGAGTGAAAAGTAAGTGTATTGTAGCAACAGCTGAGATAGCCCCAAGTCCTTATGGTTACTGCCTACTTGAACACCACTGTAACATTATAACGCTATTTGAGGCATCAACGTATGATTAACAAATATTGTAAATGACTTAATTGTCAACCATAAAACCGATAACAATTTATGAAAATGTTCTTTATGTAGCAACTCATTTAGCTCTGTGTTCTAAGAAACAAAGGATAGGTTACTTTAAAATCAGTGTTTTGTTAAAACGTCTCTAGTCCGTCACCTTGCTTGAATCATCTGGTGATGTGACATTGCTCCATGTAATTAATAACACGTAGCTGGGATTGTATTCGTCTTCTGCTTGTCTTTCAAATGCACTGATATCACGAGCTACAGCTTCAAACAAAGGCCCATAACCAATGGTTTGTCTTTGGTATACTGCCCCATTGGAACCTTCATGAGAGGCACTAAAAAATGGAGCTAGAATGATGTTGTGCAAAGTCTTTTGTATATCATCAGATGAAGTTTGGTTAGAAGAAATCGACCCAAAACTATTCACCTATAAACATAAAACAATAATTAATTACAGGCTTTCGTCATCGCGAAGCCAATTCTATTTTAAAGTGTTCAAAACTTAGGATCTTGTTTTACAAAATACAACAATAACCTAACCGATCAGAGGGAAAATCAAAAAATTTAGTTTAAGTGTATATGGACACTTGGACAGCTATCTGGCAATTGGCTGGTTGCGTAAAAGTGGGGATAGCACTCGTAGCCTACTACACTTGGAAGTACGTCAAGTCAATACGTTGCTTACTTAGAGAACGTGATTTTGTCTTAACATTATTTACTATAGGTGACATGCTCAAAAATGGTTGGTTGGTTTTGAATTTTTATCCTTGGACTGACAAAGCCTTGATTGGTTATTCCTGGTTGTTTCGCATACTTGTAGAGGCTTTTGACGCAGGGTCGGTTACCGAGATTGGCAGAGTGAAGTTTTCCGATTGTTGAAGTGTTGTTGCCGGGGAATTATTCCATCCATTAGATGCCGCTGAATGGAGAGCAGTCCTGAAATGCGTTGCTCAAGCGCACACCCCGAGAGTCGAACTTGCGCAGCGTGATCTTGAGCCGGGCGCGTAACCACTTTGCTAAATTTATTTTCAATATAATAGAAAGATACACAATTCCAAACCAGACGTTTAAATTCCAAAAGAGCGTAGCTGGAAAGCTTTGCCGAGAATAAATCACTGCTGAAATGACTGACGGATCTGTTGAAATTGAATTTTACAACTGGTCATCATTTTCAAATAAAAAGATCATATTGTAAATGTGCTGTATAAAATAACCAATGAAGCGATCCGGTTATTAGATTTAGCTTGGGTTGATTTTCCTCTTCTTCGTGCATATTCCGGCTTAGCCTACGTGCAATTGAATGCAATCTGTTGCTCAAGTTGCTCAACACAAACTGTTGCAACACACATCTGTTGCTCAACACAAACTATAGTCATTTTTTTTTCTACAACTTACCCATATATGGTTGGTATTACCTCCCCCAAACAAGGGAACCCATGTAAGCAAGTTTATTTTTTGAGAACCAAGAGTCCAAGAATCGTAGTCTATCTTAATGTCACCGGCACTCGGACCAAAATCGTACAAGTCAGCTTTGATACATTGAAAACTTGCAACTAACATAAGAAGTGCAACTTTGAGGCTCTTCTGTGCGCCATCGATCTTCATCTTTTAATTCGTATTATTGTTACCGCACCTATCTCTTGTTAAAGGTGCACAACATGCCAAAAATAATGAAACTGATAAATACAGACAAACCTACCAATCCTGAAAAATGTAAACATAGTTTATCGAAATAGCCTACTACTGTGGCCGTGAAAGAAAAAATATTTAAAAAGTAACTTTAAACCAAAACTTGTAGATTAAACTTCTACGGAAGCCTAGTTTTGAAAAATTTGGATAGATTTATCTGAGTTTTGATCAAAAACATTATTGGGCCCCAAAAGTCACCAAAACAAACTTTGCCAAAGCCCCCACCGGCATGTTTTATTTTTCGGATCTCAATTGTTCCATTGTCTTACAAATTTTTCTTCGTTCAAACCATGGGTTGAAACTTTGATGTCTCCCAATTTTATTATACAGTAGATTCGCTACTGCAAACACAGTGGTTGAAGTAAGCAAGTAGCTTACCCGTTGTGTTAGCTATACTGTAGGCTACCGGCAGAGGTGGGCAGTAACTAGTTACAAAAGTAACTAGTTACTGTAACTAGTTACTTTTTGAGTAACTGTAACGGTAACTTCGTTACTATTTTCCAAAAGTAACGAAACGCGGTAACTAGTTCCTATTTTAGCACTTTTTCAACAGTTACAGTTACAAGTTACTTTTGTATTGAAATTGCAGTTTTTAATTATCGTTTATTTCTCTGCACGTGTTTGTGTCTTGCTTAGTGCGTGTTTGCTGCGTTTTGCGCAATAATGCATTTTTCTCGCAGATATATCGGCGCAACACTGCGCATGCGCGGTTCTACTTTTGTTTTGTGGTCTGATAGAGAAGGGTTGGCATATTGGCGAATTTATCGCCAAAACTCGGAAATTTGGCAATTTTTTAAGACGTTTAGCCTCATATTTATGATTTGGTTCTTTTTTAGCGATTTTTGATAACTGATTTGGCTAAATTAATTGTTTTTGGCGATTAATCAATATGTACCAAAGACAGGCAAGTCACAACAATACAACAGGGTTGAGCATTATAATAATATATTTTACATATTTACAAATGAGTTTAACAGTCAAACGTTTTCGGTTTAACTTAAGCCCTCATCAGGAACCTGAAAATATTTATAAAAATGCAGTAAATTTCAATTTCTTGAAGGTAACTAACTAACTAACTGACTGTAAGCATCAAGAAATACGCAGCGATTAAAAGCAATTTCTTGATGCTTATAGTCAGTTAGTTAGTAAGTTACCTTCAAGAAGTTGAAATTTATTGCATTTAGTGTAACGCTTGCAACGCCTCTAAAAAGATTGTCTGACATTAAAACCAGCAACAGCATTGCTGTTTGCTTGCCGTTGATAGACGTTCTTGTGGAAGCAATACAAACCAGATTTGGTCATTGGTTCGAGGACAGCGACTTTCAGCTTGCGACTGCATTCCACCCACAATTTAGACTTAGCCTACCTGTGTTTAATGCCTGATCATTAAGCGACACTGCTGAATTGAAGACCAAAATAAAACAGAACATGCTTCAAGCAATTGAAGAAGCAAACTGCTCTGCTGAAGAGGGGAGTAGCGGCGACACTGAAGTGGATGGTGGTAGGTAGAGCCACGGAAGACTTTTTGCACCACTTTACGCAAAAACCAAGCAAAGAAAGCAATGCGCGTTGAATCTGTTACAGGAATATTTGGAAGCGAACCCTGAGGACAAGTTAAGCGGATCCAGATTCACAATTGGACCGATAAAAAAACTGTTTTAAAAACATAACACTCCCATTCTGTCAAGTGCTGCAGTGGAAATATTGTGTTCATTGCAGCACTTGTTCATCACCAGACTTTAATCGTTCATCCCCGACGCCGACGCACGCTCCATCGACCTGACATTACCAAGACAGGCATGGGTGCGCCTCAACCGTCTCCGTACGGGCGTCGGCTTTTCCGCTCAACCATGCACCAATGGGAAATGGCCTCTTTCTCCTCCTGTGAATGTGGTGACGCAGGCCCGGTCACCGTGATTGACAGAGTGAAGTTTCCGCTTGTTGTAGTTTTGTTGCCGGGAAATTATTCCATCTATTGGATGCCGCTAAATGGAGAGCAGTCCTTAACGTGCGTTGCTCAAGCGCATGCCCTGAGAGTCGAACCAGTGCCGCTTGATCTTGAAGCTTCTTCGTTCCAGAAGTGACGCGCTACCCAATTGAACCATCGGGGCGGACATCATCAATGACTGTAACATCTTCAAGCCACCTAACGGAGTGGAAGGTCTGCGTGTCATGAATGATGAAACCATAGACTGGCTGCTCTCTAGTAGTCTTCCAGTGTAGTCCGGGAACATCGTGAATCTGGGGCAGTAAAAGGATAGACTCTCGGCCCTAGATGCTCACACGACGACGACGATTGGGCACGGACATTTTAAAGCCCAAAAGGGCAGGCCTGAGTGACGAGCACTTTGAAATGATCGTGTTTCTCAAAGGAAATAAACGTATAGGCCACTGAGTATTTTTTTAAATAAAACCTTGTTGATTTTGTACTTGTGCTGTTATGTTCGCATGGATGGCTCTAACACTATATATCAAACATTGTTGTTAAACTGGACTTGCATGCAGAGCTGGCCAGGTGCAGAATTTTATTGAGTAACTGAAAGTAACTAGTAACTAGTAACGGAAACTAGTTACTTTTTAAAATCGGTAACTGTAACGGTAACTCAGTTACTATTTTGGCCAAGTAACTGTAACTCAGTTACTTTTGAAAGTAACTTTGCCCACCTATGGCTACCGGTAGTCTGCGTTGTAGGGCATTTCTTATTTTTTAGAGCTTTGTAAATCGTCTGACCTAGGGTAGTCTATCGCTTTACCAAAAAACCTACTAACGTTGCTCAGGGCTTTCTTTTCTTTCTTAATTTTCCTGTTGTGTCAGTTTTTCTCTAAAGTTTTAAAAAGATTTAGGCCTACAATATTTTTTAACCAATGACTTCTCTCAGACAACCAGATTAACAAGTGGTCGCTAAATTCCAACTTAATGTGAAGTTGAATTTCAACTCACGAGCTTGCTATCCATGATGAAGCATAAACAAATGTAAGCTCAATATTCGCCTCCAGCGTATCGCTTGATTAGTTGTGGTTTGTTGAAGATGCATTGCTTCCACTCAACACAAGCTTAGTGTAAAATGTCAACGCTTCTTCACCATCACAAATGAAACATTGTGGTAATTATACCTTTGAAAAAATTCAAAGTTTTCATCTAAAATTGGGCTTGTTAAAGGTCACACAATTGACAACCACTGAGCTGGTGGCAGAGTTGTGATTACCTTTGGCTCTGGGGGGTTTGAGATCGATTCCAGGTCGGGTCAAATCGAAGACTTTAAAAATGGTACCAATCGTATTCCTTCTTGCTTAACACAGTGAGAATAAGCCGGGTAATAATGGGCTGACATCACAAAAAAGACTTTAGCTGTTGCAAAGCGACAATAAATAAAATCATAACATTATTATCACACAGATATTAACATCAATGTAAAAACTAGTCTACGGTTTTTGAGCGTAAGAAAGTCGCGATGATCTTTGAAACAAGCTCACAATAAATCTTTCAGTGAAGGTGAGTTCGACTTACTTCCCTGCTCACACGAGAGATGTATATTGTATACCATTGTATGGGAAAGACAAGAGCAACCACAATTTTTCAATTTATTTATTAAAACAATGAACAAAGCAACAGTGAAAACCTTTCAATCAAATAAAAAAGATCGCCAGTAACGAAAGCGTTTGAAAAGAAACATTAATAAATAACTTGGTTCAGTTCTGCACAGTTATTGGTGCAATCAAAATCACGTGTTAAAACACTTGCCAGGGCCATATGAGACAGCCAACGACGTGCACCGAATTGTGATCAGCATAAGTAATACTGAAGCACGCAATAGGAACCCCAGCATGTCCAGAATATGAAGGTGGCAAGACAAAGCGATAAATCAATCACGATCTTGAGATTTTATTATAAAATCTCTATTTGCCATCTAAATCGAATAAAATATTGAAGTCTTTGTCAGTTGTTTCAATGAAGAAATTAGACAATTTCTTCGTTTATTATAAATTTTTGTACTGGCATTAATCTAATATCACACGGCGTTGGAGCAAGTATAAATAATAAGCGTTAAAAAAATCAACGACTCAGGTCACACTACAACTTGACATTGATAGTATGAAGATAAACAACTAGTATTTCATCAAGCTACATCCACCAAATGCATTGGCTTAAGATGTAACTGTCATAAACTCAATAAAACAACAGAAACAGATTGTGTGGGCATTTGCAGGCATCGAAAGGTTTGCCACTATTCTTTAAAGGCAATGTGTCTTTACACAAAGAGAACTTGCAGCGGAAAGTACAAACATCTGTAATAAACCAACAGCGCAAGCCTGCAATCTGATTTCTGTTGTGATGTTTGAAAATAATAGTTGAATATCATTAAAAGCAAGCGTCTCCACCGACAACCAAGCAATTGCAATTCACACCGTAATAGAAACACAGTGTCTGTCTCAATGCCGCACCCCGTATTGGATCAGTAGCTCGTCAGGATAGGTAGAAGCGATGAACACTTCTTTGGACTGGCGCTTTATATCTGCAATTAATTTTAACAAACAGTTACGGCAGTTTGTGTTCCAAGACACTTTGTTGTGATTTCTTTAAGGTTTCGCACGAACTCGGTATAAATCTTCCTTTCCAGCTATTGGCTCACTGCGAGACAGCAACATCTGAACACGAGCGATTGCTTGGTTGTTGTCGGTGGAGACTTATCCTCAGCAGCCTCCAGGTTGGGCGATATTAATCCCAGAGCTTTTGGTCACAGTCAAGGTGGTGAAAACCTGAAACAAAGGTTCTTGTAGTTTTCAAAAGTGTGTTTCGACTATGAAATATACTTGGAGTTGTCATTCTCAAAGTTTGTTTTTTAAATAAAAACGCTTTTTAAGAAACCATCTTTAAGGGGCCGAAAACATTTTATAAATCAATCATACAAGTTTCTAAACCGGGCTCTTTTTATTTTCTCTATATATCTGAAATCGGCAAGTCACTAAAAACAATATTTCTATTTGAAAATTGTGATCAGTCGAAGTGCTGCGTCACGAAATTCATTTCCGGTATTAATTGCCATATTGTCTGCGTACACTTCCAACCAACGATATTAAAGATTAAACTTTTCGTATCAGTACAAAAACGAGCAGGACCACAATTGTCAATTACTACTGCATTGAATACAAGACAGAATGTTTACAGTTCTTTCGCTTGGACATGTGGCACCATACGCATCCTCAAACTAAGTTTAACTCAGTCGAATTACTATCAACCATAGCTGGGTTTATGAGAAGATTAACATCATCGTAAAATTTATATTTTCTAAAGGACAAAAACCTCTACTTTTAGTTGATGGAAAGTATTCAATAACACCGCTTCATAGAAAAAAAAAAAATGTAACCAACCTCCGCAGCGGTAGGATGGATTCCTATGGTAGCGTCCAGTGTATGCTTCGTGAGACCACACTTCATGGCAACTGCAAATCCTTGCATCACCTCGCCGGCGTTAGGACCAAGGTAGTGCATACCTAAACAGGTAATATTTGTTTACTCTCACAACCTTAATTTTAAGTGCTACCACATCGAAAGCAAGATAATTTCCTGGTGATAAAACATTCATTAAGCTTAATTGCAGCGTGCTATAGTTAAAACATTGGAAGCCATGGTCAGTAAAAACAAACCTAGTATTTTTCCATTGTTGCGTATGTCGACGATGACTTTAGCGTAGCAAAGGTTTGTGTCATAGCCCGGGAGGGCCCACTCCAAAGGTAAGAAGTTAGTGTGATACACCTGCAATAGAACATACGATCATCATATTGCAATTTAAAACCAGTAGACAGAACAAAAGTAAAATATTCCAAACAGCAAATTCAACGCCTGAATCAATGTAAAAATGACTGATTTTGCTGTCTGGGATTACAATCTACACGCTCAGGTGTTTATTTTATGACGACTGACATAATCACTGGTGCATTGTTTTCACGTCACCTCCAAGTTGTTCTCTCCATATCTCTCAATGGCGGCTTCTTCAGACATTCCACAGCAACTGTATTCTAACGGGGTGAAGACTGTCGTGGCCACGTTTGTGTAGTCGCACTTGACAGAGAAATTAAATCGGTTCAAATCCTACAGTTGCCATTACTTTTGCGCAAAGCATATATGGTTTTAGGTTTGCTAATGATGATGTTAAATGGTTCAGCTCAAACGCTTTTGTCGACATTAACTAACAATACCATGTACGCACTGCTCAGTGAAAGACAAGCCCGTTTACGAAAAAAATCTGTTTTATCAGGGAAAAGATATTGCCAACACATTTATACTCCACTGACTTAAACGTTTACGTGGTAAACTGTGATGCCTCCGCTTTGTGGGCCTACCTTTTCTTTAGAATCAGAATACAATCTTCTTGCTAGCAAATAGCCGCCCGCAATGGCTGTGGGCGTAAGCTCAGGTCTGTTTAGAGCGTTGTCACCGATGCAATAGATATTCGGAACTGCTGTATGTTCATACTCGTCCACAAATATCTTTCCGTTTCTAAAAACAAGTTTGGTGAATAGAAACAAAAATAAAAGAAATACACAAATAAGTTAAGACAATGGTGGCGAAGTCTAGGTGGCATGTCAGTGCCGCCCAGTTTTCTCCAGAATAAGTCCACTTCGACCAGCGACGTTATGTTGAATTTTTTCTCTGCGGCTGAGAAATTTGACATACTATAAAAATGTTAAGACACTTCCCTAGGTACAACATATTTCTGTGTGCCTCTGCCCAAAAACGTGATTACAGAGCTAAAGTAACTAAACGTTTTTGGTCATTCACCATATTTTTCATTCACTAAACGACTTTTCATTATTGATTTAAAAATTAGGTCGTCTGCAAAACGCCTTCACTATCAAGTAGTAAACTGAATTCTTCAAAGTTCAAAATGAAGCTAATTACATGAAAAACTTTTAGAAAAAAAAGCATTTTCTTTTCATGTAACCAAGCATCCTTTACATTTACAGCAAACCAAATAAAAAATGGTACACAGCACTCGTCGTCGATCGACATAGATGTCTATATCAAAACAGTCTCTTGAAAACTTGTACTGACTTGTTGGGCGTGATGCCAATGTGTTCTAATCCCAAAGCCTTTGTTGATGATATCCGGCCAATTGCAAATACAACCTAAACAACATGTGACGTAAGGAGAATTTTTTGAACTAACTTTGTTCGGTTCTTTTTTTCAATCACTAGACCAGACGCAGTCAGAACCGACTGAAGTAACTGAAGAGTCCAGGTGCAAAACGATCAAACTACCAAAACCAACTTTTCGAGTAAACTGAAAATTAAGTTTGAGATTGAACGTTTGGTGGCTGAACCCTGTTAGCCTTATTTTGAGATATATTGATCGTTTTGCCGCAAAAAAAGATGCTACATAAAGCTAACATGTGACGTAAGGACAAGTCAAAAAAGCTTAACCTCACCGGCGTCAGGTGGAGAAAGTTTAGCATAAAGTTTTATTAAAACATTAGGCTACGACACGGGGCCACTACCTCTCATTAGTCTGAACTCTGAGTATTTATACTCAATGTAACTGTCATGTAATTGTAATAAATTTTATCATTCTTTGTCATCTTGAATTAAATGCAAAACATTCATCGATTATACAGTATTTTCATCAAGTCCCACAAACATACCGTATTGTACTTCTCCGAAAATTCTTCATTTGATTCCAAATTTTCGGAGGTAACTTGGAGCAAACCAGGTTCTCCTTCTGATATTTCTTCAATTTTTAAGGGCACACACCTGTCAAATGTGACACGACATTAAAAAATACAAGAAAATAAAAGTAAGCTGACGTACAGACAATTTTAAAAAATGTTATAAACCTTTTCAATATCGTTATTCTTTCATTCTTTTCGAGATGTTCTCCGATTTTGTTTGCCATTTGTTGATCAAAACCTGAAAATATATGGAATTTGTACAATGTAGGGGAGATGTGGGACCTGTGGACCACCGGGACCTTTGGACAATGACACTTTTCTCAAATACCAAAGGGGACTGAAAATTAAAACTTAGCTTAAAATGTTTACCTTTTTGATTGGAAACCCTTTACTTGTCCAGATCAGGTTTACCTGCAGTGCTTAAAGTTTCATGGCAGAAAATTTGTTTTGACAGCATGAAAGTAAATATTTCGGATACATTTCAAACTTAACTAGTTCAAAAACGTAACAAGTATTTTACATATTTCTGTTTTCTAGTATTAGCTGCTAGAATTTGCGTTACGAGTTAGACGGAAAGTTGAATTTAAGTGCAAGTTCTTCTGATTTTTTTTAGTTTTGTAAAAAATGGCGGATTGGGGGACCGTTGGACCATTTAATCAGGCTAGCTTTGGACCATTGTCACAATCAATGTGCAAGGCCTCGCGTCGGGCTGCTTTGCGTCTTGACAGAATGTGCTGTTTTCATTGTGGAATTTTGAGCGATGTGTTATTATCGGGTATTGACCTGAAGTAACCTTTGAATCAGAAATCTGTATTATGTAACGTATTTCTAGAATCGTCTGTAAGTATGCAACTCTGGAATGTTCTGTTGTTTTTCATGATTTCTGAGCGTCGTTTGTCACGACGTCATAAGGATGTTTATCAGTAAATGTCCGATTGCGAAATATTTATTATGTAAGAATCTTTTACCCTACGTGACATTCTTTAGACTTCTTTAAGCTTCTGCTTGTTGACATTTATTGCAACTTGACAGAACAATGAGTGATGTGACATTACGTAACCTTCTCAATGTTACTAGACCGAAACAACCTTCTATAAATAGTGGTGTAGTTTGCGTAATGTATTATTATTGAGTTGATTATGTGATTATGGGAGTTGTATTATGACGAGTAGATTATGAGAGTTGTGTTATGAGTTGTGGATTGGTAGTTGGTGCAGAAATTATTGTTGATTGAGAGTTGAAGTAATCGAATACAAGTAGATGAGAATTGGTGCTGATATAAATTGTGTTCGAAATTAGAGTTATTTGAGAAGCCGTTCGTTAAAGTCCTTCAAGAAGTTAGATTATCATTTCACTAGTAGAACCATTCGACATTTAATTGACTGCTTTTCGGTTTGACCCATTAAACTACGTCATTGAACCTTTCCAAGTCTTTTTTCTGGTAAGAGATAGAAAGAAATCGTGACATTCTGGGGGCTCGTCCGGGAATACCGAAAAACCGAAGAATACCGAAAGATTTATTGAAAGAATAATAAATTAACAACAAGCTGTCAAGATGGCGGATACCGTCAAACATGAGATGATTGAAGACTTAGGGAGCATGGCTGAACGAATGGGGCTGAGTGACAATGAAAAGTCTCAGTTTGTGATGGAAGAGTATCACAAGATAATGGACCAAAAAGCTCAGCGAGAAGCTGACGAAAGAGAAGATAGAAGAGTTGCTCGTGAAATAAGGAAAGCAGACTTGAAGCTGAAGAAAAACGAGCACAGCGTGAAGCTGAAGCTGAAGAAAAACGTGCACAGCGGCAGTACGAAGCTGAAGAAAGAAGAGCGCAATATGAATTGGAAAAGTTAAAACTCGATATAGAAAGACAAAAGCTGGATTGGTGAGCGATCTAATTCTACTAATGATAATGCTCGAGATGTTATTGTGGCGCAAGTTAGACGTCCAGATTTGCCATCATTTGTTGAAGAAAAAGATGAGTTGGATAGTTATTTGTTAAGATTTGAAAGATATGCTACAATAGCCAAATTGGAGAAGTCGACGTGGGCTACCCAGCTAAGCATGTTATTATCGGGACAAGCTCTTGATGTATATTCAAGACTTTCGCAAGAAGAGGCCATGAACTACGACGGATTGAAGTTAGCTCTGTTAAAGCGATACAATTTTACTGAGCATGGATACCGTCAAAGATTCCGTGAGGCAAAGCCTGAACAACACGAAAGCCCGGGTCAATTTATTGAACGTTTAAGAAACCTTTTGTTAAAATGGTTTGAACTTTCGGGGGCCGAACAATCATTGGACGGATTGGCAAACCTTATAGGTAAGGAACAATTCATAGATTCATGTTCAAAAGATCTGTCTGTTTATCTAATGGAGAGAAGTCCAAAGACTCTAGAAGACATAGCCAGTGTGGCGAAACAGTATTTAGTTGCCCATGATGAGAAGTTGTCGACCGAAGAGATGTTGTCATTCGATGATGACGAGGAGCAAACAAATAATTCTAAAGGAGGTGCGGTTCCAAGAGATGCACGTTGTTTTAATTGTAATGGCTTAGGTCATAAGGCTGTTAACTGCCGGAAGAAGACTAACAGAAATCATCAGGAATCGAGGAAGTGGTGCAATCGTTGCAATAGGCAAGGACACGAAGCGAAGGAATGCAAGGACAAGTCGTTTTCCCTATCCAATCAGTCTGGAAAAGATAAAGACACGGACGTTTATCGATGCGGTTGTGCGTTAATGATTCCTGAACCCACGCTTGGGGAGGAGAAACCGGATGAAGATGTTTGCGAAAAAATAATACCTGAAGATTACCTGCCAGTAGTGGATGGAACAGTTGGAAACAAAAAGGTAAAAGTTTTACGTGATTCTGGTTCTACGGGTATAATGGTGAGGAGAGAGTTAGTAAAAGACAGTCAGTTAACGGGAAAAACTGGAATTGTGATGTCGATAAATAACACTTCAATCCAAGGACCGTTAGCGAAGGTATATATCGAAACTCCGTATTGTAGTGGGACTGTGAAAGCATTATGCTTGCAAAACCCTTTAGTTGATCTTATAATCGGAAATGTTATTGAGAGAAATTCTGAAGTTACTTGTTATTCTTGTGGCAAGAATGGTCACTTTGCTCGAGATTGTTCTGCAGATAATCAGCGACGATCTCACGGTCATGGATACAACGAGCGCGAAGAACCGAGGAGCAGAGGCAGGCGACGACCATTTGGAGTTTGCTATAGATGCGGTAGACGCGGACACTTCGCCAGGGAGTGCGTTGCTGACGGCGGACATTCGGAAAACAGACGTTGCCGTGACAACCACTGCTACCGATGTGGGGAGATTGGACACATAGCCAGGAGCTGTCCTTTTGATGAAAAGGCTTGCTACAACTGTCATAAAGAAGGTCATCTCGCCAAGGACTGTCCGGAGAGGAGGTGTTTCCGATGTAGGAAGATGGGTCATCTCGCTCGCCGATGCACTGAAGTTGTTGAGGACGTTGGAAACTTTCACAGAAAACGTGACTATTGTTTTGAGAAAAGCTATCGTTGGTAGATCATGCAACGATGGACTTATGAGAATTGATTTATTGAGTAATTAATTGTTTTTGTAATATGTTTTGTATTGATTGTGTTGTTATATTGTTTGCAACAATATTCTAAGGGGGGGCGTATGTCACAATCAATGTGCAAGGCCTCGCGTCGGGCTGCTTTGCGTCTTGACAGAATGTGCTGTTTTCATTGTGGAATTTTGAGCGATGTGTTATTATCGGGTATTGACCTGAAGTAACCTTTGAATGAGAAATCTGTATTATGTAACGTATTTCTAGAATCGTCTGTAAGGGCGCGTTCACACTATAAGAAAACATCGTGGCAGCAACGCGAAGCAAACGTATGACGAGAAAAAAAAGTGTCTACACTACAGTTATTTCAGTGCAGGCAAAGCAAAACGAATACCCATGCCTTTATGACGCAACAATGCTTTTTTCAGCTGTTGTAAAAATTGTTTGATCAGTGTCACGTCACTTGTCAGATCATCACTGCAGTGCTGTCACGGTATTATTGCTGCTACTTTTATTAAACTTGGTTAAGATGCACTTTCACAAGGTGAGAAAAGCTCGAAGAAAAGTTATTCTATTGCAAATGTTGCATGCTCTGGAGCGTGCACAGAAAAAGAAGAAAGAGCGGAAATATTGGGTTCACCCTATTTTGCAGAAGAGAGATAGTGAAGGTAAGAAGTTTTCATTATATTTTAATGGTTGTCTAATGAAAAACTACACGTGTTTTCACTGTTGGTCTATGTAGTAGCCTATGACAACCTAAATGTTGCAGGTGATTACTGCAAACTGGTAAAGGATTTACGAGATTTAAGGCGGCCTCACTTCTTCACTACATTTCGTATGACACCTGAAGTTTTCGACATACTGGTTGAGAAAGTGGGTCCTTTAATCAGGAAGCAACACACGCACTTACGAAAACCCATTTCTGTGGAAGAAAGAATTGCTGTCACCCTCAGGTAGCATAATTTAAAAGTCTACAAAACATTTAGTAGCACAGTAGTCTATAGGCTAACACTTGCTAACATTTACAGACAGACTTTCTTAAAAATAAACAATCCGGCAAAGCCCATTTGAAGTTAAGAAGAAGTTCTTTTATTTTGCATCATCAGCACATGCGAAAAAACAAAACAATACAAGATTACAAGTTGATTTATGTTGCTTGTTTTGCAGATTTTTGGCTACTGGTGACAGCTACTTCACAATAGCTTCAGCCTACAGAATGAGTAGGGCCATTGTGTGCCAGATTGTTCCAGAAACTTGTCGAGCCATTTGGAATATTCTGAGCCCTGAACTGATGCATTTACCAACTACCTCTGAATGGGAAAAGATTGCAACAGATTTTAATTATTTTTGGAATTTCCCTCACTGCGTTGGTGCCGTAGATGGCAAACACATCGTCATTCAAGCACCACCAAATTCAGGGTCATCGTTTTTCAACTACAAAAGAACTCACAGTATTGTGTTCATGGCTGCTGTTGACGCTCACTACAATTTTGTTTTCGTCGACGTCGGGTCCTACGGGCGACATAGCGATTCTACTATATTCGCTCAGTCTGAATTTGGAAAACTATTAATCAGTGGGCAGCTTGGACTTCCAGCAGATAAACCGCTACACGGTACAAACCAACCATCAATGCCGTTTGTATTTGTAGGAGATGAAGCTTTTCCCCTCAGTCAAAACTTGATGCGACCCTACCCTGGTTTAGGCCTATCTCATGATAAAAAAATATTCAACTACAGGCTGTCGCGTGCGCGACGAATTGTAGAAAATGCTTTTGGCATATTAGCTTCAAAGTTTAGATGTTTTCGTCGTCCTCTTCTAGTTGCTCCTACTTCTGCTGATGCAATTGTTAAAGCAGCCGTTGTTCTTCACAATTTTCTCCGACGTGAGTGTGGTACACAATATCAAAGTCCGAATTCTACTCATCATGAAGATAGGAATGGGACCGTGCACCTAGGTGAATGGAGAACGGAGGGCATTTCTCAAATGCGTCGCATCGGAAGACGAAGCTCATCTGAAGCCATCAATGTACGCGAATCTTTCAAAGATTATTTCAGTGACGTTGGAGCAGTTTCATGGCAAAATGAAAAAGCTCTGAGCACTACGTAGCTTAAGATGAATTGTAGCATGAAATAACCATTTTCAAGTGTGTTTCATCACAATGTATTTCAATGAAAAATGTAGAAACTTCAGAAATGGCACACTCATATAATAGGCTACTAGTTACAATGTAATGATTCCACTTGTTGTGTGTACTTTTTAACCAGCTCCATCACTTCGTTTTGGAAATTCATCCTGATTAGTTTTGGCATTTGTCTGGCCTCTTTAGCTACAAAGTCAAAGAAAGAGCCGGTGGAATCATGTTCTTGTTCTGCAAAAATGAAAACAGATACATTATAACAAATTGTGTTAAATTATTTCATGTGCTTTCAAACTTGTGTGAAGTTCTCGAGGTTGCAATGCCAGTTCAGTATATTTGTATTTCTGACCAACAAAGCAGAAAAATAAACTTCATATTTATAGCCGGGGTCTAGCTAAAAGTTGAGTAGGCATACTGAATAGAAATTAACTACAGAACATTTTGAAGTTTATTATGGCAAAGAAAGGTAGGCTATTGTAGTTTCAAAACAGCATAAAGTTTGGTTACCTGCTTCCTTCTGTATGTCTTTTAACTCCTTCATGCAAAAGCTAGCAATGGATGTCGTACAATCGCTTAATTTGCGTTTGCGACCGCCAGTTCTTTTCTTAGTACAAGTATCTGTGACAGACGTAAAGCAATATGAAGCCTAAGCTATGACATGTTTGGTTTTTGAATTTTTATCCTCAGACTGACAAAGCCTGAATATGTCCGTTTCGCATACTTGTAGACTGTAGAGGCTTTCGCTAAAACGCACACCCCGAAAACCGAACCGGCGCCGCTTGATCTTGAGTCGGGTGCTTAGTCACTGACATCTGTTAACAGGTCCATAAACACACACAACATAACCCACAAATGATTTGCAATGAATTCAGCATTTACAGGCGTAGCCTACTTCCGCTTATTTACCTGAACTCATACGCTGGTTCAATGAAATTGGCGGTGATTCTACTGAATCAAGCTCGTTGTCCTCAAGAGAAAGAGTGACATTTTCATTTGGAGCATCCGATGATTGGCTGTTGTCTAGCAATGAATTAAAAACTGACTGAGTGTCAGCTTGTATGTCTCCAGCAATGTGGTAGTCAGCTTCATTTTCTGTAAGAGGTGATTTTTCTTGAAGCTCCTCTGAGATTCCAAACGTCAGATTTGAAGTAGTTCTGTGAAAACATTTGTATACTTTCAGTGCCATGGGTATTTGGGTAAGGCTATTCGAAACAAAAATATTTCGTTTCGAAGCAAAATTCCTTTTCTTGATTTCGTTTCGAAATAATTTCTGAGTAAAGAAATTCGTTTCATTTCGAAATCCAAGCCATTTCGTTTCGTTCTGTGTTCGAAACGAAATATACAAGAGTTTGGAAATATAAAAAGTGCCAAAAACTCATACATCAAAGTGAATTCGCATTAAGGCTGTTCGAAACAAAAATCCTTTTCTTGGTTTCGTTTCGGAGCAAAAATCTTTAAAAAGAATTTCGTTTCGAACAGCCTTAGTATTGGGTATGCAACAAAACATTTCAGTGATATAGCAGGCTTATCCTTGAGCAATTAATTTTCAGTTATGGCAACATATGTTTGTATGAAATACATATTGATTGAGAGAAATGTAGGCTACATACAGGTACAGATTGATTTATTTTGCACCACATAGGCTAAGCAATGCCTGAAAATACTTACTTTCTATATGCCATGACTGGGTCAAGAAAACTCATAATGTTGAGCAAACTCCACGGCTTGCTAGTGGCAGCTGCATCGCCAGATCAAGGGATTTTTTTCCTTATTCGTCTGTATTTATCCCGAAGTGATTTCCACACTTTCGAACAGTCTGAAACTAAACAAGCATATTTTCATCTAACATGATACATATTAATGACTTGTGTATGACACTGAATTGTCTTGCATGTTCGGTCCTGTAACAGGCTACCATGAACAGTTACATGGCTAAAAAACAAGTATCCCATCAAGCAAAACATTGAGTAATACGGTGAATCTGATATGTCTCTTAACTAAAGTAACTGTGGTTACTCAATGTTAGGAAAAATGCAGATGATAAATTTCACTTGGATCCATGTATCGTAGGATGCAACCAAACGAATGAAACTAGTAAATAAAAACAGTCAAGTTTGGTAAGTAACTAAAATTTATTTAAGAGCTTTTGCCACCAAAAATGTCAGGGTTATTCAAAGAGAATATGTTGTATATATTTGAATAAGACTACTGGTAACCTACTGATGAAGCTGTCTTGATGGAATCAAAAGTGAAAGTTCTAAATCTAGTGCAAGTTCTACATTTTAGCGAAAGTTTTAAACAAAAGTTTCTGGCGAAAG
Organism: Aplidium turbinatum; assembly: GCF_918807975.1. Classification (NCBI taxonomy): domain Eukaryota; kingdom Metazoa; phylum Chordata; class Ascidiacea; order Aplousobranchia; family Polyclinidae; genus Aplidium; species Aplidium turbinatum. The sequence continues at coordinate 41,592,762 of NC_137472.1, read as the reverse complement.
TTCTAAATCAGTGGTTTTCAACCTTTTTTGGATTGTGCCCGGAAAATAAAAATATTCAATAAAAGCATATTTTATGCAAAATTGAACTAAATTTGATTCATACCGACAACCAATCTATGGTGTGTCTCGTTTTTCCGTGTTAACGCAAATTTTTGAAATAAATACTGCGGGATAAAATATTAATGTCACCATTATCTGAGATGCAGTCTTTTTGTATACGAGGTAGATGCAATCTTTTTGCGATGTAATGACTGCTTTTATTACATTCCACCAATTATTTCCATTTCTTATCAAGCTAGGCTAGAGAAAAAATACTGAATAAACTCTACATTTTCACCAGTTGAATGTATAGCAATCTTTCATGCATTTATGGAAATCAGTTTCAGTGAGATGGTTGGTGCTTCATTTTTTTACAAGCTTGTCAATGTTTGAAATTGTTGCTAAAAGTATTTTATTTTCATACAAAGTACACACTGAGGTTTTTCAATGTCTTTGAGAACAATACTGACAAATCCATATTTGGCATAAGATTCCAAATAAGCTCGTATACAAAAAGACTGCATGTCAGATAATGGTGACATTAATATTTTATCCCACAGTAGGCTATCTAACATAATCCTCAAGCAGTGCTTAGCATTGGACTAGACACTGCATCCCCAATGTGACATACATGTAGGCTACCAAGGGAAACATATACCGATAGGCTACAATTTCTTAATCATTTTGTTTATCTGCAAGGTTTCAACAACATAGGCCTAATTAAAAAGAAATTCTTTTGTGGCAGTCTAAAGAGGTCTGGGTTATGTTGGTTTAGATCTCACATTGTTATTATGCACTTCAAATACAATAAACTACGAAAAGCAATAATAATACTCTAAATATACCCCCAAAAACACTTTTACACTATGTTATATTCGGGTGGTCCTTATATGTAGTTATAATTCAAAAGTTAGCAAATAAGGACCACTATAATATTATACAGTATACCGGTACTAGGTACTACAAGACTCACCATCAGGGCAATTACATTGAGCCGCAACTTGCACCCAAGCGTTCTCACGGCTGTTGTGGTTGTGGTAGGACTGTGTCTTCAAATTCCAAAGACATGAAAAGTCCTGTACGGCCAAAATTAAAGTTTCCAATTTTTGGTCGTTGTTGAAAAATGTGCTCATTTTTTACTGAGAGTACCGTAACAACTAGTAGGGCTAGCTGCAATAATGTTATGATCTAAATGATACCCTTTCTAAGTTACTGTTCTAACTACAGATTCTAACTAAAATAATTTGGATATATTCCTGATTCACTGGTCATGAAACTGAGCACTTTGGGTACAAGCTTGCTGTCCTAGGTAGCCTAACCATACTCATTTTATAATAATTTTCCTTAACTACTGTCCTAGGTCAAGCCAAAATAACTTACTGAGACCCAGCAATTGCCTTATCTGCTACAGAAACTTTCCCAGGCTATTTAATATCCCTGCACAACTACCAGCTTCAAACAGGGTAGTTGTCCAGACTCCAGCCTAAGCGAAGCAGACACCCGAGACTCAGAAAATCAACTTTCGAGCCAAAAACACGCATGACGCCACGCAGAAACCAAGCGCAGCTGAGCAGAAAAAACGCTCAGGATCGATCTTTGTCACACGCTCACTTTGTGAAACTGAAGCAAAGCAACCGCAAGTGAGTGACACCAGGCGACAATAAAACAAACAAAAGGTTCGCTTTGCTGCGGCGAAAATAACTGTAGTGTGACCGCGCCTTAAGTATGCAACTCTGGAATGTTCTGTTGTTTTTCATGATTTCTGAGCGTCGTTTGTCATGACGTCATAAGGATGTTTATCAGTAAATGTCCGATTGCGAAATATTTATTATGTAAGAATCTTTTACCCTACGTGACATTCTTTAGACTTCTTTAAGCTTCTGCTTGTTGACATTTATTGCAACTTGACAGAAAAATGAGTGATGTGACATTACGTAACCTTCTCGATGTTACTAGACCGAAACAACCTTCTAAAAATAGTGGTGTAGTTTGCGTAATGTATTATTATTGAGTTGATTATGTGATTATGGGAGTTGTATTATGACGAGTTGATTATGAGAGTTGTGTTATGAGTTGTGGATTGGTAGTTGGTGCAGAAATTATTGTTGATTGAAAGTTGAAGTAATCGAATACAAGTAGATGAGAATTGGTGCTGATATAAATTGTGTTCGAAATTAGAGTTATTTGAGAAGCCGTTCGTTAAAGTCCTTCAAAGAAGTTAGATTATCATTTCACTAGTAGAACCATTCGACATTTAATTGACTGCTTTTCGGTTTGACCCATTAAACTACGTCATTGAACCTTTCCAAGTCTTTTTCCTGGTAAGAGATAGAAAGAAATCGTGACAACCATGGTAATTGACAGTGCCAGTGCCAAGACAGAAGATACTGCCAGTGCCAAGGCAGAAGATTTGTTGTTGGTCTTACCACAACCAACACCATTGTCCACAAAGCGTTTGGCGTGATTTTCAAGTTCGACATAGACTTGAAAGAGTACGGTATGGATTGTGAACGTGACTATATTGGGCAGGATTTTTTTTAATTTCCCAATTTGTAGTTTTCGTTTCAATAAAGTTGTGTTTCGTTTTTGTTCACAGTTATAGCATTGATTGAGCTTGTTCAGTGGAATGTAGGTGCAGTGATCCAAAGGCCCCACTAGGACGGTCCAAAGGTCCCTACCCCTGGGGACCTTCGGACCAAAATACTGCAACATTTTAAGCAAAAAAATCACCGAATAACATCTTTTATCAAATTAATTTTAATTCCAACATTAACAATAAAGCTTTAAATTCATTTGAAACCTAATTTCATTCCGTGTTGAAGCGAAATAAACTCGTCAGACAAAAAAGATCAAATTTTGGCCCAATGGCCCCACATCTCAGCTACAATTGTACATACACTAATATTTTTTTTTATGTCGTATACAAATTAGTTTCCGGTGGTTGAAGATTTAGTGGACGGGAAGGCAGAGAAACTTCTTATTCACGTTCAAGCATATGATTAAGTGTCTTGCCAAAGATCAGCTACTGTCGATCCGACATCTTTCAGAATTCAAACCTCGATAGTGTAGGAAGTCACAGTTTCGTGTATTTCCAATCTTGTTTTAAGAATAGGTTATTCTTGAAACAAACTTGGAAATTGGAGCAAATTTTTTCTAACCCTTACAAGTTAACTGGAAAAACTGTAGACCTACTTCGACAAAGGAGAATTAGGTTATGGCGACTAAACCAACACTCACTTAAATTAAAAGTGATATCTTACCTCTCAAAAAGATAGACCTAACCATGATGGTAACATCAAAACCGATTGCATTTAAAAATCCGCCACATTCCAAAGCGACGTATGAGGCTCCTACAATCAACGTTTTTCCAGGGCAGTAAGACAGAGAAAACAAATCGTCACTGCAATGCAAAATTATCAATCAAAAACCAGATGCTGTATTTATCATTTTTAATAACAAGTGCGATTTCTGTATTTTCTGAAGTAATCGATGCTAATTCGTGCGCAAGTAGATGAATTGATGAGTTTTTTTTATTTGGATTATTGCATTTTTTCTGTAGTTGTTTGGTTTGTCGCTAAACTATCCTGTTCAGTGAAACTTAATTATTCCATTATGCCATCAACAGTCGGCTGCAAAAAGAAGGAAGGGATATTACAACCCACTTATTCATCGACTGATAGAAGACTTTCCAGACCATGCTAACTATGTAGTTCAGCCGAGGTTTAGCACTGATTAGTTTACAGTCTTTGCTTCACATATTTCCCTAATTGTCGAACAAAATTATAGGCTGAGCTTTCGAATACAATTAATAAACTTGGCACACACAGCAGAGAAATGAGCCAAAAGATTCCACACATTGAAGTTGAAAGCATCTCCGTCAAAACAAGCAATCCGGTGCAGTGCTTGTCTACTACACCACGATATAGTCATGTGTTGAATTTTCTATATTGTTGAAAAATTATGAAATACGGCCTAGCTTTCATTTGCTCTCTGTCAAGATTTTCTCACAGAAGCAACATACCGTAATGTTTTCTTGCAATATTCATTTGAGGGTGGAGCAACTACAATAAGATTCACATCATAAGTTACTCTGGACATTCCGTTACTTCCACTCTTACCCACGCACGCTAGTCCATTAACTTGTAGCATAAATCAGGTTTACCTTGTAATTCCATATTCCAGAGCACCAGGTATGTCCGGATATCTTGGTCTTTCTCCAACTGCTATTACGAATTTCTCGGCCGACATGTCTGTTGCTTTACCACGGCGATTGATGGCCTTGAAGGAAGGTAAAAGTTCAAAAAACGTTCATGGTAGTCTTGTGAGTAAAATTTAAAAAGCCTCTGTAATACTCATAGCATTTGCGGAAGAAAAGTATGGAAAGAATGCACCTGCAATTGTTGTTTCTAGAAATACTATAGATGTCTTGATTCTGTTATATCTATACTTTTAACGAAAATTAACCACTTTTAATTTTTCACATGATTATGTTGTACTGCATATGATGGTAAAGATTGGAATGGAGGTCATATGTCAATGAGATGGTATCAGACGACAACTTGCGTGGTCATCGTCTGAAATGGTTTGGACATATTGATTGCGGAATGGCCCGTTTCGGTGAGTCCGATTCGGTGAGTCCGATTCGGTGAGTCTGATTCGGTGAGTCCGATCCTTTAACGGAGGATTTTTTCAATTTTTTTTTAAATTATCAGGTACCGTAGCCTAATTATCATTGGCGTTTTAGGGTTAGGGGTTAAGAGTTAAGGTTAGGGGTTAGAAGTTAGGAACTCACCGAATCAGACTCACCGAATCGGACTCACCGAATAGTAGCAGGCCCTATTGATTGAACGAAAGCATGACAAGAATTTGACAAAGCGAGTCTGAAATGAGGTCTGAAAATATTACCTTTATAGTATGTTGATCTACAAATTCAGCCCAAGAATTGACAAAATTTATTTTGTTGTCGCGTAACTGTACTCGATAAGTCCAGTTTAAGGAGCCAATGTAATCCTGGATGCTTGCCACCGCGCGTTCCCAGCTCAACTTCACTGATAAGTAGAAGTGTCATTTTAAAACCTCTTCGTAACATCGATCGAAAGTTGTTCAAGTAAAGCAACAAAATTTGCCTAAGAAATGTTGTGAATACCAACAGCAAATTGTACGGGTTCAAAATATCAAGTAAATATAAACACTGCACGTCTTGTAAATAATTAAGAAGACAAGGATTACTTAAAATATCAAACGTACTCCTCACATCCGTCAACATCCACCTACACTTTTACAGTAACTAAACAAAAAGCTAATTTCTCGCATCGTCTTACTGGGGTAACTGAAAAGGTGTAGTGCAGGCGCTGACACCTTGTAGTCACCAACTCCGGCCTTGGTTCACTCTACTGTCAGATGCCCATGTCCGCCTAACTGACAACACGTTGCGTATTGTGATGGATGCCTGCGCCAAGCTTTAACAGATCCCTACCAATTCATCTTTACAGCCATTCAAACTTGGACAACTAAATAATTCTAGTTGTATGAATTACAGCGATATGTCGGTGATTCTAATTTAATTTGGTAAAAACTTGTTTGCTCTAGTTGTACTTCTGATTTAATCTTCGGTTTTGCTAAAAATTCTAGTTTGTCCAACAGGACTTTTCACAAATGAAGGGAACTTGCGCTCTTATCAACCCATGGCCACCTGGAGATGCGGCCTGATTTGTCACATTTTGATTACAGCTACTGCTAGTGCTTGACTGACATTTTCTGAGATGTTTTTACTTTTTGCTGTCTCCTAATGACATAAAACTTTTTTGTTGCCTTGGGGAAGCAGTAGCAAATGAGAAAAAGTAAGTTGAAAAACGCTCAATCAGACTGTTATTGAAAAATTAACAGTCTGACTAAAATCTTCGAAATCAAATTTTCTTTGTTTTTCAACCTGTGAGGATGTTAAAACCTATTGTGTCATCTGGGGAAAAGAGTAAAGAAAGCGTAAAAACCTACTTTTTAGAAAAAATTATTTAACTGTTCGCCCAAAGTTAGAAAAACCTGAAAATTTCTGCAAAATGTGACAAATCAGGCCGTATCTTTTGGTGGTCATGATCAACCTCATATAAGAAAAGTGTAATAAAACAATCAAGTTCAAAGTGTCATTCCATCGCTTAAGCAGCGAAGTCATGGAAAACTCAGTTAATTAACCAATTCCCTTACGTCACCATGTCTATTAGGCTACAACGTAAGTGGATTTGGTGAGATGATTGTGAAATGACACTTTGATCCAGAGTTGCCCTATGAGCGTTTTTATCCAACTAAAAAACGATATGTGACAACTACGTTAGACTAATTCTAATCTAGTTTAAAATCTACTCTAACTTGTGTAGCTCTAATTCTAATTCCAGTCTAGTTTGTGAAAACTTAAATAGCTGTAATTATAATTCCAATCTAATTTCGAAAAGCTAAAAAAAACTTATAGTTATCCAAGACTGCATTGTTTATAGGCATCCGACTTGCTGAGATTCACCACAAAGAGCCATTATACAGTGTAATTGGCTTAAGCAACAGTAACTTTATTGAGCTGTTAAGAATAAAAAATGAAGCAACATTGTCATTAAAACTTACCAGAATCCACATCAACAGACCAACCAAATTTAGTTGCCTCTTTTGTATTTTTTCCCAGCAGTCCTGCTTGATGCATAAGCTTTTTAGGAATGCACCCAACATTGACACAAGTACCACCCAAGCCCCATGACGCACCTTTCGGAGTTGGCTTAACAAAGTCCAAAACTGCAACCTGGTTTGGGGTTGATGCAAGTTTAAACAAGTCTATCTGAACATTATCCCAGTGATCCTTTTATCCCCATTATCCTTTTATAAGAATAAACACTTTAAGTATCTCAAATAGCCTTTCGTGTCAATGGATCAGGCGAGTTTTCATCTATTAACCCTTTTCTGCCTAATTTTTTTTGCCAATACTTTTAGTAGCCTACCTAGTTTTTACTACTTTAATGATGAACAAAATTCAAGTTGTTTTTTATTTGTAGTAGCCTAGTTGCAACAGGAATGGGGTGTTTGTGGCACTTTAGTCAGATATGTCAACATTTTTGTGACTCTACGAAGTCTACGCAATTTTGATATGTGGTACTGGTAGTTACTGCAAAGCAATTCATGAAAAATTAATGCTTTTCAAGTTTGGTGCTACATAAAAAATACCGAAATTATCACATAAAAAACAAATTACAAACAAAGCAATTATAAAAAATTGGAGTGCAAGATAGATCGGGCAAACGATTTAGGAAACAAAAAATGAAATTTGCGGGACATATTTTGAACGTATAGTCAGGCCAGCTACATTGATTGGTTGTTGAAGTCGAGTTAATTTATTTTGTTTCAATAGTTCCACATATAAACAAAAAAGCAGAGTAAATGAAAAGTAAAAACAATGCATTCTAAGTTACAGCTGTTGGTTTGATTATGGCGCAATCAGGATAGTAGCGAAAGACCATAAGCGGTCATCTAGCCAGCCACTACCCCATAACAATAAATCCACCTGCACATTCATGCACACATGTGCGTAGAGGCAGGAAACACTACTTCAATAAATATAAAGGGTTTAGCCACTGACATTAAAACAAAAAACAACTGCTGTTGGTTTAAACTTTAAATCATCATCCCCAGATTGAGAAAACCGTGGATAAAGATTCAAACCAGCAACCGGTGGAAGGAAAGAGGTGCAAAAGAAGATGACAAACTTGGGGAGATGATGTAGGACAATGGGCTAACTTGTCCAGCATCGGAGAAGCAAAACGATGAGCGGAAGTACATGACGTGTGCCAAATGACAGCCAATCTTCCGCTCGGAGACAGCACATGATGACAGTGAGGCAATTTTTCCATTTTTTCTTTGTTTGATCTTCCAGTAGGCTAGTCTCAAAACGCATTGTACGTTCACTGTTTCTAGTTTTATCAAAACTAAATTAGTACAAAAAAACAAAAACAAATCGATGGGCCACCTTTCTTCCCAACTTAGCTGCTTCCTTGGCTGCTGACAACCCTCCTGAACCGCCTCCGATGACTATGAGATCATACTCATACTTTCGACCGATCAATTCTAAAAGCTTTCCCTCTTCATTCATCTGAATATGACACAAACATAATCATAGAATTGTAGAAGGTAACAAACCGGCTACAGTTCACCCAAACAGCTTAAACTTACAATAACAAGTTCAATACAAGCTCTAATACTAATTTTATAGGTCTGTCTTTTCGCAAAACCTTGTGGCCTTTTGTTTATTCTTTGTTCATGAAGACAAAAAGCGATCTTTGATCCAGCAGATGTGACAATAAAAGTCTATGTGAAAACATAAGCAGGAGCATAGAATTGCCTAAAACGGTTTGTTGCTTTGTTAATTTATATTCTAGTGATTGTTTTGACTGAATAGATATATATATGATATAGGCAGAAATACAAGTGTAAGAGCTAGCGTCCTCAAACTATTTTGCATTTACCTTCAAAGTCTCATCGTGACCACCAATATGAGTACCGTTTATGAACACGTTAGGAACTGTTCGTTGTCCACAAATCCTGTGAAGAGCAGCATGAATTTGAGGCATATTTTCTGAAAAAGTATTTTGCACAGCTAAGAGTTTCAAGCTGATAATAAAAAATACTATTTGAATAAGATTATACTGAAGAAGCCACACTTGTGTGGCAAAATCTCTATATTTTAATAAATTGATTTTTCTGATTTGGTGTGATATTGTTTACTTTGTTTCAAATATTTTGTCACACCGCGCATTCTATTTGATAATCAGTTGAATTATAAGACAGATTGATGAAAAGTTTAGGAACGAAGTTTTGCTTTTGACAATCAAAAGATCGCAAACTTCAAATAAATAATGTAAAAAAGATGTAAGCTACATTGTTTGATCGTTGATCGGACTCATGATAAATTATTATGAGTACCGGTAGGCTATTTTGACAAAAAAACAAACGATGATATATCCTAATACGTGCTACAAAGTCATATGTGGCATAACAATTCAGAATATAATGTCAATGAATACAACGTGTAACAAAACAAAAAACAAGTTATATAAACTAGTTTAATAGTTAATTTTGGCTTTGATTAAAAACATAAATTCTAATCTACTTGGTTTAATCGTAAATTATGTAAACGTCTATCGTGCAGTTTCTTTTTGCTTTTTAAAAAATTCCCTCGACTCTGAAATAAAACTAGCCCGATTCCGAGAAAAAAACGCGGAACTGTAGGCTAGAGTAGAACATGGAGTGGATTTAGAGTTTAATATTTCACAAAAGTTTCGGAGTGGAGTGGATTCGGTTCAGCAACTTTGCATTTCAGTTAAATCAAATAAGTCCCGTATAGTTCTGTTTGCAGAAAAAAAAAACTTACCCCACGCCTTTCGACCTAGCGGGAATGCTCATAAGTGTACGCCACTGAAAACATTTTCGTACTACTAAAGTTGACAAAGATTTTTGCACCCTTGAGCTATTTTGTGATAAAAACTACAAAAACGCATTGGCTGGCGTTAACTCAGGGTTTGATTTTGGAGTGGAATGGATTCGGAGACTAAAATGATGAAACTTTTTGGAGTCGGATTGGAGTGAAGTCTGATTTCCTGAAGTAGGAGTCTCAAAAATCACATTCCTCCACTGATGTAGGCTAGTGCTGACTGGCTGTGACGCGCGACCACTGAGTGAAATGGTATGGTGGATTGTATTTATGACGTTATCTTCACATTTATTCGATTCATTCTTTCACTACATTGCATCTCCTTCTTATGATCGAAGCTAGACATTAAAGCATATGAAAAAAGGATTCGACATATATCAATGAAGTTGCATGCATACTGTTGCAGACATAGGTGTGTCATCTAACTGATTTTGGGAATCTTCATTCTCAGACCGAAGCTTCTCTGAGAGCGTTATTCTAGCAAATATACGTTAGAGCAAGGGTCTCAAACAAGCAACCCGCGATGCATTTTCAAACTTTAAAATAATTAACAAGTACAGTACATATTTTTTTTATAGATGTAGTTGTAGATTGTAGAAAGGTAAAATTTACTCTCAAATTGCTGAAAAGATCTTAAAATACCCATCACACTTTACACGATTTTTTAGCATTGCAATCAGATTTTCGATTCACTTATTGTGTCGTTATTGCAATAGTAACCTTGGTATTTGCTGGTCAGCTCTTCAAGGGTTTAATTTTTTCCGCGCTTTCTGAAAGTTGATTGCAAAATTTTTAGTCTCCAGCAGGTCTGTCGATTCGTTGACGTTTTTTTGGTTTTCTTTTTCATTTACGTTTTTTGGGTTCGTAGCCTTCCACGTTATTTTCAACTTTTTGTTCTTACTACCTTTTTTATTGCGTTTTAACTGTGTTATTTTGTTTATTGGCTTCTCACTGTGTATTGTGGCCCTAGGAATAAGCTATATAAGTGGTCATTTGGCCATCAAAGCAATTTGAGTTTGAGACTGTCACAATCAATGTGCGAGGTCTCGCGACGGGCTGCTTTGTATCTTGACAGAACGTGCTGTTTTCATTATGGAATTTTGAGCGATGTGTTATTATCGGTTATTGACCTGAAGTAACCTTTGATTGCAGGTCTCTATTATGTAATGTGTTTCCAGAGCATTTGGGACATTCTTTCAGAACAAATCTGGAATGTTCTGTTGTTTTTCACGATTGCCGAGTGACGTTTGTCATGACGTCATAAGGATGTTTACCAGTAGATCTGTGATTGCGAAATCTTTATTGTGTAACGTGTTTTCTACAACCTTCTACGCCTACGTGACGATCTAGAAGCTTCTTTAAACCTGCTATAAATAGTGGTGTGAATTGATGGATTATTATTATGATTGAGTCGATTATGATGGAGTTGTATTATGATGAGTTGATTATTATTATGAGTTGGTGATGAGAGATCATTGTTGTAGTAGTAGCAGTTGTTAATAGACGCAAAGATTATTGTTGATCGAGAGTTGAAGTATTGAATACGAATAAAGCAAAGTTGATGCTAATATAATTTCTGATTGAAATTAGAATCGTATGAGAAGCTGTGAGTGGATCACGTTAGACTCGATCAAAAGCCACAAGCGTTGGAATCTATTGCTGTTTACTGTTACTTTGATTAATTGCTGGAAGTGGTGAACCATTCGTTGGAGTCCTTCAAGCGTTTTCATATATATCATTTCACTAATAGAACTATCCGTGAATTTAATTGACTGCTTTTCGGTTTGACCCATTAAACTACGTCATTGAACCTTTCCAAGTCTTTTTTCTGGTAAGAGATAGAAAGAAATCGTGACATTCTGGGGGCTCGTCCGGGAATAGAAAAACCGAAGAATACCGAAAGATTTATTGAAAGAATAATAAATTAACAACAAGCTGTCAAAATGGCAGATACCGTCAAACATGAGATGATTGAAGACTTACGGAGCATGGCTGAACGAATGGGGCTGAGTGACAATGAGAAGTCTCAGTTTGTGATGGAAGAGTATCACAAGATAATGGCCCAAAAAGCTCAGCGAGAAGCGGACGAAAAAGAAGATAGAAGAGCTGCTCGTGAAATAAGGAAAGCAGAACTTGAAGCTGAAGAAAAACGAGCACAGCGTGAAGCTGAAGCTGAAGAAAAACGAGCACAATTTGAAGCTGAACAGAAGCGAGCACAACTTGAAGCTGAAGAGAAGCGGGCACAACGCGAAGCAGAAGCTGAAGAGAAGCGAGCACAACGCGAAGCAGAAGCTGAAGAAAGAAGAGCACAATATGAATTGGAAAAGTTAAGACTTGATTTAGAAAGACAAAAGCTGGATATTGGTGAGCGATCTAATTCTACTAATGATAATGCTCGAGATGTTATTGTGGCGCAAGTTAGACGTCCAGATTTGCCATCATTTGTTGAAGAAAAAGATGAGTTGGATAGTTATTTGTTAAGATTTGAAAGATATGCTACAATAGCCAAATTGGAGAAGTCGACGTGGGCTACCCAGCTAAGCATGTTATTATCGGGACAAGCTCTTGATGTATATTCAAGACTTTCACAAGAAGATGCGATGGACTACGACAGATTGAAGTTAGCTTTGTTAAAGCGATACAATTTTACCGAGCATGGATACCGTCAAAGATTCCGTGAGGCAAAGCCTGAACGACACGAAAGCCCAGGTCAATTTATTGATTGTTTAAGAAACCTTTTGTTAAAATGGTTTGAACTTTCGGGGGCCGAACAATCATTGGACGGATTGGCAAACCTTATAGTTAAGGAACCATTCACAGATTCATGTTCAAAAGATCTGTCTGTTTATTTAATGGAGAGAAGTCCAAAGACTCTAGAAGACATAGCCAGTGTGGCGGAACAGTACTTAGTTGCCCATGATGAGAAATTGTCGACCGAAGAGATGTTGTCATTCGATGATGACGAGGAGCAAACAAATAATTTTAAAGGAGGTGCTGTTCCAAGAGAAGTACATTGTTTTAATTGTAATGGCTTAGGTCATAAGTCTGTTAACTGCCGGAGGAAGACTAACAGAAATCATCAGGAATCGAGAAAGTGGTGCAACCGTTGCAATAGGCAAGAATGGTCACTTCGCTCGAGATTGTTCTGCAGATGATCAGCGACGATCTCACGATCACGAATACTACGAGCGCGAGGAACCGAGGCAGGTGACAACCATTTTGAGTTTGCTATAGATGCGGTAGACGCGGACACTTCGCCAGGGAGTGCGTTGCTGACGGCGGACATTCAGAAAACAGACGTTGCCGTGACAACCACTGCTACCGATGTGGGGAGATTGGACACATAGCCAGGAGCTGCCCTTTTGATGAAAAGGCTTGCTACAACTGTCACAGAGAAGGTCATCTGGCCAAGGACTGTCCGGAGAGGAAGTGTTTCCGATGTAAGAAGATGGGTCATCTTGCTCGCCGGTGCACTGATGACATTGAGGACAGTGGAAACTTTCACAGTAAACGTGATAATTATTATTTTGAGAAACGCTGTCGTTGGTAGATCATGCAACGATGGACTAATGAGACTGTTTTATTGAATAATTAATTGTTTTGTGGTGTGTTTTGTATTGATTGTGTTGTAATATTGTTTGCAACAATATTCTAAGGGGGGGCGTATGTCACAATCAATGTGCGAGGTCTCGCGACGGGCTGCTTTGTATCTTGACAGAACGTGCTGTTTTCATTATGGAATTTTGAGCGATGTGTTATTATCGGTTATTGACCTGAAGTAACCTTTGATTGCAGGTCTCTATTATGTAATGTGTTTCCAGAGCATTTGGGACATTCTTTCAGAACAAATCCGGAATGTTCTGTTGTTTTTCACAATTGCCGAGTGACGTTTGTCATGACGTCATAAGGATGTTTACCAGTAGATCTGTGATTGCAAAATCTATATTATGTAACGTGCTTTCTACAACCTTCTACGCCTATGTGGCGATCTAGAAGCTTCTTTAAACCTGCTATAAATAGTGGTGTGAATTGATGGATTATTAGTATGATTGAGTCGATTATGATGGAGTTGTATTATGATGAGAGATCATTGTTGTAGTAGTAGCAGTTGTTAATAGACGCAAAGATTATTGTTGATCGAGAGTTGAAGTATTGAATACGAATAAAGCAAAGTTGATGCTAATATAATTTCTGATTGAAATTAGATCGTATGAGAAGCTGTGAGTGGATCACGTTAGACTCGATCAAAAGCCGCAAGCGTTGGAATCTATTGCTGTTTACTGTTACTTTGATTAATTGCTGGAAGTGGTAAACCATTCGTTGGAGTCCTTCAAGTGTTTTCATATATATCATTTCACTAATAGAACTATCCGTGAATTTAATTGACTGCTTTTCGGTTTAACCCATTAAACTACGTCATTGAACCTTTCCAAGTCTTTTTCCTGGTAAGAGATAGAAAGAAATCGTGACAGAGACCCTTGCTTTAGATTTAGATGATTCTGTAGATAACGGCAACAATACTGAATTTATGTTTTCAGTACCACAGAAAAACATTATAGGTTGGAAAGAAGACACCAAAGTGATACTCCAACCAAGACATTCCTGAAAAGTGGCTGCATGAGATTTTCCACTACTTAGGTTGGAAAATTTACGGAAGTATCGCTGTATTCATCTTCCTAGATACAAGAAGCTATTGCAGAATTATTTTGGGTCAGCATCTACAGCAAGGGTCTCAGAATCAAATTGCTCTGAGGGCCAAAGCGGGGTTCAACCTTAACTTTTTTTTGCACTGGCCAACCGGACCAGTGGCTCACCATTTGCACTGGTCCGTACGAGATCGCACCGGTCCGTCCCGTTTACTGATAAAAACAAGATTGTCGTGGGAAGCACGAGGCCAACCCAGGAAAAACTACCTTAAAACGACAATAATGAATGGTGGCAATAACATGGAAATATACAATGGCAATAACAGTTTATCTAGGCAAGACATTCAATCTACGTTGAGTCTTCAATCCACTTGGGGCTCTTCTTCAATTTCTAAATCCGATGATGGGTCATAATCGCAATCTAATGACGGGACGATCACGGGCGTCGTAATCAGAATCCGATGTGTGTTTGTCTGGCCTTGTAAACACATAGCCAGTGTCAGGCCTTCTTGACCTCACAGATGAATCGTTTGCCAGCCATAGATGTATGGCAGGTTTGGGGTCGAAATCTTTTATTTCTGCTGACTGTAGCTGGATGGTCAGAAGATCTATTACGTGACCAACGTTACGTTGATGCCTCATCACTCACGTGCTCTCTAGCACAATCTTAACATTTTTATGCATCACATCTCTTGAGAACTGTACTAGGCTACCAAAGCTCACGTATTGTTGCGATTACCCCTTTTCTTACGATTTAACACCGTCACGTGATGTTGCGATTGTTTTTTTCTTACGATTTAACACGTGATGTTACGATTGCCTTTTTCTTACGGTTTAACACGCACAAAACATGTGTTTTGTTGTTTGAAGAGAAGCGCAAACGAGAACCACGCACTCTAAACGATAAAACGACATAACACGATGATATTTTCGCACTGGACAGTCGGACCAGTGCGAAACGATTCGTACTGGTCCGCGGGGAACTCGCACTAGACATTGGCTAGAGGACCGGTGCTAAGATCGAACCCTGCAAAGGAATACTTGTAAATGAACCCGAGGGCCGCAATACCTTCTTGTATTTCGGAAAGTTAAGCTTATCTCCTTGGCCTATTCCGATTTTCTAAATTTTGCAACGGACGGGGCCTACAGAGTTTTTGTTCCACACTCTCTTTCCACAGGTATCTCGACTCCCCTACCTGGCCCCCACAACCAAAGCTGGTAGAGTGGTGGGCCTCCTCCCCGGGTACATCGCCATTCCAAAAACACTCCGCTCTCCGCGGGTGTGGCAAGCCGGTTCTTTGAAGTCTCCAACCAGGCTGTGCTTATTGTGCTCTTCTCCCGGTGTCAATTATTTGTACCTTTGCGTTGTCAATGCTGATAAAACTGTTCATCACTGTTCAATAAACAAAATGACACAGTAAGAACGCAATAAAAGAGATAGTAAGAACGCTCCAAGAACTTAAGATCGAAAAAAAGATATACTAGTACTAAAAACAAAGAGATAGAAAAACAATGCAAAAACGAAAAAAAATTCAAACGGGACGACTTGGAGCTAGAGAGCAAAAATCTTGCACCGACTTTCAAAAAGCGCAAAAAAAAACGAAATCCTTGAAGAACTGACTGTCGCAAATAGCCAAGATTGTTTTTGTGACAACGGCACAAATGACCAGGTAATGTGATTGTGGCGTAACAATGTGATTTTCTGCAACCAATGACATTGCACGACAGTAGGCTAAGGCTTAAAAATTAGTCGAAGTTTGATTGGTATTTTCAGATTTTTTGAACAATTTTAGATTGAATTTCATCTTATTAAGTAAATAAGAGGAAATTTTACAATAACTGTTAATTATTTAAATGTTTAAAAATGCATCGGGGTCCACGTGTTTGAGACCTTTGATCTACACTCTGCAGCTTTAAATGCGGTTAGGCTAGGCTGGAGACGGAGAGTGGAGGCTCTGCGTACTTTGACACTACAAGAGCCCACGTTATATGCGGTGGTGGGCTCTTGGCCAAAAATTGTAATCCATTTCGTCTTTCGTTCCATTTTTAAATGATAATATTGACATTCTACCATGTGTTAAAAATCCCTTACTTCAAAACTTACAAACAATCAATATGAAAACATGTAACTTAATAACTTAAAAACAAACTCCTGCGGCTGAAGCTTACCTTTGGTATTTGTTTCGAAAGCTGTATATGCAATGTTTAGAGAATCAAAGAGAGCCTTTATCTATAAATATACAGGATGTTTTAATTTACATAAACAAGTAATAGGTCTATTAATAAAAAAAATAAAACATAAAATTTTCTAAAAATTAGTTTGTATGATTTTATAAGTGTCAACAAATCAAAAATTTCTAAGAGGGCCAACACTATTGTTACATGCAACTAAAGGTCGATATAAAAATGTGAACATAAGAATGATAGAAAATGTAATGCTTCAGACAAACTTTGACAAAGACAGGAAAAAGTTTGGATTCAGTGAAATGAGTATTCATTTATTGAAAATCCTTTGACAAGAAATGCAAAATCGCTAGCAAATATTACAAATGGCTTGTTGGATGGTTTAAGTGTGCCTGACAATTGGAAGAAAAGCGGTCTGATGCGTTGAAGAAAGATATGCATTTGCAATGCAAACAAAAATGCAAGATCTGTTTTTCTGTCCAAAAATAGAATGAAAATAACTGAAAAGGTATAAGAAAAACGTTCAATATGGGCAGTAGGCGCACTTGTAATCTCTAGGTCGCTGAAGTAAATGAGGTGTGTTGACCGGTAGACACTTTCATAGTTGTCGATTTTTTCTTAGAAGAGAGGAATTCTGGGTGGGCGAGAGGTTTCAAACAGATTTCACTGAATGTGTACCGGAATGGCCCGTTTCGGCTAGTTCCCTAGTCGGCTACAGTTTTGAATTGTATTTTGTATTTTATTCCACAATATCGTTTCTTTTGCATTCCGACAAAGAAAAATAAATTGAAATGAAATTTAGCGCAAAATGTTTGAACTATTAAATTGAAATGTTTGCTCACATAAAATCGACATGTATTCTACGTCACCGTCTGTATGCAAACTTAGAATATATTAGAATCCTCAACTATTAATCTGTGACAAATTTCATCGTATTTTCCGTCCCAACAATGATAGTTGTAGCAAGATCCCGATATCAATTGAGCAATTGTTCAAACTGGAAATTGGTGTTTTCGTGTTTAAATTTCACAACAATTTACTACCAGATTGCTTCACCAACCTTTTTAAGTATGTCAAAGAGGTTCACAGCCTGTCTACAAGAAACCATGATAATGATTCTCTAAACATTCCATACTTCTCAAAAACGCTTACTCAACATTCAATAGAATTCACAGGTGCGAAAACATGGAACGAATTTCCTTCTTCAATTAGAAAGACTGATACAAAGTCACTTTTTATTCACAAACTAAAACAACATTTAAGCAAAACGGACACGCAATAGAAAGACAACGTAGAAAGGCTTTCTTGCATTCTTGTGAAGATTTTAGTGGAAATCCGAAATTATTTACAAAAGATTAGGCTTAGGCTACCTAACAATAATATCGATTGCTTGTGCTGTACTTTTATGTTTGTAGATATTAACAGCAAACGCAATACCGGTACTTCATAAGCAACACGACACGTCGCAAAAGGGGATGAGAGCTTCATCAACACCATCAGGACATCATCATCTACCAGCTCATCCATTCCATCACCCACCAGGACAAGAAACAATAGCTTAAACTGGATATCAAACCTCAATCGTCTTAGGCTACTGTGTGATGTGCAGTCTAACCATAGAAAGAGCTCAACACCTGCTCTCCTGGGCCACATTGAAACGGGCTTTTGCCTGAGGATGGGTTTCTTTTATGTCCGGTTTTCTTTCTCCATCATATTATTATTATTATGACTGCTCATCCACATCAATATTGGAACTGGCAAATTCAATCCACAATACTTTTCATTAGGCTGTCATTCATTACTACATGTGTGCTTCACTCTGTTTTTGTTTTATTTTTTGCTATTTGTTTTTTTGGGTTTTGTGGCCGTGCTAACTACTGATATATAGCCTACTACATAATTTTTTATTCAGGCACGTTTTAAACCAGTGGTTCCCAAAGTGGGCGGCAGCGCCCCCCTGGGGGCGTTTGCGACCATGAAGGGGGCGCTGGCTATAAAGTGGGCGATTGGGGGGCGCTAAGGGTAAATCGGGCAGTTGCAAGAAGAGGATTGCAAAGCATTGTTTGTCATGTTTCGCTTCAAAGAAATACAAAAGACGGTGATTATAAGAGCTCTGTGGCAGATATTATGGCATTTATGTTAGCAACGTTGCTTCGGAGTGCCTTACAAGTTAGTTGAGGTCGTAACGCATGACAATTTGAAGCACTGCGATGACGCAATCCGATCTTCCAATCCGAGAGTATTTTGATCTAGCGTTCGGGTTAATCTATCTTTGAAGACTGTCATCAAAGCAGTGAATAAAATTAAAGCGCAAGCTCTAAATACACGCTTATTCAAACGATTGTGCAATGAGAATGATGAAGCTTTTGAGCGCTTAGGCTACTACTCCACACTGAAGTACGATGGCTTTCCCAGAGAAATTGGCTTGCAGAATTTTATGCGCTGTTTGAAACTATCGTGGAATTTCTTCAGAGTCGTAACACTGGCCTCGCGAATGATGTCCTGGTTGTGAGAAATGATATCGCCTACTTGTCAGACATATTTTAATGAATTGAAATTATCCCTTCAGGGTAACGAAATAAGCTCGTTTTGTATCAGCGAAATTTAGCTATAAGACGAGAATCTTTCCAATTCTCAAGTTTGCAACAACTTGATACCAGTGACAAAGGCATATCTGATGTTGATGTAGAGACGTGCAACAATCATCTTCAAGAAGTACACAAAGACATGGGAGTTCGATTCCAGGACGTAGTCCAGTTAGAAATCCCTGACAGGGTAATCGACCCATTCTGTGATATTTCAGAGCATGAAATTCTTGAGGAGGAACTGATAACATTGCAAAGCGATTTTGCACTCAAACCGAAGTTCAATATCTCGTATCAATCGTTCTGGCTACAGAAACAAATCAATGAGAAATACCCTCACGTGTGGAATCGGGTCAAAGTTTTTATCATTGCCTTTCCCAGCTCATACTTGGTGGGGCGTGCTTTCAGTGCCGTGACAACGCTTCTGGATAACAAAAGAAACCGTCTTGACATAGTTAGACGGGGAGACTTAAGATTGCTCCTATCCAAACTTGAACCCGACATCAAGAGGCTGATGGCATTGCACCAATCTCATTAGAGTTGGACTTTAAGTTGTGATGAATGTAAAATAACTTTAGTTTTACTTTTTTTGTCGAAGGGGGTGTTTGATACTCTGTTCGTTGTCCTTGGGGGCGCTATTAAAAAAAAGTTTGGGAAACACTGTTTTAAACCTTTCAAGGTTTTGCCACCTTTTCCCGTTCGTTAACGTGCTGGTAGGTTTATATCGATTTTTGTAGTTAGTATCTTTTTCGTCCTGGACGCGTTAATGACGAAAAATAAAATGATTGAATGATTATTACAAAATTCCAAATCCAACGACGCCTTCTGTTTATTTAGAGAATGTTGTATTTTATTCCACAATATCGTTTCTTTTATAGTTGAAATTATCGAAGCTTTAGATGAGTGGGGTTTAGACCTAACCACTGAGACCAACTAAAAAGCGAATTAAATTTATTTTTGAACTATTAATGTTTGCTCAGATAAAATTGACATGTATCCTGCGTCGCTGTCTGCATGCAAACTTAGAATATATTAGAATCCTCAACTATTACAAAATTCCAAATCCAACGACGCCTTCTGTTTTTTTAGAGAATTTTGTATTTTATTCCACAATATCGTTTCTTTTATAGTTGAAATTACCGAAGCTTTAGATGAGTGGGGTTTAGACCTAACCACTGAGATCTAAAATCATATTTATGACACCGGAAACATCCCTAGTGATATGGTACGTTCCATATTCATAACTTTACCAAAGAAAACGGGAGCAACAGAATGCTCACTCCACAAAACAATTAGCCTTGTGAATCATCTAACAAAGATCTTACTCCGAATCATGATGATGAGATTGAGACCAAAACTAAAATCGGAAATTTCAACAGCACAGTTTGGATTTGTTCCAGACAAAGGGACCACAAAAGAAATTTTTACATTAAATTGTTTGCTTTCTTGCGATCTTATGACCGCTGCTAACCTAAACAAACTTTTTTTATGTTTTCCTTTGTGATCTAAAAAGCGCGTGACTCGTGCTCTGTTACCTTTAAAGTGGCGCCTTCGGATTTGCCGCATTTTGATTTGTAAAAAGCGATTGTTTCAGTATGTCTTTAGTTTGTATCGGTTATTTTATTGTCATGTTCATTATGATGTCATATTCCCTTACGTTGACCCGTAACTGAAGTTTGATTGTGACGTAACGAAAGGGAGACCATTCGAAGAAAAGATCAAACGTGGCTTTCTCTCACCAAGAATTGCCAGTGTGTGGCAGTTGCCGTAACAACAACAATGCAGTGAGTACCGCCTTTCTTCAACGCAGCGTTGTTGCGGAATTGCTTTGTTCTGTCGGATACCTAGCGAGACTAGCCAGAGACATAGCGTAAAACAAGATGTTGCGCTGCAGTTGGTTGGATAATTCAGAGTTTAACAAAAACGGAAATAATTGTAATGAACACTTCATAGGTGTCATGAAAACAGGGTGGGAAAAACATATTTTGCCCACCCGACCCACCCTATTTCAACGCCTATGGACACTTTTATTAACATAGTCAAGCCTTAAAGCAGCCGGCGGCCATGCCCGCTAAGTAGTGCTTGAATGACCGCCGGTGCTACCTCCTCAGTCGGCCAAGTTTGGCCGCCGGTTTCTTCTAGCCAATCATTTAATTTTGCAATATTATCGTGGGTTAAACTGTCGGCTGCATAGCCGAGTGGTGAGAGCCCTGGAACGGCAATCGAAAGGGCGCCGGTTCGACACCGCTCAAGAGCATGCGGCTGTGTCTTTGGCAGGACACTTAAAGGCATGCCTGAAGGTGGACATGAAGATTGGCTTCCTTGCCTTCCCGTCCACTTAATCTAAATCTTCAACCACCAGGTGTAAGCCTGGATACGACAAACAAACAAAAAAACAACTGTCGAAAATATGTAGTATCAAAGAGTGACACAGAAGTAGGTCAGCGCGTTATAATCACCACTGTTGTATTGTGCGGGAACATTTGCTATTGTATGTATGAAATATATCCAGCTGCGATCACCGGCTGTACCCACGCATTCGCAAATGCGTGACGTGCATTCCATTGTGCGCGATTAATAGTGTTAATTACCGTGACGCGAAACCACAAGCTGCAGGTTTGCGATTTTTTGCATGATCATAGAGCAGTACGAGACGAACATAACTGAACAAAAACAAGACAAATTTTTCGCTTATTAAATATTAAATGATCTAGAATAAAGTTTTTAAAAACCTTCGCGCATTTGCCTGTTTGACTAAGTCTTGTTTGTAATTCCCGACGTTTATTTTAACAAAGTGTTAATCTGAAGTGCTAATTTACATCGGCTGGCAATATTGTCGTTTTTATGTCGATGCAATGTTGTCGGACATTGAATCGTTGTTGAAAAGGAGAACTAGGTTAGTTGACATTAGAGGGAAAACACGTGTCTTCATAGTTGAGAAATGTTCCCGCTATGGGTTCACACCCTATGTGGTGACATCATAACGGTATAAATGGTTAGATTTTATAAAAGGCGATATTCGGTAATGCAGTTGAAACAATTTACTGAGCAGCTGAAACAATTTAGTGTCGTTAGATGGTCCCGCAATACCGGATTACAATCCCGATAAAGCAGTTATTGCGTGGTACAACGATTCTATTGCAGGCTGTCGCCCAGACTTCAACAACGCTAAGTGATCATTTTAGCATTGTAGCAAGTTTAAGTCTATTTAGTTGTGCTATCGTTATTTGTATTTTGGCCTCCAAGCGCGCAGATTTGGCCACCGAGAAGGAGCTCCCGGCAGGCCACGATGGCTGCCGGAAAAAAATACGAGTTTTAAGGCCTGATAGTGCAATTTCCCCAACGGACCAGCTGACTGTAGTCATTGTGACCCTTCTAGCACTCAGCCAGAGAGTTGATTTTGCAAAGAACTTTGTTTGGTAATTACTGAAGAAAAAAGAATAACGGCATGGTTGGGAATTAAACCCATGTCACCAAATGACTGCTTCCCTAACTCTCAAACCACTAGGCCACACTGCTGATGGCAAAACGTTCACACTTTTAATGTGCATGAATCATATGACTGCAATCAGTTGATCGAAATCTTGCCTTCTGGTTGGTTAATAAACCATATCTACTACAGCAACCTACAGATTACAAATACGCGGGCAGTAGTAGATTATACTGAAATGCAAACTGGATTTGTACCAAAAAAATACCTGATTAAAGCAATTTTTTCAGTGCAAAAGCTTAGTGAAGCAATATGAGGCAGCTGGTAAAAAGAAAGTTGTAAACGTACATTGTACGTGTGGATCAGTAAAAAGCCTTTATCGAGTTTCAAAAACGAAAGATCTCTTTACCACAAAAAGATGTGGTAAAGAGAGATTTAGGCGATTAGACGTAAAGCTGGATAAAATAGACAATATGTAGAAAAAACAGAATGTTTTGAAGTCAAAGTCGGTATGAACTAGGGCTCAGTTCTCAGGCTTATTCTATTTATTGTTGTATTGTAATAAAAAAGGAATTTCTAGAAGTATGTCAAATTGTGAATAATTAAAGACTTCAGATGTAGTAAAAATTGTATATATGTTATTCCTGAAGAGGACATCGTGTGATGTCAAAAACGTTCGATATTTAATTGTTGCGTAGTTTTGTGTTTTTTGTAAATACAATAATCTTTAATATGTTAAACTTGATAACGTTGCTCGGCTTCGTATGCCTATGGTTCAATTAAAGACTTAAAGTACAAATGCTGTCAAGGGAAGGTTAAGAAAAAATAAATAAATAGCCACTCTGGATAGAGATAAAAGGAAAGTGGTTAAAAAATTCTGCTGCTTGGTAGATGTTTCAAGTATGGACAAAAAAGTTCAAGATTCTGCAATACCAAAGATCAGAGCTGAATAAAAAAAATTCAAGAATATGTCGAAAAGTCTGTGTGGAAGAAGGTTGTTCTTGAAAATAAGAAATGGTATTATAAAACATTGGTAAGAAGGGCAACATGCTACAAAGCCGAAAGATGGGCGATGCATAATTGCATATGGAGTACAAGCACAATGAAAAAACAGAAATAAAAATGTTCAGAAGGGTGCGGAGAAAAGCCTGAAAAGTAAAATTAAAAAATCAAAGATGACAAAGAAGTGAAAAACATCCATCAATTTCTCAGAAGCCATTGTCATTCTCCAGATAGTACAAGAAAGATTTTTGTCTAGCATACTAAAATTAAGCGCTTAAGATAAGATGGCTCAAGTCGGTGAAACAAAATATTAGAGCAAGGAAACAGGGGGGGGGGGGAGAAAATCCAACAACTGAAAAAGGGATGGTAAAAAGGCCGCGAAAACTGGTGATCCTGCAAACTGAAACTAACGTCAAGCCTGACCTGAAAATAGAATAAACGGATGAGACTGCAGGCCTATAAGCTCCTTTATTTTTCTGGTAACCAAGCATGGCCTACCAGAGCTTCTTCCTCGCTGCCACTTCTTATGTCCAACAGACAAAATAAAATGATCCGTTAAAAAATTTGTGCTTAAAAATCCATTAATTAGTATCATGCTTTTGCTTTCAAGAACAACGCAAACAAGGCCCTGAAGCGTATTTGCAGATGTATTTAACTTTACTGCTTCCCATGCAGGTGCAGAGCTCATCTTCAAGTTTTTATACGTCAACACTCAGACTTTCTACGAATCTTTTATTAGCAATATTTCTCTTGTCAAAGCGTGAGACTTTGTCTTGTTTGTAAAAAAAAGTTGCAAATGCGAGTGAAGAGAAAACAGTTTTTATCAAAAGAGTGAAAAAATATAGATTTGTGAAAGCTGGCAACCAAACATGGCCTACTTGTGTGGTAGTTTTGGAGGCTATTTAGCGAGTTCTTGATGTCATGGCCGCACGGGAGCTTAGAGGTCTGCAATAATAGGCCTACTAGCATGAAGCAAAAACAAGAACTCAAGAACTTACCAGTTGTAAATAAAAATATATGTAAATAAGAATTAACAACTTACTCTCTTACAATATGGGCATCTACTTTTGCTATATATCATCACAGTGTTTTCTTTTATTTGTTTCTCCAACATCTGTTGTACTGTGTCATCTGTTGCCATTTTAATTCTTTTTTATATAACTGAATTATTAAATATGAATAAGCAACTAACAGCCAACTGTGCAAAAATAAATAAAAAAATAACCAAAAATGAATGGCTATTCACACTTTTTGGTTGTGTAAATTTAACACTTTTATTTAGGCCTATCCAATGATAAGTTATAGTTAAAGAAATTTTGAGGAAAAAGCGCTTTCAGGGCTTTTACCAATTCATTTTCTATTTCTTCATCATTAATAATTATTTCCTCATTCTGAAAACCTAATTAATCCCAAACTTTCTCTCATACAGTATATATGGTATTGACTGAAGAATTGGGTTACAATACAATGAAACTTTTAAAATATCAAACATACAAACATATATTTGGTTGGAATTTCTATCCTTGGACTGAAAAAGCTTCTTATAGAGCTTAATACTTGCAGTTTGCATATTTGCAAAAAAGCCTTAAAACCACTAACACAGCCGTGATTATCAAGATTGGCAGAGTAAAATTTCTGATTGTCAAAGTGTTGTTGTCTTTGAATTATTCCATCTTTTAAGTGCAGCTAAATGGAGAGCATGGAATTTCATGGAACGATAAAAGCATAAACAAAGGGCATAAACATAAACAAAAAATTTAGACTAATGCTATTGAAGACTGATCAGGACTTAATTACAAAACTGCAATACAAAAATCTCGCATTGAGAACCTTGGCACTTAAGAAACTTAATGATGATGATGAAGTGGAGAGCAGTATTTAATATGCATTGCTTGAGTGCACAATGAGCTATCGGGGTAACTATAGCTTCCAAGTTCAATAAACAATAAGCATGCTGATAAAACATGACCATAAACATAAACAAATAACTGTGTACAGAAATGTGATAAACTGAAATATGATTCAATTCAATTTCATTTTTCATTACTGGCGCAAAAATGAAAATATCGATAAAGTAAACACACGATTTTGGCACCAACAAAAAGAAAAGATGACAAAACAAAATGGTTTAAAATATACATCAAAATATGATTGAAATGAACATGATAAAAAATCGAAACAGATGAATTGACGCATTGGAGTTTGAAAAATTATGTTCTGATCAGGCAGGCCCACTCAGTGCACTCGAGATTTTCTGGCATGCAATTATGAAAACTGCGTTTAAGAGCTCAGTTTTTTTTTGTTTTTTTATGACAAAAAAATTTGATTGCATACACTGCATGACAGTTCGAATTATAAAGCAAACACTATTTTACTCTGAGCTTGCACATCTACTTGCACTACTTATTTCAAAAAGCAGATTTCTTTTCCAAAAACGACTTCTCTTGTTTTGGAAAAATAGCCATTGAAATAACTCAAGTCTCAAAATCTGACTTGCAGAGGTGTCTTTAAATGGAGCAAACAGCACACCTCGCAAAGCTTGTACAATTTGGGCATTATTACATTTAATTAAAAAGAAATTCTATCTGCCACAACAGGAGCCTTTCACACTCATCACTGCAGCCTAGCCTATCAATAATATACATACAGGCTAAGAAAACCTCAAAATTCTTTAAATGTAGCAAACCTAGCAGACCTCACAAAGCTTGTAGGCTACAATTTGGGCATTATATTTAACTAAAAAGAAATTCTATCTGCCACAACAGGAGCCTTTCCCACTATCACTGGAGCCTAACCTATCAATTCTATACAGGCTAAGAAAACCTCAAAGCTATCAATTGCAGAAGTCTTTCTCAAAGTCATACCCTAGTTACCAACTGCACAACCTCTATCTGCCACTATAGGAGCCTTTTACAGCCTAGCTTAGAAAACCTACAGCTATCAATTCAACTGTACAAGGTTAGCGACATTTAAAGACGCCCGAAATGAGACTTGCAGTGTAATGTAGAAAAAAATGAACTGTCATAATCAATTAAGCACAATTTGACTAATGGCAACTATTGTCAAAGTATGGTTGGAGGCTTTTAATACATTAGTAAATACAAAATGAAAAACAATCAGTTTTTAGGAAGACATTGAAGTAATATGCAATTTGCAGAAGGTCAAATTTAAGTGATAAAATACCTTGTCCTTAAATCGAAGTTCGGTAGCTAACTTCAAATCGGGCTGGATTTAAATCTAAATCTACCACCACGGTCCATAGCCCATCAATATCGGTAGGCACTTTCACATAGGACAGTTTTCCTTGCGAATCAGCTGATTTCAGTCATGCGACTCAGCACGTGATATTCTGACCAATCTACTCAAAAGATTTTTGATACAAAGAAAATTAAGTGAATGTATCGCCACAAGCAGCATGGCCTAATGGGTTAAAGTTAGGGCAAAGGAATAGTCATTTCAATTGCGTGGGTTCGATTCCTACCCTCTGCTAATGTTCTTTTTTCTTCTGCAACTGAACTGAGTACAAGAAGGATCTGACTGTAATCAATTGAGTTTATAAGGAAAATAGTCCTACCTTTCTTAACCAATGCGACACGGCGCAATGGTGTTAGCTGGTTCGCACGGAAAACTGTCCTATGCAATGTTGCCACTCCCTTGTCATGGAAAAGTACTAGATTTGACTGAAAAAAACACTAGATTCACAAAAAAAACACTAGTATCATAAATACACGACCAAGTCGACCATTTACATGCATAATGTACAAAAATGACAGCCAATGACGTCAGTGAGTGTTAAAAGTCCTTCAAATTTCAAAACATTACTAATTTTCCTTGAAAGTGAGCTCTGAAGTCATTGCCGTAGGAGAGTAAAACATTTTTTTTGGGGGGGGGGGGGGGCAAACAAAATTTGCCCAAGTTTTCCCTAAATTTGGCCTTTGCAAATATATTGTCAAAAACGCAATATTACTCACAATCTCTGAGGTAGTGTAGTCTAAGAACTCCACACTCATCAAATGTAAACCGACGAAATGTAAGCCTACCATTTAAGGTACGGTAGGCTACGCTAACTACGGTACTTTAGTCTACTTTGAACACTTTTCACATTCATTTGTGTGTATTCTTTAAAGTATTTATACTAAATATCTCAAATTTGGTCATCATTGGGTGTAACCAGACAAAAACTCACTGCCCACTTTGAAAAGCAATACCGTACAAAGACGTTGATGCAGCCAAACAAAAAATAGGTGGGGCTACTTTGAACACTGTTTGTTCGTTTTTCTTATCTTTATCCTGCATTGCGGGAAAGCGGACTTGAGCGCTATGCATCGGTGTACGCCTTCCGACATACACCTGACCCACGCTGCAGCTGACGGCAATGTCTGTTTCCGGTTGTCTACTCTACTTATGACTTAAATTTGGTACTACCCATTACTCGAAATCGATCACTGGGTAGAGGCAATTAGCGTAAAGTTTCTTGCCCAGAGAAACAACAGCAAGTGCGAGTAGCTGGAGTCGAACATGCAGGCTCTCGACTGCGAGCCCAATGCGCTAACCACTCGGCCACTGCTGCCTGCCTGTCAAAACTGATGCACACCAACATAGCGCTAAATCGTTAAAAAAACACTAGATAGCAAAAAAAACACTAGAACACTAGAGGCAACCCAAAAACACTAGATCTAGTGGAAAAACATTAGGAGTGGCACCACTGGTCCTATGTTAAAGTGCCTACCAGTACCATCAATATCAAGGGATCAATATCATTCAAGCCGAAATAGCGTTGCCAGATGCTCAAGATAGATTCAAGCTCAGAACTATAAAATTTGAAAAACATTTCAGAAAACAGATATTCTCAACTACAGTTTAATAACACCATTGCTTCAACATTGACATTTGATATTTTTCAGCAATTATACAGTATGTTAATTTTTTCTAACTTACACATTTTACCAACGGTGAGATGACGCAGCAGATAAGACGCTCGCTCTCAAATCATGTGTTTCTGATTCGACTGGTTGTTGAAAAACTTCGCTCAATACTAGCCAACTTGTGAAAAATGGAATAAGCATTGCTGATGAAGAAAAAGCGGCCGAGAGAAAAAAAATTAGCCACCCTGCTCTTGTTGGTGCAGAAAGCTGAATGCAGTGAGAAATTTGTCTTACCGTGTTCCGATGCTTGGATTCGAATATAGAAATCACTATAAAGTTTATTATTATTATTTGCGTCAAACAAAGTTGTCCATATCCAAAACAAAAACAACGAAATAATACACAAACTGAAAATGCACAAAGATCACAGAGAGCCACCTTGGATGCCGTCGGTTTAAAAGCTCACTAAATGGGCTATCTACTGTTACAAATTTATAAACATAAACAAAGCTATAAATAAAAAATTGATAAATGTGTTTGTTAAAAAATATTCAAAATTGTTTATTCCTTTTTATAAATACACAAAAAATAAAAACGAAAATTTTTTTAATTTATTAAAAATTTTACGATAAACTGAAATTATAAATGGTTAAGAATTTGAAGCGGAGACATGACAATCTTTTGATATGTTTGGCAGCTCTTAAAATTTCAAATGTTTTCTGCTACACAGTGTTGCCAGATAAAAAGTGTGTACCTTATCAAATTTAGGAAAATTTAAAAGCTATTGAAGAAATAAAATTGCATTGGGTATTAAACAAAAAACTGCTTAATTTATTCATGATTTCCATTTACTGCAGACTGAAAGTCTTTCTTCGTTTTGCCAATTTTATTAATTGTGTATCACTTGATATCTCTTGTAAGAGTTACAAATAATTTCTGCTCAATGACTTCAAAAATTATTTAATTTATTTTGTCTTTGCTGGCGCGAACATATAGAAAACTTCAAAGTAAACACACGGATTTGGAACCAACAAAAGGAAAAGATGGCAAAACTAAAAAGTTTAAAATATGCTTAAAACAGCGCTTGAAAATCGCTATCTTTAATTTGCACAGCCACCAAAGTCAAGTCAAGTTATTTTGTTTCAACAGCGCCATATAAGTGCAACTGCACGATCGAATTAACATTGGCTAGAATCCATTGCCAAGACGTCCGGTACGGGTTGAAAAACTTCCTTCCTTACAATTGACGCCCACAGCCAAGAAACCGACCTTTTTCCCACGCTCTCTAGCGCTTCTTTCTCTCACGCTACCTGGAAGTGGCAAACTCGTCTACGCCACCTAGCGATATGACGTCACTTGTAGTCGAACTTAGTGGAGACTAAACTAGACGCGATAGGTGAATGCGCAAATTTACAAGGTAGGCTATCTATAATGAAGACGCATCTTTCAGCCAGCATATTATACAAATTTAGTTGTTGATGCCTGTGTGCCAGGAGTGGTTTGCGATGCCCATCGCCGAAGGCTAGTTTCGTAGATTGGAGTCGGCAAACTTGGTTGTATCGAAAAGATTTTGTATTGTACAATAACGCTTCAACAATCATTGGGGCTGTTTTCTGAATCCAGCATAATCCCCATCGTCGCTAGGGTATTTTCTGCGAATAAAAGAGACAATGCAGGATGGCAGTACGACTCTGTTCGACTTGCCCAGAACTTTTCCATCCAACAGCCACTTCAGCACGTGCCTGTAAGCGACCAGCCTGAATTGCCTGAGAGACATAACAGCTTCGTTAAGGGAACAATTACGCAACTAGCTTTTGAAAGGTTGTTGAACAGTAAACAAGATTACTCACTCATTTGACAACTTTCCATTGCGTAGTGCCGTAGTCACTTAATTCGCAAACGTTGATCGTTAGGGAAGGCAAAAAATGTCACCTTGCAACCAGGAACAGATTTTGTGTGACAGATAAAGCACATTTTCACCATTTTAAATATTTAGCTCAGAACTACAATAATCTAAGAAACGAAGTTGCTACAGAAATGTTTTCTTTTAAAAGTTTATTTTTCCAAGAGATACATTTGAACGAAAGACTTGAAACTTACAAGAATGTTACATAACATTGGTTAAGACGTAGCCTACCTCGCGTGCTTTCCTTATGGGCCTATGACAGCTTTGGTCAGTCTCTTAAACCAACAATCTCAATGAACAAGACAACAGACCTGGCTTATTTTTTCAAACTCGAAATTGCAAAGAGCCTATAGCCTACTACTTGCTTTCACATAAAAATCACGTGCAACAAGATCGAAGCAGCGAAAAAAAAACCTCTTCCCTCTAAGACGAAGACAACCAAAGGACTTGCAAAACCGATAGTCGCTCCGAGGTCTGACTACAAGTGACGTCATAATCCGCGTGTTGCGCAATGCAATCCGCCATTGCAGGAACGTGGCCAAAAATACAAGCGCGTGGAAAACCATGGTTTTGATAATTTTTATTGAGATAAATATAACCTTAAAATGCAAGGGCGAGGTTGGTATTTATAATTTAAACATGCTCTTTCAGATAAAGTGAGGTCAAAGTCATCGTGCAGTTGCACTTTAACAAACAAGCAGAGTAAATGTAATTGTTAAAACAATGCATTGTACAACTGTTGGTTAGATTATGGCGCAATCAGATGGTGGCGAAAAACCATAAGCAGTCATCTAGTCAGCCACCACCCCATAACACTAAATCTAACTACACATTCATACACACCAGGCCCGTGGCCAGGGGGGGTTCTCAGCCACCCTTGAGCAGAAAAGGTCCACATTTTGGAGAAGGTGTAGTGTACATACGATCACAGGATCAGCTGAAACCTTCCAGATAGTTCTAAATAAGAGGTTTCTGGAAGATAAATGGAAGATTGAAAACATTTTCGTCCCGGACGCGTTAATGACGAAAAATAAAAGGATTGAAAATGATTGATTGTACAATACTAAAGTCTTAAAATTTGATCATTTTTGCAATGCTGCGTCATAATGCCTTGTGCTGCGCTACCGAATGTGACGTAAGTTGTTTAACTCGGTGTCACGACAATAATTATTCAAAGCAGACAATTCAAAGCAGATAATTCAACGCCGACAATTCAAAGCCGACAATTCAAAGCCGATGATTCAAAGACGAAATTTAGGGCAGGGATTTCTGAATCAAAGATTTCTATGCTTCAGAGATACCAGGGTTAAGGTTAGGGTTATTGCCTTTATCGTAAATAAATTATCGGCTTTGAATTGGCCGCTTTCAATTGACCACTGTGAATTATTGGCTTTGAATTGACGCATACCGGTAACCGTTTAACTCGTATTTTCTCGGTTACAGAGTTTACGTAATAGTTAATCTTTCTTGCATTCTACCTTCTGGATAATTCTATTGATAAAATCTTATAAATATGAATAAGGCTGAATTGACGCATACCGGTAACCGTTTAACTCGTATTTTCTCGGTTACAGAGTTTACGTAATAGTTAATCTTTCTTGCATTCTACCTTCTGGATAATTCTATTGATAAAATCTTATAAATATGAATAGCCTACAGTTCTCGTGATAAAAGATAGTTGACGTGAGAACAGGCAACGGAATCGTGGACGTGTATTGGTTTGGTGGATAGTGTGGGATATACTTTAAGCTGAATTACAGTGAAGTTCGCTGAAGCTTACATGTATTTGTCCCATTGACCATTCCTTTAAGAAAAAGATTCCATAGACAATTGCAATTGGTGTCCACTATGTGAATCAATAAAAATCTCTTTGGACCGCTAAACGTTCCAGGTGGACCACCAGTGGCGCAAATTGTTATACTGCAAATTGTGCAGGTGCTTACATGACCTTAAAAGGGCATTTGCCCCCCGCTTCCGGCGCCCCTGTCGGTTCCACTGCAAATGGGCTATTGGTAATGTGAAAATTGTTTGTACCAGTATTTTTTTATTTCTTTTTTTTATACTTGACAGTTTGAAGTTTGTTGGTGGGCTAAAAGTAGACTTACAGTTATAAAAAGTAGGGTTTGGGTCTAAAAGTAAATTTATTGTTTTCATGTGGGTACTTTTAAATTTCTAGAATGCTCGTTATATCTTACACATAAACTGTTTAATCTCAAAGTGCTCAAAATGTCCTCCACCAACATTGTAACATTCTTCACACCTTGTGAAGAAAGGGGCGTTCTTCCAGGCTATCAGCACAAGGCTGAGCACTCACTAGTACAGCGAGCAGTTGCGATTCGCTAACCATAACGGTGTAGCTTCCACGCTAGCCATTCAGACCATCCAATCAACAATATGTTTCTCGGCAGCCGATTTGTAGCAAGAATTGACAGCGATAGACACGTGTTTCGCCCATGAGGCTGGGCTCATCAGTATCGCACCGTATTCTAGCCACAAATTTATTCGACCACCGCTTTACCACCTGTCCAAAACAAGTTTTTATAACTGTAAGCCTACTTTTGGCCCACCCTGTATATTATGTAGCCTACTGCCGCTTGTTATGTTTTTGCTTGCTTGTGGACACGCCGAGAAGAAAGTGTTTTCAAAAAGTCCATATTTTTGGATTTGGAACCCCCCCCCCCCTTGAAAACGTCTGGCTACGGGCCTGATACACACAGGTGTGCAGAGACAGGCACACTACTTCAATGAATAAAAAGGGTTCGACACTGAGATTGAGAAACAACTGTTGTTGGTTTGAATCTCCATTCTTAGACTGAGTAAGCCGAGGATGAAGATTCAAACCAGCGACCAAGAATTAACCAACGATCAATATGTGATTGTGTGCTAGAATAGGCTACAACACTCGCAAAAGTTTTCCTGAAATACTTAGGGAAAACGTTAATACCACCACCCAATTGCAACAATTAGGTTATTATGTAAAACATAAAAATACAAGACAATTTGATACTACTGTGTATAGAACAAAGATTATGAAGTACAATACGTATCCTTTGTATTGAGCACTCAAGGTAGCCTACGCATGTATGTATATCCATGTGACAGTTGATTTTTGACTTTTTTTTAAAGCGACGGAACGGTAAATTTTTTACGTGGTGTGAAATGTCACTCCATACTTGCACACACAAGAAATGGAATGTTTTTTTGCCAAGGTTTGTTTCAAACCTAGGAAAAAAAGTCTGGTTTTAAAAGTCGCAGCTAAGGGTGTTCTGAAGGAAATAGAGCCAAGGCCTGCGAATTTTAGCGGAACTCCTCCCCCAAAGCGTACAGGTCACGGGGCCGCCATTAGCAGTAATGTTTTGCCCCCTTCACAGTTTTCTGCGCCGCTAGTTTTTGATCGCCCAGCTACACGTAATTTGAGTGGTTGTGAGAGGTGTGTCGCGTCTACTGATTTCAACGTGTGTGAAGATCGTAATCGGGCTGTGCATGTGACTGAGCCCCTCAGCCCATTAAGGGATATAACTTGTCTTCTTCCTCTAAATCGAGTTCTCAAC
Source organism: Aplidium turbinatum (assembly GCF_918807975.1). Taxonomy (NCBI): domain Eukaryota; kingdom Metazoa; phylum Chordata; class Ascidiacea; order Aplousobranchia; family Polyclinidae; genus Aplidium; species Aplidium turbinatum. The sequence continues at coordinate 41,559,094 of NC_137472.1, read as the reverse complement.
AGCAGGATTGCTTTTTTGAATACCAAAATAGTAGGACGTTTTTTGATAAGGCGGCTTTGATTGGTTACGATGGTAATAATATGCAATTTGTCTTCTTCAAAAATCGAATTACGGCTTTGATGGCAGCTTCGCCTTTAAAGGGACTCGTTTGACTTTGTTACAAGCAGCTTGTGTTAGAACAGCTGCTCAAACGATTGCTAATTTGGTTTCTGACACTCCTGCCCGCACAACAACGTGTCGTTGGTCCAACGTTAGACCATCGGAAACGTCCCGTGGGCCCTCCGTTGGTTTCCGACGTTGGCGCGTAACAAATTTGGCCAGCGGGCCACCTTGGGCGAATCGTCAGTCACAAAAATCGGTTGGTTAAACGTCGATCCCCCGGTGGCACACTGTTGGCCAACCCTTTCCCGACCATTTGCCACCTGCGACCAACCTGCGACCAAACGCTTTCGTTGGTTCGACGTGGGATCCACGACGCAATTTACAACTGTCCTCACTGTGACGAAAAAAGGCTTGGCTAATCGTAGACCCAACGTTGATGCACTGTTGGCCAACCCTTTCCCGACCATTTGCCACCTGCGACCAACCTGACGACCAAACGCTTTCGTCGGTTCGACGTGGAATCCACGACGCAATTTACAACTATCCTCACTGTGGCGAAAAAAGGCTTGACTAATCGTAGACCCAACGTTGATGCACTGTTGGCCAACCCTTTCCCGACCATTTGCCACCTACGATCAAACGCTTTCGTCGGTTCGACGTGGAATCCATGACGCAATTTACAACTATCCTCACTGTGGCAAAAAAAATGCTTGGCTAATCGTAGACTCAACTTTGGTGCACTGTTGGCCAACCTGACGACCAAACGCTTTCGTTGGTTCGACGTGGGATCCACGACGCAATTTAGCCTACAACTATCCTCACTGTGACAAAAAAGAGTTGTTTAATCGTAGAACCAACGTTAGTGCACTGTTGGCCAACCTACGACCAAACGCTTTCGTTGGGTCGACGTGGAAGACGCAATTTACTATCATCCCCTCTGGCGAAAACGATTTGGTTACTCGTGGGCCTAGCGTTGGCCATCATTTGCTAATTTACGACCAAACGCTCACGTTTTGCTCTGACAAGGGTTAGACATTACGACCTCACCAAACCGAAAACGTTTCTTAACTTTGACCACATGGTGGCGTGTTGTTAAATCACTTTTTTCGAGTTAATCTGTGCTGAAAATGATGACCACGAAGACGTGGGATCGAGGCCTCAATTCGCAGTAAACCTTATCACTTACCATACTAGCATTCCACTCGGTACAACATTGCTAGAAAAGGCACTCATACAAGCAAAGAGTAGGACAGATGGCAGTTAAGTTTGTTTTTATTTCTAACCATCACAGCAAAAACAAAGAACATGCTAAATATAACAGCGGTCTAGAAAAGGGCATGAGGCAAATTAAATCAAATTTCCTGTCTTCCTCTTCTCAAACTTCTCAGTCCTCATCTCTTGCGTATTTCAGCCAGTCTGAAATAGGGGCATGGATATTTGAATTTGTTGCTGTGGACAAGTTATGGGTTCTTCGTACTCCATCTAAAAATAATAATGTCATTGGGATAAATTGCCAATAGCTGGTCCAAACCAATATGTCTAGTGGAAAAGGTTGGTTGCTGAAGCCACGTAACTAACTCTAACAAGCAACTTTTTCCCATAAAGCAATGAACTAATCACACTGAAAAAGTTCTGAAAGTATCTCCCATGGATAAACTCAGAATTACATTGATTACAACAGTCTGGAAAAGAAAATGAGAATTATCCTGCTACAAATAAACTTTGAAATCATTTCTTCAAAGATTTTGCGAATTACTTCTATTACAAATACAAAATTATGATTTTTCGTCACTGTAATAAACACCTTTTTCATGCAACCTTGCATTAAATTAACTACAGAAGCTTTGTCTGTAGTTATTATTCATTAAAAACTGAGAGTTTGTTGAAAAAGAAACATAAGGTAAAGGGGTAAATGCTTAAGCTGACCATGCTTGTGCTTGTAGTGAAAAAGGATTATCGAAATCTGATGTAGCTTCATCATCATCCGTCATCACCATCATCCATCATCATCAGCCTATTCCTCACAAATAGAGCAAGTTTTCATCGACCTGAATATTCAAAACAATTTACTTTAAAATGTGAAAATGACCTTAATGACCTAACAAAAACTTGACCCAATAATTTAGTGTTTTTTTAGATTTTATGTTAAAACTAATCGCTTTTAAACAATTAGATCGTACCAAAATTGCAAAATTGCGATACAAGACAGTAGTCTGAGCCACAAAACTGGCGACATAAAAATAAACAAATTATTGAGGGTGAGCTTTTTTTATCAATGTAGGAGGAAACATTTTGCTTACCAGTGTCCATTTAAAACAAACTGACTTAAAATAAGTAATGGTATTGAATTGACTTTTCATTGATCTATTAAACAAGCATCTGGAACCTTTTCGTTACTTTCAGAATCCTTACAAAAAAAGCACCGCGCAAGCTTGCTACAAAAAGTTGACTTCATCGAAAAAACAGGAGATAAGCTATTTAGTATTATCGAAACTAACACAAAAATCAATGCACTGCACAGTACACACCCAGGTGTGTCCTACAATCTAAATTTATGAATAATTATGTATCGGTATTGCATTATAATTAATTATAGTAGGCTACTACATTGAACTAATTGAACCTTCTCATGCTTTATCAAAAATGCTAACAACAATAAAAACAGCGATATGCAGTACCTAGTAGACACTCACCAATGCTTTTCCAGGCGACTAATGATGGTATTCGAGGCTGGAGCTTGTAGGCTTAAAATCTTTCGCAATTTCATTGGTTGGACCTTGCTGACATACCAAAGCACCGCAATATTATCTTTGTAATTCGTACAAGCCCTCAAGCCGTCACAACTCACTGTGAATAAATTTGAAAGCAGGGCAGCATGGGAAAAAAATGAAAAAAGAAGAGGATGACCTAATTAACACCAATGCATGACCTAATTAACAAAGAGCTGTTTATTGCCAGCCAGCAAAGCATGCTTTTGTATCAACATCTGTGAACGTTGAATCAATGAAAATCAATTTCTGCTCTGTTGTCCGGGTGAATCTAGTAGTTAAACTTAATTCAATTCAATCAAACTTTGGATTTAATTAAACCACAATTCTATTTGGGTTAAATCACTGGCGAACAAAATCAGGCATTTTACATTGATTCAACATCTTCAAACATTGGATGAATGTGAAAAAATTGGACTTTGCTTTTCAATAGAAACTTTTAGGTCGAAACGAAATACTTCGAAAATTCGAAGCAAACGAGATGAGAACAACAAGTTTTGTGGCTAAAGGAAGTAATTTGTATTGAACACTCGAAAGTCTGAATGGTTGAGAAATAGTTTTGCCCACCACAAACATTCATATGATCATTTGTAGGCTACTTTATGGGGGATATTTGCGGTTACTGTAAAAACATGATGAAATTATTTTTTTGGTCCAAATTAAATTATTTTATTTTGATGTAGTTAATTCTAGTCAAACGTTAAATACGGCAGATGTAGGCTAACGAAAATCCTTATCCTCAAACAAGACAAAATTTTTGCATTTTGAGTTTTCTTGGTTGTATTTTCAACAAAATATTATTTTTATATGAATTTTTGGCGACGGCTTATATTTTATTTTCAAAAATTTCCGATATCCAACCGATTTACTGACTTATAAACTATTGAAAAGCTGTAAAAACGTTTATCAAAAGATGAATTTCTTTAATCAAATTTATGCAGCATTTGGTCATGCAACATTTTAATATAGGCTATTTGTATGAGTGATTGTAACACTTTGTTTCGTGAGACTTGTGTTTTCTCTAATTGAAAACTATTTGATTCAATTGCGTAGGCTAAGCATTTTGAATTCTATGGACTTTGAGTCTGATTGCAAATAAATAAATAAAATAAAATTAAGATTTTTTGGCAAAAGGTTTGCTCACAACCGAATGCCCACGGCGACGAACGCGCTGTGGGGCCCACCATTGGCTCAACGTCACTTCAACAAAATATTTTTTATATAGCGTTTTTGTTAGAATAAACCTTTGTTCACTTTAATTTCGTCAAATTGTAGCATATACTGGCCAATACTTCGAATTATTTTGTTGTGAATACGAAAAATGATATTTGTCGTAGAAAGGTTGATTCACAACCGAATGCCCACGGCGACGAACGCGCTGTGGGGCCCACCATTGGCTCAACGTCACTTCAACAAAATATTTTTTATATAGCGTTTTTGTTAGAATAAACCTTTGTTCACTTTAATTTCGTCAAATTGTAACATATACTGGCCAATACTTCGAATTATTTTGTTGTGAATACGAAAAATGATATTTGTTGTAGAAAGGTTGGTTCACAACCGAATGCCCACGGCGACGAACGCGCCGTGGGGCCACCATTGGCCCAACGTCGCGTCAACAAACTATTTTTTACATAGCGTTTTTGTTAGAATAAACCTTTGTTCACTTTAATTTCGTCAAATTGTAGCATATACTGGCCAATGCTTCGAATTATTTTGTTGTGAATACGAAAAATGATATTTGTTGTAGAAAGGTTGGTTCACAACCGAATGCCCACGGCGACGAACGCGCTGTGGGGCCACCATTGGCTCAACGTCGCGTCAACAAACTATTTTTTACATAGCGTTTTTGTTAGAATAAACCTTTGTTCACTTTAATTTCGTCAAATTGTAGCATATACTGGCCAATACTTCGAATTATTTTGTTGTGAATACGAAAAATGATATTTGTTGTAGAAAGGTTGATTCACAACCGAATGCCCACGGCGACGAACGCGCTGTGGGGCCCACCACTGGCTCAACGTCGCGTCAACAAACTATTTTTTACATAGCGTTTTTGTTAGAATAAACCTTTGTTCACTTTAATTTCGTCAAATTGTAGCATATACTGGCCAATACTTCGAATTATTTTGTTGTGAATACGAAAAATGATATTTGTTGTAGAAAGGTTGATTCACAACCGAATGCCCACGGCGACGAACGCGCTGTGGGGCCCACCATTGGCTCAACGTCGCTTCAACAAAATATTTTTTATATAGCGTTTTTGTTAGAATAAACCTTTGTTCACTTTAATTTCGTCAAATTGTAACATATACTGGCCAATACTTCGAATTATTTTGTTGTGAATACGAAAAATGATATTTGTTGTAGAAAGGTTGGTTCACAACCGAATGCCCACAGCGACGAACGCGCTGTGGGGTCCACCATTGGCACAACGTCGCGTCAACAACTATATTAGTCATATTAAATTTTTGTTGAAATGAACTTTAAAAATTCTTCATTTCACAGAATTATAATACATACTTGCCATATCTCTTAATTCGTTTGCCAGAAACACCAAAATTGAGATTTATTCTCAAAAGGTTGGCTGACAACCGAATGCCCACGGTGACGTACGTGACGTTGGTTCTTCGTTGGTTCAACGTTGTGTTAACAACCTATTTATGATATTGACGCTTGTTGAAATAAAAATTTATAAAAGCTTCAATTCACAGAATTGTAATGGGTACTTTTCATTATGTAAGATTATTTCACCCGGAATATCAAAATAAACAATCGGTGGCTGGAGGTTGGTTTTCAACTGAATGCCCACGACGACAAATGCGACGTTGGCCCACCATTGTCTTAGCATTGTGTCCACAACCAAGTTTTACACAATATATATTTGGTAAAAAAAATGTTTTATGTGGTTTATATCACCAAATTATAACATGTTGTACCCTTTTTTACTGATTCTTTGTCCAGTTAAAGAAATAATGTTAGTTGGCAAATGGTTGTTTTGCGGCGAAAAGCCGACCGCGACGTTCGCGACCGTTGGCCAACGATCAGCCGACATTGTTTGCTGTGCGGGTGGCTTGTCAGAGGAAGACAGGATAGAAATGTCGTTAGATCGCTTATCTCAATGTTTTGGAGTTCGTGGAGGTCTTTTTGCCAAACCGGAAATTAGGAAGTCCCGCTATGGTAGCAAATGGACTTCGATCTCTTCTAGTGATTTGAAAGAGTGTAAAGATGAATTGTCGCAGTGTCTGCTTTACGCGCAAGCTTATGGTCAGCACGATAAAATGGAAGGACGTTTTGTTTTGGATTTGGCTAAGCGACTCCAGTTTGATGCTAAATAACGCTATTTTGACTTTTTAGGTGATCAGTATGGTAGCACTAATGAGCCTACTTTTCAGAGTTTGTTCGATTTCGTAGTACGGGAGGAAACGCGTAAGTCGACTGATTTTAGCATTATGCTAATGGGCGATTCTGGTGAGTCGCAGCATTTAAAAAAGTTTGGCAAAGGAAAATTGCCTTCATGTCGGTTAGGCAGACGTCGGTAAAACCTCATGATAATGTGATGTCAGGGAGTTCGCAGTAGCCTACTCGACTGTTGTTGGCGCACCACGCAGTGGTGAGGCCAGACGTAGAGACCTACCGGCATGTATTTATTGTTCGTCACGTGGTCAAGTTGAACATCAATTTTTGTCTAATTGTAAAGAATTTTTGCGCTTGACACCCAAACACCGGAGAGATGTTATCGTGAAAGCTGGCAATGTTTGAATTGTTTGCGCCAGCATATGGTTAGGGACTGTCTTCATGCAAACAACTGTCGTCAATGTGGGCCTAACAACGATAGGAAACACTTTTTTCTCTTGCATGATTTTTATGTGACGTCACGTGATTCTCTGGATTTGGTTGGCAAAGATGATGCTCGTGCCAGAGTTCCTGTGCGTAATGTCAAGATTGGAAATGTTAAAGCAGCCTTTAACCGCATAACTGCTGCTCGTGTATGGAATCAAATGACGGGTAAATCGAAGTTGGTGTATTGTCAGCATGATCCTGGTTCGCAGTTGACGTTTGTTTCGAGTGAATTAGTGTGCGAACTTGGCCTTAAACCGTATGATAAAGCGTCGTTTAAAATGGATACCCTGGCTGGTCAGAAAGCTACTTGTGCTGACCTTGTTAAACTCAACATCAAGTCGTTAGAGACGGATGAACTGTTTTGTGATATAATTTCGGTGGTTAACCCAGCTTGGGTTGACGATGTTAAAACTTTACCGCATAAGCAGGACTTGAGTGGTTTCCGTCATTTTCATGACGTGAATATGTTTCATTTGAATCATTGTAGTACTGTAGATGTACTGATTGGCAACGACTACGCTTATTTGATGTGGGCTAAAGAAGAGCGTGTTGGTGAAAATCGTAGTGAACCACATGCTTTACTTACTCCGCTTGGTTGATTGGCTTGTGGTGGTAAGTCACCCTTAGATGAAAGCGTTGCTAAAGTGTGCAGAGTGCAGACGTCTTCAGAGTCGGATATCATCTCTAGCTTTCAGCGTAAAATTGAGTCTCGTAAGTCATTCCTGAAAGCAGACCTGAATAAAGTCATTCAGGATTTGACATTGCAAAATTAAACCTGTGATAAACTTATCGCTTATTGGAGGTCTGAATGGCTAGCGTGAAAGCTACACTGTTATGGTTAGCGAATCGCAACTGCTGCTCGCTGTACTAGTGAGTGCTCAACCTTGTGCTGACGGCCGGGAAGAACGCTTCTTCTTCACTTAAACCTGTGAATTATCTCGCAATGACATTTTGGCTAGAGAACTTGTTGAACGGAATATTGAGTTGAAAGATGGTCAATTTGAGATACCTGTACCGTTGAAGGAAGATATTGATCTACCTAACAATTTTGCGTTGTCGTCAGATAGAGCTGCTGCTTTAAGAAAGAAGGCTTTAAAACAACCTGTACTTTGTGATTTCCTTACTGACACCATGAAAGATCTTAAATCTAATGGTTATATTGAACGTGCTGGTGAGGCAGAAAATGTAAAGGGATTTGAGTGGTATTTACCATACTTTGTGACGTCACAATTAAAAAAGCGCATTGTTTACGATGACAAGTCTGGAGGAACTTGTGTTAATGATGTAATGTTTTCGTCTCCTGATTTGTTAAACCCTCTGGCAGATGTGATTTCGGCTAGATTTCGGCTTAGTAGATTTGGTTTCGTGGCCGATATGAAAAAGTAGGCAACTTTTTTCACATTTTGGACACTTCAATTTGCAAGCTCAATTTTATTGAACTGATTACGTACACGAGCAGCGCCGTTCGGATCGTGAACGAACGCCCTTTGGTACCTTTAAGTGACGACTCTAAGGATTTTACTGTCATCACTCCTGCCTCACTGTTGACCCCATACTTAGACCCATACTGTGCTGTTGGGCAACCACATGATCGTGACTAACTAAGAAGGGATTATCGGTTCAATTTGTCACTTTCTCAGCAGTTTTCAAGTAAATGGATCGATTTTTACTTGCCAGGGCTTCAAGGCCGGAAAAAATGGTTAAAAATGGCCGAGAATTTGGAGCCTGGTCAACTTGTAGTGGTGGGGTCTCTCCAAGACATTGGTAAACGTGGGAAGTTTCAACTTGGGAGGGTGCATGAGGTGGTCCCACAAATTAGGAAAGGGAAGCCTGTGGTTCGGAGAGCTAAAGTTGCCGTTTGCAACTATGATGAGAGTATGGGGGAAGTGAAAGTAGACTACGTGTTGAGGGATATTTTGTGCCGCGCCCTGTAAAGAACACCTAAGAGTTAGGGTTTGAGCCTAGTTCTGTCTGCGGTGGCCGACATTTGTCTGGGCCAAGAACAGTCGGTTATTATAGCAACCATGGTATATCAGGGTGGAGTGAAAAAAATTTTTTATAAAATTTTTATTAGCTCGGGGTTGGAAAACTTGCCAATTACTACTAAAACTAATTGTGCAAAATTAGAATGTAATCTGACGTGAGCTTGATTTGCCACCAGCCACTTGAAAATTTACCATTGGGCCATTCCGTGTCAATTCACACAGTCAAGAAATTCAACCTCTTCAATTTTTCTTAAATTTTACACACCTTTTCACTATTTTATATGATGAACACCTGCAAAATTTGAGTGAAATTTATTGAGAAACACGAGAGTTATAAAGCATTTAGTTTGGGGGGGTCTGCCGAGGGGGCACAATTTTTTTATTTTTGGCCATGTTTGAGGTTCTATTACTGCTTAAGTAAATTAGGTAAGAACCTAATTTTTTTACAGGTGATAGTACTTCTGCCAAATATTGAAAAAACAACATTGTTCATATTGTCACTTTAAAAGGTCAAAGGTGATAGACATCCAAATGTGGCCGTTTCCAGCTCTCGGTTAAAATTTTCCAAAATTTTAAAACCTTGCTAAGACCCTATTTTTGTTAGTTTTGGCTGAAATTTAGTAGAAATGTTGTTTACAGGATTCTCTATGAAATTTCAGTGTAAATTTTCACTGGGGTCATGGGTAACCGGGATATTAAAAGGACCTCTTTTTTGCTTTTTGTCATTTTGACCCTGGTTTCACATTAAATACCTCCCAACCCCTTTAATATTTTGTACTGAAATTTTCTCAGTTTATAGAAAATCCTGTAAACAACATTTCTACTAAATGTCAGCCAAAACCAATCAAAAATAGGGTTTTGGCAAGGTTTTAAAATTTTGGAAAATTTTAGCCGAGAGCTGGAAACGGCCACATTTGGATGTTTTTGACCTTTTAAAGTGGCAATGTGAACGGTGTTGTATTTTTAATACTTGTCAGCAGTACTATCACCTGTAAAAAAATTGGGTTCTTACCTAATTTACTTAAGCAGTAATAGGACCTCAAACATTGGCAAAAATAAAAAAATTGTGCCCCCTCGGCAGACCCCCCCAAACTAAATGCTTTTTAACTCTCGTGTTTCTCAATAAATTTTACTCAAATTTTGCAGGTGTTTATCATATAAAATAGTGAAAAGGTGTGTAAAATTTAAGAAAAATTGAAGAGGTTGAATTTCTTGACTGTGTGAATTGACACAGAATGGCCCAATGGTAAATTTTCAAGTGGCTGGTGGCAGATCAAGCTCTCGTCAGATTACATTCTAATTTTGCACAATTAGTTTTAGTAGTAATTGGCAAGTTTTCCAACCCCAAGCTAATAAAAGATTTATAAAAAGATTTTTTCACTCCACCCTATTGTATAGGCAATAGCGTGCACCTATGGTACCAGTTTCATGTATCGTAGTGTATTATTCTTATTGCTGTTCATTCTTTGCATGCCCTTTATATTTGCGTATTAACCTAACCGTGAGTGATTCAAACAATTTGTGTATCGTGTGTTTTCATTTATTGGCTCACGATTGTCATCAATTCTTTTTTAGTTATGCCATGTCAGACTGTCATAACTAGGGTTCGCATGTTACGAACAATCGTTCTTCAAATGAAACGTCACATAAGTTACGTCATGAAATATTTTTAAAAATGTGCAGAGATTGCAACATACTTCGTAAGACGTGTAAAACATTGCACAAACCGTTTCAACACCTGTGAAATTGCATAACAATGCATGTGGACTATTACGTCACAGAAGCTGGTTACGTGCGTTTGAAATATCTCAAGTCAGTTTCGTCATTTAGAATTGTCGTTTTGAAAAGTTGGTCGAATATATAACTGTTTTGTTTGTGCTTACCAACTAGACGAAATTTCCGTCTTTTATCCTAGTAATTTGTATTGTGGTTACAAGTTTTAGTGGCGTATCGCGTTGCGCCCCTCTTTTGACAGCCAGTGGCTATTTTTTCTGAAATACAATTCTTGAAAAAATACGTTTTCAGAAGAGTATTTCTTCGGTGTTATCGCATACAAACGAAAGGATCCGGAAATTTTATGTTACAACTTTCCCACGAAGATATTATGGTTTACCGCTGTGACCAACAATCTGTGATCAAAACCAAGTCAATAGGTATTTTTTCAAACATTTAGAAACAATTTCAAACAAACCTTGGTTGACAAAACACAAAAATAAGTTAATAAAAATGTTTCTTCAGTTTTGGAAGATTGTCAATGTGAAAGGGTTAGGAGCTAATTTTCGCTTTAAGGATTCAGAGATGTTGTAAGATCTGACAATGACATTCAGCTGAAGATTTTAACAGTTGGCTAATTCAGTTGAACGTATGGGTACAGTTCAAAGAAAACAAGTACAACAGTGTCCAGTTTAACAAGCTCAGCTTTTCATCATACCTGCTAAGGTCTAGTTGATCTTACTTAAAAAGCCTTTTATCAGGAGATCATGAGTTTGTTATGTTCAGTGAGTTTTCAACAGATCCTCTTGAGAAATTGTTTGGCAAGGTTGTGGGGGAACATATTTTATAAATGTTCAGCAGGTTTTATAAATTTTATAAAACCTGCTCACCAATCGTGCTTTTTACACTTACTTTTTGCAAATGTTGAATCGAAACTTATCATTCTGGCCAAATTACAATACCACATGCAATACTTTTCAAAATCGATGATAATACTTTTAATTTACATTCCTTGGAAATTATCAATGCAGCTCATAAGTTATAAAAATTACCGTACGTAAAGTTTGTAAACTGTTGAAATGTCAAAACATTATGGTAAGATTGATTTGCCCAAATAACTGGACATTTTTGACCAAACCAGGGACGTTTTTACGATCGCCCACCCATCCCCTATGCTTAAAATTATCACTGTGACGTTTGAGCGGTTAGAAATTTGATTATTTAAAAAAAAAGAAATATTTGGCAACCCTGGTCACTTCTGAACTGCTACACCGGCAAATGCATTAGTTGTTCTGCGAATTCTACTGACGTTTCTACTATCTGGGGCAAACGAAGCTTTTCTCAGCTGAAACTTATTTAAAGGTATGTACGTTCTACAACGCTTCAGTATTGACATAATGACTGAGCTACGATATCCCTTGAGCCGGATAGCGTTTCTGCGCTTGTAGTGGAGAAAATCGTTATATACAAAATTTGCAAAAAAAAACACCAAAAATGGGAATTTGATGCAAGCTGCATTAATGTATATTGTTTATTTACTAAAGTAATATGTGACGCAATAAGCAAAACAACTTGTAAAAAAAGATACTTTTTCAACGAAATTAAATTTTTTTTATTGAATGAATTTTTCAACGAAATTAAAAACTGAATTTTTTTTAGCTCGATTTCAATAGCCAATCACAAAAAATAGCTTTACAAACAGGCCAATTTCAACGTAGATCATGCCAATCATATAATCGTAGTCGTAATTCAACCCAAAACTTAAGAACGAAGTTGTAATAAGTTTGCATTTGAAGCTAGACTACGTTGTAAGCAAGTCATGTTCAGAAAAGAAAATTGTTGAGGTTCATTGGTGTTATTTTGCTCTTGGTTGAACGCCATAAACAAAACACAGTTATCCACCTCATCGGAATTACATTATAGCATCGACAAAATTTCCTAGGCACAGAAGTGAGCGACCAATCGCAAAACTGAATTACAATGACGAGTGTTTAATAAGGAATATGACAACGGCTAGCTTAAACTATAATGTTAACAAAGTCCTTCATATTGGTAGCACTTTCCGACACAAAAATTAGTGTGAAGACCTAACTTCAGTTGATGTTGAATTAATAAAAGCAATTGAACATGAGCGAGTTTATTTAAGTTGGCCTCCGCTGGGTGTGCAATGGATATAAAGTTACACAATCGATTGACTAAGGCAAGTGGAAAAGGTTACCAACAACAATACTGAAGAGTTTGGCGATTGATCGAGACTCAATATTCAGACATTTGTCGCATAACGATATCAAAAATAAAGGACAGCGATATGAAATACAGTAGAAAACGGTAAATTCACAATAAATTCAAACCACCTTTTCTTTAAGGCGGTATTTGAGATAGTGTACAGTAAATTGCACTTATTTTACTACGAAGGTTAATAAATTCAAAATGGCTAAGGATGAAGGTTAGTTTTAATTTAAAAAGCAAATTCAAACTACATATCTTATTAAATCACACTGTGTTGAAGCTTTGTCCATTGTCAAAAATGTCATCATAGTCCTTTCTCATGCCATCAGATGTTTGGCAATAATCAAAAAATATTAAGAGTAAGAAAAATATGCCATAACATGGCGATGAAGAAGTGTGTTGGCAAGCCAATGCAAACAAAAAGTAAATCAACAGTATGGGACTTTCCAGTGAACATCACTTGCCTGTGGTTGTTACGTATTAACAACTGCTTCCACGTCACTTGAATCATCAAAACTGAAAATAAACAAACCGAGTTCAATGATTTAGCATCCTTGGAAGACTAATTAAAGGTAATATGTTTGTGCTAAGGTAGATGCTGCTGAATTCAGTCGATTCATTACCAACTCCAGCATAAATATTGCCTTTTGTTAAACAATAATAATGCTTGTTTTTATATAGCGCTGTATCCACCGCAGAACGCGTTGCTCCTCAGCGCTTTACAAAGCAGACAGTGTCAATGCAGCCGTATAGAGGCGCAACTGAAAATACTTGAAAGCCATTGAGTGAAATGAAAGCACAGCACACCCTTCGTTTGGACCACAGTGCAAAACAAAAAGTAGACACAAATGAAGAGATCGATTACATTGTGACAAAACAATGACAAACTGTTCTCCTCAAAGGTCAAGCAATGTTTGCATTGATTTCAGCCTTGTCAGCAGGTGTAGTTTTCATTCCTACACAACTAACTGCACTGTTTTTGTTATACAGTATCTGTTTCAGGAAAATTTGGATGTATCCTTTCAATTTGCCCTAATGAGCAAAACTTCGGTCGGTCATGTATTCAAGAAATATTTTAACCCCTCACCGTTTGAACTGGTGGAAGGGGTAGTATGCATAATGTTTGCGATGTGATCAGAGTAGAGTTGGAAAACACACAGAGTTGTTTATCATGAAAGCATGTGACATTGAGTTAAGTGCTACATAAAAGTTAAGTGTTAGAAAAGTTTCATCACTTTAAACTTCATCATATACTTTAGAGACCTACGATAAACAAAATTATCATAATTTATAACACTACTCACTCAGGGTCATCCCCATGATAAAGGCAATAGCAACAATAAATGTCGCTAGAGAGCTCATATTGATGGCGTTCATCCTCTTCCGTATGCTCAGCTATGAACCTCTGGATTTCAGTTTGAGGCGGAAAGTCGTTCTTTTGCCATTCCTACATAAAAGAACATCTAAGAAACGTATCTTTGCAGCTGATTTGTCTTGATGCATTGAATTGATTGGAACAATGACACCAATAAAGTAGTATTTAACAAATAAACCTTCATTTACATTACCATTGGAATTACACGATATACTTACGATGTAATTTTGTCAATTTACATACCTTTATCGTTTCATAAGTTTCGAGTATAACAGCTAGGAAGAGACTGAGAACCATGTAAATAAACAGAGCTATGAAGATGTACAAGTAGATCTAAAATAAAGAAGGAGGAAGCTTATACCAAATAATGTCAATACAACAGTAAGAAAACAAGCCTAGTAGAAAACGGTACTGCTATTTTGCATTCATCAAAAACGTACAACAAATGAAATGTTTTCGTTCAAAGGAGGGCAATCATTTGTTAAACTCGACGTACCGGTATTCAATAATAGATACATGAAAGAAGGCCTGACCTGTGAAAAGACCCAAGCAAGACTGCTTTTTTTATTCATTTCTTCAAACGTCATGTACATGTCGTCACCGTTGATGAGAGAAAATAAAGCTTCTGACGTAACAACCGGGCTACCAAGTGAACAATAAACAATGAACAATGTCACAAAGGTTTTGGTTTTGTCAATCGGATTTTCTTTAGAACAAAAGAACACTACAAAACTACTAGTTTGAGCTAAGAACCAGATAACAAAGAAACATAGTGTTAAATTGCAACCAAAGCTGAAATTGCAACATCCGGGAGTTTTGGCTGACATGGTCGTGCGTTTCAATGTGAAGCAACTTACTTTCTGAATTTGTGATGATAAGGTCCCAACACCACCCAACCACAGAACATAAAGCCTAGATACAGAAGGGATGCACAAACCATAAACCTGAGCACATGAGGGAGAGATTTCTTCATCGTAAGAACCAGAATCTGCAATAAATAAATAGTCATCAGCGCGCAAAATTAAAAAAAGAATGGACCAAGTGGCATGAAACAACTTCACCCAAATCAACCAGCACTGGTGAAGAATAGAAAAACATAACAAAACCTTAATGATTAAAAATGTGCACCAACAGTTTAAAAGTGCAGTACGTGTATTACAGGTCACAGTACGTGTGTAGTTAATAAGCCATCACAGAATGGATATTATATAAAAAGGATAACTATTAACTACGTGTTTCAACTTACATTATACTGATGGAAGAAGCCGACATATCTCAAAACGCCAATCCAAACGCATAAACACCCAACCCCGAGGAACAAACTGCATTGGTCGTAGTTTATCACACCCTTCCACTGACGATAAAAATATTTTAAACAAATTTACAGGATACATGGCAAATAGTAGACAAGAAGTCTTGTCAACCAAATAGCGAATTCGAACTATCTTGTATCAGTAATAACTTTTATATGGAACACTGCATCATGGCACCAATGTCAAAACGTAAGAAGGGCACAATCGATTGTCAGTTTATAAGTTTTTAATAAATCATTAACTGAAAGCAACTGCCGATGTGCGAACAATGAAACGAACATACGCATAATTTCATATCGAACTATTACAAATTGACTCAAAAGTGATAGCCTACCTCCATTTCAATAACAATTTTTGTCACAGAACCAAGAATAGTGAGCAGGTCGCTGACGATAATGAGGAAATGCCAGCCATTGAAAAATTCAAGCTTTTGAGTCCACACCAATTCCTTTCTCTTACGTCGCCAATAATACTTTTGGAAAGACTAAAACATAAACAATAAACATGAAAAAACATCAGACACAAATAAATAAAATTGTTTGGTAACAACAAAAACAGAACTATTTGAGTTGGACTTGACAATCGTTAATTCTGGAAATTTAATAAAAAATTTCAAAATAGCAGTATACTGTACAAGTGTACAGTGTACAACTGTACATACATAGCAAATATTTGGCCTTTCAACACAAGACAACTCGCATGAAAGGGAAAAACAACAAGTATTAAATCAAGCTCACCTTTCCAAGATGCCACCCTCTGCACAACGATCTAACGCAAAGTAATGCGGATACAAAGCACGTCAAAATAATGATAAGATCAAGAATAAGCATCAACACAACAACAGGCTTCGTATTCAAGTTTCCCTCGTACGGAGGCGGGGTGAGTGAGAACTTCAAGTCCATGCTTTGTAGAATTTTGCCGCTGTGCGCCGAGTTGTCAAACTTAATCTAAAACAGGTCAGAAATATTAAATTGAAGCACTGATGAATCATGCTCATTATTCTGCCCATGGAACATTTTTTCATAGATAATGCAAATAATAGTGGCAATCGGTTTCAGTGGCAAATATCGTACTGTAAATCCATGCAGCAGCAACTGCTTCGAGATTATATATATAATATAGAAATAGATTGATGGATTTTACGTTACATACAATTGCTAATCAAATCGGCAAACCTGTTCTTCTTACATATCTTGAACGTCTACAAAGTGCAGATGTTAGTTAAATCTATGTAAAAAAAGAAGTGCCTAGAAAGTGGCGAATGGGAAGCCGCGAAACCGAAAGCCTTTATCATCATAAAGCATAGCAGTGTAAACAGAAACCCTCAGTAGACCTGTAAATTTGTCTGTGCAAATGTGCCATGATTTGTTTATAGTAGCCTATCACATGATAATACCAGGTTGAAAATACAAACGTCATTCTAAAGAGCACGTATACTGTATAAAAATTGATGTTGCAACAACCAGTGCGAAGTACAAACAAAAAGATTCGTAAATAAGTTTGTTCACTTCCCGTTCTAGAACTTGGTCAGTGAGCTGGCCTGGTATTCCAACGGTTCATAATAGCCAAAAAGATACAGTTTGTGCCAAGGTAAGATCTTTCCTCGGCGACCAACAAACAAAGTTACTTTAACGATTTTTTTAGTATAACATAATAGCAAAGAAAACAGAGATAATTTCATTTTGGTCTGGGACTAAAATGCAACCTAAACCACTCTACATCGTTCCTAAAAATAGCCATCAATATCGTAAACTCCTAATCAACAGGCCAGCCAACGTCTCGACTTGGAAACGCAAACTGCGACATCAGAACTACAACTTTGCAAACACAGGAAAGAAAACTTCTTAAAATATGTTTAGAGTTGGAAATTGAAACATGTCTGAAGACAAAGGTAACGTTAAGTCCTGTTTTGCAAACAATATTGTAAAAGTATATCATCTGTATGATTGCTTTCATCAAGCGATTGCAAACTGCCGTACAATAATTCGGGAAATTAAGCTTCGACATAAGGAAATCTTGGGATCCTATAAAATAGACGAAACACGTAGGCTACTAGAAAATATCACACACTAAACGTACAAACTTAGCAAATTGATCGTTCTCACAACACAATGATTACTCAATAGTCAATAGGCCTACTCAACTGTGACAGTGATGTTGTATAAATCCGCTGAATGGAAGCTGTGAGACGACATCATTCGGACAGTTCGTATGCCAAGATACATCTGAAGCGTGTTCAGTCTAACAAGAAGCAGTAATTAGCAATTCGATGTTTTGATTTACTGGCCGAGCTAATTTGGTTAGTCAGCCCACAGAAATTGCCACTAAAAACACTCGACTTTTCGAATCTACAGTTTAACATGCTACAAAAAGTAAGTTAAGATAAAACTTATTAGTTAAGATAAAACTTAATGCAAACGTTTTAAAGATAAGGATTTATGAACACCCACTGAGTGATCAACATTGATGTCAAAGAAATTATGCAGCAAAACTTCAACAAACCTTGAAAACTCTATTTGAAGCAATGAACCATTATTGAGTGGGATAAAATCTCGATAAAGCGAAGACATGTTCTCATTTTTAGTCCAAGGCTTCACACAATAGCATGACCTAAAAATATTGATAATGCAAGGACGGTAGTGTTAATTCATAAGCTACCATACCTTGTACAACAAGAAAATAATCATGCCACTGTATTCTTTTTTTTAATCACCTTAGATCGAGAATCTAATTTCCAACTACTGACTTCAAAATATGGGAAGCATTCAAAACAATCATTACATTAGTAACAATTCCCTCGGAATGGCCCGTTTCGGTGAGTCCGATTCGGTGAGTCCGATCCCTTAACTGAGGATTTTTTTCAATTTTTTTTTTAAATTATTGGGTACCGTAGCCTAATTATCATTGCCGTTTTAGGATTAGGGGTTAGAGGTTAGGAACTCACCGAATCGAACTCACCGAATAGTAGCAGACCCCTCTTCCCATAGGCGTAATTTCGGGGGTGCGAAGGGTGCTTGAGCACCCCAAAATGAAAATCTGAGGTAACAATATAAATGCGAGAGCACCCCTGGGCCCTGGTTTGCATACAAAATACACCGATTCAAATGGAAATTTGCATTGCTAAATAACGTTTTTTTTTCTTTCTTGAAAGTCGTTTTACCAAAGCGCAATATTTTCAGTGTTTTACATTTGTGGGTGGCACGCAGCGCCACACATATCAAAGGCAGACATGATTGTAACAATTAAGCACAAACACGCGCACTGCGTCAAGAAGTGCCGTTCGAGAGAAAACAATTTGTCTGGCTCCGGTTGGAAATCGATTGGTTTCCCGTCGATGCAATATGTAACGGCGAAGCGGCAGGGGTTCATTTGTGACGCAACAGATAGTTAATGAAAGAAAGTTCAACGATAAAGGAGTCAGAGTCGAATAAAATCTCATTTCAAGCTAGTTGTAATCCAAATCAGTTGCATCAAGAATCAGAGATTGTATTTCAGATACCAAGTGTTATTAAGATGAAAAAAACAAATCAGACAAGCATTGCAGGTTTTTTTGCGCCCAAGCGGCCTCGCCCAAGCGCTAATGAAGCAGCAAGTACAAGTAGTAACCCAGGTTCATCAGCTGACAGTTGCGAAAATCAAACGGAAGTAGATACGCATAGTTTGCCCGATATTTCTCCTCTCACAAAATTTCCGGAAGTTATGCCAAGAAACGACAACGGAGATCGATCCGCGCAAAAAGAATGGTTTTCTCAATATAACTGGTTAAGACTAAACGATGATGGAAGCTGCTACTGTTCCTTCTGTTACTGGGCCACTGCGAATAAACGTGTCAATGTCGGCACATCAACGCCATGGATATTGAGACGTTCAGCATGGAAAACTTTTCGCAAAGGAACCTCCTCTCTAGAGAAGCACAAAAATTCAGATTTACATCAACAATCAACAAATGTTCTAAACGTAAGTTGGCATAAGTGATAATTGCCACCACTGGTGGTGGTAGTAGTAGAGTGGTATAGTAGTAGTAATGTCGTACGGTATTGTGGTAGTAGCCTGGTGGCCCACCAGGCATATTAATACAGTTAAAAGACGCTCAAGTGATGAAGTTTTGTAATCAATATGCGGAGAGGCCTCGTCAAGATGAATATCAGCGCAACATATAAAAAATAAGCTTGAAAATTAACTGTAGGCTACTATTAAATATTATTGTTTTGTACAGATCAGCCTCAGTGATTCACACAACCGTGCACGAATTTGCAGTCGCACCCAAGAAGAGCAACGCAAAAACAGGGTTGCATTATCAGCTATTTTTAATGCTATTCTTTTCTGTGGAAAATCATGTACACCATTACGGGGACATGGCGATGAAAAGATTTCATCCAACATCTGGAATCTCCTGAAACTCCTTGGGATTTATAACAATGAAGTAATGTCTTACCTATCATCAGATGCTTGTGATAAATACCTTTCACCAAAAATTCAAAACGAAATAATCAAAATTATCGGGGACAAAATTATCCGTCAAGTGATCTTTAACATCCGAAGTCAATCTCTGGGAGTCAATAAGTTTTACAATATTGATAAGTACCGTACGTATTTTCCATTATAGCCGATGAAACATCGGACATTTCCAACAAAGAACAATTAAGTATATGTTTCCGTTACTGCACAAGCTCTTTAGAAAGTGATGAAGTTTTCGTAGGTTTTTACGAAACACCGAAAACAGATGCGGAATCCCTCTATAGAATCATCAATGATGTTCTTTTGCGGTATAACCTCAACTTCAATCAATTGAGAGGACAAGGGTACGACGGAGGGAGCAATATGGCAGGGAAGGTAACCGGTCTTCAAAAACGCATTGCCGATAAAAATCATAAGGCCTTGTATTTTCACTGTAGTGGCCATCAATTAAATTTAGCTGTACAGGATGCCTGTCATAACAACATCATTGCCAGTCAAGCGATGACACTCCTGAACGCAGTTATAAATTTTATACGAGATTCACCAAAACGTTGGAGTATTTTCAAGGGAATATTGGCGACAAACTCCGATCCTAATATAAGCAAGATGAGTCAAATCAAACCACTCAGCGATACAAGATGGGTGTTAAGATTGGACGCCTTGAACTGCTTTTTGAGCCAATATCCCTCTATTCTGGAGTTTTTAGAAGAAATTGGGAATGACATGTCACAGTCTGGGAGCATTCGCGGTCGAGCTGTTGGCCACTTGCTAAGCTTGGAAAGATTTGGCAACTACTTTGGACTTCGCTCGCTACAACATCTCTTCCAAACTATTCACCCAGTTCACAAATCTTGTCAAGGTAGGAACGTAGTAGCTGGTGATGTTAGCGGTTGGATGGAATCGCTTGTAGAGACTCTGACTGCCGATAGCTCTTCTGCAGATAATGCTACATCATTTTACGAAGAATGCAAATCATATGCTTGTGACTTGAGGTTAGATCTCCCCAAAATTCCCCGGCAGTCTCGCAAGAACTTCACCGTTTCAGAAGACGAAATTGCTGTTTTCTACTCAAACGTCTACAAAAACATTCTGCAAACGGCGTCAGATGCAATCGTTAGCCGTTTCCCTTCTTTATCATACCGAATGGCAGATTTGCTACGAGAGCTGCTAGAGAATCCCACAATGAAAGAAGCCGATGTTACGAAAGTAACCAAATTTTATGATGGTGACTGGGAACGCAAGGATTTGCTGCGTGAACGCAAACAGTGGTTCGCTTGTTGCAAACGTGACGGTGATGTTGTGACAGTGAACACGCTACGTCAGAAATTCATTGCACAGCCGTCAATGGTCGATATAATGCCAAATATATATGCAGCTTTGGTAACTTACATTGTTATGCCGACTTCTTCCTGTGAAGCCGAACGTTCCTTTTCGTTATTACGACGCTTGAAGACCTACCTTCGCAGCACTCAAACGCAACAACGACTGAACAATTTGGCCGTTATAGGTAGTCATCACGAATTGGCGGAGAAATTAAACATGGAAGAACTTGTCACGGAGTTTGTTTCCAAGACAACGACCCGCAGAAACAAATTTGGATGTGATTAATTTATAGCAAGCCGCATTATAAGGCAGACGTGAACAAATTAAAGTCGAATATATTTCAATATTCAATGTAAGATCACTTTCGCCTTGCATGTAATACTTGTTTTCATTTCTATCTGATCGTTTGACATACCGCTGCAGTCTATTCGATTACACATATGACAAAGTTATCTTCTTTTATGTTGATTCGACGTTTCATGACGTAGGCTGCAGGCCTCGAAATTCCGGCGGTCATGGCGGACATGACCTCCGGAATGACCTTGAATGTCTGCCGAAGCCGACTCATTGGTCGGTCGTAAAGGACTGCCGCAAAATTCTTGACAAAAATAGAGCTAATGCAGCAAAAATATATTTTAAATTTGAATTGTTACAATTGTTTGTTTAACGCGAACAAATACGGAGCTGAAGCAATTAATAGTACAGGCAATTGCTTTAAAGATCACATTAGACTAGCGTTGTTAACGAGCTGATGGCAAAAGTAGCCATTTTTACATCATTTCAACGCTTGCAATGTTGCCTTGAAATAAAGTTGTCTGAAATTTCCGGCAGGATATGTATTCTAATTTTAACAATTAGGATTATTGCGTTACATTGATCGTTTGTTAAAAAGAAACGTCACAGAGAAGCAAGTCTCAGCTGGGTTCCGCACGTGCTCAGGCGAATGTGGCGACCTTATTCACGCTGATACTGATAGAAATTTAACACTAACACCATTGAGGGCTAACACTATTGCGCATTTGTCTGGACGGCCCTGAGCTGGAGATTTACGACTTCGCGCCAGCAGTAATCGCTTGGCACAACGATTTTATAACGCGAAAACCACGGAATAAGTGATCGTAGTTGCTTTTGTAATAAGGAAATTTGGATTGTTGTTTTCAATTGTGTTTATTGCGTCATTACACGACTGTCATTAACGCACTGATTTATTTGCAAGCAATCTGCTCCAGTATACTTCAGGGTCGGTTAATTAAGCCATCAACCATTGCAGAGTTATTCTGTTGTAGAAAATCTTCTACAAACACGACTACACAATACTGTAGTGTAATTTTGTGCAAAATCTACGTATGCAAAAAATATGTCCGGTTGAGATATTAAATGTCCGCTGAAAGGGCCAGTCCGGCAGGACATGCTTGATCGCCGGAAAAAAGTACAGATTTCGAGGCCTGTAGGCTAAACAGTAAACATGGTTGAATTTACTATTAGATGGAGTCATTTGTTTTAACATTTTCCATCGGTCAGGTTTTCAATTGATTAGCCTATATTGACAATTTTCATAAGATAACTTAGAGCACCCCTAATTTCGTCAAATTTTTAAAAAAAATTACGCCAATGCCTCTTCCCTATGGGTAACTGTGGCATATGTCAAAAAAACCAACAAAACCAAGTTCATGTAGTGACGAAAGTTGGTCAACTATAAAAGTGACACAGCTACACTTCCAACTTCTTCAAGCAGAATGTGTCTGTTGCTATCTTCCAAGATGCACCATTTATCATGAAACATAAATGACGCATCACTAAAGCTAGCAGTTGTTGTAAGTACAACAAACGTAAGTCCATTCATGACATAAGCTACAACAGCAACTCACGTATTCTTATCTTTGACGTCTAAATCAAAAACATTGTCATCTATATTTGCTTTAAAATGAAGATATTCTTCAATACACATCAAAATAGGGTGTTGATAGTTCTCATGACTAACAGTCGAAGATATTGCTGACATGTTGCATCTATCAGGAGCATTAACTAATCCAAAGCCATAATTTCCAAGCAACACCTCTTCAAATTGTGCGTACTGCAATACACAAAATCATTTAATACAAATAGAAAAAAAATTGTATATCATATATAATTATATAGTGTGTAAACTTCACAAAAGATTTGAAGTCACTTGTTTAGTTTTAAACTGTAGGCCACAGTTCGAACATTTGCAATGAAATTACCGTTGACAGTAGCACTGCATTGATAAGCTGGTAGGCTATCTCTACCGTTCTGTTTACTACCTGCTGTCGTATAGAATTTACTTCATTATTAACATCCTCTTTTGTATAGAAATGTGATTGATTGCCCAACAAATAAACTTTGAAAACATCCTGGGTGTCGTTCATAAAACTGACCAAATCTTGATTCTTTTGCCCAAAAATGATCAACTAAAAATTAAGAAATGACACTTGAAATAGGAAAGTAAAAAATGATGATCAAATAAAACTTATTAAATCAATCACAACAACATGAAATATGTCAATATCATACTTTTTTATTATAAAACTGAAATTTGCCGAACTTAACAAAGACTAGTAACACTATGCTTTTAAGTGAATGTGCTGTAATGCATAGTCTACAATTACGGTATGTTTTGTGTAACCCTACTGTGTCCCCAATACAAAAAACAAAAACTGTTTACGTAACTACTCGTGCTGGTAGTTTAATTGAGTTAACTAAATAAGGTTTTCTTGTTTTGGCATAGCATATATTATTATAATGTATCATTGTTTATTAGAAAATTACAGTGCATAAGAAAAAACATTACAAGACAAGTAAAAACAAATAATATACAGAACCTGAAGAGTAACTACAGCAATTTTAAATATCTGTATCCCAAGCTTGAATGGTTTCCTCCTTCTTGTTTTATATTTTTGGCAGGGATTCATAAAAAAATAACGAACTTCATTGCGCATTCGAGTATCCTTATTCACAGCATGCCTGGTGCAAGTTGATGGTGAATTGCAGCTAAATATATATGTATACATCAAATACTGATTTCAAGTATAAAATAAAAGATTACGGTAATATTCCTGAACCTTATCTATTTGTAAATTGACCATTTCATGCAATAGTACAGATATGAAAAGTACAATCTTGCGCATTTTCTACAATAAATAAAGGACGAAATGCAGTTTTGTAATAGTTTAACGAATATGGATGATGAAGCTGTGTTCTGTCAGAACTGTCAAGTCAAGACAGCAGGGGCATAGTTAGAGGGGGGCAATATTATAAATAAACATTTTATCTTCTGT
Source organism: Aplidium turbinatum (assembly GCF_918807975.1). Classification (NCBI taxonomy): domain Eukaryota; kingdom Metazoa; phylum Chordata; class Ascidiacea; order Aplousobranchia; family Polyclinidae; genus Aplidium; species Aplidium turbinatum. Next base: position 41,534,689 of record NC_137472.1, on the reverse strand, counting down.
TACAACATCACTTGATGGAGTTTTACTATGAGTTTAGGCTGAAAGTACTATTAGAATAAGCAATTCTAAGGTATTTTGTTTAAAATTTTCTCCTCCGCTTTTGCCAACTCATTGCCTGGGTCACTCACAAGTGCAACACGATAATACTTATTTGCTTCTCTCTACTAAACTTTTTGCTGACTACGACTCTGCAAGGCAGTATGAGCATATTTTGACTGGACCAGAGAAAACAATGCTTTGAGAAATGAATAAGTTTAACATACTGAAGTGCATTAAATAACATAAAATTATAAGCCTATTGGTGGTTTGATTATCAAAATAATTATGATTGACTGAATTTTTATTCTCGGACTTTTGTTGAGAGCTTAATTCTGGCAGTCTCATATACTTATAGAGGTTTTGAACCACTGGAGCAGGCCCAGTTATCAAAATTGACAGAGTACATATAAACAATGTAGATGAAGATGATAAATTGTTCTCAAGATAAATAACTCTAATAGTACCTCAGATAATCTAATAAATAACTCAGATAAATTGTAACTGCATATCAAGATTCTAGAATCTAGATATAATGTCTAGGCCAGTGGTTTTCAACCTTGTTGGTGGAGCGGAATCCAATGAAACATTCCAAAAGCTCGAGGAACCCCTGTTCAATAATTTAATTGCCTTATGCAAAAAACATCATTTGATTAATAAAATTAAATTAAAATACCAGTGGCATAGCTAGGGAATGTGCCGCCCGGGGCGGATTCAGGTTTTGCCGCCCCTTCAAGAAAAAGCATGTGAAAAAAAAATGTGTTTTTTTTTATCAGATTATAATAAAAAATCGTAGTCTGAAAATGCCGCCCCCAGATGTGCCGCCCCCCGCCCCCCTAGCTACGCCACTGTAAATACTCATGTTCAGGTTTATTTATGTACAATAAAAATATACAAACTGTGAAAAACCTGGGTCTGCTACTATTCGGTGAGTCCGATTCGGTAAGTCCAATTCGGTGAGTCCGATTCGGTGAGTTCCTAACTCCCGACCCCTAACCTCTAACCCTTAAACGGCAATGATAATTAGGCTACGGTACTCAACAATTTAAAAAAAAAATTCAAAAAATCATCGAATAGAGAATCGGACTCACCGAATTGGACTCACCGAATCGAACTCACCGAAACGGGCCATTCTGGAAAAACCTAATACTGGCAAAACAAAATGATTTCTAACACATTCACGGCGATTTGACCCACCTGTGTACAAACGATTAAACTGTCTGAAAGAACTCCTTGAAGCAAGAAAACATGTCGACGAAAGTTGGCGGGAAAGCAGAAAGTTAAAGGTATTCACTATTCACACCACAAGGAAACAACAAAAATTCGGAATCGCAGCGAACGTGTTAAAGTGCAGCAAATTTATACGTGCAGCAAATTTATTAATAGTGGCAAACCTAATCAATATTTGATTATATTTCAACAATATGCATATAATAATAAAATAAACTCTCGGATTTGAATGTAAACTTGCGGAACCCCTAGACTTACTGGCGGAACCTTAGGGTTCCGCGGAACCCTGGTTGAAAACCACTGGTCTAAGCTATTCAGTGATATTCACTGCAAACTGACAATAGAAGGTCTTATGAATAAATAACATATGACTAAGACTAAGTTACTTACATATGACTAAGACTAATGTAGATATCAATGACCTGTTTTAGCCTGATGCTGCGAGTTTGCTGTAGTAAGCAACAGTCATGCTGCTAATTTAGCGAAACTCAATCTATTGCATAAAACTAAGTTATTAATCTCAGTGGCTATGTATCATACTGTAACCTGTAGTGCTACCATAATGGTACCGGTAGCATGTAGAGTAGAGTGTTGCTTTAGAACAACAATCCACTTGAGCTGGGAGTCAAACTAAGATCATATCATTGGAAAGTGAGTGTCTCATCCGCAGATCCAATTTAGTGCTAAAACATAGATACTGAATAGGTAAAGTACGGCAGACGGTACCGTAGCTTAGTTAACTAGACCTATTTGATTGGTAGTGGGAACTTTATCACTTGGATTGAGGAAACTTCGAGAGGTTAATCCTGGCAGTTTCGCATAATTGTAGAGGCTTTGAACTATTGACGCAGACCTATTTACCCAGATTGACATAGCAAAGTTTCCACTTATTGTTGAAGTGTAAGATCTGTTTGGTTTGCATGCTGTGTTATGTATGAATATAGACTTATTAGTGAAATACAATTTGTATAATATGGTTTGTAAGGTCAACAACTCAACAATGACCTAAACCAGCTAAACCATGTGTGTGTGCTTAACGTACTATATATATATACAAAGAAAAAGCTGATTGCAGAATTTATTGCGAATACACCAGTTCGAAAAAATACGTTTTGTGGTTGAATTGTTGTATGTTACGGTACGGTAGTTTGTTTTGCCGTTTTCAGTTCTTTCTTTGGTTGTCATCTGATGTTTATGCGTGTGACATTCTAATATTCTGATACGCATTTCAGGACTGCTCTCCATTCAGCGTCACCTAGTGAATGGAACAATTCCTCGACAACAACACTTCAACAACAATCAGAAACTTCACTCTGACAATCTCGATAACCGGCCATGCGTCAAGAAGAGCCTCTACAAGTATTACCAGGAATAACCGATCAAGGCGTTGTCAGTCCGAGGATAAAGATTCAATACCAACCAACCAAATGCACCCAAGAGTAATTTCTAAAACTCTATGCCTATGGATACAAATACATAATAATATCTGGCACGATACAATACCTTTCTTCAAATTCATTACTTGAGACTTGGCTTGATTCAGAACTAAGGATTAACCGGTGCAAAGAATGACGAAAATTAATAAACCAATTATCATTTTTTGGTGCAGTTGTGGTGTCCGAATTTGATACTGTAATATCTATTAATTCATCATCTTCCAATTGGACCATACTTTTTTGAGAAAATCAAGCCTTGCCGACATACACACTAGATTAGCCAGGCTATGCGAAACCGACAAATTATAAGAAAATTCTTCGTCTTCACGTTTCTAATTTTGTTGAACTAAAAATAAAAGTTTATAAAAGTCAGTTTCGGTCAGTGTTACCAGATCCACAGCCACTGAAAACAGCGTCAACACACTGCGGCTACTTTGTTGCACAGTGAGATTTGATTGATGGAATTTGCTGACGACGCAGGAATTTGCTGACGACGCCTGACGCAGGCCCGGTCATCGAGATTGACAGAGTGAATTTTCCACTTATTTTTGAATTATTCCATCCATTAGATGCCGCTGAATCAAGCAGTCCTTAACGTGCGTTGCTCAAGCGCACACCCCGAGAGTGGAACCAGCGCCGCTTGATCTTGAAGCAGTGGCGTAGCCAGGAAAAAAATTTGGGGGGGGCCAAATATTTGATAAATTGAAGAGAACGACAAAGTGTTTGATTTAAGACATCGCCACCTGATGTGCAGTGGCGTATCCTGGTGGCTTGAGCAAGGGGAAACAATGAAACTGGTGGGGGTTAGAGCGTGCCGAAGGCACGCGTATTCTAGGGGGGTCCGGGGGCATGCTCCCCCGGAAAATTTTTGCAAAATTACACTTAAATAAATGGATTATAGCGCTTTCTGGAAACACTTTTAGGGTAATATTTGTATGAAATTTATTAGCAGATAAACAGCTATTAACTTATTAAAGGTAGCTCTTACACACGAACGGTCAAAATCTGCGGCTAAAACTAGAGAACACCAAAAACTCAGCTACAGAAAAACCCAACAGAGTAAGCCATTCTGAAATTGCTTCCACAAATTAGTTAAAAGAAACTTAAATCCAGAAAATTTTGCGTGATTTACGATTTGCAAAGTTTATTGGTGTCTTTCTGTGTGTCTAAAACAAGTCCTTGGGGTGTTAATAGCCAGATGTCTTGGAAAACGTTATAAATTTCTGCAAATTTTATTATATTTTCAACAAAGGGCTCAACTTCTGAATCCAAACTTCGAAAATTTGGGGGGGGGCCATGGCCCCTTTCGCCCCCCCCTGGCTACGCCTATGTCTTGAAGCAAGGCCCAATATGCGGCGTAGAATTTGCGGCGTATGCGTACATCTCTGCAGAACAGTATGTCAGAAGAGACTGGCCAGCAAGAGACTTATACATCCAAACGATGCATAATTGCCACCACTTCATACGGGATTTCATATAAAATTGGGCTTAATGAAGAATTTCGTTAAACAACTGGAGAAAACCAATTCCAATTAATTCGCATTTCTCTGCAACAAGTTTCCCAAAATAAGCGAAGAAAAAACGAAACAAGGTATCTTTGTTGGCCCACAAAGCAGGGATGGAGGAACCACGTGGGCCTCGTGGGCCTGGGCCCACCTACTTTATTTTCTGGGTGGGCCTGGCCCACCCACTTTTGAAAGCCAAATATTTTTGAAAAAGTAGCGAAAGGTTTGACCAAGATAACCTGCAGTTTTATTGTGATAGGCCTATAGAGAAAGTAATTTTAGCTGCAACTTTGTCTCTTAAAGAAGGCACTTAAACCAAGCTAGATGGGGATATTGTTTGAATGTTAAACTATTTTGTAAATATGTAAAAAATATATACTGTTTTAATGCTCAACCCTGTGGTATTGTTGTGTCTTGCCTGACTTTGATGTTAATTCTCTCGAAAACGAACTCAAGCTGTTAAAATAGATAAAACATTTACGTAAATCTATCAAAACTGATACAGTTTTACCTGGAAATCCCTATGTTTAATGCTACTGCAAAAAGGTATTTTTCGTACCACAGACTGGTGAAAAATTACTTAAAATGGAAATCAACCGAAGAGCACTTGAACCATAGGATGAACAGTTGAACACATTAACAAAAACTTGATCGATCAGGTTGATCTCACCTCAATTTGCCAAGAATTCATTGCTTTCAATGATCGTATTATTAACCTTTTTAGGAAAAAATTTCAAGTGTAATACAATAGTAGTCACCTATATATTGACAGTTGAAGGAACCTTGTTGTTGTTTGATACCAGTAGGCCTATTATATTTGTATATTGGTGGTGCAACTGTTGTGTATGCACATAATACTGCAGGCTGTTACTCCCGGATAACTTCGCTAACTGTTAAATATGAGTATATACCAGTACCGGTACTCCTGGTATTGAAACTTTGAGGTAATTAGCTGTGCATTGTTGCTGCCAGTATTATATTTGCATATTGGTGCTGCGGCTGTTACATATGCGCACAGCCTACTGTATAGGCATAATGCTGCAGATTATTTATCCCAGGTTGTATTGTAACTGTGTGTGTATTGTTTCTTTTTTATTTGTGTGTTCATCGCCATATTTTGTACAGCACTATAAAGCATAGAGAAATAAAACATAGTAACCTTAGGGAACGTTCAAATATTACGTAACGCTTTTTTTCCGAATTTTTGACCCCCCCCCTCCCCCATGTAACGCCAACGTAACGCTTTTTTCAATCCCCCCCTCCCCCATGTAACGCTTTTTCACTACGAATTCAGCACAAAAAACTACCATTTCGTACTCGAAAGCGTTACGTAACGTTTTGCTTGAACCCCCTCCCCCCCGATGTGACGCTAACGTAACGCTTTACATAAACCCCCCCCTCCCCCTCGAAGGCGTTACGTAATATTTGAACGTTCCCTTAACGGGTTTAACATACTTTATTACACACAAAAAACGTAACATAATTAAAATGAACCCAAACGTCTTCGACACGTATGTGTGTTCTCCAAAATGTAAGGCATCTGCAGCTAATAAGGCCCGGCCAGTAATAAGGCCCACACCCTGGATCTCCGTTGTTACAAATCTTTTAAACAAAATTGGAAGGTCTAATTGCTGCTATGGTGAATTGAGACTAACTGGTAAAGTTTTACAGCCTAAAGTTGAGAACTTTTTGAGTTGTGGAAAGTTGAAGTTTGGGGGGACTGAAATTGAGTGGTTTTATTAACTTTCACATATTTTAGACTGTTCTGCAGTTCACAAACCGCTTTGACTTTCGTTTTTTTTGCATTTTATGTGAAAGATATGTGCATGCTGATGCAGTAAAACCAATAAATTTGAACTTTTTTTCTAATTAAAGCAAGACTGACAATGATGATCAGACTAGGCTAATTTTGGTAATGAGGCCCATGGGCCCCTGGGGTAACGTTGTGCACCCCTGGTTAAGAAAGTGAGGGTTAAAGACTTGAGTGACCTAAACAATTCTTGTTACACCATTAATCCAATTTGTTGTTGCAATGGAAATATCATAATTTCAGAATCAAAATACTTTATCATCCCTACCATATCTAAAAACACCATGTCGCTTTTTAAAAAATGGAGCATTGGGCGGGGGAGGAAATAGTTGTCTCTGTGTACTTAATTATTAGTTATGTGCCTGTGTTGTCGATTAGAATTTGTTTTGTGGTGTTGTTATAGTGAAAATACACCTTTTCCATCACTTTTGGTGCTAATTCAAACCGGGCCTTATTCACAACACGTGCATCTAATAAGGCCCGCTTGAGATTTTTTTTATTTTTTAATATTTTATAACCCCTTTTACTTAGAAACTTGTTTCATAGATATGTTGTTTAGATAGACCCAAAGTATCCTCATTCTAAGTTTCGTTCAAAATTATGCAGTATTTAGAAAAATATTGAGGTTTGAAAATTAGCGGGCCTTATTAGCTGCAGGTGCCTTATAAATGATATAAAGTATTTGGAGTGCAGTAATGCTAAGGGGGTCTGAAGTTGGATTGACTTTGACTGCTGTGCCCACCTACTTTTAAAATGGTTCCTCCATCCCTGCCACAAAGTCGAGAAGTTTTGAAAGATCCAGATTTTGAGAAAGCGCTAAATGCACTCGAAATGCGTGCTTGGAAAGCACTTGAGTAGTTGTATGCAGACTTTTTGGGCAATAGAATGTTACCTTGGTTTAGGGAACGTTCAAATATTACGTAACGCCTTCGAGGGGGAGGGGGGTTTATGCAAAGCGTTACGTTAGCGTCACATCGGGGGGGAGGGGGTTCAAGCAAAACGTTACGTAACGCTTTCGAGTACGGAATGGTAGTTTTTTGTGCTGAATTCGTAGTGAAAAAGCGTTACATGGGGGAGGGGGGGGGATTGAAAAAAGCGTTACGTTGGCGTTACATGGGGGAGGGGGGGTCAAAAATTCGGAAAAAAAGCGTTACGTAATATTTGAACGTTCCCTTAAGGAGGGAGTTCAAAACTTGCTTAAAACTAGGCTTAAAACTTACGAAGATATGGACTGCCGCATGTCTTCAAAGATGCATTTTCTTCACTCACATCACCCCAAAACGATTGATCAATGATCATGCTACAATAATCGACTGACTGACGACGGTTTTGCCCAGTTACCTAGTAGGCTATAGTATACGCTGTTGTGCACCAACTAAGCCTGTTGAGCTTACTGTTTGTTGCTCGTATGAAGCTGTTTAAGATCGGAAAACACCGTGTTTCTGAATTGTATTTTTGAATGAAATGCAATACATTCTATCCCCAATCAATAGTGCCAATTTCAGTAAAATCCTCTGGCACTACTTTACATAAAATCATACACAACCGCAAAAGATTTAACCTTTATTGAACATATAACATGAAAAGCAAAACTAATCGTTGTGTGTCTTCAACAGTTTTTCCAAAACGAGACATTGATCACTTCTCAATCACAACGCACAAGCAATTCAACTGAGAAAAAAGTTCTGCAATCCTATAACGTCCATCAAAACTAAAAACTCGTGCTGGTGTGAATCGCTAATCATCCGCAAATGTATTACGGGATTGATCACGGTTCGGATGATCTACGATCTTTTTGCTGCTAATTATAGCTGTTCGTTGCTGCTGCCGCTTTACAATGGGATCTTTCAAGTTGGATGAAGATCTCGGTAAAGGCAACTGTGGTTTGCTCGCCACGAGGTGAGAAAATGTCGATTCTGTGGCACCCTCTCCCACTTTTGAGTGTCCACGAGAAGTGGAAAGAACATTGTGAGTAAGTGGAGAAGCGGTAAGTGGAGAAGGAATGCTTTTTTGGATCGCCATAAGAGCCTTTATGGTGGAAGTTGCCTGAAGCGGCGCTGCAGTGTTTGGCTTTTCGTGATATGAGTCCAAGGAAAGATTGGGGAGACTTTCTTTGCCATGTGGGGATTTGGCAGCAAGAGGTGTACTGTAGTATATTCCAGATGAGCTAAAGTCGGACATATGGGGATGCAGAACTTGCGAAGACTGACTTGGTGATGTGGGTTTCAGTACAAGCTGCAAAGAGGAAACAGTTAACTGCAAATGCAGTTCGTGCAATTTTATAAACCATTATTAAAGGTAGCTAAATTTAATATAAAAACCAATTAAAAATACATTTACCCTAAAATGGAAGTTATTTTTCGTAGTCGTGCAAAACATGTAAAGATGCTTTGTGGGGAGAATGCAAATAGGGTACAACGTAATATGTTTGAAAAGCATTAAAGCAACCTGTCTCATTTTTCCTTTAGTAATGACTTTGTGAATGCCTGTAGAGATTGGAGTAGTATCACTGGACACTGCACGGGAAATGGTACTGGAGTCGAAAAGCTGCAACGTGTCAAAAAAAATAAAGCATAACTTCAATGGGCAAGCGTATGTGACAAGACAACTGGGTACCAATAACATAACATGGCACGGATATCACAAAAATAATCTTCCAAGAAAACAACTTGATACAGACACGGCTCGAAACAGTTGGACTCTGTCTGCATTTAGCAGGCCAATGCCTTTTCAGGCATTTTTTTTTTAAATAAAAAAAGTAAAGTCTTGTAATTTTCGCGTAAAGTCTTGTAATGTGCTTGAGAGGTTGCTGATTTTTATTTCACAAAACCATTTGACGATTAGAAATTTACCTTACAACCAGAAGGCTGAATGATTGTAGCTGGCATCTTGACAGCAGGTCGACTGGACGACGTCAGCGTTTTACCGCGAGCGCTTGATTTTCCAGGTCCTTCTATTTCCAAGAATTTTGCCTGCAATTGCAAAAGACCATTTTACTGAATACTGAAAAGTTTGGGTGTTCATCAGGACAATTATCGTTTCTAGCACTAGTTGCTACGTTCATCTGATGAAATTGAAAGTAAAATTAACAACAAACAAGATGGTTTATTGCTTCACTGACGTTTCGCGCATCATGACAATGCGCATCCTCAGAGCAAATAACATACAAAATAAAATTTCACCAGGTTATATACTGCAGTGCGATTGAAGGCAAGAAAAAATAAAACACGCAATATTTTAAAAAATTGGCCAATGATGTGTGAGCGGTTACTTTCCACGTTAAATTACGTAAAAACTTCCAACAATAAACATAAAAATTCGAAACAGTGACGACCAACAGAAAAAAGTGCGATTGAAGGCAAGAGAAATAGAACACAATGTTTTAAAGATTGGCTAATGATGTGTGGTTACTTTTGACGTTAAATTACGTAAAAAACTTCCAACATATTTATTGTTCCGAAAATTTACCGGAGCAGTGGTGATGGACTTCTTTCCTTGCTGCCTGTGAACCACAATAATACTCGGCTTCGTCGCACCAGATACTGAAGTCAACGTCTTGGTAATTCGAGTGGTGCCAGCTATCCGGGTGACAATTGGCAAGCCTGTACAAAAATAAACAACCATATAAGTAAAACGTGAATTGAATTAAACTTAAAATTATATCAAGAATCTTCTGAACGGTAACTTTAGAACAATTTAACCTTTTTCGTCTTGTAATATCTCAATGAGGCAGACAACCTGGTATTGTTATCCTTACCAGTGTTAATAATAAGAGAATCAATGTTTAAAATGCAATGAGACACAGTACACTTGAATAACTTACAACGCCCTATCTCGCAAAAACGTGGGTGCAAGAATCGTCGATACTAAACATCAAAAATAATTTGGCTCTTGTTTCCACCTCTCCTTGTAGCACGAATGAACTGTGCTATGAATAAAAGTGTCGACAAAACACTTCATTGATATTTTGAAACGCAATACAACCTCTAATATCCATTTGCTACAACTCCGATGTCACAAGAACGAACAAGGATCCGTTATTAAAATGCTTACTTTTCGGGACGGAAAATGGCCTTGGAGTGACTTTTATGATGCTAGCGCTACTGATTTGCACAGGAGATGGTTTAACGTTTGAAACCACTTTGGTGGGGCCTGGCGTGCTTGGCATTACAGGAGAAGAAGCTAAAGCACAAAGTCCGGATGCAGCAGCACTAATGCTTTCAGGAAGATCGCCGACTGGATTCAAAACAAAATCTTTCGATGATGCACGGGAATTAGCAGTTCCAGAAGAGGAAGGCGCTGCAATCAAAACAGTTTTCTTTGTAATTCTACACTTAAACAAGATCAACAACCTCTTCCGAAAAATAAATTACTAAGTAACTAGTTAGCACAAATATTTTTTTAAGTTTTTACGTGATTTAGGTTGAAAAGCCTAAGGCACAGATGGTCGCACTCGCAAAGACCACTGATGATTGTGTGCGCATGCAATTCATCTTATGAAAACCTGTTTGAAATTTACCTTTGACTGATACATCCTGTTCAGGACGCGCAAGTTGTAATCCATTTCCATGTTTGTCTTTAAGTGACTTTGTGTATGACATGACGTTCGGCAGTGGCGTCATCAAGGGAGATATCGGTTCTAAAGGTTGAATAATTCTTTTCGTTTCCTTCGTGGTATCGTAAGTAGGTCGCAGTGGACCTAATGGAGGTGGAGTGTTGGACAAGCACGTACTTTGAGGATGTTTAGGTAGAGCATCTGAAAACGCTACGTATTTTTAAGCTGGACTGCATTATTTTCGATCACCCAGTTGCCATTTTTACGTCACTACCACGTAGCCAAAGTTGAGACGAAATAAACAAATCAGAGGTTAAACCGACGCACACATTGAAACACCCAAAATAGCATAAACATTGGATTATTATCGGTTACCACCACACAACACGCACCGTTCTCAAGAGTTTCTTACTGTAAGTTCCTAGTCTCATGAACACCAGCCTTCGCTTATATAATAGGACAACTGGAACTACGCCTACCCGAATAGGCAGTGAGACCGACGTCATTGAAGCGTTGCGACCCCATAGAAGTGAGTGACTTCACTTGCTGCATCGGCTGTTTGGGGCAGGTTGAGCGAACTATTTTTACTTTACCTGAGAAGTTGAAGTTAACATTATTCCATGTTTTGCAGGATTAAGTTGGCGTATTCTTGAGCATTAGTAAAGTATTGAAAGAACTTAGTAAAATTTATTATAAACTCAATGGGCATCTTATACACAAAGTTGCATTAACAACCAAGTTTGAAACATAACATTTAAGTAGACTTGAATGTTTTCTGTTTTCACAAATTATTTAAAATAGTAAATTTGCCTTTGTCATCTTTTAAGAACAGTGCATTCCAATAAAACAGAAAAGGTCTTATAGTGGCCAAGTGCAAAACGAAATCAACTCAATGTGTAGGAAAGATGACAGTCACTGTGTTATATCGGGGGATTTATTAAAATCGGCTTTGGTATGTTTTACCGATAGCTGAGAAGAGCCGAGACTTTTGTTCGGCAGTAGATTGTTGATTGCTAGACGAGGATAGTTCCGCTTGAGCAGCCACTTGCGACACAATCGTGCTTACCGGAGCGAGACCTGTAATAAATCCTGACGTAATCTTTTACACAACGTTTTTCATTGCGTTGTTTTGTGTAGATTGCTTCACGACTACTATCTCTAGTTTAAATCAACAACAAAGCGATTGAACTTCAAACGTGTTGAATAAAAGGACAGTATCAAATTTCTCACGTTAAGTAGCCTACTGTCTTTTTTAAGAAGATTCTAATACACATTTTGTGCATTTTAAAAATTAGTTGCTATTTCTAATAACATACCGGATTCGACGTTGCAGTGAAGCAAGTTCTGGGATGGGGAAAGCAGGGGTGCTTCAGGGTAAGAGAAAGGGTGATTTTTTGTTCCCATGTTGTCGCTACTCATCAACACGGGGTTTTTCTTCGTTGCGTTTGCGCCTGAAACAAGAAGATGGCGTTTGTTGTATCAGAACAAAGCTGAGGTTAAAAGCTAAAGAAACTTCAATTTCAACAATCAAGCAAAAAATAGTTCCACCTTCAGCATGGTATGATTTCAAACTATCAATAGCAGAGAAAAGCAGCCATTCACTCACTTGACATGTGAAGGGTTGGTCGAAACACTCTCTGTGGCAACAGCGCACTTTGCTGCTGGTCAGACGCTTGTGCAAATGCAGGAGAACCATTGTCAGGAAATGAATGTTGGTTTGATGAACTCAACGGAGGAAACGATTTCACTCGTGACGTCACGCCGGGCTTTCTAGAGCGGACTTGATTTTGATCCAACAAGCCACTGTGGTATTGAAATGATGAAGTTTCTTTCGCAGAGAGGATTCGCGCTTTCTTGTCGGACGGTGGGAAATTGTATCTAATCAAAACCTCAAAATTGGAATTCAATTAATCTAAAGCATGTCAGAGCCCAGTAAATCAAAGTTTCAGAGTGCACTTGCAATCTAACAAGAAAAAGCGATACCAGAAGTGAAAATGAAATCACACCAATTACGTTACCGTGTTGATCCCAGCATCGACTTGTTGAGTTTTCTGGATGTCAACGGAGGCGACGGACGTTGCAACCTGCGTTTGCTTCTCCCTTCGTTCGTCACGTTATGCTTGGTGGCCCAGGAAGTCTGAGACCGAGAGGGAAACGACCTACGAAGCATTTACATTACCAGTCAGCCAAGTTTGCCTTTTAAGTCGTTTCAGCATTACTACACGCTAATCCGATGTAAAAATGGCAACTGGCCGGACACCGAGACACAGTGCTGCACAATCAATGGCCACAATTAAAACATTTTAATTCATGCTCGGTTTTGGAATGCAACAACTTCTTGATGTGTTCGCACTCGTAGTCGCGGGACATTAACAGCAAACTTTCATCAAGCTAAACTTGCATCAAGCAAACCAAACCACCCAGCACTGCAGTGTATAACCTGCGGCCGTCCACAATTCATTTAAAATATAGGATTTGGTGGCCGCTCTAGCCTATGTTGAAGCAAAACAGGAGGAACCGAAAAGATAAGTCATAATTTGAATGGTGATGTCACATAAAGACGATTGTTACTCAGTAAACTAGCATGTCTTTACTCTTTCCTACTTACTCCATCCTGAAACAATTATCGTGAATTATTGCAGTAAAGCAAGAGAAATAGAAACGAAACAGACGTTACGCTTGATCGAGCTGATCAGCGAAACGGCAAGAAATAAAGCAAATAGATAGTAGAATATTATACCATACAAAACAAAAACTTTCACACATCTCTGGCGTTTCTGGTGGATTTTTTAACCTATGTTAATAATCTGAATAAAAGTCTGCAAGGAAAAGCAGCAACAGTTTGTCTTAGGTACAAAAAAGTACTGGGTTTTTGCAGTGATGTACGCGCATACAAAAAATATTGACGCCGTCAGCGTAAACGCAAGCGTTCGAAAAACCATACGCCGTATGCGTCAACGTAACTTGTAAAAAAAGTTGGCGGCGTCAGCGCATACACTAGCGTAAACTCATTTTGTTTGCTAGGTGCCCAACATTCACACGGTATAAACCACGCGAAACAAACAAGTCTTATTTTGAATTTCCACGAAGAAACACAAGCATCTGAAAGTGTTCATCTGACAGTTTGCTGCGTTTTGGTTTCAATATGTCTTTGCCCATTGAAAACATTCTTTCAACTGCAGCGCTGAAAGGTATTGGCGTGTTGTAGCAAAAAAAAGACATTAAAAAGTATGCGTTGAAAATGCTATGCTACGCGCTAAAAAACAGCGAAAATTTTACGGCGTAGCCTCAAGCGCAAACTATCCAAAAAAATGTGGCCGTAAGCGTTAGCGCAAACAAAAAGTCTACGGCGTAGAATTTGCGGCGTATGCGTACATCTCTGCGTTTTTGTGACAAATGTCGTCTCCCCAATAGTCATCACCAGCACTCCCAGCAGCGTATTTTTTTTTCAATTTTGAACAACTGACGGCTCTGATTGATAGCAATAAAATTTAAGCTGACACTATTCCTATTGAACTTTTTTTCCGAAGTTCTCGATGCAGTGTTGCAGCATTTCTCCAATCGCTTTCAAGATTCTAAAAATTTCAAAAACATTAGCACTCGTTGCTTTTCCACATTTGGTGGAATTCGAGAGTTGTCCATTTCATCTTCAAATGGAGCTGGTGGAGTTGAAAAATAACGAGCAGTTAGTGAAGCGGTTTAAAAACGAAAAAGATCTGCTTGACACATGGAAACATGCAGTTGAGTATCCCAAGCTAAGAGAGCTGGCAAGAAAAAACTCTTGTTCTTTTTGGAAGCACTTACGCGTGCGAAGCAGCGTTTTCAAAAGTCAAGCACCTTAAGAACCAGTACCGAACCAGATTGTTATTGTAATCTGGAGTCTTGCCCGACTCTGAAAGTTCATCTGCCAACATACAAGACCAAGGGAGTAGTTAGTTGAATAAATCCTTCTTCTGTACTAAAGTAAATATTGAAATAAGTAGAACTCACTGGGGGCTGTACTTAAAAGAAATAAATACATTGCAGCCGACGATAGCTAAAAGGTTGTAGACCCCTGCCCTAGCACTTCAATCAAACGATGGATTTAGTACTTAGTATACACAAGCATACTTTCTTTGTACAAAACATCTGCAAATATTTTAAGGCTAAACATGAGTATATGGTCTGACTGTATTTGTTCATGATTCATCAGAGTAACTAGGACTTACGTATTGGGACTTCCAGCAGCGTACAAATGCTCAGGGGGTACCGGTGTATGTGGGATAGACGGTTTCTCATACTTTTGATGGGTACTTTTCTTGGTTTGGCCAGGTGCGGATTGAAATACGTCTTGTGGTGATTCAAGCGACATCTTTGAAGCAACAGATTGGCGATCGGAGAAAGGAACAGTAATAGACGAGGGACTGTTTTTATTTGAAGATTTAAATCTCTTTGGTGAAAAAAGCTTTTCCTGTTGATGAAGGGTTTGCTCTCTGGAAGTTTGAATATCTCCAGGTTTGTAGACTTGCTTGATTGAAAATGAAGAACTTTGATCCTGACTTGACACACTTCTTCGCCGCTTCTTTGGTACAGAGCTAGTTGCATCTAAGTCAGGCGTTGTGGTTGAAGGAGATTTTTCTGTTTTGGGTTCTAATTGAACAATGGTACCACTCGGCAAGTAAACATAAGAATCTGATGCACCATCCGCTTTATTAACTTCACCATTACCTTCATCAATAGCTTTGTTTTCTTCGTTAGTATCTGGAAAAATAAAAATAATTATAAACTTTAGACTGGAGCATATCATGCAGTAATATGGACATGAGGGGTGTGAATTAAATATTAAGAACATTGAAAAAAAAAAAAAAAAAAACATGGGCTCACGGATGGAGATCATACCAATTAAGCTGGAGCCTGGGAGTCATATTGTATCAATTGTGATTAATTTGACGGGGCAAAATTTGTGTGACCTACCTATTAGCCTTCACCTGACTGGTGAAAACCCGAACACTGACCCATTACAAAGCAGTATGTACACAAAAACCATCTCATAAGTTAGTAATTGTGCGGTACCTTCCAATTACTGGTCAGTGCAATAACAATAAATAAACTTCACAGTTTTTATGCAAATTCTTAATATCCAAGATATGAGCTTATGGCATCACATAATATACCATGCAGCCACTAATCAAAAATAGCAATTAAGTGGATTCTACCTGACAATGATTCAATCAAATTATTCACTTCTTCAAAGACATGTTTGTACAACTTATTTTGAGGATTTTCCGGAGGATTAATTTCTAACGGTTCATCTCGTTTCTGTGGTTTTTCATCTGCAACAAAATAACAGCTTTTCATTCTTTGACAATGACATGAGCTATTCATTCGATAACAGTAAACTTACAACAAATTATGTGATGAAATTAATATGTCTCTGTGCAGTATTGCTCAATAAAAAGGGAGACCAATTTTTTGATTGTGGGAATCTCTATCTCCAGAAGTTTCTTTGCAAGCTAAATCCTGGTAATTTAACATTTTTGCAGAAGCTTTGAATCACTGATGCAGTACTGGTCATCAAGATTGACAGAGTGAAGTTGGTGCTTGTTAATTGTTAAAGTGTTGTTTTCTGCAACTTTTTCTATCTACTAGGTTCCGTTGAATGAAAAGCAGTCCTTAAAATGCCTTGCTCAAATGTATCAACAGATAAAATGCATCAGTTGCAAATAGTGGTTGATGCGGCATGCAGAGTCAAAAACATTCTGAAAACACGTACAAAAGAAAAATAGGTAATACTAAGCAAATGTGGAATTTTTTTAGACTTCTATCTAATTCCCACCCCAAGTGCCCACTATCGATGTTACAAAGTTTTCAATAGAAACAACATAAAATAAGTAATAGCTACATCCCTTATGTAGCAAGCATCATCATTTCATAACCCCTCCCTTATAAACGATTTATTAGTAGAACATTAATAAAATTTCATCAAATAGGTACAATGAGTATACAATGAGAGCTTACAATACCAGGAATAAATGTCTATTTAGTTTCAATGTGGCCGGCTGGCCGCCCTTCACTTGGATAACTCTCTCAACTCTTTATCAGAAGTTTTTAACCAAGGCATGTAGCTCATCCTGGAGTATTTTGGCCCATTCCCGCAGGAGTGATTGCTTCAGAGCATCAACACTCGGGTGAGCAACGGAATAGGCCTTTGCCTCCGATAACAACCACACACAAAAATCCATGAGATTCAAATCAGGCGATGAGGGAGGTCAAATCTCCTTGCTCCAGAATCTTAGAAGTTGACGTGAGCATCAGTCTTGAGTCTTTCTTGAGGTGTGGGAATGTGGGATGGTGCACCAACTGCACAATCTTGTTGGAATGTGAAGGGATGATCTTTGTAATTTTCTTCATCTATTCAAGGGCTGGTACCAAAATACTATTGATAGAGCGATCTACATTGATTTTAACCCCTTTATTCACAAAAATCAGAGGAGACTTCCAAGCTTTGAAGATGGCAGCCCACACCATGACAAAAGACGGTTTTTGACCAGGTTGTCGGTATTTTACCCAACCCCAAAAAAAACGGGTGGGTTTTTTCAAAAAACCCACTTAAAAAAAACCAAAAAAAACATAAAAAACCCAGAGCATCATATTTGTCCAATTTTTATGATGATTATGATGATGATTTATCAGAAAATTGAAAAAATGAACCAAAGTACTACAAGGTACCGTACTTAAAACAAACTTCAAATTAGGACTTAAGGATGTGATTGTGAAGGAAATTTCCAAGGATAAATTGAAAACACAGTGGATATTTCTGTACACAAAAATCACGTAATGCCACTTTGTATTACACTAAAACTCATTTATGCAAGAATGCCTCATAGTTAAACAGCCCTAGTGCATTATTTTATTGAGTTATGCCAGCATGTAGGACTGTGAGTGAGAGGCACTTCATTGGTAAAAAGTAGTATTTGAGGTGAAATAAGCATGAATCTACCTTTTTTGCATCTTTTTTAAATAAAACCCAAGTTTTTTTAAAAAAAACCATGCAGGTTGGGCTTTTTTAAAAAAACCCGGGTTTTTCTCAACCCTGTTTTTGACGGCGGTAAACTGTTCTCACAGAATCTTTAATATCTGCTGAAGTGTTTGCATTAATTCTATCATTCTTATTATCGAACTGAGCTTCAATTGTGAAAAGTTTTTCATCTGAAAAATGATCTTTTACCCTGCTATGCCTGCTTTCAGTTCTTTGAGAAAAATCTGTGCTCTTTTGTGTTTGGAGAGGTGTAAGGATTAAGGAACTGTCGTTTTCTCATCTAGCAAGAAGACAAGTTCTAAAGATCCTTTTCCACAATGGTTCTCATTGAAGTGTTGCTCACATTCATGTCTTTGGCCCTGGGTTTTTTTTTGGTCATTTACCGGTCATTGACCGATTTTTTAGCAAAATGTCCAAAAAAAATATAGTCAATTTGGTCAAAATGTCCGAAAAAATAGATAGTCAATTCGATCAAAAGGTCTGAATTGAGTAATTGACTATGTGCACATTTTGGTTTGTATCAGCCACTTGAAAGGAAATATTTTCATCAGAAAACATGACCGAAATAAATAAAAAATGACCGAATTTTTTCAAGTCAGTTCGGACAAATGACCGAAAAGTTTCAGCAAAAAAAAAACAGCTTTAGCTATTTGATGGATGGATCTGTTTGGGTTTCTCATCATCCTTTCTCGGTCTTCCACTCCTAGGATGATCTTCAGATGTACCACGAAAAACTTTTCTCTTCACTTGCATTTGCAACCGTTTTACATAAATAAGGCAAAGTCTCTCACACATTGACAAGAAATATTGCTGATGAAAGTTTGCAAAACATCTGAGTTTGACCTATAAAAACTCGAAGACTGACTCTACTGTAACGTCCGCTTTGTCTATTTGATTGCTACGTTACAGTGACGTATTTTGTTTGTCGTTGACCTTTGCTCTATTGAACTGCCTGGTCAGTTTCTTCTGTCTAGATTGCTTCCAACAACACGACACATGAATTTGAATTGGTTTTCACGTGTTCTTTTAATGTGCGTTTTTAGACAATCTTTTCAACACAGGTAACTTTGAGATTTCTTAAATTTGCGACCGTCTAGAGAAAAGCAATTTTGTAGAATGAAACAAAAACGATTGACAGTACAATTACGAATTCCCTTTCTCAAGGATTGGCAATTATTGAAAAACGAATAGGTCATAATGGTTGTATAATTCAATGAAAACTGACGTTGTATCGTCGACTAATAAGTTACTGATTTAGCGAAAACAGACCACAGGTGCCAAACGCAGATGCGAAAGAGGCCAAACATTATAAAAGAGAAACAAAAACAGGTGGCTTTTTTAGTACAGTGGTCGGCAAAAGAGCAAAAAGCCAAATATTAACAAACGAGTCACAAAATGAATGCAGAGGGCTTAAATAAGAAATTTGGCAGTAACATTCCCTCCCCTTTAAGGCCTCGTACATTTGTTCAAATACACAGCACAGGTATAAACAACATGAGAAAACAAAATCAGCACAGATTTACATTGGTTTTGCAGGAACGATCAAGCATAACTTTTGAATTGGTCTGACAATCAAGGACTGTTTGGTTTGAACGCTAACGCTACGGACAATGCCATTTTTGTCGGGAAACGTTTGAATTACGCGACCCATGAGCCAATTGTTTCGGGGTGTGTTATCTGCGATTAAAACTATGTCCCCCACAGTCAGATTAGGAGATTTTTTGGTCCACCTTTGTTTTTGCTGGAGCAAAGGTAAGTACTCTTTTACCCACCGTGTCCAAAAGACGTCGGCCATGTATTGGATTTGTCTCCAGCGTTTTCGAGAGTAAAACTCTTTTTTTGTTTGTGAATGAGCCTGGAGGAAGGTTTATTTGCTGTTTTAGAAAAAAGTAAATGGTTCGGTGTGAGAGCCTCCATGTCATTAGGATCGTCTGACGATTTTGTAAGTGGGCGACTGTTAATAATGTTTTCTACTTCACACATGAAGGTAGTCAGCGTTTCATCTGTTAAAGTTTGGCGTTTACATATAGCTGATAAGATTTTCCTAATGGATCTGATTTGTCTTTCCCACACACCTCCATGATGGGATGCACTTGGAGAGTTAAAGATCCACTTGATGCTTTTCTGTTTGTACCAAGAGGAATACTTACCCAAAAGATCTTCCAGAAAGTGGGATTCGCATGGGGTTGCAAAACACGTTTGCTTTGGTTGTTTAATTTCTGGGTCATTGTCCACGACTTCGAGAAATTCTGGTTGCTTAGGCCATTTCGATTGTGGTTTCCATAGAAATTCAGGGCCGTTTTTCCATTGATTGCATTGAAGAAAGTTTGGAATTGAGAGACCCCTTGAAGCATGATTATATTTAGCTGCTTCTGAAACATTTGCTGTTGAAGCCAAGCAATCGTCTACGTAGAAAGACTCTTTTACTGTATCTACAGTAGTTGCACTGAAAAGAGATGAGTTGTCCTCAGCTGTGCGTTTTAAAGCAAAGTTCGCACAACTTGGGGAGCAGACAGTGCCAAATATATACACGTTCATTCGGTATTCTTAGGGGCGCTTCTAGATTCCCATCTTTCCACCATAAGAATCGGAATTTATCACGGTCTTGTTGAGGCACCTTTACTTGATGAAACATAGACTGTATGTCTCCTTGAATAGCAATTGTTTCACGGCGGAAACGAAGAAGAACGCCGACCAGGTTATTTGTGATATCTGGGCCTTGTAATAGAGTATCGTTGAGACAGATACCTTTGTATTTGGCAGAGCAATCAAAACTACTCTGAGTTTCTCAGGTTTTTCTGGATGATATACACCATGATGTGGAATATACCAAGTTTTTCCATGTATTCCAGGGACATCGGTAACGTTTTCGGCGTATTGATTCATGATCATGTCATCGACAGACCTTTTATAGTCCATGTAAAAATTAGCGTCCCTTTCAAACTTTCGTTTCAAGCAATTAATTCTTTGGAGAGCTTGAGATTTGTTAAAGGGTAATTTTAGGTCCGGATTTCGAACGGGCAAGTCGATTTGGTAGTGCGAGTCTTCCAAAAGTTTGATACTAGAGTTAACAGATTTCATGAATTGAGCTTGTTGAACAGATAATTCGGGTTTACAGTTAACAATTGAGTCAACAGCGTCAAAGCACATGTCGCACATTAGAGTTTTGGTAAAGAAATTTTTAGTTTTACTTTGATCCTGTTTGCTGTTAGGACAATTCACTAGCCAGCCAACGGCCGTTTTGATGGCATAATAGCCACCTTTTGCTTGTATTACTTCTTGTGGTTGGAGAACGTACGGATTGTCATTGCCGACAAGGAGTCCTACCTCTGCGTCAACATCGGGAATCGAGATGTTTGCAAATTCTGGAAAGTGTTTAGTGTCTTCTAGGGTAGGAATATCTGTATTTGAAACAGGAATTTGAAAAGTGGAGTAAAGAGAGCTTAGAGAAATGTATTTGTTTTCGTCAAAATCTGACATTTCGACATTTGTAACCACCTTTACCTTGTTACGTTTGCCAGTGTTGTTTAGCGTGATAGTACAAATATTAGTTTCTTGACAGTCGGCAATTTGTAACTTTTCTATCAAATCATTTGTTATGAAAGAGGTTGTACTTCCACTGTCCAAAAACGCTTGTGTAGTGATGGTTTGATTACTACCTTGCAGGCGAACCTTTACTGGGATTATAGGAAGCAGACTGCGAGAATTTGCTCGTGTGTTGACAAGCCCATTGCGTATTGCATGTGTAGGTTGATTGATATTAATTTTTTGAGTTGTTGTGTCTTTAGGTGTGATATTTGTGGTGATTTGTGTTGCATCTGGGGGATGCAAGAGAGTAGTGTGGCGTTCAGTGCATCCTGGTTTTAGGCAAGGGTCCTTCCTTTTACATTGATATGCCCAGTGACCAGCATTTAAACAGCACTTGCAGAGTTTGTTGTCGATTACAAATTTAAGCCTTTGGTCAATATTCATCATTCGAAATTGTTTGCATTGATTGAGAAAATGTTTATCTCTGCACAGATGGCATGTCCTTTCATGGTTCGACGATTTTATTTGCGTTGCAAAGGTTACGCTGTTCCTACGTTTGGAGTTGGAATCATCGAATTGTTTTTTAGTAGATTTTAGAATATCGCATGCCAAGTTGGTCGTTTCTCTCGTTTTGCGCGAGACGTATCGTGAGAGATCTGAAAGGCTTATTTCTTGATTTCTTTCATGCAAAATTACGTCAACTTCGCGTAACCAGCCAGAATACCAGCCACTTGGCAAGCGTCTTATTATTTTTGTTATGGTATCCATGTTGTCCATTTTCTGCAAGTAATTCATGCCAGACAAAGTACATATGCAGGAAGTAAGTTCCGAAGAGAACTTGATTAGAGAATCCTTGTTAGAATTTTGAAGAGATGGGCCGTTTATGACGGAATCAACACATGCGCGAGCTATTTGAAATTTTTGACCGAAGGTTTGTTGTAGCAAAGCTCTTGCTTTTGTGTAACCTTCGTGGGGAAGCATGTATTGACACCCTTTTACCAAAGTGTGCGCAGAGCCTTTGGTGTATTGCAACAGATAAAAAAGTTTACGTTTAGGCTCTGTGAAATTACAATCAATTAACGTATCAAATGCGTCTATAAAACCACAGTATTCAGCAGAATTTCCATCAAAGATTGGGGGTTCTACAGACAACAGTGGGGACGGGTTGATAGTAATATTTGGAATTTGTTTCGAGTTTACTGATTGATTATTGTTTATTTGATTTAGTACAGGGGTCTGGGCATACGACGTACTCGGCTCATGTCTCACAAACGATTTATTTGTTACTGTTTGTGAAGGATTAATTTTGTTTGAAACGACAATAGATTCGTGAATGTTAGACCTGGCTTCTACGCCACTCAACGTTAATTGGGATAACATAGGATACACAGAATTATTGTTTACATTAGTTGCTAAATTCGATTGAAATTGTCCGTTTATATCAACATTGTCTTTAGACATTTTATAGCGCTCACCAGCATCTTCTTCCGATTCTTCCGAAAGTTGGGCAATTGTCTCTTGGAGCTCTGCCTTTAGTTTAGCTTCCTGGACTTGTTGCAGGAATTTTCTTTCTTGTTCTTCACGTAGCTGACTTTGTTTTAGAACCATTGTTTCAAATTCTGCCCTTGCTTTCGCTTGCTCTTGTTCCAACTCGCAGATCCTTTTTTGTGATTCCAATCGAGCTAATATTACCGCCTTCTTAATTTTAGCGCTCATTGTAGAGGAGCGGCTTTTGCTGGAAACTTTGCTGGTGCTGTCGCTTGGGTGCAGACTGCTATTTTCTGCTTGGTAGAGCATTTTTGATTGTGATCTTGTTGTCACCTTTGATGTTTGGGGTTCTGGATTTGTCGATTCTTCGGCATTTGATTTAACTGCCACGTCTGTCTCCTTTACAGAATTTGTTGCCATTTTCTTGACATTCAACTTCGCTCACTGTCAACAACGACGACTTTCTTGATTTGATTTGTCTAAAAACTGAATGTAACGTCCGCTTTGTCTATTTGATTGCTACGTTACAGTGACGTATTTTGTTTGTCGTTGACCTTTGCTCTATTGAACTGCCTGGTCAGTTTCTTCTGTCTAGATTGCTTCCAACAACACGACACATGAATTTGAATTGGTTTTCACGTGTTCTTTTAATGTGCGTTTTTAGACAATCTTTTCAACACAGGTAACTTTGAGATTTCTTAAATTTGCGACCGTCTAGAGAAAAGCAATTTTGTAGAATGAAACAAAAACGATTGACAGTACAATTACGAATTCCCTTTCTCAAGGATTGGCAATTATTGAAAAACGAATAGGTCATAATGGTTGTATAATTCAATGAAAACTGACGTTGTATCGTCGACTAATAAGTTACTGATTTAGCGAAAACAGACCACAGGTGCCAAACGCAGATGCGAAAGAGGCCAAACATTATAAAAGAGAAACAAAAACAGGTGGCTTTTTTAGTACAGTGGTCGGCAAAAGAGCAAAAAGCCAAATATTAACAAACGAGTCACAAAATGAATGCAGAGGGCTTAAATAAGAAATTTGGCAGTAACATCTACATCCACTTGGAAAGCAGTGCTTTTAAGTACAACTGCAATTATGTTTCAAGGCCTTGTTTGCATTGTTCTTACCTGAGTAAACACAAAAACACAATATCAATTAACTGATTTTTAAAGACACGAATTAATATTAACAGATTTTTTTATTTTGACTTCCTGGCATGAGAATATGGCCAACGAAAAGAAGCTCTGGTAGGCCATGTTTAGTAGGGTGGAATGAAAAAAACTTTTTTTTGAAATTCAAAAAAAGGGGGGTCTGGATCCCTGACAAATTGGCAAAAAACAACAACAAAACTGGTTTCGGGGAGTTGCACCCCCTATTGGCCGTGCTACCCCCCATTTTATGGGGGCTTACCCCCAAAATTGTCAAATCGGCTGTAACTTTGGAACTGCTGGTGCTAGGAACATGAGTTTGGTATCAAATGATGCAGAATCATAATGTTTCTATCTGCTCTAAGAAGACTTTTTGCCTTAATCTCACTAGAAAAAAAGTTATGACAAAAAACGCATATTTTACGATGTTTTAGACAAAAACGGTAGCACAAGCACAAGATGATGGGTAAATGCGCATGCATCTTTCAGCACTTCGTCATCTGAAAGAGCAGCTCTAAAGACCAGTGCAGTAGGTTATATGCTCGGAATGGCCCGTTTCGGTGAGTCCGATTCGGTTAGTCCGATTCGGTGAGTCCGATCCCTTAACGGGGGATTTTTTCAATTTTTTTTTTTAAATTATCGGGTACCATAGCCTAATTATCATTGCCGTTTTACGGTTAGGGGTTAGGAGTTAAGGTTAGAGGTTAGAAGTTAGGAACTCACCGAATCAGACTCACCGAATCGGACTCACCGAATAGTAGCAGACCCTTATATGCTTACTGCACTGCAACGATCTCCCTCTACGATATATATTTACAAACTTTGATAGGACAACAAACAGCCCTTCATCTTTTTCTGGAATCATGGGGAAAGAATTGGGAGGCAGCATTTCTGCATGGAAAGTTGTCCAAATCTAATCAACCCCAATTCCAAATTTTCTGTGTTGCCCAACAGTGTGATTGATAACCTTAGTTCTGACCAGTATTATGGCTACAGAATATGTTGGGCTGTTATGCTTGGGCATGTTGATGAAGACTTAAAGTTTTTGTCAGTCGGGGAATTATGTCATTTAAGGTGGCAAACACTTGTTTGTAGGCTACTTTGTAAATACACTTCTGCGATCAACCCTTTCAAAAGTTTCATGATCTTGTCCGAGTACTGCATCAAGGTTTTCTTCCCATCTTAGTCTAAAATAAAACACCACAATTCATTATCTAATGAGTCAAAAAACTTCTTCAACATGTCGCAAAGAAATCTATCCTTCCCAAACCAAGAAGTAAAAGAGATTTCTAAGAAGGTTTTGAAACGCAATGCATTTTTCAATCACCCTGAAAATGTCATTGTTGGTATGCTAGGTGATGAAGACTGCCAATTATGAAGAGCAGCAGTCCAACAAATCCATCCGTTACGTTCACAAGCTCAGAAAAAGCAAAGAAAGAATCATGTTGGCTCCTCACAACAAGCAGAAGATGAAAATCAAAAGCTGAGAAAGGAAATTTCACCAGCGGTGCCACCTGCAATACGCAGATTTCTTGTTCCACAGCTTAATACTAAAGCAAAATTATACCGCCAACTTGTGAAGCTTGGCACACTGCATAAGTCTGAGCCACTTATCATGAGATCGCTAACATATCAACAGCTTGACAATGTCATCGACTAACCTCTGCGGCTCGATTATCCTTGCCACATCCAAGTGGTGGAGCGTCATGTCAAGCTTTTGATTTGTTGTAGCTTTTGAAAAAAAGGTATTGGCTGATTTGTCAGAAGGTGCAATCTCGTCAACTTATGAAAGGATTCAACAGCAAGAAGGAATTCCCACTAGATTGACATGTTCACCTTTTTGGTTGTTCTCATGTAGTACTGGTGGCCTAGCACATGCAGCAGTATGAATCATATCAATCTGTGCGCTGGTATTTCCTTGACAATGATTTCATGGCAGATCACAGTCTACCCATCACCAATTACGTCTACCAATTACAGTATATGCTGTATAAGTGTATATATATGTCATGTTTTATGCACCTACACTTTGAACAGGTGTCCAGTTAGTAACCTCCATGTCGTGCAGTAAAGTTGTTACTTGCAACTGTGTGTAGAGCTGAGCGATATTACGATACGATATTTTTTCGGCAGCGATATTTATTCACAAAGCTCCGATTTTATCGTTTATAAATGTACTGAAATTATAGCAACATTTTCGCATGCGAAGTGACACAGACATCGCATGCGCAGACAACCCAGTGTGTGTGCATTTAATTATTTACGCATTGCGAGCAGTCTTTGTGATTACGCAATCCTGCTTATTGATTCCCACGTGTTGCGTTGTTGCGAAGGATGAAGTCCGGTAAATACAATAGGAAACTTGCAAGCTGACTGAATTTACGTAGCATAGCGTAGCGGTCGTAGCATAGTGTAGCGGCCGTAGCCTACGGTAGCTACAGCTAGGTAGTTGCTTTATTTTGTTTTGCTACTCACAGCTGCATCTCTATTTTGCATTAAAAACTATCAACAAGGATAGCTGCATCTGTACATGGTGGCGAGCTAATGCACTGACTTTTCCTACACTTGCAAAAGTTGCAAGAAAACGTTTGTGCATTCAAGCCACCAGTGTTAGTAGGAAAAGGGTGTTTTCACTTAGTGGCTCAATTGTTTCCAAGAAGTGATCGTGCCTAAAACCTTGCAATGTCAACATGCTGACATTTTTGTCCAAAGATCTTTAGTTCGCCACAGTTTTATTTTTGGTAATATCGTATCGAAATTATTTTACCAATATCGCCCAGCTCTAACTGTGTGTATACATGACGTGAGCACTATTTTGTATTACCAGTCACACTACTGTACCGTTAGACCATAGTTGCCCCTGCCAACATGCTCTCAGTTAACCCTTGTATTCTTTACGTCATGTGTACCATATATTATGCATACTATGCTGTATATTTATTGCAAATTCAATAAGCAAAAGTATCCAAGTCATCTGTAACCTGCATATGCAGTACAGCATGCGCATTTACCCATCATCTTGTGCTTGCGCTACCGTTTTTGTCTAAAACATCGTAAAATATACGTTTTTTGTCATAACTTTTTTTCTAGTGAGATTAAGGCAAAAAGTCTTCTTAGAGCAGATAGAAACATTATGATTTTGCATCATTTGATACCAAACTTATGTTCCTAGCACCAGCAGTTCCAAAGTTACAGTCGATTTGACAATTTTGGGGGTAAGCCCCCATAAAATGGGGGGTAGCACGGCCAATAGGGGGTGCAACTCCCCGAAACCAGTTTTGTTGTTGTTTTTTTGCCAATTTGTCAGGGATCTAGACCCCCCCTTTTTTGAATTTCAAAAAAAAGTTTTTTTCACTCCACCCTAAATTGTTTAGTCAACAGAAAAATAAAGGAGCTTAAAGGTCTGTATAAGTATATATGATTAGTGTGCATCGGTGCGAAGATGACTGAGTGATGAGGCCTATCTGTGCGGTGAAGCTTCTGCTGCAGGATGGACAATGGACATGGCAAGGAGATTTTCAAATACACAAATTTTTAACAGAATTTTTAATTCGGTTGTCGTGAAGAAGCTCTGGTAGGCCATGCTTGGTTACCGGAAAAATATAAGAGCTTAGAGGCTTGTAAATAGAAAACTTTGAAAAACCTGGCAGTGCTATTTCTTTATTTTCTTTTAACAATGAGCAAGCTATTTCGTCAGCAAGCTTTGTATATGCCGTTATTGGTGTTGGTCGATTTAGAACTCCAAATAAACGCTGGCCTTCAATATGCCAATCCAGCTCACAGGGATTTCCATGAATTTGATTTGCAATTGACGACAGCTTTTCATCATTTACAGCACGCCGAATCTGAAAAGTAAACTTTCCTAATTGAATTTTAAATTATAATAATTGTTTAAATGTTAAAGTAAAACTTTTCAAGAATAACACAGAGCACAAAATACACAAATTTCTTGCTATTGCAAACAAATAGTTTTCTGCTTGGTTTACTTACAACATGCTTAAGTATTGTATTTCAGGCTAGTATAACTAGAGGTTACAATGCATTTGAGTCAATCGTTAATCAAAGAAGATTTTCATCTACAATGAGGCGTAAAATAATTGAAAAATGTTTCTGTAATTATGAGCAATGTGTAATACAATGTAGATCAGAATAACCAGACTCATTTAACCGCACCTTTTAAACTCATGAGTAAATATTTTTAGTAATGCTTAGGCAACTTAATAAATTGCTTTCCAGAATGTTTATTGCTTACTTCAGCTTTGTGTCTTTCAACTGAAATACCAAAAATTGTTTGAAGCTGTTTCAAAACATTCTTTTTCTCAGCAGTGAGCCCACCCTCAGCCCGCAATGCTGTGACAGTTGCAGCATAAGCTTCAAGTTCATAATGCCTCAAAGCCAGTAACCCTTCATCTTCATCCACATTTACATGGGTATTGCATCTTTTTACAGACATGATGAGCACCAAATCTTACTATATAAACCAGGATAACCCATGCAATAATCCACCATATTTAAACAGGGATAGAATTAGTTCATGGCGACTTATATATGGTACACACTTCACAGGCCATGCTAACATGCAAGCTTCAGGTTTGACTGGAGGCCGACCTATTATGCTTGATTGTACATAGTCAAAATGGGTACCTCTAGATACCCTACATGTTTTTAACTAAAAATAGCAGGCCTCGAAACTGAAGGCGACCATCGCGGCCATGGCCGCGATTAACCTTCAAAAACCGACATTTTGTCCGTCGAGTCTCGCCCTTCCGTCGGCCGCATTTGTCCGCCATGAAGTTCCGAGAAAATTTTACGCAAGCGGCCTTGTGAATAAAGTACTTTGCCACTTATAATCACAAAGGATTAGAAAGCAGTCAAAGCACCCGATAAATCACAATACACACTGTCTATGCTTGAATTGTTAACATTATTGATTGACCAAGCAGCTGATGTCTGACATAAGCAGAATGCAAGTGACATCACAATACACTTTATTGATGCGATATATTCAGTCTTTGAAATTAGCGTCGGCAATAAAAATGCCGAGGCCACACGAGCGCTTGTAAGGTTAGGGTTAGACATTCCTCCCAGTCGTTATTGCACAGCCATAGATTTGTTCCTTAGTCAACACCCTGATGGATCTCCATGAAAAAGAAAGAGGCGTGTGGATTGGTATCAAAGCCCGAAAGCCGCAAAACGTGGACGCTTCATTGAGAACGGCAAAGACGGTGTAGATTTACAGCCAAGTGATGAGCCTCTTGATGTGTCTGATTCCAGTGATGACGCGACAACCTCATCCTCCGATACAGCATCTGATGATTCCGATTCTGACAGCTAGTTCTTTATCAAACAGACTTTGCGTTGTTCGCAGTATCCTAATTGTGCCGAAATTATGTTAGTGTATACGTAAATCGAGGCAATCTTCTCGCAGAGAGCTATTAATTTGTTGCCGGTACCTGGTTGAGCAATTGACGTTATTTTATGATAATTCAACGTTGCTAGATGTCGACATAGGCGCCGACTTTTCAAAAAACCTTGGGGGGCGAGAAAGGTGATGACGTCATAACCATAACGCTATTTGATTCAACTAAAATAGTCTTTGATTAAGCTAATTAGTGTCTTGTTTATATTGACACCTAGATCGCAAACCGAATTTATTAGAACCGCTGTTTGAAACGATTAGTTTTACGTATGCTGTACGCCTAGTCGTAACAATTTTAATACTGTATTGTGTTTCTCGGCAGTCGGGTGAAGCAAGAACTCAGCGATAGACACGTGTTTCGCCCATGAGGCTGGGCTGATCAGCACCGCACCACAATTTTGATATTGTTAGGTCATGATTGAAAGTTGAAACAGTTGGAAAACAAGCCGATTAATTTCCTTTTCGTGCGAGTAAATAACAACAATCAAGACAGTGAAGTTATCGAAATAAAACGCAAAAAAATCATGACTTTTTTTGCTTTTTATTTCGATAACTTCACTGTCTTGATCGTTGTTATTCACTCACAGGGATGCCCAAAGTAGAATTTCGAATCCTTGAGATTCGAATCCATCCAGATTCGAATCTAAAAACCGCTTTTTTATCGGGTAATTGGATTCGGAAATAATACGGAGAAAAGAAAAAAAAAAAAAAAAAAAAAATTTGAAAAAATACGCCTGCAAGTCTTGCAACAAAGCAGACTTCTCACTTTTGCACAATTTAGCTGCAAAATACGTGGCCATTCCAGCAACATCAGCTTCTTTGGAGCGATCGTTTTCAAGCGCTGGGTTGACTGTTGGAAAACTCAAAACAAGGTTGACAGGGCAGCATCTGGAGGAGATAAACGTTCTACATTGCAATTCATCACTGTTGTGAACGATTGAGAACTTGTTAAAATGATAGCTTTGCAAAGCTTCTTTTTCATGCCGTTATGTGTATTTTCTCAATAAAAAGAAAAGGTTAAAATTTACGCCAACGATTCTAGAATAGGATTCAAAATTCTAGATCCGAAAATAAATTCTAGAATAATTCTAGAATAGGCAATTATTCTACTTTGGGCATCCCTAAACACGAAAAGGAAATGTCGCTTTGCTAAATTGTCGGCTGCGTAGCCGAGTGGTGAGAACGTTGAGCGACGTCCGAAATGAC
This sequence comes from Aplidium turbinatum, assembly GCF_918807975.1. Classification (NCBI taxonomy): domain Eukaryota; kingdom Metazoa; phylum Chordata; class Ascidiacea; order Aplousobranchia; family Polyclinidae; genus Aplidium; species Aplidium turbinatum. The sequence continues at coordinate 41,504,304 of NC_137472.1, read as the reverse complement.
GTGGGTTCGACACCGTTCCAGAGCACGCTGCTGTGTCTCGGCAAAGACACTTAATGGCAAGCCAAAATAAGGGGAGCAGCTGACTCGAACAGTCATCGGACTATATGTCACTTTGCTGCTTCCTGTCGTCTGTTGTATCACAGTGTACTTTATGTAAACCGGTAATAATTTTATAGGAGGACTTTATTTATAATATTATGTTATCGCAATGGGTGCAAATAAAAACACGATTATTATTATTATCAAAGCGTTAACAACGGCGAAATGTTTTCTCTTCTGTTTTTTATCGAAAGTCTTTATAGTCTTTTATCGAATACCGTGTACTGTATACTCGAGTATAGGTCAAGATGTTCGCAAGTGATTTTCACCTCAAAAAGGCAGGTTCAACTTATACACGGGACAAGCTCGGCAGTTTTCAAAATAAACACATTTTTGCTGCGGCAAAATCATTACCGACATAGATTACGGAGTGTGTAATGGCGTCGGCCGAACTAAAAGTTTTGAATACGTTTATTTGCCGTGATTCAAACTTAATTTTCAAATTTAATGATTTCTTGTCCATTCTAAACTTTATGCACTTGTGGAGCAATATGCAAAGCTCACGAGACAAAACAGCGAAAAAAGCTATTTTATGAGATCAATTTTTTCACTTTTGCTTGTAAGATATAATCGTTCTAATTACGTAACATTCCATGATCGTTGAAGTCGATGTCAAATCATCGCGGCCGTATAAAACAATAATGTCAGGTTAGCTAGGTGATAATAGCGGTTAGAAAGGTTGTTTATGCAGGCAATATTTGCGACCAAGACCATTAAACACTTTTTCTTTTATCGGTTTTCGATTTAATTCTCACACATTGCGGATAAAACAATGCGTTCTCTTCAATCATAATCAGGAGTGGCCTAGTGGTTAGCGCGTTGGGCTCGCAGTCGAGAGCCTGCGTGTTCGACTCCAGCCACCCGCACTTGCTGTTGTTTCTCTGGGCAAGAAACTTTACGATAATTGCCTCTACCCAGTGATCGATTTCGAGTAATGGGTAGTACCAAATTTAAGTCATAAATAGAGTAGACAACCGGAAACAGACATTGCAGTCGGCTGCAGCGTGGGTCAGGTGTACGTCGGAAGGCGTACACCGATGCATAGCGCTCAAGTCCGCTTTCTTGCAATGCAGGATAAAGATAATAAAACAAACAAACAAAAATAAAACAAAAAAAAATCTCACAGCGGGAAGACCTCGTTGAAAATAGCGCGTCTAATTTAGCTGGTTTACTTAATATTACAGTGAATAGTTACGTTACTCTTCCAGCAGCGTAAGTTACTCTACCATCTACTTTGAAATTTCCATACCGTATGAGAAAGTCATGCGAGCAACAGCTGTTTTGCGGGCAAGAGCAACGTAGGCTATTTTTCGCTTTCGGCATACTTTAAGTCCGTTTAAATAATCTAAATCTCTTTCACGAAGTGTTTTATCTTTGAAACACCACTTGTCTTGTAATAACCATTTTTGTTGCCCCTCAACCATAAATTTACGGGGGGCGCCGCCCCCCGGAAGTCGGCGCGTATGGATGTCGAATTAATGTAAAACAAACGTAACTTTCTTATTGGGCATTGTTGTTACGCAATATAACCTGCCGGGAAAATTAAATCGATTTGTGCTGACTCGAACGTTGAATCAACCCAAAATTAACTTACTTTCTCCCCATGAGTTATTTAACGTGAATTACTGTAACAGCGTGCGACGTGCGTATCTTGTTGCTCGCTTTATCGCTACTTTTGGTATTATTACATCACAACAAATCAAACAGTGCGGTCGTGATAGACTACTCTAGTATATTTTTTGTTTCTGCCGAAGTAAAAATGCACTAATTTCAAAGACTGTATGTTGATGCGTGTCAAAGTTTCGATGGCCACCATGTGCTTGTGATTGGCCGCCGAACAGCTTGCTTCAGTCGGACACGTTTGGCCGCCGGAAAAAAAAAGCTGTTTTGAGGCCTGAATAGTATGGTACTTATTCTATTGAAGCAAATTGGAATTAGTGGAAATCAAAAGATTAAAAAAATACAACAAACAGTAACTGCTAAAAATTTTAACTGAGAAACAAAAGTAACACAGGTTTTCCAGGCAAAGGTTGCGGATCTGGCCACCTTTAAATATTATCGCTATTTTCAGAGATTGGCGGACATTTTAAGAAGTTGTGAGACTACAATCTTAACCTTGACCCCCAATTATATATACCGTAACCCTAATCGTAAATTAAAAAAGTAGTCCAAGTGGAACTGGCAATTGTTCACTGACAATAGGTATTTAGAGGTACCGGCCAAATTCACCAACATTATATTATAATAGAAATTCGAAGCGACTTATGTGTATTTTGGTCGGATGTATGGTAGGGTGCATCGTCTCCCCCTTTTTTTTGAAATTGGTTTCGTAACATTGAGAAGTGTGTTCCACTTCAGGAAAAATTCAGCCAAAAAAATTTTTTTTGGCTGAATTTTGGGTGAACCAGGGTCAGAGGTCAACCCCCAACAAAAATTTTTAGTTTGCAAATATCAGTGAGCAAAATGGAACATTATTCCAAACTGACAAAAATTTTAAAGAACATCAAGGAAAATGAGCCACCCTACTCTACAAGTATGCGAAACTACACCAGGAATAACCTATCAAGGCTTTGTCAGTCCAAAGATAAAGATTCAAAACCAACCAATGTGACTTAAAATCCATACCAATGTCATTTTGAACTTGTGTGCACATTGCACACTGAGTATAATTAAGGTATAACCGACTTCATGTCATTCATCGGCAACATGTAAAGAATAAAATTAGGTACGGTAAGTTTCTAAGTTGTTTTCTTGCTGCGCCTGCAAAAACTTTGAATCCAGTCCTCAAGATTGCCAGATGTTTTTAAGATTTCCAGCCCAATTGCTACTGAAAAGTAGACATAAATGCTGAAACCAGTCCAAAAGCAACCAAACAAAGACAAATTTCCCATTATATAGACACAGTTAAAAAAACGATAGCTCAATTGGTTAGCGCGTCACTTCTGGAACAAAGAAACTTCAAGATCAATAGCGGCGCTGGTTCGACTCTCGGGGTGTGCGCTTGAGCAACGCACGTTAAGGGCTGCTCTCCATTCAGCGGCATCTATTGGATGGAATAATTTCCCGGCAACAAGACTTCAACAACAATCAATCAACTTCACTCTGTCAATCTCGGTGACCGGGCCTGCGTCAGTAATCCATAAGCCTCTACAAGTAGCCTATGCGAAACTGCCAGGATTAAGCTCTGCAAGAAGCTTTCCCAGTCCGAGGATAAAGATTCAATCAATCAATCAAAATGGTAAAAATGAAACAAAACCAAACAAAAAAATTCGACTGGTAAGCTAAGTAAGGTTTTACCTTTCTTTGCTTAGTGGTAACGACTAGAACATCACACAACTAAGGCGAAAGTGAAAATTGAAAAAAGAAAACTAATAGTTAAAACATCGCACTCTCGAGCTTTTTGGCGCTAAGAGTAACTACTTTCAATTCTCTCATTTTCGCAAACCATCATTTTTCCCGATTAGTTTTCTTGGCCGTCTTTAAATGCAGCAAACCTCGCAAACGTAGCAAACCTAGCAAACGTAGCAAACCTCGCAAACCACAAAGTTGCCAGATGGTATTTTTTTTAATAGTATTTTTTTTTTAATTTTTTGGCGTTTTATTTATTGGATGCCTGTTTTTTAAAACCCTTTTGATCATGTTATTTGTGTAGTGTTGATGTTCTATTTTCATCAATAAAAAGATATCAAAATCTCTGATTCGTTGGTTATAGTTAGTTTTGATATAAATACGTTTAAAGCAATGCCTATGAGATCAACATTTGTGAGATATTAAAAGGTAATATTAACGCAATATTTGGTAGTCAGACATTCAGAAACCGAATGGATGGATAATTCGTTACTGGGCATTCACCACCTGTACATTTTCGGTGTTAGGAATAGGTTAAGAGTCCGGATAGGAAAGATGAGAGTGATAATTGGTAAATGATGTCCAGGACTCCAGGTGGTAGTGGTCACAACGGTAAACCCAGGGATATCTAGAGAAGGGGATATGAAGGCTCGCAGCGATTGCCTTATTCTCGTGACACTACCAGGGCGGTAGTTTGTAGTGCTTTAAACATGTGGTTCTTTTTAAAATCGTAGAAAGTTTTGTAGTGCAGCTGGTACAATGAGCTACAGAAGACGGTTAGTAAATGTTACATAGAGCATATTTAAAGAATGCTTGTTTACAAAGACAGTTAAAAAGTTACTAGTAAGCCGGTTTTTTTTAACAAAGTCTTTGCAGTAGGCTAGATGTAAAGCAACTATAGCCTATGGGTAGTTGAATTAACAAGTAACCATGAGCATGCAGTGAGCATCCAGGCCTGATGCTAATAGCGCAATGCAAGTTATTATAACAAGATTTATTAAACTACTATCGGTGCCAATTGTCATTTTACGATAAACACAGATTATTTACGATAAACAAAAGCCCTTCTATTGTCAGACGTAATAAAAGCCTTCGTATCCTCTTCTTTAAATATCCCTGGGTAAACCATAATCTCTTCGTGGGAAAATTGTAACATAAGATTCTCGGAACCGTTCGTCTGTATGTAGGCCTAACGACCGAAAGAAACATTCTTCTGAAAACGTCTATTTAAGAATTGTATTTCTGTAAAAATAGCCTCAAGGCCGTCGAAATCGGGACGCAACATTGCACGCCAGTAAAACTTGTCACTACAATACAAATTACTGAGATAAAGATGGAAATTTCGTCCAGCTGGCAAGCACTAAGCAAAACAGTTAAATATGCGACCAACTTTTCAAGCAACAATTTTAAAATGACGAGAATAGATTGCAATATTTCAAACGCACGTAAGCAGCTTCTGTGACGTAATAATGATAAGCATTATGAATTTATTCTAGCACCTGTTAAGTTTGGCTTACACCATATCTCGTAATTCAAGATTTAACGATGATGTAATGTTTCAACAGGTGTGACAAAGGTGATGCAATCTTTGCTTATTTCTAACAACAGTCCATGACGTAAGACGTCAGGTTCAGTAGGCTAGACAACGGTTCTATGTGACGTTTGATTTAAAAATTGTCCGTAACAGGTAGGTGTGTAACATGTACCATGTTTTTAGCTAACAAATTTATATTTTAACATTTGACCGAAATTTATCATTATTGCAAAATGCATTTCAATGCTGTAAATTCAAAACCTAACGTTCTCACAGAACATAAGTCAAGCTTCCTGTTAACAAACGCCACTCACACAGAATCTAGCTCAACACATCTGTATTTCTAATGCGACATAACTATGAAACCGGTATAGCGTTTCCCTTGATTCTTACGATAGCTATTATTGATGAAAAGGCTCTACCGGTATATTATGAAGTAAGCGGGGAATTGAAAAATGAACAGACTCAGAGAAACAGAACCGACTGAACGAATTCGAAAATAGACTAGCAACGCGAACGGACTGAACTTTAGAACGAGAAGGTTAAATTCACGACTGGGGAATGTCGCTCTTCTGACACCGGTCGCAATAAATTATATTGATTAGAGATATTTTTTCAATTCCCGAATAGCAAATTTGTAACACTGATTAATAAAAAATGTTTAATCCTATTTAATTCGTTTGCTTTTTTGTAGGAAGTCATACCCCTAGACTAGACAGCCAGAAGCCTAAATTATCCTTTTTAATTAGAGACTTAGAGTCTCTCAATATTCTTTAAATTATTTTTTTTATTTCCTTTTTATAAACAAATTACGACAGTAAGATAGACAAATCCCTACACTAAAGGGGCTTCAGACACGTAAAAACCCTACAGGTGTCTCAGAACCGACTAACTGACAAGCAGTGTTTTGGCTGGACAGTGAACAAAGGAAGTAAACCATATTATTGTAAAATATGTGCTGATTTTGTACAGCTTACTATTCCAATAAAACAACGTTGCTTCGACTGGCTTCGACATACCGATGCTACTGAAAAAAAATCGAGATTAAAATAGCTTTAACTGAGATTATAATAACTTTAAAGTTGTATTAGCACCTTTTTAACTTAAATAACGTCAAAAATAACTTCGTCTAGGAAGAAAATTTTGAAAGATTTTCGACAGAGAAAAATGGGATTTTTCAGGACAAAAAAGGAAACTGAAGAGGATTTATCAATTGTCAGAAGTGGAATTTGAGCTGGATTTCCGGAGTAACCGGAGACAAAGTCCGGCTGTTTTTAACCGGAGCAAAAATTTTTGTCCGAAAACCGGAGTGGAAGCGAAGTTTAGTGTTAAATAAAAATAATCTTTTTTGCAGAAACAGACAACAAATTTGTAATCTTTGTAATTTAAGTTACAAATTTTCCTGCTAACAAAGAAGCACTTTTTGCACTGCGTTAACGTTTTTTACGATTTTTCAGTCAAGGCCAAGTTGTTTTTATTGACGAAGTAAAAAAAATTACTATTACTGTACACTTAGCCTACTAAGTTACTCTGGTGTAACTGTGGGTAAAGGTTAGTTTTATTTTGTTAAGATTTTATTTAGTCCTTGGCTTGGTTATAGTTGGTGTAGCCTACTATTCAGTGTTCAGTAAATTCGTTTCTCTTGTATGTGAGTAGCCTATTTCGACTTGCAGCTCTTCCGTGAGATTTGTTTCCAGGGTATTTAGGCTATATATTTATAGGCTACTGAGTGATTAATTTCCTCATGCATCTAACTCTATGTTATGTTATAACTTATAAGTATTAGCGTTTGCAATCGCATTTCACAATTGCGTATAGCCTAACACTATAAATTTGATTACTTACGAATAACTGATGTAGGCTATGTGATTCTCCAACATATTGATAAGCACTGGCTAGTGCAGAGATACACTTCATCGCAAAAAAAAAACAAGATGCGGAGCAGATGCGAAATGAGTTTAGCTCAGATGCGGATGCGGAGCCTGAAAATCTAGCCTCCTATCATCTCGATTAGATCCTACTTAGCAAATGTCCCTAACTTAACATGCAAATGTTTATACCTTACTTGGCGCAGTTGTTATTTTTGTGAAGGTAGGCTACTTAATTCTATGATTTTATTTTCCAATACGTAATTTTTTCATTCAAAATTATGCTTTTCGTTTCATGGCAAGTGACAGGGAAGGTATAAGCATAAGTGTTGTAGCCTACGTAGAAGGCTATAAAAATCTGGATCGTGGTTCATGTTTTGCGTTTGGAGTCAGATTGGAGTTTGGAGTCAATATTTTCAAAATATTTGAAGCAGAAGTGGATTTGGAGTCGCGGACGTAAGAGTGGAGCAGGAGTCCATAAAACCTGACTTCGTACACCTCTGATTGTTAGTTAAGCTGAAGTGTTACCAAATGTCCCTGCCAAATGTCAAAATTCCCAGCCCAATAGCAAGCAAACACTATCCTAAAATACACTGGTCATTGCAAGTGCCAAGTTGAAACCAGCCCAAATCTACTGTATTTAAACTGAATAAGGGGCCATATAGCTAAATTCACGAAAAAACACTTTCGTCTGGCAACAAAAGCGATAATTGTAAAATTTTGAAGATAATCTGATCACAAGCCGGCAAAACGCCGGCTCGAGTTTTTGGAACAAGTGGCATTGTATCTCTGGTACTGGCACAAGTATCTCTGATACTAGCACAACAATCGTCTGCACTTTTTAGAGTTAGGCCTACTACAAAGCTATATTTTTTTACTCTCGGGATCGAAATGTGAAACTTTTGGTTTATGAAAGCTTCAGGGCTGGAAACACGTCAAACCGCAATAGTCCTTTGCAGAGTTGTGCTCAGCAATGACACACTGAAACCTTCATATCCAAAGAGATAAGTCGGTCTAAATCTAACACAAACATCTTTTCCTGTTAATGCTGCCAAGTTAGCATATCGATCACGCATAACTTGCATGCTTCAGTTTAGTTAGTTTTTATTTCTAACCATCACAATTCACAACGACCAACAATACGTCAAACATAGCAGATGTTTAGAAAAAGATAGAAGCTACAAAACACGAACGTCACAGCCTAATTACAACGTGCTTGCTGCCGAAACAGGATAGGCTAATCTGTAATAAGTTAGCCTATGGTAGCTCAATTGGTTAGCGCGTCACTTTTGGAACGAAGAAGCGTCAAAATCAAGCTCTGGTTCGACTCTCAGGGTGTGCGCTTGAGCAACGCACGTTAAGGACTGCTCTCCATTCATCGGCATATCTAATGGATGAAATAATCCCCTGGCAACAAGACTTCAACAATCGGAAACTTCACTTTGTCAATCGCGGTGACCGAGCCTGCGTCAGTGATTCAAAGCCTCTACAAGTATGCGAAACTGCCAGGATTAAGCTCTGCAAGAAGCTTTCCCAATTCGAGGATAAAGATTCAATCAATCAATGGTACGGTTGCAACAAAGTAGGCTTTCTTTTGGGTAAAGGTTTAACTGACATATTGTCATGTTTTGCTTGAAACTATAAGCCTATACATGATAGCTAAATGGAACATTCTGAATATTTTATGGAACCTCACAGATTCATAGAACCCACTTTGGAATCTGTTACGGCCAATCTCTATACAAATCAAACGTCATATAAAACCGTTCAGGTCTACTGAATCTTACGTCATGGAATTTTTCCTAAAAATGAGCCAAAATTGCACCATCGTTCGTAAGACTTGTGTCAAACCTGTTTAAACATGAAATATTGCATCATCACCTTTGAACACCTGTTTGAATTGCGTGACAATGTCTTTCACTATTACGTCACAGTAGGCTACTGCGTACGTGAGTTTGAGATATTGATATCTATTCTGGTCATTCATTTAAAATTGTTGCTTGAAGAGGTTGGTCGCATGTTTAACTGGTTTGCTTAGTGCTTGTCAGCTGGACGAAAATTTCCGTCTTTTATCCAAGTAATCTGTTCTGTAGTGACAAGTTTTAGTGGTGTACGGCATTGCATCTCATTTTCGACAGCCAGGTGGCTAATTTTACAGAAATACAATTTTGAATAGACGTTTCAAAGGAGTGTTTCTTTTTCGGTCATTACATACAGACGAACGGATTTGGGAATCTTATGTTACAATTTTCCCACGAAGAGATTATGGTTTACCGCTGTGACCAGAATCACTGCTGCATAAGAGGCAGGTAGGCTATTGTAAAAACTCAAAAATTATGCATCATTGGTGACTTCACTTTTTACATGGGCTACAACAGATAAAATTAATGGTCTGCAAAATGAATAGTGCTACGACATGGTGTCCGACGTTTTCTTCGTAAACAGTTCTTCGTAAAGCAATTCTTCGTAAGCAATTTTTCGTACAACAATTCTTCGTAAACTTAATTCTTTGTAAAACAATTCTTCCCAAAGCATTTATTCGTGCATGCAATGGCGATTTGATGTATACGAAGAAATGCTTTACGAAAAATTCTTTTACGGATTTCATTTCACCAACAACTGTTTACGAACAATAATATTGTTTTACGAAGAATTGCTTACGAAGAATTGCTTTACGAAGAATTGTTTACGAAGAATTCGCCTATAACCCTACGACATGTTTCAACCATCGGCAACAGTCATGGACAGGGCCGGATTAAGGGTACTGTAGGCCTAAGGCTGTTTACTAAAAAAGGGCCTATTTTTGCAAACCAAGCTACAAAAAGTAATAAAAATACATACATGAAAAATTGAAATTATTTACTGCAAAATAACATAAACATCACAGAAAAATGGCTAATAATGGTCAGAATTTTAAATGGGGGGGGGTTTTGACGGTCGGCGGGCGAAGCCCGTCGGCGTGTTTGCCTAAAACGACTACCAGCAGCGGGGGGGGGGGGGTTGGGCTCTCCCAGTGGCGTAGCTAGGGGGTAGACCGCCCCGGGCGGCACGTCTGGGGACGGCACTTTCAGACTACGATTTTTGATTATAATCTGATAAAAAAAACGCATTTCATTTTCATATGCTTTTTCTTGAAGGGGCGGCAAAATCTGGATCCGCCCCGGGCGGCACATTCCCTAGCTACGCCACTGGGCCCTCCCCCAGAAAAATTTGAAAAATTACTTTGAATTTGGTGCATTCTGAGAGCATTTTCAACAAAAATGTGGGTATGAATATTCGTGTAAAATGGTGCTGTCCGGTGGCATAGCAAAAGGATAAGATCGTGTTTTCTTCGGCATTTTTTGGAAATAAAGCTAAGTCTATGTTTTCAAATTGAGATATTTGAATGTTTGGTATTGGCAAAACTCGCTCTTTTAATGCAGTTTCATAAACTTTGTTTTAGAGACATAAAGAGACTGAAAGCATCAGTTTCAATATCGTAACGCCACACGCGTGCCAAGGGGGGGGGGGGGAGGGGGGGTTGAAACCCACTGATGATGGCGCATAGGCCTAATTGGTTTTGGACACAAACACAATTTTTTATTGTCAAATTTGAAGCAGATGGAAAAGATTTTGAAAAGAAAAAAATGGATAGTAGGTACCTATGGTAATGCTTCACCTAATGACACTCTAAATCAGGGGTTTTCAACCTTTTCCCCACCGCAACCACCTCAGGGTAATCAATGTAGTCTCACGCCCCCCCCCCATAAAAGTACCGTATTCAACAAAAGCATGTTTAATCCAAAATTTAACCAAATTTGATTCTGAATCATTCTGAAGCATAAATTTCATGCCCACATCCAGTTATGTTTAGTTTTGCTGTTCCAACGTAAACTTTCGAAACGAAAAACGTTTTTTGCGATATTATCAAGGCTTTTATTACGTTTCCTCCGATTGTTATTTCCATTTTCTATCAATCTTAGCTAGATGATAGGAGAGAAAGTAATGAGAATACTCTACGTTTTTCAGTGAGATGGTTGGCGCTGCATATTTTTCAAAGTTTGTCAATGCGTGCAAGTGCACCTGTTGCTGAAAGAATTTTCAAACAAAATAGCCGACACTAATTTTTTTCAATTCCATTGAAAACGATATTGAGAAATCTATATTTTGCATAGGATTCTACATACTTTTTCTTTTTACCATAGCATTGTTACTGGTTAATTTTAGTATGCACAAAACAACGTAGGCTACAAGAACTTTGCGAAAAATATCGAATGCTTTCTTGTAGTTAAAGCCTTTGCAACGTCTGAAAGCTTAAACGATATAATAACCTCAAAAAGAGGAATGGGCGATTGCGAAAAATAGCCCTGCTCTTGAGGCGCTCGAGAGCTATTTTCTCTGACGTAACGCGCGTCACTTCACTGACGTCAAGTCGAATTCTAAAACCTTCCTCTCCAATTCACAAATACCACGTGCTCTCGGAATGCAGTCTTGTGATCAATTTTTGCTTTATGTCTGAATCGCGTCCCTACTGGACTTCATCGACACGTAGATCTACTGTTGTGTTGCGTTATATGGTCGCGTGTAGAGTTTGCGATGCTTGTGGCTGCGCCTTTCCAATCAAAACTAGAGTTCTTTTTAAGAAACTAAAACTATGACCCCTGATATAGATGTTGTAATCAAGGATGTGGCTTGTAGAAAGTAGCTTGTAGGATGTAACCTGTAAAATGTAACTATGAAGCTAGGATTCCAGATGTAACATGTGAAATTCTATTTGAATAAGTTAATAATGTAGTACGCCAGTATGTTGAACTAAAGTTTCGGTAGTGGAGTTATTAGTCGTTCGGTGTTTTCATTTTTTGTGTGTTTGGATTCTGTTCGTTGGAAGTTAGAAGTCGAGTTAATACATAACGCAGCCTTGAAGAACTCTACTTGTGATCAAGCATTATTCTGTTAAGTTCAGTCGATAAACAAGGCAGTAAAGAAGACGACTTCGTGTCCCGGTCATTCCTCGCCAGCTATGCCCAGGAATGTCGCCGTCCTCATTGACGGCTGTATATGAGCGCGCGTGTTGACTACAGCGTCCGCTAGCCTACACTCTAAACTTAATTTCGGTAAAAGTGGCACCTACGTGGTTTTGAAAATGGGCTCTTCGACCATATGTAGCTTATTGTCTCAACTCAGTCATTCATTTTCAAGCAAAACTGTAGGCTACTGTACTGGTATTGGATCTGTATCACTATATCAGCCTTACAAAAATTGAGGGCCGAATTTTTCCAGGCCCAAAGGCTATAGCCTTATTAGCCTAATGGTTAATCCGGCCCTGGTCATAGATGACGCAGGGTCAAAGCCTGGTTAAAACCATAGTATTCAAAATACCATTAGGGAACGTTGACTGAACGCTTAACGAATTTGATGAACACGTAGGCCTACAGTAGGCAACAACATTATTTTCAAAAAAAAAATCTACGAAACGAAATGAATGGATCCGAAAACCATTTGCGTCGACTGCTATATAGTCTGTTGGCCTACATGTAAGCCTAATAGACGTAAAAATCACGCTTAATTTGAAAGATAATTTGTTGAAGTAATCAATCTAAATCTGTTTGAGTTCAACTTATTCACAAGTCACAACCGCATTTAAATAACTTAATACAAAGGAATTTATTTTCACACGAGTCAGTTCAATCATAAATAGCTAAAAATTGATTTCGATCAGCTAGCAGCTAGATCATCTTCAGTTAAGCTTATTCAAATATAATCTATTTGAGCTAAGCTTATTCAAATAGATTCTATTGAATAAGCCTGAAGATGATCTAGCTGTTTCCTGATCGAAATCGTTTTTTAACTGTTTATGATTGAACTGATTCGTGTAAAAATAAATTCGTTCGCATTGTTTAAATGTGTTTGTGACTTTGCTCATTGTCAGCTTCTTTTTTTCATTTGAAATGTGTAACTGTGATAGCCTACGGCCAGGGGCGCCGGAACGATTTTTGAGTGGGGGGGGGGCAAAATTACGAAGAAAGGGAACTTTTGTTTACTAAAAGGCCAATTTTTTTTCAAGTTTTCATATAGATTAGCATTGTCACTATAGACAATCAGCTCACTATGTATTGAGTAATGATAGCCTACAAGTGTCCGGTATACAAAGAAGGGCATCATGCTATGTTATAATGATGTAGCCCAACCTACCGTCAAGCCTGAAAGCAGCCTGCGGCCATGGCCGCTAAGTAGTGCTTGAATGACCCCCGGTGCGGATGCAACCTAATTCGTACCATGAACAATTCGTACCGTCAGTTCGTACCTTGAAAAGATCGAGAAAAAAAATTAAAAAAAGCCGAAGTCGCTGATCGCAGTTTCCGCAAACATTTAAAAATTTTCCGCAAACAAACAAAAACTCTTAGGATCATTACCATAAATTTTAAAATGTTTACGGAAACTCCGAACCCTAAACCCTAACCCTTTTAAAATGTTTTGCAGAAACTGCGATCAGCGACTTCGGCAAACTTTTAGGATCATTACCGGAAATTAAAAAATGTTTGTGGAAACTGCGGAAAAGCTGAAACTGCGATCAGCGACTTCGGCTTTGTTCTATTTTTTTCTCTCAATCTTTTCAGTTTGTTTGTTTGCGGAAACACCCTAACCCTATCCCTTTTAAAATGTTTGCGGAAACTGCGATCAGCGACTTCGGCAAACTCTTAGGATCATTACCGCAAATTTTAAAATGTTTGCGGAAAAACGGAAACTGCGATCAGCGATGTTCTATTTTTTTCTCTCGATCTTTTCAGTTTGTTTGTTCGCGGATACCGATACGATACCTAACCCTAACCTTTTTTAAATGTTTGCCGAAACTACGATCAGCGACTTCGGCATTTTTGAATTTTTTCTCTCGATCTTTTCAAGGTACGAACTGACGGTACGAATTGTTCATGGTACAAATTAGGTAGCACCCGCCGGTGCTACCTCCTCAATCGGCCAAGTTTGGCCGCCGGTCTCTTCTAGCCAATTATTTAATTTCGCAATAGAATGATCGTGAATTAACTGTCGAAAATATGTAGTATCAAAGAGTGACGCAAAATTAGGTCAGCGCGTCATAATCGCCACTGTTGTATTGTGCGGGAATCATTGTTATTGATAGAATATATCCGAATACTGAAAAGTTTGGGTGTTCATCAGAATAATATCCGTCTGCGATCACCAGCGCGGTAAGTTTTGTTTGTAACTCCCGACGTTTATTTTAACAAAGTCTTAATCCGAAGTGCTAATTTACATCGGCTGGCAATATTGTCGTTGTTATGTCGATTCGATGTTGTCGGACATTGAATCGTTGTTAAAAAGAAGAACTAGATTAGTTGACATCCAAGGAGAAAACATTTTTTGATCATATTTTGCAAAAATTATGCTTCTTTTAGTAATGTCCTTCACATCATTGAAATACTTATTTTATTACCTTGCCGTCATCGTCAACACAATGTGTTGACGATGTCGAACATACACAACACAGTGTGTTGACGATGTCGAACGTTGTTTTTCCTTGCTAAACAGAATTCTAGGGGAGTGGCGAACTTCTTTAAAATCAGCCACATTGGAGACACTCGTGCGAGTGTCGTTAGATGGTCCCGCAGTAGGCTACTGGATTACAATCCCGATAAAGCAGTTATTGCGTGGTGCAACGATTCTATTGCAGAACGTCGCCCAGGCCCAGACTTCAACAACGCTAAGTGATCATTTTAGCATTGTTGCAAGTTTAATTTTATTTACTTGTGCTATCGTTATTTTTATTTTATATTTGGCCTCTGTGGGACAGCGCAGCGGGTAAGGCGCTCGCTTTCCAATTATGCAATCCTGGTTCGACTCCCGGCTTATGTTGGTTGTTGACAAACACTGCTCACCTCTACCTAGGGTGTAATAAATTGGTTGGGCGTAGTTGCCGAAGTAAAGGCGGCCGAGAGAAAGGAGCTGGCCACCCTACTCTCGTTAGTGCCGATGGCTTAGTTTAATGAGAACCTTATCTTCTCATTCCCCGATGCTTGGATTCAAATATGAGACTTACCTTACCTTATTTTGGTCTCCAAGCACTCAGATTTGGCCACCGAGAAGGAGCTCTCGGTAAGCCACGATGGCTGCCCCCCCAAAAAAAAACGAGTTTTAAGGCCTGTACTGTGTTGCAAAATTTTGTGCCGTTTATAGGCTATTAAGTTATATTGAGGCAAAAATGAAAGATTAGGCCTATAATTAGGCTAAAAGCGAATAGCAGAAATTGTTATATTGCAAAATGTGCAGTAGATTACATGACTTTAAAAGAGCACCATTGTCCCCCCTTCCCCTCCATCTTCACAAAAATTGAGGGCAGGGGGGGAATCCGCCCCCGCTTCCGGCGCCCCTGCCTACGGCCCTGCACTAACTGGCGGGATAAGAAGACCCTGGTCGATGCGCTGTATCAAAAAGGCTGAGTTGCATAGGCTTATAGGCTACTGGCTTCTGATCTACAGTCTTCTTTGCTGTGATAACCTGTATTGAAAAGGTTGGTGTTTCTTCATTGATGCGAAGTCATTGTGAAAAAGAAATGGGCTAGATCAGTGGTTTTCAACCTGGAGATACAGCGAACCCATGGGGATCGCAAGACGTTTTTCGAAGGTCGCAAGATGCTTGAAAATTCGGCGTGTCTTTTTCAATTCCTTTTTGTGAAAAACAATAAAACTTGTGTTTTTTCAAAACCTTACGGCAGGGGTTCTTAACCAGGGGTGCACGCACCACTAAGGGGTGCGAGACCTGTGCCTAGGCGGTGCGTGGATACTGAATTATCAAGGTTTGTAATAATATGACGTAAGAAGCAAAGTTGTTTTACCAGGTTTCAACAAAAATTTCAAACTGTAGCCGACTATTACTTTTCAGCCAATCCTAGGGGGGGGGGGTGCGAGAACTGGTTGGTAATTTCAAGGTGGTGCCGACAAGACAAGGCAAAAGGTTAAAAGCCGCTGCACTTACGGGATTGAGTATTTGTAATCTGTAGGTCGCTGCAACAGAAGAAGTGTTTTGATCGGCCGGTGGACACTTTAGGCTAACATAGGACAATTTTCCCTATGAACTAGCTGACTGCAGTCCTTGTGACCTTTTTATCACCGAGCCAGAGAGTTAATTATTGCTTTAAACTTTGTTTGGTAATTACAAAAAAAAAGAGTAGGCTAATGGTCGGGGTCAGAATCGAACTTAAGTCATCGACCTGACTGCTTCCCTGACTCTCAAACCTCTACTTAGGCCACGCGGCCGACGACGAAACGTTCACTTAATTTACTTTTTATCAAAAGTGTTTCGAAAATAATGCTCAAATATCACGCGCATGAGTCACATAACTGCAATCAGCTGAGTTAAACCTTGCCTTTTGATTGGTTAATAAACCTCATCTGCTGCAGCGACATGCAGATAACAAATTCCGTACATTTCCGGATTAGGCCCAGTCCGCCTACGTCACATTCACATAGTTTGATCATGGATTAAGGAAACTCAATGATTTCCACGATGCACGATCCATGCTTTTGCTGTGTGTGTGCACTGTGCAATGAAGCGTGACGTGCGTGCAATGAGTAGTTACAACAGCTTGGCTACTCTCGCTATATCTAAATAAATAAAGCGAAATCTGATGTGTGTAGTGTGTGCACTGTGCAGTACCAAGTCAGTAATGAGCTTTGGTTTCACGCATGATATCAGGCTATTAGTGGGATTACAATGACACAAAAAAATCATCAAATTGTACTTATCACCGGTGCTTCTCATGGTATCGGAGCAACCATAGCAAAAGCGTTTGCTAAAAATAGTGCAGCATTAAGTTTAACGGGAAGAAACGAAGAAGCACTTGCTAAAGTGGCAAGTGATTGCAAATCCCTTGGAGCAACTCATGTGATTCAAATAATTGCAGATCTGAGTGATAAAGATGGAATAAACAAAATTATTCAGAAAACTATGCAAGCTTATTCTAAGCTAGATGTTGTGATAAACAATGCTGGGTTGTATCTGGAGGCTCCACTGGAATACACCAAGTGGGAGGATTTCAATTCCATGTGTAGCGTCAACATAAGGGCTCCCTTTTTTCTCACTAAAATGATTGTCCAGTATCTTGAAAAATCAAAAGGAAATATTGTAAATGTGTCAAGTATAGACAGTCAGGCCCATTATACAGATTCAGTAGCTTATGGAATGACAAAAGCGGTTGTTGATCATTTTACTAAAACCGCTGCATTGGAATTATCATGTAAAGGGATTCGAGTAAATGCTGTCAATCCTGGCATGGTTGAGACTAACATTCTTGCTAATTTAACACTTCAAGAGGATGTAAATGAATATTTTACTCGTCAAGAAAGTATGCACCCGCTTGAAAAAAGAAACATTAAAGCAGAGGAAGTAGCTGATGTTGTTTTGTTCCTTACCTCTGATTCTGCAAAGATGATTACTGGAGTTTGTGTGAATGTTGATGGTGGCAGAGTACTAACAGGACAATAACCTAACCTGCAACAATATTTGCAACGTAGGCTAGGCCATGCCTAATCTATATAGCGTAGCCTATAGGCCTAAACCTGATGCGATAGCTAATTGTTATCAGAGATGTACATGTACGTATACGCCGCAAATTCTACGCCACATACTTGCGGACAGGCGCGGATCTAGGAGTTTTTTTTGGGGGAGCCAGAAAATTTGAAAATGAATCAAAAAGTAATAAAAAGATAAAACAGATATGAACAATCAGTGGCGTAGCCAGGAATCTGGGGGATTGACGGCCGACGGGCGAAGCCCGACGGCGTGTTCGCCAATGCGACACCCAGCGGCGGGAGGTCTGGGGGGCCTCCCCCAGAAAATTTTGAAGAATTACTTTGAATTTGGTGCATTCTGAGAACATTTTCAACAAAAATATGGGTATAAATATTTCTGTAAAATGGTGCTGTCCGGTGGCATAGCAAAAAGATAAGATCATGTTTTCTTCGGCATTTTTTCGGTAATAAAGCTAAGTCTCTATGTTTTCTTGTTGCTAATTCCTGGCTGAGATGTTTGAACGTTTGGTATTGGCAAAACTCGCTCTTTTAAGGCAGTTTCGCTTAAAATTAGGCAAACTTTCTTTTAGAGACATAAAGACTGAATACATCATTCTCAATATCGTGACGTCACACGCGTGCCAAAGGGGGGGTTGTAAGTCGGCTGTGGGACTAATATCAGCTGTTTAGAAGCATATCAATCATTCAACAATTTCTCACAAAATTTCGGGGGGGGGGGGGGGGCCGGGCCCCGTGGGCCCCCCATAGATCTGCGCCTGCTTGCGGAGTAGACTTTTTGTTTGCGCTAACGCTTGCGGCCACATTTTTTGGATAGTTTGCGCTTGAGGCTACGCCGTAAAGTTTTTGCTGTTTTTTAGCGCATAGCGTCAACGCATACTTTTTAATGTCTTTTTTTCGCTACAACACGCCAATACCTTCCAGTTCTGCAGTTGAAAGAACGTTTGCAATGAGAAAAGACATATTGGAACCAAAACACAGCAAAATGTCAGATGAACTCTTTCAGATGCTTGTGTTGACGCTGACGCCGCCAACTTTATTTACAAGTTACGTTGACGCATACGGCGTATGATTTTTCGAACGTTTGCGTTTACGCTGACGGCGTCAATATTTTTTGTATGCGCGTACATCACTGATTGTTATTAATACGGCAAGGGAACGTTCAAATATTACGTAACGCCTTTTTTCCGAATTTTTGACCCCCCCTCCCCCATGTAACGCCAAAGTAACGCTTTTTTTCAATCTCCCCCCCTCTCCCATGTAACGCTTTTTCGCTACAAATTCAGCACAAAAAACTACCATTCCGTACTCGAAAGCGTTACGTAACGTTTTGCTTGAACCCCCTCCCTCCCGATGTGACGCTAACGTAACGCTTTGCATAAACCACCCCCTTCCCCTCGAACGCGTTACGTAATATTTGAACGTTCCCTAATACCACCAAAGAGTGCTTAATGCCAAGCGCAATCCTAAACTGATCTAAGTAAAGTATGCTAAATTGAATCACTATTATTATATGGCAGTAATAAATGCACACGGTAGGCTAGCTTATGAGTTAATGCGTGAGCTAAAGGTGCTTGGTTTGTATTTTGAACGCAAATATCAATTTTTTTAGGAAAGCACAATGAAAAGTATTGTGAATTTACTGACAAAGAGTAACAACAGAGGTGGTCATCCGCTGCTTTGAAAGTAGATCGCTACAGCTACAATATGCCAAAAATGTGGCGCTACCGCTATTTGCTACCAGTCGATGAAAAGTAACACTACTCAGACCTAAAAAAGCGCTACCGTTATTTCTACGGCCTACTTTTGTCTTGAACTGACACTGAAAAGCTCCTTTCAAGTAACCTATGGTAGGCTACCGGTACCTTGTGAAGTCAAAGTGACCTTAAAAACGAATGATATGATTGATATCCCTTCAGCATCACATTTGTTTACACTGCCATTTCAACGTGGTTACGACGGAAAACAAGTTCTAGGTGCAATTTAATTCCTATGCTTCAATGTTTCTATCAAAATCTCTAAAAATAATTTAATGTTTCCACTTTAAATTGCCAAGAAGCGAGTAACAGAAAACGACTGAAGCAAATATATTGTAGCTTAGCCGTAGCGCCTCTCCGTTACCGATATGTTGGAAAAAATGTAGCGGCGCTACTGCTATCACAACTAAAAAGTTCTGTGCTACAAAAGTAGCTTGCTACTGCCCATCTCTGTTGTCAACATCGTTGGAGTCGTCGCACGGTTTGTTAATAGCCTGTTAATGTTATTATACTTTCTCGCTAACTTAATTGGAGATTTTTTTAGTGGTGATGTGTGCGTTTTTTTTTCAAGTTACGTATGGGCAAGAGTAAAAACATAGCCTATAGATATAGGCTATAGAGCAGTGGTTCCCAACCGGGGTGCCATTTACAATACTCTGAGGTGACACAAACTATTTCTCATAGTCATATTCACTTTTTCATCTGTCTTCAAATGGTCAGCTAGAATAGTTGTTTTAAGAAAATTTTCATGAACGGTTGTTTTTATTACATCATTTAAGGGCAATTGTTTGTGATTCCATATGTAATGTTTCGTGGTCAAAAATACTTTGCCAGGCACCTTTATATTGTTGTGGCTTTGACTTTGTGATGCCACAGTCAATATCGTTACAATTTGTGCTAATGTGCCCATGGAAGAGTGACAAACAGGGATGTGGAAGCTGTTTTTTTTTTATCTTTTTTCTTTTCTCAAACATTTCAACATTTCCGGTTCCACGTAGATCATTTGAATTGAAGACTCTATTGGCGATGCACTTTTGTCCACCTCGGAACGTGATCCATATGAGTCTGCGAGCTGTCATGTGGTCTGTGAGCTATACTATTCTATCAACTATAGATGCCAATGAATGGAGAGCAGACCTTAAATGCGTTGCTGAAACGCACACCTTGAGAGCCGAACTAGCGCTGCTTTATCTTGAGTCGGGTGCTTAACTACAGACAGTGTTGGGCGCGATAACTCATTTTTCAGTTAAGCGATAACGATAATCGATAAACGAAAAATGCCTAAAGCGATAACGATAAACGATAAAATTATCGCCGATAATGTCCGATAACGATAATTTTTTCTGTTTATCTTGATTAGCGCTGCCCCATCCCATGCAGCACGAACTGTTTTCATCAACATGACGAAAAATCGTACATACCGGTAATATACTGTAAAGGGACAAAACTTTTTGTAAGTTATGCATGAATAGCATCTCAACAGGAGCAGTGGGTATCGAATCTTCAACCTTTTGATCCAGAATCAAACCACTGAGGTAACCACCGTGCTTGTAAGTATACCTGCAGATACCAGTTGAATGCTTTTATCGGCGATAATCAAATATTGCCTTTGGCGATAACGATAACTGAAAAAATAATTGAGCGATAACGATAGGCGATAAAAATTTATCGCCGATAATTATATCGCCGGTAAATTATCGCCGATAATGCCCATCACTGAGTCTACTGAACCACCGAGGCGAACTGCCAAAAGTGCCAGGTAGGCTAAGTGCCAACTTGAGATGTTTAAAATGAAAGTGTTTGTCAAAATAAAAATTATTTTCTACTTTAGCCTATTGTATTGGCCTGAAGTAGGTAGGCTATCACGAAACAACGCGAAATCAAAAGATGTCAGCTTACGTAGGCTACTTCGCATAATGTTAAATAAAGAAGATATGGGATACGGATAGGCCTAGCCTGCGGCTAAACAATTAAAACAAGAAAATTGAAATATTTTGGCCATACGATTCGCGATAATTCTATTCAAAGAGAACTAAGTTGTAAGAAGGAAAAATTAATGAAAAACGAAATAAGGTCATACCACCAAGAATTTGGACTACCGTATATGATAGACTGGCCAAGAGTTGATTGCAAAACTGCAATAGAAAAATAAAAATCTCACAAAAGAGAAACTTCCCGTTTGATCTGCTTCGATAGCTCAGTTGGTTAGCGCGTGACTTCGTAAAGGAAGAAGCTTTAAGATCAAGCGGCGCTGGTTCGACTCTCGGGTGTGCGCTTGATTAACGCATTCTAAAGACTGCTCTCCATCCAGCGGCACCTAATAGATGGAATAATTCTCGGGCAACAACACTTCAACAATCGGAAAATTCACTCTGTCAATTTCGGTAACCAGCCTTGCGTTAAAAGCCTCTGCAAGTAGGCTATGCAAAACTACCAGGAATAACTTATCAAGGCTTTTTCAGTCTGAGGATAAAGATTCAAAACCAAACCAATTAAACTATTGCTTCCAACTACTGACGAGAGGAAGAAACTAAATGATGATGGAAATATGTAGCTTATGCATTGATTGAATCTTTAGGCCTATCCTCGGATTTGCAAAGCTTCCTGGAGAGCTTAATCCTGGCAGTTTTGCATACTTGTAGACGTAGATACTTGTTGAAGTCTTATTGCCATGGAATTATTTCATCCATTAGATTCCGCTGAGTAGAGAGCAGTCCTTAGATATGCGTTGCTCAAGCGCACACCCCGAGACTCGAACCAGCGCGCCGCTTGATCTTGAAGCTTCTTCGTTCCAGAAGTCACGCGCTAACCAACTGAGCTACCGGGGCTCTCCTTTATGCGCCACTGCTTTGTTTAAAGTCCCCCTGACAAGTTGGACCCAAGTATAATAACTTTTCTAAGCATTTTCTAGAGCAGAATTATGCTTAGCGAACTTTTTAATCTTAACCTCGAAGCTCCACTGGTTAGGGTGAAATTTATATAAAACAACTGCTCCGCAGCGCTACCACAGGCGAAACACCATATTTCACTGCTCTGGGACGACTTTGGTGGTGTTACGTCATCCTGAGTGGGCGTCGTTAGCGACGGATGAAACAAATGCTTTCTAGATGTAATTGATGGATCACAGGTTGGTCGGAGTTGGTACAAGCGGTTGCTTTTTTCGAAGATTTATTGTTTTTTGCAGTTTAATAAAACTGTACTGGATACGTTCCTTCAAAACCTAAAATATGCTTGAAGTGAAAAATGAAGAAATCGTACAAATCATCATTCATATTTAATTCATCATCATTCATCACTATTCATAAATAAATAAAAGTTCTCTCTCTCTCTCATAATGTGCCTTCAGTTGGCCATTGAAATCCGGTGTAACGGCCATTTGGACTTGAAAATTGTTTCGGATTCGCCAAACAATGCAGGACGGCAGCACAATCCGATTGTTGCTTCCGAGAGCACCACCTTGTACAGTAGTATCCACTCCAATACATGCCTGTTAGCGACTAATTACCGATACTGCCTGCAAGGAAATAAAATCACTTCGTTTAGTGTGCATTCTTTAGCGTTTAGGGTATTTTTAGCCTAATGTAGCATCCTTACTCTTTTGATAGGTCTCCGTTTTCTCCTTTCGGTTTATTGCTTTTTCTCCAGTTCTTCCTGCTCCTCATAAAAAAAGTCCTCAGAACTACAGGATGTAAGTGTGCCTCAAAATCGGTCAAATTGGTAACACAGCTAGATGCGTCTTTCTTCAAAAGTTCTTTCGTCTGTGGCACTTCATGACAACATACACATTCATTGGGCTGGAACATGGACTCGCACTTGTGGCAATTAAACGCACCACCTACAGTTCCCAGCACGCCACTCATTGCTGAGAAGATCCAAATCGGGTTGGTGGTGTTAACAAAATCATCTTCATTGAAGTGAAGAGAACATATACGACTAGTTGTGTATGGTCCATCCCACTTTCGAACACTTGAAGAAAACTTTGACTATTTTCTTCTCAGCACCTTGTTTTGTTTGAAAGCATGAAAAGATAGCACATGTCTGTCTTTGTCACTGACTCTGTCACATAAACAGCAATTTCCAGGCATTACCTCAACCATAAATTAACGGTACTGTCTGTGAGATACTACTGTTACACTGCAAATGGCTATAGCCAGATTAGGACAAATAAAAAATTATCCAAATTGTAGCCTAGCCCTACAAGAGTTTAGAAAAACTGCAATTTCAATTGAATTGAGATGCTGTTTGATAAAAATAAACTCAATCTATTTTATCTAAACCTGATAGTAATAATAAGTTGACTTTTTCATGTCGGTAATTCTCATTTTGCACATGCTTTAGAGTCCAACGGTGGGCAAACTGCGGCTCGCGAGCCGCATGCGGCTCGTCAATATAAATTTTGTGGCTCTTGTATTGAATCATAATATTACAAAAAATTAAGATTAGCCTATACTTAATAAATATGTCATCTCGCTCTGTCAAACAGGCAAAATCGGTTGGTAAAAACTAAAATTTATGACCTACACTTTCTTCAAAATCTAATTTGCGCCCAATAGCCTACAATACAAAGATCAAAAAGGAATCTCTCTTTTACTATGGCCATTGCTAAACAATGGAATTAATTTAATTAAGACGTTGCAAAAGCAACATTGTGCCTCTCCTGGCACATTTTGCGTTCAGTCAGCAACAATTGGAAGTTTCATAAAGTCGCTAAGCAGCGATTAGTTGAAGCGTAGAAGTAATACCAGAATTTATTTATTCATTTTTATAAGAATTTATAACTTTGTAAAATCTAAACATAGTGCAAACTTGACAAATGAAGGCTTGAAAGAGTTAATTTGCACAGCTTGGAAGAGTTAATTTGCACAACAACTTATCGTCCAAATTTTCATGGATTAGCTAGTCAAGTAGCCTACAAAACTGATATGGATAAACAATCATTGTGTTTTTATTGCTGTTTTGTCATTTTATGTCAACTGATTTTGCGGCTCGCCGGTGTTAATGGTTTATCCTCAAGCGGCTCTTTCTTTGAACAACTTTGCCCACCCCTGCTTTAGACCAATAGAGCCCCACACATTGACGTTTTGGAGCAGTCGTACCATAGATATCTTACATATAGATATGCAACTCAGTGGTGCATAACGATGTTTGAAGGTTAACAGCGTAGCTATGGCTGTATGCATTGACTTCAAACTCGGCACAGCAAAACAACTTTATTTTTAATATAATTTTTTGGTTTTTGTTTAAATAAAACTTTCTTCGTTTTCAAGTTGACGTATGGATTGCTTGTGATGACGTCACATTCTCGTTCCGCATGGACTGCTTTATGGAGATTCTGGCGATTGAAAACAAATCAGTCACAGAGGGTACCTCTAAATACCCATTGTCAGGCATTGTAGGCATTGTCGGGCATTGTCAGGCATTGTCGGCTTTTTGGAGGATTGTGGAGCATTTTCAGGGGTTGTCGAACATTTTCAGGGGTTTCAGGTATTGTAATGTTCCGGCGGGTCGATTGCCCTCTTGATTAGAATTTAAATTGTGATGAATTTTGTAACTTGGTTGGTTGAATTAAGCAACGTTGAATTTGCGTTCTTTCACTGTTATACGTTACGTGGCCCGCCTTCTGACCAAGACGTTTAATTTCTGATTGTCGCATTTGCCGCGTGCCGGGAGCCGTGGTGTCTGGAGAGTATTTGCCATTGTGTGTTGAGTTTCATTTCATTATCGAAAAAAGCAAGCTAGAGAAATGAATGTGTACCACGGATTTAAGTTGTCGTGTTAAAGCCATTGTAAGTTTATACAAAATCAGGTTTTTATCCCAACTCGCTCTCAATAAATCAAAAAACAACAAGAAACAATTGCAAGTATGATTCAGGCAGACCGAGGAGGGATTGTAGGTAGGCAGTGAGCACCTACTCATGTAACCAAAAATAAAAACCTGATAATTGGACAACTGAAGTAAAGAACTATAAAGTATCTAAATAACGAAATAAAAGAATTAAAAGAACTAACAAAATTGACAGAATTGAAAGAACAAGAACTAAAGGACTAACTTAAAGACTAACAACTTTAAATTTCAACCAAGGAAGACTTCTGAAGGGGTGGTCAGCACATCCCTGCAACGAAAGGACTTTAATATAACCGTACTTTAATTGTGTTGTAAACTGGAACTCTACTGTACCGGAGCCTAATTGTGTATAATAACTTGTGTAAAATACTGTATTGTTTGTCAAAAGGCTTGCTCCACCGTAACTCAGAGAGCGGTAAGTTACTAATTAATGTTGGTTACGCTGTCCATTACGTTACGTGTGTCGATATTACTGTGTGTAGGCTGTAGTATACAGTAGTGTAATTTCTTAAATTGATAAATGGAAGGTGACGGTGGCCATCCGGTGTCTCGTACGCTTCCCGTTGGCAGTGGGACAGGGGGCGCTGCGTCTGGGGGTGGTGCGGCGGAACACCCGGGCGTTGGGCAGGTGTATCCTCAGGGGGTTCATGGCAGCCTTACCCATGCTGATTCCAGTGCAGAAGCTGTGCTCAGGGACGTCAGACACAAAAAAAGAGAGGTGCTGCAGGGGGTTGGAGAATTAAGGAGAGGTCTCCCCATGGTACATGATGAAGCGTTGCTAGAGCGGGTCTTGGTTGATATGGCGGAGTTAGAGGGCAACTTTGGAGAACTGTTAGAACTTGCGAATAAACTAAAGGATAGCACTATGATATCTGAAGCTACAGAACAGGTCAGGTTAGAGATTAAGGAATTGAGACGTACTATAAAACAGAAGCAAATCTCCAAGGTAGATACAAAATTAGGTACAATAAAAGGAAAATCAACCACCAGTGCCTCGAGTAGTCGCTCGCGCCGTTCAAAAGAAGAAGAGATTGAAATCCGGCTCGAAATGGAGAAGTTGCGGTGGGAAAAACAGATGCGGGTGAACAAAGCCAAAGCAGAGGAAGCCAGAGCCAAAGCCAAAGCAGAGGAAGCCAAAGCCAAAGCAGAGGAAGCCAGAGCCAAAGCCGAAGCAGAGGAAGCCGAAGCCAGAGCCGAAATTGAAATGCAGATCAAGGCAGCCGAACTGAGAGCAAGGCAAAGTAAGCTTGACTTGTTTTCACAATGTGGATCGGACCAAGGGTCGGAGCGCGGGCAACGACGGCCTACGGCCAGTAGTCTCGGAGTCACCGACTACATCCCTACAGCGATAGAAAAGGTCCAGAGGTGGGACGCTGACATTATCAATCCGCCTGGGAGATCCCATGACATTCATGGGGCCGCTAGCATAGATGCCCAACCTAAACAGAGCCAGGCTAAACAGGAGAATTTAATGGAACCGCCACATAGAGAAACTTCCCTAAGAAAGCTCTTTCCAGGAAACGCCCTCACAAACAAGTATAGAACGTGGACTAAAGATAATTTTTTGGCAAAACCGCCCGGGGGGACCCATGGGGCCGCTGAAAGAGAACCTCATTATGATTATCAACGTGATTTTTATAGAGAGAAGGTTGTGAAACCGTCACAAACATGCCCCTTAACTGTAAGGAAAGATCTTAAAGGTGAGAGATGTAATTCACCACTAGTTAAAGATGATGGCCGTGAAACTAGACATGTTATGACATCCCCGCCAGGGCTTAATGCAAACAGAGGTGCTGAGGATCAACAAAACTGGTTCTATAAATATCATAATTGTCGCACTTTCTATGACAGGGCCGCATTGATCAACTATGACGGCAACAACATGCCATTTATATTTTTTAAAAACCGTATTGAATCACTAATGGAGAGTTGCCCATTTGAGGGAAATCGGCTGACTTTGCTACAGGCAGCCTGCGTACGTAGCGCCGCGCAAACCATCTCAAACTTAGCATCGGATACTTCTGGTTGGAGCGAAAAGGAAAGGATCGATATGTCGCTGGATCGCTTGTCCCAGCGCTTTGGTGTTAGAGGCGGATTTCTCGCGGAGCCGGAGATTCGGCGGATACGGCATGGCAATAAATTATCTGGGATGTCATCATCCTCAATAAAGGAATTCAAAGACGAGCTGGCTCAGTGTACCCTCTTCGCTAGAGCGTATAACCAGCGTCATCAGCTAGAAGGACGTTTTGTACTAGACTTAGCAGGTCGATTACCTGGATATGCGAAGAAAGACTTTTTGTACTATCTGAAAGAGCAATATGGTAGCACCGAGGAACCAAGCTTCCAAAGCCTAATGGATTTCGTAAATTGCGAAGAGACGTGTCGCTCTACGGACTTCGCCATACGCTTAATGGAGGAAGTCGTTGCTAGAAAAGATACAAAACGGTCGGCAAGTGATAATCACATTATGCGTATTCGTCAAACCTCAGCACAGCCTGTCAGAAATGTCACCCAAGGTAGCAGTCGCGGGTCTGGCATTTGTTCTGGGAGCCGAGAAGAAACGTTTGGTAGCCGCTCTTTTGAGGGTACGAGGAAGGACATACTTTGTATCTATTGTGAGAGTAGGAATAAGCAAGAGCGTCACAGACTACCCAATTGTCCTGAGTTCCTAAACTTGACGCCGTCGCGACGCCGAGATGTCATCGCCACGACTGGTCGTTGTCTAAACTGCCTACGTCTAGGACACGAAGCAAAAAAGCGAGTGGTATATGACGGCAAATCTGAGTTTAAGGGTAGGTGTGTTAATGATGTGATTTTGTCGGGCCCAGACATATTAAACCCTTTAACACAAGTTCTGGCTCGCTTTAGATTGGGAAAGTTTGGCCTAATGGCAGACCTAACCAAGTGCTTCTTCCAGATTCAATTACCAATGGAACAACGCGACTTGTTCCGTTTGCTGTGGTTTGAGAATAATGATATCGAAAAGGGCAAAGTAATTCCGTTTAGATTTTGTGTACACCCTTGGGGAATTAAAAGCAGTCCATACGTCGCCTGCTTAGCCATTCAAAAGATGATTGAACAAAACCCCACTGGAGCCAGC
This sequence comes from Aplidium turbinatum, assembly GCF_918807975.1. NCBI lineage: Eukaryota > Metazoa > Chordata > Ascidiacea > Aplousobranchia > Polyclinidae > Aplidium > Aplidium turbinatum. The sequence goes on along the minus strand of NC_137472.1, from coordinate 41,476,233 downwards.
GACCTGACCCTGCGTGCCATTCGAAAAAATATGTATATGGACGATCTGATATTCTCTGGAAATAGCCTTGATGAGGTCAGTGAGATTGCTAAACAAGCCATTGACTTGTTCGATAGCCGAGGCTTTAGTTTGGTGAAATGGAGTGCCAACAAAGGGGCGTTGGATGTTTTGTCGGACTTTAAAAAAGAGATGCTGGCTTCCTCCTTTCGCGATGTCGACCTCGAAAAAGACGACACAGACTTACCAGTAGCAAAAACTCTAGGTTGTGTGTGGCAAACCGAGTCAGATTCATTCTTCATTAAGTGCTCTCTCCAACCTTTAGAGAAGTACACACGTCGCTCAATGTTAAGCCAACTTGGCCAAAATTTCGATCCACTAGGGTTCGGCGCTCCATTCTTCCTTAAAGCTAAGTTAATTCTGCAGCGTTTGGCTATTGAAGGCCTCGATTGGGACACCGAAGTGCCACAAAGCTACATAAAAGAGTGGAAGTCGTGGATTCATTCATTAGATTTACTAAAAGAATTTTCCATACCTAGATGGTATTTTGTAAACACAGAGCCGTGTTGTGCAGACGATGATATCGTATATCAGTTACATGGATTCAGTGATGCCTCCAATCACTCCTTTGCCTCCGTTGTGTATATACGTAGGCTGTGTAACGGAGTCCCTTGCGTATCCTTCGTTTTTGGCAAAAGTAGGGTTGTCCTCAAGCATCAAAGTGCATGGCCGATTGCCAGAAAGGAGCTTGTAGCCGCGCTTAATACTACGGAACTGTTAAACCAGGCAGCTAATGCACTACACCTGCCTGATCTTAGAAAACATTTCTGGTGTGACTCGAATACTGTCCTTCAGTGGATCAGAAATCCTGATTTACGATTATGCAAGTTTGTTACTCGTAGGTTAAATCGTATTTTACTCTTGTCAGAGGTGAGAGAATGGCATTTTTGTCCGACACATCTCAACTCGGCAGACGTTGGAACCAGACCGAATGCCATCACAAAAACAGGTTCCAGAGAGATGTGGTTGAGCGGTCCATCTTTTCTCATGCAGGAGGGCGAGGTCCCAACGGTGAATGGAGCAGATGCTGCTATTCGTAAAATGGAACTGTCGCCGGCGATAACGGTAAATGAAAATGCAACTGCTGGCTCCATTAGCAAGATGATCGAAACCGCACCTACTTTGTACGTGTTGAAAAAAAGAGCCGCCTATCTTGTAGCTTTCACGGAGTTCATTGTATCCAAATGCAAGAAACATGGGTATGTAAAACCAAAGTTAAATGCATCCTATCTTGAGGACGCTTTAAATAGGGTTGTTTCTTACGTACAAAAAGTAGTGTATAGAGATTTGTTAAGTTGTGACGGCCTGCCGGAGTCGATCGATGTGGTAACAAAACGTCTTGCTTCGAGCGAAGCTGGCGCTGATAAACAGTGCCTGAAGGAGTTGCGCTCTCTAAAAAAGTATCGTCCTTGTGTGGACACACGGGGGAGACTTCGTATTGAAGGTCGATTGAGTAAGTCTCCCGAAATAACTGTCGATGCGAAGCATCCTCTTATTTTGCCTTCGAGGCACGCATTGACACGGCTAGTTGTCCTTGACGCTCATTGTGATAGCTATCACTGTGGTGTGCAACAGACACTGTTATCTACTCGTCAACGTTTTTGGATTGCAAACGGTAATTCCTCGGTGAAACACTATTTGCATGACTGCGCTCCATGTGCCTTAGAGAAAGCAAAGCCTATCAGGCAGCTTATGTCGGATCTACCATTACCACGAACCACGGCCTATAACAAACCCTTCTTCAACAGTGGCGTAGATTATTTTGGTCCAATGACGTTTGTGGAAGGAAGAAGCCAAAAGAAAGCATGGGGATTGTTATTTACCTGTCTTGCGAGTAGAGCAATCCATGTGGAACTTGTGACGTCACTATCTTACAGTGAATTTGTTTTAGCATTTACCAGATTTGTAGACTTGCGTGGATCTATACGTAACATGTACTCAGATAACGGGACCACATTTCAAGCGGCAGCTAAAAGACTACCAGAAATTTTGGAGTCTTCTGAAATTCAAACTTCTTTGCGAAAAAAGGGAATTAACTGGGAGTTCATTCCTCCGTATTCCCCGGCCCAGGGAGGGGCCTGGGAAGCAATGGTCAAGCAATTCAAAATTGCCTTTTCCCACGTTATTGGGAACTCATCACGGAAACCCAACTTTGTTGAACTTCTTACATTTACTGGTAGTGCCACAAGAATAGTCAACGAAAGACCTTTAGTCCCTGTCTGTGATGACCCTAAGGATTCTACTGTTATCACCCCAGCCGCCCTCCTTAACCCATTCTTGAGCCCATTTTCATCAGTAGGAAATCCTCATGACCGAGATGAGTTACGGAGAGACTATAGGTACAACCTGGCTCTATCTCACAGTTTCTGGGAGAAATGGATCTCTTTCTATTTACCTTCCCTGCAGGGTAGAAAAAAGTGGGCCAGTTTGGTGGAAAACCTACAGCCTGGCCAATTAGTGGTGGTTGGTTCTCCAGAAGATATAACTAAGAGAGGAAGGTACCGTCTGGGGAGAGTCCATGAGATCATCCCCCAAATTAGAAAAGGAAAACCGATTGTCAGGCGCGTCAGGGTGGCAGTCTCAGTGGTGGATGAGGCATCGGGTGAGGTCAAAGTGGACCTGGTCCTAAGGGATATATCGTGCGTTGCTCCTGTGGGGAATGCTTGACTGCGTTCAGGACCCGGCCACGCCCTGGTCTGTTGTTAGCTGGTGTCGTCGAGGCATCTGTACCACCCTTGCCTTTCATTTAAATTTGTAGTGTATTGTAGATATGTACCGCGCAAATCTGTTATTAACCTGCGTATTTCTATGTGTCATCCGCAGGACTCCAATATGCGTAACTCAACAACATGTCTTAGTAACGTATGCTCTACAGCAATCTCAGTCATCGGCCTCGTTATAAGTAGCTAGTTAGTTAGGCCTACTGTGTAATGCATTTGATTTGTTTGCTATTGTGTGTTTCATGCAAATGATGTAAATGCTAACCGTGTAAGTATTCGCAAGCGATCTCAGTAATTTGCGTCATTATAAGTAGCTAGTTAGGTACTGTGTAGTGCGTCTGAGTTGTTTGCTACTATGTGTGTCTCATGAAGCTAACGTAGATATTAATCGTTAATCGTGTAAGTATTCGCCAGGCCATTGTGGCCAGGGTGTCCAAGTGCCTTGCACTGCTATCAAAAGATAATCACCGTTTTTGTGTAGTTTTAATGTACATACTTTCTGTGTATTGCATGTCGGGAATCGACCCTTCTACTTCAACCTTTATTTAATTATGTGCCATAATTAGGGGCCGCAATGTTCCGGCGGGTCGATTGCCCTCTTGATTAGAATTGAAATTGTGATGAAATTTGTAACTTGGTTGGTTGAATTAAGCAACGTTGAATTTGCGTTCTTTCACTGTTATACGTTACGTGGCGCGCCTTCTGACCAAGACGTTTAATTTCTGATTGTCGCATTTGCCGCGTGCCGGGAGCCGTGGTTTCTGGAGAGTATTTGCCATTGTGTGTTGAGTTTCATTTCATTATCAAAAAAGCAAGCTAGAGAAATGAATGTGTACCACGGATTTAAGTTGTCGTGTTAAAGCCATTGTAAGTTTATACAAAATCAGGTTTTTATCCCAACTCGCGCTCAATAAATCAAAAAACAACAAGAAACAATTGCAAGTATGATTCAGGCAGACCGAGGAGGGATTGTAGGTAGGCAGTGAGCACCTACTCATGTAACCAAGTAGGCTAACTACTTTCAGGCATTGTTGGGAATTTCCAGGCATTGTGTAGGATTTCCAGGCATTGTCGATCATTATCAGTGGTTGACAGGCTTGTGAGGCATTGTCGAACATTTTCAGGCATTATCGAACATATTCAGGGGTTGTCGAGCATTTTCAGGGGTTGTCAGGCATTGTAGAGTAGCTACTTTCAGGCATTGTTGGGAATTTCCAGGCATTGTCTAGGATTTCCAGGCATTGTTGATCATTATTAGTGGTTGACGGGTTTGTCAGGCATTGTCGAACATTTTCAGGGGTTGTCTAGCATTTTCAGGGGTTGTCTAGCATTTTCAGGGGTAGTCAGGCATTCTAGATTAAGCTACTTTCAGGCATTGTTGGGCATTTCCTAGCATTGTCTAGGATTTCCAGGCATTGTCGATCATTATTGGTTTTTGACACGTTTGTCAGGCATTGTCGAACATTTTCATGCATTTTTATTCCCAGCTCTGCATGCGCAGCAGAATGATCCCTTTCTATTTGCGTAAGTTGTAAACGTATTTACGATATGCACAAACACAGCAGCGTTTAAATGACCTGGCTATCATAAGTATCGACAATGTCTAACAAACCTGTCAAAACCTGGTAATGATCGACAACTCAAGAAAACGTTCGACAATGTCTAACAAACCTATCTACCACTGAATATGTTCGACAATGCCTGGAAATCCTAGACAATGCCTGAAGATGTCCGACAATCAGTGGCGTAGCTAGGGGGGGGGGGGAAGGAGGAGCGGACCGCCCAGGGCGGCACGTCTGGGGGCGGCACTTTCAGACTACGATTTTTGATTTTGATTATAATCTGATAAAAAACGCATTTCATTTTCACACAGGGCCGGATTTAACTGATGGGGGGCCCGGGGCACTTTTAGATCAGGGGCCCCTGTGCAAAAAAATTCGCCTACGGCGCGAAACACCCCCTCGACGTCTACAGTAGCATCAATCCAGCACTGCACAGCATTTTGCAGAAACTAAAAGAAAAAAAAAAACACAAAATCACATTTTTTTTACGTAGGGGGACCCTTTAAAAGTCGGGGGTCCGGGGTACCTGCACCCTCTGCCCCCCCTAAATCCGGGCCTGTTTTTACATGCTTTTTCTTGAAGGGGCGGCAAAATCTGAATCCACTCCGGGCGGCACATTCCCTAGCTACGCCACTGCCGACAATGCCTGCCAGAAAGAATCTAAAGTACTTTACAGTGCCTGAGAACCCCTGACACCTAAAAATGTTCGACAATGCTTGAAAATTTCCGACAACGTCCAGCAACAAGCCTGTCAACCATTGATAATGATCGACGATGCCTGAAAATCCTAGACAATGCCTGGAAATTACCGACAATGCCTGAAAGTAGCTACTCTACAATGCCTGACAACCCCTGAAAATGCTCGACAACCCCTGAAAATGTTCGATAATCCCTGAAAATGTTCGACAATGCCTAAAAATGTTCCATAATGACTACCAAACCTGTCAAACACTGATATTGATCGACAATGCCTGGAAATTCCCAACAAAGCCTGAAAGTAGCTACTCTACAATGCCTGACAACCCCTGAAAATGCTCGACAACCCCTGAAAATGTTTGGCAATGCCTGAAAATGTTCTATAATGCCTAACAAACCCGTCAACCACTGATAATGATGGACAATGCCTGGAAATCCTAGACAATGCCTGAAAGTAGCTACGGTACTCCACAATGCCTGACAACCCCTGAAAATGCTTGAAAATTTCCGACAATGCCTAACAACAAGCCTGTCAACCATTGATAAGTAGGTAAAGACCATTTTTGGAGCTGTAGTTCCAGGACAAGCTGAAGTTTTATTCAATTAATCTACTGAGTGTTACCAAAATGAAAGTTACTGCTGGCTACCAAAAGCTGTGCTATAGCATTTGGTAGCCTAGTTATGGTGTGTACCAAACATTAAAATTGTCTTGGCTTGGCGGTTGGATCCGTGATGCTAATGAAGCTGTCTCAGCAGGGGGGAGGGTGCTCCCTGCCCTCAAATTTTCTCTAGATGGGGGGCAATGGTGCCCTTTTAAGGTCATGTAAGCTACTGCAAATTTTGCAATATAGGCTAACAACTTCTGCTATTCGCTTTTAGCCAAATTATAGGGCCTATAGCCTACAGTACGCCCACACAAATTATTCCGTGGACACATTTTATACTTTGCAGCAGATTGTGATGCTATGAATGTGAAATTTACCTTTCGTTTCTTGTTCAAGCTATTGCAATTATTCATCTGTCTCACATTTCGACTTTCATGGCTAATAGCGGGAAAACGAACGAGTTGCCCAATATTATCGCTACCGTATATCTCACCTTAAAATCGTTCCGGCGCCCCTCTATCTCAGGTTTGTAAACTGCCTACAACAAGCTTTAATGAGTCACTGGAAATAAGCTTAAATGATAGTTCCAACGATCATGAAACAGAAGTTACATAACCTACGTGAAGAAAGATTATTGTCTTGATTTTTCATAGTAGGCTATTCTGTGAAAACTTGAAATATACGCCAAACAAAATCTTCCAAAGAAGCTCAAAAGCCACCACTCGCCAAGCCCAAACCGTACAATAATAGCCTACCATAGGTGTTCACGAAATTATGGCCAAGTTATCTGTCTCCGTATTGTGACATGGATTGTCGCGCAATCGTGACGTCATCATTGCGATGCACTGTCACGCTTGAGCGACAATCTCTCGTCATTCTTTTTCTAATTTTCTAACTTGTGTTTTCCAAACGTGCTTCGTCTTCCTTTTACGATGTGTGAATCTAACGGACGGACGTAATTAAGAGTGTGAAGTGACTATTCCACATCACAATTGAACCCGTCTCTTGTTAACAATATACCATCAATCTTCACTCAACACATGTGGAACTTGAGTCGAAAGTTAGGAAGAAGACAGGTTGGATAGCAGCTCATATACATAGCGGTTATCAAAAAGAAAGAACAATAGGTACGCTAGCCAAGCTGGCAACCTTGATTGTTGATTGTGTCCATAAAGTCAGTCGAGCGTGACGATAATTCCACGATTGCTGAGTTGCATATCTATATGTAAGATATCTATGGTCGTACCATACCTTACCAACTCACCACAGAGAAAGAATGTATCCTCCCACCCATGGTGACGTCACAGCAAGGTTGCCGTTTTTATTTTCGCAATTGAATGAGTGCCAGATTCGCCGAAAGTAAACGAAAGTTTGCAAGCGTGTAACTTAGTAGCCTGTTGATATTTTTTACGATTTGCTGGTCAGGGAAGTTTGTTAGTGTCATCTCTTTGGTATCTTAGGTAAATTTAGCAAATTTATTTTCCTGTCAGAGGCACTTTAACGGTGAAAAGCTTGTTAAATGTGTTGCTTGTAAACTGGTACGTTTTTAAAACACAAAAGAAACATACGGTATCCAAAATATGAAGAAAACCAACAATTTTTTTTTATTGAAATCAAATATTCAAAACCAAGTGCACTGTGCAGTGTGCAGTCTTAACGTGAGAATGTGGTGGTATGACGTATCAGGAAGTAAAAAACCTATGACAAGTCGCGTCTCGAATGAGTAGAAAAATAGAAAATACTGGCGCAAGCTGAGCCTGCATATTTGGTGTGCAATGAAGTGCCGTCTCCATCCATAAATCCGCTACGACTACCAGCTAGCGGTGCCATTTTTTGCCTCAGGCTTGTATTTAGGAGGGGTGTTGTGGTTAAAAACAGAAGGAAGCTGGTAATAGGATCAACAACTTTTCAAAGTAGCATGCCTTATGTTTTGGATTTAGAGCAGAAGCATTCGGCTGTGGATAAGATTTTAACTTGGTTAATTCCACTATTTTCTTGGAAGTGGATATTTTTACACAATGAAGTGTTGCCAGAGTTAGGATTAAAATCAGGAAGGGTTAAGGCAGTGGCGTAGCCAAGGGGGGGGGGGTTTGGGGGTTGTGACCCCCCTTTGGCACGCGTGTGACGTCACAATATTGAGAATGATGCTTTCAGTCTAAAAAAAATTGCCTAATTTTTAACAAAACTGCATTAAAAGAGTGAGTTTTGCCAATACCAAATATCTCAGCCAGGAATTAGCAACAAGAAAACATAGAGATTTAGCTTTATTTCCGAAAAATGCCGAAGAAAACATGATCTTATCCTTTTGCTATGCCACCGGACAGCACCATTTTACAGGAATATTCATACCCACATTTTTGTTGAAAACGCTCTCAGAATGCACTAAATTCAAAGTAATTTTTCAAAATTTTCTGGGGGAGGGTCCTCAGACCCCCCGCCACTGGGTTGTCAAAACCCCCCCCTTTCAAAATTCCTGGTTACGCTACTGGGTTAAGGTAAGGGCTAGAGTTAGGAATAAGTTTAGGGTTTTGATCCAAAAAAATCCAAATACAAGTTTTTGTTTTTAACAGCTTTAACCTGTTAAGCGTCACTCCTGGGAAATGAAGTTGCTTTCGTATTGTCATCTTTTTTTGCCAATTATCGTGCACCGCGTCAGGGTTACCAGATGGCCTAAATTTCGGACTAAAATCGATAAATTGGCCTCATTTCATTTACTGTGTCTGACAGCTATGAAATCATTCGGACATTTAGCTTGTGTCCTAATTTGGCTGAATTTTTATGACCTCTGAAAAGTTTTTTGGTTCAGTTCGTATTCCTAGCACCAGTTCTGTGCAGATTGTTTTGTGGGTATCAGCAAATCAAAGGGTGGAACGAAAGGCCAGTCTAAGTTTTATGTTTTTTATTGCCTGTCTGTCCCTGCATTAATTGCTACAATCGTGCGGCTTTTCTTCATGCTGTTATTCACATTTTACAAAGACAAACACCAGAAACTAAATTTCTCTGCACATGAGAGATGTAGGTTCTCTGCACATGAGAGATGTAGGCTACTCAACCCAAAAAGAAATTGAAAATTTAGCAGTAAACATCGGAAGTATGCAATAGGAATTGGAGTTCTTCCATGTCTTGTGTTCTATAAAGCCTATGTCAGTTTTACGCAGTTAATGCACAACAACGCAACTTTTATGCACAACAACGCAGTTTTGTGCGTTGTGTAAATTGCTAAAGGGTGTAGGCCATAGGCGCCGACTTTTATTTTTGCACGGGGTGGCGGATAGCACAATATGGCAACCTAAAAACTTTCAAACTGCATGTTTTTGTTTGATTTTTACTAAGGCTACATTTACATGACGTTTCATTGCGCCCGAAATGAAAGATTTCCATTTCGGTTCGTTTGGCAGACGTGTAATCTGTTTACACGCGGGGACCGAAGCGAGATTCATGGCGGTCTGGATTTCACATCGCTGGTTTTGACAGAAATGAAACCGATGTCAAGTGGTTGCGGCTATGTAAACACGCCGCAATGAGATCCTAGCAAGGAGATTAGCCCTAGTAGTTTGATTATAGTCAGTTAACTGGTAGCCTACTGTATTTGTAGTGTAGCACATAAAAAGAACTTGAACATAACATAAATACAATAGTTTTGTTTGTGAAGTCATAATAATAGAATTTTTCTTGACAGTCAAATGAAATAAGTTTTTGAGAAAAGGCTTTGTTGATGGAGCAGTTGGCATACACTCTTGCATCATGAACACTGCCAGACCATCGAACGTCAACTTTCATGAAAACTCCCTTTTCATCACAAATTGATTGGCAGTTGACTATACCTCTTAACTCATCTGTTGTGCTTTCTATGCAATGTGCTGTAATCATTTACTAGAAGACAGCAGTTCAGCTTCCAGCTGGGTTGTAATAATGGGTATCCGTTGCAGTTGCATCAACGCAACTATAGTGAACACCAATAGCGGAAAAACAGCAAGCAGCTTTTTTAACTCCGCTGCCATTTCTCAAAAGTAAAGTAGCCTATCATCATCAGTCGTTATCTCCGCCTGCGGCAAATTGCGCATCAACATGGCTTATTTGCTTCCAAGAGTGGCGATTTTGAGCCAACTCGCCCAGTGTCGTCAAGTGGAGTCCGGTCCATGATTGAATGTTATCTTGCCATCGTTTTGGTTGTCTGCCACGTTTTCTTTTTCCTTCTACTTTGCCTTCTGTGCAAACTTTGCTGATTCCGAATTGTGATCTTTTAGTGTGGCCGAACAGTTTTAAAACTTTTGATTTATTAACTTATTGCTGCAATTGGATGTAGTTTTGTTATAGTTAGAAGATCTTCTATTTTTGTGTGATCAAGTAACCTTTTGTTGGTCATGCTTCTCATGATGTGATTTTGAAAGGTAGTGAGTTTTTTCATTGTTGATGATGTCCAATTTACGCATTCTAGACCGTACAGCACGACTGGTAAAACGTAGGTGTTGAAAATTTTTGCTTTCAGTTTGACTGGGAGTCTATTGGATGTTAGAATCTTTTTGTTCTTTTCAAATGCTGCTCAGCCTAAGCCAATTCGGTGTTGCACTGCAGTCTTTCCATCGTTGGTTGCGGATAGTCGGTGGCCAAGATCATAGGCGCCGACTTTTATTTTTGCACGGGGTGGCGGATAGCACAATATGGCAACATAAAAACTTTCAAACTGCATGTTTTTGTTTGATTTTTACTAAGCGTGTTTCGTAGATGCAATTGTCTTTTCACACCTGATTTGTAGCTCGATAATTTATAAAGCAACTTTAAAACAAAGCACAGGAGGTATGTCGTGAATTTTATTGTTACGTTGCTGCTCTGACACTTAACATGTGACAAAAGTATTTTTGCGAACAGCAGCTCTGTCAATCCAACTGTTAATTAACTGGTCAAGTTGTAACGGTGAAGCTTCAGCTTGATAAACATTTAAAATTAGGATGTGGTTCAATCGCTGTTGCGTCATGGTAGATCGCAAGTAGGTTTTTATGCGCCTGAGTGCACTAAACGATCGCTCCGCCTCGCAGGTGGTGGAAGGCAACGATAAGTATATTTTCACAATGCAGGCCACGTTAGGAAGCATTAATGAAATTGTTTCATTGCTTGCAAATAGATCAAGCAGATCAAAAGATCGTAGCTTGTGACAAAAACAATCATTTTCTTCGCAATACTGTATTGGTTCACCTCTTGCTTTACGTTGACTTGAAGCGAAAACCAATGATCAAAAAAAGATTTAAACGTCCGTTCATTATTTGCAGTAAGTGATGTAACCTAAACGGGGTGGCTGCCACCCCGCCACAGCGGTTACGGGATGGCGTGGCCACCCCGTAACCCCGTAAGTCGGCGCCAGTGGCCAAGATATATGAATTCTGGTACTTGTTCTATTTGTTTTCCATAGAGAGTGAGATTGAGTGTGTTGTTAGTTTTGTCGGTTGTCATACATTTGGTTTTGGACACATTTATTTGGAGGCCGTATTTAGCAGCATTTTTTGACAGAGCATCTAGGTATTCCTGCATTTTCAGTTTAGAATTATTCAAAATGGCCATATCGTCTGCGTAGCTTAAGTTGGATATTACATGACCGCCGATGGTGAATCCAGTTGTACACTTATTTTCTGTTTCTGAGATTATTGCAGCCGCTACGATGCAAAACAGGATAGCAGACAAGACATCTCCTTACTTAACACCTTTTATAATATCAATTCGTCTGGTTGTTCCGATGTCTGTTTTGATTAGTGCTTTAGAGTCGTCGTACGTTGCTTTCAAGAGGTTGATGTATTTTTTGTTGATGGAAGTTTTATCCAGAAGTAGCCGAACACGTTATGAAATAACTTCTTCAACAAGATGTTTAGGAGGTATATATGTCGTGAATTTTATTGTTACGTTGCTGCTCTGACACTTAACATTTGGACAGAACTGACAGAATGCTCTATCTTTGCATCTATCGTATTCTAGCCACGGGAATTCGCTCTCCTACGATTTTTGATAGCTTCTCCCTTCAACAGTGATTATCCTGCTCGTGCTAACGCCTTTTGGCAGTGGCACACTTTCATTTCGTTCAGGCTCAGCCGTTCGGTCACTTTCATGCTGGCTGAAATCCTGACTAGACGCAACAAAAAATCACTCAATGGAGGGCTGCAATTTTGAACGCTTTTTCGGTGGCATCTTTAAGCTGAATAAAACTGGAATGTCGGCAAAGACTTTTACTGGACGACTTTTCGTAATTTTTTCTGTGATGTAACAAGCAACTCCTATGTCAGACCAATAAATTCCCGCCTCACAGTTTGTCATGCATTGACACGCAATATTACTGCATGAAGTAGATAACAAAGTAGAAATTAAAGCATGAAGTACAAGTAGATGACAGTACAGTAGTACACTCCAATTGAAATCGGAAAATAATTCAAAACGCAAAATCTTGAGTAATTGAAAAAGGTTGCTTTTATTATTGGGAATTGGCAGGGGGTGTAGGTTTTCCCGAATAGAATCATGTAAACGTGTAAATTTGCAGAACGTTAAAACTGCTACTTTACTAATTGCACTATTTAAATAAAACTCAAAAAGTTTCGAAAATTGCATTCTTTTAATGAAATTTGAAAATAGATATTCATTTAGGGGGTGGAGCCATCAATCATCGAGATAATTTTATTTCCAAGTAACCTATTTTATATCTGTCATAATTTATAGCGATATTATGAGCAGTTTAAAAATTTTCAAAAAAGATTTTTGAGGGAGGCAATGGAAAGATCGTATATATAATTGATTAATAAATCCCATTGTAAACCTAAAAAATGTAACAATGACTTATGACAAGTAACAAATAAAACGATCGCAACAACAACAAGGAAAAAACTCATAGCCACGTGTTGCGTAATCTTCACGTAGCTTGCTTGATGTTACGCGAGTATCATGCTTGTGACAAAAACAATCGTTTTCTTCGCAATACTGTATTGGTTCACCTCTTGCTTTACGTTGACTTGAAGTGAAAACCAATGATCAAAAGAAGATTTAAACGTCCGTTCAAATTGTTAACATTTATTTGCAGTAAGTAATGTAACCTAAACGGGGTGGCTGCCACCCCGCCACAGCCATTACGGGGTGGCGTGGCCACCCCGTAACCCCATAAGTCGGCGCCAGTGGTGTAGGCTAATAATCGCTTTTTGCTTTCTCTGTTCTGTCACTTTCTGGATGTGCTTGATGGTTATGTGCCAATGTTTCATTTTTCTGCGAGAACAGTGAATTGCTGGATGATAAATATAATAATTTTTATCATTTTTTCTAAAATGTCCGAATTTCAGACTGATACTGTCTGAATTCCTTCAGGATTACCTGGCAACCCTGCAACGCGCAGAGACTGGTATGTGTGCTTAGCCTACAATAGCAGTTTTTTCTTGCAGAATGACTAATTATTGTTGTTTTATGTTAAACAATCATAAATAAATAAAAATGTTGAACATTGTTGTGGCACAGTTTATTATTAGTCTAAAAACGGATCAACAGTGTACACTATGGCCTACTAATGGCAGATCCAGGGGGAGCGATCGTCCCCCCCCTAAAACACAGAAGAGTAACTTCATTCAAGGTGTATTTGCAAAGTCGGAATAATGTAGAACTACACATAATTGTTTTTGTTGAAATCCCCCCTCAAAGATTACTTGCTGGATTCACCCCTGCTATGTAGGCCGTACAAGTACCTCTGCCAAACCAACAAACTGCATTGGTAGTTGCATTGTTGCTATGACGCTTTTTCACGCTAGATTGATCACAGAGTTTCCAGAGAGTTTCCTTTTTTCATCACTTCTCTTTTCTTTGCGAGAAACGTAATATGCCGTGGCTGACAGATCAATGTAAACAGCTCAAGTCTGAAAACGGCATATGCCGTTGGTGTCACTTCTAAGTGAACAACTGTAAATGGCTTATGCAGTTGATGACGCTTAACAGGTTAAACTTTGCTCAAATTAGGGCAGAATTCCTTATCTGGCAACACTATTGAGGCTATTCTTACACTATATAGTGTAAATATAGCCACAGCCTATTTTCTTTCATTTCACTATTCATGTGCGAGGTATAGCCTACTGGGATATGTGTCATTTGATATTCTTAGACAGTGGCTATTTGACCGGCTCCGGTCTTTGAATCTGAAACGCTATTTGACCGGTCATGCCGTATTCTTTTTTTCTTTTTCACTTTCAAAAGATGAGAAGAGAAGAAAAAAGTGCCTATATAAAGTCTAAATTCAACAATTTTATTTAACTGAGTCCGTGGCGCGTGCGATTTTTTCTCAGGCTGGTGTTCGCAGGTGAATGAGTTCGATACTATACCAAAGCGCTTTTTTTTAAACTAAATTTTGAACTAAAGTGAACTCAATCGTTAAGCTGCTGCATTTTTTAAAATTCGAGTAGCTTTTTTACGTCTTTTCAAATATAAGTAATAAAGTTAGAGTATTTTTAATTTGCTGGAATTTGAGAATTTCTCTGGGTAAGTTTCTGTTCGTCATAAGAGGATGTGACCGTATTGCCGAACGACGCATTACATTTTTGGGTAGCCACTTTAACAAGCAGATTTCTAATAAACCACAAATCAATCAGATGCTACGTTGTCTGTTTAATTGTGACCATTTCAGCATTCAGCCAGAGAATTGATTATTACTTTGAACTTGTTTGGTAATTACATAAGAAAAAAGAGTTATAGCAGGGGTGGGAGTCAAACCCACGTTAATGATATGACTAGCCTACTAGTGCAGTCGTGGGAACTTAAAAAGTGGTGTTTGTGGGAAATTTTTTTTATCAAGCTGATACTATACTCGGACCTTCCCCATATTATGCAGATGGTTCAGAAAAAAATTCCCATCAATCGGATGATGGGAAACCCCCTTTTTGGACCCATTTTCCAAATGACGTCACAATCCTTTTATGAAAATTTCAAGTTTTTCAAAATAGGACATATTATACATCATTTTTTAGCTTTTTCAAGGGGAACAACTTTTTCTATTAACAAGAACCCTGAAAATGTACAGAAAAAGAGTTATTACCAATTAAGCAAAAGAATAAATCTATGAATTTTGGCAAATTTGAAATTATTCGTCATTGTTGGACTTATTCTTCTATATTCTATAACAAAAATTAAACAAAGTAAGCGAAACAAAAATTGAAGCTATCATCATCATCAAAAACGACAAAGATGTTGCTTTCCTCCTCGTCTTGTCCCGTTTCATATCTTCAATCTTCATTGTACGAGAATTCCTTTTCTTCGGTACCAACATCGACGTTATGCAGAAGTGAAAAAAACCCTTTATTCTTAAGTTTTTCGTCTAGTCTTTGAAATATGTCGTTCATACAAATTATTACTTAGATACGAAAAAGATGTGAAACTATCAAAGCCATTTGTATAGTATGGGGAAGGTCTGAGAAAAGTATCAGCTTAATAAAAAAAATTTCCCACAAAAAACCTCCCACGACTGTACTATACCACCGATGATTTACTTTAGATAGAAATTGCGTTTCTCCTTTGTTCTTCCTAAACGCAACCTTGACGTCATAAACAGCATAGCTTCTGATTGGTTAATGGTTCGTGGTTGGTTTGTGGTTTATTAGAAATCTGCTTGTTAAAGTGGCTACCACATTTTTGCTCTCAACAGGTTAGTTTGGTGGCTGTAAAAAGTTACAATACTTCTTTAAAAAAAATAGTTTGATCAATGTTCAGTTAACTTTTAGGCAGTGGTTATTTGATGACGAACGGAAACTTATCCAGAGAAATTCTCAAATTCCAGCAAATTAAAAATACTGCGGTCCACGACATTAAGGCGCGAACAAACGGCGCGAGACAAAACGGCGCAGAAAAAACGGCGCAGAAACAAAATGGCGCGAGACAAAATGGCGCAGAGGCAAAACGGCGCCAAAGTCAACGTAACAATTTTTTTTTTTTTGAAAAGACTTAACTCAAGTGCAAGTTCATTTGGGAAGCACATCATCATCATAATCCATCGTCGGTTTGTTCCCCACTAGTGGGGGTGGCCGATCTACACACCGAAGCACGAAATAACATTATTGTAAAGAGAAACTACCGTGCAATAATATCTAATTTGTGATAATTAAATGAGTTCAATAACACTCAATGACATTCTTAATTCAAATGCGTCGCTCCTTAAAGAAGTTTTAATGCTTTTGATGTCATCCGTCCGCGACTGGCCTTTCAAGGAATGGACACGGACAAATTATTTCGGCTAGAGGGAAGTGTTGGAAAGCATGCCCAAAAGTTTAAACCAGAAAACTTTGGAAATTTTTTTTAAAATTGCTGAAAAAAAGTAGCCTACTGTTGTGAAATGCAGTGCGTAATTTCATTTGTGCAGTTTCGTTCAGTTGAAGAACATTGCAAATTAATTATTTTACCAGACAGCACGAAAGACTTGAAAAAAAAAACCTTGGCGATTTCAAAACAAACAATGAGTGTGAACCGTGTTTTTCTACCATACCACTATTTTCATAGGCCACATTCCATTCATAAAACTATACAGCTGGTAAGGAGCTAAAAATAGCATGCTTGAATCAAAAACTTCAACAGTCAAAGTTCGCGTTGTGACATCACAGAGGTCGGTGAGATGAAAACTAGTCCGATTGCAACAGTTTGCAGAAAAATGCTTTGATCGTACATGCTCTCCCAGTCAGCAAAGATGGTCTTTTTTACATTGTTTCAATGTTGCTGATGATAAATCAATGTAAAAAGGACCAGTTTTGCTGGCTGGAACATACATCATAGTGTTAATGTAACACAGAATAGTAAAACTCTTTAAAGTTTAACCAGAATTGTAAACAGTTGTATGAAGTATCAGTTGTAATGTGCGTTGCTGCCTGGTCAGCACAGACACCTTCTCAACAATTACGCCCATTCACAATTACTGCAGAAACGTGGTAAATAAACAATTCCTGATTTCGCTAATCATCGGCAAATCGTTGCAATTTGTACCCAGCTCGAAAAGTAAAAATAAAACCCGTCTGGTTTGCCATAGATTCCGTCCAACTGTGATATTGATTTGCATCCTATCTTTGACACCCATCTCTCTGAACTGTCACGTGCGCTAATTCTGTACTACAAAGCAATTATCCAGGTAACAATATCCGCCATTATAACTTTGATTCAACGTTGCCAGACGTTGAATCAACATCAATGCAAAAACAATGGAATTGTTAGCTGTGTAAGAATATATTTTTGCGGCTTGTAGCCAAATCTGCCTACATCTCAAGCAAACAGTTGTTTCCGATCTTCGTACCTTTCAAAACAAACAATTTTCACGTCTAAGCACTGTGGTCGCACTTTTGCCAGCTGGATAATTACAGAATAAATAGTTTCTTGGCAGTTGATAAGCCGTCACGGTTGTTAGTGTGAGAGACAGAACACAAAGTGTGATGCGGGAATATTAATCGCGCCGTGTTTTGTCTTGAAAATAATGCGACATAATCTTTGAACTTATTGCAAACAAATGTACGCTGTTTCAAATTGCTCCCCGACCAAATGTGGTCTTTTCTTCCCGACTGAACTTGACTTCGAATATAAGGAGCAACGCATTTGAATTAAGAATGTCATTGAGTGTTATTGAACTCATTTAATTATCACAAATTAGATATTATTGCACGGTAGTTTCTCTTTACAATAATGTTATTTCGTGCTTCCCAAATGAACTTGAAGTGAGCAACGCGTTTGAATCAAAACTATTATTGATCAACTATAATAGCGCTTGAGTGAAGTATTTTCAAAAGAAAAAAAAATTGTTACGTTGACTTTGGCGCCGTTTTGCCTCTGCGCCGTTTTGTTCGCGCCTTAATGTCTTGCTTCGAAAATACTGTAACTTTATTACTTAATTTGAAAAGACGTAAAAAAGCTACTCAAATTAAAAAAAATGCTGCAGCCTAACGATTGAGTTCACTTTTGTTGAAAAAGAAAAGCGCTTTGGTATAGTATCGAACTCATTCACTCGCGAACATCAGCCCGAAAAAAATCGCACGCGCCACGGACTCAGTTGAATAACATTGTTGAATTTAGACTTATATACGGTATATGCACTTTCTTTTTCTTCTCTCGTCTTTTGAAAGAGAAAAAGAAAAAAAGAATACGTCATGACCGCCGACCGGTCAAATAGGGTTTCAGATTCAAAGACCGGAGCCGGTCAAATAGCCACTGCCATATTCTTATCTGCTATTCTCTGATACATTTGAGCATTGTTTATTGTGTTTGGTTATCAGAGCTGCAATATACGGTAGGCTACGGTGCCTGTAATTGTTTTTATTGTACTGTATAGAAATAGTTTGGTATATTGCATGCAGTATCTGAATATTGTATTATAAGTTTTTTCACCTACCAATGCCAATCACTTTGCCAATGCAGTTTTTCATCTGACCATTACTAAACTGCAATGTGTGACTTCAATTATAAATGCCTGTGATCTTAACAGTCTTAATTTATTTTGGTAAAAGTTGTCACTTGCACCAAGGCCCTTTTTAGCATTGCACCAAGGCTCTCACAACTTGGCTATGCAACTAACAAACAAGCAGTTGTTATATTGGAATGCTATTTAATCTATAGATTTATTAAAGTTAAATGTAGTCTTTATTTGATGTTGTCATTCATCATGTAATTAGGCTTTTCTGTGATAAAACAGGCTGCTCGAATATTTATTTTGCAAAATATCATTTTTTTGATCAAGGTACATTTAAGTAGGCTAAAGATAGACATATGATACAGCAAAGCTAATGATATATACCAGCAGGCCTCGAAATTCATTTTTGTTGACGGCGGACAAACGTGTCCGACTGTTCGGTCTGAGCAGCTATCTCGGTGGACAAATTAAGTCTCAGGACGAACACACCAGTTTTAACGTCGATCGTCATGCGTAATCATTTTATCTTGATAATTCTTCACCATTTAAGAACTATAGCTATGGTTTAGAAAGCTTTTTAAAATTTTAGTGAAATCACTCTGAAAGGCTTTCATCAGACCAACGACGTGCGCTTGAAGAGTCAAAGTGCCGTGCAGCTGCTTAATACGCCGCATGTATAACTGATTAACTTCTACCGAACGAGTTCGTGTGGCTTCTTGCGTCACAATGCTGTGGGCACGAGTCATACAACTTGTACAGTAAGGCTACTATTTTCTGCAGTGCAAAGTTTCACTACGCTTTTTCTAGGTTTATTTTTGCGTGTCATGTGAGCGAAAGCGAATTTTCCCTGGGCCTTTTCTTACTATAATACCAAAACTTAACAACTTTTGCTGCATTTTGCTGTAGGCTAATAGCCTACTCGTATAATCTAATTTAGTAACTAACCTGGCCTTATCAATATTACTCGGAGATCAAAGCCAGACATTGTGACGTAAGACTTGAACTAAGTTGCGCGTGATTAGTGTAGAAGTACCGGTACTCCCATCGATTCTTGGCGAAGAATTCACCTTTGTTACGCTGATTCAATGTCATTAAGCGTTGAAGCAACGTAAAAATCGAAAGTTTTCTTGCTTAAATGGAAGCTAAGGGATACAGTTTTCACATTTTCGAGATGCGCGCTAGAATGCGCGGGAAATTATATTCTCGCAACAATTGTTCATGTTCGTGCTATGGAGTGACGATTTGTATCGCTAGTTCCTGTGTTATTTCTCGGCGGACAAATATGACCGATCTAGAAGGTACTTCCCGCGGACATCACATGCTGTGACGGCGGACATGTCCGCCGTGAATTTCGAGGCCTGTACCAGCATGCAGATTTGCATTTTAGAAGTTCTGTGTGTGAGCCCTATGGTGTGCAACCATTTTGAGCATGATACCAAGCTTGAATATGGTTTATAGGCCTCGTGCAATAAACATATAAATTGTTAACCTTAATATAAATTTTTATGTGCATACTACCCACTTTTCAGCAATCCTCGATTGACTCGCAGCTTAAGCTGGTTGTTGAAAAACTGATTATCGTATATAACTTCATAATAACCTTTTTATATGTTAAGAAATTAAACCTACCATTTTACAAATCATGTTTTTATACAAAATAATATGTTTATTATTATGTATGAGTTTAATACCTGCACCGGCTATAAAGAAAACACCATCTACTGATTCAGAGGGTGATCCTGATCCAGATGGTGAACTTTCAGAAGAAGAAGCAGCAGCAGCAATGGTGAGCTTTTGTTTATGTCAAGCTTGCCACTTAAAATTATTGTAGCGATAGGTTAAATTGCAATTTTCATTGATATTGTAAATAAGCTAAACAGTGTTTAGAGGTGTTCAATTTCGATTCGATTTCGATTAAGGTGATATTCGAAATTCGTTTTTCGTATCGGACATATTCGAAATTATAGCCGCCCTTTCGGCTGAACGCGGTTGAAAGTAACGCGAGTGGCGCGAAATCTGTCTTGTCGCATTTTGCAAGCGAAAAAGACTTCGACGCATGCGCATCGTCGATCACGTGACTATCACACGCTCTCGCGGGTCCAACGGCCAGTCCCGCACCAGGGATGCCAGGTTGGCATTTTTAATGCCAAATTTCTCTCAAGAATGAAGATAGCTAGGTTGTGCAATAGCAGAAAGTGTAGGCTGAGCTTTGTCGCAGTTTTATCCATTTTTTACCGAATCCATATGTGCCTAAGCCGTGGGGGCAGGGCCGTAGCCAGACCGCACTAGCAAGGGGGGGGGGGGGCGAAAAAATTTAAATGGGCAAAATCATTATAATTGTAGCTGTTGCTTGAGAATGTTGAGATTTTGTCAAGGGGGAGCAAATTTTTTTTCAGGGGGGCGAGGCCCCCCTGGCTCCCGGCTGGCTACGGGCCTGCGTGGGGGCCAGGCCCCCACGCATATTTCTGTGTGGGGACAACTTTTTATGCTGTATTGATACATAAAACAATAGATGAACTAGCGATTGGCAGCAGGAAAACACTTTTTGAATGCAAACCGCAACAGCTTTGCGATAAATAATCACTAGAACGAGTTGCGATGCTACAATCCAACACCAGACAACAGAATCTGTCATTTTTACATTGATTTAATGTCTGCAGACGTTGAATCAATGTAAAAATGACTGATTTTGCTGCCTGGGACAAAGCAAAAATCTACCATTTTGCGTCGATTCAATGTCATCAGATGTTGAATGCACCCAAAAACAACATAATTTGCTACATGGACGAAGCGTGCATTTAGCTTGATGCGCTTGCAAACATACTCGATGTCGCTTTCGAGTCGAAACCTCTGCACTCTGCAGTGAAATCTCGCGCCAGTGAAAATGAACTTGAAGTGTTTGGGATCCCAGCGACCTCGGCTCCAGCGGAGCAATCGTTTTCAAAAGCTGGCCTAACCGTCACGAAGCTGAGATCCCGACTGACGGGTGACCATGTTGATCAGCTTTTCATAAACACCAACATGGGCCTGGAGCTGTAGACGTTATTTTGTGTTGTTTTTTCGCAAATTTTCATGACTTTTTTTTCGCGTTTTCTAGCGAATGTTCATGTCGTTTCTTTCAATAAAATCACATTTTGCAGTGTGGTGAATAGTTGTGATATTCGAAATCGAAATTCGGAAATCGAAAATAAATTGTATTTCGAATTTCGAATATTCAAATAATCGAAATTGAACACTCCTAACAGTGTTTCTATTAGAATCTATAGATTTTTTTGATACATGGTATATATATTGAAGTGGATGTATGATGTATGTTATATATACATCGACACATGTTTCAGCACAACTAAAATTCATAATGTGAACCTCATTGTAGCAGATTGAGCTTCTGGGCTCTAAAAAGGCCAGTAGCTAAACTGATATTGTGATGTTAGATGTCCAAGTTGTTTTATATTTGCTTTTATTTATTTTTATTCTGACTTTAAACCTTCAGTCACAGTGACCAACTGACCATGTAAGTTGTCACTTGTTGTCAGTTGTTCAAAGAGTTTATAAGTATCTGTACTGCATACGAAACTGCCTGGATTTAGCTAAAGAGGCTAATGTAGCATCTCAGTCCAAGGATAAAAGTTTCTATAATGTACCAATTCTTTTTAGAACACAGGACTGTTTTATGATCAATATTTACAACAAGTCATCAAGTTGTTAGAGAGCAATCCAGAATTTAAGAAGAAAATGGAAAATGCTGACTTTGATGATATAAAGGTAAGCACTCCTGGGGAACACTCCTACACATATTTAATCAAACCTTTATCGCTACACTTTCAAGACAAATCTTTGACTTCCATTTAAATATGTTTAATATTACTTTAAGCTAATATATTGCTAATGATGAAGTTATACGTATATTCTCATAAAAACTATTGGTGGATATAATTGCAGGGAGGAAAACTTAGCAGTGAAGTTAATTTTATGCCACAAGATATACGAGAAAAACTTAATGAAATGAAAAAAGAAGAAATCAGGAGATTACGAAAGATTGTACATGCAAAGAGCAATTTAGACAAAGGTCAGGTGTTGTGTTGTTGCTTCCTAATAGTTTTAACTTAATACGATGATTGAGTGTGATCCACCAAGCTCTTGTCAATTTAATAAGCTTGATAGTTTTAGCCTAAACTTGATGCAAGAGGGTTAAAATCATTTGAGGTAGGAGTGGGCTATACATGGGTCAAAAATACTTTTTTTGTTATTTTTCACTGGGGACAGTTTTTTTCTATTCCATTTAACCTATCTCAACATAAAATGACAAAATTTTTGATCTTGTATCCAAGAAAAAAGTGTGCAGAGCAAAAATCCAAAATGGCCGCTATTTTTCATGAAAAATCACATTTTTAGCCACAACTTTACTATTTTGGGATTGTTTTCACTGGTTCTGGTGTCCAACCCTGTGTTTGTGGGGTCAGGCAATCTGTTAGTGCATATCAGAAAAGTCACTGAGGTTTGGAGGTTGACTTAATACTAATTTTTACCAAATTTATCGTTTTTTTTTCACCTTTATTGGGTTATTTCTTTAAACACAGTTTCAATTTTAGGGCTATTGTTTAAAATGTAACATGGTTTTCTCCGAGAAAAGACCTAAGTTTCTGAAACTGTCACAGGGACGGTCTGTTGCTCCATAGTGTCCTGAATGTTATCAGTGCCAGGTGGTCGCTGCCAAGTTTCATCTCCTGTGCCAGCATGCATCAGATAGTCTACTCGAAATGTTCTACCCCCATTATCGTCAAGGTAAAACCCAGAGTATCATCTTTTGTTTTCCCCCACATCCCATATGACGGTAAGTGACTGGTTTGGCTGGAACACCAGGCCTTCCTTATCCTTACTCACTGCATCTTTAGCTCCTGTAAGTGTTTGCACTATTTCCTCTTCACAAGAGAAGACCACTGCTTCCTCAACTTGGAAATCACCTCCAAGGAGTACAGTGAGGTTCTCAATCATCTCCTTTTGGGATACCTTGTTGACCTGGTAAATATCTCTGCGGACATCTGCATCATGTTGGTGGGTGACTTTCTGATATTGGATTTCTTGCCTTAAGAATGTCTTTAGCTCAGGTGGCGTTTTAGAAACAAGAGTTTTTATTCCATGGACAGACGTAAAAGGCCCCCTATGTCTTTTTTTTCCATTTCACAACGAGTTGGTCAATAAAATCACTGGCTCTCACTTTTTTGTAAATTCTCTTTCAACCTTTTCTTTTTCTTCTCTTTCTGCTTGTTGCTCCAGGTCACCTCCATTAAATCTAGTTGTTTGAGAATAGTACTAGTGGTTGACCGCTAAACTTCATTGATTTGTTTTTCTTATAGGCTAGCGTAAGGTCATCTTTGATCCTCTTTGCCTTGAACATCCTGTTTGAGTGTTTGGCTGATTGTGAAGCAAGATAACCAAACTTGGCCAAGTACTGCATTCAAATTGTTTGTGTCAGCAGGTTTTTTTGTTGGTCGGATGCCAGTGTATGGAGAAGAGTTGCTCGAGCAGCAGTAAGATCAACATCCCAATACTTACGCTTGCACTGCAGTTCTACTTTTCTAGCCTAGATGCACAATCGCACATCTCTAAGAAGAAGATGGTCAAGATCGCTTTGTGATGCATTGTCTTCCATTTTCACATGTGTCCAACTGTCCATTCTACATAGTAGTCCCATAGGGTGTGTATCTTTTTTCAGCAAGGTCACTGCAGAGCTGAAGAAGGATGTCAATTAACAAATCCTGGTTTGCTCGTTCCACACAGTCAAGGAAGGGCATTGTCACTTGGTGTGTAAAATTTGCAAGTGCTTTGAATCCTGCTATGATCAAATCATTCTCAGGGTAAATTTTACAAGCTACAACAAGATTATTAAGCAGTGTCTTGGCAAGTAACTGCTTCATGTACGAATGCAATCATAGACTGCACCTGCCTGATATGCAAGTCAGGTAAAATGTCGCTATTTGTGGAGGCTAAATGACTTATACTCCAGCTTCCTCTAAAATCAAATCAAAATGTACTGCTAAAGATGCTGTCTTGCCATTTCCCTCATGGGCTAAGAGCTTTATAAGAGCTCCCAGAGCAGTTTCAACCACAGATTTTTTTCCGGAGCTAGGCCTGCAATGCTGGCTCTCTCTTCACAACAATGAGTTTACGAAGACCAATTTTGTTTTCGAGAGCTGTGAAATTGTCTGTATCAAACCGTTCACATGAATGAGACTTACAAAGCAAATGATATGACACATGCTTTAATGCCAGTTGTTCTGCAACACATATTTCAATCTTGAGATTTTTGCTTGCAGGTGCTGTCGTGAGGGCATCAATCTGCTCCCAAAGACGTAGGCTACTGCAGTCCAGCGAGGGTCATTGGCAGCTACCTGTAGTCTCTTCATCATCTCAACAATAAGGGCAACTATTTAGTCTCTATTTTCAAAGGCAAAGAAGAGAGGACGAAGAGAGATCATTTTACATTCAGTGTAACCATCATTAAAAAAATTTAAGATGAGAATCACCGAAGTAGGATAGACGCCAATCACCGTCTATTATCCTACTTCTCTGTGTAGTGTCAAAGTGTAGTTACTTGTGTTGTGGGCTTCTTATTTACAAGGGCATTTGCAGCTGCTACTTCCTGACAGAGTACCTTTTTGTGCTTGAAGTTTTTTATTGATTTAGCTAAAGGCAGGACAATTTCATACAGTTTGTAATTGTAGTCTGCTGATGCTCGAAACAAAAACCACGAAATACGTTTAAAAAAGTGGGTAATTTTGTCAAACTATATCATAACTCTATATGTGAAAGCTAAACCCTACTTATTATTGCTTAAGAGTCATTCCATTATAATTCAACAGATTTTCTTCAAAAAGTCAACCCGCCCCTCTTGGAATTTTTTTGTTTTTAGATATGTTGATGTGCATAAAATTCTGAATGCAACAAAGAAAAAATTATGAAAATTGATCAACCGGTTCACTAGATATGCCATTTTGAAATTTGTTGATCACTTGGTGGCGCTGATGAGTTCACAAACATAAAAATGTCATTTGTTGCGCCCCCTGATGATAGAGAGGTGATCAAACATTCGATTTCACTATTTTTAAGGATGAGGATTCCAAAAACGCAAGTGTTTTCTGTGTATTACTATCACAAAAAAAGTTATAGCAACTTCTATTGTTTTTAGGTGGTCGCAAAAAGACGCCCAAAAAGCCTTGTGGGAATCCACGTAGAGTGAAAAAATTTTTTTTGTAAGATAATCAAAGATGTATTTTATTATAAAAAAGAAAAAAATTAGAGGTGTTTTTTGTTATTTTTTTTAAAATTTAATTTTAAAGTAAAGTATGGTTTTCACAGAATTTGTCCATTTCCAAGCCTTACATTGTTGTTCTTGTGTCATGTAATAATAGGCACACCAATGACATCATAATGGTTATTATTTCTTAACAATCAGCCTGTTAGTTGAGGTTCAAAATGGCTGCTCTTTTAAACCTGACTGCTTCCCTATTGTGTTTTCTGTCTGAGAACACCCTGTGTAGGTTAGTTAGTGGGTGTTGTGAGTAGAAGGTATTGAGATGGAGGATTGCACTGTTGGAAAAAAAGTAGTAGTATTATACTTGTCATTTGAAATCAATAATTTAATGATTCGAATATTTTTTCAGAAAGTAAGCAAATGATGATTGCAAATTGTTGACATTGGCAGTTCCTCTTTCAAGTTCAATCCCAGATCTCCATAGAACTAACTTTGTTTCAGTTTCAGAAAGGTCAGACAAAGCTATGTAGCTGTCCTTACGGCTATACCATTTCAAATGACAAGTACTACTACTTTTTTTTCCAACAGTGCAGTCCTCCATCTCAATACCTTCTACTCACAACACCCACTAACTAACCTACACAGGGTGTTCTCAGATAGAAAACACAATAGGGAAGCAGTCAGGTTTAAAAGAGCAGCCATTTTGAACCTCAACTAACAGGCTGATTGTTAAGAAATAATAACCATTATGATGTCATTGGTGTGCCTATTATTACATGACACAAGAACAACAATGTAAGGCTTGAAAATGGACAAATTCTGTGAAAACCATACTTTACTTTATAATTAAATTTAAAAAAAAATAACAAAAAACACCTCTAATTTTTTTCTTTTTTATAATAAAATACATCTTTGATTATCTTACAAAAAAATTTTTTTCACTCTACGTGGATTCCCACAAGGCTTTTTGGGCGTCTTTTTGCGACCACCTAAAAACAATAGAAGTTGCTATAACTTTTTTTGTGATAGTAATACACAGAAAACACTTGCATTTTTGGAATCCTCACCCTTAAAAATAGTGAAATCGAATGTTTGATCACCTCTCTATCATCAGGGGGCGCAACAAATGACATTTTTATGTTTGAGAGCTCATCAGCGCCACCAAGTGATCAACAAATTTCAAAATGGCATATCTAGTGAACCGGTTGATCAATTTTCATAATTTTTTTTTTGTTGCATTCAGAATTTCATGCACATCAACATATTTAGAAACAAAAAAATTCCAAGAGGGGCGGGTTGCCTTCACTTGTTGAATTATAATGGAATGACCCTTAAACAGATTGCCTGACCCCACAAACATGGGGTAAGACACCACAACCAGGTAAAAATACTCTAAAATGACCAAATTATGGCTAAGAACGTGATTTTTCAGGGAAAATGGCGGCCATTTTGAATTTTTGCCGTGCACACTTTTTTCTTGGAACTTAAACCAAAAATTTTGTCATTTTATGTTGAGATAGGTGAAATGGAACACAAAAAAACTGTCCCTAAAGCAAAACTAAAAATTGCCCATTTATAGCCCATTGCTATTTGAAGTAAACCATTTTTCACATGCCTATTTTCTAAATTTTCATTAATTTGAGCTGTCCATAAGAAGTTAGAAGCTGCTATCTGGCAGCAGTGTGGATCAATCTGATATCAAGCATTTTATAGTGGATTTCAGGCTGATAGTAATGGGCATTTTGTTGTGTTAACAAATGCAACAATCTTGATGTATTTGCTGCTGTAGTCATTTGTAATACTAAAAAAATGTTCATTTTGATGATATCATCTGTCTGCATTATAAACCTCTTGGAGTACTGCACAACTATGATGGATTAAACACTATGCATATGAAACGAGACATTATTTATGTCAATTCAAAACCATATGTCATTGTAGGTCGCAAAGTACAGAAGTCACAATACCTCTCACAGGTAGCCAACCACCTTGACCATGACAATCCACACACATTTGAAGCTGCAGATCTTACAAACCTTATTAAAGCTGTAAGTTTGTTCAAGGGTTCATAAAATTCAATCTACTGGCAACACTGATATTACTTTAATGAGCATAAATGCTGACACTGAACTCGCTGAAGCATGCAAGCAAAGCATATATTGCAATCTGTTTAGCTGTGTTTTGCTTACAAAGCATTATTTAATTATTAATTCATTGATGAATCATTTTTCAGGCCACTAATGATTTAGAAAATTTTGACAAAGAACGTCATGAAGATTATAAAAAATATGAAATGAAAAAGGAATTGCAAAGAGAAGAGAAAATGCAAATGCTAAATAAAGTGGAACGTGAAAAAGCCAGAGAGGAATACATGAAACATCAAAAAGAATTGGTGGAAAATAATGGTATCCACCACCCGGTAGGTAGAAATGAATCTTAAAATTTTTGTTTTTGAAAACGCAAGTTTTTGTTGAATGTGAATGATATGGGTCAAATAGTCAACAAAAGTAATCAAGGGGCGTTTTCAGTATATGTATTTTTTCATCAATTATTAAATTAGATTTTCTTTAATTAACTTTTTGATTATACTGTAGTGTAATTATAATAACATTTTTAATTTCAATTTTTGAAACAACATTTGTAATTTGCCATAAATCAATACGTATTGGCGAAAAACGTTTCATAGCCTAACATGTATTGATGGAAAAGGTTGTAGGCCATTGCATAATAACACAATCTTTATTCACTGGTCAACCTACCAGCTTTATTTTTATTGCCAAGTTATTCACATGTATATTTGTTCGAAATTAAAGGATTTTAGCAATTTATCAGCTGCACAACCTAAGGAAACAAAATCTTAAATTTGTCAAAATGTCATAAAGTTACTTGGAATTTGTTCAGTAACGTATTTGTTATTTGAATTCTTTTTTCATCAATATCTTTGTGTCGGTCAATTTTCAATTTTAACGATTCATCTCAGCTTCCTCACCAATTAAATAAAATCAGGTTGAACGCCGTCAGTTAAATCCATTAATCGCAGATTATTTGCACAAATTTTGATCTAAACTTCAGTTCTCTGTTTTAAACATGTATTTTTATTGCGATAATTACCAGTTCGAATTCACGCAGTTTCGCAACAAGTCGAGCCGAACTAATGTTTTACCCTTTCTGATGTAACAAACCAAATGATGTACAGTTTTGTCACTGGTAAAATTGAGCGATTGAATAAGTTTTGACTTGAACCATGTAAACTCGTTACAATCACACATTGTTGGTGTATAACTGTATGGCTCTGTTAAATATTGGAGTACAATACTTAATAGTGGGGTTTGTTGCCATGAGCTGTCGGCGTTTCTTCCCCTTCTGGGGCTTGGCGGAAGGAATGGATTTCCAAATGTACTTGCAATTTTTTGTTTCTTAAACGCCCGAGAAAAAATCTAATTAAAGATAACTTTTCATGCATGTCACTGGTAGCCTATTCTGATCTTTGCTTTGTATCTGAATTCTTAACACGTTATTTTGATTTTACTAAGATATTAATAGAATTTTATAGCTTTGGTAGAGAGGTACTTTTTAAAAACCATAGACAGACAATCGATAACAACTTAATAACATTGAATTGCATAATTCAAAATTAATACAGAAATGAAACAGATACATAATTTCAAACGTTTTCGGCAAAACTTTCTGCCCTCTTCAGGAAAATATCTTAATTCATCTAAACAAAACAAAATTATTCGTGAAATGTTAATAATAAATGACTGAAATTCAATAAAACTGCACTGACCTGCGTACAAGCAACAACTGACGAACAAACACAAAAGGTGGTAGCAATCTGTCATAATTATGCGGGAGTGTGGTCATGAGACAAGATAGTGAGCGGACAACATAACATAAAATAAACGTAAGCTAATACAAATTCAACAAAAAAGATGCCCCTTTAGCGATTAATAACATTATTAACATTTCACGAATAATTTTGTTTTGTTTAGATGAATTAAGATATTTTCCTGAAGAGGGCAGAAAGTTTTGCCGAAAACGTTTGAAATTATGTATCTGTTTCATTTCTGTATTAATTTTGAATTATGCAATTCAATGTTATTAAGTTGTTATCGATTGTCTGTCTATGGTTTTTAATAGAATTTGTAAACGAAATAACTTCATAGGCAAGTAAAGAGCAATTGAAAGAAGTTTGGGAATCAGAAGATGGTTTAAAAGATGAAGATTTTAATCCTAAAACCTTCTTTTACCTACATGGTCAGTTTTCTGATCGATCAAAACGATTAATTTCTTGGTTGCATTTTTATCTTTTCATGTTAACTTGGCATATGTTGGCCAATGGCCACCGCATGTTGTTGACTTGAAAATATGTGAATGAACTAAGAATGATGACAAAGTAATTTGACTAACCTGATTTTTTTGGTTTAATTTCTCGACATTCATTACACCATATGACACTGCATGAACATTGCTGAATGGAACACTTTCGTATTATCGTCACTATCGTAAAAAAAAATGGACAAATTTTCTTAAATTGCTCTTTTGATTTCATTGCACTTTTACGGCCCCTTTGTAACCACTGCTGCTTACGTCATCTCACTTTCTTCTTTACCACTTATGCACATGCAATCCACATTCCACATATAACAAAACATTGAAACCACTCTCATGAAAACGTTCTGCACACGTTCTGCCACACACATGTCACAACAGGGGAGTAAGGCGCAGCTAGAGGAAGTTTGGAACGAAGAGGACGGATTGAGTGATCAGGA
This sequence comes from Aplidium turbinatum, assembly GCF_918807975.1. NCBI lineage: Eukaryota > Metazoa > Chordata > Ascidiacea > Aplousobranchia > Polyclinidae > Aplidium > Aplidium turbinatum. The sequence goes on along the minus strand of NC_137472.1, from coordinate 41,446,187 downwards.
ATTTAATCCCAAAACTTTCTTCACTATGCATGGTGAGAAAGAATTGATCAGATCGATGGGTCGCATTGTAACTTGAGTGAAAATTAAGTGCATGGGTGTTTCATAAAATTGGTGTTTTATTTTTAATTTATTCATCATTAAATGAGGCTGATCTAATACGAAAACTGCTTTGGCGTTGGGTGAGGGTTTCAGTGATGGTTGGATTGAACATTTGCATGCGATTTACGTTGTAAACATGGAAAATACTAGCAGCTTAAACATGATAATTGATAACCTTTAGTTTTCTGTTCTTTTAAGTTTATTTTCAAATTATCTGTGTTTCTTTTTAGCTGTTTTCTATGTGATTGTTACAAACCATACCGATAAATTATTTCAAAGACTAAAAATACATTAGACAAATGATTGAAAACAACTTGATAAGATTGAATTATTATATAGGCCTATATATTATAATTCAAAAACAATACATAATATGACAAAATAACAACATATTAAACTAATAGAATGTTTACGCCTTTTGTGTCTGTTCTTAAGTTGCATTTGTACCTAGCTCAGTGCAGATTGTAATTAATTTCAAATGTTTGTTTTTATGTTTTGTTTAGATGAATTAAGTTATTTTTCGACGAGGGCAGAAAATCTTGCCGAAAACGTTCCAATTTAATATTTTGTTAGCTTTACATATTGTTTTTGAATTATGCAATTCAATTTTATCAAGTTGTTATCAATCATCTGTCTATGATATTCAAGAATTATCTCTCTACCAAAGCTATACTAAAAATACATTCAGGGTGGAGTTTTAATCCAAAGTTCATCAGCAGTCGTTATAATTTCATCAGCAGTCGTTATAAATTTCATCAGCAGTCATCTGCAGTCGTTATAATTGACTCACACCTTGGAAAGGCCTGTTTATAGGTCGCTATAGTCTGATCATAAATTGAAATGGCTTGTTAATAACAAATCTCATTCGATTTATGTTCGCTGTGATAACGTTCTCAGAAAAAAGTTTGGTGGCTGTTTTTCACTGGTAGTTCTTGTATTGCTATAGAAACGAAATACTCCACATTTTTGCAATTTTCACAGGCCATCATCACAATCCCCAACACCTGACCCAATCGCCTTTTTCTGTGGTGCATGCCAATTAGTTATTTTTGTACGCATACTTGTGCACGTCAAAATACTAATGGAAATTCGTAGTAAGTCACTTTTGTTCTCTCGTGTTTAATCCTATTTAGAGTTTACATGTTCAAATAACCGAGCCTAATTTAAAAAAATCAAGTGTTTTGTTTCATAAATTTCGTTGCATTGGTTTATTTTTTTGAAAATAGTATTGGTTAGAAAATCATCGCATTTATGTTCATTATTTCAATGCACGTCCTCACGTTTTAACTCTCCTTTGCATGCCGCTTAGTTGTGCTGATTTGTTGTTTTTTCGTTTTCTATCATATTTTCTTGGCTAACAGTAACTGATAGGAGTGCACGCTTCACTGCTCTTATCCCACTCATGCAGTCCGAGTTACCTCGCTTGTGTTGCTGCTCGTAAAATATTCACTGCACTTAGTTGAGCACTGTCTTTGAAATGTGTTGAAGTTTAGCCATTTTATTACTTGATCTTGCTACTTCATTGTTCATAGAGCCAGGTGTTGATCGATTGAACTAACAGGCCTGCTTATAACAAGGGCGTTTGGCAAAGTTCTATTCTAAAATCAAAAGTGTTAATACCTATGAATGATCATTCCTGTGCTACGAAAAGTTTTTTCTGGCACATCACGTTATTGAGATAAAATATTTGCATTTTAATGTTTCATAAATTTCTCACCTCTCTCATCAAAAGTTCGAAATATTACGAAGCTGTGACATTTTGAGCATTTATAGCATCGAAACTATTAAACGTATCATTTTTATACTACTTGGAGGTTTTAACATGATGCTTAGGAAGTTAACAGAAAATTAAAATGCAGGTATCAAAAACGTGATGTGCCAGAATGAAATCACAGGCATTTTCACAATTACGTATCCCAAACAACTTCCTTAAAAACTGCCGAAACTGGTCTTCGATTAATTTTATTTGCTAAGCATAGTAATGAAAGCGCTAAGTCACGGTAGAAAAGCAAGTGGTAAAAATGAACGGCATGTTTATGATTCAGGTTTCTTCCCATCATCGTTATGCATAGTATTTTGCATCGCTCAACGCTCATGTGCTTTGGGTTTCCAAAACAATGTTGTAGAAATACGTGTTACAAAAGTATAAATTTTTTTTCAGATCTCAACGGGGACGGTTATTTAGATGCAATGGAGTTAGAAGCTCTATTTGAAAAAGATGTAAGTCATTCGGATTGTCTGCGGTTTTGCTTTACTGCATGATATGACGTTCTTCAGCAGCGCAGATTTGAGTTTAAAAGCGACGCTTTTGCCTCTTACAACTTATCCATTACGTTTGTTCAATCGTGCCACTAATTTTTTTATCATATTTAAAGAAAAATGTCTTAGGTTGTTTGTTTTGTCAAAAAATTGTATCAGAGAGTATTGATTAAAAACGGATTGCATAGCAGCCTGAAGAAAATTCATGTTGAAGTTTATCTCTTAAGAAACTCTTCAAGATTGGTAGACCATTATGATTTGTTTCCACAGCTTGCCAACGCTTACAATGATTCGGATCCAAACTTCGACTACATGCAGATGGAAGAAGAGAGAAGAAGAATGAGAGAACATGTGATGAAGGAGGTTGACAAGGACGCAAATGGTCTCATCTCCATGGATGAGTTTCTCGTTTACACAAATAGTAATGAATTTGCCGAGCCCGACGAGGACTCTTACAAGGTAGATTTCAATATCCCCCAGAGATCCACTATGAATGCTTAAATACCGTTAACATGAATTTAAGACCATCGGTGCCAGTGACAATTATCATAATATTTCAAGACATTGATCAAAAGTGGAAAAAACTAACTGGAAAAAGTTTAGTTTAGACTGTATATAGATAGATAAAAACTATTGATTTTTTTTCAACACATTCATTTCCCAAACTTCCACACATTTCCACTTGCTCTCGCGTAAGAACGCCTAATTTTAAAGTTTAAGTTTTCGCGACGCTTTTCTTATCTGGTATTCGCTTTTCAGACGATCGACCAATTACTTATGGAGCATTCTCTTTTTACAAAAGATGAATTGGAAAAATACAGAGGATCTATTACAGAGCAAGAAGCTGAAATCAAACGCAAAATAGAGCTTTTAAAAGAAGAAGCGAAAAATCTCGGAGGAATGAGAAGAGAGTTGAGTGAAGAGAAGAAGCTTGCATCCGAGGTGAGTAAGAAGATGCTCAAGTTGATATTTATGTAACATGTGCGAACCACAAAATAGCAACGCTAGGAAATTTTTTTTATTTTGTAACTTTTTACTGTTATCTTCCAAGGACAGTTTTTCGACGACATTTTTCAGCGGTTGACCTTTAAAGGTTATCAAAGCAGCTAGACAATTTCTCTTGAAAAGATGCACTGTTCTTCGCAGATATTACTGTAGTTTAGTAATGTTTTATGTTTTTCTTGAAATTTGCATGAAATCAGCTACCGTGGTCATATCGGTGTTTGTATCTTAGCTCATCGATCGAGTTTCTGACTTCAACAACTCAATTGTTGTTATGACACGTTATGATTCATGAACACGTCCTTTCAGGACAGCGTTAACACCTCTTTCTTCAACAACTTCTTTATGATGCATTGCACAACATACGATGCTTTTCATACTGTATTTTCAAACGGTTGGATTAGTCGTGATAATTTTTGTAAAGTTTGTTTGTCACTTTTCACTGGTACTAAAAGTTACCCTTCACGGAACTTACTCTTAAACCCAAACATTTTGGACTTATACACTGTAGAGCAAGTGAACGCTTGTGATTTCATCAAATATCAGGGACGAGATTGGGTAACATTAAACCGCACAAGAACAAGAATCGGCCATTTTAACGCTATTTGACGGGTTGTCAAATACTGCCGACTTATTGGGCTAGATTTTTCATGTCCACTTTTTCAACGTCATATGGAAAAAACTTGTCGAAAAACTAATCCATGTAAATTAAAGTCAGCAACTCATTCAGTAAGACCAGCATCAATCAAAACTACCATCATGGCCTACAAGCTATTCAACAAACAAGTCAACTCTGCGGTACAACTGAGCCTGATGATCACAGATGTTTTTACTTTCAGGATGGACAAATCGAAGAAGAAGAAAAATTGGTTTTAGAAGATCGTGAAATGGAAATAAAGGAACAAGAGCAAAAGCTTCAGGAAATCCACAAAGATCTTCAGCAACAAAGCAAAGAAGTCTTAAAAATGAAACAAGAAGTGCAAAAGGTTGGTTTTTGTTGCCACGAAGTGGGTAGAAAACTACACAAAACAGAAAAAAACATGTTTAAGGCCCAGCTCTCAGTTAGGGACAAACCAATTACATCTTTTCTATTGCTGTTCTTGTTTTGTTCACTAGAAAGTGGCTGCAGAATTGTTCTAGCGCTCAATTTGTTTGGGAATCATGTAAATGTAACCTCTCCTATAATTAATGTTTTTTTCCATGCTTGCCATGCTAGTAGGTTTTAGGTCACTGTTTTGACGAGGGCATAGTGCTACAACACAAAAGCATTCAAATTGTTCGTTTCGTTGCGGTTTAAGTAATTTTAGCCGATACAATTACTTTGTTGTTTTATGGTGCAGCAAAATCTCTCCTAATCGAGAGTTAGGTTTACGACTGATTAAAAATGGAAGAAAAATCATCTTCGTTTCCACCTTGAAGCAAATCATTTAATGTCTTGCCAACAGATGGTCGTTCGGAATTAACGCCAGGCTCTCGTCACGCAACTGGGCATCCAGAATTGATATCCTATCATTCCGATTGAATTGTATCGACAACAGCACACTAGTGGCAATTGCACTTATATTATTATTAGAAAGTCGTGACTGCTGATTTTATATACAGAAAGTAATTAAAATAATTCTCTTTAACTGGAAAAACAGGCACAGCGTAAATTTTTTTAAATTTCCGGCCAAGTCGATGCGTCTGTTGACAGCCAGAACTGTAGAGTCGGGCGAAAAATATGCGACTCCGATTTCTCGATTTATAACTGGCCGACTCCGTACACTCCAAAATCTCGCCAACTCCGACGCCATTGCCCTGTTAACAGTAATATGTTGCCTTTTGGTTCAGTTTTGTGTTATTTGTGACCATCACAACGAAAACAATATACAGTAAGAGTATACCAAACATACCAGAGGTCTGGAAAGAGGTAGAAGCGACAAAACACGACGCCATAATGTTCTTGAGATCGAAACAAGACAAACAGTTTAAAATTTGGTACCTTTGCAACATCATAAACTTCTGTTCGCTGTCAACTGTTTTCTGTTCAATTTGTTTCAACTCATTCACATATTTGTTGTCAGCATGAAGCTGGTGAGAAGATTACTGATCAAATCAAAGAGCGATTGGATAAAGCTCCCGAGGAGGAGAAACAACAAGCCATAGAGAAAGCTCATGAAGAGCTAGAGAAGCTTAAGAAGGCCCAAGGAGTAGATATTGGCGGTGAATCGAAGGAGACCCCACCTGAGGCACTGGACGCGGGTGGACAGGCACCCCCAAGAAATGATGCTCCGCAAGAGGGACTTCCCCCACAACCGTAGTTATTTTTAAACAAATTTAATTCTAAAATCAAAATAGACGAATTTTCCGTGAACCTTTAATTCATGTTGTTGGTTGAAATTTGTGATACTATATTTAATGAATTCAAGGTGAATTCAATTCAAAGTAAGTGTCCGTTACACTAGTTAATGGATCTCTAGTTTTTTTTTGTATGGTTAGTTTAATAATCATGTTATTTTTACTCGTGAAAGTTTTCTGCCGTGGTTTAAATGAGAATAGCCTATAAGTTACTTGTTTCTTTGCAGTCTTTTGATACTTTGCAGGATGAAGCAGTGTCATTATTTTGTTTTATCTGTGGAAAATGTTGTGAAAAAATTTGTGTTTATACCAAATGAATTGTGCAATTCAAATAAAACTTGGTTAAAGTGTTAATGTATTTGTGTGGAGTCTGGGAGAGTGTCAACCCTTTCTCGTCCAAGCTCAATTTGAAACATGAGGTGCTTCAAATAACATAAAAATAATAGCAATGATGGCATATGCGCGGCAAAACATTTGATGTGACAGCTATTAACCTGGAGTGCGTTTTTTAAAATGGGCATAATTCAATAAACTTAACAAAAGCATCATCAGTTGAAAGAAGGAGTTCTGTGGTACAGTTCCACCGGGCTGTTAGAACAAAACTGAACACTCACTAGCTCTAGCACAACGGAAGTTTGTGTTCAGCCAACTATCGTATTTACTTGATTGTAAGCCGCGGCTTATATAGTTTTTTTTTCCATCATGTTTGCGGCTTAAATTCAAGGGCGGCTTACAATCAAAGGTGGCTTACATTTTTTCGTTTTCGCCTTTTTCCTTGTCCACTTTGCCATAGATGTTTTGCGTACTGCGTTGTCTGATGCCGACAATTGTGAAGTTGTGACGTGCATTTGAAATTGTCACATGCATTTATAACGTGCATTCGAAAGAAAAAAAGGAGTTGTCAGTTTTATTTATGGTACTTAACAGTAAACAGTTTCAGCTTTGCGTGTAAACAGTATTTGCGGCTTACATTAAATTTTTAACACTATCACATGCGGTTTACAATCAAGGGCGGCTTACAATCAAGTAAATACGGTAGATGGTAGTTGATCGTATTCGTGGCTAGCATGAATAAACACTAAACAGTTTACGTGCTTTCATTGTGATGCATTGAGTGTGGAGTTGTCCTACTTATCACTCAATCCATGGAGTTCACCGAAGAAGGGGCAGTATACCTGGGCAAACGAGTCGAGACGTAAAACTTCCTGGCGATTCAAGATAACACACCTTTTGTCAGCTGCGCTCCTTTGATATATTAACCTGGTTGTCATGATGCTAGTGGCAGTGCAGAACAATAGATGAATCCAGGACTGTATGACTTTGAGCAGTGAGCACCATCTCAGCGAAACCGGCTAGTTGAGGCACATGTTTTTTTAGTGACGGAGCCTAAAAGGAAGGTTTCTCAAACCATGGGTTGTGAATTCGGATAAAAAACATCAGACTTTGACTCCACTCGCCACAATATTTTAGGACTCCATCATAAAGGGCTACAAAGTTTAACTGAAGACCAACGATTGTTACGAACACGCTAAAATCTTTCCCACTAAACAGCCTTTACACCGGGAGTCTACAGCGACACTTTTGACACGCACAATTATTTGAGTTTCCATCTTATCAATGTATTGTGCAGGCTGATGAGTTTGCTCTATTGCTTCGACAAAACGTTGACCTATGAGAGGTGAGATTTTCTCGAATTGTGAACTTGGAGGTTCGAAATAACTACAGTGCGTAAATCAGACTCCATTCGCTTATTATCTTAGACTTTTGTGGAAGTTGTTTTCTGACCTTTAAAATTTTGTTATTGATTTAAAAAATATTAGCTTTATTGTACGTTGTGTCAAAGCGACATAACAGCAATAAAAAGCAGGTTAAAATCTCAATTCAGAAACATAGTTACATGTATATAGCCTACTACAGTGATTTTTCATACCCGGTAGGCTACAATCCCTGTCAACGCTACTGACATTTAATGTTGTACAAGTCTTGTTCTATCAACCGTTTAAAGACATTTTCCAAGAAAGCGAGAGGGTGGTAGTATTTCTTCTATAAACTCTAACAAAATAGCATAGATTTACCGGTTTCGTTGACTTATGATGGTCGACAATACAAAACCCATGAATTCAGCCTACAATCAATTGGCAAACTTCTTTGGTTGAGCTGGTGGGGCTCTGTCAATCTCGGTGACCTGGTCTGCGTCAGTGGTTCAAAGCGTTTGTAAGTGGTAGGCACTTTAACATAGGACAGTTTTCCATGCGAACCAGCTATTGTGCATGCGTACGTACGTGCGAGCCAGCATTGGTTAAGAAAGGTAGGACAATTTTCCTTATAAACTCAATTGATTACAGTCATTAAGATCCTTCTTGCACTCAGTTCAGTTGCAGAAGAAAAAAGAACATTAGCAGAGGGTGGGAATCGAACCCACGGAATCGAAATGACTATTCCCTTGCCCTAACCTTAACCCACTAGGCCACGTTGCTTGTGGCGACACATTCACTTAATTTTCTTTGTACCAAAATCTTTCGAGTAGATTATCACGAGCTGAGTCGCATGACTGAAATCAGCTGATTCGCAAGGAAAACTGTCCTATGTCAAAGTTCCTACCTTTACAAGTACCGTATTTTCTTGAACAGAAACCGCGCTACTATTTATTATTTTTGAACGTTTGGTATTGAATCTTTGTCTTCGGACTGACAAAGCCTTGATAGGTTATTTCTGGTAGTTTCGAATAGGCTACTTTTGTAGAGGCTTTTGACGCAAGGCCGGTTACCGAGATTGACAGAGTGAAGTTTCCGATTGTTGAAGTCTTGTTGCCGGGGAATTATTCCATCCATTAGGTGCCGCTGAATGGAGAGCAGTCCCGTGCGTTGCTCAAGCGCACACCCCGAGAGTCGAACCAGCGCCGCTTGATGTTGAAGCTTCTTCGTTCACGAAGTCACGCGCTAACCAACTGAGCTGTCGGGGCGGACGTTTTGTGAGGCTTTTATTTTTTTATATGAACGTTTTCGTCCTCTAATTGGTGCTCAGTGAACATTCGAGTTCATCTACCGTAAGTACTTAGCCTACCGGTAACAAGAAAATGGGAACAGTCGCCTAAGTCAGCAGCAATTTTAATGTCTCTTCTTGTAAAACCGCTAATCCGACAGCTGCTATTATTGTCGCATCTGTGTGAAGCAAACAAAACCAAAAGGAAGTACCGGTAGTGTTGATTCGGTGATAATAAAATTTTGCGCTCTTTTGTCAAAAAGTTTTTATTCTATATCTGACTACTACTGTAATGTGACAACTGCTGTTTTTCGCATGTGCAAGCTCTTGCGTGTCGTTAGATGTTTTCTTTTATCGCTAAAGAAGCAATTTTATCATTGTCTTCTGCGGCCTCTATTGTTTATTTTTAATCAAAACGTGCAGTTTCTATTCGAAGGCGGCTTCTGTTCAAGGGCGGTTTCTATTCAAGAAAATGCGGTATGTGAAACTGCCAGGATTAGGCTCTCAAAGAACCTTTTTCAGTCCGAGGATAAAGATCAAATCAATCAATCAATCAAGGTTTCTTCTTCACCACCAGGTTTAAGATGTTCACTCTACAGTGATGCGACAGAAATATCAATAGCAATCCAATCAAGCAAAATCTATCAAACCAGTCACATTTTATTTCACTTGCACATAAACTCGCAGTGCATTCAAGGTATGTACGCCACAAAAAATGATGCCGATAGTGATCAATTTAGGCTAATTTGCTTTTCGTATATGAAAAGATACACAGGACACAGATTGTGAACTTTTTCACAAAGGAACAACCTGACTCAAGTTTCAGGTGGCATTCCATGCTTTTCTGGATGTTTTAAAAGAAATACGTGGAATTAAAATGTCATACTTCAACATTGACATCAACTGCAAGACGAACAATACAAAACATATTTAAACAAAATGAGCAGAGCATGCACCTTGACTTTAATCGCAACAGTAAGTTTTCTCACTTGTAAAAGTGGCCCAAATGTTTGATTGATTTCATAATATTTTGTACATTTAGATCGGGCAAATCAAATGAAGGAAAACAACAGATCCGTTACATACACGAAACTCACATTTCCAAACTCACATCAAGAAATGATGATATTTTATGACGGATGATTGCATAGAAAAGTGTACTAAATCGCTTGCTATAGCGTTCATTTAAAGACAAAAAATAAGTGAAAAACGCTTTTGTTCCTATAGCTTGTTCAAATTAATGAAGTTATAGAGAAACGTAGTGATCTTACATGGTGCACAAAAAAACAAGAAATTGACGACATGTAAGGAAATAAATTAACTAGTAATTCAGCTACCAATTCTACGAGTGTATTTTTATCTAAACATTAAAGTGTGAAACGTTTTTTTTTTTGCCTTCAAACTTAATTTAACCAATATTTTAAAAATTATGTGCTAAAGCGATCTAGCCAAAGCTTGAGATAAATAGCATGATCTAAACAGACAGATGTCAAACAAATATGAAAAGAAAAGGAGATAACCCGCAGATATTTAGGTGGTGATGTGCTTTAAAACATGCGCAATACTAGGCTACAAGAGGAAGCTAACGCTTTTGTGTAATAAAAGCTAATAAGACTACACATTACACAAGCAATTTCTTAATGTATAAAATAAACATAACAGGCAAGAAATAACAACTCCAGCAGTGGGTTTGCAATGAGTGGCTAACTAACTTTAAGTTACAGAAAAAACATTGCACTAACAGTACAATTTATTGTGTACGGCTGGGAATTGACACATACAAGTAAGTTCATAGCTAACGCACAACTTGTGTAAAGTGACGCATGCATGACCGAGCGTAGTAGACTGGTCTTCTGTAAACTTCGACAATTCAATAATTTCGAAGTTATGATCGTCAACTTTTTAAAAAAACAAGCTTTTTTCATTTAAATTTGCTAAGTGCAGAATAAATCACTTAAACTATACATAATTAAACAACATACAAAGTAAGTTTACTACGAAATAACGCCACCACCTACATTTTTGATCAATATAACTTAGAAAACTAAACGTGTCTGGACGACCGCTGTATACCATAGGCTACAACCACCACACTGTAAGTAGATAAGATTTCAACATGTAAAGCACAAACACATTTTTTGCACTAAATAATGTGTACACGTTTCGAAACAAAACAAACACATTTAAGTGTCTCAAACGAAATACTGCTTTGGAGTGTTCACAATCACAAGACCATTGTAGAAAGAGAAAAAATCTAAACTTGTTTGTCATCATATAGAGCAGGACACCTTGAGTAGTTACTTTCGCAACTCATCACATCGTTAATACAACATCTTCCTCGCCACACGAAGAACTGTCGTGGTAGTCACCAGTTGCGGGTTCATGCTTTGGTTCTTCATCAAAGTAAATATCAGCTTTCTTTCCTTTCCTAAGACAAACTTGAAATAGTTAGATCGTGCCACAAGGCTCACAACAAAATGACGCTTAGAAGGATGCTAATTGAAGAGCTATTGCGTAAAAGAGCTGACGTAAACGCAAGTCGTTGACTTAGTCGTATTTCTTTCCACTGGGGTTACAAGTCAGACCATAGTCGGCGTTTACAGTCTAAAGATCTTTATGTTGGCCAGTTTTCTTTTACCAATTAGGTTTACCGGATTAGAAAAACATTCTTAGATTCGAGTCTATTCAAGAATCAAATAAATATTCGGGTCAGGGCCGAAAACATTACATCCGATTTCCAACATATTAAATCTTTAATTTCAGTGACAAAAAACAATTTTCTCACATTGATAAACAAAATAAAAGTAAAAATGACATGAACAAAAACATGGCTTTGATAAAACAGTTCCAGATCAGATCCCAGAAGTAAAAATATACCAACCCACCGAAGTAGTGCACGCGTGACAAGTTTTTGTTGCCATGTTTCTGCCAGCACACCGTGCAATGTTCGTGTTAAAGCTTTATATAGATTTTCTATTGCTTCTGTTAGTTTTACGCACCTACACCGCTCACTGCTCAGCCAATAGCCTTCTTCACATATACCTGGATAATAATCAGTTCCACGATGACATCCTTCCTGTCAATTGTAACACTAAGCTTCGCTACATATCGCTAGACGTTAAGAAAGCTATAAAATTCTTTATTTGCAACGTTAAGTCAGCCAGACACAGAATATAGCACTACCATTGAAAACTATACGTGATCCAGCTACACTAACATATACTACACTGGTTTTAGTATTTTACTGTCTATCACGTAAAAAAGTTTAAAAGTCTACAAGTGACCCTTATGATTTTAATGGCCCTTACACCTGATTCATGTAAGCTAAATTGAGTGACCTAAAGGTAGAGTGGCCCAAGTCAACTTGGACCGAAAATGAGTTTTTGCTTCCATAGGAACAACAAAAGATGCGAAATTTTTTTGGGAAAATTGGGAAGTTCTATCGTTAGAAAAAAATATGACCCAAGTAAACTTGGTTCATCACTGAAAAAAATTACAAATCCAACAGCGGCCCAAGTCTACTTGGTTTGTATTTGTTATCAAAATTAACCAATAGTATAGTGGACCACATTTACTTGGTTTGCAATACGTGAAGAAAATTACAAAAGCAATAACAGCTGAACATCTGTAATAACAGTATACTCTTCCACAACTTAGTAAATAATAATGACACTTGTCGGAAACCCAGCATTGCAGTACTGTTCCACAATAAGTCAATGGGTATTTGTCTCTGCATTGTTGTGTCATAATGCATACGAACGAGCAAGTGTGTTCGCGACGCTGAAATTCCACGTGCAACTGCAAAGAACAAACGCTAGGAATACTAAGGGCCATTGCGCACCAAGATTATACTGTTATATTACAGGCATACTGTTTTGTTTGTCGTATCCAGGCTTTCACCCGGTGGTTGAAGATTTAGATTAAGTGGACGGGAAGGCAAGGAAGCCAATCTTCGTGTCCACCTTCAGGCATGCCTTTTAAGTGTCCTGCCACAGACACAGCTGCATGCTCTTGAGCGGTGTCGAACCGGCGCCCTCTCGATTGCCGTTCCAGTGTTCTTACCACTCGGCTATGCAGCCGACACGAAGACCTACACGTGCAGCCTACAGGCATACTGTAGACACTAGACACTGTCTACTGATTAGAACCTAAGCATAGTTGTACTGTATATGGCGGAAAGGGAAAGATCTCAACTGCTCAGTGTTATTAAAGACCACGTACTATTGAAGATGATACAGTCATTGATGATGTGGTCTGCGGTCTGTTCCTCGGCACCACATTCACAGCAGGGGGAAGAGGCCATTCCCCATTAGTGCATGGTTAAGCGGAAAATCCCGACGCCCGTACGAAGACGGTTGAGGCGCACCCATGCCTGTCTTTGTAGTGTCAGGCCAATGGGGCGTGTGTCGGCGTCGGAAATGAACGAATGGGTTCTGGTAGTACTCGACTTCCTTTAAGAATTCCATTTATGGTCCGCCCAAGTAGCCGCGGAGATGTCTTGTTCATCAGCTTCGTTGATGAGAAGTTGAGCGGCTGGCACGAATGGGTGTCTTGATTTCAGTCGACGGGGTGCTCGTTTGGGAGAGCAGAGATCTTGTGGTGGAGAAGGTGGTTAGGCTCCAGTGCCCTTCGACAGAGATACAGATTACAGAGTGGCTTCTTCACGACGAAGCTCAGCAGGTTGGATGCCAGCGACAATGGGGAGATTTTCCAATAGTGTGGGACGCAGGCATCCGGTCACTGTGCGCAGGGCGCTGTTTATGGCAATGAGCACTGTGCACCAGACAGGTGCATGATCTGCTGAAGAGTAGACAAGGGCTAAGGCTGCTATACGCAAAGTGTCAGCCCTCGCCCCCCAGCTGGAGCCTGCCAGGCGCTTAAGTAGCGCAGCGCGGGAATGTCAGTTTCTTACGCAGTGACACCAAATGGTGGCAGTACGTGAGCGATCTGTCTGGTGTCACCTCAAGATATTTTGGTTCGTGACAGAAGGACAGGGATTTTCCGTTGTTCTGAACATGTAGCTCACGATAAGCTTCCCGATTGTGCAGGTGGAAAGCTGCTGCCACAGTTTTGGTTTTGCTGAGTTTCAGTCGCCAGTTTTGGAGATAAGCTAAAAGGGTTTGCATGTCCTGGCTCAAGGTGTCTTCTAGATTTCCCACGACTTTGTGAAGTAGAGAATTGCCAGGTCGTCCGCATAAGCGCATTTTGCGGAGACTGTGGTTGGCAGGTCTTGGGTATGGATGTTGAAAAGAATTGAAGCCAGGACCGATCCCTGTGGGACGCCGTTTTTCAGACGTCTCAGTCTGCTTCTCCGTGAGTTGCCGGTGGTGAGGGTGAAGCTTCGATTCCTGACAAGTTCCATAATCATATGAACCATACGATTATGCCGAAATCCAGCTTGCTCTTTTGGAAGGAGCGGGTTGATGATTGAGTTGACGCGGGCATTGATCAGCCAGACTTTTTGAAAGGAACACAGAGTAGGGATATCGGACAATAATTCCTTGGGTCCTCTAGTGACTTGTGAGGCTTAGGGATCGCAACTACTAAAGCTTTTCTCCAGATTTTTGGGATTGTGAGGTGGTGTGCTAAGAAAGCTTTCACACAATGATAATCTGGAACAAGTAATTGGAAGGTGATTCGGGAAAGTAACTAGAGACTTATCTATAGTGAAAGTTTTCCAATTTAGCGCAGGATTCGTGTTGAAATTTCAACAAGCTAAGGCAGTGCATGTTGTAGCATACATACATAACGCAATATGATTGACAAAATATCATTACCAGTCAACATGCATAACATAAAATGTTATGAGTGTATAAATTCCACAACATCAACAAAATAAAACTTAATTGTCATCTCTCTGTTGGTTCTTTATTCGCATTATACAATAGCTGATACCAACAGCCCATACTGAAATTTAATGTGATTATTGTATGGTTACAGGGCAAGGACAGTTTTTATAGGGTTTATCCTTGAACCGCTGGAATATTGCTTTCCATTTTCACTCCATGCTACCGGGTTTTAAATATTGTCATTTACACTTGCATTGAAAACTTTACCGATGCTGATGGTGCATTCTGTTGAAACATTTTTCGATATAAGCGACATGCAGAAGAATCATCCGGCAACCACTGCAGAGTTCCGATTCCGTGTGACTTCAAGTCTTAAACTATAATGAACGTGGGCACTTAAAATAAAATCATTTACTGCAGTAAAAGCTACTGATTTGCGTGTGGTTAATACAAGCTGTGTCCTCTGCTACTGAACGTCAACTGATATTTTTTAATCCGAGTGCTCTTAACTAGGGGTGCACGCACCACTAAGGGGTGCGAGACCTGTGCCTAGGCGGTGCGGGGATGCTGAATTATCAAGGTTTGTTATAATATGACGTAAGAAACAAAGTTGTTTTACCAGGTTTCAACAAAAATTTCGAACTGTAGTGACTACGTATTACTTTTCAGCCAATCCTAGGAGGGGGTGCGAGAACTGGTTGGTAATTTTAAGGTGGTGCTGACAAGGCAAAAAGTTAACTGCTGCTCTAGACGCTACGTAGGCGCATCAGCAGTTTACAGAACATATTGTGACTGACAGTCATTACATTTTAAGACTTGAAGTCACACGGAATCAGAACTTCGCAGTGGTTCCCAGATGATTCTGCTGCCTGTCGCTTATATCGAAAAATGTTTCAACAGAATGCACCATCAGCATCGGTATTGCGACTGACAAGTTTCGATAACGGGAAAGGAGCGCTCAGAACTGACGTCAACCACTTTTTGGCCATTCCTCTTGGGAAGTCTTCGTTTAGCTCTTTTCTTATGGGTTTCTCTTAAGCTTCACGATAAACCGTGACGCCGCAAAGCAACTAGATAAATTATATAGGTCACCACCGTTTTAAACGGCTAAACTTTCGCTACCGTCGCCCACATGGTTCGTCGCCCAAGAGGGTTTCGCCAAGATGTCGTGTACCATTTTATTTATGGTTGCTTATCATTAAGGTTTGATGATGTCATGAGTTAGATCAGCATACTGAACTTTGAAGTAAAAACGTTTTTACGGAAATTTTTGGTACCAGTTGCTTGCCAAACGATTCATTATATTAAGCGTAAGTCAAATTTATCCTGCCCCAATCCAAAAATATGCGTTGCAATTATCCACTGGATAAAATTTCATTAAAACATGCATTTATTATTTTTTTTTTATTTAAATTTTTTTAGATGGGCCAGTTTACTGTTGGGAAATTATGAATTTTTGCAAAACCAAGTAAACTTGGGTCACTTTTTTCGCTAAAGAAAGCAAACAGTAGAGTGACCCAAGTATAAAAAAAACTAATAAAAAAAAAACGTGACGTTATATGACCACACAATTTTCCGAAAAAATTTTTGTAGTCATATGAATTATTCCCTGTACTTCACTGGATAGATTCAACTTCACCTTCATAGTAAAAAAAGTGCCTAACTTTGAAGTCGATTTACTCAAAATGAAGATTTTCGACTTGGGCCACTCTACCTTTAGGTCACTCAATTGTTCTATGCTGTAATTTCGAAGCTAAAGTATCCCGTTTTGATGGCGAACCAAGGTAAACACAAGCTGAAAAAAGTTTTAAGTTTAAAAAAAAGATTTCGTGCAAACAATGCAAGATAAAATCAATATTTTACTCACCATTATTTTACAAGCTACCGGTACTCTATAGAATTTTCCCAGTTAATAACAATTTTAACCTTTATAAAATTAATCCATTTTATCAGTCGTTCTCAAATATGTGCGTACTCGGTGACTACTTTAACTAATTTTAGAGAGCAACAAAATTGGTTACCAGCAAACTGAAGACTTCATCTCTATGATGCGATGACGAATTGCAGCAATTTTGTCACAATTATTATTGTTGCGATCATGTGAAATTAAACGTCTGCGCTAAAAGGCTAACCTCTGGGGAAAAGCTTTGCTACTCCATTAGTAATATTTGCCGCTGAGAATCATTGTGCAAATGACCGATCTTCTGCTGCCTGAGTGGTGACCACTATGGATTGGTCATCATCATTAATATTCTCACATGTCCACTTTACATTTCTCTGACTTCACACTGATCACTGCCTTCTTTATGAGGATCGTTCTTTGGTGTTTCACTTGGAAAAAGCAAGATTGATGTTACGTTAATTAATGCAAAACCAACGACGTCTATAGAGCGTTTACTTTATGCACAACGTAATTAAAGCAACATTTACCTTTGCACCGGGATTAATCGAGTTGCAGCTCTCTTTGAATGTACATATTTCCCCAAGACAAGAGCAAGAATAAAGAACACCGAAACAACTGCGAAACAAACGTGTTGAGGTTTAATGGTAAAAACTTTCAAAATCGAGACGTCATTGCTTGCAGTGAAGCTCGTTGTGACAATGCTAAGAAAATGCTTAATTTGGTTTTAACGTTACCATTTTATCAACCAAATAGTTACAGCTTCAAACTCAAGTATGACATAAAAAATAACAAATTCCGTGTACTGATAAACATACTTCAAAACTGAATAACATTTAATTATTGCTGGAATAAAGCAGGTTTGTGAGTAGTCACACTATTCTTGAACTTTACAATATACTGTATATAAAAATATAGCGTATAAAAGATTTTCTAAATAGTACACACCAGTGATTGTGACAACGAGTGACGTTGAAAGACCGAGAGCAGTGTCGGGCTTTGGAACATTTTGAAGAGTTGTCAGCACGACTGGTCGTTTCTGTGAACTTGCATTCGCAGATCTCAATGTGAAGTTAAGCTGGGTGGCATATCCAGGTCCCACATCAACCACATGAGTGTCAGAAATGTAGCTGTGAACGACAATAGATACGTTGTATGATTATCGTTTTTAAGAAATTCGCTAAAAAAACTGCGTTAACTGCAAAAACTGTAACAATAATCGGCTCTACTTAATAACTCACTCTTTCAACACTGCCAGTAATGCAATCACAAGCAACAATCGTACATTGTTCTTGAAACGCAAGCTAGCAGTACATTCGAACTTTGTGATAATAACATAAAACAAATAATCACACCAGTGAGTTTCTGTTGTTGGCTAACGTAAAGCAGATCGAAGACAAGAAAAACAACATACCAACAGTAATCAACATACCTTGGAAATGTGGCAGTTAGCCGATATCTGCCTTCGACTAGAAGCCTCCAGTAGTCACCAGCAGCAGCGGATGTGACGTCATGCTCGATGCCTTCAACATGAACGCTCGCTCGTGGAAGAGGAATCCCGTTTTCATCTTTCACAAACCCCGCCACACCTTTGTGAACCTAAAACAATAAGCACAACATCGAGCAAAGAATAATCCCGTCAGCTTTTTTGCATTGATGATGTTAAAAAAGAACGGATTAACCGGCTAGGAACCAGAATATTTTCATTTTTATGGATGTGGTGTAAAAATAATCGACTTTGAATAAGCACACACATCTCAGCAACAGCAAGTGAGGTTTTTTACAATTTTCAAATCAAAACGAGCTTTAATTGAAACGAGCTTTAATCAAAACGAGCTTTAATTTTCAAAGATACACACCTCATTAATGTACTCCAAAAGAGCTGCTTTGTTGTCATCCCAGTAAGTAGGAAGCTGATCTTCCGGCGGGTACTTCGTACAGCCTAACTCCAATGTGATTTCAAAACAGTTCGTATAGAAATAATTCCAATCCTGCATTCCATTGCTCACTTCGTACCACTCGGCGCCATTTGTGATCCCTCCCTAATAGAACAGAAACTTTCCATTAGTTTTCTTATTGATGTAAGTGAAAAGTTAAGCAGGTACCAGAGTACAAGATTAGAAATCCTCTTTCTAAAGGTCAAAGTGATCAACTGATCATCAACCTCGTTCACATAACAGGTCAGCCAAGAAGAAAAAATTGCAACAAGACAGCCATGACCTGATCTTGCTCCCTGAAGTCACTCGTATCTAACTAACGAAACGTCGGAATAAAAGTGGGTTATCACACGAAGTACCTTTAGAAGAACGTATCACTTTTTTGATTCACGGTACTCAAGTTATATTTCTGATGATTAAAACTTTACTGAGTCAGAAAGTTTATGTGGCAGAAACGTTGACAATCAATTATTAAAGAAAACGATATTTAAACTTAAATCTCGTTCCGATGGTGCAACTGAGTTTTCGATTTACATCAAGATACTGTACCTAAGATAAATCAAAGCGATTATGATCAGCAATTGTGTGCCAGCAAAGGGTTTAAATGATCCTTAAAACGTTTTGTTTAATATGTAAACAAGAACAATAGGCTTATTCAAAAAAATATATAATGCATAGTTTCCACCACAGCAGACAATGATGAGTCATCCTCCTTCATTATGATAAAAACGTCAGTTGAAATAAGCAACAAGGTATCAGCAATCATTACTATCAGGCAGTGCTCCAGCTAGACTGCGTAGGGAAAATCATGTACATCGGCGGGTTTTACAAGCTATGTCAAGGGATGACCACCTCCTCAACCAGATGGTTCTAAAATCGCACCTCCAAAAGCCCCAGCGCTTGAAATCTCGACGCCTTTTTTCCCGCCATACTGCAGTTATTTGCAAATCCAACTTTCACATTTCTGAAGTTTGGAATAGTGAATGGAAAGAAGTCGCGAGACCAGCTCACGCTTGCGAACTGGGGGTGGGCACTGGGCAGTTTCAATAGCAACATGTGCCGCCGACTCACCATCTTATGCATGTGAATGTGGCTCACATTTTCAGACTGTATACCACATTCTCTACCAATGTCCTGTACACCGACTAAAGAATAGACATGTAGACCTAACAACGCTCGATGAACACACAATTCATTGACTGCTGCAACAGATATAAAAACGTGACCTGTAGCGGCCTTAAACGCAAGTAGAAGCAATTTAAAAAGAAATTATGGATTCAGTAAAATCAGGCGACATTTTTAATGAGCCCAGTGAGCCGTATTCGTTCGGCTGCATCCAGTGGTATGAAGCTTGGTGACGGTGATCAGAGTTACAAATACGTAGAAAATGATTTTCCTTTGTTTTCTATATTTCGTTTTATTTTCACGTAATGAACTAACAGGCTTATTTATAAAGACTAACCTTAAAACGTTCATTGGGATACCCTGGACACGGTCGACCCTCATGCATTGTCTTGTGAGCGTTCGAATAGACTCTCGCCACTTTCTTGAACACATCGTCATCAGGCGACGCGCTGTATTTCGATTGTTGAGGGTTTCGGAGATCTCTTTCGTCAAACGGGTAGTTGGCAACCTACACCAATCACAATCAAGATCAGTTGCTGTGTAAAATCTATATATTTGTACGGCAATACCTAAAGCAAGCAACGTTTATACATTTTTAATAAAAATATTTGATAAATCCAGAAAAACCCAGCTCGGTTTGGAGGAAGACGATGGCTGGTGGACGATCGGCGGTTGTCAAAATTGAATACTACCCAGCAAACGTTGGTCTTTTACGCCGTTTTTACGGCGTCAGACGGATCTTTAATGAATCGGTAACTGTCTTTCACTTACCAGTGCACCTCCATGCATGTTGGCAGATAGGACGAATGGAATTGCCTGCATCCATTTCATGACTAGTTTTGTTTCCACCTCAGCTGAAGGCGCGAGTTTTCGAAATGGAGTGGGGAAATTTCTGTTTAAATCTACCCCTTTGGAATTCTCCCTTCCCAACAATTCAGTGCGATCGTTTCGCCTGATCAAAAACAGTTGTATCATTATTGCTTGGTGGGATATAACAACACAGAAGATATTGAGCATCAAGTGAACGGATGATCAGTTCTATTTTAAGCAATGTTAGCAAAATTATTGTCGGCTGGAGTGGATAGCCCGGTGGCGAAAACCCTGGTTGGACGTTCGAAAAGGCGCTGGTTAGATACCGCTCAAGAGAACACATAAAAACACTTAAAGGTATGTCTGAAAGTTACATCGGACATCTCACCGCAATACTATTCGGCACGAATTCTATTTTATCCACTGTGAACATCTTGCCTTGCACATATATTTTTGTTGATACATCAGAAATGATTTTACTTTCAGCTGAAAATTATCTTTTTGATTTGTTTGTAGCTTGTATCTTCTTGCTTCAAATATATACCGGATAACTTTTAGGTCACACAAGTGTGATGAAAAAAAAATGCCATAAAAATTCAATGAACACTGGAAAAAAAATCTGCACAAAGCAAGATGTGCTCAGTATGAGATGTCCCTGCGACAGGTCGGCCGTTCCCACAGTGCTCTAGCATCAAAATGTTAACAAACGATGAGACACACGGTGGTTGCTAACAGAGATTGTCTCGCGTCAAGTCGGCCACGGAATATCTTGATCTCGAGTACTACAGTAGAATCTGTGAATATGTTTGCAATAAACTTTCACGAAAAAAATTCACAAATGTAAATCGTTTAATCTCTCTCCATTTTGCTTCAAAAAAGCCTGGTCTTCATCCCGAAACATCAGGGTCGACCAGTTGTCTGTACAGTGACTCCTCCATTTCTCTCTATAGTTGACCTCTTCAATTCCATCTACTTTCAATCTTCAGGTCAAGCTACACTTGTGAAATAAGCAACGATTGTAACGTTGGTAAAAACAAAACTCAACCATTTTCATGAACAAAACTGTACCTTGATACTGCATGTCCATCTGGGTTCATAGTCGGCATGATGTGGATCCGTGTGTTGTCAATCATCGATGTGACGTCATTAACTCGACCATAGTTGACACAGAGATATTCCACGAGACTGATGAGTAGTTCCCTTCCCACAACTTCGTTTCCATGCATGTTGGCGATATATTTAAACTCTGGCTCACCAGGTTCGTGCATGCCAGGCTTGTCACTGATCTCCATTACCCACAAATCCCTTCCTTGAACCGACTTGCCAATGCTGTACAAGTTAGTAATGTCTGGACACAGTTTATTAATTCGTCTTAGAAAGCTGACCATGCTTTCATGGTTGTGATGCAAGAACTCAGAAGGTTCGACAAAACTCATTTGATTTTTATTCGTATGAAGTGTTGTGGCATTTTCAACAACTAAACTTCTCTCGGTAGCAAAACCTGCAAAGCATAAAATTGTTTGGCAATTAATATGGAAAAATGTCAACAAGTTAAAAAATATATACAATGCTACATTGACGTGCCTGGCTACACTCGCCCGTGAGTCTACTTAAAAAAAGTCACTTAATTTCTGTTTTGGAGTATGTTCTAACTAAGGTAGGCCTATTAAAAAAGCTTTGTTAAATGTACGCGACTTTATTCCCAATCTCGAGTTCCTACAAGGGAACAAAATTAAATACTGTATAGTATAGGTAATTCTTTGTTGCATATAAAATAGCTAAAAATACAGTAAATCAAACAACAAACCTTCAAAAAATTGAAACAGACCAACCGAAATGATGCATACTTTTTCTTACTGCACTATCAGACGAATATCTCACCTCGAGGCAATGCTTTTAGGTTCAGAGGATAAAGATGGAAGTTTTTCAAAACAAAACTTCCATCAACAACAACAAAGGGAAACGACATTGAATCTTGGTACCTGATAAACAATACCGGTATTCAAACTCTGAGATTCCAAGTAATATTTTATATTTATTTTATGACTAATAATATTGTGCTAATGTTGCTCAAAATTACTATGGATGGTTGACTGGTTGTGTGAGCATAAAAATGAAACATATTTTGGTAATACACAATTGCTGTTGTACCTTACATAATAATGCTTCAACTGTCACATAATATTTGGCAAAGTTCTGCTTTACACATGCAACAACATTCAATAGTAGCTTATATGTTGTCAGGACATCATGACAACAAAGTTTATCAAATACAAAAAGAAAAGTAGAAGTCGTACTAATTTTATCAATGCTGAAATACTCTATTGTTTTACGTGCCAATCTTACCCTTCTTTGGTCACAGTGGCCCTATAACTTCCTGGCTTCAGCAGTCTCCAGTATGCTCCGTTGCTGTCAGATTTCATATCTTTATTAATCTTATTAATTTTAATATGAGCGTCTTGTATGCTTCTGCCTGTAATCTTGTCCTTCACAAATCCACGTATACCAAGGTTAGCCTTGAGAAATTATAGAACAAGTGGTTGGTGGTTGCATTGGATAAAGTATCGGATTTGGACGACAAAACGATCTGAAGCAATATTTTTCTTAAACAGCCCAGTACACAAATAGGAAGAACCACAGTGTTCCATTCTAATGTAAGCTTTTGTTAAAAATGTAAATCAGCTGGATAGCTGAGTGGTGAAAGCGTATCTGCACAACAGGTAAGAAAAACGATGGTTTAACATTTATAGAGTGAGGTATGTGCTTTTGGCTAAACACTTACAGTAAGCAAATGCTTCTAAAGGTGAAAATGAATGATTGGACATTGGTCCATGACATTATGATGTGGACGTGGTTTGAATGATTTCAACCCAAATGACACGATCACGATCTTAATACCACCATAATGTTGTGGCACCATGTTATGCCACCATATATATCCCATCCTTATACCCTAATTTTGAGAGGCTGTAATGACTTCTTACCCAAGTGCCATGGTGAGGTAATGACTTCAACCTGAGTGACATGACTCTTGATAGATTCTTTTACTTCCATCTGTAGTCACTGTGTTCAAATCCCTGTTATTACTACTGGCTTGTTTGCATCAAGTAAAACATACCGCACTATTAATTGGTGCTTATTCACTGAATAATATTCAGCCATGGCACAATGTATTGAAATGTCAAAGAACCGACATATAAACAGTATTAAACACTGTACCGGTAGCTACAGATGGAAGTACAACTTAACATGTAATTAGTGCTAAGTCTATCAAACAAGCAAATTGTAAAAACACATAATTTATACTAACAAGCTCTAAGGTTTTCAACAAAGCTTCTTTATTTTTGTTCCATTCATTTTCCAAAGTAGAAGCCATGGGGTATTTACAGCATGTCAATTCAATAGTAATTTCCATGCAGTCTCCGTGAATGTAATTGTAATCTTGCATACCACCTAAAAGCATTTTTTTTTAATCAAAAGCTGTTAAAAAAACAATGTTTCAATGTCCTAAAAACGCCCAATAATATGTATATATTTTACTATTTTGATATGCTAAATCTGAACAATACAGACACAGTATTAACAATTCTTACCAGTCACATCATACCAATATGCTCCATTAGTTACACCTCCAGGGAAATTATCACCGTCGCATGTTTTTAAATTTTTATGCATAGTTTCATGTGAATCAGCATAAGTGTGAGCCATCAACTGTAATTAGTAAAAAAAATAAAGTCAACTAAACCGCAATGATTTTTCCATGAGATTACTTTCAACGTTTTTCTTCTACTAATTTTTTATATATACATACAACATTCCAAAAAAAGCACTTTTTCATTTTATCTTACAATGTCCAGTGTCTACTTGAATATTGAAAACCGTCGTTACCAAGTCACTTTTATACCAATAAATATTTTTAGATATCTGGAATATTCTATTGTTATTGCATACAATAATCTGGACTCTTTCAACCAGAATAACAATTTGATTCCATACGATGGTTTCTTACCTTAAAAAATTCATCATCCGGTGCAACACTGTTTATGTTTCTACGATGTTGAGCTGAATCATCATATGGATAACTGGCTACCACGGCTCCAGCATGGAAGTTTAAAGAAAGAAGAAATCTGAAGTGTGGAATCAAATTGAATGATAATGATATATGCAATTCAATGATTAAAAATATGAAAACATCATTCAGAATGCTATTGAAAATGAAATGGAACATAAAATACATGTTAAAAAAAAATTATTATCCACACTTCATTACCCAGAATTGTATCAAAATGACTTGTAAGAATCATGCATACTTATTTTCATTTATCCAATTCATCATAGCTTGAGTTTCTGGTTCAAAGGATCTCCGTCTTGTAACAGTCTGAGAATCAAAT
Organism: Aplidium turbinatum; assembly: GCF_918807975.1. Taxonomy (NCBI): domain Eukaryota; kingdom Metazoa; phylum Chordata; class Ascidiacea; order Aplousobranchia; family Polyclinidae; genus Aplidium; species Aplidium turbinatum. The sequence goes on along the minus strand of NC_137472.1, from coordinate 41,421,556 downwards.
TGATCAGGAAAATTTCTATTTAAATCTTTGTGATTGGCATTGGTTCGATAAGACATTCTACATAACCCTTCCTTGGAATGAGCAAACCCATCAGGATTCATGGAAGGCATCAAAAAAATTCTCATGTTATTCAAAATGTTTCGAGATCGTGTGTTATAATTTTTTGTGTATAGCAAATGCTGACTTAAGTATATGATCAGCTGTCTTCCCACAGTCTCATCTCCATGCATGTTACCAACATATTTTACCATCGGTCTTCCTGGACTTTCAGCATGAATATGGTTGGTAATTTCAAGATATTGCAACTCCCTTCCTTCAACTGACTGGCCAATACTACCCACTCTGGCATAATCAGGAAACTGCTTGGAAAGATTGAGAAACAGTTTTGTAAGTTCTTCATTGCTATGATAGTGTTCAAATGAGATAACTTGAATACTAGGCACAAAAGATTCTTCTTGAACTTGTGAATAAATTGACTTACTTGCAGACAAAACCATGCAAACAACAAACAAAAAAGAAAACATTATAAAGCATAAAGTCTTTTTACTAAACATAGCCAATAAAAAGCTAACCTATAGAATACAGATATAAGAATTAGTTTAAATATTCTATTTTTGAGCCTGTTTGTGCAATTATTATGAAATAGCTGGGATTGGCAACCTATTAGATTTAATGTTTTTAACTTTTTTCAATTATGAAGAGAACTATCGGTACCCCATATGTTATACAAAGTGGCTATTTTTACCCACTTGCTGCCATGGTTACAATCAGATGTTGACAGAGTTAGGATTAAAGTTAGGAAGGGTTATGGTAAGGGTTAGAGTTAGGAATGAGGTTAGGGTTTTGATCTTTGCCTAGGACTAAAAAAAAATTTCGAAAATACAAGTTTTTGTTTTCAACAGCATTAAAGTTTTCTCAAATTAGGGCAGAATTCCTTATCTGGCAACGCTATTGAGGCTATATTTACACTATATATAGCCACAGCCTATGTCATAAATTTACTTGTTATCATATACGGTACGTATAATGTATATACAAAATAGCATACAATTCTCAAATACTAATGGTAGGTGTTCGCACTAAGCTAACCTGTTTTAAAAATGAAACTAAAAATCTCAAAATAATAGCAACGGCAAAATAAAAATATCAAAAAGCATGCAAAACTTTCTTGAATTCAACACAAAATTCTGGTAATTGACTCAGGCCTCGAAATTTGTACTTTTTTCCGGCGGTCAAGCATGTCCTACCAGACTGGCTCTTTCAGCGAACATTTAATATCTCAACCGGACATATTTTTTGCATGTAGACTTTGTATAAAATCACACTACAGTATTGTGTAGCCGTGTTTGTAGAAAAAGATCTTCTACAACAGAATAACTCTGCAATGGTTAATTAACCGACCCTGAAGTATACTGGAGCAGATTGCTTGCAAATAAATCAGTGCGTTAATGACAGTCGTGTAATGACGCAATAAACACAATTGAAAACAACAATCCAAATTTCTTATTACAAAAGCAACTATTCACTTATTCTGTGGTTTTCGCGTTATAGAATCGTTGTGCCAAGCGATTACTGCCGGCGCGGGGTAGTAAATCTCCATGTCAGGACTGTCCAGACAATGCGCATTAGTGACTCAATAGTGTTAGCCCTCAATAGTGTTAACTAACTAACACAATAGTGTTAGTCTAACACTCTCCTTTATGTGCAGAAATTCTATTTCTATCAGTATCAGCATGAATAAGGTCGCCACATTCGCCTTAGCACGTGCGGAACCCAGCTGAGACTTGCTTCTCTGTGACGTTTCTTTTTAACAAACGATCAATGTAACGCAATAATCCTCATTGTTAAAATTAGAATACATATCCTGCCGAAAAGTTCAGACAACTTTATTTCAAGGCAACATTGCAAGGCGTTGAAATGATGTAAAAATGGCTACTTTTGCCATCAGTTCGTTAACCACGCCACTAGGGTGTTACATTTTTGTACAACCCAGGGCAAAATCGTTCAATATATCATTTATTTGATGGGTTTTTGCACAAAAACTAGTCAGCACAAAAAATAAATTAAAAATATTTATATTTTGAGGTTCCACGCTCTATGGGTAATATTGGATAAAATCTAAAAAATTCAAAAAAATGCAGGATTTTTATGCCTGCTATTTCTTGGATTTATTCATGTGTATTAACTTTTTTTTCAGCAAATGGGCTCTAAAAACAATAGTTTATAAAATCAAGTTGTTGTGTATATACTTATCTGGCAACCTAGAATATGAAATGATATCTTCACGCGTCACTAGAAATCGGACTAAAATCTTGGATTGCATTGGTTATCCAACTGAGTTACCGCAGCTTCAACTTCCTACTAATGGTGATGTAGCAAGAGCTTTCTTTTGGTTAAGAAATAAAATAATGCTTGATCAAAATACTGAAAAAATTCCTACATTTGTTGAAGTAAAGACATTGTTAGTACAAAATATCATTCAGTTGTGGGGAAAAGCTGGTCTGCCACATGTTAACATTGATAGTGTAACTCAAATGACGAAAGAACTTTTTGATCAGGTGAAAAAACTTCAAGCTAAGCCATTATCTCATCTAAACTCCCCAGCATATTTAATGAAAGTAGCTGCATTTCAGAGTAAACTTGAGAACTTATTTGATGTGAGTTCCTGTAAGTGCAAAATAACAGTTGAGCAGCAATGGCACAAGAAAACAGTATGCAAATGTGATTTTGAAAGGCGCATTCCAGTGCTAGAACCAGGGTTTTTAACTGACCTGAGAAATAGGAGAATACAAGTGATTGGTGGTTTAGATATTCAGGAAACTGAAGCAAATATGAGAAGAATTAGCAAATACAGCTGTAGAAACAATACACCAGAACCATGTAGAGTTCTTTATGGACAATCAATACAGGGAAGCAGTTCAGCAATTGATGAAACCGAGTCTAATGGGTAGTGATGATAATTATGAAATGGAAAGTGCACAAATCCAAGTTGAAGAAGATGAGGCTGGGCCATCTAATCGTACAAAAAGGTTAAGTGTTGTTAGCACAGATAACTGTATTATGGCGGATAAAAAACTGGCTTCAAATCGTTTATCATCATCACTATTGAACTCAGCTGCTGAAATATCTGGACATCCAGAAGCAAAACGATCCCATGTTACAGTTTATCGGCATAAGTTGGCACTGAGAAACACGTTGCTTGGTGAAGTAGAAGAAAAAATGATTAATGCTGTATACTATCAGCTATGCTTTGATGGAAAGCGAATATTCAACAGAGAAAGACTAGTATGTTTGGCCAATTTCACTGATGAAGAAATCTTCATAGCTCTTAAAACTTTTAGAAGAAATGAGAGCGTTACCGGGGAAGCTTGCTTTTTGGCAATAAAGGAGTTGATCCAACCCAGCTTTTTCAAGAAGATTCTATGTGTTATGACAGATACAACATCTCTTAACACAGGACACAGGCGTGGAATTTGTGCAAGAATTTCACAGCATGTTAATAAAGAGTATGAGCATGATGTGCTGTTATAGGAATGCTTATTTCACGTAGTCGAATTGTATTTGGGAGATGTTATTAAAGCTCTTGATGGCGATACAACATCACCGGAGTTATTGCAGCATGGATCGGTTTTTAACTTTATTTCGAAGATTTCAAAACATTATCTTCTGGCTAATAATTTGACCACCCCTAATTTAAAACCAACTACAAAAAGTCAACAGATTTTATCTGACTTTTTGGAAGCTGAGTCCACTAAACCTGCTTGCAAGAAATCAATTCGAGATGATCAAGCAGTTTTACTAGCATTGGCTTGCAATACATTCAGACAAGTTCCAAGTTCTTTCCAAAAATATTTATTTTACAAGCAGGAGACAGTGGGACATGCAAGATGGCTAACAACTGCAAATGGGTATTTGCGCATTTTATCATTTTGTCCATTTCAGTTGAATTCCTCACAACATGTTGTTCTGAACCAAATTTCCCAATTTATTGTTGATGTCTACACTCTAATGTTTTGTTCCATTTTTAAAAGACCCAGTGCGGTTGAAGGACCAGCCTTAATGCTTCTGGCAAGAGAATGGTCAGCTAGACCCCTCAAAGCTTTCTTTGATATCACCAGTAAATGTTCTCCTTGTATTTCATTGGGTGACGGAGGAATATGGCAAAGTTTCAAAAATAACCAAATGCCAAATGAAAGACTGATTGGGAATGTTAAGAAATCCTTAGAGGAAAAGAAAATCAAGGATAGCAATGATGACATGAGTGACGAAAAACTGAAAAAGATTGATACAGCGATCAGAGGATATGTTACCTGCATGACCACCAGTCTCGAATATCTGTAGGACACTTGATTTTTTTGTAATATTTCGTATGTTTAAAATATACAGATACACTAGTGAATTGTAGAAGATGAGAGTTTGATATTATTTAGTAATACAGTGCATGTATTCAAGGGCGTTGATAGGACGTGGGCAAGGGGGGGGTCTTGGCCCCCCTAGAATAATCAATATGATTGTGAAACGTACTATTTCAATAAGAAATGCCCCAAATTTTCCACTTAGCCATGACCAGAGGTGTAAAGTAATGAAAGTAATTCTACTTATGTAGATTACATAAGTGGCGCCCCCCTAAAAAATGTCAAAATTACAAAAACGCCCCCCCCCCCCCTTAAAAAAAATTCTGCCGACGTCTTTGCATGTATTAGCCCATGTCTATGTCTCTTACCAGGACAGATTCGATAACATTACTCATACTGTTACTGTGTTGTTCATATGATAAAATCGCCAATATCGGGTGAATCGTTAACGCAAGTGTGGAACCTCAAAATATTATTTTAAGTGAAAAATATTTTGACATAGTTTGTTTGAGTGCATTTCCCACCAAACAAACACTATATTGTAGTAGGTTTGAAAAAATGTAACACCCTACACGCCACTCTAATGTGATCTTTAAAGCAATTGCCTATGCTATTATTGTTTCAGCTCCGTATTTGTTCGCGTTAAACAAACAATTGTAACAATTCAAATTTAAAATATATTTTTGCTGCATTAGCTCTATTTTTGTCAAGAATTTTGCGACCGACCAATGAGTCGGCTTCGGCAGACATTCGAGGTCATGTCCGCCATGACCGCCAGAATTTCGAGGCCTGTGACTACATAAAACAACCGTTCAGCCAAACAACCAGGACTGCGGAACCGGAGAGCCGAGCGTTTTCAATGGACCCGGAACCATTAACTCTGTTTACTTTGAAGCAGGAGCCATTACTGCCATTCGTGCTAGTTGTCGTTTTCACACTTATTTGTGTTGGAAAACGGAAAGCTAATTCTATTTTGTCATACATGACGAAAAGCCGAGATCTATAAAAGATTGCGAGAGTGGACCTAGGGATGAGGGTGCTGATGGTGATAGTAGCATGGGGTTCATTAGGCCAACTTCTAATTGGATTGAGAGAAGGATTCCTGATGTATCGGCAACCAGTGGCGCAGCCAGGGGGTTGGGGGTTTCAACCCCCTCTTTATAACACCCTTCTTTATGTCTCTAAAACAAAGTTTGCTTAATTTTAAACGAAACTGCATTAAAAGAGCAAGTTTTGCCAATACCAAACATTCAAATATCTCAGCCAGGAATTAGTAACAAAAAAACATAGAGACTTAGCTTGATTTCAGAAAAATGTCGAAAAAAACATGATGTTATCCTTTTGCTATGCCACCGGACAGCACCAAATATTCATACCCACATTTTTGTTGAAAATGCTCTCAGAATGCACCAAATTCAAATTAATTTTTCAAAATTTTCTGGGGGACATCCCCCAGACCCCCCACCGCTGGGTGTCGTCTTAGGCAAACGCGCCGTCACAATCTCCCCTTTCAAAATTTCTGGCTACGCTACTGTCGGCATCCGGTGGGTTGTGGGCCGTGAGCAGTGTTGGGCGCGATAACTCATTTTTCAGTTAAGCGATAACGATAACACTGGTCAACACAATTTTTTTGGCAGACAAAGTTAGAGTGATTTTGGGGGTTTTGAAGGGCGCTGATTCCGAATATGGCCTTAGTTTTCTCGAATTGGCTCTAGTTTTGGAGATATCGGATGGGGTCATTTTGACCAAAATCCCATATTTGAGCCTTATGCGCTAGATCAAAAAAACAGTTTAACCATAATAGATATTTCAGAAACACAATTTAATGGTCAATTGTGAACAATAAATAAAGACAGTTTTAAGTTTAAATACAGCAAAATCACAAAATTTTTAGGGATATTAGATTTGTCATGATGTTACCGATGTCACATATACACAAAATACCCAATCATATACAGTGGTGTAAGTACATAAAACACTAAAAAATGTTGCATTAAATCAGTCAATCAACCTTGTATCATAAAATTTAGATAAAATGAACCACATTATCTTTTTCATTGTGAATAGAAAACAATGGTATGAAATACAATAAGATTCAAACTATTAACTTATTTGCGCTGAAAAAATGTCTCTTGTAAGATTTTCGCTTGTGAGAAATTTTTGGGCAGTTTCTCAACGGGTTCCAGCAATAGTCTGCCATCATGTGCTCATTCTATCTTCCCTCATATCTTTCTTCCATTGTCTTGATTTCATGGTGGATCCTTTCCCCCTGCTTCTCACTGTAATCACCAAAATTGTCAGGAAATCTGTCAAGGTGGTTGGATAGGAAGTGAACTTTAATGCTCATATTAGCTCCAAGTTTTCCAAATGCAGATAACATCTTCAGAACTAATTCTCTGTAATTAGGTGCTTTGTGATTCCCCAAGAAGTTTTGTACTACATCCTTGAAGGAGTTCCATGCAGTGTGTTCATTGCTGTTCATGTGACTGGTGAAATCCGAATCTTTCATCAATGTTCGAATCTGAGGTCCATCAAAGACACCAGCTTTAAGCTTTTCATCGGAGTGTCCTGGAAAATGACTGCAAATGTAGCCTACAGTACTTGAAGCAATTCCCCTCCTTGTTTAATGCTTTGACGAACTGCTTCATTAACCATAATTTGATATGCAGAGGAGGAAGTACAATTCTATCTCTGGGAACTAAAGGTTCATTGATTACATTGGCTGCCCCAACTTGAAGACTGGTGCGTTCTGGCCAGTTTTTTCTTGCGCCAGTGCTGGGTTCTCGCTCTGCTGTCCCACAAACACAGGAAGCAAGGATAACCTACTTTGTATATCCACTTTGTTGACCAATACTATTTTTATGTCAACACAGATGAGCCACTTATACGTATTGTAGTCAAGCTTTTCAAGGACAAGTTTGATGGAATCATACTCCTTTTTCATCTTGGTAGAATGTCCAGTTGGTAGCCTACAGGAGCAAATTTGTTTCCGTTGTGCAATGGTACAATTTTTAGGCTTGCTTAAGACCTATCTATAAAGAGCTGCCAATCCTCACAGTGATACGGTGATACTCCCATAAGACCCCCATACCTCCATACACAATAAATAATGAAAAAGGGAGTGCGGAATATAGGACTTTACAGTAATTTTTAAATTAGCTTTTGTTACTAATTATTATTATGTTAATATCAAACAAAGTTGATAAGATTTACGTCCTTCTTGGTGATATGTTTAGGGTGTAAATACAGGTAAATACACTAAGTTGGGCTAATCTAGGGGTATAGGTATCTTCTAAACTAGAGTCAATCTGGCAAAACCAATGTCATATTCGTAATCAGCGACCTTGAAAACCCCAGAAAACACTCTTAGATGTCCTGCCAAAAAAAAAATTTTCTCATTTTGTTGACCAGTGTAATCGATAAACGAAAAATGCCTAAAGCGATAACGATAAATCAAAAAAAAGTTAAGCGATAACGATAAACTATCGCCGATAATGTCCGATAACGATAATTTTTTTTTCTTGATTAGCGCTGCCCCATCCCATGCAGCACGAACTGTTTTCATCAACATGCTGAAAAATCGAACATAATATGCTGTAAAGGGACAAAACTTTTTGTAAGTTATGCATAAATAGAATCGCAACAGCGGTAGTCTAGTGGGTATCGAATCTTCAACCTCTTGATCCAGAATCAGACCACTGAGGTAACCGCCGTGCTTATTATTAGCCTATACCTTCAGATACCAGTTGGATGCTTTTATCAATTGAGTTACACTGCCGCTTACGTGTGCAGTAGGCAAAATAATTATAAATGAAAATACCATAAAAAATTCCAAAGTTTGTATTTTGCTTTCTGCTTAAAGGTCTGTTTAGTGTTTACAGCAAAGTCAGCAATAGCCTACTTGAAAAAATTCCCAAAAACGCAAAATGCTTGAAAATTTATTAGCAATCTTAAGCGTTATTGGTAGTAAAAATGTGCATACTGTGAAATCCATCAAGCTTGTCAAATTAGTCGTGTTTGTTTAAGAACAAAAACATAATTATCGTAATTTACTGATAATTTCAGATAATTGTTTTTGTTTTCTTTGTGAACACCATCATTAAAGCAATGGCAGAACGCTGAGTTGTTGAGATACGAATTACAATATAGGCACTGTATTTGTGGGAATAAAAATATTTGATTGAGGTAGGCTATGTCGTATAGGTAAATGAGAAAGGTTATACTGTATTTTTACCACGCAACTCAATCCGCCTATTGTCATGCAAAAACTACAGGTCCCACGAATTACCCATAAGCCCCATAAGTACCCATAAGCACCATAAGTCGCGTCGAATTACCCATAAGTCGCGTCGAATTACCCATAAGTCGCGTCGAATTACCCATAAGCCCCATAAGTCGCGTCGAATTACCCATAAGCCCCATAAGTAGCGTCGAATTACCCATAAGCCCCATAAGTCGCGTCGAATTACCCATAAGCCCCATAAGTCGCGTCGAATTACCCATAAGCCCCGTAAGTCGCGTCGAATTACCCATAAGCCCCATAAGTCGCGTCGAATTACCCATAGGCACCATAAGTAGCATTGAATTACATAGAAGTAACGTCGAATTACCCATAAGCCTGTATAGTGTAGAGTGTAGTCTATAGCCGTCTAGAAGCCTAGTAGTCGGCTGCATAGCCGAGTGGTGAGGAGCACGGGCTGGACGTTCCAAAATATAGTTCGACACCGCTCAAGAGCAGGACACTTGAAGGCATGCCTAAAGGTGGACACAAAGATTGGCTTCGTTGCCTTCCCGTCCGCTTATGTGTAATCTGCAGTTTGCTGCAGCAGATGGAGTGGGTAATTCGACGCGACTTATGGGTAATTCGACGCGAGTCGAATTACCCATAAGCCCCATAAGTCGCGTCGAATTACCCATAAGCCCCGTAAGTCGCGTCGAATTACCGAAATGCCCCATAAGTTGCGTCGAATTACCCATAAGCAACGTGGAATTACTTACGCCTCATGTCAGCGTATATGTAATCTGCAGGCTTTGGTATTGTGCACGTTATAACGTCCGCGTTTTGTCGCTTCTACCTTTTATAGATCTGTGCTAAGTTTGTCGTGTATTGTTTTTTCGTTGTGATGGTCAGAAATAAAAACAAACTAAATTGATAATATTGTGAGCGTTCTCGAAACATTAGCCATATAAACAAATTAAGCGAAGATTTCACGAGCTCTTGCGTGGCTGAGTGGTTAAGGCAAAGGCTATTGAATTTGGTGACACGGGTTTGATTCCCACCCTTGCCATTATTATTTTTTTTCTTTAATTATCAAGTTTAAAGCAAGAATTAAGTCTTTGGCTGAGTGCGAGAACGATTGCTATGCTGCAGTCACCTGGTTCATAGGGAAAATTGTCCAATGTTAAGGTGTTTTATCGGACAAAACACTCCATCTGCTGCAGCAAACTGCAGATTACACATAAGCGGACGGGAAGGCAACGAAGCCAATCTTTGTGTCCACCTTTAGGCATGCCTTCAAGTGTCCTGCTCTTGAGCGGTGTCGAACTATATTTTGGAACGCCCAGCCAGTGCTCCTCACCACTCGGCTATGCAGCCGACTACTAGGCTTCTAGACGGCTATAGACTACACTCTACACTATACAGGCTTATGGGTAATTCGACGTTACTTCTAGGTAATTCAATGCTACTTATGGTGCCTATGGGTAATTCGACGCGACTTATGGGGCTTATGGGTAATTCGACGCGACTTACGGGGCTTATGGGTAATTCGACGCGACTTATGGGGCTTATGGGTAATTCGACGCGACTTATGGGGCGTATGGGTAATTCGACGCGACTTATGGGTACTTATGGGTAATTCGACGCGACTTATGGGGCTTATGGGTACTTATGGTGCTTATGGGTACTTATGGGTAATTCGTGGGACCGAAAACTACTAAGTTACAAGATGCAAGAATTGTGATGTCGGTCTGCATGTCAAATGCTTCAAGCAATATCATATTCCGCAACGACTTGTTTCAGTGATATTGTGTTACTTTGCTAATTTTCATCTTCATATTTTTTGAACTTTCATTTCAATAAAATGCTCGATGACAATAATGACATGACAAGACATGAACAAGACATTTCCCATTTATCACTTTGAGCGATAAGTAAAATGTAATAACGCTCACGCATTACGCAAAGAAAAACTTGTGGAATTTGATAACGGATTTGCATAGCGTCTTATATATAGGACGGCTTTTTTCTCAAAAAGTACAACACAATTAGGAAAAAAATAATTGTGATATGTTTTTTAGGTCATAATTATGCAATATTTAAATTTTCCGAAAATTTTTTTAAGTACTTTCACTTTCGGCACAAATGGGTTAACTTTTTAAGTAAGTTATATCACCAAGCTAGAAAAAAATCGACCTTACAGTCTATAACCGATCTTGTGTTGTTATTGTGTGTGAATTTTGTCTTTTAAACTGAGTTTGTGACGTAACCGCGCGTCTCAAGGCAAGTTCTTGCAATTTTAGTTAATCTACTCATCTAATGATTTAATGCGCTTAAAACAGTAAGTTTCATGTTGTGACGAGAAAGATTTTATTTTTTTTACAACAATTACTAAAAACTAACACTTCCAACGAAAAAAGCAAACACAAGAATAAAATAGTTGATTGTGAGGTGACGCGAAAGACCATGTTTCCGATGTAAAAGCGGCCTTGTATTGCGACACTTTCACAAACCACTTGCCAATTTCTTTCACTTCGCTTCAAAGGAATCTGTACCGCCTGTGCGCTTACATTTTAATTGTAAAATTGCACGATTGCAGCAAACAACAAGAGACTTGTTGCATGCATTTGATTGCATTGCAATTTGCAGCTCTAAAAATTATTGTATTTTTAGGGCCGTCGCTGCAGGGGGGCGTGCCCCCTCCCTTGACAACGACCTGTGCACACACACTTCAGGCACTGAAGAAGAACTGGTTTTAATTTTAGTTTCATTAACTAGGTGGCTAGTAAAAATATTACTTTTCATGATCTTTCAACTTGTGTGTTGATCCGAAATAAAATTTATCGGCGATAATCAAATATTGCCTTTGGCGATAACGATAACTGAAAAAATAAGTGAGCGATAACGATAAAAATTTATCGCCGATAATGCCCATCACTGGCCGTGAGTGCCTTTAAATATTAATCAAAGGTATGGGCACTGGCTTATTGTCACAATCACTCGGCCGACATTTCTGAATTAGCCCCCCCTAATTTTTTTCTGGGTGCGCAACTGATCGAAACTATGCCGGGTTGCAGGCTACTAGGCTAGGATCTAATGAATTACAGTACTTATTTATAAATAATAATACCTAAGCAGAGTTGCCACACTGTTTATATTTCTCATATTTGTCCTTTTTTGAAGGGCGATGTTTTAAAAAAACTCCATTGTAGCTATTTCTAAAACAATGTACTTATTTTGGACATGTTTTTATTTTTCTCCGGCAGGGTATGGGATGTAATGAAAGACGTTTTATCTATCTTTCATCCTGAGATTTTTTTTCCATTCATTTCCATTCCATCATACAAATCTTCCATTCCATCTCCAAAGTTTCTTCCGCCTTCCATCAGCAAATTTTATGATTTCTGCATTGTATATGCCACAAGTAAGCTCATCTACTAAGAAAAGACCTAGGGACCGGGACAAGCAACTCCGCTTTTTCCGCCAACATTAGAAGGGTAATTTTTTTTTTATTTACAAAATAATGTATTTTTTATTGGTTATATTATATAAAAAGAGTGAAGTTGGTTTTGAAGTAATTTAAAGTTTTTAGTTGAAAGCAAGCCAGCAGCAAAGCGTGAAAAAAATGTCAAATTGGCAATTTACCCTTCTAATGTTGGCGGAACAACGGAGTTGCTTGTCCCGGTAATCTATCTACTATAAGCCAAACTTGAGCTATAAATTTAACAGCATTAGTTTTTTATGGATTACGTTGTTTGCGTCTGATGTTTGAAGTTAAAACTAGAAGAAACATATTTGTGGTCTTGTTTTGCTGCAGCACTTGTTGTAAAGGGGGCGCAGGAGATGAAATGCTTTAGAACAGAGGCGGTTTGCTAGTGTGTGCTGGGTGCTGCAGCACACACTAAAAAATAAAAAAAAATAAAAGGTGTGGTCGAAACGGTCGAAACGGTGTGCACTGTCTGCAGTTACAAACAATACAGATATACAAACAATACAGTAGCCTGCCATGCATTGGGCCTATTGCCCTACTGTTTTAATTTCAGTGAGACTAAAAATCACTTCATTGATCTAAAACAATGATGTCATTGTTTTAATCATAGAGACCATAGAGAATAATTATATTGATTGATAGATTGCACCATCAGTCATACGCAACCACACTTTCCATCAATGGTGGGCTCAACAGAAAAATTTGAATTTCATCATTGAGCTATCAAAGATAATCAAACTAGGATTTATCAAATGAGTGAAGACCATTTTTGGAACTCCGTCCGGATTTGCCGTTTTCGCTACCTTTTCAAAGAAATTTGGTATTCAAAAGTGGGTGGGCCCAGGCCCACAAGGCCTACATCAGGGGTCGGCAACCTTTTTGAGCCGCGGGCCAATTTGATAAAATAAAATAGGTACCGTACTGGCGGCCGTAGCTGTCCGGACAGCTTTTCCGAAACGCGAATATCTTACCCTTAAATTGCACGGCGTTTTACACTCCTATTCATGCTTATATAATTTGTTCATTGATATGATAAAAGGAATTTATTACTTTGAAACGATTATTAAAAGAACAAATGTGTGTAACAATTTAATGTGAATGTTGATGTTGTTTGCATTTTTTTGCCAAATTGCCAAAGTCAGTTTTGATATTGGAACAAAAAATTTGTAAAACATCATTAACATGTTCATCAGATAAACGTGATCGAAGTTTATTTTTTGCAAAGTTCATCTTGGAAAATAATTGTTCACAAAGAAAAGTGTTCCCAAACATGGATGCAATTTTTTTCGCATTATCTCGTAATTTCGGAAATAGGGTTGCAGATACATGTTCTTTGTAAAACACTTCTGGAGAAGTAACGTGAAACTTCGACTTTAACGTTGTATTATTCTGAAGTTCAATCAGTTCCATCTGCACGCTATTGTCCGCATCAGCTGGATCCACATCAAAAGGTGTTGCCAGAAACGCGAATTCGTGTTTGTGCCTTTGCATGTCCTGGAACTGGGAAGCAAACTGCAGTTTGATGTCAACAATAACCTCCACATATTTCAACGTACTTGACGGACTGTTGTTACCAAGATTGAAAAAATGTGCAAAATTAAACGTGTGCAATGAAGCATATAATTTGTAGCACGAGGTAGTATCCGTGGTTTTGTTGCACTATGATTTTAGCATGCGAAAAACAACTTATTTGTCGTCGAGGGCCGAATTGCGTGCTTTTGCTTGGAACTGCTCACGGGCCGGAACGAAGCGCCTGGGGGCCGGACCTGGCCCGCGGGCCGTAGGTTGCCGACCCTTGGCCTACATGGTTCCTCCATGCCTGAGCTTACCCATGCCATGAGCCATGGATATGAAAATGATTGTAGATTTCAAGTCTGTAACAGTTAAAATTGTGTAAAAAGCTTTATTAAGCAAGTTTGAGGTCAATCTCGTGGAATGGTACGTTCAACTGTGTGGGTGCGAGTAGCTGACGTTTACTCTTGTCTACAGCTTTTTTTTGAAATACCAGTCAGAGTATTTTATATGTTAGCAGAAATACCATTACTTTAGAGTAGGCTAGGCAGTCAAAATAGAAAGATTGAAACGTTAATAATAAGTTACGTAGAGTTGTAGAATACGATGTAAAATAATTTAATTTTCCAAAACATGTTGAAACAAAACAATAAAGCGAAGGTCTGAAACACGTAGCCCTCGGGCCGCATGCAGCCCGCGACAACGTTTTGGTGCAGCCGCGATGCATTTTCGAGCTTTCAAATAATTAACAACTGTAGCAGCCTGCATATTTTTTCCATAGACTTAATTAGTTAAGTTCACTTTAAAATTGCTCCAAAATCTGAAGATGCTGACAAAACTTCACACTACCTGTTTAGAGCGCTATTGTTAGGCTACGCCATTTTATAGCGTGCGTGAATGTGACTCATATTACTACATTACAATTATATTGCATATTATTCACTTCTTGCGTGGTTATCGCAATAGTCCCTTTGTCGAATTTCGTTTCGCTGTTTTTGAATAAAAAAAATTGTTGCATTGTTGATTATCGATTTTCCCATTAGGCTATATTCAAATCATAGCGATCTAAGTTATTACACAAACAGTGGCGTAGGCAGGATTTTCTCAAAGAGGGGTGGGAAGCATTCAAAAAGTGATATAGGCTGATACTCTCGAAGTCGAATATAATGTTTTACGTAGACGACGTTGTTATAGCTTACTTAATCCAATGAAACACTCGTATATTGAGGGTAGGCTACGTTCAGTGGTGTACGCAGATTTTTTTTACTGGGGAGGAGGGAGCGTTGGATATAACTTGACATTTTTTTTATCAAGATTAGCCAAATGCAACTTTATAGCCAAATCAAGGTTTTAAGAGAGCCGAGGCTATTTGTTGGTGAAAAATAAACTCTTACGGTCTTTCACTGTCACTGTAGGCCTACTTTTGGATTGAATTATTAGATACGTGAATAACTTATGAAAATCTTGATAATGGGTCTAAACCATGGCTTACGTAATACAGGCCTTGCCATCGTGCAGGCTGGAGTCCAAGCTGGAGACGAAACTTGCTTCTACACTGTTTGCAGTAAAGAGTTCTCTCAGATTCGATAAGATAATAAAGAGAAAGAAAAAAATTGCTCCTCCGCGATCTCGTAGTATTTCTCGCATGTATTGTCACAACGATTGATTCAGAAAATATTTGACGAAAATAGCCAACTAACTAGAAGGGGGCGTTTTTTTTTTTTTGGTTATGAAATAGCAATGTAGTGTTGATTTTTTTTTTTTTTTTGAACAATTTTTTTATTTATTACTGTATGTGTAACTTTTAGAAGCATAATTTGTACAAACGTATATTAAAGTAGCCATTTGTTGGAGTTATTAACAACCACGCCACATGTTGAACCGGTCTTTGTGAAGATAATGATTGGGAAAACAGAAATCTATGCTGCAAGCAAGAAAATGCGAATTTTTGACAGCAGCAAAGTATAGTCTACTCATTCAAGTTATTAATGTTGGTAAATGTTATAAGCTAATGTTGTAGCTGGTGAATAGTCACTAACTGTTGTATGTACATTAGATTTCTCACAATCATTAAGTTGCTAGATAGGTGTGGTCACAGCGGTAAACCATAATCTCTTCGTGGGAAAATTGTAACATAAGATTCCCGAATCCGTTCGTCGGTATGTTATGACCGAAAGAGAAACACTCCTTTGAAACGTCTATTCAAATTTGTATTTCTTTAAAATTAGCCACCTGGCTGTCGAAATGGAGATGCAACACCGTACACAGCTAAAACTTGTCACTACGATACAAACTAATTAGATAAAGACGGAATTTTTGTCCAGCTAGCAAGCACTAAGCCAACAGTTAAATGTGCGACTAACTCTCAAGCAACCATTTCACGAATGACCAGAATAGATAGCAATATCTCAAACTCAGGTACGCAGTACTGTGACGCAATAATGAAAGACAATTATGAAGTCATACAAACAGGTGTTCAATGCGGCTGATGCAATATTTTGTCAGTCTAGGAACAATGATCCGAGATTGCATCATTTTTTAGGACAAATTCCATGACGCAACACGACAAGATTCAATAGACCATTTCGGTTTTTATATGACGTTTGATTTGGTGAATAATTGTCGGGAACATAGCGGCCCCTAGTTATGACAGTCTGACATGGCATAACTAAAAAAGAATTGACGACAATTGTGAGCCAGTGAATAAAAACACACGATACACAAATTGTTTGAATCATTCACGTTTAAGTTAATACGTAAATACAAAGGGCATGCAAAGAATGAACAACAATAAGAATAATACACGACGATACATGAAATTGGTACCACAGGCATAGGCGCCGACTCCGGGGGGCGGAGGGGCGGCGCCCCCCCGTGAATTTAGCTCGGGGTGGCTGCCCCCCCGCAAATTATTCAAAAAAAATCCTAAATCAGATGTTTCCAAGTTCAGATTTGTAGCTAACTGCTCTAGTTCAGATTTGCCTCAGTTTGACCTTCATTGCGGATCGATCTCAATTAAAAGATCTACTTGTTGCCACAAGAACGCTGCTCCTAAGATAACAAAAGAAACAGAAGTACGGTAGCTGATAAACGCCAGGATGGTGCCGTTGAAGCATAGTAACAATGATTGAAAAACGTTTTTCTTGATTTCTTCCGCTTTGTTTTTTCTTGGGAGTGTCAATAACGAGATGCAGTTTGCTGTTTGCTCAGTTTAGTATCTACGCGTATTAAAAGAGCTAAAGTTCAAAGTGACCAGCGTATAATTCGAAGTAGCCTACAGGCCTCGAAATTCGTTTTCGTTGACGGCGGACAAACAAACTGAGCAGCTATCTCGGCGGACAAATTAAGTCTCACCGCGGACACACCAGTTTTAGCCGTCGATCGTCATGCTTAATGACTTTATCTTGCTAATAATTCTTCGCACGGTTTTAGAAGGCTTTTTAAAAAATCACTAAAGTCACTCTGAAAGGCTTTCATCAGACCAACGACTTGCGCTTGAAGAGTCAAAGCGCCGTGTAGGTCAATACGTCACATGACTGATTAACTTCCACCGAACGAGGTCGTGTGGCTTATTACGTCTTAATGCTCTGGGCAGGAGTCGGAAAATTTCTACACCAACGCTACTATTTTCTGCTATGCAAAGTTTCACAGGCCTTTTTCTTTAAGTTTATTTTTGCGTGTCATGTGCGCAAGTGAATTTTCCTTGGGTCTTTTCTTTCTTACTGTAATACCAAAACTTAACAAATTTTGTTGCATCTTGCTGTAATAGCCTACCCGTATAATCTAATTTTGTAACCAACCTTGCCGTATCATTATTACTCGGAGATCAAAGCCAGATATTGTGACGTAAAACTTGAACTAAATTGCGCGTGATTAGTGTAGAACAGAGGTGACGAACCTGCGGCCCGCGGGCCGCATGCGGCCCGCGATACAATTTGACAATCGCTTTATGCATAAAAGACAAAAGACATCTCAAAGCTGTTTTATGCCTTTACTGGTAGGCTACACCTTTCCTTTGCTATTTTCTTGCCCTAAAGTCCAGTTGTTCCCAACCAGGGGAGACTTACCCACTAGGGGGGAATTTTGCAATTTTCAAGGGGGAATTTGGTTTTAGGATTGTAAACCTTTTTAAGCCTAGTAAGTTGGCCTAGATTAGAGCGTTAAAGAGGAAATTGTTATTAGATTAACTCCCGATTATTTAAGCAACTGTGCACTGACAATCTGACATGGATGCAATCCATCAAGTAGGCTTACTTCTGTTTCATGCAAATACTAGATGGCTTTCATGAGGAAACGTAACTAAACGAGTGTTTGAGCTCATAGACGAGTTTAAATTATTTTTTGACTTTTAAATAAAATTGGAATTTGTTTCATTGCTGAATGGTGACAGATGGATTAGATTCCTTTCTTATTTGGTTGATATGTTTGGTCTATTGAATAAACTAAATCTGAAAATGCAAGGGAAAAACACCAATATACGGTAGGTATTCAATTGCCATCTCCGTTTAAAGCAGATTGCTCATCAACATGGGTTATCTGTATCCATGAGCCATTGACATATTGATACCATGGGAGTTTACAAACTGTAGGCTACTGCTTTCATGCTGGCTCAAGGAAGGTTGGAAGAGAGTGATTGATTTATGTCATCGTCGTTAGGAGACTGTCTTAAGGTACTAGAAGGCTCTGCTGCCCTGGTCGCGATGGGATTACGTTTTATCTGGCCTCTACCTTTCGACCAGCCTGGTTTGGGTGGCCCTTCCATGAGCAGATGCCAGTACCGCTCAGTATTTAAAGATGCTTTGGGAGTTTTCACCAGCAAGCTTGATAATAATTGAAAGAGAAAGGTTACAATGAACAATTAAACATGTTCCCATGTTTAAAGAATTATCATTGGTGCTGGTTGTTGATGGCAAAGAACAAGTTCTTCCAGAGTTGGAAAAAGAATTGATTTTGCAACATCTCACAGCAATAGAACTGGAATTCATTCGATATTTTCTTAAAATTTATGACGATGAGCTTGATTTAATACGAAATTCATTCACATTGTTGATAAAAAACTTCTCGATAAATTGCAGGATGAATTTTTAGAACTCAAAACGGATTCTTGCGCAAGAGACTTATTCAGAAAGATATCAATTACTGGATTTTGGCCATTGATGCGTAATTCCTATCCCAAAGTGGCAGAGAAAGCTACTCGAAGTATCCTTCCGTTTGCTTCCACTTTTCTATGCGAATCAGGTTCTTCAACTCTTGCAAATGAAAACAAAACAAAGAAACAGATTAGACGTGGAGAATGATATTCGTTGTGCTCTTTCAAATACTCTTCCACGACATTCATGAGTTATCGAAACAAAAAAATCACAAGATTCACACAGACTGTTACATGCATTGACTCTTAGTCTTAGGGTTTTGAATGCCTATTCTTTGAATAAAATACTTTTCAGCTACGTTCTTCTTTAATTAAATTATTTTAGTTTGAAAAGGAATATTACAGGCTAAAAAGCTTATTACTAGTGAAAGTTTAGTTTATCTTCCAAAACTTAGATTAAAATATTAATGTAAACGAGTTTTTAACAAACTAAATTTATAGGGGGGGGGGGGGATTTAGATTTGAATATCGACTAAAAAGGTCCACCGGATAAAAACTGTTGGGAACCACTGCCCTAAACACTAACTTTCAGGGTTTAAAGTTAGTAAATAGGAAAGCTATAAGGTAAAGCTGTAAAAACACTATTCACCTTGTATTTTTTTGGTCGATTCCAATCTATGACGTCATGGAATTTTGACGATTAAAAAGTTGTGTGGCCCGATAACTCATGTGTAATTGACAAAGTGGCCCGCGACAGCAAAAAGGTTCGTCACCCCTGGTGTAGAAGTACCTGTACTCCTATCGATTCTTAGCTAAGAATTCACCTTTGTTACGCTGATTCAATGTCATCAATCGTTGAAGCAACGTAAAAATCGAAAGTTTTCCTCCTTGAATGGAAGCTAAGGGATACATTTTCTAGATGCGCGCTAGAATGCGCTGGAAAATACAGTATATTATCGCAACAATTGTTCGTGCTATGCAATGACGATTTGTATCGTTAGTTCCTGTGTTATTTCTCAGCGGACAAATATGACCGATCTAGATGCGGTACTTCCCGCTGACGTCACATGCTGTGACGGCGGACA
Source organism: Aplidium turbinatum (assembly GCF_918807975.1). Classification (NCBI taxonomy): domain Eukaryota; kingdom Metazoa; phylum Chordata; class Ascidiacea; order Aplousobranchia; family Polyclinidae; genus Aplidium; species Aplidium turbinatum. The sequence continues at coordinate 41,401,806 of NC_137472.1, read as the reverse complement.
AGTCCGCCGTGAATTTCGAGGCCTGAACCTACATTATAAAGCTTGGCGATATACAATGGCAGATAGACGCAAACAAACATCAATACTGACAAACAAACATCAGCATTTTGAATGAAAGCAATCGGTCCGCTAGAAAGTTTGCCCCCCCGGCAATTTTCAAAACCCGGCGCCTATGACCACAGGTACACGCTAAAATGACGCTATATACAATGGTTGCGATAATAACCGACTGTTCTGGGCTCAGACAAGTGTCGGCTATCGCAGACAAAACCAGGCTCAAACCCTAACACTTAGGTGTTCTTTACGGGGGCGAGGCACGAAATATCCCTCAACACGTAGTCTACATTCACTTTCCCCATACTCTCATCATAGTTGCAGACGGCAACTTTAGCTCTACGAACCACAGGCTTCCCTTTCCTAATTTGTGGAACTACCTCATGCACCCTCCCAAGTTGATACTTCCCACGTTTACCAATGTCTTGGAGAGAACCTACCACTACAAGTTGACCAGGCTCCAAATTCTCGACCATTTTTAGCCATTTTTTCCGGCCCTGAAGCCCTGGCAAGTAAAAATCTATCCATTTGCTCCAAAACTGCTGAGAAAGTGGCAAATTGAACCGATAATCCCTTCTTAATTGGTCACGATCATGTGGTTTCCCAACAGCACAGTATGGGTCTAAGTATGGGGTCAAAAGTGAGGCAGGGGTGATGACAGTAAAATCCCTAGGGTCGTCACTCAAAGGTACCAAAGGGCGTTCGTTCACGATCCGAACAGCACTGCTGGTGTACGTAAGCAGTTCAATAAAATTGGGCTTACGTATTGAAGAGTCCAAAATGTGAAAAAAGTACTTGGTCATATCGGCTACGAAACTAAATCTACTCAGCCGAAATCTAGCCAAGACATCTACCAGAGGGTTTAACAAGTCAGGACCCGAAAACATAACATCATTAACACAAGTTCCTCGAAATTCAGACTTGCCATCGTAAACAATACGCTTTTTTAATTGTGACGTCACAAAGTATGGTAAATACCATTCAAATCCCTTTAGATTTTCTGCTTCAGCAGCACGCTCAATATAGCCATTAGATTTAAGATCCTTTATGGTGTCAGTAAGGAAATCACGAAGTTCAGGTTGTTTTAAAGCCTTCTTCCTTAAAGCAGCAGCTCTATCTGACGCCAGCACAAAATTGTTAGGTAAATCAATATCTTCCTTCAACGGTACAGGTATCTCAAATCGACCATCTTTCAACTCAATATTCGGTTTAACAAGTTCTCTAGCCAAAATATCATTGCGAGACAATTCACAGGTTTCATTTTGCAAGGTCAAATCCTGAATGACTTTATTCAGTCAAAAGTGGGAAGAACTAACTGGAAAAGGTGATCTGGTACTATGACACTTCCTCAAATGGGCGATCTTCCTAATACAGAAAGCATATCACTAAGAAAACAAATCAATAGCTTTTTTTCTCTAAAGTCTGAACCTTAATTCATTTGTCCAGGCAAACACTCACAAAAGTATTTCAATAAAATTTAAAATTTAATTTATGTCGTGGAACCGGTTTTCGTTCATTAGAACTCTTCAGCACAACTGGATCGAAACAAAATTACTTGAAACTGACTCTGACTTTACTCAGGTCTGCTATTTCCATGTCACGAGACTCAATTTTACGTTGAAAACTAGAGATGACATCCGATTCTGAAGATGTCTGCAGTAGGTGGAGTGAAAAAAGTTTTTTGTTTAAATCGAAAAAAACGGGGTTCTTAAATCCCGACAAATGACCTAAAACTTCATTAAAAATTGACTTTAGAGGGTTGCCCCCATTTTCCAGCCGGCAACCCCCCAATTTATGCCCGCGAGGGGGTAAAATTGCCTATCTCGGTAACCACTGGTCGTAGAGTCATGATATATAGCTCAAAAGCTGCCAAAACATCATGTTACTATCTGTCCTAAGAAGAAAGTTTGCTCTATTTACAATACAAAACGAGTTATAGCCAAAAAAACAAAATATACACACGTTTTTGTTAAAATTCAGCATTTTTTCTGACAAATTGTGATCTGTCATAAGCTTTTTGAAAAAAAATCTGATATAATATGTTGCACAAGATACAGTAGTAACACACTGATAATACCGAATGTGAAAGATGCAGGGAGGGACTACGGCAAGAAGAGCAACAAAATTTCAGTATAGTGCATGGTCTATACTTTGATGGACGTAAAGATACAACACAAACGGTTGTGCAAGGTCCAAACGAAAAGCACTACAGATTTGTTCAATTGGAAGAACACTATACTGCAGTTGGCGAGCCGGGGAGTTGTTACCTCACCCACTTTTCTCCTGAAGATGGCAAGGGCAGAACCATAGCTCAACATCTATTCAATTTATTACAAGGTACAGAATTGCAAAAGAAACGGCAGTTGTTGGTACTGATTGCACGGGTCTGCTACTATTCGGTGAGTTCCTAACCTCTAACCCCTAATCCTAAAACGGCAATGATAATTAGGCTACGGTACCCGATAATTTAAGAAAAAAAATTGAAAAAATCACCGAATAAGGATCGGACTCACCGAATCAGACTCACCGAAACGGGCCATTCCGGATTGCACTGTATCAATGACAGGAAAACACAACGGATGCATTCGAGGCCTGGAAGAGTTGCTGAATAAGCCACTTCAATGGATAGTATGTCTGCTACATAGGCTACTAATGAATTGCCTTTGGGACATGTCACATGTGTTTGCAGGTCTCGATGGTGCTACAAGTGGCCCAGACACATTTGCAGGTCCAATTGGAAAAAGCTACATGGAACTGTATCCTGTTGGCCAGTTATTCAATTCAAAGAGCTCTCGCCACCACTTTTGGCCTTTCCAAAGCTCCCATCCGAAGTTGTGAACGACCAGTTCTATGTGTACGGACCAGTTCTATGCTTATAAAATGTGCTGGGCAATTATTGAAGGAAACGTTGATGATGATCTGGCTTATTTGGAGGTTGGACCAGTTGTGCATTCAAGATGGCTAACTTTGGGATGCAGAATTTTACGTTATTTTGTGACAGTGGATGAACCGCCTTTGAACCTGGAGATTCTGGTTCGTTTTTGCCTTGAAGTATATTTTCCAACTTGGTTTGAAATCAAGCTAAACAACCATATAACAAATGGATCCATAAACTTTTTCAACTTGATTCAACGAGTTTTGAATTTTTCTGACCAAAACGTTCGGGAAATTGCTTTGAATGTGGTGACAAGAAACGGTTATTTCGCACACCCCGAAAATATTCTGATTGCAATGCTGGGGGATGATAATGAAGACATACGAAATAAGGGTGTGACCAAGGTGCTTGCAATTCGCAAACATGCCGCTGAAACAAATTCACTTATGGACATTGAAAGTCATAGCAGTTCCAATCCATTGAACTGCAGTCCAATTCGTTTGTTCTGTGTTCCAAAGTTGAACTTGGAAGCAAAGGCATACCACGAGTTAGTTGATATTGAATCTTATCAACAACTTTTTCCAGCAATTGAGCACTTAACCGATGCAGAGTTGGAAGAATGCCGCGAGAAGCCTCTGATTTTGTTTTATCCATGCCACAATCAAACAGTGAAACGACAGGTGAAGCTCGTAACAGAAGCATCAGCACAAGTTTCAAGATTTGAAAGACTAGATGGACTCATTCGCCAAAAAGTTAAGTCTCGTAAACTGATGAAGGCCTGAATTTTCATTTTAAAAACAGAGCCTTTTAGGATTAGCAAAGCTCACACTTGAAATATTTCAACTGAACAATTACAAATCAACAAAATTATGAAAAAACGGTAAGTATGGGGGCGACTGGGATATGAGTTTACCACTCTTCGAGCCACCCAAATATATGTCAAACACAATCTGCCTCCAGCCGTAATCAAACTCGTGCTTTGCCACTGCAGTATTGAAAACCACGAGCAGTTCCGCTCGGCCATGTCGCTAACATGTCACACCAGGCTAAGCAACTTGTTTTTGCAAAATGAATATGATTTCTTTGAAGTTCATCACCAAACACTTGTGATATTTTTGCACTGCTGCAATTAACATTATGCTTAATGTGAGTGCTTAATGTGAGTGCTTCATTATGATGTTTTGAACTGATGTTAAAAGGACTGTGTTGTCAATATTTTTGGATTATGGGCCCAATCTTCGGTAATATTAGTGTGTTAATATATATTTTGCAATATATCAGATTTTTTTTTCAAAAAACTTATGACAGATCACAATTTGTCAGAAAAAATGCTGAATTTTAACAAAAATGTGTGTATATTTTGGTATTTTGGCTATATCTCGTTTTGTATTGTAAATAGAGCAAACTTTCTTCTTAGGACAGATAGAAAAATGATGTTTTGGCAGCTTTTGAGCTATATATCATGACTCTACGACCAGTGGTTGCCGAGATAGGCAATTTTACCCCTCGCGAGCATAAATTGGGGGGTTGCCGGCTGGAAAATAGGGGCAACCCCCTAAAGTCAATTTTTAATGAAGTTTTAGGTCATTTGTCGGAATTTAAGAACCCCGTTTTTTTCGATTTAAACAAAAAACTTTTTTCACTCCACCCTTGCACTCTGCACACTTTAGCAACGCTTTCATCTAAGGGTGACTTACCACCACAAGCCAACCAACCGAGAGGAGTGAGCAAAGCATGTGGTTCACTACGATTCTCACCAACACGCTCTTCTTTAGCACACATCAAATAAGCGTTGTCGTTTCCAATCAGTACATCTACAGTACTACAATCATTCAAATGAAACATATTTACGTCATGAAAATGACGGAAACCACTTAAATCCTGCTTATGTGGTAAAGTTTTAACATCGTCAGCCCAAGCTGGGTTAACCACCGAAGTTATATCACAAAACAGTTCATTCGTCTCTAACGACTGAATGTTGAGTTTAACAAGGTCAGCACAAGTAGGTTTCTGACCAGCCAGAGTATCCATTTTAAACGACGCTTTGTCATACGGTTTAACGTCAAGTTCGCAGACCAAATCACTCGAAACAAACGTCAACTGCGAACCAGGATCATGCTGACAATACACCAACTTCGATTTGCCAGTCATTGGATTCAAAACACGAGCAGCAGTAACGCGGTTAAAGGCTGCTTTAACATTTCCAATCTTAACATTAGGCACAGGGACTCTGGCACCAGCATCATCTTTACCGACCGAATCTAGAGAATCACGTGACGTCACATAAAAATCATGCGGAAGAAAATAGTGTTTCCTATCGTTGTTAGGGCCACACTTACGACAGTTGTTTGCATGAACGCAATCCCTAACCATATGCTGGCGCAAACAATTCAAGCATTTGCCAGCTTTCACAATGACATCTCTCCGATCTTTAGGTGTCAAGCGCAAAAATTCTTTACAATTAGACAAAAATTGATATTCAACTTGACCACGTGACGAACAATAAAAACATGCCGGTATATCTCTACGTCTGGCCACACCACCGCGCGGTGCGCCAACAGCAGTCGAGTACTGCGAACTCCCTGAAATCACATTATCATGGGGTTTTACCGACGTCTGCCTAACCGGACATGAAGGCAATTTTCCTTTGCCAAACTTTTTAAAATGCTGTGACTCACCAGAATCGCCCATTAGCATAATGCTAAAATCAGTCGACTTGCGCGTTTCCTCCCGTACTACAAATTCAAACAAACTCTGAAAAGTAGGCTCATCAGTACCACCATACTGATCACCTAAAAAGTCAAGATAACGCTGCTTAGCGTCAAACGGGAGTCGCTTAGCCAAATCCAAAACAAAACGTCCTTCCAATTTGTCACGCTGACCATAAGCTTGCGCGTAAAGCAGACACTGCGACAATTCATCTTTAAACTCTTTCAGATCACTGGAAGAGGTCGAAGTCAATTTGCTACCATAGCGATACTTTCTAATTTCCGGTTCGGCGAAAAGACCTCCACGAACCCCAAAACGCTGGGACAAGCGAGCTAACGACATTTCTATCCTGTCTTCTTCTGACAAGCCAGGAGTGTCGGAAACCAAATTAGCAATCGTTTGCGCAGCTGTTCTAACACAAGCTGCTTGTAACAAAGTCAAACGAGTTTCCCTTAAAGGGCGAAGCTGCCATTAAGGCCGTAACACGATTTTTAAAGAAGATAAATGGCATATTATTACCATCGTAACCAATCAAGGCCGCCTTATCGAAAAACGTCCTACTATTTTGGTATTCAAAAAAGCAATCCTGTTGTTGAGAACTCGATTTAGCGGGAGAAGACAAACTATATCCCTTAAGGGGCTGAGAGGGCTCGGTCATATGCACAGCCCGATCACGATCCTCACAAACGTTAAAATCAGGAGACGTGATACGCCTCTCACAATCACCCAAATTACGTGTAGCTGGGCGATCAAAAACTAGCGGCGCAGAAAACTGTGAAAGGTGCAAGGTATTACTTCTGATAGCGGCCCCGTGACCTGTACGCTCTGGGGGAGGAGTTCGGTTATGATTCGCAGGCCTTGACTCTACAGCCTTCAGAACACCCTTAGCCGCGGCCCCGAGACCTCCTGAAACAGCTGGAGAAACGTGTGGATTGCACTGGTCCACTCACGGACTGAACAGGCGTCTGGAAAAGGTTATGTAAATTAAACTGCGATTGATGTTCACTTCTGGAATGGCTAGAAGAGCCCTTCTTAGAACTACGCCGGGAGCCCAACTCTGAACGATATTCAGCTAAAACTACTTCTTTACGTTGTTCAGCCCTCAACTGAGCGTCTTTGAGTGCGAACTCAGCAGCTCTCGCTTCAGCTCTCGTGGCAGCCTCAGCTCTCGCGGCAGCATCAGCTCTTGCGGCAGCCTCAGCTCGTATGGCCTCTGCTCTCGCCATGGCCTCAGCTTTCGCGGCGGCTTCAGCAGCTTTTGCTTTGGCCTCATCTCGTATGGCCGCAGCTCTCGCTTCGGCTTGGATCTGGAGCTCCTCTCGTCTTAGCTGTAGGTTAATTTGTGCCACTATCCGAGACGAACTCCTAGACATCCTAGTGCTTACATTTGAGGCGCTATCCTCAGGATGTATGTCAGCATCCAACATATTATCTGAGATCTCACTTTCTTTTTGTTCGAAGTTATTTTTTAACTAGTTAAATTCGGGATCTACCCTATCACGAAGTTCTGCCAAGATTGCAGAGTTAAAAATTTTAGTCAAAAGAGCATGGAAATGCCGTAAATCCTCTTCCAAAGTAGAGAACTTAGATCTAAAAATTAACAGTTCCTGCTTATCACTCAAAGAACCTAGGGCTACAGAAAGTTCCCCAATTTGAGTCAAAATATCCCTTCTAAGATGCCGGGCCTCTCGAACTGACTTAGCCTTCATCGTTACTGGGTCCCTCCCCAGAATGGCCTGCCCGACCGCAAAGAACATCATCAGGCTTAAACTCAGTCGAGTCGACGGCGGTCGAGTCCCTGTCGCCACCGAGTGTAGACATATTAAATGTTGGGGCTAAATTTAACAATTAAAAAATTAAGTTACATAAACACACAAAATTAAGTTATAAAAAACTTAACTCCAAAGACCGTAAAAAATACAAAAAAGAATTTAAATGCACAATACCGTAGATGTAAGGGTATATGAATGAAGTCCAAAAGTTCCACAAAACTTGCTTGGATTCGATCACTTGAATCTTCAAGCAAAGATCGATTGTCTTTAATCTTTTTTCTTCAAATGAATGTCAATGTTGTTTTTTCTTCAGAACCAACAAGGAAATGCCTTTAATTTTTAACTTGAAGTTCTTCTGCACCAACTGAGAAGAAAAGTCTTTAATTTTCTTTTGCTTCTGTAGACTACCAACCAACAACTTCGTCTTTTATTTTTTATGTGCTTCAAGTGCTTCTTGGCCTACCAGCTAACAAGCCACGTCTTTATTATTTCTTATGTGCTTCAAGTGCTTCTTGGCCTACCAGCTAACAAGCTACGTCTTTATTATTTATGGTCACAGCGGTAAACCATAGCCTAATCTATTCGTGGGAAAATTGTAACATAAGATTCCCGAATCCGTTCGTCGGTATGTAATGACCGAAAGAGAAACACTGTTTTGAAACGTCTATTCAAATTTGTATTTCTTTAAAATTAGCCACCTGGCTGTCGAAATGGAGATGCAACACCGTACACCGCTAAAACTTGTCACTACGATACAAACTAATTAGATAAAGACGGAATTTTTGTCCAGCTAGCAAGCACTAAGCCAACAGTTAAATGTGCGACTAACTCTCAAGCAACCATTTCACGAATGACCAGAATAGATAGCAATATCTCAAACTCACGTACGCAGTACTGTGACGCAATAATGAAAGACAATTATGAAGTCATTCAAACAGGTGTTCAAAGCGGCTGATGCAATATTTTGTCAGTCTAGGAACAATGATCCGAGATTGCATCATTTTTTAGGACAAATTCCATGACGCAACACGACAAGATTCAATAGACCATTTCGGTTTTTATATGACGTTTGATTTGGTGAATAATTGTCGGAAACAAGGTGTAGTTTTTTCATTATAGCTGAACCTTGAACAGTCAAAACATCAAAGAGGACTTCCCTACTGTAGGTACGGTAGGCTACAGCCAGGTTCTCAGCAATCAAGATTTGATAAAAACTTTAATAAACAAATTACAGAGTAGAAGTTACTCTTAATGCATGTTTGTTTTTGACAGAGAATTTTACCAAAAGAGTAGGCTATCTTTGCGCAGGGCTAGGTCAAAGCAAGAGATTAAAACTTTAGTTTTTTTATATGTTTCTGATCAGGAATAGGTTAATAGCCTATTAGGAACCTAAAAGGTAAGCCTATGCTTGAATAAAATCATATAATTAACTACGCGCATGTGATATTTAGGCAACTTAATAAGAATTAATTCATAAAGGAGCGTAAATGTTGTGTGATAAATTGCAATTATTACTTACTTCTTGCCAAAGATATGATAAATGTGTAGTCTTGTAAACTTTTGCAGGTGGTTACTTGGTATGAATATCTATTGTTCATTGCAAGAATTTATCATTTTTTTCATACAATGAATGGAATGACTTGTGAAGCTTGACTGAACTTGTTAAATCAATTTAGCAATAGTTATTAAGAAGGCTGTGGTTATATTTACACTACCGGTATATAGTGTAATAATAGCCTCAATAGTGTTGCCAGATAAGGAATTCTGCCCTAATTTGAGAAAAGATTAAAGCTGTTGAAAACAAAAACTTGTAGTTTGGACATTTTTTTTAGTCCTGGGCAAAGATCAAAACCCTAATCTTATTCCTAACTCTAAACCCTACCTTAACCCTCCCTAACTGTAATCCTAACTCTGGCAACAACTGATTGTAACAATGACATTAAGTGTGGAAAAATAGCCACTTCCTATTAAGAAATACAGAAAGCTAGCTAAATCATCAACAACAAAATGGCAAGGCTATTTGCTTTAATTCTCGTCGTTAATGAGACTTTTGACTACTACTACTACTACTGTATATGATAGTGAACAATGCTTTCAGAATGCTCAATGTGTTGTGTGTTACTATCATGACGTTTAGGAATTTAATAGGCAAATAACTTACTGTAGACATACTGTACAATACACAACATTATTGCTACAATTTACGTGTCAAAGTTATGGAACTGGAGAAGTGCTTTATTGGAAAATCAAAGGAGTCTGATGAATGTCATAAAACGTGGTATACCAAACGATAAGAATTGTTACCCATTGCACAGTTGAAACGAACTAGAACTTGCATAATGGAGCACGGGAGTCAAAGTGGAAGATTGCATTTTCGACTCAAGTGCAAAGATATGCCTTTATCATTATTAAGTATACATATTGCACGATTTGAAAAGAGACAAACGAGATGCTGCAATCTCTTACAACTCCATTATGGAGTTAAGCTTCCCAAAGCACGCCAATCAATTACATTAAATACTCATGTCAAGAAGTTTGATAAAAACCCACAATGCAATTACACCCGGATTGAAATTATGCATCACTTGCCAAAGACAAGCAAAAGAAAGAGCAAGATATTCTAGCCAAGGGCAACCCGTCTGACACGGATGAGTGTGATGATGCATGCTAATCTTCAAGTACATCTGAAGCTGACAGATCAGAATTTGCAATTACAGATAACGAAGGTGCACTTGATGCACTTAATGAAAGTCTTTTAAATCAAAATCTGTCACCAATCAAATTGAACATTTACTATGACATCATGATGCATATGCTGTGTGATCATGTATTTTTTATTAAAAAATCAATAATCAGCAGCAGGGGCGTTGACAGGGGGGTCTAGGTGGTACTTTTGGACCCGGGCCCGGAATATTTAGGGGGCCCGGATTTAAAAGATTCTCCGCGACTTCAAACATTATCAAGATCTTAATATAATCAGATCTAAAGGAATTGCCGTCAGAGGTTAAAACAGCCACTTCAGCGGTCAGATGGTAAAGTACCGGGCCCCCCTTCCGGGTATAGTGATTTCCCTAACCACGAATTTTTTTTTCAAAATCACGAAATATTTTTCTTCACCCACTCTTTAATTTTGAATATGTATATTTTTTGGTGGTAATCACTTCTAGCTACTTGCATCTACCATAGCCATAGGAGCTAGGGGGGGGGGCAGTCGTTCCACCATTGAAAAAAAAATGTCGCAAATTTGGGCACAAATGTCCAGTTATTTGGGCAAATCAATCTTACCACAATGTTTCGACGCCTCACCAGTTTAGAAACTTTACATAATTGTTGTCATTTATGAGATATATAGCCTATACATTAATATTTTCCAATGAATGTAAATGTATTATCGCCAACTTTGAAAACTGTTGCCTGTGGTATTGCAATCTGGGCAGAATGATAAGTTTCGATTCGACAACTGCAAAATAGAACTGTAAAAAAGCACAGTTGGGAAACAGAGGTAAGCTTATTACTAATATTCACTAACATGTAAGCTGCATTTCTTCATGGGCAAGATTTAAAAGCCTACTGGGTACTGGGAACTTTATGAGATTTTTTGTTTTTTCTCAATATCCTACTAATGTAGGCTAGTTGATTATAAAAATCATTTGGGCAAAAATGTCTAGTTATTTGGACAAATCAATTCATACCATAAGTTTTCAACATTCTACCAGTTTAGTAACTTTATGATATATAATAGTGTGGCAATTTGTATAAAAAACATTTTGCTTTGAATGTAAAACAGAGTAGGCCTATCGACAACTTTGAAAACTTTTATATTTGGTATTAAAATTTGGCAGAATGTTAAGTTTCGATTCAGTATTTGCAGAAAAAAATGCAAAATAATGCTTCGACAAGCGGAGATGAGCTTATTACAGATGTTCATTAGAATATATCACACCAGCCTACATTCCTTCATTGGTAGAATTTTGAAACCCTGCTGGGTTCTGGAGAGCTTATGAAGTTTTTGTTTTTTCTCTATATCCCACTAATGTAGTTGTTTGTAAAAATATTTGGGCAAAAATATCCAACTATTGGATAAGTCAATTTTACCATGAGTTATGCTATGTTTGTAAAACTTGACTTAAATACTACAAAGATAGCTTATCATTTTTAGATATGGTCAAACAAAATAAGCATTTGTTATAAACTTGTGAGCCTGGCTTACTGTTTTCTATACTGATTGTTTTTTGTATAAACTGCTGTTTGTCTTTGCCAGTCCCAGGGTTGATATGCTCAGCTATTTACTATCTATGACACAGTATTAGAGCAACAACAATCAAATATAAAGACACATGTTATGTTATTGTGTCATCCCATTCATGCAGTTAATATATCAGGCGATGTGAGCAGTGCTATTTTTGTGTCATGTTTTGGTAATGTGGTCTGTATTTTGTGGCAACGATTGAGTTTGAAGTTATTATCTGGGAGTCATTTTTCTTCAGTGCTTGTGATTTGAGTAGGCCTAGCTGCTTCATTGTGAAGTAAGATTATCTTTGTAATGATCTTCTGAAAAAACATTGACTATGATTTCATTGTAATATAATATCAATATTTGTGGTAGGCCTACGGTATCAAAAGTAGTTTTGTTCAAAAGTGGAAGTTTGATGCACATTTAAGCATGGTATAAACTGTCAAATTCTTTTCAGGCTGTAGGATTTGAAGCAGCATGGATTAAGTAATGTTACTGGTTTGATAAGTAAACGAATTATCATTTTAGTTTTTTTCAATGCAAATTTACAAATATTGAGTCTTTGGACTATCTTTAAATTGAAAAAATTGAGCTACTTTTGGTCAGGCCTTTTATTGAAGTTGGGCTGGAGATTTTGATATAATCTGGTGACATGAAATATTAAGCAATTATTGTTATCCAGTTATTGGTGAAGTCTCAGTTCAATTTTTTTTTAATCCAGTTAGGCTTAATATACTGTATATTTTTTTGTGATACACAATAATGTTTTAATTTGATGGTTTATTTAATTGGGACACAGACAGGCCTATGAACGTACATTAAAGTTAAGTTCAGCCTTGTTTTGCTGTTGTACGTGTTTTTTTTGCTTGTGTTTCGTACACGGCCAAGTTGATGACTCTCAGAGATTGTGAGTAGCCTACTTTTGTTTTTTTGAAAATATGTACACAAAGACAAAATTTGGGCAAAGGGCCTCCCCCCCAAAATATTTTACTCTCCTACGGCTAGCGGTACTTTACTTTACAAAGAATTAATTTCAGTCGAAAACTCCAACAGTTTTAAACATACTGACGAAGATCGTGATTGAGAGCAAGGATTTTGTGGTTTACGGAGAAATCCCTAATGCGTAATTGCACAGTTGGGGAAATTCGTGGATACAACAAATCTTTGAGAATATATAAATGATATTCCTCCTAATTTTCTACTCTGAACGCATGTGTCATTCTCATTTTAACAGCACATCAATAAAAGTTTGTACACAACCTTTATATTCATAACATTGTCGATGAAGGGGGCCCGTAAATAAATGGGTACCGGGCCCGAGAAATCCTGTCAACGGCCCTGATCAGCAGTGCCCTATTTATGGCATATGCATTTCGCTCTACTACTGTAGAGCATCATTAGTGCCTTAATTGTATGACACTTCAAGTCTATTGATTGAAAACATTATGAATATACTGTAGCAATGAAAATTTCATGTCAATTGCAGAAGCTTGCAACAAAATGTATTTATCATACTTTTCTACATGAAGTAGATAGCTTTTCGTGACAGTTTAGCATGCATTAGTTGGGGGAAAATTTTTTTGCAGATTTGAGATATGGGGCATTGAAATGGAGTGGCCCAAAGCTTTTGTACAATGAAAAAATTGTTTTTCTTTGCTCTTTTCACAAATGTAATAACATATTTCAATTCCTTGCCCCAAAAACTATAAGAATACATATTTTTATTATTTCTGTATCATAAAAAATAAGAATTCTAAGCTATTTTTGTTTTTGTGATATGAAAACAGCGCCTTTAGTGGCAAAAATATAATCGTTAATATTTTCAAAACCGCTTGATGGATTTTGACAGTACAAATGCCAATCTTTATCTTTTCCTAATAGCTCTAACATATTAAAAAAAAATGAAGAAATTCTGAGAGGATGGGTTACAAAATTTCGACTGTATTATAATAGAATGACCCATACATATTGTCTTTCATTGCGCTTTTGTGTTGTGTTTGTATTTGCGTTACTGACGTTAAATCAACGTTAATAATAGCAGATTATGCTTGACCAAGAAATATTGTTTTCTTGTGTGCATTTGTACCTTTTCATTTAACACCTTTTATTCCACTATGTGCTTTATTTAAATGTGTCATTCATTGTAAATCAAACGTAGAATGCATATAACTTATCAATAATTAAAAAAAAATTGATTATTATTTACTGGTATGGTATCAATCGAGCAGGATTTAACAAAATGGGCAAACAAGCCTTGAAAAGTGTGTTTAGCAAGTTATAGACATGAGTTTTTGTTCGCCTCCAGCTTGGACTCCAGCTCGCACGATGGCAAGGCCTGTATTAAGTAAGCCATGGTCTAAACGGATAAGCAAAAACTATAATCGTTCAATTAACAGGCAATGTCTTCAAATTAAAGCATAAATCGAACCTCTCTGTGAAAGTTTAAATACTGAATGCAATTTATTACAATAGATGGTTTAAACCAGGGGTCACCAACCTTTTTTGCATGAGGGCCACTTTGGCACTAAGGAGAGCTGTGTCGGGCCGCATTAATGAAATGTTGGGTCGGTTGACTTTTATGCTAGAGAAGAACGCATTTCGTACCCAGTAGGCCTATCCAGCGTTACATATTGTTCATATTTATGTTAGAATAACGCAGCAACAAAATTGATCGAACAACACTACTGCCATGCCAAGCTCTTTTACAACACTTTTGACTTTTTTGACAATGCGTAATAAACGAGGCTACTTGTTTTGCGCACTTATAGCGAGGCGAGCGGTTTCATCAGAATATTCATCGCCAAGCAAGAGTGGTGTTGTCACTTCGCTTCACAAAAGATATCTATCTTGCAATTAACAATTTCAGTAAACAAGGAAATGTTTGACACATCGCAATACAGGTAACATAGTGACCTGCAAACATATCCGCGAAAAATAGGTTCCAATAATAGGGAAAAAGAAACCAGGCACCATAAAACAAAAGCTTGTGGAAATCAACCAAAAATCGTAATTCTATCGTAATTCATGAACAGTCTTCTCTCTAAAAAAGCAATTTGGTTTTTCATCTTTTTTGTGAGAGTCTATAAAACCGTCTTCCTTTGATTATTATAGACAACTGTCACTTGCGGTGCTTATCAGCATGGCAAGAATTTGTTAATTAACAACATTTTGCAGTACTTGCTTCGGCAGTACATATACTAAAATTGGAACGATACAGAGAAGATTAGCATGGCCCCTGTGCAGTAGCGCACCCAGAAAAAAATTTAGGGGGGGGCTAATTCAGAAATGTCGGCCGAGTGATTTGCGACAGTAGTGACAGTGACAATAGGCCATTACCCATCCCTTTGATTACTATTTAAAGGCACTCACGGCCCACAACTCTCTGGTTTCCGATACATCAGGATTTGTTCTCTCAATCAGATTACAAGTTGGCCTATAGTGAACCCCATGCTAATAGCACCATCAGCATCCTCATTCCTACGTCTACTCTCGCAATCTTGATAAGATCTTGATTTTTTCCTCATGTATGATAAAATAGAATTTGCTTTCTATTTGCTGACACAAATAAGTGCGAAAACAACAACTAGCACGACAACAGTTTGAAACAAAACACTAATTTTTTAAACAGTAAATTTGATGTGGACGTTTTTCCTACTTACAAAACATTTAAAATTAGTTCATATTTTCAACTAAAGTCCCAGACGACTTAGTTTCTCTGCTCAAATTTTGCATAGGCCTACAGTTTTACATGCCCGTGTGTTCCGGCGGGTCAATTGCCCTCTTGATTAGAATTGAAATTGTGATGAAATTTGTTGACATTGAATTTGCGTTGTTTCTGTGTCCCGCGTGACGTGGCTTGCCTGGCTGCCAAGAGATTTCACAACTGATTGTCGCTTTTTGCTGCGTGCCGGGAGCCGTTGTTTCTGATCACAGTTTTGCTTATGTGTTGGGTTCAGTATTTAGTAAAGCAAGCTAGAGGAATGTGCGACTTTGGATTTAAGTTAAATCGTTTAGAATTAAGTGTGTACAAAATTTCAGCTTTTATCCCAACTCACTGAATCAAGTCATACGCAATAAAATAAAATACCAGACACGATTGCAAGCATGGTTGAGGCAAGAAGAGGAGGGATTGTAGGAACGCATTGAGCCCCTACTCTCGTAACCACCGTGTGATTCGGCATTGACGTACGGTACATCGGTATGTCCAGTTGTCCACCAGACATTTGACCACGAGAGCATCTGAACTTTAAAACTGCCATTAAAGACCATATCATGGAGTGTTCTTTTTGTACAGATCGAAAATTCTCTGCTGACTCATTTAAAATTTTTCGCAAAGGCAAATCCCAATTTGACACCAAAATTCAGGAAGCAGTGTTAATCAAACGCGACAACCCAAATTTAAACAAACAATATTAGCCTAACTTATTTTCTGGAGGCGCGTCTATTCTTCTCAACATTTACTTGATGTAGGTATCACGTTCCCTGGGTTGCAAATTTTTTTGTAGTTATTTATGTAGTTGCCTTTTCCTAATGTAATTTTACCTTCAAGAAGTTTAAATTTATTGCATTTTAATAAATATTTTCAGGTTCCTGATGAGGGCTTAAGTCAAGCCGAAAATGTTCGACTGTTAAAACTATTTGTAATTTGTAAATATCTAAAATATATTGTTATAATGCTCAGCCCTGTTGTATTGTTGTGTCTTATTCATATCTAACCTGTAAGCAAAGGGTATAAATGGAGAACATACAAAAACTTAATTTTTGGTGGCGGGTTTGGGGGGGACTTGAGCCCCCTTAGCCCCATGCTGGGTGCGCTACAGCCCCTGCGCAAGGATGACACACAAGATCGTGAAGCGTTCCATATTAAAAAAAAAAACATTTTGCAGTACAAAGCTAAATATTTTCATAATACAATCAGAAAAAGTCTTTAAATTTATATATAATATTTTGCCAATTTATTATAAATTGAGTTGGCACACCGACCTATTTTGCCATCAAAAACTTGCATAAAGAGAACACTGCTCGTGAAACACAATAACGGTGAAGCTCACACTAGTGTTTACATGACATTTGCAAACTTAAAATAAGCAACCCTATGTTCACAGACAATTTCGAAATTCGAAAGCAGACGTTTTAATCAACCACTGCGACAGTGTGGCTGGACATCGCATTGGAATAACTTTAAACAACCCCCACCTAGAACTATAATCTGATTGGTCGGTCGGTGGAATCGTGTGCAAAGCGAAAATATGCTTCCCGGAAAGTATTTGTTGCCTTCGTACTCTTGAGCTCCTCAAGAAAAGTATTTTTGTTATACTTGTATGCTAATGCCTTCCGCAGGTCGCAGCGATACAGCGTGGCGGGCCGCCAGTTGGTGACCCCTGGTTTAAACAAGAATTATTGCACTTTGAATATAGCCCATAAATTATAACGAAAAAGAAGGCCTATTCTACATGGCCATGTGAGCATCATCTCGCCCCTTCCCTCCGAAATTGGGCTACTTTTCAGTAAAGGTACCTAAATAATGTATTTTAAACCATAGGTTGTGCATTTAGACCAAGAACATCGGACTGCTGCACCTAAACTTGCAAGTGTCGAGTTTTTGTAGCAGTATTGTCACATTTTTTATTTAAAACTGCCGAAAAACGCTGCACCAACTAAATATGAATAAAGGTGGGTCCCTAAACAGAGATGTGGTCCCCTAAGTGGGGTTTTTGAAGCGGTAAATAGGGCCTTGCGTGATTTAAGCTATTGAATATCAAGCTTTTGCAGCAACATTCACAACATGTTTTCCTTTTAAATAGCCAAGAAACATTAAACAAACTGAAATGTGAGGCCTAAATAGCCGTGGCCCCCACGAGAGGCGGTTAATACGGTCCTGCTACCCAAGACCATTCTTGGACAATAGCATGTTTGCACTACACAATCACAGCAACGCTATAAAAATCAACAGTTTTGAAGGGCAGGAGTGCATGGCCCAATGGTCTCCTCCTGCGTACGCCACTGTACACAGGCCTTGACAATGTGCAAACAGGAGGCCTGACTGACGGCCGATGTAATTTCGACTTTGAAATTTTCGCTAGATTTACTTTACAGGTTTGAAGTGATACTTTTACTGTTTGAAGTAATACTTTTGAGAATCCAAATTGCCAAAGTGTGATCACTAGGACGATTTTTTTGTAACCTAAAAAACTCAAAAAGGTGACTTAAGGTGACTAAATGTTTTACGTTCTTTGGAAGGAAGTTTCTGTCAATCAAACACTTTAGCTGTCTCAGGGAAAACAATTCACAATTTGTTTCATCGAAAAAATTACTTTACGAGTTTTCGGGAATAGGCTACACGCGATATGAACAAGCATGGGCTCGTGCAAACCTAAAATTCGTACGGTACCATAGTAGAAGATATATTAAAAGTCTTGGCATTACATAGAAAGTAAATTTGTCTTTCCAGTAGCAATGAAAGATAAATAAATAGGAAAATCAGGCAAAAAAGTATGCAAAATAAAGTGACCTAACAAATGAAAAGTAACCTAAAAACACAAAAAGTGACTTTTGATAATTTTATATCTTCTTAAATATTGACCCCACAACCATGAAATTTTGATTCTACATTTCTTTTGTTAATTGGTACACCTAAAAAAAAGTAACTTTAGTGAAAAAAAAATCGCCCTAGTGATCACTGAATCTCAAACCACTGCAAAATTTTTAATTTTACTTAAAAAAATGACAAGTTTTTCCTAATTATCAGTGTTGCCAGACGCTTTTTGGATTTCAAGTAGGCCTACAAGTGTTAAAATCTAGTCCGTTATTTGAATGATAACAGAAGCACAAAATAAATTCAAAATCACATAAAGTATACACTAGCCTAGGGTTTCCCAAACTGGGGGTCGCGACCCCCCAAGGGGTTGCGTAACGAACTTCATGGGTCGCAGAGAGTATACCAATTTGCACCAGGTAAATCATGAACCTACTGCATATTAACACTTCTGTGTGAGATGCTGTGACAGTTATTAACTTTATTAAGAGTCGCGCACTCAATTGGCTGCCCGTATTTTTAAAAATTTAAAAGGTGAAATGGAATCGAAGTTAAAAACTCTTTTACTGCATCGTGAAGTGAGGTGGCTTTCAAATGCAAAGCTTTAAAATGGCTAGCCAATTAGCGTTGAAAACCGAAATCGTGATTTTTTCAACAGAATAAAGTTCAGTCTTGGTCCACCATTTTCGCAATAACATCTAGCTTTTGAAATTATGTCAAATGTCAGATTTGCTTGAAAAACTAAACGAATTGAATTTGTCCCTCCGAGGAGAAATCATCAATATTTCGCATTTAAATTTAACATTGATGCGTTCATCAAAAAAATTGAACATCTGGAAACAACAATTTCAAAATGATTTATCTGAAATGTTCTCACCTCGCCTACCGTTCCAACCTAAGGAACATTGAAACCGCTTTGAGAAACCAGAAACCTGCATTAACAAACACTGAGCCACGGCTGGACTTGCTTTGTGGCAGAAAACAATCACACCAACCACACACTGAATAAATGTGTTTTCTTCTTTGTTTCCAGTAGGCTGTCCATAGGCTTCGTTGTAATGATCAGAAATGAATAAAAACAAACTGAACTGAGAACGGTAGGCTAGATTGTTTTTGGTTTTCGTTAGATTTTTAGATCGTTAGCTTTCGTTAGATTTTAGAATTAGATCGTTAGCTTTTCAATAAATATCACAAATGTATATTTTGCACTGTTCGTCGTTTTAATCGTAAGATGCCGCGAAACATTTTAGGAGATTAAAAAGGGTCGCGAGAAAAAAAGTTTGGGAAGCCCTGCACTAGCCTATACGCAAATGTTCAAACTATCAATCTATGTTAGCGATTTTGGCTTCTGCCAAATCGGTCTTCAGTTAAGCTTTCAGCTGCGCGTTGTCATGGCCTGTAAATAAAGGTCGCAATGATTCAAACTTCATCGTTTTCCTTCAACATCAACTTGTCTCGAACTTGTCTCTATCGGTCTGTTCAATTAAGTTCTTTATAGAAAAAAATTGTCGTTTTTGTTCGTCAAAGAAAACTACCCAGACAGCAAAAGCCGTCATTTCTACGTCCGAAGACGTTGAATCAGTGTAAAAATGACGGATTTTGTAGACTGGGTAGGCTACACTTAATTCAAACAGCGCAATAGAAAACACATTTTTTTGTTTCATCAACATAAATTTTCGTGGAGTGCTCTCATAGAGAAAGAGGGGACTCAGTAGGCATCCGACCAGGCAACTACAAATAATAAATTAACAACTAAGTAAAGGTTTTATGAATTGCGTCATAATAAAACAATACGTTGTTTTGTTTCTATGCATGTTCATTCATCTTATCTTCGTTTGGAATTTCGTTCTGTGTAAAAGCAATTCGTTTTGTTTCTTGAAATCCAAACAGTTTTGCTTTCTCAATCCTCATGCAAAAACGAAGCGCACCGACGTCTCAAGACGTGCCAGCTGCCAGGTGTGGTTGGTCACATAGTGTGTGGCCTTGCATCATGCATGGACTTCTAAATAGTAGCATCTGGACTGGAAACTCAGTGGGCAACAGTAGGCCAAACAGTTGGTACAACAGTTGGCCAACAGTGGGCCAACAGGGTTAGTTACTTGGCTGTTGGCCCACTGTTGGCCAACTGTTGTACCAACTGTTTGGCCTACTGTTGCCCACTGAGTTTCAATCCAGATGCTACTATTTAGAAGTCCTTGCATCATGCTTTCCGAAGATCCACTAATTCGGGTTTAAAGGTTTTCGTAACAAAGTAGAAAGGAAACTTCGATAAATTAATTTGTTAAAAAACAATATCGCCCAAGATACAAATTTTTAAGCATGATTAACCTAATCTTGTTGCTACTGTGTTTACCTTAAATTTACTTTGTTTATTTACATGTGCAATGCCGCCATTTCTCCACGACAAAGGCTTCTTTTATTGAGTGACACTGTGCAATGTGCAATTGTGCATGCTTCAGAAAAAAACTAACTTAAATATACTGTAATACTGTATATCTCTTCTTTGTTTTATTGTAAGCACAAGAAAAAAGATTATTCTTTCTCCTCGCAATGAGAAGACATTGGAATGCCATTAATAAAGCAAATCATTTTGGTTGTAGACAATTCATCAACTCAATTTATTTGTCAAATCCATTTGAAGTCGATGTAGACAGTGTAAACGAATAAGCCTCCAGACAGTATTTGCGTCATCGTTTCATCGATCCAACGTCAATATTTGTAAAATCAATGCAGAACCGAAGCAATTGGCCAAAAGCCGGAATAAGAATAATGAACGCAAATACAAAGTTCGATTTCTGTTAGCCCATTAATGATTTAAGGTGATTAGGCCTAATTAGGATAGGCTTCATTTTTTTCTGGGCATAATAGCCGATTATTTTCTTTTTTAGGCCACATTATCGGCCGTCTAATGCTACTCTAATGCAAATCAACGCTTGTGCCAAATTAATTCAAAGTGCGATCAAAATGCACCAACATTCTGCTTCGCCTTTCGGCAGTAAGTTGTACACAAGGGAGTTGAGCCTTCTATTTTAAAGTGCTGAAAAACCGTGCATAAATTAATGGATTGCCCTGTCAGCACGGTCTTTTCCTACAGGACACCTATTTTCGACCTTGCAAATTAGTGCAATTTCAATTTGATAAATCTTTTTTTTCTGATTAGCCCATCTTCCACTTTTTTTCAGGTCGATAAATGTCATTTGTTAATCTATTAATACGAAATAGTGATCGCTTATGCACAAAAAATATTTTCAGTGAAATAAACTGATCTACAATAACAAAAAAAAAAAATTGAAACCCAAATTTCATGACCTTTTCATTTTTTACGTTCTGTAGAGTTGCTTCCCTGAACATTCACAATCCAATTGACCCTAACTTGCTGTAAGTTAGTAGCTGTAGATACAGTAGGTTCTTTATTAACATTCAGGCTCATTAAGAGAACAAGTCGGCTTAGTTGCCTACTCATCGAGTACCCAGAGCCTCTTTTGAAAAATGGCACTGCTAAAAAAGAAAGGCTTTCTGAAAAGGTACTTATTGTCTCTTTCATGAAGAAAAATACCTAACTACGAACAAACAAAAACACATTATTTTCATCACAACCTGATCCATTCAAAAGTGCCCAGGCCCTCCAAACCATCTCAGGTCTATCATGGCCCCCCGAACCCACCTGTCGAAATTGGTGTTCACATTTTTCAGTCGTGTTGCGATTTTCTACCTTGTAAAGCTTTGCATACAAGTAGACCAATATGTCCCTCGGGATAGTTGAAGAATATTCGCTGCCTGATTCAATAACAAGTTACAGTTTTATGAAAGATGACAAGAAGTAAAAAATGCAAAATTATTACAGAAGTCCAAGGTTCAGCCAACAGACTTTGTCTTGACAAATCCAATTTATTGCATGATCACAGAATTGATTCTGTCGGCGTATATTGTTAAAAACATGTTTATTAACAAAGTGGCTACTATAAGCGACATGAAGTTTGCTATAAAGTTCGAAATCAAAATTTATTCTTTTGATATTAAGGTAAAGTTTATCGTTATCAATGTTTGTTTTGAAGTTTTTGCACACAGTTGCCAGCCTGATTACTTTCTATTTTTAGTTTTTTGTTTATATTTCTATTTTTGAACAACTCAGATCAATAAGTTTTAGTTTCAATGATCACTGTGCGTTAAATAAATCCTTGCAAATGGAGCACTGATGCTTTTCGAGTTTCAGTCAATATTTTGAGATAACACTGCACTTAATGCAAGAAAGTAGTCTTTTACATAGACTTAAAGCATAAAGTCGAATTTAAAATCACGACATACGCAGTTAAATATTTTTAAAAATTATTTTTAATTTAAGCTGTTTGACAAAAAACATTTTCGCGCCTGCAAATAAAAAGAAAAATTAAAATGATAATGTCCATTGCAAAAATATTATTCACCGACTGAAATAAAAACTACATTTGTGGTTTATTTTTTCACATTCAACATATAGAGTTTTCATCAGTCAACGTTCCTTTGAAACATTCAATAAAATCGTTAAACGAACTAACGGATCGGTGATTGTCACCCATTAAAAGCGTCACTTCTTCTCGTTCAACCATATTTGTTCATTAATAATTAAAAGGTAAAATCCGCTACTCCGTCGTGCTTCACTAAGCACTAAATCACGTGATCAATTAGTTTTTTAAGAGTCTTTCAGCCGCTTCCACTTGGGCGTCCAAGAACTGTCACGGATACCAACATCAAAATTTTACACTTTGTTTGCGTTTTCTCCTAACCCTAGGCTATTGTTTTTGTCGTTGCTGAAAATTGCTTGTTTTCAATGAAAGGTTATTTTTGGCATAACATAAACGGTTGAACACAAATCTCTTTGTGAGCCAACAGTACACAGGCTATCAACAACAAAAAAACTGTACTGTGGTTGCAGGGACGCCGGAACGATTTGTGACTGGAGATTACGAAAAAAGAGCACTTTTGTTTAGTAAAAGGCCAATTTTTTTTCAAGTTTTAAAATAAAATATAGCGATAATGATAATCCGGTATACAAAGAAGGGTACTATGCTATGTTATAATGATGTAACCTACTGTCAAGCCTTAAAACAGCCTGCGGCCATGGCCGCTAAGTAGTGCTTGAATGACCGCCGGTGCTACCTCCTCAATCGGCCAAGTTTGGCCGCCGGTCTCTTCTAGCCAATTATTTAATTTCGCAATAGAATGATTGTGGATTAACTGTCGAAAACATGTAGTATCAAAGAGTGACGCAAAATTAGGTCAGCGCGTCATAGCCTAATCGCCACTGTTGCATTGTGCGGGAATATTTGTTATTGATGAAATATATCCATCTACGATCGCCAGCGCTGTAAGTCTTGTTTGTAATTCCAGACGTTTATTTTAACAAAATCTTAATCCGAACTGCTAATTTACATTGGCTGGCAATATTGTCGTTTTTATGTCGATTCGATGTTGTCGGACATTGAACCGTTGTTAAAAAGGAGAACTAAGTTAGTTGACATCCGAGGAGAAAACATTTTTTGATCATATTTTGCAAAATTATGCTTCTTTTAGTAATGTCCTTCACATCATTGAAATACCTATTTTATTACCTTGCCGTCATCGTCAACACAGTCATGTCGAACGTTGTTTTTCGTTGCTAAAAAGAATTCTAGGGGAGTGGCGAACTTCTTTAAAATCAGCCACATTGGAGACACTGTTGCGAGTGTCGTTTGAATAGTACTGGATTACAATCCCGATAAAGCAGTTATTGCGTGGTGCAACGATTCTATTGCAGGACGTCGCCCAGGCCCAGACTTCAACAACGCTAAGTGATCATTTTTGCATTGTTTCAAGTTTAATTCTATTTACTTGTGCTATCGTTATTATTTTTATTTTGTATTTTGGCTTCAAAGCACGCAGATTTGGCCCCGAGAAGGAGCTCCCGGTAGGCCACGATAGCTGCCGAAAAAAAAACGAGTTTTAAGGCCTGTACTGAGTGGCAAAATTTTGTGCCGTAAATATTATTTTGAGGCAAAAAGGAAAGATTATAATTAGGCTAAAAGCGAATAGCAGAAATTGTTATATTGCGAAATGTGCAGTAGCTTACATGACTTTAAAAGGGTACCATTGCCCTCCCCCCCCCCGCTTCCGGCGCCCCTGTGTGGTTGTAGCATGATTGTGATTAGGACAACCATACCATTGAACAGTTTTCTAAACGAAAGAATCTGTGCACAGCTGAATTAAGCCACACTTATGCCACTCAAACTTGAACGAATAGCCATTTATTTGTTTTTTTTTTATTAAAGATTTAAATTTAGGGTAAGGAAGATCAAAGTATATGCCAATATTCGTGTCCACCTTTAAGCATACCGGTATCATTCGTTTGTTTTGTCAAAACATGCACGGGTAAACAAGGCAAGTCGAACTGATGTCCTTCCAAACGCTGTTCAGGGGTCCTTAACATTCCGCTACTCAGCAGACGCATTGATCAACTGGGAACACAATCTTCATCCTTAAACCTTACCAGTTGCAATATACAAAAGTATCAAAATGATCTCTGGGCATTATTTACTATGAGTGCAAAATGCTTTTTTAACTTTCAATGACGTGAAAAGAGTTGTCCAATGTAAAGACAATGGTTAGACAGATTACATCCCTTGGTGCTGCAGCAGTTACAAGATGTATTTTTTTTCTTTTTTGGGAATGGAAAAAAGATAGTATCTTCTGACAGGTGTAAAACCCACAACAATCCTCGATAGAAAATATAACAATTAGAACAACATTACATATTTTGTACCTTTACATTGCATTGAACCATGCTTGTTTGCAATTAATCTAAATGGCAGGTCATATGTTTTTCAATAGACCGGATGAACGTAAACCTCAGGGAATACTTTGAGATCTTTCACGATAGACTAAGTTTATTTGAATTCTGATGGGAACGGATTGACTCTGAACGTATGTGTTAAATCTTAGATCACTGCTAAGCAAAACGCTTTGAACTTGTAACCTAGTGATAAAAAATGCATGAACTGAATCAATGAACGATGCATCTCTGAGAATGCTGCATCAACTACTGGTTGCTTCTGGTTTGACTTTTGATTTCGCTTTGGCAAAAGACCCGCGTATTAATGTTCAATCAATGTAAATAACCAAATGATCTACTTTGTACACAAAGACGCAAAGCAAATTATCTTCTTTTTTTTCGTTTCGAAAAGACATCGCAATTTTGTCTGTGATGAAGGCTATTTGATCAATGACTAAATGGCAAAGGATGACGTCTGCACGCGAATTCAACGCTTTTCTTTTTTCGCCTTTCAATTATCAAGCTTTTTAATCTATAATACACAGTTAAAAAGCCACCATGAGCCAAAAGCAATTGAAATGCTATGTATTTTGCAGTTTTAAACATTTTATTTGGGAAAAAATCTATGAAGTTAAAGCTTGAAAAAGCTCATCAGCTAAAATTCAACTATCATAGAAACTGTACAAAAAAGCCAGAGCTAAAGTGCTTCACGCTAAATATTTCATTTCAGTAAGGATGGAAAATATTTATATTTTTTAATAGAAATGGATATTTTTCGCTCCAACTGAAAAGAAATGGCCAACATACTAAATGTGCTCATGTTTGGTTGATGAAGGTGATCTGTCGAAAAAGTAGGCCTACTAGAAAGTAGGCCTACTAGAAAGTAGGCCGTGCGAACAGTTTAAAAACATATGTGAGTTTGACGAGCGTTAACCAGTACGGCGATCCAAGACAACTAGTACTTACAGTAGACCTATGACACGTTGCACCTTTGCTTGGCCGTAACAAGCGTTGAAGTTCAATTTTATAACTTTACCTATTTATTCTGCCACTGAGGTAAAGTTCTTTTGGACTAGGCTACGCTATTTCCAGGATGTGACGTTTATAAAAGAAAAATACATCATATACTTACTAACCTTTTCTGCTTTTTTACTGTTTTTCATCCTTCTAATTTATTTCTTCAAATCAAATGGATTGCCTACACCTACAGTGTTATATAGAATAGTTTTTTTGTTTTGTTTTACACAAACTATAATGCAATGTGAATGAGATAAGAATGAGAATGAATGATGCTATGTTAATGAGAATGAATGAGATAGAGAGACGAGATTGACAAAGAATGTGGAACAACAAACTGGTACATCAAGACATACGATCAAAGGCTTTCGCTCAGCAGTGAGCTACCATAGGCTGAAAATGATGCTAATGATGATATTGTTGTCATGTAATATGCCGCGCTTCAATTAATTTTATGGAAACGCTAATTCCGTATTATGCTCTAAAACTACTTCTGCACTGCAATCTACAGTAGCCTATATTACAATAACCTACATTAAAATTTAGAAAAAAAAACATTCAGATTTTTAGTAACGGTGTCTTGAGAAAACATGTGGACAGTTTATTACGATTTCATTTATTGATACGACATTGAGTAAATACAAACAGTTGTCACAATTGCAAAATAAATAGCAATGGTGCTCTGACCCAATTTTGTTTGGGCAAACTAAAGTAGATTTCGTCATTTAGAAACTCGAATTGAAGAGAAGACAAATTATTTTAGCGCCAAAAAAGAGACTTTAAAATAATTCCGTTTGAACCCCAGTAAACAACGAGGTTTGTGGCTTAACAAAGTAAAAATAAAGTTTAATAAAGTTTAAAATAATGAATAACGATTACATAAAATTTCATCACGTGAACAGACTGTGGTGTCAAAATTCCAAGCAATGTGTTACGTACGTCATCACAATATAATTACTGGCGAAAAACGACCAATTATAATATGATAAACAACTTTTTTTTTAATTTTGTATTATATTTCTTTTTAAAGTGCATAAATGATTGTGTTTTCCCTAGAAGGATTGGCTACAACTGATTTAAAATACTGAAAGTTTTTTTTTCAAACAGAAGGTTGCAAACTTCGCATTGAATAGCCTACTTAAATTCCTTTCTTAATTTAAGACTAGAATTTTTAGAACTGCTAAAATTAACATTTTGTTGTGATCATTCTAAGATTTTAATTTTACACTATAAGCTATAATGAAGCTTTTTGGTTTAGAGCTTAGACACATTTACATTGGTATTAACTATTTGCATCATTCCATACAAACCTAGCATCAGCGTGAAAAAATGTAACTAGTCTACAAGATATTTTTGACGCTAATAAGTATTTTTGCTGTGCTTAAAAGAACTATACAGTTAAACGGTGATTTGTACGTAAACAATTGAACAAACCTGCAAATACACGAAAAAATTCGATCAAAGCTTACACAAGCATGATCAATAAAACAGTTTTATAAAATGTTTTTCAAGACCTTAATGCAAATAAAAGAGTGTTTTTTTTTTCAAGAATAATAGATATGGGAATGTATCCAGATCAAAGCCACGTTTGCGACGTTTTACCTAAGCACGAAACATCTATAGACTACAATGTCTACCCATACTATTGTATAAATCTGTGTCAATCTTGGAAAGCATGTTCAAATTGTAATAGTGCAAACATTGAATACGAATTTTTACAGTGGAATGGCTAGTGCTCTGTGTGTCATCATTAAAAGAAAATCTTGTTCAGATCAACATCACTTTGTTTATGAAATGTGATTGTCAGTAATCGCCTTTGTGATCGAACTTCAAGGAATTGTTTTCGGGATTTCTTTTTAGTTCTACATGCGATGTTAAGTTTTTAATTTTATCATCCTTTATCAATTCATCTTTCTTGTCGTCGGACTGTGCTTCTGAGTCGGTGGCTGCATTGAAACTTTTTATTTCTTCAGGTGCGTCTCGTTTTCCAGTAGACGCAACTACTGCAGCCATGGCAGCGGCCATCATGGCACGAGGATAGTATGTGAAGGCAGAGGGAGCAGCTTTTGAAAAGTCCGCCGAAGTAGGTTGGGAATTTGTTGGCCATGACATGGTTGGGCGGTGGGCTTGAAGAGAATAGGGTGGCAGAGATGAAAACTGCTCTGGTCTGCACCCAATCGGTGAAGATGGAAATGAAAATCCTTGAGAGCCAGGATAAGGAGGGCATCTGTGAGATAGATTTGTAACAGGACCTTGATGAGGTAAAGTGCCAAATGGATTAGGTGACATGACAGCTGCGGTCATTCCTAACCCAAGTCCGTCGACATCTGTGGCGATTTGACGTTTCCACTTGTTTCGACGATTTTGAAACCAAATTTTAATCTACAAACAAAACAAATATTTTAGTTAGAGCAAGCCTCAAAAAAGCATATTAGGTAAAACCATTCTCCAAAACTTTTATAACACACCTTGTTGTTTTTTAATAGGAAAAAAATTTATCATTTCGTCGTCATATCTACATATTGATAAATTTAATTTAATAACACAATCAAGTGCATTTAAATCGTAGCCTATAACGCACAGAGGTGGGCAGTAACTAGTTAAAAAAGTAACTAGTTACATAACTAGTTACTTTTTGAGTAACTGTAACTGTAACTTCGTTACTTTTTTGAAAAAGTAACGATAAGCGGTAACTAGCTACTATTTTATCGTTTTTCAACAGTTACTAGTTACAGTTACTTGATTTCCCAAACAAAAATTGGTCGTTTGTTTTTCAGTTTATGGCAGTTTTTTTTGTAGTGGTCAAATTATTTGTTTGGAAGAGATTATAGGCATTTGGCGACAAGAAGCGAGGTTGTGTACAGAAAGGAGCTGTGTAAACTGCGAGATAGGATTTTGCGGTGTACCAGCGACAGAAAGGAGGCCGCGTAAACTGCGAGGTAGGATTTTACAGTGTTCTATACGGATTGATGTCTGTGACGCCACAATCCGTTGTTTGTTCCCCCACTAAGCTGTCTGTTTTTAGAAATTTCAGCTTCTCCTTTTTTGTAAAGCGATTCTTTTTTTGTAGATTTTGGTTATATAGCTTTGAACACAGGTAGACGCGGTAGTCAGTAGTGGAAAATCAATATGGATTAGTTTTTGTCTAAAGTATCAGAGACTGAAACAAACCCCACTGGTAATGCCACCAATATGCCAATATCTGGACATTCTGCAATCAGAAGAGAAGGCATATATGGGCATGACGAGGAAAAGACTACAAGAACTTCGAAACAGCGACAAGGTGGCTGTCTGCCTGCCATTACAACCCGATTGTTGAAACCTTTGGAAAACAGATTTGGCCATGTTTTTGATGATAGTGACTGCCAGTTAGCTGCTGCTTTTCACCCACAATTCCGACTTTCTTGGCTTTACAAGGGTGAAGAAATTAAGACGCCTCTACATCCCTAAATTGTTAACCTATTACAGAACCACAGCAATTTCAACATCGACGATGCAGCAAGCAACAGCGACACTGATGTTGACAGGCATGCAACAGATGACTTTTTTGCTCTGTTATTTGAAAACACAAAATAAAAGGAAGTTAGTGCCGCAAAAATTTTAAATGAATTTTTTGAACGTAACCCAACAAAGGCAGTTGCGTCTGATGCATTCCCCAATGAAGCCATGAGGCGTTTGTTCTTGCGTCCGCCCCGTTAGCTCAGTGGTTACGCGTCGGGCTCAAGATCACGCGGCGCTGGTTCGACTCTCGGGGTGTGCGCTTGAGCAACGCATTTCAGGACTGCTCTCCATTCAGCGGCACCTAGTGAATGGAATAATTTCTCCGCAACAACACTTCAACAATCGGAAAACTTCACTCTGCCAATCTCGGTAACCGGCCCTGCGTCAAGAGCCTCTACAAGTATGCGAACAAGTACCAGGAATAACCTATCAAGGCTTTGTCAGTCCGAGGATAAAGATTCAAAAACCATTCAAAAACCAAACCATACAATACCCCTATCCCCTCCAGTGCTGCTGTTGCAAGACTGCTCTCCCTTGGAAAGGATATTTTGGAGCCAAAGCAAGCTGGACTTAGCGATCAACATTAATTTTGAAAAAGATCTTTCTGAAAAGAAATTGATGTTGTGACTCTTCGTTCATTTTAGATACCCGTATAAAAATATTGACACGCTCTATTGCTTATCACGGAGTGTCCTGTGCATGTCGTTTTTTTCAATTTTTTATTGTTTTCAATTCGGTTGACGGACGTTTTGGTTTTGGGGTTAGATTATGGATTCTTAGAAGCATTATAGTATGTGGACAGCTAGCAGAGTGGTCGCTGTTTTGCAGTTAGGCAACAGCTACGAACAAAGTATCATCTTGCCCTTTATCATGTATTTTTTATCTTGTACTTCATAGAAAGAAGAATAGTTCTAGATCAGTACTCATATACATCCATTTTCTTTGAAAAGTAACTGTAACTAGTAACTGTAACTGTAACTAGTTACTTTTTAAAAAACGGTAACTGTAACTGTAACTAGTTACTTTTTGAGCGAAGTAACTGTAACTGTAACTCAGTTACTTTCAAAGTAACTAGTGCCCACCACTGATAACGCATTAATTTTAGGTTGATATAAAAATGCACACCGACGATTTGCTGCATTAGAATTATTTTTATGTCGAGTAGGATCAATTGAAGTCTGTGTCGAACTAACAATGTTTATAGAATTAACGTACTTGAGTTTCTGTTAAGTGAAGATTTGCAGCAAGGCTTGATCTTTCGGAACTACTCAAATATCTTTTTACATCAAATGTGCTCTCAAGCTGGTAGATTTGGGTTCGCGAAAAAACTGTTCTTGTCTTCTTTTTGCGAGGCTCCGAAAAGGTGTTGGCAGGAGAACTTTTTGCTGATAAATCATTTACATGAACTGGGGTAATTTGGTCAGTTGACTTGAGGCTGCTACCAGATGGGTACATGCGTCCTGAGCCCGTAGAACAACTTGAGGTTCTCGAAAGAGAGCGTTCAGGTTTTTTTTCCATGCATTGAACATCTTTTTGTCGTCTATCCGTTTTGTTAAGATCATCTTCAGTTTGTTCCAACTTTACAACATCAGGTTGTAAGAAAGAATCGCTTGTGGTTCTGTTGCAGTTCTGTGTTCCTTCTTCCAGTGAAGAATCGCGCAGTGACATCATAGGCTTTGAAAAAATAAAGGGATTTCTTCGATCGGCATCGCTATTTTGTGGAAGAAGAGAAGACTCGAAAACGCTCTCTTTGTGTGCTTCCCGTGAGGAAAAATATCGTTTGGAAACTGAAATAACAAAATGATCAAAGTTGTCAATAAAAGTAGCTGTTTTACAATTACGTATCTAATTTCTTCACCTATGAATTGTTTCAGTCTAAATACTGCAGATGTTGGTCGCAGTCAAACCCCTACATTGAGCATTTTACTGCGATTCAATCAACGAGAAACAGGCTAGGCCAGTGGTTCCCAACCTTTTTTGTTACGTTCCTCCCTTTGCCCATTTTGAAACTATTCATTCCTCCCTATATTGCTAAAACAAAAAAGGGAGTCCTAAATTTTACAAACCCTAGAATTTTAACTACTATGGTTTCTGAGCCGTTTCTCTACAATTCTCCCAAATCGTAAGTTAGTAGAAACCATTATGCTAGGGTTCTTAGACTTCTTCCTCATTCCGATCGGAAGTAAAAGCTGGCTCGGGGACCGCACAGCCGGCGATCTATAAAAATTACTGGCTAACCCAGTTTTTGGTTTGGCTTATCAAGACCATCACTCCAGTCGAAGTCGCAATTGGCCGACTTAAATATACCAAATTACAAGTGAAATCGCCCATCGTGTCGATCATCCTCATTCTGCGCAATCGGATCCCAGGGTGTGTGAAGGTTTTACAATGGCGTGTAGGCAGCCCACATAACCCACTTCGGTGAGTATCAGTCTCAAGGATTTTTTTCCCTCACACGTAACAAGAAAACAAAGAATCTACTAAAAAAATATCAAAGAAAATCAACTTCAATGTTTAGAACACGTGCTGCGAAAAGGGAAATTAGAACATTTCTCTCTCACAGGCAAAATTGAAGGGAAGCGTGCCCAAGGCAGACAAAGGTTAACTTACTTAAACCAACAAACCGACAAAACCAACACCAACATACGCTTAATACACACATCAAACAACAGAGAATCTTGGAAACTTTTCATGCAAGAGGCAGTCAATGCTTGGGTACAACAATAAAAGAAGAAGTCACGTAACATCACTAAAAAAACAAAAAGAATATAAAAAATTACAGTTAGGCTATTTGACATATCAATTTATTTCACAGTACAACTCAATGCGAAATTTGCTCTTGTTTGTGCTCTGAAAGTAGTAGACAGCACGGTTCTTGACAGTGCACAACGCAGGTTATCTTCAACATTAATTTGTTTCTTTATTTGCTCTTAATCTGCAACAGAGCAGAAAATCCTGAATCACATAATAAGTCGACACAAAAGGAATTACAAAAAGCTGTTTCTGTTGTTATCATAACAGCGAACTAATTTTGTAGTTACAAAATAAGAAACAATATTCTATCGCAGCTACAACACTTCACGCTTATTCGATGCATGTGCACGCTTGTCTTAATCTTTGCTAAATATTTTGCACCGATCTGAAGAAGATATTTCGTGCGGTGACATTTTCAATGTAAAATATTTTGAAGTTTAATGAAATTCCTCCCCTGAATTCATGAAATTCCTCCCTAGGGAGGAATTCCTCCCCGGTTGGGAACCACTGGGCTAGGCTATATCTAATTGTCTGCGAAAAATCTGTTCGTAACACTTCATTAACTTTTGTTGTGTGAAGCAATCAGGTGGCATAAAAAGAAAATTTCTTTTCAAGCAAACGTCCATTAGTTTGTATTGGCAGATTCACCAATCTGTAAATATGCTTTCTCATTAAAAAGTTTGAAAAATTTAACAAAGATAAAATCTTTTCCTCTTAAAGTATGCTTGAAACGCAATTGAATTTCCACAATTTTTGTTTTTAAAATCGGAATTGTATTTGGCCTGGGTTAAATTAGGATAAATAGGACGTAAAAAGCAATATTTTTAGTCGCTGTCCTTTGAAGAAAGTGTCAAGTTTCCACTTAGTCGGAAAGTGTGGATTAAGCACCTATGTGATTATACCATAAACATTGAATCACTAAACGTTGCAGGCTTCATAAGCAAAGACCACAAAGCTTAGTTCACGGCAATTTCACACAATCAAGTACGCTTGGTGGCTTCACTTGATTGCTGCTCTGTAATTGATTTCCGTGGTTTCAACAATAAAAATTTTGTTCTTTTTTCTTGAAAATCTGTTGGATAAGTTAACGTTTTGCTCTGCATATCCAATAAAAAAGTGTACTTTACATTTTTTTAACGTTTTTAGATGAAAACATTAAACATTTTTATGTTAAACTGTTTGGAAAGTATTTGCCATTACTCAAAGTGAAATGACGTATCTCGCAGGTTAATAGTTCGAGGTTATTATTTCGCTTTTTGAAAATAAAGATCTCTTTGATATGTCAGATGCATGAAGTCCAAAAAAATTGTGCTAATTTGCTAATTGGTAAAGCGGCAACTTTTCAACCCGCCAAACATGGGGTTACCAAACTTTTTGTACAGAGAGTCGGATTCCTATGACAACGAATGCTCGCTATACACTTTTGCATACAGCACAAAAGATCTTATGTGATTTGTAATGATTATGCAGCTTGAAATTCCTCTTTTTGTAGATTGATATAGATTACAGTCGGTGACATATAACTATAGGCCTATACAGTAGATTTGTTTTAAAAGAAAAAAGTAAATGAATTGGTTCAGCGGCCACATGTTTTTGGAAAGTTGGCCTAAGTTAAAAAGAGCTAAGTTTTTACGCTTTGCAAGAGATTCTTCTCATAAACTACTGAACTCGACAACACAAATACGTATACAGACTACAAGATTATCAATAACTGATAACAACATATTTCAAAATATCCCAATTATCTAATTTTATGATTACAGTCAGAGTAAAGAACAAAGCAGTCTACTAACCATCATTGGAAAAAGATTCAACATCCGTTTGAGCACCCCTTGGAGATATCGGAAATTGTGTACAGTGTGAATCACCAAAGTCATGTTTCATTGGCAGAGGCGAAAGTCCGTTGTACCATCCAGGGGTGTTAGTGGGAATCCCATAGACTTTTCTCATGTACGGATGGAAAGATGGGAATTGTCTTTGCCGGAGAGGAGACAAATTTGAGAAATTTCTTTTGAAAATCAAATCTTTCCATACCCTCCATGTTGGAGTTAAGCTTCCGTAATAGTTGTACAAAGCCGATGCCCATGCAGAGTTGTTGCTTGGATCTTGAAAAAACATTGGATTGGCAAGTGATGATTTCTCCTCAGCCATTATCTTGTTGTTTTTTATTAAACATTCTTGTTGTTTGTTTGATTCTTTTTTAAAAGTTATATCACAAGAATCGTAACTTTTCTCTGACCTTTCATCATTTTTCTGGTTTTTGTCTTCTGTAATTTTAATGTCTTTGTCTTGTTTGCAACAGGTGCTCTCGGCTTCATCATTCGATAAGTTTTCGTTTGTCATCTTACGTTGCAGCTTATCAGCTGCCTTGTAATCGGTGATGAATGAAAAATCTTTTGCGTTACGTGTTTCTAAGGTTTGTTTTAAATGAGATTGTCTGTGGGAGATCCATCGGCCTTCATTAGCTTCGTGATGCAAAGTTCGCCATTTTTGAAAATCGTCGTGTCGGAGAGATCGAATCGCGTCCATATCTTTCCCGGGAATGCTGAGAATATTTGCGATAGAAAATTCGGAATTTGCCGCTTCCAGTTTATGCTTTGATTGCTGGAGGTCGCACGTTGGGTCTCGTTTGACAGACTTTGTTATGAGATCTACTGGATTTGAATTGACACCAGAAGACAACTGATCGTTCGAATCGTTTTCAATGATTATAGATTCCGGGGAGGACAATTGCCTTGACATTAAGTTCTCATGAGAAGGATTTCTCTTAGCTTGACATACTGAAGCCATTTTATCAGATTGTAAACTTTTTATATATATCAAATTTTATTACATTTGAACATATTACACTATTGAAAAAAACAAACATTAATAATCTCAATTGTGGATGTTTTTTCTTGTTTCATTTAAACTTTAATCTACTGTTTCAACAAGCTTATATTAATAAATCCGTTGCAAACAAGTACAAACGAAAATGAGATTATAATGTGTTTTTTTTTTTATTGCAATAAGAGTATTTTACAGGTAAATCTCTATTAATACCACAAACATTAGACAAGAATTGAAATTTATTGTCTTTACTTTTAGATGCATTTGTAAATAGCATTTTTCTTAGACATAGGCAAAAAAAAAAAAACTACATAAAAAACAAAAAGGCTACATAGCTATCCTGTAAAACCATTCAAAATCTCTACTAAAAATATTCATGTAAAATTATAGATAGAATTTTAATAACTTTTGTAATTTTTGTGTTACAAGAAATATAATAATAAATTCATTAATGTTGTGTTCTCGAATGCTTAGCATACGTCTAGTTTGTAGGTAGCATAATGTGGCCTCCTATTGATTAACTTTAACAAATTAGCAACAATTTTTTACTAGCATAAAATGATAAAAAATAAGTAGTTTGAACTTTTTCTACAGTAAATACTTTTTCTCAACAATAACCCTGCAAGGTTAGTCTATAAAAGTCTTTTGAAAATTGACATGCATTTCACTTCTACCTGTTTTTAAAGCATACAACTAAACAATTTCAAACGTGGATCTGCAACGCTTCTGCACTAAAACGAGAGATGATGAGTTAATTAGCAATTCGTCAATACTTTTACGCTTTGAAAGGAATTTTTTATTATTTTCCATCATTTTTAACGTGCCAGATGGACAGTGACACCCACGAGGCTGTGTGAGTGCTGGAACACCATCTAATTCGTCATAAAGTGTGTCCGTAAAATCGTTCGCACAAATTTATGAGAATAAAGTAAAATCAATTACACTCAGGCCAAGATTCAAACACAGAAGGTGCGGAACTAATTGAAAATAAATTTGTAAACGGTGGAACTAAGCCTTGCTAAACCTTGTAAGATTTTATTCATTTTAAGCAATTTACAAAAGTCAACAATTTCCCGGGGATTTAAAATGTCAGGTTCTGTGCACTATAAAAAATGTTTAACAAACAGGAGGATCTCCATAAAACACTGGCAACATATTGAGTTGCAACTTAGACATCAACAATGTCGTTCATTTATTTTATTATCTTGTTTGAATTTTATAGGAATATTCGCTATTTGTTAAAAACTTGTATCGTTGACAAACTCATCAAACTAATCCGCTTATGTCAAGTTTTGCCCGTTAACTGTACAGAAAACTGTGCACATTAGAGCTAATCCCATTTACTATTCGTTTCTTCATCTGAGAAGTTTTACAACGCTGCAAACAATAACGATTTTATTGGAAAATTCTGACTGGGTGTATTAAGTGCGTTTGGCTTTAATAAAACAGTCTATATCTTTTATGTATTTTTTTGAAATGTAGGAAGGCCTAACTATTAATTGCATTTGAAAAAAACAACAACATCTGAACACTTATGAAAGAGACTAACTAAACTGTGGAGACCCAAATAAATTTTTGCTGTTTTGCTTTATTAAAACATTGCATAATATCTTCGAAAAATAATCACATACTTCCTAAAGTGCGTCTACTTAAATGGAGACTCTATGTATTTACATCCATCTTAATATGGAAAATCCTTTTTTTTTTTTGCTCATTCCGTTCTCGTCATGGACTGGTGAGTGACTTGATCGTTTCAAAGTGAATTGTATTATTTGATGTTAAATCACGGTGTACACGCATGAATACAACGTGGTTTTAAATCTAACTAAACCTTGATGATTCGACAAAGTATTTTAAAATCGATTTCAACCACTGTTTGCCAGTCTGATTAAAAACTTCCTTGCTTTAGAAGCTTGAAAAAAGGTTATTTTATGTACTTGAATGCCATGCGAAGATGAGCACAAACAGCTATTCATGAGCAATTTTAGTCAGACATTATATTGAGATGGAAATGATCTTGTGACGCAGGCTAGTTGAATGCCTG
Source organism: Aplidium turbinatum (assembly GCF_918807975.1). Lineage (NCBI taxonomy): Eukaryota > Metazoa > Chordata > Ascidiacea > Aplousobranchia > Polyclinidae > Aplidium > Aplidium turbinatum. The sequence goes on along the minus strand of NC_137472.1, from coordinate 41,364,698 downwards.
TATTTTCGTCATCTTAAATCTTTCATTCTATTCTAACTAGATTTGGCTTGTAGAAAGAAAGGGAAAAAAACAAAATCCACTATTTCAGTGATCAATTCCAGTAGCTGCTTGAGCATAACCAAATGGCTTTAACTCATATTCATAATATGAATAATGACGTATCTCCAGGGTTCGCACTTTAATCTGAACTTTAGTTTCAACAATGAAAAATATCGTTTTATGGATAGTTGTTAACCTATTAATTTAGGTTTTCAAAATTGATAAAAAATACTAAAATTTATTTAGTTATATTTTAATTTGCTATCTTTGTGCATTGTTACTTCTTAAATGTATTTTGGTTTGAAATCATAGGTATAAAAAATTATTGTAACGTTACGGGAGAGTGGGATTGATTGACTAATTTTGTGTTTTTTGTCCACTGGTGAGTGGTATCGCGTTGTAGCTTCATAAAAACTGGCCACTTGATAAAGAAAGCTATATGCTTTACGAGTCTACGCCACTAAAATTATTTTTTATAAATTAAAACATAGTAGGCTATACCGAGCTTTTTTCAAGTTTGACTAGTTTTGACGAGGACGAAGTTGGTTGAATCGTATTGTGGGCGAGGCCGTTAGATTACGATTTACCTATAGATTTACCTATAGTTTACAATGTTTGACTGTTTATGTATCTTTTTGTTTAACATTTGTGTCGTTGTCTAATGGTGCGTTTATCGTTGCACAGTTTGTAGGGTCATTTTTGGCAGCCATCCAATACAATTCTATTTTCTGTGATTCTTCCCTTTCTACTGTGGGTCTGAATTGCGTATTTGATCCTTTACAGCTCGGACCAACCATTGGTTCACACAACATAAGTTGGGAACCAATGCTCTATCTCGGAGATATCCTGTCTTGCAGTAGCGCACCCAGAAAAAAAGTTTGGGGGGGGGGGGGATAATTCAGAAATGTCGGCCGAGTGATTTGCGACAATAGTGACAGTAAGCGTGATAATAGGCCAATGCCCATCCCTTTGATTAATATTTAAAGGCACTCACAGCCAGTAATTTTGAAAGGGGGTGGGTTTGACGGCCGGCGGGCGAAGCCCGCCGGCGTGTTTGCCTAAAACGACACCCAGGGGCTGGGGGTCTCCCACAAAAAATTTTGAAAAATTACTTTGAATTTGGTGCATTCTGAGAGCACTTTCAACAAAAATGTGGGTATGAATATTCCTATAAAATGGTGCTGTCTGGTGGCATAGCAAAAGGATAAGATCATGTTTTTTTAGGCATTTTTCCGAAATAAAGCTAAGTCTCTATGTTTTCTTGTTGCTAATTCCTGGCTGAGATATTTGAATGTTTACTAGCACCATCAGCTTCCTCATCCCTACGTCCACTCTTGCAAGCTTCTATAGATCTCGACGTTTTCGTCATGTATGACAAAATAGAATTAGCTTTCCGTTTTCCAACACAAATAAGTGCGAAAACAACAACTAGGCTATAGCACGAAAACAGTCTGAAACAAAACACTAATTTTGCAAACAATAAATTTGATGTGGACGTTTTTTCTACTTACAAAACATTCAAATTTAGTTCGTATTTTCAACTAAAGTCCCAGACGCCTTCGTCTCTCTGCTCAAACGTCGTATACAGTTTTACATGTCCGTGTGATTCGGCATTGACGTACGATACATCGGTACGTATGTCCACCAGACATTAGACCATGAGTACAGGAGCATCTGAACTTGAGGGAGTTAAAGAAAAGTACCATTAAAGACCATATCATAGAGTGTTCTTTTTGCTCTGATCGAAAATTCTCTGCCGACTCATTTAAAATTTTACGCAAAGACAAATACCAATTTGACACCAAAATTTAAGAAGCACTGTTAATCAAATGCTATAACTCAAATTTAAACAAACAATTATTTGCTGGAGGCGAGTCCATTCTCTTCAACATTTACTTGATGTATCACCTTCCTGTGGAAGAAATTTTTAGTAGTTATTTATGTTGCTGCCTTTTCCTAGTGTAATTTTACCTTCAAGAAGTTGAAATTTATTGCATTTTTATAAATATTTTCAGATTCCTGATGAGGGCTTAAGTTAAACCGAAAACGTTCAACTGTTAAAGCTATTTGTGAGTCAAATATGTAAAATATATTGTTATAATGCTCAGCCCTGTTGTATTGTTGTGTCTTATTCATACCTAACCTGTAAGCAAAATTTATAAATGAGGAGCATACAAAAACTTCATTTTTAGTGGCGGGTTTGGGTGGGGCTTGAGCCCCTTTAGCCCCATGCTGGATGCGCTACAGCTGTCTTGTTTTATGCTAGACATGGTTGCCATGCGGCGGAGCAATGATTTTTAATCTATTTTGGATTGCAAACCATCAATTTTGACGACGGCAGGCTTGCGAATTTTCAATATACACAAAATAAATTGACACATCCTTTTATTAAAAGTTAAGCAAAATGAATATGAAATTCCAAAGGTTGGTTCCAAAGGCCGGATTTAGCTGATGGGGGGGCCCTCGTGCAAAATTTTTTTTTCGCGATGTCGGCGCGAAAAACCATTTCTACGTCTACACTACAGTAGCATTAGTCCAGCACTGCACTGCACAGCATTTTGCAGAATCTTCAATAGCTGAAAGGAAAAAAAATATTAACACAAAGTCACATTTTTTCCACGTTGGGAGGCCCTTCAATATGGGGGCCCGGGGCACCTCCACTCTCTGACCCCCCTAATTCCTGCTTGATTGAGTTAGTTACAAAATCCAATCAAGCTCAACCGTTTTTGATGAATCTTAGTGAGATTGCTGCTACTGTTTGTTTGTTGAGCAATTTGGGATCCTTCCCAGAACTAACAATTGTGAGCATATTGAATCGCGATCAACTGGCGTTTTTTTTAAGGAGATGCCGTTGTTAGCCGAACTTTTCATTTTACTTTCTGTTCTTCTACTAAGAATCACGCTTTGGACGCTCTTGTGGTCCATAACCCCCAAGCATGACGATGTAGTTGGCTAAGTTAAGAGCCTATATGTAGTCTACTAGGCTAGATCAATCAAAAGTTTAGAAGTATGACGACGTTTCTTGATATCACTTAATCCACAATCGGGAAGCTGATCGGGAGCTACATGTCCAGAACAATGGAAAATCTCTGTCCTTCTGCCCCGAACCAAGATACCTATGGGGTGACACTGGACAGATCGCTCACATACCGCCACCATTTGGTGTCACTGCGCAAGAAAATGACATCCCACGCTGCACTACTCAAGCGCCTGGCAGGCTCTAGCTGGGGGGCGAGGGCTGATACTTTGCGTATAGCAGCCTTAGCCCTTGTCTACTCTTCAGCAGAGTACTGTGCACCTGTTTGGTGCCGCAGTGCTCACTGCCATAACATCGACACTGCCATAAACAGCGCCCTGCGCACAGTGACCGGATGCCTGCGTCCCACACCATTGGACAATCTCCCCATTCTCGCTGGCATCCAACCTTCTGAGCTTCGTCGCGAAGAAGCCACCCTGTCCCTCGGTCGACAGGCACTGGAACCTGACCACCTTCTCCACAACAAGATCTCTGCTCTCCCAAACGAGCACCCCCGTCGACTGAAATCAAGACACCCATTCGTGCCAACCGCTGAACTTCTCATCAACGAAGCCGATGTACAAGACATCTCTGCGGCTACTTGGGCGGACCATAAATGGAGCTCTGAATGGAAGTCAAGCACCACCAGACTCCATTCGTTCATCCCCGACACCGACACGCGCCCCATTGGCCTGATACTACCAAGACAGGCATGGGTGCGCCTCAACCGTCTCCGTACGGGCGTCGGGCTTTTCCGCTCAACTGTGCACCAATGGGGAATGGCCTTTTCCTCCTCCTGTGAATGTGGTGCCGAGGAACAGACCGCAGACCACATCATCAATGAATGTTCCATTTTCAAGCCACCTAACGGAGTGGAAGGTCTGCGTGTCATGGATGATGAAACCAAAGACTGGCTGCTCTCTAGTAGCCTTCCAGTGTAGTCCGGGAACATCGTGAATTTGGGGTGGTAAAAAGATAGACCCTCGGCCCCAGAGGCTCACACGACGACGACGACTTAATGATTAGGCCTACAAGAGAAATTGAATCTGGCAATTTCTTTTGTGAAAAATGTCAAAACAGAACCTTATGGTAAATCCCAATTATCATCGTCTAAAGCTCAAAGGATATTTAAAGTTTCATCATAGGCTACCAAAATTTCCCAGTCCGAGGATAAAGATTCAATCAATTTAATTTAATTTCCGAAAGCAAAATACGAACAATGATCACGCGTTAACAATCCATAGCCTGCAACTACATAGCATATCGTGCATATTTTCTCGGAAGAACAAAGCCACTGCCAAGTATACGCTCATAAATAAAGACTATAAACTGAATGGAGGTAATCAGAAAAGATTTCTGGCACACTAAAAGTAGGTTAAACTAATGAAGTGGAAATAACACGCTTTCGGTAAGCGCAAAAGTTACAACAGTCAGGCTGTTGAAGATTTTGCAATATTAAGCCAAAGAAATGACTAAAATTTGACAATTCAGAGTCTGTGAAATAGTTTGCATGCTATTGTGAATGCAATAGTAAAAGGTGGCAACGTAAATACAGTACCGAACATTTTAATGTCTAACTTAAATCCGAAACATATGCAGGGTTGGCAGAGCTTTAAAGTTAGCCTACTCCCTACTCTGAGAAATCAAAACATTTTGATACTTTTTCATTCAAATCGTAGACGATGACAAAGCTTTTCTCATCCCTGACTCAAAGTGAAGTCGCTTATAAACCGGTCTGTAGCGGAAAATTGTAATCCTATGCCTTCCAGTCTATACAACGATTCGTAACAGATTTTCGTTGTAGTGGAACTAATTTTATGTCGTTGTAAAAGCCTTTATGATAAATTGGGCACTGATTTAAAATATAAATTCATGCCGTTTTATTCTTAATTCTCAGAAAAAAGAACAGTTGTTCTGTTATTAATGCTTTCTAAAAAAACATGCGGTATTTAATGCTCATGGGATCTCTGACTTTAGTAGTTGACAAATGTGGAAAAGTATGATGGATTTGGCGTTTCTGGCTGCTGCCAAAATCAAGACAAAACTCTTTCATTACAACGTGCTAATTGCAAGTTTTGACAATGACCGAGGGAATAATTTTGATTAGCCAAAAACATGTAATGCATAGCAGCATCATATGTTTTGTTCAGTTCTATATGTAAACACTAGAATTCATCAAAAGTAGATTACATGTCCTACACCATCAACATAAAATATTTGCATTTGAACAAAATGGTTGAAAAGCAAAAAAAAATGTTAAGCTACATTCAATCTTTAGCAACCTACTGCACTACACTCATGTACAGCAAATGTTTAGAAAAGTAAACTGCTTTCGTCTTCAGTGTTATTATCTGTATAATTGTGTATTCTCTCTAATTTATTAGAGAAATAACCCCGAAAAGATCATTTTCAATACATTACACGGTTTACACCTACGCGAAGTTTTGCATTAGCTGTCTTATATGCATTGCATATGCATTTCTTGTTCATGTGTGATCTACACAAAACACAGTATGGGCTATTACAAAGGTCAATCACATCGATCAATTATTGCTTTACAAGCATCGTAAAAGGCTTTTAGATATTTTAGTAAAACAGTGCATGCATTTTTCAGAAATCGATTTTTCGTTTGAAACAAATTAGGTGAAGAATGGTTTGATAGATTAGCCTACATTTTTGAAAATCTTATCATTCTTTGAAACAATAAAAATTTGAGAGTTGTCCTGAAAATTATAAATCATGAGTATTCTTTGGGTTTTAAACCTACTTCTAATTAGTCTCTGCTTACAATGTTCAGGAAAATACAATTAGCTGGCTATGAAATTCCGTTTTCTTTGTGGTAAATTTTTGAAACACTTCAAGCTGTTGCTTTAATATTCGAACTTTGTAATCTCTTGTAGACAAAACTCTTAGCAAAACTCTTAAGCTAAGAGTTACGTCTCCTATTTGGGGTACCGTATTCGAGATATTTTTATTGGTTGGAGTTTATTTCTTGATTTCGGAATAATAATTTTGTATTATGGTTTTATAACGACAGTTGTAGCAAGTTTAGTTTCCAAGTTGGTACTTGTGGGGACGACCAAGTGAAGGTTATAGACTAATTGCTTTTATTTTCATATCTTGATTGGATGTGCTCAAACAGCATTGGTCAATGGTCTATTGATCATTGACGAACTTTCACTATAATCATCAAATAAACATATTAGTTATGTCAATACGGCGCTTAATCCATTCGACGATAGTTAGTCTACTTACGAAAATGAAATATTATTATCAAAAAAAAAACTTTTATTAAGAAACACATCTTTGAATTTTCATTCAGAATATAATTTAAGAGTAGCCTATTCATTACACGTAATTCACATTACACAAAAACTTGAAACGTTTTTCATGCCTCTCTATCAATCATATTATACTTAAGCTCACATGTATGAAACGTCTATAACAAACCAACACCCAGTTCATCTATTCTCAATTTCTATATCGCGTAGCCTACTACAAAAGGTGTTTATAGCCTACAAATCAATTCATGCCATTTACTGTAACTTAATTGCCAAAATACAAACATGGCATGTCGCATATAATACGACAAAATTTATTTCGAGCACCAAAGAAAGGGTAATGAAAGATAAAAAAAACTTATTCAAGTAAGTCGCCACCCAAACATTCGAACTAAAAATTGGTATTCGAAATAATTTAAATTTTAAACGTTATAATATTTAAACATAAAGTATGCATTGTAAAGCATCAAATACAAGCAGCAATTTAACGATTGTCATTCAGAAAAAGTCCAATTCTTAGTAGTTCTCAGTTTTTACATAAATTTAAAATTGCATTTATGTTTAAAATATGTTTCTCAAACCTTTTTTAGAGTTTTATTTCATATTTCACTCCATTAAACATAACATCTTCGTACCAAAATTTAAGTTTACAGATAACAAACATAAATCAGAGCGTTGATATTGTAGATTTATCGTATAGATAGATAAATATCACAATGATGGATTTCGTTCACACACTTAAAATAGAGCCAGAGCCAGCAAATGTCTGTGGCGGTATGCGATGCACAGCAGCCTAGTTTGAAATGTTTGAAGAAAAACATTCTTTGAAGTTGTTTGAAGAAAATTTTTCACTTGGCACCAATTGGGCTTGCTGACTGGGCCCCTAGATAGAGGTAGGCTCTCAGTCGGGGGTTTGAAAAGCAGTAAATGAGGCTATAATTGATTTAAGCTCTTGATTGTTGAGCTTCTGTAGTAATTTTTTTATTTTTAAACAGTCAAAAAACATAAGACAGACTGAAATGAGTGGGACCCTAATCAGCCATGGGCACTCCTGACCGAGGGGATGGGGTTAACACGTCCCTGGTGATGCATGTAAGTTTACTTTATTTATACGGTACATAAGTTTGTATGATGTGATGTAGCAAGATCGCCAATTTTGAGTACCGATCAGACACGTGGAACATACAGATTGGAGGCCAAAACAGGGCTACAAGGCTGCTGCTTGCAGAGCTGCTTTTGTTCTTAACGTACGTAATAACTTATTGATATTTTGCGACTTCACATTTCATGCCAATGTTGTTAAATTCAATTTAGCCTACTTGGTTACGAGAACCGGTATCACGAGGCGCTATTGGAGTCTGTTTAAAAATGTTGAATATCTATTCCACTAAAATCAATTTAGCTCCCCTCATAATAATCATTGTTTTTATTGTAAGAAAGCAGGGTTGATTCTAAAAAAACCAAGTTCAACGTTATGTGGTCCAAACAATGATATCTGAAACAACTCAATGAAGTCAAAGACATTATACACTCAAAAAATGTATAAAAATATTATTTCTATACAGTCTAGGCTTGCGGTCAGAAGGCTACATCATCAATAAACTCTCTCTTTAGAGCTTTTCCGAGTATGCCTATGTATGTTCAGGGCAATATCTTGCAGGATTCAGCGATAATGTCATTTTTTTTATCTAGATTCATTCAGGTGAGTGCTAAATATGTATAACAGGAAAAATAAACATACCCTGACAATGGATCGGCAAGACTCCCTCTTTCTTTAGGTGTTTTTTTATGTCATCATTCTCATCCGAGTTTCCATGCACCGCATTTTCATCAATGATCTAGACATCAGCCTTGGAAATAGGGATGATATAATCTAACGTGTTGTATTTTCTTTTTTTTACTGAGAGACTATTATTCGTTTCAATGTATTGATTAAACATGTCGTTATAATTAAGAATTCGCTTTATAATGGACGGAAATATAATTAAATTGTATTTTTTCTAATTTATTTGCATTAAATGTGTGATTATTCTCACAATCTTTCATCATCAATAGATTATTCAGTCTTTCCATGAATAAAAACCACGATATTTATTAGCTAATAACAGCTGCACATTTCTTATTGACAATTTGGTGATCCACTACATAAGAATCCCAAAGAAGCTTAAGGCTATTTTGCCATCAGTTTGCGTTTGCTTGAAAGCAAAATTATCTCATTATGCTGCTGCATTGACTATGACATAAGTCATACTAGTCTATGCTCATCCCTTAACCGGTTCATTGGATTTTACATTCGCTCTCCAGGTCCAGGTTGTTACGTTTGCATTTTTTGTCTTCGCTACAATGTTTTTTTTTTGTTTTTTTTTCTTACTATACTAGGCTACAGTATTTTTTTTTGCGATCTTACGTTTTTATTGCGTTCTTACTGTATTATTTTGTTTATTGAACGGTGATTAACTGTTTTATTAGTATCTACAACGCACTGGTAAGTTACAAAAAAATGACACGGCGAGAAGAGCACAATAAACATAGCAAGGTCAAGGTCAGAAACTGCAAACAATCGGCCTGCTCCACCCCACGGCAGCGTGAGCGGTGTGATTTTGGGGTAGCGATACACCCGAGGGAGGTCCACCAGCTTATGTTTTGGGAGCCAAGCTGGGGAGTCGAGGTACCTGTAGCGAGTGTGGATTAAAAACTTTGTAAAAGGTATTACGGCCCTTGAGTTAATTTACAAGTATTCATTTGGCCCTCAAAGTAATTTGAGTTTGAGATCCTTGGTCTAGCTTGTTGATAAATTTGTTTTCTTTTGCTGAAACGTGATAGGATTGCTATAAACTAGAGATGTTTGAAGCAAATCGGACAAAGGATTTTATTTTGATTGAGAAGTTCAACTCGAAAAGAAAAGGCAGCAGTGGCCGAGTGGTTAGCGCTTTGGGCTCGCAGTCGAGAGCCTGCATGTTCGACTCCAGCCACCCGCACTTGCTGTTGTTTTTCTGGGCAAGAAATTTTACGATAATTGCCTCTACCCAGTGATCGATTTCGAGTAATGGGTAGTAGGCTACCAAATTTAAGTCATAAGTAGAGTAGACAACCGGAAACAGACATTACCGTTGGCTGCAACGTGGGTCAGGTGTACGTCAGAAGGCGTACAACGATGCATAGCGCTCAAGTCCGCTTTTTGAGCCCCATGAGGAGGCTGAAGACAATTTGTTACGAATCTCAAATTGTGTCATGAGAGTTTTCTCACTCGATCATTGGCACCATTTCCCCACTACCCCAAGAGAATTTTAAAAAAGTTCAAAAACGAGCCACCCTACTGCATAACCGAGAGGTGAGAGCCCTGGAACGGCAATCGAAAGGGCGCCGGTTCGACACCGCCCAAAAGCATGCGGCTGAGTCTTTGGCAGGACACTTAAAGGCATGTCTGAAGGTGGACATGAAGATTGGCTTCCTTGCCTTCCCGTTCACTTAATCTAAATCTTCAACCACCAGGTGTCAGGCCCGGATTTAGGGGGGCAGAGGGGGCAGTTGCCCCGGGCCCCCCGACTTTTGAAAGGCCCCCCTATGTGGAAAAAATGTGATTTTGTGTTATTTTATTCCCTTTGACCTTTAAAGTTTCTGAAAAATGCTGTGCAGTACTGGACTGATGCTACTGTAGACATAGAGATGGTTATTACGCGCCGTAAGCGCAAAAAAATTTTTTTGCACGGGGCCCCCCGATCTAAAAGTGCCCCGGGCCCCCCATCAGCTAAATCCGGCCCTGCCAGGTGTAAGCCTGGATACGACAAGCAAAAACAGCAATGGACAGCTGTTTTTGCTGATTAGCCTACGAGTCTTGGAGACAAGCCATCACTCGTTTCCAGTTTTGGAGATGAAATTTGCAATTAGGCTACTTTCCTAACCTACAGGATCTGTAAAAATAGTTGCATCAACAACCTGCTTAGAACTAACGTTAGCAATCTTACTTTGGAAGGCAGCTTAATTCAAGATCAGTTTATTGGTTTGGGGAGGAAGACAAGCACCTTCACGTGGTCCCCCCCGTCAGTAACATACGAAATTATACAATATACGTATGCGAAACGAAGCTTGTCAAACAAGAGCTAATGAGGCTGTTCAGCGCAGGGTGGGTAGGGAAATGCCCTTTTCAAGGCACGGCAGTGCTCGCACTGTCGAAAAGTACCGACGACCCACCGTACTGCAGCTGAACACCGAGGGCATCACGGCCAGCAAGCTCAACATCATCGAGCACCTGGCCACCAAGCATCAAGCCCTCATCATCCTCCTCCAGGAGACTCACTGTACATCTGTGGATAAGTTGGTAATAACCAACTTCACACTCGCAGGCGCAACATGCAGCAGGAAACACGGCCTCGCCACGTTTGTCCATGACCGGCTGAGCTGGTCCTTGGTTGACCAATCCCAAGCTCAATCGGAGATCGAGTGGCTTTGTGTAGATGTAGCAGGCTACAACATCGTCAATGTCTACAAGCCCCCACCTTCGCGGATAACATCAACAGCCATCCCAGTGTTCCCCCACCCTAGCCTCTACGCTGGCGATTTTAACTGCCACCACACTGACTGGGGCTACAACTCCATCAACAACGACGGAGAAAGTCTGGCCGCTTGGGCAACCAACAACAACCTAGCCCTCTTATACGATCCCAAGGGCGCACCGAGCTTCCACTTCGGTCGTTGGAACACTGGCACGAACCCAGACCTGGCTTTCGCAAGTGATGACCCCGATGATCGCCAGCCGGACAGACGTGTGCTAGAGAAGTTCCCAAGGTCTCAACACCGACCCTCGCTAATCACGGCCCCCTTGCTCGCCACACCTATTCCGAGCAAGCCTGTCAAGCGATGGAACTTCAGAAAGGCCGATTGGGAATACTACAGCTTCCTCACAAACGAAGCTACGCAGTACCTCCCATCCCCACACACCATCAAAGTGGATGAAGCGTACCAGGACTTCTGTGATGCAATCATATCTGCGGCAAAAGACTCCAGCCCGCGAGGTCGACGGAAAAACTACATACCTTGCTGGGATGTGGAGTGCGACAGGCTCTACCGCGACTTCCTCAGTTCCCCCCAGGGCACCGCCACCACCAACTCAGCAACAGCCCTGCTGGCAAGACTGGATTCAAAGAGGAAGAAGCGCTGGACAGAAGCCATAGACTCAATCGACTTCACGCACTCCAGCCGCACAGCATGGAGTACACTCAACAACCTCACTGGCAGATCACGTGCCTCTCGTCGCCAATGCCCCATCTCAGCAAATTCCATCGCCTCACAACTTGTGAAAAATGGAGTGCACAAAACGAGAGACCGTGAATCAGACAAGTCCGTCCTCAAGAAAATGACGGACCTCTGGAAGGTCCCAACAACCTGTCGAGGGCAACATCTCTGGTGAGTTTACCCCAGAAGAATTTGCCTCCGCCCTCCAGCACCTAAAGCCAGGCAAATCTCCGGGCCTTGACCACCTATGCCCGGAACTAATACTCCAAGCTGCCCCCTCTATGAGGTCCTGGTTAAAAGACTTCCTTTCCTGCTGTTTGCGTCACCTGCGCATCCCAAGAATCTGGAGAAGAGCCCTAGTGATTGCAGTCCCAAAGCCGAAGAAGCCCCCAGGGGATCCGAAGAGCTACCGCCCCATCTCTCTGCTCTGTATCCCCTTCAAGATACTCGAGAGACTTATCTACGCCCGTGTCGAACCGATAATAGACCCTCAGCTCCCTCGGGAACAAGCCGGCTTTCGCCACGGAAGATCAACCGTAGACCAGGTCACTCTGATGACCCAAGACATCGAGGACAGCTTCTCGGCAAAAAAGAAGGCTGGCGCCGTGTTTGTCGATCTCACGGCTGCCTACGACACTGTATGGCACAGCGGCCTTACCTGCAAACTACTCCGTCTCCTTCCTGACAGGCACATGGTCCATATGATTATGGAACTTGTGCAAAACCGCAGTTTTACCCTTTCCACCGGTAGCGGCCGACGAAGTAGACTTCGTCGACTCAGGAACGGCGTCCCACAGGGCTCTGTCCTGGCTCCCCTCCTCTTTAACACTTACATCTACGACCTGCCTGACACCATCTCCAGGAAGTATGCTTATGCAGACGATCTGGCTCTCCTGCATCCAGCCGGAGATTGGCAGTCAATGGAGAGGAACCTAAGCCAGGACATGTCAACTATATCAACATATCTCCAGAAATGGAAGCTACAGCTCAGCAAGGCAAAGACAGTGTCGGCGGCCTTCCATTTAAACAACAAGGAAGCAAAACGTGAGATCAACGTTACCACCGATGACGAACACCTCCCCTACTGCGCCGAACCTACCTACCTCGGCGTAACCCTGGACAGGTCACTCACGTACCGACGACACCTGGAGTCACTGCGCAAAAAACTATCTGCGCGCGTTGCACTTTTGAGGCGGCTGGCGGGTTCCGGCTGGGGAGCTGATGCGAAAACCCTTCGCACAGCTACCTTGGCCCTCGTCCATTCTACCGCTGAGTACTGCGCACCAGTGTGGTGCCGCAGCTCTCACACCCGCCACATTGACACCGCCATCAATGACGCACTACGCACTGTGACTGGATGCCTGCGTCCCACTCCAACGGACTGCCTTCCCATCCTTGCAGGCATCCAACCTGCTGAGCTTCGCCGTAAAGGAGCCATGATTTCCCTTGCTCGTCGCGCACTGGACCCCGACCACCTCCTCCACAGTACACTCCAGCGCCTACCTGGAGGACAGCAGCGACTGAAATCAAGACGCCCATTTGTGCCCGCCGCACGACAGCTTCTGAACAACGTTGAAGATCTTGGAATAAGTGCGGCACACTGGACGAACTACACATGGAACATGGAGTGGCAAAACAACACCTCCCGACTCCGTGATTTCCTACCCGACGTCGATCCCCACCCTCCGGGAATGTCCCTCGCAAGACTTGCGTGGGTCCGGCTTAACCGCCTACGAACCGGCGTCGGTCGCTTTCGTTCAGACATGTGCAGATGGGGTCTGGCTCCCTCACCGGGATGCGAGTGTGGCGCCACAGACCAAACAGTAGATCATGTCGTCCATGACTGCCCAATCCATCGGCCACCACATGGAACGCTTGGACTGAAGGCCCTGGATGACGAGACTGTCGAGTGGCTGATGACATCATGCCCAAACATATAGTCCGGAAGAACAGCTCATACGACGAAGATTGGTTTAGTGAATGATAGGGATACAAAACCTATTTGCTGGGTGATGTGTTGCGACTTCTGGATTGAAATGGTGCAGTCTTATTCTGATATCGCAAAGAAGGCATTAAAATTACAGATTACACTTCCAACAACTTATCAAAACAAAAGCTTGAAACAGCTATGGTACCGTATGGTAGTTGAACTTTTGTTAAATGTACGGTATTCTTCTTTGTATGAGTTTTATTTTATTTTGCAGAAACTTCAAAATCAGCTCTCTGGGTGTTCCCTTGAGCAACGCTCTGCTTTTCTTTCAGCGGCACTTTTTTTGTCCCGACATTTGTAAATGGATAAATTTATGGACAACAACAAAAGGTAACTTCAGTCTCTCAATTTCGGTAACCGGCCCTGTGTCTGTGGTTCAAAGCCTCTAGTCTACAAGTAGGCCTAGTCTATGCGAAACTGCCAGGAAGCTATCAGAAGCTTTGTCAGTTCGAGGATACAGAATTAAACTGGTCGTAAAAGAAAATTATGTGTAACGTATCTTCGATTTTAAACCACAACTTGTAACTCAAACTTCTGCGGTAGGCTAGTCTAGATTTGATGATGGTCCAAAATAAAGTGTAGCTTAAATCTTGATAAAATCCTTTTCCAAAATTTTCTGGAGAGCTTGATCCGATGTTGGGGTCACCATATGGGCCGCCACCGTTGTCACAGATAAGATTTTGAGTTTTTGAAAAAAGGTTTAAAACTAGGCCTACTGTGATATCTAAGACATCCAATGCTAAATGGTGTTTTGCAGGCAGTTCACATGCAGATTAGTTTCTGGTGAAAGTTTTTTGAAATGATTTAAAAATTGAACCAGTCTGACCCGCGACTATTGCGCATTTTTAAATTTTAGCCTGAAGTGCACTTTGGGCTTGATAGGCTAGCCTACCACTACTCTACAAGTGAACCTACGAGAAACTGGCAGGATAAGCTCTGAAAGAAGATTTGTAATTTCGAAGATTTATAGAGGATTTCAGACATAGGCCTAACTGGTCTGAAATTCGGACAAGTTAGGACAAATAATAAAAAAATGTTTCAATTCAATTCATTTTTTCTTTGTCGGAAAACAACAGCAATGATAAAGTTACTAATAGTTTACGGGAACAAATCAACAAAAGGAAACGGCGGCAAAACCACAGAAGTTTAAAACGTGCATGCGATGTAAATTTAAAGCATACGTCAATGAAAGTAAAGTTAAGCACGGCCACCAAACCTAAAACCTCCTTCACGGTTCAGCACTTTATTGATGTTGCACAGGAAATTCCAATCAAGAAAGCTTTTTGTTGCTCGAACACCATATTTACCGGCGCATAACACCAGTGCTTCATCTTGGATCACTAACAACTGGAAAGAGGATTGGACTGGGCACACAAAACCGTCAGACTCCACTCCTTTGTCCTCATTGCTAGACCCATACCATTAGGAAATCTAACCGGAATAATCTGTCTGGACATCGAACCCCGACGAATTGCAATCTAAAAACAACTTCTCATGCAAAGAAGAAAACAAGAAATTATGCATTGGCACAAAATAATGTCCGAACAATTTGTCCGAAGTTTAGGTCACCTGGCAACTTTGATTCCTACAATCACTCATAAATCAGAAAAAAATAATTGGAAACCTGAATTAGTTGCCCTTGATACTGAGTTGAGGCCAAAGAGAGGTCGTAATCGCAACTAAGCTCATTCATTGTACAATTGCGAGTCAACTGCATGAAATCTCGCAAGGCAATGCATGCAGGATTACTGCTGAACTATCGGCCTGAACGTTTTTTCAACAGTAAAGCCATTTTAATTGGAATTATTGTTTTAAGCTTAATACTTACCATAATACTTACGGTACTTATACATACCGTAAGCCAATAAACTGGCATGTACCGGTATACGGTACCGGTGTGGTACGGTAGCTCACAAGTAGCGTAGCCTAATCATTAAATGTGGTGTAGAACGAAGTTAAATAGCCTATTGCATTTTTTGGATTAAGTAAAGGTACTTGGATACTTGCACTTGTGTAAGAAGCTGGTATAATTTTCTCCAGAATATGTGCATGTTATATTCTACTTAAACAATGAAAACTATTAATAGTACAAAAAGTGCTCAATCTGTACGATATTTGTTTCATTTTAAGAGATTGAGTAGGAATACTACCGTACTAGGCCTATATTATTAATTTTAAACATTTTTTAAAAATAATTTTTAATAATAATTTTAACTATTATTACCGTAGTGGTTTTGTCAGTAAATAGATCTTAATTTTCGTAATTTTAAAAAGGATGACCAACCAAGCGGCACCATCATTGTTTTGTGATGTTGAGTTAGCTATTCCAGTTGCTGTGTTTCAACTTACAAAAGACTGCAAAGAAGATCCATTTGAGAAGAAAATCAACTTAGGTGTTGGAGGTACAGTACCTATGTTTTCAAAGCTTCTGAAGCATTAATAACTTTAAAGGCAATGACTACAGTTAACATAATATGGAACCACAGCTTAAAAGGCTATGCTTCTATTTTAGACTCAGGAACCACAATGACACAGACTCGCTCGTTTGGTTTCGTTGGCAAAAAACTGTATAAGCACAACTAAACTAGGGTTGCCATACCGTCCGGAAAATTCCAGACATGTCCGGAATTTAGTGTTAAATTTTGTGTCCGGGAGGAATTTAAAAAAATGCTCAAATGTTCGGAATTTTATGATGGGCGTTTTGGGGGATTTAGAAAAATTTTTTCTAGAAAATTCGCTCAGCCAGCTCATTTTACTGCATCTGCAATCGTACTGTGCAACACTGCCATTTTTTTTACTACGAGGTTGTACAGAATTATGATGTAACAGAGCGTTTTCTTTATCAATGATGTTTACGGTACCACTTAGAACTTTCTGGAGCTTTGGAACTTTCTTGAACTTATTGACCGTTGTGCTGAATCAGAATTGGTTAGATATACTGTAGACCACATGCTGCGAAGATTAATAGAACATTCCAACAGTCTATAAAAGCAGGCTATTTTGCACATATAATCAGAGATTTACTTGAAATGTCATAGAGGAGGAAGCCTAGTGATTTTTTGATATAGAATCCTTGACTAATAGTTCGGTACCGCATACATGGTCTCATGAAAATAGTCATGCACTGTCCGGAATTTTGCTTTTTCAAATATGGTAACCCTAAACTAAACTAATGAAATTTAGTTTATGTAACAAGTACCTGAATATGGTATGATATCAAGTGCATCACTTTGTAATCGCTCTCTCCTGATCATCAAAGCAAATACATGTGTGGTGAAAATATGTATTATATTATGCAGGTATACATTTTTGTGATTCAAACATGTCAAGAATTCCTCATAAAATTTACATTTAGTACTTCAAACACAATTAAGCATCAGTGAAACAGTATAAGA
Organism: Aplidium turbinatum; assembly: GCF_918807975.1. NCBI lineage: Eukaryota > Metazoa > Chordata > Ascidiacea > Aplousobranchia > Polyclinidae > Aplidium > Aplidium turbinatum. The sequence continues at coordinate 41,347,745 of NC_137472.1, read as the reverse complement.
ACTACGGTAGTACTGTATATTTCGGCTTTTATTTTGATATTCAATAATTAAAAATTGAAATTAGGGCTGCAAATTTAAATAATTCCCACAAACATGTAAACTTTTCAGTATTTAATTAAACAAGCAAAGAAATTGCCGACTTTATTTGTCTAGAACAGGGGTGTCCAACCTTTTTGGCCAAAGGGCCACATGTAGTTTACGAATGGTTGCGCGGGCCACTTGAGTATTTACTGCTAATTTGTAATCTTAAAAATGACTGTCTGATAATTTCTAATTAAAACCCTCACACCCAAATTCTAATCTTAGAAATGTGTTTGTACATTTTATGGGTTATATAAGAAGAGTGAAGTTGGTTTTAAAGTGGTTTAAAGGTTTTTTGTTGAAAGCAAGCCAGCAGCACAGCGTAAAAAATGTCAAATTGGCAATTGACCCTTCTGATGTTGCCAGAACAGCGGAGTTGCGCATCCCGTAATGTATTGTCCGGCTGTCCCTAGGTTCATCCACGAAAAACTTGCTTGCACAAGTAAGTGCTGCCGAATAATGATGTCACGAAAACTACCAATCTATGAATCCTCCGATCTTTTTCTTAAGAAACAATTTTTTTTGTAAAATTCTAGCAATAGAAAGTTTTGAACTTCTCTCGCTAAAAGCAAGAAATATTGCTGATAGACTGACTCTTGAAGCACCAGTACTATTGTGTGGAAAAGGATGGACGTAAAAATGTAGAAAATGTGATGCGTAACAATGTGCATTGTGATACAATAAAATTAACTTGAACAGTTGCGCACCCCATGCACTAGGGATTATAGAGTAATAGAGAAAGAAAGCAAACAATAAATGCCAATTTATCGGAATGTAAGTTCGCCATAAATTACGTTGGCCATTGAGTTGATTATATAATATATGTCATTTCGAAAAATATCACGCGGGCCACTCAGAACTTTCTCGCGGGCCACAGGTTGGACGCCCCTGGTCTAGAAGAATGTGAAGTAAAAACACCTGTTGAACTATAATCGGTTTATGCAGTTTATTTGCACTGGTAGTTAAACAGAAAGTGTCTCAAAATCATTATTACAACTTGGTCTCTAGTCAATGTCCAATAACAAACTGTATATATAAGTGATTGCAGATGAAAAACTAAGCTCAGACTTTATGCTCAAGTCTGGAACCATAGCTTGGTTTGATTACTGCTTCATAGTATCATATTTATACCATCTAAACCGCTTTTTAAAGTGTAACAAATGGTTTGTTCATGTGGCTGTGTTATATATTCAGACTAAACCTTTTGTTAACCATACTTTTAAAGTTGGCCAGCCTTCTGTGTTGAGATACTCTGTTTATGTGTCTAACTAAATATACATCTTTATCATTTTAATAGCAGTAGGCCTACAAGGGATATGAGTCATTCCATTATAATTCAACAGATTTTCTTCAAAAAGTCAACTGCCCCTCTTGGAATTTTTTTGTTTTTTAAATATGTTGATGTGCATGAAATTGTGAATGCAACAAAATAAAAATTATGAAAATTGATCAACCGGTTCACTAGATATGCCATTTTGAAATTTGTTGATCACTTGGTGGTGCTGATGAGTTTTCAAACATAAAAATGTCATTTGTTGCGCCCCCTGAAGATAGAGAGGTGATCAAACATTCGATTTCACTATTTTTAAGGGTGAGGATTCCAAAAATGCAAGTGTTTTCTGTGTATTACTATGACAAAAAAAGTTATAGCAACTTCTATTGTTTTTAGGTGGTCGCAAAAAGACGCCCAAAAAGCCTTGTGGGAATCCACATAGAGTGAAAATTTTTTTTTTGTAAGATAGTCAAAGATGTCTTTTATTACAAAAAAAGAAAAAAATTAGAGGTGTTTTTTGTTATTTTTATTTAATATCATTTTAAAGTATAGTATGGTTTTTACAGAATTTGTCCATTTCCAAGCCTTGCATTGTTGCTCTTGTGTCATGTAATAATGGACACACCAATGACATCATAATGGTTATTATTTTTTTTAAATCAGCCTGTTAGTTGAGGTTCAAAATGGCTGCTCTTTTAAACCTGACTACTTCATCATCATAATCCATCGTCGGTTTGTTCCCCACTAGTGGGGGTGGCCAATTGTTTCCGCGCGGCAATTGTTTTAATCCCTTTTCTCCATTTCACCCTGTCCCTTGCATCTTCCTCCTTCAGTCCGACTTTTTTAAACTCATCCTTCACTTGTTGTTTCCACGTTCTTCTTGGACGACCGCGTTTCCTCTTTCCACCACCTTTAGATCTAGTGCCTTTCTAAGAAAACTTCCTTCCTCCCTCCTTATCACATGTCCATACCATCTTACTCCATTTGCCCTTGCCAGTTGGTCTATGGTCTCTCTCATCTCTAGCATATCCAACAATTCTTCAGTCCTTTTTTCCCTTCTCGTTTTCACCCCACACATTGCTCTCACCATTGACCTTTCCGTTCTTCTCAGGATTGCCAGTTCACTCTCTCACAATACCCATGTCTCGCTACCATACAGCATTGCAGGCCGCACACAGCTCTGATATACTTTTCCTTTCATCCTTAGTGAAAATTTTCTGCCATATATACAACATTTCCCCACATTCCCTGAACTTTGCCCAGCCCAATCTTGCCCTTGTTGTCACCGCTGCTTCACATCCACCACTTCCATTTATCCGATCACCCAGATAACAGAAGTCTGTGACTGTTTCGATGCCATGGCAGAACTCATCATCATGGCCTTCCACTTCATTCCTTCCTTTACTGCATTTCCCACAAACAAAACACTTCGCCAATCTTGTTGCGACTCTCTTGACATTAGCACATCTTGCATGTACCCACTTTCCACATTCCTTGCATTGCATTGAATTTCTCATAACTCTCTTGCCACATATTCCACAGGGATCTACTTTGCTCTCAACAAATGTTCCTTCTGCTCCACTCACCATCACTTTTGTTTTTTCAAGATTCACCTTCATACCCTTGGTTTCAAATGCTTCTTTCCAATTCTCAAACTTTCTCTCCAGTCCCTCCATACTATTACTTGTCAAGACCAGGTCGTCTGCATACAAAATTTCACTCAATAAGCCTATTATTAAAATTAATTATATATACTTCCCTATTGTGTTTTCTGTCTGAGAACACCCTGTGTAGGTTAGTTAGTGGGTGTTGTGAGTAGAAGGTATTGAGATGGAGGATTGCACTGTTGGAAAAAAAAGTAGTAGTACTTGTCATTTGAAATCAATATTTAATGATTCGAATATTTTTTCAGAAAGTAAGCAAAATGATGATTGCAAATTGTTGACATTGGCGGTTCCTCTTTTTCAAGTTCAATCTCAGATCTCCATAGAACTAACGTCAAATGTTTCAGTTTCAGAAAGGTCAGACAAAGCTCTGTAGCCGTCTTTATGTAGCCTCTCAGACAGAAAACACAATAGGGAAGTAGTCAGGTTTAGAATAGCAGCCATTTTGAACCTCAACTAACAGGCTGATTGTTAAGAAATAATAACCATTATGATGTCATTGGTGTGCCTATTATTACATGACACAAGAACAACAATGTAAGGCTTGGAAATGGACAAATTCTGTGAAAACCATACTTTACTTTAAAATGAAAATAAATCAATAGTTTTTTTTCAAGTCTAAACTTTAAACCATTTGACCAGGTTAACACTCACAATAGTATTTCAAAAAATTTTTTTAATATAATTTATGTTGTGGAACCGTGACTTTTATTTTTTTATTTATTTAACATGTAAATTTGCGTTTTTTTGGGCTAGTTGTGCTGATAGTAATCTTCTGTAATTTTTTCATTTCGATCCAGTTGTGCTGATGAATCCTATAGGAAGAAAACCGGTTCCACAACATAAATTATATTAAAAAAAATTTTGAAATACTATTGTGAGTGTTAACCTGGTCAAATGGTTTAAGGTTTAGACTTGAAAAAAAACTATTGATTTATTTTCTTAATGATTGCTTTCTGTGTTAGGTTGATCGCCCATTTGAGGAAGTGTCATAGTACCTGATCACCTTTACCGGTTAGTTTTTCTCACTTTTGATTACTTTAAAATGATATTTTTAAAAAAATAGCAAAAAACACCTCTAATTTTTTTCTTTTTTGTAATAAAAGACATCTTTGATTATCTTACAAAAATTTTTTTTTTTGCTCTATGTGGATTCTCACAAGGCTTTTTGGGTGTCTTTTTGCGACCACCTAAAAACAATACAAGTTGCTATAACTTTTTTTGTCATAGTAATACACAGAAAACACTTGCATTTTCGGAATCCTCACCCTTAAAAATAGTGAAATCGAATGTTTGATCACCTCTCTATCTTCAGGGGGCTCAACAAATGACATTTTCATGTTTGAAAACTCATCAGCGCCACCAAGTGATCCACAAATTTCAAAATGGCATATCTAGTGAACCGGTTGATCAACTTTCATAATTTTTTTTTGTTGCATTCAGAATTTCATGCACATCAACATATTTAAAAACAAAAAAATTCCAAGAGGGGCGGGTTGCCTTCACTTGTTGAATTATAATGGAATGACCCATATATGATATATGTTTTAATGTCTTTCTGAAGACCTGCATTCCCAATGTAGCATATTGCTTCCAAATATTGGTTTATTACCAGTTAGCCTATAAGATTTAGTATATTACACAAAATGATTGTATCATTACAGCATATAGAAATGATGAAGGCCAACCATGGGTACTGCCAGTGGTAAAGTCTGTCGAGGCACAGATGGCAATTGACCCTTTGCTCAACCATGAATATTTACCCATCACTGGTTTGCCTGATTTCTGTGAAGCTGCAACAGAATTATGTCTTGGACGTGATTCAAGTGCTATTGTGGAAAATAGAGTGAGTCAATAAGTTTTATTATGACACCTAAATACACTGTTTGATGTATAGATTCTATAACTTTTTTCTTAAGATGCAATTCATTCTATGTAGTTAAAAAGTGTTTTGGGATCAGGTTACTTAGGAATTGTAAGCCTTCTATTATACAACATGTTCATATAGAATTCAAATGCTGTTTATTATGTGTTCTGCTTGCAACGTTTTTTTATTTTAAATAATCTTTAACCAAGTACGAGCAATCCGAGCATTGCTTGATGGTAATGTATTACATTCATATTCCCGCCATGTCTCTCTGTCTACTCAATACCCATTTGTCACCTATCATTAGTACGGTAAGTTTTCTTTAAAGCAATTGCTTTTGAATGCAATAATTTTGCATCTGGTGGACAAGGCCTTTCTGTTTGATTTACGGAGCATGACTTATGGGGCTGGGCAGTTGTGCATAGACACATGGGCCTATATGTCAGGTAGGTGCCCAGCCGCCTACACTAAGGCGCCCTGCGATTTAGACACTATTCTAAGTAAAGTGTATATCATGGGGTGCTTGGTGGTTATATTATCTTAAACTGTTACAATACATATATATATATGTTATTTTAACATTTTAGGCTCAATAACAATGCGTATGTCTAAAACTTATTATATTATTAAAAAATATTATTATAACTTTTTTGTTTTTCAGCTTGGTAGGGCAATGCTTTTCACAAAAAGTTTGTTGTAAACAATAAAAAACAAAAAAAGTTAAATGTACTCATATACATGCTGTAATTATAAAAGTAAAAAAAAATCATTGAATAGTATTTGTGCAGCACCTAAATCGCTCAACATAATAGGCACCTATTTGCCATGTGTTACGACACATGTAATTATACTATATACGACACTACACCTATAATTTGTGGATTTCTAATCTGTGCCTTGCATATGTTGGTGTGAGTGCTGGGCATGTTTGGTCTACTAAGAACTTCTCTTATGTGTCTAGAACTTTTACATGCCGTAATATAAAACTTTTATGGCAGTACTTTGGAACGAAGATAGCAGTTTAAAAATCACGTTATTTGCAAGCCCTCCCATGGCTAAATAGTCCAATGCGTGACTGGCAGGCGCGGCCACAACAATAACATGTAATTGTAAAGCCTGCCACCGGTAATGATGGAAAATTCCGACAGTTTTATCTATTGTGACGCTTTTCCTCATGATTGGTGGTGATATGTGTTTCCTCATACTTGGAGACGGCTTCCCGCCTCATGCACAGTGAACATCCACAAATCTTTATCTTAATGGAAAGTGTTTTGTAGCGATGGGAAAGGGATGATGTAGTCAGGTGAAGATACTGGAAGCCGCAGTCTCAATCCTGCATGCAGGCAGTTTAGAAGTGAGATGGGTTGTCTGCTGTTAAACAAGGAGACAACAGTAATACCCCAGTGGCCACTGGCCAGGCAGTCCTCTCTGGGGAAGCACTGCTTGCTGCACACAGAGAGAGGCCTATAAAAAGTAGCATGTCTCCACTAAACCCAATATAAAACGTATATGCATCATAATTGGAAAACTGTTTAATTTTAATCTACACAACTTGCCAACACTAATTATGAAACCAACCAGCACACTTCAACATTAAACAAGAAAAATCACATTATAACCACTGAATATGGAAACAGATCTCAAGATGTTTAAATTTAATCAACACATACAAACAAAACTATAAAGGATAGGAACCATCAACGGCATATTAAGCGGTTTGCTTAAAGCATAAATTAAACAACTTGGTTCAACAAGTTTATTAAATGTGACCGAAGTCTTTTTAGCATAACCTATTATAATAAGGTACTTAGTTTATTGGTTAAGTTTTGTTGATTACCGGTACTCCATGTATAGGCGGGAGGAGTGCAATCGATCAGCGGAACTGGAGCTCTTCGTCTTGCTGCCGCATTTTTAAAGAAATTTTACAACACAAGAGAACCATCTACCACTGTTTACGTTTCGGATCCGACGTGGGGTGAGTCTGTTACAACTTGCATATCCCAGTCTCCCAGCAAGCAGAAGTCCTTTTTGACATTAATTCAACCAGGAGATTCAACGTCTGCAAAAGCTGAAGCAATGTGAGAATTGATTAGGAGTGGAATTAAACTTTGCTGCTCTGACATTAGAGTGCAATAGTGCATGCACGTGGTGTCACTTCAACTGCAATGACTCGATAGCTACCAAGTCATCATCTTCACTTTCCTAGGGAAATTTGGTTGATTCTGACATAAGTAATTTGCGTGTGGAGCTGTACCTTCAGTGCAGTTTTATTCTTGAGCCAAATTCTTGGTCTGCATTTTGGTTTGAGCTATGTTGCGTTTACACATTGTCCTACTCTTCTACGTTTAGCTATTGTCACTATTCAAATGATTTTACTTCTTCAGCTTGCAAATGATAGTCACTTAGATTTTTTCAAAATAGTATTGTTGTGTTGTGTCATTATCGGGCTTAGCAAAGTGGCATCGAAATGTAGTGTTTCGCAAAACGTTGCTGATATGACATTTCAATAATTTGATATAACATTTCAATACATAACTTCATTTCAATATCTGATATAACATTTCAATAACTATTCAACATTTCACCATTGCTGTAATTGATAAAAATGGTAAATTCCTAAGTATAGGTTAATTCAACGGCACAGTCTACTCTTTAGAGTAGGCAATTGTTTGTTGTTGGCATACAGGTAGCCTAGTTTTTCCAGGGCTTTACAACCTCACGTCATCTGCGAAACGTGTTTGGCTAGGTTGCGACAACATTTTGCATGAGCTTTTGATAAAGGATTCAAGTCGGCTTTGTTGCTTTGTATCCCCTTGCAGCAAGCTCTATTTTTAAGATTAGTATGAAAGTAAATAGTTATATATGTCGTAATAATGATTGTGAGATTTATCATTTCTCCTTCCATGGCCTCTTTGTTTTGTGTGTTCACAGGAAATCAGGTAGGTGTGTTTAAAGATGCAAGCTTCGAGGATATTCGCAAATATCGGTACTGGAAAGATGAAGGCCGCTGTTTAGATCTTGAAGGTAAGCTCAACAAAATTTAGCAAATCCACTACCTTGATCATCACATTAAATCGTAGATGTGCTGTACAGTCGTATTAGCAGCGGTCATGTGGTGTGTCGTTAAGATCGTTTCGATGTCTAGCAATTTCTGCTTCATCATTGTAGTATTTTAGTCATGCCAAGAATCGCGTTTCTCTCAGCTCAAATAAATTATCACCAGCGGAATAAAATTGATCTTTTCAATAGGTTTAACAACGGATTTGAGAAATGCTCCTGAATTCTCGATCGTGATATTCCATGCTTGCGCCCACAACCCAACGGGAGTGGACCCAACTATGGCTCAATGGGAGATAATATCTCAGGTTTTTTATTAGCTTGAAGCTACAGCTGGTCGAAACGAAAGTCCGCTTATGGGAGGCGGTTGAAAGCAAAATTCTTACAATAATGTTTGGAATTATTTTTCTTACTAAATTTCTGCAAGAAAAGTATTGCAAGTAAGAAGGTTGTTCAATGTTCATCTGAGCTCGAAGCTGCAAGTTTTCGTCTGACTCTCTTCAGGAGTTATAGTCAGAATTATCAGAAACATCTTTTTTCATCACCTTATTATAATATTAACATCTTATTCTTAGATTTATTACAGCGAAGCATAGCTGCATAGCGAAGCATAGGTGGTGAGCAGTGTAGACTGATTTTAATACGTGTCCTTTGCAGGTTTGCAAAGAGAAAAAGTTCTTCCCTGTGTTTGACACGGCTTATCAGGGATTTGCAACAGGAGATCCAGACGCAGATGCAGCGGCCGTGAGATTTTTCGTCAAGTGTGGTTTCGAGATGATGGCGTGTCAGTCCTTTTCCAAGAATTTTGGTCTTTACAGTAAGCGCCAAGCGGGGTTGCCAAATGTCGATAAATCTAGTTCTGAGCAAAAACGTATTGATTGAAACTCTTAAGTTGTGATTCTAATCAATTACAATCAATTGTCCTAATTACTCAATTGTTTTGTTAAAGGTTAGTTTTTGGTTGTTGTATGTATTGTCATCGTTCGACTCATTTGCTTCAGACGAAAGAGCTGGAAACTTGACGATGGTCTTTCGGGATTCTACGACACTGTCGAGGTGTCGCTCGCAACTTGAGCTCATTGTACGGAAGATGTACTCCAACCCCCCAAACCACGGTGCCAGAGTCGTAGCAACAACTCTTAAAAATCCTGCATTTCGCCAGGAGTGGTTAGTACATTTTTGATTTATTGTTGTGTACCAGTGCTATCGAAGTGCTACAACTGAAGAGTTCTATTGAAACGTTAATTTAAAAGGACTTGCAATATAATAAATTTACGTCAGCACAAATCTAGACCTTGCACGTTTGTCTAACTTACAGACCAGAAGACATTGTCATGTTTTACGTCATATGCCTGCGAAACAGTATTAGTATAGGTACCGGTAGTAAAAAAGTCTTACTTCATGTTTTTGGAAAAAGCCTTGGCGTCCTAAAAATGTAAATGCCAATTTGCAGTCTAACAGCTTACATATGCTTATAAAAATCCAGCTTACTGAGGAAGCTATTTAACAAATTGATCACTTTGGAAAGTGGGCTATGTGTCTGGCGACCGTAGTGCTTTCCGGTTTCGGTGCTTGGTTGACAAGTCGAATTTTGCTGACGATTCCCTCTTTTGACTCGGTCAACAAAACTTGTGCTTTTTACATTGATTGAATGTCTGATTCAATATTAATGGCACACGTGAAAGGTTGCTGAATGCTGAGTCCAAGGGTCAAGATGTGGATTCTGTACTTAGTCAAAAAGTTTTTGTTATTACAAGCTTCCAAGTATACCCCCTTGGGCCCCTTCTGCATCCATATTATTACATACCCCCATATTATTACACATGTTTGCATTCTGCACGAAATAGTTGTAAAGATTCTGGTCCGATAAAGAAAGTCTTAAATTCTAAGGTTTCGCTTCTGATGTTTAGGTTGGAAAACTTGCGCGTCATGGCTGGACGCATCAAATCAATGAGAGAAATGCTTCATTCGAAACTTCGATCTGCTGGGACGCCTGGAAACTGGGATCACATCATTAACCAGATTGGAATGTTTAGTTACACTGGACTTAGTCGTGAGTGATGTTTATTGAAGACGATATTATATTAGAAATATAGCGTCATCAAGTTTCTCTTCGAGGTCTGAGAATCAACTGCAAAACAGTTCACGTACACCTATCATGCAACAACTACATAAGGTGTGACAACAATTTCTGAACCTAGTTATTTGTTTGTCAGTCATATTTCTGAAATCATAAAATCCTTTTAACGTTTTACATTAAAAGAATCGCTGAAAATAAATTTAAGTCGGGAAATTTAAACCGTGATGCTGTGATTGGCAACGCACAGTTGTGACATGTTTACGCAAAAAATGACGATCAATCTGTGATTACGTTGCCAGGGTTGATAACCATTATGAAAAGTTGATGCGAAGAAATTCTTAATGTATAATCTTTTTAATTGATGGCAACATTATCCAAAGATTTATTTATCCTGTCAGATGAGAAATCCTTTTACACGAATCCCATAAGCGTTTCTTGAACAGGAAAGGATTGTGCATTGCAAATCATTAATGAGAAACCGATTAACATCTGCTTTTCTTGTTGTTACAAAGTAACTTTTATCTTGTTCTCAGCAAACCAAGTCGAGTTTCTCATAAAGAAAAAGCACGTCTACCTAATGTCATCCGGCCGCATCAACATGTGCAGTTTGAATCCATCAAACATCGATTATTTCGTCCAAAGCGTTGATGAGGCTGTTCGGAGCGTTCACAGTGGAAAACTGTAGTTTAAACGCGTGTTTTTTTTGGCAAATTATAGCCTACTGTCTTTGCTCATAAAACAGTGCTCATAATTTAGCACTTAAAAATAGTATAATTTGGTTTGAATAATTAATAATTGAGACCGATGTTTCTCTATTAGTATTACAAAGCGTTTTTCATATCACCGGCGTACTTTTTTTTCTGTTTTTGCATGAAATGAAGTGACGTTTCAGATACAACGATGTGCCGAATAGGCATACCCATCCAGTTTGGTAACATCTGTAGTACTGTGAAAGCCTTAGCCAACAAACTGAGTCAATGTTAACGTTCGGTGCAGCAGTTTTTGTTTTTAATCGGCCGTACTGAGAAAATTAGCTGTGACAATTTTGTGTATGATTACGTCAATGCTTAAAAGTGGGTACAAAAATTGGCTTCTATGTTTTTTAGACGTAATCCCGGATAAGTCATGGAATGGCATATATTCTATTTCACTGGTAAACTAATAGAATCTGTTCAAACTGAGTAGATTTCAACCAGCATTGACGAGCCAATGGCTTGTTTAAACAGGTTTAAACTTTGTCGTCTTTTCTTTGTCAAACATCACCTTTGTTGAGCTCGTTTCCTTTTTTATGATTATTATCAATCGCAGGTATTTTTGCTTCACTGTCATTTTCAACCGACAAAAGTTCCATCTCTCACGTATTTGGCAATCCTATTATAAATTGTACCGTGTTGCGGTCAGGGGCGCCGGAACGGTTTTTGACTGGGGGGGGGGGGGGCAGGATTATGAAAAAAGGGCACTTTTGTTGCTGAAAGGCCAATTTTTTTTATATTTATGAAAAGTTTTGCAATAATGATCATCCGTCAGCTCATCATCGAGTAATGATACAAGTGTCCGGTATACAAAAAACAATGGCACGGAAGGGCATCATGCTATGTTATGATGATGTAGGCTAATTACCTACGGTAAAACAGAATTTTGTGTCGTGAATATTATTTTGAGGCAGAAATGAAAGATTGTAATTAGGCTAAAAGCAAATAGCTGAAATTGTTATACAGTAGAATTCGCCTATAACGGCTTCGTTTATAACGTCAATTCGCCTATTACGTCACATTTCGCTCGGTCCCGGCAGAATTCCTATCTTTTACGTACATTGTAGTTCGGCTACAACAGCATCGCCTATAACGTCAATTCGCATGTAACAGCACCCTTTGTTGGTACCCAGACGTCTTTTGTTCGTTTATAACGTCACTTTAAGCCATCACTTTCACCACGAACGGTCAGTCTTTTAATCCAGTTAGCGCTGCTGCTTGCAAAATGTCTTCCCTTTATTTTACTACGTCGTTCGCAGCAGGGACTTTAATTAACTGAATTAACTTTTTTCCCGCGTGAAAAACCATCACGTGTAAAAAGCAGCTCTACAGCTGGCCTACAACTCAAAGCAACAGTTGTACGTGCAGTACTGTATAAACTAGAAGCCGCAGCAAACGAAGACAATATGAAATTGTTAGCCGATTCAACAGCGGTAAGGCTACAAGCTTATCAGAGCTTGCAAAAGAATATGAAATTCCGAGGTCATCATTTCAAACAATCTCTTTCTTCAACACCTCTTTCTTTAATCAAAAGACAGTTTTGGAAATAGTTTGCGGTAGTTCGTCTACTCTATAACGTCAATTCGGCTATAGCGTCAGTTTTTGCAAATCCCCTAGAGGTGCCGTTATAGGCGAATTCTACTGTATTCATGGCCGGATTAAGGTTTTGATGGACCTGGGGCTATGTGGTACTCTGAGGCCTATATTTCATTCCCTTCATTGTACCAATCACAATTAAAATAAAATAGCAAAAATTATACCCGAAGTACAGTATTTAGGCTACTTATTAAACACATTCAAATGACACGTTTTCTGGATTTAGACAAAGCAAAGCTGTAACATTATCGGTGACTATTTTTTCCAAAATTTTGTTTTCAATGCAGAGTAGAGCTAAGGAATGCAATCTTTTCTGGCCCATGGATGAACGCAGTTGATTCTTTACTCTTTTAAGCACTGAAAATGAGCGCTCGCCTGAAAAATCTTAAATCATCAGACAAAGATATATTCTTAGTACAACAGATACGTCAGGAAATGCATACATCAACTCATTTTTATTGATGAATCCAAACATTTGAGTTTTTTGCTGCATTCGCTGCTAAAATGGTGTTGTTTTAGCAGTGCATAAAGATGAATCATTTCTTTAGGCAGCGATCTAGATCATCTGGATAATAGTGAAGCAATGTTTTAGCACTCTCTTCAACTTTACAGTTAGACATGGTGTTTAATTCCGCCAGAAACAAAAATCTTATTTGAAGACGATCGTATGCTGCAATTCGAGATTTCATACACAAAATAATTTGATCAATGTTTGGTAAATATGAGTCTACTTTGAATCTGCTCGATAGATCAAGTGATGTGTCTTTAGATCCACCTTCGCTATCCAAGCATACTTTTCTTCTCTTCTTTCTTAAAATTTTTTCAATCTAATGATGACAACCCTTTTCTTGAATTCTTGAATTGGGATCTTAATGTATGAACAAAGTCATGTAGACCCTGAAGCAAATTTGTTGCCTTATTCAAAGTAATTTTGCTATCCTGCAGCGCCCGACTGGTTTTATGAAACCGTTCCATTATGCACGACCATAACTCAATTAAAATAACGGTTTCAAGCTTTTCCATCCATATAAGTAGGTCTACATTATTTTGTGAGTGAGATGTCGTATTTATTTTGTAAGTGACGTTGATCTAAGGTTTTTTTGAATATAAGTCTTTTCTCAATGGTTAGTAATATTTTTCTTTAATTGTTTTAAGGCCCTGAGAATGTCATTGGTACCGGGCCAAAAATTATTTCCGTTTGTACCGTTTGTTTGTATGCCACCTGCATAAGATAATTTTTCTTTGTTGCTGCCCTTGTACTATTTTGAGTTGCGCAGTCTTGCTTTAACAAAAAGAGATATTTAAAGTAGGCTATCGGGTCCAAATTATCTTCTCAACAACGCTGGATTCTTAGTGACCAGAGCTTGATTTTAGAAGACAAGTTACTCAGTATTTTCTGAACGTTTAAGAACACCGTGCAACAGCAATTGAGTAGCTTCGTGTGACACTACAAAATAACGATTTTACGGTGTAGAGCAGGCTAGGTCTCGCGCGCCTTTGGATATTATCTGACGCCTCCTGGAGAGGTGTGCCCCTGGTTTACACAGTTAGCATTCGTTCTATGTTTTTCGTATTTTATTCTTTCGATCCTGATAATAAGCTTGTCGGTTGCTTTTAGTAGGTTGTTATCGGTGGGCCTATTTTTTTGGTGTGCCTGGGGCTGCAGCCCCGTCAGCCCCCGCCTTAATCCGGCCCTGACTGTATTGTATTGCAAAATGTGCAGTAGCTTACATAACCTTAAAAGGGCAGCATTGTCCCCCTCTGCCCCCCCATCCACAGAAAAATTGAGGACAGGGGGCATCCGCCCCCGCTTTCGGCGCCCCTGATTGCGTCATCCATAAGTAAATTGCTTATTATTCAAATGTCAGTTCTGTCATTGCTGACGAGCATTTCAATGAAATACAGTGCTTACTTAAAATGATTACAGTACTTTGTGCGTTTGTTCGCGCAGAGCGAGACGGTGTAATGAGACGAGCGAGACGGTTCGCGCAGAGCGAGACGGTTCGCGCAGAGCGAGACGCAGAGCGAGACGGTGTTCGCGCAGAGCGAGACGGTGCAGTAGCCTGATCAGAAGCTGTTCAAATAGGCTACGCTAATGTATCACTCGCAGGGCTGTAGTGTCGGGCAGAAAACATACGAAGGGAATTGTCGGAATCGTTGATGAAGATCATCATTTAACAGCATCACCTACTCAGCTGAACAACTTGTAAACAGTTGTGGGTTTACGTGTGATTCCTATGCTATGCAAATTTGTCAAATGAACATGGTGTGAATTTGCATACAGAATTTTCATTCAAAAATGCATGATGTGCTGTGTTGAACCCAGGGTATAGAATGGAAGACGTTTTTTCCATCTTCAATCCTGAGATTTTCTTCCATTTCATCTTAGAAATATTCCATTTCAAAAATCTCTTCCATTCCATCTTCACATTTTGTGATCTCCGCGTTGAATATGCCACAAATAGGCCTACACCTAAAAACCATAGGCTAAATTTAAGCTAAAAATTTAACAGCAGTATTTTCCAAAGGATTACGTACCGTTTGATGTTAGAAGTGGCGGCTGGTGCTGTTTGTAAGCGTGGGGCTGCAATAAATAGTCCGGGGGGTCTGCCCCAGAAAAATCACATTAAATTTGGTGCGTTCTGAGCACGTTTTTACCCCAAATAGTGAAAAAATGCAAACTTTGTTAAAGACTAACGCTATTGCTTTGGAGACAAACTTTAGCCCTACTAGTATTGAGCTTAGTCTTGATTAGCCGTTGCAAGGCTCGAGTGATTTTGAGATGTCTTAGGCTAGACTAGCTGACCCCCTATAACCTGGGCTGTTGAATACCCTAAGGGAACGTTCAAATATTACGTAACGCCTTCGAGGGGGGGTTTATGCAAAGCGTTACGTTAGTGTCACATCGGGGGGGAGGGGTTCAAGCAAAACGTTACGTAACGCTTTACAGTACGGAATGGTAGTTTTTTGTGCTGAATTCGTAGTGAAAAAGCGTTACATGGGGGAGGGGGGGATTGAAAAAAGCGTTACGTTGGCGTTACATGGGGGAGGGGGGGGGGGGTCAAAAATTCGGAAAAAAAGCGTTACGTAATATTTGAACGTTCCCTAACTCTAAAGCTAACACTTCTACGTTCATGGCTTATCGCTACTCTGCGAAATAAAAACTAACTTTAAAAAGTCTGTAAAGTTATTCGGTTAGGTGGGGCTGTTTTCCACGCAGCCCCAACAGATTCAAAAACTGCTGTAAAATACCAAAAGAGGTGCAGCTTCAAGGATAATTTTTAGCCAACCAGAGCGCTTGAAACCCAGAATCTCGGGCCGCAGAGAAGTTTGCCCAAAGTCGGTGTTGCCAAACAAAACTTTTAATACGTACTTTAATTTTCGATCCGCAATGCTTAGTGAAAAAAGTAACCGGGTCGGACAAACACAGAGAAAAACATATTTTCTCTTTCAGGTGGGGCTGCAGCCCCATAGCACGAGCCGCCACTGGTGCCAGGAATAACCTATCAAGGTTTTGTCAGTCCGATGATAAAGATTCAAAACCAACCAACCTATTGCACAACATTACTTTTGTTAAGGTTGCAAATACTTTCAAACGTTTACTTTTGAGACATTTTTGTTTTCTTCTGTAATCTGTTTTCTATCAACTTTGCCGTTGTAGTTTTTCGTTTCGAATCGTAGCCTACAAAAATCTATTTCGTTTAACTGCCTTCTCGAAACAAAACTCACGAGAATCTCCAAACATAGAACACAAGTGTCGTATGATGGAATGCTGTTAAACGTCAAGAGGTTTCTTCCCGATAGGAGAAGTGTGAATCGTTTAGGCTATTGCTTTCTGATTGGTCAATTGTGCCTAACGACAGTAGGTTTGACAAATACACGTCAGGCGACAGTCCCGTTGGTTTAATAGGCCTACGAACTGAAAATCGAATTATTTCAGTAAGCAACGTAGCCCTAAGTGATTAGTCGGGTCAATATATGAAATATATGGTTTGAACTTCAAAAAAATTCCTACAAAAGGTTTTTCAACGGTTTTTTGTAGTATTTATCATCAAGAATAATATATTAAAAATCTAGGAGAATCAGAGCACCGGAAAGTTGTCATTTTTAAGATGGCCGCCAAAACAGTATAATCACAATAATTCACATAATATTAGGATTATTAGCAGTGGGCTATAAATGGGCAATTTTTTGTTTTGCTTTAGAAACAGATTTTTGTATTCCATTTAGCCTATCTCAACATAAAATGACAAAATTTTTGGTCTGAGTTCCAAGAAAAAAGTGTGCAGGGCAAAAATTCAAAATGGCCGCCATTTTCCGCAAAAATCACGTTTTTAGCCATAACTTGGTCATTTTGGGGTATTTTTACCTGGTTGTGGTGTCTTACCCTATGTTTGTGAGATCACGTAATCTGTTTAAGCAATAATAAGTAGGCTATAGCTTTTATGTGTAGAGTTATAATATAGTTTGACAAAATTACCACATTTTTAAACTTATTTCGTGGTTTTTATTTCGATAAAAACCACGAAATAAGTAATTAATTCTCTAATTCTGGCGTCTATCTTTTAGTTTTAGGTGGTAAGGAATTCATCAAAACAATTCAAAATGAAATTAACTCATTAGTTTAATGGAAAGTCTTATATGAAACAAAACCAATAGTGAAACACTGGCAGCATAAGAGTCACACACCACTTATTAAGTTCTTTACATTCAGTTGCTTAATAAGTCCTGATCATCATCTTCATCCAGTAATGACTGATTGTAGGTATTGTCACAGGCATCAAGTTGGCACTGTCCACATGTTGAGGTACAGGGTAGATTATTCCGCCTACAGCTACACCTGGCAGTGCTACAGGCAGTTGTGCAGTTGCAGTGGATAATATTCAAGAGGGCATCTGGGGCCGCATTCATGTCCGACTCTGTTGGCACAAACTACTGTACATTAGAGTGTTGTGAGAGACGTTCCGACGATTGGTCATTCGCCGTGAAAGGTCGTGTTGAATATTACGGCGGCGATTTGCATGCTGCAGACTGTTTATACCATCATTCTTGTAGTGTTAATTTTATATATGGATTTAACGTAACGTTGTAATGCGGCAGAGTATTGAGGCAAAACGTCGAAAATCTGGGCGACCGAAGGATGAGGAACAGGACTAGGCATATCTAAAGATGTGTTCACATCTTGAACAGAATGATGAAGAACAGTTAACGATATCAGACCTCAGATCTAAAATGAAGGAGTTTTTAGCAAATGATGATTGCCTTCCTTATGGATCATAATATCTGAAAACCCAATTACAGAAACAATACGGTGAATCAATTCATATAGCTGAAGGTCAGGGTCTTCTTGGCATTGTCACCATGAGAGAGAAAACATCTGAAATCCTCCGATTTCATTACCTAAAAACAAGGCAAGAGGATGATGAAGAGTCACAAAAGAGAAAGCTGAGTTGCGTGGAAGATCTAAGAGCAGTCAACTGTAGTTGTGCTATCAGTCTATGGTTGGGGTAGCGCGAGCACTAATCGAAGCGGACAGGACAGGCAAATGGCAGATGCACCTTCGTGCAGTTTCTGACTGTCTACCAGTATTCGCGGCTGCAGGGCACTTCAATTATCTGAAACCTGCTCTCTATTACATCCAAGAAATGGACCAACTCTCGAACCGACACCCAGAGTTATCTCAAAGGTTTCAACAAGGGTACCATGTTATCCGTCGCTCGAATCAGTTTTGGGCTGGTCTCAGCTCAGACCTAGTTATTGAACGGAGCTTGATGAGGTCACTGAAGACGTCGGGAGGTTTAACGCGTGGAACCGGCATGACAGAAGAACAGCGATGCTAGTGGACAATGTCGACTCCAGTCACGTCTGAGTACAACTATGCCATGCAGGAATTCAATAAACTCTTCTACACAACAAGCGAACAACACAAGGAAGCAACACAGGCTAGGGTTCAGAGAGACAGTTCTGATCTTGAAAAGCTCAAGACATCACTGGCTGGTTATGTACCTTTTTCTCAGGATCAAACCCTAAGGAATATTGTGAATGGTGTTGTGGCTGAGGATGACGTTAATGTACATGAATTCGAATCAGTCGGAAGGAACATTATGGACAAAATGATTGGACAGTTTGTTTTCTCAATATCTTTTAAGCGGAAGGATACAGCCAAGACATTTGGAAACATTTCATTAGTGAAGGTGACACCTGAAAGAACGATTGACCAAGGTTTGCTTTTTCAACGTTTCCTAGTTGTTTCACAACTAGGGGTTTTATCTCTCGAAGATATCTTGAAGTATGAACTGAGCCCGTTCCCTCCAGCACTGTTTGAAACAAGGAAAGTGCTTCGGATTTCGGAAGCCTGATAAGCCTCAACTTGCGAATGCTATCACAGACTATGCAACCAAGGCAGTTCGGGAAATTCGTGAATCCATAGGAGACACTCCACCAAAATCTCAACACTACGTCATAGGATTCCCTCTCGTCATTGCGCTACAGAGTACTAAGAAAAAAAGTAGTCTCTTCCCAATCATTTGTGACACCAGAACGCGTACCACCTACTGAGCCATCAACAAAATTGCACTGTCTAAGGGTTTACTACCAAATAATGGTGTGGCTAGGACAGGAGAGTGATATGGAAACTTGCGGGTGGGATTGGAAACTGGAAGGCAGTCAGTTTGTGCCAACAGAGTCGGACATGAATGCGGCCCCAGATGCCCTCTTGAAGATTATCCACTGCAACTGCACAACTGCCTGTAGCACTGCCAGGTGTAGCTGTAGGCGGAATAATCTACCCTGTACCTCAGCATTTGGACAGTGGCAACTTGATGCCTGTGACAAAACCTACAATCAGTCATTACTGGATGAAGATGATGATCAGGACTTATTAAGCAACTGAATGTAAAGAACTTAATAAGTGGTGTGTGACTCTTATGCTGCCAGTGTTTCACTATTGGTTTTGTTTCATATAAGTCTTTCCATTAAACTAATGAGTAAATTTCATTTTGAATTGTTTTAATGAATTCCTTACCACCTAAAACCTAAATATAGACGCCAGAATTAGAGAATTAATTACTTATTTCGTGGTTTTTATCGAAATTAAAACCACAAAATAAGTTTAAAAAAGTGGGTAATTTTGTCAAACTATATTATAACTATACATGTAAATACTAAAGCCTACTTATTATTGCTTAAACAGATTGCCTGATCTCACAAACATAGCGTAAGACACCACAACCAAGTAAAAATACCCCAAAATGACCAAGTTATGGCTAAAAACGTGATTTTTTTGCGGAAAATGGCGGCCATTTTGAATTTTTGCCCTGCACACTTTTTTCTTGGAACTCAGACCAAAAATTTTGTCATTTTATGTTGAGATAGGCTAAATGGAATACAAAAATCTGTTCCTAAAGCAAAACAAAAAATTGCCCATTTATAGCCCACTGCTAATAATCCTAATATTATGTGAATTATTGTGATTATACTGTTTTGGCGGCCATCTTGAAAATGACAACTTTCCGGTGCTCTGATTCTCCTAGATTTTTAATATATTATTCTTGATGATAAATACTACAAAAAACCGTTGGAAAACCTTTTGTAGGAATTTTTTTGAGGTCAAACCATATATTGACCCGACTAGATAGGCTTTTGCATGTCTCGATAAAGCGTTAGAAAGTTAATGATGGAAGATTCAAGATTATCTTCCATCCCATCATCAAGATCTTTCATTCCTTTCCATCTTAAAATCTGTCTTCCTACCCATCCCCTGGTTGAACCTTTTGAAGAATAAAAGTGAAGGTCTGAGACACTGGTAGGCTACAGGTCATACCGCAATAATGACACAGGTGTTGGTGAAAACACATGTTAGATTTCCTTTGACTTGTTTTAATGATGAAGTTGCAATGATATTCAGATTGTGATTATGGTTAAGAAAGGTAGGCTACCGGTAGGACAATTTCCTTTATGAACTCAACTGATTGCAGTCATTAAGATCCTTCTTGCACTCAGTTCAGAAGAAAAGACAATATGGCAGGGGGTTGAAATCAAACCCACACCATCGAAATTACTACCGGTATTCCTTAACCCGTTAGCCACGCTGTTGGTGGTGATACATTTACTTTGTATTAAAATTCTTTCGAGAAGAATGCTCAGGATATCATGTACTGAGTCACATGACTAGTATGTTTTATGTTACGCATGATTGCGTATTTACGTTACTGCTTTGGGACAGAAGAATACGTTAAAAAGCCAACCAAGTTATAGAGCCGAACCAGCACCAGTTGATCATGAAGTTTCTTTGTGCGCAAAGTCAAACGCATTTGTGACAAGTACTGCACAGTAGCCTAGCTACCTACACTTTGTCATCGCAAAATCTGGACGCTGTTTATAAATATATACAGTCAGGGCCCACAAGAGGGGGGGACAACCGGTGCATTGCACCGGGGCCCGGTGAGTTCAAGGGGGCCCAACAAAATGTTTAAATTCACGCGATAAAAAGATTAATTTCAACGATTTTGCATAAAATATTGTTTTTATATTAGTTTCGTATGTCGAATGGGGCCCCCTTATGGGTAGCCTAGGCTATGCCCTTTTTTAAAATTACAAAATCTTCAATTTTTTGAGTTTAGAGGGGCTCGACAAAATGTTTAAATTTGTATGCTCAGGTCGATTTTTCATAAAATGTTGTATTTTTATATGAATATTAGTTTTGTATTTTGAATGGGCCCCCTCATGAGTATGCCCTTTTTAGAACAACAATATTTTTTTTTTTGCATTCAGGGGGCCAATAATCAATATAATGTTTAAATTTGTTTGATAAGGTCAATTTTGCATAAAATGTTTTTTAATATTTTGAAGTTGGTATTTCTTATATGAAATTGGTATTTCTTATATTTAAGTTGGTATATCTTAATGTCATGAACAATAGCAATGCATTCATCATAAGTTTGCTGCCCTAGTCTCTGCAGATTTCAAGGTCAGAAATGGTATTGTATGTCAATGTAAAGCTGTAAGCACACATATGCAATGCTATGTCAGCCATGTCGGATAGTATTGCAATTTTTATCTTCGAAATGGCTGATTTTACCCACTTGTTGCCATGGTTACAATCAGGTGTTGCCAGAGTTAGGAAGGGTTAAAGTTAGGAAAGGTTAGGGTTTTGATCTTTGTCCAGGACTAAAAAAAATATCCAAAATAGCCTACAAGTTTTTGTTTTCAACAGCTATAAACTTTTCCTCAAATTAGGGCAGAATTCCATATCTGACAACGCTATTGAGGCTATATTTACACTATGTAGTGTTTTAGCATTTTACAGCATTTTATCTTTGTGTAGGCCAGGGGTCACCAACCTTTTTTGCATGCGGGCCACTTTGGCATTAAGGAGAGCTGTGGCGGGCCGCACTAATAAAATTTTAGGTAGGTTGACTCTTATGGTAGAAATGAACGCATTTCGTACCCAGTAAGTTATTCAACGTTACATGTTGTTACTATTTATCTTAGAATACCGCAGCAACAAAATTAGTCGAACAACGCTACTGCCAGGCCGAGCTCCTTTAACAACACTTTTGACTTCTTTAACAATGTCTAATAAACGAGGCCACTTGTTTTGCGCACTTGTAGCGAGGCGAACGGTTTCATTAGAATATTCATCGCCAAGCAAGAGTGATGTTGTCACTCCGCTTCGCAAAAGATATCTTGCAATTAACAGTTTCAGTAGGCTAACCAAAGAAATGTTTGACACGTCGCAATACAGGCAACAACAGTGACCTGCTATGCTGCTAACATATCAGCGAAAAATAGGCTCCAATAACAGGGAAAAAGAAACTAGGCACCATGAAACAAAACGCTTGTAGAAATCACCGAAAAAAACGTTTCTATCGCAACTCATGAACGGTGTTCCCTCTAAAACAGCAATGAGTTGGTTTTTCATCTTTTTGTGAGAGTCTATAAAACCGTATTTCTCGATTAGGCTATTAGACAACTGTCACTTGCGGTGCTTATCAGCATGGCAAGAATTCTTGATTAACAACATTTTGCAGAACCAAACTAAATATTTTTACAATACAACCAGAAGTTGTCTTATTTTTGTTTTTCATATCTTTACCCTGCATTGCGGGAAAGCGGACTTGAGCGCTATGCATCGGTGTACGCCTTCCGACATACACCTGACCCACGCTGCAGCCGACGGCAATGTCTGTTTCCGGTTGTCTACTCTACTTATGACTTAAATTTGGTACTACCCATTACTCGAAATTGATCACTGGGTAGAGACAATTATCGTAAAGTTTCTTGCCCAGAGAAACAACAGCAAGTGCGGGTGGCTGGAGTTGAACATGCAGGCTCTCGACTGCGAGCCCAACGCGCTAACCACTCGGCCACCACTCGGCCACTGCCATAACCAACACCTGTCAGAAAATATTTCATTTTCTTGATACAACCAGAAAATTTCTTTAAATTTATATATAATATTTTTCCAATTTATTATAAATTGAGTTGGCACACCGGCCTATTTTGCTTACAAAAACTTGCTTAAAGGGAACACTGCTCGTGAAACACAATGACGGTGAAACGCACACTAGTGTTTACATGACACTTACAAACTTAAAATAAGCAACCCTATGCTCACAGACAATTTCGAAATTCGAAAACAGACGTTTTAATCAATCACTGAGACAGTGTGGCTAGACATCGCATTGGAATAACGTTAAGCGACCCCCACCTAGAACTACAATCTGAATGGTCGGTCGGTGGAATCGTATGCAAAGCGAAAATATGCTTCCGGGAAAGTATTTTTTACCTTCATGCTCATCGACTCCTCAAGAAAAGTTGTTTTGGTTACACTTGTACGCTGATACCTTCCGCGGGCCACAGCGATACACCGTGGCGGGCCGCCATTTGGTGACCCCTGGTGTAGGCTATAACTAGTGTGTATCTGTGAATTTAAAGATATATTTACAATAGTGCATTGTTTGTGAAATAATGGAGTGTTAATACTTTAACCTAATTTATCCTTTGTAAGAACGCGCACTGCAAATTTTGCTTTTGATTGGTGAGATATCACGCGACATGTCGCGCTGGAGGGCCCGGCAGCAACATCTGCACCGGGGTCCGACAGGGCTCTTGGAGGCCCTGTATACAGTACTACGGTAGGCTAGTCATCATTTTCTGAGCAAACGAAAAGCTGAACTGATAAACTAAGCAAAACAAAGACATTCCATTTTCTTTTTAAAGCTTCAGTAAAACCTTCAATGTTGCTTTGTTCAGCAACAAGGTTCAGAACAAACGGCTTTCTCAGCCTACTTCCAAAAGGCTACACCAAATTCCCACTTTACGTGGATCCCTTAACAAACTTTACGTTTATTTAAGGTTAAATGTGTCAAACCCCTTTTTAATTAGTGATTTGAAGTATCTTGCATCCGGCTCGCTCGGATCATTCTACAGGAGGCCGGCTTGACTGGTCTCAGATTTGGGCGTATGTCAGCTTGACTGACCCCCATTTTTGTTAGAATTTAAATACTTCCCGGAATGCTTTTAATGTATTTTCTTTGAACATTGTATGACCCAATAGACCTTTTGCACATTCAAAATCACCAGAGCGTGACGTTTGAGTTACGCGGAGTCTGAGGGTTGAGAATCGCTGGTTTACTACGGTTTATGAAGGCGTTTCTTGTTATTGCAAGCAAGCGTGAGGTCGGTGGCAGGTGAAAGTAAATTTTTTGTGTTTATGAATTGTTGTAGATTATCGGCACACTTCAATTCTTGTTCGTTTTAATCATAGTGTTGGCTAACAGACTAGGAAAGGCAATTTAGGACGCCATTGTGAAGCATGTGCATTTTGACCGGGAATTATGGACCACGATAGTGGCACCTTGTCTTGCAACATTTTATTTTCATTCTGCATAACATAATATGCAACGAACCAACCACATTTTATTGATGATACCAAGCATAGTCACTGGTATTTTCCTGTCGAAGATGGGAAATTGACGAATTTTTTTATGGTCCTCTCTACATGAATGCGATGGCGTGCAATACTTTGTTTATTCAACACTTCGTCCTCACTCATTTGAGGCCTTCTACCTAGGAATGGTGAGATATTCAAATGTAGACCAATACCATGTAGGCTAAGTCTTTTTCTATAAGAAACCCTTTATCGGCCATAACAGCATCATGAAGTGCAGTTCATTAGCAACTATTTTCTGCTTCAAAAGGTGAAAAAATCCGCTCCTCTGATATATTTCTTTGTCACTCACATTACCAGTGTACAACTGAAATACAAACATATTACCTCCATTTGGATCAACTCCCACTAATGACTAATGCCTTTGCAGTGTGTGTACTTTTATAGTTCGAGTTCGTTTGCAACTGACGGTGAAGTGAGGACAGTGTTTCGAGACGTAGGCCTACTTCAGTGCAGTCGATGATGATCATGGTGCTTGGGTACTGGGTAGTCCTTTTTGAAGTCTGGCTTCATGGTTGCTATGATAACGTCACGATGAGGGAATATGTTCAAACTAATCAACCTTAAATACATGAGGTGCATTCATGAATGAAAAATACGGTGTACAGTACAGTACGAATGCAGAACTAATACCAAACCTTGTGCTTTAAGTCTGTATAAAACAAACCCAGGCGAAGCTTCAACACCAGCAAAAATTCAATCTTCCACCGCTAATCTATGTAGATGCAGTGCTCCTGTAGCATTTTGAGGTATTTCGAAAGTAGCCTCGTCATTAAGTTCTGCATCAATATTTTGATTTGCATGCTTAGCTTTTGAAGCTGTATAGCCTAATACAAGAAATTCTTCCTATCTTTGCCTGGCAAGATCGCTTCCAATACAGCAAAGAACTGGTCGAAGGTTTACACTTCTGTAGCCTAAGTTTACAACTTAAAAGAGTTTTATTTTCTGGCAAATTATACTGAAACACTGATACACGCCTGTAAAGACCACAAAACAACAGCTCAAGCAAACGTTAAACAATTTATTCGCCTGCAAACTACGCCACTAACCCTATCGCATTCGCACAGCATTGTGAACAGCGGCTAGTCGTTCACGACTCCAACGTCACGCTCTGTTGGTTTGTTATGCAAAAGGTCTATTACCTTCATAATTTGCATAAAAATTGTCATTATTACTGCTCGTAGACTAATTCGTTTCTTGGCAACCACATAACAATTTTGTCATTTTCTAAAGTGAACTGCTGTAAATTTTGGTTATAGGCGAATTCTTCGTAAAGCAATTCTTCGTAAGCAATTCTTCGTAAAACAATTGTTCGTAAACAGTTGTTGGTGAAATGAAATCCGTAAAAGAATTTTTCGTAAAGCATTGCTTCGTATACATCAAATCTCCATTGCATGCACGAATAAATGCTTTGGGAAGAATTGTTTTACAAAGAATTAACTTTACGAAAAATTGCTTTACGAAGAACGGTTTACGAAGAAAACGTCGGACACCGTAAATTTTACTGTACTATGCTGCCTGTTTACAGAGGTGGGCAGTAACTAGTTACAAAAGTAGGCCTAACTAGTTACTTTTTGAGTAACTGTAACGGTAACTTCGTTACTATTTTCCAAAAGTAACGAAACGCGGTAACTAGTTCCTATTTTAGCACTTTTTCAACAGTTACAGTTACTTTTGTATTGAAATTTATGTTTCTAATTGCCGTCCATTACTCTGCACATGTTTGTGTCATGCTTTATGCGTGTTTGCTGCGCGTTGCTCAATAATGCATTCTTCTCGCAGCTGTATCGGAGCAGCACTGTTCATGCGCGGCGCTCTTGTTTTGTGATCTTATGGAGCAGAATTGCCATATTGGCAAATTCATCGCCAAAATCCAGAAATCTGGCGATTTTTTAAGACGTTTGGCTTCATATTTATGGTTTGGCGATTTGGCTTTTTTTTAGCGCTTTTTGAGAACTGATTTGGTTAAATTAATTGCTTTTGGTGATTAATCAGTATGTGACTTTCTATGCAATGTTTAGCAAAAGTGTTTGGCGACACATGATAGCTCAGTTCATGCTTGTCGTATAGCTGCCAGAGGTGTACAGGAGTCGTATTTTTGGAGTATTTAGGACCCGGAGTCTCGGTGTTACGTTCACTGTTCGCAACCTTATTACATCATTGTTTTCTCGATTCAAAATTGGAAGTCGATGTCTAAGTAACTTCGAGTCATAGCAGAGAAAACAAATTATTTCCTTTGTTTCGAGCATTTAAAGAGAATATAGTTTCGGGAGAGAGTTTTCTTTTTTGTACCAATATATTTAAACTTTTTGAAAGCAACTATAACTAACTGATTATAAGCATCAAGAAACACGCAACGATTATAAGCAATAGTGTGGAAAACAGACAGACGAAAACAAACTACATTAGGAAAAGGCAACTGCGTAACTAGAAAAGAATTTGCACCACAGGGTGCGTGATAGGCCTACATCTAATAAATGTTGAGGAGAATGGATGCGCCTCCCGCAAATAATTGTTTGTTTAAATTTGGATTACAGCGTTTATGTTGAGATTTATGAGTAACTGAAAGTAACTAGTTACATTTTTGAAATCGGTAACTGTAACTCAGTTACTATTTTGGCCAAGTAACTGTAACTCAGTTACTTTTGAAAGTAACTTTGCCCACCTCTGCCTGTTTATATAGTTGTAGGCCTACTGAAGAGGGTTTAATACCCGAAATCGCGATCTGCAACAAGATAATTTCAAGCTGGACATGAAAACTATTAATGGTGCAATTGATCTAACATGGAAGTTTAGCTAATAAATTCTTGTTTCTCTTTGAATTGACTTGTACTCTACAAGGTGGACGTTAATATGTTAAAGTATTCAACCTATTTTTTTTTCTTAATTTCGACGCATAGCCTAAGTATCTGCTTAACGTGGATCCCTTAACAAACTTTACGTTTATTTAAGGTTAAATGTGTCAAACCCCTTTTTAATTATTAAATAGTGAATGCTTTATTCAATTTAAGCTTCCAAAAACAATACTAATCTTGACCAAGCATAGCACTGGCTGCGTATTAGTATTGAATTACTTACTTGGGAACCAGAATAACCTGCAAATGCTTGTTAGTCTGTCTTGTAAAAATTTTTGTTGACCAGTGTTATACGTTAAATTAACTGCCTAATCTTTTGCATGAGTATGAAAAGGTAAACACAAAAACCGCTTACCCGTAGGCCTACCTAAATAATCCCAACAAATTTTCGAAAATTCTGCAAATCGGTTCTCTCCAAAAAAGGCTGCCTCCGAATCGAATTCGCCGAAACGGGCCATTACGGAAAGCAATGAGCAAAAGGCTACTATTCAGTGTGTTAAATGGAAGTATTGGGTGCACAAGAAATGTTCAGCCATTCAAAGAAGATTGATGAGTGAGATGCGTTTTAAATGTAGACAATGTGCGGGTATTGTAGCTGATGAAACGTACGAGAAGCACGTGAAATTGGGATAAGACAGGATAGAAGTTGTTACGAAGTTCCGCTATCTTGAACATATTGTTATGAATAGATAATAATTAAACCAGCAGAGCAGTGACGGCAAGGATGAGTGCGGGTTGGAAAAAGGTTGAAGAATTGTCAGGCACATTTTGTGGCAGAATGCTTTCTTGCAGATTGAAAGGAAAGTTTATGCAAGGCGTGTGTAAGAAGCGTGATGTGTTATGGAAGTGAATGAAGAGGACAGGTATTAGGCGACAGAGATGAGGATGGTTCGAGGCGAATTCTTCGTAAACAATTCTTCGTAAAGCAATTCTTCGTAAGCAATTCTTCGTAAAACAATTGTTCGTAAACAGTTGTTGGTGAAATGAAATCCGTAAAAGAATTTTTCGTAAAGCATTTCTTCGTATACATCAAATCTCCATTGCATGCACGAATAAATGCTTTGGGAAGAATTGTTTTACAAAGAATTAACTTTACGAAGAATTGTTTTACGAAAAATTGCTTACGAAGAATTGCTTTACGAAGAACTGTTTACGAAGAAAACGTCGGGACACCGTATGATGTGTGGTTTGTTGTTTGTCGTATCCAGGCGGTTCCAGGCACCTGGTGGTTGAAGATTTAGATTAAGTGGAGGGGAAGGCAAGGAAGCCAATCTTCGTGTCCACATTCAGGCATGCCTTTAGATGTCATGCCAAAGAAACAGCCGCATGCTCTTGAGCGGTATCGAGCCGGCGCTCTTTCGATTGCCGTTCCAGGGCTCTCACCACTCGGCCACGCAGCCGACTGATGTTGAGAATATTGAAGAGTACTTGCGTGGTCATCGTCTGAAGTGGGTTGGACATCTTCAACGAATGGATGAGAACAATTTGACAAAGAGAGTTTAGAATAAGGTAGTGACAGGAAAAACAAGAAAAGGACGACCAAAGAAATGTGGGATGAGACCATGAAAGATGACAGGACAAAGAAACCTGAAATTTGAAGATACCAACAATAGAGATGGAGGAGTCGCTGCAGACAACTGGTTGACCTTGATGTTTCGGGATGAATACCAGGCTTCTTTGAAGCAAAATAGATGATGATGATGGTCTGCTTGTAAAGACAAATACTTAACCTATGACACGTCATTCGCGTAGTAATGCAGCGTTTGTTTTTAGGATCGCAAAACCCTCCCGAAGTCGTAGGCTATACATGCGAATAGAAAGTAAATCGAGGATGGATCACCTACACTTTGGAAATTCATTGACAGTTTGCACCAGTTAAAAAAATCGTACGACATGAACTGCGAGCAGTTGAATGTTGGGTAAGCGCTTCTATCAAAGCGTAGGAAGCATACAGATGCAGACGAAAGGCTACTATAACTTCGCTGAATCACTTCGAGGCCAGTGGCAGTTTAAGTCAAATAATGTGGGAGTTTCTTCAAAGAGTCAGCCGCAACTTCCACATATGCGATTTTAACATATTTCACTTTTACGATAAAAATTTACGTCGATATCTACGATACTGTAAGTGCAACAATTGATTAATTTACTCCTGTCAAAAAGGCTACACATAAAAAATATCATTTGTATCATGACATCACAAGTGGTGTAATAACTGGTACAACATAGAATAGCGCATATCTTTAATTGCACTTGAATAATCGCAAAAATCTTATCAGTTTCAATGATTTTCCTTTGCATAACAACATGGCCTTTACATTCAACCCTGAAGCCATTCCGTCCTGCAATAAGAAATATCATTTAATTCCGCTTTTGAGATGGAACATTTTAGCCAGGAATGCTTTGTCCAAGGATTTATTGCATCTTTCGCAAGCTTAAAGTAACCAATACAACACAAAACAAGCGTTTCTCGGAATGGCCCGTTTCAGAGACAGTCTTTTTCGGAGAATGTTTAAAAATTTGAAGGAATTACATAAGTAGGCGTTTTTTGTGTTAAGATTTCTATATAGGGGAGATGCAGGACCTATTATACAGAAGGACCTATTATACAGCGCTGTATTTTCTTTACTTCAAAATGAATGTTTTCGGTTTTTATGGTTTTGGATCGAGATTTTAGTCCAACTTAGTTATATGAAGTTTCGTGTGATAAAAGCTTTCGGTTCAAGAGAAACACAGGCTTTTCCATTTTTGGGTCAAAATGTAAATTTTTGGAAGTTCAGCAATAACGCGATAAATTTTGTTATTAAAGCTCTTTGCAAAAGTTTGCATTTATTTACGGTTGTGTGGTGATTAACCTAGGTTGTCACAAAATTTCAGAGTGATTGCTTGTGTAGATACTTTTGTATTAACTAAGAAATAAAAATGATTCCTTGAAGGACCTATTATACAGTAACGTCCAGGACCTATTATACAATGAGTTAAGGCACTTGAAGAATTAACTTTTGTATGTTTTAAAATTAAGCCTTACT
This sequence comes from Aplidium turbinatum, assembly GCF_918807975.1. Classification (NCBI taxonomy): domain Eukaryota; kingdom Metazoa; phylum Chordata; class Ascidiacea; order Aplousobranchia; family Polyclinidae; genus Aplidium; species Aplidium turbinatum. The sequence goes on along the minus strand of NC_137472.1, from coordinate 41,317,541 downwards.
TTTCTAGCAACATTATATTACACGTAAGCTCCAAAAGTCATTTCAACAAAAATAGTGAATTTTGGCCGTGGCGGAAAAGAGTTTAACACCCCCCTTATGAAGACGCCTCTCCCCCAATTAAGAGCTATTGATGTAATGCTAATCAATCTTACTTTGGCAATTAAAGTGTTTATAAACACTAAGTATTATTATTTCACATTTTTATGTTCTTGTTTTTACTGTGAAAGTGAAAAAACATGTTTTGTTTTTCAATGTTCGCTTGTGTATAATAGGTCCTGCAGGGGCAGGACCTATTATACACTCTTCAAAAAAGTTTGTATAAGCTCTAACTTCACAAAAATAAATCCGATTATCAAGATATTTATACAGTCAATAACCATTGACCTTGGCCGTATTCTGTAAAAAAATTGTCTAATTTTGATATGAGCTGAAAAAATGAGAGCAAAAAAGAAAAAAATGTATAATAGGTCCTGCATCTCCCCTACAAACATAACTCAACGACAACACTACATTTAACATTAGGCCTATAAAAACAACAAAAAAAAACAATAAGCTAACGTTTTCGGCTACTCATGCAGCCCTTTTCAAGCCTATAAGAAAAATATTTTTAAAAGAAATACTAAAGAATAATATACTATCACAGCAAACATATATATGGACAAATCTAAACATTTGAAAAAGTTGTTTAACTAGCTCACACAAAATGATAACTGAAAAATTGCGCAGCACAACGGGTCAAGTATTTGAGAGGTAAAATTAATTAATTGTTCAGAAAAGGACTCAAGCTGATTACGCAAGATGGGCAGAAGCACAGCACGAGATAGTGGCACAAACAAAGTAAAAATACTTAAAAATGCTTTCCATATCCACGCAAAAGGTTGGGTAATTAACATATAACACTGGTCAACAAGAAAAATTTACAAGACAAACAAACAATCATTTTCAAGTAAATCTGGTGCCCAAGTAAGTAATTCAATGCTAATGCGCAACCAGTCACTATATGCTTGGTCAAAATTTATCAGGTACGGTAGCTTTGATGTTGCCAAATTTTTGTTATTAGCATAACTGGCAAGGGATTTAGTTGATAATGAACATTAAACGATGTTTGACCACTAGCTACTTTCTTTTTTGGCTGAGAGTTTATTCAATTAATCTCTATTGTTAATCATGAAACGCCATTTAACAACTGTTTATTTTTTTCTTGCTGCGACTTTATTTAATCCTTTTTCCTGACACTTTACTTGGTTAACCTCTATTTTCAGGGCCGTCAGATTGGAATAATTGATTCCAGATCTGGAATCCAAACGAACTGTTTAGTAGGGAAAAAAATTTCTGAAATAATTTTTAGAAGCAAATTGGGATTGTTTAGACAAGTCTATATTGTTTCGGTAATTGTCTTTTTTCATTGCATTTAGTAGCTGCAACACGTGCGCGTAACTTTCTGCCCTAGTTCCGTCTCTTTGTTTGAAACTTTGTTGCTGAATTGCACGCTCTCTGATGCGAAAGCCTGTCTGTGAGAAATGTGACGCAACCCAGTTAGCTGACAGGACTTTCCGCACACTAACACTGGGCTATATATTTCCATGAATCTTAAGTTTACTTTTAATCTGTATGTTTTTAGGTTGTTACAGTAGCTTTGTTAAGTATTTATTTTCATATTTTGTTGCATCGAAAAAGTTAAGATAAGAAGTTCAAAAATCCAAGAGTACGTGAAGTTTATTGTAGGAAGAATATGGCTCTACGCACTAGCGTACGCAGGGGGGCCATTGGGCGCCACATTGATGAGGGCGCAAAAATCGGTTGGTAAATGAAAATTTGTGGCTTAGCCTACACTGTCTTCAAAATCTAATTTGCGGACAATACAATACAAAGATCAAAAGGAGTCTCTCTTTTACTGTAGCCATTGTTAAACAATGGCATTGTGACGTTGCAAAAGCAACATTGTGCTTCTCCTGGCTTATTTCGCGTTCACTCAGCAACAATTGGAAGTTTAGTAAAGTCGCTATACGCAGCGATTAGTTGAAGCTTAAAAGTAGTACCAGAACTTACTTATTCATTGTTACATGAATTTATAACTTTGTAAAATCAAAACATTGTGCAACCTTGACAAATGGAAGAATTAATTCACACAGCATTAACAACTTATCGTCCAAATTTTCAGAGATGTGTGAGCCAAGTACATAACTCATATGGATAAACAATCATTGTGTTTTTATTGCTGTTATGTTATGTCAACTGATTTTGCGGCTCGCTGGTGTTTATGGTTCATCCGCGAGCGGCTCTTTCTTTGAACTACTTTGCCCACCCCTGTTCTATAGACTAAGCCAATACGAAATGCATAGCCCAATCCACCTACCCCACCCCAGGTATGCCAATGTAGCATAGTGTTCTGTAAGCCTATTATAGTGAGAAAGAAATGGATAAAGTCTAAACTAAAACCATACTAGGATATCATGAAGACGTCTGGGATATCAATGGCCAGTGGCGTAGCCAGGGGGGTTTGGGGGTTACAACCCCCCTTTGGCACGCGTGTGACGTCACGATATTGAGAATCATGCTTTCAGTCTTTTTATGCTTGGGAATGATGCTTTCAGTCTAAAAAAACTTGCCTAATTTTAAACAAAACTGCATTAAAAGACGAGTTTTGCCAATACCAAACATCTCAGCCAGGAATTAGCAACAAGAAAACATAGAGACTTAGCTTTATTTCCGAAAAATGCCGAAGAAAACATGATCTTATCCTTTTGCTGTGCCACCTGACAGCACCATTTTACAGGAATATTCATACTCACATTTTTGTTGAAAATGCTCTCAGAATGCACCAAATTCAAAGTAATTTTCAAAATTTTCTGGGGGAGGCCCCCCAGACCCCTCGCCGCTGGGTGTCGTCAGGTAAAGACGGCGTCGGGCAAAGCCCACCGGTCGTCAAACCCCCTTTTCAAAATTTCTGGCTACGCTACTGTCAATGCCCCTCCCCCCCCCCCCCCCTTGAGAAAATCCTGCGTACACCACTGGCTCTACGCTATTGTCAAAAAAAAATGTACTCTCAAAAATATAGACCTGAGTGGCAAAGGGACTCGAGACTGAGTGAATGGCTGAAACCTGTTCAGGGTGATTCATCAAAGGCTTTTTGCAAGTTTTGTCACATGTATCACGGATCAAATCAATGTCACATGGATCAAATATCTGCTAAGTTGCAAGTCCTTTTATCCGCACAAAGAGCCACATGAAGAATGCAAACATGCTGGGCAAGGATTTTCAGCAGGAGGCAACCCTACATACATTTTTCAAGAATTCTAATGATACAAAGAAAAAAACAGTTGTTCTTTCACTTGCTGTGTTCATTTGTGAGCATACATCGCTTAACACTGCTAATCATTTTACAAACTTTTTCAACAAGCACGCTAGCACAAATATAAAAATGGGGCAAACAAAGGCTACAAACTTGATAAAAAAATGTGCTGGCACCATCTTATTGTAGGGAATTGGTAGAGGCACTTGGCAATAAACCATGCAGCATTATTGTAGACGAGTCTACTGATATATCAAGTACAAAAGTATTAGGGATTATTATTACCTATTTTAACCCATCTCTTTGGTCAACTGTGAACTGCTTTTATAGTATTGTTGCTGTAAGCAAAGTACACGCTACTAGTCTAACAGATGCTATCTTCACTTGTCTCAGAGAACATGAGCTTAACTAAGATAACATTGTCGGAGTTGGGTGTGATGGAGCCAGTGTCATGGTTGGAAGACATCATTCAGACATCATTCAGTTGGAAGACATCAGTCATTGCACAGCCAATGCTATTCGTTGTGGTAAACGTTAATTCGTAGTAGTAAATTATTGGAGGCCCATTTCAAAATAAAGATTCTTACTACTTATTGTATATTTACAACGTACACTGCGTATTTAATGGTATTTTGTTTTAAACTTAAAATGAAATGTCTAGAATAAATTTTTTGAATAATTTAGAATCAAAATGACATGCAATCTGGAAATCTGGAAGGGAAGGCTACAACTAATCTGACAACCCTGCTCCATTATAAATATATATAAGCTATTCCTTCGAATAAACAGATCCTTCTGTGGGATTTTAGAAATCTCTGAAAAAGGCTTTCTCCGAATTGGATTCTCCGAATAGTAACAGACCGAGCATTTCTGTAGTAGCAAAGAAATGATTTCAATCAAACACAGTTGTAACACTAGTATAGTAAGTACACTAATTAATATAAAACCAACAAAATTGATGTCAATCTGTTCCAAAATATCCACCTTTAAGAAAAAAGTGTTGGTCAATGTAACAAACACAAATTATGCAACTGAAATACAGTACAGATTTGCTGGGACAGTGCTATACGACAGTGCTCATTTGTTTCATTGCTTCTTTATCAAACCTCAGCATCATCCAATCTTCAATCTCTCTCAAGTTGAGGGCCCCAAGTGATTTGTTCAAATTCAAGGCTTCTTGATTGGATGCAAAGGTTGCAAATCGACACTGCTGACACCCTTCTGCCAGAACTGCTGCACAAACAGTTTTTATAAGCTTAGAATCTACCCCATTATTTCTCCACTCTTCTTCTACAAATATATCTTCCATAAGACCAATACGACCTTTCCATGTAGAATAAACAAAATAGTAAATAGCATATCCAATCAGTTGTTTGGATTTGATTGACTCAGCAACCACTGCATGAAAATATGGTTGTTTGTCATTGGAAAATCCATCTCGTTCTAATATTTCAGGTGTAATTGTAACTTGATCGCCAGTTTTTTTGTAAGAACCTAATTTCTTTATCATATCACAAATAGCTGAACAGTCTTCTTTGCATGCTTTTCGAACAGTGTATTCTACTTTTGCCATGATAAATGTGAATATACGGTTAACTAGAAGTCTGCAGATAATATAATGCTGTTAAAAAAATATAACACTTCTATGAAGAGGGATTACGGGAGCAAGTCTTTTAGGCGCAGACAGTTAGGCGCCGGTCAAATAGGCGCGCACACTGTGGCATCTGGATATTTAGGTGCGTAGCACTGTGGCGCCCGTTCATTTAGGTGCTATTCCTAGTAAAGTCTGCCGGTTGTATCAGCTTGGCAGATAGGGCAATGCTTTTCACACAAAATGTTGTATTAAACAGAAAAATATGTCATGGCTTCCGTGAGTGAAGCTGCTTAAACCGGCAATGCTTTTCATACAAAATGTTATATTGAACAAAAAAATATGTCATGGCTTCCGTGAGTGAAGCTGCTTAAACCGGCAATGCTTTTCACACATTGAACAGAAAAATATATTGTATTTTAACGTGCGTGTTCGGCATTTATTTGTTGTTAGTCCAGGTTTGCGTCGGCGAGAGCTTTATCAATAAATTAATTATTCAAGTTTCCGAACATGCCTGGGTCCACTTTTAGTGAGTCAAATAATAACTACACTAAACATCAGTAAGAAATGTACCGTAACCTATGTTCAAGCGGGTGGTAGGCTTGAGTGAAGAGCAACTTAGTTTTCCGTCAAAACCCCGACTAAGTTTAATAACGAGGAAAATCGCACCATTATGCTTGCAACTTGTAGCCAGGGTTCATACGCCCTATAGAAATGTATTCATGTAGTAGAGCGTTGTTTCATACGTGCTCGCCACACGACCAATGCATCCCGAGTAGAAGCAATTGCGAAAGATAACAGATCAGGTAAGATTCCATCTGGCTGCAACCTGTGCTCAGGATGCATAGCAAATGTTCTGTGGAGATGTGCTAATATCAAGATTAGTAGAGCGTTGTCTCGCACCTCATCTCCACACGCGCTAGGGTGGTCCAAAAAAAACTTTTTTTGTAAATGTTAATGTCTCACCCTAAAATATTGTTACCATTGATGAGAAAATGATATATGTGAATTTTCATAAAGATTGGTTGATATTTAGGGGTTGCTACCGGGGTTCAAAGTTTTGTCGTTTGCCCCCATTTTAACGTTTCGAGAGGATATGATATGATACGGTACAGTAAAAAATACGGTACAGTGCCATTGTATATTGCAATAAAAATACAGTTTAATAATTACTCTATGGTCTGTTTATAAACTCATGTGTCTGTATTACGAATTATACTAACTGGTGTACATGTACGAAATGTGCGACTTTGTATAAGGTAAAGGTGAGTCCCATACTTGAATACAAGCATCGAGGAATGAGGTTCTCATTATACTAAGCCTTCGGCACTAACGAGAGTAGGGTGGCCAGTTCCTTTCTCTCGGCCGCCTTTACTTCAGCAACTACGCCCACCCAATATATTATACCCTGGGTAGAGGTGGGCGGTGTTTGTCAACAACCAGTATAAGCCAGGAGTCAAACCAGGATTGCATAATTGGAAAGCGAGCGCGTCACCGCTGCGACTTTGTATACTTGTGTTTAAAATTCAGAGACTAAATTGGACATTCATTAACAGCTTTAGAATACAACAAATAAACTACATACAGGAATTATTGCGCAAGGGTCTTTCTACTGCAGTCTGGATATCGCTGACGGTGATCGGCGACGACACGCAAAAGATACTGTTTTTGTTCTTCGTCACATGTGTGTAATGTGTTGTATTCCGTGATCAACGCCACTCCACGCTCGGCAATGTCCCAACCGGGGTGCCAATTGCAATGCTCAAGGGTGCCGTGAGATATTTTAACTTTAACCCGTTAAGTGTGGAATTTATTTATTTATTTTAACTCTAATCCACAATAAGCCTTTGTTTTCTCGCCCAGGAATAACAGCGTGAAAGAGATTTTGAATCGTTGCTGTTTTTTCCATAAAAACGTTTGAAACGCATCATTATTGCCAGGTTTCATGATTTTATTTTGCGTTTCACGGCGCACAAAGTCAAATTGCAGTGATGGATTATCGGATTGTGTGACCCAGCACGATTATAAAATTGCACGATTGTTTGCGAACCACTATAAAATAGAAACTTTTGCATGGGGGATACCATACCTGCGCATACAAACACGATAGCCTACATAGCTAATCGAGAAAAGGCTAAGTTATAATTGATTTATTCTTTATACCAGTGCTCCGCAACCTTTATTTACTCACGGCACACTTAAAAACTCTTTAAAATTTTGCGGCACAATTCGGCCGACACATTTTCAAAATGTAAAAAATAACTATCATCTTTTTAATGAGATATTTGCGCTTGTTTCTTGCTTTAATACAGTTAACAATTTGGATACAGTCATTCATTGTTTCTGTCAGCTCCCTTGTAAAATGTTTGATCATCAAGGCTTCCCTGTGTAAGCAGCAATACATAAGTTGAATGGCTGGATTTTGACGTTTTACCCATGCAGCTAAACTTCTTCCTTCGCCCACCATTGCTGAAGCACCATCTGTGCAAACGTTGATGCAGTTATTCCAATGGATACCATGGGTTATGAAAAACTCGTTGGTCACTCTAAAAATTTCCTGGCCAGTCGTTCGTTCCTGGCTGGAAGTTCTTTGCAAAATAATTAGGCTACTCGTTTGTTATGGACTCGCCATTGACAAAACGTTGGCTACTACACTTAATAGCTGTGCTTTCAATATTACGAAATTTTTCATTAAACACTGCTAACTGACAATTCAAAATGACCTAGCCTGACTTCTAAAAACGCACTACCACGTTAACCAGCCTTTTTTAAAACTAGGGCAGCCTTCCCATTGCGAAAACTTCAATGTGAGGCAAAAAAATTATAAATGCACTGTGGGAAGTCTAGCTAGAGTTTGAGTTGTCTTGCAGTGGTAAAGCGAGAATTTTTAAAACATAAAAACTCCTTTCTTTTTAAAAAGTATGTTCTGATGATAGTTATCCCACGGCACACCGGTTGCGGAGCACTGCTTTATACTTATATGAATATATTTTGTGAATTGCTTTGCGATTACAATTGGGTCTCCAAATTAGTGGATTTTCCGTACAAACGAACATTAAAACTAAAAAAACGAGAACGACTGCTTATAGTCGAGGAAGAAATGTGGGTGGCTTTGTCGAATGTGCCTCGAGATATTAAGGGACTTGTGCAAGAAGTCAAGCCCAAATTTCACACTAAATTTTGAATAAATACATTTATTTATGCGCGCTATACTGTACAACTCATTCTGTGCTATTTCATACAGTTACTTGAAATACAGAAATCTCATAAAATTGACCCAGTTTTGCCAGGATGCCGCAAACTATTTATCTCTTCGATAGGGTGCCGCAAGGTCAAAAAGGTTGGGAACCACTGCTCTAAACCCTTGACAGCCTGTTTTAACCTAAAAGGAGGACTTTCTGATGATTACCCTTTTAGGGTGAAACAGGCTGTCAAGGGTTTAGACAGTGGTTCTCAACCTTTTCTGAGTCATGGCCCCCCAGACTGTGGCTCTAAAAGACCATGGCCCCCTTGAGCAAAATAAAAATGTATTTGTTTAAAGAACAATGAAACGAAATCAATAAAAACAGTTAACGAATGATTAAATGATTTAATGCTTTCTTTTTCGTAATAGACTACGCTAGTAAATCAAGCGTATCCTTAATTGTTACGTTACAATCACAAAAGATGATGCAACATGCAGTGAGATAGAACATATGATGAAAAAACATGCTTTTGGCTAGCTTTACGATACTAACACCTACATGAGTGTTTTTTGTGTCACAATTCTGTTATAATTCATCAATACATGTTATAATTTATTAATGAAGCTTTTTATCGTGGCTCCCCTGAGAACGCTCTGTGGTCCCCTTGGGGGGCCGAAGGCCACGGTTGAGAACCCCTGGTTTAGAGGGTAATAACTATGTATGTACTATGTATATTAGTTTACATCATGTACATTTGTACATGTAGTTTATTTACTGTCTTCTAAAGCTGTTATTGATTGTCAAATTTAGTCTCTGAACTTTAAACACAAGTATACAAAGTCGCACATTTTGTATATATATGTAGACCAGTTAGTATAATTCGTAATACAGACGTAGATGAGTTTATAAACAGACTATATAGAGTAATTATTAAACTGTATTTTTCTTGCAATATGCCATGGCACTGTACCATATCTTTTACTGTACCGTATCATATCATATCTGTATCACATCCTCTTAAAACGTTAAAATGGGGGCAAACGACAAAACTTTGAACCCCGGTAGCAACCCCTAAATATCAACCAATCTTTATGAAAATTCACATATATCATTTTCTCATCAATGGTAACAATATTTTAGGGTGAGACATTAACATTTACAAAAAAAGTTTTTTTTGGACCACCCTAACACGCGCATTAACAGAACAACATATTTTCTGTCCAATATAACATTTTGTGTGAAAAGCATTGCCCTACCTACAAAGCAGATACAATCTGCAGACTTTACTAAGAATAGCACCTAAATGAACGGGCGCCACAGTGCTCCGCACCTAAATATCCAGACGCCACAGTGTGCGCGCCTATTTGACCGGCGCCTAACTGTCTGCGCCTAAAAGACGTGGACCCGGGATTACAGACCAGTCCAGTTCAAGATAGGAAATAACAATGAAGCTTTTTAAAAACAATACAGATTAGAGTACTCGTGGCATACAAGAATATTAACATTGTGTTTGAGTAGGCTATGGAGCACTATAGCCTACAATGATTTTAAGGAAAAAAAAAAAAAAAAAACGAACTAAACTATGCTTTTTGATTTGTGACTCAACAAATATATATTTAATATTAAAAGAACATGCATTTCTCACTAATACAGATGAAATCGGTTAATTGCATACCATTACTTAAATGTATTAATTGTCATTAGGGATGGGCAAAATAGAATAATTAGCTATTCTAGAATTATTCTAGAATAATTTTTCTAATTTAGAATTTCGAATACCTATTCTAGAATAGTTTTGTTTAATTTCAGAAAATGTCAAAAAGCTTTGTTTTTATTCTGGTTTTATTGAAGACATATAATGGAAAAGCGGCAACGAAACAAAAAACAACAATAACTGCCCAGGAGAGCAAGTCTTTGTTATTGTTACAATGAAGAATGTTTAAAGCTTCTAAACGCTTTAAACTGAGCTAGCTATCTGAGCCGCAATCGCAGTTTTGATGCTGTTAATCCCGCACTCGCGAAGGGTCTTTCTGAGGATGCAGAAATGGCAGGAGTGGCTAAATACTTCCTCTCAACTTTCTCAAGATCAAACAACAGCGGGAACTTTTCTTAATTTTTGTTCCACCATTCAATTGCATCTCTGTTTTTCACTTTTGCCTAAAGGTACGATCGGATTTCTTCGGCAGCTGAAAGCTGTTCGTTGTCGTCATTACTTGATGCTGAAGTATTTGTCACTTCAACACCAGAGCTCCATAGATCAATCTATATTGGATTGCTGCATTGTTGTGAAACTTCCGACGCTAGGTGTAGCGGTAGCCTCACCCAGAGTTGAATTGCGTTTCATGTTTAGTATGATGAAAATAGATGCAAATCCACAGCACAATGGTCTTCCGACGTCCACAAACTGCACTGGTAATGGGAGCTGGCTAGCCGTTTTCGCTAGAGCGAATAGCTATCGCTGAGCCGAATGTAATTGATTGGCGAAAAATCGATAAAAAATTTTGGTAGTCGGAAAAGGGGATAGTTTCATTTCGGTTTGAAAAATTCGATTCGAAATGTGATTTCAATTCGAATAATTAGATATTCGGATTGCAACTATTCGAAATTCTATATTGCCCATCCCTAATTGTCATACAGACAAAATCAGTTAAGCGCATACCGCATACCATAGCCTAGTGCAATGGTTCTCAACCTTTTTTCTTTCGTGGCCTATTTTCGTTGCACAAAAAATTCTTATGGCCCAATGATTGTTTATGCAAGAAAAAAACTGCAAAATAGATTTAAAAACCAAAAAACAGCAGAAAATGTTTCAAAACAGATTATACCGTGCATCAATGAGATGCGTGCTCCTGAACGTTATTGACCAACTTGTAGTTACAGTGGTTCTCAACATTAATTCCGTATTCCTTCTTTTAAAGACACAACTATTGTCAATTTCTTCCCACAATAATTCACAAAAAAAAATACTAAAAACAGATCTGCACAAATTTTAGTAGGCTACCGCTTACAGTTAGGCTATGACTTGATGGCAATTACAAAGTGGTCTATTTCATCATAAAGTGTTGTAAAAACTCAACGTTGATCTAAAACTATGTGCTCACTGCTCAGTCATAAATAAATTATATATACCCATTTTAATAGATTAGCCTATTTAGATAAATTTACATTTGATTTACATTTCTTCCCAATTCAATTTCTCCTAACGGAGCCAAGTGGCCCCCTATAAGAACTACACTGTTGTAATTGCTTAAAATCAACGTTCGTATATTATTGCGCAACGGACGGCATTGATTACATCCCGCCACCAAGATTATTATTTCATTAATTAGAATGCAAAGTACTATTTTGAAGCAAATTACAGTAACACTACTCATTGTAGCTAATGCTACAATCAAAACAACTACGGTAAACAAAACACACAAGTGTAAAATTAACTATAGTAACACAAATGAAACTAAATTTTTTACTAACTCTGGCAGATTTTTAAAAAGGTCTGTGGCCCATCTCAAAATCTTTCCATGGCCCACTAGTGAGCCATGGCCCACCGGTTGAGAACCGCTAGCTTAGTGTATCAATCGTTTATTTGGATCAAAATCTGAAATCCCAAACCAAATCCTATCTAATGCTGAGTAAATCCACCGATTAAGCATATCTCAATTAAAAGAATAAGATGGATAATCAGGGTTCAACCTTAACTTTTTTTGGGTCTGCTACTATTCGGTGAGTCCGATTCGGTGAGTTCCTAACCTCTAACCCTAAAACAGCAATGATTAGGCTACGGTACCCAATAATTAAAAAAAAAATGAAAAAATCCCCCCTTAAGGGATCGGACTCATCGAATCAGACTCATCGAAACGAGCCATTCCAACTTTTTTTTGCACTGGCCAATCGGACCAGTGGCTCACCATTTGCACTGGTCTGCACGAGATCGCACTGGTCCGTCCCGTTTACTGATAAAAACAAGATTGGCGTGGGGAGCACGAGGCCAACCCAGGGAAAAACCACCTTAAAACGACAATAATGAATGGTGGCAATAACATGGAAATATGCAATGGTATTAACAGTAACAACAGTTTATCTAGGCAAGACATTCAATCTACGTTGAGTTTTTATGCATCAAATCTCTTGAGTGTTTTACTAGCGGAATGGCCCGTTTTGGCTAGTCCGATTCAGCTAGTCCGATTTGGCTAGTTCGATACGGCTAGTTCCTTATATTCGGGTACAGCCTTTCTCGGCTAGTTCCCTATTCGGCAAATTTTTGAAAATCCACCCATAATCCTTCTGTAATCCAACAAAATCCTTTAATTAAATCCAACAAACCAGCCGAAAAAGACTGCAGCCAAATCGGACTATCCGAATCGGACCAGTCGAATCGGACTAGCCAAATAGTAGCAGACCCCTGTACTAGACTATCAGAGCTCACGTGTTGTTGCGATTACCCTTTTTCTTACGTTTTAACGAGATACTAAAGGAAAAACCTGACTTGGCGATTTTCCACGTTCTTTCTGTAACATGCTACCATAAAACGATTTTCAATAAAATTTTGCCCCATTGCGGTCGGACCACCATTGCGCGCGTGATTTTGTCAGAGCTTTCAATACAAGATTGGGCTTGAGCAGTGAAGCGTGCGACTGTACAGTCTGCGTCACTAGAGACTAGCAATCAGCTGATCTCGCAATAATTGTTACTGCAGGCGATTTGACTGTAGGCTATGTATGTATGTACATCAAAACATCAGATTGCAACATCAAAACATCAGACAGTTTGCTCAAAACATCAGATGTGGTAACGTGGCTTTTGTTATTGCTGTCTTTTGTGACGTATTCTCGAGCAGTGTTTGCACTTTTGGTTATTTTGAAAAAAATAAAAATAAATGAAACATTGGACTTTGGGCCTTGCCAGCGCCATTGAAAACATTTTTTTTTCGGTAATTTTTCTTGAAATGTATTCTTGACTGTTCAGTTTACGCATTTTAATGCTTAATTCCCGTTTGAAATTTTTATTTCGTAGGCCTTTAACACCGACACGTGATGTTGCAATTGCTTTTTTCTTACGAGTTAACACGCACGAATCACATGTTTTGTTGTTTGAAGAGAAGCGCAAACGAGAACCACGCACTCTAAACGATATAATAGAATGATATTTTCACACTGGACAGTCGGACCAGTGCGAAACAATTCGTACTGGTCTGCGGGGAACTCGCACTAGACATTGGCCAGTGGACCAGTGCTAAGATCGAACCCTAGTATCAGGTTTTGCTTCTCATTTGCATACTTCATTCATTTAATTATATAATTCCACCGAAAAGTGAATGCCTCATTTTTATTTTGCATAATTGTCTGCAACGTTCAAAGAGGAAATGAAGCAAAGGTGAGACAGACGTGAGTGATCAAAACAAAAATAAGTACGTCTGTTATCTCATATACCATAATCTTATTCTTAAATCAAATATAGTTATTACTATCTAAACCCTTGACAGCCTGTTTCACCTAAATGGATCATCAGAAGCATAGGCGCCGACTTTTATTTTTGCACGGGGTGGCGGATAGCACAATATGGCAACCTAAAAATTTCCAAACTGCATGTTTTTGTTTGCTTTTTACTAAGCGTGTTTCGTAGATGCAATTGTCTTTTCACACCTGATTTGTAGCTCGATAATTTACAAAGCAACTTTAAAACAAAGCACAGGAAGTATGTCGTGAATTTTATTGTTACGTTGCTGCTCTGACACTTAACATTTGGCAAAAGTATTTTTGCGAACAGCAGCTCTGTCAATCCAACTGTTAATCAACTGGTCAAGTTGTAACCGTGAAGTTTCAGCTTGATAAACATTTAAAATTAAGACGTGGTTCAATCGCTGTTGCGTCATGGTAGATCGCAAGTAGGTTTTTATGCGCCTGAGTGCACTAAACGATCGCTCCGCCTCGCAGGTGGTGGAAGGCAACGATAAGTATATTTTCACAATGCAGACCACGTTTGGAAGCATTAATGAAATTGTTTCATTGCTTGCAAACAGATCAAGCAGTTGCGACATAATTGAAACAAAAATCTGTTTTTGCTGTTGAAAACTTTCCAGCTGTTGCAATTCCAGACGCAGAAGTGTTGGGTTTATGTCATCTTTATATGTGGCAGCGACATTTTCAAAAGCAGCTCTGTTCTCTTCCGATGCTTGATCCTTGGAAAGCAGAACTGTTTCCATGTCATTATCGTTATCATGTCCTGCTGTGAATAATGTGACAAAAGTGAAGAAGAACACTGTTTAAATACGTCTAAATAAATGCTTCGGGAGTAAGCATTTACGGTAAAAAAAAAAAAACGGTTGCTGGTCATCGAAAGATCTTGCAGTACGTCCACCACGGCCACGCGGCAAAGATGACAACTGCAAACCCATATCAACAGCTGATTTTTTACATGCTTTGAACAACGCAGATGCCTCACTTTATGTTGCTGCATTCCAAAAAACCGTTGATGATACGGCTTCCAGTAATTCACGTACCTTTCCGACATTGATCCCACGTTTCTGAACAGCGATATGTACAGGGCTTAAAAAAAGCAAAAGCTTTTGCAGGACACGCAAGGAAAAGTAAACGTCGAAACTCTCCATGGATAAAACATGGCTAGTGGCATTGTTTCGAGTGACAGCATTCATGCCATCTTCTTTCGATGCCGTGTCAAGCCAATCTAGTATGACCTCATACTGGTAAAGAAAAGCATTTACGCTGGGAGCTGCATTTCGAAAATTGCATTTTTTTAATGAAATTTGAAAATGGATAATTGGATATTCATTTAGGGGGTGGAGTTATCAATCATCGAGATAATTTTATTTCCAAGTATTTTATAGCTGGCATAATTTATAGCGATATTATGAGCAGTTTAAAAATTTTCAAAAAAGATTTTTGAGGGAGGCAATGGAAAGATCGTATTTTATTGATTAATAAATCCCATTGTAAACCTAACAAATGTAACAATGACTTATGACAAATAACAAATAAAACGATCGCAACAACAACAAGGAAAAAACTCGTAGCCACGTGTTGCGTAATCTTCACGTAGCTTGCTTGATGTTACGCGAGTATCATGCTTGCGACAAAACAATCATTTTCTTCGCAATACTGTATTGGTTCACCTCTTGCTTTACGTTGACTTGAAGCGAAAACCAATGACCAAAAAAAGATTTAAACGTCCGTTCAAATTACATTTATTTGCAGTAAGTAATGTAGCCTAAACGGGGTGGCTGCCACCCCGCCACAGCGGTTACGGGGTGGCGTGGCCACCCCGTAAGTTGGCGCCAGTGATCAGAAGGTCCTTATTCAAATAGAATCTATCATAGGGTTGCCATACTGTCCGGAAAATTCCGGACATGTCCGGAATTTAGGGTTAAATTTTGCGTCCGGGAGGAATTTTAAAAAATGCCCAAATGTTCGGAATTTTATGATGGGCGTTGTGGGGGAATTAAAATTGCGGGAACAATCCTGTAAATTAGGGGTGTCCTAGAAAATTCGCTCAGCCAGCTCATTTTACTGCATCTGCAGTCGTACTGTGCACACTGCCAATCCAGAACATTGCTATTTCGTACCGTGTGCATTTTTTGTACTACGAGGTTGTATGAAATTATGATGTAACAGAGAGTTTTCCTTATCAATGATGTTTACCACTTAGAAGTCAGTGTTACCATTTGTCTTTTTAAAACCAAATCTGGTTTTTTTTGCAACCATTTGGTTTATTTTTTTTCGATTTGGTTTATTATTATTCTTTTTTTTTTTTTGGTTTATAATTAATGTTTTTCTATCAAGCTTAGCTAGATAATAGGAGAAAAAATAATGAGAACAATCTACGTTTTCGCACTTTCACCGGTTGAATTTATTGCAATCTTTAATGGATTTATTTATATCAATTTCAGTGAGATGGTTGGTGCTGCATATTTTTAACTATTAAGTTTGTCAAAGCGTGCACCTGTTGCTGAAAGAACTTTTAAACAAAATAGCCTACACTAATTTTTTAGGAGAAATCTATATTTTGCATAAGATTTTACATATTTTTGCTTTTTTACAATAGCGTTGTTACTGGTTAACTTTAGTCTGCACAAAACAACGTACAAGAACTTGGTGAAAAATATCGAATGCTTTCCTATAGTTAAAGTCTTTGCAACGTCTGAAAGTTTAAACGATATATATAACACCTCAAGAAGAGGAATGGGACAATGGGTGATGGCAAAAAAAAACAGTTTTTAAGCTTTTCTAGCAAAAACGAATTGAAAACAATACATTGGAATTTCAAGCGCCTTGCAAACCTCCGAAAAACGACTCGCGACCCCAGGTTGAAAAGCCCTGCTGTAAACTCAATTTCGGTAAAAGTGGCGCCTACGTGGTTTTGGAAATGGGCTCTTCATATCTATTGACTCAACTCAGTCATTAAGCAAAAACTGTGCTGTACTGGTACTGGATCTGTATCACTATCAGCCTTACAAAAATTGAAGGCCGAATTTTTCCAGGGCCTAAGGCTATAGCCTTATTAACCTAATGGTTAATCCGGCCCTGGGCATATGCACTCATTAATGTCCGTGTTTCATGGACGTATTCAAGTAGTTGAGAGAGAAAACAATTCCGTTGCAGAAGTGCTAGAAAATTTGGAGCTGGTTCATAAAGTGCTTGTGGAAAGGAAGAATGAAAACTTTATGTCCTTGAAAGTTAAAAGGCTTTTAGTTGAAAAAAGAGAAGAGGGATATGAAGATGAATGTTACAATTTTCTTTTCGAAGTTGCAAACCTCTATGAGAGATGCTTGGAGTACCTGTGCAAATAGATGAAACCAATGGAAGAGTTTGCTTGTTTCAAATGGATGACCTTGAACGAGATACCAAATTGGAAGGATGTAGAGCCTTGCCTGGAATATCTGATTAGTAAAGGGGTTGATGTGGACGATGCAAAGTGCTTTGACCAAATCTGTAACTTGAAGCAGTTTGTGGAAAGTTACCTACAGGACAAAGAATTTATTAAATTGCCAACGCATAAGAAATTGTGCAAATATTTCGACCAATCTACAAACATCACATGCCACTCAGAAATTTTAAGGATTGTACAGTTTTTCTTTGCTGTTACATCCCACAATGCCAATGTAAAGAGACTCTTTTCACTGATGCAAAGTTAGTGGACTAAAGAAAGAAACAAGTTGAGCGTTGCGACTATGAAAAGCATATTGACTCTTCAATATAATTTCAAAGATATGTGTTGTAGTGAATTTTTCTCATTTTTGAAATCACACAAGGCCCTATTGAAGAGAATTAGATCTTCAGAAAACTATGCATGGTCAGAAGAGTAAATTTGTAGTGACTTGACTTACAAGCGTGTCTTTAATTTGTTTTAAGCATGTAATTGCTGTTTTTCCTTTTTCGGCACAACCTAATTCTCATTATTATTTTTCACTCTGAAGTTGAGATTTTTTTTCAGTGACGGTCCGTAGCTATATTTAGAGAGTGCTTACCCTACCTGGTGTGAGATTCTGCTAGTGACAGAAGACAATACTTTTCATTTCGGTAGCTAGCGCTTTAGCATGAGTATCGTACAACGTTTGCAGCTTTAGCATTTCGGTAGCGCATATTATATATATGGTCTCATGAAATAGTCATGCACTGTCCGGAATTTTGCTTTTTCAAATATGGTAACCCTAATCTATCATTAATCTATTATAGAATCTATCAATAAGATTCTATTTGAATAAGAACCTTCTGATGATCCATTTAGGTGAAACAGGCTGTCAAGGATTTAGATAGTAATAACTATATTTGATTTGATTCGCTCTGCTTTGCTTTTTTGCTTAGGATTAAGCACTTTTTGTAGTACCGGTATTAATAGTTTTCATGGATTTAATCTTATTCTTATGTGCAAGACATGGCACTGCAAACATACAATTTTGGCAGTGGCTATTTGACCGGCGCCGGTCTTTGAATCTGAAACACTATTTGACCGTCATTACGTCATTATACCATCACTTTTTTTCTTTTTCTCTTTCGAAGCAAAAGACGAGAAGCGCGCTGTATATAACTTCTAAATCCGACCATTTAATTTAACTCATCACGTGGCGAGTGCGATACGTCGCTGCCTCCTGTTCTAGAGGGACTGAGTTCGATACCACGCGCAAGCATTTTTTTTTTTTAACTAAATTTTCACCCGGAGTGCATTTTTGTAGTCAATTTTTAATTTGAGTTGCATTACATTTACATACCATTAATCATTTTATTTTTCGTCATTAACGCGTCAGGGACGAAAAAGATACTAACTACAAAAATCGATATGGACCTCCCAGCACGTTAATGAACGGGAAAAAGTGGCAAAACCTTGAAGGTTTAAAACGTGCCTAAATGAAAAATTATGTAGTAGGCTATAGTTAGCACGGCCACAAACGGAAAATTACCCAGAGAAATTCTCAAGTTCCAGCAAATTAAAAAAACTCTAACTTTATTACTCACATTTGAAAAGACATAAAAAATTGGGCTGTAGACAACTCAAATTAAAAATTGACTACAAAAATGCACTTCGTGTCAAAATTTAGTTAAAAAAAAAATAAATAAAAAAGAAGAATGCTTCCGGGTAGTATCGAACTCAGTCCCTCTCGAATAGGAGGCGGCGACGTATCGCACTCGCCACGTAACGAGTTGAATATACCGGTCGGACTTAGAGTTTATATACGTGCTCTCGTCTTTTGCTTTGAAAGAGAAAAAGAAAAAAAGTGACTTGTATAGTGACGTCATGACCGGTCAAATAGTGTTTCAGATTCAAAGACCGGCGCCGGTCAAATAGCCACTGCCTACAATTTTCACACAGCTGGGCTTCAATGAAACAATGGAGCAGACAAAAGTTATAATCACACTTATAACCCTGGGCCAAAAATACAATATAGTGTGAAAGAAATCGATAATAAAGAAGAAGCTTTAAATGCTTTTGATGTCATCCGTCTGTAACTGAGCTTCCAAAAAATGGATATTGGACATATTATTTTGGCTTAAGAAAGTGTGGGAAAGCATATTTAAAAGTTTAAACCAGAACTTTGGAAATTATTTTTTAAAATTACTGATTGTGAAATATAGTAGCCTACATTATTTGATTAGTGCAGTTTCGTTCAGTTGAAGAACATTGCAAATCAATTATTATTTTATGAAACAGCTCAAAAGACTTAAGAAAACCTTTGCGATACAAAAAAAACACGTGAGGGACCTTTTCTCCATACCTGTATTTTTGTAGGCCACGTTCTATATGCAGCAGCTGTGGAGCTCAAAATAGCATATGCTTGAAACAAAAACGCAGTGGTCAAAGTTTGCAATGTGACATCAAGGAGATAAAATAAAATAAGTCCGATTGCTGCCTTTTGCAAAAAAATGCTTTGATTGCATATACTCTGGGACGATCACTGACAATATTGTATTGTGTAACACAGAACTAATAAACTCTTTTAAGTTTAACCAGAATTGTAAACAGTTGGTACAATTGGATCAGCTGGAATGTACAGTATATTGCAGCCTGTAGTCAGCACATGCACATTCCTATCAATGCCGCTCATTTACACTAAACCTTTATTTAGCAAACTGGGTAAGCGTACCAAGACGTCTGACAAATAGGTGATATGACTAACCGATTTGGTCTATATTGCATCAAAAACCAAATCTTATCTGTCATCATAAAGAAACAAACTTGATAATTGCAACATGATTTGAAACACTACGTGACAAGCGTTAGCAGAAAGTAAAAGGAGAATGTTCATTTTTATTTTGCATAATTACAAAATACTAAGGATTTGCCGCCCGTTAGCTCAGTGGTTATGCGTCGGGCTCAAGATCATGCGGCGCTGGTTCGACTCTCGGGGTATGCGCTTGAGCAACGCATTTCAGGACTGCTCTCCATTTAGCGGCACCTAGTGAATGGAATAATTACCTGGCAACAACACTTCAACAATCGGAAAACTTCACTCTGTCAATCTCGGTAACCGGCCCTGCGTCAAGAGCCTCTACAAGTATGCGAACAAGTACCAGGAATAACCTATCAAGGCTTTGTCAGTCCGAGGATAAAGATTCCAAACCAAACCATTTTGGAGATTGACTCCAAGTAATAATATTTAAAAGTATTAAAACATTTGGTAAATGGGGTTATGTACAACTAACAAATTTCATTTGTACTGTAAACTATTAAAACACTGAAGTGAAGCAGTCAATGACTATGTATGACAATGACATCCTATGCAAACTTGATAACTTATACAAACCTTAGAAGGCTTAGATGGTAAGGTACCGTACTGGTAGGATACTTTGTAACCAAAAACCATAACTTGTTTTTTAAATAGTGTTAAATAGTGGGAGAACTTTAGGACTTCCACAACTTTATTTTCTATCTTCCCATCATCAACTAATTAATTCCTCTCATTTATTCATTTTGAAAACTATTTTCCTCTCATACAACAGGCCTCTGAGCTGGTCATGGCCGCCGAGAAGTCAATGGCAGTAATAATGTATAATATACCGTATTCCACTCTTCGAAAACAATAACGCAATCATGCGTAACGTATATGTAAATCAGTTGAGGTCAGTCATGCGACTCAGCACCGGCCACATTGGAAAGTTTGGCCTGCGCGGGGGATAAATCCCCCGCGCACTTCAATTTCCAGCCGCGGTGTCAGCCGCGCAATTCACGAAAAATCACAAGCGCAGCCGCGCAATTCACTAAAAATCACAACCTCAGCCGCGCAAAATCGCTCCGGCCAGCCGCGAGAATGCAACTAAATAATCGCAACAATTCTATCGTTTTATGTAAAAACCACACATGAATTTTTGTTGAATCGAGAAAATCAACAATTTATGTTCCATTGTTTCACCTTATGTGACGTAACAACAAAAATTGCTCACCCCTGCAGTGCTGCCACTTTGAAGGATTTTATCCCGAAATCGGGATTTTTCAACGCTTCGAATGATAAAAAAAAGAAATGAAGATAGGAAGGATTTTTAACAATTTTACAAGGAAATTTTGTCTTAAAAAGGGAATTGTTGTTTTTAGCAATTTTAAAGAAAATATTATTAACATTTCCTTTCAAAAGTTCTAAAAACGACTGGAATAACGATGATCTTCAATCAGCTGGTTTCCGTCGTCACTCGCCATCCGGAACCCCCTCTCACTCTCTTTCCTATTCTCGCCTTTCTGTCGCTTGATTTATATTTTCTGAGTTAGTTCTCAATTCTTTTAGTTAAAATTAGGTAATCCATTGATTTACAGTTGAACTTGAGTAGCAATGACACAATGACAAAGTTCACTGAGCTTCGACGTACGGTAGTCTACAGTTAGGCATGATAAGCTTAGGCTAGTGGTATCCATTCGGTTTAGAAAAGTTAGTTATAGCCTAGGCTATGCTAACCTATTATGCTGTCATAATAATAGAGCTAGCTATATAGGCTGTGTATGTGTATACAGCATAGTTACTGTAGGCTACACAGACTGAGTCAGTATCATGAATAGGCCTAGTGTCTTGAAGTTTTTCACCAGTCTCAGATCATTGTGAAGACGTTACTGACAAAAAGAAAATTTTGGGAAATATTTGCATCTCCCCCCCCCCCCCCGCCAAACTTTTAGGGAGAATAATTCTCCTCTCCCCTTTCTCCAAGATTTACGCCTATGATGGCTACCCATTGACAAACTGGTGTCGTTATTTAATGATTTTCATATTTTTCAGGCGTGCTTAAACGGCCATCAAAACAGGATATTTGTGGAGGAGTAAGTAAAAAAAGATCGAAAAGCGGACATGAAAAAACGTCGATGTCTTTTTGCTTAGTTTTCTTTGAACAAAACAAAAGTAAATTTCGGTTGGGAAGATTCAATACTTCAACATCAAAAGCACACATTGGTTCTGTTCACAAGAATTGCAATGTCTCAACTTTCAACGGACAAAATTGTCTCAGAACACAGCCCGCTAGCAAAAGAGGCGTTGAAGGCTTATCAACGTAGCTCACTTCCAAGTAAGTCTGGTAAAATGCCGCACGTTTTTCTGCTGAAGTGTGGTCAAACTATGTTTCTGATTTCAACTTTGTTTTAGCTTAGCCTTGTTTCTAACAAATATTTTTTAGTCTGTGCCGAACCATCATTTTCTGCCCCGCAGCGCAAACTGTTTTTTGAACAGGACAAACTCAGAGAAACAAGACAATTTATGTAACATGCACGAATTTTACAGTAATATAATAAATCGACGACCAACGTATAGCCTAACTGTAACTTATAGATTTATAGAATGTATCTTGTATAATAGTAGGCTATAATGATAACAACTTTTTAGAAAATTGATTAGGCGACATGTCGCGGCTGATTCGGTGATGTCGTGTCTACTTCCACTTTTTAGGAAAGTAACAAACTCGAAAACAGCAACATCCAGATCCAATCCGGCATTCATTGATTTATCGAAATCACCAACGAAACCATTAAAGAAGTTACCACCGCCTGATTCAAACAACGTGGATGATGCCTACCAGGATTTATCGATGCAAAACATGAATACCCTGCCGCCTTCACATCTGGTCTTGAGTGTTTAAATAACATTTAGACATAACTTTTTTACTATTATTGTGGTCTCCCTGTGTACAGACTGTAGGCTACTAATTTCATTACCGTAGCCTACTATACTCTACCAGTTACAATTACAGTGTAACAGTGACGTTCGGTGGCTTAAACCGTTGGGAAAGCAACTTGGAAATATGCTGCAGCAAGGTAGTAGGCACGAAGGGCGTAACCGTAGGGCGAAGCCCGAAAGCGTGTTGCTGAAGGCAACACTTCCAGCGGGGGGTCTGGGGAATTTTTTAAAAACACTTCCAATTTGGTGCGCTCTGAGAGCATTTCCAAAACAAATCAAATACAAAAATTTGTCAAATTGTGCTTCGCCTATGTCGTGATCATACATCCATTTAATGTTTAGAAGTCATGAACAATCTTAATTTTAACTTTGCAGGAGCAAAATCCTGTGTTAGACATGGAATAATAGTTGTCTAAGTATTTAATTCGTCATGAATGTTCATTCTCAGATATTCAGTTAGGCCTACACTACAAAAACTAACACTTAGGCCTAAACATTACAACCGCAAGCAATTTGTACAAAAAGCTGGATAAGTTTGCCTCCTGCGTATAGAAGCTGAACGAACTAAATATTGCATCCGCACCTGAACGTTCATTGGCGAAGTAACGTTATATCAACACTGTAACATGGGCAAAGGCATGACCATGAAAGCTAGTACCGGTAGGCTAAAGTACATGGCGAGGAGACATCAAAAAACAGCAACAATCTTTTCGCCTTTATGATGCTGTGCTGTGTACCGTGACGAGAGACCATTCTGTGCGTATGACGAGTTAGTCTAGTGAATGTAGGCCTACGCATTGACGTCACTGGGAAAGCAACTCTAACCATAACACATCTGATTGGCTAAGCAGCTGGTGACGTTTTGCAAAACGAGTGAGGATTGGATAAAACGAAGGCGTGATTTGACGTTTTTGAACCTGGGGAAAGCAACTGTGAAAGTTGCTTCCCTGGAGCCTCGATCAGTGGTTGTTTCTGACAGAAGCGTTTGCGTTAATTGGCATTTATAGGCAAGACAATATGCGGTTTGGTGAGGACTTAGACTACTCACAAGCGTTACGAGTAATTCTAGTCACGAATACAGTAATTTTCAAGTTGAAATAGACGTGATAAAAATAATAAGTTAAACCTAAAATTCAGTCATTATATTTTGCATAGTTTCGCTCAGGTAAGCACTGCTTTCCTTGCTTTACCTCACCGATCGTCACTGCAGTGTAACCAGACGCAGTAGGCCTATAATATGATAAAGATGATATTTAACAGTGCATTTATGTAAACGTAAATTTGCAAGTTATAATGCCGGGTCTGGCAATGTAAATAAATTCTTTCCTGTATTATGTCTTGTAATTATGTGATTGAAGAGCACATCATTAAACCTATTATACCTGTTTTATTATAGCAACCCTTTGCTACCACACTGCCATTGGCGTAGCCAGGATTTTCGATTTGGGGGGGGGGCAAAGTTTGAAGTACAGATGCCAAGCAAAATTTGTCTCCCTCAAACATTTTGACTATTTTTGACCAAAAATAGCCCTTTTTGGTAGTCATTTTTGAACCAACAATGTCAAAATTTTTCCTCAAAATTGGCATGATGTTAAAAAATATTGGTTTTACTTCGTAATCAGCTAAATTATTGTTAAAGTAAATTCAATTAGCCGCAATTTGTTGAAAAATTTGTCCAAAATATACAAAAGTTGCAATATATCGCTCATAAAGTTGTTGGATTGGGGGGCTGGCCCCCTAGCTATGCCCTTACACACTGCTCCATATTAAAAAAAAACTGTAAGTTAGCCTACTGTGCACGCCACTCTTAATATTTTTATGTACCCCCATGTCTTGCACATTATGGTCGAATCCAGTAGCGTAGCCAGGAATTTTTGAAAGGGGAGAGTTTTGACGACCCAGCGGCGGGGGGTCTGGGGGGCCTCCCCCAGAAATTTTTGAAAAATTACTTTGAATTTGATGCATTCTGAGAGCATTTTCAACAAAAATGTGGTTATGAATATTCTTGTAAAATAGTGCTGTCCGGTGGCATAGCAAAAGAATAAGATCATGTTTTCTTCGGCATTTTTCGGAAATAAAGCTAAGTTTTTATGTTTTCTTGTTGCTAACTCCTGGCTGAGATGTTTGAATGTTTGGTATTGGCAAAACTCGCTCTTTTAATGCAATTTTGTTTAAAATTAGGCAATTTTTTTTGACTAAAAGCATCATTCTCAATACCGTGACGTCACACGCGTGCCAAAGGGGGGGTTGTAACACCCAAAACCCCCCCCTTGGCTACGCCACTGGTCGAATCCAGTGGCGTAGTCAAAGGGGGGTTTTGGGGGTTACAACCCTCTCCCTTTGGCACGCGTGTGACGTCACGATACTGAGAATGATGCTTTCAATCTAAAAAAAATTGCCTAATTTTAAACAAAATTGCATTAAAAGAGCAAGTTTTGCCAATACTAAACATCTCAGCCAGGAATTAGCTACAAGAAAACATAGAGACTTAGCTTTATATTTCCGAAAAATTCCGAAGAAAACATGATCTTATCCTTTTGCTATGCTACCAGACACCACCATTTTACAGGAATATTTGTAACCACATTTTTGTTGAAAATGCTCTCAGAATGCACCAATTCAAAGTAATTTTTCAAAATTTTCTGGGGGAGGCCCCCCAGACCCCCCGCCGCTGGGTCGTAACCCCCCCCCTTTCAAAATTCCTGGCTACGCTACTGGTCGAATCATGCAAGAGCGCTGCAGCACATTTTAAATTACCAAACCGCAATGAAATTACGTGCGAAATAATGTTTTCTACTGCAACGTCTAATGCAACATATACGTGTTTTCTACTGCAACGTCTAATGGTCGTCGGTCGCGTTGTTAAAAAAAAACAGGAAAAATATCATTGTTTTCAAGAAACAAAATTTAGTTTGGGATAGAAAGTTTTACGCATTTAAGTTAAAATTTGTTTTGTGCCATGATAGGCTACGTAGATTAAAAATAAATGATGGAATGAGGATGAAAGACCTTCTTCCATCCCATCATCCAAATCTTCCATTCCATCCTTGGATCTTCCATCCAAAAATGTGCCTTCCATTCCATCTTCCATTCCATGCCTTGCTCCTATGGCACGTTAAATCAAGTCACAACTTATGTTATACTGTAATGCTGTGGGATCATAGATACTGTGGCAAGCTTAGCGCAGTTATTAAGCTGTTATGCTATTTCCAAAAGAAGCTCAGCGAGGCATGACGGCATTGCAATTGCAAAGTGAAGGTTTCAGTAACCGTTTTTCGGCGTTTTCCTTACGTTTTTCTAAATAATTTTCAAACGCGCCATTTCCAGCATTTGATATTGACAACCGCGCAATTTCCAGCGTTTGATGTTGACAGCCGCGCAAATGCAGCAGCTGAAACTCTTCTCCCCCGCGCAATGTTCAAACTTTCCAATCTGGAGCACCGGTAGGCCATGCTTGATCACCGGCTTTCACCATGCTTTCACAAGCCAACATTTCTCCACTCCGTTGGCATTTGAATTTTTTGTCTACTCACGTTTGTGTTTCAAACTTTGTTAACCTTTTTTCATAAATAAGGCAAAGTCTCTCACACGCCGACGAAAAATATTGATTATAAAAGTTTCGCTAAAAAGCTGAATGTTGACCTATAAAAACTCAAGAACTATAATTCTACCTGGGAAGCAGTAACCTCGCCTACATTTAACCAGTTGCGTGCGGCGTCAATTATCGCAAGCGCATCTCTCAGTGCGGCGTCTTTTTTCGGTATTAAGGGTGATTAATTTCAATCGGCTCCAGCGCTTTACCTGTTAGAGCTGGCGGAGAACAATGCATAGCCAAATTGTTCAGTATTAAACGTAGTTTATGATTTTACACTTTCCAATGATTCTAGATAGACTTATCATGAATAGGACGTTGTCAATGATGTCACAATTCCTATTTCATTGGTATTGCGACTTGATCAACCTAACTTGTTGTTTAAAATGTGTAAAGCATGTCAGGACCTGACATGCTTTACACATTTTAAACAACAATGTACATTGCAGCAGCGAAACCTTGCTGAATGGTTGCTAAGATTTTAGGTTTCTTTTCAGAGTAAATGGAGCATGACTGACAAAACATAGAAATCCTTTCTTAGTTTATTTAGGTTCAGAAAAGGAGTAAACTAAACAAGAAAAATAGAGCAATAAAAATAGAAAAGATTTTAGAAAAAAACTTGTGAGGCATTTGATTACCAATTAATCTAATTTATAAAGCGAATATTGAAATATTTAAAATACAGTAATGTAGACTGAAGCACCAAGTTATAGCTAAAACATTCACATTATGAATTTTAGCAGCGGATAGACTTTTATTTTCCGTTTTGCCGTACGCACTTAACATGGCACATATACGTGTCATTCGCACTATACGAGACATTCGCGCATGACACACGTGTGTCAATCGCAGTTAACGGGTTAAATAGCCTACAACTGCATATTTGTTTCGGAGGCTTGTTTGCGTTGTTTTGAAATCTAATGCCATTGCCATGCAATCATGCATAAGCTATGGCAGTAGTTTTGAAACATTTTTGGATTTGCAATCGTTTCGCAGCACACACTTCACTCAAGCAATGTTTTATTTGTCAGTAACAGGAACATAGGTATCGGCGTGTTACAGCAAAAAAAGGACATTAAAAAAGTATACGTTGACCAGTGACGTTCGGTGGCTTAAACCGTTGGGAAAGCAACTTGGAAATATTCTGCAGCAAGGTAGTCAGCACGAAGGGCGTAACCGTCGGGCGAAACCCGAAGGCGTGTTGCCGAAAGCAACATTTCCAGCGGTGGTCTGGGGGGCCTCCCCAAGAAATTTTTGAAAAACACTTCCAATTTGGTGCGCTCTGAGAGCATTTCCAAAACAAATCAAAAATAAAAATCTGTCAAATTGTGCTTCGCCTATGTCGTGATCATACATCCATTTAATGTTTAGAAGTCATAAACAATCTTAATTTTAACGTCGCAGGTCCAAAATCCAGTCGTCGTCGTTGTCTGAGCTTCTGGAGCCGAGGGTCTATCCTTTTACCACCCCAGATTCACGATGTTCCCGGACTACACTAGAAGGCTGCTAGAGAGCAGCCAGTCTTTTGTTTCATCATCCATGACGAGCAGACCTTTCACTCCGTTAGGTGGCTTGAAGATGGTACAGTCATTGATGATGTGGTCTGTTTCTCGGCACCACATTCACAGAAGGAGGAAGAAGCCATTCCCCATTGGTGTATGGTTGAGCGGAAAAGTTGTGTCGGCGTGTGTGTGTCGGCGTGTGTCGTTGTGTCGGCGTGCGTGTGTCGTCGTCGGAGATGAATGAATGGAGTCTGGTGGTGCTTGACTTCCATTCAGAATTTTATTTATGGTCCGCCCAAGTAGCGGCAGAGATGTCTTTTTCATCAGCTTTGTTGATCAGAAGCCGAGCGGCTGGCACGAATGGGTGTCTTGATTTCAGTCGGCGAGGGTGCTCGTTTGGGAAGGCAGAGATCTTGTGGTGGAGAACATGGTTAGGCTCCAGTGCCCGTCGACCGAGGGACAGAGTGGCTTCTTCGCGACGAAGCTCAGCAGGTTGGATGCCAGCAAGAATGGGGAGATTGTCCAATGGTGTGGGACGCAGGCATCCGGTCACTGTGTGCAGGGCGCTGTTTATGGCAGTGTCGATGTTGTGGCAGTGACATGTTGTGTTGTGGCAGTGAAAATCCAGTGTTAGACATGGAATAATAGTTGTCTAAATATTTAATTGTTTGTTTGTTTGTTTGTTTATCTTTATCCTGCATTGCGGGAAAGCGGACTTGAGCGCTATGCATCGGTGTACGCCTTCCGACGTACACCTGACCCACGCTGCAGCCGACGGCAATGTCTGTTTCCGGTTGTCTACTCTATTTATGACTTAAATTTGGTACTACCCATTACTCGAAATCGATCACTGGGTAGAGGCAATTATCGTAAAGTTTCTTGCCCAGAGAAACAACAGCAAGTGCGGGTGGCTGGAGTCGAACATAAGATGTTTACCTAATTCGTAGTTATTTCATTGAGGAGCAGCGTTTTTGGAGGCCTCGGTAAGGCAGGGTTACCAATTTGGTACGTATAAAGAAGCCAATTTTCAAAAATGTGCATGTTTAGGCTTTAATATCTGGCAATCCTGGCAACTTAAGTGATCCAGGTTTTCATGAAAATGCAGTTGACATCAGTTCAGTTTGTTTTTATTTCTGACGATCACAACGAAAATCAATATATTTCAAACATAGCAAGGTTCTAGAACAGTGGTTCCCAACCTGGGGTTTGCGGACCCCTTGGGGGTCCGTGAGAAAGCATTTGGGGGTCCGTGATTACCTTGATGAATTTTGGAAAAAGAAAGTTTGTTCTATATGTACGGATGAAGCACCAACTATGCTCGGGAACAAATACGGATTTTCTGCTTTAGTAAAAAACGAAGCTCCTCGCGTGGTTGTTACTCGTTGCTTCTTGCACAGGTAGGCTATGCCTTAGCAGCAAAAACTTTACTAGCAAGTCTCAAAAGAAATTTTGACGAATTGAGTGAAAGTCGTTAATTTCATCAAAAGCAGAGCTGTAAACCATCGTACTTTTAAAGCGCTCTGTCAAGCAGTAGGGTCAGATTACGGAGTACTTTTGTATCATTCTGAGGTAGCCTACGTTGGTTGTCTAGAGAAGTTTTAAAACGACTGCAGCAGCTAAAAAATGAGGTATCAACTCTTTTGAAAGCAAAAGGAAGCCTCCTCTCAAAATTGTTTGAGAGTAAAAGTTTTCTATACGGTATGGCCTACTTAGCTGATATTTTCGGCCATATTAACAATGTTAATCGTGGCATTGCAGGACCAGGTGTGACAATAATTGATGCAGCTGAAAAACAGAAAGCGTTTTTAGCCAAGTTGCCGGTTCGGAAACGCAGATTGGAAGCAGGTAACTACGCTAACTTTCCAATGTTAGAAGATCTTATCTTGATGGATGAAACTCAAAGAGAATGTACTCTTTTGATTTCTAGGAGAGAAATATTTTGCCCACACTTGAAACTCTGCAAATCTCATTTCAAAGTTATTTTAATTTAGAACACCTGCCGAACGAAGTTGAAACATGGATTCAAAATCCTTATCTTTTTGACTTGAACAACATTAGCGACGATCTAAGTAAAGATGACCTAATTGATTTGAGATCAAAAGAGTTATTACGCATTGAATTTCATTCAAAAACCGTGGAAGAATTTTGGTGCTCACAACTGCAAACCTACCCATTCTTGGCAAAGCAAGCGATTATTGTTTTGTTACCATTCATAACTAGTTAACCTTTGCGAGGCAGGATTCTCAGCTCTTGTTACAATAAAAACAACATCGAAATCGCCTGGACAGTGGACGTTGAAGATGACATGCGTGTTGCATTGTCAAAAACTCAACCGCAGTTCAGTTGTTTAGTTCAGAAAAGGCAACAACAACCATCTCATTAAATTTGCTTACGTTGAAAAAAATTCGGCATGGCACTTTGGGTCACCTTAATATTCAAATACTGCTGATATTTCTTGAACAATCCATTCATTTTCGTATTTGAGCAACTGTTTAACCTGATATTTGCCACAGGAGTCACAGCGGCAATGCAATATGACAGTACCGTACAGTAGTTGAGTAGCATAATTATTACAATAGTCAATGACAATAGTACTGTGATTGAACTGACTCGTGTGAAACTAAATTTCTTTGCAATGGTCAATAGTACGGTATGTTAATTGAGTTTCAGGCAAAATTTAGGTAGGGGTCCGCAGAATTAATAACTTGTCTAAAGGGGTCAGTGACAACAAAAAGGTTGGGAACCACTGGTCTAGAAAAAGGTAGAAGCAACAAAACACGGACGCTATAACGTGCATGACGCCAAAGCAGGACAATCAGTTATGGCATGGTCGCAACACTATAATAAAGTTTTTACAAATGTAGAAAGATGAGAAAAGAAAGGCTAGTGAATTTTTTTTTAACAATTTATATTAGTAAAAAAAACAAGACAAAAAAATAGTTTCTACGTTGATCGACCTTGGTGGGTTATCGAAACTGTTGATGGTCTTGAGGGGAACACTCTTGGTGCGTTAGCTCATCACGAAAAGCAATTATACCATTTTTTGTGTTGCTTGGTGTGGAACCGGTAGCCTACTTGTTTGTAGTTATTCAAACAGTTGAGTGAATGCATGGTTGCCAATCTGTCTGAAAGATGTGAAGAACTGGAAAAACACTTGGAACTGATGAAACTGATGATCAAACGTTCTTGAAGAATTTCGTATAATAGCCTATCTCTTTGCTTGGGCTCCAATTTGGGCTTCATTTTAGAACCCCAAAGAAAATTGGGCTACTTGTTGAAGAAGCTTGGGCTATTTTTTATATTGACCTCTGGCAACCCTAGCGTATGACCTGTTAGTCTAGCGATTGAACCATAGATATCTTACATATGATTGAACGCATTGACGTCACTGGGAAAGCAACTCTAACCATAACACATCTGATTGGCTAAGCAGCTGGTGACGTTTTGCAAAACGAGTGAGGATTGGATAAAACGAAGGCGTTTTTTGACGTGGGGAAAATAATTTTGCAAGTTGATTTCCCTGAAGACTCAGTGGTTGTTTCTGACAGGAGCTTTTGCGTTAATTGGCATTGATAGGCAAGACATGCGGTTTGGTGACGACTTAGACTACTCACAAGCGTTACGAGTAATTCTAGTCACGAACACAGTACTTTTCAAGTTAAAATAGACGTGATAAAAATAATAAGAATTATATTTTTCATAGTTTTCGCTCAGGTAAGCACTGCTTTCCTTGCTTTCCCTCACCGATCGTCACTGACGTTGACACTATACGCTAAAAAACGTTAAAACTTTACGGCGTAGCCTCAAGCGACAACTATCCAAAAAATGTGGCCGTAAGCGTTAGCGTAGGCCTAAACAAAAAGTCTACGCCGCAAGTCTACGGCGTAGAATTTGCGACGCATACGTACATCTCTGGAAATATGCAAGTAGCCTAATAGGGGAGATAGCCCAACAGTGCCCAGTTTTTCTGAATATTTGAAATTTTTCCTCAAAAGCTTGTCAATAATATTCATTTTTCTACGCTATGTCTTAGTAGGCTACTATTTTTATGCTATTTATTGATAGTTTAGTTTAAATTCTACAATAAGCAGTAGCCTATTTGCATAATGGCAATATAAAAATGCTTAAAAAAGGTGGGCACTGTAGGACACGAATGCCTAACACTGCCCATGTAGGGTTCCCACAGTGCCCACTTTCTGTAACCACATTGAAGAACACATCAATAGCAATTCCAATATTGTCGAAACCGATCTTTCTTTTTGTGAGCAGTCTACTAACTACTAACTAGCATGAAAAACCGGAACCTTTTCTTTCCAAAAGTTTTAGTTTCGTTCCAGCAACATTTCGGCATTTTTTTATTGTATTTTACAGCAAGCTCGAATGCCAGTAGCCTATTCTAGCTGTCTTGATCCTGTAGCCAAAGTGATGCTTTGCGCGTCTTGAAGATATTCACAAAGCTTCCTCTCTTCGTTGGAGAATATTCTGTTAACAGTAGGGGAAGGGAAGGTAATTTGATACACTTTTAACATTTTTGCCTGTTAACTGAAAATTACGTGTCACAAACTATTGATTTTTAGCTGAAATGAAAGTCTGATCCCTTACACACTTTTTAAAAACATTTTCACTTTTCTATTTTTGTTACTTTTTTTTTAATTTAAATTTTAAAAACGTTACTCAAATGTATCAATTTACCTTCCATGGAAGGTAAATTGATACACCCGGAAGGTAATTTGAGACAGTAAAACTAATACAGAAATCCCCTTTGACAGCAAAGCAATAAATGAAAATTTAAAATGTGGTTGGCGTGCTTGGGTGCAAGGACGACTATTGAGGCCTATGTATGCGGCGAAGCTTCTGCAGCGGGATGGACATGGGAAGGATCATTGGCTGGAGTTCTTATTCAAGGGGGGTGCTTTGCACTTTTCTCATTTTTTGAAAGCAGATAGCGTGTAGGCCTACGAAAGCCCATATAATAGTTGTTTCCCAAAGTAGCAGGTCTTGTTAATGAAGAATAACTTATTTAAATCAACTAGATCAATAACAACATTTATTATAGTCACAAAAAGAATTTACTATACTGTATCAATTTACCTTCTCCACATGTATCAATTTACCTTTTTCAAAAAAAGTTATAAAATTCTGATTTTTGTATGCTTGGATGCACATTGCAGAAAAAACGTGACATGCCCTTGAAGCCTTATCAATGAACTGTCAAATGAGTTAGGTTTTATCTTTCAGGAACTTTTCTTTAATTTTCCAGACGAAAATAACCATGAGTTAAAAATTTTACAAAAATACTCAAAAAACACACTTTTACAATTTTATGCCATAAAAGCACGAGTTAGCTGCATGGTGCAATTTTTGTAGGCATTATTTTCACAGATCTTCCACCTAATGACAATATTTTTGACTAATATTTTTTGTACATTTCTGTAGGGGGGGTGTATCAAATTACCTTCCGTATCAAATTACCTTCCCTTCCCCTATAGGCCTAGTTCGGTTGAATGTTTTTCAGTGCTAAAGTTTCTAACTCATTGTTGGTGCACGTTTCTAAATAACGCTTCGGTGTCCTCCTAGGAATGCCAAATTCTTTGGAAACAGAATTGATAGACTTTCTATCGGTACGGACTTCTTTGCAAGCTCTTATCATGATTTCCGGAGAATGTTTGACCACTTTCTTAGCCATTTTTCTAGATCACTCTGCAACAATAGGCAATTAAGTTATACGTAGGCTATATACACATATGTAGTCAAGGGAGAAAACTGAAAATGGAGAACCGTAAAACGTTTGATAATGTAGTTTTGATCAAGCTAATAGCCTACAGAACAGACCATCTATCCTACCGAGTTGTCAGCTGACAATTTTATTCTGCAAGGTTCCAACAGTGCCCACCCTGAGCACTGTTGGAACTATCGTTGGTGGGCACTGTTGGCACCGACACCATTTTGAACAAAACAAGCTGTAACTTCCTAATTGCTGCAGTTATGTCTTGCCAAAACGTAACATATAAGACTATAGGCTACCTATTCACAGTGGCATTGTTAAATATCTGATGTAATTAATGATGATTTGATGAGCACGGTTTTCCTTTTTATGTAAAATAACAATAATTTCCTTCAAATTTGACATCCTTTCGCAGCTAGCTGCCTGTCTTTAGCTAAGCCTTCAAGTTGTGACTGGGATATCATTGGTCACGTGGCAATACCTCAAACTCGTTAAAGCGTTAAATCAGAATGCATTGCCGCCAAAAACGGAGGTTGAGCACTGTAGGACACTGGGCACTGTTGGAGAATCTCCCCTATACACAATGCAAAAGTTACACAAGTTCTCATACCGACAGGGAGACAACGAAACGACCATACGGTCTACTAGTCAACTGCCACCTTACGGAAATAACGATTTTGCCATAATAAGCTTACAAGAGAAAAAATAAATAAAACGTTAAAACGTTCCCGCGCTTCAACATACTCACCAAAAAAAAAATTGTAGGATTTAAGATAACGTAGACCTAAACACAAATGACAAGTTGGTTTCCATAACATATCACTTACGTTTTCGATGCACTGTAGCTTTGTAAAATTAACAATTTGATCTCTTTTTTGAAACAATGAAATGATAAGTTTTTTTTTAGCCTACTTGGAACCTATGACCAGACCATTGGTCCCAATACCTGCATGGACTTTTTATCAAGTTCTGTGTTTGATCTATTTATAAAATAGTTGTTGCTTGTTTGATATCTTGTGTTATGCTGATGAATGGATGAAGCATTTTATTTGTAAATAAATCACAATACGTAGACGGATACTGATTCATATGAACTTTGTAGCCTACATATGTTTTTTTTTTATTTCAATGTTATGTAGGCCTATGTCTTTTAGTTTCAAGATGTTCATTTAAAAAAATAAAAAATTAGTGTGAGCATAGTAACTTCGTTTCGTAATTATTCTTATAACCTTTTTGTAATTTTATTAATGGATCTAGTACACTGTCACAGGCCTTTTCCCAATTTGACATACAATATTGCAAATGACAGTAAATCAAAGCGTGATAGCCTACACTACACATCTTTTAAAGTGTCTGTGTTGAAGTTGACATAATTTCTAAGTTTTAGCCGCCCCCATGAACCTTTTGCTACTTTTCCGCAAATTTTATCTATGTGATATTTCCATGTTAATTTGTTATCGATGTAAACGTCAAGGTATTTTATTTGATCTTTTTGTTGAATGCTTGGTGTGTTACCAATGTTAATGTTAAAATTTTTTTATGTGTTTTTCATTTGTTATTAGCATGTAGGCTATTCAGTTTTTGAGAAATTTAACGATAATTAATCTATTAAGCTTCAACCAGTTGTAAACTTTTTGCATTTCGGCATTCACATTGTTCTGCAAATTTATTTCACATTTGTCGCTCATCGTAAGATTGGTGTCGTCTGCAAATAGTTTAACATTCGTGTTTGTTGAATTTGGTAAGTCATTTATATAAAGTAAGAAAAGAAGGGGTCCCAAATCCCAATGTCGATCCTTGGGGCACACCGCAAGCAGGGCCGGATTAACCATTAGGCTAATAAGGCTATAGCCTTAGGCCCTGGAAAAATTCGGTCCTCAATTTTTGTAAGACTGATAGTGATACAGATCCAGTACAGTACAGTTTTTGCTTAAAAACGAATGACTGAGTTGAGTCAATACACACGAAGAGCCCATTTCCAAAACCACGTAGGAGCCACTTTCACCGAAATTGAGTTTAGAGCAGGGCTTTTCAACTTGGGTGTCGCGAGCCGTTTTTCGGAGGTTCGCGAGGCGCTTGAAATTCCAGTGTATTGTTTCCAATTCTTTTTTGCCAAAAAAAATTAAAAACTGTGTTTTTTTCGCAATCGCCCATTTCTCTACTTGAGATTATTATATCGTTTGAGCTTTCAGACGTTGCAGAGGTTTCAACTATAGCAAAGCATTCGATATTTTTCACCAAGTTCTTGTACGTTGTTTTGTGCATACTGAAGTTAGCTAAACAGTAACAACGTTATAGTAAAAAAGCGAAATTATGTAGAATCCTATGCAAAATATAGATTTCTCGCCGTATCGTTTTCAATGGCATTGAAAAAAATTAGTGTTGGCTATTTTGTTTGAAAGTTCTTTGAGCAACAGGTGCACGCATTGACAAACTTAATATGGAGAGTTAAAAATATGCAGCACCAACCATCTCAACGAAATTGCTTTACTGTAAATAAATCCATAAAAGATTGCAATAAATTCAACCGGTGAAAGTGCGAAAACGTAGAGTATTCTCATTACTTTCTCTCTTACTACCTAGCTTAGCTTGATAGAAAATGGAAATAACAATCGCAGGAAATCCTAATAGGCTACACGCCGTGATAACATCGCAAAAAAAAACGTTTTTCGTTTCGGAAGTTTACGTTGGAACAACAAAACTAAAAATAACTGGATCTAGCCATGAATCAAATTTGGTTAAATTTTGAATTAAATATGCTATTGTTGAATATTTTTATATTAACTTTCATATTTTGGCCACATAATGAGAAGCAAATCAATGGAAAAAGACATCATGCTTGGTTTGGTCAGCGGAGGAAGAGGAGAGGTGCGCTCGAAAACAAGATGGCTTGACACAATCGTAAATGACAGTGGTATGGGAGTGCATGAATTGAAGGAGGCTGCGTGGGATCGAGAGATGTGGAGAAAGATGACATATAGAGTGACCGAGAGTCGTAAACGACTGAACGGATGAAGAAGAATATTTTATAGGGGGGCGCGAGACTACATTGATTGCTCTGAAGGGGTCGCAGTGGAAAAAACTCCTGGTTTAGAGTGTCAGGTAAAGTATTACCATAGGTACCTACTATCAGGGCCTCCAAGAGCCCTGCCGGGCCCCGGTGCAGATGTTGCTGCCGGGCCCCCCAGCGCGACATGTCGCGTGATATCTCACCAATCACAAGCAAAATTTGCGATGCGCGTTCTTACAAAGGATAAATTAGGTTAAAGTATTAACACTCCATTATTTCATAAACAATGCACTATTGTAAATATAACTTTAAATTCACAGATACACACTAGTTATACACAAAGATAAAATGCTGTAAAATGCTAAAACACTACATAGTGTAAATATAGCCTCAATAGCGTTGTCAGATATGGAATTCTGCCCTAATTTTAGGAAAAGTTTATAGCTGTTGAAAACAAAAACTTGTATTTTGGATATTTTTTATAGTCCTGGGCAAAGATCAAAACCCTAACCTTTCCTATCTCCAACCCTTCCTAACTTTAATCCTAACTCTGGCAACACCTGATTGTAACCATGGCAACAAGTGGGTAAAATCAGCCATTTCGAAGATGAAAATTGCAATACTATCCGACATGGCTGACATAGCATTGCATATGTGTGCTTACAGCTTTACATTAGCATACAATACCATTTCTGACCTTGAAATCTGCAGAGACTAGGGCAGCAAACTTAGGATGAATGCATTGCTATTGTTCATGACATTAAGAAATACCAACTTCATATAAGAAATACCAACTTCATTCAAAATATAAAAAAAACATTTTATGCAAAATTGACCTTAACACGCAAAGTTAAACATTTTATTGGCCCCCTGAACGCAAAAAAAGGAAAATATTGTTGTTCTAAAAAAAGGGCATATCCAATTATCCATCAGGGGGCCCATTCAAAATACAAAACTAATATTCATATAAAAAACAATATTTTATGCAAATCGACCTGAGTACGCAAATTTAAACATTTTGTCGGGCCCCCCTAAACTCAAAAAATTGAAAATTTTGTAATTTAAAAAATCGACATAGCCTAGGTTACCCATAAGGGGGCCCCATTCGACATACGGAACTAATATAAAAACAATATTTTATGCAAAATTGTTGAAATCAATCTTTTTATCGCGTGAATTTTGACATTTTGTCGGGCCCCCTTGAACTCATCGGGCCCCGGTGCAATGCACCGGTTGTTCCCCCTCTTGTGGGCCCTGCCTACTATCTATTTCTTTCCAAAATCTTTTCCATCTGCTTCAAATTTGAGAATAAAATTGTGTTTGTTTCCAAAGCCAATTAAGGGCTATCATTAGCCATTTTTCTATTATGTTTATGTTATTTTGCAGTAAATAATTTCAATTTTTCATGTAGGCCTATGTATTTTTATTACTTTTTGTGGCTTGGTTTGAAGAAATAGGCCCTTCTCTAGTAAACAGCCTTAGGCCGACAGTAGGCTACCCTTAATCCGGCCCTGACCGCAAGTAACCTGTCTTGAGTTTGAAGAGATTCCATTGACGACCGTGTGCTGTAGACGATTGCTGATATAGCTTTTTAACAATTGTAATGAAAGGCCCCGAAAACCATATGTTTACAGTTTCTGTATGAGAATAGTGTGATCAACTGTGTCGAAGGCTTTAGCTAAATCAAGAAATACAGAGCAAGTTGTATTTTTATTATCTAGGTTAGTTAAAATGTTATCACAAGCGTTTGACACAGCTAACGAAATGGAATATTGTGGTCTAAATCCATACTGATGTGGTGTGATCAGGTCTTTTCTTGTTAGATAATTGTACATTTGTTCATACAGGCATTTTTCGAATATTTTGGTGAAAGGGGACAATAGTGATATGGGCCTGTAGTTGGAACAATTTTTCCTGGAGCCACTTTTGAAAATTGGGATAACGTGGTGAGGAAAGGGGCGATTATTGGTGAGGATAGTTTGACAAATTTTATAGGTATTCCACCATGTCCTGTACTTTTAGACACAGAAAGATTATTAAGATGTTTTAATACTTCTTCTTGATTGACGGGTTTTAGGAAAAAGGAGAATGGGACATTTTGCAATTTCAGTAATGAGCCAGGGTTTTTGATGCTTCTCCACCAGATGGTAGAGAGATTTTAGACGCCATGGAAGGACCAATTTCTGTAAAATAATCATTAAAACAATTACTTATTTGTGCAGGGTCAGATATTTTTTCATTGTCAGTGCTAATTATTTCTTCTGGTATGTGATCTGTGTGCTTATGTTTGTACTTGATGATGTCATTTATGGTTTTCCATATTTTTCCAGTGTTGTGCTTGCTTTGCGTAATAAGAAAACTATAGGCCTAATGTATTTTTTGCTTGCTCTTTGGTATGAGTAAGTAAACTTCTGTACTTTTTGTATGTTGATTGTGCAGAAGTGTTTGTTAGGTCTTTTATTTTTAAGTGATTTAGTCTGTTTTTAGTTTTGATGGAGTTCAAAATTCCTTTTGTTAGCCTTGGTTTGTGGTGTGGTCACAACGGTAAACCATAATCTCTTCGTGGGAAAATTGTAACATAAATTTTCCGGATCCGTTCGTCTGTATGCAATGACCGACGGTAGCCACTTTAACAAGTCGAAATTCTGCCACTGAAATTGACTACAATGCAACCGCCAACCAATCAGAACGTGATATGAGAGGCTACCGTCCAATTGTGACCCTTCTAGCACTCATCCAGAGAGTTAATGCTTGTTTTGAACTTTATTTGGTAATTACAGAAGAAAAAGAGCAATAGCAGTGGTGAGAATCGAACACGCGTCAATGAAATGACTACTATCTAGCCCTAACCCTAACCCCTAAGCCAACCAGCTGACAAAAATCCATCACTTAATTTGCTTTCTATGATCTTCTTTTCGCCATTTTTTACGTCACTTAAACCGTAGCTTATGATTGGTTGGCGGTTTTATTCTAGTCAATTTCAGTGGCAGAATTTCGACTTTTTAAAGTGGCTACCGCAATGACCGAAAGAAACACTCTTCTGAAAACGTCTATTCAAGAGTTGTAGTTCTGTAAAAATAGCCCCAAGGCTGTCTAAGAATGGAGACAACACCGTACCCACTAAAACTTGTCACTACAATACAAATTACTGAGATAAAAACGGAAATTTCGTCTAGTTGGTATAAGCACCAACAAAACCGTTTTAATATGCGACCAACTTTTCAAGCAACAATTTTAAAAATGGGAGAATAGATTGCCATATTCCAAACGCACGTAACCATCTTCTGTGACGTAATAATGATAAGCATTATGAAGCTATTCAAGCACCTGTTGAAATTGGCTTACACCATATCTCGTAATTCAAGATTTAACGATGATGTAATGCTTCAGAGGTGTGACAAAGGTGATGCAATCTTTGCTTATTTCTAGCGATAGTCCATAAGACGTAAGACGTCAGGTTCAGTAGACAACGGTTTTATGTGACGTTTGATTTGTACAGAGATTGTCCGTAACAGTTTGGTCTTGAGTTTTCTTTCCTGCATTGCGGAAAGCGGACATGAGCGCTATGCATCGGTGTACCCCTTTCGACGTACACCTGACCCACGCTGCAGCCGACGGCAATGTCTGTTTCCGGTTGTCTACTTTACTTATGACTTAAGTTTGGTACTGTACTACCCATTACTCGAAATTGATCACTGGGTAGAGGCAATTATCGTAAAGTTTCTTGCCCAGAGAAACAACAGCAAGTGCGGGTGGCTGGAGTCGAACATGCAGGCTCTCGACTGCGAGCCCAACTCGTTTTTTGACGTTTTTGAACGTAGGGAAAGCAACTTTGAAAGTTGATTTCCCTGGAGCCTCAGTGGTGGTTTCTGACAGGAGCGTTTGCGTTAATTGGCTTTTATAGGCAAGACATGCGATTTGGTGACGACTTAGACTAGCCTACTCACAAGCGTTACGAGTAATTCTAGTCACGAACACAGTACTTTTCAAGTTAAAATAGACGTGATAAAAATAATAAGAAATTAAACCTAAAATTCAGTCATTATATTTTTCATAGTTTTCGCTCAGGTAAGCACTGCTTTCCTTGCTTTCCCTCACCGATCGTCACTGCTATAGCCAGATTAGGACAAATAAAAAAATTATTAAAATTGTAGCCCTACGAAACTGCAATTTCAATTAAATGGAGATGCTGTTTGATAAAAATAAACTCAACCTATTTGATCTAACAAGTGAATAAAAATAAATAACAGTTAACCTCTCAAGTACCTACATGTAGCTCCACACAAAATGAAATTAACATGCCTTTTGACTCTTTTTATAATTTCCATAAAAGTAATGTCTAAAAAGACATTACTGTCCAAAAAGAATGTCTAAAAAAACATTATTAAAAGTAACTACCGACAGTGGCCAGTGTTTCGATCTTCCGATATCTTCAGCGTCGTAAAGTGAAAGTGGAAAGTTGTCTTGAAGTGTTGAGATGATGAATTTAAGAGTGGTTGTTGTAATACAATGAGAATGGATTTAATTTTTAATTCCGGACCTCAGCGAAACGTAATTTTCCCGCCTATTAGAAGGTGTAATTTTTTTGAGAGAAGTTGTGCTAAGAAATGACTGGAATTTGTTAAAAATAAAAGCTAGAAAAAAGACAAGAATTTACAACTGAGCTAGGACATAACAATCGTCTGAGATCTAAAATACAAGAAATTAGATACAAGCGGCACATATAAGTATTAAAATTCAAAGAAAATGAAGGGGTGTGCCAGCAAACATCTGTAGGATTGGCCCATGATACTAGAGAAGGATCCACAGGGGATACAAACTGATATGAATGAATTTATTATTTGATCTAAAACCTGATAGTAGGCCTAATAATAAGTTCACTTTTTCATTTCGGTAAATCTTATTTTGCACAATGCTTTAGACCAACAGAGCCCCACACATTCACATTTTGCAGTAGTCGTACTATACCTTACCAAGTCAACACAGAGAAAGATTGTATCCTTCCCACTTATGGCGACGTCACAACGCTGTTACCGTTTTTATTTTCGTAATTGAATGAGTGCCAGATTCGCCGAAAGTCAACAAAAGTTTGCAAGCGTGTAACTTAGTAACCTGTTGATATTTTTTACGATTTTCTGACCAGGGAAGTTTGTTAGTGTCATCTTTTTAGTATCTTAAGTAAATTCAGCGATTTTACTTACCTGTCAGAGGCACTTTAAGTGACTCTGACGTACATCCACACAACTTGTGCGTTAATTCTCGGCCAAATGCTTAACTGACTCTTGTTACCATACGACTAGGGCTACCATATGTCCTCTTTTAGGAGGATTTGTCCTCTTTTTTCACAAAAAATGGATTGTCCTCCGAGGACACTTGAAAATGCTCAAATGTCCTCCTTTTTGCATTGCTATCATTTTCAAGAAGGTTTTATTTTTATGGCGAAAGCTAAATAAGGCTAAGCAACGATACCAAAAAGAAAACTATGTTTTCTGTAAGCTGTGGCAGAAGTAGGCTATCCTTGTTTAAGAAAAGTGATTATTGACCATGAGGTTGACAATACATTGCTTGCTGTGGATCTGGCGGATACATTTATTTCTGTGGCAAACGAAGGCAGACCATGTCAGATGTATTTTTATTGTTCCACTCTTGTGTTGCCTATTTGGATGAATAAACCACTAATTTCATTTTTCAACTTCACATCCTTTGA
Source organism: Aplidium turbinatum (assembly GCF_918807975.1). Lineage (NCBI taxonomy): Eukaryota > Metazoa > Chordata > Ascidiacea > Aplousobranchia > Polyclinidae > Aplidium > Aplidium turbinatum. Next base: position 41,275,344 of record NC_137472.1, on the reverse strand, counting down.
TTGGATGCTTATTGCTTGTGCTTCTTACTCCAAAGAATAAGATAACGCTTTTCAGCAGTATGTGGAAGTATCTGTCAGAGAAAAATGTTGGCAGTGATGATGTTAAACTGTTCAATCTATAGGCCTACCAAAGCCAGTGCAAAGGCGTCTTAAAGCTGATAGCTAGCTTGAATTAGCTTTGTCTAAATGATGGCACATTAGAAAATGGACAGAATAATTCAAATAGGCTATTGTAGAACTGTAGATTTTTTTAATGAATTGTTAAAAATCGAGCAATTTTTCATCTGCAATAAGCTATTGCTCAAAATGCAAATGTAAAACGCATGCTTTCTGTCGAGAAAATCAAATGAACAGCAAAATGTTCATTGACTGATTCTGACACATAAATATGTTATGTTTTTATTTGTCACTGTTTGCTACATAGGCCTATAATTAAATTTAATCATCTAAGACAGTGGTTCTTAACCTTTTTGTTTTGGCGGACTCCTTTTGGTGCCCTCGAAGCGGTCACGGATCTCTAAAAAATTTATAGCATATTGCGTCTCCTTTATCATAAGTTTCGAAACGACACACTTAGAAGAATCTGCTGAACTCGCGACGCACTTATGACGATTGATGACATTGACAAAGTTATATGTTATGAGCTATATCTTGGCACACAGCATCAAAAATCTGTATTCTATAATTATGCTGATTTAATGCTTTTTTGCAAATTTTATCGCAAATGAATAGAGTTTTTGCGACTTTTACAAAGAATTTCTCTCTTTTTTCATTTGTCCAATATTTCGTTGTAATCACAGCCATAGAAAAACCGTGAGTGCTATAGGCTACGGACTAACGTTTCCATTTCTAAATTAAGCTTTGATCAATAACCTGCTGTCTCAAAAGAATTAGTTGAACATACACAGGCTTATGCAAAGATTTTAGTCTTTTGTATGAATTTTTTTTCAGTTAGGAAGCCGAACTTTTGTGCGATGCCCTTTAAAATTTCAAACGACGCACCATTCCCAGTAAACATTGATTGTTGGGGCAACATTGGCAAGAAGTTGGCCGCAACATTGGCAACATGCAGACGCCAACGTTGGCAAGATGTTTTATGCACCATTTGGATGCATCTGGCCAGCGTTGGCGTCTGCATTTTGCCACCGTTGGCTTCTGCATCTTGCCAACATTGGATTATGCATCTTGCCAACGCTGGCTTCTGCATCTTGCCAACGTTGGCTTCTGCATCTTGCCAACGTTGGCAAAATGTTTTATGCACCATTTGGATGCATCTGGCCAGCGTTGGCGTCTGCATCTTGCCACTGTTGGCTTCTGCATCTTGCCAACATTGGATTATGCATCTTGCCAACGCTGGCTTCTGCATCTTGCCAACGTTGGCTTCTGCATCTTGCCAACGTTGGCAAAATGTTTTATGCACCATTTGGATGCATCTGGCCAGCATTGGCGTCTGCATCTTGCCACCGTTGGCTTCTGCATCTTGCCAACATTGGATTATGCATCTTGCCAACGCTGGCTTCTGCATCTTGCCAACGTTGGCTTCTGCATCTTGCCAACATTGGATTATGCATCTTGCCAACGCTGGCTTCTGCATCTTGCCAACGTTGGCAAAATGTTTTATGCACCATTTGGATGCATCTGGCCAGCATTGGCGTCTGCATCTTGCCAACGCTGGCTTCTGCATCTTGCCAACGTTGGCAAAATGTTTTATGCACCATTTGGATGCATCTGGCCAGCGTTGGCGTCTGCATCTTGCCACTGTTGGCGTCTACATCTAGCCAGCGTCGACTTCTGCATCTAGCCAACGTTGGCTTCTGTATCTTACCAACGTTGGCAAAATGTTTTATGCACCATTTTGCTTCATCTTGCCAATGTTGGCATCTGTATCTGGCCAACGTTGGCAAGATGGCTTGTGCACCATTTTGCTTCATCTGGCGCCTAAATTCTGATTGACTTTTATGCACCATGATGCTGCTTCATCTGACCTATTGACTATTGTGATGCCCACGCTTTGACCAAGGTTGACCATGCGAAGCAAGCTGGTGCACAAAACATCTGAACAGCATTGGCATCTACATTTGCCAAACGTCTCTGTACCTAAACCTCGCTCATCACCAAAAGTTTATTGTTGAACCTAGCTAATCCTTGGGCGAAAGAACAGCAGCAACATGGATTTATAAGCAACACTACTCCCTTTGTGACAAAGCAAAGTAACAGCCGAGCTTCATATATTTTCACATTTATTAGAAACAAGCCACATCAAATCGTATTGATAGATGGAGATTCATTGCACATCAGCAGCTTTTTCTTGTGTATCTTTATCATTGTGAATTCCTGCGAATAAAACAAAAATATTTAATTCAAGAGGGCTGTTTGGCAACAATGTAGGATTTTGATCAGTTGTCGTCCAGGATAATACGAAGTTAATTGACAATCGGCAAAATCAATGTAATAGGCCTATCCCTCTCTCCAACGTGCGTGACAAAAATCTTATCATTCGATTCTGCGCCACGCAGAGCAATAATCAAGTTCCAATACATTCTAATTGCGTGTACAGTAGTTATTCAACAACTAAAGCAACACATTCGCTGTTGTCTTTCAAACATATAACAAGCTCACCAAAAGTTAGTTTTTGCCGTTTTCGGCCACCTTGCCTGTCCTTCCAATTTCGAAATCACTCTGAAACTCTTGATCAATTTGCTGCACGGCAGCAGCTTTGTCGTGCGCCATCACCATGTCTAATTGTAGAATTTTGACGCGAATTCTACGTTAAAGAATATCTTTCTCACTGGCGCCAAACAGTGGATTGGATTATTATATGCGTCGCTCAGTTAATACGGTTATGCGCCTACAACAGACAGAAAAACAAGCGAAGTAGATTGAATCTGAACGCGGTCTTGAGTTCTGTTAGTTTATTGTGGCAGATAGGTTGCAAGATTACAAGTCAGAAGATCACAAGGTCACAAGATCACAAGTTGCAAGTCGAAGGTTCAGTCACATAGGTTGCAGGTCGCAAGGTCGGCCACAAGGTTGCAGGTCGCAAGGTCGGCCACAAGGTTGCAGGTCGCAAGGTCGTTTAACAAACTTAGTGGGCAGATATAGGCTACTTCAATTCTAGATAGAGCTGGTGATTATAGTTCAGACTCACCGAGACAGCAATCAGGGCTTGAAGTGATAATCCGTACAAACAATAATCCAATAATAATAGTCGTAACAGTCATACAGCAATTGATTCTACTAGTGCATCTTATTCAAATAGAATACAAAATTTACAGTTAGTAAATGGTCAAGAAATATTTAACATAAAGTTTCTCAATTTATGCTTTAAGAGTTAAGATTTAAACATCTCGTTTTACCAAATGCAGCTAATACAAAACTCAAAGAGAATTTCTGGTCTACGCTCTCAAACGTTCGCTTTGCTAAGCCTTTTATGCTGAATTGCTGATATTGCAAAACACAAAGAAGATGCGCTATATAAAGACAACGATAAGAAAAAATAGCTTCAGTAATATGCCTTGGTTGAAGAAAGCAAGCGGATAACAATCGTTCGCTGACGTTCATACAACATCTTTCAAGATGCGGCGAAAGCTTCGAAGAAATGTTGTGCTACACCAAGTATTTACAATTCACATACAGACAACGACATTTAGACGTTGAATTACCGTTGGCCGTGCTATGCCAACGTTTAAATGGATGATGAAAAACAACGATTAATTCTCAGCCCACAAGATGACATAAATTGTTTTTTAGAGCAATAGAAGTTAAAAATAGCATTTTAAAACAACACACTACAGATATTCTGGTGCCGTTTCATGAGTCACAATCCCTGCAAGCCCAGTCTCTTGTCTAGAAACTGACAGCAATTATTTAACTTGTTTTTCGGGAAGAATAAGGAATTGCTAAAAATGTAACTTGTTTTTGTACAATTCGATAGATCACCAACTCCGTGAAAAGAGATATATGAATTTAAGTAAACACAGGCTTTATGTCTGTAAAAGTAACGTAATAATTCTATCAATACGAAGACGCGATCACTGGATGCTGGGCAATGTTTTAAATCAGTTGAGGAAATTAACTCTTGATCTTTTGATGAAGACATAGAATCGAAGGAAGAGGAGTTTTCTGTGCTAACTATCTGACCAACATCGTTTTGATCGTTTTGATTGGTAGATGAGCAGAGTGGATATTGGTTACTATTTGATGACAGTGCTTCAGCTTTGACTACATCACTTCCAACATCTTTATGAGCAGTATGGGGCAAAGAAAAGGAAGTAGATACATTTGAAGCAGCTTGAACCGCACTGTTGGTGGCCGTACTACATGTTGACGGTATTTCAACTTTATTGCAACTTGCCTGTCCTTCCAATTTCGAAATCACTCTGAAACTCTTGATCAATTTGCTGCACGGCAGCAGCTTTGTCGTGCGCCATCACCATGTCTAATCATGAAAGTAAAAAAAAGAAGTGTTAAATCAGTATATAAATGCCAACATAGCCTACTAACCACCATGTTCGTTGTTCACATCAATGCGAGTACACCACTAAAACATTTTCATACATTACTCAATACTCTTCACAATTACATCATACATTAATCAAAAAAACAAAATGGCATAGTTATGACATAGTCATTTAGTCGTAGTAGAAACATTTATCCGTACTCACCAAGAACAACCTTTTTCAGATTCTTTTTTAAACAATCAAACGAGTGCTTAGACTTCACGACGTTTTTTTTTCTTTCTTTTTTCTCGACATGACTTGAATTATGTTGTGTTCGATAATAATAGTTTGAATAAGTCCACTGATACAATCGCTTGCATTTTTGCCAACAACTTGACTTAAATTTGCCACCAGCAAAATGTAAATCGAATGTAATGACAGGGGTTTCATCCATCATATTAAAAAGCTTCAGCACTTGTTACAGAAATTTTCGACTGTTACAAATGACAGCCAACGATTAAAGTTTATTTTGGGATTCCACTCGTCTGTTGTGTTGCATATGTAGGTCGCAGTGTAGGCTACTGTAGGCTATGTTGTCGCAATGGGCGCAAAATAAAACATGTTATTATTATTATTATTCAGTTGACTGCAATGAAAGCTACATTTGCAAATACTCTACAACCATCACAGACCTATCCACAGTCCACACGACATAAAAATACAAACACATTCAAGCAGTCAGGCAAACACTGCCGGAGCAGCAAAATCAAAGATTGAGCAAAACCCTACACATGTTGTGGGACATCACAAGCTCTGCTACTTTGCTGATATCTTCTTAGCACTCATCTAGGAGCACTGGCACTAAATTTGTCACGAGAATATTTCATATGAAAGTTTTCCATTGGTCTTTGAGTTTTATAACTTTCTCTAAATTGAGTTTTATAACTTTCTTTAAATTGTGTAAACGTAGCCTACGGTAGTGACAAAAACGACTTTACACAATTATTTCAGGTTCAATGAATAAAAGACATTCACTTACCAGGTTTTCATAAACAATGTCGTAAGTCATTCCTATAGTTCCATTTTGATCATTTCTAAAACTTCTTTCTGCCGTATTCTCAATTGAATTCGATTTTTTATATTTTCGATGCAAGAAGCGAAAATTCCTCTTAGCGCTGTTCACATAAGCATTGTGCTTTCGGCTCTCCACGTAATTGTGTATTGCGCACAACCGCCATGTTTGAACAGTCGAAGTGAATCGAGTGACGTCATAATCCCTTTAGCAAAGGATTAAGTCATGGCCTTTGTCTTCCTTCATAAAAAAACCCAAGTTCTTCTGCTAAATTGCATCTCCTCACGTTGATATAACACATCGCCGCATTCTAAAGCTTTATTGCCTATTTCACTTCAACGCGTCATATTGCCCAGTCAAAGTTTAAGTAGTGACGTCATAATGGAGTTTTCACAACAATTATTGTGCCTGCAGTATTGTTCTATGCACCGCGGGAGGAGAAAAAACGATTCGCCAGATCGTTGAAAGTAAAAGTAGCGATCGTTTTGTGAAATCTCGCTTCAAGAAATTGAGGAGAGATTTCGACGCAACATGACTGCTCCTGAAGCTGGCCTATTGTGCAAGCTTTTCTACATTTAAAGCAAAGACGCCTTTTTGTTGGCGACACGAGAATCTCATCCACGTGGTCAAAATCAGACAGTGAGCAAGACTGCTCTCACAACACAATCAATAAGTGATAGCGCATCCATCGATTTTTTTACATTGATTTAGCGTCTGCAGACAGGTCAGCAGCGCGGCGGCAGTGCAGCCGCAACTCAATGATCACATGATCACCACAATCATGCTGCTGTGTCGAGCGCTACCAAACATCAACAAGTGAATTCGATTAAGCTTACAAGTTATTTTAAATTTTCTTGAACTGCACGCAATTTTTGAGGTTAGTCCTGAAAAAATGTTTTCAAAAATATTACAACACATTTTAGTATACCGTAGTTAAACTTGAAAATTAAAAAAGCTTTTGTTGAACACAAGAAAAAATGAAGACCTGGCAACTTGAATTAGCAACCACGTTTTTAAGTTTATCGCTTGTTAGTTACCTTACCAACGTCTGCAGACGTTGAATCAATGTAAAAAGAACGGATTATGCTAGTTGGGAATTGGAGGCGCCAAAGCCTAAACTTTCTGGAAGTGTCCTCTGAATCACAAGACATTTATTGCACTAAATTATCTGAAGCAATTGAATATGAACAAACGATTTTTATCATGGCGTTGTTGGTACAAGAATACGGTATGCTAAACAAACTGTGTTTTTCCACTAAACCACATGAGTCATTTAGTTAAAGAGTCATTTTATTGTTGGCTATTAATATTTTCAAAGAATAAATCAAGTGAAGCTGAAATGAAGTAGCCAACGTTGCAATTGTTTATTTTGTAGAAACGTGTAGGGCGAATAAAAACTTTAAACTGGTTCGGTATCAAGCACGTTATCGCGTTTGCGTTTTGTTGCTCCTGCCTTTTTCTAGACCTCTGCTCCGTTTGGCATAAACAAACTTGGCAAACTGTTGGCTACACTTCTGACCAACTCTGGTCTTAAATATTCATAGTATACTTGTACGGTATCAAAAAATAATAACAGCATTGATAGCCTATTATAAAAATGTAAAATTGTAGCAAAATTATGGTATACATTTGCATAAATTTAAAGAAAACACCGAATTTGTTATGAATTGGCACAACGCGGGCAATGCTTCTGACCGATGTTAGCCAACCACACAACTGTGTTTGAAGCAATACCACATGAAAAGAGGTTTGTGTTAGTAATTTTAAAGATTAAAACAAATAAACCTGAAATAAAATCTTTGAGACCTTTTTGAACGCATGATAAGAAATAAGTTATTGAAATTGATGGCGTATTGTTGACAACATGTTGGACATAATTGCCAATCTTGTGCCCTCACATCCAGCATATAGCCGACGTTGCAATTGTTTATTTTGTGGAAACGTGTAGGCTAATGGAAAGTTTAAACTATTTGGGTATCAAGCACGGAATCACGTTCGCGTTTCTGTTGCTCCTACCTTTTTCTAGACCTCTGCTCCGTTTGGCATAAACAAACTGAAATGAAACTACTTTGTTGGCAAACTGTTGGCTACCCTTCTGACCAACGCTGGTCTTAAGTATTCATAGTATACTTGTACGGTATCAGAAAATAATAACAGCATTGATAGCCTATTATTAAAATTTAAAATTGTAGCAAAATAATGGTATAGGCCTACATTTGCATAATTTGAAAGAAAACACCGAAATTGTTATGAATTGGCACAACGCTGGCAATGCTTCTGACCGATGTTAGCCAATCACACAACTGTGTTTTGAAGCAATACCACATGAAAAGAGGTTTGTGTTAGTATTTTTAAAGTTTAAAACAAATAAATCTGAAATAAAATCTTTGAGACCTTTTTGAACGCATAATAAGAAGTATTGAAATTGTTGGCGTAATGTTGGCAAAATGTTGGACAAAATTGCCAGCCTTATGCCAACATACCCAGCATATAGCCAACGCTGGCCCAGCAATCAATGTTTGCTGGGTTGCGTTGCGTGATACAGTTTCAAAATCATTGTAAATACACAAATAAAGCACAACTAATTTTTTAATGTCGTAATTTATCAATCATGCTGCAAATTCGGAAACTTTCGTGGACCCCCTGGAAACGCCTCGCGGACCCCTTAGGGATTCATGGACCCCAGGTTAAGAACCCCTGATCAAAGAAGATGTAAAAATTGCTTAAACGTAAAAATCCACTGGCATTTTACTTGCTTACTGAACATGTCCTCTTTTTGGGTGATGAAAATATGGTAGGCCTACCATACGTTTACTGACGTCATATTACTATTCGACAAACAAACGCAGAATTTTTGGTAGTTCAACAAGAAAAAATCGCAGCCCTGTGTGACACCAACACAAAGTGGATTTTTGATCTCAATCATTGTTCCAATTTAATCAACAAGGCTACTCGCATTCTATAAACGCAATGGTTTTGTTGGGCCTAAAAAGTAGTTAAAAGTATCCAATTACTTTCCTAGATGATGCACTTCTGCACCTTGGTTGTGTCATATGGCCATTCGCTTCAGTATTACATTAATATAGGATGGGACTTTGTTACAGATACCTAAACTATTTAGGCCCAATAAAACATTTATATTCTTTGATTAGCTATTTTTTACATTCAGTTGTTGTAAGGACAAAATGTGTCACTTCGTGACCTGTAGACCAGTGGATCACCATCCCTAAAAAGGTAGATCAGCTGAAAACCACTGATCTGAATCAGTGGTTTAAAACAACCACAAGCCACTTTGATAATAATATCGACTGATTTATAACTTTTCATAATTTGTTTGGCCTTATCTGAAGTGGAATGTAGTGAATGCTGCAAAGTAAACTGGCCTGTTTACTTAGTCCAGATGAAGACAATACCACCTTGACTTTCGAAAATAAACTCCTTTTACCGACTACATTCTTATATTTTTTTATGAATCGGTGAACAAAAAGAAATACACTAGCGAAGCACTGGTGTTGTAAGTTCAATATATTTTGTTATAATACTCAACAAACAAACAAACGAAAACGTACGACGGGCCATCCACAAATTTACAGACAATATGTATGTGCATTGTGCAAATCTTTCTGAGCAAGCTGGACCGAAACACTAGAGTACGAGTTCACAATGATTAACATCATACACGCAAATTTTCTTCCGATTCCACAGCCCTTGTTACTAAATAAAAATCAGTGACAATCTGTGAATATCAAATAAGTAGGCAATAGACCTTCGACATAAAACTAAAAAACTTTGGAATAACACTAAACATGCTCACAATGTAGCGGTAACTATAAAAAAGTTTAACTACGAACATACAACATACGCAAAAGCATTATTTTCCCTTGTGGTTATAATATCTAAATGTAAACAAGGTCTTTTCAACGTGATATTCCATCACAACTTTTCTCACTGCCACCGCGAAGAAAAATTTACCAATAGAAGAGTTTAGTTTAAAAGAGCCCAAGTCACATTTTATGGGTATTTAGCAGTAGAAAAAAATCTTTAGTAGTCACCTACTTGATGAACAAGTATTTTTTCTACTTGAGTCAAGTGGTACTTCTAGAAAATGCGTGATAACCTTAGCGTCGGCGCCAAGAAGCTTGCCTTGCAGCATTGCCCAGCTAGCAATCCCGTCTGGGTTTTTGTGTGTGGGCTTTTGACAAAATCTGATGCCAAATAATCAGGTGGAACAGTAAACGACCAATCTTCAAATGCATCATCATACAAATGAATTTAGCTATATACCCAGCCAGCAAGCCCATGTGGGCCCCATGTACTATTTTAATGGGCGTGTGGGTTTTTATGTTTTTGCCATATATGCTCAACATGGGCTGTTTTGCAAAATGTGATGCTAAATGACCAGGTGGAACATAAAACTTCCAATCTCCAAATGCGTGATCATAAAAATGCATTTTAATGAAGTTAACTACATAAAATTATTGATCATGGGCTAAGCACGAAATAGTGATGGGCTTCCCACTTTGTTTATAGACAGAACATGGGCTATCCACACAGTGGTTCAAAGGTTTGTGGGCAACCCATACTAATATGATATACACCTCGATCAGCATTTGTCTAGAGTTTTGAGATTTTTTATTGTTTCAAATGACTTCTATTGATATAATTTAAACAAATACAAAATGACATTGAATAAGCGCTATTTTAGTCATGACATCGCTACGTTAAGAAATAATTTATTTGTAATTTATACAATTAACATTTATATCCAAAACGTTGAAAACGCAACCAAATATGTTCCTTCATAGATAGGTCTACTAAACGAAACAGCACGAAACTACTTAAAGCGGTTTGGGACCTTAAAGACAGGACTGTTGATCCTAAAATAACATGGTCCATCCATAGCTGTGCTGGGCCTTACAGTGGAGGTGGTCGCAATAATTGTGACCTTTGTCTCGCTGAAAAACTGGCCATTCTAAAGGCAGATTGTAACCACCTTCTAAAGTTTATCTAAGCAAACTTTCTGAACTGGTGGGTAAATGTCGTCATCGCAACAACTTTAAACTCAAATAATTCAAAATAAAATAAATTTTATTTGATTTCTACAGGTTACTAAAGATTATCTTATCTTTATTGCATTTTGCTTCTTTGTGACGTCACATGTGTTGGTATCAATCTGCTTGATTTTCAGTTTGAACGTCTTAATTGAGGCTTTCGTGATAACGGATGGAGGTAGCTCTTTGTAATTCTGATGTTTTTTTGCAGATTAAATTATAGTTAAAATATTTAATATCTTTTCAGGTATTATCGATTTATTGCTTTTGCATATTTTCAGGACCTTCCGATGATCTTCCTTTATGAAGTTTGTACAGTATATTAATTGATATCGTTTTTTTTAAGAAGGACTCAGACAGCAATCAGTTGTTTTCTACATTGATTCAAAGTCTACAAACTGATTTGCAGACTGGGTTTCTGTAATTCACACGTGTTCAAAATTTGCGTCGTCACTTTTTGCGGACGCAAATTCACACGTTGTTCGATTTCTTCCTTATTTGCCTTGGCAATTGCTGACGCCAAACTCAAAAGCTGGCAACCAAACATAGTCTACCGGCACGTTGTTTCAAAGGTCATTGAACGATTTAGCAGGCCACCTTAGCGTAAGTACCCACACTGTGGCGCCGAGTGGTTCAGGTGCTGCTTCACTGTGCCACCGGTTGATTAAGTCCTTTTCCCGCGCTTTTACAAAGTAAGCAGCAAAGATTTTGCTCTCCAGGTCTAAATATATAAATTGGATTAAAGAAAAACTTAGGCCTGGACAATAGGTAATTTTAGACAAATTAAGAAAGGAATTTAATTGTGGTCATTTCAGTCCAAAAATATTCGAAATTGATAAAGAATTCGCAAAGACAGAACAATTCAAAGAAACCCATGTCAAGAATCCAAGTCTGCGGTTGCCACATGTAGCAAACAAGCAATTGACTCGCCAGCCTCAGCTCTGAAAGAATAGGGATGAGGAAAGTAAATTATTATCCAGTGAAGCAATTGAAGTACAGTACGGTAGAAAATTGATCAAACAATGATTAGTAAGTCATGTGGATTAATTGTTTTACATTCTATTGTGTAACATCTTGTTTGCTGCCCATTATCAAATCCGTTCAAAGTTTGTCCTAAAATTTTTTGTTTTAAATTCAGTTGTTTTTTAAACTTTTCTGTATTAGTGTGTGTTGTATCAGTATAAATCAATTTAATTAAACCAGCGCAAGAGTTTTTAATGATAAATTACTTAGTTTTTGACATAAAAATCGAACGTTGGCCAGCAATCAAGCCTAGTCAGTTTTTAAGCAGGGCTGCCAGACAAGTTTGGATCAATCGCACATAGCCTAAATCGACAAAAGTGCTTTTTTTTCTTGTTTTTATTTGAATGCCAAGTGTTTGATTTTTTTTAAATTGATTTTAAATGTTGTTGCTTTATGTCAGTGGAAAAGTGACAAAAATTGTCATAAATTGTTATTTTGGGCTCAAACTTTGTAATGATACGTCGCCTGGATTTGATTTGTTAAATTTCGTCTGAAGAAAACATTATTGACCTATTGTGTTGTTCGGTTACACTCAAATATTTCTCATTTACTAGTTTCAGGATTGTTCGCTAGTTTCGTGCAGCCTAACAGGTCACACTGAGAGTCACTCAGCCATTTCTTTTATGACAGAACAATATGCCTATACCTTTTTTTTAAATTTTGATTATTTTTGTATTGTAATACTGTTACTAAAAATGTTTTTACTCGTATAGTCTTGTACTATTTATTGGCTTGAACTTTTCTCTGTTGCACTGAAGTTTAAACGCCCTTGCTACAAGAGTTTATTGATTTTAAAAGTTTTTCCTATTTTTAATCACCCGGAATAAAGTTTATATTTGAATAAAAAGCCACAGGACTTCACTTGAGGATCGCAGCAGCACATGATTTTTTTTTCTTTCATTAATATTACTCAACATCAGCCTATCTTGTTTCAACGTAATTTGCCGATGCTTGACATTTGTCACATTAAGAACTGGGAAGCAGCTGACTCGATGACTGATATAGTCTTTCGCTGCTTCCTGTCTGTTGTGGTATTTAGATAGCTATTTTATTCGTATTGTCGCAATTGTCGCAACAGACAAAAGAAAAGGTTTCTCTCTCTCTCTTGTAAGCTTAGTTTAAATGGCAAAATCGTCATTTCCGTAGGGTGGCAATTGACTTGTAGACCGTATGGTCGTTTCGTTGTCTCCCAGTCGGTATGGGAACTTGTGTAACTTTGCATTGTGTACATTAATTGCATATTTCAAACATCTACCTATGTTCCTGTTACAGACAAATAAAACATTGATTGATTGATTGGCTCTATTCTTGGTGATTGTTCACATCAATCTGCTGCTTTTATAAAGGGCTAGTAGAGAGGAGCCACTCAAAGTATCATAGCAATATAATGCATATAACTACAAAACATTTGACTTGTAGTAGCGTCTAAATTGCATTGTGAGGTAGAACCTAAATATTTCTGTGTCACAGTGGAAGCCTACCAGGCAGGTGCTTATGCCTACAAGTTGTACACTTGTTCGACAAAGAAATAGTATTCCACTGGAGTAGGACAATGTTGTATTTAAACTGAGATGTAATTAGCGATTTTAGGAAAGAATGGCACAATGGCATTTCCTTGTTGAACTGGGGTTCAATGAACAACTGCGCAACTTGATGACACATTGCTTTGTGACATTGTGACAATAGCACACACAGTTCATCCGTACATGGTACAAAGAAAATGTTTTTGAAAAAAATCACAAAGCAATATGTTATGTCATCAAGTTGCGAAATTTTGTGTTGCATAGTTTGCTTGCTGCTTATAGTCACAACTCACAAACCAATGAAGTGTCTCCATGAACTCAAAATTCAGTGAGAAAATGCCAGTGTGCCATTTTATCTTTTGCATTGGTGCCATTTTTTTTCCGTTATTGCCATGTGAAAGCGCTGCTTTTTGTACAATTTAGGGCTGTTAAAATAAGGAAATTACTTTCTGTGTTTGAATGATAACAGGTACATTCAGTTCACTCTGTATGCTTGCAAAATTCAAACATTGAGCATTTTCAAGGATTTGTATTGAATGTGTGTGCATTACCCCTGACGCTGGTGATAAACGTAACATTTTGTTGTAATCTTTAATCGGTTTATGTAACTGTGTGTACATTTTTAAGTTGAAAATAAAGATAATTTTTGAAACATGTCATTTGCTATTGTTGAGTTTATTGACGAAAGTCAAGTTGCTGTTGTACTTGCTCCCTGGCTAAATGTGGAGGAAGATATGTGCTGCTGGCCGAAGCCAAAAAAGTTGTCGTCCTTAGTGAAAACTATTGGAAGTCCACAACCTCAATGGCAAAGATTTAAAGTGTGATTACTAGGTAAAGCGTGTGAGGTTTTTTTTGGGCTCATAACATTACTTGTCAATGTATATAAAATATAGCGCCTGATGATTGTACCTTGCAGTACATGAAACCAATGGTAGCGCAAACTTTTTGTAGTTGAATAAATAATGGTTAGGGTATGTATACCACAAATATATTAGGCTGCTATTATTTTTATACCTTAATGTTTCGTTTCACCCATGGTAGGATCTTCAGAAGGTTGTTATTAATTATTATATATCTGTATGTCAACAGAGGTGGGCAGTAGCACATTATTTGTTTTTCAATGTAGCAAAGAGGCGCTACATTTGCTTCACTTTCAGTCGTACTTTCGCTACCTGCTCTTTTCCAATTTAAAGTGGCGAAAATGAATAAGTTTTGGAAAGAAACACTGGTATATTGTAGTGATACTTTCAATGTAGCGGATGCCAACCTCTACGTAAAAATATAGCAGTATATGCCAATTTATATTTGCATGTTCAGATGATCCCACTAACAGAGAAACGTAACATTCAGGTTTTTAGGAAAATAGGACCTTTATTTGTAAAAGTATAGATAAAAAAAAATCGATCAAATTGTATAGTTTCCAGCAAATTTTGGGCTGTTTGACTGGAACACGATAGTGTTAGTTTTGAGCTACATATGACAAATAGCATTTACATCCGCGCTCTTCAGCTTTTTGTGATCACAGAACCCTGTTTATTTTTGTGCTTGTTACAAAACTTCACATACAAAAATAATAACAATGGAAGGCTACTGAAGAGCAGTCAGTCTTTGTTTTCATAATCCAAGACAGGTAGATCTTCCACTCCGTTAGGTGAAGATCAGTTCCTCTAAAAATGAGGACAAAATTGTGAAATACTGCAACAATGGTTTTTCCTGCATTCCTCATACTAAACTTTTGTGAACTGGTTACATTACATCTCCTAATTTATGAAAAAGTGTAGGCAAATGTGCGTTGTTTTTTTCAGTTACATATCAAAGAGCACTACAAAAACAGGCATCAGCAAAATTGACATCCGATATACTGTAAACACGGAAAGTGAAACAACAGGTTTACCGTCGAAGCGCAGGTAAGTCACTATTTTGGCAATATATTTCTCTTATGCATGTGGAACTAGCTACTAATTATGAGGAAAACTATATGCATAAAATTACTTTGAAAAATGTGCATGCAAATGAAGACATTTTTACCAGCCATTTATGAGGATATGAGAACACCAATTTTTTCTAAAAATACCACAGGTTTCTTTTTTGGGGCATTAATACGACATTAATGACGACCATTAATTTAATATGTTGTCAAACATATTTTTAAAAAATGTCTCATTTGGCTCGATGATTGCATGAGAAATGAGAATCGTACAATATAAAGCTGTGTTGAGATTTCATACTAAACTTTGGTCCAGTAGTTGCAGACTACTAGGGTAGGAAAAATAGCAGTAAAGCAAATGAAGCGAGTTGTAGGAAAATTTTCTTTGCTTTTATGTATGTAAAAGCTAAGTGTTGTGATGTTGGGATTTATGTGTTTAAAACGAGTTAAGTTATGTCAAATATTGCAGGAAAGTAAAGCCAAAGTGCATCGAAGTTTCTTCAGATGATTCTTCTTCTGCCGAAACACACATATCAGAAGAGTGGTCTGTGTCAACCCCTCTAAATAGCAATGTTCCTTCGGCAGTTTCTACTTTTCTTGTTTGAGAGTTTACAAATTCTACTACTGAAATGCGTTGAACTACCATCGTTGGATGTGCAACCTAAAAAAGGTTCATAGAAGGCATATGCATGTTTTACACCAATTTTTTTTAATTCGACAATCGACAACCTTTGTATATCTTTATTGACAAATCTCATATTGCATACAGCTTTTGACATATTCTACATTGTTTAATTCCAAAAGAGCAATGTGTTGGACTGTTGGTGGCGGAGAAGTAATAAAGAAGGTCCTGAAGATCACACTCGACAACCAGCAGCAGTTAAAAGTTTTAACTAACCTTGTACAAACAGCTCTGGGCAGCACAGCTGGTGTTGTTGAAGCACTGCCAGCAATTTTGAATGTGCCCATGCGCTCAATGGAAGACACACACTAGATGATTTAGAGGAGCGTTTAAACAAAACCTCTTTTCAACACTTCATGGTAGTCTTATAAACATTATAAAGTTAGTTTTTTGAAAAATAATTTGTTTGTCTGCTACAAGTATTTTGTTTATAGGCAAAAGTGCTTTGTGATATTGGAGGGCGGTCGCCAGTCGATGGTGAAATATGTGATAAAGTTTTTGTTGCAAGATAGTCAGGCAATGCAGTGCAATATGTCAGGCAGAAACGGAAAGAAAGGCTTGGGAAGCACCAACATCTTTGATGTTGTTTTTTGTAAGCTTTTTTAATATGTTCAATGTTCATAAATATTCCTGGTTTTCCACATCGCAGTCGGTTTCAACCTATGCGATTAATATACACAGGCCTTTCCAACTGGAGGCTGATGTAATTTCGGTTTTGAATTCTAAACTAAATTTACTTTATATCTCATTGAAATGGAAATGAAATTCAAATCACTGAAGTATGATGACTGAGTCTTAGATGATAACATATCTTTCCCTATTACCAGTGTTGCCAGACCCTTTTTGTGTTTCCAGCAGAAGTGCCAAAATGAAATACATACATTATTTGTATGATAACTATAACACAAAAGTCGCTCAAAATCACACAAAATATTTATAAATCTACTCATTTTAAACTATATTTATAAACTACTCAAATTATCACTTATACTAGCGATTTTGGCTGCTCACAGATTAACCTCCAGTCAAATTTGAAGTTGAATATTGGCATGGCCTGTGTATAAAGGTTTTCATGGTTTCAACCTTGTGCTAGTTTGGGATGAAATTTGTTGTGTTCATTCATTCATTCAAACCTATTGGTTTGCTTGTAAAACTGGCCAAAGTCTTTCAAATTAATTTGGGTTAAAATAAAGTACTGTACATTCACTTTATGAAGTCCAATATTTCCTAATTTGTATTTCAGATATTGTTTTTTTCCCCAGTATTTTGTATTTATTTGAAATATGATGAACCATGAAACTGATTTACGCCTTTTAAAATTGGTATATCTTGAATTATAATTCTACTTATTTTTAAAAACATTTGCTTTTACACTTCCCTTAAACCTATTTATGCAAAACTTGAGTCAGTTGCTTCAACTTTATTTTTTGTAAATTGATCGATGCAAATATTTCTTCAGGTTTCATAAAGTTGAACGTAACCACATCAACTACTAATAAGAAAACGTTGGAAGAGGCCATGAGCAAGTGGTTGGTCGGCTCTTGAGATCGAGGAGACAACATGGAAAATAGAGCCAACAACACCAAAAAGAAGAATGTATCCACAGAACTCGAATGAGCACTTTTATTTCAAAAAATAAAGAGCCCAAAATGTAGAATTGTAGATACTAAACTCATGTACAGCAAACAAACGTTTCGAAAACTACTGTCTTCATCTTCAGTGCTATAAATGTTTTATAGCACTGAAGATGAAGACAGTATAATTTTTGAAACGTTTGTTTGCTGAACATGAGTTTAGTGTCAACTTTTATTTCATTATGTTATTCTGGGTTAGTGAACACAAAATAAATGCAAAACAAAAGCACTACTTTGCCAGTAACTTTGCTTTGACATCAGGCAGGCTGAAATGAAAGTTGGTTGCAAATAACCTCAGAATGTGCATGGGTTTTAAGTGGGCAGCCTACATTTGTACGTAAGTTTGTGGGCTTTATGGGCAACCCACATTACTTTGTGGGATGAGTGTGAGCAACCCACGTGAAACCCATAAATGAATATGGGAAACCCATACTGGCTCAATGTGATGCGCGCGGACACAATGTGTATGGGCCCCATATGTGCTTGCTGGCTGGGTAAGCTGACTGATAATGGGCTAAGTATAAACTCTGAAAGGCCACATCTGTTTGTGGCACAGTGGTTCAAAGAATTGTGGGTAACCCATAGCCTACTAATATTGTTTGTTTCATAATCTCATGCTCAGTCCAGATTTATTTCTAATTGTTTAATGTTTATACATGTTTTATGACCATTTACAGAGCCCTTGTTTAAATAGCAAGTTTCGATTGACTGCGTTGCCCTTCCCAAAATAAGGAGTGCATGTGTCATGTTTTTGGCCTGCACCCAAACCTGACTGCAGTACCAAAGTTGGCAAGGTACTTGCACAAAAAGTTTAAGTTTTGGTACGTTTTACCGGGAAAATTCACCTCACATCCCATAGAAGGGCGTTTTGGGTGGTACCGCCAAGCCAATGGAGGTAACTTTTTTATGTCAATAAAGCAGCTTGTCGAAGCGGAGAAGAAAACTCGGACATTGAGTGTTTTGCAACAGCACGGTTTGCTGGCAGCTTCAAGGCTGAATAATGAGGAAGTCATGCCTTCACGGCATGATAATGATGGTAGAGGGAGAAGTGCAAACGACCCCGGAGTAAAGTGGTTGACCGAACAATTGCAGATCGTTGCTGTGCATGGACTGAAAGATTTGTCCTAAAACGATGCAAATGTAGCTTTTTATGATAGTGGCTACATTGCACACAGCATTACATGCCAACAGAAATGTAAATGCTGCGAAGATCTTCTCATTAAGAGCGAGGATGTCCCTCCATTTCCTGATTGTGAGCTGTGAGGCAGTTGACCACTCCAGATTATTCAAAATGGCAGACCGAGGAGGGTTTGGTCAGTGCCTTCTGAATTCTGTTTTGCAATAACCACGCTAGCTGTACATGCTATACTGCTATCATGTCGGATGAAGGCGCCAAATGTAAAATGATGTCAGTTGCTAATCAGCGCTCTGTATATATAGGGTGTCTCAAAAAAATGCACACAAAAGTAATTTAAAAAAAGAGTTCCAAAGCATTTTTTTTTGGGAAATAACATTATTTTTCTCATTTCAGAAAGCCTAAAGTTTGTGTTGCAATAGATTAAAAGTTAGGAAAATGCCGCAGTTAACCTTTATTCAAAGAACAAAAATCATTTAGTTTTGGCACCAAACCAAATCAGTGGTCCAGGTCCAACAAAGGTATCGTGGATATTTCAACACAGCAGCTGCACCAAATCGAAGAACAATTAGCAGAACAGTTACTAAATTTTCCCCCGTGGGGACTGTGTGTAATTTGAACAAAGGACACAGTGGTAGAAGAAGTGCTCGTTCAATGGAACATGTGGATGCTGTAAGGCACTCCGTTGCGCGGAGCCCACGAAAATCCATTTGCCGTCTCTCTGCAGAAACTGACATTCATCGTTGTTCTGTGCAACGCATCCTAAGGGCTGACTTGCATCTCTTTCCCTACAAAATTCAGTCACAGAGCGAACTAACACCCCAACAAAAGGCAAAGAGACTTGAATTTGCTAGGTGGTTTTCAGGAAAATTGGAGACAGATGATTTGTTTCTTAGGAAACTTCACATGTCAGATGAACGTCATGCTCATCTTTCGAGAAAAGTGAACACACAGAACTTTCGATACTGGGTGACAGAGAATACAGGCAATGAACTGATAGATAAAAGTTCTAGATCTGTACTCAAGGTGACAATGTGGGCAGCAATTGGCCGGTACGGTACCATTAGACCTTACTTTTTCGAGGAAGACGATGGCAGAACAGCCACAGTGAACCAGGACAAGTATCGTCAAATGATTCAGGAGTTCTACCTTCCAGAGTTACGTCGGCAAGCTCAGAGACGGAACAACGAGATTCGAATGACGACACAGTGGTTTTAACAAGATGGAGCTCCACCACACACAGCAAGAGCTACACGAGAATTCCTACGAACGAAGTTTCCTGGACGTCTGATCTCTCTGCATGAAGATATTGAATGGCCTCCCTATTTACCAGATTTGACGCCCCAGATTTCTTTCTCTGGGGCTTCTTGAAGGACTGTTTTATTTGAATCCCAAGCCAACAGACCTCGAACAACTGAAGGCAAACATTCGACGAGAAATGCAGAACATTCCAGTGGAAACATTCCCAAGTGTGATGAACAATGTAGCAGCAAGGATGCAGGCTGTCATTGGGAAACGAGGAGGTTACATTGATCATGTGGTGTAAAAAAGTAAAAGGTTAAAATGTCCAAATGGAAAGACTGAACTAACAACTGTGCATTGGGAAAAAGCTTACATGCTTCAGCTGCATGGTCCAGCAGAAAAAGTCTGAAAAAATTGATTGGTTTATCTGTGTCATTGATATACTTTTGTGTACATTTTTTTAAGACACCCTGTTATAGCAGCAGCGAAAATGTTGCACCCGAGTCTGCCCATTATTGTTCTATGCTACGCCAGAACTGCATATTGTAACTTTGAGCTAATTTTGGAGATCGTTTTTGGCAAACAGTTAAAAACTAACTGAAACG
Source organism: Aplidium turbinatum (assembly GCF_918807975.1). Classification (NCBI taxonomy): domain Eukaryota; kingdom Metazoa; phylum Chordata; class Ascidiacea; order Aplousobranchia; family Polyclinidae; genus Aplidium; species Aplidium turbinatum. The sequence continues at coordinate 41,255,011 of NC_137472.1, read as the reverse complement.
CCTCAACGCAGCAAAACATGAAGCACCAGTAATGATGGACATGCAATGCATAGCAAGGCGATGCATCAACGGCAATCTACTGTGAAGCGTAAGCTATCAGCAGTGGCACAAAATCTCAATGCAAGTTTTGCAAAAACTCAAGAATTGGACATATCGATTGATGAGAGGCTATGCACAAGCTCAGACATGATTGCTGCTCAAAATCTTAATCAACTGATGCTGTAACTAAAAACAAAATTTCAAGCTGCCGCTTCACATGCTGATCAAGTTCAAATTTTAACCTGCAAGCCAGTATCGTGGACCATCAAAAAGACCGCCCAATTTTTTCAATGCAAAATTTACACTGTTCAGCATGCACTAGCACTGAAAGCAGAGCATGGTGTTCTTGCTAAGCCAACCAGGACTTCCAGAAAAGGCATTGGTGAGGAAGTTGTTTCTCTTGTGCATAGTTTTTATCAAGATGATGAATTTTCAAGATTATTGCCAGGCTCCAAGGATTTTGTTAGTGTGGGTTACAAAGTTCATCAACAAAAGAGACTTCTTCTGTGTAATTTGAAAGAGTTGTTTGTCGAATTTAGAAATCTTAACCAAAATGTCAAAATAACTTTTTCCAAATTTTGTTCTCTCCGGCCTAAGTGGTGTGTTATATTAGGATCTTCAGGTAGCCATGCAGTTTGTGTATGTGCTCTTCACTAAAATGCTAAGTTGTTGGTTATTGCTTGTGAATCGTATTATAAAGAGATGATGCAGATTATTGTTTGTGACATAACTAACAAAATCTGCATGGTCCATCGATGCCCTGATTGTCCTGGAAAAGCAAAACTGACTTTCAAATTGAAGCAACTGGAATGCTTGGAGGAAACATCTGAAATAAAATCCAAGCAATGGCAGTCGACTGACCGGACATCATTAGATACTCTGACTCTTCCAACTGATGAATTTATTGAATTGGCTGTATCAAAACTGGACAAATTAACTGCTCATTGTTTCATTGCTGAAAGCCAGGCTCATAATTTGAAAAATAGAAAAGAATCCATTCAGTTTGAAACTACAATCGTCCTTGGAGATTTTTCAGAAAATTATTCCTTTGTTGTTCAGGATAAGGTATGTAGCGCTAGAGAGCTCTGTCGTCTCTGACGTCACACGTATACGTGACTAGATTTGTCCAGAAGGTTCTGCCTTGAGCGCATACTTGCACGTCTCGGGAATTCAATTTCAGTAATCAACCGTTTGTAAGGCACTATGCCGAATTCCTACCTTGGTTCATCGTTATGTAGATTTGCAGTCGTGTTGCGTTGTGTGATCGTATGTAAAACTCGCCATTCCACACTAGAACCTTCTTAAAGAAGTTTAAATCATGATTCTTTTTCAATAAAGAAATCAGTCTTGGTAATTCTAAATCAGTATATCAGTTTCGTTGTTGCTACTGCTTCTATTTTTTGCTGCTGCCAGTATCACGTTTGAATCAGTTTAGTGTTATGTTCAGAGTCTGTATATTATGATTTCTGGTGCAGCAGCTATAACTTCTGAATCAAGACTGTTAATAATGTAGAGGCGACAACATTTTTGTATCCAGTTTTTGGTGGTGGAGCTTTAACCATTCCGGTGTTTTTCTTTACTTTTTTGTGTTGCTGGATCGAAGATTAAAAATCGTAAACGATTACATTGTGAGCAAGCATTGACCGCCTGGGTTTGAGTTAGCAAACAATACAGCAGCGTAGTCGATCTCGTGTCCTATCATTCCTTGCCGACTTCGCCCAGGAATGTTGTCATCCCACTGATGGCTGTGTATGGGTGGATATGCTGAAAAGCAGCGTCCGCTACAGGTACAAGGCTACCATTAGAATAAAGATCAATGCACTCTGCATCCTGTTGTTGTTTATATTAAAGATCAAAATGACCAATCATTGAAACCTTAGTTTCAGTTTCATCTCCAAAGATCTCAATCATGACACTGCCTTTGTCTATGCTTTGCAACAAATTCTAACAAAGTGCATCAAAGAAAATTTTCCTTCAATCAAACGTTTGGAATACTTTTCAGATAGCTGCAGTGGGCAGTACAAAAATTTCAAGAATTTTTTCAACTCAACACATCACTTTCAAGATTTCAACTTTGAAGCTTCTTGGTCATTTTTTTGCCACAAGTCATGGCAAGTCTCCCTGTGATGAAACCACAAATTCTTTCAACAGAGGCAGTTTATTCATTTTGTGAAGAAGAAATTACAACTGTAATTTTTTTTTTAATTTTCATAGAAACACTCCAAAACACAAGACATTTTTTGCAAGTAAGATACGCTGCAGCTAGCACTGTGCCTGGAACAAGATCATTTCAGCATTTTGAGTCTGATTCAGTTGGAATGCTCAAATTCAAACGTGCGTCAGATGATTTAAATTTTTGTAGAAGTCACAACTTTTTAGGCAGTACATCTGCTTTCAATGCTGCAGATATATCCATGATGAGCTATGTTTGCTGTGTCTACGATTCTCGCTGGTGGATTGGACTTGTAGTTGAGATTGATTCCCATGAAAATGATCTTCAAATCAACTTTGTTCATCCTTGTGGACCTTCTAAATATTTTTATTGGCCTTCTCATGAAGATATTTGCTGGGTCCCTTTATCACATTTTGTCCACTATTTTCCATCAAAATTACATTATTCTCTGAGCTCTCCTGCATTGTATCTTGTTGCAGTGTATACTAAAAATTATTATTTTTGCAGATATGTTTTCATGAAGAAGAAAAAGCCCTGATGGAAATCATCCTTTTCACGGCAAAGGTATTTTATGGCTTAGACAAGCTCAAAGTTCGAACATAGGCATACAGATATGCTGCAAAGAAAGGGAAAAATGTTCCACAAACATGGCAGAGAAAAGGGATAGGTGGAGAAGCTTGGTTGGTGGGCTTTCGAAAACGAATGGGAAACTTAAGCTTAAGAAAGCCAGAATCCACTAGCTTGGCCAGAGTTATGGCTTTTAATCGCCATAATGTTAATCTTTTCTTCGAAACCTTTAAAGAGGCATACAAACGCTTGGGAGTATTGCCAACAAGAGTCTGGAATATTGACGAAACTGGCATGAACACTATTCCAAATTCCTGGCAAATCCTATGTAAAACTTGCTCAAAGCAGGTGGGGCAGATTAAGGGTCGGATGCACCAAACGTGCTTAACTGCTGGTTAAGTTAACCAATCGGTTAACTTTTATTTAACCAAAATGTGATATGCACCAACGCTGACAATGAGTTAACCGCAGGTTAACTTGGCTGACTTAACCGAAAAGTTAATCCAACAGACGATGTGGGTTAACCATTGGTTAACTTGATGAAAGCGTTCTTTAAACTTGACTACCACCAGCAGGGTTGCCAGATTGGCCTTTTTACGGCAAAATTCCAGAAGTTTCGACTTTATAAAAAGTGCTTGGCTGGAAAAACACCACTAATTTAACAAAGAGGACAGAACCTCACGTTGTGCCCATTTCCTATATGTTAGCCTTTTTTCGAGGATGCATTTGGCCTTTTTTGTTTTATCCATCTGGCAACACTAACTACCAGTCAGAAACAGAAAGCCTATGGTAGGTCTGGTTGTTTCTTAGCTGTTTCGATAGCATAGGGAAGGCAGTACTTGGCAAGCTTATATTAACCACTTTTCACTTTGTCAAATAGCCTATGTACATTGTACAGTACTGATGGTTAAAGTAAAGTTCACCAAAAATAACAACTTAACAAGTCGGGTGTGCCATCGATTGTCTTTCTTTGAAATTGCAAGCTTTTGTCGTAGCGCAACAATAAGAAATCAGGCAATCCTATGTTATTTTGCTATTCGATGTAGTGTGTTAGATTAATAGGGTAAACTTTAGTACAGTAGTTAGGATCTACGGTACTGAGTTTGTGAGCAGGGACATTGACAGGATTTTCCAGGCCGTGCCAATTCATTTTCTGGCCCCCTTTATAAACAATGGTATATATTTATAAAACAATTATACACAATGCTAATATGAAGGTTTTGTATATTATGGACAAGATCTTGGCTTGCCCTACCTCCCTGTTTGTGAGTGTTTAAAGACATGTATTTTGCATTGCTGTAGTACTATAATGTTGTTGCATTACAGCTTCATACAAAATTAAGACTACCGGTACGCTCTGAAGTTAATCATGAATGCTCTTCATGTTGCTGACATAGCAGAAGTTAATGACGTTACAACCATCATACGACGTGTTATACGGATCGGTCAAATCCCATGGAAGAATTTGATGCAACTGAGTTTTTTGAACGATTTAGATTCAGCAAGGAATGTACACTGAGTATTTTACACCTTATTGAATGCAATGTAAAGTTTGCATCCAAACGAAACAAGTTTGTTCTTCCTATTCTGCAATTAATCACTACGTTCCGCTTTTACGCAACTGGTAATTTTCAAAGAACAGATGGCGACTTAGTGGGGGTTGAACAGTCAACTGCATGTCGGATTGTTCACAGAGTGTCTAGAGCAATTGCCAAACGTAAATCAAGCTTCATGATATTTCCGAGTGGTGAACAGCTGATGGGTGTAAAGCAAGATTTTTTTCAAGTTGCAGGCTTTCCCAATGTGGTCGGATGTACTGATGGAACTCATGTTCCAATTGTTTCTCCTGGTGGAGAGCAAGCCGAACTATTCACAACAACAAAAAGGGTTTTGGTACATCAACATTGTACCATATGTTTCTGGGCAGCCGATTTGTAGCAAGAATTGACAGCGATAAACACGTGTTTGCTACAAATCGGCTGCCCAGAAACTTATCGTTTATTGGAGGCCTTTATGGCTAGCGTGGAAGCTACACCGTTATGGTTAGCGAAACGCAACTGCTGCTCGCTGTACTAGTGATTGCTCAGCCTTGTGCTGACGGCCGGGAAGAATGCTTCTTCTTCACATTGTACCATATATTATTCAGTAAGTAACATCTTATTTAATAATCGTCACTCAGATTCTTATTTAGCTACGTTGGATCATAGCCATCAATGAAAGAAATTTTATTGTCGTAAAAATTAATTTGAAGGCTTGATGTAGCCTACAGTAGAATTCGCCTTTTGTGACACTGTAAAGTATCTTTGAAAAAGTGACACTATAGCCAAAGTACTGTAGTTTAAAAAGGGACTTTGAAAAAGATGCCTCCATAGCGGATGTCACTATTGCTGAATTCTGCTATATGACATTTTGCACTGTATGATGTTTGATCGAAACACTGACTAAATACGTTCTTGAGTGACATATTTACTAACCTCAATATTGCTGCACTTTGTTACCACAAACGTATTGTTGCAGGTGCTGTGAAACCTAACAAAGCTAACATGCTCCCACAGCCGAGTGTACGCTGAAAGATTTGGAGGTGGCCTAGTGTAAAGGGATGGTTAGCTCGCAAGACAGAGACGGAAATCGAGCAAAGAGAGAAAAATGCATCTATGAAAAAGCATTCAAAGACAACAATTAAAGACCTGGATTTTGCTTTTTTTTTGACAATTTATTGAAACAAGTTTTTCTTAGCAGACTTTCTTTCTTGCCCTAGTATATTTCTATCCACCGGTAGAAGTGGCCTATTGTGATCGTCTTCACTCTCCATTTCATTAAGTTCATCCTTTATTTCATTGTTTTCACCCTCCACTTCATTTTATTTTTATCCTTTAGTTATCACATATCAAATTCATTTTCGGTTATGCCACTATCTATTGTTTTGCCACTATGTTTTTTGCATTATTGCATGATGTGGTAGATGACATGGAATAAATATTAGGTGACATATCTGTATTCGTTTTTGGATTATTTCAGCAAAGTGCTCAAAAGGCTGATCAAATGTAGCTGAGGTGATTGTATGTAAGTCCACTGAATGTGGTTGGGCTTATTGTGAGTTAGCCCACTGAATGTGGGTGCGTTCAATTGATGTCCGACAAATTGTTCGTAAGCAATTGTTCGTAAAGCAATTGTTCGAAAGCATTTGTTCGTAAAACAATTGTTCGTAAAATTAATTCTTCGTAAAACAATTCTTCCTAAAGCATTTTTTCGTGCATGCAGTTAAAATTTGATGTATACGAAGAAATGCTTTATGAAGAATTGTTTTACGGATTTCATTTTACGAAAAACAGTTTACGAACAATTGTTTTATGAACAATTGCTTACGAACAATTTGCCTATAACCCGTTCAATTAGTGTAAGCCCGCTGAATATGTGTGGGTTCAATGCATGTAAGCTCACTGAATATGCGTGGGTTCAATGTGTGCAAGCCCACTGAATATGTGTAGGTTCAATATGTGTAAGCCCACTGAATATGCGTGAATTCAACATAGGTTAGCCCATAAAAATCATGGTAAAACCTACACAGGACCTGCGTGCAACCCCCAGTCATAATTTACATGGGTCCCAACAGAACGGCTTACAAAGGACTCATTTTCAGCCCATCATGGTCTTATGTAGGTCCTACATACTCATGTGAGCTGAATAATGTTTATACTTCTATTTGCATAAGGGATCAACAACTGAATGATAGCGGATTGGTACTGATAGATTAATGCAGATGTAATTGCCTGCTGGATTCGTGGGAACTGAAATGACTGATGGTGCTACCCCAGTCAGCAAGCCAAACTGGGGCCTAGTGGAAAATTAAGTGGGCAGATGGACTTGTGGGCAGACCATCTGGGTTTGTTTTGGGTCCGAAATGTGTTGACACAAATTTTTTTAAGCTTTTTGATTATTTGCCCCAAAACGAAATATCATTTCAATGTATTATTATTATTTTTAGTTTGAAAAGAAAAGGGTAAAAATATAATAGTATATCTGGGTTGAATCTAGGCAGCCCAATTGTAAAAGCATCGAAATATGGGTGGCAGGTGGGATGCCCATCATTAAAAATATGTTTTTACAAAACAAAACTGTTTTTATTAGTAGTGTAAAAACAGTTTTTTCACAGTTTTTAATTGACCGTATGCAATTTCTTTTTACTAACCATTGTTTTGTCATTTTGGATATTTTTTAGGTTTGTCATGATTCTTTCTATCTCTTACAAGGAAAGAGACTTGGAAAGGATTAATGATGTTTGATGAAATATCACCGAAAAGCAGTCAATTAAATGGTCGAATAGTTCTATAGTGAAATGATAAATCAAAATTCTTGAAGGACTTTAACGAATGGCTCAACACTTCCAAAAATAATCAAAGAAACAGTGAACAGCAATAGATTCCAACGCTTGTAACTCTTATAATCGACTTTAATGTAATTCGCTCACAGCTTCTCATATAACTCTAAATATCGATCACAATTTATGATAGCACCAAATTTCATCTACACGTATTCAATAACTTCAACCCTCAATCAACAATCATCTCACCATACTTTCTACTTTTATAATTCTAATTACCATTTACAAATACAATACTTTACGCAAATTATGCCACTATTTATAGCAGGTTTGCTTGGTCTAGTAACTTTGAGAAGCTACGATAATGTTACATCATAAGCACTCGTTGTTCTGGTCAAGTTTTACTACACGTAAACATTTTTGTGACGTCATAAAAACCTACATCTGGAAAATCCTGACGAGCAAGCTAGAGAAGCTTCCAAACTTGCACGTACACAGAAACTTCTAGAAATACGTCACATATAAGGATTTCGCAATCAAAGGTCACTATAGAACAGTTACCGATAATAAGATATCGTATAAGAATTTACAATTAAAACAGTACGCCGCATATTAATTGTGACAAGGTTTAATCTATTTTTATTGAGATTTTATAGTGTTGCTTGTGCCTTAAAATAACCAATGTGTATTCTGTTGTGGAGTTTCTTGATTGCATACAGCTTACTGTTGTACCAGTTAGGTGGTTAAATTCTGAAGAGGAATGCTACTGGCCACCTTCTGGTTCAAATGAATACAGACGCATTACTGTTCTCGTAAAAAAGCTTGCTGATGCTCAAGGTGATTGAGATATTTTTAAAGTACGGATATTGGGAAAATTTTAATGTGGAAAATATATTTACTCGAATGTATAATTATGATGTAATTATAGGGTATATAATTATCATGCACTCACTTTGTTATTAGATAGTAATATATTTTGGTTGCCAACCTTCATTATTCCTGGCCCAAAGTGGTTTTGTTCATACCGTATTTGTGTGTCCCACTTGGCAGCATCACTCAGTTCTGTAGATAATGCCAAAAACGAATTATGCAGTACTTCTTGTAGTTTTGTATGATATACTAATTTTATGTGTAGTGTAACTGTATAATTTATGTGTGCATGTAGTGCATATACTTTGCAACATAAGGCTTCAGCAACCATTCTCACCCCAATTTATTACACCTTGAGTAGGGGTGAGCAGTGTTTTCAACAACTAGCTTACGCTGGTAGTCGAACTAGGATTGTATGATTGTTCACGCGAGTGCCTTATCCAATGCCTTTGCAGTTTGCAGGGTAGTAAATTATGATTATGTTTTGCAAAATACAACACTGGGATGATAAGTTCTGAATATTAATACTGTCAAAACCCATTACAATAATTACTAATGTATGGTTTCTCTTTAATAATGCAGAAGCTCTTGTACCAATGTCATCAGCAGCCGTTCTAATCGGCACACTACATATTCATACATACTTCAAGACTGTATTGTATAAATGTGTTGTTCTTTTCAGGCAAGTGAAGCAAAAAAGATGGACCAGCAGCAGCTCTAGCAGTAGCGATTATGATGGAAGGATTAAGGAATTTCCTTTACCACCATTAGCTACTTACAGCACGACTAAGCCGGGCTGTTTTGCAAGTACTGGATCAACGTTTGTTACAAGTAGTACTGTTGAGCCTGATGCCTCTAGGGGACAGTGCTTCTCAACCCCTGGGTCGCCGTTTCATTTGGCTGGGTTGCTGTAAAATGTGGTGATAAAAGATAATGTCTCTTGAGCAAAGTTAAAACTGCCTACCATTACTTTAGTTTTCGTAATTTTCACTATTCAAACTACGTTTTGAGTTTGCAATGACTGAATTGCATGAATAACAACTCGGTATTCAACTGAGCTGCTTGATATCAAAACATTTTAAATGCAGAATCTTGGTTGTTAATGTTTAACTGTGTCAGACTTTTATTTGCATTCAACATAACCACATGTTACAAAGCTAACTAGCGTTTTTCCCAAACTGCAAGCCACATTTTATACAAGTGAGCACTGTGCAGTGAACGATATATTTTCCAATCATGATGTCATGCAAGGCAATGTACTTCGATACATTGGGGGACGCACTCTGGACGAGTTGTAAGAAAGGCAATGGGTTTTTTGCTTAAAAATGATGTTGCCCTTCTGTTGAATGTGTTTGGTAGGAACGGGAAACGGTCATTTGGCGAAACTGTGCTAATGGATACTCTCTATGATATGTTATGTTTCATATCAAACATTCAAAAATTGCAAAGGCAGTATAATTTCTTGGTATATAATTTAGGCTTAATAGTAAACTGCGTGATTCATATCAATTATACTTAAAGAGCTAGGGACATGAATTTTTGATTCAGGTTTTTTGAATTATTTTTTTAGGGAATAGTATCAAGAACAACTCCTACAAAAAAAATTGGTTAAACAACCTGAAAGTGTGTGTTTTTATGTTTTGAAATCACGAATCCAACATATAAGATTTTTGTAGCCCCTTTCCGAAAATGTTTTTGGGAACTTCCCTTTCTACGTCAGACCGGGAAATTTATCAACGATTGTAGTTTTTCACTGCATAGAGACAGTAGGAAGGCGACGTTTCATTTGCTTAGTTGAGGTTTAGGCTACAAAGTAAACTGTTAATACGTTTATAGAAATTATTTGTTGGAGCAAAAATGCCTGGAAGATGTGTCGTTTGGGGATGCAGCTATAATCCGAAACCTGGGGTAAGCGTTCATCAGTTTAACGAAACCACCTTTGATTTCTGCAATGTTTTAAGTATCCAATGCAGTGTACGGATAAGCCGCAGTGATGCAGCAACTCAATGTATAATAATGGATTTTATTTAATCTTCTACTCCCATCCATAGTGAAAGTGAAGAAGACATGCATAAATGTTTGGATGAGGATTACAATGAATCCTATGGATTCCATTTCTTTCGAATGTAAGTGATGCATAGTATCCTTTCTGGCTTGTGTTGACACTTAAAGGGTCTGACTGAAGTTCATAGCTGCCTATTGAACTGAATTAGGTCAGGCTTTTGTTGGCAGAATGCCTTAATTTTCCCAGCTACATCCGCTTTAAAACATGTATTGATATTTTTTTGTATTTTCCAGATCAGAAGTAAATCAAAAATCAATACCGGAAAATAAATATATGTAATTTTGCATAGCATGCTCACCAGTTTGTTCTTAATCTGTCAATTATGTGGTAAGGCAGGAGCAACAACTTTCAGTACATGCAAGGGAACACTGTTGGCAGTTGAACAAATCTGCCATCACTGCCGCCAGTCTTACATATGGTTTAGTCAGCCATTTGTGGGTGGAATACCAGAAGGAAATATTTCATTAAGTTCCTCTACTATTTTGTTTAGTGGAGCACTACCTACAAAAACTTTATGTTTTATCATGCTTTTGGGGTGTTCACTGCTACGAAAAGCGTACCTTTTTTCGACATCAAAGAAAGTTTTTAATGCGGTCAACCATGTCTGGAGTATGAAGCAACAGAATGTACTGCAAGAAGCAAAGAAAGATGTAAATGTTATGGGCCACTCTGATAAATATCTGCGAAGGTATACTCTGATGGATGTGAAGCAAAACCGTATTTTAAGCATGGAAATTGTTCAGGTAAGTTTACATGCTCTTACGATGCTACTTCCAACAAAATCGTGTCTTGAAATCTGTTATGTTGTATTTTCATCCATCAAATGAATATAATATTAAGTAGAGTTAACCACAATTATGGTATCGTAATTTTGCTATTACCGCAATTCACAAATGTAATGGAAAGCTCCCCAAAACTTACATGAACAATTGAACATTGTATATAAAGAATATGTGTTTTCTCCTCAGTAGTTCCTACCGTAGTTCCTACCCCTCAGTACCAGTAGTTCCTACCCCTCAGTAGTTTTGTCACCTCTGATATTTGCTATTGTGGTTGACGTTGTAACTGAAGGAGTAAGGGAGGGCTTATTGAGTGAAATTTTGTATGCAGACGACCTGGTCTTGACAAGTAATAGTATGGAGGGACTGGAGAGAAAGTTTGAGAAATGGAAAGAAGCATTTGAAACCAAGGGTATGAAGGTGAATCTTGAAAAAACAAAAGTGATGGTGAGTGGAGCAGAAGGAACAGTTGTTGAGAACAAAGTAGATCCCTGTGGAATATGTGGCAAGAGAGTGATGAGAAATTCAATGCAATGCAAGGAATGTGGAAAGTGGGTACATGCAAGATGTGCTAATGTCAAGAGAGCTGCAACAAGATTGGCGAAGTGTTTTGTTTGTGGGAAATGCAGTAAAGGAAGGAATGAAGTGGAAGGCCATGATGATGAGTTCTGCCATGGAATCGAAACAGTGACAGACTTCTGTTATCTGGGTGATCGGATAAATGGAAGTGGTGGATGTGAAGCAGCGGTGACAACAAGGGCAAGATTGGGCTGGGCAAAGTTCAGGGAATGTGGGGAAATGTTGCATGGCAGATAATTTTTACTAAGGATGAAAGGAAAAGTATATCGGAGCTGTGTGCGGCCTGCAATGCTATATGGTAGCGAGACATGGGTATTGAGAGTGAACTGGCAATCCTGAGAAGAACGGAAAGGTCAATGGTGAGAGCAATGTGTGGGGTGAAAACGAGAAGGGAAAAAATGAATGAAGAATTGTTGGATATGCTAGAGATGAGAGAGACCATAGACCAACTGGCAAGGGCAAATGGAGTAAGATGGTATGTACATGTGATAAGGAGGGAGGAAGGAAGTTTTCTTAGAAAGGCACTAGATCTAAAGGTGGATGGGAAGAGGAGCGCGGTCGTCCAAGAAGAACGTGGAAACAACAAGTGAAGGATGAATTTAAAAAAGTCGGACTGAAGGAGGAAGATGCAAGGGACAGGGTGAAATGGAGAAAAGGGATTAAAACAATTGCTGCGCAGAAACAATCGGCCACCCCCACTAGTGGGGAACAAACCGACGATGGATTATGATGATGATGTGTGGATGAAATCCAATAAACTTTCATTAAATTATAGTAAAACTATTTATATGATCCTCTGCAACAAAAAAAGTGCAGCAGAAAATTTTAGTCTGTCCATCAGTGGCCGATCCATCGAAAGGAAGAAATGTATAAACTATCTAGGTGTAACTTTGGATGAGCGATTGACATGGGATAGTCATATTATTAATGACCTTTTGGTCTTTCGCTGCCATCCTTGTTGTGCGAATTATTTGTGTTAATCGTGTTTTTGCTTTTTGTGTCTTTCTTTTTCGCCAACAAAACAAAAAAATAAACTGAACTGAACTGCCCATATTCGCTCAGTGTTGGATAAGTACCTTGTCCAATTTTCGACTTGGCTTTTAAGTGTTTTAAGTTGACATGTAAAATTTACTAGCAAGACTCTTTATTTTCAGGATCTGAATGCTATCAAGCTTTGACAGGATTGTTGCCAAGCAAGAATTTACGAAAAGATGTTACAAAATTGTTCCCGAAAGGGCAGACGTTTTCCATCGAGGCCTACCACAGTCTTGTCAATCAATTAGCACCCAAAATATTTCACTTTGGCTATGCTGCTATGAAATTCAGGTAAGCAATTTAGCAAATACTCTACCTATCCATTGTTAAAAAGGCTTTTAACAACGTAATACAGAGTTATAATGCAATGAGGTTCCTGCTGTAGTTGGCATAAAATTGGTGAATCTTTTAAAGCGCAAACTTGATATCTACTGGAAAGATTCCACCTCAGTGTAGCAGTACATCAACAACAAGAAGAGGTTTGCGGTGTATGTCACAAATCATGTGGCGACTATTCGTGCAGAGTTTGATCCATCACAGTGACGACATGTTGACACCAAATCCAACTCTGCAGACATTGCATCAAGAGGACTAATGCCAGACCAGGCCGAGAGCAGCTATGTGGTTTGATGGCCTTGAATTGCTGGCCAAAGCAAGCTGGCCAAAGACAAAGACTGCTGGCTAAAGCAACGTGAAGTACATGGAGTACCTGCTGGAGATCCTGAGGTGAAAAAAGGCTGCCGTCCTAAATGCAGTGGAAGTACAGTCAGTTGATGAGGACCCCATCCATTGTCTGCTTCACCACTATTCATCGTTTGATAGGCTTAAAAGAGCACCAGCCTGGATCCTCAGAGTTCGACGACAGCTTCGGAAGAAGATTGTATGCCGAGCTTGGCAGGTTGCCAGATTCTGGCCATCTCACTGTTGGTGAGTTAAAAGCCTGTACTCTATAGAGATCGTCAAGCTTGTGCAAAAGGTCAGTTTTGCCAAGAATTTAGGTAATTTAGTGGATCAAGGAGATTTTGACTCTTCACTTAACCACTTCCGCTCGGCTACAGCCGACATTTTTTTCCGTGCCTATTCGTCGGACGTCAGCAACTCCGGACAGATTTTTCTTGGTTTGACAGCCGTAGTCGCTTTTTGCTGTCCTTTGCTAGCAGTTGAGAGGGGGAATCACCTAATGGTTCTGTTATCTTTAGGCAATGATTCCAGCAGTAATAAATCAACATTATAGCGGAATTTTGTTTGTGAGCTTTCTGAGCTACTGTTTCAGCAGATTGGCTGCTGTTTCGCATGAGCGACCTGAAGGTATTCCAATGGTTGCTTAGCTGTAAGAGGAGGCAACGCGAATTTTCTTTTGTTGTGAACCGAAGTATTTTTCCACAGGAACGGGTTTAGTCTGATGGAGGGCCCGGAGCACTTTTAGATCGGGGCCCCCCCCGTGCAAAAAAATTATTAAACCCGCCTACAAAATTCATTTTACAAAGTTTTTTTTTATTTTGATGTAAAAATTAAATGTCAATCACTGACAATGTTTGCTTTTATACAAGACACTACTTTTTGTTTATAAGACAGTGGAAAATGCAGAAAAGCGAGAAAAAAAGCCGATTATGCGTCACAATCGCGTCACGCAAATACCGATGGGAAGTGGTTAACCCTCTGCAGGCGTCCTGCCCAAGGGCTTCAACTTAAGTGGCCTAAACTTTATTGTTGTTCAGGGTATTTTTTATGTTGGTGGGCGGTTGCAGCGCTCCACTTCATCTCTGGAAGAGAAACATCCAATGATCTTGCCCGACCGACACCATGTAATGCGGCTGGTGATTGAGTTTTTTCATGCTTGTAATGCCGATGGCGGCATGCTTCGTACGTTTAGTGCGTGGGAAGGTTTTTTTGGGTGGTTAAAGGTCATTATACTGTGCGTCGTGTGTGTCTTTTGACAGATGCTACAGGGGGTCAACAAATCATGGCACTTCTTCCAAAATGTAGGGTTACCCCTGGTAGACTAGTGTTTTCTTGCACAGGAGTGGACTATGCAGGGCCGTTTATGACCAAGTCTGGCAGAACCATGTCCAAACCTTACCTGTGTGTGTTTACCTGTATGGCCTCTCAGACTGTACATTTTGAAATTGTTATTTCCTCGATACCTCCCTCATTCCTTCAAGCATTTGAAAGATTCGTTGAGTGACAATGGCACAAACTTTGTCAGCACTAAACGAGAGTTTGTTGAAGGTATCAAACCATGGAACACTGCCCATATTCATAAAGGGTTATCACAAAAAGGCATCTAACTGTGACACCACAGACAAAAATTGGTGGTAAGCATTTCTATGGAGATGATTTTGAAACAACTTTGTTGACTGATAGCCACTTAGATTGCCAACAACGCAGAGAGTCTGTGGAACTTAAGCAGCCACAGTTGAAGCCATCAGCAGTGCCTCGCATTTTTGTTGGCCTGATTCAGAAAAACTGAAAAAAGACAAAGCTAAACTTCAGGATCAAAAGGAAGAATTTCTGTTGCAAGACTCTTGTTGTGATTTGGGTTCATTAAAAGATAAAATCAATAAAGTGGTTATCCCTTCTGGATATATCAAATTGTTAAAAGAATCTTCTTTGGACTTTCACTATATAACAATGGCAGCCACATTTCTCCTAAGTTAATGGCATCTTTGGTGGTAGGGGAAAGTTTGGATGTGCAATGTGAATGCTTTTGTATGTTCTATTTCTGTACCACAAGAAACATTTCCTCATCTGCAAAAACCTTCTAGAATCACCAAATAGTAACAATAATAAGACTATTACCAAGTCGGCTGTTGCAGCGCTTGAGCAATGCAAAGCAAACCAGGAAGAAAACGAAAGCCAAGATGAAAGTTTACACCTAATTCAATTTGTGTCCGAGCAACTTCAGTTGTTGTACATAGATAAAAATGGCCGATGGTATTCACCCAGGTTGCTAACCATGTCGTTGCTGGCAGCTCACTATACAAAAAACTTAGTGAGTTTTTTATACTGCCACCTGCTGATGCACCAGTAAACATAATTTATTGATGTCACGCTCAGAAAACTTGCTTTTAATTAAGTAGTAATGCCAAATGTGCAATTATGACCCTAATTTGGAAAATCCTCTTCAGGTTTCACAAACAAAAAGGTAGAAAAGCTTACACAGGTTAAAGACTGAAGAGATTCGCATAAAGATGAAGAAACAAGCCAAGAAAAGAAAGAAGCCAAAAGAAAGTGCTCCAAAGAAAATCCAAAAGGTCAAAGGAAAGTCATCAAAAGAAATTGCTCCAGAACCAAGAATAGATCTTATTTTAAATGATTCAGATTTTGAGGAAGAAAATGACGAATGTGTGATGCATAATGAACAAAACAAAAATGAATTACGACTACAAACAAAAATGGAAGGTATCACACCAGGACCAAACTGAAGATTCTGAACTGGGTAGTAGTTGCAGTTGTAGTAGTAGATTCTGAACTGGGTAGTGGTGCAAGTTACCTATGGAGA
Organism: Aplidium turbinatum; assembly: GCF_918807975.1. Lineage (NCBI taxonomy): Eukaryota > Metazoa > Chordata > Ascidiacea > Aplousobranchia > Polyclinidae > Aplidium > Aplidium turbinatum. The sequence continues at coordinate 41,239,081 of NC_137472.1, read as the reverse complement.
TCGAAAATTTTTAGTAGGACAAGTTGAGAAAGTTGCTGAGGATGACTTACGTAAGATCAACTTTCTTCGTCATAAGACTGAAAAAACTCTCGGTGGTCTCTTCACATTTCCACAGCACAAAGGTGTGGAAATAATAAAAAAGAAAAATGTTTTTGATGTTGTTCAGCCACCAGCTCCAGCTAAAAGGGGATAACTAGAATTTAATTTGAATGCTCACTTGTGGAGACTGGTAATTTACTTGACCGAATGAAAAAAATGTTTAATTTAAGCCTGCTGGCATTTTGTTGCTTTCCTTTGGCTGAAGAACATTTTTTTGCTATGTATTGTACTTTGGCAATGTTTGTTTATTTTAAATGCGTCATAAACCCAGATGGAGTTGTTGTTCCATAGTTTTAAAAGGATTTTTTAAAAATTCACAAATTCAATTTGATAAACATATTTGTACAAACAAGAGCATGGTTCTGTGTTGTGACAATTTGTTGATTTTTTTTTTATACATTGTTGTACTGTTTAGCCACTTTACCACATTAAAAGGCTATTTCTTTACTATATACATTAAAAGTATATTTTTCTCAAATTTTTGATGCTTTTGTATCTGCTTTACGCGAATCCCCGTTTGACTTTACGTAATACGGGTTTAAAGTAATCGCCCCTTTTTTAAAATAATTAGTTAGAAGTAGCTTGCATCCGCTAGTTCGGATCATGTAATTGTAACAGGAGGCTAGCTTGACTGGTCCCAGGCTTTGGCGTATGTCAGCTTGACTGACCCTATTGTGTGTTGTTTACATTTAAATACTTCGCCGAATGCTTAATATTCTCGTACTTTTTATTGTTGCAACTATAGTTTGTCACTTTAGCCTATGACCTAATTACCTTCATAATTTGCATAAAAATTGTCATTATTACTGCTCGTAGACTAATTTGTCTCTTAGCAACCAAATAAAATTTTTAGTCATTTTTTTAAAGTGAACTGGTGTAAATTTTACTGTACTATGCTGTTGATAAAAGTTGTACTGAAGAGGGTTAAATACCCGAAATCGCGCGATATGCAACATAAGAATTTTTAACTGGAAAAATGCAACAAAAGAATTTCAAATTGGACTTTATCTCACTTTTATGCATGTACTCTAAAAGGTCGTCGTTTATATTATAGTGTTCATATTTTTCTCAAATTTTTGATGCTTTTGTATCTGCTTTACGCGGATCCCCGATTGACTTTACGTTGATACGAGTTTAAAGTAATCGCCCCTTTTTTAAAATAATTATTATTATTACTTTGACATGAAGCTGGGTGATCAAGATCAGTCCTGGGTTCCTCCTAAAGTATGCAAACATTGCACTCAAACCCGTTTCAGGGCTCAAGGCTAAAAAGTTCAGAGTGCCATGGCATGAAGAGAGCCGTGGAATCACCATGAAAATTGATACTTCTGCACGGTGAGGATGTTCGAAGGAAATTGCAACATCATGTTTACATGGAGTGCGCAAGGCAGTCATTGCATGGACGATTGGACGTTGCTGTTTCTGTTTTTTGTTTGCCCTCTCTAGTTTCAAGTGGTGATTTTCTTGAAACAATAGGAAAACGGGCATGACTGAGAGTAACCTCAATACTAAGGCGATTCGAAAATCAAATTTCAAAATTTAACCTATCGCTCATGGATTGTAGCAATATGTAGAGCATTCCTGTAAAATATTTTGTAATAAAACGCTCTAACTTAAAACATTGAAGCGTTTAAAGATTAGGTATTTACAACTTTTGATAAGGCGATTCACCAAACTTGAATGCGTAGCGCCTGAATCACGTGATCCAAATAGCGCTCTGTGATTGCGCAGTTCCATGGAAACGTTGTCTGTGACGACACAATGAGTGATTTAACGATTGGGAGTAAGCTCCAAAAAATCAGACAAGAAGCAGTTTTCAGCTAAAATGTTTGCTACAGTGCAATTCTAGGTTGGTGAATAACATTAAGGCTACTATGTGTTTAAAACTTATATACAAAACTTATATATGTAGTTGTTATGTAGCCTAGCTTTCCCGAGAAACTCGAAGCGGTTGTCATTCGAGAATATTAGGGTTTTTGCAGGTGATTGCTTTGACCTTTGATGCAGCCTAATTTCTGCTCGGTGCTAAAACATTACTGAATCACGATGACAAATAGTATAAAATGTAGAGTTTGTTACAGATTAATGAAGTACAAGGCCTAGGAATTTCAATATTTGAAATTAAATCAGTGTTAGAAAAAGTTCTGTTGAGTTCTAGTCTACTTCACAGCTTGTATGTACCGTAGTCATAAGATCACAAAACTATAACGGTACCATACTCTTCAACTATCTTTTCAGTTAATAACGCTTAAATAATTGTAGACTGTTGTATCAGTAAGATAATGCCTAAAACTTCTACGAAGACAATTAGAAGCGTTGAAAGCTCTGTCATTGGACCGTCGAAAGAACTCCCGACTGCAGACCTACCAACGCTCCGAGATGTCCTCGCATTTTGTGGTTTGTTGAAGGTAATATTGAAATTTAAAAAAAATTAATAGATTTTGTTTTGCCTTTGGGGTGTCACGAGTCATGACTGAATTGACTACTTTTATATGTAGGCCTCCTTAGTACTTACACTGTAAGTAATTAGTTTGTTAAAACAAGAATTTAAACAAGTCAAGAAAAGAAAACAGGTCTAGCAAACAACCAAACTTTTTTCCAAAACCTAGGCTGTAGGTTTATTAAACTTTTTTTAAAGAAGCAATGATTAGAATTATTAGTCACTTCTTTTTAGAGATATGGCAATCCTAATAAATATTTTTTCAGGAATCTGGAAACAGAGTTAATTTTTCACGAAGATCGCCAATGATGTCATTATCATCTACCATCGTGTGAATTCATCCCTTTCCCTTGCTTCAAAATGTTCGATTGCCAATAGAATAAAAAAATCTTATAATCAGCAACTATATTTTCAACGAAGTAAATCTCATGGTCCAAAACAAAACACCTTTGATGAGAAACTGGATAAAGTTTTCGAAATTCTAAAATGCCGTTGCTTGATATCTGTTTGTGATAAATCCATTTGTGGAGATTCGTGTGAATGGGGAGCTCATATCACGTGCAGTTGTCCTAAAGAAGACCACATTCCGAAGGCAGAACTGAAATTTTTCCTCTCCCAACGTAATCGTGGAGCAACAGCACCTCAATACCAAATTGGAACACTTGACAAAAAGACAACTAAAACTCTTCAAAAGATTGCTCACAAAAAGGTAAGACAGGACATGCATTTTAGAATTCTTTGCTGTTGCATTAAACTGCTTTCTTTCAACTTGGCTATTAATTAACATTAGTTGTTGGACTATTTTAATGATATTTTTTACAATAATTATTTTTAATCAAGAGTATGGAACAGTACCGTCTGGATGAGTTTGCTGCTGCTAAGAAGTCCCAAAATATGGAAGAAACTTACTGGAGGAAAGAGCAGTTTGCTGCAACAATTCTGGAAGCAAACGATTCTTCACTGGAAGAAGCTGTGCCTGGCTTATCCAAAGATAACAATGTAACGTACAAAGCGATCACAGGTGGGGGTACTTACATACTATTGCAAACGCTTTTGATGTGTTTTTCTTTTAAAGCTTAGCAAGGAACTGATTTCAGACAAGTACGACATCCAGTAAAAGTCCTGTTGCTCTTAATAATTCATAAAAGACTCACATTCCTTTTAAGAAAATAAATTGTTTGTTTTATTATTGAGTTTTCAATCAAGTTTTATTCAAATTGCAGATGCTAGTTCTGGTTTATCTTTTAGAAATAACATAATTTATGTATATCATATACCACAAACAGATTCCTCCTTATTACAATAATTAATAAACCATATTTTTTCCAGGACATCAAATGCGATTACCACTTCCAACAGTCGCAAGGGAAGTAATGCAATGGGGTACAAGTCAAAGAGAAGCTGCTGCTTTGGTAAATGCTACACTTATTGATGTCGGATTTATTTCACCAGACGACCCTTCAATGATAGTAGACCAAAGCAAGATCCGGAGGGAAGTGGAAAAGGTTCGCAAGAGAGAAACAGAAGTAGATCGAGAGAAAAGAGGAGAGGAAAAGTTACAGGGCATCTTCTTCGATGGGAAGGAGATTGAAACTCTTACTGTAGAAGAAGAGGATGGGGTTTTTAGGCAGAAACAAATAAAGCAAGAGCACATAGTTTTAGTTGGAGAACTGGGAGGCCAATACATTGGACATGTCACACCTTTTGGGAAAGCTGCAGAGCCCACAGCTGTTGAAATAACAAATTTTTTAAAGGAGGAATACCTCATCGACAACCGGTTGGTTGTAGGAGCAGACTCCACTGCTGTTAATACTGGGAAAAATAATGGAATAATTGCCAGGTGTGAACGACACATTGGCCACAGTCTCCAATGGAATATATGCATGTTGCATACCAATGAGCTCCCATTGCGACATTTATTCCAAAAGCTTGATGGAGCAACTTCTGGAAGTGCTTCCTTCAAAGGGCCGATCGGAAAAATTCTACCGCATGTTGAAGACCTTGAATGGGATGCAAAATTTCTGCCAAAAATTACAAGTACCACCTGAGATTATCTCTGATCTTTCCACAGATCAAAGATATCTTCTTCTTTCTGTGACATCAATTCAAGGTGGAAAAATTTTAGACAGCTTGAAGCATTTGAAGCCCGGTCCAATTTCTCATTCACGATGGCTTACACTCGCATGTCGATTATGTCGGCTTTACATGTCAAAGCATGCTCTGCAGGGGACGATTGTTGATGCTCTCCAGAAGTTGGTAGCATTTATTGCCACTAATTATGCTCCACTGTAGTTTGAGATAAAACACAAGCCATACATTCACCATGCCCCATTTCATGTTCTCCGTCAGGTCCAGCTGCTACATCTTCTTCCTGCGGATACTCGGGAAGTTGTTGCTCCTTATATAAAGTCGTGGCATGCTCACAGTGAGAGCCTCCTTCTAGCGATGGTAAGCAATGACGACCCTGCTGTTCGATCTTTTGCTGTGAGAATTTTGGAAGATATTCGTAAGGGCAACAACACTGGTGACAGGGTTCGATCTTAGCGGTGGTCCTCTGGCCAATGTCTAGTGCGAGTTCCCCGCGGACCAGTACGAATCGTTTCGCACTGGTCCGACTGTCCAGTGCGAAAATATCATCGCATTATGTCGTTTGATCGTTTAGAGTGCGTGGTTCTCGTTTGCGCTTCTATTTAAACAAGAAAACACGTGATCCGTGCGTGTCAAACCGTAAGAAAAAGGCAGCAATATCACGTGTTAAATCATAACAAAAAAGCAATCACAACATCACGTGACGATCGGATGTTAAATCGAAAGAAAAAGGGGAATCGCAACAACACGTGAGCTCTGGTATAGCCTAGTAGTACAGTACTCTCAAGAGATTCGATGCATAAAAATGTTAAGATTGTGCTAGAGTTTAGAGAGCATGTGAGTGATGAGGCATCAAATTAACTTAATAAATAGGTTAAATTAATAATGATTGTTGACTGTTATTATTGAATTAGGTACTATTGAATAAGAATACCGTACTTAAGGTTTATGCAAGATTGCTTAAAGAATTCGCGTTCTGTTCAGTAAAGTTCTCTTTATTACAAAATTTGCTTTACTGAACGAAGAAAATGTTGCGGTGGTTGACGTCGACCACGGGTAGTACAGTTCCGAAGCCAGACGTGAAGAGGAAGGGAGTAGACTCGGAGCAAGACCCACAAAAGAAAAAAAAAACGCAATCAGGCATATGATCAAACAAAGCGGTCGAGAAAATTTAACCTTGCATGGAAACAACAGTTCCCATGGTTGTGCTATGAAGAAGATGAAAACATCATGTTTTGTGCAATATGTAGAAAACATCCTGAAGTTGCGATGGTCGGCAAGGGAGGAAACAAAAATGTTTTTAAACAGGGAACTGATAATTTTAAAATAGACTCTGTTAAATCTCATCACCAGAGTGAGGGGCACCAAAAGGCTTACGCTAGGGAAGAGGCCATCAACTTGCCTGCAGGCACCAGCCGGGCCGAAGTCATGCTGGAAACATTGAATCAGCAACAAATGGATCGTTTGGTTAAGCTTTTCAGGTAAACGTAAACTTTAATGTGACAATTCTGTTGAGAGCAACTTTAATGTGACAATTTTAAATTGTGCAGTTCCTTCACAAACTAATTAGATTGTGTTAACTAATCTTGGGCCATCCAATTATTTGCAGATCTTGCCACGCTATTGCACGACATTCCAGGCCTTACACAGACATCACTTGGATGTGTCACCTGGATGAAGCCAAAGGCCTGGATGTGGGGTCTACATATCGCAATGATAAGCAAGCCGAAAAGGTTACACACTGCATAGCGCAGGTAGAGAGGAATCTTCTTGCCGAAAAAATGCGAAAGGCCAAATTCTTGTCGGTCATTTCAGATGGCACCACCGATGCTTCTATCCAGGAAGCCGAAATTGTGTATTTACGATTTGCCTACCAAGGTACAGTTACATGCCGGTTTGTGGCGGTGGTGAATGTGGACAAGGCTGATGCCAAGTCTATCAGTGCGGCTATCATCAATGCGGTAACCTCTCTTAGCAGGGAGGCTGAAACGCAATGGTTAAAACGACTGATAGCACTTGGTTCAGATGGGGCTGCTGTAATGGTCGGAAAGAAGAACGGAGTTGCAGCCATCCTGCGCCACAAACAACCTTCACTCCAGTCAATCCACTGCTTTGCCCACAGACTGGAATTGGCATATAAAGATGCTCTGAAGTCTTGTTCCTTGTACACGAGTTTGGGTACTTTACTCTTAAACCTATATCTCTTCTACCACAACAGTGCTCTCAACAGAAGCAATTTGAAAACAACATATATAGCACTGGGGCAGAATGTATTGGTACCAAGCCGTGTAGGAGGGACAAGGTGGATGGCTCATCTGGAGCACGCTATAAAGATAGTAATTTGTGGATATGAAGCAATCACGACTCACCTTGGCCAGGTAACCACATTAAATTTTCTAGAATGATCACTGCATTTGTTAGTTTGATTATTATGTGTTTGTTGCAGTCAGTGTAACTTACTGGTTTATAGTTATACTGTACTTTCAAATGTTAGAACAGTTCTCATTACAGATGCAAGTCCAGACTGGCCGGCCTGACCAAATTGCAAAGGCCAAAGGTTTCCTCAAGCAGCTTCGTCGTAGGGACCTCATCTCGTTCGCACTTTTTATGTGGGACATTGTCCTTGCTCTGAAGCAATTGTCATTGATAGCCCAGGGCAGGGAAACGACTGTTGGCGATGTGTACCGTGTCTTGGAAGTGACAAAGGCAACACTTGCCAAGTACAAAAGGTGATTATTACCATAGTTTCTTGTTATTCCTAATTTTAAACACACCCAGAGAGTGTGTCTTGATTATTGGATCTTTACGTTCAACTTTGGTATATTGCACTAGTTTGTTTCTACTCTACTCAGTGATGTTCTTAACAGGTGCTTGACCCCGAAAGAGAAGTCACTGCGGTCAAACAGTACAACCTTTAAAGGTCAAACACTAACTGGTGACAGTGACGTTGTAAAGTCCACAAAGGACAAAGTCATTGATACGCTTCAAGAAGCATTATCAAACCGGTTTGTGGAAAGTGAAAAAGAAGTTGTGCTGGCCACATCTTTTGCCAGCTTTTCAATGTGGCCGGCTAAAGAAGATATGGAAGGTAATTGAAAGTGAACTTGTCAACAACTAATGTTTTTTCCTGACACTTTTAATTAGTGAGCACGGTAACATTTTTCACTAGTTACTAACTGTTCTTATTCGTCGTGGCTCAGATTTTGGAGATGAGAGCATCTGCACCCTCACGGAGCACTACAATGTTGTATTGGAAGAGGCTGGGGTCAAAACCGATGAGATTGCACCAGAGTGGACGTTCCTCAAAACTGCACTGTACAACAGGTAAATAATATGATCTCTATGATAGTATCAAGCTGAAAGTAACCATGATAATTTGTGTGTTTAATCATGCTTTTTTGCAAGTAGCAGAAGCTGTGGTGTAATTCGTCTTTTTCAGCCAAACGTGGCAGTATAGTTGAATTAATATCTGAGTGTTGTTAGTATGCAGCAAATATTGTGTGCACAATTAGTTTTGTTATTATATCTGTCTTTGCCTTGCAGATCAGGCCCTGTACAGAAACAGAATTGGCAAACGGTGAATGCGGCTTATGTTGACACGGGCAGGTTTAACAACATTCTAACCTTAGTAGACCTGGTTCTGAGTATGCCAGCCAGCTCTGCTGAAGCTGAGCGTGGCTTCAGCCAATTGAAAATTGTCAAGACGAAGCTGAGGACAAAGCTCCGGGCTGACCACGTAACAGATCTTCTGACCATCCAGCTACAGTCAGCAGAAATAAAAGATTTCGATCCCAAACCTGCCATACATCTATGGATGGCAAACGATTCATCGGTGAGGTCAAGAAGACCCGACACTGGCTATGTGTTTACAAGGCCAGACAAACACACATCGGATTCCGACTATGACTCCGTGATCGTCCCGTCATCAGATTCCGATTATGACCCATCATCGGATTCAGAAATTGAAGAGCCCCAAGTAGCTTGAAGACTCAACGTCAGAGTAGATTGAATGTCTTGCCTAGATAAACTGTTGTTACTGTTATTGCCATTGTATATTTCCATGTTATTGCCACCATTCATTATTGTCGTTTTAAGGTGGTTTTCCCTGGGTTGGCCTCGTGCTTCCCACAACAATCTTGTTTTTATCAGTAAACGGGACGGACCAGTGCGATCTCGTGCGGACCAGTGCAAATGGTGAGCCACTGGTCCGGTTGGCCAGTGCGAAAAAAAGTTAAGGTCGACCCCTGGGTGATGTTTCCATCCGCACATTCATACCTCCAAAATTAAACTGGAATGCCGACTCACTGTGCTCGTTAATTAATTGGGAGGATACCACACCTACAGAGTCCGTATTAACTTCTCACTTGACCTTGGACGAATTAAAGAATTTAAAGAATACGAAGTTTGAATGCGCACATTTCCCTTGTCATACTCAGGCTGTGGAGCGCCTTATCCGGGAAGTGACCAACGCCTGCGGAAGTGTGGCTGGCTACCAACGACAGGATGGCTTTATTCGAGCTAGACTAGCTTCAAGGAGAGTCACTCCAAAAGCAAATACAAAATCCGACTTGGTTGCTATGACCACGATTTAATATTTGCTAGTGAGCACGGTTATATCGTTCTGATTGCTTTTTCTGTTGATGTGGTTCAATATTGCAATTTTCTTGGCACATATTTTATAGGTAAACGTTAAAGTCGTGCATTTCCATGTGATTTTTAATTTGTAGTTGTTACTACGTCCATAAATTATGCATGAGGTTGTTGTATGTTAGTGTTTACTGCAGTCCTACAACAAAGCAGATGATTGACGATTTAAGACGATCGAGATTATACTCTTGATATAGAGTTGAATATTGAATAAGCCACATTTGTTGCTGACTGAACAGCAGGGTTGCCAGAGTGATCGTGAAAGATTGCGCAGAAGACGCTGAACCTGCTTTTGAAGAAAAAGTAGCCATTACACTGGTTCTTATTGCAATTTAGCTCTTTAGGGTTTCCAAATTTTTCTGTTTTTACAATTTTGCACAGTTAAATTCTTAGAACAATTAGTTTCTGGCAACTCTGTCCTTGTTACAATCGCCTGATCATAAAATCGCCTCAATGTTTAAAGTTATGCAAAACACAAAAAAATTTGCTTTGAATTAGTGTTAGGAAAGGTTAAAGGTTGCTTGATTGATAGGTTAAATTTTGATTTTTTATAATTTTTGAAATTTCGAATCGGGTCATTCCACATCAAATCACCCAAAAAAAATGAAATTTTTAACACCACCATCACCGATTTTCTTCAAATTTGGTTTGTGTGAGAGTTCTGGGTAAAAAAGCATGAATTTCAAATTTTATCAAAATCCGGCCAGTGGTTTTGGAGATATGGGCCTGTGAAATTTCGTATTTTGGGGGGAAATGGGGGTACCCGGCTTATTTCAAAATGCCATTTCTCCGCAACCACTGGGTGTATTTTAATGAAATTGGTGTCATTTTGTAGGAAATTGGTCAAGGATTTCATTTCTGTGGTTAATTTTCAAAAATAACACGTTTGGAGGTAATGACCTTTTGACCTTGACCCTGTGGATCACGTGATACAAAAAACTTGTCTACATGAAAAATATTCTTCGACACTATCTCTATAACATATGAAAAAATGGGAGAGGTAATATTTCTTTTTTAGCCATAGTTTTCACTCAAAGTTTGCATGTCTCATGATTTTTCAACAAATTTTCTTAAAATCACTTTCAATAATAGTATGGTATGTACTAGGGTGTTTCATTTGCTCCCTTTATTTGAATTTTGATCTGTCCCTAAGTTAATTCTGTTCCATTTGGGAAAAAAATAACCTGGAAATAATTTTTAATTTCATGGCCCCCCGTTTACCCCCCCCCCCACCACGACTCCGAAATTTCTGCCTACTCCAATCGCCATAACTCAAAAACCACTTTAGATGGACATGGGTTGTTGGGTATCAAAGTTATTGCCATACCCCACTTTTAATTCAAAAATGCTGTCAAAATAATAATCTGAGCAAAAAAATTTTTTTTTTCATTTTTGCACAACATAAGAAAAGCAGTTGGCATGAATATTGAATAGCCAAACATACGATGTGAACAACCAAACATAAGTGGCAGCAACTGACACAACACCAAAATTAATCACATGACACAATATTATCAAAAACCATCTATGAAGTAATAGGACATCACAATAAGTAATAGCACAGCAGGGGCTCACACAACCTCCATTAAGCAGGCAGCAACGTGGTGTGTTGTGCTTAGCGCATTGGTCTTCGCACCAAAGAGTGTTTACATTAATTTCAGCTACTGAAACCACTGCGTTGTTGTTTTCTTGTGCAAGAAAGGTCAAAATGATTGCCTCCATCCAGTAATGGGTAGTTAAAATAAATTCCAGTCATACTAATGTAAGTCACATGTTACGCTGTACTGCTCAGCATAGTTTCCAGAGGGGTGATTAATTAGAGTTCATTGAACTCTGTCATATTTTCCTGGAAAATTCACTGCAAAATCCAATAACCTTCAAAAACCCAGGAGCTTTGCATAAAGCCAGATGGACGGCAAAGCTGATTTACTCCATTAAGATATATCTTCTGGGAAAGTACATTGGAGAACTTCCACTTGGCACTGTTACTACCACTCAACAAACCTCAAAGATAAGAGGCTTTGTCAACTTCGTCACTCATGTCATGTGTATTCTCAGTGGTGCTTGACATGTCCATCGCCCACTGATGCTCCATGGAATGATCTAAAGTTTTACAAGATGCTGTTCACTTACAGCAACATCAATAACTGTATTGCTCTGAAGTCATTAAAGAGACACCTTTGGTACTTGACAGAGAAAATGATTTCTCTTTCTCTATTCAGAGAACACACCCCTGTTGAAGAAACTTGGTTTATTGCTGATCGAATGCTACAATGCATTGATACATACACACTCAGCCATCCCAAAACAGCGACATGGATCTGGGTTTGAAAAACCAAAATTTCCAAAGTGTTGTGGATTTGTTTTTGAAAAACAAATCCACAACACTTTGGGCCATCAACAAGGATTGGTGATTTAGTTGGACAAGATTCATGCTATTTTATCAACTTGTTAAACCTGAACCATAAATTTTTGCACCTGCTTGTTAATAAATGGCATGATAACAGCATCTTAAACGAAAACCTGGTAAATGTCCTAGGAAGCAATGTAATTAATGACTGTGCTGAAAGGTATATAAAATTAAGCTCAGACTTCTTGGGATCTTCTCACAGCGAAGAACATTAGGCCTACCAAGACACCCTGCAAGTGGCAGAAAAACACAGAAAGTGTCAACCATTCCTTCGCAAAAGAAGCACCCACTGTTGATGATGCCCAACTGCCTCTTTGACGATTATATGCATGCATCATCAATCATGATAATATGTCAACCAACTGGCTTGGATACTAATCGTTCTTGCAGTTTTTGAAAAAATGTAACTATTTGCAGGATTATAGATAACTTAAGCCCGTATTCTAAGATCCAACTTGCGTTCAAGCTGAAACTCAAGTTTGACTTGGTCCATGCATTTGGTATACCATAACCCAAGTCCAACTTGTGTTCCAGCTTGAACTCAAGTTGGGTCTCACAATACGGGCCTTAGTATCCTATCCATGTCCTACTTAATGAGCGTTAGCTGTTGCTGTGTTACTATTCATGATTCATGTCCCACTTGTATTGTCGTCATTGAATTTTTATCCTCCAGGACGGAAAAACATCATTGAAGCACAGCCCATAGTAGGCAATTTTTGCAGCACTCGCTTTGGAGGTGCCTGCAATACACTGTTTCCAGTGACTTACATTAGTATGACTGGAATTTATTTTAACTACCCATTACTGGATGGAGGCAATCATTTCGTCCTTTCTTGCACAAGAAAACAGCAACGCAGTGGTTTCAGTAGCTGAAATTAATGTAAACACTCTTTGGTGCGAAGACCAATGCGCTAAGCACAACACACCACGTTGCTGCCTGCTTAATGGAGGTTGTGTGAGCCCCTGCTGTGCTATTACTTATTGTGATGTCCTATTACTTCATAGATGGTTTTTGATAATATTGTGTCATGTGATTAATTTTGGTGTTGTGTCAGTTGCTGCCACTTATGTTTGGTTGTTCACATCGTATGTTTGGCTATTCAATATTCATGCCAACTGCTTTTCTTATGTTGTGCAAAAATGAAAAAAAAAATTTTTTTGCTCAGATTATTATTTTGACAGCATTTTTGAATTAAAGTGGGGTATGGCAATAACTTTGATACCCAACAACCCATGTCTATCTAAAGTGGTTTTTGAGTTATGGCGATTGGAGTAGGCAGAAATTTCGGAGTCGCGGTGAGGGGGGGGTAAACGGGGGGCCATGAAATTAAAAATTATTTCCAGGTTATTTTTTTCCCAAATGGAACAGAATCAACTTAGGGACAGATCAAAATTCAAATAAAGGGAGCAAATGAAACACCCTAGTATGTACTGTACAAATGGAACGATATGCACATTGCATCATCAGAAAGAATGGGTCCAAAATGATGATGAGGGGTGTTTTTTTTTTTTGTAAAATAAGCTTATAACATTGGGAAATGATGGCAAATGGGGGAGGAGGTAAAATATCTCAAATTCTGATGATGTACTGTAATACATAAACGCTCCCAATTAATACTGCATAAAAATGAGTTAAATGACACAGTTTAGTCAAGACACAACAGACAAAATGTTAGGTTCTGAAAGTTTTCCGTAGACAGCAAATCACTGAGCTGACCAGTTTTTACAAAATCTGTGAAGTTTAATTGTATCGTTTTTGGAAATAGTGTAACGACATCTGCCAGATGCAATCATGGAAGGAGTTTCAATGATACAAACAGTGTTATTAATATCGATCCAGCATTTATCAGCAGAGGAAGGCCAGTAGAAGATTCTGGCTAGACCATGAGGATGCATAAAGTTTACATGGTAGTTACCAAACTCATCAGAAATGTCTTCCACCAAACCTATCCACGGTTCATAATCATATATACAGCACACATATGTCTGTGTTGCGATGTTGATAGGTTCATTCAATGCTTCAAGTGCAAGGTCTTCATCTCTCCCTCCTGTCACTGACACTATTTCAGGCAGATTTTTTTGAGCACTGAGTTTGTACGCGAATAACTTTGTTTCAGAAATCGGAACAAATCTATGGAATTTTAGTGTTCCTTTTATTGTCTTTGCCAACGAGAATCTTTTTTTCAATTTTTCTTTGCAAGCTTCATACCGGTCAGGCTTGACATTGAAAATTTGAATTCCTTGTATGTTAGCTTTGTAAAATGTCATAATTGACTCCGTAGTTAGGATAGCGTCACTGTTGAGGCCTTTGCAAACTTGCCTTGGTTAAGAGGCGCTGTTAAGAGGCGCGGTTAAGAGGCGCTGTCACTGTCCCCCCTATACCATCTCATGCACTCTTTCCATGCAAAGTAGCAAAAAAATGCCATTCTGCCCTGATAGCATTGTTCTTCAAAGGAGTAATTTTCTCTCAAACAACGTTATCAATTAACTCTGCTGTCAAAATGCTCTAAATTTGTCGTCTCAATAATCACAGTTGCGTCTGTTACGTCACTGATATTAAACTCGCAAGTGCGTCCCGCAACCCGCACATACCAATCACAAAAATATACGGAACTGAATTACCAGGACCAGATGTTGTTGCGTACCAATTATACTTATTACTTGTTTCCAAATCGTGTTGGAGGAGACATAGACTTAAATGTAAAACTAGGCTAGCCCAACAACCTAGCAAAATCGCCCTTTTGAAAAACGCACAAAATAACCTTTATGACGTGACATAATGTGTTCGCCCGCCCAGCTATGTTGAAAACTTGGCGCCTATGGATAACGATATACCTTATTAGACTGACCATACTATAACAGTATGGCGAAATCGATTTCTGATTATTAAAAATGAAGCTGGTACACTGTTGTTGCAAGAGCAGCAAGACTTATTGTACAATATAAGGTTTAAGCTAACCGGATTTTATGAAAATTTCACAGATATCGTCCTCTTTGAATGAAAACTATGGCTAAACTAAAAATATTACCTCTCCCATTTTTTCATATAATATAGAGATGGTATCAAGGAATATTTTTCATGTAGACAAGTTTTTTGTATCACGTGATCCACAGGGTCAAAGTCAAGGTCAAAGCAAAGGTCAAAAGGTCATTACCCCTAAACATGCTTATTTTTGAAAATTAACCACAGAAATGAAATCCTTGACCAATTTCCTGCAAAATGACACCAATTTCATTGAAATACACCCAGTGGTTGCGGAAAAATGGCATTTTGAAATAAGCCGGGTACCCCCATTTTCCCCCAAAATACGAAATTTCACAGGGCCATATCTCCAAAACCACTGGCCGGATTTTGATAAAATTTAAAATTTATGGGTTTTTGCCCAAAACCTAACCACAAACCAAATTTGATGTAAATCGGTGATGGTGGTGTTAACAGCACTGGGTGAATTGAGCTGGAATGACCCATTCACCTTACTCAATACCTTTAGTAATGTTTTGGAGCAAGGTCAAGTTTTTTTCTCAAAACCATTACTACCACCTACTGTAGTAGTTAAAGATTTAGTTATCAAAAGTGGTAGCTGCAATCTTGGCTCCTCATCTCGATCAACATGGCATTCTTGACTCCAAGGCCAAGATTACGTTCTTCCGCAGCAAGGATAAAATTCTAAGCAGCTACTTTACTGAAGAACATAACTTTGTACTCTGTAATTATATAAATGGCATTCGTACCTTGATGGGTGTTGCTTAGTAGGCCAAGAGTTGCGTTTGTTCATCGATAGCTTTGTTTTGCTTATTTGTCTAGTTTGTTACGGTAAGCAAAACAATGTATGCATTTTATTTGTACTTAGTAGCTTACTTAGTAAGTCTGAGACTGTTGAAGTCAACAAATATATTAATGCAAAACACAAGTTATATATTCTACATCTTGTATCCTCAGGCTTACTTCACATCATATTTTGATTGTTACTAGGCCAGTAAACGTTAAATAGCTGTTTGTTTGGGTTGTAATCAACGTGATTGGTTCCAAATAGCGTTTATACAACTCAGAAATGTGCCTGGGATTACTTCCAGGTTTGTCTATGTAGTAAACGACACGACGTTAAATCGAGAGGGGCTCAAAATTGCGAAAAAAATATTTTTGCTGTAACTCAAAAACTAAAGCCAATTCGAGAAAAATTAGTGCATTTTCAGAATCATGGGCCTCGAAATACCTTAAAATGACTCTCACATGTCCTGCCTTTATATAAAAAAAAGTTTTGTTGGCCTATGAAAATCGATAAACATCGTCAAATGATTCAAGAAACTGAAAGCAGTAGATATTTACTACGTGAAGGGTGCACAAAGAAAATCATGTCTGAAATGTGGTAGAATTTGACATTTTGAGAGTAATACACGTGTCAGTGTTCATGAAGTTACTAATTAAACCACTTTGCTTGCTACAAGTTTGTGTTACTGCCTCTTATTGTGTCCATTAAGATGCTAGAGTGCATTAGAAGATAGCGAGTGAGCAGTTTCAGGGATAAGCGAAAACTCGATATTTTGAAAAAATTCAGGGTCAAACGTTAATATTTTTTTGTGAAATTTGGTGTAGGAGATACATTTACCAAAAGGAACAATATTCCAAACTGACGAAAAATTTAAAAGAAAAAAATTTTTTTTTTGAGATTTTGCGCCAGCCTAATTATTACATTGCAAATTCTACCCACTTTCCCCCACTCTATGCGCTGGAATACCCAAGCAAACATTAAGGTCGCGACCAGCAACCCGTCCACAACTCAAAATAGACCAAAGATAGATCATAGACTACATTTAATATTCAAACTATCAACTTATATTATCGATTTTTGCTACTAACAGATCGGCATTCAGTCAAATTTAAAGCTGCGCATTCTCATGGCCTGTAATCCCCGTATAAAAGTCGTGCATGTGTTCGACAATGGTTAAAAATTAGAACAATTTTGTGTAAATACTCATTTTCTTCCTTATCAGTGCCGCTTTTTATTATTTCATAAAAACAATTGTCATGTCCGGAAGGTCCCAACCATATGGACGAATCGTCTCTATGGGTGCAGATCATTTGAACACTTAAACAACATTTTTAAATGCAAATAAATTTCTTGCTAATTGCACATCTTTCTTTTTTATACAAAAGTTTTTTTTTGTAAGTTTAAGCATAAAAACAATAAAACGATTTAAATTTAAAGGAACAGATTTTACAAAAAAATGAAAATAACTATTTTTTTTCAATCGGCCCATTTTGATTTTTGCCCCATTTTGATGCAGTGTTCAACTGTACAAGTGTACACATGTGAGAAACACCAAGAGATAACGGCAGATGGATTTTCACAAGATGAAGGAAAAAACAAACAGCAAAAGTTAATACACGAACTTCATGTGCACTTAAATGAAGTATCAAAAAATATCAAAGTGCTAGTTGACAACTGTGTGACATTGCAGTTATAGCCATGGGTTTTACCAAGAATTTGCCACAACACTTAACTCGTGTGTCAAACAAATATTACAAGAGTCGGTTATGGCCACATAACCTTGTATCCACGTGAAAGATTGTGCAGCAATGTAGCCTGCCTGTATGCTGAACATTTTGCAGCTAAATAATTTAATAGGGTCATTTCATGCCTGAACCATCAGGCTACAATGTAGGCTTGCCAGTAAAATTCAGAAAAATTTACTTTTTACTGACAACCGCTGTCCACAAAGCAACAACTACTATTTTGTGGCATATCTACATGCTGTTATTAACAATCTACTCAATAAAATTATCGTCATTTTCTTCTTGCGTAGATTATAGCCCACTGAAGAACAGATCGCAGAGCAAAATGTCAAAAAGGTAGTATAGGTAATAGGTTTTGAAATAGAAAAACATCATTATGGAATTTTTAAGAATCTTCAGTAGGCGAAGCGAGCAATCAGGACTTCAGTAGCAATCTCAGTATTCGAAGTCGTTTTTAGCAAAAGGTTATTTTGTGACTTGGACACTTTTAAAATTACACTGTTCGATTGCAGGTGTAGCAATTGTTGAGATAGTGGCGGTGCAGTCACCTGGTGCTTACGAACAGAATTGAAACTCAAATAACTCATAACACATCTTTTGATTTTTCAACTTGGAATAAACCGATACCGAATCAAGTAAAATTGAACACTCATATCTCAGACATTGTAAAAGAGTGAACACTAGTATTCTAATTGAAAACCCTTCTAACCACGACAGAGCGACTTTGTCGCGGAGACAATGGCTTTCCCGGAGATTCAGCACGATGGTGTGATACAAAACCTCTTCTCTTCGTCTGCCCTCTTTGCACTTGTCTGGCTCGGTTCCCAAATCCAAGACACTGCAGAGTTTCAGTGATAAATCTGAAACATAAACAAGTTGACCATAAAAATCACATCAATGCATTGACTTCGAAAATTTCATATTTATCATCGATCACCACATACAGTATTTCCAACATACATCAAGTCAAGCGATTAATTTCCTACCAGACACCGCATTTATGAAATATTCTTGAACTTTGGTTTAATATAACAAATTTTATAAGCTCTAAGTTTGCGATCAACTTGCAGAAATTAAAATGCGTAAGCTAAAGAATAGTTTTTAAATTGTCACTGCTGGTGCAAATGTTACTGAGTGAAAATCAATGCCGAGAAGAAATGCTAATTGAAACACTAAAGTTTTGTTTGTTGGTTGCCAAAACAAAATACACAACAATTAAGCCTTACAAACAATTACTTTTTTCCTGGAGAGACGCAAAGCAAAACCAGCATTTTTGCTTCTCCACCAATAGAATCTTGCAACAGATGAGTGAGACGAGAGTTTCTATAAGGCACGTGAGATCTGTTTTCGGATAGAGCACTTAAAACGTCTGCAAGAGCCGATAGGGAGCGGTTGATGTAAGAACTTTCTCTCAGTGCTGTACCCTTTGCTCCTGATAAACCTGTACAGCAGTTCAAATAAATTTTAAACGAGTAAAAAAATATATCAGTAACCTTTCAAGTACAAAGTACAGCTTCAAGTACAAAGTTTAAATTACATGACTTATTGACTCTTTTTTATTTTTTTAAAAGGTAATGTCTCCAAAGACATTTGAACTGCAGACAATAGGCCAATCCTATAAATGATTGTTGGTACAACCTTCATTTTCTTTAAATTTTAAACACTTTGCAATCAGCTGCATTTAACAAACGCTAATACTTAGAGTTGATAAAACGATGAACAGAAAACAGCAAATAATTTCAAGTTTGCATTACCGACGCATTCACTGCCAGCAAGATCCACAAGCTGAAGCTTCGTTTTGAATGTGTGAACCGCTGGCACAAAGATCGGTGAAGACGGCACGGAATGGCTGCTCGCGGTTATTGGGCTACTGATAAAATGCGAAATACTCGGTGGATGGGGTTGCGGAAGCTGTCGCCTAACTTTGCGCTTTGAAGCCGATTTCAAAGTTTCTGGAAAAAGAAAAAGGTTCAGTGAACATGCAGCCTATTAGCAGTTTTCGGTATTCATTTTAGTTCTACTGTGAATAGGAAGATTTATGTTGCATGATAAGAGCATTCCTTCTATACATGTAGTTTGTTATTCAATGACGTAATCGCTGAAGTGATAAAAAAGTTCAAAACAAAATACCAAGTTCTCCTTGAACCAATGATGGTACTTGATGCTTTTTCCGCGGCGTGTTTGGTTCAGAATGGCAACTGGTAGAAGATTGCAGTTGATGTTCAAAAGTTTCTTGAAAGGTTGCAGTTATGCTGACAATCAAATGAGAACGACTAGAATGCTCATGAACTTTGGTGGCAATCTGTGCTCGATGGTTCAACCCATGCTCAATCAAATTCTCTATTTCCGAAGCATTATCCACTTTGCTGAAAAACGAATAAAAATACATATCACTGTAAATAACGAATATACATATAATCTATTGCAGGAAATAGTTTTCTCAAACATCACTGGCAGTTCTTTTCGAAGGTATCGGATACTTTACCGCATCAAATATTACGGTAAAATAGATAGCCTACTTTTTACAATAAAAAATAAGTAAAACATATTATACATATTTACATGTAGTTGAGAGTAGGAACGTCTTTACCGCCTTCTCCTGATGTAACGATGCAGTGCTTTTCCCGTTTGGGTTCGTCAGACAAAAGATCAAAAATATCATTATTGTAGACTTCGGCCACTGACACTTCCAATGACACATTGCTTCCCCTTTCTTGGATCAACCTGATAATGTAAAAAGGTCATTGTACAGTGAGTCAGTAGTATTCAAGCAGAAAATGGAAAATAGATGTCTAAGTACAACAGAGTTTTAGTTTTTGTCTCCCACGTCACGCAACTGTTTTGTCTCCCATGCCACATTGGGTGCAGTCGTTGACTGAAACAATCTGCTGCTTTACTGAATTATAACAACTTTGCATGTGCAAATTAGACATTTTGACAAGAATCAAACGTGATCTTGTTTTAAATGAAATACCGAAAGAGTTCTTCAGCCGCCCTCGGCGCTATGCCAGGCTGTGCATTGGTTCCAAGCATTGAATGAGATTTTCCACTCCCAGTTTGTCCATACGCCATCACGCACACATTATAACCGTCCAAGAACGAAGTGATAAGTGGCTGAATTTCATGAAACACCCTGGTCTGGTCATCTGTTCAGTCACAAAAGCAACATAATCAATCGACTATTCAATTCCTACTGGCTAATGTAAAGTAATATTGCGCTAAAATTACACGAATCTTACCTTGAGCAGAGTAGACCTTTTCAAATTCAAAAAGTTTGTTTTGCTTTTTCGATGGCATGTTCACAGATACAACCTCATCATTTACTGTGCGGACAACTTCCTCACAAGCTGCCTCTCTGAAATAGAATTTCTTACACGTACAATCCTAGATTTTGTTTGCATTAAATATGTTGCCATATTATACATGAGCAGCTCATAACAAACAAGGGTATATAAACCAAATGAAGCAAAAAGTGTGCTGAATGATGGGACCAAAGAGTGAGCCTTCAGTAGTCAAATTTCTGCCCTCAGTGTAGCCCGGGTAAACAATAAGAAATAACAGCATGGAATGGTAAATATAGACGATGGTGGCATGACGCTCCAACGAAGAAGCAGTGAATCTCATTGTGGAAAAGCAGATATTGCAGTGAACACGCTTTTTGCATTACGAACGTTAGTGACAAACAACAACAAAGGAGAACTTGTATCCCTTCAATGTGTAGGCAAGCATACGAGGCACGGAATGGCCCGTTTTGGAGAATCCGATGCGGAGAAACCCCAATTCGGAGACATCCTTTTTCGGAGAAAACTGATAAGCGATTTCTTAAATCAAGCGACGGGTTCTGTTTATTTAAGAGAATTTGTAGGGATCATTTGGGTGAGCGGTTTTTGTATTTACCTTCCCATACCTATGCAAACGATAAAGTTATTGTTTCACTTTCAGTGAGGTAGATGTAAATTAGCTAATATCTTGCGGTATAATATAGGTTATAGCAATATCTAGCAACTTTAGTTGAGACATTTTCGCTGAGACTTTATTTAACAACTATTCTTAATTACGAAACGTCGCTTGACATCTGTTTTATTTTTTCGCTGAGACTTTATTTAATTAATCTCTAAAAAGCTAATTCCTTTGAATAAACAGATGCCGCCGTGAAACTTTAAAATTTCCCAAAGAGGCTTTCTCCGAAAAAGGCTGTTTCCGAATTGGGATTTCTCCGAATAGTAGCAGACCGCACAAAGCATTTATTATCGGGTTGCATTCTTTTACATATTAATTATTAAACTTTGACATAAAAAGATGCTTTGATTTCATTTATGCGTTAAGGCAATCGCATCAGGAATGTTGGGAAATCAATGACTGGCATACATTTTTGGCAAGTCTGTGTTTAAATTTCAGTTCATGATTTCTAAAACTTGCATCGCAATACTGAACTCTGGTGACTCACTTTTCAAATGACACACTATTGTGATCTCGGCATTCATCATCCGATTTTGTTGAGAAAATATCATCAAGACTAGAACCATTCATATCAAAATCCAACATAGGTCGAACTCTGCAGTGGACTCTTATATTTCCTCGCATTTGAACAAGAAGATTGTGCAATTCCTTGCGTCGCTCTTTTTCTTTTAAGTGAAGATCTTGAACAGATTTCAACGATTCTTGCAAGTCAAACAGTGTGGAATTAAGCTCTGCAAATGTATTGAGTGTTGAACAATATATCACTTAAATCAACCTTTGCATCATTAAGTCCCGTCTGCAACATTAAAATTAAAGAGTGGAATGTTATATTGTACCACATTTTTATAGCATAGAATTTAGTGTCATAATATTCACAATACACACTTCATTTAAAATATCTATTTTAGTGTGAGAAATGCACAGCCTCGAGTAACAGAGTTAATAAGAATAATAACCAAATTTTCAAAACATGGTTCTAATTATTAATTAACAGTCTAAAGCAGAGGTGGACCAACTACGGCCCGCGGGCCGCATGCGGCCCGAGACAACTTTCTGTGCGGCCCACGAAAGCCTGAAGCAATTATAAAAAATAATAATAATAAAATTGCTTGAAAATTTTAATTACTACAATGACTTAATTAAACTTTTTCTTCACACATTTCATCTTGATAAAGATAAATTATAGTAATTTTATAGCATTCTAGTGTGTTTCCCGGAGAGGAGACTTTCGTTTTAATCCTGGACCAAGGCCAAGACTTTTGGTAGAGAGAGGAGCGATGATTGTGACAGTTTTTCTAATTCGCACAAAGATGTATTCTGTTGACTCAGTGCTTCTAGCAAGGTGCAATTTTAGATTAGCAGCTAGTTGTTTAGCAAGACTACCAAGCTGAAAATTTTAAAAACCTCAAGATTTTGCAAGAAAGTTGTTTGTGATATTTGCATCAACATACATTTGCGAGCAGACTTTCTCAGTTATGAAAATCAGCAAATCTAAAAACAGGTCACTGCTGCAGATTCAAATCTCTATTCTGTTTTAAGAATCAGCACAACCAACTTCATCTCTAATTTTGTCAAGTTAGTTAATAACCCTGACCAACTGCATAAATCTCATTAATGATACATGTGAGATTGTGGGTTGTTTTCAAATAAATAATGGAGACAAACGTTTTGCATATATATTTTTTATGTAATAAAAAAATCTCCATTTCTTTGGACATTTTAAAATTAAATAAAACTGTTTCTTGACTAGTTTAGATTTTGTGTTTTAGCGTATAACCTTAATTATACCATAGTGCGGCCCTCGAACAAATTTACATTCTGAATGCGGCCTTCGTGATAAAAAGTTTGCCCACCTCTGGTCTAAAGCACTTGTAAAATTAGGTAACATTGTTTTATCTGCAACACTAACATGATATTATATATCAGCACATCAATGAACAAGAAAAGGTGACAAAACTTTGCAGAAGCAGCAAACTAAACAAATATATATGTTTGCATTGTCACTTTGTCGTTGATTTGAACCATTATTATGCTAAATAATCGCTGTATCATCATATCATTTTGACATTAGTTTATTATATATGCCAAAATTATTTTGGGTGAAACGTTGATTGCAGAACCAGCAGAACAACAAAAAAAATACACATATATTAGTCATACATGCATAATTACATCAAAATTAGTTGCTAAAAGTTTAATAAAAACGGAAAATATTGCCCTAATTGTAACTGAAGGTTTTTCTTTTTAGTCAGTGTTTCTGTAGCAGGCCCTCTTTGTTCCGGAATGGCCCGTTTCGGCGAGTCCGATTCGGCGAGTCCGATTCGACTAGTCCGATTCGGCGAGTTCCCTATTCGGCGAGAGCCCTTTTCGGCGAGTGCCCTATTCGGCGAGTTTTTGAAATTTTTAAAAGGAAATTATCGGGTACCGTAGCCTAATTGCAATTGCCGTTTTTACATCGTTTTAACGTCGCTAAACGTTGAAATCGTGCAGAAAGGAATAAAAATAAAATGTTTGAACTATTAAATTAAAATTCGTCATGTCAGTTCAGTTGTTTTTATTTTTGACCATCATATGAAAAACAATACACGTCAACATAGCAAAGGTAGAAGCGACAATTCACGTCAAAATAGCAAAGGTGTAGAAAAAGGTAGAAGCGACAAAACGCGAACATTAAAACGTGCTTGTGACCGAAGTAAGTTATTGAGTTGAAAGAAATTTAGCAAGGTTGCATCACCTTCAAAAAAATTTAAGATATGAAGGAAAAATAAAACAAAGAAAATGTTACAAAAAAATAATGTTTATGTCTATAAGTTAGTACTTTTGAATAGTTAAAATCATAGGCGCCTAACTATTTTTTTGGCCGTGGGGGCGAAAGCGTGTTTCATCAGCAGCAACGTAAATTCAGCGAAATGTCACGCAGATGGATGATGTAATTATGTCGTCACACTAGGATTGCTTTTATTGCCACACTCGGAGTTATCGCTACGTTCGACCTACCGTTAATTATTATAAACAAAGCTCGACCAAAACACATGCTATGCGTCTGCGTTGGCTAGCGGTTGATGGACTGCGACTCTTTAAGCTAAGCGTAACATAAAGTTTAGCAACGAACTAGATTTATTAGCATGAAACAAGAGACGAAAAGGTTTACTAAAAGGTATACTGTAAATGGAATGAAAATACTAACTTGATCATATGCTTGAAAATATACCTGTTGAAAGTAAAATCATTCATGTTTACATCAATTCAACAGCACGTCACCTTTAATAAATTTAAAAGTTGCTGACATCCGTAAACAGCCCTTGAAAAATAGTTACAGAGAGACGTTTGATTAAGTTTTCGACTTGACATTGCTCCCTTTTCACTACAATATCGCAACTTATGGCTGACCAGCTTTCAAGTTTCAATTCGCTGTAATACGCCCGTTTTCGTGTTGCAGATGAAACAAAAGATGCGCATATTCCCCGCCTTTGATCGGGTTTCCATGGCAACGGACGTGTGTGCGCCATGCAGTTTGCGTGAGTCCATTGTTGCGTTGATTATGCCGCTTGTGCGACTGTGCGCAATGCGGTTTGTACCAGCCCTTGTTACGTTGGTTAGTGGTAACCTCGGGCCGAGACTTCAAGTTCATTTTCACAGCAACCGATTCACTGCCGCGACAATTCTCTGCAGAGGTTTCGACTTTCGAAAGCGACAGGAGACTGTTTGCAAGCGCATTAAGTTAAACGCACGCTGCGTCAACGTAGCAAATTATGTTGTTTTTGGGTGCATTCAACATCTGATGACATTGAATCGACGCAAAATGGTAGATTTTTGCTATGTCACAGGCAGCAAAATCAGTCATTTTTACATTGATTTAACGTCTGCAGACGTTAAATCAACGTAAAAATGACAGATTTTTTTGTCTGGGGTGGGATTGTAGCATCGCTACTCGTTCTAGTGATTATTTACTGCGAAGCTGTTGTGGTTTGTATTTAAAAATGTTTTCCTGCTGCCGATCGCTAGTTCATCTATTGTTTTATGTATCAATGCCGCATAAAAAGTTGCTCCCACGCGGAAATATGCGTGGGGGCCTGGCCCCCACGGCTTAGGCGCCTATGGTTAAAATGATTAGTTTGGATCAACAAATGTGTGACCTCCACTCCTACAGCTTAGATTGAAAGGAAATTATCGGGTAGGCTACCGTAGCCTAGTTATACCGACCAGCAAAAAATTTGTTCCAAGAACCCAGTTAGCCTAACAGTTCATTTTTACATTGTAGTAACAGAATGAAAAGGCTAACCACATGTGTGGCCTATCGTTTTAACGTCGCTAAACGTTGAAATCGTGTAGAAAAGGGTGCTTTTGCTGACTAGGATACGTTGAAACTGAGAAACATTCACAGAAGCCCTACGATACGTTGCATTTTTAAGATAATGTATTCAGACGTTGAATCAATGTACAAATGAAATGTTATGCTAAATGGGTTCTTGGAACAAATCGTAGGGCTTCTGTGAATGTTTCTCAGTTTCAAAGTATCCTAGTCAGCAAAAGCTCCTTTTTCTACACGATTTCAACGTTTAGCGACGTTAACACAATAGGCCACACATTTGTTTAGCCTTTTCATTCTGTTACTACAATGTAAAAATGAACTGTGTTCTTGGAACAATTTTTTGCTGGTCAGGATAACTAGGCTACGGTACCCGATAATTTCCTTTCAATCCAAGCTGTAGGCCACACATTTGTTGGTCCAAACT
Source organism: Aplidium turbinatum (assembly GCF_918807975.1). Classification (NCBI taxonomy): domain Eukaryota; kingdom Metazoa; phylum Chordata; class Ascidiacea; order Aplousobranchia; family Polyclinidae; genus Aplidium; species Aplidium turbinatum. The sequence goes on along the minus strand of NC_137472.1, from coordinate 41,213,186 downwards.
AATTATTTTAACTATTCAAAAGTACTAACTTATAGACATAAACATGATCTATTTTTTTTTTTTTTGTAACATTTTCTTTGTTTTATTTTTCCTTCATATCTTAAATTTTTCTGAAAGTGTTGCGATCGTGCCAAATTTCTTTCAACTCAATAACTTACTTCGGTCACAAGCACGTTTTAACGTTCGCGTTTTGTCGCTTCTACCTTTTCTACACCTTTGCTATGTTGACGTATTGTTTTTGATATCATGATCAGAAAGAAAAACAACTGAACTGACATGACGAATTCAAGCACGTTTTAACGTTCACGTTTTGTCGCTTCTACCTTTGCTATGTTGACGTGTATTGTTTTTCATATGATGGTCAGAAATAAAAACAACTGAACTGACATGACGAATTTTAATTTAATGGTTCAAACATTTTCTTTTTATTCCTTTCTGCACGATTTCAACGTTTAGCGACGTTAAAACGATGTAAAAACGGCAATTATAATTAGGCTACGGTACCCGATAATTTCCTTTCAAAAATTTCAAAACCTCGCCGAATAGGGCACTCGCCGAAAAGGGCTCTCGCCGAATAGGGAACTCGCCGAATCGGACTAGTCGAATCGGACTCGCCGAATCGGACTCGCCGAATAGTAGCAGACCCCTTTGTTCAAAATATTGAGCAGACGATATCATTCATATTTAAAAGCAAAAATAAAAGTTCAAAAGCAACTAGTAAACAATATATAATGACATATTCTCCATTATGAAATGATCTCCACACTATATAATACAATTCATTAGCAATCTGAATACCAAAAATCAATTATATACAGTCCAATAGAAAAATCAGCAACCTTCATTACACTGCTTGTATTCTTGTTCATTTCTTATCTTTTCCACAACACTGCAACTGAATCTATCAAACATCAAGTTAACATTCTGAAACATTTCTTTCATATCTTCTGACAAGGTAATGAGATCTTGTTTAATGTGCTAAAAATAAAAAAAAATGTAGTAAATACCATATTGTAGTTAGTTTCCAATGAAGACCAATATGTGATAGCCTACAACAACAAAGTACTTGGATTGAATGGGCATTATGCAAAAAACAATACCGGTACAATAAACAAACAAAGCAACATACATAATATGCTGATTTATTTTTGACAAAAATCCATACAGGTTGCTGATCTTTGGCTTAATAGAGTACACTGTTTTCCAAAATAATGTCTAAGGTTTGAGTTAAAATCAGAAGATGTCCAAGATTTGAGTAAAAAAATATTATTTAATTTCATGCCTGGTGACCAGCCTCATTCAATTTTCAGCATTAATTGGATTAGTTATAAATCCGCATCAAATCGTCTGGTGACCTTGCAACAGGTCAGCCGTGGTCAGTTGTCCAGGGACAGGTCAGCTGCGACAGGATGTCCTGTTCACTTAAATATGTAACTAAGTGTATTTTGACTTACAATACAGGTCCTATTAACTTACAGTAGAAACATGTAATAAACCATTGTTAATTTGTTATCAAACTATAACAGAAATATAGAGAAGTCACAATATTATATACCTTACATTGCTGTAAATCAGCGTAGTCCAACTTCTTTTCATTGCGGGCCAATGTTTTTAAATGTTTTTTTCATAGGCTTATTGAGCACTATCAAATTATACATAGCCTATGGCATATAATTACTACTCTCTAAAACCTCTACAGCTTGTTTCACCCTAATAGGGGGATCATAGATAACTTTAGATTTTAATTTTAGACAATAGCCTTGGTATCCACGAGAATCGTAGTTGTGGCCATGTGAACGCAAGCGTAAAGAGCCTCGTTTCCAAGTTGATTTCGATTTTTGATTTTAATATTGTTCATTGCCGAAAACGTACATTCGCAAATGTATGTACTTCCAAACATTGAGTGGCCTACAGGTTCAGAACAGCATCTTTTAAAAAGGGAAACTTCTCCCTTTGACAATAACTTCCAAAAGCTTGTAGGATTTTCCATTTTTTTGACAACAAAAACGAATCGTTCTGAAGTTCACATAATTGGAGTTGAAGCTCTGGGGGCTGTGTAGTGTGTACTAACTCTCACGCCCATGGGAAAAAATTTTGAACAAAGTGGTATTGTTATGCATCACAAAGGATTATTCCCAAAGTTTTTTTGTCAATTACAAAGTTCTAAACAAAAATTGAAGTGATATTGCTGGATAAAGCAAAGCTGACTATCAGTTCAGGGCCAAAAAAACGGAGCTTGCGGGCCAGGTTTGGCGCGCGGGCCTGCAGTTGGACCACACTGCTGTAGATCATTGGCCACAAAAACTTGTTTGCATAATAAAAATGTATAAATGTAATTTAATTTGTAACCCAGGGTTTATAATTATGTCTAAGGTGTTGTTGTAAAATCCATCCAGCTCAATATCGGAAAAGGAATTAAACAACCTGTTGAGTTAAACAAAATGTCAAGTTTAAGTACTTTCATGAATTTCACACCCAAACTATAGGCTGCACATTTTTTGTTTATCAGATGACAATAAAAACAAAAAAATGTAGCTGCAGTCATAAAAAGAGCATGCATTGTGAAAAACAGAGAGTAGCTCAAATTTCATTCTTTGAAATATGTGGTGATAAGAAGAGTGTACAGCTGATAGAGTTCAACACAATGAAATGTTATGCATGTTCGACCAAATTGGAATTGACGACAAAGCTTTAAGAATCATTCAAAATTTATATTACAAACAATCAGCTGCTATCAATCAGGATTAATGATGACTGCAGTGACTACACGCCCATTCAGAAACGAGTAAAACAAGGTTGTGTGCTATCACCCGACCTTTTCTCATTGTACAGCGAAATAATTTCAAGACATATTGAAGATGAAAGAGGTATTAGTATTAGAGGAAACAACATTAAACACATACGATAAGCGGGTCTGCTACTATTCGGTGAGTTCCTAACCTCTATCCCGAACCCCTAACCCTAAAACGGCAATGATAATTAGGCTATGGTACCCGATAATTTAAAAAAAAAAATTGAAAAAATCACCGAATAGGGATCGGACTCACCGAAACAAGCTATTCCGACGATATGCTGACGACACCGTTTTGATAGACGACTCAGAAGTAAAACTGCAGAACATCTTAGATATTGTGTGTACGAAAAGCAAGATATTTGGTATGGAATTAAATAAAAAGAAAACAGAAACAATGGTCATAACAAAGAAAAAAGCAGCCAAAACTCCTATTTGTAATTTATCAGTGGAACAATTCTTAAATAGGTCCAAAAATTCAAATACCTCGGTACTATGGTGAATTGGGATGCAAGAGATGAAACAGAGCTCAACATAAGAAAACCCAAGCAAAAGCAAGCTTCCAAAAAATGAAACCAATTATTTGCAATAAAATATCTCTTTTATGACAAGGTCTATAATTTTAAAATGCTACATTTATCCTGTTTTTCACTACAACTCTGAAACCTGGAATATATCAACAAAAATGGCTGAAAAAATTAATGCTTTTGAAATGTGGTGCTTCCGTAGAATGCAACGCATTTCATGGCTGGCAAAGAAAACAAATAAAAAAATTTTACACCAAGTGAACCAAACCAGAACTCTGTTAAAAAGTATGAAAACCAGATATAAATTTCTTGGCCATGTAATAAGAAAGCAAAAAGTGGAGGATCTCTTTTTAACTGGTAAAATTTTTGAAAAGCGGGCACCTGGCAGACAAAGACATCTGAAGCAATTTAACGACAAGGCAGAAACAATCATCCATGCAACATACAATAGGAATATTTGGTCTAATTATTCATCTGAGGCCGTCAATGCCTGGTTCAGGCAAGGCAATTAAAGAAGAAGGTAGCTGTGCACTTGTACAGTACATATAACCTGAAGAAGAGTATATTCAGTCCTGGATATCTAAAGGACTTTATGTGTCCATTAAAAATAAACAAAAGATGTACAAAACCCATTTCTTAAAGAGCAATGGCATAAGTAGGTTCCTTCACAAAAAATACTCCAATAAGCTAACAAAAGTAAAATCTTCAGCAAAAAAGCATTATTTTGAATAAAAACTATATGCAAATCGAAATAATGCCAGGAAAACATGGCAAACCATTAACTCGCTGTTACCAAATAAAAAATCATCCCAAGCTACTGGGGTCTGCTACTATTCGGAGAGTCCGATTCGGGGAATTCCCTATTTGGAGACAGCCTTTTTCGGAAAATTGTACAATTACAGCGGCATAATGTATGTTGAAAGGAATTAGCTTACAATAGAGAAATGAATGATTGGATAATGGATTGTTGATGTTTGTAATGCATTGATGGATTGGATTGTTGTAAAGACCATCTGTATTCTGTATGCATAAGCTATGGCAGTAGTTTTCAAACATTTTTAGCCGTGCAACCGTTTCGCAGCATACACAATACACATTCTGGGCTATAGAATCGATATTGTTTCATCCACCTTCTTTGCGTCATGTTTATGTCATTCGTCATGTCATTAATTTTTGGAATAAGCTATTTGTCGATTTTATATGATATTTCAAATATATCTCATCCAGTGTTTACTTTTGAGTGCCTTCAGCCTGTAAGTTAGTATTTTGAACGGGCTGTTCAAAATATTTGTTTTACATCAAAGCAACCTTTTTCACAAAAAGATGCTGTAGCTCAAAACAGTCAAAAAAATTTTTGATGTCAACAAAACTTTTGAATGTAATGTAAAGGCAAACCAAACGTGGTAGCCTATAGGTTTCATCAAAAGAAAATATGTTTGCAACCACCTAATTGGTCAAGTTCAACTTTTGTACGGTAGCCTAGCTCCCGCCAACCAAAAATAATCATTTTTACATCGTTTCAACGTCGCCAGACAAAAGAGAACTTTTGCTGACTAGGTATAGGTTGTAAATGAGAAAAACAATTACAAAAGCCATTCGATTTGTTCAAAGAACCCAATTAGCCTAACAGATCGTATTTACAGTGATTTCAATGTCTGAATACGTTGAATCAATCAGTTAGCCCAGTAGTTCTCAAACTGTGCGTCGCAACGCCCTGGTGCGTCGTTTCACTTTTCCAAGTGCGTCGCAGAATAGTTCTGTTTCTTGGCTGAACTCAGTTTAAGATTAAGTTATAAAAATGAGGTTAACCCTTTGAGGACCGCTGGGACACATGTGTTCCATGCACTTAGCCGATTACACCGCAATTAACTAAAAAAATTACCACTGCTGAGTGCTGATAGCCTACCCTAACGTAGTATTGGATGTCCATTAGGGTGGCTCTTATTTGGCAAAAAATGAAAAAAATTTGAATTTTGTGTGGGACACCCTTTGAAAAGGTGAGGTTGTCAGAAAAAATAACTCCTGCAAAAAAATTTTTGACTTTGAAATTGATTTAGAGGTGGCCCTCCCCCCCTAAAGTTTTGCGCCCTCCTCCCAAATACCAAATCTGCATATCTCAAAAACTGTTTGAGCTAAAGATACGGTTTTTGTGTCAAAAGATGCAGAAAGCATGATTTCCTATCTGCTTTCTGAACAGTGATTGCGTCTATCTTGATTAGAAAAGCAGTTATTTAGAAAAAACCTGTTTTCGGTATTCTAGCACAAAACAGTGCTAAACAAGTATTGTGGCCCAAGCTATTCAATAAACAAAGTTCATAAACTAACCTGTAAAACTGGTAAAGTAATAAACGAAATAAGTATTCCTAAACTTTTATGCATTCATGAATAGTTAAAATGCCCGTTTTTTGTCATATTCCTTGAAGAAACTCCTGAGTGTGGAATCTGCTTTCAAGCTTCAGGTGCTATGCATTGCACTTGTTGGAAGGCGAAGGCGATTTATGCAAAAGCTTGGTCTGCATTTATGGTATCTGTCTGAAGAAATGGTTGAACTAGCCTTGTTTGACTCTCGATTGTCTGTGGAAAGTAACAAGGTAATGGTGGCAACCATGTTAAATGAAACAGCAGAACGTCCACCAAGGAGACGAAGCATCAAAGTAGATGCGTTTCTTAGCAATAAGGGTCTAGAACAGTATTGCACCTCTAATTCAAAATGGCTTCAGCTGTTGGGTGAAGATGAAGCAATAATTAGACTTTCAAAGGATCCTGCTCATTGGACTGAAGATGGTGCATTTATTCAAGCTTTACACATGGCGAAGGGACTTTCAGTAGTCAATGACAGAGCAGAGAGAGGAGTTGCTCTCAGTCTAATCCCGGATTTTAACAAACTCTCAACTGAAGATGAGTACCAACTTCAGTTTCTTTTGCAAGTTGTTACTGAACACAGGAAACTGTTGAATCCAAATTCCAACAAGAACAATATTGTCGATTCTTCTTTGTTTAAACCTTCTTTGTTACTCCAGGGGTCAAGGGGCTCTATCTTTTACCACCCTTGGGCAGTGCCGATGTGGTTTAGATGCTTGAGCAGGTGTCGAGTAGCAATTGCATTGATTCGTCATCCAGTTCAAGCAGACCACGCACACCATTTGGCGCAGTTACAGATGGTGTGGTCTGTGGTTTGTTCCTCTATGCCACACTCACAGATTGCGGATGGAGCCATCCCCAATTTGTGCATGTTTGAGCGGAATAGTCTGACTCCAGTAGCCCAGCACGCAGGCGGTTGTGCCACACCCAGGCCTTCCTTGGCAAATTATGCATTCTGGTTGGATGGGGGCTGGTGTCGGAGATAAAACTTTAGAGCCTTGAGGAGTTCTTCTTCCTCTCTGAGCTCTATTTGTTGTCCTCCCAGGTAGCCGCGCTGATGGATTGGTTTTCAGCGGTTTTCATCAGGAGTTGTGCGTCACATACAAATGAGTGTCTCGATTTCAGTTGGCGAGGATGCTCGATTGCTCGCTCACAGACTTGTAGAGACTTGAGTGGAGCAAGTGGTTGGGGTTCGTAATGCCGAGAAAGAGACAGGATGGCTTCTTCGCGACAAAACTCGGCTGGTTGGTTGCCTGCAAGGACAGGGAAATTGTCCGATTGTGTACAATGTGTAGGTCGCAGACATCCTGTCACGATACGCAAGGCAATATGTAAAATATGGTCGATAATATCGCTTCTTGCAGTACTGACCAGAATTACATTTTGAAATGAATATCGTTACCAGTGTTCCCTCTAAGGTGCAAAAATTAAGAAAAAAAAACGAAATTTTGTAGACGGTTTCGTGGTCACAAAAAAGGTTGTAAAATCAAGATTTGGTCAAATGCGTTTTTTCTAAATAACTGCTTTTCTACTCAAGATAGATGCATTCAATGTTCAGAAAGCAGATAGAAAACCATGTTTTCTGCATCTTTTAACACAAAAACCGTATCTCTAGCTCAAGTGGTTTTCGAGATACGCAGATTTGGTATTTCGAGAGAGGGCACAGAACTTTAGGGGGGGAGGGCCACCTCTAAATCAACTTCAAATTTAAAAAAAATTTGCAAGAGTTATTTTTTCTGACAACCTCACCATTTGAAAGGGTGTCCCATGCAAAATTCAAAAACTCAATTTTAAGAGCCACCCTAATGTCCATCCTTCAAAAAAAAAATTGAAAACTCTGAATCCTTTTTCCTGGTGTTATTTCAGTTTGAAAACAGTGAAGAGTTGAGGTTACATCTTACAAGTGCGCTTTTTTTCCTTCAAATTTGCGAAACATATTTATTTATATTTGTCCAAGCTCGAGTCGAAATTTGCAAAATACTTCCCGGAAAATTTTTCAAACTGCGAATGGATTCGTGATCCTTTCGTAGTAGGAAATTCGGAAAATTTGTGGATTCAATGAATGACGGTTATCCAGGTTTGGTGAATGAAAGCAGTGCGAATTATTATCCCATTTGCTACGTCGTAGCCTATTTATGTGAAGCAAAATTTTCTGCCTAGGCGGTGATAAAACCAAATATCGATCACGAATAAACAGTGAAAGAGAAATGCGGGTGGCAATTTCAAAAATTCTCCCAAGATTCAATGAACTTTGTAAAAACAAACAAGCCCACACGTCACATTAAATAATATGCATCGCTTTTTGTTGTTGTATCAATAAACAAAACTTTAACCATAAGTTTCTTCATTTACTTTTATTTGCTGGTGCGTCGCAAGTCCAAAAATCTTTCCAGAGGCGTCGCAACAAAAAAAAGTTTGAGAACCACTGAGTTAGCCTATCGTTTTTCTTCAATCAGTTAGTTTCAATCTGTTTCAATCAATCAGTTTCAATCAATTAGTTTCAATCAATCAGTTAGCCTATTGATTTCATGTTTGAACAGGTTGATTCAATGTAAAAAAAACTGATTGCTGACTGGCGCGCTTGTAAATGCAAAGGTCATTTCGACAATTTATTGCAACACAACAGCGTTTCATGATTAACAATAGAGGTTAATGAGATAAAGTCTCAGCGAAAAAGACAGTTGCCAAATAGCATTTGACATAACCAACTACGTTAAAACCTAAGTGGCAGTTTAGAATGCAAATTGTTTAGAAACAGAAGACGTCGTTGGATTTTCAAAAAATCTCTAAAAAAGGCTGTCTCCGGATTGGACTCTATGAATCGGATTCTCCGAAACGGGTCATTCCGAAGCTACTGTTGGTACTATTAACGTAGAAAATAGAAATATAAAGGTGTGGAAATTAGGAATTCAAATCCGTTGGAAATGAGAAAAAATTCTCCTAACTTATTTAAAAATAATTACATAAATTGTCTATTATCGTATTACTTATGTTGATGGCTTCAAGCCTATGTAGATCTTATTAGTTGACGTATATTGTGTTCATTCAAGCAACTATACTACCTATATAGTGATTCCACTAAACACGAATTTTTGGTAAAATAACCCGAAACACGAATTTCAAATAAAACAGGCTAATGTTTGTTTAAACTCAAAAACTGAAATGGCACAGATAAGAAGATTGCTATCCCTACTTCTGCACTAAAAATTAGACCAAAACCGCTTTTCAGATTTCAGCAAATATTTCACCTAGGCCCAAAACCCTGACCCTAATAAAATTGAAAACTTTCTGACCGTCTGCACTAACTTTGCTGTTAAATCTCTTCTGGTGAACCAAGAATTGCCATTGAAACATCAATAAAATCGGAAAATAATACTCTAGGGCCATGTGGCAAATAAAAGTTCAAAACAGCAACCGCTAGATGGCGATAGTAAATTTCGCGTTTCAAGCAATTTTACTGTTGCGCAAGAGAGGCCATGCTTTTATTATATCCGATTTGATCTGGTCATGGAAAAGGTAAGGAAGTGTAATAAAGAGTAGCCTTTGCCTAGGATGCAGATAAAATTTAGGTGTATGCATTAGAGAATGTAGAAACTTATTTAAACATGTATATCAGGCTTCGAAATTCGTTTTTGTTGATGGCGGACAAACGTGTCCGGTCTGAGCAGCTATCTTGGCGGACAAATTATGTCTCACGGCGGACACACCAGTTTTAGAGTCGATCGTCATGCTTAATCACTTTGTCTTGATAATTCTTCACCATTTGAGAACTATAGCTACGGTTTAAAAGTCTTGTTAAAATTGCAGTGAAGTCACTCTGAAAGGCTTTCATCAGACCAACGACGTGCACTTGAAGAGTCAAAGCGCCCTGTAGCTGCTTAATACACCGTATAACTGACTAACTTCCACCGAACGAGGTTGTGTGACTTCTTGCATCACAATGCTCTGGGCACGAGTCGGAAAACTTTTACACTAACGCTACTATTTCCTGCTGTGCAAAGTTTCACTAGGCTTTTTTCTTTAGGTTTATTTTTGCGTGTCATGTGAGCAAAAGTGAATTTTCCCTGGGCCTTTTCTTTCTTACTGTAATACCAAAGCTTAACAAATTTTGTAACCAACCTTACCTTATCAATATTACTCGGAGACAGTGGCGTAGCTAGAGGGGCGGGGAAGCCAGACTGCCCCAGGCGACACGTCTTGGGGCGGCACTTTCAAACTACGATTTTTGATTTTGATTATAATCCGATAAAAAAAAGCATTTTATTTTCACAAGCTTTTTCTTGAAGGGGCGGCAAAATCTGAATCCGCCTGGGCGGCACATTCCCTAGCTATGTCACTGCTCGGAGATCAAAGCCAAACATTGTGGTTTGTGACGTAAGACTTGAACTAAGTTGTGCGTGAATAGTGTAGAAGTATCGTACTCCGTCGATTCTTGGCAAAGAATTTACCTTTGTTACGCTGATTCAATGTCATCAATCGAAGCAATGTAAAAATCAAAAGTTTTCCTGCTTGAATGGAAACTAAGGGATACGATATTAATTAGTCACATTTTCTAGATGCGTGCTAGAATGCACGGGAAATTATATTTTCGTAACAATTGTTCGTGCTATGCAATGACAATTTGTATTGCTAGTTCCTGTGTTATTTCTCGGCAGACAAACATGACCGATCTAGGTGATACTTTCCGCGGACATCACATACTGTGACGCAATGATGGACATCACATGCTGTGATTTCGAGGCCTGTTTAGTGTATATTATACAGGCTAGTGTGGGGGTGTTCAGAGCCGGAGGCAAATTTACAAATGTCAATCAATCAATGGTTTATTTGTCAGTAACAGGAACATAGTACATGTTTGAAATATGCAAAATGTCCCGGATCATTTAAATCCGGACATCTCCATTTTCCCAGGGTGTGACGTAAAATCTGTCGCATTCATGCTGCCTCTTAAAGGCAACAAATGGCAATGCACTAACTATGATGCCATAGTACATCTCGCACGCACTCGTCACGCAAAGCGAGTCAAAATATTTGAAGACTTTGTTAAATCATTTTAATTCCTCCGTGTTGTTTTCGTGTTTCTTATGCTGTGTTGTTCATTTCAATTTCTTTACTAAACTTCTTTTTTTTTCACTGTTGCGTTGTGTAATGGTGTCCGCCCCGATAGCTCAGTTGGTTAGCGCGTAACTTCTGGAACGAAGAAGCTTCAAGATCAAGCGGCGCTGGTTCGACTCTCGGCGTGTGCGCTTGAGCAATGCACGTTAAGGACTGCTCTCCATTCAGCGGCATCTAATGGATGGAATAATTCCCTGGCAACAAGACTTCAACAATCGGGAACTTCACTCTGTCAAGCTCAGTGACCGGGCCTGCGTCAGTGATTCAAAGCTTCTACACAGTAGCGCACCCAGAAAAAAAATTAGGGGGGGGGGGGCTAATTCAGAAATGTCGGCCGAGTGATTTGCGACAATAGTGACAGTGACAATAGGCCAATGCCCATTCCTTTGATTAATATTTAAAGGCACTCACGGCCCACAACCTACCAGTTACCGATACACCAAGATTTGTTCTCTGTATCAGATTAGAAGTTGGCCTAGTGAACCCCATGCTGCTAGCACCATCACCATCAGCATTCTCATCCCTACAAACATCTCGCAATCTTCTATAGATCTCGACTTTTTCGTCATGTGTGACAAAACAGAATTAGCTTTCCGTTTGCCAACACAAATAAGTGCGAAAACAACAACTATCACGAAAACAGTTTAGAACAAAGCGCTAATTTTGTAAACAGTAAATTTGATGTAGGAAACCAGATAATAGAAAGAACAAGAGAATTCTATCAAAATCTCTATGCTAGCAATCAGGGTCAAGGGCTGGTCGACAACTCCAGTGACAAATCTCAAATTTTAGCAACCACTCCAGAAGTAAATATCTCTGAAATAAAACATGCAATTGGTCAGATGAAACGAAATAAAGCGCCTGGTGAAGATAATATCACGCCTGACCTAATTAAAGATGCAGAAGAAACAATTTCATCACCTCTTGCCCATCTGTTTACGGAATGCATTAAAACAAGACAAACTCCTTCCAACTGGAAGAATGCTATCATCATACTTCTTCATAAGAAGGGAGACCAAAAAAACTTGGGAAACTATCGTCCAATTAGTCTTCTTCCAACAATTTACAAACTTTTTACCTGAGTAATTACCAACAGAATTGCTAAAGATTTAGACTACCACCAACCGAGAGAACAAGCAGGTTTTAGGAAAGGGTTTTCAACCATGGACCACCTGCATACTATCAACCAATTAATTGAAAAAACAAACGAATATAACATCCCACTCTGCCTTGGACTAAAAGATTATAAAAAAGCGTTTGACTCTGTTGAAACATCAGCTGTCATTTCAGCACTGGAAAAACAGGGAATTGACCAATCACACACTGAACTTCTCAAAAACATTTACGCGGAAAATACATCTATAATTCGGCTGCACTGCACAAAGACTCTGAACCATTTCAGAATCAAAAAGGGGTACGTCAAGGTGACACAATATCTCCAAAACTTTTTACAGCAACCTTAGAAGAAATTTTTAAGCAACTTAACTGGGAAGAAAAAGGAATCAAAATTGATGGTGAATACATAAACCATTTACGTTTTGCTGATGACATTATCCTTATATCTGAGCAACCTAAACAACTACAAACAATGCTAAGTGAACTCAATACAGAAAGCAAAAAGATTGGCCTTCATATGAACTTTAACAAAACGAAAGTTATGTTTAACAAACTGGCAGACATCGACAGCAACATGCTTTTGGAGGAGCGACTATCGAAAAAGTTGATCACTATATATCTTGGCCAAAAAATTACAACCAACTCCAATAAAGAAGATGAAATCAAAAGAAGAATATCACTTGGATGGCAAGCCTTCGGAAGAGCAAGTTCGATATTTAAGTCAAAACTGCCTCTTTCTCTCAAGAAACAAGTCTACGATCAATGCATCCTTCCAACCGCTACATATGGTGCAGAAACTTGGAACCTTACAAAGAAATTAACACTCAAACTAAAAACTATGCAGAGAGCACATGAACGAATTATGATGGGTTTAACATGGCGAGATAAAAAAACTACCGAATGGATCAGAAATCAAACGAAATTACGAGATATATTAAGCACAATCAAGAAACTAAAATGGTCCTGGGCAGGTCATATAGCAAGATATTAGGACAATAGATGGACTAACTAAAAAATTAACAAAATGGACACCACGAGGAACCAAAAGAAAGAAAGGAAAACCAAAAGTAAGATGGAGGGACGACATTGACAAACAATGCAATACAACCATAGCCATCTTCAGTAAAGGCCTCGTACACGTGCGCCATTTTTTTTGACTGGAGGCGAAATTTTTGCTGAGTCAGCAGTTTAGTCTGGAATCGTTTTAAGAGTTTAAGTTGGCTGCGCAGCTGCTGCTGTGTTACTGTACTTTTTTCGCAGCATGGTTGAACTACTTGTTATTATGACATCATAGTCAGAGTTTAAATGTTGATTATAAGTTTTGTTAGCAATCATGCTGTGGGACGTTGTACTCTTGCTGGCTTAGGCTGCTTAAAAATTAGCTGATATGTTGTGAAAATGCTGTGTAAGTCTTTAAAGTTATGTTGTTGATTAAATACAGCTATACTTCAGAAAAAATTTTAAAGCGGTATTTTGACAACTGCACAGATGTTCGTCACAGGAATGTGGTTTTATTGATTGATGAAGTTTATGTGAAGCCTGCCTTGACATATCAAGGTGGTAGTGTTTTTGGAAAAGCTGTTAATAACCCAGAACATTGTGCGACTACAGCTTTAGGTTTCATGTTATGTAGCCTGTTTGGCGGAAAAAAAAATTCTTCTCAAAATGTTGCCTGTTTATTGCTTAGATGCGGATTTTCAATTCCAGGAAGCTTGTGCAATTTTGGGAAATATTCGATGTTCTGGTGGCTTCCCTATTGCAGTAATCTGTGATAATAATCGTGTCAATCAAACTTTTTTCAAAAAATTTGACCTTATTCCAGGAAAGCCTTGGTGTACTACAGGCAATATGCACTTACTTTTTGATTATGTGCATTTGATGAAATCTATACGAAATAACTGGTTCACGGAAGCATCACAAGAACTAAGATTTACATGCAATGACAAGAAAATGATTGCCAAATGGAGTGACTTGAAAAAGTTACATGAACAGGAGAAGGAAAATCTTGTAAAGCTTTCAAAACTTAATGATGTTGCTGTCAGTCCAAAACCTGTTGAGCGACAAAATGTGAGTCTTTGTTTGAGAGTATTTTGCCATGAAACACATGCTGCTTTAAAATCTCATTCGGATGTTGGTTCTGCAGAAGGAACATTGTTTTTTTTTATCAAAGTTCATTAAGTTTTTTAGTATAGTCAATGTTAAAAGGTTGAATCAAGATGCAATTTCAAGAGACCCGACAAGATCTATCATAAAAACAGCAGATGATGAAAGTTTGCATTTTTTGCTGGATTTAGCTGATTTTGCTGAATCTATGAAACCAAAAAAAAAAGGTAAAAGAGAAAGGTCATTTACCAATGATACAGCATCTGCGCTGATTCAAACTTGCAGAGGTCTGGTTGATCTTGCAAAGTATTTGTTAAGCACTTCACATGACTATGTCGCTTTTGGGAATTTCAACAGTGACCCTATTGAAAAAGCTTTTTCAAAATTGCGCCAAGGTTCTGGTGGTACGTATTTCATCAATGTGCAACAAGTGTTACAAAAAGTTAATATAAGAAAAACTAAGTTGTTGTTTGACATTGGAGGTGGTATTTGTGATTTAGACACAACTGTTTCACATTCTTGCCGAAAGTGTATACGAATGAGAAAACATGGAATGTGTTTCTGAATCATGACAATATGGAAAATAGCTTAACAAATGCTGTCAAAATGGGGCTTGTTTATATTGCTGGATACGTCACTCGAAATGACACTTTTCTTAATGACAGCATGACGTACATGGAACAGTATGGCCAATTCACTGATGAACTAAACAGAGGTGGCTTAAACTTACCTGGGGACAGTGTTTGTCAATGGGTATTTTTTTCATACATTCTATTTCATGAAATTGCAAGTTTTGTTTGCAGAAAAGGCTTGTGTAATGTATTTTCAAGTGTAGCAGAATATTATAGTTTTGCAGATATTCAAAAGAAACACTGTCGCATATTATCAAACATTTTCTTAAAAAATCACTGCAGTTTGTATTCACCAAAATGTTCAAAAGAGCCAAAACTAAAGATTTTGAAACTTTCTGCTTAGACTTCTTTTAACATTACTTTTTGTTGGTATGATGGTTTTGGTGCTTGTGTTGCTCACTAAGAAGAAACCTTTGTTATTACTTAACTTAGCTTTATTTAGAGCATAAGCAAATAAACCGATGTGTTTGTAAGGGATTTTTGTGTAAGTTATCAATGGTGTTTCTGCATTTTGTATATTATACACTGTCACTTTAATCTGTCCTGTCGGTGCCACAGCACATTGTATGTTGCATTGCTCTGCGCCAAACTATTTTTCTTGTTGGTATGTAATTTATCTTTGTGATTTTGATACCCACTGAGCGGTATCAATTTGTAGGTTTAATATGATGATAGTTCTGTACTGAGTAATTAGGTTATCTGTGCGGGTCTGCTACTATTCGGTGAGTCCGATTCGGTGAGTCTGATTCGGTGAGTTCCTAACTTCTAACCCCTAACCTTAACTCCTAACCCCTAACCCTAAAACGGCAATGATAATTAGGCTACGGTACCCGATAATTTAAAAAAAAAACTGAAAAAATCCCCCGTTAAGGGATCGGACTCACCGAATCGGACTAACCGAATCGGACTCACCGAATCGGACTCACCGAATCGGACTCACCGAATCGGACTCACCGAAACGGGCCATTCCGATCTGTGCAGCTTTCTGTGTTTGCTTAAACATTATATCTCATGTGGTTTTACACTTAATCGCTGTACCTTGTCACTTTCATACTGAAACAGCAATCTCAAGTTTGACCAAATCACAGCTTTTGTGTGTTTGTTTTAAAATCTTAAACTTTGTTCTTTAAATTACCACATTTCATTGTTAGTTTAGAACAACATCTAGCGACATATTTCATGTTCGATTGGCTTTAAAAACAGCATAATAAACTAATAATGATGTGAAAGTGTATTCACAACTTCAAGCTCGCATTATGCGACCACACAGACATTGCAGGTCGCTTATAACATCACAGTTTCTGCTAACTGTCAGATTTAATCAATCGCCTCCAGTCATTGCCTCCAGTCGCACGTGTACAAGGCCTCTATATGAATACAACCAATTGGTACCAACTAGCACATAATCATGTAAATTGGCATGAAAAGGGGAAGGCTTACGCTCTGCAGTGGGCTCTCACTGGCTGAAAATGATGATGAAATTTGATTTGGACGTTTTTCCTACTTACAAAACATTCAAAATTATTTTGTATTTTCAACTAAAGTCCCAGACGTTTTCGTCTCTCTGCTCAAATGTCCTATACAGTTTTACATGTGCGTGTGATTCGGCATTGACGTACGGTACATCGGTATGTCCACCAGACATTTGACCACGAGAATACGGGAGCAATGGGAACATCTGAACTTTATAGAGTTAAAAAAAAGTGCTATCAAAGACCATATCATGAGCGTTCTTTTTGCACAGATCAAAAATTCTTTGCTGACTCATTTAAAATTTTACGCAAAGGCAAATCCCAATTTGACACCAAAATTCAGGAAGCGCTGTTAATCAAACGCTAGGCTACAACCCAAATTTAAACAAACAACTATTTGCTGGAGGCACGACGGGGCACGTCCATTCTCTTCAAGAATTACTTGATGTATCACATTCTCTGTGGTGCAAATTTTTTTGCAGTTATTCATGTAGTTGCCTTTTCCTAATGTAATTTTACCTTCAAGAAGTTGAAATTTATTGCGTTTTTATAAATATTTTCAGGTTCCTGATGAGGGCTTAAGTCAGTGGTTCCCAACCTGGGGTTTGCGGACCCCTTGGGGGTCCGTGAGAAAGCATTTGGGGGTCCATGATTACCTTGATGAATTTTGGAAAAAAAAACTTTGTTCTATATGTACGGATGGAGCACCAGCTATGCTCGGGAACAAGTCCGGATTTGCTGCTTTAGTAAAAAACGAAGCTCCTCGGTTGGTTGTTACCCATTGCTTCTTGCACAGGTAGGCCACGCCTTAGCAGCAAAAACTTTACTAGCAAGTCTCAAAGAAATTTTGACAAATTGCGTGAAAGTCGTTAATTTCATCAAAAGCAGAGCTGTAAACCACCGTACTTTTAAAGCGCTCTGTCAAGAAGTAGGGTCAGATTACGGAGTACTTTTGTATCATTCTGAGGTAGCCTACGTTGGTTATCTAGAGAAGTTTTAAAACGACTGCAGCAGCTAAAAATGAGGTATCAACTCTTTTGAAAGGAAATTGAAGTCTCCTCTCAAATTTGTTCGAGAGTAAAAGTTTTCTATACAGCATGGCCTACTTAGCCGATATTTTCGGTCAGATTAACAATGTTAATCGTGGCATTCAAGGACCAGGTGTGACAATAATTAATTGATGCAGCTGAAAAACTGAAAGGGTTTTTAGCCAAGTTGCCGGTTTAGAAACGCAGATTGGAAGCAGGTAACTACGCTAACTTTCCAATGTTAGAAGATCTTATCTTGATGGATGAAACTCAAAGAGAATGTAGCCTACTCTTTTGATTTCTATGAGAGAAAAATTTTGCGCACACTTGAAATCCTGCAAATCTCATTTCAACGTTATTTTAATTTAGAACATCTGCCAAACGAAGTTGAAATATGGATTCGAAATCCTTTTCTTTTTGACTTGAACATTAGCGATGACGATCTCAGTAAAGATGACCTAATTGATTTAAGATCAAAAGAGTTATTACGCATTGAGTTTCATTCAAAAACTGTGGAGGATTTTTGGTGCTCACAACTGCAAACCTACCATTCTTGGCTAAGCAAGCGATTATTGTTTTGTTATCATTCATAACCACTTAACCTTTATGAGGCAGGATTCTCAGTTCTTGTTACAATAAAAGCAACATCGAAATCGCCTGGACAGTGGACGTTGAAGATGACATGCGTGTTGCATTGTCAAAAACTCAACCGCAGTTTAGTTCAGGAAAGGCAACAACAACCATCTCATTAAATTTGCTTACGTTGAAAAAGTTTCGGCATGGCACTTTGGGTCACCTTAATATTCAAATACTGCTGACATTTCTCGAACAATTCATTCATTTTCTTATTTGAGCAACTGTTTAACCTGATATTTGCCGGAGGAGTCACAGCGGCAATGCAATATGACACCGTACAGTAGTTGAGTAGCATAATTATTACAATAGTCAATAGTACTGTGATTGAACTGACTCGCGTGAAAATAAATTTCTTTGCTATAATCAATAGTATTTTAATTGAGTTTCAGGCAAAATTTAGGTAGGGGTCCGCAGAATTAATAATTTGTCTAAAGGGGTCCGTGACAACAAAAAGGTTGGGAACCACTGGCTTAAGTTAAGCTGAAAACGTTAGACTGGTAAAACTATTTGTATATATATATGTAAAATATATTGTTATAATGCTCAGCTCTGTTGTTTTGTGTCTTATTCATATCTAACCTGTAAGAAAAAGGTATAAGTTAAATAGAAAACATACAAAAGCTTCATTTTTGGTGGCTGGTTTGGGGGGGCTTGAGCCCCCTAGCCCCATGCTGGGTGCGCTACAGCTTCTACAAGTATGCAAAACTGCCAGAATTAAGCTTTGCAAGAAGCTTTCCCAGTCCGAGGATAAAGATTCAATCAATCAATTGATGAGTAATGTCATCACTGCTATTGTGTTCTCAAGTCTTTAAAATGTTTGGATTGATATTTTTTTCACTAAATAAATAAGAATTAGGAAAATTGCGGATCCGCGGTAATTTATACATATTTTCCTACAGACCAACATCGTTTACGGGATCCATTACGCCAAGGTTTGTTTTTTTTTTCGGATGAAACTATGTGAAAATAATTAGTAGGTATGCAGGAGCTAACCATGCCAAATGGAAGCAAATTTATTCCAAAATAAACATGCAATTGAAAGATTTGTTGTATCCACGAATTTCCCCAATTGCACATTTACGCATTAGGGATTTCTCCCCTTCCACGAAAATCCTGCTCCCAATTCACGATCTTCTTCCATATTTCCGAAGCTGATGGAGTTTTCGCCTAAAATAAATGGTTTTGTGAGGTAGACGCAAGTAGCTAGAAGTTGATTACCACCAAAAAAAAATATCTTCAGAAATAAAGAGTGGGTGATGAAAAATACTTCGTGCTTCAAAAAAAAAATTTGTGTTTAGGGGAATGACTATAAACTTATGTTTCAATTCTTTTGCTTTGACTCTTTGTTTGCTTTTGTTATGTTTAATTTGTTACCTTTTTTGTTGAGGGTGGCTGCTTGACTAGAAGATCTTCCAGGTACCTTCGCAGCCACCTGTTGGAGTACCCACACATTCTATGTGATTGTTTATATTTGCTTAATGAAGGTGTGTATTTATATGCACAACAAAATAAACACCAATCAATCAATCAGTACACCCCCATTTATTCAAATTATTTTATGAAGGTCCCGAATCTAATTCTATTTTTCTGTACAACTTTTCCTACCTAATTGTACCTCCACCACCCCACTTAAACGGACCAACTTTCCATAAAAAATAGGCATATGGATAACGTTTTTGCTTTTGTGTAAATATGTGCTTTATGAATTTACCTTTTCAAGACTTTTGATTTTAGTTATAGGGCTACCTTTTACAAATACTATTTTGAAAAGAAAGCAAAAAAAAATACAGTTGTTATATATATAAGTCATCAAAAACAGCCATTAAAGCATTTCAGCAACTATGATGCAGTACTGAATGAATGAATGCTTTGCAATAAAAATGCTTGTAAAAAGTTGAATGACCGTATACCAAATATACATATACTTAATCAGACAAATATGAATTGGTTCCAATGTGGCCTGATTAACATCAGAAAGGAATTATTAGTATTGTTAGTGGGGATTATTGGGTTATCAAGGTAAACCAAATTTGTTTCCCACTTAATCAGACCAATTTGACTTGGTTCCAATGTGGTCTGATTAACCGAGGTTGACTGTCTTTCATGATTTTCTAGATAAAATGTTTTGCAATTTCTTATTAGTGCATGGTCAATTTTTCGAAGATGCACAATGCACAACCTACATTGCAAAACCATATGCTCAAAAGTGTATTCAGAAATTTTTTTATGTTAGAATAACTCTAGAACTAAAACCTCTTAAAGTAGGCTATGCTTACTTTCATTTAACAATACCTTAGCTGCCTAAAATAAACACAATAATTGCCATAAATATAAAAAGAGAATTTATTATAAAATTAATATAAAATATGAAAAATAAATGTAGAACATAACTTTACCAAACCGTGCAACTTCTAACCTCAATTTAATGCTCACCTTGATTTCACTTTCAAGAAACTGTAACTTTTTTTTCAAATGTGTTTTTCTTAAATGATCATCTTTTAATTGGGTGCAATATGAATCTCTTTGCTCATAGCTGGTTTGTGATAATTGTATTGCTGCAGAGAGGCGCAAATGCAAAATAGCATTTTTTTGTTCCAATTCCACGATCTTTGCTTTTTGCACCTAAATGTATAGTTATATTAGGGGCGTGAGACCAGAGGGGGGGTACCCAAAAAATAGTATATCCAATTTTATTTTGATAGATATACTAAATCTAGGCTGTATACCAAATTTTAGGTCAAAATATTGAAAAACCATTCATTAGGGGTAAAAAATGTGATTTTTGACCCCAGCAAGGGAATTTTTTCATAAAAATTAATTTTGGATATAAAATCTGACACAGTTGAGGGAATCAGTTGATTTAAAAGTGTATTCCTACTCATTTTTTAGCAATGAATCCATTTTTGGTGGTTAAAATCATCTATCTCAAGTAGAAAGTGGCCAAAACTTGATTTTTCTTCCAAAAATACTGAAAAAATACCCCTCGAAAAAAAAATTATTGTAAAAATCTTCTTGCTGTGCCCCCCACATCCCATTTCCAGTATTTTAAGCCCTCGTGTGGGATGGTCAGAATAAATGCAAACACTTTGGTGCAAGAAAAAGTGAAAAAGCTCTTGAAATGGCCAAATGGTGCCATTTATGGTATTATATACATGCGAGAATTTGAAAATTTGCTTCATTACATAGCACATAATTAACTCACATAATATATATGTACACAGTACATTGAGCACAAGAATAGACTATAGTCAGTGTTGTGTCCCAGGGGTGAATGTTCTTCCCCAATGCATGTGGAAATTCAAGGGTTTGTATTTGACTCTTTCTTTGTTTGTTTATTATATTGGTAGGGGGAGATTGAGAGATTAGCAGGGGATTATATCAGGTGTTTTGAGAAGAATATTCACCTCTGATGTGTCCCAATATTTCTATGTTGCCATAATGAATGTTTATTGTTTATGCATATCAGAATTATGTTCATTATTACTGATATTTAGATCAGCAATTGCGCATGATATTAATACACTTAGAAGGTAGGTTTTGCTTTGTTGAATAGAGCTTCGATTTCTTTGGCATTTTTCAAACATAATTTGTTTGTTCTACCGAAGTCCCACTTTCCTGTAATAATAAGCCTTTTTCCATTTTCATTTGTAAGGATCTGTTCTACATCAACTTTGTCATCAACTGGTTTTTCTGCATGTACCCAGTAAACATTCTTTTCAGAGTCCTTTCTCACAAGATGTTCAATGGGCAAAATCATATGGGAGAGGAAACTTGGTAAATTTTTGAAAGTTGTCAAATGGGTATCTGTTATACATTTTTGGAATCGTGTTGCTTTACAGTTTCACACTGTGTACTTTATTGTTCAAATTTCTACATTCTGAACACAAATTTTTAGCCTTATTTACCAATGAGGAAATGTTGTTGAGTATGTTGTACAAAATGCCTTGTTTTCGCCAAGTGATATAGCGGTCAATTTATGAGTAAATTTAAATATTTTTTGGGCTACAGTGACACAAACTAATGTATTTGCAGCTTCTTTTTTTAACTTGCACTGGTGCTATAACATAGCATCACATTATGGTTCCCAAAATCAACCTAACTCTGATGTCCGGTAGTGTAACAAAATGTTGATTTTTTTCACAAATTTCTTTATATTTCAAAATATAACTCGGTTAGAGAAAAAAAAAAGTTTGCAGTCTAACAAGCATACTAGTTATACCATTGTGTAACAATATTAACAGATTTGAAAAAAACCTACTGCCTTGAATAATGAGAAATAATTGTGTCCCGTAGTGTAACTATTTGTTATGTCCCGTAGTGTAACATGACCTTCAATGCAATATTTACATTCACACTCTAGATATGAATTTCAGTTAACAACTTAGAATGATTTTAATTGAATCAGAATCAGTAAATTAACAATATTAACCATGTTTTAGACAACAATGCCTACTTCAGGGGCAGATAGGATAAAAAAATGTCGTGAAAAGAAGGCTGCAGAGTGCAGACCTAGAAAAGTTTAAAAAAGACTAGAAATTGGAAGTCCAGAAATACAGGAACAAGAGAAAAATAAAGGAATCAACACTTAATACGGATGAACAGCATAAACTGAGAGAACAGAGGAGAGAGTATGAAAGGATAAGGAAAGCAAACCAGAGGAAAGCAAAAAATTCAAATGAGCATAATGCAGAAAACACGGCAATACCAATAACACCAACATCGCAATATAAGACAGATTCTGCAAGCAATAAGGCTATCTCAAGAACAAGAAAACCACTTCCGCAATCATCGAGAAAAGGATAATTACGAGAACTTGGTGGGAGTGTGAAGCGGGCGGTTTATGATCTTGTCATATCCAGACGAATTATCGTACATGACCTAGATTCTTTGGTGATTGCTGCCCAGGTCAATAAAGATTCTAAAATCAAAATCATAAAAACTACTAAAGATGAAATTACAGAAACAATAAAGAAAGAGGAGTGGAAGGGAAAATTTGATGCAGAACCTGCCTTGAATGGAATTAGAAAAGCCCATCAAATAACATTGGAACAGCAAGAACCAATTCTAAATCATCTCTCGTCAACAAATCATCAAACTACTGATTTTCAAAATGAAAGAGACGAAGATGACAAAATTGAAAACTCATGGGTTGCGGTAATTTATGACAAAAATTTCTGTGTAGGGAAGGTTTTGACACACCTTAAATCTGAAGGAAGGATACGAGTTAAGTATCCAACATCGTGTGGACCTAATCGCTATCAATATCCAGAGGATGATGATATTGGAGTGATAAACCTAAAGGGTATTTTGGCTAAAACAGTGGAGCCTGAGCTGATGGCAGGTGCTGATAGGATTATTTACAGTTTACCTGGAAGCAAATATCAGAACTTGGTGCATAATGCCTTTACAAGTGCATAAATGCATACACACTGACTAACACAGAATGTTATTTGATACATAAGTTGCTGTGAATTTTTCGTTTTGTTCTTGAATTCGTTCGTTTGTTTTGAATTAAATAATGCAAGGAAAATGTGTCCCGTAGTGTAACATACTAAACATTGAATACTGAAAAGTTTGGGTGTTCATCAGGACAATTATCGTTTCTAGCACTAGTTGCTACGTTCATCTGATGAAATTGAAAGTAAAATTAACAACAAACAAGATGGTTTATTGCTTCACTGACGTTTCGCGCACCATGACAATGCGCAATTTAGGGTGGGGTGAAAAAGTACTAATTTTGGATTTGAGCATTCTCTCGCAGATATTTCTTGTGGAGGTTTGAGAAAACATCACACAAAAAATTTCAGCGATTTTTGACAACAGGAACCTACCCACTTTTTGAGTTGAAATTTCATAATATTTCAAAATATCCCTAAAATTTCAAAGTTTTTTTCGCATTATTTAAAGTTGATATAATATTGTAATATTTCTTTTATACCTAAAACTATTAGTTTACTTATGTGTTTTTCCCAATATGGGGCCAATAGATGCAAATTAAAGTAGGGAAATGAATCATAAAAAGTGTAAAAATCTTGGATTTTTTCTAAAAATTTACCAAAGTCAAAAGTTACACTATCTAGTTTTGTATAGGCCAATAATTCCCGCATTCAATAGTTTCCTCGTCGAATAGGGCCTCGTCGAAAAAGTGCCGCGTCGAATAGCCGTTTACCCTTTTGTGATTGTCTGACAATTTGATACAGACGGTCTTCTTTCGTTTGAAACTAGATCAAATTTCAGGACAGGTGGTGGAAAGCCAGGTGAGTGTAGCTTCGTTCAGCGTTGCTATACCATGCGTTCCATTTGGTGCCTTGTAGATGGGACATTCGAGAACGACATGGTCAGCAGTTTGTTCCTCCGCTCCGCATTCGCTGGCCGATGAGGGAGCCAGACCCCACTTGTGCATGTTGGAGTGGAAGCGATCGACTCCGGTTCGGATTCTTTTGAGCTTGACTCAAGTCGGCCGAGGCAGGTCCATACTAGGGGGGCGCGCCACCGGGTGGGGTATAAAACCATGTAGTTTGATGTCGGTGGCGCACCACGCTGCTTTCCAAGTATCTTCCATGAAGTGTGCTGCGCTGATGGCATGATCGCTGAATAGATGTAGTAATTCAACAGCAGCTGGCACAAAGGGGTGTCTTGACTTTAGTTGCCGGGGAGATTCCTGAGGTGGGATGTTGAGTTTTGCATGGAGCAAGTGGTTAGGATCTCCCGCCCGGCGAGCCAGGTGTATTATGGCTCCCTTTCGGCGGAGCTCAGCAGGTTGGATGCCTGCAAGGATTGGTAAGTACTCTGTTGGAGTTGGGCGCAGGCATTCAGTCTTCAGTCACAGTTCACAATGCGTCGTTGATTGGGCTGTCGATGAGGCGGGTGTGGGCACTGCGGCACCAGGCAGGGGCGCAGTATTCAGCAGTGGAGTGAACCAGAGCCAGGGTTGCAGTGCGTAAGGTGTCAGCACCTGCACCCCAAGTTGTGCCTGCCAGACGTCTCAGCAGGGCGACGCGAGATGTCAGCTTTTTGCGTAGTGACTGTAAATGGTGACGGTATGTGAGTGACCTGTCAAGTGTAACCCCAAAGTATGTTGGTTCTGGGCAGGGCGGCAGAATTTTGCCGTTAACGGTCACTTTCAGGTCACGTTTTGCCTCCCTGTTGTTGACATGGAAGACTGCCGTCACAGTTTTACTTTCGCTGAGCTTCAGTTTCTATTGATGAAGGTATCCAGATATGGTCGTCATGTCTTGGCTCAACGTCGTTTGTAATGATTGCCAGTCTTTCGCAGAGTACAAAATGGCCAAGTCATCAGCATATGCATATTTGTCAGATGTTGTTGATGGTAGGTCGTGCGTATAGACGTTGAAAAGGAGGGGAGCCAAGACTGATCCCTGTGGGACACCGTTTTTGAGTCGCCGCAGTCTACTTGGTTTTCCGCTTCCGGTGGCAAGGGTAAAACTCCTGTTGTGGATGAGTTCCATGATCATTTTTACCATGTGCCTGTCAGGGAGTAGGCGGAGTAGCTTGTAGACTAGGCCACGGTGCCAAACAGTGTCATAGGCTGCTGTTAGGTGGATAAAACAGCCCCCGCTTTCTTTTTTGCCGAGAAGCTCTTCTCAATATCTTAAGTTAGTAGTGTGACTTGGTCTACAGTTGACTTCCGGTGTCGGAAACCAACTTGTTCTTTGGGAAACAGTGGGTCAATTATTGGTTCGACACGGGCGTAGATCAGTCTCTCAAGGATCTTGAAAGGGATGCAGAGCAAGGAAATGGGGCGATTTGCATCGTCTAGTGGTTTGTTTGGCTTAATGGCTTAGGGATTGCGACGACCAGAGATCTTCTCCACACTTTAGAAATCTTGAGCCGGCACAGGCAGGACGACAGGAAATTGCATAACCAGGACTTTAGAACATAACCAGCGTGCATGATAAGCTCTGGACATATCCTACCTGGACCAGAGGCCTTACCTGGTTTTAGGTGCTTGAGGGCAGCATTGAATTCGCTCCGTGAGAAGGAGCTAGAAATGCTCTCCTAGTCTGGTGTGTTGATCTCCCAAAGCTTTGTCACTTCTTTGGTAACAAACCGATCGGAGATATGGTTACACGGCTTATATATCCCATTTTTTATTACCTGCAATGCGATCTTATTAGCAGGAATGGGACATTGTCGGGGTGATTGTCTTGATCGTCCGTAAGGTTATTGAGTGTGCTCTACGCTGTACGGCTTGAGTGCGAGAGATTGGATGGTCTCTGTCCAGCGTTCTTTTTTTTTGCATCGAGTCATTCCAGAAGAGCCTTGGCGGCTGAGGGTGTTGTTTGACCATCTGAAGAGCTAACAAAAGATTGGTAGAGGCGCTCGCACTCTGCATCCCTAACACGGAGTGTAGTTACTTCTACGACCGCAACACACTCTGAAAATGTGATAATGGCAATGCTTGCGGATGACACCAGAAAAGTTCGAGAAAATGCAGTCATGGCAATATTGAAAATTCGCAATGGGGCAAATATTGGTGATAGATCCGTTCGGAAGTTTGTTGTTCCAACAATAAATTATGAGGCCAACCATTATTCGACATCACCGTATATTTATGTTATGAACCTATCTTCACAACCACAATTACATCTGATTACATCATCTCATATCGTGAAAGCAAAATAGAAGTGAAAAGCTATTCAAACCACTCCCAATCAGTAGAAAGAATTGTGAAAATGGTGACTGATGCATCGTACAAAGTGTGTGGGTTTGATAGAAGACATGGATTCATCCGTGCTGGTATAGCTTCCAGGAATCTGATTCCTGCTGCAGATACAAAGGCGCACTACAGCCAAGCACATTTGTAGATACTGTTAACACTAAAATCAAGTGCTAGTATATTTGTGTTACAATTGAATTAGTGACTGTTGAATCCAATTGATTTGCATGACTGTCATTTTATATTCCCAAAACTGATTTTAAAATGCAAGGGTATTCGATTTTTGAAAAAAATTGCATGTTTTTGCAAAAACAATTAAAGCAATCGAATCTCAAAACCTAAACAAAACTTGTATTAGAAGCTAGTCCAAGTCATTATTAGTGCAATGTAAAATAGTATATTGAACATAGCCAAAAAAAGTGTCTTTAAAGTTCTATTTTCATAAGCATATGTTTTGCATATTTTTCGAAAAAGGCAGAATTTTCAACCCAAAAAGTGGGTAGGTTCCCAAGGTCAAAATTTCCTCAAATTCGGTTTCTGGTCGTTTTATGTTGTTCCACAAGAAATATCAACGAGACAAAGCAAAATTTTTGGTTCACCCCACCCTAAATTGCGCATCCTCAGAGCGAATAACATACAAAATAAAATTTCACCAGGTTATATACTGCAGTGCGATTGAAGGCAAGAAAAAATAAAATAAAACACGCAATATTTTAAAAAATTGGCCAATAATGTGTGAGCGGTTACTTTCCTCGTTAAATTACGTAAAAACTTCCAACAATAGACATAAAAATTCGAAGCGGTGACGACCAACAGAAAAAGTGCGATTGAAGGCAAGAGAAATAGAACACAATGTTTTTAAAGATTGGCTAATTGGCTGAAGTAACCGCACATCATCATACCTCACCGTCGCCAAATCAACACACCTTGGATTGCTGCGACAATTGCCGTATGCTTTAATGTTTAATCAAACAAAATTTTATGCGCTTCTTCATCGCGTGTCACACGGCGGTAGCCCAGAGCATCACGCTATTTTATGCGCTGACAATGCTCTTGTGAACTGTAAAAAGTTTACCACCTTATGAATACTGGCTTAATTGTTACGCAAATGTTATTCTTTCATCGAATGCTTATTGTTTACCGGTGTCGTTGCGAATATAAATCATCGTGAAAGAAGATACAGTTAAAAAGTGGAATTTACCTGCTATAGATTGATAATTACCAAACAGAAGGAAAAGTTAGTGTGGTATTTTGCAAAATTTGTAAAGAATTTTATGACTGAAACAAATCGGAATTAGAAAAGCTACGGGGTCAAGTAAAAAAAGTAATACGAAATTAGATAAACGGTTCTTCGGCAGAAAAGAAAAATAATGCTTCTGATCATATGGCATTGCGCGTTCATGAACGGGCAGTTTTGCGTCTTCAAGTATTCCAGTGACGATGCGACAGCTTCATCCTCCCATACAGCGTCTTATGATTCCGATTCTGACAGCTAGTTCTTTATCAAACAGACTCGTGTTTGCTCGCAGTATCTCAATTGTGCCGAAATTATGTTAGTGTAAACGTAAATCGAGGCAATCATCTCGCAGTGAGATATTAATTAGTTACCGGTACCTGGTTGAACAATTAACATTATTTTATGATAATTCAAAGTCACTAGATGTCGAATTAATGTAAAACAAACGTAAACTTCTTCTTGGGCATTGTTATGCAGGCAGCAAAATTCGTTATTTTTGCATTAACTTCACGTCTGTAGACGTTGAATCAATGTAAAAATGATGATTTTTTCTGTCTGGCTACGCAATGTAACCTTCCAGGAAAATTAAATAGATTTGTGCTGACTCGAATGTTGAATCAACCCAAAATTAACTTACTTTTCCCCCTGAGTTATTTAACGTAACAGCGTGCGTATTGCTACTTTTGGTATTATTACATCACTACAAATCAAACAGTGCGGTCGTGACTCGTGATAGACTACTCTAGTATATTTTTTGCTTCTCGTTTTTTCGATTCAACGTCCGCAGACGTTGAATCAATGTAAAAACGAAGGGTTTTGCCAGCTGGGTTGTGTGCTTTTGTGAATGCAAAATTGCCCATTACGTAATCACAGAAACCCTTTTAGTGGATGGAAGTCAAGTTGCAACCGTGTTTATCTGTCTACTATTCCTTGTTCACATTGCAAAACATTTCTGCAAGCTTGGAACAACAAGTGCATAAGTCAGACATAAATACAAACTTGCAAACACGTTGACAATTAAAGTAGCCTACTTCGGTTATTTTATCTATAAAAGAAACCCGTTGTGTCGAATAGCACGAAACGTGTGTGGCGAAATGTTTGATGCCAGGCGTTGGAACTTCGATCAAAGCATTCTCCCGCAGTGTTCAAAATGGCGGCGCTGACGCCTTGGAGTTTCTCGTGTGAAGCGTCACTTTTAGACCTTGCTTTGAAGTACCTGGCGCAAGAAAGTTTACGTAAGTCAGCACTCTTATGATTGCATCACGTGATGCCCCCCCCCCGATTGTTCCTCGACTTGACAACGTTTAGTCTTCTCTCAGTTTTTTTTTCCTTTTTATTTTCCTTTTTTCTTCGTTTTTTTTTTCCGTAAGGCACGGCGTTTGTCGAATAGTAATGGCGTGTGTCGAGTGACCTCGTCACCGAAAAAGGCAAAAATCGCAGCCCTGAATGTGACTAATAAAGTTAGAGCTTTTTTAATGGCAGTGGCTATTTGACCGACGCATGTCTTTGAATCTGTAACACTATTTGACCGGTCATGACGTCACTATACAGTAGACCTCCCCAATCCTCGGACTTTCTTTTGTTTTCATCTATATTGTGACTTTTCTGCATGGGTTTTCAATGCTGATTTCAAAAATATGCATAACAATTTTTTTCGATTAACGTCTGGGAAGTTATTCGCTGTTGCTTAGCAACAAATTTTCATAAAAATCACAAAATCCCCTTTAAAACCCCTTTATTTTTAACCTAGTATGCTGATATCTAGATTATCTGAAAGCATTTCTTCTGCCGAAGAATTTAAAATAAAATTATTAAAATTGGACAATCGGTACCAGAGTTATGACCGTTTAAGTACCCAGATTATGCAGTCACGCATGACTGATTTTTGTTAATTAATTGCCAAATGATACTAGAAAAGTGGTGAAAGTAGCTGTCAAGGGGTTTTTGGGGGTAAGGAGTTCAAAAAATATATTAAAAAGTGTCTCAGAGCAACAGAAAAATAGTTATTAAAAATTGATAGAAACAGTCATGCATGAATGATTTTGTCGCAGTCGCTTCATTCCTACAACGAGATGTATTCCTTAGGCACCACAAACGTTAAATGCCTGGAGTCATAAACAGTATAACGTGGAACCGATCATCTCAATGTAGCCAACATCTGGGTACCCATTGCACTTGATGTTAGAATACACACTTCATTGCTCGGAAAGAGCTCTGATCAAGTGCAAGGTGGTCACAGTCCGCCACAATTTCAATAGCATCTCTCACCCAGCATAATGTAGTCTATGTATCTAAATCATGTGGCAAAAAATGGATTAAGTCAGCTGAACTTAACGATAACCTTCTGAAATGTATTTCAGGTTTCACTATTGATCAGTTAGCATTTTCTACTTGTATCTTGTATGATTATAAACGTATTGTATACACTTCTACTGTCTAATATTCCGTGTGTACTCATGTATCCATCATAAAGCTGAGGAAGAGTAAAATGAACAATGGTGGTTTGCTTGGTAATTTGCAGCCTTTAAAACATTTTAAGGAAGCACAATTTAGACCAACTACTGGAGATGTTCTTCAGAAATACATATATTATCTTCAATTAAATCCTCGTAACCACCAGAATGGGAAGTTCGCAGCTTGGGATACAGTAGTATGTCTAGCAAAAGTATGGCAACCTGCTTGCATTCCACTGATGACAAAACAAAATATCCAAAACAAAATTATTCGTTTGGTTGATGTATACAAGAAATACAAACATGCCAAAAAGGAATCTGCTGCCTTAATTAAATTTCGAGAAACACTGACAGTAGGGTGCGTCGTGTGCCCCAATGTTCATATTTCTTGTATTATTTTTTTTCAATGGTGAAGAAACAACAATAATATGAAGTTTCAGCAAAAAATATTAATGTTTAGGTCCTCCACATTGCAGTTAAAAATACAGGAATTTGACCCCCATACTCCATAAATATATATATACCTTGTTTTAACATAACACTGGTCTACACGATGTTTGCTCTATGAACTTTGAAAACTGATTAAGAGTAATTTTGGGGTGCTGAACCCGAATCTGACCTCAGATTTATATTATCACGTCAGGTTTGTGAGATATGATGACAGCAAATTGTTACTTTTGTCAAAAGTGGAAGATTTGACGTTGTGTTTATTGCACATACATATTTTGATATATGCAGAAATCCAGGCCATGACGTGCATAAGTAGCTGAAATACACCGACCAAATATAATTTTGATACCAATTTGTTTTCTAAGCAACATTATTAACAAGGCAGTAATAACAATCTAAAAGGGAGGCTAAAAGTATAACTGACCCTGACCCTCTCCCCCGTCAAAGGTTTGCATGAAACCACAAAGGATTTAGCAGGCCTGTGGCCATGCTTGTACAGTAACCTTACTTAGGCTGTTTTGGTCTGTCTAACACTAACCATTCGTTATAGCACTGCATAATTATGTTGGTGGTGAACGCAATGCCAAATCTTCCACTTTTGACAAAAGTAACAATTTGTAGTTATCATATCTCACAAACCTGACGTGATCTGAGGTCAGATTCGGATTCAGCACTGCAAAATTACTCTAAATCGGTCTTCAAAGTTCATGAAGCAAAAAATAATTCTTTTTTTGTAGACCAGTGTAATATATGGATTATGCCTGCATTGTGCTTGGGCAATTGGGAATGTTGATGAAGACTTGCAGTTTTTGTCAGTCGGGGAATTATGTCATTCAAGGTGGCTAACACTTGCTTGTAGGCTACTTCGTAAATACACTCATGCAATCAACCCTTCCAAAAGTTTTATGATCTTGTCTGAGTACTGCATAGTGCATCAAGGTTTGCTTCCCACCTTGGTTTGAAATAAAACACCACAATTCATTGTCTGATGGGTCAAAAAACTTCAACATGTTGCAAAGAAATCTTCCCAAACCAAGAAGTAAAAGAGATTTCCAAGAAGGCTTTGGAACGCAATGCATTTTTCGCTCACTCTGAAAATGTGATTGTTGGAATGCTAGGTGATGAAGACTGCCAAGCTAGAAGAGCAGCAGGCCAACAAATCTATTCCTTAGGTGCACAAGCACAGGAAAAGCAAAGCAAGAATCATGCTGGTTCCCCACAAAAAGCACAAGATGAAAATCGAAAACTGAGAAAGGAAATTTCACCAGCTGTGCCACCTGCAATATGCAGATTTCTTGTGCCACAGCTTAATACTAAAGCAAAATCATACCACCAACTTGTGAATCTTGGCACAGTTCATAAGTCTGAGCCACCTATCATGAGATCGTTAGCAGATCAACAGTTTGACAATGTCATCGACGAACCTCTGCGGCTGGATTATCCTTGCCACAACCAAGCAGTGGAGTGTCACGTTAAGCTAGAGACTGTTAAAGCAAGCTTATATGCTGTAGCTTTTGAAAGAAGGGATGGACTGATTCGTCAGAAGGTGCGATCTCGTCAACTTATGAAAGAATTCAACAGCAAGAAGGAATTCCCACTAGATTGACTTGTTCACCTTTTTGTGCTGGTTGCTAAAGTCTCAATGTAGTACAGGTAGTCTAGCACATGCAGCAGTATGGACTGGAGTATATCAATCTGTGTGCTGGTATTTCCTTGACAATGATTTTATGGCAGATCACAGTCTACCCATCATCAATTATGTCTACTAATTACAGTATTTGTTTTATGCTCTACACTTTGAACAGTCCAGTTAGCAACCCCCAGGTCGTGCAGTAAAGTTGTTACTTGCTACTGTGTGTGTACATGACACAAGCACTATATTGTATTTCCAGTCACACTACTGTACCGTTAGACCACTGCCTACATGAGCACTCTCGATTAACCCTTGTATTCTCTACATGATGTGTAGTGTGTACCGTATATTATGCATACCATGCTGTATATTAATTGCAAATGCAATAAGCAAAAGTATCCAAGTCATCTGTGACCTGCATCAACATATGCAGTACAGCATGTGCATTTACCCATTACCTTGTGCCTGCGCTACCGTTTTGTCCAAAACATTGTCAAATATACGTTTTTTGTCATAACTTTTTTTCTAGTGAAATTAAGGCAAAAAATCCTCATAGAGCAGATAGAAACATTATGATTCTGCATCATTTGATACCAAACTCATGTTCCTAGCACCAGCAGTTCCAAAGTTACATCCGATTTGAGAATTTTGGGGTATTCCCCCATAAAATGGGGGTAGAACGGCCAATATGTGGTACAACTCCCTGAAACCAGTTTTGTTATTGTTTTTAGCCAATTTGTCAGTGGTCTAGACCCCTCTTTTTTTTGAATTAAAAAAAAAGTTTTTTTCAATTTACCCTATTGTCAAGCCAACAAGGGGATTTGGGATGTAGAGCACCTAAACCTTGACCAAATTTTTTGAAATTTTGTAATTTTGCTTTTTTAGTCAAGCCTCACCCACAAAAAAAAAAATGTTTTCAACCATTTTTTAAATTTTTGGGGGCACACTAGGGATGGGCAATTCAGAATACCGAATCCAGAAGGATTCGGATCCTAAACTATCCGAATCCAAAACGGCAATAAAACCGGGTAATAAGATTCGGTTTTAAAGATATACATAAGTCTTGTGCGAGCTGTCAGCTGGAGACAGTGAACTGAAAAAAAGTGTGGTTTACTCCCTTTTTTCTTTGCACTGACACCATCCGCAGTTCCGCACTTTCAAAAACATTGTGCACGCGTTGTGCGCGCACGGCTCATGCAACTCTACGTCACTCGCTCGCACGAGCAACCAAAGAAACTAAGCGCGCAATTTTCTTCACGCTTTGTACACAATATGCACAATCGTGCAATGCTTTTTTTCAATCCACGTGCGTATGCGACTCTGCGATAGTTTGACTGGTGGGCGTAACAACATTGAGCAGATGCCCCTTGCTAAAGGAGTTGGCTCTGAAACACCTCAGCATCTCCCGTTCAGCGTTGCCAGATGGGGAAATAGAATATCAAATTAAAAAATTCTGGTGAAATTTAGAGGTCTTTCTTGCCAAGCTTTTTGACCTTGGAACCAGATAACTTTTTGGTGAAATCTGGTGAAATTTTTCCTACTCAATTTTTTTCAAGAAAGTTTTTTCAATTTTTTTAAACTTTTTAGCAAATAATCTCTACTCGTATAGAAAACGTTTTGCAAGAGGTCTGCATATGGATGATGGCAGTGTCTTAAGTCTTAAAAACTATTTGTATTTAAGCGAAATTGCTTTATTTAGGGTCAGGGCCGTAGCCAGACCGCAGAGCAAGGGGGGGGGGGAATTTTTTTTAGGGGGGGCCGACAATTTTTTTTGGGCAAAATGATTATAATTGCTGTTGATCGAGAATGTTGCTCGATGATGTTGCTATAGCTGTTGCTCGAGAATGTTGGGATTTTGCCAGGGGGGGGGGCGGAATTTTTTCCGGGCGGGGGGCGATGCCCTCCCTGGCCCTCGGCTGGCTACGGGCTTGTTTAGGGTGTTTTAAATATCTGGTGAAATTTTAGTTACTTTTTGTTGCCAAGCGGCTTCCATCATCTGGCAACACTGCTCCCATTTGGCTGGAAGTCATTTAGAATGCCTTAATGTGTTGCATTGCAACAAACATTTACTTTGATTGTGTAGCTTTTGTGTCTGAAATTTTTTACTTTTTGTGTTGCTGGAGCCTGGAAGTTAATAGGATTCAGTATTCTGGATTCGATTCTGGATTCGGTTTAGTATTCCGGAATAATTCTAGAATAGTGAATTATTCTGAATTGCCCATCCCTAGGGCACACGACACACTCTAACTGACAGCACGATTTATGATATCTGCTAAGAATGCCGAAAATCTTTTTAACAAAAACAAAACATTGCTACCAGAAGATAAGGCAGAAGATATACAGTTTCTTAAATTATATACTTGAAACAAACCAACCAGCATCTCTTGGACCCCTTCATAGAAAGAGGTTGAAACGCTTCAAGAATGATGCATTGAAGAATTGAGTAAAGTATGATGTAAGTTTGTTCCCAGTATGCTTAACAGCCCAATGATTTTTAAAATAACATACTTATTAATTTTTGATACGGATGCATAAACAAGACGTTTTTTACAGATAAATGCAGATTCTCAGCCATCTACCTCAGGACTTAATTTACTCTCTTCGTCATCTTCCCAATAAATTAAGTTGAATCTGCACTGAGAATCTGCATTTATCTGTAAAAAATGTCTTGTTTATGCATCCGTATCAAAAATTAATAAGTATGTTACTTTAAAAATCATTGGGCTGTTAAGTGTTAAGCATACTGGGAACAAACTTACATCATACTTATTCGATTCTTCAATGCATAATTCTTGAAGCGTTTCAACCTCTTTCTATCAAGGGGTCCAAGAGATGCTGGTTGGTTTGTTTCAAGTAATTTAAGAAACTGTATACCTTCTGCCTTATCTTCTGGTAGCAATGTTTTGTTTTTGTTAATAAGATTTTCGGCATTCTTAGCAAATATCATAAATCGTGTTGTCAGTGTTTCTCAAAATTTAATTAAGGCAGCAGATTCCTTTTTGGCATGTTTGTATTTCTTGTATTCATCAACCAAACGAATAATTTTGTTTTGGATATTTTGTTAATTGTCATCAGTGGAATGCAAGCAGGTTGCCATACTTTTGCTAGACATACTACTGTATCCCAAGCTGGGTTTTTTTTTTCGGTCATTTATCGGTCATTGACCGATTTTTTAGCAAAATGTCCGAAAAAAATATAGTCAATTCGGTCAAAATGTCCGAAAAAATATGTACGCGCTCAAATCGATTTCAGTGATTGCAAAGAAGCTTCTTGCGCCACTGTACGATTTCTTGTCAATCGGAAATACAAGACGTAGACTTAGTGTTTAAACGTTGATCCAATGTCTTATTATATGTGATAACACAAATACAGAAGTTAGCCTTCGAAATTAGCGTGGGCAATCGGCACTTGCCGAGGTGATTGCCGACGCAGATGCGTGAATGGCGCATTAGCGTTGGCAATAAAAATGCTGAGGCCACAGGAGCGCTTGTAAGGACCGAAAGATTACAAAAAAAATAATTTTCTTGGACTACACCAGACTCTTACTATTGCTGAATGTTTTATTTGGGTTACTTCCTACTTCGCCGGCGCTTAGACACGTGCCCAGCTGAGAGAATTGAGTCTTTCATAAAAATATTATCCTATTTGCATTGATTCAACGAGGGTAGACATCAAATTAGTCTAAGCATCTACTCCTTATCGCGCCTCGCGACTTTGTGTTGCTCGCAGTATCTCAATTGTGCCGAAATTATGTTAGTGTAAACGTAAATCGAGGCAATCTTTTCGCAGGGAGCTATTAATTTGTTACTGGTACCTGGTTAAGCAATTAACGTTATTTTATGATAATTCAACGCCACTAGATGTCGAATTCATGTAAAACAAACGTAAATTTCTTATTGGGTACTGTTGTTACGCAATATAACCCGCCGGGAAAATTAAATCGATTTGTGTTGCCTCGAACATTGAATCAACCCAAAATTAACTTACTTTCCCCCCGTCAGTTATATAGGCTAACGTTTATTACTTAACAGCGTGCGTATCGCGTTGCTCGCTTTATCGCTAGTTTTTGGTATTATTACATCACAACAAATCAAACAGTGCGGTCGTGATAGACTACTCTAGTATATATTTTGCTTTTCGCTTTACATGTTTTGGTACAATTTTTTCGTAATAAACGTTCACATGCAATTGCCGAGGCAATTTCAACTTTTGTCATTTGGCCTTGACAATGTTTTTGCAAAAATAAAAATATGTTAATTTCGAAGACTGAAAGTAACGTTTGTCTGTTCTAACTTTTCTCAGATAAAACACGACAACGTTTCTCAGCGAAACTTAATGTTGTAGCTAGTCAGGAAGTGCAAATTTTCGTTTGTATCAGCTACTTCAAAGGAAATATTTTCATCAGAAAAAATGACCGAAATAAATAAAAAATGACCGAATTTTTTCAAGTCATTTCGGACAAATGACCGAAAAGTCTCAGCGAAAAAAAAAACCCAGATCCCAAGCTGCAAACTTTCCACTCTGGTAGTTACGATGATTTAATTGAAGATGATATATGTATTTCTGAAGAACATCTCCAGTAGTTGGTCTAAATTGTGCTTCCTTAAAATGTTTTAAAGGCTGCAAATTACCAAGCAAACCACCATTGTTCATTTTACTCTTCCTCAGCTTTATGATGGATACATGAATACACACGGAATATTAGACAGTAGAAGTGTATACAATACGTTTATAATCATACAAGATTCAAGTAGAAAATGCTAACTGGTCAATAGTGAAACCTGAAATACATTACAGAAGGTTATCATTAAGTTCAGCTGACTTAATCCATTTTTGCCACATGATTTAGATACATAGACTACATTATGCTGGGTGAGAGATGCTATTGAAATTGTGGCGGACTGTGACCACCTTGCACTTGATCAGAGCTCTTTCCGAGCAATGAAGTGTGTATTCTAACATCAAGTGCAATGGGTACCCAGATGTTGGCTACATTGAGATGATCGATTCCACGTTATACTGTTTATGACTCCAGGCATTTAACGTTTGTGGTGCCTAAGGAATACATCTCGTTGTAGGAATGAAGCGACTGCGACAAAATCATTCATGCATGACTGTTTCTATCAATTTTTTAATAACTTTTTTACTGTTGCTTTGAGACACTTTTTAATATTTTTTTTTGAACTCTTTACCCCCAAAAACCCCTTTACAGCAACTTTCACCATTTTTATAGTATCACTTGGCAATAAATTAACAAAAATCAGTCATGCGTGACTGCGTAATCTGGGTACTTAAACAGTCATAACTCTGGTACCGATTGTCCAATTTTAATAATCTTTTTTTTTAATTCTTCGGCAGAAGAAATGCTTTCAGATAATCTACATATCAGCATACTAGGTTAAAAGTAAAGGGGTTTTAAAAGGGATTTTTGTAATTTTTATGAAAATTTGTTGCTAAGCAACAGCAAATAACTTCCCAGACGTTGATCGAAAAAATTTTTTATGCATATTTTTGAAATCAGCATTGAAAACCCATGCAGAAAAGTCACAATATAGATGAAAACTAAAGAAAGTCCGAGGATTGGGGAGGTCTACTATACAGGCACTTTTTTTCTTTTTCTCTTTCAAAGCAAAACACGAGAAGCGCGTATATAAGTTTTAAATTCGACAAATTTATTCAACTCGATCCGTGGCGCGTGCGATACTTAGCCGGCTTCTATTCTAGAGGGAATGAGTTCGATACTACCCGGAAGCATTTTTTTTTTTTTTTAATTACATTTTGACCCAAAGTGCATTTTTGTAGTCAATTTTTAATTTGAGTTGCCTACAGCCAAATTTTTTATGTCTTTTCAAATGTGAGTAATAAAGTTAAAGTTTTTTTAATTTGCTGGAATTTGAGAATTTCTCTTAAACTTTAAACCTTTCAAGGTTTTGCCACCTTTTCCCCGTTCATTAACGTGCTGGTAGGTCTGTATCGATTTTTGTAGTTAGTATCTTTTTCGTCCCGGACGCGTTAATGACGAAAAATAAAATGATTGATTGATGTGACCGTGTTTGCCGAACGACGCATTACGTTTTTGCTCTCAACGAGTTAGTTATATATAATACTTCTTTTAAGAAAATAGTAATGGTATGTAAATGTAATGCAACTCAAATTAAAAATTGACTACAAAAATGCACTTCGGGTCAAAATTTAGTTAAAAAAAAAAAGAACGCTGCCGGGTAGTATCGAACTCATTCCCTCTAGAATAGGAGCCGGCGAAGTATTGCACGCGCCACGGATCGAGTTGAATAAAAATGTTGAACTTAGAACTTATATAGGCGCTTCTCGTCTTTTGCTTTGAAAGAGAAAAAGAAAAAAAGTGTCTGTATAATGATGTTATGACCGGTCAAATAGTGTTTCAGATTCAAAGACCGGCGCCGGTCGAATAGCCACTGCCTTTTTTAATTTGCTGGAATTTGAATATTTCTCTGGGTAATTTTTCGTTCGTCATAAGAGGATGTGACCTTGTTTGCCGAACGACGCATTACATTTACATACCATTACCATTTTTTTAAAAGAAGCATTGTATATAACTAACTTGTTGAAAGCAAAAATGTAATGCGTTGTTCGGCAAACACGGCCACATCCTCTTATGACGAACAGAAAATTACCCAAAGAAATTCTCAAATTCCAGCAAATTAAAAAAACTTTAACTTTATTACTCACATTTGAAAAGACATAAAAAATTGGGCTGTAGGCAACTTAAATTAAAAATTGACTACAAAAATGCACTTCGGGTCAAAATTTAGTTAAAAAAAAAAAGAAAAAATAGAACGCTTCAACGGTAGTACCGGTATCGAAGTCATTCCCTCTAGAATAGGAGTCGGAGAAGTATCATACGCGCCACAAATCGAGTTGAATAAAATTGTCGAATTTAGAACTTATATAGGCGCTTCTCGTCTTTTGCTTTGAAAGAGAAAAAGAAAAAAGTGCCTGTACAGTGATGTCATGATCGGTCAAATAGTGTTTCAGATTCAAAGACCGGAGCCGGTCAAATAGCCACTGTCTTAGATTTTTACGTTGCTTCAACGATAGATGACATTGAATCAGCATAACAAAAGTGAATTCTTCGCTAAGAATGGATGGAAGTACCTACTTCTACGATACACTAATCAGCGCAATTTCGTTCAAGTCTTACATCACAATGTCTGGCTTTGATCCCCGAGTAATATTGATAAGGCAAGGTTGGTTACCATACAAAATTAGATTAGCCTATACGAGTACGGTAGGCTAAGTTTTGATATTAAAATAAGAAAAAAAGGCCCAGGGAAAATTCTACAAGCGAGAATAAATACGATGAACCTACGGTACTTGCTCTTCATCACTTTCGCTCACATGAAGTGACGCGCAAACCAATTGAGCTAGCGTGGCGGACAGTGAATGAAAGACTGTCCTAGAAATGTGCTGTTCAAGCATCAAAAACCTGCCATACCCGATTTGTAAGTTCCAAGGATTTGATTTTGTCATCCAAGAAAGAAGAAAAATGATCTGTTAATGTCATTGCAAATATTTTCAGCAGACCGCTTCAGGAAAAGTGAAACACAAGTCACGATGAGATAATAGTAATACACAAAATTTCTGTCAACGGAATAATATTGGTTACAGTGCAAACCAGAGTAGGCCTAGGCATCAGTTAAATTGTAAGTTCACTTCACCCCAACCAGACTTGGAATTCAGTGAGATACCGGTATCTATGTATTGTAGAACTAAACTGTTTGCTTTAATCATGCTTTCAATCTTCAAATCAAACTCGATTCAGTCCAGCGGTTTTTAGGGTTTTCCCCTTTCTCTTTTTCAGAGTTCTCTAGGGACAATTTAAAAAAAAATATTGGTTGAACAGACTGTGGTTGAACCGTTGGTGAACACATACCAGATTAATTAAGAGACTCAGTTCAGTTTGTTTTTATTTCTGACCATCACAACGAAAAATCAATATATGAGAAACATAGCAGAGGTCTAGAAAAAGGTTATAGCGACAAAACGCGGACGTTATAACGTGCATGATACCAAAGCAGGAAATCAGTTCTTCAATGTTTTATTTTTTAAATACCAAAAGCAGAAATTTTTGTTTATTCAAACAAAAAGAAGATGAATATTAAGAAAAATCGGACTTTTAGAAAAAAATTAGCTGAATGCGTTTTGATATTTTTTTACTCGTTGTCATAGCCGTACGAGACCAAACCATTTGGGAGGGGGGCAGAACGTAAATTTGCCCAAATTTGCACTCGTTTATAGAAGTTGCCCAAATATAATGTATGCGGTGCATGATCACAGTGAAAAATTAACATAACAAGATCACCAGCTAGCTAGAATTTCTTACCAAAATAATCAAGATAGAACGACTGAATTCATCTTTGAAGATAAGCAGGCAGCTTGCCATCATTTTTTTGCAACCAGAAAAAGCAGGTCAAGTTAATGTAAACAACTGGATCTGTCTCCACAGAACAGAAGTTAAGATATTAATGAAAATAAGTCTATGGAGCTGCCATGTTTCACACAAGCTCTTGCAA
Organism: Aplidium turbinatum; assembly: GCF_918807975.1. NCBI lineage: Eukaryota > Metazoa > Chordata > Ascidiacea > Aplousobranchia > Polyclinidae > Aplidium > Aplidium turbinatum. Next base: position 41,172,400 of record NC_137472.1, on the reverse strand, counting down.
AGCAAATATTTTGCCAGCTTGCATGGCAGGTTTTGAGTTTGGAAAGCTTTGAAATAAATGAATATATTATGATTGGTTTGAGATTATATATTTCAGCAGTAGCATTTTAAATTTTGGTGAAATTAACATGACACAGTTGCATAAACAAACTAAATATTTTTTTTTTATTTTGGGGCGTAACTGCATCATTTTAATTTGGGTAGTTTTATAAAAGTAACCAAACAAAGCTAAGCAACACCACAACATATCAATCAATCAATCAATTTTATTTTTTGCTGTTGGCGATTCAAATACATAATTAACATTACATTTAACAGCCTAGGCTATATAACATATTTTTGTTAAATGTTGTAGTGTTGCTAATAGCTATGTCCGTTTATGATTGAAAAAGTACTGAAACCTCTCCACCCGAATTGTTTTACAAAAGTAGGCTATTCGCCAGATTTATATAAATTCATATTTTGTAGTTGCCCAAATCAAGATGATGCATTTATGGATATTATGAAAAAGATTAAAGACTTTGTAAATTTTGATGCCGAGGCAACTACATCATGCCAATTTGGGCAGTTTTATAAATAGGCTATGGTCAGATAATTTAATTTTTTGTTGCCCAAATCTAAATGATACAGTTATGTAAATGGGAAAAATTACTGAATTTGCTCATTTTGTGGAATCTGCCTCACACTATTTTGGGCAGTTGTATAAACAGACTAATCCGTTTCATCAGATAATTTCATGTTTTCAGCTGCCCAAATCAACACGATGCATTTGTGAAAATTAATAAAATTAGCTATATATATAGCAAATTTTGCGTTTTTATTTGGGCAGTTTCACAAAAGTATTAGAACCATATTTTGGTGGCTGCCCAAATTGGCATGATGCAGTTGGTTAAATGCATTTCGTACTACAGTTTGATCGCCATGCAATACAATGCATCAATACGGGTGTGCTAAAGGAAAATTTTGTGGCACATTTCTTGTGCAAATAAGAGGCTGTACTTAGTTTGATAGGTAAAAGATATTATTTTATAGTTTTTCTTAATTCATGCAATTTTGTAGCTTTTCATTTTTGCCCTAATAATTGCAAGATTTTGCCCAAATTTGCGATGTTTTGAAACAACAGGGGGGCAGCTGCCCCCTGCCCCCCTGGATCGTACGGCTATGCTCGTCGTGGTCGTCGTGCGTGTGAAGCAAAAAGTTTGTCATCAGCCGAAAGAAAGGACTTGGAACCAACTTTTCGTCAAATCATCAAGTGTGCGGAGGCCTGTTATTCCATTGGGAGGCAAAGCCCATGAGAGGGGGATACGGCGTACCCTGAGGGCCCAAGACTGTGATTGTTAACATATAGTTCAACGGTTAGGCTACTTTCATGGAAAGTGCGAGGTTGTGAGTAGCAAAACTCTGTGACTGAAACGACATTATTTTCGAAGTTGAGAAGGGCCGAAACATCTTGTGCAGGATTATTACCAATGGTTACCAAGGGTTAGCGGAAACTGCGGAAAAATGTTTGCGGAAACTGCGATGATCGAGGGTTAGGTTTAGCGAAAACTGCGATCAGTGACTTCGGCTTTGTGCTTTCTTTCTCTCGATCTTTTCAGGGGGAAAATTTTTAAATGTTTGCGGAAACTGCGATCAGCGATTTCCGCTTTCTTTAATTTTTTCTCTTGATCTTTTAAGGGTACGAACTGAGGGTACGAACTGTTCAGGGTACGAACTAGGTTGCATCCGGTCGTAGGCCTACTTGTTTTTCATTTAAATACTCGATTGCTTTCAAGAGGAAACGTAACCAAGCGAGTGTTTGAGCTCAGAGACAAGTTTAAATTATTTTTTGACCTTTAAATAAAATTGAAATTTGTTTCATTGCTGAATGATGACAGATGGATTACATTTCTTGCTTATTTGGTTCATATGTTTAGTCCATTGAATAAAGTAAATCTGAAAATGCAAGGGAAAAACACCAATATATCATATGGTGTTTATTCAATCGCCATTAGGGTGGAGTGAAAAAAATAAAAATCACTAATTCAAAAAACGTCCCCTCTCAATAGTTGCCTTTGGTCCCAAAACTAAGTTTAAAAGTGGTTTTGGGGTGTTGCCTCGAATACTCAGGTGACAACCTTGACGCAAAGGTCATGAGGGGGTCAAATCTCATAAAAATGTCATAACTCTGTGAGCGGTGATGTTAGAGAGCTAATTTTGATGCCAAAAGAAGCAGAATGTGCACTTTCCTATTTGTCCCAAAAGAAGTTTTTTTCGAAATTTTGCTAGATATATGGTTATTTTCACAAAATGTAATTTTCAGGTCAAATATGAATAACACATAGCATTATGCACAGTTTAACATCACCATAACATAATCACCACAAGAAATCAGCACAATGAGTATGATATATCTCTAACCAATGAAACACACATTTGAGTGGTTTTAGAGCTAGCACAAGCACAGCATGGTAACAACAAACAAATATGAAATTGGGTTTCATAATATTACAATAGCCTAGACGACAGACGTTAAATGCCAGTTTTATGCAGGGGGAAATGGTATGGGCAGGAAGAGCTACGATTGAAATTGCTTTTTGGTATTGTATTGCTTCATCAGTTTTCGTGACCGAATCTTTAGCCTGATCAGACCGTCACGTCTGTCGAAGCCAGCTACTGCTGATGAAGCTTCGGTTACAAGCTTTATGTGGCGCTCCACAGCTTAATTGTGGTATGGGTGGCGCATAATGAGCTTTTCTTCTCTGGTTTTTTTGATGTCGCAGTTACTCAGGTGTGGAATTGCTGGTGGTTTGTTGGTTTGGTCAGAATTTAAGTTCACAAGTTTGTAGTAAGATTTAGCATGAACGTTGATTGCTGGAACATTGAATTTTTTCACATGGACAGAAGCTACGGATTCTTTCTCATCGGATGGCTCGTTTTGGACTGGTGCTGCTTCGCTTTCAGGCACTTCATTTTCGATTGAAAAGTGTTCAATGACCCCTCTCAAACTAAGGATTTTGTTCACAGCTAAATGACGAACTGTTTCATCTGCCAACATCCCCAAGAAAATGTTTTCTTGATGCGCAAAGAATGCATTTCGCGTAAGGACATCCAGTGCAATCTTCTTGACTTTATTGTTCGGAAATTTGACGACTCTTTGTAGCATATTGAAGAAGTTTTTCGGTCCATCTGTGATCGTGTGGTAGTGCTTGATTTCAAACTATGCCGAAAAGTAAACTCTAATGCAAAATTCTGCGATTGTTGTCAATGCTGTGGTTGGTTGTTGTATAGAAACATAGAAACGGGGTATGCGACAGGCCAAGGTCAGCCACCTTGCATGGGAAAGTCCTCCAACTTCGAGAAGCTTGAGATCTTCATCAACAGTGTCCAACATTACGACCATACAGATTCTGTACCCATAATTTTCGTCATTTAGCTGTGAACAAAATCCTTAGTTTGAGGGGAGTCATCGAACAATTTTCAATCGAAAATGAAGTGCCTGAAAGTGAAGCAGCACCAGTCCAAAACGAGCCATCCGATGGGAAAGAATCCGTAGCTTCTGTCCATGTGAAAAAATTCAATCATGCTAAATCTTACTACAAACTTGTGAACTTAAATTCTGACCAAACCAACGAACCACCAGCAATTCCACACCTGAGTAACTGCAACATCGAAAAAATCAGAGAAGAAAAGCTCATTATTCGCCACCCATGCCACAATTAAGCTGTGGAGCGCCACATAAAGCTTGTAACCGAAGCTTCATCAGTAATAGCTGGTTTCAACAGACGTGACGGTCTGATCAGGCTAAAGATTCGGTTACAAAAACTGATGAAGCAATACAATACCAAAAAGCAATTTCAATCTTAGGTCTTCCTGCCCATACCATTCCCCCCTGCATAAAACTGGCATTTAACGTCTGTCGTCTAGGCCAGGGTTTCCCAAAGTGGGGTCCGCGGACCCCTGGGGGTCCGCAAAGACTGCACAGGGGGTCCCTGACGATATGACAAAATGGCGAAAACAGGCTTGACATTGTACGGTACTGTACTTCCATTGTCGCAGATGAATGCCGCCGTGATTTGTAACTAAAATGAATTATTTAATGAATGTTAGGCCGTGTCAATCTTAAATATTTGAAATGAATTAGTACGTCTTGGTAATTGCTCTACCTTAAAAATTGCATTCGGCGTCTATGATGACATTCAGCTTCAATGACCGGCAAGCACTCCGGGGCTGTAGCTCGTATCAGGGAAAAAGTACCGAACATTATACGAACGCACTGCATGATTCATCGCGAAGCGCTTGTTGCGAAACATTTAGGAAAATCTTTGTCTGAAGTCTTATCTTTATGTGTCAAAGTTATCAACTCTATCAAAGCTCGCCCACTGCAGTCCCGAATGTTTTCGAAACTTTGCGATGAACTAGGCTCAGAACATTCAAGCCTTTTGCTCCATACGGAAGTTAGATGGCTGTCGCGAGGAAAGATTGTAAAACGCCTGTTTGAACTGCGAGAGGAGGTTTTAATTTTCTTGCGAGCGCACAATGCGGACTTAGCTTCACTAGTAGCCGATGAAATTTGGCTTGGGAAACTTGCATATCTGGCAGATATTTTTAACCTTCTCAATCAACTGAACTTGTCACTTCAGGGAAGAGATGCGAACATTTTACTCAGTCAAAACAAAATAACAGCATTCACAAAGAAACTCAACATATGGAAAACGAGAATAAATGAAAATGTTGTGGATATGTTTCCTGTTCTGTGTGACTACATTGCCAACAAACCTTTAATAAATACAGATTTGATTTTCTCTGACATTCAACAACATTTGGAATTGCTTTCTGTACATTTTACGAAGTACTTTTTAAAAGAGACATATGAGAATTTTGACTGGATTTTAAACCCTTTTGTTGTTGCAAAAACTGATCTGTCAGGACGCAAAGAAGAAGAATTGGCTGAATTGTCATCTGACCGAACTTTAATGATTAGTTTCAATCAAAAACCTCTTGCATCTTTCTGGTTAAGTGTTGAGAACGAATATCCACTGCTCTCACAAAAGGCTACCCAAATGTTATTACCTTTTGCTACTACCTACATGTGTGAGACAGCATTTTCAGCTCTTACAAATATGAAGACAAAATACCGGTCCAGACTTATCGTAGACTCTGAATTGCGAGTTTGCTTGTCACAAATTGCTCCAAGAATTGACAAGTTGTGCAGTAAGAAGCAATCACATCCATCCCATTGATGTTGTCATTTCGATTAATAAACATGATTCAGTGTTACTTATTTTTATTTGTATTAACATTTATCGCTGGTTAGGCGGAAAATTGATGCGACATAAGATTGGGGTCCGCGAAAAAACACTTTGACAAATAGGGGTCCATTGCCCAAAAAGTTTGGGAAACCCTGGTCTAGGCTATTGTAATATTATGAAACCCAATTTTATATTTGTTTGTTGTTACCATCCTGTGCTTGTGCTTGCTCTAAAACCACTCAAATGTGTGTTTCATTGGCTAGAGATATATCATACTCATTATGGTGATGTTAACTGTGCATAATGCTATATGTTATTCATATTTGACCTGAAAATTACATTTTGTGAAAATAACCATATTTCTAGCAAAATTTCGAAAAAAAGTTCTTTTGGGACAGATAGGAAAGTGCACATTCTGCTTCTTTTGGCATCAAAATTAGCTCTCTAACATCACCGCTCACAGAGTTATGGCATTTTTATGGGATTTGACCCCCGCATGACCTTTGCGTCAAGGTTGTCACCTGAGTATTCGAGGCAACATCCCAAAAACACTTTTAAACTTAGTTTTGGGACCAAAGGCAACTATTGAGAGGGGACGTTTTTTGAATTAGTGATTTTTATTTTTTTCACTCCACCCTAATCGCCATCTCCGTTCAAAGCAGATTGCGCATCAACATGGGTTATCTGTATCCATGAGTCATTGAAGGAGGAAGATGCAAGGGACAGAGTGAAATGGAGAAAAGGGATTAAAACAATTGCTGCGTGGAAACAATCGGCCAACCCCACTAGTGGGGAACAAACCGACGATGGATTATGATGAATGATGATGATATGATGATTGACATATTGATACCATATGAATTTACAAACTGTAGGTTACTGCTTTCTTCTGGCTCAAGGCAGGTTGGAAGAGAGTAAATGATTTATGTCACTGTCATTAGGAGGTTGTCTTAAGGTACTATAGAAGGCTCTGCTGTCCGGTCGCGGGGGGACTACGTTTTGTCTGGCCTCTACCTTTCGACCACCCTGGCTTGAGTGGCTCTTCCAAAAGCAGATGCTAGTACCGCACAGCATTATTTAAAGATGCTTTGGAAGCTTTCACCAGCAAGCTTGATAATTGAAAGAGAAAAGTTAGAATGAACAATTGAACATGTTACTATGTTTAATGAATTATTATCGGTGCTGGTTGTTTAGTGTTGACGGCAAAGAACAAGTTCTTCCAGAGTTGGAAAAGAATTGATTTTGCAACATCTCACAGCAGCATTGGAACTGGAATTCATTTGATGATTTCCTGAAATTTATGATGATGATCTTGATTTAATACGAAACTCATTCCCATTGTTGATGGAAAAACTTCCCGATAAATTGCAGGATGAATTTTTAGAACTCAAACGGATTCTTGCAAGAGACTTATTCAGAGAAAAATCAATCACTGGATTTGGACCATTAATGTGTAATTCCTATTCCAAGTGGCAGAGAAGTATCCTTCCATTTGCTTCCACTTATCTATGCAAATCAGGTTTTTCAACTCTTGCAAATGAAAACAAAACATAGCACAGATTAGACGTGGAGAATGATATTCATTGTGCTCTTTCCAATACTCTTCCAGCATTCATGAGTTATCGAAACAAAAAATCATAAGCTTCACACAGACTATTATTATTAAATGCAATGACTCATAACTTTTAAATGTATTCTTTGAATAAAATACCTTTCAGCAACGTTGTTCATTAATTAAATTATTTTAGTATCGTATGAAAAGGAATATTAGGCCTACAGGCTAAACAGCTTATTACTAGTGAAAGTTTAGTTTATTTTTCAAGACTTAGATTACAATATTAATGTAAACAAGTTTTTAACAAACTAAATTTATAGGGGGGGGAATTTAAATTTGAATATCGACAAAAAGGGTCCACTGGATAAAAAAGGTTGAGAACAACTGGGTTAGAGCATAGATTACTCTAAGGTTAGGGTAAGGATTAACGGAAACTGCGGTTAGTGGAAACTACGGAAAAATGTTTGCGAAAACTGCGATCAGCAAAGGTTAGGGTTAGAGCACAGGGTTACCCGGTTGGCTTTTTTCAAGCTAAATTTCTCAAATCTGGCTCTTTTTTAAGGCCTTTGGCTGGAAGATTTACCCAGTCCAAGATTTAACTTGTACACCAGCTCCCAAAGTTGATGTAGCTTAATTAAACTTAGAAAATATTTTGTATTTCAGAAGAGTATTTTTACATTATGTAAAAATTAGAGTGGAATAAACATTAAAAAAAAATATTAACATCATGACCCGATCAACCCTGACAGATTCTGAAAATGATGCCACTCATATGGACTATGAAGCAACAGTTATGCATGGGAAGTACAGGGAAGAGCTTAGTGAATTTGTACGAGTTCAAAGTGATAAAATGAAACATGAAAATGAGATCTTTCAAAAAAAGAAAAATTCAAAAAAATCATCCATTCGTTATTGTTGCCATCAGTATTTTGTGTCTGTTAAAAGACAGATTTGTCAACATGTTGGAGCTGAGTGGATATTTTTGTTGTTGCTGGGAATTATTATGGCTTTGCTGAGTTATGCAATGGACTATACAATACAAAAATGTCAAAGAGCACACTTTTGGTTATACTCTGAACTGGAATCTTTTGTTATTCTTCAATATTTTGCTTGGGTGTTGTTTCCCCTTGTGTTCATTGTATTTTCAGTCGCATTTGTTTGCTTAGTTTCCCCACAAGCTATTGGGTCTGGAATACCTGAAATGAAGACAATAATGAGGGGAGTCGTTCTTCATGAGTATTTAAGTTTTCGAGTATTGGTGGCAAAAATGATTGGCCTTACATCATCCTTAGGAAGCCGCTTACCCATTGGAAAAGAAGGCCCATTTGTTCATATTGCAAGTATTGTAGCAACCCTACTCAATAAATTTTTGATTAGTTTTTCTAACACTTATGAAAATGAATCATGGAATTGTGAAATGTTAGCTGCTGCATGTGCTGTAGGAGTGGCTTGTAACTTTGCTGCACCAATTGGAGGCGTCTTGTTTAGCATTGAAGTTACTGCCACATATTTTGCTGTGAGAAACTATTGGAGAGGTTTTTTTAGTGCTGTTTGTGGTGCGTTGGCATTTCGGTTGTTGGCTGTTTGGAATTCCGATGAAGAAACCATTACTGCTTTGTTTAAAACAAATTTTCCGGTTCAGTTTCCGTATGATCTGCAAGAACTTCTGGCATTTGTTGGAATTGGTATTGTCTCTGGATTTGCAGGAGCTCTTTTTGTGTACTTGCATCGCCAAATTGTTGAATTTTGTCGTGAACACAAGAAAGTTTCTGTGTTTTTAAGACGTAACCGCTTTATATATCCAGTTATTGTGTCATTAGTGATCAGTTCTTTAACATACCCTCGTGGTCTCGGACAGTTTATGGCTGGTGAACTGACTCTTAAAGATGCACTGGATACATTGTTTGATAACAATACTTGGACAAAACTTGACTTTGTTAATGAATCACTTGCTTTAACAGATGTTCAAAAAGGATGGAAACATCCATCTGTTAATATATTTGTCACTCTTGCAGTCTTTATTGTCACACATTTTGTTATGATCGCTGTTGCTATTACCCTTCCTGTGCCATCTGGAATTTTCATGCCTGTCTTTATGATGGGAGCAGCGTTTGGGCGTTTGGTTGGTGAAAGTGTAGCTGCTTTATATCCAGATGGATTTCATAGTGGTGAACAGATTTATAGAATAGTTCCAGGTGGCTATGCAGTCGTTGGTGCAGCTAGCTTGTCTGGAGCTGTAACTCACACAATCTCTACGTCAGTCATCGTTTTTGAATTAACTGGTCAAATTTCTCACATACTCCCTGTGATGATTGCTGTGTTAATATCAAATGCAATTGCACAGTGGTTACAGCCATCCATATACGACAGCATCATTTTAATTAAAGGTTTACCATATTTGCCTGATGTTACAGCGAGCAAGCGAAAATTATATGACGTATTTGTGCAAGACTTTATGATACGCGATGTTAAATTTGTCTCCTACATTTCAACGTATAAAGATGTGGAAAATCTTTTATCAGAATGTTATCTTAAAACTATTCCTTTTGTTGATTCACCTGAATCAATGGTTCTGATTGGTTCGATTCAAAGGAGCACACTTGAAATTATTTTAGAAAAATTTAAGATTGACAAAGAGACAAATTGTGGTGACACACAAACAGATAAAAGCACGGTCTTATCAATAAACAGATCGCATTCTGCTGCAGATGACCTTCTGGATATTGTTCCACGAGGAAATGTTTCAGACAATGCCACAGAAATACCATCAACATCGGACAAAAATGTATTTTCAGAACAAGTCAACTTTGACAGCTATAAAATTGATCCCTCTCCGTTTCAATTGGTGGAAGGAACGTCGTTGCATAAAGTTCATTCTCTGTTTTCGCTTTTGGGACTGGGACACGCGTACGTTACTAGTGTTGGGCGGTTAGTAGGAGTTGTATCATTAAAAGAACTTCGACTTGCCATTCAAGGAACAGCGACTGGAAAACGGAAAACGACACCAAAGCCAAGTACAGTGTACCACAATTATGGTTCTGAAGAAATTCAGATGTTGAGACTAGATTCAGATTCAAATAATAGCAGTAACAGTTTTGAATAATTCGTCTGTGTCAAGCGCCTTTTCCTTCATCAATGGTGCTGTATTTTTTGCGTTGTGATTTAAAATTCAATTCAATTATTTGTTACGTGGCTTATTCGAGAAGTTTGAAGAGTACTCTATTTGAATGATTTATGTTGGTTCTTTTTAGAAATGCGTATAGTACAGTACTTTCCTATCATGTTTAAGCTCACTATGTTTATGCGCAGTAGACGTATTTATCAAGTGAGGTTAGGATTCTTGCGTTAAAGTTTGCATTGTTGTTTATTTTGTGCCAAACTCACTACACAGAACGATGAAAGTGATAATACTTTAAAAAATCTTTATTGTAACTTGCCGGCAAAATACATTGCTAGACAAAAGTAGTCTACCATTCTTTTTTTGATGAAGCCAAGTTCATCATTTTGTTTTTGCGATTTTACAATGATTCAGAAATACTCGTTTTATGTATTCTCGCTGCTGATTTTGCACAGGATCGTTGAGAGAATAATTTGGGTCCGGTACGAATGAGATCCTTCGAATCAGACACTTCTAAGAAAAGCGCATTACATGCAACGAATACGAGGGGGATTCTTCAAGTTCTTGGCCCATTTGAAAAGTTACGGGCTTCTGAAATCTTTCCAGATCCAAAAGTACCCTCCATGTCAACGCTGCTGTTGTTTCTCTGATAAAATTACAACGCAGCCCACTGTATGTGAATCCTAGTGTTTCTTTTTGCTTGTGTGTTATGCGTACTGCCTGTACACAGGAAACAGCACTGTGAGCTTGCTTCCGATCAAACGTTTTCATTGTTCGTGTTCTGAACGGTGGTTCTGAGGACAGCGACTTGCATACGTTTGTTTAACCGCAACTACAAGTTTATCCCCTATCCTTGCCCGAGCTGTTCTCAGTATCTCTTTTTTCACGTGTCATTTTGTTAGGAACTTGATGAAGTGTCAGTGCATGGATCAGTTATTTGATTTAACAAATTAATGAAAATGTCAAATCACTTTAATACGGCGTCCATGGCAGCTGAACAACGTTGTGTTTTATGCCAGGTTGAGTTTACACGTGTATTTATAAAGATCATGTGAAGATTTTGACAGTTAAGAAAGTCATAGGCCTCTTCTTCATCATCATGTGCATCTCCTATTCGAAGATATGCCGTCAATTGTGTTCAACTTCTCTTTCTTACACGGTATCTATTTCCTTCCATCATAACTTCAACGGTTAATCGATGTTGCTACCTGGCCCGCCGATCTTCTCCAAATATCTCTATTCTCTATCCAATTTTTATTTTGTTTTGAAAGGCCATGTTTCCAGTTACTATGACAACAACCTTGCTTTGAGGGTTGTCGTTTGAGCCTCCATCTACTTGGGACTATCGTTTTACCACCTCAGGTTGATATCTTTCCAAAGTGCTCTGGTAGTCATATTTGGTAGAATCTAAGCTTCTACTCCGTTTGGTGGACGATGATGCAATCGTTAATAATATTTATGGTCGTCTGTTTTGTGGATATCTAACTTAACTCGGATTCATTGTAAGTTAACATACTCCTTTTTTCCGACTCACAAACAATGATGTTTTGTGGTGATTTCGCAAACATGACCGGGATTTGGCGTCTGCCTAAACATGGACTTATTTGGTGTATGCCCAGGTTACTTACAACTTGTTAGTGACTTGCTGTCTTTTACTTCAACATACAATAGTGTTATCACATGGTTTCAGAATTATCCACTTTTAACTTTACTATCGTGTATTTGACTATTTTTTGCATAGACCTGTACATTTGCTTTGTACGCATAGCATACTATATTGCCTTTTTTCGATTTGTTCTCCTATCTACAAGTTAAAAGTTGTACGGTACCGCAATAAATAAAATTTCACATGAATTTTGTGGATTTATCCCGCCCCGATAGCTCAATTGGTTTACTCGTCACTTGAACGAAGAAGCTTTAAGATCAAGCGGCGCTGGTTCGACTCTCAGGGCGTGCGCTTGAGCAACGCACATTAAGGACTGCTTTCCATTCAGCAGCATCTCATGGATGGAATAATTCCCCGGCAACAAGACTTCCAACAATCGGAAACTTCACTCTGCGAATTTCGGTGACCGGGCCGCGAAATTTTTTTTCCCACCTACGGTACTCTCTGTCTCATTTACATATTTCGGTAAAAGTTTGTATTAAAACCGTGTGAATGCAACAGTTTCTCGTTGGCACGGTTGGTTCAGTGGTTTTATTCTCTGCCTAGTGTTCGTGAGAACGAGGATTCGACGCCCGTCGAAGTCACATTTTTTTTCTTTAAATTAATTTTTGCGGTGCACAAGAGTTTTTCAAAAAAAGTAGGGTTAGGGAAAGCCAGGGATACCTAAACATTCAGGGATGCGAAACTACAAATACGAGGCGCCAACTGAAGGTACGACGTTGTCGCAATAAAAGCCATTGCTTTTCTAAGCTATTTGCAAAGCCTGCAGTTACCATATAAGCACAATGATGATTAACGTTTTGCAATATACAAGTGACTGACATCTTCTCTGTTTTATTTCCAACGTTTCGCATGTGTAAACGACTTGCATCTTCAGTTACGTTGTTAAAAAACAATTGTAAAATCAAGAAATATGTAAAGTTCTATGATAAAATAACGCCAGCACATTAAATACAACGCATATCGACCAAATAAATTAGTTATTTCTAACGTTATGCAAATTTAAACGATTTCTATCTTTTCAAGTACTTTGTCAAAATTAATTGCAAACAACAAGGAATAAGTAGGAGCTTGCTAGTGTAATGTTACACAGACTTCGACAACTACAACATGACTCCGACACTAAGTCGATTGAACTTATAATTATAATAACGTAATAAATGTCAGAATGTAAAAAGAATGGTGCAACACTGTCAAGGAAGCCTAAAGGCGACCAATTATGACGTCATGAAAAGCGCGCAAAGTAAAATGCGAGACACTGGTAAGGGCGAATTCCCACACACAATTATGAGTGCAACGGTGCGGTTCCAATACATTACATTCCCCTTTGTCTGAAGAAAGAAAGGAACTATCTATCGATACACAAACAGATTAAAATTATGGAGTGGAGTACACTATTAACTGCAGATGCAATAACGATGTCACGTTTACTACACAATTTTCCAGTGACTCAAAGTGAACAGCAAGCATTAAACTTATAGTTCGTATACTCTCGTTGTGCAAACTCCGATAACAGCACAAGTCTACATTGTATGCATGATGCACAACACGAAATCTCCACGTATCACTATACATACAAAACGATTCAAGTTACACAAACACCATATCTATCAGGCGGCTTCACTATCCGGCCAGAACGGGTAGTACACGGTGCTGGTATATTATTTTTACATGGCACATTGGGCTCGTCGTTAAAATCATCTACAGCAACGTTTTCATCAGCATTCAGCAATAACGTTTTCATCAGCAGCAACGCTTTTATCAGCAATAACATTTTTATCAGCAGCAACGCTTTCATCAGCAATAGCGTTTTCATCAGCAGCAACAAGTAGCTGCATTCTTCTAGATTTGACTGCGGGTATAATGGCCTAGACGTTCGGTGATTAGTTTTCCTACTATCACAAAAATTCGCAAATTTGAACGTTAACTCGACCATCTGCCTCCACTTTTTAAAATTATCTGCAACATTTCCTTGTTGGAAATTCATCTCTGACTTTGTTGCTTGCATCGAATCCATCTCTGACACCATGTAATGTTGCACAGACTTCGACAACTACAACATGACTCCGACACTAAGTCGATTGAACTTATAATTGTAATAATGTAATAAATGTCAGAATGTAAGAAGAAATAGCACAACACTGTCAAGAAAGCCTAAAGGCGACCAATTATGACGTCATGAAAAGGGGTCCACGTCTTTTAGGCGCAGACAGTTAGGCGTCTGGATATTTAGGTGCGGAGCACTGTGGCGCCCGTTCATTTAGGTGCTATTCCTAGTAAAGTTTGCAGATTGTATCAGCTTGGCATGTAGGGCAATGCTTTTCACATATAATGTTACATTGGTTAGAAACATATGTTGTTTTGTTAATGCGCGTGTGGAGATGAGGTGCCAGACAACGCTCTACTACTCTTGGTGTTAGCACATCTCCACAGGACATTTGCAATGCATCCTGAACACAGGTTGCAGCCAGATGGAACTTTACTTAATCTGTTATCTTTCGCAATTACTTTTACTCGGGATGGATTGGTCGACTGGTCGTATTGCGAGTAGGCTACGTATGAGACAACGCTTTACAACATGAATAATAATACATTTCCATAGAGCATTATGAACCCTGCCTACAAGTTGCAAGCATAATGGTGCGACTTTGCTCGTTATTAAACCTAGTCGGGGTTTTGATGGAAAACTAAGTTAGGCTACTCTTCACTCAAGCCTACCACCCGCTTGAATATAGACTACGGTATATTTTTTACTGATGTTTAGTGTACCGGTAGTTATTATTTGACTCACTAAAAGTGAACTCAGTTATGTTCGCAAACTTGAATAATTTATTGATAAAGCTTTCGCCGCCGCAAACCTGGACTAACAACAAATAAGTGCCGAACACGCGCATTAAAAAACATTATGTTTTTCTGTTCAATACAACATTTTGTGTGAAAAGCATTGCCCTACATGCCAAGCTGATACAATCTGCAGACTTTACTAGGAATAGCACCTAAATGAACGGGCGCCACAGTGCTCCACACCTAAATATCCAGACGCCACAGACCACAGTGTGCGCGCCTATTTGACTGGCGCCTAACTGTCTGCGCCTAAAAGACTTGCTCTCATGAAAAGCGCGTAAAGCAAAACGCGGGACACTGGCAAGGGCGAATTCCCACACAAAATTAAGAGTGCAACGGTGCGGTTCCAATACATTACAACTAGTACCGGTAAAATAACCATAGACGTAGCAGGGGGGCTAAAGGGTCCGTGGCTTTCCTAAATTTCTAATTAATGTAAGTCATGATGCAGTTTTTGTACCACTGCCACTGGTAAGTTTTCGTACTTTCCGGGCCGTTTTCTCTGGTTCCTCACGTCCAGGTGCATTAAAACGTTTCAACTCATTTTTAGCAAAACAATTAAATGCTGTTTGAAGAATAAGTTCGAAATTTGAGTGGCCTGCAGAACACATCTGTTTGAATGCACCTCTGTAAACGTTCGACGCCTCCACTATCTTTTTCAGGGCTCGTATAAACACGGAGCGCTGGTTTGGTGCAGTCCACAACTTCTCTTTTGCATTATAATCAGATATCACTGCACTGTAATAGTGAACAGCCAATGTTGTTGCAGAAAAACAAAATTCTGTTGGGACAGACAGACCACCTCGATTGGCAATTTCAAACAATTTCACATGCTCTTCAGATTCACATGTTGGGGCTGGGCAGTCATCACTTTTTACCAACAGAACTTTACAGGGCGAACACCGTCGTCTTCGGGATATACTTCTTGCAATGTAGCCACTCACAAAATATGCCACATTTGCATCTGTCTCCGACAAATCATCAAGTGTTACCTCTGAGAAAAACCTTTCGAGCCAAGAAACAATGGAGCTGTCTGCATTAATAAGCTTTCCGCTTCCCAGAGAAATAGAGTCAAGCGAACATAATTTGGATGCAGCCAGTATGCCATGTTGTTGAAGCAAACTCAACTTGCGTATTTTCTTTTCTGCCTCAAGCAGTTGCTTTATGGACATAAAAAAGTTTCCTCCACTAACCTGGCGGTACCACCCGAAACGGCCTTCGATTGGATCAGAGGTAAATTTTCCCGGTAACACATACTTCAATCCAATCTTGTCGTGCAAGTATTGAGCAAGTTCAGGCATTGCAGACATGGTTTGAATGCATGCTAGGAATGTTTGGTCTGTAAGCCCAGAAGTGCCGGATTGCTGCCATTTCACTAAAATATCCTTTGCTGACTTAAGAAAGCGTAAATTTGCAGGTTTTTCTTCTTCCGTTGAAGTGAACTTCATTGGCATACACATCTCATCATTTTTTGCCATGCCTGAAATATATATATAAAAGTTGTTAAAAATAGTGAAGGCTGGTTAGAGTTCTAAAGTAAAGGTTCCCTGTATACCAAGTGCAAGGCCGTGTGCATTTTTGCATCTTTTAGTCTCAAAATTCAAAACATAATCAGATTGATTTTTCAATGAGCTTCTAAACTTACTCTGTAAGTAACAACTAGGTCATTTGTACAAAAAAGTAATAAAATTCTAGGAAAAAATCCAAATGTTTTACTTCAATTGCAAAAAATCTTTGTGCAGCTTTCTAAAAAGTTGTGCATAAACTGTACAGAAAATATGCCCAGAGAAAACTAGTAACCTGTGCCGACGTGCCGTAACGACTGGCTATATTTAAAAATATTAATCACACTTGGAAAATATACCTTTGAATGGTGTTTTGACAGACATCACCTTCCAAACATTGCAGATGAATTGGAGAAATTTGGCAGTTTCCTTAAAGCCCGGATTGGTGTCAGCATACATAAGAAGTCCATTTACGGTGGATTCACTAAACACACCTGCAAGTGAAAAACCAAAATTATATATATATATGAATTGCAACTGCTGCAATCAATTTCTGGATTATATATATATGATACAATAAATCAAATATAGTTATTATTATTTGAAGCCTTTACAAATTGTTTCACCTATCGGATCATCAGAAGGTCTTATTCAAATAGAATCTATTTGAATAAGACCTTCTGATGATCCGATAGGTGAAACAATTTGTAAAGGCTTCAAATAATAATAACTATATTTGATTTAATTCGCTCTGCTTTGCCTTTTTGCTTGGCATTGAGCACTTTTTGTAGTATTAATAGTTTTCATTGTTTTATGATACAATAAATATATAATGTAATTTTCTTATACAAACTAAAACAAGTTAGATGACTAAATAATGTGAAAATGTAGCCTGCATAGGGTTGAAGGATCAACTGAAGATCCCGTGACCATTTTCTGGGGGAGAGGGAAGTTAAGTTTGAGTCAACCTTTGTAGGGGCGATCATCATCACTCCAAAGGACCGGGGAGGATCTTCATTTGAGCCCTGCTTACAAAAGCTACTGTACTTACTTAAAGCGTGTAGAGGTGAGGTGCGGGCAATATTGCTTGGGTTAAGTGATGCCTTCTTCAGTGCAAATGCTACTTTCAGAGGTTTATGCTCTTCAAGAGTGTACAAGCGCTTTATATGTGCAAATTCAGCTGTGCATTGCTCTCCCAAAATATGTTCAGCACCAGAAATATGAGGAATGTGGAATCGCTTCTTATTCACAAAATTGTTAAAAATGTTTTTAAAGTTGTGGGTGAAGTCAAACAAGAGAAATAAACGCTCTCCATTCCTTGAAGGGTGTGCAATGCTGTTTGAGAGCTTATTGCTTCCACATAAATCCATAAACAACTTCCTGAAAATGCATAACCCATTATAAATCACACATAAATTTTAGCATGTAATATTAAACCAGTTTCATTCAATAGACAAGATGTTTCAAAAAACGTGACACCACTTCTTTCAATCGAGGTTGTTTCAGTTTTGTCAGCCAAAAAAAAAAACTGGCGAAAAACAGTTTGCAATAAACTTGTAACTTTTCTCCATATTGGGACTTTAGTGCAGAAATTGTTTGTATAAAAACTATTACATTTTAACCATTTGCAGTCCAATTTTTTTGCAAAAAATTTTCAGATATCATAAAACCGGTTGGACTTTGATTGAATGTGAAAACAATAGCCTAATGCTTTAGCATGTTATTATAAAATGATAATCAAGGTTTAACAACAATTCTGAACAGCATTTCTTCTATTTTCACATTTTTAAAAATTCTGTTTTATGGACGGGTTGTGAAAAACAATATTGAAATAGGATTAAAATATAATACGTGACAGGGTGTTTAAAAAAATCTGACACCATTTACCTTTGAAATCATTGTTGTAAAAAAACCCATAAACATAGGATTTTTCACAACCTTGATTTTAATACATATTAAAGGTTAATGGTGTTAAATTTTTGAAACACCCTGTAATCCTATTAAATTTGCTATAGATAGTTGTCATCAAGCATATTATAAGCTTACCTATTGCACACATGATTGTCAACAGATATAGCAACAACAAAGAAAATTTCATCTAGAGATTGCATCACTTTGTTAAAGAAGGTTCGAAGCAGCTGTGTACTTATCTTTTCAATTGGCACCAGGCACACAACATCTTTATATTTTTTACATACTGATTGCACCATAAATGTCAACACGGTTTTCGCTCGTTGGCCTTCCTCTGTTAATCCAATGAAAGCGCCATTGCAATATTCAACCCTTTGTGCAGTGTATACCTCATCAATAAGCAAGGTTACCATTTTTTCTCCTTCAGATAAGTCGACAGTTCGTTGCTTCAGGTATTGCAAATCTATAGATTTAGTCTCTACATTACAATCACTCGAAACTTGCTGAAGTCTTCTGACTGATGGCAGTATAAAAAACTCACTAAGCTTTTTGTATAGTGAGTTGCTAGTGAGCTGCCACAGAAACGACATGGTTAGTAACCTGGGTGAATACCGTCGGCCATTTTTATCTATGTACAACAACTGAAGTTGCTCGGACACAAATTGAATTAGGGGTAAACCTTCATCTTGGCTTTCGTTTTCTTCCAGGTTTGCTTTGCATTGCTCAAGGGCTGCAACAGCCGACTTGGCAAAAGTCTTACTATTGTTACCACTTGGTGATTCTATAAGGTTTTTGCAGAATGCCAGAATATTGCAAAGCTCTGATACTTTGCTTAATGAATCGGAGCTCATCAGATGCTGAAATGTTTCTTGTGGCACAGAAATAGAACATACAAATGCATGCACATCTAAAGTTTCCCCTACCACCAAAGATGCCATTAACTGAGGAGAAATGTGGCTGCCATTGTTATATGTTATAAAGTGGAATTCCAAAGAAGATTCTTTTAACAATTTGATATATCCAGAAGGAATAACCACTTCATTGAGTTTATCTTTTAAAGAACCCAAATCACAACAAGAGTCTTGCAACAGAAATTCTTCATTTTGATCTTGAAGTTTAGCTTTGTCTTTTTTCAGTCTTTCTGTGGCAGTTGCAGCAGAAGTTGAGCGCTTTACTGGAGCCGGTTTTGTCAGATAGTGAGGCAGGCCAGCAAAAATGCGAGGCACAGCTGATGGCTTCAACCGTGGCTGATTAAGTTTCGCAGACTCTCTGCGTTGTTGGCGATCTAAGTGGCTATCGATTGATGTTGTTTCAAAATCATCTCCGTAGAAATGCTTATTACAAATTCTTGTGTGTGGTGTCACAGTTAAATTTTCCCTGGATATAGCTCTAATCCAAGCCTTACGCAATTCAGGATCTGCTGGAAATCGAAACATTGAAACTTTTTCCCCAGTTCTTTTAAACGCACGATTACCAACTTTGCACCCTGGAGCACAACAATAGTATCCCATATTGCATAAAAAATCTTATAATACTGGAGCAGAATTTCACCTTGAACTGTAATATTGTACAAGTAGAAAAGCTATAAATGAACAGAATTACTGTTTTAGGGAGTTACCGTACCGTACAATAGGGTAAGCAAAATTGTAATGTTGCAAAATTGTATGTTTTGGTTAATAAATAGCATTAATAATTTCTATTCTACAGCACATAACATAAATGTGTTTTGCAAAGAATGCAACCTATTTCGTCCCTGAACAATTCGTACTCTGATTTCGTCCTCTGAAATCGGGGTACGAAGTGTTCAAGGGACGAAATAGGTTGCACCCTTTTGCAAAGCTCTATATTTGGTTAGTTAGGCTATAGTATATAGGCCTACAGTATTACATAATGATTAAAATACAGTAGGCAATCATTTTTTAATACCAGATTAACCTCAATGTCTCTTTGCAAAATTGGACAGTTAGGCCTGACACCACTACACATCTGTTTTCATGTGCCACTTATCAGTAACTTTTAGAAAGGGTTAGGCTTCATGCATAAAATAGTCAGTTAGAGTCAGGTAATCTACTCCTTCTTGAATAATACTGATTTTAACACTAACCACACAGTGAACACCCTTAGTTATAAACCAATTGTAACATTAAAATATATTTCTACTCACGGGCTGCAATGTCTCTGTAAATTGGCCTTACAATTTAACTAAAATATACAGTAGCCCACAGATCAGGTTAATCACCGATAACCGTAGACTATTGATTTCCTGTGGTCACTGACTGCTAGTGCTGAGTGCTGAGTACTGTGCAAATGTGCCATCACTGATCACTCATCACTGCCATGTGTGAGTGTACCGTCAGTTGGCGTCAAAAATGATCACTAGGGGCGTAGTTGCGCATCCCGTACTGTTTTGGTATCCCTGGGGAAAGCTTATATATTATTATCATTGCAGAATTTCATTGGTAAATAGTTATTTCGCAATCTGAATCAATCAATCTCTCAAAATACTTTCGGAAAATCTTACTTTTAGAGTGACTAGAATCTATGAGACAGAAAGCTCGTGGGAAAAAAATTTTCGCGACCGGGCCTGCGTCAGTGATTCAAAGCATCTACAAACATGTATGCGAAACAACCAGGATTAAGCTCTGCAAGAAGCTTTCCCAGTCCGAGGATAAAGATTCAATCAGTGAAAGTGCTACAATTTGAAGTTGTTGTGTCCTGGTTAGCCTAAGTCGAAAAGGGTAGGCCTCTAGGTGGGTATGTTCGAATTTTCTAAGAATGACTCGGCAAAACTGGTTTTCGACCATTAATGGTAAGATTTTCTTTTGCCATGAGAAGGCCCTCACTTGAAACTATGAGTTTCCATCGTAAAGTTTGAAAATTAACGACTTTCCACCACTTTCTCTTTAGCCTTACGCGACGTCTAGGTTCAGACACTTAGGGCGACATTTTGTATGTGTCTTAAACAGGTATTTTTTTCAGAGAAAATACAGAATAGGGAGGTATCCTTGTAGCTTGTGTGCAAATCACTTTTAAACAATTTTGTCGCTGACCGCTCCGATGATCGCTTATCCAATGCTACCAGGGTTGTAGCAAGACCGGTAGTCTACTAAAAGGTAAAGGGGGGTCCCATACTTGATTCAAGTGTCGGGTATGAGAAGATAAGGTTCTCACTGTAGGCTACTAAGCCTTCGGCACTAAGGAGAGTAGGGTGGCCAGTTCCTTTCTCTCGGCCGCCTTTACTTCAGCAACTACGCCCACCCAATTTATTACACCCTGGGTAGAGGTGAGCGATGTTTTCAACAACCAGCTGAAGCCGGGAGTCGAACCAGGTTTGCATAATTGAAAAGCCAACGCCTTATCCGTTGCGCCATCCCACCGCTACCGGTAGTCTACTACTGTCATAAAAACCTATAAAAATTAAAAACATGCTTTGCGGAGGCTACTGCAGCTTATCATAAGGTGAGGTGAGTGGGCAAAGCTTTTTCACGGAGAAAACATACAATTTTTTTTCGTTTTTGCAAAAAACTTTGTCGCCCCCCAATCACATTTCATTAACCAACCGTAGGGCACGCGTAATTTCAGCAGTGTATAAAAGAGGGGCAGTGATTGAAGCACTGGACATTTGCAATTAGATTATTAAAATACTCTTGTGGTTAGCAATAAATAAACCTTATTAATTTATAAACTTCTACATAAATTTAGTTTTTCACTTAATGAATTTCGTCAAAGACAGTAACACAAAAAGTGATCAAAACAAGGTAACATTTATCAAAATTCTCTGGAGTTGAGTCTTCCGGACCCCCTACCTAACCAGTTGCTTTGTGGAACTAATGTTTGATTTGAAACTCTGGTAAGCTTACTCCAAAATTTAGTTTTTTCTACATCCGCTCCTGTCTACATGCAGCTTAGCCAGAAGCCGTTTGCGTTCAATTCTTAATGTCAAGTTGGCTAGTTGAAACCTCTTAAATTTTTCTTTGCTCCACAGAGCTTCATATTCCAATATTAATTGGGGGTCTATCAGTCGATAGTAAAATATACATGTAGGCTATGTTGACTTAATAAGTTAAACCAATTGAAGACACGACAAACTAAATTCAAGATACTATTTTTACCTCTTCCAGCTTCAGATAGGCAACACAATGGAAAGATCACATTGTTTAATGGCGCGTAAGTAGCCTAATGCTACCTTGCAGCAGAAAATTGCACATTATTATGAATTACCGTTCGATAAATCATGTTTTTCTTTCAAAAGCTGATAAAATACACGATCATCCTTTTAATTAAAACAACGAAGCGACAACTGTAATACAAACTTTTCTACTAATTGCATAAAGCTGGATTATAAATATTTTAAGATTTCTAATTGTTGCATTCATTTTCAGAGCTACCGGTAGCCTACTTTAAAAACCACAATGTGATATACTGAGAACACGAAACCCCAATTCTTTTTCAACATACAATTTGGAACACATTTGTTAACTTGTGGTTAGTCGGATAAAAGTAGTTCAACCAAAACTTGCCTACAAAATTTCCTGACCATCAACAATATGGAGGAAATGTTGAAAAATAATCAAGTCCTCAAATGTCCATGCACCAAGGATGGTAGATAGGATAGGTATCTGTGAAACGGACTGACAGCCAACCAATTTTTAATAATGTTTTTGACGGGATGAAGGTTAATTATGAAAACACGATTTACAATTTGATTTTAACCCAGGAATTGCTTGAGTAGACTGTAACTACTCCAGAAGTTTCTTATGAAGAACAATTATGAAAAAGATAGTTGTAGGCTACTCAATATAAGCCCAAGGATGATGAGTGAAACTGAATGAAGATTGAACATCTATTAAAATATCAAACTCGTAGATTAGCAGCTGAGCTGAATTACAACACTGATCTCATGAAAACATTTTCAACTTTTTGTTGACTGCTTCACTTTTCTTGAACACAAGTGTTGGTAATTTTTCCAATTTTCTCGATTTCACAAGTCACCACATCACCAGCCTAAAACAACAAAATACCATGTCAACCTATTTGGTTGAGTCATATCAAAGCAGGGTTTACTGTAATCTCTAATGATTCTCAATGTCATTTAACAAAAAAGCTGAGAAAACAAGTGGGAAAAATGTAACAAAACCTTGTTTTAACTTCAAAAAGGTCAACAATTCGTTTATGAATAAGTTTGAACGCTCTATCTGAAAAAAAAAACAACAACATTAGTCATTGTAGTGGGATTGTAAATCTTCTTATATGTAATCTTCATCATTGCTGTCTGTTTTAATTGTTTACTTATCAGTAGGGTTGTGGCTGCGCAACCCACAGACAAGTACATTACTCTCCTGACACGTGCTTATGTATTTTTTAAATCTATGAGGTTTTGTTAACCTAATTTTGATTGGTGTGCTGGCTTATAAAAATATTGTAGGCGGAGTTTTTGTTTGTCTCGGACCCAAAAATGACAAAAACAGCCTGTATTTAAGCATCATATAATATATTACCCGTTCAACTTCTTAACAAATCTACTCTTACAAGGGATGATGAGGGAGTGCCAACAAAACGTGACTGAATCAAACAAAACGTACTCAACCAGCGATGCAATCTGTTGAGCATCTTTTATTAAAGCAACACTTAATCATCAAATGTTGGATCGAGATATCATGCATATCTTTTTAGCTGTGTGACAACCAGGTGTTACGCTATTTCGAACAAGTTTTTAATCACTCAGCTATAACTGTTCACATATTGACATTTTCAATTTTTTTCTTATATGACGATTCTGGCAACTTCACTCCGAGAATGTCGTTTATGGAAATAATTACCTTCAAATACACAGGTGGCTTTTTAAACACCCCAACGCCAGGGGGTGTCCCCGTTAACAAGATATCTCCTGGCTTCAGCGTACAGACTCTTGATATCCAAGAAATACATGTTGCAATCCCAAACAGCAATTGGTTAGTATTGCTATTCTGCACAGTTTTATCATTGACTGTGCATTTTAAATCGAGATTTTGAGGATCTAAAGACACATAGTGATACTTGAGCTATTCATAATACTATTGTTTACATGAACAATTCATCTTGTGAAAACAGCTAAGCGATTTTTTTTCAAACAAAGTCTTTATTGTTTCAAAAATTACTTTATTGTTTCAAATTTTTAAAATAACACTAACCCTCCAAGAACAGGTGTATAATCGAACAACACGTAACAAGCTAATGCAAGTGATCAGAAACCGTACATTTTAACTTCGTAACGAAACGGTTAGCTATGTTTATCAAGTAGGCCTACAAGACAGTTTTGTAGCAGTCCAAAATTTAAACATTTTGATGTTGAACTTGCAAGACATTTGCGATTAGTTACCTTGGATTTCATCCGTGGTCACTAAAACCGGTCCAATGGGACAAAAAGTATCAAACGTTTTCCCAAGCAGCCATTGCTTGCCATTTTTTTGCATTTGCCATTCTCGGGCACTGACATCATTGGCTACAGTGTAGCCAGCTACGTGATCCAACGCTTTATCTTCCTAAATGTTTGATGGAAAAGATGTATTCATACATCAAACGACACTCCATAATAAATTGAAAAACAGTTACACTAACAAGCAAAACTCCGCTGATACCATGATTGGTTTGTAAGACCATAATAAGGTTTTAAAAGAAGTCAAGAGGACATTGCTCATTGACCTATGCGGCTTGAGATGGCAACGCCAAAAATCGTTTTCTAAGTTTCGGCGTTTTAAATCAATAGAACAGCATAATGACTGAGTCGCGGAAATACTTCTCGGCGGATTGAGAAAGCCTCGTGACCGGTAAGCTTGAAAGTTTTCCATACAGATATTAGAACAGGCTTTGGTGATGTAGCAGTAGCCGCCCATGACTGAGAATACACGATTACACGTGTCTCATGTTTTATTTTTCTCAAAAGGCAATTGCCTGTTTTTTGCATTGCGTAATTAATAGCCTTCTTTTTATATTGTGTTTCGTCTTTCTTACTTTACGTCAAACGCACTTCCTCGTCTCTAAAACCTTTTACAGGCTGTTTCATCTTTAGTTGGGATCGTTGGAAGAATCTTTCATTACGATATTAATAATAATAAATGTATAAACTTCAAGATTGTAACAAAGACGTCACGTTTGCTACTCTTTTTTCACAATGTAGATACTAACAACTTGTTTGAGCGTGATGCATCAACAGGTCTTTAGTATCTACATTGTGAAGCAACGATCATGCTGCTAAAAGTGAAAGTCAATCTGTTGCTACTCTTTGACTAACATTTATGTTTTTTCCTTGCTTTCCGATCACAACTACGAGTTCGACTTCCCAATCAACAGTATCAGAAATTTTAGGAAGTAAAATTGCATCACCATCACCTGCGAAATTATGTAAAACGTTAAAACTGGCAAAAAGAATAATCGATGTAAATAAAAATGTTTAACTACTGTTTTGCAGATCAAGAATATCAATCGTCTTCAACCTCATTTGGTTTGATATGTGACAAACAGATACTTGGACTGTAGACAATTACATTCTATACTGTACTTTATTAAATCAACCATTTAGCATTTCTAAGAAGTGTGGTATCAACAGCTAGTGTAAGCTACAAAGGCTATTCTACCTTCAGGAAAACACAATCTAAATCAGTGTTTCCCAAACTTTTCTTTAAAAGCGCCCCCCTGGACAACGAACAGAGAATCAAAAGCCCCCTTCAACAAAAAAAGTAAAACCAAAGTTATTTTCCGTTCATCACAACTTTAAAGCGACATGGGCTTTCATACCATTCACATGCTGATGATATACAATTGTATTTGCGTGTTACTGATGAAGATTCATTGTGTTGTATTAAGTCAAAATTTCAAAATTGTATGGTTAGGGTTATCTCAAATTGGATGTCTTATAATATGTTGAAACTGAATCAAGAAAAATGTGAGTTTATTGTATTTTCTCCGAAACGGTGTATTTCAAATTTTAACGACATGACCCTTACCCTGAGTAATATCAATCTTTCTTCTTCTAACTCAATTAAATTGCTTGGTGTAACATTAAATCAACATTTGTGTTTAGAAAACCTTGTCAGTTCCACTGTTAAATCTTGCTTTTTTCATCTTAGAAATATTGGTTCCATCAGACAGTTTATAAATGTTGATGCTTGTAAAACTTTAACTCATGCACTTGTGAGTTGTGACATCCAGGCTTGATTATTCAAATTCATTGTTAAATAACATTCCACATTGTACTATTTTGCGTCTTCAAAGAGTTCAGAATGCTGCCGCTCGGCTAATTACTTTAACACGTAAGCGTGAGCATATCACTCCTATAGGCCAACTAAAATCCCTGCATTGGCTTCCAGTATTGTATCGTATTCGCTTCAAAATATGTGTATTAATTTA
This sequence comes from Aplidium turbinatum, assembly GCF_918807975.1. Taxonomy (NCBI): domain Eukaryota; kingdom Metazoa; phylum Chordata; class Ascidiacea; order Aplousobranchia; family Polyclinidae; genus Aplidium; species Aplidium turbinatum. The sequence continues at coordinate 41,146,186 of NC_137472.1, read as the reverse complement.
TAAAGTTTTCCATGGTTTTGCTCCGAACTATCTGGACACTTTGCTTGTTCATTATAAACCTGCCAGAACTTTGCGTTCTCAAACATCAATTGCTCTTGTGCAACCCTTCATGTAAGACACAATATGGAAACCGCACCTTCCCAGTTGTTGCTGCCAGCTGCTGGAACTGTTTGCCTATTTGTGTAAAGGAAGCAAAAAATTTAAATGAATTCAAAGCTCGCTTGAAAACGTTCTATTTCAATGAACATTATGACTGAAAGTACCGTAATAATTATCACCATTGTCATGTACAGCGCCCAGGAGCATAGTTTGACTGTGGATGTGGCGCTATATAAATACTGTTATTATTATTATTATTATTAAAGTCCAACTCTAATGAGACGGATGAGGTTGGTGCAATGTCATCAGCCTCTTGATATCGGGTTCCAGTTTGGATAGGAACAATCTTAAGTCTCCCCGTGTAAATATGTCAAGACGGTTTCTTATGTTATCCAGAAGCAATATCACGGCACTGAAAGCACGCTCCACCAAGTATGAGCAGGGAAAGGCAATGATAAAAACTTTAACCCGATTCCACAGTCCACACGTGAGGGTATTTCTCTTTGATTTTGTTCTGTAGCCAGAACGATTGATACCAGATATTGAACTTTAGTTTGAGTGCAAAATCGCTTTGCAATGGTATCAGTATCTCTTCAAAAATTCCAAGTTCGGAAATATCACAGAATGGGTCGATTATCCAGTCAGGGAGTTCTAACTGGAATACATCCTGGAATCGACCTTCCATGTCTATGTGTACTTCTTGAAGATGATTGCTGTACGAAGGAATAAATTCAATTGATTCATCATCATCACGTGCCGTCTCCGATCCGAAGGTTGACTGTCATTTTCTTCTACAAGTCACGTTCTTCCGCTACTCTTTTTGTTTCTCCGACGCTTGACAAATCATCCCACTGCATTACGTCTTCTCTCCATGTTCGTCTCCTTCTTCCCCCGCACTTCTTTCCTTCCACCATTCCTTCAATAACCAATTGATGTAGCTGTCCTAGTGTCCTGCCGTTTTTTTTATGCCGTTATATTTTGAGAGGTTGAACAAGTGTCTTCTTTCAACTATCTTGGTTCTCTCTTGACAGCGGACGCACGATGTAAGAAAGAGATACGAAGAAGAATAGGCCTAGCTAAAGACGCTTTTAATAGACTACGACCTATTCTATTGGATCGCAAGCTTTCTATTCTTCTGAAGGTGCGACTTCTCAAAGTGTTAGTGTGGTCTGTTCTCCAGTATGGTTGTGAAACATGGACCTTCAACACAGAAACTAGGCGTAACATTGAAGCAGCTGAAATGTGGTTTTACAGGAGAATGCTCAGGATTTCATATACTGATCACATCACAAATGCAAAAGTTTTAAACCAAGTACATCAAGATAAGGAACTATTGAACAACATAACTCAAAGGCAACTCAAATTTCTCGGTCACATTATCAGAAAAGAAGATTTCGAAAATCTCTGTCTAAGCGGCCGCCTTCTCGGGAAACGTGCTCGTGGCAGACAACGAACAACATTTATATCCAATTTCAATACATCGATCAGCCAACCAAGAACACTTTGGGACACTGCGCGACAAAGGGAACACTGGAAAAATTTACGAACTGAGCATCTAGTTCATCAAAGGCCGCATCGGCTATGATACTGTTGATGATGATTTTGAGAGGATCGGCAGGACAGTTACATGAATTCATTAAGTTTGGCAAATATGTCTGACAAGTAGGCGATGTCTTTTCTCACAACCAGGACGTCATCGGCAACGCCAGGGTCACAACTCTGTAGAAATTCCATGACAGTTTCAAACAGCAAATAAAACAGTGCGAAGCAATTTCCCTTGGAAAGCCATCGTATTTCGGTGTGGAGTAGTAAGCGGCGCTCAAAAGATCGGATTTGCGTAATCGCAGTGCTTCAAAGTAGTCATGCGTTACGTCTTTAACAAACTTGTAAGGCACTACAAAGAGACGTTGTCAACATAATTGCCACAATATCTGTCACAGAGCTCTTATAGTCAGTTAGTCACCATCTTCTTTTGTATTTCTTCGAAGCAAAACATGACAAAAAATGTTTGCAATCCTCTTCTTGTAACTGCCCCAACTTACTCTCAGCACCCCCATTCTCCCACTTTATAGCCAACGCCCCCTTTATGGTCACAAACACCCCAAGGAGGGCGCTGGCGCCCACTTTGAGAACCACTGATCTAAATGAAAAATAAAAAAGTAAAAATAATTATTCGCAAACTATACTGGCTTCCAGCTTGATGACTCATCCAAAAGCAGTATGTTCTTCTGGAACAAATAATATCACAAAATGTTGTGAGTGATAGTCATTTGTTCTCAAGTTTTTCCAATCAAACACAATTCACTTGTCAAAGGAGTTGTATCAGGTGATAACTGCCTGTTATACATATATGTAAGAGTACAAAAACCTGTTTTTCGATTCATGTCACAGTTTAACTCCATAAAAATGAAACATTTGCTTTGACTTGAGTTTAATGAATTATGATTAGGTCGTTTAAGTTTTCTGATTAGGTCTTGCAATACAAGTCACCTTGTTTCACTTACCAACAATTGCACTTGGAAATTTGTTAAATATTACGGGTTCTTTTGGCATGGGAGCATTTTGTTCTAAACAATGGTCTTTATAGTTCATACCAACGCAAATTACCTGTAAAAACGTATAGTAGTGTTGTTATTGTGTACTGATATTCTGATATACATCAATAACACTAAATGAACATTAAAAAATTAATGCCCAGTTGTTTTAAAATGTATGCAACATGTACAAAAACATAAAAGAATTACAAAACTAAATGGTTAAGTTTTTCAACATACCTTTTCACAATTCGTTACAGGTGGAAGTAACTTTATTTGACTTTTTTGAACAACATTTTCTTTGCTTGTTGATAGTCTGAAAAACAAAAGTACAACTTAAAATATTTAAAAAAAGGAACATTTTTCATTTGCTTTCTGGCAAATGTTTGTCACGTAATTCATTTCAGACTTTCTTTCCAAACTTCTGACTGAAAACAATGATGACTGAATGAAGTACAGTAAATGAGAAGTAAATATTGATACAATTATCCAATTTATGGCTTTAAGTGGTGTTCGATTAGCTGATGGTTTTCCTTTATGTTAGATATTTGTGTAGAAAATAGCGTCCTTTGTGGTAGAACAGCGAGCAATTGCAATTTGCTAACTATAATAGTGTAGCTTCCACACAAGCCATTGAGACAATCCAATCAGCTATATATCTCAGCAGCCAGTTGTAGCAAGAACTGCAAGCAATGGACACATTTCACCCATAAGGCAGAGCTTTTCACTTATTAGTATCGCACTACAAATTGATGCAGCAGACTGTTGATCACTGCCTTTATAAGTCAACTTATTAGAACTGGTCACAGCGGTAAACCATAATCTCTTCGTGGGAAAATTGTAACGTAAGATTCCCGAATCCGTTCGTCTGTATGTAATGACCGAAAAACAAACACTCTTTTGAAACGTCTTTTCAAAAAGTGTATTCCTGTAAAATTAGCCCGTGGCTATCGAAAATGGGACGCAACACCGTACGCCTCTAAAAACTGTCACTACAATACAAACTACTTAGATAAAGACGGAATTTTTGTCCAGCTAGCAAGCACTAAGCCAACAGTTAAATGTGCGACTAACTCTCAAGCAACCATTTCACAAATGACCAGAATAGATAGCAATATCTCAAACTCACGTACGCAGTACTGTGACGCAATAGTGAAAGACATTGTCACGCAATTCAAACAGGTGTTCAAAGCTGGTGATCCAATGTTTCATGTTTAAACAGGTTTGACACAAGTCTTACAAACGATGGTGCAATTTTGGCTCATTTTCTAGCAACTTCCATGACGTAAGATGCCAGCTAGGTTAAGTAGACCATATCGGTTTTTATATGACGTTTGATTAGGTGAACCATTGTCGGGAACAAGAACAGCAAGCAATTGCGATTCGATAACCAGTTTAGAATTTGATACAATAATTTACTATTAGAGTTTGATTGATGAATCAGTATGCACTTAAGTGTTTTCATCTGTATAGAAGAAAATGAGTATATTATACAGTATGGGCAATATAATAATAATATTTCTTACCTTTTAGCAACATTCATCATTTCTTCACCTCCTTTTAAAAAGTCAACCATGTTATTAGGAACACTAGTGTTATTTGAAGTTAGGTTAATTATTGCTCCATCATGTGTTTCCATTCCAACGCTACAACAAACACAGTTATCAAGGAAGTGGAATTACAGTTATGAAAAAATATTCATACACTGGATTTTAATACAAGATGTTGTCTCAAATGGTGACATTCTACTGTAAAGTAATGTTTATTTTCTGTGTTAAAGTCTCAAAAATATAGCCTTTCTGCTACATACAAGCCTCATTTTGCTTATTATTTATTTGCATCAGACAAAGCTGTCCATATCCAAAACAACAAAATATTACACACACTGCAAATGCACAAAGGTCATAGAGAGCCACGTTGGATGTCGTCAGTTTAAGAGCTCACTAAATATCAACTGCTACAAATTTACATACAATGAGCGTTGGAAGAGTTGAAAGTATTCAGAACGATAAAAGCGATCAGATGACATCAGCTCTGATATAAAGCGATTTGAGAAGTGTATGCAACGGTTCATAAACGAAAACATGTTTTTCTTAACATATTTTCAAACGTTGTTATATTATTGATTAGGTACTTGATATTCACAAACACTGACATAACGACGCAAATTGTGCAACATTCTGAAAGAATCATTGTAAGCAACATGCACTCGTTTTATACTGGAAGATCTAAACTTACGGTATAACCCATGATTAATTTAAACTGTATTTTATACCAAAAAAGGAAAATGCTATCATTAGGTTTATTATTTAGAATTAAGTTACATAAAAACAAAGAAAATCATTCATACAATTCAGAGTTGCAGCCAATAATTTAAAAATAATAAACGCAGTTAAGTCACAACTAGCACATTTGGTACAGTAGCACTGTTTATTGTATATTATATTTACCATTTACACAACAAACTGAGGACAAAACATACCTTTGAGCACCATTGCTAATGAACTGCAAAAGCCTCATATCGTTTTTTGTTGCAGTGGAAAAGTAGCGAATCGAAGATGTCAGTCGGAAACAAAAGCTCATTCCAGTAATTGCACACTGGTAGCTATGGCAAGCAGTTTATCGTTTTGCGACTTGGTCACGTGCTAAATGAAATATCTCATGCGTGTTTAGTATGAAAGCAAGCAAAAACATACCTTTCAACTGCTTTAATCACAATCTAAAATTAGCACCATATTTATATTATACTTTTAAACAAGTGAAAGCTGAAAGCAATCTACAATAAAAACTAAATTAAAACTATACATTTGGCGTTGCTGATTGCAACTTGCAAATTGCAATTGCAGCAAGCAGTCAAGCAGTAAGCAGAGCAAGACAAATATGAAGTGTTGCCAGGCACTAATTATATCTCTTGCAGCAACTTCAAAGTTTTACCAGCTATTTTCAAGTTAAGTTTATTGTTGCGATAGCGCCATATAACAAACAAATTAAGTCAATAAAATTAAAAAAAGGATTATATAACAGTAAATTACATTACGGCACAATGAAGATGGGGTACAAAAATTTTTATTAAGTAAAATTAGTTTTTATTTCTGATCATCGTTTGCGCAGCATAAAGCAACACATACTAAATGTAGCAGAGCAAAACGTAAGGACAAAACGCAAACATGATAACGTGGGATTTTTTTCATGAGAAATCAAATTTGAATGTGTTGTTCTGTCAACTTCAAAGTCATGTTCAAAGAAACCAATTCCTGAAGGATTGTCAATTGTCATATGATGGTCAGAAATAAATACAACTGAACTGATTGGTAAAAAATGTCTTTATTTACTCAAACACCAATCTTGACATGTTTCTCCAAAATTGAAAGTTTTCATAAATTTGTAGGCATTTTCTCATCTGGCAGACTTCAGATTCAGGTATAAGGTTTGAGAGGTCACTCAAGACTGTGAATGTCGGAGGAGGTGTACCTGTACAGGAGTCAAACTGTAGTTTTAGAGTACGATACGTTGGCTATTTAGGAGCCGGAGTTTCGGCTGGATTCGGACAAGTGGGAATATGAAATTCTTTAATAAAGCACGAGTCAAGATCCCCAAAATACTTGAAGCAGGAATGATATTTAGAGTCATAAACTTCGGAGTGGAGGAGAAGTCCAGAAAAGTTTTGGTTTTGCTAATTTTTGTTGCTGCTAACTTCTTAAGTTAATTATGCATTGCACAAATTTCCGTTTCACAAAAAGATAGGCTACAGAGCTTATGTAGCCTAGGCAACACGCCTGAGCACATCTTAAGGTCAAACATCTTTCTTGAATACCGTATTTTCTTGAATAGAAATCACAGCTACTATTTTTTATTTTTGAACATTTGGTGCGGCTTCTATTTTTTTAGATGAACGTTTTTGTTTTCTAATTGGTGCTCAGTGGGCATTCGAGTTTATCTACCATAAGCACCGGTAATAATAAACGGAAACTGTAAGTTAGCTGCAATTTTAATGTCTCTTTTTGTGAAATCGCTAATCCGACAGCTGCTATTATTGTTGCATCTGTGCAAAGCAAACAAAACCAAAAGGATGTACCGGTAGTGTTGATTAGGTGACAATAAAATTCTGTGCTTTTTTTGCCAAAGAGTTTTTATTCTATATCCAACCACTACTGTAATGTGACAACTGCTGTTTTTTGCATGTGCAAGCTCTTGCATGTGGTTAGACATGTTTGCTTTGGTTTCTTTCATCAGTAAAGAAGTGATTTCATCATTGTCTTCTGTGGCTTCTGTTGTTTATTTTTAATCAAATCGTGCCATTTCTATTTGAGAAAATGCCGGTACGCTAAACATGGAAATATAGTCTTAATAGCTAAATTCATAATGTTATGGTAAATATAACCCTTGCAGTAAGAAAAAAGCATCGGTATACTTGCTGAGAATTATCCAAGTTGAAAATTTTCAGTTTTACAATTTTTATTAACAAGCCATTGATATGGAAATTTGAAAAGATATATATACAAATGTTTTAATTTGATAACAAGCGTAATGTTTTTTTTAAATAGGTAACACAAACTTATATTGACCATTTGTAAAGTATTACAATGAGTAAAATTGCTCTAAACGAGACAGTGATTTTGCAAAAAGGCATGGTTTTGAAAGCTGTCAAGTTAATACCGTGTAAAACAATCGTATTTGAAAAACTTCGATTCTTGCCAGAAAATGCTGTTGGATTGTCTTTTGGAAGTATGTTTGAAGGTAAGTAACAAGCAATTGCAAAGGTGATTTATAATGTAGTTGGTGCTATTTATGAAACCATGAGTAGCATATCACTTGGTATTACAGGCCTCGAAATTCACGGCGGACACGGCGGTCATGTCCGCCGTCACAGCATGTGATGTCCACGGGAAGTACCATCTAGATCGGTCATATTTGTCCGCCGAGAAATAACATAGGAACTAGCGATACAAATCGTCATTGCATAGCTCAATTTTATGTTCAATTTTATTACTAGCACGAACGTCGAACAATTGTTGCGACTTGCGAGAATATAATTTCTCGCGCATTCTAGCGCGCATCTAGAAAATTAAAATACTGTACGATATCCTCAGCTTCCATTCAAGCAGGAAAACTTTCGATTTTTACGTTGCTTCAACGATTGATGACATCGAATCAGCGTAACAAAGGTTAATTCTTCGCTAAGAATCGATAGGAGTACGGTACGATTTTTCTACAGCAATCACGCGCAACTTAGTTCAAGTCTTACGTCACAATGTCTGGCTTTGATCGAGTAATATTGATAAGCCAAGGTTGGTTACAAAATTAGAGTATACGAGTAGGCTATTACAGCAAGATGCAACAAAATTTGTTAAGTTTTTGGTATTACGTACAGTAAGAAAAAAAAAGGTGCAGGGAAAATTCACTTTCGCTCACATGACACGCAAAAATAAACTTAAAGAAAAATATCCTAGTGAAACTTTGCACAGCAGAAAATAGCAGCGTTAGTGTAGAAGTTTTCCGACTCGTGTCCAGAGTATTGTGACGCAAGAAGCTACACAACCTCGTTCGGTAGAAGTTAATCAGATATGCGGCGTATTAAGCAGCTACGCGGCGCTTTGACTCTTCAAACGCACGTCGTTGGTCTTTTCAAATGGCGAAGAATTATCAAGATAAACTGATTAAGCATGACGATCGACGCTAAAACTCGTGTGTCCGCCGTGAGACTTAATTTGTCCGCCGAGATAGCTGCTCAGACCGGACACGTTTGTCCGCCATCAACAAAAACGAATTTCGAGGCCTGTATTACAATTTCAATACAAAAGCCCATAAGCTAATAAATTTTATCTACACAGCTTTTTATACTATCTCATTATGGTTTCATATGAATGATTTATGGTACAGTAAATATTAGGGTGTGGCTGGTGCCCCCATATAAATATTTTTCTGATTACTTTTTTTTGGTGGTGAGGTTCTACTCAAATAACAAAAATATGAAGTTTCAGCTAAAATAGTTGATGTTTAGGACCACCTCATCCCAATTAAAATACTCAAATTGGAGCCTATACGTCATACACTATATCGTCCCCATATACAATCGTGCAAGAATACCGATTATAGCCAATAATAAAATGGCACAGTAGCCTATACAGTATAGTGAAACTGTATGAGGATATGCAAAGTTTGTTGAAAATACCAGCAAAATACGCGATTCAGGAAAACCTAAAGGATTGACAATTACAAAGAATCAGTGGAAAAAACAATGCCATTCTGGCCCAAAAATGCTCTGAAACACTCCGAAATGATGAGGACAGACAATTTCTTATATCAATGCAGACAGACAGATTGGCAGTCATGGCTGGTGTTGACAAAAATCTTAACCAAATAAAAATGCAGCAGTAAGACGCAATGCGGCACAAAAGCGAGTGAACATTGAAGCAGCCAGGAGTACGCTGGAAAAAGATAGTAGTTTACAGCTAGAACATTTTAATGAACCCAATGAAGAGGAAAAATTTTCACTTGGGCCTTCAGCCCTTCACAAAGAAAACATCGCCGTATGAAGAAAACAGGTTAGTAATTTTAGTGAATAAGCTCATATACTGCTGTAAATAGAAAATGAATGCAATTTAGCAATATGCCTAAATCATATTAAATGTAATTTCTGTAAAAATTCACACTGTGCTCCAGGTGAATGGCTTTTAATTCCTCATGATGTGCTGAAATGTCGAAAGTTAGTTTCTTCTGCAGTAAGGAATGAACTTGCCCAGGGCTGTAAAACTATCGTCAGTTGTGATATCACTTATTAGTAGCTGCGACGGAGATGTTACCAAATTTAATCTTGATGCAACGCAATCATTCAGGCGAAATTACTTTAACTTGTACTACTGTATTCTGTATAGTAGACAACTAAAGAAATATAGTTTATAATATTCTGAATTATCAATTCTCATCAGTATGGTCACATTAACTTATTTTGCTTCTGCAGATATCGTGTTGAATGCATTGATAGCACAGTTGAGAACATTAAAAAATCATGGGTTCCTCCAACCACAGGAAACTTACAGTACATTGGGATGGAAAGCTAAACACCTCTTTGGTATCCGAATATGATATTGATGATAGACTTCCAGTTCTAGTGTCTGGTAATCAGCTTGTGCATTTAATTTTTCCAGTGATAAAGCTATCTGTAACACCTGTATTCATATATATGTTGTTTTCATCCAGGACAAGGTGGAATAAAACTGCTGGGTGTTCCCAGTTTGCCGAGGCACAGTACTGACCGAGCTGGGAAGTTGATTGCGGATGCAACATGTAATCTATTGGACCAATGGAAATGCACAGATTGTATTAAGTGCATGGTTTTCGACATAAGTTCTGTAAATACTGGGCATTTAACGGCTGGCAGCATTTCCATTCAGGAAAAGTTTAATCGGCAATTTCTTTGGTGTGCATGTCGTCACCACATTAGGGAAGTTGTATTAAGCCATATATGGATTGATTTAAAATTGAAATATCAAAGAGTCCTGAAATTTTGGTATTTGCAAGATTCAGAGAAAACTTTCGATCATTAACAGCCGGTGACTCAACTAACTTTAATTATGCTCCACGAGACGAACGATCTCCTCAAATCATTCAATTATTCAACAAGATACTTCAAAGCAAATCTCCAGTAAGAGGTGATTACAAAGAATTATTGGAACTAGTGATTTTGTATCTGGATGGTGGAAATATGCAATTCACCATCCAAAGTCCTGGTGCCCTCCATAAGGCACGTTGGATGTGTAAAATTTTGTATTATATTGTTTAAAAATGATCATTTTTGAGGAGAAAATTATCGCTGAGTTGCGGAAAGGAGCAATATTTGCAAGTCATCAAGTTGAAAAGATCAATCGGTTTATGGAGTTCGTTACTTTTACTTACTTGCCATGGTGGTATACTGCTCAGTTTTTTGAAGATGCCCCACACAATGACTTGACACTGTGGAATGCATGTAACCAACATTCTGATCAAGATGTATCCAAGTTTGCAATTCGTTCTTTGCCAAATCACACCTGTTATCTTACTGAGGAACTAGTAGGGCTTTCTCTGTTCAGCAACCAAGTGCCCAATGATGAAAAGAAGAAAACAAGAAAATTGTGGACAAATTAAACACTTTCGAAAAAGTAACTGTTTTTTTCAAAACAACATGGAATTGGATTTGGGAAGCCAATTTTGCCCACTGTCACAGAAAGTTCCACTCTTGTCTCACTTGTTGGCAGTTCAACCTGGCAATTTTTCAACTTGCTGAATATTCCAACTGATTTTTTCAGTTTTCCTGTAGAGCAATGGGATGATATTCCATCGTACTCAGCAGGAAAGGAAATTATTAAAAACATCCATGTTGTTAATGATAGTGCAGAAAAAGGGGTAAAATTGGCCACTGACTTCCTGTCTACCGCAAAAATGGAAAAACGGTATCAAAATGTGCTGCAAGTGGTGGAGAACAATCGAAACGAAGCACCTAATTAGCGACACCATAGCAAGCCCTCAAAGTCTTGGTTTTTAACGTTGTGATTCAAAAAAGTGACTTTATTTGTTGTTTAAAACATGCCAATACACCATTTTCATTGTAATGGTTTTCGTAATATTTTCGACGAGGGGGAGGTGGTCCTAAACGTTACCCGAATTACTTGAAACTTCATATTTATGCTTCTTAAGCATAACCTCACCCATACTAAAAAGTAATCTTGGTTTTTTCAAGTTTTTATAATTTGGGGGGCACCAGCCGCACCCTAGTAAATATTCTCAACAGGGAATTGAATTTAATGTCCCATGGTAAGCAGCAGGTACGGTAGTGTTTTACAGGTTGGATATTTGCATTTGCTGATTGTATATATTTTATGATTTTATTGAATGCAGTGGTACAATGTATTTCATAGAAGGGCAATTTTATAGAATAGTGATGTTGTAAATATATAAATATGGCGGTGGCTATTTGACCGGCTCCGGTCTTTTAATCTAAAACACTATTTGACCGGCATAATGCATTTCTTCTTTCATTTCCTCTTTCAAAGCAAAAGGCGAGAGGAGAAAAAAAGTGCCCATGTAGGTAGCCTACAAGTTCTAAATTCAACAATTTTATTCAACTGGGTCAGTGGCGCGTACAGTATTTCTCAGGCTGGTGTTCCCGAGGGAAGGAGTTCAATCCTACTCCAAAGCATTTTTTTAAACTAAATTTTGACCCGAAGTGATTCAATCGTTCGGCTGCTGCATTGTGGTCAATTTTTAATTTGAGTATCCTACAGCCCAATTTTTTATGTCTTTTCAAATATGAGTATAATAAAGTTAGAGTTTTTTTAATTTGGTGGAATTTGAGAATTTCTCTGGGTAAGTTTCCTTTCGTCTTAAGAGGATGTGACCGTGTTTGCCAAACAACGCATTACATTTTTGCCCTCAACAAGTTAGTTTGGTGGCTGTAAAAAGTTACAATACTTCCGTAAAAAAATAGTTTCATCAAGTTTACTTTTAGGCAGTGTTTTTTAGCAGGCAATTTAGTTTGAAATAAAACGCTTCCGGGTAGTATCAAACTCATACTATTGGGGATACCAGCCCGAGAAATATTGTACGCACCGCTGATTCAGTTGAATAAAGCTATTGAATTTAAAACTTATATAGGCACTTTTTTCTTCTCTTGTCTTTTGCTTTAAAAGAGAAAAAGAAAAAAAATACATCATGAACGGTCAAATAGTGTTTCAGATTAAAAGACCGGAGCCGGTCAAATAGCCACTGCCTATAAATATCAGGCTTCGAAACGACTGTCAAGGTCGCTGAGAAGTTGTTAAAAGGCATCTGAAACTATTGCACTGGCAGGCCATGTTTGGTCGCCGCTTTCTACAAGCCAACATTTCTCGGCTCCGTTGATATTCGAAGTTATTTTTTCTTCACTTGCGTTTGTGTTTCAAACTTTTTTTTTCCACTTGTATTTGTATGTGAAACGTTTTTGATAAACAAGACAAAGTTTCTCACTCACCAATGAGAAATATTATATTATATATATTTATATAATATATATATATAGTATGAACTGATAAAAGTTTTGCAAAAAGTCTGAGCGTCAACCTACAAAAACTCGAAGGCTAGCTCTACACTGACTTGGGAAGCAGTGCATTTAAATACAACTGCAAATATGTTCTGAGGGCCTTGTTTGCATTGTTCTAACCTGAATAAATGCAAAAACATGATATTAATTAACGGATTTTTAAAAACACAATTTTTTTTAGTTTGGCTGCCCAGCGTGAGAATTTGGCCACCAGAAAGGAGCTCTGGTTGCTGCAAAAGTAAAGGAGCTTAGGGCCTTGGGGCCTGACTATACTATAGAATAGAAAGTTGCAATATTATTATACTTATAATTAAAAAAATAAATTAAATGTTTTCTTTTTCATCAATCAGTGAAAAAAGGAGAGCTCCACCTTGTGGATTCTACGGTTGTTCAAGAATATCCAGAAGATGCTGGAAAAGATAATAGGTGTGTTCATGCAATTGCACATATATTTTGCATGTCGTATATTCTTTGATTATAAATATATATCTTTAAAGCTTTGATAGAAAGTTTGCTTTGTTGTACCACAGACATATATACAAACCAAAGTAACTTCAATGGGTTTAGCATATTTTATTTTTGTTATACAAAGAACATACAACAATTAAAATAAACTTTCACATGTTTTTGATACGTACTTGTGTCCCCATCAGGCATTGTTTTACATTTGCAAAACAATGAGAATTAGAAGATCAATTTGACTTTACACTACAACTGCAAAAACGATACTTAACAGACTGAACAGTACAAACTCAACAAGTAGTACAAGAATGAGTACGAGTAAATAGCATGATGGAAACATGTCACATGAGGTGTAAAATACAAGCATGTGACACCAATTACAACACTCATAAAAGGGATGAGCCACTGACAATACTGCATAATTGCTTAGTTAGAAGCGGATTATTACTCTTGATATTTGAGGCTTTTATAAATACAGTACAAAGATCATGGACGCCCTAAGAATCAAGAGTAATAATCCGTCTCTAAATAAGCAATTATTTGCTGGTGGCTCATCCTTTTTGTGTGTGTTTTAATTGGTGTCACAACTGGCACATATGCTTGTATTTTAGGGTCTGCTACTATTCGGTGAGTCCGATTCGGTGAGTTCCTAACCCCTAACCCTAAAACGGCAATGATAATTAGGCTACGGTACCCGATAATTTAAAAAGAAAATTGAAAAATTCCCCCGTTAAGGGATCGGACTCACCGAATCGGACTCACCGAAACGGGCCATTCCGTGTATTTTACATCTCGTGTGATCTGTTTCTTGCCATTTTATTTACTCGAAGCTACACCGCATAGGTTAGGTAACGCAACAGAAATACCGTAGAGCAATTATTACTATAAAAAAAAACCAAAAATGTAACGCAAATCGGCAGCATCAAAAGACATAGATCTTTGACTTGTCAGCAGCAAGTGGTGATAACTGTGTGAGTTCGTTGCGCAGCCTACTTACTCTGTCATGACATTGTTTAAGCTTGATGAGTTTATTACAACGGAAGGTGGAAATTAAATCACAAACTGATAGAACCAGCTTATTAAAAACAACTAAGTTACATGTTTTTTTTAAACGTTTAGCAACGTAAAAACGATGCAAAATTATACATTTTTGCTACCTAGGTACTGGGTAGGGTGGAGTGAATTTCACTTAATGTTTTGGATTTTGATTTAAGGTGTTTTAATGTTGTCTTTGGGCCTAAAAAACAACCCCAAACATAATTTTGGTTTTCCTACCCCTAAATTGACCCTCCTACCTGAGGTCAAAGGTCACACGAGGTCAAAATTGCTCTATCTCCACTTCTACTGGTACTGGAAATCTGTTTAATGGCTTAAAAGATTCAGAAGACCCATATTTCTATAATTATGTTCTATGAGAACTTTTTCTTCTATTGGTAGTAGAATTTGACTAAACAGCAAAAATATAGTTTTTGTGGTATTTTGCATATACAACATTATAGTTAACCAACTTCAACAGCCAAAATAGTAAATTTCAGCAATTGTTTGGATTGTAGCTTGAGAATAAGTGTATTGAACATCGAAATATTCTTATCTGCAGCATTGATGAGGAACTGAAACTACAGTAAGAATGAAATTAATGTTTTGATGCATTTAAGATGACATTTCAATGGTTGAAAGGCCTGCATGAAAATTATTGAGAGAGAGGTACATTTTTTGTCAAGTCACACTACGTACAATAATAATTATTACACAAACAATCAAAATTTAAATCGAGCATGAACTAACCAGCAACAACGGGAAGGCTGCGAAACGACCACACCGACAGGTCTTCAAGTCAAGCAGCACCTAATGAAAATCCCATTGCTTAAAAATGAAAATCCAGTTGCACTATTAAACACTCAAAAAATGTCACAAAACATTTTGCCTCCCTCATATTTAGGTCCCGGCTATGCCCTTGGTAACTATAACGAAAAAACAAGTGGTTTTGATGCAATCGTATTCAGCAGTAAAATTGCTTTTTGGTGTTGAAAGAGGGCATCAACTTCCGGGATTTGATCTTTTTGCGGATCACACCATCCCGTCTTTCGAACCTAGCCAGTAGCCACATGCATGGAAGCTTCTGCTACGAGCTTCACATGACGCTCTACAGCTTGATTGTGGCATGGGTGATCAAGTTCAAGCTTGTTTGTTTTGAAATTTTGTATTGCATCATCATTCATGACTTTGTTTGCGGGAGATTCTGTGACATGAATTTCATCAAATTTTACCATGTTGTGGTAGAACTCGGCATTGATATTGATCTCTGGTATGATAAATTTTCGAACAGTTACTGTCCTGTCTGCAATAGGTTTTGCCTTTGCGCTTTCATCATCTGGAGTCATTTTAACATCTTTGCTTCTGTGTAGCGACAGCACAATATTGACAGCTTGCGATCAAATTGTATCATCATCGTCAGCCATCATCGAAAGAACAATATTTTCGGGGTGAGCTGAGACGCCATTACGTACCAAAGGTTTTGATGCAAACTCTCTTGCTTGCTTCTAGGGAAATTGGTTGATTCGTTTGAGCATGCGAAAATAGTTGACAGCTACTTTATTAATTTTAGAGTTAAGCTTGACATCAAACCAACTTGGGAAGTAGACTTTTAAACAAATTCTACCAGAATTCTAAAATTTTGGCTTGGCTTTGTTTGGGAAGTGTAGTATCTCAAAATTCGACATGCAAGTGTCAACCATCTTGCATGTGACAAGCCACCTACTTCAAACTGTGCTAAGTCATTCTCAAGTTTTCCAGATATGACAGCCAAACAAATTTTGTATGCATAAAATTGATCGGAATTCAAACTCACTGGCGCCGACTTACGGGGTTACGGGGTGGCCACGCCACCCCGTAACCGCTGTGGCGGGGTGGCAGCCACCCCGTTTAGGTTACATTACTTACTGCAAATAAATGTAATTTGAACGGACGTTTAAATCTTTTTTTGATCATTGGTTTTCGCTTCAAGTCAACGTAAAGCAAGAGGTGAACCAATACAGTATTGCGAAGAAAATGATTGTTTTTGTCACAAGCATGATACTTGCGTAACATCAAGCAAGCTACGTGAAGATTACGCAACATGTGGCTACAAGTTTTTTTCTTGTTGTTGCGTTCGTTTTATTTGTTACTTGTCACAAGTCATTGTTACATTTGTTAGGTTTACAATGGGATTTATTAATCAATAAAATACGATCTTTCCATTGCCTCCCTCAAAATTCTTTTTTGAAAAACTTTAAACTGCTCATAATATCGCTATAAATTATGCCAGCTATAAAATACTTGGAAATAAAATTATCTCGATGATTGATAGCTCCACCCCCTAAACGAATATCTATTTTCAAATTTCATTAAAAAAAATGCAAATTTTGAAACTTTTTGAGTTTTATTTAAAAAGTGCACTTAGTAAAGTAGCAGTTTTAACGTTCTGCAAATTTACATGTTTACATGATTCTATTCGAGGAAAGCTGCACCCCCTGCCAATTCCCCATAATAATAAAAGCAACCTTTTTCAATTACTCAAGATTTTGCATTTTGAATTATTTTCCAATTTCAACTGGAGTGTACTGTCATCTACTTCATGCTTTAATTTCTACTTTGTTATCTACTTCATGCAGTAATATTGCGTGACAAACTGTGAGGCGGGAATCTATTGGTTTGACATAGGAGTTGCTTGTTACATCATAGAAAAAATTACGAAAAGTCGTCCAGTAAAAGTTTTCGCCGACATTCCAGTTTTATTCAGCTTAAAGATGCCACCGAAAAAGCGTTCAAAATTGCAGCCCTCCATTGAGTCATTTTTTGTTGCGTCTAGTCAGGATTTCAGCCAGCATGAAAGTGATCAAACGGCTGAACGAAACGAAAGTGTGCCACTGACAAAAGGCGTTAGCACGAGCAGGATAATCGCTGTTGAAGGGAGAAGCTATCAAAAATCGTGGGAGAGCGAATTCCCGTGACTAGAATACGATAGATGCAAAGATAGAGCATCCTGTCCGATTTGCAACTATGTCGCAACTGCTTGATCTATTTGCAAGCAATGAAACAATTTCATTAATGTCTCCAAACGTGGTCTGCATTGTGAAAATATACTTATCGTTGTCTTCCACCACCTGCGAGGCGGAGCGATCGTTTAGTGCACTCAGGCGCATCTACTTGCGATCTACCATGACGCAACAGCGATTGAACCACGTCCTAATTTTAAATGTTTATCAAAGTGACGCTTCACGGTTACAACTTGACCAGTTGATTAACAATTGGATTGACAAAGCTGCTGTTCGCAAAAATATTTTTGCCAAATGTTAAGTGTCAGAGCAGCAACGTAACAATAAAATTCACGACATATCTCCTGTGCTTTGTTTTAAAGTTGCTTTGTAAATTATCGAGCTACAAATCAGGTGTGAAAAAACAATTGCATCTACGAAACACGCTTAGTAAAAATCAAACAAAAACATGCAGTTTGAAAGTTTTTAGGTTGCTATATTGTGCTATCCGCCACCCCGTGCAAAAATAAAAGTCGGCGCCTATGTTCAAACTTCCTTACTTCTTTTGGCGTTTGAGGAAATTCAATAGAAGATAATGGCTTAAACGTAACCCCATGCCAATCAGACACTAAACCAATTAGCTCTTTGCCAATTGGACCAGAAAACGAGTCGGAGTTTAAAGAGACTCCATCCAAGTGCTTAAAGAAATACCGGAGAGGTAGTTCGTTGGTATGCAGGACACAGATGACCTATTGCGAAGGTCTTTGCAGCAACTCTTCTAATGTGGCAATGCTGCCATGGTGTTTACCTGTCATAATTGCGGTTTCATCTTAGCCTATAATTGACAAATTGTTCTGCAGGTCGGTATTTTCCAGTGCTTTGTGGATAGCTTTGGGATTCTCAAATAACAATCCAACCAATTGCTGAAATTTACTATTTTAGCTGTTGAAGTTCGTTAACTATAATGTTGTAAAAGCAAAAATACCACAAAAACTATATTTTTGCTGTTTAGTCAAATTCTACTACCAATAGAAGAAAAAGTTCTCTTAGAACATATAGAAATATTGGTCTTCTGAATCTTTTAAGCCATTAAACAGATTTCTAGCACCAGTAGAAGTGGAGATAGAGCAATTTTGACCTCGCGTGACCTTTGACCTCAGGTAGGAGGGTCAATTTAGGGGTAGGAGAACCAAAATTATGTTTGGGGTTGTTTTTTAGGCCCAAAGACAACATTAAAACACCTTAAATCAAAATCCAAAACATTAAGTGAAATTCACTCCACCCTAGTGGGTAGTCTTGGCCTGGCAAAAGCTTCTTGTCGAATAGTTTTTGTTCGACTAGACCAGCGGTTCTTAAACTGGGGGGCGCGCCCCCCTTGGGGGGCGCGAAAGGTTCACAAGGGGGCGCGAGCGATGTCAAACTATGTGACTAAACGCGTGTGACTAAGTGGATTTATTGCCAGGATAAAGCAAAAAAGTCCCAATGCCATTGGATCTCACTGCGTGATTCACCGTAAGGCTCTGGCCTCCAGGACTCTACCTGCTGCAATGAAAGATAAGCTTACAGTTATCATACGAGCCGTCAACTTCGTCAAAACCAGTGCCGTCAATATGAGACTGTTTACCAAGCTGTGCAAGGATATGGATTCGAACCATAAGACTCTCCTCTTCCATACATCTGTTCGTTGGTTATCGAAAGGTAATCAGTTAGCCCGCGTGTATGAAATGAGAGATGAACTGATGCTATTTTTGGAAGCTCATGGGAAGCAAGATCTCTTTCTGCCATTTTCATCAGAGAAGTTTCAGCTGGAGTTGGCATACCTCATGGACATTTTCGAGGCCCTCAATAACTTAAATCTGCTCTTGCAGGGCAGAAATACTAACCGGATTAATAGCTATGATTCCATTCGAGCATTTGTGGCAAAGCTGGGGTTGTGGCACCGCCGAATACAAATAGGAAATGCAGCTTCATTTACCAACCTAGATACTGCACTTGACAAAAAGCAACTTGAACTGGAAGGTGAGCTTTTGAAACAAGAATTCGAACGCTATTTCCCAGACTTGGGTGACACCGACCTTCCAGAATGGAAGATGACAAGAAATCCCTTTCGTGCTAACGAGGACATTCTTCCCGACGGTTTGCAAGAGGAATTCTTGGAAATAAAGTGTAACTCCACTGCAAAAGACGATTATGAAGCAATGCCACTAACTGATTTTTGGGTTAAACATTTGCACATATACAAGGGAGTGGGTAGCGTGGCGATGCGCACACTTCTTCCATTTTCGTCCACTTATCTGTGCGAAAGTGGCCTTTCTACAATTTTGAACATAAAAACAAAACATCGAAACAAACTTATTGATTGTGAAGCCGATCTGAAGTGTGCATTATCAGCTACAAAGCCTCGAATTAAACTTTTGGTTTCCGAAAAACAATTACATCCCTCACATTGACGAAAGCTAAATATAAATTCCTGTAGTCATTACACTTTAATGTTTGCTAATTTTGTAGTTTGGTGGGGCGCAAGTTTGGATGGCACGTCAAAGGGGGGCGCGGCTCAAAAAGTTTAAGAACCCCTGGACTAGACAAATGACTTGGTTTACATTTTATATACAATTATACATCTTATTATCAATTATTATAGCCTATTTGGAGAGTTTGCGCAAACCCTTTATTAATTTTCCGAAACCGCAATTATGATGTAATGTTTCTTCCCTTATTCTCCTAGTCCTCATTCACGGTGGTCTTTCGTTACTAAAACCTACTATTATGACACAACAATGCGGTTGAGATTGGATTCTTAAATCTTTAATAAATTATGCCAACTCAAAGCTTTTTTAATAGTTTTATTCAAATAAGGTAAGCTTAGAATCTGATATAATTTCTTGTAAATACCAAAATTGCTTTTTGTAACACTAAAGTATCGGCCAAAATATCGGTATCGGCCTAAAAAAGTGATATCTGGCATCGGCCAAAATATTGGTATCGGTACATCTCTAGTTTCAATATTTCAAATTTTACAATGTTTCAGCTTTAAAATCTTACAAAAAAGCTATCGGTTACACATACTGCCCACTTACTACATTCTACTTAACTATGAAAGCTGTGTTTACACAATTTTTATGTTATTTTTAATAATGGTATTACTACTAAATTTGATTAAGACTTAAGTTGGTTGATTTTTGTCGCAGAGGATTAACGGACACACATGGAAAATCACAAATTCTTAAACGAGATGATTTAATTCAAATGAAAGAAGGAGGAGCTACTGGAGAGGAGATCATTCAAAGTCTCGTTAAAAACAGTTCCTCATTCTCTGAAAAGACCGTATACTCACAGAAAAAGTATTTGAAGAAAAAACGACAAAAGCATTCTTTTTATCTTCAAATTCATAGGTACTCGCAGTAAAGTCTGATGCTGCTAATCACCGCAATTGTCAAAACGACCTTAATTATTATCATGCCTGACGCCTGAAGTCATGCATAGAAAAAGTATTGCAAAGGACTATTATC
Organism: Aplidium turbinatum; assembly: GCF_918807975.1. NCBI lineage: Eukaryota > Metazoa > Chordata > Ascidiacea > Aplousobranchia > Polyclinidae > Aplidium > Aplidium turbinatum. The sequence continues at coordinate 41,125,515 of NC_137472.1, read as the reverse complement.
TGTTCTTGGTCTTGTCAGTTTGCGGCTGAAATATTGTGCGGTCAAATGTTAGCAGAAAATAACGTGTTAATTTTTGTGACAGTAATTTTTGTGATCCTTTTAACTCGTTATAGGAGACTGAAAAATAATTGACACCACTGGCTTTCTTCAAGTACATTGTGGCGTTATTTCATAGGCCGACAGCAAGATTAATATGCAAGCTCTACCAAGGACGAGAACCCGCAAAGATATGCCACATGCAGATTGACTCCTTATCTCAAATACTCTGCGCCACAAATGTTAGATCTTGTTCTAAAGTTGCCGTATTTGATAACTGTTCCGGTGTTGTGCTGGGTGCGATATTGGAGAGATTAGGTGGTCAAGGTGAGGATCTTTGTATTATGATACTACCTGGTTGATTTGTGCATATGCAAATCTTCATAACATCGTCACCAGGGGCGCCGGAACGATTTTTGACTGGGGGGGCAAGATTACGAAAAAAGGGCACTTTTTTTACTAAAAGGCAAATTTTTTGTCAAGTTTTAAGATATAGCGATAATGCTAATCTATCAGCTCACTATGTATTGAGTAATGATAGCATACAAGTGTCCAGTATACAAAGAAGGGCATCATGCTATGTTATAATGATGTAACCTACTGTCAAGCCTTAAAGCAGCCTGCGGCCATGGCCGCTAAGTAGTGCTTAAATGACCGCCGGTGCTACCTCTTCAATCGGCCAAGTTTGGCTGCCGGTCTCTTCTAACCAATTATTTAATTTTGCAATAGAATGGTCGTGGATTAACTGTCGAAAATATGTAGTATCAAAGAGTGACGCAAAATTAGGTCAGCGAGTCATAATCGCCACTGTTGCATTGTGCGGGGATATTTGTTATTGATGGAATATATCCAGCTGCAATCACCAGCGCTGTAAGTCTTGTTTGTAATTCTCGACGTTTATCTTAACAAAGTCTTAATCCGAAGTGCTAATTTACATCGGCTGGCAATATTGTCGTTTTTATGTTGATTCGATGTTGTCGGACATTGAATCGTTGTTAAAAAGGAGAACTAGGTTAGTTGACATCCAAGGGGAAAACATTTTTTGATCATATTTTGCAAAAATTATGCTTCTTTTAGTAATGTCCTTCACATCATTGAAATACTTATTTTATTACCTTGCCGTCATCGTCAACACAATCATGTCGAGCGTTGTTTTTCGTTGCTAAAAAGAATTCTAGGGGAATGGCGAACTTCTTTAAAATCAGCCACATTGGAGACACTCGTGCGAGTGTCGTTAGATGGTCCCGCAGTACTGGATTACAATCCCGATAAAGCAGTTATTGCGCGGTGCGACGATTCTATTGTAGGACGTCGCCCAGGCCCAGACTTCAACAACGCTAAGTGATCATTTTAATATTGTTGCAAGTTTAATTCTATTTACTTGTGCTATCGTTATTTTATTTTGTATTTTGGTCTCCAAGCACACAGATTTGGCCGCCGAGAAGGAGCTTCCGAAAAAAAACGAGTTTTAAGGCCTGTACTGTGTTGCAAAATTTTCTGCCGTAAATATTATTTTGAGGCAAAAATGAAAGATTATTATTAGGCTAAAAGCGAATAGCAGAACTTGTTATATTGCAAAATGTGCAGTTGCTTACATGACTTTAAAAGGGCACCATTGCCCCCCCTGCCCCTCCATCTGCAGAAAATTTGAGGGCAGGGGGGCATCCGCCCCCCTGCCCCCCCGCTTCCGGCGCCCCTGATCGTCACTACTTTTCCGCGTTTTTCTACATTTCTTCATGACTTTTTCAGCCAAGAAACCACTGAAATACGTGTCATGCTATTAAGATGTAATTGAAATATTTAACTGATATCCACAGAGGATTGGTGGACGTGGAAGTAATAACCAATGGGGTAAACTTTTCTTTTAGGAATATTTTCCCACCAGCCTATGATTATTGTAAAGATTTCAAGCAACGGTTAAATCAAGAAGCTTGAGAGACTCATTCGTCTACACTCTTGAACCGTTTTATTGTGTCACCTATACTCTACCATTTCGTATTTGAGCAATGTAGAACATTTTTCTCAAATATTTGAATCATTATTCTGCGTAACGCTGTATATTGCCAAGCATTTTTATTTAAACATTGTAAATCATTTTGAATGCTTGACAAGAGCTTAGATGTATAGCCGAAAACGTTTACAATTTTTTTTATATCTTGGTAACGTCGTGTGGTTGCTTGGTTTGCGTAGTAAACAGTGACGAGAATGAAAACGCATTTTAATGTTATCCATTATTTGCAGAACAAAAAGTGATTTTATTTACTTACAAAAAATTGTTTTGATTTCTATAGGTTCAGTTGTCAATCTCCATGTTGGAGAAACTCCTGGTAATCTATTTGCAATTTCCTACTTCAACTTTCCTAATTCTTTCTGGGATATTTTACATTCGCTTCCTGTTCACAAAATCTCTCCTTTGTTGGCTTCAAAAACGTTTCAATCGACTTTTCCTGATGGTCACAATCTATTTGCTGAACCCCATACGTCGCAACTTCCAAGTAGCGAAATAACTGACTCTGCGTCTCCTGAAACAGCAGTGTCTGAAGGTGCAGACAATCTTGTTTCTGATGATTGTGCTTCCAGTGAGACTTCAACAGCCAGCAATCCTAATAAGCGTAAACTTCCACTGAGCGATGAAGAAAAATCAGCCATAAGACTTGCCCGCCAACAAAAGCGATTTAACCATCAGCAGGCGGCATGGAAGTTGCTTGAAAGCAAAAATATGGATGCATTAATTATTGCCACAAAGTAAGTTATATTTGTAATAATATTTTTTTAGTTATTATTTAATATTTCCATCACCACTGGGGTCCATTCTGCGAAAAAGTATGCAACTGCTTTATGAAACAACTAATAACTGAGTTAAACTCAATTATTTTGCAATCGACCATGAATGCATGCAGCTCTTGTTTCACCCCGGTTTTCCAGCTTTCGCGCGAGGTGGTCGACTTCACTTCAAATCATTCCCCCACAGAACATGCATCTTCTTTTCCACACCATTTTCTTAGTCAACCTCGGTGTTCCTCTAACGACACCCGATATATTAAACGCTAAAATAAAAAAAAGTGGTAAGCTTCCATGTAATGATGCGGTTGTAGCCTACACTTTTAGTCGAAAATATATGAAATATAAAGGATGTCCCAACTACTTTAGTCTTGCGTTTCAGTTTTTATTTGGAATGCAATAACAATAAACTTTACGTATTTTATGAAAAAATGGTAGGCTATGATTTTACGAAAGCTAACATTTGCGTAGCCAAGAACATTAGTAACCCGTTCTTTGTAGTTTTTCTTGCCAATATAATAGTTTGTATAATCTTGCAGATATCACCCTACGCCAATCACATTGGCTTTGCTTCAAGTTTTAGCGTATTCTAAACCATTCGCCATATACTTTGAATACAAAGAACCACTCATGGAACTGTTTGTGAGAATGTCAACATCGAATTTAGCCATAAATTTGCAACTCACAGACACTTTTATGCGTCAGTATCAGGTAATTGGCTCTTAAATATATTTGCGTTCGTTTGAATTAATATGCCTCTTGCTTTGCTCTGAAAATATTTCAACAAAACAATTAAATAATAATAATGGGTTGCGATGAGCCTGGAACAGGAAAGTATAGTCGTGGGTTTTAATCAGCATTTGAGGCTCAGGCGATGACGGTGGTATCTTATGCTTCAGCCTGTTTTTGATATTTCTTTTTTTGAGACTTTTCATTACCGGTACCGTACTGCATGTAGGCTATTCTGCCCCAGATTTTTATCCGGATGCATTAACGAGAAATAAATCTTGACGTACAGTTGGTAACAATTATCCTACGCAGTTTTTCTTTTAGCGAAAAGTAATTAAGAGATGTGGCACCAACGAAGATAAAATATAACAATTTAACTAAACGTATTTTCAAAATTTTTAGGCTTGCAATCTTTTAAATAGGAGGATACTTTTGTCTTTCGTCGAAGTATGGTTGATGTTTTTTTTTTCAGGTTCTTCCCGAAAGAACTCATCCACACGTTATGATGAGCGGTGCCGGTGGCTACGTTCTTACTGGGATCAAAGTTAAACAATAAAACGAACAAGATGGAACTGCACTTGTGTGTTTTCTTTTTAGTCAGCCAAGTAATTCACGTACGAAGCAAGAAAGCTAAAAATACATTAATTTTTTCTGAAAAGTAGTTGACAAAATAGTAGGACCTAGGCTACCCAAAAATTAAGCCTACCGTAGCCTACCTAAAGTTTATAATGAAGATATCATTGAAAGCGAAGAAGATATAGCCTAGCCAATTGGTGAAAATATGCTAAAGTGAAGCATAAGCTACTAACATGAAAGAAGAACAAAGGGCAAAAATCCGGATGAATGAGCGTCAGTTGGCTTGTGTGAAAATAATAAGATCTGAAATAATGAAGATAAAGCGAATCATTGGTTCAATGTTTCAAACATAAAAACTAATACGAAATATCGGTAACCTCAAGTTACGTAGCTTCGCACAAAGTGAAAGTTACGTGACTTTTGACTATTGTTTATTTTAAAGATAATGATTAAAAAGAAATTGTTAATTGCTGACAGTCGCCAATGTTTTGACTTCACGAATCTCTTCAGCGCAGTGAAATAAAAGTAGAGAATTGTCTTGAAGTTTCGAATGAGATGATGGTTTTCAAGAGTGATTAATAAGCTCAATGGGAATTGATTTCACTTTTAATTTTGGACTTAAGTATTATTATTTGTTTACTTTTATGAGCCAATCCTAGACTATAGTTGTTTGCTAAGAGGCTAGACCACTCATTGTTTTTTAATTTATATACACATTTGTGCCGTAAGTATCCAATTTCTTGTAGTTTGGATCCATCTCAGATGATTGTTATGTCTTAGTAGTGCAGTCGTGGGAGGTTTTTGGTGGGAAAATTTTTTTATCAAGCTGATATTTTTCTCAGACCTTCCCCATACCATGCAAATGGCTCAGAAAAAAATCCCCATCGATCGGATGATGGGAAACCCCCTTTTGGGCCCTTTTTCCAAATGACGTCACAATCCCTTTATGAAAATTTCAAGTTTTTCAAAATAGGACATATTATACATCATTTTTTAGCTTTTTTCAAGGGGAACAACTTTTTCTATTAACAAGAACCCTGAAAATGTACAGAAAAAGAGTTATTAGGCTACCGATTAAGCAAAATGATAAATCTATGAATTCCAGGCAAATTTGAAATTATTCGTCACTGTTGGACTTATTCCTCTACATTCGTTAACAAAAATTAAACAAAGTAAGCGAAACAAAAATTGAAGCTATCATCATCATCAAAAACGTCAAAGATGTTGCTTTCCTCCTCGTCTTGTCCGGTTTCATCTTCATTGTAAAAACTCCTCTTCGGTACCAACATCGACGTTATGCAAAAGTGAAAAAAACCCTTCATTCTTAAGTTTTTCGTCTAGGCTCTGGAGTAGGCTATGTCGTTCATACTAATTATACTTAGATACGAAAAAGATGTGAAACTATCTTTGTATTTGAAGCATACTTAGGCTACTATAGGTACTATTACATTCAACACCATGACTCCAGATATTGCTGATAATTGCAGAATTCTCTTTTTAGGGGAGAGTAAGGTGATTTGATACGGAAGGTAATTTGATACACCCCCCCTACAGCTTTCATGGAAATAAATCAAGCAAAAAATTTGCCGTCCAGTGGTAGAAAAATGCGAATAATGGCTTGCGGGTTGATTTCAGAGCTGTTACTTGTCATTCAAGGCAGTGAGTTAGAGGAACGCATTTTTTGCGATTTTTTCCAAACTTTTTCGTCCTTAGCCTACATATTAGCGTGTAAACAAATGAAGAAAGGTTTAACGCAAATAAAAATATAGTCAGTTGTTAGTATATAGGTGAGCCTTTAATCCTACCTAGGTTTGGTTTTGCAAAGTACATATTTCAGCTGAGCAGCACCAGTTTCGACCCAAATTCTTTAGTAAGGTAATTTGATACAGCAGGTGGAAGGTAATATGATACGGTGTATCAACGTGTTCTTCGTCCAACTTCAACTAACGGAATTCGTGAAAGTCTTCAAAACTTTATTTATTGAAGTTGGAAACAGAACAAGCATTAAAATGCTCAAAATATCTTTGGTTGAGCCAAACCATTTTCACCAATGCACTGGAATTTCCACCATCCACAAGAGGTGGATAGTGCCTTTAATTTTTATTTATTTATTTGCAATTAGACTCAAAGTCCATAGAATTCAAATTTTTAACAGTCATCACACAAAATATCAGACTAACAAAACATCAAGCAGGCTACATCAAACAACGTACAAAATACTGTTGTAGTGAATATAAAATGTAGAGTTAAAATAGTAATCAGAAGACATAATATTGCGGAAAAGTGGATTAAATGCGTTGTTTCCGTACATTTCATTCAGAAACCCTGTATTTAGTTTTTGTAATGTAATAACAAGTATTCTTTTTCTATTTCTGGTATGCTTTGAAGCATATTTACACGTTTTGTGTCAGATTCTTGAGTTAACTAATACTGTATCAATTTACCTTCCAGGGTGTATCAAATTACCTACCATGGAAGGTGAATTGATACAGTTCGGTAGCATTTTTGGAACGCTCATACAAAAAATACTACTCAAGGTAAAAACTTAAAACCTTTTCAGAAAGTTGCGCAAAACATCAAAGTTTAATTTGAACCCACAAACAGATTTCTAGGGTGAGCCGTTTTCAAGTTATAGCCAGAAATGTCAAAAATGTATTAAATCACCTTACCTTCCCCTATCTATGATTGTAGGCCTACGATCAACTCCTAACCGAGCAGCACACAGTAGCCTAATGAGGACAGCAAAAAGCTTCACCGGAATTTGGAAAGATCTTGCGATCGAGCAAGCTCTTATGCGCTCAATTAAGTCGCGTGGAGGATTGACGGAAGGAAAAGTATGACAGAAAGTGTTCGATATCTTTGGGTTTTTAGTGTGAGTTACTCGGCAAGTATTCATGAAGCAATGACGCAACTAAACAAGGCTCAGTTTCTATGAAGTAGGCTAACCAGCATGAAGATTTGGGTGCTTCAAAAAAAAAGAGGGATTACGAAGATTGTAAAAGTTTCTGGCCTGGTTAACAACGAAAAACCCATTCTTGGTACCAGAAGTAAACCTATCTTCTTTTTCAAACGGTCTAGTGTCCATCGCTGGAAAAGATGACGTCAATTGTGAACAAGCGGAGCAAATTGGTTAAAATATCCAAAAAGGTTTAGATGGGGTAGCAATTACTATCGCATCAATCAATTGATCAAACCATTAGAATCCTTAATGGAACTAAACAAAACAAAAAGTAGTGCAAGTGGTATTGGTTCGAAAGTCATGTTCAATAGGATGTTTGCTGTTGCTGAAAACGAGGAAAGCCTTGAGCAATTTTTCGAATTTGAGTTAACTTCAGAGCCAATGTCGATGTTCAAGGAAGGCATGATGAGAAAGCCTGACAAACCCTCTCTTCGAAAAATTCTTTTGCCTGGTTCTTCGTCGCATGCCTTAGAGGAAATAAACAAGCAACTTCTATAATTGACAGTGGTGCATTAGGCCTACTACATAAAGTTCGCTGGAAAAAAGGAATGAAGTTTTCGGAAGTTTAAAATTCGTATGTGAAATATATCCAAAACCATTATACCCATGCTGTTGTTGTGTTTGATGTCTATCATGACGAAAGTACTAAAAGTCACGAGCACTTGCGCCGAAATTCCGTTCCACAGAGCACGTTTGTGAAAATTGATCCCAGCAATTCACTTCCTTTTACTCAAGATCGCTACCTCAGCTGCATCGAAACCAAGGCTGAATTCATCAAGTTTGTTTCTACCCTTCTGAGACAATCCGAAGTTGAAGTTCACAACTGCTCTAATGATTTTACAATAACATCTACATTGAAAATAACTGATCTACACATTGAATATTGAAAAACGAAGTGCACAAGAATGAAACTGCAAAGCAGAGGAGAAAGGCACATCGCATGGCGGTTAATTAGGCTACGCGAGGCAAAATGCTCTGATGATGCTGACGGTTTCATTGTAGCGAAATCCCTTGATTATGCTTCTCTTCGAAAAGGTCCAGTAAACGTCATTGCTGATGATACTGATGCAGTTACTATGTTACTGCATCATTGGAAGACTGACACTCATGATGATATTTACTTCGACCAAGGAGTGCTTCAACAAAGCCTGGAGAATCAAAGAAGCCAACCCAAGTATTAAAGATATTAAAGAAGATCTTCTTTTCCTCCATGCATGGTCAGGATGCGACACAACGTCATCGATATTTGGAAAAGGGAAAAGAAGTTGCGAAAATCAGAAACGCTGAAAGAGAATTCTGCAATTATCAGCAATGTCTGAAGTTCCCAAAACGAGGTCGGAGAAGCCTCTATAACTGCATTCAAGATCTGGTATTGTGGCAATGAAGATTCAACGCTTACTAAACTCAGGTATGTATTTTCACATAGGGATTATATAATAATGTTTACACTTTTAAGATATTGTCTAATTCTAGATACCCTGTATGTAATATTTATCTTTGTTTACTTTTAGACATGAAAATTACATGTAGCCTATATGGCACGCGAAGGGATAATTGCACCGGAAAAGCTACCACCGAGCCAAAGAGCAGCCTACTTCCATGGGTTACGTCTTTAGAATTTAAATTCAATGTTTGTGAATGGGGATGGAGAAACAATAGCAACAACGAACTTGTCCCAATAATGACGGATATGCCTATAGCACCAGAAGCATTGACCAAAGTAATTAGATGCAAATGTAAGAAATCAACGAAAAATCCATGTGGAACGAAAACTTGCACCTGTCGCAATTATGAAATGGCATGTGTTTCTTCGTGTGGTGAATGTCATGGTGTTGAATGTAACAGTATAGTAGCCTAAGTATGCTTGAAATACAAAGATAGTTTCACATCTTTTTCGTATCTAAGTAATAATTTGTATGAACGACATATTCCAGAGACTAGACGAAAAACTTAAGAATGAAGACTTTTTTTCACTTCTGCATAACGTCGATGTTGGTACCGAAGAAAAGGAATTCTCGTACAATGAAGATATGAAACGGGACAAGACGAGGAGGAAAGCAACATCTTTGTCGTTTTTGATGATAGCTTCAGTTTACGTTTCGCTTACGTTGTTTAATTTTTGTTATAGAATATAGAAGAATAAGTCCAACAGTGACGAATAATTTCAAATTTGCCTGAAATTCACAGATTTATCCTTTTGCTTAATCGGTAATAACTCTTTTTCTGTACATTTTCAGGGTTCTTGTTAATAGAAAAAGTTGTTCCCCTTGAAAAAAGCTAAAAAATGATGTATAATATGTCCTATTTTGAAAAACTTGAAATTTTCATAAAGGGATTGTGACGTCATTTGGAAAATGGGTCCAAAAGGGGGTTTCCCATCATCCGATTGATGGGGATTTTTTTCTGAGCCATCTGCATAATATGGGGAAGGTCTGAGAAAAGTATCGGCTTGATAAAAACTTTTCCCACAAACAATTTTACTTATTAATCCCTCTAGGAAACTATCATCTCATTCGAAACTTCAAAAGAAGTCTCTGCTTTCATTTCACTGCGTTGAAGAGATCCGTAAGATCGAAACATTGGCCACTGTCCTTAGTTAACAATGTCTTTGTAGACATTAACAGAAGTAAAAAAAATTATAATACAAAAGTCACGTAATTTTCTCTTTGTGTAAAGCTACTTGTAGCCTATTTGAAAAGTTATTAATATTTTTTTTATTCAAATTTTGATTCATAGCCTACATATCAATTTTTATCCTATTTTATATCAATTTGTATGCTTTGTGGATCCTTCTCTTGTATCACATGGCCTAGTCCTATAAATGTTTGCTGGTAGGCTACACCTTTTTCTTTCTTTTTAAATTTCAAATATACGATGAGCTTAAAACAAAAAGTGTACCGTATCAGAACTTCATATGCCTAGACAAATTTGTTTCGTGTAGGCCTACGCTTACTGTAATGTAAGGTCAGTGGTTACGCGCTTCACTCAAGATCACGCGGCGCTGGTTCGATTCTCGGGGTTTGCTGTTGAGCAACGCATTTCAGGACTGCTCTCTATTTAGCGGCACCTGGTAGATGGAATAATTTCCCCACCAACAACATTTCAACAATCGGAAACTTCACTCTGATAATCTCGATAACCGGCCCTGCGCCAAAAGCCTCTACAAGTAGCTTATCCGAAACTACCAGGAATAGCCTATCAAGGCTTTGTCAGTCCGAGGATAAAAATTCAAAACCAAACCAAATCACAAAAATTTGAATTAGTATTACACTTTAAAAAAAACACTTTTGAACTGCGCCATCTTTCACGAGATTTTGTCTGGTTTGTAGGCAATACTAAGCTTTTTATTTTTGTTATTCTTTGCTCTTAAATTTGGTTATTTTGTACAAAAAAGAAATTGTTACACCTTCAGTTATTGCAAATTTTTTCAGTTCTTTTCGAAGTATTAGGCCTATTCCTAGGTGAGAGTGGATACTAGTAACTAGATGCATTGTGAGTTTGTAGCACGGGATTTGTTTCATAACCATGTTCTAGAAAGCAGGGAGTCGAACCGTTTGATTTTTCTGGTTCGGGTCCGGTTCTGGTTCAAAGATTGTTTCAAAATTTGGTTCAGTTCCGGTTTGGGTTCGAAGAAACTTAAGAGTTCCGGTTTAGCTCCGATTCAACAACAATGATTTGTGGTTCGGGTAGCCTACGGTTCGGTTTCGACAAAAATAGTCTCAACACCGGTTTTATAAGTTCCGGTTTGGGTCCGATAAAATTAGGCCTAGGCCTACTATTGAAATCCAACACTGGTAGCCTACCAAGGTTTAGAAGTTGCTTACCTCAAAAAATTCCTCTCCAAAGCATCGATGATAGTGGATCGTGTGTTACGGAATAGGAATATTCATCCGTATACGGAATATTCATACGGAATACGTAATACGGAATATTCATCCGTACAATGTGGCCTCCAAGATAACAACATGCTACGTACAACTTCACTTACCACAATGCGAACAATGACGTAATGCTGGAGTGAACCGCTTTTTTCAACCGGTTCGGGTTCGTTAGGGTTTAAGCTAACTCAAATTTTCGGTTCAGTTCCGATTTAGGTTCAGACAAAATCGCACCAAAACCGGTTTACAAAAATCCGGTTCGGGTTCGGTTCGACTCCCTGCTAGAAAGATATAGCCTAAAAATTAAAAATAAAGCAATTCGCTTCAACGGACCTGGTAATTTGAGACCCAGATAGGTAGGTGGTTGGCAGCTCTTGCAGTTTTGTTTGGTGTGGGCGTAATTTGCAGTGCGTGGGCTGAAAATAAGAATTGCGATTGTTTGGCAACGCAACAAAACACAGTTTGCTGGGATTCTTAGATTGAAAAGAAGTTGCTGATCAAACTTGACCCGGTTGAGAAAAGCGCAGAAACTTAATATGTTTCTGTTCGAGTATTTATTGTGACTGCTTCGACTTCATCACACCTTCAATTGTTCAAAAATATTGCTCGGTCAAAGACATTGTTCTTGAATAAAGTTTTCATAGATCACCTGAAGTTGTTTAAGTTTCTGAAAAATCCAAAAAGATATTTTTCTCAAGTGCATATACTGTATTTCTCACGTTTTTGTTAAAAATAACCCACTGCACTTATTTGGCATGTAATCTGGCACCGTTTCAGATGAAAACGCCCGAATGCAAGAGTCACCGCAATGACCTCACAACCGGTAGCAAAGGTAGCCCACGCAGGATTTATCGAAGAGAGAGCATGAAAAGAGATTATTATACATTTTTTAAAAATGTTGAAAAGCAACGTTGTCATAATGTTTATTATTTTGCCAGATTTGATTACTCATTCTTTTATGCTTAAACTACCGTAGGCTACGGTAGGCAGTGCTGGATTTATCACGAGACTGGAAAGGCTGAAACCTAGGGCCTCGAAATTTAAGATGCAGGCTACCACGTAAGTCTATATTTAAAAACTTTTAAACATAGCTTATATATTCGCAAAAACTTTCACCTGGTAATAACGTGAAAGTTATGGCAACCAGTTATAATAAAGTATGTATTCATTAAACTGGTCGTAATGCAAATTCAATTTCTGGTGTGTTTATTTTTTTTTATGAAAAGGACAAGGTCAAAGACACAGAGGTTATATTTTTAACTGTTACTTTGCAAATGGCTCGACTGTAGTCATCGAAAAAATATCTGCTTTATTTAACAAACTGTTATTTTTGTTCTCCACTAGCTGTGGACAAATTCGCACTTTGTAGCTTACTGAGCCAAAACTATAGGCCCACAGAAGAGCACGTTTTGTCTCATCTCATAGGCTATGGACCTTTATCAAATTATATACAAGCAAAACAATTCAAATGGCCTTTTCAAATGTAGATTCAATCATTTGGCTATTTCTTAGTTTTGTGGTTACCAGCTGCTCAGGAAAGAGGTCCTTTTCAAGACTTAAAAGAATTAAAGATTAATGAAAATCCACTTCTTCGTTGGAACTTTTGTTTCCTTTACCACTCCAAAGGGTTCTACCTTTTACCACCCCTTGAGCAGTGGCGGTGACTCGTTTAGATGATTAAGGAGTTGCCGAGTAGCCATTGGATTGATTGGAGATGCAGGTCGTGCAGACCATCCACGCCATTTGGCGCAATTGCTGATGGTGTGGTCTGCGGTATGTTGCTCCTTGCCGAACACACAGATTGCGGATAGTGCCATCCCCCATTTGTGCATGTTGGATCGGAATAGTCTGACGCCAGTGCGCAAACGATTGAACCGCACCCAGGCCTTTCTTGGCAAAAGCATTCCGGTTGGATGAGGGCTAGTGTCGAAGATGAAGCTTTGAAGTCTTGCGGAGTCCACAATGTCTCAAAACAGTTATCTGCACTCGTCTTTATAGCTGTTGGGGCCTCAGAAGGAGATGGCCTAGAGCTGTTTTTTTCTAAATCCCGCCCAGACGATAGGCTACAACAGTTATTAGCATATTTCAAATATTTGTATGATTATCTTTAAATAAACAATTTTACTTTGTAACATAATTTGTAGATAATTCTGAGTAGTTATACAGATAGACTACAAATATAGAATTCCTTGTAATTTCATCCACTTAATTTAAAACGTTAACCATTGGCAGTAAAAAATTTTTGGATGTGTGCCAGTGGGGCGATCACTGTCTTTTAATTATGTAGGCTACCAAGAAAAAATTAATTATTGCTATAGGCTAATTTTCCTATGATTCCAGTAGACTACAACCATTCTACTGGAATGAAAAATCATTTATTTGCATGGAAAAAGATTTGTCTAATAAAATTAAAATCAACCGTGGAGTACGCCAAAGATGTGTACCGGTACTTTCTGCATGCCTTTTTAATCCTCACTGTGCCACCCGGGATAGTACAGAAGAGGACGTCGGACTTTAGCGCACCTAAGAAGACCTCTTAGGTGCGAAGAACGGATCAACTTTTGAAGCGTGAAGTAACTTCATATCCGTCTAGAAGCACTCCTAACTTCTCGGAGTCCGATTTCCTTTTCGGTACCATCTTGGTTGGCAACGACCGCTCGATCTTTTTAATTGATAAACTGCCTTTCTTGAAACACCAATAACTCTGGCCACACTAATTACAGAATGTTCTTTTTCTAACAAAGATAAAGCACAAAATTGTTCTTTCATTTGCATTTTTCTTCGAACCATTTTGGTTTTCGATATAATTTTTGTAAGTTCTCAAAATTGCAAGAAAATGAAAATAATAGAGCGGTTTCACCTAGGCCTACCTACTTATCCACCGTCATGCGACACGGTAAACTCTAGTTGGTTACATGACCATAGAATTAAATATTAAAAAAGAAATTGTAATTTTTTTCCGTTTTTGAAACACACACTTTATTTCCTTGCAGCTCACGCTTCTCTTTCTTTCTTTCTTTCAATTATATGATCATTTTCTATAGCAGTGGTTCCCAACTTTTTTACGTTAAAATTTCCTGGAAATTTCTCGACTTCCAAACTTTTGTCTCCGACAATCTTGACTTCCCAAATTGAGGCAAAATTACTTATTTAGTGAAATTGTATTACAATAATAATTTATTTGCATCAGACAAAGCTGTCCATATCCAAAACAAAACAACAAAATAATACACAAACTGCAAATGCACAAATAACGAACAACAACAACGAAATAACATCAAAAAATAACAAAATAATACACAAACTGCAAATGCACAAAATCTCAAAAATTACAAAGCGCTTTGAAAGCTATACGCATATGTCGAAATAATTTTGCGGTATCAACGATAGTAAGATAGCCTAGGCTACTGGTAGCCTACTTCAGTTTTCCTACTGTGAACCGGCTAAGCGTAAAATGTGTTTTACATGGGAGCTTTACCGTGCTGATGATTCCATATTAAAATTAGATCGAAAGAAAGTAAGATATTTCGCCGACCCTTGAAAAAGTTAAATAAAATTTGATTCTCTGCCAAATAGATTTTTTTACTTCAACATTTACATACCTGTAATAATAATGTATGTTTTTACATAACGCTGAATCGCGGAAATACGTTGCTCTCAGCTCATCACAAAGCAGGCAGTGTCAGTGCACCCATATGGAGGCGCTGCTGAGTAAGTTGCATTACCCTGAATGCGTTACTTTTTTACTTGCTCACCAGGAATTGGATTCAGTACCAATTGTACAGCAATTGTATAAAGTCTTTGGTATGACTCGTCAGGGCATCAATCCCATGCCTATCGATGCAAAGAGATACACCGTAACTAATATGCCACGAGCCTGTGGACCACTTCATGGGCCATTTGAGCCATTTCATGTGCGATGACAGGCGTAACTTACAAATCACTGGCGCAACAAACGATGCATCTTAAAACAAACATTTTGACAACTTTCATAAAGTCGGATGATTCAATCGGCAACGGTAGTTGCGTTTTTGATAGTCCCTGTTTACTTTCCGCTTTGCAAATGAGTAGGTTTCTTTTGCGGTTATTGTGCATCAAGTCCCAAATAGAGGGGAATATTGTTATGAAGCATTCCCATGGTGGGCTGGCCTACTTCCCATGGGACTTTTTTTAGCACCATTGACCAAAGTATTGACCATTGACCAAGGTATCTGAAAGTTTGTTTAGTGACATAAAAACAAAGCAAACATTCTTCCCATCACGAGATGTTTGCTTAAATTGCTCAACAATAAGTATTTTTCAAGAATTTTCTAAGTATTTCTCAACAGACTACTGATGCAATTTTCTTGCCTGTTAATCTAATAATATGATTGACGCAATATAAACGCTTTTAGATATTGGTTTGCTCGTTAACTACGCAGAGAAAATTGGCTATGAGGCTGCGAGGGAGGGTCGCTACTTCTCACACCCGTTGGTCGACGTTGCCTTACATGCGAGAGTTGGAGCTCCCGATGTTGGGGTTGCTCAGCGAAGGCAAGTCGACCCTTGTCTTCTATCAGAAACAACTTAGGTTTGTGTAAAGCAAAATCCCGAAAACGGATTTAGCTGCTTCATGCCACATAACACCCCACCAGTGTCTGAGGGCTGGGTTGGCCCGAGACACGCAAAGGTAGAGTGCCCTGCGTTGTTCTGAACGTCGGGGGGGGGTCGCTAGTCCTCACACCCGTTGGTCGACGTTGCCTTACATGCGAGAGTGGGAGCTTCCGATGTTGGGGTTGCTTAGCGAAGGCAAGTCGACCCTTGTGTTCTATCAGAAACAACTTAGGTTTGTGGTACGTAACGAAGTAAAGCAAAATCCCGAAAACGGATTTAGCTGCTTCGTGCCACAAGGCTATATATGGATGATGATGAGAGAAAACCAATCGCAGCAACTTAATATCTAGGTTCCTAAGAAGATTTTTTTTAATTTTTATGGTAAAGTCCCGAGGAAAAACTTTAATTGTGACAATCCAATGAAGATAAAAAATTTATACCATAGTTATCTTTGCTTTCGTTGATAAAGTTTTATTCAGATTTGCATTTTTGGGTGGGGGTGGTTACTGCTTAGGGGGCTCAGTCTCTGAAATGAAAAAGCTCTTATAAAACACGGGTTTTGGTTAGGCCTGCAGGTCGACATCTTTCTGCAAAGATTAAAATGACATACAAAAGCTGAAGCTTCTATCAAAAGAGAAAAATGATTGTGCGATGTTTCTACACAACAGAAGGCTAGGTTAAAAAAAGAGCTTCTAGCTTTGATTGTTGATTGATTTAGATCAGAGGTGACCAACCTGCGCCCGCGGGCCGCATGTAGCCCGTCAAAGAATTTTGTGCGGCCCGCTTAGTCAAGCAAAAAACTTTCCAAAAATCTCACTAAGCAAAAAAATTTAATGCTTCAATGTTATTTTTTAATATTTTATGCTGCATTAGATGGCTTCAGCTGTATGACTCGCATGGGCTTTTGTTTGTAGTTTGAAAAAGAAATTTCATTAACTGATTTGTTGTTTAGGAGCATAATGGTCGAAACATTTAGTCAACTTGAGCAAAAAGAATAGAGCCAAAAAAGAAGAAATCATACTCATATGAAAGCAAACGCTTCGAAAATTAAACTGTCTTCATTAGGCCTATCAGTGCAAGTAGCCTACTGTTGCTCTATCCTTTTTGCTCAAGTTGATTTTTTTTGATTTTTTGCTGTTGTAATGTTTCGATTCTGCGTAAGATGATTTCAACTGTGTGGGTTTTATTACTTTCATCTGCCGTTTGTTACTTTCATGAAAAATATCTTGAGTCGCTTTTAAAAGATTTCATAGTAGGTTACGATTAAAAAGTTGTGTGGCCCGATAACTCATGTGTAATTGACAAAGTGGCCCGCGACCGCAAAAAGGTTCGTCACTCCTGATTTAGATGGAACTATCATGATGATATTTGCATTGCTGAGCTACGCAGAAAAGAAGCTATTTATATCTCAAATTTATTGTTGTTTTTATAAAGATGACAAGCAGATTGTCTGCAATAGGTAAGTAAACAAATGACATTATAAATTATCCAGGTTAATGCCGTATATAGGTCAACACAGGTCAATCAACACTGTGTAACTTTTTTGCTTGTCCGCAAAAGATTTTACTTTCTGCCAAGCTAACTTTAATGTGGAATCTAGGGATACCAGAGATTTATAAATCCCTGATGGAATCATAAGCATTGCTCGGGTTAGTGGTAAGTGCACCCGTCTCTGAATACGTAAGCATGGGTTCGACACCCTGTCGAGGCATACCGAAAATTGTTTTAAAATGTAGTCTTATTCCTGCTTGGCAATCAGGAATGAATTCAGATAATAATGTAGCCTACTCAGTTGTGCCTCTTTCCGACTGCATTGGCACTATCTAACTTACAGCGCTGAGAAGAACTCACTCTGCCATGGATACAGCACTCAAGCATTATTATTATTGCAAAGTTGTTATGCGACTGTAAATAATATTTTACACTTGCCGATCCATAGCTGTAAAACTAACGTAACTCGCCTTCCTTGAACCCGCAAACTGTTTCGTGATAAAAGTTAACTTTTTAATGACCATAATTTTGTGCCAAAAGTTAACTTATTAATGACTAAAAATTTGTGCTATTTTTAATTGATTTGTCATAAATTAAGGAAAACGAGGGTAAGTTAGTGCCACTTTTTAGGTAACTGAAACTGATGACTTCATTATTGAAACTATCTGACTGAATTTTATTGGACACTTAAATAAACCTGTTATCCATTCCATTCACAAGTAGAACTTACTAAATTCACAATATACCGTATAGCAATGGTTAAACTGTAGTTTAAAATAACATTTTTAAAGACCAATTTCTTAAAGACTACGAGAAAAATGAAACAAAAACAAAGAAAAAAACTTAAAGACCCCGCGTTAGAGGTAAATGCAAGTAGTAGTAGTGCCATTTGATATTTTTCTTTGCGTAAGTTGTGCCCACAGCCAGGAATGGAGGAACCATTTTAAAAGTAGGTGGGCCCAAAGGCGTTGCAGTCAAAGTTAATCAAACGTCTGGGGGCTTCGCCCCCCTAGACCCCCCATAACATTGCTGCATTCCTACTATTTCAAATCGCTTATACATTGTGTTTTCATGATTGCCTTTTGTGCCAACCAGCGAAAAATTTCTGTTTTTGGGCCCGATTTGGCCAAACAAATTACAAAATTGTTAAATTGCTCTATAGCGCTGTACAAAATATGGCGATGTACACACAAATAAAAAGGCAATATACACACACAGTTGTAATACCAACCTGGGAGAAATAATCTGCAGCATTATACAGTAGGCCTAGGCCTACGTGCATGCACTGCATAATATGTAACGATGTCATTGTTTTAACCTTGGAGAACAATTAGATTGATTTATAGCTTACGGTACTCCACCAATCACGCGCAACCACACCCACACGTGCTGCCCATCAACAGTGGGCTCAACAGAAAAGTTTGAAGATTAGATTTCATCATTGAGCTATCAAAGATAACACAGGCAAACAAAACAATTTTTTTTAAAGGCACGGCATGTGAGCGTCATTTTAGGGTATTTCGAGGCTCCTGATTCCGGAAATGCACTTGTTTTTTCGAATTGGCTCTAGTTTTTAAGATAGCCTACTGCAAAAACATTTTTTGCAATTTTGAGCCGCTATAGATTTAACATCGTGTCGTTTATTACATAGACAAAACTGAAAGTAATCCCAGGCACGTTTCTGAGTTGTATAGCCTAAACATTTTTTGCAATTTTGAGCCGCTATAGATTTAACATCGTGTCGTTTATTACATAGACAAAACTGAAAGTAATCCCAGGCACGTTTCTGAGTTGTATAGCCTAAACGTCATTTGAAACCAATCAACAACTTAAATTTCGGCATTTGTAGGCCTACTAATTTTTTTAAACTTACGAGTTACCAACAAGTTTTTACTTGGCGAATACAGTATACTATGCAAATTTGTTTTCGGCTTTCACCATCTGTTTTCGTTCCTTTGTTAAAGCTTAGAGAAGCCCATTCTGCTGCCGTGATTACAACCCAAACAAACGGCCATTTAACGTTTACTGGCCTAGTAACAATCAAAATACTACGTGAAGCAAGCCTTAGGATACAAGATGTAGATTATATAACTTGTGCTTTGCCTTAATATATTTGTTGACTTCAACAATATCAGACTTACTAACTAAGCTACTAAGTACAAATAAAATACATACATTGTTTTGCCAAACTAGACGAATAAGCAATACAAAGCCATCGATGAACAAACGCAATTCTTTATTATGGTAGGCTTACTGTTCTGAGCAACACCCATCATTCCATCAAGGTACGAAGGCCATTTATATATTTACAGAATACAAAGTTGTGTTCTTCAATAAAGTAGCTGCTTAAAATTTTATCCTTGTTACGGAAGAATGTAATCTTGGTTCGAAATTCAGTTCCTGGTAATTTCGAAAATTCGAAAAAACTAAGTGCATTTTTGGAATCAGGAGCCCTGAAATACTCTAAAATGACTCTCACCTTTTGTGCCAAATTTGTTTTGTTGGCCTGTGTAGTGTGTAATCAAACTAGTGTGTATCAAATGAGTGAAGAGCTTTTTTTTTGAAACTCCTTCTCTAATTTGCCGTTTTCGCTACATTTTCAAAGAAATTTGGCTTTCAAAAGTGGGTGGGCCAGGCCCAACCAGAAAATAAAGTAGGTGGGCCCAGGTCAACGAGACCCACGTGGTTCCTCCATCCCTGCCCACAGCGATCTATGTACACAGGCCTTGACAGCGTGCAAACTGGAGGTTTGAGTGAAGGCCGATATAATTTTGAATTATAAGTTTAATTTACTTTATGTCTCTTTGGAATGATGGTTTCGAGAATTCAAATTGTCAAAGTGTGATCACTGAATCTCAAAACACTGCAAAAGACTAACGTTAAAAACAGACAAATTTTTCACATTTACCAGGGTTGCCAGACGTTTTTCGGATTTCCAGCACAAGTGTCAAAATCTACTCCGTTATTTGAACGGTAACAATAACACAAAAGTAACTCAAAATCACACAAAATAAACACAAAGACAATATTTATTAATTAATACTCAAATTATCAATTGATGCTAGCGATTTTGGCTGCTAACAGATTAGCCTTCAATCAAATTTTAAGCTGTACGTTGTCATGTGTCTAAAGGCCACCATGGTTGTGCTTAGGCTATATCAAATTGCGAAGAAAATCAATTAATTGAAACTACATTTTATATGTACTAAGCCAAAATATTCACAATTAAAACATATTTGCACATCTGCTTTGCCACTGAAATTTAAAAATACTCAATCTTAGATGCAAATTTTAAGATGTAGGCCTACGTTGTCATATGTACAGTATAAAGGTCACCATGGTTGTGCCTATATATTAAATTGTAAAAAAAATAAATTAAAACTACATTTTTTATGTACTAAGCCAAAATGTTTACAATTAAAACATATTTGCACATCTGCTTTGCCACTGAAATTTAAAAATACGCAATTTTAGTTGCAAGTTTTGGCCTATCATTTAATACAAAAAACACTCAAATGTGCTCCAGACATGATTTTGCTGGCATCCTTTTTTGTGCCACCTATCGAAATAGGCTTTCTCAGAATAAGGATAGTATGAAATCAAATGTCATATCGTCTTCCTCAGGAAATTAAATAAAATGATTGATTGATTGATCCGTTGACTTTCCTCATAAATTTAATTTTTCTTCCACCATAAATTAAGACTTTTCTTCCACCACAGCCAATTCTACATAAAAACATTCTAGTAGCTAGGCTTATATTTTTAAATAAACTATTTGTTTTAAACATTAAAATATTTTTCCCTCCCAACAATTGTTTTTGTTCCCTAAGATTTTTTTTCTAGCTATGTCACTGATTTAAAGTGCCTCATTACTCCGATATGAAAACTAAACACAAAATATACGTTCAGATGTAGCATCTTGATAATGCTTTGTATGAAGAAAACATTTGTGCCACGGCGCAACTTACCCCATATCTAGTGGCACCACTTACCCGAAACCTTCCACCGTCAACAAGAGTACCTTTTTTCCCAAAGAGTTTGAGTGAAATGAAGCAAAAATTAGAGAATCACCAAAGAAGATGTACTTTATCCGCAATTCCAGCTGTGACTTTGGTATTAATAGCGACATGGCTATCATCTCCAGGTGGCCATGATAGTGCAGGGCCGGATTTAACCTAAGTGCTGCCCTAGGCAGATGAGAAAAGTGCCGCCCCAAAAAAAATTTTCGATGGTGATTTTCGATACAACACAGGCACTTGTTCTCATTTGTCCTCAATGTCGCCATTTTTATAAAACTTCATGAAACTAAAGTTCTTTCGTATACTAAGTTAGTCTTACTTTTTGGCTTGTTTACATACTTTAAGCATCAAGGCAAGTACACAAAATAGCCTGCAACTTTTCCATCAACCTAACATTGACTAAAAACATTTTTTCTAGGCTCCTTCAAATTTACTAACAGTGAAACAAACCGACCAAAGAATAATAAAAATTGCACAGACAAAGCCTAGTCCTCCATACTAAGCGAGACAGATAACTAAAAGAAGCGCTAAGCAGCACATATTGTTGAAAACCAATCAAGCGTGAAGTACTCTAGGGGCGATGACTGGCCATACATGACTTGCTGCACTGTTTATAAATGTGTGTGATGTGATAACATATTTATTAATTGCTATGTATCTGTTGTGAATTATTATATTCACGTATAGTATTATCAATGTAATATATTCCATAATATTCGTATATTTTGCCGCCCCCAATAATTTGCCGCCCTAGGCAACTGCCTACTCTGCCTACTGGTAAATCCGGCCCTGATAGTGCTTGCTATAAAAATCGTCTTTGAAATTCAATCGCAAAATTTACTTTTTGACGTAAAAACCAAAGAAGTTGAATAACTTCGCTGACTAAAGGAACTGCAAAGATCAAAAGATCTCTGCGATAGCCTACCTAGAGCACTACTTGTTTGTAGAAAAAGAAAACTAGGGTACGTAGCTTTTTGCTTTCTTTGGAAATAGTGCTTACACTGCCTAGTGCCTACTTACGCTTTCCCTACTCCTAGCTTTCAAAACGTTTTGAATTACAATAGCCTAGAAATTTCAATTGGGGAATTATGTCCTTAATAAGCTATGAAAAAATTCAAGGTTGTTGGGGACAAAGGTTTGGATTTGGAGAAAATGCAAATATCTTGTTTTTTAAACATGCGAAAAGTAGTGAAAAAACAGCGATTTGGAATGGAAGGTAGACATTTATAGATTAAGCTAGGAGTCAACAAAAGTATATAAAAAAACGATTTGCAGTGGAAAATGCTGGTGATTTTGGAGTTGCAATTGGGGAAAAGTGAAGAGATACTGAGCATTGTGGCCAGTGGGTCACCACTAGAGAGAGTTAGCAACAATTTTGATAATTAATTTGCTAGACATGAAGTTTATCCACATGGAAACTTTTGGATCCATGTTTTCGATCAACAGTCCATGCATCGTAGATGTCAACATATGCAACCTTAAGGTCCATGAAAAAGAAAGTCTAGTTGAATTATGTTGTACTTTGCAGATCAGACACTAAAAACAATCATTGTCACAATTTTGGATTTCCCTTGGAAAACAAATTTTTGAAAATGCGTACATACCGAACGAAATACCGCAAATAAAAGTTAGGGTACGGTACGTATCTTATTTGTTTTTGTCTTAGTAGCCTACAGCTGCCTTATTTTTATCGTTTGTGTTTGCAATTGCGTATATTTTTAATAAGATTAAATAAACCGTATTCGGCAAAGGAATTATTTTTCTCATCGTCTTTTACGTCTTGTTCGGTATAGTGTTCAGCATGTTGATATTTGTTGCATTTCGAATTTGAAATGGTACTTTAATACAAACATATCTGTTAAAAATTACCGCCAATCGCCGTAAAAATCAAAATTGTTAGAAGTGTTGAAGTGGGATAAAATAGATTACTGTAAAAGTGCTTTGGTTACAAAAGTGTTGAGATACAAGTTTGTTGTGATAACGTCACAGCAGAATCGACTTCACAATATTCCAATTGTTGTAGCAGTATTCCAAGTAGCCTACATTGATACATTTGAAGAACCCAGTTGTATGGCGATGATAATATTAGTAAACGGTTCAACAACACATCAAGTTGTACATCATTAGAACAAACTGTAGTAGTTCGAGTAGTCAAATACCGTAGCCCAATTGTAGCCAGCTACGAAGAGCTACGCGTGTATAAATTTTAATGGCATTCAGCATTTATTAACTTTCTGATAAACATTTGGTGACTTATTTTAATTGTTGCTATCTAAACACCAGTCAAATTATTTGTTCAAAATTTTACTGTTTGAAAATTTTTTTGTAAGGGGCATCTCCCATTGCATCTGAGTTTGCAACTGATTCTATGCTTAGAGGAAAGTAGGGCGATATGGGAAGTTTAAGCTCTCAGGAAAATTGGCCTGTAAAGCAACAATTATTTGCTCTTGTGATGTAACGCTCTATTTACAATGTAGCCTACAGAAGAAAAAAATACAATGACTCAACTACTTTGAAATAAAACGAAAAGAAAAAACGAGTAGTTCTTCGTTTTTTCACGTTTGAGGAGCCTATTTTTACTACTAAAATAAAAATGTACCAACCTAAAAACAAACAAACATTTAAATGAAATGCCCAGTTCCGAGTATTTTTCGATCGTTGTAGATGCTACTTGCGATGCTTTTCATCAAGAACAAATTCTCGAACAAATCAACCTATTAATACAGCAATAAAGAACTGTTCAATGGTCAATCAGCTGATGAATTTAATGAAATTAAAGGAAGATGTAGGCCTAATCAAAGTTAGAGAAAGTTGGGAAGAGTAGGCTGCACACAAGCTTAAGTCGTTGTAGAAACTATATAATTCAATATAAGGTAAGCTCCAGCCAGCAAATCAGACCTTTTTTTACATTGATTCAATGTCTGCAAACGTTGAATCGATGTAAAGAAGGACTGATTTGCTGTCTGGGACAAGAAGGATGATCTTTCAGCAAACAACTGTTTGCCGTGCTTGGGGTTGCGTTTTTTTGTAGTGCCTCAGGAACTAAGGATTTTAATTGCACTGTGTGTTGGTATATTTGCTAAATTAAAACGCTCCATTGTTGGAGAAGCATTATCCCTGCTTAATTTATATTAATGTCAATTACATTTGGTGAAATATTTTCTTAATAAAACATAGAGTTTTTCCGAAAACGTTTGAATTTCATGTTTACATTAATATTTACGCAACCAAAACAAGAAAAAATTAGACAACATTTTCTCTGGGAAAGCCCCCATGACCCACTACTTTCTTTTCGGGTTTCAACTTTTGCACTGTCCATTTTCTAATATATTTTTTTACTTTGTTGAAACTCCAGTGCCCCCTTCACTTATTTTTTCTAGATCGGAAAGAGTGGATGTTGCGCAACCACTCTGCAATACTTAAATTATGTGTGTTCAATCTGCTATTCTGCTGTATTGTAAATTTACAGCATGCGTATTAAAATACATATGAGCAATAATTAGAGTTTTCTCAGTCTGCAAATCGATCAGTTTTCCTTTTAATTAGATTTAACGTCTACAGACGTTGCATGTAAAATGTAAAAAGTGATTAATTCGCTGGCTTGGGTTGTCAGACAAACAAACGAAAACCGTATTGTATCAATATGAATCCAAAGAAGCAATAGCGCACAAATGAATGCTTTTGTTTGTGGCGGTAATTGGTAATAATCAATATAACAAAGGTCATACGTTTGCTGAGGCACCACTTCCTTCTTTGGCAGCTTTTTATGAATTTTACTCAGTATTTTTGCTGTACTCTACCTTCAGCGTGATAGATCAAACAAATGCTACAATTTGGAATGGAAATTTTTAGCACCTTTACAAGTAGGCTACATTTGAAGCGATCAGGAACCGATCATGATTGACTGAAAAACAAACAGAATTACATTGTTGGTTCCTTCTGTTTATTTTTCCTATCAACAAAAAAAAACCTATGTTGCTTTTTTACGAAAAAAATTCAAGAAGAACCTATTCGGAAAAAACCTGGTTTCTTTCATCTACAGCTACTATATATAATGGATGAAGTTTGGCTATTGCTACCATTCCAAATTCTTGATACACAGCTTGTGAGTAAAAGCTTAGTACCAGCTTCACTATGAAGGTTTTTGTGATAGCCATGTTGGTTATGTTAGATATGTTCTTGGCACCCGTTGCTGAAGGCAAGTTGGTTGTTATTGTTTTGTTGTAGCCTATATCGAACATAAAAACAATGTATAGCACACAGAGAAACAGAAAAAGTTTTGAAAGTCCAAAATTAGGACTTCAACAGATGCGACGTGTTTTTAGATATCAAATATCCATATTGATTTATGGATGAGTTGAAAACAAAGAAAAAAAGATGCACTCTGGTATTGTAAAGCTACTTTGTATTGTATCACTTTATTGAATTGATTTTAACATTACAAGATATCAATTAAAAAGGTAAATATTCTTTGGGCTACTGAAACTGGACTCACGAAGTAAGCACACATATTCGGACAGAGCAATAGGCTGAAGCTATAGCAAAGTCCACGACTGAAGCATCTCAGTATAATTTAGGCTCAGGAGGTTTATTGAAACATCATAAATTAAACAAATATTCAATGTTTGTCTGCTGATCTAGCAAAGGCTATTTTGAGTCTAACAAAGTATGAAAACAAAGAAATCGTCCGAAAAATGGTTTTAATAGAGTAATTTATTTATTTTTATTTAAATTGTTCATCAAGCATAATATTTATCAATGAAGTGCAGTACCAAATCATTTAAGTCACATTTTTTCTAAAAAATGCTTTAGAATTTCAACTCTTGATGTTTAGGTTCTATGAGGCAACGGCAACGCACATGTTGGTATAGGTGGCAAAGAATTGCTAACAGTAAGTTTTGTGTCAAAAAATTTCTGAAATTTTGAATTGTATCAAATTAATTTGTCTTCATTTTTGTGTTTGGGAAAGCAATTGCAAACTATAATGACTTGCAGGGCTTCTATGACTTTGGAACACCAAAAATCATTTGATGCAATCATTTTCTTCTGCTTGTTATTTCGATCAGTATAAAATCCACTTTCTGCTGTTCAAATGTCGCATCATGTCTTCCACAGGAAGGGTCAGAGTCACATTTCGTCAGCCGATGAGTTGACGAAAAACGCCATATTTGCAATCATTTGGGCAAAAAAGAAAAAAAAGTTGAGCAAAAGGTTTCCAATGACATTTGAACCGCCAATTCGTGTGATCACAGCGAAAGTTCAATGCCAAACCTATCAAACCATACTGAAATAAACGAATAAATTAAATGTTTTCCTACTTCAGTTGTCATCACCAAACAAAGATATAGGCTAGCATGAAACTAATCTTTTCACATTTTTTTTTAGAATCACCCCATGACGTGCGAAAATCTTGTTGTTTTAAGTTTCGTCGCTTTGAACAAGGGCACGGTTGCAAATATGATCCATGTCGTCACTTTCTAAGTAAGTAGAATCTCTTCATAGAAGATCGAAGATTAATAGTTAGGTTTGGATAGGCCCAAGACGGAAATGTTGAAAGTGTACTTGAAGAATGTTATAACTTAGCACAACAAAATTATGTTTAGTCATGGTGATAATAATTATTAATGAATCACACAGCATTAGACCAATAAAACAATCAAATAAGAAAATTAATATTTATTAGTTTATTATTTTGTAAAGCTACCCTTTGACAAAAACTCCCAGGGTGAAATAACAATAAATACTTTATTGTTTGTGAAAACAATCACTACATTGGCTACGTAAAAAAAACTTTGAACTAACAAGCTTCATTCAATGTAACAAAGTGCAGTTGACTAAAAATCTGAGTAATAATTTTTTTCCTTCAGGTACTTGCCAATTTTGTTGGTCGCGATGGGTTCCTCCTGGGGTAAATCCATTTGGTTAATTTTCGAAGCTGTACAAACCGGAAGAGACCTAAAAAACTGAAAGAGCTAGTTATTTTTTGTTCCAAGCTTTATTCGTGAGCGATTTGATGTGTATTGTAGACTTTTTTTTATGTGTATTCGATTCATAGCCTTTGTATTTCATCTTTGTACTGATTTTTACGCATTATTTCAACTTGACATGACGTTTTATAATCAACGTCGTGTTTTCTGTTTGTGAATATATTATACCCCAGACAGTAACTCAACGTTTCTTTACATTCACTCAACGTATGTAGACGCTAAATCAATGTAAAAGCGTTTGATTTGTCGTTTGGGACATTTCTACCTGCAAGGTGTACAGTTGAAAGTAAATCATTTGTTTCTGTTTCGCTAACACGAAAAAAATCAGGATTTCAATCTCGATCGTGTTCAGAAAGCATTGTGGAACCTTAAGTCTGAGTTTTACACCAGAAAAAAGATAAACTCTTCCACGTGTAGTCTTGGAAGCTTAGACGTTTCGAGTTTAGGAGTTTTACTTACAGGGCTGCTACAAAGAAGTTACAAAAGCTATTGCATCATATTATGCAGCAACCGTCGAACTAACTTTATCATATTAGTCAAGGCTCCAACGACGCTTTATCTCGTATAAAGATGAGATCCCTCCTAAATTCTTCAGCCCCCTTTAACACCTCCCTTATGTCTGACGTCCCTTAGAGCACAGCTTCTGCACTGGAATCAGCATGGGAAAGGCTGCATGAACCTCCTGTGAATACATTTGACTTTCGTTCGCCACTGCCAGCAGGAAACATAAGAGACACCGCATGGCCACCGTCACCTTCCATTTATCAGTTTAAGAAACGACCTTATACACTATAGCCTACAGTTATTACAACACAAGTAACGTAATGAACAAACCACTATTTAAAAACTTACCGCTCGCTGAGTTACGGTGGCGCAAGCCTTAATCTCGACAAGGAATGTATTTTTAAACAGTACTGAATAGTTAGTGGAGAGTTGCCCATTTGAGGAAAATCGACTGACTTTGCTGCAGGCAGCCTGCGTACGTAGCGCCGCGCCAATCATTTCAAACTTAGCGGACACTCCGAGTTGAAACAAAAAGGAAAGGACTGATATGTCGCTGTATCGCTTGTCTCAGAGCTTTGGCGTTAGAGGGGGATTTCTCGCGGAGCCGGAGATTTGGCGGATACGGCATGGCAATGACTGGGATGTCATCAGCCTCAAGAAAGGAATTCAAAGACGAACTGGCTTAGTGTACTCTCTTCGCTAGGACGTATAACCAGCGTCATAGCTAGATTCTAGACGGACATTTTGTACTAGACCGGCCCGGTCGATTATCTCGATATGCGAAGAATAGGACTTTTTGTACTATCTGAAAGAGCAATGTGGTAGCACCGAGGAACAAAGCTTCCAAAGCCTAATGGATTTCGTATCTTCTGAAGGGATATGTCGTTCTACAGACTTCGCCATACGCTTAATGGAGGAATCGTTGCTAGAGAGAATAAAAAACGGTCTGCGAGTGATAACCACATTATGCGTATTTATCAAACCTCAGCACAGCCTGTCAGAGATGTCACCCACGGTGGCAGTCATGGGTCTGACTCTAGTTCTGGGAGCCGAGAGGAAACGTTTCGTAGCCAGTTCTTTAAGGGTATACGGACATACTCCGTATCTATTATGAGTGGCAAACATCTGTGGCAAACATTTTTGATTTAAACGCTATTATTTACAGCACGACGCCAATGTTAATCCTCAAGGAGCATCGGAAAATGGTCTTGGGACAGCACCTGCCGTCCCTACTCGTTGCGTAAGCATCGCTCATAGGAGGGTAGTGTTTAATCGTGTCACGGCCGCGCGGGTCATAAACCCATCTTTTCAATTCAATTCAATGTCTTTTTGCTGCTGGCTCAAACATGTACAGAACGGCAAAGTAAACATACGAATTTGACACCAACAAAAGGAAAAGACACCAACAACACCATCTAATGGAGAAACCGCTCTGGTTTACTGTCAACACGACCCAGGCCCGCAAGCAGGGCCGGATTTAGACCATGAGAGGCCCTAGGCTATTCCATTTGTGAGGCCCCTCTCTATTTTTGAGCTCAGAATTTCTCTCTAAACAACATCACATGTCATCGCTTAATGTTAAAAATATGAGTGCATTAAACTCTTCATTCTTTTCATTTTCCACATTCATGGGTGCAAATTTTTAATTAAAAGAATAAAAACTTAGTTAAAGCAGTTTTGCTTTTAATTTTGATTTCTTTGATCAAACAACCGTTACAATAATTGTAAAGTTTATTTACGAGGACATAAGAAATAGTTACAGCCAGTGTTTTTTTTAAGGTGTTTTGGGGGACCGAAACGGTCCCCCAAATTTTTCCAGCGGTTTACCAAAATTTGAACTTGCAACTACAGTAGCCTAATAAATAATTCGTTTAAGCAAATAGGGCTATTTTTTGGTATTTAAATGAAACACTTGCGGTCTCTTAAAACTACTTAGTGGTCACCCAAACCAAACCTTAAAAAAAACCCTGGTTACAGCCATCAAATAGAGTAAGACTACTGACTAGGCTACCAAATTTTTTTCTAGCTTTCTTCAAAGCAAAATCATGCAAAAGTTCATCAAAATTTATCTGTTAAAGTTTGTCACTCTCAATACACAGAATCAGTGGCGTACGCAGGATTTTGTCAAGGGGGGGGAGGCCATTGACAGTAGCGTAGCCATAAATTTGTAAAGGGAGGGGTTTGACAACGGCGAGCGAAGCCCGACAGCGTTTTTGCCTGAGAGGACACCCAGCGGCGGGGGGTCTGGGGGGTCTCCCCCAGAAAATTTTGAAAATTACTTTGAATTTGGTGCATTCTGAGAGCATTTTCAACAAAAATGTGGGTATGAATATTCCTGTAAAATGGTGCTGTCAGGTGGCATAGCAAAAGGATAAGATCATGTTTTCTTCGGCATTTTTCGGAAATAAAGCTAAGTCTCTATGTTTTCTTGTTGCTAATTCCTGGCTGAGATGTTTGAATGTTTGGTATTGGCAAAACTCGCTCTTTTAATGCAGTTTTGTTTAAAATTAGGCAAGTTTTTTTTAGACTGAAAGCATCATTCCCAAGCATAAAGAAACTGAAGGCATGATTTTCAATATCGTGATGTCACACGCGTGCCAAAGGGGGGGTTGTAACCCCCAAACCCCCCCTGGCTACGCCACTGGCCATTGATATCCCAGACGTCTTCATGATATCCCAGTATGGTTTTAGTTTAGACTTTATCCATTTTTTTCTCACTATAATAGGCTTACAGAACACTATGCTACATTGGCATACCTGGGGTGGGGTTGGTGAATTGGGCCATGTATTTCGTATTAGCTTAGTCTATAGAACAACATTGTTAATTGCTCTGACAGTGCAATCCAAAACATATTAAATGCCTTAATCTACGTCGTTAACTACTAAAACATTTTTAAGGGGGGGGGAGGGCATGGCCCAATGCCCCCCCCCCTGCGTACGCTAGTGCACAGAATGCTCAGTGTGGACAACCTTTCCTGAGACATTGTCGATTTCAGTTCAGTTTATTTTTGATGCTTTTGAGCCTAGAGAAAGATCTCTCTCCTGAGCAGTTAGTGACCATTAAGCTTAGAAACAGTCTTAATATTGCTTCCACATTAGGAAAGGCAGTGTTAATTTTTTCCTTGCACATAATTTCATAAATGTCTCCATGAGACAAGGAAATAGATTGCTCTTCTGTACCAGTAAGCCCTTGGTTTTGTGTTTGTCTCACGTACAAATGAAAATGTAGAAGTTCATCACAATCATCAGTAAGTTTCGGGTCAACATCTTCCGGATACGCCTCCTTTAAAAGTTCTACGCCTCGTACAATTTCTACCTTAGTTGCTTTCATATTACGAAGAAAGAGGAACATTTCTGCAATGTCACTGTACACATTAGCTCTTCTTCTTAAATTGGCTTCAAGTGCATCGAGCATAGGGATAAAAGAATTTATTTTAAATTTTTCCTTTGAAGAGAGTTCACTTAAAGCGTCAGGTGTATTTCTTTGTCTCCTAGTGACAGCTCTGTAGTTAATAACTTATTCGGCAAGGTTGTTTTGGCTTGCTGTTCAAACTCGTCAAACCCATCTCTAATTTCGCTTAGAAAGTCTGTCAAACCAGTTGTGTATAGAATTTTCTACTTTGAAAAGCTTGATATATATATAGCCTACTTTAGGTAGGGTTTAAACTTGTCAAGTTTTTAAAAGAATTACAAACTTCGAAACCGAATTTCCAGGCCCCTGGACGTTGAGGCCCTAGGCTTCAGCCTGCCTAGCCTATTGGTAAATCCGGCCCTGCTCTCAAGTCATATTTGTTTCAAGCAGATTGGTTAAAAAATGGTATCTAAAACCTGTAGATAATGTCTCTTTCCGCATGGACACTCCAGCAGACAAACAAGAAATACGATCTGGTTAAATTTAATATCTAATCCTTAGTTAATGACGACCTATGGCGATGTGGAAGCTGTGGTAAATACACCTTGGAGTGACCATGTCGAAACATTGCTGCAGCATCAAGACTTATATGGATTTTCACATTTTGATATTATTGAATTGATTTCGTTGCCTAATAAAATGTCGGTTGATATTCTAATCGGGAATGACCATGCTTACTTGATGTGAGTAGCCTACTAGAAGAACGTGTTGGCATGCCTCGGGAAGAGCCCCATGCTATCCTAACCCCACTGGGCTGGCTGGCTAGTGGAGGTCAAAGTTCTATGGCCTGTGATGATTCTGAAGCAGTGATTCTCAACCTTTTTTGGCCCATGGATCATATTTTATTAAAAATGTCTGATGGACGCTGGAACCGGCAATAATTGACCGCCGGGTGGTGCCCACGTCTCCTTCACGCGACCGCGGCGCAGGTACTTTGAACTCTTATACCCGATCTGCCCGTAGGCAGAGCAGAAGAATGGGGGATTGGCAAGCATTAACCTCTTACTCTTGTAACCAAGTAACTTACTGACAGTAACCTTAGCATCTGGCAGCACTATAGCAAAACAGTGAAAGGTGAGTACTATTTCTTTAATCATTTGCGTGGCATTAGCATTATTTCTTTGTTTATTTTATGAGAAAAGCTGATTCCTGACAGTGTTGGCATGGCAGAGCAAAAATTAGAACTAAAAACAGAGCAGCCAAACAAGGCAGTGTCTTGAAACCTGAGTAATGATATTATTTTGTAAAAAAACAAAGCTTAAGAGCGCCACCGTATGGTGAAAACAATGCTACTTCGCCATCAATGTCACAACTCTTGCGTCATCAACGTTAGTTTCTCTCAACACAGTGGAAGAAATGAATAAGAAGCTGGTGCTTTCCCTGGAGATGTATGCTGACACTGCTTAAGCCTTTACTGTGCTGTATTAGAATGAGTTTATGATTTCATTTGTTGAATATTAGTAGTTTTAAGATAGGTTTTCACAGTTTTATATTTTAGTTCTATGAAAATTTTATAGAATTACTGTATGATGAGTAGTCTAAAGATTTTCTAGCTGGTTCAACATTTGAGTTTCTGGGTAGTTGAGTTATTTTTATTACATCGCATGTTTTTTTAGAATATCACCTCAATTCAATCTTTGATATTTCGGAAGCTATTATGGAATTATTTCAATTATTATTAGATGTAGGCCTACCGTAGGCTAGCCTACATTGAAAATGAGTTTTGGTTGAAGGTTTTGTTAAATATTTTATTGAATTTGTAAAGTTAAAGGCTATTTACAAACATTTTTACAACATTTTTCTTGCAAACATTTGCATTTTTGGAAATTTATCTTTATCTTGCTTTTTCTTGCCGCTTTGCCTTTTCACGCTCTTCGCTGTCCGTGAAATGTCTACCCCAGCTTCCACATTGTCTTTACTATGTAGGTTATTTCTGGTCTTTACATGATTCACTGCTAAATTAATGACAGAATGCAAATTGAACGAAACTGCATTTATTTCTCCCTACCCCATTGATGTTGATCTCCTAAACCAGTGGTTCTCAACCGGGGGTCCGCGGACCCCAAGGGGTCCGTGAAGCGATTTCCGGGGGTCCGCGAAAGTTTCCGAGTTTTCAACATGTCGGATAAATTAAGAAATTTAAAAATTGTTTGTGCTTTGTTTATGTATTAGCCTACAGTGATTCTTAAACTGTAAGTCGCAACGCACTGGTGCGTCGTTTGAAATTGCAAAGGACATTGCACAAAGGTTTGGTTTCTTAACTAAAATATCATATAAATTACTTAAACCTTTTAATAAGGCTATGTTCAACTAAATTCTTTTAAGACAACAGATTGTTGATCAATGATTAATTTAGAAATACAAACGTTAGTCAGCAGTCTATCACCACTCACAGTTTTGCAATGACAAAGATGATAACGAATTAATATTAATTTCAAATGAAAACAGGGAGAAATTCTTTGTAACAGTCGCAAGTATTCTATTAACTTTTGATAAAAATTATAGAAAAACATCACATGAGCATAGGCTATAGCTTACCGATGTTTGATCCTGTGTGCCAACATATAGCTCATAAGTCATAACATAATTTCGTCAATCTCATCAATCGTCAAGTGCGTTGCGAATTCAGCAAATTTTTTTAAGTGTGTTGCTTTGAAACTTATGTAACATATGATTCCATAAGGAAACGCGATATACCAAAATTTCAAATTGAAATTTTTAGGGGTCCGCGACCGCTTCGAAGACACCAAAAGGGGTCCACCATGACAAAAAGGTTGAGAACCACTGTCCTAAACGGATAGCTTCTAAGTTTTTACCGGATCAAGAGTATAAAATTAATCTCCCGTCATGAAAATGGACGTTCTACGTTGGTAGCCAACTCATAATAATACTGTCTTTAAAAATCCTGTTTTTTCCGGGTTTCCGCAATTGGGTTAAAAATTTTTCGGTTTTCCGAAACTTATTCAAAATCGGGAAATCGGAAACCTTAGTTGATCCCAAGCGCACTAAAATCATATCGCTGACTGGCAGGTGCGCACAGCGCATGCCATTTTTCCATTTTCAAATCACAATATAAATAGTTTGTAATGTTGCAAAAGTACAGTTAAATAAAAAACAAAATGAAAGCGGTTAATTGAACCAACTAGTTTTGTGTCGGTTTTGCTGTTACTTCGTGCTTTCATTACCTCATGTTCAAACATATTACCGTTTTGTAGCACATGAATTAATATTACCAAAACTTTTCATTTGAATCAAAACAGTTTTGTAAGAAATTACTGAATAACGCCTCATTATAAGCATCACTTTTTACTGATGATATTTAATGACACACAATTTACAATTTACTTTAAAAAAGTTGAAGTCATTGTTGTTGTAACTCTAATAATGCTACTCTTGTTGCGCTGTCCAAACAAACACTTCAAATTGTACGATCATTACAAAGATAGATTTTGTTGTGATAAGACATTACTGAAGTGATAATTTTGTGACAAAGCTGTAAGGTAATATTTACTAGCTGTCTAATCATCAGCACGACACCAGGATATTCAGACAAATTGTTTATTTGGACTAAGTTTCAATGTGTGAGTGCGATCTATGGCGTGAACACGTGATGCACGGAACGGCGTGTATTTTTAATGAGACTTTTTGTGGCTCTGATGACCATCTCTGAGAAGAATCTTCGGTTTTCGAAAACAGGTTATGTCTTCGACAACGTTGCTACTTCAACACCGAGAAGTATCGACAACCTGGCTTGGACTAAGGTTTTGCATCCGCTATAATCAAGCACATTCTAGAGTTAACGGACAAGTAAACGTCCTGGTCCATGAAACCGTAAGGTAAACAGATCGTCTCCAAGTGGTTCTGAACTTGTAAAAAAATCATCGCATTTTTTCATCACGTTTTAATTTGTGGTAAGCCAAGAATTGGTTTAACTTTCACTTCTGCTTCTTCGCTGTCTAATGCATTTTTAAGTTTTATATAAACAACGTGTTGTCTGTGTTGCTGTGAACATCTCTTTATTGTTTAATGCCTGAGGAACCATTTGAGAGGGATTCTTGCTTAAAGTATGCTAACCAGAATAATGTATGTAATAATGCGGTTACATTACTTCACAAATAAAACATAAATTCTAAAAAGTACAATCGTTAAAACACCCTATCAGTTGCATAACGACTATACAATATATATGATACTAGTAGTGTTAAGGTTACCATACCATACCATTACCATAAGGTTCTCCTCTAAGTTCAAGGAATTTCTAAAAAACACCTCTTAACACGCCGGTTGTGCAGAGCTTGTTTCCGCTACAACTTCTGAAAACATTTTCATCATCATCATCCGAAAATGTTCCTATGTCGACTCTATTTCAAATCTTTATCGTCGGACTGAGAAAGCTTGTTTGAGAGAATGATCCTGACAGTTTCGCATACTTGTAAAAGCTTTGAACCAGTCACCGAGTTTGACAGAGCGAAGTTTTCGATTGTTGAAGTGTTGTTGTCTGAGTTACTCCATTCACCAGGTGCCACCCAACGGAAAGCTGTCCTTGATATGCGTTGCTCAAGCGCACACCCGGAGAGTCGAACCAGCACCGCTTGGTCTAGAAATTTCTTCGTTTGTGAAGTGGGGCACTTAACCAACTGAGCTATCGGGGAGGACAAGAAAACAAAATACATCACTATCTTAAAACACACTCCTAAACCCTCTTTACGCTTTACCAAGGAGATAGTAGGCTACAATATTGATGAAAAGTTTCTTTCTTCAATTTTTCAACAGCGGACATACGATTCAAATTTTTGAGATTTACCTATTTTTTAAATAAACTGTTTTTATTATAAAAAGCCCAGCCCAGCCAGGCAGCTACCGGGACTGGAAAGCATTACAACTCTGATTCTAAGAGGTCACCAAAATATAAAACGCAATTAACGATATAAATATTGCCAATCATCAAAGCTGAAATGAATAGAACTACTTTTTTACATGTCCAGATTTATTTAATTTAAATACAGTAGTTAATAGCTTCCATATCGTGCATTGTTAGCACTTTTAAAAGGGTGCGTTTCGCAAATATCCTATATTTGGACTTTTTCTAAATTTTGGAGCAATTTACAATCATTAATTGAAATAATAAGAAACAGCCTAGTTTGCTTTGTTCATTTAGTTTCTATTCAATAAATTAATTATCTCATTAATTCAAATAATCATGTAGTCAAGAACTCTAATAGACATGCTGTATATCACGACAAACATACAAAGTCGAAGCACACACAGAACCTTCTTTGATATTGTAGATTTGAAGCCATTTATTTCTCATGATTACCCTTTAAAATTTTTTGACAATGAACCATTACGCAAGGTGTTTACTATGATTGTGGGAATTCACGAACTAAACATTTTAACTGCCAGGTAGTTCAAAACGTCCTTGCCTATCATTCTATTTGTTTTGCTCGTTAATTAAAACCGCCGGATAGCATTGCTGTGAATAACAAGTTTAATTAGAGACTTGTTTCGAAAATCCTACCCGATTAAAGGCAAGGCATCAATTCATTTGATGTTAAATTTAGAAGAAAATTTCAGGGTTCCCATCAAATCAAACATGACATATCAATGTCAACATCATATTACATGGTGATAAATAAACTTGATGGCGTTAGATTTGCGTTTATATAAACTTTAACAAAGCTTAGAGACATGTCGTTTGCATTGTAAAAACTTAGAGGTGTAATGCTATGAACGTTTAGTATTGATGAAATTACTGCTAGGTTACAAGTGCGTTTGCAGTTTTTTCTATTTACTATCTTTCAATGGAATGAATCATTTTTTAAACATGGAAGTAGGCTATGGTAAGTTTTTGAGTCACACCGACGGATTAAATGTCGTTTTTCTTGAAATGAATGCATATAATTGAACACTTCCCAGCTATTCAAGTTTCACTGAAAAAGTTGTTTATACAAAGAGTTTTTTTATTAGGTATAGTTTCATCGTGCAAAAGTCTCAGTTGTTTTTTCCAAGCTTTTTTTCCAAATTGAAAACCAGCCCGTTTTTGTTCACAGGGACTTGCCAACCAATTTGTGGGCAATTCCATTTAAGCTGGCAGAGAACATACAGACTTCAAATGAGGTTTATGGAAAGCGAACTGAGTGCTTATAATGATTGGTGTTCATGCCATTAACTGTTTTTT
The DNA here is from genome assembly GCF_918807975.1 of Aplidium turbinatum. Lineage (NCBI taxonomy): Eukaryota > Metazoa > Chordata > Ascidiacea > Aplousobranchia > Polyclinidae > Aplidium > Aplidium turbinatum. The sequence goes on along the minus strand of NC_137472.1, from coordinate 41,088,372 downwards.
TATTCATTAAACCTTTTTACGGTTTATAAAAGAGATACAAACAGCGGCTGTTTAAAGCAAATGGAAAGCTATCAGCTTTGCACTCCCAGGTCTGCTTTAATCACCGTTTTACGAAGCAATTTTGCTCCAGGATATTCACGACCGGCCAAGCTCATGCAAGTTTCATACTAAGAGCGCTGGTAAAATAGCTTAGATTAAGCTACTTCCATCGATACATCACACAAGACTTACCAATGGCTTGCACAAAGCAGCTTCCAAATGAATATCACACGCTGCATTAGGATGATCCGTTCATTGGAAAATTGCGAGCTAACATGTTTTATGTTGTGTTCATTGTAAGTAGATGGTTATCTTATCAAACGTTCTGAAGCAACTGTAGGCTACTTTATCTACGCGTTTTGCACAAACACCACAAAATGAAACATTATCCGTTGCTGTACAAAACCGATTTATAATTTACGAGTCTGGCAGCTTGAAACTCTCTGTTGAGCATTGCGGTAATTTTTTGGTTTCGATAAATTTAGCGACTTTAAAAATACTTGAATTTACAAACATGTAGGCGTCATCTTTCTACACTTTCACCAATGACCATTAAGACAATTTAGGAATGATGCATCGACAATAGATATCTTAACTTCAAAGTGACATCAATTGCTCATACATCATAGCGAGACCAAGCATAGAGAAACAAGACTAACGAGAAGATTTTGGACAAACAAAAATTGCTAAAATTTCTGAGAATGGTAAATTTTAAAGTTTAGGATAGTTGCACTATTTATTCAAAAAAAAAAAAATGTCCACAACGTTTTGTTTGTACTGTAGTATGGGAGTGCACACTGCACATACAACAAAGGGAAATACAGTAACCTGTATTACCGTAGTTTATCATCACCATTGTGGCGTACTCAGACATCATTAACGTAGTTTTTTCAAACACCACTGTCTCTCACTAAATTCGACAGTTCGTGTTTCTGCATTCCGCAGTATTTTGCTTAAAAAGTGGCGGAGAAAGACGCGGTTTATAATGCACAGCTAAAGCCTGGTTTTTAATTTCCATTTATAGGTTGGCTTATACTTTACATCTGAAGCATGCAACACGCTCTGCGGATATAAAAAAGGCCAGAAGTTGCAACGAATTTCCGACAGCTTCGAACTATTTAACTACAAAACTGGCGTTTTCTAAGCGTCCTCTATACTTTTAACACCTTCATCACCACGAAGTGGAAAAATGTAGCCCATGGAAATACAGGAAACGTAGTTGCATGCTTCTGCTGCTTTGCTTGAAACTTACAAAATGTAGGCTATGCAAAATCGGAAACTGAAGTTATATCAAAATGAAGGCACAATAAGTGCGAATTTTGTTTTCTAAATTTTGGCTTTAATGTAGAACGCTTGCTTGCCGTAAAACAACATTCAGTCAATAAAGGTTTGTGACATGTTAAAGATAATGTATTTCTTTACTTTCACGCATAAAAAATTCATTTTTCTACAACTGATGGAAATTACATATTCAAGAAACACAAACGAAATTGAAATGAGTTGTAACATTACCTTTTGGTTTTATTCCGAGATCAATTCTATTCTAAATGGTGGTCAGATGGTTTAATGCTTTCTGATGAAAGTCTGCTCTTAGTGGAACAATTTCATTATGTAAGATCACGACTTATTGATGAGGTTTAAGTTCCTTCAATTTACCGTTGAAACTAATTTTAAATTTCTACAAATAAATAATATATTTGTCGCTTAAACACTCTTTCCAACGTAATAAAAGTCGTTTTGCTAATATCGTTTGAAATAAATAATAAAAATTTATAAATAATTCAAGAAACTCTCACAATTTCTCGTAATTGCAGACTTTTAAATTTTACCGTAAAACCCTTAAAAATAAGAAAATTTGCGCCGTAAAATGTCATCAACGTTTCTCTCCAATTGACACCTGTCTTTTATTCGTTTTTCATGACGTAACAGCAAAAACAGTCTTAAACATGGTAATTATTTTCGTAGCGTTTTATCTCTAAATTTGATTAAATGAAATCAAAAGAATATTTGACACCGTTTGGAAACCACGGATTTTGGTGGAGCAGAAAGAAGCTTATCAAAATCTAATCTGTTGTTAATTTGGTATTTGGCCTTAGGTCATAGCTGAAACGCTGATGACCAGTGGTTGACATATGTTTTTTTATTGACGTTTCAAACCTAGCAGATTTATCAAACTTGTTTTGCAAATTTGCTGATTAGAATTTTTCTGGTTGATAGTAAAGATCAGAGATTACGCATCTGTATTCTAGCTAAAATATTTTTTATTTTAATATTCATAAAATGTTTCTGAGTCTAATACTAACAACAATATAACGGATTGTATCCTTCTGTCGAAAATAAACACACTACGAATAGCTGAAACCACGGTCACAGGCGCTTTCCCGCAACATCCTGACTTTTTCTTTTCCCCTTATGCTGCTCCACCAGGAAGGCGTGTAAACAATGGCAGCCTTGTACAATTTGTAAGTGTGGAAAAGTCGTTCAAACCTTTCATAAAGGATTTCTATTCAGCTATTTCGTGGTTTGAAGTTGGGCCGAAAAAAAGTTTTGATTTGCTTCTGAAACACATAATATGTTTTAAAATAAATAAATTTTGTTATTGTTGTCGGAAACACTACCGGTCTGTTTCACCCTTGTTGCCATTAAACAGTAAAATAGACTCTTGAAATTTTTAGATTATATTAGGATTAAGCACATTTGCTTGAAATCACTGTACTTGGCCATTGCTTGCATTGAGTGTTCTTATTATGGCGATGACAATATTTCTTGTACTGTATATCGAATAAAAAAATGCGTAAAGTTGAACTTTTCAGCTGCGTGCTAAGACATATGGTTTCATTGCTTTATTTAAGAAACCAATTGGCGAAAAGCGTTGGATCAACATCTTCTTCATCTCTGCGAGACATTGGTCAACCCTGATTTTTTCAAAACACGGGTAAACTTTGTCAAACTGAAAAGAAGAGTATTTTTCAAGATTTGACCTCTTCAACTTGTTCTGTATACGTCGCCAACATAATTATAGCTTCTTTCAAATGAATTCAAACTTTTTGGCAAAAAAGTAATCGTAAAAAGAACTTCTAATCAAGCAGTCTGCATAAATAACTGAAGCAAACTGCATTTAAATTTCTAACGCCAACTTATTGCAACAAGACGTTGAATCAACACCCGATTAAGAAACAACACCTGAGTGCAAACAATAAGCCAATATTTTCAAATTGATTCATGTCGCCGCTCGGTTATTAATGTACCAACTATAAAAGTGAATCAGAGCATCAAGTTTCCTGGTTTCTGCAGTTGTTGTAATGGCCACAACATCCAGCACATTGCAACCAACCTGAGTAATTTGTTTTCTAATTTCATCAGCACGCACGTGATCGGTGAACTTGTATTGTTTCAAGAGTTAGAGATTCACACGACAAACAACCTAACTTGATCATGTTAATGCATTGGAAAATTATGCTTTTGCTTGAAATAGCAATTAGATTTAGGTTATTAGAAGTTACTGTTGTATTTTCTGTCTGCAGTGGGAACTTCCTGTTTACATTTTAGTCTAAGTCAGTAAGTTCATGCGTGCTGTGAACTCTTATGAAGAAACTGAACTAGGCTGTATTGAAATCTTCAAGGCACCATAGTGGTATATTTCTTATTCGTTCTAACTTCACTGGTGGTATTGTGAAGTTTACGGTTTCTATTACTGCTTCAGAAAAAGGTGCTCACCCGGATTGCACCAAGAAGCGATTATGATCAATTCTTCGTCTCGTATTCAAGACACGATTTTGTTCTCTTTGGTCAATGAATAGCTGCATTCTTGCATCACATTGTTATGACAAAACGAGCACTTACAAAAGCAGATTGTTAGCTAACGTCAACAGTTAGTTTTGCAATCGTTAAAAGTCTTTGAATGTTTACTGCAAAAGTAAATTGGTGTAAAATTTACAGTGTATATGGAGGCATTGCAAACACTGGCAAAAAACTACAGGTTATAATATCAAACCACAAAAACTGTCGGGAAATCGTCTCGTCGTACCACAAAAGTCCATGCAAGTTATAGGGAAAAAGCTTTAAAGATCAATATCGATATCAAGCTCGGTTAAATTTATTAAACTGGTCAGATTGAGCAGTTAAGATTCATGTTTGCAGTGAAAGACGCTCTTTTTAAGAGATTAACAGCTTTACATCATGCATTGCAAATATTTCGTTACATTTTAAATTTGTTGTTTTGATTCCGTTTTGGTTTTAAAGAAATGTTTGGTGGATTATTTTGCTTCCTTTCGGCTCAAACAAATTCGTTGCAGCCCTATGATATTTTATTACAACAACCTTATTTAATAATATTAATAATCATTATTACAACTTTTTTGCAGACAAAATTTTTTCCATAGGAACCACACAAAAACGACAAAACAAGCAAACCAGACAGTATATTCTGTGATTCTTCACAACAATCGACCGTCCATTATTCTTATTAAATTTACAAAATCCTGGTTTGTTCTTGTCAAAAGATGCTTAAAAATTTCCAACGTGGACGCCCCGGTGCGTCTGACCAGGAGCCGCCGCATCATTACAGAATGCTCGATACCGCGCTTGTGATAGACGTGCCCGATAAATATAATTTGCCGTTTTATAACAGTTCTAATGAGGATGCCAGGGGCACACCCAGAGAGTCTCCACACTTTGACAGTGTTTGAAATAGTCTAATTGGTAAAAGCAGTCAGAATTTACCGAAGACATTATTAGACTGTTACCAGAGTACAGCGCTAAATAAAGGAAAAGTAGGCTAATAATATTAAAATTAATTTGATTTTCATAATGTTCGTTTAACGCTGCAGGTTATCCATCACATCCATCACAAATACACGTTGCTCTCAGTTAATCTCAGCACTTGACCAGCTTTTTAAAATGCGATGGGTCAAGGTAGAAAAAGTTAATATTTGTTACGTTGCTGTAACATGCAGGTCGTCCGATCCTGTGATAAAACAATCGTAGAACAACTCACGTAAATGCTTGTAAATAATAGCGATGCAACACGATCGGCAGCAACTAATTATAATCCCGTAGCATGAAAATTGTTTGTATAATTATTATAATTCGCTTTTTCTATTTTTTTTGCTTTAAATCAATCAAAAGCTTTTTACTTGAAATCAACATAATTCAGCACGCTGCACTGTCTTGTATCGTAGGCTTGAAATATTCATGATTTAGAATCACCAAAATGAAAGAGTTTTTAAAACCTATGCCAAGAAAATTGTCATTTCATTTTAAAATAACAAGTTTTGAATACTTGACGTTAAAGGAATACTTATACAGTTCTCTGTCGCTTTAAAGCTTTCCTAATTTTTCACTTTGATGAACTTTAAACATAGGTCTTTTATGCATTGATACAATGCTTCGTGATGTCAAACTAAGGTTGAGATTTTCAGGTTGCAAAAGAGAGTAGTTAACATGCTGATCACAATATTGATGTTTCGCTTATACATTATTGAAAACACAACCCTTTTGACTGAATTGTAAAACATTGTAATTTTAACTTATCTTATTCTTTTTGGTCAAAAATTGCCATTTTTCAACCTTATCGTATCTAAAAGTCTTTCAAACTTTAATTAGCAATTTGGGTACAACTGTGTCACAAGAACCTTTTTCCAAACATTAATCTTTTATGCTCAACCTTTGGTTCACTTTGTTGATTTTTTTTTCAAACGAAGAGCCCGTTTGGAAACACAAATTTTGGATTAGGTGCTGATAGGTGATTTACTTTTCATTTTTCTACAAAATAAAAGAAAAACTTCTTAAAAGGGCTTCACAAAACTTTAGAAAATAGAGAACGGGAATTTTCTTGCAGATACTGTTTTTTACATACCAAAAATGTTTGTGACATATATTTTATAGAGTGAATTTATGATCTCTGCTGCAACTCTGCACCCACAAAAGAATAATAAACCATGATCAGTGTAAACCGGCTTCCATTTTATTTTGTGTTATAAAATTACAGCATGAAATAACATCTAAATGATGGAAATCACACACAACAATTTGCATGAAGTTATGTTACACATAGATTCTCAGCTTTTTTCATTTCTTACAACCAGTTATACAACTAATTGTACATTTTTTGAGTAGTCATGCCAAATCTTATAATTATGCGAGATAATGGCAACACGAAAAGTTGACTTAAATCTGGAAAATTAAAGATGGCTTACGAATTATGTCTAAATGGCTCTAATCTGATCCGGATTGAAGCCTTTTTGACCAGAATTTATTGAAAAGATATAATTGCTTAGGCTTAAAGCAACATCAAGTTTGACAACTGCCAGTCTCTTGTGATAATTTTTTACGTGTAAGCCCGATGTAGAAATGTTTTAGCAAAGAATATCACAGATGTAATTTAAAATAAAATTCTCATGAATAGACTTGATGACTATACATTAAATTTATCAAGGTTTTGCACAAGAAGTTAAAATTTATTTGTAGCCTACTTTGCACTGAGGTACTTTTCTAAGATTGCAGCCAAGATATACTTTCTGTAATCTAAGTTCAGTTAGATACAATTGAAACAATACTAGCTGTATTGTAACTGCTTCTTAATAACAAAATCTTTTTGCTTTAAAACACAGTAAATCAAACATAAAAATGTACAAAAACAGTATTGCAATGCTGGAGAAACTGCTAAAGTTTGACGAATACATAAAAATGTGTATAACCGAGGCGCAAAGTTTGAAAGCTAAAAATTTGGTTAAGTTCATTCATGAAAAAGGTTGAGATAAACATTTATGATTGTTGGGGGTTTGGAAAACAAACAAAGCTTCCACATGCAGCCGAAATGGATGATTCAATATTAGACAAAGAGAAAAATGTATTTTGAAGAAAATTTTGTCAACTCAATAAAGACGAAGCTGGAGGTACGTCACTTTCAGGGGTGTTTGAAATATGGAGAGCCTTTTCTTGCATTTGTTGATGAAAAAGAGACAAATTTTCGTGAGATTGATCCAAGTCGTCATCTTCAACATCGGCATCTTCATCTAATAATTCGTCATCTGTCACAGTGATGTCATCAGGGCATCGATTATCTGAAGTTACTGAATCTCTTCCACCTTGTTTTGAACCACCATCTTCGTGCTTTTGGCGTTTGAATTTTGTCCGACGATTTTGAAACCAAACTTTCACCTGGAAGTTCAAAGAACGTTGTAGGTTGACATTTTGTTGCCAAAAACAAATATGACAATCTGTTAAAAGCTGAATTAAGCTCGTTGGAATAACAACAACATAGTAACACTTTTGTGAAGAAGGGGTGTTCTTCCCGGCCATCAGCACAAGGCTGATCACCAGTGTTGTACGTTGACGCCGTCAATTTGACGGCGTCAACTTTTTGTTGACGCTGAGGCTAGCGCCGTCAATTTATTTTTCAGTTGACGGAAGTGATAGCGCCGTCAACTACTTTGCCGATTTTAAGCGTCAAGCGCTATGCGTCATTTTTATTTTCATGGAAAAAAAATGAAAAATCTCGTTTCACAATTAGAGTTTCACCTATGGTTTCACAATGTATTCTGGCCAGCGCGACTCATCCGAATTACCGGCTTTTGCGTTGGTTGGAATGGCTCCCTGGAATACACGCGGAAGAAGTTTGCCAAATGGTGATCAGTCTAGGGCCATTTTTATTTTGACCTAAAAAAAAAATTTTTTGACTTTATTTTTATCAAATTTTGACTTTATTTTGACCTAACGAAATTGCTTATTTGTAAAGGTCACATTTCTTCCTTGAATTGATACTAGTTATCCAAACATAATATTTTGTCGATTTCAGACCCAAACGTAATATTTTGTCGAAAAGTCAAGGTTTTTATGGATTATAAAAAGTGCGTCGTGTTTTTCGGCGATAGGAAAATCTCCACAAATCTGTCTAACTTTTGCTGAAGACGATTTAGCTTGGCTATTCCTAAAATCCAAACTGTTGATTTTCGAAAAGACTACGTTTGTGAAGATGGAGTTTTTTATAAAAAATATTTAAATACGTAACAATGAATAAACAATGGGCAATTTGCGATAAAAGGTACTGCTGATCCGTCAGCATTGTGACATATTTCCTGCTTTTATGGGTTAATATGGTTTAATTGTGTCGCAGTTCCTGATTTACAATGCTTCCACGAGGATTTTGACAAAAATTACTTTCAAGAAACACAAAAAGTTTGTCAAAAGCCATAATTTGACAAATTTTGACTTTATTGAAAATTTTGACTTTATTGTCAATTTTGACTTTATTTTGACCTATAAACTTCTTAGAAACAGTCCCCTAGGTGCTAAAAATAACTTTATTCTTGGATTCGTGGATAGACGAGGTCCTTAAAAATTTTTGACTTTATTGACTTTTGCGGGCCCTAGTGATCACCCATGTATTGAGAACGAGAGATCAGAGACAGAAAGCGAAAAATCCATGATCGGCTTCGCGGAACGTTGAAGATACTTTATTTCAAGAGCTTTATGCCTCTGAAAAGAGCGATGTTGGTGCAGTGAACCTGGTTAAAAGATTTATACATGCTAAACTATCACAGCACGTTAGGAACAGTGATACCTTTCCGAGTAAACGTTTTCAATTTATTTTTGAAATACAACACACCAATACCAACCAGCGCTGCTGTGGAACGCATGTTTTCACTTGGAAAGGACAATAGCCTAGGCTATGCGTCCCAAACGCAGCAAATTGTCAGACAAACGTTTTGAAATGCTTGCTTTTTCTGTAAGGAAATAACTAATAGGCTAAGCAGCTAATTACAATACAGTCTCAAAACATAATATCTGCTCTTTATTTTTAGCTATTGTTAGCCTAAACTTGGTTGAAATATTTCCGTTTTATGAGACGCTGGCAAAAAATAGCGCTAGAAATTAGCGCTGACGCTGACGCCGTCAATTTCTTTAAGAGCTTACGCAGTACTTTACGCCGTAAAGTTTTTAGGCAATTCGCGCTGACGCTGACGCCGTCAATTTATTTCAATGACGCGTACAACACTGCTGATCACTCGCTAGTACAGCGAGCAGCAGTAACGCTTCGCTAACCATAACGGTGTAGCTTCCACGCTAGCCATAAAGACCTCCAATAAACGATAAGTTTCTGGGCAGCAGATTGTAGCATCGAATAGACAGCGATAGACACGTGTTTCGCCCATGAGGCTGGGCTCATCAGTATCGCACCGTATTCTTGCCACTTATCGTCTATTGGAGGTCTTTATGGCTAGCGTGGAAGCTACACCGTTATGGTTAGCGAAGCGTTACTGCTGCTCGCTGTACTAGCGAGTGATCAGCCTTGTGCTGATGGCCGGGAAGAACACCCCTTCTTCACATGTCCTACCCCTGGCACCTGCTGGTTTTGTTGGCTCTTTTCTTTCCACAAAGATAAGTACCTGCGCCGAGGTCGCGTGAGGGAGACGTGGGCGCCGCCCGGCGGTCAATTACTGCCGGTTCCAGCGTCCACACGCGACGGGTCGCCCGGCCGTCGCAGGTCATCTTTCTGGGCAATGCAGAAAGAGCCTGTCTCCCTGGCCCGCTCCGCCATTCTAAATTTGCGGACGGGTCATGTAACGTTTTCGATCCACACTCTCCCTCCACAGGTACCTCGACTCCCCAGCCTGGCCTCCGCGACCTAAGCTGGTGGACTTACCCCTCTGGGTGCATCGTCACCCCTAAATCACGCCGCTCCCCGCCGCCGCGGGGTGTGGCAGGCCGGTTTCTGAAAGTCTTCGACCTGGCTATGTTTGTTTGTGCTCTCTCGCCGTGTCAATTATTTGTACCCGTGCGCTGTTGATGCGAATAAAACAGTTTAACACTTACGGTGCGATACTGATGAGCCCAGCCTCATGGGCGAAACACGTGTCTATCGCTGTCTATTCGATGCTACAATCTGCTGCCCAGAAACTCAGAAACTTATAGTAACACTTTATTTCAAACTGAAATTAAAAACTAAATTTCGTGAAACAAAAGTTAAATCAGGCTGTCTAACAGACAATATAGCCTAAACCCTATTATTCTTTTGGCAATTGTCAAAGTTGCAATCACAGTCTCTAAGTTTTAAAAATTGTCTAGGTAGGCGATGTGTACCTGCGTTTCGGTTAATTTTAAATTGCTGGCTAGCTGCTTTCTTTCTGCTCCAACCACATAATGATTCTTGTCAAACTCGTGCTCGAGTCTGAGAAGTTGACCCGGTGTGAAAGCTGTCCGGATTCTCTTTGGCTTTCTCTGGAAAGGGTTTGACATAAGAAATCCAAACCTTGCTCGGAGTAGAGGATCTGTAACGCAAGGAGAACTGTTTTATGAAACTATAAGAAACTGGCAAGGAATTTTATCAAATAAAAAGTATAAATTTTATGTCTCATTTCAACTGTAACAGCAAATAAAATAAAATTTAGAACTATTATTATTTGTCTTGTTAAAAATTTCATTTTAGGCTACATGTAGGAAAGAAAAGTCAATTATAATGACAAACAAAAAGTGAATACGTGTTTTTTTGACAACAGAGCGTAACGAATAACAAAAAGCACCAAGCATCTTACATATTGTAATGATGCAAGTAGAAGAGCGGAGTTTTGAGATTGGAAATGAAAATTACTAATGAATTGCTGCCAATTACATGTCCGGTAATAACCTCTCCAATACGTGTCTGTTGTGATATAATAATGTGGCATCAGAGGCATCAAAGGAACGCATCAACGCGAGGATTGATTCTTACAGAGATAAGACATTCTTATGATTTACCGAGACATTTTCATTAAACTTTGAGTTTTGATAGAGCCTAATTGAACACTTTTTAATCTTAATAACAAGAGTTTTGTTTGCTTAAGATACATCAACCCAACTTGGCCCATTTGCCAGGTGTGTCATGAGAATTCTTTTCATTAAAATGCGAGGGTGCATTCTTATAGGCACATTAACGTTTTAAGCTCCTGACAATTACCAAGCTAATATGTGCATTGGAACTAAATTGTTACTTCAACAAAACAAAACTATTTGTAATATTTTTCTATAAACCCGAGGAACTTTTCCTGCCGAAGGCGTAGTCACGAATGTTAAAGTAATTCAAAATGTCCAATTTAGGAAAAAGTTTGCAGCATAAAAAAAATGTAAAATTTTAATGAAAGCACAACTTAAACTTACAAAGCGTAAAACATTAAGTAAACAATTAAACAATTTTTGCAATCTCTGAGTTTACAGTAGCTCTAGTCCATATTTACTGTGGTGTTTTAAATTTCCAAATTAAACTTTTTAATTTCAGAAACAACAATTAAAATTACAACGAATTTGAAATCGTCCAAAACCCCTTCCTTTATTTATAAAAACTCAAGCAAGATTATTTAATCTACCAGTGCAATTAGGCAAAGTTACTAGCTTTAATGCAAATGACAAGCCGTGCTTTCAATCGAATTCGAATTCACGTTATAGCGCAGCATTGGAATCAACATGTCTGAGCCATCCTAACAATCAAAAGTAGTAAAGCCCTGATTTGTTAGTAGCATTTGAGCTGATATATTTTTCGGCTTTTAATCTATCATTGGAATTAGGTGTCTTTCTTGAACTATCAAGTCCTTCTCCTGTTATGTGGAACGATCGCGTTTTGCTTGGAAACACAAACACGAGAAGACAATGCTCGAAGTATCGCAGTCAAAAGCTTCAAATTAAAGGATTTGTCAGCATTTTCTCTTAGCAAACAATTGCGTTTTTATTATTAAATGGTAATTTCAGTAAATTACACAAAAATGTTTTGTATGCTTGTACTGTCATTACTGTAATTTAGTTTTACATTACACAAAAAATCTAAAAAGATCTTGATAGATACATTTTGCAAGTCTTTGCCATTATAATTTATTAATTTTGCGATATAAGCTACGTCAAGAGAGCAAATTTTTAGACTACCTATTTAGAAAATGTAGCAGTTGCTTTTTTTAAGTTTGTTTTTAGCATTTTTTCAACGATAGATGCAATCACTTTTAATTATTTAACACCTTGAAAAAACAAACTGCCAGCAGCAGGAGTAAAATTTGAAAACCACCGAAAATTGCTCTGTTTTTGGAGACCGATGAAATTTCAAAATGGCGGAAGCCAATATGTTGGCAACTAACGAAACAATTGCATCGATTGTAAATGAAAAAGATGAAATGACACATACGTCATTTAAAAATGTGATATTGCAAGAAAAGTTTAACTGTTGGCTTGCATAGCAAAAAATTTATAATTCCTCAAAACGTTTCTTCGCCTCTCTCTGAATGCAAAAAATACAAGAACCATATCTTGATTGAAAATGTATTGAAAAAGTGCTAAGTGGTTGGTTTACATTATAATAACTTGTTGTTGTATCGTGCCGTAGGTTACACTGCTACTTGTTAACTTACCAGTAAATTGTGGAGGAAAAGGTCTCATTGACGCAGGAGCTTGTCGCAATAACCAAGGATTGTAAGAATTTACTGATGAATGAGGTGAAGCAAATCCACCATTGATTGCCATTCCGGATGCAAGATCAAAAGATGTTGCTCTTACTGGTGGGTTGTGGGGTAATTGTGAAAAGCAGGAAGAAGCAAAGGCATTTGGTATTGCCGGAAGATTTGGAGCATTTGAAAAAGCAGAATTTGCGACAGCAGCTTGAAGAAATGCTTGTCTTGACAAATTATCCATTGTGGAATCAGACGAGTTTGGTGAACCAGAAAAGGAAGGTGAATGAAGACCAAGATCATTGTTGATAGAAGAAGACACTGTATTGGAGTTGGGCCGCGTTGGGGAGGCAACACAATGTTGTTTTGAAAAATTTGGCAATTTAACTGAATTTCCGTTTTCCGGAATTTTGAGTGATATTGAACTTAATGGAGAATTAGTTGATGATTTCAGTGCGTCACTTGTTGAAATGGCACGTTCCGATTGTTGAAGGGGAAAAAGAGAGGAAGTGTAATTTGCAGAAAAACTAGTTTGAACAAATGGCCCAAAAGGAAATGGTAGAACTCCAGCCATTGCTGCAGCTTTGAGAAAAGGACTTCCTGGCAGGTATGGTTGATGTAAGATTCCCCCAAAGTTCATGTGGTTGGGTCTTGTGAGGTCGTTCGGTTGCTGTCTCGATGTTGATGATGAAACTTTTCTGTCAGAAAACTGACTTTCTGGGGAAATGGATCGATTTGATTCAGAAGATTGATATCCTTCTTTGTTTGTGTTATAGCGTCTATATTTTTTGTGTCGATGAAAAAGATCATCTTTGGAATCTTCTTCAGTATTGGAAGCTTCTTCCGTGCCATCAAAGTATGGGTGGTATTGCTCAGCGTATCGAAAGCCTTTTTCTTTATAGACTTTACCGACAGTTTCATCCCTGGGAGAAATCGTACCATCAAACGTCCCGGGTGAGACTTGCCTCTTTACTTTTGCTGCGTCTTGGGATACGAGTGAAGCAATATCGAATCCAGTTTTTGCTTTCCGAAGAAAACCACCATTTGCTGTCACGTCACGCATCACTTGTGGTTGGTTTAAGATCATTTTAAAACACACTATGGATTCTGAAAAAGAAGATGCAATAATTTAAGCTATAAGTATGAAGTAGTGTTGATTGAATGGGCAATAAAGGGTCCTATTATTTTCCAATTAGTGTCTGTGTTCAGCTCAATGATATCGGTTTGATTTTCGTTTTTGCGGTATCATGTTATTTGTTTGCAGTAGCAGTATCAATGCACAAAGAAAGGGTTTATTAGGAAGTGTGAAGCACGCCCCACCAAATGCATAAAAACAAATTATAAATACATATAAAATAATAAATGAAATAATTAAAAATACATAATATTGTTTTGGTTTTATTGACAAGTGAAACGACATCGGACGATAATAAAAAAATATTATTATCGTTTAGATTAAGCTCACATGTTTTTTTCTTTTGCTATTGCTGATACACAGAATACTCGCATAGTTTTTAACAAACTCATAAACTATAGTTGAAACTCCAGCCGCTGCTTTTGGTGTCCTGCATTTGATTCTAGGTCAGGCCATCATATTCTCTAATTGGCGTCGACGGATTTTTTGCTAGTGCTAACTGTTAAGCAATGACGATACGCCGCAATAGTAATGAACAAACTTCATGAATATAACAGGAAGGTTTAACAGAAGATCGCAACGACCTAGAAGACAAAGCCGAAAGTTGTTAAAAAAAGTCAGTAGCTGTAACACGACAATAAATGAACTATTACATTAATGTTATAAATTTTTTGTGAGTGCAATAACCAGAGCGTAGCCCAACGTAGACCTTGAACTCAAATTCTGATATTACTATTAGGCATTACATTATCAAGTATTAGATTATCAGGCAATAACATTGTTGCTATAATTGTTGAGAGCACTATCTTGTCTGCTTTGTCATCAAACAATCACCTTCCAACACTTCTTCAGTCTTTAATCTATCAACGTTCTCGTCTTCGCCCGACTGTTTCTTTTTCCGCCTGTGTCGGCTGCTATTACAAAGCGGGACCTTTTTTCTTCTTGCTTGTGACGAATATCGCATAATTAATATCTGCCTTTCAAGCGCGTGAAAAGTTTAAGACAGGAAAGATCGTCAAGACAACAAGGAATGAAATATCTAATTTGTGGTATACAATTACAGACTTAGTGAAAGTAAGCAATTAAGTTGGGAATTGTTAGTTTTAGTGCTATGTTTGTTTGAATATTTCTAGATCTAACATGTTATAAGTTGTAGAAAACAACACCCATGATTTGAGAAAATAATTAAATAAATTCATATCGAAGTCAGGATTTTTGTTGACCCAATAGAAAAATATGCAGGCCCTGGGCGAGTTAAAAGTTACAAAGAAACAAAAAACAATTTTTGAAAACAAATAAAAATAAGAAAACTATTACTTTAGCCTGTTTGACTGATTGAATGTTTATCTTCGAACTAAGAAAGCTTCTTGGAGAGCGTGGTCATACAGAACAAAGTTTGAAAAACTTATAATTTTTCAAAATACAGTATCGCATTTATGGTAATAGTTCACAAAAAAAAGATTAGTCAGAAATTGTCTACTCGAAAACAATGGCATGCATCGCATGCATATTAAATACGTGCAGTCTTTCATACTTGCAAAATAGGCTACATTATTTTTTGTTAATTAATGCAGTAGATTATAATAAGTTACTATCATTCGGGTAAAACCAAGCCCAGCCAACGGCGTAAAAAGGGAAAGTTGTTTTTTGCTCTAAAACTTTAACATTTCGAAGCAACGAAATGAAAAAAGATATAACTTGTGCAATTGAAGACAAACACAATCCGATAGACATTACATCTTTCAGAGTAAGCTAAGCTGCAGTAGTGTTGGAATAATGGATGAAGTGCCAATTCCGTTTCTACTTATGCAATATGCATCCAGTATTTTTTCAAAATATTGACTGTACAAAACTTATGCCCTGAGAGGGGAGTTACGGCGAATTAGACTTGTAAGGGCGTAATTCATTAGGGGCAAACCACCACCACCAGTGACAAGCTAAATGTTGAAACTGCTCCATAGGTTGCATATCTCTCTCTGTAGGTATCATAGCTGATACAGCCCTCGATGTATAATGATATTCCAGTTTGATCGATCTCGTGTGTCTTGCCAAATTTTAGTAGGGGTTTTGATATGTGGTTGAAAATTGTGCAAAAATGTGAACCTTTGAGCTCCTCTTGACCGTTTTGCTAGTATTTTTCCACTTAAAGATAAACCTTCAAGTTCGCCTTTCCTTATGCTGTGACCCAACAACTTGATTTCATATATTTTTCACTAAAAAAGCTGCTTGAATTGAACATAACTGGTGAACAATGAGGTACCGTAGGCTACCCTTGTAAATATGTTTACTCCTCCTTCTGGCATAAAATTAGAATTACGTCATTGCCGTAAGAGAATTGTTCTAGCTTAGCACAAGGTAAATTGCTAGAATAAAATTAATAACTTTAATAACATAAACAATGTCGAAATTGTCTGGTTAAAAATGTGTTGGTAAGACATGTGACATGGTGTATTCATCAAGTAGATAAAATTGAAAATTGCAATTCACCTTTAAAGTTCTATATTTTAGATGCAATTGTAACCAGGGCTGTGGATCTGGAGGGATTTTAGCTTGTTCGGAGTCAGAATTGTCAAAAAAAAAGGTTGACTCCGACTCCGGCTAGATACAAAATGATAAAAAATATTATTTTTGTTAGCAATCTTTTTTCAAAATATTCTTTGTTGCTTCTGCATTGCGCTCCAAAACTTTGCCAGAAAAGTTTAAGCTAAGTGTTTGTTCTTGTCAGTTTTTGTAAAAGTTGCGGTTTCAATGTTGATCTCAACTTGAGTGAAATTAAATTTAAAAAAAATGAAAAAAGATAGAAAACTAATAGGCTAAATCTGGCAACCCTCTAAAATTTAACATCACTGAAGCGGTAAGCACTTTAACGTTTTACCAAGGGCGCGGGAAGTAGGGGTGCTCAAGGGGCTTCAGCCCCCCCTAGAGCTAATTCAGCCCCCCCTGGAATTTTCGATAATTGCTTCAGCCCCCTAGAAAATTCTGACAATTTAAAGTACATAGGCCTAACATATTTTCAGAAAATTATTCGAGCAAAAATTGCTACGATGAATCGAGTTCCTATTACTTGTGATCGCGCTCATTATTTGCAATACAGATTACAAAGTCGTCAATCACAGGGAGCTATACCTCGCAGTCGCGGTTCCAGCCACCCTCTTTACTGTCACGGCGTTCCATCGTTTATTGGACATCATTCTGTAATATTCACTTTACATTTACAGCATAGAACAGCAAGAGATCTGGTTGTTGTAACGGAATGCGGGCCAAACTTAAAGCATTATGCCCTGGATCGTTATAGCCTACATTTACAGCAGTAATCATGCTCTCGATTTGATTTTGCAAGGCGTTGTAAAGGAAGTGAGGCTTATTGCCGATGCCTTAAACTCCGGCTTAAACTTCGTTCAAAGTTTTGCAGTTGTAATTCGTGAATCATCAAAACGTAAATCTTTATTCATGTCGCTTTTTGGTTCCGATGAAGTTTCTTGCAATTTGCTGGGTTTGTGCCCTACTCGTTGGAGCGTTCGTGCTTCTGCCCTCGCTCGTGTTGTTAAGTGCTACCCTACTCTGTTGCAATGTCTGACCGACATGACAGAAGATAGTGCAATGGAAGGACTAGGAGACGCACGTGCAAAGATATTCAGCTTGGTAAAATAAGCATGCACGATGCGGCTTTATTTTGCGATTACCTGCAGAGGTGAAGCTTTTCAGCCTGCAGAAGCCGTCGCTGGACAGCTCCAAAACAAGAAGATCTCTTCTTCAGCTTTGGATCCATCACCATTTCACGCGAACGGATCAAAAATCTCAGAAAAGATGAATCCGTTTCCAAGCTTGTGGAAGCAGCAAACGTCTTTGCGTCTGCCAATAACCTAAAGACGCCAAAGGATCCCCGAGTGAGCAAAACTCCAGTAAAATTTTGAAACACAGAAAAATCGGATGCTTTGTCGTCTGCGGGAGAAGGAGCGTGGAAACGGCAATACTTCGAAGCCCTTGATTTGGTTCAAGCTGAGCTTGATTGAAGATTCGACCAGGCGGATCTGCTTACAGCAGCCAACAGAGAAAAGGCCCTTCTGAGCTATGCAAGCGGTGAGGAAAAATCTGATACTGAGATCAGCTTACCCGATGCCATCAGAAAAGATCGCCTAAAAACGGAACTTAGGCCTACTTTGCTCAGCGATGTTGTAACTGAAAAAACCGCAAACTCCGTTCAAAAGGTTGCTGAGATAGCCTACTATCGCAGCAAAACCCTCGAACACTAGATCTTTTCAAAGAAACGCGAAAATTCGTGGAGCTCTTCCTTTGCCTCCCGGTTTCAGCTTTATTATCAGAACGTTCTTTTTCTGCTCTAAGACGCCTGAAAACGTGGTTGAGAAGCTTAATGACACAATAAAGACTTACTCATCTTGCATTGATATATGTCCACCAAAACATTTTGAACACTGTCAATGTCAAAAAACTCATGACACAGTTCATACAGAGAAAAACCTGAGCGAAAAGCAATCTTCGGAATCACTTTCTAATTTGTTCGCTTTCTTTTTAATTTCCTGAACAGCTGCTTTGTTGTTGCCGCTCTTCGTTTCTTACAACTTATTACAATGTGTGTGTTTTGGCGTCGTTTTACACACAGAAGGGACCTATAAAAGTTACTACCAGTTTTGAACGTTCACTCTCATAAGGGGGGTCTGGGGGGCGAAGCCCCCCAGAAGCTCACAACACTACAGCAGCTTCAGCCCCCCCTAGAGAAAAATAGTTCCCGCGCCACTGCGTTTTACACTTTCCCAAAACAATAACGCAATCTTGCGTGACATAGACTACGATTCCTCGCAAATTAGCTGATTGCAGTCATGTGACTCAGCACTTAATATTATGAGCATTCTTCTCGAAAGTTTTTTGATACAAACTAATTGAACGAATCGCCGTAACCAGCGTAACCAGGCGCGGATTTAGAGGGGGGCAGAGGGTGGAGGTGCCCCGGGCCCCCGACGTTTGAAGGGCCCCCTACGTAGAAAAAATGTGATTTTGTGTTATTTTTTCTTTTGTTTCAATCTTTGAAGTTTCTGCAAAATGCTATACAATGGTAGATTAATGCTACTGTAGACGTAGAGGTGGTTTTTCGCACCGTAGGTGCAAACAATTTTTTTGCACGGGGGCCCCCCAATCTAAAAGTGCCCCGGGCCCCCCATCAGCTAAATCCGGCCCTGAGCGTAACTTAGTGCATTGGAGTTTGAGCAAGAGATGTAGTCATTTCGATTGCCTGGTTTCGATTCTTACGTCGTGTCTTTACTCTTTTTTCTTCTGTAACTGAACTGAGTGCAAAAAAAATCTTTGGTTGCAATCAGGTGGTTTCAAACACCAGGATGTCATATGTCACGCATGATTGCGTTACTGCTTTGGGAAAGTGTAATACGTTAAAGTGTCTACCCACTGAAGCCAGAGTCGGCCAGTTATAAATCGAGTGGTATGAGTTCTCATTCTTCGCCCTGGTAGTAATTCAGAGCAAAAATAAAAAAACACAGCATCATTTAACTTATCTACTTGATGGCGTAAATGAGTTCATGAGTATTTACAAAAATTGTATATTTAGAGTCCAGGATGGTATAAAACAACTGCATTTCAAACGTTTTATCCTTACAGAGAAAATGTTGTAGGCTATTTAACGCAGTAGTAATAAATTTTGTGCTACGTATTGATAAAAATTGCTATTTAAAATTTGGTTTCCTTTTTTCAATGTAAAAAATGTTAAACGAAACCTTTCCTCAGTTTATCTAAATCTCAAAACAAAAATCTTGAAATTGCGTCACTTTACAAGCGACATGATAAAGAAAAATAAATAAATATGAGATGAATAATTTGATGTTAATAGTTTCTAATATTATTGAGTCTACCCTTTTGTGCTGAATTGAGGGATTGATTAGGCTGCGATAGGCATATTACTCAAGTCGGTGGTCTTCAAGATTTCAATAGATCATACGCAATAAATTCAGAACGTTGTTTTTCCAATGGCATCATTACAGTGGCCCCTTCATGAACTGGGTAGTGACGTTGTCGACATTGTAGAAGCTTGCGAGCATCGATGATGCTGCAAGGAGCGTCCAACGCAAGAACTCGCAATAGATTTATGATTTTGCAAACAGAAAATTAGCGTAAAGGATCTATGTGGAAGAACTTGGCCGTCTATTTACAAGAATTGTAAATTGGAAAACAATTCTAATGAATTTTTGGAGGCACGTCTTACAGACCTCCAAAGACAAAATTTAGCTCTCTGAGGCTGACGTTTTGTCTTTTTTGCGATGATTGGTTTAAGTAAACTGTAATGCCCAATTAAAGACCCTTTTCTCAAACCAACTGCGTCACTACATTTAGTGATGCTTTTGGGGCGATAGTGCTGAAGCTTCGTATATATTCAATAAATTATCTCACCGTTGGTATGGTAAAAAAATCAGTTTCAAACCTACATTTCCGTAGTTATTGATGAAATAAATGGCAACTTTTCTTTTCTTGGTAGTCAAGGATGAGCAAGTGCAGCATTTTACTAAAAAGTGTCATACTTGCATATGTGAGTTTCAAATCAGCGTTAGTTATAATTCACGACGGGACTTGCTTTGAAGATGGAAATTGCCAATTAAATTATATTTCAGAAGATCTCTATCATACAATGCAATGCTGTAGTTTAATTTATATGTTAAGAAAAATAATTGAAAACAAACAAAATGAAGCTAATAACCATCAAGTACGGATGTCCAACTAAGCTATAGTATTTTTGTAAAAAATAATACAGGCTATCATGTTTTCAACCTTCTGATGTTCGTTCTCTTGCTGTTGATCTTATGCTGTTTTTGTTGCTGTTTTTTAACAACAACCAGAGTAAACCTATTTATTTTTATTTCGGCAGGTTTTTTTTGCATATTTCTTGATTTTGTAACTTTTTTATATCGTTTATGAGGTATTGTATGTAGCCTAATGCAAATCTCTTGCACTGCATTATATTCCAAGTGTAAATTATATCACGTAATACTTGCGTCGACACAACACTGTCAAATACTAAATCAGTGACCAATAGAGCAATTTGCAAAACAGCTACGAGACTAATTGCTCTTTAAGGATAAAAACCACACCACCTGGGTCAATTTATTGACCATAATCCACGTGGAAAGTTTTGGACACCGATTATCACCTATTTATTGCAGACCGACGAAAAACTTTAGTTTTTCTATTTTGGCGCATTTTCAATTGCTTTTGTCATAATTGTCTCTTTAACGAAAGGACTTTAATTGCTGAACTGTCGTAAAATTGAAGAAGCGTTGGTCTAAACGTGTCAATTCTCAGCAATCACTTTGCCCACGCGCTTGTGTGGCAGAATTGTACGTGGTTGCAATTTATGTGAATCGGTGATCGGGACAGGCAGGCAACATCTTCTTGTAGGTACAGCGTTTCTTCAATCAATAATTTTTAACTAATTTATTCTTTATAAGTGACCATTTGTTTAGTATGACTTGAAAAGGCTGCGATAGTTAAGGCAATTTTGAAATACCATTTGGCTTGATGTATTGTAAAAAGAAGACATTTTCAAAGTAATGAGCCTGCCCTTGCGAACTATTTTCTCTCAGCAGTTTAACTGTTATACAATTTTGCTCCAATTTAGCCTTGAAAAAGCACTTGTCTTACCACAAATGGCTTCGATAAAGTGACGACATTGCTACAGCCCAGGTTGATTGGAGGACATTAAGTTAAATTGGTTTTTATGTCTTTCATGTTCATTCTAAAATTCGATGTAACAGGCAGTCATAATCATCCATTATCAAATATAGCTTTTATCTGCCTTACCTGTCGCATAACAGCCCCATGATAAGATCTCTGAGACTAGGGAAAACATATGCCTCAAACTGTTAGTCCTATAATGGGCTTCTATCCCTGATACTTTGATGTGCAAAGTGGTTCTGTGACAAAATGCGCTTCTTTGTCCCACTTTAAAGTCCTTTTAGGTTGAATCGACGTAAAAGGTAATTTGTTCCACCACTCGGCAGATGAGAGAAACCGATTACTTACCAAGAAGAAGCGATTGATAGTTTTAAGACGTTCTCATCGTGTGAAAAAAGGTGATAAATAAGTTTTCATTTACAGCAACCGATTGGCCAATTAATTCTTAATTTTATGGTTTTATTTACGACTGACAACTCTTTGTTAGTAAACAATTAAACACACTAGAACTGATGTGTTTAAAGTACATGCGACAATAATTTAACGGAGATTATTAGGTCTTTGAAGTGAAACTTTTCATCTATAAACTTTAGCACAAAACATGAAAATAAATAGTTAAGCAAAATGTGTTTGTAAGTGTTTGTGAACGTAAAGCATGATTTGCTGTTATGGTACCTATGGTAACCTTAATCCGAGACAGTAGGCTATGCCCAATGACGTACGCAGGATTTTCTCAAGGGGAGCCATTCGAAATTTTTTCGAATTGAAACTAAAACGAATTGAAAAACGCCCATTTGCTAATGATAGCCAATAGGAATATTGTTTAAGATTAGCCTACTATACTCAGCTTGCATTGATAATTTTTTTTAGTTTGCGGCAACTACTGTAGTTTACTCATTTAGATACATTTTGTACGATATTGAAAAAAAAAGCGATATAACACCCTTGACTTGACACCGCATACTGTTTTACGAAGACGACGTAGTTAGCTGACTCAACTCATTGAACCATGCGTATTGAGGGTACGAGTTGGCGTACGCAGAATTTCTTACTGGGAGAGGGGAAGCGTTTAATATACTCTAATTTGACATTTTTTTTATCAAGAGTAGCCTAATGCTATTTTACAGTACAGGCTAGTCTGACCAAAGTTTAAGGTAGCCGAGGTTATCTGTTGTTGAAATATAAACTCTCATATAAGTCATATATCACTGTAGTTTTAGATTAAATTATTAGATATGTAAACATGATAGTTGATAGTTCGATTCAACAAGCTTTTTGCAGTTTTTTTGAATTTCTGGGTGTCTATACCATACTTGAATAGTGGCCTCTATGAGTTTGGTTTTTGTAGTGCTATCGATTTTTTGAAAACGAGATTTCAAAGTTGTCCAAAGGTTTTCTATTGGGTTGAGGTCAGGAGAGTTTCCACGCCAGTCTAGAACGTTTATCTTAAGTTGATGGAAAACTCTCTTCATTTGCTTGGATGTATGGCATGGAGCAAGATTTTGCTGAAATACCTTCCCACCTTCAGAAAATGCCCTTTGCATCTCATGAGTTAAGGTTCGTGTTATTAACTCAGAGTATCGAGCTAAGGTCATCATTCCATCAGTTCATCCTCATTAAGTTGGCGTACGCA
Organism: Aplidium turbinatum; assembly: GCF_918807975.1. Taxonomy (NCBI): domain Eukaryota; kingdom Metazoa; phylum Chordata; class Ascidiacea; order Aplousobranchia; family Polyclinidae; genus Aplidium; species Aplidium turbinatum. The sequence continues at coordinate 41,065,469 of NC_137472.1, read as the reverse complement.
GGATTTCTCACTAGGAGAGGGGGAGCGTCTAATATACTCTTATTTGACACTTTTTTTTCAAGATTAGCCTAGTGCTATTTTACAGTACAGGCTAGTCTGACCAAAGTTTAAGGTAGCCGAGGTTATCTGTTGGTGAAATATAAACTCTCATATATCACTGTAGTTTTAGATTAAATTATTAGATATGTAAACATGAAAAGCATAATATTAGGCCTAACAAACGGATAAGTGAAAAGTGTAATAGTTCGATTCGCAGGCAAGGTCCTTAGATTAAACTAAAAGCATAAATCAAACCTCTTTGTGAATGTATCGAATGCAATTTATTACGGTACCGTTCTTTAAACAAAATTATCACACTTTGAACAGATGTAACAAAAAACAAGGCCTAGCCCATAGGGCCGTGTGAGCACCATCTCGCCCCTTCCCCCCCGAAAGTCACTAGTGGGCCTTTACTTTTTAGTAAAGGAGCCTAATATATTTTTGGAATTCGAATCAAAAACATCAAACTGACTTTACAATCTGTTGGGATTCCACCTTTGACTACATAACAATGCAAAGAGCTATGGAGTTTAACTGAAATAACCAAACGATTTGAGCCTACAGAGTCTTTTTAGAAGATAATTTGGCAATGAAAAAGGCCGTCTCTAAAACATGTAATTGCATCCCTCTTGAAATACAAAATTAAAAACGATGAAAAAGAATAACGCAGTGTTTGTCTTAAAAAAGAAAAGATCCTGGGTTGAATGCAAAAACAGCCTACTTTACAAGATAGTTCCAAAGAATTTGGCGAGTTGGAGTTTCTTTCTATATTATGTAAGCCTCTTCCTTCCTAAAAAGTCTTTGAATTAAAAAAATCATCTCGAATGGAAAAGTATACGCTGGATAATCTCTGTCAATACTTCTGGATGCCATAATTGAACATCTTCGTGGTTTCACGAGCATTTAATTTTGGGCAAGTCTTATGCTATTCAATTGCTAAAAGACATTTTCCAAGAAAGCGAGAACGTAGTTCCTTTCAGGGGGTACGAAGGGCGGTTAATACGATTTGCCCTGCTACCCAAGACCATTCTTGAAAAATAACATGTTTGCACTACACCAGGGGTCACCAACTTTTTTTGCATGCGGGCCACTTTGGCACTAAGGAGAGCTGTGGCGGGCCGCACTAATAAAATGTTAGGTAGGTTGACTCTTATGCTAAAAAAGAACGCATTTCGTACCCAGTATCCATCGTTACATGTTGTTCATATTTATGTTAGAATACCGCAGCAACAAAATTAATCGAACAACGCTACTGCCAGGCCAAGCTCCTTTTACAACACTTTTGACTTTTTTTTTAACAATGCCTAGTATACGATGCCACTTGTTTTGCGCACTGCGCACTTATAGCGAGGCGAGCGGTTTCATCAAAATATTTATCGCCAAGCAAGAGTGGTGTTGTCACTTCGCTTCACAAAAGATATCTTGCAATTAACAATTTTAGTAAACAAGGAAATGTTTGACACATCACAATACAGGCAACAATAGTGACCTACAAACATTTCAGCGAAAAATAGGCTCCAATAACAGGGAAAAAGAAACCAGGCACCATGAAACCAATGCTTGTAGAAATCACCCAAAAATCGTAATTCTATCGTAATTCATGAACAGTCTTCCCTTTAAAAAAGCAATGAGTTGGTTTTTCATCCTTTCTGTGAGAGTCTATAAAACCGTCTTTCTTTTGTTATAGACAACTGTCACTTGCGATGCTTATCAGCGTGGCAACAAGTTGTTGATTAATAACATTTTGCAGAACTTGCTTCGGCAGTACATATACTAAAATTGGAACGATACAGAGAAGATTTAGCATGGCCCTGCGCAAGGATGACACGCCAAATCGTGAAGCGATCCATATTTCTTTAAAAAAAGAAAAAAAAAAAACATTTTGCGGTACCTAGCTAAATATTTTCATAATACAATCAGAAAAAGTCTTTAAATTTATATATAATATTTTGCCAATTTATTATAAATTGAGTTGGCACACCGACCTATTTTGCCAACAAAAACTTGCATAAAGAAAATACAGGTCGTGAAACACAATAACGGTGAAACGCACACTAGTGTTTACATGACATTTGCAAACTTAAAATAAGCAACCCTATGCTCGACATTTTCGAAATTCGAAAACAGACGTTTTAATCAACCACTGGGACAGTGTGGCTGGACATCGCATTGGAATAGCTTTAAGCAACCCCCACCTAGAACTATAATCTGATTGGTAGGTCGGTGGTATCGTATGCAAAGCCAAAATATGCTTCCCGGAAAGTATTTTTTGCCTTCGTGCTCTTTAACTCCTCAAGAAAAGTATCTTTGGTTATACTTGTACGCTGATACTTTCCGCGGGCCGCAGCGCTACAGCGTGGCGGGCCGCATGCGGCCCGCGGGCCGCCATTTGGTGACCCCTGCCCTAGAGAATAACAACAACGCAAAAAATCGACATTTTTGAAGGGGGAGGAGAGAAGCATTGCCCAATGAGCCTTTCGGTTCACAATTATTTATGCGCAGTATAAGCAAAACATTTGTTATTTGTATTGTTGGTAAACTTGGAATTATAAATTTCTGTCTTGTTCATTGGTTTAATTATTATAATTTGAAATAGTAACACCACATACTGCTGCCATTTATCACTTTTTTTTTCAAAACACGATTCGACACCACAATTGCTTCATATTCTTTTACATTGCACTATAAGGCTACTGATAGTGTTTGAACAAATAAAACCGTTCAAAAAGTTGAAAAATTAAAACATTGACCAGTAGCGTTCACAGATAGGTCTAGGGTGCACTTTTTGACCAGGCCTCAGGACGAGTTTAAGGGCCAAAAATTTGTCCAAAGAGTCAAAAAGTTTGTTTAAAAATAACACTATGTGTTCTTCTAATATGAAGTGTTTGGACCAAGTTTATATTTTACAGAGATAACCCGTGTTTTTTTTGTTTTTTTTTGGGAGGGGGAAACTAGACATAAATAAAAGCTTAACTGTCAAACCAACATCACATCGAAATCGCACCGAAGCTTTAAAAAATAGTAAATCATGCTTCGTTGAGGTTTGAACAACATTTGTAAAGTAATTTAACTTAATCGTTAGTTTTTAGTTAACTTTAGATCTAGAAATGAAGAAAATTGGTGAAGGCATCAACAAAAACTAATAACTGGACAGATGAGTGTTAGAAAAGTAAATGATAGTTTGCAGCTAAAATGTCTAAACATTTTGTGAGAATTGCTCCCAGGTAACCATTAGTTGCATTCCTTTCACAGCTTTATTTGAAAGCAGAGTACATACACCTAACAATTAAAACTCAATGAAAACTAGTCAACTTAAAAACACAACATGTCAGACAAACAAGACCAGATGAACTGAATTATAATAATTCATTTAAGCAATGGATGAGTCATTTATACTTGATTCACTGTGGTAAAAATGACTGGTTTCGAGATCACTAGCCAAAAAACAGTTGTTTTCTCCTAAACAAACGCTCGCGAACAACCGGCAGTTAAATATTGTAATTCACACCGTTAGACATCTTAAATATGGACAAGATAATTATTGGCCTTTCTCAATTAAACCTACTTTTTTAACACATTTTCACACACATTGTTTAAGCTGTTTATCGCAGGTGTTAAGTGATAATTTTAGGTTTAACTACAAGTCATAATTATCACCAAGTGCTTGCAAATGTTTTTTGCCTAGGTGGTCTTTGACTGTCATGTCCAGGCTGATGCCGGTGGTTAAAGAATGAATTAAACGGACAGACAGACAAGAAAGCTATTCTGGCTATCTTCAAGGTCAGCTACGTTACTAAGTGGCGAAACGGCCTGAACAAACTCCAAAATGTCGGTTCGGTATCTACCAAAAGTAGGCTACGCGGCTTTGTTTTATCAAGACGCTCAATGTTAAAGACATGCTTGAAGATGGATTCAGCAAATTTACAGTAGCTTGCATTGAGCAAAAAAGATCAACTGTTTTTAATCACTTAAATTAAAAAAGTATATTGTAGCCTATATATACAACATGGTATCAGCCTCTAGCTTTTGATAACCAGGTAATTGCAACGAAGGAATTCCAACTAAATAGCCTACTAGCTAAATCGCATTCTTATCAGTCGCAGGTGTTTGCTATTTATATTGGTTTTGTTTGTTCGTGATTAGACTGAAAAAATCCTAATAATGCATTGGCAACAACTATGGTTTAGTACACACTTCATAGCATTTCATTGTTTTAACTTAACAGTATTTTATTGAGGGAGTCAAAAGTGGAAAAAACTAACTGGAATGAGATCTGGTACTAAGACACTTTCTCAAATGGGCGATCAACCTAATACAGAAGCAAACACTAAGAAAAAAATCAGTATTTTTTTTATCTACAGTCTAAACCTTCAAAACACTTGGCTAGGCTAACACTAACAACAGTATTTCAATAAAACCTTCTCTAAAAACCGGATCCACAACATAAACTATAACTTTTATTGAAATACTGTTGTGGGTGTTAGCCTAGCCAAATGATTTGAAGGTTTAGACCAGGGCTACTCAACTGGCGGACCGCGGTCCGAATCCGGACCTTCTGGGTGTTGAAGATGAACCTCGAGCTTTGGAAGAATAGCCTCATTGCCACATTTCAGAGCCTCTTTAAACAGATTTCTATTGGGAGGAAGCAAGTTTTACTGCGATTATTCTAGTTGCTGGGGGCTTCGCTCCCAGACTTCCCAACACTTTCTCAAAAATCCAATTCGAGTTACATTTTCCATGAAAAAGTGGTTTGGTACAGATAGTTTAACTTTCGTGGTTGCGTGTGAAATAATTTATTCACCGGACCGCTAAAAATATTCAACTTGTCAAACTGGACCTTTGTTAAGATTAGTTGAGTATTAATAAGTAACCCTGGTTTAGACTCTAAATAAAAAAAAACTATTGATTTGTTTTCTTTTTTATTGAGGAGTTGTTTTTTTCTTATTTTTTTCAAGGTAAGTATCTTTTTTGTGAAAGACTGACTATGCATTGTGAGCTATTCTAATTCTGATAATTCCTATACAGGCGAATTGCATGCTAAAATAAGTTTATGAAAAAAGTTTGCTAAAGTTGTAGCCTTGTAGGTTCAGGGCCGTGTGAGCAACATCTTAGCTTGTCCCAGAAATCTACTATAGTGGGCCCCTATGTGTAGTGATTGCTCCTTAAAATAGGACCAGAAAGCGTTTAGGGTAGCAAACTCTTTCAATGTGGGGAAAAATTTACATTCATCATTTTAGAAAAGAGTAAACAAATTTTAAGATTTTATAAAAAAAAATAGTTAATAGGCTATGCCTGTACGCCGACAATGCAGAAGAGGATATAGAAAAAAGTTGGAAAAGGACCAGAGTTTTCACAAAGTAAAATTTATAACATAAATGAACAGTGCAATTCAAAACTTAATGTCCAAATAAATAAAACGGAAAAGGGGTGTGGAGGGGGGGGGCTTGACCTCAGAACATTTTGACAAGTATAATCTTGTTTTGGTCACTTTTGAAGAGCAGTAGGCTATTTATTTTGTTAAGATGCACACTTTGTATGTAGTCAAGTTCATCAAATTAAAATTGGAGTGGGGTAGCCGTTTTGTTTAAATTTTTAGTTAGGCTACCATTTCAATTTTTCTTTATTTACAACTACAGAAGGATTTCAATAATTTTTTTATTGAAAGTTTGCATAGCCTAATGCAGGGGTGGGGAACCTGCGGCCCGCGGGCCGAATGCGGCCCGCGTAACTGTTCTATGTGGCCCGCGTCAAAATTTCGTAAAAAATTTTTTTTTTCTTTTGCAAAAGTGAAATCATTTGAAGCTAATTAAATTACCTGTGGAAAGTACAACTTGAAAACAATAACACCGCACATTTTCCTACCTTGCAAGAGCAAAAGCTTTCTACAACAGCCAAATATAGGCTACCCATTGCCTATGTATGTGTCAATCTTATGGAGACATTTAATGCAAGATTTTTGGACATAAAGAGTAAAGAAATGGAGTTAGATATTTTTGCCTCTCCTTTCAATGTGGTTGCAACTGATGTTCCTAGTAACTTCCAACATGAAATAGTAGAGCTCCAGAGTGACGGTACGCTGAAAGCGATGTACCAAAACATTCCAATGCTCAACTTTTATCAACGCTACATAAATGCTGATGATTTTCCAGTCATGCGGAAACATGCTTTGAAATATGTGTCTCTGTTTGGAAGCACCTACCGTTGCGAGCAGTTTTTTTTCCAAATTGAATCTAACAAAAAGTCGGCTTCGCTCCAGACTGACTGATAAAAACGTGGAGATGTAGTTAAGAGTTGCAACATCTTCCGTGTCAGCAGACATCACACGACTCACCAAAAATAAAAACTTTCAGCCATCCCACTAGCTGTGAAAGTGAAATAAATCATTGTCTACTTCGCTGCATTTTTTATCTGTAAATAAAATTTCGAAATTTTAGTGGCCCGCCTGTGTTATTTCTCATTTTATGTGGCCCGCAATACTAAAAAGGTTCCCCACCCCTGGCCTAATGTGTTGTAGCTTTTCAGCAGGCTAGAACTTCAAAAATTTTACCTGAGAGTGAGGTGTCCCCACCTTCACAGATAACATTTTCACTTCATAACCTATCTCGATTCACATTGAAATTTATCAGTTTAATTATTATTAATTAACTAGGCTATTTGAGTGAGCAGTATTTACTTTGAAATATTGCATCATTTTGTTAATTGTCGGCTGCATAGCCGAGTTGTGAGAGCGCTGGAACGGCAATCGAAAGAGCGCCGGTTCGACACCGCTCAAGAGCAGGCGGCTGTGACTTTGGCACGACACTTAAAGGCATGCCTGAAGGTGGACACGAAGATTGGCTTCCTTGCCTTCCCGTCCACTTAATCTAAATATTCAACCACCAAGTGTAAGCCTGGATACAATAAACATTTTGTTGGATAGACACAAAAACGTTTTCACTCCCTTAATCTTTTCACTCCCCAACTATGCTTGCCCAATATCGCCGAGATGAACGACATGTAGTTGAGCAAGCGAAAACAAATTACAAATAGGAAAAAATTGTAAAGTTGCAAGCCGAAAAACGCTGCACAAACTAAATATGAATAAGCATGGCCACCTAAAGATGCGGCCTGATTTGTCACATTTTGCAGATTTTGATTACAGCTACTGCTAGTATTTGACTGACATTTTTTTAGATTTTTTTACTTTTTGCTGTCTCCTAATGATAAAAAAGCTTTTTGTTGCCTTGGGGAAGCAATGGCAAATGAGAAAAAGTAAATTTAAAAACGCTCAATTAGATTGTTATTGAAAAATTAACAGTCTGACTAAAATCTTCGAAATCAAATTTTCTTTGTTTTTCAACCTCTGTGGATATTAAAACCTGTTGTGTCATCTGGGGAGAACAGTAAAGAAAGCGTAAAAATATAATTTTTACAAAAATTTATTTAAACATTTACTCAGTTAGCAAAATCTGCAAATTGATAACAGAAGTGTTCGTCCAACTGGCAAGTCTGCTCAAGAAATTGCTGAATCATTTAACCAATACTTTTCAAACAAAATTAGTTTAATTAGGAATACTCTTCCATGTCTTCACCATATAACTGGAGGAACTCAGTCAGCAGATCCTTGTAACCATATTCACATTGATTTTTCATTTTCTAGTTTTCTTGAAACAGACAAGACTGAAATTCTTAACATTTTAACTGCATTATCATCTGCATCTTGTGAACTAGATCCAGTACCCTCATGGCTCCTCAAAAAGCATTCATCATCTTTTCTGTCTATTCTGACCTCCATCGTAAACAAATCCTTGACAAGTGGTCTTGTTCCCCCAAAACTTAAACATGCCATTGTTCGTCCACACTTAAAAAAGCCTAGTCTAGACAAAGAAGAGTTCAAGAACTATCGCCCTGTGTCCAATCTATCTTTTGTGTCAAAAATATTGGAAAAAGTAGTTGGCAGACAGTTAAATGATTTTTTAAACGTGCAAAATTTATTTGATATCAATCAATCTGCTTATCGTCAACATCACTCCACAGAAACAGCTTTACTAAAAATCCATAATGATATTGCTACCGTACTTGACTGTAATCACAGCGTTGTTCTACTTTCTCTTGATCTTTCAGCTGCTTTTGATACCATTGATCACAAAATTCTTCTAAATCGTCTCAAATCAGATTTTGGCATTACAGGAATGGCACTTGACTGGTTCTCTTCTTATCTTTATGATCGAACTCAATCTGTAGCAATTGAAAACTCAATGTCTTCTGCAACATTCCTTTCTTCTGGAGTTGCTCAGGGTTCTGTTCTCGGCCCTGTCCTGTTTTGCCTCTACATAAAACCTCTGTTTGACATCATAAAGCGACATGGGCTTTCATACCACTCATATGCTGATGATATACAATTGTATTTGCGTGTTACTGATGAAGATTCATTGTGTTGTATTAAGTCAAAATTCCAAAAATGTATGGTTGATATCTCAAATTGGATGTCTTATAATATGTTGAAACTGAATCAAGAAAAATGTGAGTTTATTGTATTTTCTCCGAAACGGTGTATTTCAAAGTTTAATGACATGACCCTTACCCTGAGTAATATCAATCTTTCTTCTTCTAACTCAATTAAATTGCTTGGTGTAACATTAAATCAACATTTGTGTTTAGAAAACTTTGTCAGTTCCACTGTTAAATCTTGCTTTTTTCATCTTAGAAATATTGGTTCCATCAGACAGTTTATTAATGTTGATGCTTGTAAAACTTTAACTCATGCACTTGTGACGTCCAGGCTTGATTATTCAAATTCATTGTTAAATAACATTCCATGTTGTACTATTTTGCGTCTTCAAAGAGTTCAGAATGCTGCTGCTCGGCTAATTACTTTAACACGTCAACGTGAGCATATCACTCCTATACTAAAATCCCTGCATTGGCTTCCAGTATTGTATCGTATTCGCTTCAAAATATGTCTATTAATTTATAAAGTTTTCCATGGTTTTGCTCCGAACTATCTAGACACTTTGCTTGTTCATTATAAACCTGCCAGAACTTTGCGTTCTCAACATCAATTGCTCTTGTGCAACCCTTCATATAAGACACAGTATGGAAATCGTACCTTCCCAGTTGTTGCTGCCAGTTGCTGGAACTGTTTGCCTATTTGTGTGAAAGAAGCAGAAAATTTAAATGAATTCAAAACTCGCTTGAAAACGTTCTACTTCAATGAACATTATGACTGAAATTACCGCATTAATTATCACCATTGTCATGTACAGCGCCCAGGAGCATAGTTTGACTGTGGATGTGGCGCTATATAAATATTGTTATTATTATAACAGAGTCAAAATTACACCGCTTTTTAGAGTAACATAGGCTATTTGTTCTAGTTTATCGAAAGCTTTGCTGGGAAAACCAGTCTTCCGTATTATGATATTGACGATGCATTATCTTGAGTTCAAGATACCAAATAGGGTGCTGAATGCAGAAACATTGGATACTTTTGCATTAGCATCCTCTGTCACTGTGATAGTTTGCTTCCATCGATCAGTTTTTCCAAGACGTCACACAGTTTTAAAACTCAGGTCCAGTCATGATAGCAGAATACACCACTAAGCAGTAACAAACAGAAATCTGCGATTTCTTTAAAGTTTCTCAGCTTGCGAAAACAAATTTCTCTTCACTAGTGATTGTTCAACTAGTCTTGATTATATTTATCCATTAACACTTACAGTAGCATTGAACAGGTAAAGGCCCGGATTTAAAAGATTCCCCGCAACTTGAACTTTATCAAGATCTTAATATAATCAGATCTAAAGGATTTGCCATCAGAGGTTAAAACAGCTACTTCAGCCGTCAGATGGTAAAGTACCGGGCCCCCTTCCGGGTATAGGCCTAGTGATTTTCCCCAACCACGATTTTTATTTTCAAAAACACGAAATATTTTTCTTCACCTACTCTTTGATTCTGAATATAGCCTATATATTTTTGGAGGTAACCACTTCTAGCTACTTGCGTCTACTTTACAAAGAATTAATTTCAGCCGAAAACTCCAACAACTTTAAACATAGGTACCGACAAAAATCGTGATTGAGAGCAAGAATTTCGCGGTTTACGAAGAAATCCCTAATGCGTAAATGCGCAGTTGAGAAAATTCGTGGATACAACAAATCTTTGAGAATAGAATAATATGATATTCCTCTTAATTTTCTACTTTGAACGGCATGATGTGTCGTCCTCCTTTTAACAGCACATCAATAAAAGTGTGTATACAACCTTTATATTCATAACATTATCAATGAAGAGGGCCCGAAAATAAATTGGTACCGGGCCCGAGAAATCCTGTCAACGGCCATGATGGTGCGATTCAATCAGTGATTTAATCATTGTCCCAGCAAGCAAAATACGTTATTTTTCCATCGTGTCAACGTCTAGCGACTGTGAAACGATGTAAAATGATAAAGTTTGCTGTTGGAATGGCTTTTATGCTATTGTTCACATAAGAACAGCAATCCTGGTTCGAATCCCAGCTTAAGCTGGTTGTTGAAAAACACCGCTTACCTAGGGTGTAATCAATTGGGTGGGCGTAGTTGCTGAAGGAAAGGCGGCCAAGAGAAAGGAACTGGCCACCCTACTCTCGTTAGTGCCGAAGGCTATAATACAAACCTTAGCTTCTTATCCCCCGATGCTTGGATCAAGCATGAGATTCACTTTTTTCCACGTAAGAAGCCGGTTTTTAATTGCTTGCAAACTTATGCTTTGAGATGTGTTCACGACTTTAAAATCAGTCATTTTTTTATCAATTCAAGATTTCCAAAATAATCATTCCAAAAACATTAGAAATTTTAATTGATAACTTGAGATTAGATGTAATCATTGCTTTGTATTTACAGACAACTTATTTCCACTTTGTTTCTCCTACTCTAATCAGTGAATGAATGTACATTTATCAGTGTAGGGTAGGCCTACCATGGGCTAGACTACTTCTGCGAAATAAGGCTATTCCGTGCAACAACCAGATAATTTTAAAAGAAGTGTTTACGTAGAAATTAAAAGCTAAAGAAAACATGACGTTATTGAAACGTTATACTGTAGTTCACACTCAGAGCGAACACGGAAACCTACCATAAAAAGAATTACGACAACATGACGAAATAACATTTATACCATCACACTTGTGTCAAGTGCTTAAGTGGAATAATATTATAGTGAGGGTCTGGTTACCAAAACTAAGAAATATTATTGGAAGGCCTAATCTGATAACAAGTTTCAAAAGACAGCACATTATTAACTATATTAGCCTTCGGTCAAGATGATCGCTGACGAAAAGTTTCATAACAAACGTAGGTTGAGAGCGACGATACTTTTAAAGTCAAATAATAATTTGGCAAAATGGTGTAGTCTATAATAGGCCTCCATATTCGAGCTAAACGAGTCATTTTAGTGTCTTTGTTGAAATAGTGATATTTGTAATTTTAGTAAGTGGGTTGACAGCTTCAATTGCCTGGCAATCTTTTGATGGTAGGCTAATAAGAGAATATATAAATAGTTACACCAAACTTCAAACGTACGAGATATTGACAAAATTTTCCAGGTGCCAAAAAGTTTTGACCTCAAGTTGAATTTCAGACAATCGATAAAAAGCAACATTTGTAGAAAGTAAATATAAACCGAGCTATAAAGATTAGGCATTACTAGCCTAAATAGCACAAAGTCTTAACCAATTTTAGGGGCACAAAATCTTTCCAAAGGGCCCGAGAACCTGAAAAAACCCACCGCGCATTAAATCGATATAGTGCGTTTTTCTTAAAAAGGTCTTGATTTAGGGCCCGAATATCTTATTGGTACGGAGCCCAAATTATTCTCTGAACGGGCCTGCTAGTTTATATTCAGAAAAGTACAAGCAATGCTAAAAATGTAGGCTAAGTTATGCTAAGATTCAATGGCGTGCGCAAGGGGGAAGCATTTGGCCATGGCCTTTCTTTTCAAAAACATTTTTTTAAGACTTTAAATAAACGATGTAGCTAATTTTGGTTAACAGCATTAAAAGAGCTCCAAAATGTCACTGGAAAAACATTAAAATCTAAAGGCATGGCCTACTGGCTTTCACGCATCTGCGCAGAGCTATTTTATTGATTCGTACTCATGCTGCCAAATTTATTGCGATGACTCTGCCATCAATTTCTCTCAGATCTAATAAGTTTTAGAAATGATTTTTATAGGTTATGCTGGTAAGGTAAGTTAGCTACTTGGTCTTTACAAAACTTTGTAGCCTACTGAGCTTCCCATCTTTAAAACATCTGCATGTCTGTGATAGAAAGCAAAATTACGCACAACATATGTCCAGCAGTATCGATGTAGCCCAGTGTTTCCCAACCTGGGGGTAAATTACCCCCGGGGGGTAATTTGCCTGTTTTCGGAGGGTAACGCGACCGGAGGTTGTAAACTTTATAAAAGCGAAGGAATGGAACAGTCGTCTTTACAAGGAACTGTGCAAGAAGATGGGAGAAATATACGAAGTATTACTCTACCACACAGAAGTACGATGGCTGTCTCATGGCAAAGGATAACCCGCCTGGTCAAACTTCGTGAGGCTGTCCATGTTTTTCTGATAGAAAAGAAGTCCGACTTGACTGAATACTTCTCTAACCAACAGTGGATTTCCCAGCTGTGCTACCTGGCTGATATCTTTGGTGAATCGAACAAAGGCAATCTTTTAATTCAAGGCAAGAATGTAACTGTGATCGACACCAAAGTAGCCGGAGCAGCATTTATCGCAAAGGTTAAATTGTGGAACAAGCGAGTTGGAAGAAGCACAGTTTTAGACGTTTGACATGTATCTCGGAGGCAATGGACTTGAGTTGACAGCGGCGTTGAAGAAGGACATAGCTGACCACTTAGGCCAGCTAGCCAAGAAGATGGACAACTACTTTCCGAATTTGAACACGGCTAGTTTTCAATGGTGCACTGAGCCCTTCACATGTGATGACAGCCAGGTGGATGATGACGACTTTTCGGCCAAAGAAGAATTTATCACTCTCCGAATTAACAAAGCGTTGAAACTTGATTTCAATGGGAAAGGCTTAGAAACCTTCTGGTTTAGCAGACTCCAGGACGCACCAACATTAGCGACACGGGCATTAAATATCCTGACATCTTTTTCAACAACGTATCGCTGTGCACAAGGATTTTTAACTGTCTTGGGAAGGAAGACAAAGAAGCGCAATCGCCAGGATGTCGAAAGCGACACAAGAATTGTCCTCAGTAGCCTACCACAAAGCCCAGGATCATAAAGCTGGCGCCTGAAGTCCAGGCCTGACCTTCGCATTAAATGTTTACCACGCATTGTTATCTTGTATTTAGTATTGTATTGCATTTTGATTGTCATAGTTAGCCCTTTGAAATACATAGCAATAAACATTTTTGTTTTTGAAAATTGATCGTGGGGGTAATTGGCTCACTTCAGGGTGGAGATTAGGGTAACAGCCAAAAAAAGGTTGGGAACCACTGAGTAGCCTATTAAGCGTATCTATATAGTTGTTTAAAGTTTTCCTAAGTGGCAGTTTAAACTTTAATTAAAAATATCAAATCCTTGTCACACTCTTTCTTCAGCATCTCCTCCACAAACACTGGCCCACTTCCCACCACGACTTTTATAGTAACTCCTTCCAGAACTTTAGCGATCATGCCAGGCTAGCAAAACACCGACCTTTGGAGTATATTGGACAGTTTTATTCTTTTTTGTCGGAATTCAATCTTGTTCGTCGTGTAAAACAAAGGTCTGCGTAACCACAAACAACTTCGTTGGATGTAGCAAATATTGATTTTCAGGAGAAAAAATGCAAGTCGTCAAAATATAAGGCCCTTATCAATATATATCACCGACTTATGGATCTATAAGCCCTGATATTGACATAGCCTATCCCTGATATTGACATGCACTTTCTTTGCCCATTCAATCACGTCGAAAAACGGGAAAGATTCATTGCTAGTATATATCAATGAATTACTACTGTTTGAATTATAGCCACATCTAGAGATAGACTCCCAAGGGGTTTTCGAATATAACATGCGACGCCTGCGAAATCTTCATTTAGGTTCGCGGAAAACATCCTATGGGATAAAAATGGCGTCATATATGCACAATTCCAATGTAAAATTCAGCCAGTTATCTTCAAAAATAGAAACTTTTGCGTCTGAAAGTTAACAAACGTAACTAAACTTTTCTCAAATAAAAGACTTAATTCAAAAGATTATTTTATTAGTCTGATAACTAAAAGTTTGTAAACGAGTTCAGTAGCTATAACTACCGCAAAGGAAAGATTACACAACTCAAGAATTGTTATTCTACCTTGTTCACCTAAAGTGCAATAAAAGTTTATGACTCAGTCACTTTGTGCTCATCAAAGAGTTAAGTAGGCTACAGTCATAAAGCAAGACAGCTAGGACAAAGCTTCGGTTACTATCACTACAAACAGGATGGCAACAGGAGATAGGTAGAGTACATATCTGTCAAAGCAATATTGCTGGAATGTCAAAGTAGGCTATATACAAGACGATCAAATATAAAATAAAATATTTAGGATATATAGATAGAAAAATGGACGACATAAACAAACGTGAAAAACGTGAAGGATGGAGAAAAGTCGGACTGAAGAAAGAAGATGCTACGGATAAAAAGAAATGTAGAAAAAAGGTGAAGGCAATCTCTGCATGGGAAATATGGGTGACATACACTCGTTGGGGAGCAGCCGAGACTGGGTGATAAGGATAATAAATAATAAAACATGCCTAAAAAAGATTAAATTGGGCCTAGAATTCACATTCAAATCGATAAAAGGTAAGATGTAATTGCTGTGAAACACACAAAAAAACAAAGTACAAATCCTAAGAAAAAAAGAATAAACAAACATACTGTTGCACCGACAGATCACGTTGACGATAGTTTGTAAAGTGTTGTTTGTTTTCTTCAACATTGTCAAAACTTTTGGGAATGTAATTCACTGCTGATGTAGTCCAGTAGGCAGGGCCGTGTTAAATTCCCCGTGGCCGGGAGGGGGCACGGCTGATTAGAGGCTCACTCATTTTAGTTTGTTTAATGTTTTTTGCCTGTTTAAAAAATAAAATATACTACAGAAGCTTGATAATAATCAATAAGTAGTTAAATCATGCAAAGCCGTATTTACTGCTTTACAAACCCACGACTGGGGGCCTTCCTCTAACTAGGGGCCTACTTATATTTAGGGTGTCCGACGTTTTCTTCGTAAACAGTTCTTCGTAAAGCAATTCTTCGTAAGCAATTTTTCGTAAAACAATTCTTCGTAAAGTTAATTCTTTGTAAAACAATTCTTCCCAAAGCATTTATTCGTGCATGCAATGGAGATTTGATGTATACGAAGAAATGCTTTACAAAAAATTCTTTTACGGATTTCATTTCACCAACAACTGTTTACGAACAATTGTTTTACGAAGAATTGCTTTACGAAGAACTGTTTACGAAAAATTCGCCTATAACCTATATTTAGTTCGTGCAGCGTTTTTCGGCTTGTAATTTTACATTTTTTTTCCATATTTTAATTTTTTTTCGCTCGTTCAACCACATTTCGTTCATCTCGGCGATATTAAGCAAGCATAGTTGGGGGTTAAGGGAGTGAAAAAGTTTTTTTGTGTCTAAAAAAGCTAACAAAACGATGCAATATTTCGAAGTAAACACTGCTCACTCAAATAGCCTAGGTCAGGCCATATAATAGGATGTTTTATTTTTTCATGATTTTTGAAATCAAAAATGCTTGGGGTCTAATCAGTTTGTATTCAGGTCCCATACAACCAATCTAAAGTATTTTTTTGATCGGACTACTTTTAGAGGGTGCGCAGCCCCCACAACGTTTGAAAAATTGAAGCGTGAGAAAATTGGAAGGAAGTACAGGGTGACCCAAAAAGATTCGTACCCATGAAAATTTCAATTGTGACTTTGATTGAAAAGCTATTTATTTCAAATTACAACCACACATTATTCAATTTAGGGAAGACCATTGACCAGAGTTTTAGCTTTTTCTGTCAATTTTTAGTCAATTTGTGGCTTTCCCAAGATGTGTTCCAAATGTAAAAAAATCGAATAAAACATGGGTTCGAATCTTTTTGGGTCACCCTGTATGTGATAACTCGATGATGGAAGGAGATAGGAAGACGTGTAAGATGTCAACCTGTGTGGAATGGCCATTGGTCAACTTCCTAGCTGCGCTTAATACATTTTACTACTCTATCTGCAACAGTAAAAAAGTTAATTGTAAAAAGCTGTTTTTTTTCATATGTTTGATGTTTTGTTCCCAGTCCTTCAGAAGCAAAATGCTTCCAGTAACAACAGGTTTTGTTAAATGATGAATATAAACTTTTTCCCCACATTGAATAAGTTTGCCGCTCTAAACGCTTTCTGGTCTTATTTTTTAAGAGCAATCACTAAACATAGGGGCCCACTAACAGATTTCGGGGGGACCCGAGATGGTGCTTACACGGCCCTGGCAGTAGGGATGTAGTCAACCAAGTTGATTGCTGATCCGATGCAAATTGAACGAAGAGTTCACGTGAATCAAAGAAAATCCATTAAGATTTCGGAAAATATCGGCGTTCTACTCGAGTCATAGCTTCTCGAATCCAGTTTAAATACAACGGGAGGTTGGTGTAGACACCAGGCATCAACGGCTCCCCACACCCGATGCCCCAACTAACTGCACCCATCAGATAAAAGCGATCTTCTTTAGGGTCGTAATACGTAAGAGGTCCACCTGAATCTCCCTGAAAATGTGAAATTTAACGGATTATATTGAAAACTGATAATTTAGTCCAGTTGTGTAGCCCAGGGGTCCGCAAATAGTGGGTCGCGACCCAAATCTGGGTCGCGAGACCATCCACAGTGGGTCGCAAAACAGTTTAAATTTACTATCAATATAACTTTTACGACAAAAGTAAATACAATCATACACTCTTTGATGTGCTGAGTTTCGCACAATTTTGTACAAAAAAATTTATGCTTTCGATTGTAGTACAGTATTCCTCCCTTATTAAGCCTAAGGTTATAAAGTCTAAAAGACACCTTGAGCCAGGACATGACAACTCTCTCGGCTTACAACAACAAACTCAGCAAAACCAAAACTGCAGCAGCAGCTTTCCACCTACACAATCGGGAAACTGATCGTGAGCTACATGTTCAAAACAATGGAAAACCTCTGTCCATCTGCCCCGAACCAAAATATCTTGGGGTGATACTAGACAGATCGCTCACATACCACCACTATTTGGTGTCACTGCGCAAGAAACTGACATCCGGCGCTGCGCTACTCAAGCACCTGGCAGGCTCCAGCTGGGGGCTGACACTTTCCGTATAGCAGCCTTAGCCCTTGTCTACTCTTCAGCAGAGCACTGTGCACCTGTTTGGTGCCGCAGTGCTCACTGCCACAACATTGACACTACCATTAAAAACAACGCCTGCGCACAGTGACCAGGTGCCTGCGTCTCACACCATTGGACAATCTCCCCGTTTTTGCTGGCATCCAACCTGCTGAGCTTCGTCGCGAAGAAGCCACTGTGTCCCTCGGCCGACAGGCGCTGGAGCCTAACATCTTCTCCACCACAAGATCTCTGCTCTCCCAAACGAGCACCCCTGCCCACTGAAATCAAGACACTCATTCGTGCGAGCCGCTCAACTTCTGATCAACGAATATGATGAACAAGACATCTCTGCGGCTACTTGGGCAATAGGCAGACCATAAATGGAATTCTGAATGGAAGTCAAGTACCACCAGACTTCATTCGTTCATCTCCGACGCCGACACATGCCCCATCGGCCTGACACTGCAAAGACAGACATGGCTGCGCCTCAACCGTCTTCGTACGGGTGTAGGGATTTTCCGCTCAACCATGCAACAATGGGGAATGGTCTATTCCTCCTCCTGTAAATGTGGTGCCGAGGAACAGACCGTAGACGACATCATCAATGTCTGTACCATCTTCAAGCCACCTAACGGAGTGCAAGGTCTGCGCGTCATGGATGATGAAACCAAAGACTGGCCGCTCTCTAGTAGCCTTCCAGTGTAGTCCGGGAACATCGTGAATCTGGAGTGGTAAAAGAATGGACCCTCGACCCCAGAGGCTCACACGACGACGACGACGAAGCCCACGGTTAATAGGTCCACCGGCTTATTAAGCCAAATTTGGTCCATTCCGGAATTACTGAAGGTATAGGAGTGGTAAAAAATTGTCCCCCGCTTAATAATCCCGAAATCGTCTTGTCCCGAAATCCTTAATAAGCGGAGACGACCGTATTGAAATTGATATTAAATTGCAAAATATTTTGCTCAAAATTATATGATTCTGAAACGTTTGGGCCGCGAAGATTTCGAACGATTGATTTTTGAGTCGCGCCAAAAAGTATTTGCGGACCCCTGGTGTAGCCTACTTATGATAGGTAGTCAACGAGACCTCTTACGCAGCAATTCTTCAGTTAGCCTCCGAACCTCCTTATATGATATCAAATAGTAAAACCAGTAGTCTACAGGAAAAGGTGCTGAGGAAAAAGGAGACAAACTTGGGGAGATGATGCAAAACAGTAGGTTGACTTGTCAAGCATCGGAGAAGCAAATGAAACGTGACGTGTGGAAACAATTGACAGCCAACCTTCGTCTCGAAAACGGCACATGATGATGATGATGATGAAAACCAGTACATGTTAAAATACGTGCACCACCAGTAGTGAAGCCAATCGCACGTTAATTTAAATTGCGCGGTTTTGTCAACACGGTCGGTATGTTTATTTTTAGCAAGCTGTAGCAGGCACCTTACTGGGTGACTTTACCTGGCAAGCATCTCTACTTCCATCTTCCGTACCAGCACAAAACATATTTTTAGTGACCATTCCCATTAGCCAATCATCTGCGTTGCAGATATCCCGGCTTATAGTGATAACTGTCGTGTACTGCAATCGATGTGGTAAGCGCCAGTCATCCTCAGAAGAGGCACCCCAACCCGATATGGTCCCCCTAAGAAGAAATAAGTCGATGAGATTCAAAAATCTGCAAACAACACATGCGCAAAGAACGTAAACAAAGTCAGTCCCGTTCACACTAAACGTGAAAAAAAAAGTTAAGTTTACTGTATATGAAAAGATTGCAACACAAAAGAGATAGGATCAGAATTCTGAAACAACTACGATATGTTATTACAATTATAGCACAATCATTGTGCACTGTACACGACAATAGAAAACAAAACGTGATAGCATTCCTTACATTAGAATTAGATCTTACATTGTATCTGGTTGTACTTTTCTATTGAGTGACGGCAAGCATATGGTTTGGACTTTATCGTTTAATTGTACATCCCTGTCAAGTCTGAGAAGTGCCAGGTCATTATCGAATGTGTCTTCATCGAAAGATTCCTGAACAACCAGGTCAGAGACTTTCAATGTTTGGCCTCTTTCCATCATGTACCGCCGATCTGTCTCGCCAACATGTACAGTCCAATTTTCTGCTTTAGGGTACCTTGCAATGAATCATAAATTTGGTTTAAGCGCAAGAGGTGGGCAAGCAAAAATAAGTTCGTAAGAGTTTTGCTAGCGAACGATAACAGTCATGCAGAAAAAAAGTCTGATCAGCATATACTTTCTGAAAATGCTATGAGAAACTAATTACAAAAATTCACATCACAAATGTACATTGTACAGTAGATACAAACGACTTGTTTTAGCCTAGTGCAGCGGGTTCTCTGTGGTAGTAGCGGTTTGCAATAACTATCAATCATGTGCTAGCACATAACTAGGAAACTGTGTTCCGAAAACTAGTGCAAGCGAAACTAGTGCACAGTGAACCCGCAGCATAAGGCTAAAATAGGTCGTTTATATCTACATTTGTGAAGTGAACAACGATCATGCTGCTAAAAGCGAAACTCAATCTATTGTAACCTATTCCAAAAATATTTGCTTTATAACAACTTATGAAAACGATATACATTATGGTAATTTATAAAAAAAATTCTATCAAATTAATAAATAATTGAGATATTACAAACACTTATGCACGGCAACGCAAATGCACTATACTTAAAGAACATTTAATAAGTTTAAAATGTTACTTTTTTCAAATTGATTCAAACAAATAAGTTTCGGCGTTGAGCTTCTGTCCAGTAAATATAAACAAGATTTGCAATACTTGGCGTATCCCCTCAGATGCAATAGAACCTATTATTTATAATTTTACTTATATTCTATGTTATCTTACGTTATTTATTGTTATTTTCTTCAGAGCATCGTATGAGTAATCTCACTGTTCAGGTACGCAACCGATAAAAGAACATACACAGCCATAAAATTAAAGGATTCATGAGTAACATAACTTTTTAGCACTAAGCATTGAACCATTTGAAATCTACTGAGCTTGTAATATAGTTGAGTTATCTTACGGAATGGCACAGTGAGCAGCGAATAAAATCCAGTTCGAAGCGATGATACTTCCACCGCATGTGTGCGAAGAAGATGCCCACAGCGACACCTGTCGATAAATTATCGGAGCAGTATGATAGGGCATAAGCAATCATGTAAAGTCTTTGTAGATAACTTGATGTAGTTAGTGCTCCACCTACACATCAGCGCTGCCATTCTAGCAAAGTTTATTTCAAAAGCGTTTATCGAGAAAATCCAAAGATTAATGATACTCGTTTGACATACTAAATAAAAAAGCAAATCGGTGAACATGCCTCGGAAGATCAGTTTAAAATCCACATTTTGAATACTTGCATTTGTCTCTTTTTAGTGTCCGTTTTTGTTTTCAGTAACTTCCTTTCAGACGTGTGTTAATGTATTAAGTTATATGAAAAATATCCTGCTCATTTCAATAACATCTCACACTGATAGGCTACTGCAGTGTTAAATGCAAAAGTTGGAGACCACTTATATTCAGACCAGCCTATTCAGACTTTGACATATGTTCAATTTTTCTGGCATGAATCTTTATGCCATAAAATAAACGGGATTGTTGAATTCATGCAACAATATTTGAATAGAGTAAATCTAAAAGTCTCATTCATGCGGAAATTCTAAGTTTGATAGAGCTTCGGTAGAGAGTTTGTCTTGTTGAACCATAGGCATACGAAGCCGAGCAACGTGATCAAGTTTAACATCTTCAAGTTTATTACATTTACATAAACATAAAACTACGCAACAAATTAAGTATCGAACGTTTTCGATATCACAAGATGTCCTCTTCAGGAATAATATACATACAAATTAACTACATCTGAAAAAAATACAATTGTATTACAATGGTATTTTTTTCAGATGTAGTTAATTTGTATGTATATTATTCCTGAAGAGGACATCTTGTGATGTCGAAAACGTTCGATACTTAATTTGTTGCGTAGTTTTATGTTTATGTAAATGTAATAAACTTGAAGATGTTAAACTTGATCACGTTACTCGGCTTCGTATGCCTATGGTTCAATTCTAAGTTTATCGCGTAAAAACATTCAAGTGGAATGAAAATTCAAGCTCCATTGTAAGCTACACTCGCTGTAGCATTAACTGAGAAATGGACCCTTTTCAAGGAATTAAATAAAATTGCCTCTGTAAGTGTAAAAGTTTAGTAGCGATAAAATTTCCGTATATATATAAAATTCACGTCTTCAGGAGCCTACAGTCACACATTCCCATGTTCGATAAAATATGTTTAAACTTGATCTCACTTGCCACGGATGGTGCTCGATGAGAGCAAACTTTCCACCCACGATCCTACCATTTATCTTCTGTTTGTCATTTTGCTCTTTCTGGCGTTCTTGACGAGTATTCTGACGAAATTTTTGCACTGACTCGTGAAGTTTGCCGCAGCCCAATCCATTAATTCCAACTGCGAAAAAATAAAGAAAAAGTTTGCGTTTTTCGTATAGCTCAATCATCTCTCGCTGAAACGTTACAGAAGAGTCTAACATGCCTTAGCTTCTTCTTCTTGCTTATGAGAAGTTGCATAGAGCTCTGTGAGCTAGCTGGTGGGCAGGAGCTGACCAACGCCATTAACCAGCACTTTTCTATTCTTCAGCGAAAAACTAAGAACCTGTGTGGTGCCACAGCGCTCACTGCCACAACATCGCCATTAACGTCACCCTGTGACCGGTTGGATGCACCAACAGCGAATATCGTTAGCAGGTAATGCAGTTAATCCTGTGTTAATTGATTATTATCTTAATGTTGTCAAAGATCAGTTTGCGCGAAGATCATCGGTGGATCAGTAGTCGGCGATTGCTATCAGCGGATTATGGTTGGTGCATGAAAAAATAGACTTCAAATTAAACTAGATAATCGGCCGATTTGCTTAATCAGTTTCAAAAGATAATCGGAGGATTTGCTTAAACAGTTTTGATCAGATTTGCTGCATCCAGACTGTAATATTGACCCACACCACTGCACAATGTCTTGTCGACGGAATCAAGACATCCATTTGTGCTAGCAGCTTAACTTCTGTTCAATTGAGACCAAAAAACTCTTAAGGCTATAACTAAATGGACCACAAATGGAAAGCGATATAGAGGCTAAATATAACCAGACTCCGGCCTTCTATCCCAGACACCTATCTCATCAAACTGCCAAGACACCAAGACACATCAAACTGCCTTGCGCGAGAAAAAAAAACAAAAAAAAAAACAAAAAAAAACAGACGAAATGCATCTCAACCGCCGCACGGCAGCGGGCTTTCCACTAACTCATACACAACATGAGGGGAATTGAAACATCTTCTTGCGCGTAGGGTGTTGAAGAACAGACTATATCTTGATCGATGGTACCATCCTTACTCTAACAAATGAAGTCTTAGAGTCAGTGCTTCCCAACTTTTTTCGTTGCGACACCTTGGAAAGATTAGCTGGACTTGAGACGCACTCAGCGATAGGAATTTCGGAAATTTTGTTTATGTGCTTATGTCTCTAGCCTTCATTTGTCGCTGGAGAAAAGGCTGGAGAAATGAAGGCTAGTGACAAAGTAAATTTGAATTGTGCTATGTGCAGAATTGGATCAATTATAATGGTAATTGAATGAAATTTATTTCTTGAACCGCTAGTTGGGGTTCAAAAAGGATTTCTACATTGTAAGTTAATCTTTATCAAATGCAAATTTACTTGTCTTTGATAAAATCAAACTGTAAAAAATCATCGATGAACATAGATTATTGAAACATTTAATCGTTGTAACGTGTAATTGTAATTAATCACATTTGGAAGCAATTGTAATTTGAAAATTTTAGAACAACGTCATTGTTATGTAATTGGACAGAAAATATATATATATATGTAATTCATCCAACTCTGGCTATGTGATTGATCATAATAACCGATTAGCACAGTTTCGTAATAGCCTAGTGAGTACGAATACACATAGATATTGGATAATTATAATACACATAAGGATTGTATTCCCGCTTTGATTGATTGTGGGATCTTTACCGTCAGACTGAGAAAGCTTCATTAACAGCTTGATGCTGGTAGTTTCGCATAGTTGTAGAGACTTTGATTGATTGACATATATTTTGTTGCGAGTACAAATACACATATTCAGCAAAGTCAGATAAAACAAATGATAACGTACAATGTATGGATATTGCAACGGGTACCCGGTCATTTGGTCGACAGGACGTTTGGTCGACAGACATTTGGTCGACAGGACGTTAGGTCGACAGAACGATTTATTTTAGGGTTAGGGTTAGTTAACTAACCATAACCCTAATCTAACCCTGACTCTAACCCTAACCCAAAAATGAATCGTTCTGTCGACCTAACATCCTGTCGACCAAATGTCTTGTCGACCAAACGTCCTGTCGACCAAATGTCTGTCGACCAAACGACCGTGCACCATTGCAACGGGTGGCTGCGAAGTGACCTGGAAGGTCTTCTAGTCGAGCAGCCACCCTCAACAAAAGAGGATCACTAAGTCACTGAGTCACCGAGTTTGACAGAGTGGAATTGTCGATTGTTGAAGTGTTGCCCGTAAATTAGTCCATCCACTAGTAGCCGGAGAATGGAGGGCAGTCCTCAAAATGCGTTGTCAAAGCTAGCGCACATCACGAAAGTCGAACCAGCGCCGCTTGATCTTGAGGTTTCTTCGTTTGTAAAGTCAGGTACCTAATCAACTGAGCTATCGTGGCGGATGATATAAGTTTAGATACATTGCGGAATCATTTCGTGATGGCCTTGGAAATTTGAAACAACGCATCAAGGATCGCGACGCACAGTTTGAGAACCTCTGTCTTAGACGATGAGACCAAGGACCAGCTTCTATAGTGCAGCTTCTCGGTTTTGTCCAAGAAACCTCACTAATTAGAAGTGGTAAAAACAAATACAGACCACCTATGACAGAAATTTAAACTACGCTAAAAACTGTCCAGTCTACCATTGATCTGTTTGCGGTGCAGTACTTTATAGGCAATGCATTGCACTTTGTGAATCTGTATCAATTACTAAGTTTTGCCGTGAATAAAAATATCGCAACTTCAAAAAATATAAATCTTGGTTGACACATTTCAACTAATCAACTCAAGCGTTCCAATTTAATAGGTTAAAAATATCAAAAATATATTGTTGCTTGCACAACTTATTGCAAACAACAAACCAATATGGTGATTGGTGAAGTAGGATTTTTTGCTAAATTGGCTAACCATATTTCTTGATTCCAAATGGTTGCAAAAGTACAATTTATCAAGAAGGTTTTCAAAGATGCATAAGTTGCTTTACAAAGGTGTGGTATGTAAGTTATTATGTAGCCTAGCAATTTGTAGAATGAACTACAAAGCCATTTCTTTTGTTAAATTATTGGTGTTGAATAACCGAAATGGCATGTTCATTCAAGCTTGCAGTTACAAACCCAAAACATGATAACATTTTAAAAATGAAGAAATTAAAATGACCCTAATTTCAGCTTACCTTTCACGTCAAGAGTAGGTTTAGAGTCAGTCTTCATTTCATTGTAAATGTCTTCATTTCCTTCAGAAATTTTATTTTTAATTGTTGCGCGTGTGGTTGCGCGAAAGTTAAACACATCCTTAATGACATTGTTTCGATTGAGAATATTCAATTCCACAGATCCAGACTGTATGGTGGAAACCCATGCATATATTCCATATCCAATAAGTGCTCCTATTACTGTACCAATACTGACACTGATAGCTACACACAATAATATTCTTCTTCTTTGTTGAAGTTCTTCACTGCTGCTTCTGTCTATGGGATGATTTTCAAGTCTGTGTCCCATTGGCCGAGCACCCCTTTCAATATGAGCTGCATTGGAATCATTTCTATAAACTGCTAAATGTTGTTTGTCTTCACTGCCCATTTCAACTGAGCTAGCATCAAAATATCTTTCGTCATCTGGTAAACTTGATCTTTTCTTATGTTCAGAATGATGATGATGATGTTTAGAATGATGGTGATGATGCCGTTTTGAATGCGAACCTTTGCGACGCTTTTTGTGAGAGGAATGTTGTTCAGTTGTGTCTTCTAAAGATGCAGATGTATCAGGAAAATGCCGTTTTGACTGTGAACCTTTGCGGTGTTTCTTGTGTGAGGAATTTCTTTCTGTTGTGTATTCAGAAAATGTCTTTCTAGACGGATCAGAAGTACGCCGGTTAGTTTCTTCATCTATGTCATCAAATGCATCTTGATCAGCATGGCGATTCCGCCTTTTACCGGACAGAGATTTACTACGATGCCGTTTATCAGAATTTTCATCCATTGGCAGAGAAATGTTATTCTCTCTATAAAAATTTCTAACAAAACTTTTTACATGCTAAAGCATATTTTCCAAGTTGTGTGATCAATAGGCTATATTATACATGATAAAACAAGTTGGTTTATCAATTTATCATTAAAATTTCTTACATTCACCATTAAGTCTGGTTTCAAAAGTATATATGGCAGTTTTATTCCTGCAATGCAAAAACAGTGTTATATATTTCGAAAGCAGAAACTTATTATTGTATGATATTGCAGATTATATTTCTATGAATCACGTCTTTTAGGTGCAGACAGTTAAGTGCTTGCCAAATAGGTGCGTGCACTGTGGTGTCATGATAGTTATGTGCAGCGTACGCCGCTCAGTCATTTAGGTTGCTATTCGGTGTGTCAAATTACACCCAGTTCATAATCATTTATGATAAATACTTGATTATGTGACAGTTCTCCACATTGTGTTACAAAGTGAATCACTTTGAAATGTATTAGAGTGCAGTGCCTGACTATGCAAGTACAAACAGTTTTTTAATGCTTTTTTGGCTATTTGAAAAAAAAATGTAAATACTGGTATAGAAGCTCGATATTCTAAATCAGCTTTGCAAACTAACAAAATATTGTTAATGCAAGCTGAGTATGATAGCCTAATCTTATACCATATAACTTGCTAGTTATATTAGCAAATGAGCGTTTTTTTAGCCTATTCAAAAAGAATTTCGATGTTCTCCTCGTTGAAAAAATCCTGTGTACGTGTACTGTCTTCAGTATTGCCATCAAGCATGAATAAAATGGACTTTACTGATCATAGCACCTAAATGACCGGGCGTCACATTGTGCCGTACCTGAACATCCTGATGCCACAGGATGAAGGTGGCAGCAATAACACAAAAAACATAATTGCAATCAGGTAAGATTTAAAACCAACCATGATAGCCTACTAGGCGTATCATAGAATTAGCCGAGTCTAATTGATCATTGATTTTACTCTTTACTATAATTATCACATTTTTTTAATACACCGACCAAGATTATATTATCAATCAATCATTTTATTTTTCGTCATTAACGCATCCGGGACAAAAAAGATATAATACTAACTACAAAAATCGATATAGACCTACCAGCACGTCAATGAACGGGAAAAGGTGGCAAAACCTTGAAAGGTTTAAAACGTGCCTGAATGAAAAATTATGTAGTAGGCTATATATCAGTAGTTAGCACGGCCACACAACCCAAAAAACAAAAAGCAAAAAATAAAACAAAAACAGAGAGAAGCACACATGTAGTAATGAATGACAGTCTAATAAAGTGTTGTGGATTGAATTTGTCAGTTTCAATATTGATGTGGATGAGCAGTCATAATAATAATAATAGGATGAAGAAAGAAAACCGGACATAAAAGAAACCCATCTTCAGGCAAAAGCCCGTTTCGATGTGGCCCAGGAGAGCAGGTGTTAAGCTCTTTCTATGGTCAGACTGCACATCACACAGTAGCCTAAGACGATTGAGGTTTGATATCCAGTTTAAGTTATTGTTTCTTGTCCTGGTGGGTGATGGAATGGATGAGCTGGTAGATGATGATGTCCTGATGGTGTTGATGAAGCTCTCATCCCTTTTTGCGACGTGTCGTGTTGATTATGGAGTGTTGCGTTTGCTGTTAATGTCTACAAACATAAAAGTACAGCACAAGCAATCGATATTATTGTTAGATAAACCTAATCTTTTGTAAATAATTTCGGATTTCCAGTAAAATCTTCACAAGAATGCAAGAAAGCCTTTCTACGTTGTGTTTCTATTGCGTGTTTGTTTTGTTTAAATGTTGTTTTAGTTCGTGAATAAAAAGTGACTTTGTATCAGTCTTTCTAATTGAAATATATATAGCCTACCAATACCTACTTGGCTTTACGACTGAAAGAACACCTCCACAGCATGGTGCTTTGATACCATTTGAGAATGGTTTATACGAGATGGTTCGTAATATTACGTTCAAACCCATTTACAATTCTTTTCAGAGAAAACTAACTAATGGAAAACTATCTTAGCCTACCAATATATATCTAATTCATATATATACCAAGTGTACATTTTTGTTTGTTGGATATAATGAAACATTAATCATATCATTAACTTTTGAGTTTGGTAACATTTTCGGCTTTCCATGCTACCTTTGTAGTACATATGTAAATTTCTCTTATTGATGTCACAGTGTAGAATATGTGATAGGCTTTTTCATTTATAATACAGTACCATACCTACCTAAACTGAATATTGTTTTTTGTAGTCTAGCTTATAAAGAAAACATGGAACAAAATTTCAAACTCAAGTCATGCAACATAAATACTACTTAGAAGCACCATGCAAATTCAATTTTATAACATAATTTAGTAGAAAAAGTCTTTGAGTTCCAGATTGCAAGATCAAAAATTAGCTTCCTGCCAAACAGGGTTTAAAAATCGCTATGTCTGTATTTCAAACACACTCATCGAAACTCTATCGATCTTAGCAGAGATTAACTACTCACACTGGTAGGCTACATGTAGCCTACTCCTGTATTTATTTTTATTTTTTCTACTCCTGTAGACCACAACATTTGGTGGCTGTGCAACTTTAGGATAGTGGTAACACTGTTTTATCGATGTATATTTTAAACTTTTGGGTTTTGCCATCTTTCCCTTTTGTTGGTGTCACATTCGTATGTTTACTTTGCCGTTTTGTACATGTTTGCGCCAGCAGCAAAAAATAAAAATTGAATTGAATTGAAACATTTGAATAGAAACTTTCAAAATGGCAGCTGTCAGAAGTGAGCAGACAACAGCGTTGCCAGATAAAATTTAATGAGTACGGTATTTGGCCCTTGACATAATAAGCACTACCTGCAAACAAATAAAGAACAATGATTTCACAGGACTTGCCTTCCTCGACTTAAAAAAAGCATTTGATACTGTATGCCATAAACGGCTCTTGCGGAAGCTTGACCACTATGGTGTCCGTGGAGTTGCAAACGATCTTCTCTCGTCTTACTTGAATGGCCGTAAACAATATGTTGCGATTGATCAAGATACTTCCACACAGCAATCTATCCAGTATGGTGTTCCTCAAGGTTCAACTCTAGGTCCACTCTTGTTTTTAAATTACATAAATGACCTACCAAACAGCATGTCGACAATGCCAAGGTTGTTTGCGGACGATACATGTCTCATAGTTAAAGCTGATAACTTAAATTTATAGCAAACCAAACTTAATGCTGAATTAGCTGCTGTAGAAGGATGGATTAATGCCAACAAATTGACCATTAACGCCTTTAATTCCTCCTATTAGTAATTCCTCCTAAACAAATTCGATGAATTCCATGTTCTCTATAGGGCTGTTGAGCTAGAAACCGTCGACCACTCTAAGTAGGCTACCTTGGGATAATAATAATTGATAAACAGCTCTCATTCGAACCTCACATTGATGCTCTTAGATATAAACTTGCTAGATCTGTTGGTATTTTGTCGAAACTTAAACACTTTCTTCCTTTCAATGCTAGACTGCAGTTATTATTATTCGCTCATACACCCACAAAGGTCCCACATATTATGAATGGAATAGCCATTTGGGGCTCTACATACAAAGCATATATCGAGAAACTACAAAAGTTGCAAAACAAAGCAATAAAAATAGTTGCTGGAGGGTTGTGGTCAGAACACGTAACGCCATACTTCAAGCAGGAAAAAGTTCTAAAAATAAAAGACATTTACAAACTAGAGATTGCTAAATTAATGTTTAAATATACCATAATTCTTTACCCTGCACTTTTTCGAATTACTTCAAAAAAACATCAAACGTTCATAATCGCTCAACTAGATGTTCAATCAAATATGATAATTACTTTGTTCCTCTGTATGCTACTACAAGACTTCAACGAAGCATCAAGTATAGTGGAGTAAAAATATGGAACTCAATCCCACTAGACATTAAAAAAAATCTTTGAATTTTACAAAAACTATCTAATTGCAGAATATTAAAGTTGAATGCAGTGTAATTTACTAATGTGGACCGATACTCTTTAAGCTTTTAATCGTTGACTATCAACACCTAATATTGGAACTTGAAATTTTGACATATCATGGATGCAAGTTTGTTTCTGTCTTGACTCTTTGTTGTAAGTGTAGATATTTTAGTGTAATGTTTATTAAATGTTTATCATCGACTTGGCTAAGGGTGGCTGCTTGACTCGAAGACCGTCATGGTCACTTCGCAGCTTCCCGTTGTGATTTACTTACTTCAAAGATGCAGTGTATATTTGTTATTTTTCTTTGTTTCAATTGTGTTCGTTAAGCGTGCTGCATCATTTAATGATTTTGCTGTTATAATATTGCACAACAAAATAAACCAACCAATAAACAATAAACAAGCAGAAAATCTGTCTGAAATGTTACCAAATCCGGAGCAAGTTTGTTTGTTCAAGTCGTAGTTCAAGTTTGTTCGAGTTTGAAAGGCTTTTCGAGAGAGGGAGAGAGAGATAGAGAACCTTTTATTGTGTCTGTTGCGAGAATACTATAGGCTACGGTACAATTGTAAACAATGCAAATAAAATATCACCATAACAATCCAGATTCCACAACAGACAGAAAGCAGCAAAAGACTATAGGCTACCAGTCATCGAGTTAACTGCTTCCCCTGTTTTTAATGTAACAAATATCAAGCATCGGCATTACGTTGAAACAAGATCATTAGGGCAACCAAAAGTCAATAAAGTCAAAATTTTTCTGCCTTGTTCAAAGTTTATAAAACGTTCACAAACTAAATTTCAGGCTGACACGAAGAGAGGTTTCAAAGTTATTAAGTAAAAAAAAGTCAAATTTTATGGTTAGGTCAAAATTTTCTTTTAAAGTAGTTTTTCTGCTCTCTTTTGATATTTTATTAAAGCTACACAAATACTGATTTTTTGTTGCAATTTCTGTTGCTATTTTGACGTAATAATTGATTTGTTGCAATTTCTGGGGTAATAATCTTGTTTCGCCCACTACTGACGATTGAATATTAGCCAACTGCCTTGCTGTTGATGAGTTGGTTGCCAGGGTTAAGTCAGTGACCATTAAAAACAGGTCAAGAATAGCTAGTTTTACTTCCATTGGCCAACTTCCACAGCCAAATGTAACTAGATGGGGCACTTGATTGAAAGCTGCTTACTATTATTCAAGAAGTCTACCAGAAGTAAGAAATATCGTGGAAGGATTCCATGATGGTGGTGTCTTGCTGCGGCGTGCTCAAGATGCTGTGAAAGCTCCCAATTTAGCTACTCACCTTGTAGAAATAGAAGAGCAGTAGGCCTACAGTGCACTGTTTGATATAATTCAGAAGATGGAAGACATCCGTTACACCATTCAAGAAGCTTACCAGAAAATGAGGTCCCTTAACTTTGGTGTTGATGGCTGCCAAATTGGAAAATATATTCAAGCAAGAATCTCAAGGCATGACATCAAGTAGCCTACATTGTGAAAATGGAACGAGATGATATTTCACCACATTTATAGAGCCTGCTGAGAACTTCCAAGCAACTTCTGTATCAGTAGAGAGAAGCTTCTCTACTTTAGGAACAATTTTGGCGAGAGACAGGAACTTCAAAGGCGATAATGTGAAACATTACTTGATGTTGAAGTATAATACTGCAGAACCCTCTCAGTAATTTCGGGATATTTAAAGACACTCCATATTTATCTTTTGCGGTTTTTTGAGTGACTTTCATTACCTGTTCGTTTGCTGTGGTGTCGTTGAGTCTTTCACATTTTATTTCATATGAAAAAGAAGATATCCTTACATAACGGTTTGATTTCTAATGTGCTTTGTATTTCACATTTGAGTTGCAAACGCAGAAAGTTATAAAGTCAAAATTTCAAGTTTTTAGGTCAAAAAATTGGTTGCCCTAGTTATCATGTTTTTATTAGTTACCCTTTTTCAAGTTTTTATTTTTAACAAATTCAAACCATTTTCACAACTTTTGTGAAAATTACATTTCGCTGAATTCCGAAATTACAGTAAAAGATTAAACCGATTCTCATTGGGCTTAGAGTTTACTATTAGGGCTTAGAGCTTAGGGCTTAGAGCT
This sequence comes from Aplidium turbinatum, assembly GCF_918807975.1. Lineage (NCBI taxonomy): Eukaryota > Metazoa > Chordata > Ascidiacea > Aplousobranchia > Polyclinidae > Aplidium > Aplidium turbinatum. Next base: position 41,033,623 of record NC_137472.1, on the reverse strand, counting down.
TAAAGCTTAGAGCTTAGAGCATCTCATAGGGCTCATAGGGCTCTCATAGGGCTTAGAGCTTAGAGTCACTATTGAAAGCCATTATCTCATCCGGAACTTAGAAGCAATCCAAGACAACTCTTTACTCTCATTTTAATCTACTGCTCTGAGATCCATAAGCAGTAGCGTTGACAAGGTGGTCCAGGAGGTAGGCTACTTTTACATCAGAGATGATTTTAAGGGCCAGTATTTTTTTCCAGGGGCTTGAGAGCTTGAAAAAAACCCACCACGTATTTTTTGGATATAGAGCGTTTTTCTTAGAAATGTCTTGATTTGTTGGCCGGAAGATTTTATTGGTACCGGCCCAAATTGTCATTTCAACGGCACTGCCCGTGAGATCAAAACATTGGCCATTATCTGCAGTTAACAATGTAGGGTAGACTGGGGTAAAAAGCCCACCCGGGGTAAAAGGCCTACCTTAAATTTCTCCTTACAGAGTTGTGTAAATAAATAAATACTGCCACCATCTGTATGACTGCATTGTGGGTAATCATTAAACGCGTGCTAAAGGAAGCTGAATTGACGCAAGAAAAGTGCAGACCAAAATGGTTGGTTTTGCTTGATTTCTTATAAAAATTTAAATCAGGAAATGAAGTAGCCTACTGCTCTTCTCAGAAAGAAGAACGCACCTTGATATTTTGTTACGGAGTAGTCAGTTGCTAATTCTAGGGATAGCTAACGATAGTTTTATCCAAGTTTTTAAGAAAGTAGAAAAACTTTGAAAATTTAAAGCATATGCCATTGGGGTAAAAAGCCTACCATGGAGAATGTGTCATTGGGGTAAAACGTCTATGGTAGGCTTTTTACCCCTTAATTGTGTGGAACATGGATGAGACTGGCACATCGAATGTTTATAAGCCAACCAAAATAATTGCGACGAAAAGATCAAGAGGAGTGGGGATAATAACGAGTGGAGAAAGAGGAAGAACTGTCACAGTCATTTGTGCAACTAATGCAGCTGGCTCTTACATACCACCCATGTTCATATTTCCGGGAAAGCGCATGGCAGATTCTCTTGTGAATAACAAACCTCCTGGAATTGGACATTGCACTAAGAGTGGATGAGCTGTCGAAGATAGCTTCATGACATGGTTAAATCACTTTGTGCAATTGCTAAACCATCAAAAGAAGACACATTATTCTTGATGGACATCATAGCCACAAAACGCTTAAAGCTGTGAAGTTTCCATAAGAAAATGGCATTGATATTGTTACCCCACCACCACACTGTACACACAAAACGTAGCCATTACACAGTCTCAAAAAAAGCAGCTAAGTGAAGGGTTCCAGGAAAAACAGCACAGCAGTGATTGGTCTCTGATAAACCAGCAAAGTGATGGTTCCTTAGAAAAGCAGCAAATTGACGGGTCTCAGTCTCAGGAAAACCAACAAAGTGATGAGTCTTCCGAAAAGCAGCAAATTGATGAGTCTCAAGAAAAGCAGCCAAGTGATGGGTCCTTGACAAAGCAGCCAAGTGAAGGGTTTCAGGAAAAGCAGAAAAGTGATAATTCCTTGGGAAGACAGCAAAATGAAGGGTTCTTGGAAAGCCAACACGGTAGACCTTCTGATTCAACCTTTCATCATAATATGCCGTCAACTTCATCAACTGATTCTATGAGAGAAGACATTGTAAGAGCAAAACGTGTTCGTTTTAAGCTGGGCACACCCACGCATGCCACATCGAGTGCTAAGCCCAAAGGAAAACGTAACCTACATCAGAGCAAGCACAATTAATCACATCTTCTCCTTACAAAAAGATGTTACAGGAAAAGAAACTTGCTACTAGCAAACTTTCAAGAAACTAAAAAAAGACTGTGTCAATGCATAGGGCAGATAAAAGAAAGCAAAAGAGAATTAAGAAAAACTTTGTTGCTGATGAGTTAGATCATGAGAGATGACCTTGCATGGTAGCCTATGGGAAGCCGTTTTCTAACAGTAGGCCAGGAAAAAAGTGGATGCAATGCAGCATGTGTAATCATTGGGCACATGAAGAATGCACCCCTGGTGAACGTGTTTATGTCTGTCAAAACTGAAGCTCAGATGATGAATTCTAGTTCAACAACATTTTATATATTTATTGTAGGCTACATAGCATATTATGTAGACATACAGTGCTGATGTTTGTTAGATTAAGTATCTTTTCAGTACATATAACTTTCTGCAAAATGTCTAGATATGTCGAATTCTGAATGCATTTAAGTCATAAAGATATCAGCATAAAATATTTTCTTGTTTTTTTAGCCTGGAAATAATGAATCATGAGCTCTAAAGTTTGCAAATGTTAGTTTTTGGTAGGGAGCATAATGTCAACATTGTTACTGTATATTAAATTTACTTAAACTGGCAACGTCACAACAAACTATTTCTCTGTTTGAGATCATTTCTGGCTCATAAAGCTTAGTGGGGTAAAATGCCTACCCCATAGGCTTTTTGCCCCAGCGCAGGGGTAAAACGCCTCTTTCAATATTTTTTAATTTTGTCATATTTTGTGCTTCGTTCAAAAATTTCATCTTTGCTTTTATGGACAATTGATTTAGTTGCATTGTGCCTTTATGTTAACGTGGTGAATGATTCAGTAAATAGTGAAGATTGGTGCGTGTTTTTGCTTAAGGGGGGCTTCTTACCCCAGTCTACCCTACCGTAGCCTAAGTTATTTTTAGACATTTTCTTTGAACACATAAAAAGAGGTCAAACAATAGGCCTAAATACAAAAACTGTTCAACTCCAAGCAGAGACATCAAAATTAGTTAGGCTACTAGTCTAGTTCACTAAAAACCTTAACAGCCTGTTTCACTTTAATAGGATCATCAGAAAAAACTTATTCAAATAGAATCTACTTGAATAGCCTAAGTGTATTTTGATTGTTGATATTGTTTAATGGGATTCTATTTGAGTAAGTTCTTTCCAATGATCATTTTAAGATGAACAGGCTGTCAAGGTTTTTAGTTAACTACTGTAGTAACTAATTTTGATAAAAGAGGTCATGTAGGCTAATTTTCTTTTTGTGTAAAGCTGCATGTTCATGAGAGGTTAACGATATTTTTTTTATTCACTTGTTGATGTATGCATATCAGTTGTCGGCCTTGTGTCAACGGCCTCTACAAGTATGCGAAACTACCAGAAATAACCTATCAAGGCTTTGTCAGTCCGAGGATAGATTCAAAACCAAACCAACCAGTTTGTATCCTCTGTGAATTTTTCTCTTGTAGCCTATCATAGGCAAATCCAGTAGAGAGGCTACTTGCTACACCTACCTACACCCAATGCTGCCACAGCAAATTCGGAAAAAGCACAAGATTTAAGAAAAAAAAGCACAAGATTTGGATACAAAAGCACAAGATTGCAAAATCGAACCTTTGCAACCCACTTTGTGCCAATTTGAAGAATAACATGACTCTGAAATCAACAGTTTAGAGGAGATACATGCTTACTAAATCACTGTTCTCTTTCGATTCGTGGTCTTTAACTTAATATCACAAATCTCACAAAAAGCTACATATAAATCAGTTTTGTCTTCTTGTATCGAACTTTTAAAATCAGGATCATTCAACCGTTGAAGATTAAAAGGCTGTTTATACCACTTTTTCGTTTTGGGACTTGGTGAATGATTGTCATTATTTGATGTCATGTGATGCTGATGTACTCTTTTTGCTGCTCTTGTTATCTAGTATCGAGCAACACAACCTCTGAGTCTGACGATGCGCACATGCCGTACTCTCTTCAGAGCAAGTTTTTACCTAATCTTGTCAGGGTTGATAACTCAATGAGTAAAATTAGTCAATATGCTTAAGTACGGTACCAGAAACTTAGTTACCAAAACCCAGTGTTGTACGCGTCATTGAAATAAATTGACGGCGTCAGCGTCAGCGCTATTTTTTGCCAGCGTCTCATAAAACGGAAATATTTCAACCAAGTTTAGGCTAACAATAGCTAAAAATAAAGAGCAGATATTATGTTTTGAGACTGTATTGTAATTAGCTGCTTAGCCTATTAGTTATTTCCTTACAGAAAAAGCAAGCATTTCAAAACGTTTGTCTGACAATTTGCTGCGTTTGGGACGCATAGCCTAGGCTATTGTCCTTTCCAAGAGAAAACATGCGTTCCACAGCAGCGCTGGTTGGTATTGGTGTGTTGTATTTCAAAAATAAATTGAAAACGTTTACTCGGAAAGGTATCACTGTTCCTAACGTGCTGTGATAGTTTAGCATGTATAAATCTTTTAACCAGGTTCACTGCACCAACATCGCTCTTTTCAGAGGCATAAAGCTCTTGAAATAAAGTATCTTCAACGTTCCGCGAAGCCGATCATGGATTTTTCGCTTTCTGTCTCTGATCTCTCGTTCTCAATACATGGGTGATCACTAGGGCCCGCAAAAGTCAATAAAGTCAAAAATTTTTAAGGACCTCGTCTATCCACGAATCCAAGAATAAAGTTATTTTTAGCACCTAGGGGACTGTTTCTAAGAAGTTTATAGGTCAAAATAAAGTCAAAATTGACAATAAAGTCAAAATTTTCAATAAAGTCAAAATTTGTCAAATTATGGCTTTTGACAAACTTTTTGTGTTTCTTGAAAGTAATTTTTGTCAAAATCCTCGTGGAAGCATTGTAAATCAGGAACTGCGACACAATTAAACCATATTAACCCATAAAAGCAGGAAATATGTCACAATGCTGACGGATCAGCAGTACCTTTTATCGCAAATTGCCCATTGTTTATTCATTGTTACGTATTTAAATATTTTTTATAAAAAACTCCATCTTCACAAACGTAGTCTTTTCGAAAATCAACAGTTTGGATTTTAGGAATAGCCAAGCTAAATCGTCTTCAGCAAAAGTTAGACAGATTTGTGGAGATTTTCCTATCGCCGAAAAACACGACGCACTTTTTATAATCCATAAAAACCTTGACTTTTCGACAAAATATTACGTTTGGGTCTGAAATCGACAAAATATTATGTTTGGATAACTAGTATCAATTCAAGGAAGAAATGTGACCTTTACAAATAAGCAATTTCGTTAGGTCAAAATAAAGTCAAAATTTGATAAAAATAAAGTCAAAAAATTTTTTTTTTAGATCAAAATAAAAATGGCCCTAGACTGATCACCATTTGGCAAACTTCTTCCGCGTGTATTCCAGGGAGCCATTCCAACCAACGCAAAAGCCGGTAATTCGGATGAGTCGCGCTGGCCAGAATAGGGGAAGGTGGGGTAAAGCGGACCAACGGGGTAAAGTGAAACCCCGCCTTTTTTTTCTATTAAAGTTTCACTACTGTGCGGATACCATTAAGTTTAGTAAAGCATGACGAAAAGTAGCTGCACACGCCATTCTTCAAGGTTTCATGGTTTAGAAGACACAAAAAAGCACGGAAATTACTTTTTGCACCATCTGATCTATTGAAAGGGATGTATGGTAACTTAAATTGTATTTTATGTACATAACGTAGAAGTTGTTTTGAATGATAAAAATGAGCCTCACTATATCACGTACGCATTACGTAGATTCACTCATGTTGCTGACTAGCCTATATTTGGTCAACAGTTAAATTAGTAGTAATGTAGAGCTGGGGTAAAGTGGACCAGTGGTGGCAGAGCAGCTTCCAGACCAGCTTTCCGGATCACCAACGCATCAGAAGCAAGACACTACCAATGAAAGTGGAAGTAACACTGATGCTGAATGTTTTTACTGCAACGAAATGTATTCAAAATCATCAGAGAATGATGGGTGGATCCAGTGCTCCATATGTTTGCGGTGGGCGCACGAAGCCTGCGCTGGTTGCAATGAAGAGGATGGCAACTTTATGTGAACTGTGTTTTTAAAATGTTTCTTCAAAGTTTGATTCGTAATGGACTTATGAACTGCAGTTGTGAAGTTTCATAATTTCTTCGCTAATGATGCTAGTTGTAAATAATTTGATTGCGTGGAAAAAAATTACGGAATTTGCTCAAAACTTAGAACGGTCCAGTTTACCCCTCATATGTGGGGTAAAGTGGACTTTTGGAGGTAATTTTAAAATTATAAAAATGTGTATAAAAAAGCTGGCAGTCATCAATAGTGCACTTTAAAAATTGTCGAAATATGTTAGAGTTAACGCTCAAATAAAAAAAGTTAAATTTTTTGGCAAAATCAGTGAACTGTACTGAATTAACCCTTAGGTATTCCACTTTACCCCACCTTCCCCTACATTGTGAAACCATAGGTGAAACTCTAATTGTGAAACGAGATTTTTCATTTTTTTTCCATGAAAATAAAAAATGACGCATAGCGCTTGACGCTTAAAATCGGCAAAGTAGTTGACGGCGCTATCACTTCCGTCAACTGAAAAATAAATTGACGGCGCTAGCCTCAGCGTCAACAAAAAGTTGACGCCGTCAAATTGACGGCGTCAACGTACAACACTGCCAAAACCTTTTAGTTCCAGTCCTTAATTCTCTACCAAACTCAAACCATGGTAGCAATGGTTAATTTGACTTTGATTAAAAAACACAAGATTTTGCCAAAAATCGATCGGAAAGCACAAGAACACAAGATCAAAAGTAAAAACACAAGATCTTGTGCTAAAACACAAGCCGTGGCACCACTGCTTACACCCTCTCCTGTTTCTTTAACTTTACAAGGCTTTGCTTTAAATTAATTATCTGCCTATGACACAACAATAATATCACAATTACATATTTCTGCTTAAAACAATTAAATGTCAAGACTAAATTTTTGATATATTTCAATCTTATTTTTAACGTGTGAACGACTTGTATCTTGAACATGAAAGTTAAATCGACGACGTTGGAATATCTTCATTTAGATCGATCCTTCAGTTTATTGACAGCGAAAAACACAGCCGTTCTGTTGGAATACTTTAATTATTTGGATGTGCACCAAAAAGGTCTATTAAACGACATTCAGTTCTACCAGTTTATGAAACATACAACGAATCTTGACAAAAGACAGATTTTTCTTGTATTAGACATGCTAGATCAAAAAGCTACTGGCTACATTGGCTTTGAACAATTCTACTTGTTAACTTGCATTCTTATTGCATTGAAAGACAGAGTAGAAAAAGAATTCACTTTTCGTCATTCTAAATTGGTGTTTGAGATGATGGACGAAGATGGAGGCAGTACTATATCAGCTGATGAATTCGGACAATATGGATTTCTTTTCAATCTGAAAGATCACTCTGTAAGAGATATTTTCTTTGAATTTGACGTGTCAGGGGACGAGGAATTAGATTATAAAGAATTTAAAATATTTGCAATGGCTTGCATAGACAAGCAAAAAGAAATCGAAGAGAAGAAACGAGTAAGAACCAGCAAGTTTGAAAAAAGTTCTTTCTTCACAGAAGACTCTTTAATGTCTTCATTCGTAGATGATGATTTCGATTCAGGCAGGGTGTCAGTCAAATAAAAATACGCACATTCGAGTGGTTTGGTTTTTGAATTTTTATCCTCGGACTGAAAAATCCTTGATAGGTTATTCCTAGTTGTTTCACATACTTGTAGCTAGGCTTTTGACGCAGGGCCGGTTACCGAGATTGACAGAGTGAAATTTTTTGATTGTTGAAGTCTTGTTGCCGGGAAATTCTTCCATCTATTACGTAGGTGAAAACTACTTTTGTGAGAATACAGTAGGCCTATGACTTACAATACAACTAAATTGTATTCGCTCTGTAATTTTTTTTTACGTAGAGTATAGTCTACGCCACACAAGAAAAATTGCACGATGCTGTGTTTTGAGTCCTTCCTGTGGACGAGCGGTCTACAGTTAGTATATAAGTTTTTGGTGCAACTGTGGAAGTAGGCTACTAGAGCCGCGTGTCTGACACTCAATGTAGTTCCAATCTCGATAACGCATTTTTTTCTACCGGCAGGCCTATGTAAACTCGTCATAAAAGAAACTTACTATAAAAGTCTTAATTATCGTCAACCCCCCTCTCCATTAAGTCGAAGAGTGGCCGGCAACAACTCATCTATTATGTTATTCTTTGTCGTTGCATTTGCATATTCAGTTTTTAAGTTCATTTTTGTCATATCTTTCACTGCGTCTTTCCAGGTTTTCGGAGAATATGAAAAAATTAAAGAAACAGTTGACTCGGAAAATTACGTAAAAGACGTTTCTGCATTGAGGAAAACGTCGTACAGTTGTAGCAACATTATCGAACTCAGAATACAAAGTCCTATTTCGGTGCAAACACGGCAAAACCCGCGCAATTTTTTCAGCCTTCATTTAACCCAAAACATCACTAGGCTTGAAGACTGTTTTAGTGCACAGTAATGTTCGTATATAATATATTGAACAAAATTTATCAAATTATTTCAAAATTGGCATGCATGGCACAAAACAATACGTGAAGGTTGTAAAAAGCAAACTCAGGTCAGCCCTAATGTAAGCCCTGGTGCGCCAACTAGACATGCGAAATTGCTTATATTGCAATGGGTCTCAATACTAAACAAGAAATATCTTTTAGTAGGCCGAGAGACAATAACTTGCAAAATATCTTGTGAAATGTAAATAATGCCAAAAAATGTGTAAAATGAATATAAGTTTACAACAGTAAAATAATAAAGTGCAAGAGTTTTCCCAAAGGTATTTCTGAGTATTGTTTTAAGTCAACCTGGCATTAGCTTACAAGAGAATTGACTTGAATACAAGAACGCGAAAAACTTGCTTTTAGTTTGGCTTTTTAACAAACCTTTAAACAGCATTAACGTTAAACTTTGAAGATTAGTAAAATCGTGACAGAGAAAAACTGATAGAAATAAATTAGTAATGCAAATTTACTTTTTGCTGTATAGTATTTTGAGTTACTGGACTGCATTAAATCGATACTTCTATGAAAACTCTGTTCTCAAAACTCAGTATACTTTTATGCATTTACAGTCACCGGATATAGAGACTGAGTTGATTCCGGGTTTGCTGAACACGGAATATAAACAATATCTGTAACTAACTGACTCATAAGATGAAAAGCGGTCAAAAAGCAAAAGTTAAACGAAGTACAAGACTTGCGGTCGTCTAATTGTAAGGAAAACGTGCAACCATTCATGTTTATATCTGAAGTCAATTTCTATGATATACTGTATTCCATTCCAAATATCCATTTAAAATCGTGCAAGTCAGGTTTTATATCACTTTCAAAAACATATGTGTTGTTTTTAGTGATTTCAATACCATCGTGCTGGTTATCTATTTCTTCGATTTGCCTTGATTGGCCACAGCCTCCATCGCTTTTTTAACCGTTTCTTCGTCGCCAAGGAATTGCATCGAAACAAGTGGCTTCATATTTTCGTCAAGATCGTAGTAAAATGGAATTCCAGTGGGCAGATTCAGTGCCATGATCTGTTCATTTGACATGTCTAAAAAGGTAATTTTTATATATTTAAGTTTTATTTTTTTTAATTGAGTGTTTGGATGACGACAAAGAATTACAGTGTTACTGCATTAACACGCAAATCTGTTTTGAAAAACGACACCTAGCAATTCCAAGCGTTTCTATTTGCAGTAAATAAGCCTGCAAGCAAAGCCAACACATTCTGCATAACAAAAGTGAATCAATGACGGAGAGCACCATTTAGTCACGTAGGCGCCTTCTTTGTGGCAGCGCACGACTTACGCGCCATTTCCGAGTGAAGTGTATTTTATCGGATTAACCTGTTATAATAAATTTTCTGTTTTGTCACTCGGTAGATTAAACAATGCTTTCCACATAAAAGTTTGTATTAATTGACAAAATAATATATAAAAAGTTTGAATTGTTCAATATGAAAACGTTTTGAGATTGATTGCGTAAAATGTACGCAGAAGTTGCAATAAGCCAAATTTGCTATGTTGCTACAAGTCATTTGCCTATACGTTAGCCATAAAAACACGGAATGGCCCGTTTCGGTGAGTCCGATCCCCATTCAGTGATTTTTTCAATTTTTTTTTAAATTATCGGGTACCGTAGCCTAATTATCATTGCCGTTTTAGGGTTAGGGGTAAGAGGTTAGGAACTCACCGAATCGGACTCACCGAATAGTAGCAGACCCATAAAAACATTACAATTTTCTACTAAGATCTTAAAGAAATGTTTAACAAACTTTCATTGTTTTCAGATAATAGCATAATAATTTTAATTGAATAAATAGATACCTTCATGTAATTTCACAGTACGTTGTCTAAACACAGTCACTTGGCCTACGCCCTGCAGCTTAAACAGAAATAAAGAAATAACTGGCTATATAATAATAATTGAAAATAATTGAATCAAACCAAATAAAAAAATACGTTAAAACAGAATCTCACTGTCCAAATACTTGACAATTCCACGCAAACTATTGCCATGTGCAGCTACTATGATTTTCTTTCCTGCTTTTATGCTGGGAACAATTACATCATTCCAATATGGCAATGCTCTTTTGATAGTTAATTCCAAACTTTCACAGCTTGGCATGTCGTTTGGTGCAACATCTTTGTATCTTTCATCTTTGTTTATAGTGTCGTAATATTTGTGATCGCTTTTCATCTCAGGAGGAGGCACATCGAAACTACGCCTCCATATGTGGACCTGAAAATTCAACACATTAAGCTGTCATACAATTCATCATTGACTGATATGCTGATTTGCCTAACACAAAATAGACAACAAAAAAATCGTTATACATGGGTTAATAACATAATACTGCGTAGGTATTTAATGTAACCTGTTCATCTCCAAACTTCTTTGCTGTCTCTGCTTTATTCAGGCCAGTGAGACCTCCATAATGCCGCTCATTTAGCCTCCAGCTGTGCTCAATAGGTAAATCTGTTTGATTTAAAGCAACTAAAATACTGTCCAATGTATCAGTTGCTCTTGTTAAAACAGACGTGTAAGCAAGATCAAACTTGTAATTGTCTTTCTTTAGAGCAACTCCAGCAGCTTTAGCTTCTTCAATACCTGAAATAAACAGAAATGCTGGATGTCAATATTTTCACAGAGAAAAATTATGATAGTTTTGTAGAATAAAGGCCATGAAACTCATGCTTAAGCTCCCCACAAGCTACAGTTATTTTCATGGTAAACATAGCCACAACAAATTTTATTTTATCATACCTTTGGTGCTTAATGGAGCATCATACCAACCAGTAAATTTATTTTCTTTATTCCAATCACTTTCTCCATGACGAACCATAACTACTCTATAAGATGTCATTTTGAGTTGAGTAAACTTTTTAGCTATTCCTTGAAAATCTTAACAATTTAAAACAAACAAACTCTGCAATCAAAAACAACGTTATGAACTAGGATGCAATTGTATGAACAAAAGAATTCAGTTGCATTGGCACCTACAAGGGGATGAAGGAAAAGCATCAGTATACTCTGTTCCAAAATTCTGAATTTAGTTCAACATAAGAACCCAGTAAGGGTTAAATGTGTAGGTACTCTAATCAGAACTGAAACTAAATTGTATATGTTCACGTGCAGTCGTGCACATTGGCCAAGCGGAATGGCCCGTTTCGGCGAGTCCGATTCGGCTAGTCCGATTCGGCGAGTTCCCTATTCGGCGAGAGCCTTTTTCGGCGAGTGCCCTATTCGGCGAGTTTTTGAAATTTTATTTTTGAAAGGAAATTATCGGGTACCGTAGCCTAACTGTTTTCACATCGTTTTAACGTCGCTGAACGTGCAGAAAGGAATAAAAATAAAATGTTTGAACTATTAAATTAAAATTCGTCATGTCAGTTCAGTTGTTTTTATTTCTGACCATAATATCAAAAACAATACACGTCAACATAGCAAAGGTAGAAGCGACAAAACGCAAACACTAAAACGTGCTTGAATTCGTCATGTCAGTTCAGTTGTTTTTAAGGTAGAAGCGACAAAACACGAACGTTAAAACGTGCTTGTGACCGAAGTAAGTTATTGAGTTGAAAGAAATTTGGCACGGTCGCAACACCTTCAGAAAAATTTAAGATGTGAAGGGAAAATAAAAAAATAAAATGTTACAAAAAAAAAATCATGTTTATATCTATAAGTTAGTACTTTTGAATAGTTAAAATGATTAGTTTGGATCAACTAATGTGTGGCCTACAGCTTGGATTGAAGGAAAATTATCGGGTACCGTAGCCTAGTTATCCCGACCAGCAAAAATTTGTTCCAAGAACCCAGTTAGCCTAACAGTTCATTTTTACATTGTAGTAACAGAATGAAAAGGCTAACCAAATGTGTGGCCTATCGTTTTAACGTCGCTAAACGTTGAAATCGTGTAGAAAAGAGAACTTTGATGACTAGGATACGTTGCAAGCCTTAAAGCAGCCGGCGGCCATGGCCGCTAAGTAGTGCTTGAATGACCGCCTGTGCTACCTCCTCCGTCGGCCAATTTTGGCCGCCGGTTTCTTCTAGCCAATTATTTAATTTCGCAATAGAATGATCGTGGATTAAATGTCGAAAATATGTAGTATCAAAGAGTGACGCAGAATTAGGTCAGCGCATCATAGTCACTACTGTTATATTGAATATATCCAGCTGGGATCACCAGCGCTGTAAGTCTTGTTTGCAATTCCTGATGTTTATTTTAACGAAGTGTTAATCCGAAGTGTTAATTTACATCGGCTGGCAATATTGTCGTTTTTATATCGATTCAATGTTGTCGGACATTGAATCGTTGTTAAAAAGGAAAACTGGGTTAGTTGACATCCGTGGGTAAAACACGTGTCTTCATAGTTGAGAACGCTGTGGATTAGTGACTTCACACCCTCAATGGTGACATTATAACGGAATAAATGGTCAGGTTTTATGAAAGGCGGTATGCAGTTGAAACAATTTACTGAGCTGCGAGCAGTGAAAACAATTTAGGGTTGTTAGATGGTCCCGCAATACCGGATTACAATCTTGATATAAAGCATTTAATGCGTGGTACAACGATTCTATTGCAGAACGTCGCCCAGACTTCAACAACGCTAAGTGATCATTTTAACATTGTTGCAAGTTTAATGCTACAGGTATTTACTTGTGCTATCGTTCTTGTATTTTGGCCTCCAAGCACGCAGATTTGGCCGCCGAGAAGGAGCTCTCGGTAGGCCACGATGGCTGCCGGAAAAAAAACACGAGTTTTAAGGCCTGCGTTGAAACATTCACAGAAACTCTTCGATACGTTGCATTTTTAAGATAATGTATTCAGACGTTGAATCAATGTACAAATGAACTGTTAGGCTAAATGGGTTCTTGGGACAAATCGAAGGGCTTCTGTGAATGTTTCCCAGTTTCAACGTACGGTATCCTAGTCAGCAAAGTTCTCTTTTCTACACGATTTCAACGTTTAGCGACGTTAAAACGATGTAAAAACGGCAATTTCTGCTGGTCGGGATAACTAGGCTACGGTACCCGATAATTTTCTTTTAATCCAAGCTGTAGGCCACACATTTGTTGATCCAAACTAATCATTTTAACTATTCAAAAGTACTAACTTATAGACATTAAACATGATTTTTTTTTGTAACATTTTATTTTTTTTATTTTCCCTTCATTTCTTAAATTTTTCTGAAGGTGTTGCAACCGTGCCAAATTTCTTTCAACTCAATAACTTACTTCGGTCACAAGCACGTTACATGGTTTGTTGGAGTTTGTGGGTGAACTTTTGTGTGTAGATTGTTATTTATGACAAGTACGAAAAATACGATTCTAAGTAGAATTGCCCCCTTAAGCGATGTCTCATAGACATTGTTAAGTGCATTCACCTTGGTAAGGAAACTGACTATTCTTCAATTGCTCTCTCGCGTACCGTAATACAATTCAACATCACGATGATATCGCCAAACAGTTGACCGTTTTGCCTGCAGACAAAGGTTAACAAAGAAGCAACATTGTTTTCACTGGCTATCGATGGATCAACTGACATTAAGGACTCTGACTAGCGGCCGTGCTCTACAAAATTAATTTGAATGCGGCCGGCAATAGCAAAAAGGTTGTGCGCCCCTGATATAGACAAATCCTACTGCACTAGGCTTACTAACAGCTTTATGAGCTATAAAATGCCACGTTAAGAGAAAACACTAGTTATCTAGACCGCATCGGCCTTGCTTATTTGCACATTGTATGCACATATTGCCTATTGGTCTTCCTTCCAAAAGTTTTAAGCTACGGTATATCTAAGGAGAAAATAAGGATTGGCATGAATACATTAAAAAACAAACAACATTAACAAAGCTATGACAGCAATCTAATCATGGTTGCAAAATCATTGTTGCAGGCAGATCCACTTTGTAAGGATAGGCTAACCTATATTTTCAGAATGAGTTTCAACATCAGGAAAGTTACAACCATTCATATCTCTTTTGTTATTTCACATTTATGTCTACGTCTTGAGTTCAAGTATGCAGTACAAACAAGTAAAATGGTTTGCTCATGATCAAGAGCAGAATAGCTTATGTATAATATGTATCAACAACAACTGTATTACTCGCGCTTGCTGCGATAATGCATTAGCAGCTCAAGAAAGAGAAAACTTTGATTTTGTCTGTTGCAAGAATAGCATGGTACAATTATAAAACAATAAAATGGCACCATGTCCATAGCAATCTAGATACCACAACAGACAGGAAGCAACGAAAGACTGTATCAGTCATCCAGTCACTAAACTATCACTAGTTGTATCAGAAGACTGGTACCGCTATAAGCTATGGCAATTTGGTAACATACAGTAGCCTACAGAACTAGATTAAAATAGGGTGAGGCTTTACTACAAATATTTAGTATATAACATTTAGTTTTTGCTAAATTATTTGTTCATAACTTCACATGTTATTATTTTGAAGTGGCTCGCTGAAAATCCGGTTTGCCATTTCCAAAACTGTCAGATATTTTTTTCATTTTCAGCCCTACAAAGTGGCACAATCATTTACAAGTTAAAAAAAGCTTAACACAAAAATTGAAAGTTTGTACGAATTAAAGTCAAATAATGAAAGTTTTTGTTACAAATGGTATTTATGTTATTGTTTGAAATGCAACCAAATTAACCAGCGTTGCTGCGTTGAGCATACAACCCAAGACTTCTTAAAATTTCCGCGGCATCAAAAGAAGACTGGCTCGATCTCACCATGATCTCACGGAACTGGCAACTTGAACTTTGGATGACCTTGGTAGCAAAGGCGTACAGGAGCCGGAGTTTTGGAATATTCAGGAGCCGGAGAAGGGTTGCCAGACTGAAATTTGAAAAAAAAGGCCAAACTCAACAAGAAAAAAGGCCAAATTGAGGCCAAATAGGTAGAAAAAAGGCCAAAAATAAGCCAAACTTAAACAAGATAAAATAAGCATTGTAATCAGGGTTGTCAGACTGTGAAAAGGTCTTAATGCCAAAATAATACAAGAAAAATCCATGGAAAATTTTCTTAGGAGGTGTAGGCCTAGCGACTGCGGTCTTTTTTCATGTTTGCTTTAGACAGTCTAATTGCCGTTGTGAAATTTGTGCTTGGTAGGAATTTGAAATGCTGGCTGAAAATTAAGGCGTTTCCTCGGAATTTTCACCACTTATCAGGGTTTGATTTTACATATGTAGTTTTACGTTGTTGTAGGTGTTTCGCATTTGACACATGCTGCCAGGCCCGTAGCCAGCCGGGGGCCAGGGGGACCTCGCCCCCCCTGAAAAAAAATTTGCCCCCTGGCAAAATCCCAACATTCTCGAGCAACAGCCACAATTATAATGATTTTGCCCATTTAAAATTTTTCGGCCCTCCCTAAAAACAGTTGAACCCCCTTGCTCTGCGGTCTGGCTACGGCCCTGCATGCTGCATTGCTTGAAGCAATAAGCCCCTTTAAATCATTCGTTCAGCGTTAAATAAACACAGTCAGTGTGTGAGTTTCCAGTATGGTTTCTGTCGGCCAGTTGTGTGGTGCCTTATTTTCTCAGTCAGTTTGTCACGGATGCCTTTTTCGAAAGTCACGGTGTTAGTTTAATTATGGTTGTAGTGTAGTTTTTCATGTTCTGAATTAGTTTAGCTCGTTCTATTTGAATTCAAGGCATTATTTGGCTACAACGTTCCGACGTGGAAGTTCATTCATTTCTTTGTAATAAACTCTTACTCGCAAAAGAAGCAAGGTATTGTTCTCAAGATTATCCCCACTACACGCTAGTACCCGGGATGTTGCTGTAGCAGCTACAGCTAGGTATGGGAGGATGTTTAGACCACTCGACGTCCGCTACAAAGGCAATACCTTAGCAAGGTATGAAAGGAATGGTCCAACAAGAAAGAGTCTTACTGTAGTGTCGAACAGACCTGAACACTTTTCATAAGAAGGTCAAATATGAAGGCAATCAATATTAAAATGTCGTCAGTGAATAAAGCTAAATTCATATCGTCATAATTGAATAATTTATGTTCATGTCGTCTAAATTCCTCAATCGTCGTAGGCTACTGCGTGATGTGCAGTCTGACCATGGGAAGAGCTCAACACTTTGCTCTCCTGGGCCACATCGAAACGGGCTTTTGCCTAAGGATGGGTTTCTTTTATGCCTGGTTTTCTTTCTCCATCCTATTTTTATTATGATGACTGCTCATCCACATTAATATTGGAACTGGCAAATGCGAACCACAACACTTTTCATTAGGCTATCATTCATTGCTACATGTGTGCTTCTGTTTGTTTTTTGGGTTTTGTGGCCGTGCTAACTACAGACATACAGGCTAGGCTACTACATGATTTACTATTCAGGCACGTTTTAAACCTTTCAAGGTTTTGCCACCATTTCCCGTTCATTAACGTCCTGGTAGGCCTATATCGACTATTGTAGTTACTATACTTAGTTAGTATCTTTTTCGTCCCGGACGCGTTAATGACTAAAAATAAATGAATGAATGATGTATGTATCATTTAAGTGAACATTACTACAGTAATTATTAAAAAAAGATTCTTTTGTAACAAGTCTATGATCAATAATATATTTGCTCATCACAAATTTATTTATAACATCACAATAATGGTAACTTGAAACGCACTCAATTGCACAACCACGAATCACTTGTATTGCTCAACAACTGAATTTCTGAAAGCATGCTCTGCTGGCAAGCCAGCGGTTGTGTTGGACTACCGATCGATCGAAAATGCAGCTGACTTTAGTGACCTTTTGGTCTTTCGCTGCCATCCTTGTTGTGCGAATTATTTGTGTTTATTGTGTTTTTGTATATTTTTGTTTTTTGCTTTTTTGCCAACAAAACAAAAATAAATTGAACTGAAAAGTGAACACGATAGTCGTTACATTTCTGTGTAGGCCACCTACTTTTGAGCGTTAACATTATAATTCCAAAATAATGTCTATAACATTCATATTTATCGATATCTTATGACTTATAGCGGATTTTAATAAATTATAGCAAAAATAATTCTGAAAGTAGCAAGTATATGTATATAATAAGAGGACTGTAGCAGATGAGTTTTAATCCGCTACAGTGGTGACATCTGGCACCACTGGCTGGCTTAGAGGGGAGCGCAGTCTGACTCGGCGTCACATTACAAGTATTTAACAAGTATAGAACATGTATTGAACAATGGTGAATACAGTTTTCATCTGGTAAAGTTACGATATATGAGAAATATTGATTATTATGCATTTTAAAGATTAAATTTAAAAATGGCCAAATTTAAGGCCAAATCTAGAAAAAGGCCAAACGTATAATTTCTAAGACCAAACGGCTTCAAAAAAAAGCCAAATTCGAGAAATTTGGCCTTAAAAAGGCCAATCTGGTAACCCTGAGCCGGAGTCTCGGTTTTCTGCCGGAGTAGACTAGTACCTAGTAGTGGATGCCGGAGTCTGATTTTTACGCCAGTTGATACTTTAACACGCTAATATTTACGCTGTAGGCTACTTAACGCAGTTGTTATTTTTGTATGCTTTTATGGTTTATTTTGCAAACATTGTATTTTTCATTCAAAAATACACTTTTGTTTTCGTCACAGGGGATGAGAAAGGTACAGGTGTTATAGACTATGTAGAAGTCTATAACAATTTTTGATCATATAGCTTATCATTTTTTTGTACTTAACGCGCGTCCGGGACAAAAAAGATACCTACTGCTAACTATAGTAACTACAAAGGCGATATAGGCCTACTAGCACATTAATGAACGGGAAAAGGTGGTATAACCTTGAAAGTTGTAAAACGTGCTTGAATATAGTAGATCGTGTAGTAGGCTAGCCTACAAGTCTGTAGTTAGCACGGCTACAAAACCAAACAAGAAAATAGCAAAAAATAAAACAAAAATAAAGGGAAGCACACATGCTGCCTAGTAATAATTGATAGTCTAATAAAAAGTGTTGTGGATTGAATTTGCTACTTTCAATATTAATGTGGATGAGCAGTCATCATAACAATAGGATGGAGAAAGATCGATTTTGTCGTTTATGTTTTGCGTTTGACGGGTTTGACGTCACCGATCTGATTCAAACTATTTTGGCAACCAGATTTGGACTTCATGCTAATGTGGTGACAGTAGAATTCGCCTATAGTGACACCTGAAGGGACCGCGGAAAAAGTGTCACTATAAGCGAAATGTCACTATAGACGAATGATGACGTCATTGATAACGTCACTTGTGCAGTATCTGCGCATGCGCATCCCATGTTGGTTTAATTCAAACCCAGTCAGCAAATCAATCCTTTATGGTTCAACCTCTGCATACGTCAAATCAATGTAAAAAGATGGATTTGCTGGCAGGGAACTGGCGAATGCTGATAAGCACAAAATATGATTCTAACAACTGGAAATATACCGTAAAGTGTCCTTATACGGAAATTTTTGAGCCCAAGAGACAGAAATGTGGTGTCACTGTAAGCAAAGTGTTCTTATAGGTACACGAAGTCACTATAGGCGAAGTCATTTCTATGCAAAACATATGGTTTGCAAACGGGACTTTGCAACAGGTGTCACTATAGGCGAAGTGTCACTATAGCCAAAGTTACTGTAGGCGAATTCTATTGTATTACTTCTTCCTTGTCTCTGCAGCCCAGGGGTGTCGTCGTCTTACCGGACGGCCCTGATATGAGCGGGAAGCTTAGTGTTTATAGCATCTCCTACAGACTGATGATGTTAGTTTATTGTTGAATTCAACCTAAGGCAAGATTTACACCGAACTTACATAACTGTCTTTTGCATACAAAAACGTCGCACCAAAAATGGCGTATGTTCAGTTTGAATCTCGCCTAAGGTGTTGCGACCGTGCAATAAGGTGTTGGCATGCCATATTTTAAACTAATTGTCTTGGTCTGGTATCAAGCACGTTATAACCTCCGCGTTTTGTCGCTTCTGATAAGTTCTTCTTGACTTCTGCTATTTTGGCATATATATTGTATTTCGTTGTGATGGTTAAAACTAAAAACAATCTCAACTAATTGTTTTTAGTTTAACTCAACCTCTGCTATGTTTAGCAAATAATGTTTTTTTTGTTGAGATGGTCAGAAATGAAAACAAAATAAACTGAACTGAACCCAGGGATTGAAGCCTGGCTGAAGTGGATTTGGATTTTAAATTCTGCAATATGTACATATTTGTGGCGGTGTCACTTGATTGTTGTCTGATTACGCTACCAATTGAACAGAAAAATATTTGTCTAATTTTAACCAATTTGGCTTAATTTTGAAGTTGATTTTTTTTTACTTTTAGATCTGGCAACTCTTTCACCAACAGACCAATCAAGTAAGTAGGTAGGCACTTTAACCATAGATATCTTACATATAGATATGCAACTCAGCAATCGTGGAATTATCGTCACGCTCGACTGACTTTATGGACACAATCAACAATCAAGGTTGCCAGCTTGGCTAGCGTATCTATGGTAGGCTATTATTGTACGGTTTGGGCTTGGCGAGTGGTGGCTTTTGAGCTCCTTTGGAATATTTTGTTTGGCGTATATTTCAAGTTTTCACAGAATAGCTTACTATGAAAAATCAAGACAGTGATCTTTCTTCACGTAGGTTATGCAACTTCTGTTTCATGATCGTTGGAACTATCATTTAAGCTTATTTCCAGTGACTCATTAAAGCTTGTTGTAGGCAGTTTACAAACCTGAGATAGAGGGGCGCCGGAACGATTTTAGGGTGAGATATACGGTAGCGATAATGCTGGGCAACTCGTTCGTTTTCCCGCTATTAGCCATGAAAGTCGAAATGTGAGACAGATGGATAATTGCAATAGCTTGAACAAGAAACGAAAGGTAAATTTCACATTCATAGCATCACAATCTGCTGCAAAGTATAAAATGTGTCCACGGGATAATTTGTGTGGGCCTACTGTAGGCTATAGGCCCTATAATTTGGCTAAAAGCGAATAGCAGAAGTTGTTAGCCTATATTGCAAAATTTGCAGTAGCTTACGTGACCTTAAAAGGGCACCATTGCCTCCCATCCAGAGAAAATTTCAGGGCAGGGGCATCCTCCCCCCTGCTGAGACAGCTTCATTAGCATCACGGATCCAACCGCCAAACCAAGACAATTTTAATGTTTGGTACACACCATAACTAGGCTACCAAATGCTATAGCACAGCTTTCGGTAGCCAGCAGTAACTTTCATTTTGGTAACACTCAGTAGATTAATTGAATAAAACTTCAGCTTGTCCTGGAACTACAGCTCTAAAAAAGGTCTTTACCTACTTATCAATGGTTGACAGGCTTGCTGTTAGGCATTGTCGGAAATTTTCAAGCATTTTCAGGGGTTGTCAGGCATTGTAGAGTAGCTACTTTCAGGCATTATCTAGGATTTCCAGGCATTGTCGATCATTATCAGTGGTTGACAGGTTTGGTACTCATTATGGAACATTTTCAGGCATTGTCGAACATTTTCAGGGATTGCCGAACATTTTCAGGGATTGTCGAGCATTTTCAGGGGTTGTCAGGCATTGTAGAGTAGCTACTTTCAGGCATTGTCGGTAATTTCAAGGCATTGTCTAGGATTTCCAGGCATTGTCGATCATTATCAATGGTTGACAGGCTTGTTGTTAGGCATTGTCGGAAATTTTCAAGCATTGTCGAACATTTTTAGGTGTCAGGGGTTCTCAGGCATTGTAAAGTACTTTAGATTCTTTCTGGCAGGCATTGTCGGCAGTGGCGTAGCTAGGGAATGTGCCGCCCGGGGTGGATTCAGATTTTGCCGCCTCTTCAAGAAAAAGCATGTGAAAACAGGCCCGGATTTAGGGGGGGCAGAGGGTGAAGGTACCCCGGGCCCCCCGACTTTTAAAGGGCCCCTACGTGAAAAAAAATGTGATTTTATTTTATTTTAGCTTTTGTGGTTTCTGCGAAATGCTGTGCAGTGCTGGATTGATGCTACTGTAGACGTCGAGGGGGTGTTTCGCGCCGTAAGCGAATTTTTTTGCACGGGGGCCCCTGATCTAAAAGTGCCCCGGGCTCCCCATCAGCTAAATCCGGCCCTGTGTGAAAATGAAATGTGTTTTTTATCAGATTATAATCAAAATCAAAAATCGTAGTCTGAAAGTGCCGCCTCCAGACGTGCCGCCCGGAGCGGTCCGCCCCTCCCTCCCCCCCCTAGCTACGCCACTGATTGTCGGACATCTTCAGGCATTGTCTAGGATTTCCAGGCATTGTCGAACATATTCAGTGGTTGATAGGTTTGTTAGGCATTGTCGATCATTACCAGGTTTTGACAGGTTTGTCAGGCATTGTCGATACTTATGATAGCCAGGTCATTTAAACGCTGCTGTGTTTGTGTATACCGTAAATACGTTTACAACCTACGCAAAATAGAAATGGATCATTCTGCTGCGCATGCAGAGCTGGGAATAAAAATGCATGAAAATGTTCGACAATGCCTGACAAACGTGTCAAAAACCAATAATGATCGACAATGCCTGGAAATCCTAGACAATGCTAGGAAATGCCCAACAATGCCTGAAAGTAGCTTAATCTAGAATGCCTGACTACCCCTGAAAATGCTCGACAACCCCTGAAAATGTCCGACAATGCCTGACAAACCCGTCAACCACTAATAATGATCAACAATGCCTGGAAATCCTAGACAATGCCTGGAAATTCCCAACAATGCCTGAAAGTAGCTACTCTACAATGCCTGAGAACCCCTGAAAATGTTCGACAATCCCTAAAAATGTTCCATAATGACTACCAAACCTGTCAAACACTGATATTGATCGACAATGCCTGGAAATCCTAGACAATGCCTGGAAATTCCCAACAAATGTCTGAAAGTAGCTACTCTACAATGCCTGACAACCCCTGAAAATCCTCGACAATCCCTGAAAATGTTCGACAATGCCTGAAAATGTTCCATAATGACTACCAAACCCGTCAAACACTGATAATGATCGACAATGCCTGGAAATCCTAGACAATGCCTAGAAATTCCCAACAATGCCTGAAAGTAGCTACTCTACAGTCTACAATGCCTGACAACCCCTGAAAATGTTCGGCAATCCCTGAATATGTTCGATAATGCCTGAAAATGTTCGACAATGCCTCACAAGCCTGTCAACCACTGATAATGATCGACAATACCTGGAAATCCTACACAATGCCTAGAAATTCCCAACAATGCCTGAAAGTAATTAGCCTACTCTACAATACCTGAAACCCCTGAAAATGTTCGACAACCCCTGAAAATGCTCCACAACCCCCCAAAAAGCCGACAATGCCTACAATGCCTGACAATGAGTATTTAGAGGTACCCTCTGTGACTGTGATTTGTTTTCAATCGCCAGAATCTCCATAAAGCAGTCCATGCGGAACGAGAATGTGACGTCATCACAAGCAATCCATACGTCAACTTGAAAACGAAGAAAGTTTTATTTAAACAAAAACCAAAAAAATATATTAAAAATAAAGTTGTTTTACTGTGCCAAGTTTGAAGTCAATGCATACAGCCATAGCTACGCTGTTAGCCTTCAAACATCGTTACGCACCACTGAGTTGCATATCTATATGTAAGATATCTATGCTTTAACATAACCCACTCTTCGAAGAGTGCCTGCTTTTCAATGTGAAATTGCTTTGCGTTTTAGTCACAATTTTCCTTATAAACTCCATTGATTGCAGTCGTTAAGATCTATCTTGCACTCAGTTCAGTTGCAGAAGAAAAAATAGTGTTAGCAGAGGGTGGGAATCGAACCCACGAAATCGAAATTACTACTGCTCTGCCCTAACCATTAGGCAACGCTGGTTGTAGCGAAGCATTCAGTTAAATTTTTTTGTATCAAAAGTTTTCGATCAGAATATCACGTGTCGAGTCACATGACTGAAATCAGCTGAATCGCGAGTGCGCTTTTCGACGAGTGGGTAATGTTAAAGTGCCTACCGACAAATCAATCTCATTTTGCGATCTGTGTCACTCACTCTGTTATTCACTGAACCAGTGGTGCCACGGTTTCTGTTTTAGCACAAGATCTTGTGTTTTTACTTTTGATATTGTGCTTTCCGATCGATTTTTAGCTAAATCTTGTGTTTTTTGATCAAAGTCAAATTAATCGTTGCTACCATGGTGTTCCAGACAATTGTTCACCTAATCAAACGCCATATAAAAACCGTTCAGGTCTACTGAATCTTAGCGTATTACGTCATGGAATTTTTTCTAAAAATGAGCCAAAATTGCACCATCGTTCGTAAGACTTGTGTCAAACCTGTTTAAACATGAAACATTGGATCACCAGCTTTGAACACCTGTTTGAATTGCGTGACAATGTTTTTCATTATTGCGTCACAGTACTGCGTACGTGAGTTTGAGATATTGCTATTTATTCTGGTCATTCGTGAAATGGTTGCTTGAGAGTTAGTCGCACATTTAACTGTTTGCTTAGTGCTTGCTAGCTGGACAAAAATTCCGTCTTTATCTAAGTAGTTTGTATTGTAGTGACAGTTTTTAGAGGCGTACGGCGTTGCGTCCCATTTTCGATAGCCGCGGGCTAATTTTACAGAAATACACTTTTTGAATAGACGTTTCAGAAGAGTGTTTCTCTTTCGGTCATTACATACAGACGAACGGATCCGGGAACTTTATGTTACAATTTTCCCACGAAGAGATTATGATTTACCGCTGTGACCATAAATAATAAAGACGAAATTGTTGGTTGGTAGGCTACAGAAGCAAAGAAATAATAAAAGAAGATCTTGTTGGTTGGTAGTCTACAGAAGCAAAATAAAATTAAAGACATTTCTTCTCAGTTTGGTACTGAAGAAAAATAACTTTGACATTCATTAGCAAGAAAGAAGATTAAAGACAATCCATCTGTGCTTGAAGATTCAAGTCGAAGAATCCAAGCAAGTTTTGTGGACTTTTGGACTTCATATACTCGTACAGCTACGGTATCGTGCATTTAAATTTTTTTTTGTATTTTTACGGTCTTTGCAGTTAAGTTTTTTATAACTACTGTAATAATTTTGTGTGTTTGTGTAACTTAATTTTTTAATTGTTAAATTTAGCCCCAACATTTAATATGTCTACACTCGGTGGCGACAAGGACTCGACCGCCGTAGACTCGACTGAGTTTAAGCCTGATGATGTTCTTTGCGGTCGGGCAGGCCATTCTGGGGAGGGACCCGGTAACGATGAGGCTAAGTCAGTTCGAGAGGCCCGGCATCTTAGAAGGGATATTTTGACTCAAATTGGGGAACTTTCTGTAGCCCTAGGTTCTTTGAGTGATAAGCAGGAACTGTTAATTTTTAGATCTAAGTTCTCTACTTTGGAAGAGGATTTACGGCATTTCCATGCTCTTTTGACTAAAATTTTTAACTCTGCAATCTTGGCAGAACTTCGTGATAGGGTAGATCTCGAATTTAACTCGTTAAAAAATGACTTCGAAGAAAAAGTAAGAGAGTTCTCAGATATGTTGGACGCTGACATACATCCTGAGGATAGCGCTTCAAATGTAAGCACTAGGATGTCTGAGAGCTCGTCACGGATAGTTGCACAAATTAATCTGCAGCTAAGACGAGAGGAGCTCCAGATACAAGCCAAGGCCGAAGCGAGAGCTTCTGAGGCCACCGCGAGAGCTGAGGCCGAAGCGAGAGCTGCTGAGGCCGCCGCCAGAGCTGAGGCCATACGAGCTGAGGCTGCCGCGAGAGCGGAGGCCGAAGCGAGAGCTGCTGAGTTCGCACTCAAACACGCCCAGTTGAGGGCTGAACAACGTAAGGAGGTAGCTTTAGCTGAATATCGATCAGAGGTGGGCTCCCGGCGTAGCTCTAAGAAGGGATCTTCTAGGCATTCCAGAAGTGAACATCATTCGCAGTTTAATTTACCTATAACCTTTTCCAGACGCCTGTTCAATCTGTAAGTGGACCAGTGCAATCCACACGTTTTCAAACTGTTTCAGGAGGTCTCGGGGCCGCAGCTAAGGATCTTCCGAAAGATCTAAAGCCAAAGCCTGCGAATTTTAGTCGAACTCTTCCCCCAGAGCGTACAGGTCACGGGGCCGCCATTAGTAGTAATGCTTTGCCCTCTTCACAGTTTTCTGCGCCGCTAGTTTTTGATCGCCCAGCTACACGTAATTTGCATGATTGTGAGAGGCGTATCGCGTCTCCTGATTTTATCGTGTGTGAGGATCGTGATCGTGCTGTGCATGTGACTGAGCCCCCTCAGCCCCTTAAGGGATATAGCTTGTCTTCTCCCGCTAAATCGAGTTCTCAACAACAGGATTGCTTTTTTGAATACCAAAATAGTAGGATGTTTTTCGATAAGGCGGCCTTGATTGGTTACGATGGTAATAATATGCCATTTATCTTCTTTAAAAATCGTGTTACGGCCTTAATGGCAGCTTCGCCCTTTAAGGGAACTCGTTTGACTTTGTTACAAGCAGCTTGTGTTAGAACAGCTGCGCAAACGATTGCTAATTTGGTTTCCGACACTCCTGGCTTGTCAGAGGAAGACAGGATAGAAATGTCGTTAGCTCGCTTGTCCCAGCGTTTTGGGGTTCGTGGAGGTCTTTTCGCCGAATCGGAAATTAGAAAGTATCGCTATGGTAGCAAATTGACTTCGATCTCTTCCAGTGATTTGAAAGAGTTTAAAGATGAATTGTCGCAGTGTCTGCTTTACGCGCAAGCTTATGGTCAGCGTGACAAATTGGAAGGACGTTTTGTTTTGGATTTGGCTAAGCGACTCCCGTTTGACGCTAAGCAGCGTTATCTTGACTTTTTAGGTGATCAGTATGGTGGTACTGATGAGCCTACTTTTCAAAGTTTGTTTGATTTTGTAGTACGGGAGGAAACGCGCAAGTCGACTGATTTTAGCATTATGCTAATGGGCGATTCTGGTGAGTCGCAGCATTTTAAAAAGTTTGGCAAAGGAAAATTGCCTTCTTGTCCGGTTAGGCAGACGTCGGTAAAACCCCATCATAATGTGATTTCAGGGAGTTCGCAGTACTCGACTGCTGTTGGCGCACCGCGCGGTGGTGTGGCCAGACGTAGTGACAAACCGGCATGTTTTTATTGTTCGTCACGTGGTCAAGTTGAATATCATTTTTTGTCTAATTGTAAAGAATTTTTGCGCTTGACACCTAAAGGTCGGAGAGATGTCATTGTGAAAGCTGGCAAATGCTTGAATTGTTTGCGCCAGCATATGGTTAGGGATTGCGTTCATGCAAACAACTGTCGTAAGTGTGTCCCTAACAACGATAGGAAACACTATTTTCTTCTGCATGATTTTTATGTGACGTCACGTGATTCTCTGGATTCGATTGGCAAAGATGATGCTGGTGCCAGAGTTCCTGTGCGTAATGTTAAGATTGGAAATGTTAAAGCAGCTTTTAACCGCGTTACTGCTGCTCGTGTTTTGAATCCAATAACTGGCAAATCGAAGTTGGTGTATTGTCAGCATGATCCTGGTTCGCAGTTGACTTTTGTTTCGAGTGATTTGGTGTGCGAACTTGGTCTTAAACCGTATGATAAAGCGTCGTTTAAAATGGACACTCTGGCTGGTCAGAAACCTACTTGTGCTAACGTTGTTAAACTCAACATCCAGTCGTTAGAGACGGATGAACTGTTTTGTGATATAACTTCGGTGGTTAACCCAGCTTGGGCTGACGATGTTAAAACTTTACCGCACAAGCAGGATTTAAGTGGTTTCCGTCATTTTCATGACGTGAATATGTTTCATTTGAATGATTGTAGTAGGCCTACTGTAGATGTACTGATTGGCAACGACAACGCTTATTTGATGTGGGCCAAAGAGGAGCGTGTTGGTGAAAATCGTAGTGAACCGCATGCTTTGCTCCCTCCTCTCGGTTGGTTGGCTTGTGGTGGTAAGTCACCCTTAGATGAAAGCGTTGCTAATGTGTGCAGAGTGCAGACGTCTTCAGAGTCGGATGTCATCTCTGGCTTTCAGCGTAAAATTGAGTCTCGTGATATGGAAATAGCAGACCTGAACAAAGTCATTCAGGATTTGACCTTGCAAAATGAAACCTGTGAATTGTCTTGCAATGACATTTTAGCTAGAGAACTTGTTGAACCGAATATTGAGTTGAAAGATGGTCGATTTGAGATACCTGTTCCGTTGAAGGAAGATATTGATCTACCTAACAATTTTGTGTTGGCGTCAGATAGAGCTGCTGCTTTAAAGAAGAAGGCTTTAAAACAACCTGAACTTCGTGATTTCTTTACTGACACCATGAAGGATCTTAAATCTAATGGCTATATTGAGCGTGCTGGTGAAGCAGAAAATGTCAAGGGATTTGAATGGTATTTACCATACTTTGTGACGTCACAATTAAAAAAGCGTATTGTTTACGATGGCAAGTCTGAATTTCGAGGAACTTGTGTTAATGATGTAATGTTTTTGGGTCCTGATTTGTTAAACCCTCTGGCAGATGTCTTGGCTAGATTTCAGCTTGAAAGGTTTGGTTTCATGGCCGACATGACCAAATACTTTTTTCACATTTTGGACGCTTCGCTACGTAATCCCAATTTTATTGAACTGCTTACGTACACCAGCAGTGCCGTTCGGATCGTGAACGAACGCCCTTTGGTACCTTTGAGTGACGACCCTAGGGATTTTACTGTCATCACCCCTGCCTCACTTTTGACCCCATTCTTAGACCCATACTGTGCTGTTGGGCAACCACATGATCGTGACCAACTCGTCGTCGTCGTCGTCTGAGCTTCTGGGGCCGAGGGTCTATCCTTTTACCACCCCAGATTCACGATGTTCCCGGACTACACTGGAAGGCTGCTAGAGAGCAGCCAGTCTTTAGTTTCATCATCCATGACGCGCAGACCTTCCACTCCGTTAGGTGGTTTGAAGATGGTACAGTCATTGATGATGTGGTCTGCGGTCTGTTCCTCGGCACCACATTCACAGGAGGAGGAAGAAGCCATTCCCCATTGGTGCATGATTGAGCGGAAAAGCCCGACGCCCGTACGGAGACGGTTGAGGCGCACCCATGCCTGTCTCTGTAGTGTCAGGCCGATGGGGCGTGTGTCGGCGTCGGGGATGAATGAATGGAGTCTGGTGGTGCTTGACTTCCATTCAGAATTCCATTTATGGTCCGCCCAAGTAGCCGCAGAGATGTCTTGTTCATCAGCTTCGTTGATCAGAAGCCGAGCGGCTGGCACGAATGGGTGTCTTGATTTCAGTCGGCGGGGGTGCCCGTTTGGGAAGGCAGAGATCTTGTGGTGGAGAAGATGGTTAGGCTCCAGTGCCCGTCGACCGAGGGACAGAGTGGCTTCTTCGCGACGAAGCTCAGCAGGTTGGATGCCAGCGAGAATGGGGAGATTGTCCAATGGTGTGGGACGCAGGCATCCGGTCACTGTGCGCAGGGCGCTGTTTATGGCAGTGTCGATGTTGTGGCAGTGAGCACTGCGGCACCAGACAGGTGCACAGTACTCTGCTGAAGAGTAGACAAGGGCTAAGGCTGCTATTCGCAAAGTGTCAGCCCTCGCCCCCCAGCTAGAGCCTGCCAGGCGCTTCAGTAATGCAGCGCGGGATGTCAGTTTCTTGCGCAGTGACACCAAATGGTGGCGGTATGTGAGCGATCTGTCTAGTGTCACCCCAAGATACCTTGGCTCGGGGCAGAAGGACAGAGGTTTTCCGTTGTTGTGGACATGTAGCTCACGATCAGCTTCCCGATTGTGTAGGTGGAAAGCTGCCGCCACAGTTTTGGTTTCGCTGAGTTTCAGTCGCCAGTTCTGGAGATAAGCTGAGATGGTTTGCATGTCCTGGCTCAAGGTGTCTTCTAGATTTTCCCACGACTTTGTGGAGTGGAGAATTGCCAGATCGTCCGCATAAGCGTATTTTGCGGAGACCGTGGTTGGCAGGTCGTGGGTGTAGATGTTGAAAAGAAGGGGAGCCAGGACCGATCCCTGTGGGACGCCGTTTTTCAGGCGTCTCAGTCTGCTTCGCCGTGGGTTGCCGGTGGTGAGGGTGAAGCTTCGGTTCCTGACGAGTTCCATAATCATATGGACCATATGTCGGTCAGGAAGCAGGCGAAGCAGCTTGTAAGTAAGGCCGCGATGCCATACAGTATCATAGGCAGCTGTGAGATCTAGAAAGACAGCGCCGGCCTTCTTTTTTGCCTCAAAGCAGTCCTCGATGTCTTGGGTCAACAGTGTGACCTGATCTACAGTGGATTTTCCGCGCCGAAACCCAGCTTGCTCTTTTGGAAGGAGCGGGTCGATGATTGGGTTGACGCGGGCATAGATCAGTCTTTCGAGGATCTTGAAAGGAACACAGAGGAGGGATATCGGACGATAACTCCTTGGGTCCTCTGGTGGCTTGTGAGGCTTAGGGATCGCAACTACTAAAGCTCTTCTCCAGATTTTTGGGATTGTGTGGTGGTGCAGGCAGGAAGAGAGGAATCTACGTAACCAGGACTTTAGGGCATGGCCAGCATGGAGCACAAGCTCAGGGCAGATCTTATCGGGCCCTGGAGACTTGTGTGGTTTCACTAGGCGGAGGGCGGTGGAGAATTCCTCTGGAGTGAAGTCTCCAGAGATTGTTTCTTCTGGTGGTGTTTCCACTTGCCATAGGGCAGATACTTCCTTGGCAACAAGGCGGGATGCCTTACGGTCCTTTGTCTTGTACACCCCGTTCTGCACTAGCTGGGAAGCGATGGCATTAGCAGAAACGGGGCACTGACGAGGGGAGTTTGCTGAGCGCCCAGTGAGGTTGTTGATGATGCTCCATGCTTTGCGGCTTGAGTGTGAGAAGTCGATGGTTTGGACAGCTTCGTTCCACCGCTCAAGCTTCTTTGTGTCCAGCCGCTCAAGTAGTCTGGTGGCGGCGGTGTTAGAAGCAGCACCACTTGTGGCGGCTAGGTATGAGCGGTAGAGAGATTCACACTCAGAGTCCCAGCATGGTTTATAGCTGGTTCGATGGCCACGTGGTATTGTGGCCTTTGCCGCAGTTATTATGGCATTGCAGAAGTCCTGGTATGCCTCGTCTGCGTTGCATGTTTCAGTCTGCTGCAAAGTTACCATCGTGACCAACTAAGAAGGGATTATCGGTTCAATTTGTCACTTTCTCAGCAGTTTTGGAGTAAATGGATCGATTTTTACTTGCCAGGGCTTCAGGGCCGGAAAAAATGGTTAAAAATGGCTGAGAATTTGGAGCCTGGTCAACTTGTAGTGGTAGGTTCTCTCCAAGACATTGGTAAACGTGGGAAATATCAACTTGGGAGGGTGCATGAGGTAGTTACACAAATTAGGAAAGGGAAGCCTGTGGTTCGTAGAGCCAAAGTTGCCGTCCGCAACTATGATGAGAGTACGGGGAAAGTGAAAGTAGACTACGTGTTGAGAGATATTTCGTGCCTCGCCCCCGTAAAGAACACCTAAGTGTTAGGGTTTGAGCCTGGTTTTGTCTGCGGTGGCCGACACTTGTCTGAGCCCGGAACAGTCGGTTATTATCGCAACCATTGTATATAGCGTCATTTTAGTGTGTACCTATGGTACCAATTTCATGTATCGTCGTGTATTATTCGTATTGCTGTTCATTCTTTGCATGCCCTTTGTATTTGCGTATTAACTTAAACGTGAGTGATTCAAACAATTTGTGTATCATGTGTTTTTATTCATTGGCTCACAATTGTCGTCAATTCTTTTTTAGTTATGCCATGTCAGACTGTCATAACTAGGGGCCGCTATGTTCCAGACAATTGTTCACCTAATCAAACGTCATATAAAAACCGTTCAGGTCTACTGAATCTTAGCGTATTACGTCACGGAATTTTTCCTAAAAATGAGCCAAAATTGCACCATCGTTCGTAAGACTTGTGTCAAACCTGTTTAAACATGAAACATTGGATCACCAGCTTTGAACACCTGTTTGAATTGCGTGACAATGTTTTTCATTATTGCGTCACAGTACTGCGTACGTGAGTTTGAGATATTGCTATTTATTCTGGTCATTCGTGAAATGGTTGCTTGAGAGTTAGTCGCACATTTAACTGTTTGCTTAGTGCTTGCTAGCTGGACAAAAATTCCGTCTTTATCTAAGTAGTTTGTATTGTAGTGACAGTTTTTAGAGGCGTACGGCGTTGCGTTCCATTTTCGATAGCCGCGGGCTAATTTTACAGAAATATACTTTTTGAATAGAAGTTTCAGAAGAGTGTTTCTCTTTCGGTCATTATACATACAGACGAACGGATCCGGAAACTTTATGTTACAATTTTCCCACGAAGAGATTATGGTTTACCGCTGTGACCACATGGTTTGAGTTTGGTAGAGAATTAAGGACTGAAACTAAACGGTTTGGTAACTAGGTTTCTGGTACCGTACTTAGCCTACGCATATTGACCAATTTTACTCATTGAGTTATCAAGCTTGACAAGATTAGCTAAAAACTTGATCTGAAGAGAGTAGGCTATAGCCTACGGTATGTGCTCGTCGTCAGACTCAAAGTTTGTGTTGCTCGATACTAGACAACAAGAGCAGCGAAAAGAGTACATCCGCCCAGATAGCTCAGTTGGTTAGCGCGTGACTTCGTGAACGAAGAAGCTTCAAGATCAAGCGGTGCTGGTTTGACTCTCGGGATGTGCGCTTGAGCAACGCATGCTAAGGACTGCTTTCCATTCAGCGGCATCTAATGGATGGAATAATTCCCCGGCAACAACAGTTCAACTTCAACAATTGGAAACTTCACTCTGTCAATCTCAGTGACCGGGCATGCGTCAGTGATTCAAAGTCTCTGCAAGTATGCGAAGCTGCCAGGATTAAGCTCTCCAAGAAGCTTTCCCAGTCTGAAGATAAAGATTTAATCAATCAATCAGCATCAAATATTAACAATCATTCACCAAGTCCCAAAACGAAAAAGTGGTATAAACAGCCTTTTAATCGCCAATGGTTGAATGATCCTGATTTTAAAAGTTCGATACAAGAAAACGAAGCCGATCGATATGTAGCCTTTTGTGAGATTGATGATGTTAAATTAAAGACCACGAATCGAAAGAGAACAGTGATTAGTAAGCATGTACCGTACCGGTATCTTCTCTAAAATGTTGCTTTTAGAGTCATGTTATTTTTTCAAATTGGCACAAAATGGGTCGCAAAGGTTCAATTTTGCAATCTTGTGCTTTTGTATCCAAATCTTGTGCTTTTTTTTCTGAAATCTTGTGCTTTTTCCGAATTTGCTGTGGCAGCATTGCTGAACAAATCACAGAAGCAAATCCAGCGATCAGCGTGGCTATGGAGCAAGGATGCCAGACCTTGGTTTTTCCACCTAGATCTGGGTTTTTTTGACCACATCTGGGTTTTAAGTTTTTTTATTTCAAATTTAGGTAAATCTAGGTTTTTTTGGTTTTTAACTTTGTACAGAGCTTGCACGGTATTAAGGCACTGGGATCTTCGATAAATGGTCCACACTGCAACACAAAAATGATAAGGTAGCCTACTGGTAATGTTTTTTTGCATCAGCTACTGCAGTCAGTGAGGTACAGGATGCTAAAGAAATGATCCAACTTTATGAAAATGTGGATGATTAAAAATTGGAGTAGTACAACTATTTGTGTTACTGAACATTTACTTATTGTGAATTTGAGTTATTCTTTTCAACATTATGTTCAAATGAAAAAGGCTAAGCAGGGTTTATTGCTAAGAACCAAGTTATCGTAGTTGTACACCAAGCAGTAAGCAGGCATGATGATTCTCCTCAGCCGCAGTCTACAACTCACACAGCAAAAAGTTTAGTTCAAAAGTCAAAACTAACCTTATTGGTTTTGTCTAGTCAGTTTTAGAAATTTTGGTTAAACACGCACTGAACCTTGCTAGCTAGACGCTTTACCATAAAGGTAATTTTGAACCAAAATCTTTGCTGTGAGCCCATATAGGCCTACCAAGCTCTTGTTTTTGTATATAGTTATATTACATATATATTAACTACCATACCAACATAAGCATGTATATATATTGTATAATTACGGTATATATAGGCTACGTGTTACTATTTGTAGCTTTCTGAGGCTTCTGTGTAATGATTTAAAAATGGTGCTGAAAGCGCACGCAGGTTTTTTTAACCGCTTTACTACATATTTTCTGGACCTGGTTTTTTTTTGCCTCATCTGGGTTGTTTTTAGCACACAATCTAAGTTTATTGGAAATTTGTCGCTGGCATCCTTGCTATGGAGTCAGCCAGTTATAAAACGAGGAGTCAAAGTCGTATATTTTTCGCCCGACTGCACAGCTTTGGTGGAGAGAGCACTTACGCGAGTTAAAATGAAATAGTTTGAAAGCAAAAGAAATTCTTGTAAAAATTACTTTTAAAACAACAAAGTTGAACTTTCTCAACAATGTTTTACTCAAGTTAGTCAATGCTCATTTTGAAGTAATGTACCTAGTTTCTTAAGATTTTTAAGTTTTTTTATCCAAAAGAAGTTGATAATCTGCACTTCTAGACACCACCTACCGTAGTTTCCTAAACAAAGTGGCTATTTTTACCCTCTTGTTGGTTGCAATGAGGTGCTGCCAGAGTTAGGATTAAAGTTAGAAAGGGTTAAGGTAAGGGTTAGAGTTAGGAATAAGATTAGGGTTTTGATCTTTGCCCATGACTAAAAAAAGGGAGCAAGTCTTTTAGGCGTCGGTCAAATAGGCGCGCACGCTGTGGCGTCAGGATATTTAGATGCGGAGCACTGTGGCGCCGTTCATTTTTTTCTTTCGATCTTTTCAAGGTACGAACTGACGGTACGAACTGTTCATGGTACGAACTAGGTTGCATCCACCTAAATCAGGGGTTCCCAAACTTTCTGTTCATCGGTACCCTTTGGTTAATTTATAGATTTGCTCGTGTACCCCCAAAATTTTCTCATATTTTTGGCTTTAGAAAGTTTAGATATTGCAACAAATTAACAGTAGAGCTGCATTAGAAGACTGCATACATGATATTTTGTACCAATCAAAGCACACAAAGTTGTTCATAACAATGTAATCCAAGGTTAAACAAACACTACAATCAAACAAACAATATATCGGCTGAATAAGCCCAGCAATCCTAGCTAATGTGATGGATGAGCCGGCCGTCTTTAAATGTAGCAAACCTAGCAAACCTCGCAAACCTAGCAAACGTAGCAAACCTAGCAAACCTCGCAAACCTAGCAAACGTAGCAAACCTCGCAAACCACAAGGTTGCCAGATGGTATTTTTTATTGTATATATTCTTTTAAATTTCTTGGCTTTTTATTTATCGGGTGCATGTTTTTTAAAACCCTTTTGAACAAGTTAATTGTTTAGTGTTGATGTTGCAGAAGTTCTATTCTCATCTATAAAAAGATATCAAAATCTCTGCTTTGTTGGGTATGGTTAGTTTTGATATAAATACATTTAAAGCAATGCCTTTGCGATCAACATTTGTGAGATAGCCTATTGCAAGTTAATATTAACGCAATATTTGGTAGTCAGACATTCGGGAATCAGTACTCCATCCCTTAGTTAGACCATGGTTGGGTGAGTTCACTAATTACTGGTTTTCTAAAACCGGGCTGCAGACGATAAATAAAACTTAACTTTTGCAGACGACCGTACTTCCAGCCCTGGGCTACGCAGTGTGACACAAAACGAATAAGTGCCTAATGACAAGTTTTTGTGTGTGTTTAGAAAGTAAAGGATATTTTGTGAACGAAACCGGTTTTTCCAAGGTTTGGTCATTTGAAGTGTGTTTAAAATACCTATATGCTTTGGCTCTTTTTTGGGCTACTTGCAAAAAAATGGTTTGTTTTTGGGATTGGTTTGAAACGTGTTTTGGTTGGGTAATTTTGTGGAATTTGGCAACTCTGCAAGGTTTGCTTCTTTAAATGTAGCAAACCTAGCAAACCTCGCAAACCTCACAAGGTTTGTACATTTGTACAATTACGGGAAAATATTTTTTGTGTTATGAGGTTTTCTCAGCGGGCGTCTTTAAATGTCGCGAACTCCGAATTCCTCGCAAAGCTTGAGAAGGTTTCTGCATTTGAAAGCCTACCGCAATAGGTTTTCATAGTCTCCCTAAAGATGATAGATTTAGACTAGCAGCAAGTAATGATAAGGTTGTCTGTAGTCTAGGCCTATCTATTTGGTGCAAACTATGAACAGTTGAAAACCTCATCGGCCATCAATTGTAGAAACCTTTCTCAAGATTTGCGAGGTTTGCTATATTTAAAGAAGCAAACTTTGTAAAGTTGCCAGATTCCACAAAATTACCCAGCTAAAAACACGTTTCAAACTAATTTTTTTTGCAAGTACCGTAGCCCAAAAAGAAGCCAAAGCATATAGGCATTTTAAACACACTTCAAATGACCAAAACTTTTGGAAAAACCAATTTCGTTTACAAAATATTCCTTACATTCTAAACACACACAAAAACTTGTCATTAGGAACTTCTTCCTTTTGTGTCACACGGCGTAGCCCAGGAACTACGGTCACCTGCAAAAGTTAAGTTTTATTTATCGTCTGCAGCCCGGTTTTTAGAGAACCACTGATTAGTGAACTCACCCAACCATGGTCTAAGGGATTAAGTACTGATTCTCGAATGTCTGACTACCAAATATAAATTGCGTTAATATTACCTTTCAAGTTTCAACATCTCACAAATGTTGATCGCAAAGGCATTGCTTTAAACGTATTTATATCAAAACTAACCATAACCAACAAAGCAGAGATTTTGATATCTTTTTACTGATAAAAATAAGACATCAACACTAAACAAATAACATAATCAAAAGGGTTTTAAAAAAAATGCACTCGATAAATAAAACGCCAAGAAATAAAAAAAAATACAATTAAAAAAAATGCCATCTGGCAACCTTGTGATTTGCGAGGTTTGCTAGGTTTGCTACGTTTGCGAGGTTTGCTACGTTTGCGAGGTTTGCTAGGTTTGCTACATTTAAAGACAGCCGATGAGCCTGCTTTTCAGCAACAAGCTCATTAATACGAGGTGAAACATTAGCAACAGCACAACTCAGATCATGTTCAGGTGTTTTGAGCTGTGATCTGTTTTTTGATTTGATTCCAAGCAGCACCGAAAATGTTGACTCACACAACCATGTTGATGGAAACAACAACAATGCATGAATAGCAGGTTCCGCAATCTTTTTGTACGACTTGAACATTGTACGACTTGCACATCGTACGACTTGCACAAGACAACTGGTGCTTGAATGTTGTTTAATAAGCGGGGACGACTGGTCAACTGAATTTAGTTCCTAAATGAACGGGCGCCACAGTGCTCCGCACCTAAATATGCTGACACCACAGTGTGCGCGCCTATTTGACCGGCGCCTAACTGTCTGCGCCTAAAAGACGTGGACCCTAAAAAATTTTTCAAAATACAAATTTTTGTTTTTAACAACTTTAAACTTTTCTCAAATTAGGGCAGAGTTCCTTATCTGGCAACTTTATTGAAGCTATAGTTACATACAGAGATGGGCAAGATCACCAGTATTGGTGATCTTGAAGATCAAGATCAAGATCACCAAGAATAGGTGATTTTGAAGATCAAGATCACCAAACTATGTGATCTTGAAGATCAAGATCACTTTTTGTGTACTTGAAAAAAATCAAGTTTTTGATCAATGATGTTGCATAAAATAATTACTATAAGCCACCTGGGTAAAGGTATATAGTTAGTATTGCTAACTTTTACTTTTAACTACTCGAACGCTAGCCTAAGAATTGTAATCAGTTAGTGACTGTTGCTATTAGGCCTATTAATTGTTGACGTAGTTTGCGTAAAATCGCAACGTCACACCCAAGGCCGAGGTTAATTACAGTAGTACTGAAAAAGTCACAAAATTTGCAATTAGTTTTATACTTTTTGTTTATAATAAATAAACGAAAATAAATTTTGAACTGCACCATTTTTTACCAAATTTTTGTCTGGTCCGTGTGGGAGTTTTTATTCGTGTTACTAAGTAGTTTTAACTTTCACTGTATTATGTCAATGTTTATTGCACCATTTACCCATCTGGCAACCTTGATACTGTTGTCTGGTTTCAAAAAGGCAGTGGCTATTTGACCGGCTCCGGTCTTTGAATCTGAAACACTATTTGACCGGTCATGACGTCACTACATAAGCACTTTTTTCTTTTTCTCTTTCAAAGCAAAAGACGATAAGCGCCTTAAGTTTTAAATTCAACACGTTTTCTTCAACTGAATCCGTGGCGCATACGTAACGTCTCGGGCTGCCATTCTAGAGGGAATGAGTTCGATTCTATCCGGACGCGTCCTTTTTTTTTTTTTACTAAATTTTTGAAAGTGGAAAGTTGTCTTGAAGGGTTGGTTGAGATGATGATTTAAAACTTGACTGATTGTTGTGCGACAATGAGACTGGATTTAATTTTTAACTTCGGACTTCAGCGAAACGTAATCTTACAGCCTATTAGAAGGTGTGATTTTTTCAGAGAATTTGTGCTAAGAAATGGAAGGAATTTGTTAAAAATAAAGAGTAGAAAAAACTTTTTTAATTCGTTTTGAAACTTTTTTATTCACTTGTTGATTCATTCATATCAGTTTGTATCCTTTTGTAGTTAAAAAAAAAAAAAAAAAGAACGCTTCCGGATAGTATCGAACTCATTCCCTCTAAAATGGCAGCCCGAGACGTTACGTATGCGCCACGGACTCAGTTGAAGAAAACGTGTTGAATTTAAAACTTAACGCGCTTATCGTCTTTTGCTTTGAAAGAAAAAAGTGCTTATGTAGTGACGTCATGACCGGTCAAATAGTGTTTCAGATTCAAAGACCGGAGCCGGTCAAATAGCCACTGCCTTTCAAAAACGTTCAGAGGTTTGCGGTCAGACAAACCACTTCATACTCAGACCCTAAACAAGTCTTGGTATGGTTGATTTGCTGCAATAAACCACTTTACATGACCAAAGTCGGCTAGAGTCCAGATTTTTTAACACCGCCAATCTAGACTTTTGAAACATCTAAAATTGAGTCAAAGAAAGCAAACATTTCTTTAAAATTCATACATGAAAATTGTGAACAAAGTTAAATCATTTTTATTATAAGTCAACATAAAGTACCATACACGAAAGTTGACTTCTTTATTATGACCAACACAGAAAACTTCTTTCAATTTGAAATGGCAACACTGACCAGTGACCAGATTAGATGAACTTTAAATCGTCTTTTGTTGGACACATATCATATTAACAGTGGCTTATTGTTAGTAGTTGCCACTAACTACTTTGTACAGTACAAGTTCTAAAAAAATGCCTCTTTCTATTAAGTAAACTTCAATTTTAAAGTGATCTTGATCTTATTGTTCTTCAAGATCAAGATCACACAAAAAAAAGTGATCTTAGATCAAGATCAAGATCACCAAAAAAAAGTGATCTTCAAGATCAAGATCACGCCCATCTCTGGTTACATACAATAGTTTAAATATAGCCACAGCCTTGAATTTTTATCCTCGGACTGAGAAAGCCTCTGTAATGTCATTATTGACAGTTTCACATGATACTTGTAGAGCAGTGTTTTCAACCAGGGTTCCGCGGAACCCTAAGGTTCCGCCAGTAAGTCTAGGGGTTCCGCAGGGTGCAACCTAATTCGTATCGTCAGTTCGTACCTTGAAAAGATCGAGAGAAAAAATTAAAAAAAGCCGAAGTTGCTGATTGCAGTTTTGGCAAACATTTTAAAAGAGTTATGGTTAGGGTATCGTAGTATCGGTTAGGTAAGATCAAGAAAAAAAATAGAACATCGCTGATTGCAGTTTCCGCAAACATTTTAAAAGGGTTAGAAAAAGGTCGAGAGAAAAAATAGAACAAAGCCCAAGTCGCTGATCGCAGTTTCCGTTTTTTGGTAGTTTCCGCAAACATTTTAAAATTTCCAGTAATTATCAGACTAAGAGTTTGTCGAAGTCCCTGATCGGAGTTTCCGCAAACATTTTAAAAATTTTGGTAATGATCCTAAAAGTTTTTGTTTGTTTGCAGAAATTTTAAAATGTTTGTGGAAACTGCGATCAGCGACTTCGGCTTTTTTTAATTTTTTCTCTCGATCTTTTCAAGGTACGAACTGACGGTACGTATTGTTCATGGTATGAATTAGGTTGCACC
This sequence comes from Aplidium turbinatum, assembly GCF_918807975.1. NCBI lineage: Eukaryota > Metazoa > Chordata > Ascidiacea > Aplousobranchia > Polyclinidae > Aplidium > Aplidium turbinatum. Next base: position 40,994,184 of record NC_137472.1, on the reverse strand, counting down.
CGGGTATCCTAGCCATAAATTGATAGAGGGGATTTCTTTTAACTTCTTTATTTTTTTAAGTATAAAAAATTTCATAATTGCTATGCATCGAGAGCAAATTTGACTTCAGGATTTAGTAATAAAATATTTATTATCCTGAATATTGAGCGTTCAACCAACTGAGCTATTGGGGCAGACACACTATATAAGTACTACGTATGCCTCTAAGCAGCATTCTATTTCTCATTGATACATTATTTTCTAGCCAGGATTGTCTTTCAGCAATTTATCTTAAGAATGTTACTACTCATAACCATTGACCACATAAATTGATAATCAGTAAAAATTCTTTTGATTGTGAATCTGTATTCCTCTAGAAATAAGCCCATAGAATCATAGATGGTTGTTTGACATTAAGCCCTGAAGAAATGAAGTCTGGTTGAACTGAGCTTCCTATGCAATTCCCATTTGTAGTTTGTCAAATTAACCACGGAGATGTTTTGTGTACGAAATTTAAGTTATGTTCAATCAAAAAATTCTTTCTAATATTTGTAACTTTGGCACAACTTTAGGTGAGGCCTAAAATGTAGGTAATTTTTGCAAAATTAAGTAAGAATAGTATCATGTCAACCACAATCACTCCTGCTGCAGGCTTACAAAGTGTTGCTGCTGCATTGCTTGGTGATTCTTTCTTTCAAGAAGAAGATTTGATTTTGAGAATTCGTGAATTGAATCCCAACATTGTTTGTGCTTTGTGTGCTGGATATTTTATTGATGCAACAACAATATCAGAATGTTCTCACACATGTATGTTTTACTATTTTAACGTATTGTGTAATGTAACTTTCTTTTCCATAAACGAGCACAAGAGTTGTTGTCATGGGCATTAAGACCATATTACATGCCAAAATTATAAGCAAGCCACAATACAGTGTTAACAATCAATTTGTTTTGTGTCCATGGTGACAACATGCAGTACAATTGCGTATGATGATATAATGCACTTATAGTGTATAACTGTATATATATGTGGTACACAAGACATGTCTCATTGTCTCATCAGTAGAGCAGTCTAGTGAATTGACAGTTATTTAGTCAACTGATTTCAATTTGACATGTCATTTCTGCACTAACTTCTATTAAAAATGTAAAAATACGTTACCTGTTTTGCCATCACTTAAGAAACTAATTCAAAAATTGTGATTTATTAGTGTTATATATAATTAGTGGAAAGAATTTCTTTAATGGCGTAAAAACCATGGCTGTGAAGTCGGAAGGATTTTGCATGTCCAGAGTCAGAGTTGTTAAAAACAAGACCGTCTCCAACTTAATACAAAACGATAAACAATAAAATTTTCGTTTGCAATCAGTTGAAAAAAATTGTATTGTGCTCTTAAACTTTACCAGAAAATAGAACTGTATGTTCTTGTCAGTTTTTGGAAAAGTTTGCCGTTTCAATTTCGATCGTAACTTAATTGAAATTAAATTAAAACCAAAAGCGACAAAAACTTAAAAAAAAAGAAGAAACACTGGAGTCGGAGTCGGCCACTAATAAATCGAGGAATGGAGTCGTATAATTTTCGCCCGACTTCACAGTCTTGAAAATCGTGTATTAATACTTTTTGAACATACACTATAACAAATGTGTTTCAGTTTGCAAGAGTTGCATTGTGAAGCATTTGCAAACAAAGAAGTTTTGTCCGGAATGTGGAAAAAATGTACATGAAACACAACCATTATTAAACCTACGTAGTGATCGTGTTATGCAAGATGTTGTTTATAAGCTTGTACCAAATTTATTTAAAGGTACAGCTTTTATTTATTTTTTGCTGGATGTTTTCTTTGAGTATATTTGCCATATTGTTTTTTACAGGATTGTTTTATCCATGAAGATTATGAGTTTGTATGATATATAGCACGGAAAATGAAGACAATATAGTTTTCGCAACGTTTGTGTGCTGAACATAAGTTTAGTATCTACATTTTGGGCTGTTTATTTTTTGATTATGGTTATTGACAGCTTCTTTAACTGCATTGTTTATAGAAATCAAGGTTATGTCTTGAATTGCTTTGTCAAATGTCGAGTGGTTCATTTTCTTTTTTAGAAGAACAGCAGCGTGAAGCAGAATTTTATCGATCTCGTGGTATTGATTTCTCTGCCAGTGAAAGTCACCTTTTGAAGATTGGCACTCCTTTAAAATATACACAAAAGAAAGTGATACACGAAGTGGTGGACCATAATATTCCAAATGTGTTAGTTCATAAAATTCCCAATTTACAACAAGCTCATCGGTATATCAAACTTTACATTTGTTTTTTGTGTATTTATTTTCATTGATTGATTGAATCCTTATCGTCGGACTGAGAAAGCTTGTTTGAGAGAATAATCCTGATTGTTTTGCATACTCGTAAAAGCTTTGAACCTTTGACGCAGGCCCAGTCACTGAGGTTGACAGAGTGAAGTTTCCGATTGTTGAGGTGTTGTTGCCGGGAATTATTCCACCCATTGGATGCCGCTGAATGGAGAGCAGCCCTTAACGTGCGTTGCTCAAGCGCACACCCCGAGAGCCGAATCAGCGCCGCTTTGATTTTGAACCTTCTTCACTCACGAAGTTACTCGCTAATCAACCTAGCTATCGGAGCGGACATACAATGTTTGTCTAATTGGGTTATATGTATTTCAATATCTGCATGTAGATTCTAATTACAAAAATAACATTTTTATGCTTGAAGATTTATTCTGGCTTTTATGTACGATACACAACTTAATGTCGAGGTGCGAATGATGCAAGCACGAATGATGCCATCCCTAGACCGCAAGGCACGATTGACGTAAAGCCCGAAGGACGCAGTACATGAATGACACAAGAACTGAATGCCGCAAGGCAAGAATGCCGCGAGATTTGGTTATTTCTTTTTAGTAGTCTATAGCAGTAATTTCATTTGCCACGGTAGCAAATTTAATTTTCATTTGTTAGCAGTCATAGTCTCAAAGCAGTCATCACAGATTGAACTACTACAAAAAAATTTTTGTAAGAAATAACCAAGTCTCGCGTCATTCATGTATTGCGGCATTTGGGTCATTCGTGCCTTGCGGCCTACTGATGGCATCATTCGTGTTCACATCACTCCAACTGAGTCCGACAGCTGCATAAAGTCGTGCATCCTTTATGTACGGAGTGGCTCTCTTGCTGTTTGGCGAAGCATTAGTTACGACATTGGAGTCGAACAGAGTATGTCATGTATCATCATTCATCATATTTTCTTTTTTGAAAGGTTTTGTATATTCTCAGATACGAGTTTGATGAAAAAGTATGTATTCAACTACAGCTACACCACTCTATGATGTCAATGAAGTCTCATGATGGTGTAGTCGAGCGTGGAAATATCAAGTTTAAGGTAAGAAAAGCATATCGATGAACTGATTAGTGACCTAATGTTAAGTAATATAAGTATTAGGTATAATATATACTAGGTAGGGTCCAAATATTCCATTAGACAAAGCATTTTATGCAAATCGATCACACAACTGAAGTAATGTAGATTGAGATTCTCTTCCATCAACGCAAGTTAAAAGCTAAAGCTTAGTCAATCAGTTTTCATACTGTTATACATTTTTTCAGATTCCAAAAGAAAAATTTGTGCGGTGTCCCACACGTGCCACCATATGGCACATCGAACGACTTCTTTATAAGATCTTACAACTTGATTCGATGTCGAATATCACAATACAGCTTTCTTATCACGACAAGGATTTGATGGGGAAAACATTTTTAAAACGTTTGCTTTTGCTACACTGGTTCAGCAACAATGAAGCAGACAGTACGGAAATTCCTATCATTGAATTCCGGATAATATGATCACACGTTCAGGTGCTTAAATGTTGTAGGCCTACCAAAGTGAAAGTGGACTTCCAGTGGTCAGTGCGTCGTCTCCAAATTGCTTGGTGATGTATGGCTAGCGTGCAAAGACTGTATTTTTCATTTATTTGAAATATTTATTTCTTAAAAATTGTCAACGGAGTATATTGTTTGTAGATTTGAGGCGGTTGAAAAATTTGATTGATCGGTGTTAAAAACTCAATCATTAGTTGACTAATATCGAAAATTTGATAATCTTGTAATTATTCTTGTTGATTACCAGTTTGTTGCGTTCAATCACATTCATGTCAGTACAGCTACTCAGACAACAAATCAACCGCTTTTTACATTGATTCAACGTCTGCGGAAGTATCAGATATCCTGGCAGTGGCATAAAACTCGTGAGGGGTTAGAGCAGTGGTTCTCAAACGGTGTGCCCGGGCGCACTGGTGCGCCCCAGAGGTTATCTAGGTGTGCCCAACAGCATTCCTAAAAAAGTATTCTAATAAGAAAAACAAAAAAAATAGTTACCATATTAGATCAATTTTCTTATCTGCTCCTTCCGTTTAACATCATTATTACGATAATTTCAGGCACGGTCGCAGACATTCGGTAAAACTTGTATTTGTTGCTCACAATAGCAATTGTCTATTGTTGCTCACAATAGCAATTGTCTATGTGTGTTTTTTGCTGTTGGAGTAGATCCAGAATGTAATTGTAAAGCAGAAAGAAATTGCTAGTTGCTGAGTTAGTGTTCATAGAAAAGGTGGTAGAGGTGTTAATAGTAGTGTACTGTAGGTAGTCATTAATGAAGTATAGTAGTAAATAACTGTAATGCGGATTTTATAGTTATGAATAAATTTTGTTGATGTAAATATCTTTTTTTTTAGAAAAATTTACTCTTACATATGGATAAGTTTCTTAAGAGAAAGCGTGACATTGATGAAGTTGACGCCGAAAGTGACCAAAATTTAAGCGTAAAAAAATGTACTAGTAAGAAAGCAAAACCACGACCGACACGTAAATATGATGATAGCTATCTAAGTTTTGGGTTTTCCTGGATCGGAAGTCATGATAATCCTTTGCCTGTATGTTTAGTTTGCGGATGAAGATGGCCAATGAATCAATGGTCCCTAGTAAACTTGCTAAACATTTTAAAAAGAAACACTTTTATCTACAAGATAAACCCATAAGCTATTTTCAGAGAATGTCTGAGCAACAACAAAAAACAGCAAGTTCCTTTAAGAGTATAGTGACTGTTTCTGATAAAGCTCAAATTGCTTCTTACCAAGTCTCTGAACTGATTGCTCAAAATATGAAAGCTCATACTTTAGGTGAGTCAATTATTTTGCCTGCTTGCAAAAAGATTGTCAGTACGATGTTAGGAAATGAAGCAGCATTAAAAATAAGCAAGATACCTCTGTCAGACGATACTGTTCGCAGGCGTATTCTGGAAATGTCTTCTGATATTGAGAAAAATGTAAGTGGTAATAAACTCCACTCTTCAGATTTTGCTCTGCAAGTTGATGAAACTACCGACATTACCAACAAGGCACAACTCATAGCATTCGTCCGTTTTATTAACGAAAACGAAATAACAAACCAGTTTCTTTTTTGCAAAGAATTAAGTGTGACTACTAAAGGTGAGGACGTTTTTAACATTCTGAATGACTACTTTGATAAGTGGCAGTTATCGTGGAAATCGTGTGTAGGCATTTGCACAGATGGAGCACCTTCTATGGTAGGTTGTATCAAGGGACTTGTATCTTTTATAAAGAAGAAAAACGAGAATGTTATTGTAACTCACTGCTTTCTGCATAGAGAGGCCTTGATGTCAAAATCCTTAGGAGAGAATTTAAGAGAGGTCTTAGATGAAGTTGTTAAGATGGTAAACTTTATAAAAGTAAGACCTGCAAAATCGCGGCTATTTGAAAAAATCTGTACCAATATGGAATCTCAACACAAACGATTACTTTTACATACCGAGGTGAGGTGGCTATCAAGAGGCAAAGTGCTTACTCGTGTACACGAGTTAAGACAAGAACTTCTTGTATTTTTTGAAGCAATGAAGCAGTCACATTTTTGTGACCTCTTGCAGTGTAAATTTTGGATTGCTAAATTACAATATTTGGCAGATATATTTCAGCATCTCAATATTTTGAACACCAGTATGCAAGGGAAAGGGCAAAACGTTCTTACATCCACTGACAAGATAAAAGCGTTTCAGAAAAAATTACACGTTTGGAAAAGTGCAGCGATTAAAGGTAGTTTAGAAATGTTCCCATTGGTAACTAATACTTGCAAAACTGAAATCCTTCCACTTGTAATTGAACATTTATCAACTTTAGAAGAAAAAATGAATTTTTACTTTCCATCACTTAACACTGCGCAATATGACTGGATTAGAAATCCTTTTTTAGAAAGTACCTCTGAATATAGTTTAACACTGACAGAAGAAGAAGAACTGGCAGCTGTGTCCACAGATCGTGGATTGATGATGAAATACAAAGAGTGGTCTCTTGAAGCTTTTTGGATTTCTATCAGAAAAGAACATGTCGCGATATCTAAAAAAGCACTGACTGTTTTATTGCAATTTTCAACGTCATATTTATGTGAACTTGGCTTTTCTACCCTCGCCACAATTAAGTGTAAAAAGAGAGGAACTCTGCAATGCATCGATGAGGAAATGAGAGTTTGCCTCTCAAACATAAGACCGAACATTGAAAAAATCTCACAGGCTCATCAAGCACATGTTTCCCATTAATAAAAAGATAATTTCTTTATTTTTGAGTTTTATTTATTTGACTTAATTATGACATTTTAGTGCATTTTTATATAAAGTGTGCCCAGAATTATTTGTAGTATTGTAAGTGCGCTTAGACTGTAAAAAGTTTGAGAACCACTGGGTTAGAGCGTGCCGAAAGCACGTGTATTCCAGGAAGGTTGGGAGAACTCCCCGGAAATATTTTGCAAAATTACACTCAAATAATGGATTATAATGCTTCTGGAAACACTTTTAGGGTAATATTTGTATAAAACTTATTCGCAGATAAACAGCTATTAACTTATTAAAGGTAACTCTTACACACGAACGGGCAAAAACTGCTGCTAAAATTAGAGAACACCAAAAACTCAGTTAAACTGCTCAGCTACCTACTGCTGTAGTAGCTTACTGTAAAATACACTAGGCTACTACAATAGAGCTTGTCTAATTTTCCGTGTCCTGTCTCATGTATTCGTGTTCGTTTCTATCGTCTAAATCAGGGGTCACCAAACTTTTTTTCTCTGAGGGCCGGATTGCTGCGAGATTAACAGCTGCGGGCCGGATGCAAGTTGCGAAAAGATATAGGCCTACAACTATTTAAAAACTCCATTGACTTGAATTGAGCACAATAAATAACAAAGTCGGCGGTGGAATAGCAAAGTTGTGATAAAAATCGAAAGGTTGCTGGAAAAGTTATTCCCTGCTGTGATACACTACAGGGCATCGTGCTCTTGAAAAAACATTACATCTTTCCAATATTACATTCTTGTGATGCCTAGTCTGTCTGGTATGATTTGCCTAAACAGAGATATCGCACAGATGAAACATTGGTGTTTTGAACAACAAAGTTTGTGATGTCATAAGAAACAATATGGAAAAATTATTTGCGTGTAGCTCAACAGCAACATCAGTCCTTTACAATAAGTTTGGTAACTTTTTTCCTTAACAGTTGTAGTGCAGCTGTTATTTCCGCAGCACGTGGCGGGCCGGATGAAATTAGTTAGCGGGCCGGTTCCAGCCCGCGGGCCGTAGTTTGGTGACCCCTGGTCTAAATTGACATCGGTGGAATCGTTTATTCAATTGTACAGTTGTGATATCTCGGACAACAGTTGTGATATACTCATTGTTCCCGCAATATTTTTGAAGTCACAATGCACCGCAACGATTTTAATGATGTGAAAATTTACACCACAGTTATTGCAGTAGCCTTTATTTTCCACAGTATTTGTGACGCGTTAAATCACCGGAAAATTTGAGGACAGACAAAAGAAGAAAAAGACTAATAACTTGCATGCGAGGTGGATTTGCTGACGCATTTACTGAAATCCGCTGTGTGCATGCGTCGTAGTATAGAAGTTCCTACATTAAAAGACCGTATAAAATTCTCGAATGGTTAGTGCCTCGCTTTAGGAACAAAGAAACAGTAAGATCTAAGCGGCGCTAATTCGACTCTCAGGGTGTGTGGTTGAGCAATGCATTTTAGGAACAGCTCTCCAGCGACACCTATTAGGTGGAATAATTTACAGGCAAAAACACTTAATCAAAAGCTGCCAATGTCGGTGACCGGGCTTGCACAATGGTCGAAGCATACAAAACAGCCAGGATAAAAAGTTTCAGTAAAGTTTTCTCAGTCCTAGGATAAAGATTCTTAATTAAGTTGCAAGTAGGCCCGGTATGTCAAACTACATCAATTTTGTCAAGTTAATAAATGACCTTGCTTAGTTACGTTGCACAAAGGTTTATTCGCATATTACATGATGACGCCCTTAAGCATTATGGCACAACAACCATACAGTGTTATTGCATATAGGTTGGCAGCATAGCCTATGTCGCAAACAAAAATATTACCACTTTGACAATGTGCAAGTGTATCAGCAACGGAAAGCAATTGATTTTTCATTTGCAGTAAATAAATGTTTGCTCTTTCTTTGAATGACTTGTAAGCGTAAAACAGTTGCGTTACATTGCACTGAACATACACGTTACGATGTAATGTTTTACGAAACGACAGATTATGAATCTCCAACATAATCTGCCCCGATGCAGTAGATCTGTTGGTTAAACTCTCGACTTGTTAAATAAAAACAGTAATATCAAACAACGCTAGTTCGACTCCCGGAATAACGGCTTGAGTATTGAGTAACACCCAGTGGCGAGAATATTCACAGACAAGAACACCAAGGCTTTCTCGGTAGCCACTTTAACAAGTCGAAATTCTGCCACTGCGAATGACTACAATGCAACCGCCAACGAATCAGAACATGTTATAAGAATTGGCGGTTTCATTCTAGTCATTTTTAGTGGCAGAATTTCGACTTGTTAAAGTGGCTACCGGTACCGGCTTTCTCAGTCCGCGGACAAAAATTCAAACAAACAAAGTGGAACTAAGCAATTATCCTGTGCGAACAGTAGAGGATCGAAGGGGGGGAGCACCAAAAAGCCCCTAGACCGCAAACTGAATCACTTGCTTTTTCAGATCTATCCATTGTGTTATCCATTTTCTCACAGAACATTTTGATTTGTCAGAACTCTGGTGCCCCCTCAATTATTTTTCTAAATTCACTAGTACAGGCGGTCAAAGACTTGAAAAAAGTTCATATTACAGTGAGATTTAGTACTAAATTAATTGAAAACCAAATACAAAAAGCTTCACAAATTTGAGTAGAGTCGTCGATGGATAGGATATTAAGAAGTTCAAAAGCTGAAATTTTCGTAGGATAACTTATTGGAACTGATGCTTGACTTCTAAGCTTATTAAGTTCAACAGCTTAATTGTCGTTTGCAAACGCTTCAGAGAAACTTGAACGTCATTCTGTCGAGATGGAGCCATCGTGTTTCAACAGCTTTTCCTACCAGAGGTCGTTCTGGCACATAGTCAGGGATGCCATTGCCTCAGCTTTTACAACAATGTTTGTGTTTACCAGGCGGCTGCTGCAAATCGACGAGGCTATTGTCTGTGTAGAATAAAAAAAGCTATACGTCATATCTGTAAACTAACAACTTGGCTAATTCACTCTAATATTGCTAATTCACTCTAACGTTTCATTTTACAACTAGACTATTTGGAAGACGGCAGCTAACGGGAAGGTTTTCCATGTTTTTGTCATAAAAAAGGAAAGCGCATTTTGATGAAATTTATCAACAGCAGCTGCTAGGTTACTTGTTGTTTGCGCAAGACCAGAGATGAATCCCAATTCAAGCGATATAAAACCAACAAAATTGTAGTTACATTTTTTTAATTACCGTAGCTTATGTAAGTTACATTAATAAAGTTTAGTGGAGAAAAAGATTCTTAAAAAAACCTTAAAAAGATTTTCCGATATTAACGCAAGATCCATAAGCAACAGCAAAGACACGTCTGAAATTAACAGGTCAGAGTTAGGCCGAGATTTTGCCTCTGAGTTAACCCAGCTTTTACTTAATGTTGTATTCTTACTAGATTTGTAGGCTATTTAATAAAAGTCAGATTAAGGCAAAATAAGTCGAAGTGAAATATTGTAGTCGAGTCGATTGCACTCAGTGTTGGGCGCGATAACTCATTTTTCGGTTAAGCGATAACGATAATCGATAAACGAAAAATGCCTAAAGCGATAACGATAAACGATAAATCAAAAAAAAGTTAAGCGATAACGATAAAATTATCGCCGATAATGTCCGATAACGATAATTTTTTTTTTTTTTTTTGATTAGCGGTGCCCCATCCTATGCAGCACGAGCTGTTTTCATCAACATGACGAAAAATCAAACATGATATACTGTAAAGGGACAAAACTTTTTGTAAGTTATGCATGAATAGAATCGCACCAGCGGCAGTGGGTATCGAACCTTCAACCTCTTGATCCAGAATCCAACCACTGAGGTAACCGCCGTGCTTATAATTATACCTTCAGATACCAGTTGGATGCTTTTATCAATTGAGTTACACTGCCGCTTACATACAGTAGGCAAAATAATTAAATCTAATAAAAATACCATAAAAAATTCCAAACTTTGTATTTTGCTTTCTGCTTAAAGGGCTGTTTACAGCAAAGTCGCCTGTGCGCTTGCATGTTAATTGTAAAATTCACTCGCGATTGCAGGCTGCAGCAAAACAACAAGAGAATTGTTGCATGCATTTCATTGCATTGCAATTTGCAACTCTAAAAATTATTGTGTTGTCAGGGCCGTCGCTGCAAGGGGGCGTGCCCCTTCCCCTGACAACGACCTGTGCACACACATTTCAGGCACTGTAGAAGAACTGGTTTCAATTTTAGTTTCACTAGGTGGCTAGTAAACATATTACTTTTCATGTTCTTTCCACTTGTGTGTTGATCCGAAATAAAATTTATCGGCGTTTATCGGCAATAATCAAATACAGCATTGCCTTTGGCGATAACGATAAACGATAACTGAAAAAATAATTGAGCGATAACGATAGGCGATCAAAATTTATCGCCGATAATGCCCATCACTGATAGCACTGCACTAGTAAACTCACCCAAAGACTAAAGTGATGTTAAACGCCACGCAATTTATACAAGTACGCAAGGATGTGATGGAGGTAAAGAGTAGGCTACAAAGGCGCTGATTTGATTAGAACTCCAAGCGAGTAATCAAATCAGTCGTTTGTACATTGTAGACAAAAACGTTACCTTTAACTGACAAAAGACCAGAACACTTAATTTAGGTTGATATCATATAGAAATGTATTTAAATAGTTGAGTTTATAGTATCAGCCAAAATTTAATTTCAAGAACTGATGCTTTTGCATCTCGCATCTAGGATTAATAAGAGAAATAGCCTATTAATAGAGAAGACATCTTCTCCAAAAGAATACGAATGGTGAGGTTAGTCGTATCCAGGCTTAAGCCCAGTTGCTGAAGATTTAGATTAAGTGGAGGGGAAGGCAAGGAAGCCAATCTTGGTGTCCACCTTCAGGCATGCCTTTAAGTGTCTTGCCAAAGAAACAGACACATGCTTTTGAGCGGTGTTGAACCAGCGCTCTTTCGAACGCTGAGTCTGGCCTCTTTTCACCCGACTACGGTAACGTAACGCAAGTAAATGACGTAGGATAGACTACGGTACCAAGAAACTGCATAAAGTTTACAAAAATGAAGAGCTTGCCCACGCAGGCTACCATGGTTTTTGCTGATGCATAAGTATGCTAATTGATCGCAAAGTCTGTTTTAGATCTTGCTATTGGGTTTCGAGTTACGGGTAGCCTACCTCAGACTCATGGAAAAAAAATTGAGACTCAGAAGCCATTATTTTGAAAAACGCAGTCTTTGCTTATAGTAGCCACTTAAACATGACAATTCCCTTTAGGCTAAGCCTTGTAAGACACCGCCAATCAATGAGAACATGTGCAAGTTATAAGTGACTACCGTTCAATTGCACCCCTCTAACATTCAGTCAGAGAGTTGATCCTACTTTAAGCTTTGTTTGAGATTTACAGAAGAAAAAAGAATTAGGACAGGGATGAGAATCGAACAACGCCATTGAAATGCATTCCCCAGTCTTAACCTATTAGACCACGCTGGTTACTGCGCATGGTGCACTGATTTTATTATCAGAAATGTTTGCGTGTTTTTTCTATTTTTCCTGTAACTTTCTGATTGGTTGAAATACCGTTCTTGTAACTTCTGATTGGTCCAATGATTCATTTGTCTTACCAAAATTTTTTATGTTTATTAAGTGTCTACCGTTGCTTTTAGTTACAGAACAAATTTAGGCTACAATTTGGGTAGAGAGGTAACTTTTTTAAATTAAAGAGGTAAATTTAGGCTAGGTTTCCAACCTGTAGCGTCTTTTAAGTTTGCAGCATTAGCTGGATCTTGTACAAAGTCATCAACAATCTTTTGGAATAATTGTAAGACATTTTCTCCCGTTTTGCTAGAAGTTTCAATTAGAAAAGCACCAATACCTACAAAGAACACATCGTTAGGCTACCTAGAATAAATTTAGCTCAGAATTTTAAAACTTCTAGCCTACATAACCTAATTTCGCTTTCAAAAATTATTTTGCAAATTTTTCTAGAAGATTTAGACTACATCAAAAGCCAATTAGGCCTAAATCTGCAAACAACGAAGCAAATATGTAATTCTTGAATAAACTGCAAGTTAGATCTACTGTAGCTTATTAGTAGGCTATAATGTAATCTCCCCCATGTAGTTGATGATGTAAAGTTCAACATTCATAAGCTATCGGTAGGCTACCTGATTGCGATGCAGGGAACTTAACCCAGTAGCTTAGATTACATTTAATCAGAGCCGTTGCAAGAATAATTTGGGGCCCGGTAGCCTACCAATGAGATCCTCGGCCCCAAATCAACACACTTCTAAGAAATACAAATTCAGGGCTGTGTGAGCACCATCTCCCTCCTCCCTGAAATCCAGTAGTGGGCCCCTATGTTTAGTGATGGCGCTTGAGCGATAACGATAGGCGATCAAAATTTATCGCCGATAATGCCCATCACTGATAGCACTGCACTAGTAAACTCACCCAAAGACTAAAGTGATGTTAAACGCCACGCAATTTATACAAGTACGCAAGGATGTGATGGAGGTAAAGAGTAGGCTACAAAGGCGCTGATTTGATTAGAACTCCAAGCGAGTAATCAAATCAGTCGTTTGTACATTGTAGACAAAAACGTTACCTTTAACTGACAAAAGACCAGAACACTTAATTTAGGTTGATATCATATAGAAATGTATTTAAATAGTTGAGTTTATAGTATCAGCCAAAATTTAATTTCAAGAACTGATGCTTTTGCATCTCGCATCTAGGATTAATAAGAGAAATAGCCTATTAATAGAGAAGACATCTTCTCCAAAAGAATACGAATGGTGAGGTTAGTCGTATCCAGGCTTAAGCCCAGTTGCTGAAGATTTAGATTAAGTGGAGGGGAAGGCAAGGAAGCCAATCTTGGTGTCCACCTTCAGGCATGCCTTTAAGTGTCTTGCCAAAGAAACAGACACATGCTTTTGAGCGGTGTTGAACCAGCGCTCTTTCGAACGCTGAGTCTGGCCTCTTTTCACCCGACTACGGTAACGTAACGCAAGTAAATGACGTAGGATAGACTACGGTACCAAGAAACTGCATAAAGTTTACAAAAATGAAGAGCTTGCCCACGCAGGCTACCATGGTTTTTGCTGATGCATAAGTATGCTAATTGATCGCAAAGTCTGTTTTAGATCTTGCTATTGGGTTTCGAGTTACGGGTAGCCTACCTCAGACTCATGGAAAAAAAATTGAGACTCAGAAGCCATTATTTTGAAAAACGCAGTCTTTGCTTATAGTAGCCACTTAAACATGACAATTCCCTTTAGGCTAAGCCTTGTAAGACACCGCCAATCAATGAGAACATGTGCAAGTTATAAGTGACTACCGTTCAATTGCACCCCTCTAACATTCAGTCAGAGAGTTGATCCTACTTTAAGCTTTGTTTGAGATTTACAGAAGAAAAAAGAATTAGGACAGGGATGAGAATCGAACAACGCCATTGAAATGCATTCCCCAGTCTTAACCTATTAGACCACGCTGGTTACTGCGCATGGTGCACTGATTTTATTATCAGAAATGTTTGCGTGTTTTTTCTATTTTTCCTGTAACTTTCTGATTGGTTGAAATACCGTTCTTGTAACTTCTGATTGGTCCAATGATTCATTTGTCTTACCAAAATTTTTTATGTTTATTAAGTGTCTACCGTTGCTTTTAGTTACAGAACAAATTTAGGCTACAATTTGGGTAGAGAGGTAACTTTTTTAAATTAAAGAGGTAAATTTAGGCTAGGTTTCCAACCTGTAGCGTCTTTTAAGTTTGCAGCATTAGCTGGATCTTGTACAAAGTCATCAACAATCTTTTGGAATAATTGTAAGACATTTTCTCCCGTTTTGCTAGAAGTTTCAATTAGAAAAGCACCAATACCTACAAAGAACACATCGTTAGGCTACCTAGAATAAATTTAGCTCAGAATTTTAAAACTTCTAGCCTACATAACCTAATTTCGCTTTCAAAAATTATTTTGCAAATTTTTCTAGAAGATTTAGACTACATCAAAAGCCAATTAGGCCTAAATCTGCAAACAACGAAGCAAATATGTAATTCTTGAATAAACTGCAAGTTAGATCTACTGTAGCTTATTAGTAGGCTATAATGTAATCTCCCCCATGTAGTTGATGATGTAAAGTTCAACATTCATAAGCTATCGGTAGGCTACCTGATTGCGATGCAGGGAACTTAACCCAGTAGCTTAGATTACATTTAATCAGAGCCGTTGCAAGAATAATTTGGGGCCCGGTAGCCTACCAATGAGATCCTCGGCCCCAAATCAACACACTTCTAAGAAATACAAATTCAGGGCTGTGTGAGCACCATCTCCCTCCTCCCTGAAATCCAGTAGTGGGCCCCTATGTTTAGTGATGGCGCTTAAAAATAAGACAAGAAAACATTTAGGGTTATAAACGCTTTTAGTTTTTCTTATTTACTTTCACTGTAATCGCTCGCGTCGTGAAAATCCACTTCTCGTTTTTTTTGATAATCTTGCACGAGGTCCAGTTTTGTTCCAGTCAAATACAGTTTGCAATTTTCTTCTGTTTCCTGAAGTTCATTGACCCAAAATTGCACACGGTTAAAGTTTTCACGCACCGAAATATCTGTATTTAAAACAAGAAACTTTTAAATTTTCTTATACAAATTTCTTTCCCGTCGTATAAAAATAGAAAGCTTTTATAATTTTAGCGGGAGTCGTCTTCTTTGACTTTCTTGTATGGCAGTCACTGCTCAAATATGCTCACACATTTGAGAATTTAATTTTTTTCTAATTAGCTCAGCAAATTTTAACTTAAGTCGATAGTCACTAAATATGGATAGATCAGCGCAGACCATGCCAATTTACATTAAAAATATAATAGCTTAATTTAATAACATAAGTTACGTCAGGAGTTACGTAGACAGCTTACCGTAGCAAACAATAGCTGCCTTTGCACTTCTATAATACATTCTGGCCATTGCCTCGTATCTTTCTGACCCTGCCGTGTCCCAAATTCCAAGCTTCACTTCTTTATTGTTACCAATCATATTTTTAGAGCTAAATGCAGCTCCGACAGTCTGCAAGAAAGAAAATCGAGAAAAGATCGTTACATCAATCTCTGGTTAAATCGAACACGCTTTTTGAAACAACTTCATCGTTTCATTGCTTTAGTTGATTTCTGTAGTTCTCTACTTGTTGGTTGTCATCAAACATGGAAGCAAAATGTTAGAATATTGTAAAAGTGAGAAAACGAACATTTCAACTCGTAGGCTACCAATTTTTTTGAAATTTTTTAGTTTTGCTGAAATGAATAGATCGCTATTTGATTTGACCACCCTATCAATTTGAATAACCATTCGAAGCCTACGTAGGCTACTGCAATGTATATTTCATAATCATGGAGTAGCGTATAGGCTATGTTGTTTTGCCAATGTTACGATTTATCTACTTGCAATCATAGCTATCGCCATGCTTATAACTTAGGTTACTTTACTTACATTTGAATATGGCAATTCATCATTGAAGTTGTTGTTGAGAAATCTTTCCACAAGACTTGTTTTTCCACCATATGCCTGACCTAGTAAAACTATTTTACAATCTACTCGATCAGTCATCTCTTTGCGCTTATTTTAATTTTATGCATAGGCTAGCCTACATCCACAACAGCACAAGGAACCTAAATGGAAAAATGTCGGTTTTACATTGATTTAGCCTAAGTTATTGTAAAAGTCTCAACAATATTGTTTCTATAGCATATAAGTTCAAAAGCATTTGTCTAAATGCTACAATAGTTGACAAATTTTCCCAAAATTATCTTCTCAGAAGGCTATAGGGCGGATCTACCAGAGCTGTGGAGTAGGATGAAAAATATACGACTCCAACTCCAACTCGGTTTATAAATGACCGACTCCGGACACGCCAGAATCCTTCCGAACCCACGACTCCGACTCGACAGTATTTGTTTTGAGTTGGTTTTTGTTGTCTCTGGTTAATTTACAACTATAGAAAAGTATAGCCTAAATCAGGGATGTCCAACTTGAATGATTTCAAGTGACAATGCGGCCCACCATAATAAAAGGTTGGACATCCCTGGCCTAAATGAATTTATAAAGCCATAAAACAATCTTCAGTTTCTTCCAACATGACGTCATTGCTGTGTTGTACATTTGTAGGCTACAATATAAGCCAAGCCAAAATACATATAAGCCAATATAGCCTAAGCCAGCCAAGACCGAATTTCCGCCTTTTCTACATGGGCATTAATTTTTCACTTCTGTGAACAATGCGCCATTTTAGGTCGGGGAATTTTCGTCCTTTTTCTGGTGCCCTTTATTCACTTAACTAGCAATGTTAGGCATTCATTGTTTCAGAAAGTGAGTGAAGGGAGTAAAGAGTTTTTTGTATCCCACAAAAACTAACGAAAGAATTATTGGCCTAATATTCCGAAGCAAACACTGCTTACTCAAATAGCCTAGTTAATAAACAATTAAATTGATAAATTTCGGTGTTAATGGAGATTGCATTGGTTACAAATAAAGTGAAATATACCGTGAAAATACATTAGTTAGGTAAAGCAAGGTAAGGACATCTCAGATAGATTTTCGAAATGCTAGCCGCTGAAAGGCTACGCCATGCTGGGCTATACAAATGTTTAAGAAATAAATTATTGAAATCCTTAGCCTATGTGGTCGTGAATAAACTTTTTTTTGTAATGGTAGGTTAATTAAATTTTAAACTGAACCTTCTACCCAAATTCAATTTCAATTTGATAAATTTGGTTATGCACAAAGCGACCAATAGCTATACACAAAGTGTGCATTTTGATAAAAACAAAAAACATTATTGCTCCAAAAATGCCTAGAAATTGACCAAGACAAGATTATATTTGTAAAATTTTTCCAAAGAAGCCCTCACAACCTTATAGTGCTTTGCTTTTTCGGACATTACGTTTTGCATTGACTATCTGTCTTATAAATTTTGCTTTATTAAAACTCTAGTCTTTTTCCAACCTTTTTTTGAAACCTACATTGTCGACATTTTTATTAATTTTTTTTCTAAAAACATTAGAGTAAGGTTGTTTACGGTTCACTGAAATTATAAATGTGAATATTTTCCTTACATGGAAAGAGTTTGCAGCCGTAACCTAACGCTTTCTTGTCCTATTCTTATGAGCCATCACTAAATATAGGGGTCCACTAGTGGATTTCCGGGGGGGGGGGGGGGGCGAGATGGTGCTTACACTGCCCCGCATCAATAGCTTGGGAATGAAGTCTTAAATTAGCGACGAGTAGAAGAAAACAATGAATTAACTCAAAGGTGTATTGAACAACTCTTTTGTATCGTTTTTGCTGTCCGGCCAGCCTGGATATATACACTTTTTATGCACTTCAGGCCCAGTTGAATGAACGAAGCAACCCGAATTAATCGAAGGAAAACGTTGAATGGATTAATTATATTGATACATTGAAAAAGCATTTCGTTTCCCATGTGCAAGAAAATGCATCATCTCATGAAAAATAGTCCATTATGTCCTATTCAGCGGCGGATATAATGAACTACTTTCTGAAAAAAATGTGTGACTGTGTTCTCAAGGATTGTCAAGAATTTCAAATTCCGCAGCGCTAACTCTTCGCGGTCTTTAAACAGCAGTTTAACATCCAAAGATACATTCACCGATTCAAACTCTGATAGCCTACTACACTATAGCGTTGTCCTCAGTGTTGGGCGCGATAACTCATTTTTCGGTTAAGCGATAACGATAATCGATAAACGAAAAATGCCTAAAGCGATAACGATAAACGATAAATCAAAAAAAAGTTAAGCGATAACGATAAACGATAAATTATCGCCGATAATGTCCGATAACGATAATTTTTTTTTTCTTGATTAGCGCTGCCCCATCCCATGCAGCACGAACTGTTTTCATCAACATGACGAAAAATCGAACATGATATACTGTAAAGGGACAAAACTTTTTGTAAGTTATGCATAAATAGAATCGCAATAGCGGCAGTGGGTATCGAATCTTCAACCTCTTGATCCAGAATCAAACCACTGAGGTAACCGCCGTGCTTATAATTATACCTTCAGATACCAGTTGGATGCTTTTATGAATTGAGTTACACTGCCGCTTACGTGCAGTAGGCAAAATAATTAAATCAAATGAAAATACCATAAAAAATTCCAAACTTTGTATTTTGCTTTCTGCTTAAAGAGCTGTTTACAGCAAAGTCAGCAATAATTGAAAAAATTCCCAAAAACGCAAAATGCTTGAAAATTTATCAGTAATCTTAAGCGTTATTGGTAGTAAAAATGTGCATACTGTGAAATCCATCAAGCTTGTCAAATTAGTCGTGTTTGTTTAAGAACAATAACATAATTATCGTAATTTACTGATAATTTCAGATAATTTTTTTTTGTTTTCTTTGTGAACACCATCATTAAAGCAATGGCAGAACGCTGAGTTGTTGAGATAAGAATTACAATGTAGGCACTGTATTAGTGGGAATAAAAATATTTGATTGAGGTAGGCTATGTCGCATAGGTAGGCTACAGTAAATGAGAAAGGTTATACTGTATTTAGCATAATTTTACCACGCAACTCGATCCGCCTATTGTCATACAAAAACTACTACAAGATGCAAAAAATGTGATGTCGGTCTGCATGTTAAATGCTTCAAGCAATATCATATTACGCAATGACTTGTTTCAGTGATGTTGTGTTCCTTTGCTAATTTTCATCTTCATATTTTTTAAACTTTCATTTCAATAAAATGCTCGATGACAATAATGACATGACAAGACATGAACAAGACATTTATCACTTTGAGCGATAAGTAAAATGTAATAACGCACATTACGCACAAGAAACTTGTGAAATTTGATAACGGATTTGCCTAGCGTCTTATATATAGGACGCCTTTTTTCTCAAAAAGTACAAACACAATTAGAAAAAAAATAATTGTGATATCTTTTTTAAGTCATAATTATGCAATATTTAAATTTTTCGAAAATTTTTTTTTAAGTACTTTCACTTTCGGCACAAATGGGTTAACTTTTTAAGTTTAAGTTAAATGGCACTTATGCATTCGGTTATTATTTTTGGATTAAAGTTATATCGCCAAGCTAGAAAAAAATCGATCTTACAGTCTATAACCGATCTTGTGTTGTTATTGTGTGTGAATTTTGTCTTTTAATCTGAGTTTGTGACGTAACCGCACGTCTCAAGGCAAGTTCTTGAAATTTTAGTTAATCTACTCATTTAAAGATTTAATGCGCTTAAAACAGTAAGTTTCGTGTTTTGACGAGAAAGATTTTATTTTTTACGACAATTACTAAAAACTAACACTTCCAACGAAAAAAGAAAACACAAGAATAAAATAGTTGATGGTGAAGTGGCGCGAAAAACCATGTTTCCGATGTAAAAGCGGCCTCGTATTGCGACACTTTCACAAACCACTTGCCAATTTCTTTCGCTTCGCTTCAAAGGAATCTGTACTGTCTGTGCGCTTACATTTTAATTGTAAAATTCACTCGCGATTGCCGATTGCAGCAAAGCAACAAGAGACTTGTTGCATGCATTTCATTGCATTGCAATTTGCAACTCTAAAAATTATTGTGTTGTCAGGGCCGTCGCTGCAGGGGGCGTGCCCCCTCCCCAGATAACGACCTGTGCACACACACTTCACGCACTGAAGAAGAACTGGTTTTAATTTTAGTTTCATTAACTAGGGGGCTAGTAAAAATATTACTTTTCATGATCTTTCCACTTGTGTGTTGATCCAAAATAAAATTTATCGGCGATTAATTATCGGCGATAATCAAATATTGCCTTTGGCGATAACGATAAACGATAACTGAAAAAATAATTGAGCGATAACGATAAGCGATAAAAATTTATCGCCGATAATTATCGCCGATGAATTATCGGCGATAATGCCCATCACTGGTTGTCCTTGAAATGACGGAGTAGTTAGGGTTACAAAAAACCAATCTGGTAACAAAGTCTTTACCCGTCGACTTGTTTTAATTAGTGTAGTTCTTCTCTCCACAAATTCAAGATATTCATCTTTCACTCAACAACGATCCCTATTTTAGTTGTTCAGACAGAATGAACGTATCGTGTGATTGAAGTTAAAATCTTCACAAAAGAGCTTAAAACAGCTCAGGCAGGCCTATTTAATAAAATTTACAAAGTTCATAACTCACATCTAGAGCTGTTCAATATCTAAAGCTTTCGTGATCAAACAGAATACGTACGGTACTCGAGTATCACTTGGAAGTCCTTTGCGTTGATAACCAATAACCGTTATAGGTTGAGAACCACTGGTCTATATGGTATTCTAGAACTATCTCTCTCTCTCCAGCTATGTTTTTCTATATACTTAGTTTAGTCAATTCGAGGCATGTTGTTGACATGTTTGACTCTGCTATCTTTATATTTCTGTTTTAAAAGGTTATTTTTCAATGACCTAACACCAGCGATCTTTGTCAGCTTCAGCTACCAAAACAATAGTGGCAAAAAATATTATGCTACACGGCTAAGCCTACTGTAGGAAGGCATCAATGACTTTGGTCACGACTTTGAGTAAATAGTAGGCTCTGATATTTTCTTCGAGCTAACCATAACCTACAAAAACATTTCATGAAGTTTTTAAAATACATATTTGAAGTTGATCAGTCAAAATACTTACAAAATAAACTGAACCTTCTATGACATTTCAATACTGTCCAATCTAACAATCAAAATTCCTTTCGTAACTACAAATAGTTTCCGCTGTTCTTAACCTGGAGACTGGAGTAGGCTAAATAGGCCTATATTCCTGGGTAGCCTATGGAGTTCTTTATTCATGGTAGTGAATCATTTGCAACAACTAACAACTGGTAACACACAACGCAACTTCCAAAATGTGCCAAAAAGTTTTTTAATAACCACTGCATCGAAGTAACTAAATTCTAGCCGTTTGTCCTGTGGGGGGGTCGGTGGGACTTGGTACTTTTCAAAGGAACATCACTATAAAGAACTACGCGATCAATACCTTTGAAGTTCCTTGTCTTTTTGTAAAAATAATTAATGACAGTGCTATTGTCTATAGTTTTAGAGATATGAAATGATTTTCATAAAATACTGTGATATTTTAGCTTGCTGCTAACTAGTTCTTTTGTTTTCAAATTATGCGGATTAATAGAATTAATGAGCGCCGCCGTGTGTAGAGCTGCGACGCAGATGTCTCACGAGTTGGCTTTGTTTTAAAGCATTCAACCGTAATGATTCAGCCTTAGTTCTGAGTTGCTTTGACTGATCTTTTAATTATATATCTGAGTTTTTTTGAAATTATCAGAGAGCATACGATAAGCCCTGCTGAAAAAGATGTCATTTTACATTGTTTTCTATTGCTAATAAATTTTGTTTCTAACTTATATAGCAAGGAGCGGTGGGAATTTGACAAAACTCAGTTTATCTCATAAAACAAACCGACTGATGTGGTAAGTTGTTTTTGTGGTAAAGTTTATTGGAGGGTCAAGAACTCACTTCTTGTTGATTTCTTGTCGGAAAACAACAAGTAGTGAGTTCTTGACCCTCCAATAAACTTTTTGCATCTACCGGTACACTTATATTCACATAAGTATTTATGGATGTTGTTAAAACGTTTTATAAAAACGAGAGATTGGAGGATACTGAAAAAAACTTGATAGCGGCTATCTAAAGTGTTCTGTTTTGTAGAAAAAACACGCGCAGCTAAATCATTATGTTTTGACAAACATTGCACGTATTGTATCAGCATTGAATCTTTACCTAAGTGGTAATTTTGCAGTTGCTTGAGATATTACAAAATTATTTCATTCCCTACGAGGATTCAAAAGTTTTGATATATCTCAACATAAACACTGTTAGGACCAACTCAATAAATTCAAACTTTTTATTCAGATGTTAGTCTTCAAAAACTTATTTTTACAAAAGCTTACCTCAAAACGGTGTAGGCTTATACTTTTTTCTCTAAAAATTTGGACGTTTATGTCATTTGGAGCAGAGTTGTGTGTTGACTTGAAAGAATCTGAAATCAATGCCATGCTTTTGTAACGTATCATAACGTAATCTATCAGTGAGCACTTGAGCAGCTCTTGTGCCTTTTTGTTTTCGAATGCATTTCCGTGACAAAAGATTGGCTTTTGTCATAACGCCATCAACCGCGAAGTTGCATTCTCTGATTGCATCTCAAACGCTATACCATACTCAGCACTTTCGATAAAAAGTTGTAGCACAAAATACATATCTGACAAAATAAGGAAATATGTTGAATTGAATTATTTTTTATACGGATCGTTTTACTTCTCATAAAACTAATTAAAACCAAGGTAAAAACGATTCTCATCGTTTGACACAAAAGTATGTAGCCTACTGTATACAGGCCGGATTTAGGGAGGGGGAAGAGAGTGCAGGTGCCCCGGCCCCCATTTAGAAGCCCCCCCGACGTGAAAAAATGTGATTTTGTTTTTTCTTTGAGCCTTTTAAGTTGCTGCAAATTGCTGTGCAGCGCATTGCTGGATTAATGCTACTGTAGAGGTGGTTTTTCACGCGGGGCCCCCAAAAAATTTTTTTTGCGCGGGGCCCCCGATCTAAAAGTGCCCCGGGCCCCCCATCAGCCAAATCCGGCCCTGACTGTATATTGAAATTGACCTTGGTTTGCATAATAAAAAATGGAAATCATAACAAAGAATTGCTTGAAGTGATTTTCACAACTCTTTGATCCTTCGCGATGATATCAATTATAAATTCTATCAGATGGAAGCTGTTCAAACTATTTTTGTTTGAAAAACTATGGTTTATGCAAGAACATAATGCTTTGCAAATATCAAGAAAATGAAATATCTTTTGACAGGTGTCAAAACCACAACAATGCTTGATATGAACGACTCGGTTACATGTCTTGTAATGCAAAGGAATTTATATTTAAATTCCTTTGCATTACTTTGCAAATATACTTCATTTTTCAGTTTTTACTTTGACTTTTTCACAAGCAAGACTTTACACAAAACAGCTTCAGTGTGAGCCTACCCAAAAATGTCGATAATCTACTTGCAACGTGAGTTGATTGACTAGAGCAGCCTAAGTGGACCAGAAAGCTGTGGCCAAAACTTGATTACTTTTCATCAGAATGTTTGCACATTAAGAACATCAATCACTTTGTTCCAAATCAGCAAATCACTTTTTGTCATTGGTTCAACGTCTGCAAACGTCTGTTTTTGATCATAAATAACCAAGTTGGACAGTGGAAGTTTGAAAAGAAAACTAAACTAAATACACACAAATAAAATGTTTACTAAAGCTCATTTCTTGATTTAGATCGGATATCAACTGATGACAGTACGGTACGTTTAAAAAAGTGTTGACTATAACATGTGGCTCAAAAATAACTTGAAACAGTTTTTTGCTTTGGTTTGATCTCATTCTCTGCAAATGTTGAGACAAAGCAAATGATCTTTACAGTGCCTCCGGAAAAACAATAAGAAAACGCAAGTCGGACGCCAATTACGATTTCGTTGAGTGAAGCGTGGACGACGTCCATGCGTAAAAGATTAGAATCGAATACAAAACAATTGACACGTCACACTAAATTATAAGGTAATTAAGAAGCGATTTCTCAAGTCAAATAAAAAAATATGACCAATCATGAAATAATTTGATTTTTCAAGTTGTGCTATTGAACAAGTTGCAAAAGATTTTCGATGCTGTGTTCTTAGATAAACGATCTACCATGTCAACATTTGATTGATCTATCTAGCGTAGTTTTAAATTACACGAGCTCAAAGTGCTAGTGTCGAATCAATCTCCGCCCACAGGTCAACTGGCCAAAAAATGTCACAGGAAATAGGGTTACTAAGCCAATGTTTTCTACTGTATCCTCTGCGCTTAGCCAAAGAGCGTATGAAAGTTTGGAAAAAGTCATGTCACAGTTTATGACAAGATAACTTGAGCAAACGCAGCAGGCTTGGTCTCAATAGGCTACTGTTATTTAGATTACCCGTTATATTTAGGCCACATAGTACAATCAACGTTCAAATTCAATATGAATATTCAAACTATTATATTTGATATAGGCTACAACCTAGGCCTATAGCTTACCCTACAGGCTGAACTGCATAAACCTTAATCATAGATAGCCAAGTTGGTAAGTTACGTGTCTCGCACATTTATAGGCAAAGCTTATTGCTATTAAGCTATTTTTTAGCTATTTTTAAAATTATATATTGTATCTTAGCTATTATTAAGCTATATTTAAAATTATATATTATACCGTATCTATCATAGTCTATAACATCTTTGCTTTAAGACAACGATATTGTTCACTTGTCTCAACTTCAAGATTCACTTTCTAATCGATATTTGACATTTTCGAGTAACCTCAAATATTGAAACTTAAGCTGTGTTGTATAGCCTGCTTCCGTGTCTAATATCGAACAGGCAATGATGCAAAGAAACAAGCAACTTCCTTTAACGGGTCACGTGTTTTTAGGTATTATTAACGTGGGCTGCTTATTCACTGCTGTTTTATAAACCTAAATAATTTCATTGCAGGGTTTACTATATTATTGTAAGTTTACTGAAAACACATAAAGGGAAATGAAATAGAGAATGTAATATTAATAGCCTAACTTGTATAGGCTATAAGGTTCAATTCACTAATTATTATAATAGTCCGCCCAGCAGTAGCAGACTGGTTAACGTCGCTCTGCCGCACGAGCACCATCAATCGCTAACCTCTCCGAAAGCCACAGCTCAGCCAGCAAAGTCCGTCTTTTTTGCATATTGATTCAACACGTTGGTAGTGATGCAATGCAAAAAAGTCGCTTTTGAAAGATGAAAGATAATCATCTCCTAGGGGCATCTACACAGCGTTGTGCCTCCCGGTCAGGGGTAGGTTAACACGGCCCTAACTTTAGCTTAGGCCTACCTATTTATCAGTACCGGTAATGACATCACAGCTGATGCGAATTTCAGCTTTTTCCACTGATCAGATGTTTTTTATATTGCTTTTGAAACCACGTATTAAAAACATTATGTTTTTCATAAAACAAATGAAACAGTGGCTTTCCGGCTTTCTGTTTACATGCAAATCGATTTTTAAAGATAAACTCTTTGATTTTTCTAAAGGAGACCTCCCTCCTGATGATGTTCGTATTTCGTTTTCAAAGATGGCCAACGAGTCTGAATCAAGCTTTAACTTAGTATAAGATTGGTGTGCATGAGTGCGAAGATGGCACATATAAGCAGCCTACTAGTGACATTTTCGGAGGACAAACACTATCGATAATGCTTCCTTTTGAATCTGACTGTATTTTTTGTGTGGTAGACAATTTTTTTGAAACATTAGCGATTGGTCGCTCACTGTTATTGGGAAGGGGATGAAGTAACATAGCTCAATTTCAACCCCCAGATGCATCGCATGTTATTCCAATTGGAAGTGAAGGGTCAAAGTGAGCTAATACAATGTCTGTACTAAACATTTCCTTAAGAGTAGGCTACGTAGTGAAAGTTTCTTCTTGCTGTTTTCCCCAACTCCATTCAGTGTCCTTCATAGTCAATTGGTGTCACAATCAATGTGCGAGGTCTTGCGACAGGCTGCTTGTATCTCGATCGAGCGTGCTGTTTTGATTGTAAAATTCTTATGCTATAGGTTATCATCGGTCATTATCCTGAAGTAACCTCTGATTACGAAATCTGTATTATGTAACGTGTATTCTAGGTCATTCAATTGCTACGTGCAGATCTAGAGTCTTCTTTAAACTTGCTTGTTTACGCCGCTCAGTGCAACGTGACCGAACGATGAGTTCGTGTGATGCAACATTACGTAACCTTCTCGAAGTTACTAGACCGAACAAACCTTTTATAAATAGTGGTGTAATTTGCGTAATGATTATTATGGAGTTGTATTATGATGAGATGATGATTATTATGAGTTGATTATGAGAGTTGTGTTATGAGTTGTGGATTGGTAGTTGGTGCAGAAATTATTGTTGATTGAGAGTTGAAGAAATCGAATACAAGTAGATGAGAATTGGTGCTGATATAAATTGTGTTCGAAATTAGAGTTATTTGAGAAGCAGTTCGTTAAAGTCCTTCAAGAAGTTAGATTATCATTTCACTAGTAGAACCATTCGACATTTAATTGACTGCTTTTCGGTTATAACCCATTAAACTACGTCATTGAACCTTTCCAAGTCTTTTTCCTGGTAAGAGATAGAAAGAAACCGTAACAATTGGTAAAGGGGTTCTGTGATAATAGCAAGGTTAGGTAGGAACTTACTATAAAACAATAGATAT
The DNA here is from genome assembly GCF_918807975.1 of Aplidium turbinatum. Taxonomy (NCBI): domain Eukaryota; kingdom Metazoa; phylum Chordata; class Ascidiacea; order Aplousobranchia; family Polyclinidae; genus Aplidium; species Aplidium turbinatum. Next base: position 40,967,248 of record NC_137472.1, on the reverse strand, counting down.
AGGCTAACTTTTATCTATATTGAACGAAGCTATACATTTTGAAGGCACCGAAAAGAAAAGCAAGGTGCTCCACAAATAGAATTCTATAAAACTTGTGCGTTGGAAAAGAGAGTGAGCTTGCCCCGCTACAAACTTCAAACACACACTGTAGTTAGAACAGAAATCACCACAAACACAGAATACATAAACGCAGCCACTTATATACGCTCCACCAACCCGCAAAATCATTAACGATAAAAAAATAATTATCTAAGGCAGGGGTTCCCAACCTTTTTTACAGCGTGGCCCCCTTTGAAAATTTAAAAAAAACAATGGCTCCTTATTTTATTCAACCTTTTGAAAAAATGAAGGAACGTCATTTTAATTAAAAAAAAACTTGTTCATACAGTGACTTTCCTGGTATTTTATATTATTTTTGAAACAACCGGAAATTAAAGACCATTTCATGAAGATTTGGTAGGGTAGGCCTACTAGTATTTTTACTCAATTTTTGCAAAATGTACTTGTATTTTTATTAAATTTTAGTTTATTTCTTTTGTTATATAGGGGAAGATGGGGCAAAGCGGGACACTTTTCGTAAAAACGTAATTTCAGCAGCAGTGATGGTTGGATTTAGTTAATTTCTTTTTAATCGAAAGCCTTATTTGGTCAGCATATTTGGTTCGAAGATCAAGCGGGATCTTTCTACTGTAACAGTACAAATGAAAAATTTTTTTTTTAAATGTCCCGCTTTGCCCCAGCCGTGGGGCAAAGCGGGACATTTCATTTTATGCAGGATTTTGGTATTTGATACTGTTTAGCCGCTTCTCTCAAAGACAACGTCTTGCTTTTTGATACAAATCGAATTTTTTTGAGTGGTAAGCAAGTGGTTGTAGCTCACCATTGATGTCTTGAAACAGACAACTCTCAATAGTAAAATCGCTCGCATCAGTTTGTAAAATCAGTCTTGCCCCCGCTTGAGAGTAATTGAGCTTGGTAGCATCAGCAGCGATGCGCTTGCTGTCTTGGAATGCTTTAATAGATACGGCATCCCATGAAATTTTTCTGATTTTACTGAACTGTTTCGTTAAAAATTTTGTCAATGGAGCAAGGCATTCCGCTTATTTTGGTATGTGGGCATGATAATAATTGATCAATCCTAAATAACCTCGAAGTTGTTTGATGGATTTCGGTAAGGGAAACTTATTTATAGCATCAATTTTCTCACTCAGTGGATAAATGCCGTCTGGGTTTACTTTATGACCCAAGAATTGTATTTCAGACGCGCCAAGGACACATTTGCTTTGATTCAGGGTAACACCGTACTTGCTCAGCCGAGTGAAAAGTTCACGCAAATGATGAGCGTGTTCTTGTTTAGATTTCGAGAACACAATATTGTCATCTAAATAGGCCATAGGCCTACAGTGGGGTAGAGGTTGAACAATGAAATCCATGAAACGTTGAAAAGTGGCCGAAGCATTTTTTAAACCCATGCACATCACTTTAAATTGATGCAACTCCAAAGGTGAAATTATGGCAGTGTACTTTTTACTTTCTTCGTCGAGTGGGATCTGCCAGTAACCCTTGGAAAAGTCTAATTTAGAAAAATAGTGTGAACCTCCAAGACGGTGAAGCAGATTTTCTATTTTTGGCATAGGGTAGCAATCGGGGACAGTTTGCCTGTTTAAATTGCGTAGATCACAGCATAATCTGTAAGGATCAGCGCTGCCGGCTGGTTTAGCAACGAGGTGAAGTGCACTGCTATAGTTTGATTCACATACCTCCAGTACTCCATCTGTAATCCATTTGTTGATTTCTGACTTCACCCAATTGTACTTTTCCGGCGGTAGCGGTCGACACTTCGCAAAGCATGGATATTCCGACGTCACAATTTTGTGCTTCACCGGAACGCGTGCGGCATATTCAGCGGTTCGTGGTGCTGTCAGCTCGGGGAACTTGTCCAATATTGCTGAAAACTCGTTGTGCTTTGTCAGTGATATAGGTGCGATACTAGCTTGTTTGCGTAACTGTTGCAATGCGTGACGTTGTTTCGTGGTTTCATCAATAATGCATTTATTCTTCGGGTTAATTGACAAATTAAAATGCTGTAAAAAATTTAGACCAATAATATTTTGTTTTACATCGGCGATTATAAATGTCCAAGTCTTTATTTGATCGTACCTAATTTTGATGTCCATGGTACGTCTGCCGTAAGTCGTTATTTTAGTATTATTAGCTGCATACAAGATGTCGTTGCAAAATGAAATAGAATTTTTTTCTAATCGAGTAGGTTGAACGCAGCTCACAGCAGCACCGGTATCGTAAAGAAATAGCTGTTGGGAATTTAGATCTTCAAGAAATAGCATGTTCATTTTGAAACCAGACTGAAGATTAGACACACTTGCCCACAAGTGTTCCGTTATGTTGTAAGCGATCAATCTGTTGCATTAGTTGCGCATTGGGATTTTGTTCTGTGGTATGCTGCGCTGCGTTTACAGTGGCATGGGAAACGTTTGTTAGTTTTGACATTTGATCGGCAGCTTTTGCTAATTCGTTTAATGACATTTCGATGTTGCCGGCCAAAACAAGTTTGATTTGATTCGAGAGTTTATTTACAAACAATTCCCGAATTAATTCCGTCGATGCGACATTTTGAGGAAGTTTTGCTCGCATCTCGGCCAGCACTTCGGAAGTTCGGAAGGCAGTCGATTGCCGATTTCAGACAGTGACATGACGTCAGCAATACGTTCGTTCAACGTCGGTTCGAAACGCTGAAGTAAGCGTTCCTTTAATTTATCATAGTCTGCCCCGGCGCTGATTAAGTCTTGTATGTTTACAATAATATCGTAAGGCAGACACGATACAAGTTTGTCTGTTTTCAGACGTTGGCAATCAATCTGATGTGGTGAATCTATTTTCTAAAATGGTAAACCACAACCTAGGGGTATCTCTCCAGAAAGTGTGGCAAAACTTTTCGCCAGGAGAGATTTTAATTTTTTGAGTAGAGGGTGGTCACAGCGGTAAACCATAATCTCTTCTTGGGAAAATTTTAACATAAAGTTCCCTAATCCGTTCGTCTGTATATAATGACCGAAGAAACACACACTTGAACTTCTTTTCAAACAGTGTATTCCTGTAAAATTAGCCCGAGGCTACCGAAAACGAGGGGGTGCAACGCCTACACCACTTAAACTGTCACTACACAACAGATTACTTGGATAAAAGACGGAAAATTTGTCCAGCTAGCAAGCACCAAGCAAACAGTTAAACTTGCGACTGACTTCCAACAAATCATTTTACGAATGACCAGAATAGATAGCAATATCTCAAATTCACGTATGCAGTACTGTGACGCAATAAATGAAAGACAATTATGAAGTCATTCCAACAGGTGTTTAAAGCTGATGTAATATTTCCTGTTTAAACAGGCCCAAACAGGCCCAAACAGGTTTGACACAATTCTTATGAACGCTGGTGCAATTTTGGCACATTTTCTAGCAACTTGCATGACGTAATATTCAGTAGACTTGAACGGTTTTTATATGACGTTTGAATAGGTGAACCATTGTCTGGAACATAGCGGCCCCTAGTTATGACAGTCTGACATGGCATAACTAAAAAAGAATTGACGACAATTGTGAGCCAATGAATAAAAACACATGATACACAAATTGTTTGAATCACTCACGTTTAAGTTAATACGTAAATACAAAGGGCATGCAAAGAATGAACAACAATACGGAATAAACACGATGATACATGAAATTGGTACCATAGGTATTAGGTACACGCAAATGACGCTATATACAATTGTTGCGATAATTCGACTCTCGGGGTGTGCGCTTGAGCAACGCACGTTAAGGACTGCTCTCCATTCAGCGGCATCTAATGGATGGAATAATTCCCTGGCAACAAGACTTCAACAATCGGAAACTTCACTCTGTCAATCTCGGTGACCGGGCCTGCGTCAGTGATTCAAAGCCTCTACAAGTATGCGAAACTGCCAGGATTAAGCTCTGCAAGAAGCTTTCCCAGTCCGAGGATAAAGATTCAATCAATCAATCAATCAATCAATCAATCAATCAATCAATCAATCAATCAATCAATCAATCAATCAATCAATCAATTATCAATCAATCAATCAATAACCGACTGTTCTGGGCTCAGACAAGGGTCGGCCACCGCAGACAAAACCAGGCTCAAACCATAACACTTAGGTGTTCTTTACGGGGGCGAGGCACGAAATATCCCTCAACACGTAGTCTACTTTCACTTTCCCCGTACTCTCATCATAGTTGCAGACGGCAACTTTGGCTCTACGAACCACAGGCTTCCCTTTCCTAATTTGTGGAACTACCTCATGCACCCTCCCAAGTTGATACATCCCACGTTTACCAATGTCTTGGAGAGAACCTACCACTACAAGTTGACCAGGCTCCAAATTCTCGGCCATTTTTAGCCATTTTTTCCGGCCCTGCAGACCTGGCAAGTAAAAATCGATCCATTTACTCCAAAACTGCTGAGAAAGTGACAAATTGAACCGATAATCCTTTCTTAGTTGGTCACGATCATGTGGTTGCCCAACAGCACAGTATGGGTCTAAGTATGGGGTCAAAAGTGAGGCAGGGGTGATGACAGTAAAATCCCTAGGATCGTCACTCAAAGGTACCAAAGGGCGTTCGTTCACGATCCGAACGGCACTGCCTGTGTACGTAAGCAGTTCAATAAAATTGGGTTTACGAATTGAAGAGTCCAAAATGTGAAAAAAGTATTTAATCACATCGGCCATGAAACCAAGTCTACTTAGCCGAAATCTAGCCAAGACATCTACCAGAGGGTTTAATAAGTCAGGACCCGAAAACATTACATCATTAACACAAGTTCCTCGAAATTCAGACTTGCCATCGTAAACAATGCGCTTTTTTAATTGTGACGTCACAAAGTATGGTAAATACCATTCAAATCCCTTGACATTTCCTGCTTCACCCGCACGCTCAATATAGCCATTAGATTTAAGATCTTTCATGGTGTCAGTAAGGAAATCACGAAGTTCAGGTTGTTTTAAAGCTTTCTTTCTTAAAGCAGCAGCTCTATCTGACGCCAACACAAAATTGTTAGGTAGATCAGTATCTTCCTTCAACGGAACAGGTATCTCAAATCGACCATCTTTCAACTCAATATTCGGTTCGACAAGTTCTCTAGCCAAAATATCATTGCGAGACAATTCACAGGTTTCATTTTGCAAAGTCAAATCCTGAATGACTTTATTCAGGTCTGCTATTTCCATATCACGAGACTCAATTTTACGCTGAAAGCCAGAGATGACATCCGACTCTGAAGACGTCTGCACTCTGCACACTTTAGCAACGCTTTCAACTAAGGGTGACTTACCACCACAAGCCAACCAACCGAGAGGAGTGAGTAAAGCATGCGGTTCACTACGATTGTCACCAACACGCTCTTCTTTTGCACACATCAAATAAGCGTTGTCGTTGCCAATCAGTACATCTACAGTACTACAATCATTCAAATGAAACATATTCACGTCATGAAAATGACGGAAACCACTTAAATCTTGTTTATGGGGTAAAGTTTTAACATCGTCAGCCCAAGCTGGGTTAACCACCGAGGTTATATCACAAAACAGTTCATCAGTCTCTAACGACTGGATGTTGAGTTTAACAAGGTCAGCACAAGTAGGTTTCTGACCAGCCAGAGTATCCATTTTAAACGACGCTTTATCATACGGTTTAAGACCAAGTTCGCACACCAAGTCACTCGAAACAAAGGTCAACTGCGAACCAGGGTCATGCTGACAATACACCAACTTCGATTTGCCAGTCATTGGATTCAAAACACGAGCAGCAGTAACGCGGTTAAAGGCTGCTTTAACATTTCCAATCTTAACATTACGCACAGGAACTCTGGCACCAGCCTCATCTTTACCGACCGAATCCAGAGAATCACGTGACGTCACATAAAAATCATGCAGAAGAAAATAGTGTTTCCTATCGTTGGTAGGTCCACACTTACGACAGTTATTTGCATGATTACAGTCTCTAACCATATGCTGGCGCAAACAATTCAAGCATTTGCCAGCTTTCACAATGACATCTCTCCGATCTTTAGGTGTCAAGCGCAAAAATTCTTTACAATTAGACAAAAAATGATATTCAACTTGACCACGTGACGAACAACAAAAACACGCCGGTATGTCACTATGTCTGGCCACACCGCCGCGCGGTGCGCCAACAGCAGTCGAGTACTGCGAACTCCCTGAAATCACATTATCATGGGGTTTTACCGACGTCTGCCTAACCGGACATGAAGGCAATTTTCCTTTGCCAAACTTTTTAAAATGCTGCGACTCACCAGAATCGCTCATTAGCATAATGCTAAAATCAGTCGACTTGCGCGTTTCCTCCCGTACTACAAAATCAAACAAACTCTGAAAAGTAGGTTCCTCAGTGCTACCATACTGATCACCTAAAAAGTCAAGATAACGCTGCTTAGCGTCAAACGGGAGTCGTTTAGCCAAATCCAAAACAAAACGTCCTTCTAATTTATCACGCTGACCATAAGCTTTCGCGTAAAGCAAACACTGCGACAATTCATCTTTAAACTCTTTCAAATCACTGGAAGAGATAGAAGTCAATTTGCTACCATAGCGATACTTTCTAATTTCTGGTTCTGCGAAAAGACCTCCACGAACTCCAAAACGTTGGGACAAGCGAGATAACGACATTTCTATCCTGTCTTCCTCTGACAAGCCAGGAGTGTCGGAAACCAAATTAGCAATCGTTTGTGCAGCTGTTCTAACACAAGCTGCTTGCAACAAAGTCAAACGAGTTCCCTTAAAGGGCGAAGCTGCCATCAAGGCCATAACACGATTTTTAAAGAAGACAAATGGCATATTATTACCATCGTAACCAATCAAGGCCGCCTTATCGAAGAACGTCCTACTATTTTGGTATTCAAAAAAGCAATCCTGCTGTTGAGAACTCGATTTAGCGGGAGAAGACAAGCTATATCCCTTAAGGGGCTGAGTGGGCTCAGTCACATGCACAGCCTGATCACGATCCTCAAACATGTTAAAATCAGGAGACACGATACGCCTCTCACAACCACCTAAATTACGTGTAGCTGGGCGATCAGCAACTAGCGGCGCAGAAAACTTTGAAGGGGGCAAAGCATTACTGCTAATGGCGGCCCCGTGACCTGTACGCTCTGGGGGAGGAGTTCGGTTGTAATTTGCAGACCTTGGCTCTACAGCCTTCGGAAGACCCTTAGCCGCGGCCCCGAGACCTCCTGAAACAGCTGGAAAACATGTGGATTGTACAGGTCCACTTACAGATTGAACAGGCGTCTGGAAAAGGTTAGGTAAATTAAACTGCGATTGATGTTCACTTCTGGAATGCCTAGAAGAGCCCTTCCTAGAGCTACGCCGGGAGCCCAACTCAGAACGATATTCAGCTAAAGCTACCTCCTTACGTTGTTCAGCCCTCAACTGTGCGTCTTTGAGTGCGAACTCAGCAGCTCTCGCTTCGGCTTTCGCGGCAGCCTCAGCTCGTACGGCCTCAGCTCTCGCGGCGGCCTCAGCAGCTCTCGCTTCGGCCTCAACTCGTATGGTCTCAGCTCTCGCGGCGGCCTCAGCAGCTCTCGCTTCGGCCTCAACTCGTATGGTCTCAGCTCTCGCTATGGCCTCAGCAGCTCTTGCTTCGGCCTCGGCTTGGATCTGGAGCTCCTCTCGTCTTAGCTGTAGGTTAATTTGTGCAACTATCCGTGACGAGCTCTCAGACATCCTAGTGCTTACATTTGAGGCGCTATCCTCAGGATGTATGTCAGCATCTAACCTATCTGAGAAATCACTTTCTTTTTGTTCGAAGTTATTTTTTAACGAGTTAAATTCGGGATCTACCCTATCACGAAGTTCTGCCAAGATTGCAGAGTTAACAATTTTACTCAAGAGAGCATGGAAATGCCTTAATTCCTCTTCTAAAGTAGATAAGTTAGATCTAAAAATTAACAGTTCCTGCTTATCACTCAAAGAACCTAGGGCCACAGAAAGTTTCCCAATTTGAGTCAAAATATCCCGTCTAAGATGCCGGGCCTCTCGAACTGACTTAGCCTCATCGTTAATGGGTCCCTCCCCAGAATGGCCTGCCCGACCGCAAAGAACATCATCAGGCTTAAACTCAGTCGAGTCGACGGCGGTCGAGTCCCTGTCACCACCGAGTGTAGACATATTAAATGTTGGGGCTAAATTTAACAATTAAAAAATTAAGTTACACAAACACACAAAATTACAGTAGTTATAAAAAACTTAACTGCAAAGACCGTAAAAATACAAAAAAGAATTTAAATGCACGATACCGTAGCTGTACGAGTATGTGAAGTCCAAACGTCCACAAAGCTTGCTTGGATTCTTCCACTTGAATCTTCAAGCACAGATGGATTGCCTTTAATCTTCTTTCTTGCCAATAAATGTCAAAGTTATTTTTCTTCTGTACCAAACTGAGAAGAAATGTCTTTACTTTTTAGCTTAAAGTTCTTCAGTTGCCTACCGAGAAGAAATGTCTTTAATTTTCTTTGCTTCTTTAGACTACCAACCAATAAGATCTTCTTTTATTATTTCTTTGCTTCTAAGTGCTTCTGTGCCAAACACTAGACAGAGAATCGTCTTTTATTTTTTATGGTCACAGCGGTAAACCATAATCTCTTCTTGGGAAAATTTTAACATAAAGTTCCCTAATCCGTTCGTCTGTATATAATGACCGAAGAAACACACACTTGAACTTCTTTTCAAACAGTGTATTCCTGTAAAATTAGCCCGAGGCTACCGAAAACGAGGGGGTGCAACGCCTACACCACTTAAACTGTCACTACACAACAGATTACTTGGATAAAAGACGGAAAATTTGTCCAGCTAGCAAGCACCAAGCAAACAGTTAAACTTGCGACTGACTTCCAACAAATCATTTTACGAATGACCAGAATAGATAGCAATATCTCAAATTCACGTATGCAGTACTGTGACGCAATAAATGAAAGACAATTATGAAGTCATTCCAACAGGTGTTTAAAGCTGATGTAATATTTCCTGTTTAAACAGGCCCAAACAGGCCCAAACAGGTTTGACACAATTCTTATGAACGCTGGTGCAATTTTGGCACATTTTCTAGCAACTTGCATGACGTAATATTCAGTAGACTTGAACGGTTTTTATATGACGTTTGAATAGGTGAACCATTGTCTGGAACAGAGGGTTCGCGATATTCGCTTTCGGGTCGAGATTTTTTTGGGGCCATAATATAGATTATATAGCCTAAGGCTAAAAACTATTAATTAAATTATGAGATACACAACAATAAGGAAAACAAGTACTTACCAATGTTCTCACGTTTTCTTTTGTAAAACCTACTTACGTGCAGGGTCACCAATGTGGTAATATTTATATAGGCCTATTTGATTTAAGGTCTAATGTTTGTTTATAAGTTGAATTAATATTAAGGCTGTCTGACTACCTGATATATATTCTATCTAACTTATCTAATTTAGCTATCTGACTCCATGAACTAATTTCCACACTATTGTTATTCGAATTATAATTTTAAGTTATCAGAAGGTGTTCATATAATATTGTAGGTCTCTGAATTTATACATTACGGAATAGTGAAATTACAGAACAGGGGAACATTATTACGAATTATTACATTTTTAACTAAACAATCAATTTAATGTTTTCTGAGAGCTGAACTGGTCTAACTGGGCTCAGCTTGATTTGGTCTCTTTGAGCTCTTGCCAAATGCGAACAAATCATTTTATTTTATGTTCCCTTTTTCTAATTTACTTCGGGAGCAGATTGCATGGAAAATTACAGAAACACTAGGAAATACATTTAAGTTAAACTAGTTCACTATAGTAAAAGGCAGGAAAACTTACATGATGAAATAATGGATCGCTACAATAGTTGCCTAACTAGTGCTTCCGGTTAGAGGGAGCCAAAGAATACAAAACGTGGGAAATCGCGATGTCCCTCTTTGCCCCACGTCCCGCTTTGCACCGTCTTCCCCTAGTGTTGGAGTGGACTTATAGAAAAACTTAAAAAAATCATTATTTTTAAATTTTTCCATGGCCTCCTTGAAAAAGGCTCATGGCCCACTAGGGGCCATAGCCCCCAGGTTGGGAACCCCTGATCTAAGGGATACATTCAATTCAATTAAATTTATTTTTCTTTGTCAGAATGCAAAAGAAATGATATTGTGAAAAAGAAATACAGTAACAAAACTAACAAAAGGAAAAGGTGGCAAAACCTTAATGGTTTAAGACGTGCATGAAAGGATCTAATATTGCGGTATATGCATCAATAAATATAGGTAAGCACGGCCACCAAACCTGATACTTTAAAATAAGTTGATGAATTAGTTAAGAATCAGTCGCCTCCTCGTTCCTGGAACAACTTTTGTCTTACATGAATTCACTGAAATAAGGAAAGCAGCCACTTCAACGCATTCCATTTTGCTGTCTTCCCTGGAGGCCTACAACAAGTGTTGAAGTTGCACCGAAACAAAACAACAGATAGGCCTAGCCTAGAGTAAGCTACGTAGCCTATAGTTCTAACTTCTGTTAGCATCAGTCGGGATCAGGGCTCCCATTCCTAGGTATTTAAACCTAAATCTGGGTTTTTAAGTTGTTTTATTTTTTCAAACGTTGATATCTGGGTTGTTTTCTGCATTTTTAAATTTTCATAATATCTATTGATTTTATATAATATTATAGGAATCGCGAGATGAATTAACTTTTCTAAGTAATTCGTCCACCCCGATAGCTCAGTTGGTTAGCGCGGGACTTCTGGAACGCAGAAGCTCCAAGATCAAGCGGCGGTGGTTCGACTCTCGGGGTGTGCGCTTGAGCAACGCACGTAGAGAATGGGTTTGAAGAGGGTTCCGTCACTGGAGCTGTCTTTGTAGATCTATCTGCAGCGTATGACACTGTCAACCATCGTCTCCTTATAACAAAGATCCTCAATATCACCGAGAACTTTCGATTCACTAAGCTGATACAATCATTGCTTAGCAATCGCCGTTTCTATGTTTATTTTTGTGGCAAAAATAGCAGATGGAGACAGCAGAAAAATGGTCTACCACAAGGGAGTGTTTTAGCCCCCATCTTGTACAACATTTATACAAACGACCAACCAATCCATCCTGGTACAAGAAGCTTCATATACGCTGACGATTTGTGTATCACAACACAACACAAACACTTCACTTCCGCGGAGAGAGTACACAGCGATGCTCTGGATGAGCTGACAACATACTACACGGACAACCACCTGCGTGCCAACCCCAATAAAACCCAAGTCTGCGCATTCCACCTTAGATCCCGGGATGCATCACGCCAACTAAACATTTCCTGGAATGGAACCAAACTGGCACACTGTATCAATCCCACATACCTCGGTGTCAAATTAGATAGGTCCCTCACATACAAATCCCATATCGAAAAAGTAAGAGCTAAGGTGGCTTCTAGAAATAATATTTTGCAGAAACTCGGAAACTCTGATTGGGGTGCCCTCCCTGACACAATACGGTCAACTGCTTTAGCCTTATGCTATTCGGTTGCAGAATATGCTTGCCCAGTGTGGGAACGCTCAGCACATGCCAAGAAAATTGACCCCATATTGAACCAAAGCTGCCGTCTGATTACAGGTTGTCTCAAACCAACCAACATCACGTCGCTGCACATTCTGTCTGGAATTGCTCCCCCCAACATCAGAAGAAGCGTGACCAGCAGAAAGGAAAGATCTTGTCAGGACATAGATTTGAGACACCCACTGTATGGCCAAACTCCAGCACACAGGCGTCTGAAGTCAAGAAAAAGTTTCCTTGCTTCAGTTGTCCCATTAGGTCATGACGATGTCGCCGCCAATGTGCGGGTTCAACTATGGCAGGAGAGACTGGCAGCCGGACCGACATTGGCCAATAGGCTATGGAGCTCACACCCATGTAGAGCCTTCCTCCCGGAAAACGTGAACCGTGGAAGTATTGGCGATGCCTCAACCTAGGGACGGTACATTACGGGACGCGCAACTCCGTTGTTCCTTCAACATTAGAAGGGTCAATTGCCAATTTGACACTTTTTTTACGCTTTACTGCTGGCTTGCTTTCAACTAAAAACCTTAAATTACTTTAAAACCAACTTCACTCTTCTTATATAACCCATAAAAAGTAAAATATTTTGTAAATTACAAAAAAACGTAACCCTTCTAGTGTTGCGGATAAGCCAAAAGCGGATGAAGTTTCGCATCCCTAAGATCTACAATCCCTACCTCAACCGCTTAAGAACTGGTATTGGCAGGTGTAAAACCTTGATGAGACACTGGGGGTATTCCATGGGGGAGCACAAGTTGTAAATGCGGACAGGAGCAAACGATGCAACATCTACTCGAATGCCCTGACCTAAAAGCAAGGTGCTCTGCACAGGATTTGGCCGAGTTCAACGATAGAGCAAGAGCCTGCGTGATGCTCTGGGCTACGGCCGTGTGACACACGATGAAGAAGAACGCACGTTAAGGGCTGCTATCCATTCAGCGGCATCTAATGGATGGAATAATTCTCCGGGCATCAAGACTTCAACATTCGGAAACTTCACTCTGTCAATCTCGGTGACCGGGCCTGCGTCAGTGATTCAAAGCCTCTATAGTCTATAAGTATGTGAAACTGCCAGGATTAAGCTCTGCCAGAAGCTTTCCAGTCCGAGGATAAAGATTCAACCAATCAATCAATAATTAATTATTTCGCCACAAAATATAGCTTATTCTGTCTGATTTGAAAGCTATAAGCTATAGTTCCCCCTGCTGATCCCAAATAAAACATTCATTTTGAGTAGCGCTGATGATTTTCAGTCAAGTTTAATTGCAGTTTTACCAGGCTGCTCAATGAGTGAGTAGCATACTGATTGTTTTAGATAAGTGAGCTATGACTTGCCTGCTGATTGATTGATAGACCGTTACAAGTATTTACGATGTTTGAAGCCGATGGGTGGTAGAAAATTTAAAGATAGCAGAAAGTGCAGTTGACATCTTGAAGCTTTCTATTAGCAATCTAGTTTTTTTTTCAAATTTGTGGATGGGAGCACTGGTCGAGATACAATACTAGAAAACTGCTGCTGTTGAAAAGTTTTGATGCAAATTTAGCCTACATAGGCCTAGTCCAGGGGTTCTTAAACTGGGCTCCGTGGACCCCGAAGGGGTGCGTCACCGTACGTGGACTAGTTTTAGGGGGTCCATGAACGCCCAATCGAAATCTTAGTGTATAATTTCAAAAATAGAATAAATTTTTCAAAAGAAAAAAGATTACGGTGAGTTCAAACAACTATCCTATCAGCCCTATTTAACACGAAGCCACAATTTCATGTTCTTGTCTAAAACAAACACCAGTATTCTTCACATTAGGCCTAATGAAATTAAATCAAAAATATTGAAAAACAATCTGCATTCTCTATTTCTTAAATTTGATAAAATATAAATTTTTTGACCGATTTATTTTAATTTAATTGCGTTATGTTCAATTTATGCTGATCAAAAAAGTTTCTCGGAATAGGCCACAAAGGGGGTCCACGCAAACCAAAATATATTTGAAGGGGTTTGCGTTAAAAAAAGTTTAAGAACCCCTGGCCTAGTCGGTGAGATTACTTGTGGCATATAGGCTACAATGCAGAAATCACAAAGTTTGCGAATGGAAGATATTTTTGAGATTGAATCAGGGCCGTAGCCAGACCGCAGAGCAAGGGGGGGGGCAACTTTTTGTTAGGGGGGCCGAAAAAATTTAAATGATTTTGACATTTTATCCTCTTAAATATCAGTATCTACAAAAATTACAATATATCAGATTAGTGTTAAGACCAACACTAGTCTCTTATTTTATCCGCTAGTTAAATCATGGCAACCATCATAGGCGCCGACTTTTCAGAAAACCTTGGGGGGTGAGAAAGGTGATGACGTCATAACCATAACGTTATTTTACTCAATTAAAATAGTCTTTGATTAAGCTTACTGTCTTGTTTATATTGACACCTAGGTCGCAAACCTAATTTATTAGAACCGCTGCTTGAAACGATTAGTTTTAGGCAGTGACTATTTGACCGGCTCCGGTCTTTGAATCTGAAACACTATTTGACCGGTCATGACGTCACTACATAAGCGCTTTTTTCTTTTTCTCTTTCAAAGCAAAAGACGAGAAGCGCCGATATAAGTTCTAACTTCAACACGTATTCTTCAACTCAGTCCGTGGCGCGTGCGATACGTCTCTGGCTGCCAATTTAGAGGGGATGAGTTCGATACCATCCGGAAGCATTCTTTTTTTTTCATTTTTTTTTATCTAAATTTTGACCCGAAGCGTATTTTTGTGGTCAATTTTTAATTTGAGTAGCCTACAGCCCATTTTTTATGTCTTTTCAAATGTGAGTAATACTGTTAGAGTTTTTTTTAATTTGCTGGAATTTGAGAATTTCTCTTGGTAATTTTCCGATCGTCATAAGTGAACGTGTGCTGCCGAACGACCCTACATTTTTCTCTCAAGTTAGTTATATACAATACTTCTTTAAAAAATGGTTTTACCATTATCATTTCTTTTAAAAGAAGTATTGTATATAACTAACTTGAGAACTATACTTGAGAACTATTAACTAACTTGGACTGTAGGCTACTCAAATTAAAAATTGACCACATAAATGCGCTTCGGGTCAAAATTTAGATAAAAAAAAAATGAAAAAAAGAATGCTTCCGGATGGTATCGAACTCATCCCCTCTAGATTGGCAGCCGGAGACGTATCGCACGCGCCACGGTCTGAGTTGAAGAATACGTGTTGAAGTTAGAACTTATATCGGCGCTTCTCGTCTTTTGCTTTGAAAGAGAAAAAGAAAAAAGCGCTTATGCAATGACGTCATGACCGGTCAAATAGTGTTTCAGATTCAAAGACCGGAGCCGGTCAAATAGCCACTGCCTTAGTTTTACGCATGCAGTACGCTTAGTCGTAAAAATTTTGGTATTGTTAGCTCATAATTGGAACAGTTGGAAAACAAGCCCATTCATTTCCTTTTCGTGCGAGTGAATAACGGCAATCAAGACAGTGAAGTTATCGAAATAAAACGCAAAAAAATCATGATCTTAAGCAGAGTGGAAACCCGCTATCAGTTTTATTAACCTCGTTTTGCTAATTATTTACCTTCAAAGCGTTAACAACGGCGAAGTGTTTTCTCTTCAGTTTTTTATCGAAAGTCTTTACAGTCTTTTATCGCATACCGTATATGCTCGAGTAAAAGTCGAGATGTTTGCAAGTGGTTTTCACCTCAAAAAGACAGGTTCGACTTATGCAAGGGACAAGCTGTTGTCTCCAGCTCGCCAGTTTTCAAAATGAACGCATTTTTGCTGAGGCAAAATCATTGCCGACGTAGATTACGGAGTGTGAAATGGCGTCGGACGAAGTAAAAGTTTTGAATATGTTTATTTGCAGTGATGCAAACTTGATTTTCAAATTTAATGATTTCTTGTCAATTCTCAACTTTATGCACTTGTTGAGCAATATGCAAAGCTCACAAGACAAAACAGCAGAAAGAGCTGTTTTAAGAGATTCATTTTTTTATTTTTGCGTGTAGGATATAATCGTTCTTATTAATTACGTAACATTCCATGATTGTTAAAGTCGATGTCAAACCTTAGCGGCCGCATGCAACAATTGTGTCAGGTTGGCTTGGTGATAATAGCGGCAAGAGACGTCGTTAATGCAGGCAATATCTGCGACCAAGACCATTAAACACCTTTTTTTTATCGGTTTTCGATTTAATTCTCACACATTGCAAACAAAACAATGCGTTCTGTTGAATCATAATTGATCTCACAGCGGGAAGACTTCGTTGAAAATAGCGCGTCTAATTTTGCTGGTTTACTTAATAATTGCGTGAATAGTTACGTGACATTTCCTGCAGTATAAGTTACTTTACGCTCTATTTTGAAATTTCCTCACTTTATGTCAATGCCAATACTTAGATGAACCATCGAATGGTAGTGTCGGGAATAAGCTGTTCAATTTCTACACGCGAGAAGGAAATATCACCGATTTTCAGGTCAAAACTAGGGTTTCGACTTATACACGAGATCGACCTATACTCGAGTATATACGGTAGTGCAAGAGTGCATTTAGATGAGTGTATGAGATATTCTCACAATATATAGTCAGTACAGTGCTTAATTAGTTTTTTAATTTAATTTTATTTCGTAGTTTCAACTCGATAAAGTTTGCTAAAATCGATTTCATGTTTGAAGTCACAGAAAATCTAAGGGACGTTTGGATAACTCGTGAAACGGGATTAAACATTCAACCTCGCATTCGCTTTTTCGCTACCACGCGTTTTGACTTTGAAGTTGCTCCTCACGAGCGGGAAGATAAGCAGTGTGTGACCAACGGGTGTGACTGTGATCGTGCGTGCCATGCGCATCTCAGTAGTAATTCACGTTTCAGAGAAAGCTATGTTATCAGCTGCTGTTTTGCGGGCAAGAGCAACCTAGGCTGTTTTTCAGTTTCAGCATTTTTTAAGTCTGTTTAAATCAGGGGTTCTTAACCTTTTTTGTCTCGTTTACCCCTTGCCGAATGAAAAAAGTAAAACTTACCCCCACCGTTTTGGTGACCCTTTGTGATGTCATCGTGTCCAGTCAACCATGCTTCACATAGATATAAGTAGTTGGAAAAGGTATTATAACTTCAAATGCATGCTTAATTGCTTAGTCAGCGTAGGAAACTCTTCGACTAATCCACACCAAAACTTGGAATAGTCACCATTGCACGATAAGAATTTGGAACAAAGCGTTGTTGAACATTGAAGATCAATCAATTCATCTTTACAAAGATCATCGTTAGCAATACTTTCTAACTTGGCTTCGAAGGAATGAGTTATCCAAGAGTAGTAGTCTACTGTTAAAACTTTCACCTTCGAAGTAACCATCAAAAATCTAAGGCGGCAAGGTGCTGGCATATTTCGACTTCAAGGTCAGAAATCTCGTTGCGACTTCTACTGACTTTCCAATTATCAAATGTTGGAAAATTTGCGTAAATTCCTTTTTGAACTCTTCTACTCCACAAACCTAATTTTCTCTGAAAGCCCTGAATTTTATCATGTAGGCTACACCTATAACATAATGGTAACCCCTTTTCCTTGCCTTTGCATATTGAACTTGTTCAAACTTGAAAAAATGTCTGTCAAGTAAGCCAATGCACCCTTAAATTTGTTGTCGCCAAAGTGCTTAGCCTACTCAACGGGGATTTGCGTTCTTGAAGAAAAATGTCGATTTCACCATGTCGTTCGAAAACTCGAGACAAAACAAGACCCCTAAAAAGCCACCGAACTTCGGCGTGATAAAGGAGAACAGAGTGTTCTGATCCCATCTGATCACAAACCACTTTGAAAAGACGATGATTAAGAGCACGTATCCTGATAAAATTCATACATTCAATCACATGCTTCAATACTGCTTTCAAATATTCTGGAAGGGTTTTACTTGCAAGTGCATGTCGATGAAGGGCACAGTGAGTAAAAATGATGTTAGGTGCGCGTTTTTTCACCAGAGTTGCAAAGCCAGACTTAGCAACGAGCATAGAAGGGCAGCGTCTGTGCAAAATGAACCCAAATGATTCCAGGAAATATTATTTTGTTGAAAGAAATTATCCATTTTTTCCAGAGCATTAACCGCTTTGGTAGTCGTCTCTAAACTTTGGAGTGCAACACTACCAGTTTTTTAATAACTGAAAAAAGGAAGTTTGCTTTAATTTATGATTCATTAAATTTACCCCCGGTTAAGAACCCCTGGTTTAAATGATCTAAATCTCTTTCGTGAAGTATTTTATCTTTGAAACTCCACTTGTAATAGCCATTTTTTTTGCCCCTCATCCATAAATTTACGGGGGGCGGCGCCCCCCGGCCCCCCCCGGAAGTCGGCGCGTATTGCAACCATATAACAATGACCAACATAACACAGCAATTGTTGACTTGTTGTATAAATAGCAGTACTTGTTATGAGCAAAAACTTTAACTGGATCGAAGAGGCTAGTGCCGAGGATTTTGATATTATATATATATGATTACATTCTGCCTATACACCCGTGAGCTAGTCTATTGCAGTCGCGGATGTTTGGATGCAAACCGTCTCACAAACAAGTCTAAATCGATAGATTTTGACACAGAATGTTCAAAGGCCACAAGCACCAAGTTTGCTTGTCTTGGTTGTAACATGCTCCGTCTAGTGGGAGCGTCAACCCTTGTTAACACTGAGAATTCACACAGTTCACAAACGGCAGTGCTAGATCCAAATGTAGCAATATCTGCTGCAAGGTTGAACACTTCACAGATCAGAAAACTAGAAACAAAATTTATTTACACTGATTGGATTGAAGAGAAAAAGTAAACACTGCTTAAAAGATTACGGGTTTATATTTTGTATGCGTTGTCTTCAAAAACCACTTGTTTTACCACTGCACATTTTGCGATTTATCACTGCACAAATTTGGTTTATCACTGCACAAATTGGTTATCACTGACCCTTTACGGCTCGCATTAATAGCAGAGGTCAATGATCGCTATCTCCTCCACAACGTAGTCCTTGATGCACAACAGCAGACAGCTCACACGTCAACGCCTGCCTTCCAGGCACCCTTTTTCTCGACACGTTGCGGCGCTTCATGAAGGTCACTTCGACCTGATGAAGTCATGGAGAGACCGCTGGGAAACCATCTCATGGCCCAACCAGTTCCAACTCACACCAGACACTACGGTACCACCTGGCTCAGACCTGCTAAGAAAAGAATGGGTGATTCTGAATCGCCTTCGTACTGGTGTTGGTCGCTTCAAGCACAATATGTTTACCTGGGGATTGTGTGACTCACCAGCCTGTGTTTGTGGTGAGTCCTGTCAAACAGCACAGCACATCATTAATTACTGTCCAGTGTTTCGACCTGCAGAACATTTGGATCTCATAAGCCCTGATATGAAGACATTACTCTGGTTGCAACAATTGGGAGATGTTGCCTGAATTGCTGCCTCATAAGCAAGAAGAAGACTGACCCGTAGAATTAGGTAAGGTACCGAGAATAGCGGCAGCTGATATCAAATAGCTTAATTTGTACCGGTTTGTAGGCCTGCTGGAAAACCATTCCCTCTTTGTTAGGTTATCATTCTTTCCCAAAACATTTTCATTTTGCACAGTTTCTGACAATTTTTCTACCAACCTAACACGTGTTGGCCTTGGTTGAATTGAACATGTTGAGGTTGCCAAAGGAGGGGGTAGGGGGGGAAATTGTTTAAACATCTTAGCTGTTAACTAAACAAAACAATTGTAGTTAATTGGGCCTAGGTTGGTTAGCTCTGTAGTTTATTAGCTAGTTCAGGGTAGTCCAAACCCTGGCACGCAGGCCGCATGCGGCCCGCGTGAAGCTTTTGTGCGGCCCACAAACACTTTGTGCATGCCGGAATTATCAGTGCTAAATGCAAGGTTTAATAATATACGTACGTTTTATAAATACATTACATTCGCCACAACCCTAAATAAGTCGCGCATAATCGGGTCAATAGGTAACTATGAGGGAACAATGTTGGTTTGTGACGACACAAAGGTGCGTTGATATTTTGCTTTTGTTGCTAGTACTTTCTCCGTTATGAAGGCACTTTCTCCGTTATGAAGCGATTAAAAAGCGACACACGGAACAGAATGGCTGATGAAACCCCGGATGCCTGCTTACGTCTGTCGACCACTGAATTTAAACCAAAGATCGACGCTATAGCCTATGCAAAAACAATAAGTTGTTTTGGTTTGCTAATTTGTTGACGTGTTATGTATCGTATCTTTTTTACTAGCTGAAAAGCACTTTTTGAGTCGCAAGCAGAGATTAAAAAGTGAGTTAGGCGTGCAGCGAAACACTAGGTCGATCTGAACAGCAAACTCTGTCCTTTCATTGCAACTTTATTTTGTCAGCGACAAGATTTGCTAATGTTTTTGTCGTATCCAGGCTTACACCCGGTGGTTGAAGATTTAGATTAAGTGGACGGGAAGGCAAGGAAGCCAATCTTTGTGTCTTCCTTCAGGCATGCCTTCAAGTGTCCTGCCACAGACACAGCCGCATGCTCTTGAGTGGTGTCGAACCGGCGCCCTTTCGATTGCCGTTTCAGTGTTTTCACCACTCTGCTATATGCTAATGTTCATGGCCTGCGAACAGTAAGAATGTAGCTAAAACAGATCGAAATCTATAGAAAAGAAACTGTTCAAAATCACAACCTAGTTAAGTTTTTATTTAACAACGTTTCTACTTTTAGCAACGCGTTATTATTTCTCACTATGCGGCCCGTGAAGTTTTTCTCAGACCCTAATGTGGCCCTTCATGTTCGCAGTCTTGGACCACCCTGAGCTAGTTAATTGTAGTTAATTAGCTCTGCAACGGGAAAGATGGGCAAAATCATTATAA
The DNA here is from genome assembly GCF_918807975.1 of Aplidium turbinatum. Lineage (NCBI taxonomy): Eukaryota > Metazoa > Chordata > Ascidiacea > Aplousobranchia > Polyclinidae > Aplidium > Aplidium turbinatum. The sequence goes on along the minus strand of NC_137472.1, from coordinate 40,946,761 downwards.
TATAATTGTAGATGTTGCTCGAGAATGTTGGGATTTTGCCAGGCGAGGCAAAATTTTTTTCAGAGGGGCGAGGCCCCCTGGCCCCCCGGCTGGCTACTGGCCTGGATTGAACATAAGATTTGTATGATAAAATGGGACAAACACTCATAAAGTTTATTTGCTTTACCAGTTAAAATCCGAAATAGCTTAGGCGACTAGCCTATGTCAATCCCATATTTATAAATTATGCATGAAAAAAATTACTAACATGCTGAAAATAATAAATTTATCTAAGATATTCAAGATTGTAAACATTTTTAAAGCTAAAAAAAAATATACTTTTAACAAGTTGGCTAATGACCATCAATAACTTACGGTAGCCTATCAAAAAATGTGTGGAAAATTTATCAATTTGAAATATTGCAGTTAAAGATTTCCCAAACTATGTATGCCTTGTATGGTACCTACATGCTACAAAATAATTCTTGATTGATAAATTTATTAAAAACAGATTTGTATTAGATATTGTCTTCTATCATAGAAATTTTTATGATTGAACCACCAAGGTCTTACTCTTAGGCCTATATCACTATATCAGCAACCTCATTCTCATGAAAAACTTGTAAGTCCGCATGCGTCCGCCTATGCTGGCTAGCTGGGGATGACTCTTTTAGCCTTCACAATTAATTTATAATTATATATGACAAAAGTTTCATCAGTTGACAATTTTTCAAAAATCCCTTGCAAGGTGCTCTAAATTTCTACATTGTGGTGATCTAAAGAACCTTATTCAAATAGAATTTATACTCAGGGTGCAATTAAAAAAAGTTTACATTAGGGGAACGTTCAAATATTACGTAACGCCTTCGAGGGGGAGGGGGGAGTTTATGCAAAACGTTACGTTAGCGTCACATCGGGGGGGAGGGGGTTCAAGCAAAACGTTACGTAACGCTTTCGACCACGGAATGGTAGTTTTTTGTGCTGAATTCGTAGTAAAAAAGCGTTACATGGGGGAGGGGGGGATTGAAAAACGCGTTACGTTGGCGTTACATGGGGGAGGGGGAGGTCAAAAATTCGGAAAAAAAGCGTTACGTAATATTTGAACGTTCCCTAGTTTAAAAGCTGGTAGATTGTTTATTTAATTATCTGAGATGTATAAAGCAGTTCAGAGTTATACCGCTGTTGCAAGTCACACTTTGTCTTTCAACTCTGGAGATGCTCTTTGTATACTGGAGAAAACTAACAATGCCTGGTGGCTGGCATCAAATGCACGTGGAGATGTTGGATATATTCCATGTTCTTTTATCAGGCTGAATGAAGTGGTGAGACAGATTGTACATTTATGTTTGACATAAAAAGTTGTCATGTAACATAGTTTTAATAAATTAGAATTAGTTTATATTAGCACCTTTATGTTACTCCAAAAACTTGATTTTTGAAAGTATATATACATAGTTAAATTGGTTACCGTACAAACCATAAAACTTTCCAAAACTGTTATTTAATTCATCTTGGAATGTACCACTGGATTGCTGAAACTCAAACTGAAGAAATGGATAATTGCACATGCACAGAATTATTTTTGCAAATATGATACATTGCAGTTTGGAATTGCATTCTTAATTGGAAGTGGCTATATCTACCGTGTTATACTTTAGCGGATCCATGCAAAAAATTGTATATTATATTTGTAATGTTTTTATTGCGTGTGTGCCAAGTCATGCACACATTCTCATAAACAGTTTTACTTTGAAACCGACACAAGAAAAATGTATGTGCGGTTTTCATATGACATATTTGCAAGTTTCATTAAAACGACAAAGATATGCTTAAATTCAACTGAAATGTAACTTTAAATATAATGAAAACTCTTTTATCATGATCTACTTTCAGCATTTGTCTTTGAAGTGTAGGCCACAATCAAAGATTGTGTAAGCCTAGTCCACTCCTGTTTCTAATACGTGATAATTAAAAAAAACTGTTTGTTTTTGTTTCAACTTGTGATGATGATTCAACATCTGGAGTGGGTGTGATTTATTCAGCTGAAAGCAACAATTAACATGGTTGGGTGTTTGCGGCCTGTGGGCAGATAGGTTGTGGAGAAAAAGCTCATTATTTTTTCACACACTCACACATAAAAAAATATAGAGTATCAAGACCGAAACAGCAGATTTATATAATACTCAAACACTTTACATGGCATTAAATTTTAGTTAGTTTTTTTATTTGATGTATGTATTAAGGTGTTACACACGCCACATGCAATTTAAATTCTCATTTAAACTTGATTAACTTTCTTTATTATAAATCTGAAGTTTGACAAAAATTTATCAATGTTTACCCCATACACAGGGGCAATTTGTGTGACCCATTTTATAAGATTTTTTTACAAAATGCGTCACAAAAGCTGCCACTGTGGGTGGGGCAAACGTTGATAATTTTTTTTTCAAATTTTGGATTTATGATCAATATTCATTAACACAAAACTAAAAAAAGTCAAGCTGCTTTTGAGAAGGTTAGGGCGTGTGCAACAACCTAGTATATAAGTTATATAACATTCTTTGCACAGTTTGCAGCCGTACGATCCTCTCAGGTGGATCTGGCCCACAGGCTGTAGTTTGGTATATAATTGGTATCGTAACCACGTCTTGTGAGTTTGACAAAACACTCATATTCTAACAAGTCTAGTGGGAAAATCTCACATTTGTATGTTTTCCCATATGATTGTTTTATATGAAGGCTGACTCTCAAGATGTTGTTCTTCAATCAATTGATCGAGCAATTTCGGCTGTCTATGCTACGTCTACTCCAGGTTCTCTATCAGCTGAACAAAAAACTGTTTTAAGGTATGGCATTATGTTTATAAAAAAATACAAATGTATCGATATATTGGTATCTGCAACATTGCCTATCGGCCAATTCAAGAATATCTGTATCGGAAAAATTTGACTAATACTATCAAAAACAGAATGGCCCGATTTGGAGACCGCACATAGCGAACAGGGTTTTTCGATTAAAATATGATTGTCTGCATGGAGATGGAAGTTCTCTAAGATCCCATGGCATCATTTATTTGGAGAATTAAACTAAAGCGATTATATATTTAGGATAGTGGTATACATTCTAACAATTTATTTGTAAGTAAAACCTCTAGTTAACAAGTTTCAAATAGGTTTGAAGTGTCGTATTTCGTACCTTTCTAAATTTGCGTCTTGCAAAATAATTGGTAAGCATTCAAAGTGCACAAAACTTCAGCGTTTGCGCACGTGTAGTGTGGTATTTTGAACCTTTTATTCAATGGTTATAATTTTACCATTTGATCTGCTCATTCTCATCATCATCATCATAATCCATCGTCGGTTTGTTCCCCACTAGTGGGGGTGGCCGATTGTTTCCGCGCAGCAATTGTTTTAATCCCTTTTCTCCATTTCACCCTGTCCCTTGCATCTTCCTCCTTCAGTCCGACTTTTTTAAATTCATCCTTCACTTGTTGTTTCCACGTTCTTCTTGGACGACCGCGTTTCCTCTTCCCATCCACCTTTAGATCTAGTGCCTTTCTAAGAAAACTTCCTTCCTCCCTCCTTATCACATTAAGCTGCGCCCTTTTAGGGCAAATTTTTAATTTCAATTGGGGGGATATCTAAATATCTGTGTATGCCTGAAAAATGAAGGCATGCAAAAAAAATTTTTTTTTTGTCAATGTTTAGACCCTGCTGTCGGCCCCGGAACATTTGCAGGTTACCGGAATTTTAAAATCCTCATAAAATCTTAATCTTTTGTGCTAGGTAGGGCATGTTGGTATTCATTTCTATTGTTTTTGGATAATTAATCCATTTATTAAGTTTACAGACAAATTTAGACATGTTTTAAAATTTTAATTTTTGCAACGGTGACAAATTTTCTTGCATTTTATGTAAATGTTTGTCGTTTCTGAAGGTTATGATAGTAGCAAGTTGGATTTACTGGTTCTGGTACATTCTGAAGCAATATAAATAGACTCATTAGTTAAACATTTTTACAAAAACAATGGCTGAGGAAGTCCAGATGAAAAAATAGTATATTATAATTCTTATTTATGTAACAAATTACATCACAGGCATGTAAGTATGTATACTGTTTCTCCACCCATTAACTTGATTCCGATTTTACCTTCCAGGATACCACGAAATATGCCTACCTGACTCATTCTATTGAATGTATTGTATTAGCTGAGTGTAAGAATGCATAACGATCTTCAATAAAGGATGATCCTTTAGAAATAGTAAAGTATAAGTCACTGAAAACATCCGAACTTCCGCTTCGTTTAAATGTACTCAGACATTTTCTCTATCTCCGTACATTTCAATTTATAAATTCCACAACAGCTAGTCAACTGCACAATTAACTCTACGAAGGCATCATCGACATATATTCATCTGCATGTATAGCAGCCACAAAGTGCAAGAAGACCATCATAGACCACATAAAAGAGCTTGAAACCAAAAGAAAGACTGTGAACAAAAACAAGAATAACCAGTAGATTCTTAGGTTCAATAATTTTTTTTTAGGAAGTCTTAACTTTAAAATTTGTATTCTAGCCTACAGGAAAATGTGTTGCTGAAGGTGTCGTGGATCATCTAACCTTAATGAAAATTAACATATCTAACATATGTGTTATTTGAGATGGTATAAACTCTAATACTGGTTGGAAGGATGGTTCAATAGCCCATATCGACAGAAGTATAGGAAGACCTTGTCAGCGTGTTATTTGCTTACTTCACCACTGGGAGTTACCACTTCGCAAATTTTTTGAACACATTGATGGATAAACTTCAGGGCCAAACAGTTTTAATGGCCCAATCGGAAAAATGCTTGCCAAAAATGTATGGGAAATGGAGCCAATACTATTTGAACCACTAAATAATAAATATACCAAAATATCCTGAAATTTCGGTTCAAGTTGAACAGAATCTCTCGAATGATGCAAAGCACCTGCATAAGCTGGGCATGGCGACCAATAGTGGAAATCTTCCAGAAAGTTTGATCAAGAAAAAAATTGGCCCACTGTGTCACTCGCGTTGGTTATTCTTGTTTTTGTTCACGGTCTTTCTTTTGGTTTCATTGGTTTCAAACTCTTTCATCTGGTCTATGATGGTCTTCTTGCACTTTGTAGCTGCTATACATGCAAGGTGAATATAATTATGTTGATGATGTCTTCGTAGAGTTGATTGTGCAGTTGACTAGATGTTGTGGAATTTGTAAATTGAAATGTACGGAGATAGAGAAAATGTCTGAGTACATTCAAATGAAGCGGAAGTTCGGATGTTTTCAGTGACTCATACTTTTCTATTTCTAAAGGATCATCCTTTATTGAAGATCGTTGTGCATTCTTACACTCAGCTAATACAATAGATTCAATAGAATAAGTCAGGTAGGTATATTCTGTAGTATCCTGGAAGGTAAAATCGGAATCAAGTTAATGGGTGGAGAAACAGCATACAAACTTACATGCTTGTGATGTAATTTGTTACATAAATAAGAATTATAATACTATTTTTTCATCTGGACTTCCTAAGCCACTGTTTCTGTTAAATGTTTAACTAATGAGTCTATTTATATTGCTTCAGAATGTACCAGAACCAATAAATCCAACTTGCTACTATCATAACCTTCAGAAACAACAAAAATTTACATAAAATGCAAGAAAGTTTGTCACCGTAGCAAAAATTAAAATTTTAAAACATGTCTAAATTTGTCTGTAAACTTAATAAATGGATTAATTATCCAAAAACAATAGAAATGAATACCAACATGCCCTACCTAGCACAAAAGATTAAGATTTTATGAGGATTTCAAAATTCCGGTAACCTGCAAATGTTCCGGGGCCGACAGCAGGGTCTAAACATTGACAAAAAAAATTTTTTTTTTGCATGCCTTCATTTTTCAGGCATACACAGATATTTAGATATCCCCCCAATTGAAATTAAAAATTTGCCCCAAAAGGGCGCAGCTTATTATCACATGTCCATACCATCTTACTCCATTTGCCCTTGCCAGTTGGTCTATGGTCTCTCTCATCTCTAGCATATCCAACAATTCTTCAGTCCTTTTTTCCCTTCTCGTTTTCACCCCACACATTGCTCTCACCATTGACCTTTCCGTTCTTCTCAGGATTGCCAGTTCACTCTCTCTCAATATCCATGTCTCGCTACCATATAGCATTGCAGGCCGCACACAGCTCCGATATACTTTCCCTTTCATCCTTAGTGAGAATTTTCTGCCATGCAACATTTCCCCACATTCCCTGAACTTTGCCCAGCCCAATCTTGCCCTTGTTGTCACCGCTGCTTCACATCCACCACTTCCATTTATCCGATCACCCAGATAACAGAAGTCTGTCACTGTTTCGATGCCATGGCAGAACTCATCATCATGGCCTTCCACTTCATTCCTTCCTTTACTGCATTTCCCACAAACAAAACACTTCGCCAATCTTGTTGCGGCTCTCTTGACATTAGCACATCTTGCATGTACCCACTTTCCACATTCCTTGCATTGCATTGAATTTCTCATCACTCTCTTGCCACATAGCCACATATTCTAAACACTAAATTTCAGAAAACTTGACCAACACAAGCAAGAAATTCTTTCATCCAATGCAAGTAAAGTAAAAGATGGAAGCAAACGTCGTGCACCACCACCGCCACCATCCGAGTCCCGCACTGTTGGTAAAGTATTTATATCGATACATGTACGTTTTAATACGATTTATTGAACTTTCAAGTAACATCAAGAAGGTCGAGGACTCACTATAGCAGCCGGCAATACGTGTCTTCAACCAAATTAGTAATACCTGGCTAAAATACAAACGTATGTCTTTTTTATTCATGTGTTGTTTAATTTTCTTTCAAACTGTGTCGTTTATGTATCACTCTTTATCATCAGCCATTATCATCACTTCAGCTGCATGGAATCATCGGCCCAGGAATGGAACGAGCTGCCACATATCCCTCCCCAGTTTTCAGTTATACCAACACTCTCCATCCCTCCTGGAGCAGGCCTCTCAAGAAGGCATGGGTCACATTGAACAGGATCAGATGTGACGTTGGCTGTACTGGAGCTAATCTGTTTAGGTGGGGGTTGCATAATTGGCCGATATGTGTCTGCGGAGCGGTAGAACAAACAATGCAACACATACTCCACGAATGTTTCATCTTACGGCCCCCAAGTGGAATCATTGGTATTCGAAAACTGGACCCAACTACCGTATCTTGGCTGCACGAGGAGGCATTGCCAATCTAAGCTACTACAAGTCAAACGAGAGAAGAAGAAGAAGATCAGCCATGGCATTGATACAAAATAAAAGCAGGTTGCTTGACTACAAAACTTTTTCATTATGTTCACAAATTGTTTATTTGCAGATGGAGATAAAGCCCCACCACCTCCACAGCGTTCAATAACGCCCAAACGACAGGCACCTGCAGTTGAACAGGCTCTAGCTACTGACCTTTACCAAGGCGATCAGAAAACGGTTACCTCCGACCCACATCAAACTACACAGGCCACGTCTTCAAAGCATGAAAGCGACAGTTTTATCTCAGTGAAAGAAGTTTCAGATAAAACTCAGCCAAAAGTTCCTGTACAAATAGGTCAAGAATTGCTGAATAATTTGCAGGAAAAATGCCAAATTTCAGATGCCAAATCGAAGTGAGTGGTGTGCGTTTTGGACTTGTAGACACTCATTCGTCCATCTCATTTTCCACTCTTGTGCGCTCGCTACTGTTTGTAAAACTTATTTTTACCTTGAAAATCTCCGTTTATATCAATCACGGTCACGAGCAATACTAATCCAAATTTTCTCATTTTACTGTATCGTACGTAATGAAGTTTCTCATGTGAAAGATTAGCTGCTTCGACCACGACTGCTGCGTGTTTTCAGTCAGAAAACCATCTAGTTCTTCTAATAATGCACAAGTCAAGCTAGGCTTACTGTTCGCTTACTAGCCCACGTATGTCGATTTTGTAGAGATATTTTGGAGTCTTTGCTTTTGGTGATTGGTGAAAATATTCCTCCACTTCGATCGGTCATGAAAGAAATCACAGAAACTCTTCCAGAAATTCAAGTAGGTTTAAACGTGGCCAAGCTTTGCCTGTTTTTCTGATTATTAAGTAGATCGTCCATCTGAGTGAAGTGTATTAGTACCAGATCGCATATTTCGGTTATTTTTCCCCCTATTTTTCTGCCATATCTTTTATTCAAAGGTGAACTGCACAAGGGTACATGAAATGCGCTTACAAGTACAACACTTCGTCTTGATTTTAAATATTTTCAATGTGGACGTAAACGCGTAGCCTAGAATTCTATAGTGATATCGCTATTAACTGAATACCAGTAGTAATATTTTATTTTTTCACGAAGCAATAAGTATTTTTCTGTGATTTTTATAAGGCGAGCTTTATCCCACCATCATACTTACATAATTACATTACGAATGTTACGAAATAGATTCAGATCCGTGTAAACATAAATTGAAACAACTTTAGAATATTGAGTTTCTGCCGCGCAATCGCGCATTTTTGAACCAGAAAAAGCCTTTTTTTCAACCTAAGTTTCAAAACCCGGATAAGCATGGCTAGGAACGAGTTGCTGTGTTTTATTAGCCTTTTTTGAAGTAAAATATAATTGGAGCCAGAAATGAGTCTTGTTGTTTTATGTTGGCAACCAGACTAATAAATTGAATAATGTGTGTTTCGTTACGGCTTTTTACAATAAATAGTCGTATAAGTATTTAAAACTCTACATAAGTATTTAAGTAAGCATTACATCAGATGTAAAGGCTTTGGTTTTCATGCTAGTTGTTACGGAAACCAAGATAAACTTTCGTTGTTAGTGTGTCAAGGTTCAATGTTCATGTTTTACTCTGGGATTTTGGTAATATTTTCTCAGATAACAGAAGATCCAGGCATCACCAAACTTAAACTTGCTCTTGAAAACGTGATGGAGATAAAGAACGATGCACAACAGAGGAACTGGGCCATTGAGGATGATCAAGAGAAGATTTCGGGAATTTTAACTGATATCTTAGATTCTCTGGTAATTTGCGTTAGTTCTTATTTATAATTCTTTCAAAAACATACGTCGTACAACTTTACCAACCGAAGTTGTTCTCTATTCTCTATTTGCCTGCGGACTGGAGTGGGCCGTTTTAGCAGCAACATGTTCCAGTGGGGCCTCGCCGATTCACCATCTTGTGCGTGTGGCTCAGATTTTCAAACTGCACACCACATTATCTATTAATGTCCTGTATACCGACCACAAGATAGACATGTGAACCTAACAACGCTCGATGAATACACAATCCATTGGCTGCTGCGCCTGGATGTAACAACGTGATTTGTGGCGGCCTCAAACGCAAGAAAGACCAACCGAAGCACTGTAGATCAAACGTTAAAATGCACCGAAGCAATAACAATCTTGTCCCGTACTACGTCATTATGTTATTTCCTGTGGTACAAGTATATGAAAAGGTGGCCGGTAACTGCTGCTACAGAGTCAGACAGGCCTGGTCAGAGATAACAAATTGCACCGGAATATCACGTTGTTTGTAGAACTATATATAAACAATACACGTGTATTTCGCGTGAAATGGCTGTTTGTTACCCGTTAAGAGAATGGAGTCAATCTGTTACACGGTACGTGCGATGGTAGATTCTAATTTGACAAGGAGGTAATAGATATGCACTTTGCATCATCATGTGTCATCACTTTGCATTGATGTTTTTTTGAAAACAAGAGTTGTTTTCAACCTTTTTATCGTTTATGGTTGCTGACTTTCTGAAAGTGATTTACCTGTACTAGTAATTTTTAATAATCGAGTCTCTGCGTATTTCGTTTCTTGGATGCAAATTTATCTTATTTTAACCTTTTGAAATTTTGTTTTAAAATCCAAGTTTTTTCGTATAAATTTGATGCAGTTACAACACTGCAGATGAAAACATTCTTTTCACTAACAGTGTAACGTGTTTTAAAATTAATATTTTAATAAGTGTTTAACTATTATTTTGACTATTTATGATGATGATTTGTACTTTTGAACCTGACAACTTTTAACATAAGTCCTGCTATATTTTTAGTCGACCTGTGACAAGTCAGAGTGCATCCCGATATTGCAGCACGATCACTATGACTACATTGTGATGCTGACTGTCTACTATCAAATGGAATCAAGAGTGGCCATCCGTTTGCTGGTGCTGCAGGTGACGTCACTTTTCTCTTGCGCTCATATTGCAAGCGTTTAGTTTTTTCAATAGATTCCGTTTGATGCGACCCGTTTTTTTAAAGGAAGTTGTTAATGACCAAATTTTTTTTTTAGATCATCGGAGTAATATGTTCGCTGTCAAGCAAGTTCGTCTCCGCAATTATTACGACAGTTCTTCCACATGAGCTTGTATTGGACATTACCGACCACACAGACGGTAAGTTGCCGCAATGAAGTGTGTTTTCAGCAGCGAAGTCGAATTTTTGATAAAAATGTCCAAACGGACGAAACCAGGCTTACTTCCTATTCAGCTGCACGGTTGTGTTTCAGATATTCAACGGGTCTGCTTTTCCGCGTTGGTGTTGAGCATGGTGTTTTCTACCGGCGAGCCAATTCCACTCAGCTATTATGGTGGGTTGACATTTGACAACATACTTCTAAACGTATGTTACTTTGGTTGTAATCATGTAATTTTTTGCTTTTTTGGACTTTCTGTAGCCTTTTTTTTATCATATTCCTGTTTGATGGATATTTTTCTATTACTCGATAACTGTGTTTGCATCTAACTTTGTCTAAAAAATCGAAATGTTTTATTGGATTGTATGTTTGTTATTTTTCTCTATTGTTTCACTAATTAGTTATTAACTTGTTTTACATTGTTTCGCTGTTTTTAGATGTGATTGGAGAGAAATTTCTTCTGTTTCTTCTTGACTCGGTGGAGAAAGGTTTGGAAGAAGACACAGAAGACAGATGTGGCGACATTTTCATTCGTCTGATATTGGCCATCAATTTACATTTTCTTGGTAAACATTGCAATCACCACTTTTTTGCAAACTGTCTTAGTGCTGCTATCCTGTTTAGCAAGAAAATTGCTGGTTGTTTTAATTTTGATCATGAACTAAGTAATTTATTTCGACCTTCTTGTAAGCACCCACTGTTACATTACTTACTGTTATGAAATATTCTCATTTACCATTTTTGTTTTTTTCGAGAGAGGCAGCACGAGTGACGCCAATGTTGTTCTTTTAGTTCCAGATGAGAACCTGATTTTAAAGGTCATCGGTCAAAGGTCAACATGTACCACTCTCAGTGAAAAGGTTATGCTGCTTATCAACAGAGGAGGTGGGCGATCATGTCAGCTTTGGTGATGTCTATTTCATGATATGTTAAAGCTGCTACTTGTAGAATGACAGTTAAGAGCATTTTACAATAACTAATTTTTTAACAGCTTGAATGATCAATTTTCGGGACAGAATTAAACTTTGTTTGCGTTTCGAAGTAGGTTCACAGCAACACTATAACTATCGAACATGTCTGGTAACAGACGATCCTGTGAAAATTAGCGAAGATGAGGGAGTATCCCATCCACCGCATTCCGTTTTGAAGTTCCTCCAGGATATATTTTCGCGTGACGACACCGCAGTGTCCTTTCTGTACACAAATGACCTGCTTGTGCTGACAGACATCATGTCACGAAACATCGCCGATTTACCACCTGGGTCAAAAGTAAGCTAAGATAAATAAACAGTTTATTAAGGATCAACAATGCAGTCATTGATTTTTGGGTACCCGGTCAATTGGTCGACAGACATTTGGTCGACAGTCATTTGGTCGACAGGACGTTTGGTCGACAGACATTTGGTCGAAAGACATTTGGTCGACAGGACGTTTGGTCGACAGACATTTGGTCGACAGGACATTTGGTCGACAGAACGATTCGTTTTAGGGTTAGGTTAGGGTTAACTAACCCTAACTCTAACCCGAATGTCCAGTCGACCAAATGTCTTGTCGACCAAATGTCTGTCGACCAAATGTCTTGTCGACCAAATGTCCTGTCGACCAAATGTCTGTCGACCAAACGTCCTGTCGACCAAATGTCTGTCGACCAAATGGCTGTCGACCAAATGTCTGTCGATCAATCGACCGGCCACCGATTTTTGTACGTAGACGTTTATTCTTCTGCACAATCATCCGCGTCTATTTATTTCAACCAACTGATTATTGCATATATATATTTATAACTTGTTAGGTTTTTCCTCTGTTTTATCGGTCTTCAGTTGTCAAACAACATATTTAGTTGGAAATTAGATAAAACTTAGAATTGCTTATCTCTAGTTCAAGGTAAATGACATGACGTCCAAGTTGCAAACGGAAGACACAATATTTAACGTTACTTGCGTCGACGCTTTATATCTGGTGGGATGCACATTTAAGGATACTGTAGAATGGTGATAGAATTTACTTTGAGCCAAGATTTTTCTAACCTCTTGAAACCAGAAATTGCAACCACCGCCCATGCGACCAATTAAATTTTATTAAATATTTTTCAACTAACGTTGAATTTATTTTGGTTGCTTTAAACTTATCAAAAAACGTAGGCAAGAGCTCCTTGCTGTTATCTCGGTTTTTCGCTAAGAAGGAGTAAAATTTCAGCTTTGATTTGCAAACACTGACTCGAACAACGCATGATCTTCCAGATACGACCCGATTAGCGTATATGTTGTAATAAATTACGGGTTTTTGACATCTTTCCAGCTGCGAACGGATTATTTGGATCTTCTGATGAACGTGTTAGCGAGGTCGACATATCACGAAACCAAGCATCGTAGCAGCGAAATACTTGCCAGCTTACGTCGTATCAATGATGAAGAGTTTCCAGAAGAAGAGGATTTAAGGAGTGTGGTTGAGTTTGATAAGCGAATTGTTGATACGATACTGCGTGATTACATGACCTGCTTGACATGAAAGTTATGCTTGAAACTAGTTCTACTTTATTTTTTGTTGCAATATTTAATAAAACCGACTTATTTTCTATTTTTTTTTCTTACTATTTTCCTTTATGCAACATGATATGTAGAAGCACGTTGGTTGAAACAGTTGTCTTCAAAGTTTTCAAAAACCAGAAGTAACATTTATAATCAAATTGTATTTTCTGTGCTGTTTAGCCTCTTTCTCTTGCATTTTGTGTTACCGTCTTCCCGCCACAATATAAGCGCCCGATTTTGTGTTCGACTCTCGAGGTGTGCGCTTGAGCAACGCATTCAAGGACTGCGTTCACTGGCACCTCATGAATGGAGTAGCTCACATACAACAGCAAGCGGAGACTTCAGTCTGTCAATCTTGGTGATCGGGCCAGCACTGTGGAACCGCCAGAATTAAACTTTTAAGGAGCTTTCTCAGTCCGAGGATAAAGATCCTACAATCAATCTTTTCGTTGCGTTGTGTTTTACTTGCTGTCTTGCCACGCTCGATATTTCAATGGAAAGTAACTTCACCTGTTGACTTTACAATGTTGTTTTGTATTTGTTAGGTAACACTCTGCGATGTGGTAATGCATTTTTACGTAATATTCCTACTTTTAGACAAAGATCGTGATAAAAAGTACCCAAAACCACTACAATTACACCACAGTCATATAAAGCCAAGCAGCACCGCAAGGTTATTATTGTTTAATTTAAACACAAACACATAGCCTAATACCGTAAGTACTATGGAATGGATAACGTTTACTAAAAAATTGTTTTTGAAAACTTACTTTGTACAACAGAAGTTGTCTAATACATCTTCGTTTGATTGGTCAGTTTGCTCAATTTGTCACATTTTTGTCACTTTCTTCAACATTCCCATTTTTGCGTACCGTACGTTTTATAATTTGAATGTTTCTGATTAATCATTTCGTCATTTCTTTACATTCCCGAGAAGTCTTTTATTGAAAAACTATTCCTTTGCATATTCAAAAACTGCTGCTAAACTAACTTAGTAGTTTTACCGGTTTCAGCATCCGCGGTGCCAGTCGTTTTGACTGACGAAACGTCGTAAATAAAGTTGTTGTCATTCTCTACATCTTGTGGTAACATTGTTTGCAGTCACCAGAAGGTCGCATATAGAATAGATATTGTGATTGTTATGATCATGGGACTCGGTTCGTTTAGCGAATATTGGTCCACTTGTGTGTATTCATTATTCAATCCTTTCATGGATTGACTGATAATGAAACTTTGTGGGTTCAGTGGATTGTTCACATTCTTTTCTTCAAAGCTAAGACATGAAATTTAATATGCGTGAGATTTTTATCTGAATATTTTATAGTATCATTGTTTCATCTGAAGTAATATTTATTCGTTTTCATTACACCAGATTTCTGTCTTCCTTGTTGCTTGTGCAGTACGGTACAGTTCGATATTAGGTGTTGATAGCAGAGCTTGACACGTTTGAAGTGATTTCTAAACGTTTTTGTTACGATAAAATACATTAACATTATGTGTTGGTGTTTTCTTTTATGTTCTCACCTCGTCTCACTGCAACGATCTTAAAATTCAACTCAATGTCGTAGGCTAGCCTACAGTTAGCTGTCATATAACAAATCATATTTGCATCTTAACATTGCATTTTAACAGCGTAACAAACTTAATGTGCCGCATTGCACTATTGATATTATTGTGCTCACGATTGATACAATAACACTGCAAATATAGCATGATACCTTTTGTGTTCTAGTAAATGTATTTTGGTAAGGTAACAATGTGAAACGTCGGCAACAAAATTATGGTAAGAAAATATAGCTGAAAACGAAACAGCACAATATCTTCAACATTAAACTACACGTTGAAAATTTACCAGCATTAGATGGTAGAAAATGTAAAAGATAAAGTTGTCACATTTTGCTGATAACAAAATTTAAGTTTGGCTACACATGCAAATTTTCATTTGTAGTCAATGCAAAATTGGTGTTATTGTTAAATGTCGTTTACGTTGAAGAATAGTTTGAAAGTTCTGCAATGGTCGACTAAATCTCTGTAAAAGTTTAACTCAATGTGTATCCACATGTCCTGGGAATAGGCTACCTAGACTATATTTGGCAAATTCTGTTAAACATAAACAAAATGTAAAAAAAACATAACAAAGATGATTTACGCAGAGTGCAAACTATATACAATTTGCAGTAGTCTATGGGTCAACACGAGTATTCGGTATAATGGATATATTCTTTAAGTCAGTGACTGATACAAGGGGAGAGATTCAAGCGATCCTCTTCCCTCAAAGACTAAAAAGTAGCTAACTTTATTCACGGTGTAATTTGCAAGGTTGGATTAATATAAATCTAATACATCATTTTGTTTTGTTGAAATCACCCTCTTCTTCGTAAGGTTCCTTGCTGGATTCGCTCCACTTCAAGTTATTGTGACTAAGCAAGAAATTAATTTGATCCATTTTTCAAAATATGGTGTTAGCAATAATGAACAACCAGACGCTGTGAAAAAGTTTGCTACGGTATGTTATTTTTTGTTTGAAATAATATATCTGTCCTTTCGTCTGAAACTCTAATTCCCGGTACGTCATAATTATAGAGAAATGTCGAATCAGCTTTCCATCATGTTTTGAGTATCAACCAGAAGTATCTTCTATTAATATCTCTTTGTTAAAACAATTCAAACCACAGCGTTCAAACGATGCATTTGCGTTTATAAACAAAATTAGGCAACTGTTAAACATGATCAATATTCACGGCCATGAGAACAATAAGAATAAGATGAAATACTATTTGGAGGAGTTCGACATCTATGATGGTGATGATGTCGATTACTTCGATGACAACTGTGATGACTTCTATGTCGGCTTCCTGCATCTGTTGATGAGGAGCGACTGTATTGTGATGGAGGAGGAGGTGGGGGTGAGCGTACGTACTTAGAACAAAAGTCTGTCTCTGATCGTTCAGGAAAGATTTTATCACTCAAACGATTCCTGTTGGAATTATTTTCGGAGCTTGCATCGGAATCAGGAGAAGAAAATGCAGGAGAATGAGACGAATTGACCACATTGATTTTCGGACTAAATTGAGCGTTTATAAGTTGCTGATTGGGTGATGCAATATTTGTTTCATCATTTCGCGAGGATGCAGTTGGAAGAGGAGGAGTTATCTCTTCATAGCAAAGTTTGTTGGGATTTGAAAGTTGTTGATTGCTCATCGTCTCTGAGTTTCTCCCAGAAAACTGTCCAAAGTGGTCACGTTTTCCAAAGTAATATCTGAACAAAAACATACATCTTAAAAATGATTCCGCTTGGTGTGTGTCACAATTTAGTAGGCTACATACCAGTATTATAAATTTTTATAAAACTACTATACTGTAATTCCAATGATATACCTAGAAGTAACTGTAGCTGTAGGCTAATCACAATAAAGGTAGCTAAAGCAAAACATACATGGTGACAATGCATAATAACACAAGAGCGACGCCGGCTGAGATTCCAATAATGATAGTGAAAGGGAATGATTTCTTTGCAACTTTTCTGGAAGTGACAAAATTGTTTCCTGCTAAATAAAAATATATACATCTTAAGCATAGATGCTTGTGACAAGAAAAGGCTGAAATAGCGGTCTATCGTAGGCTATTTAGGCCTAAATAATAATAAAGACGCTTATATAAATGAAGTTGAAAATAAAAGGAAATATTCTGGAGTTTTCACCAGTTGTGTGAGGCGTTCGCTCAGGGCCATTCGACTGTGTTGTAACTTAGAATTCAAATTTTACATTCCTCAAAAACATAAAAACTTTAATTGAAAGTATAGAAACACTAAAAAGACTACCGTAGCTTACTGATTCGACTGGACCGCAACGGAAATAAAATGTTCATAAAACCAAAATTGTCACAAAGCTGTGTGCCTAATTAAATGAAAAAATAAAAATATCAATGCAAACTTACCTGGTTTGACTGTCAAGAAGGCATATCGAAAATTATAACCAACTGTGTTTACACCTAAGCAAATGTACATTCCAGAATCACTTTCTGCAGCTTGATTAAAAACCAACTTATTGAGATAAGATCCATCAGGCAATTGCATCATCTAAATTCAAAATATAATCTAGGTTTAAAGATACCAACGACAGTTTCTGTTGCGACCACAAGCTTGCAATGAAAAATGCATAATATCTTTGGAAATGTTTAGTCCTACATCATAAAAATTTTCCCTGCCAACGCCTGGCCCTAAAGTCTCGCAGCCCATCGATAGATTGACCTCTGTCGAAGAACTGAACAACATCTCAGTATTCTCAGTGATGAAAAATTGATAAAAAATTTCAACAGAAAGGAAAAAACGTGACGAAAAGATTGGTGATGAAGAATATATCAACTTTAGAAAGGTAGACTACTGCTGAAAAGAGCTAAATTCACCTGGTAGTAATTAAAACGTGAAACAAAACCAATTATTGTAAAACAAATACAACAGCGTTCTTTTCCACGTGAGCAATTAACATATCAATTCTGTGTGATGATAGAGCAGCCCTTAAAACGATTGTAGATCTTTACTCAACAGCGACTGCAACAACAACCAGACTATCTTTTAATGGAAGTATTTTTATGCAGTTCCGTTAATCGATCTTCAATGTGTTAGTATTTCAGACTTACCTCTTGAGGAGGCAAAATTAAGTATAGCTTCTTGTTGATTTCAAGAGAATTATTTGAAAGCTTTTCCTTTAGCAAATGCAAGTTCTCCCTATCCAATCGTTTTATCCACTTGACAGTTGGTGGGATAACGCTTCGAACTCGACATTGCAAAGAAGCTTTATCTCCAGCTCTGACAGTCGTATTCAGTGGATGAGGCTTCAAAAGTACAGGTCTTTCATGTCGACTGATTCCTACAGACAATAAAAAATACTTTAATCTTGTTTTGAAGCGACGGTTTTATGTATATTTGAGCATAGTACGATCGTTCACTATTACCAATGATGTTTGGAACAATGATGCAATTGC
This sequence comes from Aplidium turbinatum, assembly GCF_918807975.1. NCBI lineage: Eukaryota > Metazoa > Chordata > Ascidiacea > Aplousobranchia > Polyclinidae > Aplidium > Aplidium turbinatum. The sequence goes on along the minus strand of NC_137472.1, from coordinate 40,928,796 downwards.
ACGCTTCTGACACATTTGCCTACCTAGGCTACGATCAGAGCTATGGAATCGGATTCAAAAGGATTTTTGGTATAGTAGAGCTGGGTAGAAAAAGCAAATTTCTGACGTTGAGATGCAACATGTCCATGGATGCAATTATGTAACATTTCTTCAAAAATATAACTTTTGCTAATTTCATTTCATTTTATTTGATTTTGAAATAGCGGCAACTTTTATGGTACCGTAGTAAAGTTGTTAATTAAAGATATGCATTCAAATTTAATTGCATAGCAAAATTATTATCAAGATCAATTAATCCGTTGTGTATTTTGATAAGGAAGCCAACTTTCTTATGAAATTGGTCAAATAATAAGCATTATCTAAACTAAGCAGGTTAGACAAATTGCCACACTTTTTACATTCTACAGTTTCTTTTATACGGTAGGCTACACGTTTTGTTTTGCTAAGAAACGAAAACGCTGTAAAGAGTTTTGAGTCGCTCTGTTAAAAAAATACTGCCAGAATACAATTATTGTATATCAGAATTGTACATGCCCAGGCAGCAAATCAGTTGCGTCTAAAACGTTGAATCAATGCAAACAACAACTGGTATGTAGGAATGTAGCCTATGTTTTTTTTACATGGAGGAATGAGTCTAAACAGTTTGAATGAACTGCTTGATCAAGCAACCACGTGATTTTCAGATCTAGCGCGAATATGAAACAAATACAACAAAATTCGTTGAGTAATAATTATCACAAAATAAGATTTAGTAAGTATTACGTTGAACTATATAACCTTCTAATTGCGCAATATAATTAATATAAGGCATGAGAGTTTGCTTTTGCTGTTGCTGCTATTTGAAGCCGGTGCTTCAAAGAACAAAATTATCGTAAATAATTTTAAAAATGTTTAAAACTGTATCACCGGCTTTGTACCTAACCAAAAGAACAATCAGTTGCTGTGGTTCTTGCGGCGCAATGACGTGTACATAGATAAAATATGATTAGGCTTATCATTACTTTTGATCAAATAAGTTCTGCTTATAGGCCTAATAATTCTGTGCTAGTGTCACTGAATAGTTTTATTGAAGCGCCACGCATACCCATTCGTCAATAAGAATGCATGCCATAATGCAAGTCAAGTAGGCTACTTTCTGATAGATTTTGACAATAATTGTATGTGGGCAAATGATACTAATTCGTGCCGCATTTTGGACCGCAAGATATGTAGCAGAGCCAATTTTTCTCAAGCATCTTTGAACGTTAATACTGTCGGAAGACATTTGTTTCTATTTCTTGAATTTTTAAGAAATGGTCAAATCTAAATGTATCACAATGTATCTAAATGAAACAAATAATCGGAGATTAAATTGAACGTTTATGTGCAATTAACAAAAAAAGGTGAGAAAAAAGTTTTATTTGTGGAGTTGTGTTGCCAGTAGGCTATGCAAAAACTAAGTCGCGCTTTTTAAGGAAAATATTGAATCGCTTATTTCACAATGGTTTGTTTCAGAAATACTTAATTAAGTATCGTTTGGCCTAGTGATGATTGGAATCCAGATATGTTGTTTCAATGATGCTCTGAGTAAAATATTAACTACATGGTTACCCGGCCTGTTCAAAGGATTTCTTCTAATCTTATTTGTTTTTTCGATTGATTCATTGAAATCACGTAATAACATTGTTGACTAATCGATAAGCGTTGTGACTCTTACAACGATCATAAAAGTGTTCTAAGAAGACTCACCAAATTTTAAAGTGCACCATGATGAGTCCAACAACTTTCGGTGTTGGGTTATTAAATTGCATGGTTGTAGTTTAACGTTGTTTGGATGCAAATTGGAAAGAACATTAATGTATAGTTACAAACGTGGATGAGCGGATGAAATAGGTGATTTACATCTGCAAGTTATCAAACTTCCGGTTTCACTAACATCATTGACCGTTCGAATCATAACGTTTAGGGTTAGGGTATAGTTGCAAGCCAAGCATCTTTTTTTACAGTGGCCTAAGCTAAAACCCTCACCCGAAATGAAGATTGAATTTTTTTTTTAAGTTTTAATTTTGTGAAGCAATCCGATCTGTAAAAGCAGGCAACCCAAAAAAAAAAAGCAAAAACTACGGATTTAGATTTAAATTCACCTCGAAGTGTCTCTAGCAGGCACAGAAAAGCCGAAAAAATGTCAGAGATTGCTCAATTTTAAATTAAGCCTTGTAAGCCTATGTCTTTTTTCAATATATTAAAATGCTTTGATACGAAAACGATCTTGTTCGAAAAAGGTTATGTTTAGCTAACTGTCATACATTTACTGGGATACATCTTCGTTTTTATGTATGAGAGTAATTTTTTAGATCTTTGACATTCGCCTAATAATAAATTTCAGTCTCTCGGGCTTATTATAACGAACTTGTTGAAAATTTTACAAAGTATACGTAATGAAATCTGATTTTTAATTTTAAAGGCAACTCTAATGGCCAAACAAAAGCATAAAGACTCTCAAGATGTCCACCAAGCAGAAATGGTGAAAGATAAGAACGGACAGATACTGATAAATGATGCAGAAATTCTAGAAAGATGGAGAGAGTACTACTAGCAATTGATGAATGTCGAGAACCAAAGAAAACTTGTGGGAATAGACCCAGCAGCGGATAGGCTAAAGATGTGACTGAAATTAAGGAGGAAGAGGTATCACATGCCTAGTAGAAAAAGAAACGAGGAAAAGTATTTGGACTAGGTGATATTATCTCAATAGAAGTTTAGAAAGTGCTCAGAGCGACTGGAACGAAATGGCTAACCGATATTTTCCAGACGATAATAAAGACAGAGAACATGCCAAATGAGTGGAAAAGTAGCACTTTCATTTCAATTTTTAAAATGAAAAGAGACACATGGAAATTATTCTGGCATCAAACTCACATCGCATACATTGAAGTTGAGGGAGAGAATATTAGTTAAAAGACTCCGAGAAAATGTTCCCATTTCACAACAGCAGCTTGGTTTCATGCTGTGAAGGAGCACGTCAGATGCAATACTTGCGTTGCGTCAGCTGATGGAGAATTACAGAGCGCAGGACAAGACGATTTGCATTTCGTGTTTATTGACTTAGAAAGGCCAAATGATCGGGTGCCAAGACAGGAAATTTGGAACTGCCCTGGGATGAATGAAATGGAGGAGAAATATGTCTGAAGGAAGTTGGACGCGATTGAAGTATGGGCAGAAATCATCCAGAAATTCGAGGTAGGCTAATGGTCGTGTTGTATCAAAGATCTGCACTTAGCCCATTCCTCTTTTTCTGTTGTTATGGATTGCTTAACAGAAAACATCCAGAGAGAAGCACGGTAGGATATTCTGTTTGCAGACGACGTTGTGTTGTGTGCAAAGACGAGAGAGAAAGCGGAGCAGAGGCTGGAGACTTGGAGAGCAGCGATGGAAGATAGAGGCATGAAAGTAAGCAGGCAAAAAAGCAGATCGTCTCAAATTCCAGAGGTAAAAAAAAATAGTGAAAAAAAAATGAGACAGAAATACAACTGCAAAAAACAACGCTGAAACAAGTTTCAGAATTCGATATATATTGGTCAGTAGTGTTGACAGGGGGTCCAGGGGCTACTTTTGGACTCGGGCCCGGGAAGATTTAGGGGCCCGTGACTTTCCAAGGGGCCAGGAATTTTGAAGAAACCGACACGCATTCTTTGGACGTAGCGCGTTTGTCTTAGATATATCTTGATTTGAAGCCTGAGGATCTCATTGGTACCGGACCCAAATTATCTTCTCAACGGCCTTGATCTTGGTTCGACAGTTCATGAGAGCGGATCGAGTGACAGAGAGGTGACAAAGATACCAGGCCGGATGATAAGAAGAAATACTCTTGGCTTGATTCGGAATGTTTTTATTTTTATTTTTTGAATACACTTAGCTAGAATTTAAATATTTTTCAAATCCATAAGGATGCATATACTTTTCCGGATTTACTCACCAACAACACGCAGAGTATAGTCAAATTTGATTTCACCGACACTGTTCCACACACAACACGTGTACCGCCCGCTGTCCCGTGACTTGATGTTGTGAAGTGTCAGAATCCATCGCGATTTGGAAGATCCGTCAGAATCGGGGACTTTTGTCAAATTTCCATCTTTATACCTGAAAACTACTTGTGTTAGTGATGTCATGGTGTTACTAATCACCGAAGATAACGATTAGCCACAAATCCCAGGAACGAGTACGAAAGAGAATCTTACACTTTGTAAGAGCTACCCTATTTAATAGCACTTTTATCGGAACATTTTCTTCACTGGGCTTCTCATTTATTATACATATTGAAATAAAATGGCTTTGCTTCTGCTGTTAAACAAATACATAACGAAAATATCAGGCTAGAAATTGTGAGCATACCACAGAATTTTCGGGCGAGGCTTTCCTCTTGCTTTGCATTTAAAGCTCACTGTGCCACCGACAGGTTTGACAATGTTGTGACGACGCATTTTGATCGGCTGAGAGAACATTGGTTTAACTGAAAACAAAACGCAGCACGTGGTTTATCTTTAGTACGAAAATGCCAGCAAGTTTACGTTACGCATCTGCAATCATACATGTAGATTTTACAATAATGTAGGCTATAACGCCTTTTTAGAAAAGTATACGTTTATATATTTATCAGAGATTGTGTACATTTGGTTTATTAAAAAAAAAGCTGCATTAAAATTAAAGTCCTTCTTCTTTTATGTCTAAAGGCGAGGGTCTTTTTAAGATCTTTGCTTCATCGGAGTATCGATGTTTGCTCAGGACTATACCAAAAGGCGAGTGAATAAGCCACCTTTACCTTGTCCTCCGAAACCTGTTCACCGCATCAGCTAGCGTTCAAAATCCAAAGATATATAAAAAGTAGAAAAAAAGATATCTACCTTGTTATCAGCCCTAATCCTAGCACTCACTGGTACAGTAAGCATAAGTTTTATGTAATTTTAAATAGGAATTTTGCATTGACAAACCTGAGTCACGTCTTCTTCCAACTACTTGCAGACGCGATTCTTCTGTGATACAAGATATGAATTATTTTAAAGGATGTTTCATATTGGTTATTGAAGCGTTCCCTCAAATACTTGCAGGTTACTCACAGTTTACAACAATAAGCAAATATTTGTTTTAGTCTAATCAAATAGGCCAGTAATTTAATGTTGATTATTTACCAACAACATTATTTCGAATTATTACTCGCCATGTGCTCACGAACTAAAGCATCTCAATAAAGGATCAAGAGTAACTATTATGTTTCTATTGTAGCATGTCGAGTTGTTTTAATCTAAAACAACTTCTCTTGTTAACTGCTTTCGCAGCCAACAATACACGGTTTTAATGATGATTTGTATCACCACTCAAACGCGAGATTTTCTCAATAGAGCCACGATCTACAGTGTGCTATGGACCATGGTATAATACGCTGTTTGTAAAAACATAACAAGTGACAGAAATAACAGACTAAAACAAACAGAAAACAAACGACAATGTTGTAAAGGACGTTTTTCTTTGTTATGGGAAAATCTCAGGTGCCAATAGCCTAATGTCATACAGAAGCATGTTGTCATACTAATACAACATCATGGGCCAACGCAGGGCACTATGCTAATGTTACTTATATACGCTGAGCAAATTGCTTCTATCAAAATCAGTTTTAAAAGGAATATATACATTCGATGATTCTTGTGGTGGTTCAACATCTGTGGACAAATTCGATAATTTCGAAATAAAAATTTCTCAATAGACTTTCTCCGAAAATTTCAAATTTTTTTCTTTCCAACCTTGTTTACGGGATTTTTGTACTTTTCCAAACAACCATGAAACAATTTGATGTTCGGTATGAAAATCAGACATGTCAACAAAAATGCCGCTGGGGCACTGAGTATGGAATTTAGAAGCCACAAAGCTACTTTGGTTTATGTAACACGCATAACGTAGTAACGTTGAGGTTATTAAGGGTAAGGAGGTTTCAAATTATTGGAAAATTTTAATACGAAGTTCTTGTGAGAAACTTTATTTGAAACAAAACTTGTTCCTCTCATCTCATCTGTCCTAAACCAATCTTAAACTCCCATCATGTTTTAATAACTGTTAAAGTGGCATAACAAGATACAAAGATCTAATCAGCAAATTGCAAAATTAAAAAAATAAATATTTATGGTTGGCAGCCTCGCAGTAGACTTTCATCGCTTTGAAACAGAAGAATGATTGCTCTAATTACTTTATTTGACCACCAAAGCGATAAACCACCAGCGCAAAACACTGGAAAGAGTGGGACAAAAGAATATCCACACAAAGACATTTTTATGCAGTGTTACTCGCAAAATACTTCAACAAGCTCAGCTACTGCTGAAGTAATATTAAAGACAAAATGACAACGAATGCATTTTACAAATAGATTACATAAATCGATTCATTCATCTTAACATCTTGACCAAACCAGTTTCTAGAAAATTATTTTGCTTTTAAAATTCTTCAGAAAATCATGCTTTGAAAACAACAAAGTAAAAACTGCAATCATATTTTTAAAACCAGAAGTAAAATCCTTTCATTTAAAAATGTGTGTCCTTAAGTTTAATTCAATATGCAACTTTGAAGGGTAAAGTTTGCAAATAAAACAAAACTATAAAACTTTGCTTTTATTTACAGTAAAAGTGGAATACTGTAAATGTTGTTGTATGTCAATAGAAAGACGTTTTCAGGCTATTGGATAGAAACAAAACCCTTTTTCACCAACAATTTAGTGATTAGATTTAACAAAGCAACATCAAACAAAAACGTTGCCAGTCTGACAAAAATCAAAGAGAAACCGTAGAGTGCTAATAGGCTGAGCGGCATTGAAGTAATGAAAATGACTGAGTGAATAACTTTATTTAAACGTTGGTTAGTTCATATTAGACATTGTTAAATCTAAAAAAGTGTCTTTGATTCTGGTTCCAAAAATCGCTTCCAGTTTCACATCACTACAATTGAAATCATTCTATCATTACAGTCAATGTTAGATGTTGTCACAATGTAAAAATTCATGGTCTATTTTTCAGTCTTGTCTGTCTTGCTTGTATGTTGTGTTTTAAACAATAGGCCTACCAGACTTGCAAAGTCAATTTCGTGCAACTTTGAGTTTGAAGAATTCGGTATGTCTACTGTAGTTATAAGTTTAAATATCTTTTAAAACACAAAATGGTAACCTAATTAAAGTTCACTAATTCAATATTTTTTGAAAGTGAACACACATAAGCTTGACCTACAATACAAAACAACAGAAATTTCACACAGCAAAATCGGTCATTTTTACACTGATTCAACGTCTACAGCGGTGACGATAATCAAGAATGGCGTAATTTTCTCGTTTTCTTCGTTTTCAAAGCTTTCTATTTAGTGAAGTCCCTGAAGAACTTGCAAAATTAAACAAAGCCGTAAACTTGAACAAAAATTGTTTTAGTTTGTAGTCCTAAAAAGCAAGGACATGTTTTGAAAAATATTTGAGAATGGTCTAAAATCGATATTGGATGAACTTTTTTTCGTTTTTCATTGTTTAATTTCTTGATCTAAATATTGATCAATAATAATTATATTGTAGGTTATTCTATTTCGGATATTTTTCTTATAAACAGCGAATTAATATCGCTGTAAAGTTTAATTGTTGTGATGATTTGTATAGTAGCCCTAATCACATAGTCTACTTGTAATATTTACCCAACAGACGAAATAAAACATTTTCTTGTTTACCACGTCGCAAATGCGCGTGGTAGGGCAGATCTCAAGAAATACGATATGTTTTGGGTGACCTTTGTTTCAATTAACTGACCCGGAACGCTTTTGTTCCTTTATTTGTGGGCTAGATATCTGTGGGGGTCGATTTTATGGGACGATTGTGGACCAAAGTGGCGATAGCCTGATTATTTCGTTGGAAGCTAACAAAGCATGAGTGGGGGTTACTTGTTATACTGATTGCTTGTATGGTATACGCGTGGAGTTTAAAGTATTCGAATTCAACACTTCCAGTGCTGTGCTACTTCGCTAAATGTGGCAACACAACTTCACCTTTACAACAATCACAAAAACAGGAAGATTGGCGAAGAAAAGTAGCAACAACACACAAAAATAACAAAAAAGGAGGTTGAAGGGGCTAAGAACAATTTGTAGTTCAATCAAAGTCTAAAAAAATAACGACAAGGTCTCACAAGTAAGCAGAAATACTATTATTTGTTTTTTTTTGGAAAATTTTTTCAAATTTAGTTTGTGGTTACAAAATTAATAAGCTTGATACCAATTCTGTGGTTTGTCTACTAGGACAGTGTAAATCCAGAAAATTCTATTAATATTTACGTAGAAATGGCTTATTGTAGTTTACTATTGTAGTTTACTGAACAATTTACTTCTCCTTCTTTTCCATTTATTATTTTCAAACGTAAAGTGAATGTAATTTACTTGAGCACGATGTAACATGAATGCGAGTCAGTATGACCTCCAAACATAAATGCTGTAGACTCTCTGAAAACTCTACAAATGCCGCATCGATGCGTTACTTTTCTTTCAAAACCAACAAAAGTGATCGCATTCCCACGATAGTTGCTGTTACAATTCTTTATTGAAACAAACACCCCGGGTATGGAAAGCTTACTTGCGTAAAAGCTTCAACGCGCGATTCCTTCATTTCCTATTATAGCTATTTTACGGGCACTGAATCAAGCATCGGATTACCATTGAAGGCAGCTTGAGTAGTGGATTGAAGTGCAAATCCCGTGACAGAGTCAATTGAAATAAATTAACAAATTCTTAATCTTAATTGGGGACTCGGCGTCCATAATTAGGGAGGAGCAGTTATATTACCATTGTCACTTTGTGACGAAACGATAAAAACCGATATTGATTTTCTGTCGTTGAAACGGAAACATGATCTTCGAAAGTTACTCCAAAAGTTTCTGGACAACATCAATTTCTATCCGAACCTTCATGACAGAGTAAACAACTTCTCATTACTTTTTTGCATTATACAGTAAGAATTGAGTGGTTGGCAGCACTGTAAATTTTTACACTAAACAGTGCAAACAAAAACTACAACAGCCAATCATATCACCATCTTCCCTATTGCACCTGCACACACTATTTTCATAGTCAAGAATAAATTTGACAAATACAACGCAAGAATTAACCTGCTGAGAAGATAGCTTTATAATTATTATTTACATTTCCTTGCGTCTACTTGTGATGATCATTTATAAGAAACAGGACTTTGATATCTTTACAAAGAAAAGTGTGAAAAGAGAGTAGAACATTTAACAAACAAAAAGTTGAATGTTTTTACCTAAGTTTTGAGAACAGTTTTAGAACATTAAAAACTTTGTCAATAGTTTTATTTCGATAACGAATTAGGTTTATATTGACTGTTTGTTGGTCTGCAATATTGTAGTGTATTATGAGTACGATCAACAATTTTACATAAAGTGCCTTACGATTCCATTGCTTTAAATGAAAATCGAATAAATGCTTTTATCGATTGCACGAAGGTTAAGCTTTCAATAAACCAGTAGGAAATTAATATCCACTTAACATCGAGTTTCCCGCCATTGCAAGTAAACAGTCCATTAGAGCCTACCTTTTTAGGAATGTTATCGATCTTGGTCGTACTTAGCCAATGTTGCTATTTCTACATTGTATGAGCGTATGTGGGCGTTGAAGAGATTAAAAATTGTGCTGACGTGTTAAAAGGCTCAACACCACGTTTTTAATAAAAAAAAAACAAAAAAAACAAAAAAAACGGCTGTTTTGAATGGATTAGAAAGGGCGGTTCTTACAAATGACACAAAAAACAAATGTTGCATGAATAAAAACGACTATGCAATATTACCACATAGGAGGTGCAGTCTACAGCTTTTTTGCATAAAAACAATGTCAAAACATAATGTGTTTTTGAAAGTAGCTTACAGTTTGGTTGGTCTACTACACTCTACAGTGCTATAGTTTGCAGTTGGCAGTAAAAAAAGGCTTTCACAGAAATCGAAACGTGATTGCAAATTTTTGATTAAAAAATAACGAAATCTACCTGTTTACTGGCATACGTTTAAGGAGCAAACACTTCGGGGTATTTGCTCATGAAAACAAATGTTAGTTTGTATATTTCACACAAAAAGTGGAGTTTTCACTCTCTTTTTGTGTGAAATACTGAAAACTGAAAACTCCACTTTTCACTTTTTAGTATAGAATTTTGCATATCTTTTGTAGATAAATGTATCAATGCACTAAAAATTAAAAACAGGTTTCTCTATTTATTTGTAGCCTTAGTGAGCACATCAACGCCTTCCTTCTGACTTATCACGAATAAAATATTCGTAACAAATACCAAAAAGTGACAAGCGTATTGGGATATGATCGGATTTGGATAACAATATTTGCTTTGGCTCCAACTTCGGTACTTAAGTGACAAAATGTGTTGAAAAAGTATAAACTTTATGGATATGTCTCATATGCCGAAGCCGTTTCCAGTGATAAAAACGCAAGAAAATCTGAAGATTATATCTGCAATCTTTTGCTTCTCATGTTGTGTGTAATTTGAAAACATATACGATAAGTAGATAGTTTGAGATAATTTTACATGAAACATTGTCAGGCTTTTTAAAATAAATGTTTGAAACGGTAACTGTGAAAGAGAAAATTATGTTTTTAATTTTACAAATTGATTGTTATCTATCTCGACGAAATTTATGGAAACAATCGTAAGCTAAGTTACTGTTGACACACAAATTGTGTTTTGATTACATACAACGTTATAATCTTTAACATTTGTTTTCATTAAAAACTTTGTCATGTCACTTCCAATTTGCTAGGCACACTGTGGATATTGACTTTTTTCATTGTTTCAAATGTTGTTTTGGTCTTTAGCCATTTTTTGTGTTTTTATGAATAAAAATTTGAAAAAAATGTACTGTCTTACATTACGTATGAGCCTATATGAAACTACATGTACCATCCGACCTACTTCCCGTTGAGTGGTGTAACTTACGTTAGCCATTCCTGTTGTCTGATGCCAACCTGGCCGACAGTTTTGACTTTACTGGACTATTTACTAATCTTTACAGGCATCCAACCCGTTTAACATTGCCGAATCAGAGTCATTACTGTATGCACCTGCAGTGTTGGGTAAAAGATTCCAACTCTTTACTCCACGCAAAACTCTTTAAAAAACCTCAAAAGTCTCCCCGCCGAATGAAGTGAAGACATCCCTTTATGTTTATCGCGCATCGACTCACATGGGTCAAGCTCGAGTTTGTGATGCTCTGGTACGTTTTGTAAATAATGAGATAAAATACCGAAATCTGTGCAAAGATGCATCTATTTTTTATTCAAAAACATAATTTTGGAAGCTACTTCAACAACTTATGTTATTGAAGTTTTTCAATTACCTTTCCAATCTCTCTAACATCTGCATGATTTTAAATTTGTTTCCAAACTTAGAAATGGTCAAAAACGAAAAAGTGTTTAAGAGCAAAACATGCACAATGGCATGCAAGAATCTAAAAATAGCAATATTGCTGAAAAAAGCTAAAAAATTCTTTTGAAGGCTGTAACTAGCGAAAAATGATATTTTAACTGAGTGAATAAATTCTTGTGTTAAAACTGCAATAGTTTGTCTTTAACACAACGTCTAGAAACTTTGAATCGACGAGCAAATACCAAAACGTTTTGCTATCACATTATCAGCCAGTGCTGCTATAATTGAAGCGTAGAATAATACTTTTCAAAAGGAACGTTTTGACGCCAAAAAAGATACCTCACAAGAAGCCAAACACGCACGTTAAAGTTTGGCATGGACTACACCATGGACTACTACTACACCTATTCATTAGTTTGTTACCATTTGCTTGATCAGATCAGATCACTCTTCGTGGGACTTTGTTTAATTAATATCTAAACTGATAAAGATACAAGGCCTGAAAACAAAAAAAGCGCTTACTTATAGCCTACTGTAAATTGCAGTATTTTCCGAAAAATTTTGTTTCGTTTAGTTGAAATGCAATGAGCAGTACTTTAATTTTACTTGTAAGTTGCTGTAAGAAATTATTATTTCTTTATGTAATCTTACTGTAAAAGTGCTTTTGATAACTTTTCAAGCTTTTGCTGGCAGGACTTCAGACTAGGTTAGATTTAATTAAGGTTAGACTTGGTTAGATTTAATTTAGATGAAATTACAAATATGGCCAGAATGTTTTTTGAAAAATGTTTTCGAAAATGGTGTTACAATCAAAGGAAATACTGTCATTTAAAATCAAATTGTTTGTCATTACATGTCCCGTGTTGATGCCATTCCAAACCGATCGAAATGACGAAAAAAACGACTAAAGTATTTATCCAGTAATACTCTATTTGCAATGCGAAAGACACGTCCGAGAAGCAAAAGACACGGTCAATTGCCACCAATTTAGCAAATCCAACTTGAATAACAACAATCCTTATCAACGAAGGCTGTTGGTTGTCTTACAAATTGCGCTGCTTTTACGTTAATCTTAAGAAATTACTGTGTCGGCAGAAGGCAAGCAAGGCAGCACTGTAAATCAAAAAATTGTAACGAATTTGATCAAGTTACATTTTAACCACAAAACTGGGAGATATAATAAGTCACCTTGTTTTATGACCTCAGACAAACTTCCATCGATTATGAAATCAAAACATGATGTGATTCAATTAAAAATAAGCAGCGAATTAAAGCATTGATTTACAAGATCAGATTTCAATCTACTAGTTAATGATAATTTACGATCGCAAACTTGTATTGCTCGGGCAGGGCATGTAGTTTGCCTCAAATCTACGAAAACCTTTTTACAGGCATAAAGATCGCAAACTTGACTACACTCAGTCATTTCAAAAATTTCTTTTTTTTAGGATTGGTACGTGCATTAGAAAAATTACAGTGAAAAACACAAAGAGCGCTGAAAATAAGAAGACTGCAATCGCACTGGTGATGTACCTTCAGACAATGAACGCTATAGTGGCAATGTGATTGCTATTTATACGTTGTACAGAAGTTAAGTTGCAAGAAAAACAATAAAATTCACAGTATGATATTTATCTTTACTTTATAGTAATTAATTGCTGCAACCTTACTGAGATACACAAACCTAAAAAATAGAGAAACTGCAAAAAACGTTAAAAGTCGTACGCTGTACGTTGTTTAGTTAGAAAAATGCTCTTTTACGTTGATTGTTGGTTGATAACATTAAAAAAGGTATGTATTAGTCAACGCAAAACACCCTCAAGAGCATGTAGGTAGGTACCAGCAGTGCACTTGAGAAGGATGGAATTTTCAAGTGTTCTTACAAGGCAAAGAAAATTAAAAAATCTGAAAAAACAACTTGCGATCTCAAACATAAAGTTACTGGGCTCAATATTTCGATCCAACTTAACTGTGTTTCAAAGTTGATTGAACCTTTCTACATTTTTTTGTCTGCTTTTATTAAATACAGGTAACTTAAAATAAAAAGTTTGTATGGTGATTTGGTATACTGTTTGTGGGCCATCACCGATACGATTTTATGGGTAAGTGGTATCTTATATGCCTGAACCAATACTTTAGGTAGGCCTAAGGGATGTGCACTGTGCAGCTATTTGTCAACATGGGCCACATTGCATGATAATAGAAATGACTACGTCCATCAGATGTTTTTCTTGTTTTTGCATTGCTTTTCCCGCATATCCATCTACTGGAAAGATTCTGGGTCCAAAAATTTTCCCTGAACCCCTTGTCGAAGCTGCTGAGAATTTAGGCTTGATAAATTACAATCAAAAGTGTATTAATTCTTTTCAAAAGAGTCACATATACAAAGATAATGAGTCCTGTCCTGACCAGAAGCAGTATTACTGCTCCAACCTTTTAAGACGAAAATAATATTCAAACATGTTGAAAATGCATACCAAATCAACTATGTTATGCTTATTTCAAGAATGGTCATCAGTGTTTATCAAACCCCCGCCTCACGTCAACTTAGAGGGTACTACAGAGCATAGCACAACAAAGCAAGCCCAGGAAACTCACTATTACAGAAGCCTGTGCTCCGTTTTAGATTACAGATTGATCAAAATTTATCTTTACATATCTCTCAATACTTTAAACCAAAAAATATAAAGTTAGATGTCCTAAAAAATATATCCTGGTCATGACTTGGAGATTTGTAGAAATAGAAATCTGTGAGGTGGCTATATAGTTTCACAAATCAACAGGCAACGAAATTACAACTTTTAGAAATTTTGATAAAAAATATTTTCAAAACTTTTACTCACCATATTTCGCAAAAATGAAATGCATCGAACGTTTTCATTTTTTTCAGAGTTGCAATGCGTTAACAAGGCAGTGTGAATTTTAAATATGTTTTAAAAAAAAGTTTGTTTTGGGTCAGTCAAAACAGAAACACCACCTGTTGTGTGCTGTTCGCATATTAAGAAAAAAGCAAGATGTGCGAGCCTTTTTAAGTTGAATCATTTGGTTCAATCAGAACTTTGTCATCTAGTAAAAAGGATTAGGATACTTCAGTTGCTGAAGGACTGGTGACTAATTGGGTGCCGAGGAAGCATACTTGATACCACTCCGATAAGCAGGTGGTAATTAGACCCCTCGGTTTTGCGCGAATCGATTTGAGTGTATTTTTTCCACTTGGGCACTGATTTTACCTATTTGGAATAAAAACTCGATTGGCTGAAAGGAGATCTAAAACGAAACTGTAACAATTGTGGTAATGTTAACACAGCTTTGAGATCTCTTGAACTTTAACCCCTTAAAGCAACTGCGGACATCCGCTCGACTTGCACTGTTTAAAAGAAGTAAAAAAAAAACAAAGTTGAAAAGGTCTTACATCAGCCAAACGACATTTGAAGTAGAAAGCAAAGTTCAAGAAATATTTTGAATTTAATCAGTAACAATTTGCGGTAAGAAATGCTGATCGAAATCGCACTTTGGGGGAAAGATCAATTTTAGAAGATGTATAAAAATAAATTCAAAGATATTTACCGTGCACTAGCAGCTGTATTTCAACTTGTCTTGTACCATATCCATTGACTGCCTCACAATGGTAGAGGCCACTGTCTGATAACTCCACATTCCGAATGCGAAGACTGGTTCTTTGCTTCTTGAACCTTTTCCATTCCCTGCTTATCTGTGAGCCTGAAAGATATGACCAATACCCATGGTTTAATCTAAACGCCATCGTCAATCGAAAAATATTACCAATTAATACAATTAAAAACAAGCTGTTAAAAAGCGATAACCTACATTCGTTAGAAGACTACCATGACGCTCTTCTGTAGATAGAGGCCGAGACAACGCATAATGGGATTGTTAAAACTAGGGGCAGATCTAGTACCATTGTCTTTAATTGAACCGGCATTGAGCGTACGATAATCTTTGTTAACCAGGGTTGCCATCGATATGGATCCCAAAATAAAGACAGCTAAAAAACTAAATTTTCATACGAAACGAAATAAACATTTTGAAACAAATCTTTGCATTTATACGAGCCATGACATATCACATTCCGTATTTTTTTCCAGAAACAATCTGTTTCAGAAACTCCTTGTTCGTAAAAAAGTACTTTGTGCATCTCATGACAGCTCAGGTCTACGTTTACCTTTACATGTAACAGAAATTTGACGGTTATTTCACTAAATCTGTTCACTAATGGTTGAAAATAAGACAAAACAAGGACAAGTCAAAAACAAGGACATTTTTTAGAAATAAGGACAATAAGTTTTTTTAAGACACTGCCCTTCAAATAACGACAGGCAAAGTTTTTACCTATTACGTTTTCAAGGATAAAAACATAACTGAAAGAAACTTATAGTGATCGCTGCGTATGCATTACGTTTTTGGAAGTTGAATTTGTAACAACTCCTTCTCAATGCATTAAAGAATTACCGTCTTTCCACCACACTGTCAAGGGAAACGGATTGCCAGATACTACGCAGGGTAATGTCAAAGTTTGACCCTTGTAAGCTGATAAAGTCGTGATGTCACTGGTGACCATTCGTGGAGGATTTCCTTCTGTAAAAATGATTGTTGATGTTGACATGAACTTTGAAGTTATTGTCAGGTGTTTAAAGTTTTTTCAACTTACAAAAACAAACTTGGAGTGAGGAAAAAATTTTTCAAAACTTTGTTCAAAGCTATTCGAAGTTTATTCGAGGTTACTGGATTTTAGAATAGCAAAAATTGTGGTAAACACAGTTGTCTTAATGTCTGATCTACAACTGTGTCAGCTTTATACACAAATGTGGTAAGTGGTCTGGGTAACAGCTAACAAACTTGTTCTTATAAATCGATGTTGATTAACTTGATTATGTAAATGCTTGTGTGGACTAGTTTTTATTGGGAGTGAGCAATAACACACGAAAAAGTATGTCACGTCAGTTGTCGCGGTGCGACTTCTATTGCAGTTGTATTAGACTAACACAAAGCCGTACACAGTGTACAAGATGAGTTTGCTTTCTTGGAAAATAAATTAACAGAAAAGTAGAATTAACCTTGAAATTAAGTTTTCAATCTGTTTTAGAAATCTACATTATAACAACTGAACTGGTGGGTAAAATACTTAATTGATCTGTTTTAATGCTTTCGAAAGATGGATTAACATCCACCTTAGTTTTAAGATATGATTATTTGAGTAAATAAGTATGTGCCAAAATTTACACATACAGGCTTTGCGCAGACCAGGAGATTAGTAACCCATAAAAACTCCATTAGACCTCGCAATCAAAAGATCAAACTAAAATAAATACAATCTTACCTTTTTCATAAGCGCTTACTGTTGTAAAATTGCAAAACCAGATAAAGAAAAGCACGAAAATGTACAGATTAGAGGCTTTCACTTTTCTCCTAAAAAAATAAACAATTCATCGAACAAATTGAAGCCTTTGCTGCCTTTCTGATATTCAGCACTTTACACCATAAAAGTTCGTATTGCATAGAACATAGAAGTATGATAAAAAAAATATATAATGAAAACTTCGTCACTTTAAGACATTTATTTCTATCAACAGCTGCAGTAAGTAATGCAGTTGATTTTATTTACCAATTTTATTATCCACATAGTAATGTAGTGTAAGATCAGTGGCGTAGCTGGGGGGGGGGGGGGGGGCGGACCGCCCCGGGCGGCACGTCTGGGGGGCGGCACTTTCAGACAGGACGTTTTTTTTTTTTTTTTGATAATGCAAAAGTACACGGAAAATAAAAGCAAACAGAATGGCAACGTTCAAAACAGTGGCGTAGCCAAGAGGAAGGAGGGGTTTGGGGGTTACAACCCCCCCTTTGGCACGCATGTGACGTCACGATATTGAGAATGATGCTTTCAGTCTCTATGTCTCTAAAACAAAGTTTGCCTAATTTTAAACGAAACTCCATTAAAAGAGCGAGTTTTGCCAATACCAAACATTCAAATATCTCAGCCAGGAATTAGCAACAAGAAAACATAGAGACTTAGCTTTATTAAGTTACCGAAAAATTCCCAAGAAAACATGATCTTATCCTTTTGCTATGCCACCGGACAGCATCATTTTACAGGAATATTTATACCCACATTTTTGTTGAAAATGCTCTCAGAATGCACCAAATCCAAAGTAATTTTTCAAAATTTTCTGGGGGAGGCCCCCCAGACCCCCCGCCGCTGGGTGTCGTCTTTGGCGAGGACGCCGTCGGGCTTCGCCCGCCGGCCCTTAAAACCCCCCCTTTCAAAATTACTGGCTACGCTACTACTTCAAAACATACAATAATTCCACTTTAAGTCAATTAAACAAATTTCATTTTCACATGCTTTTTCTTGAAGGGGCGGCAAAATCTGAATCCGCCCCAGGCGGCACAGTCCCTAGCTACGCCACTGTGTAAGATTAATACATTTATTATTATTTTCAATAACTGTACTAAATTTTCTTCGATTATGGGGAACTGCAGAGATATATTTTCATGGCTAAACCACGGCCACCTAAAGATATGGCCTGATTTGTCACATTTTGCAGAAATTTCCAGGTTTTTCTAACTTTGGGCGAACGTTTAAATAAATTTTTCTAAAAATTAGATTTTTACGCTTTCTTTATTCTTTTTCCCAGATGACACAATAGGTTTTAACATCCTCACATGTTGAAAAACAAAGAAAATTTGATTTTGTAAATTTTAGTCAGACTGTTAATTTTCAATAACAGTCTGATTTTGCGTTTTTCAACTTACTTTTTCTCATTTGCTACTGCTTCCCCAAGGCAACAAAAAAGTTTTTTGTCATTAGGAAACCGCAAAAAGTAAAAACATCTCAAAAAATGTCAGTCAAGCACTAGCAGTAGCTGTAATCAAAATCTGCAAAATGTGACAAATCAGGCCGCATCTCCAGGTGGCCATGGCTAAACGTAAAGCGAATCTTCAGTTTTGAATACATCTCTAATGGTCGTTATTATTTATTATGGAAATGCCGTATCACTCAATAATATACATATTAGAAAAAGTTTGTTTCTGTAGCTTTCATGCAAACTAAATATATCTCGTGGCCAGTAGCATAGCGAGGAATTGTGAAAAGGGGGGCGACGGCGTTTTCGCCAAAAGCGACACCCAGCGGCGGGGGGTCTGGGAGGCCTTTCCCAGAAAATTTTGAAAAATTACTTTGAATTTGGTGCATTCTGAGAGCATTTTCAACAAAAATTTGGGTATAAATATTCCTGTAAAATGGTTCTGCCCGGTAGCATGGCAAAAGGATAAGATCATGTTTTCTTGGGCATTTTTCGGAAATAAAACTAAGTTTCGATGTTTTCTTGTTGCTAATTCTTGGCTGAGTTATTTGAATGTTTGGTATTGGCAAAACTCGCTCTTTTAATGCAGTTTCGTTTAAAATTAGGCAAACTTTGTTTTAGAGACATAGAGACTGAAAGCATCATTCTCAATATCATGACGTCACATGCGTGCCAAAGGAGGGTTGTAACCCCCAACCCTCCCCCCTTGGCTACGCCACTGCTCGTGGCCATAGGAACACGTAAAAGAAACAGAGATTCAGTTTTATGTCTTTTTGAAGCAATTATTTTTTTGGTCAAAACGAAGTTTCAATTCATGCAAAATGGTTTAGTTCAACGAACAAAGCGACATTTTTCTTGTAAGAATGAGTTCAAAACAAAATGAAAAAATAATTAATAACGGATTGAAATTTCGAGATAACTTACTTTATAAATATTTTTTGTTGCACACGCTTAACCTTAATGAGCAATTTCTTTAACGGTTGTGGGACAATGCGCCCACTTTAAACTGTTGGATTATTAGTTTTCAGATTCTTGTGCAGTTTGTTTTCTTTTCGACTTCGCAAAGAAAAAGAATTACTTCGAAACAAAAAAATACATAATTCAAGTTCATCAGAGAGTCAAATAAATCGACAAAAAACAGCCGTTTGCACTTAAATCTTGTTGAATAAACTTTTCAGCAAATGTCGCAAACTTTTTTCAAAATGTAAAATGAAAGTTGTTCTCGCACGTTGCAGAAAAGGATCGAGACAACACGAACCAATAAATAGCCATTGCGTTTCAATATGAAGCAGCAATGCTGTTTTTGATCAGCATTCATGCAAGTGCACCAAGTTGAAAATAAACGCTTATTTTGTGCTCTTGTTGTACAGTATATGTTTAATTATGTTGCTGTATTCAACTTTGCAGTGGGATTTATTATTTCATGAAGCCTTTCGACAACTCATTTTGCTGCAATTATCCAAAGTAAGCTTGTGTGATTCAAGCATGGAATTACGCTGTTGGTTAACGGTGAAATAAAGCAAAGTTATAAGCCACAAAACTCCTATGCTGGTTTCGCATGTTGAAGTAGGGGATTTTGGCAAGCGCAGTTTTACTTGTAAACAGCTACTTTACACCAAAGACAGCAAATTAGCTATCCAAAACCAATCTTGGGTGACTGCTAACTGCAGCTTAGGTATACTTTAGGAAACAGAAAAATAGGCTTATTCTTAACTTTAGGATTACATAATTATCACCAACCTGAACTTTAACTTTGCCTTGTCCAATTCTGTTAGGTAGCTTACAACGCAACTTGTTGATTGTTGACAAAGCTCTTTTAAATTATTCTTAAAAATCCGCAAAACATATTGATAAGAAAGAAAACTTTGAACCAGTTTGTTGTCACATACATCTCTGACTGGTTTGGCAAAGAATTTACGTTTTTGGCAATAACATGACGTAAGAATGAATGTTGCTCGTTCGAATAAGGTTGATTGGAAACTGTTTGCTTGGTAAGTTAGCTTTTGATCTTGATCGTCAAAAAGATTCATTTTGTTTCACTTCACAGAAAACGATCACCCATACACCGAACGATACACCATATACCAAAAGAATTATTTTTAACAACTAGGCTAATCTGGAAATAAATGCAAAAAAACTCAGGAATTAGATGAGTATATATTTAATTCAAGACAGCTTTTCCCAATAGCCTAGCTTGCAAAACAAGCACAATTTTTTTTGATTGATATTCAACCTGGGTACAGTTGAGAGGGTAGCAAGAGGAAAGAAAACCTAAAAATGGAGTTTTCTTCATTTACATCTTCATTTAAAAAGGCGAAGTTCAAACTTGTTGAAGGGTAGTCCAGTGCCCACGTTGCTTCACATTAAACAACCTTGAAGTTGTTCTAATTTCTCTAATGTAGGCTAATCAACGTTACTAGTGACATACAATGAAAATGATTATACACTATATTCTATACAGGCTTTTGATAATCCCATATATATCTTATGCTGCCACTTTGATGCGCTGCAGCTAATTTACGCGAAGTAAATAGTTATCAACGTATCATCACAGACAACTAAGCTATATAACCAAAATACTAAATTTATTACTTTATTGGCAACAACACTTCAACAAGCGGAAAACTTAACTCTGTTAATCTCAGTAACCGGCCCTGCGTCAAGAGCTTCTACAAGTCTTGCGAAGCTACCAGGAATAACCTATCAAGGCTTTGTCTAATGTCTAGTCTCACTATAAAGATTCAAAACCAAAATCTGAGATTTGTAGAGATTAACCTACTTCTTTTTCATTACTGTGTCTATACGAAATCATATTTTAACATTGAGCTTCAACAATTCTAGCTTCAGTAGCCTATTTTGCATCTGACATTTTTCGCCTGTCGTATCGTCTTACTACTTTACGACTGGTCTACTTCGCAGGTGACTTGAAACGCGAAAAAAAGGTTTTGTCGAATACGCAAACAATGAATTGACGAACTCTCTTGACGCACAGAACACTAAGAAGACCTCTTTAGCTCCTCTTGTGACCTAATAGTTTACAAATACAATTGGCAATTACTGAAACAACTCATTCAGATTGGCCAAGTATAAAAGCAGTCTTTGATACTGTGCGTGTAAACACGTTTGTCTGCAAAAACATGCCGGTCATATTTACAAAAATATATCAAACAAACTTTCTATATCTATGCGAGAAAAAAGAAGATATAATAGGAAATGGGTCATTGATTTCGTCACTCTTCGATTGTTTCTACAGGCTAGAACTGAAGCCTAAGAATACTTTATGTTTTTGGCTTAGTTTTGTTTTCTAACCTACTTTATTTCATGTTCACCAACAGTGGTGGGCACTGGTTACTTTCAAAGTAACTGAGTTACAGTTACTTCGCTCAAAAAGTAACTAGTTTCAGTTACAGTTACCGTTTTTTAAAAAGTAACTAGTTACAGTTACAGTTACTAGTTACAGTTACTTTTCAAAGAAAATGGTTGCATATGAGTACTGATCTACAACTACTCTTCTTTGCATGAAGTACAAGTTGAAAAATACATGATAAAGGGCAAAATGATACTTTGTTCGTAGCTGTTGCCTTACTACAAAACAGCGACCACTCTTCTAGCTGTCCACATACTTGTTACTTTTATAACTTAATTTTGTGTGTTTGTGTAACTTAATTTTTTAATTGTTAAATTTAGCCCCAACACTTAATATGTCTACACTCGGTGGCGACAGGGACTCGACCGCCGTAGACTCGACTGAGTTTAAGCCTGATGGTGTTCTTTGCGGTCGGGCAGGCCATTCTGGGGAGGGACCCAGTAACGATGAGGCTAAGTCAGTTCGAGAGGCCCGGCATCTTAGACGGGATATTTTGACTCAAATTGGGGAACTTTCTGTAGCCCTAGGTTCTTTGAGTGATAAGCAGGAACTGTTAATTTTTAGATCTAAGTTCTCTACTTTGGAAGAGGATTTACGGCATTTCCATGCTCTTTTGACTAAAATTTTTAACTCTGCAATCTTGGCAGAACTTCGTGATAGGGTAGATCCCGAATTTAACTCGTTGAAAAATAACTTTGAACAAAAAGTAAGTGAGTTCTCAGATATGTTGGATGCTGACATACATCCTGAGGATAGCGCCTCAAATATAAGCACTAGGATGTCTAGGACTTCGTCTCGGATAGTGGCACAAATTAACCCACAGCTAAGACGAGAGGAGCTCCAGATACAAGCTGAGGCCGAAGCAAGAGCTGCTGAGGCCATCGCGAGAGCTGAGGCTATACGAGCTGAGGCCGCACGAGCAGAGGCTGCCGCGAGAGCTGCTGAGGCCGCCGCGAGAGCCGAAGCTAGAGCTACTGAGTTCGCACTCAAAGACGCTCAGTTGAGGGCTGAACAACGTAAAGAGATAGTTTTAGCTGAATATCGTTCAGAGTTGGGCTCTCGGCGTAGCTCTAAGAAGGGATCTTCTAGGCATTCCAGAAATGAACATCAATCGCAGTTTAATTTACATAACCTTTTCCAGACGCCTGTTCAATCTGTAAGTGGACCAGTACAATTCACATGTTTTCAAACTGTTTCAGGAGGTCTCGGGGCCGCAGCTAAGGATTTTCCGAAGGATCTAAAGCCAAAGCCTGCGAATTTTAGCCGAACTCTTCCCCCAGAGCGTGCAGGTCACGGGGCCGCCATTAGCAGTAATGCTTTGCCCTCTTCACAGTTTTCTGCTCCGCTATAGTTTTTGATCGCCCAGTTACACGTAATTTGCGTGATTGTGAGAGGCGTAACGCGTCTCCTGATTTTAACGTGTGTGAGGATCGTGATCGGGCTGTGCATGTGACTGAGCCCCCTCAGCCCCTTAAGAGATATAGTTTGTCTTCTCCCGCTAAATCGAGTTCTCAACAACAGGATTGCTTTTTTGAATACCAAAATAGTAGGACGTTTTTCGATAAGGCGGCCTTGATTGGTTACGATGGTAATAATATGCCATTTATCTTCTTTAAAAATCGTGTTACGGCCTTAATGGCAGCTTCGCCCTTTAAAGGAACTCGTTTGACTTTGTTACAAGCAGCTTGTGTTAGAACAGCTGCGCAAACGATTGCTAATTTGGTTTCCGACACTCCTGGCTTGTCAGAGGAAGACAGGATAGAAATGTCGTTAGATCGCTTGTCTCAACGTTTTGGAGTTCGTGGAGGTCTTTTCGCCGAACCGGAAATTAGGAAGTACCGCTATGGTAGCAAATTGACTTCGACCTCTTCCAGTGATCTGAAAGAGTTTAAAGATGAATTGTCGCAGTGTCTGCTTTACGCGCAAGCTTATGGTCAGCGTGACAAATTGGAAGGACGTTTTGTTTTAGATTTGGCTAAGCGACTCCCGTTTGACGCTAAGCAGCGTTATCTTGACTTTTTAGGTGATCAGTATGGTGGTACTGATGAGCCTACTTTTCAGAGTTTGTTTGAATTTGTAGTACGGGAGGAAACGCGCAAGTCGACTGATTTTAGCATTATGCTAATGGGCGATTCTGGTGAGTCGCAGCATTTTAAAAAGTTTGGCAAAGGAAAATTGCCTTCATGTCCGGTTAGGCAGACGTCGGTAAAACCCCATCATAATGTGATTTCAGGGAGTTCGCAGTACTCGACTGCTGTTGGCGCACCGCGCGGTGGTGTGGCCAGACGTAGAGACATACCGGCATGTTTTTATTGTTCGTCACGTGGTCAAGTTGAATATCATTTTTTGTCTAATTGTAAAGAATTTTTGTGCTTGACACCTAAAGATCGGAGAGATGTCATTGTGAAAGCTGGCAAATGCTTGAATTGTTTGCGCCAGCATATGGTTAGGGATTGCGTTCATGCAAACAACTGTCGTAAGTGTGGGCCTAACAACGATAGGAAACACTATTTTCTTCTGCATGATTTTTATGTGACGTCACGTGATTCTCTGGATTCGGTCGGTGAAGATGATGCTGGTGCCAGAGTTCCTGTGCGTAATGTTAAGATTGGAAATGTTAAAGCAGCCTTTAACCGCATTACTGCTGCTCGTGTTTTGAATCCAATAACTGGCAAATCGAAGTTGGTGTATTGTCAGCATGATCCTGGTTCGCAGTTGACGTTTGTTTCGAGTGATTTGGTGTGCGAACTTGGTCTTAAACAGTACGATAAAGCGTCGTTTAATGGATACCCTGGCTGGTCAGAAAGCTACTTGTGCTGACCTTGTCAAACTCAACATCCAGTCGTTAGAGACAGATGAACTGTTTTGTGATATAACCTCGGTGGTTAACCCAGCTTGGGCTGACGATGTTAAAACTTTACCGCATAAACAAGATTTAAGTGGTTTCCGTCATTTTCATGACGTGAATATGTTTCATTTGAATGATTGTAGTACTGTAGATGTACTGATTGGCAACGACAACGCTTATTTGATGTGGGCAAAAGAAGAACGTGTTGGTGAAAATCGTAGTGAACCGCATGCTTTACTCACTCCTCTCGGTTGGTTGGCTTGTGGTGGTAAGTCACCCTTAGTTGAAAGCGTTGGTAAAGTGTGCAGAGTGCAGACGTCTTCAGAGTCGGATGTAATCTCTGGCTTTCAGCGTAAAATTGAGTCTCGTGATATGGAAATAGCAGACCTGAATAAAGTCATTCAGGATTTGACTTTGCAAAATGAAACCTGTGAATTGTCTCGCAATGATATTTTGGCTAGAGAACTTGTCGAACCGAATATTGAGTTGAAAGATGGTCGATTTGAGATACCTGTACCGTTGAAGGAAGATATTGATTTACCTAACAATTTTGTGTTGGCGTCAGACAGAGCTGCTGCTTTAAGGAAGAAGGCTTTAAAACAACCTGAACTTCGTGATTTCCTTACCGACACCATGAAAGATCTTAAATCTACTGGCTATATTGAGCGTGCTGGTGAAGCAGAAAATGTAAAAGGATTTCAGTGGTATTTACCATACTTTGTGACGTCACAATTAAAAAAGCGTATTGTTTACGATGGCAAGTCTGAATTTCGAGGAACTTGTGTTAATGAGGTAATGTTTTCGCGTCCTGATTTGTTAAACTCTCTGGCAGATCTCTTGGCTAGATTGCGGCTTGGCAGATTTGGTTTCGTGGCCGATATGACCAAGTACTTTTTTCACATTTTGGACTCTTCAATACGTAAGCCCAATTTCATTGAACTGCTTACGTACACCAGCAGTGCCGTTCGGATCGTGAACGAACGCCCTTTGGTACCTTTGAGTGACGACCCTAGGGATTTTACTGTCATCACCCCTGCCTCACTTTTGACCCCATACTTAGACCCATACTGTGCTGTTGGGCAACCACATGATCGTGACCAACTAAGAAGGGATTATCGGTTCAATTTGTCACTTTCTCAGCAGTTTTGGAGTAAATGGATCGATTTTTACTTGCCAGGGCTTCAGGGCCGGAAAAAATGGCTAAAAATGGCCGAGAATTTGGAGCCTGGTCAACTTGTAGTGGTAGGTTCTCTCCAAGACATTGGTAAACGTGGGAAGTATCAACTTGGGAGGGTGCATGAGGTAGTTCCACAAATTAGGAAAGGGAAGCCTGTGGTTCGTAGAGCTAAAGTTGCCGTCTGCAACTATGATGAGAGTACGGGGAAAGTGAAAGTAGACTACGTGTTGAGGGATATTTCATGCCTCGCCCCCGTAAAGAACACCTAAGTGTTACGGTTTGAGCCTGGTTTTGTCTGCGGTGGCCGACCCTTGTCTGAGCCCAGAACAGTCGGTTATTATCGCAACCATTGTATATAGCGTCATTTTAGCGTGTACCTATGGTACCAATTTCATGTATCGTAGTGTATTATTCGTATTGCTGTTCATTCTTTGCATGCCCTTTGTATTTACGTATTAACTTAAACGTGAGTGATTCAAACAATTTGTGTATCGTGTGTTTTTATTCATTGGCTCACAATTGTCGTCAATTCTTTTTTAGTTATGCCATGTCAGACTGTCATAACTAGGGGCCGCTATGTTCCCGACAATTATTCACCAAATCAAACGTCATATAAAACCGTTATGGTCTACTTAACCTAGCTGGCATCTTACGTCATGGAAATTGCTAGAAAATGTCCAAATATTGCACCATCGGTCGTAAGACCTGATGAAATATTGCATCACTACCTTTGAACACCGGTTTGAATTGCGTGACAATGTCTTTCATTATTGCGTCACAGTTACTGTCTACGTGCATTTGAGATATCGCAAATTATTCTAGTCATTCGTGAAATGGTTGCTTGAAAGTTAGTCGCACATTTAACTGTTTGCTTAGTGCTTGCCAGCTGGATAAAATTTCCGTCTTTTATCTAAGTAATCTGTTCTGTAGTGACAAGTTTTAGTGGTGTACGGCGTTGCATCCAATTTCGACAGCCAGGTGGCTAATTTTACAGAAATACAAATTTGAAAAGACGTTTCGAAGGAGTGTTTCTTTTTCGGTCATTACATACAAACGAACGGGTCCGGGAACTTTATGTTACAATTTTCCCACGAAGAGATTATGGTTTACCGCTGTGACCAATACTATAATGCTTCTAAGATTCCATAATCTAACCCCAAAACGTCCGCCTACCAAATATGAAACAATAATCGAAAAAATGACATGAACAGGACCAGTGCCGGTCTTAGGGTATTTCGGGCCCTGTGCGGAATATGCTTTGCGGGCCCCAATGACAATTATCCAAATCATCCAATTTAGTAGCGTAGCTAGGTATTTTGAAAGGACAGGGGGGTTTGACGGCTGGCGTGCGAAGGCTGACGGCGTGTGCACCGAAGGCGACCCCCAGCGGCAGAGGGTCTGGGTGACCTCCCGCAGAAAATTTTGAAAAATTACTTTGAATTTGGTGCATTTGGAGAGAGAGCATGTTCAACAAAAATTTGGGTATGAATATTACTGTAAAATGGTGCTGTCCGGTGGCATAGCAAAAGGATAAAATCATGTTTTCTTTGGCATTTTTTGGAAATAAAGCTGAGTCTCTATGTTTTCTGCATTTTCTGAATTGCGGGCCCCCTAATTTGCTGACCCTGTACGATCGCACGGTTTGCAAACTTCAAAGACCGGCACTGCACATGAAATTCCTTGATAAGCAGTAGGGGGTGTCAATATTTTTATACGGGTAGGCTACGTATCTAAAATGAACGAAGAGGCACAACATCAATTTCTTTTCACAAACATCAGTATTTCAAAATGTTGACTGCTAAGTCCAGCTTGGTTTGACTTCAAAATATCATTTCCAAGGGAGAGCAGTCTTTCAACAGCAGCACTGGAGGGGATAGGGGTATTGTATCGCAAGAACAAACGCCTCATGGCGTCATTGGGGAATGCATCAGACGTAACCGCCTTTGTTGGGTTACGTTCGAGAAATTCATTTAAAAATTTTGCGCACTTGCTTTCTTTTTTGTGTTTTCAAATAACGGAGCAAAAAAGTCATCTGCTTCATGCCTGTCAACATCAGTGCCACGGTTGTTTGCTGCATCGTCGATGTTGAAATTGCTATGGTTCTGTAATAGGTTAACAATTTTGAGATCTTCTTCGTCGTATGAGCTGTTCTTCCGGACTATATGTTTGGGCATGATGTCATCAGCCACTCGACAGTCTCGTCATCCAGGGCCTTTTTTGAGATGTAGAGCCGTCTTAATTTCTTCACCCTTGTAAAACCAAGAAAGTCGGAATTGTGGGTGAAACGCAGCGGCCAATCATCAAAGACATGGCCAAATCTGTTTTCCAAAGTTTCCAACAATCTGGTAAGTAATGGCAGGCAGACAGCGATCTTGATGCTGTTTCGAAGTTCTTATAGTCTTTTCCTCGTCATGCCCATATATGCATTCTCTTCTGATTGCAGAATGTCCAGAGATTGGCATATTGGTCGCTTAACCAGTGGGGTTTGTTTCAGTCTCGGATACTTTAGAGTTAGACAGAAACTTATCCATTTCGACTTTCGACTACTGAGTACCGACTACCTCGTCTACCTGTGCTCAAAGCTATATAACCACAATCTCCGAAAAAAACTCGCTTTACAAAAAAAGATAACCTGAAATTTCTAAAAACAGACAGCTTAGTGGGGGAACAAACAAAGGATTGTGGCGTCACAGACATCAATCCTTATAGAACACTGCGAAATCCTACCTCGCAGTTTACGCGGCCTCCTTTTTGTCGATGGTAGGCTACACCGCAAAATCCTATGTTGCAGTTTACACAGCTCCTTTCTGTACACAACCTCGCTTCTTGTCTCGAATGCCTATAATCTCATCCAAACAAATAATTTGACCTCTACAAATAAACTGCTAAAAACTGAAAAACAAACGACTAATTTTTGTTCGGGAAATCAAGTAACTGTAACTAATAGCCTAACTGTTGAAAAACGCTAAAATAGTAGCTAGTTACTGCTTATCGTTACTTTTTCAAAAAAGTAACGAAGTTACAGTTACAGTCAGTGATGGGCATTATCGGCGATAATTTACCGGCGATTATTATCGGCGATAAATTTTTATCGCCTATCGTTATCACTCAATTATTTTTTCAGTTATCGTTTATCGTTATCGCCAAAGGCAATATTTGATTATCGCCGATAATCACCGATAAATTTTATTTCGGATCAACACACAAATGGAAAGACCATGAAAAGTAATATTTTTACTAGCCACCTAGTTAATGAAACTAAAATTCAAACCAGTTCTTCTTCAGTGCCTGAAGTCGGTGGCGTAGCTAGGGGGGCGGGGGTGTTGGACTGCCCCGGGCGGCACGTCTGGGGGCGGCACTTTCAGACTACGATTTTTGATTTTGATTATAATCTGATAAAAATACGCATTTCAATTTCACATGCTTTTTCTTGAAGGGGGGAAAAATCTGAATCCGCCCCGGGAGGCACATTCCCTAGCTACGCCACTGCCTGAAGTGTGTGAGCACATGTCGTTGTCAGGGGAAAGGGCAAGCCCCCCCTGCAGCGACGGCCCTGACAACACAATAATTTTTAGAGTTGCAAATTGCAATGCAATCAAATGCATGCAACAATTTTCTTGTTGTTTTGCTGCAATCGGCAATCGCGAGTGAATTTTACAATTAAAATGTAGGCTAATCGCACAGGCGGAAAAGCTTCCTTTGAAGCGAAGCGAAAGAAATTGGCAAGTGGTTTGTGAAAGTGGCGCAATACGAGGCCGCTTTCAAGTAAGCATTGCAGCAGAAAGAGAACTCTGATTGCAGCATCGTGCATTTTACCACACTTTTCAAGATCAAGACACTGGAGAGTGGGATTTTATTGCATAGGCTTAGATTAGGGGTCGTGGCAAGTTAAAAGTTGTTCCTGTTTAAAGTTAAAGAAAATTAGCCATGCAGTAAGTGTGAAGTAGGTAAGGCTATGTATGACCGTCGAGAAAAGATGTAAGAACAATACAGTAGGCCTACAGTTCAGTGCTCTCGCCAGAGCGAAAAAAGTAGGGAGGGGGGCACCCAGGGGCGCCGGAAGCGGGGGGGGGGGCAGGGGGGCGGATGCCCCTCTGCCCTCAATTTTTCTGCAGATGGAGGGGCAGGGGGGGCAATAGTGCCCTTTTAAAGTCATGTAAGCTACTGCACATTTTGCAATATAACAATTTCTGCTATTCGCTTTTAGCCTAATTAATTATAATCTTTCATTTTTGCCTCAAAATAATATTTACGGCAAAAAATTTTGCAACACAGTACAGGCCTTAAAACTTGTTTTTTTTTCGGCAGCCGTCGTGCCCTACCGGGAGCTCCTTCTCGGCAGCTAAACCTGCGTGCTTTGAGGCCAAAATAAAAATAACGATATCACAAGTAAATAGAATTAAACTTGCAACAATGCTAAAATGATCACTTAGAGGGAGAGAGAGAGAGAGAGAGAGAGAGAGAGAGAGAGAGAGAGAGAGAGAGAGAGAGAGAGAGAGAGAGAGAGAGAGAGAGAGAGAGAGAGAGAGAGAGAGATATTGTTTATTTGCCTTTCTAATACGACTCGATATAAAGAAACACAATTACATACAAATCAAAATATGGCAATAGAAAGGTCTGGCAGCACCGAACAACCTTGCGGTTAACCAGTCAAGGTGCTGCCTGTCATCAGTCATCTTACATTGCAGCATCAGACATTATAACTGTATCAATAAAATATAATGATGGATGGAACAGTAGCTTCGAAATCGAATTGTATATATAAGGTTTTGTAGAATATTGAATCATGACCAGCTGGGAAAACATGAGCATATAATGAATCATATCGTTTAAGAACACAAATACGAGGTTACATGAGATAAAATAATTTAACTGAACGATTTTAACGATTTAATAAGAACTTAACAAGGTAATTTTATAAAGTTTTTTAAACAAAGCTAGGTGTTTGCTTTTAATACATTCATCCAATTCACTCCACAATTTAGTACCCCGATGTGTCAGAAGATTGTGTGCCACGGATTTGTTTATTTGTGGAAGAAAATACTTCATTTTATTTAGTTGTCGAGTGTTGTGCGAGTGAATATTATCAAGTTTTATAAAACGATCTTGCAATACAGGCGGTAGATTATTATTGGAAACTTTATGCATAAATTTTGCAATTTCGAGTTTGTAAATATCTTCACGTTGTAAAATATTCAAAGATTTGTATAAGCTAGTGACGTGACTGAATTTTGTACTTCTAGTGATTGCGCGAATAATATTATTGTGTCTTACGTCAACTTCCTTGATTAATGTTTTACCTGCAGTACCCCATATAGTAATACCGTATTGAACACGACTATATACTAGACTATAATATAACATAAGCAATGTTTCCTCTAACACATAGTTACGAAGGCGATAAAAAATTCCGGAATATCGAGCCAACTGCAGCGACAAATGTTTAATGTGTGAGGACCAGGTTAGATTTTCATCGACATGGATTCCCAGGTACTTAACTGTTTTCATTCTTTCAATCACTGTTTGGTTTATACACAACCTGAAATTAGTTTCAACAGTACGCTTAGGTACTTTGTTTATTAAAATGTAGCTTGTTTTAGAGTAGTTTAAAGGGAGTTTGTTTCTTCGTAGCCAAGCATCAATTTTTTGTAGTTCAGTATTGGTTTCTGTTTGTAAAGATTCCAAGTGTTCACCACGTAAAGCTAGATATGTGTCATCCGCAAAAAGCACGGTAGAAAATTTAGACATTAAAGGAAGATCGTTAATATACATTAGGAAGAGAAGGGGTCCCAATGTTGAACCCTGAGGGACTCCACAAAGGATTTTTTGCAAGCTTGAAGCAGAATTAGACACTTTGGTATATTGGTATCGATTAGTAAGATAACTTTTCATCAGCTCAAGAGCAGTGCCACGTATTCCGTAGCAATGTTGAAGTTTATTTGTCAGTATGTTGTGGTCAACTGTATCATTTAGCGTTGTTGAAGTCTGGGCCTGGGCGACGTCCTACAATAGAATCGTTGCACTAGGCAATAACTGCTTTATCGAGATTGTAATCCAGTACCTGCGGGACCATCTAACGACACTCGCACAAGTGTCTCCAATGTGGCTTGATTTCAATGTGGCAAGATTTTAAAGAAGTTCGCCACTCCCCTAGAATTCTGTTTAGCAACGAAAAACAACGTTCGACATGTGTTGACGATGACGCCAAGGTAATAAAATAAGTATTTCAATGATGTGAAGGACATTACTAAACGAAGCATGATTTTGCAAAATATGATCAAAAAATGTTTTCCCTTCGGATATCAACTAACCTAGTTCTCCTTTTTAACTACGATTCAATGTCCGACAACATCGAATCGACATAAAAACGACAATATTGCCAGCCGATGTAAATTAGCACTTCGGATTAAGACTTTGTTAAAATAAACGTCGGGAATTACAAACAAGACTGACAGCGCTGGTGATCGCAGATGAATATATTCCATCAATAACAAATATACAATGCAACAGTGGCGATTATAACGCGCTGACCTAATTTTGCGTTACTCTTTGATGCTTTTCGACAGTTAATCCACGATCATTCTATTGCGAAATTAAATAATTGGCTAGAAGAGACCGGCGGCCAAACTTGGCCGATTGAGGAGGTAGCACCGGTGGTCATTCAAGCACTACTTAGCGGCCATGGCCGCAGGCTGCTTTAAGGCTTGACAGTAAGTTACATTATTATAACATAGCATGATGCCCTTCTTTGTATACCGGACACTTGTAGGCTATCACTACTTAATACATACTGAGCTGATAGATTAGTATTATCGCTATATCTTATCTTAAAACTTGAAAAAAAAATTAACCCTTTTGTAAACAAAAGTGCCCTTTTTTGTAATCTTGCCCCCCCAGTCAAAAATCGTTTCGGCGCCCCTGGGGGCACCTGCCGAAAGTGAGAGAGCACCAAAATGTTAACCTAATAAACAAGTCATAAAAAAGCCGGTCACATAATAAACGCCATAAGTTTTCGTGGGGCAACAATATTAGCCTATGAATGCTGAATGGTAATTTTTCAAATCAGAGTTAACAAATAACTAATCAACATAATAAGAAATCGGTTTATAAGGAGAGGCCACAGAGACAAAAACGTAGCAAATAATAGCCTAGTGAATTTGAATGAAAAATCATTTAAAATTCAACCAGAGAACTGGGGAAGCGCTGCAAACAGGCTACTCAGTGGAATCCGAGGATCGGAAGCTCAGAGAACTGATCAGAGAGTTTTTGGCATTAAATAGCTAATTTTAACATTGAAAAATCCGATATTGTTGTTCCGATATAAATTTCGTTTGGTTTGGAGGAAATTTTTTTATGAATTCAAGGGAGGATCTATCCAATATCACCATTGAACTGCCAAGGTTATGTTCAACTGGTATCTGAAGGTATAATTATAAGCACGGCGGTTACCTTAGTGGTTTGATTCTGGATCAAGAGGTTGAAGATTCGATACCAACTGCCGCTGTTGCGATTCTATTCATGCATAACTTACAAAAAGTTTTGTCCGTTTACAGTATATTATGTTCGATTTTTCATCATGTTGATGAAAACAATTCGTGCTGCATGGGATGGGGCAGCGCTAATCAAGAAAAAAAAATTATTGTTGTCGGACATTATCGGCGATAATTTATCGTTTATCGTTATCGCTTAACTTTTTTTTGATTTATCGTTTATCGTTATCGCTTTAGGCATTTTTCGTTTATCGATTATCGTTATCGCTTAACTGAAAAATGAGTTATCGCGCCCAACACTGGTTACAGTTACTTAAAAAGTAACTAGTTATGTAACTAGTTACTTTTTTAACTAGTTACTGCCCACCTCTGTTCACCAATTGCAATACTTATTGGATAGCTTGATTTTTAAATGTTTGACTTTTATGTGTGAACATAATCAATTGCATGATATTGACAGGTTAAGAACAAGAGAGAGAGAGAAAAATAAATTTATTCAAATAATTTTAGCTCAGTGGTTATGCGCCCGGCTCAAGATCACGCGGCGCAAGTTAGACTCTCGGGATGTGTAAGCAACACATTTCAGGATTGCTCTCCATCCAGCGGCACCTAGTGAATGGAATAATTTCCCGGCAACAACACTTCAACAATCGAAAAACTTCACTCTGCCAATCTCGGTAACCGGTAACTAACCGATAACTCTGCCAATCTCGGTCTGCGTCACGAGCCTCTACAATAGGGTGGGTAAAAAAAAACTTTTTCTTCCAAAACATGGCGGCAAACCCCTCAGAATATGAAGTTGATCCAAGAAACTTCCCAAAAACAATTTGAGCAGGTTTGTTCAAGTATTCGCCAAGCAATAGCCCTTTGAAACTTTCAGTATAGGAACATGATAGGCTAAATGGGAAAACGTATTGTAAATAAAAATTTTTTTTTCGGGGGGCTTTTAAGTGATTTTTTATCTCTATGCCCTTGCTAACATCTAAAGAAATCATTTCTGACTGAAATCACCACATATCTGGTATCAATCGATGTTAAAAACTTACAAGAAAAGTTTAATTTGATCAAAAAGTAGTAGCAATATTATGCTTATTTTTGTAACCGCAATCTTAGTTGAAAGCCTGAACACAGCGTCAAGGTGTCGCCCGTCATCCAGGTTTCACTTATCTGCTGTTAGATCAGGCAAGGAAATCCTTTTCACCGTTAACATACAATTGTGGTGATGAGGCCAACGAAACTGAACTAAACTCCCAATGCATTAATAATTACATCTTGGATGATAACAATGTGGCTTTTTTAAAATCTGGATAATTCCGCCTTGCCCTTAATTCTACACAATGAAGAATTGCATTTCTTCTGCATCATGGGTTAAAATCCCTTTGTACCCTTCCATATTTCTCACTCCTCGGTTTGCCACATCGTTTACAACTTTGATACTCATTATCACTTTTTCCAATCTTTTATAATTCTGAAACTCCGGCCATCTTTCTACTGCAC
Source organism: Aplidium turbinatum (assembly GCF_918807975.1). Lineage (NCBI taxonomy): Eukaryota > Metazoa > Chordata > Ascidiacea > Aplousobranchia > Polyclinidae > Aplidium > Aplidium turbinatum. Next base: position 40,894,168 of record NC_137472.1, on the reverse strand, counting down.
ACTTCAAGAAACCAATGTCTCCCATACTGAATTATAGCTTATGCAACAACAAAGCAGATCTTGCTCCAACAAATTCATGCAATTTTGTGTCAGCAGAGACCGAAGGAAACACTGACTTTTGTGGAGCCAAATGAACATCATGATTTTTTTGGTAGTTGTGTGGATGTCAACACCTATTTACGCATTGAAGATTCTGTTGTTGCGAAACCAACTAGACTTGGAGCTACACATTTTGCAAAGTCTTCAACAATTCTAAAATTTTGTTGCTATTTTTTATGCTCCTTATTGATTCCAGTGTCCCATTGCTTCTGAAGCGGCTGTCAATAATTTACCTTTTTATAAGAAAGTGCTTGAGTATACCTTTGTAACTGAATTTTCAGGAGTTGCAAATGTCGCCGTACAAGCCTTCACGGGCCACATGTGGTATTTGACAGAAGAGCTGGTACCATTCGCTTTACGCTCACATCAGCTTTCCACGGAGGATAAAGAAATACTTGCTTAATGATTACAAGCCGCATCACAACTACCAAAAAAATCTTGGTATTCATTTGGCTCCACAAAAGTCAGTGTTTCCTTCGGTCTCTGCTGACACAAAATTGCATGAATTTGTTGGTGGAAGATCTGCTTTATTGTTTCATATGCTACAATTCAGTATGGGAGACATTGGTTTTTTGAAGTATGCAGTAGAAAGATGGCCGGAGTTTCAGAATTATAAAAGATTGGAAAAAGTGATAATGAGTATCAAAGTTGTAAACGATGTGGCAAACCGAGGAGTGAGAAATATGAAAGAGTACAGAAGGATTTTAACCCATGATGCAGAAGACAAAAATGCAATTCTTCATTGTGTAGAAGCTAGAAAGGGCAAGGCGGATTATCCAGATTTTAAAAAAGCCACATTGTCATTATCCAAGATGTAATTATTGACGTATTGGGAGTTTAGTTCAGTTTCGTTTGCCTCATCACCACAATTATATGTTAACGGTGAAAAGGATTTCCTTGCCTGACGTAACAGCAAATAAGAGAAACCTGGATGACGGGCGACACCTTGACGCTGTGTTCAGGCTTTCAACTAAGATTGCGTTTACAAAAACAGACGTAATATTGCTACTACTTTTTGATCAAATTAAACTTTTCTTGTATTTTTTACACATCGATTGATACCAGATATGTGGTGATTTCAGCCAAAAATGATTATTTTAGATATTATCAAGGGCATAGAGATAAAAAAACACTTAAAAGCCCCCCAAAAAAATTTTTTTTTTATTATGCGTTTTCTCATATAGCCTATCATGTTATAACAGGCTACTGAAAATTTCAAAGAGCTATTGCTTGGCAAATATTTGAACAAACCTGCTCAAATTTTTTTTTAGAAGTTTCTACGACCAACCTCATAATCTGAGGGGGTTGCCGCTATGTTTTGGAAAAAAAGTTTTTTTTGACCCACCCTACTCTGCAAGTATGCAAAACTACCAGGAATAACCAATCAAGGCTTTGTCAGTCCGAGGATAAAGATTCAAAACCAACCAACCATCAACCATTTGCCGATTAGATTGTATATTAGTGCTGAATTGTACAATTATTATGCATAATTATCAATTGCATGATATTCACAGGTCAGGATGAAGATAGAGAAAAGTAACTTTTCGATTCTATACACAAAAAGCTTACATCACAATGACATAGGCCTACAATTCACAAACATGGTGAAACGCTTAAGTAGGCTACGCTTTGTGTTCTACAATTCAATCTGATTAGCCAGGAGCAACGAAACACTAATTAGTCGGTCATCCAATTCTTTTTTCTTTCTTATTTTTTTAATGACTCCAACTGCATATGGTAGGATGAGTTATGGACGAAAAATATCAACTGAATTTAAGGTTGCATGTGCTTCCCTTGCTGATCCATTGATGTTTACTTAAGTCCAAAAGAGACGTTTAATTCCATTTAGGCTACTGTAGTTCAAACATATTGTTCTATTTCGAGATAAGCAAACAAACAAAGTTTGCTAAAGTAAGCATGTGATGAAAGACACCCTCACTATAGACAAACCACTGCACAGACCCGGTTGAAATTAAGAAAAACCTTCCCAACACACGTTCAGCCACCAATCTCGACAAAAAAGAAACGAGGCTTAAGGAATAGAAACAATAATTCGAAATTGACCCATCATACGTGGAAATGATGGCTCCACCGTCAGAGTCTTTTTCTTCAAGGAATAAACGCCCCCTGGGCAAAGTGGAAAACTTAAATCATTTCCGAACCGGTGTTAGCCATATTAAATCTGCAATGGTAAAGTGGGGCTACAACACGGGCCCAGTTACATGTATCTGTGGCACCAAGCCCCAAACAGCGGACCATCTTCTTGTGTGCCCTCATCTTACCACCCAGTGCAGTAAGTGGGACCTGTTATCATATACAACTCCGTCGCAACAAAATGTGTCGATCTGTGGTGTATAGTAGCAACCAAATTTAGAAGACTCGATAGAAGAAGATTTCAAGATTTTTTTGCATTCGAGATTTTTCTGCTGCAAATCAACACGTCTGGCCATTTTAGATTTAAGGAAAAAGTAAGTAAGCTATGTGTTGTTGCAAAATATCAAAAAATAACTGAAAAATGAACAATAACTTGCAACGAAAAGATACCAACTGGCCGTTCATGCGTCAAAGCCAAGCTTCAATTTTAAGACATACCGGTATATACAATAAACAATAAGCACATGAGTAAAACTATGTGTAAAAAATGAACAAATTTCATAAAAATTGTTATCTACATTCATACTAAACATTGTGGAAACGGTTACTTGCAATTTTATTTCTCTAACCGTTGTAAAAATTCTCAAAATTAATTTTTGAATTTTGTATGGTTTGTTATTCCATATTTTTAAACCACTGCATTTTATGCATACGAGGCTTACAGGTTAATGATGATTTGTTGCTAAAAATAGCCAAAGTAAGTAAGAAAATTTAATGATGCACAGAAAATTGTTTGGCTTCGTTAACCGCAGTGTTGTAAGAAGGCGGCAATTGACTGCCGATTGGATCTGCCAAGCCGGCATCCTGAGGCTGAAGAACAAAGACTTGGTTATTGTAGGCGGAGTTGTACCGTGAAGCTGAAGCAGCAAACGATGGACGGGAATTGTCTGGAAGAGGTACATTTCTTGAATGGGTTTCCACTCTAGTTGGTGGTTGACTCGAAGTTGAATTGATCGTTCTTGATCCCTAAAATAGAAATATTTTGTTATAGTTAGCTACCAGTAAACAATACGATTTTTAGATAAATTCTTTAAATCATCAAATTAGTAGATAGGTTACTCTTCTGTGCTGTAAAAACATATGAAAAGGTTGCCTAATTCTTAAATCACTGAAAGAATCGTTAATAGCCTAAATAATGCTGCAACTTGTAAAAAGATTAGGCCTACTGTGACATAGCCTATGGAGCATTATTTTAGAAACTTTTGGAAACACATGATGTGAAAAATCATAAACGTAGGCTTACTTAGTTTGGTACTACAGTATGTAAACGTCTGAAAATTATTCTATTATTTTCGTTCAAGTTCTTTTGATGGTAATCCGTAATCTATGCAATTGCAGAGTCACTCAATTTAAATGCAAATTGATATTTCACGTTTGTCAAATTTTCAATGATGCAATAGAAACTTCAATTGCATTGCCCTAACCTAAGACAAGTTTTTTTGATAGTAGAGATGATAAATTTTCTACCCAAACAAGTTCTGTAAACAAAGCTACAAAGAGCACTGTAGCAATGCTGCAGTTATGGTTTTGAAAGCCGACGTATTGATAGGCCTACAACCCTGCCATTTATTCAGACATTTAAAAACAAAATAATTATATTCATGATTCTTCTTGATTCAAAAACATGTAGCATAGATTTTAACTCAAACCGCACAAGTGCAAAGTCCGTTAAATATCTACATTTGTGAAGTATACAAAGATCATGCTGCTAACAGTGAAACTTAATCTTTTGCATTCCTTAACAAAATTAACTTAGCCAGGTTACTATCTGTAGCATTGAAAAAAAAGTATTTCATTTATAACACTTTAACCGTAAGGTGTATCTTTGGGGTTCAACTAAAATCTAAGTGTTCAGTGTTACGATTGCTATTCAGTTCATTGCAAACAGAAGTAATTTTCCAAGAAATTTCCCAAGTTTTTAAAAAGGTTAATCTGCATGTTAATGAAAATTTTCTGAAAAATGACAGTTAACATTGATAAAAGTCTAACTAACGTGAATTAGCTTTAGTGCGGTAGTTGATATTAAAAAAGCAACATATTACCTGGGAAGATGATTGCTGACATCCTCTTTTCTTGCGATAGCGTGTTATGATGCAGATCATCACACATACAGCAACAATTGCACCAACAATTCCACCAACTATTGGACCAGTTCTAAATCGACCTGCAGGAGTGTTATAAGGTATTTTCGCAAACCGAAACTTTTTAACCGGTGTGTTGTCAACAGCAGTACAAAAGCAGTATCAACTTCAGCAGTTGACATTTGCGTTTGGAAAGCAAATTCGAAACACAAGAATAATAATTAAGCAATTGCAATGTTACCAGTTTTTCATTATTGAGCAGCAATTTGCAGATTAATAACACAGGCCAACAAAAAAATTTTGGCAAAAAAGGTGAGAGTCATTTTAAAGTATTTCAGGGCCCCTGATTCCGAAAATGCACTTAGTTTTTTCGAATTGGCTCTAGTTTTCGAGATATTTGACAATGAAAATATTTTTGAAATCGTTACTTCTTCCAATTGTTGCAACCAGAGCAGTGTCTTCATATCAGGGTCTATGAGATTCACATGTTCTTCAGGTCGAAACACTGGACAGTGATTTATGATGTGCTGTGCTGTTTGACAGTCACCACAAATACAGGCTGGTGAGTCACACAATCCCCAGGTAAACATATTGTGCTTGAAGCGACCAACACCAGTACGGAGGCGATTCAGAGTTACCATTCTTTTCTTGGCAGGTCTGAGCCAGGTGGTACCGTAGTGTCTGGTGTGACTTCGAACTGGTTGGGCCGTGAGATGGTTTCCCAGCGGTCTCTCCATGACTTCATCAGGTCGAAGTGACCTTCATGAAGCGCCACAATGTGTCGAGAAAAAGGGCGCCTGGAAGGCAGGCGTTGACGTGTGAGCTGTTGTGCGTCAAGGACTACACTGTGGAGGAGATGGCGATCATTGACCTCTGCCTTTAATGCGAACCGTAAGGTAGAATTCTCTCTGCGTAGTTTTGGTGGGGCGATGCCTGAAAGCACTGGTAGTAAGTCTGTAGGAGTTGGACGCAGGCATCCAGTGATTATGTGCATGGTGTCGTTAAGGGCGATATCTACTTTTCCTGCGTGTGTGCTGCGGCACCAGACTAGAGAAGCATATTCGTCAGCACTGTACACAAGCGCTAGGGCACTAGTGCGTAGTGTTGGGGTTTTGGATCCCCAAGTCGACCCAACTAGACATCTGAGAAGGTTGTTTCTTGCTGATGCTTTGGCACGAATTGAGTCACAGTGTTTTTTATACGTGAGTTGCCGATCCAAGGTCACTCCCAGATATGTAGGGCACGGGTCATGTCGGATAAGGGTTCCATCTAGGGGGACTCGTAACTGGCGGCCAGCTTCCTTGTTGTTGAGGTGGAAAGGTGTGATGGTGGTTTTAGCTGTGCTGAGGTTTAGTCTCCAGTCCTTTAGGTATTGTGAGATCAGCTTCATATCCTCGGTGAGGACATCCTCTACCTTACTCCAATTTTTGTTTGTATATAGTAGGGCCAAATCGTCTGCATAGCTGTACTGTGTGGACTTTGTCTGGGGAATGTCGCTAATATAAATATTGAATAACATGGGTGCTAAGCAAGATCCTTGAGGAACTCCATTCCTTAGACGATGGGGGTGGCTGGATTGTCCGTCGCTAGTTTTCAACACAAATGAGCGGTTTGCTATAATGTTAGCGAGAAAGCGAACAAGTTGCTTGTCAGGAATTTTTTGTAGGAGTTCAAGCACTAGGCCTTGGTGCCACATTGTGTCGTAAGCAGCCGTTAAGTCTACTAATATGACACCGGCTTTATTTCCCCTCTCGAAACTATCCTTTATGTCATTGGTCAATTTAGTTGTTTGATCGGTTGTACAACGCCCATGGCGGAAGCTAGCTTGTTCTGCGGAAGTTGCGGATCAATGACTGGTTCAAGGCGTGTCATAATGAGCCGCTTAAGAATCTTGTAGGGGACACAGAGGAGAGAAATAGGACGATAGCTCTTGGGGTCGTCCAACGTTTTTTTCGGTTTGGGTAGGGCAATCACGCTGGCCTTCCGCCATATCTTAGGAATTGTGTTGCGGTTGAGACAGATTGAATAAAAGTCTTTAAGCCAGAAAGACATGTAGGGCCACAGTGTTTTAAAAACTCTGGTGGTATGTGATCGGGTCCTTGAGCTTTGCCACATTTCAGTTGTTGGATCGCCGTTTGCAGCTCTTGGATAGAAAAAGGAGCTGACAAAACGCCATCAACACTCGGGGCACTCCAAAGTCTGCTACACTCCTGTTTTACTTTAAGTTCGTGTTGCTTGTCAGCACCAGGGAAGTTTCCATTAGCTAGAAGTTGGTGGGCAATGCTGTTGGCTGATACAGGGCAGGGTTTAAATGGTTTTGAACTGCGGCCAGTGAGACGGTTTAACGTCTTCCATGCCTTCCTGCTGGAGTGAGTAAAATCGATTGATTGAACTGTATCCTGCCAACGCTTTAATCGCTTTTTGTCAAGACAGTTCATCAGGTCTGAGGCACTGACTGCAGCATCTTCATTTGAGTCAGCGCTCAAAAAGGCATTGTAGTGTAAGTCACATTCCTTGTCCCAAGTGGGAATGAATTTGTGACGAACGCCACGAGGGACTGTCTTCTTAGCTACCCGAGAGAAGATATTGCAAAGGGATCGGTAGGATGCGTTGATGTCGGCAGAGGCGGGTTGAGGAAGTTTCTTTATCTCTTTATCAACCTGTTGTGTAAACTTTTCCCAATTTGCCTTTTGAAAGTTCCACCTTTTAACTGTTGGATTTGTAGGGACGGGTGCGATGGGGTTTGCTGGGGTAATCAGTGATGGCCGGTGTTGTGATTTGGAAATGGGTCGAGGATCATTCTCTGTGGTATTGGGCCAGCTATATTGACAAAGGCCAGATCAGAGTTAGTTGTAGAGCACCACCTTCCGGAGCGGAAGCTGTTAGGCTGTTTGGGGTCAAACAGTAGCTGGACACCGCAGGTTGATGCCCAGGATTCTAAAGCTAATCCGTCTTGGTTTGAGTGTTGATAGCCCCAGGTGGTACTGTGACAATTAAAATCTCCAGCATATATGCATGGCGCCAGAAAGATGGGAAGAGAGATTTGCTGAAGTTTAGCGAGAGGTGGTTTGTACAGATTAATTACAGTTGTACCATTGATTTCCGTTGCTGACCATTCCAATGCAGAACTAGGGTGGGAGGAGGACACTGGTTTCCATTTTATAGAATCTTTTACAAAAGTGGCAATACCGTGGATGTTACTACAAGTTTGTGCAGCCAATGTGTATCGGTGAATTTTCAGAACAGCACTGTTGGTGGCATGTGTCTCTTGTAGAAGAATAGCCGTTACTTGGTTGGCCTTCACTATTTGTTCTAAAATGTCGATTTTAGACTTGGTGAGGCCTTAATCGTTACTCAAAAGTAATAAGTAACGTAAAGTAACGTAATCGTTATTCAAAAGCTTTCAATTGACATATTACTCATTTTCAGCCCTGCTTACCATTGTGATATCATAATTGCACTTGTCTAGTTCAATTGATTGATATTGTACGAAACTTCAAAACGCAAGCAAGGGTCGAAATGAACCATGATTAATGTAAGGGAGACATGAATATTCAATGAAAACAGTTGTGAATCAGTACCTCACAAGAAAAATAGCCCGAAAAGGCCAAAAGTCATGTGTTTATGAATGCAGCTTTATATTGAAAAGGTAGGCCTACTGAAATGGATACTCGTACAAATGAAATTTTATTCTAAGCCTTTGGGCCAAGTCTTTGCCGCAAGAAGTTTTTTTTTGAATACTGAAAAGTTTGGGTGTTCATCAGGACAATTTTTTTTTATCTATAGGCTAATAAATGGCATTCTTCTTCAACAGATTGATCATGTTTGATCAGCTGTGATCTCCCTTATGAACTGCCTCCATTTTGTTCTGTCCTTTGTTTTTATTAGTGTTTCCGGTATGCTTTTTATTCCTGTAATTTGCTTGATATTGTCAAAATATTTCATTTTTTGTGGTCCTTTTGTTCGTTTGCCTTGCACCATCCCAGTCAACATTGAATTTTCCAACGAGTTGCTTCTTGCTATGTATCCGAAATATCTCAATTTTCTGAGGTTAATGTTATTAATCAGACTCCATTTATCGTTTATTTGTTGGGAAACAAATTCATTTGTTTTTCTTTCCATCCAGCTGATGCGTAATAGTCTTCTGTGACACCACGTTTCAAACTTTTTAACTTTTTAATGTCACGTTTTTTGCATGTCCAAATTTCACATCCATATGTGGCAATTGGGAATTAATAAACGGCATAGGCTAATAAAATACATCTTTGACGAGTAGGATGTTGTCCTCTATACGGCAGGCCCGTAATTATACATTTTAGCTTGGGGGGGCTCACAAGCTGTTGCGAAGTAAAAGGCTATGCACATAACATTTGTAGTTGCAATGAGTCTAATTTGCGGTTTTTCGGGCAAAGGCACGGCACAGTAGCGTAGCCAGGAATTTTGAAAGGGGGGTTTTGACAACCCAGCGGCGGGGAGTCTGGGGGGCCTCCCCCAAAAAATTTTGAAAAATCACTTTGAATTTGGTGCATTCTGAGAGCATTTTCAACAAAAATGTGGGTACGAATATTCCTGTAAAATGGTCCTGTCCGGTGGCATAGCAAAAGGATAAGATCATGTTTTCTTCGGCATTTTTCGGAAATAAAGCTAAGTCTCTATGTTTTCTTGTTGTTAATTCCTGGCTGAGATGTTTGAATGTTTGGTATTGGCAAAACTCGCTCTTTTAATGCAGTTTTGTATAAAATTAGGCAATTTTTTTTTGACTGAAAGCATCATTCTCAATATCATGACGTCACACGTGTGCCAAAGGGGGGGTTTTAACCCCCAACCCCCCCCTTTGGCTACGCCACTGGCACAGCATATGTTATAAAGTCACAAGGTGCTAGATAGCAGTAATTTCGAATGATTGGGATAATTCCAGCCAAAACATGGATAATTCCAGCCAAAATGATTGCAGAATAGAATAGATGCAATATTTTTAACACACAACTTTGTCAGGAATGACCCTCGTGACTTTGTCTGGTACAGGTCTCCACCAAACAAATTAACTATAGAAAGTCTTGGGTCTGGGATTAGCCTACTTATTTGGAAAACCAAATGTAGCTTGCCTGGCAGAGTTTGCATTGATGAAGTCCCTTGATATATCGTTTACATTCAAGCTAGAGACTTCCTCTTTGTGTACATGCAACAGCAATAAATTGTACAATCTGTCATGAGACATAGATGTTCTTAAACAAGTTTTTAAACGCTTCATTGCTGAAAATGAACGCTCGCTGCAAGCATTAGTTGATGGTGCTAACAGAATCATTTTCACCAGTTTTTTGACTTCCTCCAACAGATTTGAAGAGCTTGAAGTTTGGCTAGTTTTTAGAAATGCCAATATGCCCGACAGTTTAGTATGCTCAATATCTCTTCCATTCTGCTCTTTAAACAAAGTGTGGAGCACCTTCAGTTGAGCCTCTAAGTCTAAATCATGTTTGTTTAACTCATCATAATAATCGTCACATCTTTTATTCCACCAATTTCCATGTTTTTGACAGCACTCAATAAAAGTTCTTGGCAGCTAAATTGGCCAAGTCTTTTTGCATGTACTTGCCCTTTAGTCCATTTACCATCTTGTCATAGGCCTCAAAATATAGTCTTTTAAAAAGCCTCAAAATATAGCCTATATAGGCCTCAAAATATAGTCTACAATATGTATCTCTTACTTTGAGCTTGGGGGGGCATTGCCTCCCCAAGCCCCCCCGGCAATTACGGGCCTGCTATACGGCTGCATTGACATTGCCTGCTTTGTAAAGCGCTGAGGAGCAACGCATTCTGCGATGGATACAGATACAGCGCTACATAAGAACAAGCATTATTATTATTACTTTGACATGAAACTGGCTGATCAAGATAAGTACTGGGTTCCTCCTAAAGTGTGCAAACATTGCACTCAAACCCGTTTCTGGGCTCAAGGCCAAGAAGAAGTCCAGAGTGCCATGGCGTAGAGAGCCGTGGAGTCGCCTTATTGATACTTCTGCACGGTGAACATGTTCGAATGAAATCGTCATAAAGGAAGTTGGAACATCATGTTTACATGGAGTGTGCAAGGCGGCCATTGCATTGACGTTGCCATTTATGTTTTTTCTTTACCCTCTCTTGTTTCAAGTGGGGATTTTCTTGAAACAATAGTAAAGTGGGAATGACCGAGAGTAACTTTCATACCTTCAGCAATGTTTTGGAGCAAGGTCAAAGTTTTTTCTCAAAACCATTTCTACCACCTATTGTAGTAAGAGATTTAGTTATCAAAAGTGGCAGCTGGAATCTTGGCTCCTCATCTCGATCAATGTGGCATTCTTGACTCCGAGGCCAACATTACGTTCTTCCGTAACAAGGACAAAATTCTAAGCAGCTACTTTACTGAAGAACATAACTTTGTATTCTGTAATTACATAAACGCCATTCATACCTTGATGGGGTGTTGCTCAGTAGGCTTACCACAATAAAGAGTTGCGTTTGTTCATCGATAGCTTCGTTTTGCTCATTTGTCTAGTTTGGCGAAACAATGTATGCATTTTGTTTGTACTTAGTATAGCTTATTTAGTAAGTCTGATACTGTTGAAGTCAACAAATATATTAACGCAAAACGCAAGTTATATATTATTCTACATCTTGTATCCTCAGGCTTGCTTCACGTCGTATTTTGATTGTTGCTGGGCCAGTAAACGTTAAATGGCTGTTTGTTTGGGTTATAATTAACGTGATTGGTTCCAAATAGCGTTTATACAACTCAGAAAAGTGCCTGGGATTACTTTCAGTTTTGTCTAAGTAATAAACGACACGACGTTAAATCTATAAGGGCTCAAAATTGCAAAAACAATTTTTTTGCTGTATCTCAAAAACTAGAGCCAATTCGAAAAAAACAAGTGCATTTTCGGAATCAGGGGCCTCGAAATACCCTAAAATGACTCTAACATGTCGTGCCTTTAAAAAAAAAATTTTTTTGTTGGCCTGTGTAATAATCAGGTTGCCGGTTGCATAAACGACATTGCCTGATCGTTTTCAGATACAAGAGTAAGATGTGCGAATGCCTTTGCTAAAAAAAAAAAAAAAAAAACAGTGACCAGAGTAGTTAGCCTAGTCTTATAAGCTGTATATTAGGGTGCATCATTTCTCCCTCACTGGAAATTCAACTTGTGCCATTAAAAAATGGTATGCATTCCAGGTAAGATTCAACTAAAAAAATATGGGACTCAACGGATCCCTCTACCACCACCTCCGCACCTCCCGATATTTGGTTTAGCAAAACGGCTATAAAAAAGAAGATAACCACACAATGATAGGCTACTAAATTTACTGTAACAGCTTGATTTAGTTCAAACACAAAAAAAATAATGTTTTAAAAAAATTCTACATGCTTGATTGGCGACTTTACGATAACACAAAAGATGAGCTAATCTCACCACCACCAGATGTCCTTTCGTAGACAAAGTCGACTTTGTAACACTGAGGCAAGGATGTGACGTCTACGTTATTTTGGGTAATCGACGATAGCTCAGCGTTTTCAGGGGTACAAGACGGTACGTTTGATCTGTAGAATTAAAATTGCTTTTACATGAAATGCATCACGGATGAGCAAGATAATGAAAATTTTTTTTACTGCTAACGAATATTTACAAGCCACTGCATAATTGTTATTCATGCTAAAGTAACACCATTGATTAGCTCTAATACACATATGTCTATTTATACTGTAGCTCTACAGTTTAAACAACAATTTATTCGAATTTTTTATATGATGTTAAGTTGCACCTGTCTGTGAGGTATTCGTTTGAACAAGGTTGGTAGTTATCGTTGATGCTGGTGCAAGGACATTCACAGTCTGAGTTCCGAGTCCAACCATATGTACATTCATTTGTCTGAAATATAGCATTACTTTTTATTTTCAAAGCTTTTAAAAACTACGTTGTTGCGCAGAGGTCACATGCAGTGGCGTAGGAGCATTGTGCTGCTGACCTGGCTTTCGTTGAAAATGCCGCCTTAAGTAGACTGCAGCAAATTTTGAAATAGTTTCATGTTCAAGCAATCTTTTCAATAAAAATAATTACATATACACTAATGTGCCTCGTCTCAGAAGTTCTATATTGCTTGAGAAAGAAGCCTCACTGTCTCAGCGTTAAGGCCAAAACTAAAAGATAAAAATGGACAACAAATGTATTAGGCAAATAAAAGATCAATAGCCGCCTCAAAATTGAACTTTTCGAGCTTTCGCCGAAGCAAAATCAGCAATAATATCTTCAAAATCAAGTTTTTGAACGTAGTCTCTTTCTATAGAAAGAATCGATAGAGCGGATAGCCGATCATCATTCATATAAAAATGTAAATGCAAAAAAAAAACGAACCGTTTTTTTTAAAAAAAACGTGTTTTTTTTTTCAAAAAAATTGGGCCAAAAAAAACACTTGTTTTTTGTTTTTTTTATATATTTTTCTGGAAAAGTGCAATTTTTTTACAATTTGCAGTTTAGTTTCATTACAGTGCTCTTAAAAAACGTTAAACTAGTAAAAATGGTTTTATGGTTTTGCTAAAATTCCTGAGTGTTTGTGCTTGGCAGCAGCATATGTTTTTTGCATAGTCCTACATTGTTTCGCTTTCTTCTTCATTCTCAGACATGTTTGTGGCAGTAGACCTGACAAACATTGAATTAATGCAATTTGATACATGACATAATGTAGATGAGTTAATTTCTTTTTCCTTTTATGGAAGTTAGCCTACGATGTTAGTATACCGGGACTGATTATTCTTCTACACATTCAATGGGTTGACGAAATTTTGGCAAAAACAAGATGGCAGTATTCAGAACACACATTACCTTGTTTGTGGTAATTTACTAATGTAAGCTATTGCCAATAGCTTGTTTCAACATGTTTTTTAACTGATAGCTTAACAACGATGTATATGCTTTATAAATGTTGAAACAGAAGTATTCTTTTCGTGTGTTTCTTGTAACTTGTAAGGTCTTAGACACTTTGTCATTGATGCTTCTTGCAGATTATTTGTGACATAATGCAAGAGATCTTATCACTGAGATCTTATCACTGTATCAATTTGATCCGTTATAGGGCAATTTTGTGTCACTTTTGTGCGAGGATGGCTTGCCTCCCCAGAATCCCTCCCTGGCGTTGTCACTCCGTTTTACTAATAATGTATGACTTAATTCCCTTCATAATTTACATAATATTGTCACTACTGCTCGCAGACTAAATTTATTTGTTTCTTAGCAACCGAAAAACACTATTGTTGATTTCTTTCTAAACTTAACTGCGGCATTCTTAAACTGACCTACTGAAGATTTTACTATGCCTGTTATAAAGTTGTGCTGAAGAGAATTTATTATTCGAAATCGCGATACACAACAAGATAACTTGACATCAATTGGACTAGTCGTACATTTGTCTTGAATTTATAATTATTTGGCAGTGCATCCTATGGATCCGTAATTGGGCCTCTCTCTTGCATCAGCTTGCTGGGCGTGCAGTTGTTCTCTTGCGTTATATTGCCTTTTTCATTATTTTTGCATTTAATTGATAGTGACTGTATCAATTTGATCCGTTATAGGGCAATTTTGTGTCACTTTTGTGCGAGGATGGCTTGCCTCCCCAGAATCCCTCCCTGGCGTTGTCACTCCGTTTTACTAATAATGTATGACTTAATTCCCTTCATAATTTACATAATATTGTCACTACTGCTCGCAGACTAAATTTATTTGTTTCTTAGCAACCGAAAAACACTATTGTTGATTTCTTTCTAAACTTAACTGCGGCATTCTTAAACTGACCTACTGAAGATTTTACTATGCCTGTTATAAAGTTGTGCTGAAGAGAATTTATTATTCGAAATCGCGATACACAACAAGATAACTTGACATCAATTGGACTAGTCGTACATTTGTCTTGAATTTATAATTATTTGGCAGTGCATCCTATGGATCCGTAATTGGGCCTCTCTCTTGCATCAGCTTGCTGGGCGTGCAGTTGTTCTCTTGCGTTATATTGCCTTTTTCATTATTAGTTCAAATTGGATGGATTAAGTGCAAACACACTTCTTTTAAACATGTCTATGACAGCACAATGATGTGATTAAGGGAAAACAAACATGACTATGACATCACAAAGGAGTATTGAACCACTTCAGGGAAAGTAAAAAACATCAAAATGTTTCCATCTTTCACTACATTTAAATGTGATTTGGGCTAAGGTTGGGACTTTAGCACTACACTGCTTTTGCCAAACTTCATCAATCTTTCCTCTCCCCAATAAAAATTTTTTTTTTATGTTACGCATCATGGTTTTATCGGTGCGTGACGACAAGAGGTTAATTTCTTTTTATCTCAAAAAGTAGTAGCCAAAACTTGTTTTAATGTTCATAAACAGACAGTGATGTACGCGCATACAAAAAATATTGACGCCGTCAGCATAAACGCAAACGTTCGAAATACCATACGCCGTATGCGTCAACGTAATTTGTAAAAAAAGTTGTCAGCGTCAGCGCATACACTAGCGTAAACTAATTTTGTTTGCTAGGTGCCAAACATTCACACGGTAGCCTATAAACCACTCGAAACAAACAAGTTTTATTTTGAATTTCCACGAAGAAACACAAGCATCTCAAAGTGTTCATCTGACATTTTGCTGCGTTATGGTTTCAATATGTCTTTGCCCATTGAAAACATTCTTTCAACTGCAGCGCTGGAAGGTATTGGCGTGTTGTAGCGAATAAAAGACATTAAAAAGTATGCGTTGACGCTATGCGCTAAAAAATCGCGAAAACTTTACGGCGCAGCCTCAAGCGACAACTATCCAAAAAAATGTGGCCGCAAGCGGCGTAGTCTACGGCGCAGAATTTGCGGCGTATACGTACATCTCTGTAAACAGATAGCCCACCCAGAAAACATGGGGGTAGAGCTAAAAATTGTCCAAATATGTTGAGCGGTTCTTGAGATATTGCCGTTTTTCTATTGCTCCTTATCTATGAAGCCACCTATTGGCTAAGGTTATTTCACTCATAACTCAAGAACCGCTTGTGTGGTTTTCATCAAGTTTGCAGCACATGCACATCAACTGGAACAACTCTTAACGTTGTACTGGAAAAGGTGTGGTGTGCTGGTCAAAAGCTGGTTCTAACATGCCCATTAACTAAATCCCAGGTGGCTTCGAAACTGTACACGAGTGTGGTACTGCATTTAACAACTAGCTGGACCAAGTTACAGACAATACTTGAGATGTGCCAACCATAGGACACTGACTACTATTTGAGACTCTTTGAGACGATGAGAAATCTTTATGGCTAGTGTGTTGAGACTTGAGATCTACAAAATTGCAATGAAACAATATACCAGACATATAGTCTGATTTGAAATAAGTTATACGAGTTATGAGACTGTTTCTTTGTTAAAAGAGACGCTATTGCAATGAGTTTACCCTAATTGCTGCGTATTGTGACAATTATGTCAAAATAGGTAAAAAAACAAAAAAAACGAATAAAAAAAAAAACGATGAAAAACAAAAAAACGAGCTCGTTTTTTTTAAAACAAAAAAAACGTTTTTTACATCTCTAAAAATCATGGTAGAACCAGTGGCGTAGGAGCATATGCTGCCGCCCCTGGCTTTCGTTGAAAAGGCCGCCTTAAGTAGACTGCAGCAAATTTTGAAATAGTTTCATGTTCAAGCAATCTTTTCAATAAAAATAATTACAAATAATGTGCCGCGTCTCAGAAGTTCTATATTGCTTGAGAAAGAAGCCTCATTGTCTCAGCGTTAAGGCCAAAAATAAAAGACAAAAAATGGACAACAAAATTAATGTATTAGAGAATTAGGCAAAAAAAGATCAATAGCCGCCTCAAAATTGAACTTTTCGAGCTTTCGCGGAAGCAAAATCAGCGATAATATCTTCAAAATCAAGTTTTTGAACGTAGTCTCTTTCTATAGAAAGAATTGATAGAGCTGATAGCCAATCTTCGTTCATGGTAGAACGTAAATACGACTTTATCATTTTGAGCTTTGAGAAACTCCTCTCACAGCTCGCAATTGAAACACCAATGGTAAGATAAAGTTTCAGACACAAGCATAAATATGGTGTCGAATCAAGTAGGTGTGATTTAGCTAACCACTGTAAAACATCAAACGCTGTTGCATTACGATCAAACGTGGTTTCACTGCTTCGCACTAGCCTCTTAAATCTGTCAATTTCCACAGCTAACTCCAAAAAGTTCACCTCGTCGTCATAAGTGCTTTTAAAAGCGTTGGTGAATCCATTGTGACTTTCGCTTTGCAGCAGCGCGTGAGGATTCAAAAATCCGAACATATCATTCAAGTGATGTATGCCGGTAAACCTAGTTTCAGCTTCAAGTATCTGTCCAAAGCTTAAAACATGCATCGCCTTACTTGCTAGCTGTCTCTTTGTAAATCATTTTCTTGTTTTACTTTTTATTTATTTTTGCATTAGGCCTACTTCATTTCTCGTGCTGTGTGCAGTGTGCACTGTGCAGCCTCATTTTACCGCCCCCTTGCAGCTTGCCGCCCCTGGCGCAGAGCCAGAACCGCCAAGTGGCTGTTACGCCACTCGTCACATGTAGCGCGGAGGCAACATGATCAGCAAAGCAAATCAACTAACAAACTAACGTCATCAACTAACTCATGTTGTCAACCCCTCGTGGTGAGTCCAGGTAACTGAAAATATCAGGCGAATGACAACAAACAGATATCTCAACTCAAACAACAAACTGAAAATATCAGGTATCTCTATGGTGGTAAAAAGATAAATCCTCGGCTGTAAAGAACGAAGAAGCTAGAAGACTAACAACTGCAAATTTTGTTGAGAAATTGCATTGTTTTGTGACAGGAAATTCTGAAAACATAACATATTCCTAACATATTTGAGCGACTTAATATTTTATACAAATTCGTTGTTTTATTGTCAGAGGTAGGGTTGATAAGCCAGTATGTCATAAGCGAAAATGTGGGGCCAGCGGCGTACGCAGGGCGACCATTGGACAATGCCTCTAACTCTTTAGTTTTTTAAATATTGATTTTTAAAAAACATTTGGGCTGGTTTTTGTATAGCAGTAGTAACACAAACTCTATAATCATACCAGAAACATATCACAAGCTAAAATCATGGCTTAATGGCCTTAACTCATCAATGCGGAGCTTGCGGCACTTTATTGATTGGTACCAAAGTTGCCAGGTTTGTTGCAAGATTAAGCCATTTACCAACGAGATAGCCATCAGAAAAGCAAGAAGATACGACAAATGTGATTACAACCGGCAAGCATTTGTTGTGCTATCAAGTGCCCACTAGTCTTGATTTGACAAAGGACAGTACAGTCACACATCATCGCCATCCACTTGTCCATTTTACTGCCATTGTAGGCTATTGGCCTGATTTCGCAGCCACCTCAATTTACCATTTAATTGGGCCTTCCGGCAATTGACATCAAGACGTTTGTGCCAGCTGAGATAAAACTGCTAACCTCTCACTAGGCTTCGTTATAGTGATGTACAACCTAAACGAACAATAGCTATTCGGAAACCGCGCACCGGTGTGCCACTGTGCCAGTGTAGGCTGCTGTACCGGTATCACATTTTGTGTCTTCATAGCAAATAACCCGTCATACCATCTGTACAAGTACAAGTGGTTGCTTAGTGCTTACTTCAACTTTCACCCTGCACACGTGAGGATTGGCATGGCTTTCAGCAGTGTGACTTTGCGGTGCAAAATTAGATAAGGGTTGTTAGGTCTAGAAGTTGCCTAGTTTTTCTACTCAATTATTTGTTTTTACTGCAAATTTATTCTGAAGTAGCTTAGCTGTTTCAAATTCGATACTTGGTATTGTTGATATAGGAAGGGTAGGTATTGGATATAGCAATCCCGTACTGTCTAAGTGTCTAATGCTGGTAAATAAATATTTTTCTTAAAAAAAATTGAAATGGCAACCTTCAAGAAAATCCTGCATAGGCTTACGTCATTGGGTGGGGCAATCACTTTTTCTACTAATATCGTAAACGGTCAGAGATGTACGTATACGCCGCAGACTTGCGGCGCAGACTTTTTGTTTATGCTAACGCTTGCGGCCAAATTTTTTTTGTATAGTTTGCTCTTGAAGCTACGCCGCAAAGTTTTCGCGTTTTTTAGCGCATAGCGTCAACGCATACTTTTTAACCCTTTGCGGTCCAGCCTCATCCCTAGGATGAGAAATAAAATTATGTAATTTAGTCCAACCTCATCCCTGGGATGAGGTATTTATTTCAATCGTTACAGCAAGTCCAACGTCATCCTAGGGATGTTAATAGCGCAGATACGCGTGACTAGTTTCTTGCTTGGTACGTTTGGTGAAATTCTAGCTGATTTGGTGCCGTGTGCAAAAGCGAGGCGCGCTAGTTTCTTGCTTGGTACGTTTGGTGAAATTCCAGCTGATTTGGTGCCGTGTGCAAAGGGGCAAAAGGGGCAGGCCAGGCAAAAAGGGGCAGGCCAAGTTCCCTCGATTTGGAAGAAAGGTTGAACAAACAACAGCATTTTATTGCAAAGGCTGCTCGTGGACACAACAAAGACTGTATGGTATGCAGCAAACCGCATTCCAGGAAAACAACCCTCTTTTATTGCGAGACGTGTGTCAGAAAACCTGGATTGCACCCAGGTGCATGCTTCAAAGCATACCACACCCAAAGAAACTACAAACAATAAAATTGTTTACTGCCTCTTACCTGTGGTTTCACTTTCCGTGTTTTCTTACCTGTGTTTTGCCGTCTCTATGTTTGTAGTGTGTGTTGTTCTTAGAATTCAAATACAAAACAAAAAATGCAACTGATATGGAGTTATACAATGCCCTAAAACTGCAGCCTCAGCAATATTTGTTGTAAATAATAATTAGATTGATTGATAGTGGTAAATAATAATTAGCAACAGTGTCGCCTAAACAGTAGTATGGGATATAGGCTAAGCTAAGGATTGTGAAGTACAAACACAAAATGCGAGTGTTTCACCGCTGGAGGTGCCTTGCCAAACAAAAATAGCACAAACTAAAAATCGCTATTTTTCGTTTTTTCTCCTCAAATATGAAAAAACTCACACAGAATACGCCTTAGAACATGGAAAGGAAATGATTTAGTATAAAAAAAAAATATGGACTTGTGGGGAAATTTTTGGTAAAAAAAATTGGACCGCAAAGGGTGTATTTTTTTCGCTACAACACACGAATACCTTCCAGCGCTGCAGTTGAAAGAATGTTTTCAATGGGCAAAGACATATTGGAACCACAACACAGCAAAATGTCAGATGAACACTTTCAGATGCTGTGTATCTTCGTGGAAATTCAAAATAAAACTTGTTTGTTTCGAGTGGTTTATAGGCTACCGTGTGAATGTTTGGCACCTAACAAACAAAATTAGTTAACGCTAGGACTACAGGTCAAAGTAAGCTACTGGTTACACAATGTCTGTAATCAAGATCTATACTCGACATCCTATCCGTCAGCATTTATAATTTCTAAGATGTTACCCGAAATCTTCTCCGTGTGAATATTGGCCGAGCAAGAGAAACTTTAGTTCAAGGGAGGTGCGAACTTCAGAACTTTTAAAAGACAAAGTTGTGCGAAAGCTGTTAATAAAATTGTTCTTACGAGTCTGTTACAAGAGCACCTTCCACGAAAAGTACCACAGCCAGAATATGTTTTTTTTCTATCTCTGATGACCAAGTAAGTGTTGGTATCTTTGACTGGAATGAACTGGTAGTTGTAACAATCACTTGAACTGTATGTTGTTCCCGAAAATCGACTCTGGCTATCAGAAATCTGAAATAGAAGGTATTTATAATTACAAGTTATAAATAGAATATAGCCTACCCATCACCAATTGAAAGAAAACGGAAGCTTCTCGGCAAACCTTTTAAAAAAAACCAGCAAATTTTTACTCGCAGTGCACGACTATTCATGGGATGATAACTGTGTCAAGTAGCCTACCTTTCACTGAAACCAATATAATTACATCTAGTTTTGCAACAACAGATCTGCCCATAGGCCAACCAAGACTTTGTTTCATTACAACCCTGTAGGCTACTTAATTTCTGAATGTATAATCTAACTTGCAGCACTATTTTGTAATGTCCAAGCTCAAGCATGAAAGTGAAGATTTAGACTCAGTGGAATTGAAAGCAAAGAAGCAATATTCGTGTCCATCGTCACACACGACATGACGTGTCTTGTCAATAGAAATCGAACTCTTGAAAAGGAGCGATCTTCCTGGCGTCGGCACTACCTGACTAATCACTATAGAACAGCAAGCATTGCGTTTCGCTAACCATATCAGTCAAGCACGAGTATCGTGCCGCTCTCTCGCTCGACTGACTGAACCTAAATTGGGCCAACTTGTAATGTCGAACTCACAATTTTTCCACATGAAAACGCTCAAGTTAAATAATTGCCATTGGCTTGAAATTTTCACAACATTGCACTATCAGTGAATGTTAGTGTCGTCTGTATTCTTGGGCATCCATAAATAAAAAAATTTTCGCACTTAACTACACTTTATAAGAACTTTTTTGTGTTTACCTTCCTTGCTTTTAAAAAACAAATCCGTTTTCAATTAGTTTAGTTTTCTAAACAATTAAGTTTTGTCCAACATTTGATTCTTTTTGCTTTTAGATAGCTGGATGTAGCAAGAATTGACTGCGATAGACATGTGTTTCGCCCGTGAGGCTGAGCTCATCAGCATCGCACCACTAAGTCATATCACAGAATATTTTTTATCATGTGAAGTTTAATAAGTCGGTACATTTTTATTTCAATAGTAAAAACGAGCCCCTTTAAAAGTGAAAGAAGAAAAACTTATCGTTTTTC
The DNA here is from genome assembly GCF_918807975.1 of Aplidium turbinatum. Classification (NCBI taxonomy): domain Eukaryota; kingdom Metazoa; phylum Chordata; class Ascidiacea; order Aplousobranchia; family Polyclinidae; genus Aplidium; species Aplidium turbinatum. The sequence continues at coordinate 40,872,966 of NC_137472.1, read as the reverse complement.
CTTTACTATATTATGCTAGGGGAAAATTTGCCCGACTCTCAACCCCTTCTCGGAGCCCCTGCTATCGACTGTGGGCAGTCTCATCAGCTCAGGAAAATTACGTCAAGCTATTTTGTACTTCAAACATAGGTACTTCAAACATACTGTTCCAAGTTGCCGTATGATCACATTTTTTGTAGGACTACACACCGTATATGTTCTTTGAAGCAATCCATTTTCAACATTTGCACAGCTAGAACCAATCAAAACTTCATTGTATACTAAATGAAAGGCTATTTCAGGCTCCAACTCTGTGACATGTTGGTCTGTGCGAACTTGACTTGATGTCACGTACTCTTCAGCGACTATCACATACCCTGCCTTGTCAATCAAAAGACACCTGAACACATAATAGGAATCACAGTTTATACTTTTAAGTATACTTTCCAATATATACCTTGTCACAAAAAGTGACGATGTGACAAAATTGTGAAATAAAATGTGTGTTATTTTAAAATAAATGATTTGTTCAGTTCATTTTACACTATCTAAAATGAATTTAATCATTTTTAAGAACTTTTTCGAATTTGCAATCACATGTTTTATATTTTTAGTTAAATTTTTCAAACAGTAGCCTACTGTTTTTGTTAGGAGATAAAACTTGTGCAGTAAAACGTTTAGCCACTATTTTTTAATTTTTTATAAATGCATTGTTAATTCCAAAAATTATAAGGTGCTCCATAGTAGCAAAATATAGTTAGGAGTGGGTGACTAGTTTAAGTTGTTGTTGTGGCCTCAATTCATATCAGCGAATTGGATTGGTCAATTCAAGTGGATATTATGTCGTAAATCTGGTGATGTTGCAAGCACCATATATATAACCGTATTACCGATTTACCGGTACTTATAAGGTATACAAAAAAACTATTCATCTCTCGTTTATGCCTACTCCAGTACTACTTACTTAAATGTACTGTCACACACTGGATACAATTGTAATAAAATGTTATAGAAGTAAGGAAGCAGTATATCAACTCCCATGACAGCCACTACTTCATCTGTGGTAGGATCATGAACGGTGGTTGCTCTGAAATTCAATTTTTTATGATTATTTTAATTAGAGAAACGCAGTGTTGTATATCTTCATCTATCGACGCAGCTTGCATTGTAAGCATTTATAATAAAATCATTTGCATTTAAAAAGTTTGAAAATGTTTGAAATCCTCGAAATTTCTGAAAAAGGCTTAGCCTACGTGGGCTATATCTTTTGTATATAAAAGTTAATGAATTTTTTATTAGCAAATTACAAACCTTCCTTCAAACAAAACTCCACTCAGTGTGACAACAACGGCTCCACTTGCGGCGTCTTTGTAAGGAGGAGTGATAGCCCTATGCTGTCGATTTGCAACAGCGTGTTCATACCTAACCAAATGAAAAAATATCAAGCAAATTACTCAATGCATTACTTTGCAGTCACTTAAAATGTAGATGCGTTCAAAGCTGACAAAAGCTCAGACTGTATTCATGGAACTAACAGCTAGCCTACTGCATTACACCGCGGTTGTGTATTTACTGCTGAATCTACGTTGTCTAGCAGTGGTGGCTCATCCATAAGGACTGTAGGGGCTGCATCACTGAGTTTTGTAGACGGAAGATTGATTGACAGATTGATTGATTGAATCTTTATCCTCGGACTGGGAAAGCTTCTTTGAGAGCTTAAACCTAGCAGTTTCGCATACTTGTATAGGCTTTGAATCACTGACGCAGGTCAGGTCACCGAGATTGACAGAGTGATGTATCCTGTTGTTAAAGTGTTGTTGCCGGAAAATTTTTCCATTCATTAGATGCCGCTGAATGGAAAGCAGTCCTTAACGTGCGTTGCTCAAGCGCACACCCCGAGAGTCGAACAAGCGCCGCTTGATCTTGAAAATTATTCGTTCGCGAAGTCACCCGCTAACTAACTGAGCTGTCAGGGCGAACTCTTGCTGAATTTATTAATCTACTTACTTTAACAAAATTTTGATTATTTTATTTTTCAACAGTGTACTGTTTTGTATTAGGCCTACTGTGATATTATGCCGCTCCTGTAAACGTAAAGGACGCTTGGTATATTGGAAAGCAACTTGAAATAAGAAATAGCCTGCAGCTTGCATACAATGCACTGAGTCAGTGGTTCTAAACCTTTTTCCTAGTTGGCATCGCTTTGAAATCACCAACCAGTTTTCGCATTCCCTTCTAGAATGACTCAAAAGTAATGTAGTTTGCATCGTTTGCATGTGCAAATAACAAAACGACTGTGTTTCTTCTTTAATCTTTATTCATATACCTGACAGTGAAATAACACAATACGCGATACTTTCTTCATACGGAGATCCAAAAAGTGAGTTTTTTTCTTGATGTTTTGTGTCTCTATCCATCTTAACGTCTCCTGCTTTCCGTATTTTGCGGGGTTAGCGGCCAACAATCTTTTATATTGTTTGATGGCATTTCTCCAATCTCCATGCCACTGATCCTGAGGGTCGACCAAGATTTTCGGTTCTGCCAACCGCAGATCCTCTTCGACGTCGTCTAGCCAACTCTTCTTAGGACGTCTTCAAGAGTTAATCCCATGGACGTTAAAGGATATTTGTTTTGGCCAAGCAACTTCTTCCAGGTGTTGCACGTGTCTGCACCAACGTAACTTTCTGCATCTCATGACATCTTCAAGCAGGTCGATGCCAAGGCGGGATCTCAGCTCTTCCATTGTCAGTCGGTCAGAAAGGCACTTGGAACAGATAAATCGTAGCCTTCCATGACATTATCATTGCAACAGAACCGATTTCACTCTTCGACGATGATGGCCAGGTCTCACTTACATGTGAGTAAGTAGAACACTCCTTACACACATATTATGAATGTGACCTCGACTACCGAAGGGAATATCATTGTCTATAAGGATAAGGATGAGCTCACGGAACATTTTCCAGACAATTGCACCCTCACTGCGATGGCATCCATACAGACTCCCAATTGCCCAATCATATCACCAAGATATAGCGACATCGAATTCTGCATCACAATTGTCAGCAGTTGGCAAACCTGTCTTAAATTACTTTTATTTCGTTAGTTATGTGAAAAATGCAAAATAGTTTCTCCGTAGCGGCGATTAAGCAACAAGCTCAGCGACGTTTTTGCTGTTTTCTGCTGGTGACGGCGACAAGTCGAGGGGTGTTGGACCTGAGTGCTACTCGCATGTCAAGGATCCAATCAATTTTTGGTTTGATGGTCAAACTGACAATTGTAATTTTTTAATAATTAGGCTACTGTTATTGAAAGAATTATTAAAAGTTCTTAAATTTAAGTAGCCTGGCTATCGGACTGAACAGTGAACAATGAAGATAAGTTTCTATGAGACTGGTTGTTAATTACATAAACAATAAGGTAAGATAACTAGCCTTAATCTAATTACTTATTTTGAAAAGTTTTAGTAGCTACTAATATTGCAACCTCCCCATTATAATGATCGCGAGCAGCCATTGTTCTCCAGCAATGCAAAACAATACATAGTTGTTATGCAAAGGATACCTCAAAAATATGTTGTTTCTTGTGGCACACTAGATATAGTATTTTTACCTTTGTGCTATTACTGCTACATAAAACTGTTTTAGAATGATTGTGATATATCGTCTTAATCAATTCTTATCCGCGGTATGTCGTCGCTGTTAACATCGTTTTAAGGATTAAAAGTTGAATGAAAAATTTAATGATCCCTAAAAAACTCGGTTCATTACATTTTTTGGAAGCAGTTGATACAATCCCAGTCAGCTCCCAGCAGCTTGTAAACTTGGTCTTTTTTTATGTTGGTTTAACGTCTATTGAATCAATGTAGCAATTTGTGCTTTGTAAATACAGTAATTCAACAATCTCGTCAACTTCAACTTCGATGTAAAAAGTTTACAAGAAACCATGCGAAAAACAACACATAAGTAACTTAGATTGATTTGACATAGCTACAAATTTGGAAGTATATTTTACTTACCATGGTCTTAGCACAGGGTCATAGTCATCAGGTAATTGAGTTCCGGGAAATATTCGATAAAGTCCATTCTTTGTTCCAACGTATCGCCAGATAACTTGACTTTGCAGATCAGTGTTTTCATTTTGGTCTGTCCACAGCGTTTCAGCTAGCTGAGTTGCTATTACTTCATCTTTCACTAGCACCTGTTTAAACAAATAATAAGAATTATCTCTATGGTATACAAATCAAAAGCTGAGTCTACTAGTGATATCGTTTTAATATTATCTTTTGACGATATTGACGACGATAAACATTAATTAGATGTAAAAGTAAGAAGCTACAAACAACACTATTTTTCCACGGGAGGTTCGTACTTTATTCGATCTTACTGAAAATTGTCTTTTTATGAATTTTTTTTTAATATAGCGTCTCAATAAAAAAATACCTTTATTCTCTCTGTATTGGGTCCTGAACCTTCCATGAAATTTCCAATTCGGGTGACGTCATTACTAGTGAAAATTTTAGACAAATAGTATTCGGGATCTGAGAACGAACGAGAAGCCAAATGCACTGAGGATTGATCTAGGAAAAAATTGAATTTGTTTGTTACAATCAAAATAAAACTCTACTGTAGAATAAAAACTCTATCGTGTGGCGAAACTACATCAAAAACTTGTTTCATCCACATAGTGTGATCCTCCCTACGTAGGCCTATATAACCGGTCTGTTAATGACCATTATTAAACAGAACAGAGGTTATAAATATAACCTTAAATGCGTAAACGTTCACGGAACAGTGTTTGTTTGTCGATGGTTAATCGAACAAGGTTTCTATTAAAAATTTATTAAAAAAATAAAACGATATAAACTTGATCAGTTCATCATACCCTTGGAAGCGTAGTTTCCCAAATGAGCACACGGGTTAGTTGGAGGAACTAAATCAAGGCGGTGATACAAAAATGATTCTTGTTGTGGTAAGGAACCTTGTGAAGCAAGAATGGATTGGGTGTCTTGCACCGGAAGGACCAGACAGACTGAAAACTTTGTTCGAGGAATCTAAATATTAAACGGAAACTTTGTGTTTTGCTCACACTGCACTATGTATGGGCTACAGTATACTGTATGGTAAATGTGCTGTTAAGCTTTGACTTATATATGATTTCGTCATCTTAGAAAGTTAACCCACGTCATGTTCCATGTTTTTTTCTTTTTTTGAAAACAACAGGTTCAACGTTAATGGCATGCCTTGGATAAAAATCCAACTATAATAACTTACAATTAAAGATTGGAATAAAGTATGCACTTTTGTCCTGCTACAGTGCTACATGTAAAAAAAAGTGAGATTTCAAATTAATACAATTACTTCACTTTTAAGCAACAAAATTTTAACGTACGGTAGCGTAAAAGATAACAAAATTATCAAACATGTTGATTTTTACCTGAGTCCAATAATATGTTGACATAACCTCTATTTTCTTAACTCCATATCTTCTGCTATCACCTTGAGCAAGTACTCGAGAAGCCAAGAAAGTTTTGTTTCCACTTCCTCCGCTAACGCAACGTAAAAAAGTCGTATAAATAAATTATTGCTGAATTGGGAAAAAACAACTTATTTGCTCATCCCAATCAAGAAGTTTTTCGGATGCTTTCTCATGCCTGATCGTTATAAAACTTTTGATAGGGTGAGTGGAATAGAAAAACAAATTGGTTTAGCAAGGAGACGTCATAATCATGACATGTAGGACCAATCCTGCATCAAATATGAAAATGGATTTTTTTAGCTGGAACAAGCTGAGTTTAAAGTAAACTAATTATAATCACACACGATCGACTGGATTGGTAAGAAAAAGGGAAAACCTTCTCTCAGCAGTGGGCTACCACAGGCTGAATATGATGCTATTATTATATATATGCTATGATGCTGCAGCTATTATTATTATCTCATTGATTTTCGTTAAGAAATATTTGAAAAAACTTATTCCATTATTGATTTTGCTCAACAAACCTGGCAACTCCTGAGCAAGCAATATTACAAAAGATTGCTTGTTTGTTGTTTGCACTTCTGTTTAGTTCTTGCCACATGATAAAAGCATCGGGGACAGTTACGTCGATCACATTGGAAAAAAAAAATTCGTTACCGGATTTTTACCCCAGTTTGTCTTGTCAATATGTTTATTTAGTTTTACCTGTGTTATAAAAGAAATCAACAGACTTTTTATATACTAACTTTGCATCAAAATGTAAAATTATATATGAACATAAAAATATATAATGAATTGTAGATAGCTAAAAAATGGCACCAATTGCATTGGTGTCCATTTAACTAATTTGCAATCATGCTGCATTTTGTAGAAGCTTTTTGACATTTTAGCAACAACATAAAGTACACATTTTCAGAAAAATTTCATAAATGCACTAAGCTTAATATCAAAGATTTCACTGACATCTGGCAACCAATGTAGCCTACTTATCAACCAAAACAGATTTTAAGGTCTTTCGCACCCAATTATAATTTCCAGATTAAAATAAATTGTTAAAAATGGACTATTTAATTACTACAACCTTCTCCTTTCTGTTGACATGCATTTTCCTAAAATATTTCAATTTTAATTCAAATAAACTTTTTAAGTTATGCAGTTGTATCAATAAATGGTGTCACCTTATCATGGACTGATACACGCTTTCAAATTCTGGTTCTTGTTCGAGTGCAGTCACAGAAACAAAGAGAGAATCACTGTTGTCTTGATATGGAAATAACGGATGATTTATTACGAGACCTATTTAGCAAACAAAAAGAGCACTTGTTACGTTTTCGAAAATCTTTGTCCATGAAAACAAAACCAAAAATTTCACTTTTCTCGATCACGCCTACAGTAAGAAACAATTCAGCCTTGGCGTTCCGGGTTTAGGTTCGGCTTTGTGCTATTTGCAGGAGGGATCACAAAAAAGGGATTGCTGTTTCTCTCCAAACTTTTCAAAACTGTTAGGTCCCAACTTGCGTTGGTCCCAACATTAGCAAAGAAAGACTTCTCGCACGATTAAGTCATTACGCACCGGCGTCGAGTTGTTGGAGTGCACAGAAAAAGTTCAAGTACAAATTCAAGTACACAGAAAAAGAACATCGCAACTTGTGCGATCGGTCGGTGTGGCATGGAGGACCAAACCGTGAACCTCATTGAGCTATTCAACTACAAGCCTCCTGCCTTAAATGAGGCTTGTAATCTGCGCAATTTGGTTGACGAGACAATACAATGTCTGCTGGATAACTGCTCTATCATTCCGCCTTTGCCTCGAGCCTGTGAATCATTTGCATAGCAAAGAAAGTTTATATAGAGCAGTGGTTTACAAACTTTTTGCACTGCGACCTCTCAGAGCAAAAATTGTAGCCTCGCTGCCTTCCATAAAAACATTCAATAAAAGGCAAATTTAATGCAAAATTTAACCAAACTTGATTCATGCCGACGTCCAGTGCATGTCTCGTTTCGCTGTTCTAACTTAAACTTCTGAAATCAAAAACATCTTTTTGCGGTGTTATTGCGGTGTTATTATTACATTTCCTCCGATTATTTCCATTTCCTATCAAGCTTGGCTAAATTATAGCAGAGAACATAATAAATTAAAGCTACATTTCCGCATTTTCACCGGTTGAGTTTATCGCAATATTTTATGCAGTTGTGGATTTATTTAAATCAGTTTCGGTGAGGTGGTTGGTGCTGCATCTTTTTAACAAGCTTGTCAATAAGTGGAACTGTTCCTGACAAATCTTTCAAACAAAGTACACACTCAGATTTTTCAATACCATTGGAAACGATATACTGACAAATCCATATTTGACATAGGCTTCCAAATAACCTTGCTTTTTTGCCTTAGCCTGGTCGCTGCTTAACTTTAGTCTGCACTAAGCCACCTAGCCTACATAAGTGAAAATATAGAATGCTTTCCTATGGCTAAACCTTAAGCAATAGAGCAAACCCAGGTCAAGGAAAAGTCAATTGCGAAAAAACACTACTCTTTTCTGACAAACATGATTTTAAAAAATACAATAGATTTTTAGGCGTCTCGTCACCCCCTGAAAAACGGCTGGCGACTCCCACGGGGTCGCGATCCTCAGGTTGAAAATCACTGATATAGATAAAAAGATTTTAGACTGTTTTTATTGGATTTCTCTGCTTTCTTCTCAACTGATTTTGGAAGCGATCAACAGAAAAGGATAAAACACGCCAAAACATAAGCGGGTCGGGCTGCTGCAAAAGCTTCTCTAAACTCATTAAAATAACAATGATCCAAGCAAGACAATAATTTTATTGTTTGCGTGTTTTACTTTAGCAGCAGTCTCTTAGTCCTAGTGGCTTCAAGTTCGGCAATTTAACAAACAGCGGGAGAGAAAAGATTTGTAATCAATTTGGCTATGCGAGAGAAAAGTTTTTACCTGCTTCATCTATAACAAACGAGTAAGACAATTCGTTTGGTCGAAAGTAGGTAGATTCAGCCAACAGTTCTTCCAAAGTCACATCCACGGCTGCGACACCCACCAAATTGGAGTTTACGTATACTGGTAGACTTGCTGTTATCATTTGACCTGAAAATAGAAGAAAGAGGGACTGTATAAAATAAAATAAAGTTTAAATGTTTTAGTGATGACGAATTCACGAATTCAATGCATCGATTACATTATGAAAGCTTATCAGGAAGCAAAAAAAAATTGAAAAAGTTTAAAAAAGTACTAAATTGGTTTAAACGTTATACGCACTTGCATTTATTTTATTGAAGTCTACCGTCATTTTTTTAATTTTAGTTGTTTCAAAAATTAATGAAGTCTTCCATTATTTCAAGTAAGCAAAAAAGTGCTTCAGAAAAAGATAGTTTGAGAGCTACTCTGATAATGAGTTTTTAATCCTAATTGTATTTTAACACTAAATGCAAGCACTGCTGAAATCTATTGTTACGTCACTGCAACAACGCATCGCAGGCAGCAAACAATCTAACAAAACCTTCGTCAATAAGATTTTTCAGACATGTAGGAAGACTACTTTCTTTTCTCATTGATTGGCTGGAAATTTTTTATTAACTTGTAGGCTTTTTATCACATTATCATTTACATGAAAAATAAGCATGTTTAAAGATTTATTTTTAAAAAACAAAAAATCTAAAAAAAACTCAAAAGGCAGTCAGTGTAATGACAATTTAAGTTAAGCCAACTTTTTAAAATTATCTACAATACAGTACAGCATTTTGGCTTCAAAATTTAAAAAAATTAGCAATGTGTACGAAACTAATGTAAAAGTTGCATCACCTAGGCCCCAACTGTCCAAATATGGCACTGTCCAAATTGGTTCTGAAACTCGTCGATTTTTAGTGGAGTAGAATTGGTAGTATGACGCCATCTGATTACGTAACATGCTTGGGTCCGAGATTGCAACAAATATTCCTCTCTGTAATAAATAAAGTTTATCATTACATATCGATTTAAAAACCAAACAAAAAGAATGTTAGTAGCCTATATGATGTAAATTAATACGGGTGAAAACAGTTGAAGGAAAAATGGTACCGGTATGTAAATGTTTACTAAATTTTCCTTCAATTTTATATCAGCTTAAATGTTAGTTCCAGTTACACTCAATTTTTAATGAAAAGTGCAAATTTAAAATATTTAGCAAATACGACTAATTTTTCTTAAGCAAAGCTATGGAACTATACCAAATTAGTGCTCAATCTACAGTAATTTAATAAATAACCTACAGCTGGTTTATTTTGAACAAGAACGTGCTCTTTTGTCTGACCCCAATTTAAATTCAATTTTGATCAGTTTTGCCACAAAATCTGGAAAGATTTCAGACATTAGTAGTTGGAAATTTAGATATTTTAAGACAAATGTTAAAAAATGTTTTATTTATAGTCTAACATTTTACTGATGTCACATAAAATCAAACATTGGCACATAGTCAATGGCATTAAACTAAGAGCATTGAATCAATGTCCGGTAGAGATAAAAATCCTGTCAGTAGTTTTCGTATAGCATGATTTGGTTCTTGTAGATGTGCCATAATAGGGGCCTCTTCAAGATGTGCCAAGAATAATCAGCTAGTATTTTGGAATTTATAAAACTAAATATCTTTCTCTTTCTTTGATACATGAACAACTTTACTTTGAATTCCAACGCGAGTAACATAAACTAATAACAACACAAACAAACTGCGTAACTTCATCAGTAGCTATTGCGCAGCTTTAGGCCTCTATTTTACATGACTGTTATAAAGTAGCCTACAAACTACAAACGCTTAACGTTCCTAAATCTAAACTCGGAAATCATGCAAGGTGACATATACGCAACATCGTATGCTATCACAAACAAATAGTTTTCAAAAGTCAGGACAAATGGCAATAAGAGTAGGCCAAAAGTAACTTATGTGAATAAAACCTACTGTAACATCTTCGCCATCAGTTATTCCTCCGCTCTGATCTGCCATATTTCGTAAAACCCGAAAATCTGCACAAAGTTAAAATAGGATTATAACCGGGATGGCGAACCTCTGTTATTGCATGGGTTACAAAAGAGATTTTAATCCTTAAAAAAAAGAAAGTGGGTCATACACTTAGTTTCATGTAAATATATGTATAACTAACACATGTAAACTCTTATTACTTTTGGCTGGTAATGTGTCGCTTTTATCTACACACATGTAGAACTTTTGTCTAAAACATGATAGATAGAAAAATGCACTCATGTATCAAGCTGAAACGATTCCGTGTGCTTGATTATATAAAATTTATATGGGAAAGTAAAGATTTGCAGGAGTGTGAGAGCTGAACAACGTTATCAAAACTACAGCAAATCTTTTCGCGGCTTCAAACGAGTTTAGCAGGAAATTCTACTTTACAAGAGTTATAGTTTTACCAAGTGAATAAAATTGTATCATGGGCCAATCCAACAGAGGCTTGCTGATAGCCTACACCCCTTCTTTTCCTTTGAATTACATTTAGATTTGCCAAACTGATAAATAATACACAACTTGCAAAATACTTATCTTTATTCTACCCATAACATGAATTCAACATCAAAATTGGACGAGAGGTACAAAATTGTTTTTGTACCTCGGTACGGAATTAAGTTCATGGTACACCCGTGTACTATTGGTCCTGCATTGTCAGCTGCATAGCCGAGTGGTGAGAACACTGGAACGGCAATCGAAAGGGCGCCGGTTCGACACCGCTCAAGAGCATGCGGCTGTGTCTGTGGCAGGACACTTAAAGGCATGCCTGAAGGTGGACACGAAGATTGGCTTCCTTGCCTTCCCGTCCACTTAATCTAAATCTTCAACCACCGGGTGAAAGCCTGGATACGACAAACAAACAACATTGGTCCTCAAATGTAATACAATAGTTAGTTAATAGTTGCCAAGAATCAGTAAGGATAGCATAAGCACTCTATTTGGAAAACCAGAGGGTAGACTATAGTTGCTCGAAAAAGCAGAGAGTATACTGAGTATACCGTCGTATACCCTCGAATACAGCACTGGTGTTTCAACAGTAGGAAAGTGACAACTATCCATGTCCGTTTTTAGTTCAATTTTATTTCCAGGACACAAGAGATATAGAGCCACTGTTTGTCCCAAACGGTACAAGCAAAAAAATGGCTTGATAATCATCAAGAGCGCAATAGCTATACTATGTTATAAGCACTCTAATTTCTTGCCGTGATAATGCACTACTTCGGCTTTAGTTGCGTTAGACTGATATACGACAATCACGTACGGTAGGCTACTACATTATCGTAGGTTGGGGCCTTACTATAAATATTTAGTAAAACCTTTATTCTTTGGTAAAAGTTTTGATAGAATTTCGTTATTTTTAAAAAGACGAATGAGTGACTGAAAATTCGTGATGGATTACATCGTAACCGGCGGTTCAGTCGTTCGCCATCTCGGGACTATACTGTATGTCCCTTGCTTTTGCTTTGCAATGTAGGCTATGTACAGCGGTAAAACAAAATACTCTATTGGTTCCTTTAATGTCTAATTTTCTATTGTGCTGTTTGCGAATGACATATAGCCTACTTAGCTTTACGTGGTAAAGACTTGGATTCCTTACAAACAGAAACCAATTCTCCATTAGCCTACATAAAATTGATGCCTGGCAACGAAGAAATGAACTTTCCTTAAATTACTCAAAAACAAACTACATTTTAATCAATAAAGTGCCAAATCGTAATGTTGAAAGTCGTTTCAGGTTGTGGTTAAACCAAACTATGCAAGAAAAAGCGAAAACAGTTAAGTATCTGGAAATTCATGTCAATGGAAACCTAACCTGCTGGTTGTCACACATACAACATTTGTCGCTGCAAATGGCTCAATATGTTCAAATGTTTTATTGTCTGCGTGACTATTATTGCCGGAAACATTGTGTACGGTATGTTATATTATAGTCTAGTACTCTAGTAGGTAGTCGTGTTCAATGCTCTATTATTATATGGGCTACTGACTACTGTAAATAAAACTCTACCCAAGGAAGTAGACTTCAGACTCAATAATGTTATTCGCGCAATTACAAGAAGTCCAAAATTCAGTCACGTCATGAACTTATACAAATCTTTAAATAAATATAGGCCTACTGTATAAGATATTTACAAATTTGTAATTGCCAAATTTATGCTTAAAGTTTCCAACAAAATCTACCAGCTACATTGCAAGATCGTGTTATAAATTTTGACAATATTTACTCGCACAGCACTCGACAACTAAATATAATGGAATATTTCCTTCCCCAACAAATCAAAAAATCCGTGGCAAACAATCTTTTGGCGCATCGAGGTATTAAATTGAGGAAAGATTAGTTGAATCAATAAAAAGCAAACACTTTACTTTGTTTAAAATTTTTTATAAAAGTACCTTGTTAGATTTTTATTAAATAAACTTGTTCAGTTCAAACTACATGTAATTTCGTATTTGCAAACCGGTCTAAATCGCGCTCTTATCTTATATACTTCATCATAATGCTCATGTTTGCATATGCTGTTCTTAATCATATTCTTACGATACTTTTGGCTTATACGATTCATTTCGATTGTTAACTGTACTTTTCAGTCATGCTGTTTATTGCTTTAGCTATGACACAAAATCAAAAATATCTGACGCTGCAATGTCAGAAGCCTGATGTCAGGCAGCACCTTGACTGGTAAACCGCAAGGTCGTTCGGTGCTGCCAGACCTTTCTACTGATGTATCCTTATTTTTGTCTACACTTGTTCTTTTTCGACTCTTATTAGAAGAGCAAAATAAAACAGACACCCCTACATCTCTGTCTCCTCTCTGAAATATTTTAAACAATTTTTTTTAATGTGAACAAATAAATAACAATGACGAAGCCACATTTTTGAGTAGCTATTAAGATACTGCGAGTTCAGTAAGGTTTTTGTCACTACATTGAATTAAAAGATTAATTTTATACACGTATTTCCTTTAAATTATTAGTAGTAGCCTACTGCAGACATACAAAAGTTTGTAACCTGTCACTTACACTTACATTTTTTATTTTATTTTTCGTTTAGGCAACAAATATACGGCTCCACCACAAACAAATAAAAAGAAAACTTTTAAACGTTTTCAACATATGGTTGTGTCTTCACCGGGAATACCCTAATAATGATTACATTTACAGTACGGTACATTTATACATTATATTGTATACAAAAAAGGAAGTGACAATTAAAAGTTCAATTGACTGTGCAGTGTGCACCAACTTACTAGAAACGATAGGCTTGATCTGAATAACAGAAACTCGACAACTGGCAAAAGAATGCTAACAAGCAAACAACATAGCGACAAATAGATCACATGAAGAATAAGATACAAGCACGTAAAGTAAATTATTAGAAAACTGATTAAATCTGGCTAGAGGTGATTTGAAAACTAAGAGATAATTTTAAATTGGTTGATAGAAACATTGCCAGAAAACGCTACACATGAGGCAATGTAGCCTGCTCTTTAACTGCGCTTTTGTTTGTTAAATTCGTATCAAACGCAATAATCCGTCTTTCAATGTTATCATTCTTATGCGAATTGTTGAGTTTTCGCTCTTCAGTTTAGATTAGATCTATCGTTTGTAGTCAGTACATAGTTAGCAAAAAATACCTAATTCTAATTGTCATTTCCTTTTTTTGAATGTTGCAGATGTAAATGTAATGCTTATCAAGCTATTCCTGATTAGGACACAACGATATGTTACATACATTTGAGAGTTTTTTTACTTGTTTGTGTACGATATGCCCTTATGACATGTCCGTAGTCTATATATTTTTGCGCAAATAAAAATTATGATAAAAAATATGTTCAAGCCATAATTGACGAAACTAACTTTTATATGCCTGTAATACAAAAAAAGTAAACTCTCCACCAAAGCTCTATCAAACTAAAGTTAATAGTAGAAAGCTACATAAAAAATAAAATACAAATAAAAGACAGATATAAACATGACTCACTAAGATTGCCGAGACCAAAAGTCATGATAACTGCTGTGTTGTTAAGCTCTTGATTTCTTGTCTGCAGAGTCCTCAAAATGGTACTTTCCGAATCGGAAGGACTCCCGTCAGACAAAAAAAGTATCACTCGATCTGTGAAACCACCTTGTATTACAAAAGATATAACATTTTACTGTATAACCTATAATGCATAGCCTACTTAATAAAACAAGGAAAGCAGAAAACAAAAAAAGTAACACAATTGTCAAAAGCAGGCACAATGATAAGATAGATGGTATAGGTTTTTTCGTGATTTGCATTGAGCAAATCTGACTTAGGCCCACTTCTGGTGCATCCCACTTCTTGTTAAAGGGTAACCTAATCAGTTGCTTTTATTAAGGGGCTGGAAGTTCATTTTATAAACATGGTTATTAGCAAGCCAAAGCTAAGTTTAAAAATGTTTTCAAACATAGGTTACTGTAGGTATAGCTCTATTCCACAAATTCAAATATTTATGTTCTCACCTATTCCAGGTTTACGATTTCTCAGCAAGTAATCAAAGGAGACATCAAGAGCGTTTCCGTAATTTGTACCACCTGAAGAAAAAAGTTATTTAAATCATACAAGTAGCCTACAATTCCGTAGCTGACATAAAAACAAGTTTTCTTAAGGCTGCACTATAAGCTTAGAAGAGGAAAATATTCTTGTGTGGAAGGATTTGAGACTTGCCCTTAGCTGCAAAGATTTAACAAGCTTTTCTTGTTTTCATAGCTTATTTTCAAGAACTAAAACGCTGCCTTTAGAAAGCCTGTATTTCATATTTGAGTACAGTATTAACAATAAATCAAGGTAAAGTTTCTATGCAAGCGTAGTTTGAAAAAAAAGTTTTTCCTCTGATTTTGGTAGGTCTTGGATTCATTCCAAGCAAGTATAGTCTTAGGCATGGTCTTAGGATACCAACCAAAGACTTTGAAAACTTTTTCGCTTGTTGGTTTCTTGATAATTTTTAATAACGTGTGATATTTAAATTTGGAAAAAGTATTTTCAAGTCCTTTTGAAAACAGGAAGTTTGTAGAACTGTTTTACCAATTTGTAAAATAAGATTCGTTACCCCCAGCCTGTATTGTGTCAATAAAATCTGAAATTTTCTTTTTGTTCTGTGGTGTGGCTTGAGCAAGCTGGTAGGAAAAGCACGCGTCGTTCGTCGTGTCACTCACGAAAGTCTCAATGGAGCTTGAAAAAGCGACAACGGCAAACTGAAATAAAATGCTCGACTTATTTGTAATTTATAGGTCGCTACAGCAGATGAAGTTTATTAACCAATCAGAAGATAAAATTTAAATCAGCTGATTGCAGTCATCAAGTGAATTAAGTAAACGTTTCGCTGTAGTCAGCGTGGCCTCGCGGTTTGAAGGTTTGGAAAATAGTCATTTTGATGACGTGGGTTTGATTTCCACCCTTTTTTCTGCCACTGCTCTTTTTCTTCTCTAATTGCCAAAGTTCAAAGCAAGAATCAACTTTCTGGTTGAGTGCTAGAAAGGTCACAATGTCTACAGTCAGTTGGTTTATAGAGAAAATCGTCCTATGTTAAAGTGTTTACCAGTAAAAACACTCCATCTGCTGCAACCATCTGCAGATTACAAATACGGGTACGGTAGCTACCCTGCTTGATTCAAATAAAAATGAAAAACTTTAAGCATATTTCGCAAACTGATATTGCACATTGACAGAAGTATTGTCATTCTACTCTATTTTGTTTTTAATGAGGTTATGTAGGCTATGCTATTCTTTACAGTGCAGTAATGTTCAACACTTGGCACGCGTGCCAAATGTTTCACGAGGCGTTTTTTGAAAATGGCACTGAAGCTCTTGCAAAAATTTGTATTGCAAAAGCTAAGATTTGTTCATTTGCAATGCAAACCAATTTACAAATGATATAGTCACTGGATGCCTGCGTCCAACTCCCACAGACCTATTACCATAGTGCTTTCGGGCATTGCTCCACCGAAGCTACGCAGAGAGAACTCCACAAAACGACTCGCAATAAAAGGCAGAAGTCAATGACTGCCTTCTTTTCCACAATGCAGTCCTTGACGCACAACATCGCATCAACGCCTGCTATCCATGCGTCCTTTTTTGACACATTGTGGAGTTTCATAAAGATCACTTCGACCTTATGCAGTCACGGAGAGACTGTTGGACAAATACTTCACGGCCCGACAAGCATAGAGTCACACCAGACACTAAAGTACCACCTGGCTTAAACCAGTCAAGAAAAGAGTGGGTAACTTAAATCGTCTCTGTACCAGTGTTGGCCGCTTTAAGCACAACATGTTCCAGTGGAGTTTGTGTGACTCACCAGTTTTTCGACCTATAGGGCATGTGGACCTCATAGACCCTAACACAGAAACAGTGCACTGGCTGCAGCAGTTGGAAAATAGTCTCTGAATGGCTGCCTCATACTAAAAGAATATCGCTTTTGACCTTTTTACAGTAGCCTATAATTGTCAAAGCGTGCGCATGCGCACAGGCCAGCAGGGGGCTTTGACGTTGTTGAAAAGTCGCTAAATTGTTTTGTTTTTTTCAATTGTCTGCGGACATGCAGACAAAACAATAGTAACTGTGAAGAGCTGAACTATTATTTATTGTTCTGTAGTGGAGGTTTGCATTTGCACCATGTCACAGTATACTGCAGATTAAGGTGTATAGCAGCGATGTGAAAGAAAAAAAAATAAATAAATAAACCGGTACGAATGTTTCAAGATGGAAGTAAACATTGGCGGTAGCCTATGGCACGAAAAAAGTCATTGGATAAAAATTGGCACTCAAGCGTGTTTTAGTTGGACATCCCTATGTTGCACACAAACAACTGATAACTTATAATATACATCAAATATAGTTACTCTTCACTAAAAACCTCTACAGCCTGTTTCACCTTAAAAGGAGATCATCAGAAGATCCTGAAAAATATGCAAAAACAATAAATCGGTAATTCCTGAAAAGATAATAATATCACAACCTTAATTTAATCTGCAGAGAAAACACATCAGAATTACAAAGGGCTACCTCTATCCGTTACTACAAAAGCCCTCTAACGGATGGAGGTAGCCCTTTGTAATTCTGATGTGTTTTTTTTGCAGATTAAATTAAGGTTATAATATTTAATATCTTTTCAGGTATTACCGATTTATTGTTTTTGCATATTTTGTCAGGACCTTCTGATGATCCCCCTTTTAAGGTGAAACAGGCTGTAGAGGTTTTTAGTGAAGAGTAGCCTAACTATATTTGATGTAATTCGCTCTGCTTGGCTTTTCGCTTGGTATTGAGCACTTTTTGTAGTATTAACAGTATTTATTGTTTAATTGATAACTTATATATTTTTTAAGGTTGTGTTTTGAGAAAATCATCTGTTTTCATCAGTTTCATGATGTTGCAGTTACTCAACATTATTTCTGGGAATTATAGTGAATTTACCATTGTTCATGACTATTGGTGCAACATTTAATAACATCATTTAAGAAACGATACGACTTCTCTTTTTCATAAAATACTCAACCTAAAATCGATCAAAATGCTTACATCGTCAAAAGGATTTAATGTGGATACAACAGTCTTGGCAGCCTCCCTGGCCAGTTCCATCAAAGAAACACCGTTGTGTCTGTTGGACATAGATCCACTTTTGTCAATCACCACTACAACGTGCTTAGGTCTTGGTACATTTGCTTGAACATACCAAGGTCTGCAACAGTTAAATTAAGTCATCTTGAATTTGTTTAGATTTCAATAACTTTTGCTACCCAATCCACAATTGATGTATCAAGATGTTTTTATTTCATGAAACCGGTTAAACGAACACTAAGGGGTAATTATTCTGTGAAAGCACAGTATGAACCATAATTTCAAAACTTAATTTGTCTCGATTGCATTATGCTTATGTTCGATTTCTTCAAATTCTATGTTTCTTGAGAAAATATAATTTTGATTTGTTTGTGTCAACTTTTGTACTAACCGAAATCTGTTGTCAAAAGAACCACAACTATTAGACGTCGAAGGCAAAGCTGGAAACTGGGTTGTTACCCCGTGTTCACTGCCGAAGTATTGCCATTTCATTGACGGCAAAGTTTGCAGATTTTGTATGCAAGTATTTTGAAACGCAGAAGATAATTTCTGTGGTGATTGGGAAGCGCTCGATGAAATTTGTTCACAAACTCTGTTTGCTGCAACCTGAAAAATGTTGTAAAGTTAGCGGAAAGCAATATAGGCTTCTATTTCAACCAGCTGTATACAGTAAGCTTATATTGTAACTTGGTTTACTGGCAAATATTAAATATAACTTGAAGACCCCGATTGAATGAAACTGGAAGACGCCATATTTGAGTTTCACCCTGGTTTTGGATCATTAGTGGTGCATATCCATGTGTTTTAAGCGGGAGTTGAATTTCTAACTTTTGTTGGAATTGTCTCCGACTTGAGTGGAAATCGAACCTCCATCGAGATTGTACTGCGGCGTCCAGCATGCCATTCTTGACCACTCTGCCACGTTCAAGACAACGAAGCTGTTGTTAACTGCAGTCTTATTCCGTTCTAGAGCATTGTGGATTCGTGCGCCTTTGAGTACTCGAAAGAACCAGGTACCCTCTCTCGCATTAACGTATAATAAAAAGGTACATCATTAATAACCACAAATTTTTTGAAGTGAAAAAATATTTACAATAAAATAAAGAATTTAATAAGTAGCTTTCTGTTATGAATGAAAGGAATCTACGGTACTTGTTTAATTCATATCGTCGTGTCATCTAAATAAACTAAAGTTTGAGAGCATTTTTGACGATGTAAACTAGTTTATATCATACAGGAATCGTCAATTTGTTGAATAAATTAATCCAATATCATTGATTTACTTTCATTACGTTTTAAAATTTAAACAACTTACAACTCCTGAAATGATTAAATTGGACACAAGATAATAAAAATATGATGAATGCATAAAATACGAGATCGACTATTTTTAATATGAAATGAAGTGAAAGAAATTTTGGTACGGAGAAGGATGGAAGACTTTACAATAGTCTCATTAGAACATGGAATCGTTCCGTCTCTTTTGTTTTTATGTTTAACATAAAAATCACAAAACTTTACTCCCACCAATTTGATATGATAAAAGTTAGGAATCATCGAATCCAGCAGCTCACCTTGTTTTTAAATCGAGAATCAAATTCTGTCTGGCTCGTTGGAAACCTACAGCATTCAAACGATGACGAAGATCCTCCATAAGCAGTTTCAACGACTCTTTGTAAATTCTTCACAACGGAAACTCTTTCGTCAAACTTTGTTGCAAATATTGACGCCATCTAAATTTACAGAATAAAAAAATAAATATCTGACGTACTTCGTATAAATGTAGGTTACATCAGCTTGTAAGTCTACCTTACATAACGAAAAGTTCGATCCGTTTATATCGTTGTCTTTATTTGTTACACTGGACATTTTTATACCGTGATAACACAAATACGTTTAAAAAATAAATATTCTTTTCAATGCCATAAAATTGCACTGGAGATAATTTGAATTAATCCACTCCACCAGAAAAAAGCATATAAAAATTTGTTACGAGTAAAATCAGTGTGGCGACAAAAAAAGTTGAGATGGTGCATGGTAGGCTATCGATAGTATAACATTAGTTATGTAAAATTTTGGACATTATAGCTCTGAAAAGTGTGCAGTGGGCACACTATATAAAGTTGAATAGTAAATGTAAAGTCTTGTAGGTTTAGAAAACATAATTTACAATGTAAGCTGTTTTAATGAATGCACTGAAGTACGTTTCTGCATCTCAAATAAGTTGTTGAGGGCATTATACACATACAAAATCAATTTTGAATTTGAAACTTATCGCACGCAAAAGTTGAACACAAAAGTATAAGAATTTGAATGTATTAAAAAACGTGAATTTCAAAGCGTACAATTGTCCCGATGTGAATAAACATTTTAGAAAAATTATAAATTTTTAAACAAATGAAAACTTGTTTCTATTACCCTTAACAGACTTACAAATATTTCCAGCTTAGGCCTAATGCAAATATGTAGGAAAAATTGCAAAAGCAAACTAGCGAAAATAGCTCAAAATGCACATAGCCATAGCCTGTTCAAAAAATTAGCACTTCTTAAAGAAAGGCTTGCGATCCCTGAAGTAAATGCGACTCTAAAGATAATTAAGCTGGGAAGTTAATTTCAACCTTAAGGTAGTGAAAACAAAAAAAGTTGTTCATAAAACGTCAAAATTAATTCTGATCCATGCAGATGTATCCGGGGTTGAAAGTCGTTATCAAAAAGCAATAAAAAACCAATGAACAGCAATTACTAAAAACATTGTATTTGCATATTTAACGACCTGTGATGCCAGGTTGTTTTTTGAAAACAAGCAAGTGAAACTAAAAAACAAGCCCAAGACAGGCAAAACAACACAAAAACAAGCCCAATAATTTGCAACCAATACCAATTAGCATAAAGCACGCAGTTTAGCAGTTCCAATTTGCAATACAACCTTTGCAGTCCATACATCACGTTTATTTCAAAAATGACATTTGTTTACGCCATTCCAAGCAGTGATTATCTTAAAAAGAAGGGATACAATGTTGACTGCAATAATAACCTCGCAATTTCAGTGTCAAAAACAAGTTAAAAAAGTTTGTCTGACCAAAAAACAAGCAACTCGCAAACTCAAAAAAAAAATACGCAAACTCGAAAAAAAACAAGCCCAAACTTGCGGGAAAACCGCAAGGTTTGCAACACTGTTAACGGCTCTCACTGGCATGGTTTTTCTGAACTGTGTTGCCGCAAAATTTTCCTTAATCCTTTAAAGTTCGAAAACCGGAAGGGGACTAAGTCGGATAGTAATCCGAAAACTAAATTTCATAAATTTGTTTTGACGACGAAGTAAACAAAAAAAGATTCAGCAGTTTTTTTAAATATCGATTAGTGATAAACGAATAATGATTTCGTTGCTTGCATAAAAAAGCAGTGAATACTGCGCATTCGCTATTTATTTTTAAAAGGAATGGGAATAAGCATTCGATATTCAGAAAGCAACGAATAACGCTATCGAATAGTGACAACTAGTCGTTACTTCCTGGTCACAACGGTAAACCATATATCTCCGTGGGAAAGTTGTAGGATAAAATTCCCTAATCCTTCGTCTGTATGCGATGACCGAAAGAAAACACTCTTCTGAAAAAGTCTTTTCACAAAGTGTATTTCAAGAGAGCACAGCAACACGGGCTGTTAAAAATAGCACGCAACACAGTCAGGGCCGGATTAACCATTAGGCTAATAAGGCTATAGGCCCTGGAAATATTCGGCCCTCAATTTTGTTTAAAGATTAAATTTTTGTAAGGCTTCTTCTTCGTCGTAGGAGCTTTCTTCCGGATTATATGTTTGGGCATGAGGTCATCAGCCACTCGACAGTCTCGTCATCCAGGGCCTTCAGTCCAAGCGTTCCATGTGGTGGTTGATGGATTGGACAGACATGGACGACATGCGATACGGATCCAGTACAGTACAGTTTTTGCTTGAAAACAAATGACCGAGTTGAGTCAATACATATGAAGAGCAAATTTCCAAAACCACGTAGGCGCCACTTTTACCGAAATTGAGTTTAGAGCAGGGGTTTTCAACCTGGGGGTCACGAGCCGTTTTTCGGAGAGTCGCGAGGCGCTTGAAATTCCAGTGTATTCTTTTCTATCCTTTTTGCCAGAAAAGGTTAAAAACTGTGTTTTTTTCACAATCGCCCATTCCTCTACTTGAGGTTATTATATCGTTTAAGCTTTCAGACGTTGCAAGGTTTCAACTATAGGAAAGCATTCGATATTTTTCACCAAGTTCTTGTACGTTGCTTTGTGCAGACTAAAGTTAACTAGTAACACCGTTATGGTAAAAAAGCAAAATTATGTAGAATTCTATGCAAAATATAGATTTATCAGTATTGTTTTCAATAGCATTGAAAAAATTAGTGTCGGCTATTTTGTTTGAAAGTTCTTTTAGCAACAGGTGCACGCATTGACAAACTTAATAGTTAAAAATATACAGCACCAACCATCTCACTGAAATTGATTTAAATAAATTCATAAAAGATTGCAATAAATTCAACCGGTGAAAGTGCGAAAACGTTGATTAATTATTTCTTTTCATTATTTTTTCTTCTATTAGGCCTATCTAGCTAAGCAGCTAAGCTTGATAGAAAATGGAAATAACAATCGGAGGAAATGTAATAAAAGCCGTAATAACATCTCAAAAATCGTTTCGGAAGTTTACATTGTAACAGCAAAACTAAACATAACTGGATGTCGGCATGAATCAAATTTGGTTAATTTTTGCATTAACTATGCTTTTGTTGAATACTTTTATGGGGGGTCACGAGACTACATTGATTGCTCTGAGGAGGTCGGGTGGGAAAAAGGTTGAAAACCCCTGGTTTAAAGTGTCATTAGGTAGAGTATTATACCATAGGTAGACTACCTACTATCCATTTCTTTCTTTTCAAAATCTTTTCCATCTGCTTCAGATTTAACACAAAAAATTGCGTTTGTTTCCAAAACCAATTACGCGCCATCATTAGCCATATTTCTGTTATGTTTATGTTATTTTGCAGTAAATCATTTGAATTTTTCATGTATGTATTCTTATTACTTTTTGTGGCTTGGTTTGCAAAATTAGGCCCTTCTCTAGTAAATAGCCTTAGGCCTACAATACCCTTAATTCGGCCCTGAACACAGTACGCACTAACGCACAAAACAACTTGTCATCACAAGACAAATTTCTGGTTAAACAACGGAAATTTCGTCTGGCTAGTAGCCTATGCAAAGCAGATCTGTTAAATATCTGACCAGCTTTCTTATCGACAATCTACAGAATGACGAAACTCATTGCTACATTTTAAACGCACACAACTCGCTTCTGTAACGTAACAGTCAAATAGTTTGCTGAGTAATTTCACACGAGGTGAATCTGTCTGATGCAATATTTCCTAATTCACAGGAGTTAAATCTGGATGATGCAATATTTCTTAATTCAAGATGATGTAAGAGTTCCTTGTTTACAGAAATATTCCATGACGTAGACGCCAGGTAAATTATGACGTTAAAGGTTTTATGTTTTATCTGGGGAACAATTGTCCGTAACACTTCCAACCCTGGATGTATCAATATAATTTATGTTTGCTAGGCTACTAGTGACTAAAACTCTAGCATAAATATCATTTGTTGTCCATACAAAAAAGTTCCATCCTGGTTAGTCATCTTGCCACACGCTTCAACATCAACATTGTTTGCAAGTGCTAGACAGCAAATGTTATAAGTTATCTTGTAAAAAGCGGATCAGGCTACTTGATTATCGATGCTTTACACAACCTAAAACCATGCAATAGATTGAGTTTCGCTTTTAGCAGCATGATTGTTGCTTACTTCACAGTGTAAAGAGGCGGACCGGCAAATCCAGGTCTTCGAAGACTTTTTTTACTTTACGGTCCGCGTCGTCGCTCATAAAAGGAAATTCAAAATTTTTGGGTTCTATGGTGTCTGGGGGCGGAATTGGGAATTGCCCGTTTCGGCGAGTCCAATTCGGCGAGTCCGATTCGGCGAGTCCGATTCGGCTAGTCCGATTCGGCGAGTTTCCTATTCGGCGAGATCCTTTTTCTCTGGGGGGTTTGTCTGCTTTGCTGGTGTCGTCATCGTCTGGGTGGTTGCTTGAGAAAGTCCTTGGGATATCTGTTGTCCTCGATCGTCTTCTCGAATTCCGTCATGTGTGATGTTGCTCTGTTGGATGAGGAATATCTATCGTTTCTTCTACGTATTTCGTTTAGGAGTATGGTCTTCTTGGTAATTGTGGGCAGGGCCGAGTCGAAGTGTGGGAGTAATTTTGTCTTCGCTTTTGAATTGTGTTCTTCCTATCAA
This sequence comes from Aplidium turbinatum, assembly GCF_918807975.1. Classification (NCBI taxonomy): domain Eukaryota; kingdom Metazoa; phylum Chordata; class Ascidiacea; order Aplousobranchia; family Polyclinidae; genus Aplidium; species Aplidium turbinatum. The sequence goes on along the minus strand of NC_137472.1, from coordinate 40,848,591 downwards.
CAGTTTTTTGATCACGTTGTTGATCGCTTCCTTAGGAAGGATGGAGGTATACATTGTTGTCACATCCATGCTGAAGGGAAAGTTGAATTTTCTCAGGATTTCATCATAACATACTTATCAGATTTGTGAGCTAGGTCATGCTCTTATTTATCGGCAATGCATAAGTCTTTTGCAATCCGCTTCAATTGAAACAGTAGGCTTACAACAGACGTAGCTTATAACTTATCCGATTAATAATATCCCTCACCGTGCTCACGAGAGTTTTCCCGTTAAGAGGCTGATGACGAAAAGACAAACTGTCCAAGTGCTCCTGTGGAAACAAAAACAATACAAGGTTGTTGTTACGATCATAGACGTACCAGCCAGGTGTATGGAGGTAACTGCCTCTTTCCCTGTTGTCAAAAATAATGCCAATTTGAACAAAATTCTACAATTGTTTTGGCAAAGGTTACTCAACAAATAGCCCTAAAATTACGGTACTTTAATTAGAAAATTACAAGTTACACAGCACATGTAGGCCTGATGTAGAATTTTCACTTCAATTTTCACATTCATGTGTAATATGGTTTATATAGTGACCAAAATAACCAATTTAAATTAGTTTTTGCACTTAAAATTGTATCATGCACACTGGCCACAATCTTTGCTACTTTATGCCAACGCCGGATTAACACAGTAGCAAATGCAGCAGCTGCTATACGGGCCCCGCGCTTCACAAGGCCCCGCGCTTCAAGCAAGGTTTTCCAAATGTTAATCGATTGCTGTTAAAAATGTGTTGTTTCGTTCCTATTGTATGCCTTTATATGCCTGTCAACTATGGTGCAACTATCTTTCATCTAGTAGTAATCGCTTACGTGTTGGATACAATAACTGTTACAGAATGTTGTTTAATCTGCAGAGACGATGCAGCATCACCTCTGCATTCGTTGATAACAATACCACAACCTTTCAAGCTCTCATTCGCAAAAGATTATATCAGTTTATAACCCGATGCAACTTGTCTTCCAATCAATAGATTTATGAACTAATGCGAACGGACTGTTATTATCAATCTTTGTATTTGGTACATTATGACTCAGCTCTTCGGAGTTGAGTATCTGCTTTGTTTCTACTTTCTAGGCTATGTGTGATTGTGTAATATGGACCATCTTGAGCCTGATGCAAATAAATAAATAAAATAAAACAAGGCCCCGCGCTTGGTGAGCAAAACATTTTCTTTTGCCAAAAAAATGTCGAACATAGTTGGTAAGTAATTTTTGGCTTGTAGCCTAAACTGGAATGGAATTATAGGAGAATATTATAGTTATATGATTAAATTACTAGTCCCATCATCTTGCCACTTTCTAATTAAATTATTGTAAACTTTATATCTATGTATTCTTTGCTGCTTCAACACACCGGTGGTCCGTTCTGGAGTGTTCAAGTGGTGGAGTGCTAAATAGGCTCTCTACAACACGATGATCCACAAGAGCTGGTGCCATTAAGGTTATTAAAGAACGTTTTCCTTTCATAAAGGAGGCACGTAGCCTACTGGAGAAACTTTCGAATGACCAAGTGTAAAATGCAGAATGTCGACAGCAGGCAAAGAAAATAGAGTTGCTCGAAACTGGAATCTTAGTGGTTTTTTGGAATAGCTTACTCGATCGCCTCCAGGCAACTCAAGCTTCTCTTCAAGCAAAGCAGCAAAATCTCAGCATTGATTCAGCGTTGTGTGCCTCTTTGGCAGGGTCCCTATACAGACCTTCAGAGAACAATTCGCTAAGTTTGTGTCAGAGGCGCAGAAGCTGACTCAAGTGCCGTATTACTGACCGACAAGCACAAGAAGAACAATTGTCCGAAATCGAAGACGCGATGAGGATGTAGGCAGTGCCCCAACACATGACCCAACACCTGCGCAGATCCAAGAAAGCGCTGACAGACTTTCAGAAGCATATTCCCAGGACTTGGAAGACAGATTGAAAGATGAACCACCTCACTTTTCAGACTTCGTAAAGCACATTGCTATTGATTGCTTCTCTCCAGAACTCAACTATTTCACATTGATTAAGAAAAACAACATTACCACGTTTCCTAACATAATTATTGTAAATGTGCAGAAAACAAAATGCGTCGAAAAGACGTTTGAATGATATTGTTGAAGTTTTATATTTCTCCTTGCAAAACATTACACTAGACTTTTTTTGTTGTAGAATGTAAATCAAATCTATAAAATATTCAATTACTTCCCGGTCATGATCAGCTTCAAAATAGAGAATGATCGCTCTGCACTGCAATTGGTGACCATTGTGCAAAGTACCATTCTAATTGCCACTAAAACATTTGAGTATACTTCCTGCAGTCGCCTTTTCACAATAAAATTCGACAGCACAGCAAAAGTAATATTTCCAGCAGTAAGTTCATCCGAGGAAAGTGATTGCAAGAATGAACGGAGATGTATGCATTCACTTTCAAGATTCTCAAGGTTCTCCTAGTCCTCCATACTAAGCGAGACAGATAACTAAAAGAAGCGCTAAGCAGCACATATTGTTGAAAACCAATCAAGCGTGAAGTACTCTAGGGGCGATGCCTTGCCATACATGACTTGCCGCACTGTTTATAAATGTGTGTGATGTGATAACATATTTATTAATTGCTATATATCTGAATATATCTGTTGTGAATTATGATATTCACGTACAGTAGGTTATTAATATTATCAATGCAATATATTCGTATATTTTGTCACCCCCAATGATTTGCCACCCTAGGCAACTGCCTACTCTGACTAGTGATAAATCCGGTCCTGCTGATATATTCGATTTAATCACAACAACACGAACATTTTGTGGTTGTTTTCAAACTAATATACCCTTGGGCGACTAAGCATTTCTGCCAAATTTAGTTTCAAATTCAAACAATCCAGGTAAAAATATTCATAAGTTTTATGGCGTAGAGTAGAGGAAATTCAAATATCTTTTAAAATATCATACGAACTTGTCAACTATGGGTTAAATATCCGAAAGCAAAAAAAAAAACATACCGGTTTATGATTGTACGCCTACCTGCATTTCAGTACGCTTCAGGGAATATTCTACTAACTCATCCACTCTTGATGAAAACAACTTTGGCTGGATGTTTTGACAAAGAACATGGTCAAATAAAATATACGGTAATATCCAGAATATATGTTTATTCATTGTGTGGATTTGATGCACTAGTCTGTAAGAATTTAAAGGAATTTTTCATTCTGTCCAATTTATTCTCTTAAATTTATCACAACTTAATTTATTCAACTTATACGCTCTCATCAAAAAGTTTGGTTTACCCTATATCAGACGCGACTCTTGCTCTTAATTGTTACTTGGGCTCATGATAAATTATGAGTATTAGGCTATGAGAAAAACGAAGAATAAGACAATACCTGATACAAATTCATATGTACCATGAAAATTTTGAGTAGACTGTAGTGTATAGCAATGAATAGGCCTACAACAAACAACATGCAATGAAACAAAATGTATAGGCTAGCAACTAGTCCCTTACGTACCTTATTTACAAACATGAAACATACACGCATAGTTATAATAGTTATAATTTTCAACTAAAGTAGCTTAAGCCTAGTTGGTACTGGTACCCAGGGTTGCATTCCTGGGGAGCTCGGGGGAGCTCAGCCACCCGAAATATGAAAAAGCTTGATGTAGGGGGGCTCAGGGGGGGCTCGTTCAAGGTTCCACTTTTCCGCTCTTCTAGCTGAACAACAACTTATCGACTGAACAAGTAACACTTTAACAGCTTTCTCACAACAGAACTGCAAAAATACACAAACATAAGTTGGTAGCAATCGCCGTTTTCCGTGATTAGGTCCCGTAGATTAGCTTAAGTCTATCATGCAATCTACATGTAGGTAAATTAAGCTTTTTGCGAATAGGGCAATAAAGAATGACATAACAATTTTGTGGCTCTTTTGACATTCTAGATGTCTGCGTGTGATGTGACTCTTGCATTGAATAGCCTTTCCCATCCATGTGCCTTAAAATTAAGGAAAGTAGATAAAATTTTCAGTGTGCGTTGTGCTGCGTCCTCACATCGTGCTATCAAGGCTCTGTGGAATAGTTTCCCCAGCATTGTATAAACACTTCACAGCCCTCTCAGAAAAGAAAAATATTAGAGAAACAGATCGGCCATGTTCAGAGGTCTCTGCATCAAAATGGCCACCAAGAAATTCGTAGAAGATCTGGCGCTTTTAAAAGATTATCTTCGACAATTATCGCTTTTGTCAGAAACTCTCCAGACTGAGAATATCAACTTCGTATAGTAGCTAACCGTCACTTAAAATCGACGTTTAATTTTCTATTTCAAATCAAAAAAGCTGTTCAAGAAGGAAAGTATTCGTTGATGAAGTTGTTAACTTGAGTCCTGGAATTACAAAAACTACTCCTTTAACCCTTTGACTGCCACAGCTTTTTTCAATTGGGTTTACCTCTGTGCCAAGGGTATTTTACCAAAATTGACACTTTTATGAAAAACGAATTTCGGCGCGTTTTTTAAAGACTGATTTAGGTTGTTTTGTCAAAATAGATTTGGAACTGTCAAGGTTACGTTTTGCGTCATCGATGGTTTCTATGACGTCATAAAAATGATCATTGATGGGGGGCCCCAGACCCCCCACCCCTGGGTGGCGCCTTTAGCGAACAAGCCGTCAAGCTTCGCCTGCAGGCCGTCAAACCCCCCTCCCCTTTCAAAATACCTATCTACGCTACTGAATTGGATCATTGTCATTGGGGCCCACAAAGCATATTCTTCACAGGGGCCAAAATGCCCCAAGAGCGGTACCTCTAAATACCCATTGTCGGGCATTGTCAGGCATTGTCGGGCATTGTCAAGCGTTGTCGGATTTTTGGGGGGTTGTGGAGCATTTTTAGGGGTTTTCGAGCATTTTCAGGGGTTGTCGAGCATTTTCAGGGGTTGTCAGGTATTGTAGAGTAGGTACTTTCAGGCATTGTCGATAATTTCCAGGCATTGTCTAGGATTTCCAGGCATTGTCGATCAATATCAGTGGTTGACAGGTTTGGTAGTCATTATGGAACATTTTTAGGCATTGTCGAACATTTTCAGGGGTTGTCGAGCATTTTCAGGGGTTTTCGGGCATTGTAGAGTAGCTACTTTCAGGCATTGTCTATGATTTCCAGGCATTGTCGATCATTATCAGTGGTTGACAGGTTTGTTAGTCATTATAGAACATATTCAGGCGTTGTCGAACATTTTCAGGGGTTGTTGAGCATTTTCAGGGGTTGTCAGGCATTGTAGAGTAGCTACTTTCAGGCATTGTCTATGATTTCCAGGCATTGTCGATCATTATCAGTGGTTGACGGGTTTGTTACGCATTATAGAACATTTTCAGGCATTGTCGAACATTTTCAGGGGTTGTCAGGCATTGTAGAGTAGCTACTTTCAGGCATTGTCTAGAATTTCCAGGCATTGTCTAGGATTTCCAGGCATTGTCAATCATTATCAATGGTTGACAGGCTTGTTAGGCATTGTCAGAAATTTTCAAGCATTGTCGAACATATTCAGGGGTTGTCGAGCATCTTCAGGTGTCAGGGGTTCTCAGGCATTGTAAAGTACTTTAGATTCTTTCTGGCAGGCATTGTCGGACATCTTCAGGCGTTGTCTAGGATTAGGCCTGACAACTGACAACCCCTGAAAATGCTCGACAACCCCTGAAAATGTTCGACAATGCCTAAAAATGTTCCATAATGACTACCAAACCTGTCAACCACTGATATTGATCGACAATGCCTGGAAATCCTAGACAATGCCTGGAAATTATCGACAATGCCTGAAAGTACCTACTCTACAATGCCTGACAACCCCTGAAAATGCTCGACAATCCCTGAAAATGTTCGACAAAGCCTAAAAATGTTCCATAATGACTACCAAACCTGTCAACCACTGATATTGATCGACAATGCCTGAAAATCCTAGACAATGCCTGGAAATTTCCAACAATGCCTGAAAGTACCTACTCTACAATGCCTGAAAACTCCTAAAAATGCTCAACAACCCCTGAAAATGTTCGACAATGCCTGAAAATGTTCTATAATGCCTAAAAAACCTGTCAACTACTGATAATGATCGACAATGCCTGGAAATCCCCAACAATGCCTGAAAGTAGCTACTCTACAATGCCTGACAACCCCTGAAAATGCTCGACAACCCCTAGAAATGCTCCACAACCCCTCAATAGCCGACAATGCCCGACAATGCCTGACAATGCCCGACAATGCCTGACAATGCCTGACAATGCCCGACAATGCCCGACAATGCCTGACAATGGGTATTTAGAGGTACCCCCCTAAGAGAGGCACTGCTATGACTAATGGTTATACACTTGGGAGGCAAAATTCAACCTGATCAAGTATCTTGTCAGTGCATATTTGTCTTCAGAATGTATTTCGCATTTGCTTTGGACGTACCAGAAACGTCCAACCATCTTAAAAAAACAAAAAGCCTGGCATACAACTAACTACATATTTTGACATATCACATACGTCCTTGGCATACAAATAATGCATTCTTATGACGTATGAGAAACGTCAAGGGCACTCAAAGGGTTAAAGGCATAACGTTGGACCAGTTCAAAGCTCGACGTAGAGACTATCCTTCTTTTGGTCGTTATCGGTTTATTCAAGCTTCAGTTGACAACATTGGAAGCAGGATAGTGGACACCAACAATGAAAATTCTGTGAAGAGCTTGGAAATTATTGTACCAGAGTTATGGCCTGCTGCAACCGAAGTTCCATGGCAAAAAGTGGAGCAGATATTACGGCAAAAAGAGGAGAGATTTCATGTCACCACTCTTATTTCCGATTTTCGATTGTACGTTGACAATCCTTGCCTTATACCACATACGATAAAGTTGCTCAAGAATGTAGTAGGCTACTAAACAGGATTACTTTAAGTTCTGCTGAAGCCGAACGTGGATTTTTGCAAATGAACTTGGTCATCACACCGCTACGATCAGGGCTGACGAAATCACTTGTTTCAGTAATGTTGTTCATCAGCATCAATGGACCACTTCCTCATATATTTAATGGCACTGCGGCAACTCAGAAGTGGTTGCAGACTCATCGATCGGCTGTGAATACTCAGGTTAAGCATTCTAAGCTGCCCACATGGAATGAACTCAGATCTGTGCAAAAACTGTTTGCTGGCTAAAATCAAAGACTGCCGTGGTGCTTATAACTTAGCCCATAAAACCAAAGACCTGTCAGACAGGCTATTTGTTTTGTATAATCTCGTTTGCACTAACTTGGAATATGCTTTTGCTGTATTTGGATTTGTTAAACTGTTCGTTAATAACTAAATGAGATTTTAGTATAACTGTCACATTGGCAACTTATTGGTTCTTACTCGCAAAGCTGCAAACACAAGCTCTCGTTTCAGGAGATGCATTTCCTCACTTTCCTACAGTCAATTTTTTGCAAGTGTGCTTAGAATTGTAGCAAATAAGTAGCCTACAATTGAGTTGAGATTGGAATTAGCTCATGCCATGCGATTTTCAAGTGCAAGCCTACGCAGTAAAGAAAAAGCAAAGGAGATTGCAGTGTAGCAACCAAGCCAAATTTCAAACTTATAATTTTATTTCGGATTTGACCACGTTTTCACGTTTTGTTACTTCAAGCTATGTTTTAGCAAGGGTTGTTTTTCGACATGATGTTCAGAAATAAAAACAAACTGAACAGTGTTTCTTTTCAAAAAAGGTAAAGATTGTTGACTCACCTACACCGATTACTTGTACATACTTAGTCTATAACAACACAGCTAGGTGTTAATAGAGCCCCTCCCCCAAATAAAATGATAGGAATGCACCCCTGCTGGTACCCACATACTTTAGGTACCGTACTTAAAAATAATGTTTTCGAATATATCACTATGACTTGTCATTCTCAATTGTCTTTTCTATGTTGTTAGACAGGGGTTGCTACTGTGCTACAATTAGAATTGCTCCTCAAACAAGATTGCTAGTTAGCCTATCCTTGCAGAAGATGCCATTTAGTAGGTTTAACGGACTTTCTATCGTTTCCAACTATCGGTGTTTTAATGGTTAGCCTACTGTATTCCTATATGTACTATAACTACAAAATTATGAAGAACAATAAAATCAATCATTCAACAGAAATATTCTGTACGTTTAGTTGATTTACAGCAACATAGTTCTGTGTGTTGCCATGATAGACAAGAGGTGATTATCTGACCTATAGGCTACCTTTGAAGAAGTCAGTCGCGTTTAATTGAAGAAACGTTCGAATAACAGCAGATTATCACCTTACACATCTTGTGATAGCTTCCCTTGGTTTACACAGAAGAAAGTATCTTGTTATTTAACTAAACGCATGGGGAACAGCCTCATTCAATTTTTGAGAAAAGTCAGTTAGCTATTGCTGCGATCACATCAGACATTAGGCATGACCGATAGGCTAATGCAGTCTGGCTAATTTCTTGGACAATTCTTCAATGCCTGGCGGGCTTAATTCGTTTTTTCCGAGCTCAAGTAATAAGAGAAACAAAAAAAATTGAAAACTTGCGTTGGGTTGAGAGCATGGCTTACTTAATACGTAAATTATATATTACGTACGTATAATACGTATATTGGCATTTAAGTACTAGTAAATTATAATATTACGTAGCCTAAGCCATGGTTGAGAGCAAATGTGAGAATGTTTTTTGCGGGTTCATAGTAAAAGAGAAGCAGAGAAAAGTCTGATTCTTGAAAACTTGCGTTAGGTTTAGAAAACGACTGCTGAAAATCTCTCTGACTAAAAGGATTTGTCAATTAATTGGAGGGGGGGTGGTTAATCGGCTTAATCCAACTTTAGCCCTGGTTTTAGTATATAACAATGCATTCTAAAGGCGTAAGAAAAAGCTAGTTTTTGGGAGTGTGAAAAAAATCTTGTCCAAATGTAATTAAATGCGCCCAAATATGTTTTGCGACAAAGCATAGTCCACTTGATTAAAAATTCTGCACTGCTTCTTATGGTCTGGAATATACTGTACTGTAAATGTAATTTGTCTACTACCAGTATCGCCCAAATAATGCGAAAGCTCCATAACAATACAAATAACTCAATACAGACAAACATTTCAAATCAATAAGATAATAATAGCCCTAAATTTGCTTCAAAATACAAAATACCATAATGATCTAAAATCTTAACAAGTTAAAAGTTATTTCTAAAATTTTATAAACTAAACTTGTAGACTACATTTTCAGCCGAGCATTTTGATATTGTAAGTTCCGTGTTTAAAGCATCACTTTCAAAGTTAATATTGCCACAAGACACATCTCTATTATAGGCACACCGCACATCTCAAATCGCTTCTCGATAGGCCTATAGGATATATTTTTCATAAAATTTGCAAGCATGTGGATATTTTCAGATGTTGAAAATAAGTTAAAAAGTTACTTCAAATCTTATCAACTAAACTTGCAGGCTGCAATTTCAGCTGAGCATGTTGATATTGTAAGTTATGGGTTTGAATTATATTGGAGCACATTGAATTGGAATATACTTTTCATAAAATTTGTAAATATTTGGATATTTTCTGATCAAATTTTTCGAACTCTCAACAAATTACACATTCATTTTTTAACTCTCACAACTTAAATCATGCTCAATGGCTGTAGATTTTTTTTAATTTTATATGCATTAAATTCAACATAAAAACATAATTTTAATTATTTCAGCAAAATATCAAAACTAAGTTTAATCTTAATGAAATTTTTGAAATATAGTGAAAGTTTTTGCCCAAATTTTTATCAAATTTTGCCAAATTTTTAACTAATTGAATAGTTTAGAGTTGTGGTTGCACTTTAATAATTATTTGACTTTGCATAGCTATTAAGCAAAAATTCAAAAATATGTTCAATGTGTTTCTCGGCCGTCGATTGTAGCAAGAATTTTGATAACGATAGACACTTGTTTCGCCCATGAGGCGGGGCTCATCAGCATTGCACCACTAATTCGTGCCACATGGTTCTCAACCGCTGCTTTTATCAGTCATTGACATCAATATATAATATGTTCTATCTTAATGAAATTTTTGAAACATGCTGAAAGTTCTTGCCCAAATCTTCATCAAATTTGCTAAATTTTCAACTAGCCTAATTGAATAGTATAGGGTTGCGGTTGCACGTTATTTGACATTTGCAAAACCATTATTTGAGCAAAAAATCAAAAATAAGTTCAATGTTAATGAAATTTTTGAAACATGCTGAAAGTTTTTGCCCAAATTGTTATCAAATTTGCCTAAATTTTCCACTAATTGAAGCGTTTAGGAGTGCGGTTGCACCCCCTGCACCCCTGGATTCTACGCCTATGCATTCTAAGAGCTTTGGTTAAAGTATTTTGGAATTTTCGTCCAACCTTCCCCCTCAACCCACGTTGCTCTGAAAATTACTGTACTTTTTGCGTAAAATTGCCTCATATAGTATTCAGCTCACTTTTTGTTTATGGCATTTAAAGTTCAAATGTTATTTGCTACTGTACTAAAACACGTTTACAATGTTGCAAGACAGCTGCAAACAGTTTTTCTGGTCTGAGGTTTCATCGCAAATCACTGGAAATTGGTCATTTCTATTTGTGCGCATGACTACGCGCATGCGCAAAAGCGTGATATTATATCAGAAGTCTTGGAATATACTGTTGCATCGTAAAAACAGGGGGAAAGTTGAAATTACAATTAACTCCCTCTTTCTCCTATTAAGACGGTTACATACCGGTAAGTTATTTTATATTTAAAATAATATAAATTACAATCAGGCTCCTTGTAATGTGCTAGTCTAGTAACTTATAATTTAATGTAGTTTTTACTTGTCAATTTTTTTACTACTCGAGCTAAGCCTGAGTAGCTCGAACCCCAGGGTCGCCACTGGTTTGTATTAAAAAAAACTTTAATCTTCATTCTTCAACATGTAAACATAAATGCTTTTCTACCATCTGTGCATAGCCCATTTTTGTTACAGCCTCATTAACTGCAGTAGGCCTAGCTGTTAGCCTGCTGAAAGCTTACTTTGTTTTTACTAAAGTTGTTTTAGCAAGTAGGCTAGATTTGTTGTTTTCGTAGGCCTGCTCAGCTTTGCGCTGACAGCCTGGAAGAACACTCTCTTTCTATTTCCTCTTCTTCTATCGAGTCTTCTAAAGTTCGTTGATACACCACAGATTGACACATTCTTCCGCAACGGAGTTATACACTGACAGAGGTCCCACCTACTGCACCGGGTGGCAAGCCGAGGGCAAACAAGAAGGCGGTCCGCTGTTTGGGGCTCGGTGCCACAGATACATGCAACTGGGCTCGTGTCGTAGCCCCACTCCACCATTGCAGACTTAGTGCGTCCAACACCGGTTCGGAGTCGATTTAATGTTTTTCACTTTGCCCAAGGAGCGTTTGCTCCTGGGGGGAGGGACTCTGATGGTGGGACCTTCATTTCAGTGTGTGATGGGTCATTTTCAAATTGTTGTTTCCATTGCTTAAGTCTTGTTTCTTCTTTTGTTGAGGTTAGTGGCTGAACGTGTGTTAGGAAGCTTTTTCTTGATTTCAACCGGGTTTGTGCAGCAGCTTTTCCATATAGAGGATGTTTTTCATCACATGTTTGTTTTAACCTTTCAGCTTGACTATTAACGTCTCTTCTTATGTGTGGTGGTGTAATACCAGCAAGCAAATAAAGTTTGTTGGTATTTGTGGGCTTCAGACACCCACTAATAAGACGACAAGAATGATTGAGTACCAAGTTAAGCTTCGATGAATTACAGGACCTGTTCCAAACAGGGCATGCGTATTCTGCTGTGGAGTAGCACAAAGCCAATGCGGTCAGCCAATGCGGTCATATCTCTTTCTTCTATATGCTAATGTTGCTGTTAAAAAACATCCAAGAAATCTTGCAAATAGATCGCGCAAATTAAACGTTAAATACTCTAGCTTTGTCACAATCTGACTATGATGGCAATACAGCATATCTAAAACCGCTCCCGCGTTAGTGGTTCAATGCCTCTCCAATTATGCGAAACTGACAAGAATAACTTATCAGAGGCGTTCTCAGTACTACAAGGATAAAGATTCAAAGCAATCAATCAATCAACTCTATGACGTAATGTTGTACGTATTTCCGTTTAATGATTCAAAATGATACTGAAGTCTGTCAGATACCGAGGCTACTCTACAAAGAAAAACAATACAGGTAATTACGTTAGCTATTAGGATTATTCAAAACAAAAGTATTTGTAATCTCAACAAAATGTACTTGTGTTTTTTCGCAACATTTCTTTGTCTTGGTTTTATTTTGTTTCAGTAAAAATATTATACAAAACTTTTCCAGCTTTAAACTTTTTTTGAGATCAAATGAATTGCAGTCGGAAAAAAGAAATAAATTTTGAATAGTTGTTAAAATTAATAGCTCGTTTCAAAAATACTGTACAGTTAGCCTATCTGAAGTTAGAATAAACAAAACAATGATTAAAAAAATCTTCTGATTGACCATTCTACCGTTTACTAAATTTATTCATGGCATGTTGCAAAATGGCGATGTAGGTAATGAACTTCAACAACACAAGCGACAAACAATCAACAAGATTATTTAGTCTTTCTTCAATTCTTGTTTTTTTCCTAAAACTGCAACTGGTTCAGCCGGTGACTATTTCGTATCAGAGCATGTAAGCTATTGTGATTGCAAGACACCCACAGCGATAGTAGTTTATTTCTGCACTTCTACATTTTCCAATAAACGTTAGGGTAAATCACAGATTACTAGTGAAAGATAATAAGCAATTACTGAACGTGCTTCTAACAGCACTGCCAATTCCATTTACTTCTAAGGCTCAGTGTGAAATAATAATCCGTGACCGGCAGGTAACCTTTTTATCTATATGTGGGCTAATTGCTGAAGCGTGTGATTTTTGCAGTTTTTTTGCTTTTCGCTAGTTGTGATGAGAACAGTTGTAGCCTATCTAGTGTGCGCTAGCGCAGCTGCTGAAGTGTATTGTGGCGGCACCAAAACCTTATAAATAACTCTCTAAAGAAAAGAAGAACTGGTCCAAAAGCATATTCTTTAAAATTCACCATATCCCCATGGACTTTTTAGTCATGTGAAGAGGGTATAGATGAAGTGACTTACGGCTATAGGGCTGTTTGGTACAAATTTGTTTTAAAATCTGAAGAAATAATTTGCTTATTTTCGATTTTTTTTTTGTCATTTAATTTGCGAAGAAATTTGTTTGATTTTGTTTTAAAATTCAATAGTAAGAACAAATTGTATCTTATGCCTACTCGACAATGGCCCGCTTCGATTGCTATTACTGGCGTGACTGCATCAGTGGTGTGAATGTGATATGGCAGAAAGCGTTACGTGGATCATCTACTTTCGTATTTTTATATAAAACATCTCTTTCTAACAAAAAATACTTCACTAATTTTGTGAGAAATAGTGGACACATTTACATTAGACTTAAACGAGTAGGAGACGTATTCAACTATTTCTTCCAGGTTTTGAAAATCAATAAATCGAACTTTAAAATCACCAGAAACCATTTTTATTTCAGCAACATGTTTTTTGTACAACAACTAACTATCGTACAACAACTCTCCTCGACCAACGATTGAGAAACTGCAGCACAATATCGAATCTGTCTAGGCTGAGAAAGAATAAAAAGATTTAACCTCCAATACACTCCAATCAAACTACAATCAAAAGTTTTCAACACCTACGTTTTACCAGTCGTGCCATGCAGTCTAGAATGCGTAAATTAATCATAACCATGAAAAATATCACCACTTTCCAAAATCACATCATGAGAAGCATGACCAACAAAATGTTACTTGGCTACATGAAAACAGAACCCTTATTGACTAAATGACTATAACGAGCTACACCTAATTGCAGCAACAATAATATTACAAATTCTAAAATTGTTCGCCCATACAAAAAGATCAAAATACGGAGTCAGCAAAATCTACATGGAAAGTAAAGTTAATGGAAAGAAAAAAAGAGGAAAATCACCAAGGCGATGATATGACAACCTCCAGACATGGAACGAACTCAATTTGAAGACACTATTGGCGAGCTAGCTAAAAACCGTGACTCATGGATACAGATACCGTAACCCATGTTGATGCGCAATCTGCTTCAAGCGGAAATCGCGATTAAATATAACATATTTTTCAGGGTCCAAATAACTTACTATCTCGATGATTTTACGAATGGTTTTTAATATGTAAAAAAAAATACTTCATTATTCCTTAAGATCAGAAATAAGTGCGTTTTTTGCATCTTAAAATCACCGACAGACTTGATCGACTCTTTGACCGGTTTGCTCTTTCCTTATAACTGCAAATGGCACTTAATCTCCCAGTGGAATCAGTCAGCAAAGTCAAGTCACTCAGCAATTGTTACACTAGGATGTTCGTACCTTTTACATCACAATCTGCTTCAATAGGAGTGTATGCAGTAATGTTGACAAGGAGGTTTAGAGGATACTTTTGGATCCGGGAGAATTTTAGTAGTCCGAAACTTTCCAAGAGGTCCGGAAACTTAAAGACTCCACAGCCAACTCTTTGGATGTAGGGCGTTTTTCTTAGAATAATCTTGATTTGAAGCCTAGGGATCTTATTGGTACCGGGTCCAGACTGTCCTTTCAACAGCCCTGCGTGTATGACAAATATTTCGCTTTTTACGTAAGCCTACTATAAAAGCCCAAAATGAATTTATCCAACCAAGTAAATTATCTGAGTTGATTGACAAATTTTCCTTTAGGAATATTGATTAAAACGCGCTTTTTAGTAATCTTGTTAACACAAAATTCGACGCGATTGACCAGTTAAAACTTGGCAATCGACGTGTTGGCCACCCCTGCTCTTGACGTACGGTTACACAAAGGAATACCTTTTTAGCTTCTCTTGCGATTACCTGGTTGCACACCACATATCCAATTGGTAGCCTAACTACTGAAACAACGGCTTCAGATTGGCCAAGTACAAAAACAGTCTCTGATATTGTGTAAAATTGTTTATCTGCAAAAACATGCCTGTTCACATTTACAAAATTATACCAAATAACAAACTATCCACAGCCAAGCAAGAAAAAAAAATATATATGAGGGGGTGCGCAATTTATTTCATCAATCTTCGACTGTTCCTACGAGCTAAAACTGTAACAATACAATTTAGGCTATGTTTTTGTACTTGTTTTCGATTTCTAATGTTGTTCACTCAATGTTCACAAATTACAATTCTAATCGGATAGCTTGCGTTTCAAATGTTTGACTTTTAGTCTGAATATAATAAATTACATGATATTCACAGCCACAGATTAAGAACAAGAGAGAGAGAAAAACAATTTTATTTGCCAATCCGATTTTATAATAGTGAATAATAAAACCATTGGTCATCCACTTATTTTTGAGAATGTGCTACTTTCAAATTGCATCACATCTTTAATGGCCCCAACTGCGTATGGTAAGATGAGTTATGGACGAGTAGTATTTACTAAATTTAAGGTTATGTGTGCTTCCCTTGATGATCCATTGATCTTTACTTAAGTCAAAAAGTTAATACTATTTTACTGTAGCTAAAACATATTCTTCTATTTCGAATTTTTCTGCCGCAAGTCAACACGTCTGGTCGTTTTGGGCCTAGGCAGTGCAAAAACATGTTTGGTCTGGTGTGATTTCTTTCGGCTGGTGATATCAGCGGCTTAAATGAGCATAGCTACGATAGACTTGACTGAGGTTTTGGAAGCTGAGATTGCTACTTTTGAGAAAAATCAAGAAATCAATCATGTACTCATAGTACAAAATAATTGAGAAATTAATAATAAATTGCAACGAGAAGATACCATCGCCGTTTATGTACCGAAGCCAAGCGTCCATTTCAAGACATATAGCCTACTGTAAAGGTAAATCTCATACTTGATCCAAGCATCGGGGGATGAGAAGATATACGTTCTCATTGTACTAAGCCTTCGAAACTAACGAGAGTAGGGTGGCCAGTTCCTTTCTCTCGGCCGCCTTTCCTTCAGCAATCACGCCAACTCCATTTATCAAACCCTGGGAAGAGGTGAGCGGCGTTTTCCAACAGCCAGCTTAAGTCGGGAGTCGAATCAGGATCGCATGATTGGAAAGCCAACGCCTTATATACATTGTACAATAAACAATAAGCACATGAGTAAAATTATGCGTAAAAAATGAATACTTGCATAAGAAATTTGAAACATTTGTTATTTACATTCATAGTAGGCTAAGTAGCGTTGACAGGAGGGGTCCAGAGGGTACTTTTGGACCCGGTCCCGGGATGATTTTAGGGGTCCGGAAACTTGAGAAACCCCCGCGTATTCTTTGGGTGTAACGCTTTTTTTCTTAAAAGTGTCTTAATTAGGGGCCCGAAGATCCCATTGGTACCGGGCCCAAAATATTCTCTCAACTGTTCATAGTAAATACTTTGAGAATGGTTAGGCTACTTACAATTATATTTCTTATAGGTTAATCATGTATTGTTGATAAAAACAACCAGAGCAAGCCAAACAATTTAATTGTGTTAGGGAAGTTGTTTGGTTTCGTTCACAACAGTGTTGTAAGAAGGCGGCAATTGAGTGCCGATTGGATCTGCCCAGTCGGCACTCTGAGACTGATGAGCAAAAGCTTGGTTTTTGTAGGCGGGGTTATACGGTGGAGCTGAAGCAGCAAACGATGGACGGGAATTATCTGGAAGAGGTACATTTCTTGAATGGGTTTCCACTCCAGCTTGTGGCTGACTCGAAGTTATATTGGTTGCTCTTGATGCCTGAAATATAATTGCTTTGTTAGTTATTTAAAAAGACCCAGTTCAATGATACGATTTTTAAACACACAATCTTTAAATCGCTTAATTAGTCCGGCTTGTTAGTTCAGTGATTAAGCTCCGGACTCAAGATCAAGTGGGTATGCGGGGCTCTCGGGCCCGGGTAGCACTTGAGCAATACATTTCAGAATTGCTCTCCATTTAGCGGGACGTAGTGGATGGATTAATTTACAGACAACAACAACAGAACATTGATTCAACAACAATGGGAAACTGCGCGGTGCATGTGTCAAAAGCTTCTAGGCTACAAGTAGGCTATGTGAAATAGCCAGGAATATTATATCAAAGACTTTTTCCGCTCGAGAATAACGATTCGAAACCAAACCAGATAGGCTACTAATTTTACTAAAGAATCATTAATAGCCTAAGTAAAGCTGCAACATGGAAATATTGTGAAACAAAGTTCGATGCATTATTTTAGATACTTTGAAAACACATGAAGTGAACGATATTAAATATACCATGGTTACCTAGATATACGGCCTGATTTATCACATTCTGCAAATTTTTCCAGATATTGCTAAGTTTTTGTAACTGCCTGAATGAAATTTTGTAAAAGAAATTTTCTAAAAATTCTAACGTTTTCTTTACAGTCTACTCCAGGTGACAAATTGGGTTTTAACATCATCAGGCCTTGAAAAACAAAGACAATTTGATTTGTAAAATTTCGGTCAGACTGTTAATTACTCGTTGACAGATAGATTAGACGTTTTTAAACTTACTTTTCTCTTTCTCTACTGCTTTCCCATGGCAACATAAAGCTTTTACAGTATCTCATTACGAGTCACCAAAACGTAAAAAAATCTTAGAAAATTGTAGTCAGACGTACTAGTACTGTACACTACAGTAATCGGTAATCAAAATCTGCAAATGTGACCACTCAGGCCACATCTCCAGGTAGCCATGAATATTTTGAAACTATGTGAATGCTTGAAAATTATTGTGTTATTTTGTTCAAGTTCTTTTGTCTGCCATCTGTAACCAGGACCGTGCTCGCCATTCCCCGTACCCCCCGGCCGAGGGGCACGTCTGTTTAGGAAGCCACTCATTTTAGTCTGTTTAACGTTTTTTAGCTATATATGAAAAAGAAAAACTGCTACAAAATCTCGATGATCAATAGCTTAATACAGGGGTGTGCAACCTTTATTACAGTAGGGCCAGATATAAATAGCCTAGCTGGGTGAAACCGCGGGCCGCACGTTTATTTAACATATGATTTCTAGTAGCTGCAGGCACAAAAAAGTAGTTTTTTTGTTATTCATGTTATTCTTTCGGCATTATTAGTGGTTATCTCCTTGCAGAAATAATAAGTTAATACGCATAAATTTCTGAAGAAAACTGTTATTCCAATTTATTATCACACCATCTTAAACGAGTTCAGTGAGAAGTTTGCAGCTGGCTTCTTTTCCCGACGGCTTTTTCCAAATTTACTTTAATGGAAGTGCTGGTAATTCGAAGTCCATTTTCCAAGTGTTCGTCTGTCAGAACCGATCGATAGGGAGATTTCATGACGCCCATTTTAGAAAAAAAATTGTTCACACAAATACGTTGAGCCAAAAAGGGCCATTTTTGAAGTAATGGATTTTTTCCATTTAGAAGTCCATGATTTTTTCAAATGTGGAAAGTCATCTTGGTTGAGATGTTTTCAGTAAAAATCGCCAAGATTCATTTCTAAATACTTTGCTTTCAAATCCGTTTTCTCTTGAAGGTCAATCAGTTCAAGCTAGATATCTGCTGGTACTTTGTCAATGTCTGTGGCGAATGGCGAAGAGAACATACCAAACAAATATTCATGAGATTTGAAGTCCTTGAAGAACCAAAAATTCAAACAACATTTTTTTAAATTTAGCTTTCTTCTCAGAATGCATTCCGTAGTCTCTCAAGTTGGAAAGTGGAAAAGATTTCCTATCTGTATGTGAGCTTTCCAAAGTCGTAATTAGTTCATAAAGCCTTTTATGTGACCATACATTTTTATGTTTCAGATAATTAAACACAATGGATTAGCGGTGGCCGCTGGGAGATTTCTAAAATGATTAACAGAAGGTGCGAAATCTATAATAATCCACTCCACAATGAATTGTTCACACGTACCAGACTAAACTAAATTATAAACACGTTTCGCGGGCCGCACACAATTCAAAATTGGCACATCCTTGCGGGCCGCACAATTTTTCTTCGCGGCCGCATTTGGCCCGCGGGCCGCACGTTGCACACCCCTGGCTTAATACATGCCACGCCGTATTTACTGCTTTTCAAACCCCGGCTTGGGGCCCACTTACGTCTAAGGACTCATGCATATTTGGTTCGTGCGTTTTTGGGCTTGCAATTTTACGTTTAATATGTTGTTTTTTTTGTTTGTTTTTTTGCAAAATTTTCGTGAATATAGGCCTACTAAGCTATAGGTAACGGTGGGGGTACTCTATACCTAAGATGATTTTTCGAAGTTCTGACCTGCTGAAAGGCTACACGACAAGAGGCTATACAAATTTTTAAGAAATAAATTGCTGAAATCTTTCTGTGATCGTAAATGAACATCTTTTAAAATGGTAGGCTAACTTAAATTTAAACCCATCCATCTATCCAAATGCTATTTTATTTTATGAATTTGGTTACATAGACTACATAGGGACTCTACATAGGGACCTACATAGGGACCTATGGTTGCAGCTATGACCATAAAAAAATGTGCATCTTGATAACAAAAACATTTTTGCTCTTAAAAATGCCCAAAAAGTGTAAAAAATTTCCGAGGGCAACCCCCGTACCTCCTTATGATGTTACCTTTTCATACAATAAGTTTCACATTGTCTATTTATTTTATAAGCTTTAAAACTCTGATCCTTTCATAAATCAGCGGCTGGAATGTCGGCTTAGCTTATAAAATGTTTTTTTTTTTTTGTAAAAAATCTGAGAGTAGTTTACTCTTTGCTATAATGATGAATGCGAATGTTTTCCCTACATTGAAAGAGTTTGCGGCCCTAACCTAATGGTTTTTTGTCCTATTTTTACGCGCTGTCATTAAATATAGAGGCCCACTAGTGGATTTGGGAGGAGGGTCAAAGATAGTACTTCTACAGCCCTGGCCGTATGCAACGCGGCAAAACGTAAAACCAAATTTGTATTTTGCACTTTTTTTAATTTTTGACTGTGACACTGATAATAAACTTGCTGCTCAAACAAGTTCTGTAAGCAAAGCTACAAAGAGCACTGTAGCAATGCTGCAGTCAAGCTTTTGAAAGCCATTTACTCAGTTTTTTTTATTTTATTTTTTACTCAGACATTTAAAAACAAACTAATTATTGATGACTCTACTTGATTCAAAAATATGTAGCATGGATCAGTGCCTGTCTTTGTGGTGTGCAAACCATGCGATCGCACAGCTAGGGCCCGCAATTTACTCAGAAAATGCAGTAATTTTTGTCATTTTCAATGGAAAAAATTCAATTCGATTCACAAGCAAGTACCGGTATCCTCAAAGTCAGTTGCGGCTTTAGGGTGAGGCAAGTGCTGAGATTGTCGCGTCGGGCCACCTTTACAAGCTTACATGCTTTTAAGCCACCCACGACATTTCAGCATGTACCAAATAGTTAACATTGCACTGTGACAACAGAATTTCGCTTTGTGGCAATTGCATTTAAATAGAATACATGTTACTTTCAATACAAAAGACTCAGCTTTATTTCCGAAAAATGCCAAAGACAACATGATCTTATTCTTTTGCTATGCCACCGGACAGCACCATTTTACAGTAATATTCATACCCAAATTTTTGTTGAACATGCTCTCAGAATGCCTCAAATTCAAAGTAATTTTTTCAAAATTTCTGGGAGAAGCCCCCCAGATCTCCGCCTCTGGATGTTACCTTCGGCGAACACTCCGTCAGGCTTCGCCCGCCGCCGTCAAAACCTCCCTCCCCTTTCAAACTACCTAGCTACGCTACTGAATTGGATCATTGTCATTGGGGTTCGCAAAGCATATTCCGCACAGGGCCCGAAATACCCTAAGACTGGCACTGCATGGACTTTAACTCAAACTGCAAAAGTGCAAAGTGCTCATTTTTGGGTAGGCTTGATGTTAAAATGTTTGCTTGATTAAAATGGTTTAGTTGATAGCCATGCTGTTTTTTCTTATAACAGTTTTACACAAAACAGTGTTTACATTGTGTACAACATTCCTCAACAAAATCAACTTTGTTGCTACCAGGAATTTCTAGAAGTACAGAGTGCGAAAATACCTTCTCATGGCTTCAGAGTATGGTGCGTTAAATACAAGAGTTGCCGGTCGTTTTGTGAACAAAAATGATTTTCGTGACCTTCAGATATAAACCGAAATTTTCCTCAAATAAAATGATAAAAGTCTTGCTAAGTTATTATCTTTAGTGCGGTAGTTGATAGTAAGAAGAAACATGTCACCGTACCTGGGAAGCTGATTGCTGACATCTTTTTTTCTTGAGATGACGTATTACGATAAAGATCATCACACATACACCAACGATTGCACCAACAATTCCACCAACTATCGCACCAGTATTAGATCCACCTGCATGTTAAAAGATAGTTTAGGGAACAGAATTTTTTTTAACTCGCGTGTTTTCAATATTGTACTACAAAAGTAACATCAGTTTCAGCACTTAGCATAACATAAATAAACTTTTAAACGTTTTCAACACATCATTGTGTCTTCATCAGGAATATAGCCTAACTTACATCTGTAATATATGTAGTCTATAACAAAGAAAGCAACAAGTGGAAGTTCAATTTGACTGCATTAAACTGTATGTTAAATATACTAATGTATGTTTAATATGCGCCAAGCATGCATTAGTATATCAACTTAAAACTGTGAGATGAGATATAAAATGAGCTAATGAGATAATGAGATATATAAAATGGCTAATGAGATATAAAATGAACACCACTATCAGTATTACTACCATTACCACCACCAGATGTCCTTTCGTAGTCAAAGTCGACTTTGTAACACTGAGGCAAGGATGTGACGTCTACGTTATTTTGGGTAATCGACAACAGCTCAGCGTTTTCAGGGGTACAAGACGGTACGTTTGATCTGTAAAATTAAAATTGCTTTGTACCGTACATGAAATGTTTCAATAATAAGCAAGATAGTTAGGCAAAACTTTTAACTGCATTGGTACAATTGTTTATATAAGCTACTGCTTAAAGAACTTAGGATAGTTTTTTATATCTCTAAGTCTAAGATAACTAAAAGAATCGTAGAGATGATATTTACAGCAAGTATCCATTCCAGTCAACTTACACTTACTATAATGTTTTCACAAACATAAATGTATTAGACGCATGTTCATGTACACTATAGCCTAGTAGGCCTATAGAACAATCGACACGAATTTATTCGAATATTTTATATGATATTTAATTGAACCTGATGTTTGTGAGGTATTCGTTTGAACAAGGTTGGTAGTTATCGTTGATGCTGGTGCAAGGACATTCACAGTCTGAGTTCCGAGTCCAACCATATGTACATTCATTTGTCTGAAATATAGCATTACTTTTTATTTTCAAAGCTTTTCGACCGGCCGCTATTTCACAGTTTTTAGCTACAACCCACCAAGCTGTGCTTTTAAAATGAACATGACATTGACATTTTAAAATGAACATGACTTTTAAAATAAGCAATAAGCATACGGTAGTCATTTTTTTGCTGAAATTATAAACAAATCTAGTAGGCTAACACCTTTTATTTCGCTTTTAATAGTTGGTTTGGTTTGGTTTTGAATCTTTATCCTCGGACTGACAAAGCCTTGATAGGTTAGGTTATTCCTGGTAGTTTCGCATACTTGTAGAGGCTCTTGACGTAGGGCCGGTTACCGAGATTGACAGAGTGAAGTTTGCCGATTGTTGAAGTGTTGTGCAGGGAAATTATTCCATTCACTAGATGCCGCTGAATGGAGAGCAGTCCTGAAATGCGTTGCTCAAGCGCACATCCCGAGAGCCGAACCAGCGCCGCGTAATCTTGAGCCAGGCGCGTAACCACTAAGCTAACGGGGCTGCAATTCATAGCAAGCATATTTTTTCCGAGCAAGTTTGTGCTGATGAGTGATGTCAATCAGAACGCGTTTCAATAAACTATGGAATGTTTTTATCTCAACCCAGATAACATAATTTTACATTTTATTTTGGATTTTTACAAGACACTTTAGAATTCATTTGAACAACCATTTAAATGACGTACGACGAGGAAGAGTTTGTAACAAGTCAACTTAAGATCTCAAATGATATATCCTGCAATGTATCTACATGAAAACGTCAGCCAACATCCATGTGCAATGAAAATGGCAACGTCTTAGCTCTACATTGTACAAAATTCTGCAGTTTCAAATTTGAAAATTGGTATCGTCAATGTAGGATGGGTATGGCAATCTTGTGCTGTCTAATGTTAATACATAAACATTTTTCTTAAAAAAAATAAATTAAAATGGTACCCCTGAAGAAATCCTGCGTACACACCTTTGTGTTGGACAATGATACTATTTTCAATACCATAAACGGTTAAGACTACAGTACTGATACGCAACGCAGTCAAAGTAGGCTACTGTTTCCACAATATGTGTAATCATTTAATCAATATTACATCTTACGTAAATATTTACAATTTCTACAAAACTGAAATCTTTGTCGAGTGAATATTGGGCGAGCAAGAGAAACTTTTAAGAGTTTGGACATCAGAACTTTTAAAAGACAAAAGTTGTTGATAATTATTGTACTCACGATTCTGTTACAAGTGCATCTTCCTCGGAATGCACCACAGCCAGAATACGATTTTTCTCTATCTCTGATGACCAAGTAAGTATTGGTATTTTCCACCGGAATGAGCTGATAGTTGTAACAACCACTTGAACTGTATGTTGTGCCTGACAATCGATCCTGGCTATCAGGAATCTGAAATAGAAGTGCTTTTTAATTAGTTTTGAAAAAAACAAACAAGATCAACACAGAGTGTTTACGCAGTGTTAAATTATAAATAGAAAATAACCATCAACTGAAAGAAAATTATAGCTTCACCAAGAAGTGGCAAACCTTTTTATGAATACGCAGCAAAAGTTTTCTCACGGGGTTCAATTATTATTCATGAGCTAATAGCTGTGTCGAGCACCTTTCACTTAAACCAAAATAATTACATCCAGTTTTGCAACAACAGATCTGGCTACAGGCCAACCAAGACTTCGTTACATTACAACCCTGCAGCCAACTTAATTTCTGAATGTACAATCTAACTAACGAAACGCTATTTTGTAACGTAGGAGCTTATGTATGCATATGAAGATTTAAACTTAATGGAATTAAAAGTGTTAATTATTGATTTTATTTTTTGTTAAGGCTCTCACTCCGAAGGGGGTTTTCAACCGAATGCTCAAAGTTCATTCTGATTCAGCATATTTTCATATATATTTTTATTATCCAGGGTGAGACTATTTACATCCAAATAAGTCAATTCCAGATAGGTAAACTAAAAACTACAGACTAGTTCGATAACAACATTTCTACCTTATGAGACCTTATTCAAATAGAATCAATAATTACCAATATAAAAACATATTGTTAATTATTGATTCTATTTTTTGTTAAGGCTCTCACTCCTAAGGAGGTTTTCAATCGAATGCTTAAAGTCCAGTCTGATTCAGCATATTTCCATCTGTAGTTTTTACCTATCTGGAATTGACTTTTTGGATGTAAATAGTCTCACCCTAGATAATAAAAATATATATGAAAATATGCTGAATCAGAATAAACTTTGAGCATTCGATTGAAAACCTCTTTAGGAGTGAGAGCCTTAACAAAAAATAGAATCAATAATTAACAAAAAGTTAAGAGGCTAAGATTCGTGTCAATCGTCAGACATGGCATGACGTGTCTTGCTGAACACTGCTGTGTGTACTAATATGAGTCTAACTGACCGAACACAGATTCCAAATTGATGGAACGGATGATGACTTCAAACGTTATAGTAGGCTACTGTTTAACGCTGTTGTATAATGACATTTTGTAGGACTACACACCGTATATGTTCTTTGAAGCAATCCATTTTCAACATTTGCACAACTAGAACCAATCAAAACTTCATCGTACACTAAATGAAAAGCTATTTCAGGCTCCAACTCTGTGACATGTTGGTCTGTGCGAACTTGACTTGATGTCACGTACTCTTCAGCGACTATCACATACCCTGCCTTGTCAATCAAAAGACACCTGAACACATAATAGTAATCACAGTTTATACTTTTAAGTATACTTTCCAACATATACCTAACCACAAAAAACGACGATGTGACAAAATTGTGACATAGAATGTGTATTATTTTAAGATAGGTGGTTTAGCCTATACTCAGTCACAGGCTTGGCGCAGTTTTATGGTTTCACATTTATCAAAATAAACTCAATTTAAATTTTTTTCAAGACTTTCTCGAATGTGCAATCACATATTTTATATTTTTAGTTAAATTTTACCGATAGTACTGGTACTGTGTTTGTCAGAAGATAAAGCAAAAATGTAAAATGTTTACTATTTTTAATACGGTATTTTATGAATGTATTGTTAATTCTAAAAATACACTGTCCACAAACAGTTGAGCAAACAAAATAGTTATTCCAATGTAGCAAAGTATAAGTCGGAGAGGGTGAATGGTGAAACTGACGCTGTGGTTTTAATTCATGTCAGAACATTGGGTTGTAAATCTGGTATGCAAGCACTATTCACATAACCGTATAACTTATAAGGGATAAAAAAATTATTCATCTCTCGTTTATGCTTACTCCAATACTACTTACTTAGATGTACTGTCACACACTGGATACAATTGTAATAAAATGTTATAGAAGTAAGGAAGCAATATATCAACTCCCATGACAGCCACTACTTCATCTGCGATAGGATCATGAACGGAGGTTGCTCTGAAATTCAATTTTTTGTGATTGTTATTAATTGAAGGAGCGTAGTGTTGTATTTCGTCATCTATTCACACTTAAATCATTAATTATTTGTTTTTAACGTTATAATAAAATGATTTGCATTTAAAAAGTTGAAAGTGTTTGAATTCCTCAAAATTTCTGAAAAAAAAATGCTGATGTATATCTATTGTATATAAAAATTAATGGATTTTTTATTAGCAAAATACAAACCTTCCTTCAAACAAAACTCCACTCAGTGTGACAATAACGGCTCCACTTGCGGCGTCTCTGTAAGGAGGAGTGATAGCCCTATGCTGTCGATTTGCAACAGCGTGTTCATACCTAACCAAATCAAAAATATTAAACAAGTTACTAAATATGTTATTTCACAGACATTAAAAAAAATGACATAAACTACCTATATTGAAGCTGGTGGAGGCTCAGGTTGTATTCATAGAGCTGAAAGCTGAACGTGATACTGTGTTGCACCGTGGTTATATGTTTACTGCTGAATCTTCTTAAATAGCTTCTATAGCAGAAAGTAAGCTACTGCTGAGGCTGCATCACTTGAATTAATAGACGGAAGCAGTAAATACAGCATTAGGCTACTCTTGCTAAATCAGTTAATTACCTTACTTTAACAAAAAATTGATTCTTTTACTACTCAAAAATGTATTTTTTTGTATTACTGTAAAATCATGGACAGTAAACATTTTTTCAAAGAATAAATATTTTAAATTTTTGCCAGCCTGGGTATTGGACAGTATAACGCATTTACTACAAGACTAGATAATTGGTTAAATTACACAAGTTAAACTGTGGTAGAAAGATAATTCTTGAGTATCATAGAGTTAGGCATATGATTGATAACAACTTGATATGATTGAATTGCATAATCCTAAAAACAATGCATAAAACTAAAAAGATATTATTTTATATCTACAAAACTACGTTTATTTCATATTGTATAGTGGCTTTCCTTGATTTTCTTAATGTTTTTACTGCTCGTTGTCTTGTCTTGTGTTTGTTTGCTGTTTGTTTATCTTTATCCTGCATTGCGGGAAAGCGGACTTGAGTGCTATGCATCGGTGTACGCCTTCCGACGTACACCTGACCCACGCTGCAGCCGACGGGGCGACGGCAATGTCTGTTTCCGGTTGTCTACTCTATTTATGACTTAAATTTGGTACTACCCATTACTCGAAATCGATCACTAGGTAGAGGCAATTATCGTAAAGTTTCTTGCCCAGAGAAACAACAGCAAGTATACGGGTGGCTGGAGTCGAACATGCAGGCTCTCGACTGCGAGCCCAACGCGCTAACCACTCGGCCATTGCTGCCATTGTGATAACAGAATGTTATCAGTTTCACCTTTTGTGTCTGTTCTTCAGTTTGGTTGGTTTGGTTTGGTTTTAGAATCTTTATCCTCGGACTGACAAAGCCTTGATAGGTTATTCCTAGTAGTTTCGCATACTTGTAGAGGCACTTGACGCAGGGCCGGTTACCGCGATTGGCACAGTGAAGTTTTTCCGATTGTTGAAGTGTTGTTGTCGGGGAATTATTCCATTATTATCATTTTACAAATATTTGATTTTTTGTTTTCTTTAGATAAATTAAGTTATTTCTTGAAGTCTGCAGAAAACATTCAGATTTAATATTTTGTTAGTTTTATGCATTGTTTTTTTTGAATTATGCAATTCAGTCCTATTAAGTTGTTATCAATCATGACTATGGTACTCATTAATAAGTTAAAGTAATCAGCTTAAATCTAATTGTTTTGAAAGTTTTAGTATAAATATAGCTTAGTAGTTGACCCTAGCACAAATCATTTGGTAACAAAACCTAACAAAACTGTTTGGTTAACGAGAATTTTTCAGTTGTTATTAAATAAACTGTTTAGCGATATTTCTTGCATATCATATAACACTCTAAAAAGATATTTAAAATCTGTGCTGTTACTACACTTGCATGATGGCATTGTAGATTATAATCGTTTTAATTAAAATATTTAACTTTATATTGCCATAAGCCTGATATGTGTAAGGCTTTATTATCCAATAGCCGGCTACCTTAGCCTATACGAAGACACCGGCCAATATTACAGCCCCTCATTACTATCTGACACTGTGCAAAAAATACCTGTTTTTATTTCATTAGTAAACACAATATTTTTCACATTTTTGCCGTATAAAACCGTTTTGATATGGTTGTGATAAAATATTGCCTAAACTAAATTTTCTTCTGCTGTCGTCGCTGGTTTGTTTGTTTAGCAATTTGGGCTTCTCCCCAGGCTCTAACGTTAAGAGCTCTTGAATTTGCAATCAACTGCCTGGTTTCGGAAGGAGTCCTCTTTGTTGTCAGAACGCAGTTTGCTCAGCCCGTAGAGTAACTAGCTTATCCCACGACACCGAGAGCAGAGTGCACACTGCACAGCGGTTGCGAGCGATGTATGAGAACCACTTCCCTGCTGAGTGCCAATCAGAATGAAGTGTAGTACCATTTTTAAAAGGTCTTTGGTATCCGGTCGTCGCTGGTTAAACATCTTTCAGGCTGGACTAGAGTGATAAATGAAAAAATTAATGATCTTATGATTCTCCAATCTCGTCAACTTCAACTTCGATGTAAAAAGTTTACAAGAAACCATGCGAAAAACAACACATAAGTAAGTTAGATTGATTTGACATAGCTACAAATTTGGAAGTATATTTTACTTACCATGGTCTTAGCACAGGGTCATAGTCATCAGGTAATTGAGTTCCGGGAAATATTCGATAAAGTCCATTCTTTGTTCCAATATATCGCCAGATAACTTGACTTTGCAGATCAGTATTTTCATTTTGGTCTGTCCACAGATTTTCAGCTAGCTGAGTTGCCACTACTTCGTCTTTCACTTGCATCTGTTTAAACAAACAATAGAACAGAAAATAACCATATGTATATTGTAACTTATAGGACAAGCAGAGTACTATAGTTATGCTTGTTTTGGATGTATATATTTTGTATTGCCCTTTTCCAGAAGAATGTTTTACTTTGTTTTGTCTTCATCAAACTTTTTTCATATAAAAGCCTTTTTCTATAAATGGCTTTTTTTAAATCCTAAAAATGGCACCTCAAAAAAAAGAAATACCTTTATTCGCTCTGTATTGGGTCCTAAACCTTCCATGAAATTTCCAATTCGGGTGACGTCATTACTAGTAAACGTTTTGGACAAATAGTATTCGGGATCCGAAAACGAGCGAGAAGCCAAATGCACCGAGGATTGATCTAGGAAAAAATTAATTTCTATACCAATTTGTAAATAACCATTAGACTATTAAACAAAAACCTTGTATGAGTTTACTAAACAGTGTGAGTTTGTAGAAGAGTAATGGAATAAATTTTCTTTTATAAGTTTATTAAAAATAGTACAAAATTGATCAGGTCATACCCTTGGAAGCGTAGTTTCCCAAATGAGCACACGGGTTAGTTGGGGGAACTAAATCAAGACGGTGATACAAAAATGATTCTTGTTGTGGTAAGGAACCTTGTGAAGCAAGAATGGATTGGGTGTCTTGCACTGGAAGGACCAGACAGACTGAAAACTTTGTTCGAGGAATCTGAATTTTAAAAGTGTACTTGATTTTTTGCTTAAATTGCACTATATATATTATATAAGTTACAGTACAGTACATGGTAATCGGAGTCATGTTCCTTGTTTTTGTGAACACCGCAGGTACATCCTTGATAACATTGAACAAAAATCTAACAACAATTAAAGAGTAAGTAATGAAGTAGGCGATGATGTTTCTCTACTTATATTCCGGTTCCTTGAAGCTATTAAGGACGGAAAATTATACAAGGATCCTTCATGTAGAATGCAACCAAACGATTAAACACAACAAGTACAGTAAATAAAATCAGGCAGGTTTAGGAACTTGTATAATTTATCGATAAAGCTTTCTTTAATAGCCTATAATTTAGATAATCAAGAAAATAAAGTATCTTCTGACAGGTGTCAAACCCACAACAAGGCTTGATATGAACGACTCGGTTACATGTCTTGTAATGCAAAGAAATTTATTTTCACACGAGTCAGTTCAATCATATATAGCTAAAAATCGATTTCGATCAACTAGAAGCTAAATCATCTTCTGTTAAGCCGAAAGCAAACAGCAAAAAAATCAAATGATGAAAGTGCGAAGGAATGAAAAACGTTTTACATTAGCTACGACAAAAAATTGACGGAAAAACTAACAATCAAAGGCGAAATAAAAGGAAAATGGCACGGAAGAGTATGATATAGAATTGTACCACCATAAGCCTAACCAGAAACACATCAACAATACGAAAAATATTGGTTAAAATGACAAAAGGTATAATGACGAAAAGAATTAGCTATATCACTTGTGTTAAAATAAATTTCTTTGCCTATTTAGATATTTTTTTTTTTTTTTTTTATTTATTTATTTGCATCAGACTCAAGATGGTCCATATTACACAATCATACATAGCCTAGAAAGTAGAAACAAAGCAGATACTCAACTCCGAAGAGCTGAGTCGTAATGAACCAAATACAAAGATTCATAATAACAGTCTGTTCGCATTAGTTCATAAATCTATTGATTGGAAGACAAGTTACATCGGGTTATAAACTGATATAATCTTTTGCGAATGAGAGCTTGAAAGGTTGTGGTATTGTTATCAACGAATGCAGAGGTGATGCTGCATAGTCTCTGCAGATTAAACAACATTCTGTAACAGTTATTGTATCCAACACGTAAGCGATTACTACTGGATGAAAGATAGTTGCACCATAGTTGACAGGCATATAAAGGCATACAATAGGAACGAAACAACACATTTTTAACAGCAATCGAACATTTGGAAAACCTTGCTTTTAACATGTTTCCAGCACAATACAACGACCGTAATTGTCGTTTCATATCTTCATCATCGGATAGTAAGTCGTTAA
Source organism: Aplidium turbinatum (assembly GCF_918807975.1). Lineage (NCBI taxonomy): Eukaryota > Metazoa > Chordata > Ascidiacea > Aplousobranchia > Polyclinidae > Aplidium > Aplidium turbinatum. The sequence continues at coordinate 40,817,847 of NC_137472.1, read as the reverse complement.
TTATTACTCCTAAATATTTCACAGAGGTCTCAAAGCAGATACGTTTTTCATTTAAATATACGATCGGGTTAAAGTCAAGTTTCAACATCTTGGATTTAAATAAAACACCAACAGTTTTGTTGCAATTAAATATAATGTCGTGAGAAATGGCATATTTTTGACATACATTAATGAGTTTCTGGAGACCCTTGACACTTGGTGCAAAACAACACAAGTCATCAGCATACATTAAATGATTAAGACAGGAATTGCCTATGCAGAAGCCAACAGAAAGATCGTTTAATTTGGAGGATAAATCATTCATGTACAATGTAAAAAAGTGAGGGCTTAATACCCCTCCTTGTCTCACATATGTATAACAATATACTTTTCTGTTCTAACACAGATAAAAAAGCGATCAGACTTCAAATTAGGTATACTACATTACTTCTAAGCAATAAAATTTTTTTAAAAAAGTTTTTTTCTTGGCAGCGTTTTCGTCGCAGATTTCATGGTTACTTTTCCGACAGGAAATGTAGGCTAGTATGTAGGTCTAAGCCATTTATTAAATTATTATTACTAATAAAAGTAAACATAAAAAGGTTTATGCGCTAAACTTAGCCTAACTTATATTTTTACAACACATGCAATTTTTAAAAAAATATATAGAAAGATAATAAAATCATCAATCATGTTGATTTTTACCTGAGTCCAATAATATGTTGACATAACCTCTATTTTCTTAACTCCATATCTTCTGCTATCACCTTGAGCAAGTACTCGAGAAGCCAAGAAAGTTTTGCTTCCAGTTCCACCGCTAACGTAACGCAAAAAGTCATATTAAAAAAGCCTAATTTAGGGAAATCTATTATTTTTCTGTTGTGATTGTTCTTTGTAATGTAGACCTACTTCAATTTAAACAAACTGTTTAAGCTATGCAGTTGTATCACCAAATGGTCTCACCTTATCATGGATTGAAACACGCTTTCAAATTCTGGTTCTTGTTCGAGTGCAGTCACAGAAACAAAGAGAGAATCACTGTTGTCTTGATATGGAAATAACGGATGATTTATTACGAGACCTAATCAGCAAACAAAAAAAGCATCTGTTATGTTTTAAAAATCTATCTCTATAAGTATTAAACCAAAATTTCACTTTTCTCGATTAGACCTACAGTAAAAAACATTTCAGCCTTGATGTTTCGAGTCTTTTAACAGAAATCGTTTCAGATTTCTGTGATACTTGCTGGAGGGATCGCGAAAAAGTGATTGTTTTTACCCGAACTTTTCAAAACAGTTAAGTGCCAATTTGCGTTTAGTACATTAGCAAAGAAAAACTTCTTGCACAATGAAATCACTACGCCCCGGCGTCGAGTTGTTCCGTTCAACTGCACAGATAAGGAATATCACAACTTGTACGATCGGTGTGAAATCACTACGCCCCGGCGTCGAGTTGTTCCGTTCAACTGCACAGATAAGGAATATCACAACTTGTACGATCGGTGTGTTATGGAGAACCAAACCGTGAACCTTATTAAAACGACACAATCTGCCTGGCCTCAAACAAGGCATTGCAGATTGCGCAATTTGGTTGATGAGACAACACAATGGCTGCCAGACAACCGCTCTATCCTTCCGCCATTGTCTCGAGCCTAAACCAACCATTTGTCTAAAGTCTAGACCAGTGGTTCTCAACTGGGGTGCTGCGGCACCCAAGGGTGCCATCTACGTTTTGCAAGGGTGCCGCAAGTTATTAGAGTAGCGTTACCCCATAAACATTGGTCGTGAAAAACACGTGAAATTCTGAGGAAACTTGTGTAATACACGTATATTTCTCGTGTTTTAACGAGCCAATGTTTATGAGGTATGAACTATGCGCCCAGACATTGAAAGGATTTGTGTTAAAACTCAGCACAAATTTCGCACTGACTTTGTTTGAAACGACCTTCATTAAATTGTAGCCTACATGATATGATACAGAGCTGTAGTTAGTTTTATTTTTGCAAAAACTTTTTTCAAAATTATTTTTATTTAATGCAGAAACTTTTTGATTTGTATGTAGGTGCGGCCAAATTATTTGGTTGTTTGCAGGGTGTCGTAAGACGAAAAAGGTTGAGAATCACTGGTCTGAACTCTATTTTAGAGAAAAAGTTTAGACTTTACGCTACAGAGAAACAAATTTCAGACCGTTGTAGCTGGTGCAGTAGACTTCAAATTAATGTGCATATTATATTCGTTTTTCTGTTGGTGTTCTAGACGTTTAGAGTGACATCAAAGTGTTTCATTTTGAAGGCAAAACACGTAAAAGGATAAATGACGTCTAAAACATAGACTGCTATCGTAGGGTTACTGCAAAAAAATGTTTTTGACTCGTTAAAATAACGTTGGTCAAGTGCAGTATGTAGTAATTTTGTTTCAGCAGTAACCTTTAGTGGCTTCAACGTAAACAGACACCGCAAATGAAAAACTAGATGCGCAATCAATTTCGCTACACGAGAAAAAAGCTGTTACCTGCTTCATTTATAACAAACGAGTAAGATAATTCGTTTGGTCGAAAGTATGTAGATTCAGCCAACAATTCTTCCAAAGTCACATCCACGGCTGCGACACCCACCAAATTGGAGTTTACATATACTGGTAGACTTGCTGTTATCATTTGACCTGAAAATAGAAGAAAGAGATATAAAATAAAATAGAGCCAAATGTTTTAGTGATGACGAATTCACGAATTCAATGCATCGATTACAGTAAGAAAGCTTAACTGGAAGCAGAAAAGTTGAAGGTAAATATAGAATGTAAAGTGTAAACTATCAATCATACTAAAGAGCTGCTTAACTTTTCAGATTAAAATTATAGTCTCCTTCAATGTAAATGATGTAAGACGCTTGTCAGAAATTTCTACAATAGACCTACAGTAGCTTATATTTTATACAACTATATTAAATTCTAAACTACACTAAGAACAAACGGGCTACTATATAGAACAAATCTTCAAAAAATTAACTTGCACAGGCTTTCGAACTATAGGGCAAAAAGTTTGGGCTAAACTAACAATAAAAACTTAAACATTTCCGAGAGTTTTACCCTGCAGCCTGATCCAATGTTTTTTTTAGATTAAACGTATAACTGCTGTAGGCCTACAATGTATGCAGTACAATCATAATTGTTTATCTGTTGCAATGATGCAGCAAAGACATAAATCATCATTCGCTGGTTATAACTATATAGTAAAAGAAATTGGAGTTTTATATTAATTTTTCTACATAATTAATATACAAGATGTTAATAAAACAGCAGTAAATATTGTAAATATTACAAAAAAGTGATCAATGCTAAGCAAAAAAGCCAAGCAGAGCGAATTACATCAAATACAGGAATAAATTTTAATTTATATAGGCCTATTATATTATTAATATTTAAAATTATTTTAATTCTTGTATTAATTTAAAACCAAAATCTTTCTTTTGATATGATGTCTAACCCACATTGTTTTAAATGTCAAGCCCACAGCTACTTCGGTAACTTTATGCAGTAGGAGATTAGTTTGCATCATCATTCTTTTGATCTTGGTCGCTTTTAAAATAATCGGGTCCGCCATTATTTCAAGTAAGCATAATGGGTCCGCTATGTGGAACATTTTGAAAGCCACTCTGATAGTGAGTTTGTTAATCCTACTGTAATTGTATTCTAACACTTAATGTAGAGATTCTTTAAAAATCTGTTTTTGCATCACTGTGACCACGCAATCACCAAACATGTTAGATGGCTTTCTTTTGAAAACGGAAAATGGCAAAAGTTTAAAAGGTAACCAAATAACAATTTATGTTAAGTCAACATTTTTAATATATCTACAATACAGTATGGTCTTTTGACTTAAAAAATTACAATGTGTATGAATCCAATGTAAAAGTTGCATCACCTAGGCCCCAACTGTCCAAATATGGCACTGTCCAAATTGGCTCCGAAACTCGACGATTTTTAGTGGAGTAGAATTGGTAGTATGACGCCATTTGATTACGTAACATGCTTGGGTCCGAAATTGCAACAAATATTCCTCTCTGTAATAAATAAAGTTTATCGTTGCATATGGATTTAAAAGCCGAACAAAAATAAATGTTAGTATTATTACTGCAGACAGTGCACACCGTTTCGTCCTTCCAGCCTCCACAGTGCAGTAGGTACACTGGTATGGCCATGGAGATACATACCTCCGTAGGACGTTTTCCCAATTGGGGAACCTAGGCTCCAAATATGGTACTATACTTTCAACCTTGCCAAAGTGATGAAACTGCAAGCAGTGAGCTTTGCTCAATGCACAGCAAGGTGCCTCCAGTAAAGTGCTCCATCGGCATAAGCCAAGAGCGTCCATAACTGCAGACAGTGCACATAGTAGGGGAAGGCGGGGCAAGTTGTGCAACCGGGCAAGTTGTGCAAGTCCCCGTTTGAAAGGAAATAAATAGCGTAATGAATCTTTAACGTCATTATTATATTTTACCTATAATGCCTTTGAAGCACGTGAATCGCAGTTATCAGTTTTTTGGGTAGGTTAGGCTTGATCAACGATATAAGGTGTTTAGGTCTTAGGATCTAAATTCGGATGCAAACGAAATTTTGCTTTATGGATGCACAGTAGAACTAGTCAAACTTTAGCAGTAGGGGTCAGTAGACATATGATGTAGTTGTATTTTCGCAGGTAAAATTTTTTCGTACATTTGCTAGTTTTCTTGAAATTTTTTGTTCTTTAAAATATGTGTAAATGGGGAAAGTTGTGCAATTGATGACGGGGCACGTTGTGCAACTGTTCCTGTTAACCGCCTTTGTTAATTTACAAATGTTCTAGCCTATTAACCATTTTTACATAGTTTCAAAGTCTTCCACGTGAATGAATGTAAAAAATGACTTGTGAATAAATGTAAAAATAGATGATTTGTTATATTGTCTGTAGTTTTGTTGGGAGTAATAAATTGCTCAACTTGCCCCTAGTCAAAACGAACGATTGTTATTACTCAACTTACCCCATGGTGCTACACAGCTTGCCCCATGGTGCTGCACAACTTGCCCCGGAAAAATAAATGGGGCAACTTGTGCAATCGTTACTTAAACTTGAATACAGTGCAAAATAATGAATAAAACCAACCAGTTTTTGTCTAAAAACTTGGCTTATTAGCATGTTTTTGAAATGCAATACTTGAGTCTTCGAAAAAATTAGTGAAATAAAAAAATAGATTTAAAAAAAAACCTGCTCAACTTGCCCCGCCTTCCCCTAGGTAACTGGGTATGGCCACGGAGATATATACCTCCGTGTGACGTTTTTCCATTAGTGGAACTTATTACTATATAATACGTATTATAACGATAGGATATATGATGACAAGGTTTGCCTTTTCAGATGATCAGTGTTGTACGCGTCAATGAAATAAATTGAAGGCGTCAGCGCAAATTGCCTAAAAACTTTACGGCGTAAAGTACTGCGTCAGCTCTCAAAGAAATTGACGGCGTCAGCGCTATTTTAGCCAGGGTCTCACAAAACGGAAGTATTTCAACCAAGTGTAGGCTAACAATAGGTATAAAAAAAGAGCTGCTTTAGCTTATTAGTTATTTTTTTGTAGAAACACAAGCATTTCAAAACGTTTGTCTGACAATCTGCTGCATTTGGGACGCATAATGTCCTTTCCAAGCGAAAACATGCGTGCCACAGCAGCGCTGAATGGTAAGTTGGTGTGTTGTATTTCAAAAACAAGTCTTGAAAACGTTTACTCGAAACGTAGCCTATCACTGTTTCAAGCGCGTTGTGATGGATTAGCATATATAAATCTTATTTTAACGAGGTCCACTGCACCAACATTGCTCTTTTCAGGGGCATAGAGCTCTTAATGAAAGGTTTTTTAACCTCCGCGATGACATTCATTGATTTTTCGCTTTCTCTCTCTGATCCCTTGTTCTCGATACTGCTCACAATATGAGTGATCACCATTTGGCGAACTTCTTCAGCTTGTAATCTAGGGAGCCATTCCAACCAACGCGAAAGCGGCTAATTCGCATGAGTAGAGCTGGCCAGAATACATTGTGAAACTCTCATTGTGAAACGAGATTTTCCATGAAAACAAAAAATGACGCATAGCGCTTGACGCTTAAAATCGGCAATATAGTTGACGGCGCTATCACTTCCGTCAACTAAAAAGTAAACTGACGGCGCTAGCCTCAGCGTCAACAAAAAGTTGACGTCGTCAACGTACAACACTGCAGATGATAGTACTGTATATAAATGTTTGGACTCTCGACTATGAAACATGGTAGCCTAACCCGTTGTACACTAGTTGTAGCACATTCAGTTTTTATGCAACTTGCTTCAACAACTGAATTTCAATATATTGGTCTAGTCGTGTTGTTATGTTATTTGATACAATAAGGATTTCAGGGCGTGTAATTCGAGTAATCTTGCTCTTAATTTCAAATAACTTACACTGTCTTACAGAGTAGTGATATTAATGTGGTCATTATGACATTCTGCCTGACAGCATGCACGTATGCTTAGCTAATGAAGATGAAACACAGTTTTTATGTACAAAGGAAATACGCTACTGGGTACACAAAATGATTCACGCAATTCACAATGTAATGATACAACAAAAAAGAGCGCTTGAATACTACAGTTATTCAAATAACTGAAAACCTTGTTGGTAGTTTTCGCTAAGATTTGGTCCTTGATGAATTATATTTGTCAGTAGAAAAAGGGGGATCTCGTAAACGTAAAGATATGCTAAACACAATGAGCTAGTATTTTGAAATTTAGAAAACTGACATGTCTTTCTCTTTCTTTAAGAAGGCGTAGACATATTTGAATTCAAAGGGGAGTTACATAAAGTAATAGCAACACAAACAAGCTGCATAAATTTCATCAGTAACTACTTTACGACCTTACATTTGTACTTTACATGGCTGTCATAAAGTACAAACTACAAACGCTTAACGTTCCTAAATTTAAGCTCTGAAACCACGCAAGGTGACATAGCAACGAAACACCGTATAGGTACAGCCTACCATCACAAATAAAAAGTTTCCAAAGGTGAAGAAAAATGTAAATAAAAGTAGATCAAAAGTAGGGATGGTAGTTAAAAGTAATTTGTGCAAATAAATCTTACTGTAACATCTTCTCCATTCGTTATTCCTCCGCTCTGATCTGCCATATTTCGTAAAACCCGAAAATCTGCACAAAAGTAAAGTAGGACTACAATAAGAACATTAATTTCGTTTTGCAATTTAACCTAGGTACAGAGATCAAGCAAAATGCCTCCATTTTAATCTAAACACCTTTTTCAATTGCAACAAGTCAAAACCGTTTGAAAGTTTTTTACATGTATATTTAGATGATAATGTCCTTACATATTTTTTTTGCATACTGTAAATAAAAAATAAAACAAAACATGTGTTAAATAAACCCAATAACGTTAGTAATAGTAACTTTTATATGTCTGTGGCACAAAAAGTGAGCTCTCCGTCAAAGCTCAACCAAACTAAGTTAATAGTATTTTATATAAAAAATAAAATGCAAATAAAAGACAGATATAAACATGACTCACTAAGAGTGCCGAGACCAAAGGTCATGATAACTGCTGTGTTGTTAAGCTCTTGATTTCTTGTCTGCAGAGTCCTCAAAATGGTACTTTCCGAATCGGAAGGACTCCCATCAGACAAAAAAAGTATCACTCGATCTGCGACACGACCTTGTATTACAAAAATATTAAAATTGAATAGCCTACGCATGCTTAATGAAACAAGGAAAGCAGGAAACATAAAAAGGTAGCACAACTGCCGAAAGTAAGCAGGCCGATATAGGCTTTCGTTTTTTTTCCGTGATTTGTATGAGGCAAGCCTAATCACCTTGCTTTTCTAAAAAAGCTGGGACTTCATTTGATGAACATGGTTAAAAATTACTAGCCAACTAATGCTAAGTTTAGAAACGATTTCAAACGTACTGTAGATTTATTCCACAAATCTAAATATGTATATTCTTAGTTCCCACCTATATCAGATTTATGATTTCTCAACAAATAATCGAAGGAGACATCAAGAGCGTTTCCGTAATTTGTACCACCTGAAAAAAAAAGGTTATTCAGATTAATCGTGTATAATTCCGTAGCCGATATAACAATACACTCCATTGTGTGCTCCCTTGTATTTAAACAGCATTTGAGTATGAACAATCAATCAAGGAAAGATTCCTATGCAAGGATAGTTTAAAAACAATGTTTTTATCTGATTTTGGTAGGTCTTAGATTCATTGCAAGTAAAGGCATACGATACCAACCAAAGACTTTGAAAACTTTACCGGTTGGCATTTTCTTGAAAATCTTTAATAATGTGTGGTATTTAGTCTGAAAAAAGTGTTTTTAAGTCCATACAGTTAGAAAAACTGTTTTACCAATTTGTAAAACAAGATTCGTTACCCCCAGCCTGTATTGTGTCAATAAAATCTGAAATTTTCTTTTTGTTCTGAGGTGTGGCTTGAGCAAGCTGGTAGGAAAAGCACGCGTCGTTCGTCGTGTCACCCGCAAAAGTCTCAACGGAGCTTGAAAAAGCGACAACGGCAAACTGAAATAAAATAAAATGTTCGATAAAGATACTATCATGTGATGTGATCTATTTAAATAAAAATGACAAAATTTAAGTACGGTCATGGTAGGTTATTAGCAGACAGTGCACATTGACAAAAAGTAGCCTAATCTTAGTAGCCTACTGTACTTGCTTAATAGGTTAGCTACACCAATAAACTGATATTTTCTTCATGTTGTGTTTTGAGAACATCTTCTGTTTTCATCAGTTTCATGATGTTATAGCTTCTCAACATTTCTATGAGAGCTGTATTGAATTTTTCCATTTTTCTTGATTATTGTAGCTATGTTTAGTATTTTTTTTTTATAGGAGATATGACATTATTTTATAAAATACTCAACCTAAAATCCATCAAAATGCTTACATCGTCAAAAGGATTTAATGTAGATACAACAGTTTTGGCAGCCTCCCTGGCCAGTTCCATCAAAGAAACACCGTTGTGTCTGTCGGACATAGATCCACTTTTGTCAATCACCACTACAACGTGCTTAGGTCTTGGTACATTTGCTTGAACATACCAAGGTCTGCAACAGATTGAGTCATCTTGAATTTGTTTAGATTTTAATAGGTTTTGCTATCCAAACTAAAGTTGATGTATCAAGATGTTTTGATTTGCATAACCGGTTAACAGAGCAGAGGAACAGACAGCAGACCACATCTTTTACATCTGCCCGACGTTTACTCCTATAAGGGCAGTTGGCCTGTCAACGCTGGAGGACTCTACAATCAAGTGGCTGCTCGAAGAATGCCCGGACATTGGACCCCAATGAAGCGTACTAGACCAAAAACCTACCTCTCATACGAAAGAAGAAGAACACTAAGTGGTAATCATTTTGTAAAAATATAGTGTAAGCCCTGATTTCAAAACTTGATTTGTCTCCACTGCGATATGACCATTATTAATTTCTTGAAATCTGATGTGTTTTTTTTAATTTTTGTTTGTATCAACTTTTGTACTAACCGAAATCTGTTGTCAAAAGAACCACAACTATTAGACGTCGAAGGCAAAGCTGGAAACTGGGTCGTTACCCCGTGTTCACTGCCGAAGTATTGCCATTTCATTGACGGCAAAGTTTGCAGATTTTGTATGCAAGTATCTTGAAACGCAGAAGATAATTTCAGTGGTGATTGGGAAGCGCTCGATGAAATTTGTTCACAAACTCTGTTTGCTGCAACCTGGAAAACGTAGTAAAGTTAGCGGAAAACAACACGGGCGTAATTTCAACCAGTTATACTGTATTCTTTCAACTTGGTTTAATTTACTATCAATTTTGGTTAATCATGCACGTTTTTGCATTGGCGATTGGTTTGTTTTGGTTTGGAATCTTTATCTTCAGACTGACAAAGCCTTGATAGATTATTCCTGATAGTTTCGCATACTTGTAGAAGCTTTTGACCAGTGCTCTTCAAACGGATATAGCCTACTGTATCCTTAATTGTACAGTAGGCTATTCCAGATCACAAATAGGTTATACAACTGAGAATTGCACATTTCCATTTGTGAAGCATTGGGTCTACAAAGTTTTTAAAAAACTATAGAAAATATATCACGAGAAAATATGTTGAAGAGCACTGCCTTAGAATACACTTTTCAAAAATTGCAAAACATGCCTTTTCGTCAAGCATTAAAACTACTCATTATCAGGCATTAAAAACTACTCATATTATTGATAAATAACGTGTAATAATATGCAAGTAGGCTACTTCATTAACGACCATAACATATTTTTTAAAGTAGAAAGAAAATTTACAATGAACTAAAGGATTTAATAAGTGGCTTTATGCGTTGAATGGAAGGAACCTACAGCACTTTCCTAATTCATATGGTCTCGTCATGCAAATACACTAATCTTTGAAAGCATTTTTTATACTCCACTATGTAGCCTATACTAGTTTATATCATGCTTTGGTACAGAATAGGATGGAACATTTTACAAGAACTAACTTTCCATTTTTGTTTTTGTTTAACATAAAAATCACAAGAATCTAGCCCGCTAATTTGATATGATAAAAGTTAAGAATCATCAAATCCAGCTACTCACCTTGTTCTTAAATCGAGAATCAAATTCTGTCTGGCTCGTTGGAAACCTGCAGCATTCAAACGATGACGAAGATCCTCCATAAGCAGTTTCAACGACTGTTTGTAGATTCTTCACAACGGAAACTCTTTCGTCAAACTTTGTTGCAAATGTCGATGCCAACTAAATTTATAGCAAAACATTCTTCGTATCAATAAATATAAAAATGTATAAAAACATTATTTACTTTCTATAAATGTACATCCGCTTACAAGACTATTTTAGCATACTTCACTTTACTGAATCAGTTGCCTGCTTATACAGCATTCAGTTGTGCCTAATATACAGCGTGCTGGGCCAAAAGTAAGCTTACAGGTATTAATTTTTTTTTTTGTATGCTGTAAATTGACATGCGGTACACTTCATGAGATTAAACAGTTTCTGTGTAAGATATAACGAGCATTCTAGAAATTTAAAATTACCCACATGAAAACAATAAATTTACTTTTAGATCCAAACCCTACTTTTTATAACTGTAAGCCTACTTTTCGCCCACCCTGTAGCCTATATTGTTGCTGATTTAAATGTTTTTATTTTTGTTAAATCAATAAAGTCAATTTTTTGAGTTTTAAACTCACTTTTTTTAGAGTTTTAGGTCAATAAAAACTTGCCCTACTTATAACTCATCCAATTAATAATATTACTCACCGTGCTCGCGAGAGTTTGCCCGTTAAGTGGCTGATGACGAAAAGACAAACTGTCCAAGTGCTCCTGTGGGAACAAAAACAATACAAGGTTGTTGTTACGATCAGTAGCGTTGACAGAGAAGTCCAGTGGGTAATTTTGCGCTCGGGCCCGTGATGATTTTAGGGGCCCGTAACCTTTTCAAGAGGCCCGGAAATTCGATGAAATTATCGCTTATTCTTTGGATATAATATAGGCTACATTTTTCATTTCTTAAAAATGTTTTAATTTGAAGTCCAAGGATGTCATTGCTACCAGACCCAAATTATCCTCTGAACGGCCCTGGTTACGATACACTTTGAAATGTTGCAAAATTGTAGGTAAAGTAATAGAGGTCACTGCAGAAAAAATATTGTGCTTTTTTGCACCCTCGCGGTCGACTTGGTATCGCGGTCGAGGTGCACCCCCCAACTTGTCACAACTCATTTTGCCAAGTAGGCCTATGCATTTACTTTGTAGAGGTTTTCACCAAAGACGGTTTTGTGATGTATTTTTTTCGAGCGAAAGCGCATAATTGAGTTTTTCTAAGCATGAAATATCTGCCCCTATGTTTATTGTAGGATAAAATTTAACATGTAACTTATTAAAAAAATCTTGACTTGAAGTCAAAACGAATAAAAAACCGAAAAAATTTGTCGATACAAAATATTTCGATAAGTTCAAAACTCTAAGGTCTTTCCAATTATATTTGTTTCGAAAAGATCTGGTGTGTCATCATGAATTCACTACTGCTGAACCAGGCATTTAGAGGAAGTAAGAAAAGATTTATTTTCGCCGAAGGCTGTTTTGCATCTTTTTAATCTTCAAATTTTACGCACGAGGATATTTTTTAAAAGCGTAACCAGCAGTAGAGCCCTTTGTTGGGAAAAGTACAAAAAAGTTACAACTTAAAAAGAAGGAAAACCAAGTAATAAATTCTTTGTAATAAATGTAGTAAAATATGTGGTGCGGTAGGCTACTTAAATGTGGAAAAGCTTCAAAATCAAAAATTTCTAACTTGTAACACAGCAGCGTCACATCGGCAATATAAACGTGTTTGTAAATGGTCCAAAGTTTCTTAAATAAACGCCACGAAGAATAGTAATCGATAATGTCGGAATTAGTAGAATTGAGAAAATCAATGAATCATCACGTAAGAATTTGACCCTGCGCCGCTTGATCTTGAAGCTTCTTCGTTCACGAAATCACACGCAAACCAATTGGGCAACCGGGGCTCACATGTGACATGATAACAAGACATTCTAAATTTTGCCGTCTCAGTAATCTATACAAGTCATTACAATTCTTAAAACGGGAAGATATGTACAAACTGGAACTTGCCAAATTCATACATCATCTCATCAACATCAATCTTCCAAGCGTTTTTCAAGAGCACTTTCTCAAAATTCAGAGTGTACACACTCATAACACCAAACAGTTAGATAAAGCTCTGTTTTTTCTTCCACAAGTAAATAAAGCCTTTTCACAAAACCAGCTGTCTTTACGAGAGACCAAAGTTTGGACTGAAATTAACCAAACAATAAAGAACTTGCATATGAACTCTTTTAAACAACACTACAAATTTTTTTTGACTGAACTCTTATGAATATCGTTTCCTATTGTTTCCAAACAGAATAAAATGTGTGTGTAACATTGTTTCGCCCCTTCATCAGAGAAAGGAATAGGCCGTGTAGTGTGTATGGCCAGGAAGATGCGGTTTACTCCAAACCACACGATGTCGCTAACTGTTGAATTTTCTAAGATTAAAGTAATCAATTACTTTAATGACGTTACTCGATGGTACTTCATTGACGGTCGTCCGTCACTGGGTGACAGGCAGTCCTTAGACTAAAAATCCGCAAGGTTATTCGGTGCTGCCGGTCCTTTCTGGATTATACAGTGTATGTGCTGTATTTGTGTGATTATGCAACTTATTTGTTGTGCTGGAAAAACAAATAAGAAAACATCTCTTCTATTTATTTAGTTAGTCAATTTCGAGTAGTAGCCCTACTCTCTAGATTTTGAGCCTTTTTTAAACCTATACTTTTTTTAAACCTAAACCTAAACCTATACTGCTATCATGAAAAATTTTCATGTGCAGTATGTTGAAGAACTGAGTTGTGACGCAAACCCTTGATTTATTGAGCTTGACAGTTCCCTGTAACTTTCGTGGAAAATTATGTTAATTTTTCAATTCCTACTTTGTGATAAATCCCCTTTGATCACGTGACGTATCCAGTTCGATGACAACTACACGAACAGTTAGTGGTTGTTTTCAAACGTTTTAACACGCTTGGGTTACCAAGGGTTACAAAGCATTCTGCCAAACTTAGTTTCAAATTCAAACAATCCAGGTGAAAATGTTGACAAGTTTTATTGCGCAGAGAAAATTCAAATTTTTTTTAAATTACCTAACTACAGAAGTAACAGAACTATAGGGCGAATAACCGAAAGCAAAAAACAGACGATTTGCTTCTGTAGCCTACCTGCATTTCACGACGCTTCAGTGAATATTCTACTAATTCATCCACTCTTGTTGAAAACAGCCTTGGCTGAATGTTTTGACAAAGAACATGGTCAAATAAAATATACGGTAATATCCACAATATCTGTTTGTTCATTATGTGTATTTAATGCACTAGTCTGTGGAAATATAAAGTACTTTTTATTTTGTCAAATTCACTCACTTAACTTCATCACAACTCAAATTATTGAGCTTACATTACTTATCAAAAAAGTTTGATTTGTATCAAAAAGCTCTGTTTTTCAGCGTGCAAACAAAATGATGATCTATTAATTAATTATCTATACAGGCCTACTTCTGTTACAACCCCCATTAGCTGTAGTAGCTGTTAGCCTGCTGAAAGCTTATTTCGTTTTTTTTAAAGTTATTTTAATCAGCAAACCTATCGTGTTAAAGAGCTTACTTTACCTTGCGCTGACTGTCAGGAAGAATGCCCCCTTTCTATTATTTGGCCCACTAACGTTGCTGTATAAAATATTCCAGAAATATTACGAAATAAATCGTGCAAATTAACATGAAAAAACGCTGGCGTCACGATCTTGAGTAGGCTATGTGTTGCCTTGCATGACCACAACTCTATGACGTAAAATAATACATTTCCGTTTACTGATTCACAATGATGCTCAACTCTGTGAGATGGTATCTCCACTCGGACAAACAATGCAGGTAATTAGGGTTATTTAAAGCAAAATTAGCCTATTTTCGCAAGATTTTATTGTCATGGTTTCATTTTGTTTCAGTAAAAATATACAAAACTTCTCCAGCTTTAAAATTGTTTTGACATCTAAAAAATTACAGTCAGCAAAAAAGTAAATAAAATTTGAATAGTTGTTAAAGTTGATGGCTCGTTTCAATAATACTATAATATTGTATCTGAAGTTAGAATAAACGAAACAATGATTAATTGAAAAGTCTACCGTTTACTAAATAATCTTTTTGGTTGTTTGTAGCTCGTGTTGTTGAAGTTGCATCACCTAAGGCTAGGCTACTGCCACTGAGCAACTTCTCAGATAGCAAAACCAGTTAGTTTTCGTCTGCAGACATCGAATCAATGTAAAGATGACGAATTTTGCTATCTGCGATCTGTTCAGTTCAATTGGTTTTATTTCTGACCATCACAGCGAAAACAATACACGCCAACAATGGCAAAGGTGTAGAAAAAGGTAGAAGCGACAAAATGCAAACGTTCATCGTGCTTGAGACTGAAATAAGTTATTATGTTAAAAGAAAATTGATACTGTCGCAACACCTTCAAAAATCACTATGCTAAGCACAAAGATTCTTCTTCCTTTGTTAAAACTGTAGCCTACCTGGTTCAGCTGGTGACCATTTCTTATCACAGCATGTAGCCTAAGCTGTTGTGATTGCAAGACTATTATTGCAAAGCATGATTATTAAAGCATGATTATTATTGATATTATTATTATTAAGACATCCACTGGGATATAGTTTACTGTAATTCTGCTCTTTTGTGTTTTGAAATAATTGTAGGCCTATGCGTAAACCACAGATTACTGGTGAAAGGTAATAATAAGCAGTTACTGAATGTCTTTCAACCAGCACTGCTAATTTCACTTAGTTCTGACTAAGCTCTGTGTGAGATCTTACACCGTGGCCTGCTGGTGATACTGTATTCTCATCTGTATGTAGGCTACAGCGCGTGACTCCTGCAGTCCATTTCGTTAGTTGTCATGTGAATAACATCTCGTGTGCGCACTAACTTATAAGTGAGACCATAATTTGAGTTTCTTTTTTTTCAAATGAGTAACGTACGTAGATGTTCAGTCATGTGGTTGCTCCTACCGCAAGTGGAAAACAACAGAGCCATTACAGTGGCAAAAGTGCATTGCGGTAGCCCCAAAAGCTTACAACTTGGTCTCTCCAGTAAAGCAAACCTATATTTCCAAAAATTCAACAAATCTCTGTGGAAATTTCAGTCCTGTGAAGAAAGCAAAATTTAAAATAAAACGACTTACCATTAGGGCTGTTTGGTACAAAACTGTTTAAAACTTTAAAAGAATTTTTTTTTCTATTACAATTTGTATCATTTGAAAATAAGTTTCTTCCCAAAAAAAACTGTTTAATTTTGTTTCAAAATTCAACGTTAAGACTGAATTACAAGTCTGATGTAACAGAAGGCGTTAGGTGATGCAGTTTACTTTCGTGTTTTTTAGGATTTTTGTTTGATTTGCATTCTTAGACCGAGATAAACATAAAAAAAATGATTCGCTTTGCAGGTATTTGGCCATTTGTGAAAAAAAAAACAGAGGGACCCAATGTCAGCCGGACTTTTTTTGTTTTGTTACATAGTTTGACTGAAAATTACGTGCTGTGTCTGCTGAATATATTTTTTGCCAATGCGAAATGTCCTTTATAAGATATGGTGAACCAAAGCTTCAAAATTTCTGACAATTTGGAAAGCTCTTCTCCTGTTTTTTTTTTTATAATTTTCTCAATTTTATTTTCAAAACAATTAAACACAAGCAAAAACATTTTTTTCTTAGTTGTAGTATACATAACTTATGAAATCGCTTGATCTTGGTAATTTAACATTCCATGTAACTTTCAAAGTCAAATTGGCTACTAGCAGGATGGCCCTTAAAAGAACAATAAGAGGCAAAAGGCTCAATGCCACTCCCATCATAAAATTAGTTTAACGAATAGCTATTCCGATGCTACTGTAAAATTGTAAATTAAATTTTAAATCAGTAAAAAGCGATTTTATGATAACGTAGCTGACATAGAAAGTCATGTTTATTTTTGCTTAGTTGAAAGCAATTCAAAAATCACTTTATGTTGCACATTTATTTTTGTTATTTTAAAACTATTTTGATTCATTGGCATATCATAATACTGTTCATATCAGTTACTTTGGATGCGATGACCAACAAAAGGACTCAGAGACATCTACGCAAGCCAATCTCTCTTTTCTGTGATATTCTGCATATTTTGTTTCGTTGTTTTGAAGGCCGTAGTCTATATATAAACAAAAAGTTGAAACAAATTTTAAAAAGAAAGTAACTTTTGTTCCTATGTTTGTGTGCAACTTCATTTCATTTCCAGCCACTTCTGATAACGTAGCATTTTGTTTGGATTTGTTTCAACCAATATGATTTCGTTTAGAACAGCTTTGCATGAAACTTAGGCTACAGTCTATATTTCAAACTGATTACTAGCTCAATGGTCAACTATCTCTAATTCCTGCTAATGCCTCTGCTGGGCCTGGGCCTTACTTCAATTCCAAGTAAGGTTGCAACAGGAGATGAAATGGTTTGGAGCGATTACGCTCTTGCTGTTGCTAAGTTATGAAAAGGGATGGATTAGATTTGTGTTTACATCATAAATATCATAAAAAAATACAAATATGCAGTTGCTGATACATATAACTTAAGCAATTCTAGAGTCAATAAAAATAATATGTCTTGTTTTAAATTAATTATATTATTTAATTAGACACAGGCTGATTTCTTGAGACCGACTTGAAAATTTTTAAAATAGTTACAGTTAAAGTTTATAGAATTGAACAATTGTAAAGTCTAAAACCGAAATAAGAACATTAACGTAAAGCCGTGCACATTTTATTCTTCGCCGCTTTTTAACTTCAGAGACTTATAGTTAGACGTGCTTTACCTTTATTTCGAACTTTTAGGTCTGTTTCCGGAACCTGGTCTGTTTAAAAAATTGCTTCGATCTCAAAAAGGTATAAAATGTAGTTTCGAGAGAGAGTTTGCTTTTTTTATACCAAAGACAGGCAAGACACAACAATACCACAGGGTTGAGCATTACACAGTATATTTTTTACATAGTTACAAATAGTTTAACATTCAAACGTTTTCAGCTTAACTTAAGCCCTCATCAGGAATCTGCAAATATTTATAAAATACAATAAGTTTCAACTTCTTGGAAGCAACTACTGTAACTAACTAACTAAATAACTATAACTATAAGCACCAAGAAAGACGCAACGATTAAAAGCAATAGTGTGAAAAACATATATAAAATGAAAGGAGAAAGGGTATTCTCTGTCGAAACAAAATATTTTGCAATTTAAAGGCTTTTTAAATGTTTTGTATCGAACACTCTTGGTTGGTCATAAGGAACTGACTAATGTTGAAGCAGACAGATACTCTAGCCCTAGAGGAAGTATGCTGAATATACAGTAGATTTTCGCCT
Organism: Aplidium turbinatum; assembly: GCF_918807975.1. Taxonomy (NCBI): domain Eukaryota; kingdom Metazoa; phylum Chordata; class Ascidiacea; order Aplousobranchia; family Polyclinidae; genus Aplidium; species Aplidium turbinatum. Next base: position 40,799,818 of record NC_137472.1, on the reverse strand, counting down.
ACGGTGATTTCGATTTTGTACTGTAGCCTATGTGCTCAACATTCAAATGTAATCGTGTTTCTTGACTTCACATGCCAAACAACACTGTTTGCACATGTGTTTCGAACCACAGGGAATAACATGTGATGGAATAGAAGGCAGATGTTTGGATAGAAAATGGAAAATGTTAAGGATGGAAAGAGGTTGGAAATTTGGATGATGGGATGCAGTAGCGCACCCAGAAAAAAAGTTTGGGGGGGGGCTAATTCAGAAATGTCGGCCGAGTGATTTGAGACAATAGTGACAGTGACAATAGGCCAATGCCCATCTCTTTTTGATTAATATTTAAAGGCACTCACAGCCAGTGGCGTAGCCAGGAATTTTGAAAGGGAGGGGGCCCGACGGCGTGTTCGCCTAAGACGACACAAAGCGGCGGTGGGTCTGGGGGGGCCTCCCCCAGAAAATTTTGAAAAATTACTTCGAATTGGTGCATTCTGAGAGCATTTTCAACAAAAAATGTGAGTATGAATATTCCTGTAAAATGGTGCTGTCTGGTGGCATAGCAAAAGGATATGATCATGTTTTCTTCGGCATTTTTCCGAAATAAAGTTAAAGTCTCTATGTTTTCTTTTTAAGAAAGTGAAAGCATCATTCTCAATATCGTGACGTAACACGCGTGCCAAGGCGGGGGGGGGGGGGGGGTGGTGTTGAAACCGTCAACCCCCCCCCCTCGCTACGCCACTGCTCACAGCCCACAACCCACCGGTTGCCGATACATCAGGATTCGTTCTTTCAATCAGACTAGAAGTTGGCCTAGTGAACCCAATGCTACTATATAGCATCATCAGCTTCGATCCTCATCCCTACGTCCACTCTTGCAATCTTCTATAGATCTCGACGTATTCGTCATGTAGGCCTATGACTAGATAGAATTAGCTTTCCGTTTGCCAACACAAATAAGTGCGAAAACAAGAACTAGAACGAAAACAGTTTGAAACAAAACACTAATTTTGTAAACAATAAATTTGATGTGGACGTTTTTTCTACTTACAAAACACTCAAAATTAGTTTGTATTTTCAACTAAAGTCCCAGACGCCTTCGTCTCTCTGCTCAAACGTCGTAGGCTATACAGTTTTACATGTCCGTGTGATTCGGCATTGACGTACGGTACATCGGTATGTCCAACAGACATTTGACCACGAGTGTACAGGAGCATCTGAACTTTATTGAGTTAAAGAAAAGTGCCATTAAAGACCATATCATGGAGTGTTCTTTTTGCTCTGATCAAAAATTCTCTGCTGACTCATTTAAAATTTTACGCAAAAGCAAATCCCAATTTGACACCAAAATTCATTGTTATGATAGGAGGCACTGTTAATCAAACGCTACAACCCAAATTTGAACAAACAATTATTTGCTGGAGGCAAGTCCATTCTCTTCAACATTTACTTGATGTATCACCTTCCCTGTTCGTAGTTATTTATGTAGTTGCCTTTTTCTAATGTAATTTTACCTTCAAGAAGTTAAAATTTATTGCATTTCTATAAATATTTTCAGATTCCTGATGATTGCTTAAGTTAAACTGAAAACGTTCAACTGTTAAAACTATTTGTTAGTTAAATATGTAAAATATATTGTTATAATGCTCAGCCCTGTTGTATTGTTGTGTCTTATTCATGCCTAACCTGTAAGCAAAATGTATAAATGAGGAGCATACAAAAACTTCATTTTTAGTGGCGGGTTTGGGGGGGGGCGGTTGAGCCCCCTTAGCCCCATGCTGGGTGCGCTACAGATGGGATGGAAGACAGTCTTCCTTCATTCCAACCCAATTCCGTTATGAACTTTCTAACGCCGTATATAACATTGAAACAATCAAGACATTAATAAGCTACCAAAATGAAACTTAGTCACTAAACTTTTCATTAAAATCTTCTTTTGACTTCATCAATGATCCAAAAGTATGAGCAGTGTGATAAAAAAAAAGTAAAGTACCACACTAAATTGATAAATTCAAATTTATCAAATTTGAATTTAAAGAACTTGAATTTGCTAATTTAGTGTTGTAGCCTACTCTCTATTTTTTTTTATCCATAAGCTAACAAGTAGGCTATCAGATGATTAGACTGCAGATTCACCAATAGCCTAGACTAGTGATCCTCAACCTTTTTCAACACCGGGGCCAAAGTCAAAACCTAAATTTTGTAAAGGGCCGCAACAGAAGAATGCAATTTAATGTGAAACTTGATGTTGGATAAATGATGAATGTGAATGTAGCCTAAATTATGGAGCCATTTTATGTTTTATTATAAATTGACTACATGCTGTAATGTGCTCTTCTTTGAAATGAGGCAATTGAAATCCATCAGGGATATTTCATGGGTGATACAGCACTGTAGCTTACGTAATTTATTTTACAAAGCCATACATTAAAAATCATAAACTAAATTCAATTTGATGATTGCTTCATTCTTTAATCACAATGCTTTTTTAATTATGATAAAACAATAGCAACTGAAAAATGGGCTTGAAACAACCAACCATCGAAATTCAGTTTGATACAGCCTTTTATCAAAATAAAAAGTTGTTATTGTTGTTTTCTAAAAGTTTGAGTTATTGAGTAATCTTCGGTAGCCTACTGTAATTTTTTTCATAAGGAGAATAATATTTTTAAGTAAGAAGTCTTATTTCAATGGCTTCTACAGTATTTTAGTAATAGCCTAATTCATGAAGTTTAGTTGTTTCAATTCAGTCACAAAGATTTTAAAACTGGTAAGTTATGAAGTTAAGAGTACGTTTTGGCTTAGTGACAAAGATAATAACTTTACAGGATAATCCAGACCATTTGCTTGGCTATGTCAAAGCTCGAATAAGGGAAGAATTTTCAACAGATTTTAACCTCCAGCCAGAAGATAACTTTGATGTAACATTAGACGGTTGCTCAAATCTCGGAAGTGATTTCCTGACATTGAGTAATGTCGGCGTAGTGCATGGAGATTTAATCAAGATAAATAATGTGGTTTTATGTAATGAAGAAGATCAGTTTTTCGACAGCGTTTTATCCGTTGCACAAACCCAACAACATGTAAAGGAATTATCTGTTGTTGATGATTTTATCACCGACATTAAAGCAGAGAAAAGCTCAAGAATAAATACAACAGATGATGCTGAACAAGCTAGCGCAAGCTCTTATCATAACGTGCATCGACGCCCACAGCTTCTTCAAGACTACTTGGACGGTCAACCTCTTCCATCAACACTTCACACATTATACAACCTCACAGCAGTGAAAGATTATTTTCATGCCCTTTGTGCAGTAATTCATAACCTGATGCTGGAAAGTGGATTTAACCTTCAATTGACTTCAAGCATGCAACATCCATTTGATATAAGCAAGGCTCTGTCTTCATTTGCAGTCATTTTGGAATACAATCATCCTGCAGCGGAGGCGTTGGTTTTTTGTCTTAATTGTACTGTTCTTGGCTCGTATGTGCTTGTTAACGGACTGGTGCATCATTGCGAAAACGCTAATGAACAAGTTATATCATTGCATGTAAAAGCAGAAGAATTTGTAAAAAAATTCGACTCAACACGAAAACCTTCAAACGAAAAAACTGTGTACGAAAACCTTTGGAAATTATCCCGACTCTTCAAAGAAAACATTGCGTACAAAGCAGTGGACATCATGCGAGAAGAATTACACCTTTTGCCATTACATGGACTATTGTCATTATTTCCTGAGATTTTAATTAACATTTTTACAAGCCTTGATGCATCAAGTTTGTGTGCTGTTTCGCAAACTTGTCATAGACTGCTGGAAATTGCTGATGACGACCTCTTGTGGAAAGCGCTTTACGTCAGAGAATTCGGACCCACAGCAGTAACTAACATCATGGCGTGGAAGGAAACATATAAGCGAAAGTATATCCAAAAGAAAAAAGAGGAAAAAGAAAAAGCTAAAAGAGAACTAGAATTTGCTTATTCTCCATTTAACCCTTATCCCTCTGTCACAGTAGCCCAGCCTGGCCAGCAAAGTATTTCTGTTCAATTTCCTGGACAACCTATTGAAATATTGGGGGGAAACTATGATCTTGAACCGCATTTTTCTTACGGTCCATTTGGAGGCATTGGGCATGGCTTAATTCCCCCTCATCCTTTCAGTCAAAACAGACCCATATTTCCTGGCTCTAGAAACCCACTTCCAAGGTCAAGATACGATCCCATGTACCCAAATGGTGGTAGATTTACACCAGGTCGTGGCGGAGGTATGATGGACCAATCTGACACTTAACAAACAAACTTATTCTTTCACAAATATCTAGAGAATTGATTTTATTCGCTGTCTTTCTTAGTAAATTACTGTTGTTTATTTGAACAAATATATTGTCAAATGTATTGAACTGACTGCATCGGTTAAACAACAGATTTTTTTATTTAAATAAAATAAATGAATTAAGGTTTCCATTTTTTTTTATAAGAATATATGATGCGGCTGAAACACGCATGAAAACACATAACTTAGCCTAGGTGACAAGCCTATGTATTTTCCCCCAAATTGAATGCCTTTAAGATGAAATTAATACAACTTTACACCGGTATGTTTATTTTTATGTGAAATTAAGGCAATCTGATAATTGCAGGTGCCTCATGAAGTATGCAGATATGTCAAATATGTAGATAGACCTAGGCCAGGGTGGTCCAAGACTGCGAACATGAAGGGCCACATTAGGGTCTGAGAAGAACTTCACGGGCCGTATGGTGAGAAATAATAACGCGTTGCTGAAAGTAGAAACGTTGTTAAATAAAAACTTAAATAGGTTGCGATTTTGAACTTTTTTCTGTAAATTTCGATCTGTTTTAGCTACAATCTTACTGTTCGCAGGCTATGAACATTAACAAATCTTGTCGCTGACAAAATGCAGTTGCAATGAAAGGACTGAGTTTGCTGTTCTCATCGACCTAATGTTTTGCTGCTCGCCTAACTCACTTTTTAATCTCTGCTTGCGACTCAAAAAGTGATTTTCAGCTAGTAAAAAAGATACGATACATAACACGTTATTCTATTTTATTTTTTCTCATGCATGGTGCTGTAATGTCGCTTTAAATTAAACTCTTTAGGCACTGAAATAACTTGCAAGCAAACCAGACACTGTCGTTTACCATTGCTATTGGCAAAAAATACCTTTCCTCCCAAGTAGGATTGAACTCTCTGTTTTCCTCTGACACTTTTCTTTTGACACTCATGCTTTTAGTAAACTTTTCCCTTGACTAAATAAATGAGTTGCAGCTAATTTACAACCAAATTCGAAAGTGTACTCTGTGCTAGCAACAAAAGCAAAATATCAACGCACGTTTGTGTCGTCACAAACCGAAATTGTTCCCTCATAGTCATAGTTACCTATTGACAGTGATGGGCATTATCGGCGATAAATTTTTATCGCTTATCGTTATCGCTCAATTATTTTTTCAGTTATCGTTAATCGTTATCGCCAAAGGCAATATTTGATTATCGCCGATAATTAATCGCCGATAAATTTATTTCGGATCAACACACAAGTGGAAAGACCATGAAAAGTAATATTTTGACTTGCCACTAAGTTAATGAAACTAAAATTAAAACCAATTTTTCTTCAGTGCCTGAAGTGTGTGTGCGCAGGTCGTTGTGAGGGGAAGGGGCACGCCCGCATGCCCTCCTGCAGCGACGGCTCAGACAACGCAATAATCTTTAGATTTGCAAATTGCAATGCAATGAAATGCATGCAACAAGTCTCTTGTTGTTTTGCTGCAATCGGCAATCGCGAGTGAAATTTACAATTAAAATGTAAGCGCACAGGCGGTACAGATTCCTTTGAAGCGAAGCGAAAGAAATTGGCAAGTGGTTTGTGAAAGTGTCGCAATACAAGGCCGCTTTTACATCGGAAACATGGTCTTTCGCGCCACCTCACAATCAACTATTTTATTCTTGTGTTTTATTTTTTCGTTGGAAGTGTTAGTTTTTAGCAATTGTCGTAAAAAAATAAAATCTCTCTCGTCAAAACATGAAACTTACTGTTTTAAGCGCATTAAATCCTTAGATGAGTAGATTAACTACAATAGACCTTTTCCGAGCTGATATCAGTCAAGCGTGACCGGGTAAACACGGTCCTCTGAGATGGTGCAGTCAGAACTGATTTTGCTTGAAACTGATTGATTGATTGATTGAATCTTTATCCTCGGACTGGGAAAGCTTCTTGCAGAGCTTAACACTTTGCTCCTCAAGGGGAGGCCAGATTTGGCCCCCCCCTCATATTTCCTTTGATTATTTGAAGCACAGTAACGCCATGCACTTGGTTTTTCTTGACTTTTCCTAAAATTGCCAGGCGGATCTGATGATATTAAATTTGATGCTAAAAGTTGTGTAGTTTTCTTGTAAATTCAAGATTTTGGTGAATTTTTGCTATTTCTAGCTCACTTCCAGCAAAGCGTGAAATGGATTACATTGCGATAACAAGCCATAAGCTCATAATTGCTTCGTGCATCGATATGCGCGAGCAGAGAGAAACATCCTCTTGTTTTCCTTTGTTTGGTTTGACCTCAATAATACAAAGCGCGTTATTTCTTATGCCACAAAAGAAAAGCCAGTGATCACAAAGCTGTTAAATAGAAACAATAATAGCAAACGTTTTTTGCGTTATCAGCTCTACAAAGAAGAATAGCAATCCACGATCAAAATAGTAGGCTATGTAGGCCACAAACTATTCAAAACAGTTGTTTCAAGCAGATAATATTCATTGACGAATAAAAAACGTTACAATAAGAAATCTTCTCTTGGGTAAATGCACGAAAACCTGGTTTCGAAATAAACGTTCTATGGAAATGCTCTCATTGACAAAACTTGCAATTGAGTAATGTATCACCGCAAATGCTTTTGGGAGAGGCCGAAGAAATGGCGTTTTTGCAAACAGTAATTGTGAGATACACTCAAAATTATGAGATAGGCTCCATTTACACGTAGCAGCTAACTCGATGGCTACATGTCCCTTCCCTGCTTTATGTTGCTTACTTGTTGTTATGTGTTGCATTTTTGTTTCACAGCGCACTGTGTGTTGTTCCAAAGAGCGCAAAATAAAGATGATAATGCCTCATCTACATTACTAAATATTTTGTAATGTAGAAGAGGCATAAAGCTAGGCGTCACATCAGACAAACAACAAATCAGCTTTTTTCATCATTGATTCAACATCTGAATACGTTGCGCCAATGTATAAGAGGTCGGCTATTGTGAAGACCCGCCATTTATAAACGATCCGATTATACCAAAAGTGGGACAAACTAGTGGATCAAAGAATGAATAAACAATGCTGAGAAAACTAAATCTAGGTGACGAACAATACCGATGTCTTCATTTATCTTGGAAAAATGCTGCCTAAACTTATCAACAAAAATACAGTAAATAACGGCAAGGACCCGAAAGCAGAATTTGCTCGACTTTAGCATGAATGTGGTCAGACATCTACAGTAATAATTCCACACATACAATAACGGGCACTCAACGGCTGTAAGATACATAATAATCAACCTGGTTCTGGGCCGTTTGTGTAACAGCTTAGGGGAAGACACTACTTGAAATGATGCACCACACAAATTATTTTCAATGAAGACTGAGTCTAAAAACCGATGTGGATTGTGCTGCACAATGACTTCAAGTTTCGGACAGAAAAGGCACAAAAATATCACGATAAAAATAAAGACCTTGTGGGAAATTTTCGAGAATCATAACACGATGCAAATACCATAAACGCGTAGTTTGCATGCTGCTCTAAGCTGGCCGGCAACCACAAAGGTAGACAATACAGGCAGTTTATAATTCGAACAACGCAATAAACATTATAAATACGTAAACCGACAATTTTCTTTTACAAACGTTTTACGTCTAATGGTAAATTTTCCCCCAACAATTTTTTGTGAAGCGCTTGCAAACCACGGTTTTGTAAAATAATTCATCATTATTATTTTTTACTTCTCGGATATTGTAAAACGTCATCAGCAAAATTACAAAAAAATTTTTTATTACTTCAATGTAGTAGGCCTAAGAATTTTTTATAGAATTGTAGCCACGTTGTTTCAACAAAGAAGCCGTTTTTTGGCAATACAAAGTTATAGAAAATAATTTGCAATCCTGCAAATGTTTGGAAAGAATCTAGGAAGTCTTCTCACAATCTGGCACAAAATGATTATGTTTATTGTATCTCTGCAATATTTTTTACGACAAACTTTGAAGCTTCGTTATAATCATTTTTATCTTTGAAGTCAAAAGTTAATTTTTTTTTGGCCAGAAACATAATCGCTGCCTTGCTGATGTTGTCGCTTTTACGCGTATTTTTTGTGTTTCAAACAATGACGACCCAGTCAGCAATCCAGTCCTTTTACATTGATTCAACATTTGTAAACGTTAAATTTATGTAGCTTTGCTGACTGTGGGTATTTCACATTTCCTTTGTTTACGCATGTTGATCAATTCGCTGTTGCATTGTTTCGACGCTGGCGGACTAAAAATGTATTTTCAAATTGATTGACACAATCTTCAATAAAAAGTTTAGCTTCGAACTTAGCTTTGTTGATGTAAATGCTGTATTGTTTGTGGATGTAATTTATGAGTCATGTTTATAAACACTCGTAAGCGAAATGAGTTATGATGTAACCTGCATGATATTTGTGATGCGACTTGACACAAATCCACAATTTCAAAAGCACCTAATTTGAACTTAGAAATTTCAGATAAATTCAACAACTTGTTCAATTGTCTTCTCTCTACTAAAAATATTCATACTACAAACTCAATTGTAGACCTAAAATACACAAACGAAGATGTAAACAGCTATTCAAGCAGGCTAAGCTGTTACTTATGAGAAGTTTGGTTCCATAAAACTAGAAGCTGGCCATGAGTTTGGGAATGCATTAGTTTAGGACAAAAATGTAAGACAACAAACGCAGTTTTTTTTTTTTCAAACTCGTGTAACAATATTACTCTGATTGTAACTATTTTAGAATCAGTGAGTAGCTTACAATAAGATTTGCTCGCAAGTCGTAAGTAAATCTTTATCAATGCAATGATTCGGCACACCGCACACACACTTTGTGCGTTCGATCGAGCTCTTTGTTATTCAGAACTTTGCATGAAATCGGATTAGCACGGTAATTAAATAGCGGCAAGATAAATCAAAATTGTCGTTTTTGGGTACCTTTGCAAAAATTGAAATATCAAGTTTAACATTTAAAATTTTAAAATAATGACTTTTCAAACTTATAGACAAATGATTTTTTTTCACACCAGTGCAACTTCTGTTGAAATAGCACCAGCGGATAACACGTAACAGCTGATTGAATTTTATCCAAAAACGGCCCCCCCTTGAGCAGTTAACTTCCAAAAAAACGTTGAAAAGCAAAGGGTTAAGTCATTTTTATGAATTTTACAATTTTTAAAATTTTGTTTACTTGCCCCTTGATTGAAAAACATTACCTTTAAGCAAGGAAAAGTCTTGATGAAAGTGAAGCCAACTTACTTTTGCAACCGAAAAGCTTCTGCAGGAGCAAACTTTTTTTCTTCCTTCAGCTTCTTCTTTTGCTGTTTCATATTCATTTGCTTCATGCGCGCAATTTGTATTTTACGCATTCTCATCTATAATTTATATCACAAAGTCATTTGAGATTTGTTTTATTTCTAGTTTCGTACATTTCCCGTTCGTTCGTAATTGTACAGGATATAAGCCACTCATACAGAAAAACTCGACAAACGGCTCATTATAGGATGTATGTAAGCTCATACTATATGGTCATACTAAAGATGCTGTGATAGCGAAATTGATTTATGATTAAAAATGAGGCTGGTAAACTGTTTGTTGCATTAACAGGACTATGCTAATGATACGAGATAGTCAACCGTTTCAAGTCGACAGTTTGCTGGGTTGGTTCACAAAAACAGAAAAGTTTTGTTTGTCAATAATCTATAACTACCCTATATTGCATTTTATTGTTTCTGATTATAAAATTAAGCCCATACAGTGCTCCTTATACAGTGCTCCATATACAGTGCTTCTTTCAGCCTGTGCGATTTCGTAATCTACAGTATGTGCAGAGATGTACGTATACGCCTTTGTTTACGCTAACGTTTACGGCCACATTTTTTTGGATAATTTGCGCTTGAGGCTACGCCGTGAAGTTTTCGCGGATTTTTAGCGCATAGCGTCAACGCATACTTTTTAATGTGCTGACGCTGATGCCGCCAACTTTTTTACAAGTTACGTTGACGCATAGGGCGTATGGTTTTTCGAACGTTTGCGTTTACGCTGACGGCGTCAATATTTTGTGTATGCGCGTACATCACTGAGTATGTGGACTTAAAAATAACAAAATAAAAGTATTTTTGCTTGGTCATCAAAATGATTATACGAAGGAGGCATATATGTATTTATCTACAGTCGGATGTGAAACCGCGTAGGCCTACTCATGACTGGGTGAAAAAAAGTCCAGCCAGTGACAGATTTCATGAGACTTGGTGAAGCTAACATCACCAATAAACATTTATATGCCATCAGGCTTAATGATGCTTGAGATGCAAGCGTACAAACGACGCATGTTTTGTACAGTCTATGACAGACATGGTGTCTGCTACTTGGCTATTGTTTGTTTTATCCACACTTGATTTGCTTGGAAACCGAAAAGCTGAAAACGATGAAAACTTTATGGAATACATTCTTTCCAAATCAAATATTTAAGTATGTTGAAGAAAAATACTCGTAAGAATCGTTTCTTTTTTGTATCGTATAGCTCCAAGTAGTGTTTGCGCTTTGACTTTATTAGTTTTGTAGTAAAAGAATACCTTGCTTCCTGATTACAGTGCTTAGTTTGTTGACATCTGTGATTGATTTCATAATTATGAAACATGGCTTGTGTAACCTACGTCAATTCTGCGATAATTTTTTTTGTTTGTTTATCTTTATCCTGCATTGCGGGAAAGCGGACTTGAGCGCTATGCATCGGTGTACGCCTTCCGACGTACACCTGACCCACGCTGCAGCCGACGGCAATGTCTGTTTCCGGTTGTCTACTCTACTTATGACTTCAATTTGGTACTACTCATTACTCGAAATCGATCACTGGGTAGAGGCAATTATCGTAAAGTTTCTTGCCCAGAGAAACAACAGCAAGTGTGGGTGGCTGGAGTCGAACATGCAGGCTCTCGACTGCGAGCCCAACGCGCTAACCACTCGGCCACTGCTGCCGATATATGCCAATAATAATCGGCATCTTTCAAAATATCGCAACAAGAATGGTTGAATATTGTGACGAAAAGGCAGATAGTCCACTGTCTCATCAAGATTGTAGCAAAGAGGGACACTGATGTAAAATTTGCGTAATTTATGTTTAGCGCTTGTTTGAAACAAAAAATACAAAAATCTCAAAAACCAGAACCAATTCGAAAAAAACAGGTTATTTTCCGAATTCAGCGAGTCCAAAATACCCCAAGTCTGATGAAACTTTGTTGGCACCAAAATATATATTAACCAGTATAATCTTGAAAATGCTTTTTAATTGAAATAAAACAAAACCTTTATTTAACACTTTGCTCCTCAAAGGGAGGCCAGATTTGGCCCCCCCCTCAAATTTCCTTTAATTATTTGAAGCACAATAACGCCATGCACTTGGCTTTTCTTGACTTTTCCTAAAGTTGCCAGGCGGATCTGATGATATTAAATTTGATGCTAAAAGTTGTGTAGTTTTCTTGTAAATTCAAGATTTTAGTGAATTTTTGCTATTTCTAGCTAACTTCCAGCAAACCGTGAAATGGATTACATCGCGATAACAAGCCATAAGCTCATAATTGCTTCGTGCATCGATATGCGCGAGCAGAGAGAAGCATCCTCTTGCTTTCCTTTGTTTGGTTTGACCTCAATAATACAAAGCGCGTAATTTCTTATGCTACAAAGAAAAGCCAGTGATCGCAAAGCTGTTAGAAACAATAATAGCAAACGTTTTTTGCGTTATCAGCTCTACAAAGAAGAATAGCAATCCACGATCAAAATAGTAGGCTATGGAGGCCACAAACTATTCAAAACAGTTGTTTTAAGCAGATAATATTCATTGACGAATAAAAAACGTTACAATAAGAAATCTTCTCTTGGGTAAAGACACGAAAACCTGGTTTCGAAATAAACGTTCTATGGAAATGCTCTCATTGACAAAACTTGCAATTGAGGAAATGTATCACTGCAAATGCTTTTGGGAGAAGCCGGAGAAATAGCGTTTTTGCAAACAGTAATTGTGAGATACACTCAAAATTGTGAGATAGGCTCCATTTACACGTAGCAGCTAACTCGATGGCGTCCCTTCCCTGCTTTATGTCGCCTACTTGTTGTTATGTCCTGTATTTTTGTTTCACAGTGCACTGTGTTTTGTTCCAAAGAGCGCAAAATAAAGATGATAATGCCTCATCTACATTACAAAATATTTTATAATGTACAAACAAAATGTACAATGTACATAATGTACATTACAAAATATTTTGTAATGTAGACGAGGCATAAATTTAGGCGTCACATAAGACAAACAACAAATCAGCTTTCTTCTTCATTGATTCCACATCTGAATACGTTGCCCCAATGTATAAGAGGCCGGCTATTGTGAAGACCCGCCATTTATAAACGATCCGATTATACCAAAAGTGGGACAAACTAGTGGATCAAAGAATGAATAAACAATGCTGAGAAAACTAAATCTAAGTGACGAACAATACCGATGTCTTCATTTATCTTGGAAAAATGCTGCCTAAACTTATCAACAAAAAATACCGTAAATAACGGCAAGGATCTCGAAAGCAGAATTTGCTCGACTTTGGCATGAATTTAGTCAGACATCTACAGTAATAATTCCACACATACAATAACGGGCTCTCAACGGCTGTAAGATACATAATAATCAACCTGGTTCTGGACGATTTGTGTAACAATTTAGGGGAAGACACTACTTGAAATGATGCACCACACAAAAGATTTTCAATGAAGACTGAGTCTAAAAACCGATGTGGATTGTGCTGCACAATAACTTCAAGTTTAGGACAGAAGAGGCAGAAAATATCACGATAAAAATAAAGACCTTGTGGGAAATTTTCGAGAATCATAACACGATGCAATTACCATAAACGCTTAGTTTGCATGCTGCTCTAAGCTGGCCGGCAACCACAAAGGTAGACAACACAGGCAGTTTATAATTCGATAACAGCGCAATAAACATTATAAATACGTAAACCGACAATTTTCTTTTACAAACGTTTTACGTTTAATAGTAAATTTTCCCCCAACAATTTTTTGTGAAGCGCTTGCAAACCACGGTTTTGTAAAATAATTCATCATTATTATTTTTTACTTCTCGGATATTGTAAAACGTCATCAGCAAAATCACAAAAAACTTTTTCATTACTTCAATGTAGTAGGCCTAAGAATTTTTTATAGAATTGTAGCCACGCTGTTTCAACAAAGAAGCCATTTTTTGGCAATATAAAGTTATAGAAAATAATTTGCAATCATGCAAATGGTTAGAAAGAATCTAGGAAGTCTTCTCACAATCTGGCACAAAGTGATTATGTTTATTGTATCTCTGCAAAATGTTTTACGACAAACTTTGAAGCTTCGTTATAATCATGTTTATCTTTGAAGTCAAAAGTTAATTTTCTTTTGGCCAGAAACATAATCACTGCCTTGCTGATGTTGTCGCCTTTACGCGTATTTTTTGTGCTTCAAACAATAAGGATCCAGTCAGCAATCCAGTCTATTTACATTGATTCAACATTTGTAAACGTTAAATTTATGTAGATTTGCTCGTGGGTTATTTCACATTTCCTTTGTTTACGCATGTTCCTCAATTCGCTGTTGCATTGTTTCGACGCTGGCGGACTAAAATTGTATTTTCAAATTGATTGACGCAATCTTCAATAAAAAGTGGGCTTCGAACTTAGCTTTGTTGATGTAAATGCTGTATTTTTTGTGGATGTAATTTATGAGTCATGTTTATAAACACCCGTAAGCGAAATGACTTATGATGGAGCCTGCATGATATTTGTGATGCGACTTGACACAAATCCACAATTTCAAAAGCACCTAATTTGAACTTAGAAATTTCAGATAATTTCAACAACTTGTTCAATTGTCTTCTCTCTACTAAAAATATTCATACTACAAACTCAATTGTAGACCTAAAATACACAAACGAAGATGTAAACAGCTATTCAAGCAGGCTAAGGTGTTACTTATGAGAAATTTGGTTCCATAAAACTAGAAGCTAGCCATGAGTTTCGAAATGCATTAGTTTAGGACAAAAATGTAAGACAACAAACGCAGTTTTGTTTTTTCAAATTCGTGTAACAATATTACCCTAATTGTAACTATTTTAGAATCAGTGAGTAGCTTACAATAAGATTTGCTCACAAATCTTTATCAATGCAATGATTCGGCACACCGCACACACACTTCGTGCGTTCGATTGAGCTCTTTGTTATTCAGAACTTTGCATGAAATCTGATTAGCATGGTAATTAAATAGCGGCAAAATAAATCAAAATTGTTGTTTTTGGGTACCTTTGCAAAAATTGAAATATCAAGTTTAACATATAAAATTTCAAAATAATGACTTTTCAAACTTATAGACAAATGATTTGTTTTCACACCAGTGCAACTTCTGTTGAAATAGCACCAGCGGATAACACGTAACAGCTGATTGAATTTGATCCAAAAACGGCCCCCCCTTGAGCAGTTAACTTCCAAAAAAACGTTGAAAAGCAAAGGGTTAATCCTGGCAGTTTCGCATACTTGTAGAGGCTTTGAATCACTGACGCAGGCCCGGTCACCGAGATTGACAAAGTGAAGTTTCCGATTGTTGAAGTCTTGTTGCCTGGGAACTATTCCATGCATTAGATGCCGCTGAATGGAGAGCAGTCCTTAACGTGCGTTGCTCAAACGCACACCCCGAGAGTCGAACCAGCGCCGCTTGTTGTTGCATTTTTGCGCGTATTGTAAGTTGTAACGACATCGCAACGTTTTCTGAGTAGTTTTTATCTGGACAAACATGTGTTTTAATGTCTATGAAACTTTTTGTTAGTTCGTTTCATTTTTTTGACAGAAAGATACCAGTTAACATGCTTGGAATAGTTAATCAAATTTGGGTTGTTTGTTGCATGCTTTGCAATTTCAAAGGCCAATGCTTTCGTCAGAAAAAGATTAGACATCGCTTGTAAGCATGTTTTGTTAATTTCATCATGTTCAATTGTTCATGCAGTGACCTATGATCACCTCACCTGAATATGAACCGTCTGTTTGTCTGCACTGAATAAAGTGGCTGTAGATGTAAAAATGTGCAGATTTCAAAGAGCGAATTGATTTGTTGAGTTCCCTCTGTAGGCCTACTGCATAAATAGTTTAAAGCATGGCCGAAGTAAAAATAGTTTAGTTTAGGTAACATACAATTCCAAAAATCATCATCAAATGGAATTCTCTGTACAAACAGTGACTTGGACGTTGACACAATAAGATCACACCAAGTCATACCAGATATAGCCATTTGTCCTTGAATTTGGAAATGATAGTGTTGAGAGATTTTTAATTTGTGGCAAGTTTGTTTTTGCCTGGTTCAGTTCTAAGCAAAAGTCAGGGTAAGACGTTTGCTGCTCTGACGCCAGTGGCGTAGCCAGAAAAAAAAATTGGGGTGGGGGGCAAATATTTGATGAATTGAAGAGAACGACAAAGTGTTTGATTTAAGACATCGCCACCTGATGTGCAGTGGCGTATTCTGGTGGTTTAAGCAAGGAAAGCAATAAAGCTGGTGGGGGGTTAGAGCGTGTCGAAGCCACGCGTATTCTTGGGGGGTCCGGGGCATGCTCCCCCGGAAAATTTTTGCAAAATTACACTCAAATAATGGATTATAGCGCTTTCTGGAAACACTTTCAGGGTAATTTGTATGAAATTTATTAACAGATAAACAGCTATTAACTTATTAAAGGTAGCTGTTACACACGAACGGGCAAAATTGCGGCTAAAATTAGAGAACACCAAAACTCAGCTACACAAAAACCTAACAAAGTAAGCGATTCTGAAATTGCTTCCACAGATTAGTTAAAAGAAGCTTCAATCGCGTAAACTTTGCGTGATTTACGATTTGCAAAATTTATTGGTGTTTTTCTGTGTGTCTAAAATAAATTCTAAAACAAGTCCTGGGGGGTGTTAATAGCCAGATGTCTTGCAAAACGATATAAATTTATACAAATTATATTATATTTTCAACAAAAGGTTCAACTTCGGAATCCAAACTTTAAAATTTTTTTTGGGGAGGCATGGCCCCTTTCGCCCCCCCTGGCTACGCCTATGTCTGACGCTATGGTGTCTATATTTGTATGGGCACTTTATTTCGAAAATGCGAAATGGGCTTTCCTGCGCAGAAAAATCTATCAACTTTGAATCTGGAGAAGCTCTCAGGTGTGAACAGCCAAGATTTACTATTAGGCCACAGTCATATACTTGTAAGGTATGGCCCATTTCCTTGGTCATTTTGGCAACATAAAGTGTACGTGCAGCTTTCTCGTTACTTCGACCATGTACTAGCGGTTTGGCATTACATTTATTAGCAGAGAAAATGGATTTGAAAAATGAGGCTGTACTGTAGGTGCAGCTTTCCTTGCACACACTTTTCGAAAAATAGAAGAAGTTAATCAAGAACACCTGCTTTTAAACTACAAATTACTGGACTCACATTGTTCAACTGTTTCTTTTTCTAGTACCTGTGCATTCTTTAGAGATACTTCGGTAGTGCATAACATTGCCAGTGCTTTATCACAAAGAGTTTGATGTTGCATTTGAAATCGTGGCACTGTAGGCAAATCGGGAAAGTTGGCAGTGTATCCAGGGGCGCCGGAAGCGGGGGGGCAGGGGGGGGGCGGCCACCCCCCCTGTCCTCAATTTTTTGCAGATGGAGGGGCAGGGGGGGCAAAGGTGCCCTTTTAAATTCATGTAAGCTACTGCACATTTTTGCAATAGGCTATAACAATTTCTGCTATTCGCTTGTAGCCTATATATAATCATTCATTTTTGCTTCAAAATTATATAGCCTATACGGCACAAAATTTTGCAACACAGTACAGGCCTTAAAACTTGTTTTTTTTTCGGCAGCCATCGTGGCCTACCGGGAGCTCCTTCTCGGCGGCCAAATCTGCGTGCTTGGAGGCCAAAATACAAAATAAAAATAACTATAGCACAAGTAAATAGAATTAAACTTGAAACAATGCAAAAATGATCACTTAGCGTTGTTGAAGTCTGGGCCTGGGCGACGTCCTACAATAGAATCGTTGCACCACGCAATAACTGCCTTATCGGGATTGTAATCCAATACTGCCGGACCATCTAACGACACTCGCATGAGTGTCTCCAATGCGGCTGTTCGCCACTCCCCTAGAATTCTCGTTAGCAACGAAAAATAACGTTGACGATGACGCCAAGGTAATAAAGTAAGTATTTTAATGATGTGAAGGCCATTACTAAAAGAAGCATAATTTTTGCAAAATATGATCAAAAAATGTTTTGCCCTCGGATGTCAACTAACCTAGTTTTCCTTTCTAACTAACCTAGTTCTCCTTTTTAATGTCCGACAACATCGAATCGACTTAAAAACGACAATATTGCCAGCCGATGTAGATTAGCACTTCAGATTAAGACTTTGTTAAAATAAACGTCGGGAATTACAAACAAGACTTACAGCGCTGGTGATCGCAGATGGATATATTCCATCAATAACAAATATTCATGCACAATGCAACAGTGGCGATTATGACGCACTGACCTAATTTTGCGTCACTCTTTGATACTACATATTTTCGACAGTTAATCCACAATCATTCTATTGCGAAATTAAAGAATTGGCTAGAAGAGACCGGCGGCAAAACTTGGCCGATTGAGGAGGTAGCACCGGCGGTCATTTAAGCACTACTTAGTGGCCATGGCCGCAGGCTGCTTTAAGGCTTGACAGTAGGTGACATCATTATAACATAGCATGATGCCCTTCTTTGTATACCGGACACTTGTAGGCTATCATTACTCAATACATAGTGAGCTGATAGATTAGCATTGTCGCTATATCTTATCTTACAACTTGAAAAAAAGTTGGCCTTTTAGTAAACAAAAGTGCCCTTTTTTCGAAATCTTACCCCCCCCCCCAGTCAAAAATCGTTCCGGCGCCCCTGAGTGTATCTTACAGCCTTACTTTTTTGTTTACAAAGGAAAATACACAATTTAGCCTTGCAGGCCACCGGTTCGGTAGTTAATTAACATAATCTGAACTGAATTTCAACATAATTTGAATTTCTGACTTTGTAGCCTACCGATACTGCACTCAAGTTTACACATGATCATAACTTACCCTGGGCCTGTTACAAACGAACGCAAGATTGTAGGCTTCATAGACATTAAAACACATGTTTGTCCAGATAAAAACTACTTAGAAAACGTTGCGATGTCGTTACAACTTACAATACGCGCAAAAATGCAACAAGTTTCAAGCAAAATCAGTTCTGACTGCGCCATCTCATAGGACTGTGTTTACCCGGTCACGCTTGACTGATATCAGCTCGGAAAAGGTCTATTGCAAGAACTTGCCTTGAGACGTGCGGTTACGTCACAAACTCAGTTTAAAAGACAAAATTCATACACAATAACAACACAAGATCGGTTATAGACTGTAAGATCGATTTTTTTTTCTAGCTTGGCGATATAACTCTAATCCAAAAATAATAACCAAATGCGTAACAGGGATATCTAAAGAAGAGGATACGAAGGCTTTTATTGCGTCTGACAATAAAAGGGCTTTTGTTTATCGTAATAATCTGTGTTTATTGTTAAATGATAATTGGCACCGATAGTAGTTTAATAAATTTTGTTATGATAACTTGCATTGCGCTATTAGCATCAGGCCTGGGTATTCACAGCATGCTCATGGTTGCTTGTTAATTCAACTAACCATATACTTGCTTTACGTCTAACCTACTGCTAAGGCTTTGTTAAGAAAAACAGCTTACTGGTAACTTTTCGACTGTCTTTCCAAACAAGTATTCTTTAAATATGCTCTACGTAACATTTGCTAACTGTCCTTTGTAGCTCATTGCACCAGCTGCACTGCAAAACTTTCTACGATTTTAAAAAGAACCACATGTTTAAAGCACTACAAACTACCGCCCTGGTAGTGTCATGAGAATAAGGTAATCGCTGCGAGCCTTCATATCCCCTTCTCTAGATATCCCTGATGCCTAAGTGCCATTTAACTTAAAAAGTTAACCCATTTGTGCCGAAAGTGAATTAAAGTACTTAAAAAAATTTTCGGAAAATTTAAATATTGCGTAATTACGACCTAAAAAACATATCACAATTATTTTTTTCCTAATTGTGTTTGTACTTTTTGAAAAAAAAAGCCGTCCTATATATAAGAGGCTAGGCAAATCCGTTATCAAATTTCACAAGTTTCTTGTGCGTAATGCTTAAGCGTTATTACGTTTTACTTATCGCTCAAAGTGATAAATGGATGTCTTGTTCATGTCTTGTCATGTCATTATTGTCATCAAGCATTTTATTGAAATGACAGTTCAAAAAATATGAAGATGAAAATTAGCAAAGTAACACAACATCACTGAAACAAGTCATTGCGGAATATGATATTGCTTGAAGCATTTGACATGCAGACCTACATCACATTTTTTGCATCTTGTAGTAGTTTTTGCATGACAATAGGCGCATCGAGTTGCGTGGTAAAATTATGCTAAATACAGTATAACCTTTCTCATTTACCTATGCGACATAGCCTACCTCAATAAAATATTTTTATTCCCACTAATACAGTGCCTATATTGTAATTCTTATCTCAACAACTCAGCGTTCTGCCATTGCTTTAATGATGGTGTTCACAAAGAAAACAAAAAAAATTATCTGAAGTTATCAGTAAATTACGATAATTAATGTTATTGTTCTTAAACAAACACGACTAATTTGACAAGCTTGATGGATTTCACAGTATGCACATTTTTACTACCAATAACGCTTAAGATTACTGATCAATTTTCAAGCATTTTGCGTTTTTTGGATTTTTTTTAATTGTTACTGACTTTGCTGTAAACAGCCCTTTAAGCAGAAAGCAAAATACAAAGTTTGGAATTTTTTATAGTATTTTCATTTGATTTAATTATTTAGCCCACTGCACGTAAGCGGCAGTGTAACTCAATTGATAAAAGCATCCAACTGGTATCTGAAGGTATAATTATAAGCACGGCGGTTACCTCAGTGGTTTGATTCTGGATCAAGAGGTTGAAGATTCGACACCTACTGCCGCTGTTGCGATTCTATTCATGCATAACTTACAAAAGTTTTGTCCCTCTACAGCAGTGATTTTCAACCGGTGTTCCGCGGTACACTGGTGTTCCGTGAAAGATCGTCAGGTGTTCCGCAAGAAATTTATTAGTTTGACTAGTGTTCCATGGAACACCGGTCGAAAATCACTCCTTTGACACAATTAATCCACACTCCTCGCGATCGCAAAAAGCAGCGCATTTCAGGTTGAAACGAAGAAAGTTTTAATTATTGCATCATAATATCAAAAATTATTGTATTAATTATTGCATCATAATATCAAGAGTAATTTTCGTCAGCAGAAACTTAGGGTTCAGATAAAGAACAGTTAAGCAAAGGACTTGAAGGTTACTGAAGAGTTAGGTTTGCAGCAAGTGGTTATTTTATTTATGTTTGCAGCAAGTGGTTATTTTATTTAACAACTTATCGTTACTTCAACAGTGCTACAAATAGACTTGAAAACAGTACGAAAAATCATAATTAATTTTAGCTTTCGAGTTTAAAGTTTAAACTGGTAATAATGGATAGATATTTGAAAAGGAAATGTGCAAATGAACAGGCTAGTTCTGGTAACAATGAAAAGAAAGCAAAATCTGTGATGAGACAATACAGTGAAGATTACATTTCGTGTGGATTTACTTTCTCTGGTGATCCTACTGCCCCGATCCCATTATGTATGATATGTGGGAAAGAGCTATGCAACAGTGCCATGGTTCCAGCCAAGCTGAAGCGTCATTTAGAAACAAACCACCCGTCATTAAAAAACAAGAAAAAAGATTATTTCGTTCGCCTTCGTAAAGACATTGAAGTGCAAGCGAATTTCATGAAACGAGTAACAACAGTATCTGAAAAAGCTCTAAAAGTGAGCTACCTTGTAGCTGAGCTTGTAGCTAAGTCAAAGCAGCCACATACTGCAGCAGAAAAAATAATACTACCGGCTTGTAAGATGATTGTAAATGAGATGCTTGGTCCTGATGCAGTTAAACAAGTAGCTAAAATCCCGCTCTCGGACAACACAATTGCTAGACGGATCGAAGACATGTCTGTGGACATCGAAAAAGTTGTTTTGGAAAAGGTACGTATCAGCGGAAAATTTTCATTACAACTTGATGAGTCGACAGACATCAGTGGACATGCTCAACTCTTGGCAAACGTACGTTTTGTGGATGGTGATTCTATCACAGAAAACTTTTTGTTTTGCAAGAGACTGCCTGAGAAGACAACCGGGGAAGAAATATTTCGTGTTACCTCAGATTATTTTGAACAAGGAGGACTTGAATGGAAGAACTGTAATAGTGTCTGTACAGATGGAGCAGCAGCCATGGTCGGACGTCACAAAGGCTTTGTTAGCAGAGTTAAGGAGAAACACCCAGCTGTCATACTTACACACTGCTTTTTGCACCGAGAAGCCTTAGTTGCAAAAACTTTGCCAGCAGATTTAGCTTCTGTGCTTGATGCTGTGGTGAGGATGGTTAATTTTGTCAAAACAAGACCACTAAAAAGTCGCATATTCGCAGCTTTATGCGAAGAAATGGGAGCAGAGTATACAACTTTACTGCTTCACACGGAAGTCAGATGGTTATCAAGAGGAAAAGTCTTAGCTCGTGTTTATGAATTGAAAAATGAGCTAAAGATATTTTTAACGGATGAAGGCTTTGATGGGGCAAAGCTGCTGGCATGTGATGATTGGTGTGCAAAGTTAGCATACATGGCTGACATATTCCATCATTTAAATGAATTGAACACACGGATGCAAGGCCGAAATGAAAATCTTCTGACAAGCACAGATAAAATACATGGATTTCGTTCAAAAGTGCAGCTTTGGCAACGACATGTGAAAAATACAGTCCTTGATATGTTTCCACTCACCCAAAAATGTCAAAGAAATGTGAACACTGCTGCTCTATGCGAGACTATAGAAAAACATTTGAAAACTCTCGAGGAGAAACTGTCTTTTTATTTCCCTTCTGCTCCTACCGAACGCTTTGACTGGGTCAGGGATCCTTACAGCTCAGCAACAGCTTTTGACAAAGTCATGACTGTACAGGAGCAAGAAGAATTTATTCAACTTAGACAAGATCGCACGTTAAGATTGAGATTTTCCGATCTACCTTTGGAACGTTTTTGGGTGATGACTTCCAAGGAGTTTCCTATTGTGGCAAACAATGCTATTTTGACTTTGCTTCCATTTTCAACAACTTATCTGTGTGAGATGAGTTTTGCAAGCATGACTGCTATAAAAGTTAAAAAACGAGAAAAATTGAGAACTGTTGAGGAAGAGCTTCGCGTTTGTCTTTCTGCAATTCCTGCCCGAATATCAGCTTTGTGCTCATCCAAACAGGCCCAGATATCGCACTGAGAAAGCTGACAGCCAATAAATTGTTGTTGTGCTGTTTATATTATTGCATCATTATAAAATTTCGTTTGGTGTTCCGCAAGATTATTTTAATGCATAAACTGTTCCGTGGCTCAAAAAAGGTTGAAAAACACTGCTCTACAGTATAATATGTTTGATTTTTCGTCATGTTGATGAAAACAGTTCGTGCTGCATGGGATGGGGCAGCGCTAATCAAGAAAAAAAAAATTATCGTTATCGGACATTATCGGCGATAATTTATCGTTTATCGTTATCGCTTAACTTTTTTTTGATTTATTGTTTATCGTTATCGCTTTAGGCATTTTTCGTTTATCGATTATCGTTATCGCTTAACTGAAAAATGAGTTATCGCGCCCAACACTGCCTATTGACCCGATTATGCGCGACTTATTTAGGGTTGTGGCGAATGTAATGCATTTATAAAACGTAGGTGTCTTGGATTTAGCACTGATAATTCCGGCATGCACAAAGTGTTTGCGGCCGCACAAAAGCTTCACGCGGGCCGCACGCGGCCCGCGTGCCAGGGTTTGGACCACCCTGACCTAGGCTATCCAAGTTTTGGATATCGTGGGCTACTCAGAAGTTTATGAAAAATAATATGCAAAAAAAAAAAAGGCATATCATCTTCTAAAAAAAGTACATAAAATTACCATTTTAACACTGTCCACTAACTTACCAGAATATATACGCTACACATCGAAATTTAAACAGGACAAATGGTTAGCCAATTTAGAAAAAAAGAACAATGTTTTATTTATTTTGTTTTAACTTTGCTTTTACTAAGATGATGATATCAAAATCTAAAAATTACAAACAGATGATAAAGTAAACAAAGTCAAAATATCATATTGTACGGTAGCCTATGAATATTTTGTTGGAAAGCAATACTTTTCAACAGTCAGTAGCCACGGCCTACTACAAGTCTACAACACGGCCAAATATGTTGCTATTTGGAAAAATTTCTAAGAGTCTAGAAAAATTGTTACAATCAAAACCATGACAAACCTGTCATTTTCCCACTTACAGAAGTATGTAAAATAAGTAATATTTGAATCTAGACATGTTTTTGGCTTGTTTTGCAGGAGATTAAATATGTACGATATGTTAAGCACAATGTATGCATTAATAATGTAGAATATATAAGACTTTCCAACTGCATCCTGGAGGTAGTTTCACCACAAAAATCCTTGATATTTTAAATGCAACATTCAATTGTACTAAAAGCAACACACCAAACGGTACTACCTCCTGGGTGCAGTTAGAAAGTCTTACATAATAGGCTACACTGTTATTGTGTAAACTATGCTGAACGTAGGCTACATAGGCTACCTAATCTCCGGTTAAACAAGCCAAAGATATGTCTAGGTGCAAATGTTACTTATTTTACTTATTTCTGGAAATGGGAAGATGACAGCTTTGTCATAGCTATGATTGTAAAAATTCAGACTCTTAAAAATTTCCTCAAATAGCAACATATTTGGCCGTGTTCTAGTAGGTCAGACAGTAGCCTACTATTGATCAGATGTAGCAGTAGCAGAGATAGTAATTTTTCATTGATAGATTGAATAGACTACATAGATCTTGCTTACCAATGTTCCACACAAATTCTTGATTTGTTTTTTCCAAAATATACCAAGACACACATCGGCCGTTCTTTGTGTTGAATTTTGTTGGTTATTCAGAACATCATAAATTTCATTCTTCGAAATATCCCGTAGTAGGCTATTCTTTTTGTTGGGTTTATATTCGGTTTCTTATAGGCCTAAGCCTAAATTATCAAGCCATCGGAGCAGGCTACCTTTGTGTAATTTTTGTTCATGCAGCCTATAAAGGCATGTGGGGTCAATTTTGTTGGAGCAGCCCATGTCTGGTTTATCTCTAACAGTAGGCTACCAATGGCGGCTGGTGAGTTATAAAAGTGGTAGCCTAATGCTGCGGACGGACGCATCAGCCCCGCCGCGTTTTTGCTGAAGGCGAAGGCAAATTACGATAAAAATTAAAATAAGAACAAGTTCCGGTTATTGACTTGTTAAGGACTGTAACCTTAGTCTCAGCTGGCTGCCAGACAACTTTCAACTGATTTAGTGAATATGTCTGGTCTTTCATAAAAATTGCTGACCAGGATTCATTTGCCAAACTTAATGTTTGTAGGCCTAACACTGCAGCCCAAACGTTTAGCCTACACGGAACGTTGTGTGTTAGTTTGTTTTTGTGATAGTTGTTTGGTGCAGCTGTTTTCCTACATTGCTTGAAGAGTTGATTCTCTTCAGTTGTCTTAGGTACGAGGAATCGACTGATTCTTTCAACTTACCCTACTTGTTTTATATTATTAGGTTCGGTGGCCATGCTTAATCATATTTATCAATACAGTAGCCTACATATACTTGAGAATTGGATCTTTGTATGCACGTTTTAAACCATTTGGTTTGAAATGAAAAGAATATTGACTTGGTCACAACATCTTCATAAAAAAATAAGATAAATATGGCGTCATTATAAAACTTGTAGCCTACTTTAAATCGCTACACTAGTGTCTCTTACAACAACTCGTATTGAATTATTCACAATATGTCGAGATACGATAGTGCTCGAGCAATGGTTCTCAACCTTTTTTTTTCGTGGCCCATTTTCATTGCACAAAAATTCTTATGGGCCATTAATTGTTTATGCAAAAAAAACAACTGCAAAATAGGTTTAAAAACAGCAGAAAATATTTCAAAACAGATAATACCGTGCATCAATGAGATTTGTGCTCCTGAACGTTATTGACCTACTTGTAAGCTTAGTTACAGTGGTTCTCAACATTTATGCCGTATTCCTCCTTTGAAAGACACAAGTATTGTCACTTTCTCCCAACAATAATTCACAAAAAAATTCTAAAAACCGATCTGCAGAAGTTTCAGTAGGCTACCACTTTCAGTTAGGCTATGACTTGATTATAGCCTAATCACAAAGTGGTCTATTACATCCTTAAGTGTAGTAAAAATGCAATATTGATCTAAGACTATGTGTTCAGTCATAAATAAATTAACCATTTCAATAGATTATTTAGATAAATTTACATTTGATTTACATTTCTTCCCAATTCCTTTCAACACGATTATTCCTCCTTTTAAGTTAAAAATTTATCTTTACGGAGCCAAATGGCTCCCTATAAGAACCACACTGTTGTAGTTGCTTAAAATCAACGTTCGTATATTATTATGCAACAGACGGCATTGATTACATCACGTCACCAAAATTTTTATTTTAAAAATTAGAATAAAAATTACCATTATGCAGCAAATTACAGCAGCACCATTCATTGTTACTACAAAACAACTAAACAAAACACATAGGCTAAGTCTACTCTAAAGTATCACAAATGAACCTAAATCTTTCACTAATACTGGCAAATTTTTAAATAGGTCTGTGGCCCACCTTAAAATGTTTCCATGGCCCACCGGTTGAGAACCGCTGTGCTATATAGTGTATCAGGCGCAGAGCGATGTTTTAACTATTGATGACGTATTTAGAAAAAAAAACTACGGTAGCCTACAGCTGGAGAAAGGTATACGAAGGGTATGCAGCGTAGATCTATGATAGTGAAAGTCACAACAGAGACAGCAATTGGCATATTTGTAAACTTTTAACCGGACCAATGAAGAACCAATGAAGACCAATGAAGAACCAACTGAGGATGAGGAATTATTGGAACTACGGGCTGATTTAAATCAAAAATACTCATTCCGAGAAGTGGATTACACAGAATGTTGGGTTTCTCTTCTTGAATTTCCAGAATACAAAAATCTCGCAGAAAAAGCCATTGATGTCTTGGTGCAGATGCCTACCACTTATTTGTGTGAAGAAGGATTTTCCAGTCTTGTTGAGATCAAGTTTGTTTGTTTTTTATATCTTTATCCTGCATTGCGGGAAAGCGGACTTGAGCGCTATGCATCGGTGTACGCCTTCCGACGTACACCTGACCCACGCTGCAACCGACGGCAATGTCTGTTTCCGGTTGTCTACTCTACTTAATTATGACTTAAATTTGATACTACCTATTAGGGAGACCGGGGCACAGTGAATCACAAATGTTAATTTTTGCATTTATTCACATTCAAATCGACATAAAAACATTAAATTTTGTGACACGATTCTACATGATCTAAACTATAATTGACTCTAATGCAAGATCTGTTGCACTTATAGTTTTTGAAATTTTGCATTTTAAATGTAAACAAAAAATTGATTCACTGTGGACCGGTACCGGTACACAGTGAATCACAGTTACAATCAGTTACTTTTTAAAAGTGAGACATAGACTTTCTCTTGTAAATAGGCAAAAGGGACAGATTCATAAGCTACACAGAGGCGTCGCCAGGGGAGGGGGACCATCCCTCTGATTGCAAGCTTGCCCCCCCCCCCCCCCCCAGTGATATTTTCGACTAAAAGATGTGGTAGGTGTGAAAAAGTTTTAAAATAGTTGGCGTACACGTTCTGCGAGGCCTGCATCATAAAAATGCCTCTAGGCTCTAGGTTATTGATTTCTATGTAGGCCTATAGGAGCAAATGGAAGATCCAAAAAGGTATTTCTGCAGCATAAGGTCACCTTTATGATCAAATAGGGGCTGTTCTCTAAAAACAGTTCTTTCAGAGAATCGCCGAAATTTCTCCCCCTCCCCCTAACGAGCACCTGCATTAGCCTCAGAGAGGTTACTTGTTCAAAAATTGTGCAGGTGAATTTGGACAAAATGAAGCTATCAAGACGTTAAAGTGAGAAAAACAGAAAAGAAAGCTGAAAAACATGATGAAACAAAGGAAATGCATTGCATTATTCCCATTTACAAGGAAACAAAGCGCAAATGAATTTTGGATGCTTTGATGAAGTAATTCTTTAACATAATCTCTTCAACATCAGAAAACACTTTCCTGCAACCATATTTTGGTTCAAAAACAACATCAGTGGCACATTCAGAAGATTTTGTCTTTTTTAAATACGCCATAATGTAGTAAACGGAATTGAGTAGGTCTCAGATACATTGCGGATTGAAGCTTTATTTTTGATGATCTGCTCTACAGCGCTCCTTTCATCAACTCCAGAGGAGTAGCCTAGCACCAATTTTTCTTGGCTTATTTCTAGCTCTAGGCATATTTAGTTACAAACGTATCTAAAATAAGGAACTTTTTAAAACACATATCACAAAATGCTAAAGTCCGGTACACAGTGAATCAAATCCGCCATTGATTCACTGAGGCATGATTCACTGTGTAGCCTACTATGCCTATCCTCAAAACAAAAATAAGAAAAATATGCCTTTCTCAAACGAGTTTTGTTTTAACTTTTATTCGTATTAATGCCCACTTATAACTGTACTTTTCTGTATAAACACTCTTGCATGAGTTTGACCATCCACAAAGATATGGTCAAAACTCTTCAACATCATTTTTCTACTTTATGCTAACGAAATCGACAAAGTCTATCTTGGACAAAATGCTGAACTATGATCCGCCTGTGGTTTTGCACGTGAAACGAAAGCTTTACTGTAGTCACGCAACCGTGATTAATGAGAAAATTTAATATATAGCCTATACTTTTTACGTTTGATCGGGTGATTCACTGTGTACCGTGATTCACTGTACCCCGGTCCCCCTCGAAATCGATCAAACGAAACTCGATACTTGACATTGATTCTTTAATGTAAGGAGGAATAGAGAAAGAGCCAACACCACGTTATGTCCAACTTGCGGAAACAATGCAATAACAAGCTAGCCATTAAATCAACTTCAATTTTGACGTTTTTTGCACTTTTGCATGCGTAGTTTCTTGTGCCCAGTTCAAGACTACTATAATCACTTTAACAAACAATTATTTAATTATTAGTTTTTTTTGCTTCCTGTGCACAATTAAACATTGCTATTTGTGAGATAGGCTATACGAAGTTATTAAAAATTGAAAAAGGTGTATCACGGACAAAAAAATTGAAGAGCATTGGGTTAGGTTATCAGCCAGCAACATTTAATTGTAATGACAATTAAACGATAAAATAACTATAGCGCGAATTAAAGTCGAATTGCATTACCGGTAGCCTAATAGTTTATTGTAGCCTATCTCAGTCCAAAGCAGTTTATTTTTTAACTTATATGATTTAATTTCTGCTCGTGTCGGCTATGCCTGCTTCATGTCTTTACTTTCTGTTCTTCTTGCCCTCACATTTTTCCAAGGTTTTTTCGAGTTGTCTTTTCTCTGCAATTTCATTATCGAATTCGAAAATTATACGACGCTTTAACGCAGTGGTTCTTAAACTTTTGTGAGACACGCCTCCCTTTACAATTCTAACAAAATTTGCGCCCCACCCTGTTTTAAAATCAAAAACCATTAAGCAGAACAGCAATTCGTTTCCAGGTAGGCTATGTTGCATTAATGCGAAGGATGTAGGTCAACTTTTTTGTCGATACCAAATATTTAATTTGGGGATTAGTAGCAGATAATGCACATCTCAGATCGGTTTCACATTTAAGTTTGTTTCAAAATTCTGTCTTTATGTTCAGGAGAGTAGAAATATTAGGCTACCGTACAGTAAAAAACATTTTCGCACAAGTGGATGAAAATGGAAGAAGTGTGCGTATAGCCACAGCGCCCACACTCTTGCAAATGTGCACATACTTCTCCCAGAAATCTGTTAGTGGCATTGCTTCAAGGTTGTTCCTTGCAGTAGAATTTCATTTTAGCTTCAAGATTTCCTCTTGTAAATTGTCGGAAAGAATTTTCTCATTTAGACGAAAGGAATAGTAGAAAGGAATTTCTTGGTATCTGCCATTCCGGAAGTTCGGTGTCACTCAAGTTTGGAAAATATCGTTCAAATTCTTCTTTCCAAAGTTGAAGGTGGCACTCCAGTTCGAACGCTCGCCCTTCAATTCAATTTGGTATTTCTCAAGGACAGTATCAAGGTTGGAAAATGAAACTGCGTTTCGGTCACAGATGCCACAGCCCCAGTTTTGCTATGAAAGCATGGATGGTTTGTTTTGTTTGTTTTATATTTATCCTGCATTGCGGGAAAGCGGACTTGAGCGCTATGCATCGGTGTAGGCCTACGCCTTCCGACGTAGCCTACACCTGACCCACGCTGCAGCCGACGGCAATGTCTGTTTCCGGTTGTCTACTCTATTTATGACTTAAATTTGGTACTACCCATTACTCGAAATCGATCACTGGGTAGAGGCAATTATCGTAAAGTTTCTTGCCCAGAGAAACAACAGCAAGTGCGAGTGGCTGGAGTCGAACATGCAGGCTCTCGACTGCGAGCCCAACGCGCTAATGGTATTATAGTTTGATGCGATCAGTAGGCTATTCTTGCCCTGCAGGAGCAGATTTAAATTATTAAGGGCTTCAAAAATGTCCTCGAGGTAGGCCAACTCGACGATGCCAAATTCCGAAAGACGCGTCTACAACTTCCGCCGACGACGATTGGTGAAAGCACTCGCTACTTGCAATCTTCATTTTTTTTAAAAGAGTTTTTCTTCATTGTAAAAAAGCTAAACGTTAAGGCGGTTAAGGTGTTTTAGGTGGTTAAGGTGTTTTTTTTTCAAGATGACTTTGCAAACTAGTTGGTCTCAAACCGTCGTTGCTCAGATTTTCAAAACATATGACGCATTGTGGTAGGCTACAACTTAGTCATTTACTATGGCATCTATAAAGCCAAACTTCTGATAATTTTTGTCATACTTTTTCTTTTTACCCCACTCATTTTATGTCAATAGAACTGAAACTGATTATTTAAAAATAAACCTAATTAAATCAATGCTAAAATTAAAAAAATAGTTTGCGCAAGGTAGTGGGGATACTGTTGTAGCCTACCTCTAGCCTCTGTTACTTGTTGGCCAGTCGTTGCCATTATTATTACAACTAAAACTCGAGGCTGCTGTGTCAGAAAGCCGTTGTCTTACGAGAGTTAAGGTGTTGCGCAAACATTTAGCAACGTCTAAAACATCACAAAGAATGCGAGATGTGACAACAACATGCTCTACAAACACTGTGCTACTGTAACACAAAGTTTCATCTTCAACAATCGACTATTCAGCGTAGTTGTGAAGACCTGCTTAGTCATAATTCATGCAGATTCTTTCAATTTCTTGCTCCCCTTGTGAGCCTCACACGCCCCCCACTGATTTAACGTATACCACTCTGCAAACGATATAACGCAATCATGCGTGACGTATATGACATCAATGGTGTATTAGTCACAATTTTCCTTATAAGCTGAATTGATTGCAGTCATTAAGATCTTTCTTGCACTCAGCTCAGTTGCACGAGGAAAAAGAATATTAGCAAAGGGTGGGAATCGAATTCAAGCAATTGAATATCTTTTGCCCAAACTAATCCAGTAAGTTTGTTTTAGGCAGTGTTGCCAGAAATTTTTCAGTTTTTCTGACGAAGCCGCAAAACTAGTAACTCTGGTTTTAGCAAGTGCCTCAGACCATGGGTGTTCAGGAACCGCACTCGGAGCTTACCGTTTTTCACCAGTTCCGAATCATGATATTTAACAAAAAAAAAAAAACAGGATTCAGGTAGGCTACTATTCTTATTTTTATTCACAAAAATACAAAATTTAATTTGCTCATGGCAACATTTTCAAACCAGGGGAAACTTTCAACCACTGTGTTTGTGGGTAGGCACTTTAACATGCAGATATCCAATCCACCACGAACCAATCAGATGTTACGTTGTCTGTCCAATTGTGACCATTCCAGCATTCAGCCAGAGACTTGATTATTACTTTGAACTTTGTTCGGTAATTACAGAAGAAAAAAGAGCTATAGCAGTGGTGAGAATCAAACCCACGTCAATGAAATGACCAGCCTACCACCGCCCTAACCCTCTGCGCCAAGCCAACCGATGGCAAAGCGATGACTTAATTTAGCTAGAATTTGCGTTTTTCCTTTGTTCTTTCTAAACGCAACCTTGATGACGTCATGAACAGCGTAGCTTCTGATTGGTTCGTGCTGGATTGGATATCTGCATGTTAAAGTGCCTACCGTGTTTGTGTGTGGCAACTAAGGTTGCCAGATTGGGCACTTTTACGCCCAATTGGGCTACTTTTGATTTCTCCAGGCGCCAAAAATTTGCGTTGGGCGCGCTTTTTTGGCTGGCGCCCAATTGGGCTACTTTTTTAAAAATATAATATAACTTTTTATGTAAAAATAGTATCATGTTTAATATTTTTACCTAATTCGCAGTTAGGCCTATTTCATTGAGGAGCAGCGTTTTTGGAGGTCTCGGTCAGGCAGGGTTACCAATTTAGTATAAAGATGTCTATTTTCAAATATATGCATGTTTAGGCTTTAATATCTGGCAATCCTGGCAACATAAGTGATCCAGGTTTTCATGAAAATGCAGTGGACATCAGTTCAGTTTGTTTTTGTTTCTGACCATCACAACGAAAAACAATATATGTCAAACATAGCAGGGGTCTAGAAAAAGTTAGAAGGGATAAAACACGGACGCTATAACGTGCATGATGCCAACAATCAGTTATGGCATGGTCGCAACACCTTAATAAAGTTTTTACAAATGTAGAAAGGTGAGAAAAAAAAGGCTAGTGAATTTCTTTTAAACAATTTATATGAGTAAAAAAAAAAAGACAAAAAAGATAGTTTCTACGTTGATCGACCTTGGTGGGTTATCAAAACTGTTGATGTTGAAAAGCAATTAAACCATTTTTTGTGTTACTTGGTGTGGTAGCGGTAGCCTACTTGTTTTCAGTTCTTTTAACAAACAGTTGAGTGAATGCATGGTTGCCAATCTGTCTGAAAGGTGTAAAGAACTAGAAAAACACTTATAATTTGGAACTGATGATCAAGCGCTCTGGAAAATTTTTGTATAATGGCCTATTTCTTTGCTTGGGCTCCATTTTAGAACCCCCAAAAAAATTGGGCTACTTTTTGCATAAGCTTGGGCTCTTTTTTATATTAACCTCTGGCAACGCTAGTGGCAACTAGCAAGGCGACGCCGCGACAGGCAGACTGGCTGGCAGGACTAAATTTTGGTCAGGTCAGAGTTGATGTTTCAAGATCACATTTTTCCAATCTTAGTTTTTCAGTTTAGCTTGTCATCTCATCAAACTCAATGAAGTCTGCTTCTAATCAAAGCTCATACAATGCATTATTGAGGTCTGTATGAAAGACTGTTGTGGTTCACACATCCAAAGCGATGCCTTGTTTCAAATTTGCTACCATCCTGATTGCGCCTTAATCTAACCAACAGTTGTACAATGCATTGTTCTGACAATTACATTTACTTTGCTTGTTTGTTAATATATGGCGCTGTTGAAACAAAATAAATTGACTTGACTTTTTATTCAAACACAACAATGGTTTTTGTTACAAGTTTTTGTTTTAACTTTCGTCTTATTTTTGCTTAAGCTGTTGCAACCAGGGGCGCTGGAACGATTTTTGATGGGGGGGGGGCAGCATTATAAAAAAAGGGCACTTTTGTGGCTGAAAGGCCAATTTTTTTTTAAGTTTTAGGATAAGATATAGGGATAATGTTCATCTATCAGCTTACTATCGAGTAATGATAGAAGTGTCCGGTATACAAAGAACAATGGCATGGAAGGGCATCATGCTATGTAAAAAGGATGTAACCCACTGTGATACAGAATTTTGTGTGGTGAATATTATTTTGAGGCAACAATGATTATAATTAGGCTTTAAGCGAATAGTAGAAATTGTTATATTGCAAAATGTGCAGTAGCTTACATGACCTCAAAAGGGCACCATTGCCCCCCTGCCCCTCATCTACAGAAAAATTGAGGGCAGGGGGGCTTTCTGTTCGGGACATTGATTTGTTGGAGAGAATGCAACGACGAACAACAAAATGCATTTATGGACTGAAAAACATAACTTATGAACAAAGACTGTTTGAACTAGACCTTCTTTCGTTGGAAAAACAGAGATTAATTTTTGACTTGACAGAAGTTTTTAAATTAGTGCACAAGGTTTCGATATCATTATCTTCCAAATATTTCCTGTTGCAACCAGTTGAACTAGACCTTCTTTCGTTGGAAAAACAGAGATTAATTTTTGACTTGACAGAAGTTTTTAAATTAGTGCACAAGGTTTCGATATCATTATCTTCCAAATATTTCCTTTTTCACTTAAATAATTCAACTAGAAGTCACAATTTTAAATTACATAAACAGTTTGCTCAACTGAACTGCCGTAAATTTTCCTTTATCAATAGAGTAGTCGACACTTGAAAATAATTTACCATATGCTGTAGTCAATAATTATGTCTATTGCGATATTTAAGCGACGTGCAGAAAACTATTTGGTCTTATCTTCTCTTCTTGTGATTTTTGTTTTCTCTTTATATCAATTGTTATTTGCAAGTATATTATTGGGGTCACTGGGGTGCAACCTAATTTGTACCATGAACAAATTCGTACAGTCAGTTCGTACCTTGAAAAGGTCAAGAGAAAAAATTAAAAAAAGACAAAGTTGCTGATTGCATGGATCATGCAAGGGTTTTCTGTTGTGTTGTCTGTCATTCGGTTAACGTTACTCAATTATAGCCACAAGACAATGTTGTACGTACGGTAGGGTGGTCCTCAAATGTATGGTAAAATTTTAAAGTTGGAAAAGTTTGGTTCTTACCCTCTCATTTGGTTCCATTTCACTAAAAAACAGTTCACTAAAAGTTTGAAGTATTTTGGTAAAGGTTTAGAGGT
Source organism: Aplidium turbinatum (assembly GCF_918807975.1). NCBI lineage: Eukaryota > Metazoa > Chordata > Ascidiacea > Aplousobranchia > Polyclinidae > Aplidium > Aplidium turbinatum. The sequence continues at coordinate 40,765,352 of NC_137472.1, read as the reverse complement.
GCCACATGACCAGGGAAAAATGACAAAAATACGAAAATTTTGTCAAAATAGGTAAACCGCCTAAATAAATGTCTTAAAAACAAAACCTCAGCAATATACAAGGCACTGCAGAGTGCAGATACAAATGAAGAAAAATAGGCAACAATCTTGCCAAATCCGGCAGTAGCAACTACTACAGGCTGTAGTGGGCTATAAAATATACTGTAATGATATGCTGAATATGTTTATATATAAGTTAGATCGCACCCACCTAGAGTGGACACATTTCCAGGTCTCGTATATCAAATATGATTCAGTCTGTGGACTTTAAGTGGTTCTCATTGTTCTTATTATTGCAATTTCGAAAATGACGCAGAATATACTGCATTTGTTTTTCATCTTTTGTCAGCAAATTGTTAAAATTTTGTATCAATGCAACACCTCTTTCAGCAAAATTGTTGATCACATTCACATGAAGACTAACTAACAACGCTTTTTGCTCTCTTATAACTTTCATCCAAATCCCATGCTACAACTTCCAGCTTCAGAAAGTCAGATGGCAAATCCAGAATCTGGAACAATCGCATGGTGTTGGATGTGACAAAGTCTGAAATCTTTTGAAAAGACATCATCTGGCAATGAAGAAATACGCTTCAATGGTGGACTACTCATACTTTTATGGGTCAAGGCAAAAACCATAGCTTCTTTTTCAATACTTGAAACACCATCATCAAAAAATACAAGGCCAATGAGTTCTTCACTTAAAGTTAGTGTTAAGTAGAGCTCGACCGATATATCGGTCAGCCGATATGTATCGGCCGATATCAGGTGTAGCCGATATATTGTATCAGCTACCGTATTTTACGGACCATAAGGCGCACCGGACTATAAGGCGCACTGTCAATAAATTGCTTTGATTAGTTTTTTGTTCATACATAAGGCGCACCGGACTATAAGGCGCACCGGACCATAAGGCGCACCGGACCATATATAATAGTATATCGGTACTGGTTTTGAGTGTAGGCAATAAAGCACTACCGCACTTGATCCATACATAAGGCGCATCGGACCATAAGGCGCATGATCAATTTATGAGGAAAAAAAAGAATTTAAAGTGCGCCTTATGGTCCGTAAAATACGGTATTTTTCGCCGATAAACATCGGCCCTCAAAAGCACACTCAAAACCAGCCATACATGCCTTTAGAAGAAACGCAAGTTGCTCAAACGTGCTTGCATAGCACGAACAATTGTTGCGAGAATATAATTTCCCGCCCATTCTAGTGCGCGCATCTAGAAAATGTTAATACTGTATCCCTTAGCTTCCATGCAAGCAGAAAAACTTTCGAGTTTTACGTTGCTTCAACGATTGATGACATTGAATCAGCGTAATAAAGGTGAATTCTTCGCGAAGAATCGATGGGAGTACTGGTGTACTTCTACACTAACCATGCGCAATTTATTTCAAGTCTTACGTCACAATGTCTGGCTTTGATCTCCGAGTAATATTGATAAGGCAAGATTCGTTACAAAATTAGATCATACGAGTAGGCTATCACAGCAAGATGCAGCAAAATTTGTCAAGTTTTGGTATTACAGTAAGAAAGAAAAGGCCCAGGAAAAATTAACTTTCGCTCACATGACACGCAAAAATAAACCCAAAGAAAAAAGCCTAGTGAAACTTTGCACAGAAGAAAATAGTAGCGTCATTGTAAAAGTTTTCCGATTTGTGCCCAGAGCATTGTGACGCAAGAAGCCACACGACCTCGTTCGGTGGAAGTTAATTAGTTATGCGGCGTATTAAGCAGCTACACGGAGCTTTGACTCTTCAAGCGCACGTCGTTGGTCCGATGAAAGCCTTTCAGAGTGACTTTGCTGAAATTTTAAAAAGCCCTCTACTTTGAATATTGAATTGAAAACAAAACAATATTGCATTTCGTTGTTTCTTTTTTGTTTGGTATTTTTTTGTAATTAGTGTTAAGAATGATTTTTCCATTACAGCAACCAATGCATAAACTTTCTTGGACTGGTTTGTAGCTTAATAACTTTGTTGGTAACAAATTTTTCGTAGTTGATATATATCGGCCGATATATATCGGTATCGGCCTAAAAATTTCATAAATATCGGTATCGGCCTGAAAAAGTGATATCGGTCGAGCTCTAATTAAGTGAGCTTGGAGTTAAGTGGAAACTCCGATCCGTGTGCTATTTTGGCTTTTTTTATTTTTTTTATCGATTTTTTTAGGGTACGAAATGAGGGTACGAATGGTTCAGGGTTCGACTTAGGTTGCATCCTATTCCTCACTTATGTATATACCATAAGTGCATTGAGAATGTTTTCACTGCTTCTTTGGCTACCGCTGAATCGTGTTGCTGATATTCCTTTAGTCTTTTTATCTGGGGTTGCAGATCATTCCGTGGGTCGCACGTTGTTAGAGAAGCAGTAAACCAAGATTAGAAGTATAAGCAATGCGTCTGCACATTGCAATACAAGAAAGAAGTATACTTTTAACACAAAAATGACAATTTTTTTGAAACCACATTGCTCCTTATTGGTCAAATCAAACTGCATTCTGAACAGCCAAATCTTCAATGCATATAATTATACTAGCAGTGACCATCCATCTTGCCTGATGAAGGGCGCCGGGATAATGAAACCGAATGCCATGTGGTGGACTGGTGGTGCTCGATTAGGAATTATGATAGATAATTCAAGGAACTCTTGGTCATCTCTTGATTGAGTTTTTTCCAACTAGTCTTTGCAAAAACTAATGATCTCATCAGCACAGCAGAAGTCATCATTTTCTGAGGTGACATAACAATCTTTGTCAAAAGTATCCCACTTTGCTTTAAATCACTTGAAAACAAGAATATCCTGTCCAGATGACGGCCCAATGTTGAGAACGCTCTTTGCAACACAAGTTCTAGAATATGGTGACAGCAAGCCAAATGGAGCAAGTCCTTGTTTAATTCTTTTGCAATTAAATACAGGCACCAGACCAAACACCAGTGTTGCTGGATGTCGTGTCAAAACACATTGCTCTTACATTGCTTGTCAACAACACCCCAATCTTTAACACATAGGCCTACCATTAGTCCAGTAGCTTGCGCACTTCCTGATGAAGACTGCAACTTTGGCACTCCAAGCAATTTGTTAGTAGTCATTCCAGTGACAATTAGTGGTAACCGTTCAACTTTTTTTTTACCAGTTATATCTGGAAGGAGTTTTCCATTCCAGTGAACAATAGGCAGTAGAAATTAGAAAGGGTGTTTCAGAAATGGAAATCATTGCTGAAACAGCCTTTTTAATTTCTACTGCCCATTGAACTTAACATATCTGCTTGGTAACAAAAACACCAACTTTCTTAGCCAAATAGTGAACAAGTGCCACTGCTATGTCTTGTATTGATACTAAATAAAGTCATGGGAAGCTGAGGAATAGAAGCCACATGGTTGTGTCATACTGTGATTGGAAGATTAACCCCGTATATAGGAAACTACTTCTTTAATAGGTGCATTGGTGCAATTAAATAAATGAATACAATTACAGCAACAGGCAGACACATACAGGCTGCCTGCAGTAAAGCATAGATAATTCACTGAAGCAACATAGGGCGAAAAAGTTTGATTTTAACCCTATTTTCAGTTTTTTTGCATTTTCTCAAAAATTAAAACAGTTAGAGCATACTTTCCTCTTGAGCACAGATAGGAATATGGTTGCTTTGCATCTTTTGACACCAAGCACAGTTCTCTATCTTATCTGGTTCTGGAGTTATGTAAATTTGAGCAAAAATTCCCCGCGACCCCCCAGCTCGATTTTCAAGTTCATTGTGGCACCCCTAAACGTAGTCCAATGAGTGTCAATTTTTTATAGGTTTAGTTTTAAGTCATTTAGAGACTTTTCAGAGGGTAAGACATAGCAATTTCAAAAATTCGATTTTGGGGACCACCCTAACGTACGGTACATTGTACAAACTGCTGCATGACAGTCCTGACAGACTGACATGTGGGTCCACAAACATTTGATTAGAATTGTTTAGGCTTAAAAATTCAACTTCAAGAAATTACTTTCAAAATTTGAAGGACATTCTTGCCTTACCCCCTCTGGAATGGGCATCTTTAAATGTCGCAAACCATGTACGGTTGCAAGCCTTGAAATTCGTTTTTGTTCACGGCGGACAAACGTGTGTCCGGTCTGAGCAGCTATCTCGGCGGACAAATTAAGTCTCACAGTGGACACACCAGTTTTAGGGTCAATCTTCATGCTTAATCACTTTATCTTGATGATTTTTCACCATTTGAAAACTATAGCTACTGTTTAGAAGGCTTTTTAAAATTTCAGCGACGTCTCTCTGAAAGGCTTTCATCAGACCAACGACGTGCGCTTGAAGAGTCAAAGCGCTGTGTAGTGTGTAGCTGCTACACCACATAACTGACTAACTTCCACCGAACGAGGTCGTGTGGCTTCTTTCGTCACAATGCTCTGGACACAAGTCGAAAAACTTCTACACTAACGCTACAATTTTTTGCTGTGTAACGTTTCACTAGGCTTTTTTATTAAGGTTGAATTTTGCGTGTCATATGAGCGAAAGTGAATTTTCTCTGGGCCTTTTCTTTCTTACTGTATTAACACTAAAACGTAACAAATCTTGTAACCAACCTTGGCTTATCAATATTACTCAGAGATCAAAGCTAGATATTGTGACGTAAGACTCGAACTAAGTTGTGCGTGATTAGTGTAGAAGTACTCCCATCAAATCTTGGCGAAGGCTTCACCTTTGTTACCCTGATTCAATGGCATCAATCGTTAAAGCAACGTAAAAATCGAAAGTTTTCCTGCTTGAATGAAAGCTAAGAGATACAGCATTCACATTTTCCAGATGCACGGTAAATTATATTCTTGCAACAATTGCTCGGACATATCCGCCGTGTCCGTTGTGAATTTTAAGGCCTGGGTTGAATTGATAGCTACGGTACCGTATGAGGTTCTTTAAAGTTAAGGTTTCAAGAATAACTTTAGCTTTATTACCTTTTATAAAAAATTCCATCTGCCCCAATAGGAGCCTTTTACAATCACCAACTTAGCTTAGCAACCCTAGCTTGTTTGTTCTGTAGGCTAAGAAAAACTCACAACTATCAATTCAACTGTACAAGGTTTGTGACATTTAAAGACAACCCCTGGACTTAGCTTGTTTAGTAAAAATTGATACCTATAGCACTAAAACGATAGCTATGAACCGAACAGCAGAAACTTTACAACTGACAATTAAGAGTAGTAGTAACATATGTAGCATAATCTGTTCCCGACAATGGTTCACCAAATCAAACGTCATATAAAACCGTTATGGTCTACTTAACCTAGCTGGCATCTTACGTCATGGAAATTGCTAGAAAATGTCCAAATATTGCACCATCGTTCGTAAGACCTGATGAAACATTGCATCATCACCTTTGAACACCTGTTTGAATTGCTTCACAATTCCTTTCATTATTGCGTCACATAACTGCGTACGTGAGTTTGAGATATTGAAATGTATTCTGACCATTCGTAAAATTGTTACTTGGAAGTTGGTCGCAAATTTAACTGTTTTGCTTAGTGCTGCTAGCTGGACAAAATTTCCGTCTTTTAACTAAGTAGTTTGTTGTAGTGACAAGTTTTTAGTGGTGTATTGTGTTGCACCCCATTTTCGATAGCCGCGGGCTAATTTTACAGAAATACACTTTTTGAATAGACGTTTCAAAGGAGTGTTTCTGTTTCGGTCATGACATACAGACGAACGGATCCGGGAATCTTATGTTACAATTTTCCCATGAAGAGATTATGGTTTACCGCTGTGACCATAATCGACACATTGAAAAAAGATTACATGAAGTATGAGATACAAACGTGATATTGGTATTCATTTAGACTTGAAACTAAAAATTATTTTTAACCAATCTAAGTATCTATCCTATACGGTATGTCTAGAATTATAGGCCTACATAAAATACTGGTATCTATTTCGCAAAAAAGTGCTACGTATCGGTACTTAAAAAGTGGCTGTGGCTATAATTACACTATATAGCCTAGTGTAATAATAGCCTCAATAGTTTTGCCAGAAAAGGAATTTTGTCCTAATTTGAGAAAAGTTTTAAGCTGTTGAAAACAAAAACTTGTATTTTGGAAATTTTTTTTAGTCCTGGTCAAAGATCAAAGCCTTGATCTTATTGCTAACTCTAACCCTTACCTTAACCCATCCTAACTTTAATCCTAACTCTGGCAACACCTGATTGTAACTATGGCATTAAGTGTGGAAAAATAGCCACTTTCTAAAAAAATTGTGTGCCGTACCATTCTGGTTTGCTGTTATAGTTACTTGTCTACTACGGTATCACTAGACGTTTTGCATACAGTACCAGTAGGCCTACTACCCATTGTCAGGGTTGCATGTTCTATTTAGAGTTGTTTTGCTGATTAAGGTTTAAGTTATAGTGAGGTTATGATCCAATTAGTTCTTGAAATGTTACTAATTCCTAAAAGAGCCAACAATTAATGCCTGACAATTTTTAAGGGTTGCCAGTTCAGCGTTTTTTACCACAGAATTGACTAGTTTTGCTTCGCAGTCACAGAAAATTATGCTATTTGCGACTTGTGGTATTCTTGATTCCTTTGGTTTCTTTTCATTTTGAACCAATTTTTATAGAATAAATACTGTTTTTACTTGAAAACATATTGCAACACTAACAATGCCTGGCAATGGGTGTTTAGAGGTGGGCTACCCTTTTACATATATCTATATATAATATTTTTTCTTGTAGTCTAAAAGTATGTTGCATACATTCAGTAACAAGGCAACTTTTATTTTTATTTAAAAGCTAGTCAAACTGTTTGATATTTGAAATCTATAAATAAGTTGTATTTTTTGAAATTTTAAAAGTGTGCTGACTCAATGTTTCCATTATGAAGCTTGTTCACCGAGACATATCAAAAGATTCTTCTGGTCAAGTTACTTTAATACCAGAAGACAGTGAAGACATGTGGCATGCCTACAATCTACTTCAACCAGGAGACAGCTTGAGAGCATCTACAGTAAGAAAAGTTCAAGTGGAATCCTCTACCGGCAGTGTTGGAAGTAGCCGTGTTCGAACAATGCTTACTATTAAGGTGGAAACAATTGACTTTGATTCTCAGGCTTGTGCTTTGCATGTAAAAGGTAGAAACATACAGGAAAATCAACATGTAAAAATGGGAGCCTATCATACTTTAGACCTTGAACCAAACCGAAAATTTATTTTAGCAAAAAATTGTTGGGACACAGTTTTGTTGGACAGAATCAATATGGCATGTGATCCAACACAAAATGCTGACGTTGCTGCTGTAGTTATGCAAGAAGGACTTGCACATGTTTGTCTTGTACTTGCTAGTATGACTTTAGTGAGAGCCAAAATTGAAGTTCAAATTCCAAGGAAAAGAAAAGGAAACACACAACAACATGACAAAGGTGTTGAAAAATTTTTTGATGCTGTTTTACAAGCTGTCATTAGACATATCAATTTTGAAGTGGTAAAATGTGTTTTGCTTGCTAGCCCTGGATTTGTGAAAGATCAGTTTTATGATTACTTATTCTCGCAAGCTGCTAAAATGGACAATCGAGTAGTTCTTGATAACAAATCCAAATTCATTACTGTTCACTCGTCTACTGGGTTTAAGCATTCATTAAAAGAAGTGCTCATGGATCCTGCTGTAACATCAAGATTAGCAGATACGAAAGCAACTGCTGAAATTAAAGTTTTGCAAGATTTTTATAGAATGTTGCAAAATGAACCAGATAAAGCTTGTTATGGAATAAAACAAGTGGAAATGGCTAATGATGCCGATGCAATAAGTGTTCTTTTAATTACTGATGGGTTGCTGCGTTCTCATGATGTTTTGCTCAGAAAAAAACTTGTAAAATTTGTTGATAGCGTGAAAGACAGTGGTGGAACAGCTCGGGTATTTTCTTCCATGCATGTGAGTGGTGAACAGCTCGGTCAGCTAACTGGCATTGCAGCTATTTTGAGATTTCCTGTGCCTGGTCTGAGTGACTGTGAGATTTCATCCGAGGAAGATTAATTATGAGCAAACCTTGTAATTTTTATCACTGATTAGCTTAATTTAACATCTCACATATGCTTAGTACATAAGTTTTAATGTTCATTTAGATAAGCATGTTTTCAATACAGTATAATGAATAGCCTACCGTTTGTATACGGAATGGCTCATTTCAGCTAATCCGATTCGGCTGGTCCGATTCGGCTAGTTCCCTATTCGGGTACAGTCTTTCTCGGATAGCCTAGTTCCCTATTCGCCAAATTTTTGAAAATCCAACCATAGTTCTTTTGTAATCCAACAACATCCTTCCGTAAATCTAACAAACCAGCCGAATCGGACTAGCCGAATAGTAGCAGACCCGTTTGTATAGCACTGAACTTCTGAAGATGTGTTGATTGTGTTGGTGAATGATTAGTTGGCTGTTCTAGGACTCAATTTACTTGTTTTGGTGTGGGAAACACTTTTTCAATATTGCAACTGCTATGTCAATGACATTTACGAAGCAGTGATAATAGTTTTTAGGTATATATATACATGGAATTTATTATGTACTGATTGTATGACAATGCTGATTGCTGAGTCATACATCAACAGTAGCTGCAACATAAATTTGTTCATACAAAGAATATATTAGTACCCTAATTTTTGTACTAAGGCATTGTGTTTAACTGTTTATATGTCTTGATGGCAAGGCTTTTGAAAATGTTTGGGTTCACAGCTGGTTGACTTGCATTTTTCCATCTGCGTTGTTTTACTTTTGGTTTGAAGTTCAAGCTGGAATACATTTTGTAATAATACTCCATATCAATTCAAGCCTTAAAGCAGCCGGCGGCCATGGCCGCTAAGTAGTGCTTGAATGACCGCCGGTGCTACCTCCTCCGTCGGCCAAGTTTGGCCGCCGGTTTCTTCTAGCCAATTATTTAATTTCGCATTAGAATGATCGTGGATTAGATGTCGAAAATATGTAGTATCAAAGAGTGACGCAGAATTAGGTCAGCGCATAATAGTCACTACTGTTCAGGCGCGGATTTATGGGGGGGGCCCAAAGGGCCCGGGCCCCCCCCGAAATTTTGTGAGAAATTATTGAATGGTTTGATATGCTTCTAAACAGCTGATATTAGTCTCACAGCGGACTTACAACCCCCCTTTGGCACGCGTGTGAGGTCACGATATTGAGAATGATGCTTTCAGTCTCCATGTCTCTAAAACAAAGCTTGCCTAATTTTAAGAGAAACTGCATTAAAAGAGCGAGTTTTGCCAATACCAAACATTCAAACATCTCAGCCAGGAATTACCAACAAGAAAACATAGAGACTTAGCTTTATTACCAAAAAAATGCCGAAGAAAACATGATCTTATCCTTTTGTTATGCCACCGGACAGCACCATTTCACAGGAATATTTATACCCATATTTTTGTTGAAAATGCTCTCAGAATGCACCAAATTCAAAGTAATTTTTCAAAATTTTCTGGGGAAGGCCCCCCAAACCCCCCGCCGCTGGCGTCAAATCCCCCAAATTCCTGGCTACGCTACTGGTTGTTCATATCTGTTTTTTCTTACTTTTTAATTTATTTTCAAATTTTCTGGCCCCCCCCAAAAAAAACTTCTAGATCCGCGCCTGCTACTGTTGCATTGAATATATCCAGCTGCGATCACCAGTGCTGTAAGTCTTGTTTGCAATTCCCGATGTTTATTTTAACGAAGTGTTAATCCGAAGTGCTAATTTACATCAGCTGGCAATATTGTCGTTTTTATATCGATTCAATGTTGTCGGACATTGAATCGTTGTTAAAAAGGAGAACTAGGTTAGTTGACATCCGTGGGTAAAACACATGTCTTCATAGTTGAGAACGCTGTGGGTTAGTGACTTCACACCCTCAATGGTGACATCATAACGGAATAAATGGTCAGGTTTTATGAAAGGCGGTATGCAGTTGAAACAACTTACTGAGCCGCGAGCAGTTAAATCAATTTAGGGTCGTTAGATGGTCCCGCAATACCGGATTACAATCCCGATAAAGCATTTAATGCGTGGTACAACGATTCTATTGCAGGACGTCGCCCAGACTTCAACAACGCTAAGTGATCATTTTAACATTGTTGCATTGTTGCAAGTTTAATGCTATTTACTTGTGCTATCGTTATTGTATTTTGGCCTCCAAGGACGCAGATTTGGCCGCCGAGAAGGAGCTCTCGGTAGGCCACGATGGCTGCCGGAAAAAAACACGAGTTTTAAGGCCTGCAATTGCATTGTTTTTTATTGTATTTATATAGTTGTAGTATGTTTCTATTGCGGTACATGACTACTGGGCAAGACAAAGTGGGCGAGACCAGGTAGGCGACGAGACAAGTGGGCGACGGACCAAGTGGGCGACGAGTCAAGTGGGCGACGGCCAAAGTGGGCGACGGAAGCAAAAGTTTAGCCGTTCGGAAAAAAAATACGACTTTTAATTTTTACTTTAAAATACAATGATTGATTTGTGGAAGGGAGGCAATGAGAGTTCTCACGCTGAGTTTCACGAAGCATTGGAAGCAACATTTTCATTATTTTTTGTAGTCTAGTTATAGCGCTTGCTGTTTGATGTTAATTTGCATTGTGACATCATCTTGACACATTATTTTGCAATTTGCGGCGTCAGGGTTTATCGTGAAGCTTAAGAGAAACCCCTCAGAAAAGAGACAAACGAATGGCCAAAGAGTGGTTTAAGTCAGTTATGAACGTTCCCTATATATATACTGCTACTTGTATACTTGGTTCTATTGAAGTTACTGCAAGGCGAAGTACAGCGTTAACTTCCACATGATTTCTTTGTTTGGTCTTAATAAGAGATAATGATGAAAAGATTTTCTCAGATAGGTAAGTTGTACAAAAAATCAGTGCAGTAAGTTCATGACTTTGTCATGGAGCTCAGGATATTCATTTTTAAGCGATATCCAAAACTGTAACAATGACAAGTCTTTATGCTTGGACAACAACATATATAGTATCACAGGAAAACTCAATCAGCGATGCTTTCTCATAGCGTTAAGATTGCACGAACTAATATCATTTGCAAACGGAGTAACAATCTAAAAATTTTCCTTTTGAGGATTTGCATTTTCTGGAAAAGATTTTCCAAAACTGATCCTTAGCTCTTCTAAGTGTTTCTTATAACAGCAAACAACTCTCCAGTCTCCTGTGTTTACAGAAGCATTTGCGAACATGAAAACATATCGATATCGCTTTTCTACACATTATTATTCCAAAACATCAGTTTCTTTTTGAAAGCATCAGTTTTGTTATGCAATGCAAAGATGTTTGTATGATTCTCTTGCAGAGAGCCGGTAAGGTCGTTCAAGCGGCTGAATATAAAATATTCTAGCTTAGCAGTCCACATCTCATCGCTTAAGAGTTCTTTTAGCGTAGAATTTCTTTCTCGTAAAAAGTGCTTGACCTCTTCTCACAACTCAAATAAACGAGAAAGAACGCATGCTCTTGAAAGCCACCTTACTTCTGCATGAAGTAACAGATGTTTATATTATGTTGCATACCTAATATGCTATCACACAAAACCACACTCAATTTATGATCTTGACCGCGAGGTTCAGAACGTCGTTCAAGTCGAGAGACATATTTTTGGCAGATACATTTTCCCGGTGAAGAACGTAGTGTGTTTCTCGTTGAATTTTGTTGAGGGTGGCTGCTTGACTAGAAGACTTTCCAGGTCACTTTGCAGCCACCCGTTGTAGTATCCACACATTCTATGTGATCGTTTGTATGATTTGACTTTGCTTAATGAATGTGTGTATTTATACTTGCAACAAAATAAACTCCAATCAATCACCAGATCTTTGTTTGCCACTTTAATTTTTGCAGTTACACCCGAACGACATGCAATCATGTTAGCAGCACCGTCAGTACAAACACTGACTCATTTTTCATAATCTAAACCTTGCTCTTGCACATATTGAGAAACCGAAATATTTCTGAACTGGTCATATGTCCAGTTGTCCACGTCCAGATATTTGGAGATAACAAAAAATTCGTCAATGATACTTTCTTTATTCTCATACCGAACAAAGCAAGCAAGAATAGCACAATTGCTCAAGTATGATACCGTCTTTAAATTTGATGGTTTATTTCTTTAATCAATGGACAAACCTTCAACATTTTGCAATTGAGGTGTAAAATTGTAATATGTTTGGCAGACTGGTTGGAAAGTTAAAGCGGATCGGCGTTTGAAAACCACTGCTCTACACAACTCCAGTGTGTGTTTGCTATATAGTTACATTATGCTGTTTTAGTAGTGATATTAACTTCAAGTAGAGTTGGATTCAGTTAAAAGATTTTTATTTACTTAAATAATAAACAAAGATAAAAAAAACTAAAGTAATTCAAGTATTAAGGAATCTGCAATTTATCCGGCCATAAACAATATAACTGTAGAAGAAGTTAGCATATGCATATTTGCACTGTTCACATCATGACGCTTTTTGCTAATATTCTATTGGCATGATGGGTACGGTACTGTTGAAAAGGAGCGATCTTCCTGGCGTCAGCACTACCTGACTACTCACTATAGAACAGCGAGCATTGTGTTTCGCTAACCATACCGGTGTAGCCTCCACACTAGTTGCAATATCATGTTCTTGGTAATAAAAAAGTTTTAACAAAAGCAGTCAGTCAAACGAACCATTATAAATGAAAATATAGGGCCCTAGTCATTACAGTTATCTAGTTGGATTACTGTGTTGTACCTCTCTCACTGGCTGTGTAAGCGACTTCTCAAAGACAAAGGGATTTTGTAGCTTGCAGACAGAACTTCCTTCAGTAACCTATTAATTTCTGCATTGGATTTTTTTCTTGGTGTTTCTCGTTGACATTATGGTTACTTTCATCAGCTTCATTGTCCCCTTTAGAAAAAGTCCGTTGCATATATATATCTTCAGCAATATTGGCCAATTGAGAATTAATACTAATAACAAATAATTATAATATTAATACTAATAATAGAATTAATATAGTAATTGAGAATTACGCGAAGCCGCGGTCGTCGCGGGAGAACGAAGCGCCGCGCTCCGCTTCGACTCGGTAATTACAGTACTTACTTGAATCCAGCCCTATTTTCAAGTAACCGACACCTATCTGGCTCCGTTTTTTTTTTGATTTAGCATCACTTAATGTGTTATTCAACAAACGCAATAATTGTGAAACAACACACCAGTTTGTTGTCATACCTAATTTTTTTAACATGATAATCAGTTCTCTTTAAAAACATATGTAATGCATGAACACATTTGTGCTAGAATTGCAACAATACGATAAGTAAACATTAAAAAATACACTGCAATAAAAAGGATAATAAGCATAATTTCAAACTAGTAGTTGGATTGTACACGTTTATTAACATGCACAATGTCACTTACGATGATTTGCGTCATAGTATTCCACCACAAGATCTGTCAGTTAATCATTTGTTTGTCAAAAAGACGTGGGTTCGATACCGCTCGAGAGCACGCGGCTGTGTCTCGTACTCTCGTCAAAGACACATAATGGCAAGCCAAAATAAGGGGAGCAGTTGACTCGAAGACTATATGTCACTTCGCTGTTTTCTGTCGTCAGTTGTATCGCATTTGTGATCACAGTGTACTGTATGTTATTGCACTGGACGCAAATTGAAACACGATTATTATTATATTGACAGACCATTTTCGTGGATTGCTTTGAGGCAAAAAAAAGGCCGGCGCTGTCTTTCTACATTTTACAGCTGCCTATGACACTGTATGGCATTGCGGCCTTACTTGCAAGCTGCTTTGCCTGCTTTCTGACCGACATATGATTATGGAGCTTGTCAGGAATCGAAGCTTCACCCTCACCACCGGTAGCTCATGGTGAAGCAGACTGAGACACCTAAAAAACGGCATCCCACAGGGATCCGTCCTGGCTTCACTTCTTTTCAACATCTACACCCACGACCTGCCAACTTAGGTCTCCGCAAAATACGCGTATGCGGACGACCTGGCAATTCTACACTCCACAAAGTCGTGGGAAAATCTAGAAGACACCTTGAGCCAGGACGTGAAAACTCTCTCAGCTTATCTCCAGAACTGACGACTGAAACTTAGCGAAACCAAAACTGTGGCAGCAGCTGTCCACATCCACAATCGGGAAGCTGGTCATGAGCTACATGTCCAGAACAACGGAAAATCTCTGTCCTTCTGCCCCGAACCAAAATATTTTGGGGTGACACTGGACAGATCGCTCACATACCGCCACCATTTGGTGTCACTGCGCAAGAAACTGACATCCCGTGCTGCGCTACTCAAGCGCCTGGCAGGCTCTAGCTGGGGGGCGAGGGCTGACACTTGGCGTATAGCAGCCTTAGCCCTTGTCTACTCTTCAGCAGAGTACTGTGCACCTGTTTGATGCCGCAGTGCTTACTGCCATAACCCGACGCCGACACACGCCCCATCGGCCTAACTCTACCAAGATAGGCATGGGTGCGCCTCAACTGCAATTAACATTTTCAAGACCTTTGTTAGATATTATTTATCGAAATTTTATTATATTTTTAGCGTAGTCAACAACTCTTGTAGGGTATATTTCCATGACTTTTTAGGAATTTGATGCACTCTACCGATGTGTTTTTCACGTATATCCTATATAATTATGATTAACGATATTACATGCTGCCGTCTGTTGCAACTCTTCAGTGCGTCATTGTGTTCTTTTTCAGGTATTTTAGTGGCATGCAATTTAGTTTAAGAATGCTATCTTTTGTTATCAGCTTTGTTTACGTATTGCCTGCACCAGTCCTTGTATGTGCTTTCATATATGTAAGCTTACCATTTGTTATTAAGTTCTTCCCATCTATTGCAGCTCAAGGGACTTTTTTAAATCTGGTTTGTTCTCCTCGACAAGTGTCTTGCCTACACAAGCCAAAGGAGGCATGGAAGTTAGATGGTGTAAAAAATTACTACATCTCAAACAGTCAAGATGAAAATAAACTTGGCGTATGGCATCTTTCACCGACTAACTTAATGTATGACGATGCAGAAGAAGATAATGAAATTTCTTTGGCTGTCGCACAGAAGATAGTAATCTATTGCCACGGAAATACTGGACATCGCTGTTTTGGTCATCGCTTGTGTTTGTACACAGTTTTGAGAAGTCTTGGCTTTCATGTTGTAACTTTTGATTACAGAGGTTATGGAGACTCTGATGGTTGGCCAAGTGAAGAAGGAGTCATTGAAGACACTGTTATGATTTACAATTGGGTCGCTGAACAGGCTGTTCACCCTGATTGTGAGATTGTTGTTTGGGGTCACTCTTTAGGAACAGCTATAGCAACACAGGCAATGCTCAAAGTACAAACAGAAGAGTTTGCGAGATTGCCTTCTGGTATTGTGCTCGAAGCCCCTTTTACAAGCATTGGAGAAGTGATAAAAGAATACCCTTTAACAAAATACCTAGTGATGCTTTATCCTGGCAATTGGTTGGAAATGCTACTGCACCGAGCATTGTCTGTCGTTGGTATATCATTTGAGACAGTAAATGCCTTGCCACAGTTGAACAGTAATATATTGATTTTGCATGCTGAAGATGACACACACGTTAATTTTGAATTAGGAAAAAAGCTATATGAAGAAACCAAACAAAGAGAAACTCCATCTGCTAAAAGTGTTACCTTTGCAGCATTTAAAGCACGCCATGGTTGTGGCCACAATGGAATTTGGCAACACCCAGAACTTCCATCATTGGTTCAAAAGTTAGTGAAGGGTGATGTAGATAATGGATTCTCTGAAATGGAACTTTGAAGGCGAAAGTTGTGTCACTTTAAGTCGGTATTTTCCTTCAGAAGGTTCTACTGTATGAACCAAATCATGACAAGCTTGTACATAATTCGTTTTTGAGTTTACCTCTGCTTTATTGCATTTCTTTTTCAGAAAGATGTTGGTGCTTTGAATGACAACGCACAAGCACATGTTGCTAATTGCTATGCAAGTCTATTCTGTGATGTTTGACAACATGTAGACAGCTCATTACTTTTCCGAATGAGTATTTTCAAGGAATCAAAACTATTATTTTTGTTGCATCATTTGGCAAAACACGTCACACAGGGAATTAATGATCGATTGGTTACAGAATTTTTATCCTCAGACAGAAACCAATTGAATTTACAGTAGATCTTTAAGCAACAATTGGAACGCTCCACTGTTGGTGGCATATAAGCAGGCTTGGAAAAAATAGGGTATCCGGGAATGAGATTACCGGGAAATTTGCAGGTTCATAGGAAATTTTTACTGTAAGAATCACGTTACTAACGTATTTCATTCACCGTCATCGTAATTTGCTTAACATTAACAATCCCCGTCATGGTAATTTGCTGACACATTGGAGTTCCGACACTGATTCGTATCACTGTGTATTTACGACCTCCAACTTGTACCTCGGAGCTGAACGTGTTCTTAGCAAAATTGCACTAATATATTGCAGTAGTCCGCCCGAAAGCGTCGTAAAAAGCATGGTAAGTGTCATTGAAAAAATTCGAAATGTTTGCGGAGGTACAAAAACATCCACAAATAAAAAAAAAATAAAGACATTTGTGACGAGCTGCTCATTCACTGGAATGGGCCACACATAAGCAAGTGTAACAGCATCGTGAAACACACTGAAACAGGTTCTCTACATTTCAAAGGAGAACCGTAGCATTTTAGTACTAATGACGTTCCCTCGAAAATATTCTAAGTGTCTGCTATGGTAGATAGACCAAACAACAAGAAATAGTGACTATCTTAATTATTATGTTCCGGTAATGTGTTTGTAGTAATTTCGCATTGGCAAAACTTGTTTGCTGTTTTATTAATTTACAAAAACAGCTGTTTTAGCGTCATAATTTTGATTTTGTTGTCAAATTAATTAATGCGTTTCGTTATTCTTCGTGTAGCGGACTAGTTGTTTTGTAGGTTACAGAAGTAATTTTCGCAATGTTTTGTGTTCTCAGTCAGCGAAACTTGTGCATTAATTTGTTCAGCCGTCTGGCTGTTTTTGTGCTATATGCCTATATCGCTTTTCGTAATTGGTTATGCTATTCATGCACTTTGCACATACTATCAACCCGTTCGACCATGGTATTGTTATTGTCAACTTGTTAGGTACAGTAACAAGCGGCTCGTGATGTATTGTTTCATAACATTCATACAGTGGTCGGTGAGTCAGTGGATCTAATTTGTAAGCATGCGGCGTCTACTTTATTATGCCTATTGTTGTTCCAATTTATTCCAATCAAAGTGGCCACATCAGGCATAAATAGTGCGCCATGCCTACATACGATTAAAATACGATACCAAGACTATTTACTGGAACTATGATGCTACAGATGGCCGTCTATAATTTTTTTTGAGTGAGACTTTTCACCGGAAAACGTGTACCGGTAAACAGTGTAATTATGACGTCACTATCGTGATTGTAAGCCGCGGGAATTTTTTTTTCGCTAAAATACAGAGTCGCGGGAAGCTAAGCATTTATTCCAGCTCTGCATATAAGTTACTCTTTCACGTAGCACTTTGTAACACTATTGTAATACTATTGTAGCCTAATTGTAACACTATTGTAATGATTGTATACATATGTAACCTTTGAAATTCACAGTTGTTTCGCACCTATCAACCTTGACCTCAAGGATTGGGTCTTTGAGACACCCCCTTCTTTTCTACCAGCCTGGAGACTTATATGCCGCTAAACACTATTCTCAATTTTAAAGTTTTGCAGCATCGATTTTACGTGAAAAGACGCTTTTTAGTTTTTATGTAAGCAAAAGTGATCGGCCTATTGCATAGGCATACAGGGCCGGATTTAGGCTAAGTGCTGCCCTAGGCAGATAACAAAAGTGCTGCCTCCAATACATTTTTTTCGATGGTGTGCTACGATTTATATTTTCAATTCCTTACAAAAAAGTTATTTGCACTTTTTATTTGAATGCATCAATGAATGTCATTGTATAATGAACCATTTGTTTAAAATCGCTTCCGACAGGCTTTTTTTCTTGCAAACAAATCAAAATTTTCTTCAAAGTCTGTAGAAATAAGTAAAGATGAGTTAATGCTCAAAAATATGAGATCATTCATGAAATTGGTTCGCTTATCGACAGTGACTGTGATATCATAGTCTCTAGTTTCACCGGGTAAAAGTTTCATTTTTCTCTGCCGTCCCTCTTCATAATCTACTCCTGGAAGCAGGTTCTTTGCCGCATCTTGAAATTTGTTGAAAAATTTATCTGCTTCTGATTGAATATCGGCTGTTAAACTCCCCATTGTATCATACTGGGATACTGTAAGACCAATGTCAGCGTCGGCAGCTTGCAGTGCCACTGACGATCGTGAAAAGTGTTGCAGTATATAGGCCCTAAACACTGTCAAAAAAGCTGTTTCCAGTTTGTGCAAACTGGTAATTAATCCACGAGATTCACATCTGGCTGCTGCCTTCTGCATGGGATCATTTTCAAAAGTCTCCAGAGCCTCTAAAATTTCCGCATAACTATGCAGCAAGGCATTGCAAGCATCATTTCGTCGTGACCATCTCGTAATCGAAAGGCTCTTCACTACATTTTTACCATCTAAAATCTAATGCTTTGCCATAGCCTACATGACTTGCTGCACTGTTTATAAATGTGTGTGATGTGATAACATATTTATTAATTGCTATATATCTGTTGTGAATTATTATATTCACGTACAGTATTATCAATGTAATATATTCGTATATTTTGCCGTCCCCAATAATTTGCCGCTCCAGGCAACTGCCTACTCTGCCTACTGATAAATCTGGCCCTGTAGGCATACCATAGCCTACTTTCATCGTCCAAAAAGAAGACATGTTTCGTAAAGTAGGCTATAGTGCAACTGGATTTTTACGTTTGAAGAGTTTTTGTTCAAACGGATAATTAACAGTAGCCCCAGACTATGCAACAAAATTTACAGCCAAAAAAGAAAACAGATATATTTTTCAGATTCAGCCATGAATTTTTTGCTGTTCACTTAACTTTTTTAATAAGGAAGGTTCACCTTTGACAAGATCATAAATCACTTACATGAAATATGATTGAAATTGTAGCAATCATAAATCACTTACATGAAATATGATAGAAATTGTAGCAACCATTAAGATGCTAGAAACGGACTGAACTGTAAGCTGTTGTTTCTTTTCTTGCGCCATTGTGGTGCAATCATAGAAAAATGTATTCTACATTTTTGCATTATGAGCCATTGCTTATAGTAGACGAAAAATTGTGCGACTTTTAACGGTTTACTAAAAACTTTCACGGCACTGCATTCTGTCATGTTTGAAATTTTCTGTCCATTTGGTATCATATTAGAAAAAGCGAATGTAACAATTTTGAAGTGCCTTAAAAGAAGGACATTTCAGCAGTTTCATATTCATAAAAAAGAGGACGTTTCAGCACTTTTGAGTGTCCTCTGAGGACAATTGATTTTTCTTAAAAAATGAGGACATATAGTAGCCCTACTATTGCAGCCATGGACTTAAGAACCATCGAATTAAACTTTCGATAAGAGCCGTGCAAAAGTTAATGTAAAGTTGTTTTAACTTGTGTTCCCACTTGGTTGCTGGTTGTTATGTCAGATTAGAAGACAACTTGCAAAATTTACTGTTTTGGCTATTTCTTAGGATTGTAGACGGCAAATTATGCTTTGTTATTGCTGCTTCTGGCCAAAATATGTTGATCAAGTTTCGAATTCGAAATGTGCTGCAATTTGATTTCAAATTTGCTCTTTTTTGTAATTGCATTTAAAACCGCATTTGATAAATTACAACTCGCGTGATTTCGTTTCAAACAAATTTGATAAGGAAATTGGGGTGAGGAAAAGAAAACCGATCTGTCCATTAAGCTGATTTTTACTTCTCCCCATTTCCATAAAGATTTCGCAACGTGATTTTGAAGTGAAATGTGGACCTATTCTTAGTAAGCTTTGGAGAATGTTAATTCGTTGTACAAGCGTTCAGGTCATATCCGTGATTC
Source organism: Aplidium turbinatum (assembly GCF_918807975.1). Classification (NCBI taxonomy): domain Eukaryota; kingdom Metazoa; phylum Chordata; class Ascidiacea; order Aplousobranchia; family Polyclinidae; genus Aplidium; species Aplidium turbinatum. The sequence continues at coordinate 40,745,286 of NC_137472.1, read as the reverse complement.
AGGTGTAACACTTTCGAAATTTTTGGATTAAAGTTTGTCTAGATCTTTTAAGTTTCTTAAGTAGGCCTAAGCCATTTGCTTGATTGTAAACTATAACTTACTTACGGAAGCTTTAATTTTAATCGCATTGCGTTACAATTCTTTATACGAAGTCAGACTGGGGAGTCTACCAAGAGAATGGTCTTTAATTGTTATATAGACTGAAGTAGCCTACAGAAAGTGAATTGTCTTTTTCTTTGCACAATTTGTCGCTTTTACTGTGAACATCGAGATCAAGATAAGCTTAACTGTGAAACCGTCACTGCTTTGAGTTTAATTCACAAAGATAATTTCGAGTTTCGTCACAAAGATAATTTCTTCATCGATTATTCTCGTTGAAATGTTGTTATCATTTGATTATGACCGGTTACTATATCACGACCATCGGAAAATAACCCAAATGTACATACTGTTGTCAGTGATTTGTCATGAATGAGATGGTAATCAATGTATCTCATCTGCATATACTGCACCAGTGAGCAAACAGTAGCCTAGCCTGTAAAAAAGCGTAGCGTTTGGATACTGGATAGTTCTTCATTTAGCAACACCTAGTAAATGAAATAATTTACTTGCAGAGGTGGGTAGGCCTATACGCTACTTTTAAAGTAGCGCGCTACCGCTACTTGGGCCAAAATAGCGCGCGCTACTGCTACCCGCTACCAATCTACAAAAGTAGCGCGCTACCGCTACTCGGACCAAAGTAGCGCGCGCTACCGCTACTTTTGTCTAAAATGACACTAGGAAACACTCAAGTCAGTTATGACGCAAAAATGACCTTGAAAACGAATGTTATCATTTGTTTACACCAGTGTTTCCCAAACTTCTTTTTAATAGCGCCCCCCTGGACAACGAACAGAGTATCAAACGCCCCCTTCGACAAAAAAAAGTAAAATCAAAGTTATTTTCCATTCATCACAACTTAAAGTCCAACTTTAATGAGACGGATGAGGTTGGTGCAATGTCATCAGTCATCGGGTTTCAGTTTGGATAGGAACAATCTTAAGTCTCCCAGTCTAACTATGTCAAGACGGTTTCTTTTGTTATCTAGCAGCGTTTTCACAGCACTGAAAACTCCACCAAGTATGAGCTGGGAAAGGCAATGATAAAAGCACGTGAGGGTATTTCTCTTTGATTTGGTTCTGTAGCCGGAACGATTGATACGAGATATTGAACTTCGGTTTGAGTGCAAAATCGCCTTGCAATGTTATCAGTTCCTCCTCAAGAATTCCATGTTCGGAAATATCACAGAATGGGTCGATTATCCAGTCATGGATTTCTAACTGGAATACATTCTGGAATCGAACTCCCATGCCTTTGTGTACTTCTTCGAGATGATTGCTGCACGTCTCTACATCAACATCAGATATGCCTTTGTCACTGGTATCAAGTTGATGCAAACTGGATAATTGGAAAAATTCTCGTCTAGCTAAATTTCGCTGATACAACACGAGCGTATTTCGTTACCCTGAAGGGATAATTTTAATTCATTAAATTTGGAAAATATGTCTGACAAGTTTCATTTCTCACAACCAGGACGTCATTCGCAAGGCCAGGGTCACAACTATTTAGAAATTCTACGATTGTTTCAAACAGCGAATAAAATCGTGCAAGGCAATTTCTCTTGGAAAGCCATCGTACTTCGATGTGGAGTAGTAAGCGCTCAAAAGCTTCACCATTCTCATTGCACAATCGTTTGAATAAGCGTGTATTCAGAGCGTGCGCTTTAATTTTATTCACTGCTTTGATGACAGTCTTCAAAGATAAATTAAGACGAACGCTAGATCAAAATACTCTCGGACTGTAAGATCGGATTTGCGTAATCGCAGTGTTTCAAATTGTCATGCATTACGTTATGACCTCAACTAACTTGTAAGGCAATGCGAAGCGACATTGCCAACCTAATTGCCACAATATCTGCCACAGAGCTCTTATAGTCACCGTCTTCTTTTGTATTTCTTTGAAGCAAAACATGACAAAAAATGCTTTGCAATCCTCTTCTTGTAACTGCCCCGATTTACTCTCAGCGCCCCCCAATCGCCCACTTTATAGCCAGCGCCCCCTTCATGGTTGCAAACGCCCCCAGGGGGGCGCTGGCGCCCACTTTGGGAACCACTGGTTTACACTGTCATTTTAACGTCGTAGCCTACATAGAAAACACATTCTAAGGGACATTTATTGTTACTCATCTTCCAAAAACACGAGCATTTCAAAATGAGAGTCACTAAGTCCTGCCCGCTTTCGCTTAAGGACATCTTTGCCAACAGAGAAAAATCTCTCCACCGTAGCACTGGAAGGAATGGGGATGTTGTATTTAATGAACAGATGTTTTAACTCGGTATTCGAAAAGTTCAAGGTTTTGCTCCTGTCCGAAAAAAAGGCGTCCACAACTGCTGCTTCCTTCTGCACCGACGTTTCACGAGATGGCTCCAACACACCAACACATTCATCTTCGGAGTCGTGACTGGTGTTGGTGTCACTCTTCTCGGTATCAACATGGCTTGATGTCTCCAGCAATAGTCGAATTACATCCGTCTTAACTTTTTCTCGCAGTGCGTCAGCATCATCCGTGGAAACGTAGTGCAGAAATTGTAGCCACGACGTCATGAAGGAGGGGTGAAAACATGATGCCATAACGCATTTCATGTCGTTGAAGCACTTGTTGAATCGTTTTTTCACCCCTTCAAAGACTTTCACTCTTAACTCCTCACAAGATCACTGATCTCAGTCAACTTCTTCGCGCAAATTGTAATGGTTGGAAGAAAGACTCCGTAATACACGCCTTGGACTTGCCCTGGAGAATGTCTAAAGCTTGGCAGATAGGCTTCATCACGCGGAGATATTCGCCGAAGAAGTTGACGTCAGCTAGAAAAAACCGAAACTTTGCAACCAAACCGATTATACAGCTGCTTGACCGCGCAAGTGTTGCCAAAAACACGAGTATTTTATTCACTTTAAATTGAAAAGTAGCGGGAGTGCGACTGAAAAAAAGTAGCGCCTCTCCCGCTACTTTAAAAAAAATAGTGCCGCTACTGCAGCCATTACTCTAACTAAAAAGTAGCGCCGCTTCCGCTACTTTTACCAAAAAAGTAGCGCGCTACTGCCCACCTCTGTTTACTTGTGAACAACTATCAAAACTTCACTTTTCTCTGTCAGTGTTAAAGACTCTGACAGTAGGTAGCTTACAAGTAGGCTGTGCAAAACTATCAGGATTAAGCTCCCACAGAATGAAAGCTTTTTCAGTCCGAGGATAAAGATTCCACAATCAATATTTAGTGTTGTACGCGTCATTGAAATAAATTGACGGCGTCAGCGCGAATTGCCTAAAAACTTTACGGCGTAAAGTATTACGTAAGTTCTTAAAGAATTTGTCAGCGTCAGCGCTAATTTCTAGCGCTATTTTTTGCCAGCGTATTATAAGACGGAATATTTCAACCAAGTTTAGGCTAACGATAGCTATAAATAAAGACCAGGTATTATGTTTTGAGACTGTATTGTAATTAGCTGCTTAGCTTATTAGTTATTTCCTTACAGAAAAACAAGCATTTTAAAACGTTTGTCTGACAAACGTTGAAATTTGATGTAGCCTATACGAAGAAATGTTTTACGAATTTCATTTTACGAACAACAGCTTACGAACAATTGTTTTACGAACAACTGCTTATGAACAATTTACCTATAACCCTCGGACAGGTATCACTGTTCCAAGCGTGCTGTGATAGTTTAGCATGTATAAATCTTTTAACGAGGTCCATTGGTCCACTGCAGCAATATCGCTCTTTTCAGGGGCATAGAGCTCTTGAAATAAAGTATCTTCAACGTCCGCGATGCCATTCATGGATTTTTCGCTTTCTGTGTCTGAACCATGGGCGGATCTACCGGGTGGGCCTGATTGGTACAGGCCCACCCAGTTTGACAATGGGCCCACCCAAAATCAGATTCATGAAAAAAAACATATTGGTGTTTAACACAAGAACAACCAAGTGGGACTGAATTGTCTGTGACATCACTATTTCACAGCATTTGTAAGAGATATTCCGTAACACTAAGTTTTGGTATGCTGGCCCGCCGTGGCATTATTGGCGAAGGCCAACCAAGATATTTCCTAGGCCCACCCATAAATTACGTTGTAAATCCGCCACTGGTCTGAACCCTCGTTCTCAATACATGGGTGATCACCATTTGGCGAACTTCTTCCGCGTGTATTCCAGGGAGCCATTCCAACCAACGCAAAAGCCGGTAATTCGGATGAGTCGCGCTGGCCAGAATACATTGTGAAACCATAGGTGAGTGAAACTCTTATTGTGAAACGAGATTTTCCATGAAAACAAAAATTGACGCATAGCGCTTAACGCTTAAAATCGGTAAAATAGTTGAAGGCGCTATCACTTCCGTCAACTGAAAAATAAATTGACGGCGCTAGCCTCAGCGTCAACAAAAAGTTGACGCCGTCAAATGACGCAGTCAAATTGACGGCGTCAACGTACAACACTGTCAATATTACAGTAGATTTCGCGTATGTCATCGACACCACGAGGAGATGAAAAACAATGTCGACTCGGTGATAAGTTATAGCTTACTGATTCGTCTGTTTTAGCAGTGGCGGCTCGTGCCATGGGACTGCAGCCCCACCTGAAAGAAAGAGAAGAGAGAAAATATGTTTTTCTCTGTATTTGTCCGACCCGGTTACTTTTTCACTTCAGAATTGCGGATCGAAAATTAAAATATTAAAAGTTTCGTTTGGCAACACCGATATTGGGCACCTGCTCGGAAAAACCTAGAACATCACACCACTCAGGCGAAAGAGAAATTGAAAAAAGAAAACTAATCGGGAAAAAATGATGGTTTGCGAAAATGAGAGAATTGAAAGTAGTTACTTTTAGCGCCAAAAAACTCTCTTTCGCAAACCATCATTTTTTCCCGATTAGTTTTCTTTTTTCAATTTTCTCTTTCGCCTTAGTTGTGTGATGTTCTAGGCGTTACCAAACTGCTCTGCAGCTCGAGATTCTGGATTTCAAGCGCTCTGATTGGCTAAAATTATCCTTGAAGCTCCACCTCTTTGGTATTTACAGCAATTTTTGAAAATCTGATAGGGCAGCATAGAAAACAGCCCCACCTAACCGAATAACTTCACAGACTTTTTAAAGTTAGTTTTTATTTCGCAGAGTAGCGATGAGCCATGAATGTAGAAGTGTTAGCTGTAAAGTTAGGGTATTCAACAGGTTATAGCCTATAGGAAGTGCTAGTCCAGCCTAGGACATCTCAAAATCACTTGAACCTTGTAGGCTATGCAACGGATAAGCTAGTCAGGACTAAGTTCAATACTAGTAAAGTTTGTCGCCAAAGCAATAGCCTACTGTTAGAGAAGTTCTTTTATTTGCATCAACAGCACATGTGGAAAAAACAATACAAGATTACAATGTGAACTAGGTTGTTTTAATGTTTGCTGATGATGATGGGAGTGGCAGAAAAATGTTAGTTTTTTTCAAATTATGGCTTAGGAATACATCAACTTTTTAACAAAATTTGAATGCATTTTTTCAAAATTTGGGGTAAAAACATGCTCAGAACGCTCCAAATTTAATGTAATTTTTCAATTATAATTTTTTTGGGGCCCCCCCCCCCAGACCCCCGTCGAAATCGTTCGCCTTCGGCGAACTCAGCGGCGGGCTTCGCCCCCAAGACTATTTATTCCAGCTCCACTGCTCACAAACACCACCAGTCGCCACTGTGTTTTAGTTCAACGTAGTCTAGGTAAGCAGTAGGTTAATACCGCTAATATTAGTGTCTTCGCATAGCCTGCTCTTCGACAAAGCACAATGCAAAAAAGATCGTGGTCGGCTGCAGCTTGTGTCTGAGCATTGGTTTTGGATGATTTGGATGATGATTTGGCTTTGGAGCCCCAGTTTGTGGTGGAAAAAACGTGGGAAAAAGTCACATTACATGAAGGTTGAAAAACTTTTTTTTAGCTTTTTTTTATAATGATTCTGAGTATGATTGACTAACCTTACACAATATGACTTCCTGGTTATTGTTAGTAAATGGTCGTTTTTTCAATTTGTTGTCGTTTCGAAAAAAAATGAATATTCCCAGTGCTGTATTCGTAAAAAAGCACAGGGTAGGCTATAACTTACTGTCAGATTTGCCAAAATGATAAATAATACACAACTTGCAAAATACTAATCTTTATTCTACCATAAAATGAATTATCAACATCAAAATTGGACTAGAAGTACAAAATTGTTTATTTTTCTATGAATATATTCCAAACAGCCTGCCGAGAGAAATCTACATCTTTATCCTCTTTACAAATTTGGGATCTAGTCTCCTTGGCTGATTGGTGGTTTAGCAGCCAGGATCTTACATAATTTTTAGCGGTAAATAGAGCCACCAGTGGTTCATTGCAATTAATAAACACCAAACAGCTCACAATAGCAATGAGCAAAGATGCTCTTAAACCTGTGACAATATTGTTCACTAAACTGATACCACGTTCACATTCTGCTATCGAACAAGGTAGAGTTGAAATAGCTGTCAAGAGAGGCTTCAAATTATTGGGTACAATTTCAACTTTTTCACTTAAGTCTTAATCCTTGGATTGACTGTATTTCATCAATGCCAAAACGTCTACAAATTCTTCTCACCTCTGCTTCTCCATGACGCAAATTACTTCTGTCATTGTTTCAGGTTGCAAGTTAGTAATATCAACCAATAGCTGACCATTGTCAATGTCGCCATTAGCGCAAAGTCTCATTTGCATTTTGCTAACAATGTTCTGAATAAATTAAATTGCGTTAATGGGCACCATTTTAGAATTCTGTATCAGAGGAACATTTCTGAACATTAAATTATCCTTTGCTGCTAAATCCAACTTTGTTTTTCCCCTCGGATTTTCCTTGAATCTCTCAATAATTCGTACTGTCCTTTTTTATTCAAATTTCGGCTCTAGGTAAAGTTGTACTCCGAGACTGAAGTTCAATGGATAACTCTTGCAGAACATCATACATTAGGACTAAATCTAGGAGAAATTCCAAACTCTCCAGTTTTTTCTTTAGACCAATAAAAGTAGGCCTATTCTTCGAATTGTTATGATCTTTACGTGCGGTTTTGAAATGGTAATGAAGAGTTTCATATGATGTCCAGACTGTCTTGACTGCCCGGAAACTACTTGCAACCCAGCGCACCCCAAGAACTCGTCCTACCTTGAGTAGTTAGTTAGTAGTTGTCAAGAATCAGTAGCCTGTAGTAAAGCATAGGCCACCATCTTCGGAAAACCAGAGAGTATACTATATTTGCTCGAAAAAGCAGAGGGTATACTGCGTATACCGCCGTATAGGCTACCCTCGAATACAGCACTGAATATTCCCTAATTTCTACTGAATATTCCAAATTCCAGCATTTATTATTCAAAATATTCATTATTCTTTATTAATATATTCATTTATATTATTTATATTCATTTATATAAAAATATTCAAAATATTTATTTATTATTCAATAAATTCATTATTCCAAAGTCCAATATTTCCTAATTCCAGCACTGAATATTCCAATATTCCCTAATTCCCTAATTCCTTCCCTTGAGAAAATCTTGCTTATGCCACTGAGACACGGACTGGGCTATTTTGATAAATCTTTCCCTCAACTGCAAACGACCCTGTTATAAGCGGGATAACGTCATTCCGTTCAATTGTTTTTATTTCTGACCATCACAGCCAAAAATAATATGTCAACGTCGCAAAAGTCGAGAAAAGGTAGCGACAAAACTCTTACGTTAAAACGTGCTTGAACCTGAAATAAGTAAACACGTTAAAAAAAAAGTGGCACGGTTGCAACACCGTCAAAAAAATTTAAGATAAAAGAGAATTAAAAACAAAGCTGCGAACAAAAATAAAAAAACAACAGCATAGGTTATGTCCAGCCTAACTTTACTAGCCCATATATAGTTGATATTTTCAAGATTTGCATGAATAGAAACTTGCTATGAAGATCAGCCGTAGTGCGCTATAAAGAGTGCTGATGGGCGTGAAGGGAACAGATCTTGATGCGTTTATAGTGTAGTCATCTAAGCTCAAAAAAAGGGCCAACCCGGAAAAAATTCGTAACTTAACAAATTTGGTACCAAAAGAAGCGCAATTTTATGTAGATTAACATATCCAAAATTCTCTTTAATCGGGTTTGAGCAAAAAAATTGATAGCAAATTTAGTGAAGGTAGGTATTTCTATCTAATTTTGTCAAAACTCACTTTTTCGATTTTCAAATAAAGTGAATACTGAGAAGTTTGGATATTTACCAGGAATATTACGTATCTTTTCTAGCAATAATTGCAGCGTTCATCTGATGAATGCGAAAGGAAAAGCAGAAATAGATACGTTGTTTATTGCTTCACTGACGTTTCGCGCATCATGGCAATGCGCATTTTCAGAGCGAATGATGTACAAAAACAAAATTTCGGATTTATATAGCCTACTGTAGCGACGACAGAAAAAAATAAAATTAATAAACAACAATTTGTATGTGTAATGCAATGCAAAGTCTTCTTATATAATTGTAACGACCAGAAATCTCTTTTCTATGTAAAACTGGGTTGCTTTAGCATTGTCGGCTTGTCATATGTGATCTGGGTGATAAAAGCATGCAATTTCGACATAATTCACAGGCTCTTTATTGTGCGTAGACTAACTTGAACTTCAAACCGGATGAAACCATGATCACCTAGTTCACAATCACAGTTGTACCGTTTCAGTACGAGGAGCAGTTGATATCTGAAGGCGAACTGCTTTAGAGTGTCAGACACGTGCATTCCTGTTGGTATGGTCGGTAATGGAGGGTTCCACACTTTGATAAGTTACTTAGAAAGCATCAGTATTACAATGAAAGGATCCGGTATTGTAGAATGCTTGCAAGTGGTTTGTGGTCAAAATGCGGTTTAACACATGATTTGAGGCAAGGCGATAGCGAAAGCAGTAGGCCTAAGAGGCCATTTTCTCTTACAAAGTGCTCTTCGATTAACAATCATTGGCAGACTCCTACAAGAAGAGATCAAATCGGAAGACGATTTGAAAAAACTGAAGGCCATCTACCACAATCTTATCAATGATGAGATCCCACCTGATGAAATCAACAACTGTGAAGTATTGGAGAAGTTAAACAGTGCTATGGAACAGATGATGAGTAGACTTGGTGCTCTTTCCCGTACAGCCAAGCTTTGGGTACAATATATCCGCTGTATCAACACCGTTAAATTATTCATTGCTGCGGAAAAGACTGGCAAAATCATCTGGCAAAATCAATCTAGCTGCTTGCAAAATCAATCTAGCAAATTCAATCTAGCTGCTAAAAAATTAACTGGCAAAATCATATAGCTGCTACTGTACAAATGTTGAATTTATTTGCTGCAGCAGGTCATATCAACTACGCAAAGAGTGCCAGACTTTATCTGCAAATGATGAATGACCTCCCATCAACATTCCCAGATTTGCATGAACAGTTCACGCTCAACGGATATCATGTTATCCGACGAAGCGCTCGATTTTGGAACTGAATTTGGACTGATCTGTCGATTGAACAGGTGTTGATGCGCTCACTGAAGACACGTGGTGGCTTAACCCGTGGAAGAGGGATGAAAGAAAATGTAATGTTGACCTGGGTACACACGATGCATGTTTGCGCTTCAATACATGACGCTATGACATCATTAACTGGGAACACACATAAAACAAGCAATCAACATGCAGAATTAGGAACAAACCGTATGAAGCGAGACAATGATGATTTGGTGAAGATTCGATCTTGGATTGATAGCCATAACCCCTTCTATGAAAGTGAGCCTGTACTAAGAAATATTGCAGCAGTAGTTACAGCAACAGAAGGAGATGAAATCAATTGTGATGATGCAGAAAGTGTTGGTGAAGCAATCCAACATCAACTAGATGGTGCTGTTTCGTATTCAGAAGCAAAAATTAAGAAGAGAGATCAGATCAAGACGCTGGAAGCACTACAAATGGGTGTAAGAATACACAAGGAAAAGTGCATGTCGACCCATTGCTCCTATTTTCCAGGTTGCTAGTGTTGATTGAGAGAGAAGAGGATATACAAAGCTATTTCCAGTATGAGCTGACAGCCGTTCCTACCTCGCTGTTTCAGAATTCAATGATGCAAAAATCAAGCAAAGCAAAACTGGGACAGGCTTTAAAGAAAGACGTCACATCCTCCACCTACATATGGGATCAATCATTTCATATACTGGATGGAGGTGCTCTGCTGCATAAAGTAAAGTGGCTCAAAAATCGTCCATATCGGTCAATTTTGGATCAATACACAAAGTATGTAAACAAGAAATATGGACGATCATGTATAGTTTTTGATGGATATGATAATGGTCCCTACGTAAAAGATCATGAACACAAACAAAGAACATAGAAAATGAGTGCCTTTGTAAGTTTGGATAACTCAGAAATGATCCCAACATTCAACCAAAAAGTATTTTTGAAGAACGAGCAGAATAAATCACAGTTCGTATCTTTCCTATCAGACGAGCTGCGAAGAGAAGGTCATGATGTTCGAAACAGTTTGGGAGATGCGGACACTCAAATCGTTTCAGGAGCATTGGAGTATGCAGAAGATAACAACAAAGATGTGGTTGTAGTAGCGGCTGACACTGATATTCTAGTGTTGTTGATGTTTCACTGGAAAAATGGTATGCATCTCTACATGCTTTCTGATGCTAGCAACAAAGGTGACAAAGAAATCTGGAAAATTGAAGATTTGGTCAAATCAACTGGAGATGTCATTACAAGTCATATTTTTTTTCATCCATGCTTGGTCGGGTTGCGATACTACGTGTGCATTGTTTGGACAGGGTAACCTACAATTTGTTTTTGGCAACTAGGAACTTTCATGATAAACTTGGTTTTACTTGCTTGAATGATGTAAATGTTACTTTACGAAATATTGTATTTAGATAAGCCTTATCGTATTCTTTTTAATATAATTTTACACGATGAACATATTCGGAATTGCCTTCGTTCTTTACTAATTTTTCGGTTAAGCTATGCACAGGCTACTTATATCTATAATCTTTTATGTCAAGAAAAACTAGTACCCTGAAGAAGTTTGGGACAAGGGAGGTGTTCCAAGAAACTGCTAAAGTATTCGAAGACGAAACAGCCACTGCAGAGGAAGTAGAACAAAAAGGACTTAAATTTTTAATGTTTAGGTAACTTAAAAAGTTTCATTAGTATTATAGCCATAATGTCAAGTTCCTACCACCAAATCATCAATAAAAGTTTAAGAAGTGTGTTCAGTTTTAATATACAAATTTTCTCTTTTTAGCTATGGTGGGAAAGAAAACTAGGCCATGGAAGATTTGCGCTACCATCAGTTTATGAAGGCAGCAGCAACATCTAAAACGACAATCAAGCCACAGTCTCTCGCTCCAACCAAAAATACTGCAAAGTATCATTTTCTTCGAATCCATCTGCAGGTGATTGAATGGAAAACACTGATGAGCGTTGAACTAAATCCGCTCTATTGGGGCTGGAAATTATCCAATGGGAGTTACGATCCTATTCTGACAGATTTGAGTGCGGCTCCTGATAACATTCTTCGCTTTGTACGATGTAACTGTAACGTCACTAAGAAAAGTCCTTGCAGTTCCAACGTTTGCAGCTGCAGACGGCACGGGCTACCATGTGTTTCTGCGTGTGGTAATTGCAATGGAGTGGATTGTGAAAATTATGACAAAGACGAAGTTTCATCAGACGAAGACAGCGTTGGAAGTGACGAAGAAGCGGATAGAAACATATTTGATATTGAAAAATAAATATCAGATTCAAATTTGGTCAAAATTATTCAAAATCTAGCTTTTTTGAAGTGTTGGTTGCAAAAAGAAAGCGATTTACAAGTCAGGAAAAGAAATCATGAAAACAAAACTTTTGAAACAATTTTAATTAATTTCAAACGCCTTCTACTGATTTGATATGTTTGGTTTGACATGTAGATTATTGTTCATAAGTATTTGCAAAGATTGATATTGAATTTTACTATTTACCTTATAACAGTGATATTCGTGATCGTCCATAAAACATTCCTTTTAACCAGTGCATTATGACGCCATTGCTACTGCAAGTATTACAATTTTTCATTGATTTTCTAAATGCTCTGAAAGGTTTACTCAAGTAAGTGAACACAAAACAATATGCACAAACCAACGATTGCATTTACTGGAAATTCTCGATTGTCAACATTTACATTTTCTGCACTAGATGGCGCAACATGTGTTTTAAGTAGCCCATCACTCCCCATTAAACTTATTGTATTCAACAAAGTAAAAAACGAAAAGAAAAAGTGGCTTTACTGGGAGTATTCTTGCATTCCATTCATCCCCTAGTATTGAAGAGTAATTACGATATTCCAATTATTCTTGTGACGTCATCATGACGTCACATCCAGAATTTTTTACCAAAGTGTTCTCACAAAGCTACAGATTGCGATATTTGAAAAAACAAAATAGAAATCGGTATGGAAGTATTAGAAAAGATGATCATAGTTCATTTCCGTTAGGGGGCGCTAGACGCAAATTTCAAATGCCCTCCATTCCATTTGCTCAAAGCCGATTGAAGAGGATTTTGAATATGATGATCTACATAAAATTTCGCTTCTTTTGGTACGGTACCAAATTTGTTAAGTTACGAATTTTTTCTGGGTCAAACCCTAATATGACTACACTATTAGTTCATAGCAAAGAAAACCCCACAAAGAAATCCTACCACGGGCGTTGCCATTTCAAAGCGCAACGCACCCAGGCGTTGTGTGGCACGATAGAAACAGCTAAATCCGTTGCTGTTTCGTACCCCACTTGCACGATTTACAAAATTGTTTGCAAAACAATGACAAAAACAAATAAAAAAACACACAAGCAAAAACAACATCATCTTCTTTCGAAAATCCAATTTCTCCCAAGGAATTATGTCTTACATATTATTAAGCGTGCTTTGGTATAAAGTTACGTGGATAGAGCGATGATTTTAGATGTAGTAGCGGCATGCTGTAGCGCACCCAGCATGGGGCTCATGCCCCTCCAAACCCGATACTAAAAATGAAGTTTTTGTATGTTCCTCATTAGGCTATACATTTTGCTTACAGGTTAGATATGAATAAGACACAGCCATACAACAAGGCTGAGCATTATAACACTATATTTTACATATTTACAAATAGTTTTAACAGTCGAATGTTTTCGGTTTAACTTAAGCCCTCATCAGGAATTTGAAAATATTTATAAAAATGCAATAAATTTCAACTTCTTGAAGGTAAAATTACATTAGGAAAAGGCAATAAATAAATAACTACAAAAAATTTTCACTTCGGGGAACGTGATACATCAAGTAATTGTTGAAGAGAATGGACGCGCCTCCAGCAAATAATAAATTTAAATTTGGGTTGTAGCGTTTGGTTAACAGTGCTTCCTGAATTTTGGTGTCAAATTGGGATTTGCCTTTGCGTAAAATTTTAAATGAGTCAGCAGAAAATTTTCGATTAGTGCAAAATGAACACTTCATGAAATGGTCTTTGATGGCACTTTTCTTTAACTCCCTAAAGTTCAGATGCTCCCGTACTCTCGTGGTTAAATGCCTGGTGGACACACCGATGTACCGTAGGCCTACGTCAATGCCGAATCACACGAAAATGTAAAACTGTATTCGACATTTGAGCAGAGAGACGAAGGTGTCTGGGACTTTAGTTGAAAATACAAACTAATTTTGAATGTTTTGTAAGTAGGAAAAACGTCCACATCAAATTTTCTGTTAACAAAATTAGTGTTTTGTTTCGAACTGTTTTCGTACTAGTTGTTGTTTTCGCACTTATTTGTGTTGGCAAACGGAAAGCTAATTCTATTTTGTCATACATGACGGAAAAGTCGAGATCTATAGAAGATTGCGAGAGTGGGCGTAGGAATGAGGATGCTGATGGTGCTAGTAGCATGGGGTTCACTAGGCCAACTTCTAATCTGATTGAAAGAACGAATCCTGATGTATCGGTAACCGGTGGGTTGTGGGCTGTGAGTGCCTTTAAATATTAATTAAAGGGATGAAGGCATTGGCCTATTGTCACTGTCATCATTGTCGCAAATCACTCGGCCGACATTTATGAATTAGACCCAGTGGTGGCCTTTTGGGTGGGCGACCGCTCAGGGCCCGCAAATTTATGGGGCCCGCGCTTATCCAAAATATACACAAATAAAATTTACATTAAGCACTCGCAGAAAGCAGTAGGTTAACTTAAACTTTTTCACCATAGTTTATAGTTTGCATCCAAAAAAATGCTCTGAAGCATCCCCAGACCTTGCTGGAGACCTTGACAGAAAAGAACTTTCCACTGAAGTGCACAGCTTCACAAGAATATACTCACCATTAAAAACAAAAGAAACTACAGTTCTCTCTGTTCTACAGTATTTGTATCAAAACAAACTGAATGTTGTGTACCCTAACTTGTGTTTGTTACTAAGACTATTTCTTACTGTGCCAGTTCTCTAAACTAAAGTTGATAAAAAATTACCTTCGCTCTGCAATGAGCTTTGCAATCAACTTCTTGAAGGTAAAATTACATTAGGAAAAGGCAATAAATAAATAACTACAAAAAATTTTCACCTCGGGGAACGTGATACATCAAGTAATTGTTGAAGAGAATGGACGCGCCTCCAGCAAATAATAAATTTAAATTTGGGTTGTAGCGTTTGGTTAACAGTGCTTCCTGAATTTTGGTGTCAAATTGGGATTTGCCTTTGCGTAAAATTTTAAATGAGTCAGCAGAAAATTTTCGATTAGTGCAAAATGAACACTTCATGAAATGGTCTTTGATGGCACTTTGCTTCCTGAATTTTGGTGAGCTACAGTTACTGTAGCTTCAGGAGAAAGATCATTCTCTAAACTAAAGTTGATAAAAAATTACCTTCGCTCTGCAATGAGCCAAGAACGCTTGGTTGGACTAGCTGTTGTTTCAATTGAGCACAACGTGGGCAAAGCATTGGAAAATGCTTCTCTTATGAAAGGGTTTGCCGCAATAAAAGCTAGAAAGGTGCATTTTGTGTAAGTGACTGCAGACGAGTGGTGTAGGACTCGGATGGCAGTGGGTGAGGTGGTACAACATAGCATCAGAGTGATGTGAAGATGTCACAGCATGAAATACACCTTTCTCGCTCACCATCGCTGTTTGCTGTTGTATCATGTTAATTGCTTTTTGTGTTATTGTGATTTATGGTTATTTGAGTTTGCTTATTTTAATTTGTCGATACGTAGGCGGTAGGGGGCCCTCATATTACTTCTTGCCCAGGGCCCACAAAACATTAAGGCCACCACTGATTAGACCCCCTAATTTTTTTTCTGGGTGCACTACTGGCGGCATGTCACATTGTCACAGTAACCCAATATAAGAAATTTGGATTATGTTTTACGCGTTAGACCAAAACAGAAAAAGTAATCCATTTTGGCACGTCATGTTGAAAAAGGTAGTAGACAAACAATCGCGCAACAATCCAGTGCACGATATTGATAAAAAAGTAAGTGGTTGGAGCACATGGCCAATGCTATGACGATTGACGATAGGTGGAAAAGAATAAAAGACTTCTGCAAACAAGAACCAGAAAACAAAAAAAGCAAAGCTTGCCACTGTCATTCGGCTTTACACAGAAGGATATTTCTTATCAATTTACCATTGCTTGTGCATGACCGACCAGTGCAAACACATGGTCTATGTACATTGTACAAGGATCAGAAGGAGCGAAAAAAAATTTTGCACGGGGCCCCACGATCTAAAATTGCCCCGGCCCATCCCCCTCAGTTAAACCCGGCCCTGGATGCAGGATGTTGGCCAAATTCGCTAAAAACTTGGGGACAATTTAAAGATAGCCTACCATTCCCTGAAGCTAGCTTTGCAAAAAATAGTTTCATCTGTCTCACACTTTGCGCCTAACTTGTTAACCTGATAACTAGGGCGATTTTTTTGTAACCTAAAAAATTCAAAAAAAGTGACTTTAATTTTGCAAAAAAGTGGCCAAAAAGTATCTTTATTCAACGAAAACAAAAAAGCTAAAAAAAAAACATTTAAATTAGCTTCAATTTGTGCTCAAATTATAGCTGCACATTCAAATTACACATATGTAATGTTTTAAATTCTCAGGCAGACAGTTTCTGACAATCAAACACTTTAGCTGTTGTAGGGGAAACAAGTGGTTAAGTATAGTTAACATAATTTGTTTCATCGAAAAAATTACTTTACGAGTTTTCGGAAATACACGCGATACGAACAAGCATGGGCTCGCTCGTGCAAACCTAAAATCCGTACCATAGTGAAGATATATTAAAAGTCTTTGCATTTGGCCTACATAGAATGTAAATTCATTAATCCAGTAGCAATGAAAGATAAATAAATAAGAGAATTAGGCAAAAAAAGTATGCAAAATAAAGTGACCTAACAAATGGAAGGTAACCTAAAAACACAAAATGTGACTTTTGGTAACTTTATAACTTGTTAAATATTGACCCCACAACCATGAAATTTTGATTCTACATTTCTTTTGTTAATTGGTACAACTAAAAAAAAGTAACTTTAGTAACAAAAAATCGCCCTACTGATAACATTGCAGCACATTTTTGTAAAATTTTACACAATATCAATGGTGTTCACGATTGATATGTTGTAGTCTTGGTATCATTGATAAATCCATGCAGATTTACAAACTACGAATTTTGAACTGCAGCCCATTAAAAGTTGAGTTCAACGAGAATGAAGTTTGCAAATATTTGTCTTGCTGTGGTTATTTATAAAAAAAAAGTCAACTTTAGCAGAAATGTGATAAACTTATTGTAAATCAAAATTGACCTTTGAGTGGCTTAACAGTGGTTCCCAACAAAAAGTGATATTGATAAAATCATTTGGGCAAAAATGTTTAGTTATTTGGACAAATCAACTTTTACCATGACTTCAATATTTTACCAGTGTAGAAACTCTGCGTAGTGTTATATTTAGTAGGCTACATTAACATTTTTCTTAGAATGTAAAATGTAGCGGTATGGATTTTGGAAGTTTTTGTATTTGGTGGTATGACAATTTGGGCTGAATACAGCCTATGTTAAGCTTCGATTCAGTGTCTGCAAAAAATGTAAAAGAATGCAATTGATAAGCAGATGTAAGCTTACTTCAGATATTCATTAAGACTCTAGCCTACATTTCTTCATGAATAGGATACCATTTTGAAAGCCTGATGCAGGGTCCTGGTAACCTTATGGCTTATGAGGTTTCTGTTTTAGCATAAGAAATATGCTTGGGTTTTTTGATTTTTTGTTCATATGCTCTAATGCAGTTATTTGTAAAAATATTTGGGAAAAAGTGTCCAGTTATTAAGGTAACAATGGTAATGAAAGAACATTGACTATGATTTCATTGCAATATTGCATCAAATACTAAAAGTAGTTTTGGTCAAAGATGCAAGTTTGATGCAAAAAAGATTCATTTGACGGTTTATTCAAGGTAATTAGAACACAGACAGGTCAATGAGTGTAGAGTAAACTTCATTTCGTTGCTCGTGTTTTTGACGTACACTGCCAAGTTGATGACTGTGAAGTTTTTGACCAGGGGTCGAGAACCCATAGCTCGCGCGCCATATATAGCTTTTCGTGACGACATCTGGCTCTCAGAAAGTTTTATCTTAACTTTTCGTTACAATTTAAACCTGAAAATACGCTCAGAATAGGCTACACCAAATGAAATGCATTTTTTCAAAATTTTCTGAAGAAGGTCCCCCAGACCCCCCTCCAGCTATTTTTCTCATCTTCAATAAACATATGATGGCCCCACTTTTACAACTCATCACCTGCTACTACATGTTACCCGGTATTAAGTGTGAAAGCATTATACCGTATAGTTCTTACGGAAATACATTTCCAAAAATGTAACTTCATGGCTCTCTTACCCAGGGCTTGATTAAGGCTCACGGGGCCCGAGGCACAGCTAAGTTTAAGGGCCCCTATTGGCAATCGCTTTCGATGCAAAGCAGGAGTGCTCAACTGTTACTGCAAAATCGTTACACAATTTGAAATCACTACTTAAAAATAACAACTGTGCACACACTGGCACAATAACTTTCACTACCTACGCCTAAGGTACTAATGTAAAAAAAAATTGGGGGCCCCTAAAACCAGGGGGCCTGTGCCTCGTGTGCCTCATGGTTAATCGGGCCCTGCTCTTACCTAAAAAGGTTCCCGACCCCTGTATTAGACTATACACCACCTCAGAGATTCTGAGCAACGTTGCGTTTTTGAAAGTATATTATGCAAAGACAATATTTGGGCAAATTTTGTTTGCCCCCAAAATGTTTTACTCTCCTACGGCTATGTTCATCTTAGTACAATTAATTATGACTTGCATTTATAGTTTACTTTCGTGTGTCGTTTGATTTACGACCCTGTAAAATTATCGTAAATGTTGTAAAACACAGTGGACTAATAATGAAACTTTATGTACACTGCTGTTACGAATTAACAAATATCTATTAAACTGATTTTGTTTAGAAATGCAAAGACAAACAAATTGTAGAGCGAAACTACTAGGCCTACAACTTTTAAAAATTACGATGTAACGGTTTTATATAAAAAGCCAAATTGCGAGTTGTTGTTGAGTTACAGCATCTCGACATTTCAAAATCTATTAAACTGATTTTATTTGGGAATGCAAAGACAAACAAATTTTAGGCCAAGGCTGCTACAACTTTTAAAAATTACGACCTAACGGTTTTATACAAAAATTGTGAGTTGTTGTTAGGCTACAGCATCTCGATATTTCAAAATGCGATGCGATAGGCAGATGAGAAAAGAAGGCACGGTCAACTACCAATAGTCGAGTAACAAAAAGTACAATGCTGATGACATTGCATATCATCACGTAGCCTAATATACAAAAACTCGAATTTCAAACTGGGCTGCTTCCTATCAAGAGAGAGAAGCAAGTTTTAAAAGTCGCCAAGTGATGAATTGTCAAAAGTTATACAAATCTTTTAGGTCAAAATGTTCCAGCTCTCAGCTCTCAATGTAAACGTAATTTTTAATGTGAATTCATGCTTCGTGGTCACCAAACGTTTCTCATAGAAAGAATGTAATTGCGAGTCTGCAATGTGCTTAGCCTACTTTGTTGAACATAGTGGACCAGTAGACAGCACACTATGGTGGCTTGTAGATTTTAATCAGATTTATCACTTTCAGTATTGTGTGGCTAGGTAGACAGCGGTAGCTATCCTTGAAGCATTGAATTACACAGCAAACTCACGTCAAATGATTGCAGGTAAGTTAGCGTTTTTTGGACACGAACCCGGGGTCATTTTTGGGCTCGGATTTTCTTTAGGGTAACGAGAACAAAAAACACCATCTATTCGTTGGATTTCTAGTATTTTCTATAGAGATTTTTCATTTCGATGGTCTGGTCTTCTCAACTTGTTGGTACCTGGCCCAAATTATTTTCTCAACGGCCTGGGTAGCCTATGTCTATGCACATTGAACACTCAGCCTATAAGAACAATCATTTACTTGCTCACTCATACTTGCTCTTGTCGTCAACTCTAAATACTGTACAGCAGTGGCGGGTGGTGGTGTTTGTGAGCAGTGGGGCTGCAAACAACTTTGCGGGGGGGTCTGGGGGTCTTCCCCAGAAATTTTTGAAAAATTGCATAAAATTTGGTGCGTTCTGAGCAATGTTTTTACGCTAACTTTTGAAAAAATGCATTCAAACTTTGTTGAAAAGTTGATGTATTTCTAAGCTATATTTTAAAAAAACTAGCAGCATTGCTTTGGAGACAAACTTTACTAGTATTGGAGGCCTTTAGGGCATTTAATTAGTCTTGGGCATTTAATTAGGGCCTTGAGGGCATTTAATTAGTCTTGAGTAGCTTAGCCGTTGCATACAAGGTTCAAGTAATTTTGAAATGCCCTAGCACTTCCTATAACCTGTTGAATACCCTAACTCCACACTCTACAGCTAACACTTTTACATTCATGGCCCATCGCCACTCCGCGAAATAAAAACTAACTTTAAAAAGTTTGTGAAGTTATTCGGTTAGGTGGGGCTGTTTTCCATGCAGCCTCAACAAATTAAAAAATTGCTGTAAAATACCAAAAGAGGTGGAGCTTCAAGGATAATTTTTAGCCAATCAGAGCGCTTGAAATCCAGAATCTCGGGCTGCAAAGAAGTTTGCCCAAAATCGGTGTTGCCAAACAAAACTTTTGATATTTTAATTTTTGATCCGCAATTCTTAAGTGAAAAGAGTATTACTCAATTCTTAAGTGAAAAGAGAAACCGGGTCGGACAAACACAGAGGAAAACATAGTTTCCCTCTTCTCTTTTTTTGAGGCGTAGCTGCAGCCCCATGGCACGAGCCGCCACTGCTGTACAGTATTACAGTCCTATGTTGGTAAATGTGTTTTGTCTCGTGACCAGATAATTTGTGGAAAGACAATTCACAGAACGACATGGACATTAGCTAATTTGGGATTGAGGGGTTGGACATTGGGAATTCGAAGTATTCGAAGCTTGGTAGAATTGGATTAAGGATTTTTTTAAATGTTAGGGTTTCATACATTTGAGGAATTGGTGGAGTTAGGGTATTGAGGATTACGATTTGTATTTTGCGTTTCTTTCTTTTTGTTTACGATGCTCTCGCGGCCTATTTACAACCATCAACTGACTTACTTTGCCCTTTTGAGTAGGCGAGACCTTGTTCTTTTCAAAAACTAGCAATCGCCTGAAAATCCCAGTTCTTTTGAAAAGCTTCCGTATACAAAAAAAGGATTGCAAAAAATGTCAGATGATAAGGTCGCAATTTTATCAAAATAATGCAAATAACGGAACTGTTCAACTTACATGTCTATCAACTATAGCTTTGTCTTTTTGGAGTGAAAAATAACATACAAGCCATCAACTACCAACTTTGGTTGAAGAATTTGACCTAAGCTTATCGTGCTACAAGAAAAAGCAACGAATAGGCGATACTCAGACTAGATAAAGTTTAACAAGAAGTAAACAAAGTTTACGTAGAAAAGGCGTGATGACCAGTTGCTCTTTACTGGCTAGTTAATTGGTCTAGTTTGTCACAATAATTAATGCAGACTTGGACCTCCGGCCGGCGGGTACAGGGAGCGGCACTGTGCAGTGTGCACTGTACAAATATATTTCAGCCTATCGTGTGCATTTTGGTAGGTTTAGATTTATCAAAGAAAAACCTAATACAGCTACCTATTTATTGTGTTAAACACAAAAGCAAGTGGAAATCTTTTCAGCATCACACTCCATTTTTCACTGACGCTAAGCAAATTTAAGTAGCTTATTCAGTTGTTGGCCTACTATTTAAGCTAATTTTAGTGCAATATGATTTCATTTCTTGCCATTACAGTGAATAGCTTAATATAGGAAATTCTCTAAAAGCTAAACGTAGCGTACCTACAAACTAAAGTAGATCAAGCTAAAAGCACAAAAACCCGACATTAAGACGTAGGTGAAAGGTAATTGTACACTAAACAGCCTACGACACAAAAAAGAAAAGCATTTATAGTAGGTAATTGTACATGAAAAATTTGTGTGGTGATTTTGAAAGGAGTTTTATAGAATAAAGTTAATTTTTAGCTTCATTTTACCGAGTAAAATTCATTCGAACTAGTAGCCTACTAATGAACTATTGCAATTAGTTCTACTACCCAGTTGGCAAATTTCCACACTGTAGTCACATACATACTGTACTTACACTTTGTGCCAACTGCATATTAGCACCCAATACCACTCTCCAGTGAGCGATTTGGGATTGGACCACCGTTGAGGCGTGACTTCTAAAACAAACAAAAAGTCCGAGAAGATATGAAAAGATCTTTGACGATAAAAAATATGAATATATTTTTAACTGAGCCTATTACAAAAATAGTGTAGATCTATATAACCTATTAATTTGTTTTTCAAACTTTTTGTGACGAAGATAATTTTGCAATGGTTAACAGAGACTAGCAATATCAAATGGTGAACTTCTATTTATTGAAAAAGCTGGAACTGACGACAACTGGCAATTCAAATGCAGAACTTTGATCCTATTTGTGTAGTGTTTCGATAATAGTGCTTAGCCTACTCTCAGTATTGCATTATTTCCGAGATGTTTACCTTACTTTAACAAACAAACATGCTGAATCCAGAAAGTGAGTTACAATATTTCGATTGTTATATTTCTCAGAAAACTTCTGTGTTGAAAATGAAATTGCTTCTGACAATAGGATTGCTGTCAATATGTGTTGTTGATTTTGTGCACGGTGACCCTTTGTCCACGGTAATCTCGAATGAACTAATTCGAGTGGCAAATGAAGTTTCTGGACACAAAACTCGACTTACCATTCCGGAGAAGAAAGAAGAAAGTTTTCCCGTAGAACTTACGGTGACCGGACATCCAGAAGTCAGTACTACCAGTGGTTCTGTCTTTGGATCTACGCTTCCCGAATCTCATGCATTCTATAGCATTCCTTATGGAATCGCACCCGTTGGCGAATTGAGGTAAATTGAATGGTTTATTGCAGTGCCCTGATTCTTGTGATAATTTATTATTTATATGTCTCAGACAAAGCTGTCCATATCCAAAACAAAACAACGAAATAATACACAAACTGCAAATGCACAAAGGTCACAGTGAGCCACTTTGGATGTCGTCAGTAAGAGCTCACTAAATATCTACTGTTACAAATTTACATACAATGAGCGTTGGAAGAGTTGAAAGTATTCAGAACGATGAAAACAATCAGATGACATCAGGTCTGATATAAAGCGATTTGAGGAGTGAATGCAACAGGCCTCCGGCCGGTGGGTACGGGGAACGGTTAACACTGTGCACTGTACAAATATATTTCAGCCTATCGTGTGCATTTTGGTAGGTTTAGATTTATCAAAAAAAAACTAATACAGCTACCTATTTATTGTGTTAAACACAAAAGCAAGTGGAAATCTTTCCAGCATCACACTTCATTGACTTTGACCGCTGCGCATGTGGGCCCACCTATTTATAAAATGGTTCCTCCATGCCTGCCTTCAAGGAAGCTCGTTAGTAAAACATTACATGGCGAAATAGTTATTTTTAAGATTAAATATTCATTAGTATTTACACAAAATTTTTGACAGATTTCAACCCCCTCAGCCGTATACTTCTCTGAAGCAGCTGAACGTGTCTGTTCCGAATTACGTGAGATGTTATGAATTTAATACAGATTGTCGAGGTGATGACGAATGCGACAAAAATGTAAGAAAAGTTTCGACTTTCAACTGCTAAAACTTTCTTTTTTTTTAATTCTATAGCCTATATGGTTACCGTACGTGCTACTTCTAGTCTAATCTAGCTTATGCTATTTATTTGTGAAAAATTGACATCATGGTTAATTTAACGCAAAATTGATTGTTTCTTGTCTTCTAATTATCACATTTATTCACATCTTGTACCTGCTACAAGTTTAGGGATTGGTTCAACATCAACGTATGTCTTTGTAATAATAATAATAACAATTATGTTTTTATTTGCGCTCATTGCAATACCATATAGTACACTGTGATGGCAGATGCAACCCAAAATTAAACAATAAAAAGCCACATAGATAGTCATCGAGTCACCTGCTCCCCTTATTTTGGCATGTCACAAGCGTGCTTGCCGAGACACAGCCGCATACGTTAGAGCGGTATCGAACCGACGCCCTTTCGAGCGTAGCGCAGACGTTCTCGGCACCACTCGTTACGAAGCCAGCTTCATGTTAGCAACTGACTTTTATATTTTATGTGAGATGGCCTGTTGCTGTAAAACACGGTTGGGCAACCTACGCAGCGACAGCATTTAAAACTGCTATGTATCTGCACATGACCGCATTGAAATTTGAATAATTTTCCTAAGTTGACCTCGGAGTTGACCATATGATTTATTCGGTATACACTATCTCTTTTATGTAGCAAGCAGTGTAAAAGAAGCGTATTGGAACTCACCACTGATAAATAAGTTTGCAGACGTAGTTTAGTCGCATGAATAAACTATGTTTCGTACAAAAATCAAAATTGCTGTGTGTGTGTGTGCAATGTGCATGAATTTGAACTGTGTTATAATTTGTGTTGAAATTAACACTAACAGTGTGATAACGCCTGATTTTTGGTAGCCTATAAGCAAGTATGCTCAAGGTTAACGTTTGAACAAGCAAGTATTGCAGTTCATTTAATAAAAATGGTACTATACTTATGACGCTAAACGCAGAAAGGTTGATGCAAAGTGTGGCAATATTCAGGTATTTTGGACTTTAGCTTACTTCTTTAAACAGCATTTCTAGAAACTTGTTTACTGTACTTCATCTCTCACGATAATGTTACTGTAAACAAAGAGTATGGGGGCCGCAAATAGTCTGACCCAAAACCAAAAAGTACCCTGTTTTGTTGTGGTTATTTTGTCCACGTCACCCTTTTTTGTAAGTTTACACTTTGTGTCATTTAATAAGGTAGGTCTGATACGTTAGGCAAATTTAAGTTCAAGTTGTCCTGACATAAAAGACGACAGAAACGCACTTGTGGCATTCTTTAGTGGTGATTAGATTTCGTATCCAACAAACACGAGTTCAACTGTTTTAAGTAAAGTTCCCTGCTATTGTATTATGTTCTTACAAGAGGATGATTGCGACCCGCCTCGCAATATCCCTACGGTACTTCATTTGGCCGGTGCAAGCAAATAGGTTGCCAACCAATGCTGCAAAAATAAAGACTTTGGTATACATAAAAAATATGACAAATTTGTGTTTTAAAGTATGTTTCTTTTATACCTTTTTATATATGAATATTCTTCTGCAGTTAATTAAATAACTACATGAATGCGCAGTTCTCTGAAGATTGTCTTGTTCTCAATGTAAACGTGCCATCGACAGTCGATTTGAGTTCTCCACCAAGCGAACGTCTTCCTGTAATGTTCTGGATACATGGTGGCGCATTTTTTGCTGGATCAGGAACGCAGAAAGAGTATGACCCTCGTTGGCTATCAAATACAACAAACACAGTAATTGTTGCAGTTAATTACAGATTAGGTAAGCCAACTTATTTCTTTAAACTTTGCAATGACATAGTCTGTTTGTAATTTACTCTGTAGGATTAGAACACAATTATATTGTACCTTACAATCAAATTCAAACATTTTTAGATGCAATAAAAACAGAGAGAGACTGTTCACCAGGCATTTTATAATAAAAGTAATTTGCGTTCTTCTGGTGACTATTTACTAGGTTACATCAAAATTTTTAATTGATATCTTATCTCCACTCTTCGATCATCAATATTGCATAAAAAATTCCACGGAGTTTGTCAAAATAATTAAAGATATTGACGTTAGCCAGGAAGACTGTCTCGTTTCGTTTGATGTTGTAAGCCTCTTCACTTCTGTCCCTCTGACAGAAGCCTTGGACCTAATATCTAACCTGTTATCGGCAGACGATTCACTTGAAAGTCGTACAAAATTATGTGCAGATGACGTGATTCAAGCTTTAAAAGTGTGTTTTCAATCTACTGTTTTTTGTTATAAAGATGTGTTGTATCGCCAAATTTATGGTACGCCGATGGGCTCCTGCATCTCTCCAGTTGTTGCTAACATCTTCATGGAATTTGTTGAACGCAAAGCCATCAGCACCTTTCACACTCCTCCACAATTATGGGTTAGATATGTTGACGACACGTTTTGCATCATCAAAAAAACTGCAGTTAATGATTTTCACAAGCACCTTAACAGCATTTCATCATCCATTCAATTTACCATAGAACATGAGGTCAACGGCAAAATTTCATTTTTGGATGTTAAAGTGGTTCGCCATAGCAACAACAAAAAACTAACCACTACCATACACAAAAAACCAACACATACAGACAGATACCTGCAGTTCAACTCACATCACCCCAAGCATCAAAAACTC
This sequence comes from Aplidium turbinatum, assembly GCF_918807975.1. Classification (NCBI taxonomy): domain Eukaryota; kingdom Metazoa; phylum Chordata; class Ascidiacea; order Aplousobranchia; family Polyclinidae; genus Aplidium; species Aplidium turbinatum. The sequence goes on along the minus strand of NC_137472.1, from coordinate 40,719,261 downwards.
ACAGTGGCCAAAACATTGTACAACAGACTGGACACTCACATAACGGATGATTCTGAACGTTCACACCACAAGAAAAACATTCACAATACTTTAATGCTCAACGGATTTCCACGAAAACTTGCTTGCATACAGCGACCCAAACCGAAACCTTCGCTTCCTCCTTATAAATCTTTTACTTGTCTTCCTTACATAAGGGGGGTAACCGACAAAATTCAGCGTATCCTTTATGGCATAGGAATCAAAGTTGCGATGAAACCCTATCTGACAATAGGTAAATACCTTCCCTCGGCTAAAGACCCCATGAAAGAAGGTGAAGTTTCTGGATTGATCTACCAAGTTCCGTGTCATGACTGTGATTTAATCTACATTGGACAGACAAAACGTGACCTTAAATCTAGAATCAACGAGCACCAAAGAGCTATTAAATTTCAACGTCCGGAGCATTCCGCTCTTTGCAAACATTCTATAAATTCAGACCATAAAATTACTTGGACCAACGCTACCATTCTTAAAACTGAAAAGGATTACACAAAAAGATTATTTACAGAAAAGTGGTACATAAACCAGAAAGCACAACATGCTCTCAACCAGAAAGATGGTCAGAATTTTCCCTCTGTGTACAAAAAATTACTTTAACTTTAACTTCACCTTTTCCATTCTCAGTGCGTCTTCTCTATCATTGTTATTGCCAATTCCCTTGGTTTCTGTCTTGTCTGATGACTTTTCAATGTTTCTTGACGGTGGCCCAATAGATAGATAAATTTACGCTGTTGGAAAGCAGCCTACTGGTTTTAGGCATTCACTGCATTCAGTTTAACCTCTAGGTGTCTTGTTGCGTGTTTTAATTCTGATTCTTGCTGCTTACTTTATTCATTTTATCAGTACGTTTTTGTGTTGTGCCATCGTTGCTGAACAGGTTGTGTTAACCTGTTTTAGCCACCTTGATAAAGTCAGTCGTGCTGACTGACGAAACGTCGGAAATACAAAAGCTAGTTATCATCTTTAACATCAGGAGGTAACCTAGTAAATAGTCACCAGAAGAACGCAAATTACTTTTATTATTTTTAGATGCTTTAGGATTTCTAAATTATGAAGAAAACGGAGAATCTATTGATGGAAATCAAGGATTCAAAGATCAGCAACTCGCTCTTCAGTGGGTTCAAGAAAATATTGAAAACTTTGGAGGAGATAAAAACAGGGTATTATTTGCTGTAGCCTAGGCTCAAATAATCTGAGACTACAGGAAGCAATTATCACGATTAGAAAATAAAACCAAGTCAATAAAAAAACAATGTCTTCAACTTCAAAAATTTAGCCACAGGTTTTTGAGGTAGGCCACTGTAGGCTGTGAAACAACCTTCAGTTCAAAAGTTAGTTAACGAGGTGAATGGCGTTAGGCCTACTCACAATAAGCAAAAAACGAAATAGAAAAAAATTAGTTATATTATAAACTGGTGTACTTTTCAGTCATAAATTAGAATCGTCGGTGAAAAGTTCAATCAATTTACAAACATTTTTAAATCGAAGACGGGCACCGGTATGTGGATTGGTTTAAGACGGAATGAAGTGGAGTCATTTGCCTGACGCATTTCTATGAGTTGGGCTATTAAGGTTACAAAGATATTTAACTTCAGTGCACGTTTTGAAAACTAAAATGATGTAATAGGCTACTATTACAGCTAATTTTGTTATTGCTTACAAATAAACAACAGTACAAATAGTTTAAATAATAAGTTTTAGGCCTACATGAGAACCTTCATTCTACTTTACTCGGAATACAGCTTATCTTTCTTTAGAACTATTAAATCTCACAATGGTTGGTTTTGAATTTTTATCCTCAGACTGAGAAAGCCTTGATAGGTTATTCCTGGTAGTTTAGCATACTTGTAGAGGCTCTGCACGCAGGGCCGGTTACCGAGATTGGCATAGTGAAGTTTTCCGATTGTTGAAGTGTTATTGCCGGGAAATTATTCCATCCACTAGGTGCCGCTGAATGGAGAGCAGTCCTGAAAAACGTTGCTCAAGAGCACACCCCGAGAGTCGAACTTGCACCGCGTGATCTTGAGCCGGTTGCGTAACCATTGAGCTAACGGGCGGACAATCTTTTTTTTGTAGGCTACGCTCACTTTATGATGGCACAACCTCGACATCTGCAATCTTTAAATTGTGCCACACAATCCTCTCAACTTTAATATGGTAATACGTTTCAGGTAACCATCTTTGGAAACAGTGCTGGAGCTCAATCTGTGATGTTGCATTTATTGTCAGACAAAAGTGACCCGTTGTTTATAAGAGCTATCATGGAAAGCAATCCTTCAGCTTTTTATTATCCAAAAAAACAGGAAGCCGTGCTGAAAACTGAAGCTCTTCTTAAAGCAATTAATTGCACTGAAAGCGGTTTTCAGTGCTTGAGGTATGATTGATTGAAATAAGAAACAATTGGGCCACGTGTGTTTAAAATATTCACTATATGAATGCACAGTACGGTACTTGAACTGTTTTGAAATCATAGCTTATTTAAGGCGTGCTATCAATGTCACCACTGCCATAAGCGCAACTGCAATATGATACAGTAGAATTCGCCTATAACGGCACCTCTAGGGGATTGCAAAAACTGACGTTATGGCCGAATTGACGTTATAGACGAACTACCGCAAACTATTCCAAACCTGTCTTTTGATTAAAGAAAGAGGTGTATAATCCAGTCAGGTTTACTGTGTACCACCAAACTGACAAAAATCACGCAGAAAATACAGTAAACAAAGAAATTGTTTTAAAAAAATACCCTACAGCGAAAGGTACAGGAAATTTGTAACTGTGTAACACTGCGGCTTCTAGTTTATGCAGGAAATTTGAAACTGTGTAACACTGCGGCTTCTAGTTTATACAGTAGCCTACTGCACGTACAACTGTTGCTTTGAGTTGTTTAAAGGTCATCTGTAGAGCTGCTTTTTACACGTGATAGTTTTTCACGTGGAAAAAAAGTTAATTCGGTTAATTAAAGTCCCTGATGCGAACGACGTAGCAAAATAAACGGAAAACATTTTGCAAGCAGCAGCGCTAACTGGATTAAAAGACTGACCGTTCGTGGTGAAGGTGATGGCTTAAAGTGACGTTATAAACGAACAAAATACGTCTGGGAACCAATAAAGGGTGCTGTTACATGCGAATTGACGTTATAGGCGATGCTGTGGTAGCCGAACTACAATGTACGTAAAAAATAGGAATTCTGCAGGGACCGAGCGAAATGTGACGTAATAGGCGAATTGACGTTATAAACGAAGCCGTTATAGGCAAATTCTACTGTATCACGATTAAAGTTGAGCTATGTGCAGCTTTCCGTAGGAGAAACATTGCGTAAATATAGCGATTAGTACAAACGTATCCTGAAATGACAGCACAACATGCACAGACGTTTGCTCGAGCAATCATTGTTCTCTGCAGATTTTTCTTGTTATTAAGTAAGTTTATTGAAGCGTGGCCGTGGCCGAGTGGCCGAGTGGTTAGCGCGTTGGGCTCGCAGTCGAGAGCCTGCATGTTCGACTCCAGCCACCCGCACTTGCTGTTGTTTCTCTGGGCAAGAAACTTAATGATAATTGCCTCTACCTAGTGATCGATTTCGAGTAATGGGTAGTACCAAATTTAAGCCATAAGTAAAGTAGACAACCGGAAACAGACATTGCCGTCGGCTGCAGCGTGGGTCAGGTGTATGTCGGAAGGCGCACACCGATGCATAGCGCTCAAGTCCGCTTTCCCGCAATGCAGGATAAAGATAAACAAACAAACAAAGAAGCACAATAGGAATTTACGAGCTTTTCTTTTTGGCGCATACAGGTAGGCTACACATAATGTAACCTACTTGAGCTTTTTAATGGGTTTGAAAACATTGATTGAATGAATGAATCTTTATCCTCGGACTGGGAAAGCTTTTTGCAGAGCTTAATCCTGGCAGTTTCACATACTTGTAGAGGCTTTGAATCGCTGACGCAGGCCCGGTCACCGAGATTGACAGAGTGAAGTTTCCGATTGTTGAAGTGTTGTTGCCGGATAATTATTCCATCCATTAGATGCCGCTGAAAAGAGAGCAGTTTTTAACGTGCGTTGCTCAAGCGCACAACCCGAGAGTCGAACCAGCGCCGCTTGATCTTGAAGTTTCTTCGTTCCAAAAGTCGCGCGCTAACCAACTGGGCTATGGGGGCGAACGATTTTTTTAAATGTTGTTTTAAGCGTTATTTTTTTAAAACAGAAAGAAAAAACGTCCTTTTCCTCGTAACCTACATACGATTTACACTTAAACTACTGTATATTTTAACGACGTAGGTTTTCCAATATAAAACAGCTTGCCTATTTCGGATAGGTTTTGCTTTAAACATAAAAAAATGCCAGCAACCTTGAGACTTCTTTGAACAGCAACGTTCATGTGATTTCGCGAGGCACTCACAGACGTTAAAGTAGCCTACCAATTCTTTTTTTGTACCCACTGTACATGATACAGCTGTTAACCTAACTGGTGGGAAGGCTTTGACCTGCAGAACGTATTGCAAGTTAAGTATGATGAAACTATGAATAGTGCGTCGGTGATAGTTTAAAATACGTGTGGATTGTGTTGTCTAAACTCTAAAGTACAGTACCGTACATCAGTAGAATGAACTGAGTTTAGCGGTGAGAGCTCTATAGTACAGATAGATGTAGACAACAATTGTGGGAGGATTCTTGAAGTTCACGACAAACCTCTGTAAAGAACAGGTGATTAGGTTAGATGTGTTAGCTAGGTGAGCCATGAGTATTGAGTAATTGTGTATTGGATTCCCTTTCCTTAAAACGTAGCAATTTGTTACATACAGTAAGTAGGCTACTTGCGCAAGCAGTGCAGTGAAGCCTTTTATGGACCCCGTGGTAAAAATGATTTTGGGCCTCCTACAGGCAAAAAAATTTATGATAATATAATGTGTATTTTCACTGCTAAAACCTCAATTGCTGAGGTAACAGGGATCAGTTGTCAGTAGATGTTACAGATAATATATTTCGCACTTATTCAGTGCATCTTCAGTTCTCAAACTCTTCAGTTCTTCAGTTCTTCAGTTCTTCAGTTCTTCAGTTCTTCAGTTCTTCAGTTCTTCAGTTCTTCAGTTCTTCAGTTCTTCAGTTCTTCAGTTCTTCAGTTCTTCAGTTCTTCAGTTCTTCAGTTCTTCAGTTCTTCAGTTCTTCAGTTCTTCAGTTCTTCAGTTCTTCAGTTCTTCAGTTCTTCAGTTCTTCAGTTCTTCAGTTCTTCAGTTCTTCAGTTCTTCAGTTCTTCAGTTCTTCAGTTCTTCAGTTCTAACCTTAAGGTGGTTGTATTTTCACTGCATCGATATGGAAAAGTAGTTTACTTTAATAGATATTCTGACCAACACAAGTGTAGGCTAGGCTAAGTGATAGCAAACACAGGTTTATTATGTCATAGCTATACGTCCTTTGCTCTGAATGAAACCCAAAAGCATAAAAGATTTTTAATCAATTAATTACAAATCATCATTCTACACATCATATGTATTATTGTATATACCATTGTATATTATACTGTAATACACACAACGCCAATGACAGCCGTGTCAACCAACAGTTGCATTTTTAAATGCGGCCCGTATGGTCTTCAAGTTGTTCATACTCTAGCAATTGGAGTAGCGCTCCAACAATCTTTGTCTTCCAATACCCAGTCTACTGAATTGTATATAAATTTATATTACCAGTTTGAGATAATTTGAGAAACACTGATTCCTATAGTAGTAGGGTCAGTACTCAGAGTTGATAGCGAGGTCCATGGGTACTTTTTGACACTAGCCCGGAATAATTTTTAAGGCCCATAACCTTTCTGAGGGCCCAGAGACTTGAAAAAATCGTCAGGCATTTTTTTGATGAACAGTAGTGCGTTTGCTTATAAGTGTCGATTTGAAGCCCGAGGATCCCATTGATACCGGGCCCAAATTATCCTCTAAGTCTAAACTACCCTGAGTAGCCTACTAGTAGAGCCCATTTACTGTTTTTGTGAAATCTAACTTTCTGCAATGTTTCATATTTGGTGGCTGAATATTCAACAATCGCTTTGATTCATGTCTCACGTGTTTGGTGGCATGAAGTGCAAGTTTTGATAATGTTTTTTTTGTTTTGTTTCAATACTGTACAGGAATGCTTCTCCAAGTTCACTTGTAGGAGCTCATCTGCGAGTAATGGCATCTAAAACGTTGAATTTTTTCAATGCTGTTGAGCCATACCGCCCTATTTTGGATGAAGTGGAATTTACAGAACAACCTTTGAAACTTTTTCGGTCAGGCCGATGGCAAAGTCATAAAGAAGTTATTATTGGCAATATGGCAGAAGAAGTTAGCTTTCTCAACGTCATTTTTGAGGATATAACAATCGGTGAAACTTTATTTGAGGTGAAAGACAGAAAAATATTTTTTTAAGGTTATTTTTTGTAAATTTTGGTAAACAAACTTTGATGGTTTTGATGCAAATAACTTTTTTATACTTTTATTGTAATATGTGATAATGAGTCATTGCCTAGAAAATGGTTCTTAAACTTTTTTGTATGTATTACCCTTTCAACAAAAATTCTTATCAGATTTACCCCCAATGTGTAAAATAAAATGGAGCTCATTTATTAAAAAGCGAAAAAAAAAATTATATTAGTTATATTTAATGCGACGTAATTTACGAACTGAGCATCTAGTTCAGGGGTCGGGAACCTATGGCTCGCGAGCCATATATGGCTCTTTTGACGACTGCATCTGGCTTGCAAAAAAATCCAATCTTTTAAAGTGCAAACCGCAAAAGTTTTATCTGAACTTTTCATTACAATTTAGAGCTGAAAATACGTTCAGAACGCACCAAATCAAATGTAATTTTTATTTTTTGTGGGCTCGCAAAAAAAGCAATCAACCTGAACCTATGTCTCTAAAACAAAGTTTGCCTAATTTTTAACGAAACTGCATTAAAAGAGCTAGTTTTGCCAATACCAAACATTTAAATATCTCAGCCAGAAATTAGCAACAACAAAAAACAGAGACTTAGCTTTATTTCCGAAAAATGCCGAAGAAAACATGATCATATTTTTTTGCTATGCCACCGGACAGCACCATTTTACAGGAATATTCATACCCACATTTTTGTTGAAAATGTTGTCAGAATGCACCAAACTCAAAGTAATTTTTCAAAATTTTCTGGGGAGGCCCTTTAGACTCCCCTCCGCTGAGTGTCGCCTTCGGCGAATACGCTGTCAGGCTTCGCCCGACGGCCGTCAAACCCCCCCTTTCAAAATTCCCGACTACGCTACCGATTGTAACCTATAGCTCTCACGAAAATGTATTTCCAAAAATGTAGCTTTAATGGCTCACTTACCTGAAAAGTTTCCCGACCACTGATCTAGTTCATCAAAGGCCGCATCGGCTATGATACTGCAGAGAAATGCGCTTGCTTTTTGGCAACAAGTTGTTCAATGTCTGGTAAAGTAGTAGATAATGCACAACGAACATCAGATTCAACATTAAGTCGGTTTCTTGCTTTAGATTTTATAGTAAGCAATGCAGAGAAGATAAATCAATCAATTAGCGAAGTATAAAGTTACCTACACTAGACGATAAAGAATCAATAAGCTACTACGCTAGCTTCGGATTAGCAGTTAATCTGAACTAGAAAAGTAAGCTACAATAACTACAACTGGCACAATTTTTCTGTCCCGTCAACTGATGTGGATTTTGATTAGTAGCTCATTTACCTTCTAAAACGAGAAATTTACCCCCAGAGGTTAATTTACCCCAGTTTAAGAAATATAGTTTCGGGAGAGAGTTTGCTTTTTTATACCAAAGACAGGCAAGACACAACAATACCACAGGGTTGAGCATTACAACAGTATATATTTTACATATTTACAAAATAGTTTAACATTCAAACGTTTTCGGCTTAACCTAAGCCCTCATCAGGAATCTGAAAATATTAATAAAATGCAATAAATTTCAACTTCTTGAAGGTAACTAGCTAACTAATTGTAAGCATCAAGAAATACGCAGCGGTTAAAAGCAATAGTGTGGAAAACAAACAGACGGACGGAAAACAAAATTACATTAGAAAAAGGCAACTACATGACTACAAACGAATTAGCACCACAGGGAACGTGATCCATCTAACTTAGTAAATGTTTAGTAGAAAGGACGCGCCACCAGCAAATAATTGTTTGTTTAAAATTGGGTTGTAGCGTTTGATTAATAGCGCTTCCTGAATTTTTGTGTCAAATTGGGATTTGCCTTTGCGTAAAATTTTAAATGAGTCAGCAGAGAATTTTCGATTTGTGCAAAAGGAACACTCCATAACATGGTCTTTGATGGCACTTTTCTTTAAGTCTCTAAAGTTCAAATGCTCCCGTACTCTCGTGGTCAAATGTCTGGTGGACATACCGATGTATGTCAATGCTGAATCACACGGACATGTAAAACTGTATACGACATTTGAACAGAGAGGCGAAGGCGTCTGGGACTTTAGTTGAAAATACGAACTGATTTTGAATCTTTTATAAACAGGAAAAACGTCCACATCAAATTTACTTTTCATAAACTGTCCGATTTTGCGAGCAAACGTTTTAGAATCTTTTCCCACAAACGGAATGGACAAACAATGCTTCATATTTAACTCATTTTCAGCCTTTTCTTGTTGGTCGGAATTCGTGGAGATAAAGCGATTCAATATTTTTTTTTTTTCAAAGTATAATTTTGGATAACCATTATTATAGAACATTTGTTTTAATTTCTCTGTTTCAATATTAAAAAGAGCAGTAGAGTCATTTTCAGAGGATCCGTGACCGTGTTGAGGATACCAAAGTTTCTCAGTGGATTTAACAAGGGCAACTGATACTAAAAAAAATAAGCTCCCATATACCTCACGAAAATGGCGGGAAAGTTGTTATTTTTGACGTTTTTCAAAATGGCCGCCACCGCCATCTTGGAAAACTGATAAAGTTCTATTTCTTGACGTGGATGGCCAAAAATGACAATTTAGATGTCAATTCCCACTAATTTTGGTGTCAGAAACAGTATGTCTACCATTCATGATTCAGAGTCTTCTTGACCTCAAAATTCAAGATGACAGACGTATGCGGTCTCCTACTGTTTTAAGATTCACTATCACTGCCGGACAAATATGATGCACAGCTGTCAGAATCACTTTCGCTATTATCATCGCTGTTCCCTATATATAGATGACTTGGAGTTGTTGGAAGTTCCAGGGATGGTGGAAGTGCAGGATGGGTATAGCGTACTGGGAGGCATATGCCATTTACAAGGTGCCATCCATGGCCAATTGGTGATGGATGATTCTGAAGCTGGAAGTTCTTCTGCAGATATGTGAGGTAATTGGTGCGCTCTAAGTGTGGTCGTAGACTGTCAGAATCAGGTACCAGTCTGATGATCGTCTTTTTCTTGAGTACTGACCACTTTGCTGCTCTCACCTCTCCCAGTGTCTTGTGTTTGTTGTCACGATAGATGTACCGGATAACAAATTTCTGTAAGTCATTGAGGATTTCTTGTGTGACCGGGAGGATTGTGCTACAACTCTTAAGGAGGTTGTGAGCTTCTGACGATTGTTCGAGTTATGATCGCATCCGGTAAGAACATGAAGTGGGATCAAACACTCCGCCATTGCCTCATCACACAAACATCGAGCACTTATCAGCTGAGATTTGCGTTTCAAGCACAAAAGTCCTGATAGTTGCCGAGCCACATAGGCTGCCTGAACATAGTTATCGGTATCCTCAGTGTCTATGACAACCGCTTCTGAATACCCCTCGGATCGCAGTTTACTATAGAGTGTGAACAGAGCTGTGTCTGCTTCTGCATGGGCGCATGTGAGATTCTGCAATACTTCATCTGTGGTGAGATTCCTTGCTGGTTTGCCAACAACACAATATATGAGCTGAGTAGTGATTGTAAGTGCCCTTCTTTTGAAGGCAGCCTCGATGAATGCTTGAAGGCGAACTTTATTCTCTGGCTTACTAAGAAGAGCATGAAAGTCTCTACTGGAAGGAAATTTGTCCTCTGACTTCATAAACACATTGCGAATGGACTGATTTTTTTGACGGTGTTGTCGTTCACTATCTTTGATGGAGAAGTCTTGCTCGTACGAGTCATTCACAAAGATAATACGTTCTGCATTCGTATGTCGGTTCAGGACAAAGTTCACAAGTTTCTCACCATACTCTCCCCACGTTAACTTGGTTCCATCTGCTTTTTCTCTGTCTTCAGTACCTAGTAGGGGTTGTTAGATGCCATATTAGTCCAATATCTACTATTGATGTGTAAACATCAGGGTAAGGCATGGATGTCATTGTCAGCTTTTCTTGTAGCTTACTCTTCTGCGTTTTGCGCATAGTACCATTTGCATTAAATATTGAAAGGCACTCATCTGTTACTCTATGCTGCATTAAGTCTTCGATGTTTAAGCCATCACTTGCCTCAACAAGTTTGATGATAGAGGAAAATGCCTTACTCTGCATTTCTTCAGTTGCCTGTTTCAGTTTTTCACTTCCTGTCTTCTCGATTTTTTGAGTTGCAAAATTACCTCTTTTACTACGTGGTATTCGAGCAGTGAGGGACTTTGTTTTGGAATAGACTCTTTCATTTAGAAATTCTTCCACTCTGCTTTCTCCATCGGCCTTTGCAGACTTCAGATCAGCAAAGAGAGCTGGAGATGCTTGAATTCCAGATTGTAGGGATCTTAGTGTCTGATCTGACTGGTCAAATGGATCACCATGGAACTCGGTGAGACATGCACTGATGTCCTGCACAGATTGTTCATCTATCTTCATCTTACTTGGGGCACAATCTGCATGCTTTCTTGAACCAATCCTCTTGTAATTTGCGTGACGATGGACACAGACTCTTATCCGGTTGACGTTATTAACATTCCGCGTGTTTGACAGCAGTTGCTTCTCATTCTTGAGAATAGCCAACCATCCAGACTTAAGCTTGGATCCTTTATTCATCGTTGACTCATGGCCACCTGGAGATGCGGCCTGATTTGTCACATTTTGCAGATTTTGATTACAGCTACTGCTAGTGCTTGACTGACATTTTTTGAGATGTTTTTACTTTTTGTGGTTTCCTAATGACATAAAACTTTTTTGTTGCCTTGGGGAAGCAGTAGCAAATGAGAAAAAGTAAGTTGAAAAACGCAAAATCAGACTGTTATTGAAAATTAACAGTCTGACTAAAATCTTCGAAATCAAATTTTCTTTGTTTATCAACATGTGAGAATGTTAAAACCTATTGTGTCGTCTGGAGAAAAGAATAAAGAAAGCGTAAAAATCTAATTTTTAGAAAAATTTATTTAAACGTTTGTCCAAAGTTAGAAAAACCTGGAAATTCCTGCAAAATGTGACAAATCAGGCCATATCTTTAGATGGCCATGGTTGACTCTATCCATATGTCTAGGGCAACACATGAGTAGGGTTTACCAGTCATTGACTGTGCAAACATGCCACTCTCGATGAATTGTGCTTGGATATGGGGAAGACTTTCGAGGACTGCAGTGAAATCTGGAAGATGACGTCCATATCTATCGTTATCATAGATACGCATCCAAGGAAGCATCAACTTCAATGAGGACTTGAACTCCATCCAGTTTCTTGTCCTTATAGCGTGGATATTTTGAGTAAGTATCTCTACCATCTCCAAGAATGAAATCCAGAAATCTGCTTGTGGAGCACCATCTAAGTTCTCGAATAGGGAGTCAACAAGCACCTTGAGATCGGCATTGTTCTCTAACTCAGCATTTGCATCATTAAGTTCTTGTTGGTCTGCTGAACAGCGTAACTTACTGAGAGATGCCTAAATCTCTTCAGACAGAGTGGAACCTTCCAAACGTTTGTCTAGTGCATGGTGGACTAAAGCCTCGTAGAAGAGTCGAAGGCAACGCACACCGCGGTTGAAGTGTTTCCACGCAGAGCTTGATCTACGGATCCATCTGCAGCGACACCTGTAGCCACCAATACATCTGAAATGCCTGAGCCTTTGAACCTCTTGTAAACCGCATTTATGAAAGACATCTGGATATGAAAGGGTCCCATGAACGGCAATATGTCAGCAGTCATGTCTGGATTTTCACTTTTCAATTCCAGCAATAATGCGTAGACAGGATGATCACCGACAATAACTGCAAATGGCATCTTTTTGTCATCACTTGCCTTTGCAAGCTTGCGCAGGACTTCATACAGAATGGTCTTGCTTGGTGGATCAGGATAAGTCATGTGATAAATTGCTTGACTTTTCTGGGTTTCTGGCGATAGCTTGGCCTGGAAGCCAGAAAAGGCTGGTACGGTCTGATCTTCTGGCTTTGGTCTTGTTCCGTCTGCCTTAGCTCGGGCCAATGCATGGATAACACCTCTCATTCTTTGAGGAGCTGTGTCCAGATGTTGTTTATTCGCTACCCTTGGTCTGATGGGTGGTTCACCACGCTTGACTGATTTGTATGGTTCAACTCTTTGCATCTGGCTCCCAAGTTCTTTGAGACTAGCAGAGAGGTAGGAAGTCAAGGTGGTATTTACAACTGGTCTATCTTCAATCAGGGTAGGTAGATTTAACTCAGGCAGGTCTGGCTGGACAAACATGACATTTGTACAATGTGATTGGCCACTTCTAGTCAAAGTGTCACTTTTGAAGTCATCGTTGTCGACTATACATATTGCGGGTGTTCCTTCAGAAAGTTCAAATGGACACTCAGTTGAATGCTTCAGATCAGTAACTGACCAGAAATCTCTAAGCATAAGTACATCGTTGTAACTGATTCCCAGGCCATCCTTATGTAATATGTCTACCATTTCTCTGCTCTTTGCCATACCATGTAGCAGTACAGATAGGTTTGTCTCAAATGTCAGATAGGTTTGTCTCAAAGTCTTCCAGTGATGTAGCTGGTCAAAATAGATGCAATTGATCTGACTGGGGGCGTGTCATCGACTTCAGACTTAGTGGGATGCTTTAATCAAGTGATGAGCTTCAAGAGGAGATCATTTAGGTCTTCATTTTCTAACTCATGTATGTATGGAGGCCAAGGAATAGTTTTTGTTTTGATGATCTGACTTCTGAGTCTCCCAGTCTCCCAGCTACATTCTTCACCAGGTTATCGTCGCTTACACCTAGAGAGGATATTGCAGCGTCAAGATATGAACCTGCAGCTCTCGTATCATATACCAGTTCACTCACATTCTTCTGACCTCGTTCATGAAATGCTATGTCATTTTCGAATTCCTTGATCAGAATTTCCTTCAAGAAACTGGACTTTGCTGTGGAGTAGTACCCATAATTTGAAGTAATGCGTTAGTAATCCATTAATAGACCTTGCAGTGTACGGATTTCATGATTTTCAAAGATAACTTGACGGACATGATGAAAGAAGATTGCTTGGGCCTCTCGAAGATTAACCTGTTGCAAATGCTCTGCATTTTCATCAGACAAAGACTTCTTCAGAGGGTTGCTGACATAATTGCGCCTACATCCACGATGATAACGAATTTCCAATCCAAAAGCCGTTCGACTGTCTGGGATAGATGCGAGTAGGGTACCGGAATTCAATCTTTCTCTTATAAGCTTATCCAACAGACAAACTGTATGCAATTTGAACCGGTTCCATGCGTCTTCTGTTGACAGATGCAAAAGTTTGGATTTGCCAGGATTACTGATTTTTTGTGGTCCCTTCATACACCACACACAGAGATTCTTATCATGAACCAGTCCAGTACTAGAACGAAGCTTTTTAGGCACATTTCCTGGCAGGTGTTGACTTGAAGTTGATGCTTAAGCTTCTTCTTTCTGTTCAGATTTCCGTTTACGATTCTGTGCTTGCTGAATGTAGCGATTGCTGCTGACCTGGATGTAACATTTACTATGCATGTACAGGCCTTTAGTCCCCTTGTCCCATTCCACTGCTGCATGAGCATGCTGAAATTTATCAAGTTCCTTACACCTAAAAGTCTTGCTCTTCAGATTCTCCCACTTTGTATCAGATGCATTGTCCATATACGATCATCAGCTATACACGGTTGTTGACATAATATGCATTTTAATTCAAGCACTGGGTTAGGCACATCACTATCTCTACTATCCATGCTTAATGAATCTTAAGCAATAGACCTGCAAAAAGTAAACAGAAATCTTGATCAGTCAGCATTCTTGGTTTACATTTTAGTTTCAGAAGATCCGTGACCGTGTTTACGATACCAAAGTTTTTCAGTGAATTTAAAAGCATCATATTTGTCCGGCAGTGATAGTGAATCTTAATACAGTAGGGGACCGCATATGTCTGCCATCTTGAATTTTGAGGTCAAGGGGACTCTGAATCATGAATTATGTCCTCCCATTGTGTTTCTGACGGTGGCCGGTCGATTGGTCGAAAGACATTTGGTCGACAGTCAATTGGTCGACAGACATTTGGTCGACAGGACGTTTGGTCGACAGACAATTGGTCGACAGACATTTGGTCGACAGGACATTTGGTCGACAAGACATTTGGTCGACAAGACATTTGGTCGACAGACATTTGGTCGACAAGACATTTGGTCGACAGACATTTGGTCGACAAGACATTTGGTCGACAAGACATTTGGTCGACAGGACATTTGGGTTAGAGTTAGGGTTAGGTTAGGGTTAATGTTAGGGTTAGGATTAGGGTTAGGTTAGGGTTAGTTAACCCTAAAATGAATCGTTCTTTCGACCAAATGTCCTGTCGACCAAATGTCCTGTCGACCAAATGTCTGTCGACCAAACGTCCTGTCGACCAAATGTCTGTCGACCAAATGTCCTGTCGACCAAATGTCTGTCGACCAAATGTCCTGTCGACCAAATGTCTTGTCGACCAATTGTCTGTCGACCAAACGTCCTGTCGACCAAATGTCTGTCGACCAAATGACTGTCGACCAAATGTCTTTCGACCAATTGACCGGGTACCGTTTCTGACACCAAAATTAGTGGGAATTGACATCTAAATTGTCATTTTTGGCCATCCACGTCAAAAAATAGAACTTTATCAGTTTTCCAAGATGGCGGTGGCGGCCATTTTGAAAAACGTTAAAAATAACAACTTTCCCGCCATTTTCGCGAGGTATATGGGAGCTTATTTTTTTTAGTATCAGTTGCCCTTGTTAAATCCACTGAGAAACTTTGGTATCCTCAACACGGTCACGGATCCTCTGAAAATGACTCTACTATCATTACAGCAAATCATTTTAGCCCGAGCTAATAGGCACATGATCAGACCAGATTTCCATTTCGATGGGCATAGTGCATCAAAATTCAAAAACAAACCAGTATGGGTTGGTTTGCGCCATACCCAATAAGTATCAAATTCGGTAGCATTAATTTTAATTTCAACGTCCAAAAAAGGCAAAGTTTCGCGTGCTTTTTCAATTGTAAATTTGATGTTTTTATGTTGAGAGTTCAGCAATTCCAAAAAGGCCGCACAAGACGTCTCCTTATTAAATACCGCAAAATGTCATCAATGTACCGTAAGAACAACTTTGGGTGAAATGTAAGACGCTTTTTAAATAGTTTTGTTTCCAAGTGTGCCAGAAAAAAATTAGCAATAGTAGGGCCCAATGGAGATCCCATGGCAACGCCGTCAATTTGTTTAAACAATTGGTTTTTATACATAAATATGCCTTCGGTAGCTAAAGTCATTAACTTGACAAATACGTCACGCTTGAAAGGTAATTGAGTGGGTTTTGTTTCCAAATAAATGTAGTCAGCAATGATGTCAACAGTCTCTTTCAAAGGTACGTTCGTAAACAGAGATTTAACATCAAAACTAACCATCATCTGTCCAGAAGACGGAGAATAATCTTTTAGTTTTTCTAAAAAATGATTTGTGGAGTTAAGCATATACGAATTTGGAATGTACGGTTTGATCACGCTATCTAAGAATTTTGCCAGTTCATATTCCGGAGAGCCTATCATAGAAACAACAGGCCGAAGAGGGTTACCTTCCTTGTGCACTTTTATCAAGCCGTATAATTTACCGGGGTTACTGCTCGATGGAATTAGTTTCGTTATCAATTGTTTGTCGAAGTCTTTAAAGTACTTACGGATGTAGTACGCAATTGACTTTTCTTTCGAAATGATGGGATCACAAATCATTTCGAAAGAAAAGTTAATTGCGTAGTTAATTGCGTTAATTGTTAATTGCGTTAAAGTTAATTGCGTGTCGAAGTCTTTAAAGTACTTACGGATGTAGTACGCAATTGACTTTTCTTTCGAAATGATGGGATCACAAATCATTTCGAAAGAAAAGTCAATTGCGTACTACATCCGTAAGTACTTTAAAGACTTCGACAAACAATTGATAACGAAACTAATTCCATCGGGCAGTAACCCCGGTAAATTATACGGCTTGATAAAAGTGCACAAGGAAGGTAACCCTCTTCGGCCTGTTGTTTCTATGATAGGCTCTCCGGAATATGAACTGGCAAAATTCTTAGATAGCGTGATCAAACCGTACATTCCAAATTCGTATATGCTTAACTCCACAAATCATTTTTTAGAAAAACTAAAAGATTATTCTCCGTCTTCTGGACAGATGATGGTTAGTTTTGATGTTAAATCTCTGTTTACGAACGTACCTTTGAAAGAGACTGTTGACATCATTGCTGACTACATTTATTTGGAAACAAAACCCACTCAATTACCTTTCAAGCGTGACGTATTTGTCAAGTTAATGACTTTAGCTACCGAAGGCATATTTATGTATAAAAACCAATTGTTTAAACAAATTGACGGCGTTGCCATGGGATCTCCATTGGGCCCTACTATTGCTAATTTTTTTCTGGCACACTTGGAAACAAAACTATTTAAAAAGCGTCTTACATTTCACCCAAAGTTGTTCTTACGGTACATTGATGACATTTTGCGGTATTTAATAAGGAGACGTCTTGTGCGGCCTTTTTGGAATTGCTGAACTCTCAACATAAAAACATCAAATTTACAATTGAAAAAGCACGCGAAACTTTGCCTTTTTTGGACGTTGAAATTAAAATTAATGCTACCGAATTTGATACTTATTGGGTATGGCGCAAACCAACCCATACTGGTTTGTTTTTGAATTTTGATGCACTATGCCCATCGAAATGGAAATCTGGTCTGATCATGTGCCTATTAGCTCGGGCTAAAATGATTTGCTGTAATGATGCTCTTTTTAATATTGAAACAGAGAAATTAAAACAAATGTTCTATAATAATGGTTATCCAAAATTATACTTTGAAAAAAAAAAAATATTGAATCGCTTTATCTCCACGAATTCCGACCAACAAGAAAAGGCTGAAAATGAGTTAAATATGAAGCATTGTTTGTCCATTCCGTTTGTGGGAAAAGATTCTAAAACGTTTGCTCGCAAAATCGGACAGTTTATGAAAAGTAAATTTGATGTGGACGTTTTTCCTGTTTATAAAAGATTCAAAATCAGTTCGTATTTTCAACTAAAGTCCCAGACGCCTTCGCCTCTCTGTTCAAATGTCGTATACAGTTTTACATGTCCGTGTGATTCAGCATTGACATACATCGGTATGTCCACCAGACATTTGACCACGAGAGTATGGGAGCATTTGAACTTTAGAGACTTAAAGAAAAGTGCCATCAAAGACCATGTTATGGAGTGTTCCTTTTGCACAAATCGAAAATTCTCTGCTGACTCATTTAAAATTTTACGCAAAGGCAAATCCCAATTTGACACAAAAATTCAGGAAGCGCTATTAATCAAACGCTACAACCCAAATTTAAACAAACAATTATTTGCTGGTGGCGCGTCCTTTCTACTAAACATTTACTAAGTTAGATGGATCACGTTCCCTGTGGTGCTAATTCGTTTGTAGTCATGTAGTTGCTTTTTTCTAATGTAATTTTGTTTTCCGTCCGTCTGTTTGTTTTCCACACTATTGCTTTTAACCGCTGCGTATTTCTTGATGCTTACAATTAGTTAGCTAGTTACCTTCAAGAAGTTGAAATTTATTGCATTTTATTAATATTTTCAGATTCCTGATGAGGGCTTAGGTTAAGCCGAAAACGTTTGAATGTTAAACTATTTTGTAAATATGTAAAATATATACTGTTGTAATGCTCAACCCTGTGGTATTGTTGTGTCTTGCCTGTCTTTAGTTTAAGAAATGCTGGCCTAGACCAGAAATATAAGATTGAGTTAGCGCAAGTGACAATTTAAAGAGGCCACTGTGACACAGGCTCACATCTTTTAATTTGATGGTAAAATGAATAAAATATTATACATAGCCTAGCTATTGCAGGCGCGGATTTATGGGGGGGGCCAGGGGTCCCGGCCCCCCCCCCCCCCCACCGAAATTTTGTGAAAAATTGTATGTTTCCGCATCAAATGGTTTGATATGCTTCTAAACAGCTGATATTCGTCCCTCGGCATCACAATTGATGAAGATGGTTGTTTTAATGTCTATTTTCTAGCATATCGTATATGTCGTAGTATCATTGTTCATATCTGTTTAGCTTTTTCTTTCTTTTTAATTGATTTTCAAATTTTCTGGACCCCTCCGAAAAAAACTCTTAGATTCGCGCCTGGCCTATTGTTACATATAGCCTACTGAAAGCATTCTTTAATTGTTCTTTTTTTAAATGCATTTTCTACAGCACAAACAATTCAATGAGACAAATGTTTTCTCTCAACAAGCCATTTGTTCAAATGTTCATCTATGTTTCTGCGCGTAGCCTAAGTCACTATATCAGTTAGGAATATTTATTTTTGATTTTATTGTTTTAGTGTAAAACGTTTGTTTACAGGTAACCTACATGTAAATCTAATGGCATAAACATTTTTATTTGATAAATTCTCCTCACAACTGCTGTAGTAGGCCTATAGTTTCAGATTTGTAGAATTTTTTAAATTTGCATAGGCCTATATTTTTTCAAAATAAAATGCATAGTGGTCGATGTCTGTACTTTAAGGTTTCTGAAAGTGTGGACATTACTAAATTGCCTTTTTAAACGTGTTGCCTAAACTGTCATAACGCAAACCATATTTTAGGCTCTAACAAGCTTTGTTGTTGGCTCGGAATTTGCCAGTGCAGTTGTAGAGGAATATATAAAACTTGCACCTTCAAAGCCAGGACCAAGATTTGACTACACTGATATTTTAGCTCAGGAAGTAACAGATATGGTTTTCGTGTGTCCAAGTCGAGCACTAGCACGGTGAAAACAAATTCAAAATTATTTTAATGCTCATTTTTGTCTGCTTATTGTTTCCTTGTTTCTATTTTATTAGACTGGCCTTTACAGTAAAACAAAAATATATAGGCTAGGTAATTTTTAATCAACATGTATAGCCTACACTAGAGATGCAGCGAACCCAAAATTTTTATCCGCACACCGCACCGCAACTGACTCATCTATCCGCGCACCGCACCGCACACCGCAATTTATCTGGAACTTTGACACTGCACCGCACCGCACACCGCAAATTACAAAATTAAAAAAAAATATTTTAACGAGTTATTGTTTAGAAAGTCAATTGTAGGAAAAAGCATCCATGGCATATAACTGGTAACCTAGTACCAATACAGTTGTGCACTAATTGGCCAGGCTAACCAGATCATATTCTCTTATCAGCAATGCATCTAAGTTCTAAGACATAATACAAACTAAGACAAATAGAATGTTCCTGGATCCAGTATCAGGACTTTTGAACACTTTTTGTAAGCAATAATGCAATTATAATGCCAGTGGCTATATGAACTACACACACAAGAGTAAAACTTATAGCCTGAACTCACTGGGCTAACTGATATAGTAAATAATGCGGTAGTTGCGCTAGGCCTATAGCCTGGTAACTGAGCTTATCAGCTAGGCTACTAACCAAAAACATTCGTACAGCTTCCCTGACAAGCAAGCCCTAAAACCCTGTCAACTGCAAGCCATTTGCAATTTGCATTTGCATAGCTTTCCATCTTAGGGTTTCCGAAGGGAAAAATAACTGATCCGTGTTTCCAATTTAAATTTGAAGTTTCATAGCTGATTCTTGAAAAGTTGAAAGTTTACGTTTACGAAAGTTTAATTTCTTGAAAGTTTACGTTTACGAAAAATTAATTTCTTGAAAGTTTACGCGGCAAGCGGCGCGGCGCGGCTTTGTCATTTCAACCTTCCACGCGGCGCGGCGCGGCACGCGGCGAAAAAGTCAAAAGCGGCCGCGTACGCGGCGCGGCGCGGCGCGGCTTGCATCACTAGCCTACACGTAGCCTACAGTTTCATCCATTTTTTCGTTTTTTTTTTTTTTTCAAAACAGATTTCTCACATTTATCACTTTCTCTCTACCAGTTAGAGTGCGCTGAGGTTTTTCGAAACTATGCACAATGCATTGCAAAAGTGATGACTTTACATTATGTCATGTAACATTAAAGTGTAAAGGCTTTTCCAAATAGGCTGACTGCGTTTTATCCATAGACTGCTTTAAATTTTACGTTCAATGATTGCCTTTGTCATAATGTCTTGTCAACATCCATTTATCATTTAAGCTATACTTGCAGTAGGCTACAATTATAGAATAATAATTTATTTTTTACGTGAGTTTACTATGTGTGTAGATTTATGTCGGAGACAGCAAGTAACATCCAGCACCCACCAATTTATATGTACATTGATTCACACCCAATGAATGGATCAAATTGTGAGAACATTACAAACTATTGCGGTTATGCTTTCCATGGCTCTGAAACCTATTTTGTTTTCAACGCTGGACCCAACACAGGGTTAGTAAAAGATGAAATTTCAAGAATGGTGCCGCTTTGACTGAATAGATGCATGTTTTAAAAGGTGTTTTAAAAAAAAAAAAAAATACTTATTGCAGTGGGCTGAAGTTGACTAAAACTAATTTTTAAAGCAGTTATTTTCCACTTTTTTGTACTTATGTATCTTTTCAAATAGTGATATGATCGGCTTGACTTGAAAAGTAAATTATTGTAGTGCCAATCGAAATTAAACATGCATTGTTAGTTTATAAGTCCAAGTTAATCGGCTACCAGTGCTTCAATACTGACATTCTGTTGCCTAACTAACCCACTATCAATCATCGTTATCGATGAATTAGTTTTGATTGAAAAAAATGCTTAACTTAAAGCAATTATTTTTAGGTATATCTTTACTGAGGGCGACACTGCAGTAGCAGATATGTTCAGTAATTTTTGGGGTTACTTTGCTTACAATGGCAAACCAAGCGAAGAATTATCTGTTTGGCCACCGTACAGTTCCACAGAACAGGTAAAAGCATGATGGACATAACATGCAATTTTCTCTTATCAGATTTATTTGTAACATAGCTAGGATGTTGTTATGTGTTTTCCTATATTTCGTAAATATCTTTTTCTTAAATAGGCTACTGTAGCCTAAGTTTCGTATTAACATCAGTTTTCAGTAAGCAAGTTGGCTTGTAGGCTAATGTAGGCTAATCAGCACATCTTAGCCTACACTATACGACATACAGTAGCCTAGGTCTTATCTCTAGTCTACACGATGACACGGTATGTAGTGTTTTAATACAACGCATTTACATGTATTTATTTTGGTGCTGCTTGGAGTTAACACCGCCTTTGTAGACAACCGTACTTTTTTTAGACTGTGCTGATTACAGGACGGAAAGAAAAGTTATTATCTAATCATCTCATGTTAGCTTTTTTAGTTGGTCAGGGGCTAGGCTATAGGAAAAACACAAAACGGGTAGGCTAAAAACGGTAACACTAAAAAATTTGGAAGACTGAAAGCCTGCCTTAACTTGGAGTCGTATACAAGCTAAATCAATAGCGATCTACAATGCAACTTCGTACATAACTTCACTTGCGTGATACGTCATTTACTCAGAAAATAGGCAAAAAGATAATCTAGAAGGCTTGGAAAACAACGTCTGATAGGCAATTCTCTCTGTTCTTTTTATTTTAAGTGATTCAAACTCTTTACCTGTTTAATTTACGGTGTAGCCTACAGTTCTTCACATGCTGCATTAGGCCTACTATTTAATTATTCAAAAAGTAATTATTGTAACTGGGTAGCCTATGCGAAGTAAAAGTTGTAAGTGAAGAAGTGAAAGCAATTGCTTTCTAGTTGGAAGCAGAAACAATGCCGCTTCCATTTTCGGCAACAAGAATGCCGCTTCCATTTCCGGCAACAATCTGATACGGTACCGTCTTTGATGAATTCTGATTGTTTTTACAAATCAGACAACTTCAAACATTATCATACTGTCTGGTTTGCTTATTTTTTGTCGTTTTTGTGTGGTACCATATGGACAAAGCTTTGCCTGCAATAAAAAAATTGTAAAAAATACCGTAGCCTATAATACAGTGGAAGTGGCAACAGTGGCAACAAGGGTGGAAGCGAAATCTGTTCCAAAATTAACCTCTTCCATATTATTGATTCTTCTTGACTGATTCTTCATTCTTGATGGAACGATAATGTTTTCACTTGTGCCTAATACGTAGGCTTACAAGTTTTCAAACCGGATTTTGAAATATCCCACAATAGCTTTAACTCAATAAAAACATTGTTAGGCCTACGTACACAAAAAGATATTTAACCAAAAGTGAAATCTGCTGAACAGTAGGAAAATAATCTGTTTCCCCCAACAAACTACCGGACAGAGCTTATAAACAAAACGTTTGGGAAAACTTTTAATCCAATATTGTTGTTTGTTTTTTCACATAATTTTTTTTTTTTTGAAGTTGAGGAAACATTTTGTTGATGGAAAAATCTCTATATTATCACAACTTAATTTGACGTTAGGCTATAAAGGTTTTTCAGCTAAACACAAATGTAAACTTAAAAGTGTTTTTTTAATATTAGGGTTCGGACATGATTACCCCGTGGACTAATGTTCGAATTCAAGCTCCGAAGTCTTTTGTCGAAAATGATTATCACACAGACCTTTGTGACTTTTGGGACTCCCTGAATTTCTACATCGACACCACTGAATCAGAAACAAGCACAGCAAGTACGCATAGCGGAATATCAGTCAACACAGAACCCCAACAAAACTCAACAGATCAGGATACCGGAATTGTTATGACAACCGACGGAACAGCTACCTTGCTGTTACCACAGCAAGTTATTATTTTTGGCGTTACTCTAGTTATGATGTTCGTCAACCTCAATATTTAGCAAGAACTTAATAGCAGATAGTTTTTTACTGCTAGCTTTTATTAACATAGGATATTAAACGATTAGTTTTAAGAGGCTAATAATTGGCGCTATAAATTGTCAACTACACTTTGCGTTTTGCATGGATTAACTGTTGAATGTTTGTAAAACAGAGATCAAAGAGGCATTTTTAGTTATCAACTTAATTTTGTTGACCGAGTAAAGTAGCCTACTTAGGTGTGCAATGTGCATATGAGAAGTGACTTGCATGATGCTTATGATATCACTAGATAAGTTTGTTCCTTTTATTGCTTTGCAAATAAATTCCAAGCTAGATTTCCCAAGTATTCTCAACTCGTCAAAATACCTTACTTCGTTCGCATTTGTATGCATATTGCATATGTATGAAAGCCAATTATGGAGTAAATTTTTGTGTCTGGCCACTGCCTCGTCACATCAAAAACATTACTGTAGTAAACTTCAAATCTCTTGTCGCATAACCATATTTGAGGCCTTGATAAGAAAGGTACTTTGCACTCATCAAATGCTGCGAAATTTCAGCTATTGTAATAGTTTAATTTCATTGCTCATGCAATCGAATTGTTTCTTACTGTCATCGTTTCATGAACACTACAAACATACAATGTATCTCATATAATGTTATTCTGAACGTACACGCTTAATGTGTCTAGGCTACTTGTTTATGTTTGCATGTCTTATAGCCTACTGTAAAGCAAGTTACATGCAAGTAAATTTACTAATTTGTTCTTTTTGCTTTATATGGATCGCAAGGTCTGAAATAAACGCTGAATAATTATAATTAAAAAATAGCCTAAGCGTAATCGAACCATTCGTCGCCGCCGCTGCAGTCTTTAAGCTAAATCAATCATTTTATGCATACGGTAGGCTCCTGCAATTGATTGGTTGTGGGAATGTTTATGCTTGGAATGAGAACGCTTCTTTAAGAGCTGATTAGCTGAATCCTGTAAATTTCGCATAATTTGACATTGACGCAGGCCAGGTCACCGAGATTGACAGAGTGAAATTTGCACTTAGATGCCACGGAATGAAAAGTAGTCCTTGAAGTTCGTTGCTTAAGCGCAGGGGCGCGGGAAGTAGGAGTGCTCAAGGGGCTGCAGCCCCCCTAAAGTAAATTTAGCCCCCTGGAAGTTTCTATAATTGCTTCAGCCCCCCCCCCCCCCCCCTACTAAATTCTGACAATTTAAGGTAGACCTACATAACATATTTCAGACATTTTTTCGAACAATAATTGCTACGACGAATCGAGTTCTGTTACGTGTAGTCGCGCTCATCATTCGCAATAAAGAGTCGTCAATCACAGGGAGCTATACCTCGCAGTAGCGGTACTATAGCCACCCTCCCCACTAACACGGCGGTCTATCGTTTATTGGACATCATTCTGCAATATTTGCATTTCATGCGTAGCCTACTTCTGAACATTAGAGTACAAAAATACATGATATTGCTTTGTCATGTCGGACCGACAATCCGACATGACAGAAGATAGTGCAGTGAGAGGAGACGCACGTGCAGACATAGCCTATTCGGCTTGGTAAAACAAGCACGCACGATGCGGGTTTATTTTGCGGATTACCTGCAGCGGTGAAGTTTTTCAGCTTGCAGAAGCCGTTGCAAGACAGCTCCAAAACAAGATCTTTGCTTCTTCCGCTTTGGAATCAATCACCTTTTTCCGCGAACGGATCAAAAATCTCAGAAAAGATGAATCCGTTTCCAAGCTTATGGAAGCAGCGAACGTCTTTGCGTCTGTCAATAATCTAAAGACGCCAAAGGATCTCCGAGTGAGCAAAACTCCAGCAAGATTTCGAAACACAGAGGATTCGGATTCTTTGTCGTCTGCGGGAAGAGCGTGGAAACGGAAATAGGCTACATCGAAGCCCTTGATTTGGTTCAAGTTTAGCTTGATCGAAGATTCGACCAGGCGGATCTGCTTACAACAGCCAACAGAGAGAAGGCCCTTCTGAGCTGTGCAAACGGTGAGTAAAGATCTGATACTGAGATCAGCTTACACAATGCCATCAGAAAAGATCGCCTAAAAACGGAACTTACTTTGCTCAGCGTTGCTGTAAGTGGAAAAACCACAAACTCCGTTCAAAAGGTTGTTGAGATAGCATCGCAACTAAACCCTCAAACACTAGATCATTTCAAGGAAACGCGAAAATTTGTGGAGCTCTGCCTTTGCTTCTCGGTTTCAGCTGCATCATCACAACGTTCTTTTTCTGCTCTAAGACGCCTGAAAACGTGGTTGAGAAGCTCAGTGACACAAAAAAGACTTACGGTACTCATTTTGCGTTGATGCATGTCCACCAAAGCATTTTGGACACTGTCGATGTCAAAGAACTCATGACACAGTTCATAGAGAAAACACCTGAGCGAAAATCAATCTTCGGAAGCGTATGGGAGCTCATTTCCACAAACTGTCGTTTTTATATCACTTTCTAATTTGTTCGCTTTCATTTTAATTTCCTGAACAGCGTTTTTGTCGTTTGCCGTTCTTCATTTGTTACAATTTACACTGTGTGTGTTTTGGCGTTGTTTTTTTAAAGTTTTTAAAACTGCCAGTTTTTAAAATAATGTTCTCCCGGATAAGGGGGTCTGGGGGGCGATACCCCCCAAAATCTGACAACACTATGGCAGCTTCAGTCCCCTCTAGAAGAAAAATAGTTCCCGAGCCACTGATTAAGTGCACACCCCAAGAGTCGAGCCAGTGCCGCTGGATCTGGAAGCTTCTTCGTTCGCAAAGTCTGGCGCTTAACCAACTGAGCTATCTTGGCGTACAACCTTGGCGGGAGGAGCGCGGCTATTTTGGGGCTAACTTATTTTAGTCTGTTTAAAAATGAAAAAAAAACATGCTACAAAAGCTCGATAATAATCAATAACTTAAATAAATAATGCAAGGCCGTATTTACTGCTTTTTAAACTCTCGGCGGGGCCCACGCATATTTAGTTCGTGCAGCGTTTTTCGGCTTGTAACTTTAAACATTTAATGCGTAATTTTTTTTTCATTTTGCAAATTGTTTTTGCTCGCTTTGCTTTCTCGATCACATTTTATTCAACTAACTGGCAATGTTGGCCAGGCATATAGTTTCAGAAAGTGAATTAAGGAAAAAAGACTTTGCATCCCACAAAAACTAAAGAAATAATAATTTCGAAGTAAACACTGCTCACGTAGCCTAGTCAATTAACAATATTAAATGGATAAATATCGGTGTTGGAGATAGGTTACATTGTGAACTATTGCATGCTCTATTACGCAAGCTTATATTAGCTTTAACAAACTAAATGAAACATCAAACTAAATATCACAAATAAATTAGTTCTTTAGACAAATAAGATTATATCAACCTGAACCGCACGTCAACATAACAAGCAAGTAAACAGAGTGGGAGCGCGAAAAAGTTTAGAAAATTAAAACGGTTGCGAGCAAAAAAGTTTGAGAAACCCTGCTCTAGAACATAACCATAGAGTTGACAAAGATGAAAGAGAAGCATGAGCTGTAAAGAAAAAAGTGTGGGTTTCAAAAAAGAAAACCATTTTAAGGTAAACAATTCACAACGGTACACACGTGACGATACAGTATAGTTGAGATGCAACAACGACCAACCAATTATCGAAGGTTAAGACAGCAGACGAATGTCGGCGTTTTGAATGAAAAAACAGAGTCGAACTCAATACCTGCCATCAGTGGCGTAGCCAAGGGGGGTTGAGGGTTTCAACTCCCTTTGGCACGCGTGTGACGTCACGATATTGAGAATGATGTTTTCAGTCTCTTTATGTCTCTAAAACAAAGTTTTCCTAACTTTAAACGAAACTGCATTAAAAGAGCGAGTTTTGCCAATACCAAACATTCAAATATCTCAGCCAGGAATTAGCAACAATAAAGCGTAGAGACTTAGCTTTATTTCCCAAAAATGCCGAAGAAAACATTATCTTATCCTTTTGCTACGCCACCGGGCAGCACCATTTTACAGGAATTTTCATTCCCACATTTTTGTTGAAAATGTTGTCAGAATGCACTAAATTCAAAATAATTTTTCAAAAGTTTCTCGGGGTGGGCTACAAACTCTTTTGTAACTTAGTCATGCAACTGCCTTTTCCTAACGTAATTTGTTTTCCGTCTGTCTGTATGTTTTCCACACTATTGCTTTTAATCGTTGCATGTTTCTTGATGCTTATAGTTAGTTAGTTGGTTAATTAGTTAGTCAGTCAGTTATAGTTAGTCGATTAGTTAGTTTCAAGAAGTTGAAATTTTTGTAGGTCTATTTTATAAATATTTGCAGATTCCTGATTAGGGCTTCCTGATTCCTGATGAGTTAAGCCGAAAACGTTTGACTGTTAAACTATTTGTAAATATGTAAAATATAGCCTACTCTTGTAATGCTCAACCCTGTGGTATTGTTGTGTCTTGCCTGTCTTTGGTACAAAAAAGCAAATTCTCTACCGAAACTATAATACATAAATATGGTAGGCTACAAAACATGAGGCTAAAACCAGATTTTTTTCTTCCCAGGTTTGAAACAAACTTTGTCAACAAAAACACTCCATTTCTTGTGTGTGAAAATGACATTTCACAGAACATAAAATATATATATTATACCGTTTTTTCGCTTTAAAAAAGATGTCAACAACTATAAGGCCTAGGCCTACATCGATATAGGCATAGTCGTAAGAGCCAGGGGGGCAGCCGCCTCCCCTGTTGTTTCAAAACGTCGCGAATTCGGGAAAAATCTTGCAATTATTAGGGCAAAAATTGCTATATGAAAAGCTACAAAATTGCATGAATTGAATTGCATGAAAGAAAAACTATAAATTAATATCTTTTTCCTATCAAACTATAAGTACAGCCTCTTATTTACACAATAAATGTGCCGCAAAATTTTCATTTGGCACACCCGTATAGATGTGTAACGTTCCTGAGATTGCCGGTTGAATGCTTCT
Organism: Aplidium turbinatum; assembly: GCF_918807975.1. Taxonomy (NCBI): domain Eukaryota; kingdom Metazoa; phylum Chordata; class Ascidiacea; order Aplousobranchia; family Polyclinidae; genus Aplidium; species Aplidium turbinatum. The sequence continues at coordinate 40,691,139 of NC_137472.1, read as the reverse complement.
GTCTAAAGGTGGCTGACAACGATACTAGATTGTTGGTATCAGGAAGTACATCTTGTATTACGCCACGTGTGAAGCGATCAAGGCGGATTCAGAAACGTCACGTCATTCCATCAGAAGTGTGTTGATTGAAAAGGAAGAAGATTACCACATCAGTCTGTTTTATAGGCGAAATCAGTCACTCTTGGCGAGTGCTGCCAGACGCAATGCTAAAAATATTAAAACTTGAAAGTAGGCTAAACAATTGAATTAAGATAACTGCACTGCAGAATATTGGTTGATGACGAATACGAGACAGCAGTCGGTACATACGTTGGCCCCAGTCAAAACGACATTGAAACATAGGAAAGATGTCGTGAATGACGAAAATAGTAAGTTATGATTTAGGGTTAGAAACTGAAATTGAATACTGGGGCGCAACTGTAAAATCAGCCATGAGAGAAAAATATTTACAAGCGTTTTTTTTTAGAGAAAAATAAGCATATATATAAACAGGTAAGCGTCCATGGCTGTCCATGTCCTGCCTCCGGAGAGATAGGACCTGACACCCATGGAAGCAAACCAGAAAGGTAGAAAAAAAATGTATGTAGCCTAACGTTGCGCGCTCGGTTGTGCGAGACAGGATGTTCTAAAGTCATACTATTAGTTCGAGTATTTTGATGAGGGAGCACGAGACAGCAGTTGATGTGAAAGTTCGATGATATATGATGAGCACGACAGCAGGTGATAAGCAGTTCAGTTAGTAGTCCATTGATGGATGACGAGCACGACAGCTGTTGAGTTGTGAGTCCGTTGATATGAGACGAGTATGACACGAAAGAGGCCAGCTTGTATAATTGCAAGCTGTGTGACATGCAGCCATTGCATGTCGAAAGTGGAGCAAATAGCGGCACTGGTTTGGTTGACGTCGCGGTGTGCTTCTGACGTGGAGAAGGCTTGAAATGTCGCGGTGTGCTTCTGACGCAGAGAAGGCTTGAATGATGAACGATGCAGCAATTGCACGTCGAAGGTGTGTCGCAGGGAGTAGCGACAGATATGGGGTTGACCATATTGGTTGCGTCGGCGGTGTGCTTCTGATGTGGAGAAGGCTTGAAACGTCGCGGTGTGCTTCTGACGCAGAGAAGGCTTGAATGATGAACGATGCAGCAATTGCACGTCGAAGGTGTGTCACAGGGAGTAGCGACAGATATGGGGTTGACCATATTGGTTGCGTCGGCGGTGTGCTTCTGACGTGGAGAAGGCTTGAAACGTCGCGGTGTGCTTCTGACGCAGAGAAGGCTTAAATGATGAACGATGCAGCAATTGCACGTCGAAGGTGTGTCGCAGGGAGTAGCGACAGATATGGGGTTGACCATATTGGTTGCGTCGGCGGTGTGCTTCTGACGTGGAGAAGGCTTGAAACGTCGCGGTGTGCTTCTGACGCAGAGAAGGCTTGAATGATGAACGATGCAGCAATTGCACATCGAAGGTGTGTCACAGGGAGTAGCGACAGATATGGGGTTGACCATATTGGTTGCGTCGGCGGTGTGCTTCTGACGTGGAGAAGGCTTGAAACGTCGCGGTGTGCTTCTGACGCAGAGAAGGCTTAAATGATGAACGATGCAGCAATTGCACGTCGAAGGTGTGTCGCAGGGAGTAGCGACAGATATGGGGTTGACCATATTGGTTGCGTCGGCGGTGTGCTTCTGACGTGGAGAAGGCTTGAAACGTCGCGGTGTGCTTCTGACGCAGAGAAGGCTTGAATGATGAACGACGCAGCAATTGCACGTCGAAGGTGTGTCGCAGGGAGTAGCGACAGATATGGGGTTGACCATATTGGTTGCGTCGGTGGCTGTGGATAGCCGTATTGAAATAATCTCCGTGGAGGCATCTCATGTTGAGGAATGTGATGAGGGACTGTTCAACTCAGTGCAAGTCGTGGAGAACATGGGGTGCTGTGGTGCCATGTTGAAGTGGTCTCATCAGTGAGCTTGTCGTGACATCATCGTGGTGCTGTATTGAAGTCCCTTGAAGTTGCGCATCAAGTCTCGCAGCAACCATGTTGATGGGCGCGTCTGAAATAAAATTGATACAAAGTAGCATCCGCTAGAAAGCAGTACAACGACACATTACAAAAAAAAATAGCGATACATGCGGGCATGCAAGTTGTTAAAGTTGCAAGGCATGACATGGTCATGGCGACAAATGCCGGCTGATGATAGGTAGGAAACTAGACATGAAACTATGAGAGTCGTAGTACATGGGTACTAGGTAGGCTCAGCACTCATTAAAAAAAGCGACAAACACAAGCATAAAAAAATGTTGTAATGACGTAGCATGACGTGGTCATGGTGACAACTGCCGGCTGATGATGGGTCACTTTTAAAAAATAGCGACAAATATGAGTACAAAAGTGGTTGCAACGTCACGTGACTGTAGTTAAACGAGTGACTATAGAATGGATGAATGGATGCAGTTTTGACGTCTTGCCCAGGACGGTAAATTGCTGTAGAGTGGATTATTAGTAGAGTGGATTTATAGAATGATTAGAGATATTTAAAAAAATTTTGCATGCAGTAGTTTCTATAGCAACCACAAGAGTAAGGTACCATGGAATAGAAGTTATAAATGGTTAAAAATGATTAATATAGGCTGCAGTAGGCTGCTAGATGATTAGAGATATTTTTAAAATTTTTTGCATGCAGTAGTTTCTATAGCAACCACAAGAGTAAGGTACCATGGAATAGAAGTTATAAATGGTTAAAAATGATTAATATAGGCTGCAGTAGGCTGCTAGATGATTAGAAATACAGTAGAATTCGCCTATAACGGCACCTCTAGGGGATTTGCAAAAACTGACGTTATAGCCGAATTGACGTTATAGACGAACTACCGCAAACTATTCCACAACTGTCTTTTGATTAAAGAAAGAGGTGTATAATCCAATCAGGGTTACTGTGTAGCCTACCACCAAACTGACAAAAGGCACGCAGAAAATACAGTAAACAAAGAAATCGTTTAAAAAAATAACCTACAGCGAAAGGTACAGGAAATTTGCGCAATAGGCTACAGCTCGTTGCATACAGTAGTAGAGAAGTTCATTGTTTATTAACGAAAAAGGCATTGATCTTGAGCTGTTTCGGTTTTGACACGGATTTGACACACCTGTAGACTAGAGTGTAGAGCTGCTTTTTACACGTAATAGTTTTTCACGCGGGAAAAAAAAAGTTAATTAGTTTATACAGTACTGCACGTACACTGTTGCTTTGAGTTGTTTAAAGGTCAGCTGTAGAGCTGCTTTTTACACGTGATAGTTTTTCATGCGGGAAAAAGGTTAAAGCAGCGTTTAGACTACATGCGTTTTTCTTGCGTAAGCACTCCGACAAAACGTATCGCTCGATCCAATACACACAAGTGAATGAGAGTGTTTACATTGCGCGCGTATTTCGTGCGTTTGCACTCAGACAATCGCAAGCCGTTGCAAGCGATCCATCTGAATGCAAGCTGAAGCTGACGCAACCGATCCTAGGTCGCGTATTTGCTAAGTCAGTCTAAGGTAGTTTTGCGAAAAAACGCCGAGGTAGGTTAGTTTTTTGTGAAGTATTGATAGAAAAATTACTTTTCACATCAAAAGTGACTTGTTGGGCAGATTCTGCTGAAGTTTAGACTTTTTGAGAGGGTTTTATTGTATTTTTAAGCAAGATAGATGCCTCTTAGTAGTGTTTTTCTTGGTCAAACTTAATTTATTTTTTATTCTTCATGGTTTAGGCCACCGTTTAGAACTTTATGTTCGATAGATTGGTACACTTAAAAAAATCTATGATTATGAACTAACAGTGAAGTATGAAGTAAAACTTATGAATGATGAAAGTTATGAAGTAAAACCAACCAACCAGTGATCACCATGCTTATTGCTTATGAGAGGCTACCAGAAGGTGAGTAAAATGACTAGTTGACTATCAAGTTCCTAGTACCCAAATGTTATTTTAAACTATGAAGCTAATGATCATACCAAATACCTATTTTATATTTGGAAGTGCTGATTATTTCACTTAAAACCATTATGGTTTTGCCACCTTTTCTTTTGTTGGCTTTATTACTGTATTTTGTTTCTACAATTAGTTTGGTTTTGGAATCTTTATCCTCTGACTGAAAAATCCTTGATAGGTTAATCCTGGTAGTTTCGCATACTTGTAGAGGCTTTTGACGCAATATCGCTTGATTTACATTTCAACAAAGAAAAACGAATTCAATTGAAGGCATATTTAACATTCAAAAGTCATCGTAAACACACAAACATGCTAGGCGTGTCCAGTGGTGGATCTATGAAAACATTTGGGGGTGCACCAAAGTTTAAAACAAAGGAAATATGTAATACAACATAGACAATGCAAAAATTGTTAAGAAACAAACAGAGTGGGAGGGGGTCTGGGATGCTTGCCCCCCATAAAACTTTACCTTGCTTTGGTGACGTTTCATACACTTGAAGGCCTAATAATGTAAATTTTGTATCAAGACACACACTTTATATTTTAACCAAGTTTATCAAAACTGGACTTCAAGTTTGTGTCACAAATCTTGATTTCAAATTAAAGCTTTGTTTTAAACATTTTATTTTTATCATGGCCACAAAGAGATTTTAATGATTGATTTGTTTAAGGTTTGTATAGTACTGTGTTGGCTTTCAATATAATTTTAAAAATTTGCTAATTAGTCTGGGAGCCTACGACAGAAGATTTCACCCCATAAGGTACAAAAGGTTTGACCCCTTGAAGTTACTGGGGTCAACCATGTCACTCACAAAAAGTATGGAAGATTGACCGCACCGGGTGGATCTGGACCCTAGAGCCCCCTAAAAAGCCCAAAAAGGGGGTTAATTTCACCCCATAAGGTACATGGACCAAACTTGGTGAAAACGAAGTTCTATGTCAGGACATCACAAAAATATCAAATCTAACAATATTTTCGAGTGGAAAGGTGATGTAAGACTCCCCCCAAAGTGACCCCCCAGGGGGTTAATTTCACCCCATAAGGTACATGGACCAAAGTTGGTCAAAACGAAGTCTTATGTCAGGACATCACAAAAATATCAAATCTAACAATATTTTCGGGTGGAAAGGTGATGTAAGATGCCTTCAAAGTGACTTCCCTTAATGTGACCCCCTCGGAAGGTTTATTCCACCCCATAAGGTACATGGACCAAACTTGGTCAAAATGAAGTCTTATGTCAGGACATCACAAAAATATCAAATCTAACAATATTTTCGGGTGGAAAGGTGGTGTAAGATGACTTCAAAGTGACTTTCCTTAATGTGACCCCCTCGGAAGGTGTATTTCACCCCATAAAGTACATGGACCAAACTTGGTCAAAACGAAGTCTTATGTCAGGACATCACAAAAATATCAAATCTAACAATATTTTCGGGTGGAAAGGTGATGTAAGATGTCATCAAAGTGACCCCCAGAGGGTTTATTTCACCATAGAGTACATGGACCAAACGTGGTCAAAACGAAGTCTTCTAGGGCACCACAAAATATCAAATCTAACAATACTCTCAGTTGGAAAGGTGATAAAAGACCTACCCAAAAGTGAATCTCCTCCTATAGTTTAATTTACTTCATCCATTTCTCGAACCAACCTTGGTGTAACGAAAGTGCTATGCCAGGACAGTACGAATGGATTAAATTTAAAAATATTTTTATATAGGTTTTGATGAAATACATTCACAAGCTGTCCCATGATGCATGAAATGGAACTATAGCCTACTTTACAAAAAGTTTTTGTATAAATCATATTAAGTCAATCGAAAAAAGGCAACAGGACATGACAATACATGGCTTTGTAACACCAAAAACAGAAAGTACACAAGAAGCATATAGGCTACAGTAGCCAGAAAATTGATCCAAGATCTTGATACCACCACTAAATGTGGACTTAATCGAACAGCTGACTATCCAAATCAAAACGTTTCGAAATGAATCATTTGGAACGTTAATTTAGGCAGTAATGAACATTTTCCAGCTGCTACAATAAATAACCTAATAAACCCAATGCAGTAAATTTTTATTTAATGCCATTTGCTTCATGTCTCCAATCAGTTATCGTAACTGTTCATTCATAAACAGAGATTGTTCGTGTAAATGTAAACGGTCGTTTCTTTATTCTTCATTGTCACTGCTGTCGCTTTCACTTTCTTCATCTTATTCTTCAGATTCATACAATTCTCCTGTTATATACAGAGATAAAGCAAGCTGTCTGCGATGTACCAGCCCCAAGCAATGTGGTTATCCGCACGTCTGACACTGACTGTCTTGTAATTGGCTTAGGTTGCTATGGAACTTTTGATCCTTCATTAAAGATATGGATAGAAGCTGGCTTGCAAAGCAATAACACGCAGCGGTACATCAACATCAACCAGCTGCATAGGCCTACCGCACTTGGAGTGACGATTTGCAAGTGTTTACCTGCATATCATGCCTTTACAGATTCTGATTACACCTCGTCATTTAGCAGGAAAGGGAAAATGCGGCCGCTGAAATTACTCCAAGGAAACCACGAAGCGCAGGCAGCTTTTAGCCAACTCGGACACGACAAAGAAATTAGTGAAGACACTATCATCGCCATAGAGAACTTTGTGTGTAACATGTACAAAAACAAGAAAATTAATTATGTCAACGAAGTCCGTTTACAAATGTTTTTAGACGGCTACAAACCCAAAAAAGAAAATGAAAGGATATCATGCATACCAGAAGCTACTGTAGATAGTAGTACTCTACCACTTTGTTTACGAGTACTTCTCCAGAAGACAAGGCGCACACATCTCATCACAAGATGGTGGTTATCTTCAACTAGAAGTGAACAAGCAGCAACGTTGCTGCTAGAGTATGGCTGGAAAGAAGAAGGAGGTTCTTATAAAGTGGTGTGGTTTAAAGGTAAAGGTATAAAGCATCTTTAGATGTCTCTGCGTGGAATCTGATCTCATCCAGGAAAGTCAAGAAGAAGGTAAACAGCATTGGATGTCGCTTGGGTTACCCTTTATAAATATAAAACTTTCTCCTGGTCTATCAGTCGTTTACTTTCTTACTGTAAACATTAGCCAATAACTGGCTGTAAAGTTTCGTTTTAGGAACCTATAACCAATAGTTTCTGCAATCTTGAGAAAAATGCCTGGGTGCACTAAATAACAAATAAATGTTGAACTTTTTCCAGTTAATAGTAAGTTGCAATGTTGCATTATTCGAAGAAAAATAGACGTCTGTAAAAGATAATAAAATTACTATTGTATGTTACGCATATCTGTAGTGCATAATAGCAATTGTTTCGTACAGTCTTTATTTCTCTGTATATAACAGGAGAATTGTATGAATCTGAAGAATAAGACGAAGAAAGTAAAAGCGACACCAGTGATTGATTGATTGATTGAATCTTTATCCTCGGACTGGGAAAGCTTCTTGCAGAGCTTAATCCTGGCAGTTTCGCATACTTGTAGAGGCTTTGAATCACTGGCGCAGGCCCGGTCACCGAGATTGACAGAGTGAAGTTTCCGATTGTTGAAGGCTTGTTGTCGGGGAATTATTCCATCCATTAGATGCCGCTGAATGGAGAGCAGCCCTTAACGTGCGTTGCTCAAGCGCACACCCCGAGAGTCGAACCAGCGCCGCTATTGATCTTGAAGCTTCTTCGTTCCAGAAGTGACGCGCTAACCAATTGAGTTACCGTTTACATTTACACAAACAATCTCTGTTTATGAATGAACAGTTACAATAACTGATTGGAGACATGAAGCAAATGGCATTAAACAAAAATTTACTACATTGGGTTTATTGGGTTATTTATTGTAGCAGCTGGAAAATGTTCATTACTGCCTAAATTAACGTTCCAAATGATTCATTTCGAAACGTTTTTATTTGGATAGTCAGTTGTTCGATTAAGTCCACATTTAGTGGTGGTATCAAGATCTTGGATCAATTTTCTGGCTACTGTAGCCTATATGCTTCTTACGTACTTTCTGTTTTTGGTGTTACAAAGCCATGTATTGTCATGTCCTGTTGCCTTTTTTCGATTGACTTAATATGATTTATACAAAAACTTTTTGTAAAGTAGGCTATAGTTCCATTTCATGCATCATGGGACAGCTTGTGAATGTATTTCATCAAAACCTATATAAAAATATTTTTAAATTTAATCCATTCGTACTATCCTGGCATAGCACTTTCGTTACACCAAGGTTGGTTCGAGAAAGGGATGAAGTAAATTAAACTATAGGAGGAGATTCACTTTTGGGTAGGTCTTTTATCACCTTTCCAACTGAGAGTATTGTTAGATTTGATATTTTGTGGTGCCCTAGAAGACTTCGTTTTGACCACGTTTGGTCCATGTACTCTATGGTGAAATAAACCCTCTGGGGGTCACTTTGATGACATCTTACATCACCTTTCCACCCGAAAATATTGTTAGATTTGATATTTTTGTGATGTCCTGACATAAGACTTCGTTTTGACCAACTTTGGTCCATGTACCTTATGGGGTGGAATAAACCTTCCGAGGGGGTCACATTAAGGGAAGTCACTTTGAAGGCATCTTACATCACCTTTCCACCCGAAAATATTGTTAGATTTGATATTTTTGTGATGTCCTGACATAAGACTTCATTTTGACCAAGTTTGGTCCATGTACCTTATGGGGTGGAATAAACCTTCCGAGGGGGTCACATTAAGGGAAGTCACTTTGAAGGCATCTTACATCACCTTTCCACCCGAAAATATTGTTAGATTTGATATTTTTGTGATGTCCTGACATAAGACTTCGTTTTGACCAACTTTGGTCCATGTACCTTATGGGGTGAAATTAACCCCCTGGGGGGTCACTTTGGGGGGAGTCTTACATCACCTTTCCACTCGAAAATATTGTTAGATTTGATATTTTTGTGATGTCCTGACATAGAACTTCGTTTTCACCAAGTTTGGTCCATGTACCTTATGGGGTGAAATTAACCCCCTTTTTGGGCTTTTTAGGGGGCTCTAGGGTCCAGATCCACCCGGTGCGGTCAATCTTCCATACTTTTTGTGAGTGACATGGTTGACCCCAGTAACTTCAAGGGGTCAAACCTTTTGTACCTTATGGGGTGAAATCTTCTGTCGTAGGCTCTCGGTCTAAATGTGGTCCAAACTTCCCTTAGTGTAGGCCTACATGGCACATTTCACCTCATACATTGAAATAGGCCAAATTAATTGTCAACTAGTTGAGTGAGCAATGTGTTTGTAGATTACTACTATATACATACCATATATACAACCTAGTTTACATTAGTTTGTTTTAGGATGGACCCTCGGCCCCAGAACCTCATACGACGATGATCTTATTCCTTTAATGCATATCTTGATCATATATACTGCATAAAAACAAAGTGTGCATGATACAATTGCCATCACCAAATACTGTTTTGGCTTGTCCATTGTACTTTGTAGACAAAATAAAGTAATATTCCTTTTCAGAGGTTTATACAGGGGGTTTACAGGCTATGTCTCTCAGTCACATTTTGCTATGAGCATAAAAACTGCATTTATGTGTATCTTCGTTGATCGCAATTTGATTTGTTTTGCAGATATGTTTGTGGTCTCATCGGACTCATGATGATTCTTCTGCTGTTGAAATTTGAAATCTTACACCTTCTACTTCATCAATGCAAAGTCCATGATATTGATAAAGGATTTGAACTACATAATCATTGTACTGTCATAGGCATATAGGCTACTATATCAGAATTAATACATTACACCTACTCTAGTATGGTGCAATATTCCAAAAGTATACATGTAAACTTTTGCTTATAGCCTATTTCATTGATATATTAAATGAAATTGTATAATACCCTTCAATTGTTCTGAAGTTATAAGTTTTTATGGTTACTTTGACTATGCATTTTATTATAATCACTCTTAAAATGAATTATTCTGAAGTCAGGAGTTTTTATGATTACTTTGGCTGTGTATTTCATTACAATCACCCTTAGAAGGAATTTAATGGTAAGAACACACATAGGCTATAGCATATCATGTTATAATATGTGTTCTTAGGCATCAAGAATTGTTTTGACAAAAGTGTAATATTAACTGACATTATTCCATACGTGTGTCACACAAACATGTTAATATAGAAAATTGTAATTTCCATCATTAGACAGATTAATGGAAGAGCATTTGTTTGCTGAAAATGATTTGTTGTTGTGAATAACTGCCATTGCACTTGCAGGCCTATACATTTGTTGATAAACAGCCATAGATTGACAACTATAATGGTGGTTTATCATTGTCATTACAAAAAATTAATTGTCCATGTTTTTCATTGTTATGACTTTGCAACCTTTTTAATTCTGTTAGTGCTATTTTATTTGCTTTTACCAAATTTGTAGCATCTGCTTTTTTCATTATTTGTGCATAGCCTATAAACAATTATACAGAAACTGCCAACATGCAAAAATTCTATCTTTTTGATTCGCTGATAACAAATAAATTGAATTGCATTCAGTTTTTGTTTGTATTAGCCTAATAATATTTTATGAAAGCAGAAAATAAACAGCTATTGAACTATAGCCTACCAATCAGAGAATTTAGTCCATCACAAGTGATAGTGATCTGTGAGCCTCATACGCCCTGTACTGTAGGCTATATGTATCACAAATATGCATTGCTCAGTGGTTTGCAATGCAGGAATTTTAAGTGCTCTTTATGCTGAGTGCAAAGTAGGAAAGCACTTTTTCTAAGGTTTTTGATGACCCCAAGAGGTAGGCTATTTGCCATTTTCACTGACTTAATTGTAGGCACTACAGTATATGAACAAGGCCACATTTATAGTAGCGGCTTGTGGTATAGTTTTAACGTTTAAATAAAGAAACCAATCTATTAAAAAGCGAACAAAGAATTCAAAGTTATTTTACAAAGGTCATGAAACAAGGAAGGTTGTTGAACAAAGATACCAAGGTCAGGAGCAAAATGGCTGGAATGCGAGGTTAATCTAATCAAAAAATATATAGCCAAGAAATAGACAGTTTGGTGTTCGAAATGTTTGCTAAACATGAGTTTAGAATCCAAAGTTATTAAAAAAAAGATCTAAAAGCATAGCCTGTCCAAAAATTACAGTCTTGGTGTTGGTCCACAGGCAACAAAGTTTATTTTAACATAAGAACCCACTCGATGCAAAATTTTTTTTTTTTGGTTTCTCCATTTGCAATATATGACCCTCAAAAGTGTTCTACTTTGATATCATAGTGTGTTGATAGCTAGTGTAGGCTAGAGTTTCATTACTGTAGGCCTACTTGTGTTATAAGCTTGTTTCTTTCTGTAAAAGTCATTTGTGCAGAGGAAGTAAAACTCAAAATGTATTGCAATGATCGCATTGACAGAAGATGTCAACTGGATCAGCTGATTGACAGCAATGTAGGGGAATACCCTATATTTTCAAAATGACGTAACACAGTACCGTACGCAAGAAAACCGCAAGTAGTGTAAACGCGAGCTGTTTGAGACAAGACGCTCGAAAGTCGCAACGCAACAAAAACGTACGGAAAACGCACGTAGTCTAAACCCACCTTAATTCAGTTAAAGTCCCTGCTGAGAACGACGTAGCAAAATAAATGGAAGACATTTTGCAAGCAGCAGCGCTAATTGGATTAAAAGACTGACCGTTCGTGGTGAAGGTGATGGCTTAAAGTGACGTTATAAACGAACAAAATACGTCTGGGGACTAATAAAGGGTGCTGTTACACGCGAATTGACGTTATAGGCGATGCTGTTGTAGCCGAACTACAATGTATGTAAAAGATAGGAATTCTGCCGGGACCGAGCGAAGTGTGACGTTATAGGCGAATTGACGTTATAAACGAAGCCGTTATAGGCGAATTCTACTGTATTTTTAAAAAAATTTTGCATGCAGTGGTTTCTAATGCAACCATAAGGATAAGGTACCTTGACAATAGAATTTGTAGCCTAAGTGGTTGAAAATAGTGAATGTATGCTACAGTGCTAGATAATTACAAGTACCGTAGTTAGCCTAATTGCAATTACTTAAAGAAAGATAAAAAAACACATGGTAGCATTACCAGCCGCCGTTGAAATGGAGTGAGATCTTGTTCCCAAGTCGTGAGTTCTGTTGATATCGAGGCACCATTGTAACGTTTCTGGGTTGGTGGTTTGAATGCTTCTGACTAAGGTGGCTGACAACGACACTAGATTGTTGGTATCAGGAAGTACATCTTGTATTACGCCACGTGTGAAGCGATCAAGGCGGATTCAGAAACGTCACGTCATTCCATCAGAAGTGTGTTGATTGAAAAGGAAGAAGATTACCACATCAGTCTGTTTTATAGGCGAAATCAGTCACTCTTGGCGAGTGCTGCCAGACGCAATGCTAAAAATATTAAAACTTGAAAGTAGGCTAAACAATTGAATTAAGATAACTGCACTGCAGAATATTGGTTGATGACGAATACGAGACAGCAGTCGGTACAGATGTATAGTAGGCCTATTGCATGGTGATCAAACTGTAGTACGAAATACATTTAACCAAATGCATCATACCAATTTGGACAGCCACTGTTGTGTGCGACGCGAACACAACAGGTGCGGTAGTTAATTGCGCCGGTGACGTCACGATTTTCCTAATCCACCCGGCAGGACTGAGCAACTGTTAAAGCACGCCAACTTGAAGAAATCACTCGGTTTCCAATGACTGCTTCGCAGCAATGAAGTTTATACGGTTTTTCAAATTTGTTGACAAACAGTTCTCAATCCACTGTACGGTACACAAGTTCCACAGGTTGGCCAATGACGCACGGTAGTATGACCGGATCAGTAATGCCAAATGATGCACTTGTACGCGAAGGATTCTATAGTGATTGACTCAGTAAGTTGAACTTTGAGAGATAGCAAGCTGCAAATATGGAATTCAGCCTACACGCAAATAAGTATTACCATAGCAGTTGTCAAACTTAAGTCCTGTAGAAGTACATAACAGAGAAGCAGCTAACAAAGCATAAACATCAATCAATCAACTTTCAGTCACAAACTACAGTAACTAACAAGTTCGGCTAGCTGGCAAACTAGCAGCAAAAACGAAAACGTCTCGAAAGTTCCATAGACAATCTCGTGGTGAGTGTTGCCATTTGCAAAGAGCGATAACATAACAATGAAGGGGAAACGACGCTAGGTGGCGAATACACAAATTAACGGGAGTAATGCGGTAAAACGAAAGGCAGGCCTATCAAGGACCTGTTGAAAATCTAACACTCCCGGGCCAAAGAAGGGCCAAACTGGCTCGTTCTTTTCATGAATAAAAGTTTTTCAACAGTCTATTGTCATGTAACAGTTCAGTCTCTTCCTCATCGCTCTGATCTTCCAGCAAAATCTCAACGGTGTCTATTGGTGTCTCATCTTCATCTGGATCATCTTCTTCTCTTTGGACAATTACACAAAGTTTGGATATTGGTCTCTTCAGAGATCCGGTTGCAGTCTTCACTTCTACGGAACGAACAACGCCGTGACGATCAGGAAATGTTTCAATTACTCTGCCTAGTGGCCATCGTTGTCTGGGAGCAGAGTCATCAATCAAAAGGACGATATCTCCTCTTCGGATATTCTCCTTTCTGTGAAGCCACTTTGCTCTTGACATCACAGATCGTGGGTATTCCTTAACCCACTGCTTCCAAAAGGTGTCTGCCAGAAACTGCACATGGCGGTATCGATCACGTGGTCGGTAGCCATCTCTGTCGCAGCTTAATATTGGCGGTAAATTCGCTGAAGAATTCAACTTCAACAAGTGGTTGGGTGTAAGAGGTAAGTCGCCATCAACTTCCAGCTTCACATCGGTGAGTGGTCTTGAATTGACGATGTCTTCCACTTCAAAAAGTAACGTGTGCAATGTGTCATCATCGAGTGGTTGTTTTGGTAAGATGTTCATAAGAATTTGACGTACTGTGCGAATCATTCTCTCCCAGGCTCCGCCCATATGGCTGGCTGTTGGGGAGTTGAATGACCATTCTATTCCTTGTTGTCGAAGGCTCTGGTGGATCTGGTTCTGATTCCACTCATCGATGGCTTGCTTCAAGATTCTTTCACAACCCACAAAGTTGGTTCCATTGTCAGAGAAGATTTTCTTGATGGGGCCTCTGCGAGCTATGAAACGCCGTAGGGCATTTATGAATGCGCCAGTTGTCAGGTCTGGTGCCACTTCCAAGTGAATGGCTCTAGTTGTGAGACATGTGAAAAGGCAGCCGTATCTCTTAATGTCACTTCGTCTGTTTCGGACATTCAGCGGCCCAAAAAAGTCAACGCCAGTCTGTGAGAATGGTGGCTGTGACATTTGTAACCCTGCTTCTGGCAGTTCTGCCATGAGCTGTTGTCTAGGTTTTGCGGTCCTTCGCCGGCAAGGCAGGCATCTTGCAAGTACCCTTTTAACCGCAACTTTGGCATTAACTATCCAGTATTTTCGGTTAATATTGTTCAGTGTATGGCTTTCACCCATGTGCTTCGATTCGTTGGTATGACAATGTTCAATTATCAAGTCCGTTAAGTGGCGCTCTGGAGCTATGATAGCAGGATGTCGCGTTTCGAACGGTAAGTCGGATCTGTCGATTCTTTCGCCAACACGTAGAACATCTTTCATTAGGACAGGGCTGAGTTTTTCGAGTGGGATCCTCTTGGCTTTGGGCATGTTTGGATGTTTTCCTTTGGATAGAGATTTGATCCAGGCTGGAAAACTCTGACGCTGCTCGTATTTGATTAACTCAATTTCTGCCTCATCAAGTTCTGGCACACTGATTGGTCCTTTCAGTGTAATCTGGGTTTCGTTCTTCATGCGCATCAGTAAGTATGATTTGAATCTTAGGAACCAGGCTACTGATAGTTTCAGTCGGCGCAGAGATGAGAAGTAGGAGATTAACCTGTTGGTTCCTTGGCTTTCAGTCGTAGAAGCAGTAAAGGTTTCGATTTTCCTCTTTGGTTTGTAAGCAGCAAAGATATCTTCAGATTGTGGTTGCTGAGCGGTTTGGTTGGGCCATTCTTCTGGGGGTTTCCTCAGAAAATCTGGGCCATTGAGCCACATCCCAGAATGCATCAAGGCTTTGGCCGTCATGCCCCTTGATGCTTGGTCAGCAGGGTTCTGCTTCGTGTCACGGACAAGAAAATTTGAAATGTCGGATTCAGTATCGAAATTGCCTAAGCCTTTCTCCTTCGGACGAGTACCTCTAAGCAACCAGCCTAAGGGTGTCCTGACTGCATCAGGTCCTTGCTTCGGGTTAGGTGCAAAGCGGCTTTCAATGCATCGGTGGGCGACAACATGATCATTTCCGATCAACAGTGTAACTGTAGCATGGTCCAGTTGCTTCAAGTCAATGCCTTGGAGGTGCTTGTGCGTTTTCAGATACTCCGGAGAAGGCGCTGGAGTTGGCTTGGTAGGTATCTTGTCAACGACGATCACATCTGTCAGTTCTTGCACTTCGCCGCCAACTACTGGTAGAACTTTCAACGATACAGTTGAAGAACTAAAGGAATATGGTCCACTCGAAGACAGTGTTTGCACCTGGAAGTCACCAGATGGCTCAGGTTTCAGTTCAAGCATCTCTACAAGTTTTTGTTCACAAAAGGTGCGGTTTGAACCAGAATCTAGGAGAGCATAAGTATGTATTACCTTTCCTTCTCCTGTCACACGTACGGGAACGATGTCCAAGTAAGTTGCCGAGTTGCTTGTTCTGGAATGGAAGGTTTCTACAACTTTATTTGTGTTCCTTTCTGATGGTCTTCTTACGGGATCATCTGGCTGGCTATCATTTCTTCTATTAGCAATGGGATTAGGGTGTCGTCTCTGGATTTGTTCTCCAGTTGTGACCAGATACCGATGTAAAAGAGAATGATGTGATGAGCTTCCGCATTCAGTGCATTTACCTCGGCTTCTGCAGTCGGCACGTATGTGATCTGGTCAAAGACAGTTTAAGCACAATTTGTTGTTCCTTACAAATTGCTCACGTTCAGTGACGGATTTGGCTTTGAACTCTTTGCAGTGTTGCAAATAATGTGTACTATCGCACAGGATACATTGTATGAGTCGCTTGTTGCCAATTCGGAGCTGTCCGGATCGTTCAGTAGGTTTTGTCACTACGTTAAACAGTGAAGCCTTTTGTTTCCCTTTGGTGTCAGGCTTGTTAAGTTTGTCGACATTTGATGAAAAAAGTTTCACGCCATAGATTGAATTGGCAATCCTAGATTCGTTCGTTATGAAGTCAACAAAGTGTTGGAATCCAGCCACTTTTCCAGTGTCGTCATTGATTTTCAGAGCTTCAATTACCCACTTTTCTTTCAGAGACGCTGGCAGCTTATTTGCAAGGCAGGTGATAAACTGCACGGTATCCAAGTTCGAAGCTTCGGTGTTTGAGCTCAATGATGAACAACATCTTTTCAACAGGACGGACAACTTCTCCAATTGTTCGGGTTCGTGGTGAGAAATTCTGGTAACAGCTCTCAAGCGTTCCTCGCAAGCATGCGCAATAACGTGTGGTTGGCCATACCTCCGTTTTAATTCTTCCCACGCTTCATCATAGCAGTTGTGACCTTCGCTGCTATCGGCAAGGTGCCTTATTTGTTCACAGACTGCATCACAGCAGTGCTGCATGAGGTAAGACATCTTCCTGTCGGGTGTCAACCAATCAGAAATATGGGACTTAAAACGGTGCCAGAAAGCCCAGAAATCGAGTGGGTCACCAAAGAATTTCTTAACATCTGGTTTAGGTAGAAGTCGTTCTGAAAGATCAGGTTGTCGGCTAGTATAATAACAAGGGTAATTTACCTTTTGGTCTGGCATTCTTGCAGATGTTGCAGTTGGTTCCTGTTTGTGCCGCTCATCACCGTGACGCAGAGGTTCCAGGTGTGTGTCTTTGTGAGTGAAGGTTTGCTGTGGCAATCGTACGGGTGTCATTGATCCAATATTGATAACCGAAGAAGAATCATCTTGCCAGAGTGCGGCTTCAGTTTCGGCAGCTTTAATTTGACGCAGGTCTTCAGCTTCGGCTCTCTCACGTTCAAAGCGAGCTTTATCCTGCTCCAACCGAGCTTTATCCTGTTCCAACTGAGCTTTCTCCTGTTCCATGCGAACTAGTTCTTCTTCCTCTCGTCGCCTGGCATCATTCTGTTCTTTTGTCAAACGAGCTAGTTCCAATTTGGCATGTGCTTCACGTTGACGCAAACTGTACGTTGTACTCGATGACCGAATGCTTCCGGATTTGGAGCGGTGAGAATGGGTACGCAAGGACGAGTGATGTGAACGTAGTGGAGGAGTTTTAGTGTCTGTCTTCTCGCATTCCGTGAACCACTGTTTGGCTCTATCAGCAAATTCTTCTTTACCTTGAATGTAATCCCGTTTGGTTGAAAGACCTCCTGGAATTTGTTCATTGTCAGGGACATCGACACAAAGCGCCATTAAAGAGGCATAATTTTTGTCAATTTCTAACAGGATAGTCTGTACTTCTGTGAGGTTTTCACGTTTGCTCATCAGTTGTTCACCACGCTTGTAGCTGTCTCTCAAAGTATCAGCTGCTTGTTGAATAGCTTCGGCTTTGGAATCCATAGCTGTGTATGCAAATCCGCTTCGTAACAGCATAAGCTAACTTCAGCAAATGAGAGATGTCACGTAACACTGATGGGAACTAGGTAAGTAAACGCAAATTTGATCGTCAGGTTGGTGAAGATCAGCAGTTCGGTTCAATTGACGAAATCAGCTTCAGTTCAAAGATGGTCAAGCTTTAATGTCAAATTTGAAAAACGATGTTGTGTGCGACGCGAACACAACAGGTGCGGTAGTTAATTGCGCCGGTGACGTCACGATTTTCCTAATCCACCCGGCAGGACTGAGCAACTGTTAAAGCACGCCAACTTGAAGAAATCACTCGGTTTCCAATGACTGCTTCGCAGCAATGAAGTTTATACGGTTTTTCAAATTTGTTGACAAACAGTTCTCAATCCACTGTACGGTACACAAGTTCCACAGGTTGGCCAATGACGCACGGTAGTATGACCGGATCAGTAATGCCAAATGATGCACTTGTACGCGAAGGATTCTATAGTGATTGACTCAGTAAGTTGAACTTTGAGAGATAGCAAGCTGCAAATATGGAATTCAGCCTACACGCAAATAAGTATTACCATAGCAGTTGTCAAACTTAAGTCCTGTAGAAGTACATAACAGAGAAGCAGCTAACAAAGCATAAACATCAATCAATCAACTTTCAGTCACAAACTACAGTAACTAACAAGTTCGGCTAGCTGGCAAACTAGCAGCAAAAACGAAAACGTCTCGAAAGTTCCGGAAGCCACTTTAACAAGTCGAAATTCTGCCACTGAAATTGATTAGAATGCAACCGCCAACCAATCAGAACATCTTATAAGAGACTACCGTCCAATTGTGATCCTTCTCGCACTCATCCAGAGAGTTAATGCTTATTTTGAACTTTATTTGGTAATTACAGAAGAAAAAGAGCAATAGCAGTAGTGGGAATCGAACCCGCGTCACTGAAATGACTACTTTCTAGCCCTAACCCTAACCTCTAAGCCAACCAGCTGACAAAAAATCCCTCACTTAATTTGCTTTTTATCATCTTCTTTTCGCCATTTTTACGTCACTTAAACCGTAGCTTGTGATTGGTTGGCGGTTTCATTCTAATCAATTTCAGTGGCAGAATTTCGACTTGTTAAAGTGGCTACCGAAAGTTCCATAGACAATCTCGTGGTGAGTGTTGCCATTTGCAAAGAGCGATAACATAACAATGAAGGGGAAACGACGCTAGGTGGCGAATACACAAATTAACGGGAGTAATGCGGTAAAACGAAAGGCAGGCCTATCAAGGACCTGTTGAAAATCTAACAGCCACCAAAATATGTCTCTAATGCTTTTGTGAAACTGCCCAAATCAAGTCGCAAAATTTGCTATATAGCTAATTTTATTAACAGCTGAAAACATGAAATTATCTGATGAAACTGATTGGTCTGTTTATGCAACTGCTCAAATTAGCGTGAGGCAGTTTCCCCAAAATGAACAAATTCATTAATTTTTCCCATTTACATGACTGTATCATTTAGATTTAGGCAACAAAAAAATATGAAATTATCTGATCATAGTCTATATTTCAAACTGCCCAAATTGGCATGAGGCAGTTGCCTCGGCATCAAATTTACAAAGTCTTTAATTTTTTCCTAATGGGCCTATCCATAAATGCATCATCTTGATTTGGGCAACTACAAAGAATGAATTTATATAAATCTGGTGAATACTTTTATAAAATAATTCGGGTGGAGAGATTACAGTACTTTTTCAACCATAAACGGACATAGCTAAGCAACACCACAACATTTAACAAAAAAACGTTAGGTTATACCATAGATGTCTTACATATAGATATGCAACTCAGCAATCGTGGAATTATCGTCACGCTCGACTGACTTTATGGACACAATCAACAATCAAGGTTGCCAGCTTGGCTAGCGTATCTATGGTAGGCTATTATTGTACGGTTTGGGCTTGGCGAGTGGTGGCTTTTGAGCTCCTTTGGAAGATTTTGTTTGGCGTATATTTCAAGTTTTCACAGAATAGCCTACTATGAAAAATCAAGACAATAATCTTTCTTCACGTAGGTAATGCAACTTCTGTTTCATGATCGTTGGAACTATCATTTAAGCCTATTTCCAGTGACTCATTAAAGCTTGTTGTAGGCATTTTACAAACCTGAGATAGAGGGGCGCCGGAACGATTTTAAGGTGAGATATACGGTAGCGATGATGCTGGGCAACTCGTTCGTTTTCCCGCTATTAGCCATGAAAGTCGAAATGTGAGACAGATGAATAATTGCAATAGCTTGAACTAGAAACGAAAGGTAAATTTCACATTCATAGCATCACAATCTGCTGCAAAGTATAAAATGTGTCCACGGGATAATTTGTGTGAGCCTACTGTAGGCTATAGGCCCTATAATTTGGCTAAAAGCGAATAGCAGAAGTTATTAGCCTATATTGCAAAATGTGCAGTAGCTTACATGACCTTAAAAGGGCACCATTGCCCCCCATCCAGAGAAAATTTGAGGGCAGGGGGCATCCTCCCCCCTGCTGAGACAGCTTCATTAGCATCACGGATCCAACCGCCAAACCAAGACAATTTTAATGTTTGGTACACACCATAACTAGGCTACCAAATGCTATAGCACAGCTTTCGGTAGCCAGCAGTAACTTTCATTTTGGTAACACTCAGTAGATTAATTAAATAAAACTTCAGCTTGTCCTGGAACTACAGCTCCGAAAAAGGTCTTTACCTACTTATCAATGGTTGACAGGCTTGTTGTTAGGCATTGTCGGAAATTTTCAAGCATTTTCAGGGGTTGTCAGGCATTGTGGAGTAGCTACTTTCAGGCATTGTCTAGGATTTCCAGGCATAGTCGATCATTATCAGTGGTTGACGGGTTTGTTAGGCATTATAGAACATTTTCAGGCATTGCCAAACATTTTCAGGGGTTGTCGAGCGTTTTCAGGGGTTGTCAGGCATTGTAGAGTAGCTACTTTCAGGCATTGTTGGGAATTTCCAGGCATTGTCTAGGATTTCCAGGCATTGTCGATCAATATCAGTGTTTGACAGGTTTGGTAGTCATTATGGAACATTTTCAGGCATTGTCGAACATTTTCAGGGATTGTCGAGCATTTTCAGGGGTCGTCGAGCATTTTCAGGGGTTGTCAGGCATTGTAGAGTAGCTACTTTCAGGCATTGTCGGTAATTTCAAGGCATTGTCTAGGATTTCCAGGCATTGTCGATCATTATCAATGGTTGACAGGCTTGTTGTTAGGCATTGTCGGAAATTTTCAAGCATTGTCGAACATTTTTAGGTGTCAGGGGTTCTCAGGCATTGTAAAGTACTTTAGATTCTTTCTGGCAGGCATTGTCGGCAGTGGCGTAGCTATAGGGAATGTGCCGCCCGGAGTGGATTCAGATTTTGCCGCCCCTTCAAGAAAAAGCATGTGAAAACAGGCCCGGATTTAGGGAGGACAGAGGGTGCAGGTACCCCGGACCCCCGACATTTAAAGGGCCCCCCTACGTAAAAAAAATGTGATTTTGTGTTATTTTTTTTCTTTTAGCTTTTGTAGTTTCTGCAAAATGCTGTGCAGTGCTGGATTGATCCTACTGTAGAAGTCGAGGGGGTGTAGACGCCGTAGGCGAATTTTTTTGCACGGAGGCCCCTGATCTAAAAGTGCCCCGGGCCCCCCATCAGTTAAATCTGGCCCTGTGTGAAAATGAAATGCGTTTTTTATCAGATTATAATCAAAATCAAAAATCGTAGTCTGAAAGTGCCGCCCCCAGACGTGCCGCCCGGGGCGGTCCGCTCCTCCTTCCCCCCCCCTAGCTACGCCACTGATTGTCGGACATCTTCAGGCATTGTCTAGGATTTCCAGGCATTGTCGAACATATTCAGTGGTAGATAGGTTTGTTAGACATTGTCGAACGTTTTCTTGGGTTGTCGATCATTACCAGGTTTGACAGGTTTGTCAGGCATTGTCGATACTTATGATAGCCAGGTCATTTAAACGCTGCTGTGTTTGTGTATACCGTAAATACGTTTACAACTTACGCAAAATAGAAAGGGATCATTCTGCTGCGCATGCAGAGCTGGGAATAAAAATGCATGAAAATGTTCGACAATGCCTGACAAACGTGTCAAAAACCAATAATGATCGACAATGCCTGGAAATCCTAGACAATGCTAGGAAATGCCCAACAATGCCTGAAAGTAGCTTAATCTAGAATGCCTGACTACCCCTGAAAATGCTAGACAACCCCTGAAAATGTTCTATAATGCCTGACAAACCTGTCAACCACTAATAATGATCAACAATGCTTGGAAATCCTAGACAATGCCTGGAAATTCCCAACAATGCCTGATAGTAGCTACTCTACAATGCCTGACAACCCCTGAAAATGCTCGACAATCCCTGAAAATGTTGCATAATGACTACCAAACCTGTCAACCACTGATAATGATCGACAATGCCTGGAAACCCTAGACAATGCCTAGAAATTCCCAACAATGCCTGAAAGTAGCTACTCTACAATGCCTGACAACCCCTGAAAATGCTCGACAACCCCTGAATATGTTCGATAATGCCTGAAAATGTTCGACAATGCCTCACAAGCCTGTCAACCACTGATAATGATCGACAATGCCTGGAAATCCTACACAATGCCTAGAAATTCCCAACAATGCCTGAAAGTAGTTGGCCTACTCTACAATACCTGAAACCCCTGAAAATGTTTGACAACACCTGAAAATGCTCCACAACCCCCCAAAAAGCCGACAATGCCTGACAATGCCCGACAATGCCTACAATGCCTGACAATGGGTATTTAGAGGTAGGCCTACCCTCTGTGACTGTGATTTGTTTTCAATCGCCAGAATCTCCATAAAGCAGTCCATGCGGAACGAAAATGCGACGTCATCACAAGCAATCCATACGTCAACTTGAAAACGAAGAAAGTTTTATTTAAACAAAAACCAAACAAATATATTAAAAATAAAGTTGTTTTGCTGTGCCAAGTTTGAAGTCAATGCATACAGCCATAGCTACGCTGTTAACCTTCAAACATCGTTACGCACCACTGAGTTGCATATCTATATGTAAGATATCTATGGTTATACCTGTTAAATGTAGGCTAATGTTAAAAAGGTATCTTCAAAGATGAATTCAGTTGTTCTATCTTGATTACTTTGGTAAGAAATTCTAGCTAGCTGGTGATCTTGTTATGTTAGTTTTTCACTGTAATCATGCACCGCATACATTATATTTGGGCAATTTCTATAAAAGCGTGCAGATTTGGGAAAATTTACGTTCTGCTCCCCAAAAATGGTTTGGTCTCGTACGGCTATGGATATAGCCTACCTTAAGTGCTCAATACAAGGCATTACCTACTTTTATATCATTGTGTCGTACTTCTTAATCTTTGTTCTCTACATTAGTATCAAATTGTCCTGTTTTAGTATGTTTTGCATAATAATTGTTGCAATTCGGTGGTGGTATTCACGTTTTTCAGCGTTATCTCAGGAAAACTTTCGCTAGTGCTGTAGCCTATTCTAGCACACAATCACATATTGGTCGTTGGTTAATTGTTGGTCGCTGGTTTGAATCTTCATCCTCGGATTACTCAGTCTGAGAATGGAGATTCA
Organism: Aplidium turbinatum; assembly: GCF_918807975.1. Lineage (NCBI taxonomy): Eukaryota > Metazoa > Chordata > Ascidiacea > Aplousobranchia > Polyclinidae > Aplidium > Aplidium turbinatum. The sequence goes on along the minus strand of NC_137472.1, from coordinate 40,667,926 downwards.
AACCAACAGCAGTTGTTTCTCAATCTCAGTGGCGAACTCTTTTTATTCATTGAAGTAGTGTGTCTGCCTTTGCACACATGTGTATAAATGTGTATAAATGTGTAGTTAGATACTTAGATTTACTGTTATGGGTGGCTGACTAGATGAATGCTTATAGTCTTTCGCTACCATTCTGATTGTGCCATAATCTTATCAAAAACCAACAGTTGTGCAATGCATTGTTTTGACAATTACTCTGCTTGTTTGTTAATATAAGACCCTGTTGAAACAAAATAAAATCGAGTTCTACAAAATAACCTGGCAACGCTGTCTGACTCAGAAAAAAGATGCAAGGCAAAGACTTCAACTTCAGGAGTTGTGACTTGTGAATCAGTGGTTAAATTCTTCGTCTTAGTTTTATGTCCTGTTATAGTTTTAAATAGCCCATTATGTCTAGTTTTCAAGCAATGCGTCAGATATTTAAAACATTTGCTGCTTCTCCTTCTTTTGATCGTTGCTTGAAACATGTTACACTTTTATCTGTTAGTGAAGGAAAAGTGGTTTGTGAAATGCCAGTTCTTGAAGAACATACCAATATGCAAGGATCTTTGCATGGTGGATTTACAGCAACATTGATAGACAGTGTTACAACATGTACATTGGCAACTTGTAAACAACCAACATTTGGAGTATCTGTGGATTTAAATGTGTCTTATGTCGCAAGTGCCAAAGTTGGAGACACCTTGACAATAACATCTGAAGTTTTGAAGCGTGGGAAGACTTTGGGATTTACTACAGCTACTATTACAAATCAAGATGGAAACTTAATTGCAAATGGGCTTCATACAAAGTTTTTAAATTGAAAAATTCATTTTTTGGTTTTTATTAGAGACTTTTTTAACTACGGCATTACTTTGTTCCAATAATTGTTGTAAAAATTTCAGCAAATGATATAAAATAATACTTTCTATCTATGACTTATGTTTGCATATTTTTAGCTACCCAGGTTTATGACACTTGTTTTTCTTGTTATCTCTTCCGCAGAGTATTATGATTTAAAATTTTTATTTGTTTTTCTCACAGAACTTGGTGGCTTAAAACATACAAATCCTTATGGCTTGGCCTCTATGCATTAAATGTGTGCTTATATATGTTTTCATTCTGACATTTAGTCAGTCACTTATCTGAATACAAGTTAATACAATTCAGGGCTCAAATGACACTGCTTAAGTTGTGAATCAATTTAATGTGAATGCAGATATACTTAGTCTTATTGACAAGAGCATGTTTGATGCAGAGCAGAACTAATTAGTTTTAACCACAGACTAGGATCAGACCACATCAACTTTTGCATAAAATTCCAATTTGATTAATCGTACTTTTTACAAAATGATGCTTTTGCAATGTACTCTTTCTAAATATAGGTTACCGTATATACTGTAAGTGTATTTTATTGATAGTAAGAAACAATTTTGGTAACTAAGAGAGAGTTTATTCCTTTTGTAAAATCATTACTTTCTGATAAAAACTTGTCACACTATAAATGTGCAAATTTGCAATTTTCATGCAATGTGCAAATTTGCATGTGCAAATTTCCATGTGCAAATTTGCAACCATTTTTTTAAGAACTTTTCAAAATTGTGTTTGTTAACTCCAGTTATATACTCATCTTTTATTAGAAGAATATTTTTTTACTCTTAAGCGTGTAATAATTTGGTGGTATTGTTAAAATTACAATAGCGCATTTTGTGATTACAGTTTTAATATTAAAATGCGTCCAAACACCACTGTCATTCTAGCAGAATAATTCTGCACGATTCACCTAATAAAGCAATCCGTAAAACGCAGGTAAATAATGCGATAACACCCGGCAACAAGACGTGACCCCAATAGAGACACTTCTCGGTGATTTGTTTATTTTTATGCTGCTTGAAAGTCAGGTTGCAAATTTTTTATAAAAAACAAACTTTTTCTGAAAACTTAATTTCAAAACCAAAAAACAAGTCACACAGTCGGCCTAAAATGTTAAAACTAACACTATTGATAAATAAATTGTTAATTTTTTTCTGTCAAATTGTTTTTAATTGCAAAGTGAATGTAATTATATAATATCAATGTTGTGCAATTATATCAATGTGTTGACATTTGTAGGCTACTATATATCTAGTCCAGGGTTACTCAGCTAATCTTAGCAAAGGTCCAGCTTGACAAGTTAAATATTCTTAGTGGTATAGTAAATAAGTTATTTCATGCGCAACCATCAGTGGTGCCACGGCTTGTGTTTTAGCACAAGATCTTGTGTTTTTACTTTTGATCTTGTGTTCTTGTGCTTTCCGATCGATTTTTGGCTAAATCTTGTGCTTTTTGATCAAAGTCAAATTAATCGTTGCTACCATGGTTTGAGTTTGGTAGAGAATTAAGGACTGGAACTAAAAGGTTTTGGTAACTAGGTTTTCGGTTCCATATGGTACTTAGGCATATTGACCAATTTTACTCATTGAGTTATCAGGCCTGACAAGATTAGCTAAAAACTTGATCTGAAGAGAGTACAGTATGTGCTTGTCAAACTCAGAGGTTGTGTTGCTCGATACTAGATAACAAGAGCAGCGAAAAGAGTACATCAGCATCAAATAATGACAATCATTCACCAAGTCCCAAAACGAAAAAGTGGTATAAACAGCCTTTTAATCGTCAATGGTTGGATTATCCTGATTTTAAAAGTTCGATACAAGAAGACAAAACTGATTGATATGTAGCCTTTGTGAGATATGTAATACGGTATTAAATTTTTTGATATGATGGACCGTAGAAATAAAAACAACTGAACTAAATTAAAGACCATGAATAGAAAGAGAACATTAGTAAGCATGTATCTTCTCTAAATTGTTGATTTCAGAGTCATGTTATTCTTCAAACTGGCACAAAATGGGTCGCAAAGGTTCAATTTTGCAATCTTGTGCTTTTGTATCGATATCTTGTGTTTTTTTTTCTTATATCTTGTGCTTTTTCCAAATTTGCTGTGGCAGCATTGGCAACCATGAAAGTTAAACTATCAAACCACGTTTTTAGGTAAAATGTAACTCGAATTGGATTTCTGAGAAAGTGTTGGAGAGGCTAGGAGTCGAAGCACCCCAGCAACTTGGATAATCACAGTAAAAATTGCTTCCTCTCAGTAGAAATCTGTTCAAAGAAGCCATGAAACGTGGCAATGAGGTTATTCTTCCAAAAGCTCAAGGTCCGGATTCGGACCGCGGTCTGCCAGTTGAGTAGCTCTGATCTAGTCCAAGACTTTAGGTTTACAAAATAAAAATTGCTTTGCACTGTGAGCATTACTTTTTTCTGATGCCAAAGTTGTTGTAATGCCTGCGTCAGGTCTGATTTTTGCCTTCTTTCCCAGCAAAATAAATGTAGATTGTATGAATGTCAACACTCGTATAAAAAATGTTAGCTTTACTTTATAAACCCAATTTTGGATAAAGTTGAATTGAACATAATGACAGCAAAATGATGTTGAAAGCTCATTGCACCACTGTTTTAACCAACATGAGTCATAAGTAACTATTTTAGCGTTTTATGCAGCTTTTTATTATATAAGTTAAATTCTTTTGTGTACCGGTACACTTGTTTCTAATTATAGTAAATAAACCAATGATAGCCAATTGAATTATATGAAAGGTGGTAATTATTTTTTAATTTTAAATATTTTATCTGAAGATCTGTAGGGGCTGTCCATAAAAGACGTCCTCATGAAATTGCAAAAAAATAACCCCCCTTTTCCCTTGTCGAAATGTCTAGAGCAGTGGTTTTCAATCAGGGTTTCGCGAAACCCTAAGGTTCCGCCAGTAAGTCTAGGGGTTCCGCAAGTTTAAATTCAAATCCGAGAGTATATTTTACAGTATTATTATATGCATATTGTTTAAATATAATCAGATATTGATTAGGTTTGCCATTATTAATAAATTTGCTACACTTTAACACGTTCGCTGCGATCCTGAATTTTCGTTGTCTTGTGGTGCGATTACCTTTAACTTTCTGCTTTCCCGCTGGTCACAGCGGTAGGGGAAGGTGACCATAGTTGTGCAGGTTCCATAGTTGTGCATGTGCCATTTCCCGCCATTTCATGCATGGTTGATCAAGCATGACCACACTCCTGTGATACCTCTAAGTAATGTGCTCATCTCTCATAGGAAACAGATTTCTAGTGCGTTCTCTATGCAAGCTGTTGCTATAAATGTTAGTTTGTTGCATTTTTTCCTGGTTTTTGAGATATCAGATAAGTTGTCATTTTTAGTAGATGTTGATTCTCTAGGAAAGTGAGCTTATTTGTAATCAGTAAAGGTGCATAGAGCTTGCATTATCTGCACTTCTTCTGGAAAAAGGTTTCGCAGTGTGGTCAAAAAATCAATTTCAAGATGGCGGAGTCTTGATTCCATAGTTGTGCAGCACGTGATTCCTTAGTTGAGCATTCTGCACAACTATGGACACCGTGCTAAAATTCTCATCACTGATATTGAAAATTCTCAGCACTGAAACAATGATATTCTCAACACACCAGTAGCTTCTCAAAGCAGTGAAAATCCTCCCAGTGTGAATATTTCTCCATCAGATATCCTTCGAATTCCTAAAGCTCCTCCTCGCAAACTTCAGTTCAATCAAAGGAAGAGAAGAAAGTCGATTATTCTTTGTTCAGCCCCCATCTCTATGGAGATGAACCCAGGCTGAAAACTAGGCTTACTCCTAGAAACTTTTGGGGCTAATAAACACACGTAAAAGTCCCCAACAGCAATTTTTGGCGGAAGAGGGCAGTGTCTGACGGGCAGGCATCCTGTAAGGCGAGCCTAGATGAACACAGCACCCGGCAGCACGTTGCAACCAGTTCCCCTGAAGCTGCATGTTTCGATCTTATTGGACCGCAGTGGACATGGAGCTGGCCAAGAGTGTGTGCGTAGCCCTTGCGTAGTCACGACCACCTTAAACAACCAAACAAGCGAATGGCCTCTGTCTCAATTTGGACCTGAACCTAACAAAGCCCAATGGCGATGATATCACGGGTAACGGGGGCAGGCTTGGTAGAGTTGGAAGCCTCCAGCTCGGTTTCACACATTGGCGGGGGACGCCGACGAACCTATCAACAAACAAAACATCTGCTATACAACGACGTTTTTGTATGTAGACCCATTGCTAACTTTTGTAAAATTGGCTATCACTGCAATTTCTATAGCCTACATCATGGAGGAAAACAAGTGAAGATCTGCTGAATGCGTTTTTGTAAGGGTATATGGCCCTGTCCGCTTTGTATTTGAACGTCTACTGCAATATTAAAGTTAATAGCCTACACAAAACAGTTGCACAATTAAGGAATCAGAATGCACAACTATGGACACCTGTGACCATAGTTGTGCAACTTCAGTCACCGTTTTAAAATGACAAAAGCACCTATCAGTTTATTTTCAAAACTTGATTTTTGTAGTGATTTTTGTTGGTAAATGCTTGTACTATATCCACATCATAACGTTTGTTTGTTAACTTTACTCATGATTCAGTTTTTGATTAAAATGTTAAAAATTGCACAACTATGGTCACCTTCCCCTAAACCATAATCTCTTCGTGGGAAAATTGTAACATAAAGTTCCCGGATCCGTTCGTCTGTATGTAATGACCAAAAAAGAAACACTCCTTCGAAACGTCTATTCAAATTTGTATTTCTGTAAAATTAGCCACCTGGCTGTCGAAATTGGATGCAACGCCGTACACCACTAAAACTTGTCACTACAGAACAGATTACTTAGATAAAAGACGGAAATTTTATCCAGCTGGCAAGCACTGAGCAAACAGTTAAATGTGCGACTAACTCTCAAGCAACCATTTCACGAATGACTAGAATAATTTGCGATATCTTAAATGCACGTAGACAGTAACTGTGACGCAATAATGAAAGACATTGTCACGCAATTCAAACCGGTGTTCAAAGGTAGTGATGCAATATTTCATCGAAGGTCTTACGACCGATGGTGCAATATTTGGACATTTTCTAGCAATTTCCATGACGTAAGATGCCAGCTAGGTTAAGTAGACCATAACGGTTTTTATATAACGTTTGATTTGGTGAAAATTGTCGGGAACACCCGCCAAATTTCGTCGACATGTTTTCTTTGCTTCAAGGAGATCTTGCACTTGTTCTCCAGGAAAGACCAGATCAGTGGCGTAGCCAGGAAAAAAATTTGGGGGGGGCCAAATATTTGATGATCTGAAGAGAACGACAAAGTGTTTGATTTAAGCCATCGCCACTTGATGTGCAGTGGCGTATCCTGGTGGGGTGAGCAAGGGAAAGTGGTGGGGGGTTAGAGCGTGCCGAAGGGGGGTCCGGGGGCATGCTCCCCCGGAAAATTTTGAAAAATTACACTCAAATAATGGATTATAGCGCTTTCTAGAAACACTTTTAGGGTAATATTTGTATGAAATTTATTAGCAGATAAACAGCTATTAACTTATTAAAGGTAGCTCTTACACACGAACGGGCAAAAACTGCGGCTAAAATTAGAGAACACCAAAAACTCATTAACTACACAAAAACCCAACAGAGTAAGCCTTTCTGAAATTGCTTTCACAAATTAATTCAAAGAAACGTAAATCGTGTAAATTTTGCGCGATTTACGATTTGCAAAATTTATTGGTCTCTTTCCGTGTGTCTAAAACAAGTCATTGGAGGTGTTAATAGCCAGATGTCTTGGAAAACGTTACAAATTTTATTACATTTTCAACAAAGGGCTCAAGTTTAGAATCCAAACTTGGAAAATTTGGGGGGGGTCATGGCCCCTTTCGCCCCCCCCTGGCTACGCCTATAGACCAGATGCCAAAGTCTAGGGGGTTCAGGTTTGGGATGAAGGAGACCATTCTTCCTTGAAAATGAATAACGACACATTACCTGAAAGCCAGTTTTGCGTTCTCTTAGCTTCATGTGAAGGGGCAGCATAGGCGCCGACTTTTCAAAAAACCTTGGGAGGCGAGAAAGGTGATGACGTCATAACCATAACGCTATTTTGCTCAATTAAAATAGTCTTTGATTAAGCTTACTGTCTTGTTTATATTGACACCTAGGTCGCAAGCCGAATTTATTAGAACTGCTGCTTGAAACGATTAGTTTTACGCATGCAGTAGCCTACGTCTAGTAAAAATTTTGATTATGTTAGCTCATAATTGGAACAGTTGGAAAACAAGCCGATTCATTTCCTTTTCGTGGGAGTGAATAACAACGATCAAGACAGTGAAGTTATATATTACGAAATAAAACGCAAAAAAATCATGATCTCAAGCAGAGTGGAAACCCGCTATGAGTTTTATTAGCTTCGTTTTGCTAATTACTTACCTTCAAAGCGTTAACAACGGCGAAGTGTTTTCTCTTACCGTATGTTTTTTATCTAAAGTCTTTATAGTCTATGTGAAGAAAGGCGTTCTTCCCGGCTATCAGCACAAGGCTGATTACTCACTAGCACAGCGAGCTGCAGTGACGCTTCGCTAACCAGAACGGTGTAGCTTCCACGCCTTCACATTGACCTACCCCTGGCACCTACTGGTTTTGTTGGCTCTTTCTTTCCACAAAGATAAGAGTTAAACTGACTGGTAAAGCGGCGGTCGATTACTCAAGTGGCAAGAATACGGTGCGATACTGATGAGCCCAACCTCATGGGCGAAACACGTGTCTATCGCTGTCTATTCGATGCTACAATCGGCTGCCAAAATAACTTAAATCTTTATAGTCTGTTATCGAATACCGTATATACTCGAGTATAGGTCGAGATGTTCACAAGTGATTTTCATCTTAAAAAGACAGGTTCAACTTATACACGGGACAAGCTCGGCAGTTTTCAAAATGAACACATTTTTGCTGCGGCAAAATCATTGCCAACGTAGATTACGGAGTGTGCAATGGCGTCGGTGGAATTAAAAGTTTTGAATACGATTATTTGCAGTGACTCAAACTTAATTTTTAAATCTAATGATTTCTATCAATTTTAAACTTTATGCACTTGTTGAGCAATATGCAAAGCTCACAAGACAAAACAGAAAGAGCTGCTTTAAGAAATCGATTTTTTTATTTTTGCGTGTAGGATATAATTGTTCTAATTACGTAACATTCCATGATCGTGGAAGTCGATGTCAAACCTTAGCGGCTGCATAAAACAATGAGGTCAGGTTAGTTAGGTGATAATAGCGGTAAGAGACGTTGTTAATGCAAGCAATATCTGCGACCAAGTTAAACACCTTTTCTTTTATCGGTTTTCGATTTAATTATCACACATCTTGAAAAAAACAATGCGTTCTGTTGAATCATAATTGATCTCACAGCGGGAAGACCTCATTGAAAATTGCGCGTCTAATTTAGCTGGTTTACTTAATATTGCAGTGAATAGTTACGTGACTATTCCAGCAGCGTAAGTTACTCTACCTTCTACTTTGAAATTTCCATACCGTATGAGAAAGCCATGCGATCAGCTGCTGTTTTGCGGGCAAGAGCAACGTAGGCTATACTGTATTTCGCTTTCGGCATTCTTTAAGTCCGTTTAAATTATCTAAATCTCTTTCGCGAAGTGTTTTATCTTTGAAACACCACTTGTAATAACCATTTTTGTTGCCCCTCAACCATAAATTTACGGGGGGCGCCGCCCCCCGGCCCCCCTGGAAGTCGGCGCGTATGAGGGGCAGAATCTTGTTGGAATGGCCTATTACGTTTTTTAAAGTGTTTCTTTGCCCAAGGCAACATTGAACCCTCAAGAATGTCGTTTTGGTAGTTTTCTTGGTTCAATTTCACTCCTTTATACAAAAATTAATGGACTCCTTCCTAATTCGTTGATTGCGGCCCACACCGTCACTGATGCAGCCCCTTGTCTCCGAGTGACTACCCGGGGTTCCATGTCACAAACTCTTGATCAAACATGATCATTCTGACTGTTAGAATGATGCTGGACTAGCCTGGACATCAAATTTCTTCTAATTATTGAACACAAAGTTTGGCAGCGTGCCTCCTCCTTCAATGCGTGAAAGAATTCTGGCTCTGGAGAGACGTTTCTCATGGTATTAGCATGATTTAGCAAATGTTTCTTCAATCATGTGTTTGAATGGGCTCATCTTCAAATCCTTCTTGAGAACTGTGAACATGGTTCCATATGCCACGTTCGCTTCCTTTGCCAGTTTTTGTATAGGATCTCTTGTAACGTTAATTAATTATTGATGACACTGTGTCTGTATATACGTTAAGCAGTAAAAATAGACATCCACCTAGTTTGTCATTCTTCAACCAGACTTATAGTCTTGATGATTGGTCATGTTTGAAAACGATCACTTTTATCACTATGCAACTAGCCAAACCAGAAAGTTGCATAGTAAAAAAATGACGCTAACAAAACAGAAGTAGTGATTAACTGAGAAGCTGAAACAAACTTAACAACACATGTTACAGCCAAGGACAAGACATAGCATAGGCCAATGGATTTCAAACAGAGGGCCATGGCGTTCTTTTCAATGAGCAACAAAGCTGGACAGAATGTAACTAAGCAATGTGCAACTTGCTTAGAACACATTTTACAACACAGTCAGAATCAGAGAATCTTCAGACTGAACTATGTCATTGTGAGGAAATCGGAGGGACGTTCAGCAAACAAACTTAACCGGATGTGTTTATGATGTAACTCTTGCTAAACAATGCTACTCTGTCTCATTTGGTCTCCACTATCATTAGAACTGGACTGTGGTGAGATTGGTGTAAAGGATTGGTATAGTATTTTGACTGAACCGATACTGTTTTTTGGTGTCATATGGACTGCCCTAGTTTAAAATGAACCAGATAATAACAATAATAATTCTTGTTATGATAAAACGATTGGGGGCCACCAGCCCACCACCTCTTCTTTTCACTTTTAGTGCCCACTAAGACAGCCGATGGACAGCCCATAAGAAAACCACTGACATAGGCCTTTACAGCTTGTAAACGATTAAGTCAATAGGCTAATGGGGATTTAGTATGAGTTACAAGTGCAAACAAATGTGAATCTATGCACACCGGTTAGCCTAATCACATAAACCATTTCATACAACTGTAAGTGTAACTCGATCCATTGCTTTTTATGTTTAATAATGGCATGTAGTATTTCAAAACAGGGCAAAAAAGTCAAAAAGCACGAGCATTATTATGTCACTACAGTAATAACATATGCTGTGCTGTGCTGTGCATAACATATGCTGTGTAAATTAAAACAAAACTGTTTTACATTGGAAGGTTAGTGGCTGACTGGCTGGGCCATCTTTGAAAAAGACTTGGCTGGTCTCTGCACATTACACAACACCAACAAAACTATGCCGAAAGATATGTTAGTCTTTTTCCAGGAAAATAGGACAAAAAAATCATGAGCAGAGTAAAAACATCAACTTTATTGATCAATACTTTATGGTAATTCAAACCAGGAGACTCGGGGTTATTTGATTTAAATTTATTAATAAAATTCAATCAAATCCATGCAAAAATTTCTCAATACAAAATAAACTTCCAATTTTTATTATCTGAATTTCTATTGTTTCATATCCTATCACACTCTGTATGTACTACTCTATTAAACTTTTTCATACAAAAAGTATGTTTGCCAAATATATATAACAAAGTGACATGTGCTAAAGGCAGTAGCATGCTACATTTTTGGTAGTAACAGTGGCGCTACATTTTTGCTGGAGTAGCGGCTGCAGTGCAGTAGCAATGCTATTTTTTTCCAAATGTACCGGAGATACACTACATTTGCTTTAGTAGTACTTCCGCTACTTTTCAAATTAATTAAAGTAAAATAAAATTAATGTTTTTAGAGATTTTTGATAACATAAAATTTCAACTAGAACTTGTTTTCCATAAAAACATTGAAATGGCAGTGCAAACGAATGTGGTACCGTACTGAAAAGTAATGTCATTTGTTTTCAAGTTCATTTTGACTTCACAATGGTACTTGAATAGAGCTTTCCAGTGTCAGTTTAAGACAATATAGTGATAGCAATAACATTTGCTACTTTTGGTCCGAGTAGTGGTAGCATGCTACTGTTCATCAACTGGTATCAAGTAACGCCGTTCTTTTGACAGATTGTAGCAGTAGCGAGCTACTTGCGAACTAGGGAGCTGGTGTACAAGTCTTCAGTCTTCACCCTAGTCATAAATGCTATGACTAAAACTAATTCCTGATGTAAGCGGGTGGTCGACATCATAAACAACAACTGGAAAAGTGCAACCTTGACAGATCAAAACCGTTGAATTCAAAGAATTGAGATTGCAGCTAAGATTGAGATCAAATGCAATTATGAAACGTTATGTAAAAAGAACGATTACATATACACACAAAATCAATAAACTGATTGCTTGAAACAGTTCTTTTGCTTACTGAGCAGTGAATACTATTTTCCAAAATGCAGTTATTTTGTGTCATGCCTTTGCATAATATGTACTTAACATTAAGAAATCATTAAATTTGAAAATGCAGTTTAAATGGGTACAACTTATTTCGTCCCTTAAGAAGGTCGAGAACAAATACAACAGAGCCGAAGTCGCTGATCGGAGTTGGAGCAAACATTTCAAAATTTTTCCTTTGAAAAGATCGAGAGAAAAAACACAGAAGCATCAAAGTTGTGACTGGAGCGGTAGGCACTTTAACATGCAGATATCCAATCCAAACACCAACCAATCAGATGCTACGTTGTCTGTCCAATTGTGACCATTCAGCCAGAGAACTGATTATTACTTTGAACTTGTTTGGTAATTACAGAAGAAAGAGTTATAGCAGGGGTGGGAGTCAAACCCACGTCAATAAAATGACTACCACCACCCTAACCCTCTGCGCCAAGTCAACGATGGCAAAGCGATGATTTAATTTAGCTAGAATTTGCGTTTTTCCTTTGTTCTTCCTAAACGCAACCTTAATGACGTCATGAACAGCGTAGCTTTTGATTGGTTAATGGTTCATGGTTTATTAGAAATCTGCTTGTTAAAGTGGCTGCCATTGCCAGAGTTGCTGTAACAGTTAACCACACTAAGTATTTTGAAATAATATATAGTTGTTACATCGAATTTAGGGTTAGGATTATTTCAAATGATTAACTGAACCTCACTTTCAGGTTAGAGTTATCAAATTAAGATTGTAGCCCCTTCATTACAAATGACCACAACCTGCCATACTGAAATGTTCTATTCACTTCTAACTAACATTTTTAGACAAATTACAAAGAAAAGGTTATTCATTAGAACTCGTCAACACAACTGAATCGAAACAAAAATTGGCCTGCAATATAAATAGATGTCAGCACAATTGGACCAAAATGAACAAAAAATTACATTATAATTAGATAAAAATAAGTGTCATAGTACCAGATCATTTTTTCCAGAACTTTAGTTTTTTCCATTTTTGATATACTAATAAAAACAATACTAGTACTGTACCAGTAGCAATAAACTTCACACACAGCAAAAACAAACCAGCAATGCAAATTAATATCAACAAACCAAGAACAATTAGGGAGATATTTTTGATTCCGAATTCAATCATTTTAACCAGAAATACACTCTAGACTCCGAACCTAATCTGAAAGTTGGTCTTGACAACTTCTATTTCAAGGCAATGTCTACATGGTTGATTTAATTAAGAATTTAGCACTATTGATGGTTGGAGTTATCTATATCACATGACCAATACTTGTAGCAGATGTAGCTTTGAAATGACCTGTGCCTCAACTGCTGTGGTAAAATGTTAGTTGCCTTCTGCAACATTTTCGAAACACAGAGCCAATACCTGTTCAATTTTATTTTTTTCTGCATTGCATGTTAATTTTCAAAGGATAAATAAAAGCAAAAACGTAAAATAACCTAAAGCTGATTTGCAAACTGACTGATTGAAGATAAAGAATAAAAATTGTCAAAATAGAGTTGCCAATCAGAAATACAACTTATTTATTAAAAGATTTGCTTCATGCATGCAAGTAGCCAAATACAGTATAATATGTCATCTTACCAACAATGATTTTTCAAAACAAAAAAATATTTTTGCTTTGAAACGAAAAAAAATGCGCTTCGAGATATTTTCCCATCTAACAGCCCTATCATTCCATCTTAACCGCAAGGTTATTATTTCCATCCTAATAATCAATAGCAAATTTTATTCGAGAAATGAACTCAGATGTTGTGATGTAGGCTAGACTAAAATTAATTAAAACAATTTCATCTTTTCTTACGTTTGACAGCATTGTATGATCACAACACTCATCAGAAATTATAGCAGAGTAATAACCACTATTTGCTGAGGTTTTACCACCTTATCTCAGCAGTTAGCGCGTTACTTCTGGAACAAATAAGTTTTAATATCAAGGGGCACTGGTTCGACTCTCGGGGTGTGCGCTTGAGCAACGCACGTTAAGGACTGCTCTCCATTCAGCGGCATTTAATGGATGGAATATTTCCTAAGCAACAAGACTTCAACAATCGGAAACTTCACTCTGTTAATCTCGGTGACCAGGCCTGCGTCAGTGATTCAAAGCCTCTACAAGTAGGCAGAGGTGGGCAGTAACTAGTTACTTTTTGAGTAACCGTAACTTCGTTACTATTTTCCAAAAGTAACGAAACGCTGTAACTAGTTCCTATTTTAGCACTTTTTCAACAGTTACAAGTTACATTTGTATTAAAATTTGTGTTTCTAATTGCCGTTTATTTCTCTGCACATGTTTGTGTCATGCTTTAAACGTGTTTGCTGCGCGTGGCGCTATGATGCATTCTTCTCGCAGCTGTATCGGAGCAGCACTGCCCATGCGCGGCGCTCTTGTTTTGTGATCTTATGGAGCAGGATTGCCATATTGGCGAATTCATCGACAAAAGCCAGAAATCTGGCGATTTTTTAAGACGTTTGGCTTAATATTTATGGTTTGGCGATTTAGCTCTTTTTTGGCGTTTTTTTAGAACTGATTTGGCTAAATTAATTGCTTTTGGTGATTGATCAATATGTGACTTTCTATGCAATGTTTAGCAAAAGTGTTTGGCAACACTTGATAGCTCAGTTCATGCTTGTCGTGTAGGTAGGCACTTTTACGTATTGCACTGCCCGAAGAGGCAACCGCAACCATGCGTATCGTATATGACATTACTGGTGTTTAAAGTCACAACTTTTCTCATAAACTCCATTGTTTGCAGTCACTACGATTCTTCTTGCACTCAGTTCAGTTGAAGAAGAAAAAATAGTATTAGCAGAGGGTGGGAATCGAACCCATGCAATCGAAATTATTACTCCTCTGCCCTAACCATTAGGCAACGTTGGTTGTGGCGATGCATGCAGTTAAATTTCTTTGTATCAAAATCTTTCGATAAAGACGACCAGTTAATCACGTGTTGAGTCATGTCACGCATGATAGCGTTACCAACGTCAGCGATGTCGTATGTCACGCATGATTGCGGTTACCTTTTCGGGCAGTGCAATACGTAAAAGTGTCTACCTGTCGTGTAGCTGCCAGAGGTGCGGTAGTTTTGGAGTATTTAAGACACGGAGTCTCGGTGTTCCGTTCACTGTTCGCAACCTTATTACATCATTGTTTTCTCGATTCAAAATCAAAAGTCGATGTCTAAGTAACTTCGAGTCATAGCAGAGAAAACAAATATTATTTCCTTTGATTGAGTTTCGCTTTTAGCAGCTTGATCGTAGCTTACTTCTCAAGGTAGATTTAAACGATCTGTCTTAGCATGATGCTGCGAGTTTGCTGTGGCAATAGTAAGTTGCGCAAGCTTTCGGAACACAGTTCCCTAGTCATTATTTCCTTTGTTTCGAGCATTTAAAGAGAATATAATTTCGGGAGAGAGTTTGCTTTTTTGTACCAAAGACAGGCAAAACACAACAATACCACAGGATTGAGCATTACAACGATATATTTTACATATTTACAAGTAGTTTAACAGTCAAACGTTTTCGGCTTAACTTAAGCCCTCATCAGGAATCTGAAAATATGTATAAATTGCAATAAATTTAAACTTTTTGAAAGTAACTATAATTAACTGACTGTAGGGGAAGGTGGGGTGAGTTGAGCAATGGGGTAAGTTGAGCAACCCCTAGTTCCGGGAAAACGGAAAAGCTAAAACGAATTTTTCCGTCACCAAGTTATTTTACCCATAATGCCTTTTAAGCCACTGTATCGATCTAAACAACTGGAAGCTTTGTTTAGGGATGGTTGCACTTTTTTGAGTTTAGGTGCTTAGGAGTAAATATTCGGCAGCGGTGGAAATTTCTGTTTATTGAATTATTAGTAGAGATAGATGAAATTCGTTTTGCAATAGAGGTGACCGTTGCATCTGTCTCGGCTTGTAGCCAATAATTCAATCTAGTTTTCTAGCAGTTTTTGAAAAAATTAACTTTTCTTAAAAATGATGGAGATGGGGTAAGTTGAGCAATTGCTCTTGGGGTAAGTTGAGCAGTAGCAGTTGCTCAACTTACCCCAGTAAATAACTTAAGACAGCTGATCAGGTCAAGCCAGCTAATTATCTTGTTTTTTTCTTTCTTTTTCATGTTAAAGCTACAATTGATGTACAGGTTACCTTTTTAAACATATTGCTTGGTCAGTTAAATACAATGCCACGTATATAAATATATTAATGAAAAACAAATAGGGGAAACATTCAAGATGCTGTGCTGAGGAGTGCAGCAGATGATGTTATAAATGGAAAATCCGTAAATGCTGCTTCTATTGATCATGGTATTAAACGGATGACGCTGACTCCTTACATGAATTGAGGGAAGAATGCTTTCACTGCCGATAATGTGACTTTAGTCAGTTGAGCTATGCAGAGCTAGCGGTATGGTTTTGTTAACCATACCACCCCACACATCGCATCAACTACAGCCTCTAGACAAGGCTGTGTAGGCTACGGACCGTTTAAGTCGTACCACAGCAGGTTTATGGATAATTGGATTCGCAACAATCCAGGCAAAACCAAAACAATTTATAATGTTCCCGGAATTGCAAAATCTGCTTACTTATTGGCAATGACTCCTAGTAACATTACATCTGGCTTTCGTTTACATCTGGCTTCCTGATGCAGATTTTGTTTCGTGCATGGTCACTGATCGACCTATGCCTATTGATGATGGCCAGTCTAATGCCATGTTACTTGGCAATGAGGAAAATGGGCTTGTTACTGCTGACAGTTGCTCAGTTGAGCCTGAATCAGCCGATAACAATGATGTAACTGGTGATGTAGCAGCACATCTTGATGAAAGTGAATCCACTCATCGGGTTCCTTTCACCAGTCCAGGAGTTGCTGATAGGCCTACTGGGACAACAGTGTATACATCACCATCAGATATAGTTCCCTTCCCTAAGGCAGCAGCACGAAAGAGCAAAAGGAAGCGACGTAGGGATAAAACTGCCATTTTAACAGACACTCCAGAAAAAAATGCCACAAAAGCTCGCTGGCATGAACGGCAAAGCAAAATGCATTGTAAAACAAACGCAAAGAAGAAAAACTTGAAAATAAAAAGCTCAAGGCCATACAACAGTTAAAACCAAAAGGTAAAAAAAGATGATTGCATTAATGCAATCCAGCAGTAATGAAGAAGATACTTTTTTGTAGCAGATTCTGAAGACTCAGTCAACCTCTCAGGCTTGAGTTCCATAGCCTCAAGCGATATAATCTAAGTAATAAATAAATCTCCTAGAATAGAAGTAATAAATCTCCTGATCTAAATTTGGCACTTGGAGATTTTGTTATTGTAAAATTTGAGGGCAAGTCCAAAATCCATTACTATGTGAGGCAAATTGAGGGTTTTAATGATGATGGGGACATAGATGCAAAATTCCTGAGAAAATGTGGCGGAAGTTCACGGGATGATAACGAATATTTTACATACAGTAACAAAGCTGTGGATGAGTGTCCGTGTGCACAAAAGATGTTGTGACAAAACTACCCACACCGTCAACGGTTGGTGGCACAGAACGTAAAGAAAAAGTATTTTTTTCATCTGGACTTGACAACTGGAATGTTGAATAACCATTGTATTTGTGAAGTGAAGCTAATGACTGTTATTGACATGTTCTTGTCATATGGATTCTGTTTTCATTAAACGTTACTGCTAAAACAAAGTTGTAATGGCCGGAGAGTATTGTAGCGACTGTATACGTTCCCACGACGTAGTAACGCGTCAAACAACGTTAATTAAATGCCAGAAAGAAGAAATAAGTAATTCACATAGGAAACTGAGCAAGTAAAAAGTAACCATTTAGATGGCCAGGCTCCGGCCGCTTTAACATCAGGAGCAACCCTTTTTCTTCTCTCACATTACGTCATCGGTCTGCAAGAGATTTTTCTCTCACTATCGCCTAACATTTAAATAGTTTATATGGTGATATATTGAAAACTGGGGCAACCACCACTTCCCTAGATACGAAAACCAAAAACGTATTGTGAGTGGTAAATCAATGGCTCAGTTGAAATAAAAACATGTATTAATACTAACTCTGCAACTTAAGAAATTGAAGTTGTCTTGATTTCTTATTAATGTAAGCAATCAACGCCTTAATTCATTGTTGCTCAACTTACCCCACTATTGCTCAACTTACCCCATGCTGTTGCTCAACTTACCCCATTAAAAAGGGTGGGGTAAGTTGAGCAACTTTTACAAAACTACTCAGATCAGATGAAATATAAGAGACAAGAAAAATATTTTTGCTTTGAAGCAGGGCCAATGAGCGTACCTTTAACATCCATGACAAAAATATTCTCTGAAGCCTGACACATTTTCAAGAAACGCGCTTTTATAAAAACTAGGGACGGTACATTACGGGACGCGCAACTCCGTTGTTCCTTCAACATTAGAAGGGTCAATTGCCAATTTGACATTCTTTTTACGCTTTACTGCTGGCTTGCTTTCAACTGAAAACCTTAAATTACTTTAAAACCAACTTCACTCTTCTTATATAACCCATAAAAAGTAAATTGTTTTGTAAATTACAAAAAAACGTAACCCTTCTAGTGTTGCGGATAAGCCAAAAGCGGATGAAGTTTCGCATCCCTATGATCTACCATCCCTAATAAAAACCTGCTCAACTTACCCCACCTTCCCCTAAGCATCAAGAAACACGCAACGATTATAAGCAATAGTGTGGAAAACAGACAGACGGAAAACAAATTACATTAGGAAAAGGCAACTGCGTAACTATAAAAAAGAATTTGCACCACAGGGTGCGTGATACATCTAATAAATGTTGAGGAGAATGGATGCGCCTCCCGCAAATAATTGTTTGTTTAAATTTGGATTACAGCGTTTATGTTGAGATTTATGAGTAACTGAAAGTAACTAGTAACTGTAACTAGTTACATTTTTGAAATCGGTAACTGTACTGGTAACTCAGTTACTATTTTGGCCAAGTAACTGTAACTGTAACTCAGTTACTTTTGAAAGTAACTTTGCCCACCTCTGCAAGCAGGCTATGGGAAACTAGATTAAGCTCTCAAAGAAGCTTTCCCAGTCCGAGGATAAAGACTCAATCAATCGATCAGTGGTTAAGAGTCCGATTCAAAAATCAATCTGCACTGGAGACGGCTCTATAGGGGTGTGCGCTTAAGCAACATATTTCCGAACTGCTCGCAGTTCAGCGGAACCCAATGGATTGAATAGTTCACTAACAACAACTCAGTGACCGGGGCTGCATCAGTAGTTCAAAGCCTCTACAAGTATACATACGAAGCCGCAGGATTAAGCTCACAAAAAAGCTTTCTCAGTTCGAGGATATAATTTCAATCACCTAGGCCCTATAGGGAAAGGTCAGTGGTGGATTTAGGACAAAATTTTAGGAGGCGCCAAAAAAGTATGGAACAACCTCGCCGCAAAAGCCTTGGGAAATTTCTTTGCGTTTTTATCAATAAAATTGCCTATGCAAGTCAGGTAGGCTACCAGTCATTCCCACATCACAAATCAACAACACAATAAGTGACAATCAGTTGTAGCCTAAAGTTGAGGCAATGCCATAATGCCGCTCGTGGCATTTAAAAGCAATAACGAACGTAAAATGAAATTTAGGTAGGCTATTTTCCACTAAAACTTTAGGCTATACAACTGTGATTGCTCCAAGTGAATGAAAAGGGGTAGCTTAAGTACCGTACCCAAATCCATTTCAATAAATCACCAACCTAGAGTGCCTGAAGCTCACTGGTATATAGCCCAAAAAAATGCATTATAAAAAACATTCAAACGGTGAGGCCTAGGTGTACTTAGTACAAGTGAGTGGTACTCAGTTAAGATATTGCAAATAAAAAATAATTCAACTACCGGTATGAACAAAGCGCTTGCAGCAATAAGAGTCTACTATTTCTATTTTGTACAATAAGCGAAATCGGGCCTTTGCCCTATCAGCAAAACAAAATATTGTGAACTGACAATGATGCAATTGAGCAAAAGAACAATACGATTAAACTACTCATGCTGATAATGTTGCAAAACCGTCTCAATACGTATTGTAATTTGTAACAACGTATAAAAATGACATTAGATTTCCTCAAACAAGTAATTCGATCACAAATATGTTTTGAATAAAATACGTAATAAATTTAGCAGGGATGTGTTCAAGACCAGATCCAGCTTTACTGTCCAAAAGGTAGATGTATGGCATTCCATCCTATCTCTCTGCCTAAACTGCCATAAAATCTGGATTGCTACTGTAACATTCCTGGGATTGCCAGTTGAATGCTTTTGACTAAGGGTGGCTGACAAATGACAACGACACTAGATTGTTGAGATCAGGAAGTACATCTTGTATTACGCCACGTGTTGAAGCGATCAAGGCGAATTCAGAAACGTCACGTCATTCCATCAGAAGTGTGTTGATTGAAAAGAAATGTACATGCGCTGTCTCCTTATTTATATACGAAATATTCCTCCGCCGGGTGTTGCCAGGCGCAAAGCTATTGAGTTAAAACTTGAAACAGTTGAATTATGAGAACGCTGGACTGCTGAATATTGGCTAGTGAGGAATATAAGACAGCAGTCGGTACACTACCATGCATTATATTATTTAAACTTGAGTTAAAAAAAGTTTCTTTATTAGTTATTAGTATTTTATATAATGTCCATAGTCTCTTGTACCGTTATCAGCGGTTAGTAGGTCTACTTGCCGAGACTAAACATCACGCATTGTTTTACGTTAGTAAAATGGAAATTTACAATTTAAAGTATAGCATAAAAAGGAAATTTGCATGCAGACATGAAAAAATAAATTGGAATTTTAGGGGGCGCCGCAGCGCCATAGGTAAATCCGGTAACTGATTTACACAGTTGTTGAGCCAGAAATCGATGTTTCTGCGATAAAAATTTAACGACAAACTATACCAAAAATGCGAATCCATCATGATAAATTTCAGTGTTTTGCGGTTCTTGTGAGCATGTTTGTGTTTGCGACTGACCCCGATTCATATCATTTATCGGCATTTTAAAATTGACACTCAGCCGGCTCAAATGATAGCCTACCCTAAATTTCACGGTTGAGCCACCCATTTTTCACGGTTGATCCACTATTATTTCACTTCCAAAAGATATCCCAAAAGAGAGCTCAATCTCCATCAAACACAGTAAACTCTTCTCTTGAACATCTTGCAAATAAACAATCAAAAAATGTTTAAACTGTGTATTGTGTCTAGTGTCTTAAAATGAAATAACAGTGAAAACTGAACGAACAGAAATTTATACTACTGAAAACAGTGAGAATCATTGAATAGGAAACTTTGCACGAAGGTGCTTTTACCTTTCTGAAAGGATTTCGCAAGGTTTGTGAAGAAAACGAACATTTGCAACCAGTGGCGTTTCTATCGAAAAATATAAGGGGGGAGTGCTAAAAAATTACCCTCAAACTGGCGCATTACAGAAAGAATTACTTTTATGGAAGTTTAAGGGGGGCCGTGGACCGCCCCCCGGCTACGCCACCAGTCCAGTTCTACGCATCAATTACAGTACGGTACAACAAAACTAGGGCAGTACGTGAGGACCTTCGGTTCATAAACTACATTCCTTATGACAAAGAGATGGCTCAACCGTGAACATTGCAAGTGGCTCAACTGTAAACATCGCAGCCATTTTCAAAATTCATGAAAATTTGCCAATAACCAACTGTTTGTTTATCTTTATCCTGCATTGCGGGAAAGCGGACTTGAGCGCTATGCATCGGTGTACGCCTTCCGACATACACCTGACCCACGCTGCAGCCGACGGCAATGTCTGTTTCCGGTTGTCTACTTTACTTATGACTTAAATTTGGTACTACCCATTACTCGAAATCGATCACTAGGTAGAGGCAATTATCGTTAAGTTTCTTGCCCAGAGAAACAACAGCAAGTGCGGGTGGCTGGAGTCGAACATGCAGGCTCTCGACTGCGAGCCCAACGCGCTAATCAAGCAACGAGAACTACTAAAACAAAGAGTAAGTTACCCTTACCTATTGCAGAATTTCGATTAAGACAACGATGAAACATCGTAGGAAAAAATAACACATTTCTTATTTCTCTCAAAACTACTTTTACCTACCATTTTACATTCAACTGCTTCACAATTTTTCTGCTTGTAAAAAATCCCTAAAACTACATGTGCTGATGGACTTGATGGAAGTTTTTTCCATATTTTTGTTATGAAACGGTTGACTAAGGGAACGTTCAAATATTACGTAACGCGTTTTTTCCGAATTTTTGACCCCCCCCTCCCCCATGTAACGCCAACGTAACGCTTTTTTCAACCCCCCCCCCCCTCTCCCATGTAACGCTTTTTCACTACGAATTCAGCACAAAAAACTACCATTCCGTACTCGAAAGCGTTATGTAACGTTTTGCTTGAACCCCTCCCCCCCGATGTGACGCTAACGTAACGCTTTGCATAAACCCCCCCCTCCCCCTCGAAGGCGTTACGTAATATTTGAACGTTCCCTAATCATACACGACGTTGCGATAAAACCGGATGGATGAACCGTTACCAGGCTCAACTAACCAAACCTTCCCCTAATCAGATTTGGAGCCCGTTTTTTTTCCAGGAGCCCTTCAGTGAGAGGCCACATCCTCCACCTCTGGCAATAGGCAAGGACGTTGTGAGAATAAGATAGGCCCAGTAGGCTTAAGCAGATATGTTCTCTAAGTTTTCATGGAAACATTCCGCATCTGGGTCGAAAAGTAGCCTACTCCTTCGACTTTCCTGTCAACGCTATAGCCTACTGACGGTCGGCCTGTTGGGCAAAAAGGGCTAGGTTATTGTTGATATTAATTGTGCTAATTGACTAATTGTAACGCCACCAACGCCATGCAAGCACATCGACTGCTTTCCATCAACGATGAAAATCAAAATGAGGATTGTTAGGCGAAACAATTAGCCTAGGAGCGTCTACAAACTCAAAATGGCAACGTCCAACAATCATAGCTTTCTTCACTCTGTTTCACGATCTCCAATGCAAAATTACAAAAACCTCACAAAAAGTACCCTCTGTCTGAAAGATCCGATCCAGTTAACAAACGGTTATGTTATACCGTACCATTAGTAAAGACTGGTAAATTACACACATCGCTCCAGGGCATCTCACTGTTAAGAAACTACCATCTCTATATGCAATGCTTAGGCTACTAGAAGTTCGATGCATTTTAAATAAATATTTTCTAGAATCGATTGTACGAAATGAATAATTCAACAGTTGCCTAGCGCGGGAGACTGAAACCGTTTACATACTTAAAAGTGGAGAGACCACAGCACAAAAGCTGTTGCCATAGTAAAAGTTTGTAAAAGAACAATAAATATTGACGAAACAATGACAAGCTTCAAGAGCCCTCTGCTCAAGAGATCCTTAAAAACGCAACAACTTTTGACAAAGGCAGTAAGAACACAACCGTTTCAACAAACTTAAAACAACAATCTTTTCACAAATTAAATTTAAGATCAAACGCTGATAACTAATGAATGACTTTTGCGTCTATGCAACGTCACAAAATATCAGAATACGGGTAATCAAGACAAAGCGAACAACTAACCAGGTAGGCATGCAAACAGAAGCAAAATCGGATGTTCATCACCTATCTTTGGCAGCATGCTGTCAACGACGCTATTTTAACTGTAGACCAGGGGTGCACGACTGCACGCACCATTAAGGGGTGCACGACTGCACGCACCATTAAGGGGTGCGAGACCTGTGCCTAGGCGGTGCAGGGATACTGAATTATCAAGGTTTGTTATAATATGACGTAATAAGCAAAGTTGTTTTAGGGAACGTTCAAATATTACGTAACGCTTTTTTCAATTTCCCTCTCCCCCATGTAACGCTTTTTTACTACGAATTCAGCACAAAAAACTACCATTCCGTACTCGAAAACGTTACGTAACGTTTTGCTTGAACCCCCCCCCCCCCCCCCCGATGTGACGCTAACGTAGGCTAACGCTTTGCATAAACCCCCCTCCCCCGCGAAGGCGTTACGTAATATTTGAACGCTCCCTTACCAGGTTTCAACAAAAATTTCGAACTGTAGGCGACTATGACTTTTCAGCCAATCCTAGGAGGGGGCACGAGAGCTGGTTGGTAGTTTCAAGGTGGTAGGCTACCGGCAAGGCAAAAGATTAAGAACCGCTGCTGTAGACATACGAAGCCGAGTAACGCCTAATCAGATTCAACATGTTCACGTTTATTTTAACATTTACAGAAAACAAAAACTAGTATTGACACAAATTACACGTCGAACGTTTTCGATATCACATGATGTCCTCCCAGATATAACACAAGAATAAGAGAGCAATTTACCTTTGGATTCGAGAGTATATTGTTGAGTGTGGAGCTAGTCAGAAGCACTGTGCAGTTTTTGTTGTTTTCATGTTGATAAATTCAATATTTAGGTTAAACCCTGTATTTTGTTCAGATGTAGATAAAATGGCCTAGATAAAGTATATTTTCTATTCAATTAGTCCGTGGAAGAAGTAGACTACAGTTAGGTGATATATTGTCGGACATTAGGCCTATAAGCAATGGTCGACACAATGACATACATGGAGGGGTCATTGGGCCATGGGCAACCTGTCAGCACTAAAATTTGAACAAAAATATTTGATACAAATTAATTTATGAAAGATTTTATTGGGATAGCAGTTGGTCTTTCTTTAACAATCAATTTGGTCGTTACTCGTTAACCTTCATTTTGCAGACATGGGGTTTCTATGCAGGTAAGCTACAACAACTACCGGTAGCTAGAGATGGGCATGGTGGCGCGCTACTTTTTTTGATAGGAATAGCGGCGCCAAATTTTTGTTATAGTAGCGGCGTTCCTTTTTTCCCAGGTAGTAAAGAAGCGAGACATTTGTTTCAATCGAACTTCCGCTACCTTCCAATTTAAAGTAGAAACAAAAAAATTTATTTTTTGAGATTTTCAAAGTAGCCGGAATGTGCTGCTTTTAAAGTAACCTCTGCGGTAGCCAATTTATAATCTGCAGGTCGCTGCAGCAGATGGAATATTTTGACCGGAAGACACCTCAAAGATACAACTTTCCCTATGAATTAACTCAGGGGTTCCCAACCTTTTTTGCTGCTCGTACCCAGGCCTGGATTAACCATTGTGCTAGGGTGTGCTAAAGCACAGGGGCCCCGCAGACAAAGGGCCCCACTTTTCCTAAAAATGAGATAAATAAAATATTTTTCCTGAAAAAAAATTAAGAAAAGTGGGGCCCCTCTGTCTAAAAAAAGTAACCCATTTATCAATATATCTCCCCCTTCACGTGAAATAAAAATATAATTCTTGTATTTTTTCTTTGGCAACAAAGACTTTGCAGCAAACAAAGCCAGAAAAAAGTCGTTCGACTGAATTTCATGTTAGTTTTCTAAATCGTATTGGTAATTAGTAGTGAATGAAAGAGCAGTTTAGAATAGAAATTCAGAATAACCTTTCATTGCAATTTGCAGTGTAGTATGCAGTACTAACAGTGGTCCCTTGCTACAATGTTTTCCCTTGTACCGTTTTGTTGATTTAATGTGTGTGATTTTGCAATTTGCATCCATTATAACGTAAACATTGTTGACTTAATTTGCACATGCTTATTTAATCATCGATCACGTGCTATTTCAAAGTTATTTAACTTACCTAAGCAACGCTCGGTTTCCTCTGCAAGCAAAACCAGTTCACTTCCATTACGTTCCACGTAAGCTGGTAAGGGCCCCCATAAAATTATTAGCACAGGGGCCCCATTTGACCTTAATCCGGGTCTGCTCGTACCCCTTTGTCAGGTCAGAGCATTCTTCGTACCCCCAAAAAAATTCTGATTGAATTTTTCAGGCATATAGGCCTATTGCTAAATTAAATTGCTTTTATAGCTCAATTAAACATTAAACCGATATTTCACACAAAAATTACCAAAAGAAATTAAATGTCAGTGATTTTGTTTGTCACCTCTCAGTGAAATATTTGTTGCTGCTTCATTCATAAAATTCGCTCAAACGACGGTTCGATTTTACTTAAAGGCAACACGTAAATCATCAGTTGCAGAAAATTACTGTACCTATTCTTGATATACATCATGGTCGAAAAACCACTTTCACAGTAATAAGTTGTTGAGAAGAGAATTAACACTGTAATGGCTTCCATAGCAAGATTTGGGAAAGATTCATAGCAAAACACCAAAAATGTAACTTTGAGTTTTCAAATAGCAATTTCAATATTTATTGCAGCCTTTCATTTCGATGATGTTCTCCTTCAAATTATCCTCATTCGACATTTTTGTTAAATCAAAAAGAAATGGATTTATAATCCAATGCTGGAAATAATTCAATTCACCAGCAAAAAAGTAATCATCGAAAGAATAAACCAGTATCTTTAAGTGGGAAGTAATTTCATTTTTGACATTTTGCAGCAAAGAGTTACAGTATTTGCAATTTGATCAAGACAAGGAAAATGAGCAAGGTTTTCATTTTCAGCAGCAAGTAAAAAAACACAATGTTATGAGACTATGAGGCTTCTTAGCCTACTAAATTACAACAATTATTTGTAGATAATTGTTTTTTCTTTTAAAAGCAAAGGCGGTAATGGCATAATATCATCTACAATTTCAAAATAAAACTGTACTGTAAAATCTGTTTGAAAAGCTGCTCTGTGGCACAAGGATCTTCGTACCCCTTGATGGTTAATCTCGTACCCCCGGTTGGGAACCCCTGGATTAACTGACTGCAGTCGTTGTCACCCTTTTAGCACTCAGACAGAGAATTGATTTTTGTTTTGAACTTTGGTAACTTAGGGTAATTAAAGAGCAAAAAATAATGGCAGCGGTAGGAATCGAATTCACGTCATCAAAACGATTATCCCCAAACCACTATGCCAATTAGGATCCACCGAACCGCTCGTTTAATTTACTTCATATCAGAAAATTTGGAGAATTAGACGCACACAATATCACGTAGTTGCTGCAATAACCCGCAGATTATAAACACGCCGGCCTACCAACAGGGATTCCTAAACAAATCGGGATGCGAAACTCCGTTTGTCCGCTTAACAACAGTAGGGGTAACGCGAAACAGCGCTGCAGCTGTTTTTGAGCATATATCTGATACAGAACTTACTCCAGTTTCTGTTTCAAACATTCTAGAAACACTAGTATTGGTATTACATAGACTGGAAGCAATATTGGTTGATTACAATTTTTTTACACCAAAAAACTACAATTCTACAATTTTTTTACACCAAAAAACTATTACAAAAACAATAATTCAAAAGTCAAATAAGGGTGAAAAACCACTTCTTAGAATATTAAAAACACATAATAAATCGAATACAAAAACCTAGAGGTTTAAGCAGCAGTTTTGTTGGAGCTGGCACTCGTAACTTTTTGAAGCTTTCTAGCCATCATTGCTGGTGTTTCATGTTTTGGTGCGTTGAGCCGTTTGAGTTCGTTTTTGGCAAAACAGTTAAAAACTATTTCCAAAATTAGTTCAAAATTACAATGTCCTCCTACGCAGTTCTGGCGCAGCATAGCACAATAATGGACAGACTCGTGTGCAACATTTTTCACTGCTGCTACACATGCAGAGCGCTGATTAGAAACTGACATCATTTTAGATTTGGTACCTTCATCCGATATGATAGCAGTATAACATTGTACAGCTAGCGTGATTACTGCAAAACAGAATTCAGAGGGCACTGACAACCCCCCTCGGTCTGCCATTTCAAATAATTTGGAGTGGTCTTCTGAATCACAATCAGGAAATGGAGGGACATCGACATCCTCGCTCTTGATGAGAAGATCTCTGCAGCATTCACATTTTCGTCGGCGTGTAATGCTGCGTGCAATGCAGCCATTAACATAAAAAGCTACGTTAGCATCATTTTGGGACAAATCTTCCAGTCCATGCACAGCAACTATCAGCAAATGTTCGGTCAACCACTTTACTCCTGGGTCGTCTGCACTTCTCTCTCTACCACCATTAGCATGCCGTGAAGGCTTCCTCATTATTCAGCCTTGAAGCTGCCGGCAAACCGTGCTGTTGCAAAACACTCAATGTCCGAATTTTCTTCTCCGCTTCGACAAGCTGCTTTATTGACATAAAAACGTTACCTCCATTGGCTTGGCGGTACCATCCAAAACGTCCTTCTATGGGATCTGAGGTGAATTTTTCCGGTAAAACGTACCGAAGCTGAAACTTTCGTCAACTTTAAAGTCAACTTTTGTCTCAAGCTGCTGAAATTGGCCAAGTTACAGTTCCTAAAATTGCAATGAGTAGTCTTATCTGTACAGAGTAGGCCTCCTACCTGCTAGGGTATTGATTTTGTGCTGGTCAAGTACTAACTAGCTTGTTCTACCTAATCTGCTATGGCTTTTTATTTATTTTTGTAATCTTCCAGTACAGCAGTGAATAAGAACAACGAAACGTGAACTGCTGTCTAGCATCTGCTTACTATTGGCAAAATCACATGTCACCGCCACGCGCGCACTCCGCGACATGAAGATTGATGATAGCACTACTGTTGTTACGATCCTAAGCGGATAATCCGTTAGTTTCGCATCCCGGTTTGTTTCGGAATCCCTGCCTACCAAGTACGTTTCCGCAGACCTAAATTTTAACTTTGAGCTAAGCTAACGGTAAGTAACAGCAAGAAAAGGCTATTTTGAAACAATATTTGCTGGCCGTGCGGCTTGTCCATCAAAGTTTCATTACCGTACGTTTTAGAAGAGACATGGTCACGTTATTTCATCCAGGCACTGCTGCCATTGGACTGTGTTGCTGTCAAGCACTGTAAGATTGGCTAGCAACACAGTCCAATGGAAGCAGTGTCTGGATAAAATAACGTGACGCTACCACTTCATACGCAAGAAAAAGAGCAATGTTAAAGTAAATATCTGATGACAACATCGTTTTTGGTAAACCGGGGACTTTTCGGGTGTAAACTAGCAATTTTCAAATACATTTTCACGAGGATTTTTCAAAGTAGGCTACGTGATGCAAAACTACTTTCTTAATGAGTAGGGTTCATTAAGTAACACATTTTACAAAGTTTGGTCAAGACTTGACTGGAAAACATTGGCTTATTTGTGAGCTACAGAGATAGAGGTAGTCTTATACTTGATTCCAAGTATCGGGGATGAGATAATA
Organism: Aplidium turbinatum; assembly: GCF_918807975.1. Taxonomy (NCBI): domain Eukaryota; kingdom Metazoa; phylum Chordata; class Ascidiacea; order Aplousobranchia; family Polyclinidae; genus Aplidium; species Aplidium turbinatum. The sequence goes on along the minus strand of NC_137472.1, from coordinate 40,639,321 downwards.
AGATTCTCATTGTACTAAGAATTCGGCACTAAAGAGGGTAGGGTGGACAGTTCTTTTTTGTCCGCCTTTCCTTCGGCAATTGTGCCTACCTAATTTATTACACTCCAGGAAGAGGTAAGCAATGTTTATTGTTTATAACAATCAGCTTAAGCCGGTTATCGAACTAGGTTTGCACTGCTAGCAAGCCAACGCTTTTTTCCACTACTTGAATAAAAAATAACAGAGCTTAAAGCCAACACCAGATAAATACCTTCTGATTTTCTATTGCGTGCAAAGTAATTTTTACAGTGACGTTTTTACTTGCTACAACGACATACACCAATCAACGAAATGTTAAGGATGGTTAATAACCTACAAAACACCTTTTACCTCTTTTCCCCATCTGGAAAAGAGCAGCTTAATTTAACTGTTGACCAAATGTAGGCTAGTTGAAGAAAGTTTATATAACACAATCGCACAAAATTGGAGAAAAATATCCTGGGATAAAGTTCAAAAGACGATCGAGAAAAACGACAACATTTACCAGTGATGTGCACTTTGTGCAGTGAATTCGGCTATAACGTCGATCACCATTTCAGCTAAACTAGTTATTGTATATAGTTACAAATCACGCCCGCAGCTGCATTTTTGGATGCTAACTTTTAAAACGATGGCGTTTATTTGTTATTTCCACCTAAAACGTTAAGTTAAACTTTATTGGAAAGTTTTAAAATATTGTAGTCATGATGAAGCTAACTTTTAGAACCATCGCTTTTATACTTTTTGAAAATTCTAAGTTGAAAGTGTTATCATTTTTTAGCACCACCAGATAGAAGGTATTCAGTAGGAGTCAGCAAACACTATAAAAGCTATCTCAAAATCTAAAAACTAATTGCACCAACAACAATTTTGAATTAATCGTCAAAACAATAAGGCGCAGAAATACAGTACAGGTTATAAGCATATGATAAAAAATCCGCTAAACTTACTTGTAAAAAATAGTTGTCAAACAATTGCATAGCTTAGTTTCATTGCTCTACAGTCTATAGCCTATAGACAAAAAGCAATAAAAACATAAAATTTCAATTAAGGATAACTCGAAGAGCAAGCGATAGGGAAAGAAATGACTTTTGCACATGAAAGCACAATTACAAGACATCAATATACACAAATGCAGAAAATTTGAGAGACGTTGATGTCCACTACTGATGAATTATAACGAAAGCAGCCAAAGATTACAATTAATTTTTACCAGTAACAGTCCCTTATTATTAACATAAGCCAAATCTGTTTACACTCAAACCAGTAATAATAAAACATACAGTAGTATAGATTGCAATTGCAGAAAAATTGCTAAAAACACTTCTGTCAGTAGAAATTACCTGATCTTTATGAAAAGTTTATTTATCTTAGAGGATGAAAATAACAAACTGTCAATGGTGAAATCGCACATACAAAGCTGCAATTTTTGACATAGGCTACTCCATATTTCGTTAAAGAATGAAAATTATAATAGAAAACTTTGATACGCAATGCATTGAACTACAGAAGTGATCAAACCAAGTGTAAACAAGTATTTGTTGAAATAACAGTACATCCAAACAGGAAAAAACTTACACACACAATGAAAAATACCCAAAAAAGTATAAATAAACAAAACGTATTCTTATTTTTCAATATATCCTCTTTTTGCTTTCACCAAACGCCTTAGTACTCTGCATTTTGTTTATTTATACTTTTTTTGTATTTTTCTTTATATTTATTATATGTGTAAATTATTTTCTGTTTGGATGTACTGTTATTTCAATAAATATTTGTCTACACTTGGTGTGATCACCCTGGGCCTGTATGTTTGCAAAGTTTTAAAAAATATTGCATTCTTTTAATTTCTGCTTCCCCTTTAACACTGCCTAAGTTATATATATAAAACTTTGTTAGCGTCAGAAATCAAAATTGACTTAATAAGTGTTAATAGTAGGCTACTATTAAAAGCCTGAAGGGTAGTAATCTCCTTACCACCCAACAACAAAACTTTTTAATAAACTTTCAAAAGGCTTTGCGTAAAATACACCATAGCAAAAATACATATGAAACTGACAGAATCACTAGTATTTTGTCATGTTACAACCTAATGCTTATATCTGGTTCAGGTGTTTGTAAAGAGTTAGTTATTGTGATTGGTGCCTTACAGATGAATTGTATTGAATTTGAAATTGTATTGCCAATTTTTGTATTGAAAACTAATTAACTGAGCATACAGTTGTTTCTAACACACCCTAATTTATTCATAAAGATACATACGTGCTGTTGTGCACTATTAGACCCAACATTCAAATATTGAAACATGTAATGTGACAAAGCAAAAAATACAGTAAAGCAAGCATATAGCAAGATAGGGTAGAAAACAACGGATTAATTGGGGCGAAAAGCAATCCCCCATGAATCTCCCTTAGGCTAACTCTAAATTGTTGCACCATATGACATACAGGCTACAGCTACCGCAAAATGACTTCGGACCTTTCTAAATTTTCAAGAAAAACAATCATTTTGTATACAATGAAACCTTTTAATAAAAACAATCGACCTTTCTTAATATTTTTTCATTATTAGAATCTTCTACACATTTTTCACAACCTTTGCATTACGGTATTAGCCATAATGGTTATTGTTAGTCGTATGATCTGATGTGAAATGCACAACTACAAACCTGGCGTAAATTTTGCTGTGCGCAAAAAGGTCCGAAGTCAATTTGCGGTAGCTGTATGTTTCAACATTGTTACAGTACATTCATCTTGGGCTTTGCGACAGCTGGGAATTTTTGTAAGCTAGCCTACTATTCTTTTTTCTTCTGACAAGTCGGTTCTATACAAACAGCTTCAAAAATTACACTAAAAATCTTTTTGTGTAGTTTTCTACACTTTTGTGTGATAAGTTGTTACTGAGAGGACAAAGTACAATGAAGGTTTGCACTTTTTTAAATATGGTTTATACAACATTTAATTTGGACACACAACTTTATCCGAATGACGCAAACACGAATGCTGCCAGCCATCCCTAAGCCGCAAGGCATGAATAACGTAAGACCCAAATGCGACATTACATAAATGAGGAGATATTTGGCTTTTTCTTGTGAAAATTAATTACTTTTTTGAATACGATAGTAATTTCATATGTCATGGTAGCAATTTCAATATTCATTCTTTACACAAAACATCAAAACTCTTTTGCACTTAACTAATTAAAGGTGAGACTTAGTTATTTCCGGAGCACGTCTTTTAGGTGCAGACAGTTCGGCGCCGGTCAAATAGGCGCGCACACTGTGGCGTCAGGATACTTAGGTGCGAAGCACTGTGGCGCCCGTCATTCAGGTGCTATTCCTAGTAAAGCCTGCAGATTATATCAGCTTGGCAGGTAGGGCAATGCTTTTCACACAAAAAGTTATATTAAACAGTAAAATATATTATTTTGTTAATGCGCGTGCATTCATTTGTTGTTAGTCATGGCTTCAGTGAGTGAAGCAGCTGCTTTATCCAGCAATGCTTTTCACACAAAATGTTATATAGCCTATTAAACAAAAAATATGTTATGGCTTCCTTAACTGAAGTTGCTTAAACCGGCATTGCTTTTCACACAAATGTTATATTGAACAGAAAATATATTGTTAATTTAATGAGCGTGTTCGGCATTTAACTGTTGTTAGTCCAGGTTTGCGTCAGCAAAAGCTTTATCAATAAATTATTTAGGTTTCCAAACATTACTGAATTCTAGAGCTTCGGTAGAGAGTTTGTCTTGTTGAACCATAGGCATACGAAGCCGAGCAACGTGATCAAGTTTGACATCTTCAAGTTTATTACATTTACATAAACATAAAACTACGCAACTGTTTGCGTGATGCAAGCCTGACATACATCGGTATGTCAACAAGACATTTATCGACTAGAGCTGGGGAACACCTGAATTTGAATTCTATACAGAAAAGCGCAATTAAAGATCACATTTTTTCATGTACAGAATGCCAAAATAACGTTTCTATCAAGCAGTTTGAGATCATGTCTAGAGGCAGGTCTGAGTATCAAACTAAGATCTTGGAAGCCTTGTACATAAAACGTCACAATCCACTTTTGAACAGACAATTGTATGCTTGCGGCTCGTCTTTCTTGCTCTCTGTATTTTAAAATTAGTTTTTTCGCACCTTGCCTTTCTACCATATCATGTGATCTGTTTAACACCTTTTGATGCAGTTACCTTTGATTCTCGTGGAGCCTATATCGTTGAGTTTGAGCTAGTCAGAAGTACTGTGCAGTTTTTGTCTTTTTCTGTTTATAGATTTAGTTAACCATTGTATTTTTTTCAGGTGTAGTTAATTTGTATGTATATTATTCCTGAAGAGGACATCTTGTGATGTCGAAAACGTTCGATATTTAATTTGTTGCGTAGTTTTATGTTTATGTAAATGTAATAAACTTGAAGATGTTAAACTTGATCACGTTGCTCGGCTTCGTATGCCTGGTGCACGGTCGTTTGGTCGACAGGACGTTTGGTCGACAAGACGTTTGGTCGACAGAACGATTCATTTTTGGGTTAGGGTTAGAGTCAGGGTTAGATTAGGGTTATGGTTAGTTAACTAACCCTAACCCTAAAATAAATCGTTCTGTCGACCAAATGACCGGGTACCGTATGCCTATGGTTCATTACTGAATTCACTTTTAGTGAAGTCAAATAATAACTACACTTAACATCAGTAAAAAACAAACAGTAGCCTATATTCAAGCGGGCGGTAAAAATTTTGGCGTGTAGTGCCTGACTATGCAAGTACAGCAGCAAAGAACCCACTTAGCAAGCTTTTTGTTTGAAAAGGTGTAAGGATGAAGATTTTTATTAAACAATTAATGAATACGGAATATTCACAATTAAACACTGCAAAATAATAAAATACTGTAACCTACCGTACAGGGGCGCGGGAAATAGTGGTGCTCAAGGGGCTGCAGCCCCCCCCTAGAGCAAATTCAGCCCCCCTGAAATTTTCAATAATTGCTTTAGCCCCCCCCCCCCCAGAAAATTCTGACAATTTAAGGTAGGCCTAGTAGGCAACATAACAAATTTTTAGAAATGTTTTTGAACAATTATTGCTACAATGAATCGAGTTCCTGTTAGGTGTGGTCGCGCTCATCATTTGTAATAAAGAGTCGTCAATCACAGGGAGCTATACCTCGCAGTAGCGGTAGCCTACTAGCCATCCTCACTACTAACTCAGCGGTCCATCGTTTATTAGACATCATTCTGCAATATTTACATTTCATGCATATTGCATACGTCTGAACACTACTATAATACATGATAGCCTATTGCTTTGTCATGTCTGACCAACATGACAGAAGATAGTGCAATGAGAGGAGACGCACGTGCAAACATATTCGGCTTAGTAAAACAAGCACGCAGGATGCGGCGTTATTTTGCGATTACCTGCAGCGTTGAAGTTTTCCAGCCTGCAGAAGCCGTCGCAAGACAGTTCCAAAACAAGATCTTTGCTTCTTCAGCTTTGGAATCAATCACCATTCTCCGCGAACGGATCAAAAATCTCAAAAGATGAATCCGTTTGCAAGCTTATAGAAGTAGCGAACGTCTTTGCGTCTGTCAATAACCTAAAGACGCCAAAGGATCCCCGAGTGACCGAAACCCCAGCAAGATTTCGAAACACAGAAGAATCGGACGCTTTGTTGTCTGCGGGAGAAGGAGAGTGGAAACGGAAATAGGCTACATCGAAGCCCTTGATTTGGTTCAAGCTGAGCTTGATCGAAGATTCGACCAGGCGGATCTGCTTACAGCAGCCAACAGAGAGAAGGCCCTTTTGAGCTGTGCAAACGGTGATGATACTGAGATCAGCTTACCCAATGCCATCAGAAAAGATGGCCTAAAAATGGAACTTACTTTTCTCAGCAATGATGTAAGTGGAAAACCGCAAACTCCATTCAAAAGGTTGCTGAAATACTATCGCAACTAAACCCTCAAACACTATAGATCTTTTCCAAGAAACGCGAAAATTTGTGGAGCTCTGCCTTTGCCTCTCGGTTTCAGCTGCATCATTACAACGTTCTTTTTCTGCTCTAAGACGCCTGAAAACGTGGTTGAGAAGCTCAGTGATACAAAAAAGACTTACGGTACTCATCTTGCGTTGATGCATGTCCACCAAAACATTTTGGACACTGTCGATGTCAAAGAACTCATGGCACGGTTCATAGAGAAAACACCTTCAGTGAAAATCAATCTTCGGAAGCGTGTGGGAGTTCATTTCCACAAACTTTCGTTTTCATGTCACTTTCACTTTTTAATTTGTTCGTTTTCACTCTTCATTTGTTACAATTTACAATGTGTGCGTTTTCAGCTCCGTCTTTTTTACACAGGAGGTGACCGAATGCCCACCAGCAGTTTTTAAACGTTCACCCACATAAAGGGGTCTGGGGGGCGAAGCCCCCCAGAAGCTGACAACACTACGGCAGCTTCAGCCCCCCCTAGAGAAAAATAGCTCCCACGCCACTGCTACCGTACCTAAAAATATATTTTTATTCCTTAACATTATTTTTCTGTTCAATATAACATTTTGTGTGAAAAGCATTGCCCTACTTGCCAAGCTGATATAATCTGCAGACTTTACTAAGAATAGTACCTAAATGACCAGGCGCCACAATGCTCCGCACCTAAATATCCTGACGCCACAATGTGCGGGCCTATTTGACCGACGCCGAACTGTCTACACCTAAAAGATGTGAAGGTGGATCCTTTTATTTCAAGTGTAAAACCCACTGACCTTCCCACCCAATGCAAAGCAGTTTTGTTTTAATCAATGCACACAGCTTAATTTATACATAAATTTGCGCTTATTGGTCCCATCTTACTTGCACAATGGAAAAAAAATAATAATTTGATGAAATTTATCATTAATTAAAAGATAAAATTAAACTTTAAAGCTTAACTTCATCCTGCTCTGCGAATGGCCTTTCTGATAAAAATGCAAATATTTCCCATGCTACAAAAATAGGTACTTTGCCAAGATTAGTTTCTTTTAAGTCCCATTCTTTTCTTAAGCTTTCAACCAATTCCTCCAAAATATCACAACAGTTCTCTTCTGATTTTTCTTTTTCCTTCTCTATAACTGCTCGATATCCTGACCAAGTGTTCAAATAAGCAATGAATTCCTCCAAAGTATAAGATTTTTCATTCAAGATAGAATCATGCTTGATCTTGAAGTTGCTTTTTAGTGAACCAAATATGGTTTGATAATGATCGTCAATATGAAACCTTCTGGGATGGAAGAGACATTGTTTATAAAATTTCTTTATCAGTCTATCAGCAGAAGCCATTTTATTGTCTGAAATATGATCTGGCACATTACGGGGGTATATTTTTGGCACATCATAACCATGAACCAATATGCAACCATTTGGTTGCAAAACTTTGTGACATTCTGAAAAAAACTTTCCAATATCCATCCAATGCACAGCTTGAGAACTTGTGACTAAATCAACATTGTTAACAAAGCTCATATCTTCCCCCGTTCCAGTTTGGTATGAAATGTTTGAGTACGTATTATTTTTCTTAGCCAGTTCAATTTGTTTTTCACTTGGATCAATACCAACAATCTTTTTAAAATGAGGAGAAAAGGCAAGGGTTGACTGACCACTACCACATCCAACATCAACCATGCAGTTGTACAAGTTTGACTGATCAAGAGGGTTGCGACTTTTTAGAAATTCCATTGTAATATCCACAATTCTTTGAGGAATAGATGGCCTCACATGGGCATATGCTTCAACATGCTTGGCATTTTCAAATAAACGTATCATGATGTAAGCCTTATTCTTACAACAATTACTATTGCAATGTAAACAAAATGAGGACTACCCAATCTACATGAATATTTCATCAAAGTTATATATATACCTTGTGACCTAAAGATAGCCTGCTTCGGCCAGTCTTTCAGGCAAAGATCCTTCTTTGCGATGGAAAATGCAAATTTTACCTTCAAATTATCTCATGAAACATTCACACCAGAGCTGGATTGTAATTAAATGCAATCAATCATACATTACTATGTAATTGTATTAATAATTGTATATATAATATATAATTGAGGAGTTTTGTTGTGTTGTTCTTCAAATTATCTCATGAAATATCCACACCAGAGTAAAAGGTGAGTCCCATACTTGATCCAAGCATCGGGGGATGAGAAGATAAGGTTTTCAGTATACTAAGCCTTCGGCACTAACGAGAGTAGGGAGTAGGGTGGCCAGTTCCTTTCTCTCGGCCGCCTTTACTTCAGTGACTACACTCACCCAATTTATTACACCCTGGGTAGAGGTGAGCGGTGTTTGTCAACAACCAGCTTAAGCCGGGAGTCGAACCAGGATTGTATGATTGGAAAGCGAGCGCCTTATCCGCTGCGCCATCCCCCGCTGCCACACCAGAGTAAGTTTGCAATTAAATGCAATACTTTTTTGTACTTTTATCAATAAATGTGAGAATTTTTGTAGTGTACCGTATGTATATAATTATGTTTGTAATTTGAATAAATTAGGCACAATTGCAATTACATTTGATAAGCTGCAAACACAATGTGGTATTTGTATGTGCACCGCTAGTTAGCTTTAAATAGGGGGGGGACTTAGACCAAAAGTTCTGCTCTAACCCCCTGAAAATATGGAGAAACATGTAAAAACACCAACCATCTTACTTTTAACGCTTAAAAATAACGTTTACCCTCTTGAACATAGGGGTTGAAAGTTTTGGAATTTTTGAAAATTTTTACTGTTTGTGGTACGTAAACACTACTTTTTTGATTCAGTCACAATTGTTGTGATTGCTTCACTGAAGTCTTCCATTGTCCCATCAGTCTTTGATACAATATTTTCAAGGTATAGTTTCAAGTTTGTTATGTATGTGTGAAGTGGAAGCTTCTTGTGTCCTTTTTTCAGCTTAAAAATATCGCTAGTTTTGGGAATGGATAACGATGTGTCCCTGGCGTAACGTATTTCCCTGTACAATCTGTCTGTCTTGGTTCTTTCTGCTTGAATTGAATTTGCGTAATTGTCGAGTTCCATTGGTGAAGTAAACGGTCCACCTAAGGATTTGAGAGCTGCAAGATCTTTGTGGCGTCTTTGGTCTAGTGCAATATTAGCGGACATTTTGTTTCTGATATCGTTTTCTGCAAGTTATCTTCAAGTTTTCTCCACTCTAGCTGCAATTCGAGAATAAGGATGGTTTTTTTGGTATAACTTTTGAAAGATCCAGAAGGCATACTTTCAATTAGATCTTGGGATTTATTTTTTACTTGTGATGAAGAGGCTGCTGGTAGTTCTCTGGCCCCTCTGCGAGATAGTTCATAGTTAATGAAGCCAACACTTCTCTCAGAGTCAATGTTGTGGATAGGCACTTTTTCCAGTTTTTCCTCATCCATGTGGGCTAAGGATATATTTGCCTTTGGGTTATGATCTCCGAATCCAAAAATGTTTCCTTTTTGTCTCTGGAATGCTTCAGCGATAGCTGGAAGAAGAACTTGTAACATGCTTTTAAGTTGTGCTTTGTATGTGGATGTCACTTGTGCAATGCTTGCACATATTTCTGGGCTGTACTTTGTGGCATGAAAACGATCGGATGACACGAATTGGAATGCAGGGTTATCAAGATCGAATAGCTTTTCAGGATTTGTGTTGTTCAGATCCTCATAAAGTTGATGGAATGAAGGTGTTAGTTTAGAGTATGTGGTAGTTTGGAACAGAGTGAGTGACAAAAAAGGTTCAACCAGATGTAAACCCAGAAGAGCTCCAATACAAAACATAACCTCTAAAAATTCGATGTCAAGGAAAGACCTAACAAGTAACAATGCATGCTAGCTGATTTGAAACATGACAAAATTTACGCAAAAAATCAGCTACGTCTTCCATATGATACAATACAATAGCGCAGGACAAAGTCAAACGATTAAATCTTTCATCTTTGAGGCTAATACTGATAGATTTTTTCTTGGGGCAATGTGAAGGTCAATGTCTCTGGCTTTATTCCATGGTTTGTGATCAAAATCATGATTAATTAGCCTTGTTATGCAATTAAGAGCTTGTTCAGTGACACTTCTTGCTGATGAGGTTGCATTAACAAGAAAGTTTGCATAAATTTTGTCTCTTCCAATTGCGTTTTCCAAACTTGCCCAGTGCTTACTTATTTCACGATTGAACATCAAGCTTGGATGAACATTGCAGAAGACATGATCTGGTAGTTTTTTTGTTTGAAACTTTTCAGCCACTGTGTGGTCCACTTGAAAATTATGTGAAGTTTGATCAGTCAACACAAAGTCAATCTTTTCATATATATCTTTAGCCTCTACATCACTAGCCACAGAGAGGATCCGTAGTGTATTCATTTTCAAGTTTGCCAAATTAGCTCTGCTTTCTGAAACAATGGACAAGGTAGGCAGTGCTCTATATTTTCCATTTATTATTATTCCATGTACAATGAAAGAACCAGCTCCTTGTTTTTTTGATCCGTCATTAGCATATGTAATGGCTGCATTATTCTCAGAAGACATAATTTCTTGAACAATGGAATCAAGAGCCATTGTTTCGATGCTTTTGCCGGTTTTCCTTATAATATGTCTGTCCGGCAAAGTGTCCAAATCGAGTTGATCCGGGTCACTACCATGAAACTTCCAAATTCTTCCAAACATCTTGTTTGCTGTTTCCACGATAGCTGCCTCTGCTTGGAGCTGAGACATATGATAAACACTTTTTAGTTTGTCCAAGGTTTCATAAAATTCACTGCAAACATTTCGCAAAGTAAGTCGAACATGCTGGTATTGCTTTGCCATAGTGTCATCAACCACATGATTAATAGCTACTTTCCTCCTCTTTGGCTTAGGCTCTTCATCATCAGTTGGAGTGTCGTCTGAAGTGACCTCAACAGCACTAGATTGTTCAGAGTCTGAAAGCATCTCATTTAATTCAGTTAAACCTTCATTATATTCTTCCGTGATTCTTTTTTCGGAGCACCTCAATCGTTCAAGAGCATGAAGATCTTGCTTTCGCCTTTCCATTGTTTTACACCACTGTTTGTCAATGTAATCCTCACAATACATTTTTCGCTCTGAGCGTTGATCTTTCAGAATGTCCCATTCCATACTGGTCATCGTTACTCCATGGAGAGCTTCAAGTTTTTTTCTTTGTACGTTATTTTCACAAAATATATCAAAAACACCACTGGACCTGTCATTGAAGTCATTCACTCGTTTCTGATGCCGATTGTTTTGACGAGATTTTCTTATTCTCAAAAGATACATAAATTCATCATAAATCTTAACAACACGATTTTTAATAGCAATAGTGGAAACTGTATACAAATTGCAGAACAACCAATGTTCTTGCAACATCATTGCTATCATACCAGCAGCATCCAATTTACTTCTCTCATTTGCACCTGCTCTCTTAGGCTGTAACAAGTACAACATATTTTCAAGGACTGCCTTTTCTACAGGAAAGGTTCCTGCTAGAAAGCCAGCTGCTTCATAGTGCAGGCCCTTAGGGGCAAAAATGAGCATCTTTAGGCTAAACGTGTTACACGTTGTTTTTTTGCATTTTTTTGTAGTTGATGAATCTAACTTCAATTTTAGTGGGTGCCGCAACTTTTTGGGTCACGTGATCACCCCCAAATCGGGGGTTCCCCCCAAGTCAATTTTGAGCTCTTTTCACGGCATTTTTATGCAATTAGATACGTTATTTTTTTACATTTGGACTGACTGCCACTACAAAATGCACGAGATAAAAATCACACAAAATTATGTTATTAATGACGTCATGTATTAATTTTTTGCTTGTTTTTTTCTTATTGTAGTCGCTTGTTTGTTGTTGGTGTTACTTTTTTGGTTACAATAAGTTACCAATGGTTTTTCAACTGATTTGATTAGTATTGAGTGTCAGTACTAACATATTCAAAATGTTAAGGAATCCAACTTCCGGAAAGTGGTTATTTTCAAGATAGCTTCCAAGATGGCCGCCAAACCATTGAACAAAACAGTAAATTGACCATAACTCAGTCATCATATGACCAAAACATGTAGTTTTGGTGTCTATATCTAGGTTTTTATACCCTGTGAAGTCAATGAGACTATTCTCAGAATTTTTGAATTATCTGATAGCCTATAAATTCAATATGGCAAACCAAGATGGCCGCCAAACCATTAAAATAACAGTAAATTGACCAAAACTAGGTTATCATATGACCAAACGTGTAGTTTTGGTGTCTATATCTAGGTTTTTATACCCTATGAAGTCAATGAGACCATTCTCAGAATTGTTAAATTATCGGATAGCCTATAAATTCAATATGGCAATCCAAGATGGCCGCTAAACCATTAAAATAACATAGTAAATTGACCATAACTAGGTCATCATATGACCAAAACATGTAGTTTTGGTGTCTATATCTAGGTTTTTATACCCTGTGAAGTCAATGAGACTATTCTCAGAATTGTTGAATTATCTGATAGCCTATAAATTCAATATGGCAAACCAAGATGGCCGCCAAACCATTAAAATAACAGTAAATTGACCATAACTAGATTATCATATGACCAAAACGTGTAGTTTTGGTGTCTATATCTAGGTTTTTATACCTTGTGAAGTCAATGAGACCATTCTCAGAATTGTTGAATTATCTGATAGCCTATAAATTCAATATGGCAAACCAAGATGGCCGCCAAACCATTAAAATAACAGTAAATTGACCATAACTAGGTTATCATATGACCAAAACGTGTAGTTTTGGTGTCTATATCTAGGTTTTTATACCTTGTGAAGTCAATGAGACCATTCTCAGAATTGTTAAATTATCTGATAGCCTATAAATTCAATATGGCAATCCAAGATGGCTGCCAAAACAATTAAAAATGTACAATAACAATGTATTGTTTATTAAACAACCCAGTAAATTTCTATCACAGGGATTTCTATATACAGGGTCATCAATATTTAGCGTTACAATCTATTTCATCCATCGAGGTTCTGGCTAAAGAGTCGAGAGTGTCGTATGGGACCATGTCAACTTTACTCCGAAAGGACCTGAAGATGTCTCCATTCAAGCATGTCAAGAAACAACAACTTTCTGCTCAAGTTGTTGATAAACAACTCCAAAGATCCCAGATTCGTCTTTCCTGCATTCAGGATGGCATGCTACCAAATCTCGTTTTCAGTGATGAGAAGAAATTTGATGTTGAACATCACTTTAACACCCAAAACGATCGGGTTTGGTCGAGGGATGAGATGAAGCATCTCGAGTGGTAACAAGGAAACAATGTGCCACCTCAGTGATGGTCTGGGCAGCCGTGACAGAGTCCGGTAAAAGACCCCTCTTTTTCGTTGACCAGGGGGTGAAATTGAACCAGCAAAACTATCGAGATGACATCCTCGTTAGCGCATTGTTGCCCTGGGCCCACAAGCACTTCAAAAAACGTCCCTGGTCTTTTCAGCAGGACTCTACACCATCACATGGGGCTAAAAATACTCAGGAGTGGCTTTCCGAGAATGTCCCGCACTTCATTCTCAAAGAGGAATGGCCCCCATCTTCTCCCGATCTGAATCCCCTTGATTTTGGGATCTGGTCATACCTTGAGAGCAAGGTCTCGGCCACTCACCATCAAAGTTTGGAAGCTCTGAAGGTGAAACTGCAGAAGGAGTGGGCCAAAGTCCCTTAGAAAGTAATTCGTGACACATGCAAGGCTTTTCCTAAACGTCTTCAACTAGTTATTGACGCAGATGGAGGACATATTGAATAATATTTTGTGTATTAATTCTCTATTGCTTTTTCCACAATAATTGTCTAAAACGTTTTTTTGCCTAGACTGGATAAAGTGCAGGCCTTACTTATTAGAAGAAATGGTGTATTGAAAACGACAATAATAAAACGAAACAAACAGTTGCTTACCGAATTCTTACATATTCCCTAGTCACTCCAAATCTCCAGTTCTCCAGATTTATAAAACAATGACCACTCCAGTCCATGCCAAAACGTAAAAAGAAAGATCAACTAGCAAAAATTGTTAATGCATGGCCGGGTCGCTCAAGCATGAAAATAGAATGGAGCAGAGATACAACAATAATATTAAATGGGCGGGGAATCGTTTCTAACATACCCACCCCCAAAACCAGAGTTTAACAAATGAGGGTTTTACCACTGTAAAACGATTACAACGAAGCAAAACACAAACCAATTAATTGCCACAAGGTGGCCACATAAACGACAATTGACATGAATTATGCAAATATCGACCAGAATCAAAAATATTCGCGGTTAGCAAGGATCACAATTGCAACACAAAGGCTGGCTTGCATTACACACAAACTTAATAGAACATGCATAACAGTAGCCTACAGAAGGACATCGAAGACACGCCCAAGAGGAGTTAAAAAACCCTTTTGACCAACATGCTTAGCGATTGCTAAAATTAAGCACAAAAACATAAGTCTACCGACAACTGGAAGTCAGCATAAACGGATACACGAAAAACAAATGATAGCATACATGGTACCAGTGGCAGAAGTGGGGATATGGCATAAACAAAAGCACACATACAACCTAATACTGCGCAATGCTATGACTAACGCAAGTGACATTAAGGTCAGAGCAAAAGTACCAGAAATAACACGCGACTGTTAAGTCGAGTCGTGATAGTTGAGCAATGAATTGACTAAACACAAAAAATAAAATAATAGTAATATCGCACATAGCAAAAGCTTTAGTAGTGAGACAGGTGTGTGAAATAGTCAGACCAAAAACAGAGCTAGACTACTACAGTGTGAAATAACTGCAGGATGCAAATAGAAACAACACAATTAATGGGAGTCCGTAAGACCGTAACACAGTTATGGCAAAACTGCTGGATGCAAATGCATCGACGACACCGCGCTAGCTGCGGTAGTGAGGAGCACAAGAATAATAATAGTAAAATAAACACAAACACGCAATACAATTCAAATATGAAACCTAAGCAGCATGAGCAATGTCAGTTGTGCAATCGTGCCAACCAGCCAGCCTAGAAAACAAAATTGTCATTTCAAAAGTCCATACTGCCCTCTAGCAGGCAGATCTTTCTGATGTCGCGAACAAACTCTGTACCGTCAGCAACCTTTACTCGCACGCGTCTGACAAGTTTGTTAGTGTCCGGCATAACTTCCTTTACAATAGCCTTGGGCCAGTGCCCACGTTTAGTTGCCTCGTCCGCTACCAGTACCAAATCGCCTGGTTTCAAGCTTGGAGATGTGCCAAACCACTTTTGTCGGGGCTGCAACAGAGGGAGATATTGCAACAGCCATTGTTCCCAAAACTTGTTTGTGAGGTATTGGGTCTTTCTCCAAGAGCGTCGATAACCGTCAGCCTTCATAAAAACATCTGGCGGTAGGGTGTCACAAGCTGATCCGGTGAGTATCATACTTGGAGTCAGGGCTTGCAGATCATCTGGTGACGATGGGAGCGAAGTGATGGGACGATCGTTTAAAATTCTTTCAATCTCTGCTACCAGCGTTAGAAGGTCGAACTCATCCAACGTAGCGTTTCCTACCAGCGACCGCATCAATTTTCTTAATAAACGAAAAAATATTTCGTAGAAGCCGCCTTGATGTGAAGCACGCGGAGGGTTGAAGTGCCAGTTCGTTTCATGCCGAAGTAAGGCATCGGTGACTTTCTTTTGATGGAGGTTCTTGAGTCCTTGCCGAAGTTCGCGGTCTGCAGCAACAAAGTTTCCTCCGTTGTCACTGTACAGATCAGTAGGACAAACGTTTCTACGGCTGCAGAATCTTCGGTAGGCTTGAATGAATGCACTTGCCTCCAGGGATTGCACGACCTCAAAGTGCACAGCACGGGTCGCCAAACAATTAAAAATACAAACATATCGCTTAACACTGCTGCGGCCGCTCTTTACCATCAATGGACCAAGAAGGTCAGTGCCAGCAGCTTGAAAAGGAATGGATTTGTTTACGCGTGGAGCAGGTAAGTTGCCCATCTGCTGTTTTCCGGCGGTAGCTTTCCAAAAACGACAGTTCATACAGGAATGCAAGACCCTTTTGACAGCTGATCGCCCTTTGACAATCCAATAACGGGAAGCAATGGCGGTAAGGACTTGTGAGCATCCCATGTGTCCTTCTCGTTCGTGATACCTCATGATCACTAGATCGGTGATTGGGTGCTGATATGGGAGAATGATCGGATGCCTTCTTCCGCTTGACAGAGAAGATTGTTGCAATCGCCCACCAACTCTTAACGTTTCGTTAACAACATAGGGGTTTAGGGACTGTAGCTCCTTCAAAGCCACATGCTTCTTCAACTGCAGGTCGGACACGAGTTCCACCGGGGCGTCAAATCCTGGGTGGTTATGGAGAACTGCGAACACCGTCGGGTATGCTTGATGCTGGGCGGCTGTGACAATGGCAAGTTCAGCTTCGTCCATCTCCTCGACACTGAGCGAATCTGTCTTAACAGTCAAGGAGTCATCTCGGCATTTCCTTTTCAGGTACAATTTGAAGCGAAGCAACCATGCAACCGTTCTTTGCAGATCGTGGAAATGCGAGTAGCGGGTAAACAACCGACATAGAGAGTCTGAGTCCGTAATCGTGTGTTGCTGAGCTGAGCAACGTTCAATGTTTTTAACCTCTGGATCGTCTGACGAAATTCCGCCAACAAAGTCGGGCTGGTTTGGCCAATTGCTCGTGACATCATGCAAAAACTTAGGACCATTAAACCAAAGCTTAGCGGTATTAACTTTATCAGGCCAAACTCCCCGAGACGCGAGGTCAGCGGGGTTTAAGGTAGTCGGTACATAATGCCATTGATTGACACTGGTAAGCATGTGAATAGTGCTCAGCCTATTAGCCACAAAGGTGTGGAAACGAGTCGAAGTATTATTAATGTAACGCAGCACAACAGTTGAGTCTGTCCATAAGACAACACAATTGAATTTAAAATCACACTCCGTCAGGATAAAATTGCAGACTTTGGCAGCGAGCACAGCAGCAGTGAGCTCCAGGCGAGGTACGCTAACAGGCTTTAATGGAGCCACTCGAGCCTTGCCAAATAGAAAATTACAAATTACTACAGAATCATCATAAAACACTTTAACATAAAACACGACCCCATAGCCACTGGTACTGGCATCACAAAAACCATGCAATTCAAAGCGGATAGCACATTTACCAAAAAGAGTCAGGCTTCTAGCGATGGAAACACATTCAAGCTCTGGAAGGGCCTTTAACCAAGCTTCCCAATTAATGTTTACTGGCCCAAGGCCATTAAGGGGTTCATCCCAATCAAGTTGAGCGTCACATGCCTGCTGCAGGAGTTGCCTAGCAGGTAAAATGAAGGGTTGTATTAGACCTAGTGGGTCGTATGTTTGCGAAATCATGGAGAGAACGCCTCTCCGGGTGTTAGGCTTTTGTTGGATACTCACCCTCACCTCCATGCAATCGCTCGCAGCATTCCACACAACACCAAGGGTTTTCTGCGTTGGAAGCTGGCACTGAGGCAAATCGACCTTCGACGCCAAGTCTTCCTGCAACACAGAACTCAAGACCTCTGCACTGTTAGACAGGAATTTAGTTAAATGGAAGCCGCCACTTTGTAATAGTTCACGCAGTTGTTGTATTAGTTCGATAGCCTGGTCCGGCGATTCACATGAATGACAAATATCGTCAACATAAACATTTTTTAAAACTGAGTTAACAGTGTTTTGATCGGCACCTGTTTCATTGTCTTTGGCAGTCATCCGAAGTGCGAAGGCAGCACAGCATGGCGACGACTTTGCTCCAAACACATGAGTTTGCATACGGTAGTCGACAGGTTCCCGCTTGAGATCATCGTCCGGATACCATAAGAATCGAAAGGCATCCCTGTCTCCTTCGTCTACACGTACTTGGGAAAACATGGCCTTAATATCGCCCACAACAGCGATCGGATGTTGCCTGAAGCGAAACAATGTTCCTACAAGGTTATTGGTGAGATCTGGGCCATGAAGCAGCTTGTCATTTAATGACACGCCTTTAAACTTCGCGCTGCAGTCGAAAACGACTCTAAACTTGGCCGCATTGGTCGTGCAGTGATGGGGCACATAGCACGTCTTCCCTGGTGTGTCTACCACACCAGTTTCAAGTGGCACAGCATAGCCACATTTAACATATTCCTGCATTTTATCACGATACTTATTGAATAACACCGGGTCAGTAATAAATCGGCGCTTCATTCCCTCTAGGCGCTTGAGTGCCATAGAGCGATTATTGCACAAGTCCGGGTCTTCATCCTTCCACAACAGCCCTACAGAATAGTGTCCATCCACCTTCTTCACCGTGTCCTGCATGATCTGCAGCGCACGTTTATCCTCAATTGAAGGACAGGGGGCCTGTGGCTCATCGATGTCATTAAAATCCTGCAACAATACATTTAACATTCTATCGCAAGACTCCTTTACGCTAAGAAAGTTTACCATTACTGGTGAGTTGAGTTGCCTATCGCCACCATCTTTCCCATAAATGGTCCAACCCAGAAGAGTGTGCAGTCCACATGGTTCTCCTGGTGCGCCAGTACGAACTTCCTGCAAAAGATAAGCCTGGTGAAGATCGCTGCCCAATAACAACTCAACCTTCCTATCTTTTAGTTCAGGGAACTTTAAGTCCTCCAAATGACTATATGCACTACTAAGTGCTTCGGTGGGAATACTGTGGCTGACATCCACAATCTGGTCCATCACCAGAGCATCTGCAACGGAAAACACAGCCTGCTCTTCCATTCCCTGCACAGCCAAAAAATCAATTTTCTTGTCATGAAAGGAGACAGCATTGGTGGTCAGCAACTCCACATTGCTTTTTGTCGCAGCAACCCCTAAGCGAGATACGAGGCTTGAGGAGCATAGACTGACGCTAGAACCTTCATCGATAAAAGCATAAGTATAGGTATAGTTGGAGGGGTCCCCAGCCCATACCTTAACTGGCAAAACCTTAAAAATTGTTGTCCCAGATGTTGCTGGCACAGTTGCGGACGTTGTTGCTGAGATGCCCTTCTTCAGAGCAGAGGGGCTTTCCTCTTCCACACGGTTTACATGCAGAAGTGAATTATGCCTCGATCCACACGTTGCACAAGATTTCTTAAATCTGCAATCAACCACTCTGTGGCCTGCTCTCAAGCAACAAAAACACAGTCTATGCTTTTGCACCAGGGTTCTTCTTTCTGCAACAGGCTTTTGTTTAAACATCTCACACTTCCATAGGGCATGCGACTCTGCACACAAACAACAGGACTCTTGCTTATGGTTAGCAGATTGGGAAATCTGCTCTTGGGTTGTGCAAACCGAAGCACGCTTGTAGCCACCTTGCGGATTAGATCGAGCCAGCGATGGTTGTGGAGCTCTCTTAACATCTTTGCCTGGTTGCATAAGATGGCCATATTGGCTGTCGGCTCGAGAGGCTGCATCCTCGACCAAGACTCTTAAATCACCAAACGTGGCACAGTCCGATCCTAAGTGATTAACATGAACAAACTGCTCCTTTAACTTATAAGGAAGTCGCAGGAACAGCCGTTGAAGCACCTCGTCACTGTTTAAAAGGTGAGACTTACCCCAGCCATCGAAACTGACTTCACACTTATACATCTTGTCGCAGAGCTTTGTGAGGCCTGGCGCATCCCACTCTGAAATAGGGGGTCCTTGCAGCAAATCTTCCTTCACTTTGGCCATGAGTTTTCCAGGGTTGCCAAACCTTTTTCTCAATCTATCCCATGCCATTCCATATGCTCTTTCACTATTTTGCAAGCAACTCAGGCCAGATATTACTTCCAAGGCCTGGCCTACACAATTGTCCTCCAAAAAGGCGATGCGATCTTCAAAACTTAGATAATTTGACTCAATGTATCGCTCAAAACGCCTTTTAAAGTTAAAGAACTTTAACACATTGCCGTCAAACTTCTCAAGCGATAACCGAGGACCATGAACATTTTGAAACCCTGCACTGAGCTGGGGTTGAGGCACGACGATGGGAAATTCACTACTATTATTAGCTTCAGTGCGAAAGGGAGATGTGTAAGGATTAAGAATATTACTAGCACTACTGCTGCCCTGAAGGATACCCTGTTCTGCTTTTACAGGTGGTATCTTTACACCACTCTCACGGGGTGTCACGTGACTGCTAGACTCAGCAGCTTTGCCTGTGTCACTGCCTGCATCCATAACTACCGATGATGTTTGATGTGACACTTGCTTGGATTGCTCTCGACAGCTTCGAATGAGGGTAGAGCATGCTTCAAGCAAACCATAAATGCTTTCCCCCATACGGTTCATCCTAGATTCTATTGAGCCTGATTGCTGTGGTTTGCATTTGAGTAAATCTAAACGTTTAAGGGAGAGCTTCCTTTGAAGTTCAAGGCATCTTTTCTTTACCTCCAAAACTTCAGAAGAACTCAGGAAATCATCACTTGAGCATAGCTCCATGTCGATGGAAGTTATGCCAAGCTCGATTTCAACCAGCTCTTGTTCTAACACAACGAGACCTGGCAGCTCTTCGCTACTGTCATGTTGACCACTAATATTAGAGGCGGCCTCATGCTGCTCTGTTGAGCCACTAGCATAACCATTTGGCTTACCCCGTCTTGGGGTTTGCTTGGGCTTTTTACGAGCCATAATTAACACACAGCAATATACAAGCTACAAAAAACAAAATCTGTACGGTACTTACCTTAGGTGAGGTGACAATTGACCTTCACGATATTACGGAGAATGTCAGTAAGCAACCTACTAAAATTACAGGGTTTAACGGTAACCAGTTCTACCTGACTAGAACAATGGCCTGACAGAGTACAGGCTTAGAAGCTTCAATCTTTGGCAGACCTGACAAGACTGCCCAAAGTGAAGATCTATTTACAAAATTTAAACAAAGTTTACAACGTGGCGGGCTCAAAGGCACAAACCAAAAAATGAATCCTTGGCAGACCTGAAAAGACTACCCTAGGATAACAAACAACTAGTTACAAAGTTCAAAGAAACTTTACAGCATGGCAGGCTCAAAGGCACACACCAACAAAATGAATCCTAGGCAGACCTGAAAAGACTACCCTAGGATAACAAACAAATTACAAAATTCAAACAAACTTTACAGCATGGCAGGCTCAAAGGCACAAACCAATAGTGAATCCTTGGCAGACCTGACAAGACTACCCTAGGATAACAAAACAAATTACACAACTAGCTAAAGTGAGCTAGACAAAGGCACATACCATAAATGAATCCTTGGCAGACCTGAAAAGACTACCCTAGGATAACAAACAAATTACACAACTAGCTAGAGTTAACTAGACAGGCATAACCTTGCACCAAGCAAAGGTATGTTTTATAAATGATGTCTAAAACGTTTTTTTGCCTAGACTGGATAAAGTGCAGGCCTTACTTATTAGAAGAAATGGTGTATTGAAAACGACAATAATAAAACGAAACAAACAGTTGCTTACCGAATTCTTACATATTCCCTAGTCACTCCAAATCTCCAGTTCTCCAGATTTATAAAACAATGACCACTCCAGTCCATGCCAAAACGTAAAAAGAAAGATCAACTAGCAAAAATTGTTAATGCATGGCCGGGTCGCTCAAGCATGAAAATAGAATGGAGCAGAGATACAACAATAATATTAAATGGGCGGGGAATCGTTTCTAACAATAATACATTTGCCAAAATTCTAAATTTTCTTTCATTTCATAAATATAACCAATTTAAGTTGTAACGATAAATACTGATGACCCTGTATAGCCTATTTGTGTTAACTGAGCAGGCATAAAGAGCTCATACGATGTGGTCATGTAGACTCTTGACATAATCAGCGTAAAGAAAGCAAATGGATCAAGTATTACTAATGCTCATCGCTGTCACTCTCGATGTCATCGTCTGTAATTATGTGATTGCTGTATGGACACATGAACCAGTTTGGCATGGTCCACATCCAGCATGGTATGGTAGCACATATCTCCGGCAACTACAGTGAGGTGAACACGATTCGCAAATGCAGTGATCATTTTCAGTAGGTTGTCCGGGGCAGCTTTCATGTCCGTCATGATTGGAACCATCTGATTATTGTCTACTTTCCATCCCCAGTCTAGAGCATCCATACCATCTTCAGTAACCTACCCATCCTGACCATAATCTGGTAGTAAACTCTGAGGCAGTGGAATTTGGTAAAGGATGATGTAGGTGGCAAAAGTACAGGGTGAACAAATATTGCAATTTCGTGTTTTGACAAGTTAGAAATCTGTAAACTATGGGTTGAATTTGGAGTTGGAGAAAAAACTCGCTTCATTCCAATCCATGATATCATATTGTTTCATCTTCACCTCAATCTCCGATGATTTGCGCTTCTTTACCTTTGTTTTATACTATCACAATCTGTGATACTGTTTCGTCTTTGGAAAAAAAGGCTTGGGATTGTTGGAAGCTTAATCTTACCGCAATGTGTGGCTTATTTAACTCTCTGAATTTCTCAAGCTCACCTAGTTCTATAAATGACATACAAAGAGCTAAGTATGTCATAGCTCTTTAGGCAATAGTCCTACTGTCACGAATGTAGACGAATGCCGTTATATGATGTTTACCAATGGTTGCACTATTGAAAAGCTGCAACCAACGTCAGCTGCTCTGATGCAACATACACGCAGAGCGATACATCAAGCTGAAATACGGAAATCAAGCCTCGTAAATGTTCAGCAACTACCTTCTCCTTTAGCTTGGGGTTGGAAGCATAATGATGCAAATCAGCTTGTTCCGTTTTGTCAGTCTACTTGTGGCTCTCGATGTTCCTGTAAGAAAAAATCCATAAAATGCACAAGTCTTTGTTCATGCGAGTACGAAACATGCAATTCGACCACAAAATATCCAATCCTCTCTGATGTTTCATCTTCAATCCACATCGACGTTTCATCTCCAATCCACACTGATTATTCAAGAAATGCTTTTGACTTTCTAAACTCTATCTTGTAACTTGAAAAAACTTGTCGTACACGAATTTTTTTAACATCAAATTACGTATGGTAGAAATTTAACATTGAAAACCGCTAGTTTTTTCATCTTGAATTAACAGTGTTAAGACTCTGACATTGCATCATCTGGGGTCGTGTATTAATTTGATTTGTAGATCATAATTAGGCCTACATATTATTTTAAATTTTAAAGTGGCATGACCAAAAGGGAAATTCACCCCTGGTAGCTGCTCTTCTGGTTATTCCCTTGATGACGTCGTTATTGCGTCATACTGTACTGGAATTATTGTTATTGCTTGCAATTGTAAAATTTTAAGCATTTGCAAAACTAATAATGAGAGTATTTGATCGCCTTTTTCGGAATAAACTTACCATTGGTTCCTGAATTTGAAGTTGTCTAGTTTTAATAATGTAATGATGACGTCATAAAAGATGTAATCATGACGAAACTACTTTTAGGAATTGTGAAATGGTTTTAGTAACCGGTACTCCAACTAAAACCAACAGCAAACGACCAAAATAGGTTAAAAAAGCAAAAAAATATATGTGATGACGTCACAATGACGTCATCAGTAAAATTATTTTGTGTTTATTTTGTCTCACTTATTTGTATGTGCTTTTTAAGTTAAAATATACAAAAATCAAATATGTAATTGCACAAAAATGACGTAAAAAGAGCTGAAACGTGATTTCTGGGGAAATCCCCGATTTGGGGGTGATCACGTGACCCAAAAAGTTGCGGCACCCACTAAAATTAAAGTTGGGTTGATCAACTGCAAAAATATGCAAAAAAACAACGTGTAACACGTTTAGCCTAAAGATTCCCCTAAGGGCCTGAACTATCAGTGTAAACAACATCACCCAATTTCTTTTTTGCTTTGGACCGAGTTTCAAAAGCAGACATTATTAGGTGAAAGTAGACTGCTAACTGCCCAAAGGGTATAATAGTACACTTTCAGATTTCTGTATCTTCAATATGATATAGGTTTATAGTACATCTGAAAAACAATAAAAATCAATGCTTGCTCTGGGTCTGTTTTTGTTATGGTATACTTGACTGCAATATTACAACACACCATCAAGGTGTTGGCCGAACAAAAGTTGTTTCAAAGAGCAAATTAAAACTTATCCTCAAAATAAATCAAAAAATCCAAATAAGGTTAAGGGGCAGTGGCCCCTGCTCCATCCCTCTCTACACCATAGTAAAACTCTGTAGATTTGAAACTGAACCAAAATAATCATTTCATTGCAACTATTGTACTGATAGTCACCAATGGCTAGGTTGGTTTCGCCACAAGCTATAGCCTAGTTTTCTACAAGGTTGTAGGCTAAGAACTGTCAGGCATTAGCCTAATATGGCCTACTACAACTTTGAATTGTATCTAAATCAGTACTCTCTTCTCAATTGGAAAGGCTTTATACTCATTGATCAGGCAATATTCCAATATAAAGTAGCCTAGTTGCCTTGCACTATCACTCATACTAACGTGTACCAACAATCAAAAGGCACACGCTTTTATTACATGGTCTCCAAAGCAGAACACATGTTGCCATTCACAAAAAAAAAACTATTTTTTAACTTAAATTCAATTTAAAGTGTGTCACTAAACAACTAAAATATCTTTCTACATACTGGTAAATTATCAAAAACTGCTTAAAACTACAAAGGAACAAGTTTTGCGAGATAAAATGTGTTAAGACTTAATCGTATTGTTTTATATGGCAACACTGCAAGAAAATATCCAAAATCTCAAAGTGGTCATCTTCAAGGGGTATGTTCAAGGGGGTAAACCATCTTCCAGAGGCATAAATTTGGGCTTGTTGGAGTTTTTATATCTCGGTACATATTTTTAGCCCATTAGAGAACCGTTTTTCGCCAAAAAGCGTTCAACTTTTACAATTTATAATACATGATACATAACCACTAACCAGCAGTGGCAGACACAGACAATTTTCATGGTGGGGGGCCTTCAAAAAAATTTGCATGAGGTTACAATATAATGTAATTATAATACAATAACCTATAAAGTAAGCCTTTTAATTACATGATGATCATGGTCAGGGCTACAGGATTGTTGAACAGGCCTAAGCTTCAACAGTTGCGTTTTGTAAATAATCCATAAATTTGTAACAAATTGTTAACAAACTTAGCTTAGTGGGCAATCCAAAATAAGTTATGAATGCAATTTATTGTCCACAAATATTACACATGGTGTTTGATTGAACTGTTTCTGTTGATTTTCATTAAAAAATATACGGTACTGTAAGACAATGATGGTAAAAACTTCAACAAATCCTGTGAACACTTTCTATTGTTGATACTGCCCCTCGGCCGTACATTTCATATCAATCAGCATTATAAAACAGGTTTTAAAAAATTGTGGCTTTTAGCATCATTGTTGATATGATCCAACTACGTCACTGACTGGAAAACAATTCCTTGAATAGTCAGGGACTACATAAGGTTGAACTGCACTAATCTATAATTTTACAGTTCAGTTCAGTTTATTTTTTGTTTTGTTGGCGAAAAAGAAAGACACAAAAAGCAAAACACAATAAACACAAATAATTTGCACAAGGATGGCAGCGAAAGACCAAAAGGTCACCAAAGTCAGCTGCCACCCAAACATTTAAACAAAAGACTCAAAATTAAGAACATTAACACATATAATATATAGCACAATACCAGCACTTTAATTTGTAAAAATTAACAATGGAATTAACAATACATTAACAATGGAATAACACAGGGCAACATAAAAAACATTGTGTAGAGAAATAAGCGGATGATACGCTTCAGGAGTGATCATTGTACAAATTCTTTAATAAACATTTATATTTAAATTTAAAAACATTGTAAGACTTTTCTTTTATTTCTTTTGGTACTTGATTCCATAGTTTCACTCCATTAAAACATAGCATCTTCTTACCAGAGTTTGACGTTGTAGAAGGCAAATATAAATCATTTTTTTGGTTCTGACGGGTTTTATGGTGAATTTCATTTACAAAAATAAAGCAGTCAGCAAAGGCCCGGGGCAGCATTTTGTGCACATATTTGTACATAAATTTTGCAGTTTCTAATTTAATAATATCGTCAATTCTGAGCACATTAAATTGGTGATAAAGAACAGTTGTATATGTTGACCTCGGCAAAAATAAGCAGGATCGAATGAACTTGTTTTGTAACACTTGTAGTGGAGCAAGCAATGTAGAGTTTGCTCTTCCCCAATTTATAATCGAGTATTGGATCTTGGATTGAAACAAAGCATAATATAAAGCCCGTAATACTGTTAAAGGGGCAATGTATCTCAGCTTAAATGCTATGCCGCAGACCTTTGCAAGCTGCTTTCTAAGATTAATAATATGACTATCCCATGTCAATCGCTCATCCAAAGTTACACCTAGATAGTTTATACATTTCTTCCTTTCGATGGATCGGCCACTGATGGACAGACTAAAATTTTCTGCTGCATTTTTTTTGTTGCAGAGGATCATATAAGTAGTTTTACTATAATTTAATGAAAGTTTATTGAATTTCATCCACACATCAATTTTTTCTATTTCTCTATTGACATTTTTTTGGAGAGACGACAGGCATTTATCTGACATATGAAAGTTTGAGTCATCAGCAAAAAGTGTAGTTGAAAAAGAAGATGCATTTGGAAGATCATTCACATAAAGAAGAAAAGGCAAGGGACCAAGGATTGAACCCTGTGGGACACCACATTTAACAACATTGAAATTAGAATTCTTACCATTAATCTTTGTACTTTGCATTCTATTTGTTAGATAAGATGTTAAAACGTTTAAAAACTTGCCACGAAAGCCATAATGGTGAAGTTTTTTTAAAAGTATGCTATGATCAACTGTATCGAAAGCTTTACTTAAATCAACAAAAACCGAGCATGTGTATTTATGATCATTCAAGTTAGAAAGTAAATCATCATAAATTTTTGTCAATGCTAAGCTTGTTGAATCATTTTCACGAAAACCATGTTGAGCTGGGGTTAAAATATTATATTTGTCAATAAAATTCATCATCCGTTTATACAGAATTTTTTCGAAAATTTTGGTAAAAGTTGGCAATAAAGAAATTGGTTGCAAATCTGTAAAGTGTAAAGGTGAACTAACTTTTGGTACAGGTATTATCAGACTCTTTTTGAGTACATCAGGAAAGATTTCTTGCAAGACACATTTATTCAGTACTTTTGTTAAAAAAGGGCATATAATTACATTAGCCATTTTGACAAATTTAGAAGGTATTTCAAAAATGCCTGAAGCTACAACAGGTCCATTTGTTGAGAACAAAGTTAACTACTTTTGCTGAAACAGATAAAATCGCTTTAAAGGTGTTTAAATCAAATCAGGATTTTTTTCACTTGAAAAGTTTAACTCAAAAGAAAACAAACTAGCCTAAAAGGAATTTAATAACGAAATGCAATAAAATTGTGAAATAGCCTATACAGTATCCTGTTTAAAGCACCTTTAGATAAAGCTAAAGTGTATCATACAAAGCATTTAATATCAGTGATGTAGGCTACGCATACAAAAAATATTGACGCCGTCAGCGTAAACGCAAACGTTCGAAAAACCATACGCCATATGCGTCAACGTAACTTGTAAAAAAAGTTGGCGGCGTCAACGTCAGCGCATACACTAGCGTAAACTAATTTTGTTTGCTAGGTGCCAAACATTCACATGGTATAAACCATTCGAAACAAACAAGTTTTATTTTGAATTTCCACAAAGAAACACAAGCATCTGAAAGTGTTCATGTGACATTTTGCTGTGTTTTGGTTCCAATATGTCTTTGCTCATTGAAAACATTCTTTCAACTGCAGCGCTGAAAGGTATTGGCGAGTTGTAGCGAAAAAAATACATTAAAAAGTATGCGTTGACGCTATGCGCTAAAAAAACGCGAAAACTTTACGGCGTGGCCTCAAGCGACAACTATCCAAAAAATGTGGCCGTAAGCGTTAGAGTAAACAAAAAGTCTACGACCTATGTGATTAATATAGCCTACAAGCCCATGCATTTTGCACTTAGTTAAAAGCTGTAAAATTTCTGTACTGTAGTTCATATTTGTTTCAACCATATAAAACAGCCAAACTGTTAGGCTACGATATTGAAACAAAAGTCCATCAAAATGAATGCAAAATTGTTTCAAAAACTTTTCAACATGTTATAAAACCAACATAATAAAATCAGACCTTATTGCAGCTAAGTCAGTGGCGTGTAGCCAGGGGGGGGGGTTCTGGGGGTTACAACCCCCCTTTGGCACGCATGTGACGTCACGATATTGAGAATGACGCTTTCAGTCTTTATGTCTCTAAAACAAAGTTTGCCTAATGTTTAGAGAAACTGCATTAAAAGAGCGAGTTTTGCCCTTGTACCAAACATTCAAATATCTCAGCCAGGAATTAGCAACAAGAAAACATAGAGACTTATAGCTCTATTACCAAGCAAAGCCCAAGAAAACATGATCTTATCCTTTTGCTATGCAACCGGACAGTACTATTTTACAGGAATATTTATAGGCCTACCCACGCTGAAAATGCTCTCAGAATGCACCAATTTCAAAGTAATTTTTCAAAATTTTCTGGGGCCTCGCCGCTGGGTGTCGCCCCAGGCCCCGCCGCTGGTTGTCGCCTTTGCCAAACACGCCGGCGGGCGGGTTTGGCAAAGGCGTTATTTATTAGATCGGGCTCATTTTATTTTGCGTCAGTAATTAGGCTACTCACATTTTACCTCTAGCCTACTGATGCAAATAAAAGTTCAAACGAGTATAGTGCAATAGCCTACTGATGAGCCCAGCCTGATGGGTAAAACAAGTGTCTATCGCTGTCAATTCTTGTTACAACTGACTGCCGAGAACGACAGATTAAAAAGATGTCAGATAACTGCTTGATGTGATTAGCCTACAAAGGTTTCAATTTGCTCCGTGCATTTTAGGAGGCCTGACTTTGGGAGCCTTTAAAAATGGGGATAAAACTTAAGAACTGAAATTCACATGTTTTATATTTATACCAATACTCTTTCATGTCCAATAAAAAAATGATATCTACTATGATGAAAGCTAAACTTTCTAATATGGTACTTTTTACACTTATTGTCTATTGTTGTTGATGACAGAATAATTTAGGCTACCGGTACACTAACTTATTATTTGTAATGAAATTGCAATGTAACTGATGCAGGCCTCGAAATTCCGGCGGTCATGGCAGACATGACCTCCGGAATGACCTCGAATGTCTGCCGAAGCCGACTCATTGGTCGGTCATAAATGACCGCCGCAAAATTCTTGACAAAAACAGAGCTAATGCAGCAAAAATATATTTTAAATTTGAATTGTTACAATTGTTTGTTTAACGCGAACAAATACGGAGCTGAAACAATTAATAGTACAGGCAATTGCTTTAAAGATCACATTAGAGTGGCGTGGTTAACGAGCTGATGGCAAAAGTAGCCATTTTTACATAACGCCTTGCAATAAAGTTGTCTGAACTTTTCGGCAGGATATGTATTCTAATTTTAACAATGAGGATTATTGCGTTACATTGATCGTTTGTTAAAAAGAAACGTCACAAAGAAGCAAGTCTCAGCTGGGTTCCGCACGTGCTCAGGCGAATGTGGCGGCCTTATTCACGCTGATAATTATAGAAATAGAATTTCTGCACAGAAGGGAGGGTGTTAGACTAACACTATTGTGTTAATTAGTTAAAACTAACACTATTGAGGGCTAACACTATTGAGTCACTAATGCGCATTTGTCCGGACGGTCCTGACATGGAGATTTACGACCCCGCGCCGGCAGTAATCGCTTGGCACAACGATTCTATAACGCGAAAACCACGGAATAAGTGATCGTAGTTGCTTTTGTAATGAGGAAATTTGGATTGTTGTTTTCAATCGTGTTTATTGGGTCATTACACGACTGTCATTAACGCTCTGATTTATTTGCAAGCAATCTGCTCCAGTATAGCCTACTTCAGTGTCGGTTAATTAAGCCATCAACCATTGCAGAGTTATTCTGTTGTAGAAAATCTTCTTCTACAAACACGACTACACAATACTGTAGTGTAATTTTGTGCAAAATCTACGTATGCAAAAAATATGTCCAGTTGAGATATTAAATGTCCGCTGAAAGGGCCAGTCCGGTAGGACATGCTTGACCGCCGGAAAAAACTACAAATTTCGAGGCCTGTGATGAATTGTTGAATTAATTCTTTGTGTGTGTTGTAAGGAGAAATAGTGACAATGTCATTTGTTAAATTGAAATCGCAGTTAAAAAGTAATTAACTTTTTGAGAGTTTTCTGGCTAGTAGGCTACGATCTCAGTAGCCTGCTGTGCAGCAAACAATACAAAATCTTATTTTGCTAAATGCTCACCCACTGTAAAAAATATTGTATTTCGTTCTTATTGTAGGGCAGGCCTATGTCGTTTTACGTATCCCAGTTGTGGAACATGTTTAGATCTTCCAGTAGCCTATAAAACGATTACGTGCTTACAATGATTCTTTTAATATAGCCTTTTGTACAATTTACCTCGTTATGTCAGTGCCCGTGAATATCAAGTGATGAATAAATAATAATATAACAGTTGATAGCCTACTTTGTCGAGAAAAAACATGTTTTCGTTTATTAACCTTACCCCTCAAATTGCTTTATAGGCCATCAGACCTAATGTCATGCGATTGTTTTTATCGTTCTGAATACTTTCAATTCTTCCAACGCTCATTGTATTTGTAACAGAACAGTAAATGTTCAGTGAACTCTTAAACTGGCATCAAAAGTGTTTTTTGTGCATTATTTCGTTGTTTTGGATAGGCCTACGGACAGCTTTGTCTGGTGCAAATAAATAACTAGGCAAAGTGTGCTGAAAGCAGTAGAAACGTGTTTTTACGAACGTTAATCGAAACAAATAGATTTTTAAATTTTTAATTGATAAAATTGTGTTGGCTTAATGTTTAGCTCTAATCTTCAGAGGAGGGTGTTGTTGTAACCCTGTCGAAATCCCTGTAGGCCTACAATTAGTAGCCAAAATCAATTCAACATCGAGCACACTTTTAAGCTCGCATTTTGCAGTTTCTACTTTTTTCCATGTCCTTGCTGTGTTATGAATCAGGGAATAATTCTGTGGTTGTGGCAAGTGATCAGGCCCGGATTTAGGGGGGGGGGGCAGTTGCCCCGGGCCCCTCGACTTTTGTAGGGCCCCCCTATGTGGAAAAAAATGTGATTTTGTGTTATTTTTTTCCTTTTGGCCTTTAAAGTTTCTGCAAAATGCTGTGCACTACAGGACTAATGCTACTGTAGACGTAGAGATGGTTTTTCGCGCCGTAGGCGCAAAAAATTTTTTTGCACGGGGGCCCCCCGATCTAAAAGTGCCCCGGGGCCCCCCATCAGCTAAATCCGGCCTGCAAGTGCTACATATTTTTTAGATTTGATGCTGGAAAATGAAGGTCGTGAACAACTGTGTGAGGCAAGTAGCATACTAGGCTTATAGGTTTCGCATATGTGAACTTGGAATGTGAAGAACATAAAATTTTATTTAGCCTATGTTTACCTGGTGTAGGGCTGTTTGATGCAATTGGTACACAAGGAAAAATTTACAGCTGCAACTGTTAATCAAAAAGTATTTACAGGTAGGCGATAAGTAGCTATAATTTATAACTTGATTGTCAAAATCTACATGGCAACAACAGTAATAGACTAGACCTTGCGTCTTGAAAAGTTAGTCGCGAATTCCTTGATTTGAAGCTTTTTGACGTAAATTCAGTAATTTAACATGCGCTGAATTGATAAAAAAGCAGAATAAAAAAATCGCTGCATCTCTGCAACAAGATAACCAGGCTATGCCTACAAAGCATTTACTTTGAAGTTCTTGTAGGCCTACATTTGATAAAGGAATTTTAAAATTAATAAGTTTGCAATCCTGTCAGATTCATCAATAAACCTTAAAAACAAAACAAATTTTTACGATAAGCATCAATATGCGTATGGATGATCAATTGATCATGTCAGAGAAATTAGAGTAAAACTTAGCATAAAATGCTTCAATTAGGCTACAATTTCACACACAGTAGCCTACTTTTTGTATTTTGGCCGACAGATTTGTCGTTGATGGGAACTGGGCGCTTTTTCTGAAAGACTGCTGTGGTTTCTGTTGCAGCTACTATACCTTAGCCTACAATCTATATGGCAAAAGGTAAATCATTCTTCAAATGGGCATTATGGCCATATGACTTCTTTGGAATGATGGTATAGGAGATCCATCTTAGACCGCCGCTTCAGGTATCAAAGATCTAGCCTACATCACAAAAGGTAGCCTACCATTTGATCCTATCTGGTGAACACATGCACAAAATGAAGGCTGCGTTGGATCGATTCAATCCATTACATTTTGCCAGAAA
Source organism: Aplidium turbinatum (assembly GCF_918807975.1). Taxonomy (NCBI): domain Eukaryota; kingdom Metazoa; phylum Chordata; class Ascidiacea; order Aplousobranchia; family Polyclinidae; genus Aplidium; species Aplidium turbinatum. The sequence continues at coordinate 40,606,903 of NC_137472.1, read as the reverse complement.
GACATGAAAGAAAAGGCAAAGCAAGGAAACCATACCAAGGTGAAAACACTGAGATGCCGTAGTAAACATTATATTACGTTGCAAATACACTACATATAAAAATCATCATATCTTTGTTCAAGAAATAAGACTCAAAGAAGCACCATAATGGCACCTACAAAATGGACACATCATAATAATTTTACTGTTTTTTTAACAAAACACAATTACTTCATGATTAATATGAATAAACTTTTTGAAGAACAACCTTAAAAACTGTAACGTTGCATGAACAATTGAACATATTTTGACAAAATATAAAACAAATTTCTTGATTGAGGTGAAAACACGGCAAGCAGATCGTATCGTTCATTATTGTCAAGTGAAGAAGAAGCGTGCAGGCACATAATGAGACGACAATGCTGAAGATATGCTCGTGACAGATACATATAATACATACATTTCCAGCGTGGATTTTAACAAAAGGGCGCTTGAAGACGATGCATTGTTTAGACTGCGCCATCTAGCAACTGACTTAATGAAGAAAAACGAAACGACGCAATCGGCCGAGAAGCAAGTGTTAGATTCTCTCCATTAGGAATGCTCAAAAATGATCGATGAGAACGGAGACGCTGTTGCTTCCAACTTCATAGTTATTGTTCTTGTTCGGGTCGCCCGCATCCTGCCATTGAGATGGCTCGCCTGACAAAGGAAAAGCAATTGTTACATTTCGTACTTTTTGCAAACAAAACACATAACGAAAGGGGGCGGGACACAGGGGACGTCATACGTTACTTTGCCATGCTACAGTGCGGATGATGTCACAAAAAGACAAGCGTAGCATGAAAAGGTAACTCATGCAAGTCATGCACGGGTGTGACGTCACACCTGGGTCGGCGGTTTTCAGGGCAAAAGACCAGCCGTCTGACGTCATTGACGCACAGTGTGGTAAGCGAAGCTCCACAGGATACTCGAACTGTAGTCCATGCGGTCCGCACATCACCAGGGGCGACAAGAGAGTTTCTCCTAAAAATAAAAATTATCGTGACATATTTTGGATAAGAATGACAAGCATAGCCTTTTACATTTTATAAGCAACTGCAAAGGCTAAAACAGGAAAATGAGCAACAATGATCAAGCTAAAAATGGAATGAGACTGTTCACTAAATATATAATTCGAAAACATGATACGCTTTTGTGATGTAAAATAAACCATCTTAAAATAAACTATCACAAGGTGTTTCAGATGATAAGCGCATTTATTCCGCCATTTCATCAATCAGACACTGGTGACTTTTTAGGGGGCTAGATCAGGTCATGATTACTTGTCTAACATGACATCATGATGTCATGCAGCTATGATTCATTTCAAAATAATAGTAAAAAATAATCGTTCATTGCTTTGCGCATCTACTGTGGTACAATGAAACATTATATTGTTTTACTTTCAACTTCTTCAAGGAGCTAGATCAAGTAATAATCACCAGCCTGGCATGGCAGAGCATAAAATCATGTTGCTGTAAACAACTAAACATGCAAAATGAGTCGAAAAAACGTCAGAATGCGGATAACCACCTGAAACACCTTGTTAATTTTATAGCAACAGTTGTAGCAAGTTTAGTTTCCCAAGTTATCACTTGCGGGGAAGACCACGAGGGGGTAGCTGCTTTTGGTTTGGTTTATTTTTACCAGAAGAGCAGCGTATCATGTTTTTTGAATCAAACTTCATTTAAGACCAATCGGAGAAAGTAAACAGTTTTATTTGTTTCAGTACAAATTTAGTATTATAATCAAGCTAAGTTAGTTTTTTTTTTCTAGCATGCAACGTTTCGTCGTTTAATGACCGTTCAAACAAGTAAAGTTAGCATTATTATATCCAGGGCGTGGACCATCAAATAAATCCTCAACTTTGCATAAAATTTTTGTAATTGAAGACAAACCTCTGTCTTTGTCCAAAGGTGGAAGTGCGCTGTTGTCTCGACAAACTTTAAAATAAATTTCCTGTCGAACCCCAGGGCGGATTGCGCCCTTTGGAATGACGATGGAGACTCCGGTCTCCACTGAACTCAAAACCCCGCCGTTGCTATCGAAAACACCGCGAGCACTGGCGACAACTTCAGGATCATTTTCATCCACGTTGCTGGAAAAGCAAAAAGATGTACAGTAAGTCAACGTCCACTAAGGTGCCTTGAAAGCAAGAGGATGCTATTTTTTTATTTTCAAAAGTTGGGTTACTTTAGCAAATAAACAAATTTTCAATGAGTTAAGCGCCTTTGAAACATATAAATACTTAATCTGCTTCTGTAGCAGGTTTCTCTTTTCAAAACTGTTACCGCACAGGTAAATTCTTTTCCAAACCAGGTCATTGTTAGATACGTACAAACACTACCCTGGCGCCATTAACAAGCATTTTGTTGTGCGTTACATTACAAGGGCAAAACAGCGGAGCAGGTCTTTTAGGTGCAGACAGTTAGGTGCCTGCCAATTAGGTGTGCACACGGTGGCGTCAGGATATTTAGGTGTGGCGCCCGGTCATTTAGGTGCTATTTCTTTTTTCATGAGGTGCTTGATGGTAATACTGCAGACAGTGGCGTACGCAGGATTTTCTTAAAAGGGGGAGGGGGCATTTGAAATGCTTTTCGAAACAAAAACGAATTTAAAACAACGCTCATTTGATAATCGTAACCAGCAAGTTATATTGTACAAGATTAGCCTACCATACTCACTTACTCAGTTGGCATTGACGATATTTAGTTAGTTTGCAACAGCTAGATTACAACTCATTTGGATAAATTTAAACAATATGATTCAACACTCTTCACGTCTCACATATAATGTTTTCTGGAGTAGCAATTGACTTACTCAACCCAGTGAACCACCTATTGAGTATACGTTCAGTGGTGTACGCAGGATTTTGTTACTGGGAGAAAAAGGGGATTTTCGATATAATTTGTCATTTTTGAGTAAGAGTAGCCTAATGCTACTATATAGCCTGACCAAGGTTTAAGGTAGTCTAGGCTAGGCCATCTATAGGTGAAATATAAACTCTCATGCTCTTCTCATCGAATAGCACCAAAATGACGGGCGCCGCACCTATTTAGCAGGCACCTAAATTTCTGCACCTAAACGACATGGACCCCAAAATAGCGACAAATGCTTGTCAAACAAATCACATTGTTTTTCGTTGAAAAATCAAAACTTTAAATCGCAAGAAAGTAACAATTGTAATGTTATTTTAGGGTAGAAAACTCATCAAACTACGCCCGCAAGTGAAAAGAAGGGGTATCGAAAAAATAAGCTACACACCTTACAGGTACAGTCTCTTTCTTTGAATTAGCATTATCATAAGCATCTACACCACTGTCGTACATAGGTTCTTGCGATCCCATTCCGTGGTTTAGTTTCGGTCCTGGCTTGGTGTAAGGTCTTGGATTGTCGTAGGATGACGTGGTTTGAGCAGGTTTGATCTGGTTCACGTACCCTTTATACTCTTCTTGCTGAAACTTGGACTTTTGTGGCCCGCCATTCGAAACCAGATGCCGCTGGTAATACGGCTTTAGTGGAGGGCTGAAATAATGAGCGAGTAATGCAATTTTAAAACAAATTTGCGCTAAAACAACTTTTTTTACAAAAATTTAACACACAAACATCTTGATACAAAAATACTGGAGATACACGGAAATACAACGTGCGCGAGATGTGAAAGTAATTACACATTAGCACAAGTATGTAATTTGGCTGGAAACTTAGAAGATTGTATAAAGTCCTATGCAAACAGAAAGAGCTTCATCTGGCTATGAGCGCTCACTTGTGCTATAAGCATTTGCGCTTAGAAAACCACGTCGGCATTGTATCAACGCAAGTAGAGTCAGATTTCCAATACTCCTTAAAATTATACTGAAGGTCGTACTTGTAAGGTTGATATGGCTTTGGCTGCGTGGAGCCAGCGAATCTGTTGTAAGTGCCAGCTGGCTTTGGTTTCGGTGGAGACACGTGGCGGGTTGGTTCCTGTCGAATCGGTGCTTGCCTGATAGAAACAGAGCATTCGTGAGTTGCATTGATCGAAGCAACCAAATTGGGACAAGTGGGACTCAAGTTGCCAACCTCCTCGCGTGAACCTTGGTAATTCAAGTTTTTAAAGCAAATGGCAACAACCAGAGACTGCAACTCACATGGCACCCGGGGCGGTAAACGGATAAACCTTCGGCTCCGGTTTCCAACGAGAGAAACTCATCCTCCTGATCCTGAGCAAGTGCACTTTTTAGTGCAGGCAGTTCCATAAGTCGTATGAGTCGGAGTAACACTGCTGCAGTTAAACGCAGGCCTTAAAACTCGTGTTTTTGTCCGGCAGCCATCGTGGCCTACCAAGAGCTCCTTCTCGGCGGCCAAATCTGCGTGCTTGGAGGCCAAAATACAAAATAACTATAGCACAAGTAAATAGAATTAAACTTGCAACAATGCCAAAATGATCACTTTATAGTGTTATTGAAGTCTCGGCGTCCTGCTATAGAATCGTTGTACCACACAATAACTGCTTTATCGGGATTGTAATCCGGTATTGCGGGACCATCTAACGATACTAAATTCTTTCAACTGCATACCGCCTTTCATAAAACGTGACCATTTATACCGTTATGATGTCACCATTTAGGGTGTGAACTGTGAAGTCACTAACCCATAGCGGAAACATTTCTCAACTCTGAAGACACGTGTTTTCCCCTCGGATGTCAACTAACCTTCCCATACAACAAAATCCGTCATTTTTACATTGATTCTACGTTTGCAGTGGTTAAATCAGGGTAAAAATGACGAATTTTGTTGTCTGGGTAGTTCTGCTTTTTAACAACAATTCAATGTCCGACAACATTGAATCAACATAAAAAAGACAACATTGCCAGCCAATGTAAATTAGCACTTCGGATTAACACTTTGTTACAATAAACGTCGGGAATTACAAACAAGACTTATAGCCGGTGATCGCATCTGGATATTTTCCATACAATAGCAAATGTTTCCGCACAATACAACAGTGGTGATTATGACGTGCTGACCTAGTTTTGCAACACTTTTTGATACCAGATATTTTCGACAGTTAATCCACGATCTTTCTATTGCAAAATTAAATAATTAGCTAAAGAAACCGGCAGCCAAATTGGCCGACTGAGGAGGCAGCACCGGCGATCATTCAAGCACTACTTAGCGGCCATGTCCGCGTTGGCCGCTGGCTGCTTTAAGGCTTGTAAACGTGGAAGACCTTACCAAAGCCAAATGCAACACCTTGGAACATCTCAAACGCAAACAAATCGAAGCAACCTGTGTGTTTCAGAAACTTTTTCTGGCGACTATTTCAAAAACAATTTTCAGTAAAAGCTGAGCACTTCACTGCGTTGATTTACTTGGCCAACACCACCAATAACAAAGAGTTTTTACATGCCGTCAAAGAAAGTTTGCTTGCAATATTTAAGCAAAATGGAAAGCTTATGTTTCATTCCTCGAGCATGGATACGCAGCAGCACTACGACAATAACGACTGTTCTTTGTTGATTTGCGTCGTCTTGTAACATGATTGAGTGTGCCAATCACCCAGAACTCATTTTTTTTTAATTTCACCTTGTATCCTGATATCTTGCGTTCACGAGGGTATCAGACTGAATTGTGGCATCATTCAGCTCACCAGAGGAAGGCCGAACTAATGGCTCTCTGTGAAAGACTAGAGTTTAAATCAAGCAAAAACAATAAAACAAAGAAGATTTCGTAAATTTCATAACAAATTTTAAGTAGTTTTATTTCTAACTCAAATAACTAAAACGCATTGGGAAGGTGAATTGACCAATCAATAGTTTAATAAATCGATTTTTATAAAGTACGAAGCAAATACTGTGACATGCAGTGACGACGTGACGTCATACCAGCATCACAATCTCACCTTCCACTGACACAATGCTGATCCAAGTTGAGGAAAAACACTTTTAAAATAAAGCTGTAAACAAGATTAACATGTTGCAAGCACAAGGCAAGTCACTAACCTTTGATTTTGAAAATTTCTTTGGGATTCCACAACTTTCCGTCTAAAAATACAATAAACAATAATTCAGGGTAAAACAACGTTAACTCTTTCGCGCCGAGCATCATTTTGAAATGATGCTCGTTGATGCGTGACATAAAGCTTTGTTTTGTGACAAAATATTTATGAATTATTGATCTGATTTAAAATGAGGATTGCTTGATGAGAAATATAAAGGTTCCTGTGGACAAAATGAGGAATTTGGGAAGATCGTCAGGATTTATGAAATTGTATCAGAAATCGAACACTGGTAAGAAGCCCGGCACAACCGTTTGGGTTTGTCGATCAAACTGTGGAAAAACACTGAGCGCATTAGAGTTATGATGTCCAAGTTTCTAAAAGTCACCAACCGTTTGTCAACCTTCGCGTACACTGGCTCCGGCTGCTGACGCTCTTGTCCGCTGCCTGTCGTTCTAAAACGTAAACAAAAGTGAAAAAATGTGAAGCTTTTTAGCAAAAAAATGACGTGCAAGGAAACAAGGCTCTGGCTAGAACTGTTATAAAACATTCGTGAAGTTTCTGAACAAGTTTCACCAATCAGCAAGTGAACAGTGAACACATATTATAAAAAAAGCACAGGAATTGCGGTCTAAAACCGACAAAATACCACATGGTTGCGGCCATGTAGTGACCAAACCAATCAGCACATTTGGGCACAACAATGATATGGAGCTTTGTCCGCACTTCTTCAAATACTTCAAAAGTTGCTACGATACGCTTGGCGCTGATGCACACCATTTATAATCTAAAATGATATTTTTTAGCCATAAATTAAAGCACGACATGTATGGCAAGATTTCATTTAGAACTTAAATGTCGCTTCAAATCAACAACACTTCTTTCAAACAAAGATGATATTGGGCATGGATTTTTTCTTACCTCTGCCGTCGTCGTAGCGTAACATTGCAATTGACACAAAACAATTATTGTTGATGGTGGTAAAATAAAACTAAAAACACGAAAGTCAAAACAATGATTACATATATGAGATTAAAAAACTCCAATTTCATTGATAAAACAAAAATTATGGTGAAACAAAATTCAGCAAAAAACCTGCTTTTCTACGTTGAAAAACTTCACCTCAAACCAGGGACATAATATGTGAGATGTGTGCAACAAGACACGACGAAAAAACTCTTCCGTAAAGAAAAACCTGTAGCAACTCTATACAAGTTTATAGATATAGACAACTGTCACACATGTGTTTTCTTTGTGTTTAATCTTTAAACACGTGTGCTACAATGTAGACCTAAACCATGCGAAGGCAATAGAGTGAAGATGCTTACTAAGTTAAATTCAACAGAAAGATGCGGTTTCGGAAAAAAAATCGTTGTATTGAAAGTGTAACAACGATATCATCATTATAACTACACAAACCCAAAACTTGTACTTTCAGTGCTCGAGATTCTAACAAAACAAAAAAACAGCCACATGATATAAAGCGAAATGCCTGTCGGCTGTGTGGGCGATTGGTGAGAACGTCTGCACGACGTTAGAAAAAACGTGGGTTGAACATCGCTCCAGAGCAACAGGCAAAGACACTTAATGGCATGCTAAAATAAAGGGAGCAGCTAACTCGAACACTTCGTTGGTTCCTGTTTGTTGTATCGCATCTGTGATCGCAGTGTATTGTATGTTGTCGCAATGGACGCAAAACAAATCATGATTATTATTGTTAACGCCACTCATCCAGACATTCAACGCATGCATTGGTAAACACATGGTGAACAATACAATATCACGCAATAAAAAGCATCGAATTAACGAAGTGTGACACTAAAACAATCAGCAGATCAACGTTTACACCAACAGCATGACAACGCCACTATTTCTTGTGGAATTTCTGACACCAGTTTCATGACACACACGACAACAGAAGCAACAGATATTCTGATATCGACATTTTATGAACACTCACTGGCAAACTTCAATACACTTTGCGGTGACGAACGTCATTGAACATTAAGATGATGCAATTGCTGTAAAATTTCCAGAAGCCAACAATCAAAGACAATTAGATGAAAACCACTCAACATGCAAAGTCACCTTGTGAAGGGTTTAGCCGTGATATAGGGCAATATATTGCTCTGTGGTGGTGATGCTGCTATTTGATGAGGTTTGGCGCTGTGGCAAACGTCATGGTTACACAGATTGGGATGTGAGACAAGATGATGAAATGGTTAATTGTGGAACAACTATTTTACGCTCACCGGATATACACAAAACAAAAATTTGCATCAAGTCTCAAAAATGTTGAACGGACCCAAACTTTCCTTTAAACTCGATTGACCCACCTTTCCAAAGAAGTTTGCCTGTGTAGTGGCACAGCTTCGACAGCAGACGGCTGATGTTGCTCGTTGTGTGATCGATCGGTAACTGGAGGAGAGTTTAGTTCGTCTGAGTCGTCTGAAGATTTTAAACCTTGGATGTGAGTTCTACAAAAAAACATTAACTAATGAAAGTAATTCTTGGTGCCGTAATCATTTAAGGAAGTGCTGTGAATCCGACGCACGCACTTTAAAGAAAAAAATCTGGTGTTAGTAAACACCAGATTTGGATGTAGAAGTAGCGGTCTGCCTGGTAGTCAGCATGAATACTGAATATTCACTGTAAAACAGCGACCAATTACGTTTCGCCAATTTATAACAGTGTAGCTTCCACGGTAGTCCTTACAACTATCCAATCAACAAGTTATGTCTAAGCAGTCGATTGTAGCAAGAATGGACAGCGACAGACATTAGATACGTGCTTCGTCCACGAGACTGTCAGGATTTCTTTTAATATCTTAAACACTGAAATAAGTACGAAAAGTTATGAAAACGGCTTCCGTAAAAATAGATAGCGCAATGTAGAACAGGACATCATTTCATCATCGTAAACTGTCAAAAAATCACAACTCACTTTAAGAACGAGTGAGGATCAAATCTTCCAGGAGGAATTTCTTGTCTTCCGCGTGATGGCGTTACTCGCATCGGACTTTGAGGAGGGTCATGAGTTATTATCTCAACTACTGGTTCTTCCTCATCTTCTGAGCTGGAAGATGAGCTTGAGACCTAAAACATACGTTGATGATTACAACATACCTTTTATCAAAGAAATATATGTAAAACAGAGTCCTCTTACCCATTAAGGTTACTCTGTTTTATTTCTCTATGGTTCAACAAAGCAAACTCTCTACCAAAGCTTTATCAATATTGTACATATAACAATAACATAACAATAATGTAATAACAATAACATAACAATAATATAACAATAACACTTTTTATTCTTATTCAACAAAAGACTGACACCTACCAATTGCGGTTGCTCTGTGGCTTTATCGTCTCGAGCAGGTGTTTCCGAACTAGAATTCGATTCTAACAGAAACATAATGAGTATCCTGAGTGGTGAGGAGATATTAAAAAGCAAAATTGTCGGAAGATTTCACATCAACATCTCATATGCAACACACCACTGCACAAACGGCAAAATCTATTCTTTTGCAGACGTTGCAGTTGCTGCAGACGTACATTGATTCAACGTTTGCAGACGTCAAATCAATGCAAAAAGAACGGATTTTGCTAACTGGGTGCTTGAACTTCCCTTTCAGTTGGCACCTTAGTATCAGACTAGCAACTCATCGCTAATTAACTTCAAATCAACGCGTGGCTCATTGGTATATTAGTAAATAAAGTGTTTGGTACAATTATTAAAAAAAAATTTATGAGGTCACCTGCGAGGACAGGGGGAAGCACTGGTTGGGTCAAGGAAGGTGAATCTTCCTCATCAGAAGAACTCAAAACATCACCGATATCGTTGTCGTCAAATCTTTTTCCATCATCATCGTCAGAAGATGTAGAATGCCGCAACTATTGAAAGAAATTGGTTAGCTACATTTAACCATTCAGAGTAATTGGCCATTCGTTTTAAAACCTTAAACATTATTTTTAATTGTAGACACAAAAGGATTGAACTAAAACTGATAAAAAAGCAGTGGAGACGTCCATGTTTGGCACAGGAACTACAGTCTGGTGGTTTTTCATGGAGCCTTACACAGTGTTAAAAAAAAAGCAATATTTTGAACATAAAAATGGAAAATACAGTCAATAATCTTGAACCTTTGGTTGAATAAAATCCTTGACTTTTGTGTCGTCATCATCAGAGATTCTAGAATTATTGAACTCAGAACCGACGGTGGTGGCGCTGTAGTCGCTGGCAGGGGCCGAGACGTAAGAGAATTGATCGTCGTCTCCAGGAACCATCACTCCTTCTTCAGCCTCATCAGGACTCACACCAAGCTGCAAGTTGCAGAACATTAGCAGTTCAGATGAGAAAAATGTGAAGACAAAAGCAAAAAAATTGCGGTTATTTTGGGATTCTTGGTTAGACACGTGACGTAATGAAGTAACGGAAGTAGAAATAAAGCGTAGACTGTAGAGCAGGGCTGCTGAACTCGTGGGCCACGGTCCGAATCCGACCTTCTGGGTGTTGATGGTGAACCTCGGGCTTCTAGAAAAATAACCTTATTGCAACGTTTTAGACTTAGAGCCTCTTTAAACAGACTTTTACTGGAAGAAAGAATTTTTTTGTGATTATCCTATTAGCTGGGGGGCTTCGCGCCTCAGATCCCCAACACTTTTTCAAAAATCGAGTTACTCGAGTTACATTTTACCTAAAAAAAAATGGTTCAGTACTGATAGTTTAACTTTCGTAGTTGCATGTGAAATAACTCATTCACCGGACCAATAAAAATATTCAACTTGTCAAACTGGACTTTGTTAACATTAGTTGAGTATCCCTATTGTAGAGCAATGTGCGAGAGTCGTAGACGATATCACACTTTCGAAAGTTCCACACTTGCAACGTCACAAGAATGACAAATTTTACAACCAAATAAAGCAATGACGTGTAATAAAACACAAACCTTTCATGCAAACCAAAAGGTCAAAAAATCAACTGTACTGCACATGTCATATGATATATTATATAGGGTCAACATGTTCCACCGCCATACCTTCTCCTCAGAGACCCACACGGGCTTGTTCTGTTGGTCCCTGATGGAAGATGTCAACTTAGTGTACCAGTCATCCGACCCTGACGTCAACTTGATTGAGTCTAAATACAAGCCAGAAATGATTTATTTGTGTTTATATTTCAAATAGACACTTGCACATTATGTCAAAACCACGACACAATACAGACAGAGATGGAAGTTTTTACATTGTGCTTAACCAATGTGGAACAACAGCTTCAAGTATTTAAAAAACGTTCAGCGATGAAGCGTAGTTGCTGGATGCTTAAATTCAGGAACGTAAGTCAAAAGGATAATTCGAACAAGCTTGACAACGCCGTTGCAATCACGGAAGCGATTGTTACATCACAAACAAGAGTAAGATTACATTGGAGTTAGAACTAAACTGGTGAAAATAAATTAGCATTACTGTGTGAAGTGAATGAACTAAATATCTTACTAGCTAAAGCATGAGCAAAGTTACTACACATAGAGCTATCTAATCATTACCTGCATCAAGCATAACGGTTGGAAAAAATGACTGTTAATCGTACAATTTTTATTTCAAAAATGCAGCAAATGCAGTTGCCTGTCTGTTGCTTGTGGGGTCGTCAAGAAGGCGTTGTGACCGGACAGCTTTATGCTGGTGACGTTGAAAACGTTACTTTTCTGAATGATTCCCGAATTACATGGCGTGATGCTGCGATTATTCGATAGCACAGAAGCGATTTTGGCGATAACGAAGCATGTGTCGGATCAGGTAACACACTCACCAGTAAATACATGGCCATATCCTCTATGTAGTTTGTTAGCTCTGTCGTATAATTTTCCGACTCTCTTTTTCTTTTCTTGATCTGTGGTGGCTAGTTTATGTCGCAAGTCCTTGACAGCGGCCTTAGAATGAGGATCCAAGAACACAACGATCGGGTAAAGTTGGGTGTAGTTTAGCTTCTCAACAGCTGTTGGAGTGATGTCCAAAACCGCGTGTTTGCCCTTAAAAATAGTAGAAAGCATCTCAACCTTAGTTGAATGAAGACAAAGAAACGTTTAACATTTTTGTCCTGCCTAACGTGTTGACCCATAAAATTGTTCAAAAAATCCTTTGCAAATCCACGCGGTATGCGTTGCTGAAAACTGAAATGTGATTTAATATCGAATTAAGAAACAAGTAAAAATATTGTTCGAAATATTTAAATTTCGCATAAAGCATTACAAGGGCAATGCCAAAGTATTATCACGCACCAAAGTGACACAACACAAATCATATGAGCTTACCCTGACTATAATATCTTTGATGGTGTTTAGTCGAATCACTCCTTTGCGATTTGATTTCTGTCCACTGACCAAGCCTTCGTTGCCTGTCCGTCAATGTGGTTGTGAATTTGCGGACTATTTATAACCAGCAACCACAACGCAAAGACCGAAAGTTATCCAAGCAAAAAATGGAAAATATCGCTTTGTTTCAAAATGACGTGAGATACAAATAACAGGCAAAACATATCTGAGAGCTACATGAAGAGAAGTGTAGAAAACTTTCAATTAATTCATTTTATGTTTTTATGTCTTTAAATGATTGACAGGAAAACAGAAAAGTGCGAAATATTAATATTCAAAAAGTTATTTACGTGCGAACTGATACTGGCTCGGATAGTCTTCAACCAGTCGTTCTCTGGCAATGTCAGCGAGGGGACCGAAGATAACCACCGGTCGCTTAAATCCAGCTGTTGAAGAAAAACACAAAGAAACTATGAAATCATGAAATGAATTAAAAATTGAATGAACTTTTTTCGTATGGTCCCGTTGTGCTGAAATACAAGATTTTACAAAAGTCTATAAGTCCCAAAGTTGAAACGCTGGAAACAAATATTCAAATAAAAAGAGGCAAACCGTGAAAAATATGGCGTATCATAAACGCACAGAGCGAATCTTACCCTCACAGAGCAAAGATAACGCCTTTGCATTGAGAAATTACATCAAAACCACACATCAACTACATCAACATTGTAAATAGCTTGAGTTCTTGCATTTTTATTGAGATGGGGTATTTTAAAATCATCACCTTCACGCAGCACGACTTTCTCGTAGGCAGGGAACAGAGACGACGCAGCAGACGATGACTTTGTGGTGTCTGTTTTCTGGCTCTTTATCAACCTCCGACTGATTCCTCGATGGCTTCGTTCTCTCTGCTGGGACTTCTTCTTGTCTTGAACCATCTTCAATTGTTCGGATCTAAAGATGAACATATCAAGAAACTTTGTAAGCACACAAAGCTACAGAATTTAACCTGATTGTAATACTTTTAATTGTAGCAACATTTTTTTTTAAAAAGTGTTGGTTTGTGTAACTTTGAAATAAAATCCAACTCGTAAAAAGGGTATGCTTTTTGAAAGTTAAAAATTGAAACGTTGCGATTGAAATAGAAGTGCATGATTTCGCCGTAAACCCAAAACAATAGAAATGAAGATACTGTAGTTGAAGCGGTGGTCAATAAAATTTCTGTCACACACAAACCTGCTGCTATTGGGAATCACTCCTCTTTCGATTTCTTTGTTATTTCTCCCAATTCTGACTGCCAGCCAATAGCCGACCATCCCGTTGTAGAGGGTGTCGATGACGAGAAAAGTCGACCCGTGCCTGAAAGACAACTCGTGGACTCCGTTCTTCTCGTACTTGAAATGGGTTCGTATGTAAAACGAATCTCCTGTCCCGCGTTCCACAATCTTCTTGTAAACTAAACAGAAAAAATTTGTATACTTTAATAACTAAAAAAATCGGTTACATTACAAATCTACAAGTTTTAGGTACATCACCAGGCAAAAAAACAGGAATTCCTTTCAAACCTGTTGAACTGAGATGACAAATGAGCAACTACAACAGAACATACAAGAATTGTAAAATATTATCACAAATAAAAAGCTTGAAAGAAGGAACTAAAAAGCTTTCTTAAAATCTTGCCAGCTACGTTTGAAAGTTTATGAATCTGAAAATGCAAGCATAAACTAAGTCAAAAGAGTGCGGCCTCGAAATATATGAGTGGCAACAAAAGCGACTCAATTCGTTAACAACATATACTCACGCTCCGGTTGGGCTTGGGCAATAATTCGAACTTCACTTCCTGTAGGAAGCCCCATCAATGTCAGCACAGCTTCCTCACGGATGACGTTGCGAAAGCTGATGTTGTTCACCGACAGGATCTTGTCTCCAATTTTCAATCCTTGCTTCGCCGTTGTGCTGCCATCTTGCACAGAAGCGACAAATATCCCAACATCATTTCCTCCAGCTAATCTGATTCCAACGCTTCTTTCCTTTACAAATGTGATTTGTCGAGCATCCGGTCTGCAAACGTCAGAAAACAAAAACGTTTAACCTTTTCCTACACCAACAAAAAAATAAGCAAATACTATTAATTGCAACTGCAAGCAAAATTAATAAGTATAAACAAATTAAACATTCTTACAAGTTTACAATAAAATCCTCTTACGGCAACATAGGTCCGTCATCTTCTTCCGGTCCGGGTGGTACGGAATATTCTCTTTCCACGACTCCAGTGGAACGAGGAGCAGGTTTAGGGACGGACAGGGAACTAGATGATGAGGAAGAACGGATCGCAGAAGCACCAGATCTCGGAGGTAAGACACGAACAGCACCGACTTGCTTTTTCTCCGATGTAGCAGCAGCATTAGATGACACAGAGCTCAAATCGACCTCACTGTATAAAGCTTAGAGTTGAAAAAGAACGAAAAACAGCGCATTGACTTGCCAAGTCAAAAAAACACTTTCTGTATTGTTTTGTAAATGTGGAATGTTTCAATCCTTTTCATGTTTCTAAGGTCAAGAAAACCGACAGCAATACAGCTCCTATCAAATTACTTACTCTATTTTGAAAAAAACGATAACATACACTCATACGGTAGTAGAAAATACAGCACAACCCTGGATCGAGTATTTCGCAAGAAATGCGTGGACAGTGGATACAAAGCAAACTTTCTTGCTATTTGATGTATCCAACTATCCAAGCGTAGTATATTCACATGTGCGTAAAATATTGTGTGTGAGGTATAGTAAAAAGTACGTCATCACAGATTAAACATTCACTATTGTTAAATGTTGACAGTATGACTCACTCAATTCCAACAGATTCTTTCGACGCAGAGCTTTTTCGCGACCGGGACCGATAACTAGTGGAATGGTGGCTTTCAACTGCGCGAAAAGTTAAGATTACAGCAAACTGCCCAGAAAGCAAATCACTCGCTTTGTACATAGATTCAACGTTTGCAGATGTTAAATCAATGTAAAAATACGACTGATTTGCTGTCTGGGATGAATGTGAAGTGAAGGTGCTAAAAATCTAAACTAAGAATCAAACAAAAATCGACCGACGGCTATTGGAATAGCGGGATGTAACAAATCCCATTTTGACAACGTCACCCTTAAACAATCGAAACGTCATTCAAGTCCCTCAGGGAAACAAATACACAATCAGTGAAATGATAACGACGTTTCTGCCGATAAACCCGTAACTAGAAATTCGAGTTACATAAAATTATTGTTAATTATAATATCCATCCGAACCAGAAACTGATTCAACAATAGTCAGTAGTCACGTTTCATAACTTTCAAAAGTACAAATTTCCGGTATACGATAAGAACACGGTAGTTTTGGTCAAACCAATCCCTGGGTCAAACCTTCGCTTGTGCTGTCTTGCTGTGGTTTCGCAGTTGCGGAAGCGTTAAACCGATCCGCCGGAAGGGAGACTGTTCCGCCATCGTCTTTCTTCAGCAACATCGTCACCTTGTCCTTGCTTAATCCAATGACGCGAATCGCGTCATCCACTGTCTTGTTGTCAACATTGCGACCGTTGATCTGGAAGAGAAACATTTGAAGAAAATCATGATAGCAGCTTTTATCTGTGGGTAGCAATATCGCATTTCATCACCAAAAACGTAAGAGCATACCATTAAAACTGTGTCTCCTTTGGTGATCTCGGGATTTTTGGCTGCTAAACTACCCGGTTGTATATCTTGAATGAATATTCTTGTGCCAAATTTTATGCCATACGAACCTGTTGACAAAATACTGTTGATGAAAATAATTAGTCAATGGCAGACGCACATTGAAATCATAGTTGATCAAGTTGATCAACAAACATACGAGAGCTTTGGTTGGTGATATACGTTTGATATCTAATGTTTATTAAAAAAGCTAACGTCAAGCTATATCAATAACGCAAACCTGACAGGCATTCGACCGTTTTATTCGTATACGATTAAGTGCGACTTTTATTCAAAGTTATTCTAGAGCAGAGGTCACCAAACTACGGTCCACGGACCAGATCCGCCGCGAGGTTAGTTCAGAGAATAATTCGGGTTATACATAATATTTGTAAAAAAGTTAATGAAGAAACAAAAAAGTTGAATATCATAAAGTGGTGGATATATTGCTCTCATGAATGCTCACTATTCCAGCGTGACTTCTTTAAGACAACTGTCTTCGGTGGACGAGCCTGAACAGGAAAGACCATCATGTTGTCATCGGCAACAGCCTCATGTGGATCAGGAGATAAATGAGGCAGAGAGGCTCGCTGTTGAAAAAGAAATGTCAGAACAATCAAATGGAAGAAGCCCGTGAGGAGTCATGTTTGTTTGGTCTAGAACACACCAAAACGACGGAGAAAATGAGTAAAAGGACACAGTTTGATGGATAGGTGGCTTTGCAAATCACGAAGACCAATCACAAAACAATTGAGTCGAGATTTTTACCATTTTCCTTTGTTCACAAATATCTACCGATAGCATGACGGATACTGGATAGTGATAATAACAACATGAACTTTGCTTTCATTTACCAGATCTTCCACGGGCTTGTACTTTTCCATTTTGTGAGGAGGCGAGTCATGGCGTGAGGGAGTGGGACTCTCGTTTGAAGAAGAAAAGCTGTCGCTCCTGCTCGGTGTGGGGCTGAACAGAAAAGTTTCCCGTTAGATTGAATTTAGTGTTCAAACATGTTACAAATTTAAAATCATGTGATCTGGGCTCAATATTATTACTGCAAATTACCTGCAACTATCAAACGAGTAACTTGTAGCAAGTTGCTATCCAACTGAGTATCTACTTGTATCGTTTCTAGCACTAGTTGCTACGTTGGCAGAGAGTATCTATCAACTGAGTATCTGAGACTATCAAGTAATTGCTATCCAAGTTGCTATCCAACTGAGTATCTACTTGTATCGTTTCTAGCACTAGTTGCTACG
Organism: Aplidium turbinatum; assembly: GCF_918807975.1. Classification (NCBI taxonomy): domain Eukaryota; kingdom Metazoa; phylum Chordata; class Ascidiacea; order Aplousobranchia; family Polyclinidae; genus Aplidium; species Aplidium turbinatum. The sequence goes on along the minus strand of NC_137472.1, from coordinate 40,589,616 downwards.
TTTATCTGATGAAATTGAAACTAAATTAACAACAAACAAGATGGTTTATTGCTTCACTGACGTTTCGTGCACCATGACAATGCGCATCCTCAGAGCGAATAACTTAATAACTACTGTAAGCGCTTAAAAGCCATAACAATGCCCTCCAAGTAATTCAACGCAATGATTTAAAAATCAAGCACTCTTGACTCATTGTGAAAAGGTTTCGCTTTCTACATACAAATACCTCCATGCGAAATTGGTAAACAGTGTCATGGTTATCATCCCAACACAAGGTCACCAAAACAAGTGCAAAAACGCCCAGCACTCAATCGGCCACTACCTTCTCGTTCTTCTTCTTGGAGGCGTCCTCGAACGTGACCTAGATCGGCCTCTGCGATAGGAACGACTTCTTTCTCTACAAAGTTGTCCAAGTTATTTAAAACACAAACTCGTGCAATCAAGGGCAGCCAGGCTAGAAAACAAGTTCTTTTTACATTGATTAGACGACGGCAGACGTGATTTAACTCAACTGTTCAATCAATTTCAAATTTTCAACCACGTCTGCAGACGTTAAAACAATATAAAAAAGGACAAATTGGCGACTAAGGAGTACTTTCGTTTGATATTGTACCTCGTGGTCGATTTGCAAATGCCAAACGTAAATACAATTACAAAAGCAAAACAAACAATAGACGCAAGGAAGAGCAGCACACAAAGCAATGAGATCAGAGCGTAGTTCAGAGCAATTCATCACATTTGTTGTCAAACTTAACATTCGTTTCCAACTCTTGATTCGTCGAAAGAATGCTATCACCAATCACCATCTCTGCTGTCGCTTAATGAGTACAAATGTTAACATAAAATGCATGGGCTCAAACATGGCTCAAATCTGTTGTTCACTGACTGGTAATTGATTGTAACAATTGATTTTATTAATTTCGTACTTTCGAGCAGTGAGGTTTCGTTTTAGAGGACTTTGAATAGTCCACTAGTTTTGTTTTGGTGAATTTGTTTTACACTAGGGCAGAAACAAAAGAAGTCTATAATAATAAGTAACGAACTAATATAAATGCCGTGAATATGATTAACGATATTGTTGATTCACTGCAGTCTTTTTGTACAAGAAGATTAAGTTTTTGTTAGACGTTAAATTTAACTTTGTTTGACTGGTTGATCACTAAGAGGTTGCTTGCTGTGATTGGTCATGAAAACACCAAAATTGTGAGATGATACATTGTTAGACCCAGTCTCCAATTGCTCTGGTAGAAAAACGTTGATCGGACTTTGAGAAAAAAAGGCTTAAGTTTAGCTTGCACACGCCTCAAGCTTCAAGGCCGACATACCATAACCTGCGGTCTAGATCAGGAGCTGGTTCCGCCATTGGTTATCATAAAATGATCAAATATTAAACTGTACCTTGAACGTGAAGAAGATCGGCTGCGGTTTCGTCTCCTGAAAGCAAAAGTAGCAGTTTTACAGATAACTTTACCAAAATAAAGGGAAAACAGCAAGACGCATTGGAAAGCAATACGTGCACATACACAAAACAAGGTTAAATCTTTGATCAGCAAACAATGTTCAAGGTGACGGCCTATAAACAAAGTTGCGAGATTATATCAACCTAAATGGATGAGAATTATTGAGAAGTATCAACATTTGAGAAAATGTTCCACATGTTATTTACTTATGTCACAAGTTACACAAGGAAACTATCACACTGCAGTTTTCTGAAAAAAATCATATTGAAAAAAACAAATAGAAAATACACAATGCCTTTCACAAACAAAGTCTCTGTGAGGCATAGTTTTACCTTCTTGGTGGTGAAGTTCTACTTCTGCTGCGACTTCTACTGTGTTTTCTTGACCGCCTATTATCCCTTGAATCAAAATCACGGCTTTTGGAACCACGTCGTCGTCTGCTGCCATCGTCGAAATCTCTGCTTCGAGCACGACGGCGATCCTGGCCTGGATCGCGACTGCGTGATCGGTGACGTGGCAGAGAGTTATAATCGCGTCTGCGGGCAGGCGGTGTGGAAGACACAACTTTACGCCTGATGGTCTGAAACGGACAAGAAATTGGGAAAAAACGATTGGGACCGTGCAAAGTTTTGCTGAGCCGCTAATTCAATGGTTTCTTATCGCAAGATGAGTTATCTCGATTCAATATGAATCGGCATCATATTGGTTCAGATTTAGCACCGTATAATTTGGGATTTGCCTACGACACAAAAATCAATAGCGGATAGAAAGTTTTTAAGAATTTTCCCATTCGGGCTCGCTTCGTCATGAAATCGTTGTCCTTTGTATTTTTTGCTTATTCTTTGTGCTTGTAATGTTTGTACGTTGTACGACAATGACAAATTTTGTTTCACACAGCTTTGAACAGCTGCCACACACCAGCAGAAAACTTAGGCTGATAGAAAAACGAAACAAAAAAACATTTTTAATCCATAGTATTTGAGTCCCTACTTGTCAAGTGTAGCAAAACTTTTAAAGCTAAACAGGTAAGTAAAGAGCTCAGTCATGGTTGAGTGTATTATTGCATTTCGTAAAGTGTCTTTAATAAATCAACGTTAAAATGTTTGAGTGGTGACTGAAAGATAAGCCCGCAAGTTAAAGAAGTTTGCTTAATTGCCGCACAGCAAACCGCTCCTCAGGGAGGTGGCAAAATCAATCGCTGCAATTTGAGTATTTTGTTTGGAAACGACAAGAAAGAATCTACAACTGACAGTGACATAATAGAATGTACGTATTGACCATCGGTATTGACCAGTTGAACAGACTTAAATCAAAATAAATGAATGAAAAACACTAAAATACAAGCAACTGAAATTTAAAATTTAAGCAATGTGGCGCAGTTGAAAGCATTATTATCAACACTCGTGAGCTTGTCGGATCGTTTGAAAGCACGTGGAATATTTTTACAAGTGGACACCAACATTAGCGTATTTGCTTCCGTCCGTTTGGTGCAAACCTTGATCACCAGACATAAAAAAGGGTGCGAGAGAAGAACTACCCTAGTTGCATGCCTTTGTATCTCATAAATCTAAAAAGAAATGATTTAAAAATCCACAAATCAAAAACTTACCAGTTCCACACGTTGACCACAATTTTTTAATTCCTTGATAGCCTGCCTGTGCTCCATGTTAAATGTTGGTTTACCGTTGATCCGAGTTACGATATCATTGATTCTAAAAGTTTAAAAGAACTGAAACTCATTGAAGAATTGCCCATGCCCAACACATTTGTAGCGCTGCAGGTAACTGAGGAAATTAATACTAAAATAGGTCTGTATGTCATAATCATTTATACCAATTCCCAATCAAAACCTAAAGACGACCAACGTGGAATTAGTTTAATCAATAGCATAAAAACTCACTTTAACTTGTCAAATGCTGGGCCTTGTCTGACAACATCTGAGATAACGATGGAAGGATCCCCAGTTTGAACTCCAGGATTATCACGACCGCCACTGATCGCAATGCCATATCCGAGGCCGAGGGCTCTTTCTATGATGACAGTATACTCTTGCCATCTATCTGTGTTCATGCTAAAATTATAAGCATCCATGAGTGGTTTGTTTCGTACTTTTACACAGCAAAACATAAAGTGACTGATATTAACAATCGCATGTTAGAGGAAAGGAGTTTATACCAGCACAAGGCTGGCCGCTGCCAACAAAGTTATCATTGATCAGGTTGGATCAATAAATAATGATTAAGAATAGGATCTTCCTCATATACACAACCATAATTATATAAAACCTCAGAATGGCCCGTTTCGGCGAGTCCGATTCGGCGAGAGCCTTTTTCGGCGAGTGCCCTATTCGGCGAGTTTTTGAAATTTTTGAAAGGAAATTATCGGGTACCGTAGCCTAATTATAATTGCCGTTTTTACATCGTTTTAACGTCGCTAAACGTTGAAATCCTGCAGAAAGGCATAAAAATAAAATGTTAATTGTTTTTATTTCTGACCATCATATCAAAAACAATACACGTCAACATAGCAAAGGTAGAAGCGACAAAACGGGGTCCACGTCTTTTAGGCGCAGACAGTTAGGCGGCGGTCAGATAGGCGCGCACACTGTGGCGTCTGGATATTTAGGTGCGGAGCACTGTGGCGCCCGTTCATTTAGGTGCTATTCCTAGTAAAGTCTGCAGATTGTATCAGCTTGGCAGGTAGGGCAATGCTTTTCACACAAAATGTTATATTGAGCAGAAAAATATGTTGTTTTATTAATGCGCGTGTGGAGATGAGGTGCGAGACAATGCTCTACTATTCTAGATATTAGCACATCTCCACAGGACATTTGCTATGCATCCTAAACACAGGTTGCAGCCAGATAGAACTTTACTTAATCTGTTATCTTTCACAATTACTTCTACTCGGGATGGATTGGTCATGTGGCGACTTCGTATGAGACAACGCTCTACTACATAAATACATTTCTATTTGCAATATGAACCCAGGCTACACGTTGCAAGCATAATGGTGCGAGTTTGCTCGTTATTAAACCTAGGGTAGACGGAAAACTAAGTTACTCTTCACTCTAGCCTACCACCCGCTTGAATATAGGCTACGGTATATTTTTTACTGATGTTTAGTGTAGTTATTATTTGACTCACTACAAGTGATCTCAGACATGTTCAGAAAGTGGAATAATTTATTGATAAATCTGGACTAACAACAAATAAATGCCGAACACGCGCATTACAATACAATATATTTTTCTGTTCAATATAACATTTTGTGTGAAAAGCATTGCCGGTTTAAGCAGCTTCACTAACTGAAGCCATGACAAATTTTTCTGTTCAATACAACATTTTGTGTGAAAAGCATTGCCCTACCTGCCAAGCTGATACAATCTGCAGACTTTACTAGAGATAGCACCTAAATGAACGGGCGCCACAGTGCTCCGCACCTAAATATCTAGACGCCACAGTGTGCGCACCTATTTGACCGGCGCCTAACTGTTTGCGCCTAAAAGACTTGCTTCCGCAAAACGCGAACGTTAAAACGTGCTTGAATTCGTTATGTCAGTTCAGTTATTTTTATTTCTGATCATGATATCAAAAACAATACACGTCAACATAGCGAAGATGTAGAAAAAGGTAGAAGCGCCAAAATGCGAACGTTAAAACGTGCTTGTGACCGAAGTAAGTTATAGAGTTAAAAAAAAAATTGGCACGGTCGCAACACATTCAGAAAAATTGAAGATATGAAGGGAAAATAAAAAAAAGAAATGTTACAAAAAAATCATGTTTATGCCTATAAGTTACACACATTTGGTTAGCCTTTTCATTTTGTTACTACAATGTAAAAAATGAACCGTTAGGCTAACTGGGTTCTTGGAACAAATCGAAAGGCTTCTGTGAATGTTTCTCAGTTTCAACGTATCCTAGTCAGAAAAGGTCACTCTTCTACACGATTTCAAGGTTTAGCGACGTTAAAACGATAGGCCACACAATCACACGTATTTGGTTAGCCTTTTCATTCTGTTACTACAATGTAAAAATGAACTGTTAGGCTAACTGGGATCTTAGAACATATTTTTGCTGGTCGGGATAACTAGGCTACGGTACCCGATAGTTTCCTTTCAATCCAAGCTGTAGGCCACACATTTGTTGATCCAAACTAACCATTTTAACTATTCAAAAGTACTAACTTATAGACATAAACATGATTTTTTTTTTGTAACATTTTCTTTTTTTATTTTACCTTCATATCTTCAATTTTTCTGAAGGTGTTGCGACCGTGCCAAATTTCTTTCAATTCAATAACTTACTTCGGTCACAACGTCACAAGCACGTTTTAACGTTCGCGTTTTGTCGCTTCTACCTTTGCCATGTTGACGTGTATTGTTTTTGATATGATGGTCAGAAATAAAAACAACTGAACTGACATGACGAATTTTAATTTAATAGTTCAAACATTTTATTTTTATTCCTTTCTGCACGATTTCAACGTTTAGCGACGTTAAAACGATGTAAAAACGGCAATTATAATTAGGCTACGGTACCCGATAATTTCCTTTCAAAAATTTCAAAAACTCGCCGAATAGGGCACTCGTCGAAAAAGGCTCTCGTCGAAAAAGGCTCTCGTCGAAAAAGGCTCTCGCCGAATAGGGAACTCGCCGAATCGGACTCGCCGAATCGGACTCGCCGAATAGTAGCACATACGCGCCGACTTCCGGGGGGGGGGGGGGGGCGGGGGGACCGCCCCCCGTAAATTTATGGTTGAGGGGCAACAAAAATGGTTATTACAAGTGGTGTTTCAAAGATAAAACACTCCGCGAAAGAGATTTAGATAATTTAAACGGACTTAAAGAATGCCGAAACTTAAAGAATACATTGCTCTTGTCCGCATAACCTCAGCTGATCGCATGGTTTTCTTATTCGGTATGGAAATTTCAAAGTAGATGGTAGAGTAACTTACGCTGCTGGAATGATCACGTAACTATTCACGGCAATATTAAGCAAACCAGCTAAATTAGACGCGCTATTTTCAACGAGGTCTTCCCGCTGTGAGACAATTATGATTCAACAGAACGCATTGTTTTCTTCGCAATGTGTGAGAATTAAATCGAAGACCGATAAAAGAAAAAGTGTTTAATGGACTTGGTCGCAGATATTGCCTGCATTAACGACGTCTCTTACCGCTATTATCACCTAGCTAACCTGACATCATTGTTTTATGCGGCCGCTAAGGTTTGACATCGACTTTAACGATCATGGAATGTTATAATAAGAATAATAAGAACGATTGTATCCTACACGCAAAAATTAATAAAGTGATCTCTTAAAACAGCTCTTTCCGCTGTTTTGTCTCGTGAGCTTTGCATATTGCTCAACAAATGCATAAAGTTTAGAATTGACAAGAAATCATTAAATTTGAAAATTAAGTTTGAATCACTGCAAATAAGCGTATTCAAAACTTTTAGTTTGGCCGACGCGATTTCACACTCCGTAATCTACGTCGACAATGAGTTTAAGTGCGTTCATTTTGAAAACTGCCGAGCTGGAGACGATAGCTTGTCCCATGTTAGTTGAACTTGTCTTTTTGAGGTGAAAATCACTTGCGAACATCTCGACCTTTACTCGAGTATAGCCTACTGTATTCAATAAAAGACTATATAAAGACTTTCGATAAAAAACAGAAGAGAAAACACTTCGCCGTTGTTAACACTTTGAAAGTAAGTAATTAGTAAAACCAGCGAAACAAAACTGACGGCGGGTTTTCACTCTGCTTGAGATCATGATTTTTTGCGTTTTATTTCGATAACTTCACTGTCTTGATCGTTGTTATTCACTCGCACGAAAAGGAAATGAATCGGCTTGTTTTCCAACTGTTCCAATAATTTATGAGTTAACAATATCAAAAATTTTCGACTGGGCGTAGCCTACTGCATGCGTAAAACTAATCGTTTCAAGCAGCGGTTCTAATAAATTCGGTTTGCGACCTAGGTGTTAATATAAACAAGACACTAAGCTTTATCAAAGACTATTTTAATTGAGTAAAATAGCGTTACGGCTATGACGTCATCACCTTTCTCGCCCCCCAAGGTTTTTTGAAAAGTCGGCGTCTATGTAGTAGCAGACCCATGAAACCTTACCACTGATTGTGTAAGTTTCTTCAAGACAATGTCAAAAAGAGAAAGTGAATATTGACTTCCTAATTCCTTTTTTTATTTTAATCAGTAAATAAAAATCTGTTTATCACTGATAAGTTATAAAATGTGTGTTGAGCAGAATATTTCGTCTTTAAAGCTGTCAGTCAAAACGTTTCTTGGTGCTGGTGAGAAAAACTGATAAAAACATATTTTTGTTTTATTTATCAAGCACAGTTACCAAGTAACAATTTTTCTGCTAGTATTATATATTATATTATAGATTGCTACGTCGCGCTACAAATGATATGCAATTAAGTCAGACAACGTTACAATGCAACTGCATTGCAAACCAATGGTCGTGACCAGGATGTTTGAAACAATGTTTTGATTGAAATAAAACGAAATTCTTTACAAAATATCAATGTAATTTCGAATTCAATGATGAGGTACAGTGCAGAAGCATCAACAATGCTAGTTTAGACACACTTTTTAATATATATATTGCAAATTCGATTCAGTGTTTGCTTAACATAAAAACTCAAAAACGTCATACAGTTCGAAGAAGTTATTGCAACATCAATGAAGTTCGTTTGTTTGTTTTGAAGTCAATAGAAACTTGCACAAATAACTACTCACGCTGATAATATAGTAGCAATACATAAGTGCAAACTATAACGATGCAAAAGCTTTAAAAACAAAACAAACAACAAATACAGATTGATTGCAGTACAGCTAAGAAACACAACATGAAAGTGATATCAGGAACAACAGTTTGATTTTAATGCTAAAACTTGAATACTATAAATAGCACACTAAAGAATCCCATTTGATCAAACATGGGACCACACCCTGGTTAATAAATAACTTGATATCAATCTACTAACTATTGGTTGCTTTGTCAATCTGTACGAATAGACCTATTTAATGCCAACAATGGCAATCCAGGCATCTTCAACGCAAACATATCAAAGAAAAAGCATTTTTTCATCAAGGTACAACTATCAGTGTCACTACAAGATTAAATATATACCATCAAAACACCACAACTCAATACAAGAGATCTAAAAAATAATTGGAGCACTTGTTAAGCATAAAAATCATCTACTTAAAATAAATCTTTACACGGACTTTTTTAGTAGATTTTTACTTTTTTATAATGGTAGGTCAATGCTTTCAACACAAAAGTGTGCTTAAAACAATTAAAAATTTACAAAAGTTGTGATGCATGAAGTATACTCACAAGTAACATAAATAAACAGGCAGCACCTAAATTGCTTAATGCCAAAGAATAGGTGCATAAAAGTCGTGGACTAAAGAACAAGCACTCCATGTGCTTTGGTAGTTGAAACTTCTAATGCACGAGCTCGAAAAATTTGTCCATTATTAATTTAGTTATGCTTTTCCTCAACTTCTAGATCAATTCAATTAAAAAAATTAGTTTAGTAGATTAATAAACGTACATACGGTATGTACTTATAATAATATTTATTACCTTATTTTACAACAGAGTCATTGAAATCATTATCTTCATCATCCAAATTCGGTTTTGTCACACTAGTGGGAGTGGCCAATTCTTTCTTTGTAGCGATAGCCTTCACTCCTATTCTCCATCTTGCTTCTATCCATTGCATCTTCTTCCTTCAGTCTGACTGTGTCTGCCTCATTCCTCACCGGTTCTTTCCATGTTCTTTTTGGCTGTCTCCCTGTTTCCTCTTACCATCTACCTTCTCAAAGTCAATGCCTTTCAAAAAAAAACTTCCACCCTCCTTCCTTAATACAATACATTGCCCATACATACCATCATATGCCATTTGCCTTGGCAAGTTGTTCAATAGTCTCCCTCATCTCTAGCATACTCAATCATCAGCTCTTTAATATTTTTCTCTCTCCTTGTTTTTACCCCACAGGCCCACACTTGCCACACATTGCTCTAACCGTTGCCGTTCTTCTCAGAATTGCAATTTCACCCTCTTTTAGCACCTATGCCTCGCTGCCATATAATATTGCAGGCTGCATATGACTCTAACAGACTTTTCCTTTTATTTAAAAAATAATGTTTCCGTACAACATTCCCCACATTCCCTGAACTTTGCCCAGCCTAGTCTTGCCCTGTAATGTCACATCTGCTTCGCATACACCGCTTCAACTCTCTTTGCAATCCATAACTAAATCTTTTTCTTTATCACATTTTCCACAAACAAGACACTTTACCAATCTTGCTGTAGTTCTTTGCATCATTTCGCATGCGCCCACTTACTACACTCTTTGCATTGCATCGAATTCCTCATCACTCTCCTTCCATCCACATACTGCACATGGATCAACTTTGCTCTTCACAACTATACCTTCTGCTCCATTCATCATCACTTTCGTCTGGGTTTACCTTCATACTCTTTGTTTCGAATGCTTCTTTCCATTTCTCAAACTTTTCTACAAATCCTTCCACATTATCACTGGTCTAGACCAGGTCATCTGCATACAAAATTTTGCTCAGCAAACCCTTCCTTACCTCTTCAGTCAGTCACATCAACCATATATCATCACAACATCAACCAATCTTCAGTTACAATATTCTTTTAAAATTTGCAATAATCCAAATATGTTCTCCAACTCCCACATACTTTGGTATTGTAAAATATCAGTTGTGAACTTTTGATATTCAATAAAGCTTTGGTAGAGAGTTTGCTTTGTTGAACCATAGAGAATATCTCTTTTGACATTCAATTCATCACTTAAAGTTAGAAAACAGCACAACTAAGCATTGATATGAAAATTGCATTACTTCCTAATTACTTCCTCAATGGCATTGTGATCATTGATCAATTTCGATAACAAACCATTTTGAAGTAGATAAATACATGCTTATTTTGTAACAGATTTTTAAAAAGTGGAGGGGAAATATTGCTGGTAATAAACTTTATAAAATAAAACTCTAACACTAAATATGAAGTTAAAGAAGCATTAAAGGGATACTAAAGAAAACACCTGACTTGGCGATTTTCCACGTTCTTTGTGTTTACCATGTTACCATAAAACGATTTTCAATAAAATTTTGCCCGATTGCAGTCGGATCAGCATTCCGCGGCCCGCACGTGGTTTTGTCAGAGCTTTCAAAACGGGAATGGGCGAAGCGTGCCACTGCACAGTTTACGTCACTATAGACTAGCAATCAGCTGATCGAGCAATAGCTGTTACTGCGGGCGATTTAACTGTAGGATATGTATGGCACGGAATGGCCCGTTTCGGCGAGTCCGATTCGGCGAGTCCGATTCGACTAGTCCGATTCGGCGAGTTCCCTATTCGGCGAGAGCCTTTTTCGGCGAGTGCCCTATTCGGCGAGTTTTTGAAATTTTTAAAATGAAATTATTGGGTACCGTAGCCTAATTACAATTGCCGTTTTTACATCGTTTTAACATCGCTAAACGTTTAAATCGTGCAGAAAGGAATAAAAATAAAATGTTTGAACTATTAAATTAAAATTCGTCATGTCAGTTCAGTTATTTTTATTTTTGACCATCATATCAAAAACAATACACGTCAACATAGCAAAGGTCGAGAAAAAGGTAGAAGCGACAAAACGCGAAGTTAAAACGTGCTTGTGACCGAAGTAAGTTATTGAGTTGAAAGAAATTTGGCACGGTCGCAACACCTTCAGAAAAATTTAAGATATGAAGGGAAAATAAAACAAAGACAATGTTACAAAAAAAATCATGTTTATGTCTATAAGTTAGTACTTTTGAATAGTTAAAATGATTAGTTTGGATCAACAAATGTGTGACCTACAGCTTAGATTGAAAGGAAATTATCGGGTACCGTAGCCTAGTTATCCCGACCAGCAAAAATTTGTTCCAAGAACCCAGTTAGCCTAACAGTTCATTTTTACATTGTAGTAACAGAATAAAAAGGCTAACCAAATGTGTGGCCTATCGTTTTAAGGTCGCTAAACGTTGAAATCGTGTAGAAAAGAGAACTTTGCTGACTAGGATACGTTGAAACTGAAAAACATTCACAGAAGCCCTACGATACGTTGCATTTTTAAGATAATGTATTCAGACGTTGAATCAATGTACAAATGAAATGTTATGCTAAATGGGTTCTTGGAACAATTCGAAAGGCTTCTGTGAATGTTTCTCAGCTTCAACGTATCCTAGTCAGCAAAGTTCTCTTTTCTACACGATTTCAACATTTAGCGACGTTAAAACGATGTAAAAACGGCAATTTTTGCTGGTCGGGATAACTGGGCTACGGCATCCGATAATTTCCTTTAACAAATTTCAAAAACTCGCCGAATAGGGCACTCGCCGAAAAAGGCTCTCGCCGAATAGGGAACTCGCCGAATCGGACTAGTCGAATCGGACTCGCCGAATCGGACTCGCCGAATAGTAGCAGACCCTGTATGGCATTATATGTATGACGTATGTACATCAAAACATCAGATTTCAACATCAAAACATCAGAGAGTTTGCTCAAAACATCAGATCTGATGTTAAAACATCAGATGTGGTAATGTGGCTTTTGATATTGCTGTCGATAGTGACGTATTCTCGAGCAGTGTTTCCACTTTTTGGTCATTTTGAAAAAAATTAAAAATAAATGAAACATTGGACTTTGGGCCTTGCCAGTGCCATTAAAAACATTTTTTTTTCGATAATTTTTTTTAAATGTATATATTCTTGAATGTTCAGTTTACGTATTCTAATGCTTAGTTCTCGTTTGAAAATTTCATTCAGTGTCTTTAAGGGTGGTATAACAGGGGTAGCCAACATGTCAATCACCAAATCTTACAGCTACCGCAAAATGACTTCGGACCTTTTTACCAAAATTTACGCCAGGTTTGTAGCTGTGCGTTTTACATCAGATCATACCACTAACAATAAGCATTGTGACTAACAATGCAAAGATTGTGAAAAATGTGAAGAAGGTTATAATAATGCAATATGACAAATTATTAAGAAAGGTCGATAGTTTTTATTAAAAAATTTCATGGTATACAAAATGCTTGTTTTTCTTGAAAATTTAGAAAGGTCCGAAGTCATTTTGCGGTAGCTGTAACTTGTCGATCGCATCAGATTTTATGTTGACATTGCAAGATTCCTAAAAAGCGAATTTTTCAATTAAAGTGAAAAATATTGTCAATCAACTCAGACAAAATTCAATCAAGTCTTCAGTCATAGCCTACAGCCCTACACGCTCATTGAAGCAGATTGTGATGTACGTAACAGATATGAACAATCGAACATCTTAGTGCAAAAATTGAAGTTGACTAAAACAGGTGCCTTGGCCAACCGGTTGAGGCATGACCATAGATTTCACAAAGAAACAGAAGCATAAGCTGTGAAGAAAAAACAGTGTGGTTTTCTAAAACGAGAAAATCAAATGAGGAACTAACATTTTAAAAAGAGAATGATCATTGTCGTTGTGTGAGCAACTGAGGCCGAAGGTCTATGCTTTCCTTAACTCAGATTCACAATGTTCCCAAATTAGGCTACACTGGAAGGCCAGCCATTGGTGCATGGTTGAACGGAAAAGCCCTATGCCCATACGAAGTTTGATTTCATAAGAGCCGAGCAATTATTAGGCAATAAGTAAAATTGCTGCATTTTCCTGGTAAGTTTGCAAAATTGCATGTTGAAATAGAAAATAAAAATCAATGCAGAAAAACCAAAGTGAAACAATTATATTAACTAGCCAAAGAAATAAAACATTACCTCCTTTCTTTGGTATTTCTTGTAACGAAGTGGCTATTCTTACAACATATTGTAAAACTAGCCTCTGAAGCTATTCTTACAAGCACCACTCAAGCAAGACGTTGTTTACTCGAGCAAGACCTTAATGCGCTCAGGCGTTTCATCCGACGACGCTCATACGTAATTTCGCGCGCATGCGTATTGGCTTGTGCTGCACACTTGATCGTAGAGTGAACCGCGGTAGTTGCTGATTTTGCTGATCGAAACTGCACGTCAATGAATCCATCGTCATCATGATTACGAAGGGAGCATTATATTACAGTTTTGAGACACTTTCTTCGGTTATTAAGCAATGGGAAAAAGAAAACTTTGTCAATGTTTATGTGAGAAATTCCATAACAATTGAACGCGCAAAACGACGTCTAGCACTTACATCCACAAAAACCTGGAATGAACAGTTGAAGTATCGTACAATACAGTATGCTTGTGTGCATGGAGGAAGAACACCCAAATCATGTAGTCAAGGAAAAAGACCAAATCAAAGGTAAGTAATGATGGTTTTGTCCTTGGTGCCCATAGGTTGAGCTACTCATGTAGCCTATATGCATAAGTTTTGCTAATAGATTGAGTTTTGCATAAGTGCAAATTGCCTACATTCCTTATGAATGCTAAGAACTTAGCAAAATGCATATATTCTGCTGAACCATTCCCGCATGCTGTCTATTGTAATAAGTTTTGCTAATAGATTGAGTTTTGCATAAGTGCAAATTGCCTACATTCCTTATGAATGCTTAGAACTTAGCAAAATGCATATATTCTGCTGAACCATTCCCGCATGCTGTCTATTGTAATTTCCATTGAATTGTCATGCCCAGAATTATTCCTAAGTTGCATTGAATTACCCATTAGTTTTGTCAATTTACCCATATGTTACGTCGAATTGCTCATCAGCACAATTCGTCGAATTACCCGTAAGTCTCATGAAATTATCCATAAAGACATGCCTTATGGGTACTTCAACGCAGCTTTTTGGCAATTTGACGTCACTTATGGGTAAATCGACTAGATTTATGAGAATGCTCGGCTGAACTTGTGGTAATTCAACGTGACTTTATGGGTAATTCAGGTGGGCTTATAGGTAATTGGATGCAACTTATGGGCAATTTGACATGACTTGCAGGTAGGCTACTTTAACGTGAGTTATGGCTAATTTAGGTGTACTTATGGGTGATTCAACACGGCCTATGTCACCTCATCTTTGTTGTTTTTCAGTACTTTTATCAAAGGTTGTCCATTTGGAATCAAAGTAAATGCAACGTCAGATGGAAAAGCGCTATGCATCACTGAGATTAGTAATGTCAATGATCATAATCATGATTTCAATGAAGTAATTGGAAATAACCCTTTGTAGTAGAGTCATAGCCTTTGAGCTATGGTCACACTAGCCCTGTATATGATAAGGAGGCTTTCATCAGAAATTATGTGAAGGATAAAAAAGAGCAATAACATTAGGGGGGGGGGTTAATCGGCTTTTTTTTCAAATTCAATTTTAACCCAGGTTTTAGGATACAACAGTACATTCTAAGACCACTAGTAAAAAAAATTGAAATTTCCGTCCAAAACCCCCTTTATCCAAAAAATTACTTTTCGTGTATAATTGCATTTTGATTATGACACTTGAAGTTCAAATATTGTTTGCTACTGTACTAAAACACGTTAAGAATGTTGCAAGACAGTTTTTCTGATCTTGACTTCATCGTAAGACACGGTAAAGTGGTCATTTCACTTTGCGCGCATGACTACGCACATGCTGAATATGACCAGTTTGTGCGAAACTGGTCATATTCAAGCCGCCGATTCACCAAACCTGGTGATCTTGCCCATCTCTGTGGGTTGGACACCTGTCAAAAGATATGTCATTTTCTTGACTATGTGCATATAAATTATTTTTCAGAATGCATTTAATTTGATGCCTAAACAACGAAGATTAAATGAAACAGAAAGCAGTGTGATCGGAGAAATGCTTGCCACCAAAGCAAATAAAAAGTTGGTACAAAAGCACATTGCAGCTTCTACAGGAAAAACAGTTATTCTTAAAGATCTGCATAATATTGCCGCAAAACAGAGACCTTTGTATGAAAACACCTATGATGAACTTATTAATGAAATGAACAAAGAAAAAGGTTAGTCGACAGACAAAACTTTTTTGTCTGTTATACAGTACAAGATATGTTCATGCTAAATAGTAGAGATGACTTTCTAATTTCTATGTGCAGTATGATAAGTAGAGATAGAATGAGCTCCGGTTCCGGTCAAATTCTGGCTCCGTACTGGAGGTGATGTGACTCCGGCCTAGAGCCGGATGTGTGTGTGCAAGCTGTGGTCAGGGTCATGACCTTGGAAAAATCTAATTTTTTGCATCATTGTAGTACTGCAGCAATGCAAGAATAGGCTACCAGGTTGCCTGTAACATTGGTCAACACCGTAGGCGTATTTGCAATCTACAGGTCGCTGCTGCAGATTGAGTGTCACATGATATTGTGAGCATTCTTCTTGAACCATTTCAGATATAATGTCAATTAAGCAATTCGCGATTGACCTCTTGCCGTAATGGTTTAGACTGCAGATGAATTATTTCGATGACGTGGGTTCAATCTCACCATTGCCAGTTCAATTTAAAGTGTTGACCGCCTGGTTTACCGGTCAATAGACTCTGTCTACTGCAGCAAACTGCGGATTACCAGTACGCACATCATAGTAGGCTACACAAGAAAAATATCTAATTTTCAGACGTTTTTCTATTCAGAAAACGTTTGTCTAGTATAACCAACACAGAATATTAGCAGTACCCTACAACGTGTGGAAAATTTGCAACATTGAGCTATAAAGGGTCAATTGAGAGTATTTTTTGCTTCATTTTCTTCATAAGAATTCATTCTACTTTCCCAAACTCATGCTCCAAAGATTTTTGTTGCAACATAAGGCGCTATGGGGATTGTAAGATTGAAAGCGGGATCAAGGAATTCAATCAAAGGTCTTCAATATCTTGAAACAATTCTACTTTGAGTGGATAGAAATAGAAAACATTGCTAAATTTGAAATCTACGTAAAAGTTTACTCCTAATGGATCCTTTTAACGGACCCTAAGCATTGCAATGTGGCATCTTTTAGAGAATGGGGTGAGAGTGGTATACAACCGCTCAGTTGGAACATTGATTATATGATGTAAATATTACCAAAGGCCTAAACATCCTTCCTCTGGCCAATAATTAAAATAACATAGAATAGAAAACAAATTTCACTAAAAGTTGATGTTTTTGCTTTTAAATCTGATGGAGTGCCTAATAGGCCTAATTGTTTTGCGCTATTTTAGTCTGGCCCAGGATTGTCAAGATTCTTGCTTTGTAGGGTATACTAATCCTCAGTTTATTTTCATTTTAGGTGCTGCAGTAGATGTGTTTAGATGTGATTTTCATTTTAGGTGCTGCAGTAACTCAAAATACGGTATATCACAATATCTACTGCCAGTGCACGTATTTACGATTATACGACATTATGTTCCGCCCAGGACCGTAACCTCGTCAGTTTGGCCCCCAGTGCAACACATCCAATAATTGTCCAGTAAAGACTCGTGCGACGCTTCTATTGTTTCTTCATTGCTCAGAGGTGATCCTTTTCAGGCACTGATACTGGAAGTGCTGCTGCAACATCTTCCAGCAATGATCCTGGAATTGCACTTCCTACAGTCTCAAGTAGTAGTTCACAGCACACACCCGGTGACGTCTTGTCGACCGTTGATACCAGTGCGATTATGATGCAGACACCGTCCAGTTCTATTCAGTCTTTTACAAGTATGTGCTGTTTCTGAAACATTCATTTCTGATTAGTTGTTTTTTCTTGCATTGCATAATGCATTATGTTTATTAATTTTTTAATAAAAACGTTGAAATAGTGATGTTTTCTACGTTGTAGCCTATATTCGATTCTCGTTGTGTTTATTAACAGATGATGCAGGATCAATTAAATTTCCACCGAAGATGATGAAACGTGGCAGGCCAAAAGGAGCTGGATTGACAGTCATTGGGTTACCACGCAAGAGACAAAAAAAGAGCGGACCAATTCCATTCAGACTGAAGTCGTCTTTTCAGAAAGAAGCAGGTTTGTTGCATTTATGTTTGTGTGACTTCATTTTTGTTATAGCCTACGTTAGTTTAAAAAACTACACTTTGACTTCTGTGGGTCTGCCTAGCCGATAGGCTACGTCAAAGCGTACGTAGGCTACATCAAACAAAGTCACCCATGGTCATATTTTTCAGCAATACTCAGTTGGTTTGTCGATTCTGAGGTAGTAGAAGAGGTCTTGCGTCCATTCAGCGATCGACTGATCGAAGAAAATGAAATTGAAACGTTGCCCGAAAGAATTCCAATGAAGTGTTTAGATGAAAACATTGCCATTGCTTCTGTGCGAAGACATTTTTCTTTTGACGGTTGGACGTTGATGGAGAACCTACTGACCACTTTGCGAAATAAAGGCCGCTGGTTGTGCATCTCCTGTTATTTAGATCTTGATGCAGGCGACAGCATCATGTGCGACTCGTGTCTGGATTGGCACCATCTGAGATGTCTTGGTAGAACAATGCCGCCAAAAACGAAGTCTTGGTTCTGCAGGAAATGCAACCTTATGGAGAAGTGACAGTGAATGTTCAGGTGATACTGCAATCTCGCTTTGTCAATTAAACCAAGGTTATGTAAACCGTGAACTACGAAAAGACTTATTGGCCTTGACGCGTTATGCTTGAAACTTGTAACATTTGATAAAAATCGTTTCTTCAATGGTCCTCACATAAAACGCTAACGATGTGTTCTTGAATGACTAATGAGTCCAATCCTGGCATTAAAAGTTCTGATGCATTTAGGACATTTAACATTCTTTGGGAGAGCTAGCTGAAAGTCATGGACTAGTACAGGTTTGTAATGTAGTTGCTGCAATATACTACGGTCCAACAAGACCTTCAACAGTTCATTAATATTCAACTATTTTACTGTTTCCAACTTAACACAATTAGTATACGTATGTTGAACTCTTTCATAGCAAATGGTGGTACAGAACTTGAAAATAGCAAGTAAAAGGTAGCTCGAAGCTGCAGTTTTTTTTTTGACTGACTCATCAGGAGCTGTCATCAGAATAAAACAAACCTAAATGTGGTGAAGTACTTATAGTAGAAGGAAAGAAGAAAAACTGGAGCTTCAAACTATCAGCTACCTTATACTCGCTAAATCCAGATTTGTTGCATGTGTGTAGTATTTACATTTCTTCACTGTAATCTTAGGCTATGGCATAAATGCTTTGATTTCTTATGGCAAAAAATGGGTGATGAAGATCCATAAGTTTATAACAGTAAAAAATCAATTGTTTATTGTTGAAAGTGGTTGGCTTCAGTTGAAGATGCCATGAGATCCATTGAAGAGTACGAAGCAAAAGCAGGAACGAAGCTTGTTGTTGTTCAGAAACGAGCATACGGTGCCATGTTAATGTTGATTTTTAACATCCTGTCATTGTAATTCACTAGTGTACTAAGTGTTGATATTCATACTACAATAATAAGCCTTTTCTTTGTTGACAAAGATTCTGAAAAGGTTTCTGCAAAGCACAGTGTTTTCACCAAAGTGGAGGATAGGCATCATAAAAGAGGAAACGGTTTACTAACTGCAAAAAATGCTATAAACATATGTAAATGTGTTCTGTTTCATCAACTTTTCATCTCGTTTCTTAAAGACACTCAGTTTTCAGGTGTAAAAGCTTTGTTGATTCAAAGTAGCCTAGCCTACTTCACTGACCTCTTTTGTATTTTTTCCATCTAGTGTGCCAAATCCATACGCCTATGTGGTGTTATTGATTGGACCAAGTGACATGTCCAGCGGTAACCAAAGGCAGGGTTTGGGTCACAACCAATCTTTTTGAGACAATTTATTTTTTACCATATTCACGTAGTAGGCTTGGTGGTTTTCAATGTTACGTACAGTACCGTATATTATTTCTGTAGGCTACTATCATAAGATGAAAATTTAGTTGATTGTAACTCATCGTAGATGAAGATAATACGATTGTTGCATCGTTGCGGCCAAGGCATTTGCCTCTTGGATGCAACTTACAAGACGTCCAAGTATTCCCTTCCTCTATTTTTTCTTTGCGTCAGAACGAATGTTGGTTACCAGGTTGTTGCTACTTTTATTATCCAAAATGAACAAGCTTCGGACATAGCAGAAGCACTTTCTGTTGTAAAAGGGTGGTCAGAAAACTGGAACCCTTCGTTTTTCATGACCGATACATGTGAGGCGGAAATCAAGGCCATCGAAAGCGTTTTTTCAAGTTAGTGAATTGCATTAACATTTTCGTTGCTTGTGTGCTGTCTCCATTGCTCATGCATTTGTGTCGTCACTGTTAAGTTGCTACTGTACTTTACCACTCAGTGCCCACGACTTCTTGTTCCGCAGATTGCTACGTGTTACTCTGTGCCTTTCATCGCGAACAAGCCTGGGAAAGGTGGATGAGGAAAAGTGACAATGGCGTTCGCGATGATAAAGCAATTGTGCTGACATACTAGACGCAATGAGGAAAGCAACTACATAGAACAGACTTGTTTGCAATCAAACCAGGCGACAATGAGCGAATGGCAAACGCGATACCCCCCTATTCAGGGATAATATGCGTGTCTGTGACCGCAGGGGACCTGGAGCCGAGTTGTTTTGCACGTTGATAGCACCATGCAGTTGCAAGCACAGTAATAGGCTACTGAGCTCACATTTTGAACAATTCAGTGATCTTCACACCAAGGCTTTTTTTCAGTTGCTAACACGGCCACAAATCGCAGCGCATATGCGTGCTTAGTGTTAAGTAACAGCCTAGTGGAAAGTGTTGTGGATTGAATTTGCTAGTTCAAATAAGTATATTAATTCCGGTACCCAAAGCCTCAAATGAATTCACGAATATCGCAATTGTTAACAATGGCATATAAATTAGGATGTTAGTGCACACAAAGTAGGGAAAGTATTGCTTGAAGAGTTGATTCCTGGGACAAAAATTGAACACTGTAGGCTATGTCGAGCAGAAACTGGTTTAGTGTTTTAAGGTGGTCAAAAATGTAAGCATGCGTCTATTTGCATCCAACAAATAACGAAACTCTAAACTTCTCAGTTTGGTCGGGAAACAAAAAGGGTTGCGAGGACAAATGGCAGGTCTCATCTAGGCAAGGAGAGGAGGGACACATGGGTGATGATCTGGCCTAACAGTTACTGTGCTGTGCTCAAAATATGTACAGTTTTTGTTTAACATGTGCGGTATTCACTTTTTGTAAATAGCCTAGCTTTTCGGAAATGCAACGAGTCATCTGGCGCTATTTGCTTGTGTTTGAAGCCCGGTTGCTCGCTTTGTGAAAAAGCTATCAACCTCAACTTTTGCTTGTCAATAGACAGAGATATGTTGTTTAGATTAGCGTTTATTAAATGCTGTTATCTTTAAAAATATTTGTGGGATAAATGGTTAAAGTCGGTCAAGTTCAACTCTTTACCTAAGAAATATTTTTAACTTTTAGAGTCTGGCTGACCTTAATTTGGATAGACGATAGCTTGTGCTTTCCAGCAATGGTTCAATTGTTAAAATCGAAGCAGAAACAAGCAACTTACAACTAATTTAATAAAGACATATAATGATCGCAGACCGGGGAGACTTGTATACTTGCTTCGATTCGGAAATGCAACGAGTCATCGGGCGCTATTTGCTTGTGTTTGAAGCCCGGTTGCTCGCTTTGTGAAAAAGCTATCAACCTCAACTTTTGCTTGTCAATAGACAGAGATATGTTCTTTAGATTAGCGTTTATTAAATGCTGGTATCTTTACAAGTATTTTTGGGATAAATGGTTAAAGTCGGTCAAGTTCAACTCTTTACCTAAGAAATATTTTTAACTTTTAGAGTCTGGCTGACCTTCATTTGGATAAACGATAGCTTGCGCTTTCCAGCAATGGTTCAATTGTAAAAATCGAAGCAGAAACGACAAAGATATATTATTGATTAAATGCTGGTATCTTTAGAAGTAGGCTATTCTTCGGATAAATAGTTAAACTTGGTCAAGTTTAATTCTTTTCTAAGGAGATATGTGGTGTTTTTCGGGCTTGTGTTACATAGCTATTAGGTAAAAGCGGACACTTGCACGCTTTTTTTTGTCATGGTTGACTAATTTCACCCCACTTTTCCACCATTTTATGGTGGATTCCTCCTGTGTGACGTCATCGCCTTTTTAACCAGGGTCGCGACTTGTATACCAGTTCCAGATCACGCATGAGCGCATATTGATGTCAAACGTAATGCTTGAGTGGTGCTTGTAAGAATAGCCTCTGAGGCTATTTTTACAATATGTTGTAAGAATAGCCACAGCCTTCTTGTAAAATGTTGACTTTGTTCACACAGCTTTCTTTTCCATCAACATAAAATATCTGGTTTGTTCCAATATATATAGCCTATATAATTATTTTACAATCATAACCTTATAACATCTAGAATCTAGATAAAAATTTTAGGCCAATTATGCAACTACATTTTCTTCTTCATCTTTCATGTGTCCGTCCCGATAGATGGGCTGGTTAAGCACTTATTTTTATGCACAAAAAATTTCAAGATTACGTGGCTCTGGCTCGAGTTTCGCTGTATGCGCTCAAGCCGCATTTCAAGGATAGCACTTCATTCAGTGGCACCTACTGAATGTAATAATTCACAGGTAACACTTCCGACAAACTTCTCTCTGCGAATTTTACCAACCAGGCTTGTATGCGAAACTACCTAGATTAAACTCCCAGTAAAGCTTTCTCAAGCTGAGCATAAAGATTCGCACAATCAACCATAACTAATCACCTAAACCAGGCATAGGAGCCAACATAGAAAATATTTCCAACATTTCCATTTGTTTTGGTTTATTGGAAGCTGTGATGTATCAGAACCATGACTTACATGATCAGAACAAGTTAAGTGTTTTGAGTTGCTCTAGATATGTTGGTCTTTGTCATCCACAGTTTTTGTATACAACCTTGCAACAAGTCCATGGTTCACGTTTTTATAGAAACAACGCATTTTCGAATAGCGAAAGAAAGAAAACATAGTCAGAGTAAGCCAAACAACAATAATAAAACTGCAGTCTAGCATTGAGAGGAAGTGAAGTTCGGTTAATTTTGAAATGTTTGTGGCAACTCTGACCAGCGACTTAGGCTTTTTTGAAATGTGTGCAAAAACTCGGATCAGCGACTTGTCAGTTGTAGTTGTAGGTGCTAATAGTTAACGATAAACAAGCTCTGAGAGTAACCTATCAGTCCACATATTATTTTTATTTATTTATTTGCATCAGACTCAAAATGATCCATATTACAATCAAACATAAAAAGTAGAAACAAAGCAGGTACGGTACTCAATTCCGAAGAGCGGAGTCGTAATGTAGGCTACTAAATAGACTACAAAGATTGATAGTAACAGTCTGTTTGCATTACCAGTAGTTCATAAACAGGGGCGCCGGAAGCGGGGGGGTCAGGGGGAAAGGATGCTCCCCTGCCCTCAATTTTTCTGTGGATGGGGGGGGACAGAGAAGGCAATGGTGCCCTATTAAGGTCATGTAAGCTACTGCACATTTTGCAATACGATATAGCCTAACAATTTCAGCTATTTGCTTTTAACCAGGGGCGCCGGAACGATTTTTGACTGGGGGGCAAGATTACGAAAAAAGGGCACTTTTGTTTACTAAAAGGCCAATTTTTTTTCAAGTTTTAAGATAAGATATAGCGATAATGCTAATCTATCAGCTCACTATGTGTTGAGTAATGATAGCATACATTAAGTGTCCGGTATGCAAAGAAGGGCATCATGCTATGTTATTATAGGCTTGCCATACGTCCCGGTTTAGCCGGGACAGTCCCGATTTTAAGGCCTTGTCCAGTTGTCTCGCCCGGTTAACCAATTTGTCCCGGAGTTTTCAATTTGAGATTTGCAAAAAAAATTCTTGAGCTAGTCATCTTAAACAATTCTTTCTCAAGTGGGTCTGCGGAAAATATGAACAAAATGTTTCAGAAGCAAATGATCAACATCGACTTCTTTTTCGATGAGCACGTTTTGGTAAAGAAATAGATGTCTAAGAGTGAGAGGAAAGAATCATGGCAAAATGCAACGACATCTCTTGAACAAAAGTAAACTTTTAACAAAAACATAACCATTCCAAACTTTCAAAACCTTGTCGAGTTTGTGTTTTGTTTGCCTGGGACATCAGCACCAGTTGAACAAATTTTTTCAATTATGAACAATATGTGGTCTGATGACAGAGGCCAAATGCTAGAACAGAATGTCAAAGCTCTCCTCACTTGCAAAATTAATGTTGATTTGACATGTAGTGAATTTTATGAAAAGATAAAATCTAACACTGTAACCTATACTTTCGAAAAAGGCACTTAGCACAGAAAAATATTATTAGGCCTGATTCATGTGCTCATAAATATTGTTAAGTTCCCTTGCTTTCGTTGGAAAAATAGGCTTAAATATATTGGTAATTTTCCCATATTAAATAATTATAGTTGCATTAAATTATTTTGTATTAGGCCTACCTTAAGATTATTTGCAGTTTTATATGCGTCCAGGATTTGCATTTCTAAAAAATGGCAAGCCTATGTTATAATGATGTAACCTACTGTCAAGCCTTAAAGCAGTCTGCGGCCATGGCCGCTAAGTAGTGCTTGAATGACCGCCGGTGCTACCTCCTCAATCGGCCAAGTTTGGCCGCCAGTCTCTTCTAGCCAATTATTTAATTTCGCAATAGAATGATCGTGGATTAACTGTCGAAAATATGTAGTGTCAAAGAGTGATGCAAAATTAGATCAGCGCGTCATAATCGCCACTGTTGCATTGTGCGGGAATATTTGTTATTGCTGGAATATATCCATCTGCGATCAGCCGATCAACAGCGCTGTAAGTCTTGTTTGTAATTCCCGATGTATATTTGAATAAAGTCTAATTCGAAAGTGCTAATTTACATCGGTTGGCAATATTGTCATTTTTATATCGAATCGATGTTGTCGGACATTGAATCGTTGTTAAAAAGGAGAACTAGGTTAGTTGACATCCGAGGGGAAAACATTTTATCATCCTATTTTGCAAAAATTATGCTTCTTTTAGTAATGTCCTTCACATCATTGAAATACTTATTTTATTACCTTGCCGTCATTGTCAACACATGTCGAACGTTGCTTTTCGTTGCTAAAAATAATTCTAGATGAGTGGCGAACTTCTTTAAAATCAGCCACATTGGAGACACTCGTGCGAGTGTCGTTAGATGGTCTCGCAGTACTGGATTACAATCCCGATGAAGCAGTTATTGCGTGGTGCAACGATTCTATTGTAGGACGTCGCCCAGACCCAGACTTCAACAACGCTAAGTGATGATTTTAGCATTGTTGCAAGTTTAATTCTATTTACTTGTGATATCGTTATTTTGTATTTTGGCCTCCAAGCACGCAGATTTGGCCGCCGAGAAGGAGCTCCCGGTAGGCCACGATGGCTGCCGAAAAAACAACGAGTTTTAAGGCGAAAAGCAGAAATTGTTATATTGTAGAATGTGCAGTAGCTTACATGACTTTAAAAGGGCACCATTGCCCCCCCTGCCCCCCATCTGCAGAAAAATTGAGGGCAGGGGGGGCATTCGCCCCCCCTGCCCCCCCGCTTCCGGCGCCCCTGCTTTTAACCTAATTATAATTTTTCATTTCTGCCTCAAAATAATATTCACGACACAAAATTCTGAATCACAGTAGGTTAGCCTACATCATTATGACATAGCATGATACCTGTTTGTTTGTTTGTTTGTTTTTCATATCTTTACCCTGCATTGCGGGAAAGCGGACTTGAGCGCTATGCATCGGTGTACGCCTTCCGACGTACACCTGACCCACGCTGCAGCCGACTGCAATGTCTGTTTCCGGTTGTCTACTCTACTTATTACTGAAATTTGGTACTACCCATTACTCGAAGTCGATCACTGGGTAGAGGCAATTATCGTAAAGTTTCTTGCCCAGAGAAACAACAGCAAGTGCGGTGGCTGGAGTCGAACTTGCAGGCTCTCGACTGCGAGCCCAACGCGCTAACCACTCGGCCACTGCTGCCGACCTTTCCGTGCTATTGTTCTTTATATACGGTACCGGACACTTGTATCATTACTCGATGATGAGCTGATGGATGAGCATAGGCCATCGCTATATACGGTATCTTAACTTAAAATTTAAAAAAAATTGGCCTTTCTGCAACAAAAGTGCCCTTTTTTCATAATCCTGCCTCCCATTCAAAAACCGTTCCTGCGCCTCTGTTCATAAATCCATTGATAGGAAAACAAGTTACATCGGTATAATGTTCTGCCTTTACTCACTAGTACACTTTGCTTGCTTACAGTTTCTTTTTAATAAATGTAAAATCCGTTTACATGTGCGAAGTAACATAAATACACAACGGTTCATGCAATATCAATATGAGAATATAAATGAAAGGGACTCATGAATACTACAATCCTCCCCAAGTTGTAGATTTGGATTAAGGGGTATGCTTTTTATATAACGAGTACGATAAATTATAGTTGTCACAAATTTTCAGTCTGATGATAATTACAAAACGTTGCTTACTCGAATTACAGTTTTACACAGAACAAGAATTAATCAAACATACTTGTCATCAATCTATACAAAGGTCATTTGTGACTGGTTTGAAGAATGAAGAGTTTCTTGTGACCACATGAGATCCTTTTTTTGCAGTGATCATCGAACCATTTATGTTGGTCACTTAGTAAGGACGCAATCCATAAGGGAGTGATAGTTTACTTTCTCTTTTAACTTTTAACAAAACCAAGTCACCAATTGAAATATCACAATTTTTAGCATGTGTACGTTTGTCTGCATATTTTTTCATTTTACATGAGTGTCTTTCTCTCTCAACGATTGGTCATTTACAGTAGTGAGAGCTTGAGGAATAGTAATATTAGCTTTCCTCCCAAACAAGAGTTCGGCGGGACTTGTTCTGGTCGTGCAGTGTGGCGTAGCTCGATAACTTCTCAAAAAGTTATTCAAGTCAGATTGCCATGAATTGTGTTGAACATTTGAAATGCGAACAGATTTGTTAAGTGTTTTCATGAAGCGTTCAGCTTCGCTGTTGCTTTTCGGCCACAACGGAGTTATCTTTCGACGTTTGAAACCTAAACGTTTGGCAAATTGCTTAAAATCGTAACTATTGAATGGCGGGCCATTATCTGATTTAAGCAGAAGTGGAATTCCAAACATAGAGAAAATTTTGTCAACTACCGGTATCACAGATGAAGCTTTGGTAGAATTGACAATTTTTACAACAGGAAATCGCGAGTACTCATCGACAATTACTAGCAAGTATTTGCCAGTGTTATACGGTCCAGAAAAATCAATACACAGTTCAGTCCATGGTGCGTTAGGCAATGGTGACATTTTTAATGGTTCAACAGTGTTTTTAACGGTTGCAGCTTGGCAATAAATGCAATTTTGAACAGCGTTTTCAACAGTTTTGTCAATGCCAGGAAACCAAACTTTTTCTCGAATCAATGCTTTTGTTTTCACGATGCCTTGATGTCCTTGGTGTGCAAGAGTTACGGCTTGTTTTTCTAACACTCGCGGCATAACGATTTTGTTCTGTTTAAGAATTAAATCTGAGTTTGTTAATGTCAGCTCGTTCCTGATAGGAATGTATGGCTTGATGTCTTGATCTGGGTTCTTCATAGCAGATTTCCATGCGTTGCTTTTGATGATTTTCTGCATTGTGTCGTCACCTTTGACAGCATTTGTGACATCATCAATTGTCATTGCTAGTGGAATTGCTGATTGAGAAATAAAGTTCACATATTGTTCAGTGGCATCACACAATTGAGTACAATGTGTGCTTCCCACGGGATGTCGAGACATGTAGTCAGCAGGGTTGTCTTTTCCTGGTTTATACGTCACAACGAAATTGTAGGGTTGTAATCTTAAATTCCACCGCTCAATTCTTGCTGGAGGCTTGGATGATGCATTTCTGAATATGAGTTCTAATGGCTTGTGATCTGTAATCAAATTAAAGGGTTTTTGCATGCCATATAGATACAGATGAAAATGTTCACAGCCCCAAACAATTGCTAGTGCTTCTCTTTCAGTTTGAGAATATCTTTGTTCGACAGGGGTGAGAACTTTACTTGCGTATGCAACAATCCGTGCCGGTTCGTTAACATTGCTTCGTTGAGTGAGAATGGCTCCAAGTCCTACGGGACTGGCATCTACGATAAGCTCTGTTTCTTTGTTCAGGTCAAAGTATGTTAAGACTTCATTCCCTGTCAGGCTGTCTTTGAGAGCTTGTATTGCGTCATCATGCACAGCAGTCCATTTCCACTCTGTGTTCTGATGTGTTAACTCTCGCAACGGTTGAGTGATTGTTGAAAAGTTTCTGATTGTTCTTGCACAATAGTTTGCTAATCCCAGTAGACTTCGCACTTCACCGACTGATTTTGGCGTTGCAGCATTCTTTATAGCATTTATTTTGGTGTCTTGTGCAGAAATGCCTTTGTCAGAAAATGTGTATCCATAAAATTCCAATTTTGTTTTGTTAAATTCACATTTTCTTTTGTTCAGAGTGAGATTCTTTTCTCGCAATCGTTGCAATAAAGCATCAAGATTCTTGTTGTGGTCTGCTTCAGTCTTTCCATCAGAGTTGCCAGATTTAAAAAAAAAAAGTAGCCAAAAAAGTAGCAAATTTGCTCCCAAAGTAGCCCAATTTATAGCAGGAGCGCGAGAACTATGTTTTCCAACTTCTGGGGGGCTTCGCCCCCCAGACCCCCCGTGAGGCGTTCTAACACTGGCTGCAGCTTAACAAACCCAGTGAAATTGCACAAATTACTCTGCTAAATAGCAACAGAGTTACCGGTACATTAAGGCACGTTCACATCAGGCTCTATCGGGTACAGATTAGATTCTCACTACTTTTTCAGCACACTACTTTTCAAGCACTTCTGCGTTCTGACTTCTACAGTAAGAGTAAACTGTAAAGACATAGAACGGGGATAACGTAACGCTAGAATAGTCTAGAAACTCACTCAACCATGTCCCTTGCTACGTCTTGGAAACATGAGAATGTGCTGTAAAATTTGTAAACTACAAATAAACTGTCAGTAGACTGCAAGCGAAACTTACTTTAGTAAGAAATTTCCGATGTAAAAAAGTCGCAATCTTGTTATATTGTCGCCAATCTAAATTTAAAAGTAGCCCAAAAAGTCGCAAGTCGCCAAGCTCAATTTTTTGTCGCAAATCACATATGGAAAGTAGCCCAATTTGCGATAAGTAGCCCAATCTGGCAACACAGCTTTCCATAGACAATGATGTCATCGCTAATGTTGAGTGTACCGGGTAGGCCATCGAGTGCTTGCTGAATGGTTTTTTGAAAAAGTTCGGCTGCTGAACTCACACCAAAGTTTAAACGTTTGTAGCGATATAACCCATTATGAGTTGAGAATGTTGTTATGTATCTGCTGTCATCATCCAACTCAATTTGGTGATATCCTTTGTTCAGATCTAGCTTTGAAAACATTTTGGCTCCATTTAGTGCATGAATAAGGTCATCCACAGTTGGGCAGATGTGTCTTTCACGATGTATAGCCTTGTTTGGCATTCTCATGTCCACACAGATTCTTACTTCTTCTGGGTTGTTTGGTTTTGGTGGTGTGACAATGGGGGATACCCAAGGTGTTGGACCATTGACTTTTTCAATTATATCATGGTCTTCCAAGTATTTCAGTTCTGTGTTGACTTTTTTCCGAATGTGAAATGGTATTCGCCTGTGTGGGATAGCTGTAGGTATCACTGATTTGTCAATGTGGAGTTTGGCTTTGAAGTCTTTGAGTTTGCCTATGCCTTGAAAACGGTCAGCATATTTGTTAATGATGCTAGAATTTGTACCAGTGACAGTTTGATTGATTATGTGTAACAGGTTTAGATTAACAGCACTGTTGTAGCTCAACAAACAGCCATGTGTTCCTTCCACTACATAAAATGTGGCATAAGTTGATTTATTTTTTGTCTTTATGTCAGCATGACATTTGCCAAGTAGTTTCATTGGCTTGCAAGAACCATATGTAAAAATTTTAACATTGGTTTTGAAAAGTTTGCATTGTATTTTGTTGAAGTTTTCTTCATCAATGAGATTAGCTGATGATCCAGAATCAAGCAAAAATTTGATGTTTTTTCCATTGATGTTTAGATTTGCAGTAGGATTCTTTTCTGAATTTATTCTACATACATAAGCAATTTCTTCATTAGAATCTGATGTGTCACTACTGCTTTGCTGTTCAGATGTAGCTCTAACATTTCTTTGATATTGTTTTTGTTTAGTTGAACAGCATTTTTCAAAATGATTTAGTTTTCCACAATTTCTGCAAGTCTTTCCAAATGCAGGGCATGACTGCCTTCCCTTAGCATGAGGATAATTGCCATTGCAAAAATAGCACTTGCTGATGCTTGTTGACTTTCTGAGTTGTGTTGGCCTAGTAGGTTTTGGCTTGAATGGATGCTGTTTATTTGTAGAAAGTTTGTGCATTTTGTTGATCGATTGTAATTCACTGTGAGCCTGTTGTTCTAGATGTTCTGTTTGCTGTCGTGAAGTTTCAAGGGTTTTTCCTATTTCAAGCAAATTTGTTAGATTCAGATTTTTTGCTTCTAGAGCTCTGGTACGCAGTTTTTTGTCAGAAGTTTTGCTGATGATTTGCCTTTTAATTTCTTTGTCAATTTCGCCACCAAAATCACAAGTTTGAGCCTTTTTTCTAAGTCTGGCGTAAAACTGATTGATGGTTTCATCTGGCAGTTGTGCCATTTCACGAAATTGCAGCACTTCATAGTCAATGTTTATCTGAGGCTTGAAGTAGTTGCTGATGGCTTGTTTGGCAGCCTCATAATCATTTTCATTACCAGTGTTAGGCAAAGTTATGAAAATGTCGAACAACCATTCACCTGCATAGTGCAGTAGAGATGCTCGTTTGATTTTATCTTCTTTAATTTTATTGACAATAAAGAAGTTTTCTAAGCGACAAACCCACTTGTTCCACCGTTGTCCAGTTGATGAAGGATCACCCTCTTCAAAAGATGGAAATGCTTGCGAAAGACCAGTCATCTTGCTGTCTTATGTTGATGTGTTTAGCCTACGTGGTTTCTGAAACTCTACTCGTCGCCAGTTATAATGTTCTGCCTTTACTCACTAGTACACTTTGCTTGCTTACAGTTTCTTTTTAATAAATGTAAAATCCGTTTACATGTGCGAAGTAACATAAATACACAACGGTTCATGCAATATCAATATGAGAATATAAATAAAAGGGACTCATGAATACTACAATCGGGTCACAAGCTGATATAATTTTTTACGAATGAGAGCTTGAAAAGTTGTGGTAGGCTATTGTTATCAACGAATGCAGAGGTGATGCTGCATCATCTATACAAACAACCACCAGTTTGCGATTGTAACCTTATTCAACGTTCTTCCTTTTCTCTTGTGTTTATCTGTATAATTTTCATTGTTAACTTTTTAGTAAGATACTGTAGCCTACTGGCTAAGTGGAAGCTGACTTCATGACCTTGTAAGGTCTTTCGATTCCTTCCTGTCTCATTTTATCTTGAGAAAAAAATAACCCAGTGATTGGCAAAACAAGGGGGTAAATCGATTTTTCGAGATAGCCTACCATTCAATTTGATTTTGATACAAAATCTATTTAGAGCAACACCACACCTGACGGAATTTGAGAAGACGATCGAGAACAACGGATACCTACCTCAAGGGCTTTCTTTAGCAACCACCCAGACGACGATGACACCAGCAATTCCATTCAATTTATTTTTCTTTGTCAGAATGCAGAAGAAATGATATTGTGAAAAGAAATAACTTACAGTAACAAAACCAACAAAAGGAAAAGGTGGCAAAACCTTAATGGTTTAAGACGTCCGCCCCGATAGCTAAGTTGATTAGCGCGCGACTTCTGGAACGAAGAAGCTTCAAGATCAAGCAGCGCTGGTTCGACTCTCGAGGCGTGGGCTTGAGCAACGCACGTTGAGGACTGTTCTCTGTTCAGCGGCATTTAATGGATGGAATAACTCTCCGGCAACAAAGACTTCAACAATCGGAAACTTTACTCTGTCAATCTCGGTGACCAGGCCGCGAAAAAATTTTTCCCACGAGATTTCTGTCTCATTTACATATTTTGGTAAAAGTTTGTATTAAAACCCTGTGAATGCAACATTATCTCGATGTCACGGTTGGTTCAGTGGTTTCATCGTCGGCCCAATGATCGTGAGGACGAGGGTCCGACACCCGTCCAAGTCAAACTTTTTTTTTCTTTAAATTAATTTTTGCGGTGCACAAGAGCTTTTCAAAAAAAGTAGGGTTAGGGAAAGCTTATATTTTATTATCATTGGCAAATAGTTATTTCGCAATCTGAATCAACCAATCTCTCAAAACACTTGTCGGAAAATCTTACTTTTAGAGTGACTAGAACCAATGATACAAAAATCTCGTGGGAAAAAAAATTTCGCGGGCCTGCGTCTGTGGTTCAAAGCCTCTCCCCACATAGTCTACAAGTAGATGCGAAACTGCCAGGATTAAGCACTGCAAGAAGCTTTCCCAATCCGAGAATAAAGATTTAATGAATCAATCATCACGTGCATGAAAAGATCTAATTCTACGTAGGCTATAGGCTATCATCGATAATATGATAAATATATAACTTAGTTTAACACGGCCACCAAACCTCAGACTTTAAACAAGTTGGCCTAAATGAATTAGTTAAGAATCAGTCGTCTCCTCGTTCCTGAAACAACTGGAGTGCCAATTGTTGAAGCAATAAAAAAATAGACAAAGCTTCCAAACCCAATACATTTTGAATTTACTTTTATGAGCGACGTCGCAGACCGTAAAGTAAACAAAGTCTTCGAAGACCTGTCCGTCCGTCCGCCTCTTTCGACGCTCAAGTAGGCCTACCTTCCGAAACGCCCCTTTAAACACGACAAAAATCCGAACCTTGCCGGCTACAACACTGTCCACTATAGAACGACGACATAGGCTAAGTAGCTAAGAACTGTGTTTACAAGATCATATGCAAGAAATGCAGGAAAAGCTACATAAGCAGCACGATCCGCCCACTCCACTTCCGTCGGAAAAAATACCTTAGCTCAGATAAAAATTCAGTATTTGATCATCAACAACAGTGCCGCGCCGATTTTGAATTTACACTATTGCCAGAGAAAACGACGCGGTATAGGCTACAATTGCGCCACAAAGAGGCCATTTTCATAAATAGACAAAGTCCAAAGATCAACTACCGTGCGGAAAGGGAAGAACTGCGTCATCTAATCTATTAATTAACTGATTCAACAAAATTTCAGGGCAATAACGCCAACACAGAATCTTAACAAACAGCATTCAAAGCAGCAGCCTCAAGCCAAACAAAACAGCCACAAAAAATGA
The DNA here is from genome assembly GCF_918807975.1 of Aplidium turbinatum. NCBI lineage: Eukaryota > Metazoa > Chordata > Ascidiacea > Aplousobranchia > Polyclinidae > Aplidium > Aplidium turbinatum. The sequence goes on along the minus strand of NC_137472.1, from coordinate 40,556,781 downwards.
CGACTCACTGGCTTCCACAGTAGGCTATTCCATGGACTTCTAAATAGTAGCATCTGGACTGGAAACTCAGTGGGCAACATGAGGCCAAACAGTTGGTACAACAGTTGGCCAACAGGGTTAGTTACTTGGCTGTTGGCCAACTGTTGTACCAACTGTTTGGCCTCATGTTGCCCACTGAGTTTCCAGTTCAGATGCTGGCTATTCGCCATAGCACATCTGTATTCCGAAAAATAGTGCAATTGGCTATTAGGCTTTTTAGGCTACCACACCGAACTCGCAGCATCAGGCTAAAACAGGTCGTTAATATCTACAGTAGGCTACATTGAAAATCCAGATGATTATTAGCCTAAACGTACGGTAGCTACTGTAGGCACATAACACATGGAAAACAACGCAATTTAAACGCAATAAATCTAATTTGCTTATAAGAAAATGCTCGAAAGTGCTCTTTGAAATCTGTTTTTTAAGTAGCCTACCGGTAGTTTGATAATTTTTAAACCAGTGATAGCCTATGCTTTGCACCTTTTCTTTTTCTTCTTCATTTGAATCTTTCCACTTCGCCACTACATGGGTCGAGACCGGGGTTCCGTCTTTTAGGTTTCCTAATTTTGAATAGCCTAGGCCGTAGAGGTTTGGGTTTTGAATCTTTATCTTCATACGGTAGGCTACTGATAAAGTCTTTGATAGGTTATTTCTTGCAGTTTCGCATGCTTGTAGGTGCTTTGAACCACCAACACAGGACCGGTTACTGAGATTGACTGAGTGAAGGTTCCGATAGCTGTTACCTGTTAGTTACCTTGTCAAAATGGGACATATGAATAACGTCGTGCAAGCTTGTGGTGAATCTTGGTAATTCAAGTTTATAAAGCGAATGGCAAACAACCAGTGACCGCAACTCACAGATCACCCTGGGCGGTAAAAGGACAAACCCTTTGTCTAAATGCACTTTTCAATGTGGACAGTTCCACCTGTTCCAACTCCCAAGGGTCGGAGTAACACAGCTGTTGCAGTTAAATGTGAAAGGCCAGTTACCACCTGGGAATTATTGTATTCACCAGGTGCCGCTACATTGGATGCTGTCTTGAAAATGCCGAACCACAAGAGCCGAACCAGCGCCGCTTAACCTCGAGTTGGGCGCTCAACGACTGAATCAGTCAACAATAACAACTGGGTCACCAATGGACGATAGTTTGCTGGGCTCCAATTAGGCTGCCCGACTGGGCCTCAATTGATTTTGTCCACCGGCTTCAGTCCTTTGCCAACTGGGCTGGGCAGTTTGAAAATGATTTATTTGAAAACAAACGCTTCCGAGCAGTGTCGAATTGATCTCCCTTGTAATGGATGTCCCCCACTCTAGATCACAAACAGATGCGATGGACCACTAAACCTCCAACCACAAACTTCAAGTTTCAAGGTAATGAAAGCAACCATTTTTTGTGGTTGAAGGTAGGGTAAAATAAGAAAAGGCGTTCAAATATCTATGTTATCCACTTATCATTATAGGCATTATAAAAAAAATGGTGCATTGCATCACTAATCTTCTGAACTAATGTGGAAAATTCTACTCAATCAGCCTAAATTTTGTGAAATGTTTTTGAGCAAACGGGCTGCCCAGACCGAATCTCCGTGAGATGTCACTTTAGGCTAAATCTTGCAATAATTATAAATTGCAAAATTGACGATATTTGACGATATTTTTGCAATTTTTGACAACGATCAGTCTTGTTCGCAGTTTTTAAACCTTTTAAATGCTCAACATCAAAACATCAAATTTACTGTTGAAAAATCTGATGACACTATTGCCTTTTTAGACGTTGAGGTAAAAATAAATCATGACTCGTTTGACACACAAATCTGGAGAAAACCCACCAACACTGGCCTACTTTTAAATTACAGTGCTTTTTGCCCAAATAAGTGGAAATCTGGATTAATCTTATGTCTTTTATCTCGTGCCCGTTTGGTTTGCTCGACGGACTTGTTGTTCCACAATGAAACTAACAAGTTGAAAAATATGCTACATTTAAATGGATACCCGTCAGGCCCGCAACCAGGGGGGGGCATTGGGGGCATTTGCCCCCCCCGAAATTTTTTGAAAAATTTTTAAGCGTTCTATGCAGTATGAATTGTACTATACGTCGTACACGTACAGCCATACTGTAGAGTGTAGACTATCGAAACCGAAAGTAGGCTACGCTGGTTGGAAGCTATGCTAACGATTTTGTTCGATAAATTAGGCTGGCATCCTTATTATCTGTTTCGTTAGCGTATACATAATGTCAGCATCCATCATCACCATAAAAAGCGTTTAAAAACAACTAAATAATTCGAGATCAAAAGCAGCTGCGATAGCGTGGTGAATAAGCTACTCAGTTGGGCTTCGGCATTTGTAAATCTGATTTTAAATGAATTCTTGAAAGTGAAAGGCCAGCAAGTGCGATTGATGCGGTGTCAGCAATATAATCCCAAAAAGAGTTTTATCCAAACATTTACAAACTCTTGATAATTTTGGCTACACTTCCAGTCACAATTGCTTGTGAAGAAAGAACATTTAGCTGTCTACGACGCTTGAAAAGTTACCATAGAAGCACTATGGCGCAGGACAGGCTTTCTGGACTAGCTCTCATGCAAATCCATCGTACTCAAATTCCAAGCGCGGAATTGGTGTTAAACGAACTTGCCAAATCAAGTAGAAAGTTAGACATTATGCTCTAAATTAAAATGTAATTTTGCATTTGCAAAGTCAATTTCTTTGGGCCTACAAACATAAAAACTTGTTGAGCCAACAAAATGTTTCAGGATTGTAATTTGTAATTACCGTGTTGAGTTTATTCATATGTATCTGTTTGTTTATGTTGATGTAAATAGCCTATATGTTATTGATTAATTTATGACTCCAGTCGTGCCAATGCAGTTCGTAGCCTACAGATGTTGTATTTTATTTGTAATCGACCGAACACATTACTGTATTATCGTAATTTTCTTCCTTGGTTAGTCATAGCTAAATGAGAAAAGGTTACAAAGGTTAGTTTTCTTTAATGCTGTACTAAACAAAAACGTGATTGACATAAGTTATGACCACTGAACCGTAACATGGTAGTGCCACACACTCTATCAATGGGCGTGGACATTAACATAAAAATGTCACAATAATGCATCATTTTAATGTTTGTTCTTTGATAAAAATTAAATGCCCCCCCCGAAATTATTTGCTGGTTGCGGGCCTGATACCCGTCATACTTTTTTGATAAAATATTAAAAACTTTTTTGGATACGAAACCGAAAGATAAACCCGAAGAAGACGATTTTAGCAACTTTTTTGATATACCATTCTTGGGAAAAGATTCGGTAAGATTTTCAAAAAATCTAGCTAAAATTGTCAAAAAGAAATTTGATTGTGACATTTACCCTGTATATAGAACGTTCAAAGTAGGCAGATATTTTCAGCTGAAGTCGCCAACGCCCTTTGCTCTATGTTCTAATGTCGTTTATAAATTCAGTTGTTTGCGTGATGCAAGCCTGACATACATCGGTATGTCAACAAGACATTTATCGACTAGAGCTGGGGAACACCTGAATTTGAATTGTATACAGAAAAGCGCAATTAAAGATCACATTTTTTCATGTACAGAATGCCAAAATAACGTTTCTATCAAGCAGTTTGAGATCATGTCTAGAGGCAGGTCTGAGTTACAAACTAAGACCTTGGAAGCCTTGTACATAAAGCGTCACAATCCACTTTTGAACAGACAATTGTATGCTTGCGGCTCGTCTTTCTTGCTCTCTGTATTTTAAAATTAGTTTTTTCGCACCTTGCCTTTCTACCATATCAAGTGATCTGTTTAACACCTTTTGATGCAGTTATCTTTGATTCTCGTGGAGCCTATGTCGTTGAGTTTGAGCTAGTCAGAAGTACTGTGCAGTTTTTGTCTTTTTCTGTTTATAGATTTAGTTAACCATTGTATTTTTTTCAGATGTAGTTAATTTGTATGTATATTATTCCTGAAGAGGACATTTTGTGATGTCGAAAACGTTCGATACTTAATTTGTTGCGTAGTTTTATGTTTATGTAAATGTAATAAACTTGAAGATGCTAAACTTGATCACGTTGCTCGGCTTCTTATGCCTCTGGTTCAACTTTTTTACTAAATCTTAAAAAAGCTTTTGGCACTGTTCATCATGAAAAACTCTTCTTTTTACTATGCACAAATGATAGGCTATGTCAAAACAGTCAAATTGTATTTCTTGAGTTTCAAGATTAATCTAGTTTCGTCTCGAATCTCCAGTGGTCTTCACTGCTTCGAATTTATGTTCATTGTTGGAAGTTTTTACGTAATTTAACGTGAAAAGTAACCGCTCACACATCATTGGCCAATTTTTTTAAATATTGTGTGTTTTCTTTTTTCTTGCCTTCAATCGCACTGCAGTAGCTTATATAGGCTAACCTTGTGAAATTTTACTTTGTAGGATAGGCTATTCGCTCTGAAGATGCGCATTGTCATGGTGCGCGAAACGTCAGTGAAGCAATAAACCATACTGTTTGCTATTGCTTTTACTTTCACTTTTTACCCAAACTTTTCAGTATTCAGTAAGAAACAATCCGATTTCATGAGCGACAAAATTAAACCATAAACAGGAATTACGCAGCGTTTGAAAAACGCAAAGAGAGCCTTTCTTCTCAAGGCCTCAAATGTAGTTATACGACAAGAGATTTGATGTTCACCAGTGCTGTATTCGAGGGTATACGGTGGTATACGCAGTATACTCTCTGCTTTTTCGAGCAACTAAGGCTATAGTATAGGCTACCCTCTGGTTTTCCAAAGAGAGTGCTTAGGGAACGTTCAAATATTACGTAACGCTTTTTTCCGAATTTTTGACCCCCCCCTCCCCCATGTAACGACAACGTAACGCTTTTTTCAATTCCCCCTCCCCCATGTAACGCTTTTTTACTACGAATTCAGCACAAAAAACTACCATTCCGTACTCGAAAGCGTTACGTAGCGTTTTGCTTGAACCCCCTCCCCCCGGATGTGACGCTAACGTAACGCTTTGCATAAACCTCCCCTCTCCCTCGAAGGCGTTACGTAATATTTGAACGTTCCCTTATGCTATCCCGGGATGCTATCTTTACTGATTCTTGACAACTAGCCTACTAACCATAGCCGTACGAGCCAGGGGGGCAGGGGGGGCAGCCGCCCCCCCTGTAGTTTCAAAACGTCGCGAATTCGGGCAAAATCTTGCAATTATTAGGGCAAAAATTGCTATATGAAAAGCTACAAAATTGCATGAATTAAGAAAAACTATAAATTAATATCTTTTACCTATCAAACTAAGTACAGCCTCTTATTTGCACAAGAAATGTGCCGCAAAATCTTCATTTGGCCACACAATATTGATGTATTGTATTGCATGGTGATCAAACTGTAGTGTGAAATGCATTTCCAACAGCATCATGCCAATTTGGGCAGCCACCAGAATATGTCTCTAACACTTTTGTGAAACTGCCCAAATCAAAACGCAAAATTTGCTATATATATAGTTAATTTTATTAATTTTCACAAATGCATCACTGTTGATTTGGGCAGCTCAAAACATGAAATTATTTGATAAAACTGATTAGTCTGTTTATGCAACTGCCCAAATTAGCGTGAGGCAGTTTCCCCAAAATGAACAAATTCATTAATTTAAGGCAGTGGCTTTTTCGTGAACAACTACAGTAATGTAGGTTATATATGATATCGGTCATATAGTGTTTCAGATTGAAAGACTGGAGCCGGTTAAATAGTGTTTTAGATTAAAAGACCAGAGCTGGTTAAATAGTGTTTCAGATTAAAAGACCAGAGCCGGTTAAATAGTGTTTCAGATTAAAAGGCCGGCGCCGGTCAAATGGCCACTGCCTTAATTTTTCCCATTTACATAACTGTATTGTTTAGATTTGGGAAACAAAAAAATATGAAATTATCTGATCATAGTCTATTTATAAAACTGCCCAATTGGCATGATACAGTTGCCTCGCATCAAAATTTACAAAGTCTTTAATTTTTTTCATAATATTCATAAATGCATCATCTTGATTTGGGCGACTACAAAATATGAATTTATATAAATCTGGTGAACACTTTTATAAAACAATTTGGGTGGAGAGGTTACAGTACTTTTCCAACCATAAACAGACATAGCTATTAGCTAAGCAACACCACAACATTTAACAAAAAAATGTTATAGCCTACCTGTTAAAAGTAATGTTAAGATGTAGCTTAGCTTTGCTTGGTTACTTTTATAAAAGGGTCTGCTGCTATTTGGCGATATTTTGAAAATCCAACGACGCCTTCTGCAAATCCGACGATTGAATATTATTCAATATTCAGACATTGAAAATGTAAATACGAACTGTTAGACTAATTGGGTTCTTTGAATCCTACGTCACCGTCTGTATGCAACCTTAGAATATATTAGTTAATTTTTGTCATCAAATTACCTAGCCTAACTATATTTTTAGAAGTAGTGCTGCCAGACCTTTTTATTTTTTGTACTAAAATTCGTATCATCAAAACTACTTTAATTGATTTCAGAACAAAGTTTATTTGAACAGAAGTAGTATGTCTGTGTTTTATTACATTGAATTATAATTTCTCTATTGTTGTGTACTTTTTTCTGAATCCGTATGGTCTCACTGAGCAGGTTTCCTACAATGTTTATTTTTCTGAATCTTTTATGACATCCCAACTGAATATTTAAGTGGGGGTTGTTTTTTATTTGTGGTGTGTAAAACAATATTTGTTACTCCTACCTACCATGCCAAAGTGCAGAAGCATCGAGCAATGCACATGCACAAGCAAGGTATTGTCAAAGAGGAATTCAGTTCTTCTGTCTTGATTCCTTTGGTAAGAAATTCTAGGTAGCTGGTGGCGTAGCCAAGGGGGGGGGGGAGGGTTGGAGGTTGCACCCCCCCCTTTGGCACGTGTGTGACGTCACGATATTGAGAATGATGCTTTCAGTCTATGCCTCTAAAACAAAGTTTGCCTAATTTTAAATGAAATATGCAAAGAGCGAGTTTTGCCATTACCAAACATTCAAATATCTCAGCCAGGAATTAGCAACAAGAAAACATAGAGACTTGTAGCTTTATTTCCGAAAAATGCCGAAGAAAACATGATCTTATCCTTTTGCTATGCCACCGGACAGCACCATTTTACAGGAATATTCATACCCACATTTTTGTTGAAAATATTCTCAGAATGCACCAAATTTAAAGTAATTTTTCAAAATTTTCTGGGGGAGGCCCCCCAAACCTCCCGCCGATGGGTGTCGCCATAAGCAAAACACGTCATCAACCCCCCCCCCCTTTTAAAATTCCTGGCTATGCCACTGCTGGTGATCTTGTTATGTCAGTTTTTCACTGTTATCATGCACCGCATACATTATATTTGGGCAATTTCTATAAAAGCGTGCACATTTGGGCAAATTTACGTTCTGCCCCCCCCAAAATGGTTTGGTCTCGTACGGCTATGCTACTAACTAACTACTTAACCACTTCAGGACCAATGGTAGGCTACATAAGTTTAACATGAACTTAATTCCGCACCGAGGTACAAAAACAGGTAGGCTACAAAAGCAATTTTGTTCCTCTCGTCCAATTTTGATGTTGATAATTCATGTTATAGTAGAATAAAAATTAGTATTTTGCAAGTTGTGTATTATTTATCATTTTGGAAAATCTGACAGTAACTTATAGCCTACCGTGTGTTTGTTTTACGAATACAACACTGATGTTGATGTGAGGAGGCAGGACATACAAAATAGGGAAAGTGGGGCACAATTGGACATCGTATTTTATAGAAAAAATTGTAAACTCTGGAAGTCCTTGCGTTGGTAAAAAAATAGTTTCACATCAATCGTTGTACTATGAAAATTCCAAGAGTTTGTGTTGGTCGTGTTGTCACTCGTGTATTGAGTTTGGTGGTGAGAAGTCTTTCAGCAACTGTAGCCTATAGCATTTTTTGTGGATTTTGTTTTAATCGTAATTTTTTTATGTAAACTAAATATTTTTAGTTTCTTTTCTGTTTAAGCCATATAGCCTACAGTAAAGTATCGTTTGATTACTTTTGCTTTGACCTGGCTTTTGGAACAAGTTGTCCCTGCCCAACTTTAAATGGATGTTGGTGCGTGGGGCACAATTGGACACAAATTTTGGGCTAGCCTACAATAGGACAGCAACACACATGGTATACCGGTACCATACTGTAAGAATGTCTTTTTTAATAGTGTATGGTCTCATCAGGGTCTCGTGTAATACAATATTATTTAAACGTTGTAATAACATTAAAAATCCATGTTTTGGGAGACCAGATAAAATTTTAAGGTGTGGGGTGGTAAAATTTCTTTTCCAAGTCCCCCCTCCCCCGTGGTAACGTCCCTGATTTTACCGCAATAAACAAGTGAAATCTATTTATTAGAGTCCTTGTCATTTTCTTGATTACTTTTGTGTTGGTTTAAATTGTTGTTTCTAAACCATTGATAAAATTTGCCAATGTCCAATTGTGCCCCATTATTACCGGGGTAGCCTACAATTGGACACAAACAATATTTTTTTCAATTAAATATAGTATTGCCTAAGTGTTGTTTCACTGTCTCATTTTATTGACAGTGTGATACTTTGTTATTGTGCAAAAGTTGGATTTTGTCAGACTTTTAATAAAGACGGGATTTCTATTATACTATTTTTTTGTCCAATGTGCCCCCAGGGATATTTAGAGAAGGGGATATGAAGGCTTGCAGCGATTGCCTTATTCTCATGACCAGTGCCGATCTTTGGGGTGTGCAAACCGTGCGATCGCACAGGGCCCGCAAATTAGAGGGCCTGCAATTTACTCAGAAAATGCAGTTAATTTGTTATTTCCAATGAAAAAATTCAACAAAGTGAATTCAACAAAGGAATTAGCAACAAAAAAACATAGAGACTCAACGGGTGCAACCTATTTTGTCCCTTGAACATTTCGTACCCTGAAAAAATCGAGAAAAAGCAAACAACAGAGCCGAAGTCGCTGATCGGAGTTGCCCCAAACATTTCAAAATTTCTCTCGATCTTTTCAGGGGACGAATTAGGTCGAAATTTGATTTTGTTACTCCGATTTCAGGGTACGGAATCGGGATAAGAATTTTTAGGGGACGAATTAGGTTGCATCCAAATCAACATAGAGACATATAGCTTTATATTTCCGAAAAATGCTGAGGAAAGCATGATCTTATCCTTATGCTATGCCACCGGACAGCACCATTTTACAGTAATATTCATACCCAAATTTTTGTTGAACATGCTCTCAGAATGCCCGAAATTCAAAGTAATTTTTCAAAATTTTCTAGGGGAGGACCCCCAGACCCCCCGCCACAAGGTGTCTCCTTCGGCAATGACGCCGTCAGGCTTCGCCCGCCGACCGTAAAACCACCCCCTCCCCTTTCAAAATATCTAGCTTCGCTACTGAATTGGATCATTGTCATTGGGGCCCGCAAAGTATATTCCGCACAGGGCCCGAAATACCCTAAGACCAGCACTGCTCATGACACTACCAGGGCGGTAGTTTGCATTGCTTTAAACATGTGGTTCTTTTTAAAATCGTAGAAAGTTTTGTAGTGCAGCTGGTGCAATGAGCTACAGAAGACAGTTAGAAAATGTTACGTAGAGCATATTTAAAGAATACTTGTTTGGAAAGACAATTGAAAAGTTACCAGTAAACTGTCTTTTTTAACAACGCCTTGCAGTAGGCACTAGGCAGTAGGCTAGATGTAAAGCAAGTTTATGGGTAGTTGAACAAGCACCCATTAGCATGCTGTGAATATCCAGGCCTGATGCTAATAGCACAATGCAAGTTATCATAACAAGACTTATTAAACTACTGTACTATCGGTGCCAATTGTAATTTTACGATAAACACAGATTATTTACGATAAACAAAAGCCCTTCTATTGTCAGACGTAATAAAAGCCTTCGTATCCCCTTCTTTAGATATCCCCGTGTGCCCCACTCTCCCCTACGAAGCGAATTGTCATACGCCATTCGAAATCAATGAAAACTAGAGTAGACTTGCCATACGTCAGGCTTTTCCCTGATATGTCAGAGAAGTTAGTGTTCAAATCTGCATCAGAGAAAAGTGTTAAAACGTGCATGAATGTCTAGGATTATGATACTCAAACTAGGTAGGCTACCAAGCTTGTCAATTGATGCATTTCAAGTACTGTATAATCATTTTCTTGTATCTCTGTCGGGCATCGCCTTTTTGCTGAAACTTCTTAACAATTGTTTTCTTCTTGTAACGTTGCTAGCAGGGGAGAATAGCCTATACATTTTACTTCGATCTCTCTAGTCTAGAAGAGTCTCTCCCTTTGGTTTAAGAATGATTAAGATGCAGACCAATACAATAGCTTAGTTTAGACTTTAAAGTTTGTTAACTATACTTTTTCCTTTCTGTGCATAAGCTTCAACTGAAATTCATTTATTGCACTTCGTCACTTTTGTTGTGCTTTTCACTGCGCGTCTTTGAGGGGGCGTCAGACACACACTCATAGGTGGGCAAAGTTACTTTCAAAAGTAACTGAGTTACAGTTACAGTTACTTGGCCAAAATAGTAACTGAGTTACCGTTACAGTTACCGATTTTAAAAAGTAACTAGTTACAGTTACTAGTTACTTTCAGTTACTCACAAATCTGAACATAAAATTCTGCACCTGGCCAGCTCTGCATGCAAGTCCAGTTTAACTGCAATGTTTGATATATAGTGTTAGAGCCATCCATGCTAACATAACAGCACAAGTACAAAACCAACAAGGTTTTATTTAAAAAAATACTCAGTGGCTTATATGTTTATTTCTTTTGAGAAATACGAGCATTTCAAAGTGCTCGTCACTCAGGCCTGCCCTTTTGGGCTTTAAAATGTCCTTGCCCAATCGTCGTCGTGGTGTGAGCCTCTGGGGCCGAGAGTCTATCCTTTTACCGCCCCAAGTTCACGATGTTTTTGTTTTATTTTTTGCTATTTGTTTTTTGGGTTTTGTGGCCGTGCTATAACTACTGATATATAGCCTATTACATAATTTTTCATTCAGGCACGTTTTAAACCTTTCAAGGTTTTAAACGTGCCTGAATGGTAGTTAGGCTAGTATCTTTTTCGTCCCGGACGCGTTAATGACGAAAAATAAAATGATTGATTGATTGATGTTTCCGAACTACACTGGAAGGCTACTAGAGAGCAGCCAGTCTTTGGTTTTATCATTCATGACACGCAGACCTTCCACTCCGTTAGGTGGCTTGAAGATGTTACAGTCATTGATGATGTCCGCCCCGATAGTTCAATTGGTTAGCGTGTCACTTCTGGAACGAAGAAGCTTCAAGATCAAGCGGCACTGGTTCGACTCTCAGGGCATGCGCTTGAGCAACGCACGTTAAGGACTGCTCTCCATTTAGCGGCATCTAATAGATGGAATAATTTCCCGGCAACAAGACTTCAACAATCGGAGACTTAACTCTGTCAATCTCGGTGACCGGGCCTGCGTTAGTGATTTAAAGCCTCTACAAGTATGCGAAACTGCCAGGATTAAGTTTTGCAAGAAGCTTTCTCAGTCCGAGGGGCGAGGATAAAGATTTAATCAATCAATCAATGATGTGGTCTGCGGTCTGTTCCTCGGCACCACATTCACAGGAGGAGGAGGAGGCCATTTCCCATTTGTGCATGGTTGAGTGGAAAAGCCCGACGCCCGTACAGAGACGATTGAGGCGCACCCATGCCTGCCTTGGTAGTGTCAGGTCGATGGAGCGTGTGTCGGCGTCGGGGATGAACGAATAAAGTCTGGTGATGAACAAGTGCTGCAATGAAAACAATATTTCTACTGCAGCACTTGACGGAATGGGAGTGTTATGTTTTTAAAACAGTTTTTTCATCGGTCCAATTGTGAATCTGGATCCGCTTAACTTGTCCTCAGGGTCCGCTTCCAAATACTTCTGTATCAGATTCAACGCGCATTGCTTTCTTTTCTTGGTTTTTGCGTAAAGTGGTGCAAAAAGTCTTCCGTGGCTCTACTTACCACCATCCACTTCAGTGTCACTGCTACTCCCCTCTTCAGCAGAGCAGTTTGCTTCTTCAATTGCTTGAAGCATGTTCCGTTTTATTTTGGTCTTCAATTCAGCAGTGTCGCTTAATGATCAGGCATTAAACACAGATAAGTCTAAATTGTGGGTGGAATGCAGTCGCAAGCTGAAAGTCGCTGTCCTCGAATCAATGACCAAATCTGGTTTGTATTGCTTCCACAAGAACGTCCACCAACGGCAAGCAAACAGCAATGCTGTTGCTGGTTTTAATGTCAGACAATCTTTTTAGAAACATTGCAAGCGTTACACTAAATGCAATAAATTTCAACTTCTTGGAGGTACCGTAACTAACTAACTGACTATAAGCATCAACAATTGCTTTTAATTGCTGCGTGTTTCTTGATGCTTATACTCAGTTAGTTACCTTCAATAAGTTGAAATTTATAAATATTTTCATTTTTATAAATATTTTCAGGTTCCTGATGAGGGCTTAAGATAAACCGAAAACGTTTAACTGTTAAACTCATTTGTAAATATGTAAAATATATTATTATAATGCTCAACCCTGTTGTATTGTTGTGTCTTGCCTGTCTTTGGTACATATTGATTAATCGCCAAAAACAATTAATTTAGCCAAATCAGTTATCAAAAATCGCCAAAAAAGAGCCAAATCATAAATATGAAGCTAAACGTCTTAAAAAATCGCCAGATTTCTGAACTTTGGCGATAAATTCGCCAATATGGCAACCCTGCTCCACCAGACCATAAAACAAAAGTAGAGCCGCGCATGCGCAGTGCTGCGCCGATATATCTGCGAGAAAAATGCATTATTGCGCAAAACGCAGAGAAATAAACGGCAATTAAAAACCGAAATTTCAATACAAAAGTAACTTGTAACTGTAACTGTTGAAAAAGTGCTAAAATAGGAACTAGTTACCGCGTTTCGTTACTTTTGGAAAATAGTAACGAAGTTACCGTTACAGTTACTCAAAAAGTAACTAGTTACAGTAACTAGTTACTTTTGTAACTAGTTACTGCCCACCTCTGCACACACTTATGCGTTTCCATGCCCTGCTGTATACCTGTATAGCACCCAGGCCCAGGATATTGAGAAGATAATTTTGGCCCTACATAGCCTACCAATAAGATTATCAGGGCCCAAATCAAAACACTTTTAAGAAAAACGCTCAATATCCAAAGAAAACGCGGTGATTTCGTCAACATTCCAGGCCTTTTTGAAAGGCACGGGTCCCTAAAATCATCGCGGAACCGATCCAATAGCATCCCTGAACCTCCCTGTCAACGCTACTAATTGAGCATATTGGCTTTAAGGATACTTTTCATGCCGCTAATACAGGCCCGTAATTATACATTTTAGCTTGGGGGGGGCTCAAAAGCTGTTTCGAAGTAAAAGGCTATGCACATAACATTTGTAGTTGCAATGAGTCTAATTTGCGGTTTTTCGGGCAAAGGCACGGCATGTTATAAAGTCACAAGGTGCTAGATAGCAGTAATTTCGAATGATTGGGATAATTCCAGCCAAAACATGGGTAATTCCAGCCAAAATTTCGAAAATATTGTACAATCGAGTTCTGAGACATATTCAAGTTTTATCATAAATCTACAAAAAAGTAGTTATTGTAAGTAAGTAGCTGATACATAGGCTACCACACGAATACCAAACTACTGGAATCCAACAAACATCTTTCAAATCCGGTCTAGTTTACTCTTAGCTACTCATCTTAATGTGTAGTCACTAAGCATACTCGTCATGACAACCTACTCTTTAGGTTAGGGTTAAGAAATAAAGATTGCCTAAGCTAGGTCACTAAGCATACTCGTCATGACAACCTACTCTTTAGGTTAGGGTTAAGAAATAAAGATGCACCGCAGTTCGTACCACGGTTGCCAGTGAGTTGCGAGGGAAAGTCGGCTGTTTCGGCTGACTTCACACGAAACTACTAAAGCATGAAACAAACTTAATCTACTTTAAAAAGGGAGGCTACTCAAAATAATTGTTGTTGAGTGATTTTATAAAGGGAAGAATTGAACTAAACGTTTTAGCTCAGTCTGCAATATGTATCTCTTACTTTGAGCTTGGAGGGGCATTGCCCCCCAAGCCCCCCCGGCAATTACGGGCCTGCGCTAATAGCCTACTTGGGCAAAGACAACATAAGTCATCAGCAAACAATAAACGATAGGCTACGATTGTTGATTGAATTAGGCTACCATTTGAACAGCCGGCTTTAATTTTGTTCAGTGCCACTGGTAAATCATCCATGTAGGCTACACCCAGGGCCCACAAGAGGGGGGGACAACCGGTGCATTGCACCGGGGCCCGGTGAGTTCAAGGGGGCCCGACAAAATGTCTAAATTCACGCGTTAAAATTGATTTCAACAATTTTGCATAAAATATTGTTTTTTATATTAGTTCCTTATGTCGATTGGGCCCCCTCTTGTGTATGCTCTTTTTTAAAACTACAAAATTTTCAATTTTTTGGGTTCAAGGGGCCCGACAAAATGTTTAAATTTGCGTGCTCAGGTCGATTTTGCATAAAATGTTGTTTTTTATCTTAGTTTTGTATTTCGATTGGGCCCCCTCATGGGTAGCCTATAGATGCCCTTTTTCAAAACTACAAAATTTTCAATTTTTCGAGTTCATGGGGCCCGCCAAAATGTTTAAATTTGCGTGCTCAGGTCGATTTTGCATAAAATATTGTTTTTTATATTAGTTTCGTGTTTCGATTGGGCCCCCTCATGGGTATGCCCTTTTTCAAAACTACAGAATTTTCAATTTTTTGAATTCAAAGGGCCCGACAAAATGTTTAAATTCGCGTGCTCAGGTCGATTTTGCATAAAATATTGTTTTTTATATTAACGGTAGTTTCATATTTCAATTGGGCTCCCCTCATAGGTATGCCCTTTTTCAAAACGACAGAATTTTCAATTTTTTAGTTGAAAGGGCCTGACAAAATGTTTAAATTTGCATGCTCAGGTCGATTTTCCATAAAATATTGTTTTTTATATTAACGGTAGTTTCATATTTCAATTGGGCTCCCCTCATAGGTATGCCCTTTTTCAAAACGACAGAATTTTTAATTTTTTAGTTGAAAGGGCCCGACGAAATGTTTAAATTTGCATGCTCAGGTCAATTCTGCATAAAATATTGTTTTTTATATTACCGGTAGTTTCATATTTCGATTGGGCCCTCTCATGGGTATGCCCTTTTTCAAAACTACAAAATTTTCAATTTGTTGAGTTCAAGGGGCCCGACAAAATGTTTAAATTTGCGTGCTCAGGTCGATTTTGCATAAAATATTGTTTTTTACTTCATATTATATTAGTTTCGTATTTTGATTGGACCCCTCATGGGTATGCTCTTTTTTATGACTACAGAATTTTCAATTTTTTACTTTCAGGGGGGCCTGAAAAAATGTTTAAATTTGCGTGCCAAGGTCGATTTTGCATGAAATATTATTTTTTATGTTAATGTCGTATTTCGATTGGGCCCATCATAGGCACTCTTTTTTTAAAAACTCCAAAAAATGTGAATGAATACTTCAGTTTATTTTAATGTTTTAATTTCAGTGTTAGTGTTTTAAGTTCAGTGCTGTTTTAATGTGAATATTTGGGTGTGTACGGTATGTTTTAATAAGCAATTAATTGATCAGGTTAGGTTACAGTCATTACACAGAAAAGGTATTCCATGCATTTTTCTGACATCTTGTCCATTTATGACACAAGCAAGCAGTGACAGACTGACAGTTATGTGTAATCATGTTGAACTGGTACAATTTTAGTTGTAGATAATCTTGTTTAGTGTGATATTTTAAGAGTTCAGAAAATAGTAAAAAATACCGGTATTGAAATATTGTTAGAATTGCTTAGCAAGAAGTCTTTACTGTCACTTTTTCAGTACAAAAATGCTCAAGTGTTTTTTTTTGGATGCTAATTATATATATACTGAAATCATGGAACTTCTCTAATATAGCCTGAAACAGTATAATACAGTATTTTTGGGTTTTTAGGACTTGAATGATTTTGCTATATTGGAATGCAAGCAAGTTTCGTGGAGGCAGTGCTGGAAAATAATTTTGTCCTTGTAGCAAGGCCAAATGTCATAGCAGTCTAACAAAAATCGAAAAAAAGTTAAAAGATTAGTGAAAGTGTGATTTTTTGAGTAAAAAATCATAGATCTTTACTTCTGTTGAAGTACAGTTTTTTTTAACTCTAGACAGAATCAGAAGTGTCCTAATTGCAATGCAACTTACTTTTTCCAGCACTGCAGAAAGGTGTTGATTTTGAAAAATATGCTTAGTATATAAACAAATATTTTTTTATATATCTTAAGTTTTCCTTTTCATTTGTTTTCACTAAGTATTTCTTAGCAGTCTTCTCCAGCCAGGCCAATCCAAACTTACTCTTGAATTTCAGGAACAGTGTCAATATTGACTCAAAACAGCCATTCTGTAGTTATGCAAGGTATTTGTAAAGGTATTGATACATAGTATAGTGATAGATGTAGGTACATTTACATTGATAGGACTTGAAAATAGAAATATATTCAACTTTGTTTTCTACTGACTTCTTGCTGTAGAAATGAAGAGAAAGTGACCCTCAATCCTGCTTGAAGCAGTTTCACTCAAACAAGCAAAGAAAACTAAAGGAGTAAAAATAAGAAGCAGCCTATTGATCCTGAAATGAAGTTGGTATATATCATATATATATTTCTTAATGTCATGAACAATAGCAATGCATTCATCCAAGTTTGGTCTCCTAGTCTCTGCTGATTTTAAGGTCAGAAATGATATTGTTCGGTATGTTAATGTAAAGCTGTATGCACACATATGCAATGCTACATATGTCAGCCATGCCGGATAGTGTTGCCATTTTTATCTTCATAGTGGATATTTTTACCCACTTTTTGCCATGGTTACAATCAGGTGTTGCCAGAGTTAGGATTAAAGTTAGGAAGGGTTAAGGTAAGGGTTAGAGTTAGGAATAAGGTTAGGGTTTTGATCTTTGCCCAGGACTAAAAAAATTTCCAAAATATGATACCGTACAAGTTTTTGTTTTCAACAGCTATAAACTTTTCCTCAAATTTGGGCAGAATTCCTTATCTGACAACACTATTGAGGCTATATTTACGCTACATAGTGTAACTATAGCCACAGCCTTTTATCTTTGTGTATAACTAGTGTGTATCTGTGAATTTAAAGTCATAATCACCAGTACAATACTGCATTCTTTGTGAAATGGTGGAGTGTTTATACTTTAACCTAATGTATACTTTGTATTATTTTTTAAACAGGTCTGGTTTTAAAATAGAAACACTGTGCGGAACACCATGTATGCATTGGCCTTGTGGATTAACGCGCACCGCAAATCTTGCTTGTGATTTGTGAGATATCATGCGACATGTCGCGCTGGGGGGCCCGGCAGCAACATCTGCACCGGGGCCCGGCAGGGCTCTTGGAGGCCCTGGCTACACCAAAAAGAGAAATGGTCTCAACCCACTTCCCTATTTTATCTCGTTGCCAGTGACGATCGGTGAGGGAAAGCAAGGAAAGCAGTGCTTACCTGAGCGAAAACTATGCAAAATATAATGACTGAATTCTAGGTTTAACTTCTTATTATTTTTATCAAGTCTATTTTAACTTGAAAGTTACTGTGTTCGTGACTAGAATTACTCGTAACGCTTGTGAGTAGTCTAAGTCCTCACCAAACCGCATGTCTTGCCTATAAATGCCAATTAACGCAAACGCTTTTGTCAGAAACCATCACTGAAGCTCCAGGGAAATCAACTTTCAAAGTTGCTTACCCAAATTCAAAAATGTCAAAAAACACCTTCGTTTTATCCAATCCTCAATCGTTTTGCAAAACGTCACCAGCTACTTAGCCAATCAGATGTGTTATGGTTATGGTATGGTTAGTTGTGCTTTCCCAGTGACGTCATGCGTATCTCATAGCGGCTGCTTTTGGTTTCAGACGAAAGGAATACAACCTCTACGCATGAGTGATTTGCGCGCTTGTAACTATAGGCTACTGAGTACGCTGAAAATAAAGCTGGTTCTCTTACCAAAAAAAACATAGATTCTACAATAAAACATGCAATTCCAAAGGGTACATTAACCAACCAGTAGGCTACTGAAACAGCACAAGTGTTTTTTTAAATTCTTTTGGGTCAATAGACTGACATCACAAGTTCAGAGCAAATTTACTTGTGTTCTTCAAGAATGGACTAGCTTAATTTATAGGCTAATTATTTGCTCTTTACTAGTGCACCAGTCCAATGCATGTCTTAAATGCTTACAGATGACATTGACAATATATTTTTGTGCTCAGTCTAAAAACGCAGCCAACATTCTAGACTAGTCCCAGTTTGATTGATTGATTAAATCTTTATCCTCGAACTGGGAAAGTCCGAAGATTTTGTTTTGGAAATGCTCTCAGAGCGCACCAAATTGGAAGAGTTTTTCAAAATTTTCTGGGGGAGGCCCCCCAGACCCCCCGCTGGAAGTGTTGCCTTCGGCAACACGCCTTCGGGCTTCGCCCGACGGTTACGCCCTTCGTGCCTACTACCTTGCTGCAGCATATTTCCAGGTTGCTTTCCCAACGGTTTAAGCCACCGAACGTCACTGCTCGTTGCTCATAGCCAATGTTGCCATGCTCTTGTCATGGAAAAGTACTAGATTTGACTGAAAAAACACTAGATTCACAAAAAAACACTAGTATCATACCCTATACACGATCAGTTACCTGCACAATGTACAAAAATGACAGCCAATGGCGTTAGTGAGTGTTAAAAGTCCTTAAAATTGCAAAATAAAACTGAATTTCCTTTAAAGTGACAGCCCTGAAGTTATAGCCGTAGAAGAGTAAAACATTTTGGGGGGCGAACAAAATTTTCTTAAATTCGGCCTTTGCAATTATATTGTCAAAAACGCAATATTACTCACAATCTCTGAGGTGGTGTAGTCTAAGAACTCCACACCAAGGTTGAGATCCCGGGAAATCCCGATCGCGGAGTCCCGGGATTTTAACCCACTTTTCTGATCCCGATCCCGGGATTAGTTTTATTAAAATCTCGGGATTTTCAGAAAGCATCTGGTCACAGCGGTAAACCATAATTCTTCGTGGGAAAATTGTAACATAAAGTTCCCGGATCCGTTTGTCTGTACGTAATGACCGAAAAATAAACACACCTTCGAAACGTCTATTCAAAGTGTATTCCAGTAAAATTAGCCCGCGGCTATCGAAATGACTGGTGCAATGCCTACACCTCTAAAACTGTCACTACGATACAGATTACTTGGATAAAAGACGGAGAATTTGTCCAGCTAGCAAGCACCAAATAAACCAGTTAAATGTGCGACCGACTTCCAACAAACAACTTCGAGAATGAATCAGAAAAATTTGTGATAACTCAAAGGCGACGCAACATTTCATGTTTAAACCGGTTTCAACAGGATTGACACGAGTCTTACGGACGATGGTGCAATCTTGGCTCATGTTTTAGGAATTTCCATGACGTAATATTCAGTAGACCCGAACGGTTTCTACATGACGTTTGACCAGGCGAACAACCGTCTGTAACATAGCGGCCCCTAGTTATGACAGTCTGACATGGCATAACTAAAAAAGAATTGACGACAATTGTGAGCCAATGAATAAAAACACATGATACACAAATTGTCTGAATCACTCACGTTTAAGTTAATACGCAAATACAAAGGGCATGCAAAGAATGAACAGCAATAAGAATAAACACGTCGTTACATGAAATTGGTACCATAGGTATTAGGTACACGCAAAAAATGACGCTATATACCATGGTTGCGATAATAACCGACTGTTCTGGGCTCAGACAAGGGTCGGCCACCGCAGACAAAACCAGGCTCAAACCCTACCACTTAGGTGTTCTTTACGGGGGCGAGGCACGAAATATCCCTCAACACATAGTCTACTTTCACTTTCCCCGTACTCTCATCATAGTTGCAGACGGCAACTTTAGCTCTACGAACCACAGGCTTCCCTTTCCTAATTTGTGGAACTACCTCATGCACCCTCCCAAGTTGATACTTCCCACGTTTACCAATGTCCTGGAGAGAACCTACCACTACAAGTTGACCAGGCTCCAAATTCTCGGCCATTTTTAGCCATTTTTTCCGGCCCTGAAGACCTGGCAAGTAAAAATCGATCCATTTACTCCAAAACTGCTGAGAAAGTGACAAATTGAACCGATAATCCCTTCTTAATTGGTCACGATCATGTGGTTGCCCAACAGCACAGTATGGGTCTAAGTATGGGGTCAAAAGTGAGGCAGGGGTGATGACAGTAAAATCCCTAGGGTCGTCACTCAAAGGTACCAAAGGGCGTTCGTTCACGATCCGAACGGCACTGCCTGTGTACGTAAGCAGTTCAATAAAATTGGGCTTACGAATTGAAGAGTCCAAAATGTGAAAAAATGCGATTTTAAATTGTTTAACCATTGCCTCCCAGGCGCCACCTTGCGCCGAAGCATCACTAAACCCATGCAATTGATATGAAACAATATCATCCGGACTGCACACACCAGAGTTTGCAAAATACCATCTCGGTAACGAAAAATCCTTAAGCAGGTCCAAAGAGCGAAGCCACGACTCTCACTCTTTAACAAAGCTATCAGGGACCTCGGTGTCCCAATCAAACTTGTCTATCGCCAATTGCTGATGTATAAGGCGTGCTTTTAGAAAAAATGGCGCTCCAAAGCCTAGCGGATCAAAATTTTGTCCAAGCTGACTGAGCATACTTCGGCGCGTGTGTTTAGCTAAGGGCTTTAAGGAACATGCGATACGCATCTCGTCAGACTCGGTTTGCCACACACAACCCAATGTCTTCGCTGATGGCAAAGTCATATTTTCAGTCTGAAAGTCAATGTCACGAATCAAAGGTGAAAGCATCTCATTATCCAAATTTGACAAGACAATCATAGCCTCCTTGTTAGCACTCCACTTACCAAGTTTAAACCCACGGCTATCAAACAAAGCAATTGATTCATGAGTGATTTGCTGAGCTTCCTCTAAGCTATCAGCCGAAAATATAAAATCATCCATGTACATATTATTTGCAATATTGCAGAGAGTCAATTCACCAGCACTGCTGGGATTCTGCTCGATCATTTTCTTTATAGCCAAGCAAGCGATATACGGGCTACTCTTTATTCCCCAAGGGTGTACACAAAAACGAAATGGTACCATCCTACCATTTTCAAGGTCATCATCTTCAAACCACAATATACGAAACAAATCCCTTTGCGACTCAGGTAACTTTATTTGAAAGAAGCATTTAGTCACATCAGCCATGAGACCAAATCTACCAAGCCGAAATCTAGCCAAGACATCTACCAGAGGGTTTAACAAGTCAGGACCCGAAAACATTACATCATTAACACAAGTTCCTCGAACTTCAGACTTGCCATCGTAAACAATGCGCTTTTTTAATTGTGACGTAACAAAGTATGGTAAATACCATTCAAATCCCTTGACATTTCCTGCTTCACCAGTACGCTCAATATAGCCATTTGATTTAAGATCTTTCATGGTGTCAGTAAGGAAATCACGAAGTTCAGGTTGTTTTAAAGCTTTCTTCCTTAAAGCAGCAACTCTATCTGACGCCAACACAAAATTGTTAGGTAGATCAATATCTTCCTTCAACGGAACAGGTATCTCAAATCGACCATCTTTCAACTCAATATTCGGTTCAACAAGTTCTCTAGCCAACTTATCATTGCGAGACAATTCACAGGTTTCATTTTGCAACGTCAAATCCTGAATGACTTTATTCAGGTCTGCTATTTCCATATCACGAGACTCAATTTTACGCTGAAAGCCAGAGATGACATCCGACTCTGAAGACGTCTGCATTCTGCACACTTTAGCAACGCTTTCCTCTAAGGGTGACTTACCACCACAAGCCAACCAACCGAGAGGAGTGAGTAAAGCATGCGGTTCACTACGATTTTCACCAACACGTTCTTCTTTTGCCCACATCAAATAAGCGTTGTCGTTGCCAATCAGTACATCTACAGTACTACAATCATTCAAATGAAACATATTCACGTCATGAAAATGACGGAAACCATTTAAATCTTGTTTATGCGGTAAAGTTTTAACATCATCAGCCCAAGCTGGGTTAACCACCGAAGTTATATCACAAAACAGTTCATCTGTCTCTAACGACTGGATGTTGAGTTTGACAAGGTCAGCACAAGTAGCTTTCTGACCAGCCAGGGTATCCATTTTAAACGACGCTTTATCGTACGGTTTAAGATCAAGTTCACACACCAAGTCACTCGAAACAAACGTCAACTGCGAACCAGGATCATGCTGACAATACACCAACTTCGATTTGCCAGTCATTGGATTCAAAACACGAGCAGCAGTAACGCGGTTAAAAGCTGCTTTAACATTTCCAATCTTAACATTACGCACAGGAACTCTGGCACCAGCATCATCTTTACCGACCGAATCCAGAGAATCACGTGACGTCACATAAAAATCATGCAGAAGAAAATAGTGTTTCCTATCGTTGTTAAGCCCACACTTACGACAGTTATTTGCATGAACGCAATCCCTAACCATATGCTGGCGCAAACAATTCAAGCATTTGCCAGCTTTCACAATGACATCTCTCCGATCTTTAGGTGTCAAGCGCAAAAATTCTTTACAATTAGACAAAAAATGATATTCAACTTGACCACGTGACGAACAACAAATGCATGCCGGTAGGTTTTTACGTCTGGCTTCACCACCGCGCGGTGCACCAACAACAGTCGAGTACTGCGAACTCCCTGACATCACATCATCGTGGGGTTTTACGGACGTCTGCCTAACCGGACATGAAGGCAATTTTCCTTTGCCAAACTTTTTAAATTGCTGCGACTCACCAGAATCGCCCATTAGCATAATGCTAAAATCAGTCGACTTACGCGTTTCCTCCCGTACTACAAATTCAAACAAACTCTGAAAAGTAGGCTCATCAGTGCCACCATACTGATCACCTAAAAAGTCAAGATAACGCTGCTTAGCGTCAAACGGGAGTCGCTTAGCCAAATCCAAAACAAAACGTCCTTCTAATTTATCACGCTGACCATAAGCTTGCGCGTAAAGCAAACACTGCGACAATTCATCTTTAAACTCTTTCAGATCACTGGAAGAGATCGAAGTCAATTTGCTACCATAGCGATACTTTCTAATTTCCGGTTCTGCAAAAAGACCTCCACGAACCCCAAAACGCTGGGACAAGCGATCTAACGACATTTCTATCCTGTCTTCCTCTGACAAGCCAGGGGTGTCAGAAACCAAATTAGCAATCGTTTGCGCAGCTGTTCTAACACAAGCTGCTTGTAACAAAGTCAAACAAGTCCCCTTAAAGGGCGAAGCTGCCATTAAGGCCGTAACACGATTTTTAAAGAAGATAAATGGCATATTATTACCATCGTAACCAATCAAGGCCGCCTTATCGAAAAACGTCCTACTATTTTGGTATTCAAAAAAGCAATCCTGCTGTTGAGAACTCGATTTAGCGGGAGAAGACAAGCTATATCCCTTAAGGGGCTGAGTGGGCTCAGTCACGTGCACAGCCCGATCACGATCCTCACACACGTTAAAATCAGGAGACGCGATACGCCTCTCACAACCACCCAAATTACGTGTAGCTGGGCGATCAAAACCTAGCGGCGCAGAAAACTGTGAAGGGGGCAAAGCATTGCTACTAATGGCGGCCCCGTGACCTGTACGCTCTGGGGGAGGAGTTCGGTTGTAATTCGCAGGCCTTGGCTCTACAGCATTCGGAAGACCCTTAGCCGCGGCCCCGAGACCTCCTGAAACAGCTGGAAAACGTGTGGATTGCCCTGGTCCACTCACAGGTTGAACGGGCGTTTGGAAAAGGTTATGTAAATTAAACTGCGATTGATGTTCATTTCTGGAATGCCTAGAAGAGCCCTTCTTAGAGCTACGCCGAGAGCCCACCTCTGATCGATATTCAGCTAAAACTACCTCTTTACGTTGTTCAGCCCTCAACTGAGCGTCTTTGAGTGCGAACTCAGCAGCTCTCGCGGCTGCCTCAGCTCGAATGGCCTCAGCTCTCGCGGCAGCTTTCGCGGCGGCTTCAGCAGCTCTCGCTTCGGCCTCCGCTCTCGCGGCAGCCTCAGCTCGAATGGCCTCAGCTCTCGCGGCAGCCTCAGCTCGAATGGCCTCAGCTTGTATCTGGAGCTCCTCTCGTCTTAGCTGCAGGTTAATTTGTGCCACTATCCGAGACGAAGTCCTAGACATCCCAGTGCTTACATTTGAGGCGCTATCCTCAGGATGTATGTCAGCATCCAACATATCTGAGAACTCACTTTCTTTTTGTTCAAAGTTATTTTTTAACGAGTTAAATTCGGGATCTACCCTATCACGAAGTTCTGCCAAGATTGCAGAGTTAAAGATTTTAGTCAAAAGAGCATGGAAATGCCGTAATTCCTCTTCTAAAGTAGATAACTTAGATCTAAAAATTAACAGTTCCTGCTTATCACTCAAAGAACCTAGGGCTACAGAAAGTTTCCCAATTTGAGTCAAAATATCCCGTCTAAGATGCCGGGCCTCTCGAACTGACTTAGCCTCATCGTTATTGGGTCCCTCCCCAGAATGGCCTGCCCGACCGCAAAGAACATCATCAGGCTTAAACTCAGTCGAGTCTACGGCGGTCGAGTCCTTGTCGCCACCGAGTGTAGACATATTAAATGTTGGGGCTAAATTTAACAATTAAAAAAAAAATTAAGTTACACAAACACACAAATTATTAGGCTACAGTAGTTATAAAAAACTTAACTGCAAAGACCGTAAAAATACAAAAAAGAAGTTAAATGCACGATACCGTAGCTGTACGAGTATGAAGTCCTAAAGTCCACAAAACTTGCTTGGATTCTTCCACTTGAATCTACAAGCACAGATGGATTGTCTTTTAATCTTCTTTCTTGCCAATGAATGTCAAAGTTATTTTTCTTCTGTACCAAACTGAGAAGAAATGTCTTTACTTTTCTTTGCTTCTGTAAGAGTGTAGACTACCAACCAACAAATCTTCTTTTATTATTTCTTGTACTTCTAAGTAGTTCTTCTGCACTAGCTGACAACAAACACGTCGTTTATTTTTATGCCTTCAAGTGCTTCTTGACCTACCAACTGACAAGAACTCGTCTTTTATTTTTTTTTGCTTTAATTTCTTCTTGACCTACCAACTGACAAGAACTCGTCTTTTATTTTTTATGGTCACAGCGGTAAACCATAATTCTTCGTGGGAAAATTGTAACATAAAGTTCCCGGATCCGTTTGTCTGTACGTAATGACCGAAAAATAAACACACCTTCGAAACGTCTATTCAAAGTGTATTCCAGTAAAATTAGCCCGCGGCTATCGAAATGACTGGTGCAATGCCTACACCTCTAAAACTGTCACTACGATACAGATTACTTGGATAAAAGACGGAGAATTTGTCCAGCTAGCAAGCACCAAATAAACCAGTTAAATGTGCGACCGACTTCCAACAAACAACTTCGAGAATGAATCAGAAAAATTTGTGATAACTCAAAGGCGACGCAACATTTCATGTTTAAACCGGTTTCAACAGGATTGACACGAGTCTTACGGACGATGGTGCAATCTTGGCTCATGTTTTAGGAATTTCCATGACGTAATATTCAGTAGACCCGAACGGTTTCTACATGACGTTTGACCAGGCGAACAACCGTCTGTAACAGCATCTACAAAAGTTAATGTAACGCCATATCGCTTGACGCTTATATTATTTTGATTTTAAAACAGGTTTAAAATATCAGCTGGTTGTCTTGAACTTTCCACATTGACAAAATGCAAAATGGAAAATGCAAAATGGCAAAATGCCAGAAATGTCACAATAATAATGTAGAGTCCACATTAGTGTGATAATAATAGTATTACAGTAGAATTCGCCTATAGGCTAGTAACACCTGGAGGGACCGCGGAAAAGGTGTCACCATAACCGAAGTGTCATTATAGCCGAATTCTACTCAACTGTTGTGTATGCAAACGGGACTTTGCAACAGGTGTCACTATAGGCAAAGTGTCACTATAGCCAAAGTCACTATAGGCGAATTCTACCGTACCAACTATGGCAAAACAATGAACTACGCAATCGCTTCAGTCGTAGCATTAGTGCAACTGGATGTCGTAGCATTAAAAAGACGGTTGTGCCATTGTGCTGTCAGTAGCCTATAGGCAGGCCCGGATTAAGATCAAATGGGGCCCCTGTGCTAATGAATTTTATGGGGGCCCTTACCATCTTACGTGGAGCGTAATGGAAGTAAGCTGGTTTCGCTTGCAGAGGAAACCGAGCCTTGCTTAGGTAAGTTAGATAACTTTGAAATAGCACGTGATCGATGATTAAATAAGCATGTGCAAATTAAGTCAACAATGTTTACGTTATAATGGATACAAAATCACACACATTAAATCAAGGAAACCGTGAAAGGGAAAACATTGTAGCAAGGGACCACTGTTAGTACTGCACACTACACTGCAAATTGCAATAAAAGGTTATTCTGAATTTCTATTCTAAACTGCTCTTTCATTCACTACTAACTACCAATAGGATTTAGAAAACTAACATGAAATTCAGTCGAACGACTTTTTTCTGGCTTTCTTTGCTGCAAAGTCTGTAAGGATAGCATCAAAATTGAGAAGTCGCAGTTTATCACACTCTATGCTGAGAAGGCTCAGATTAGCCGGTGGCGGTATCTCTGCCCTCGTCCCTCACCTCTCTCTCTCTACCTCTGCGGCTCTATCTTATTCTCTGTGTAGGCTATCTAGCATTGACTTCCCACTACATCGTCTACCCGAAAAGCTGTCACTCTTAAGCCCAAGTACATTATGCCGAATTGTGACGCAATAAGACATAATGCAACAAAACACTGTTACGTCTCTGTGTCTCATTCAGGGTTAAACCATAGATATCGGTTAAACCATAGATATCTTACATGCAACTCAGTGGTGCGTAACGATGTTTGAAGGCTAACAACGTAGCTATGGCTGTATGCATTGACTTCAAACTTGGCACAGCAAAACAACTTTATTTTTAATATATTTTTTTGGTTTTTGTTTAAATAAAACTTTTTTCGTTTTCAAGTTGACGTATGGATTGCTTGTGATGACGTCACATTCTCGTTCCGCATGGACTGCTTTATGAAGATTCTGGCGATTGAAAACAAATCACAGTCACAGAGGGTACCTCTAAATACCTATTGTCAGGCATTGTCGGCTTTTTGGGGGTTTGTGGAGCATTTTCAGGGGTTGTCGAATATTTTCAGGGGTTTCAGGTATTGTAGAGTAGGCTAACTACTGTACTTTCAGGCATTGTTGGAAATTTCTAGGCATTGTGTAGGATTTCCAGGCATTGTCGATCACTATCAGTGGTTGACAGGCTTGTGAGGCATTGCCGAACATTTTCAGGCATTATCGAACATATTTAGGGGTTGTCGAGCATTTTCAGGGGTTGTCAGGCATTGTAGAGTAGCTACTTTCAGGCATTGTTGGGAATTTCTAGGCATTATCTAGGATTTCCAGGCATTGTCGATCAATATCAGTGTTTGACAGGTTTGGTAGTCATTATGGAACATTTTCAGGGATTGTCGAACATTTTCAGGGATTGTCGAGCATTTTCAGGGGTTGTCAGGCATTGTAGAGTAGCTACTTTCAGACATTTGTTGGGAATGTCCATGCATTGTCTAGGATTTCCAGGCATTGTCAATCAATATCAGTGTTTGACAGGTTTGGTAGTCATTATGGAACATTTTTAGGGATTGTCGAGCATTTTCAGGGGTTGTCAGGCATTGTAGAGTAGCTACTTTCAAGCATTGTAGGGAATGTCCAGGCATTGTCTAGGATTTCCAGGCATTGTTGATCATTATTAGTGGTTGACGGGTTTGTCAGGCATTGTCGAACATTTTCAGGGGTTGTCTAGCATCGACAATGCCTGGAAATCCTAGACAATGCCTGGAAATTACCGACAATGCCTGACAACCCCTGAAAATGCTCGACAACCCCTGAAAATGTTCGACAATACCTAAAATGTTCGACAATGCCTGAAAATGTTCCATAATGACTACCAAACCTGTCAAACACTGATATTGATCGACAATGCCTGGAAATCCTAGACAATGCCTGGACATTCCCTACAATGCTTGAAAGTAGCTACTCTACAATGCCTGACAACCCCTGAAAATGCTCGACAATCCCTAAAAATGTTCCATAATGACTACCAAACCTGTCAAACACTGATATTGATCGACAATGCCTGGAAATCCTAGACAATGCCTGAAAGTAGCTACTCTACAATGCCTGACAACCCCTGAAAATGCTTGACGAGCGTTGTGAAGTTTCGAATCGACGAGCGTTGAAACGTTGAACTGGTTCACCTTTTTGGGTAGCCTACCGTTACCTCAAGAAACCTTCCTACATCGATCAACTGCAGGATCAGCTTGATCATGAAATAAAACGTCAGGAAATCGCTGCCCTGGCCACGAACGTTCTTCAAAGGTTGTTCCCAAGCCCATCTGTTGAATTAAATCAAGGCTCTACTTGAACAGCATGAAGATAACATTACAGAGGATAGTAGCCATGAGCCCATGACACTGAAATGACTTTAGCTCAAGAGCTGCATGCTTTCGTAGCAGAAGATGAAAGTGAAGAAGCACAAAACTATGATGTCGGCGCTCGAGTAATGCAAAAAGAAATGCGGCTACCCGTATATGAAACAAGCAATAAAAGGCCAGAAAACCTGAACAATTTATATGCAGCATTGAAGGAGGTTGAACCGGGGATATGGGTTGAACGTGCATTTTCAGCGCGATATTTTGTCAGCAAAATTAGAAATCATCTTAACGATGAATCGATGATACTTTCGATGCTCTTATGTTTTTGCTTTAGTATTAAGTTACAATAAACAAATGTGGCTTGCATGTGTAGGCTACAGTATTTTCCTACTTTGCTAATCCCGAGAAATCCCTAGATTAAGGAGTAAAAATCCCGGGAAATCCCGATCCCGAGTTTTCAAATTTGATTCCGAAATCCCAACTTTACTTCACACTCATCAAATGTAAGCCGACGAAACGTAAGCCTAGACTACAGTACCATATATGGTAGGCTACACTACCTACTTGAGTTTACTTTGAACACTTTTCACAGTCATTTGTGTGTATTTTTTAAAGTAGGCTATTTATAATAAATATCTCAAATTTGGTCATCATTGGGTGTAACCAGACAAAAAACTCTACTTTGAAAACCACTACAAGCACATTGATGCAGCCAAACAAAAAAAATAGGTGGGGCTAGTTTAAACACTGTCCAAACTTATATGCACACCAACATGGAGAAAAATCGCTAAGAAACATTAGATAGCAAAAAAAAAAGACTTGACACTAGATGCAATCCAAAAACCAGGGATATCTAGAACAACGGGATTGCTGACTTTGCAAATTTCGATAAAGCGATGGACACTAGAAGGGTCAGCGCTGTTAACGCCTGAAAATGAAAAAGTCGAAAGCGCGTGTCAATTACGCTGTTGAGAAGTCGCCTTTTCTAGATATCCTGCTGTGAAGCTAAAATAAGGTCTTGAAAGTGGGCAGTGGGCACTCCTAGGCATCTTCCCTAGCAACGCTCATAGCAACAACTAATGGCTGGCCTTGTCTATAACTTAAGATCATCATTTTAACTTTTGCTGTTAGTCATCCAAGACTATTGAGTATTGAACACAGCTTTAGTTTTTATATTTAATTGATTATTGCATCACTTTTGGGTAAGTTTTAGTCATCAAAAATAGGAAATAAAAAAAAACATGAAAAGAAGTAAGAAAATTCAATTTCGTGGTATTGCTAAACAAAGAAAGTTGGATAAGGTTGGTTGTAAGTCTAACAATGGTGGTGGACTTGATGAATTGTTACTGTAACACAAGTTTAACCTTTCCTGTAACACCAGAAAGCCATCCAACAACAAAAGATCAAAACCCTTTTTGCCAACTTTTTACTTCAGCAAAAAAAAATTAGGAAAACAAGACAGTAGCAAAATCTCTGCATATTCAGAAATCTGCCAAATACTCGACAAGTTTTGACTTGACAAATCAAGAAAAAGAAGCTTTGACACATCCAAGGCTAGGAGAAAAACATTAAAAGCACTTAAGAAAAAATTACAAACCCAAGCAGAGGCAAAAAAGGGTCTACTTATGATAAAGGAGGCTTTAAGGTGTTGAAAATGTTTATTGTTGTTTTTCGTAAAATGTGATTTTTGACCAAGTACCAAATTTTAATCTCAAATATCTCTTCCATTTATTTGCCAATCGCTTTCAAATTTTTAACACTACCAGACAAAGTAAACATGCAAAGCCTCTGGTCAAAGAATTTTGGAAATTTTGTCCATGATGCTGTCGACACCCATTTGTTTCATGTCCAAGGATCAAAAAATTTTGATAAAATGCAACAATTCGAATAACTTTTTATTTTCTCAAAATATCTTAATTTCCTTCTATAGAGCTTCAGTCGTGATACTTATAAACACTCTGTTAAAATTTGATTCAAATCCAGTAAGTTGTATTAAAAATATTTGTGTATTTTTCACCACTTGGTGGCGGTTTGGGGAAAAACGGCCACATTTTCAATTTTTGTTTTGCTTTTTTTAAATTATTTCATCTTCAAGCATCACTTTAAAAACAAGAAATGGGTTGTATGTTGAGAAATCCACATTTTAGTTTGTGCAGTAATGATGCAGTAATGATGCAGTAACCCTCCTATTGTCCACTTCAAAACAGAGTCAGCAATCCCGTTGTTCAAGATATCCCTGCCAAAAACACTAGATCTAGTGGAAAAACACTAGAAGTGGCACCACTGCTCACTGCAAAGCTATGAGAAAGTAGAGACAAAATAAAAAAGACAGTAAAGTAGGCCTATTGTTACGCAATTATAAAATCAGACTGACAGGGGAATGCTTCAACGTACCGTAATGAGATTGCTCATTTGTTCCCAAAATTTTTTGTCGCCAGCCAATGATATTCAAAGCAACGGGCATCTTTTCAAACAAAAATACCCAGCTAGCGGTTAAAAGTGAAAAGTGGTTAATCTGTTACGGTAGCAAACTTTACGTGGTTGACGTGTAATATAAGACTTCTCAATTATATAACATTTTTTTGTTTGTTTTTGCAGTGCCAACCTCCAAGTTGCCAGTTTTTTTCACAGTTAATACCAGTCATTTTCAATCAATCAATGGTTTACTACATTACTATATTTTCTATTTCTGTTTGAACTACATTCACCGTACTTTAAAAGGTCGTCAATATTACTGCATTCAATTTTTTTCATTCAATCAATGGTTTATTTGTCAGTAACAGAAACATAATACATGTTTGAAGTATGCAAGTAATATACACATTACACAATGCAAAAGTTACATAAGTTCCATACCGACAGAGAGACATCAAAACGACCATACAGTCTTACAAGTCAATTGCCACCCTACGACCGATTCCACCCTATTGCCACTATTTTGTCAAGTTTGGAAAAATTCGGAATATTTTTGTCCACTGATATTTTTCAAGTATACAGATTTTGCAAGATAGTTTGCTGTGGGTGTAGGCTACTAGATATTGCACTATTTCATTTAACTGAGTTTTTTTATTGAAAACAAGACAAAATGAGAAATATACAAAACAAATATTTTGAAAATTACCACTTAATATTAATAAAAATGCAGTTTCTTTTAGTTTCTTGAAGATCTTAGCACAATGCTTATGACCTATAACGGCACATGTTGCGGTTAAATTTTAAGTGCTAAATTTAGTTGTATTTCAAAAAAAAACAATTTTGTAGAGATTTATTGGCAATTAGAACGTTTGGCAACTTTGCTTCGAATGCATTCATGCGCGATTGCGTAGCTTTGGTGCAAGGTGCAAATCAACAACAAACTGACGAAAGTTGTGAGCAGAGTTGCCAAATGTTGTCCCCAATTTGAGAAAGCTTTCATGTAACTTGATATAAAATTGAGAATTTAAGAAGTGAAAACGAAAAGTAGTTTGATCACATTTGAATAAAATAAATTCAGTACAGTCAAAAAACTTTCAAAAAGACGTATTTACGTTTTTTTTCAGAGATCATCTTGAAGTTGGCGAGAAAAAGATCAAAAAAATATTTACAATAAAAAACCTGGTTGATTGAAATAGCGATTTGAGAATAAATAGCTATGGTTTTAAAATTTGATTGTTAGCATGTGGCAACTCTTCTTGAAAGCAGAATGGGATAATAAAAGCCTCGCAAGTTGCAAAGCTGCAACTCTGCATTCTGCAAGTGGTCGTCTTTAAATGTAGCGAACGTAAACGTAGAAAAGCTTGTACAATTTGACCTTATGCGTTGTCAGTTAATAGCTATGCCAACCAGAAAATCAGTCATTCTTTACATTCGCAGACGTTGAATCAATGTAAAAAGCGATTGATTTTCTGGCTAGGATAAGGCTTTCATAGTCTGCATAATATAGAAAGGCTAGACTGTATTGGTGATTGTAATAAGCTCACATTGTGGCAGATAGAGCTTGTTCAGTTGGTAACTAGGCTTTGACTTTAAGAAAGGCTTGTGCAATTGATAGCTTTGAGCTTTTCTTAGCCTGTATAGAATTAATAGGTTAGGCTGCAGTGATGAGTGTGAAAAGCTCCTGTTGTGGCAGATAGAATTTCTTTTTAATTAAATGTAATGCTCAAATTGTACAAGCTTTGCAAGGTCTGCCATGTTTGCTTACATTTAAAGGGATGCAACCTAGTTCGTACCCTGAACCGTTCGTACCCTGAAAAGATCGAGAGAAAAAATTAAAAAAGCCAAAGTCGCTGATTGTAATTTCCACAAAAATTTTAAACTTCTCCCTCTGAAAAGATCGAGAGAAAAAATAGCACAACGCCAAAGTCGCTGATTGCAGTTTCCGCAAACAAACAAAAACTCTCAGGATCATTACCGAAAATTTTAAAATGTTTGCGGAAACTCCGATCTGTGGGACCCTTCCCAATAGACATTGTGGTGCACTTTTTTGGGTGAAATTTCAATTTCCATTTCTTTCCCCATGCAACAAGTTTATCTAAATCGCATTGCAAGGACAGGCAGTCATTTATGGACTTAACATTTTTATAGATTTTTGTGTCATCTGCAAACATCTTCACAGTGGTTTTCATGTCATTTGGCAAGTAACACGGTCCCACGAATTACCCATAAGTACCCATAAGCACCATAAGTACCCATAAGCCCCATAAGTCGCGTCGAATTACCCATAAGTACCCATAAGTCGCGTCGAATTACCCATAAGCCCCATAAGTCGCATCGAATTACCCATAAGCCCCGTAAGTCGAGTCGAATTACCCATAAGCCCATAAGTCGCGTCGAATTACCCATAGGCACCATAAGTAGCATTGAATTACATAGAAGTAACGTCGAATTACCCATAAGCCTGTATAGTGTAGAGTGTAGTCTATAGCCGTCTAGAAGCCTAGTAGTCGGCTGCATAGCCGAGTGGTGAGGAGCACGGGCTGGGCGTTCCAAAATATAGTTCGACACCGCTCAAGAGCAGGACACTTGAAGGCATGCCTAACGGTGGACACGAAGATTGGCTTCGTTGCCTTTCGTACGGTTATGTGTAATCTGCAGTTTGCTGCAGCAGATGGAGTGTTTTGTCCCATAAAACACCTTAACATTGGACAATTTTCCCTATGAACCAGGTGACTGCAGCATAGCAATCGTTCTCGCACTCAGCTGGAGACTTAATTCTTGCTTTAAACTTGATAATTAAAGAAAAAAAAGAATAATGGCAAGGGTGGGAATCAAACCCGTGTCACCAAATTCAATAGCCTACGGCTATACCACTCCGCCGCGCAAGCGCTCGTGAAATCTTCGCTTAATTTGGTTTATATGGGTAATGTTTTGAGAACGCTCACAATATTATCAGTTTAGTTTGTTTTTATTTCTGACCATCACAACGAAAGAACAATATAGCTTACGACAACCTTAGCACAGATCTATAAATGGTAGAAGCGACAAAACGCGGACGTTATAACGTGCATGATACCAAAGCAGGACAATCAGTTTAACATGACACGGTCGCAACAGCGACCTGCAGATTACACATACGCTGACATGAGGCGTAAGTAATTCCACGTTGCTTATGGGTAATTCGACGCGACTTATGGGGCATTTGGGTATTTCGACGCGACTTATGGAGCATATGGGTAATTCGACGCGACTTATGGGGCTTATGGGTAATTCGACTCCCGTCGAATTACCCATAAGTCGCGTCGAATTACCCATAAGCAACGTGGAATTACTTATGCCTTCATGTCAGCGTATATGTAATCTGCAAGTCGCTGTTGCGACTTGCGATCGTGTCACTTAAACTGATTGTCCTGCTTTGGTATCATGCACGTTATAACGTCCGCGTTTTGTCGCTTCTATCATTTATAGACCTCTGCTAAGTTTGTCGTATATTGTTTTTTCGTTGTGATGGTCAGAAATAAAAACAAACTAAACTGATAATATTGTGAGCGTTCTCGAAACATTACCCATATAAACCAAATTAAGCGAAGATTTCACGAGCGGTTGTGTGGCGGAGTGGTATAGCCGAAGGGCTATTGATTTTGGTGACACGGGTTTGATTCCCACCCTTGCCTTTACTCTTTTTTTCTTTAATTATTAAGTTCAAAGCAAGAATTAAGTCTCCAGCTGAGTGCGAGAACGATTTCTATGCTGCAGTCACCTGGTTCATAGAAAAAATTGTCCAATGTTAAGGTGTTTTATCGGACAAAACACTCCATCTGCTGCAGCAAACTGCAGATTACACATAAGCGGACGGGAAGGCAACGAAGCCAATCTTCGTGTCCACCTTTAGGCATGCCTTCAAGTGTCCTGCTTTTGAGCGGTGTCGAACTATATTTTGGAACGCCCAGCCCGTGCTCCTCACCACTCGGCTATGCAGCCGACTACTAGGCTTCTAGACGGCTATAGACTACACTCTACACTATACAGGCTTATGGGTAATTCGACGTTACTTCTATGTAATTCAATGCTACTTATGGTGCCTATGGGTAATTCAACGCGACTTATGGGCTTATGGGTAATTCGACGCGACTTACGGGGCTTATGGGTAATTCAACGCGACTTATGGGGCTTATGGGTAATTCGACGCGACTCATGGGGCTTATGGGTAATTCGACGCAACTTATGGGGCTTATGGGTAATTCGACGCGACTTATGGGGCTTATGGGTAATTTGACGCGACTTATGGGTAATTCGACGCGACTTATGGTGCTTATGGGTACTTATGGGTAATTCGTGGGACCCCTACCAACACTAACGTTTAGAAGACTCCGAAATGACATGATTCAAACTTTCAAGTATCTTCAAAATTTTTATGATGTTAATGAAAAAGAACTTTTTTCCACACATGAAGGTGTCCACAACACTCGAGGTCACAAATTTAAATTAAAAATCTGTACCTTCAAAACAACAAAGCGAAGAAATTTTTTTCCGAATTGGATCGTTAATGAATGGAATAAGTTACCTGAGAAAATTGTCACAGCACCTAGTTTAAACAGCTTCAAAGCAAGACTGGATCACCACTGGCAAAATAGAGAAGTTAAATTTGACCCACTTGGGTAGTCATAATTGCAAGTACTGGCCGCCTCCACTAACGTTGACATTTACTACATCTTGTAACTTGTACAGTATATAACGTATGTAGCCCACTATTGTATGATGTATTGTATACCTATCTCTACTGACAGTTATATTCTATTTTATATGGTGTTTCCAGCCCCAGGTGTTTTTTGTTTAATTTTTAGTGTTATGCTGTGCCTTTATAAGATATGCCGTCGGCCGGGGTGGCTTTGTTCGCCGGGGTGACTTTGGTCGGGCTCTGTTTTGGCTTTGTGGTCGCCGGTTTGAGTGGCTGGACTTCGCTCAAATTTCAAGAATGTGGTCTGAAGTACTTGAGCGAGGTCCAGTTGCTCGGGTTGGCGATTGCGGGCTGGGGCGGAGTCTGGTCGGGGTCACCCCGGTTGACGGTGTATGCTCTAGGTAGTATTGACTCGTTTTTCTTGGTGTTTTTGTCTCTTGTTTATGACTTCCTTGTTGGTATTCTATTTCGTTTTTTTTATTTATTTAATATTGCTACGTAAGTTATCAAGGTGAAAAAGCACTGCTGTGCTTGCAATACCATTATTATTATTATTATAAGTCGTGTCAAATTACCCATAAGCCCCATAAATTGCGTCAAATTACCTATAAGCCCCATAAGTCGCGTCAAATTACCAGTAAGCCCAGTGTTGGGCGCGATAACTCATTTTTCAGTTAAACGATAATCGATAAACGAAAAATGCCTAAAGCGATAACGATAAATCAAAAAAAAGTTAAGCGATAACGATAAACGATAAATTATCGCCGATAATGTCCGATAACGATAATTTTTTTTCTTGATTAGCGCTGCCCCATCCCATGCAGCACGAACTGTTTCATCAACATGACGAAAAATCGAACATAATATACTGTAAAGGGACAAAACTTTTTGTAAGTTATGCATGAATAGAATCGCAACAGCGGCTGTAGGTATCGAATCTTCAACCTCTTGATCCAGAATAGAGATGTACCGATATATCGGTATCGGTGATATCGGCCATTTTTTGAGTATCGGTATCGGTATCGGCAAAATTTGGCCGATACTGTGGCCGATACTAAACACGGAAAAAAAAGGCTTTTGCTGCGGATTTTCTAGAGAAGCAAAGATATAAATTTTTTATAGTAGTAACTAACGTCACATTGATGTAGAAAAATAACAACCTGTTTAAATTTTTGATAGTCACACTCCCATGACTTCTTGCGCGCAAGTTTTAACATTGGTTGCTTAGAGTGATTCTTTCACTTAAACAAAACATTTTGTTTCAGCGGTTTTGCGTTGTTCGATTCTTAAATTGTGTAAGGAGACTCAATTTCTCCAATATTTATCATTTGTGTTTCTTTTTTACTCTCAGCAGAGTATGAAACTTGTAAAAGTTTTTCATCCATACAACGTCATTATTGCGTTCATAAACGTAGTTGCACTGATGAGAATTTAATATTCGAAAACGCGTTCTGCAACACTGTTTTTTGCACTCTGCAATGCCTGATGCAGATTTATATGTAGATTTCCATCACGCATTGAATAGGGTGTTACATTTTTTCAAACCTACTACAATATAGTGTTTTTTTGGTGGGAAATGCACTCAAACAAACTATGTCAAAATATTTTTTACTTAAAATAATATTTTGAGGTTCCACACTTGCATTAATGATTCACCCGATATTGGCGATTTTATCATATGAACAACACAGTAACAGTATGAGTAATGTTATTGAATCTGTCCTGGTAAGAAACATAGACATGGGCTAATAAAAAGGGCGTCGGCAGAATTTTTTTAGGGGGGAGGGGGATTTATAATTTTTTAGTTTTTTGTTGTTGTAATTTTGACACTTTTTAGGGGGGTGCCACTTGAGTAAGCTACATAAATAGAATTACTTTCGTTACTTTACACCTCTGGTCATGGCTAAGTGGAAAATTTGGAGCATTTCTTATTGAAATAGTGCGTTTCACAATCATATTGATTATTCAAATTCCAGGGGGGCCAATGCCCCCCCTGCCAACGCCCTTGAATACATGCACTGTCTCACTAAATAATATCAAACTGTCCTACATATATTCGAGACTGGTGGTCATGCAAGTAACATATCCTCTGATCGCTGTATCAATCTTTTTCAGTTTTTCGTCACTCATGTCATCAATTGCTATCCTTGATTTTCTTTTCCTCCAAGCATTTCTTAACATTCCCAATCAGTCTTTCATTTGGCATTTAGTTATTTTTGAAACTTTGCCATATTCCTCCGTCACCCAATGAAATACAAGGAGAACATTTACTGGTGATATCAAAGAAAGCTTTTAGGGGTCTAGCTGACCATACAAGTTTTCTCGTATCAACAGCTGGCACTGATATGTCTTTAATTTGATTTAAAGTGAGTGGTGGTTTTGTTGAATGGCAAGAGATGGCAACATTTTTAGGAGAAAGCCAAAGAACCGAATGGCGAATGAAGCAAGATTTCGCATATTTAACAATATCAGCATTCGATGCTCGCATTAAATCTCTTGCCAGAAGCATTAAGGCTGGTCCTTCAACCGCACTGGGTCTTTTAAAAATGGAACAAAACATTGGAGTGTAGTCAACAATAAATTGAGAAATTTGATTCAGAACGACATGTTGCGAGGAATTCAACTGAAATGGACAAAATGATAAATAAATTAATCTGTTGTTAAATAAAATCTGTTGACTTTTTGTAGTTGGTTTTAAATTAGAGGTGATCAAATTATTAGCTAGAAGATGATGCTTTGAAATTTTCGAAATAAAGTTGAAAACCAATCCATGCTGCAATAACTCCGGTGATGTTGTATCGCCATCAAGAGCTTTAATAACATCTCCCAAAAACAATTCGACTATGTGAAATAAGCATTCCAATAACAGCACATCATGCTCATACTCTTTATTAACATGCTGTGAAATTCTTGCACAAATTCCACGCCTGTGTCCTGTGTTAAGAGATGTTGTATCTGTCATAACACATAGAATCTTCTTGAAAAAGCTGGGTTGGATCAACTCCTTTATTGCCAAAAAGCAAGCTTCCCCAGTAACGCTCTCATTTCTTCTAAAAGTTTTAAGAGCTATGAAGATTTCTTCGTCAGTGAAATTGGCCAAACATACTAGTCTTTCTCTGTTGAATATTCGCTTTCCATCAAAGCATAGCTGATACAGCATTAATCATTTTTTTCTTCTACTTCACCAAGCAACGTGTTCCTCAGTGCCAACTTATGCCGATGAACTGTAACATGGGATCGTTTTGCTTCTGGATGTCCAAATATTTCAGCAGCTGAGTTCAATAGTGATGATGATAAACGGTTTGAAGCCAGTTTTTTATCCGCAATAATACAGTTATCTGTGCTAACAACACTTAACCTTTTTGTACGCTTAGATGGCCCAGCCTCATCTTCTTCAACTTGGATTTCTGCACTTTCCATTCATAATTATCATCACTATTTGACTCGATTTCATCAATTACTGAACTGCTTGCGTGTATTGATTGTCCATAAAAAACTCCACATGGTTCTGGTCTATTGTTTCTACAGCTGTATTTGCTAATTCTTCTCATATTAGCTTCAGTTTCCTGAATATCTGAACCACCAATCACTTGTACTCTCCTATTTCTCTGGTCAATTAAAAACCCTGCTTCTAGCACTGGAATGCGCCTTTCAAAATCACATTTGCATACTGTTTTCTTGTGCCATTGCTGCTCAACTGTTATTTTGCACTTACAGGAACTTACATCAAATAAGTTCTCAAGTTTACTCTGAAATGCAGCTACTTTCATTAAATATGCTTGGGAGTTTAGACGAGATAATGGCTGAGCTTGAAGTTTTTTCACCTGATCAAAAAGTTCTTTTGTCATTTGAGTTACACGATCAATGTTAACATGTGGCAGACCAGCCTTTCCCCACAACTGAATGATATTTTGTACTAACAATGTCTTTACCTCAACAAATGTAGGAATTGTTTCAGTATTTTGATCAAGCATTATTTTATTTCTTAACCAAAAGAAAGCTCTTGCTACATCACTATTAGTAGGAAGTTGAAGCTGCGGTAACTCAGTTGGATAACCAACGCAATCCAAGATTTTAGTCCGATTTCTAGTGACACGTGAAGATGTCATTTTATATTCTAGGTTGCCAGATAAGTACACAACAACTTGATTTCATAAACTAATGTTTTTAGAGCCTATTTGCTGAAAAAAAAAGTTAATACACATGAATAAATCCAAGAAATAGCAGGCATAAAAATCTTGCATTTTTTTGAATTTTTTAGGTTTTATCCAATATTACCCATAGAGCGTGGAACCTCAAAATATAAATATTTTTAATTTATTTTTTGTGCTAACTAGTTTTTGTGCAAAAACCCATCAAATAAATGATATATTGAAAGATTTTGCCCTAATTTGTAAAAAAATGTAACACCCTAGCATTGAAGCGGTGATCTGATAATGAAATTTTCTACGGTTCGAGAAAAAGTTTTCTCTGCCTATAAAACGTTGAATGGTAGTTTAATTAATTATTTCTGAAAGTTCCTTGGTTTCATATTATCTGAATTAAATTATTATATCTGAAATCGGCATAATAACGTGACATCATCTAAACGTAACAGAAATAGCGAAGAGCAAGTATCACTATAAAAAAAAAACACAAAAATGCAACGCAAATAGGCAACATCAAAAGACATGGATGTTCTTTGACTTGTCAGCAGCAAGTGGTGATAACTGTGGCTGTGGGAGTTTGTTGCGCAGCCTACTTAGCCTACTCTGACATTGTTTAAGCTTGATGAGTTTATTACAACGAAAGGTGGAAATTAAATCACAAACTGATAGAACCAGCTTACTAAAAACAACCAAGTTACATGTTTTTTTTAAACGTTTAGCAACGTAAAAACGATGCAAAATTATACATTTTTGCTACCTTGGTAGTCTTGGCCTGGCAAAAGCTTCTCAACCAAACGACAAGCGCCCTTAAGGGTAGAACCTTTGACATACTGATATCCAATTGAACGAACCCGAACCATCAGATGTTAGGTTGTCCGTCCAATTGTGGCTATTTCAGCATTCAGCCAGAGAGTTGATTATTACTTTAAACTTTTTTTGGTAATTACACAACAAACAAGAGCAATAGCAGTGGTGGGAAGTTGCATTTTTCCTTTGTTCCGAGAAACGCAACCTTGATGACGTCATGAACAGCGTAGCTTCTGATTGGTTGATGATTCAATGGGATATCAGTATGTTAAAGTGCCTACCGCCCTTAGGTTGCACATTACTTGTCGTATAGTTTTTGTACGACTACACAAATGACTTGGTTTACATTTTACATCTTATTATCAATTATGATTGCCTATTTGGAGAGTTTGCGCAAACTCTTTATTAATTTTTCAGAAACCCCAATTATGATATAATGTTTCTTCCCTTATACCCCAGCTCTCAATCACGGTGGCCTTTCATTACTAAAACCTACTATTATGACACAACATTGAGTTGGGATTGGATTCTTGAATCTTCAAGTACCAAGGACTTCGAAATCCGTCCATTGTCACTCATAATGACGTAATAATGCCCCTTTGGCCCCTAATGTTGCCCATTTGAAGTTCCCCTTGCTGCTCTATAAATTTCCAAATTTGGTTGGTTTTGTGGCGTATTTTGGAATTTATTTATTGTAAGCGCTAAACTTGAACACAACTAATTTTAAATTTAGGGGATTTTTTGGTTTTAGACTAATTTGTCACTGTGTCAGTCGCGGTGGTGCCACCGCTTGTGTTTTAGCACAAGATCTTGTGGTTTTACTTTTGATCTTGTGCTCTTGTGCTTTAAGTTTTACCTTATTTGCATAAAACTATTAAAAAAAGCTTTTTTTAATAGTTTTATGCAAATAAGGTAAAACTTAGCATTTGATATAATTACTTGCAAATACCAAAATTGCTTCTTTTTGTAACACTAAAGTATCGGCCAAAATATCGGTATCGGTATCGGCCTAAAAAAGTGATATCGGTATCGGTATCGGCCAAAATATTGGTATCGGTACATCTCTAATCCAGAATCAAACCACTGAGTATACCTTCAGATACCAGTTGGATGCTTTTATCAATTGAGTTACACTGCCGCTTACGTGCAGTAGGCAAAATAATTAAATCAAATGAAAATGGGTGCAACCTAGTTCGTACCTTGAACCATTCGTACAGTCAGTTCGTACCCTGAAAAGATCAAGAGAAAAAATTAAAAAAAGCCGAAGTCGCTGATCGGAGTTTCCCCAAACAATTTGAAACAAACTCGAGGGTTAGCGGAAACTGTGGTTAGCGGAAATTGCGAAACTGCGGGAAAATGTTTGTGGAAACTGCGATCAGCGAGGGTTAGGGTTAGAGCATAGATTACTCTATGGTTAGAGTTAGGGTAAGCGGAAACTGCGGAAAAATGTTTGCAGAAACTGTGATCAGCGAGGGTTAGGGTTAGAGCATAGATTACTCTATGGTTAGGTTAAAAGTTAGCGGAAACTGCGGAAAAATGTTTGCGGAAACTGCAATCAGCGAGGGTTAGGGTTAGAGCATAGATTACTCTATGGTTAAAGTTAGGGTAAGCGGAAACTGCGGAAAAATGTTTGCGGAAACTGCGATCAGCGAGGGTTAGAGCAAAGATTACTCTTTCCAAAAATGCTTGAAATCTATCAGTAATCTTAAGCGTTATTGGTATATAATAAAAATGTGCATACACTGTGAAATCCATCAAGCTTGTGAAATTTGATAACGAATTTGCCTAGCGTCTTATATATAGGACGGCTTTTTTGTCAAAAAGTACAAACACAATTAGGAAAAAAATAATTGTGATATGTGTTTTAGGTCATAATTACGCAATATTTAAATTTTCCGAAATTTTTTTTAAGTAGCCTACTTTCATTTTCGGCACAAATGAGTTAACTTTTTTTAAGTTAAATGGCACTTACGCATTTGGTTATTGTTTTTGGATTAAAGTTATATCGCCAAGCTAGAAAAAAATCGATCTTACAGTCCATAATCGATCTTGTGTTGTTATTGTGTGTGGATTTTGTCTTTTAAACTGAGTTTGTGACGTAACCGCACGTTAGGGTGCGTCGTGTGCCCCAATGTTCATATTTTTTGTATTATTTTTTTTCAATGGTGAGGTTTCACTGAAACAACAATAATATGAAGTTTCAGCAAAAAATATTAATGTTTAGGTGCTCCACATTGCAGTTAAAAATACAGGAATTTCGACCCACATACTCCATAAATACCTTGTTTTAACATAACACTGGTCTACACGATTTTTGCTCTATGAACTTTGAAAACTGATTTAGAGTAATTTTGGGGTGCTGAATCCGAATCTGCCCTCAGATTTATCCTATCACGTCAGGTATGTGAGATATGATGACAGCAAATTGTTACTTTTGTCAAAAGTGGAAGATTTGACGTTGCGTTTAATGCACATACATATTTTGCTATATGCAGAAATCCAGGCCATGTCATGCATAAGTAGCTGAAATACACCAAATATAATTTTGATACCAACTTGTTTTCTAAGCAACATTATTAACCATGC
The DNA here is from genome assembly GCF_918807975.1 of Aplidium turbinatum. Lineage (NCBI taxonomy): Eukaryota > Metazoa > Chordata > Ascidiacea > Aplousobranchia > Polyclinidae > Aplidium > Aplidium turbinatum. Next base: position 40,513,429 of record NC_137472.1, on the reverse strand, counting down.
AGTAATAACAATCTAAAAGGGAGGCTAAAAGTATAACTGACCCTCCCCCCCCCCCGTCAAAGGTTTGCATGAAACCACAAAGGATTAAGTAGGCCTGTGGCAATGCTTGTACAGTAACCTTACTTAGGCTGTTTTGGTCTGTCTAACACTAACCATTCGTTATAGCACTGCATATGTTGGTGGTGAACGCAATGCCAAATCTTCCACTTTTGACAAAAGTAACAATTTGTTGTTATCATAATGACGTGATCTGAGGTTAGATTCGGATTCAGCACCGCAAAATTACTCTAAATCAGTCTTCAAAGTTCATGGAGCAAAAAATAATTTTTTTTTTGTTTACCAGTGTAATATATGGATTATGCCTGCATTGTGCTTGGGCATGTTGATGAAGACTTGCAGTTTTTGTCAGTCGGGAAATTATGTCATTCAAGGTGGCTAACACTTGCTTGTAGGCTACTTCGTAAATACACTCATGCAATCAACCCTTCCAAAAGTTTCATGAACATGTCTGAGTACTGCATCAAGGTTTGCTTCCCACCTTGGTTTGAAATAAAACACCACAATTCATTATCTGATGGGTCAAAAAACTTCTTCAACATGTTGCAAAGAAATCTTCCCAAACCAAGAAGTAAAAGATTTCCAAAAAGGTTTTGGAAGGCAATGCATTATTCGCTCACTCTGAAAATGTCATTGTTGGAATGCTAGGTGATGAAGACTGCCAAGTTAGAAGAGCAGCAGGCCAACAAATCTATTCCTTAGGTGCACAAGCACAGGAAAAGCAAAGCAAGAATCATGTTGGCTCCTCACAAAAAGCAGAAGATGAAAATCGAAAGCTGAGAAAGGAAATTTCACCAGCCGTGCCACCTGCAATATGCAGATTTCTTGTGCCACAGCTTAATACTAAAGCAAAATCATACCACCAACTTGTGAAGCTTGGCACAGTTCATAAGTCTGAGCCACCTATCATGAGATCGCTAGCAGATCAACAGCTTGACAATGTCATCGACGAACCTCTGCGGCTGGATTATCCTTGCCACAACCAAGCAGTAAAGTGTCACGTTAAGCTAGTGACTGTTAAAGCAAGCTTATATGCTGTAGGTTTTGAAAGAAGGGATGGACTGATTCGTCAGAAGGTGCAATCTCGTCAACTTATGAAAGAATTCAACAGCAAGAAGGAATTCCCACTAGATTGACATGTTCACCTTTTTGTGCTGGTTGCTAAAGTCTCAATGTAGTACAGGTAGTCTAGCACATGCAGCAGTATGGAGTATATTATATCAATCTGTGTGCTGGTATTTCCTTGACAATGATTTCATGGCAGATCACAGTCTACCCATCACCAATTATGTCTACTAATTACAGTATTTGTTTTATGCACCTACACTTTGAACAGTCCAGTTAGTAACCCCCAGGTCGTGCAGTAAAGTTGTTACTTGCTACTGTGTGTGTACATGACACGAGCACTATATTGTATTTCCAGTCACACTACTGCACCGTTAGACCACTGCCTACATGCTCTCGATTAACCCTTGTATTCTCTACATCATGTGTAGTGTGTACCATATATTATGCATTGCATACCATGCTGTATATTTATTGCAAATGCAATAAGCAAAAGTATCCAAGTCATCTGTGACCTGCATCAACATATGCAGTACAGCATGTGCATTTACCCATTACCTTGTGCCTGTGCTACCGTTTTGTCCAAAACATTGTCAAATATACGCTTTTTGTCAGAACTTTTTTTCTAGTGAAATTAAGGCAAAAAATCCTCATAGAGCAGATGGAAACATTATGATTTTGCATCATTTGATACCAAACTCATGTTCCTAGCACCAGCAGTTCCAAAGTTACATCCGATTTGAGAATTTTGGGGGTATTCCCCCATAAAATGGGGGGTAGAACGGCCAATATGTGGTACAACTCCCTGAAACCAGTTTTGTTATTGTTTTTAGCCAATTTGTCAGTGGTCTAGACCCCCCTTTTTTTAAAATAAAAATAAAAAAATTTTCAATCCACCCTATTGTCAAGCCAACAAGGGGATACAGGCAATTGGAATGTGGAGCACCTAAACCTTGACCAAATTTTTTGAAATTTTGTAATTTTGCTTTTTTAGTCAAGCCTCACCCACAAAAAAAAATAATTTTGTTTTCAACCATTTTTTAAATTTTTGGGGGCACACGACACACCCTACCGCACGTCTCAAGCCAAGTTCTTGCAATTTTAGTTAATCTACTCATCTAAAGATTTAATGCACTTAAAACAGTAAGTTTCATGTTTTGACGAGAGAGATTTTATTTTTTTACGACAATTACTAAAAACTAGCACTTCCAACAAAAAAAGAAAACACAATAATAAAATAGTTGATCGTGAGGTGGCGCGAAAGACCATGTTTCCGATGTAAAAGCGGCCTCGTATTGCGACACTTTCACAAACCACTTGCCAATTTCTGTCGCTTCACTTCAAAGGAATCTGTACCGCCTGTGCGCTAACATTTTAATTGTAAAATTCACTCGCGATTGCCGATTGCAGCAAAACAACAAGAGACTTGTTGCATGCATTTCATTGCATTGCAATTTGCAACTCTAAAAATTATTGTGTTGTCAGGACTGTCGCTGCAGGGGGGCATGCCCCCTCCCCTGACAACGACCTGTGCATACACACTTCAGGCACTGAAGAAGAACGGTTTTAATTTTAGTTTCATTAACTAGGTGGCTAGTAAAAATATTACTTTTCATGGTCTTTCCACTTGTGCGTTGATCCGAAATAAAATTTATTGGCAATTAATTATCGGCGATAATCAAATATTGCCTTTGGCGATAACGATAAACGATAACTGAAAAAATAATTGAGCGATAACGATAAGCGATAAAAATTTATCGCCGATAATTATCGCCGATAATGCCCATCACTGCGTAAGCCCCATTATGTTGAATTACCCATAAGCCCCATATGTCGCATCGAATTCCCCATAAGCACCATAAGTCGCGTTGAATTATCCATAAGCCCCGGCCTATATAAGTCACGTCGAATTACCCATAACCACCATAAGTGGCGTCAAATTATCCATATATATATATATCTTATAATTATCTCTTTATAGGAAATATAAAATTCTATTCGGCATTATTGCATTGTTGCAAGAGTTATGTTTTACTGAAGTAGTGTGCCTGCTTCTGCACATTTATTGTTATGTGGTGAACTGGTGATGGCTTACCAGATGACTGCTTATGGTCTTTCACTGCCATTCTGATTGTGCCATAATCTAACCAACAGCTGTAACTTACAATGCAATGTTTTTATTTACTTTGTTTGTTTATAATTTTATGTGGTGCTATTGAAACAAATTAATTGACTTTACTTATATTATTTGTATTGTCTATAATTGTACTGTACCATATTATTCTCGCATTAGACAAAATAAAAGTTTTCTCTTTTTCTTGATTGACAATACATTATTATGATTGATTTTAACAGTAGGCTACTGCTCAGTGCTCAAGTGTTTATAATATATGTGGATGCAACCTATTTCATCCTCTAATTTTGTTCCTTGAAAAGATTGAGAAAAAAATTCAACAGAGCCGAAGTCGCTGATCAGAGTTGCCACAAACATTTCAAAATTTTTCCCTTGAAAAGAACGAGAGAGAAAATACAGAAGCGCCAAATTTGCTGATTGGAGTTGCTGAAACAGTTGACCTCTTAAGTATCTTGAAATAATAGTTGATAAATTGATTTTCGCGTTAAGGTTATTTTGATAAACCAAACCTTACTTTTGGGTTAGGGTTATCAAATTAAGATTGTAGCCCCTCTCCATTACAAATGATCACAAGCTACCATACTGGAATGGTCTATTCACTTCCAACTAACACTTAGTACCGTACCGGTAGATAAAATAACAATAAAAAAGTCACACTTATTTTGTGGTGGCCCATAAAATTCAAGAGGAAAATTCTCAAATGTTGGCCTGGACTACAATCAGCAACTTCAGCTTTGTTCTATTCTTTCTGTTGATATTTTCAAGGGCCAAAACAGGGGGACGAAGTGTTCAGGGGACGAAATAGGTTGCATCCTTCCATCTTCATTTTGCAAAATGAATTCACATCATTATTTTTCAAACTCTTTTCAGCATATAGGCTGTGTTGATTATAAACTGGATATAACGAATCTATCAGCAAGCAGTAAAATGAATTTAGAAGATGATTTAGTAAGTAGGTTAATCTTGTACATCGTTTAATGCGTAGCCTAAATTATTATTTTGTTTTTTAATGTTTTAATTTTAAATGTTGCTTATTACAAATCAAATAAAATGTCTTCCACAGGGACATAAAGGTTCTATTGCAGTGGTTTTAAAGGTGGGGTCTGCGGTCCGCAAAGCAATATTTTGGAATCAGTGAAGCACCTGTGATTAGATATAATGGATTATACGAGCTCTGTGGTCCACAAAGTAATATTCTGGAACAGTAATGACTGAGTAAAGCACCTTTGAAAATACACTGTTGCAATGTCAAGTTTGTCAAGTCAGGTCAAGAAATAATCGGGGGGATGGGAGCATCACATGATGCAATCATAAGAGTGCCGACTTACATAAATTTCCTTCCACCACAGCAAGGCAACTTCAAGGCAAGGCCTAAAAGTGACACTTCACGCAAGAAATTCCCAAGGCGTCCATGCCGCCATTTTGAACACTGTGGGAAAATGCTTTGATCGAAGTTCTAACGCCTGGCTTCAAACATTCCGCCACACATGTGTTTTACGATGAAACCAAGATCAGAAAAATGTTTGCGGCATTCTTGCAACATATGTATTTAATGCGTTTTAGTATATATAGTAGCAAATAATATTTGAACTTTAAATGCCATAAACAAACAGTGACGTCCACACAATATGAGGCAATTAAACGCGAAAAGTAATTTTCAGGATAGAGTGGGGGTCTTTGCACAGAAATTTTAATTTTTTATCAAGAGGTCTTAGATTGTATTATTGACTATTGTATCTTAAAACCAGGGCTAAAGTTGGATTTGGAAAAAAACCATTAATCCCGCCCCCCCTAAAAAGGCTATCTTTTCAGGTAGGCTAATAATAACAGTGAGGTGGCAAAATGGATAAGGCGTTGGCTTTCCAATTATGAAAACCTGGTTCGACTCCCGGCTTAAGCTGGTTGTTGAAAACACCGCTCACCTCTACATAGGGTGTAATAAATTGGCTGGGCATAATTGCTGCAGGAAAGGCTGCTGAGAGAAATGAACTGACCACCCTACTCTCCTTAGTGCCGAAGGCTTAGTACAATGAGAACCTTATCTTCCCATACCCAACACTTGAATCAAGTACAGGACCACTGTTACCTTTTAATAATAACAATTGCTTAGACTGTGCTGACACTTTAACACAAATAAGGCTTTTCACTTTGTTTGATCTATTCAGTTTTATTCAATGGTGTATTGCATGTAACGTCCGCTTTGTCTATTTGATTGCTACGTTACAGTGACGTATTTTGTTTGTCGTTGACCTTTGCTCTATTGAACTGCCTGGTCAGTTTCTTCTGTCTAGATTGCTTCCAACAACACGACACATGAATTTGAATTGGTTTTCACGTGTTCTTTTAATGTGCATTTTTAGACAATCTTTTAAACACAGGTAACTTTGAGATTTCTTAATTTGCGACCGTCCAGAGAAAAGCAATTTTGTAGAATGAAACAAATCGATTTACAGTACAATTTACGAATTCCCTTTCTCAAGGATTGACAATTATTGAAAAACGAATAGGTCATAATGGTTGTATAATTCAATGAAAACTGACGTTGTATCGTCGACTAATAAGTTACTGATTTAACGAAAACAGACCACAGGTGCCAAACGCATATGCGAAAGAGGCCAAACAATATAAAAGAGAAACAAAAACAGGTGGCTTTTTTAGTACAGTGGTCGGCAAAAGAGAAAAAATCCAAATATTAACAAACGAGTCACAAATGAACGCAGAGGGCTTAACTTAAGAAAATTGGCAGTAACATTCCCTCCCCTTTAAGGCCTCGTACATTTGTTCAAATACACAGGTATAAACAACATGAGAAAACAAAATCAGCACAAATTTACATTGGTTTTGCAGGAACGATCAAGCATAACTTTTGAATTGGTCTGACAATCAAGGACTGTTTAGTTTGAACGCTAACGCTACGGACAATGCCATTTTTGTCGGGAAACGTTTGAATTACGCGACCCATGAGCCAATTGTTTCGGGGTGTGTTATCTGCGATTAAAACTATGTCCCCCACAGTCAGATTAGGAGATTTTTTGGTCCACCTTTGTTTTTGCTGGAGCAAAGGTAAGTACTCTTTTACCCACCGTGTCCAAAAGACGTCGGCCATGTATTGGACTTGTCTCCAGCGTTTTCGAGAGTAAAGCTCTTTTTTGTTTGTGAATGAGCCTGGAGGAAGGTTTATTTGCTGTTTTAGAAGAAGCAAATGGTTCGGTGTGAGAGCCTCCATGTCATTAGGATCGTCTGACGATTTTGTAAGTGGACGACTGTTAATAATGTTTTCTACTTCACACATGAAGGTAGTCAGCGTTTCATCTGTTAAAGTTTGGCCTTTACAGATAGCTGATAAGATTTTCCTAATGGATCTGATTTGTCTTTCCCACACACCTCCATGATGGGATGCACTTGGAGAGTTAAAGATCCACTTGATGCTTTTCTGTGTTAAAGCATCTTCGATTTGACTGTTGTTCCATGATTTGATGGCTTCTCTCATTTCTCGTTCACCACCAACAAAGTTTGAACCATTGTCAGATCTAATTTCTTCTACTTGCCCTCTTCTTGCGATGAATCGTCGTAGAGCGAGTATAAAAGATGAAGTGTCAAGAGAGTTTGCGATTTCAATGTGTACGGCTCTTATTACAAGGCAAGTAAAAATGACACCGTATCTTTTATGTTCTGTTCTACCCTTTTTAATAATAAATGGGCCAAAATAGTCTACACCAACATAGGTGAATGGAGGTTTGTCTGGTGTCAATCTGTTTTTAGGAAGATCAGCCATTTTTTGTGTGCTGAGTTTTCCGCTTCTTTTGCGGCAATCAACACATTTGGATAAAACCTTGCGGACTGCTGAATTGGCTTTTATAATCCATAGATTTTCGCGCAGGGCAGACAGGACGTGTTCCCTGCCACTGTGACCAAATGTGTCGTGCGTTTCTTGAATGATGAGAGGAACTATTTGGGAGCGATTTGGAAGGATAATTTGATGTTTTGCATCGTGTTTGAGAGGTGCAGCTTTGATGCGGCCACCAATTCTTAGTAAATTGTTTTCTAAGAAAGGGTCGAATTTTATTAAGCTACTGCAGTTGTTTAATGGCTTTTGTGCTTTCAGTTGGCTGATTTCGTTGGCAAAGTGTTTTGACTGAACAAAGGTAAAAATAAAGTCTTGTGCCTTTGTGAGCTCATCTGGAGACAAGCAAAGATTGTGTGCTGGGGCATTTTGTTTATTTGCAAGGTTAGTCAGTCTTAAAGTCAGAAATTTATGCTTACAACGGAAAAGCCAAGCAACGATTCTTTTCAGCTTGTACCAAGAAGAATACTTACCCAAAAGATCTTCCAGAAAGTGGGATTCGCTTTGGGTTGCAAAACACGTTTGCTTTGGTTGTTTAATTTCTGGGTCATTGTCCACGACTTCGAGAAATTTTGGTTGCTTAGGCCATTGAGATTGTGGTTTCCATAGAAATTCAGGGCCGTTTTTCCATTGATTGCATTGAAGAAAGTTTGGAATTGAGAGACCCCTTGAAGCATGATCAGCAGGATTACATTTAGTGGGAACGTATCTCCATTGGGAAATTGTTGAAGCATCTTTAATCTGTTGAACTCGATTTGAGACGAAGGTATGAAACGCTTTGTTTGAGTTGTTGAGATAGCGCAAGACAGTTGTGCTGTCGGTCCAAAAAATTGACTCTTTATTAAGATAAGATGCCTTTAACTCTCTTTGTAGTATTTTTTCAGAGCTAATTGAGATTGTAGCAGCTGATAACTCCAATCGAGGAATCGTCATTGCCTTCATTGGTGCAAGTCGAGTTTTTCCCAATAATAAGCAACAGTGAATACTGTTTGTTGTGTCGACTAGCCTGAGGTAAGAAGCAGCCCCATAGGCTTCTTCCGATGCATCTGAGAAATGGTGAACTTGGGCGTCTTCGACAGCACCAAAATTTAAAGGCTTATAACACCTTGGAACGTTAAATGATTCGAGCATTGGCTGAAGTTCTAGCCATTTTGTCCATGTGGTTAACTCTGGTTGTGGAATAGGCTCATCCCAATCTAATTTCAGTTTACAGAGCTTTTGAGAAAGCACCTTCAGTGGTTGTACAACAGCAGCACCAAGACCAAGGGGGTCGTATATAGAATTGATTACTGAAAGAATGCCTCGACGTGAAGCTGGTTTAACCCTTTTCTTTATTTTGAACCGTATGGTATCGTTTTCCACGTTCCAATAAAGTCCAAGAGCTCTTTCAGCAGGTAGGTCATCTCGAGAGAGATCCATATCCATAATTGACTTGCAGCGCTCTGACTTTGGAATTGATTGGATCACTTCTCGGTCATTGCTTATCCATTTTAAAATGCGAAAGCCTCCCTTGGCCAGTAGCTCACGAAGTTCCCTTACCAATTTAACTGCTTCTGAAACATTTGCTGTTGAAGCCAAGCAATCGTCTACGTAGAAAGACTCTTTTACTGTATCTACAGTAATTGCACTGAAAAGAGATGAGTTGTCCTCAGCTGTGCGTTTTAAAGCAAAGTTTGCACAACTTGGGGAGCAGACAGTGCCAAATATATACACGTTCATTCGGTATTCTTGTAGGGGCGCTTCTAGATTCCCATCTTTCCACCATAAGAATCGGAATTGATCACGGTCTTGTTGAGGAACCTTTACTTGGTGAAACATAGACTGTATGTCTCCTTGAATAGCAATTGTTTCACGGCGGAAACGAAGAAGAACGCCGACCAGGTTATTTGTGATGTCTGGGCCTTGTAATAGAGTATCATTGAGACAGATACCTTTGTATTTGGCAGAGCAATCAAATACTACTCTGAGTTTCTCAGGTTTTTCTGGATGATATACACCATGATGTGGAATATACCAAGTTTTTCCATGTATTCCAGGGACATCGCTAACGTTTTCGGCGTATTGATTCATGATCATGTCATCAACAGACCTTTTATAGTCCATGTAGAAATTAGCGTCCCTTTCAAACGTTCGTTTCAAGCAATTAATTCTTTGGAGAGCTTGAGATTTGTTAAAGGGTAATTTTAGGTCCGGATTTCGAACGGGCAAGTCGATTTGGTAGTGCGAGTCTTCCAAAAGTTTGATACTAGAGTTAACAGATTTCATGAATTGAGCTTGTTGAACAGATAATTCGGGTTTACAGTTAACAATTGAGTCAACAGCGTCAAAGCACATGTCGCACATTGGATGGGTAGAAGTTTTGGTAAAGAAATTTTTAGTTTTGCTTTGATCCTGTTTGTTGTTAGGACAATTCACTAGCCAACCAACGGCCGTTTTGATGGCATAATAGCCACCTTTTGCTTGTATTACTTCTTGCGGTTGGAGAACGTACGGATTGTCATTGCCGATAAGAAGTCCTACCTCTGCGTCAACATCGGGAATCGAGATGTTTGCAAATTCTGGAAAGTGTTTAGTGTCTTCTAGGGTAGGAATATCTGTATTTGAAACAGGAATTTGAAAAGTGGAGTAAAGAGAGCTTAGAGAAATGTATTTGTTTTCGTCAAAATCTGACATTTCGACATTTGTGACCACCTTTACCTTGTTACGTTTGCCAGTGTTGTTTAGCGTGATGGTACAAATATTAGTTTCTTGACAGTCGGCAATTTGCAACTTTTCTATCAAATCATTTGTTATGAAAGATGTTGTACTTCCACTGTCCAAAAACGCTTGTGTAGTGATAGTTTGATTACTTCCTTGCAGGCGAACCTTTACTGGGATTATGGGAAGCAGACTGCGAGAATTTGTTCGTGTGTTGACAAACCCATTGCGTATTGCTTGTGTAGGTTGATTGATATTAATTTTTTGAGTTGTGTCTTTAGGTGTGATATTTGTGGTGATTTGTGTTGCATCTGGGGGATGCAAGAGAGTAGTGTGGCGTTCAGTGCATCCTAGTTTTATGCAAGGGTCCTTCCTTTTACATTGATATGCCCAGTGACCAGCATTTAAACAGCACTTGCAGAGTTTGTTGTCGATTACAAATTTAAGCCTTTGGTCAATATTCATCATTCGAAATTGTTTGCATTGATTGAGAAAATGTTTATCTCTGCACAGATGGCATGTCCTTTCATGGTTCGACGATTTTATTTGCGTTGCAAAGGTTACGCTGCTCCTACGTTTGGAGTTGGAATCATCGAATTGTTTTTTAGTAGATTTTAGAATATCGCATGCCAAATTGGTCGTTTCTCTCGTTTTGCGCGAGACGTACCGTGAGAGATCTGAAAGGCTTATTTCTTGATTTCTTTCATGCAAAATTACGTCAACTTCGCGTAACCAGCTAGAATACCAGCCACTTGGCAAGCGTCTTATTATTTTTGTTATGGTATCCATGTTGTCCATTTTCTGTAAGTAATTCATGCCAGACAAAGTACATATGCAGGAAGTTAGTTCCGAAGAGAACTTGATTAGAGAATCCTTGTTAGAATTTTGAAGAGATGGGCCGTTTATGACGGAATCAACACATGCGCGAGCTATTTGAAATTTTTGACCGAAGGTTTGTTGTAGCAAAGCTCTTGCTTTTGTGTAACCTTCGTGGGGAAGCATGTATTGACACCCTTTTACCAAAGTGTGCGCAGAGCCTTTGGTGTATTGCAACAGATAAAAAAGTTTACGTTTAGGCTCTGTGAAATTACAATCAATTAACGTATCAAATGCGTCTATAAAACCACAGTATTCAGCAGAATTTCCATCAAAGATTGGGGGTTCTACAGACAACAGTGGGGACGGGTTGATAGTAATATTTGGAATTTGTTTCGAGTTTACTGATTGATTATTGTTTATTTGATTTAGTACAGGGGTCTGGGCATACGACGTACTCGGCTCATGTCTCACAAACGATTTATTTGTTACTGTTTGTGAAGGATTAATTTTGTTTGAAACGACAATAGATTCGTGAATGTTAGACCTGGCTTCTACGCCACTCAACGTTAATTGGGATAACATAGGATACACAGAATTATTGTTTACATTAGTTGCTAAATTCGATTGAAATTGTCCGTTTATATCAACATTGTCTTTAGACATTTTATAGCGCTCACCAGCATCTTCTTCCGATTCTTCCGAAAGTTGGGCAATTGTCTCTTGGAGCTCTGCCTTTAGTTTAGCTTCCTGGACTTGTTGCAGGAATTTTCTTTCTTGTTCTTCACGTAGCTGACTTTGTTTTAGGACCATTGTTTCAAATTCTGCCCTTGCTTTCGCTTGCTCTTGTTCCAACTCGCAGATCCTTTTTTGTGATTCCAATCGAGCTAATATTACCGCCTTCTTAATTTTAGCGCTCATTGTAGAGGAGCGGCTTTTGCTGGAAACTTTGCTGGTGCTGTCGCTTGGGTGCAGACTGCCATTTTCTGCTTGGTAGAGCATTTTTGATTGTGATCTTGTTGTCACCTTTGATGTTTGGGGTTCTGGATTTGTTGATTCTTCGGCATTTGATTTATCTGCCACGTCTGTCGCCTTTACAGAATTTGTTGCCATTTTCTTGACATTCAACTTCGCTCACTGTCAACAACGACGACTTTCTTGATTTGATTTGTCTAAAAACTGAATGTAACGTCCGCTTTGTCTATTTGATTGCTACGTTACAGTGACGTATTTTGTTTGTCGTTGACCTTTGCTCTATTGAACTGCCTGGTCAGTTTCTTCTGTCTAGATTGCTTCCAACAACACGACACATGAATTTGAATTGGTTTTCACGTGTTCTTTTAATGTGCATTTTTAGACAATCTTTTAAACACAGGTAACTTTGAGATTTCTTAATTTGCGACCGTCCAGAGAAAAGCAATTTTGTAGAATGAAACAAATCGATTTACAGTACAATTTACGAATTCCCTTTCTCAAGGATTGACAATTATTGAAAAACGAATAGGTCATAATGGTTGTATAATTCAATGAAAACTGACGTTGTATCGTCGACTAATAAGTTACTGATTTAACGAAAACAGACCACAGGTGCCAAACGCATATGCGAAAGAGGCCAAACAATATAAAAGAGAAACAAAAACAGGTGGCTTTTTTAGTACAGTGGTCGGCAAAAGAGAAAAAATCCAAATATTAACAAACGAGTCACAAATGAACGCAGAGGGCTTAACTTAAGAAAATTGGCAGTAACATTGCATAATTAATAAAATACTGACTGATTTAATATGATGTTGTTACAGATTGAAGATCACAGTAAAATGCAATGCAATGACTTAGGCAATGCTATTGAAGATGTGGGTTCATCAATTAACCTTCTATTCAATAACCACTTTCTAGAAGCCAAGAATTTGACTGCAAAAAGGTGTTATATTAGATACACTGATACAGTAATAAAAAAGTTGCTCGTATAATTTATTGCTATATTTATGATATTAACATGCTCTTTGATGTTGTAGTTGCACATGTCAATTGCAAGCAAATGCAAGATTTTGAGACGAATTTTAATACATTTTTTGTTTATTTACCAGAAATAGGTGGATTCTATTAAAAATAGATGGAAAACTATGGCTATTTTTCCATGTATTATATCATTTTTTTTAGGTATTGTTGGGTTGGGTGAGAAAAATTGATGTTTAAAATGCAAAGTACTGTATCAGCAAGCATATAGGCTAATGTATCTTTACTTCAAGTTTTCATTGCATTGCCAGTATTGTTGCTTTGTGATATATTGTCCTGGAAAGCCACTAATATATCTGAATTTACAAGCTGAGCTATCACAAACACAAATTTGTTGTTTTGGTGTATAATAAGTATATATATATGTTTGTATTTGTGGGTGATAATATTGTTTTTAAACTATTGGTTTCATGTAGGGAAATCATTTAAAAGAACGACAGCAGAAACATATATATTTTTGTTTCTGTTTAAAGAATTGTTTCAGCATGCTTTCGTGGTTCAACTCAATATTTTTCAATAATTTACAATGTTTCTGCTTAGAATTACACGCACACAGAATTTGTTCTATAGTAGTTAATTATGCAATTTTAGTTTATTAAATATCCAACACTTTAATGCTGAGTCAGCACATTTTACAATTAAATTTGTTAAAAGTACGGTAATCTAAAAAATTAAACAGCTTAAAGTATAAAAGACATCACTTTGTGTGCATCAGCATGAATGGAAATGTATTTATATGGGCGGTAGAAAGAAGACATTACGATCTATCTCATGACAACATATTTTTTCGATGTTTATCGTCTTGAGTTATTGCTCTTGTGTTGTCAAGCATATATTACAAACATGCAAAAATACTCTTAAATTGGTTGTTTGTGGTAACAGTATTACTATATTTTTATTTTCTGCGAATTACTCAATAAACGTTTTATGAACTCAAAATTATGTTTACAGGTTTGAGTCCAGCATGTATCATGCTGTTGGGTATAGCAGTTTATTATTCATTGAAGCAGCAATGACCTTCGAAGCTGTAAGTCATTGTTTTGTTTTTTTCAGTGCAGCTTCTTATGCATTATGGCGGAATGGCCCGTTTCGGTGAGTCCGATTCGGTGAGTCCGATTCGGTTAGTCCGATTCGGTGAGTCCGATCCCTTAACGGGGGATTTTTTCAATTTTTTTTTTAAATTATCGGGTACCATAGCCTAACTATCATTGCCGTTTTAGGGTTAGGGGTTAGGGGTTTGGGTTAGGGGTTAGAAGTTAGTAACTCACCGAATCAGACTCACCGAATCGGACTCACCGAATCGGACTCACCGAATAGTAGCAGACCCGCATTATGGGGTAATATTTATGAAAGTTAAAAGTAAACTTTGCCAGTGAACGCAAAAAATTTGCACTATAACAATGATCAAGTTCTTAAAATCAATATTTAGACTCATTAACTCTGAAACAAGTGTTGTGAAAGGCATTGCAGAGTACATTTTGACTTAAGCTTGATTTGGAGTAAAGATAAACTTATGTTGCAGAAGGACATAGAAAATACAATGACAAGCATCAAGAAGTCACTTAAACTTTGCGAACGGTAAGTGGATTCGCATGACAAACGTAAGCTAAACATTTGGTAATGTGTGATGTAAAGTTGTTGCATGCCGCTCATGTCTTTGTAAGTACACCATGTATGCCATGTTAAACTGTTAATCAAGGATGTAAAATGTGATGAAAAATAATTAATCAACTCATTGACTTTGCAGTAGCTTAGGCCTATTTGTTGTTTGGCGCTTCTTGAATTCCGTCAGTACGTGATACAGCGGTTCTTGAAACACTAAACACGTCTTTGTGATGATGAGTGTACTGTCATAAGATTTAGAACTTCAACAGTTTTTATTTAACTTTGTGAAATTATGCATCTTTTGTCCAAATATAGTCTGTTCTTTTAAAAATAAAAAAGACAGACCTAATTTAACGGATAGAAAACCCCGTATAAGAATCCTGGATGAATTTTGATACAAAATCGCTAAAACGTTGGAGTAAAATTTTGCCATGCTTCAATCATTGTGTTCGACTCTGTGTATTTCCAATTTCAGATTTCGTAGAAAGAAAAATGTTGCTTTATCCTTTGGGAAAATGTTGGGCGTTATATCTCAATCGAAGTTAACTGAAGGTATACACTTCTTGCTTGTACTTTGTATTTATTACATATTTTCCGTATTGCATAGTCTACTCGAATAAGCGTATATTTCACGGATTATGTTTGACATTTTAGTTCTTTGCTTACCTGTTGCTTATATATCTATCTATATGATTTAACGTCTCTTGTTTCCCGTATTGCAAAGGTTAAACCGTATAGATGGATAGATTTAATATTATTGCCTTTGACTGTTACAGAAGAATATCACGCTGAACTTATTTTTGCTGAATTGAGTCTTTTCAGAGCTGCTCTCACTTTTATTCAGGTTAGTTTTCTTTACGCTTTGATTCAACCTGATATCAAGCTTTATTTTTCACATAATTGGTCAAGGTAAGTCGGCTGCATAGCCGAGTAGTGAGAGCACTTGACCAACGCTTTAAAGGGCGTCGGTGCGACACCTATGGAACGCATGCACCTACATTTCTGAGAAGACACTTGCCTTGAAAACATGCCGTTGAAGGTTTTCATAAAACAAAAAATCCTCAACTAATGGGCAAAAACCCAAATACGACAGTAAGAAAACAAAATTTCAAAATCAAAATTTAACTAAATTTGTGCCATTGGTGAAACATGGGAGACGTTGACGTTACTGCCATGTCTTGGTTCGCATTTTAAGCAATCAGGCTATACAACAGTTGGAAAATGTTGGATACAGAGAAGTTACAGAAGACAGAAACAGACACGAAATTTTGGCATTGATTTATTTTGTCATTTCATTGGCTTGGTGTTGGTTCAATTTGTCGTCATATTATCTTCACGCTTTCCCATAGCTGTGTTGATTAAGGTCTATTGTCTGAGTAGATGGTTGGCTGCGGAAGTTCGGGAGATCTAGTCATGACACACTGGCACGATACGTTCTTGCAAAAATAAGCGTTTGTCAAAATGTAATAAAAGCCGCAGAAGCAACTTTGTTTAGTCATTGCCAGTAGCTGAGTGGTAATAAAAAAATTAAACATTTTTACTTAACGTCACATGTACGGTCATAATCGTCGCCAATTAAAGCAAAACCCAAAATTTCTATCATGGTGTTATTGTTTACAGGTTAACCAGCTACTGAATGCTTTCTTATAAAAGCTATCTAACTGTATAAATGTAGAAAATAGTAATCTACTGTACAAGTTTTTTTTTTTAATGTTGTTGACTTACTGTAGTGTATAAAGACATTTTTCTGATTTTTCGTTGGATCACCCGCAAGCTTTCAATTTTAGATACAAGCTTGGACTTTGTAGTGTATACGATACCGTCAAATTGTTACGAAGTGGTTAACGCTCTGAAATTTTTCTAAAAAAAGTCATGTTTCATTTCTTGTTGTTAAAACTAGAGTAAATACTACAATTGAAATCATGTTGCACTGGTGGTAATCTAGTTAGTGCGGGTGTGAAAACAAAAATGCTTCACCTTTGAAACAAATTTTGAGATTGAATATTAGAAACTGTAAATCTTGTTTGAAGATAGTTAACCAGTTAACCTAATTATAGCTGTTGGAAATTTCGGCCTTGTGTTAAATAATGGACAAGATGGACAATGCTTATTTTTTATCAGACAAAAATAGAAACCCTGGAAAAATCTGACCCGGAGGAATTAGAGTCATAGTCAGTAGTCACACAACTATTTTTTTTTATTCAGTTTCATAGCTCTGGTTATTTGGCACTAAAATGAACTGACTGTAAAGTGCGTGAGCCGAAATGTCGTGGACCAGATGAAAGAGGTGTTAAGCGAAGCTATTTCAGATTCAATTCATTTCTACACTACAAACTTGCCATTTATGCTTCAACAAAATTTTACGCGATAACCTAAATCACTTGTCATTTCGAGGTTAGCTGTATACACATTACACACTGGAATTGTAACTAAGCCCAGATTTATAACTATAACAATTCTTTTTTTTTCTATCTCTCAAAGTTTTAACTTTACTTTTCTTCCCAGGATGAAAATCTGATCAGTTTCATTCGTGGAGCATTGCAAGTTCGCCAATGCTACCAAGCGTACAATTTTTGCTTAAAGGTATCGGAAAAAATGGAACAAACACAACACAACATACATTTTATTGGTGGTGTTTTGATGGGCTGTGGCGCATTTAACGTAGTGAGTGCTACTGCTATATACTGTATATTATTTGATTGCGTACAAAGTTATTGCTCTGATCTACCGGTGGCAAGTTACAACTGGTTAAAAAAAGGAACATATGCCGGATAAAAAGTATGTACCAACTGTGTCTCTGAAGTACCAAGCAATAAACTGATAGTGTTGGATTAAATTTATTAAGATTTTGTAATCTAGACAATACTGAAGTAGGCTACTCGACAAACTTTAATTTAATGTACAAACTTTAACGGCTAGTGTTCACTGTAAGTGTACTCATGGCTACCTAGAGATACGGCCTGATTTGTCAAATTTACAGCATTTTTCCAGTTTTGCCAACTTTTGGCGACTGTTTAAATGAATTTTTCCAAAATTTATATTTTTTCGCCTTTACTCTTTTCCTCAGTAGACACAATATGCTTTAACATCATCAGATGTTGAAAAACAAAGACAATTTGATTTAGAAAATTTTAGTCAGACTGTTAATTTTTCAATAACAGTCTGATTGAGCGTTTTTCAACTTACTTTTTTTCATTTGCTACTGCTTCCCCAAGTCAACAAAAAGCTTTTACATCATTAAGAGACAGCAAAAAGTAACAAAATCTCAGAAAATGTTTGTTAGATACTAGCAGTAGCGATAATCAAAACGTGACAAATCAGGCCGCAGCTCCAGGTAGCCATGGTGTACTCTAACTTACGTACATGTACGGCTTTGAACTTGTTTGATTAGACTTATGTAAGATTGAATTTGAGAAAACCGTTTGAATAAATAATCGAAATGCCTTGCATTCTGTTAGAACAATGATACGAAGAAAGTATTTCTTTTGCTAGAAAACTTATTTCTTCAATTTATGCAAGCTATTTTACGATTGATTTTTGTTTGTTGTTTTTAACAATAGCTGCGGATTTTTTCTAGGGCTTGTCTTTACTTCCTCCCCGCATCCTTTCCCTGCTGGAATGGGTCGGCTTCTCTAGCGACAAACACAAAGGCATGGAGCAGCTTTTGAAAGGATATTCCACACCCAACCTGCGCAGTTCACTCACCACCTTGATTATTTTGTCTTACAATCTTTTTGTAACAGTGCACTTCGGTAATTTTTGTTTTTGCTCTTAAAACTTAATATATTTTTTGTCTTAAATTTTAATTAATATGGTAAACTTTTAATTGTGCTTATTTTGGAGATTGAATTTCTTTGTCGTAGAATGCTAAATCACAATTGAGCTGATTGACTAAACAATTTCTTTTAAGGTACCCATGATTGCAACTTAGAACAAGCGGAAGCTATCTTGGAAGATATGTTAAAACAGTTTCCGAACGGTGTTTTCTTTCACCTCCACGCCGGAAGACTGGAGCAATTGAAAGGAAACTTTGACGAGGTTTGTATTGTTCTACTACTACTGATAGTGAGATTCTGTTACTTGTGTCTCTCAACGAATATGTTTTGGCAAATCAAACTAATCTATGATTGCTAGACACAGAAGAGTAAAGGGTTTTGAACTCATGACATAGAATCCTTGCGCCGTACGAATCCATAAAATATGAACAGTCTCTTTTCTTTGCTTCAAAAGATGTTTGTTTGCTTGTTCTCGACAGACAGACGTATGCCACACCCTCGACATGAGGATTAATTTATTGCCTGTGTAATCAAGATTGGTTGATAATGAAACAAGCGAAACATTGTGTTGTGTTTCCATTATATGCTCAGTGTTCCATCCATTTGTTTTCAAAAGTGGACACGTTCTGACGTTAATTGATCTCTTTTGTTAAAACCTTGTTAAGTCTTGCATTTTTTACCCATCATCTGTTACTATTGAAGTATATTGTACAAGTAATTTGTTATTAAGTCACATTCTTCGATATTGTTTAATCATCTACTAGATCGCTGTTTTTATTTTTATCTATCAGCTGGCTAAACTAAGCTATCCTGCTTGATCAAAGCTGACTTCTGAAACTAAGCTATGATCAACTTGATTCCCAGGCTATAGCCCACTTGGAGAAAGCGATTAGCCTTCAAACTCAGTGGAAATCATTCTATCACATTTGCTATTGGGAACTAATGTGGTGTCACTCTTACAAGTTGGATTGGGCCAAAGCAGCTGAATATGCCGCCCTTCTCAAGTTGGTGCCAAAATGTTTTCTTTGCAAACTACTTTCATAATAATGAAATAGAAGTTCTCAAATAAGATGTCACAACACCCTGATGTGGCTTTTTGAAATTGCAAAAGGCGCCACACACTTGTATAGATTGTTCTACCGTGACCTAGGGATTTAGAAAATCAATTAAAAATTTTTATTGCCAATTAATTTTTTAAATGTTTCCGGTTCATGTTGATTGTTGAGGGATGTGCTCTCCCAAATCTTTTCGATGCGCTCTGGTGCGATTAACAAGTAATCGCATTAAATATGTGAATTTCAATGTACATCTTTTTACATTGACGCATCGTGCTTTGTGACTTCATTTAAGTTTTAAGCATTGGGCTACTTTATTGGCTTACTGTTGCTTTAATTATTTAGCACATCTAACGACACCGCTATTTGTGATTTTTTTTCAAGTTGAATAGGATTGAAAAAATTTTTGTTAGCTTTGTTTCGTTGTAATTTTTTGAGACAATGAATGTTCTTGTAAGAAGATGATAAATTTTGAAATTCATTTCATCAACATGTGAATCACATGATGTGATGAACATTGAACAACGAACCTTGTGCAAAGACCGATACTTCAATCTTACACAGGTTTAATTACATATTTAAAAAAAGTTATTTGAATAAGTTCCTTCGGATGATCCTATTAAGGTGAAACAGGCTGTTAAGGTTTTTTGTGAACTAGTAAAACTAATTTTGATGTAATTCGCTCTGCTAGGCTTTAAGCACTTTTTGTAGTATTAATAGCATTTATTGTTTAAAATAAAAAAGGTGTTTTTGATTTGCACTGAACGGTGTTTGTGTTGGTGCGAACCCTTGTTGCCGAGTAACGACTACTAGCTTCCGTTGTAAATGTTTTACTTCAACTCAACCAGTAGTCCAGTATACCGATCAGACATCCCAGCTTGAAAAATCAAAGCATCCTTACAGCTAACTTGTTTGTTCACGTGATACTATTTAATGTTCAATCACAAATTGGTTATGTGGCAATGTGTACTGTTCAATTTCGTGGAAGTCCAATACTGTACTAACTTGTTTTCGTATCGAAAATGTGGTACAAGGTAGAGTATTTCAAAAACTGGTTGCATTAAACTAAAGAAACTAGAGATGTATTTATAAAATCACTCATCGATGTTTTCAGAAAAAACATATTGATGTTTTAACAAAAAGGTGCAAACTCACAACTTTAGCTTTACAGGAAGGAGAGTAATTGGTCCAAGTGTGTCTATACATATCTCCGCGCTGCATTCCTTATCATGCTGAAAAGCCACGAGTACCATGAAGAAATTAACAATTTAATGCGGTAAGTAAACATTATATAAAAGATTTATTTCATGATATATAACTCCTTAGAGTGGTCACCTATTTCGAGAAAGTGCCTTTTGCCAGATCTTCTTAGTGTTAGTTATTCTCTATATTATATTTTGTAAGTAATCTATGGAATATGAATATCATACGTAGCTTGTAACTTCTTACTGGTTTGACAACACGCTTCTCACCAAACGAACTTAACGCAAGCATTGATGCTCTCAAAAATGGCAAAGCTATTGGACTATACTGCATTTTTACTGAAAAAATAAAACATTTCGGTCCTTTGGCTAGAACGTGGCTTCTCAAACTGTTCAATTGTTGCATGACAAAGAACCACATCTCAAAGATCTGGTTGAAAGCAAGGGTCATCGCTCTCCTGAAGCCTGGAAAAGATCCATTTCTACTAAAAAGTTTCAGACCAGTTTCTTTACTCTGTCACCTTTACAAACTGTTTGAAAGGTGAATCCTTGGCCAACCAACCTGCTGTTGAATCAAACCTAATTCCGTAACAAGCTGGCTTTCGACCTTGAAAGTCAACAACAGAACAATTGCTGTGTCTAACGCAACATATTTAATATGGATTGCAGAAAGGGATAATTACGGGTGCTGCGTTTGTTGATCTATCTTCAGCCTATGATAGTTAACCATCGTCTCCTGCTGAAGAAGATCTTGCAGATATCCAAAGGTGCTACAGTAACAAAGCTAATTGCGACGTTACTTCACAATAGACGATTCCAAGTTCTCCTAAATTCTAAAGCAAGTCGCTAGCATCATCAACGGAATGGACTTCCTCATGGAAGTGTTCTAGCACCGTTACTGTATAACATACAGCTACAGCTATACACCAACGATCAGCCGATAGATCAACATACTAAGCGGTTTATATACGTCTGTTCCGATAGGTTAATTGCCCTCTTGATTATAATTGTGATGAATTTGTAAACGTTGAATTTGCGTTGTTCCTGTGTTCTACGTGACGTGGCTTGCCTGACTACCAAGACATTTCACCTCTGATTGTCGCTTTTTGCCGCGTGCCAGGAGCCGTTGTTTCTGGACACCATTTACCTTTGTGTTGGGTTTCAGTATTGGTAAAGCAAGCTAGAGATATGCCTGGCCAACTCTGCGCTATGTTTGAAATTTAGCTTTTTATCCCCACTCACTAAATCAACCCAGACTCAATAAATAAAAAAAAATACAAGAAACGATTGCAATTGCAAGTATGGTTGAGGCAGGAAGAGGGATTGTAGGAAAGCAATGAAATGCAATGACTATTGTAACCAACGTCGATGATCTTTCAATAACATCACAAGAAAAGAGATTGTTGCTGTAGAACAAATTACAACATCTTCCAAAGTCTCCTGGTCAGGAACAGAGCTAGAACATTTCCCTAACCCCGTCTACCTCAGAGTGACACTGGACCGTAATCTCAGCTACAAAAAGCACATTGAAAACACAAAAACTAAGGTTAACACCAGAAACAATATCTTAAGAAATCTTACCAACTCTGGGTGGGGCACTAACCCACAAACCCTCACAATGACCGCATTGACTCTGTGCTACTGTACTGCATGGCAGAATATACATGCCCTGTTTGGAACAAGTCTTGTCAGTCAACAAAACTCAATTCTGCTCTCAAAAATTCTTGTCACTTTATAACTTGGTGTCTGCAGCTTACAAATACCAACAAACTTTACCTGCAGCAAGCAGGTATGCTGGTGTTGCATCACCAGGCATTAGAAGATTATGCTAACAGTGAAGCTGAAAAGCTGAAGCAAACATGTGATGAAAGACACCCCCTCTATGGACAAACTACTGCACAGACCCGGTTGAAATCAAGAAAAAGCGTCCTAACACACATTCAGCCACTAATCTCAACAAAAATATAACAAGGCTTAAGCAGTGGAAACAATAATTCAAAATGACCCATCATACTTGGAAATGAAGGTTCTACTATCAGAGTCTTTTCCCCCAGGAGCAAACGCGCCCTGGGCGAAGAGGAAAATCTTGAATCGACTTCAAACTAATGTTGGCGTACTAAATCTACAATGGTAAAGTGGGGCTACAGCATGGGCCCAGTTGCATGTATCTGTGGCACCAAACAGCGGACCATCCTCTTGTGTGCCTCCAGCTTACTACCCAGTGCAGCAAGTGGGACCTTTCAATATACAACTCCGTCGCACAAGAACGTGTCGATCTGTGGTGTATCAAACAAATTTAGATGATTCGATAGAAGAAGTTACTGTAGGATTTACATTTAGTTTGCTTGTTGTTTCATGCTCATCAAAGTAAAATTTGAGAACTCTGTTCATTTCAACATACGTGCGTGACTTTGTATCGGCTGCATTTAAAAAAATTAAACATAGCAACTATGCAGCAACTCTAAAGTTTTAAACAACTAGTTTTATGATAAATAGAGATAAGAAAGAAACCGATCAGACTAGTTTGAAAAAACGATGACAGCAGAGGTTGTTGTTACGTGAATGGCACATTTGCACTCCATGAATCGTCAACATCACCAGAAGAATAGAAATAGACTAACTTTTCCTACAAAGTTCACCAATCCCGAGCTCTTGATAATTTTTTCACTTTTGCAGCGAGGTTCCGATGCTGAAGCAGAAGTTTTCTGGGAAAAGCATCCCGTCTGAAAAGTTTGTGGCAAGAAAAGCGAGAAAGTTTCTTGAGCAAGATCAGTCATTGGTTTTACCAGCCCATGTGAGTCATCGTGTTGGGTTTTGTCGTAACGAGGCTAACGCAACAGCAGAAACTAACGAATAAACGACGTCAGAATTTGCCACAGTATTGAAATGCGGTTTGATAAGAATGTGTAAACACTAAACAGTTCTTGAATTTTGACTTCAAATCTGTTAAACCAGCGCCTTTCACCTCTAGTCTGCAACTTATTGCGACAGCTCATAAAGTCCAGGTTCATCTTTTGTCACTTACATTTGATTTCTGAACTAGCACAAGCATTACCAAACTGGTAGGCTTTGTTTCTTGATTAACTACAGTAGAAGTAGATGCAATTAATTTGTCATAGAAATTGAAAGTGATAGAATTTGTCTTGTATATTCTTGACTGAGAAGCTTTGTTACGTTCAGATTTTCATTGCATTGATTTTCAGTGTTTATTTACGTTGTACTGTATTTTCAGGAAATGTTATATGTTTGGAATGGTTTGGTCATGTTGAAGGGAAACCTTAAAATTAGAACCAAGCATCTTCAAATATTAACAGACACCTTCAACAATGTACAAAACCGAACGAATAATTCAAGTCAGTGAAAGTTGTATCTGCATATTTTGTGTGAATAAGATTGCATGACTTAATTAGATTCTTTTATTGACTTGACAAATTATCTTAGACATCGTATGTATTTGTTAACTGGACTAATGAAAGTTATTCTTTAGCGACGTCTACCGACAAGCAATGCAACTACTTCGACGACCATTGTTTAATGCAATTATTGAAAGGGGCTTGTTTGAGATATGACAACGAGTTTCAAAGAGCTGAAGCATGTTTTAACGACGTGAAAGAAAAGTAGGTCATTCTGCAGTAACTCGTCAAATGTGTCAAATACCGAAGAAACAAACCTTAAGATAGTTCGTCAACTGAAAATTATTACCGTATGCGTTTTGTCAACGAGATCAGCCCTTTTGCGTCAATTCACCAGCATCTCGTTCTGTAAAGGACGAAAACGGTAATATCAAGGCGCACTGGGATAGTTTTGATATTTATGTTTTAGTTTAGTATAATGTTTAGCAGCGCTTCTAAAGCATTGGTCTCCATTACGCAGTCGCAGCAGCACACAACAGATGGATTTGTGTCGGACAAAAGCAGTACACGTGGAAACTTAAAAGATAAATACTCATATCAATAATTAATGATCGTGTGTCTTATACGTGTAGTTTCGTTTCTCTCGCTACTTTACCACCCTTTTGCCGATTTAATCGAAGCAAGAAAGGCCTACGTTGTGCAACAGTTGCAATGTGCATAAAAGCAATTTGTGCTGAAAAGTTTTCTCACTTCATGAAATGGCGTTCACAGCTACAAAAAGATAGCGAAGGATCATTATCTGGCCCCGGCAGCTTTGTCAGATTTGTCCTGGATGCTCATTGAACAAGGAAGGACAACTGAAGCTGAGGAACTGCTCAAATATACAAGGTGGGTTGAAATACATTTATATGGCTCTTAGTCTTTACTCTTTAGTCTTTATAGTCTGATTACTACGATATAACCCGAAGCTTCGTTATGCTACTCAGTGGCTATATTATTTGTTCGCCAATTAAGCACTCTGCTAGCAGAAACCTTGTGGCATTGCGCATAGCTCACCGCTCCGACAGTTTGAGCACTCTGGCAAGGTGGGTGAAAACTATGGTTCCTTGCGTACCACAAATGGGAAACTCATCACACTGAATTATATACAGTAGAAATAAGGCGTTCAATGCACTGTTACGGTCACGTGATGGAGACATGGGCGCTGCCCGGCTTTAAAACTTCTGCCGGTACCAGTCGCCCCACACGACGGGCCGCCCGGCCCGTCGTGAGCTGACCTTTTTGCGTTTGCGGAAAGCTAAGCCCATTCTGTCATTCTAAATTTTGCGGACGAGTGGCACAAAATTTTCGATCCACACTTTTCTTCCACAGGTACCTAGACTCCCCAGCCTGGCCCCCGCGACCTATGCTGGTGGACTCCCTTTCCGGGTGCATCGCCACCCCATAATCACGCCGCTCCCCGCCTCCGCGGGGCGTGGCAGGCCGGTTCTTTAAAGTCTCTGACCTGGCTATGTTTATTGTGTTCTTCTCGCCGTGTCAATTATTTTGTACTCGTGCGTTGTTGATCAAAATAAAACAGTTCATCACCGTTAATGCACCTTAAGGTCGAAACAGTGGCGTCCTGTTTGCAGTTACATTTATTAATATATTATATACACCATACAGTACATGCAACTGCAGACAGTACACACCGTTTCGGCCTTCCGGCCTCCTCACTGCAGTAGGTGCACTGGGTATGGTCATGGAGATATATACCTCCGTGTGACGTTTTCCCATCTGTGGAACCTAAGCTCTAAAAATGGTACTACCGCCAACCTTGCCAAAGTGCTCAAACTGCAAGCAGTGAGCACAGCAAGGTGCCTTCAGTAAAGTGCTCAATTGGCATACGTCAATGTATATTATATTACATCAAATATAGTTACTACTTTCCAAAGCCTCTACACTACAGCCTGTTTCACCCTTAAAGGGAGATCATCAGAAGGTTCTGAAAAATATGCAAAAGCAATAAAATGTATATTATATTATATAAACAATAAACACTTAAACAGCAGGCCTAAGTACTATTCATACTACAAAGAGTGCTCAATGTCAAGCAAAACAGTCAAGCAGACCAAATTACATCAAATATAGTTATTACTTTCTAAAACCTCTACAGCCTGTTTCTCACCTTAAAGGGACGGAATGGCCCGTTTCGGTGAGTCCGATCCCTATTCGATGATTTTTTCAATGTTTTTTTTTAAATTACCGGGTACCATAGCCTAATTATCATTGCCGTTTTAGGGTTAGAGGTTAGGAACTCACCGAATAGTAGCAGACTCAAAAGGGAGGTTATTGTTTTTGCATATTTTTCAGGACCTTCTGATTTTTAGGGCGAAATAGGCTTTAGAGGTTTTGGAGAGTAATAACTATATTTGATAATATATTATATATACAGTATCTTTTATAGTAGGACATGATAATTGGATTAATAATAAATCATCGACGACCTCGCATATAATAGTTCTAAATATCGTGGTTTAACGTACATTTTGCTTTTGCCGTAGATTAACATTTTGCCGGTCACTATTTTATTAACACACACATCCATTCCACAGTCCACACCTATTTTCCGAGCAATGTGTTCGGATTCTTTCTGTGGCGATACGCAACTTTATTACACTTCTTGACTCTTAGATTTCGAGATAACTTTATTTGTTCTTGTTATTAAGTCCAGCAGCTTGCGGTGTTTCTGCATTGCTAACCAAATCAAAACGTAAATCTGTTGGAAGATTTTAAATTTTGATTGTAAATGTAACGATAATTTTGTTGGGATTTGGAACGCTTTGCTTTTATGTTAGATTGATGCCTTCCTTGAATGAAGTGTGATTTTATGAAATATAATGTGGAACCCTTGTCAAGTATATGCACTTTGAAATAATGAGGCGCAATTGATTTCATTTGTAGGAAAACATATTCTCATTATTCCATGGAGTCTCGGATACATTTTCGAATGCACGCCGCTCAAGCCAGACTGAACGAGACCTCAGCCAAGGCATCTTCGTCCAAGTCATTGTGAATCCAGTTCATCGACAAAGTTTTACTGAATCAGTTTTTTCCTGCGCAAAGCACTTTCATCAATGCAAATCTCTTGTTTTTCTGTTCAAAATTGTAATATATTGTGGGGCCAGCGTACTGGTTGCTCACGCACTGCTTTACTTATTAGTCTTACTAAGTGCTTGGTGTCTTTATTCAATATTCCTAATAAAAAAGTTGAGTTTATGTGAGTAGTTTGTTTTTACACATCACTGACACTGATTACGTTTTGAATGCTCCAACAATATGGACTCCCAAATGGCTAGAAGCGATCAGTATTTATAGAAATCTTAGTATGTTTCTTTGTGCGCAATAAACTTGTGGGCAATTGTTTAAATTCTGCTTGTGATGCTATACATTTGGAATGTTTTTCATTTGCTCAAATCTTTTTGTGAAACAAAAGAAAGAACTTGACAAGCTACACCATACACCATGTGGCCAAGAAAATGCTTTTACTGCCACTCCAAGATGTACTTTTACGATTTTCAGGTGTTCCAAAGACAAATCTTATGAATTTTTCGAGCAAGTTGCTTTGTCTTGTGTGTTTACGCTGATTTTTTCACTAGCATCCCTAATTGGCACTTATTTGCGTTAGTGTTAAACCGCAATGGATAATTTCACGCTGCTTTGCGAGTGACATCCAGTTTGCAAAACCAGTTTTTTCCATTAGATATCACAATGGAAAAAAGGCAATTTTTGTTAACTGAGGAATGTCAAGAGAAACCAAAACCTTATTTCTCATGGTCACTTTTACTAAAATATGACCATCTGTTTGTGTGTAATCTCATTAAATCGTCATCCCTGTAAACTCCTGTTATTGTTTATCTTGCCCCTAACTTTTGCGCCGAAACTGTTTAAATGCTTTAATTCCCCGTAAAGACGACAGGTGTTTTAGGATGTCAGGTCTCAGGTGTCTTTTACTGTACAAAGATTGAAGTTTACGTTTATCATACAGCATTGCTTGCACACGGCTTTGCTTTTATCTTGTATTGTTGCCACAAATGTTTTTTACACATAATCCTGTAGCAGCTGCCTTGTTCGCGACGTTTCTTTGCACAGAGACCAGATATGCACATTTCTAAGTTCTCTCAAAAGGGTACGGGTTTAAAATTTATTTCTCGATTTAGCCATTTCTTTAATTCTCCTGTAATCTTATTGACGTGTTTACTATTTACAAACCTGTTTTGGGCAAAGATTTTTGTATTGTCCAGTGTCGGAATGTAATATTAATGGGTTTCCGATATGGAGATTTGTTTGGTATCAATGCGTTGGTCAGCATCGCCGAGCATCAGAGACCTCGTGTTATGGTTCACTGCACTTTTACATTCACGGTGTTTCCAGTTAACGTTCATCTATGCGAAATTGCTCAATTTGACGAAACTTATTTCGTATTAACCCTGATTGTGGTATTTCATATCTGACCGAATGTTTTTCCTTTCGCTAGAATTATTTTATTATACTCTTGTCTTGTTTGACACAGCTTGTTGGTAGAAGCAAGGTAGTTTTCTAATTTTATTTTAGTTTCAGGTAGTTTTAAAGCAAGTTTTGTAAAGTGTTTTATTTATTGTCGAGTGTTAGTTGTTGTTAATGTTACTTCCAATTTACATCGACGTTGAAAAGCAAGGCGGGAGATTTAATTTTAAAACTCTAGGCTGTATTCTTGCAACGACTGTACGATACTGCTACTGTAATAGCGGCGCATGAACAGTATAGCCTCACTTCAAGGCGCTTGGTGTCTAATTGCAATTGAAACGTAACTTCATGTTCTGAACTTTTCTACCAATCCCTGCTGGAGATTGTTTCCTTGCCAGCAGTCTTATGTTTTGTGAATTTTCCCAGACAGCAAAATCCGTCATTTTTGCATTGATTCAATGTCTACAGACGTTGAATCAATGTAAAAAATGGCGAATTTTTCTGCCTGTGTAACTGCCGTTTCTGCTTGATTAACGTTAAAATTGTGGAGCTCCCACCGCAGAGTTACACGCAACAAGCAAATAAGTCTTTTTACATTGACGTTGAAACCAGTTTAAAAGGACTTATTGGCTGGTATGTTCGTTTTTATTTACACTTTTTTTTCTATTTTAATATCAAGTAGGCTACCGGTAGTTGTTTTATTGTGCCAAATAGTCGGTGTGCTGATCTTTCTTCGGGATGAGCTTGTGTTTTGGCGTCTTACTATATAATTTTATTTAAACAGTGGAAGATAGTAATTTGTGCCGAGAATGTTTCTTCTCGCTACAAAGCAGTTTTATGGAATCATTGAAAAGGTTATTGCTCAGTGAGAGATATAAAGCATTTCATGCTGCGTAAGAGAATACTCTAAGTTGCGGTTTTGCTTCTGTGCTTTAACTTTCTTGGTGAAATCACAATAAACGTGTTTTGTTTGTGAATATTTGCGAGAGACTGATTACGTGATCAGTCAACAACAATGGAGACATTGAACAAAACAGACTGAAAAATGATTTATGCATTTGAGTTATGGTGTTTCTAATGGATGTTATATATTTCTTAGACAGCAAACGTAACAATTAAACAGATTTTGAACCAAATTAAACCGGACATGTCCCTAGAAGTTAGAATCGTTCTGCAGAAACTTTCATATTATTGACATAAGAAAAAAATGACTGGAGAAAGATGTCAACATGGTTTGGTCAGCGGATGAAGAGGCCGTCCCATAACAAGAGGGCCCGATACATCGATGAACAGCCAGTAGCGTTGACAGGGAATACTTTTGGACCCGGGGCAAGGATGAATTTAGTAGCCCGAAAACTTAAAAAAGACCGCGCATTCTTCGGAGATAGTGTATTTTTTTATAAATGTGTTGATTTGTGGGCCCGCAGATCTTATTGGTACCGGGCCTACATCATCCTCTCAACGGCCCTGATAACAGCGACATGAGCAAAGAAGAGGTGTGAAGAATCGAGAGATGATTTAGAGAGTCGAAATTGTCTAAACGGGCGAAGATGTTAATCCGTAGTTTAAATGGAGAGTCAATAATAGTTGTCTTTCTGTTGGCGGTGTCTTGTCAACTGAACGAACATTTAAAAGAGTTTGATTAGTTTATTTTGCGTTCTCCAGCCAATAGCAGGAATAAAAATTGGGAATTTAGGCTATAACTAGTTGCCGTTAAGAGAATGTACACTTAGATAACCTGTGAGATTGCCAAATTTCATAAAACACATTTACAACCAGCTAACTTTAAGGAGAAAGGGGCTTTTTTTATCGACAACAAAGTGTTTCGGTTGAATAAGATTATTTGAGCTGTATGACAAACTCCCAAAGTGATATCCTGACCACTCGGCTGTTGAGTTACAATGCATTAAAAATGGATTCCATAAAAGAAATATCCATAAATCTTACCATGTTGCATTTAAATAAAACCAAACTAAAAATAAATAATTCCAGTCCAACAACAACATCGCATTCCCGAAGGGTTGGTCTAACACCTGACTGCTTTTAACGCAGCATCAGTCTATTGAGTGAATATTTTTGATACCAAAAAAGAGATCGGAACCAATGAGAGCCACAAAACTTCTAAACAAGACGTGATTTCAAAGAAGGTATTTTTCTGGTAAGCAAGTTGCAGATTTCCCCAGAGAAGATTCATCCTTAAAAATAAAATTCTGAATGGGTGCTTACTCATTGTGGCCTAGTAGGAGTCGAAGTAGGATAGGCTACACAGTAGTTTATTACTGTTGGGCTCCTGAAATCATTCTGGGCCTGTGTTTAAAAATACTTTTATCGATACAATTGTCGATGATTGGTGTCTTCTTTTGCTGCTTTTTGTAGAATGTGAAAATAATTTGGTGTTTGTTCTAGCTAGGCTATCATATCGCTGATAGTTACAATTTTCGCGTCATTTCCACAACAAACAAAATACAGTAGAAACCATTTTTCTATTTAAGATACGCTGGCTGAAAATAATCTTACAATCATCCACTTCAATCTCCTTATCTTTTTAACCTTTGGCAGAAAGCTTACTGCACCGCTCAATCAGTTAATTGAATTTTTTTCGCAAGGCATGCTGATGTGTGAATACGAGGCTATTTTGTTATCAGTTGCGCAGATAACCGGTTGTTGAAAGGAGATTGTTCTGCTTCGGCTTTATAACATTTTCAATGGAAGGTAACCCATTCGATTTCATTGCTGGTGTGCTCTATGTTGATTCAAAATTAAATTATTATAAGCGAAGTAAATTCGCAGTCGGTGATGTCAATTTAATTAACTTGGCGACTCAGTTTTTAACTAAGATTAGTTTTGAGCGTCACATGTAGGCTACCCAGAAGCAGCCAATAGCTTATAGCAGGGCTTGTTATAAACCAACTAACTATCTTTCTTGTGAGGTTCGGCTATGTATGATGAAGAGATCCCAGGCTACCGAAACACAACTCAATCCAGAAAAAACTAAAAAAACATTTTGTGGCTATTTTAAACTATGATTTTGCTCTGCTTTTGATGACGCTGGGTTTTATTGTAAGGTGACAGCAATCACAAAGGACATTCCAAATATCGGAAAACAGCCTATCAGAAATTGAAAATTTGTGCTGCATACTGTTGGTAAAAAAAAAAAATTATTATTGAGTAGCCTACGGTATCATCAGGCTCACTACAGTTGGTGAATCATTTGGTTTTACAGTGCCACTTCTCAGCATGTAGGCTAGCTTAATTGTACAATAGGTTACCGTGAATACGTCGTACGGTATTTGTATATTGTAAGCAAAGCTACCATATTGTGGAACAAGCAGTTCAGGAAATAACAGGCATAGCATGAGTTTTCTTCCTCAAGAGTCATTGCTGTAGGCCTAACATAAGCAAGGTTCTGTCGAAGCAATATTTTGCTAGGTAGGCTAATTTTTGTTGGCTTTGTAGATAGCAGCAGATCACAACTGATTACTGATTAAGCTCGATATCGCTTAGCCTACTAGACAATAGTATGCAAGTTTCTTGTTACGGTACGGCTGATTTCTTTTGAAATGAGTCATTTTGCATAATTCAGAAATAAAGGTTTGGTGCTTATAGGTAGTCCATTAGAATCGTTCAATAAAATCAGTAACGGTCAGACCATGTTGCCCATGACGTCTTTTAAAATTGTTTAGTAGGCTACGGTACTGATACGGATATGAAAACTTCTTCATTGGAGATTGGCATTGTAGGCCTATATAAGTTTTGTATGGTAGACCTAAGCCATTTCTCAGTAGAATAAGCAAATGCAATATTAGTAGGTTATGCTCATGCCAAAATGGTTTACTATTAGTTGTAGAAATGTGTTGTCGTCATCAGAACCTTATTTGGCATTCTGAGAGTTGTGGACCACAAGGTGGTTGATGTGCAGGGTCGTCGAAAGGATATTTTGGGCCCGGTACTAATGAGATTCTTGCGCCTCAAATTAAGACATTTATAAGAAAAAGCATTGTATCCAAAGAATACGCGGTGGTTTCTTCATGTTTCCGGACCCCTTGAAAAGATTCCTGGCCCCTAAAATTGCCCTGAGTCCATAACCAAAGATATCCCTTTTAGACCACCATGTCAACGCTACTGTTAATGTGTGATGCCTGTGGAATATTTTGTAAACTTGTGGTCATCCAAGAGCAGATTTAGGTGGAGCAGTTGGTCAGTAGTCTGAAAAAAAAACAACGTAATTTTGATATTAAAACAAAACAACATGTCTTAAAATTCCTTGAGAAGTTTGTGTCCAAACTTTAAAGCTAATGTTACCCCTTTGAAACTGGTTTCTTGTGGTGTCTCGTTCATTATAGTCTGCGATGTTTACTCAGACCAAAATAATGAGGTTTATTAAAATAAAAATCGGAAAACATTGAATATGTAAAAGGAAAAAAACTGAGTCATCAGAAGAAATTGTACGAAGCATAATTTGTGACTAAATTTGTCTGCTGGTCGATAAGTGAAGTGAGTGTTCAATTGTAATGTCTGGAATTTAGCGATTTATTTTATGTATTAATAATTTATGAGAGGACATTGAATTGAAGCCTATCTTGCCTTGTGACGCTTCAAAGGGCCAAGTCGAGCTGACCTTACTTTATTTTTATTTAGAGTTACGCATTTGTATTTAAAAAGTTTGAGGTAAGTATGCAGGCTCCCATTCAAGAAATCGTGTGGCCTCAACTTGTGTTATCACAGCAACAACAGCAAACCAATCTTCATGCAAATTATATTGCTCCTTTTCCTTCACAAGGCGTGGTTTTCCAGCAAGCCAATCTAACTGACGGTTTGTTACGTATTCCTGTAATCGCCAACGAAGAATGGGTTTCGCAAAGTACACTTTCAAAACCGCAACCAATATATTTTCTTCAACCTGTTCAATGCCATCCACACCATTCTCAGCTGTCTGTAAGCAAGCCTGGTAGTGTTGTGTTAAATAAGCAGCAAGTCATAAGTAGCGGAGTTAACATCCAGCCGCACATGGTTTCTGTTCCGTCATCATCAAGTGTCAGAAATTATAATAATTTTCACTTCAAAGACTTTCGTCGTTGTCATCTTGCTACCAAAAGATCGTGCGAACATAGCAACTCAGGTAAGATGCCAGAAAAGAGATTGCAATTAAGTGTGCCCTCCAAATGGGTACGACCATATCAAAAATGGGCCGGCGCGTCTTTTAGGCGAACTAGGCAGCCGCCTAGGGTGCAGCCTTCCAAGGGGCGCAAAATTTTTTAATTTATTCCTTAACTTTTTGAAATTGTTTTTTCTTTGAACGAAGATGTTTTTGTGCTTCGAATATTGTCGCACGAACTGTAGGCCCACACTTTAAAAGATGCAAAATGAAAAAGTTGCACGGATGGTTTAAAACTTTGAGATCCTGTAGATTGATATTCATATTGTAACTGCTAGTGTCAAGGGCGGTTGAGAGGACAAGCTGGTTGCCCAGTGCAGCATAATTTCCGGCCTTCTCTAAAAAAAAAACATTTCTAAAAAGTTTTTTTTTTTTTTCGAAGAAAATAAGGCCTATGTTAAGGAAGGACACCTCACCTGTTGGGTGGAGCAATGAAACGTTGATTAAAATATCTTCGGCCTTTCAAAAGCTTTGGGATACCTGAAACGATCTCGGCCTCTGGTCCAGAAGTAGGCTACTTACTGAACCACCCATGTCAATGCTAGCAGCTCGAATCCACAGAACCTCATTACAGTCATTATACTTCCGCGTTCGACATGGCGGATGATAACGAAACAAACAAATTTGTGATAGAAGAGTATTGTTTAAATTTTGACTAGCATTTAATTTTGAACAGTTATTTACTACCATAAAGCAATTTAATCCACAGCAATTTGAGTTACTGTAACAGGAAAAAATCACACCTCTTAGCTCTTGCTATTTACTTATCACATTAAACTGTTCACCGTAGGGGCGCCGAAGTTGAATCTTGCTTGGTGCGAAATAGCCTTGCGCCAGCCCTGCCTACAATACAACTTAAGCACATGATTTTGAAGATTGTATTAT
Organism: Aplidium turbinatum; assembly: GCF_918807975.1. NCBI lineage: Eukaryota > Metazoa > Chordata > Ascidiacea > Aplousobranchia > Polyclinidae > Aplidium > Aplidium turbinatum. The sequence continues at coordinate 40,479,287 of NC_137472.1, read as the reverse complement.
AATATAAATGCGTTATATTAAAAACACCACAAACAGATGATAGAAAACAAATTAATTGGATTCAATAAAAGTATTCAAAAAACATTATTCCAAATTTTCAATTCAATTAATTTGTTGTTCATCTCGCCTGTCTGCAGTAGCCTATATCAAAATTATGTCCCTCCCTAAGCTATATTTAAAATAAATATAAGAAAACTTATAAAAGACTGTATTAAATAAAAGATAAAAAAGATGAAGTTAACTCAGCAAGTCTGGTCAACAATATGGGATATTTTCTTTACTGAAAGTACAAAGTTGAATGACAATTCTTTTTAATGTGCTAATCCATTAATTAAAAAACAAGCAAGAGAAAAACGAAACTTTGCGTCGAAGCAAAACGAAAATATTTCTAAAAAGTTAATGTAACACGCCCCTAATCATATGTAACTATAATTTTGTGTCAAAATTTGTTTGCAGAAACACCAAGTAAGAAGCTTTCTATATCCAATGACGTAGCATGTTGTGAAACTCAAACGCGCTTTCAAAATGTGATTGAAAAGTCACGTGACTTGGCTATTTTGAAGGTTGTGGAAAATTATTTTTCTAAGAGTAATTTGTCAAAGGAAAGCTTATCATTAAAGCAGGTAAGTTACTATAAAAGACCTCAAACTTTAATTTGTGTCACAACGGCTTAGAAAAAATAGAGATTGTAGGCCACCTTGCGGCTCCTACAACTTTAGAAGAGCAGGACGAAAATAATATTGGTAACTTTTGCGTTCAATGTGGATTATGTTCAAAAACCTTAGAAAACAATTGATAAGCCATATTTCCTTACCTTATCAATTGAGTTGCAGTCTAATAAATCTACACAAATGTTCCGCCAAAAAATTGATAAAGTTTGTTATTAAATGGTCGAATTTAAGTTTATTTAAAACACTATATTAAACAACTTTAATATAGGAGATGAGTTTGTGTGCAATAAGATACACAATGGTTTTTCTACATAGGGCACGTAAACGAGTAACCTAGTTTTGACTCTAGAGGCTTATATTTATGCATTTGCATATCGGCACCACTTCAAGTTCCTTTCCGTATTTTTGACGCAAAGTATAAGCATGAAATGGGTGGTTTGCTTGCCATGATAAGTATTGGGTGGTTGCCTTATCGCTTCTCCCAGCTACGTTCTTGCCGAATGATTTCATTAATTCATTACAACTTATAGCTGCTGGTTCTAAAAGTGATTTTAAGCTTAAAAGTACAGTTTAGTGTAAGTTTGCTCGGTGTAGGTTTTCTCAGCGTGCTTAGTTGGTGCATACATGATATTGTTAGGTTGCTCATGAATTATTTAAAACATTTAATGCGCAGTGACCTATCTGGAGATCCCATTATGCACATGTTCAATCGTTGTTTAGCCAAGAATGCTTTGAAAGCTCAGAAGGTAAACAGCTTCCATGAAAGCGAAGGAAATTGCAAGATAAAGCCATTTTGGTGCAACGCTTCGAATCGTGTGTGTGTTACCTTCTTCATGAGTTAATCTCCATTCATCAGCACTTATAGTGGGTGAAACAATTTGCTGCCAGAAGTACAAGAAGAGGAAATTCAAATTGCCAACTTTGATGAACCCGAAGACAATTAGGTCTTTGCAATTCCTCAGTCAACTATTTTACAAAAGTTGATTACATTTTATTTTTTAAATGTCGTTTTATTTGTCAGGCTTGGCAACGGCAAAACGGTTGTATTGCTTTGAAATCTATAGCCGCTCTTCAGAAAATAAGAGAAATTAGCAATGACGAGCAAGTTGTAGCCGACTGCATTCGGCGTTCACAGAATCTTCGGTTGAACGAACATGGAATGGTAATTTGGTTGATGTTGTGATTGTATCAAATTGAAAACCTGAGTTGAAAAATTATTGAAATCACATTTTTTTAAAACTTGTACTAAAACTACGTGGTGCTGGTATGGCTGGCGATCAAACCCTGTTCCAAATGGGATATTATAATGATAACAATACACAAACTTTGAATTATGGCTCCGTAGTGTAAATATTTCAACTTGACTATGTCTGCTTTAGGTTTACACAAGCTTTCCTATGTCAGATGTCATAAATGCATCAAGCTTGGTTAAATGCGTCATTGCCATCAATCTGCCCACGAAAAAACCTACAAAGGAAGATGTAACGTCACTGTTTCTTGCTTACGGTGATGTCATGCAAGTTCAGATTTTGAAACCGGGAGAAAAACTTCCAAAACATCTCGAAGTTTATGAAGCAGTTTAGTGATATTGAATTTAGGAAATAGTGGTGTCGTAAAAGTTAATGTAGTAGCCTACAAGTTAACGTTTATAGAGTAAAATTTGGTTTTGACGAAAAACAAATTAGCTCCTAAGAAACCTATTGGATAGACTGTCGTCGTATTCTATCCTTGATGGACTGTACTTCAATTAAACTGTTGTAGTATTGACATCTATACAGTAGCCTAAAGAACATATTATCAGATTGACTCGGCCAAGCATTTAACTTTAACGTTGTATGTATGCATTAGGCTTCCGTAGGTTTATGAGCGTTAAAGACTAAATTTTCCCTAATTTAGCAAGTATTTATGAAATAAGATGAAAAGCAATATTGCAATAACAATAAATGCTTTTTTTTTGTAATATAATTATTTTTTATTCTTCAACGATACAATCACCTGCATTTAAAATTCATTATTTGTTTTTTTTTTCAAATAGTGGATACCAGATTTGAAAAAAAATTATTGCGCTCTGGTGGAGTTTGAACGTCAAGATCAAGCACAACAGGCGTGCAGAGAAATCAACATCAAAAATCGAACTTCCGAAAGCTTAAGAGTTGCGTTGCTTAAGCCTGGCTCTCGACTCAAGCGAACACTGTACAGAAAATATAAAGGTACAGTAGGCTATAAATACCTGTTCTGTACCAAGCAGTGAAAAAGTATTTTTGGTGCATTTAACACGCAGTGCATGATAAATGAAAGACTTGCATCATGCAGTTCGAATTCTGCATGCAGTGTTGCCCAGTGTTATTTTAATTCGGTATAGCCTAACTCTTGAAAAGAGTGTAGCCTACACAAACATAAAAAGTTTTACCATAAAATTATTTTTATAATTCTCCAAGAAACTTAATTTCAAATAAAATATTTTTTGATGTAGCCTACCTTTGTTTTTACTATTCGGTAAAGATGAAATTATGTCTAATATTCGATAGCACAATTTTGTTTGTTGTTATTGAATTTGATTGAGGCATGCAGTGTTTGTCTCGCATTCATGGAGAATATGCCAGTGGTTATTATTATGTTACTATGAATAAGACCGCTATTCATATTTCTTAGGGCAAGTCAAATTGAGCTGAATCTACAAGGTAGATATTTCGGTAGACAAATACAGGGTGAGCCAGAAAAACGTACCACATTTCAAATTGTTGAAAAGGAGCGATCTTCCTGGCGTCAGCACTACCTGACTACTCACTATAGAACAGCGAGCATTGTATTTCGCTAACCATACCGGTGTAGCCTCCACACTAGCCATCAAGACTTTTCCAAAAACATGTGTTTCTCGACTGCCGAGAAACACATTTCAAATTGTTACTGTACCAAAGCTGTAGCAGTATGACAGGAGGTTGAATTGAAATTTTGCAGCCAAGAACTTACCATTTGTGTTTCAGGTTTTAGTTTTTATAAGTGAATAATTTTTTGTGCAAATTTTTAAAATTTTGTATCGGTATGTAAAGTGGCCTGGACTGGCGAACACCGTGCATTTATTGTGGAAGATTTCATTAGAAATGGGAAAATCAAGAAATTTTATGACTCATTTCAAACTAAACCGTAGCGATCCTGGTCCCAATCGAAAATCTGTAATGCTCTGGGTCAAAAATTTCAGAGCTACGGGTTCAGCACTAAAGCGAAAGCCACCCGGAAGGTCTCGAAGTGTTCGAATACCAACAAACATCCTTGCTGTAAAAGAGTCGATTTAGCAATCTCTTTGTCGTTCAGCTCGAAAGCACGCCTCAGCATTGAGGCTTTTGAGCGAAATACATCAAATGGTACGGTAACCTTTTCACTTTGAGATGAGACAATAAATGTTTTGATTGCTTATAAATTTTGTCTCTTTTTCCTAGTTTGAAATGTGGTAGGTTTTTCTGGCGCACCCTGTACATTGTACAAGCTTGCTGGTCTTGCTGGTCAATGCTAGACAACTAATTCTGTTAAGAGCAGTTTGCATTAGATTATTATAATATTAGAGTTTTGATAGATGTGGTGTGCTCAACTCAATCCTGATTTTTTACATTGCAACATTTGCAAAGAACTTACTAAGACCGCGGGTTTGTTTTTACAAGCCGTGTTGTTACATTTGACAAAAACACAGATTTCTTTCGGAAAACAAAACTTTATTTTTTAAAGTGACCAGCAAAGGCATACCTTCTTTTAATGTCCGTTACTCATCGTAAACTTACAACTTTCGAAAGATTTCATCAATGCTATCTGCGTAAGATGGCTCTATTACGAAATGCAGAAACCGGATAATAGAAAGAACAAGAGAATTCTATCAAAATCTCTATGCTAGAAATCAGGGTCAAGGGCCGGTCGACAACTTCAGTGACAAATCTCAAATTTTAGCAACCACTCCAGAAGTAAATATCTCTGAAATAAAACATGCAATTGGTCAGATGAAACGAAATAAAGCGCCTGGTGAAGATAATATCACGCCTGACCTAATTAAAGATGCAGAAGAAACAATTTCATCACCTCTTGCCCATCTGTTTACGGAATGCATTAAAACAAGACAAATTCCTTCCAACTGGAAGAATGCTATCATCATACTTCTTCATAAGAAGGGAGACCAAAAAGACTTGGGAAACTATCGTCCGATTAGTCTTCTTCCAACAATTTACAAACTTTTTACCCGAGTAATTACCAACAGAATTGCTAAAGATTTGGACTACCACCAACCGAGAGAACAAACAGGTTTTAGGGAAGGGTTTTCAACCATGGACCACTTGCATACTATCAACCAATTAATTGAAAAAACAAACGAATATCACATCCCACTCTGCCTTGGACTAATAGATTATAAAAAAGCGTTTGATTCTGTTGAAACATCAGCTGTCATTTCAGCACTGGAAAAACAGGGAATTGACCAATCATACACTCAACTTCTCAAAAACATTTACGCGAAAAATACAGCTATATAATTCGGCTGCACAAAGACTCTGAACCATTTCAGATTCAAAAAGGGGTACGTCAAGGTGACACAATATCTCCAAAACTCTTTACAGCAACCTTAGAAGAAATTTTTAAGCAACTTAACTGGGAAGAAAAAGGAATCAAAATTGATGGTGAATACATAAACCATTTACGTTTTGCTGATGACATCATCCTTATATCTGAGCAACCTAAACAACTACAAACAATGCTAAGTGAACTCAATACAGAAAGAAAAAAGATTGGCCTTCATATGAACCTTAACAAAACGAAAGTTATGTTTAACAAACTGGCAGACATCGGCAGCAATATTCTTGTGGACGGAGCGACTATCGAAACGGTTGATCACTATATATATCTTGGCCAAAAAATTACAACAACTCCAATAAAGAAGATGAAATCAAAAGAAGAATATCACTTGGATGGCAAGCCTTCGGAAGAGCAAGTTCAATATTTAAGTCAAAACTGCCTCTTTCTCTCAAGAAACAAGTCTACGATCAATGCATCCTTCCAACCGCTACATATGGTGCAGAAACTTGGAACCTTACAAAGAAATTAACACTTAAACTAAGAACTATGTAGAGAGCACATGAACGAATCATGATGGGTTTAACATTGCGAGATAAAAAGACTGCCGAATGGATCAGAAACCAAACGAAATTACGAGATATATTAAGCACAATCAAGAAACTAAAATGGTCCTGGGCAGGTCATATAGCAAGATATCAGGACAATAGGTGGACTAAAAAATTAACAACATGGACACCACGAGAAACCAAAAGAAAGAAAGGAAAACCAAAAGTAAGATGGAGGGACGACATTGACAAACAATGCAATACAACCAATTGGTACCAACTAGCACATAATCATGTAAATTGGCATGAAAAGGGAAAGGCTTACGCTCTGCAGTGGGCTCTCACAGGCTGAAAATGATGATGATCTGCGTAAAATGCTGAACATCAGCAGAGAAGAGGAAACAACAAATCTAAGCATGATAGAAGAGGATAAAACAACAAGCATTGAGTCCCGCATGATTCAGTTCAGTTCAGTTGTTTTTATTTCTGACCATCATATCAAAAACAATACACGTCAACATAGCAAAGGTCGAGAAAAAGGTAGAAGCGACAAAACGCGAACGTTAAAACGTGCTTGTGACCGAAGTAAGTTATTGAGTTGAAAGAAATTTGGCACGGTTGCAACACCTTCAGAAAAATTTAGGATATAAAGAGAAAATAAAAAAAGAAAATGTTACACACAAAAAATAAACAAAAACAAATAAACAGCATATATTTAGGCTAAGTTATAGCTTTATTAGCCCACATAGCTTTGGCTGATATATTTAAGATTTGTATGGACAGTTGCTATGAAGATCGGCCATTGTGCGTTATCAAGAGTGCTGATGGTCGTGAGGGGAACACGTCTTGATGCGTTTAGCTCATAGCAAAGAAGAGCAAGGCAGGCAAAGAAAACTGATAGTGCGGGCATGTAGTACGAATGCCGGATCAGTGTCTTCTTGTGTAAATGTTTTATTCAGAATTAGCTAAAAGTGAGTGTTCAGTAGGTGGACAAAAGAAACGGTACGAGGATTCTCTGAAGAGCAATCTCAAAAAGTGCAATATCAACTACACAAACTGGGAGAAAGCTGCAAAAGATAGGCTGTTTTGAAGATCTGTCATTCGCGAAGGTGGTGCTACGTTTGAAAAGAGCAGATATTAAAAGTTAAAAAGAATACAAAGAAAAAAACGTCAATTACACCCACAACCAGCTCTGCCAAAGGATATTAAATGTCTCAAATGTAACTAAAATTGAAAAATTAAGGTTGAGCCATTTAAGAACTCATCATTAGCGTTTTATTTCGATGACCATCATAATATCTCTTGTAAGCTGCTAGCACTAGTAAAATCTAGCATCTAGAAATGTCTGATGGGAAGAAACTCCCGGTAAAAGCCATGAGCTTGCTGTAATTAGTATTACATTTAGCCCACAGTAGGCTTAGCCTACTACATAAAAGTAGGCTAATTTTTTTGTGTTTTCAGAAGCAACGTCTTTCCATATCAACAATTTTTACCACAAGTAGGCTACGTTTTTGTTTCTTAGATCGAGAGGAGTCTCAAACTCATTCATTTCCCAAAAATGCTGATTACAACGGAACTTCAATTCAACAATGCAGCTCAAGTAAAAGCTGACAAGTATCGACATGTTAGGAATACCTTTGTCTCACAACGACCAGTGCATTTTTAAAACTGAAACGAGGATATTGCAAACATTTGCAGCCAACAAGGTAGAGAGGAATTGTCAACAAAGTTGAGCAACGCGATCCAAGATGAAGCAACATCCGTAAAGCAATTTCTTCTGATAAAAACTGTTATTTCTCACATCAAAAGTGTTCCTTGTAAGATAGGATTAAAAATTAGAACTAGCGTACAAGTAGCTTATGCTGCTTTATCTGCCGTGGTTATCTGTTGCTTATCCAGTAATTTATGAAAATTTTTGCTTATGCTGCGAGTCGTAGCTGCGACTGACATGACTTTGCTCTTGTACAGAACACATTCATGCATTCCAGACAAAAGTTGTTGCTGTATGCTCTTTAGCTAAGCCAAGCCTTTGCAAAGTTGTTTTAGAATCTATGTTTTGCGAAATTATTAGGGGAAAGAAGGTAAATCTGGACCACCTAAGCAGAAATAGCGATAACTTTTACAAATTAACTTATTTTTTTACAAAACTCGTCTTGTTGATAAAGACTGTAGTGTTGAAGAAATAGCCAGAAAACCAAAACCGAAAACCTTACACTTCCGGCACAAATTTCCGTTAAATTTTGATCTAGCGGTGGCTCATATTAAACAATTGCTGTGTAATATGGGCTACCCTCTGTGTTATATGAACCACCGAATCTGTTAGAACAAAAAAGCAACTGCAATAGATTGAGTTTCTCTTGTAGCAGCATGATCGTTGCTTACTTCATAATGTAGATATTAGCCTGATGTTGCGAGTTGGCTGTGGAAATAGCGAATTGCACTAGCTTTCGGAACACAGTTCCCTAGTCATGTGCTATGACAAGCATCAGACTAAAACAGGTCGTTAATATCTACATTGTGAAGTAAAAAATCAACTGTTTCTTGTCTAATGTTGATTCAATTAACTATCCTGTTTATAAATATAGGGTGTTTCAAAAAATATTGACATCATTGTACATACAGTCTTGTAACTTTACCAATGATCGTTTACACTTTATACGATCTCAAATTTTAACGGTATGTAAAGATAGAACATAAATTTTTATCTTTTAATTTTCAAGCGTTTTTCTTTTTAGATGTAGAAATGCGATACTATAGCGTAGAAACAGCAGTTGATGTATTGGAGTATAGCCTATACTAGAACACAGTCGAATAAGACTGTGCAGTGTACAGCATGCATTAGCGCAACGATTTGGAAGAAAAGGGGCAAATGGAAAGCAGATTTGGACATGGCATGAAAAGTTCGAACAAGAAGGTTGCTGTGCAGAGTAAAATGATCTAGCCCTCTTCTTCCAACTCGTTGCTCAAATGCACGCTGCACAACAAACGAAATAGGGGCAGACCACCAAGAATTTGGACTAATGATATTGAAGACTGGTCAGGATTTAATTACAAACCTGTAGTAGAAAAATCTCACAACAGAGAAACTTGGCGCCTCATTGCCTCCAACCCTCGACGAGAGGAAGGAACTTAATAAATGAAATGAATCTACATAGGCTATACTGTTAAAATTTGAGATCGTATAAACGATAATTGGCAAAGTTACAAGACTGTAGGCTACAATGATGTCAATTTTTTTGAAACACCCTGTATATAAAAGTAATTTAGTAATTGAAAGATTTTAATCAAAACGAGAAGCCAAAAACACATCACACAGTATAAAATTTAATACACAAATAACAAAAAAAAGTTATGGGGTATTGTGGCAGAAATATAAATTTGCCTGAATTACCATAGGCCTCATTCTTGGTCCTGATCTTTGTATTTACATTTTTATTAACCTTTGCTATAAATATAGCCTCGCTGCCAGTAATGTAATATGGGCCACTATAGCTCATAGCTATTACACAAAACCACGTGACGCGAATTACACAACAGCACGACCTTTTGTAATTTCTCATTTTCTCATCAATTATAAACATATCTTTTCAAAGCTCTCTGCTACACTACACAGAGGTTTTGTGAATGTTTTATGCTTTCAACCATTTTTCTACTCGTACTAGCTCCAACATTGTAACTTATTTGTGTTCAAGCAAAAATTATAACAACTCCTACAAAAACCCAATTACTACGCTGCTGCATTCAAGCAAACAAAATTTCCATCAAAAATTGTGTTTCTTCTTGTCTTGTAGTTTTCTTTCAAATTTTTTAAGAACCGTGACCACAAGCCCTTTTCAAATATGCCAAACAAGGGTGGTCCATATTACCAAGTGGCCCATATTCCCCTACTTTCCCCTATAACTTTAAAATGAACTGCATCTGTTTTATTTTTAAAAGATAAAAAAAAAACCTTGCAAGTGACTGCTTTTGGACATCTCGCCTTTGGATTGCTTATGCACACGTGTGCACGACTGCACAATTGCACATGTCCTCGTGGCTCTGTGTCCAACGTTGTCTATCTCCAGTTATGTGAAGCTAAAACTTGTTTGCAATTTTATGTAACCTATGGGCCGCCAACATGGCGACGTATTTTAACCCTCTATTGTGCTCCTTTTAATGATTGGTATTTTTTTACACAAATAAACCAAACACGTAGAATGATTGAGGTAGTTGGAGTAGTCGAGTAGGCTAGTCCATATAGGCCTATGCAAGTTGTCAGTTTTAAACTTGACTTAGAGCATTTAGTAGTTGAGCGGCGTTGGACTCTTCGTTTGAAGCCATTGAGCGAAGATTTATGCCAAGATTCTGAATAAAGTCAACCGAATTTACATAAGATTGTGATTGGTAGTCATATATTCGACGGCAAGTTGGGTTGCACTGAGGTAGCGGGCATGGATCAATGACCTTTTGCGTACATAGCTGTGGTTGATGGATTGACGGTTTTGGAGTGTCTATTAGGTATCTGTTGACATAGGAAACGTAGCCCACATTACCATGAGATACCGCATCCGAAGTGACTTCTGAAGCTTGACCCGCTCTGACGTTTCTGTTGCGACGGTCTTCTCTGTTGTGATGATGACGTCTCTGTACGTTGCCTTCAGTACGATGACCAGTTTCAACTTGTTCCACCTTTCTTGGAGTATTTTCTTGGTTACTCGTTGAATTAAGGTTTACTTGCCAACACTGGATGGCATCAGAAAGCAAAAGGTTGGACACAGAAATGGAGTTCCAGTTGCTGCGAACACAACAAGTTTATTGAATACAAAACTATTGCAATTCTTAAGTTAACGATTTTCTAGCTAAACATGTACTCAACGTCAATATGTACTCAACATGTACTCAAACGCTACACGGAGAGCAATGAGCCACTTTCCTTGCAACCAGGGCTTTGGAGCAGGCGTAAATGTTAAGTTGCTCCAGCTCTGGAGCTCTCTTTTATCATAAATTAGCTCCAGCTCCTGCTCCGGAGCTTATTGATACGACTGCTCCGGCTCCAGCTCCAGGCTCCGAAAAGTGCTTTCATTAAAATAATGACGACATATCAATTTAATTTCTAAAGCTTAAAATTGCCTGCAAGTAACTGTTGCTAAAAAATGGCACAATTTTATGAAATTTAAGGTACTTTTATCAAAATGTCATGCGGAACTGAGTTTCAAAACATATTCGTTAATTCGACGTCTGATTACGCAAATAATTTCTTAATTTTGTGAACGGTTGCAGTTAAATCATGCGAATTCAGCCAATAGTAGTAGCATCTTATGAAATGCATCGGAGCCGGAGCTATTTTTCAAACAACTGGTTCCAGCTCCACTTGAATTTCACGTAGAGCTCCGTTGAAAATGCACGGCTCCGGGGCTCCGGTTCCAAAGCCCTGCTTACAACACTAATAAAACTGACGCTTATCAATATATCCTACTTTAAGGGTGTTCGAAATGAGTTCAATTTGATCAAAGTGAATGCTGTTTTTTTAGGATTGTGCTTTGAAGCCCCATATGCGATAACATATTGTCGAAGCGGATGCCGTAAAGCCATGCACTTTAAATTAACTGTGCATTGTATTGTCTGTTCAAAGATTCTTATGTGTTTTATTTCCGTGCGCATGATGAAACGAAAAAGCGCTTTTTTTGTTTTTCGCTTTTTTTTTCGCGCCACTATCGCATCACTAATTCTTGCCACAAGGGTATTCGACCACCGGTTTTACCAGTCAGTTTCACTCTTATTACTGTGGAAAGAAAAGAGCCAATAAATCTTCACAAAGGTAAATATATTTTAAAAATCAAGACAATTTTGTAAGAACGTAGACCGAACCATACCTGTGATCCAGTATCGTGTGAGCGAGGCATGATGTGGCAAAAACTCCTCTAAAAATAACAGATGATGTCATGCTTATATACAAAGTATATCTTGATTGAAGGAAGGTTGGTTTAAGGCTTAAGCTACATTAGCAGAGTAAGAAAATCTTTGGAGGAACATAAGTTTTGCCAATGCCAACCTTGTAAGGCGGAGTATAGGTGACGCAAAAGCGAGCTCGTAAAGGACGAAGATTTAAATAAGGGGAACTGGGATTATGCCCCTAGAGAATATAGGTAAACTTTTTCCTTTTGTTAATTAGTGGGTTTCATAATGTCTGCTATGGATGACTTGCACTCTATTTGTAATGGGTATTATTGTTGCAATGAGTAACTATACTTGTTGTAAGTTTCTCTTTAATTGCACATTTGCACTCACACTGTTTCAACCAAACAGCTATTTAAATATTCGATAAATTTTTACCTTACGTCACTAAGCGACTGGTTCAGTTCTTCATACAGATTTTCAATGTATACTAGTGATTCGTTTGTTGATCTTTCCAGTAGATTTTTATGATCGTATTGTAGTTGGACCGTGTCAAAAAGCCATTGAATGATGAATACTTCGGCTAAATATAACGAATGAATAAGAAACCTTTGTCAGGCCATCTATTGTAAGTGAAACCCTTTTCTAATTATAATCAAGACAAAACTTCGCCACTAATACAGTGATAATAAAAATGTTCAAACCAAAAGTAGGCTATTCCTATACAAAACATAAACCTACATGCTAAATTTTTTCATAATATATCGCAAGGCTGACCATGGCTTATCATAAAGTAGCCTAGATAGCTTACATCGAGTGCACTGTATAGAAACCAGATGCATATTTTGGCAATTCCAAAACAACAGACTTGCATATATGAAAAATATTTCAAGCTATTTTGTATGCTTTACTATAAAAAATGCGATAGCGGCATACTTGACAAACTATCATAAATCGAGTATCAGTAGATAGTCCCATGGTTGACTTCAAGCGTTTTCATTACAGTATATTAGACTAGGCTAAGCCTTTGGTATTGAGGTAGCCACTTCCTTTCTCTCGGCCACGTTTCAACTTTGGTAGAAGTTGTAGGGTTGTTTTTCAAAAAGCGAGCTTGAGTGGGGAATTGAACAAGGATTACATGCTTAAAATGCGAGCGCGTTATCTTCTGCGCCATCCCACCCTACTGTTGTTTTGCTTGCCCCACGTTGACATTTTGATGCTTCTTGTTCTCTAATTGTGTTTCAGTTAATTCACAAAAGAAATCCTGAGCATAAGCATCATCAACAACATGTTTTGAAGCAATTGAATAAAATTTGCAACTGGTAATATGATCATATCAATCAAGATCTAAAACCTGTAAAGTGACCTGCATACTTTACCCCGTTTTAGACAATTGCAAGAATAAGAAACTAGCCTACCTGCAATATAAGGATAAACCACTGGCCCGAAGAAGCATTTCCATGTTTCGTCACGTGTTAGTCGCCGAACGGAATTGAACGCATTGTATTTTACCCTTCCGTGCATTTTCGCGCACTTTTCAGGGATATTTGGTTGCCATAATGAAACGCCAAGTTTCAGCATCGCCACAGGAGAACAGTCGTATGGAAATCGACAATGCACCTAGAGCCGGAAAACATAGGATAAAAGATCGTTGTATATTTTTCTCTGCTTTCACAATGTCTTCTCACCATCATTATGTTCCTTCCTCGTATTGAGGGTTGGATACAATGCGCCATTGTTCTCGACCAAGAGCTGTTCGTACTGCATTTTCATAACTTAATTTTGTCTATTTAGTGATGTTTGATGTCCAAATCATTCTTGGTCTACCTTTGTTTCTTTTACCGTTTATCTTTCCTTCTATTAATGATCTTTGTAACAAGTTTTGCCTTATTGTGTGTCCAAAATACTTCAATTTTCTTCTTTTGACTATTTGTAAGAGAATTTTGCTTGAATTAACTTTGGATAATACTTCATCGTTAGTGATCTTTTGTTTCCATGAAATTTTTAACATTTGCCTACATGACCAGTTAGAGCTCGAAGGCATCGATTTGTTTTTTCATTTTTTGTGACACTGTCCAAGTTTCAGAGTTGTATAAAAGGGTTGACCACACATAGCATTTTAATATCCTTTGACAACTTAATAAATTTAAACTTTGAAATTTAAATGTCGTCTATAAGGTTTATAATTTTAAAAAGCTTCCAACTGTTTGAAAACAAACATATAAACATTTGCGGTCGAAGCGAAATGTTTTAGCAAAGCTGCAGCTTTGACCAACAGAGATAAAAAAATTGTTTTTTGCAATTTTATTTTCAAAGCAAGCAGATGAGTGTAAATATTTGGTGCTCTTCATAATATCGATATTTCCAGAAGTAACCGCAGCGTAGTCAAGTGATTTGTAAGAAATTGTAAACATGGTCATTTGCAGTCCTTTTAATTTTTCTGTGTGTTGTTTCAACTTCTTGATGTGGCCACTGGTTAAGTAAATATTTTGAAAAAATGTATACAGGTGACATAGTCAGAATTAAAAACGCATGCAGACTTGCCAGTTGTAGCTTACCTGGCATGATAACAAGAACACATTTTATTGGTCAGAAAAAAAATAAACAAAAAAATAGGAACGTTACAGTTTAAAAAAATGATTGCTCATAGCCTCTAGCCTCCGGATAAGCCTTGTTTATAGTTGTATATCACATATAATTTGTTTTTCTCACGTCATCATCCATTAGCGGTCTTTTCAGAAACCATGCCGAATCGACAACTCCGTGGACATTTGCAAGAAGTCCTTCATTGTCGACGAGGCGTTGAACTCGGTCTACGTTCATGAACACCCCGGTACCACCAGCACTGCTACCCGCCAGTAGGATCGTGGTAGCGTTTCGCATGCCGTGATTGGCAATCAGCTGTTTGATCACCTGCTCAATTATCACTGATCCCATGAAACTATATGTTTCTGAAAATAATTTTTTTTCGGTGAAGGAATGTGCATTGCCGTGTCACTGTGTCACTGCAAAGATGTGATTCAATAAGTAAATTTGTTTGGCATTTTTTTAAAAACAATATTCTAACTTCCGTTTGAATGAGAGAGTGCAGACTCGACGACGTCTCACGCTTACACAAGGCTACTTAGCCAACGTTTTGTTTCCCATCCGAAACAAAAATAAAAAAAATGTAAACGACAATCCATCCTTACCGGCTCCTAGCGCTTGATTTTTACTTGTCCCAGACCACACATCGCTTGAACAATATGGCAGATATCTGGGGGAAGAAATTCCAAAGTGTTTGTTGGCAGCTTTATAGTTTGTTTTAACTTTATAACTTTTATTTTATGCAATTCAAATTATATATTAACTTACACCATATTAGAATCAAACAAATGAGGATTTTCTGATTCCACTGCTGAAAAGATTCCATCACCTATTACAAAAATTAGAACACTTTAATAGCGTTGATACAACGTAAATTGCTTTTTTGCGGTGGATATTTTTAAGCAAACAATAAACAAAAATATTAACTCAAATTGTTTAATAAAAGTGTCTAACACTATGTCATGCAGTTTCATTTGCAAATGATGTAGTTGCACTGCGATGTGACCAACGTTATAGATATGTGCCTTACCACTAAATTAAATATTCATGCTGGTTAAAACAAGCCAGGGCTGGCACCTTTTCGCGTTCATTGGCATCATGGTTAGTATTGCTGTGGGCAGGCTACTTTCGTTTTCATTCCAGACAAGTTTATGATAAAAATAAAGTAGGTTATTGGTATGCAAGTTTTAGATAGAGCGTCTAACATTGCTAGAATAAGAAAAACCAACAGTTGTCGAGTTTAGAATATACATTTTAAGTATTATTTTCGAACGTACTGTATAAGATTTGGCACATTTTAGTAGGCTACTGCAATGCAATTTAAAGTGGGGCTGTTATAGCAAATGATAATGCTGTCATGGCATTTTTTTTCATTTAAAAAATCATAATCATTTGGTCTCATAATTAGTATAACGCAACAACGAAGAGACAAAAGAGATATTTTATTATTTTAATTTATAGCCGAGCGTAAGAATACTTCAGACCTACCTTTTTTGCACGAGTTCCACCTTCTTGACGAGGTTAGCAATGGCACTTGTCCTTTTCTGTATTCACACGAAAGCTTATCGGAACAATACCAGCCACCCTCCAGGTAAACGACCCATTTCCGACTGTTTGCTTGTTTCAAAAGATAGTATCTGAAAAGAGATTTTAGGGCTGCATTGTCGGTAGTGAAATGGAGCAACGGATAAGGCGTTGGCTTTCCAATTGTGCAAACCTGGTTCATCACTCGGCTTAAGTTGGTTGTTGATAAACACCGCTCACCTCTACCTGGGGTGTAATAAATTGGGTAGGCATAATTGCTGAAGGAAAGGCGCTGAGAGAAAGGAACTGGCCACCATACTCTCGTTAGTGTCGAAGACCTAGTGTGATGAAACCTTATCTTCTCATGATTCTCCAAAACTTGAACTGAGTATGAGCCTAGCTTTACTGTCGGATATGTAAATTTACTATGCCCGCAAGAAATGCTTTCAAATATAGAACAAACTAGAGTTGAAACAATTGTGTAATGATTCTAGCTTTAGAACTTCTGCAATTTAAAGAGTAAAGTAACAATAGATTGCATGAGAAAGTAAAGTCTATTGGAATGTGAGGCTTCAGAAAATTCCACAATTCAATAATTTTGCCTTTGCGCAAAAAAAAAAAATTAAGATCCCGCTTTCTGACTGAGCGCACTGATATAGTAACATTGATGGTTGTAACTTTATTTGCATGAATTTGTTCTACTTGGGAAAACGGTAGGCATTGAGCATCAGTATGAGGTATTAAACAGTAATTAGGCCTATTAACTATCGTATTACTCTAATGCAGTGGTTCCCAACCTGGGGTCTGCGGACTCCTTGGGGGTCCGTGAGAAAGCATTTGGGGGTCCGTGATTACCTTGATGAATTTTAGAAAAAAACAAAAAGCGATCTTTTTACTTTTTATTTCTCTCTTTAAATGCAAATGTGTCAAGCTCAAGCCCACGAGAATAAACTGTAGCCTACCGGTAGACCTACTATATTATATTAGCATATCTCATAATGGCAATACAAAATTTGTAGCCTACGTTCAACATTTCTGTGAAAAACATAGCCTAACAATAACGTGCAATTATTTTGTTTGACTAACATTTCCTCTATTTACTGGGGTATCAGTGGTTGTTTGAAATACTCGTCTCTAAGCAGTTATGGTGGAGCTTGGGGGCCTCAAGAGGGATATAGCCTAAAGCCTCTTTTTATCTAAATCCGACCTTGGCTACGCCACTGGTGTAAAGTACAGATGTCAACAATATGATAGATATCATAGCAAAATAACCCATAGCTTGTATTTTCTAATAAACTGATAATATTTTTATCAAGAACATATTCTATATTTGAATTTTGCCCAGTTGATTTTTCTACTAATCTACTGTATAGACACAATATCGATTATCTTGGAGTTTATTTTTTGTTTTTTTTTGTCTTTTTAATGTGAACACTTACCCAGCTTTACTTCCGTCATTGCACGTCGCTGCGTCTCTTCCAGTGAGCTTATAAAGACTCATGAGAGCTTGAAATGAACTGTCACAGTTTCCTTTAGCTTTTATCTCATTGACATCGACATTTTCTTCCATTGCAGTGCTCACTAATATCCCAGATTGAGCTTTGCGATCGTTGAAGTTCACAGCAGCAGAGCGCTTGGCGTGCTTGAAAGGCAAGGATAACACACGAAGGCTTACCACAGCAAACAAAATGGCATCGATGACAGCGACATGCATAACTTGTGATACTAAAGTGCCGATTTACAGCAAACTGCAAACAAGAATTAGCAGATTTACTTCTTAGACAATGTAATGAAAAGTTTACTAGTAACTATAGTGTGCCATTGATGTTTCATTGCCAAAATATGAACTCGAGTAGGCTATATTTGATAATGCCGAAAAATCTCCTGTAGGCTTGTAGGCTATTACGAATTATGGAAGGTGATGCTTTTTTTTCGTGTCAGAAACCCCAGTTGTTAAATTTTTACTTTTAAATAAAAATATAAAGTTGTTCCATGCAGCGGAGGAGAAATCCTCAACCAAGAGTAAAATTCTTCAAGTGTCGAAATTCTAAAACAGTTTTTGGACAGCAGCACTTCACCAGAAAGAGAAAACTCCGTAGCGTACTGTCAACAAAGACTACAGAGCATCCTTCATTAGATCAAAGCTTCTACTTCATGTGTGCGAAGCTGCTTACAAAAATTAAGAAGTTTTCTTATCCCGAGGATTAATATTCCTCAATCAATCACCTTCTCTGGAGCTGTCAGCAGTCGCCATCTGCGTCAATATTTACGCTTCGGACTTCAATTTTCAGTAACACTTTCAGAATAGTCATTTCAATTGTTTTTACATCGCCAGGTGTTTTTATTGTGCATATGTTTTCAAACTTCAGTTATGTAAGCGATCAAAATTGAACCTAACATCTACCAGAAACCAGCATTTCTTACATGAATTTTTTTCTTGACAGTTATTAACCTAATACTCTCCCAAATAATCTGTATCTATTGTATGCCATCAGTGTCCTTTAAAAAGCTGTTGACTCTCAATGCTTTATTAAATTGGTCAACTACCTTTAGTCTAGCAAGTTAAGATTACTTATGTAAATTTTATGTCTAAAAACGTATTGTAAAGCAGGGGAGGAAATATCAGACCTCTTAACTGATCCCTTCATGATAGACATGTAATTTTAGCTTAAAAAAAACTTTAAAGCTACATAAATTCAGTTACGATTTTTTTTCTTAGTTATACACTTTGTAAGTAAGGGTACGTAATGTTATTTTAGCGTAATAGATGTATGAATTTCAGACATCATGTCTACCTACTGGCAATATGCTTATTCCATGTTAAGTTTAATTTTACTTTTCACTAGACTGAGACGAAAAGTCAGACATTAATAGTAGGCTAGCATTGAGTTTTATGAAATTTTATAAAAATGCAATGGATTGAAGTGCAATGAAAAATATCATAAATTACGCCGGAAGTAGAATATGAACAATTTTCCAGGCACACAATAGCGTTGGCAGGAGGGCTGTTGAACCCAAGACCGAAATGATTCCTTGGCGCCGAAACATCCAATGACTATTTACCGCGTATAATATAGTTTTGCTGTGTAGGCTAGTGCATTTGCAGCAAATGCATATTCTTGGAAACAACTCTAGATTTTCTGGGAATGATTATTTATTTTATCGATAATGTTGTAATTTCAAAAGTATTTTCCCTTTTCTTAGGTGTTTGTTTTTGGTGACGTATTTTTTTTATAGCAAATTTGTTTTGAGGGCCTTAGGATATTTTTGGTACCACTACCGAGTCAGAATTATCCTCCTAATGACTGTGCATACCTACACACTGCCTTATGATTTGCAGACCGTAGTCTGTCGTTATTTTAAGTAGGCTTTAACTTACTACTTTATTTTATCACAAATAACAATATTACCGTAACAAACAAATTGGAATCAATTTCTATTTCAGCTTCGATACGTTTCTTCAAATTGTACTTTCTCTCCCGCTATGATGTGGAACTAATCGGATTAAAACAACTTTAATCCGCCATCGTTGCATTTTCTTCTGTTGTTCGGTACAATGTGGGAATTAAATCTTGTCTTACGAATATTATTGCTAGCAAAAAACTGGCTTCATGACGTTGGTCTCACAATTTTTAAAAAAGTTGTAGGTGGCATGCGTTTCGATGATAAAAACAAAAAATCGATCGATATTCATTGTCAATTAGCAAGTTTTAGTATGATAGCATATCATACAGTAGTCCCCGCATATCAAGCCCAAGCTTAATAGGTCCAGCCACTTAATAAGCCCAAATGTCCGGTCCCGAAGTAGGCTTAAGCCGGGACTACTGTATTACCGATTTACTGCACCAACAACTAGCGTATGCGGCATTTCAAGCAAGTGCCTCATTTTTAAAAGCATATTAAACAAACTATTACATGCAAATTTTACAACCAATCATACTGTTATGCTATGGTATGTTGTTACGCTATGCATATCTAAAGATATGTCTATGCTTACTGTTTTGCTCAAAATATGCACCTGTCCTGTTGTCACTGCTGTGTGAGCTCAACCGATTGCGCTTTTAAACGTTCACATATCATATTTATAGTAGTAAAAGCTACAGAAAAATATTTGTTTTGTTTCGTAATGTCGAAATATTTCGTTTCGAAGAAAAAATTGCTTAATTTGATTTCGGTTCGATTTGTTTCGAATCAAAGTCTATACTGAAATGTTTTGTTTCCACCAAAAAAGTTCGTTGTAAACAGCCCTAGTCGAAGAACACCTCTTACTTCTACTCATGGCAAATATCTTTGTAGCAACAACTTTTCAAGGGAATGACAACTTTTTTAAAAGTTGCTTTCGGTACACTAAAGCTTATCAAAAAAAGGAGAAAGCTAACTCATCGCAAATATCTTTGTAGCAACAACTTTTCAAGGGAATGACAACTTTTTTAAAAGTTGCTTTCTGTACACTAAAGCTTATCAAAAAAGGGAGAAAGCTAACTTTAATGTCTATTGGACAAATAAAGTAGCGCTAATGTAAGCTATATTAATAGATGAAAAGTACTTTTCTTGATTGACAACTAAGAATGCGCAATTAAAGATCCAATTTTATTATTGAGAACTAGCTCCTGTTGTTAGTAGGTAATGACTTCTATAAAGTAGACTTCTCCTACAATCCAAACCCTAAAACTAATTTCAAATTGAGGAAATTTCTTACATGACGAAATGTAAATTTAAAACTAATTTCAAATTGAGGAAATTTCTTACATGACGAAATGTAAATTTCGATTTACTAATTTCTTGTCTTAAACCTTTTGTCAAAGAACAGACCATCTATTGCCTGAATGACGCCAACCAAACTTACTTTGAAGATTACGCAAAATAATAACACTTTCCACACACAATTAAGCACTTGTAAAGTTGTAATACAAAGCTGCCTCAACTGAATAGAATCATCATCAAATAGTCCGCAAAAAGTTGTTTCCTGCATAATTATACTTTGTACAAGCATTTCTTTCACTGAAAATCTATCCAAGTTACAATGAGATAAAAACAAATATAAAACAAATCTTTAATCACGGGACCCGCTGCCGACTCTTTAATAAAAATCGCCAAAGACTCTTTCACGACGCAGCACAAATTGGAATATGTGAAAGAAGCCAATGAATCTGCAATGGCAGTGGATGATTGATTAGGTTTATACAATAAGTAAAACGATTTATCCCTTTGATCATATCATTGAAACAATGATCAAAATCTGGTCTCCTTTGTCAATAGCTATATAATATTTTGTCAAGACCAATATTGGACAACATTTCAAAAAGCTGAAGATCAAGCATACATGAGTTTGCACTCTTTCTTTGATGTAAATGGATCAGGACATTTTCAAGCTGTTCCATAACACACCTTGGGGCGGTAAGGATAACAATGACACAACTTGTTGTTCTTGGATGTAAAAAAGTTTTAGCGAGTTTTCTTACGAATCGAGTTATGCATCAAAAGCAGCTTGCGGTTAAAATTCATCAAAGCGCTTGCGTAGATTGTCTCTTTCAAGACAGCTTATGGTCCGAGTTGTAAAAATGATCAATGAGTCGATTTGTTTTACTCTCATGTTTCTGTCTAATTAACGCTAGATAACTGAACTTCAATGAAAAAACGTGATATTTGTCACTCTGTTGCTATAAATACAACTATACTCTTGTAATTAAGCCTCACCGTGAAATCCTTGTAACCAGCTGCACTGCGCTTTCGAGCGTTTTATAAAAACGTAAGCAGATATAGTAAATAAATCTTGACATTGCCACTTCACGAACTTCATAGAATTACCACATCAAACAATCACAGCATGCTATTGATAAATAAACATTGAGGATTTGGTATCAAAAATCCCAAGCAGTAAACGAGTAAATGTTGTCCCAATTTAAAGTTTCAGTGCGCACCTCGATCTTGAAACAGCAGACTTTATCAATGATCTGGGGTTCGGGACTGTTTGAACGGGGCCTGGATAAAGGTAGAACTTTTAGTTTCGTTACCTTTTGGTTTGGGCCCGAATGTTAAAATTGCAGGACTGTGGAGTGCGGAGTCGAGAAAACAATATATACGATTCCGACTTCTCTGTTTATACCTTGAACGACTCCGGTGTTAATGTTGCCAGATTTTCGAGGGTTGTCAGATTTTTTGTTGTGATCGAAATTGAAATGGAGACTTTCACAAAAATTGACAAGAATAAACACTTGTTGTTTTATGAAAAAGTGTTGGAATGCAAAACAAAGAAAAAGAAACAATATTTTGAATTGAAATTGTTAACAGAAATTTAATTGTTCATCGTTTTGCATCAAGTCGAAGTAGGAATCGCCTGTTGAGAAGATTAATCACGAAGCTGTTAAGAAAATAATGAAGATTTTCATTGCAACGTAAAAGTCCTAGCCTTGGCTTTATTTCGTTTTCAAAACGAAAGTGGGCTAAATTCATTTTATTTTCAACTCAAAATCACAAAATGTAAGCAAAATTGAAGAAACAAAAACAAATGCATTAATCTTTTCGAAGATTAAACTTGGTGAGTCATCTCTTTCAAATATTTACCATAGCCTAATTAAGGGTGTTCAGAATAAAATTTGAATTACTTTTTTAAAAATTAACTTCGTTTCACTTCATATTATAAAGTGTATTATATAAGTTTTGTATATTATAAAGTTTTGCAATACTTAAAAAAAAACATTTTGCATTAGCCTGTCAAGGCTGTCATCCTCCCGTAGCCTATGTTTGAAAAAAATTCGCTATGGTGGAGAGCAATTCATTTCTCCTGCAAAACAGAATTGACACGCCTTCATCCATTTTAATTTTTCGGCATTGACGCGTCCGGGACGAAAACGACATTGGTCTGGAATGGTTCATGGCCAAAAGTTGCGAGTTGCGACACAGTATGAAAATCATAATCCGGTCTTTATTTCAATGTAGGCTGGGTCTTTTATATATTTTCATGACTTTTAGCGTCGTTTTTTTTTATTGAGTTAAGAAGCTGGACGCTGGTTAACACTTTAGTTCGATCTGTGATATACTTTCTAAGGAGCGTTCGTGGTTTCCTGGCATGGATTTTTCAGTAGGCTACGGTGATTGATGTTATTTCATCTTTGGAGTTGTTATGTGACACTAGCACACTTTTCCCTTCAGAACTTGATACATTGTTGCTCGGTACAATTGACTGTATTAGTAGGTTACAGCAATGTTATGTGTACTTTATCATCATCGAGTTTTCTTTTTTAACGTTCAAGTTTTGCGCGGCAACTTACACTTGTAAGCCCCACTCCAGATGACTGCTTATAGCAGGACGCATAGCAGATTACAGATTGGATCTCCTTTTCTCGTGGTCATAAGAACAAGATCGCAATAAATTCCACTCTCAACGGTCTTTTAGTAGTAGCGCTTCCCAAGTTAACATTGGCGGACCAAGCCCACGCCTTCTTGAAATTTGTAAATTGTGGGCCAACTTCACTGCACTGTTAGATCTTTCCACATGTCCATACCAGCGAAGACTTCTCTCTCTTAAAATTTGATCAATGCCAGCAAGACCCAATCGATCCAGCTACACGGTTGATCGCATTGTGGTCGTCAGGCTTTTATCATTGTATGATAGCTCTATCATTGCGCAGTAGACAATATTTGGTCTATTCAAAGCACAGACCTCAGTGGAATAGAGCATGGTACTCCGTAGTCCGCACACAAGTGTAATACACTATCCAATGTGCCTTGTAAGACAGGTGGTGTGATCTCTTGACCGGCAACACTTCGCTGAACACTTTTTAAGCCGCTTTTACACACTACGCTGTTGCGAAGCCTAATCGCATCCTCCTGCTACAGAAAGTATGTCTCCAAGAAAACGAAACGAGCTACAAAAATGATATCAAAAATACTGTATGAACACATATTTTAAAAGCAAACGCAACATAGACAATTCTGCTATTTAGCAAAAAATTAGGTTCTTGGTGAAAAGCTTTGAATTGTTTGTTGGAAAAGTAGCCTACAGGTTATAAAGCTTCTTTGATTAGATTACAACTAAAAGCAAATACATGTTTATAAATTAAATAATAGCCTACGAATTCATGATGAAACAGCGGCTATTGAATCTCAAACGTATGATTTTCGCCATGAGGTTACATAATCTACGCACTCCTTGAAAATCTTGAATAAAATGTTGTAATCTTAGCTTTATCATGTGTAAACAAAATTATTGTGAAAATAGAACTTAAGTTAATGCCAAATAACGAAAACTAGTAGGCTAAGCTGAAACTTGAAAAAGAAATTTCCACTTGAGAGGTAACTTATAGTGGTTATTGCTATTACGTAAGTCTGCGCCTGCAATTATATTTTAGCTTAAATCAGTGGTTTCAATGCCTTTTGATGTATTTTTTTGGTGGAATTTTGAATTTTTCATTTCCTTCCACTTATGTAAAGCAGGCAGAATGGATGAAATAGTGAAGCGTTGCGTTTAGAATGACTTCGATCGCATGTTGGAAGTTGAACTATCATCCTTTCTACACCCTTCAATTGCGTTCTTGCATCCTTGGATAAGCCACTGTAGGCCTAGTCATAGGCTACCAGGTTTTTCGAACTGTGTGCTACATGCACAATGATACATGATAGCCTGTGCCAGGCAAGGGACAAGTCAAAGAGTGTCACAAAATTTACACGATTCTACAGAGACCCGGTGCTAATTCTTCATTGTTTTCTACACATTTTCTACGTAATATTTGTGTCATGGAAGCCCACATGTGTAAAAATAGAAATCAGCTGATAAATCGTAATCGCTAATTATTTAGAACTTTGGAAACTTTAATCATATGAGTGGATCCTTCCCTTCGTCCTTTTTGATAATGTGTTTTGATAATCAAATTTATAAATCTGTCTTTGATTTCTGATTCGGACTTTGCTCTCACATTGCACCATACAGATTATAGATAGTCAGTTACTGTCACTTTTTACGTTGATTCAACGTCGGTTCACGTTGGATCAATGTGGAAGAGGACCAGTGAGCTGTATAACCTTCGTACAGTGACGATCGTTGAGGGAAAGCAGTGCCTCCCTCCAGGGCCTCTGAGAGAAATTTTCACTAAGGGTACGAAAAGTCATTCCAGGCCCCCTTTTTCATGAGCAAACGCGTGATGTTTGCTTAGGCATATTGCACACCATACAAGATTTTAGTGCAGAATTGGACATCTGTGCGCAATAGTAGGCTAGTATCAGGCTGCAATAAAACTATTAACTTATTTAGTGCTTTGTGTTGTGCATATCATGTGATCTGTCTTTCGCCAATTTGTGTATCCTCCATTGAATTCTTGTGTCAGTTGTTGATGGTGCTGTTGAGAGGTGTCGCTTATAGGCTACAGCTTTAATGTAAATTTTTCAAATTCATTTATTTATTTCTCGTAGATGTAGCCTATAATTATTTCCTGATGAGGACACTATGGGATGTTGAAAACGTTGGATTTAGTAGTTTTTTTGTGTGTGTTTAACAAAAAATGTTAAATCCGTTAACGTTAGGCTACTGATCGAGTGTTATATGTATCTGGTAGCCTACAACAAGTCAAGCTCTCTATCAAGGCTCAAATATAACATCTTTTCAAATTAATTATCTGACCAATACCTTTCTTAATTAACTTTTGCATTCACCACTTGCCTAGCAGAGGTGAACGAAGTCACTTCTTTTTTTTTACTCTGGCTGCGCCTCCTGCTCCGAAAGTATTTACTCCGGCTCCTGCTCCGAAATTCATTTTAAAGTAAAATGAGCGTGAAACTACCTTTTTGAAATAGTTTTTAAAAAACACAAAAAAACCTAAAAACACTCGGGCTTTAAAAAAAAATCTAGCGGGTTGGGCTTTCTCAGCCCTGCTTTTGCTACACTATGCCCCCCTCCCCGGACAGGAGAATAACCGACTTTTATGATTTAAATTTAGGGTGTTTTTAACAAAACATTTTTGCACGTAAAGTATTAAATTAAACTTTGGGAACCGCAATGCATTCAATTACCTTTCCGGGCCCATTTTCTATATTACGGGCTTCCCGGGATTAAAGAATAACAACTTTTATGCTTGAACAGTCGTTTGGGATGATTTTAACCAAACATTTTGCGTGTAAACTATAAAATCACAATTTCGGGCCCCCCAACAATCACAGTCCTGGGCCTTCAAGTGTACGCCGTACCCTCCGTACCCCCCTCTCATAGGCCTTGCCTCCCCCTCCCTGAGCGAAAACTGTGCACAATATAGCCTAATGACTGAATCTAGGGCTCTAGGCTTCACTTCTTTTGATCACATCTATTTCAACTTGAAAATTACTCTGTTCGTGACTAGAATTACTCGTAACGCTTTGTGAGGTGTTGCGACCATGCCATATTTTATACTGATTCTCCTGCTTTGGTGTCTTTTGGTTCTGTAACATTATAATTAAGATTGTTTATGACTGTTGAGAAGAGGCGTCAGCACTTCTTAACTACTCACTATAGAACAGCGGGCATTGTGCTTCGCTAATCATGCCGGTGTGCCATGCGACTCAAATTTCTCTGCAGGCCATCGAGAAGGCTGGAGAAAAGGGAATCGTTATGTTGACGCCCAACCTGACATTTCTTATCGTCTACAACCTCTTGAAGTGTCAGTGTTTAGTTCAGGGATGTCCAACCTGCGGCCGAGGGCCGCACTGCGGCCCACCTGAGATTTTTGTGCGGCCCGCTAGACATTTTCACTGCAAGTAGTATTTTGAACTTCATGGAGAAAAAGAAACAAAATGTGAACTTTGTAGAAAATGAAGAATGGTTGAATTATTTTTCTAACTCAATTAGCGAATACAAAAGAAAGGTCAGTTGTGTAGCTAAATGTTCGAGTAAATATTGTAGCATTATCAGGAAATTAAAAATTTTCATAGCACAATATTATAGAAAGCTGGCCAAATTGTAGGCTACATTTTCGTAGTCTATCTGAAAGAGCTCAAGACAGGTCTGTAAACTATGAAAAGTATGCTAAGTTATGTGAAGATTTGCTTGAAGAATTTACAGTCAGATTTTCTGACTTCCAAAAGATTGAAATTGAATTAAAATTATTCAGTGACCCATTTTCATTTCAGTGTGATAAAGCGCCACCCGAATTCCAACTTGAATTGATTGAACTGCAAAGTCGAGAAAGTTTGAAAACTTTCCACAGAGAACATACTCTTCCTTTACTTTACAAAGAATTATATTCATGTAATGAGTTTATTAGTTATAATTTGTCCAGAAAATTATTGTTTATGCAGGGCAGCACATATTGTTGCGAGCAGTTATTTTATCCATGAAAAACATCAAAGCTGCAGAAAGAAACAGACTGACCGACAAACACTTAGCAAACATTTTAAGAATCAAGACAAAACAATGTCAAAAATCTCATTGACTTTGTATTGTAGAACTAAATTTTTGTTTCTTTCTATGTGTGTGTTATTTGTTCCTATTTTTAAAGATGAAATTAATGGTTTTTAATTGTTTCTTTATGTATCTATTTTTCTTGAAATTTAATAGGTCCTGCGGCCCATTGCTTTATTTCAAGTGACAATGCGGCCCACTACAATAAAAGGTTAAACATCCCTGGTTTAGTTCATTTAAGGCCTCTTACAACAGAGCACTGGACAACTGGGTAAGAAAAAAAATCCAGGACAAACAGTGAGCATTTACGACATTCCCAGTGTAGTCAATAAAGCTCAAATATCCGCAATGACACCAAGAAATATTTTGGATTTTACAGCACTGGGATATGTCGCTACAACTCCGATATGTTTGGAGTTGCAGATTTTGCTCCTGTAACAGATAGTGAAATGGTTGGCGTTGATGCATCTCAGTCAAATGACTGCATGGTTCCAATTCAATTAGAGGTCAACGGTGCTGTATCCTCTTTAGTCAATTTGCAAGAGGTTGGTCGGGAGAATGTTAATTTTAATACATCTATACAGATCAGTGTGACAGTTCTGTGGCCGATGGTAGGAGAGACTCAGATGTATCAGATGTATCAAACGTCAATAAAGCAACATCATCGTCATCAAACACCTACACATCTCCAAATGATTTGGTTTACTGTTTATTCATTGTGTGCCAAAAGCTGCTCTAAGAAAATCCAAATAGCTACTCGAAAAGAAAACGAGTGTATGGTTTTGACGGTACTCGGACATTTTGCTGAATGGACATTTAATTTGCTGAAACTCATTTTTGTGTTATATGCATCAATATTCTCCACAATGTGTTTTAGTCTATCGTTCATAACCTTAGTCCTTTCGGAAATTTGTCCCTTCGGAAAAATGTCCGCGCACGGGTTTTCACATTGACTAGAGATCAATTTTTAACAAAATATGAAGAAAGTCAAAAAATGCCAGAAAAAATCTTTTCTAGAATAAAACTACTAAAGTGCCCCCAGCTTTCCTAAAAACGATTAGCATCATCTCTGTTAAGGCCGTAGCCTACAGTAGTACCGTAACTTTTGCTGAACCTCTTGAAAATAGTAGAGCTGTAATCAGTGGCTCCGAGAGGGGGGGGGGGAGTCGGTCCAGTTTCCCCCCTAGCAAAACATTGTAAAGGAAAAACGAGTAGTTTTTTGTTTTTGCACTTTTGAGGGGGCCCATTTTTAGTACTAAAGTAAAAATGTACCAACTAAATAATCAACAAATTTTTAAATGAAGTGCGTAGTTCCAAGTATTTCTCAATCATTGTAAATGTCACTCTCTATGCTTCTCATCAAGAACAAATCATTTTCGTGTTAAGGTAGGCGATGTTGAACAGCTTCAAGACATAAAATATGAAGCTGAAATGATTTCTGTAACACTGAACGGTTTCGATTGTATTGGTAGTGTCAACTTGAAAACTGGTGCTGTTTTAGATAAGCGGGAACTATTTTTGCTTGACAACTAAACCTTAACTTCAAAATCTGCGTTGGCCAGGCATAGAATATTGTATCCAACATAAGTTATCTGGGAAAGTTAAAGGTATCAGTCCAAGCACGATTAAAGAAAGTAAATCCTGTATATTTTTTGTTTATGGATCATCATCATCATCAGTCATCATCTCCGCCTGCAGCAGATTGCGCATCAACATGAGTTATTTGCTTCCAAGAGTGGCGATTTTGAGCCAGCTCGCCCAGTGTCGCCAAGTTGAGTCCGGTCCTTGATTGGATGTTGTCTTGCCATCGTTTTGGTTGTCTGCCACGTTTTCTTTTTCCTTCTACTTTGCCTTCTGTGCAAACTTTGCTGATTCCGAATTGTGATCTTTTAGTGTGGCCGAACAGTTTTAAGACTTTTGATTTTATTATTGCTGCAATTGGATGTAATTTTGTCATAGGTAAAAGATCTTCTGTTTTCGTGTGGTCAAGTAGCCTTTTGTTGGTCATGCTTCTCATGATGTGATTTTGGAAGGTAGTGAGTTTTTTGTTTATGGATGTTGTTGCTTAAATCTAGTTGGAATTCATAATGTTGCCTACAGACAGCGTTGTTCAAATGTCTTATCATTTTTGGAGTAATTGATTAATTATCTGTAAGCTAGTCGCATCTTTAAAGTTATAGTCCAGTCAGAGGAAAAATTCTGAAAAATCTAAAGAAAGCTGTCCTATCATCTTGCAAAGAAAATTGACTTCGAGAGGGTAATCAAGGCGTGGTGCAGTCAAACCCAATGCTTTACATTACCCTTTTGAAATTGAAGCTCTAAAGACGTTTCTTAAATGCATTAAGTTGGAACCAACCAGAGCTTGATCGGAAGCTGAGTCAATGCTTAAGTAGCCTACAACTAGCAGTTTTAAATTTGTGACTGCTTTGCATTATGTGGACTACGGTCCGAAACAAGATTCACTGATGAATTTAATGAAATTAAAGGAAGATGTAATCTAAGTAAGAGAAAGCTGAGAAGAGTAGGCTACTACTCGCAAGCTAAAGTTGCAGTGGCAATTATAAATTTAAAAGAAAATGATTTTCTTTTCGTGAGGACAGAACGCTTTTATAACTCCACTTAACTAGCTGAATCATTCGTAGGAAATGTATTCTACCGTACATTGCAAAGGATTCGATAGTTGTTGGAATTGACAAATGTATCAACAAACTCAAACATATCGTCGATGAGTTTGAAGTTTCATGAAAATTTCATCGTATGTCTGTTGTGCAGTTGCGGGCATGTGGGACAAATTTAAACCATTTGTAGGCTACAACAATGACATTTTTCAAGTCATTTTGGATGAGTTGGTACTTTTGACAGAAAGCCACACAGCAAACTTCAGCTGCAAACCAGAACGAACCACCCCATAATCTCTACACAAGGAATCATTGATTGCAACTTTCGAAAGGTTTTTCCAAATAGTTTTGTTATGATTTTTTTGTGTTCCGGTAGCTACCTCCAACGGTTGCGCTTTGAGAACGTGGTTTTAGCAATTACAGAAATTTGTAAAGAATTGTTTGCGCTCCAATAGGCCTATGACTCAAAACCGATTGAAAAGCCTAACTTAGGCCTACATGTTGTGCATCAATTCAGACGCCGCAAAATTTTATCATTTGATGCTGTGATCCGTAGCTTTGCATTGCAAAAAGTCCAAAAAGGGTTGAATTAAATCAGGGATGTCCAAAGTCTGGCCCGCGGGCTAACTCCGGCCCACGATACGTTTTTATATGGCCCGCGCCTGTTGTTGTACAATGTGTTATTTTTGGCCTGCAGACACCCAAAAGTTATATAAATTCAACTTGCAGTTTTCAGAAAAATTATTGTGGCTGGCCCGCGAACACTTATTATCAAATCTGGCTCGCGTGGGAAAAAGTTTGGATACTCCTGAATTAAATGCTTGGTTGAACTATTTTCGTTGCCTGTAGGCCTATTGTGTGTTTACAAAGCTTTCTAGACAAAATAGTTAGCCTCAATGGCATTTTTGCTGCAAGTGTAATCCAGTTATTATTATGATTTTTGCATTGAACGAAGTTCTTTTCATGCTGAGGAAAGTAGGCTAATTTCAGCTTAACACGAACATGCAACGCAATATTTGCTAAAAAATATTATGGGGCCCATTTTTCGTATTGTTTCCCGACCAGTGCTGACTTCTCTCGGAGGCCCTGGCTGTAATTGTGATAGTTATTCGCTTTGCTGAAGCCGCTGATGTAATTACGAGGCCATTCTACATCATCACCTGTAGCCTGATCTTTCACTACCGTTTGGTTGCGTCGTTATTGTATATGTATGGAATACGTAATGTCGCTTTATTGCGTCAATTTTTATGACAAAATCAAGATACTTTCGTATTTATAAACGCCCCCCTCCCCAATCACGGCTCTTCCAACCTACTTTTGTTGTCCACGTGAAGCCCCTTTTTATATTAAGCAATTTACTCTTTTTAATGCAGCATAAATTTTAAGAAACTCCAACCAACCACACTTCTTTGCAGTAACTCTACGCATCATTTTCATATCTTGGTGAGTGGTTTCTCGTCTCGTTTTGGAGGTATAGGCCAATAGCCTATGTATCTACCAATGCAGCCTGTTAGCTTTTTATCGTATACCTTTTTCACATCCTAGTGGCATGCATTAAAAAATAATATCCTACACGTAAATTGCACCCTATTTTTTGTGATACCGTACATAAAGATAACGCATCTGTGTTCTTTGCAGTCACTTTTCCGAGTTCAGCCTGATTAATAGTCTGTCAGAAAAAAACCAGTGCAGTTACAGTAAATCAACGTCTAAAGCACAACTTGCGTTGCAAGATGCCGGCACGATGCAAGGTAATAAATTAAAAAAATCGATCCAGCTATTAGGGCAATTGAGACCGGGCAGGATTGCTGTAAAAAATCGAACTATTTATGCAAGATCCGAGCTTTTGATCAATTTGTTTTGGTCAAAGCAATGCAAGGAAACGTGAACTTAGCACAAAGTGATTCAGCTGCAGATCAACGCAAAGCTCTGTGGAAGAGCCTGGAGGTCAATCGAAACTCGAATCGATCGCAGAATGTCTTCCAATACAAATATTTCATCCACGCGTATGCTTTCACATTCAGTTGGTCGATATTGTTGTTTTTATATCATTTCAACGTGCGGAAACGTTGAAACGATGCAAAAAATAAAACAAAACGGCAATCTGGTCACAATTGCTAAATACAACCATCCCAGACAACAAATCAGTCGTATTTTGTGTGGATTCGTCTGTAGAAACAATGTAAAAAAACGACTGATTTGCTGTCTGGGCACACACAATTACGTTTTACATACTTTTAACTCTACAATTAAATAAGTTTACATGCAATGTGCACTACGATTATGCGAGGA
Source organism: Aplidium turbinatum (assembly GCF_918807975.1). Lineage (NCBI taxonomy): Eukaryota > Metazoa > Chordata > Ascidiacea > Aplousobranchia > Polyclinidae > Aplidium > Aplidium turbinatum. The sequence continues at coordinate 40,447,261 of NC_137472.1, read as the reverse complement.
CTAAACACAACGGTTGATTTCGTTTGGGCATTGAAAACTGAATTTAGTACAAAATTACTCTCAACCAAATCAATTTACAACATGACTGCTTTTTGTATCAATTCATTGCCTGATGACATTGAATCAACGCAAACAGAAACAATTTTTTGGCAAAAACTTTCAAAATTTACATGATACTTTACAGAAACATCACGTGACATTGCAGTGTCAGTTCGTGCGATTAGTTTTTTCAGCATTGTTCATGTTTTCAGCCAAGCTCAAACAATACAGGCAAGTGATGGAATACAAAAATTGGTGATTCTATTGCTGCTTTGTTCTCTAGAAACACAAACTATGTTATGTAGCAGCTGGTATGTCGCTGTGAAGAGGATTGCTTAACACACAACACTAATTGCTGGCCGAAATAGGAAAAGTAAATCGGATAAAAAGATAGAGGGGAAACATTGATGAGAAATTTGCCATTTATTGAAAAGCTACAATCTCTCTAGACAATCCAGTGCAACCGTGAACTACATAGTTCTATTCAAGAGCACAAAAACTTACATTGAACTGCTGGTTGACTTAACCCTTTAACGATATTCCCATTTGTTTTTGTGAAACGGAATGCAGATGCACGGTTTCTTTGGATGCCAAAGCTGGTACCAAGACAGCAACTCAGTGGTTTTAAAAAATCAATTGATTTGCTATCTGAGTAACATAACAAAAAATAGTACCTAAAATAAAAAAAATCTTCAACGTATTGTTGTAGTTAGTCTATAGTTGTTCGTCTAAAAAAATACGATAAGATCGTCGACTTGCTGCGATTCAGCAGTGAAGCCAAATGCATCTCTGAGATGTTTATTCAAGGGAGAAGCTTAACAGTTTGGCTCTTCAAAGAGCTTGGACTGGGACACGGCTCATATGTAGTTTGACAATGACAGCTGACACATATTGTTTTCAGACCATTGAATCAAATGAAGAAATGCAATTTGCTTCTAACTTAATTGTTTGAACATCGAGCACTGCATAGTGCATAAGCTTTGTGCTTGTTCCACACAAAGTTCAGAAAAAAAAACACGTTCTTCTAACATACACGAGTATGTATCCCGTAAACATATTTAACACATACAGCGTTCTCAAAAACACGTCTACATCATGTCAACATTACAACAGCTAGTCAGTAACATGAATAAGTGACTCAATATTTCGATAAATACAATGCACCTGCTTTGGTTCAACACAGCAAAAACAAAGTTGTTGCAGAAACAGTTTAAGCATTTCTACTGAGCAACAAATCTCAAGAAATAGCATCCTGATATTGTGCATCAATAGGAAATACTTTTTTAATGTTTTAAAGAAAAACGAAGAGGGAGTGCAGGCCTCGAAATTCGTTTTTGTTGACGGCGGACAAACGTGTCCGGTCTGAGCAGCTATCTCGGCGGACAAATTAAGTCTCACGGCGGACACACCAGTTTTTGCGTCGATCGTCATGCTTAATCACTTTATCTTGAAAATTCTTCGCCATTTGAGAACTATAGCTACGGTTTAGAATGCATTTTAAAATTTCAGCGAAATCACTCTGAAAGACGTGCGCTTGAAGAGTCAAAGCGCCGTGTACCTGCTCAAAACGCCGCATAACTGATTAACTTCTACTGAACGAGGTCGTGTGGCTTCTTGCGTCACAATGCTCTGGGCACGAGTCAGAAAAACTTCTACACTAACGCTACTATTTTCTGCTGTGCAACGTTTCACAGGCTTTTTTTTAAGTTTATTTTTGCGTGTCATGTGAGCGAAAGTGAATTTTCCCTGGGTCTTTTCTTATTGTAATACCAAAACTTGACAAATTTTGCTGTAATAGCCTACCGAACTCGTATAATCTAATTTTGTAACCAACCTTGCCTTATCAATATTACTCGGAGATCAAAGCCAGACATTGTGAGGTAAAACTTGAACAAAGTTGCGCTGCTTAGTGTGGAAGTACCGGTACTCCCATCGATTGTTAGCGAAGAATTCACCTTTGTTACGATGATTCAATGTCATCAATCGTTGAAGCAACCTATAAATCGAAAGTTTTCCTGCTTGAATGGAAGCGACCCAGTCAACAAATTTATCCTTTTTACATTGATTCAACGTCTGCGTCTACATTGAATTAATATAAGAATGATAGATTTTGTTGTCTGGGTGAGAGATACAGTATTCACATTTTCTAGATGCGCGCTAGAATGCGCGGGAAATTATATTCTCGCAACAATTGTTAGTACTATGCAATGACGATTTGTATCGCTAGTTCCCGTGTTATTTCTCGGCGGACAAATATGACCGATCTAGATGGTACTTCCCGCGGACATCACATGCTGTGACGGCGGACATGACCGCCGTGTCCGCCGTGAATTTCGAGGCCTGGAGTGTTTTACTGACGCGAAAAAGGTTTCGGTACCAAAAAAATAAAATCACGACGTTGCTGATGACGCAACAATGCTTCAATTTTTCGTATTTCCGTCGAGTCGGTTGCACGATTAACATCAACGCCAATGGCAAGCCATACAAGGATGACGTCTTTACTTCAACAGAATTGCTCGATTTCATTACTAACGATCTAGCCTATGGTACTGGGATCTTAACTGTGACAACAAATATAATTGTTTTTGTCAAATAAACATATCTGGACAGTATATAATATATATATGCGCGATGAGCTTCGTGTCACCAACAAAGCAGCGAATTAGTATGTAGGAGGTTGATATTCTGTCTTCTCTCCTGGCTGCTTAAATGGCCCCTGGAATGAATATATCATGATTGACAACATATTATTGAATGTAAAAGCAAAAAAAAAAATGCATTTCGAAATCGTGTGATTGTTCAGAAATGCAAATTCAATGTGTGAGTTAAACATTGTGTCCTTAAATGTAAAAGAAAATTCAAAATAAAAATTAAAAGTTGATTAAATATTAACAATCATGAGGTCCGGGAACTGTGCACGTTGATCGTCTATAACGGTTATAGGGCAACAAAAACTTATAGTCAGTCAACTTCAACCAATAATTTCTGATGAGATATGTTCAAGCCTGACCTGTTGATATGATGGTGATGACATATCAGCAGCACCAGGGAAGGAAGTGTAGGGGGCGCTGCTTTCGGCGCCTGGATCAGCATAAGTAGGAGCAAATGCCGACAAAGTACCCTGCCTGTAGGACTGGATAGCCAAGAAGGTTAAGCCACCCTGAAAACCAATGATCGTTCTGGTACGTGAAAGTTGTCATGTTTTTACTAATTGGCATTCTTGGTGCAAAAGTTATAAACCATGCGAAAGGAATGACTACAAACTACTGTAAATGGAAACCACATCTGCCGATAAAGAATGAAATGACTTTCGGGATGACTACTTCGCGCAGATTTATATGGCAAAGCAGAAGATATCACAGCATGCACAAAGGGATACAGTGGAAAATATATTAACTCTGGTAGCATAAAAGTGATAGATTTGATTTTAGCCGGTGACATATACAACTTTTTGTTCGCTCCTAGACTATGGGAACATTGGGAACCTCGTCTTAGGCTTCTTATAATGTAAGCCATGGCGATCCAGAAGAAAACAAACTATTCCAGGGGCATCAAACAATTCGACACTTTCAGTTATTTGCAAATATGCAATATGCATTTAATTGCGGTTTGGACAGTTTCACACAGCACCGAAACTATAGCCCATGTTTCCTGTCAATGACGTTAAACAATAAAAAGTTTTAACAACAAAACATCACAATATAAAGATAAATGTTCATTTAAAAACTGAAAGTGTTTTCAAATAACTTTAACAAAACATGATAATTCAATTGAATAAAATTTATCAGGTAAAACGTTTCTTCTGTAAATTTTGTAGAAGCTTCAAAACTTTAATGGACTCGTTACTTACCCATGTAAGTATAGAAAAAAATGAAAAGGCAATGGCAGCCCTGGCATTATCAGCTCCGTAGTCAAGACTTTCGTGACCTTTCGGATTTCTTCGAGCCCATGTGTTAGTCAGGAAGCAAAAAGCAACGAAGAATAAGAATGTGAAAACACCTAAACATACATTCAGATGAATGGTATTGGCTTTGTTATGTCAATTCAACATGCAGCTCGAGAACAGAATTCTCTGCGATGAACAGATCAATCCGTAATACTGGGAAGAGTTACTTACACCATTTTTCTCCGGAATGGCCCGTTTCGGTGAGTCCGTTTCGGTGAGTCCGATTCGGTGAGTCCGATTCGGTGAGTCCGATTCGGTGAGTCCGATTCGGTGAGTCCGATTCGGTGAGTCCGATCCCTTAACGGGGGATTTTTTCTTCTTTTTTTTTAAATTGTCGGGTACCGTAGCCTAATTATCATTGCCGTTTTAGGGTTAGGGGTTAGAGGTTAGGAACTCACTGAATAGGACTAACCGAATCGGACTCACCGAATAGTAACAGACCCATTTTTCTCACAGTTTGACGCGCAGGAAAGAATTTCAGAACAACACAATCAACAGTGCTTGAAACAGCCGCATTTACAAGACATGATATAGTGAATTATCACAATAAATTTATTGTGGTCCTTTAGTTTCACTTTAAAGAACTATACAAGACGGTTTACTACGACATAATAGTAAATGCACAGTGCACACTACACTATGCATAATTCATGCGTAAGAGCACGGAAGATAACGCACCTGAACAGCCCATGTCCGCCATTACAATCTTTTTACGTTTCTCAGCGCTGCTGATGCTCGGAAAAATGAGATCAAGAACAAAAAATCCGGTTAATGCAATAAACCCAAGGATTCCAATGGCTGTTCCATAATGACAGGCGTCATCATTCTGAAAACATGAAACTAAGTAAGTTTGCAAAGCACAGCCAGCCAAGCGGTAACGTTTTCGAGATTTCTACATACAGTCTCAACATTATCACATATCACACTAATAGCATAAAATGTTTAGAAGCATCTGTGTTTTTTTAGTGTTAAACGCTTTCGACGCACTCGTCAAGTCTCAGCCATCAGGATTAATTAGTAAACCCCAGGTATTCAACCACCTTTAAACAACATTATGTTATATCATAAACAGATGTAATATTTGATGCTAAAGGCAAGGTTCTTATAAAACCTGCTATTGCAACTATACTAATCAGGAAAAGGGTAAACTATGGCTTACGAGCAAACTATAAATCCGGCGTGTCAAACAATAGAATTGACATTGAATATTGAAGGGAATGAGAAACTAAGGTTCTTATTGTACTGAACCTTTCACACTAATGAGTCTTTTCCTTTAATAACTACACCCATCCAATTTGTTGGTTCGGTGTTTTTCAATAACCAGCTTACGATACACGACATTACGACCAAGGTTCAAATGTCACGAACCCGAATGACTCGAGACGTAGTAAGTGGTCTCTTGTGTCTGATGAGTAGATTGCGCTGTTTAAAGGTAATGCTTTAGTCCACGACCTACTAGAACACGGCCAAATCTGTTGCTATTTGAGGAAATTTCTAAGAGTCTGAATTGTTACAATCATAGCTATGATAAACCTGTCATCTTCCCATTACCAGAAGTAAGTAAAATAAGCCAAATTTGCGCTTAGACATATGTTTGGCTTGTGTAACCGGAGATTAGGTATGTACGTTGAGCACAGTTTACACAATAGTAATGTAATATGCAAGACTTTCCAACTGCACCCTGGAGGTAGTATCGTTTGATGTAATTGCATGTTCCATTTAAAATATCAAGGATTTTTTGTGGATTCTATGTTGTAAGCTGTTCAGTGTTCATTTGATGTGTTAATTTAAATTTTAATTTGTTTGTTTTTTGCCAAGTTTAGTTTTGCAAGTAAAATATGGCTATTGGCGAAAAATCCTGCTTTATAAAAAAACCCTAACGACTGTATGATGAGACTACCGCCAGGATGCAGTTGGAAAGTGCTACATATTTTACATTATTATTGCAAAAATGGTGCTTAACATACATATCTAATCTCTGGCAAAACAAGCCAAAAATATGTCTAGATGCAAATGTTGCTTGTTTTACATATTTTTGTAAGTGGAAAAATGACAGGTTTATCATGGCTATGATTATAACAATTCAGACTCTTAAAAATTTTCCCAAATATCAACATATTTGGCCGTGCTTTAGTAGGCCGTGTTTTGTCATTATCTAAATGACGCAATTCACTGTTTGCTAGTGGGTGTCAGGATTGTGTCGAAGTTCGCTTTTTGTCGCTTACACCTTTTTCTAGACTCCAGCTATATTATGGTAGCCTATTGTTTTTCACTGGGACGATTAGAAGTCAACCCAACTGACGCCCGGCGTTGAATTTATTACACCACACGGCTTTCAACGTTAGACCTACTGTTTATTTGACACCATGCAAAACAACAACAGGAGCGCACACAATTCCATGTCCAAATCTTTAAGGTTTCATTTCAAAGTGGTATGAAATTGCTTTTGAAAATTCCCACATTAATTTGGGAAGCTGTGGATCACTCCCAAGGAAAAAAACGATTTACCAATGTTTGCATGTGCCATTTTCGTCTCGTGGCATACGGGTCATGTGATTCAGGTTAACGACACACAAATAGCGTCATAAAGATTTGCTCCGACCACCTTAAGCTAGAAGTCGATCCAAGATCACGCGATTGGAATGCAAGCAGATAATCCGCTGCTCCACCCACCATCGTATATTCTACACAGGGGATGGTGTCATTCGTGTTTGCGCCATTCGGACCGCGGCATAAAGTCGTGTATCTTTGGACGCCAGCAAACTTCAATCTGGGTCAATGGCCGCTTTCCACACACCCTTATTTTGAACGTTGACTGCTACATTATGCAACATTTTACTAACCTGACCAAATATGCAGTCTTGATTTTTGTCGTAGCTTTCAGACACAATGCAACCAAACACAACAATAGCAAAGACCTTGAAAAATGAAAAACAATTAACATAAACAATACTAATAAACATGAAGTAGAAGAAAATATCTACTAGTAGTCTAGTACGGGTCTGCTACTTTTCAGAGAATCCAATCCAATTCAAAATCTCACAGCAGCATCTGTTTCAAAGAAATTAGCTTATAATAGAGGTCAAATCAAATAAGTTTCAACTAAAGTCTTAGCAATAAAAAAAAGTTGTAAAATGGCGTTTCGTGATTAACAATAGTGGTTAATCAAATGAAGTCTCAGCGAAAAATGTTATAAATAAAGTTGCTAGATATGCTAGAGCCTATACTTGAACGGAATGGCCCGTTTCGGCGAGTACGATTCGGCTAGTCCGATTCGGCGAGAGTCTTTTTCGGCGAGTGCCCTATTCGGCGAGTTTTTGAAATTTTATTTTTGAAAGGGAATTATCGGGTACCGTAGCCTAACTGTTTTCACATCGTTTTAACGTCGCTGAACGTGCAGAAAAAAATAAAAATAAAATGTTTGAACTATTAAATTAAAATTCGTCATGTCAGTTCAGTTGTTTTTATTTCTGACCATCATATCAAAAACAATACACGTCAACATAGCAAAGGTAGAAGCGACAAAACGCGAACGCTAAAACGGGCTTGAATTCGTCATTTTTGTACAGTTGTTTTTAAGGTAGAAGCGACAAAACGCGAACGCTAAAACGTGCTTGTGACCGAAGTAAGTCATTGAGTTGAAAGGAATTTGGCACGGTCGCAACACCTTCAGAAAAATTTAAGATGTGAAGGGAAAATAAAAAAAAGAAAATGTTACAAAAAAAAATCATGTTTATATCAATAAGTTAGTACTTAAATTTTTCTGAAGGTGTTGCGACCGTGCCAAATTTCTTTCAACTCAATAACTTACTTCGGTCACTAGGCTACGGTACCTGTAGCTAGGATAACTAGGCTACGGTACCTGATAATTTCCTTTCAATCCAAGCTGTAGGCCACACATTTGTTGATCCAAACTAATCATTTTAACTACAGTCGAAATCGTTTAAGCGCATAGTCAATTTGTCAAGCTTTTTTATGCGCTTAAACGGTATATGCGCTTAACCGTTTCCATTGTTTGACAGTATCCTATATGTCAATACCGAACGTTTATCTAACGCAAAAGCGTGAAAACAGACCGTTGGACTTTTTCGATGAACGAAGGCATTGAGCCTTAATACGTGACCCGGAGTGTTAGGAGATTTACAGAATATTCTAGAATGGTACTGTACAACCGAATTCCAAATAACGGTACTACTTTGTTTGGCTGTTGGTCAGCGAAGTGTGACGCAGCAACAACTGTTCACGCGCGTTCCTCGTGGCTTTCGGGTAGCTGCCGTGATCACCCAACCGTAACGAATTCGCTTCAGCGAGCAAGAAAGAAAATTCACTAATCATGCGATTTAGATTTTTCCTTAGTCTTGTGGTTCTACAGTTCGTACTGCGACGTAATGATACTTGTTTATGATGTAACAATCCATAAATGAAATGTGGTCTTGTGATTCATACAGCACTGTATTCAAATCATAGAAGAGAAGGCCTTTTTTCGTGCGGTTTTACTTTATTGTTTAAATCATGTAGGCGCTAACTGTCTGTCTTGAGGTGTTATCTTGAGCAACTTTGCTTTGCCAAAGGAAATATGCGGTTAAGTGATAAAAGTCTACAAATCTATCAAGAATTCCTAGTTGCTTAGCCGATTTATGCGATTAATCATTATGCGACTAACCGTTGAATTTTCTTCACAAGTGAATGGGAATGGTTTGGGATAATGCAATGCTATGCTCTAAAGCGATTTATGCTCTTAACCGATATGCGACTAGCCGATTTCGACTGTATTCAAAAGTACTAACTTATAGACATTAAACATGATTTTTCTTTTGTAACATTTTTATTTTATATTTTTCCTTCATTTCTTAAATTTTTCTGAAGGTGTTGCGACCGTGCCAAATTTCTTTCAACTCAACAACTTACTTCGATCACAATCACGTTTTAACGTTCGCGTTTTGTCGCTTCTACCTTTTTCTACACCTTTGCTATGTTGACGTGTATTGTTTTTGATATCATGATCAAAAATAAAAACAACTGAACTGACATGACGAATTCAAGCACGTTTTAACGTTCGTGTTTTGTCGCTTTTACCTTTGCTATGTTGTTTTATGATGGTCAGAAATAAAAACAACTCAACTGAACTGACATAACGAATTTTAATTTAATCCGGTAGTTCAAACATTTTATTTTTATTCCTTTCTGCACGATTTCAACGTTTAACGATGTAAAAACGGCAATTATAATTAGGCTACGGTACCCGATAATCCCCTTTCAAAAATAAAATTTCAAAAACTCGCCAAATAGGGCACTCGCCGAAAAAGACTCTCGCCGAATAGGGAACTTGCCGAATCGGATTAGCTGAATCGGACTCGCCGAATAGTAGCAGACCGGGTCTGCTACTATTCGGTGAGTCCGATTTGGTGAGTTCCTAACCTCTAACCGTAACCCTAAAACGACAATGATAATTAGGCTACGGTACCCGATAATTAAAAAAAAAATTGAAAAAATCCCCAGTTAAGGGATCGGACTCACCGAATCGGACTAACCGAATCGGACTCACCGAATCAGACTCACCAAAACGGGCCATTCCGAGCAGACCCATACCTGAAAGATATCAACTAATTCACATCTCCCACACTGAAACAATGAATTTCTCGTTTGCATGGGTATGGGGAGGTACACCTAAAAACCACCTACCCAAATGATCCCTACAAATTCTCTAAATAAACAGAAGCCGTCACTGGATTTAAGAAATCACAAAATCGTTTTTTCTTTGAAAAAGGCTGTCTCCGAATTGGGACTTCTCCAAATCGGCCTCTCCGAATCGGATTCTCCAAAATTGGTCGTTTTGGTCTAGTACAGTAGTCCCATCTTATTTAGCCCAATTTGGTCCAGTCCAGAATTACTGCACGTATACGAGTGGCAGAGATTTGTCCCCCACTTAACAAGCCCAAAATCGTCTGGTCTCGAGATGGTCTTAATAAGCGAGGACTAGGACTACTGTATTAGATTATTAAAACAGGCATGGAGAATAAAATTAGTTTTGAATGGTAGATTCATCAACATTTGAGCTGGCATTTCATGTTTAAATATATTTAGATAAAAAATGTATAGTTGCCGAATACGTATGTCGTATATGCACATTAAAATGTTGTGTAACAAAACAAGAAATACTTATATGTATTTGTAACCATTGTCACCACTGACAGCTAGCTATCAAATTTTTAATTAGATCACTGCCGTAGGCCGTAGCCAAGTGCTATATATACCAGAGTTGGGTCAATTACAATTGAAATTAAATGTAATTAATTACACATTTTCATGTATTGGTAGTTTTAATTGAGATTTTTGTTGTTGTGAAATTGTAATTTTAAACATCTTCGATCCAAACTACAATTATATAAATTTCATAAATTGCATGTATGACATCAGTACTTTTGTTGAGCTGCTAATTGGGTTTCTACATTGCAACTCCTACGGTACATTGCAACCTATTCTTTATCAAATGCGAATCTACTTGTCTTAGATAAAATCAAACTTGAAAAAATTATTATCAATTTAAACAAAAATATTGAAGCATTTCATTTTTGTTATTAAAATCTGCAATTACTTACATCTGGAAGTAATTGTAGTTTGAAAATTTCAAAACAATGTAATGATAATGTAATATTTGATAGTGTAATTGTAATGCAATTGAACTGAAAGCAATGCAATTAATCCAAATCTGATATATAATGCAAATAAATGGGCGATCCCAAATAAATTCATCTTACCCAACTCAAAAGCCTCAAAATGGTTCTTGGCCGCTTAATGAACTCAACTGGATGGAATGGTTCTCCTGCTTTTCCTGCACCATAAGCACCTCCTTCCTCCATATTTTATTTGATCACGTTGGAAAATTAAACCAAAATAAACAGATTCAAATTACAGTTAAAGCTTAGCTTTAGGAAAAAAATAATTTTAGAATACCATACCAAAACAACAAATCAATTCTATTGAATGACATTATTGAAATAAAAACAATAAGATACAGTAGCCTATACAAACAAAATCGGTCAAGCAGATACTGTTTAAATGTATCAATCGTTTAATTGTATCAAAAATCTGAAATCCCAAACCAAATCCTATCTAATGTGAAATAAAACCATCGGTTTTACCGTATCCCACTTAAAGGAATATATTGGATAAGTGTATCAGCATTTGCTTCTCGTTTGCATAATGCATACTTTATCCATTTATATGGACAAAGAGTCATATAACAAACATTTACACGTAAGTGAAAGGAGAATGTCCTTTTTTTTGCATAGCTGTCCGCCACGTGCAAAAGTGAAGCTAAGAAAATAAAGTCACCAGACAAATGCGCAAATTGCGTATCATTAAGGGGACACCTCTAATGAAAAAAAAATTTTTTGAAGAAAATAATATTTTGGACTGAAAAGATAGAGAATTTCATCAGGATTCTGAATATATGGCAGTTTCTCCACAATTCCAATTCATTCCCTGTTAAATTTTAGAACTAGTGGAGCTACCACGCGACCCAAAAGTCTAAAATATGCCAGAACGATGATATGATATGCTGAAAATATACTAATGGTAGCAACAGAAAAGCCCTTTCTGGTTTTATATATTTGTGGTATTTGTAGCTGTTGTTTTGGTCATGCTTCAGCAGTTACAAATTTCCTGTATCCTAGCATTTCAAAGCCAGTAGTGACAGTAACAATAGCTTAGCTGAAAATGCACGATTTGCTTTGTATTTGCAAACCATAACTTTAAACGCGTTTTAGGCTACTCAAAATGACATTTTTTTGCAGTAAATGTTTATTTAAACAAACTCATTTGTTTATTTCTTGTCCGAATTGGCTAAAAATTGGAATGCATGCTAATACAACGGTATTGCATCAACCTATGAGAGCTTTTTTAAAAATTTTATTTCTTGACCATTTTATTGAAAAAAATGTGTATATATATTTTCGCACACAAGTAACTTTCAAAAAAAATTTTTTTTTTTAGGAAAGTGACATTTTAGAGAAAAAAGCTCTCATAGGTATTTGCATATAAGGTAGATCTAGCATTTCATAACATTTCTTGTTGCTATATGGTGCTGGTAGTGAGAAACAGTGTTTTCTATTAGCATGTCAAAAAATAATTATTGAAATATTGTCTGTGTTTGAAGGAAGCTCATTGCATGAAATTAAACTTTTATTTCATGAGACTTGCATATTCAGATGTGTCTTTTCATGCCCTTTTCAGAAATATATGGTATGTGGGGGTTCCCACAATAGTTAGCTTATCTGAGGCAAGCTTCTCAGCCATCAGCGAATACTGGGATTTCATTAGAGGTGTCCCCTTAATTAAAAAAAAGCCAAGTGATCGTAATCCAGTGCTGTGATATTACGTGCAAGACATTACGCCACAAAGATCTAATCTTTACACAGCTGGACTTTCTTAAGGCGAAAGAACAGACAAAGGAAAGTGCTGGTGCACAAGACTTTGCCCTGGTAAAAAAGTACCATGACGTCCTAGACAGGAATTGACCTAATATATAGGGTGAAACTACTTCAGGCCTCAAATTTTTTTTTCCGGCGGCCAAACGACAAACGTGTCGGCTGAAGCAAGCTGTTCGGCAGCCAATCACAAGCACATGGCGGCCATCGGATTTATCGCATCAATAAAGTGTATTGTGATGTCACTTGCATCCTGCTTATCGTCAGACATCAGCTGCTTGGTCAATCAATATAATGTTAACAATTCAAGCATAAACAGTGTGTATTGTGATTTATCGGGTGCTTTGACTGCTTTCTAATCCTTTGTGATTACAAGTGGCAAAGCAAAATTCGCAAGGCCGCCTGCGTAAAATTTTCTTGAAACTTTATGACGGACAAATGCGGCTGACGGAAGGACGAGACCCGGCGGACAAAATGTCGGTTTTTGTAGGTTAATCGAGGCCATGGCTGTCTTCAGTTTTGAGGCCCAAAGGAAATAATCACTCTGCAACAGATGTACACATAGCATGCTTAAAACAAAGACGCAGGTGGTTAAAGTTTGTCTTGTGATGTCACAGAGATCGTTTAAGATAAAATGAGTCTGATTGCCGCAGTTTGCAAAAAATGTTTTGACCGTACAACCCTTTCTAGCAATGCACTGCAGGCCTCGAAATTCAAGGCGGACATGTCCGCCGTCACAGCATGAGATGTCCGCGGGAAGTACCATCTAGATCGGTCATATTTGTCCGCCGATAGTAACACAGAACCTAGCGATACAAATCGTCATTGCATAGCGCGAACAAATGTTGCGAGAATATAACTTCCGCGCATCTAGAACATGTGAATACTGTATTCCTTAGCTTCCATTTAAGCAGGAAAACTTTCAATTTTTACGTTGCTTCAACGATTGATGACTTTGAATCAGCGTAACATAAATGAATTCTTCGACCCCCTAATAATGGATGGGAGTACAGGTACTTTACACTAATCCCGCGCAACTTAGTCAAGTCTTACGTCACAATGTCTGGCTTGGCTTTAATCTCTGAGTAATATTGATAAGGCAAGGTTGGTTACAAAATTTGTTAAGTTTTTGCATACAGTAAGAAAAAAAATGCCCCTGGAAAATTCACTTTTGCTCACATGACACGAAAACTAAACAAAAACGCCCAGTGAAAATTTGCACAGCAGAAAATAGTAGCATTAGTGTAGAAGTTTTCCGACTCGTGCCCAGAGCATTGTGACGCCAGAAGCCATACGACCTCGTTTGGCGGAAGTTAATCAGTTATGCGGTGTCTTAAGCAGCTACATGGTGCTTTGACTCTTCAAGCGCACTTTTCAGAGTGAAAAGCCTTTCAGAGTGACTTTGCTGAAATTTTAAAAAGACTTCTAAACCGTAGCTATAGTTCTCAAATGGTGAAGAATTATCCAGACAAAGTGATTAAGCATGACAATCGACGCTAAAACTGGTGTATCCGCCGTGAGACTTAATTTGTCCGCCAAGATAGCTGCTCAGACCGGACACATTTGTCCGCCGTCAACAAAAACGAATTTCGAGGCCTGCACTGTGTAACGAAGCATTAATAAACTCCTCCAAGTTTAATTAAACTTGCAAACAGTTGTAGGATTAAACCACACGGTAGTAAAGCCCAATGCAACCGAGTTAGCACACGCACATCTCAACAATAATGTCTGATCACAATAGCCTAAACCTCTTTTCTTGAGCAAATTGGTTAAAGAGGGTGCAACCTAGTTTGTACCCTCAGTTCGTACCCTGAAAAGATCAAGAGAAAAAATTAAAAAAAAACGAAGTCGCTGATTGCAGTTTCCGCAAACATTTTAAAATTTTTCCCCTGAAAAGATCAAGAGAAAAAATAGCACAAAGCCGAAGTTGTTGATCGGAGTTTCCGTTTTTCCGCAAACATTTTAAAATTTTCGACAATGATTCTAAGAGTTTGCCGAAGTCGCTAATCGCAGTTTCAGCAAACATTTTTAAAGAGTTAGGGTTAGGAAAAGATCGAGAAGAAAAATTAAAAAATTTAGCCGAAGTCACTAATCGGAGTTTCCGAAAAACTAACAAACTGAAAAGATTGAGAGAAAAAAATAGAACAAAGCCGAAGTTGCTGATTGCAGTTTCTGCAAACATTTTAAAATTTCTGGCAATGATCATAAGAGTTTGCCGAAGTCGCTGATTGCAGTTTCCGCAAACATTTTAAAAGGGGTTAGGGTTAGGAAACGATTGAGAGAAAAAAATAGAACCATTTTTCCACAGTTGCCGCAAACATTTTAAAATTTCAGTAATGATCCTAAGAGTTTGCCGAAGTCGCTGATCACATTTTCTGCAAACATTTTAAAAGGGTTAGGGTTAATCGGAGTTTCTGCAAACATTTTAAAATTTTCGATCATGATCCTAGGAGTTTTTGTTTGTTTGCGGAAACTGCAATCAGCGACTTCGGCTTTTTAATTATTTCTCTCATTCTTTTCAGGGTACGAACTGAGGGTACAAACTGTTCAGGGTACGAACTAGGTTGCATCCGGTTAAAGGCATCAATCGGATAATTGTACAGTAGAATTCGCCTATAACGGCACCCCTAGTGGATTTGCAAAAACTGACGTTAAAGCCGAATTGACGTTATAGACGAACTACCGCAAACTATTCCAAAACTGTCTTTTGATTAAAGAAAGAGGTGTACTGTATAATCCAGTCAGGTTTACTGTGTACCACCAAACTGACAAAAGTCACGCAGAAAATACAGTAAACAAAGAAATTGTTTTAAAAAAAATAACCTGCAGCGAAAGGTACAGGAAATTTGCGCAATACAGCTCGTTACATACAGTAGTAGAGAAGTTCATTGTTTATTAGCAAAAAAGGCATTGATCTTCAGCTGTTTCGGTTTTGACACGAATTTCTCTACCACATAGCATTCAGCTGTTGCTAAATAATGTAGGACTTGCTCGCTATCGTCGTGACTTCGGATTTTTTCACGCAGGAAAAAAAGTTAATTCAGTTAATTAAAGTCCCTGCTGCGAACGACATAGCAAAATAAAGGAAAGACATTTTGCAAGCAGCAGCGCTAACTGGATTAAAAGACTGACCGTTCGTGGTGAAGGTGATGGCTTAAAGTGACGTTATAAATAAACAAAATACGTCTGGGAACCAAGAAAGGGTGCTGTTACATGCGAATTGACATTATAGGCGATGCTGTTGTAGCCGAACTACAATGTACGTAAAAGATAGGAATTCTGCCGAGACCGAGCAAAATGTGACGTAATAGGCGAATTGACGTTATAAACGAAGCCGTTATAGGCGAATTCTACTGTATTTTAATGGCAAAGGCTATGTTTACCATATATACTAAATATAGCCTCTGCTATAATATACCATATATATGATATAGTAAATACAGCCTCTGAGACTATATTTACTTTACTTCACTCAAGCATGACACACACACTCAAGCATATCCATTTGCAAAACGCAAGGTTTTAAACTTTAAAAATATATTCATTCTCGAATATCTCGAAAACTAGAACCACTTCGAAAAGACTAAGTGCATTTTTGGAATCAGGGGCCTTTTTAGGGGCCTTAGTAGAGCGTTGTCTCGCACCTCATCTCCACACGCGCATTAACAAAACAACATATTTTTCTGTTCAATATAACATTTTGTGTGAATAGCATTGCCCTACCTGCCAAGCTGATACAATCTGCAGACTTTACTAGGAATAGCACCTAAATGAACGGGCGCCACAGTGCTCCGCACCTAAATATCCAGACGCTACAGTGTGCGCGCCTATCTGACCGGCGCCTAACTGTCTGCGCCTAAAAGACGTGGACCAATAGTTTTAAACTACAGTATACTATTACGATGATACTTATTTAGTTTACTAATTAGTTACTTTGTATATATATATTTAGTTTACTATTTCTATGATAGTTGATTACAGTTAAAACTATGGTAGGCTAGAAAACTACCTGTATTACAACATAACAAAGAGGTAGTTTGGTTTATGTATCTTTTTTATGCAAATTGTCATCTTTTCTCACAAACTTTCAAGCCAAATTCCTTCTCAAATGTCAAGCGAAGCCCTGAAATAAGCCCAGAGACAGCACAGACACAGCGACACTAAAACAACTACAAACATTAACAAGGAACAAGGGCAAGGCATCAGCAAGAGCAAATAAGAACTAAAATGTCTTTGAACAGCGTTGCCAGATGCTCCTATATAAATTTCCTTACACAGCTTCATCTTAAATACCAAAGATGCATTTCAATTCAATTCAATTTTATTTTTATTTGTCAGAATGCAAAAGAAATGATATTGTGAAAAAGAAATACAGTAACAAAACCAACAAAAGGAAAAGGTGACAAAACTATAATGGTTTAAGACGTCCATGAAAGGATCTAATATTGTGGTATATGCATCGATAAATATAGTTAAGCACGGCCATGGTCTTAGATTGAAATCATGCTGAATTTGGCGTCTGCAACCGACTTTAAATTTAAGTTTTTTTTAGCAGCCAGATTTGGACTTCTACTAACTTACATATTACTCAAATGTCTTTCTAAAAACCATCAAAAAAATTGTCATTTTTTGTTTTAATCGCAATAGGTTGGTTTTAAATCTTTACCTCGGACTGTCAAAGCTGGTCAAAGCGCAAAGCCTCTATATATTCCTGGTAGTTTCGCATAGTTGTAGAAGCTTTTGAAGCAGGTTGCTTTCAAACGAACTTCTGTCATCATGGTGAGCTAACGCATAAGAGTGTTTCTTTCAAGACCATTACCCCTTTTTATAATGCACCAAAGTCGATCAATTGTCTATTTGTTTTATTTTTTTTTACTTATATAATTTTTTTAAAAAGTTTAGTTGCTTTTTTTCTAAATTTTTAAAATTTTACTAAGGTGTTGCGACTATGTTGCGACTGTGCCATATCTTAAACTGATTGTCCCTCTTTGGTATCATGCATGCTATAATATCCGTGCTTTATTGTTTCTACCTTTTTTTAGACCTTTGCTATGTTTGGCATATATTGTTTTTTATTGTGATGGTTAGAAATAAAAACAAAGTGAACAGAACTGTCCACAAAGTTCTGTAAAATTCTAACTTTTGGAATTAGGCTATAGCCTAATGTTAATTATCGGTTTCAACCGAATTTGAATTTTACAATGCTTATTACGTGGATTTTGATTTAGATTTTTGATTAAAAATTGGAAGTGGATTGTGATTTTAAATTTTAAAACCTGAACATCTTTGGCAGATATCCAAACACAACTTATGTTCACTAGTATGTCGTCACTGCAAATCAGTTTCAAGAGCCCTTTCTTGCAGTTCTAAATCACTTTTAAAAAACTATAAATAAGAGGTCTTCGTCTCCTTTTGAGAAATTTTTTTGTCCAATTTTGCATGATTTAAAAAAAATAGTAAATTTTTAACTTTGTGAAGTGCTAAGTTGTTTCATGTCTTATCGATTTTTTGTCAAATTAATAAAAAGCCAACATAATTTTGGCTTTTTTTGGCTTAATTTTATCTTTCCCGATTTTTTTTTTAAAAAAAATTCAGTCAGCGTCAATTGGAGCAGTAATTTCTACCTTATATTTGGTTGTAGTGTCCGACCGAATTTCGTTTTGAAGCCGAAATTAGAAATTTTTTTTAGTTGCTTGTCTTTTTACTAACTATGTTTCTGCGTTGTCGCTGAAGTCAAAGCTCGGTGGGACACTATTTGGTTGTGCACTTTTTATATGTGTATGTTTAATGAATACTAATTGGCTTTTTCAGCTATTTTCTACTGGCTTTTTTTAGGCTTTTTTTACTAGGTCTGGGTTTTTTTGGTGAAGACAGGTTGGCAACCCTTCATAAACGTCCAAATTGTTTAGTGCAGCGTTTCTCAACCTGGGGGTCGCAAAGGTCATTTCAAGGGGGTCGCAAAGATATTTATAAAAAAATTTCGAAATCGCAAAAATTTCCGGAAAAATAAAAAATCTTTGCAGCAATCACTTTAGTACAGTATACAGTAATGTCGTAGCAAGTTACTAATTGGTTGCACTGTTACGAAAGAGAACGCGTAACGCGTAACTCGGTTGTAGGCCAATTTATCATCATTTGTTCAAATAGAACGATATTTCTCTGAGCTCAAAGAAAGAGATTCCGCATTTATACGAAATCCGTTCTCTACTGCTTTGGATGTAGCTGATATTCCAGATGAATTACAAGACCAATTTTATGATCTTAAAAATGATTCTTACGAATGTGACGTTTTCAATGAAATGCCACTCTCTCAGTTCTGGCGTGCTATGCGTAAATCATACCCAACTACAGTAGAACTCGGTTAATTCGGATTCGGTTAATCCGGATCTTTGCCTAATCCGGATGAAACTGGAAGTACAAATGAGTCGGGCTTGATAGAACCAGAGTCACTATATACATAGTGGCTCTGATAGAACCGTCATCGGTTAATCCGGATCGTCGCCTAAGCCGGATGGAATCGCCAGTCAAATCGAATCCGGATTAACCGAGTGCTACTGTATTTGAACTAGCTTTTCGAATATTATTTCCATTTGCCACAACATGCCTCTGCGAAAGCAGGTTTTCAGCTCTTGTCTAATGTGCATATCAAAACAAAAGCAAGAAATCGAAGGAAAGTTGAAAATGATATGAGATTGGCGATAGGCTACAAGCACTCAACGACTAATTTCGAAGTTGGCCAAGCAGTTGCGGAGTCAACCGTCGCATTAAAAGTTGTGACATTCACCAGTTCTTTGAAATAAATGTTATTGAAATGTATTTTTGTTCTAATTTATATGTCTATTGAAAACATAGCAGGAAGGGGGTCGCAGCAGTGCCGGATTAACCAAGTGCGGGGCCTGTAGCAGATTAATTTGATGTAGCCTACAGATAATACCCGGGAAGTACTAGTTGGTTATTTTATAGATTTGATCTACATTCTACAACAACAAAAATAGCAAAAGTAGTTTTTAATCAATTTCAATTTTAAAAATGATCTCTCTCCAGCAGGCCTACAGTACAATTAGTTACCATCATACATAGATAAATGCGCAACAATTTGTCAATGTTAGGAAACGTGGTGTCAATATTATTTTCTTTAATCAAAGTGAAATAGTTGAGTTCTGGAGAGGAGCAATCAATAACAATGTGCTTTACGAATTCTGAAAACTGAGGTAGTTCAGCTTTCAATCCGTCTTTCAAGTCCTGGGAATATGCTTCTAAAAGTCTGTCAGCACTTTCTTGGATCTGTGCAGGTGTTAGGTCATGCAGATTTCGCAAAAAAACTAAACCGTGTGGAGCTACCACGCGACCCAAAAGTCTAAAATATGCCAGAACGATGATATGATATGCTGAAAATATACTAATGGTAGCAACAGAAAAGCCCTTTCTGGTTTTATATATTTGTGGTATTTGTAGCTGTTGTTTTGGTCATGCTTCAGCAGTTACAAATTTCCTGTATCCTAGCATTTCAAAGCCAGTAGTGACAGTAACAATAGCTTAGCTGAAAATGCACGATTTGCTTTGTATTTGCAAACCATAACTTTAAACGCGTTTTAGGCTACTCAAAATGACATTTTTTTGCAGTAAATGTTTATTTAAACAAACTCATTTGTTTATTTCTTGTCCGAATTGGCTAAAAATTGGAATGCATGCTGGTACAACGGTATTGCATCAACCTATGAGAGCTTTTTTAAAAATTTTATTTCTTGACCATTTTATTGAAAAAAATGTGTATATATATTTTCGCACACAAGTAACTTTCAAAAAAAATTTTTTTTTTTAGGAAAGTGACATTTTAGAGAAAAAAGCTCTCATAGGTATTTGCATATAAGGTAGATCTAGCATTTCATAACATTTCTTGTTGCTATATGGTGCTGGTAGTGAGAAACAGTGTTTTCTATTAGCATGTCAAAAAATAATTATTGAAATATTGTCTGTGTTTGAAGGAAGCTCATTGCATGAAATTAAACTTTTATTTCATGAGACTTGCATATTCAGATGTGTCTTTTCATGCCCTTTTCAGAAATATATGGTATGTGGGGGTTCCCACAATAGTTAGCTTATCTGAGGCAAGCTTCTCAGCCATCAGCGAATACTGGGATTTCATTAGAGGTGTCCCCTTAATTAAAAAAAAGCCAAGTGATCGTAATCCAGTGCTGTGATATTACGTGCAAGACATTACGCCACAAAGATCTAATCTTTACACAGCTGGACTTTCTTAAGGCGAAAGAACAGACAAAGGAAAGTGCTGGTGCACAAGACTTTGCCCTGGTAAAAAAGTACCATGACGTCCTAGACAGGAATTGACCTAATATATAGGGTGAAACTACTTCAGGCCTCAAATTTTTTTTTCCGGCGGCCAAACGACAAACGTGTCGGCTGAAGCAAGCTGTTCGGCAGCCAATCACAAGCACATGGCGGCCATCGGATTTATCGCATCAATAAAGTGTATTGTGATGTCACTTGCATCCTGCTTATCGTCAGACATCAGCTGCTTGGTCAATCAATATAATGTTAACAATTCAAGCATAAACAGTGTGTATTGTGATTTATCGGGTGCTTTGACTGCTTTCTAATCCTTTGTGATTACAAGTGGCAAAGCAAAATTCGCAAGGCCGCCTGCGTAAAATTTTCTTGAAACTTTATGACGGACAAATGCGGCTGACGGAAGGACGAGACCCGGCGGACAAAATGTCGGTTTTTGTAGGTTAATCGAGGCCATGGCTGTCTTCAGTTTTGAGGCCCAAAGGAAATAATCACTCTGCAACAGATGTACACATAGCATGCTTAAAACAAAGACGCAGGTGGTTAAAGTTTGTCTTGTGATGTCACAGAGATCGTTTAAGATAAAATGAGTCTGATTGCCGCAGTTTGCAAAAAATGTTTTGACCGTACAACCCTTTCTAGCAATGCACTGCAGGCCTCGAAATTCAAGGCGGACATGTCCGCCGTCACAGCATGAGATGTCCGCGGGAAGTACCATCTAGATCGGTCATATTTGTCCGCCGATAGTAACACAGAACCTAGCGATACAAATCGTCATTGCATAGCGCGAACAAATGTTGCGAGAATATAACTTCCGCGCATCTAGAACATGTGAATACTGTATTCCTTAGCTTCCATTTAAGCAGGAAAACTTTCAATTTTTACGTTGCTTTAACGATTGATGACTTTGAATCAGCGTAACATAAATGAATTCTTCGACCCCCTAATAATGGATGGGAGTACAGGTACTTTACACTAATCCCGCGCAACTTAGTCAAGTCTTACGTCACAATGTCTGGCTTGGCTTTAATCTCTGAGTAATATTGATAAGGCAAGGTTGGTTACAAAATTTGTTAAGTTTTTGCATACAGTAAGAAAAAAAATGCCCCTGGAAAATTCACTTTTGCTCACATGACACGAAAACTAAACAAAAACGCCCAGTGAAAATTTGCACAGCAGAAAATAGTAGCATTAGTGTAGAAGTTTTCCGACTCGTGCCCAGAGCATTGTGACGCCAGAAGCCATACGACCTCGTTTGGCGGAAGTTAATCAGTTATGCGGTGTCTTAAGCAGCTACATGGTGCTTTGACTCTTCAAGCGCACTTTTCAGAGTGAAAAGCCTTTCAGAGTGACTTTGCTGAAATTTTAAAAAGACTTCTAAACCGTAGCTATAGTTCTCAAATGGTGAAGAATTATCCAGACAAAGTGATTAAGCATGACAATCGACGCTAAAACTGGTGTATCCGCCGTGAGACTTAATTTGTCCGCCAAGATAGCTGCTCAGACCGGACACATTTGTCCGCCGTCAACAAAAACGAATTTCGAGGCCTGCACTGTGTAACGAAGCATTAATAAACTCCTCCAAGTTTAATTAAACTTGCAAACAGTTGTAGGATTAAACCACACGGTAGTAAAGCCCAATGCAACCGAGTTAGCACACGCACATCTCAACAATAATGTCTGATCACAATAGCCTAAACCTCTTTTCTTGAGCAAATTGGTTAAAGAGGGTGCAACCTAGTTTGTACCCTCAGTTCGTACCCTGAAAAGATCAAGAGAAAAAATTAAAAAAAAACGAAGTCGCTGATTGCAGTTTCCGCAAACATTTTAAAATTTTTCCCCTGAAAAGATCAAGAGAAAAAATAGCACAAAGCCGAAGTTGTTGATCGGAGTTTCCGTTTTTCCGCAAACATTTTAAAATTTTCGACAATGATTCTAAGAGTTTGCCGAAGTCGCTAATCGCAGTTTCAGCAAACATTTTTAAAGAGTTAGGGTTAGGAAAAGATCGAGAAGAAAAATTAAAAAATTTAGCCGAAGTCACTAATCGGAGTTTCCGAAAAA
This sequence comes from Aplidium turbinatum, assembly GCF_918807975.1. Classification (NCBI taxonomy): domain Eukaryota; kingdom Metazoa; phylum Chordata; class Ascidiacea; order Aplousobranchia; family Polyclinidae; genus Aplidium; species Aplidium turbinatum. The sequence continues at coordinate 40,424,482 of NC_137472.1, read as the reverse complement.
CTAACAAACTGAAAAGATTGAGAGAAAAAAATAGAACAAAGCCGAAGTTGCTGATTGCAGTTTCTGCAAACATTTTAAAATTTCTGGCAATGATCATAAGAGTTTGCCGAAGTCGCTGATTGCAGTTTCCGCAAACATTTTAAAAGGGGTTAGGGTTAGGAAACGATTGAGAGAAAAAAATAGAACCATTTTTCCACAGTTGCCGCAAACATTTTAAAATTTCAGTAATGATCCTAAGAGTTTGCCGAAGTCGCTGATCACATTTTCTGCAAACATTTTAAAAGGGTTAGGGTTAATCGGAGTTTCTGCAAACATTTTAAAATTTTCGATCATGATCCTAGGAGTTTTTGTTTGTTTGCGGAAACTGCAATCAGCGACTTCGGCTTTTTAATTATTTCTCTCATTCTTTTCAGGGTACGAACTGAGGGTACAAACTGTTCAGGGTACGAACTAGGTTGCATCCGGTTAAAGGCATCAATCGGATAATTGTACAGTAGAATTCGCCTATAACGGCACCCCTAGTGGATTTGCAAAAACTGACGTTAAAGCCGAATTGACGTTATAGACGAACTACCGCAAACTATTCCAAAACTGTCTTTTGATTAAAGAAAGAGGTGTACTGTATAATCCAGTCAGGTTTACTGTGTACCACCAAACTGACAAAAGTCACGCAGAAAATACAGTAAACAAAGAAATTGTTTTAAAAAAAATAACCTGCAGCGAAAGGTACAGGAAATTTGCGCAATACAGCTCGTTACATACAGTAGTAGAGAAGTTCATTGTTTATTAGCAAAAAAGGCATTGATCTTCAGCTGTTTCGGTTTTGACACGAATTTCTCTACCACATAGCATTCAGCTGTTGCTAAATAATGTAGGACTTGCTCGCTATCGTCGTGACTTCGGATTTTTTCACGCAGGAAAAAAAGTTAATTCAGTTAATTAAAGTCCCTGCTGCGAACGACATAGCAAAATAAAGGAAAGACATTTTGCAAGCAGCAGCGCTAACTGGATTAAAAGACTGACCGTTCGTGGTGAAGGTGATGGCTTAAAGTGACGTTATAAATAAACAAAATACGTCTGGGAACCAAGAAAGGGTGCTGTTACATGCGAATTGACGTTATAGGCGATGCTGTTGTAGCCGAACTACAATGTACGTAAAAGATAGGAATTCTGCCGAGACCGAGCAAAATGTGACGTAATAGGCGAATTGACGTTATAAACGAAGCCGTTATAGGCGAATTCTACTGTATTTTAATGGCAAAGGCTATGTTTACCATATATACTAAATATAGCCTCTGCTATAATATACCATATATATGATATAGTAAATACAGCCTCTGAGACTATATTTACTTTACTTCACTCAAGCATGACACACACACTCAAGCATATCCATTTGCAAAACGCAAGGTTTTAAACTTTAAAAATATATTCATTCTCGAATATCTCGAAAACTAGAACCACTTCGAAAAGACTAAGTGCATTTTTGGAATCAGGGGCCTTTTGTTTTAAGCCTACAGCACCTGATAGTCGGCAACGTTTCTCCTATATTTCTCTCTCTTGAAATTGCGAGCGGCTTAAATCCTACTAGTCCCAACAGTTGTAAGATGATGAGCACATGCAAATCCGTTAAGCAAACATGTTCAAATCCCCTTTTTGAGTTTAAAAGCTGTTTTGATACAAATCAGTGAAATTCTAATCTTTTCTATGATTGAAGTTTGGTGACTGTGCAACAAGCCTACCATAATTTTGGGAGCAAGTCTTTTAGGCGCAGACAGTTAGGCGCCGGTCAAATAGGTGCGCACACTGTGGCGTCTGGATATTTAGGTGCGTAGCACTGTGGCGCCCGTTCATTTAGGTACTATTCCTAGTAAAGTCTACAAATTGTATCAGCTTGGCAGGTAGGGCAATGCTTTTTCACACAAAGTGTTATATAATATTGAGCAGAAAAATATGTTATGGCTTCCGTGCGTGAAGCTGCTTAAACCGGCAATGCTTTTCACACAAAATGTTATATTGAACACAAAAATATATTGTATTTTAATGGGCGTGTTCGGCATTTATTTGTGGTTAGTCTATGTTTACGTTGGCGAAAGCTTAATCAATAAATTATTCAAGTTTGACAGTGGCTATTTGACCGGCTCCGGTCTTTGAATCTGAAACACTATTTGACCGGTCATGACGTCACTATACGTCACTATTTTTTCTTTTTCTCTTTCAGAGCAAAAGACGAGAAGCGCCTATATAAGTTCGAAATTTGACAGTTTTATACAACACGTTCTCTGGCGCGTGCAACACGTCTTCTGCTCCCACTCTAGAGGGAATGAGTTCGATACTACGCGGAAGCGTTCTTTTTCTTTTTTTTTCTTTTAACTAAATTTAGTGACGTATAGTGACTACTGAAATAGTGACGTATAGTGACGTCATGACCGGTCAAATAGTGTTTCACATTTAAAGACCGGAGCCGGTCAAATAGTCACTGCCTTCAAGTTTCTAAACATGACTGAGTTCACTTTTAGTGAGTCAAATAATAACTACACTAAACATCAGTAAAAAATATACCATAGCCTATATTCAAGCGGGTGGTAGGCTTGAGTGAAGAGTAACTTAGTTTTCCGTCAAAACCCCGACTACGTTTAATAACGAGCAAACTCGCACCATTATGCTTGCAACTTGTAGCCAGGGTTCATACGCCCTATAGAAATATATCCATGTAGTAGAGCGTTGTCTCATACGAACTCGCCACACGACCAATCTATCTCGAGTAGAAGTAATTGCGAAAGATAACAGGTTAAGTAAGGTTCCATCTGGCTGCAACCTGTGTTCAGGATGCATAGCAAATGTTCTGTGGAGATGGAGATGTGCTAATATCAAGAGTAGTAGAGCGTTGTCTCGCACCTCATCTCCACACGCGCATTAACAAAACAACATATTTTTCTGTTCAATATAACATTTTGTGTGAATAGCATTGCCCTACCTGCCAAGCTGATACAATCTGCAGACTTTACTAGGAATAGCACCTAAATGAACGGGCGCCACAGTGCTCCGCACCTAAATATCCAGACGCTACAGTGTGCGCGCCTATCTGACCGGCGCCTAACTGTCTGCGCCTAAAAGACGTGGACCAATAGTTTTAAACTACAGTATACTATTACGATGATACTTATTTAGTTTACTAATTAGTTACTTTGTATATATTTAGTTTACTATTTCTATGATAGTTGATTACAGTTAAAACTATGGTAGGCTAGAAAACTACCTGTATTACAACATAACAAAGAGGTAGTTTGGTTTATGTATCTTTTTTATGCAAATTGTCATCTTTTCTCACAAACTTTCAAGCCAAATTCCTTCTCAAATGTCAAGCGAAGCCCTGAAATAAGCCCAGAGACAGCACAGACACAGCGACACTAAAACAACTACAAACATTAACAAGGAACAAGGGCAAGGCATCAGCAAGAGCAAATAAGAACTAAAATGTCTTTGAACAGCGTTGCCAGATGCTCCTATATAAATTTCCTTACACAGCTTCATCTTAAATACCAAAGATGCATTTCAATTCAATTCAATTTTATTTTTATTTGTCAGAATGCAAAAGAAATGATATTGTGAAAAAGAAATACAGTAACAAAACCAACAAAAGGAAAAGGTGACAAAACTATAATGGTTTAAGACGTCCATGAAAGGATCTAATATTGTGGTATATGCATCGATAAATATAGTTAAGCACGGCCATGGTCTTAGATTGAAATCATGCTGAATTTGGCGTCTGCAACCGACTTTAAATTTAAGTTTTTTTTAGCAGCCAGATTTGGACTTCTACTAACTTACATATTACTCAAATGTCTTTCTAAAAACCATCAAAAAAATTGTCATTTTTTGTTTTAATCGCAATAGGTTGGTTTTAAATCTTTACCTCGGACTGTCAAAGCTGGTCAAAGCGCAAAGCCTCTATATATTCCTGGTAGTTTCGCATAGTTGTAGAAGCTTTTGAAGCAGGTTGCTTTCAAACGAACTTCTGTCATCATGGTGAGCTAACGCATAAGAGTGTTTCTTTCAAGACCATTACCCCTTTTTATAATGCACCAAAGTCGATCAATTGTCTATTTGTTTTATTTTTTTTTACTTATATAATTTTTTTAAAAAGTTTAGTTGCTTTTTTTCTAAATTTTTAAAATTTTACTAAGGTGTTGCGACTATGTTGCGACTGTGCCATATCTTAAACTGATTGTCCCTCTTTGGTATCATGCATGCTATAATATCCGTGCTTTATTGTTTCTACCTTTTTTTAGACCTTTGCTATGTTTGGCATATATTGTTTTTTATTGTGATGGTTAGAAATAAAAACAAAGTGAACAGAACTGTCCACAAAGTTCTGTAAAATTCTAACTTTTGGAATTAGGCTATAGCCTAATGTTAATTATCGGTTTCAACCGAATTTGAATTTTACAATGCTTATTACGTGGATTTTGATTTAGATTTTTGATTAAAAATTGGAAGTGGATTGTGATTTTAAATTTTAAAACCTGAACATCTTTGGCAGATATCCAAACACAACTTATGTTCACTAGTATGTCGTCACTGCAAATCAGTTTCAAGAGCCCTTTCTTGCAGTTCTAAATCACTTTTAAAAAACTATAAATAAGAGGTCTTCGTCTCCTTTTGAGAAATTTTTTTGTCCAATTTTGCATGATTTAAAAAAAATAGTAAATTTTTAACTTTGTGAAGTGCTAAGTTGTTTCATGTCTTATCGATTTTTTGTCAAATTAATAAAAAGCCAACATAATTTTGGCTTTTTTTGGCTTAATTTTATCTTTCCCGATTTTTTTTTTTTAAAAAATTCAGTCAGCGTCAATTGGAGCAGTAATTTCTACCTTATATTTGGTTGTAGTGTCCGACCGAATTTCGTTTTGAAGCCGAAATTAGAAATTTTTTTTAGTTGCTTGTCTTTTTACTAACTATGTTTCTGCGTTGTCGCTGAAGTCAAAGCTCGGTGGGACACTATTTGGTTGTGCACTTTTTATATGTGTATGTTTAATGAATACTAATTGGCTTTTTCAGCTATTTTCTACTGGCTTTTTTTAGGCTTTTTTTACTAGGTCTGGGTTTTTTTGGTGAAGACAGGTTGGCAACCCTTCATAAACGTCCAAATTGTTTAGTGCAGCGTTTCTCAACCTGGGGGTCGCAAAGGTCATTTCAAGGGGGTCGCAAAGATATTTATAAAAAAATTTCGAAATCGCAAAAATTTCCGGAAAAATAAAAAATCTTTGCAGCAATCACTTTAGTACAGTATACAGTAATGTCGTAGCAAGTTACTAATTGGTTGCACTGTTACGAAAGAGAACGCGTAACGCGTAACTCGGTTGTAGGCCAATTTATCATCATTTGTTCAAATAGAACGATATTTCTCTGAGCTCAAAGAAAGAGATTCCGCATTTATACGAAATCCGTTCTCTACTGCTTTGGATGTAGCTGATATTCCAGATGAATTACAAGACCAATTTTATGATCTTAAAAATGATTCTTACGAATGTGACGTTTTCAATGAAATGCCACTCTCTCAGTTCTGGCGTGCTATGCGTAAATCATACCCAACTACAGTAGAACTCGGTTAATTCGGATTCGGTTAATCCGGATCTTTGCCTAATCCGGATGAAACTGGAAGTACAAATGAGTCGGGCTTGATAGAACCAGAGTCACTATATACATAGTGGCTCTGATAGAACCGTCATCGGTTAATCCGGATCGTCGCCTAAGCCGGATGGAATCGCCAGTCAAATCGAATCCGGATTAACCGAGTGCTACTGTATTTGAACTAGCTTTTCGAATATTATTTCCATTTGCCACAACATGCCTCTGCGAAAGCAGGTTTTCAGCTCTTGTCTAATGTGCATATCAAAACAAAAGCAAGAAATCGAAGGAAAGTTGAAAATGATATGAGATTGGCGATAGGCTACAAGCACTCAACGACTAATTTCGAAGTTGGCCAAGCAGTTGCGGAGTCAACCGTCGCATTAAAAGTTGTGACATTCACCAGTTCTTTGAAATAAATGTTATTGAAATGTATTTTTGTTCTAATTTATATGTCTATTGAAAACATAGCAGGAAGGGGGTCGCAGCAGTGCCGGATTAACCAAGTGCGGGGCCTGTAGCAGATTAATTTGATGTAGCCTACAGATAATACCCGGGAAGTACTAGTTGGTTATTTTATAGATTTGATCTACATTCTACAACAACAAAAATAGCAAAAGTAGTTTTTAATCAATTTCAATTTTAAAAATGATCTCTCTCCAGCAGGCCTACAGTACAATTAGTTACCATCATACATAGATAAATGCGCAACAATTTGTCAATGTTAGGAAACGTGGTGTCAATATTATTTTCTTTAATCAAAGTGAAATAGTTGAGTTCTGGAGAGGAGCAATCAATAACAATGTGCTTTACGAATTCTGAAAACTGAGGTAGTTCAGCTTTCAATCCGTCTTTCAAGTCCTGGGAATATGCTTCTAAAAGTCTGTCAGCACTTTCTTGGATCTGTGCAGGTGTTAGGTCATGCAGATTTCGCAAAAAAACTAAACCGTGTGTTCAATTGGGTGTATGCCTTGCGACGTTGCTCCAGCGCAGATTGTAGGCTGTCCAATACTGCAAGGAAAACTTCCACCCGGAATCTGTCTTTAGGTGATTGATTAATTATCCATTGCATCTGGAACTGAACGGCCGCTGCATACATCCTCATCGCGCCTTCGATTTCGGACAATTCTTCTTGTGCTTGTTGGTCGGTAATCCGGCATTAAATTCTTCCCTGTGACAACACAATACGCGAAGTTGCCATTCTCTTGAATGTTCCCTCAAACAACTAGGACTAGCATCGTGGGCTAGTGGCATTCGAACAGGCAGTTGCCTCTAGCGGAAATTACCGTTTTTTAAGTTTAGAATAATTAAGAAGGGACAAGACTTTGGGACTAGTAATTTAAGCCTACAATTATAATGTTCTTCTATGCCATTTCAGTTTGCAAGCCAAAAATTACTTGCCATGTTCGACATTTTTTTGCAAAAAAAAAAGTTTTGCTCGCCAAGCGCGGGCCTTGTGAAGCGCGGGGCCCGTAGCAGCTGCTACATCTGCTACTATAGTTAATCCGGCGCTGGGTCGCAGGCTGTATTAAACACCTAAAAGGGGTCATGAACCACAAAAGGTTGAGAAACACTGGTTTAGTGTTTCCAATTTTGAATGTGTGGTCATAAATGATGAGATCATGAGGTTGTATGATACATGGTAGTCTTTTTTTATTTGCACGATTCATCGAACATTTTGTCTTGTGACAGTTATGCAAATAGAACATCATGAAAAACATAGAAATATCTTGTCTAGTATTTTTTATTAAAAATGGTGGAGAATCAGTTTAGTTTATTTTTTGTTGGTGAAAAAGAAACAAAAGCGAAAATATACAACAACACAAATAATTCGCACAACAAGGATGGCAGCGAAAGACCAAAAGGTCACTCAACAGAGCCCTATTTATGGGGTTTGCTACTATTCGGCGAGTCCGATTCGGCGAGTCCGATTCGGCTAATCCGATTCGGCGAGTTCCCTATTCGGCGAGAGCCTTTTTCGGCGAGTGCCCTATTTGGCGAGTTTTTGAAATTTTATTTTTGAAAGGGAATTATCGGGTACCGTAGCCTAACTGTTTTCACATCGTTTTAACGTCGCTGAACGTTCAGAAAGGAATAAAAATAAAATGTTTGAACTACCGGATTAAATTAAAATTCGTTATGTCAGTTCAGTTGAGTTGTTTTTATTTCTGACCATCATATGAAAAACAACATAGCAAAGGTAAAAGCGACAAAACGCGAACGTTAAAACGTGCTTGAATTCGTCATGTCAGTTCAGTTGTTTTTATTTTTGATCATGATATCAAAAACAATACACGTCAACATAGCAAAGGTGTAGAAAAAGGTAGAAGCGACAAAACGCGAACGTTAAAACGTGATTGTGATCGAAGTAAGTTATTGAGTTGAAAGAAATTTGGCACGGTCGCAACACCTTCAGAAAAATTTAAGATATGAAGGGAAAATATAAAATAAAAATGCTACAAAAGAAAAATCATGTTTAATGTCTATAAGTTAGTACTTTTAAATAGTTAAAATGATTAGTTTGGATCAACAAATGTATGGCCTACAGCTTGGATTGAAAGGAAATTATCAGGTATCGTATAGCCTAGTTATCCCGACCAGCAGAAATTGCCGTTTTTACATCGTTTTAACGTCGCTAAACGTTGAAATCGTGTAGAAAAGATAACTTTGCTGACTAGGATACGTTGAAACTGGAAAACATTCACAGAAGACCTTCGATATGTTCCAAGAACTCATTTAGCCTAACAGTTCATTTGTAGGCTACATTGATTCCACGTCTGAATACATTATCTTAAAAATGCAACGTATCGAAGGGTTTCTGTGAATGTTTCTCAGTTTCAACGCAGGCCTTAAAACTCGTGTTTTTTTCCGGCAGCCATTGTGGCCTACCGAGAGCTCTTTCTCGGCGGCCAAATCTGCGTGCTTGGAGGCCAAAATACAATAACGATAGCACAAGTAAATAGAATTAAACTTGCAACAACGTTAAAATGATCACTTAGCGTTGTTGAAGTCTGGGCGACGTCCTGCAATAGAATGGTTGTACCACGCATTAAATGCTTTATCGGGATTGTAATCCGGTATTGCGGGACCATCTAACGACCCTAAATTGTTTTAACTGCTCTCAGCTCAGTAAATTGTTTCAACTGCATACCGCCCTTCATAAAACCTGACTATTTATTCCGTTATGATGTCACCATTGAGGGTGTGAAGTCACTACCCCACACTCTCACAGCGTTCTCAACTATAAAGACGCGATGGCCGCCGGCTGCTTTAAGGCTTGCAAGTTGCAACGTATCCTAGTCATCAAAGTTCTCTTTTCTACACGATTTCAACGTTTAGCGACGTTAAAACGATAGGCCACACATTTGGTTAGCCTTTTCATTCTGTTACTACAATGCAAAAATGAACTGTTAGGCTAACTGGGTTCTTAAAACAATTTTTTGCTGGTAGGGATAACTAGGCTACGGTACCTGGTAATTTCCTTTCCATCCAAGCTGTAGACAGGGCCGGATTTAGCTGATGGGAGGGCCCGGGGCACTTTTAGATCAGGGGGCCCCTGTGCAAAAAATTTTTTCAAGCCTACGGCACAAAAAAAAAACACCTCTACGTCTACAGTAGCATCAGCCCAGTACTGCACAGCATTTTGCAGAAACTTTAAAGGCCAAAAGGAAAAAAATAGCACAAAATCACATTTTTTTCCACATGAGGGGGCCCGGGGCTGGTCACAGCAGTAAACCATAATCTCTTCGTGGGAACATTGTAACATAAGATTCCCAAATCCGTTCGTCTGCATGTAGGTGACCGAAAAATAAACACTCTTTCGAAACGTCTTTTCAAAAGTGTATTCCTGTAAAATTAGCCCGCGGCTATCGAAATGACTGGTGCAATGCCTACACCTCTAAAACTGTCACTACGATACAGATTACTTGGATAAAAGACGGAGAATTTGTCCAGCTAGCAAGCACCAAATAAACCAGTTAAATGTGCGACCGACTTCCAACAAACAACTTCGAGAATGAATCAGAAAAATTTGTGATAACTCAAAGGCACGAGAGCAGTTCGTGACGCAACATTTCATGTCCAAACAGGTCTCAAACTGAAACAGGTTTAAACCGGTCTGACACGAGTCTTATTAACGATGGTGCAATTTTGGCTCATGTTTTAGGAATTTCCATGACGTAATATTCAGTAGACCCGAACGGTTTCTACATGACGTTTGACCAGGCGAACAACCGTCTGTAACATAGCGGCCCCTAGTTATGACAGTCTGACATGGCATAACTAAAAAAGAATTGACGACAATTGTGAGCCAATGAATAAAAACACATGATACACAAATTGTTTGAATCACTCACGTTTAAGTTAATACGCAAATACAAAGGGCATGCAAAGAATGAACAGCAATAAAAATAAACACGACGATACATGAAATTGGTACCATAGGTAGTAGGTACACGCAAAAAATGACGCTATATACCATGGTTGCGATAATAACCGACTGTTCTGGGCTCAGACAAGTGTCGGCCACCGCAGACAAAACCAGGCTCAAACCTTAACACTTAGGTGTTCTTTACGGGGGCGAGGCACGAAATATCCCTCAACACATAGTCTACTTTCACTTTCCCCGTACTCTCATCATAGTTGCAGACGGCAACTTTAGCTCTACGAACCACAGGCTTCCCTTTCCTAATTTGTGGAACTACCTCATGCACCCTCCCAAGTTGATACTTCCCACGTTTACCAATGTCCTGGAGAGAACCTACCACTACAAGTTGACCAGGCTCCAAATTCTCGGCCATTTTTAGCCATTTTTTCCGGCCCTGAAGACCTGGCAAGTAAAAATCGATCCATTTACTCCAAAACTGATGAGAAAGTGACAAATTGAACCGATAATCCCTTCTTAGTTGGTCACGATCATGTGGTTGCCCAACAGCACAGTATGGGTCTAAGTATGGGGTCAAAAGTGAGGCAGGGGTGATGACAGTAAAATCCCTAGGGTCGTCACTCAAAGGTACCAAAGGGCGTTCGTTCACGATCCCAACGGCACTGCCTGTGTACGTAAGCAGTTCAATAAAACTGGGCTTACGTATTGAAGAGTCCAAAATGTGAAAAAATGCAATTTTAAATTGTTTAACCATTGCCTCCCAGGCGCCACCTTGCGCCGGAGCATACGGAGGTATAAATTCCCAGTTTATCTCTCTCTGTCTTAGGGCGTTGTGAAATTCAGCTGATTCTATTAACTCGGGTAACTTCTTAGATGCTGCTTGAAAGGTACTTCCATTATCGGAATAGATAGCATTAACCTGCCCACGTAAATCTGTAAACCTTGTAAAGGCAAGTAAAAAATCACTCAGCGACAATGACGTAACCAGCTCAACATGAATAGCGCGAGATGCCATACATGTGAATAAGAGTCCCCAAGCTTTTTTGTGACTCCTACCTTCAACAAAGGTCAATGGTCCAAGATAGTCCAAGCCGCAATCAAAAAAGGGTTTTCTATGGGCAGTTGTGCGAGACAAAGGTAAATCAGACATGAGCTGCCTTATAGGCCGAGCTTTCTCAATCGCACATACACCACAATCATTAAGATACCTCTTCACGGAAGCATTACCATTAGCGATCCAAAACTTCTGTCGCGTAGACAACAAAGTGTGCTGTACTCCACAGTGCGCATTTCGATTATGATGCGACAGTACAACAAGCCTAGTGAAGGGGTGCTTCGAAGGCAAAACAATCGGATGCTTTGCTTCAAGAGAGATCTCGGGAGAATTACTTAAGCGCCCTTCAATGCGGATTACACCAGCGTCATCTACACAAGGTCTGTACTTTTTAAGTGAACGTAATTCTTTCAACCGTTCCTTCTCACGTTGCGAAGCGCCAACACTACCTCGCTTTATCACTTCCTCAAGGGCATCCGGCGATCGTTTGGTCATTAAATGTACCACATCGCCATACACGCTCTTCTGAACAAACTTCACAGCCAACTCTGAAGCACTGTTAAGATAAGATGCATCCAGTTTTGGCTTCACAAAGCTACGCTTTCTCGTTTTACAGCACAAAAATTCAACAAAAGCAACCAAATAAGCGATTCTCTTTTTCATAACATACAAAGAAGGTGCGGCCTCGATCAATCTGTGAAGACCACCCTGTCCAACGTCAAGCGACTCCTCTTCGTCACGAAGATATAGGCTATGGACAGGTACTGGAGTGGCATTTTCTACAGATGGAATTTCCTCACACTGGTAGAGAAGACTAGAACCATTTAACCACAACTCTCGAAATTCTTTCTTTGTAATAAGATTTGGCCTTGTGCCAACATCAGCTGGGTTCATATCGGTAGGGCAAAAACGCCAATCCTGGGCTCCAGACAACAATAAAATATGCTCAACTCGACGCGTAAGAAACTTATTCAAACGTAAATCAGGGTTTTTTACCCACTGCAACACAGTACGAGAATCACACCAAAAATACTTAAGGCAGTCTGGCATCTTCAATGCCTCGTAGGCCTGCTTCACGAGTCTGGCTGTATTCAAAGCGGCAACAAGCTCTTTCCTAGCTATCGGCTAAGAAAACTGATTTTTTACAACAATGGTAGATTTACCCAGAACGAAAGACACACTCGGAACTCCGTTAACCAGTCTACGTAAGTAAACAACAGAAGAGAAAGATTGATTCGAAGCATCACTAAACCCATGCAATTGATATGAAACAATATCATCCGGACTGCACACACCAGAGTTTGCAAAATACCATCTCGGTAACGAAAAATCCTTAAGCAGGTCCAAAGAGCGAAGCCACGACTCCCACTCTTTAACAAAGCTATCAGGGACCTCGGTGTCCCAATCAAACTTGTCTATCGCCAATTGCTGAAGTATAAGGCGTGCTTTTAGAAAAAATGGCGCTCCAAAGCCTAGCGGATCAAAATTTTGTCCAAGCTGACTGAGCATACTTCGGCGCGTGTGTTTAGCTAAGGGCTTTAAGGAACATGCGATACGCATCTCGTCAGACTCGGTTTGCCACACACAACCCAATGTCTTCGCTGATGGCAAAGTCATATTTTCAGTCTGAAAGTCAATGTCACGAATCAAAGGTGAAAGCATCTCATTATCCAAATTTGACAAGACAATCATAGCCTCCTTGTTAGCACTCCACTTACCAAGTTTAAACCCACGGCTATCAAACAAAGCAATTGATTCATGAGTGATTTGCTGAGCTTCCTCTAAGCTATCAGCCGAAAATATAAAATCATCCATGTACATATTATTTGCAATATTGCAGAGAGTCAATTCACCAGCACTGCTGGGATTCTGCTCGATCATTTTCTTTATAGCCAAGCAAGCGATATACGGGCTACTCTTTATTCCCCAAGGGTGTACACAAAAACGAAATGGTACCATCCTACCATTTTCAAGGTCATCATCTTCAAACCACAATATACGAAACAAATCCCTTTGCGACTCAGGTAACTTTATTTGAAAGAAGCATTTAGTCACATCAGCCATGAGACCAAATCTACCAAGCCGAAATCTAGCCAAGACATCTACCAGAGGGTTTAACAAGTCAGGACCCGAAAACATTACATCATTAACACAAGTTCCTCGAACTTCAGACTTGCCATCGTAAACAATGCGCTTTTTTAATTGTGACGTAACAAAGTATGGTAAATACCATTCAAATCCCTTGACATTTCCTGCTTCACCAGTACGCTCAATATAGCCATTTGATTTAAGATCTTTCATGGTGTCAGTAAGGAAATCACGAAGTTCAGGTTGTTTTAAAGCTTTCTTTCTTAAAGCAGCAGCTCTATCTGACGCCAACACAAAATTGTTAGGTAGATCAATATCTTCCTTCAACGGAACAGGTATCTCAAATCGACCATCTTTCAACTCAATATTCGGTTCAACAAGTTCTCTAGCCAAATTATCATTGCGAGACAATTCACAGGTTTCATTTTGCAACGTCAAATCCTGAATGACTTTATTCAGGTCTGGTATTTCCATATCACGAGACTCAATTTTACGCTGAAAGCCAGAGATGACATCCGACTCTGAAGACGTCTGCACTCTGCACACTTTAGCAACGCTTTCATCTAAGGGTGACTTACCACCACAAGCCAACCAACCGAGAGGAGTGAGCAAAGCATGTGGTTCACTACGATTTTCACCAACACGCTCTTTTTTTGCACACATCAAATAAGCGTTGTCGTTGCCAATCAGTACATCTACAGTACTACAATCATTCAAATGAAACATATTCACGTCATGAAAATGACGGAAACCATTTAAATCTTGTTTATGCGGTAAAGTTTTAACATCATCAGCCCAAGCTGGGTTAACCACCGAGGTTATATCACAAAACAGTTCATCTGTCTCTAACGACTGGATGTTGAGTTTGACAAGGTCAGCACAAGTAGCTTTCTGACCAGCCAGGGTATCCATTTTAAACGACGCTTTATCGTACGGTTTAAGATCAAGTTCACACACCAAATCACTCGAAACAAACGTCAACTGCGAACCAGGATCATGCTGACAATACACCAACTTCGATTTGCCAGTCATTGGATTCAAAACACGAGCAGCAGTAATGCGGTTAAAGGCTGCTTTAACATTTCCAATCTTAACATTACGCACAGGAACTCTGGCACGAGCATCATCTTTCCCAACCGAATCCAGAGAATCACGTGACGTCACATAAAAATCATGCAGAAGAAAATAGTGTTTCCTATCGTTGTTAGGCCCACACTTACGACAGTTATTTGCATGAACGCAATCCCTAACCATATGCTGGCGCAAACAATTCAAGCATTTGCCAGCTTTCACAATGACATCTCTCCGATCTTTAGGTGTCAAGCGCAAAAATTCTTTACAATTAGACAAAAAATGATATTCAACTTGACCACGTGACGAACAACAAATGCATGCCGGTAGGTTTTTACGTCTGGCTTCACCACCGCGCGGTGCGCCAACAACAGTCGAGTACTGCGAACTCCCTGACATCACATCATCATGGGGTTTTACGGACGTCTGCCTAACCGGACATGAAGGCAATTTTCCTTTGCCAAACTTTTTAAATTGCTGCGACTCACCAGAATCGCCCATTAGCATAATGCTAAAATCAGTCGACTTACGCGTTTCCTCCCGTAATACAAATTCAAACAAACTCTGAAAGGTAGGCTCATCAGTGCCACCATACTGATCACCTAAAAAGTCAAGATAACGCTGCTTAGCATCAAACGGGAGTCGCTTACCCAAATCCAAAACAAAACGTCCTTCTAATTTATCACGCTGACCATAAGCTTGCGCGTAAAGCAAACACTGTGATAATTCATCTTTAAACTCTTTCAGATCACTGGAAGAGGTCGAAGTCAATTTGCTACCATAGCGATACTTTCTAATTTCCGGTTCTGCAAAAAGACCTCCACGAACCCCAAAACGCTGGGACAAGCGAGCTAACGACATTTCTATCCTGTCTTCCTCTGACAAGCCAGGGGTGTCAGAAACCAAATTAGCAATCGTTTGCGCAGCTGTCCTAACACAAGCTGCTTGTAACAAAGTCAAACGAGTCACCTTAAAGGGCGAAGCTGCCATTAAGGCCGTAACACGATTTTTAAAGAAGATAAATGGCATATTATTACCATCGTAACCAATCAAGGCCGCCTTATCGAAAAACGTCCTACTATTTTGGTATTCAAAAAAGCAATCCTGCTGTTGAGAACTCGATTTAGCGGGAGAAGACAAGCTATATCCCTTAAGGGGCTGAGTGGGCTCAGTCACATGCACAGCCCGATCACGATCCTCACACACGTTAAAATCAGGAGACGCGATACGCCTCTCACAACCACCCAAATTACGTGTAGCTGGGCGATCCACAACTAGCGGCGCAGAAAACTTTGAAGGGGGCAAAGCATTACTGCTAATGGCGGCCCCGTGACCTGTACGCTCTGGGGGAGGAGTTCGGTTGTAATTCGCAGACCTTGGCTCTACAGCATTCGGAAGACCCTTAGCCGCGGCCCCGAGACCTCCTGAAACAGCTGGAAAACGTGTGGATTGCCCTGGTCCACTCACAAGTTGAACGGGCGTTTGGAAAAGGTTATGTAAATTAAACTGCGATTGATGTTCATTTCTGGAATGCCTAGAAGAGCTCTTCCTAGAGCTACGCCGGGAGCCCGCCTCTGATCGATATTCAGCTAAAACTACCTCTTTACGTTGTTCAGCCCTCAACTGAGCGTCTTTGAGTGCGAACTCAGCAGCTCTAGCTTCGGCTCTCGCGGCGGCCTCAGCTGCTCTCGCTTCGGCCTCAGCTCTCGCGGCAGCCTCAGCTCGAATGGCCTCAGCAGCTCTCGCTTCGGCCTCAGCTCTCGCGGCAGCCTCAGCAGCTCTCACGGCAGCCTCAGCTCGTATGGCCTCAGCTCTCGCGATGGCCTCAGCAGCTCTTGCTTCGGCCTCAGCTTGGATCTGGAGCTCCTCTCGTCTTAGCTGCAGGTTAATTTGTGCAACTATCCGAGACGAACTCTTAGACATCCTAGTGCTTACATTTGAGGCGCTATCCTCAGGATGTATGTCAGCATCCAACATATCTGAGAACTCACTTTCTTTTTGTTCAAAGTTATTTTTTAACGAGTTAAATTCGGGATCTACCCTATCACGAAGTTCTGCCAAGATTGCAGAGTTAAAGATTTTAGTCAAAAGAGCATGGAAATGCCGTAATTCCTCTTCTAAAGTAGATAACTTAGATCGAAAAATTAACAGTTCCTGCTTATCACTCAAAGAACCTAGGGCTACAGAAAGTTCCCCAATTTGAGTCAAAATATCCCGTCTAAGATGCCGGGCCTCTCGAACTGACTTAGCCTCATCGTTATTGGGTCCCTCCCCAGAATGGCCTGCCCGACCGCAAAGAACATCATCAGGCTTAAACTCAGTCGAGTCTACGGCGGTCGAGTCCTTGTCGCCACCGAATGTAGACATATTAAATGTTGGGGCTAAATTAACAATTAAAAAAATGAAGTTACACAAACACACAAAATTATTAGGCTACAGTAGTTATAAAAAACTTAACTGCCAAGACCGTAAAAATACAAAAAAGAATTTAAATGCACGATACCGTAGCTGTACGGGTATGAAGTCCTAAAGTCCACAAAACTTGCTTGGATTTTTCCACTTGAATCTACAAGCACAGATGGATTGTCTTTAATCTTCTTTCTTGCCAATGAATGTCAAAGTTATTTTTCTTCTGTACCAAACTGAGAAGAAATGTCTTTACTTTTCTTTGCTTCTGTAAGAGTGTAGACTACCAACCAACAAATCTTCTTTTATTATTTCTTGTACTTCTAAGTAGTTCTTCTGCACTAGCTGACAACAAACACGTCGTTTATTTTTATGCCTTCAAGTGCTTCTTGGCCTACCAGCTAACAAAATCGTTTTTTATTTTTCTTGCTTTAATTTCTTCTTGACCTACCAACTGACAAGAACTCGTCTTTTATTTTTCTTGTTTTAATTTCTTCTTGACCTACCAACTGACAAGAACTCGTCTTTTATTTTTTTATGGTCACAGCGGTAAACCATAATCTCTTCGTGGGAACATTGTAACATAAGATTCCCAAATCCGTTCGTCTGCATGTAGGTGACCGAAAAATAAACACTCTTTCGAAACGTCTTTTCAAAAGTGTATTCCTGTAAAATTAGCCCGCGGCTATCGAAATGACTGGTGCAATGCCTACACCTCTAAAACTGTCACTACGATACAGATTACTTGGATAAAAGACGGAGAATTTGTCCAGCTAGCAAGCACCAAATAAACTAGTTAAATGTGCGACCGACTTCCAACAAACAACTTCGAGAATGAATCAGAAAAATTTGTGATAACTCAAAGGCACGAGAGCAGTTCGTGACGCAATATTTCATGTCCAAACAGGTCTCAAACTGAAACAGGTTTAAACCGGTCTGACACGAGTCTTACGGACGATGGTGCAATTTTGGCTCATGTTTTAGGAATTTCCATGACGTAATATTCAGTAGACCCGAACGGTTTCTACATGAAGTTTGACCAGGCGAACAACCGTCTGTAACAGGGGCAACTGCCCCCTCTGCCCCCCCCCTAAATCCGGGCCTGGCTGTAGGCCACACATTTGTTGATCCAAACTAATCATTTTAACATTCAAATTTTAACATATTAATCTATTCAAAAGTAGCCTACTAACTTATAGATATAAACATGATTTTTTTTTGTAACATTTTTTTTCCCTTCACATCTTAAATTTTTCTGAAGGTGTTGCGACCGTGCCAAATTTCTTTCAACTCAATAACTTACTTCGGTCACAAGCATTCATTCAATTCAAAATATTCAAGATATGATTCGGATATGCATTGTAGTTATCAAAACATGTTTGTTTTTAGAAGGTTGGAACGCAGAATGATATTAAAATAAGAAAAACATCTCATAAAGTTATAGAATTCTCATAAAGTTGCAAAAGTGCTTGTAATTAACTAAGTGTACAGTAGGGAGGGCCGTCGGAAACAGATCGCTTAGCAACTCGAGTTTCTTAGGAGGTTTGTCGAGTAAATGGCGAAATCGAAAACCATTTTTTAAATGAACGCCAAGAAGACGGTGCACAACACGGACCTAATCGGTAAATCACCCCATTCCAGGGATATTATCAGGGTTGCCATACTGTCCTTATTTCTAAGATTTGTTCTTATTTTGAAGAACTCTATCTTAAAAAATATTACTGTCCTTATTGCTAGGAAATGTCCTTCTTTTTGATTTGAGTCCTTATTTTGTCTTATTTTCAACAATTAGTGAATAAACTTAGTAGAATGACAGCCAAATCCCTACTACAGTAAAAGTAAACCTAGACCTGAATTGTCGTGAGATGCACAAAGTATTTTTTTACGAACAATGAGTTGCTGGAACACATTGTTTCTGGCAAACAATATGAAATGTGGATGTGATATATAATGGCTCGTATAAATGCTGAGATTTGTTCAAAAACGTTTGCTTTGTATGAAAATTTAATTTTTCTGTTGTCCTTATTTTGGGGTCCATGTCGATGGCAACCCTGGATATTGCAGTGGCGTACAGGGTTGCCAGATTGGCCTTTTTACGGCCAAATTTCAGAAATTTGGCCTTTTTGAAAAGTGTTTGGACGGACAATTTTTGTTTGGCCGCTTGGCCTTTTTTTGGCCTTTTTTAGTTTCCCGATTGGCATTTGTTTGGCCTTTTTTTATTTGGTTTTCATAGTTCTTTTGGTTATCCCTAGCAACAATGAAAAG
This sequence comes from Aplidium turbinatum, assembly GCF_918807975.1. Lineage (NCBI taxonomy): Eukaryota > Metazoa > Chordata > Ascidiacea > Aplousobranchia > Polyclinidae > Aplidium > Aplidium turbinatum. The sequence goes on along the minus strand of NC_137472.1, from coordinate 40,405,583 downwards.
TTTTGGTGTAGCGTTTTACATCATGCCCATTTCAAAGACCTTGCTAGCTATGCTTTAACATGTCTCTGCATCCCTGTCAGTAATGCAGTTGTAGATAGGATTTTTTCATTACTTACTGCAGTGAAAACAAAACCACGAAACAAATGCAGACTGAGCTTTTGGAAGCGATTTTGCGAATACGAACGGACATGCTGCTGAATGGAAAATGTTGCACAAACTTTGATGCCAGTGCTATAATGATAAGGCGTTTCACATCTGATATTGTTTATGGTGAAACTAGCAGTTACGAAATGGCAGAGGCGTTAGCATTCCTAGAATAAGGAGTGTTCATTGTGGAAGGATGTTGGACATAAATGCAATAGGATGATGCTTAGCTTAATGTTATATACAGTGATGTACGCGTATACAAAAAATATTGACGCCGTCAGCGTAAACGCAAACGTTCGAAAAACCATATGCCGTATGCGTCAACGTAACTTGTAAAAAAAGTTGGCGGCGTTCGGTTGAACGCATACACTAGCGTAAACTCATTTTGTTTGCTAGGTGCCAAACATTCACACGGTATATACCACTCGAAACAAACAAGTTTTATTTTGAATTTCCACGAAGAAACACAAGCATCTGAAAGTGTTCATCTGACATTTTGCTGTGTTTTGGTTCCAATACGTCTTTGCCCATTGAAAACATTCTTTCAACTGCAGCGCTGGAAGGTATTGGCGTGTTGTAGCGAAAAAAATACATTAAAAAGTATGCGTTGACGCTATGCGCTCAAAAATCGCGAAAACTTTACGGCGTAGCCTCAAGCGCAAACTATCCAAAAAAATGTGGCCGTAAGCGTTAGCGCAAACAAAAAGTATACGCCGCAAGTATGCGGCGTAGAATTTGCGACGTATACGTACATCTCTGGTTATATACATATTTCAGTTGTATTGTATTTGTTTCCATACCTACTGTATCTGTTTGTATTTTATGGATTGCATTTTTTCAGGAATTTTACTAAGCAATATTCTTCTTTAACAGATAACATGTAGAACAATAGAAACTGGGTAAATATTTTCTAATTTGTTGTTGAAAATAAGTGCAAAAACACCACTGATTTCAACAAAGAGAACAGAACCTCAGGTTTGGCCTTTTTTTTCTATAATTTGGCCTTTTTTGGGGATGCATTTGGCCTTTTTTGTTTTATCAATCTGGCAACCCTGGTGGCGTATATTCAGAGTGTGTGCTCCGCACACCCATCAAACATGGTTGATTCATCAATCATCATACAGGTAAACATGCAAGTAGGCTACTTGGTAGCCTATATAAATGGTTAAGGCATGGTATGCAAGTAGCCTATAAGTACTTGGTAGCCTATATATAGTGGCGTAGCTAGGGAATGTGCCGCCCGGGGCGGATTCAGATTTTGCCGCCCCTTCAAGAAAAAGCATGTGAAAATGAAATGCGTTTTCTTATCAGCACTGCAATACGCAACGTGCTATTTTCAATTTGCGGTGTAAAGTCAGACGAACGTACCATTATCAGTAGCGTAGCCAGGAATTGTAAAAGGGAGAGGTTTTATTCCTTGTCTAGGTGGGCTGTCTAGGTCTTCGGCGGGCGAAGCCCGACGACGTACTCGCCGAAGGACACTAATCGGCGGGGGGTCTGGGGGGCCTCCCCGAGAAAATTTTGAAAAATTACTTTGAATTTGGTGCATTCTGAGAGCATTTTCAACAAAAATGTGGGTATGAATATTCCTGTAAAATGGTGCTGTCCGGTGGCATAGCAAAAGAATAAGATCATGTTTTCTTCGGCATTTTTCGAAAATAAAGCTGAAGTCTTTATGTTTTCTTGTTGCTAATTCCTGACTGAGATATTTGAATGTTTGGTATTGGCAAAACTAGCTCTTTTAATGCAGTTTTGTTTAAAATTAGGCAAACTTTTTTTTTAGAGACATAGGTTGATTGCTTTTTTTTTGCGAAGTTATTACAGTTTTATTATTTATCAATTTTCTCCTTAGTTGATCCAAAAAACGATCTTATTACTTTTATGTTTTAAAGTTAACCCGAAGTTTAAAAAATGTAACGTCATAGACGTCATACATCTTAATGAGTGTCAGACAAAAAGCTTTGAGACAAAGAAGTTACTTTATTTCTGATATATTCAAGTTTTGTATAACGAATCACTGGAATCGGGTATAGGCTGTAAAAGGTTAGTGCAATTTTTCACAGCTGTAGATATTGCGGTGTTTCCATCGACTGCACGAATTAGCTGGATACCATGGATACTGAACAGTTGTAGAGCGGTCACACCCTGCTATATGAATTATGAAAGGTCATTCGAATTATAAAGCATAATATGACACACAAGTTCTCACTCATTTTAAAAGATAAAGCACCAGAATTGCTGTAACATGTCGAATTAGTAGAATCATGCTTACAGCTAACAGCTATAAAAAATTCATCAACACAAGCAATAAGAATGCAAAAAATCATTGATACTGATGAAACTAAAGGAAAAAAGGAAGTCGACGAACCTTTTCACACATCTTGTTAATGACAACCTCAACAGTTGGGACCAATTTTCTATACAGATTAAGCAAAGCCAAACCATTTAATCGGTTTTCAGAGGTTGAATTTCTTAAATAAGGTTAAGTCTTCGAAGAGCAGAAAAAGATCTTTCATTGGTGCAAGTGGTAGGCTAACTGGAAGAGTAGCCAGAATGCGGAGTAAAATATTAATGTTTGGAAACGTTGACTGCGGGCAAAAAGGCAATGCACTTACAGCACTTTTTGGCAAGCTGGTTTGGGAAGAATTGAAAAGACATCGATACCACATATACGCAGTTCAGATATAATAGCAAGGGCGTTTATACACGGCAGATCTGCTTCGTAAAATTCAAAGAGTGATTCAGTTTTCTCCATTTAGTTTTTCTCAAAAGGGGGAGTTGAAACCCCCACCCTCCCCCCCTTTGGCTACGCCACTGACCACTATAATTTAGTAAAATACTGAATGCAAAAGCACAAAAACTGCTGCAGAATTAAAATAATCAATTTGTAACCTTTTACAAGGCTACCCAAATTTGAAGAGCATGTTTCCGCCTCTGCTTAATAAAGGCTAGTAGGAATTTTGTAACGTATTAAAATAATAACAGCAGAAAAATTCATGAAAATTTGAAACGTTTTTAGATATTTAAGATGTTTTGACAGGGCCGGATTTAGCAGTAGGCAGAGTCAGGGGCGCCGGAACGATTTTTGACTGGGGGAGCAAGATTACGAAAAAAGGGCACTTTTGTTTACTAAAAAGGCAATTTTTTTTCAAGTTTTAAGATAAAATATAGCGATAATGATAATCCGGTGTACAAAGAAGGGCACCATGCTATGTTATAGTGATGTAACCTACTGTCAAGCCTTAAAGCAGCCTGCGGCCATGGCCGCTAAGTAGTGCTTGAATGAACCGCCGGTGCTACCTCCTCAATCGGCCAAGTTTGGCCGCCGGTCTCTTCTAGCCAATTATTTAATTTCGCAATAGAATGATCGTGGATTAACTGTCGAACATTATGTAGTATCAAAGAGTGACGCAAAATTAGTTCAGCGCGTCATAATCGCCACTGTTGCATTGTGCGGGGAATATTTGTTATTGATGGAATATATCCATTATCCATCTGCGATCGCCAGCGCTGTAAGTCTTGTTTGTAATTCCCGACGTTTATTTTAACAAAGTCTTAATCCGAAGTGCTAATTTACATCGACTGGCAATATTGTCGTTTTTATGTCGATTCGATGTTGTCGGACATTGAACCGTTGTTAAAAAGGAGAACTTCACCCTCGATTGTAAACAATTAGTTCATTATACAATGACATTCATTGATGTATTCAAATAAACAGTGCAAATAACTTTTTTGTAAGGAATTGAAAATATAAATCATAGCGCACCATCGAAAAATTTTTTTTGGGAGGCGGCACTTTTCGTATCTACCTAGGGCAGCGCTTAGGCTAAAGCCGGCCCTGTGTTTTGAACGTTGCCATTCTGTTTGCTTTTATTTTTCGTGTACTTTTGCATTATCAAAAAAAAAAACGTCCTGTCTGAAAGTGCCGCCCCCCAGACGTGCCGCCCGGGGCGGTCCGCCCCCCCCGCCTCCCCCTAGCTACGCCACTGCCTATATAAAAGGTGATGGCAGGGTATGCAAGTTTCACTACCCAACAAAAGTGCAGAGACAAATTTTTGAAATGGCAGAAAATGTTAAGGAGACTGTTGTGAAGGAAATTAAAGAATCTGGCTTGTTCAGCATTGCAGTGGATAAGTCCACTGGAGTTCGATCTTGTGCACAGATGCTAGTTTAGGCCTACGTCCATTATAAAATAAAAGATGACATTAAAGAAGAGTTTTTATTTAATGTCATCAAAAGGCAAATGCTTTGAATCAAAAGGCAATGCTTTGAATGGATTATTTCAGTTAAGAAGAGAAGTAGAGGCATTTATGCAGAATAAAATTGATAGTGAAATGCAAAAGAAGCAAAGTGCCAAACAAATTCAAAAACAAAATGGCATGATTGAAAAAAAATTGATTGATGTGATGAATGCTGATAATTTTGAAGAAAATCTTGCTTATTTAACTGACATGTTTACGGAGTTAAATCATCTCAATTTATTATTACAAGGAAGAAACAGCACAATCATAGACTTCAAAGACATTATTAAAGGATTATAGCTACAAAAACTGCTCTGTCTCCCTTTCTGCCTGTCACCACAAGTCGATACCTTGTCATGCAATGTGTTCAAAAAGCCTGTTTACTTATTTGCTTTTATAGCCACAGCAACGTTAAATCAAGCCTAAAATGTATCAAACTTGGTAATATGCACCTTCTTACCCTCACATCAACACAACACTGCACTCCCATCCCACCCATATCAGCTGTACGCGCGTTACGCAAAGCCTGCTAAAGCTGAAGCAATCACTGCGAGCGTGTTGCTAGGACCCAGTTGTAGCGCCACCGAGTGGATCGCACAACCCCATTTCATTGGCAAATAGTTATTTCGCAATCTGAATCAACCAATCTCTCAAAACACTTTCGGAAAATCTTACTTTTAGAGTGACTAAAATCAATGAGACAAAAATCTCGTGGGAAAAAAAATTTCGCCTCCGGGACGCAACTTTACAAAAGGTACCATTAAAAAATCCCCTTTGAGCTGTGGTTTGACCAATCAGAGCGGTGCTGATCAGTGGAGCATGATGATGACGTCTTTTGCAGGCTCAGCTTTTCAGCAATCAAGTGAATCAACACTCAGTGCAAAGAAAGCCATGTGTGAAAGTTTTGATAAATGGCTTTTGGTTAAAATTATGAAAATGTACTCGAAGCTAGGAAAAACACTTGAAATAGGCAGTGCAGAAGCATCTCGGTTGCTATTTTAGGCTTTCTTTGATTCTATTTAGTGAAGAAAGACTCAACAAATTTATCATTTTCGACTAGGCCTACTTACCGTACGTGTGTTGTGTGAGAAGGGATTTTCATCTGCGATAGGTTTGAAAATGAAAAAGAGATTGTTTGCATATATTGCTTTGTTACTGCCAAGGATTAGACTACAGAACACATTTACTTTGCAGATCCATTCGCAATCGTCACACGGAAAACGATATTTTTCCTTCGCAGACTATGCATTCGCAATCGTCACACGGAAAACAATATTTTTTCTTACAGCAATTGTTTCTAGCACTTAATGAAAAGTATGCTAATGAATGAAACGATATAGATATGAGCATAATGGTTGAGTTTTGCGAATGCAACCTATGTCGTCCCTTAAACACTTCGTTTCCCAATTTCGTACCCTGAAAAGATCAAGTTACATTTATCAAAGTTGAGCATAATGGCTAAGTTTTGTGTATGCAACCTATTTCGTCCCCTAAACACTTTGTTTCCCGATTTCATACCGTATCATACCCTGAAAAAGATCGAGTTACATTTATAAAAGTTACATCTTCTCTTTTGCTCACATACCAGTGTGAGACAATGCAACATTTCAGCCAAGCGATGACAGACGATATCGTTGAGAGAGAAAGTTATTTTTATGATCTTTCAACTTTATTTTCGAGATTTCCCTAGGTTTACAGTAGTATAAAAAAAATCTTTCAGGCCAGAACAGTCTGGTGGCTAGCATTGGGAAGTGATATAATTATGCTAGAGACTTTTTGATCTTTTCAACGAGGTTTGGTACTGCGACAGAAATTAATTGCAAGTTGTTTAATCATTTTTATAGAGGCTACACTAGTACCGGTACGCTAAGTAATTTTTGTTTTAGTGCAGCTTGAGTAAACCTTTCGACTCTTAACAGTTTTGCTTATGCAGAGTACCAATTAATCTAGCCCACTTATCACATTTCATGTAAGATAGGCTATTTAGTGAACTATTTTAAAACGTTTTTTACTAGTGTATTATCAGTGTTGAAAAAAGTTGAAGTTTTCTATGGATGCTCTGCAACCATCAATATTACAGCACATTAATGCTCACATTGATGATGGCCAAAGCAATAGCAACAAAACTGTTTTGAAAGTGTATTTACAAACTATAGATGAATGGGACAACTGGTTTGCATTGTTTTGCAAAATTACAAGAACAAGTTGGAATGTTCGACGTACTTTTCCTGATCCAGCTAACTATGCATTTCGCAAGATCTACACTTGTCATTTGCACCACCGTCGACCTACCGCAGCTGAAAAGCGGAAATGTGATGCAAAGTGTCCTGCCACTGTGGAAGTTAAAATTGAAAAAACTCCCCAAACAACTAGGACTTCGGAAAATGATTCTTGGCTGTGCAGCGTCATCATCACTGGTCAGCATAACCATGCTCTAGATGTAGCAGAAAATTTGCATTTACTCAAGCCTACAAGATTAGTGGAAGACCAGTTCAAATCATATTTTACGCAAGGACTCTCTGCAGCTCAAGCAATATCCGCTCATGAGAGCAAATTACTGGCCACTGAAGGGCTAATGGCTGTGGCTAACTCTTCTATAAACCCAAAGCCAAGTCATGTTTACTATTTATGGAAGAAGTGGAGGGATGAAGAGTTTGGTGGTGCATCTGGTGTAGATTTATATCGGGCCATTGAAAAATTTGCTGAAGAAGCTGATGTACGACTTCACAAGTAACAATGCAGAAATGCCATGGGAATAACGTTATCCCAGGCGACTGACATGATCGGAGCACCTGCAACAACTTACCCTGCATGTAAACTTTGGTTTCAAATTCGTTTTTCTATGGGATATTTTTATATGTTCTTCTGGTGACTGTAATCTAAGCTAACTTAAGATGTTGAAAAGGATAACCAGATGTATTTCAAGGTGACTAAAGTCAGCTATCAAGGGGGCTGTACAGTTTATCAAAAAGTCAGTCGTGCTTACTGGCTAAACGTCAGACATAAAGCCGGTTATAATTTCCAACATCTTGTGTTAGCTTTGACTACAGTCACCAGAATTTTTTTTTTTAAATTAAATATACTTAGTGAATAATCTTATTCTGTTTATTGCGCATTACAAAAGAGTGCCAAATAAACAAAAGTTGTGCACCGGTATTGAAACTATTATTTTAGGTTAAACCGTACCATTATGTCGATTCCGAACCGGTGTTGGATGTACTAAGTCTGCAATGGTGATGTGGGGCTACGACACCAGCCCAGTTACATGTATCTGTGGCATCAAGCCCCAAACAGTGGACATCCTTTTTATTTGCCCTCGGCTTACCACCCAACGCAGTAAATGGGACCTATCAATGTACAACTCCATTGCGGAAGAATGTGTCAATATGTAGTGTATCAACCAACTTTAGAAGAGTCCGTACCATATTGCATGCCGTGTAGCCCGTGCAATCACTTTAGGTGGTATAGTACATTTGGTATAATGGTTCAGCTGTAGCCGTGTGGGGTCAATGGCCGTTTATATAGTACGCTATCATAAGATATCCATGATTAGAATAAAACACCCAATCTAATTCACTTCTGACTGACCAGCACAACAACCATATTTAGCACTAACAGAATGGATAAGGTCACAATAATTTAGAATACTTACAAAAAGTTCTTTATATTAGAAATGTCTGTTATAGGCTACACCTAACCATTGCAGTAGCCCAGATAATTTACATGGCGGTTGTTTACCAATTCTACATGATAGCATTTATTGATAACAAGTCGTTCTCAGGTATGAGATTGTCTTATATTAACCTTTCATAATGACCCTTAAAATATTTTGTATTAACAGATTCTCTTACAGCAATTTTCTTACATATATGGAGTAATTTTTGATAACCCAATGAAATAGAAATCAACATAAATATTATATGATGAAATCATTCAAGTACCGGTAAAATATTCCCAATAGACAAACTAAAGAACACATTAATCCTAATGTAGGATAGTATTATAGCTTCTACATTTTCCCAGTGAACAATTTATAGGCCTTCTATAAAAACATAAAGAAAATGTGTAATTTGAATTTGATTTGCTTAGTGATGGTTTGTGTACAAACAGGCATGTTGTAGTTCAAATCCTTCATCATGACAGGCCATTTCATGTTGAGGAAGGTGCCAGTTTGAGGCAATAAATTTAAACTGCGAAGGAGTCATCATGAATCCAACATGTCCTCACAAAAAATTTGTAACCAACAGGGTTTTCAATGAATGCAGTCTCAAGCTAGGTTATGTTCATTGGAAAATGTGACTGAAGTTCATTGCAGTTAGGCCTATAAGGTCGATGATGGTATTGTCCTATATCATGAGGCATTTATTAACAGTTTTCTGTTCACATTCGACCCATTTGGCGATGGCAAATATATCATGTGAGTAATTTTTGAAATGTTGAAGTATACTCCTGTGAGTATACTCAGTACTTTTCAATTTAGCCTAAGTGTGATAAATCAGCATTCTCAGCGCTGAATGGTGAAAAACGTAATCTCACGCTCCACTGACTGTTGATAACAACATATCACGCTCCACTGATCAGCACCGCTCGGATTGGTCAAACTATTATTGAATCTCGAAATAGGGGAATTTTTTATGGGACCTTTTGTAAAGTTGCGTCCGGGACGAAAAAGATACTAACTACAAAAATCGATATAAACCTACCAGCACGTTAACAAACGGGAAAAGGTGGCAAAACCTTGAAAGGTTTAAAACGTGCCTGAATGAAAAATTAGCCTATGTAGTAGTAGGGCGTGTTGATTTTTTCAATTGCCAAATCCCAACAATGACTGGTGCTAAAAAGTTGTGGCTTGGTGTAAAACTTCTAAAAATACCCTTTTAAACGAAAAATAAAGCAATTTAGCTCGGTAAATAGCTTATCGAAATCTTGCTTTTTCAAGTTTTCCTCCTGCTGATAGGAATTAGTAAGTTTTCTTTTCCAATTGTGACGTAACACAGAATTTTTTTACAACAACTATATCTACATCAATGCTAACCTTACTGCGTAATAATGATGCATTATTTGCATCTGTTGGGGGCTGGTTGTAGCAAAAATAAAAGTAGTTAGCAAGCGTTATGACGTTTTGTGAGAGTTTTACTATTATAAGCGTGTGAGAAGTTTTACTATTGTTGGCAAGGTAAGTTTATCTTTGCAATTAAGACTTACAGATTTGCGGTAGCGTTACTGTTACAATAAACTTTGAAGTGGTGAGGGTGAAACACCATTTTCTTAGCTTTAATTAAACAATGCATAATCCAAAAAGTGTCATGTCCTTTTATGAATTTTTTGGTAGGACGTGAATTACTTCGAGTTAAGTTAAAACTACTTTCAGGAGTAGATTTATGTTGGATTGAGTGTTATATACAGCTGAGTTTACCGAAGAGAACGAAGGCATTTTGCTGCTGTGCTTCTTAAAGTTTTCGAGTTCAAAGATTTCTGTTACTGTTTGAATGGCTTCCAAGAGGACGAGGCTAAGTGCATTCACACATATGAGTAACTTCATTGGTACAAGCAGGGAGTTGTTGCCGTCAGAGCTTCCAACTCTTCGAGATGTTTTGCGATTTGGTTTACTGGTAAGAGAACATAGTTGCGAAGATGTCAGAAATTATCCGACAGCTGCTCTTGCTAAAGATATTTACCCACAAGTTATAGAAAAATGGCAACGAGCAAACAGGTTATTTGAAAGTCCTGTGCTAAATTCGCAAGCTACTGTTCTCAGAAAGATTCGAGAGAGCTGGGAGCAGGCAAAAAACATTTCTCTTGAGAGAGGAAAACTGATGATCAAAGAAGAGTTTACTGCAAAACTTGACAAACTCTTCGACATTCTTAACTGCAAATGTAAAATTGTTAGCTGTTTTGAATTTGGTTGCCCAAAAGATGGTGGATGTAAACAAGAAACTCATGTTATTTGTATTTGCCCTAACCAAATGAAGATCCCTCTGATAGAACTAACATTCATCAAAGGTCAGAGGGAAAAGACTGGTTCAATTGGACCACATCAGATTGCATTACCAGATCTGCCAGAACATAAGAGGCAAGTTAAAAGGCAGAAAAGGGAAGAAGATGAGAAAAGAAGGATAGATAAATACAGGCAAAACTGTCAGTCAGATGTTTCGTTTACTTTCTCAGATGATGAAAGTGACAGTGCTCAAACTCAAGATGAGGAAGTCACAGTTCAAATGCCAAGTACATCGGCATCTTCCACTTATAGCAACAAGCAGTTCTACAACACGTTAGAGATACGTAATGTTGCCATGCAAAGTATCAGATATGGTGTTGGCCTACGTGCCGCAGCTGCCATCTCCACCGCTGCCTTAATAGATGTTGGTTTGATCAGTGAAGAAGACAAGAGTCTTGTAATTGATCATAGTAAAGTCAAGAGGGCCCAAGAAAAAGTTATGAAGTTTCTAGATCAAGAGTTTGATGATCGTTGTAGCAGGGGTGAAATTGACTGTATTTTCTTTGATGGTCGTCAAGATATGACTAAAGTTATGCTGAAAGCAGATAATTCCGATCGTCAGTTCCCCAGCGTCATTAAAGAAGAGCATTATTGTGTATGTAGTGAGCCAGGTGGAAGATATTTGTACCATTTCACTCCTGAGAAAAGCTTACAGAAAAAACCAGCAGAAGTTATTGCAGACAATCTCGTTGATTTCATTAAGAAGAAGGGTATTGATAACAATCTGCAAGCCATTGGAGGTGATTCAACGAACGCTAATACTGGTTGGGGGGGTGGTTGCATGCACTGGGTAGAGGTGAAACTTGGTCGTAAGCTGGTCTGGTTGGTTTGTTCTCTACACACTAATGAGCTACCCTTACGTCACTTGATCACAAAACTGGATGGGAAGACATTGTCTCATAACAAGTGGACAGGCAAGATTGGAAAAATGCTAGACACTGCTACTGAACTTGAAGTGGATCCTTCATTTACCAAAATCTCCATTGGAGAGCCTCTTATTTCACTGCATGACGATGTCATAAGGGATCTCTCTACTGATCAAATGTATGGATATAGGATCGCAAAGGCCATAAGGACAGGGCAACTTCCCATAAATCTTGCACTTCTTGAAATAGGTCCCGTGAACCATTCCAGGTGGCTGACAACAGCAAACAGACTGTGTCGCATATGGGTTTCAAAACATGGTTTAAAAGGTGAAACCCTCAACAACTTAAGACTAATAGTGGAATATGTTGTTGGAGTTTACTTTCCGTGCTGGTTCAACATCAAGATAAAGCACACTTGGACAGAAGGTCCTCGTCATATCATGTTTCAGCTGCAACTGCTAAGGCTGCAGAAGGAAGTTGTGGTGGACGCTGTCATGCCATCAATCAAGCGTTCAGCATGGTACGCGTTTAGTGAAATGGTGATTCAAACACTCTTGTGCTCAAAAGATATTGAAGAGAGGAAAGTTGGAGTACAAAAGATTGCTGACATTAGGGGTAGAGATGGCTGTACATTGGGTGATCTTTCCGTTCGTCCCAGAAAGACACCTTCAATCAACCCCGATGCTTCTTCTCTGTTGGAGTTAATAGACTGGTCTGTGGGGGTGTATGAACCACCTTTGACCTGCAAATTAACAACAGCTGAAGTAAGGCAGTTTATTGATGAGCCCATGCAAGTTCCAAATTGGCCCTGCCATACCCAGTCAATAGAAAGGTGTGTGAAGCAAGTCACAGAGGCAGCAGCCAAAGTGTATACTCACGAGAAACGTGAAGGCTATATCAGAGGGCAAGAGGCAAGTCGGCGGCTGATGTCAAAGAACGAGTCAAAGCAAGACTTGATGAAACTTGTTGTGTAAATGTTTTAATTGCTACAAACAAATTTAATGTTCTCTTCAGTTTCTTAGCATCTTTCATGCTTGTAGTAATTTCCGATGTGTTATCCACAGGTATATACACTATACAATAAATAATGTTTCCGAAGTGCCAACATATTTATCTGTCATTGCAAATTCTAGAACAAATTAAATTGAAGTTAGACAAATGTTAATCCTTGACCAGCTTAACAGAATAACTACCGTATAATCTCTGTAATGCTGCACAAATTACATATAGAATTCAGAATGCCTACAACCTATGGTGGCCTCACATTATACAATAAAAACAACAATGGACAAGATCTTGTAGGTCCTAAGCAAGAACAATGTTGATAAAACTCTGGAAATTGCCTGAATAAGATTGTTTCATGTTAAGAAATGAAACTGTTGTTTTAATGCTTATTATCGTGAAAAACCAATGCTTTTTCCCATAGCAATTGTTGCTATTTTTTGAAACGCAGATTTACCAAGCTAAACGTTTTGCAAATGCGAAAATATTAGCAGATTCGTGTTTTTCAGATCCAAACACATATTTTTAGACCCCGTCATTGGAGAAATTTGTAAAAAAAAAATTTTTTCCCAAATCAACACGCCCTAATGTAGTAGGCTATAGGCTATATCAGTAGTTACAGTAGCACGGCCACAAAACCCAAAAAAAAACAAATAGCAAAAAATAAAACAAAAACAGAGAGAAGCACACATGTAGTAATGAATGACAGCCTAATGAAAAGTGTTGTGGATTGAATTTGCCAGTTCCAATATTGATGTGGATGAGCAGTCAGTCATAATAATAATTGTTTTTGATATGATGGTCAGAAATAAACATAACTGAACTGACATGACGAATTTTAATTTAATAGTTCAAACATTTTATTTTTATTTCTTTCTGCACGTTCAGTGACGTTAAAACAATGTGAAAACAGTTAGGCTACGGTACCCGATAATTCCCTTTCAAAAATAAAATTTCAAAAACTCGCCGAATAGGGCACTCGCTGAAAAAGGCTCTCGCCGAATAGGGAACTCGCCGAATAGGGAACTCGCCGAAACGGACTCGCCGAAACGGGCCATTTGCCATTTATGACATATGCATTTCGCTCTACTAGTGTAGAGCATCATTGGTGCCTTATTCAAATAGAAATTGAATCTAATTTATTCTATTTGAATAAGACACCAATGATGCTCCACACTAGTAGAGCGAAATGGTACCGTATGCAGGCCTCGAAATTTGTACTTTTTTCCGGCGGTCAAGCATGTCCTACCGGACTGGCCCTTTCAGCGGACATTTAATATCTCAACCGGACATATATTTTACATGTAGATTTTGCACAAAATCACACTACAGTATTGTGTAGTCGTGTTTGTAGAAGAAGATTTTCTACAACAGAATAATTCTGCAATGGTTGATGGCTTAATTAACCGACCCTGAAGTATACTGGAGCAGATTGCTTGCAAATAAATCAGTGCGTTAATGACAGTCGTGTAATGACGCAATAAACACAATTGAAAACAACAATCCAAATTTCCTTATTTCAAAAGCAACTACGATCACTTATTGCGTGGCTTTCGCGTTATAGAATCGTTGTGCCAAGGGATTACTGCCGGCGCCGGATTGTAAATCTCCATGTCAGGACCGTCCAGACAAATGCGCATTAGTGACTCAATAGTGTTAACTAACTAACACAATAGTGTTAGTCTAACACCCTCCCTTCTGTGCAGAAATTCTATTTCTATCAGTATCAGCGTGAATAAGGTCTCCACATTCGCCTAAGCACGTGCGGAACCCAGCTGAGACTTGCTTCTCTGTGACGTTTCTTTTTAACAAACGATCAATGTAACGCAATTACATAATCCTCATTGTTAAAATTGGAATACATATCCTTCCGAAAAGTTCAGACAACTTTATTTCAAGGCAACATTGCAAGGCGTTGAAATGATGTAAAAATGGCTACTTTTGCCATCAGCTCGTTAACCACGCCACTCTAATGTGATCTTTAAAGCAATTGCCTGTACTATTATTGTTTCAGCTCCGTATTTGTTCGCGTTAAACAAACAACTGTAACAATTTAAATTTAAAATATATTTTTGCTGCGTTAGCTCTATTTTTGTCAAGAATTTTGCGGCGGTCATTTATGACCGACCAATGAGTCGGCTTCGGCAGACATTCAAGGTCATACCGGAGGTCATGACCGCCGGAATTTCGAGGCCTGCGTATGTCATAAATAGGGCTCTGCTGCTTCTCCATCCATTTTTAATAAAAATACTGAACTCTGAACAGATATTTGATGGAGAATCGCTGGCCTGCTGCTTCGTAGTCAGGAGATCCCCTATCCTTAATGGAACTCAATAAATGTATCTTGTCTTTGCCTCATACCAAAAGCGAGCAATAAGGCAGATCGCCACTGAAACCGAGGTTACTTTCCGGATAGACTAGTTGCAATTTGCAAACAAAATGACATTAGAATAAAAAAAGACAAATCTATGACCAAAATTCATTTGCGCATTTAGCTTTATTTGGTTTTTTTGTTTTCATCATAAATTCCTTTATATGGTAAGTGCAAACTTCTTTTGTTCTATGTGTTCTGTTTCTGTTATCTCTGTGTTTCTTGATGTTATGTGTGTTGTTATTGCAGTGCAACAAAAAAAAGCGAGATACCATATTTGTCATAATGTTGTGAATATAGCCTTTGAGGCTATATTTTCCCTTGTTTACTCAAGCAAAAGCAATACCTTAGTATACGTTGGCAGCAATGGCCGAGTGGTTAGCGCGTTGGGCTCACAGTCGAAAGCTTGCATGTTCGACTCCAGCCACCTGCACTTGCTGTTGTTTCTCTAGGCAAGAAACTTTACGGTAATTGCCTTTACCCAGTGATCGATTTCGAGTAATGGGTAGTACCAAATTTATGTCATAAGTAAAGTAGACAACCGGAAACAGACATTGCCGTCGGCTGGAGCGGGGGTCAGGTGTGTGTCGGAAGGCGTACACCGATGCATAGCGCTCAAGTCCGCTTTCCCGCAATGCAGGATAAAGATAAAACAAACAAACAAACGCTCAGGTGTGTTGAAGGATAGGTAAGTTAGCAGGCTGGGGCAGGCTCTGTATCATTCTTTTTGCGAAACATAAAGTTGTGCATACAAAATTTTAAAAAATGGCAAAACTTAAACTTTAAAATTATTATATACCATACACTGGTAAGACTATTTTTTTTTAAATGAGTATTGTTAATTTTTACAGCTATCAAACTTACACTTTGCTGATTAATAAGCTACTAAACATGTAGACTTGTAGAGCGTAGAATGAGTCATTTTATAATAAACACAAGTGAAATTTGTGTCATATAAACCATAAAATTAGAATCTAGTTTACGTATGTTTTCTTTTGTGGACCTTATGAAAGTGCTGTACAGACTCCTTTTTGTATTTTTACCGTACGGTAGTTTTCTTTAAATATTCAACAGAACCGGAGTTTCATTTTTATGTGACTTTTTGTTGAAAACTAAATAAGGCTGAGCTATAATCAAAAAGGAAAAGTCTGTTTTCTGTGAGCTATGGCAGAAGTATCCTATGTATCTTTTTTTAAGAAAAAGACATTATGTATGAGGCATTCCATTATAATTCACCAGGCATTACACCAACATCTCTTAGATTTTCTTTATTTTTACATATTTGGTACATATTTTAGAATGATTTTCATAACTGTTGGAATATGTTTGATACCTTGTGTCGTATTTAAGTTATCGTAATTTTACATTTTTGCTACTACTGGCACCATTGTGCGTGGGAATATTTTGTGGAAAATTCTCTAAATTCATCATTTCTTGTCCAATTATGATGAACAAAGTGTCTATTCCCATGTTCTCAGGGGTGAAAAATTCAATCATATATAATCTTATTAAAATATCAAAACAACAATTGCTTGACATGAAAATACTCATGTTATTTTATAAAATTTTCTCAAACTTTAAGGTCTCCCCACTCCCCCATGATTGCATAAAAATTTTTCTGATTGGCTCTATAGTATTTTGCAAAGTGATTGTTTAGTTACCAAGAAATCAAAAATCTTTCATTGAACTTTTCTGGAAGTGCTTTTATCACTTTAACTGTTAGCATACCCTTTTCTGGTACAAGCTAATAATTATATTTAACCTATTGTAAAGTCTTGGACCACAATTATGACTTCAGGGCCATTATAACTTCACAAAGACATAAAAATGATGTGGTTAACCTCAATTTAAAGTAAAGTAAACAATATCACACCAAATCAGAAAAATCAATTGATGAAAATATAGAGTTTTTGCTACACAACTATGGCTTCTTCAGTATAATCTTATTCAAATAGAATTATATTTGAATATTTTCAATATATAGTTTTTATTTGAATAAGATTTTACTGAAGAAGCCACACTTGTGTGGCAAAAGCTCTATATTTTCATCAATTGATTTTTATTTTCATCTAAAAGATGGTGGCGTTGACCATTTGTTGAATTATTATGGAATGACTCATATTGACTGTGAAGTTAAATGCTTGTGGATATGATGCATTTATTTCTGAGGCAAGCAAAGACAGTGTTAGCCTCGGTGACCATATCAGATGTAGCCTAGCCTACTGTATTTTCATTGTACCACTCATGTGTTATCTTTTTAGACGTATAGACCAGTTAATTTGCCAAGTACTAATGTTTCGATTGAATGCTTCTGTCCAAAACCAAACAATAGAATATCATTCAGCCATAGGCGATGACTCCAGGGGGGCGGCGCCCCCCTGTGAATTTAGCTCAGGGTGGCTGCCCCTCCGCAAATTATTTAAAAAAAATCCTAAATCAAATGTTTCTAAGTTCAGATTTGCTTAGTTTGACCTTCATTGCGGATTGATCTCAATTAAAAGATCTACTTGTTGCAACAAGAGCGCTGCTGCTAAGATAACAAAAGAAACAGAAGTACGGTAGCTGATAAACGCCAGCATGGTGCCATTGAAGCATAACAATGATTGAAAAACGTTTTTCTTGATTTCTTCTGCTTTGTTTTTTCTTGGGAGTGTCAATAACGAGGTGCGGTTTGCTGTTTGCTCAGTTTAGTATGTACGCGTATTGAGAGCTAAAGTTCAAAGTGACCAGCATATAATTCGAAGTAGCCTACAGGCCTCGAAATTCGTTTTTGTTGACGGCGGACAAACGTGTCCGGTCTGAACAGCTATCTCGGTGGACAAATTAAGTCTCACGGCTGACACACCAGTTTTAGCCGTCGATCGTTATGCTTAATCACTTTATCTTGATATAATTCTACGCCATTTCAGAACTATAACTACGGTTTTAGAAGGCTTTTTAAAAATTCAGTAAAGTCATTCCGAAAAGCTTTCATCAGACCAACGACTTTCGCTTGAAGAGTCAAAGCGCCGTGTAGCTGGTCAATACGTCACATAACTGATTAACTTCCACCGAACGAGGTCGTATGGCTTATTGTGTCACAATGCTCTGGGCAGGAGTCGGAAAATTTCTACACTAAGGGAACGTTCAAATATTACGTAACGCCTTCGAGGGGGAGGGGGGGTTTATGCAAAGCGTTACGTTAGCGTCACATCGGGGGGGAGGGGGTTCAAGCAAAACGTTACGTAACGCTTTCGAGTACGGAATGGTAGTTTTTTGTGCTGAATTTGTAGTGAAAAAGCGTTACATGGGGGAGGGGGGATTGAAAAAAGCGTTACGTTGGCGTTACATGGGGGAGGGGGGGGTCAAAAATTCGGAAAAAAGGCGTTACGTAATATTTGAACGTTCCCTAGCGTTACTATTTTCTGCTGTGCAAAGTTTCACAGGCTTTTTTCTTTAAGTTTATTTTTACGTGTCATGTGAGCGAAAGTGAATTTTCCTTGGGTCTTTTCTTTCTTACTGTAATACCAAAACTTAACAAATTTTGTTGCATCTTGCTGTAATAGCCTACTCGTATAATCTAATTTAGTAACCAACCTTGCCATATCATTATTACTTGGAGATCAAAGCCAGACATTGTGATGTAAAACTTGAACTAAATTGCGCGTGATTAGTGCAGATTGTGGAAGTACCTGTACTCCTATCGATTCTTAGCGAAGAATTCACCTTTGTTATGCTGATTCAATGTCATCAATCGTTGAAGCAATGTAAAAATCGAAAGTTTCCCTCCTTGAATGGAAGCTAAGGGATACAATATTCACATTTTTTAGATGCGCGCTAAAATGCACTGGAAATTATATTATCGCAACAATTGTTCGTGCTGTGCAATGACGATTTGTATCGCTAGTTCCTGTGTTATTTCTCGCCGGACAAATATGACCGATCTAGATGGTACTTCCTGCGGACATCACATGCTGTGACGGCGGACATGTCCGATGTCCGCCGTGAATTTTGAGGTCTTAGCCTACATTATAAAGCTTGGCGATATGCAATGGCATATAGACACAAAAAAACATCAATGCTGACAAACAAACATCAGCATTTTGAATGTAAGCAATCAGTCGGCTAGAAAGTTTACCCTCCCGGCGATTTTCAAAACCCGGCTCCTATGCATTCAGCTGTGTGTGAAATATCTTGCAGAGAAAAATGTTGGCATTGATAATGCTAAACTGTTCGATGTACTGTACACCAAAGCTTGTGCAAAAGTACCTAAAAACTGGTATTATGCTTTTTCTTTTTTTTAAATGATGGCATGTAAAAAATGGACAAAATATTTCATATATTGCAGAACTGTAGAACTTTTTTGATGAACTATTAAAAATTGCGTAGTTCTTTAACTGCAATGGCTGTAAAATGCATTTTTTCTATGATGCAGCCACAATATGGAGCAAGAAACTAGACAACAGGCTTTAGTTTGGTTCTTTTCTAGCATCCTAATGGTTGTGTATAATTTCAATCATACTTCATGTTTGCAAGCAACGTTATGATCTCATTAAAGCTAATTTTTCATTGTAAAAATTTTCTATGATTTATGGACGTTATGAACATAGACCTATTTCTGCTATCAACCTAGAAAAGGGCTATGTCCAGTTGTCGACAGCAGGGTCCACAGATGCACATAGCCCAGTTTTGCTTTCAAAGTGTGTGAGACGTTTGGAAGTATGTCCATACATACAAAGCTGAAACCTACTGTACAGTGCTGGAAAGAGCTAAGTTCAAAAACCGAGACACTGCAATAAAACGAAAAAACCTAATAGTGTATATACATAAGCCAGTTTGGTTTTACCCCCATGATATATCCAAGAAGATGTAAAAAAATCTTTAAATGTAAAAATCACTTGCATTTTACTTGCTAACAAAACAGGTCCTCTGTTTGGGCGATGAAAATAAGGGAGATGTGGTAGGCCTAAGTTAAACTATATTGTAAAAAGTTGGTGAGCCTAAAATTGAGTACCGTATATTTCAATGTAACTTGAAGACTAACACTTCTACTTTTTCATAGTACTTAATCTAGGGATCAGCAAAAATTGCGGTAATATTTTAAAGCAGTGGCGTAGCCAAGGAGGGGGGTTTTAGGGGTTACAACCCCCCCCCCCCTTTGGCACGCATGTGACGTCACGATATTGAGAATGATGCTTTCAGTCTAAAAAAAACTTGCCTAATTTTAAACAAAATTGCATTAAAAGAGCGAGTTTTGCCAATACCAAACATTCAAGCATCTCAGCCAGGAATTAAGCAACAAGAAAATACAGAAATTAAGCTTTAATTCCGAAAAATGCCAACGAAAACATGATCTTATCCTTTTGCTATGCTACCAGACAACACCATTTTACAGGAATATTCGTACCCACATTTTTGTTGAAAATGCTCTCAGAATGCATCAAATTCAAAGTAATTTTTCTGGGGGAGGCCCCCCAGACCCCCTGCCGCTGGGTAGTCAAAACCCCTCCTTTCAAAATTTCTGGCTACGCTACTGTTCTAAGAGTCAACTATCTTCTAGTCAGGGATATCTAAAACTTTGTTGTAGATATCCCTGTTTCAAGTAAGCCAACTAGCAATGCCTCCCAGAGCATTTGTTAGGTTTGGGTTGTCAAAAAATTGAACTCGAATCCAGGCCCAACAGAGACAGTTAATAGTTATTGGTCACTGGGCCAGTTAAAATTCATGTGTCCAGCTGCACTGGCACCATATGCAAGTCTTGGTATTTCAATATTGCATATCTCGGTCAACACTTATTCAAAACACATCAGGCAGAACTTGTATCAAGAACGTTTTCCCTTCAGCATACAATGACATTTTCTGCCTCGACATTTCAACATTAGCAGCAAATGTATTTTGACTCATCATTGGCTATTGTTCAACTTCAATGGAGAAAACATTGTAAGTTGAAATTAAATTAGATTTAGTAAGTTGAAATTTGGAGATCTGCTTTAAAATGCATTTACTCAAGCGTTCAACTACAGTATCTTTACGTTTGCTGTCTGCAATATCGGGTGTTGTATCAAACTGAGCTATCTGGACAGCAGATCTCCAAATTTCAACTTACTATCAATCATGCTGAAAATTCAACAAAGTAGAACTAACATTTACATCCCCATTCCCCAGTGCTATTATTTGTACATTAACAACATTTGCAACCTTCACTTCAGCAATCAGGCCATTTGAAAGCCCACTTTTACAAGCCTAGAGTGCTGCTACTATATTAGACTTTGTTGTACTACTGTAGTAATGAAGCTTTGCGGTTGAACAAAACTATATGTATATGATGCAATTTCCTTCACCCATTGACAGCCTGGAATGGGAGCATGATTGAAGAAGCTTAAATTATGATATTGACCCCTACTATAGGACACAAATATGGTATTTTTGCCAACCTACTGTATATAAAACACCACAATACTTTTGACACTAACTTGAAATTTCAAATTCATGAATTTGAAAATCAGGCTACTTGCCCATTTTGCAATCACATCCACGATCATTCAAAGTTTAAATGATTGTTATCGATTATATTGCCATAAAAAAAAACATTGCATTATTCAGAATTTTTGCCTGTAGTGCGATTTGTTTTATTATATAATATTTCATTAAGACTTAGTAGCCTACAGTGCCGATAATTATAATTTTTATAATATGACTAAAAGTTTTCACATTGTAAATTACGCTTGCAAGTTAATGAAACTTGTTTTACAGAATAGCGGTCGGCGATCTTATTTGGTCGCGGCAACACGGTATATTTTGCTGGATTGCAGGTAGCACCAATAGCAACTCAATAACATGAAACTTTTCTCCAAAAAAACTAATAGTCCATCAGTTGTAAACTTGTAATAAATTCTGGTAAAGCATAGTTGTTTGAAGGTATACTGGCAATAGCTAGACACAGATAACAAACCAAGACATTTGTCATTGACAGTTACGTGGGTTGTAAAAGGAATACTAACCGATGATGCATGTAAAACAATCTTCGGCTGGTTAACAAGTAATCTACCAACCAGTAAAATAGAAGCTCTTGTGACTACTGACTATAATTTTGGAGATAGTTGTATTATTAATCTCTTGCATTGAAAGTTTATGTGATTTTACTGATGCTCAAACACAAGCGTAATTATGCATTCAAAAGCATGTGTTTATAGATTTTCAACTCCCTACTTATCACACCCAGTCACCCACTATGTTTTGAAAGAAAAATATCCATTCACTAGAGTTGTTTGAGTCAAAAGTCTAGGGCTAGAAGTAGTTTCGTTCGTTGTGAACTCGAAACGACTTGCCAGTTGTTTTAGCTTATGTGCAATATGTGGAGCACTATTGAGCAGAATAATGTCTTGGTTTTGACACAAAATTCGCTGTCTTGATATTATTTTGAGCGGTCTTAGTTTAATTTATTGGTTATTTCAGGATCAGTATTTGCTATTTTATTGAACTTGAGAACCTTTTGTTCTGAATTGTGAGGCGCCGAAGTTGCTTTCCAAGCTACAGTAGTAAATACTTCTGTGGTGCGCAGACAGTTTCTTGCTTGTAAACATCACTTAGCACAACTTCATTTTGCATGTGGCAAGCTTTTGGGAATGCGAAATCATGGTGTTCCTGTTTGATCAACACGTGTACAGGCATACGATGCCTTAACAATGGGACGTATATGTCTGTCAATAATTAAGCGATAGACAGGTTGTGACGCAAGCAGTTTATTGAGTGGAGGCATTCACCATCTGTTTTCAAATTAGTCGTTAAAAGTAAGCTAAGCAGCAAGGCGGACAACTTCAGTGTTGACTCGAAGCAAAACTTCTTTGCAAACAAAGGCGTTGCTGGCATTGATAAATAAAGTTTTTATGACATATTGAATTGTCATTGCAGCATAGGCGGTATAGGTATTTAGTGACAAGTGAAGCTGTGTTAAGAAAAAATATGGTGATTGTGGATTTGACTGTGTTTCTTTGCCTTGTGTCACTTTTTGCTGCGTCTTTCGGCCAAATGGGAAAGCCAACAATCACGAAGTCTGCGGACGGCGATCCGATGTCGGGAACTATCAGCATGGGAGCGCCCGACTTGACCGATGAAGAAACACAGGACAACTTCATGCCGGCGAATCTTCGTTGTGACGCGTGTGCCGCTATAGCCGTGCGATACGCCACGGCGTTACAGGTATCATACATTTAATAAAAAGTTAATTATTTTTATCTTCAGTATTATAAATTCGATTTGCAGCACTAAGTATAGCTAGGATGAAAACAGCATAGTTTTTAAAGCGCTCACTAAACCTGAGTAGTTTATTTATTTCAGGCCTCTATTTCTACTCGGTTTAACCAAGCATTCGAACCATTTTCCACCCATATTTATTATCATTTTGGGTTGCATGCTTTATTAACTTGGTGACAGAATAGTGCGTTGTTTTTGGTTCGTCAGTCTCCAAGTACGTGTGGCTATGTCTTGTTCACTGATATATCTCAAGACTGACGAGAAGGTTGCTTTTCTGTGCAACTATCCCACAGCATTAATCATATCCCACGGCGCTAAATATAATTTCAACTAAATCTTTTTTTAGGATGTTTACAGTAAATTAACTGACTTGAATAATAATAGGTCGCTTATTTTCCAAAACTACGTCGTGATATGAATCTGCGTTGCACAAGTTGAAGTGCCTTTATCAATCTTGCATGCAAGCAATCCTGACACACAATGACACAACAGCGTGCGATGTCAACCTTTCCGTTTTGTTCATTGCGTACTGAGTAGAAATAATTACGTAAAACGACCATTCAATGTTATTAGAAAGACATCAACAAGGTAAAGGCCATTCGTGATGGCAAGAAAGAAATCAGCGAAGGGAGATTGATCGAAATGTTTGAAGAAATTTGTGGAGATCGGGAATGGAGCAATTATGGGCTGAAGGAAGTGAAAGGGGTAAAGCATCTGAGCTACCCTGGAAGTGAAGCTGCCGAAGCCCCAGGAATAATGCAGGGTGGTGGACCATGGCCTAGAAGGTTGTATTTAAGTAATTACTTTTGTTGAAGTTGCTTTACGTTAAAAAGGTATCAATTTGAACCTTTCAGATTACGCTAATTAATTTTCACGTTACTGCAAGCAATGTCGTTGCTCTGTTGACATCACTCGACGCTTTTGGTTCACATTATATTGGCCACAGTCTTTTGTGCAACAACATAAACATGCTCGAACACAAACTTTTTACGAAAAACTTGTTTGAAAAAAGAAAGTCTCTCTGCTTCATAACAATCTCTGATGATTACGAAAATATTTCGTTTTGGGATAGAATCATTTGCATGTAAAAGGAACAGTGGAAAAGTATGTGATTCAGATTTTAAAACACGATATCCTGTGTCAATTTCTTGCTACGCAAGTGATTAACAAAATGCGGCAACTATCAATTTGTTAATTAGACTTTCTGCTGTAAAATGAATTTACAAACTTTTAGTCTATTGTTCAACATCGCGAAGACCAACGACAGACGTTTGAAACTGAAAGAGATCGAAATAAAACAATGAATTAGAGAGAAACCCTTGACCAGCGATATTTTTGCCCACAGGTTAGCAGATATGTGCTACACTTACGTTGGTGACCATGAAGAGTACGGCATTTACAA
Source organism: Aplidium turbinatum (assembly GCF_918807975.1). Classification (NCBI taxonomy): domain Eukaryota; kingdom Metazoa; phylum Chordata; class Ascidiacea; order Aplousobranchia; family Polyclinidae; genus Aplidium; species Aplidium turbinatum. The sequence goes on along the minus strand of NC_137472.1, from coordinate 40,381,324 downwards.
AGCTCACGTCAAGGAACCTAAGAAGGGAATTTTTAATCTCATTTGCAAGCAAGACTGTAAGCAAATTAAAGAGGGACGTCCCACCAATGAGCTATAACACAAATCATTGTACTCACATGAAGAAAATTCAGAATATACAGAGCATTATTTATTATCATCGTCATTTTTCGCTTCGTCGGTGGTGCTTTGGTGATGGACGCAATCTTCCTGGATCATTTTAATGGCCTTCGTAATCAGCTTTATACATTCCTTTAAACAAACTTTTTGATTAAGAAAATGAAGAATTTTTATCTGCCATGTATTTGGAAGCCTTTTTATGTCAAGCATTGTTAATATGAGCAGTACCCTGAACGCTTGTGCCTGCAAGTTTAGTTTCTGAGTTATGCGTTGGAATTGTACTTATTGAGATTATGTGAATGTAGTAGCCTAGACTTTCAATTTACGTTCATGAAAAATTGAGCGCTTATCGGTTCGTACTAGTATTTTGATTAGGCCTACATGTGTCATCGCTCATTGGTAAACTCATTCAGGCCTAACTGTGAATTAGAATGACCTTCAAGCCATGTTTTTGAAAACAGGAGCTTTGCTTGTAATCTGAGATCACCTAAAAACAACTTTACGTTTTTGATTTAAAAAAGTGTGCTGTCAGCGTACTTTCCATCACATTTGTCGTGTTTTATATTGGTTCAACGTTTACAGACGGTGGATTATTACAAAGCAGGATTGGCTTGATAGCTGGACTTAGATTTTATGCAGAAGTCACAAATCGCGCTCCAAGCATTGTCACAAAAAGTTGTGATATTGTTATACCATAATTAGTCAGATGCCCAGACAGCAAATCAGTCGTTTTCACATTGATTCAACGTTTACAGATGTGAAAAACGAATGATTGTTGTCTGAATCGTAACGTAGAAGGTTACTTCTTGGTCATTTCCTTTCACGATTGGATTATTTTACGGCTTTTGCTTATATCTGTGGCAAACTACGCAAATATTATACTTTACTGTACAATGTGTATTGCATGTGACTTTAAATACAAAAACTATTAAAATACTTGTGAAACTTATCTGAAATAACATTCGGTTTACACACTCAAGTTCTATTACTGGCGTGTATTTATTTGAAGGCTAGCTAGAGCCTACTTCTAACGCTGCGACAGATATCCGGTGATCATAGTAGCAGTGTAATCGATTACTACTGCAACAGATCGATCAGCTATGAACTTCCGCCACATTGTTTTGTTTTTAATAATAATTCCAGCATCCTGTTCATTCCTGTGATTTTCTTTTGTAGTCGTCCCTTTGTTCGTTTGCCTTGTAGCCTTCCAGTCAACATCACAATTTCCAATGAGGTTCTTGCAACGTGTACGAAGTATCATACTTTTCCAAGGTTGATGTTATCGATTAGATACCAATAATCTATTTGTTGGGTAACGAATCCATTTTTTGTGTTCGATTCAGTTTGTTTATATTTCTGAGTTCTGACCATCACAACGAAAAGCAATTTATTACAAACATTAGTCTAGAAAAGGTAGAAGCGACAAAACGCAAACGTTATAACATGATTGAGACCAACAAGTCGTTTTGGATTGTGCTCCGATAGCTGAATTATTGAATGTGGCCAACTTTGCGAACGAAGCAACAGAAAAATCATGCAACTATCATTTCACTCTCAAAGTGTGCGTTTGAACCTCGCATGTCGAGAGATTCCAAGAACAGCTGGCCATTTAGTGGCACCTGGAATATCTCCCCGAATAGTTAAACTAATTTAGGCTAGGCCTACTGTATTTTCATCGCCTAAAAAGAGGACACATTTCACCAGCGGGTAAAATACAAGTAGAATGTTACTTATGAAGAATTTTTTACATCCTTTTGGATAATTACACTGGACAACATCAAATTTATTTCTCAAATGAAAATATATGACCTAGACTAACTGTGGGATGCTGATTTCAAGTCTGACCTCAGATTTATCCTATCACGTCAGGTTTGTGAGATATGATAACAGCAAATTGTTACTTTTGCCAAAAGTGTAAGGTTTGACGTTGCGTTTATTACACACACAGTGGCGTACGCAGGATTTTCTCAAGGGTGGGGCCATTGAGAGTAGCGTAGCTAGGAATTTTGAAAGGGTTTTTTTTGACGACTGGCGGGCGAAGCCCGTCGGCTCTTTCTCTTAAGAGGACACCCAGCGGCGGGGCGTCTGGGGGGCCTCCCCCAGAAATTTTTGAAAAATTACTTTGAATTTAGTGCATTCTGACAACATTTAAAAAAAAATGTGGGTATGAATATTCCTGTAAAATGGTGCTGTCAGGTGGCATAGCAAAAAGATAATATCATGTTTTCTTCGGCATTTTTCGGAAATAAAGCTAAGTCTCTATGTTTTCTTGTTGTTAATTCCTGGCTGAGATGTTTGAATGTTTGGTATTGGCAAAACTCGCTCTTTTAATGCAGTTTTGTTTAAAATTAGGCAAGTTTTTTTTAGATTGAAAGCATCATTCCCAAGCATAAAGAGACTGGAAGCATCATTCTCAATATCGTGACGTCACACGCGTGCCAAAGTGGGGTTGTAACCCCCAACCCCCCCCTCCCCTATGGCTACGCCACTGGCCATTGATATCCCAGACGTCTTCATGATATCCCAGTATGGTTTTAGTTTAGACTTTATCCATTTCTCTCTCACTAATCACTATAATAGGCTTACAGAACACTATGCTACATTGGCATACCTAGGGTGGGGTAGGTGGATTGGGCCATGTATTTCGCATTGGCTTAGTCTATAAAACAACATTGTTACATTGATTGCTTTGACAAAGCAATGCAAAACATATTAAATGCCTTAATCTACGTCGTTAACTACTAAACCATTTTTAAGGGGGGGGGGGGGGGGGGGCATGGCCCAATGGCCTCCCCCCTGCGTACGCCACTGCACATACACATTGTGCTGCATCCAGAAATCCAGGCCATGGGGTGCATATATAGCTGAAGTACATCTACAAACTATAATTTTGGTACTAATTTGTTTTGGAAGCAACATTATTAACAAAGCAATAATATCAAGCTAAAAGTATAATTGACCCTCCCCGGTGTATGTTTTGCATGAAATAACAAAGATTTAAGAAGGCTCATAGTAATGCTTGTCCAGTAATCTTATTTAAGCTATTTTGGCTTGTCTAACACTAACCTTTCACTATGTCACTGCATATGTTGGTGGTAAACGGTACGCCAAATCTTCCATTTTCTGCAAAAACAAGGTATTTTTATTATCATATCTCAAAAACGTGATGTGTTGGAAAAAATTTAAGGCCAGATTTGGATTCAGCATGGCCACATTAGTCTAAGCAAACTTAAAACGAGTAAAGAATAAAGAATAAGTTGTAAAATGTTGCCCAGTGTTATAGACGTATGCAGGAAAAGTTACAGCAAAAAATCAGACACAAAAGCCCAGACAAATTTGTTTTTCGCAAGCCGATTTGTTGCGACAAAATAAAAATGTGATGTGATAATGTAATAAAAATGTGACAAATCAGGCAGTATCTGCAGGTAGCCATGCCTTAACTTTTTTTCAGAAAAAAAGGATCAGCTTTAGCGAAATCATAAAATTACTTGCATGAAATAAAATTGAAGTTGTATAGGCTACAGCTGTTAATGAGATGCTAAGGACAGACTCAACTAAAAGGCACTACTTCTACACTAAAAGGCATCCACTAAAAGGCACCTACTTCTACACTAAAAGGCACCTTCCTTGCACTATTGTGGCTGCATCATAGACTAAATTCATTCTACATTTGCACCCACATAAGTTGTAAACATCCACGCCACGATTTAATTTTAAAAAATATTTATGTTATGCACAGTGCACATTGGATATTTTTTTTTCGATTTTTTTCACTTGACAAATTAGCCAAACTATTAAATGTGGAGATCAACAACATCTACAAGCGCTGAATCAATACAAAATAGATTTGGGTAAACAATAATTTATTATAAAATTGTGAGAAGCTTAAAATGTAAATATGTCAAACTCTTTTGCAAGCTTTTACATTTTTTAATGATTTATTTCTTTGTGATTTATCCCATTTTTTTTTGATTTTGTCCCAATTTTTTATTTTCATAAATTTGTTGATCAGATCTCCTCAAATGAGGAAGTTTCCTCACAAGTGGATTTGCAGTTCCATTTGCACTCATTGCTGTTCCATTCGCACTCATTGCTGTTCCATTCAACTCAGACTCGCTATTATTTTATTTGTAATCAAGGTGCAGTCGTAAACGAAGTTTCTTTTCCCCAAAGTTGAAGTTCTTTTTGCTGTGATGGAATTCCTAATGTAGTACGCCAGCATGCTAGTATTTCGGTACTGAGATTGTCAATAGTTCGGTGTTTTCTTTTTGCTATGTTTGGATTTCTGTTCTTCTGGAACTAGTGGTCAAGTTAATAAACAACGCAGTCTTAAAGAATTCTATCTACAACATATAACAACATACAATGTTGTATGTTTCAATGAAGGTCTAAGATTGTTTAGAACAGCAGATCAAATGGTAGCCTACGTCAATGTTTTTTTTTTTTTGAAAATCTATAAACCAGCATGTTGCATTGGTGCAGAAATGATTGGAAATTGCGAAAAAGTCACATAACAATGAAATCTTGTTGAAAATATGAGCAAGAAAACTGAAAATGTAAAAAAGAGGACATTTGAGCATTTTTGGGTGTCCTCGGAGGACAATTTATTTTTCTTCAAAAAAGAGAACAAATCCTTTTAAAAGAGGACATATGGAAGCCCTTGGTCACAGCGGTAAACCATAATCTCTTCGTGGGAAAATTGTAAGATAAGATTCCCGGATCCGTTCGTCTGAATGCAATGACCGAAAAGAAACACTCTTTTTAAACGTCCTTTCAAGAATTGTATTTCTGTAAAATAGCCCACGGCTGTCGAAAATGGAGTGCAACGCGATACACCACTAAAAACTTGTCACTATAATCCAAACTACTTCCCAGCAAACATTGATTGCTGGGCCAGCATCGGCTATATGCTGGGTATGTTGGCACAAGGTCGGCAATTTCGTCCAACATTTTGCCAACATTGCCAACAATACGCCAACAATTTCAATACATCTTATAAAGCGTTGAAAATGGTCTCAAAGATTTTATTTCAGGTTTATTTGTTTTAAACTTGAAAAATACTAACACAAACCTCTTTTCATGTGGTATTGTTTCTAAACACAGTTGTGTGATTGGTTAACATCGGTCAGAAGCATTGCCAACGTTGTGCCAATTCATAACAATTTCAGTGTTTTCTTTCAAATTATGCAAATGTATGCCATCATTTTGCTACAATTTAAAATTTTAATAATAGGCTATCAATGCTGTTATTATTTTCTGATACCGTACAAGTATATTATGAATATTTAAGACCAGCATTGGTCAGAAGAGTAGCCAATGCTTTGCCAACAAAGTACTTTCATTTCAGTTTGTTTATGCCAAACTGAGCAGAGGTCTAGAAAAAGGTAGGAGTAACAAAACGCGAACGCGATAACGTGCTTGATACCGAAACAGTTTAAAGTTTCCATTAGCCTACAGGTTTCCACAAAATAAACAATTGCAACGCTGGCTATATGCTGGATGTGAGGGCACAAGGTCGGCAATTTCGTCCAACATTGCCAACAATACGCCAACAATTTCAATACTTCTTATTAAGCGTTCAAAAAGGTCTCAAAGATTTTATTTCAGGTTTAAGCTTATTTGTTTTAAACTTGAAAAATACTAACACAAACATCTTTTCATGTGGTATTGCTTCAAAACACAGTTTGTGTGATTGGCTAACATCGGTCAGAAGCATTGCCAACGTTGTGCCAATTCATAAAAATTTCGGTGTTTTCTTTCAAATTATGCAAATGTATGCCATCATTTTGCTACAATTTTAATAATATGCTATCAATGCTGTTATTATTTTCTGATACCGTACAAGTATATTATGAATATTTAAGACCAGCGTTGGTCAGAAGAGTAGCCAATGCTTTGCCAACAAAGTACTTTCATTTCAGTTTGTTTATGCCAAACTGAGCAGAGGTCTAGAAAAAGGTAGGAGCAACAAAACGCGAACGCGATAACGTGCTTGATACCGAAACAGTTTAAAGTTTCCATTAGCCTACACGTTTCCACAAAATAAACAATTGCAACGTTGGCTATATGCTGGATGTGAGGGCACATAGTCGGCAATTTCGTCCAACATTGCCAACAATTTCAATACTTCTTATTAAGCGTTCAAAAAGGTTTCAAAGATTTTATTTCAGGTTTAAGCTTATTTGTTTTAAACTTGAAAAATACTAACACAAACCTCTTTTCATGTGGTATTGCTTCAAAACACAGTTGTGTGATTGGTTAAAATCGGTCAGAAGCATTGCCAACGTTGTGCCAATTCAAAACAATTTCGGTGTTTTCTTTCAAATTAAGCAAATGTATGCCATCATTTTGCTACAATTTAAAATTTTAATAATAGGCTATCAATGCTGTCATTATTTTCTGATACCGTACAAGTATATTATGAATATTTAAGACCAGCGTTGGCCAGAAGAGTAGCCAATGCTTTGCCAACAAAGTACTTTCATTTCAGTTTGTTTATGCCAAACTGAGCAGAGGTCTAGAAAAAGGTAGGAGCAACAAAATGCGAACGCGATAACGTGCTTGATACCGAAACAGTTTAAAGTTTCCATTAGCCTACAGGTTTCCACAAAATAAACAATTGCAACGTTGGCTATATGCTGGATGTGAGGGCACAAGGTCGGCAATTTCGTCCAACATTGCCAACAATACGCCAACAATTTCAATACTTCTTATTAAGCGTTCAAAAAGATCTCAAAGATTTTATTTCAGGTTTAAGCTTATTTGTTTTAAACTTGAAAAATACTAACACAAACATCTTTTCATGTGGTATTGCTTCAAAACACAGTTTGTGTGATTGGCTAACATCGGTCAGAAGCATTGCCAACGTTGTGCCAATTCATAAAAATTTCGGTGTTTTCTTTCAAATTATGCAAATGTATGCCATCATTTTGCTACAATTTTAATAATATGCTATCAATGCTGTTATTATTTTCTGATACCGTACAAGTATATTATGAATATTTAAGACCAGCGTTGGTCAGAAGAGTAGCCAATGCTTTGCCAACAAAGTACTTTCATTTCAGTTTGTTTATGCCAAACTGAGCAGAGGTCTAGAAAAAGGTAGGAGCAACAAAACGCGAACGCGATAACGTGCTTGATACCGAAACAGTTTAAAGTTTCCATTAGCCTACACGTTTCCACAAAATAAACAATTGCAACGTTGGCTATATGCTGGATGTGAGGGCACATAGTCGGCAATTTCGTCCAACATTGCCAACAATTTCAATACTTCTTATTAAGCGTTCAAAAAGGTTTCAAAGATTTTATTTCAGGTTTAAGCTTATTTGTTTTAAACTTGAAAAATACTAACACAAACCTCTTTTCATGTGGTATTGCTTCAAAACACAGTTGTGTGATTGGTTAAAATCGGTCAGAAGCATTGCCAACGTTGTGCCAATTCAAAACAATTTCGGTGTTTTCTTTCAAATTAAGCAAATGTATGCCATCATTTTGCTACAATTTAAAATTTTAATAATAGGCTATCAATGCTGTCATTATTTTCTGATACCGTACAAGTATATTATGAATATTTAAGACCAGCGTTGGCCAGAAGAGTAGCCAATGCTTTGCCAACAAAGTACTTTCATTTCAGTTTGTTTATGCCAAACTGAGCAGAGGTCTAGAAAAAGGTAGGAGCAACAAAATGCGAACGCGATAACGTGCTTGATACCGAAACAGTTTAAAGTTTCCATTAGCCTACACGTTTCCACAAAATAAACAATTGCAACGTTGGCTATATGCTGGATGTGAGGGCACAAGGTCGGCAATTTCGTCCAACATTGCCAACAATACGCCAACAATTTCAATACTTCTTATTAAGCGTTCAAAAAGATCTCAAAGATTTTATTTCAGGTTTAAGCTTATTTGTTTTAAACTTGAAAAATACTAACACAAACATCTTTTCATGTGGTATTGCTTCAAAACACAGTTGTGTGATTGGTTAAAATCGGTCAGAAGCATTGCCAACGTTGTGCCAATTCAAAACAATTTCGGTGTTTTCTTTCAAATTAAGCAAATGTATGCCATCATTTTGCTACAATTTAAAATTTTAATAATAGGCTATCAATGCTGTCATTATTTTCTGATACCGTACAAGTATATTATGAATATTTAAGACCAGCGTTGGCCAGAAGAGTAGCCAATGCTTTGCCAACAAAGTACTTTCATTTCAGTTTGTTTATGCCAAACTGAGCAGAGGTCTAGAAAAAGGTAGGAGCAACAAAATGCGAACGCGATAACGTGCTTGATACCGAAACAGTTTAAAGTTTCCATTAGCCTACACGTTTCCACAAAATAAACAATTGCAACGTTGGCTATATGCTGGATGTGAGGGCACAAGGTCGGCAATTTCGTCCAACATTGCCAACAATACGCCAACAATTTCAATACTTCTTATTAAGCGTTCAAAAAGATCTCAAAGATTTTATTTCAGGTTTAAGCTTATTTGTTTTAAACTTGAAAAATACTAACACAAACCTCTTTTCATGTGGTATTGCTTCAAAACACAGTTGTGTGATTGGCTAACATCGGTCAGAAGCATTGCCAACGTTGTGCCAATTCATAACAATTTTGGTGTTTTCTTTCAAATTATGCAAATGTAGGCTATGCCATCATTTTGCTACAATTTTAATAATAGGCTATCAATGCTGTTATTATTTTCTGATACCGTACAAGTATACTATGAATATTTAAGACCAGCGTTGGTCAGAAGTGTAGCCAATGCTTTTATTACTTATTTCCATTTTTAAAAATATCAATAGCCTACAAACCTTTTTTATGCGGTTTTGTTTAAAAATATGTTTCTGTGAGCAAGCATCGGTTAGAAATGTTGCCAACGTTGTGCCAGTTGAACAACTATTCTAAAGTTTTCTTTCAATTTATGCAAATGTACACCATCATTTGCTACAGACCAGGCCAGTGAGAAGATAATTTGGGCCCGGTACCAATGAGATCTTTGGGCCTCTAAACAGTTTTAAAAATAACGCACTACATCTAAATATACGCGGTAGTTTGTTTGTTTTTCCGGACACTTTGAAGAAGTTACGGGCTCCTAACATTATCCAGGGCCCGAGTTCAAAAGTACTCCCTAAACTCCCCTGACACCGCTACTGGTGGGCAATTCCCAGCTTCAGGAGCAGTCATGTTGCGTCGAAATCTCTCCTCAATTTCTTGAAGCGAGATTTCACAAAGCGATTGCTACTTTTACTTTCAACGATCAGGCAAATCGTTTTTCTCCTCCCGCGGTGCATAGAAAAACACTGCAGGCACAATAATTGTTGTGAAAACTTCATTATGACGTCACTACTTAAACTTTGACTGGGCAATATGACGTGTTGAAGTGAAATAGGCAACAAAGCTTTAGAATGCGGCAATGTGTTATATCAACGTGAGGAGATGCAATTTAGCAGAAGAACTTGGTTTGTTTTGATGAAGGAAGACAAAGGCCATGACTTAATCCTTTGCTAAAGGGATTATGACGTCACTCGATTCACTTCGACTGTTCAAGCATGGCGGTTGTGCGCAATACACAATTACGTGTAGAGCCGGAGAGGCGAAAGCACAATGCTTATGTGAACAGCGCTAAGAGGAATTTTCGCTTCTTGCATCGAAAATATAAAAAATCGAATTCAATTGAGATATTAGTTTTAGAAATGATCAATTAGAAATGAGCCGAAAGAAGTTTTAGAAATGATCAAAATGAAACTATAGGAATGACTTACGACAATGTTTATGAAAACCTGGTAAGTGAATGTCTTTTATTCATTGAACCTGAAATAATTGTGTAAAGTCGTTTTTGTCACTAGGCTACGTTTACACAATTTAAAGAAAGTTATAAAACTCAATTTAGAGAAAGTTATAAAACTCAATGACCAATGGAAAACTTTCATATGAAATATTCTCGTGACAAATTTAGTGCCAGTGCTCCTAGATGAGTGCTAAGAAGAAATCAGCAAAGTAGCAGAGCTTGTGATGTCCCACAACATGTGTAGGGTTTTGCTCAATCTTTGATTTTGCTGCTCCGGCAGTGTTTGCCTGACTGCTTGAATGTGTTTGTATTTTTATGTCGTGTGGATAGGTCTGTGATGGTTGTAGAGTATTTGCAAATGTAGCTTTCATTGCCGTCAACTGAATAATAATAATAATAACATGTTTTATTTTGCGCCCATTGCGACAACATAGCCTACAGTAGCCTACACTGCGACCTACATACGCAACACACGACTGGAATCCCAAATAAAACTTTAAACGTTGGCTGTCATTTGTAACAGTCGAAAATTTCTGTAACAAGTGCTGAAGCTTTTTAATATGATGGATGAAACCCCTGTCATTACATTCGATTTACATTTTGCAGGTGGCAAATTTAAGTTAAGTTGTTGGCAAAAATGCAAGCGATTGTATCAGTGGACTTATTCCAACTATTATTATCGAACACAACACAGTTCAAGTCATGTCGAGAACAAAGAAAGAAAAAAAAAAAACATCGTGAAGTCTAAGCACTCGTTTGATTGTTTAAAGAAGAATCTGAAAAAGGTTGTTCTTGGTGAGTACGGATAAATGTTTCTACTACGACTAAATGATTATGTCATAACTATGCCATTTTGCTCTTTTGATTAATGTATGATGTAATTGTGAAGAGTATTGAGTAATGTATGAAAATGTTTTAGTGGTGTACTCGCATTGATGTGAACAACGAACATGGTGGTTAGTAGGCTATGTCGGCATTATGCTGATTTGACACTTCTTTTTTTACTTTCATGATTAGACATGGTGATGGCGCACGACAAAGCTGCTGCCATGCACCAAATTGATGATGAGTTTCAGAGTGATTTCGAAATTGGAAGGACATGCAAGGTGGCCGAAAACGGCAAAAACTAACTTTTGGTGAGCTTGTTGTATGTTTGAAAGACAACTGCGAATGTGTTGCTATAGTTGTTGAATAACTATCTGTACACGCCATTAGAATGTATTGGAACTTGATTATCGCTCTGCGTGGCGCAGAATCGAATGATAAGTTTTTTGTCACGCACATTGGAGAGAGGGATATTACATTGATATTGCAGATTGTCAATTAACTTCGTATTATCCTGGACGACAACTGATCAAAATCCTACACTGTTGCCAAACAGCCCTCTTGAATTAAATATTTTTGTTTCATTCGCAGGAATTCAGAATGATAAAGATACGCAAGAAAAAGCTGCTGATGTGCAATGAATATCCATCTGTCAATACGATTTGATGTAGCTTGTTTCTAATAAATGTGAAAATATAAGAAGCTCGGCTGTTACTTTGCTTTGTCACAAAGGGAGTAGTGTTGCTTATAAATCCGTGTTGCTGCTGTTCTTTCGCCCAAGGATTAGCTAGGTTCAACAATAAACTTTTGGTGATGAGCGAGGTTTAGGTACAGAGACGTTTGGCAAATGTAAATGCCAATGCTGTTCAGATGTTTTATGCACCAGCTTGCTTCGCATGGCCAACCTTGGTCAAAGCGCGGGCATCACAATAGTCAATAGGTCAGATGAAGCAGCGTCATGGTGCATAAAAGTCAACCAGAATTTAGGCGCCAGATGAAGCAAAATGGTGCACAAGCCATCTTTCCAACGCTGGCCAGATACAGATGCCAACGTTGGCAAGATGAAGCAAAATGGTGCATAAAACATTTTGCCAATGTTGGCAAGATACAGAAGCCAATGTTGGCTAGATGCAGAAGTCGACGTTGGCTAGATGCATACGCCAACGGTGGCAAGATGCAGACGCCAACGCTGGCCAGATGCATCCAAATGGTGCATAAAACATTTTGCCAATGTTGGCAAGATGCAGAAGCCAATGTTGGCTAGATGCAGAAGCCAAGGTTGGCAAGATGCAGAAGCCAGCGTTGGCAAGATGCAGACGCCAACGCTGGCCAGATGCATCCAAATGGTGCATAAAACATTTTGCCAATGTTGGCAAGATGCAGAAGCCAACGTTGGCCAGATGCAGTAGCCAGCGTTGGCAAGATGCATAATCCAACGTTGGCAAGATGCAGAAGCCAACGGTGGCAAGATGCAGACGCCAACACTGGCCAGATGCATCCAAATGGTGCATAAAACATCTTGCCAGCGTTGGCGTCTGCATCTTGCCAATGTTGCGGCCAACTTCTTGCCAATGTTGCCCCAACAATCAATGTTTACTGGGTTAGATAAAAGACGGAAATTTTGTCCAGCTAGCAGCACTAAGCGAAACAGTTAAATTTGCGACTAACTTCAAGCAACAATTTTACGAATGATCAGAATACATGGCAATATCTCAAACTCACGTAGCCTACGCAGTTATGTGACGCAATAATCCATATGCATTGTGAAGTACCATAATTCTCAACAGGTGTGATACAAGTCTTACGAACGATGGTGCAATCTCTGCTCATGTTTTAGGAATTTTCATGACGTAAGATTCAGTAGACCTGAACGGTTTTATATGACGTTTGATTTGTACAGAGATTGGCCGTAACAGCCCTAATTTAGGCCAACACGCGGACATTAGCTTACACTCCGTGAGTCTTGGTGAGATGGTCTGTGTCAGGGTGTTCAAAACCTTTGAGTTGTATGCAAATTTGCATGGTTGAGCTTCTAAGAGATTTTCTTGATCCCAGGATAAAGATTCTCACAATCAATCAATTTATACATGCATGAAATCAATAAATTACAATCACGCGAAATGAATTCATATAACAATTCCCTATGTCTAGTTCAGTGGTTCTCAACCGGGGTGCCGCGGCACCCAAGGGTGCCATTTACGTTTCGCAAGGGTGCCGCAAGTTATTAGAGTAGCGTTATCAAATATGCGCCCAGACATTGAAAGGGTTTGCGCTAAAACTCAGCACAAATTTCGCACTGACTTTGTTTGAAACGAACTTAATTAAATTGTACATGATATGATACGGAGCTGTAGTTAGTTTTGTTTTTGCGAAAACTTTTTTCAAAATTATTTTTATTTAATGCAGAAACTTTTTGATTTGACTGTGGGTGCCGCCAATTTATTTGGTTGTTTGCAGGGTGCCGTAAGCCGAAAAAGGTTGAGAGCCACTGGACTCTAGTTAGTTCTGGAATTCCCAATCGTTTTTGATGTATTTTTACAAAACAGTCGTGTTGGTTTTATGTAACTTAAATAAACTTTTGCCCTCTGTTGCAGCATCATTATCATCTCTAACCCTCTGTTGCAGCATCATTTGACAGAGATTTATTATTAATTTGGGCTATAAGTGCTTTCAGAATGCCCAACTTTAAGACATTTTCTTCGAAATTTTCCGACAGAGGTTCCCTCGACCCCCCCACGCTGCCGGCTCACTCATGTGTGCAATATTAGCCTACCGGTACTCATTTCCCTCCACCCCAAATTACGTGCTGGCGACGTCCCTTCTTGCGTGCATATATTATTCCATCACTAATAATTAATTCACCATGGAATCAGGGGTTGTTTAAAATACTCGACATATGGCTGTTAGGGTGGAGGTTAGGAGCCTAAAATTGACAATAGCCTAGGGCCCTTTTTCTCTAAATCCGGCCTTGCAGCTACGGCCGAGACACGCTACGGCTACAGCTACGGCCGCACACCGACTGATGCGCCGTCTTGCGGTAAGGTTTCACCGGGAAATGATTTGCATCACGTCGAAGAAGTTGTTCGCGATCCAGGGGACGATTCACAATCAACAACGACTGGCGACCAGACTCAATCAAGCTTTTACAATGAAAATCCAAGAAGATCGTCAAGATCCACCAAAAGAGTTCCTCCCGTTAGGTACGGGCATCGTACTACTTTTTAGAGTGGGTAAATGTTATAATAATATGTTGTTCTACATCAGTGTTTCTCAACCTTTTTTTACCCAACGCCCCCTTCATGAACTGGCAAAATGTTACCGCCCCCCAACAAAAACGATCAATTACGAAAAGCAAATATAAAACAATAAATACTGTTAATACTACAAAAAGTGCTCAATGCCAAGCAAAATGCCAAACAGAGCGAATTACATCAAATATAGGCTAGTTACCAGTCTCTAAAATCCTTACAGCCTGTTTCGCTCTAAAAGGGGATTATCAGAAGGTCCTTATTCAAATAGAATTCTATTTCTATTAGAATAAGGACCTTTTGATGATCCCCCTTTTAGGGTGAAACAGGCTGTAAGGGTTTTAGAGACTAGTAATTACATTTGATGAAAAGCAAATATATATTTGCGAGCATGAAAACAGTATACGCCTACTGGTAGTCAGTGTGAACCTTGGGCTTGGTGAGAAAGTGCCAGTTTCTTTACATCCGGTGTAAAGCCAGTGAGAAACATTCGAGGATCACCTCTTATGGATAATTGGATATGTCAAGTGGGTTTCGCTGTTTGGTATGTACCAGAACAACACAGCTGCATCCCTTTTCCACCAGGTATGAGGTAGGAAATGCTATCACGAAGATACGAGCTCTTTCACGAAATCGTTACGCTGGGCGGAAGATGGGTTAAACCAGAATGTCCCTTAATAATCAAAACGCCCCCCTTAAGCCAAGTTAATCCTACCGCCCCCTGAAAAATCAAAACGCCCACCGGGGGGCGGTACCGCCCTCGTTGAGAACCACTGTTCTACATTGTTTATATGTAGGACGTTGACGTTGTTCCTTGTTTCAATGATTACTTCGTTGGTGTGTTTCATCCTAGGCTGTCCTCTGTTTTGTGTTGCTTGTTGTTGTGCGCGATCCATTATTTTCAAGAATTATGGTTTAAGTTGGAGTGGTCGCATTTTAAGTTGGTTAAAACCTTACAAATTCAGCTTTAGTTTTATAACAGTTAGCTTGAATACATTTATACTTCAACACAGTGACGTACGCAAGGGTGGAAGAGGGCCACGGGTGTTTAGGGGTCCACTCATATCAGTTTGTGTAATGCTTTTTAGCTATATTGATATAAAAACGTGATGAAAACATTACTAAATAAGTTAGATATTCAATAGCTTCCACCACGTAATGCCGTATTTGTCGCATTTCTAATTTCCATGTTGGGGGAGCCCATCTCTGTGTAGGTGCCCACCCATAGTCTATTCATATTTAGATGGCGCAGCGTTTTTCCGCTATTTAAAATAAATAACGCGACAATACTGCTGCAAAAGTTCGACATTTCATAGCTCAAGCTGCATACAACGGTTTTTGTATTATTGATCATGATGATCATCATTCTGAATGACTATTGACCACCTTATAGCCTATCTTAAATCAGTGAAACCAATAAAAGCTATTTTGTAAGAGTTTATGGAAGAAAGATACTATTCTACCCTCTTTTTTTCTTGGAAAATGTCTTTCAACGGTTGATAGCATAATAATAAATTGTCCAACATTAAGTGCTGGTGAAACGGCAAAGATGTTTGACATTGGCAGCCAAATGCGTTGAGAGGGATTGTTCACCAGGGTACAGGCTACTTTTGAATTCGAAATGATTTTTAATTAAAACGCTTTTTTGGAAAGGGGTGGGAGGGGGCTTGCGTTGAGAAAGAATCTCCACAAAGCCACGTTTTAGCTACATTGTTATGTTGATTGTTGAAGTATTTGCATTCAACCCAGCGTCTTATTTTTTTTTCAAGAAAAGTAGCCTACTTTCTCCATCTTTTTCCTGTTTTTTGGTTTTGCATTTAAAAGGTGTGCAAATGTAGGCTAAGTCTTGGAAACGTTTTTTTTTTCATTGGCATCAGACTCAAATTATATTTTCTGAAAACGGTCCTGCAAGGTCTTCTAGTTTTTTTGTTTTGTTTTTTTTTGTTTTAGTAAAACTTCATAGCTCTATGCATTGTTGTGTAGGCAAAGATAGCCTATATAGAGTCCTATTAACAGATTGTGGAGACAGAGGGTTTTTGATTCGAGTTCACAATTCATAGTTTAAAAAATATTTTAGGCACTCTCACTAAACAATAGGGGCCCAGTAGTGGATTTTTTTTAGAAGTGGGCGAGATGGGGCTCACACGGCGCTGTAGGGTAGGTCCAGTGTTGTACGTTGACGCCGTCAATTTGTTATTATTTAGTATTAGTCAGTATTTGTTATTATTTGTTATTATTAGTCAGTATTTAGTATTTGTTATTATTTAGTATTAGTCAATTTAGTATTATTATTAGTCATTATGTTATTATATTATATTATTAGTTATTGTTTTGTTATTATTAAGTTATTATTTTTGGATTAAAGCTATATCGCCAAGCTAGAAAAAAATCGATCTTACACTACAGTCTATAACCGATCTTGTGTTGTTATTGTGTGTGAATTTTATCTTTTAAAGTGAGTTTGTGACGTAACCACACGTCCAAAGCAAGTTCTTGCAATTTTTGTTAATCTACTCATCTAAAGATTTAATGCACTTAAAACAGTAGGCTAAGTTTCATGTTTTGACCAGAGAGATTTTATATTTTACGACAATTACTAAAAACTAAAACTTTCAACGAGAAAAAGAAAACATAAGAAGGGCGTGCCCCCTCCCCTGACAACGACCTGTGAACACACACTTCAGGCACTGAAGAAGAACTGGTTTCAATTTTAGTTTCATTAACTAGGTGGCTAGTAAAAATATTACTTTTCATTGTCTTTCCACTTGTGTGTTGATCCGAAATAAAATTTATCGGCGATTATCGGCGATAATCAAATATTGCCTTTGGCGATAACAATAAACGATAACTGAAAAAATAGTTGAGCGATAACGATAGGCGATAAAAATTTATCGCCGATAGTTATAGCCGGTAAATTATCGCCGATAATGCCCATCACTGCTTACGCCACTGAACGTACCTCAATGCGCGCGGTTTATTGGATTAAGTAAGCCAACCACGTCGTATAGGCTACGTAAAACATTATATGCAACGTCATTTCATGAATGTTATATCGTATTGTTTTCAATACAAAATCTATCCAAATGAGTAACCCAGCTGCTATAAACTGAAAAATCATCGTCAATGCAAATTGAGTATGGTAGGCTAATCTTCTGCAATTAACTTACAGGTTATTATTAGCAAATAGGTGTTTTTTTTTAAATTAGTTTTTGTTTCGAAAAGCATTTCGAATGCCCCACAATTCCTTGAGAAAATTCAGCGTACGCCATTGCTTCTACAGTTAAAATTCCTCTCCTGAAATCATGCAATGCCTCTCCGATTGGGAACCACTGGTCTAGTCTATGAGCTAAAATCAGGAAATACCCTACTATGCAGTCAATCATTTTTGATGCTGGCAAGTCATTCAAAGTGACATAAAAAATGCCAGTGTGCGTTTGCACATATTTCATAACATACGCTTCTGCAAGATTTGCCATAGACACTAACTTTGTTCTAACATCCAACGGTTCGTTCAAGTAGCCTATATACCATGATTGAAACCCAACAACCTTGGTGGTTTCGTCACACAATTGAGGACGTGCAGGTTACCGTGACCAAGCCAAATGAAGCGGACAACACAAAGAACGAGGGAAACTTATCACTGTCGAGTGTCGTATTAGACTTTGCAGAACTTTGTGCTTCTCGGAGCGCAAGACTTATTGGAACTAAATTTAGGCTACAAAGAAGAGAAAATGATTAATTGTGTTTGAACTGAGTTATGGTTAGCACTGTATGAATAAACTTCATCTGGTTCGTGAAGTTATTTACGAATAAACCAATATAACACAGGTGTTTGAAAATAATACTAATGTCAAGGGATAAATAAATCGATGTAGTGTTTTTAAAATCCGACCAGATAAACTCCTTTGTCGTCGAGCTGTTACTACAATGGTAACCATAGGCTAACCATACTATTTGATGATTCTTCATTGATCACAAATCTTTTGATACTCTTCTTGTTTGTTTCGTTCCAAATCGCTCTTTGTCTTCGAGTTTACAAACCTAAAAAGTTAGCAATTAAATTATTAGAAAAAAGTCTAATAATTTTTTTTCTTCTAAAGAATTTTTTTTTTCATTTGAGGCAACATTACAAAAACTCGTCTCTAGCACTAGTTGCAACGTTCATCTGATGAAATTGAAAGTAAAAACAACAATGAACAGGATGGATTATTGCTTCACTGACGTTTCGCGCACCATCACAATGCGCATCCTCAGAGCAAATAGCATACAAAATAAAATTTTACAAAGTTTAATGAATAATAACATTTCAAAAGTTTAATTAATAGTAACATTCCAATTTTTTTTTGTATGTTATACGCTCTGAGAATGCGCATTATCATGGTGCGCGAAACGTCAATGAAGCAATAAATCATCTTGTTTATTGTTGCTTTTACTTTCAATTTTATCAGATGAACGTTGCAACTAGTGCTAGAAACAATAATTGTCCTGAAGAACAGCCAAACTTGTCAGTATTCATTACAAAAACTTATAAGCTATTTGAAGCATCAAAGGATTAGAACTAAGTAGGCTAAGATTTTAAAAAAAAACACAGATGTGGTGGCTGTAGTGACAAAATTTGGCTCAAATTTATTTCGTTGGTCTAACTCTAATGCATCAAAATATAGCTTACGAAAAGACCATCCGTGACCACTGGTGCTATTGTCATACAACAAAAGCAGACCTACCAGAACAATAAAATAAACATGAGCTTAATTCCAACTGCTGCAAAGAAAACTGCTCCTGGAAGTACAGCTACGGTCGCAGAGTAAATCCCATTAAAGATGAGTGATCCTACGAGAATAGAAGTTGATTCCACACAAGCTGTCAGTGCAAATACTGCCCCTTGCTCGTTTCTCCCAACTAATCTTGACAACATACTTCGTATAACTGTGACATTGATAGTTTCAAAAGTTCCAGCAACACAACCTGCAACGAAATTTTATTCTATTTATTTTAATATACAATTAAATTTAATCTATTAAACAAAACGGTTGGTTTTGAATCTTTATCCCCGGACTGACAAAGCCTTGATAGGTTATTCCTGATGGCTTTGCATACTTGTAGTGGGGAGGCTTGAGACTTGAGAAAATAAAATTGGATTTGCACTAGGCTATAGTCAGGGCTGGATTTCAGCCGAAACGGTCCGGAACGCCGCTCCGGAAGCTCGATCAAAAAGTTGACTTGTCCAGAACGGCGTTCCGGAAGCTCAAATATTTTATGCTCAAATATTTTAATATTTTGATCCTTATTGTGCAACCTTGAAGCAGCTTGACTGTCCTTGCGCACACCCTGATGTTTACATTCCGATATTTTATTAAGCCACCTTACTATGTCACAATTAGTTTTTCCTGTATTTTTCCACTTTTATTACTGACTGTTTCCCGCTGCTTAGCACCACTCTTAGTATGCCTTGCACTATTCAGAGTAGCCTTGTAGCCTATGTCTGAGCAGTTGTGGTATCAATTGCAAAAATAACCCGGCAATCAATCCCCACATCTTCTATCATCACTTGGGAAATTCCATTCAAGATCGCTTGTTGAATTCAACAGACTCGTCATTTATTCATCATTATCATCACGTGCCGTCTCCGATCCGAAATTTGGCTGTCATTTGCTTCCACATTCACTTTTTTTGCTGCTCTTTTTGCTTTTTCGATGCTTGACAAGTCAGCCCACTGTTTTATATTATCTTCCCAAGTTGGTCGCCTTCTTCCCCTGCACTTCCTTCCTTCCACCATACCTTCTATAACCAATTGATGTAGCTGTCCTGCCCATCCTCTCAAAATATGTCCGCAAATTTCATCTTTTGTTTTGCTAAGTCGTTTGCCCATCTATCTTGCACTCCGATTCTTTTTCTAATTACTTCGTTTGTAATGGGTTTTATATGATACTTCTAGTATTCTTCTGTAGCACCAGAGCTGAAAAGCATTAATTTTTTTGGGAATTTCTTTGCTGTAGGTCCAACTTTCACTTCCAAATGACAGGACTGATTTGATGTAACAATATAGAAGTCTCAGTTTTAATTGTAAATATATATCTCTTCTTAAAATTCCTTGAATTTCCAAAACGACGCTTTTGCTTGACCGATTCCTCTTCTTACATCATTGGTGCATCTTCCATCTTGTGTGTCATTTATTAATGCCTGCGAAATACTTGATCCAACTACTCGACCAGAGGAAACAGTAATGACACACGGAGAAAACGAAATCATTGAAGTGTCGAAGAGATTGCGCTTAGATGAACGCAAAGGTGTGAGGAGACTTCGTGAATATGTAACTACGACAAAAAGGATCCCAGAGTCTTCAAAATTTGATAACGTCACTAAAATCCATTCCAATTTCATCGAGCGAGTGTGAGCGTGGATTTTCACAAATGAACCTCATACTGACATCTGAACGTGCTTTTCTACACACTGTAGGCTAACTGTTTATACGAATGGTCGGTCCTCTACTGAGCAAGTTGAGACCCGAAGTCGCCAAAGGTCTTATGGTTTTGAATACAATGAATTTCTTGAAAAATTGTGGAACTCGTAATTTTTGTGTTATTGTTTCACTAAAATACGAATATTTGCATTGAACAACGTTATATCATCTATAGACTATGGTAGCTAACTGCTCTAGGCTGCTGCTGAGCTGAGTGGAAGTCTGCCTCGCTTTCTGACCTAGTCTTGTTGTAAAACGATCCCTGTTCCATATCCAGAAAGCTAAAACCTCAATTGCTAAGGTAACAGGGATCAGTAGTCAGTAGATGTAACAGAAAATATATTTCGCACTTGTTAGTGCATCGTCAGTTCTGATTCTGATCAAGTTCTGATCTGTTGATCAGAACTGACGATGCACCAACAAGTGCGAAATATATTTTCTGTTACATCTACAGACTACTGATCCCTGTTACCTTAGCAATTGAGGTTTTAGCTTTATAGACTATGATACTTACTTTACCGACATTTTAAACAGGTACCGTACATCAAGTGTGTTGTTTCAAAGTCGTATAAGGGCATTCTTCTGAAACTCTTCTACGCACCTAGCGCATTTGGAAAGTAAAAAAACTAACGTTCCGGAAGCTAATCTTCTGGAAATCCACCACTGACTATAGTGCTAAATTTCCCATTAGACTACATATTACAGCTAATATGGTAGGCTACGACTAGCCTAGGATCAGTGAGGCTGATATAAAGTTGTAGCCTATTGGGTTACTTGTCTGTTTAATTCTTTTTAGTTTAAAGCGTGGTCTACGGTTAAAAGTCAAACTATTCACCTGAAAGGTGCAAAGCTGAACAATAAAAGCTGTATAACCTCTCCAAGGGCGTAGCCAGCAAAAAATGTCGGCGTCGGCAAATAACTATTTTTGTATATGTAAGTGAGCCCGACAACAACAGGTCACCGAAAGAGGAGCACCTAAAGAGGAGTTGGGGGGCCTCACTCAGAAAATTTTGAAAAAATTCCTTGCGTATTCTGAGAGTATTTTCAGCCTAAATCATTAGTAAGCATTTGTGACATGATGCTGTAACAGAGTGTAAAATTTTATTTAAATATTTCGGGGGGTGGCAATTGCTTCCTTCGCCCCCCTTCCTGACTACGCCCCTGAACCGCTCCATGCCCAGACAACAAATCAGTCATTTTTTACATTGATTCAACGTCTGCAGACGTTGAATCTATGTAAAAAATGACTGACTTGCTGTCTGGGTGTTGCACACAAGCGTTTGTCATAAGCATGCAAACGTTTGAATATTGTCGATAACCTTAGGATTCAACTGCTATTAGAAAAGCTTTGCGAATGCGTTGGGAGAAAAAGCAGACTCAGTGAAATCCCTTAATGACTTTGCAGCGGTCAATCCAAACACACGGGACAAGATGAATTTGTCTGTTTTGCTATTTGCTTGGTGACTGTTTCAGTTGATCCATTAGGTCAAGAGGATGTCGTCGCTAATATGCGAATCTAGCTATGGCAAGAAAATTAAACTAGCAGCTGAACAGACATCAAAATGGTCGGAGCTCTCTCCCACAGAAAACCTTCCTCCCGGTAAACACGAGTCATAGAAGTGCTGGCGATGCCTCAATCGTCTAAAAACTGACATTGGTAGATTTAAAGCACTGGGGATACTTGAATTAATGTAGCATTGCGGATATTCCTGAGAAAGCACAAGTTGCAAATGCGAACAGGGGCAAACGATGCAACATCTACTCAAATGCCTTGTCCTAATAGCGCAATGCTGTGAACAAGACTTGGTCGAGTTCAACGATAGAGCACGAGCTTGCGTAATTCTCTGGGCTAAGGCCGTGTGACACGCGATAAATAAAAATGTTAGCGTTTTTGATTAACCTACATCAGCAAAGCCCAATCTGGACTAGTCTGCAATAAAAATTAGCCTACAATGCAAACCGAACGTTAAAAAAATTAATAAGTCAATACTGGAAGTAGCCTAAGTTGTAGCTTACGTAGGCTACTCACCAAAAAACATTAACCATGTAGTTTTTGCAAAGCCAACAATCATCAGACTCAAAACGCTTGATGTGGTACCAACTAGTATAAGCGCAAAGTCAGAACACTTTTCTTTGGAGAGTTTGATAAATACCAATCCATTTATAAATGAAAAATTCACTATTGCTGCTGTATATCTGCAAAAAAACAGCAAACGTTGAGTAAGGGGAGGCCAATAACATAGCCTCATTCAATCTTCTGTAGCATTTGAAACCTCCACATTGAAAAGTAGGCTATTTGTTTTGAGAATAATATAGTAGATAGGCTATCCTACCCTCGTTTCTCTTGAGATGACATATAGCTTTTAAATCTACAATAGGAATGCCTCACTATGTCCGTCACTGACAGGCTTAGTTTATTTAAAAAAAAAATAGGCTACATATGAAGAAAGGGGAACGGCTGTTTAGGGACCCACCAATTTTGATATGTTTAATGTTTTTGACAGTTTAAAAAAGCTAGCTGCTATAAAAGCTCGATAATCAATAACTTAAATCATGCAAGGCTGTATTTAGGCTACTGCTTCCCAAATCCCCGGCAGTTGGTCCACCTCCATTTAAGGGTCGACACATATTTAGTTCGTGCTGCGTTTTTTGATTTTTAATTTTACATGCACCGGTAACATTTTAACATTTAATACTTTTTTTTTCCATTTTTGCAAAAATATTTTCTCGCTCGCTTTGCTCGCTCAACCACATTTTCTTCACCTAACCAGCAACTTTGGTCAATGGGCATGCATAGTTTTGTAAGTGTATTAAGGGAGTAAAAAGATTTTGTGTCCAACAAAAAACTAACAAATTAATGCAATATTCCAAAGTAAACAGCATTAATTCAAGAAATAATTATTAAAATCCTTCTGTGGTCGTAAAGGATTTTTTTTTTGAAATGTTAAAATGGCTTAAATTTAAACCATACCTTCTACCTAAATCCAGTTTTAATTTGATGAATTTGGTTATATACAAAACGACCTATGGTTAGCCTACATACAAAGTGCGCATCTTGATAAAAAAAAAACATTATTGCACCAAAAGTGCCAAAAAGGTGACCAAAAGAAGATAATATTTGTCAAAATTTTTCGGGGTCAGCCTCTCACACTCCCTATCTGACTTCACTTTTTCGGATTTTAAGTTTTGCATTGTTTATTTATCTTAATAAATTTTGCTTTACAGTATTAAAGTCTGGTTCTTTTCTGATCCTTTCCTGATCCGCTATTTTATTGTCGGCCTATTTACTATTTTTAAAATCTTATTCAATTTTTGCTAAAATGGCTACTGTGAACTTTTTCTATACATCGAAAGAGTTTTGGGCTTAGCCTAACGGTTTCTCGTTCTAGTTTTAAAAGCCATTACTGGGGACCCTTTATTGGATTTCGGGAAGGAGCCCAAGATAATGCTCACACGGCCCTGCATATGCACATTCACATACCAATGCCCCTACTTAAAACACATAACTCCAAACAATAGGCTTCCTTGCTTGTATTTAAGCAGGAATCTGATATAGCTTAATCATACGTTTCTACGAAAAATTGTTTTACACAAAGTTTCAGTAACAGTTTGCCTACCTTTTATTCCTCAACCGAGCTGCCTGCAGCCTTGGATTCTTATATAACTTACCCAACGTAAACAGGTGACCAGCACAAAGGAGGACTAAGCTCATACAAAGGCAAGACATCAATGCCACCGCTTAAAACGCATATCTCCAAAAAGAAACACAGTGCAACAACTATTATCTGCCAACCTCTGTGCCAACTCTGCGTCACCATCATCCACAAACCGGCAAAATGCTTGCAAGAAAACAACGAGCTAAAATAACATCGGAAGAATTAAGACAAGCCTGCACAATATAAAAAATGAGCTACAAAAGTCGCATCAGAAAACAAATTACTGGCCGCATAATAATGTTTTAAGACAGTTATATCATGTTTGTCTGGCATCAAATGGGGTTGTGTGATAAATCCTTCCTTCGAAAGATCAAATAAACAAAACCTAAATGATATGAGATGTTCTACTGGTGCAAATTAAGCTAAACTATCACAAGATGTATACAGTGACAATCTGCTTTTATTCCGACGTTTCGTCAATCAATAAAAGCAGATTGTCACTGTATACATCTTGTGATAGTTTAGCTTAATTTGCACCAGTAGAACATCTCATATCATTTAATCTAATGCCTGGTGAACAGCCTCATTCAATTTTAAACAAAACCTGTTGTTCCAAGGAGATTCTGCGTTTAAGTGCTCAAACTGCAAGCTGTGGGCAGTGCAACCAGGGACGTTACGGCAATTGCCCACCCCTCCTCCCCCACAAAAAACACAGAAAAATAACTGTATTTATGGTGTTTTTGCAAGGTCGGATTAATGCAGACTTACACATCATTGTGTTTTGTTAAAATCCCCCCTAAGACTACTTGAATGATTGAATCTTTATCCTTGGACTGGAAAAGCTTTTTCGAGATCTTAATTGTGGCAGTTTCGCATACTTGTAGAGACTTTGAACCACTGACGTAGGCCCTTGCCCGGTCATCAAGATTGACAGAGTGAAGTTGCCGATTGTTGATGAGTTGTTGCCGAGGAATTATTCCATCTATTACATGTCGCTGAATGGAGAGCAGTCCCAGAATAGATCCCCCTCTGAATGCAACAACAAGGTGCCTCCAATAGGCCTATCATTAAACCATATCACGGCCGCATGTTGTGCAGGCATGGTTTGTGACCAACTCCATCAAACCTGATAGCCTGTGTTGTATGCAAACGTTAACGATTAATTACTTGATGTACGGTAGATTAAGTCACTGGTAGCATTTCGGAAATGTAAAATCATTCCTCGTCTTTATAGAGACAGAAATATTTACAAAACTATAGCCTATAGGATCTGGCTTGAAGATAAGAAGCACTTGGCCTACTTATCTGTTTAGCATGGCGCTGCGCCAGTATGATCAACAGCAATAGCCTTTCTTCCAAGAAAACAATACTCTAAAATTACATACGTAAACTTTTGACAGCGAGTTAAAGAGTCCACTGACGGTTTAGATTCGGGAAGTACAAACATCGCGTACAGTAGAACGAAGAACAACAGAGCTGCAGTTATCCACAATGGTGGTCCGAATCCCTTTAAATATAATCGATTACAATATCAAGCCATCATATTGATAAACAAATAAGCAAAATTTTATGATTATCAAAAATTAAGCATTGGTGAATGATAAAAAGGGACCATTGTAAAGGAATTTACCCCTCGAATGAGGGTAAGTTGATGGACAGTAGTTCAAGAACCTCTCTTTGAAGTCCAATCCTTGACTTTTAAAAGGCTCTTGTTTCGATCCGCACAGAAATCTTCTTTTTACTGGAAACACGCCAAATTATAATAAAAAAAACTTGGAAGCGAACGGTGATATTCTGTGAAAAGATGTGCATTCTGAATTTAATTATCCCAGTAGGCTATAAAAATGGCTGACTACCGACCTTAATCTGTCATTTCAACGATTCCTACTTCTAATTAAATTGCAGTATTAGGCTAAGCTACCCAGACAGTCACTTTATATGGCCCAGATCTGGTCAGATCCGTACCCGATCTGATAAAGATCTAAACCAGATAAAGTGACTAGACCAAATAAAGTGAATTATCAATTGTTTATTTATTCAGACTTTACGATCCATGTGAAGCAACAAGAGCACCATTGTTTGCTTCGCTACAGATAACGAAAAAAAGCGGAACCTAACAAACGTAAGTTAGTTAGCTTGATTGGTCAAAGCACCTGACTTTATGAACGAAAAGACTTCAAGACTAATCGGCGCTGGTTTGTCTTTCCGGGGTGTGCGCCTGAGCAACGCACTTCAAGGACGGATGTCCATTCAGCGGCTTCTAGTGGATGGATTACCTCACAAACAACGCTTCAACGAGAAACGAAAACTTGAATTTGTCGATGTTAGTAACCGGACTTGCGCCAGAGATTTTAAGTCTCTACAAATATGCAAAACAGAATTAATCTCTCAAAAAAAACTTTCTCGATTCGAAGATAAAAATCTTTCAATCAATCACAGCTTAATTCTTCGAAATTATGTCGAGAAATTATGTTGAATAAATTATTATAGTTTTGACTTCTGTAGCGTTGACTTTCTATTACTTTTGTTAGCCCATGGCCACCTGGAGATGAGACCTGATTTGTCACATTTTGCAGATTTTGATTAGGCCTACACAGGGCCGGATTTAGCTGATGGGGGGCTCGGGGCACTTTTAGATCGGGGGGCCCCCATGCAAAAAAAAAACGATCTCTACGTCTACAG
This sequence comes from Aplidium turbinatum, assembly GCF_918807975.1. NCBI lineage: Eukaryota > Metazoa > Chordata > Ascidiacea > Aplousobranchia > Polyclinidae > Aplidium > Aplidium turbinatum. Next base: position 40,354,549 of record NC_137472.1, on the reverse strand, counting down.
TAGCATCAGTCCAGTACTGCACAGCATTTTGCAGAACACTTTAACGGCCAAAAGGAAAAAAAGTAACACAAAATCACATTTTAACCACATAGGGGGGGGGGGCCTTCAAAAGTCGGGGGGCCCGGGGCAACTGCCCCCTCTACCCCCCCTAAATCCGGGCCTGGGCCTACAGCTACTGCTAGTGCTTGACTGACATTTTTTGAGATGTTTTTACTTTTTGTGGTGTCCTCATGACATAAAACTTTTTTGTTGCCTTGAGGAACCAGTTGCAAATGAGAAAAAGTAAGTTGAAAAACGCAAAATCAGACTGTTATTGAAAATTAAGTCTGACAAAAATCTTCGAAATCAAATTTTCTTTGTTTTTTAACATGTGAGGATGTTAAAACTTATTGTGTCATCTGGGGAAAAGAATAAAGAAAGCGTAAAAATCTAACTTTTAGAAAAATTTATTTAAACGTTCGCCCAAAGTTAGAAAAACTTGGAAATTTCTGCAAAATGTGACAAATCAGGCCGTATCTTTAGGTGGCCATAGTATTAGTTAGCCCAACGGATTGTATAAACTACCTCCAATTCTATGAACTGTCCGAATACAACACCGGAAATGATGCCTCCAAAACCTATGGATGCTTCTCCAATGGCCACTCGAACAGTTCTGCTTTTGTGAGTCGATATATCGGCGAAGTAGGAAAAACAGGAGAAGTAAATCACAGTGATATTTCCAAAAATTCCCGACAACAACTTTCCAGCCAGCAAATAATATAGAGGAAGGTTGAATTGAACAACGATAATAAAAAATATGATCATTAAAAGCACTCCAAACAAACTGCTGAGTATTGCAGGCTTTCTGCCAACACGATCAGTCCATGCTCCCATAACAAATGCAGTGAAGAAAGAAGTCGCAAAACCTGTATATGTATTTGTCTTTAATTGCAGTAAAAGGCTGTTTGACAACAGCTAGTGTTTTTAGATTGAAAAAAGTCCTCTATAGATTATGTTTACTGACGGTGTCGTATAGCCTAATAGGCCTACCTATATTATAAACTTCTCAAATAAAGGAACGACAAAATTAAGCAACGACGGTTCAGCTCTTCACGTATGCAGTTGGGGAGCGAACTTTAAGGATCACTGTCTGTTCTGAGACTCGTAGTCTAATGAATGGGATGAGTCACTGATGGTCACTGGCATCAGTCCATTGATTATTATTATTATTTTCGGAAATTTGACATCATCTGGATAATCGAGACCTGCCAATGGTTCAAAGCCTCTAGCTTACGAATTATAGTAGTGCGTTACAACCTGGATTGCTTTCCAAAGAAGCATTCACATTCAGAAGACAAAGATTCCGACAATCACTTTGCCAAGTAGGTTTCAGTTATCTTGATAGGAACAGTAGGCCTGGTTGATCAGTTAGAATCTTTATCCTTGCACTAAGAACTCTTCTTTAAGAACTTCACCCAGACAGTTTCTCATTGGCTACTTGTAGATGCTTTGAACCACTGACGCAGTGCCGATTACCGAGCATGACAGAATGAACCGATTGCCAAAGTGTTGCTGTTTGTCTGTGAATTAATCCATACACTAAGTGCCGTTTAAAGGAGAGCAATCCTTTAAAATGTGTTGTTTGCAACCAGAGAATTGAACCAGCGCTGGTTGATCTTGAGGTTTCTTCGCGCACAAAGTCAAGCCTTAATTAAGAGCTACCAGTAATCCTTCCTCTCAAACGAAGGTAGATTTAGTTCTGTTACAGATGTAACTCGATAATACTGCATAACGTTTGAAGTCAATAACTTTAGGTTTAATTAAAACAGGAGTCCCATGCAGGGATATCTAGAGAAGGGGGTATGAAGGCTTTTACTACGTCTGACAATAGAAGGGCTAATATTTATCGTAAATAATTTCTGTTTATCGTAATATGACAGTTGGCGCCAATAGTAATTTAATAAACTTTGTTATGACAACCTGCATTGCACTATTACCACCAGGCATGGATATTCACTGAATCCTCATGATTACTTGTTAATTCAACTACCCGTATACTTGCTTTACACCGAACCAACTGCAAAGGTTTTGTTAACAATAACAGCTAACTGGTACCCTTTCAACTGTCCTTCCAAACAAGTATTCTTTAAATATGCCCTACATAACACTTGCTAACTGACTTGTATAGCTGACTGAACCAGCTGCACTACAAACTTTCTGCAATTTAAAAAAGAACCGCATGCTTAACGCGGTACCAACTACGGTCCTTCTAGTGTCATGAGAATCAGCAATCGCTGTGAGCCTTCGTATCCCCTTCTTTAGGTATCCCTGGTCCCATGTTGTCAACATCCTCGTGGTGAGATCTGATGAATAACTGAGTAAAAATCGGGCATACATGAAACAGACAAAATTAACTGCATAACAAAAAGAAACATAAAAAAAAAACATAACAAAAAGGAATGCATTTTATAAACAATGCCAACTGCAGACGGACGTCTAAAACCTCGTACAGTTGAATTAATAGCTATAAGGTCTTCTCAGCCTATACAATAGATAAGCTCCTATTGTGATAGCATTGAGTATTTCTCAGCCTGCATACAACAGATAGGCTAGTCTGCAGTTATGATTAGAAAAGGCTCCCATTAGGGTAGATAGATTTTTTTACAGATTAAAGGTGGGCTAATAAAGCTAAGGTTATGCTTGAAACCTTTGCTTTAAAAAGCCTTATGGTCATCAATTCAACTGTACAATGTTCGCAACATTCAAAGACACCCCTGTAGACAGAGCCTGTTTCGACATCATTTTTTTCACTTTTCTGCAGTAGGCCTACCCTGATGAGTAAGAGGAACAGGTTAAAGATGGATTGTTGCACCCTTAGCTAACTGCCTTTTTATAATACACTCACTCATTTTATTTTTCGTCATTAACGCGTCCGGGACGAAGAAGAGACTACTAACCAAAATAGTCGATATATAGGCCTACCAGCACATTAATGAACGGGAAAAAGTGGCAAAACCTTGAATGGTTTAAAACGTGCCTGAATAGCAAATCATGTACATTAGTAGGGTATATGTCTGTAGTTGGCACGGCCACAAAATCCCAAAAAAAAGTAAAAACAATAACAAGTAGGCTACATAATGTAGTAGCCTAATACAATCTACGAACGCACTAGTGACTAAGCTAATGCGACTTTTTTCTTTCTTCTTTGACGCAGTCCCATTTTATTGTTTTTTTAGTGGTTTTAATAAGACATTACAAGTTACACACTCACAAATCCCTTCCTTTTGTTTTTGTGGTTTTTTTAACCCAACATGCGAGAGTGAGAGATCACATCAGCACGGCGATGTGCTGATTAAGCCCCAAACACTCTCAAGAGGAATTGGTGTGTTTTACCTTTGTAGTCTCTAAATACTGTAGTTTACATTATGAACTTACCGGCTAACTTCATATAATACGACCAAGCACTTGTCTCCTCAGATACCTTTGCTTGAAGATATTCCATTGCAATTGTCTGATTGTTGAACGAGCATGCACTAGAGTGAGCGCCACTTTCAATGCCGTAATATTCGGAAAAGTATTTGTACATGTACTGCTTGATTGCCATACCGAAAACCACATGAAATACAGAACCAACTACAAGAATTGGCTCAACAGTTATCATCCGAAATAGCGAGCATGCATTGTGGGCTAGGGTGGTGGGAGTTTGAAGGGCACTTTTAACTTCCTTGGTGAGTTTTAGGTCATTTTCCATCCTTCAACGAACTTTCAATGTAAAGCAATGTTCAAAAATGCTCTTAAAACCTCAAAGTCTAAAGCCACAGACATATACAACCAAGCAACCACACGGCATTTAACATAATGGATTAAAATTGAACATGTTCAATTTTAATCCATTATGTTAAATGCCGTGTGGTTGCTTGGTTGTATATGTCTGTGGCTGAAGAAAGTAACCTCTTTACCAAAATTGTATCAAAGTCTAAACTAGTCTAAACTGTCAATGGGTGACGATAAAGCTGGAGATAGAATAAGTATCCTTGAAGTTGACGTAGAAGCTGCATGAAGTTTGTAATGTCAACATCGTATGACTTAAACAAATCGTTTCACTTAAAATATAAAATAACGTAGCCTACATGCAAGCTCATGTTAATCACAAGCAGGAGACCAACTATTTCTAAAAACAACGAGAAATTATTGCATATAAATATGGTAATATAAAAGAATAGCACTGGGAAGAAATGCATTTGTTGAAATGAACAGCATTTGGAAGAGCAAAGACGTCACTCTGGAAACAAAACAGCACCTGATCATAAATTATTACATTTCCAATTACAATTTACCGATGCAAAACATAAACATTAGACAATGAACAAAACAAAAAAGAGATTGACACTTATGAATTACGGGGTTGGAGAAGGAAGCCGCGTGTTCATTGGACAGCAAAAGCAACAAATAAACAGATTTTTGTCCAAATTAAACCAGCAATATCCTTAGAAACTAATATTGTTTAGTAGAAATTTTTATGTTTTGGCCACATTTTGAGAAGTAAATCAATAAAAAGACATCCTACATTGTTTGGTCAGCTGAGAAAGAGAACAGGGCCGTCCTAAAACAAGATGGTCCGCTACAGTGATAAACGACAACGAGATGGGCATGGGAGAACAGAAAGGGGTCGCGGGAAATCGAGAGCTGTAGAGAGAGAGAGATGATTTACACAGTGACCGAGAGTTGAAATCGACCGAACAGATGATGATGTAGCATCGACGCCAAACGATAGAACAAATAGTGGTGGCGAGTAATTAGATTAATTGAAGAAACTAGCAACACAACAAATTGATTTAAAATATAAAAATAATTCATTGAACGTCCTATAAAAAATTATATTTCTAAAAAATCTTAAAATTAATTGCATAAACATTGAACAGTTTGAACACAAAATGTAAAGACAAACAATACTCTAACGGGAGATGTTGTACGTATTATACCGTAATTGAATTACAATACGGTATAATCGGCACATTCACCAAGCAGCTGATGATCAATTGCATTTTGTACGAGTAACATTATCCTTTCACATCGTTTCAACTACACGAGACGTTAAAGTGATAGACGTTAAAGTGATGTAAAAGAAAACGTTAGTTTTGCTAGGATGACATTTCCATACCCTAATCAAATGTAAATTTAATATCATTATTCTTTAACAATAATAAGTACAATTTTAGGAAATTATCATTCAAAACTGAACAGTCAACCTAAATATTTGCCACGCCTCTAAAAATTCAAATTGTTGCTTACACAAAAAAAATCGGAAAAGAAAAAGCGTTAAACAATTGAGACACCATTAAAAGTATCAACACAGTTGTGGTGTTTATGGTTAATTATGATTGGATGGCAAAAGGAAATTGGAGCAAGAAACAAACAAAACGAAACAACAAATTGCTACTGCATTACTCAACTGCTAACTCCAACATGACAAGATAACTGGATTGCAGTCGTACAGAATTGTAGGCTATTATTCCATGGTTTGATTTTAAACACTTATTTTAATTTCAAAAGTGAATTAGGTCAAAAAAACTATAAAATATAAACAAATTAAACTAGATTAAAATTAAACACCATTAAATACAATGTCCAAATGCTATCGGCAAAAATCGAAGGTGCCACCATATCAAACGGTCACAAAAAAATAAAAAGATGATTTACTCCGGGCCTAACAGTAGCCTACATTCTTGACATGCTATTAACGGCGACAGTACCTTTCATACACATATATTTAGATCTGACACTCAGCTGTGGCGATATGATATGCTACAGCTAACATGGTGTAACACAGTGGTTCTTAAACTGGGGGGGAGGCGTGAAGGTAGCAGGCCGTTGTACTGGTATGCTACTGAATCGTACCAGTGATAAACATAAATGTTGGTAACACCTTACTTTGTGTTACGATTATTGTCTGGTAGTGTGCGCTCCTTCTGACTTTATTTAGTTCCTAGCGCTTATTCTTGGGTTGTAGTTTATTCCACTATTCGGTATCAATTCTGCTAGTAACGTTATTTTGTGTGAAACAAGCTTGAAACAACTTAACTGTGAGTCTAATCTTATGTGATGTGTATTGTCTTCAACTAAGCCATAAATTACAGTAAACTGCAGGTTTTCCTGTGATTCTTATCAGAGCTGCCGCAACCTTTTACTCGCTATTTTTAAGTTCTGTACTACCAATCAACTCTTCTAAAAGTAGGTTTGTGATCCACTTAATTTCATGGAGATGGAAAATGTTTCTTTTAAATTCTAAAACATGTAAAATTTATGCAAGTTAACCTTGATTTATAACCGAGAAAGGGGGGCACAAAGTTTTACAAGTGACGTCAAGGGGGGGGGGGGCAACCCAAAATGTTAGAAGTAAGACCTACCAGAACCAAACCTTGAGGTGCACCAAACGCTGTGTTACAAAGTCCATCTAACTTGTCCTAGTAGCTTAATATCCTTTACGAAAACGATTAAATATTCTGAAACAGCTTTGCCAATACGTTTAAGTAAACTATAGTGCCTTTGCCAGCTTCTTCGCTGGAGTGTCAAAACTAAGTATGTGCTGAAAGCCTATGCAGGAAATCCAAATTGCCGTAGTCGATATCAGTACATTACGAAAATTATTACACGAACCGGAATCCTATGTATGGAACATGTCCTGTTATGCCCGCCTTTCTTCATCAGTACAGGAAGAAAGAGTCTGAAGTCAAGCAGGTGTAGCAAGGGGTCTGCTCAAGCAGCGTCATTTGTTGACGGTGTGTCGGCAAGAGATTCATATTCTTGAGTTAAGTTTGCGTCCACTTCTTCTTTAGTTTGCTTGTAAACAAAACTGAAATAAAACCAATAGGCTGAACAAACCGAGATGTCATGATTCAATCGCGACATTTGAAGATGAATGTGTCTGTGTTTTCAAAATACAATTCGCAGCCGGAGAAAAGTTCAGGTCCATTTTTGATAGAACACATAACACTGTGTCAGAAAAATTTTCCCACTGAAAACGTGTTAATGTTTTTTCGTCGTATTCAGGCTTAGCCTATGCCCGAAAGTTAAAGAATGTTTTACAATCTTTTTCTAGTAGCCGTATCAAAGCCTGGAAAACTATGATAATTAATCAGTAGTAGCCTATGCAACAAGTTCTGAAATCAGCTACTTGTAGTGCGTTTTTCTCACAAAAAAAATAATTGGCAACTCTTGCATCCACAACATCAATGGAACTAATTGTGTTTGTCTTTTCTTGAACTCACCAAAATACGACAAACGTAGTGACATAAATTCCAGCACCAATAAAAAAAATTAAACCAGCGTAGGTGCCAACGGTGTCAGAGTAAATCTCGTTGAAAAACAATGATCCAGAGAAATTGGCAAATGCCTCCGAGCAAGCTAAGATCGCGAATGCAGCGCCTTGTTGATGGAAACCGACGAATCTTGAAACCATGCTACGAACAACCGTTGCGCTAATAGCACCAAAAAGACCAACACCCAGCCCTGCAAACGTAGAATTCTACATGAACAAGATAAATGCCAAAAGTTGGATGATTACGCTTAACATGGAAAAAGAAAATTGCCACTTCGACAACGATTGTGGTTATTTTTCTTGGAACAGTCGATGAGACTGTTGAATCTCTCAATGCGTTGCCAATGCGCTAATTGTGCTACTGCTTCGGGGTAGTTTTAATTACACAACGATATGGCATTATGAAAACATATTATCAAAAACTTATTAGTTTATCTCATGCTACACTTGTTTTTCTTACCTAAAAACACCATCCATGTAACTTTTGCAAATCCAAAAATAACGAGGCTACACGCACTCGAAATGATACCAAAAGATACGAGAAAAAAGTCATTCAACCTTCCCCGAGAACCTTTAATGACCAAAATCGAAGCAAGAAATTGGCAACTGATCATAGCAGAGCCATATCTAAAAATCAGCAATACATAGGCTAACAGTTTTAAATATGTGTCATTTCTAATTCATTGACAATAGACCGTGCAGTCACCAGTAATTTAACTGATCAGCATAATTGTAGGAGTGCCGGTCCACACAACAACGCAGAAAAAGACTACAAACTATAGCTTTGTGAAGATAAAATATTTTGTGGTGCACAAAAATTAACCAATAACTTAATGGTCAATCTTTCAACATGTGCTGCGGATCACAGCACAAAAAAAGAACAGATCTCTGTCTGCGATTTACCAGTACAGTATAGCCTAATACAATTTGGGTAGAGAGGTAACTCTTTTAAACCATAAACAGACATAACTAAGCAACAACACTACATTTAACATTATAAAAACAAAAAACAACAAGCGAACGTTTTCGGCTAGTCATATAGCCCTTTTCAAGCCTATAAGAAAAATACATTATTGAAAGAAATGCTAAAGAATCATATAGTATCACAGCAAAAATATGGTCAAATCTAAACATTTGAGAAACTGCCTCGCTCAAACAAAATGATAACTGAAAATTACACAGCGCAACGGGTCAAGTATTTCAGAGGTAAAATTAATTGATTGTTCAGACAAGGACTCAGGCAGATTACGCAAGAAAGACAGAAGCACAAGAGATAGTGGCACAAAACAAAGTAATGCGAAAAGCACAAGACGTGATAATTTAATCAAAAAACTGTTAAAAGGTAAGAAGCTCCGCAAGCAAATAATAGTCCGTCAAAGAATTTTGTACGTAAGTGTTCGTCCGAATTCGAAACCAAAATTCATGAGGCATTGATCATCAAATCTTTAAACCCAGGGCTCAACAGGCAATTATTTGCTTGCGGAGCTTCTTACCTTTTAACAGTTTTTTGATGAAATTATCACGTCTTGTGCTTTTCGCATTACTTTGTTTTGTGCCACTATCTCTTGTGCTTCTGTCTTTCTTGCGTAATCTGCCTGAGTCCTTGTCTGAACAATCAATTAATTTTACCTCTGAAATACTTGACCCGTTGCGCTGTGTAATTTTCAGTTATCATTTTGTTTGAGCGAGGCAGTTTCTCAAATGTTTAGATTTGACCATATTTTTGCTGTGATACTATATGATTCTTTAGCATTTCTTTCAATAATGTATTTTTCTTATAGGCTTGAAAAGGGCTATATGACTAGCCGAAAACGTTCGCTTGTTGTTTTTTGTTTTTATAATGTTAAATGTAGTGTTGTTGCTTAGTTATGTCTGTTTATAGTATAGCCTAAGTTACAGTAAATCAGTTGGATATCGCCTCAAACGTAGGCCTACTGCATGGATGACGTTCTCATACGTAATAAATTCTTGGAAGTTATGAGATCGATACCATCGCACAGAATGCAAAACCTCAATCTAGCCTATCTAGTCCTATATCAGAGGTGACGAACCTGCGACCCGCGGGCCGCATGCGGTCCGTCAAAGAATTTTGTGCGGCCCGCAAAAGAATTTGACAATCGCTCATGCATTAAAGACAAAAGACACCTCAAAGCTGTTTTATGCCTTCACTGGTACACCTTTCCTTTGCTACAGGTCGAGGCTGACAGATGAAAATCTTAGTATGCAGTTGAGAGTTGCCACATCGTCTGTTCGACCTAATATTGAACGCTTAGTCAAGCAAAAAACTTTCCAAAAATCCCACTAAGCAAGAAAATTCAATGCTTTAATGTTATTTTTTAGTATTTTATGCTTCAATGCTGCATTAGATAGCTTCAGCTGTATGATTCGTATGGGCTTTTGTTTGTTGTTTGAAAAATAAATTTCATTAACTGATTTGTTGTTTCAGAGCATAATGGTCAAAACATTTAGTCAACTTGAGCAAAAAGGATAGAGCCAAAAAAGAAGAAATTATACTCATATGAAAGCAAACGCTTCGAAAATTAAACTGTCTTCATTATCAGTGCAAGTACTGTTGCTCTATCCTATATTTGCTCAAGTTGATTTGTTTTTATTTTTTTACTGTTGTACGTTTCGATTTTGCGTAAGATAATTTCAACTATGTGGGTTTTATTACTTTCATCTGCCATTTGTTACTTTTCATGAATAATATCTTGAGTCGCTTCTAAAAGATTTCATAGTAGGCCTAGGTTAAGATAAAAAAGTTGTGTGGCCCCATAAGTCATGTGTAATTGACAAAGTGACCCGCAACCGCAAAAAAAAGGTTCGTCACCCCTGTCGTATATGATCGTGCAAACTACCATAATTGCCAGGACTTTACTGAGTTCAATTATGTTTATCTTACCCAGCGAGAGCAGGTGACCAGCACAAAGGTGGACTGAGCTCATATATGACAATTGTGTCAAAGACTCCAGAAAAGTTCACCAATAACAGAAAAAAGCAAAACACAAGTCCAAACAACTTCAAAAATCTATTCAAGTTTTCTGTGAGCAGAGTCTTAACGCCCGAGAAAATTCCACAAGCACACAAAGACCTGAAAAATGTCAAATTATTAGACAAGTGTATATAACTGACAAACGAAGAGAGACACACATGTACCAATGCAAAGAGTGCAGATATGTTGCCTTGGCTATTGATAAACAAACTACTTTCTTGACTTTTGCTCCAAATGTTACCAAAGCAGTATGAGAGTATATGTTTTATGTTCATGTTTTTGTAGCCTATTATGTAAAAGCATTGTCGGAGCAAAAGATCTATCGTTTCGCAAGTCCAGCATACAGTTAAGAAATTAATTCAAACTTTTGACAGCAAGCCAAAGAGGATGAAAAACAAGTCGCAAAAGTAGCGAACACAGATACAAACAGGGGTGAGGAGATTGTAATGGTACTGCAATCTTGTGCTTAATGGTACTGCAATAATGATTAAATGCTGGCTCTTCCTACAATTAATAAAAATGTTGAAAACCCCATTATGATTCGTTTATAACAAGACTGTAACATAGTCAAAGCGATTTACGTGTGTTGGATGTCACCACAGAGACTTTGAAAACATAGAAACAACTATAAACGGTGAAGCGCTGTCTCTGAAAACGATAGAATTGTGACCAAGTCGGCTATGTTAAAATTTTCCGGTCGCTCTTGATAACATTCCAACACAGCGATAAAGTACTAGTCTATGTTTTTTTATGCAGATTTTCTAACATGTTTTTTGTTTGGTTTTTCTACATTTTGTAATTTCAAATCATTTCTTAAGGTAGCCTATTGCGATCGTGCTAAATTTATTTCACTTGGTCTTTTATTTCTGTTTGTCATACTAAGCAGTGGACCGGGGTACACCAAAACGCGAAAGCCCTGATGTTCTTATGTGACAGAAAGTGTCAAGAATAAGTTTTCTTCATTTGGTGTCAATGTTAGTAATGCAGTAATTTTTTGACAATAAATTGCATTACGATTACACGTGAATTTGAAGCCTGAAGTATAGATCGTAATCAAATATAATTACCCACTACAATTAATCATATCTGAAAACAGGTAGGCCTACCTGATTTTCTGAGATGATGATAACTTAACTTGAGAGATGTTAGATTCAGGAAGCAAAAGAGCAATGTAGAAAAAGGTCAGAAGCAGCAATGCGCCCATCAGCCACAATGGAGGTCCAAAACCCTGTGCAATAAAATTTGGTTTAATGTTGTAGCATAAAGTAAAAAACATTGGCTTGCAACACCACGATGGAAATCGTGTCACGTAACCAGTTCAGTTTGTTTTTATTTCTGACCATCACAACGAAAAAACAATATATGACAAACATAACAGGGGTCTAGAAAAAGGTAGAAGCGACAAAGAGCTGACGTTATAACGTGCATGATACCAAAGCAGGACAATCAGTTTAAAATAGGACACGGTCGCAACACCTCAACAAAAAATTTTTAAATTTAGAAAACTAGAAAAAAGTAGGCTAGTGAATTTTTTTTTAACAATGTGTATGAGTAAAAAAATAAACAAAAGAACAAGACAAAAAGACAGTTGCCATGTTGATCGACCTTGGGGGGTTATCAGCCACGTGTAGCCAGAGAAACAGAACCTTCGTGAGTTATGTATTGTAGAGACATTTGTTGATAGTTGTGACTAAAGGCTCCTCATATGCCACTGATTTGTTTATGGAAGCATAGCACTGGAAAATCAAAAGTAAACGCAAAAATAAATACTTGATGAGTAAATTATTGCGTCAACACTTTTCTAACCAGTGATACTGATGAGCCTGAATAGGAATATAACCTAATATTAATAAATTGAGATCCACAAACTTAAAAAGCGATAAAAAAGCTGTGATGTCGGAATTGGAAAGATTTTCACGTTTCCGTACTCAGTCCTTAAACAGACGCAGAGTTGGGTATATTTGTTTAGATTCGACAGCCAAATAAGAAAATACATGAAGTAAAAAACTTTCAGCCTCTCACTTGCACATCAATCCAAACACCGCATGCCAAACTGGCAACCACTCCTCCTATACCGGAACTAGCTTCCCCGATAGCAACCCTCAATGTTCGGTCTTGATGAGATGAGACATCGGCAATATAAGAAAAGCAAGACCCCAACGTCCCGTAACTGCCTCCCAGCAGACCAAATACGATCCGTGCAAGGAGGAAAGAGTACAGAGGAAGTGTGAGCTGAATAGCAAGGATCGATACTAAGCATAACACCAGAAAACCAGCGATATTGCAAAGCAAAGCAGGTTTTCTACCAACAACATCGCCCCACGACCCTATGACAATGGTTGCAAAAAAAGACGGCACAAGACCTGCAAAAAATACAAGCACAATTATAAAAAATTTTATATTCGTTCTTAACATTAAAGGCCATTCAGGTAAAATAAACAATTAAACATGTGTACTGTATTACATTATCTGACAAATTATCAAAAAGACAATTCATGGAAAAACGACAATTCATCGAATTATCCAGAGCTTTGAAGCCTCGGAGCTTTGCATCTTTAAAAGGAGCCGGAGCTGTATGTAAACTTCAAGTGGAGTTGGAGCCAGTCGTTTGATAGACAACTCCAGACCCCAATTAATTTCACGAGATGCTATTGGCTGATTTCACATAATTTAACAGCAACCCATTACAAAATTGATAATTGTTGGCTGGTATTTTTAATTGTTGGATAATTGTTTTGCGTCTACTATTTCGTAAAACTTTAAATTTGAGATGATTACTGATCGAGGGCGACTATTAATGAAGTTGTATATTATTCGAGAAAATACGGAGCTGGAGCTAAGTTCTGATAGAAGAGAGCTCTGGAGCTGAAGCAGTTTCATTCTTATGCCAGCTTCCAAGTCGTGGAATTATCGACGCTAGTTTCGTCGACTTTCTTTTGTTTATTATCAAATTTTCTACTGCAGTTTTGCAATATGTCCTGAAGACTGGTCAGGACATAATTAGAAAACTGATGTAGAAAAATCTCACAACAGAGAAACTTGGCGCCTCATTGCCTCCAACCCTCGACGAGAGGAAGGAACTTAATGATGATGATGATTATCAATTACGTTTGATGAGCTTCATTTGTCATACTTCTATCGTCACATCTTTTAGCAAGGTAGCTTACTTCCTATGTTGAGGTAAAGCACCCATTGACTGGAAGAAGAAGACACTTTTGCTTCAAGCTCTTTGATGGTTTCGCTCTCATTTTCGGTGCTACACTCATCTGCTTTTGTGTAATTTTCAAGTCCATAGTGATCCGAAAAGTATTTGTAGATGTACTGCTTGCTTACGTTGGAGTATGTGTAGTAAAACAATGAAACAACGATAAGAATTGGTTCAACGGTTACTCTGCGGTATCTTGCTCGGCACCGGACAGTTTCTTGTAACTTTGGCGTTGAACATTCAACGGGATCGTTTTCCATTGTCGACTTACAACATCACCAATTTTTAATTGCAGCGAAAAATTTCCTAATAAACCTTGAAATTAAACAGGAAAGCTTGGGTGGGTATTATGATCTATCTATTTCATGAAAGCGCTGGTACTAGACAAAGCGTAAATTTACAATTATTAAACCAACTATCCACTCATATCCAGAAAAAGTTAATCAAATGAGATAGCTTGAGGAACATGTCAATGAGATACACGTTTTTATGGATACCGTATCAGTGTTCAGTACGACAAAATAAAAGAGAAATAAAGTGATAGGTTATTGTACAGTAAGGCGATCATAAAAAACGAGACGTAGTAGTAGTAGCCTAAATTCTTTGAATAGATCCTGGAGGAAGCTTTAAAAACTATCAAAGGAATTGTCGTTGATTGAAAGAACGCACTTTGGAATCAGATTTACCGATTTCCGACCATCAAGGTGAAAAACAATACTTGCCGCAACAAAAACGTGTCTAAAAGGTAGTTCTAAGCGATTATAGCAAAAACGCGAACGTAAAAGCATGCTCGAGACCGAAATGATTTACCAAGTACAAGGTTTTGGAATTTAGGCCATGAGGAAAAAATACGAGACAAATCTAAAAAAACAGGTGGTAGTTATAAAGAGTACGGGCTTGATGAACCTCGGATGATTCAAATACAATAGGTGTTCAAGAAACATTACATAAAAGATAACTGATAGACATCATCGTAAGGTAAAGCAACATAGAGTTGACGAAACATCAAAGTTATTAAATTTTAATTTACAAATTCTTGTATCGACTTTGGTACGAGTAAAGTAAGCCATGTTATGTTCCGTTGATGGCAAACGTAAATCACGAAAAACGTATGATCAGGAATGAAGATTGTTTCTTAGCCAAAATCAAACAATACCAATAACAAATATAATGTGGTTCACTGACACTGCTAAGAAACATTTCATTTTCGTGTTAGGATTGTTTTATGCAGCAAAGACCTAACATGTCTTTTCAGAACTAAATCTTTCTCACTTAAAACTTTGCACCTTGACCTTCTAATATGCAGTTTTCTTCAAAATAATTTACAATTTATCTAGCAGAAAAGCTTTAATACACACAACTTTGCAAAGTAACATGCACCTATGTAAAGCAGTGTAATCGTACACTCCATAAAACTGCAGCAGCTGAGGCTAACATAAATAAAATTATTAAAATGCAACAATTCCTTTGCAAAATAGGCTGATACAGTACTGTGGCCTGGAGATGCGAATCATAAGCAGAAATAAATGTCAAACAGGGATATTGCATAGCTAAGCAAAGCACACATTAGCTGAAAGTGTACTCATAAAAAGGTAGGAAAGACATATTACATTACAAAGATGCTAAAAGATCTACAATTTTCTTTCTTTGTTCCACTTAATCACATAAAGGTAGAGATTCACGTGTTCTACGTCAAACAAGGACATTGCTTTTAACAAAACTGGACAATTTTTTATGAGAATCCAACTCCTTGGCGTTGAATGCTCCACCTTCAAATATCACTGGTTGAACTGCTCATCGCTGTCTGCTGGCAACCCTCTGCTCTGAACGAAATTAGTGATGTATTAATACGAAGGTCAATTTGACAAGTTACTGCACTTGTAAATGGAAATTAAATTGTAAAATATAAAAGTAGCAGACGTGCTTGGTGCAGGGATATCTTGATATCCCTGGCTCGGTGCAAGCAAGCGTCGGCAATTGAACAATTTTGCTCGGTTTCGATACGGTATCTCAAAGGAATGGTTTGATTGGCGACTTCTTAAATTTATCCGACAACATACGGCCACCGCGCTGTTTCATGAATTTTAATATTTAAGAGTGTTGGCAATTCTTCAAAGCAATCGCGTGTTCTTGAGAAATAATAGGGATAAACAGTTACAGTTATAACATTTTAACTGACACAATTTTAAATCGCAAGTTTGGTAGAGGTTCCTTTGTTGAACTATACATAAGCGAAACCAAGCAACACCAAAGCATTTACCATTAGTATACAAAAATAAAACAAAAATGAAAACGTTTTCGGCTATCCATTGTGAAGGATCTGAAAAACTGATTTATATGAAACTGAAGTAAGGGACGTTAGAGAATGACATGCACAACAAAACGAGTAAGACACATTGAATGCTTTTAAGAGATATAAGAAGCTTCTCCAGCCCGCATTGAGCCATTGTTTGGATGACAAACAGGATTTCGTTGATTTTCTGATACGAACTCCAAAAAGCTTGAGCGAACAATCTCAAAAACCTCTGACGGACGAGAAACGAGTTTAAATGGACTGTGGGACTCAAATAATGCAAAAATACGCTCACACTTTTGTTTCTTTTTGTGTTATGATAAAAGCCCTGATGTTGCTTGGTTGTATTTGCTCATAGGTTTAAACTACTTGCGTAACCACCAAACGTACGTTAAACAATAGTTATGGTCTAGCTCGGCATATTAAATACACAACTGACATAAAGGTCAACTGTAAAAAAGTTTAAAATTCTGTAATTAGATAGTTCGTTACATCGCTGTCTACAGTGGCATCAATGTATCATACGGCACTTCATGAGAGTCCAAGCCACAGGGCTAATCGAAATTATTCCGGGCAAAACTGAGCGGGGGGTCGCCTCACCACTGCTCAAGACTATGATTATGAATTACATATGAAATATATAAATGATAACTCACAAATCACTTTGAAAGCCGAGATATTCCTCCGCTTGATTGGCAGCTAAGTCGTGTTTGATTTTGAAAAAAACAAAGCTGAAAAAAAAGTTAAGATTAACGTTCAAGAGCAAGAAGACATGTTATAGCATCTGCTCTGCTGTAATATTGTGCCTAAAGCATGACTTGAATTTCCTGTAAGAGATATACTATGGTGATAAAGAATAAGTTAAAGGAAGATTGAAAGCTTGTTGCACTGCACACAATTTCGCCTTCATACAGCTGTTAGAACAACAAATACAACCGCACATTTGTCGTTTTAATAACCAGTTAACAGGACAATATACATTATACATTACCGGTTAACAGGATATCAGACAATCAGTGGCGTATCCTGGTTGATTTTCCTAGAGGGTCATAGCCAGTGTAGGGGTCTGGGGGCATGACCTCTCAGGAAGTTTTTGCAAATTTGCCTAAGTTTTATAGCTTTTCTTGCAATCTGAACCTTACTTAAATTATCCAACAGCTGGATAATTATATAGTATCACAGATTGCCTTTTAACACTTGAATATTAATTTATCAGCAAATGAGATGAGCTGGCAGTTAACCAATCCTACTCAGTTAATGCCGCCTTTTTCTTTTCTTTCTTTTTTTATGTATAACCTAATACTGGAGTAATCTAAAAAAAATCATTGTCTAAACTCTAACAAACACGTTACTAGTGTCAGTAATAACTTACAACTTTCACAATGGGAATATCCCCATATTATGGTGACTTTAGTTTTGCATGCAATTTCAAATCAGCATGCCTTGGTCCCACTTGCTCTTTTACCAGTGTGGTAAAAGAGCGGCGAATAGGCAAATTGTATTATCAACGCATGCTGAGCTCTTCTCAGCATGCAGGGTTGCCAAAGTCAGCAAAGTTGCCAAATTTTGAAAACGAACAGTTGTTTCGAATATTGAAATTAAGAGAGCGAGGAGGTTCTGCTATTAACATTTTCAATTTCTACGCATAGATTCGTTGTTCCTGAAAGATTTCTGATTTTATTAAAATTGTAAGGCATGCAGTGCATTCCTTGCATGCATGGAGAATACGCCACTGCAGACGACCTAAAATTTGACATCATACAATTAATTCGTCAGTAAAACAATCTAACTGTGACACGGATTTAGTATAGTTTGCTTTGTATAGCAGTGGACACTTCATTTGCATATTAAACAATCACAACATTGACTGCTTCTGGGACATATCTTTTTAATGAAGCACAATGTATCGTAAGCGTTAATTCTAGGTGGGCAAAAGGGCTGAGCCTTCTCCGGTCTGGCACCGATAAAAGAACAAGTGTGGTCGTTTCAACTTATCGTCCATTTTAGTAAAACGATTACAATATTTTCGGAAAACAACTACTGTAGTTTGAAACTGGAAAATGCTCAGTGGCCACCACCATATACTTGCTTCACAAAAGTTTTGCGAGCAAGCGCAGACAGTACAACCTTATAGTGAAAAATTACTGGTGTAAAAAGTGTTGTCTACATGCGGAATGCCTGTTGTGTGTTATAAAGCGAATTGAAATCGTACGAAATTGTCCGATATAAAAATACTGTACTGTATTTTAAATAAATTAAGCCTAGTTTAAAAAAAGTAACTGATCAACAAAATGCGAAACCAACAAATTTTTCAGCGCAACACCGTGACATACATAATTAGCAAATTAAGTAACAAGAGATTACATAAGAATTACCACAGAAAAAAATTGAAATTGTAACAGTAAAACAATGTGCTCTAAAGAATTGTCTGCGGTCTGTAAAGCTCCACATCCTCTTTACAACTTACACTGCTTGACGAATTTGCGTAGGAATAAGGATATCGTGCTTCAGTGAGAGTTGTGCTTTGGCGACAAGTAAATTATCGTAGTAAGAGTTGAATTAATATAACCCTGCCGGCTTTAAGTAGTGAGCAACAGCAGCGCCATCTACCGGCTTTGGATTTAGCACAAAATAACGTGTCTATTTGCACCACCACTTTCTAAAAAGGCTTACCTAACGGCTAACGCATATGTTGACTAATATAAAAAAAAATCGATATCTGGACAGCCAACTAAAACAGATTATGTTGAAGTACCTTAACAGTATAAAGAAGAGAACTTGCATTCCAGCTCCAACTAAAAACACAGTCCCACGAAAATCGTCAACAGTTGCAGAATATATCCCATTGAAAAGTAAAGAGGAAACGAGAGATGCCAGTGATTCAGCGCATGCAACCAGTGCAAACGAAGTACCCTGTGATGCTTTACCAACAAGCCTAGACAACATGCTCCGCAAAACTGTTGCACTCACTGTGCGGAAAATAGCAAAGGAATAACCTGAAGGATTATAAATTAAGATCAAAAATTATTGATGAACGGAAAATAAGTAAATGAAGCTAAAAAAATTAATCTTCCTATTTTACTTCTTACTTTATTTGGATTCAACGCAACGATACCTTGATTGATACACCCATCCAAGAGTGCAATCTCATCCGAATCATTGCCATGCATTGCAAAGTTGACACAACTGTTTACAGCTTAATTTCTCCTAAGTCACTCAATCGGAGCACAACAGTTTTAATTAAAAACTAATCTATTTACTACCTAACGTCAAGAAAATGGTATAAACTAAGAAAACAAAGTTTCAAAAAATTTTACTGCAGCCGTTTACAGTACAGGAGACTATTAGTGACAAAAACTATTTTGACTAAAACTATTACAAGTGCAGAGCAGAAACTAAGTCATAGGCCGCATTCGTTTAAAATAACCCAACCATATTCGTAGATATATTACTGTAAATAAAAACAAGACTTAAACTATTTTAATAATAACACTGGTCTACAAATTTCAACTTTTTTTTTCAGGTTTGGGTTTTGACAACTGATTTTGGCTAATTTTGGGGCGCTGAATCCAAAAATGAACTCAGATTTTCTCTATCACATCAAGTTTTCATTCTATCGTTGCCATTATTTTATGAAATTGACCAATTTTTACCCTTTTTAGTGCAGTAAAATGTCAAATATAATTATTTTTGACAGCTATAAACTTTCAAACATAAAGATATTTTTACACTAAATTCATAAATTGGTTCAGATTTCCTCTAAAATAAAAAAAAATTCCTGTTGTGATAATCGTATTAGGACATAGTGGAGATTGGTAGCGTTGAGTTTTTCCATGCTGGCTTGAACTCCCTGTCTTGGCTTCTCAGGCGTTATCGGTGGGTCAGCTGCTATCTCTATGCAGCAGGGTTACCAGATGTAAATTTGGCAAGGACCCAACTGCACTTCAAAAAGGGCCAAAAAAGAGCCAACTTTTAAAACAAGGGGCCAAAAATAGGGCCAACTCAATTTTCAAGTACTAAGAAGCAATTTCACTGAATTAGCAACACATTCTTAGGCTTAGCAATATAGCTAAATATTTCACCTAAACAAAATAATTGAAGTAATACCTTTGTTACGGAAATAGTTACTGTGTACCGTACACAAAAATAAGGAAAATCGACAAACATTATTGTTTGAAATAGGAATCAATCAGCCAAACATTTCCACATTCAATTCACTATCATCCTCCCATTCGAGTTCACAGCATACGCAATGTCTGTGGTAAGTTTTTCCCCAATTACCGTAGGCTACTATTGTATTTCCTACCGGTACGGTACCGCTCTCATATCTTGCTTTCTACTTCTTTGGCATCCTAGTCTTTCTGGATCAAGTCCAACAAACACGATTGAAATAAAATAGTATACCTGTATTACACTGCCACAGTAGCCTAACTAGTGTTATTGTGTTACAACCTTCACCAGAAGACAAGGCAAAAAGAATCACTTGCAAAAAGACATTCTACAATCCCTCACATTTTGAAAACGGCCAAACAAGGCCCAAAAAAGCTAAAGGGCTAAACTAAAACTTAAGAAACCAACTGGTTTTCAAAAAGGGCCAAAGAGCCAACCCGAAATTGGAACTCAAACGAATTGGAACCCAACCCAAAGAGGCAACAAAATGGCTACACCCACGACCTACTAGAACACGGCCAAATATGTTGCTATTTGAGGAAATTTCTAAGAGTCTGAATTGTTACAATCATAGCTATGATAAACCTGTCATCTTCCCATGACCAGAAGTAAGTAAAATAAGCAATATTTGCACCTAGACATATGTTTGGCTTGTTTAACCGGAGATTAGGTATGTACGTTGAGCACAATTTACACAATAATAATAATGTAATATGTAAGACTTTTCAACTGCACCCTGGAGGTAGTATCGTTTGGTGTAATTGCATGTTCCATTGAAAATATCAAGGATTTTTTAGGGATTTTATGTTGTAAGCTGTTCAGTGTTCATTTGATGTGTCAATTTAAATTGTAATTTGTTTGTTCTTCGCCAAGTTTAGTTTTGCAAGTAAAATATGGCTATTGGCGAAAGATCCTGCTTTATAAAAAAAAAACTAACGACTGTATGGTCTGTATGATGAGACTACCGCCTGGATGCAGTTGGAAAGTGTTACATATTTTACATTATTATTGCAAAAATTGTGCTTAACATACATATCTAATCTCTGGCAAAACAAGCCAAAAATATGTAGATGCAAATGTTGCTTGTTTTTACATACGTCTGCAAGTGGGAAAAGACAGGTTTATCATGGCTATGATTGTAACAATTCAGACTCTTAGAAATTTTTCCAAATAGCAACATATTTGGCCGTGTTTTAGTAGGCCGTGCTACACCAAATACCCATGTTTCCTATGCTACTGGGACAGCAGGGCCAAGGATCAGCACTGGAACAAAGAAGAGTGGCCTCCAAGGCTCACTTTGACACCTGGAGACAAAAATATCATACGTGATCAGTTAGTTGATATCAAAAAGATCCTC
This sequence comes from Aplidium turbinatum, assembly GCF_918807975.1. Lineage (NCBI taxonomy): Eukaryota > Metazoa > Chordata > Ascidiacea > Aplousobranchia > Polyclinidae > Aplidium > Aplidium turbinatum. The sequence continues at coordinate 40,333,235 of NC_137472.1, read as the reverse complement.
TTGCCTCCTCTTCACATCAAACTTGGTCGCATGAAACAATATGTAAAAGCTTTGGATCATGAAGGAGAGTGTTTTAACTATTAAGTATATATGTTATGCTTTTCCTGGTCTCAGTGAAGAGAAAAAAAGAGCTGGGATTTTCAATGGACCACAAATCAGGCAATTGTTAAAGGATGAAAATTTTGTAAAATCAATGTTGCCATTCGAGGCTAGAGCTTGGAATGCTTTCGGTGCTGTTGTGAGAAATTTTTTGGGAAACAGAAAAGCAGAAAATTATAAAGATCTCTTAAGGGAGCTACTGCTTAATTTTGAAGATTTGGGATGCAGGATGAGCATCAAACTTCAAAGTTCACTATTTGAAGAGCCATGCGGATGAGTTTCCAGAAAACCTTGGGAAAGTTAGTGAAGAACAGGGTGAACGTTTCCACCAGGATATTAAAATTATGGAGGAACGTTATCAATGTCGGTGGGATTGTCATAATGATGGCCGACTATTGCTGGAGTTTTAAAAGAGAAATTCCAGATGCTGCTCATAAAAAAACTCCCTCAAAAGAGCATTTTTAAGCTTATAAGTGAAGAGTTCATATTTTATGAAAGCTCTTTTTTTGACTGTTTCTGAACTCGCCCTGCCCAAGTCCCTTTGAGTCAATCTTTATTTTGGCACTTTGCAATTTCTGTGTGTGTCTTCAGAATTTCTGCACTCCATTGGAATGTCTATGTGCATATTGTGTGAACTGTAGGCTATAATTCAGATAATACCTTGTCATTGTCCTATCGACATGTTCGTCAGCATAATGTAGCGTTTGATGTTATTATGGTTGCTCTTTTGCCAGCCTATTTTTTATTCCAAGGCATGAAATTTTAATAAAGACAACGCAAATTTGTGTGAATATAACATAGAATGCTTGTTTGCTAATTAAAGCTAGATTATTGCATGTAAAACAATGTTTATTGCATCAGAATTCCTTGTTTTGACAACAGAGGGGGGCAAAATTGATTTTTTTCAAAAATTAAGGATATTTTATATCTCAAAAACGTGATGTGATAGAGAAAATCTGAGTTCATTTTCGGATTCAGCGCCCCAAAATTAGCTAAAATGAGTTGTCAAAACCCAAACCTGAAATTTTGTGTAGACCAGTGTAATCGCTTCAAGTGGTAAAATCGGCGGCTTGGTGTTTTCTAGTTATACTTGGAGTTAAGCGGCAGTTAGGCTATGTTAAAAGATAGGCAAATATGACAAACGTTTACCGGCGAACATCATCCATGTTAGAGATGCAAAGGCATACCATACCAACGAGAACGTCGTCGAAAGTGAACTTAATAAAATGAATGCAAAATCTGAAACTCTCTGGGACAACAGCTTGATGGTAATGACTCCAAAGAGATACGAAGAATCTCGAACAGCAGATCCATAGCTATTGAAGTTTCATAAAAACACAATGCAATTTGGCATCGACATAAACTCCAAAACTTTAATATTAAAAAAAATATGAATAAACGGATATGAACACTGAACAGCATACATCCAATCCAAAAACATCCTTAAGCAAAAACAGTTGCAAATAAAGAAGTATATAGACATTTTTTTTGCACTGTAAACAATAGCCTATAAATCATACCCTATTAATGAAGATGACCAGCACAGAGGCGGGCTCAGTTCATACACAACAACAATATCACCGGTCCCATCATGAACAGATAATTGCAGAAAAAAACAGACAATTATTCCAAGAATCTTCAGGGTTTTGTCCCGATTTTCAGAAAGAAATTCCCAAACAACAACAAAATGATGGAATGAAAATAGGCTTCTGAAATATAGTACAATGTCATTGATCATCAACAAGTAACACACATATTCATTGATTTTTAGAATAAAGCAGTTATGGAAACAAATATATTGCGGTTGTTAAAAAGTAGAAAAAAAAACAATCAACAAGGATTAGACAGTTATAATCAGAATGGTAAAAATCAAATGCAAAAACATTAGAAATTAAGATTATCACCAAGCTGATTAGATCAAAGTCAAAAAGTTCAACTATTTGTAATTAGCCTTGTAGATGAGTAAATAAATTAATAAAACAAACGATTTTCAATTTTTCACCTGATCTTACTAAAAGATACACTGCTGCCATTGTCCAATCCTTCTCGACTCTCGGGGAGGATAAACACAATGTACAACATGGAAGCTAACAGGAGACTGAACAGTAACCACAATGGAGGTAAAAATCCCTAAAACATTATTCATATTAAGATAACGAAATGCCAACAAAATCTTGAATAAGACAGTGAATAAGACAGTGAAAAAGCGGTCCACGACATTAAGGCGCGAACAAAACGGCGCAGAGACAAAAAGGCGCAGAGGCAAAACGGCGCAGACAAAACGGCGCCAAAGTCAATGTAACAAGCTCAGAACCTTTTCCTTATTTTTTTCACATGTTTTGGTCAATTCCTCTTTGTCATGAGTTGCCAAGGGTGGTGGGGGGGGTGACTTGTATACCAGCTCCAAGAATCCTTATTCACACATAAACTTTCGTTATGGTTGCAGAGTATTATCGTTCTATACATTGACTTTGGCGCCGTTTTGTCTGCGCCGTTTTGCCTCTGCGCCTTTTTGTCTCTGCGCCGTTTTTTCTGCGCCTTTTTGTCTCGCGCCGTTTTGTTCGCGCCTTAATGTCCTGCTTCGGTGAAAAAGCCGCCTTTCTGCTGGTGTAAGTTTTATCACTAAATTATACAAGTTTCCAACTAATATTACTTACTTAATAGCCTATCTTTTAAGATACGGTATGGTTTTTACCCAACAATAAGCTATTTTACAGAACCAAGGAAATAAAAAGGTCAAAAAGGATTTACCATACTAGGTACAGTAACGCTGAAGGCCAGTATTATCTTGCTTGCAGAAAAAAAAAAGAATTTAATCAATAAAACAAATTTTGTTATTGTTATTATATAGTTTCACAGAACTTTAACACAAGCTAACAGAGCTCTATTCAAATTAAATATAGTAACTGTAATTGATAATGCTGCAAATCGCAAAAGTATAACTCACCTGGGCATCAATCCAGATACCACTAATCACACTTGCTATGAAGCCACCAATCCCAGTAGATGCTTCACCAACGGACATTTTAAATGTTCGATTTTTGTGGGAAGATGTATTGGCAAGGTAAGCATAACAGGAACATAAAATCGAATTCAAATCACCAAAAATTCCAGCAAAAATTCTTCCAATTAATAGATATGCCACGTGAAGTTCGTATTGGATCACCACTATGTATGTGATAATCATACAAAACAATCCAAAGAAACTTAAAAATAAAGGTGGTCTTCGCCCAACGGAATCGCCCCAAGTTCCAATAATAACAGTGCAAAAGAATGAAGGAACAAAGCCTGAGCAACAACAAAAGTTAGGAATTGATAACTATCAGGCATAACCTGCAGCACATGCAGTTGAGTTTTAAAAACAATTTTACACTTACAATAGCAAGATGCATGAAATAGCACTATTAATTGGCTAAAGCTTGTTTCACACTTTAATGAGTAGGCTATGTCGTTGTCATCTTTATTTATTCCATTTTAGTTTGATTGGATCGGTAGTCTATTAAACACTCCTTTGGTCTATACAAAAGGTCTCAAACTCAAATTGCTCTGTGGGCCAAATGAACACTTGTAAATCAACCCCAATACACAGAAAGAAGTCAATAAACAAAATAACACAGTTAAAACACAATGAAAATGGAAGTAAAAACGAAGATATGGATGGAAAAACGGTAGCCACTTCAACATGTCACTTTTCAGTAAGACCCAAATGGACACTGTAAACCAATCAGAACATGTTTAAGTGGCTACCGTCCAATTATGGCCCTTCTAGCACTTAGCCAGAGAGTTGATTCATGTTTTGGACTTTGTTTGGTAAATACAGAGGAAAAAGAGTTATAACAGGGATGGGAATCAAACCCATGTCATCGAAATGTATTCTTTAGCCCAAACCCTCTGGACCACGGCGAAACTTTTGTACATGTTTGTGACCCCTAGTCCTATCAAATATTTAATAAAAACTGTGGAAACAACAAATTGTTGATCTAACGAGAGAGTTTTTGTACCTGTAACACTGTGCTGACAAATTGCCACCAGAATAATGATCATGACGGGTTAGGTTAGAAGAAATGTAAAGGACAAAATATGGTCCAAAATACCTCACTCACAAAGGCAAATAAAGCTAGGCCTACTCACTTCAACAACTGGACATGTGATAAGGAGGGAGGAAGGAAGTTTTCTTAGAAAGGCACTAGATCTAAAGGTGGATGGGAAGAGGAAACGCGGTCGTCCAAGAAGAACGTGGAAACAACAAGTGAAGGATGAGTTTAAAAAAGTCGGACTGAAGGAGGAAGATGCAAGGGACAGGGTGAAATGGAGAAAAGGGATTAAGACAATTGCTGCACGGAAACAATCGGCCACCCCCACTAGTGGGGAACAAACCGACGATGGATTATGATGATGAAAGTGACAGCAGATGAAGGATATTGTATGCTACCAAATTCTTATGGATAGTTTTGTCAATGGCCTTTGGACAATGTTGTTGGCGTCCAGCTCACAAACTTTGTGCTTAATGCTTATGAGTGCAGACCAACAACTTCACATTGAGCATAATAACACTCGGTACCTAGTCAAGTTAATAAGACCATCATATTTAAAGACGAGCTATGACTACACTATATGTCAATACTTTCTTCTCAATTTGTATTAAAACCCTACTCAAACAGAAAATCAAGAATTTTACATTGCTTCAACATCTGTAGATGTAGACATCTGTAGATGTTGAATCAATGTAAAAAGAAGTTGATTTGCTGTCTGGGCTGTTGTTCTACAAAAGGTCTTGTTAATACAAACTACATGAAAAAAGTATACAAACCTGCAATATTTAAGTAAAGTATCCAAGCACTTGATTCTGCAGAGACTTTTGCTTGCAATTCTTTGGTTGTATTTGAAGCATTGTTTGTACCACACAATGATGTCTGGGTAACATTGTCAATCCCAAAGTTTTTGGATATTTTATAGTATATGTACTGTTGCGATATAATTGAATACAATACTATGGTAAACAAAGCAACCATCAATAAAGGTTCAACAGTAATTTTCTTTAGAACTTTCAAATAAGTTATAAATTTGCATGGTAGTGTTCCAGTCACTTCTTCAGTTCTTCTAAGATCCATTTTGCATTAATCAACACTTGCGTATAAAATATACAAAACATAAAACATGTCACCATGTAAATTTTAAAAATATCTGCAATCAATCGCTGGCTTAGTTTTTTCTCATAATACCACGATAATACACCGGTACATTATATAATGAAATATGAGAGGAATGAAGAGAAAGACCTCATAAGGTCACCAAGTCAGCTTCGAACCCATCACTGTTATAAAGAAAATGTTACCACTGACAATACTGAAAATACTAGAGAAAATAATAAATGTTGAATAAGGGTACAATTGCAATGTGGTGGTAAATACACATAAGCCAACAATGAGAAAATTGTATACAATCATAAATTCCTGGACACTGCAATCTCACAAGATGAGCTAGCAAGGTTTTGAAACAAAAACAAAAAAGTGAGCAAAAACAAAATGAGACTTTGCACAGAGTCAACTACACTTTCAAGTGGTGTTTTGAAATTGAAGGGTGCAAAAAATTTGAAAACAAATGATGCCCCTGCAGAACTTAGCTAATCACCTCAATGGAAAACTAAAGGGAAATGGCTATATTTATGACACTTTTTACCATGAGTTAATGACGAAAAATAAAATGATTGATTGAGAGTTGCCAAATAAGGAATTCTATCTTAACTTGAGAACATTTTAAATCCGTTAAAGATTAAAACTTTTGATTTGTAAATTTTGAAGTCCAGGGCAGACAGCTACCCAACCTGAAAATTTTCCAGATTTGAAAGTTTCTAAAAATTTGGGACATGACTTATATAGCATTTCAGTACAAAACTAAAATAGTGTGGAGACTTTTTTCCAATTATTCAGTGAAATATATATTTATTAATTAAAGTAACTTGTGTTCTTCTGGTGTTTGTTGTTTGTTTATCTTTATCCTGCATTGCAGGAAAGCGGACTTGAGCGCTATGCATCGGTGTACGCCTTCCGACATACACCTGACCCACGCTGCAGCCGACGGCAATGTCTGTTTCCGGTTGTCTACTCTACTTATGACTTAAATTTGGTACTAGGCTACCCATTACTTGAAATCGATCACTGGGTAGAGGCAATTATCGTAAAGTTTCTTGCCCAGAGAAACAACAGCAAGTGCGGGTGGCTGGAGTCGAACATGCACGCTCTCGACTGTGAGCCCAATGCGCTAACCACTCGGCCACGGCTGCGTGACTATACGCTACTAGCTGGGTTTTTTTTTTCGGTCATTTATCGGTCATTGACTGATTTTTTAGCAAAATGTCCGAAAAAAATATAGTCAATTCGGTCAAAATGTCCGAAAAAATACGTACGCGCTCAAATCGATTTCAGTGATTGCAAAGAAGCTTCTTGCGCCACTGTACGATTTCTTGTCAATCGGAAATACAAGACGTAGACTTAGTGTTTAAACGTTGATCCAATGTCTTATTATATGTGATAACGCAAATACAGAAGTCAGTCTTCGAAATTAGCGTGGGCAATCGGCACTTGCCGAGGTGATTGCCGACGCAGATGCGTTAGCGTTGGCAATAAAAATGCTGAGGCCACAGGAGCGCTTGTAAGGACCAAAAGATTACAAAAAAAAAATAATTTTCTTGGACTACACCAGACTCTTACTATTGCTGGATGTTTTATTTGGGTTACTTCCTACTTCGCCAGCGCTTAGACACGTGCCCAGCTGAGAGAATTGAATCTTTCATAAAAATATCATCCTATTTGCATTGATTCAACGATGGTAGACGTCAAATTAGTCTAAGCATCTACTCCTTATCGCGCCTCGCGACTTTGTGTTGCTCGCAGTATCTCAATTGTGCCGAAATTATGTTAGTGTAAACGTAAATCGAGGCAATCTTTTCGCAGGAAGCTATTATTTTGTTACTGGTACCTGGTTGAGCAATTAACGTTATTTTATAATAATTCAACGCCACTAGATGTCGAATTAATGTAAAACAAACGTAAATTTCTTATTGGGTATGTACTGTTGTTACGCAATATAACCGGCCTGGAAAATTAAATCGATTTGTGTTGCCTCGAACATTGAATCAACCCAAAATTAACTTACTTTCCCCCCGTCAGTTATATAACGTTTATTACTTAACAGCGTGCGTATCGCGTTGCTCGCTTTATCGCTAGTTTTTGGTATTATTACATCACAATAAATCAAACAGTGCGGTCGTGATAGACTACTCTAGTATATATTTTGCTTTTCGCTTTACATGTTTTGGTACAATTTTTTCGTAATAAACGTTCACATGCAATTGCCGAGGCAATTTCAACTTTTGCCGTTTGACCTTGACAATGTTTTTGCAAAAATAAAAATATGTTAATTTCGAAGACTGAAAGTAACGTTTGTCTGTTCTAACTTTTCTCAGATAAAACACGACAACGTTTCTCAGCGAAACTTAATGTTGTAGCTAGTCAGGAAGTGCAAATTTTCGTTTGTATCAGCTACTTCAAAGGAAATATTTTCATCAGAAAAAATGACCGAAATAAATAAAAAATGACCGAATTTTTTCAAGTCATTTCGGACAAATGACCAAAAAGTCTCAGCGAAAAAAAAACCCAGGCTACTAGGTTACCTCCTGACAATGTCAAAGATGATACCTAGCTTTTACTACCGACGTTTCATCAGTCAGCACGACTGAGTTTATCAAGGGGGCTAAAACAGGTAAACACAACCTGTTCAGCAACGATAGCACAACACAAAAACATACTGACAAAATGAATAAAGTAAAGTAGCAAGAATCAGAGTTAAAAAAACGCAACAAGATAACCGCTTGTTTAACTATTTATGGTTGAAACATTTGTTTCTATTTTTAAAAAAATAAGTGGGACAATGAAAATGTATGACAGGTCAGTGATTTGCCATGTCTGTTATATAACCGACTATTTAATAGGCTGCAGTCACACCTTTCTATAGCACCAGCCTATATATTCTTTACATACCATAATTCTGAAACAAGGGCTACTTACTTTTGTTGCCTCAATGAAATCGAAGTGTCTTGGGAGCTAATTTTGTTCAGCCCCCACCCAGGCTGAAAGTTAGGCTCATTCCTAGCAACTCCTGGGGCTAATAATAAGTCCCCAACAGCAATCTTTTTTGGTGGAAGAGGGCAGAGCCTGAAGGGCAGGCATCAGCTGTAAGATGAGCCTCAATGAAGAGAGCACCTGGCAGCTCGTTGCAACCAGTTCACCTAAGCTGCACGACGTGCACGTTTTGACATCGTTGTACCGCAGTGGACACGGAGCTGGCGAAGAGTGTGTGCATACCCCTCGCGTAGCCACAACTATACGAGGAAATGGCCTTTGTCTCAATTTGGACCTGTACCTTACCAATCCAAATCCAATGCTTGGACATGAGCTAGAGCCGACGACAAAGGCATTTGGGAGCTGGTGTAAAAGTCTCCACCCTGGTAAAAAAGTAATATAATGTCATAGACAGGAATCGACCAACATATGGGGTGAAACTACTTTACCTTTGCTTTAATGTCATTCACACACTTCAATCCATGTGTCTTGATCAATTCCTGACCTGTGACATCATGGTATTATATACCAGGGCAGAGATTTGTATACCAGCTCCGATATCTGTAAGGCTATTTGTTGTAGTTTAAGAATGAGTGCAGAACTGTTCTTAGCAATCTTTGTAAATTAACCTTTTAGATTCAACAATGGACAACCCTGTCTTATGCAAACATGAAATACCATTAAACAATAATTAAGTCAAAATAATTTTCTTGTCTTGAGTTGTCTAATCTAAGTAGCCTACGGTATGCATATTTATAATGTGCAGGTCACTACAGCAACCATGTGATATACCGGTAGCTAGCGTCTTCTCAAAACTTTCTGATATGAAATGAATTAAAGGAGCGATTCTGTAGACGCATATTGACATAATAGTTTAGTCGATAAAGTTTGGGAGGTATAATTTTGATGGCGTTGGTTTGATTCCCATCGCTACCATTACTTTTTTTTCTTTTTTAATTACTGTACCGTACCAAAGTTTAAAGCAACAATAAATTATTTGTTTGAGATCTAGAAGGGTCACAAAGACTGTAGTTAGCTGGTTCATAGGGAAAATTGTCGCATCTTTAAGGTGTCTACCACTACCAGTCAAAACATTCCATCTCTGCACCGACATTCAGATTACAAATATGCGCCTAGGGTATTGCTGTCATCAATGCCAAATCCCAAATTAATGTTACAACTAGCTTTCTATTTGTTAATTTTAATGAGTTTATTTGAATGGCTATTCTTCAAAAACAAAACTATGTCAATAAAAGATCACAAACTTGCAAACGCAAAGCGAAAATAGTGCTCTTCTGCACCATGGTCTAAAGTTAAACCCTAAAACTGCCAGTGCAGCATTATACACCAAAAGTTAACAGAGCGTTGCAAAATCAAGAAAGCAGCTGATTGAAGCAGCGTTTCCACATTTTTTTTTTGTTTCAAGCTAGACTTGAGAGTCTCCAACTCTCCAGTGAGTTGAACTGAGCAAATATCAATTGAGCAAGTAACAACTGAGTGGACTGAGCACGCCGAAACATGACATGTCACAATTCATCAAATTCAGTTTAGCAAGCAATGACAAAGCAAGTCTGATTCCAGCTTAAAATCTCATTTGCTGACTTGGACAATAGCCTACGGTAGCTGAAATTTGCCGAGTTAAAGCACTTGCTGAGTTTCGCATGAAGAGTGGTCTGACGACCAGAGTTGAGGGGTTTTGGGAGTCAAACTCCCATTATGCCTATTATTTGAAACTTTTTATTAGTTCATTAGAAACCCATATAGATTTCTTAACTGCTACGTTGTGGTAGTTATAGGCTATAATTTTTCTTCATTTAATTAGTCCGCTCCTGAAACTCAGTTGAGGGCCTGACTGTACGAACAAGAGACTTCAAGGTCAAGCGGCGCTGGTGCGACTTTTGACGTGTGCGCTTGAGAAACGCATTATAAGGACTGCTGTTGTTGAATATATTTGAAAGTTCTAATCACACTGAGTTTCCAATTGATTGATTGATTGAATCTTTATCCTCGGACTGGAAAAGCTTCTTGAAGAGCTTAATCCTGGCAGTTTCGCATACTTGTAGAGGATTTGCATCACTGACGCAGGCCCGGTCACCTAAATTGACAGAGTGAAGTTGCCGATTGTTGAAGTCTTGTTGCCGGGTAATTATTTAATTCATTAGATGCTGCTGAATAGAGAGCAGTAGGCCTACCGTACTTAACGTGTGTTGCTCAAGCGCACACCCCGAGAGTCGAATCATCGCCGCTTGATCTTGAAGCTTCTTCGTTCCAGAGGTCACGCGCTCACCAACTGAGCTATCAGGGCTAACCAACTGAACCGTCTAGCGTGAAATTAAAATCAATATGGTTTTTCTCAGTCATCAGGTGGTGCGTTATTTTCAGTCAGTTTACCACAGTTACTTTTTTTGAAAGTCATAGTGTCAGTTCAGTTATGGTAGTAGTCAGTGGCGTAGCCAGGAATTTTGAAAGAAAGGGTTCACGGCCGGTGGGCGTAGCCCGACGGCGTGTTTGCCTAAGATGACACCCAGTGGCGAGCGGTCTGGGAGCCTCCCCCAGAAATTTTTGAAAAATTGCTTTGAAATTGGTAGCCTACATTCTGAGAGCATTTTCAGCAAAAATGTGGGTATGAATATTCCTGTAAAATGGTGCTGTCCGGTGGCATAGCAAAAGGATAGGATCATGTTTTCTTCGGCATTTTTCGGAAATAAAGCAAAGTTTCTATGTCTTCTTGTTGCAAATTTCTGGCTGAGATATTTGAATGTTTGGTAGCCTATTGGCAAAACTCGCTCTTTTATAGCAGTTTTGTTTAAAATTAGGCAAACTTTGTTTTAGAGACATAAAGAAACTGAAAGCATCACTCTCAATATCGTGATCGACGTCACAAACGTGCCAAAGGAGGGGTTGAAACCCTCCCCCTTGGCTACGCCACTAGTAGTTTAATTTTATGTTCTGAATCATGATTTCGATTCAGTTCATTTCATTCTGTTTGTAATCAGACGTCCGCTACTCATCCATTAGGTGCTGCTGAATGAAGAGCAGTTCGTAGGCTAGAACGCGTTTCTCAAGAGTACACCTCAAGAGTTGAACCAGTGTGGCACGAAGCAGCTAAATCCGTTTTCGTGATTTTGCTTTACTTCGTTACGTACCACAAACCTAAGTTGTTTCTGATAGAACACAACGGTCGACTTGCCTTCGCTGAGCACCCCAACATCAAGAGCTCCCACTCTCAGCTCTATTCAAATGTAAATTTTGAATCATTCATGCTAAACAGAAAATGTTCTTCTTTTGGCTTTCCTGATATAAATGAGATAGAAGTATTTGATGCTATAAAGAGCCTCAAAGCAAATAAAGCTTCAGGCATTTTCCTTCTAAATTTATCAAAATGGCTAATGTAATTATATGCCCTTTTTTCACCAAAGTACTGAATAAATGTGTTTTGCAAGAAATCTTTCCTGATGTACTCAAAAAGAGTCTAATAATACCTGTACCAAAAGTTAGTTCACCTTTACACTTTACAGATTTGCGACCAATTTCTTTATTGCCAACTTTTGCCAAAATTTTCGAAAATTTTTTATATAAACGGATGATGAATGTTATTGACAAATATAATATTTTAACCCCAGCTCAACATGGTTTTCGTGAAAGTGATTCAACAAGCTTAGCATTGACAAAAATTTATGATGATTTACTTTCTAACTTGAATGATCACAAATACACATGCTCGGTTTTTGTTGATTTAAGTAAAGCTTTCGATACAGTTGATCATGGCATACTTTTAAAAAAAACTTCGCCATTATGGCTTTCGTGGCAAGTTTTTAAACGTTTTAACATCTTATCTAACAAATAGAATGCAAAGTACAAAAGATAATGGAAAGAATTCTAATTTCAATGTTGTTAAATGTGGTGTCCCACAGGGGTCAATCCTTGGTCCCTTGCTTTTTCTTTATGTGAATGATCTTCCAAATGCATCTTCTTTTTCAACTACACTTTTTGCTGATGACTCAAACTTTCATATGTCAGACAAATGCCTGACATCTCTCCAAAAAAATGTCAATAGAGAAATACGAAAAATTGATGTGTGGATGAAATCCAATAAACTTTCATTAAATTATAGTAAAACTACTTATATGATCCTCTGCAACAAAAAAAGTGCAGCAGAAAATTTTAGTCTGTCCATCAGTGACCGATCCATCGAAAGGAAGAAATGTATAAACTATCTAGGTGTAACTTTGGATGAGCGATTGACATGGGATAGTCATATTATAAATCTTAGAAAGCAGCTTGCAAAGGTCTGCGGCATAGCATTTAAGCTGAGATACATTGCCCCTTTAACAATGTTACAAACTTTATATTATGCTATGTTTCAATCCAAGATCCAATACTCGATTATAAATTGGGGAAGAGCAAACTCTGCATTGCTTGCTCCACTACAAGTGTTACAAAACAAGTTCATTCGATCCTGCTTATTTTTGCCGAGGTCAACAAATACAACTGTTCTTTATCACCAATTTAATGTGCTCAGAATTGACGATATTATTACATTAGAAACTGCAAAATTTATGTACAAATATGTGCACAAAATGCTGCCCCGGGCCTTTGCTGGCTGCTTTATTTTTGTAAACGAAATCCACCATCATAAAACCCGTCAGAACCAAAAGAATGATTTATATTTGCCTTCTACAACGTCAAACTCTGGTAAAAAGATGCTATGTTTTAATGGAGTGAAACTATGGAATCAAATACCAAAAGAAATAGCCTAAAAGAAAAGTCTTATAATGTTTTTAAATTTAAATATAAATGATTATTAAAGAATTTGTACAATGATAACTCCTGAAACGTATCATCCGCTTATTTCTCTACACAATGTTTTTTTTATGTTGCCCTGTGTTATTCCATTGTTAATGTATTATGTAAAGTGCGGGTATTGTGCTATATATTATATATGTGTTAATGTTCTTAATTTTGTGTTTTTTGTTTAAATGTTTGGGTGGTAGCTGACTTTGGTGACCTTTTGGTCTTTCGCTGCCATCCTTGTTGTGCGAATTATATGTGTTTTTGCTTTTTGTGTCTTTCTTTTTCGCCAACCAAACAAAAAATAAACTGAACTGAACTGAACTCTCGCATGTAAGGCAACGTCGACCAACGGGTAAGAGGATTTGCGACCCTCCCCCGCACTGGTGACCCCGACGTGATCGAACAGCGCATGGCACTTTACCTTTGCGTGTCTCGGGCAAACCCAGCCCTCAGCCACTGGTGGGGAGTTATGTGGCACGAAGCAGTTAAATCCGTTTTCGAGATTTTGCTTTAATTCGTTAGCCTACGTACCACAAACATAAGTTGTTTCTGATAGAACAGAAGGGTCGACTTGCCTTCGCTGAGCATCCCAACATGGGGAGCTCTCACTCTCGCAAAAAAAAAATTGCATGTAAGGCAACGTCGACCAACGGGTGAGAGGATTTGCGACCCTCTCCCGCACCAGCACTACTTGATCTTGAAGCTTCCTCGTTCACGAAGTCATGCCCTAACTAACTGAGCTATCTGGTAGGCCTAAAGCATAAGCTTTGAGGGAAAAAAGTGTGTTTTTTCCCTTGCTACTTATTCTTTCTAAATGTTATTCTTTTTATTTTTTATCTCATTTTTGTTAACCTTACTCTTTTTCACAACCGCTGGTGATTCATTTTTTCTTTGTTATTTTGTTGGTCATGTTCTAATGTTTGCCGTCATAGTCCTTCCTAGATTTGTGCGTGGCAACATTCCTGAACCTGAAGTTAAGAAAGAGTATTTCCGAGTTCCGACATACCTGTAATAATCATTAATCAAGTCTGTTCGCTGTTTCAATAGGTTTGATTTAATTTTAAGTCGCTTTTGTTTTGTGTTGGCTGCTCTTAAATTTAGTTTATGCAGGCCATAGTTAAGTACATAGACCAGGAAACCCTAATGGGGCATCTAAATAGGGCCTACATTATTACAAAAACCGATGGCACTGGAAGAGGTACGATAGGAGGTAGCCACATATTTATGCAAAAGAACAGCGCTTGCTGGCATTGTATAGTTCAGTTCTGTTTGTTTTTATTTTAGGCCTATATATTTATAGGTCTATTTAGTGATGTTAATGGCCAGTGGTGTATGCAGGATTTTTTCAAGGGGGGCATCCAAAATTTGTTTTAATTGAAACTAAAACAAATTGAGAAAAACGCCTATTTGCTAATGATAACCAGTATACCATAACATATACCGTAAGTACCATAGGCCAAGTAAGTCATATTTTGAAAGATTAGCCTGCCATACTCAGCTGGCATTAATGATAATTTTTTTAGTTTGCAGCAACTGGTTCAGCCATTTAGATAGATTTTGTATTGAAAACAAAAAGTGTGACATAACACTCTTAACGTCGCATATAATGTTTTATGTAGACGAAGTACCTTACTCAACTCAATGAAGCACGCATATTGAGGTTACGTTCAGTGGCGTAAACAGGATTTCTTACTGGGAGAGGGGGAGCATTCGATATTATACAATTTGACATTTTTTCATAAGAGTAGTCTGGTATTTTACAGTACCGGTAGCCAGGGAATGGAATGGATTGGAATGGAAGACAGATTTTGAGATGAAAGATGGAAAATACAATTTGGGTAGAGAGGTAACTCTTTTAAACCATAAACAGACATAATTCAGCAACAACACTACATTTAACATTATAAAAAAAAACAAAAAAAGCAAACGTTTTCGGCTAGTCATATAGCCCTTTTCAAGCCTATAAGAAAAATATATTTTTAAAAGAAATGCTAAAGAATTATATAGTATCACAGCAAAAATATGGTCGAATCTAAACATTTGAGAAACTGCCTCGCTTTGCCAAACTGCCACATTTTGTGTGAGCGAGGCAGTTTCTCAAATGTTTAGATTTGACCATATTTTTGCTGTGATACTATATGATTCTTTAGCATTTCTTTTAAAAATGTATTTTTCTTATAGGCTTGAAAAGGGCTATATGACTAGCTGAAAACGTTCGCTTTTTTTTGTTTTTATAATGTTAAATGTAGTGTTGTTGCTGAGTTATGTCTGTTTATGGTTTAAAAGATGGAAAACGTCAAGGATGGAATGGAAGATTTTGATGATGGGATAGAAGACTATCTTCCATTATCAATATCATTCCATCCCAATTCCATCATTAACTTTCTAACGCTTTATCAAGACATACAAAATATTACTTGTTGTTTCTTTCTGTATTTATAGAATCAATACATACGCTTCTAGTTCTAACACCAAACGGTACATAATCCTTAGGAAGATACTGCTGTTAAATTTTTAGCTTAAATTTAGCCTATGGTTTTTAGGTTAATTTGTGGCATATTCAACGCAAAGATCACAAAATGTGAAGATGGAATGGAAGAGATTTCTGAGATGGAATGGAAGATTTCTAAGACGGAAATTGAAGAAAATCTCAGGATGTAAGATTGAAAAAACGTCTTCCATTCCATAGCCTACCCTGTCAGTAGCTTATAGTCTGACTAAAGTTTAAGGTAGTCGAAGCTATCTGTTGGCGAAATATAAACTCTCACAGTCTTTGCGTAACATGTCACTGTACTTTTGGATTGAATTATTAGTTATGTGAATATGAAAAGCATAATATTAGGCCTAAAAATGGATCAGTGAAAACTGTAATAGTTTAATTAACAGGCAATGTCCTTAGATTAAAGCATCAATCGAAGAATCTTTTTGTGAAAGTTTAAATACAAACACAAAACAGCCTACTTTAACAAGGTAGTTACAAAGAATTTGGTGACGTCGAGTTTACTTCCCAAGCCCCTCCACTCCTCAAGAGTTTTTGAATTAAAAAAATTATCTCGAATGCAAAAGTATAGGCTACGCTGGGTAATCCCTGTTAACACCTGTGGCTGTCCTTATTAAACATCTTAGTCATTTCATAAGCATTTAATTTTGGACAATTCTTGTGCTATCAACCGTTGAAAGACATTTTCCAAAAAAGCGAGAGCGTAGTATTATTTATTTTGTAAACTCCAACAAAACAACATAGATTTACTGATTTTGCTGATTTAAAGTAGTCATTCCAAATGAAAATCAGCAATACAAAACTGATGGATGCATCCTCATCATTATGTTCCTTCCTCGTATTGAGGGTTGGATATAATGGGTCGTTGTTCTCTACCATGAGCTGTTCGTACTGCATTTTCATAACTTAATTTTGTCCATTCAGTGATGTTTGATGTCCAAATCATTCTTGGTCTGCCTTTGTTTCTTTTACCGTTTATCTTCCCTTCTATTAGTGATCTTTGTGACGAGTTTTTTTATTGTGTATTCGAAATACTTCAATTTTCTTCTTTTGATATTCGTAAGAGAATTTTGCTTGAATTGAATTGGGGTAATACTTCATCATTAGTGATCTTTTGTTTCCATGAAATTTTTAACATTTGCCTACATGACCAGTTAGAGCTCGAAGGCATCGGTTTGTTTTTCCATTTTTTGTGACACTGTCCAAGTTTCAGAGTTGTATAAAAGGGTTGACCAGATATAGTATTTTAATATCCTTTGACGAATTGATAAATTTAACCTTTGATTGATTAAAACATTTTTCATTTTTCCAAATATAGTTCTTGCAATTTCTATCTGTTTTACAATTATATGTTCACACCTCCCATCTTCAGTTATTAAATGTCAAGATAAGAAAAAGATTTCGCTTTTGTATATATAGGAAAATGTCACATGGAGGACGGAGGTAAATACCTTCATGGCCATTCCAGTGTAAACACTGCACTGACGAGACCGGAAGGTCGAAACGGTGTGCCCTGTCTGCAGGTATACAGTATTTCTATATATAGACAATGAATACATTGTCAGTTATACTTTGGAGTACTGGAGTGTCCGGCGATTTTGAGATTATTGTTGGTTTAGTCTTTTTAGTGCTAATTTTCATATTAAATTCTTTGCCAATTGAGTTGACATTGTCCAATATTTCTTGAAGATCTTCTTGTGATTCAGCCAACAGAAGTCTCATCAGCATAGCGTAAATTTGTTATGTTCAAACCGCCAACATTTACTCCTTTCATATCAGCAATGCGTCGAAAAATCATTTCTGTATACAAATTAAAAAGACATGGAGAGAGTACACAATTACACATCCCAAGCTATTAAATTCGAGTTTTTGTTGCAGTATTGCCACATTTTTTATTAAAAATCGACCAAAACACTGCACCAACTAAATATGAATATAGCTAGGTGAGCCCCTAAAAAGAGATGTGGGCCCACTAACCGTGGCTTTATAAACAATAAATAGAGCCTTGCTTGATTTAAGCTGAATATCGAGCTTCTGTACTGTAGCAATATTTACAACATTTTTTCATTTTATATACCGGTAGCCAAAAAAACATTAAACAAACTAAAATGAGTGGGCCCTTAAAAAGCCAACGGTTAATACGGCCTTGCTTCCCAAGACCACTCTGGAACAATCACATGTTTGCATCTCACGATCACAACAACGTTAAAAAATCATCATATTTGAAGAGTCTGCTACTATTCGGTGAGTTCCTAACCCCTAACCCTAAAACGACAATGATAATTAGGCTACGGTACCCAATGATTTAAAAAAAAAATCCCCCATTAAGGGATCGGACTCACCGAAACGGGCCATTCTGATATTTGAAGGGGAGGCATGGCCCAATGTAAGCCACTAGTAACCTACTAACGTAACTATAATTTGTTGTGATTTATGATCACTTTAATGTGATTTATGTGTACACATGGACAGTTCCACATGGCGTACAGGTAATTTAGCCAGACAACTGTCTGTTTGTTCTAGTTCACTCAGCCAAATGTTCTTTTAGAGTACATATTTACCAGCATTATCTAGTTCGAAAGAATGACTTATCATACACCCTACTTTATCACAGCTTGACAGTTTGGTTTGGTACCTGTTAATGACATGAATTTCCACTTTTTTATATATGTTTTCAACATTTTTTTCATGTGTTTTTAGTTTATTGTGTATTATTGATTTGCAAAAGTATGCACTTGAAGCCATGGCATAAGAAAATCATAATGTCACAACCTAACCACGTCTGGTAACCTATTATATATGATTACTCTCATTTATGTACTTTTTTCCATGATTAGTTTGACCACTTCAGGTTTCATTAATGAAATAAACTGATGACCAAACTGTACTTGGCAAAGATCATAGTATTCGGTTAGAAATTTAGAACGGTCACTGATACCACTTTAAATTGTAAGATTTTTGATTTGTTGCTTTTACCACAGGTGATTCAAATTTAAGGAATTTTCAATACTTTGTATGTTATAAAGCAAATAAAATGTCAACTACATTGAAACCTTACTTAAATGCTGTTCGAGCTACATTAAATGCAGCGATGTGTCTTGAGAACTTCAATTCACAAGTTGTGGAACGTCATGTAAAGCCAGAAGTTGAAGTGAAGACAAGCAAAGAACTTTTGCTCACCCCTCTTGTGATAGCAAGAAACGAGAAGGAAAAGGTTTTGATTGAGTCGTCTATTAATTCAATTCGTGTCAGCATCGCTGTAAAGCAAGCCGATGAAATTGAGCAAATTCTATGTCAAAAATTCATGCGTTTCATGATGATGAGAGCAGAAAATTTCATTGTTTTACGAAGAAAACCTGTCGATGGTTATGACATAAGTTTTCTCATAACCAATGTCCACACCGAACAAATGCTGAAACATAAATTGGTTGATTTCGTGATACATTTCATGGAAGAAATCGACAAAGAAATCAGTGAAATGAAATTATCAGTTAATGCCAGAGCTCGTATTGTTGCAGAAGAGTTTTTAAAGAGATTTTAATGCCTCATATTAAAGCATGCCACCAGCAATATTCTGTCTGACTTGTATTTTCCCTTATTGTGTCATGTAAGTGCATTTTTATATTTTAAACATTAATGACTTAACCTAGTTAATAGTTATGGTTTTGAGTCCAGTCATAGTATGACTGCTTTGTTCACTTCCAAATTTCATTATTTAGCCGATTTACTGAATGAAATCTTGTTTCACAAAACACCACATCAGTTTAAATACAATGAAAAATTAGAACAGTTATTACCTATTTATACAGAACTGATTAACTGTAAATACTTTAAAGCCTATTATTATTCTTGGTTTTGCTTACCGTATGTAACTACCGTAAGCATTTATTTGCTTGTAGTACGTATTATGTTTATCTTGTGATGAGGTCCCATGTGTGATTGTCTACTTCAAACAATTTTATAAAAAATATTTTGAGTAAAATATGATAAACACATGCACCATTCACGATCTAATTTTGATTCTGCAGTACTATGTGTGAATAGATTTTATACTGTTGCTGGTTTGCATAATTGTCATTAGACGCATGCAACCTCTGTTACACTGCGCATAAATCAATTTGATAGAAGCTACAGCATTTTTGTAGTCACGTAGAAAAAAATATCATTTTAGTTTGTTGCCCGATTTCATCCACTATACATGTGATTGTGAGTCATATTTTGCAATCTTAAGTAAATGGTGTTTCAAATAGACTTCTCCACCGTGTCTCATGAAGATCGTAAAGCGTGATGTAAATGCTGCGCTTTGTACGTCACCGATTGCACGACTGTTGTTGTGTTTCAATTTTTTTGATTTAAGCGAAGTACTTGAAAGCGTTCTTTCACACATGAAATTTGTAAAAATTATACATTTGTTTTCGTAAGGTTAAAGTAAACAATAATAATTAAGCATTCATGTTTAATCGGTGCATTAGAGCGCCTACTATGCCTCTGTATTCATTCACAGCGCTTATTGATTGTGTATTCAAGAAACATACAATAAAACTAGTCACCTTATTAAACTATGGCAACCCCTGTGTGCTTTAACGGTTTATTACACCAAGACGTCCGCAGTCGGGGTTGCAAATTGCTGACTTTTTACTGACACAGTGCGGACATGGGAAAGGTGGGTGTAACAACCGAATTTTGCTGGGTCTTTAACGGACCCTGCATCCGACAGTTGTGCTTTATTATGTCCGACAAGAACGGCTACCAGGTTAGACCTCAATTGATTACTTCTGACTCAAGCTGACCTATGTTTATACAAGTACACGAAAACACTTACTTGTAATCCACGCACACAAGCCAACCATCATCAGAAAGAAATTATTGAAAAAATGTGACCGTCCACCGCTCAAGTCGAAACACAAAAAAGAACACTTTTCGATAAATGAAACACTAATTCAAACTCATTCAAGTGGAGGTCACTGAAGCGTGAACGCAAAACAAGAACATTCAAAAAATAAGAAAGGAATTGCATAAATCGTTTCTACAGTGGGGTCAGTTTTTGCAATTTTATGAGGACGTCTTATAGACTGCCCCTAATTTTATATGCACAATGTTGAGGCTGGTTGTACTGACTCTGATAGCAGAATACTGATTGCAAATACAGACAGTCAACTGAAGCTGGTTAAGCCTAAAGGGTCTGGTCAATATTGCGCTTATTTTGACCACGTCGTTGCCCGGCAGTCGACAAAACCCCGTTTATCACTTTACATCCTTCCTTGATATGCTTGACATGTCACAACTGAAGCGTCTTGTATGGATCTGCAGAGTAGCTAGAGACAAATCACACGCGCGTATTTGTAATCTGTAGGTCGCTGCAGTAGACGGGGTGCTTTGACCGATACACAATTTAACATAAGACAGATATCTGCAGTCAATGTGACCCTTTTAGCACTAAGCCAGAGAGTTGATTCTTGCTTTGAACCTTGTTTGGTAATTACAGAAGATAAAAAAAAAGTAATGATGGCAAAGGTGAGAATCGGACCCGCGTCATCGAAACGACTACATCCCCAGCCCTCAAGCTCCCACAGCGAAACGTTTACTTGATGACTGCAATCATCTCATTGAAATCTTGACTTCTGATCAATAAACCTCATCTGCTGCAGCGGCCCTTAGGTTACAAATACGCTCTCTGTAGGTATCATGGCTGATACAGCCCTCGATGAACAATGATGTTCCAGTTTGATCGATCTCGTGCGTCTTGCCAAATTTTAGTGGGGTTTTTGATTTGTGGTTGAAAATTGTGCAAAAATGTGAATCTTTGAGCTCCTCTTGACCGTTTTCCTATTATTTTTCCACTTAAAGATAAATTTTCAATTTCGCCTTTCCTTATGCTGTTCGCTACCAAACACATTTCAGCATTGTGTCACAACTTTATTTACAAAATGCAAGAAGTCAGTGATGAATGCTCAACATCAATCAATGCCAGTTTTAACGTTTCTGGACATAAGAGCAGAATTTAAAAAGATCAGTTCAACAAACATCTCCGAACGAGTCGCATTGTGACCACGTGGTCTGACGTCACTTACGAAAAGACCAATTGGCCTTGGCTGAAGGTGGCAAAGAAAGTCAATATGGAGTATGTACAAAACATTCGCAATAACTATGACTCGCCTATTGTGTAATAACTATTTCTAGTCGACGACCAAACTCTAGAATTTTTTGTATGAGCATTTGTTTGAAAATCAACAAAAAAGCAGCAATACACCGTATAAACGGAATAACATTGGAAACATAGTCGAAGCTTTCTCATAAAAAGAAAACTAGTGGCAGTGGAAAGTATATTTTCTTTCAAGTGTCAAAAGTAGAATAAGTTATTGTTCCTCCAGGAAACATTGGTAGCGAAATAAATTGCAGGCTGTGGGAAGGTAGTAGCGCACTTGTAACGCTGTTGGTATATAGCAACCTCACCCGTCCAAGCAAAAAAGACTTGCTTGTGAGGTCCATCTTGCTAAAATATCAAACATGCAGCTACAATCGTAAATGAAAGGACCAGATGAACAAGAAATAACTAGTCTGGTTTCAAGCAAACTTCAACAATCATGTTGTTCAAAAGACGTTACAACACCGTATTTATCCGTTCAAATAATGTCTCCCAACAGCTCATGTCAAGGTCACTTAATGCCCCTCCTCTTCATCATCGCGTCCGACTTGGCAGCATCTCTGGTGCTCTTCATTTTCTTCCTCCTGTCATCCCTGAGAGCAAACACGTGACCAAGTTAAGATCGTAATTTCTGTGTCCGACACTTTTACTGCTAAGTCAGTTTCAGTTCACTTCCCAGACAGCATAATCTGTCATTTTAGCAGTCTGCAGACGTTGTATCAATGTAAAAATGACAGATATTGCGGTCTGGGTTAATGCTTTCATAATCTTTGTGGTTATTTCAAGACTAATAAATTATCACATGCGCATGTTACATTGAAAATGCGCTGATTCTCCAAACTGTCATACACAACCAATAGCCTTACAACAACATCATACAAATTAGTCTACCAGTGTGACATGCGTTGCGGCTAAATAATTTGTCGTCTATCTCGGAACAGTTTATGGCAACCGCATCAATGTGATGACAAGAATTGATACATCATGGAGCAGTACCTAGTTGTTACTTTCGGGTTTTTGGAATTCTTTAAGCGATCCTTGAAGTTTTGTTTGTCAGCTCGGTCTTCAAGGTTTTTCAATGGTCCTTTGTGGGGAACCCATGTGAGAGGCTTCTTCAAACTTTCCTACAATAAAGAAGCAGCAATGGTATAACACTAAACAACATAGAAAGAGCAATGCGTGGGGTGAACACCAGGAGGGAGAAGACTGAAAAACTAATGGACATGCTAGAGATGAACAAGATTGTAGACTGCAAGGGCAGATGGAGAATGATGTTACGGACGGATGAAGAGGGAGGAAAGCATTTTTTTTGGAAAGGCATTGATTTTAAAGGTAGATGAGAAGAGGAAACGGGGACGTATAAAAAAAACAAAAAACATGAAGGATGAGGCAGACAAGGTAGGACTGAAGAAAGAAGATGCGATTGACAAATGAGATAGAAGACAGGAGTGAAGACGATCGCTGCAAGGAAAGAATCGACCACAACAACTAAACAAAACCGAAATTTGGATGATGGTGACACGCAAGGCAAAAGAAACTAATACAGCAAGGAAAATTTGAGTAGGCAAAAAGCTGTTAAAAAACAATACGACATGCAGCTGTTTGTCATTCTCGTTACGTGATTATAAACAAGTGGCTTTCATTCGTTCATTGACATGGCATTAATCAGTGTATTTATTGATGCAAGCAACGGAACAAGGTTTAGTCTTGTTTGTTTTTTTTCTTTGTATTTTAATCTCACAACATCCTTTCCTTTCTATCACATTCTAAAAGAGAAATGCAAAATGAAATCATTTGAGAGATGTAAAACGAAAGCGTTTCACTACCAGTCAACTGCAGCTACTTTTTTTCTCAGAGATAGTCACTTGAGCTGACGGATCACATAGCAGCAATGGTGAAGTCCGTACACACCTGCAAGTTAAATGTGTTCCTTCTAGCGGACTGTGGCGTGTTCAAGGCGTTGCTGGGTCGGAAAGGTGTAAGAGACTTTCTCGGGGCAGTTGATGTCCGCTTTGCGACTGACGGTGTGCGAGGGCTCTTCTGCTTCTTGGCTGGAGACTTTGCGACTGCCACAAAGAAAATGAAACTGTACATTATTTTGCAGCTCAAAATAAAAAGTAAATTCGGTTTAAAAGAAGTGATCTACAGTTAGGGACAGTGCTTCTTCATAACTCATGTTCGATGAAGTGTACACTCACAGGAAACTGCTACTTTTTTAGGTGTGACCAACTTGGAAGCTTTGGTCGTGAAGTTGGTGTTGATCTTTGATGTGGAGGTGACGGTAGGCTTGAAAGTGGTTTGCTTTATAGATGACTTCCTGTACAAATGTTAAAACGTAATGTAAGTTGTCACCGCAAATGTCTTTCGAAGGAGAGGGCTTGGCTTACCCTTATTAGCAATGCAGTACACACAAGCTAAAGACTATATTACGTAAAATTATAAAAGGTAAATACGCTAACTCAAAGTTGTAATGCTGAGTTGAGTTTATTCATCCCAGACACATCGTAGCATTGTCGACGGGATCACTGACAAAATTAGGTCACTTTACAATCTTGTCATAACCGTACTGTAAGAGTTAGACCAAGCCTCTGGTCATAGCGTAGCTGTAGAATTAAGGGGTAACAACTCTCTCCTTTGATACACATGTACTGTCTCGATAATTTGATGTTACGTAACAAACTTAGGAGGAATTGAGCGCCAAGTGAGCAATTTTCAGTTTTCTTGTGTTTTTAGAACGGGGCTTGCGTCAGTTGACATTGGCTACTCTACTGCCACTGGTAAAATAATGGACCGCTGTCAATCAGTTTATTCAAATATATTCCATTTTATTGTTGTTCCAAGCCCCGAAATGCAGTATAATCGCCATTACCTGCTAGGAGGAGGTATCAAGCTTTTGGGAGACATGAAATTCGGTTTTGGTCTTGTCACGGGCTTCACGATCCGAGGAGTCTAAAAGAAAACAATTCTCTTATTCGTCATCATGTCGTTTGTATAAAAAAGATTGCAGTGTCGGGCTGTTACATAGGTTAACTTGACCCCGATAAAATTCTACGAGCTCTTAAATAGATCTATCCAAGTTCACAGTCGGAAGGACAATTTTAGCGGGTTCGTTGGCATGCATGGAATCCTTTTAATTAAGATATTATTTAAATATTTTAAAGAATCGAAATCACTTTCGGTTTCGACAACCGATCCAACTTCTCTCGTTTTTTGGTTGATCCGAAGAGCTTTTCGATCCGTTGTTCCTTCCTCCTTTGGTAGTCGTCGATGGACTCCATCTTTCCAAAGGTTCTGTTGATTGATGATGAATATAATAATAGAAACATTGACAGATAGTCAGTAACATAGTGATTTTTGTTGAAAAGAAATACGGTATACCATATTGTACAATCCAAAGGGTTAAAATGAGTTTTTTGTTGCATGTGCGTCCTATTACAATGGTGACAAAATAGTCCTCAGGGCATGTAAGCGACGAAATTATTTAAATAAGAATAGAACCGAGAATATGTTGTACTGAAACTGTTGCGAAATTCTTAAAATTATTATCGTGCAAAAGGTTAAACCAAGAGTGCAAGATGCCATGTGAAAGTCAGATTAAGTTAACACTTCATAACTGTATTAAATAAGAGTTTCATTTCAATGCCATTGTATGCTTACTTTTCATGCATTTTTGCAAATATTTTGTTTGATGGTGAAGTGCTTCCTTTACCCACTGTCACCCCTGCAGCTGAAAAGACGGGGATTTTTCTGCCGGGAAGAAAGCTGCGTAGTTCAGACGCATGTCCAGCTAGATGAAGAACAAACTCTTGTTGATCAATCACCACCGAACGAATATGTTTACCAGCAATACAATGTCAAAATGGTTTGCTTTAACTTCTGGTGTCCCCAGGCTAAGCTACCAAAATTCTTTTAAGCTGCTAAGATGATAACCAGCTTCATTCCCAATGTTTTGTCAGTCATCTTAAGCAATTTCATTAAAAAAGGAAAATCAGTTTAGCTTCTCATCATCCGATATTACATTGTAACATGAGCAAACACAAAAGACTGAAAAGTGATTTGGTTAAAAAATTCAAAACTTGTGGTTAGCCCAGCTTACAGTCTGCAAACTGCTAAGACAACTGTGAACACGAATCACAACAACTCATGCATTCCAATCACTAGCGTTGACAGGGGGTTCAGGACACTAGTTGACAGGGGGTTCAGGAGGTACTTTTGGACCCGGGATGAATTTAGGGGCCCGGAACCTTTCCAAAAAGCCCGGGAACTTGAAGAAATCACCGCGTATTCTTTGGATATAATCCGCTTTTTTAAAAGAACAGTCTTGATTTGGGAACCGAATTGATTGGTACCTTGCCCAAAATATCCTCTCAACGACCATGATTCCAATAGTTGTGACGTACTTTGATAATTTATTTTTTTGCTACGAGCTTACTTTTACTTTCAATTTCGGACACAACATTTCTTCTTATGTTTTTCTTCCGATCACCTCCACTTTGCTTTGTCCGCTTTGCCTGAGTGTCACAAACAGAGGTTACTTGGAAGAGTCATCATTCTTCAACGATGTGACACCGTTTAATAACTTAAACAGTGACATCATGAAAGGGTAACATACGGTTATTTCAAAACGTTTTAATTTAGATTTTATATATATTTTTTAAATATTATCTTACTTCTCTTCTCAAAACTATACGATTACTTTGTTTAAAAAAGATTCTTTCGAATTCCGCGGTGTAAAATGGTTTTAGGAGTTTGTAATACAACAAAGCAAACTTTCTGCAAGAGTTCTATCAGATAGATGAAACCGTGCATGTCCATCGTTTAATAATTTCAACAGTAACATCATGAAAGGGTTACAAGCGGTCATTATGAAACGTTTTAATTGATTTAAAACGATTCTACATATATATTTTTAATAATATTATTCAATCCAGTTAATCTGCTGTCAATCATCCGACTGTGGTATCCTAAAATTACTTCACTCTCAAAGGCAAGCTATACGATACCTTTGTTTACACTGTTAAAATAAGATTTTTTCGAAACCCGCGGTGCAAAATGGTTTTAGGAGTTTGTAATACAACAAAGCAAACTTTCTGCAAGAGCACTATCAGATACATAAAACCGTGCAAGTCTATAGCTAATTAGCTAAGTTATGCCAACAATACGGTTTTATTTGATAAAATATATTCAATATTCACACTCAGCGCTCTCACAAAGGAGCGTGAAAATCACCTTTGAATTCTCTGTGCTCTGTCTTCTTTTTCGAGGATTGGCCGATGGGGTTTCCTCCTGTGGTGTGATTCTAGCTCTTGTTCGGCTTTTAGGAACGCTAAAAGTTTTACCCTGGAAATCATCGGGCAGTTCAACGTAAAGGTTAAGCATAATGCTAAAAGAGTCCAATGTGAAACACGTGTGAGCATCATAACATGATCATAACAGTTCTAGTCGGAATTTTTGTGTTTCCAGTGCCCTACGCGCCACGGCGTATTTATTTAACTGTGCTGGTAACACCAGCTGTTGTGCAAGACATTACGAATGTTCATAGTAAACTTTTCTCTGGAAGAACTAAGCACCCCTGCAAGTTTCCATGCTTCAAAAGCATTTATATGCTTATTAGTCTGCAATAGACAGATAATCATTTCTTCAATAAACCTGGTCATAGACACTATCGACTAAATCCATGCGGTAATGATTAAAATCGTGACATGTGGTTAAAGCGCAAACGAAACCGAACATATTATGATCCTCATCACTTGTGTGCTTGAGTTTCGAGCTTTTCACCTGGTTCTTTCATCCAAAGACATTTTGTTGATGAAAACTAAACCTAAAGCCCTAACTTATCAGTGAAAAATGCTTACGCTTAAAACCTTCCCGTCGTTGGGCGGAGTCTTTCCCTTGCTACGAAGAGCAACTGGTGCATCGGCATTTGGGGAAGAAATGGCTGCAATAGTTTACAACGATAATAATATCAAATGTAAAACTTTTAATGATTCAAGTTATTAAATTTGAAAACGATTGTGATTATCAGCATATAAAAATTTGAAATACGCTTCGACACATTTGAAAGGAAAACTTGTTACAAACTAGATTAAACATAAATTCATTTCCCGTTGTTCATTAAACAGGAAATATGTAAGCAAATATTGCACTTGTATTTTAAAAGCATTAATCGTAAGTAAGCATGCATTGTGTGTTGTTGTAAGAAGTAAGCATAATTAATGTTTGGAAATTAGCAACAAATAGACCATATTATATAAAAATACTTTTTGTTCTTGAAGAGCGCCGAG
Organism: Aplidium turbinatum; assembly: GCF_918807975.1. Taxonomy (NCBI): domain Eukaryota; kingdom Metazoa; phylum Chordata; class Ascidiacea; order Aplousobranchia; family Polyclinidae; genus Aplidium; species Aplidium turbinatum. Next base: position 40,305,293 of record NC_137472.1, on the reverse strand, counting down.
TTGACATGTTTTCGATAACATTTTCATTTTTTATTTCACTTTTCCGTGCTTTTGAAGTTTTTTTCGTAGATTTCGACTTGAAAGAGTCGTTCTGAAACATCAGAGTGAAAACGGTTGAGTGTTATTATATATTACATTGGATTTTTCTATCAAACTCAAAAAAAAGTTTCAGCGCTCTATTTGCAAACTTTACGTTTATTTAATGTTGAAACGTCATCTGGGTTGTTGTTCACTACGATTCGAGGTGGTGGCACCATGCTACTTTTATGACAACCAAGAGAACAAATCAGTCGTTTTTTTACATTGATTCAACGTCTGCATACGCTGAATCAATGTAAAAAACAACTGATTTGTTGTCTGGGAAGAATTTAGAAGGACAATGTCAAAGTCGTACAGTTGCAGAAATTTGCAAGAAAACGTCCACGCAGAAACCGCATTTTTGTGCAAATGGACAATGCATTGACAGACAATGACAGTTGACACACAACCTGCGCTTGCGTATAACTTTCATATCGAACTGCACGGACTTGGCAAATCGGCAGGATCGATTGGAAATATTATGAATTTTTCTTATTTTACCAAGCTGGTACACCAAGCACAAGGTCAGTTTCATTTCTTTTACTTAGGACCTTACAGTGTGCACTGTACACTATAAGCAGTAGAAGCACTGTACATTATAATATAAGGTCAATGCAAGTGACAAAATATTTACGTTTGATGCTCTTTTTGCGTTGGAACGTATTTTTCCATTGCTTTCAAGAATAACTGAATGCTCACCATTTGGAGATATAACCCCTGCAATAATTATGTTGTGATAATAACAATACAATAAATATGCAATATGCATCCCATATCATGTGACACATCATCCTATATCACGTGATAATAACAACATAATAAATATATATATATGCTATGCATCCTATACCATGCATTGCATAATGCATACAAAACAGTACATCAAATGTAAACAAAAGTAGAACGAACACCATTTTAGTTATCCTGCAACCAGTGCTGTGTTCCTTTATAAGCCCTGCCCCAGGGGTCAAAATTATTGTGGGCTAGTTAGCTAGCTCAAGTGATAGCAAACACAGGTCTATTATGTTATACAGATACTTTTATACTTTACTCGGAACGAAAGCCAAAAGCATCAAAAGTTATTAATCAAAAAATACTGACAGTGGTCATAAAGATTGGGGTCATTCAACCCAGAACATATGTCACACAGAAGCAGGCTAGCATGAAAATTTGGCATGCTCATTAAATTGACTTGATTTTTTTTTAACTCGGACAAGAATTGACATTGTTTAAATCAGTAGGCTACTTTATAAGTGACTCTGCACCAAAAACATTGAACAAACCATACATCTAATACCACCAAATGAAAACAATACTAGAGAATACTGAGAGCAAAAAACATGCATGTTGAGAGTAACTACAAACATTGACCGAAGAGCAGTGTTGTACGTTGACGCTGAGGCTAGCGCCGTCAGTTTATTTTTTAGTTGACGGAAGTGATAGCGCCGTCAACTATTTTGCCGATTTTAAGCGTCAAGCGCTATGCGTCATTTTTCGTTTTCATGGAAAAATCTCGTTTCACTATGAGAATTAAATTTTGTTTGACGTTTTGACTTTCAGACTGATAGCAATAAACTATCTTTTTTGTGGCAGCTGTTCGTCTATCCAATTATGCAGTTTCAAGTTGGTTTATCGTATCCTGGGTTAATCTGGGACGAAAAAAGACGAAATCGTCTTTCACAGTTTAAAACAGTCTTAAAAAGCAAACTCGTTAGAAGTCGAATACTTCCGTTTTGTGAGACCCAAGCTAAAATAGCGCTAGAAGTTAGCGCTGACGCCGTCAATTTCTTTAAGAGCTTACACAGTACTTTACGCCGTAAAGTTTTTAGGCAATTCGTGCTGACGCCGTCAATTTATTTCATTGACGCGTACAGCCGTACAACACTGCCGAAGAGTCAAAAGATCATTGACTGACAAGTTGACAATCACACCCATAATACTATCGATTGAAAAGAATATTAGAGAATCGCCTTCTAGAGAAAACTAAGAGCAAAAAACATATATTCTAAAAGTAACTACCAACCCGGAATGGCCTGTTTCGGTGAGTCCGATCCCTTAACAGGGGATTTTTTCAATTTTTTTTTTTTAATTATCGGGTACCGTAGCCTAATTATAATTGCCGTTTTAGGGTTAGAGGTTAGGAACTCACTGAATCGGACTCACCGAATAGTAGCAGACCCCTACCAACCACTAACATTGATTGAAGAACCGAAAGATTATTGACAGAAAATAACATTGACTAACAACCGCACTCCTAAAACCACCGATCAAAAAGAACACTAGAGAATCACCTACAATAGAAAATTAAGAGCAAGGAACATGCATGCTAAAACTAACTACCAACCCTGTACCACACATTAGAGATGCAGCAAACCCAAAATTTTACCCGCACACTGCACCGCAACTGAATCACCTATCCGCACCACAATTTATCTGAAACTTTGACACTGCACCGCACCGCAAATTAAAAAAATATTTTAACGGGTTATTTTTTAGAAAGTCAATTGTGGCAAAAAAACACCCATGGATGGCATATAACTGGTAACCTAGTACCTACCAGTACAGTTGTGCACTAATTGACTAGGCTAACCAGATCATATTCTCTTATCAGCAATGCATCTAAGTTCTAAGACATCACGCTTTTTCAAATAGAATGTTCATGGGAACAGTATCAGGACTTTTGAACACTTTTTGCAAGCAATAATGCAATTTTAATGTCAGTGGTTGCATGAACTACACAAACAGACATCAAGAGTAAAACATACAGCCTGAACTCACTGGGCTAACTGTTATAGTAACTAATGCAGTAGTTGCGCGAGGTCTATAGCCTGGTAACTGGGAGCTGAGCTTTTCAGCTAAGCTATTAACCAAAAACACTCGTACAATTTCCCTCACAAGCCAGCCCCAAAAACCCTGTCAACTGCAAGCCATTTGCATGGCTTTCCAGCTTAGGGTTTCTGAAGGGAAAAAAAAAACTGAACCGTGTTTCCAATTTAAATTTGAAGTTTCATAACTAATTTTCTTGAAAAGTTGAAAGTTTACGCGGCAAGCGGCTTTGTCATTTCAACCTTCCATGCACGCGTGGCGAAAAAGTTAAAAGTGGCCGCGGCGCGGCTTGCATCACTACCACACGTGACCACTCTATTCCAATCATTAGTCTACAAAAGTGACTCTGCAGTAGTCTGCTCCAAACAATTTACAAAAAAACATTGACCGAACCACACTCCTATCAGAATGAGAGTTTTAAGTATGGTAAACATGTTGTTACTGAAATATAAAAGTATATATATAATATTATCTGTGGGCCTCCTGAGATGGTACGGGCATCCCTTAGCCCCCTCCCCCTTCCCTGACACAGCATTGCCTGCAACACACTGTAAACGTCTTTTTACTTTATTGGCTTTGCAAGGAATATATAATTATAATGATCGATCAAACTAGAAAATTTTGAAACAGTATTCAAAAATACCATTTGTCTTTGAGGAGCGGAGTGTTGAAATGTTTTCTTTAGTATCATCCATTTCCTGTGAATTTTTACGAGTTGTTAAAGTATTTCTCGTCGGTGACTTAGATTTGAAAGAATCCTCCTAAAAAAGCAGAACATGTTGTCGATCACAAATAGTTTATGTTCACTCAGTAAAATGGCAAAGCAATATAGAGAAAATCTTAGATGGCAAAAAGGTGCAAAGTATGGCAAGATTGCTAATTATATGATACCTGTTTAAAAATGCACATTTCTAGTGATCATAATAATTTAAAGATGTGAGTGTTACCCAAGTATATCTCCAGCAATCCAATGATAGTAGAATATTACCTCACAGTCTGATTTTTCACTCACCGACAGCCACTCGCTGTTACTCAAATCCTGCCACAATGGCTCAACAGAATTAAGGGTCACCAATCCGCTTATACTCTCATCACTTGTAGACAGAGGACTGTTGACTGGAATAAGATGTTTCTAAACAAAAGAAAACCAATCGTCGAAACAATAAGATAAAGAGGAGTGTACTTGCAAACATCAGTCTGATTGGCCCACCATGCAAGAAGGATCCACACAGGATACAAGCTGTGTCAGGTGTCATTTAAGTCAACAAGTAAAAATAACAATTTCAGCAACCTGTCAAGCACATGTAGCAGCTCCAAATACAGTAAAAACGGCATAATCTTTCAACCCTTTTTTCAAAAAATGTTATATACTTTTTCTTGTTTTGTTGTATGATTCTGTAAACTACAAGTAGCCTAAAAATGAATTCAACAATTCATTTACAATACCAGAATGTCGGTTGATTTTGTGTCAGCATATTCTGTTGCATTAGATTCACCATCAGTGAGTTTAACTTCAAGAGCTTCTATCAGCTTGGTATTCTGAAAAATACATTTAAGTGACACTTTTAATCATTGCATTAAAAGATTGTGTGAACTTTAACAGGTATATAATATAACTCAGTAACCACAGCATAGCCATTCAAAGACAAGCAGTAAATTAACAGCTTTTTTTCTTATACACAAAAATGAATGCATATATATATAAAAAATGTTGCACCTGCATAAATCTGTCACAAAATAGTTTACAAAGTTGTGACTAAGTATTGATTTGAACTGCAATCATGATTGGACAATTAATAAACTGCAAATCTCAGTGATAGTGAGTAAATAGTTCAGCTTTTACATTCTACAAATATGTGAAATATATATAACTAGGATTAAGTTTCAAAGCATTTTCTATTTCAAAGATAAATATTTACTTTAATCAAGCAATCTGTGGCGCTAACAGTGTTTTTTTTCAGGTTTGACAAACCAGAAAATTTGAAGGTCCAAAAGTTTAACCCACAAACAGAATTGACAATAAAATATTTCAGTCCAAATCTCATGCAATAAAACTGGTTTTACTTCATCGTTATTAGTAGGCTATATATCGACTGAATTTGTGGATTGATATGTTTTGAGGATTGGTTTAACTTGAATGTCAATTTCGGACTTTCCAAAAGACCTTAAAAGACACTGCGTACCAAAGTTGACAAAATACTCCCAAAGGGTATACATCAAGCAAAGTGGGTAGGCTATTGTTTCAGAGTTAAACGGAGGTGTTAACCATAATGATTCACAGAGTACCGTACCATAAGTAAAGCAAAAACACGCAAGTTGCAGCCTACTTGTTACTTTATTGATTTTTCGCAAACAATTGCAAGGTTTGTTTGAGATAAACAAAAAACATACAATTTTTAAACAATCTTGTACAGGCCGAAACGTTTGATTCAAGCATAACAACACAAAATGAAATTACAATACAGTTTTAAACTGTATTTCATTAAATCTGTCATAATCTGTCAAATCTGAAATATTAAGATAATAATGATGTATATAATTTGGATACTGGTAGCATTCTTATCATCACAGTTGAGTGCATGACTGATATTAGGGGTGTTCAATTTCGATTATTTGAATATTCGAAATGTGAAATTCAATTTATTTTCGATTTCGAATATCATAACTATTCACCAAACTGCAAAATGTGATTTTATTGAAAGAAACGACATGAAAACTCGCTAGAAAACGCAAAAAAAAGCCATGAAAATTTGCGAAAAAAGAACACAAAATAACATCTACAGCTCCAGGCCCATGTTGGTGTTTATGAACACAAGCTGATCGACATGGTCACCCGTCAGTCGGGATCTCAGTTTCGTGACGGTCAGGCCAGCTTTTGAAAACGATCGCTCCGCTGGAGCCGAGGTCGCTGGGATCCCAAACACTTCAAGTTCATTTTCACAACGAGCGATTCACTGCAGCGACATTTCACTGCAGAGTGCAGAGGTTTCGACCCGAAAGCGACATCGAGTATGTTTGCAAGCGCATAAAGCTAAACGCACGCTCCGTCTACGTAGCAAATTATGTTGTTTTTGGGTGCATTCAACATCTGATGACATTGAATCGACACAAAATGGTAGATTTTTGCTATGTCCCAGGCAGCAAATCAGTCATTTTTAGATTGATTCAAAGTCTGCAGACATTAAATCATTGTAAAAATGACAGATTTTGTTGTCTGGTGTTGGATTGTAGCATCGCAACTCGTTCTAGTGATTATTTATCGCGAAGCTGTTGCGGTTTGCATTCAAAAAGTGTTTTCCTGCTGCCGATCGCTAGTTCATCTATTGTTTTATGTATCAATACAGCATAAAAATTTGCCCCCACACAGAAATATGCGTGGGGGCTTGGCCCCCAGCCATCCGAGAGCCTCGCCTCCCCCCTTGGCAAAATCTCAACATTCTTGAGCAACAGCTACAATTATAATGATTTTGCCCATTTAAATTTTTTCGGCCCCCCCTAAAAAAAGTTGCCCCCCCCTTGCTCTGCGGTCTGGCTACGGCCCTGCCCCCACGGCTTAGGCGCCTATGGATTCGGTAAAAAATGGATAAAACTGCGACAAAGCTCACCCTACACTTTCTGCTATTGCACAACCTAGCTATCTTCATTCTTGAGAAATTTGGCATTAAAAATGCCAACCTGGCATCCCCGGCCGTTGGACCCGCAAGAGCGTGTGATAGTCACGTGATCGACGATGCGCATGCGTCGAAGTCTTTTTTCGCTTGCAAAATGCGACAAGACAGATTTCACGCCACTCGCGTTACTTTCAACCGCGTTCAGCCGAAAAGGCGGCTATAATTTTGAATATATGTCCGATACGAAAAACGAATTTCGCGTATCACCTTAATCGAAATCAAATCGAAATTGAACACCCCTAACTAATATCATGAAAAAATTCCAGGATACTTCTACTCAAAGTGCTCATTTTTAAGCCATTTAGTTTAGCCTTATTAGAAATTTTTACTTACTCGCATATTTGCTTTGATACCATATTTCTTAGCCAACTTTTGAAGTTCTGCTCTTTTAAGAGATTGTAAATTTGACATGTTCTCTATGACTTGATAGCATCAATTCAAAATATAAGAATTTTTAGGCCATTTGTTAAGTGTCATCACTGTAAAAAAGGATTGCATTTTAATAGGTCCATAAAAAGCTCTAAGGATATAGATTTTTTACACATATTTTTGCTGCCTGTTATGCGTCATTTGTGACTTGCAATATATTGGATCATGTGCATTATCATTATGGGTGCAAAATAAGTCACAATTAATATTTTATACATTTATCAGATCTGATAAGATTGTGACTACGCAATTAATGAAATAAGTTAAGAGTTGAAACACAAGCTGGCATTTCTTGGAATAAGCTGCCATGTTTACGATTTAGCCTGAGTTACCTAAATATATTTCATTTCAAGAATAGAAACTGAAACACACTTTAATAACTGCAGAAACAAAAATAAAAAGGTTTGAAACTAAGCATCTAATGAAGGTTTAAGAGCTACCGGTAAGTCGAACTGAAAAGTTGGTTCGGTTTAGTAACCTACAGTAGAATATTACATAATATGATGTTTAAACATCAATTTCATAATTTGCGGATCCGGATAATATAGGTACTTATCTAACCTGGGCCTATCTCTTGGCCTTGGCCATTGGCCTATCTGCAATCTGCATTCTGCTGGAAGATAGTGTTTCCTTCAAATTCAATCAAAAACAAGCGCCTTTTTGGACTTTCTCAAACAACGAGCTGCTATTGGCTCATTACTTCTTACGTCATAAGTGTAAGAAAGGACTTCTTTTACCTAGTTCACAAACAAGAGAGATGACTACATTTCAATTTTAGAAGATGATTTTAATTTAGTTTGTATTTGTAATTTATGTCTATCCATTTCCAAGAGATTGTGGATCATCACATGGGGAAGAATACGTAAGCAGACGAAAAAGAGCTATCAATGATAAATGGAAAGAACAAGTTAAAAACCGAAGCTTTAATGAAATAAACTTAGTCGATTGATTGCTGTCATTCGCAACTTTCTGATATTTTTATAACTTGTTGTTTTGCATGTTGAGCTGGCAGGTGAAAATGTGGGCATTCGGTTTAATGAAAATAAATATAGTAGATAAAAATTTACTGATGAAAATACATTATTGTTTATAAAGTGGCCGAGTGGTTAGCGCGTTGGGCTCGCAGTCGAGAGTCTGCATGTTCGACTCCAGCCACCCGCACTTGCTGTTGCTTCTCTGGGCAAGAAACTTTACGATAATTGCCTCTACCCAGTGATCGATTTCGAGTAATATGTAGTACCAAATTTAAGTGATAAGTAGAGTAGACAACCGCAAACAGACATTGCAGTCAGCTGCAGCATGGGTCAGGTGTACCTAGGGATTGTAGATCATAGGGATGCGAAACTTCATCCGCTTTTGGCTTATCCGCAACACTAAAAGGGTTACGTTTTTTTTCTAATTTACAAAAGATTTTACTTTTTATGGGTTATATAAGAAGAATTAAGTTGGTTTTAAAGTAATTTAAAGTTTTTAGTTGAAAGCAAGCCTGTAGTAAAGCGTAAAAAAAATGTCAAATTGGCAATTGACCCTTCTAATGTTGAAGGAACAACGGAGTTGCGCGTCCCGTAATGTACCGTCCCTAGGTGTACCGTACGTCGGAAGGCGTACACCGATGCATAGCGCTCAAGTCCGCTTTCCCGCAATGCAGGATAAAGATAATAAAACAAAAAAATAAAAATAAACTTTTCATCGTTCTCTACATGTTCGCGTCAGCGGCAGCAATGAAAAAAACAAAATTCTGTGACTGGTTAACCTTTCATGCACAAAAAAAAATTAAAATTTTTTCTAATGCCTTTGAAGATTCTTAAAGTAGACTACGGTACCGTAGGTTTCAACTTTTTTGACTTTTGTCACATTAAGAACAGGTAAGCAGCTGACTTGATGACTGATATAGTTTTTCGCTGCTTCCTGTTTATTGCATGGTATCTAGATTGCTGTAGTGCTATTTTAATCGTATTGTGTATAATTGTACTATGCGATTCTCACAACAGACGAATCAAAAGTTTTCTCTTTATTACAAAATAGGTTTTACAAGAAATAAACAAAAAACAACAGAACATGTTGGTCACAGCGGTAAACCATAATCTCTTCGTGGGAAAATTGTAACATAAGATTCCCGAATCCGTTCGTCTACATGTAGGTGACCGAAAAATAAACACTCTTTCGAAGCGTCTTTTCAAAAGTGTATTCCTGTAAAATTAGCCCGCGGCTATCGAAATCGAAATGCAACGCCTTGCACCTCTAAAAACTGTCACTACGATACAGATTACTTGGATAAAAGACGGAGAGTTTGTCCAGCTAGCAAGCACCAAATAAACCAGTTAAATGTGCGACCGACTTCCAACACACGACTTCAAGAATGAATCAGAAAAATTTGTGATAACTCAAAGGCACGCCAGCAGTTCGTGACGCAGCATTTCATGTCCAAACAGGATTCAACTGAAACAGGTTTAAACAGGTTTGACACGAGTCTTACGGACGATGGTGCAATTTTGGCTCATGTTTTAGGAATTTCCATGACGTAATATTCAGTAGACCCGAACGGTTTCTACATGACGTTTGACCAGGCGAACAACCGTCTGGAACATTGCGACCCCTAGTTATGACAGTCTGACATGGCATAACTAAAAAAGAATTGACGACAATTGTGAGCCAATGAATAAAAACACATGATACACAAATTGTTTGAATCACTCATGTTTAAATTAATATGCAAATATAAAGGGCATGCAAAGAATGAACAGCAATAAGAATAAACACGACGATACATGAAATTGGTACCATATGTATTAGGTACACGCAAAAATGACGCTATATACCATGGTTGCGATAATAACCGACTGTTCTGGGCTCAGACAAGTGTCGGCCACCGCAGACAAAACCAGGCTCAAACCCTAACACTTAGGTGTTCTTTACGGGGGTGAGGCACGAAATATCCCTCAACACACAGTCTACTTTCACTTTCCCCGTACTCTCATCATAGTTGCAGACGGCAACTTTAGCTCTACGAACCACAGGCTTCCCTTTTCTAATTTGTGGAACTACCTCATGCACCCTCCCAAGTTGATACTTCCCACGTTTACCAATGTCCTGGAGAGAACCTACCACTACAAGTTGACCAGGCTCCAAATTGTCGGCCATTTTTAGCCATTTTTTCCGGCCCTGAAGACCTGGCAAGTAAAAATCGATCCATTTACTCCAAAACTGATGAGAAAGTGACAAATTGAACCGATAATCCCTTCTTAATTGGTCACGATCATGTGGTTGCCCAACAGCACAGTATGGGTCTAAGTATGGGGTCAAAAGTGAGGCAGGGGTGATGACAGTAAAATCCCTAGGGTCGTCACTCAAAGGTACCAAAGGGCGTTCGTTCACGATCCGAACGGCACTACTGGTGTACGTAAGCAGTTCAATAAAATTGGGCTTACGACTTGAAGAGTCCAAAATGTGAAAAAATGCAATTTTAAATTGTTTAACCATTGCCTCCCAGGCGCCACCTTGCGCCGGAGCATACGGAGGTATAAATTCCCAGTTTATCTCTCTCTGTCTTAGGGCGTTGTGAAATTCAGCTGATTCTATCAACTCGGGTAACTTCTTAGATGCTGCCTGAAAGGTACTTCCATTGTCGGAATAGATAGCATTAACCTGCCCACGTAAATCTGTAAACCTTGTAAAGGCAAGTAAAAAATCACTCAGCGACAATGACGTAACCAGCTCAACATGAATAGCGCGAGATGCCATACATGTGAACAAGAGTCCCCAAGCTTTTTTGTGACTTCTACCTTCAACAAAAGTTAAAGGTCCAAGATAGTCTAAGCCGCAATCAAAAAAGGGTTTCCTATGCGCAGTTGTGCGAGACAAAGGTAAATCAGACATGAGCTGCCTTATAGGTCGAGCTTTCTCAATCGCGCATACACCACAGTCATTAAGATACCTCTTCACGGAAGCATTACCATTAGCGATCCAAAACTTCTGTCGCGTAGACAACAAAGTGTGCTGTACTCCACAGTGCGCATTTCCATTATGATGCGACAGTACAACAAGCCTAGTGAAGGGGTGCTTCGAAGGCAAAACAATCGGATGCTTTGCTTCAAGAGAGATCTCGGTAGAGTTACTTAAGCGCCCTTCAATGCGGATTACACCAGCGTCATCTACACAAGGTCTGTACTTTTTAAGTGAACGTAATTCTTTCAAGCTTTCCTTCTCACGTTGTGAAGCGCCAACACTACCTCGCTTTATCACTTCCTCAAGGGCATCCGGCGATCGTTTGGTCATTAAATGTACCACATCGCCATACACGCTCTTCTGAACAAACTTCACAGCCAACTCTGAAGCACTGTTAAGATAAGATGCATCCAGTTTTGGCTTCACAAAGCTACGCTTTCTCGTTTTACAGCACAAAAATTCAACAAAAGCAACCAAATAAGCGATTCTCTTTTTCATAACATACAAAGAAGGTGCGGCCTCGATCAATCTGTGAAGACCACCCTGTCCAACGTCAAGCGACTCCTCTTCGTCACGAAGATATAGGCTATGGACAGGTACTGGAGTGGCATTTTCTACAGATGGAATTTTCTCACACTGGTAGAGAAGACTAGAACCATTTAACCACAACTCTCGAAATTCTTTCTTTGTAATAAGATTTGGCCTTGTGCCAACATCAGCTGGGTTCATATCGGTAGGGCAAAAACGCCAATCCTGGGCTCCAGACAACAATAAAATATGCTCAACTCGACGCGTAATAAACTTATTCAAACGTAAATCAGGGTTTTTAACCCACTGCAACACAGTACGAGAATCACACCAAAAATACTTAAGGCAGTCGGGCATCTTCAATGCCTCGTAGGCCTGCTTCACGAGTCTTGCTGTATTCAAAGCGGCAACAAGCTCTTTCCTAGCTATCGGCCAAGAAAACTGATTTTTTACAACAATGGTAGATTTACCCAGAACGAAAGACACACTCGGAACTCCGTTAACCAGTCTACGTAAGTAAACAACAGAAGAGAAAGCTTGATTCGAAGCATCACTAAACCCATGCAATTGATATGAAACAATATCATCCGGACTGCACACACCAGAGTTTGCAAAATACCATCTCGGTAACGAAAAATCCTTAAGCAGGTCCAAAGAGCGAAGCCACGACTCCCACTCTTTAACAAAGCTATCAGGGACCTCGGTGTCCCAATCAAACTTGTCTATCGCCAATTGCTGAAGTATAAGGCGTGCTTTTAGAAAAAATGGCGCTCCAAAGCCTAGCGGATCAAAATTTTGTCCAAGCTGACTGAGCATACTTCGGCGCGTGTGTTTAGCTAAGGGCTTTAAGGAACATGCGATACGCATCTCGTCAGACTCGGTTTGCCACACACAACCCAATGTCTTCGCTGATGGCAAAGTCATATTTTCAGTCTGAAAGTCAATGTCACGAATCAAAGGTGAAAGCATCTCATTATCCAAATTTGACAAGACAATCATAGCCTCCTTGTTAGCACTCCACTTACCAAGTTTAAACCCACGGCTATCAAACAAAGCAATTGATTCATGAGTGATTTGCTGAGCTTCCTCTAAGCTATCAGCCGAAAATATAAAATCATCCATGTACATATTATTTGCAATATTGCAGAGAGTCAATTCACCAGCACTGCTGGGATTCTGCTCGATCATTTTCTTTATAGCCAAGCAAGCGATATATGGGCTACTCTTTATTCCCCAAGGGTGTACACAAAAACGAAATGGTACCATCCTACCATTTTCAAGGTCATCATCTTCAAACCACAATATACGAAACAAATCCCTTTGCGACTCAGGTAATTTTATTTGAAAGAAGCATTTAGTCACATCAGCCATGAGACCAAATCTACCAAGCCGAAATCTAGCCAAGACATCTACCAGAGGGTTTAACAAGTCAGGAACCGAAAACATTACATCATTAACACAAGTTCCTCGAAATTCAGACTTTCCATCGTAAACAATGCGCTTTTTTAATTGTGACGTCACAAAGTATGGTAAATACCATTCAAATCCCTTGACATTTCCTGCTTCACCAGTACGCTCAATATAGCCATTTGATTTAAGATCTTTCATGGTGTCAGTAAGGAAATCACGAAGTTCAGGTTGTTTTAAAGCTTTCTTTCTTAAAGCAGCAGCTCTATCTGACGCCAACACAAAATTGTTAGGTAGATCAATATCTTCCTTCAACGGAACAGGTATCTCAAATCAACCATCTTTCAACTCAATATTCGGTTCGACAAGTTCTCTAGCCAAATTATCATTGCGAGACAATTCACAGGTTTCATTTTGCAACGTCAAATCCTGAATGACTTTATTCAGGTCTGCTATTTCCATATCACGAGACTCAATTTTACGCTGAAAGCCAGAGATGACATCCGACTCTGAAGACGTCTGCACTCTGCACACTTTAGCAACGCTTTCATCTAAGGGTGACTTACCACCACAAGCCAACCAGCCGAGAGGAGTGAGCAAAGCATGTGGTTCACTACGATTTTCACCAACACGCTCTTTTTTTGCACACATCAAATAAGCGTTGTCGTTGCCAGTCAGTACATCTACAGTACTACAATCATTCAAATGAAACATATTCACGTCATGAAAATGACGGAAACCATTTAAATCTTGTTTATGCGGTAAAGTTTTAACATCGTCAGCCCAAGCTGGGTTAACCACCGAAGTTATATCACAAAACAGTTCATCTGTCTCTAACGACTGGATGTTGAGTTTGACAAGGTCAGCACAAGTAGCTTTCTGACCAGCCAGGGTATCCATTTTAAACGACGCTTTATCGTACGGTTTAAGATCAAGTTCACACACCAAATCACTCGAAACAAACTGCGAACCAGGATCATGCTGACAATACACCAACTTCGATTTGCCAGTCATTGGATTCAAAACACGAGCAGCAGTAACGCGGTTAAAGGCTGCTTTAACATTTCCAATCTTAACATTACGCACAGGAACTCTGGCACCAGTATCATCTTTGCCAACCGAATCCAGAGAATCACGTGACGTCACATAAAAATCATGCAGAAGAAAATAGTGTTTCCTATCGTTGTTAGGCCCACACTTACGACAGTTATTTGCATGAACGCAATCCCTAACCATATGCTGGCGCAAACAATTCAAGCATTTGCCAGCTTTCACAATGACATCTCTCCGATCTTTAGGTGTCAAGCGCAAAAATTCTTAACAATTAGACAAAAAATGATATTCAACTTGACCACGTGACGAACAACAAATGCATGCCGGTAGGTTTTTACGTCTGGCTTCACCACCGCGCGGTGCGCCAACAACAGTCGAGTACTGCGAACTCCCTGACATCACATCATCATGGGGTTTTACGGACGTCTGCCTAACCGGACATGAAGGCAATTTTCCTTTGCCAAACTTTTTAAATTGCTGCGATTCACCAGAATCGCCCATTAGCATAATGCTAAAATCAGTCGACTTACGCGTTTCTTCCCGTACTACAAATTCAAACAAACTCTGAAAGGTAGGCTCATCAGTGCCACCATACTGATCACCTAAAAAGTCAAGATAACGCTGCTTAGCGTCAAACGGGAGTCGCTTAGCCAAATCCAAAACAAAACGTCCTTCTAATTTATCACGCTGACCATAAGCTTGCGCATAAAGCAAACACTGCGACAATTCATCTTTAAACTCTTTCAGATCACTGGAAGAGGTCGAAGTCAATTTGCTACCATAGCGATACTTTCTAATTTCTGGTTCTGCGAAAAGACCTCCACGAACCCCAAAACGCTAGGACAAGCGAGCTAACGACATTTCTATCCTGTCTTCCTCTGACAAGCCAGGGGTGTCAGAAACCAAATTAGCAATCGTTTGCGCAGCTGTCCTAACACAAGCTGCTTGTAACAAAGTCAAACGAGTCCCCTTAAAGGGCGAAGCTGCCATTAAGGCCGTAACACGATTTTTAAAGAAGATAAATGGCATATTATTACCATCGTAACCAATTAAGGCCGCCTTATCGAAAAACGTCCTACTATTTTGGTATTCAAAAAAGCAATCCTGCTGTTGAGAACTCGATTTAGCGGGAGAAGACAAGCTATATCCCTTAAGGGGCTGAGTGGGCTCAGTCACATGCACAGCCCGATCACGATCCTCACACACGTTAAAATCAGGAGACGCGATACGCCTCTCACAACCACCCAAATTACGTGTAGCTGGGCGATCCACAACTAGCGGCGCAGAAAACTTTGAAGGGGGCAAAGCATTACTGCTAATGGCGGCCCCGTGACCTGTACGCTCTGGGGGAGGAGTTCGGTTGTAATTCGCAGACCTTGGCTCTACAGCATTCGGAAGACCCTTAGCCGCGGCCCCGAGACCTCCTGAAACAGCTGGAAAACGTGTGGATTGCCCTGGTCCACTCACAGGTTGAACGGGCGTTTGGAAAAGGTTATGTAAATTAAACTGCGATTGATGTTCATTTCTGGAATGCCTAGAAGAGCTCTTCTTAGAGCTACGCCGGGAGCCCGCCTTTGATCGATATTCAGCTAAAACTACCTCTTTACGTTGTTCAGCCCTCAACTGAGCGTCTTTGAGTGCGAACTCAGTAGCTCTAGCTTCGGCTCTCGCGGCGGCCTCAGCTGCTCTCGCTTCGGCCTCAGCTCTCGCGGCAGCCTCAGCTCGAATGGCCTCAGCAGCTCTCGCTTCGGCCTCAGCTCTCGCGGCAGCCTCAGCAGCTCTCACGGCAGCCTCAGCTCGTATGGCCTCAGCTCTCGCGATGGCCTCAGCAGCTCTTGCTTCGGCCTCAGCTTGGATCTGGAGCTCCTCTCGTCTTAGCTGTAGGTTAATTTGTGCAACTATCCGAGACGAACTCTTAGACATCCTAGTGCTTACATTTGAGGCGCTATCCTCAGGATGTATGTCAGCATCCAACATGTCTGAGAACTCACTTTCTTTTTGTTCAAAGTTATTTTTTAACGAGTTAAATTCGGGATCTACCCTATCACGAAGTTCTGCCAAGATTGCAGAGTTAAAGATTGTAGTCAAAAGAGCATGGAAATGCCGTAATTCCTCTTCTAAAGTAGATAAGTTAGATCGAAAAATTAACAGTTCCTGCTTATCACTCAAAGAACCTAGGGCTACAGAAAGTTCCCCAATTTGAGTCAAAATATCCCGTCTAAGATGCCGGGCCTCTCGAACTGACTTAGCCTCATCGTTATTGGGTCCCTCCCCAGAATGGCCTGCCCGACCGCAAAGAACATCATCAGGCTTAAACTCAGTCGAGTCTACGGCGGTCGAGTCCTTGTCGCCACCGAGTGTAGACATATTAAATGTTGGGGCTAAATTAACAATTAAAAAAATGAAGTTACACAAACACACAAAATTATTAGGCTACAGTAGTTATAAAAAACTTAACTGCCAAGACCGTAAAAATACAAAAAAGAATTTAAATGCACGATACCGTAGCTGTACGGGTATGAAGTCCTAAAGTCCACAAAACTTGCTTGGATTCTTCCACTTGAATCTACAAGCACAGATGGATTGTCTTTAATCTTCTTTCTTGCCAATGAATGTCAAAGTTATTTTTCTTCTGTACCAAACTGAGAAGAAATGTCTTTACTTTTCTTTGCTTCTGTAAGAGTGTAGACTACCAACCAACAAATCTTCTTTTATTATTTCTTGTACTTCTAAGTAGTTCTTCTGCACTAGCTGACAACAAACACGTCGTTTATTTTTATGCCTTCAAGTGCTTCTTGGCCTACCAGCTAACAAAATCGTTTTTTATTTTTCTTGCTTTAATTTCTTCTTGACCTACCAACTGACAAGAACTCGTCTTTTATTTTTCTTGTTTTAATTTCTTCTTGACCTACCAACTGACAAGAATTCGTCTTTTATTTTTTTATGGTCACAGCGGTAAACCATAATCTCTTCGTGGGAAAATTGTAACATAAGATTCCCGAATCCGTTCGTCTACATGTAGGTGACCGAAAAATAAACACTCTTTCGAAACGTCTTTTCAAAAGTGTATTCCTGTAAAATTAGCCCGCGGCTATCGAAATCAAAATGCAACGCCTTGCACCTCTAAAAACTGTCACTACGATACAGATTACTTGGATAAAAGACGGAGAGTTTGTCCAGCTAGCAAGCACCAAATAAACCAGTTAAATGTGCGACCGACTTCCAACACACGACTTCAAGAATGAATCAGAAAAATTTGTGATAACTCAAAGGCACGCCAGCAGTTCGTGACGCAGCATTTCATGTCCAAACAGGATTCAACTGAAACAGGTTTAAACAGGTTTGACACGAGTCTTACGGACGATGGTGCAATTTTGGCTCATGTTTTAGGAATTTCCATGACGTAATATTCAGTAGACCCGAACGGTTTCTACATGACGTTTGACCAAGCGAACAACCGTCTGGAACACATGTTTCCAAACAGATTATTTATTTAATCAAGTGTAAGTGAGATAGTTGCTCCTGAACATCATTGCCATAATAGAAGCGATTAGTGACAACCAACACCTCAATTTTTCAACTAAAAAAACTATTGAATTGTTGACATCAGTTTAAGTCTAAGCGTAAAACGTATTGACCTGGAATAAATTGCGACCTTAACAAATTAGGTATCGTTGGAAAGCTTAACTCCTCTAGATTAAGATTTTCACTCTCCTCCAATCAGAGACCCTTGGCAAAAAAAGTTATGGCCGTTTTTGAAGCAGCACCTTGCGCCGCTAGTGACGAAACTGTATTTTTCTTTTTGCACAAGTTTTTAGGCTCATTTTTAACTTTTTCCATATGTGTATAAGAAAGAGACAACTCACATTTGATAAAATATTATTTATATTTAAATGACGTCACTCTGACGTCATCAAATTAAAATTGCTTACCTATTACTCTCAGCCCATTGATAATTGCAGATCCAATACATTTGTTCTAAAAAATCGTTTTTAGACATAACGGAGCTTCATATAATGATTCAAGAGGGCATTTTGACCACAGGTCCGGTTTAATGACGAAACTAAACGCTACAAGTGGCTAGAGTATATTATGGGCATTATACAAAAAATGCGAAAATTTTTAAAACTTTACTTCAATAATTATGCCGTGGAGTGTTTTTGTTTTATTATCTTTATCCTGCATTGCGGGAAAGCGGACTTGAGCGCTATGCATCGGTGTACGCCTTCCGACGTACACCTGACCCACGCTGCAGCCGACTGCAAGGTCTGTTTCCGGTTGTCTACTCTACTTATGACTTAAATTTGGTACTACCCATTACTCGAAATCGATCACTGGGTAGAGGCAATTATCGTAAAGTTTCTTGCCCAGAGAAACAACAGCAAGTGCGGGTGGCTGGAGTCGAACATGCAGGCTCTCGACTGCTAGCCCAACGCGCTAACCACTCGGTTACTGCTGCCAGTGCCCAAGGCGTGTAACTATTGTTCTTGTCGACGGTGAAAATTCGACTCACACTGCTAGTGGAATGCCATGTCTGAGGAGTACAGCTCAACTATCCAGTGGAATCTTTCGGGTAGCTCAAATTTGGGCAATAGGCTACACAAATAATAATATTTATTTGCATCAGACAAAGCTGTCAATATATAAAACAAAGAAATAATACACAAACTGCAAATGCACAAATAACGAACAACAACAACGAAATAATACACAAACTGCAAATGCACAAAATCTCACTAAATAGGCTATCTAATAGGATGTTTCATTTTTTCACGATTTTTGAAATCAAAAATGCTTGGGGTCTAATCAGATCGGATTTTGGCCACAAACAGCCGATCCAAAATATTTTTTCGATCGGACAACTTTTAGAGGGTGCGCGGCCCCCCTATAGTTTGAAAATTAGAAGCGTGGGAAAATTTGCAGGAAATATGCGATATCTCGGTAACGGAAAGTGATAGGAAGACGTGTAGGGTGTCAACTTGTGCGGAATGGCCAACTTCCTATCTGAGTTTAATACATTTTGCTACCCCATCTGCAACGGAAAAAAAGTTAATTGCAAAAAACTGTTTTTTTATATTATTTCTTCGCAGTTTTACAGAAGCAAAACTCTTGGAACCAGTAACTACAGTGATTACAAGTTATAGAGAGCAACAACATGTGCTATGGCATAGGGTACAAGTGTGCATCGAATTTTACACAACAATGGACTTCCTTTCACGATTGGCTTAGAATACCGTCATCTCCTATCGCGCAGTGTCTCTCACATGTAAACGTTTCAGCATAAGCTACCAACACAGAGTAATTAAACAAAACAGTTGACATTGACGTGGCTGTACAAATCAAGAGTCATACACCATGTGAACGCAAAGAAAATCATAAATTCAACAGTATGTTCCCCAGTCATCCCCACTCCCCAGTCATGACCAGTGAAAGCAAAACAAATAAGCAATATCATGTAGAACGAAAAATCGGGCATGTTACCCAAGAATAAAAATTACTGCCGGCATGTAACACTTAATGATTATTCTTCAGCATTGCTTAAATACAACCTCAGTCTAACATCAACTTTGCTTTGTTGATCAGAGTTGTCAATAATCTTCTTTCGTTGTAGCAATTCTTTGAGCTTCCCTATTTCCCTCTCATTTGATCTATTGTGGTTGTTGACGCTCTTCAAGAACTGCCTGTTCCCAAACAAAACACAGGGTGCTTGCTTGCTTTGAACAGTGAAGAAATGCTTCAGGTTCGATTGTCTTTGTTGCAGCATATTTACCATATTTCACCACATGCACCAATAATCGCAGACTTTACTCCGATAACTCTTTCCATAGTTTTGTTCTTTGCTAGATCATGCGTTTGAACCAAACACACATAACGATCCATACCATTCACATTTCGACCATCATAATGAAGCTGCAGAAAATCGGAAGCAGAGATGTCATCATCACATTTTTCTAAACACAGCTTTCTTGTTTTCTCCCTACATCTATACACGGTAGTCGGTGAGGCAGCAATATCGTCACCAGCACATGCAAGCAACTGGTCAGATTGTTGGCGAATAGAAGTGTTTCGCCTGTCAGCTAACATACAGCTTAAAGAACTTACGGCAATTTTTCGTTTTTTTGTGTACATCTTGCCACCTGTTACTGCTTTCTTGGCGAAATCAGGATCAAGAATTAAGCCTCGTGTCTCATCTTCCTAAGACTCACTGCTGGAAACGGTTATATCAGGTGTAATCATACCTGCAGGTCTTCGCCTTAGCCTCTCCTGTGCTACCAGGTTGGAAGTTTCTGAGCTGGTTGAATAAGAGCAAGATGGTTCATCTTCACTTGGTAACTTTTGCTGGTAAAAACTCTGATGACTCAATCTATTTTTTACCCTTAAAGTAAAAGATCTGTCGCGAGATGCAGTAATAAACATCTTTCTGGCAGACCTTTGATCTTGCAAAAACTCAACCTCCTCTTCTGGGATACGGTGCATCCGTTGACAGCTACAAGAAAGTCTTCTGGGATACTTGAAACTCTTCTGGGATACGGGGCATCCGTTGACAGCTACAAGAAAGTCTGCCGTTGTAAAACTTCACCTGTGATGGAATGGCACATTTACACTTGCAAATATCAAACAGCTCATGGAATATACCTTCTGTCGCTCCCATCTGTGGCCGTTTTCTTTTCTTGATTGCCTTAAATTTGTTTATGAGCAGTTTTAACCTGGTCTCAACTCGAATGATGCTTATC
This sequence comes from Aplidium turbinatum, assembly GCF_918807975.1. Taxonomy (NCBI): domain Eukaryota; kingdom Metazoa; phylum Chordata; class Ascidiacea; order Aplousobranchia; family Polyclinidae; genus Aplidium; species Aplidium turbinatum. The sequence continues at coordinate 40,284,622 of NC_137472.1, read as the reverse complement.
ACCGGAAGGCTGGCACTAACCCAAACATGAACTATATCATTTATCAACTGTCCCTTGACATCAGCAAAACATGGAGGCTTCTTAAAGAACTTGAGATTCGTTTCACTGCATTGCTTGCATAAAAAATTGTAGTGGTGAAGAACGCTTATGTTTGTGGGTAATACATTCCCTGGCAGCTTTTCAAATTTCTGCAATGTCTCACTGGCGTCAAGTCTTGTTTCTGGCATAATAGCAATTGAACTAACTACTTCTGGGTACAAATAGCCAATACTTAAATCTTAACACCTGCAATGACAATTCGTGGTAAATTAAAACAGCAGATGGCGAATGACATCGACTCAATCTGCAACGGGAGCTTCTCAAAACAACCCTATACATTACAACTAACGAATCTTCTTACTACAGTAGAATTCGCCTATAGTGACTTTGGCTATAGTGACACTTCGCCTATAGTGACACCTGTTGCAAAGTCTCGTTTGCATACGCAACAGTTGAGTAGCATTCGGCTATAGTGACATTTCGGTTATGGTGACACTTTTTTCGCGGTCCCTTCAGGTGTCACTATAGGCGAATTCTACTGTACAAACTCGAACAAGAATGTAGTTCTGAAAACTTAAAAAGCACAGTATAATATTCTACAAGTCGTCCACCTGCATTGTTAGGTCATAGTACATTTAACAAAACCTGTTGTTCGTAAAAAATGTCATTTGTCATCACTGCAGTTACTGGAAGGGTTTTGCTTCTGTAGAACTGGGAAGAAAACATCAAAAATGTGAAAAAAACAGTTTTTGCAAGTAATTTTTTTTCCGTTGCAGATAGGGTAGTAAAATGTATTAAGCACAGATAGGAAGTTGGCCATTCCGAACAAGTTGACACCTTGCCCGTCTTCCTATCTCCTTCCGTTACCGAGATATCGCATATTCCTGAAAATTTTCCCATGGTTCAAATTTTCAAACTTTGGGGGGGCCGCGCACCCTTTAAAAGTCGTCCGATTGAAAAAATATTTTGGATCGGCTATATGTGGCCAAAATCCGATCTGATTAGACCCCAAGCATTTTCAGTTTCAAAAATCGTGAAAAAATGAAACATCCTACTATCTAATGTTACAAGTTTACAGACAATGGTACGGTAGTGTTGCAAGTTAGAAGAACTGAAAGTATTCAGAACGATAAAAACAATCAGATGACATGGCAGCCATCAAAACTAGATATCAGCATACATAGAATTATTATAATGAAGACGATAATTTGATATACGATGGCAATCGGACCTCATCAGGGAGGCAACAATAGAGTTTGTTTGTTTATTTTTATCCTGCATTGCGGGAAAGCGGACTTGAGCGCTATGCATCGGTGTACGCCTTCCGACATACACCTGACCCACGCTGCAGCCGACGGCAATGTCTGTTTCCGGTTGTCTACTCTACTTATCACTTAAATTTGGTACTACCCATTACTCGAAATCGATCACTGGGTAGAGGCAATGATCGTAAAGTTTCTTGCCCAGAGAAACAATAGCAAGTGCGGGTGGCTGGAGTCGAACATGCAGGCTCTCGAATGCGAGCCCAACGCGCTAACCACTCGGATACTTCGCATCTTCCAACAAAAGAAAAAACATATTTCCGAAGTAATGCATCAAATGTTATAATGTTGCACAAGACTTGATGTTTACGTACGCTATAATGTTTAGGCAAATTGTGTATAATTCTAAATGCATTATTGAAGGCAACACGCAGGCGATTAATGTTACGTTGATGATAATTTTCCCACAGATGACATGCATACATTGGAGTACAATATGAACGGAATAGAACGTTTTTAATATCACTGGAGCATTTGTAAAATTTTGATTTTAATTTGTTGGCAGAACAGATCATTTATTGAAACATGATCAAACCGTCGCAATCCTCAGAGCAGTCTTCTTGTACACAACTGAGATTGCAACAAGTTTCCTCACGACACTCTCCACATGCTGTACGCACTTTAAGCCATGTTTTGTGCAGCTGCAAGACATTGTACCACATTGATTTTTTGTTCCTTCTTTGCATTTGCATCGTACAACGTTCAATAGCCATTCTGGTGCCGGATCTAAATTGGCCTTTATTGGCATAACTGCACCTGCTGCGTCAGCTTTCCATCCCCATTGTGCGAGATCCAAGATTTCAGTGTCAAGATGCTTCCACTGACATACCTGAAGCAACAGTTTTATATCAACTTAGATAAATCAAGTCTTGCTGCCATAAAATTTTTGATTTGTAGTAGCCTACACCACATGTTTATGCTAGTCATATTGTAACGCAACTTGTTTTGCTATAACTTGCATCTTTTCCTTACCGCAGTTTAATAGCGCAATTTGCTGTAATATTTTGAAGTTACCGACAATAAACAATTCTTGAAAAATATCTTCAAGTGGTATAATCTATAGAGCAAAGACGCTTTTATACTAAATGATTACGGGTATTGTGTTACAATACCATTAGGCTACGCACTATTATTTCACCTGCAAATGTACTCTGAAGGAATGAAAACGAATTGCAGCTTCGGTGGGTGGCAATCTTTCAGGATGAACAGTGGAAGCTGTTGCAACCATCTGCATGTACTTGACGTACCGTAGTTGGCCAAGTGAATCGGCAGGTTTTGCACTAAAGCTTGATGGATCAACAAAATATAGCATTACTATCGGTGAATCTCATTCAGACTGGTAGGCTACTCAGCAACATTTTCATTTCTTCTTATTTAATTAACTGTGCACCAATACAGTCCCAGTAACTAACCTTTTCAATAACAAATCTCTTCCAGCATCAGCTATTTGCTCACGTGTAGAATCTAATCTCCCAAATACATCAGCAGATTGTTGAAATTCTTCCTTCTTCAGGTAATTGAACATCTTTAGCTTTCCTAAGCAACAAGACAGATGACATAATTAATCATTGTCACCAATAACCGATTTTCCATTATGTGTGCATACACTCCATACATTGGCATTCCAAATAAAAGTATTACAATATTAGAATAATATTGAGTGGATTTGGTAATGACTGCCATCTGAATTCTTGCATATCTTTTAAAAGCTGATCAGAAAATGGTAAAAATGTACTTTCAGACAAGCATGGTAAGCAGTTCAGAAATATATAAAACACTGTAACAAACACTATAGATAAAACACTGAAAGCAAGATTAAAATGTACTGCTGCCAAAGCTGATTAATTATATTGGTACCGTACCTTGTTGATATATTGCAGAAGTTGTATCACATCCACTCCAAGCATGAGCAAACAGCAAGTAATTTTTGACACACCTCATGCACCTTACAACTACTTTCGCTCTCTTCTTTTTCTTTTAGATATTGATAAAGATGACTGTCACCAATGTTTTGTGCATAGCTGATTAATGTCTTCAGTCCACCTCGTTTCACTTCTTGTAGCTTTGATAAATTATGAGATTGGCATTTGATGCATAAACTTTCATTACAAAAAGCTTGATTCTGATTTTCCATTATTCAATTATCTCCATAACATCTGAAAACTAGTCTATCAATTCTAACTGTTTAATAAACTAAGCTATACAACTTAGAAATCATTACCGGTATTTCATAAAAATCTTTAAAGCTGTAAAGAGAGAAAACTAACATCAGACCTAGGAAAAAAATGGCCACACAGAACATTTGCTCTTTCAAACTTAATCTATATCTGAATATGTTATAGCCTTTACAGGTGGTCTCAGAAGTAACAAGAACCATAGCTCCTACTGGTAGGCTGGCCTCCTTATTTAACTGATAGTGTGTGCAATTACCAGAAAACGTATTGTTGCATGGATATCACTAGAAGCTACCAGGTCTCAATAAACACCTTTCCTTTGTCAGTTTGTGCACCAGTGCACTGGTAACAGTGGCCTACTACTACTACCATACTGCATTCATTGGTACAAATACTTCACACCTGCATGCAATGCCATTTAAAATCCAAGATGTTAAATGAAAGAGAACTCAACTAAAAGAACAACAGTAAATTCAAAAATTTAACATAAGCTAGAGATGATAAGACATGCTGCATGTAAAAAACATTTAGACCTGTTTCCTTTAACTTTCATCATAGCCCAGCATACCGTACTGTACACTGTTATAGGCCTGTGTAACTGTTATAGGCCTAGTGCACCTGTGTGTGTAATGTGTATCGCCTGCTGCCCGGTACCCTATCTAACGTTTTGACTTCTGTTGCAAACCAAATTAAATGAATAACCTGACATAACTTACGGTACCGATAATGATGTTCTTGCAAACAGTTCCCAAAACAAATTAAACTACGGTAGGCTTGCCTGGTACGGTACTCAGTTCTGTGATATTTAGGCTAGTACTGCAGCCAGTGCAGAGTGGTAGATCAAGAATCTTTGCTGTCCCAAACCTACTCAGTAGGCTACTGCCTAGTTACTTACAAACCTCATGACTATTTTTTTTTCTTTTTGCGCAACGCTCAGAGTTCAAGATGGATACCACTACATGGCTAATAAGCTGGTCAGTGGTCACCGGAGCAACTTCGACTGCCAGAATTTTACACGGCTTGCTGTTTCTGCTGAAAACATAGCTAGATTAGTTGCGCCACTAGCGGCGCAAGGTGTTGCTTAAAAAACGGCCACAACTTTTTTTGCCAAGGGTCCCTGGTTAGAGGAGAGTGATAATCCTAAACTAGAGGAATTAAGCTTTCCAACGATACCAAATTTGTTAAGGTCGCAATTTATTCCAGGCGGCCCTATATTTTCGCATTTTACGCTCAGACTAGATTGATTTAGTTTGTCAAATCTAAAATCTAAATTATTTTTTCACTGCATTCATGCATCGTTGCGCGACATGCTTCACTTGTGGTTCTTACCATAAAGATAAGCGGCAACTCATTGAAAAAATTTGCTTAGGGTTTCTCCTCGGTCAAACTTGCACTTGCAAAGAGAGAAAGACGCTTTTTTAAAGGTGGTTGTTATTTTGAAATCCCCTGAATGGCATGAGTATCAGCTTCCACTTGAACACAATGGCGTAACAAATTGGTGTACATGCCTTGCTGACTAATAAATTTGCGAGGCCTATTATTCTGACTATGGCAGACTACGCAATGCGGGATTGGTGTGTTATCTTGAGTGGATTTATGCCTAGCTTTTTCATTTATTAGGCTGCCCAGTTCCCAGAGAGAAGTGGCATATCCGAGTTATGAACTTTCAGTAAGGTCATCATTGCCAGCGGAATACTGGTGGTTGACAGTTTTATTTTTCACCCAAGGAAAACTGATATCGCCACCGGTATATACATATTGCTTAAAAAGATATTTTGATTTCTCTGATGATTTGCTTCTTCACTCAGCCAGTTTGGTTTTTAAGGTGTTGTCTTAACAAAATTAATAAATTAAAATGTTTTTAAACATTTGAAAGTCAAGGCCGCCAACTAAAGAGTTGAACTAGCGATGATTATGATATATGGATAATTGCTGTATGAAAATGTTGTTCTGGTTGGGAAATGGTACTGACCAATTATGCTGTCTAGTGACTTTTTGGTGACTTTTTGGTGACTTTTTGTTCTTTTGCTGCCATCCTTGTTGTATGAATTATTTGTAGTCATTGCATTTTGTATATATATATATTTTCTTTGGTAGAGACTATATTTACGCTAGGTTGTGAATGTAGCCTTTGAGGCTATATTTCTCTGTTTACTCAAGCAAGATGTTTGACCTCAATATGCCTTCAGGTATGTTGTCCAGGTCAGCTTCATATTTTATCTTTTTGCGAAACAGAAAGTCACGCATGCATAATAAATGCACAAAGGCGGCAGCAATAAAACAATTACAAAATTAAAACCTTCAAATTAGTCAATACTCAATGCATTGATAAAACTATTTTATTTTGAAACAGGTAGGCTTTTGCTAAGTTCTTAAAAAGCTATCATACTTACCAGTTAACAGTAAAAATCTACTGCATTTAAACATTTATTTCTTCAAACTACTTTCATTTAATTCTTTAAACTTTCAACCAAGTTAGGAAGAAAATTTGATCACGATAACACAGTTACTGTACATACATCGTAAAGATCATGTGCAAGTTTGTTTGGCAAACGTGATTACATCCCCTTTTGTCAAACGAAAGCTTACCCACAGTAATTCTTAAATTGATTGAGTCGCTTCAAATTTGAATCAATTAAAAAAAAATGTTTCCGGACTGAATGGAACTGATATCCTTCACAATCTAAACTCACTTATACGGCCAACTCAAATCAAAACATTGGTCATCTTCAAAATGGCTTGTTTTCTAATTGACACTTCTGAATTATCACAGACTCATGATATCACTGTATTATCCAAAATACTTTGCAATTTATTGCTCTCTATCCTAACCGACTCTATGATAAATACTCTTGTAACATGCTGATTGCTGAGTGAAATAAGGTAACGGGTTGCAGTGTGGCCCACTGGCCCAAGTTGCACATGTCTAGGTTACACCATAGGACCAGTCTACAAGAGAACATAAATTTCTATTCAGTAGACATTTAATGTAATTTTCTGTTTTAAATGGATAAGTTGCAATGGATTGATTTGATTTCAAGTCTGTTTAATTTAATTGCTACTGTTGCTAATTTGCACCTGAAAGAAATTTTGTTTTATTAACAGCAATAACGGAAAATGTGTTACATTAAGAGAATTATCAATTTTTTATTTATTTATCTAAGTATAATATATTAATGATTCTTTTGCTGCTGAACGTTTTTGGAAATTTCAGACTAGTTAGGCACAACTTCTTTCTGCAAAGCCTCTCGCATAAGGTCATCAAGTGTCTAATTAATAAGACAATTTTTTTTCTCGTTTTAATATTAACTGAGGTGCAATAGACTTCTTTTCAGACAAGTCGCCTAAGTATTGGGATTTTGCATAGGAGCTTCGAGTGCTTGGATGGCCAGGTCTCTCAAAATCCATCCACAGTTCCAACCTAAAATTCAGCATGGTTTCTACTGTTAAAAACACCATTCGCCTTGTAAACGTGTTGCAAAACAGCTACACCGCCATAATCGTCCCTGTTGCAAGTGTTCATTGTACAATAATTTGTTTTTTAATGTCAGCGGCTAAACCATTTTATTTACGGAAGTAGAGTGCCTGTGCACATCTGTGTGCATGAATGTGTAACTAGTTAGATTTATTGTTATGGAAATATGGGGGTTGTGACTTACAAGATGATGACTTATGATCTTTCGCTACCATCCTGATTTCGCCATAGTCTAATCAACAGCTGTAACTGCCAATGCAGTATTTTTACTTTTCATTTACTCTGCTTGTTTGTGTATATGTGGTGGTATTGAAGCAACATAAACTGACTTGACACGTTTTTTTTATGTAGGCCCAAACTTGAACAAGTAGCACACTTCTAAATCATAGACCACAAAACTGTAACCAAAAAGCAAAACTAGCCCAAAAACGTGGAACTCTTGACTACTGCTGAGTTTTTTTCATGATTTCAAATCAAAACTAGTCCTATTCCGCAAAAAAATATCGGAACCGGCAACCCTGCAATAAAGTTAACCGCATATAAGACTGAATTAGCATGAGGAAATCAATAACTATTGCTCGTTACAATACAGCTTATTTGAATTATTGCACATAACGAAAAGTCAAAGTCATGCACAATTCTCATCCGCACTAGGTTTGTCATCTGCATTACAATTTTTTTCATCTGCAGAAGTGCACACCATCCCACCGGTTGGAAAGCACTGTTCTAAGCTATTAATTTGTTATAGTATTGCATTGTGGAGTATTTTTTAGCATCAGCCTTTTCAACAAAAATCATTTGGTTTAGGGTTATTTTATCTTTGCATTCATTTCATACTCACCTTTTCATTTTAGACTACCTAATATCTGCTGTACAATGCATATGGTACCCTTTTACAGGCATGATGCGGGGCACCACTAGAAGGTGGAAATGCGGAAAATTCCTCTGCATAAAATGGTGCATTATCCACAAAAGTGAAGAATTAATGCCGATTTAAAAGACGGAAATTTGGTCTTAGCGTCTATATTGTACAAATGTACAACACAGCAATAAAGTGATGTTGAAAAAAATAAACATCGTTTTATGGCTGCATGGATTCATTTAGGTTATACTTTTCTATAGTTGTGAACCAGGCAGAACCAGGATTTTATTTCAACACAGCAAACGTTGTACTTTCCTTCTTTGTATTTTCTGATTGATTTTTTTTTGCCTTTAAAGTATAAATCATTTTGAATTGCCTGCTGTTACTTAACCTGGCTTCATTGCTATATGTTGTACAATACAGCCTAGATGCCAAGGTCGGATTTCCGCCTTTTTTACATTGGCATTAGTTTTTCACTTCTGTGAACAACGCACTATTTTGCGCCAAGGAATCTTCCGCATTTCCTCCATTTAGTGGTGCCTCTTGATGCTTTTACTGAATGAGTTTAGGATTTCTTTCTATATCGCTATTTGTGTTTAAACTACCATATTATTGTGGTGTAAAGATTCGTAATATCAAAAGAATCTAAATTTAACTTTTCTTAAATTAGTGTTGTTCACTTATTGCATTTTATTTGAAACTTGTGGCACAGAAGACACAATGTTACATAGAGACACAATGCATGGTCGAATAGGTTAGTGACAAAAACAAAAAAATTCAGGAATATACAGTTAGATTGATGCAAAAATGTTAACACTATAGCCAATGTGTTATATTTCTCTGGAGATTTGTGCCTTCCTGGCTGTGGTTAGACTGGCTTTGAACTGAAAGACCCATAAAGCATTAGTGGGTTATTTATATCATATATATCCTCTTGAAGTTTGGGTGAAGTGTTGTTAAGAATTCCCAAGGCATTTTGTTTGATACATCAATTAATAACCTTCTATCCTATTGAGATAAGTTAGTTTGTTTTATGTCTTGGCATGTCCATTGCTCTTTTCTCGTCCGCCATACCCATCTTCTGCTCTCTATTTTGCCATAACTAATGCCTTTCATCACAATTTTCATCTCTCCCTTAACATTTTTGTTGTATGTGTATTTTATTTTCCACAATGATATAACCCTTTTCAAACTTCCAAAGAGACAGAAATTACCATTCATATATATATGTTGTTATTGTATATATAATACCAGACCTCCAGTACTTTTATTTCACTGATCACAAAAAAATTGTTTGTTTCATTAATTTTGTTTGTTGTCACTTTCGTGGAGTTGCTCAGTGTTAAAAAGTTTGGTAGTCAGCACCAAAGTAGGCAGTAAACCACGAGTAGTAGTAGTAGTTACCAAAATAGTCAGCATCATAGATTATCAGGACGATTTTTTCACTTTTTGATACTATTTGTGTGCACTGTGCAGACGTTAAATAAATTTAAATATGGCGGATTTTGCTGCCTGGGAAGTTCAGGTTTCTTGTCCTGTGATAAGCTAAGCATGACACAGGTGACATCTGCACCGGCGTGCCGCATTAAATAATTAATTAATGTTCTTCTCCCCTGAGTGCTAAACCGGAAGTGTGTAATTTTGATCGATATAGTGTGTTCTGAAGATTGCATGGCACCTTATATAATTGCCTCTTTAATTGTATGTACGTTGTTTTTATTATGGTTTACTTCGTATTTTTTGTTTTCCATTTTGTCACAAAGCACAGAATCAACATTCAAGCTTAAAACACGCAGCCTACTTTACTATGACTTTACATGTGCGAAGACCATCAAAACAATTCACCAACAACTTTATTTGTTGTTTGGTTCTTGTCCTGAGAGTACTCTCACTACTCTGCCCAAGCACAGTTTTGAGCTGGTATTTCCCCAACCGGCAAATCTTTTGCAGACGTTGCAAATCTTTCTATGGAAATCCATTTTTTGTTGACGTTGAATCAATGTAAAAAAGTACAAGTTTGCTGTTTAGGCTACCTATACTAAGCTTTAACGTTGATTCGGCGCTTCCTGACGAAACATGACACATAAAATAGGAATTGAATTGAACCATAGCCAAACTACATATTCTGGAGCCATCATTGGACGGGTTGGCTTTGACAAAGGTGCTTGAGCTCATTGGTTTTCGTCCTATCACAACCTCCACATTGCGATACCTGAGGTGATATCGATTGGTCATTCACAAAACTAGATTTAACAACAGTGTGTTTTTATGAATGGCTTGTTGAGAACGAACAATAAATATTGGATTTCTTAAACACACCAAGCTCAGTACAACCGCACATGACGCAATTGCAGTCATGCACTATTTTTTCTTCCAGAACTACTGGTGGTAGACGTTTCCCATCCAGCAGCAAATCAATCCATTTTTACTTTGATTTAACGTCATTTTCCGTCTGGGATTAAGCGCTCTGTTGCCTTTATTTCCAGGTTTTGTCACACATCACAACGCTGTTCTGCAATTTTTAATCAGAGTTGCTGTCAGCAAGTCTGTATTGTGTGGTCTGGTCATACTCATATTGCTGTTTCTGGGTTGTCATCGATTTGAGTCAAAACATAAGAGCAACCGAAAAGGCACAAGTGCATAAACGAAACATCCATGTAATTTGTGTGGAAATACTTATCTCATTTTTTACCACGATTAACTGTAAAAATCTCAATCCAACAAACTAACGTTTTGTTGTGACAGGGTTAAAACAAACTTTGAAAGAGTGAAAGTGGACAAATTGTAATTTGTTGCCGCAACGTAGCGCGTATGATGTGAAACACACAGAACAACACAATAATTTCAAGATTTAGATTCTTTGCAACCTTTGAGATATCACTGGCAAATATTGATGCAGTAATAATACAATTACAATGATGCCAAACAAGTGTAGTTGGTATTATGAGACATGTAATCGAGTCGTTGGTATCAAGCACTGTTGTGGGCTTGACCATCGATGGTTTGACACCTGTCAGAAGATATTTCATTTCTTGATTGTTCAAGTATGTTCATATTCTAGTGCTGTTCAAAAGAAGTTTATCTCGAGAAGTACCCAGGCAGCAAGTCAGTCGTTTTTACATTGTGAAACAGCGACTGGTTTGCTGTCTGGGCAAGAACTCAATAGTATTTGTTACGAGTCATCCTCTGATTGGTGAGTTTGTCACCTCTTTCTATAATAATCTATTCTCGAGCAACTTTTTGTTTGGATAATTCAATTGCCACATGGTTCACACGTTCAAGCAGTATTTACAGCGTTGCTGATTACTGCACCATGAATAGATGTAACTAGTCTGGTAATTACATTACAGTAATTAACACTCGTGAGAACTCGATCAAACAATGGGTGATTACATAGTCTACAAGAAAATTTTACTGCAGCAGCTCAAATGTCGAAGTGTGAGGTATGGCTTAACCGCGTTTGGAAAGAAAGTTGAAAAAGTTTATTTCCACTGAAGGCGTGAAGTGTCCATTAAAAAGTAATTTAAAAAACTACTGTGGACAGAGTTAATCATAGAGTTGCATTGTACAAAATTTCCCCAAATGATAGCTCAAACTCGAGTTGCACTTTCTGCCCTTTATTTCAGGGTTATTTCTAAAGAAAAATGATTAAACACATTTGATTGCCCAATTTTAAACACATGTTGCCCTGAAGGTTAAAATGTATCAAAATAAATTTTTCAAGGGATTGTGGAACTCAATACTGTTAAGTGCAAGCAGCTTCATGGCTTTTTTCTCTATTTCAATATGCGGCTAATTTAGGTCTCTTGGTAACTTATATAAATTGTAAAAACCTTGTAGGCTTCTCCAATTCCTCCTACTGAGTTAATTAGCAACAAATTTCCTTCACGCGACTGTTTGTAGTTTGCCGTGTCGATTTGATTTTTCTTAGTTTCTATCTGGTAGCAACAACATGTAATCAATTTCGGTGACACGAAAAACATGAATTTGATCCAGTGTAAGATTGGTTCGTTTGCTATGTAAAAAGTTTGAGCTGTTCAGAACTATGTCATAATCACTAAAACAGTTATATTCCATCCTGCACGCTTGACACCAGCAATAATGGACTTGACTACATTTACAATGCAGCTTGAAGTTTTTTGCTTCATGCAATTTATTTGCATTTAATGTTTTGATAAAGAATCTCGTGACGTTTATTTAATAAAATGTAAACAAAATAGTCAGACAAAGCAAAATAACTTTAGCGGGTTTAACATGTTTTATTACAAAGAGATATATATAACATGATTTAAAAAAAAATCAACTCAAACGTTTTCGACACGTACGTGTGTCCTCATCAAGAATTACTTAAATCTGTCATATACATAAAATAAAAAATTATATTATAAGATAAATCTGACTATGAACTGTAACGACAATACGGATTTAAAGTTCATCTAATGAAAATTATTTATCTTATAGTTTTCATTTTATGTATATCGCAGATTGAGCTAATTTTTTACAAAATAAATTGTATCCATATTTTTGTCGAAACATATTTCTTGCTCTTATTGGCTTTTCTGAAATTTTTAAGATAATAACGCTGAAAGGTCAGATTACGCATTCCGTCTAGCCGCACACGTGACTTTATTTGCAATTTCTTTGCTTCGATGAAATCTTAACCTCCTGTATGTTGATCATCATGCAATTCGTTTGCTAATCACTGATAACAAATTATCCGGTACAAACGTTATCTGAAGTCAAATTCAGGTTGGAATGGCTGGTTTCATCAAGATGCGACCAGATTAGAAAGCTGGCTCAACTGTGCTCTTTTCTTGCTTGTTTACATGTCACGTTGGTGGTGAAGTACATCAAACATGTTCTTTCTTCTATAGCATTGTTTCGGGAAGGATAAAGCACAAAACATTTATGGAGATAGGCATCTTTGTCGAGAATTCAAAGTGGTATTTTGTTATTTTGTGCTCGATACTTCATCTACAGAACTGAAAGTGTGCTACCATACTGGGATGCAGATTCCAGCCTACCAGGCTGGCTACATGATGTAATTGCAATGCACAGGCATAGATCGTAACCTATATCTTGCACTAATGAGATTTAAATAGTTTGTGATGTTTTTGGAGCTTCCAAAACTTGTACCGACACCCAACATAAATTGATTAGTTTAAGCTGGCGGTTGAGTCCGATGATATATGGGTTGGGTGTTCAAACCCAAAAGCAAATCTTGTTTCATCACCAATCCTGCCTGTTGCGGTCGCTAGGCCGGAAACACGCTACGAAATGAAGCAGCCGCTAGCCAGCATCGTTAATTATGATAATGATTTCTCGCTTTCGTAATGTAGTAGAAAGCCGAATAATGGCTGCAGATGCCTGCTTCCGTCACAATAGCCCGAGGTTACATGTCAGTTCAATGTGTGTGCAGCACGCTGGTCAAAAGTTTTGTTTATTTTAACGCTTTTCGACGTTGCTATAATTAAAACGCGCGGGCACCTAATTTAAGATATTTTTGTCATCTTTTATGCTTTCATTAAAATTTTCCTATAAGCGAATTTGATTATAATTGTCAAGCAGAGATTATAGCTTGACAAGATTTTGACAGATTTGCTTCTGCACCGATTCAAAAGATAATTGTGTGCCAGTTTTTCAAACCTGTAATAAGTTTTGTTTATCTCGTAAGCGAGTTGTTTTAATCTTCAATAAACAATAATTTTATGGTAGTAATTGACAAGAGAATCATTCAAACAGATTTTAAAACATTGTAAAATCTTTTCCAAGATGATAAAAGACCAAATTTATTCTTAGACGTTCCACGGACACAGTGACAGCGTTTTACGAACAAAGCAAACGAAAAAAAAACAGCAAATTGTTTTGCAGAGAATTTTTCGTAGCCATGTTTGTCTGATCACGCTCGTTACTCATAATTGTCAGATTAAAGAGTTTAGTCAGTGGCTATTGTAAATCGATTTCACTATTCGCTGTGGCATTTGCCTTTGCCTTCCAATCAGTGTGGAGGCATCGAACCAACGTATAGCAAGACTGATTAGCTGGTCGAATGTTGTTCAGGTTTCAGGACAGCAAAATCCTTCATTTTTACATTGATTCAATGTCTGCAGACGTTAAAATGACAGATTTTGCTGTGTGTGATTGAGGTCAAACTTCTTTTGCACTGCTTTCGACGTTGAAAAAAGTTGCATAGACGTGGCATGGCGGGAGTTGTCATCCGACATATCTGAGGCATGTCCATGGCGTACAGCGGATGTAGTTGACAGAACCGACATAATTTCTTGTCATTTGCACGTGTTAGACGTGATTTATTAGTGGTAGGAAATGTTAAGTATACGTCCGTTCACCGACATCTATTTTGAGCGTTCCAAACACGTATTTGCGTTGGTTAATGTGAAATCAACGTGAGCTGCATCACACTGCGTTATTAGTTGCTTCAACACGTGCCGGCTTGTAGCTTGGACAACATGGGCTGCTTTTGCCTTCATAGTTTTGTCTCAGGAGTTACTCTTTGTCAGAGATGTTTAGCTGAGTGTAGGGTACGCAATCGCTTTCTATTTAAATATAATTATTTTCCACGCAGTGAAAGTAAAATCTGTAATGAGAAAACTTGTGACATTGAATGTGAAAAAGACTACAGAGTGAACCAGCAACGGTGCTTGTAGATACACAGATCAGAGCTTTTACAAACTTGCTACTCGGGGACTACAATCTACAAGGATTTATTCCAATTATTTCCCACTTGCAATGAATTGAACGTGAAGCATGCAAGCAAGAGCGAATGAGAGGAGAATTAAATGGAAGTAAGTACATTCTCACTTGACTAACAAAATTTTGCTTTTTTACATCGCTTCAACGTCACCAGACTTTGAACAAATTTTTATGGAAAAATTTAAAAACAGCTGTTGTAATAAGTCTAATAAGAGAAGCTGTGGTCTTTGCAGTTAGCTGTATTGCATACGATTGTACAATAAACTTTATGCCATGTGTAAGTGCATGTTTTTTTACATAACACACATGCATGTTTTGCATTTGCAGTTCTGAGTAATTTACAATCATGGATTGTTTGCTATTTCATGCAGCTGTGGCTTAAACGTATGTTGCTTAAACGTAATGCTGCATATTGATAGCTACCGCTCCTGCCTCCGCTTTACCACGTCACTGTCCATGGACAGCTGCACAGTGCACATTGTAGACCAGATTTTACGTTTTCGTTTAAACGTGTCGTTTGATTCATGTTTACACTGTTTTGTTATTCCAATTACTAGTATGATATTCTTTGCTTCATTTTTTTTTATGGTAATAGAGGAGCTTCATAGAAAAAATGACGTGGCATTAGTAAATATTTTTTTATCAGATTTAGCTGAGTATGTTTTTGAATAGTTTGCTTAGTGCGCAAAACGCCTGATAAAACCTCTGTTTCAACCTGGATGCTATTGATCAGCTTTTGGGTGTTTATTCCGGTGTGGCTCTCTGCTCCTGATTTCCTGTTCTTTGTCTTAGCTTTTCGACATTTTGCACCACAATGCCGACTCAGCTATTAATGTTGGTGAATTGCATTCAGTGTATTATTTTAAGTGTGTTCTTTACAAAGACTCACTATTGAAACTTGCTAGGATTGCAGTTGCAGAGCGTAATCTTTGATCGGTGAACTAATCTTTTTGCATGTGTTTGAACAGGAATGACTTGAAACTAGGATCTTAAACTCAAATTGCTCCGAGGGCCATATTAATACTTGTAGTAAATGAACCCGAGGGCCGCAATACCTTTTTGCATTGCGAAAAGTTATGCCTGTCTTCTTGACTCGTTCCGCCAATCTAGATTTTACGGACGGGTCCTACAGGTCACAAATTTTCGATCCACACTCTCCATCCACATTCCACAGGCACCTCGACTCCACAGCCTGGCCCCCGCAACCTAAACTGGTTGACCTTTCCCGGATACATCGCCACCCTAAAATCAAACCGCTCCAGGCCAGTGCTTTGAAGTCTCAGACTAGGGTTGCAAAATTCCCGGAAATTTTCAGAGCCGAAACTTTCCATGGAAATTTTGGGAGTTAACGGGAATTTTGGGGAGTTTTCGGAAACTTTCAAAACAATCTTAATTTGATGTAGAAACAGGAAAATAATGGCCTTATCCTGTTTAGAATAAAAGTACTATGTATAGCCTAACTAAAATACTTAAGAACATACAAACACATGGTTTAGTTTAATAACTCCAAAAATGAATCATCACCAATCTGTTTTTTTTACAAAAAAAAACAATACCGGTACTGAGTCAGTTACAAAGTCGTTGTTCTAGTTGCTGCCGGTTAACATCTCTCCTGCTCGGCTTCTTCAGATGATGTACTAATGACTGTTCTGGCAGCGTCATCGACTTCAGAGTCAACTTCAATTAGAGTTGACTTGTCTTCACAGGGCTCAAACAATGCCAAGTTTGACCTGACTGATACTAGTTTTTCCACCCTTTCATTTGCGAGCCTATTGCGGACCTTGGTGTGAGTGTTTCCAAATGATCAGTATTTTTTTAAATATTGAAAAAGTGTGTGCATAAGCCTCATTCTTAATTGCCACCAAATTAGTGTTTATAATAACTAGAGAAAATGAGAAATGCTTAAGATAGGTTTTTGATATTTTTTTCTAATTGATAAAATATTTAACAAATGTTTTAAACATCATAAATGCCAAATGAAAATTCCCAATATTCCCGGGTCCTTCAAAATTCCCGGAAAGTTTCCAAAATTCCCGGAAACTTTCCACCCCTTTACAACCCTATCTCAGACCTTGCTATGTTTATTGTGCTTTTGTAGTGGTGTCCATTTTTGTACCCATGCGTGCCTTGTCGATGCTGATAAAACAGTTCATCACAGTTCAATCACTATAATAACGCAGTAAGGACGAAACAGTAGTAAGAACAAAGAGATAAAAAACACTGCAAAAACAGAAAGAATACAGACGAAACGACTTGGATCTCGAAAGCAAAAATCTTGCAACCAAATCTCAAAAAGCGCCGAAAAAACGAAATCCTTGAAGAACTGACTGCCGCAAATAGGCTACTAAAATTGCTATTGCGATGACGGCGTAGTAAGTGAATATGCAATGTGATTGTGATACAACAATACGAGTTTCTCGCACGTAATAAAATGGTGCGACAACAGGCTAGCGCTTAGATCGTGTAAAGCAGGGCTACTCAACTAATGTTAGCAAAGGTCTATTTTGACAAGTTGAATATTTTTGCGGTCCGGTGAATATTTCATATGCAACCACGAAAATTAAACAACCAGTAGCCTACGAGCACCGAAACACTTTTCAGGTAGTACGTAACACGACTTGAATTTTTGTCTAACACAAAGAAATAAAAAAGGAAAAAAATGTATTGTGTTTCTTTGTAGTGTAGCTGTGTGGATCACACATCAGAGAAGACGGCAAAGCGGGGGACTGGGGGCGAAGCCCCCAGCTCCTTGGATAATCACAAAAATTGCTTTTCCCTAATGGAAATCTGTTTAAAAAGGCCCTAAAATGTGGCAATGAGGTTATTCTTCCAGAAGCACGAGGTCTACCTTCAACACCCAGAAGGTCCGAATTCGGACCGCGGTCCGCCAATTGAGTAGCCCTAGTGCAAAGTTTGATGGGTATTTTCAGATGTTTCGGGTGAATCTTAATTTTTAAGTATTTGAAAGTTCAAAAATGCATCGCGGTCCGCGTGTTTGAGACCCTTGACTTCGAATGCAAAAAGCTCGTTTTGCAAGCTGGTTGGTTCGGTAAAAAGCTTATTTGAACAGCACCTTCTGGGCACAAAAATACATGGTTTCACTTTAATTGGATTTTCGTAGTCGCTAATTGTGCCGTGCTTGCAACTTTATCCATTTTGATTCCACGCAACTTGATCGTCATCTCGAAACATCAGGACTCGTTCATTCATTTAACATTTTATGTGCAGTTTGTGTAAAATGGAACGTTGAATAAGCTGCTGTGTGAAGATGAATAATGAGAGTCGAGACTATCATCTTGAAGTTGGTGATCTTATGTTTTACTATGCTCTTCCTTCAATAACAAAATCTTGTGAAAGTTTGACGATTTTATGAAGCCGCAAATTGTAGAGAAACAGATTGGCATCGACAAGAAAGACTGATTTCGGAATAATGAAATTACCGCTGCCATAATGATACAGACCAGTTCCCTTCGTGGCTTGTGATTATGACATAGCAATCGCACTTTTGAGTTTCATTATAAATTACCAGTTACCACAAGCATGATATGCCAGCAGCCAGCTGTTGCACAACAAACATGCGGAATTGTCTAAAACAGGGGTTCTTAAACTTTTTGAGCCGCGCCCCCCTTTGACGTGCCATCCAAACTTGCGCCCCACCAAACTACAAAATTAGCAAACAATAAAGTGTAATGACTACGGAAATTTATATTTAGCTTTCATCAATGTGAGGGATGTAACTGTTTTTCGGAAACCAAAAGTTTAATTTGAGGCTTTGTAGCTAATAATGCACACCTCAGATCGGCTTCACAATCAATAAGTTTGTTTCGATGTTTTGTTTTTATGTTCAAAAGTGTAGAAAAGCCACTCTCGCACAGATAAGTAGACGAAAACGGAAGAAGTGTGCGTATCGCCACGCTACCCACTCCCTTGTATATGTGCAAATATTTAACCCAAAAATCAGTTAGTAGCATTGCTTCATAATCGTCTTTTGCAGTGGAGTTACATTTTATTTCCAAGAATTCCTCTTGCAAACCGTCGGGAAGAATGTCCTCGTTAACACGAAAGGGATTTCTTGTCATCTTCCATTCTGGAAGGTCGGTGTCACCCAAGTCTGGGAAATAGCCTTCGAATTCTTGTTTCAAAAGCTGAAGGTGAGCCTCCACTTCAGCCTTAAGCTCACCTTCCAGTTCAAGTTGCTTTTTGTCAAGTGCAGTATCTAGGTTGGGAAATGAAGCTGCATTTCCTATTTGTATTCGGCGGTGCCACAACCCCAGCTTTGCCACAAATGCTCGAATGGAATCATAGCTATTAATTCGGTCAGTATTTCTGCCCTGCAAGAGCGGATTTAAGTTATTGAGGGCCTCGAAAATGTCCACGAGGTATGCCAACTCCAGCTGAAACTTCTCCGATGAAAATGGCAGAAGGAGATCTTGCTTCCCATGAGCTTCCAAAAATAGCATCAGTTCATCTCTCATTTCATACACGCGGGCTAACATATTACCTTTCGATAACCAACGAACAGATGTATGGAAAAGGAGAGTCTCATGGTTCGAATCCATATCCTTGCACAGCTTGGTAAACAGTCTCTTATTGACGGCACTGGTTTTGACGAAGTTGACGGCTCGTATGATTACTGTAGGCCTAAGCTTATCTTTCATTGCAGCTGGTAGAGTCCTGGAGGCCAGAGCCTCACGGTGAATCACGCAGTGAGATCCAATAGCATTGGGACTTTTTTGCTTTATCCTGGCAATAAATCCACTTCTAGATGGTCAGCACGTTACAGCAATGATAACGTAACAATGCATCAATTGTTACGATTGGTTATATTTTATCGTTCGACATTTCATACCGACGGTTGCGGTCAATTGACATCATGGCAAGACTACAACCTACCGGCACTAGACTAAATTAAACTATTTCATTACAACCCCAAATTTTCATTACGCGACGTTTAGTCACATGCGTTTAGTCACATAGTTTGAGATCGATCGCGCCCCCCTTGTGAACCTTTCGCGCCCCCCAAGGGGGGCGCGCCCCCCAGTTTAAGAACCGCTGGTCTAAAAAGTAGTTTGTGGAAAAGTCTTGGACTTTCAAACGTAAAATGAACATGACATTTAGTTTCAATTGAAAGAGTTCTTTTTGTTTTCAAATAAGTGACATCACTTAAAATAATTTTTAAATTGTTACCGTGATGTGTTAAACTTTTACCCAGGCAACAAAAATCCGTCAATTTTACATTGATAAAGACGACTGCAGACGTCTTTGGACTGTGCTGTCTTGGTATGACCAACGACCCACGGTTCCATAAACTACAGTAAATGCTAAATAAGAGTTTCCGCTCGAAACAATGTAGCCACAACGTCTATCATTGCTGGTCAACTTTCAAAATGCCATTTCTTCGAATCTGCCCCGATAGCTCAGTTGGTTAGCGCGTGACTTCTGGAACGAAGAAGCTTCAAGATCAAGCGGCGCTGGTTCGACTCTCGGGGTGTGCGCTTGAGCAACGCACGTTAAGGATTGCTCTCCATTCAGCGGCATCTAATGGATGGAATAATTCCCAGGCAACAAGACTTCAACAATCGGAAACTTCACTCTGTCAAACTCGGTGATCGGGCCTGCGTCAGTGATTCAAAGCCTCTACAAGTATGCGAAACTGCCAGGATTAAGCTCTGCAAGAAGCTTTCCCAGTCCGAGGATAAAGATTCAATCAATCACTTTGTTTGTTTGTTCAACACGCTTGTAAAACTCTATTCTCCTTTGCTTCTTCACGAAGGACCGTGCGATAACAACTTGGCCCAAAGTTTTATGCTCACTTTCTCGGTATGTGCATGTCGGAATTTGTTTAAGTTTGAAATTGTTCGAACACTTGCTCTAAAATGGTAATGACAAAGGTTAATTGACGAAGGAACAAGGCTCAACAATGAAAACTACAAATCGCCTACATATTCTTCCAACTCTGCCCCCGGAAATGTTTGCATGGTACGCTGTGTCTTTCTAAGTAGTGCTTTTAGGAACTGATCTTTTACATATTCGAAAAAGTTTTCAATCACTGAGGTATGACGCAAATTCTGGTCGACAAGATTGCCAACTTATTTGAGTAAGATACTGAAGAAGCTGCCTTTATCGTAACAAAAGCTTTATCAATAAAATTTTTCAAGTTTTCAAACCTGACTGATTTTTTTTTATTATTATTTTTAAGATTTCACTGCAAGTTTATTGTTAAGCTACTGTCTGTAAGCACCATTCGCTGAGCGCCGCGACATGGTAAGCTACCATTAAAGCACGTAGATCATGCAGAATTTTTTCCCTAAAGGAGTGCTATCAATTTATCGTTTTACTTATTAGGAAAAGTTGAGCGAAGGGGGCATTTCATCGATGCTATCTCTTCTAATCTTGTCAAATAAACTTTATTATAGTTTGCGAGTGAAGTTGTTTAGTTTGTTGAAGCAACAATAGGAAAACACGCGATGCTCTTCAACAAGCGCAATCATTCGCTGAAGATAGTCAATCTTCACTGTAAAAGAATATAGCTCTGGCTGTTAGTGTTTTTTTTTTTCCAACCAGAAACTGATGAAACTTGCTTTGGATCTGTCGTGTTTGCGTTGTGTCTGAACTGTGTTGGATTTTCATGGACGGCATGCTGTCAGTCCATGGTTTAGTTTTGTGCAAATGCAAGAAACGTTAAGCCCCAATGACAACTTTTCACATATTTTTTAAATTTGTCATATCTTAAGCTAAATTATTTGATATGTTTGAAAAACAAGGTTTTTAACTTTTATTTTCGTGTTGTCAATTTTCGGTAAAT
The DNA here is from genome assembly GCF_918807975.1 of Aplidium turbinatum. NCBI lineage: Eukaryota > Metazoa > Chordata > Ascidiacea > Aplousobranchia > Polyclinidae > Aplidium > Aplidium turbinatum. Next base: position 40,263,234 of record NC_137472.1, on the reverse strand, counting down.
TGATTTTTAAAGGCAACTTCTGCTCTCCACCAAACGTTGATTGCATGGTCAATGCTAAAGTGAAACAAGATTTCGTTTACTACCCAGTTTTTCATTTCTTTAAACACCGTTGTTCTGGCCAGTTCTCAGTTATCCCGTCGTCTCAGTACCATCCAATCCCCCCCCAGAGAGGAACTGGTGATGTGTTGAAAATACCCACCATTGAGATTGTCATTGTGGCGTGGAAAACAAACCTGTAAAGTAAAATCTTATTTAACTGACTAAGGGTTAGCGTTAGCTGCACCAACAGTGGAGTAACGATGAAGTAAATTGGTAGAGTAAGTCAGCTTCTTCCCGGGAATATTTTTCTTTATGCAACAATCGTAATCTCTTAGTTGGAATCGTGCGTTACTGATCTGTCGATGAACTTAGTGCAAACTGATTCTCGATTACCTAATCACACCCGGTTAACTTTATAGGCGGCTTATAAGATCTCCTACCGGTGCATCCAGCCCTTCTAGTAACAGCCAGCAAATCAAACGTTTTTTTTACATTTCATATGTTGTTTTTTCAACGTTTACGCACTTTGAATCAATGTACAAAATGACCGATTTGCTGATTGAGGTATTCCCACCACTAGGTGAGTAGGTGCGGAAGAGCTTGTCAATTAGTAGCCGAATGGCCGACTTCATTTGTAAGGTAGTCGGATTTCTTTCTAAGAAACGCTTCTGTGCCATTCAACTATTTTTGAGTCAAACTGCTGACTCATCGTCAAATCGAGAATTGCGGATGGGATTACATTTATTTAAAAGCCTTGTTTTTACTTGACAAGGCTGCAGTTCCTTCTCGGTGCTTTAGCTGGTTAGGGTTCAGTTCCTTTTCAGGATCACCAGTTTTGCTGCTGCTGCCATCTGCTGTGTCGCTGCTGTTTTGTCTATTCGTGTCATTTGCTGCAATTTATTTTTTTCCTATATTTTTGTTTCAATTATTTCCAACAAAGTTTTTGTCAAAACAAGATCTGTGGATGTTGTGTTTTTATCATTTTAAATATTTAAAGTGATCTTCACGCATGAATGAACTCTTGATGGTAGGCTGCTTGAGATTTCTTATTGTCCATGACCAATGCTGTTGACAGTTTCCCGACAGATTTAATGCTTGCGGAAATCGTGGTCTTGACAGTCGATCATGCGAATTCAATGATGTGCTTTCTTGTTTTAAAGTCTCATGGCAAGCGCTATGGTTTTGGAAAGGTGACAATGACTTGCTTGATTTCATATGACGTAGCCCATTCTTCAACTGGAAGATTAGTACAAGATGTTTTGCGACTTCATTTAGTTGCTTGTGGACCTGCCTTGTGTTCCATCTTTTGCGAGTGACCTGAGTATGGTTAAGAGTCAAGGGAGACCCACTTTGTTGTTTCTTGCGCTAATATTCATTCTTTCTTTTCGATGACAAAATTAATATTTTTTTACTTGAAACACTTTCTTGGTACAAGGTACGAGTGATGTAATCTTTCAGTTTTTGCGTCATAAATAAGGTGTGATGTGCAGTGTGCATTGTTTTTTTTAAAGCTTTAATTGTATTTGTTCATGGAGGTTCACAAGCTTTTTGTGAGGTTTTCGTGAGATCGCTATGCCAAGTGAAATTGTTGGTTTTTATCATTTTGTCGCCATGTCAAAATTACATCGGCCTCCAGTCATTATTATAGGCTCGCGTATTGGAAAGGCGTGTACATAGGTCGCTGTGATGTGAACTATTTTTTCGTAAAAATAATTTATTCTGTGTTACAATGATAGGTATTTTTTTTTATTACTCTTACCTACATTCAAACAGTTTACAGTTCTCACCAAATGCTTTTAACACCCTACTTTTGAACCAGCCCATGATAATGGACACAAAGCACAAAGTGGGAAGATATTGAGCTCACACTGCACTGTAGGCTACACTGTTTGAAGAAAGTTTATCGGTTTAGTCACAAGGTGATACGGAACTAAAAGAGTTGCTTGTTATCATTTTGTCAATAGCATCAACTTGAACCCAATCAATGCAAAAGTATTAAGTGGTTCATGACCATTGGTTTCAATGACTCCCAAGACCCTGGGAAACTGACAGCTGAACGATCGTATAACGCTTATGCACGCCACTCTTCCGCTGGAGTGTGTCAAATTGCAAATTTAGTTTCACTGTTTAAAAATTGCGGCAACAACTCCAGACGCGTGCAGATTTTTTCTTTTCTGAATATCGTATTGTCATTTCACAGCAAATTTTGCATCTTTTTTAGCTTTTTACTTTTAAACTATTATAATTCTGTTTTATTTTCGCCCATTGCGATAACTCCGTAGCATTGGGACTCACAAATCATGAAACAAGCAGCTGGAAGTAGCGAAGGAACATGTGGTCTCATCCAGTCGCTGCTTCATGAATATCGTTTCTTTTTCAAATCGTAGTTGCAAACAATTCACTCCATTGTTCATTTCCAAGAACACACATTACCTTTGCGTTTATCAAAAGTTACCTAAATTATTTTCATTGCAAAATATTTGATTATTATTCAATTAACGACTTGCTATTTGTAGTATATGCCTACTGTACCTTGTATTTAGTTTTGTTGGAAATGAAACGCTTTCGTAGATATTTTAATCCTGATTTTAATATTTTTCCAGTGTCCACTGCAAATTGAATACTCAAGGGTTTACCTTGTGTTTGTGAACATTTACGAATTGCTTTGTCATGATGACTTTGTAATTTTATTTTGAAGGGAAAGACCCATCGTCCACGTTGAAGGAACGGTCATGATGCGAGATGAGTTGGGTTTCACCCCTTATCTTGGGTTTGGAAATAGCAGGGTGGCCATCTACGAAAGCGTGCCAAGAACTGAATATCTTCTTTATGGTTACAAGATACAAGATAAAAAAGTAAGATTTTTATTTTGAATTAAATACGTAATTCAGTTTGACTGCTTGCTTTTATTGCAATACTCCTATGATCCTTTGGTGTATCGTAAAAAAAGCTAATTCAATACTCGTTTTTTTGTCGTGACAATCCTTGCTATCGTCTCAATATTTCAGTAGTTGAGTGTTGTGCATTCGGGCAAGTGTGACGAAAGGCCTGTTTGTTGTGCTTTCAAAAGCATCAGTGTGACCACCTTTTACGTACAACAGCCATTTGTTCTTTTAATTATTGGTATTTGTGAATTGCATTCTCGCTTTGTTTACACATGTAGCGTATTTGTTCTGCCACTACCAACTCAGCAAGGTGTAAATTAAGATATTAGAAATCTATCACAAAATGTATCCTAAAACGGAGATATCATAATTTTATTTCTCATTTAGTAACTTCGTAAAAATTTAAGCAATGTCCTGTCCTCGAGGGTTCGAAGCAACCAAACCGTCACTTTCAAAATCATCTGCAGTTTTACTTCTTTCCTAACTATTGGCATATGATTCAGACTAAGGACAGCGGAATACTTCTTTTACCATCCCTATTCATACGTAACATTGTTTGCAAACGTCTTTAATCGCACTCCCTCACAATAGTGGTTGTCTACACGCTACAGCAGTGCTCTTCGACATTTTTTTCACACGCGCACCCTTCAGAACAGCGGAATGGCCCGTTTGGGTGAGTCCGATCCCTTAACGGGAGATTTTTTCAATTTTTTTTTTAAACTATCGGATACCGTAGCCTAATTATCATTGCCGTTTTTGGGTTAGGTGTTAGGGTTAGAGGTTAGGAACTCACCGAATCGGACTCACCGAATAGTAGCAGACCCTCAGAACAGATGCTGTTATTTTATGCACTCTTGTAGATTGTGATTGGAGCAATGTAATCAACCGGCATTAGGCTGATTTACAGACGTGAAATCAAAACGTCTGATTAGGTAATTTCCAAAGTGAAGTGAAATTTTCCAAGGAAAAAATGTGTTGGAAATAATGATTTGAATTAACAAACCATAAACACAGCAGGCAACATCAATAGTTTTATATCTTACGGTTGTCAGATGACAGGAAGGTTCAGAAGACCATGATCGCCAACGTATGCATCAAATTAGGCACAATATGATCGTCAACAACCATGCACACACTGCAACTCACTTTCGATTAAACAATGATCAAGTAATGGAAAAACTACACGTTAGTGACTTTTCTGCTGCAAACCAAACTTTTGATTATTTTAGTAAATTTGGTATTAACGAAGATACCCTCGAAAAAACAAGTATGTGGCATGGATTCAAATGCAACTTTCCAGCGTAAATCAGATTGCGGATCAGTTAGTCTTTCGATATGTGACTGTGTTCATCAGTGAATCAGTTTGTTGGCTTATCATTCAGATTTATTGCATGCATCTGATTATGACTGCTTGAGATTGTGATTTATTGACGTTGCAACAACGTAAAAGTTGCCATGTCACCTCCCTGTCGCTCTACTTCATGTGTCAGCAATATTTTCCGACTCAGCCTTCAACCAATGATCAAAATTGACTTTTCGCGTTGGTTTGATGTCTGCCGACGTTGATAATGATAGCCAGTTTGTTAAAACTTTCAAGTGTGGCTAAAAAGTACCCTTTCACTGCGCTATGTATTTGATGTTTGTTACATAAGATTCTAGAACTAATTCGCTGAGTGGGGTTGAGTTTTGTGGTTTCATTGCTTTTTGGCTTTAATATTTTGCATCCATAATTGTTGACAGAAGGATTACCACCACTTGTGAACTTTAATTTGTTGAGTTTTTGTCATGATTTTAAGTTACACTCAAAATTGAAACAGCGAATGCGCTGAGTTGTATGCTGGCAACAGCTGTACAAAGCGTAACCACATTTGTTGGTATGAATGAAAAGACTTCTCATTTAGCTAATGGTCGTGTTGTATTCACACACATGTATAGGCTGTCGTATTGCGTAGTGCGACAAGTCGACCGAACCGGCATGAAAATAGTGAACCGGGTTTCAACAACATCCTTTGCAAGACGTATGGAACAAGCGGCCGATCGCAGCAATTGAACGTCCATCTTGCGTTTGTGATAGAATCAAAACGTTGAGATGTGCTGGCACATTATCATTGCCAAGCAAACCATCATTTTGTGTTTGGCTATGTTCAAGATAATCCGCACCATTTGGATGTTGAATGTAAACTACAAGATTTAATCTTAGAATTCTTGTTGTTCACATGAAAGGTGCATTTCTAAAATGATGCTACTATTATTGATTTGATTTATCAGTTAACGATTTGTTCATCAACAAATAGTGTTGAAAATACATATCTGACGAGCCACCAATTTATACAGGATGGTTTCTCATTGCTAAATTTTGTTGTAGTTCATAACAATATTTCACACAAATAAAAAAACCATGCTCCACATCTCATTCCACGTATTTTCTCAATTGTTCACTGTACTGTGAAGTTTTCATTTCAATTGTTTTCAAATCCATTTGCAAGCATACTGTCACTACCAAACGGAAAGCTCTCAAAAACTAACTGTTTCGCTAGAGTGAAAAGTGAAATACCTTACTCGTGCAACTAAATCATTTCATAGTTGCAAGTCACCATGGTTGCAAGTATTAGGGATTCACGCAATGTGCTTCTGTCACTGCTGCAATTTCATGTTAAGTTACCAGCTCATTATTTTTTTGGGATGGTGTCGATAAGCTCGATGTTAAATTATGACTATGTTGTTGGAGTGGTTACTTTGTTTATCCATTACAAGTAGAAAGAAATTAAAAAGCTGAAAACCTTTGCTGCAAATAAATTCAGACGGATTGAGTTGTGTTTATTAGTTTTCAATTAGCTTCTAACATTAACTTCAGCCCATAAGCTTTTCCTGTAACAAGCTGCTTGATATGTAATTGTACTTTGTTATGCCTATGTGCAACATATTCTCTGTTTTAATTTACTGTCTTATTGTTCTGTAGTGTAATTAGAAGAATCTCCGTTGAAGAATCTTGATGTGGTTATGAGTTATGAAAGATACAAAATGTAAACTGCTTTTCGCTCCAATTTAAACAAGATTTCTCAAACGTTTTATCATCAATGTTGTTGTTTTGTGGCTTCCTGAAATTGCCATGAAAGTAAACACTGAGTTATGTTGAAATCTGAAATGTCATTGGCTTGCTTTTCTGGGAAATACCCGTTTTTCAAACAGTAAATATTTCGAGCTGTTTCCCTCACATTGTCCATGCAGATTTCTTGGAATAGCTGGGAATATGATATGGGTTTGGTGTGTAAGCGCTGCGGGTCTGCTACTATTCGGTGAGTCCGATTCGGTGAGTTCCTAACCTCTAACCCCTAACCCTAAAACGGCAATGATAATTAGGCTACGGTACCCGATAATTTAAAAAAAAAAATTGAAAAAAATCACTGAATACGGATCGGACTTACCGAAACGGGCCATTCCGAAGCGCTGCGTAGCTGATGCTGTTGCATAAACTGCTTCAAAATTATTTTTGACTGAATTTTATGTGGACGATTTACATCGGAAGAACTGATTGGAATCGACTTATTTTGAAAAAAATTGTTTCTGGACTTGATTGGTCTACAAACTACAGTATATACATGCAACTTTACTTTATCATAGAGATTGGATTTATTTACACTAACTATCCGCTTTAAAGTTTCTATAAAAAATAACCAACAAAATTAGTCCTTATGTTGATTCAACGTCTAAAAGGGACCAGTTTTGTTTTTGAGATGTAATCAGAATCAATCGTGTTGTCAGAATTTCTTCAACTGGTATCCACTTGTTTTTGATGTGTTCTTGTGGTTGGCTGTTTTCCCTGTTCTTGTAATTTGAATTAATGTAAACATGACAAACTTTGCTATCCAGGCTGAAGTCATTCCGTCGAGCATATCAGTGACTTTTTGCATTGATTACAATCTCTGAAGACGTCGAATCAATGTAAAAATTGACTGAATTGTTGGCTGGTTAACATCCACAATTTACTAAATAATAGGAGATGTTCTACTGGTGCAAATTGAGCTAAACTATCACAAGATGTATACATACAGTGACAATTTGCTTTTATTCCGACGTTTCGTCAATCAGACACGACTGACTTCTTCAGGGGCTAGACCAGGTAGCCCCTGAAGAAGTCAGTCGTGTCTGATTGACGAAACGTCGGAATAAAAGCAAATTGTCACTGTATACATCTTGTGATAGTTTAGCTCAATTTGCACCAGTAGAACATCTCCTATTATTTAATTTAATGCCTGGTGAACAGCCTCATTCAATATCCACAATTTACACTATTCTTAGGTGACGTTGGATGATCTGATTCCGCTGAGGATGCCCTTTACGTTTGCTTCTCCTATCTTCCACCATTGGATCATTGGAAATAAGAAGATGGGTCTCTCGTTCAATGGCACAGCAGATGCACGTTCTTTTGATCGCGGCGTCAGGGTGGCGTTGGAAAACTTAGAAAAGGGTGAGCTGCTTTAATGAGATGCAAGATGTTTCGTTCCACTTTGTTGTGAATGAGAAGTAAGTTACTCGCTTAGCTTTAAGGCAAGATTTTTTTTTTTAACGAAAGCTCCGCATATTTTTGGGCACATGTTTAATTTGCTCATCATTTCTGTAGTGTTATTGGAGCTTTTGAGTTGCTAAATAAGCATTTAACCATTCAGCAGTAGTGTTCTTTTTTCTTTCATTGAACAAAACAAAACAAAATTTGATCCTTATAAAAGTGGTGTTGACAATCTCTGGTTAAAGTTTGCTTGAAAATTATTCTGATTCTTCTGAATTTATGGGCTACACATGAAGTCATCCGTAAGCATGAGGAATTTTGCATCACAAGGCAGGAGGAAAAACGACGCAACATAAGGTGAAAATGATGTACCGCCGTAACTGGGCTTCACTTCCTTGAGGGCTTGAGGCTGCGCTTGTGACCATGCATCTTGATTTTTAGTCGCCAGCTAACGACATGATAACTGACAGCAAACCTTCTCTGCGAAGCATTGTCACAAACAGGCCTACTGCGTCCATGATCCTGACAGGATACTTGTTTCTGCGCTGAGTGATAAGTCGTCTTCTCAGCTTTTCAGGGTTTATTGATTCTGATGTCATGCTGTGTATGGGCGATATTATAAGAAAAGCTGTTCAATGGCTTGCGCAGGAAAATTGACTTTTCCTGTGTTGATAATTCTCTCGTTAAATGCGCATGACTATTGAGCGCTTTGATCAATGCTGTTTGCCATCTGTCCTGCCACGTGTATCACGCTGTTTTCAGGAAGTCAGCCATCAAAGCGCTGTTCTTTCGTCTATTCGATGTCTTTCATTGTTGAATCAATGTAAATTGGCCTCATCAACAAGACTTGTGTCTGTTTCAGTGCCAGCGGACGGAGCGAGTTTGCTGGTCATTTTCGTCTTATCCCGTCAAGTTTGTTTCTGGTATTCCAGATAGCAAAAGTTGGCGCGTTCAAATTATTCTATCATTACGAAACGATGTGAAAAGAAACTTTCGCTAGCAAGGATAGTTTTGCAAACTACTTTTTGTTTACAAGTGATGACAAATTGTCCATATCGCGAAAGCTATATGTTTACAACGATTTACCACCGTTATTTTTTGTGCTGACGTATGAAATTACTGTTTCTCACTTCTCAGCAGTCGTGTGTAGCAAGACTGGACAGCGATAGACACGTGTTTCGCCCATGAAGTTGGGCTCATAGGTATCGTACCACTAATTCACGTCACAAGGCTTTCGATCTCTGCTACGATCTCAATCTTTCCCTTTGTAAATTTACGCAGCATGGTTTCCCATTTCTTTTTTGCCACATTCAAGATCGAATTCTGTTCATCAGCGTTAGGATACAGCGAAAAGGATTATACGGCACTAAAGGGAGTCAGGTGTAATTTTTTTCTTTCATTAGCAATTGCACCTCCCCGATGTGTTACAGCTTGGATAGAAGTGAGCACTGAGCAGTCTTTTGAACGTTCACATGAGCACTCCTATTTGGTAAATCAGTGTTTTTTTTTACGTTGACTGAACGTCTGCTGGGCGGGCTGCTGCACGTTAATCCAACGGATTGTTTTCAATGTTTGATGATTGATTGATAACATTGACGAAAAGCGAAAGAAATCTAATTTCAACCTTCCTGGCAATGAGTCACAACTTCACGTGCTTTGCGGAAGGGACCTGGTTTGGTGACTCATGCCGCTTATCCAGTCAACAAAACTTGCCATTTTTTCATCGTTTCATTGTCTCCTAACCTTTAAACTATGCAAAATGGATACTTTTACTCGCTGCGATATTGGAAGACACTTGGTGCTATTCTTCGCATGCCCATTTACTGCCATTGTAAACTTCATTGTCTCACCAGGCATTCAACCCGACTTCATTGTGTTGTTAGATATTGGACCCTTTTTAGTATCCAGCTAACAAGTCACTTCCTCTGTCGAGATCCTTTTCTGTTGATTCAACACTTGCAGGCATTTTATCAATGTAAGAACGACTGCGTGTTGGGCATGGATCACTGGTTTATAACCGACTGATCAGCCAATTATCATAATTGTTAGTAAAAATTGTTTTGATATTGCGAATTTTTCTTTGCAAACTTTATTTGTGACCCATTGGCGAAATGGAGGGTTCAGCCGAGTCAGCGAAGGCACGAACTTTTTGGTTGAGATGTGACTAGGCTAGAAGCATTTACTATTCGTATAGTTAAGATGAAGGTCTTTGTAGATTTGCATACACAACTGCATACCAGTGTTTTGATGCAAAATTAAACAGACATCTGCACTAAACGACTGGTGCGTTTCTCCCATCTACATTTTTACATGCCACTCCGTTATACAGAATTTTAATCATGATAGCGTTGACCATATGTCGTGACGTTGGTTGTATGAACGAGTCCAATGTGTCTTTTCTTGTCGTAAAATATATACACTTACTATTACTACTTGCTGTGCTTGATTTTATTGACGCGTTTGTGACCATGTTTAAAGTCGGTGCGCAAGAAAATGCTAAAATCAAATTTCCGTTTGTTTCTACTGAAAGACAACTGAAATGTTGCTTTATCCTAGCTTCAAAAAGTTACCATTTTGCATCGTACAATGCGAAAATAGACAAATTTTGCCATCCATCTATGCACCATTGACAAGACAAAGAATCTTGCAATGCTTTGGTCTTGACATACCGAACTGGAAGAGAAAAGCACTTTTTCGATTTATATTCTTTGTACCACGAATCTAACCCAGGCGTGCTGTCAACAGGAAGCAGCCAGCTCGTTCGTATCAATTATGAAGTGGATGTTTCTGAGTAAACTATCGTAAGAAGAGTTAATTTTCTGCATTCTTTCTACTGTTGGGTTTTCTAAAATTTATTGATTGCCTACAGACACACATTCTTAACAATACAGAAACGTTCTACTTGCTGTACGGGGTGGTCAGCTGTGTGCGCACAAGAAGATATTCGTTGTTTGGACCTCGGTGCCAGCATGTAATTATCCCCGTTTTGTAGCCCTACTTCATAATTGCTAATCTGATGCGGCCGACACCGGTCCGATTTGGTGTATCTCAGTTTTCCCAAGAGTTGTTTGCTCTTGGAAAAAAAGAGACTCGATGTTACAAATGGAACCCACGTTTCAGTGTAGACTGTGTCGTTATGGAATTATTCCTTCCCTTGTTTCAACTTTGTCTTTTTGTTGTTGAAGCGAGGTATTACAAATTTGTTGCTTTCTTTGTCTTGTTATGATTTTGCAACCCTGTGAGGTATCGTTGATTACTTTATTATATGCTTTCATGAAACGGTGAACTCCATCAGATCAGCTACCTAGTCCAAAGCTTTGGAGATTCTTTTTCTTTAACAAGTTGGACTAGGCTTTCAATGTCTTCGGGCACAGTGGGACGACTTTCTTTGACCACATCCGCTAATATTCTCATTGGAATGCATTCAGAAAACCACATAGTTTGAACAAAAGGTTGAACATGAGGTTATGAAAGCGGACACGAGTGTTCTGAGTACGTGGTGAGAATTTCGTTTGCTGAAAAAGAAAACAACAGCAAATTTCTGAAATTGATAAAAACTGTAAAAAGTTTCTGAACAACAATTAGCAAGCGGCAGATATAACCTTTAGAATTATAGAGCACATCCACAAACATGGAAGCCTGGAGAAGCTTACATTTTAGGCGTAATTTGCGAGGAAAACGAAGTAAAGTTCCTCAAAGATTAAGAGTTTCATACACTCAGAAAAATACGACAAACACAATTATCAATAGCAATGAATTTATTCACATGTCAAACGAACAGAGAGCCTTGGAAGACCATGACCGCAAAACGCCCTGAATTGAATCAGGCGCATTAACCGTCATCATCATTTGTGGTCTTCATCATCGACATCTCACAGAACCATTACGAATCGCTTAAAAGCACTAACATCGAATGAACGTCTTGTTCCTTTTAAACATACTTTGACGATACTTTTAAACCTGAATTTGTGTGAAATGACTAAATTACTTCAACTATTTCGTTTGCTGATTTGCGTTTTTACAAATCATTACTTTCTGAGTGATTCAACTTTTTGAGTTTATAACCTCGCGCTTCTTTCCTATCAGACATCTGCTTAATCGAGATTGAAAGATATTCCGCCGTTGCTTTGAAAAGCAACTAGCAGTACGTTTACTCTTTGCATTTGGTTTATCAAAACGCATTCCATCAACTAACACCATTTTCAATTTGCAAACAATAAATGTGTCATTTGCAGTAGGCTACTGAAGTTATTCCTGGATTATTGTCAATCCAACTTTTAAAGGTATCAACTAATTATCATGAACCAATTATCCCGTGTTGGTTGTGGCGGACATGGTCGTTTGATAGATCAATTGTAAGATTTTTTTACCAAAAATATAATTAATTGTGTGGGTTTGCATAGTCGGGTCGATTGTTCTGGGATATGTTGTGTTTTGGGTCAAATCAATGTCAAAAACACAAAAGCCCTACGATAACCTATTTTACACTATAATTTTCCTTGAATTCCTTAATTGTTATTGGATGCATATGCTACATAGTACATAGCGTGATATATTATATATATACTCCATGTGCAATAGCGAAAATTATCATCCTAAATTGCCAATAATTTGGTGATAAAATATAGCGATAAAGGAAGAAAGTGCAAAATAGGTTTAAACAGTAACGACAAGTTTAAAACAGACTTAATTTTAGTGTTTTGTTTTTTCGTTATTTTGATTTTTTTATTTCAGCTGCCATGAACGCAAGCAGCAGCTCAGTATCCGATGAACCTAGCTCGGTAAGTTATGCATAAAAGCTTCATTATTTCGTTATCGCTCTGAGAGAAAGGGAAAGACGTTTTTGACTCTAACGAAACCTTGATGTTAAAATAAAAGCGTTCTGCTTTTGCAGTAGAAATTCAAAGTCAATATAATCTAATTAAGTTGATCTGCGCCGTAACGTGTGTCTTGCATTGGTCAATAAACAAAACTGGTTATTGATGTCTTCAGATTTATTCAATATGGGATTAAGCGATACAGTTTTGTTGAAGCTCAGTGTACGAGACCCTTCGCCACTTTAGAGTAATGTCTGAAAACAGTTTCACTCAATCGTATTAGTTGAAACGAGTTAAAACTTTCTTCGTTTTTTTTCAGTTAAAATGAATAACCAATTGACCGGTTGTCTCTTTAGGCGTCCCCCACATCAACACAATCATTCACACTGCCGTGTTCCGAAGGATCAGAGTCCCCGGAAAACAAGCCAAGCACCACCTTGCCAGTTACTCCCCGGCAAACCCCGGAAGGTTCACGACCTCCTGTATCAGACACGTTTCGTCCCCATACAATGTCGGCTTCATCGTCTAAGCGCCGGCCGACGCCACCAGCTCGCGTCCAGCGTCGGCATTCTCTCTCCGCTGCCGGTAGACCTTATGCAAATGTTTCTACGTCCGCTCAGCCAACCAGTCCTGCCCGACCATCATGTGGTGTGGAGTCGTCTGCTGCTCCCACAGCGCTACAGAATGCATCTTCGAACTTCGAATTTCCATCTAAAAGTAATGACGTAGAAACCAAGGTGAGGATTGGTCATCATTTCTTACTTATGACCTGGCACTGCCGATGGATGCACGTTGCATGTCACGTGATTTTGAATGAAGAGCTATTCTTGCAGCGCGGTATTCCCAGAGTTCAACTGTTATTGATTGATTTTTCTGTTTCTTTGTTGCATTTGATCTTGCGGTTTCGCAAAAGACCTTTTATCCACCGCGTTATTAGAATATTTAAAAAATAGTTCTTTTCAAAAGCGTTTCTCTAATTTTTTTTCTCTATCTTCAATCACAAACTCTCTTGAGAGTACCACTTCCCGATCTACTAACCTCGTTGGAAATTGATGCAATCTTCTCCTTTTTTCTCAGGATGAAGATGCACCTCCCCGACCGACCGTCGACACCGAACACAATCATCGGCCTCCATCGACTCGTCGTCACCGATCTCGCCATCGCAGCGATCCTCATCGGCCGAGACGTACAAAAACACCGAACTTAGACAACCTGGAGCGTCAAAGAGACTTACACCCGACAAAGCCCAACTCGTACGTCCAGTTTGCGTCGTCTGGAACTCGATCTATGACGTCAAGACCGGTGGCTGATATGGCTTTGACTGGGAGAGGTTTTCGAACTCGCGACGATAATTATCTCAGTTACGTCACAAGGACTGTACCTCATCGACCTGATGGTGGATGTTCGCCGTATTATATTTATCGTGGTTTAAAATCATCGGAAAGTGACTTGTTCGGCAAGCAGTCGTTTCATTGCAATCCATCATTTAATTCTGTTTCCGATCCGAGCTACATTTTGAAGCAGCCTTCATTGCATAAAGGAAATGACTTCAGTAAACGTGGCAGCGGAAAATTTGAAGAAGACTTAAGTGAAAGATCGCGATGCAAAAACTGCCAGATAATGTTTAACCTTGATCGGAATCGGCCTGGGTTATGTGCGGAGGCCCCACCAGACAATTGTGAGCGATGCATAAAATACAGCACCTGCTTGCCGATTGCGCAACGTTTTTTTTATTATTGTTTTCGTGACACCGAGAGCAAGCAAGAAGAAGAACCTTGCTCGTGCTCTCGCTACACTACCGGGCCTCGTTTCCACCGCTGGCTACTGCTCGGGTTAATTTCGATCTTTTTTCCTTGCTTGTGTTTGTATCCCTTGTTGAAGGGTTGCCATCGCTGTGGAGTCGCCTGCCATTGTTGTGGAGGACAACACGAGGCGAATGCACCCGTTGGAAAGAGCTCAGACCACCGCACAAACCGCTGCTGACCACAACATGTGTTTTCACGTGACCATTTATGCGGCTACTTTGCCTCTAACGTTGGTACTACTGTGATGGTATGTTCTCTCACAATGGTTTGTGTTACATTTTTGTGATTATTCTCAGCGCAAAAACACGATTGTGCACAATACGCCATGCATTTTTTTAAGAATCATGTTTTGGTATTATCACGAATCGGTATTCTCTCATAGCCGGTTTCGTTCAAAGATCTTTCAAATGCCATGGCAACCTTACCTGTGACCGAGGACGTGAAAATAACATTGAGCCTACAAGACTTAAACTCGTTGTCGTCGTGTGAGCCTCTGGGACCGAGGGTCTATTCTTTTACCACCCCAGATTCACAATGTTTCCGGACTACACTGGAAGGCTACCAGAGAGCAGCCAGTCTTTAGTTTCATCATCTGTTTGTTACAGACTTCAACTGTAACACTTATAGTTTTATTTGGAGCTACAAATCCAAAAAACACAAAGTTGATATTTCATAGAGAGCATCAGAAACCTTTTGCACATGTAACCTTTCTGGTTAAAGTTGTTCCGTTTTGAAATCATGCAGCCAATCAAGTTCCTTATCGTGGCATGACTTGATGATAATTTGGTCGTATTGTCTTGTTTGTGTTCACAGTGGTTCCCATTCGTTTGTGTGTTTTTCTTTTATATTTTATAATATTTATTTTGCTTTTTGTTTGTTATTTAGCGCGTTTTTTGGTTCAGAAATGAAATACTTTCTCGTGAAACTGCTTCAGTTTTAAGCAAAATGGTACAACAGCATTTCATCGACGGAATTGTAAGCAAATCTTTTTTTCTTATATGTGAAAACAGTCATCAGGCTGGTTTTGTTTTGCTGTGTGCAAGTTGGTCTTCATTGCCTTGGCTTGGATCTCCAGAAAGTTGTATTAATGTTGTATAATAATCTTCTTCGTTCCCTCAAGATATCTTTGTAAATTGTGTTCTCTGTCCCTTATCATTTAAATCTGTTCCCCAACCGCTTTGTATCCCAGTTAGCAAATTTGGTCTTTTTTCGTTGAATCAACGCCTGATTTTTTACAAATGGAAACAATTTTGCTTTAGAGACGTGATTCAGAGAATTTTTTTTTTCATTTGTTTGTGGTAATCGTGTAAATACGTTACGACATTTTGTTGGAAATTGTTTAACAATGGTAAAATAAGTTCAAATCCGATACCTAGGCATTATTGGAAGAAGACATTCCATCCATTTCATTCACAAAGAAAGTGCATAAAATTCCATTTCATCATTTTCGTAGTCTCGGTACTAATGCAGATTTTGTGTTGATTTTTTGTGCTTCACGTAATCTTAACGGCAAAGCCATAACTCAAAGTGCATTGAAGTTGTTTTTTCAACAAGGCCAACTAAAATGGTGTTGCTGCACAATAACCTAAACAAAAAAGTATTTTTTTTATTGTTAACTTAAAAATAGGTTTACTGATTGAGTCTGCAGTAAATATATTTTCGAAACGAGTTTTCTTTTGTCCGCTGGTCAACGCTGATATTTTTTAATCGATTTTCTATCGACAGAATCAAACGAGATCGACACGATGAAAAGTGCGCTGTATAGCAACATATCATTTTCTGTTTTGTAAAATATCAGTTTAAAATCAATATGTTACTGTATGTATTGCAAGCATGGTACACTGTTACAACCCCTATATTTATACACAGTAGTACAAAGGTATCCGCACCACACCACAAATGTTTCTCGTCAATACGATTTATCCAGCACCATTAGTTTTTGATAGTCATGGTATTTTGATGGCCACTTGCTTTCTAGTTGGCTGCTAAGAGTGATGTTTTTATTTTCACTTTTGCGTTGTTTAAATGTCAAAATCAAAACAAGAACAAATGCTTTCTACTTTTTTCTACTAGTTACTGTTTACGTACATGATACATGGTCCAGTGCAAATTACAACCAAGGCTTTGTTGAAAATATTAAGGTAATATCTATCTGTAAAATGATTTACTCTCAGCAGTGGTGCAATTCGATTCAATTTCGAAGAGATCTTTGTGTCTTGCAAAGAGGTCTTTGCGTGTTCTTTGTGCATGTTGAAAATCGACGAGCTCTTAGACCACATCTGCCTTGGTTCAGTACATTTTGGCTTGTGAAAAGTTTAAGTTACTCGTGTCACATCAAGCTATTGCACAGTCTGGTTTATTAGTTCTTGGGTTTGATGTCATAACTTCCTCGCCAATTAAGCAGAATCTATGGGCACATCAAGTAACGATACGTTGATGAACAACCCAGACAGCAAAATTCGTCAACGTCTGCAGACGTTGAATCACTGTAAAAATGAAGAATTTTACTGTCTGGAAATGCAGATATCCGTCATTTGTATCTTGCATCCGGCATGACTCTTGTATCATTTTTTCAAATGCTGCTTTCTTGTTATTTTGTCAAAGTTCTACATCTGTTTGTGTGTTATGGTCCGAAATAACATCAGTAACAACGTTCATTGCACCTGTCGTCAACAATGTTTGACATGACATTGACTTCGGAAAGTGGAGATTAACCGAAGATTTGTTCTTTTTAATGCGTTACAGCCTCAGTAAAAGAGTTCTAAGAAAATTATAAAATTCGTTGTTGTTATTGTCGCAATTAGCCTCGATTTTGAAGTTAAAGCTATTCGCTTTGATGTTGCTCTTCCTGCCTTGTTTGTTGTGTTTTCGTTGGTCAGCTTCCTACTTTTTGTTTTGGTTTCTCGCAATTTTTAATTTTTATGAAAAAGAAATCACTGAAGCTTCTTTGGCCCACCAATCATGTTACCCATACAGCGTATATTTCTGCTTGCTTCATGATACAAAAGTATTGCTACACGCACATTTTTTAATTTGTTTGAAATAACTTTTCACCCCGTTTTATTTTAACTAAAAAAAGAGTCAAACGTAAAGTGTGCCTCAAAACAAATATGACATTTTTTTAGTTTGGTTTCATTGCATTTATACAACGTGTTGTTACGAAACTGCATCTATCCAATATCGAACCATTTGATTATTTAAGTGTTCTGTGAAGTGATGCCAAAATGATTTGCTTGCTCTGTCAGTCTTTCCAGACAGAAAAATCTGTCATTTTTACATTGATTCAACGTCTACCATGGCCTTAAGAGTCTAACTCTAAAGTCCATGCGTCTGCAGACGTTGAATCAATGTACAAATGACAGATTTTGCTGTCTTGGTTGGGAACATTCTATCGAACAGCCTTGTCAACCTGAAATGTTCGTTTCAAATGTTGCACATTGATCACAGATTTTATCACTTTAGCTTTCATCTCATAACCAATTAAAAAAAAGGATAATTTGGTTGCGTCCAGCCATTTCGTCGTTTACAGACTATCGCCTGTATTTTCCACTCACCAGACAACAACTCTTGGTGTTCTATCACTTAACTGACACGTCAAATGTATAAAAATTGAATCAATAATAACGCAGCATCAGGAATTTCCATGCTTTATTGAACGTATGTTTTCAGCTACTGGCGACACCAACACAGCCAACAAGAATTGTTGTCTTTGTTACATCGTTTTTTTAACTATAGTAGATGTGAAAACGGTATAGAAAAGGCAAGTTCTCTTGCTGAGTGTTTGCCACACTGTTTCACTTAGTACTTGTCATTTATTTATTATCATTATCAATACGACTGAGCAACGCTGACTTAGCAAAGATTGATTTGCTATTGCAAAAAATGCCCATGTTATCTCACGTCACGTTGAACGATTAATTGCAGAGACTATGATTGAATTGATTGTTTTTTTTATCCAGCAATCGTTCTAAAATATACCAACATTCGTTGCTTCTCTGCCTAGAATTGGGCAATCGCAACCACCCTAACTTTCAGGATTCATACGATATTGTTTCTGTGCAATCGCAACCACCCTAACTTTCAGGATTCATACGATATTGTTTCTGTTTCGGGGATATATGCTAGGTCAACGACAAACATGATCCTCTTAAATACTTTTTGTACGATCAGAGCAAATTATCCACTGTCACCTTAATTAAAGTTTCGGTTTAGCTAAATTTATAAAAGTGGGAGTTTTTGTAGGTGGGTACAACTAGGGACGGTACATTACGGGACGCGCAACTCCGTTGTTCCTTCAACATTAGAAGGGTCAATTGCCAATTTGACATTTTTTTACGCTTTACTGCTGGCTTGCTTTCAACTAAAAACCTTAAATTACTTTAAAACCAACTTCACTCTTCTTATATAACCCATAAAAAGTAAAATATTTTGTAAATTACAAAAAAATGTAACCCTTCTAGTGTTGCGGATAAGCCAAAAGCGGATGAAGTTTCGCATCCCTATGATCTACAATCCCTAGGGTACAACTTGTAATTTGTAGCAAATCTTTTTAAGCCAACAGTTCTGCGTATCGTTGATCTGTGAAGCATTGTCGTTGCACAATCTGACTTCGGTTTTTGCTTATCACGTAGCTACTGTGCTTTGTTACATAGCATTCGAGCCGTTCGATTTGGCGTTTGTGAATACACATCCGGATGAATTTGCCTGTTGTCTGTCCAAGTTTGTAAAATTGCAGCTAGAATAATTTTATCAACGGTAGGCCTAGTGTGGTTTATTTTTGTCACTTTGCAGCTGCTGATTTTTTTTACATTGTTCCTTATTAACAGCTAGATCACCTAAGTAGGCTATCCAACATCTTCATAGTTTTTGAAAAGCAAAAACATTGTTATGCCATATTTCTAGTCTTCGAGCTTTGAAGTGATTTGAAATCCAGATCTAGCCTTACCCAGGAAAACAAAACAATAGCTTATCTAGTTTCAAACTGCCTCATCACACAGCTTCAGTTGTCCGAGCTACTGCATTTGAATCGATGCTGTTAAATCCAACACTAATTCCCTTTGAAGCGTTGAGAATTCATTTTACAAGTTTATAAAATAGCACTAAACAAAATTCTAAAAAACCTGCTGGTTTACGACATCGCAATTGAGTTAGCCATTTTTTGGAGCCTAATTTTTAATAAGAAAAATAAAGTGATTACAATAAAGACAGTTGACAGCACACGTGAATAACGCTGATTAGAGTGGATTTACTTATTAGTTAGAATGTAAGCTAGCATAGCCTACCGTACTTTTGCTCATAAAACGACTCTAATCCTCATTTAACAAGCAAAGTTGAAAAAAATCGACCTTTCCAACTACGAAGAAATAGAACAATCTTTTAACTTAGCAATCTTTTTGGGACGCACACAAACAAATGGACGAGTATTTTATGCAACATGTCTGAAAATAAACGATTCAATGTTGACTTTATTAAATTGGAATGGGGAAACATGGCTAAATTATTTGAAATCTCCAAAATAATAACATTTTCTGAAATGCGGAGATCAGGCGGAAGAAAAGTATACAACAGTCTTGCTAATTGCATAGCCTACATTCAGAAGTTTAGTTCATTTTTTTAAAGGCTGTGGCTATATTTACACTATATAGTGTAAGAATAGCCTCAATAGTGTTGCCAGATAAGGAATTCTGCCCTAATTTGAGCAAAGTTTAAAGTTGTTGAAAACAAAAACTTGTATTTGGATTTTTTTTAGTCCTGGGCAAAGATCAAAACCATAAACTTATTCCTAACTCTAGCCCTCACCTTAACCCTTCCTGACTTTAATCCTAACTCTGGCAACACTTCATTGTGTAAAAATAGCCACTTCCTTTTTAAAGGCAGTGGCTATTTGACCGGCTCCGGTCTTTGAATCTGAAACACTATTTGACCGGTCATGACGTCACTAAATAAGCACTTTTTTCTTTTTCTCTTTCAAAGCAAAAGACGATAAGCGCCTTAAGTTTTAAATTCAACACGTTTTCTTCAACTGAGTCCGTGGTACATACGTAACGTCTCGGGCTTCCATTCTAGAGGGAATGAGTTCGATACTATCCGGAAGCGTTTTTTTTTTTTTTTTTTTCTCTACAAACTGATATGAATCTGAATGAATCAACAAGTGAATAAAAAAGTCCGGTCTTTGAATCTGAAACACTATTTGACCGGTCATGACGTCACTAAATAAGCACTTTTTTCTCTTTCAAAGCAAAAGACGATAAGCGCCTTAAGTTTTAAATTCAACACGTTTTCTTCAACTGAGTCCGTGGTACATACGTAACGTCTCCGGCTTCCATTCTAGAGGGAATGAGTTCGATACTATCCGGAAGCGTTCTTTTTTTTTTTTTCTCTACAAACTGATATGAATCTGAATGAATCAACAAGTGAATAAAAAAGTTTCAAAACGAATTAAAAAAGTTTTTTCTAGTCTTTTTTTAACAAATTCCTTTCATTTCTTAGCACAAATTCTCTGAAAAAATCACGCCTTCTAATAGGCTGTAAGATTACGTTTCGCTGAAGTCCGAAGTTAAAAATTAAATCCAGTCTCATTGTCGCACAACAATCAGTCAAGTTTCAAATCATCATCTCAACCAACCCTTCAAGACAACTTTCCACTTTCACTTTAGTACTTTACTACGCTACGGCTACGCTGAAGAGGTCGGGAGATCGAAACACTGGCCTTTGTCCGTAGTTGCTTTTCATAATGTCTTTTTAGACATTCTTTTTGGGTCAATAATGTCTTTTTATATATTACTTTTAAAGAAATAAAAAGGAGTCAAACAGCATGTAAATTTCACTCTGTGTGGAGCTACATGTATATACTTGAGAGGTTAACTGTTATTCTTTTATTCACAAATTAAAAAAACTTAACTTTATTACTCACATTTGGAAAGATTTAAAAAAAATGGGCTGTAGGCTACTCAAATTAAAAATTGACGACAAAAATGCACTTTGGGTCAAAATTTAGTTAGAAAAAGAAAACGCTTCCGGATAGTATCGAACTCATTCCCTCTAGAATGGACAATAGGGGTTGTGACAAATTTGTGGCAGTGGCACCTGCCGCGGCACCTGCCACCAGTTTGCGTGGCACCTGCCACAAATTTGCGCGGCACCTGCCACAGTTTGCGTGGCACCTGCCACAATTTGCGCGGCACCTGCCACCAGTTTGCGTGGCACCTGCCACAATTTGCGCGGCACCTGCCACCAGTTTGCGTGGCACCTGCCACAGTTTGCGCGGCACCTGCCACCAGTTTGCGTGGCATCTGCCACAATTTATGCGACACCTGCCACCAATTTGGGCGACACCTGCCACTAGTTCGTGCGACACCTGCCACCCATTTGCCCAACTGCCACCACCACTTTGCGCGACTGCCGGCCACCAGAGATGTACCGGTACATGGATTCAAGGCCTATGAGAGGAGGTATGGCATACCGTACCCTTGAGGCCCAGGCCTGTGATTGTTGGGGGGCCCGAAATTGTGATTTTTCCGTCTACGCGCAGAAATGTTTGGTTAAGACCATCATAAACGACTAAATTCAAGCATAAAAGTTGCTATTCTTTAGTCCCTGGGGGGGGGGGACGTAATGCAGCAAAAGGGTCCGGAAAGGTAATTGAGTGTTTTGTGCACAAATTAGGGGCCCGAAGTGGTGATTTAATGCTTTACGTGCAAAAATGTTCTGTTAAAAGCACCCTAAATTAAATCATAAAAGTTGGTTACATGCTCCTGTCCGGGGGGGGGGGCATAGTGTAGCAAGGCTCAGCATAGAATCAAAGTTAGCTAGACAAGTTCACTTTGACAAAGTTATTAAAGTTTTTGCAGGAAAAAAGGCAAGAAAAATCTGTTTTGCTCAATAGCTCAAATGGATTCAGTGATGTACAAAATACGGTGCTCTTGTAGAATCCGGAATTCGCCTTTCTGGTCAATATGACGTCACAAAACGGACGCAACTATTATTGGGAGGGTGAAAAAAAGGAAAGTAAAAAGCGGCGGAATGGAGGTGATAAGGCGGAATGGATATGGCTTTTTTGACAATTTACTATGTTTTCACAATAAAAACATTATACCAACGTCGAGAGTTCGATACAAGGCCCTAGGATGGCATAAAACTTATCAATTTGCATAAATTCAACTAAAAATTTATCTAATTAAAGTTTAACATCAAAAATATGAAACCTTTGCCACTATGTGCTGTAGCTTTCTCATACTGCTCGGATTTTAATAATTTTACCATTGTTGGAAAGCACGATCATACATCTACCTGAATCAATTGGCTACAAATCCAAAACAAGTACTATTTTTATCTTGTGATGACATAAACTTCACCAACTTGTACTATTTTTCATAAGCCACCGTTTAAGCCACCCCCTGTTTGCTGTAATCGATAAATAGTCCTTCCACTAAAAGTGCTGTAGCTTTCTCATTTGTGGTCGGATTTTAACAACTTTGCCATCGTTGGAAAGTACAATTATATATCTACCCGAATCAATCAAACACAAACGCAAAGTAAGTACCGTACTAGCTTTATCTTGTGATAAGTTAAACTTCACCAACTTGTACCGATTCTCAGCAATTTAATTTTTACAATAAACTTGTAGGGACCCGCGATGTAATTTCCATTGTTTTTAACTTTCTACAAAATATAATCCTCCCATAACATTTACGTTTTTAAAAAACTCACTTGTTGTGCACAAATATAATTTTGATAAATCATTTTCTACTTAAATAACCTTCCACTCGCAGCTTTCCCAAGTGATTCTGTTCAATGGCAATTCGTCGCTTTCAATCTTCTCCGCTTTAACAAACGGTTCACCTCTGCGACGGAATCTCACCAGGAGTTCACCCCAGTTAGTAAACATGTTGTTGGAATTTGCCAATTTTAAATTATGTAATTGCTTGTTTTTCTTTTATTTTGGAAGTGCTTTATTTACATCCACACAAACAAGTTTCACACACAACATAAAATAAGCATTACGATAATTCTTACGTTTTAAATTCAAAAATCTATTCATTCTGAAAAGGCTAGTTAAAAAGTTTGGCGTTCTAAATTCTGCAATTCGAACTAACAAAATAAAATAAATTCTTTGAGGCTCATTGCGTTATCTCTGTGCCATCGAAGCTTTGTTACGCCAGCAGCGTATCTGCTGTCATCAGGGGTTATAAACTTTAAATTAAACAAATAAAAACCTTTGACCCCTGCAAAATCATTAAATATTTGAAAACTAAATGAATAGGCCTATGTCTTGCTTTATTCACCTGAAAAGTTTTATTTTATTAGTTATAAATTTTCTCCTTGGTTGATCCAAAAAACGGTCTTATTCCGGTAAGTCACTAACTTTTATGCTTTAAAGTTTAGCAAACGTAACATCATAGACGTCATACATCTTGATGAGTGTCAGACAAAAAGCTTTCAGACAATGAAGTTACTTCATTTCCGATATATTCAAGTTTCGCATAACGAATCACTGGAATCAGCTACCGTAAAATGGGGATACTTTGAAATCCGGGTAAACTTTGAAAAGTTCCCCAAAAATGGTTGACAGGGTAATAGGTTTGTTAATAACTCCCTAATAAAGCGAAATTTCTTGTTAAAAATCAATTTTTCGTAGTCCTTGGTAAAATTACTTTCGATTAAGTCTGCAATTTTGGTTGGAGACTAAATTTACTTCACGCTCCAGTAGTCCAGTATGATTTTACCAAAACAGCATGATGACGTGATGTGTTCCAACTTCTATGTGGTTTTCAGCCGTTTGATGGTATTTCAGCTCAGTTTTTTAACCAGATCTTGGAAATATCATCAAGATCTAAAAGGATTTTTTTGTATTATTGTCATTTTTTTAAAAGTCTTTTTTTCTGAAGAGCACGGTATCGTACTCTCAAGAATGAAGATACTAGGTTGTGCAATAGCAGCAAGTGTAGGCTGAGTTTTGTTGCAGTTTTATCCATTTTTTACCGAATCTATTACTTTTATAAGGAAGAAACCTTCGATTTTGCAGCGTTTTGCCTATTTAGCATTTTTTTTAGGTCATTTGGCATTTTTTGACCAGTTGTTTGGCATTTTTTCCATAAGTGGACCTGGCAACCCTGATCTGCAGCAGTTACTGGTAACTCAATATTCGTGGCAGTCTCAATATCCGTGGCAGGTAACTCAATATCCGTGGCAGTTTACTCAATATATCCATAACAGGCAGCTTATATATGCGGAAGTTAACAAAGGCAACATATATCAATGCCAGGATTGATACCTTGGTACATTGCTCCGTCAAGTTCACGTCTGTAGCAATTAACTAACTATTCGTGGCAGTTAACTAACTATCCGTGGCAGTTTACTCAATATATCAGTCAGGCAACTTATATATGCGGTAGTTAACTAAGGCAACACCCATCTATGTCAGGATTGATACCTTGATACATTGCTCCGTCAAGTTCACATCTGCAGCAGTCAACTACGTAACTATCCGTGGCAGTTAATTAGCTATCCGTGGCAGTTTACTCAATATACCCATAACTAGGGATAGTAGATTACCGGGATTGTTAACTAAATCCGCTTTTTTGTTCATCCGCAACATTAGAAGGGTAATTTTTTATTTTATTTACAAAATAATGTATTTTTTATGGGTTATATAAAAAGAGTGAAGTTGGTTTTGAAGTAATTTAAAGTTTTTAGTTGAAAGCAAGCCAGCAGCAAAGCGTGAAAAAAATGTCAAATTGGCAATTTACCCTTCTAATGTTGCCGGAACAACGGAGTTGCTCGTCCCGGTAATCTACTGTCACTACCCATAACAGGCAACTTATGTATGCGGAAGTTAACTAAGGCAACATATAGGGTAGCCTATCCATATCAGGATTGATACAATGATACATTGCTCCATCAAGTTCACGTCTGTAGCAATTAACTAACTATCCGTGGCAGTTAACTATCTATCCGTGGCAGTTTACTCAATAAATCAATAACAGAAAACTTATATATGCGGCAGTTAACTAAGGCAACATGTATCTATGTCAGGATTGATACCTTGATACATTGCTCCGTCAAGTTCACATCTGCAGTAGTCAACTAACTATCCGTGGCAGTTAATTAACTAGTACGGTACTGTACCGGTATCCGTGGCAGGTAGCTAACTATCCATGGCGGTTTACTCAATATACCGTTTTTGGTATGTTGGATTTTTCTACGTTATAGATAAAATAAAGTCAAATGAACTATTCCATATTAATCGGTCACTTCTTTCTTTCAGTTTTTGACAGTAATTCTCTTCCCCATAGAATATTAGCAGTAACTGTATAATATATAAAATATTAAATAATACTATTTTGACAAAATTCTGACATTGAAAACTTCCGTGAAGCACGAAGATAAGAAATGTGAGTTTGTTATTGATTTTGCATATAATGTTAGTTTACCCTATTGTTAGCATAAATATAGCTTTTGGAGTAGGCTGGTAATATATTTCTGGCAAAAATATCTGTTTTACATTCATAAGTCATAATTAAATGTTTATGGGGTTACTTTGCACAGTATATATATTTTATTACACAGTTACTAACAAAAATATTATTTATCTTAGACTGACAATGCCTAGAAAGCATAAAAGATCACTTGGTTCAAGGAGCTACAAGGACTATGATGAAGAGAACTTACAGAAGGCAGTAGACTCTGGTCTGTCTCTAAGAAAAGCTGCAGAGGAGTGTGGAATCCCAATGCGACCTATCAAACATAAGCGACAAGCGTGATAAATGTCATTCACAGATGTTGGAAGACCAACAGCATTTTCAGATGCTGAAGACTCGAAGAGCATGCCTTAGTCCACATCATTCAAACATGTGGTTATTGGGGCCAGCCCCTTGATATATTGGACGTCAGAATGATTGGTCACAGAATACTAACACAACAAGAAAAGACTGTTGCTGCCTTTCGTAACAATATTCCAGGTTCTGACTGGGGTTACTCCTTCCTAAAACGAAGTGAAGCTGAAATTACCCAACGCCACTGCCAAAATATAAAGCGTGGTCAAGCAGAAGTAAGTGCTGAAACTGTGAGTGTGTACTTTAACAATCTAGAAGAAAGTCTTCTGAATGTGGATGTGGAACCACAGGCAATAATAAACTATGACGAAACAAACTCATCAGACGTCCCAGGCAAGAAGCGATGCATATTCAAATGTGGAATCAAATACCCTGAAAGAATTATGAATCATTCAAAAGGATCAACATCTATTATGTTTGCTGGCACTGCATCGGGAAAAATGTTGCCAATGTACACTGTGTACAAAGCAGAGCACCTTTGGGATACATGGATGGAAGGAGGCCCAACGCATGCACGATATAACAGATCAAAGTCAGGTTGGTTCGACCATGCTTGTTGTAACGATTGGCTTCAGACTATAATTTAGCCATATATCACTATCAGAAACATCGATGGTCCAAAAGTATTGATTGGTGATAACCTGAGACCTGAGTTCCCATCTCATCTCATTTCGCAAACCGCAATTACCATTAATTGAAATGGCAATTAGGTCTAGGTACACTAAAAAATACAATTATTTAAATTAGGATTATTTCAAATGATCACTTATTCAAGCTATATATATAATTAAATAACATAAGCACGAAGTTCGCAATTCTGAATGGATTGCTCTGATTACATTTAGTGATGGAAAAGCGAATGGGCTGCTTGAAATGCTCAACATAGCGGACGACAGCGCAACTCAGAAAGCTTTGTGGCATTTCAAAATATTGTATTTTACTGTAAATGGTTAGGCGTAAACTTTCGTCTGATAATTTCATTTGTAGACTGTTGTTTTATAAATAAACTTTCCAAGGAATCAGGTTTTTTCTGGAAGCTCCTACGTTCTTTTCTATGTCAATTCATGTTCATTTCATGTTTTTAAGTTTGAAGTAGATTAGCCTGTCTGATGCATTCACTTTGTTTCAGGTAAATTTTAGCAGGATAGAAGTATTCATGGGAGCTTACAACAAAAGTGGAACCCATTGGAATCTACTGGTATGTATACTTGTGTATGTAGGCTACTCTGTTCTTACGGGTCTGCTACTATTCGGTGAGTTCCTAACTTCTAACCCCTAACCCAGGGGTTCTTAACCTTTTTTGTCTCGTTTACCCCTGGCCAAATGAAAAAAGTAAAATTTACCCCCACCGTTTTGGTGGCCTCTTGTGATGTCATCGTGTCCAGTCAACCAAGGGAAGAAATTCAAGACATCCTTTTTTGTCTGGATTTACCTTGGCAATAATCAAAAACAAGCTGTTTATTTGCCGAAGACACGATTGTTCTTGATGGGTTCCTGTGAAAAATAATGTCTACTCAAATGACTTTTGTGCTTGCTTTCCACGAACAATTTTGGAGATTCTTGGAACAGTCGTTGAAAGATCTACTCGCATGTCGTCTTTGGGAACTAAGCGAGATCGATGTTTTGTTTTAATAGTCAACCATGTAGAGAACCCTGCTTCACACAGATAAGTAGTTGGAAAAGGTATAATAACTTCAAATGCACGCTTAGTCAGCGTAGGAAACTCTTCGACTAATCCATACCAAAACTTGGAAAAGTCACCATTGCACAATAAGAATTTGGAACAAAGCGTTGTTGAACATTGAAGATCCATCAATTCATCTTTGCAAAGATCATCGCCAGCAATACTTTCTAACTTGGCTTCGAAGGGATGAGTTATCCAAAGAGCAGTATTGTTAAAACTTTCACCTTCGAAGTAACCGTCAAAGTTTTTTTTTTCAAGGCGGCAAGGTGCTGGCATATTTCGACTTCGAGATCAGAAATCTCGTTACGACTTCTACTGACATTCCAATCATCAAATGTTGGAAAATTTGCGTAAACTCCTTTTTGAACTCTTCTACTCCACAGATCTAATTTTGTCTGGAAGCCCTGAAGTTTATCATGTAGCCTAGCCTACATCTATAATGGTAACACTTTTTCCTTGCATTTGCATAATGAGCTAGTTCAAACTTGAAAAAGTGTCTGTCAAGTAAGCCAATGCACCAATAAGTTTGTTGTCGCTAAAGTGCTTACTCAATGGGGATTTGCGTTCTCTAAGAAACATCTCGATTTCACCATGTAGTTTGAAAACTCGAGACAAAACAAGACCCCTATAGAGAGCCACCGAACTTTGGTGTGATAAAGGAGAACAGAGTGTTCTGATCTCATCTGATTACAAACCACTTTGAAAAGACGATGATTAAGAGCACGTGCCCTGATAAAATTCACACATTCAACCACATGTTTCAATACTGCTTTCAAATATTCTAGAAGGGTTTTACTTGCCAGTGCATGTCGATGAAGGCACAGTGAGTAGAAATGATGTTCGGTGCGCGTTTTTTCACCAGAGTTGTAAAACCAGACTTAGCACCGAGCATAGAAGGGGCACCTTCTATGCAAAGTAAACCCACATGATTCCAGGATATAGTATTTTGTTGAAAGTACTTATCCAATTTTTCCAGTATCCATTTTTTCCAAAAATGTAGCACACATACGCTGCTGAAATGAAACTGGTAGGCCTACCGGTAGTCTACTTGCATAGAGATAAAAGAAAAATAAGAAAACTTACATTAAGCATAAATTTGAATTGAAATCGAGTGCAACACTATCAGTTTTTTAATAACTGAAAAAATAAAGTTTGCTTTAATTTATGATTCAGTAAATTTACCCCCTCGGTAGGTGAAATTTACCCCCTGGGGGTAAATTTATCCCCGGTTAAGAACCCCTGCCCTAACCTTAAGCCCTAAACCTTAACCCTAAAACGGCAATGATAATTAGGCTACGGTACCCGATAATTTTAAAAAAAATGAAAAAATCCCCCGTTAAGGGATCGGACTCACCGAATCGGACTAACCGAATCGGACTCACCGAAACGGGCCATTCCGGTTCTTACCGTATGACTTTGCTTTGCGGTGGTATAATGTAACTTTGCCCATGCGCATGCCCAATGTTTCAGATAGCCTATATATGTTATTTTGTACTGCAATAGAAAAACTTCGCTATGTTATCATCACATTTGCAGATTGCAACTTGACCAGGTAAACTTAACTTGTAGGCCTAAAAAGGCTGTTCCTCTCACTTCATCGTGTGTGTCCACTGTCCAATGCAACTAATTTTGTTCACAGTATGTTCACATACCTTCTTCCACGGTTTATCTGGTTGAACCATATGGGACGACAAAAGAAGGAAGTTCTAAAGCATGTGACAGTTTAAAGTGAGAGTAGTCTATGATTTAAAAAAAGTTTAGTTTCGCATAACTCACATTGTTTTGCATTGCAATGTGTATATGTTCATGTGTAATGTTTTTGCGGATTATGGTACATGTTTAAGCAAAGCCTGGTTGCCATTTCTGTGTTTTAGGCTACACAGTGTTTGCTTTAGAATATTCTTTACCACACGAGTGAGCAAAACGGACATGGCGTTGAGAGAGGTGTGCTGGGTACCAGGGGAATTGTTTCATCTGAAACAATACGACGCCAACAATTGTGGCATTTTTGTGATCAAGGTAAGAATCCAGTTTGCTTAAACAACACAATCATACTTCTAAATTCTTATATGTTCGACAGCCCATAAGGTGATGCTACAAAACAAAAATATGTCAAAAATTCGTTTCTTGAAACAACATTTTCTTTTGAGATGCAAGAGTAATTGGTTTGTTATAGTCTAGGAAACATCCGTGGCGACTGACGATGGTACACTATTGGCAACTATTTCGCGTGTTTATCACATACGTAGTCTTTACTGTAGCCTACATTACTGTAGTATATAAACCTATTGGTTAAATGTAGCCCATTCCATCCAGATGGTATTGTGCTTGATATTGTTTTGCACTACAGATTGCCTAACTTTCATTGCAGACTTGCAGTGAAAATAGGCCTACTACCCTACATTAGAACAGTTAGTTCTGGAAAGAGGCGCGCTTTATATCACAACGCGCCTCAGCCCTGGCATGCAGCCTTCATTTTCATCGATTTTTATTGCCCATCACAGATTAACCAACACCCAAACAGACCCATGGCGAAGATGAAGCAACTTCTACAGATTTTCTGCAAATCCGGTTCTTTTCAAAACTTTAGTGCCCTCATCATTGTTGATGTGTTGAAGCCTAATGGACTATCAAAGTGAAATTCATCAAACATGGAGTCAAAGACTGAATTGTTGTTCACTCCACGTCCAACGGTTCTAGGCGTTCGAAATAATCTTCCTTTGTTTGTTTGTTATCTTTATCCTGCATTGCGGGAAAGCGGACTTGAGCGCTATGCATCGGTGTACGCCTTCCGACGCGGACGTACACCTGACCCACGCTGCAGCCGACGACAATGTCTGTTTCCGGTTGTCTACTTTACTTATGACTTAAATTTGGTACTACCCATTACTCGAAATTGATCCCTGGGTAGAGACAATTATTTCTAATTCCTTATTTCCTCAGATAACGGCAACAGCGAAACGGCAATAAATTTCCTAGTAGCCGAATATATTGATTTTGTGTGTGTTTTCATGGATTGACATTTTTGTTTGAAATGTTTTGATTTAACGTTTTGTTTTAATTTTTTTCTTAAATTCATGGTCTATGCGGAAATCTTGCATTACGGTATGCAAAGACAACTTTGGTCCTCAAAAGATTGCAAATAGGATTATTAGGGTGGCCAAAAAAAATGGAAATTTTTTATTTTTGTTTGCACACCCTCTCATTTGAGGAGGATTCATGAAAAAATGACACTGTGAAAATTTGAAGTGAATCCGACAAGAGGAAGTGCTCTCCCACCGACCTCTAAATTTGCTTTCTTTGGCATAATTCATCAAAATTCCTTGAATATGTGACGTATATAATTCTTTTTTGACTTATCTACATTGCAGTTGCAGCATTTTTGTGTAAACCATTGTTTTACTCTGAATTTATGATATAATAAGTGTTTCCACATGCAGAAAAACATAAATAATGCACAAAATAGATCACATTAACAAGCGTTTGGCATGAAATTAAATGCACTGAACTTTAGCGAAAACCGTATAAAAGTACGTTCACCAGTCACAATCGCAACGCTTCAGGTGACAACACATTGCCCAGAAAAAACAAAAGAAATGTTTGTAAAGAGTCAAGCCATTGATTTTATTTAATGGAGGTGTTGGCATGTTGGCTTTTACTTGCACTTGTTGGAAGCAGCTTTCTGTGGTGCTCGATCACCTGATAGAGGAGCTGGCGCTGTTGTTCATTTTCCGTAAGAACTTCATTGAAGTCAGTAGCTAATTTAACTGCCCAGTACCAGCTCTGCACAATCATTGACGACTTTGAGATCATGGCATGCAAGAAATAGCAGCCTTCGATTAAATGCCTGCTGCATGACAGTGATAGCTCCAGTGTGGACTGTGGATTCCCGTATTGCTTGATGTCGTGTCAAAACAAAGTGCAGCTAAGTGCTCTGCTACAACTCGTGTATGAATTCCACTACTTTTTGGCTCATTAGTGATCCCGTTCCAACAGGCAGCTTTGGAATGCCAAGCAGTATCTCAACATGCATACCAGAAACTACAATGGCCAAAGATTTGCACTTTGTGCCATTGGCATCAGTCAAATGTTTACCATGAAAATGAACAAGTGGAACTGTAACTGTTGGTTTAAATTTTTGCAGCACCGCAGCTGCCAGGCTTTCACGTGAAGTGTTTCGAGCTTCATGACAGAGGAATGTGACATTGTCAATTCATTTATATCAATTCCAACTGCAGCAAGAGCAGGAGTGACGATCATCATTGCTTGACGACTTGATGTTATAGTTCTGTTCAGTGCTGCATTAAACAGTGGATTATCGATAATGCAGCGTTTTGGTAATGGCTGCTCCTACTGGGTTTTCTTTTGTTTTGGTGTTATTTGGATTTACGGTGCAAACAGTGGGTCACTGGAAGAATCTTCATCATCTGCTAATCATTTTCAGATGAGAAAGCAGCAGCACTTGATGGTACTGGATCAATGCGATTACTGTTGCGTCTCTGTTCATCATCTTTGCGCTTTCTATACTTTGCAGCAGCTTGCCGATGCATTGGGTCCTCTGTTGTCATCAGTATCTGTCATGCACCACCTTGGTTTATCAAAAACTGGCAGTCTTTTGGTATTGTTATGCGGCATTCCCAGTTAGCATGTGCAATATCAAATAATGCACTTAAACTCTGGGTGAAGTCAGCTTCTGAGGTCAGCTGGGAAGCTGATTTTCGCCTCCCTTTGTGCTTTGATTCTCCTATATGCTCTTGATGGATGCGTTTTAGTTTGGTAACAACGTGAGTCTTCGCAGTGGTAGCGATATTAGCTTTCACTCACAAGAACTGTACTGCAAGCAAGTGGCAGTGTAACCTTATTGATCTTCATCTCGTACAACCACACCCCATACAGGCAGCTGACATAGCCCCTCAAGGGAGTCAACACTAGAGAGTGGGTGTCCATTTGTTGACTCTCTTGAGGGCCATGTCAGCTGCCTGTATGGGGTGTGGTTCTTCGCCGTCTACTACGAGATGAAGGTCAATAAGATTACACTGCCACTTGCATGCAGTACAGTTGTAGATGAAGTAATATGAACTACTACCATCTATGCCACTTTTTGGTTTGCAGCACCATCAATATCTGCCCCTACAAATGACCTAGCAATGTTACAGCTCACAGAGGATTATAAAGAGGTTGACAATGCGATTTCTCAAGTGGCAGAAAAAAGTTGAGGTTGCGCTTGTGGTACATCAGTGAGGATCTTGCTGCACTGCCTTTATTCAGTGATAATAACACAGATGATGAAAAGAAGGCAATCGTTAATGCTCTTAAGAAAGACCCATTTCCCGAAGATGTTCGTCGTGTTGCCCCAAACAAAATTGTCAAGTTTTAACGTCTCTCTTTGACACAGTTTGTAACACAGCGTTCACTTAACCTTTTCGAGTCACTGCTTCTGTTGACACATGGCGTGATCGTGATGATAATAAAGAAGCATGCAAAGTTTGGCGTCATCTCAAAGCCGTCAATGATTGTGCAGAGCGGGCAGTCAAATTAGCTACTGACTTCAATGAAGTCCATACAAAAAATGAACAACAGCGCCAGCTCCTCTATCAAGTGGTCAAGCACCACAGAAAGCTGCTTCCAACAAGTGCAATAAAGTCAACCAATGGCTTGACTCTTTACAAACATTTCTCTTGCAATTTCTGGGCAATGTGTTGTCACCTGAAGCGTTGCAATCGTGACTGGTGAACATACTTTTATGCGGTTTTAGCTAAAGTTTAGTGCATTTTATTTCATACCAAACGCTTGTTAACGTGATCTATTTTGTGTATTATTTCTGTTTTTCTGCATGTGGAAACACTTATTGTATCATAAATTCAGAGTAAAACAATGGTTTACACAAAAATGCTGCAACTGCAATGTAGATAAGTCAAAAAAAGAATTACGTCACATATTCAAGGAATTTTGACGAATTATGCCAAAGAAAGCAAACTTTGAGGTCGGTGGGAGAGCACTTCCTCTTGTCGGATTCACTTCAAATTTTCACAGTGTCATTTTTTCATAAATCCTCCTCAAATGAGAGGGTGTGCAAACAAAAATAAAAAATTTCCATTTTTTTTGGCCACCCTAGGATTATTCTATTCCCTACGATCGTTTGATGAAGGTCCCCAATTTTTATGTAATTTTTACAGGTCCCCGGTGTGAAAAGGTTGGGAACCGCTGCTTTATAATTTTGGAGTCGATGTCGTGTTTAATAAGATATTGTGTTTCTTTTAGCGTACCGTGGTAGCCTGATGTGAACCTTCTGGCTTAACATGAAATAAAATACAAATAAACCAATAGCCTACATACGGTACTACATAGGCTAAAGAAGTTAAGTATTTATTTTCGGACTAACACATTATCTTGGTAGTGACGAAATTTATAATTAGCAATATGATTTTCAATCCAGTACATCATGAGCTAAGCCTGAAGGTGAAGGCTAACAAAATTTTTTAAGGGCATAACAGTCTGATGTATGTAGGGCCGTTGAGAGGATAGTTGTCCAGTTATTTAGTCAAATTGTAAATTAGGCCTACTACGTTTTCATAAATATATTTGTATTGACAAAATTTTGTTTGCACCACCAAAATGGTTAATGCAAAACTGTTTGAACGTTTTATTTTGAATCATCTATTGCCTTTCTTGAATACCAGTGACAATCAATTTGGGTTTAAGTCTGGTCATAGTACTGACATGAGTGTTTTCTTATTAAAACAAGCAGTGTCCTCTTATATCAGTCATGACACTCCTGTATATTCTGTCTTTTTGGATGCTTCAAAAGCCTTCGACAAAGTCAATCATCATTTATTGTTTAAAACGCTTATCACACGTAACGTGCCTATGTATTTTGTTCGCTAATGGGAATACTGTTAGTAAACTTTAGGCTAGTAAACAAACCATGCGAGTGATGTGGGGAGGTCACTTGTCCCAATCATTTACTGTGTCCAACGGAGTCAGACAAGGTGGGGTGTTAAGCCCCTATCTTTTTGCCGTATATATTGATTAGCTTTCTTATGAGCTCAATAAAACAAAAGTTGGTTGCTATGTTGGCAACTCTTGTCTAGATCATAGCCTGTTATGTTTGCTGATGACATTTGCTGCATCTCGCCTAGTTTGTGTGGCTTACAAAATTTGTTAGATGTTTGCCACAAGTATGCTGTTGAACATGAAATTACTTTCAATTCTAAAAAGTAATTTGGTATGTTATTCTCCCCAAAAATTTTATCTTTCACGTGCTTATTTGCTACATCTAGGTAAATCTGAAATTGTGTTCACAGACTCTGTAAAATACCTCGGTGTATTTATTGAGAGTTCTCTTTCAGATGAAAATGATATTTCAAGGCAAGTACGCTCTCAGTACTGTGCTGCAAATAATGCAAAATCTCATTTTTCTAAATGCTCACCCGCTGTAAAAAACATTGTAACTTATTTAGATCTTATTGTATGTCGTTTTACTCATCCCAGTTGTGGAACAAGTTTAGATCTTCTATAATAAAATATATTCTATATTCTTCTATAATAAGTATGAAACGATTGCTTGTTGCTTACAATGACTCTTTCAGAATATTGCACAACTTGCCTCGTTATGTCAGTGCCCGTGAACATTAAAGTAATGAATAATGTAGCAACGTTTGATGCTTTCAATTAGGAAAAGCATGTTTTCGTTTATTAACCGTTGCATACACTCCTCAAATCGCTTTATATCAGACATGATGTCATCTGATTGTTTTTATCGTTCTGAATACTTTCAATTCTTCCAACGCTCATTGTATGTGAATTATAACAGATATGTAAATTAAATAGATATGTAAAGAATAGATATGTAAACAGTAAATTATAACAGTAGATATGTGAACACACTGCCTATTTAGTGAGCTTTTAAACCGGCGGCATCCAAAGTGGCTCTCTGTGACCTTTGTGCATTTGCAGTTTGTGTATTATTTCGTTGTTTTGTTTTGGATATGGACAGCTTTGTCTGACGCAAATAAATAATAAATGAAATAAATATTCTTCTATGATAAATTGTTTTATTCTTCTATGTTTAGCCTAATTCTACGGCTATGATGAAAGGGATTAAACGTGTTTGAAGTTCGCAGTAAGCTAGTAGGCCTATACTATAGCTGCGTTAACTCGATCTAGGTTAAACTTTGTTTCAAATAGGCCGATGCCTTTACATAAGATAGGGACAGTGGAAGATCGGGACGACTTGCTTTACTAGTTTTTCTTGCAATATGGACAACTGGAGGGTCACTGCGAAATTTAAAAATTGGCAAAAATAACTTGATTTTACATAAATTCATTTTTATCAAATGAAATGCTATATTTTGCGTGAGATTTTGGGTGGTAGAACATCGGCAGAACCTTACTACAGCAGTGTGAGGCTAACTATTGTGACCACTGTAGCGTGAAATCTATCGCTGCATTATTATGACTAGAATAATATTCAACAAACATAAACTTGGGCGACACATGTCACGAATTTGGGTGACACCTGTAACAAAATCGGTGACACCTGCCACCAAAATCGGTGACATCTGCCACAAAATCAAGGACACCTGCCACCAAAATCGGTGGCACCTGCCACAAAAACAGTGGCACCTGCCACCAAAATCGGTGGCACCTGCCACAAAAGCAGTGGCACCTGCCATCAAAATCGGTGGCACCTGCCACAAAATCGGTGGCACCTGCCACAAAAACCGTGGCACCTGCCACAAAATCGGTGGCACCTGCCACAAAAACCGTGGCACCTGCCACCAAAATGGGTGGCACCTGCCACAAAAGCAGTGGCACCTGCCACCAAAATCGGTGGCACCTGCCACAAAAACAGTGGCAGGTGCCGCGGCAGTGGCACCTGCCACCAATTTGTCACAACCTCGACTCAGAATGGAAGCCCGATACGTTACGTATGAGCCACGGACTCGGTTGAAGAAAACGTGTTGAATTTAAAACTTAAGGCGCTTATCGTCTTTTGCTTTGAAAGAGAAAAAGAAAAAAGTGCTTATGTAGTGACGTCATGACCGGTCAAATAGTGTTTCAGATTCAAAGACCGGAGCCGGTCAAATAGCCACTGCCTTTTTAAAATTGTACGGTATCCGCCATTTTGGGTTGATACTATTGGTTACGTATCCTACAATTGTTGCTACGGGTAAAAGCTACGCTCAGGTAGGCTATGTAATAGCCTAATCAGTGGCGTAGCCAAGGGGGGGGGTTGGGGGAGACAACCCCCTTTGGCACACGTGTGACGTCACGATATTGAGATTGATGCTTTCAGTCTAGAAAAAAATTGCCTAATTTTATACAAAATTGCATTAAAAGAGCGAGTTTTGCCAATACCAAACATTCAAACATCTCAGCCAGGCATCAATTAGCAACAAGAAAACATAGAGACTTAGCTTTATTTCCGAAATATGCACAAGAAAACATGATCTTATCCTTTTGCTATGCCACCAAACAGCACCATTTTACAGGAATATTCATACCCACATTTTTGTTGAAAATGCTCTCAGAATCCACCAAGTTCAAAGTAATTTTTCAAAATTTTTTGGGGGAGGCCCCCAGACCCCCTGCCGCTGGGTCGTCACAACCCCCCTCCCCCCCATTTCAAAATTGCTTGCTATGCTACTGAGCCTAATAATAGGTCTGGCCTATGTACCGTAGTACATATACGGTCAGCTACCGCACAGTAGTTATGTGAAACAGATGCTGCAACCTAGTTCGTACCATGAACAGTTCAGACCGTCAGTTTGTACCTTAAAAAGATAAGAGAAAAAAATTAAAAAAAGCCGAAGTCGCTGATCACAGTTTCCGCAATCATTTTAAAATTTTCCCCCTGAAAAGATCGAGAGAAAAAATAGCTCAAAACCGAAGTCCGCTGATCACAGTTTCCGCAAACATTTTTCCGCAGTTTCCGCTAACTTTAACCATAGAGTAATCTATGCTCTAACCCTCGCTGATCGCAGTTTCCGTTAACCTTTATCCTAATTCTAACCATAGAGTAATCTATGCTCTAACCCTAACCCTCGCTGATCGCAGTTTCCGCAAACATTTTTTCACAGTTTCCGCTAACTCTAACCATAGAGTAATCTATGCTCTAACCTTAACCCTCGCTGATTGCAGTTTCCGCAAAAATTTTTCCGCAGTTTCCGTTAACCCTTACCCTAATTCTAACCATAGAGTAATCTATGCTCTAACCCTCGCTGATTGCAGTTTCCGCAAAAAATTTTCTGCAGTTTCCGTTAACCCTTACCCTAATTCTAACCATAGAGTAATCTATGCTCTAACCCAGGGCTTCTCAAACTTTTTTGTTCTGCGACCCCATTTTGAAAAATATATTTCTATGCGACCCCATTTATGTATTTATTTATTTACATCAGACTCAACATGGTCCATTTTACAATTAAACATAAAATGTAGAAACAAAGCAGATACTCAACTCCGAAGAGCTGAGTTGCATTGTACCACATACAAAGATTGATAGTAACAGTCTGTTGGCATTATTTCATAAATTCATTGATTGGAAAACAAGTTACATCGTGTTACAAACTGGTATAATTTTTTACGAATGAGAGTTTGAAAAGTTGTGGTATTGTTATCAACGAATGCAGAGGTGATGCACTGATGCTGCGTCGTCTCTGCAGATTAAACAACATTCTGCAACAATTATTGTATCCAACACGTAAGCGATTACTACTGGATGAAAGATAGTTGCACCATAGTTGACAGGCATAAAAAGGCATGCAATAGGAACGAAACAACACATTTTTAACAGCAATCAAACATTTGGAAAACCTTGCTTTTAACATGTTTCCAGCACAATACAACGACCGTAATTACCGTTTCGTGTCTTCATCATCGGATAGCAAGTCGTTAATTATTACTCCTAAATATTTCACTAGGTCTCAAAGCAGATACGTTTTTCATTTAAATATATGATCGGATTAAAGTCAAGTTTCAACATCTTGGATTTAAATAAAACACCAACAGTTTTGTTGCAATTAAAGTTTTGTTGCATTATGGGGACATCCACGTTAATGACATTAAAACGGATCATTTTGATCATTATATTTTCTTTTTCTTTCTGACTTATCAATTGTTTTCTTTGTGCTTGCAATTGTTACCGCATGAATCTACGGAACCTAACCACTGATCCATAGTCAATTAATGAGTCGAGGTTGTGACAAATTGGTGGCAGGTGCCACTGCCGCGGCACCTGCCACTGTTTTTGTGGCAGGTGCCACCGATTTTAGTGGCAGGTGCCACTGCTTTTGTGGCAGGTGCCACCGATTTTGGTGGCAGGTGCCACGGTTTTTGTGGCAGGTGCCACCGATTTTGTGGCAGGTGCCACTGCTTTTGTGGCAGGTGCCACCGATTTTGGTGGCAGGTGCCACGGTTTTTGTGGCAGGTGCCACCGATTTTGTGGCAGGTGCCACCGATTTTGATGGCAGGTGCCACTGCTTTTGTGGCAGGTGCCACCGATTTTGGTGGCAGGTGCCACTGTTTTTGTGGCAGGTGCCACCGATTTTGGTGGCAGGTGTCCTTGATTTTGTGGCAGATGTCACCGATTTTGGTGGCAGGTGTCACCGATTTTGTTACAGGTGTCACCCAAATTCGTGACATGTGTCGCCCAAGTTTATGTTTGTTGAATATTATTCTAGTCATAATAATGCAGCGATAGATTTCACGCTACAGTGGTCACAATAGTTAGCCTCACACTGCTGTAGTAAGGTTCTGCCGATGTTCTACCACCCAAAATCTCACGCAAAATATAGCATTTCATTTGATAAAAATGAATTTATGTAAAATCAAGTTATTTTTGCCAATTTTTAAATTTCGCAGTGACCCTCCAGTTGTCCATATTGCAAGAAAAACTAGTAAAGCAAGTCGTCCCGATCTTCCACTGTCCCTATCTTATGTAAAGGCATCGGCCTATTTGAAACAAAGTTTAACCTAGATCGAGTTAACGCAGCTATAGTATAGGCCTACTAGCTTACTGCGAACTTCAAACACGTTTAATCCCTTTCATCATAGCCGTAGAATTAGGCTAAACATAGAAGAATAAAACAATTTATCATAGAAGAATATTTATTTCATTTATTATTTATTTGCGTCAGACAAAGCTGTCCATATCCAAAACAAAACAACGAAATAATACACAAACTGCAAATGCACAAAGGTCACAGAGAGCCACTTTGGATGCCGCCGGTTTAAAAGCTCACTAAATAGGCAGTGTGTTCACATATCTACTGTTATAATTTACTGTTTACATATTTACATATCTATTACATATCTATTTAATTTACATATCTACTGTTATAATTTACATACAATGAGCGTTGGAAGAATTGAAAGTATTCAGAACGATAAAACAATCAGATGACATCATGTCTGATATAAAGCGATTTGAGGAGTGTATGCAACGGTTAATAAACGAAAACATGTTTTTCCTCAATGAAAGCATCAAACGTTGCTACATTATTCATTACTTTAATGTTCACGGGCACTGACATAACGAGGCAAATTGTGCAATATTCTGAAAGAGTCATTGTAAGCAACAAGCAATCGTTTCATACTTATTATAGAAGAATATAGAATATATTATATTATAGAAGATCTAAACTTGTTCCACAACTGGGATGAGTAAAACGACATACAATAAGATCTAAATAAGTTACAATGTTTTTTACAGCGGGTGAGCATTTAGAAAAATGAGATTTTGCATTATTTGCAGCACAGTACTGAGAGCGTACTTGCCTTGAAATATCATTTTCATCTGAAAGAGAACTCTCAATAAATACACCGAGGTATTTTACAGAGTCTGTGAACACAATTTCAGATTTACCTAGATGTAGCAAATAAGCACGTGAAAGATAAAATTTTTGGGGAGAATAACATACCAAATTACTTTTTAAAATTGAAAGTAATTTCATGTTCAACAGCATACTTGTGGCAAACATCTAACAAATTTTGTAAGCCACACAAACTAGGCGAGATGCAGCAAATGTCATCAGCAAACATAACAGGCTATGATCTAGACAAGAGTTGCCAACATAGCAACCAACTTTTGTTTTATTGAGCTCATAAGAAAGCTAATCAATATATACGGCAAAAAGATAGGGGCTTAACACCCCACCTTGTCTGACTCCGTTGGACACAGTAAATGATTGGGACAAGTGACCTCCCCACATCACTTGCATGGTTTGTTTACTAGCCTAAAGTTTACTAACAGTATTCCCATTAGCGAACAAAATACATAGGCACGTTACGTGTGATAAGCGTTTCAAACAATAAATGATGATTGACTTTGTCGAAGGCTTTTGAAGCATCCAAAAAGACAGAATATACAGGAGTGTCATGACTGATATAAGAGGACACTGCTTGTTTTAATAAGAAAACACTCATGTCAGTACTATGACCAGACTTAAACCCAAATTGATTGTCACTGGTATTCAAGAAAGGCAATAGATGATTCAAAATAAAACGTTCAAACAGTTTTGCATTAACCATTTTGGTGGTGCAAACAAAATTTTGTCAATACAAATATATTTATGAAAACGTAGTAGGCCTAATTTACAATTTGACTAAATAACTGGACAACTATCCTCTCAACGGCCCTACATACATCAGACTGTTATGCCCTTAAAAAATTTTGTTAGCCTTCACCTTCAGGCTTAGCTCATGATGTACTGGATTGAAAATCATATTGCTAATTATAAATTTCGTCACTACCAAGATAATGTGTTAGTCCGAAAATAAATACTTAACTTCTTTAGCCTATGTAGTACCGTATGTAGGCTATTGGTTTATTTGTATTTTATTTCATGTTAAGCCAGAAGGTTCACATCAGGCTACCACGGTACGCTAAAAGAAACACAATATCTTATTAAACACGACATCGACTCCAAAATTATAAAGCAGCGGTTCCCAACCTTTTCACACCGGGGACCTGTAAAAATTACATAAAAATTGGGGACCTTCATCAAACGATCGTAGGGAATAGAATAATCCTATTTGCAATCTTTTGAGGACCAAAGTTGTCTTTGCATACCGTAATGCAAGATTTCCGCATAGACCATGAATTTAAGAAAAAAATTAAAACAAAACGTTAAATCAAAACATTTCAAACAAAAATGTCAATCCATGAAAACACACACAAAATCAATATATTCGGCTACTAGGAAATTTATTGCCGTTTCGCTGTTGCCGTTATCTGAGGAAATAAGGAATTAGAAATAATTGCCTCTACCCAGGGATCAATTTCGAGTAATGGGTAGTACCAAATTTAAGTCATAAGTAAAGTAGACAACCGGAAACAGACATTGTCGTCGGCTGCAGCGTGGGTCAGGTGTACGTCCGCGTCGGAAGGCGTACACCGATGCATAGCGCTCAAGTCCGCTTTCCCGCAATGCAGGATAAAGATAACAAACAAACAAAGGAAGATTATTTCGAACGCCTAGAACCGTTGGACGTGGAGTGAACAACAATTCAGTCTTTGACTCCATGTTTGATGAATTTCACTTTGATAGTCCATTAGGCTTCAACACATCAACAATGATGAGGGCACTAAAGTTTTGAAAAGAACCGGATTTGCAGAAAATCTGTAGAAGTTGCTTCATCTTCGCCATGGGTCTGTTTGGGTGTTGGTTAATCTGTGATGGGCAATAAAAATCGATGAAAATGAAGGCTGCATGCCAGGGCTGAGGCGCGTTGTGATATAAAGCGCGCCTCTTTCCAGAACTAACTGTTCTAATGTAGGGTAGTAGGCCTATTTTCACTGCAAGTCTGCAATGAAAGTTAGGCAATCTGTAGTGCAAAACAATATCAAGCACAATACCATCTGGATGGAATGGGCTACATTTAACCAATAGGTTTATATACTACAGTAATGTAGGCTACAGTAAAGACTACGTATGTGATAAACACGCGAAATAGTTGCCAATAGTGTACCATCGTCAGTCGCCACGGATGTTTCCTAGACTATAACAAACCAATTACTCTTGCATCTCAAAAGAAAATGTTGTTTCAAGAAATGAATTTTTGACATATTTTTGTTTTGTAGCATCACCTTATGGGCTGTCGAACATATAAGAATTTAGAAGTATGATTGTGTTGTTTAAGCAAGCTGGATTCTTACCTTGATCACAAAAATGCCACAATTGTTGGCGTCGTATTGTTTCAGATGAAACAATTCCCCTGGTACCCAGCACACCTCTCTCAACGCCATGTCCGTTTTGCTCACTCGTGTGGTACAGAATATTCTAAAGCAAACACTGTGTAGCCTAAAACACAGAAATGGCAACCAGGCTTTGCTTAAACATGTACCATAATCCGCAAAAACATTACACATGAACATATACACATTGCAATGCAAAACAATGTGAGTTATGCGAAACTAAACTTTTTTTAAATCATAGCCTACTCTCACTTTAAACTGTCACATGCTTTAGAACTTCCTTCTTTTGTCGTCCCATATGGTTCAACCAGATAAACCGTGGAAGAAGGTATGTGAACATACTGCGAACAAAATTAGTTGCATTGGACAGTGGACACACACGATGAAGTGAGAGGAACAGCCTTTTTAGGCCTACAAGTTAAGTTTACCTGGTCAAGTTGCAATCTGCAAATGTGATGATAACATAGCGAATGTTTTTCTATTGCAGTACAAAATAACATATATAGGCTATCTGAAACATTGGGTATGCGCATGGGCAAAGTTACATTATACCACCGCAAAGCAAAGTCATACGGTAAGAACCGGAATGGCCCGTTTCGGTGAGTCCGATTCGGTTAGTCCGATTCGGTGAGTCCGATCCCTTAACGGGGGATTTTTTCA
Source organism: Aplidium turbinatum (assembly GCF_918807975.1). Classification (NCBI taxonomy): domain Eukaryota; kingdom Metazoa; phylum Chordata; class Ascidiacea; order Aplousobranchia; family Polyclinidae; genus Aplidium; species Aplidium turbinatum. Next base: position 40,219,807 of record NC_137472.1, on the reverse strand, counting down.
TTTTTTTTTTTAAATTATCGGGTACCGTAGCCTAATTATCATTGCCGTTTTAGGGTTAAGGTTTAGGGCTTAAGGTTAGGGCAGGGGTTCTTAATCGGGGGTAAATTTACCCCCAGGGGGTAAATTTCACCTACCGAGGGGGTAAATTTACTGAATCATAAATTAAAGCAAACTTCATTTTTTCAGTTATTAAAAAACTGATAGTGTTGCACTCGATTTCAATTCAAATTTATGCTTAATGTAAGTTTTCTTATTTTTCTTTTATCTCCATGCAAGTAGACTACCGGTAGGCCTACCAGTTTCATTTCAGCAGCGTATGTGTGCTACATTTTTGGAAAAAATGGATACTGGAAAAATTGGATAAGTACTTTCAACAAAATAATATATCCTGGAATCATGTGGGTTTACTTTGCATAGAAGGTGCCCCTTCTATGCTCGGTGCTAAGTCTGGTTTTACAACTCTGGTGAAAAAACGCGCACCGAACATCATTTCTACTCACTGTGCCTTCATCGACATGCACTGGCAAGTAAAACCCTTCTAGAATATTTGAAAGCAGTATTGAAACATGTGGTTGAATGTGTGAATTTTATCAGGGCACGTGCTCTTAATCATCGTCTTTTCAAAGTGGTTTGTAATCAGATGAGATCAGAACACTCTGTTCTCCTTTATCACACCAAAGTTCGGTGGCTCTCTATAGGGGTCTTGTTTTGTCTCGAGTTTTCAAACTACATGGTGAAATCGAGATGTTTCTTAGAGAACGCAAATCCCCATTGAGTAAGCACTTTAGCGACAACAAACTTATTGGTGCATTGGCTTACTTGACAGACACTTTTTCAAGTTTGAACTAGCTCATTATGCAAATGCAAGGAAAAAGTGTTACCATTATAGATGTAGGCTAGGCTACATGATAAACTTCAGGGCTTCCAGACAAAATTAGATCTGTGGAGTAGAAGAGTTCAAAAAGGAGTTTACGCAAATTTTCCAACATTTGATGATTGGAATGTCAGTAGAAGTCGTAACGAGATTTCTGATCTCGAAGTCGAAATATGCCAGCACCTTGCCGCCTTGAAAAAAAAAACTTTGACGGTTACTTCGAAGGTGAAAGTTTTAACAATACTGCTCTTTGGATAACTCATCCCTTCGAAGCCAAGTTAGAAAGTATTGCTGGCGATGATCTTTGCAAAGATGAATTGATTGATCTTCAATGTTCAACAACGCTTTGTTCCAAATTCTTATTGTGCAATGGTGACTTTTCCAAGTTTTGGTATGGATTAGTCGAAGAGTTTCCTACGCTGACTAAGCGTGCATTTGAAGTTATTATACCTTTTCCAACTACTTATCTGTGTGAAGCAGGGTTCTCTACATGGTTGACTATTAAAACAAAACATCGATCTCGCTTAGTTCCCAAAGACGACATGCGAGTAGATCTTTCAACGACTGTTCCAAGAATCTCCAAAATTGTTCGTGGAAAGCAAGCACAAAAGTCATTTGAGTAGACATTATTTTTCACAGGAACCCATCAAGAACAATCGTGTCTTCGGCAAATAAACAGCTTGTTTTTGATTATTGCCAAGGTAAATCCAGACAAAAAAGGATGTCTTGAATTTCTTCCCTTGGTTGACTGGACACGATGACATCACAAGAGGCCACCAAAATGGTGGGGGTAAATTTTACTTTTTTCATTTGGCCAGGGGTAAACGAGACAAAAAAGGTTAAGAACCCCTGGGTTAGGGGTTAGAAGTTAGGAACTCACCGAATAGTAGCAGACCCGTAAGAACAGAGTAGCCTACACAAGTATACATACCAGTAGATTCCAATGGGTTCCACTTTTGTTGTAAGCTCCCATGAATACTTCTATCCTGCTAAAATTTACCTGAAACAAAGTGAATGCATCAGACAGGCTAATCTACTTCAAACTTAAAAACATGAAATGAACATGAATTGACATAGAAAAGAACGTAGGAGCTTCCAGAAAAAACCTGATTCCTTGAAAAGTTTATTTATAAAACAACAGTCTACAAATGAAATTATCAGACGAAAGTTTACGCCTAACCATTTACAGTAAAATACAATATTTTGAAATGCCACAAAGCTTTCTGAGTTGTGCTGTCGTCCGCTATGTTGAGCATTTCAAGCAGCCCATTCGCTTTTCCATCACTAAATGTAATTAGAGCAATCCATTCAGAATTGCGAACTTCGTGCTTATGTTATTTAATTATATATATAGCTTGAATAAGTGATCATTTGAAATAATCCTAATTTAAATAATTGTAATTTTTAGTGTACCTAGACCTAATTGCCATTTCAATTAATGGTAATTGCGGTTTGCGAAATGAGATGAGATGGGAACTCAGGTCTCAGGTTATCACCAATCAATACTTTTGGACCATCGATGTTTCTGATAGTGATATATGGCTAAATTATAGTCTGAAGCCAATCGTTACAACAAGCATGGTCGAACCAACCTGACTTTGATCTGTTATATCGTGCATGCGTTGGGCCTCCTTCCATCCATGTATCCCAAAGGTGCTCTGCTTTGTACACAGTGTACATTGGCAACATTTTTCCCGATGCAGTGCCAGCAAACATAACAGATGTTGATCCTTTTGAATGATTCATAATTCTTTCAGGGTATTTGATTCCACATTTGAATATGCATCGCTTCTTGCCTGGGACGTCTGATGAGTTTGTTTCGTCATAGTTTATTATTGCCTGTGGTTCCACATCCACATTCAGAAGACTTTCTTCTAGATTGTTAAAGTACACACTCACAGTTTCAGCACTTACTTCTGCTTGACCACGCTTTATATTTTGGCAGTGGCGTTGGGTAATTTCAGCTTCACTTCGTTTTAGGAAGGAGTAACCCCAGTCAGAACCTGGAATATTGTTACGAAAGGCAGCAACAGTCTTTTCTTGTTGTGTTAGTATTCTGTGACCAATCATTCTGACGTCCAATATATCAAGGGGCTGGCCCCAATAACCACATGTTTGAATGATGTGGACTAAGGCATGCTCTTCGAGTCTTCAGCATCTGAAAATGCTGTTGGTCTTCCAACATCTGTGAATGACATTTATCACGCTTGTCGCTTATGTTTGATAGGTCGCATTGGGATTCCACACTCCTCTGCAGCTTTTCTTAGAGACAGACCAGAGTCTACTGCCTTCTGTAAGTTCTCTTCATCATAGTCCTTGTAGCTCCTTGAACCAAGTGATCTTTTATGCTTTCTAGGCATTGTCAGTCTAAGATAAATAATATTTTTGTTAGTAACTGTGTAATAAAATATATATACTGTGCAAAGTAACCCCATAAACATTTAATTATGACTTATGAATGTAAAACAGATATTTTTGCCAGAAATATATTACCAGCCTACTCCAAAAGCTATATTTATGCTAACAATAGGGTAAACTAACATTATATGCAAAATCAATAACAAACTCACATTTCTTATCTTCGTGCTTCACGGAAGTTTTCAATGTCAGAATTTTGTCAAAATAGTATTATTTAATATTTTATATATTATACAGTTACTGCTAATATTCTATGGGGAAGAGAATTACTGTCAAAAACTGAAAGAAAGAAGTGACCGATTAATATGGAATAGTTCATTTGACTTTATTTTATCTATAACGTAGAAAAATCCAACATACCAAAAACGGTATATTGAGTAAACCGCCATGGATAGTTAGCTACCTGCCACGGATACCGGTACAGTACCGTACTAGTTAATTAACTGCCACGGATAGTTAGTTGACTACTGCAGATGTGAACTTGACGGAGCAATGTATCAAGGTATCAATCCTGACATAGATACATGTTGCCTTAGTTAACTGCCGCATATATAAGTTTCCTGTTATTGATTTATTGAGTAAACTGCCACGGATAGATAGTTAACTGCCACGGATAGTTAGTTAATTGCTACAGACGTGAACTTGATGGAGCAATGTATCATTGTATCAATCCTGATATGGATAGGCTACCCTATATGTTGCCTTAGTTAACTTCCGCATACATAAGTTGCCTGTTATGGGTAGTGACAGTAGATTACCGGGACGAGCAACTCCGTTGTTCCGCCAACATTAGAAGGGTAAATTGCCAATTTGACATTTTTTTCACGCTTTGCTGCTGGCTTGCTTTCAACTAAAAACTTTAAATTACTTCAAAACCAACTTCACTCTTTTTATATAACCCATAAAAAATACATTATTTTGTAAATAAAATAAAAAATTACCCTTCTAATGTTGCGGATGAACAAAAAAGCGGATGTAGTTAACAATCCCGGTAATCTACTATCCCTAGTTATGGGTATATTGAGTAAACTGCCACGGATAGTTAGCTACCTGCCACGGATAGCTAATTAACTGCCACGGATAGTTAGTTGACTGCTGCAGATGTGAACTTGACGGAGCAATGTATCAAGGTATCAATCCTGACATAGATGGGTGTTGCCTTAGTTAACTACCGCATATATAAGTTGCCTGATTGATATATTGAGTAAACTGCCACGGATAGTTAGTTAACTGCCACGAATAGTTAGTTAATTGCTACAGACGTGAACTTGACGGAGCAATGTACCAAGGTATCAATCCTGGCATTGATATATGTTGCCTTTGTTAACTTCCGCATATATAAGCTGCCTGTTATGGATATATTGAGTAAACTGCCACGGATATTGAGTTACCTGCCACGGATATTGAGACTGCCACGAATATTGAGTTACCAGTAACTGCTGCAGATCAGGGTTGCCAGGTCCACTTATGGAAAAAATGCCAAACAACTGGTCAAAAAATGCCAAATGACCTAAAAAAAATGCTAAATAGGCAAAACGCTGCAAAATCGAAGGTTTCTTCCTTATAAAAGTAATAGATTCGGTAAAAAATGGATAAAACTGCAACAAAACTCAGCCTACACTTGCTGCTATTGCACAACCTAGTATCTTCATTCTTGAGAGTACGATACCGTGCTCTTCAGAAAAAAAGACTTTTGAAAAAATGACAATAATACAAAAAAATCCTTTTAGATCTTGATGATATTTCCAAGATCTGGTTAAAAAACTGAGCTGAAATACCATCAAACGGCTGAGAACCACATAGAAGTTGGAACACATCACGTCATCATGCTGTTTTGGTAAAATCATACTGGACTACTGGAGCGTGAAGTAAATTTAGTCTCCAACCAAAATTGCAGACTTAATCGAAAGTAATTTTACCAAGGACTACGAAAAATTGATTTTTAACAAGAAATTTCGCTTTATTAGGGAGTTATTAACAAACCTATTACCCTGTCAACCATTTTTGGGGAACTTTTCAAAGTTTACCTGGATTTCAAAGTATCCCCATTTTACGGTAGCTCATTCCAGTGATTCGTTATGCGAAACTTGAATATATCGGAAATGATTGATTGATTGATTGATTGAATCTTTATCCTCGGACTGGGAAAGCTTCTTGCAGAGCTTAATCCTGGCAGTTTCGCATACTTGTAGAGGCTTTGAATCACTGACGCAGGCCCGGTCACCGAGATTGACAGAGTGAAGTTTCCGATTGTTGAAGTCTTGTTGCCGGGGAACTATTCCATCCATTAAATGCCGCTGAATGGAGAGCAGTCCTTAACGTGCGTTGCTCAAGCGCACACCCCGAGAGTCGAACCAGCGCAGCTTGATCTTGAAGCTTCTTAGTTCCAGAAGTGACGCGCTAACTGAAGTAACTTCATTGTCTGAAAGCTTTTTGTCTGACACTCATCAAGATGTATGACGTCTATGATGTTACGTTTGCTAAACTTTAAAGCATAAAAGTTAGTGACTTACCGGAATAAGACCGTTTTTTGGATCAACCAAGGAGAAAATTTATAAATAATAAAATAAAACTTTTCAGGTGAATAAAGCAAGACATAGGCCTATTCTTTTAGTTTTCAAATATTTAATGATTTTGCAGGGGTCAAAGGTTTTTATTTGTTTAATTTAAAGTTTATAACCCCTGATGACAGCAGATACGCTGCTGGCGTAACAAAGCTTCGATGGCACAGAGATAACGCAATGAGTCTCAAAGAATTTATTTTATTTTGTTAGTTCGAATTGCAGAATTTAGAACGCCAACTTTTTAACTAGCCTTTTCAGAATGAATAGATTTTTGAATTTAAAACGTAAGAATTATCGTAATGCTTATTTTATGTTGTGTGTGAAACTTGTTTGTGCGGATGTAAATAAAGCACTTCCAAAATAAAAGAAAAACAAGCAATTACATAATTTAAAATTGGCAAATTCCAACAACATGTTTACGAACTGGGGTGAACTCCTGGTGAGATTCCGTCGCAGAGGTGAACCGTTTGTTAAAGCGGAGAAGATTGAAAGCGACGAATTGCCATTGAACAGAATCACTTGGGAAAGCTGCGAGTGGAAGGTTATTTAAGTAGAAAATGATTTATCAAAATTATATTTGTGCACAACAAGTGAGTTTTTTAGAAACGTAAATGTTATGGGAGGATTATATTTTGTAGAAAGTTAAAAACAATGGAAATTACATCGCGGGTCCCTACAAGTTTATTGTAAAAATTAAATTGCTGAGAATCGGTACAAGTTGGTGAAGTTTAACTTATCACAAGATAAAGCTAGTACGGTACTTACTTTGTGTTTGTGTTTAATTGATTCGGGTAGATATATAATTGTACTTTCCAACGATGGCAAAATTGTTAAAATCCGACCACAAATGAGAAAGCTACAGCACTTTTAGTGGAAGGACTATTTATCGATTACAGCAAACAGGGGGTGGCTTATGATTACAACAAACAAACGGTGGCTTATGAGAATTAGTACAAGTTGGTGAAGTTTATGTCATCACAAGATAAAAATAGTACTTGTTTTGGATTTGTAGCCAATTGATTCAGGTAGATGTATGATCGTGCTTTCCAACAATGGTAGAATTATTAAAATCCGAGCAGTATGAGAAAGCTACAGCACATAGTGGCAAAGGTTTCATATTTTTGATGTTAAACTTTAATTAGATAAATTTTTAGTTGAATTTATGCAAATTGATAAGTTTTATGCCATCCTAGGGCCTTGTATCGAACTCTCGACGTTGGTATAATGTTTTTATTGTGAAAACATAGTAAATTGTCAAAAAAGCCATATCCATTCCGCCTTATCACCTCCATTCCGCCGCTTTTTACTTTCCTTTTTTTCACCCTCCCAATAATAGTTGCGTCCGTTTTGTGACGTCATATTGACCAGAAAGGCGAATTCCGGATTCTACAAGAGCACCGTATTTTGTACATCACTGAATCCATTTGAGCTATTGAGAAAAACAGATTTTTCTTGCCTTTTTTCCTGCAAAAACTTTAATAACTTTGTCAAAGTGAACTTGTCTAGCTAACTTTGATTCTATGCTGAGCCTTGCTACACTATGCCCCCCCCCCCCCCCCCGGACAGGAGCATGTAACCAACTTTTATGATTTAATTTAGGGTGCTTTTAACAGAACATTTTTGCACGTAAAGCATTAAATCACCACTTCGGGCCCCTAATTTGTGCACAAAACACTCAATTACCTTTCCGGACCCTTTTGCTGCATTACGTCCCCCCCCCCAGGGACTAAAGAATAGCAACTTTTATGCTTGAATTTAGTCGTTTATGATGGTCTTAACCAAACATTTCTGCGCGTAGACGGAAAAATCACAATTTCGGGCCCCCCAACAATCACAGGCCTGGGCCCTCAAGGGTACGGTATGCCATACCTCCTCTCATAGGCCTTGAATCCATGTACCGGTACATCTCTGGTGGCCGGCAGTCGCGCAAAGTGGTGGTGGCAGTTGGGCAAATGGGTGGCAGGTGTCGCACGAACTAGTGGCAGGTGTCGCCCAAATTGGTGGCAGGTGTCGCATAAATTGTGGCAGATGCCACGCAAACTGGTGGCAGGTGCCGCGCAAACTGTGGCAGGTGCCACGCAAACCGGTGGCAGGTGCCGCGCAAATTGTGGCAGGTGCCACGCAAACTGGTGGCAGGTGCCGCGCAAATTGTGGCAGGTGCCACGCAAACTGTGGCAGGTGCCGCGCAAATTTGTGGCAGGTGCCACGCAAACTGGTGGCAGGTGCCGCGGCAGGTGCCACTGCCACAAATTTGTCACAACCCCTATTGGAGTTAATCTTGTAACTGGTTCCTTCAGAAACTAGTTGATAAGCTACTCTGAAATCATAATGCCAGCGGTAAGGTTACTTTTGGTCAGCACGTTACAGCAATGATAGCATAACAATGCATCAATTGTTACGATTGATTATATTTTATCGTTCGACAGTTCGCACTGACGGTTGCGGTCAATTGACATCATGGCAAGACTACAACCCACCGGCACTAGAATTTCATTACGACCCCAAAATTTCATTACGCGACCCCATTTGGGGTCGCGACCCATAGTTTGAGAAGCCCTGCTCTAACCCTCACTGATCGCAGTTTCCGCAAACATTTTTCCGCAGTTTCCGCTAACCTTTACCCTAACCATAGAGTAATCTATGCTCTAAACCTCGCTGATTGCAGTTTCCGCAATCATTTTAAAATTTTCCACCTGAAAAGATCGAGAGAAAAAATAGCTCAAAACCGAAGTCCGCTGATCGCAGTTTCCGCAAACATTTTTCCGCAGTTTCCGCTAACTTTAACCATAGAGTAATCTATGCTCTAACCCTCGCTGATCTCAGTTTCCGTTAACCTTTACCCTAATTCTAACCATAGAGTAATCTATGCTCTAACCCTAACCCTCGCTGATCGCAGTTTCCGCAAACATTTTTTCACAGTTTCCGCTAACTCTAACCATAGAGTAATCTATGCTCTAACCTTAACCCTCGCTGATTGCAGTTTCCGCAAAAAATTTTCCGCAGTTTCCGTTAACCCTTACCCTAATTCTAACCATAGAGTAATCTATGCTCTAACCCTCACTGATCGCAGTTTTCACAAACATTTTTCCGCAGTTTCTGCTAACCTTTACCCTAACCATAGAGTAATCTATGCTCTAACCCTCGCTGATTGCAGTTTCCGCAAACATTTTTCCGCAGTTTCCGCTAACCGCAGTTTCCACTTACCCTAACTCTAACCATAGAGTAATCTATGCTCTAACCCTAACCCTCGCTGATTGCAGTTTCCGCAAACATTTTTTCACAGTTTCTGCTAACCGCAGAAACTCCGATCAGCGACTTCGGCTTTGTGCTATTAAACTGCGATCAGCGACTTCGGTTTTTTTGATTTTTTTTCTCGATCTTTGCAAGGTACGAACTGACTGTACAAATGATTCAAGGTACGAACTAAGTTGCACCCATGTGAAACGCCCAGATTACTTCATTCTCATACTTGTCATGAAGTGAGACTAATTCGAAGTTGTTTAAACAACCTGCGATGTTGACTAAAATCTACCTTAGTGGTGGTAATATAATTTATTTAAAGTACCGTATGGTAGCATTGCAGAATGTACCGTAAATTGTAGAATTAGCTTGTTATTCTAGGTCAGGCCTGCGCCTGCACAATTAGAAACAGCAGGCTACAAGGGCCGCAACAGGAAAAAATTGCAGGTTGCATGCTAAAGTTATTGTATTGACCCTGCTTATCAAAGTTTTTACAAACTATGCAAAACTATCAAGAATAACCTATCAAAGGCTCTGGCTTTTTCAGTCTGAAGATAAAGATTTATACTAACCAAAATTTATATAAATAATTTGACTTTCGAATAAAAAATATCGTTAAGATAGAGGTCATTCCACATGTTAACTGATTAAAAAAAAAACACATTTTGTTGTCCAATGTTTTAGATTTTTCTCAAATTTAGTATATATACAATTATACATAAAGAACTTTTGTTACTGATTCCAAACACCATTTTTTTGAAAATTGATTAAGGAAATAATTTGTTATTGAATTTGGGTGATAATGTTTGTAGTAATCGTTCTGCTTTGTTGACCGCGAAAAGAGCCCATTTTATATGGTCTATAACTTCATGAAACTTTAACTAATTTTCAAAAAAGATAGTATTCTGGAATCGGTAACAAAAGTTCTTTAGTTGAGAAGGAGCACTCAACATACGACTACTCACTATCGCCATCCATTCTTGTTACACTCGACTGCCGAGAAACAAAAGTTCTTTATTTATTTAGCCTAAACTTGAGAAAAATCTATGACTTTGGGTGACAAGGCCTAGATCAGTTAACATGGAATGACCCATAGAAAAAAATCAAACTAACCGTATAGCCTTCCATTTCAAACTGCTAACAATTACACTAAAGCTTAGAGGTGGGCTGTAGCGCCGCTATATATTTGTTGGAGTAACGGCGCTACTTTTTTTTCAATGTAGCGGTAGCTGAGATACGCTGCATTTCTTTCAGTTGCTTCACGCTACTTTTCAATATACAGCAAAAAGAAAATGACTCATTTTTGAAGAAAAAGAAAATGACTCGACTACCGGGTAATGCTTGAAAAAACTGAAGAAACATTAACCCACCTTGATACCGACAAGAGTGACGCCAATACCTGTCATGACTTTGAGGATGAATTTTTTGGTGCGTTAATGCCATCAGATGAAACGGTTCTGAAAGAAAGTGAAGGCTAGGTTTTTTTTCGGTCATTTATCGGTCATTGATGGATTTTTTAGCAAAATGTCCGAAAAAAATATAGTCAATTTGGTCAAAATGTCTGAAAAAATATATAGTCAATTGACTATATATGACTAAAAATGACCGAAATAGATAAATAAAAAATGACGGAATTTTTTCAAGTCATTTCGGACAAATGACCGAAAAGTCTCAGCGAAAAAAAAAAACCAATGTAAAGGCCATGTTTTCGCATAGAAGCAAATCCTTGAGCTTTCCTCGTGACAATTTATAATGTTTCTTTATTATATACAACACCCCCATTCCTTGCAGTGCTGTTGTGGAGAGATTTTTCTACATTGGACAAGACTTGCTGAAGTCAAATCAGGCAGGACTCAGCAACTCGCATTTTGAACTGCTCATGTATTTGAAAGATGCATAGCAATAACTTTCACCTAGAACGTGTTTTCTATAGGTCTGCTACTATTCGGTGACTCGGTGAGTCCAATTCGGTGAGTTTCTAACCCCTATCCCCTAACCCTAAAACGGTAATGATAATTAGGCTACGGTACCCGATAATTTAAAAAAAAAATTGAAAAAATCACCTAATAGGGATCGGATTCACCGAATCGGACTCACCGAAACGGGCCATTCCAGTTTTCTATACTGACGTTAAAATGGCAAACAAATGATATCTTTCGTTCTCAAGGTCATTTTGACTTCAGTGTTTCCTGTGTCAGCTTAAGTAGCTGGAGAAGTAGCAGTAGGGTGCACTACTTAGCCCGAGTAACGGTCATGTGTAGTGCGCTACTTCTATTGATTAGTAGTGGATGCCCAGCTCTGCTAAAATCTAATACCGTACTCAAAGTACAGCCTAACAATAACTAAACAAAAGTGGCTGTTTGGTCGGCGTACACACTTTGCCGATAAACTTTAATCTGCATGCTTTCTATTAGTACCGTACACAAAGTATGTGGTAAACAGAACCAAAGCTAGGTAATTTTGCTTTGCACTTTTGTGCTTTATGTTAGTAAATTTGCTTTATTCTCCAGTAGCGTAAAGTTTATACCTTTTTCGGTTAAATCTTTACTGCTATATATATTCATGAATGTTGACGAAGAAAGCAGCAGAAGTCAAACAGACAATATTTCCCAACGCTTTGTCTATTCAGATAACGAAAGAAGTATAATATTGATTAGTCCACCTCAAAATAACTCATCTTCCCAGCGATCCACATGGTCAAGGTCAGCTCAACTAGATGTTGTTGACTTAACGCAAGATGAAAGTTCAACTGAGGAAAAATCTCCAAATGACTTATCAAGTGAAGGAAGCGATGTTAAAGCAAGGGCTTTGTTATCTGAATCCCACTCCATTGAATCAAGTTTGTTAAAATTGGATTGCCCAATCTGCATGCAATCATTTGTATCTATTATAAAACGAGAGAGCAAAATTATGTCGACTATTTGTGGCCATATATTTTGTGAATCATGTCTTTCAACGGCCATACGAGCAAGCCGAAGATGTCCTTCTTGTCGAAAACTCCTTTCTTTAAATGCTAAATCAAAAGTACTTGTTCATCCAATTTATCTACCCATTTCTGAATCTAGAGGAAATGATTCCTGATTCATTAACGTAATTATCGGTCACCGGTAATGGTGAATGGTGATTTTATGGTTAGTGCTTTTGAAATACAGCAAATGTGTATGGAGTAATGCCTATATTGTATATACAGTAGAACTTGGATAACTCGTCACCCCAGGGGGAATAGAAAAAGTGACGACTTACGCGAACTGACGACCAATGCAAACAGCTAACTTTTGCCATTGTTTCATGTCGCATTAATTTTATGGTGCTCTGCGATATATAGTCAATTGACTATACATGACCAAAAATGACTAAAAATGACCGAAATAAATAAAAAAATGACCGAATTTTTTCAAGTCATTTCGAACAAATGACCGAAAAGTCTCAGTGAAAAAAAAACCCAGGTTTGGTTTTGTTTAGATGTATTAGATATTTCCTGATGAGGGCAAAGAGTTCTTGCCGAAAACGTGTTATTATTCTGTTAGTATAATATATCATATTGTATTTGTTTTGAATAATGCTATTCGATCCTATTAACTTACTGTCAGTCATCTATTTGTAGTATTGTAAAATTACTTCTCTCCCAAAGCTATACAATTTTTGTTTTCAATAAAATAATTTGCAGATTTAAAGACTTGACTTTATACCACTGCAGCTTGACGAACAAACTCAGTTGTGATAACCAAACAATTATTGGTAGAAGAAAGGTAATAGAACTGTCGTTTCTAGATGAATTTCAAACCACCACATTGTTATGAACACATTTACTTTACATGTGTCATGTGTGCTAACTGGGCTAAGCGTGTCCCTAATTTTAAACTATAGCATTGAACCACAGTTTAGGCACGTACTGTATTTCCATATCTGTGGAATTATAACAATGTGTACAGGAAAATGGTCTAAGGAAAACAGCTTACTAATACAAATCCTTTCAAAATCTGCTGTTTCCATTGAGAGGAGTTTTAGATAGAATCAACCAAAACTATTTAGCAAAATTTTGTGTTTAGGAGAAAATGAAATATCTGATTGTGTTTACTGTTTATGTACTGTTGCCAAGTTATATCACATAAATGTGCAATTTTACTCCCACATTGTTTTGTCATGTTTGAAAAAAAATGCTTTACTGTGCCTCACGTTTCCCATCACTACTTGTTGGTACATTGTTTTCGTTGTTGGTTTTATTTTCGACCCGTTCATGATGTAATTAATTAATTATTGTTACAAATTTTTTTAAAGTGACATATTGTTTTCTAGTGTATACTAACGCTGCATTTCTTCGTGTCACTAATATTGTAGTGATGTGGTGTGCACCTGAATATGTTTCACGGTTAGAAAATCTATTTTTGATGAGTGGTTCTTAAGCTGAGTGGCACGCCCCTCCTAGGGAGGCATGAAGAATCTCCAAGTGGGAAGCGTGGCAAGTTGTTGCACTAATATGCTATATATAGTATTTTGCAAGTTGTGAACAGAAATGTAGGCAAGACCTTGCTTTGTGTCACGATTATTGGCTGGTAATGTGGCCTACGATTTTGACTTTAGCTCCCAGTGCTTATTCTTGCGGTATATAGTTCATTGTTTGCGACGTTATTTTGAGTGAAAGTGACGTTTTTGCAATTGCAAGTGTGAACCACACGAGCTCAGAACAAACTTAACTGCGAACCTGACATGTTATGTGCATTGTCTTCACCTAAGCCACGAATTAAAACAGTTTCTGGTTTGAAAAAGCAGCTACCTCCTTCACATTAATACGGGGAAAATCAAATTGTGTTTCACATAATCTTTTGATTTTTGTATGGTAGGAACTTAAAATTAAATTTTATTTCAAATTCCAAAACAGGTAAAATTTATGTATTTTGAGTCGTAACTTTAACGACAAAGGAAGGCACTATCATAAGTTTTACACGTGATGTCAAAGAGACGCAGCCCAAAACGTTTAAGAACCCCTGTGTTAGATGATGGACTATTGTGATTGAACTGCTGAACATACTGCAACAAAAGTTCATCTGCTCTTTGACTGTTGCCAATTTATTTATATTACATTCTAAACCATATTTTATTGCAGGTATTTTCCAAGTTTGGCATTAAATGTAGGGACAAATTAACATTATTAATGGGTAATGTACTCACAGTCCTTGTTATTGTGTATAACCATTATGAACCCGCTATATCCAATTTTTTGTATGGTGACTACGATTTTGAAGATGACTCTGAATACGCAGATTGTGTTGAAGAGGAGGACTATGCTGACTGCACACCTTTTTTCATAAAATACCAAGCTGAAAGTCTTCAAAAACCTCATAAGGTTCCTGTTGAAAAAAACGTTTACGAATTTGCACGCCCCCTACAACATCTTAAAAAAGACACCGATGTCCAACATGGGTTAAGCGACACAGGGTACGTTACCTCGATCGATGATGCCACGGGGCATCAGCTCAAATCCCAGACAAGTTTATCACCAACATCTGCCAAGGCCACAAGTCAATCCAGCACTCAAAAGAGGATGGCCTGTGACTTTAGTCCTGCACGTCAGCCTTTAAAGACACCAGTATCATGGGAAATAGAATTTCAAAAAGCAACCTCCGACAAGCCGGCACCAAACATCGGCACGTGCAAATCTCCTCAAGCAGGAAAAAGGACACCAGCTTTGAGTAAATCTACACCCGTAGCCAGGTTGCCCGCTGTGAACAAGTTAACTACAATACCACCGTGTAACTCAATGTCTGTGTCTGCTAATTCCATTCATCCCCGGATGAATGTGTTTTTAACAGAACGACAGACAACAATGAGCGAAAGCTCGTTTGAATACAATCAAAAGGGAGATCAATGGTAGGCTCAACTTGTCTTTTAGAAAACAATGCGCATTAAGTCTTTGCCATTTTTTATACTTGAAATTTAATGTGGTAGTTTAGTTTCCTTTATATATATATATGTATCGAACGATTGCGAACTGATAAAACATCAAATTTCAAGTTAATTTGATATTTATTAATCACAAGTGAACATAAAAATATCAGCAACCTCTAAGAACATGTAGCTCCACACAAAATGAAAATTATATGACTTTAAAACTCCTTTTTATGTTTTACTAAAAACGTGTTTTTGTTTGAAAATGTTATTCAATGTAGTGCATAGCTACCATATTAGGGTCTGCTACTATTCGGCGAGTCCGATTCGGCGAGTTCCCTATTCGGCGATTTTTTGAAAATCCAACGACGCCTTCTGCAAATCTAACAATTGAACATTATTCAATATTCAGATATTTAATCAATGTAAATGCAAACTGTTGGGCTAATTGGGTTCTTTGAACAAATCGAATGGCTTTTGTAAATGTTTCTCAGGTACAACTTACCCTCTCACGTACAACGGTACATCCACCTTCTTTGCGTCATGTTTATGTCATTCATTTTTTAAATAAGCTATTTGTTGATTTTATATGATATTTCAAATATATTTTACATCAACACAACCTTTTTCACAAAACGATGCTGTAACTCAAAACAGTCAAAGAATTTTTGATGTCAACAAAACTTTTAAATGTAATGTAAAGGCAATTACATCGTTTTAACGTCGCTAGACGTTGAAATCGTGTACAATAGGGAACTTTTATTGACCAGGTTTGGGCTGAACCCAATTCAAATAACCCAATTAGCCTAACAGTTCGTATTTACATTGATTCAATGTCTGAATATTGAATAATATTCACTCATTGAATTTGCAGAAGGCGTCGTTGAATTTTCAAAAAATTGTCGAATAGGGAACTCGCCGAAACGGGCCATTCCGACCGTATTAAGTGCTTTCTTACTCAATGTATTTATTAATATTCAGTCACTCGGGAGCCATTACAACTGATGAAATCGTTCATCGTAAAGTGTTAGATGTCCGACGGTGGCACTGCATGAGCCGGCCACAGTACAAAAAGTCGTGTGGCATTTCATCTGTTGTGTCTGTGTGGAACTATTTGTACAGCACTATAGGTTCTGGAACCTTACCACCTCTCACGCAGGTTTGTAAAATTTATCACACTTTCCCTAATCTACAATCACGATCACATAAAGCTTCGTTCAAGTTTATGCAAATCCATTCTTCACTCCATTGCAAGAGTCAGTAGGCTGTCGTTTCAACAAACTCTACTTCGTCTATTCAGCATCGTCATGTCTTTGCTGTATGAAGCCATATAAAGCCGTGTGGCAAGCTACGCCCTTTTGATGAAAAAATACCATTGTTGATGAGTATCTTGATCAACAGTTTTTTTAAACGATTTGAGGATGAGGAGTTTTACCTAGCAAAACTGATCTGAATGGTGCAGAATTATAAGCTATAGCAAAATGATACGAATCAATCAATTGTGGTTTTGTTTGCGATACATTCGGCTTGGTGTGCTCTTGATTTGGTTAAAACGTGGAAACGTCTCATAATATTAAAATAAACTAAATGCTGACAATTTTTCTGACTAAAAGTTTTGAACTTCATGATTCACAAATCGTTTGATTACCGACGTTGTTTCATTATTTCAACAGGAAGAGGCGCTCTTGGTCCTTGGCTACCATCCTCCCTTCCAGGACATTTGCTTCGGTCCGTTCACTGGCAATGCAACTTTGATGAGATGGTTCCGGCAACTCAACGACTTCTTTCATGTTCATGGCAAGGCACATTATCTATACAAGCCAAAAGGTGAACTTATTTATGAGAAACATCGAAGAAAGCACCCATTTCAAAGCCGCCATCAAGAAGTTCAAGCAATCTCTCATAAAAAAAAGCATAAAGAATAAAGATAATAATTTAACATTTGTAATTTAAAAGCATTTATTCTGCTAGCATTATCTGTACAGCGTTCCGGGTTGTTTCACTGAAATATGCTTTACTCATGCAATTATGAAAGCAGCAGACAGTTGCGATACCTTTCAGCACACAACACACCTAATTGGGTAAACTTCACTCTTACTGTTATTTAAAAGCATATTTTTAGGGTTAAAATTCATTTGTTTACAAGTGATTTTGCTTGTTGAAACAGTAGAGTTACCAGTGATCACAAAGTGTGGTCTTTATCAACTGCTTACTTTACAGGTCGCTTCAAGACCAGGATGGTAACCGAAGAAAACGCTTTAACTAACCTCAAGTACGGATTGCGTAGTAGAAACACTGGATTTATATATCACTGCTTGAACCACTACTTCTGTCCTATTGGCTACGAAGAAACACCCGAGGTGAACTTGCCCACTATTAGACTTTTTCTTGAAGGGGAAAATACTTGTATGACTTTTGTATTAAAACAATGTGGTGAAAATTTTAGCGTAGAGTGACACAGAGCCGTTTTGATTACCAGTTAGACATGTTAAAGTGGACTTTTCCTAGCCTACAGTAAGCTGCCATCATTCGACCGTGAAACACGTCCAGCTTTGAAACAAAAATGGATGCAGCTTACGCATTATTGTAGTCAGAAGACGTATTAAAAAACAGAAAAAACATGTGCAAAAAGGCACATAAAAATTTGTCGGTATTGTTGAACAATGAACATACATCAGCATAAGAACAAAAAGGATTTGTGCGGTTTGTGTAAGTCTCAAAAAAATGGCTGCCCAACCAGCAAAAGGCTACCATTTTTAAACCACACAAATGTAAAAAGGAAACGTATGCTGGTTGGGAAGACCACGATTTACCTACGCATGCTATGAATGCCTTTAAGTATTTGTCTGGAACCTTGTCATAAAGCATAAAACTTCCAATTCAATTGCAATTTTGTAGGATCCAACAGAAGCATACTGCAGCACCGAATATGATGACAGCAAAGCATCGGAAATCAGCTCCGGAACTACCCAGTCTCCTGTGGAAACATGGGTATTTATCGGAGAGCCAAGCAAAAAACATCCCCCAATACACTGTAAAAGGTATTAGTTATGTCTCTTTGGGCAACCATTGTCTTAAACTATTTTATGCTGTTTTACTTCATGTTCACAGTTGGACAGAAATTCTTTTGGATTTAAACATGGAGTCGCCTAACTTTTTCGACATTCGGAGGCCGGAGAAAGGAATGCAAACGAGAAAAAGCAAAAAGAAAGGAGGAAATTTACACTGTATTCTTGCCTTCCGTAAGGTCGAAGTGGGGAAATATAGCAGTAGCAAGACTGAAACGTAATTTTAATGTCGCCTGTTTTTCAAATGTACACTGTAGATTAGAAGTTCACTGTAACAAAACAAAAGTATTTTAAACTGTTAAAACTTCAATTCATATATTTCACTGTGTTGGTGCGTTTTTGTATTATTTTCACTGTATGGAAACATCTACCTACAGTCCTACACTGTTCAAGCTTTTTGCGAAATAAATTACCTAACTGAGGCTACTTTGTCGAAAAGAAACTATTTGTGGAACTCTTTCTCTTATGAAAAAGCCTGGAGATTAATTTCTGACAGTTTTGCAAAGTCTGAACATGAATAGGCTTGACCGTGATAGCCTACCGTGCCCAAATTTTCATCACATTGGCAGATGCATGAGCTTCTATTTGATGGAGTACCGGTATCTTTCGACAATTTACTAAATATCGCTAAGCAGGGAATGAGATGAAATAAAAGGCACATTTTAGGATGGAAGACTATCTTTGATCTCAATTACATCATTAAGTTTGCACCGCCATATCAAGACATACAAAAGTTATAAAATAAATTGAGTAAAAGGTTATGTTTGATTGCGTTTTTTAAACAGAAATATGTCGATTTTTTCGTATTGAACCATCGCGGCTGTTGGCAGACGACTGTTCAAGGAAGTGAAGTCGACAATATCCACACTCTGAATATGACATAACTTACTTTCACTTAAGTTTACACATTTAAATACACTACATTGAAGAACCTCTCCCTTGAATGATTACATTTCTATTAACACTTGAACAATTTATCAGATTGAGAAACACTGACATTATGTGGCAGCATGCAAAGCACTTTGAAAACTATAACACAAACTGTGACAATAAAATTAAATCAATTGATCAACTTTAGCTTCACATTCCGGTGCGGTACATGGTAGGCTAGAAAATTAGTACATCGAAGACATAACTTTTGTCCATTTCAGATAGATGATTGTTGGTTGCGGGGAAAAAATGTACGACAAATCAATATACAGTACAGTAACTGTTGAAAAGATCACAATTAAAAAAGCAAATAATAATAACATTGCAGCAACGGGAGGCTAACGTAGCCTATGCGAGGTAATACCAAATGTAAGCTACACCGTCGAGTCATCGAAATAAAGCATAGGTTTTCTCAGCCAAAATTTTTCCTTAACTTTAAATAAAACCGGGGACATAAATAAAACTTAAGCGATAGAAGAGCGGTAAGCTTTCAAAACACATACCAGACAGTAATCCCCGCAAAAACAAAAAAACAGCCACTTTTACGCTACCTCAAGCTGCAAAAAACTTGTTGACGATACACCTGCAAGCACCGAAAAAACAAACAATTTTCTACGTGATAGGCCTGCCTAAAGTAGGGGAAGGTGGGGTTAGTTGAGTCACCATTATTTTCTGACTAACCAAGCATAATTTCATGAAGATTAATTGCTTGAATTAATAAGCATTATGGGTAATTGCGTCCATCTTGTTTTAGCAGCAGCTGTGCAAGTTATACAGGTTATACGCGCAGCAAAATGCCATTTTTTGGACTAATAAGTAAATATTTTCAGCTCAAAGTTGATTGGGATGCTGAAACTATGCTAGGCGTAAGCGAAGATAGCGTCAAAGTTTCATATAGTTTATAGCTATCTTATGCACAGTGCATTTATGTACGTAAGACTGATAAAGCTTCACGTATAGATCATACGTTCAATAATTGTCACGAGGAAGGATTGGGGTTGGTTGAGTCAGTAGATGCGGGGCTAGTTGAGGCAGTGACTCAACTAACCCTACCTCGAGTTGCAGGTTGCTGAAATCTTACTTCTGAATTTAAATTGTTAAACCTGCATTATTAAATCAGTTAGGCTACTTGGGCAAAATGAGCTATTATTTGATTAATTATCTGTTACTTTTCTGTTTAGTTTTAAAATATTTTCAAATTAAGTCTCAAAAGTCATGAAAAAAACTGGTCGTGGACGATGGCCTGTGGAGACTTTTGAAGCTGGTTTGAAGTTAGTGCAAGATGGCATGAAAAGCAGCAGAAAGAGTTGGTGTAGACAAAGAAACGTTTGGTAGATGTATGAAGAAGGTAAATGAAACTGGAGCTGATGCTTCTAAAGTAAAGATGGGATACTCAAACCACAAACAAGTATTAACTGATGTCATGGAAGGGGATTTAACAGCTCATATTGTCGATTTGTGTAATGTTTATTGTGGCCTAACACCTGAAAAAGTACGCCGGTTAGCGGTAGAGTTTGCTACGCGCAACAACGTAGATATGCCTGAAAATTGGAAAAGTTGTTTTGTTGGAAAAGATTGGCTCTATGATTTTCAAAATAAATACAATCTTGCGCTACGAAAACCTGAAGCAACTTCTTTAGCAAAGCCTTCGGCGTTTAATAAAGTGAATGTTAATAGCTTTTTTAATGGACCGACTTCAGTTCAGTCCCGAATGTATTTACAACGTAGATGAAACTGCGTGCTTCACAGCAGGGCCGGATTTAGCTGATGGGGGGCCCGGGGCACTTTTAGATCGGAGGACCCCGTGCAAAAAAATTTTTCGCGCCGACGGCGCGAAAAACCATCTCTACGTCTACAGTAGCATCAGTTCAGTACTGCACAGCATTTTGCAGAAACTTTAAAGGCCAAAAGGAAAAAAATAACACAAAATCACATTTTTTCCACATAAGGGGGCCCTTCAAAAGTCGGGGGCCCGGGGCAACTGCCCCCTCTGCCCCCCCTAAATCCGGGCCTGCTTCACAGTCCAAACTCCATCCAAGGTAGGCTACGGTAATAACTTTGAAAAGCATGAAACAAGTTGGGTCTATTGTTTCTAGGGATAGAGGAGATTTGGTAACTATGATCGGCACCACCAATGCTCTGGGAATTGCTCGGTTCGTTGTTGCTGCACTGGATGCAACTCGTGCTGTCCTAGTGGAAGTAGTAGTTCTACATGTTTACAATGCAACAGTTGGGCAGATTTGGCGTGCACCGACAACAGTGCTGTTTTTATATGTTCCACTTGCGATTAATTTAGGGGTGGAGAACCTGCGGCCTCGCGAGCCAAATTTGGTTCGCGAAGCAATATAATGTGGCCCGCGGGAGCATGAAAAATATTAGATTTCAAGTCACTTTCAATAAAAGGTGTGAAATTTAGGTCTGGGCTGTATGCAGGCCCGCAACCAGCAAATATTTTCGGGGGGGGCATTTAATTTTTATCAAAGAACAAACATTAAAATGATGCATTGTGACATTTTTATGTTAATGTCCACGCCCATTGATAGAGTGTATGGCACTACCATGCTACGGTTCAGTGGTCATAACTTATGTCAATCACGGTTTTGTTTAGTACAGCATTAAAGGAAACTAGCCTTTGTAACCTTTTCTCATTTAGCTATGACTACCCAAGGAAGAAAATTACAATATCACAGTAGGCTATAATGTGTTCAGTCGGTTACAAATAAAATACAACATCTGTAGGCTACGAACTGCATTGGCACGACTGGAGTCATAAATTAATCAATAACATATATTTACATCAACATAAACAAACAGACACATATGAATAAACTCAACACGGTAATTACAAATTACAATCCTGAAACATTTTGTTGGCTCAACAAGTTTTTATGTTTGTAGGCCCAAAGAAGTTGACTTTGCAAATGCAAAATGACATTTTAATTTAGAGCATAATGTCTAACTTTCTACTTGATTTGGCAAGTTCGTTTAACACCAATTCCGCGCTTGGAATTTGAGTACGATAGATTTGCATGAGAGCTAGTCCAGAAAGCCTGTCCTGCCCCATAGTGCTTCTAAGGTAACTTTTTAAGCGTTGTAGACAGCTAAATGTTCTTTCTGCAGAAGCAATTGTGAATGGAAGTGTAGCCAAAATTATCAAGAGTTTGTAAATGTTTGGATAAAATTCTTTTTGGGATTCTATTGCTGACACCGCATCAATCGCACTTGCTGGCCTTTTACTTTCAAGAATTCATTTAAAATCAGATTTACAAATGCCTAAGCCCAACTGAGTAGCTGATTCACCACGCTATCGCAGCTGCTTTCGATCTCGAATTATTTAGTTGCTTTTAAACGCTTTTTATGGTGATGATGGATGCTGACATTATGTATAGGCTACGCTAACGAAACAAATAATGAGGATGCCAGCCTAATTTATCGAACAAAATTGTTAGCATAGCTTCCAACCAGCGTAGCCTACTTTCGGTTTCGATAGTCTACACTCTACAGTGCGTGTACGGACGTTTTGCCGAAAGGACATTTTGCCGAAAGACATTTTTCCGAAAGGACATTTTGCCGAAACTCATTTTACCGACAGGACTAATTACCGAATTCTATAATTTCGCCAATTTGTCTAATCGGCATTTAGTCCTTTCGGCAATTAGTCTTTCGGCAAAATGAGTTTCGAAAAAATGTCTATTCGGCAAAATGTCTTTCGGCAAAATGTCCTTTCGGCAAAATGTCCTTTCGACAAAATGTCCGGGTACCCTACAATATGGCTGTACGTGTACGACGTATAGTAGGGCCTACATTTCATACTGCATAAAACGCTTAAAAAATTTTCAAAAAATTTCGGGGGGGCAAATGCCCCCAATGCCCCCCCCTGGTTGCGGGTTTGGCTGTATGAAGACCTTTTTTTTAAAGAAATGGCATGAAGTCGGGCAAAATCGAGGAAAATTTGGGTCTGGTTGCAGTGAAGAAGCTCTTTTTTAGGGAAAGACTGTGGAAACGGGCGAATTTGGAGCCATGTGGCCAGCCTGGTATTTTTAATAATTCATGTGGCCCACAGTACAAAGTAGGTTATTCCCCAGTCCTGGATACAATAAACGTTCATTGATGGTATGGATCAGAGGTGCCAGATGGGGTGGTGCCCAATATAGCCCCAAAAAATTATGCATTTCATGCATGCCATTGCGTCTCAACTAACCCCACCCACTGACTCGACTAACCCTGCCTGCGGGGTTGGTTGAGTCAAACGGTACTCTGTGTTCGAGGTAACAAAATTGGCAATTAAACGTGAGATAGCATTTTGATAAATGGGTAGTAGCAAGCATACTGCGTTACTTTTGTTTCACTTAGAGTTTCATAGGTGTATCTACAACAGGTAAAAAAATATAAGGAAAAATCTGAAACATGACTCAATTAACCCCACCTTTCACTACCTATACTCCTCTAACTCCTGATGTTTCACATAAATTGACAGAACACGAATAACAGCCACTCCAACGCATTCCACCTCGCTGTGTTCCCTGCACAACAAGACCACCGATTCTTCCAGGGCTGTGAAGTCGAGGGGATTTTGGCGTCTCCGGAGTCGGCCAGTTATAAACCGAGAAGTCAGAGTCGTATATTTTTTGCCCGCCTCCATAGTTCTCGATTGTTCTTTTAGTTGTAAGATAACTTCTAACACCAAACCGAACGTAGCTTACGAATCCTCAGAAAAATATTGCTTTGAAATTTTTAGCTTAAAGTTAGATACAAAATTTGTAGATGGAAGAAACTTTTGAAATAGAATGGAAGATTTCTATGACGAAATGGAAAAAAATCTCAGGATGGAAGATAGAAAATGCGTCTTCCATCCCATACCCTGCCGCTACGTCGTGAGTTGTCCTTGAACAAGGTATCTCACCTTAAAATTAAGATTCCCCATGTCACTCACAAATCAGCGCTCTTAGAACTCGAAGATAAGTTTTAATTCTCTGAAAACATTATGAGCCCAGAAACTCCAAAAATTAAAAAGATTCTAGATGAAAATCGACAATTTCAAAAAGTGAAAAGATTTGTAAGCTACGCTTTGTTCAAGTGAAAGATAATGCTGTAGCCAGGGCTATGTGTAATCACCAACTGCCCCTCCCCCCCCCCAAAAAAAAAATCCAATAGTGGGTCTAATGTTTCTCACGCCGTGGATTGTGAATTCAGATCAAAACACACCAGACTATGATTCCACAATGTGTTCGTATAGGCTAGTACTCCATAACAATATAAAGAGCTATCGAGCTTAAGGTATTTTTTCAAAATTTTCTTGGGGAAATAAAGCCCCCAGACATCTTCTGGGTGCATCACTTTTTTCGGGCTCACTGACATGTGCAATAATAGGCCTACTTATTTGCCCCCTTCCTCGTTCTCCACCCTCCCCCTCCCCCTCCCGGAATAGCCTAGTTATTCTAATTTTAGTTTTCAATTATGGTTTTTCCAAATCAATCTGATACACACTAGTAATCACAAGCAGAAACATTTAAACTAGCCTATTTATAGACTAGGGGTTTTTAACCTGGGGGTCGCGACCCTCACAGGGGTTGGTGTTCGAGAGGTCGCGATCTTTTTCAATTGTTTATTGCCAGAAAAGATTAAAAACTGTGTTTTTTCGCAATTGATCATCCTCGACCTGAGGTTATTTTATTCTTAGAGCTTTCAGACGTTGCAAGGGCTCAATAGAAAAGCATTTGGTATTTTTCACCTAGTTCTTGTACGTTGCTTCGTGCAAACTAAAGTTAACCAGTAACCACGCTATGGAAAAAAAGCAAGATTATTTGGAATCCTGTGTCAAACGTGGATTTGTCAGTATCGTTTCCAATGGTATTGAAAAAATTCGATTTCTAGGCTATTTTGTTTATAAGTTCTTTCAGCAACCGTTTCACGCATTGACAATGACAATCTTGTTAAAAAATGGAGCACCAACCATCTCAGTGAAACTAATTTTAATCAACCCATAAAAGATTGCAATAAATTTAACCGGTGAAAATGCAGACAGAAATGTAGCTTATTATTATTCTTTCTCGTATTATCTAACCAAGCTTGATAGGATATGGAAATAACAATTGGAGAAAATGTAATAAAAGTCGTAATAACATCGTGAAATAACGTTTTCGGTTTCAGAAGTTTGCATTAGATTATAATCTAATATTATTAAAAGAGTGAAACGAGACATAACTGGATGTCGTCGTGAATCAAACTTAGTGAAATTTTGCATTAAATATGCTTTTGTTATTAAATATTCTTTTTGTTAAATATTATGGAGGGTCACGAGGCTACTTTGATTGCTCTGAAGGGGTCGCGCTGCAAAAAAGGCTGAAAACCTCTGTTGTAGACTAACAAACTGCTAAATACTTGAGCGCAGAGGTCATTCGGTCTCAGCAAAAAAGCGAGTTCAAAGCCTTGGCAAGTAAATTTTTATCCGCTAAATGGTGTTGTGGTGCTAGTTTTGTCCTTCTGTTTGAATCTAGCGAAGATTTATGACAACGACTAATTACTTTGCTTTAATAATTTCAACAAAAATAACAGTTTTCCAAGCAAAGCTTTAGGTGACTGTGTATAAGGATAGATAAATATTGGATATGACGTCACATTACTTTCAAGTACAAAAAATCAACAAAAAGTTGACAAAATAACATGCTCATTGTCAAATTTTGGCAGTGCATTTTAAAGAGAGAACCTAAGAAAAAAGTGCAGAGAATCACTTTGAGAAGGTAAGGATACTCCACAGACCATGCGAGATTAGATGTCTTGAACATGTACGAGCTAAGCATGAGCTATGCAGTGGGTTGTCGAAATCTGTTCAATCAATTAATAGCAAAAAATCAGGCCAGAAGAAGAAGTTCTTTTATTTTGCATCATCAGCACATGCGAAAAAACAAAACAATACAAAATTACAATGTGAGCTAGGTTGTTTGCTGATGACGATAGGAGTGACAGAAGGACCAAACTGGTCATCGAGTCTGCCACACCCGTGTGGTGTCATGGCTTATTTAAAATGGAACGGTGTCGAAGTTGAACGCAAATATTGATTGATTGATTGATTGATTGATTGATTTGATTGATAGATATATATTATATACAACATAAAAAAACAATACACATACGAAATTTAACAGTGCAATATACAAAAAAAAAACAGAAGTACTAGAAATGATGCAAAGCTTATTTAAACTGCCAGCTTATTTAAACTTATTTAAACAAAGGCCAGCTTATTTAAACTACTCATGCAGGTTATTTTTTGAGATTTGTGACATTATATTTTGCGATGACAGACAGAATCTTATTTGCAGGGTTCTTGACTGCTTTCTCTTTAGAAGCGCTGAAGAAAGTGCTTCCAGAATCAGGTGCAGGCTCAGTCAAATTGTTTTTGCTAATTTTGAAGAGAATATAAAGCTTGGTCTTCGCAAGCGTCAGATTATTGCTGTATCTAACATCCGCAAAATTATAAATCTATTAAACGCCTTTATGGTAAAACTGACAATGTTAAGTATTAGTATTGAATAGCCGACCACCTGCAAAGTTCCCGATGCCGCACAGTGTTCAAAGGGGCCGTGCAAAATCAACTAGCCAAATAGTGATCAAACAACGCAACGAGCCTTTTAAAACTACTGCATCAATGCAATATATATACGGAGGAATTTCAAAAAAATGGCCACGTCTGATAAGGTAAATGCGAGTTTGTGATGACGTTGCATTTCCAATCGAAGTCCTGCGGCGTCTTGATGCCCTGTTTGGGAAACTCGGGATTGCTTTTCTTCAAGTTTTTCAGCAAGGCTGTTCCACCTTGTTCACAAAAACTACCATGGTCAGCAAACAAGCATGTGAATTTGTCAATATTGATCAATAGTTTGATCAAACAATGGCTTTCGAGTTGTTTTTTTATGAAACTTAAATTTAATGGTAAAAAGATTGAAGAAAACTGGGAATTAACTATCATTTTTCTTTGCGCCCATTATGGTAACATTGCCTATATTGCAAAGTCTAGATACAATACAATTGCACAACTGGAAACAAAAGAATTAATTATAATTTTAAGACATAGGCTACAGCTTTTTTCTGTAATCACATTTCATTTGAAGCTAGTATGATTTTAGTCGTGCAAAATAAAGTTCTTTCAATTGAATTTTGCATTTTGAAAAATGGTTTCGGTGCTGCCACAGCTGGCATCTTACCATGCCTAGTAGAAGTCTACACTTGATCAATTTTTATGCGAGGTGACATTCGAGTTCAAAAATTATTTGCAAATTTGAGTTCTTAATTTTTTTTGCTGATTTCAATTAACGGCAAAAACTCGAAGTTGAAATGTTTTTTGAAATGAAATGAAATGAAAAAAAAAGCAAATGAAAAAAACAATCGTTTTTTTTACACCAACAATCTGTCTAAAACAGTGTTTCCCAAACTTTTTTTTAATAGCGCCCCCCTGGACAACGAACAGAGCATCAAACGCCCCCTTTGACAAAAAAAAGTAAAACCAAAGTTATTCTCCATTCATTACAACTTAAAGACCAATTCTAATGAGACGGATGAGGTTGGTGCAGATCAGCCTCTTGATATCGGGTTTCACTTTGGATAGGAACAATCTTAAGTCTCCCCGTCTGACTATGCCAAGACGGTTTCTTTTGTTATCCAGAAGCGTTGTTACGGCACTGAAAGCACGCTCCAACAAGTATGAGCTGGGAAAGGCAATGATAAAAACTTTGACCCGATTCCGCACGTGAGGGTATTTCTCTTTGATTTGGTTCTGTTGCCAGAACGATTGATACGAGATATTGAACTTCGGTTTGAGTGCAAAATCGCTTTGCAATTTTATCAGTTCCTCCTCAAGAATTCCATGTTCGGAAATATCACAGAATGGGTCGATTATCCAGTCATGGATTTCTAACTGGAATACATCCTGGAATCGAACTCCCATGCCTTTGTGGACTTCTTCAAGATGATTGCTGTACGTCTCTACATCAACATCGGATATGCCTCTGTCACTGGTATCAAGTTGATGCAAGCTTGAGAATTGGAAAAATTCTCGTCTGGCTAAATTTCGCTGATACAACACGAGCTTATTTCGTTACCCTGAAGGGATAATTTTGATTCATTAAATTTGGAAAATATGTCTGACAAGTAGGCGATATTATTTCTCACAACCAGGACGTCATTCGCAAGGCCAGGGTCACAACTATTTAGAAATTCCACAATAGTTTCAATCAGGGAATGAAATCGTGCAAGGCAATTTCTCTTGGAAAGCCATCGTACTTCGGTGTGGAGTAGTAAGCGCTCAAAAGCTTCATCGTTCTCATTGCACAATCGTTTGAATAAAGCGTGTATTCACAGCGTGCGCTTTAATTTTATTCACTGATTTGATGACAGTCTTCAAAGATAAATTAAGACGAACGCTAGATCAAAATACTCTCGGACTGTAAGATCGGATTTGCGTAATCGCAGTGCTTCAAATTATCATGCGTTATGCGTTACGTTACGACCTCAACTAACTTGTAAGGCAATGCGAAGCGAGGTTGCCTACATAATTACCACAATATTTGCCACGGAGCTCTTATAGTCACCGTCTTCTTTTGTATTTCTTTGAAGCGAAACATGACAAAAATGCTTTGCAATCCTCTTCTTGTAACTGCTCCGATTTACTCTCAGCGCCCCCCAATCGCCCACTTTATAACCAGCGCCCCCTTCATGGTCGCCAACGCCCCCAAGGGGGCGCTGGCGCCCACTTTGGGAACCACTGGTCTAAAATGTAATTTTTGGAACAAAATTTGCACTTTCGCTTCTTTGAAATATTTGTTCTGAAATAAACAACACATGGATAATTGGATAAGTCACCAAAATGAAACATTGTCACTGAACTTTTTATTAATATTTTTTTAGCTTTACCAATAATCTAAAAGCATGCGTACTTGCGTAGTGTAATTATAAAATAATTTAAAAAAAGAAGAGATCTACTATACTAAATTAGAAAGTTTAAGTTTATTAAATTTGAACTGAAAGAACATGAATTTTCCAATTTAGCACGGCACTCTCTATTCTTTTATCGATAACTTAACCTGTATCAGTCGACTAGACTGCAAATTCACCAGTTAGACTTTAATGAACATAAACAAACTAATAAAAAAAATTAACACAAGCAACAAAGGAGGTTGACTGTTAACAAGATCACCACTGGGACCATTTCCCAGGATTCATCATCTGAACAGTCCTCATCATTGGTAGCAATTGAAGTTGGGTGGTTCATTGGTACCACTTGTTGAATGTGGTCACACTTCTGACTTAAAGAACTTTGTCAAAACTGCTGTAAACTAATTTATAATAAGTTCTTCAGCAGCTATAATTCTACAGTTTCTTTCGCAGTTCTTTTTTTATAATAAATGCAAACATTTGTTACTTGAAAAAATGTATGAAACGATTGGAAATAGAATAAAAAACAAAAAAAACATAAAAAAAAGATTTAAAAAAGCGACAACTAAAAAAACGTTTTTACCCATCCTAGTAAGGTGTGCTAAAGCATGCAATTGCAAACACTACAGCTTTCATAACTTTTGCGCGTAAGACAAGCTGATTATAAAATTTCGAGCAAGTGAAATGTTGGTGAGAAAATTAGACTTCGAAAATGATATTTGAAGCATGGAAAATGCAAGCAAAGATGATGATGCGTGGCATGCAAAGAGACACACCACGGGCTTGCGCACAAGATAACTGTTAGAATGGATTATGATATTACTGTATTAGAGTTCTATATCATACTTAGTACTGCTGCAGCCATGCTGATGCAGCTGAAACCACGAGATTTTGCATTCCGCACGGTTTCAATGGTTTTGCGGTTTAAACCCCAGCTTACTGAAAGCCTTTACGAGATTGTGTGTATTGATATGACGTAAATCCTAAACGCATGAGACTATAAGCCTTTTAATCTACTGTAACCCTTTTCTATTGTCCATTTTGCCAATGAAACAATGACATTTGGCAATAATTCAAAAATAAAGCCCTTAAAACCAATCAATCAAAGATGATGATAAAACCAAGTAATGGTTTGCGCCCCGTACCCACGGCATCCATGTAAGAGCTCGATGTATGAGAAACGCCATCGTATCTGATTTCAATAAATTGTTTGGAGGGATGGTATTTTTTGATAAGTGTTTAGTGGCGTGATTTCATCAACAAAATTTCCTTTTCTTTCTCACTTGTTTGATGGTTATCCGGAAAGCAATAATCGTTAATTTTCTTCACTGTAGCAATTGAGGCGAGATGACCGAATTGATTTTATTCATTTCTGTGAGTTTATTCTACCTGAGTTTGCTTGGTTAGGGATGTCACTCCTGTGTTTCAGTCATAATTAATTTCAACTAAAGCAAGCAGTGGTGCCGAAGTAGGGGGGATGGGGGGGATATATCCCCCCGATATTTTGGCAGCATCCCCCCAATAATTTAGAAAGAAATGCTTTGAAGTTGTAGGCTACTTCGATTTAGTTGTTTGCAAGCATCTCGAATTGCTGTTGTTTTTCTTTTATTGATGTTTGATCACAGTTCTAAATTGTCTTGGATTTGACGCTAGACAATGAAGGACCTTCATTGAAGGTATTAAGGACGAGTTGGACCAGGCCACTGGCAACGGCACTGCAGTAATGAAGAAACTGCAGAAACATATTTGGGACTTGTGCTGATTTTGAAGCCTTTAGCACTTATAGAGCCTTTTAGTATCACGTTGCAAGGAGAAAAGCTTGACATTGACTCTTGTGAAGAGCTGTTTCAGACCCTGAAAATCACTCGAGAGAAATATCATGATTTGGCGTTTGAGAACAATTACAAAAATCCAGTTTCACTTCCGGAAAAATTTGCTGCTAATTTTATCACGCTTTTGCAAGCACCACGGCAAAGAAGAGTCCCTGAAAGATTGGGTGGAGGCTCGATGGCAGCTACTGCAGACACTCAACTGCATTATAAAATACTTCACAATCAGTTCATGGACAGAATTATTTCTCAACTGACCGAACGGTTTGAATGTAGCCTGAATTCCGATTCGACAAAGTATAAAGAACTTGCACGAATTTTCAAGACCGGCTTAGTTCCTGAAATGGTCAAAAATTATCCAGAGCTGAATAGACAATCGATGAGTTATCAAATTGATTCATTCAGCAAGGCAACAGGAGCAAAATCTCTGCACGATGCTAAAAGAGCTTACCAGGCATTGTCCGAATTGGAAATTCTCACATACTCCAACTGATTAAGATCCTTTTAAATTGATCGGTAAACTTTGCTGCTTGTGAGAGGTCGTTTTCCAATCTTCGTTGATTGAAAACCTGGCTGAGAAATGCTTTGAGACAGGAAAGGTTGAATGCTAGCATTGTTTGAAACATTCACCAAAATAGCCTATTCTTAATGACATCAGCATAAATGACATTGCTAATGAGTTTTCAATGCGCACTACCGTAAGACGCAATATGTTTGGTTGTAACAAGTTCTTGTGATGTGTTTGAAAGTTATTATTTTTGTCATAAATTTGCAGATGTTCTTCTGTAGCTTCGATTGTTTTCAGTCTCCTGACTAGTGACTTTATTCTATAGTGTTGTGTAGTAGTGAAGTGTAGTGATTCTAGTGAAGGAGAGGGCAAGAAGAAAAGTATAACTTCTGTTGTATTTTTTGTTGAAAAAACTAGGTATTCATTGGAAGGTCATAGGTTCGAATCCCGCTGGAAGTACCGATTTTTCTTTGCTTGTTTTTTAATCTTGCAGCAGTCATTCACAAGAACACTGATAGCATTTTTATTTCCATGATTCCTTATCTGTATATTATGCTGTTAGCAGCTAATTTACCGAGGTCCGGTGATTGTTTAATAAACTTAATACCAGTACCAGTAAAATTATGTATAAAAGTATGCATCCCCCCCAATGTTTAAAATCGTCTAAAATTTGATAAAATTTTGATTTATCCCCCCAATCCTCAACTAACTTCGGCACCATTGGAAGCAAGCAAACTTTTAACGCACAGCACTTAAGCAAAAATATTTAATGACACAAAATGCTTAAACAGAAACATTCTTTAAAATTTTGGTGCAAACCAAAGCATTTTATTTGATACAAAATTCTTCATCATTACACTCAATTCGACACAAAATAAAGACAAAAATTGGCTCAGAATCAAAATATTTTTGTTACAAACTGCCTTGTTATTCACAAAGTTTTAATTTTACGGTAATGCAACTTATTAACTGCGAAGAATTTGTTTTTTAATCATAATATAGATGACATTATCTGTTCACTTCATTTCTCTTGGATATTAAGTTGTGATGAAGTCCCGAAGAGCTTCGTCACTCAATAAGTTAAAGCAAAAATCAATGGAAAAATCGATATTGTTCAAGTCTTGTCATTTTCTAAATTAAGATTGTCCTTTGCAGTAGCCTACTTACAATAATGCCGAAAAAAGTCAAGAGCGTACCGTGAAAGTCAAAAATTCTCAAGCAAGCTAGCTTCAATGGTCAGCAGCACAGATATTTAATGGCACAGTTCCATCAATGAATTCAGCGAAAGCTCACTGTTGAGACATCTTCAGAAGAAGCTTGCAAGAGATTGGTCGTGTTCAAAACCTTTTAATTCGAATGTTTTTTAAGAGTTCAGGCGAAAGTTGCTGCTTACGTTTAAGCTACGTTCTTAAAAAAGTAACGGAAACGAAGGAAACATGTCCAGTGTAGAAATCGTATAAAAACTATGGTTTGAGAGTATTCGAAAATCTTTATTTGTGTTTGATTTAATTATTTTTGACGTAAGGATTGTTGTCAAGTGCTCAACTAAAGTGTTGATTTACGTATTTCGGTTAAAAGGTTGCAAAAGTAATTTTCACTTTATTGAAGTACCGTAATTAAGTGTTTGCATGTTGTTGTCAGTAGTTGATAAAAATGTCAATTTGATTGCGTAGCAAGTAGGCTATGTAATTCTACAGCAATGACGACTATTTTGAAGTGTCTATTCCTGCAGACCTGTCTGTACTTGTGCTGCGACGATAATGCATCATTTTGGCAAAATTTTGAATCGGAAAATTTTTGTAAAAGTGATAAAACAGAGTATTCACAATTTTACAAGTGCCTAAAAAAGCTTATGAATAGAAAAACAGCAAACATTTGGGAAAGAATTTTAGGTGAAAACATTGTTTAGTACATCAGATCTATAAAACTTGTTCAAAAGAGTTCTGAGCACTGAAACCAACGCAAGAAACGGTTTGATAGAGATAATAACTATGCTCTGAAAGCACATTTTATTCTATTGACTTTCAAGAGTCTCGGTTGTAATTTTTCGTGATTTCTTGTCTTCTTCTGATCACTATGACGCTGCTCATCACTGCATTCCTTTGTTTATTCCACGTTTCGTATAACCGCAGATGACATATACAGTAAATGATCTATCTATGAAATAACTGACAAAAATAAAACGTTTCTTTTCTCTCTTGCTAGGTACCGAAATCAAAATCAAAAGTATTTCGTTTGAAGATATGATGTTTCCATGCGTTTTTCTCAATTGAAGTAAAATTGCATCATAATGATGTAATAACACGTCTACAGTACATGGCGTGCTGGATCTTCACCTCCGAGATCTCGGAGGTGACGGCTGGATGCACATTTGCACAAGTAAAACAAGTTCATTTGAAAAATAGCGTTTGCTATTGGTTCATATCAACAGCGAGATCCCAAGCAAGCAATCATTTATTTTTATGTTGGTTCTTTCAACGTCTGCATACGTTAAATTCACGCTAAAAAGAAAGGATTTGCTTGCTTGAATGTCATTTTATTTTCAGGAAAATTGAGTATTCAATTCGGCTCACACCCAGACAACAATTCAGCGTCTGCAGATGTTGAATCAATGCAAAAAATGCCCAATTTGCAGTCTGGGCAGTGTTTAGCAGTAACGTTGCTTTGACATTTTGTAATTTTTTTTCACGTTCCTCTTCTTTGTAGGCAAGGTCAAGAATTATTTGTAAACTTAGCTTCTTGCCTGTCCAGTCTTTCCAACAAAATCCATGCTTTTTCTTGTTGATGCAACATTGCACGACGTCTGGTGCTAAATCGTTTTCACCAAAGCGTTTCTCGAAAGTATTACGTAGGAAAAATATAATGAGATCAGATAGTGTTGAAGTCTGTTTTTACCTAGGCGAAAATGTTCTGGGTTTGTCTTAAGGATATTACATTACTTGTTATTTCGAGGTTCGCGCTTTTGCGCGGCTCCAACATTCGCAAAAACATTATTAAACAAATTCTTCCACAATCTATGTAAAGCATCCATAACAACAAACACTGGGTTGTTACGCACAAGCAAAATATGTGTCACAGAAACATAATGATCTTGTAACATTATGGCATTAGTGCACTTTCAACCTTTTCGTGAAACTCATTTTCCTAACTTTAGAAAGCGTTTGTTGATAACGTGGTTGATTTTTAAGTGACAACTTATTAAGTGTACAACTCTTTTCGTGCAGCCTTCTGTGCTGTATTTGTGTTGGTGGAATAGTATTCCAGCAAACTCAACGTCGTTTGTTTTAATCATTATGTATCTGTGCAGCCACTTTTGGCTTGTAATAGACGGACTGTCTTCGATCCTACAACGGGGATCTTTGACCAAATCTATCCTTCAAATGCAACAACAAATTAATTAGCAACTGGAAAAGCGATAGATCACCACGTGACCAGAATCGTACAATATTGATGAGGTCCAAAAGCTGAATAAGAAAGGAACTGTTCATACGACTTTTAATTTGCAATCAAAGTACGCGCTTAAGCTGTTAAATGATAATAGTTTAACCTATTAACACCAGAAGTACGTATGTACCTATGGATTTAAATGGATGAGCGCCATTAGGTCAAAACAGCTGTGTGCCTCTGTCAATCTTACTGCAACCGACCGACTGCCAAAGTGCAAAGTACAAGATATTCGTAGTCTACAATACTGAGGGTGCCACACTAAGTCCTAAAAAGTAAAATCTTATCATTTCATGTGTTATGTTTGATGTTTGGTGGCTGTATCCATTGATGATACTACTTTTTGAAGAAAAATAATACTTATAAACTAAAAAAATACTATAATTTAAGGTTCGTGGCTTAAAACGTTGTTCTTTGCTAACAAGCTCAGCCGCTTTACATTGCTATATCCCAGTAAACTTAGCTGCTAGATAAGTGTTTCAAAACTGAAAAAACAGCTGTTATGCCCAATCGTTACCTCAATCTTACCTTTGACAGTGAACTTTTGTCCCTTTCGTAACGGATTCAATTAATTTAAATTAAAGCGATGATCTGTTCAAAGTTGCGGTGGGTGGAGAGTTGTAGCAGTTTATGCGTTCTTGCTTCTATAGACTTATAAGATTTGAGACAGCAGGGATAGACAAATTAGAAATATGTTACAAATACAGCGGCACTATTTAAGAACAAAGTGTATGAAAAAATTTAAAACTGCTACGAAACATGACTACTTATTTTTTTTCGGTAAAACTTTTGTCTTTTTTATATGAAAAGAACTCTTTTAAAGAGAAGGCGACTTTACGAATTTGTCCTCTTGATAAGATCTTTTTTACCTCCTGGCAAGGCTTTGTCGTGAACAAAATTCCAGGTTAAATGAAACGCTTACATAACATGAAAGTTACATTAGTTTTATCTTAATTGTCACAGACATGAAAGAGCTTTCCTTTACGCACAAATGCTGCTGCACTGCACAGTGGCCGATATTCGAACAAATGGATGGCACAACAAGCGCTTGCTCAGCTGAAAGTTTAAATTTATTTTGCTTTAGAAAGTTTAGAGTGTTGGAGAAAGAAGAGAGTAAGTGCAAGAAGCGGTTAAAAGCTATCGCAATTGGCTCTTATTTTTGAGGATGTAAGTAAGTCCGAAAAAGTGTCCGTTTTAAATCACGTTGAAGCAATTGTCAGCCGTGCAGAGTTTTATTTTGCCTTAGTGAAGCATTCAGGTCAGTTCAAAATGTGAAGAAACAGTCAATGAATTGATTCACACGAATTAACCTTGAAAGTTTCTGCTTTTCAATTGGATCGCGACACAATTCAAAATTAACTTTGCTCTTGAAGATCGCAGAAAAGCTTGATCTCGCTTCGTCAGGGCTAGGCCTACTTTTCATGAGAAATTTGCACCAAAATGTTTGCCATGTGAGAGCACATAACGGCGATAAACCTTGGGAATGATTAGTGATTACAATTTAAATAATTTCAAACAAGTATCACTTCAAAAAAATTTGGTGTAAGGGTTTAAAGTATGTTGTAATGTAGCGTATGTTGTAATTTTAAATTCATAAATTCACTTTCAATTTTTGCATTTCTACTTTTTTTTTCAGAATGGTTACGCTATTTTAAGTTGATAACAGAAATAATATACAAAACAGAAATCTTGCTTGGTGTGGCAATTACAATTTTCAGTCCAGCAGCAAATCAGTAATTTTTTACATTAATTCAACGTACGTTGAATCAGTGTAAAAAATGACAGATTTGCTGCCTAGGACTGCTTGTCTTTTGATGGTAACAACTCAGCAGATGATAGAAATAACGATATGTATCATCCACACAGCTGACCAATGCAAGTAACACATGACCACAATATCCTGTTCTGTGCCATCGTTGTTTTGTTCATTAATCAGCTGGTCAGCTATGTGACGTTTTAGGCTATCACAGTTCTGTTGTTTTTAATGTGACCATTAAGTTCCGGCTAGCTGATTTTTTTAGAAGGTATTTTATCAGTAAGGTCTGACTTACGGCAAAAAGTGTTCAATATAGCTATATGGATGCTGTAAAACACGGTCTTCCTCTAGAATCAAACTGCTAAATTTAACTCTAATAATATTGAAAAGTTAACATTGTGTTCATTTGGAACTCCGCCTCAATAAAGGTCACATGAGTCCAAGTGAAACAGTAGCAATTAAACTTAATTCTACTTTGCGCGTTTCCATTATGGTTACGTTTTTTACGGTTGAAGTTAATTGATAGCTTTTGAACTGAAGCCAGATAAATCTTTTACTAGTTTTTTTTTTAAATCGGATATATATTTCCGCCATTGAAAATAAAAATTAGACAAAATCCTTTTAACGCTTTTTCAAGATTTTATTAAACGTTTCACGACAAAGGTCCACTTAAGCATTATATCTTCAATCGCAATAGATAAATTTTCAATCAAAGTCTCAAAAGGATTGAGGTAAAAGCTTTGCAACTATCATTTCAAGGTCAGTTTAGTTATAAGAGAATCCGTGCGTGATCTTGAAGCTTAGTGCAAAATTTTCCATCTTTAAAACCAATTACAGATGTCCACAGACAGTAGCGGAATTAGGGCATTTTGTCATATTAGCCCCAAAGGAAAGAATACTCAACAAAAAGCACTTTTTGCGGTCTAACCAAAGCGTAATTTGTGAGTATTTTTGGAGGAAGTACTACCGGACCACGAAGTTATAGCGTAGCTTTTCCAGCAAGATCTTTGTCTTTTTTGAAACGCTTTTTTGGAATAACTTGACTTGTGATCCTTACGTTTTTGCTTAGTTTCGCTGCGGATCACAGAAAATGCTCACTGTCGTTGATTATTTTTATTCACTTGTTTTGTGGTTGGACATCTAGTAATTTGATCGCAAATTATTATTTTACCTGCATTCTAATAAGCCTGTAATTTTTTGTCTAATCAGCGGTGTGTTAAAGATGATGACGAAGGAAGGTCGAAGGTCGTAACATTACGTCATTCTGAAGAGCAACTGGTGTTCTACTTTCAATTTTTTGCAGCATTCACTTTGTAATGAAAACATCTTTTTCGTTGGTGGTTGTTTCAATAAGAATCTAGCGGAGCTTCGATTGCGTCGCCAAATTTCAAAAAATGTTCGGCATCGATGCAACAGTTTGAGTCGTTGCTATTGCTGGAATTTATGTTATTTTTGCTTGTTTAGTTGAAAGCTTAGCTTTACTATTGACTGAGTAAGATGAAAACATCAGTTAAGATTTCATAATGTCATTACTTTTACTGCAGTGAACAGGACCCCGTACTTCGAATCTATGACACGAAAATAAGTTTTGTTTTGGTTAATGTTTTCGTCAATAACACCCTTGCATTTCTGTTTGTAATATTTTCAGTTTCTGTCAAGCGTTTAATTTTACTGTACGCTTTAAGCAAAGGTTAAGTAAACATTCTGCCATTAGTTCCAGCTGGTAAAAGTACAGCAGCTTACAAGTTGAAAGCATTAAGATTTTAGCAAGCAACTTTAAGCTTTATAAGTAAGCTACCGGTCGACACTATTATTTTATCTTCATATGCTGAACTTTTATGGGGCAGTGATACGTTTTTTGCAATGACGTCATTGATTGGTTACGTCATTAAATCAATCGTTTTATTTTATGACATAGTTCAAAGACTTTTTAACCTTAAGTTTTGTAATTTCCATCAGCTCTTTCTGTTTGTGATTTGGAAGTGTTTTTTTCGATTTTTTTTGACATTTAAGAGAAGGCATGCATGTGATCAACGTTCCCAAAGGCTTTCTAAGGATATTCTTCAAAGTCCATGTCTCTCCCATTGCCATGTCTCTCCCATTGCCATGTTGTTCATGCTTGACCTGTGCCTTGACCTTCTAATCACCTGCAATGTCACATTGCGTGTGATATTAAGCCACTGCTGGCCGTGGATATTCGAAGGTGATTTCATGACATTGTCAAAATGGATCATCCTCGCTGGCGATGTTGATGTTAATTATACGTTGCATCAATGTAAAATAAACAACTTAGCTGTTTTGAAAGTCTGATTGTGGTATTGGATGAATAGCGCAATATGAAAGAATGAATTGAAACAAATCGGTTTTGAATAATAATAACGTATTCATAGCTTTGTTTCCTGGGGCAAACCAGTTGCTTGCGCTTTTAAGTAGTTTTTGAAAATTACAACAATTGTTGCCTATATTTTACTTTGCACAAATTGTCTACTTGATATACTGCAGCGCGAATAATTTGCACTGACAAAAATCTAAACCAAATTTTATTTTTTTATTGCAAGTATCGTTTATTTTTACTTGCTTTGAAAGTAGAATGTTTCCATTACGCTATTGAAGTAAATAAAATGAATGGTTCAAACAACAATCAATGCAGTAGCCAAAGTTAAAGTTCAAATCGAAATCGTTCATTAATCTTTAAAAACCTATTTCCATCGCTTCGCTGAGTTTATAAACATTTTTGGACTCAAATATACCAAAGTATAACAATGAAGTAATGCAGTAGCGCAAAGTGTATATTTTGCCGTCAATTAAATATTTATCAAGCCCAACTTTTCAAGATTCTGAAGTTAAAAGTAAACGAGTAGACCTAAAACTGCTGCAACGTCACCAAAAAGATTTTCAGAATCCACACGATTGTAGTGCTTTTTGTCTAACTTATTGCTGGAACACTTTTCATGTAATAATTGTTAGTTAACTTTTTCAGTTTGGATGATGCTTGGTGGCTTTTATCACAGCACATCGTTTTCATAAGCATGCGTGACTCAGTGAATATTGGGCACACTGTTCAACAGAAAGAGCCCGATTGTTACTTAGAACAAACGTTGTGAGACTTTGATGAATGCCTTTAGCTAAATCAAGCAATTGGCTAATGAAAGCTGCGTTTCTATTTGAGCTTAAAATTATCTGAAGCTTGCTCCTGCTACTTTCATGTGATTGTAGAATACAGATGTGTGGACCTGTAGAAGCTAGAGAAGTCGTTGTCAGCCCTTGTACCTCCAGTAGGTTGACAGCGCTTGTACTTGATGAAAACTCTCTGCATGTCAGATGTCAACTAATCCACTCATTAAATGCCCCATCTAACCAAATTTATCGCGTTTGTATTACTTCAACGTCTACAGATGTTAAATCAATGTAAACACAAGGGTTTTCTAGCTAAGTACTAAGCGATTCAGCTTTACGACAGCATACCACAACACCACGGCCGAACGCCGAATTGTAAACAAGCGGACTGTTGTTGGACAGTAATTTACAAACAAGCAAAACAATGTCATGTCATTGAAAACCAGCTCGATCTGCTATTGTGTAACGACTGTCATAAATCAGTTGATTGATGATGTTGACAGCATTGGTTATATTGTATTAAAGGTTTGAAAAGTATTTTCTTTCAGGAAGTGTAACTGTATACGACAGAGTCTCTCTGATAACCGCACTGATTTGTGATATTGTTCTACTGTAGGTTACACCGCTTTTACTTGTTGATCTGACCAAACAAGAATATGTCACGTAGGCCTATTCTACTTTTTAATCAATATCCAACTTTCGGTAATGGTTTTAAGCCAAAATATTAATAGTCATTCATTTCATCCTGCGCATATATTAGTTTGATTTCGACCTACCCTGCGAGTTGTTTCAGCGTATAATAGTTTCTTTACACTAGTTTCATGAAGAAATTTAGCTTTGTAGTGTTTCATTCACATTCAGTTGTTTGTTTGCATAGCAGATGAAACAGCAATATATTTGAAGGTTATTTTAAACAGGAAACACTATTTTAAATTCGATCGATACTTTGCCTAATATCTTCTCAAACAGTTATTATTGGACATGAGTCAGTCATCATCACTCATTTGTCAACAACAAGCGTTTCACCTTACCCGCTTATCAGGCCTAACATACCTTGTAGGCTTGTACGGAAGCTGACATTATGCTAGAGTGCTAGACTATAAAGCAATATGCATAAGGGCTAAGGCCTGTATTGTAGATACATGACCTAACTAAGAAACAGCCTGCAGGAGTCGCAAAGAAAAGTGCTCATATAGGGTCCATTGGAGCAGACTAAAGTTTGGCTAAGATTGAGCTTAACGATTTGCTTAGGCAAGAAACCTAGAGCAGCGCTTCTGTCAGATGAATGCATGAATATATTGAAAAATTAATATCTTGTAGCTTGATTTAATTATTTATGAATCGATCAAAAATAAACAACAAATTTGTGTTATATAACTAAACGTTATATTTTCATTTATACTTTACATTTATATAATAATAGGTCTACATAATCAGAGGAGTAAGCATGGGAGGTTATTGGGCCATGCTTCTCTCTTTAAAATTTCGTTTAACAATTAAATTTCAAACTAACAGTTTGACTGGTTTTAACTGATAAAGTCGCCACGTTTTTTTGACCCAATTGTTATCATATTATTCGTTTCAAAGCATGATCGATCCGAAGTAGCTCGGCCTTTGCGACTTCGAAAATTTATATCGTTCATGTCGTAGGCCGAGTATGGAAATTCTATATTATAAGCAAAAGAGCATTTTTCTAACAATCAAAATTAAATAAAAAAAAATATATAGGAGAATGCCTTTTATTTAAGAAAATTTTGTGTTTGCCACCATCCACCTTTAAGCGTTATACTTACTCAAAATAATTGTACTTTTCGTCTCATAAAACTGATCAATCAAGTATGTTTTAGGAATTTAGGGTATTGTTATTGAGTTTGTCATTGTAGTACAGGACCAAGCAATCAATCGATTGCTGTCTACAGACAGATCGTGGATTGTTTCCAAGGCGATCTCAAGAGATATCGGAAAAATTAAAAAAATCTCTGTGGCTTCTACTTATTAATTAATGACTATGTGGCAAAATTAAGTAAGGTTGACTGCGTTACTAAAACATTTTTGGAGCGACATTTTGTGTGGGGACGCATTATTTCTTTGTTTTAGTTTTTGTTCTGATTAGGTTTCTTAGTGAAGGCATTATTCGTTTTACAGTTGCTGAATGATGAAAGTTACACCCAACTTTATAACGATTAAATCGCCTCTCAACAAAAGCCATAACACAAAACGTCACAAAAATGTATTTTGTATAGTTTAACTTTATTTTTTCTGATAAGTTGCGTCAATAAAAACTACCATACATTCTGCCTACTAATGCAACAAACTGAAATCTTAACTCTCCCCAACGAAAACTTTCTGCGTACTCCATTGACCACAAAACTAACTTTGTTTAAACTTTGAAACGACATTTTTTACTATAATGATTACGCTCAGCTGATCTACATCACTCAAAGACCACGTGATTTTAAAGTGTGATTTTTGTGTTGGTCTTGTCTGATGTTCATGACATGTCATGTACACCACACTAAAACTACTAACCAATGGCATCGCCAGAAAATTTTTTGGGGGAGGCCAAATATTTGATGAATTGAAGAGAACAACAAAGTGTTCCCTTCAACAACATGAACTGGATCTAAGCCTTTGCCATTTGATGTGCAGTGGCGTATCCTGGTGGGTTGAGCAAGGGAAGCAATGAAAATGGTGGGGGGTTAGAGCGTGCCGAAGGCACGCGTATTTTAGGGGTCTGGGGGCATGCTCCCCGGAAAATTTTTGAAAAATTACACTCAAATAATGGATTATAGCGCTTTCTGGAAACACTTTTAGAGTAATATTTGTATGAAGTTTATTAGCAGATAAACAGCTATTAACTTATTAAAGGTAGTTCTAACACACGAACGGGCAAAAACTGCGGCTAAAATTAGAGAACACCAACAACTCAGCTACCGTACACAAAAACTCAATAACTACACAAAAACCCAACACAGTAAGCCATTCTGAAATTGCTTCCACAAATTAGTTCAAAGAAACGTAAATCGCGTAAACTTTGCACGATTTGCAAAATTTATTGGTGTCTTTCTGTGTGTCTAAAACAAGTCCTGGGGGGTGTTAATAGCCAGATGTCTTGGAAAACGTTATAAATTTCTACAAATTTTATTAAATTTTCAACAAAGGGCTCAACTTCGGAATCCAAACTTGGAAAATTTGGGGGGCCATGGCCCCTTTCGCCCCCCCCCCCCTGGCTACGCCTATGCTACTAACTAGCCTTTTCCATCGCATAGCATTACGTTTAGTACACAGCTAAAACATAAAAAATGTAAAAAACTAATTGACCCTAAATATGTGTCTTGCAGGTTTAAGGTTTTGCAATGAAGTTAGTCGTTTCCAGTGAGTGATCTACATTGCGGTTCTAATTGTTTCAAAAGTTCAAGAGCAACCTACAAGCACTATGCCTTCGTATACATATGGAGTATCGTACACCATTGTGGCTGTTTGGTGTTTTATTGTATTTTTCTTGGGCTTGATTGGAAATGCCGTGGTTTTGTTTGTATTACTCCGCCAGCGAAAGA
The DNA here is from genome assembly GCF_918807975.1 of Aplidium turbinatum. NCBI lineage: Eukaryota > Metazoa > Chordata > Ascidiacea > Aplousobranchia > Polyclinidae > Aplidium > Aplidium turbinatum. Next base: position 40,176,689 of record NC_137472.1, on the reverse strand, counting down.
ATTGGTCGATCACAACAATGTATCTTTTCAATTTAGCAATAGCTGATGCTATCTTTGTCTCATTTCTGCCTCTGTGGGGTTATTACTATTTGAACAATTTTTCTTGGCCGTTTGGCCTTGCAATGTGTAAACTTTCAGGAGCGATGACAGCGATCAACATGTTTGCGAGCATCTTTTTCCTGACTGCTATGAGCATTGATCGATACTTAGCTGTTGTCAAAGCATCGAGAATGAACATGAGACGCAACGCCACTGTTGCTCGATGGATATGTGGAGGTGTGTGGTTTTGTGCATTTCTTTTATCTTTGCCTGAGTTCGTGTTAAGAGTTTTGCGTCCGCATATTGGAACTCTGGTACAGACCACAACAGCTGTTACGTTTTCCAGCAACACAACCATTGGCCCTCTGCTGGCCACAGAAACAACAAGCGTCTCTGCAACCTCAAACGAACTCAGCTCCATTAATTCCGTGACCGAATCTTCTCCAGCAACGTATCAATGCTCGTTTTACATTCCACATGACGTTCCTAATAAAAAGGGCATTCAAGCGGGAATTATGATTACCAAATCAATAGTAGGCTTTATCATTCCAATGATCGCCATATGCGTTTGTTACATCAAAATTGTCCTGACCGTGAAGCGAAAAGTAATCAGCAAAAGAGTTAAAAAGGACAGAATCGCAAAACTGGCTGTGATAGTCATTGGAGCTTTCTTCATCTGCTGGCTGCCCTACCACGTGATAATTATTTATTCAGCACTCGGTGGTTGGTTGGGACTTTTTCATGTAGATGGCCAGTTTTACATTGTAGCGGCTCCTGCCACTATGTGTATTGCATATGCCAATAGCTTTATAAACCCGATTGTCTACGCGTTCACTGCAACCAACTTCCAAGAAAATATGAAAGACATCTGTCAGATGGAAAACAGTGCCAAACCATACAAAATGACATTGAGTAATGGAGGTCATCATAAAGAAGAAAAAACACCTAAAACTCAAGTTATCCATCTCAACACTCCACAGAGTAGCCCAGGCAGTAGCGATAGATCACAGTTTAAACAGCAAGTGGAGGTTCATGAACTAAAGGTGATTATAATCTTAATAATTGTGATTTTCATACTTCAAGTAATAACTAAGTACTTTAAAAAGCTTTCAAAAAAATTTCAAACCTATGAGACCAAAGTTTTTTTTACTTGGCATACTCGTACTTTGGGATGAACACTTCCTACTAAAAGCTGAAGTGCTTCGGTTCCAACTATCGTTTCTGATTTGACGCCCCTGCAAACTGGATGTTGAAAATCACTGCTCATATCTACCCAAATGGGCATAGTTGCTGTGAAAAAGGTGCTCGAAAAGGAACTGGCCTCATTACTCTTACTCACTAGGATCGTAAACCAACTCAATGACAATTCATTTTTTTTTTTACCCGACGATCAAAGATCGGGGACTTTTGTCCTTGTAAATTGTAGAGGTCATGCAAACCACAACTTTCTCATCACCAAAAAAAAATAGTGGCTCCTGTTTCAAACCAGGATGTACCATGACGTAGAAACACATTGAAGCTTGCGTTATAAATTAAGATGAAAGTCTAAACTACTAATCTAAACTATAGCCATTTTTAGCCTACAAACATCGTCTTATAAGAACAGGACTATCGAATTTTGTAGAAATAGAGCATATGATGAAGGAAAACCATATGAAAGCCTTGCAAAACTGTCCTATTGAAATTTAAAAAAAATAGAATAACTTTATTTAGAAATATCTCTTGAAAATACAAAATCATATACTAGTCTTCTAATAACTTGATTTAAAACCAGAGTGGTATTGTAAATTATTGTTATCAGCAATAAAATTGTAAATTTCATGCTTTTTGTGATTGGCCTAAAGGCTGTAACAAACACCACTTAAAACATCTGCTGTCATTATATCAACACGCTTAATAGCCAACTGTGAAACAACCTTGTTGTGGATTCGTTTGTTCAGCTGATCAGCATGGTATTATCTTTGTTTTTATTTTTTCAAGAAAATATCGGCTCGTGAAGCAGCAGCGGTAGATCCACAAGATTCTTCTCCCCCGGAAGGCCAAAGCTTTTCATACTACTCTTGCCCGGCAGTGATGGAAGGCTTAAATAAAGCAAAACCATGCTGCGAATCCAGCATCTTGAGCGAAGGACCTTACTCTACCCCAGAGAGAGATGAGTTGAATTTGAGTTTGATACAAAATGAATTGGCGTGATCGCGATCATCAATTTCACATCCTTCTTATAACTGTGTGGGTCAATCGCTTTCACACTTACATGGATAGAGGTCGTTCGGTCCAAGCCAGGAAGGAATACGTTTGCTGCAATTGAAAAACTTGTTCGAAATGAATGTTCGATGTTCGAAACGAATTTCCTTTGTTCAAATGGATTTTTGTTCCACAAAATGTGGTCCGATTAGCTTTCAAAACATTTGTGCACCAAGCTACATTAATAATAACTTTTCGAAAGACATGATGTAACTCATTTTAAACTTTAGAATAGAGGACTTTGCTTTAGTAGAAGATTGCCGTGCTTTTCGGTTTCGTTTTTCCATTTTGTTTTCCTTTTGAGTTGACAACGAAACGAATTGAAACCAAACCAGACAAGAAACTTCACATGGCAGAGAAGCGAAATATTTGAAAGTGTTTTTGCTTCTAACAGCCCTACTACACTTTTTTACATCCAAGAAGCATCCTTTTGGTACAAGATCAGCCAGAACACATTACCTTGCGTTTCAACGTTTGCCGACGTCAAAACGATTAAAAAGGACAGCTTGTGCTAGCTGGTTTGTTGTATATTGATGTTGAATACGCAATTTCTGCAATGGGATTTGTTTTCTCCTTCCATTTGATGAAGCGGATTATTATCACAATTAGATTATCTTGTTTATATTATTCCCAGTTAGCATCTCAATCCAACCTTTTCACATTCTTTACGCTTGCAGACGTTGATTCAGTGTTTGAACATGTAGACGTTGCTCGCTGAGTTGGTTATGGTTTTTTGATCAACAAACTCAAGGGAGAAAAACTTTGGTATTTCAAAATGTAAGTCTAATGATGGTTTTCTCAACACAGTTGTTGTGCTGTTTCATTAGCACAGAATGGTGCATAGTGAAAGTGATTTGTTGTGTTACAAACAAACTACCACAATTAGAAGAGTTGTTAAACCATTCGTTTTACAATAACCAATACGCAAGATGTGCTTGTGTTTTCGTTTTATGTCATATTCAGGCTTACGACTGGTGGTTGAAGATTTAGATTAAGTGGATGAAAAGGCAAGGAAGCCAATCTTCGTGTCCACTTTCAGGCATACATTTAAATGTTGTGCCACAGGCACAGCCGCATGCTCTTGAGCTGTGTCCAACATGGTCCTTTCGAGTGCTGTACCAGGGCTATCATCACTCGTCTATGCAGCCGACATGGCTGCGTTTACTTTAGCTCGGCGCAATTAGCTAAATTGGAAAAGAGTTCGTTGCAGTGACGCGGCAATTAGCAGCTGTGTCCCAAAAGTAAAGTCCAATGACGATTTTAATATTTTTCCATCACTGGAATTGAGGGGTTGGCGTAACTCCGTGAGTATTTCTTTCCCAAGGGCGTAGTTCGGCGCTAAACTGGTCAAGTTCGTTTTGATCAAGCAAAACTTTTCGCTTTTGAAAAAACGAACTCAAAAAATGCTTTTGAGCACTTAGTGATTCATATGTGATGTGGCAATTGCAAATACTACAAAATTTTTGCATGCAGTGTTGGTCTACGCTTCAAAACGTCACGTGTTGAAAAGTTTTATCTTCGCTCTTGTGACTAACTTTAATCTAGTGTAATCTAGACTAAACGAAACATTAAAGTTCGAAAAACCTTATGAAACTACTTTTTATTTTAAACGATAGCTACTATAATTATTACACCACCGGTACCTTTTGAAAGTCAGTTATTCATCATGTTTTTCTTTCTTGAAAATTATATTTATTGGCTATTTGTTTTTGTTCAGTGATTGCTACTTTGTTTAGAGCAAAACAGGTCAATTACAAATGACTGTAAGAAATATTTTGCCTCAATACGTTAAAATGTGAAATTATTCAATTTAGCGTGCATGTACCTTATTTGTAGTTAGTAAATTACCTTTTACACAAAAATCAGCTTATCCCAATTTAAGGTTTAATTTATAAAATTTTGCGTGTGCAACATATCTTCAAAGCTAAGTTTTAAAAAAGCGACTGATTTGACCTCGAATCATACTGCTGCCATTATTGAGGCACATTTTAGTGTTGTATATTTACATTTCTTGATTGAACACAGTTTTTGGAATATTTGTTTCACTTTTTATGTGTAAATGTAATATTTGTTTTTTATCAAAAAACACTGATCTGTTTTACTCCCACTTCATTTGACCTTTCCTTAAAATGTTGCTCTATCAACACAATTTGGAAATAAAATCGACTTTTTTCAACTAGCTCATTAAAAGAAATCTTACTTTAATTGTTTTACGCTAAAAATAAAATATTTTTAGCCTTTCGTAAAGATATAAATAAGAATATCAACATGTGACCAGTCTTGCCCCCGCACTACCTTAAATCTCCGTTTTTGTTTAGTAAGTTCAGCTTTTTAGATCCTTCAAAAACACGATAAATGTCATGTTGTTGTTCAGTCCTTGATAGCAACAGTTAAGGTGCTTATTTTCCAAACTAGTACTTGCATGGGCGACTACGTGGAGATACAGAACTTAGGTAAATGACCCCTCGGAAATAATCCACCCTGGTTAATATCCCCAGAAAGTATCCACCATAGAAAATGTAAAATCCACCCTGATAAATATTGCCAGAAAAAAAACGTTGGGTAAATATTCTCTCCGGTATAAATTGAAACAATTTATAGGAAGATATTTTTCCGCGTGTATATTTACAAGAATGGATTATATAGGGAGATTTTTACCGCTTAGTCTATTACACATAGGCCTACTGGTCACAGACGAATAAATTTATAATGCGTGATTTTGATGGTTGGGTGCTGTCACATGCTCTCTCATGGGATAAGAGTAGCCACTCATGATTCTATAAATTTTATGTCAGCGAGGAAAATTCAGCCTAAATAGCCTCACGTGGCAAATTGCCATGCGAATATTACATTTTGACAAAATGTAGCCACAAAAAAAGCGGTGGTATCAACATTTTACATATTAGCCTACTTTTACCAGGAAGGCAAGTTTACCACGAAACATCGTTTTCAGACGCAAAGATTGGTTTTGTATTCGAAACTACTAGCGTGCAAGACATTTGAAACACACATTTTACAATAATCATTTCTAAAAAATCAAATCTATCTGATTTGAATTGATTCTTAATAATTGATCTTCTGATTGATTTTTAGCTGTTTATGATTGAACTTTCTCGTATGAAAATAAAGTCGTTTGTATTTCAAAACCTGATACCGAGTGGTTCACATCAACCATTGTTGTAGGTTTGAGACCTGTCCGAAGATATTTCATTTATTTTCTTGATTATTTGTTAAGAATGTTTAAAAGCACGATTTAAATTCCAATCGAGTCATTTAAAAACTTGTATTTTTTAATTTTTAAAAGTCTTGGAACATTATAATGCTTCAACATGAGTCTCATGTTTACCTGTCATAATTTTGTAACGTGAACGCCAATCAGTTGTTAAACCTGTAGTTCTTGCCATAAGAAATTTTCGGTCTTGCTGGTTTAAAAATCCGCTAAAACGTACAATGGTTAACTGTTTTCCAACCAAGAGCAAGCATGTATTTTTTTTCTCAATATCGTTAACAATCGTCAACAATGTAGCGAAAAATGGATTTTATAACAAGTTGTACGATTATTATCATCGTAGTGTAACCAGGCCCGTAACTAGGGGGGGCGCAGGGGGGGGCGAAGCCCTGCAAAAATGTTGGCACCCCCTGGAAAAAATTATGTTAATTAGCTCTGTTCGCTGACTTTTCAGTTTTATACTAAATTTTCTTGTGTTATTTAATTGTAAACATTGTGTGTATAAAAGTGTGGTAGAATGTTGTCTCTAAAACAAAGTTTGCCTAATTTTAAACGAAACTGCATTAAAAGAGCGAGTTTTGTCAATACCAAACATTCAAATATCTCAGCCAGGAATTAGCAACAGGAAAACATAGAGACTTAGCTTTACTACCGAAAAATGCCCTAGAAAACATGATCTTATCTATTTGCTATGCCACCGGACAGCACCATTTTATAGGAATATTTATACCCACATGTTTGTTGAAAATGCTTTCAGAATGCACCAAATTCAAAGTAATTTTTCAAAATTTTCTGGGGGAGGCCCCCCAGACTCCCCGCTGCTGGGTGTCGCCTTTGGCGAAGACACCGTCGGTCTTTACCCGTCGGCCGTCAACCCCCACCCCCTTTCAAAATTCCTGGCTACGCCACTGACTGGTTCTATGATAAACTAGTCTAATGTAAACGTTGTATTAGGCCTACGATTAATGTTCTTGCGTAAATATACCCACATTGTGTACAAACGTCGTTTTCGTACATGATACGGAAAGTAAAAGTTGGGCCCCCTCTAGAATAGTTTTTGCCCCCCCTGCTGCTCCAAGCTAGTTACGGGCCTGAGTGTAACTCACCAATAAGCTACTTATAAATAAGTGTTTGTTTGAGTGATTTTCGTTTATGCCATGTTGTAACTTATTGTTCAATAAATACTTCCATACAATTCTGTTTTGTGGCCGTGAAGCATTTTAGCGAAAGAAATCAAAACAGAAATTTTTCTGAATTTTTTTTAGCCTATTTTAAATTGCTAATTTCAGTCGTTCTTTGCACAGCCAGTAAAACTGGTTTAATTGAATCAATGCAGAAAAACATTTGCTGACTGGGTGTGGATAAGGGTTTGAGCTTCAAATTTATGACAGTATGACTACAGTACAGACAGTAGTCGTACGTTTGATTGTTTGGTATTGCTGTCACATGTAGCATAACATCATGCTGGTGCCAACACCTTTCTTTTTCAAGAGCAGCCATTCTATTTCAAGATAGGAAATTGCAATTTTGACCCGAAGCTTGTGCACTGAATTATTTTATCTGGCACCATGTTGAACATGAATAAATCATGCCACAAAGTTGAATTCAAGTATCATGCCAACATTATTGCACAGAGCTTCATTGAGAGAGCAAGATGCAAATTAGACGCACTTCAGAAACATTTAGGGAAAATCCTGTTGGCGAGATCTCACTACAAGAGAGGTAGCCTACTAATTGAGGCTTTCTAGTTGTTGTGTACAATTGTGGGTGGTGGTGGCTGACTAGATGACTGCTTATGGTCTTTCACTACAATCCTGATTGCGCCATAATCTAACCAACAGTTGTGCAATGCATTGTTTTGACAATTACATTTACTCTGTATGTTTGTTAATATGTGGCGCTGTTAAAACAAAATAAATTGACTTGACTTGTCACAGAAATAAAACAAAAATGTTAACAGAAACAAACAATTTTGCATTCCAGCGATTGCGCTAATTCGTTAATGACCAAAAGAGCATTCGGTCCAAAATTTCTGTAATGTCTGAACTTTGACATCTGCAATATTTGGGCTCTCCGAAACAACTTTGTTTTCGATTGAAACGAAGTCTGTCACATAGAATTTAATTTTAAAAAACAAAACATTTACAATATGTTTGGGGCTGAACATTATTGCAAGCCTAAATATTTGGCAAATGATTTGGTTTCAGGTTCACAACGACTTCTGCCGAAACCAAGACAAAAACATCGCTTCGAAACAAAACTTTTCAAACATGTTTGTTTGGAACATGCCCAAACACAACATTTACTGTAAATAATTCTTGGAATTTGCAAGCAAGCGCTTTTGATGTTCAGTTTTGTGACCTATAGCTCATTTTATGAAATCAGCTCCTTCATGTTCCATTCTGGTTATTGGCCAAAGATCAGAGTCATTTTTCAAACTAACAACAAAAACCCAGTGCTCGCTTTTGGTTGGGGCACCACATGCAAGCTTTCTAAACAGAGGCAGCTTCTTTACGGTTCTTGATTCAGGCAGTTAGACCACCAATGGATCAAGAACGTTTGTTTTTGATTGACAGCAGGAACCTACAAGTGAAATAATATCGAAGATGATTTTTCTACTTTACGCGAAAGCCAATATGTTATGAATATTTATGATCGAAGCGAAATACACGTTTTCACTTGTCACTTACTGTGACGCGTTCATGTAGGTCATTTGGTTTGCTCTATGATTGAAAAACATTAACAAAACATTCTGCTGTGGGTGCAAGTGCGTTTTAGCAGTGGATTTTATGTACTCACAACACATGCTACCTTGCTCGACAAATCTGAAATTAAAGAAATCATTATAAAAGCGAGCAAACAAAGCAAAACATTGTGCTGATAATAATAATCGTTTCATTTTCATAGTCAGTTTTAGCAATAAAGCTGTACTGTAATTTAGCTTCTAGTGAATATGTCGCCTTTGTAATGGATACTTTTTGTTTGCTTTCAAATTATAGTCAATTCGTCCTACCTTTAATGAGCAGGCTAAATGGCAGAACAAACTGTTATGACACGCCCGAGTGAAAAAGCGTCATCATAAACTAAGGTGGTTTCGTTTGTATCGTTTGCAGATACAAAAGAATGTAGATCAAGCTAAAAGAATGCAGTATAAACTGAAAGCATAGAATTTAATGTATAGTTGTATTTTGTCGCTTTCACTGGGGCAAGGCAACGAAGATTGATCTGAAAATGCAAAAATAAAATAAAAGCTAATTCCATGCATGTTTTGTGTGTGCAGCACAAGCTGTTTTGACAAGAGATGTTTTCATGCGTTTTCATCGATTCAACGTCAGGAGAGATTAGGCTTGGAGCAAAGCATTAGCACCAGCTGGTCAATCCAAAAACTGCGATCGATTGTGTAATGTATCACGTGACCAGGTTTGAGCAGAAAAGCAATTAACATAAGACCCTGCAGCGTAATCACCATAAAAGTAATGACCGTATGCCCGAAGCGAAGGTCATTTGAGATCGTTTTTTTGTTTTGTTTCGCAATCTTTCCCTTTTAAGCCTAGCATTCAAAATGCAACATTTAAATTAAGATGCTTTGTTAAAAGACTGCCGTTGGTATTGAAGCATAATGAGGCAAAACAACAAAACCTTTCCTTTGTAACCTAGATCCTTTCGACATTTGCCGCCAGGGGGACATGTTAGTTGGGTATCATATTAGTGAAAAAAAGTAAAATAAAAGAACAACGCTTGATGGTTTTGAAAACCGTACCGATTATGATGTTTCTTTTATAACGCAGTGAGAATACGTCGGATGATAATGTGATGACATCGTAAACCTGTTATAAAATTTAAAATGAGCCCTGTCGCCAAAAGACCTTAGTGTGGTAGAGCGACAATAAATAAAACCATAACATTGTTATTATTATCACCTGTCGTGCTCACATGTTGCCAGTCATGATAATGCCATTACACCCCTTAAATGTCTCATCACTGGCCAAAGTATGACAAGCCTTCCTTTATTATTAATTCCTCAAGGTTTTCTTCTCGATATCCTGAGGTCGCTAAAAGAAAACCCTTCTCATCCTCGTCGTTCAATTTTCATTTGGCAACAATGCATTTTTGTGGATTTTCATATTGACGTTTTTAAAGCCTTTTCAATTTTGCATAATTATGGTTGGTCTGTGGTCGAACGCATAAACAATTTCAGTTCCACTCAATGCACAAAAATCATTTTTAAACTTAAAACAACAACAAAACATTGTGTTCCTGGTAAGAAATCTACACCTTTCTTTTGTTGCAGGTTTGTTCGTGGTTAACGTGTGTATAGAATGAGACTAAAACAAATGACCTCTTTGCTGACAACTTTCCTCTTCAGATCAGCATTAAACTCGATGACAATACTAACATTATGTTTTTGAATGGAAACTAATGCTCACATGGAGACAATTTAAACATGGCTATTGTTAGTCATTACGTTACCTTTTTCACATTTGATACTCTATCTCCAGTATACAGTAGATTGGCTTCCTTGCCTTTCCACCCACTTAGTTTAAATTTCAAACCACCAGGCGTTAGCCGGAATGTGATAAAATATCACCTCTTACACAAGGACAAGGCAACTTTATTTACAATGTTTATTTAGAATTAGAGTTGCCAACTCCAAAAAAGTTAAAAACATCAATGCTTAAAAATAAAATCATATTTTTAAGGCTTTAAACAAATTAACAACTAAAATGCTTTTAAATATTTTGGAAAATGTGATGCAAAAACTTTCTGAACACTAAAACCATAAGGATTAAAAAACTAACATAAGGCTTCAACAAACAACAATTGGCAACCCTAGTTGCAATTCAAATTTGTTAAATCAAGCATTAAATTTTATGTCATTTTGGAAGTTTGTGCAATTCATTGTAGATGGAATTAAACGTCCAATCAAAAGTTGTGTAATCATGGAGTTGCTGCACGATATCGAAATCTTGGAAGAAGCCTATGTCATCATGTTGCTGTTAAAAAAATTATGTGTTTTCTTGACAAAACTTTACGCAGAGTCAGTATAATTTTACCAAGTTTGTTTTTGTTTCAAAAGTATTTTTTTTTTCATTTTGCAATGTTATATTGTTTTCGGTTGTGCTACAAGTTCAAGAGAACCTACAATCCTACATATTGCTGATGCGTGACCTGGTGTTATTCATCTTGGCGCATCTGTGATCTGATAATAACCGCAAATTGCGTATAAGCAAAACTTGAAAGTAACCTTAATTAGTAAATAAACTAGTTTGACACTGACAGTTAAATCTTGGAAAAAAGATAATGATCTTCATGTTAATGATAAAGTTACGAAAAGAGTCATGTTCAGTGGTCAATATCTCAGAAAAATCTCTATAACGTGGACACTGGACACTAATGTCAGAATATACGCTTAACATAGATTTTTTTAATTTCTGTACTTGTAGCAGAAGAAAGATGCTTAGTTAGAAAGTTTAGCTGGTTTATTTTCTTATTTCTATGCAAGTCATTGTTTTTACAAGATTGTTCCATTAACCTTCTTCTTCGGACTTATAGATGAAACATTTCGTGCAGGTATGAACTCTGTATGCTTCACTAAATAGAAAACAAGAAAAAAACATTTTTGAAACCTTAAGAATAACTTAACCTCACGATACAGAAAATAATATTACCACACAAGTGTTTGTACATCTGCTCTGATGTTCACTCAGTGGAGCCCAAGCGTAAAGTCCAAAAGCTGTTCAGATAAGAGGTTTTAGGATTTTAGTTCAATAATTGACTAAATTACAAAGCTTAGTCCACAAGGTACAATGCGTCTGAAGTATGGAGATAAGTAACAAAACTGCTGTGCGCAACCCTGGAATGCCAGACACTTATACAAAACAAATGGGTAATGTAATTATTACACTGGAAGCGTTTCCGTTATCTTATTCAAATCAAAGTTTTTCTTTCAATTTAACGTTAATCAATATTAATCGAGTCTGCATGGGTTAATTTGACAGTTTCGTCCCTTACATGCTTTTGCATTAAAATCTTCACGATTTAAAAGTTAATTGTCCGACGTGTCAGATATTCAACAAGTTTTGTCTTTTAATAAAGATAAAACTTTTTCTTCTGCACTAAGGTGCCTGAGAAAACTTATGAAGACGTTTTAAATGCGCCATACTCTTTTTTGTCTCAACGGTATTTTCTAGGATTATTTTTTTCGACAGTGGGTTGTTGTATATAATTGATGGATTATAAAAATAAAAAGCATTAGGTTTACACATTATTGCTTAAAAAAAATTTTATACTTAAAGTTATGACGTCGAATGAATGCGTGTAGTCTTTTTCCTTTTGAGGTCAGACTTCTTCAAACACATTGATTTTTAGCAGTTCAATTATCTTTCGTAAAAAAAAGGTAAGGAGATGTTTTCCATTTAAATGGTTTCGCTAGAAAACAAGCTTCATTTAAAGCGGAAAAACAAAAAAACAATAAATTTCCTTAGCTGGCTTTTCAGTTTCCCTATCGGCTTATTGATGGTATGTTGAACTTGAGATATATCGACATTGATTGGACTGAAGCATACTGAAGGCTTTTATGTTGCTGCCAAGCAGAAGATTTTCGATCGATGTATTGATCAATGCGAAACCGAGTTTCATCATTACCGTGACGAATATGAATGAAACTACTGGACGTGCATCTTGTCTCAAGAACGTCAGCGATGTGCATGGGATTGGCGTTTGTTTCATTGAACATTTGCACAAAGATAGTGGCATTTTCAATCAAACACCGTATGATCACTGAGGTTTTGAAGGAGGAGGCTTGGAATGGAAACCAAATTTAATTTAAAGTTATGTTAAAAAAAGTAAATGATGAAAATAACCGTTAAAATGATATTGTAATTTGTATTTGCATTTTTTTTAACAGTTTCAAAAATACTCACGAAGACAAATATAATGACAAAGGGAATAACCATTATTTTCGATCGACTATCTAACAGTTTTAAAAGAATAGTTTATAGTCTGATTTTAGACATCATTATTCAAGCAAACTTTTAATTTGTTTTCTTGGGGCTGGGCAATGGGCATTACATTAGTGTATCACTGAGATGTTTAACCCTCTGTCTACCGTGGGGTCCAATGGACCCTAAAACAAATTTCGCTCTGCGATTTCTCAGGACATAATTATAACAGATGCGATATTGATATACCTTGACTTTTCAAAACTTTTCTTGATTTTTAGGACAATACAATAATTATTGATCTCAAACAAAAGTTGGTAGCATAGAAAAAAAATAATAGCATCTTGTACCGTGGAGTCCAACGGACCCCAAGCCTGCTGCATTCGAATTAATCTTGTATTACAACAGCACTAAAAGAGGAGTCGACGTTATTGACAGAATTTTTAGGAAATACGCTTCCAAAAAAATGACGAGAAGATGGCCAATAGCTTTATTTTACAATATGATCGATGTCACTGCTGTCAATGCTTTTGTGATATGGCACCATTTGCAATGCGAAAATAGCAGCACAACATTCAGCATGTATGCATGAAAGAAAAGAAAATTTTAGATCCAACTAGGAAAAGAGCTTGCTGGATTACCAGCTTCGACTTCAATATCAACAAGACATCTAAATCCGCAACAAAATAAAAGAAACAGCTGTTGAAGATCAAACGCCAAAATCAAAGTAGGCTAGATGCTATCTTTCCGAAAGACACCAAGACCGAAAATGCAGACAATTCTGTATTAGCCTACTTGCAAACTCAACGTTTGCCAAGAACATTCGCAATTCATTTGCAATGAATGCGATAATATATAAACTCACAATATTTCTTGTGAACTAATAGGCTATGTAGGCCCAATATGCGTTTTTAGCCAAATCTCTCAATAGTTTGACCATTGCTCAAGAATAGACCAATTCCGTATCAGTTTGATTTGTGCATGGGCTACTGTATGACTTCTTTGTTAAATTTAGAGTATTTTTGTTTTTTCTACAGTGTTTATAAGTTAGGATTATTGTAGTTTGTTACGTCCTTTCCTATTGAGCTTTAATTTCATCATCGGAGAGGATTTTTTTTTGTCCAATACAAGTCCTTTGAAGTTTGGGGTCCAATGGACCCCAACGGTAAAACTTGCATATTTTTTTTGGGTAGACAGAGGGTTAAACATGATAGATCAGTGTATTTTTCTATATTGCAAATGTATTAAAAGTATCAAAAGCGTAAAAATATTACTAAAAAAATATATTTCGGAAACAAGGCCATAGAGAGGCTAGTTTGGGCAAGGTATCAATGAAACTATTAACTATTTTAAACATGCCAACTCTAAAAAAAACAAAAAACAAAACAAGGAAAAAAACACCGAGAAATTTGTCAAGAAAAAAATCACTCAAAAAGAAGTAAAGAAATGCATGCAAACTCACAGTAGAACTTTGAAGAATACATTGTGTTTTTTACTTTTCGGACTCTCTAAAAAGATCTCGGTTTTCCGGACTCTATGATCATGCTAGGTTCTTTTCCAAACATATCATCTGGATTAGCTGTCAACACCATTGCTTGGAAACAAAATTTACGACTGAAAAAAATAGTAAAAATGTGCATCGAAGTAATGACTAATGGCATGCAAATATCAGCGTGTTTAAAAGATAACAGTGAAATCAGAACCCGAAGCAGATTTTGTACCTTCTGCTGCTCGCTTGCTAAACCTCGCAAGATAAGCTTCTGTTTGCGTTTGTGCTAAAGCAGATAGTTACTTTTGTTTCATACAGAATTTATAGATGACACATTTTTGTTTCTATCTTAATTGACAAGTTTCATCAATGAGTAGGTATTTTACATACAACTTTTATCCAATTATCTCCTTAAATTTCAAAGCTTTGGCATTGAAACTTGCAATAATTTCGAGAAATGTAGGTTAGAAGAAGTGAGTCTTTAGTAATTACGTTCCTTTGGCACATAGTTTAAAAGCAACGTTTGATTTGTTGTTTATTTTTTTCGGGAAGTGTGTTACAAATAAAATTAAACTCTTCTAAAAGCAAACAACAGAAGCCATGCTTTTCACAGTTTTTGTCGATACGTGATGTTTTAGCGTTTTTGCGTAAATGTGTGTAAGAATATAGTTTGGCCCGCTTCATAAGTCAATATTCAAAGCTTCGCAAGTGGGACCCCAACAAGGTTAGTTGCCCAAGAATGATCTGCAAAAGAAGACAAGGTTTTCATCTGGGTACCATAACGCTAGCCTTGTGAGAGCCTGCTGCCCTGCACTGCTTTCTATTTAGAGTAGGCTATACTAACCAGCAATTAGTTTTTGTGTTTAAATATAAAAATTCTGAGTTTTTCATCACCTTTATGCCATTTATATTTCGATACTGGTATGATCTTTTCAGTTTTAGCTAAATCAATTATTTTTTTTTTTATAAAGTTTTTTTTTTTTTTTTTTTTATGAAACCGGGCGCCATTCATTTGCTATATCGTCGATTCAAGTTGTCAAATTATTGCTGTTGTCCAATTTTATTCAATCTAAGCATACGACTTGTAAACAATTTATTTGAAAACATGCGGTGGGTGATGTCAATTTCCATGAAGAAACTCTGAGTTAATAGGAGTAGGTTTCACAAAATTTGTACAGTGAAGCAGCCCATGCTGTCGTTAATTGTAAATTAAAAGAAGCATATTGACAAAATAATGTTGAAATTGAACAAGTACGCCATTAATTAAAAACTAGCAATAATTTAGCTATTTTTTGTTGTTGAATTAAAATAAATAAATAAAAGAGTTGAATTGAATAAATTAAATTAGCGTAGTAGAGTTGAGTAACGATTGTACATCGAAAAATTGTATTGCTTCTCAGTTTTTGAGGAGCATGCGACAGAGTTTCTGTAACCTGTAGATCGCTGCTAATTTAAGACACACTTAACCTCATACAGTCAGTTGGGTCAGTTTATGTGCTTTAAAGAAAAAGAGATTTTTTTCGGGGGAAAAGCAGCATGTGACCCTCTCTTGATCCGCAACTGGTTACTACAATCATCGATTGCAGATATTACATTAATGAAAAGAATGAATATTTTTGTTTGTTGTTCTTGGCCTTGAAAAAGGGAACCAAGCGTTTGTAGATGTTGAATCAAACGTAGAAATAACTGCATTTGCTTTGAAAGTGACAAAAATAAATTGAATTGTCAATGTCATGTTCACTTTGAGCAAATGCGTGCACATCAATTGGCGGTGAACAAACATTTGTCTACACAAAGTAAAAAAAAACTCACGAAATATCATTTGGTGCACAAACGGTCTGTGTGGGGTATGCCTACAAATGCTTAAATAAACAAATAACCATTAAGTGGAAATTTGTTGCTTCTTGTGTTTGGGTCTTAAAAAGCTGACAAATTTAGCGATTTGTTGTGCTTTTATTATATTTTGGGGTGTTCTAAAACTATTTTTATACTTAAGCTACTTTAAAGTGGCAAAAAGGTGAAAATATTACATTAAAAAAGGAATGCAAAAGACCTGCCGAGAAACTAAACAAGTAAAATTCAAGTTAATGTCAAAAGATGAACTAACAACTGAGGTTTTGAATACACTTGTTTGTTAGTGTTCCTTTGGTTTAAAGTTACTGTGACACAATTAGTAATAACGCGTAGATTGAGCGGTCTGAAAAAAAAACAAAAAAAACTGGATGCGTCATACAAAGAATCAAAGTTTTTTATTTCAATTCAATCGGCTAAGTTACAATTTCTCATTTTTACAAAACAAAACCACTAAATAACTTACTATACTGTGCTTTGAAATAGGTGCAAAATGTGTGATAACAAAATGTTAAATGTTAGCATTGAGTGTTTTCTTTATTGCAAGAGTACCAAAAGATGTAACTTCATCATGGTAGGGATTGACTGGTTCGACGAAAAATAATTCAGCGACAGTTCATTGAGCAAAACATCATCAAAAGCTGTAGTTCGATGAACTGTTTGGTTACCAGGATTTACTGGGACTAGGTGATAGTTATTATCATGGTTATCGCAAATTTAAGAATCTTGCTTTTTTCAACAGTAACAAAATAAAATATTTATTTTTGTTTCTTCATTGTGAAATTTCAGGTAAAAACTGCGGTGAAAGTGAAGCTTCACAAAAGGAATAACGAAGAATAGTTTAATTTTAAACATGCCTTTGAAGACTCTCAAACTGAAAAGTTCATGAAACTTGTTGTTTTTTAATTTCTTTTCAAGTTTTAGTCTTCATTGCTAGCGCAAACATGTAGTGAACGGCAAAGTAACAAAGGGGAAACTGGAAAAATAACTAAAACGTAATTTGCCGATGCTTGACATTTGTCACATGAATAGCGAAGCAGCTGACCAGACGACTAATACTGTCGTCTTTCGCTGCTTCCTGTCTGTTGTGGTATCAAGATTAGCCTACTATGGTGTTATTTTATTCGCATTATGTATAATTGTCCGTGCCCCAGTGACATCTAGAGCTGTACTGGCGGGAGCTAACTGCTCCCAGAAGGGTTACCCATGCCAGATTGGTCGAAATGTAGAGGCCAGACAAAACGTAGTCCAATGTAGGATAACCCACGTCCCCAACGGCGGAACAGGCGGATGAAGTCAATCAAGCTCAACGACTCTGAAAGCGGATGAAGGCTGCAGCATGTCACCGGCTCCCAATCGTCTTGGCTTGCCTTGTCATTGAACAAAGCTGATGGCCTTGTCAAGTTTATGTGTGCTTGTTGAGTGTGCGTCATCAAGTCCACGTTAATCAACCCACGCACAGACGTCTTCGCAAGACTTTATTGCGAAGACCATCATCCTTGAAGACGAGGGACAGCCATCGCATCTTAATTGCACAGCGCTATTCTCGCAACAGACGAAATAAAAGTTGTCTCTCTCTCTGTTCTTAAAACACTTTTACTCAGAAAAACAACTTGCTAAATATTCCACTTGCACACCATTCCTTGAAAATTGCAAGAATTTACTTAACCAACATAAATTAATTTGTAATATTTTTTTCTGGTGTTCAATTTCATGTTACAACTTGTTACAAAATTCATGAAATACATTTTTATTGATCAAGAGATATAAACCGATCGATAAACTCAGAGAAGTGCATTTTGGACACAGGAAAGGAATTGACAAAGAAAAATATCCATACATTGATGGCAAAAGGATAGGCTTGATGGAAAGTAAAAGATTTTCAACAAGCGTCATCATAATTAGTGATGCTGATGTTAGAAAATTCCTCAGCGCTTTTTTCGGTATTTTAAATGACAACATTGATTCCGTTTTAAAAAAATATTGCCAACCTTGTTTCAATAAAGCTATTTTTTCACGATTCATTGGACATAAAAAATCTGAAAATGGCATTGAATTATAAATATCTTCATAAAAAATATTAAATTTTGGAGCTACACAGCGTTGTAAGTTTGCCGTACAATTATCTGGTTCAAAATTTCAAACTACAACGTTGCTTCGGAGAAAGATATATCCAAACTATTGCCACACGAATCTATTATTAATGTGCAGCCTCATAAACCAGTGCTCGTGCGCAACCCCTAAACGTTTTAAAGGTTTTCTGCTTGCAAATTGAAGGTGATTTATACAAGGTCTTTTAATTTGTTGCATGAATAATTCAATAGCAAGACAAGCATATAGCACTCAGTACACCTTCAAAATCAAAGTTACAAAACTTTACCACTTTTTCATTTCCTCAACAATCTACTAAGTTAGGACAATACAGAACACAGTTGATATCGGCTTTAAAGTCACTTCAGTGTGGTAGAGTGACAACTGTAAACTGACCAACCAAGATCATGCATTTGGTTTGTTTATTTATTTCAATCAGTTGCGTTGTCAAGCCTATATCTAATCTTGATCATACTCTATCCACTGCTAGTCAAATGGAGGCTAAAGCCTCTCTATATACTTTTTGCGTTAGGCCTACTGTTGATTGACTTTGCATAACTGCATCCAACAGATTTTGACAACATCAAGAGATTTTAGAGAAATCTCAAAAATACGTTGTGATAATCTTATCGTTTGAGATAGCTAAATAAATGTTATGCCTTATACGCTACACTTACGTAATTTGACGACTACTAGTAGCTAACCCTAATCTAGTGAAGTGGCTAGAAAGAAAATTTTAGGTAGGCAAAAGTAACTGATAAGAGGACCAACGTCATTCAACATGAATTACAACGATATAAAAACGTTGCTATAGCATTGAAGCATATTTTTTTGGGGGGTGGCAAGATTTAGTTTTGGTGAGCGCTTTGCATTTTGCAGTCATCACCTTACCACCCCCCTTGTGGTTACGTTCCTGCTCTAAGTTAAGCAAATTTCCTTCGCAATTTTCTTTAACAAGCACATCTTTTTTTTTTTACTTTTAAAAATTAGTGATCATCACGAAATCACCTGCCGATAGATAGTCATTGACAAAAAGTAGCACAAACTATGTTGAAGAAACAAACATGATTTTACATAACTCAAATTAGGCCTACTCCAGCTGCTGTACAAAGATTGTTTCTAAGATATATCACGATCTGATTTCCATCGATACGTGATTTTAGAGTAGCTTGCTACACCATGCAACAAAAAAACACCAAAATATTCTTTTCAAACTCGCACACAAAACACGGTACAAATAAAAACATTTTATCAGCAACGAATCCTGTTAGGTGAGCTCAGGTTTGGATATTAGACGCATTTTTCAACTAGGAAATAAGCATTTGCATTAAGGTCTTTTCTTTTGAGCACAAGTAAAAAAGATTTTCTATAAGTAGGCTAGGCTATACAAAGTTGTCCAAAAATTACATAAGGTGTAGGCTACATCTAAAAACAAAGATTGAAGAGCAGGTGGTCTATTTTACTCGAGGTTTCATCGTTTTATGTTATTATTGATACAAAATTTGAAAACAAATAATTTATTTATTTACCTTATTATACATTTTCCAAAATTGCAACAAAATAAACTCACTGCGTGCGTAGAACAATAGATTCTATAACTGCGCTTTGTCAGCCTGATAGTGTTGTGTGTCACATCAACGAGGTAGCTCTAAAACCTAAATGGTATTTTCTCTGCTTACTAAACAAAAATAAAAGATTACTAGCAAAGAATATCGTGGACAGATCAAAAACAAAAAGCAAGTCAATATTTGAACAGTGATTATTATCTTTTTTCAGTTTGACAACAAGCAAATGCACCATTGTGGGTTCTTAAATAGATGAGAAAGTCTTCAGAATTTAAATGATATCTTAGAAACATTCAATAAACGTAGTTGATAAAAGCTTGGATAAAATGAGATACCTTCGCCAATCCTGCGTATAGCAAGTTGATACAAAGATACGCGCAAAGACAAGAACGTTTTTTACCTTGATGGGAAAATAACGACCTTGATATTATTTTCAAACGGTCATGTGAGAAGTGATTTCACTAATGTGAGCAGCCATCAAGCAAGACCTTGCGGCATGTGTGAGCACAAATGTGGTTCAGAATTACTTTTAAATAGAATTAGTCTACTGTAGCCTAGGTTTGTACGTCGATGTGTTGTGTAACCTAGTTCTAGTTTTCAAAAACTCCAATTTTAACAATTTTTTTGTTGGTGTCGATTGATTGAATCTTTAGCCTTGGACATAGAAAGTTTCTATGAGAGCTTAATTCGGACTGAGAAAGCTTCTTGCACAACTTAATCCTGGCAGTTTCGCATACTTGCAGAGACTTTGAACCACTGACGCAGGCCCGGTCACTGAGATTGACAGAGTGAAGTTTCAGAAAAGGCATTTTACATGAATTTAAATGGATGTGAGTTGTTGATAACAATTTTCATTCCGATGGTTCACATCAGTAGCCTATGATTTGTGAGGAAATGCCTGTACAAATGCATTCTTCTGTCCATCTATGTACAAATGCATTCTTCTGTCCATCTATTGTGTAAGCAAATTCAGAATCAATCGAACAACAACGCGACTGATCACAGTCTCATTTCAAACTCACAAAAACATGTCAGGAAAATTTTGTCACTTAATCTGCGTATTTTATAGAATTGAAGAAGAGAGACTACGCGATGTTGAAAAATAACGGACGATGGAGAACGAAGCTAATCAACTGTTGTTGTGTGTGGGTCGTTTCAGCCAAAGTGAATTTGAGACATTTATTTAGTTTCTTTCAGCGTCATGTTACCGAAACGAGCTTGTGTTAGCAGTTTTGAATAAATTAAAAAAAATCTGGGAGCTGCTTCAAGGTTAAATTAACGTCGAGGGGAGTGTAAGTTAATGAGCGACATTTTAATCACGTGCAACTCATCTCAGTCTATGGATAATGTTGATATAGTCATGTAATTATTTTTTAGCATTTGTTCTTTTTTTCGCATTTTTGTCTCTCCACTACGAAGGCAACGTGACTATCAGCTTCCTTTTTCCTACATAATAAGATGACGTCACATTGCCAGATCTATTTTTTCTTCGCTTGCATATCGGTAAAACTAGGGGAAAGCTATTGTTTTATAAACAAACCGTTACCTTTTATTTGAAAAAATTACACAAAGTCGGTAACGCTAACGATTTTCAAAACTTAATCGAATACCAGTAGACTTTTCCACAGCAGCCATGCAAAAATAGTTCTCAAATTGCTGTCTTTAGATCTCTTAGGAGTCTGTGAAAACTTTTAAGGGGGTCCGCAAACAAATGCATCATTTAAAACACCATCATCTGAGCTGCGGTCCAATCGTGATTCGTATACAAATTAAACCACATGTAAAGAGTCTTCGTGACAATTGCTTGGGTTTACTTACACAAACAAGCGTTTGTTCAAGTCAATAAAGATATATCGAAAGAAACTTACGCTGCAATGGAATGTGTTTTTGTAAGTTGAAATCATTACTATCAGTTAGCTGGTAGAGTGTGCACAACACGAAGGATTGTAACAAAATTACCCTTGCGAGGTTATTTCCGTCTTGGCTTGTTTCGCCTGCCACGAATTACAGCTGAAGAAATCGATAAAAACAGCGTGTTGTATATTAATCATCTCATTTGCCAATAACAGCTATTGAGAAAAGGTAAACGTTTTTTTTAAAACTTCTCACATCAAAGGGCATTGCACGATTACCTTGCTTTATCAAAAAAAAAAAAGAACTTCTTCCGATATCAATAAACTTATAAAACAAAATTGGAACCCCTTGTGCTAGCTTTTAAAACTCGCTATCAAATGACAAAGTCCCTTAAAACTGCAACCAAGCTTTAGCCGAATACGCTGCTGTCGGGATGACATCCACCGAACTAATTCTTGTTCAAGATCGTTCTATTTACCCTATCGCCTCACCAACCAAATGTGACCGTTTTAAGTTGTTTCGTCGGACGTTAACATAATGTAAAAGGCTGGCTACTTGGTTGGGGCGGCTTACTTTCAGAAGTTCTCGCAGTGATATTGAACTGAAGGCTACTAATTCCACAACAAAACCTTAAAACTACGTCATTTATTTACAGTGGCGCAAACGAAAGCTGAGTAGTTCATCGTATTAAATTGTGTGTATTTAAATTACATTTAATACCTGCAGCAAGTGCTGAGTGTAAAAAAAAATTGTCTTATTGCAACGACAAAGATACACACGCGTTGTTGTCTAACAGGCAAAGTACAGAAGTTGTGCAAACTGACTAAGTAAGTCTGCAAGAACTTGTCACAGCTTTAGCGACTCTGACCTTTCCAATGTACAGGCTAGACCTTCTTTTAATTGAAATAAAACTGAAATACCAAAATAAACATATTGCAAACCATCAGCGACACAACTACAATATAAAACCGTTGAAAGTGCTGAAGTGTTTTAAAAACGACGCTGTACAAGATTTGGCGTTGCACTTTCGTTTGCATAAGATCTTCATATTTGCCATGATTCGATTATCAAATGGGGGAAAAAATCGAAGTGGGATCTGTTGGTAAAGGCAGCTTGCAAAGTCATTTAAGTGCTTACGAAATCGCTTAGGTATGTACTGTATTAATAATATTGCGATATGCAATTGTATTCTCACTCGGCGAAAAACTAGAGAAAGAAAAGCTAAAATCTGTTGAAATCTGCCAAGTGTAATACAATTTAAAGTTTCTTCATTCAGTAAGCACCATAGAATTGTTTTACAATATTCGTTGACGATAAGCAAAGTGCGAGGTTAAGACATGATGTGGGTTTTCTTGGCAATGACCCACATCAGCATGCTGACTTTATCTCAAGTGTTAGCAAGCCACTCTTGTGCTATCAAACAACAACCACAACCTTCCGGTCAAGCAAAATCCGCTCTTTTTACATTGGTTTATATATGATTGATGTGTATATAAATGTGCTGTTACTTTTCACAATGTGAAAAGGATGGATTTTGCCAGTAGGCTATGCATTCAGATGCGGTAGTGAAATCAATTGTTTCTATTTCATGACTGCGTACGGAACAAACAACGTATTTTAGAGCGTTGATATCTTCGCTCTGTGACTCAAATAATACAATGGTCGCATATAAACACACAGACAATGCAAATAAAACATGGCCATCCAATGGGAAAAAACAGAATGTTTGGAAATAAAAAAAGATAAAGACAAACTAGCGATAGTTTTAAAGTCTGGCAGGCGAGGCCCGTTCCAAAGCACGATCGTTGACGTCTGTCCAACCCTCTTGGACGGCAACTTTAAGAAACCACTGACCACATCTTGCGGAAGCCAAACATTTATACAAAATGTATCAAATACGATGGGTAAACACTGGAATCTCTAAACACAACGTACATGGTTGGGTTTGTAAGGCGATCAACCACGCTGTCGTATCGTCGGTTGCTGGGAGAGCCTTTTTCCGGAGCCGCCATTAAACTCGCCGAGCCCTGGGCGTAATCCCCGGTTAAAACACTCGCCAAGAACATCATGCGAACCGAGCCGTTTGAACCGTGTGCAAACCGCATTGAATAGGCGGAGTCAACAGCAAAGTAGGTGCCTTTGCCGAACATGGTTGCTGTGGAAGAGAATAGTCCGGTTAGAGTAGAAAGAGCTTGAACTAACTTGCAAGTTGAACTCGGGTTTTGATTGTCAATACAATGAAAATTTATTGACTTTCTTTTGAAAACCGTTTATTGTTCTCCATATGCATGACGCGGATATTAAATTTTTGATTGGGAAAATCTAACAGAACATGCATGTCGCGTAGTACCAGCTCCATCACGCCACTATACGACAGGAAGCACAGCCCACAGGTTACCTCCTGAAGCAGAAAATGCCATAGAACAGCTGGGGTTGATTTTACAGCGAATATTTCGATTTGTAAAAATTCACATTTACCAAGCGGTGTGGCCTGTGCACTGTGCAGCCGTATCTCAAGCGGATGCAGTCCATTGCTAAAAAAGTTGCGTGGCCACATCTCGCAATTACAAATGGTTACTAATGAGTAACAATCATTACTAATCAATTGTATTTGTAATTTACCAACAAAGTTTGTGGTTAATATTTTTTTTCAGTAGTTACAAGTGGTACAGTGAAGTTCCTCCTGTTCATATTGGCCAAAAACCATTCCATTGAATAAAGACATTAAAAAAATCACTTTTCACTGATTGCTCATCTATTTCAATACCACACCTCTGAAATGTTTGAAGCCTATGGGAATGATCAGATCTCCAAGAAAATACAAGCTGCCGTTTTAACATAGCTTCAATACGGAACGATATTATAAACGACAGCTTGTCTTTACTGGTATTGCACTCAGGTGCTGGTGGTTTTTCAACGCGATTTGAGCCACAAATATACAGCTAATCAGACGACGTATTACCGTTCTTCCCGGCAAAGCCCCGGTCGAATCCATCGGTGCAAATCTTCATGGCGTCCGCTTCAGATGTCCCGTGGAAGAGATTCCTCTCCACAGGAAGACCACTGGTCATGTGAGACTCAACATCCGCCTTCTTAACCAGGTACTGCTTGTACAAAGCCGGGTTCTGTATCCGTTCGACCTGGAAATGATCCAGTGAAGAATTTGTAGACGTGGCGAGAAAGTACATAAAACAAAGAAAGCCATTGTCATGAAATTCAGAAACGCGCACTGTGAACAACCTATATGTCGCCTTCTTTTCAAATCACACACGTGGTACATAAAAAGAAAAGTAGCAAATACATATCTCGCGCAATCCGTTCAAAGGCAACAAAGACAGCTAAATACTCTAGATTAGGTAGCAACGTCACCTGTACAACGCTTTTAAACTGCGGGTTGCTGTTGAGAAACTGATTGACCACATGTCCATACTCAGCCGAGGCATGAGGATCAAGGGGGACTCTTAGCATCGAGTTATCTTTCATGTCGCTCCAGTGGGGTGGCAAATCTGCGAAATATTACATCATTTTCGTTTCTGTATCTGCATCAAAGCAACCTTGACATTGCCGTGGCTTTAAAACCCAACACGATTTG
The DNA here is from genome assembly GCF_918807975.1 of Aplidium turbinatum. NCBI lineage: Eukaryota > Metazoa > Chordata > Ascidiacea > Aplousobranchia > Polyclinidae > Aplidium > Aplidium turbinatum. The sequence goes on along the minus strand of NC_137472.1, from coordinate 40,151,794 downwards.
CTGTTAAGTGTTAGTTCGATCTAGTTTAGTTAATTCTAGCTAGAGCCTGTTCAAACACGCATGGTTGAATCTCCATATTTTAGTAGATAGATAAGCCATGTACACTTGTACAGTATCCAGACCGCAAAACCCGTCATTTTTACATCGCTGCAGTCGTTGAATCAATGTAAAAATGTCGGATTTTTTTGCCTGGATAGTTGTACCATTCAACTGATGCGAGCGAGAACAATTCGTTTTGTATTGCAAGACACAGCAAACCAAGGTCGCTGCCACGATGCATTCTGGTCCTTTGAAAAAAATACATATTTTCGTGTCATACAAGTTGCTTTGTCATTAATTTACAACACTGCACAATATTTTTAAAATGAAACTTTTCATAATGATGTTGTAATTAAAGCGGTTAGCAGCACAGAGCAACTCGCATTTCGGATCGATAAATTAATCTGACGTTGCTGCCACTTCAAGGAAGACATGATTTAAGACCAAAAACAAATTTAAATCTCATGACTTTCGTTAAGTTATTAATACTATACAGAAAATTGTATCAGAACGTTTGGGTGGCTTATACTTACAAGATAAACAATTATGGCTGTTTAAACTATGACTGCTGAGCTATGCCTGTTTAGTGTTTATGGTTGAAAAAAAAAACGAAATTTTATGGAAACAAAAGATCACCAACGATGAAGTATTATCCAAATTCAATTCAAACACAAATCTCTAGAAATAGTCAAAAGAAAATCTAAATATTTCGGACACACAATAAAGCAAACTCCTTACAAAGATCGTTAATAGAAGGGAAAATAAACTGTAAAAGAAACAAAGGCAGACCAAGCATCATATGGACAACAAACATCTCTAAATGAACAAAACTAAATTATGAAAGTGAAGTACGAAAAGCTCATGATTGAGAACAATTGTGCATTGTATTTAACCCTCAATAGGAAGGAACACAATGATGACGAGGATGTTTGTAAGTAACAGAGTTAACTGGTATTAAACGAATTTTTTTGTGGTTGCATGTGCCACAACGGATGCGGTCTTTGATGTAATACTTATTGAGAATTTCTGTGATTTAATTTTATTCACTAGCGAGTTGTTTGCTAAAAGCCAATTAACTAAATAGTTGAAACCAGACTGATCGCGCACTTGTCGTTGCAAAAACACCAAAGTCATGAAACGTGGGTACCAGGCAACAACCAACTTCATTAATTCTTGCTCAAAACGGAACGACAAAGACATAACTTCACGCGTCATTAATTCGATGTCATGCGTACCCGATTGCTGGTTCAACCGTCGTACCCGGCCAAAGACAGAGTTAAATTCGTACATCATCGATGTAAAGTCCACGCGAAACTTTTCTCCATACAGTCGAACTTCTGCCAAAGTCTTGTCCTGTCAATGATCCGAAAGCATGACGTCACTTGATAAAAAAGGTTAAAGTTCACACAAACCTTGCATATAATCGAAACATATTAAGCTGAAAATCTGAGTGGTCGGATGAAGACCGTGAAGAAAATTCTTTGTATGTTTAGTTCTGGCAAATTAATCATTAAAAAAGGTAGCTCTTTTTACAATAAAACATTCTCATTGTAGTTTGTCTGGCCGTTTCAAACATTAAATTGCAAACTTGACATGGAAGACAATAACTTTTAGACTCGGAATAAATGGATCAATTGTTCCACATAAAACTAGTGTCACATGACAAAGGAAGGACAACAAGCCAGGGCAGTCAAAAATGCATTAAACTCGTCAACAAAACGTTTACAGACGTTGTATTACCGTCCAAAAACAAACCAACATATTTCCAACTTAGTGAAGATTTCACAAATGCAGATACAAACGACCTGCCTGATGCTGCAAGTTCGCTTTGGTGGTAGCGGTTTGTACCAGCTATCGGAACACAGTTCCCTAGTCATGTTCTATGAGGAATGATGTTGAGGTCAGTATGTTGTTGTTTTATGTGGTTCTTTTTTTGTCTTGAGGCTGCTGTCATAATTTCTAACTGTTGAGCTTATGTGTTGTCAGGCATAATCACTGTAAAATTTGTCGAATTAATTTTTAATCAATTAAGTCACCTAATCTATTAATCAATTGATTCGACAAATTTTACAGTGATAATGCTTGACAACACATAAGCTCAACAGTTAGCAATTGAAACAGAAGCCTCAAGCCAAAGAAAAGAACCACATAAAACAACGACATACTGACCTTGCAAGTTGCAACAGAATTCGTCATAGCACACGACCAGGGAGCTGTGTTCCGAAAGCTGGTACAAACCGCTACTACCAAAACAAACTTGCAGCAACGATCATGCTCTTAAAAACGAAACTCAATCTATTGCATCAGTGGAGATTGTTTGCTTAATCCGGCCATGCCCACCTGGGTGTGGCACCCGTACAACTTTTCCAACTCGGCCGACACTCTGATTGGTAAGTTTTCGAAGCTATCGAATCCAATCTCCCACTGCCACGAGCATATCTTCGAGAGTGTTTCGGCTTCGCGTATCTCGAACCCGATGCCGCGCACGAAGTCGTGTAACTTGTCAAGGTTATCAGGAAGGCCGACAAGAGTGATCTGGCTGTGAATGAAAACCGAAATGTGATTTCGTCGCTCCACCATTGAGAATTATAAATAAGTGTTTTAATTCAGAAACATATCAACAATAAAGGTACTGCTGGCATTTAAAGGAATGGAGGCATTCGGAGAAAATCCTCACGAACACAATAACTTACAATCTAAATAGAGTTTAAATTCACATGAAAAAATACAATGAGAGAATTTGTTTGACTGTCTTGTTGACTGGGTGCCACAAGGTTACTTCTCAGTCTTCACTCGACACACAAATAAATTGTTGAAACAAAATGTAACAATGGGATCTATGTGAAGAGAGGGGCGATATCGTTGAATGGGATCTATGTTGCGTCATCGCCATGCATGATGGGCGGGTCTGGTCACATGACCAGAGTTAGTAAAGCGTGACACATTATCCTTGTAGGTCGGCTTTATGGTAGAACGTGGACGTCACTATCATAGCGTTCATAGCAAAGTCCACGGGTAGGACTACTGAGGGAATCTGGACACACAGACCAGGAATGAATTGATAAACGCTCAGCAACCTGACTTCATTTTTCTATGCCAACATGTGCCAACTGCATTTAATGAATGTAATTCCAAAACTAATTTTTATGTATGTAAATACATAAAACCATAAAGCCACTCATTTTCTGGTTCAATAAAAGCGGACACATGTGGAACAATGGCACAGGAAGCATAAACAGTAAACACGAATACTTACCTTACCATATCAGAAAACACACCAACACAACTGGGGTTTGCCGTGCTGAGTTAGTAAATATGAAAAGCTGTAGATTGGTGGGAGAGTGACCACTCACCTTCCGTTCAACAATGATGCGATTAACTCAACAAAGAGACTATCACCCTTGATAAGCAAATGTGCCATAAATACACCAGCATGGCAAAGTGATGATGTAAGAAAGTTTGGTGTTGAATTTAATCGTCCAACCACAAAATATTTGCAAGCAAAACTTCAATAATCACGACTTCATAGTTTAAATTAAATCATTCGTTGTCGAGCCATTCCTTCGAATTTCTATTTATTCCTAAAGGTATAAATGTCCAGCATCGTAAATATACTGCCATCACCAAAGCTAAAAACTTAGGAATTTAGTTGCTTTTGAAGAAAAATATAAAAAAATAAACATCATACATATTTCTCGTTGCTAACACTGATTTCGTTTGCTGAGCTTCACTAATCTGTCTAAACCAACTTTTGACGAGAGTTTAACTGTCCTTCCAAGCTTTCCACATCGACTCGCTAGTTTAGTAGAAAATATTGTTCACATACAACAAGCTTTGTCCCGGCATTTGTAAATCTTGTAAAATAATTACATTCGGTTGTTCGCCAAATCCAAATCATTTTTAGCTTCCTATGGTTAGTTCGAAAATGACAGCTTTTCTATTCGGTAATGGACAACGGTCAAACTGAAAAACTTATAGTTTAGAATCCAATCACCACACAACAAACCATGATAATCAGACAATAGCGCTGTCAAAAAATTAACATAACGCAAACAACAAAAACCGTCATTTTCACGTCGTTTTACGTCTGCAGGCGTTGAATCAATGTAAAAATGACAAATTTTGTTGTCTGGGAATGAATCCATTGTAGAACCATAATTTATGGCACAGCTCTGTTCTAATTGTACTATGTGGAAAACAATCACTCAATATTTTCAACAGCTTCTGCAGTGCACTTGTTATAAATCTCAATGCATCAATTGTGTGTGTGAAATCTGAACTCAACGCTTTTCAGCTGAAACTCTTGCCTTAGTCTGGCCAATTCTTCGTTTATAATGGATGCCTCTTGCTTCCCTGCACTAAATGAAGCTTTTTTCTTGCATTTTATGACCAGCAGAGAAATGTGGATGCAAGACAAGGAGCTGTGAAAAAAAGGATTAATTAATCCCAACAGGAAGCCCTTGGTTACTTCTACAATACAAGTTAACAGGAATTACATCACGTGGTAGTTGTAGCAAGTTGTCCATATTCTTCAGTAGCTGTGAATAAAACACTTATGCTGCCAGTGCCATGTAAACTGGCTAACAATTATTGAAGTTCAAAAAGGGGTAAAAGGTTTACAAAGGTGTGTCTCTGGTAGTTGTGGAAATTGAAGTTTGTTGTTTGAAATTGGAAGCAGGAATATTTCTATGACTCATGCAGTAACTATTTATTTTAGCGGCGGAAGAAAGTCTTTCGCGATATTGCATCATAACGCCTTAATGACTTTATTTTGTCACATGACAGAAAAGAACACACTTTTAACAAAAGTTAATACATCAACGAAGTGGCAAACAAAGCGCTGAAAGCGTGCGACTAAACAGTAAACAATCTACGTTATTGATGTTATTATTTTTGATAAATGAGATATTCCTGTGTCGTCATCACAGCCAACAGTTCAATCTTCTAGAGAGTTTACACTCTAAACCACATGGAGCACAAACCGTTTTTTGACTGGGATTCATAAACTGCCAAAACGCACTTTTTGAAATCGCTTTTCTAACTTTAAACATTGAAATAAACAAAAGAAAATTTTCATCATTGAAACACACTCACGAAGAGAGATAGGTGACGGCAGCCAAGCATGGCACAGAGGCGAGGTAAATGTCAATGGAATCGTGGCTATTCAGTTTCAGGATCAATTCACTGTTGATAGACTTCTTACGGATGCACTTCTCCATGTGCTTTTGCACTCTTTCCATGGCCTGTGGACAGCGAAAAGGTTCAATAAAATAAAAGTTATTTATGAGAGTAAATTAAATTTAAAATAGTTTTTTTTTTAAGAGTGTCGAGCTGAAATTCAAATTCATGCTCGGCACAGTATGTGCAAGCCAAAGGCTTTTAAAACCTAAAACTCATGACACGTTTTTTCGATCTCCAAGCAAACCATTGAAATTGCTATTAATTTGATAGTAGGCCTACTAGTTATAATTCCGTGCAACAACAGGAACCGATGAAAAGTCGAACTAAGATGTCAACCGATTGAGCTTCAAGAGCGTAGAAGGTCCACATAAAAGACTCGTTAAAGTAAAGTTATAACAACAATTAGACAATGTGACACATCGAGTGGGCTGGTATATAAGTTTGATAGAGAAAAGGTCGTCGTATTTTGATCCACTGAGACTTTTTTTACATTTGATTCAACATCTGCAGAAGTTGAATCAATGAAAGGAATTTTGCTATAATCACGAGACAAAGGCCTGCAGCTAAAACGGAGTTGGCAAGGGCTCGTGTTACCAAGATCCAAAAATGAAAATGCTTCAGAACAATTAATACATTTGGATTATTTTTGTTTGAGCATAAGATCAACGCTTTGATGAATCATCAACAGCCTAACTAACCATGGCAACGCTCTCTTTCTTATCGCTGCAGATGTTAATCACCATTCCAAGGGACATGTTCCTGCGAGTTATCTCAGCATCCACTTCTACAGCCCGCCTGTAGCCATACCCGCCAACCACTGCGAGGTAAATTTCCACATTTTTATTGTTTTCTATTTTGATTTACAAATTATGGGCGTTAATTCACGTTTGCAGACGTGGAATCAATGTAAAAAGATGGGTTTTGCACGCTGAAAGACAAATATTATTTATTTACCAAATAACGCCTTTTTTCACGTTTAAAACCACTTTTTTTTTGAAGAAAAAAAGGAGAACTAACGTACTTGTCTTACGTTCCAATAGCGGAAAAAATCTATCCCACCGTTGGAGTAAAGTCAAAGCACTACAAACAGCAAGCAGACTTAAACTAGCGACCGAAGCATTTATGTCTTTTAAATCCATTCAACATCTTATTACGTTGTTATGCAACAGAATACCTTTCGAAGTGACGATATTGGAACGGAAGATGTAAAAGAGATTGGTGTTGAAAATGACCAACTTGATCGTCTTGACATATCGTACTTGGGAAGCCACGAACTTGTTGATTGCTTCCACAGTGCGATTTGAGACTTCCAAGGGATTCAAACCGATGTCGCCTGTACAGGAACGTGGTGAAATGTTAACGGTCAGAAAACGTCACAAAAGAATTTGTCTGCAATTGCTTCGAGAAGCAAAGAATTTACCTTTGCTTGGATGTTTATTACGCAGTTTATAAAAAAAGGGTAAAAATAGAGCAATTAAAAAAAAACAAGAAAACACAGTCAATAATCATTGAAGACGTATAACACTCATGGATTACCTGTTCCAAGAGCAGGCAGTGCTATGGACGGAAGCTGGAACTTTTCTGCGCATGTCAAAACCTGCATTAGGTTGTGGACATAATCGTCAATGTTCCGAGGAGTGACAAGATGGAAGACATATTTACACGGGAGGTTGTAACCGAAGGTGACACGCAACAGTGGATTTGAACGGTCAGCAAACTGACAGGCCTGGACAATCTTGGGCCCAGCACTAGCAACTATAGAGCTGGATAGTGCACCTTCAAAAGAAACAATAACAACATAAGTCAATGTCATTGCTGAAACAACTGATCGTTCGCCTACAATGAGTGGATTTCAAATTGATTGCAAAACTAAGTTTTCGCTGACTGCATCCTCTGCGCTGCAAAACACATATCTTGCTCCGCTGTGTTCGTAATTCATTCTTCTCTGACGATTACACAAAATTGCATTTATTTTGCTAAATTATATTAAATGTTATGACCAACCAAATGCGTAATATTGTTGGAAAGATAACTTAAGTGAATGCTTTGTCGCCATTCAAATACACTTCAACCAAATGTTTTAAATTATTATTCATCCTTCACGCATTTAACTTTTGTTGACATTGGTACAGCCTTTCCGTCTCACAAAACGCACAGGGTTGTTTGCAAGACTATTCCATTCCACAAAGATCAATCCCTAATCGATATAGCGCGATGTCAAGATGTAAACACCACTAACCCGAGTCAAGTACGGTACGTGACACATTAAAAAGCTTTCTAACCCATGTCCAGTTTCTCACCTCAACGAAAGATGAAACAAAGCTAAAACATTGGCAAGAACAACTGGATTCTACGCTGAAAACGACAGCTGTTCCACTGCGTGTACCAGATTTGCACGGTGGTGGGGAGCAACAAGACAGACGTAACTACATGTTTCTAAGGCACCGAGCCCCAAACAGCAGACTATCTTCTTGGGTGCCCACAGCAGCTCACCAGCCAGTGGCACTTTTCAACACACAACTCGGTCGTAGAAGAATACGTCAAATTTTGGAGCATCACTCAAATTTGGTAGAATCGATAGAGCAAGACCGCGGCGCCAGCATCGCATGCGTCTCACCAATGTCTGACTGGTAGTTTTTGTTCGAATTTCAACAATTATTAGTGTACAAGGGAGTGGAGCGAGTTCATAAGATCGGTCACAGCTAGTCAAGCATGATCGATCTTTTGAAGAAATACATGGGAATCCGGTTAATTGATTGCTGGGTAATTGCATAATCCGTTTTATAGCATTAAGAATTAATTTCCTGTAAGATTTTAAAGACATTTCATTCTCTTCTCAGTAAGAGAGTGACAGACCTTCTTGAAAATAGATTAAAAGTCAAAAAAGCACAATAAATACAAGAACCAGATTATGATTTGCCAATGACAATGTTCCACACAAGCTATTCCATTGTCAAGTTTTGGAAACAAATGCCAGGAAGTAAATAGCCCTAGGCTTAGAAAAATAGCACACGAGTTTTTTTTCAATTTAGTGCGGCATACAGTTGTGAATCATTGAATTGAAAATACTGGGTTGCGAATGTAAACATTGTGAAATTATGAACCAACGACCACTATCCTGTCAGCAGACGTTGAGTCAATGTCAAAAACGAATAATTTGCAGGCTGGGCAGAACTGGTTCGGAATGCTGTGACAACTTACACGCGCAGATTTCAAGCAACTTAAAGAACGCATGGAACCGCACATGTCGTCTGCGTGACAAACAATCGCAGCGTCTGATTAAACGAACTAATGAATTTCGTTTTGCTTATTGGCAGTTTAGCACATTTTCCGGCTACTAGTTTGCTGCGGAATGGCCTGTTTCGGGGAGTCCGATTTGGTGAGTCCGATCCCTATTCTGTGATTTTTCAAATTTTTTTTTTCAATTATAGGGTACCGTAGCCTAATTATCATTGCTGTTTTAGGGTTAGAGGTTAGGGGTTAGAGGTTAGGAACTCACCGAATCGGACTAACCCAATCGGACTCACCGAATCGGACTCACCGAATCGGACTCACCGAATAGTAGCAGACCCAGTTTGCTGTATACGGCCCATGCTTGAAAAATTTTGGCCACCCTTTATAGCTTAACACCCTAATGATTGTTAGGGCACGATTTATACTGGATTGGTCATGCAAATAACTTTAATTGTTCATTTTTGTTTGAGAAAACGTGTACGTTGGATTCATAACTTTAATCGCATCGCAGAGAGTGCGAACAATCCATGTCGAACATGTTTGCAGATTAAAAAAAAATTAAGTTAGATCAATGAAAAGACTTTCCTTTTCATCTTGCACGTGTTCTTAGCGACGTTGCGACTTCCTTTCGCTTACAGTAGCTCACAATCGAGCAAACCAGATACTGTACTTTCATGCACGATGGTGATGAACAGGCCCGTGACTGCGCACGATTTAACACAAAACATGCATTAATTTCTCATCTTTGTACAACTGAGAATTCCAAGTTCCCCAGACAGCAAATCAATCGTTTTTATGACATTGAATGATGCAACGTCTGCCATCCATATAAAACACAGTTGATTTGCTGTCTGGGTCGTTTCAAATCAATAACAGGCAGGAAAATATAGCTCGTGCCTAAACATTTAATCTAATTCCACTGATCAAAAGTCCTAGCAAAGTTCCTTGCAGAACATGCCACTGCGGTGAGTGTTTTGCAGTATTTGGCGATAATAATGACCAGAGGCGATTGAGTACAAACAATAGCAGATAAACTGTCACAGAACTGCATGAGAAAATACGAATTACCACAAGGAAACTGAAGGATTTGACAATATCCTAAACAGCAAATCAACCGTTTTTTTCCTTTTGCAGAGTGCAGACGTTGAATAAAACAAAAGTAAAAAAACGGTTGATTTGCTGTCTGGGATACAGATTTCAAAGTTTACCGATCCTCTCCGGTAGAAATGGCGGCTGGTTTGCAGCGTTTTAAACAAATCACACCATTAACAAAACAACATAATTGTCACTTTTAATGAGCACCAGCGTTGCATGAACTGTGTACAAAGCTGAATACGGTTAGCGCAACAAAATATTTAAAAGAAGCTTAACAAAAACCACAAGATTTTACATGTTCAAAATTGTATTTTTTTTGGAAATTTTTATTAACTACGACCACGATTCCTTAAAAAGCTACAGCTGAGGATTTACAGTCAATAGGTCATGTTATTTCTGATCATCCTGTTAGTCATAACGCAGGCTTTGTTGCAGCACACACTATCCTACATAATATCTGCAAGTAATGCTTAACAAGCAAATCTTAGGCTAACTTCTGGTAACTTTTCACAACAGTGACAAGCAGAAAAGACAGCAGAAAATATGTGACGGACAGCATGTATAACGTCATCAAGATTTAGCTTCCCAAAATTCACCCAACCACAAAAAAATTGCGACATCTTGATTCCTTTTACGTCCATTCCATATGACCTTTCTAGGAAATCGTCAAATGCACAGAACAAGGGCTAAATCCCTCAACTTCAGAGCTTCTACTTTGAAATTAAGAAAAAAAATTCTTTAGAGACAAACTGAATGTGAAGCCTGAATTTGAAATCACAAGCAGACTTCCACAGTAAAAGATTGTAGCTGGAGCTGATGTTCAAAGAATGGGAAAATGAACCTTACTGGCAACAATCATAAAGAAAAAGGAAAAAAGCAAAGCATAATCATGAGGCGACGCACTTTATGATAAAGTAGTCGTACTCAATGGATGCTTGGAAATTAAAATGTGCTACCGAGTGTGAAATCAAGCTTGCTGTCTTAATGTACAACAGTGGTAAAAAAGGTGAGTCCCATGCTCGAATCCAAGCATCGGTTGATGAGAAGACAAAGTTCTCTACCTACCCTTCGGCACTAACGAGAGTAGGGTGGTCAGTTCCTTTCTCTCGGCCGTCTTTTCTTCAGCAATTACGCCCACTCAATTTATTACACCCTATGTAGAGGTGAGAGGTGTTTTTTAACAACCAGTAGTCGGACCAGGATTGTATGATTGGAAAGCCAGCGCCTTATAAACTGCGCTATCCCAATGCCAGAACAGCAGTAATGTTCTTAGCTGCTCAGAATCACCAAAATAAAGCTAAATAGTGTCTGGTGTGGTCATGAAAGAAGGCGCCTTGAAAAAACTTTAGACAAGTTGAGCAAGTCATAACACCGTGAATCTGTGATACAACAATAAGACAGAGCTGGAGAAAATGTTAAAAACAAAGGCAAGAGTCGAATAGACACAAACAGGCAACAGCTGAAAACAATTCTGAAATGCGATACGTACCAGTGAACAAACTGATCTGCATACTTTCAAGAAATGCGAAGATTGCAGTGTCAACATAATAACAATCGGACGATCGAACCGACAAAACTGTACACACGAGGAATGAAAACATAGAAAAACCAAGTATGGAGCAATACAATCTTTTCCGAATCTCATACGCCTCAAAGTTCTAACACAATGCTTTGGGTAAAAGAAGATTTCTAACATACGCTTTGTCAATTTGTGAAAAAAAAATGATAGCACCGATTTGCCTTAAAGGCTTAAACGATAACAGCAGCGTTTGGCACAGAATAAAGTTTTAACAATGAACGCAAAGATCACATCGCAAGCGTTATAACTATGTAAAAAAACGAAGTTTTCATGTCTTTTAAAAAAATAAATGTTGTTAAAGCCAGCCAGCCAACACTCGATGGAAAGCCTGAACACGTCTCGTCAGTATGAAAAACAACCAGCAATTGTAGCATCGGTTCCTCTCACTTCAAGTCACGCACATACCTACTCAACAAATGACTTTTTTATTTGATTTAACGTTTGTAGACGTTTTGCTAACTGAATGTGTGATTTACATTATTGAAATAAATGGATATGTTGAGTGAAAAAAGTGCGTTTATGACATAAAAACGAGGTAAAGTAAAAAACAAATCTTACCCAATGATAGATCAAACTTTGCAGTGACTCCGTTCACAATTGCCGCTGAATTGTCTTGGGAGATATCTCCGTAACAGACTTTGACAGTAATATTTCCATATTTTGTCTCTGACGTGTGCAGCTCTGGCAAGTTTCCGGTTTTATCTGTTTTTTGTTGCGAGAAAGTTTCACTCGGAAGAAGGTCAGAAGAGAAAAGGTTGGTTCTCATATCAACCGGCGTCTGAGATGGCCTGCAACGTGACAAAATCAAATGTGTGCCTCAATTATTGCAACCACTTTGGCAAAACAATTCTCGGCGTGTTCCAGACAATTTACTGTAGTTACACACACAGACTTGCTTGCAGGGCTGTGGAGTCAAAGGGATTTTAGCGTATCCTGAGTCGGAGTCGTGGTTCAGTGGTTTGGCGTCCAACTTAAGATCAAGCGGGGTCGGTTCGACTCTCCGGGGTGTGCGCTTGAGCAACGCATTTCAGGACTGCTCTCCATTCAACAAAACCTATTGGATGAAGTAATTCCCCAGGAACAATATTTCAACAATCGAAAACTTCAATCTGCCAATTTCGGTAACAGGCCCTGCGTCAAAAGCAAAAGTTCAAGTACCGGTATGCGAAACAACCAGAAATAACATCAGAGGCTTTGTCAGTCCAAGGATAAAGATTCAAAACCAAACCAGTCGTTAAAAAAAGCCGACTCTGACTTGGCTGACATACAAAACGACGAAAAACATAATTTTTGTTTGCAACCTTTTTTTCAAAATATTGTTTCTTGTATTTCGTACTGCGCTCAAAAAAGTTAACGGAAAATAAAAGCGTTTGTTCTTGCAAGTTTTTGTAAAGGTGGCTATTTCAATTTTGATTACAACTTAAGTGAAGTTACATTCTAAAAAAATGAAAAAGGACAAATTTGGAAAAAAATTGGCAACCTTCAAAAATCTGACAACACTGAAGCCAAAGTCGTATAATTTTCACCCGATTCCACAGCCCTACATGTTTGGACAAAATCAGGATTTGTACAGCAGCCAAAAGAAAAGGTATTCTGCGAACCAAAACCTTGCTTCGTTTGAATTTTTTTTTTGCAACAACCCTGGAGAGTACAAAACAACACCAACGACAGCTGAGTTCGATTAACTTTTATCATTCCTATCATCACAGGACAGTTCTACGCCTGTCACTGCTCAACAACCTTGATCAAAATTTAAAATAACGTTTTGATAAACACAAACCAACAACTGGAATTCTACATTGAAGCAATAATCTCTCGATTGGTTTGATGAAATTTTTATCTGTAACACACATTGCTTCGACGATATCTTACGTCAAAGCGATGTCTCATTCTTGCCCACTCAGCAAACCAGTCATGTTTGGATTAACTCAATGTCTTTAAACGATCAACCAATGTGAAAAAGACTGAATTTTCAGCTGGACATGAATAATAGAAAGTCATAGACAGTGTTAAAAATAACTTATCTTCGATAAGAAAATGTTTCTGATATTATCATGCTAGTAATGTTGTGCTTAACTTATGTAGTAATGTTGTGCAGATGTCTGTTGTGGTAAACTAACTAGGACAGCATTTAACTGCAAACACGTGGCATTCGAATAAATTTCGAGCCTCTAGTAGTAGTGTTACACGTACAAAGCTTGACTCTCGTTTATAGGAGCTTCTTGACTGGGCGCGGCTCCATCGGCATTCAAAAGGTTAAGAAACGAGTCAACACTCTGGCTAGTTTGAATGGGATTCGTTGTTCTGTCGGATGAATTTTGGATAAATCTGCAAGAAAGATATAAAGGGCAAATGAATGGCCGACTTGAGATAAGGAAAAACATGGTGCAAACAACAAAGTAAATGAGGTATTTACACTTGTAGCGCATCAAGTATTTTTATACAGCAGGTTTAGCTTTGATGTACATACAGGGCGTAATTTTAACAAAATCTAATCAAAAAAGTTTGCTTCCTATGAAATTGGACTTTTTGCAGCTTGCTGTGCAGCGCGGGACCATCCGGACTACAAGTTCCGGACTTGATTAAAAGGAATTTTCACTCATTCTTCTATAAAAAATGACAGTGCGCTGGCTAGAGCATCGCGTAATCTTCAAACATAAAATAGAAAATTTGTTCCACTTACGGTAAATCAGTATTGGTGTAATTGGAATCAGACGCTTGTTGTACCTCTGCAGTAACATCTTTCTTTTTGACCTAGAAATTGACTTAATTAAAAACTTAGGAAAACACCGGGTAACCCTCCAAACCAAGCACAGAAACCAGACGGTTAATTGGTGAAGCAATAACATCCAATAAAGCATCACCGCACAACGTACCTGAATAACACAGCGTATTTCGCTTTCTAACACCTTCACAAAGTCTTTCCAAGAGTCACACTTGAAATAGGAAGATAGTTCAGGGCAATTGTAGAACAGACGATCGCTCTGCCATTCGATGGACTGCAGTAGGTTGAGCGCTGAAATGATAAAATGTCGTCTTTGTTTGAAGATATCAGCTCATCATGCAGGCAGCATGCATCAAAATGCGTAACTTGGACTGTAAAAATTCAAAACTTGCACTTTGACCCAGAACGCTCAGCAGATCTTTAGGGAGCCATTGTTTTCAGAGGGAGGCGGTTCTTGTTTGTGGATAAGTATCATTGACTCACTCTAACTGAACGCAGTGGGTAACATCCAAAAAGATGTTTAGCCTACGCAAAAGTAGAACGCGCAACAGACGCATCGATACAACGCCACATCAACAAACCGAGCTTATAAATTACTCCATTTTTGACTAAAGCGTGTGGTGGTTTACTTTACAGAAGAAATTCGTTGAGGTAAAAGCAGACAACAACGATTTCATTGTAACAGGTTAAATTGTTTTTGAGCTGACTCGCATCGATTGGTGTTTGCAAAGACATGTCGTGACACTTCCAAGACCATTTCAACAGTTTTATTAAGATTTGGAAAAAACATTAATTAAAATTGGTCGTTGTGTAAGTCGGTCATTTAATTAAAACCATGCCTTCAACACGAGTACGTTTTGAAGGTATTTTGTTAAATGAAAGCTGATAAATCGTTATGCAAAACGAAACTCATACAAGCTCCAGTAATGTTAGATTTTGAACGAATGAGGAGTGTTCATCTATTTTGTAAGGACAATGGTGTGCATTGAACCGATCGTCCAATTTCATTGGGTTGGCATCCTGGCATATCATGGAATCCATGCCAACCCTGCCATTGGGTTGGCATCCTGGCAACATTTGATATAACATCATTCATGACATCAATCTATAAAGATAGTTTGTGTGACTAAAGGTCCAACTTAACACAACCTTGAAAGAATTGACATAAGGTGTTGGCAAACCGAGTGCTAAACCTTGATTTAGCAATGAACGACGTTTATGCAATGAAAGCATCACAAAATTCCACGCTGTTCTTTCAGTTACGCAACCAGCAAAATTCGAAGTTTCAAATTCAATGTAAAAAGACGAATTTTGCTACCTGAATAAACACACTAGACAGCAAAATCCGTTATGACGGACGCGCTCATATCAAACACAAAACGCACAGGCTCATGCTTATCTACACAAAGTAATCCACTCTACCTCGATTGGCGTCTTCTCTGGGACCAGATATCTTAATTTCATCTTGCTTGGCGAAAAGAAAGACTGTGACAGGGAGACCACGGCCGCCAATAGTTGCCGCATATTTCATCACCAACTTTATGAGGTTCGATGGAAGTTTTATGAAGAGGTACGCGTCATTGGAGCAAACTTTATCTTTCTACGATTCAAAAATAAACGTTAGAGTATGACTTTGCCAAAAACAAGCCGAGGTAATAAATAAGAATGAGTTTGCTTGTCCGTGTTTCAAAATGTAATAAGTTTTGGTTTTAAAGCGAGATCTGAGAGGATTGGAAAAAAATGCAGTGTACTTGTTTAAATGTTCATGCGCGACAAAGGTAAGAAAACCGCAAGTTTGGCGCGCCACGACGGTTTCATTTCTGAGCAATGAATCATTTTCAGCATATTTCTTGTTCCATCCAACTCTCAAGTCATGTATGAACCAACTTCAATGCCAACTGTTGCTGCACAAGGCAACCTCTTTTAGACGTTAAATTATCACAACTAAATGATGAAACAACGAAACACCACTGAATTTGTTTTTTCAACGCCAAATTTTCTAACAGAGTATCACAACGATAATCGCAACAATGCATATGACAAAGAAGCCAGAAAAAAGTATTTTGGCTTGTTTAGAAATCGTTGAAACGACGGGAAAAAAAGAAACTTCCGCTGGTTGGAAACATACCCGTAGCACCGGAAGAGTTTCCTTTGTTAAATCAATCACTGCTGGTGCAAGTGTTATTTCATCAACCTCGGTCAAGTCAACTGCAAATAAATGTAGGAAAGTTATAAGCGGAGCGTAAATATTGATTCATTGGTGATTATTTGTTGTTCTAATTTGGAATTTCTAGAAATTCCCAGTATGAAACTTTTATTGAATTTAGAAAGTTAAATTAAAAAAATTCAAGCATAGCAAAAAGATGTTCAAGTAAATGTACGATAAGTCCAAACAATGTCAAATCATCAAGTTGTGGATCAAATCTAAGTATAAACAAACCAAGTCCAAATAAAGGTGCCACAGATCGTGATTTCGAATATTTAATCCTCATTACCCTAAAGGAACTTTACCATCTTTGTGTGAGGTAATATCATTCTAATCAGCTTGACATTACTCCTTACTTTCAAGCGAGCAAATCAGTTCTTTTTTACAATGTAAAAAAAATGATTTATTGGCCAGGTTGCTAGCGTCAATCTTCAAACACATTTGAATGCAGTCAAGTCTGTTGACAAGCTTTATTATGTGAGGTTGACTAACAGTTCCGCAACAAAACAAAACTTTCTGTATGCAAACATTCGTGTTCCATTACACGTGGAATATGCGTCAATTTATGTACTTTCAGTTTAAGTAGACAGAATCCTTTAAAAGAAAAACTTTTGATATTTAAGGCGTAGGCTTCAGTTCATATTTTATCTATTCACTTAAACTTCCATTGCCTGTCTCAAAATATCCAAATAAAAACTTTCAAGTGAGCAAATTAGTATTAGTAACTAATAGCACTAATACAAACTTTACACAGCACAATGAGAACTGGTACTCATATTGAAGCTTTTTATGCTGAAGGGTGAAAAACAATTCTGGCCAAAACAAGTCTTGTAAAGTTGTAACCAGCTAGAAAACTCGGTGTTTATGCATTGAGTAAACCTTGGAACGTATGTAGATAAAGACCAATTATGGAAGGCTGGAAGAGAACAAAAAAAAATTTACATTGATTCAATGTGCGAAGATAAAAAACAGAGCCAGACAATCACTTACTAATGGGGATGCTCTTAGACCTCTTCCTTCCAGCTGCTTTAACTGATGATGTAACTGTTTCAGAAATCGCTTCCTCTGCAGTTGAAGATGCTGTAGTACAGCGACGCCTAAAAGTGATGATCTGAGTTTTAAACTGTATCATAACGTCAAAAATTTGGCATTGATAAATATTTTACAAAATACAAATTTGTTTCATAAAAACTAGAGAATCGTTTCATCTCCAAAATACAATATTAAACCTAAAATTTGTGTTTTGTTGTCAACTTTTAAAGTAGAGGTGAACTTTTGACACACCAGTAAATAAATCAAAATCAGAAGATCGATAAAGCAATTATTAAAACAGAAGCACATGAAATTAAAACAGTTTTTAAGAATGGACAATAATGTATAAGGATGATAGGGTTAACGGATTCGGAATGGCCCGTTTCGGTGAGTCCGATCCCTTAACGGGGGATTTTTTCATTTTTTTTTTAAATTATTGGGTACCGTAGCCTAATTATCATTGCCGTTTTAGGGTTAGGGGTTTGGGGTTAGGGGTTAGAGGTTAGGAACTCACCGAATTGGACTCACCGAATCGGACTCACCGAATCGGACTCACCGAATAGTAGCAGACCCTAACGGATTATACCTCACAGCTTTGAGACAATCCAAAAAGTGGTTTAAACCAGGACTGCAATGCATTTTTAAAATATGGTGACTGGTGAGTGATGCTAAACAAACCAAGGTACTGTAAGCAGTGTTTCACTTAAACAGCATGTGAGGTAGGGTGTAACACTTTTTGACTTTTTTTCTTAAATTTGTTTTGGTTAGTAATTTTCTAATGCCAAATGGTCTAACTAAAAAAGTGGCAAAAAAATTTTTGAAAAATTTTGTCGTTTTAGCAAGCCCCACGGCCTGTTTCCATGGCAATCGGGCCCGATTTCACGAATTTGGTCTAACTCTGGCTACGCATGTCCCAAAGAGCTAAAATTAGTGTCAAAATAATCGGAATAGCCAAGTTTATATATCACTTCAAGAGGAACTATAGGTCTAATCCTTTTAGTTTTTGAGATAATAGCCAAAATGTCAAATTTTCTCCATTTTTTAGTTACCAGCCCAAAAATGCAGCAGTTATACCATCAAAATATGCTTAATTGGCATTATTAATGTTTCACAACACTTGAAAATTACTACGCAGTCTTCCAAATTTAGGAGAGGTTCTGCGTGGCTATTTCTGGCAACAACATCAGTTGCAAATAGGTAAAGGACCCTCATATCAATCTCCCAATCAAGAAGTTGCTAAGTTGCTTGAACTTGATATTAAGAAATCATGGATATTGCTAGTTTGGGGGACAATTTACTCTTTTCACGAAGAATTCAAGAAAAGATTCTATCTGCTGTCAAAAAGTTGAAAAAATTTAAAGATCAAGACAAAAAAGGCCATGGCCCAATCATATTTAGACAAGCTTAAACTATTTGAACAGGATTGTGAAATGCTGTTCGACATATCATCATGTAAATGTGTGTTTTCCTTCGACAACACTATTGAAGAATCGGCAATTCTATGTGCTGGTTCTTGGAAATCTAAAAGTTCTTTGTTCTTGCCCGATGGAAAGCAGAATAAATCCAAGAGAACTAAAATTTCTCTTGGATTAGCTTTTCTATGCTCAGGAAACTATTGGCCATGCTAGATGGCTAACATCTGCAAATGGCTATTTAAGAATCAAGCTGTTTGGCATTCAAGACTTAAATGCTGAGCAGTGTTGTACGCGTCAATGAAATAAACTGACGGCGTCAGCGCGAATTGCCTAAAAACTTTACGGCGTAAAGTACTGCGTGAGCTCTTAAAGAATTGACGGCGTCAGCGTCAGCGCTAATTTCTAGCGCTATTTTAGCCAGGATCTCACAAAACGGAAGTATTGCAACCAAGTTTAGGCGAACAATGGCTATAAATAAAGAGCAGGTTTTATGTTTTGAGACTGTATTGTAATTAGCTGCTTAGCTTATTAGTTATTTACTTGTAGAAACACAAGCATTTCAAAACGTTTTTCTGACAATCTGCTGCGTTTGGGACGCATAATGTCCTTTCCAAGTGAAAACATGCGTTCCACAGTAGCGCTGAATGGTATTGGTGTGTTGTATTTCAAGAACAAGTCTTGAAAACGTTTAATCGGAAAGGTATCACTGTTCCAAGCGTGCTGTGATGGTTTAGCATATATAAATCTTTTAACGAGGTCCACTGCACCAACATCGCTGTTTTCAAGGGTATAGAGCTCTTGAAATATTGTATCTTCAACCTCCGCGATGACATTCATTGATTTTCCTCTTTCTCTCTTTGATCCCTCGTTCTCGATACTGCTCACGAAATGAGTGCTCACCATTTCGCGAACTTCTTCCGCTTGTATATTCCAGGTAGCTATTCCAACCAACGCGAAAGCCGGTAATTCGGATGAGTCGCGATGGCCAGAATACATCATGAAACTCTGATTGTGAAACGAGATTTTTCATGAAAACAAAAAATGACGCATAGCGCTTGACGCTTAAAATTGGCGAAATAGTTGACGGCGCTATCACTTCCGTCAACTAAAAAATAAATTGACGGCGTTAGCCTCAGCGTCAACAAAAAGTTGACGCCGTCAAATGACGCCGTCAAATTGACGACGTCAACGTACAACACTGATGCTGAGCAACAAATCTCATTGAACAACATTGTCCAGTTTATAGTGGATGTCTACGCCCCATCATTTTTTGAAATATATTTCAATCCAAGCGCCATTCAAGGACCAAAAGTGGTGTTGAACATCAGGGATTTCATGAAAGCATCAACAGCATCATCACCTGCAAATAACTGTTTCATTGACCATGCTGCTACTTGGCTAAACCCAAAAACAGCTGCACTTGGAGTTTTAGAAGCAGACGTGGATATAACTCGTTTGGCTGCTCGTAACCCTGACACCAAGACTTTACTGTGGTCAAACCGACCACTTGCTGCATTCTGAATGCTTCGTCTGCAACTTCACCTTGTCTAACCAGAGGAATTAAAGCCGATTGGTTGGCTTTCCGCAACAACAATACTTGTTGTGAAAGATTAATTGGGTGTATGAAAGATGTCTTGGTTAAGAAAATGCTGCATGATGATCAAGACATAGATCACAAATTGCAAGGATATATATCAATCATGCTTATTACCTTGATTGACATTCTTTTGGTTATGCCATTTTTTGAAGTGTTGGTGCAAAAATGTTTTCGTTAAGTAAAATAAATGTTAAATAAAAATATGTTGCTATTTGTCTGGTCATACAAGGCAGAAATTGCAAATAAATAGTGATAAACCATGGAAATATCACATTTTGGCTATTATCTAAAAAAATAAAAGGTTTAGACCCATAGTTCCTCTTGAAGTGATATATAAACTTGGCTATTCCGAGTGTTTTGACACTAATTTTAGCTCTTCACGACATTTGTAGCCAGAGTTAGACCAAATTCGTGAAATCGGGCCCGATTGCCATGGAAACGGGCTGTGGGGCTTGCTAAAACGACAAAATTTTTCAAAAAAATTTTTGTCATTCTTTTAGTTAGACCATTTGGCATTAGAAAATTGCTAACCAAACATAACTTTTTTTTTTTGTTACACCCTAATGTGAGGTTTCAGTTTGGGTTATTCTTAGCTTTCTGCTTCTAGTTGTCGTCATAATCCTGGGAAAGTTTCCAGCATAGCCGAGTGGTGAGAGCCCTGGAACGGCAATCGAACGAGCGCCAGTTTGACACCGCTCAAGAGCATGCGGCTGTGTCATTGGCACGACACTTAAAGGCATGCCTGATAGTGGACATGAAGATTGGCTCCCTTGCCTTTCCGTCCACCTAAATCTTCAACCACCAGGTGTAAGCCTGGATACGACAAACAAACAAACAACCAACCATGTGGAAGTAGGCGTAAGAACATGAGGATGAGTGTGGTGGATCATGCATTACAATAAGTCAAAACTTCTCACTTCAGGCAAGACTCCATCAGCAGAGTAGTAACAATGGAATATAAATAATAAAGTTTTTAAATATATATAATAACAACTGCGCAGTTTGCATACATATAACCCTACTTTTTAAAGGGCAAAACGTTAGAATGTGTAAAATTATCTTCTTTTTCCCTTTCATCTGGCTTGGCTGGTTCTCCATTGTTCTCAGAAATTTCTACAACTCCACTGATTCCATTGTCTTGTTCCAAAGCATCCATATCATAATAATTACAAATAAAAGCTTTTGAAGCTAATAGCCTACAAAATAAATTGAAAAAAATATCACCTTACCCTGCAGAATAAAGTGAAACCATGAAAACATTTCTAAGACCTGGAAACTATAAAGTATAAATTAATTGGTTTTCTTAAAAACTATTTTCAGATTCCTGATGTGGGCTTAAGTTAAGCTGAAAATTTTTAAATATTAAATAAAAATATTTAACTATTAAAACTATTTGTAAACATGTAAGTACAATATATTCTTATAACGTTGAAGCCTGTTATTGCTTTGTCTGTCTCTGGTACAAAAAAGAAAACTCTCTCTCAAAACTACATTGGAAAAGAGGAATTATCCCAGGATGCAATAGAAGATAATTTTATTGAGAGAGTTTAAAAATCGAATTCTAAGAAAATGACTACACAAAAACACATGTAACTATACCACAAACAACAAATCACACAAAAACAATACAAACACTCGGAATTGCACAATGTAGCATACTGACTAGTGACTACTGAGCAGTTTAATATGAGTACATGACATTCTGGGGCAGTCGACATGGCACAAGACTAATTGGCACAACTTTTACTTCATTTGTGGAGCACATTTCCTTTGTGCACATATTTTTGTTTACCAGTCAATTACCGCAGAAGTTAGAGATGACAAATGTTCCAGATTCTGTGGTAAGTGTTCACTGCTTCACTGTGCATTTACTGTCGTTATAAAAGTTTTCCATCACAATGTCCCTCGCAAGGGATTGTTACTACCAGGGCTGCAATTTTTTCTTTCTTGTCGAACGACCAAAAATTCTACGCTTGTTTGTCGAATAGTAATATGACGTCACAAGAGTCAGAATATAAGCGTTTGGCCGCGAGTTACCGCACAAGTTTGTTGGTATCAGAGTCACTTGTAAACTTTAAGTTTTCAATCGCACGCTAGTTGAGTGATTCCATCTACGACGGCAAAAACATTGCCGTCGCCAAATCAACACACCTTGGATTGCTGCGACAATTGCCGTATGCTGTTTAATCAAACGAAATGCGCTTCTTCATCGCGTGTCACACGGCGGTAGCCCAGAGCATCACGCAAGCTATTTTATGCGCTGACAATGCTCTTGTGAACTGTAAAACGTTTGCAACCTTATGAACACCGGCTTATTGTTACGCAAAAGTTATTCTTTCATTGAATGCTTATTGTTTACCGCTGTCGTTGCGAATATAAATCATCGTGAAAGAAGATACAGTTAAAAAGTGGAATTTACCTGCTATAGATTATCAAACAGAAGGAAAAGTTAGTGTGGTATTTTGCAAAATTTGTAAAGAATTTTATGACGGAAACAAATCGGAATTAGAAAAGCTACGGGGTTAAGTTAAAAAAGTAGCACAAAATTGGATAAACGGTTTTTCGGCAGAAAAGAAAAATGGTGCTTCTGATCATATGGCATTGCGCGTTCATGAACGGGCAGTTTTGCGTCTTCTAGTATTCCAGTGACGATGTGACAGCTTCATCCTCCCACACAGCGTCTTATGATTCCGATTCTGACAGAGCTAGTTCTTTATCAAACAGACTCGTGTTTGCTCGCAGTATCTCAATTGTGCCGAAATTATGTTAGTGTAAACGTAAATCGAGGCAATCATCTCGCAGTGAGATATTAATTTGTTACCGGTACCTGGTTGAACAATTAACGCTATTTTATGATAATTCAAAGTCGCTAGATGTCGAATTAATGTAAAACAAACGTAAATTTCTTCTTGGGCATTGTTACGCAGGCAGCAAAATTCGTTATTTTTGCATTGACTTCACGTCTGTAGACGTTGAATCAATGTAAAAATGATGATTTTTGCTGTCTGGGTACGCAATGTAACCCGCCAGAAAAATTAAATAGATTTGTGCTGACTCGAACGTTGAATCAACCCAAAATTAACTTACTTTTCCCCCTGAGTTATTTAACGCATCAGCGTGCGTATCGCTACTTTTGGTATTATTACATCACTACAAATCAAACAGTGCGGTCGTGACTCGTGATAGACTACTCTAGTATATTTTTCGCTTCTCGTTTTTTCGATTCAACGTCTGCAGACGTTGAATCAATGTAAAAACAACGGGTTTTGCCAGCTGGGTTGTGTGCTTTTGTGAATGCAAATGCAAAATCGCCCATTGCGTAATCACAGAAACCCTTTTAGTGGATGGAAGTCAAGTTGCAACCGTGTTTATCTGTCTACTATTTTTTATTCACATTGCAAAACATTTCTGCAATCTTGGAACAACAAGTGCATAAGTCAGACATAAATACAAACACGTTGACAATTAAAATAGCCTACTTCGGTTATTTAATCTATAAAAGAAACCCGTTGTGTCGAATAGCACAAAACGTGTGTGGCGAAATGTTTGATTAGTCCTCGACGTTTAGTCCTCTCTCAGTTTTTTTCGTTTTTTTTTTCGTAAGGCACGGCGTTTGTCGAATAGTGATGGCGCGTGTCGAGTGACCTTGTCACCGAAAAAGGCAAAAATCGCAGCCCTGGTTACTACAACTGAAGATGAAGGCAGATGTTGAGAAACTATTGCTACCAGTACTGTTTAGAGCAGAAAACTTCTTGCGAAAGCCGAAAGTGTAAAAATACATCAGTGACATACGGCAACCATTCTCACATATTTTAAAAAGCTTTAAACACATGCTTGATTTGAACAGTGACTCTTTGTATCATGCCACATCAGTTTATTTTAATATGGTCTGAACAGCTATGTAAGAGCAAACTGCAAATCTGTGTGTGTTCAAAGTCAGTTGAAAAAAAGTGAACACTTAAAAAATGGTCACCATACGCCAATAAAGTATTATATATATATACATTATTTTAATTTGAGTCCTTGAGCTACAAATGAATAATTGTCTCTATTGGTGGTTGATACTTTCATGGAGTATTCATAAGGCCAATAAAACGATAGAAACGTTTGCCTACTGTCAATTTTCAGCCTTCAAATTTGTCACCAAAAATTGGCAATAGCAGAGGTAAATGTCAAAGTGATAAAAAACTTATAAGTTATGTGGCCAAAAACTGCCCAAAAACATAGTTTAATAATAAATTTCCAGTGTAAATTTCTCTAAAATTCTCTTGAGCATATCCATGTAATGAATTATTTCTATGATTCTTATCCAGTAATCTTAACTCTGCAATCTGCATTCAAGAGACCTGTCATACTTTACCAACTTACGTTGGCTAAACAAGGGTCGCATACTCACTACTCAGACAATTCTGTGATCTGAGGGTGGAAGTCAGAAGTGGATGACAAAAATCTCTAAAATTTGAGAAAAAAACAAATAAATTATCACAATAATACCCAAATATTATAATACAAAGTACAAACAATACTTACTTTGACATAGGCCAATAATAGGCAACATTTTATAGTAGAAAATATGCTTGTATTACTGAAAGATGTTAAAAAATAAGCGATTTTTGACTATTGATTGCACAACCTTTAAATCCCTAGTGCTACACCTAAATGTTATCGAAATCAGCTGAAATTTTGCAGGTGAGTTTGTATCACCCATCCACACTCCACAGAGTACAGTATGTCAAAAGAAGAGCTGATCTGAATAATATAAAGGAATCAGCCACACCCTAACGTACAACGTACGTGTCACACATGTGTGAGATATTTTTTCAAACTTGGTTTTATGAATTTTTCCATTAGCTAATCTATTTCTTTCTTCATTCAACTAACTAATGAAAATTTGAAAAATTAACTTTGAATTGCCAAAAACTCATCAGCACCCAAATTTCAAGTATTAAAAGTAGGTGATCTTGCAAAGCTGGTATCTGCACAGTTCATTTTTAAATATGAAAATAATTTATTGCCAGCCTGTTTCTCTGGTTAATTTGTTAACCTTGATAACATACATCAACAATCAATATGGTATATACCAGACATAAGGCAAAAAATAGATTTTTTTCTACCCAGATTTGAGACCAACTTTGGCAAAAAAACACTCCATTTTTTGTAGGTACAAGTGCGGAGTGATATTTTACATGACATAAAAGGTTTATCATTTTATTGCTTTAAAAAGGTAGAAACAACTCTCACATGGATATGCATGCACGCTTTAAAGTTCTTAATGCAAAGGACTACTTTTCTCAATATCATCGTTCTTTTTAATCTTTGTCATCTATAGCAGTACCAAATCATTCTATTTATGTCTGTTTTCCATAATAATTGTTACATGGTAATTGGTGATGGGTCTGCTACTATTCGGTGAGTCCGATTCGGTGAGTTCCTAACCTCTAACCCTAACATCAAACCCCTAACCCTAAAACGGCAATGATAATTAGGCTACGGTACCCAATAATTTAAAAAAAAATTGAAAAAATCCCACGTCAAAGGATCGGACTCACCGAATCAGATTCACCGAAACGAGCCATTCCGATTGGTGATGGTGGTTGGTGGCCTATGCATTTTTTTCCCTGTTATATTTTGACTAAGCGGTCGTCTTCTTGGGAGACATGCTTGTGGCAGGCAAAGAACAACATTATATCTAATTTTCAACGAAATACATCAATCAGCCAACTAAGAACACTTTGGGACACTGCACGACAAAGGGAACATTGGAATAATTTACGAACTGAGCATCTAGTTCATCAAACGCCGCATCTCTAGGTATGATACTGTAGTATATGGCGATATTGAAACTGCTCAGCCTTGTGCCGATAGCCGAGAAGAAAGCCGCTTTCTTCACAAAATTAATTGAATTATGTTTTCATTAAAGGGGTATTAAAGGAAAAACCTGACTTGACGATTTTCCACGTTCTTTGTGTTTAACATGCTACCATAAAACGATTTTCAATAAAATTTTGCCCCATTGCGGTCTGACCACCATTGTGCGCGTGCTTTTGTCAGAGCTTTCAAAACGAGATTGGCCTGAGCAACGAAGCGTGCGACTGTAAAGAACGTCATAAAGTCTACGTCATAAAGTCTAGCAATCAACCAATCACGCAATAATTGTTACTGCGGGCGATTTGACTGTAGGCTATGTATGTATTTACATCAAAACAGCACATTTTAACATCAAAACAGCAGACAGTTTGCTCAAAACATCAGATTGGTAACGTGGCTTTTGTTATTGCTGGACTTTATGACGTATTCTTGAGCTGTGTTTGCACGTTTTGGTCATTTTGAAAAAAATGAAAATAAATGAAACACTGGACTTTGGGCCTTGCCAGCGCCATTGAAAACAAATTTTTTTGGGTAATTGTTTTTGAAATGTATTCTTGAATGTTCAGTTTACTCATTTTAATGCTTAATTCCGGTTTGAAATTTTCCTTTAGTATGCCTTTAAAGATCAAGAAGAAGTGGACAACACTGGACTGACTCTATTGCTGAAAATAAGATATAATAAGGATGCAAGTCGAAAATAAAGACTGTATGGTAGACTTATTTGACTGAACTAAAATGTAAAGCTGCTGAATTCATTCCGCCCCATAACTCTTGTGAAAAATGATTGATTGAATCTTTATCCTCGGACTGGGAAAGCTTCTTGAAGAGCTTAATCCTGGCAGTTTCGCATACTTGATACTTGTAGAGGCTTTGAATCGCTGACACAGGCCCGGTCACCGAGATTGACAGAGTAAAGTGTCCGATTGTTGAAGTCTTGTTGCCGCTAAATGGAGAGCAATCCTTAACGTGCGTTGCTCAAGCGCACGCCCCGAGAGTATAACCAGTGCCGCATGATCTTGAAGTTTTTTTCATTCCAGAAGTCACGTGCTAACCAACTGAGCTACCCCTGTGCGTTGCTCAAGCGCACGCCCCGAGAGTATAACCAGTGCCGCGTGATCTTGAAGTTTTTTTCATTCCAGAAGTCACGTGCTAACCAACTGAGCTACCGTATTGGGGAGGACATGAAAATCGAATGAGAACAAAAATCCGAATCGACTCCATTTTCTATAAATCAGGCAAACTCCAGCTCCACTCCACACCATGCTCAACTCTAGCAAAAACGAATAATGAATGAGCAGTTTGGAGTTTTGACTTTTTTTTACATTGGTTGGATGATCCTTGGATCGGATGCATTCTCTCATTGTTTTGTCATTTTGTGATTGTGAACTCCAACTCCAAGACGCTCCTGGCGGATATATAAACAGCTGACCAATTTTGAAAAGGGGAAAGCATATGCCCAGAAAGAGAGAGAAACCTTTTCAGTTGTTCAGTTCAGTTGTTTTTTTATTCTGACCATCATATCAAAACAATACACATCAACATAGCAAAGGTCAAGAAAAAGGTAGAAGCGACAAAACGCGAACGTTAAAACGTGCTTGTGATCGAAGTAAGTTATTGAGTTGAAAAAAATTTTGTCTATTATTTTGTCTATTACGAAAAATAGCATACGGTACCAATATAAACCGGTACAAATATATTCAACAACAGACAGGAAGCAGCGAAAGACTATTTTATTTATCGAGTCAGCTGCTTCTCGAATCTCGATACTTTCAGAGAAGTTTAACTTTTTAGAAATTTGAATCGCTACAGGCAGCAAGCGAGCATTATGCTCGTCGTCGTCGTATTGGCATCTGGGCCGAAGGTCTATCATTTACCACCCCAGATTCACGATGTTCCTGGAATACACTGGTAAGCTTCTAGAGAGCAGTTAGTCTTTGGTTTCATCATCCAAGACACGCAGATCTTCCACTCCATTAGGCAGGCCGAAGATGTTGCAGTCGTTGATGATGTGGTACCGGTATGCGATTTGTTCCTCTGCACCACAATCACAAGAAGAGAAAGAGGCCATTCCCGTTGGTGCTTGGTTGGGCGGAAAATCTCGACGCCGGTACGGAGACGGTGGAGACGAACCCACGTTTGTAGCGTCAGGCCGGTGGGACGGATGTCGGCGTCGAGGATGAATGAGTGGTGTCTGGTGGTGCATGCACTTCCATTCGGAATTCTATTTATAGTGCGCTCAATTATCCGTAAAGATATGTGTTCGTTGGCTTCGAAAAGCAGAAGTTGAGCGGCTGGCACGAATGGGTGTTTTGATTTCAGTCGACGGAGGTGCTCTTTTGAGGAAGCAGAGATTTTGGAGTGAAGTAGGTGGTTGGGCTTCAATTCCCGTCGACCGAGTAGTCTAGCTTCTTTGCGACAAAGCTAAGCGGGTTGGATGCCAGCAAGAGTAGGGAAATTGTTCAATGGTGTGGGACGCAGTGCATGAGCACTCACTGCGGCACCAGACAGGTGCACAGTAGGCTACTCTACTGAAGAGTAGGCTACACAAGGGATAGAGCTGCTATACCGTACTCAAAGTGTCAGCCCTCGCTCCCCAGCTGAAGCCTGCCAGGCGCTTCAGTAGCGCAGTGCACGATGTCAGTTTCTTGCGCAGCGACACAAAATGCTGGCGGCGCACGAGCGATCTGTCTAATGCGGTGGTTCCCAAAGTATGGGTCGTAACTCAAACGTAGGTTGCACATAGGGTTGAAAAATGGGTCGCTGCAAGGTGATTTAAATCTATCAAATCTTCAAAATCCCATGGATAGCTTTTCGAACCAACAGAGCAGTTCTCCAACAGATGGGCCAGGAGCAGCAGATAATGAGATCTACAGAAATGCGGCAGCTGAAGTTTTTGGGTCACATCATAAGGAAAGGCGAACTTGAAGATTTATCTTAAGTGGAAAAATGCTAGGAAAACGGTCAAGAGCAGTTCAAAGATTTACATTTTTGCACAATTTTCAACCACACATCAAAAACTCTACTAAAATTTGGCAAGACGCACGAGATCGATCAAACTGGAAAATCATTGTACATCGAGGGCTAGCCTATATCAGCCATGATACCTAGGCCTAGCCTACAGAGAGAGAAAAATCTATCAAAACAAAAAAAATTCTTTTCATTTTTAAAGTTCTTTCAATTCCATCGCAATCCGATTATTGCATCATACGCATTCATCTTAATAAAACCGGATTATGGTACCATTCTGTCGTTTTCTGAGAGTTTTAAGAGCAGTAGGCTACAAGCCGTAACTATAGCCAACTAACTGCTAAGACTTCGTGAAGGCTTGTTGATTACGAAAGTATTTTGGCGCTGATAAGTTCAAATTAATAGTTGGTGGAGTATCAGAGTTAATAGTAGGCTAAGGCTTGCTAGTCTACTACTACTGTAACTGTCTCCGCCGCCAGTGTAGCCAAATCGTTTGGCATCCGCTGGCTTGGATCAGTCTTTCAACAAAGTTGATAAGATCTCCATTCTGTTTTGTCCTTTGCGATGTTTTGCAATCGATGGAGATGTGGTGTGCTGAGCAGGGATCCCAGGCCAGCTTTTCTGATGTCAGATCTCAGCAGTTGTAATAAATTGGTACGGTGACGTCCGGTTCGGCCTTGGTACTTTTTGCTGCCAATTATTGCAAATTCAAGGGCTTTCTGAAGAGGTGAGTCCTGGTGAAGTCTCAGAATGTGTCCAAACATGTTCCATCTCATGGTGGAGATCTTGCAAGACAATGGTTCACTGTTGCATATTTTGTAGAGATTTTTGTTCGAGACAAGACTGTTTGGCCAAGTATGACCAGTTATGACACGTAAATGTCTTCGATGACAGGCATCCAATCTTTCAAGACTTGCTTTGGTAACAGACCAGCTATTACAGTTGTAGATCATAATTGGGATGCAGTACGCGTTGTACAGTACAATCTTAGTCGCAACTGTAATGGGATTCTCGATCTCTTGCTTCATAGTTTCCAGTGTGATCTGAAAGCGACATTGCCTAAATTGCAGCGGGATTTGACATCGGCAGTGCTGCACAATAATGATCCCAAAAGTTTGTGTGTACGCCATTTTTCGTTTCCTCGAATCGGTAGGCTATCAGTATCAGTTTCATTTGTGTCTGCAAGAAATATGTGGGTGAATTCAGTTTTAGTCTCATTCATAAAAAGATTGTAGTTTTACAGGTTCTTTGTAGCAATAGATTGTAATAGCAATAGATTCAACAAGCAACTTCAAGGCCCAACACTATACCATGGAAAATCACCATCGGCACATGGAATGTACGAGGCCTTAATGCTGAAACCAAAAAGCAAACTCTGGGCAAAGGCTTGCTAGTATGAATGTTTAGGCTAGTATAGGCTAGGCCCAGGGCCTCTGGGAGAAATTTTCACTAGGGGTACGAAGAGTTATTCCGGGCCCCCCTCTCACTCCAAACCCCGATTGTCTTGGGTAAAACGCGTGATATTTGCTTAGGCGTATTGCACACCATACAACATTTTACTGCAGAATCAAATTAATCATCTGACCAATAACCTTCTAATTAACTTTTGCATTCACCACATTCCTAGCAGAGGTGAACGAAGACCAGTGTTGTACGTTGACGCCGTCAATTTGACGGCGTCATTTGACGGCGTCAACTTTTTGTTGACGCTGAGGCTAGCGCCGTCAATTTATTTTTCAGTTGACGGAAGTGATAGCGCCGTCAACTATTTTGCCGATTTTAAGCGTCAAGCGCTAAGCGTAATTTTTTGTTTTCATGGAAAATCTCGTTTCACAATAAGAGTTTCACAATATATTCTGGCCAGCGCGACTCATCCGAATTACCGGCTTTGGCGTTGCTTGGAATGGCTCCCTGGAATACACGCGGAAGAAGTTCGCCAAATGGTGATCACCCATGTATTGAAAACGAGGGATCAGAGACAGAAAGCGAAAAATCCATGAATGGCATCGCGGACGTTGAATATACTTTATTTCAAGAGCTCTATGCCCCTGAAAAGAGCGATGTTGGTGCAGTGGACCTCGTTGAAAGATTTATACATGCTAAACTATCACAGCACGCTTGGAACAGTGATACCTTTCCGACTAAACGTTTTCAACTTGTTTTTGAAATACAACACACCAATACCAACCAGCGCTGCTGTGGAACGCATGTTTTCACTTGGAAAGGACAATATGCGCAGGGGCGCCGGAAGCGGGGGAGGGAGCGGATGTCCCCCTGCCCTCAAATTTCTGTGGATGGGGAGGGAATAGGGGGCAATGGTGTCCTTTTAAGGTCATGTAAGCTACTGCACACTTTGCAATATAACAATTTATGCTATTCGCTTTTAGCCTAATTATAATGTTCTATTTTTGCCTCAAAATAATATTCACGACACAAAATTATCCATCACAGTAAGTTATATTACATCATTATAAAATAGCATGATGCCCTTCCATGCCATTGTTGTTTGCATAGCGGACACTTGTATCATTACTCGATAATGAGCTGATAGATGAGCATTATCGCTATATCTTATTTTAATACTTAAAAACAAATTGGCCTTTCAGCAACAAAAGTGCCCTTTTTTCATACTCTTGCCCCTCCAGCCAAAAATCGCTCTGGCGCCCCTGAATATGCGTCCCAAACGCAGCAGATTGTCAGACAAACGTTTTGAAATGCTTGTTTTTCTGCAAGGAAATAACTAATAGGCTGAGCAGCTAATTACAATACAGTCTCAAAACATAATATCTGCTCTTTATAGCTATTGTTAGCCTGAACTTGGTTGAAATATTTCCGTTTTATGAGACGCTGGCAAAAAATAGCGCTAGAAATTAGCGCTGACGCTGACGCCGTCAATTTCTTCAAGAGCTTACGCAGTCCTTTACGCCGTAAAGTTTTTAGGCAATTCGCGCTGACGCTGACGCCGTCAAATTATTTCAATGACGCGTACAACACTGACGAAGACACCTGTTTTTGACTCCGGCTCCGCTCCTGCTCCGAAAGTATTGACTCCGGCTCCAACTCCGAAATTCATTTTAAAATGAAATAAGCGTGAAACTAACTTAGCCTATAGCCTACCATTTTCAAATAGTTTTTAAAAACACAAAAAAGCCCAAAAACACCCGGGTTTTTTAAAAAGAAATCCTAGCGGGTAGGATTTTAAAAAGCCCGAGTTTTTCTCAACCCTACTTTTGCTACACTATGCCCCCCCGGACAGGAGAATAACGAACATTTATGATTTAATTTAGGGTGGTTAAACAGAAACCTTTACACGTAAAGCATTAAATCACCACTTTGGGCACCTAATTTTAGCGCAATGCAACTCAATTATCTTTCCGGGCCCTTTTGCTACATTATGCCCCCCCCCCCCCCCCCCCAGGACTAAAGAACAACAACTTTTGTGCTTGAATTTATTCGTTTAGGATGGTTTTAACCAAACATTTTTGTGCGTAAACTATAAAATTACAACTTCGGGCCCCCAAACAATCACAGGACTCGGCCCTCAAGGGTAGGCTACGCCGTACCCTTCGTACCCCCCTCTCATAGGCCTTGAGTAGGCTTAGTAGTTTAAAATAAGATTAAAATAGTAGGAGGCTACAGCAGTTTGGAAATTTTCACTTCCGAAGTAGGCCTACGCAAACTTCAAATTTATTTGGAACAGTCCTACAGTAATTTACTAAAAAGTAGCACATTGCGTTGCAGATTTTATTGCTAAAACGTTAGCGTTTAAGGATAAGCAAATATCTTACAAGGCAGGATTTTTAGATTTGGGACTCACTTCTATTAATGATCATGGTAGGCTACTGCGAAGCCACAATGTGTGATGTGTCATGCAATGCTATCGAACAAGTCTCTGAAGAAAAACAAATTAAAGAGATATTTAGAAACCAAGCACCCGTAACATGTAGAAAAGAATCGTAGCCTATTTATATTCAGCACCGAGAAGCGGAATTGAAGCGAAGCTGATTTTGCTCAACAACGAATTCAGCGCTGTTAGCCTCCAAGCAAGCCACGCTGACATCGTACGTGGTCGCGCTACCCATATCTAAAGAGATGAAACCGCATAGGCTACGATTGGAGAAGTGCTCGTTACACCTACAGCCACTGACAAAGTCGGACTCATGTGTGGCAACGACGAAAAGTTTTATTTTTCTCTTGTAAGCTTATTTTTTTCTTGTAAGCTTGTATATACGTATTAGGGGAGACTGGGGTAAAGTGTGCAATGGGGTAAGATGAGCAACCCCTGTTTTTGGAAAAACGAGTCGGCGAAATTTTTTTATTTTTATTCTGGATGTATCACTCATAATGCCACTTCACTCAATGTATTTGTTATGTCCACTGACAATTGCATTTTACAATGGCACGCAATTATATCAGATTATATTGCATATGTCGAAAATTCGAAATTTTTATTTTTTTGCCAAAAACTGAATAACTTTATTGTTACACTATGTAAATCAAATCTGTTTTTTTGTATTGGTAAGTATAAAGTGTGAGGATATTCAATAAAACGTTCAGGTTGGTTAGTCTTGTAGTTTTTTAAATATTTGTAATTTTGTCACAAAAATCAGGATGGGGTAAAGTGTGCAATGCTAGTTGAAGTACTGTATCTTGGAGCAATTGCTCAACTTTCCCCAAAAGAAATAGCCTTAGCTTATTTAATGTTTGAACTGTTGAATTTGTGTCTTTTTAGGTTCGTATTGGATAAAAATAACAGTGTTGTGTTGTGAAGCATAATGCCTCGCAATTATACAAACTAACTGACAGGGGAATGCTTCAACTTAATCGAATTGCTCAACTTACCCCAGGTCATTGCTCAATTTACCCCATACAATTTATGCCGGGGTAAGTTGAGCAACACGCGAATAAGTATCAATATAAAAAAAAATAAAAATCGCAAGGTGATAAAACTCAATCTAAAATGTAGCTGATTCACTAGTGCTTTAAGTTTACCCTATTAAAATTTTCTAAAACAAACCGTTCTTTTGTAAAAGCGACTTAAGCAAAAAGGTGCTCATCTTACCCCACCCTCCCCTAAATGGCAAAATCGTCATTTCCGTAGGGTGGCAAATTGACTAGTAGACCGTATGATCGTCTCGTTGTCTCCCTGTCGGTATGGGAACTTGTGTAACTTTGCATAGTGTATTTTAATTGCATATTTCAAACATGTAGCCTACCTATGTTCCTGTTACTGACAAATAAAACATTGATTGATTGATTGACGTGGCCTCGAAATTGCAGTCCATCTCGTCCGTCCATCTCGGAAAGTGGAACTGAAGAGTCAACGGACACTGGAAAAAACGCACAGCTAGGCTATTGGTTTACGTAAGGTACGAGGGTGACATGAATCTCAAAGAAGAATTTCTGTTTTGCACATCATTGACAACAACGGCAACTGGCGCAGACATCTTCAACGTTGTGGACAACTTCTCTTACTGCATCGTGAAGTGAGGTGGCTTTCAAAAGTCAAAGCTTTAAAATGGCTAGCCAATTTACGTTGAAAACCGAAATCACGATTTTTCCAACAGAATAAAATTCAGTCTTGGTCCATCATTTTCGCAATGACATCTAGTTTTTGGAATTAGGCTATGCCAAATGTCAGATTTGCTTGAAAACTGAACGAATTTAACTTAATTTGTCCCTCCAAGGAGATAAACATCAATATTTTAGATTGAAATCAAAAATTGATGCGTTCATCAAAAAATTGAACTTCTGGAAACCAAGCGTCATTTGTCGGCAGCCGTGGCCGAGTGGTTAGCGCGTTGGGCTCGCAGTCGAGAGCCTGCATGTTCGACTCCAGCCACCCGCACTTGCTGTTGTTTCTCTGGGCAAGAAACTTTACGATAATTGCCTCTACCCAGTGATCGATTTCGAGTAATGGGTAGTACAAAATTTAAGTCATAAGTAGAGTAGACAACCGGAAACAGACATTGCCGTCGGCTGCAGCGTGGGTCAGGTGTATGTCGGAAGGCGTACACCGATGCATAGCGCTCAAGTCCGCTTTCCCGCAATGCAGGATAAAGATAAACAAACAAACAAACAAACAATATTTCAAATTGATTTTTCCGAAATGTTCGTACTTCGCCTACCGTTCCAGCCTAAGCAACATTGAAACCGCCTTGAAACCTGCATTAATAAACACTGAGCTACGCCTAGAATTGCTTTGTGGCAGAAAGCAGTCGCACCCGCCACATTGGATAAATGTGTTTGCTTTTTTGTTTTGTTTCCAGTAGGCTACCCATAGGCTGGGATGGCGCAGCGGATAAGGCGCTCGCTTTCCAATCCTGGTTCGACTCCCGGCTTAAGCTGGTTGTTGACAAAACACCGCTCATCTCTACCCAGGGTGTAATAAATTGCGTGGGCGTAGTTGCTGAAGGAAAGGCGGCCGAGAGAAAGGAATTGGCCATCCTACTCTCATTAGTCCCGAAGGCTTAGTAGCCTATAATGAGATCCTTATCTTCTCATCTCACGATGCTCGGATCAAGTATGGAACCATGGGACTCACCTCAACCTACCCACATGCACTGTTGTACGTTGACGCTGAGGCTAGCGCCTTCAGTTTATTTTTTAGTTGACGGAGTTGATAGCGCCGTCAATTATTTTGCCGGTTTTAAGCGTCACGCGCTATGCGTCATTTTTCGTT
The DNA here is from genome assembly GCF_918807975.1 of Aplidium turbinatum. Classification (NCBI taxonomy): domain Eukaryota; kingdom Metazoa; phylum Chordata; class Ascidiacea; order Aplousobranchia; family Polyclinidae; genus Aplidium; species Aplidium turbinatum. Next base: position 40,116,174 of record NC_137472.1, on the reverse strand, counting down.
TGCATAATAGGCTAATAATAACATGTTTTATTTTGCGCCCATTGCGACAACATACAGTACACTGCGATTACATATGCAAATATTACTTAAAAAGATTACATATTATTTACAAAGATTACATATTGCATGGAAAATCTCATTTCACAATGAGAGTTAAATTTTGTTTGACGTTTTGACTTTCAGACTGATAGCAATGAACAATCTTTTTCTGTGGCAGTTGTTCGTCTATCCAATTATGCAGTTTCAAGTTGGTTTATCGTATCCTGGGTTAATCTGAGTCGATAAAAGACGAAATCGTCTTTCGTAGCTCCAAACAATCCCAAAATACAAACTCGTTCGAATTCGAATACTTCCGTTTTGTGAGACCCTGGCTAAAATAGCGCTAGAAATTAGCGCTGGCGCTGACGCCGTCAATTTCTTTAAAAGCTTACGCAGTACTTTACGCCGTAAAGTTTTTAGGTAATTCGCGCTAACGCTGACGCCGTCAATTTATTTCATTGACGCGTATAACACTGCCCATAGGCTTCGTTCTGATGGTCAGAAAAAAATAACAATAAAAGCAAACTAAGTGAGTGCTGGTAAATTGTTTTTGGTTTTCGTTTGATCTAAGCTTTTCAATTAATATCAAAAATGTAGCCTATATTTCGCACTGTTCGTCGTTTCAATCGTAAGGGGCCACGAAACATTTTAGGAGACTAAAAGGGGTCGCGAGCAAAAAAAATTTTAAAGCAGTGATTTATACGATATCTGCATTGCATTGATCACAATAATTGTGTAGATCAGTTATTTATTTTAAATGTTGATGTAAAATCAGTTGTTTTCTTTAGGGCTAAGGGCCTACTTGAGAAGGGCTAACTTGAGTATGGCCGAAAACGTTGGTAGTTTATATGCTAGTTTATGTTCACTCTAATTGTATGATGTTAAATGCCGTGTGGTTGCTTGGTTTTATCTGTCTATGGTTAAAGAAAGTCGGGAAGAAAGTCACCTCTCTACCAAAATTGTTCTCTTCATTAAATTTTCAAAGTAGCCTAGGCTATAACGATTTCATCAATGGGCCAGGTATCTGGGTTAACCAGGTTGTTTTGTTTGTCGTATCCAGGCTTACACCCTGTGGTTGCAGATTTAGATTAAGATTAAGTAGACGGGAAGGCAAGGAAGCCAATCTTCGTGTCAACCTTCAGGCATGCCTTTAAGTGTCCTGCCACAGACACAGCCGCATGCTCTTGAGCGGTGTCGAACCGGCGCCCTTTCGATTGCCGTTCCAGGGTTCTCACCACTCGGCCAAGGAACCCAGAAGGCACTTTAACATGCAGATATCCAATCCATGGACTTCTGTCCAATCCAACCACGAACCAATCAGATGCTACGTTGTCTGTCCAATTGTGACCATTCCAGCATTCAGCCAGAGAATTAATTATTACTTTGAACTTTGTTTGGTAATTACAGAAGGAAAAAGAGCTATAGCAAAGGTGGGAATCAAACCCACGTCAATGTAATGACTACCACCGCCCTAACCCAATGCGCCAAGTCAACTGATGGCACAGCATTGATTTAATTTAGCTAGAAATTGCGTTTTTCCTTTATTTTTCCTAAACGCAACTTTGATGACGTCAAGAACAGCGTAGCTTCTGATTGGTTCGTGGTTTATTAGAAATCTGCTTGTTAAAGTGCCTACCATGCAGCCGGGTTGGCGCATTGGGTTAGGGCGGTAGTAGTCATTACAATGACGTGGGTTTGATTCCCACCTCTGCTATAGCTCTTTTTCCTTCTGTAATTACCAAACAAAGTTCAAAGTAATTATTAATTCTCTGGCTGAATGCTGAAATGGTCACAATAGCAGATAACGTACAGATAACGCAGCATCTCATTGGTTCGTGGTTGGATTGGATACGCGCGTGGATGATTAGAAATCTGCTTGTTAAAGTGCCTACCATGCAGCCGACCAGGTTAACCACATCAGAAATCTTGCTATCTATTTTCTTGGAAATTTTACATGACTTTACGCCTTCATGATCCATCATTCTTCTTTTCATATTTTTAACGATGGACTCGTTCTGGCGTTGACGAGGTAGTTTGACATATTTTTTTTATGTTGAACAAAGGGAATATGCCCTAGAAATGCCTCTGAAATAAGAATTTCATCCAATTTAATTTTACAAACACCCTTTGCCAGACAACCACTTTATCTGGTCCAGATCCGATAAAGATTTGGCCAGATCGGTAGCCTACCCGATCTGATAAAGATGTAGACCGAATAAAGTGGTTGTCTGAGTTGCTTTCTTTTATAATTTCCAATGCCTTGGTTAGGCCTAACCTTTTTTGGTTAACCTTTTTCGCAAACTTTTTTTATTGTTAGGAAGCGGTTAGCGCGAATTGGGCCGAACCTCCAGTTTCAGTTCATGACAAAAATTAAACCATAAGGGAGGGTAGAAAAAGCACCGCTACTTCAAGCCCGTGATCGGCAAACGCGTTACTACTCATTGACTGTTTACGAAAGTCGCGGAATCGTCGATCTTTTTTAGCTTACCTACATTGTGATGTCAGCGAGAACGCTGTAGGTCTACTTTCAAAGCAGGGGGTGATGATCACCTCTGTCAGTAGAGCTATTAAATAGTTACCACGAGTAGCCTTGACAAGAATTAATGAATTGAAAGGTGGTTATTGCTATCCCTAGTTATTGCTTAGTAAAGATGAGTCCCATACTTTATGCAAGTAGGCTATCGTGTGACGAGAGGATTAGGTTCTCATTGTAGGGTGTTGAGCCATCGGTACTGATGAGAATAAGTTGGCTTCCTTAGTTCCTTTTATTTCGCCACCCTTCCTTTAGAAATTACGCCCACCTAATTTATTACACCCTGGTAGAGGTGAGCGGTGTTTTTCAACTATCAACTTATTGGTTAGTAGCCACAGGCAAAATAACCTTTTTCTTTTTATCTCTCCCTGGGTGGATGCCTTTTTATTGTTTCCGGCTGTTTGTTACGTTGCGTATGCGATTTTCAGTGTAATTCTTCCACAATTGACGCACCAAAAAAGCTATGATATAAAAAAAGAAGACAAATCAGACTTTTTCCACCCCACTATAGAGTTTTAACAATTAAGACAAGATTGCTTCAACCTTGCGTATACCTCTAGCGCTACCAGCGATCAAGGAAAAGGTCCATATCAAAGTTTCAAGTCAAGGATGACTGAGCAGAGGGAGCTGACTGTAAAATTGTCTTTGGGTAGGGCTCCCAGATATTGGCCAATGTATTAGTTAGACGAAAAACATGTGTTGTGATAACAATTTGTTAGCATCTATTTCGTTGGTCGATGATTGCAGACGAAAAATTGCAAACGATACAAGCAAGCTGGCTTACATGAGTGACAAAGTGAAAATCAGCAGCTTCACATAGCCTACACAAATTACGTAACTTTTTGGAAGTGGCTATTTTTCCACACTTAATGCCATGGTTACTATCAGGTGTAATGCCAGAGTTAGGATTAAAGTTAGGAAGGGTAAAGGTTAGAGTTAGGAATAAGATTAGGGTTTTGATCTTTGCCCCAGACTAAAACAAGATTTCCAAAATACAAGTTTTTGTTTTCAACAGCTTTAAACTTTGAAAGTGGCTACATTTACGGCGCCGTAAATACAGCCGTTCCATGCCTTTTTTCTAATCTTTACGTCGCTTTTACTGCGCATTCGCGCTGTTGCTGGAAAAAAAGTGCATATGTAACTTCTAAATTTAATTGTTTTTGCCAAGTGAATTGGTGGCACGTGCGATCTTTGTATGGCTCTTGCTCTCAAGGATACAAGTTCGATTCCACCAAGAGGTGATTTTTTAAAAACTCAATCGTTAGGCTACGCATTTTTGTGGCCGTTTAGTTTACTTTGTTTTTATTTCTGACCATCACAACAAAAAACAGTAGGCTATATGACAAACATAGCAAAAGTATAGAAAAAGGTAGAAGCGACAAAACGCGGACGTTATAGCGTGTATGATACCGGTAGCAAAGCAGGGCAATCAGTTTAAAATATGGCACGGTCGTAAAACCTAAAAATTTTATAAATTTAGAATTTTTGTTTACTCATTTTATTTGTTAAAAAAAAAAAAATCACTAGCCTTTTTTTCTCTTTGTTTTAAATTTATAAAAATTTTGTTAAGGTGTTACGAGTTACGATCGTGCCATATTTCCAACTGATTGTTCTGCTTTGCTATCAATCATACACGCTATAACGTCCGCGTTTTGTTCCTTCTACCTTTTTCTATACCTCTGCTATGTTTGTCATAATAATATAATAATAATAAATATTTGATGTTGTAAGCACAGAGGTGCTTTTTCATCATTCTGATATATATAACGCATTTGCTGTTAATTAGGTTAACAGCTAGTTTCATAACTAATAATTCTAACCATCAATGACATCTGATAACATATATAAACTTTTAGAAGACATATTAGTGGGAATAGAAAATGAAAAAAAATACGACCATATGTACATGAAAAATACATACGCAATAGTACTGTCACTTAAATACATAACATCATAAGATGATGCCAAGATAAATTTCAATGGATCACTGCTCCAGTGCTTGTCAAGCCTTGCCTTGAATGCATTCAAGCTAAGTGCATTTATGACTGTTGGTGGTAAATTATTCCAGGCATTTACTACACGTCGGAATGGCCTGTTTCGGTGAGTCCGATTCGGTGAGTCCGATCCCTTAACGGGGGATTTTTTCAATTTTTTTTTTTAATTATTGGGTACCGTGGCCTAATTATCATTGCCGTTTTAGGGTTAGGGGTTAGAGGTTAAGAACTCACCGAATCAGACTCACCGAATCGGACTCACCGAATCGGACTCACCAAATAGTAGCAGACCCACTACACGTACTGTGAAAAAGTTGCTTCTCAGCCTTGACATAGTTTGTGGCTTATACAATTTTAAGTTATGGCCTCTTGTATCATAGGTATTTGGATTCATTTGAAACAATACAGTATAATTTACATCATAAAAACCATTTAAATATTTATACACTTGAATAATATCATGGCGAAGACGTCGGAATGCTAGAGTAGGCAAGTTTAATTTTTCTAATCTTTTAGAATATGACAATTGCCTTAATCCAGGAACCAATTTGGTTGCACGCCTTTGAACATTTTCTACTACAGTTACAGAGTACTTATATGTTGGGAACCAGATTAAATTATTGTATTTTAAAATTGGACGAATTAATGCATTAAAAAGAGTGACAAATACTGTGGTATCAAAATGAGATATAGAACGTCGAATCAGTCCTACCATACTGTTAGCTCTAGAAACCATTTTTTCTATGTGTTTTCTGAATGATAAGTCCTGATCAATAACTACACCAAGGTCCTTATAGTCACTTACAAATGTCAATTCCTTTCTTGAGTTGTCAGTATAGTCTTGAATCATGGTATACTTGAATGTTGGTGGGTCTTTTCCCATTCTTAAAATACAGGACTTTTCTGGGTGGAATTTCAATTTCCATTTTCTGGACCATTCATTCAATGCATCAAGATCATTCTGCAGTTTTAAACAGTCACTTCTGTCCGTTATTTTTTTATATATTTTTGTGTCGTCCGCAAATAACTTAATATTACATTTTACACTTTCGGTCATGTCATTAATATAACATGCAAATAAAGTTGGTCCCAATACACTTCCCTGCAGCACACCACTTCTAACACTTCCCCAATCTGAATATTGTCCATTCACAACAACTCTTTGCTTTCTTGATGTGAGAAAAGATTTTATCCACTGCAGTACAGTCTTTTCCATGCCATATGCCTCAAGCTTTGTCAACAACCTTTTATGAGGCACAGTGTCAAATGCTTTCTTTATGTCCATGAAAGCAACATCTACATTACCACCTTGGCCCAAAATTTCAGTCCAGTTGTCTAGTGCTTCAACTTGTTGAGTCATACATGACCTTCCAAGCATGAAACCATGTTGGTGTTGAAAGAAAAAGCCATTTTTTTCATGTGTAGTGTAATTTGATTTCTCACAAGTGATTCCAGAATTTTACCAACTACTGAGGTGAGACTAATTGGTCTGTAATTTAATGGACAATGCCTGTCACCCCCCTTATAGATGGCTGTTACGTTAGCTTGTTTCCATTCATCTGGAAGTTGTCCTATTTTCAATGATTTATTAAATATTTTTTGTAAGGGATAGGTGATTTGACATCAAGCTTCCTTTAACAGTCTGGGATGCACTGCGTCAGGTCCCATCGCTTTGTTAACATTAAGTGCTTTGAGTTCAGCTCCTAATTGCTCAATAGTTATATGGACTGTTTCCATTTCATGAGTGAGTGATTTAGTGCTGAATGAGGGAAAATCTCTTTCATTCCCATTGTCCTCTTCATTTACAAATACACCACAAAAGGCACTATTCAGTTCAGCAGCTTCGAGATCATCAGAATCTGTTCTTCCATAAGCAGTGTCAATGTCTGCAACACCTTCTTGATACCTTGTTTTGGATTTTACATAGTTCCAGAAACTTTTTGGATTACAAGATATATTGGCTGCTAGAGTTTTTTCATAATTTTTAACTGCATTACGTATGACTTTTGTACAGGTATTTCTCTTTTTGCAGTAAAATCTATAATCTTCATTTGTTCTTGATTTTAGCCATTTTCTGTATGTCTTATGTTTTGCTTGTATTGCAGTTTGGGCTTGATTGTAATACCATTTTGGTCTTTGTCGTTTTTCAGATATCTTGACATGGGGTACAAATTTGTTACGAGCCTCAAATATTTTATTCTTGAATTTTTCTCACATCTCTGGTAAGTCTAAAGTATCACTCAGTATTTGATCCCAGTCCACCTTTTCTAAGCTTTTCCTTAAACCATTAAAGTCTCCCTTGGAATAATTGTAGAACCAGTTAGACATCGTGGTGATGGTTTTCTGCTATGCAAGTCAAACAGTATTGTGGCATGATCACTTTTAGCTATTGGGGAACCTACAGTAACATTTGAAATTAGGCCAATTTGATTTGTCATGACCAGGTCAATTAAACTTGGTGTAGTTCCGACTCGTATCCGTGTTGGTTGTTTGACATGTTAATCAAGGTATGCATTCCTAGAGGCTTCCAAAAATAAATTGGCTGGGTGGGTCACAGCTTTGGTGCAGATTGGCACAGACCAGTCAATCTCAGGAAAGTTCCAATCTCCAACAAGCAAAATATCATTGTTTTTTGATCCAAGGTTATACAATAAGTTGTTTAAGTTCTGATTGTGAGCATCACTACTATTTGGACTTCTATAGACAGTTCCAATTACTACATTTACTCCAAAATTATCTTTTATTTCAATAAACAATGCATCAGGAAGATGCCAGCAAGGATCTTGCCATTCAGCTGCTTTTAAACTTTTATGTGTATAGATGCATACTCCTCTACCAGTGTTATCAAGTTTGCAAAAGATATCAAATCCTGGTATTTGTAGTTCTTGTTGTGTCAGACAGAAGTGATAATTTTTTGGTTTTATTTCTACCAGAGCAATTATATCAGCTTTGGAAGTGATAATTCTAGCAAGGAGCTCATCTTTCTTATTTGTCAAGGTGTCCATATTTGTGTGCAGGACTATGCAGTATTTTTTATCCATAAATTTTATTTTCCTATTTTTACCACTTTCATTTCCCTTATTTTCCAAGATAGTTTTTCCTCGTTGCTTGTGCAAGCATCTCTTGTATCAGTTTTTTCCAAAGCATCCTCTCTTGTTTTGTCCGATGTACATTGAACTGAAAGTTTTTTGATTGACTGATTTTATATCCATTTTTTAGTAACTTATGCAATTGATTGAGTTTCGCTTTTAGCTAAAAGCGAAGTTAGTAACTTATGTTTGTCATCCAGTGATTGCAGTGTGACTAGTATTGGACGTGTCTCTCCCTCCTTTTTTTTCCCAACCTTTTGTTGTTAACCATACAAATCTTGTGTGAGATAACCTCTTCCACCGCAGCAGAAAGGTTGTCTTCTTCAGACTCACGCCGCTGTGATTCAGTTTCATATGTTGATTCACCGACCCCAAAAACCACTACATTGAGTTGCCTTCTTTGCTTGTCCATATCTTCCTGAACATCCAGCTTTAGCTTTTGCATTTCATTATGCAATTCAACAACTTGAGAGTTTTTTCACAGGGTTTTTCTTTAACAGTTTCTATCAGCGAATATAGCTTAGTTACTTCACATTCTAGTAATTCTATTTTTTGTCTCTGCTCCTGTTGAATGTTCATAAGCATGGTTATATGATCCATAATCTTTTTTGAACCTCTCTGGCATCCAGGACATAACCATTGTATGACCCCATTGCTACCAGTTGCACTGCTGCTGTGACTTGACAAAATTTGCAATGCATTTTTTGTCAAGCTCACACATTTAGCATGAAACCAACAGTCACAAATGTCACAAGCAATTCCATCCACTGTAACTTTTTTACGGCATTTCGGGCAACTTTCTTTTTCTTTATTCATTTCTTTATTCAAACACTTAGTCAATTTCAATGACTCAATTACAAAACCAATTTGAAATTAAATCTTATTCAAATAGAATCTTATATAATCTTATTATTCAAATAGAACCTTGATTACAAATAGAATGGAAGAAATGTCATATATATACTGTTTTTTCGTTGTGATGGTCAGAACTAAATACGGCCACAAAAATGCGTAGCCTAACGATTGAGTCACTTCGGGTTAGAATTTAGTTTAAGAAAAAAATCACCTTTGGTGGTATCGAACTCGCATCCTTGTGAGTGCGAGCCATATAAAGATCGCACGCGCCACTGATTCACTTGACAAAAATAGTTGAATTTAGAAGTTATATATGCAGTTATGCACTTTTTTTCATTTGTTCTTTAGTGTTAGAAAGAGAAGGTGAAAATAGAAAAAAATACGCAGCAAGCGTGCAGATGCAGCAACAGCGCGCGTGCAAAAAAAGCGACGTAAAGATTAAAAAAAAGGCATAGAATGGCTGTATTTACGGCGCCGTAAATGTAACCACTGCCTTAAACTTTTCTCAAATTAGGGCAGAATTTCTTATCTTGGAACACTATTCAGGCTATTATTACACTATATAGTGTAAATATAGCCACGGCCTAACTTTTTTGATGTTTTGGTACCCTAATGCAATAGGCTAAATCATTGAAACTAAAAAGAACTAAGGAAAAGATTTAAAACTATCCAACTAAGCAATTTGATTTGTTTACTTTACCTCTCTGATTTTTGATAATTTTATTATGCATAAGACTAGCCTATGAATAAACAAAAATATTAACCTAGGCTACAGACTGGTAAAGCAAGACTGTCTGTAGAAGAGCACATTATATTTAGCCCAAGTTGTAGTCACTGTTCAAAGGTGGTAAAAGATAGAGCTCCTTGACCCTCTAGGTGGCGAAGAACAACAAGGTTCACACAAAGAAGCACATAGCAATAAAACAGTCAAGAATTGAAATACCGGTAGGTATCTTACTTTAAATATCTTGGAAGCACTCTCACTGAAGAAAGAGAAGATAGAGGTTGCAAACAAATTGAGATGACAAAATCAGCATTGTATGCTACTGTGCAAAATCAACACTGTATGAAATGTCCAAATGGTACGCAAATAGAAAAAGTTTGGGAATCGCTGTCATAGGGTAGGATGAAGAAACTAGAAGTTTGTTTTTGGCAAAACCTTGTGGCCCTTATTTTGGGAACTGTTTTTTGAAAATCCTCTTTTTGGGAACCGCTGGTCTGCATGTATTAACAAGAATAATTAATCAAGCAAGTTTAGATTACAATTTAAATTTTGTTGTGTGCATGCAAGACATGTCCGTGTCATGTCCAGTCTGTGTCTAGTCCAGACATGTCCAGTCCGTGTCCGTCCCAATAGCTCAGTTGGTTCAAGCGGAGCTGGTTCGACTCTCAGGGTGTGTGCTTGAGCAACGCACGTTAAGGACTGCTCTCCATTCAGCGGCAACTAATGGATGAAATGATTCCCCGGCAACAAGACTTCAACAATCGGAAACTTCACTCTGTCAATCTCAGTGACCGGGCCTGCATCAGTGATTCAAAGCCTCTATATTATGCAAAACTGCCAGGATTAAGCTCTGCAAGAAGCTTTCCCAGTTCGAGGATAAAGATTCAATCAATCAATCATGTCACTAATGAAATTTTTTTTCTACAACAACAAAAAGCAGCAAAAGGTCACTAAAGTTGACTACCACTCTAGCATTTAAATAAATATAATAACACTAAAAGTTAGATAGGTATAATACTTCAACACATAAAATCAAAGGTAAAATAACTAAACAAAACAGCAAATACATATATAAGCATAAAAAATGAGTAGATGATAAGTTGTAGGATGGGTTATTATAAAACAAATTTTAGAAAACACATTTAAATTTGAATGTATTATGTGATATTTTTTTATCTTTGATTATTTGATTCCATATTATATTATCACTCCATTGAAATATAGCATTTTCTTACCAAAAATTTGGAGTAACAAATATCAGATAGTTTGTTAATGCTTTGTACTAATTCATTCATAGCTTGTCACGCCAGTGTCGGAGCCAGGTAAGAGCATTGTTTGTGATGTTTTTGAGGTCGTTGTGATCACATGAAGGGCCTAAGGGGGCAGTTGGTGAGGATGTGCTTCATCGTCTGATTGTCTAGGCCGCAATCACACGTTGGGTCAGGAATCATCTTCCATCAGAAAAGGTTGCTTTTATTTCTCCCGACTCCGCAGCGGGTTCTATTTAGGCAACACCACTCTCTTCTCTAAAGGGTGGGAGTTTGTTGAAGACTTTCGGAAGGACTTGGGATGGCAAGATGTTGTGTCCTATCGGGCTCAGAAGTCCACATTTCTAATCGTGCAGCTGCCACGCTTGTGTGTTCCAATGGGCCGACTTTGATGAAGCTCTTGCATCATTTGAGTCTTGTTGGAATACGTTTGTGTCATTGTGTTCATAAAGGCAGTAGCTGGAGTGTGGTGTTGAGATTAGTCTCCTGTAAAGGATTAACGGGGATGGGCGGATGGCAACGTGAAGGCTCTCAACATGATCCCTTTTGTACTAGTAGTACTGACCCAGTGAATTAGCCTGTTTTGTAGACATTGTACTGTAGTTACCACTTGATATATGCTAATATCCACAAGAATAAGCTTTAATTAACTCGCCCTCATATTCCAAACTTCTAGTTCTAATCAATTAAACAATTACTTTTGTGTTCCTGATTTTGTACTTTAAGTGTAGTTTCTTTGAAAAACATTTGCATTTTGTGAAGAAGATTTTTCACATGGATAGCAAAGGAAGAAGAGTTGTTGTTTGTGATAATGGAACAGGGGCAAGTGCTACACTTTTCTATCTCAATTGAAATTATCCTTTTGTATAATATATCATTGCTTTTATGCAGCATGATTTGAGGCCTATATAATATATGTATTGATATGATTTAAGAAAAACTATTTTTGAAAACTAAATGTGACAAGTATAGGGATTTACTTTTTGAATAGGCTAATTAAAAAAAGGATGAATGTTGATATTTCTTTTTTGTAATATAATTTAACATATTAGCTGGCAAAACTGTAACTATATTTTTTCTGTTTGTCTTTTTTGCTTGGCATTGAGCACTCTATTTTGTAGTATTTAATGTTTTATAAGCTGGCACCTGTGTTTATTGAAGTTTTTGCATGTAGTTTGTGAAGTGTGGATTTGGTGGATCAAACTTTCCAGCTCATATTTTTCCTGCCCTGGTTGGCCGACCTATATTGAGATCTACTACCAAAGCTGGAGATGTTGAAATTAAGGTACATCTTATTTTGAGCTTGCATTGCCCTTTTATTCAAAAATTAGCTAAAGCTGAATTAATTTTTCTTATTATTTTAGTCTATCTTATAAATGATGGTGAGAACAAAAAGTTACACAAGGATCCTTCATTTGGGAAATAAAAAGTAACAAATAAATAAAATCATCCCGGTTTGGAAACAACTAGTAATAATTTATTGATTAGCCTTTTGCCACCATAAATGCCTTCTTCAGTACAGTAGGCCTATATCATTCTAAAAGCCACCTTTAGGGCAGTGAAAGCTTTATGAATAAATTATACAAGATTTCGAACAGGTCTGCCTGATTTTATTTACTTGTTAAGTTGTAAATGCTGGAGACTCTTCAGTAGAGATAAGCATAGGTACTATAGGTAGGCCTACTTATATATAACTGTACTTACTGTACTGTTAAACAGCTGAAAAAGAATTAGTTTAAGTATGTAAATATGATGTGTATGTTTTTTTACCTATTGTGTTTTGATAACTTCTCTATTTTTACAATGCTTGTGTTTATGCCAATTTTTTTCTAGTTGTTGACGAATAAATTTGTTCAAACTGCATTATGAAAACGATTGTTTATGATACCAGCATTGAAGTTGTAAAACTTGAAGTTATATATTATAATCATTTTTTCTTCGCTGAAGGACTTGATGATCGGCGATGATGCCAGTTTGATGAGATCACAGTTAGAGGTGAACTATCCTATTGAGAATGGAATCGTAAGGAACTGGGAAGACATGGAACATCTTTGGGATTACACATTTGGTCCTGAGAAGCTTGACATTGATCCAAGGTGAACTGTTTCTGCTTTTTTTGTCTCATGCACATTCGAGTGGTCTAAATGCTGTTAAATATTCGAAAGGACATCGGCTCGACATCTACAGAGAGCACACAGCTCTGTTACTTTGAAAAGGCGCTAAAAGACACACTTGAAGGTTGACACAAAGATTTAACAACACCAATGCAAAACCCATTGCTGTCTTCGTGCCATCAAACTGCAAACCATATATATAATCTTAGAAATTATACATTTCAGAAATTCCCGCGTTTTGCTCACAGAACCACCAATGAATCCTACGAAGAATCGAGAGCAAATCATTCAGGTGATATTTCCTTTATTTTAAGATTCTTTTAACTTACAGTCTGAATAGAAAGGTGACACAATTTTGCTGTGCCAAATCACTGATATAATTGAAAAGGTTTAACGATAATGTTGTATTTTTTAAAGAGTCAGTGCTCATAGTAGGTCATCTGTTTTGTTGAGTCTTAAGTAAAACTTTTCAGAATGAGAATTTTTTTGTCATGAAAAATGGTTTTATCCCTTTTTAACACCGACTGATCGTCGGTGTATCAACCTACATTTATAAATATTAACATTGCAGAGGATGTTTGAAAAATACCAATTCGATGGCTGCTACATCGCTGTCCAGGCTGTGCTTACTCTTTACGCTCAAGGTTTGAACCTTTTCTCAATTCCAATAAGCCAAAATAACATAATTTTAGAAGTTACTTAACATAATTCTTTATTAGGCTATGAATGTCGTACAGTTTTTTTCCTGTGAATATGGATTGTCACCCATACAAAATATAAAATTATGTTGAAACCACAGCAGCTTTTCAATTGTCTTGCGTAAATCCAGGTTTATTGACGGGCATTGTTGTGGACATTGGAGATGGAGTCTCCCACATCTGTCCTGTATATGAAGGATTTTCACTGCCTCATCTCACTAGAAGACTTGACGTGGCAGGCCGAAACATCACCCGATACCTGATCAAAGTGAGACTGCTGGAGTGCTGGTCATCTTGTTTTCCGACGGTTTTCCTTTTCCATTATAAATAATTTTTAGATTTTCCGCTCTTGGTTTAATTAAAATAAAGCAATAAAGAGGCCAGGTAATAATGAACGTTGTTTTCATTGCTTTCACGTATCGGAATGGCCCGATTCGGTGAGTCCGATTCGGTGAGTCCGATTCGGTGAGAGCCTTTTTCGGTGAGAGCCCTATTCGGTGAGTTTTTTTTTTTTAAATTATTGCGCGCCGTAGCCTAACTATCATTGCCGTTATAGGGATAGGGGTTTTTGGGGTTGGGGGTTTTTGGGGTTAGGGGGTATGGGGGTTTTTGGGGTTGGGGTTTTTGAGGTTGGGGTTTTTTGGGGTTGAGGGTTTTTGGGGTTTGCGGTTTTGGGGTTAGGGGGTATGGGGGTTTTTGGGGTTGGGGTTTTTGAGGTTGGGGTTTTTTGGGGTTTGGGGTTGAGGGTTTTTGGGGTTGGGGTTTGCGGTTTTGGGGTTAGGGGGTTGGGGGTTTTTGGGGTTGGGGTTTTTTGGGGGGTTGCGGTTTTGGGGGTTTTGGGTTTTTTTGGGGTTTTGGGGTTTTTTGGGGGTTTGGGTTTTTTGGGGGTTTGGGTTTTTTTGGGGGGTTGGGGTTTTTTGGGGGTTTGGGGTTTTTTGGGGGTTTGGGGTTTTTTGGGGGTTTGGGGTTTTTTGGGGGTTTGGGGTTTTTTGGGGGGTTTGGGGTTTTTTGGGGGTTTGGGGGTTTTTTGGGGTTTGGGGTTTTTTGGGGGTTTTGGGGTTTTTTGGGGGTTTGGGTTTTTGGGTTAGGGGGTTTGGGGTTAAGGGTTTTAATTAGGCTACGGTACCCGATAATTTTCAAAAAAAAATTCAAAAAAATCACCGAATAGGGCTCTCACCGAAAAAGGCTCTCACCGAAAAAGGCTCTTGTATGTATTGAATATTGAATAAGCGATCGGCAGCAATGAAAACCTGGAGTGTGTATGTTTTACCAAACCTTTACCGGGTCTCGCTAACTTTTATGCGGTTCTTTGAACGTTTAAGATTGCTCCTCAATACAGTTCAAATTTGATAGGATCCCATTTGTTGCAGTTGCTTCTTCTAAGAGGATACGTTTTCAATCAATCTGCTGACTTTGAGACAGTGCGCATGATGAAAGAGAAGTTGTGCTACATTGCGTAAGTTTCCCTTTGACACCACTTATCTGGTCTGTCATCGTGTCGGTAAAATAATACTGACTGCCTGACCGGGTGGTGGGAGGACTCGGCTGTCGCTTTAAGAAATTGAACGATACACTTCATAACAGACACTGTGATTGGCTGCCTTGCCTTCAGAACAATACAAAAGTTTGCATCCGCTTTGGTTTGTCTTTTGAACGCGAACATCGACAAGATCACATTGCTGCATTGTACTTCAATTCCATCGCTGGAAAATCAAATCACAAATTTACCACGTGATTTGTGATCAGGATAAAGTTTATGACCATACTCCCTGTGTTTTGTGAAAAACCTTTAATTTCTTTGGGATTGGCAAACCTCTTAAAGCAAGCTGTCACATCTTTCCCAACTGGTTTATCGATCATCAACTATACCTCTATTTTTGAATATTGTGTGCAACTGTGCATTCATCATACTGTAACTATAATCTATACTATTAAATTGCTACAGGAGAGATGTTAGCCTTCCTCAGATTGAAAAGCCGTGATGTGCGAGGCTTCTAGCGCTTAATTTGAAAAGTGGCTTCACTGCACAATTGTTGTGTGACGCTCCGTGTTTTATTTTTGATAGTGTTGGAGTTTTTTTAAAGCTAAATTCCGACGGACTGATCTTACCTTCATCGCACAATAACAATCTAAAGTTAAAATTTTTATTCCTCTGGTAACAACCTTAAGTGAGAAGATACAAGTAATACGTAATCCTATCCATTTTAAATCAACATCATAATGATGTAACTAATCGTACTTTTACAGTTACGACACAGAACAAGAGCAAAAGCTTGCCACAGAGACAACTTACTTGGTGGAGTCGTACAAGGTACATATTTTTTTATTTGTTTTTTAGCAGTTGAATTCGTGATTTGTATTTTCACATTTTCGTGTTTCAACCCACTTGCACACGTCGACTTCAACTTTGTGATGTGGTATTTGAGCATTTATGTCTTTAGCATTTCTCGCCTGGTACTGCCATAAGCAACATTACATTGTCAACTTGTTTCATTCAGTTGCCGGACGGGCGGTTGGTAAAGGTGGCCGGTGAGAGGTTTGAAGCACCAGAGGCGTTGTTCCAGCCTCACCTGATCAACGTTGAGTCTTGTGGAATAGCTGAGTTGCTTTTCAACACAATCCAAGCGGCAGACATTGATATTAGGTTCGTTGAAGCTGAAACAATGAAAACGTACTTGTAATTAAACCAACTAGGTTGTTCTCGTTATAAATTTACGTTACCATCGATAAGTTGCACTGGAATAAGATCGATTAACGATCATTTGTGCATTCCTGAAGAATATTTTTGAAGGCGTAGCATCACCAGAAAAACAACCCACACCATCTGCTGTCAAAAAAACTGGAAAAGCGCAAGATCTAAGCCTTGAACAAGAGCCAAGAACTCTTCTCAACCATCCTTCCCGTGTCCATCCTGCAGCAGAAGCTCCACCGCTCAGAAGCCTCATCACTCATCAGCCATATTCGCACCCATTAATTTAGTTAAAATTAATTTGAAGCTAATTTCAATCCCAACGAAGCTATATAGCTTGCAAAGTAATCCAATACTTTTCTCCGAGCCTTCACGCATCCCAAATCAGATTAGCTATAACTGATATAAAGTATAACCTTCTCGGTTAGGAAAAAAAGGTGGCACATTTCAAGCCATACTTTTACCTAGTAACTGGTGAATGATTGGCATACCCTTCCTGAAATGTCACCAAAGTGTTCCAAAACTGTGAACCACGCTAAGCTACTATTTGACCCTTTCAGGAACGCAAAGCTTAAGTTAAGCGAAAAACTGTACTTGACTTCAACACTTTACAGTTTTTTATCATATTTATCTGGGACTCTCATCAAAACAGAACAAGATTATTTTAAACCCACTGATTAGTAATCTCATGGTTGAAGGGAGACTTTCTTACGTCGCCGTCTATGACGTTATCTACACGTTTTGCGTCTTGCTTAGTTGTTCGTGACATGGCTTGTTATTTCAACTTTTATAATGTTTAGGAGTGAATTTTACAAACACATCGTCCTCTCTGGAGGAAGTACCATGTTCCCCGGTCTGCCATCCCGTATGGAGCGAGAGATCAAGCAGCTCTACCTCCAGCATGTCCTCAAGGGCGACCACACCAAATTCTCGGTAAGGTGACCCGAGAATTGTCGTGAAAACTCATAGACTAGTTCTCGTCAACAGCAGCATGTTGTCTATCTGCTATCAAATTTTTTTCATTTTGCCAACTTTTTCTTTTCGTTTAAGGGGTTGAATCCCAACCTAAAACATCTTGTCATTCTTCCCGTGTGGCTAAATTGTACGTTTTCCGCACGTAAGTCCACCTGAGCGTCTTCGGCACTTGTGCCAATTAACTGATCTTCGTATAGGATTCGAAGGCTACTCTGTAAAATTTCCGACTCAGACGAAAGGCGTGTTGGCCTGTCAGCATGTTTTTTGCGCATGCGTGTTGCGCATGCCACGGAAGTGTAAATACAATATCCCGGCATTTGTCAACAAGGTTCTATAATCTATAACAGACTCTTTCAGCACAAATTTTGCTGCTAAGAAAGTTTTTCTGTTTTTTGTACACTTAAGCCTAAACAGGTCAAACTTTTTCTGACTTTATTAATCACCACTGATGTTGCATGCCAGTAATGAACATCTTTATGTTCTATATTTCGTTATTCTGTTACCAATCACGATGGAATTCTAGAATAATACGGTAAGCTAGCGGTTGTTTTGCGTGTTGTGTGCCATTATCCTCGGGTAGATTTTGCGGGTGCTTCATATTTGACACTACTGTTTTCCCATTTGACTCGCTCATTCGTCCATCGAAAATGTCACATCGTAGACTTGGAAGCACGTCTCCCCGGTTCGCGCATTTGTAAACTATAGGTCGCTGCAGCAGATGTGGTTTATTAACCAATCAGAAGGCTAGATTAAAATCAGATGATTGCAATCATGTGACTCATGCGCGTTAGAAATTAAATTAAGTAAGCATTTCGCCGTCTGCAGCGTGGCCTAGCGGTTTAAAGGTTAGGGAAGTAGTGATGTCGATGACGTGGGTTCGATTTCTACCCCTGCCATTACTCTTTTTTCCTTAACTACCAAGCAAAGTTCAAAGCAAGAATCAACTCACTGACTGAGTGCTAGAAGGCTCACAATGCTGCAGTCAGCTGTTTCATAGGGAAAATTGTTCTATGTTAAAGTGTCCACCGGTCAAACACCTCATCTGCTGCAGCGACCTACAGATTACAAATACGCCTCTGGCTCAGAGACTCAGTATCAAAAGACATTTGTTCGAAACCGAGTATGAGTACGTGTGACGCGATGCCAGTCCAAGTGTTGGCGCATTGTGAACAAAGATCTCTCTCACTTGAACGCAACATTCCTTTTTAAAAAGTTTTGCGCATATGTGATTGCCTCTATGTATCTGTCGATGGTTACCTACATAACATCCACAGTCCACACTCAAGATTGTTTACTTCTCATACTCGTGACCTCTGCTTGATTTTCTTGTATTTTTGGCTAAACCAACTGACACCGAAGCAAAAATCCCAGCAAGTAAAACTTGCCGTATTTGATGACGTTAGAGTGACTATTGCGACGTTAAAGGCGATTTAAAGAAGCATTTTTTTTTCACAAAAAGAGATAGCTAGTTTGTGATTTCTAACCTGATTTGCTTGGTTTATTGCAATGAAACTTGCTTTACTAACCACGCACTTGCACTTAGTGTTATTTTCGATGCGTGTTATTGTCAAAGGAGTGGTTTTGCATTTCTTTTGTCTGTGTGTTCAAATTTTGACTTAAATCTGATGTATATAGAAAGCATGAGGCTTTTTATTTATAATCCAACAGAACATGTCACTACTTCACTTCAACTTTAATGCCTTTTTCAAATAGAATCTTTGTTTTAACTTTTGTTTTTTGGTCTCCATAACTGTCTTTAGCGTAATATTAATTAACGTAATAACACACTTAACGTAAAAAGATCACAAATCAGCAATTATTCTGGATGACTATCTGTAGTTTAGCTTCTGTTTCAAGCCTTTCATAATGCAGAAAGCACCAACATTGAGGGTTGTGTTCTTAAAAATAACGCTATCGTCTAAACACTAAATTTTTTTTTTTTTTAAGAAATTCAAGATTCGGATTGAAGATCCTCCAAGGAGGAAGCACATGGTCTTCCTTGGAGGAGCCGTGCTCGCCGATATCATGAAGGACAAGGAGAACTTTTGGATGACCAAACAGGAATATGAGGAAAGCGGACTTCGAGTCTTGGAGAAACTAGGAGTTAAAGTCGCATAAGTTAATAAGGCAATCGGCGTAAATGCTGCTCGTGTACCCCCGCTGTATCCCCCATACAGTTGATGATAATCATACCATAGTCACATATTATAATTATGTTCTTAAAGCGTCAATTTTTTTGACGTTGACGCTGTTGGCCTGAAAGTGAAAAAGAAAATCGCCTTTCTCTTTTTCATCTGTTTACGTTTTTTACGCATGATTCTTAAGGCATTACATAAAACTCATTTTCTTGTGTCCAGATGAGGAATGGATGCAGTATCTACATGGCCCACTATATGATGACACTTTTATCTGTTCCAACAAATATTCACCGTACATTATGATGTCAATTTTACGTCTGTATAACGTTATCAGATTCTCTCCGAAGCTCACTCTATCGTCTGGATTTCCTTAAGTCATGCTTATCATAAATAAAGGCCTTGTTTAATGTTTCCCCAGACAGACAGCAAAATTTGTCGTTTTTCATTTTTTTATGCAAAAATGGCAGGTTTTGCTGTCAGGGTCATTGCAAGTATAGCCTACATGCGCATGCAAGACTCAAGTCACGCAGTTCTCCGCCAGTGGTTTTGTGTCTTGAACAGTTTGTTTTTCAAAGCGGTTACGTCACCGAGGTTGTGTTGTATTTTAACTTCATTGGTAACACGTGGCTTTGCGATACTGGCGCGGAGAATTTCGAGTTGTTCTTGTTTTTCGATCTTGAGAGAAAATTTTACACTCACCCATAGAAATTTGTCAGCGAGCAAAATCCTTTCACCATTGACACACATGTGAAAAGAACAATTGGGGTTTGCATTTGATTATCAGCAGCGTCGCAACCACTAAAATTGTTCATATTTTTCATGTGATGATGTTGAATCAAAACTGTTGATAAAACTGTTGTGCGATTGTGACTGTCTGTTGCAGATCAATTTTTAATATCTGCTCCACTAAGCTCCGAATCAGCCCGTTTTTACTTTTGTAGGCCGTGCGAAGGCGGTGAATCAAAGTGAAAAAAGAACTGGTTTCGCTGCTGGGCTAATATTGCCGCGAGGATTATGTGGCCTTTTACGTAACCAGTAAACTCTGCACTATCTTGGCCGGCAAATTGCACTTTTTCTTTCTTTTAAAAAATGTGCGTTTTGTCCGTCTGAATCGACTCTATATATTATATACGTTGTGATCTATACACGGTTTCAATCTTGCTTTTAAATTGTTTCCCAGCCGAAGTGTAGGCTATATTCATGTAACCATCGCCTGAGAAATCAGATGCTTTTTTATGCAGCTTGTACTTGAGCTGTTTTGCAGCAGTTTGTCAGAATTATCGATGAATTTACGCAAAATAGTAAAAATTCCTTTGTATCAGTTTGTCCGTGGCGTCCTAAGCGATCCACGTTATGCATCGTACCATTGAATATTGTCTCAAGTCACTGAAGCGTATATCGATCACGTGACTCTTGCATGTGCGCTTGGCTGTTGAGCATACGTCACGATGCGTAATAATAACCAGACATTCCTTAGTTTTGTGTTGATTTTCTTTACAAGTCACCAACTTGCTGCTGGTACATTTTCACCCCGCAAGTTTTTCAAAACTTTTGAGGAAAGATAAAAAAAAATCAAAAAGCGCAGTTCTTTTACGTTTGCAGTTTTAATCCCTTGAGGATCATTAATTTTCCCGAAAAATTTTTGGTAAAATTTGTTTGTTTACACTTCAAAAAAAAAATAGTTTGTTTGTTTGCTTGTTTATCTTTATCCTGCATTGCGGGAAAGCGGACTTGAGCGCTATGCATCGGTGTACGCCTTCCGACATACACCTGACCCACGCTGCAGCCGACGGCAATGTCTGTTTCCGGTTTTTTACTTATGACTTAAATTTGGTACTACCCATTACTCGAAATGGATAGACATAGACAGTAAATAGACATAGACAGATAGACATAATTTAATTTGTAGGATAGACAGGAAGACAGCCAATACTACGTTAGGATATCAGCATTCAGCAGTGGCATTTTTTTTTAAAGTTAACTGCGGGGTAACCGGCTAAGTGCATGAGACACGTATGTCCCAGCTCTCCCGTGATTTGTCACAACCTAATATCTGCCATTTTCAAGTTTTCGAGATAAACGACTTTTTGTGTTTATAGCTGTAAAATTAACAAGGTAAAACACTCGAAGTTGACTTTTGGATGGCTGGAGCGGACAACCAAACAAAATTTTTAAGAATGAAATTTGAGCCAGGTTTTTGTTTGTTTATTGAAATATTGCTTATATTTGGTTTTGCCAGATAACTAGTTATAAAAAAAGTATTAGGTTTGTATGATAAAACCTAATATACTGTCGATGTTGACTTTAACCGCCTTATTGGCTTATTTAATGTTATGTTTTTGTATGATAAAGCCTCATATAAGCTAATATGGTGACTTTGACCACACTATGTTGACTTTGTAAGCCTAAATCAAACCTAAAGAACCGGTAAGCCTCTGGATTTCTCCCAGAACTGTGTATCATTTCATCACTGTAATCTCTAGATGACTTTGCTGATATCACAAAAGCCTGCTAGGTTAAAGGCTATCGCTGACTCAAAATTAGTTGCTGGTAGCCTACTTAATAACCATGCCTTCATTTAAGGCAGAGGTGACGAACCTGCGGGCCGCATGCGGCCCGTCAAAGAGTTTTGTGAGGCCTGCAAAACGATTTGACAATCGCTCATGCATTAAAGACAAAAGACATCTCAAAGCTGTTTTATGCATTCACTGGTACACCTTTCCTTTGCTATTTTCTTGCCCTAAACACTAACTTTCAAGGTTTAAAGTAAGAAAATAGGAAAGCTATAAGGCAAAGTTGTTAACACTATTCACCAACTTCATCTTGTATTTTTTGGTCGATTCCAATCTATGACGTCATAGAATTTTGACAAGCGCTAAGTTGTGTGGCCCGATAACTCATGTGTAATTGACAAAGTGGCCCGCGACCACAAAAAGGTTCGTCACCCCTGACTTAAGGCTACCGTACTACATTGGCTCATTAGCTGCACAGCATCTGGGACGGTTGATTAAAAATGACCAAACACACTGAGTAGCGTATTCCAAGGTCTCTGCTTTAAAATCTTAATAATCATATGCAAGCTAAGTTATTTCGCGTACCGTAGTGTCAACTAAGCCATCAGTACACGAGTAGGCTACGAAAAATCAAACTGATCGGCGAGACGTAAATGATACGGCATTTAATGAAAAGAAAAGCTAGTGTGTTCGGATGGACATTTTTAGGCTAGTCTACATAATTAAGCTTACTTAGTGCTTGACAACATTTTCGCCCAATCTACTTTATCAAACGCTTTTAAATCCGCTTCATGCAACTCAAGAGATGTAAGATGTTGTGAAATAGCCTGCTGCAATTGCTTCTGAAATTATGGCTGTCACGTGACGATATCCTGTTACGTGATTGGAGTAGATGAATATGTTAGGTTTCAGAAAATTATTCTTGCACAGATTAGAATATGTTAGGTTTTACCCACCAATTATCTCGAAAACCATACTACATTAGGGCACAAATTTTTGTCAGGAGATGCATGAAGTCTTTAAACGTAGAAAAATGCAAAAAAGTCATTTTCGACAAAATGGCGCATATTAGGTCTACCAAAATCACGGGAGAGCTGTCCTCAAAGGGGCCATGTTCTAATGTGAATGAATTTTGCATGCCATATGACAATTTTCCATGCAACTGAAAG
Organism: Aplidium turbinatum; assembly: GCF_918807975.1. Lineage (NCBI taxonomy): Eukaryota > Metazoa > Chordata > Ascidiacea > Aplousobranchia > Polyclinidae > Aplidium > Aplidium turbinatum. The sequence goes on along the minus strand of NC_137472.1, from coordinate 40,093,376 downwards.
TAATAGTAGTGATTTTAAAACCCTCTTAACGACTCATAGGCCTATTAATAACAGTCTACTACTTTTTTTCAAAGTTGATGTTTGAAACCTCTATCAATAACATTACAATGTCAATTACAAGAAAACTGCTAGTTTTAGTGGTGGCCACTTCTGCTGTAGGCTAACTCTTTTTTTCTTTTGTAATTACCCAACAAAGTCAAAAGTTGGACTGTTCAAAACGAACTTATTTAAGTCGAAACAAAATTCTTAGAGACTTTTGCTTCAAAACGAAATTAAGTTATACAATTTTAGGTTGAAACGAAATATTTTACATCTAGCAGGCCATTGCTTTAAAAGTCAATAAATGATTTTAAACATCCTTTTTGCACACCTCAGTTCAACTTTCTGACTAAGTTCTAGAATGGTCACAACTCACAATGGCGGTAGGTACTTCCAGGTTACCAACAGCGCAACTTCTGGTGGTTCGAGGTTGGGTTGGATTTCACCAGGTAAGTGGCTACCGGTACCAGTTTTAGTGTTTAGCGGTGTTGCCACATTGAAATTTGTCAAGCATTTTCTGACGTTGTAATTTCGTTAGTTGAACGATCCCAAGGAGCAATAGATTGAGTTTCGCTTTTAGGAATATGATCGTTGCTTACTTCGCAATGTTGCACTTGCTTAGTTCCGAAAGGTGGTGCAATTCGCCATTACCACAGCGAACTCGCAGCATCAAACTAAAACAGGTCCCTAATATCTACATTGTGAAGATCCCAGGAAGTTTGAAATTGTTGAGCAGAAAAGTATACCGTATAAGCCATCAATGCGCCATAGCTCCTTATCATTTTATTTGTCATCAAGATGTAAGCTCAGGCTTCTAGCAGCAGTGAACGAAGTAGGCTACCGTATCAGCACGTCAATGAACGCGAAATGGTAAAAGATACAAGGCCTACTTCGTACTTAAACAGTTGCTTGGTGATAAAGTAGCCTACACGTCTGCAACCAGCACTCCCGTCAAACCGGAATTTGTGTCCACATCCAGTGGCGTAGCCAAGAGGGGAGGGGGTTTGGAGGTTACAACCCCCCTTGGCACGCGTGTGACGTCGGGATATTGAGAATGATGCTTTCAATCTCTGCGTCTCTAAAACAAAGTTTGCCTAATTTTAGACGAAACTGCATTAAAAGAGCGAGTTTTGCCAATACCAAACTAGGGATATACCAAACATTCAAATATCTCAGCCAGGAATTAGCAACAAGAAAACATAGAGACTTAGCTTTATTACCGAAATATGCCGAAGAAAACATGATCTTATCCTTTTGCTATGCCACCGGACAGCACCATTTTACAGGAATATTCATACCTACATTTTTGTTGAAAATGCTCTCAGAATGCACCAAATTCAAAGTAATTTTTCAAAATTTTCTGCGGGAGGCCCTCCACACCTCCGCCGCTGGGTGTCGCATTTGGCAAACACGCAACTTGCCACTGTCTCCACATCGGTATGTCATTAAATGTCTTATCAACACTCAATCGTGTAACATTGATTCAAAACGAAGTCCCTTCTAGTATCGGTCAAAGCTCTTACCACTTGCGCATGTCATCGCGTGGTATCACCATATTGCAGCGGCCATTAGGTACAGCCCAACAGCCATCACATCTCCAGAAAGATAGAGAAACGCCAGGAAAATAGTGTACTGTATATACTATATAGCCTAGTTTACGAAAATGAGAGTGCGTGTTTAAAATATTTTCTCCGAAAGTAATTATGCCTAAGTATAAGTGAAGTCCAATCTCAAAGCTAAGAGCAAATCAAATAGCGTCAACTGTGTTTGTCCTTGATCAATTCACTTTTCAACTGACGTAGGCCTAACTAATTAATTTTTACGTCTGGTTAAAAGCTCAAAAAAGCTAGTCAGCATTATTGTTTTTCAATTCAATTTTTATTTCTTTTTTCTTGACATTCTGTTTCTTAACTTTAAGAGGTGTGACAGTTCTCATCCAGTAATTAATGCCGTTACTTTTCATAGCTAATTTTGTATATTGATCTATTGACATTACAAAAACGTCTTTGAACAGACACGCAATATCATTGCGTTAGACAAGGAGAACAGGATACTGGTGTTCAGTGTATACTAGTTTTAAAAGGATGTGGCTGTCATGTTTGCGTTTGTTAATAAGCCAATATTTCAAGTGCAGTAGAGGCCATGTGCCAGTTACAGAAAAAGAAAACGACAATGATCTCAAGGTGGCGCTAATGAAACATCTCTTTGGTAGGCACTTAAATACAAAAAATTTTGGTAAGACAAATAAATCATTGGACTAATCAGAAGTTACAAGAACAGCGTTTCAACCAATCAGAAAGTTACAGATAAACCAGAGAAAAAACGCAAACATTCCTGATAAAAAGTAAAATCAGTGAATGCTTCTCCGTAGCCAGCGTGGTCTAGTGGTTAAGGCTGGGCAATATATTGCAATGACGTGGTTCAATTTCCACTTCTGTCATAACTTTTTTTTCTGCTGTAATTACCAAACAAAGTTCAAAGTAGGATCAATTCTCTGGCTGAATGCTAGAGGGGTCACAATTGGATTGAAATCACTTAAACATATGTTCTGATTTGTTGGCGGTGTCTTCAGGGAATTGTCATGTTTAAGTAGCTACTCATTTCTTTGTTATATATGCATCAGAGCCAAATAAGAATTATCAGGTTAGTTTCACTAAGCGGAGTTTTTATCCCAGTCTCTCGTTTGCAAGCGGTTATGATTTCAATCCATCATTGAACTGGAAGTAAGATGATACAGTAGCCTTTTGAAAAAACTGATTTCTTGTGAATAAAGTCATGAATAAAACTGATAGCACAGTAAATTAACTTTTGTGTTTTGTTATTTCTTTGTCACTTTTTTAATAATTGCACAAGGGAGTCCAAGCTATTATTTTCAACTTGAGCACTTTCTGTTGTCAATAAGTTATTATTATTACACCAGTGGCGTCGAAGTTGACATCATCCCAAACGTGTATGCCGAATCCTTGGTTTATGCAAAGAAAATTATCGTTTGGTGGTGTAGCACTGCCAGATCTGCGTCTTTCTGAGGCTCTACCCAGTGATCGATTTCGAGTAATGGGTAGTACCAAATAATTTAAATCATAAGTAGAGTAGACAACCGGAAACAGACATTGCAGTCGGCTGCAGCGTGGGTCAGGTGTACGTCGGAAGGCGTACACCGATGCATAGCGCTCAAGTCCGCTTTCCCCCAATGCAGAATAAGATAATAAAACAAACAAATATTCACTACAACAGTATTTAAAAAAAAAAAATTGCTGTAGTTGACTGGTCTGTCTAGATCTGAAATGAACAAACTTGTGGATGGACTACTGTCGGTTACATTCAAATGTGATACGAGTACCTGTGCTGGAAGCAGAGCGATAAACTGAAGAATATGTTTGTGGCCAAAAATGAAAAATTGAGTTTAGCCCACAAATTGGAGATTTTCCAGCTTGCACTTGTGTTGTAGCCAATACACGTGCCACGTTATGTTGTTACTTTTGTTGCTGTGCGTAGGCCAGAAGTTTGGTAGCCTATGTAGCATACTCTTCGTTGGCTTGGGTAATGTTTCGTTTTTGTCTGGTGGTGGTAAGGTGATCCTTTATGGGATTGTTCAAGTGCACAACGTTGCAAATATAGAATTTTGTTTCTTTTAATTGACATCTGATGCGGTTTGAATGTGGATAACACATTTTGATATGATGGTCAGAAAGAAAAAAAAAGGAATTGAACTGGACTTCCACCTTGTAGTTTTCAGAAACAAAGTTTTTTTAAACACAAAATTAAGAACTTATACCCTCCTTTTTTTACAAATTTATACGCTACTGAATTTGAATGCATAATTTTGAATTAGAATTTAAAAAGGGATCAATGCAAAAAATGTCATCCAACATCTACCAAACCACACTGTAGGCTACAATAGCAAGAGTCAGTTACAAAAGTTTTGCTCATACCCAAGAACTTAATCTTGTTGATTTCTTGCCAAGAGGAGAAGCAATCTCTTCGAAAGCATGCATTTAGATTCTGAACCCATGAAAACAAAGCAAAATCTAACGCGTAAAATCCGAGGTGAAATTGGATCAAGTTTTTCTTTAACAGGACAATGCCAGACGACACACGATCTTCATCCTTGCAATGGTGTTGCGACAAGGCCAAAATTCTTGTATTCAGTAAATCACTTCTCTTTCGAGCAAGCTTTAACGTTTGCGTTTTGTCGCTTCTACCTTTTCCAGACACCTGCTATAGCCTATAGGCCTATTATGGCAAGTGATATTGTTGTTTTGCTTTGAGGTTCCAAAATAAATAATAAAAAAACATGATGAATGGAAGCAGTCACTTCTGGTAGAACTTGTGGACCACGCTACCCTACTTCCCTGTTTTAGTGTCACATCGCATTTTTTATGTAATAGAAGCGACACGGAAAGGCAAACATTGTTGCAATAATGACACAGTGAAAGCTTCAGTCAAGAATACACTTTTTATGTAATCACGTGGCTTTTACAAACCTAGAATATATGCCGGCGCCGCCATTAAAAAAGGAAATTACGTTGAGAAGTTGCAATATGACCCTGATGTGGAATACAGCTTATTTTTAATAAATGGCTTCTAGTATTCTCTAGTTTTGATGTAGGCCCACAAATAAAATTAATTTTTTTGTTTGACTTATCTAAATCTTATTATTTTATATCTGCAAACACGATGATCTTGCGTGCGGCATTTATCGATAAAATTTGAAATTAATGCAAACTACGAGAACGCTTTGTGACCAATGCCAACAATTTAAATATTTGCCACAATGTTTGAATACCAAGACAAGATGAAGAGAGACATTAAGATTGATTAACGCAACTGAGTAGACCAGATGTGACGCAAAACTCGTGTCCTAACCCACCGCATGGACTCACAGCCACCGGGTGAGAAAAGGTCTGCAGAAAAAAGCAAACATATTCCCGCTGATTTCTGATCAACCTGCAAGTTAATCACATCAATCAACAGTTGAGAGTAAAAATTTCTTCTTGTAAAAATAAATATATTGTTATTATTATTAATGGATTTGGTCAAAATTTTATGGATCACTAGCACCTAGAAGAAAGAATAAAAACACACCTCCAGACTTCACCCCTTTGTCCCCCACATTGGACCAATGCCACCAGGAAAGAAACTCAGTCGACCTACCTGTGAACGGCTGAATCGTCCTCTGCACATGCATTGGGCGCTTTGGATACTCAATGTACAAATGGGACCAATCAGCATCTGCGGCATGCAACCGTGGTGCAGAAGAACAAATCGCAGACGACATACTCTACAGCTGCCCAATTTTTACTCTACCACGGGAATCGATCTGTCAATACTGGACGACTTTACCATCAAGTGGCTGCTTGAGGAATGCCTGGGCATCTGGCCCCGAATGAAACTTAGTCTACAGAAAGAACTTTTCATACGAAAGAAGATCAGTTTTGTTCATTTTAGACGCTTTTTTAGCAGTAATCAATAATCATGCTTGTAAGGAATCATTTCCACTTATTATTGTAGGCTACTGAACTCTAAGCCAAGCACAAAGCTTTCGAACTTGTATGGAGCTTGTGAAAACATGAACCTGTAGGCTCTAGCTCAGTGGTTCTTAAACTTTTTGAGACACGCCTCCCTTTTACAATTCTAACAAAATTCGCGCCCCACCTTGTTTCAAAATCAAAAAACATTAAGCTGAACAGAAATTCGTTTCCAAGTAAGTTGCGTTAATCCAAGGATGTAACTGTTTTTTGGATACTAAATGTTTAATTCGAGGATTAGTAGCTGAAAATGCACATCTCAGATCGGCTTCGCAGTCAAGTTTGTATCTAGATTTTGTCTTTATGTTTATGAGAGTAGAAAAAACATTTCCGCACAAATACGTGGATGAAAATGGAAGAAGTGTGCGTATAGCCACAGCATCCACACTCTTGTAAATGTCTGTACATGTTTCAACCAGAACTCAGTTAGTAGCATTGCTTCAAAGATGTCCCTTTCAGTGGAATTTTATGTTAGCTCCAAGAATTCCTCTTGTAAATTGTCTGCGTGGTTTCTTCTCTCGAGCTATCATGTGAGCAATTCCGAAATACGCTTCTACAACTTCCGCCGACGACGATTGGAGAAAGCACTCGCTACTTACAAGGTTCATTTTTTTAAAAGAGTCTTTCTTGCATTGGAAAAAAGCTAAAGTTTTACTTTGGTTGTCAAAGAGTTTTTTTTTTTCAAGATGACGCTGCGAACGAGTTGGTCTCAAACCGTCGTTGCTCAGATTTTAAAAACGTATGATGCATTGTGATACAACTTGGTCATTTATTTATTTACTATAAGCCTATGGCATCTATAAAGTCAAAATTCAGATAATCTTAGTTATATACCGGTACTGTCGCTTTTTTCTGTTCATTTTATGTCAATAGAATTGATTAACTACAATTAAACCCAATTAAATCAATGTAAAAAAAAGTTAAAGAATGGTACTGTTGTAGAGTTAGGGATACTGCTGCACTTGTAGCCGCTGTTACTTGTCAGTCAGTTGTTGCCATTGTTATATACTACAATTAGAGCTCAAGTTTGCTGTGCCAGAAAACCGTTGTGCTACGAGAGTTAAGGTGCCGCAGAAACATTTAGCAACGTCTAAAACATCACAAAGAATGCGAGATGTGACAACACGCTCTACAAACACTGGTACTATTGTAACACAAAGTTTCATCTTCAACAATCAACTGTCCAGCGTAGTTGTGAAGACATGTTTAGTCATAATTTATGCAGATTTTTTCAATTTCTTGCGCCCCCCTTGTGAGCCTCACACGCCCCCCAGTTTAAGAACCACTGCCTAGCTAATTAGGCTATTTAAGTAAAACCTTCATCGAAATTTCATGCAGCGGTTACCATCATGCCATGCATGGCTGTGCTTCAGTTTAGTCAGCCAGTTGAATGAAAAAGTAAACTCATGCTGACATAGGCTGCAGTAAGTCAACCGATGGCTTTCAACACAGCGGCACTATGTAAACGAAGGGTTTACTCAATGACAACAACAGAAATGGTAGAGGTATCAATGGAAATTCATAAAAATCTTATTTATCCACTTTCAATAATTTTAGTCATAGTTTTCTGTACTGTACATAAACCATTTCTTTCAGTTTTGATGCAGGGGGATTTTTTTAGATGACTAGATGAAATTTCACAAAAAAATTGTAAAATAGATAAAGCGGAAATTCCTGGCTCCTTGAAGCTAACTAGGTGTACAAAAAAGCAATCAAGACGCTTTCTTGGGTTCATTGAAAACTCAGGCTGGGTGGCAAATCCCCGTGTTTCCTGTTAAATCATTATTTTAGTGAAACAAAAACATCGTATTATGTAGAAAGTTGAGTTTTGTTTCAATATTATTTTCGCTTAAACAACAAAATCAATTTTTGTAAGTGCAATGTTATTAATCGAGTCAGGCTCGAACTTCAATAACAAAAAAAGATAGACTATCCCTGAAATCTATATGTTTTGTTGATCACTATGTAGTAAGCCATTTGTTGCAACCTTTAGGTTGTAAACCTTTAGTTTTATCAATTCAAAAACTTAAATCTCTTCAGATAAATTTTCACGGCACGGCCTAAAATATATGGGAGGCGCAAAACTTCAGCTTATAGGTGTGCAATGAGGTCACTTTGGTTTTTGGTTGGATAATTAATTAGCCTTGTTAAAGTTTTATTCTGAACTAAGTGATTTTATAATTCCATTTTTTTTTCTACAATATACAGGCTGCCTATTTAAAAAGAATGAAACAATCTACTGTTCCCATAACGAATTTATTTATACGAAGTGCATGCGGAAACTGGGTTGGACTACAAAGCAGACCAACAGAAACAGTTTTTCTAAGTAATGAACAAATATAGATAAAATGGACTGTCATTCAAACAAACCTTAACTGCTACATTTTTGTTTCCTGTCAATAGTTGATGAAATTAGCTGTGTCAACTATATGTTTTGTCAACTTTTAAAACATGCTTTGTCATTAGAAATTACAGTATTTTGCCAATTCGCCCCCACAGGTGAGAAACGAAGATCAGCCATGATTTGTTTTAAAAACAAATAAAACTGCATTCCTAAAAGCGAAAAAAGCTAGGTAATAAACGGTTTATGTGTTTAGATGAGACGAAAGGCTTTCAACAAACTGCCACCGTAGCCTTGAGTCACGTTAAGACGTAATTTAATCTTTATGAATCATCGGGGGTTCTTAACTATTGTAATGAAGTCACTTTCTCTGGCCCCCCATTCAAACAGTGTCGGCAGACTGTCAGGAAAAGTTTAAATTTTGCTTTTGTTTGGAGTCGTTGAATGTCAACTGAACGTAAAAATAACGTTGTTTTTTGATCGACTTGGGAGTGACCTATCCATGTTGAACCACGATCACCCCATTACAGACCACGAAGCAAAACAAACATTTTCCTCCAGATGCACCATCATGAGTAAAATTTATACAATGTGACGATCATGTTTCTCATAGAATTAGTTTCAACATTAAAGCAAAAAATCAATCAAAGTAAAAACACAAATGAAACGACAAAAATCAAAAACATTGCCTTCAATCAATAGCAATTGCAGCATTTTTTCTTATTCCCGAGATAAAATTCGACCATCTTTGCAGCAATTATTACAGAAAGTTGATTACGTTCTATTTCTTACCATGGGACTGACCCGATTGACTAAATCAAATATGATTTGCATAATGCTGTGTCGAATGAATGTTAAATAGTTTAATTTGTAGACTAGGTCCACAACAACCTTTCAAAACAAGGGTATACCTAAGGCAGGGGTGCACAACCTTTTTGCTATTGCCGGCCGCATTCAAATTAATTCTATAAAGCACGGCCGCCAGTGAGTTTTAAATGATTTTTTTTTAATTTGCGTTATCTAAGAGAAGAATTTATTCGTTAATATCATTCTACTAAACTTATCATACTTAGGCTATACCTAATAGTAGGCTACCATGAAATATCAAACAATTTTTGAAATGAATTTATTTAATAAAAGTCTGCGACATTGCAACTTCCTTGATTTTGCATACGAGCACCAGTTAAGACACCGGTCTCAGTTAGCCTAATTTGTTCGGTACTCGTTTTTTAGGAACTTCATTTGTGAAAAGACAGACTCACACTTTCCTTCAAATTTTCGACACACATTTTCCTCGACTCGCCTTCCAATTTTGCATAATTGTGTGACATATGACGACAAAAATACTGTTTTAACTGCATATTAGACATATCATAGTATGCGCTGCAGTCTCGATCATGAAATAATCCAACTCCCGTTTGGAATTGAATACCCTTTTTTCCTCTGCTGCTGTTCTTTTTCTTTTTAAGGACATACCGGTAATGCAATGTAGGCAGTGCCGGTCTTAGGGTATTTCGGGCCCTGTGCGGAATATGCTTTGCGGGCCCCAATTCAGTACCGTAACTAGGTATTTTGTAAGAGGAGGGGAGGGTTTTGACGGCTTGTTCGCCAAAGGCGACACTCAGCGTCTGGGGGGCCTCCCTCAAAAATTTTGAAAAATTGCTTTGAATTTGGGGCATTCTGAGAACATGTTTAACAAAAATTTGGGTATGATTATTACTGTAAAATGGTGCTGTCCGGTGGCAAAGGTGGCCCGACGCGACAATCTCAGCACTTGTCTCACCCTAAAGCCGCAACTGACTTCAAGAATAGGCTACCGGTAGCCTACTTGCTTGTGAATCGAATTGAATTTTTTCCATTGGAAATGACAAAAATTACTGCATTTTCTGAGTAAATTGCGGGCCCCCTAATCTGCGGGCCTTGTGCGATCGCACGGTTTGCACACCCCAAAGACCGGCACTGAATGTAGGCTACCGTTACAATGAAATTGGATTGAGGAAAAAGTTTTGTCTCAAAACGATTTTAACAATAAAGCCTAGCCAAGAAAAACTTATGATGAGAATGTTTTTCAAGTTTTAAAATTTGAAATATTATATATATGCCTAATTACAAGGGTATTCAGTGGTTCTAGATATCCCTGTATAATAAGTAAAATACATTTCATTTTTTTTAATGAAATAATTTTTTTATTTCAAAAACAGGGCACGGCCGCCAACACATGCTTATTAAATTACGTGTTAACGGCCGCATAATTATTTATCGACGGCCGCATGCGGCCGTACGGCCACAGGTTGAACACCGTTGACCTAGGGTCTTGAATTTATGTGCATTTACAATCGTTCACCAGAAAGAACGGAAAGTGCTTGTTTCAAATAAAAACTTTCTGTGGCGAAATTTTAAATGTATCGTCTACCTACGACATTCTATGAATCAAGATTTACACTCAAAAGTGTTAATGTAATTTTACCCGTTTTACCCTCAACAAAAAACAATTTGTGCTATTTCCTAAGACTAGAGTTGTTTCGGAAGAAGTCTTGTTGATTCGATGGTAATTTTAATCTGGGAATGTTTTTGCAATGTCAAATCAACGTAAAACATTGTAAAAACAATGGTAAAAATGCATTACTCAGACAAAAAGCTCGCTTGTCCAGTTGGTTCAAGTGAGATGGATGGGCTTACAAGACACCATTGTTTGCCAGAAAGGCGTCACCAATCTGCAAAGAATCTTATTTATCGAGCTTGCCAAGTTTATATAAGAAATAAAAAGAATTATATTTGTACAAAAAAAACATGCTGTCGGTTTTTCTGCGGATAAAAATGTCTGAAATAGTTTTGAAGTCCGTTGCCTTCATACACTAACAACCATGCAACGAATATTCCGACCCTGCGTCAAAAGCCTCTATAAGTATGCGAAACTACCAGGAATAACCTATCAAAGGTTGTTCTTGGTAGTCAGTCCGAGAATAAAGATTAAAAACCAAACCAAACTATTCCATATTACAGTGAGTTGTGGCACAAGCCTTAATGGCAAACCCCATTGATATCCATGCAATCTTTTACAATAGCGTAGTTTTACCATTTTTACAATAATGTTTGTTTGATGAGCAAAATCCAAAAGCATCATCTGTTTTATGTTTTTTTGGCATTTTGCATATCATAAACATGTGAATTCTCAGAGCAAACGATGTGCAAAGAAAAACATGTGATTACAGTTATTTAAAAATTCGTCAATCGTTTGCAAAGCATTAAAAGTTGTATTTTTTTATTTACCATTCTTCTTCTTCGTTTGAACCTTCTTCGCCACTCCAAGGGTCGAGGGGCTCTGCCTTTTACCACCCTTGGGCAGTGGCGGCGACGCGGTCTAGATGTTTGGGCAGGTGTCGAGCAGCCATTCAATTGATTTGTCATCCAGTTCACGCAGACCACGCACACCATTTGGCGCATGGTAGATGGCGCAATTACAAATGGTGTGGTCTACGGTTTGTTCCTTCTTGCCACACTCACAAATCGCGGACAAACCATTTAATGTCATCGACTGAGAAACTTGAAACCGAAAAATATTTTTCTTCGTCAAACAAACTTTTGCATTTAAAGTGAAAACGTGGTTAGCAACTTGCATCTTGATCTGGTGCGGAGATTACCCAATCAGTGCAATCCCCCGTGACGCAATAAAATATCAATGACGTAGGCTACTTTTCAAAAATTCTTCATTCGCTTATTCATGTTTATGTTGCTACTGCGGATGCTACGTTGGGAAGTGAGCACAAGAAGAAGAAGAAGAAGGAAGGTTTTGGATTGACAAGTTATAAGATGATTTTTTTTAACAGGAAGACACCCTTTCAAATGTTCAAGGAAGTTGGATCGACGGCATAAGCTTCAAGTGAAAAAAAATCTGAATAAACTTTAATCCTCAAAGAGTTGTGTTTGTGGTGACAAGTTTTGTAATTTTTCTTCGTTGTAGTCTTTTTCCACAAAATCCATCGAAATCAAGAAGGTTATTTAATTTCACCAAATAAGTCAATTTTTTACAATTACGATGACCTTCCAATCATTGTTAAGATTAAGAAAATAATTAAAAGATTGTTTTCCGTGTTTTCTATTATGTATGGAGCGATCATGCTTTTTCTTGACACAAGCCTCTACAAGAAGTGATGACAATCTATTTTCAAATCAGACCGGTCTACTTACCTTCAATTTTGTTCAGCTGAAAATTTTTGAAGAGAAAACGTATCGCTTTACGTTGATTTTTGGCTTTTCGATCTTAAATTAACGTTGCCAAAATAAATTTGTTTTTGCTTTGTTGAATGTGGCAATAGCAAAAACGACTGCAACAAATTGTAATTTTATCTGAGTGAAGAGTGAATTGCTAGGATGAAACACACCGTTAGATATCTTTTGCTTGTGAGAATTCATCGTGCTGATTAATCAAATTCCGACAAAACAACTGAACCTAATCAATAAAAGAAAATACAAAAACTGGTTTTACTTTAAAAATTGGTATGCATTTGAATGTGCATACAGAAGACATTTTACTTTCTCCCGTGTGCCTACAAAGCAATACGCATTTTAAAAAACAACCCTTTGCTATGCAAACTACAAACTCCACAATAGTCCACGAGTTCTGCTTTTTGTTGTTATCATTTCTAAAAAGAATTTTGATAACTCAGCCAAACACATGTTACAAAGCCTAGCCCATTTATGAAAAATAAAAATGGACAATATTCAATATCAAAGTGACCTTGGCCTGATGTAAGGAAAAACAGAAAACTCGTGTTTACAGCGTGCGTCGAATATCATAAGTCTGCTGGTATAAAAATCAGTAGCCTACCAATACCTCGGATCTGTATCTGCAAACTTGATTTAGAACTTTGAATTTTTTTTTGATTTTGAGTTCAGATCTTCTTTTTTTTTTAAATCTAATTTTTGCTTGAGATACAACTTTATTCATATTAGGAGAAACTAGGAGAAAATCGCTTCATCGTTTTTGTTCCTTGATATGAAGGTTATCTTTTTCCGATTTTTTTTCAATATCAACTTGTCTTTGCCAAACAGGAACTCATCATTCGCACCAGCTCAAGTTTTATTTTTCAAAACCACATCGGCAAAGTTTCAAGTAAACGAAAAATATCGAGAAATTCCGTTTGTTTACTCGATCATTTAAAAAATTGAAAACTGGGGACATGTTGAAAGTTTAAGCAAAGTTTAGGAAAGAAGGCACATCTCTTACCCACCTCTGTCCTATACTTATACCTGGATGACGTTAAATGTCTCGCGCCAGTTTCCAAGTGTTTAGCGAAACGATTAAGCCTAATCTCAATAGAAATATAGTGGACGGAATAAGTGACGATTTGTGTTTTTAAGATATGTAGGTACTACAGGACGTTTTAAAAATTGTTAGTTTTTAATATAATCTTAATCACGTGTTGAAGCCAAACTGCGAGATGTAACTATAAGCTTAATTATTTCTTCTAAAGATTGATTGGCATTTGTATAAAATTAAAAATTTGATTTGTGCTGAAATGCAGAAATTGAGTATCAAACTATTAAAACCTACAGAAGCTGCAATGCTATTGAAGTTTAGCTTTGTTTTCTTCGATAGAATTGTTTACTGAATAACATCGAAATTTGCTCTCAATTTTTTAATTGTTTTACTTATGTCGTAAATTTTATTTATTTTTAGCCAACAAGACCTCAACCAAATGTCAATGTCAAGGCAAAAATTGTTCGATTATAAAATCAAAAATTTATGCTAAACAAGCTGCGAGTTAAGTTTTTTTCTCTAAAGCAGGGGTGGGGAACCTGCGGCCCGCGGGCCAAATGCGGCCCGCGTGACTGTTCCATGTGGCCCGCGTCAATATTTCTTTACCCAAAATATATTGAAACAACAGCTCAAAAAAGAGTAGGCTAGGCTCTGCATTCTCGGTATATTGCAAATGGCCTTCTATGACTAGTTAATCCATCATAAAAGGCAATTTGTAACAACAATGTGACCAGTTATTGTTAATCGGTCAGTTATGCCATTCGTGAAAAGTGTTTTGCAGAGTAGCCTACTTCTCAAATTAGCAAAATTTTACGTTGTATAATGGCTTCTGCAAAGAAAAGAAAGATTAGTGATGAAGGCAGAATGTTCCAGAAAGATTGGACAAACTTGTACTTTGTTGAAGTAGCCTAAGTGGCAAATCTGTGTGCATTGTTTGTGGTATATCTGTAGCAGCAAAGAAAAAATCACATTTAGAGCGTCATTATGACTCCTGCTATTTGAAACAGCTAACAGGGCAGGCGAGGCAGGATAAGATTAATGTCCTTAGAAGAGAGTTACAAGCGCAGCAAAGCACTTTGTCAAGGTAGGCTACTGCAAACAGGATGAAGATATTGTCAGAACGAGTTATGAAGTTACCATACTGAACTGATAGCAAAGAAGCTGAAACCACATGCAGATGGAGAATTCCTGAAAGAATGCACTGTCACCGCTGTCAAGCTACTAGCTAAAATTTCGAAATTTTTAGTGGCCCGCCTGTGTTAGTTCTCATTTTATGTGGCCCGCAATACTAAAAAGGTTCCCCACCCCTGCTCTAAAGCTATCGTCAGAAGACGACTTAGAGTTTCTGCAGATTTAATTTACTATAGCCGACAGTGAAAACTATGCATGTAGTTTCATTCATTGCAATTGAACTGTGTCTTATTTGATTTCAAATAGATTGATCGCTTGAATAAATATTACACCTGTTGTAAATAGGCGGCACTTGATAATATCGTGAATAAAAAAAGTAACAATGCTTAACATGCAAGCTCCCACTCAGAACCAACCGGTTACTTTCAGCTCTCCTCTACAAAACCCGGGGATGGTTCCCATGATGACACATACAGCAAACAGTGAGTACTAAAAAAATGTTTGTTTGAGGCTTGAGGGCCTTAGTATTGTAAACATGTTGTCTAATGCAAATTGAGTTTACGACGGTAAAAATGTAAAGCAAACTTAATTTTTTAGAGACTTTTCTATAAAACAAGATAAAATTGTTAAAGTTTTGAAGGGGCACGTCTCCGGACCCCCAAGCTCGAACTTACCTCTTTTGGAATGGGCACTTTAACTCTTACTTTTTGCAGTCATAATTCAGAAATAAATGCGTGGTGGCCCGAAAATTTGTAACTCGCACAACCAGGGCCGGATTAAGGCGGGGGCTGATGGGGCTGCAGCCCCAGGCCCACCAAAAAAATAGGCCCACCGATAACAACTTACTAAGAGCAACTGACATGCTCATTATCAGGATCGAAAAAATAAAATCGTAGAACAAATGCTAACTGTGTAAACCAGTGGTTTTTAACTAGGGGGACGTCAGCTAATTTCCAAGGGGGCGCGAGACCTTTGTCTGATACACGTTGGTAGGCACAATATGACGCTATACATGCCCTAAGAAAAAAATATCAAGCAAGCAGTTCTTCAAGTCTTGAAAGCAACGAACAATCGCAGACTAAAGAAACAGCCAAGGGGTTTATCTTGTCAATGGAAAAGCTTGAAATCGTTATTTTAATTGAGTTATGGTCGTGCATAATGGAACGGTTTCATGAAACTAGTCGGGCGTTGCAGGATAGCAAAATTAGTTTGAATAAGGCAACAAATTTGCTTCAAGGTCTACATGACTTTGTTCAAACATTAAGATCCCAGTTTCAAGAATCGAAGAAAAGAGTAGAGTATTAAGTGGCTGTCATCATTATATTGAAGAAATTTCAAGAAAGAAGAGAAGAATAGTATGCTTGGATAGCGAAGGTAGATCTGAAGACATATCGCTTGATCCATCGAGCAGATTCAAAGTAGACTCATATTTGCCAATCATTGACCAAATTATTATGTGTATAAAATCCCGAATTGCAGCATACGATAGTCTTCAAATAAGATTTTCGATTCTGGCGGAATTAAACACCATTTTTAACTGTAAAATTGAAAAGAGAGCTAAAACGTTGCTTCACATATCTAGATGATCTAGAACAGGGGTCACCAAGCTTTTTTTTCTGAGGGTCGGATTGCTGCGAGATTAACAGCTGCGGGTGGGATGCAAATTGCGAAAAGATATACAACTATTTAGAATCTCCATTGACTTGAATTGAGCACAATAAATAACAAAGTCAGCGGTGGAATAGTAAAGTTTTGATGAAAATCGAAAGGTTGCTGGAAAAGTTACTCCCTGCTGTGATACACTACAGGGCATCGTGCTCTTGATAAAACATTACATCTTTCCAAATTTGGTCTAGGCTGTCCCAAATTGTGGTGAACTAATGATAAAAACAATGAAAAAAATGATAAAAAACAGTTGTAGTGCAGCTGTTATTTCCGCAGTACGTGGCGGCCGGATGAAATCAGTTCGCGGGCCGTAGTTTGGTGACCCCTAATCTAGAAGAATCACTGCCTGAAAAGATGATTCATTTTTCTGCACTGCTAAAACAACACTATTTTAACAGCGAATGCTGCAAAGAAACTCAAATGATTGATTCATCAATGAAAATGAATTTATATATACATTTCCTAATCTGTTGTACTGAGAATGTATCTTTGTCTGATGATTTCTAATTGTTCAGGCGAGTGCTCATTTTCAGTGCTTAAAAAAGTGAATCAACTGCGTTCATTCATGGGTCAGAAAAGGTTGCATTCCTTAGCTCTACTCTGCATTGAAAACGAAATTTTGGAATAAAATACACACCGATGATGTTATTAGCAGCTTTGCTTTGGCTTAATCCAGAAAACATGTCATTTGAATGTGTTTAAGTAAATAGCCTACTATACTTCGGGTATAATTTTTGTTGTTTCATTTTAATTGATTGGTAGGCCTACAATGAGGGGAATGAAATATAGGCCTCAGATTACCATATAGCCCCAGGTCCATCAAAACCTTAATCCGGCCCTGCGCACAACTACTGAACGTACAAAGTACTAAAGTAGTGACACTACGCAATATGTCAATCTTAGATTTTTAATTGAAATTATAATTTTTTTTGCGTCAAGTCAAAGTGGCGTCTCCTAAAACAACTGTTGTTTCTGTATTTCTAACCGGTTCGTGCTGTGGCTTCTTATCATCACACAGCAGATGATCAAAGCAGCAGTAGTTTTTCTAACATGAGTTACACATATAGTTGAAAGCAAACATTCATAACAAGTTCCAACTACACAATGATGCAAATCGAACGAAAACTTGCCTTCTGACACCAATAAAAGGAAATACCGTAACATTATTTGTTTTTCAAAGACTTTGGTCAAGTTTTATGTGTTCTGAACGTGTTTAAATCTTTTAAATTTTCATCAAGTTTATTGATTGTGATAAATTTTCTAAGTTTTTTTTTTTTGAAAAGTAGAATTAACGAATACTTAAAACAAAGTAGGTTCTACGGCGGCTATTTCATCAGATTGTGATATGTATGAGCAACAGCAGATAGGCGAGGCAAAGGCGAAAATACGCGAACAAGGAGCAGATATATATCAAAATATTATCCCAACCTATAGTAGATTGATCACTCAGCAATATCTTCCTGCATATGAAGTCTACTGAAAATGAAATCGTTGAAAAGGCGGGAACAAAGGCAGTTTATTTTGCCATTTTTAGCAGCATTTACGCTAAATTTGGGTAGTGTGTTAGTTGTTACAGCCGTGAAAGACAGCTCTGGGCGGGCAAGTTCTTTGTGTGAATCTTTATAAATCGGTATCAAATACAAAACAAAGATATCAGTGACTGTTCAATGGGAACAAAAGCAAGTCTTTTGAGATGCGGCGGGTCAGCCAAAGATCGAGGCGATAAAAGTTTGCAGCTGCGCGTTTCTTGCAGAAATCTAAGGTATAGCATCCTTTAATTTAAAAAAATTAATTAAAAGATGCATAAACAGCAAGCTTGTCTATAAAAAAAACTAAATTAAATTTAGATTGTATTTGACAAATATAGGCCTACTAGTTTCTATTTTAAACACAATACAGTCTGCAGGCTACATTTTAATACTTTGCTACAGGTACAGCAAATAAGCTATGAGTTTCGCAGTGCAGTAGTAATGAATATTTCAATAATAACTTACGGGAATAAAACAGAGATCACAGGAAGAAACAAAGCATAAATTAGTGTTAAAGAGGTTTATAGAAAAAAATGGAAAACATTTCAAAGCGGTTGTAAAAATCATGCAATTTAGAAAATCTACAATGTATGTTATGTTTTGCAGCGTTTTAGAAAAACAAATGACTATGTTGTCTTGTGTAAGCAATGTTGATGTGAATACTGCCAGTTTGTCTTCAGCCGAAAGGTTATCTATCAAGCGGCTTTGTGCTAAACAAAAAGAACTTTTAGGTATTTTTTTTTCAAGGTAGTGTTATTTTAAGTAACATTTTCCATAAACTGGAAAGCATATAGAGCCTTGTAAACTCAAATAAAATGTAAAAAATAAATTAAAATCAACACTGTTTTGATTTCGCAACATTTTATGATAAGATTAAAAAAAGTGTCAAAATGTTTCGGTCCAAATCTTTAATCCCCTACGAGTAAAGTTCAGTCCCTTTCATGTTATCTTTTCCTCGTTAACTTTCTTGCAAGGATTAAGCGAGTGGCGAAAGCTCTGGTACGACGCTCGAAAGAGCGACAATTCGACAGCACTCAAGAGTACGCGGCTGTGTCTTCAACACACTACTTAGTCGTATGTCCGAAGGTGCACACTAAGATTGGCTTCCCACCCGTCCTCCACTTAATTTAAATCTTCAGCCACAGGGCGTGATCTTGGATAGGGCAAAAACAAAGTTTTTGCGAGGGTTATTTAGAAACGTATTATTTGTTTTACTAAGCTATTACTTTAGACATATGAACTATTTAACTGTAGGCGTATTGCCCGCTGCCGAATACCACCTGAGTTGTTCGCTTCGGCAGCCAGTAGTCAATAAGTTTGCAATTAAGCGATCCGCCATTTTGGCATTTAAAGTCATTTTTGTAAAAATGTATCGAAATAGAAATCTTGTGCTAATAGCAGTTCAACGCGTTTCAAATGAAGACAAAAATAAATATTGATTTTAAACGTCTCACATCATCAGTTCATTTTTGCATTGTATGGGTTTCACTGCATCATTTGCCTTTGAATTTTATTGTTGAAATAAAAGTGTAAAAACAACAATGACAAGCACACAGCCAATTTTTCATCATCAATAGTCGTTCGAAAAAATGTATTTATTGTCTTACTTCTTTAACATAACTCACCATCAGACAAAGTAAATAATAAGTTTCCGTACGTGGAGACCCGTGGCAATTAATAGCTCAGTTTGTAACCCCACGTTTAGGCTACAACAATTCGCTGTGTTATTTTGAGATTTAGACCTAAAAGATGATAAATCTTCTTCTAAGGCAGGGGTTCTTAAACTGGGGTCCGTGGACCCCCAAGGGGTACGCGGACTAGTTTTAGGGGGTCCATAAGGCCCAATGGAAATGTTAGTGTATAATTTCAAAAATGGAATACATTTTTCAAAAGAAGAAAGACTAAGTTCAAACAACTATCCTATCATGGCTATCAGCACTGTCAAACACGAAGCCACAACTTCATGTTCTTGTTGAAGACAAACAGCAGCATTCTTCACATTAATGAAATTAAATCAAAGATATTGAAAAACAATCTGCATTCGCTATTTCTTAAATTTAATAAAACATAAATTTTGTTACCAATTCATTTTGATGTTATTTTGTCCAATTCATGCTGATCAAAAAATTTTCTCGGACTAGACCACAAAGGCGGTCCAAGCAAACCAATTTTTTTTAAGGGGTCCGCGTTAAAAAAAGTTTAAGAACCCCTGTAGCTACAATGGATTGGAACTCAAAGTTATGTTAAGTTCGGTATGAAGCAAATGCAATGACAATAAAATAATCCTAAGTAAAACTTATGACCAATCAGTATAATTGTTTAAAAAGTTTTTGTTTATGTCAGATCAAACGTTTGGAGAAGTCAACCAACTTGGAGGTGTATTTGTGAATGGACGCCCACTTCCAAACGCAATCCGTGTGCGGATCATTGAACTGGCACAGCTTGGGATCCGGCCCTGTGACATCAGCAGACAACTCCGTGTTTCTCACGGATGTGTCAGCAAGATACTTGCCCGGTACAATGAAACGGGATCCATTCTTCCGGGAGCGATTGGAGGGAGCAAGCCTAGAGTGACCACGCCAGGGGTTGTGGAAGCAATCAAGGAATACAAAGTTGGAGACCCTGGAATTTTTGCTTGGGAAATTCGAGATCGATTGTTGAGCGATTCGGTGTGCGATAAATACAATGTTCCCTCTGTCAGCTCTATTAGCCGCATTTTGAGAAATAAAATTGGAAACGTTCTTCATCCACACAATCCTCTCAACCCGAACTATTCGCCATCTAATGGGTTTCATGCCACTAATCCTAGTTCTTCTCAGGCAAGTGCAATTCGGCCTGATGGCTACAATAAGACAATCTACAATCCTTACACAGTTCCTTCGCAATCAAAGCCAAGTTTGTCAAACGGGCAATATCTAACAAAGAATTCACCAATTACCAATCATTGTTACTCCCACTCGGTCACTGAAATACTTGGTTTTTCTCGATTTAACCAACAAGGTAAGCTATGAACGATTTCTTGAAATAGGGAATCGAAGTTGAATTGAAATCTGGGTACTGGATTATAGCATGTTACACTTTGTATCAAAAATTGTAGCTCAACACAATTCGTCTAATTAGGTAGAAAAAAAGAGCAACTCGAGTTTAAAAAAATCTGAAGTTCTGAAACTTCGTGAATCGAAAGTGTTGCTCCGAGAGTTCTAAAAAGTTTAGAAAAGCAACTGATGTGTTCAGAAAAAATTAATCTTTAAATACTTTACCAAATAATTTACTTGCCAAAAATCTGTAGCCCTGGTTCAATATAGCAAACTTTTGTGACAATTTTGGGGAAATACCACCCATACGAACCAAAATTGCAAATAGACGTATTTCATAAAACCTATAAAACGCGTTCGAAAGGACACAGGTTTGCTCCATATCGCGACCACGCTGTTGTCTCATAGTAGAAAGACTAATGACATCCTTGAAGATGGGCAAGAAGATTGGCTTTCACGCGTTTCTGTATAAATAATCTAAATCCAACTATCAAGCGTAAACCTAAATGTACCGGTAATGAAAAAGGATTTGAGGTTAGATATTCACTTAGATGTATCATTCTAGTAATAATCTTATAAAATAAATAAATAAACAAAATAAGCTGTAACTTATTTGTCGTTTATAGTCGATGAATTTAGAACCTACACATAACGAGTCCAGTTGTTGCGCTAGCTATCGTATCGGTAGCTAACATTTAACGTACCGGTAGCAAATGTCTGACGAATAAGATAAGGCACACCCAAACCATAGTCTCTGTGATTTCCAGTTGACTGAGCGTAGACTACAGACTTTCAGCTCAATAGTGCAGTCAAAGACTGGATGGAAATAGCAAGTGTCATACGCCATTTTGGAGGGGACAGAAAGTTATAATAGGGGAGCACTCAAGCACGAATGTTCCCGATATGCATTTGCCATTTGGCAAGACAGTGTAGAACCGCTACGACTACTTAGGAATAATAAGAAACCGATCTAATAGGCTAAAGCGTAAAATCATTCTCTGTGCGTAAGATGTTTACTTTGACACGCAAAACACGCACGGGTTGCAAATGCATGCCAGTAGACACAACGCCATCACTCGAAGAAAAAAGGAAACTGCTCCTGAATCAAAACAGTGTTCAGTATTCTAAAAATTACTGATAAAACAAAGATTAATTTCACTTCTGACAATTGTTGGAGTTACGTTTCATCTCTTGCAGGCTCTTATTTTAGGCTGTTGTTCTTTTATCGTTTCAATAAGTGACAGTTGAGACGAAGACGTTAACATCAATATAGTAGGCTACCATAAAAGGTTATTGGTCAAATCAGTTTATTCTCTTTATATTATTGACCTACTTGACTTGAAATAGATGTAAAACATTCAAGTAAACCAATTCAAAAAAGCTCAAACCAGTTGAGAAAAATAACAAAATCGATTGAACTGTGAAGTATAAAATGATTTCAAATTAAACTAGGCCTACTTTGTGATAGCAGAAGATGTTTTATTATTTTTCATTTGGCACTCATTGTTAAATCATGTTTTTGAAATCATGTTATGCAGTGGACTACAATTAGCCTATATTCTTGCGTGGTGGAGCAGCTTCAATTTTGGAAAGATGCTTGCTTGCAGAAAGCACTCGTCATTAAGATGTTCATGATAATATAATAACAAAATTATTGAAAACTAGTACTTTCTTTTGCCTCCTTTAAATCTGTGAAGCTCCAAAATTTGTCTAATCTTTCCTTCTTCTTCTTCAGCATCCAGCCATTCAAATAACTTGGCGCTAGAGGGCGACATTACGACAAGCGTCAATAATTACCAAAATCAACATGTGCCAGTCTCTGTCCCACCATTGATGCCAAAGGTCGAAGAGTGGAGTAATATTACAGCATATGGTGTCACCCCTCCCACTCAAGCTACTCCTGTCAATCCGGAAGGGCTGGAGAGAAGCTCACCCACATCCGGTAGTGTGACCGTTTTGCAAGCAACATCTGAAGAGGTACTGCAAAAGTTTTATTTTTGTCGATCCTTATCTAGAAAACGCAGATTATTGTTTTTTTTTCTGTTTTTAAAACAAATTATCAGGCTACTATTGCCTATGTAAATACAATCAAACCTGGAATTTGTCAATAGAAGAAATCTGAGAAAATTAGACTTAAGTTAGTAGAATTAAGGACTTTGTTTTGAAAATATTTGTCGTCAATCAATTAGCATTTTTTTTTATCTCGACAGAATCGCCCTGTGCAGCCATCGCCGATTCCCTTTACAGCCAGTCCGCTCAACCAATCCTTTGCTCCAACCATTCAACATTCCGTTGGTGATTATGCTTCTAACGCATACGGGTCACCATACAACCATCACACATGGAACCAGCAATCCGTCGGTCTTCCTTACCCAGCACCCACAAATGGATTTCACAATAGCGCGATGATAGCTGCTTCGGTTCATGCCGATCCTCACGTGACACAAAATGGCGGTAGTTTAAGACCTCATTCCTACCAACAATCAAAGATCGTGGTTTCATCGGCAATGGGTAAGTTTGTAAAGTTAAACTAGTTGCAAGATTGTGATTGTTTTATTCAGTAGCATAGCCGTACCGGATCAAAACACTTTGGGGGGAGAGGTAAAACAAAAAATGCCTAAATCTGCATAATTTTGATTAAAACTAATTTCATGCATTTGGTAGTTGCCCAAGCGGCTTGTATGTGCATAAAACAAGAAAAAAATTTGCTACTCTCAACCAAGTAAACCATTGGAAAGAGGTAGATAGCCAATTGAAATATTGAAATTATACAAAAGCACTTTCTCGACACAGTTTTTCTTTCAAAAATTTGAAAACTTCTATAAGTTACCAAAAGTCTGAGGCAACTTTTAGGAATGAAAACTTGCAAGTTTTTTATTCCTAATATGAGCTATAGGCTAACCTGGAAGACTTTTTCACATCACTTAAAATTATTTTGTTTTTAGATAACACGAAACTGCCGTATGAGAGCAAACCCCCATTAGAGTCAAGAAACAACTTGCTGATCGCTTCTACGTCATGAAAACAGAACACACTTAAGCCAATGAAGCTCCAATTTGACAAAAAGTAATCGGGGAGCTGTTGTCAGATTACGTCAGTCAGAAGTGACACGTCATCGGTAGCTTATGCGTTTATTTCTAAGAAAAACATTGAAGGCAGCTTGGCTGTTTTACAATAAGCGTGGTTTGCATTGTAATGTAGATTGTAGACGTTGTCGTTTTTAGGTAATCGATTTCCATTGATCCATTTTCAGTAACCTCATTATATTAGAGTCTACACTTTTAAACAGTGAATTGAACGATTTGGTTGCCACCCCATTCCCAAAAATGCTGCTAATTTTGCTCTTTACTAATTCTGCCATTTTTTATTAGATGTTGTTTTACCTAAATGTTTTCTTTTTTGAAGCCTTTTTAATGTATGTTTGCTGCCTGTTCTTTTTATATTGCACATGTCTATGTAGCTATGTTTTAGAGTTGAACGTGGGTAGTTTTTTGCGCTTAGCCTTATTGCGCAATGTAAGTTAGTTAAGATCTTAGATTGGCCACCTCCTTAGCTTAGAAAATCTGCAAACATATAATTTCAATAACGTGATTTCTCGTTAGCTTGTCGTGTAAGAAGCCCACCATTGTTGCCTTGTCAAAACTGGTATGTATAGTATGTGTAGCCTAGTGGTAGCCTACATTTTCTGGTACCGATAAGTTCTACTGTAGCCTAAGTGTGTATAGCGGTTATTGTCTAAAATAAAACAGTTAATTGAAAAAGCTTTTACTTTACTTGCCATTTGTTGCTGCATAAACAAAATAATTTGGTACAAACAAACCGTTTTGTTCATAATTACGTCATTTCGAGATGCCGCGTCATTCAATTATAAATAACTGCTGTTAAAAACAAACGAAAAAGAAGAAAATATGGAAGTTCAGTGAAATCTTGCTGTCGGTGTCGGACTTCAAGCGTATTCTCACATTTTTGTTTCTGTTGATTTATCACTGCTGCTTTCTCTTTACTTTGTCATTGTGCATTTTAACTTTTCCTAACCATTGAAGCGGTTGAACGATAAACCGAAAATAAATATAAACGACACGTCGCTGCTTTACTTTTTTCATCAGCGTATGCAGACTTACATTGACCTTCCAGTAAGAAAAATAGTTTCTCAATTGTTTTGGCAGCTTATATTATCAGTACTTTTATTCAATAAATGCCAGATTGCCAATGTGCATGGTTTCTGTGCTAACGTAGCTAACAACTTAAGCTGAAACATTTGATCAAGATTATTGGAAGGAACAGCTCAACCGTGCAGGTTTATAGTAATTTTGTTTATTTTAAGAAATATAGTCTTGTCTTTAGTGCACTGATGAGGCTTGGGAGTTTGAACAAACCTTTGTTTAGTTGTTTTTCGCAATAAAGGTAATTCTCTTGCTATGCAAGAGCGGGCTGTGAAAAAGATAAAAAATATCCTTGAAAGGTAAAAAAGCTTAAGTTTCACAATAACCTTGTTTCAATTTGTAGCCTACATCCCAAGCGAATGTTGAAGTTTTCAGTGTTTTCAAACTCAAAATGTTTAATCCTAATCCATAAATGCATTACTTCAGTAAACTTCATGTAACCACTGTAAAACTTTATTTATGATTAGTCGCTGATCTGCCTTACTTGAACTATGCTCATATGGGCAATTTTTTATTCAAAAATACACAAAGTTAAGGCTAATTTCCGCCAAAGTTTATTTGATAGTAATAGATTCAATAATTTTCAAAACTAGTTGTTTTTGTTATAAAATTACTATAATCAGAAATTTTAGCTGATTACTTGCTTTGTACTTTGTACAATTTCAGTTACAGTAGCCTACATAGAGTTTGGTTGAGGCTTTATTTGGAAAGTAGCCTCCATGTAATAAATTTTATTACAACCCTGATTAGATGAATTTTTGAATAAAAGATGTCAGCAAGTTGTTAGAGTGTAAGTGCAAGTCGTAAGATCTTAGACCAGGGTTTTCCAAACTGTGGTCCGCGGACCGTGGTCCGCGATGACTGCACAGGTGGTCCTTGGCGATATGACAAGAAATTAAAAAGTCACACATATACGTTGTAAGTTACAGTACGTAAATGATAATGATAATGCACTTAAATGATAATGACAAGGATAAATGATAATGTTGTGGATATGTTTCCTGTTCTGTGTGACTACATTACAAACAAACCCTTAATAATACAGAGTTCATTTTCTCTGCCGTTGCACAACATTTGGAACCGCTTTCTGCACATTTCAAGAGTACTTTTTAAAAGAGACATATGGGAATTTTGACTGGATTTTAAACCCTTTTGTTGTTACAAAGACTGATCTGTCAGGACGCGAAGAGGAAGAATTAGCCAAATTATCATCTGATCGAACTTTAATGCTTAGTTTCAATCAAGCAGCTATTGCATCTTTCTGGTTGAGTGTTGTGGAGGAATACTCATTGTTTTCGCAAAAGGCATCTAAAATTTTATTGCCTTTTGCCACGACCTACATGTGTGAGACAGCATTTTCAGCTCTTACCAACAGGAAGACAAAATACAGGTCCAGACTTTCCGTGGTCCCTGACTTACGAGTTTTCCTTTCACAAATAACTCTGAGAATTGATGACTTATGCAATAAGAAGCAATCCCACTCGTTCCATTGATGTTGTCAGTTTTTTAAATACACAAAATTCGGTTTTATTCATTTTTACCTTTGTTTTGGGGGTCCGCGAATAAACAGATTCACAAATAGTGGTCCGTGGCCCAAAAAAGTTTGGGAAACTCTGTTTAGACTATTGAACCACAAGTTTTCTCTTCAACGTCTTAGTAAATTTTTACACAACTGCAAAGAAAACTGAAGCATAATAATTTATCAAGCATCTTGAGTTAAAATGAACAAGGAGATCTTCAAACCTGCGTGTTAATCACTTCGGCAATCTATATTTCAATGTAAGCTTTGTTCGAAATAGGTTTTAAAGGCCACCCGGGTCACAAATTCCATTGAAAACAACTTTAAACACAAAAGCAGATGTCTTTCGACTGGAGTAACAAATATCTGACTAAAGCGAAGTTTTGTTTGTACAAACGAAACACAAACAAGTCAGATATGTCAACTTAAATGTGGGCCCATTTTTCTTGGGAAAATTTTTCTCAACCACAGTAGGCTACTTTCCATATATTGCGTCATCACTCATCACTGAGTTGATTGAAATTAAAATGAAATAGGTTACTTGCTGCACTACGTAACACACTAACCCACTAGAAAAAGAAAGGACAATTCAAAAGCTTAGAAGAGCTCAAATGTATAATTGAATTGGCTGAAAAGAAACGCGCACAGAATTAAAGCAGAAAACTGAGCCAAAATCGTAACCAAACTTTGGCTTAAAAACTTCAGTCGGATTGGTTTTTTCAACAGAGATCGTGGCAATGAAGTTGTTGAAGTGGGAGCTTGCGTGACAAAAGACAAGTGGGTAACGTCTGCCGTACTGTCCAAGAAAACAAATACATATATAAGCTAATTAGGGTCTGGCATGACCTTAAAATATAACATTGCTATCAATCAAGGGGTGAGGTAGACCAGGGAAACAAAGGGTAGATGTCAAATGCAGTCTACCGTTTAAAAAGGTGACAAGGTCACTTAAGTGGAAAAAAGTCAAGGGATGCTTTAGTGTAAATGACAAAAAAAAATTCAAAATTTTGCATCAAAATAATGTTTGAACAAACAAACACTTACAGTAGTTCTAGTGATCCAGACGTGATATTGAATTACAATCTATGACTAAACTAACTGGTTTGCGACTATGATTAATAAGCTGTTGCATTTTGCCGCTAAAATTAACGTTTCAAAAGTAAAGATATGTGGCTTTAACATATTAAATTCTAAGCATCCAAATGCCACAGATGATTTAATTCTTTTATATATTGTAGTCTGTGTTGCATTTGTGCTTCTAATAGCAAATTCGGAAAATAAACTTTTTATGTTCATAGTTTGGGAAATCAATCTTTTTTACATTTGAGTTGTTAAAAAGACATAAATTCCAAATAAGATAAGTATGAAAAAATAATGGGTATTCAAACGGTGCGGTACACAGATGCGATATTACTTCTTTGTTTTACTGTAAGAGCAGACATGCGGTTAATGCATAACAGAGAAGAACAGACAATAGCTTTGTGCACAAGTCCAGGAGCTCCAAAGAGTTTATAACTGACAAACTCTCTATAAAAGCAATGTAGGGTATGGGTTGAGTTTTTCCAGTGTTACAAGCCTTCGTCTTCTCAGCTAAGTAAAAGTTATAAAGACTTTCGAGTGAACAAATGCACGTTTTAGAATTTTCAAATGAGTTGTACCACCATGAAAGGTTTTTCTTGGATGCTTTGCATTCATGTTTTGTTTTTTTATTATGTAAGAAAACGTAGTTTGTATTTACGTAAAAGAACTTACTTCGTATTTTTTACGTAAGAAAACTTACGTCTAAAATATTCATTCGTCATTACCAACATCATTACCAATATTTATCATTACCAACTTCATTCCATACATTCGGAGTCAAAATGAATTGATTGCAATAAAACTATTAAAAGCAAAATCAAGACGAACTTCATGACACTTTTTATTGAGAATGACAAATTTCCTTGCTTGATAGGCTAAATTCATCAATCAACAGTTTCGATTAAATACTCGGTTGCAAAACAACAACACTTTGTCTCTAAAAAAAAGACACCACAGCGCCACTACTATTTTCTAAGTAGGGTTTTATTTTTTGCTGATGAAGTTTGACGTCACTGACATCGAAATTGCAACGCATATGTGACCAAATGAGATTGTGGCCGAATCTAAGTGGGAGTTTTGTTTTTCAACTTCTCGCTCGCACCCGAACAACCGTGTCCGATCTGCTATTTTGGGTGGAAGTTCAAAAAATAGATAAACTTTTAAACATTCTAAATATGTTTAACCAGAAACTGTAAAGTTAAATAGTCTACAACAGGGGTCACCAACCTTTTTTGCATGCGGGCCACTTTGGCACTAAGGAGAGCTGTGGCGGGCCGCACTAATACAATTTTAAGTAGGTTGACTTATGCTAGAAAAGAACGCATTTCGTACCCAGTATCCAGCGTTACATGTTGTTCATATTTATGTTAGAATACCGCAGCAACAAAATTAATCGAACAACGCTACTGCCAGGCCAAGCTCCTTTTAGGCCTACAACACGTTTGACTTCTTTAACATTGCCTAATAAACGAGGCCACTTGTTTTGCGCACTTATAGCGAGGCGAGCAGTTTCATCAGAATATTCATCGCCAAGCAAGAGTGGTGTTGTCACTTCGCTTCACAAAAGATATCTTGCAATTAACAATTTCAGTAGACAAGGAAATGTTTGACACATTGCAATACAGGCAACAATAGTGGTCTGCAAACATATCAGCGAAAAATAGGCTCCAATAACAAGGAGAAAGAAACCAGGCACCATGAAACAAACGCTTGTGGAAATCACCGAAAAATCGTAAGTCTATCGTAATTCATGAACAGTCTTCCCTCTAAAAAAGCAATGAGTTAGTTTTTCATCCTTTTTGTGAGAGTCTATAAAACCTTCTTTCTTTTATTATAGACAACTGTCACTTGCGATGCTTATCACTTATCAGCGTGGCAAGAATTTGTTGATTAACAGCATTTTGCAGTACTTGCTTCGGCAGTAGGCTACATGCTTCGGCAATACTAAAATTGGAACGATACAGAGAAGATTAGTATGGTCCCTGCGCAAGGATGACACGCAAAATCGTGAAGCGTTTCATATTTCTTAAAAAAAAACATTTTGCAGTACTAAGCTAAACATTTTCATAATACAATCAGAAAAAGTCTTTAAATTTATATACAATTTTTTTCCAATTTATTATAATTGAGTTGGCACACCGATCTATTTTGCCAACAAAAACTTGCATAAAGAGAACACTGCTCGTGAAACACCATAACGATGAAACCCACACTAGTGTTTACATGATATTTGCAAACTTAAAATAAGCAACCCTATGCTCACAGACATTTTCGAATTTCGAAAACAGACATTTTAATCAACCACTGGGATAGTGTGGCTGGACATTCAGTGGACATCGCATTGGTATAGCTTTAACCAACCCCCCAGCTAGAACTATAATCGGATTGGTCGGTCAGTGGAATCGCATGCAAAGCGAAAATATGCTTCCCGAAAATTATTTTTCGCCTTCGTGCTCTTTAACTCCTCAAGAAAAGTATTTTTGGTTATACTTGTACGCTGATACCTTCCGCGGGCCGCAGCGGTACAGCGTGGCGGGCCGCATGCGGCCCGCGGGCCGCCAGTTGGTGACCCCTGGTCTACAAGATATTGATATTACACGATTTATAACTTAGTGGAAGTCTACGTGAAACTTGCTCTCCTATTTTTGATAAGGTTGCAACTTGCGATTTGACTAGTTGTATCGAATGTGTGGGGTGAACACGAGAACCCGTTCTGTGGTATTTTAGTTATTTCTATTTGTATTGTCAGAAAGGCAGAAAAAAGAAAAACAAAGGTTAAATTAATTTAGTCAACTCAGTCGATGTGCACGCAAATATGTAGGATCACTTTTTGTAGGTACACTAAAATGATGTCTTCCTTATGAAAATAAACTAAGAAGTGTGATTAGGCTAAGAAGTATTTGACGAAATGTAGCCTACTTTAAATTTATGTTTTTGGCATGATGATGAATGCGAAGAAAATGTTTTGCTAACTAGCTTAAAAATGTAATTTTTTAGTGTAGGCTGATAATGATTCCCCATTTCGTCCTTGATCGTTTTATCAAAGTAAAGTAAATGTATTTAAGCCTGTTGTTCATTATCTTTAAAGTTAACAGGTTTTTTGAATGAAAGACAACAGTTTTCCTATTAAAAACTCTGCTGTAATAACGAATGCTGCTTCACTTAAAAAAAAACGAAAAAAATTACTTTTAATAAGGAAATAAAAAAGAATGTATCTCAGTCATAGGCTACATCCTTTAGTTTAGAGGACGAATATATGTGCACGAGCCCTTCCATTGGCTTTAAATCTTGTGAGGAGGCATCAACACCAAACTATTTTGTTGTTTGAAACCTTTAAATAGCGACTCTAAACATTTGCAAGAAAGCGTGACAGAATCTTACCAATGAGATCAAATTTTGTTTTTTTGCTGTCATTAGCCGTCGCCGGTTTGTTGACTTTACTGTTGGGACCTTTTACCTGGAATTTTCTCTTACCTCATATTGCGTGACAACGAACTTCAACCAACTGCATTATGTGTTTTACCTTATCGTTTAATCGAATAGAATGCCAATCGTGTCTCACCTCGTTTTTTTACTGCTGCAATAGAAAAAAGGCCATAATTCCAAAATTAAAAATCACCCATGTTTTGTTTTATAATGCCTCCTTTAGATTAACAAAAACTGCGATCTTTTTGGTTGGTTCACTTTTTAATTTTGTCTCTGCAGTAGTTGACAAAGTTTTTTCGCTTTTTAAACGCTGTTTGCTGCTGTTTGGGATACTGTTTTCTTGAAGTTAAAAAATAGTTTATTCATGATGCTGCTTAAGATACAAAATTTCAATACATCTAAACTGATCGAACAATATCTTTGGAGATTGCACCAGTAATTACATTGTGGTACCATTATTGAAGGAAAATAATCTCAATCTCACTAAAAAAACGTTTCTTTGGAAAAACAATATGATTGACATAATTAAATCACTCTGCTCTGGCTTATTCAAATTTTACAATAAGACTACAAGTGAGGTACGTAGCTTATATTTTACCGCCCTCCACAAAATGCCGCCCTATAGGATATGTTTGCATGTACAACGGATAGCTACGTCACTGGCGCTATAAAGTATTTTGAATAAGTTCTGAGGTTCTATAGCCTAATAAAGTTACACAATGTGTTAATGCTGCATCAAAGTTTGCATGGTTAGAAATAAGCTACTTATTTTTAATCTAAAATAATGCAGAAAATTACAAAAATAATTTATTCGTACTTACTGAAGTGTGCACGTAGGCTATAATGATGTTGTAAATAGCCTTGGCCTGCGATTGTAATTACTGTAGGCCTACTTGATACGTAACATTTTTTTTCAAAGGTTGAACTTATATAGTATCGTACATTTGAATGCCACTGTTATTTTATTAACGTTTATTTGAGCTTTCAAAACGGAAACATTTTAAATGTATAAATTGCGTAAAAGTGATTTTTGTCTCTTAGTCTACCTCAGAAACTTTCTAATTAAGATATTTTTCTATGTAGTCATACTGAAACTTTTTTTTATAAATATTAATAAAAGCGTTGGAATGGCGCAGCGGATAAAGCGCTCGCTTTCCAATCATGCAATTCTGGTTCGATTCTCGGCTTAAACTGGTTGTTGAAAAACACCGCTCACCTCTACCCAGGGTGTAATAACTTAGGTGGGCGTATAGTTGCTAAAGGAAAGGCTGCCGAGAGAAAAGAGCCGGCCACCCTACTCTCGTTAGTGCCGAAGGCTATAATGAGAACCTTGTCTTCTTATCCCCGGAGCTTGGATCAAGCACTGGACTCATTTTCACCTTTTATTAATAAGAACTTTTTGATGTGGCTTACGGTAACATGAAAACGATTGAAGGTCACGTGCCTCGTTCCCCTGAGAGGCTGCGCCACTGCACGTTCTTAAGCTCAGTAGACAGCTGTATTTCTGTATTGGTTTAGTGTATAAGATATTCGGCAATTTGTTGATTTACCCCCCCCCCCCCCTCAAATGATTTGATCTTGTACGTGTATGTCATAATTGAATTTTTTTCGTATTTGTTTTCCGTAGGCTACATTTTTGTAATAGGCCTATATTTGTTTTCCGTATTTGTTTCTCTATTTAGGCTTTCCCTTGGTCTGAGCTCTTTATCGCTCTCTGGTGTGTTGGATATTAATACTATTCTGTAAAAGTGGTTTTGAATCTTATCCTCGGA
This sequence comes from Aplidium turbinatum, assembly GCF_918807975.1. Classification (NCBI taxonomy): domain Eukaryota; kingdom Metazoa; phylum Chordata; class Ascidiacea; order Aplousobranchia; family Polyclinidae; genus Aplidium; species Aplidium turbinatum. Next base: position 40,060,888 of record NC_137472.1, on the reverse strand, counting down.
CTGACAAGACCTTTGGTAAGTTATTCCTGGTAGTTTCGCATACTTGTAGAGGCTTTTGAGGCACTGCCAGTTGTCGAGATTAGCGGAGTGAAGTGGTAGTTGATGTGGTTTTAACTGCTACCTTTTCCTGCTTGAATTTTCGTGTCAATAACATCATCTTGAATGGCAGCCAAATTGGGCTAACAATGGCTTATTATAGGCTACATGCCGGCTAATAGCTACTGGTCCTATAGTAGGCTAGGCTAGGCTACATAGCCTAGCCAAAATTGCAATTTTTTTTATAACGCAATTTGGCAATTGCGTTATAGGCTAGCCTATAGGCTACTTAGTTTTGCGTCCTTTACGTAGGCTATGCATCTGTAAAGTTAGAGGAAGTCCACAGTTGCGACGATGGGCAGGTTGGTTGAAGAGATTAGGCTACTAAAACGACGACTTGATTGATGAAGCTACTGCTGATGAGTAGCTCTTCCGTCGTTAACAAGCCATTAATGCTGGTTAAATTCCTGACTGATGAAGATAAGAGATGACTTGATGGAACTCAATTCAATTCAAATTGTTTTTCTTTGTCGGAAAACAACAGCAATGATAAAGTTACCAATAGTTTACGGGAACAAAACCAACAAAAGGAAACGGCGGCAAAACCGCAAAAGTTTAAAACGTGCTTGCGATATAAATTTAAAGGATACGTCGATGAAAGTAAATTTAAGTACGGCCACCAAACCTAACAGTTTTAAATAGATGAATTACCGGTATACTTGAAAGAAGCAGTTGGCTTCACATAGGTTACCTAAAGCAACTGGAGGTGTTACAGTTGATGAAGCCATGCGGGGACGACTGAGCCTTACAACCAATACAAAAAAAGAAAAATTAAAAACACGAGCATGAATAAACGTACGGTGAGCTTATTATTCATAAAAACTATGTAGCCTACAGTGCTTCATTTTTAAATAAAATGAAGTGAAGTGTTCGCAGCAACGACAGTGATGTAGTTTTAAAATAGGAATCGATAACTGATGGGTTCAGGAATATACATTAATTATTATTTAAACATGATATTAAAGTGATGATCATGAATGATAAATACAAATAGGGCCAGAATGCACCACTGGGGCAGCTCAGTGGTTCCGTATCATCATTAGCTCAGTGGTTTCGCGCCCGGATCAAGATCACGCGGAGCAAGTTCGACTCTCCATTCAGCGGCACCTAGTGAATGGAATAATTCCCCGGCAACAACAGGATGGTCATTTTATTTTTGTTTGGATGCGAAACGCCGAAACATACATAAAACAAAAACTGACAGTGTGCAATGTGCATCCAATGAGAGAGTGCGAAAGACCGTAGCCCTGAAGGCGTAGGAGGTCGTCGAGTCTGCACTCTCTCATACAAATAGTTATACGAAAGACAGTGTGCATCCAATGAGAGAGTGCGAAAGACCGTAGTCCTGAAGGCGTAGGAGGTCGTCGAGTCTGCACTCTCTCATACAAATAGTTATACGAAAGAAAGTATTGCGTATTTAAAAATTGTAGCAAATTGACACAAAAAAGAGGAAGGAAGGAAGAATAGAAAAAAACGAAAACAAATACAGATACTACAAAAAATAATAACAATTAACATAGTCAGGTAGTGGATGTCGTTTTTATAGCTCTTGATTATTGAAGAAGTGTTTTTTGCACATTTTATTGAAAAATTTGAAGCCTTTTTTCATGTTTTTTTTCTTCATATTTTGAGGTAAACTGTCCCATACCTTGATTCTCATGCATTTTAAACTTTTTTGAAATAATTGGGTATTTGCCTGTTTAGTAGGCTATAAAGTGAATTGGAGCTTGAACGTTGGGTGTTATACGAATGAATAGCTGATACATGTGTAAAGAAAGTTTTGAAGTTTTCCGGTAGTTTATTATTATAAAATTTGTACATAAATTTGTTTATTTCTAGTTTATAAGTAGAATTAACAGTTAGTATTTTATTTTCTTGATAGAGTGGCAGTAATTTAGTTTTCATTTCAAATGCTCCTGTAACGATTTTAATTATCTTATTTTGTCTAACTTGAATTCTATTCAAGTATTTTGTGGGTGCGCATCCCCAGTTGATAATTCCATATTGTAGGTGCGAGTGTACAATGCTATAATAAATATTGATGAGAACTTTTCTAGAAGTAAATTTTCTAAGTTTACTCAGTACGCCTGAAGAAGAGGATAGTTTTTTCGAGAGGCTATCAATGTGTTTATTCCAGTTGAGTTTGTTATCAATTGTGATTCCTAAGTAGCGTGTGTGGTCAACTTCCTTAATTATTGTACCATTTAATTTAATTTGCATATCGGAGAGTGTAGTCTTTTTATTGTTAAAGAGTATGTAGTTAGTTTTACTCAAGTTGAGTGTCAACTGATTGTTATCAAGCCAAGTGTAGAGTTTGCATAATTCTTTATTCATTATCGGCTGGAGGTTGCTGGTAGTTTTTTGAGCCAAATAGAGAACTGTGTCATCAGCATAGAGTAGAGTTTTCAAATTAGTTGCATCGGGAAGATCGTTTATGTAAACTGAAAACAAAAAGGGGCCAAGTACACTGCCCTGAGGAACTCCGATAGTAATATTTGAGCGAGAAGAGTTGATTTTCCCGCCATGTACATATTGCTGCCTATTGGTTAGATATGAATAAATAAGGTTTTTAACGTTTTCCCTTACACCATAATGATTCAACTTGTCAATTAAGATTTCGTGATTAACTGTATCGAATGCTTTTTTGAGATCTATAAACACTGAGCACACAATGTGATTGTTGTTTAGTTCATTTATGATATCTTCATGGAAGTGAGTAATTGCTAAATTGGTTGAGTAGTTTTTCCGAAATCCAAATTGCAAAGGGGAGAAGAGTTTATATTTTTCCCAGAAATTAGCCAAGCGTTTGTGAATGATTGTCTCAAATATTTTGTTGAAAGGCGATAAAATCGATATCGGTCTGTAATTCTGAGGTTCCTGCTTGGAGCCTGATTTATAGATAGGTATGACTTTGGCTATTTTCAAAGCTTCAGGATAGTGTCCAGTAATCATACAGTTATTAAAGACTCGGGTAAGATAAGGAGCTATTAAGAAGTTGGAGCTCTTTATAATAGTCAAGGGAATGTCATCGTATCCTGGGGACTTGTTATGCTTGAGGTCATCAATTATATTTATTACTTCGTTATTATCTGTTGGTCGCAGGCTGACGGAAGTAAGAGGGCTAGACCGTCCATTTTTTAGAGTATTTCTGTAATTTGTGCTTATTTGTTTACCTTTTGCTAATTTATGACCAATATTCACAAAATAGTTATTCATTTCCTCGCAGATTTCTTCTGGTTTTTCTGTAGTTGTGTGATTGTTAAGAGAGATTTTGTATGGTAATTCATTAGTTTTGTTTTGTTTACGTATTATCTTGTTGATAGTCTTCCAAGTATCTGAGGAACTCCTACCCAATTTGAATATTTCTTTGTAATAAGCCTTTTTCGCTTTAGTTTTTATGCGAGTTAATTTGTTACGAAATTGCTTATATTCACTGTGTATTGTGGGATCCTTATTTTTGAGAAATTTTCGAAAAAGTTTATTTTGTTTTTTGATAAGCTTCAAGATACGATTAGAAATCCAAGGTTTACCTGATGAGGAATGTTGTTTACATGTTTGTTTAACTTTAGGAAAATGTAGGTTTGTTAAGAAGATCATTTTAGCAATAAGCCATTCAATACTATTACTGCTTATTGCGGTTGGATTTGAAGGATAGAGTCAAGATCAGCTAGATATTTTTCAAGCCTTTGTGCGGTGATTTTTCTAATCAATGGCCTCGACTGCTCTTTATGTGATGCCGTAAAGTTTGTTTTGACCATAATGGGCAAGTGATCCGATACGTCACTTGAAATTACAAAGGGTTTCATTTTATGGGCGTGTAAACAGTTGGTGTAAATGTGATCAATAATTGTGCTGGTGGTTGTAGTTATTCTAGTTGGTATGTTTATTAGTTGTAACGCACCTGCAGCGGTAACTTCATCAAAGTAAAGTTTGAATTTATTGTTTTCATTATACTTTCCAAAGTCGATGTTGAAGTCACCTAGGATCAGATACTTCTGCTTAGGTTTGAATGATTTAATCAAATTAATAAAGCTTTCCTGAAAGCAGCTTATGTCGCTAGAAGGATGGCGGTAAATCGATCCGATGATAAGGAACTCATTGTTAGGCAACGACATTTCAGCCCAGACGTCTTCGCAGTTTTTTAAATTAAGGCGGAGAGTGACTATAAGTTATTGAAGGTTAATTTATTTGATAAGTAGATACCAGCTCCTCCTGCTTTTGTGCTGGAATTCACGTTAATTAGTTCGTACCCAGGAAGCCGAACGAGACTTTCAGTGCTAGTGGTTAGTCGTGTTTCAGTCAAACAGAGTATATCTATTGGTTTTAAAATGTCAGAAAGGAGTTGATCTAGTTTTTCTATGTTTTTATTTAGACTCACTATGTTAACATGACAAACAGTTAGATCTGATGTCGTGTTAGTAAGTAATTCTTTTATGACACTGGTGGTTGTGTGTTTTTCACATACATTTCGATAGTTACTACTAAAGTCTTCATCTATTAATTCCATAAGCATACCGTTGTGGTATTTCCAAAACAGTTAAAAACAGGTAAAAGTAATAAGTAAAGAAAAGACAAGAGGAATAACAAATACACCCACCATCACAGCTTTTTTAGATCGTCTTCTTTGTTAATTATAATTGAATCGAAAACATCACTCTTTCTCACATATATCCGTCCATTTGTAGTCCAAACATATCGGTATTCTTTGCTTTTTGCTTTTTGTTTGCAGAGCCAGAAAAGTCTCTTTCGTTGCTGTGTTAAATTTTCGTTGATGTACAGTCCTCTCATTCCTTCTATTGGGAATACTTGGTCTCGAGCAGCTTTGCGATTTTTATAGATGCGGTTGCGCACGTTGCGATTACTGAAGCGCACGATGACCGCAGGTGGTTTCGCATCGTCCTTCTGTTGTAGTCGATGTGCTGCTATAATTTCATCTTCTTTTACTTCAACATCGAGCTTGCTGGCCAGTTGAATAACAATGTTGCAAATATCTTCATTTTTCTTCGCTGGTATTCCGACAAACTCAAGATTTTATCGTCTTTCGTATTGTTCTAGATTATCTAATTTGATACATTCTTCGTTTGTTTTGGTTTCTAACTTCTTTGCACTAGTGTTTAGCTTTTCAATTTCAGTTTCCTGTACCTTAATTGTTTTATTTCACCACGGTCTCGTAACTTATTGTTTCTTCAACTCTTCATATTTGTTGCATATAAAGTTTTGGCTGTCTTTTAGCTGCTCAATTTCAGTTTTAAGTAGTAAAACCTCTTCCTCGTGCTTTTTTACCAGTCTTTCCATTGCTTTGTTTATCAATTCTTCCATTCTAGGCATGCATTTTTCAACCATTTTATCCAAACTGTTTTGATTAGAGCTGTCCGAGTCACCCTCTCTTACAAAAGTACCAGACTTTCTTGATTTTTCACTTGGCATTACGCCCGAAGCCAGAGAGAAGAGAGAAAAAAAAACACGTCCGTTCAGCACAACGACAACTTCAGAACACGCCAACAATTGAAAAAAAAATTCACTTTGCCAATCTCGGTAACCAGTCCTGTGTCAAGATTCTCTACAAGTATGCGAAACTACCCGGAATAACTAATCAAGGTTTTGTCAGTCTGAGTAAAAATTCAAAACCAACCAATCACCCAACCAACATTGGATTGGTCGACATATGCTCCTTTTCTGTTTTAATAGTCTGTTTGACTTGCTGTGTTATCTTTCGCCTTCACGTCTGGACTCAATATAAATTAGAACAAGAAGCATTGAAGACTGTGTGTCCTGGTCACCCCTCGCCCCCACAGGGGCGCCGGAAGCGGGGGGGCAGGGGGGGGGGCGAATGACCCCCCTGCCCTCAAAATTTCTGCAGATGGAGGGGCAGGGGGGGCAACGGTGCCCTTTTAAAGTCATGTAAGCTACTGCACATTTTGCAATATAACAATTTCTGCTATTCGCTTTTAGCCTAATTATAATCTTTCTTTTTGTCTCAAAATAATATTTACGACACAAAATTTTGCAACACAGTAGCCTACAGGGCTTAAAACTCGTTTTTTTTTTCGGCAGCCATCGTAGCCTACCGGGAGCTCCTTCTCGGCGGCCAAATCTGCGTGCTTGAAGGCCAAAATACAAAATAACGATAGCACAAGTAAATAGAATTAAACTTGCAACAATGCTAAAATGATCACTTAGCGTTGTTGAAGTCTGGGCCTGGGCGACGTCCTACAATAGAATCGTTGCACCACGCAATAACTGCTTTATCGGGATTGTAATCCAGTACTATTCAAACGACACTCGCACGAGTGTCTCCAATGTGGCTGATTTTATAGAACTTCGCCACTCTCCTAGAATTCTTTTTAACAACGAAAAACAACGTTCGACATGTGTTGACGATGACGGCAAGGTAATACAATAAGTATTTTAATGATTAAAACATTAGGCCTACTTGTAGGCTTTAACTGCCCATTATCAGAACTGACGATGCACTATCAAGTGCGAAATATTTTTTCTGTTACATCTACTGACATCTGATCCCTGTTGCCTTAGCAATTGAGGTTTTAGCTATTTCAATGATGTACATTACTAAAAGACATTACTAAAAGAAGCATAATTTTGCAAAATATGATCAAAAAATGTTTTCCCCATTGATGTCAACTAACTTAGTTCTCCTTTTTAACAACGATTCAATGTCCGACAACATCGAATCGACATAAAAACGACAAAATTTCCAGCCGATGTAAATTAGCACTTCGGATTAAGACTTTGTTAAAATATACGTCGGGAATTACAAACAAGACTTACAGCGCTGGCGATCGCAGATGGATATATTCCATCAATAACAAATATTCCCCGCACAATGTAACAGTGGCGATTATGACGCGCTGACCTAATTTTGCGTCACTCTTTGATACTACATATTTTCGACAGTTAATCCACGATCATTCTATTGCGAAATTAAATAATTGGCTAGAAGAGACCGGCGGTCAAACTTGGCCGATTGAGGAGGTAGCAACGGCGGTTCATTCAAGCACTACTTTAAGGCTTGACAGTAGGTTACATCATTATAACATAACATGGTGCCCTTCTTTGTATACTGGATTATCATTATCGCTATATTTTATCTTAAAACTTGAAAAAAAATTGGCCTTTTAGTAAACAAAAGTGCCCTTTTTTGGTGATCTTGCCCCCCCAGTCAAAAATCGTTCCGGCGCCCCTGCGCCCCCATCGTGCCCAAGGGTGTTGTTTGCTACAAACATACGTCCGCTACAAACGTATACACTACAAACATAACTGGCTTTTCAAGGAATATTCTATTTTATAAAATATAAGAATGCTTTTCAATGTAGGCTAATGTTGTGCAAAATAAAAGCACTGTCGTCAATGACTGAACTAGAAATATTGTGCGTAAAAGGAAAACAATTTTAAATTTAAGTTTATCGAAAACATTTTCTACACTTTTCTTTCCTGTGTGTATTCCCCAAAATATCAGATTTAATATTGAATCCAATGCATGTAAAGTTTAAGTGGCACGTGTTGCGGATTAGGCCTATAATTTTATTCGAAGATGTTTGAAGAGGTGTCAATCATGCAAAAATCTTATTATTTTAATGTTTATCGTATAAATATATCTGGTCACAGTGGTAAACCATAATCTCTTCATGGGAAAATTGTAACATAAGATTACCGGATCCGTTCGTCTGTATGTAATGACCGAAAGAAACACTCTTTTGAAACCGTCTATTCAAAATTGTATTTCTGTAAAATTAGCCACCTGGCTGTCGAAATTGGGATGCAACACCGTACACCACTAAAACTTGTCACTACAACAAACTACTTAGATAAAAGACGGAAATTTTGTCCAGCTGGCCAGCACTAAGCAAACAGTTAAATATGCGGCCAACTTTCAAGCAACCATTTTACGAATGAGAGAATAAATTTCAATATATTAAACTCACGTACGCAGTTACTGTGACGTAATAGTGAAACATTGTGAAGTAATTCTCAACAGGTGTGATAAGGTGATGATGCAATGTTTCATCAGGTCTTACGAACGATAGTGCAATATTGGCTAATTTTTTAGGAAAAATTCCATGACGTAATACGCTAAGGTTCAGTAGACCTGAACGGTTTTATATGACGTTTGATTTGGTGAACAAAATTGTCGGGAACAATATCCTTCAGCATCTTTGAAGCGTTCTGCTGGGAGTTCCTTCCAAATGCCCACCTATTGGTGCATTACCCTGGAAAAGAGTGGCGTAGCCAAGGGGGGAGGGGAGTTTGGAGGTTACAACCCTCCCCTTTGGCACGAATGTGACGTCACGATATTGAGAATGATGCTTTCAGTCTAAAATTGCCTAATTTTAAACAAAACTGCATTAAAAGAGCGAGTTTTGCCAATACCAAACATTCAAACATCTCAGCCAGGAATTAGCAACAAGAAAATATAGAGACTTAGCTTTATTTCCGAAAAATGCCGACGAAAACACGATCTTATCCTTTTGCTATGCCACCGGACAGCACCATTTTACAGGAATATTCATACCCATATTTTTGTTGAAAATGCTCTCAGAATGCACCAAATTCAAAGTAATTTTTCAAAATGTTCTGGAGGAGGCCCCTTAGACCCCCCGCCGCTGAGTCGTCAAAACCTCTCCCTTTTAAAATTCCTAGCTACGCTACTGCTGGAAAGGTAATTTAATACTGAATCCGATGAATGTAAAATTTAAGTGGCACGTGTTGCGGATTATAGTTTTATTCGAAGATGTTTGAAGAGGTGTCAAGTATGCAAAAATCTTATTAATTTAATGAATATCGCAAAAATAAATTCTAAAGAAAAATTATTCTGCCAGAATGACGGTGGTCTTATTGGTGCTAAATATAGAATGATCATTGGCACTTGGCAGATCTGTTCGTTCCAGTGGTGCCACGGCTTGTGTTTTAGCACAAGATCTTGTGTTTTTACTTTTGATCTTGTGTTCTTGTGCTTTCCGATCGATTTTTGGCTAAATCTTGTGCTTTTTGATCAAAGTCAAATTAATCGTTGCTACCATGGTTTGAGTTTGGTAGAGAATTAAGGACTGGAACTAAAAGGTTTTGGTAACTATGTTTTCGGTTCCATATGGTACTTAGGCAATTAGGCATATTGACCAATTTTACTCATTGAGTTATCGGGCCAGACAAGATTAGCTAAAAACTTGATCTGAAGAGAGTACAGTATGTGCTAGAGATGCAGCAAACCGAAAATTTTTATCCGCACACCGCACCGCAACTGACTCATCTATCCGCGCACCGCACCGCACACCGCAAATTATCTGGAACTTTGACACTGCACCGCACCGCACACCGCAAATTACAAAATTTTTACAAAATATTTTAACGCGTTATTTTTTAGAAAGTCAATTATAGCAAAAAGCACCCATGGCATATACAGTAACTGGTAACCTACCAGTAGCCTAATAGTTGTGCACTAATTGGCTAGGCTAACCAAATCATATTCTCTTATCAGCAATGCATCTAAGTTCTAAGACATAATACAAACTAAGACAAATAGAATGTTCCTGGATCCAGTATCAGAACTTTTGAACACTTTTTGCAAGCAATAATGCAATTTTAATGTCAGTGGCTATATGAACTACGGTACGGTACACACACAAGAGTAAAACTTATAGCTTGAACTCACTGGGCTAACTGTTATAGTAACTAATGCGGTAGTTGCGCTAAGCTTATAGCCTGGTAACTGGGAGCTGCGCTTATCAGCTAGGCTATTAACCAAAAACATTCGTACAGCTGCCCTGACAAGCCAGCCCCAAAACCCTGCAAACTGCAAGCCATTTGCAATTTGCATTTGCTTCATGCTTGCATAGCTTTCCAGCTTAGGGTTTCCGAAGGAAAAAAAACTGATCCGTGTTTCCAATTTTAATTTGAAGTTTGATAACTGATTTTCTTTGAAAGTTTACGTTTACGAAAGTTTAATTTCTTGAAAGTTTACGTTTACAAAAGTTTAATTTCTTCAAAGTTTACGCGGCAAGCGGCGCGGCGCGGCTTTGTCATTTCAACCTTCCACGCGGCGCGGCGCGGCACGCGGCGAAAAAGTCAAAAGCGGCCGCGTACGCGGCACGGCGCGGCGCGGCTTGCATCACTAGTATGTGCTTGTCGTCAAACTCAGAGGTTGTGTTGCCCGATACTAGATAACAAGAGCAGCGAAAAGAGTACATCAGCATCAAATAATGACAATCATTCACCAAGCCCAAAACGAAAAAGTGGTATAAACAGCCTTTTAATTGTCAATGGTTGGATTATCCTGATTGTAAAAGTTAGATACAAGAAGACAAAACTGATTGATATGTAGCCTTTTGTGAGATATGTAATATTAATTTTTTTGAAATGATGGACTGTAGAAATATAAACAAGTGAACTAAATTAAAGACCACGAATAGAAAGAGAACATTAGTAAGCATGTATCTTCTCTAAATTGTTGATTTCAGAGTCATGTTATTCCTCAAATTGGCACAAAATGGGTGGCAAAGGTTCAATTTCGCAATCTTGTGCTTTTGTATCCAAATCTTGTGCTTTTTTTTCTTATATCTTGTGCTTTTTCCAAATTTGCTGTGGCAGCATTGGTTCGTTCTATTGGCGTGTAACTGGGCAGTGGGCACTGGCCCTGAGCAAGGTTGCCACATTGGCCTTTTTACGGCCAAATGTCAGAAATTTGGCCTTTTTGAAAAGTGTTTGGCTGGACAATTTTTGTTTGGCCGCTTGGCCTTTTTTAGTTTCCCGATTGGCATTTGTTTGGCCTTTTTTTCTTTTGGTTTTCATAGTTCTTTTGGTTATCCCTAGCAACAGTGAAAAGTTTTGGTGTACCGGGTAGCGTTTTACATCATGCCCATTTCAAAGACCTTGCTAGCTATGCTTTAACATGTCTCTGCATCCCTGTCAGTAATGCAGTAGTAGAGAGGATTTTTTTATTACTTACTGCAGTGAAAAAAAAAACTCGAAACAAAATGCAGACTGAGCTTTTGGAAACGATTTTGCGAATACAAACGGACATGCTGCTGAATGGAAAATGTTGCACAAACTTTGATGCCAGTGCCATAATGATAAGGCGTTGCACATCTGATATTGTTTATGGTGAAACTAGCAGTAACGAAATGGCAGAGGCGCTAGCATTCCTAGAATAAGGAGTGTTCATTGTGGAAGGATGTTGGACATAAATGCAATTGATTTCTCTGATTTTGCAATGTTGGGTGTTTAATGTAGCCTACAAGTAATTGTATTGGGTATAAATATTGTATATAACCTATATACTATTTCATATTGCATTAAGTGATATGCCAATATTAACTCTTTCTCACTAGTCACCTTGGTCTCACTGGTGGACGTTAATGGCTTTTTAGTCTACAGGATGATGCTTAGCCTAATGTTGTATGCATATTACAGTTGTATTGTAATTGTTTCCATACCTATCTGTTTTTATTTTATGGATTGCATTTTTTCAGGAATTTTACTAAGCGATTCTTATTTAACAGATAACATGTAGAACAATAGAAACTGGGTAAATATTATCTAATTTGTTGTTGAAAGTAAGTGCAAAAACACCACTGATTTCAACAAAGAGAACAAAACCTCAGGTTTGGCCTTTTTTTCTATAATTTGGCCTTTTTTGGGGATGCATTTGGCCTTTTTTGTTTTATCAATCTGGCAACCCTGGCCCTGGGTTCAATTCTTTACTCTTGTGTGACTGTGATGTGCTTCAGGATTAAGGAATCACAAATCCAAGTTGTTATGAATGATTTTATCTCTATTGATAGAAGTAGAACCAAGTTTGAAGGTTTTTTGGAAGTAGGAGGTGAATTTTTTCACATTTTTCTTGATGAAAGTCTACCAATTAAAAGGTACGGTAACTCTCTAGGCTGGTGTTTTTGTTTGGTTTTAAATCTTTATTCTTGGATTAAAAAAGTCTTTGATAGGTCATTCTTGGTACCGTAGTTTTTTGGTATATTTGTGGAGGCTTTTAACCACTGATGCAAGGCTGGTCACCGAAATTGTTATCTGAGTGAGTGCGTTTGTTGTTGATGTGTTATTGTCTGTCAGTGGCGGCTGGTAAGTCCTAGAAATGGGAGTGCTGCGAACTCCCGTGGCCTATGTCACTTTACATTTTGGATGTTGTAGATACATTGCTTATTGCATGACATATTAAATTCAAGCATTTTTTTTTCCGAAGATGAGAAGTAGACCTATCCTAGAAAGTATCAGTTTTTCTAGTGCCTCCCTATTTGCGTTCTTCTTCTGTAACTAACATAACACTAATCAGCGAAAATGTAAACTACCGGTACTAACTGGTTTATTGTGTAACACTTTAACAATGCGTAATTTCAGGGTCCCACGAATTACCCATAAGCCCCATAAGTACCCATAAGTACCCATAAGCACCATAAGTCGCGTCAAATTACCCATAAGTCGCGTCGAATTACCCATAAGCCCCATAAGTCGCGTCGAATTACCCATAAGCCCCATAAGTAGCGTCGAATTACCCATAAGCCCCATAAGTCGCGTCGAATTACCCATAAGCCCCATAAGTCGCGTCGAATTACCCATAAGCCCCGTAAGTCGCGTCGAATTACCCATAAGCCCCGTAAGTCGCGTCGAACTACCCATAAGCCCCATAAGTCGCGTCGAATTACCCATAGGCACCATAAGTAGCATTGAATTACCTAGAAGTAACGTCGAATTACCCATACGCCTGTATAGTGTAGTCTATAGCCGTCTAGAAGCCTAGTAGTCGGCTGCATAGCCGAGTGGTGAGGAGCACTGGCTGGGCGTTCCAAAATATAGTTCGACACAGCTCAAGAGCAGGACACTTGAAGGCATGCCTAAAGGTGGACACAAAGATTGGCTTCGTTGCCTTCCCGTCCGCTTATGTGTAATCTGCAGTTTGCTGCAGCAGATGGAGTGTTTTGTTCGATAAAACACCTTAACATTGGGCAATTTTCCCTATGAACTAGGTGACTGCAGCATAGCAATCGTTCTCGCACTCAGCTAGAGACTTAATTCTTGCTTTGAACTTGATAATTAAAGAAAAAAAAGAACAATGGCAAGGGTGGGAATCAAACCCGTGTCACCTAATTCAATAGCCTTTGCCTTAACCACTCAGCCACGCAAGCGCTCGTGAAGTCTTTGCTTAATTTGTTTATATGGGTAATGTTTCGAGAACGCGCACAACATTATCAGTTTAGTTTGTTTTTATTTCTGACCATCACAACGAACAATACATGACAAACTTAGCACAGATCTATAAAAGGTAGAAGCGACAAAACGCGGACGTTATAACGTGCACAATACCAAAGCCTGCAGATTACATATACGCTGACATGAGGCGTAAGTAATTCCACGTTGCTTATGGGTAATTCGACGCGACTTATGGGGCATTTGGGTAATTCGACGCGACTTATGGAGCTTATGGGTAATTCGACGCGACTTATGGAGCTTATGGGTAATTCGACGCGACTTATGGGGCTTATGGGTAATTCGACTCGCGTCGAATTACCCATAAGCAACGTGGAATTACTTACGCCTTCATGTCAGCGTATATGTAATCTGCAAGTCGCTGTTGCGACTTGCGATCGTGTCACTTAAACTGATTGTCCTGCTTTGGTATCATGCACGTTATAACGTCCGCGTTTTGTCGCTTCTACCTTTTATAGACCTATGAACCAGGTGACTGCAGCATAGCAATCGTTTTCGCACTCAGCTAGAGACTTAATTCTTGCTTTGAACTTGATAATTAAAGAAAAAAAAGAATTATGGCAAGGGTAGGAATCAAACCCGTGTCACCAAATTCAATAGCCTTTGCCTTAACCACTCAGCCACGCAAGAGCTCGAGAAATTTTCGCTTAATTTGGTTTATATAGGTAATGTTTCGAGAACGTTCACAATATTATCAGTTTAGTTTGTTTTTATTTCTGACCATCACAACGAAAAAGCAATATACGACAAACTTAGCAGAGGTCTATAAAAGGTAGAAGCGACAAAACGCGGACGTTATAACGTGCATGATACCAAAGCAGGACAATCAGTTTAAGTGACACGATCGCAAGTCGCAACAGCGACTTGCAGATTACATATACGCTGACATGAAGGCGTAAGTAATTCCACGTTGCTTATGGGTAATTCGACGCGACTTATGGGTAATTCGACGCGAGTCGAATTACCCATAAGCCCCATAAGTCGCGTCGAATTACCCATAAGCTCCATAAGTCGCGTCGAATTACCCAAATGCCCCATAAGTCGCGTCGAATTACCCATAAGCAACGTGGAATTACTTACGCCTCATGTCAGCGTATATGTAATCTGCAGGCTTTGGTATCGTGCACGTTATAACGTCCGCGTTTTGTCGCTTCTACCTTTTATAGATCTGTGCTAAGTTTGTCGTGTATTGTTTTTTCGTTGTGATGGTCAGAAATAAAAACAAACTAAACTGATAATATTGTGAACGTTCTCGAAACATTACCCATATAAACAAATTAAGCAAAGATTTCACGAGCGCTTGCGTGGCTGAGTGGTTAAGGCAAAGGCTATTGAATTTGGTGACACGGGTTTGATTCCCACCCTTGCCATTATTCTTTTTTTTCTTTAATTATCAGGTTTAAAGCAAGAATTAAGTCTCTAGCTGAGTGCGAGAACGATTGCTATGCTGCAGTCACCTGGTTCATAGGGAAAATTGCCCAATGTTAAGGTGTTTTATCGGACAAAACACTCCATCTGCTGCAGCAAACTGCAGATTACACATAAGCGGACGGGAAGGCAACGAAGCCAATCTTTGTGTCCACCTTTAGGCATGCCTTCAAGTGTCCTGCTCTTGAGCGGTGTCGAACTATGTTTTGGAACGCCCAGCCAGTGCTCCTCACCACTCGGCTATGCAGCCGACTACTATTAGGCTTCTAGACGGCTATAGACTACACTCTACAGGCTTATGGGTAATTCGACGTTACTTCTAGGTAATTCAATGCTACTTATGGTGCCTATGGGTAATTCGACGCGACTTATGGGGCTTATGGGTAATTCGACGCGACTAATGGGGCTTATGGGTAATTCGACGCGACTTACGGGGTTTATGGGTAATTCGACGCGACTTATGGGTACTTATGGGTAATTCGACACGACTTATGGGGCTTATGGGTACTTATGGTGCTTATGGGTACTTATGGGTAATTCGTGGGACCGTAATTTCACAACGTGAAGGCGGATTTAAACTGGTGTCGCTATTGCGCCGTAACCTGTTTTTGACGTTATTGGTACCACGACGCCACACAATTATTGTTTTTTCGCATGGCCTTTTTTCTTCAACGTTGCCTTTTACCGTGTGCTCTTTTAAACGGGTGCAACCTAGTTCGTACCCTGAAAAGATCAAGAGAAAAAATTAAAAAAGCCGAAGTCGCTGATCGGAGTTTCCGCAAACAACACGAGGGTTAGGGTTAGCAGAAAAATATTTGCGGAAACTGCGATCAGCGAGGGTTAGGGTTAGAGAGCATAGATTACTCGATGATTAGAGTTAGGGTAAGCGGAAACTGCGGTTAACGGAAACTGCGGAAAAATGTTTGCGGAAACTGCGATCAGCGAGGGTTAGAGCATAAATTACTCTATGGTTAGAGTTAGGGTAAAGGTTAGCGGAAACAGCGGAAAAATGTTTGCGGAAACTGCGATCAGCGAGGGTTAGGGTTAGAGCATAGGGTGCAACCTACGGTACGGTAGTTCGTACCTTGAACCATTCGTACAGTCAGTTCGTACCCTGAAAAGATCGAGAGAAAAAATTAAAAAAAGCCAAAGTCGCTGATCACAGTTTAATAGCACAAAGCCGAAGTCGCTGATCGGAGTTTCCCCAAACAATTTGAAACAAATAACGAACTCGAGGGTTAGGGTTAGCGGAAACTGCGGAAAAATGTTTGCGGAAACTGCGATCAGCGAGGGTTAGGGTTAGAGCATAGATTACTCTATAGTTAGAGTTAGGGTAAGCGGAAACTGCGGTTAGCGGAAACTGCGGAAAAATGTTTGCGGAAACTGCGATCAGCGAGGGTTAGAGCATAGATTACTCTATGGTTAGGGTAAAGGTTTGCGAAAACTGCGGAAAAATGTTTGCGGAAACTGCGATCAGTTAGGGTTAGAGCATAGAATACTCTATGGTAGGGTGGTCCAAAAAAAACTTTTTTTGTAAATGTTAATGTCTCACCTTAAAATATTGTTATCATTGATGAGAAAATGATATATGTGAATTTTCATAAAGATTGGTTGATATTTAGAGGTTGCTACCGGGGTTCAAAGTTTTGTCGTTTACCCCCATTTTAACGTTTTGAGAGGATGTGATACAGATATGATATGATACGGTACAGTAAAAAAATATGGTACAGTGCCATGGTATATTGCAAGAAAAATACAGTTTAATAATTACTCTATAGTCTGTTTATAAACTCATGTACGTCTGTATTACGAATTATACTAACTGGTCTACATATATATATACAAAATGTGCAACTTTGCATACTTGTGTTTAAAATTCAGAGACTAAATTTGACAATCAATAACAACTTTAGAAGACAGTAAATAAACTACATGTACATGATGTAAACTAATATACATAGTACATACATAGTTATTAACCTCTAAACCAGGGGTTCTCAACCGTGGCCCTCGGCCCCCCAAGGGGGCCACAAAGCGTTCTCAGGGGAGCCACAATAAAAGGCTTCATTAATGAATTATAACATGTATTGACAGAAACGTAGAATTGTGACACAAAAAACACTCATGTAGGTGTTAGTAACGTAAAGCTAGCTAAAAGCATGTTTTTTCATCGTATGTTCTATCTCACTGCATGTTGCATCATCTTTTGTGATTGTAACGTAACAATTAAGGATACGCTTGATTTACTGGCGTAGTCTATTACGAAAAAGAAAGCATTAAATCATTTAATCACTCGTTAACTGTTTTTATTGATTTCGTTTCGTTGTTCTTTAAACAAATACATTTTTATTTCACTCAAGGGGGCCATGGTCTTTTAGAGCCACAGTCTGGGGGGCCATGACTCAGAAAAGGTTGAGAACCACTGTCTAAACTAAACCCTTGACAGCCTGTTTCACCCTAAAAGGGTAATCATCAGAAGGTCCTCCTTTTAGGTTAAAACAGGCTGTCAAGGGTTTAGAGAGTAATAACTATATATATTTGATTTATTTCGCTCTGCTTGGCTTTTTGCTTGGCATTGAGCATTTTTTGCAGTATTAATAGTTTTTATTGTTTAGTACATACATATAGGAATTATTGCGCGAGGGTCTTTCTACTACAGTCTGGATATCGGTAATCAGCGACGACGCGCAAAAGATACTGTTTTTGTTCTTCGTCACATGTGTGTAATGTGTTGTATTCCGTGATCAACGCCACTCCACGCTCGGCAATGTCATTTACAACCTTCATTTCACTCACAATTGCTCTCGCTCTTTGATACGCGTCATTGGTCTTCCAGTTTTCTGGGTCTATCTCCAAAAATGATGAAGACAAATTCAGGGCCTTAAAATCGGTTTGTATTTGATGTAGCAAAAACTTTCAAACTTTTGTCTGCAATTTCTTTGTGGCCAATTACAGCTTTTTTACTAGGCTGTACTCCTTCGTCACATGTCTTTATTGGAGTCATCATCTTCCGTTTAGTGTCTGATGATAAAGAATTATCAAAGAATGCCAACGCGATAAGCTCCTCTCCCAGGTACCACAAATGACGCAACATCTTGTTCACTGCGGCCTTTGCCATCTTTGAATGAATATCCTTGTACTGATCGAGTTGTTGAGAAATGCGAGATCCTGAGATAGTGCAAGAATCGGCGATGGGGCGAGAAACCAAGCTTTCACGTACACTCTCACAACAAACACACAGATATTGCGCAAAGCGACATCCTCCCTTTTAGTCAACGTGTACTGTTTTCGGTACATCCCAACTTTGAGTGCATAGATGGCTTTCGCCATCCACCTGGCACGATGAAGGGCACCAGGAGCCATGATTTTGATGCCACGAAGAGGAACTCTACCCAAGAATATGATGGTCAACTCAAGGAGCTCTGTAGTCGTCACAATGTTGCTGTATTAACAATTTTCATTAGCGAAGGTTCTTATGGCATCTGCTACGTCTGTCACATGCTTTAAAGCCTCGTCGTCAGTTCACGCACATTGTACATCATCTTTAGCAATGAATGACCATTTCATTTGAAAACGCTTGAAGAGTAGAATGTCCGGACCAGTCGAACGACCCATCACACATGAAAATATTGCCTCGAGAACTATCTCGTGAATATGATGACGGCAGGCCAAATACAACAAGTCTTTGGTTTTCAAATAAAATGGTCATTCATTGATTTTGTTACATCAAATACAAACAGATTTTTTAAGGCTCTGAATTTGTCTTCATCATTTTTGGAGATAGATCCAGATAACTGGGAAACCAATGACGCGTATCAAAGAGCGAGAGCAATTGTGAGTGAAATGAAGGTTGTAAGTGACATTGCCGAGCGTGGAGTGGCGTTGATCACGGAATACAACACATTACACACATGTGACGAAGAACAAAAACAGTATCTTTTGCGTGTCGTCGCCGATCACCGTCACTCCGTCAGCGATATCCAGACTGTAGTAGAAAGACCCTCGCGCAATAATTCCTGTATGTATGTACTACGTATATTAGTTTACATCATGTACATTTGTACATGTAGTTTATTTGTTGTATTCTAAAGTTGTTAATGAATGTCCAATTTAGTCTCTGAATTTTAAACACAAGTATACAAAGTCGCAGCGGTGACGCGCTCGCTTTCCAATTATGCAATCCTGGTTCGACTCCCGGCTTATACTGGTTGTTGACAAACACCGCCCACGCCCACCTCTACCCAGGGTGTAATATATTGGGTGGGCGTAGTTGCTGAAGTAAAGGCGGCCGAGAGAAAGGAACTGGCCACCCTACTCTCGTTAGTGCCGAAGGCTTAGTACAGGGCTGCGATTTTCGCCTTTTTCGATGACGAGGTCACTCGACACGCGCCATCACTATTCGACAAACGCCATGCCTTACGGAAAAAAAAAACCGAAAAAAAAGGAAAATAAAAAGGAAAAAAAAAACTGAGAGAGGACAAAACGTCGTCAGGTCGAGGAACAATTGGGGGGGACATCACGTGATGCAATCATAAAAGTGCTGACTTACGTAAACTTTCTTGCGCCAGGTACTTCAAAGCAAGGTCTAAAAGCGACGCTTCACACGAGAAACTCCCAAGGTGTCAGCGGCTCAGCGCCGCCATTTTGAACACTGAGGGAGAATGCTTTGATCGAAGTTCCAACGCCTGGCATTAAACATTTTGCAAAACACGTTTCGTGCTATTCGACACAGCGGGTTTCTTTTATAGATGAAATAACCGAAGTAGGCTACTTTTAGTTGTCAACGTGTTTGCAAGTTTGTATTTATGTCTGACTTATGCACTTGTTGTTCCAAGATTGCAGAAATGTTTTGCAATGTGAATAAAGAATAGTAGACAGATAAACACAGTTGCAACTCGACTTCCTTCCACCAAAAGAGTTTCTGTGATTACGTAATGGGCGATTTTGCACATTCACAAAAGCACACAACCCAGCTAGCAAAACCCGTCGTTTTTACATTGATTCGTCTGCAGACGTTGAATCACGATGCATGACATGTATAAACAAGTTTGCTGGCTGGGAAGTCTGGACATCTGCAAGAAATTTGTCTCGCACCAGGCAAGATGCCATCCTTTGAAAGATTTAACAATGATAGATTTATGTAGCCAGTGCATGATGACGAAAACAAATTTAAGATTTCCTTTCCGTTATATAACTTAAAGCAGGTGGTTGATACAGGAGAAAATAATCGCAGAAGCACACAATAAAAGAACACAATAAAGCCTACTTATTGCGCAAGTTTTTTACATCAAGAAAATAGCCTAGTTTCTGACCAGATGTTCAGAATCAGAAACACAGATAAGGTCGCTGTATATAGGCAGGCCTCGAAATTCCGGCGGTCATGGCGGACATGACCTCCGGAATGACCTCGAATGTCCGCCGAAGCCGATTCATTGGTCGGTCATAAATGACCGCCGCAAAATTCTTGACAAAAATAGAGCTAATGCAGCAAAAATACATTTTAAATTTGAATTGTTACAATCGTTTGTTTAATGCGAACAAATACGGAGCTGAAACAAATAGTACAGGCAATTGCTTTAAAGATCACATTAGAGTGGCGTGGTTAACAAGCTGATGGCAAAAGTATCCATTTTTACGTCATTTCAATGCCTTGCAATGTTGCCTTGAAATAAAGTTGTCTGAACTTTTCGGCAGGATATGTATTCTAATTTTAACAATGAGGATTATTGCGTTACATTGATCGTTTGTTAAAAAAAACGTCACAGAGAAGCAAGTCTCAGCTGGGTTCCGCGCGTGCCCAGGCGAATGTGGCGACCTTATTCACGCTGATACTGATAGAAATAGAATTTCTGCACAGAAGGGAGGGGAGGGACAGGGTATTAGACTAACACTATTGTGTTAGTTAGTTAACACTATTGAAATTGAGTCACTAATGCGCATTTGTCTGGACGGTCCTGAGCTGGAGATTTACGACCCCGCGCCGGCAGTAATCGCTTGGCACAACGATCCTATAACGCGAAAGCCACGGAATAAGTGATCGTAGTTGCTTTTGTAACAAGGAAATTTGGATTGTTGTTTTCAATTGTGTTTATTGCGTCATTACACGACTGTCATTAACGCACTGATTTATTTGCAAGCAATCTGCTCCAGTATACTTCAGGGTCGGTTAATTAAGCCATCAACCATTGCAGAGTCATTCTGTTGTAGAAAATCTTCTACAAACACGACTACACAATACTTTAGTGTGATTTTGTGCAAAATCTACATGCAAAAATATGTCCGGTTGAGATATTAAATGTCCGCTGAAAGGGCCAGTCCGGTAGGACATGCTTGACCGCCGGAAAAAAGTACAAATTTCGAGGCCTGTATAGGAGTTCGCTTCTAGAAGAATAGTAGCCTAGGTGGTCACTGGGAGTGGACAAGGCAAGGTAATAGGCAAGTTGTAAGAACAGCATAGCTTTGCCCAAATACAGATAGGATAGTCTTCAGTTAGTCAGTATCCTATAATGACTAAAAAACGAAAGAATCCTCCGACTCACGGATGGCAAAAGCTTCGGTCGGTCTTACCGAGAAGCGGTTAAGGTTCAGCAAACAGCGAGTGAAGTGCGGGATCTGTTCGAAGCAGCTATCGAGAGAAGCATTGCCACGTCACTTTGGAACTTATCATTCAGGTAAACTTCCGGCTAATAGCATTTAGTAGCCTAACGTCGCACGCATTCTCAATTTTGAACATGTTTAATTTAATAGTGGTAAGCAAAAGCATGCTTAGTAAAATGCGCCTACTACGTTTTCAGTTTTTAACAATAAAACTTTATAGATAAACCGTTCAATTGCATAAGGAACAACGTATCGATAGCCTACATTCTTTTCTCGACGAGACAGTGATGACGTTTCTGAGTTTGCACAAGCAGTTCGGTCGGTGAGCTACCATATGCAAATGCAAGGTCAGGCCCTGGCGATAGCACGGCTTCACTAGATGTTCAAGCTCATCAGGAAGTTGAAACGACCTGTGATGTTTAAGTACCACCAACAATCGAAAGATCTTTTGCGATCCTCAGTTTCGCGTTTAACAGTTCTCTTCATAGAGCAAAACAAATAATATACATGTCCGGTAAGTACATAACTTAGCGGTTGATACTCCTTTGCAATCACTCAACCAGCGTGCGATTAAATACTTAAGTAAGTGACTCTGATACCACACAACTTGTGCGGCAATTCGCGGCCAAACGCTTATAATCTGACTCTTATGACGTCATATTACTATTCGACAAACAGACGCAGAATTTTTGGTCGTTCGACAAGAAAGAAAAAATCG
Organism: Aplidium turbinatum; assembly: GCF_918807975.1. Taxonomy (NCBI): domain Eukaryota; kingdom Metazoa; phylum Chordata; class Ascidiacea; order Aplousobranchia; family Polyclinidae; genus Aplidium; species Aplidium turbinatum. Next base: position 40,038,819 of record NC_137472.1, on the reverse strand, counting down.
CAGCTCTGGCTTAGTATAATGAGAACCTCATCCCTCGATGCTTGTATTCAATTATGGGACTCACCTTTACCTTATACAAAGTCGCACATTTCGTACATGTACACCAGTATATAATTCGTAATACAGACACATGAGTTTATAAACAGACTATAGAGTAATTATTAAACTGTATTTTTCTTGCAATATACCATGGCACTGTACTGTATTTTTTACTGTACCGTATCATATCATATCCTCTCGAAACGTTAAAATTGGGGCAAACGACAAAACTTTGAACCCCGGTAGCAACCTCTAAATATCAACCAATCTTTATGAAAATTCACATATGTCATTTTCTCATCAATGGTAACAATATTTTAGGGTGAGACATTAACATTTACAAAAAAAGTTTTTTTTGGACCACCCTACTCTATGGTTTGAATTAAGGTAAGGGTTATCGAAAACTGCGGGAACATTTTTGCGGAAACTGCGATCAGCGAGGGTTAGGGTTAGAGCATAGATTAGTCTATGGTTAGGGTTAGTGGAAACTGCAGAAAAATGTTTGCGGAAACTGCGATCAGCGGACTTCGGCTTTGAGCTATTTTTTTCTCGATCTTTTTAGGGGGAAAATTTTAAAATGATTGCGGAAACTGCGATCAGCGACTTCGGCTTTTTTAATTTTTTTCTCTCGATCTTTTCAAGGTACGAACTGTTCATGGTACAAACTAGGTTGCATCCAGAGCATAGATTACTCTAAGGTGGGTGCAACCTAGTTCGTACCCTGAACAGTTTGTACCCTCAGTTCGTACCTTGAAAAGATCGAGAGAAAAAATTAAAAAAAGCTGAAGTCGCTGATTGCAGTTTAATAGCACAAAGCCGACTCGCTGATTGGATTTTTCACAAACAAACTCGAGGGTTAGCGAAAACTGCGGAAAAATATTTGCGGAAACTGCGATCAGCGAGGGTTAGAGCATAGATTACTCTATGGTTAGGGTAAAGGTTAGCGGAAACTGCAAAACTGCGGAAAAATGTTTGCGGAAACTGCGATCAGCGAGGGTTAGGGCATAGATTACTCTATGGTTAGGGTAAAGGTTAGCGGAAACTGCGGTTGGCGTAAACTGCGGAAAAATGTTTGTGAAAACTGCGATCAGCAAAGGTTAGGGTTAGAGCATAGATTACTCTATGGTTAGAGTTAGGGTAAAGGTTAGGGGAAACTACGGAAAAATGTTTGCGGAAACTGCGATCAGCGAAGGTTAGGGTTAGAGCATAGATTAGTCTATGGTTAGGGTTAGCGGAAACTGCGAAAAAATATTTGCGGAAACTGCAATGAGCGAGGGTTAGCGTTAGGGTGAGGGTTAGCGGAAACTGCGATCAGTGACTTCGGCTTTTTTTAATTTTTTCTCTCGATCTTTTCAGGGTACGAACTGAGGGTACGAACTGTTCAGAGTACAAACTAGGTTGCATCCCTCCAAGGTTAGGGTAAGGGTTAGCAGAAACTACGGAAAAATGTTTGCGAAAACTATGATCAGCGAGGGTTAGGGTTAGAGCATAGATTAGTCTATGGTTAGAGTTAGGGTTAGCGGAAAGTGCAGAAAAATATTTGCGGAAACTGCGATCAGCGAGGGTTAGTGTTAGAGTGAGGGTTACGGTTAGCGAAAACTGTGATCAGCGACTTCGGCTTTGTGCTATCTTTCTTTCAATCTTTTCAGGGGGAAAATTTTAAAATGTTTGCGAAAACTGCGATCAGCGACTTCCGCTTTTTTTCATTTTTCTCTTGATCTTTTCAGGGTACGAACTGAGGGTACGAACTGTTCAGTACTTAAAGGCGATGTGAAAATCAAAAAATTTAAAAAACTCAAAAATCGAATTATCCCACAGGGTGACTAACTGACTATTGCTATGTAGAGTATTTCTGTAAAATTTCACGCAAAAATATTCAGTAACCTTAAACATGTAGTCAATTTTGTCCTTGGCATTTGTTGCCAGCACAGAGTTGCCAGGTGCAAATTTTTTTAAAGAAAAAAAGTTTGTGTATTTTTTTCAAATTGTAAAAATTTCCTACTTTAACAACCACAACAACAATTACATATGACGCGACTGCTAGTTGCCCTTTTAGGAAAAGACTGGTGGTGAACAATAAGATATTAAACAATCATCTGGCAACCCTATTTTTGCTTGGTTAGCAAAAACTGATGATATTAAAGCTTTTTTTCACTTCTATGGCAAGAGTTGGAATGCACTGTGCATAAGATGACACTTTGGTTTTGTTGTAGTAATAAGTATTACATAATCACACAACGCACTCCATTAATATTCGATTGTTTTCGCCGATTTACATTTGTTTTTTGACAGACATACTAACTGCAACTCAACCAATGGTAGCTTATCAACCAACCAACTTTATTTGTGCTTGTAAAACGTGCACAAACGAATAAAGACAATGAACAAGAAACAGTGGTGAATATCAAAACATTATACTGCAGCCAATAAAAGAAAGTCATATTTCGTGTCTGCTTTCGGTCGGCAAGACCCTACGCCAAGCAATTCCCTCCCAAATGAAACCATCCCGTCGTCGATGGCCAACAACACTTCCACAGGCGTTAGTGACTTCCCGAATGAGGCCCTCCGCAGCCTGAGTATAGTCAGGAAAATGAGGCATTCAAACTTTGTGTTTATCAAATCCTTTAGTTCATCTATGTTCAAGTGTGAAGTAAAGATAGACTCAGTAAGCGTGGCATTGTCCTAATCAATTAAAGAGCACAGTGAGTTGGCATCAAAATTTAATTTTGGTGGGGTAAAAGTGCAGACATGAAACATCACCAGAGTTACTGCCTTTGTGAATATTTTCTCTAACATGTTTACAGCAAAAGATCGCAGAGCAGGATAATCACTGGATACCAGGGCATTGTCACATTCAGATGTACCAGGTGCAGCTGGTTCGAAAGGAGAGTCATTTTCTTTATCAATTGCTGCAGAAAACTGCTGTTTTTTCTAGTTCTCTTCCTTTATCACTTGTGACTTCTTTGCTGCAGCCTAGTCATCTATTTGCTGTTGTTTGAGGGTCTTAAAAAACAAGTTTTTTGTGTGAATGATAAGTGCAAAGAACACAAAATAATCCATGTAAATCAGTTCAGTTTGTTTTTATTTCTGACTGTCACAACGAAAAACAATATATGACAAACATAACAAATAATACTCTTTTGGACAAATGGCAGCAAAAATCAGTGATAGTGAATAAAAATCTTCTCGACATAGCACGACTAGCTTTAGTGAAAGCACAAGCCTGCCTTTACAGACATAGAAATCAGAACATCTGAATCACTTTTCCGCGAGGAAATGCTTAATCCTTAAACCACCTACTATCTAGAGTTGGTTACACTACATCTGCAATGGTGAAGTGGGGTTGTAGAATTGGCAGTAACCCCATTCTCTTTCTCATATGGCTCCAATCAACAAATGTAGTTAGAAGAACCACGTCAATGACAACAACTTTCCAACCCCAGTACACAACATGGGACCTGGCTCTGCATGACCATGTTATCAAAGAATATACTCATACAAGCCTGTGATCAAACAAAAGTTTGGTACATTTCATAGAAAATTACTAGACAGAAAAAATTGAAAAGATATGAAAGAACTTACCTTTTTGTAAACTCTCTTTTGAAGCGTTTTTGTTGTTCTTCTGTCAAGAGGCCCAATTTGGTATAATGGTGCTTCTACTCCATGATAACGTTGGGATAGGAAAAACTTCAATTCTGTTTTAGGAATGCGATCTTCATTTAAAAAGAGAATAGTTAGCTTTTTTCCAGCTTCCTGAAAAAATAATTCCTTATGAGTGCTCTATCTCTGTGAACGTGCTGTTAATTATGTCAACACATCAAGGTTTTAAAAAGTGTCTGCTAGTTGGTTATTTTATTGTATGTGTACTGTTGGTCCATACGAGTTGGTCCATGTTTTATGCCACTACCTTAATCAAAACATGTCAGAGAAAAAGTTACAGCAGTAAAGTACTTGAGTATCACCTTAAACAAAGCACAGAATGCAAGAACATATTATAGTGTTGGTAAATCAGCAGTGGGACTGGGAAGCCCCTTGGAGGGTCCAATGACAGAAGAGCTTTCCATGCTTCTTACTCTCTTTTTAGAACTTTTAGGCATGATTTAACAGTTAACAATGAGCTACCCACAACAAGGTCAGCTTTATAAATTAAAGATAATAGGCTATGTGAAGAGATTAATGTAATTTTTTGAAAAAAGATAATCTACATAGCCTATATACAGTAGACAGAACTAAGAATTTAAGTGCTGAAAACTTAGTTGTCTGAGCCTTCCGTAATACGATGAACTTTATTAGTGTCATTATCAAAGCTACATATCAAAAATGCACAAATGTCAGAACCGCTAATAGCAACTTAACCTGAATAAGCAGTTCTTATTCCAGAAGACCTGATAATTACAGACATTGCCTCCTACTTTACACAATTTAGAAAACCTAGTCTAATATAGCATTCAGTCTTGGTAATTCTAAATCAAATTCACGTAACGTAACTTGAACCGAAGCCTGAATGATTATTATTTAACAACCAAGCATAAAATTACAGCAAACAGTTCGGCAGAACACAACTTCTTATCTGAATTTTGCAGCCTTTTCTTCAGTAATTAGCATCAAGCTGTAAATCTCTAGTCTCTACTGTCTCAGGCTCTCAGCAGCAGACAGCAATCGCTCGCGCGCGACGCGCCTGTGTGTGCGGCACACAACGCGTTTTCCCTAACTAGCCATTCAGAGCGTGCTATCTAGAACACGTGGATTGATGCGTTGTGATAGTATTTTTTGTGGAATCACCTTGCAAGAATTAGAAAATACTAACCTAAAAATGCTTACATGTTTACGGATACTGGATTTTATTGCATAAAACTTCACAAAAATACTCTACACAACAGTAGTCCCCCTGTGTAATAATTCGATTTTGTCCATTCAAATTTCACATCGCCTTACTGTTCAGGGTATGAACTAGGTTGCATCCGTTTTAAACACAGCACATCGCTTTCCTATTCGCTTGTACAGGCAATTCAAGAAAACACGCGGCTCTACGATGTCACAGTCGAGTGTATCTTTAGCTGTAACCTTGCGCAAAATATTTCACAGCACGCAGAGTTTCCAAATATAATTTACACTTATAACAGTCAGCAATTCTGTGAACAGAGAAATTAAAATACATTTTGGGCAGAAGAAATGCTAAGATATTTGAAAAACTTCTTGTGAAAACTTTCATGGGAGTGCTGCCGCACCGCAGCACGCACTAGCGAGCCGCCCCTGTTGTCTGTGATCTGTTTTATCCACTAGGTGTCTTTGAATAAAAAAAACCTAAAATGCATTGCAAGCTTAAGTGCACACTCCAAGAGTGAAACTAGGACCGCTTGCTCTTGAGGTTTCTACGTGCACAAAGTCAGGTGTTTAACCAACTGAGTTATTTGCAGAAAAACGTCTCTTGTGTACACTAGGTCGACTGTACCATATTTTCATCGCCTAAAAAGAGCACAAGTTTTGTCAGCATGTAAAATTTAACGTTTGAAGCAATGTTTACATTTTTTTTGGATAATTATAGGTGTATGCAACAAAAAACAAGACAGCTTTATTTGACAGGTTTGACTAGGTTTGACTTGACCCATGACCATTTTATGCTTTCTTTAACGGCCTGATTTTTTACTTTATGCAACTTTTTCAAATTGTACCAATTTTTTGTCTCAGAGGCCTCAGAGACTATATTCACCTGTTTGCTCAAGCATGACATATTTTTTCTCGTCTTCCAAAGCCTATCACAGCATATCGGGTGGCAGCTGACTGTGGTGACCTTTTGGTCTTTCGCTGCCATCCTTGCTTTGCAAATTATTTTTATTTATTGTGTTGTGTATATTTTTGTTTGGTCGTTGCTGAAAAAATAAATAAACTGAACTGCACTTCTCTTCAATAACAAAAAACCTGATTTTAGTGCGAATGTCCATAGCGTTGAGTCTAAATAGGTCTCAGATTCCCAAAGATGTCAGCTCGACACCGCCCAGGAGCGTTTGTTAATTTTTCAGAAGTTGATCGATAAAAGATGTTTTTTGCCACTTCCAGCTGTAACAGTATGAATAATCAAGTTTAGTTAGAGCTTTTTGATTTTGCTGGAGTTGGAGAATTTTACTTGGTAAATTTTCGTTTGCCAAAAAAGGTTATGACCATGTTTTCCAAACAAACTTGCCTATGATCTTCACCACACAACTGTTTGCTCTGGGTCACTAAATTTCTTTTCTTGTTATTTGCTAACCTAGTTTACAAAAATGGCTGCAAAAATTAAACTTATATACTTATTACTAAATTAACAATATATAGGCCTACTTATTATAAGAAAATAGTTTTATCACATGTGCTAAGGGTTCTGTCGTTTTTTAAACTCTGCCACCTTGATACATTTATTATAGCATGCACGATTTTATATTTCGTACTTGGCGCTATGATTTTTGCATTTGACTACAAACATATATATATCTGCTACTATGGTAAAAATAGCCTACTGCCTTACAATAAAGAAGCATTCATTACTTTAGTTCTTTTCCATTGTAATGGTCCAGAAGTTGTAAAACTGCAGTCCAGGAGTTACCAGGGTTGCCAAACATTTTGTTAATTTTCTTTTTGAAACCAGTATTTCCAGATTGTCTTGTGAGTTTCAGCATGATTACCAAAATGTAGTTAACATTTTGCATGTTGCCAGTGGCAAAAAGGGAACACAAATTTACATTAAATATAGCAAAATACGGGAGCAAGTCTTTTAGGCGCTGACAGTTAGGCGCTGGTCTAATAGGCGCGCACACTGTGGCGTCTGGATATTTAGGTGCGGAGCACTGTGGCGCCCGGTTATTTAGGTGCTATTCCTAGTAAAGTCTGTAGATTGTATCAGCTTGCCAGAAAATTATATCCTGACTTCCGTGAGTGATGCTGCTTAAACCGGCAATGCTTTTCACACAAAATGTTATATTGAACAGAAAAATATATTGTTGTTTTATTGATTTATTACTGTTTTATTTGTTGTTAGTCCAGGTTTGCGTTGGTGAAAGCTTTATCAATAAATCATTCAAGCTTCCGAACATTATTGAGTTCATTTTTAGTTAACTCTTTCGCGACCACGGACGTATACACACGTCTTGGGATTTTTGCCATGATGACCAAGGAAGTATCCCCAAGTATCCCTACGTCCAAGGTTGAAAGGTGGCCTATTTCAAGCAAAAAAAATGTAAATGATGGCAGATAAAATTTTTCTCATGTGCAGAATTGTTTTGGCATTCGATTAAACTACATATATTTTCATATTATTGTATCATGCTTGGGTAGTAAGGATTATAATGAAGTAGGCTACACTTTTCTGCCAATTTTTAATTTTTTTTAGAAATTAGAAAAAATACCGTGTGGAAAGTTGCTAGTTGTACATTGAATGTTTTAAATTTTATTGCAAAGCTTTGCATCTTCGGATAGCTGAAGATGTATGCTTTCATTTGATGTCAAGATTGTGCGTCTATGTCGATCACATGAGATGTTTTTACGGCGTAAATACAACAGATTTGTGTGAAAAATGTCTGGTACTATTTAGATTAAACGTCTTGACCTCGGTGGTTGCGAAAGAGTCAAATAATAACTACACTAAACATCAGTAAAAAAAAATATCATACCGTGGCCTATATTGAAGCGGGTGGTTAAAATTTTATTACATGTAAACTAAAACATTACATGTAAACTAATAGGAAAATCTATCTAATAGTTTTTAATGTAGGCTACAGTTTTTCAGGCTATAGCTTAACCGCTTTGGACATCTCAAGTTTGTACACACTATAGCATTAAATAATCAAAGTTGTGCGCTTTTAAACATTTTAAAAGTCATTTAACAAACAAGCACTGGTTTACTATTGACCTAGTCAAGAAAAGCATTTATGTTGAAAAATAGCCTACCTGAATACACTATTACTCAGCGCTGCCACTAAGCATTACTCAGCAACTTCACTCACTGAAGCCATGACCAACAACGCACACGCATTAACAAAACAAATTTTTTTCCTGTTCAATATAATATTTTGTGTGAAAAGCATTGCCCTACGCCCCTACCTGCCAAGCTGATACAATCTACAGACTTTACTAGGAATAGCACCTAAATGACCGGGCACCACAGTGCTCCGCGCCTAAATATCTAGACGCCACAGTGTGCGCGCCTATTAGACCAGCGCCTAACTGTCAGCGCCTAAAAGACGTGGACCCCAAAATACTGTGTTTCTCGACTACAACTCAGACAAGCATCTTATTTTTGCCACTTAGTCTGCCATCAAGCATGAACAAATCTGCCTTGAATCCAATTGAAAGGTTGCCCAATGTATTATTAAGGCCTGTATTAAAGATTAACATGATTCAAATGTTCTAAGCCAGCGTGGTCCAACTTCTTTTCATCGCTGGCCAAAAACTTTTTTTTTTAATCTTGCGGGCCAATGTTTTTAAGGGAGCAAGTCTTTTAGGCGCTGACAGTTAGGCGCTGGTCTAATAGGCGCGCACACTGTGGCGTCTGGATATTTAGGTGCGAAGCACTGTGGCGCCCGGTCATTTAAGTGCTATTCCTAGTAAAGTCTGTAGATTGTATCAGCTTGGCAGCTTGCCAGAAAATTATATCATGGCTTTCGTGAGTGAAGCTGCTTAAACTGGCAATGCTTTTCACACAAAATGTTATATTAAACAGAAAAATATGTTGTTGTTTTATTGATTTATTATTGTTTTATTTGTTGTTAGTCCAAGTTTGCGTTGGTGAAAGCTTTATCAATAAATTATTCAAGCTTCCGAACATTATTGAGTTCATTTTTAGTTAACTCTTTCGCGACCACGGACGTATACACACGCCTTGGGATTTTTGCCATGATGACCAAGGAAGTATCCCTACGTCCAAGGTTAAAAAGTAGCCTATTTCAAGCAAAAAAAATGTAAATGATGGCAGATCCATAGTCTTTGCCTGTCCTTTTTTGGCTAATTAAGAAAAAATATTTTGGCGGCGCAGTTATCAGATGAGGACTTCTTAAAGATGGGGACGCAGTGGATTTTTTTTCTTTCACTCATTGGAATTGGCAGTCAAAACTGACTAGGCAACCCCTTAGTTTGGAATTTCTCGATCAAAAAGACTGTAGGCTAAATTACGTAAACTTTTTGCTTAAAATTATAATATAACGTTTTGTGTGAAAAAGCATTGCCGTGTAAGCAGCTCACTGAAGCCATGACCAACAACGCACACGCATTAACAAAACAACGTATTTTTCTGTTCAATATAACATTTTGTGAAAAAGCATTGCCGGTTTCGGAAAAAGCATTCAAAAAAATAACATTTTGTGTGAAAAAGCATTGCCGGTTTAAGCAACTTCACTCACTGAAGCCATGACCAACAACGCACACGCATTAACAAAACAATATATTTGATACAATCTACAGACTTCACTAGGAATAGCACTTAAATGACCGGACGCCACAGTGCTCCGCACCTAAATATCTAGACGCCACAGTGTGCGCGCCTATTAGACCAGCGTCTAACTGTCAGCGCCTAAAAGACGTGGACCCGTTTTTAAATAGCGATTCATAGGCTTATTGCTGGCAAATTATACATAGCCTATGGCATGTAGTTACTACTCTCTAAAACCTCTACAGCTTGTTTCACCCCAAATGGGGGATCATGTTTAACTTTATCAACTTTAAACTTTAATTTTAGACAATAGCATTGGTATCCACGACAATCGTAGTTTGTGGCCATGCAAACACAAGCGTAAAGAGCTTCGTTTCCAAGTTGATTTCGATTTTTGGTTTTAATATCGTTCATTGTCAAAAACGTGTACATTCGCAAATGTGTGTACTTTTAATCATCGAGTGGCCTACAGGTTCAAAACAGCATCTTTTAAAAGGGGAAACTTCTTCTTTGACACTAACTTCCAAACGCTTGCAGGATTTTACTTTTTTTTGACAGCAAAAACGGATCTTTCTGAGGTTCACATAATTGAAGTTGAAGCTCTGTATTAACTCTCACGCCCATGGGAAAAATTTTTGAACAAAGTGGTATTGTTATGCATCACAAAGGATCATTCACAAAGTTTTTTGGTCAATTACAATAAGAAAAAAAATTGAAGTGATATTGCTAGATTAAAGCAAAGGTACATATTTTTCATTTAAGCACAACAATGATTTTTGTCAAAGTTTTGTTTGAACTTTCTTATTACTTTTGTTAAAGCTGCTGCGACCACCCAATCTGGCAACCCTCATTTGGTCACTTCTGGACCGCGTGTAGGTGATCTGGAAGTTACGGTAACTCGTGGACCGTTGCACCTGTATCTAGAGATGGACAGTTGTGCGCTACTTTTATAGCACCGCTACGTTTTTTGGTAGTGGTAGCACCGCTACAGTTTTGTTGGAGCAGTGGTGCTATTTGTTCAAAGTAGTTGAGAGACTCTGCTACATTTCTTTTGGTCATACTCCTGCTACTTTCCAATTTAAAAGTGAAAAAATGACTGGTTTTTGAGATTTTTTATGGAAGCAATGCATGAAAAAATCAAAGCAGCAATCATTTGACTATTGCGGTCCGAGACATCAAGTCACGTTGAATAATACCAATAAAATTGACACCAACATCAGTCACGACTCAGAGAATAAATTTTTTAGTGTGTTGGTGCCATTGCATGAGATGTTGGTATGGAATGAAAAGTTAATTGTGAAGGCCTTTTTTTCAGACAGATGCAAGTCCTTGGGCTTTCCTAATGTCGATTTATAACGTCTCTTTATTATTAAACACAACACCCCAATTCTTGCAGTGCTGCGATGGAGAGATTTTTCTCTAAAAAGACGTGCTAAAGCTGGCTTGACTCAGCGACTTGCATTTTGAAATGCTTGTGTTTTTGAAAGATGCATAATAATGAATTTCATCTAGAACTTGTTTTCTGTCATGACGATAGAACAGCAGTGTAGACGAATGATATCATTTATTGTCAAGGTCATTTTGACATCACAAAGTGTTTTCTGCGTCAGTTTAAGTTGACAAAAGGAGCAAGAGAAGGGAGCAAGTCTTTTAGGCGCAGACAGTTAGGCACCGGTCAAATAGGCGCGCACACTGTGGCGTCTGGATATTTAGGTGCGGATCACTGTGGCGCTCGTTCATTTAGGTGCTATTCCTAGTAAAGTCTGCAGATTGTATCAGCTTGGCAGGTAGGGCAATGCTTTTCACACAAAATATTCTATTGAACAAAATAATATGTCATGGCTTCCGTGAGTGAAGCTGCTTAAACCGGCAATGCTTTTCACACAAAATGTTATATTGAACTGAAGAATATATTGTCTTTTAATGCGCGTGTTCGGCATTTATTTGTTGCTAGTCCAGGTTTCAAATTTTCGAACATGACTGAGTTCACTTTTAGAGTAAAATAATAACTACACTACACATATATAAGTAAAATATATATTCAAGCTATAAAAATATATATAGCCTATATTCAAGCGGGTGGTAAGCTTGAGTGAACAGTAACTTAGTTTTCCGTCAAAACCCCGACTAGGTTTAATAACGAGCAAAGTCGCACCATTATGCTTGCAACTTGTAGCCAGGCTTCATATAGCCCATAGAAATGTATTCATGTAGTAGAGCGTTGTCTCATAGGTACTTGCCACACGACCAATCCATCCCGAGTAGAAGTAATTGCGAAAAATAACAGATTAAGTAAGGTTCCATCTGGCTGCAACCTGTGTTCAGGATGCAAAGCAAATGTGCTAATATCAAGAGTAATAGAGCGTTGTCTCGCACCTCTCCACATCCGCATTACCAAAACAACATATTTTTCTGTTCAATATAACATTTTGTGTGAAAAGCATTGCCCTACCTGCCAAGCTGATACAATCTGCAGACTTTACTAGGAATAGCACCTAAATGAACGGGCGCCACAGTGCTCCGCACCTAAATATCTAGACGCTATTTGACCGGCGCCTAACTGTCTGCGCCTAAAAGACGTGGACCCCAAGAGAAGTGGCGGTAGTGCGCTACTTTAGCCTGGGTAGCATGCTACTTTGAAAGTAGGAGATGCCCAGTTGCCCACCTCTGCCAGTATCTCCGGTAACAGATAACTCTTAAATCGCTTAAATATATGACATATTGTTGACTTACATCTAGCAACTCTTAATAACTTCCCTTTGGCAACTTCATATTCTGCCTCATGACATTTTTCTTACAAAAATAGGCCATAAACATTTTACTTGTTTTAATGACTCAGTACAGGTCTAGGCTATTTGTACAAAAGTTATACTTAGCTTATTCTAAGCGATGAGCTATGATAGTATATTAATGTGTATATTTTCAAAGGATATATTGTGACTGGAAGCTTCGCCATTGTGTCCATAAGCATTTGGAGTTACTACAGCAACGGTTCAATGAATGCAAGAGTACTGACCAATTTCTCAATGAACTGAAATCCATTGTTGAAAATAGTTTGGACAAAAAATATGAAGAAATCTGTAATCCAGCTTTTTATGATATTGTTTTAAACCACTTGCAGGTGGGTGCTAAGCTACAGTGCAGACTCAGTTAATATATTAAATTATTAAAGCAAGGTAGATGACATACTATTCTATGTGTAGATTGTAAAATAGCTGATATTCTCTCAAATTTTTGTGAATTGGTAAGATATGCACACATTTTTCCATGATAATTCACTGTGTTTTAATAGTCTAGTTCAAAAACATCTAAGTGCAACTGTTCTGTAACACATTTTAGAAGTTTAGGAAAACTATATGGCTGTTGATATTTTGAAGCTGTCTTAATGAATATCCAGGCATACCGTAGCATTGTTGTTAAGTGTTTGTTGGGCATTAATGGGCAAGTTACTCTAAAATATGATACATATCAGGCCTCGAAAGTCCGGCGGTCATGGCGGACATGACCTCCGGAATGACCTCGAATGTCTGCCGAAGCCGATTCATTGGTCGGTCATAAATGACCGCCGCAAAATTCTTGACAAAAATAGAGCTAATGCAGCAAAAATACATTTTAAATTTGAATTGTTACAATTGTTTGTTTAATGCGAACAAATACGGAGCTGAAACAAATAGTACAGGCAATTGCTTTAAAGATCACATTAGAGTGGCGTGGTTAACGAGCTGATGGCAAAAGTAGCCATTTTTACATCATTTCAACGCCTTGCAATGTTGCCTTGAAATAAAGTTGTCTGAACTTTTCGGCAGGATATGTATTCTAATTTTAACAATGAGGATTATTGCGTTACATTGATCGTTTGTTAAAAAGAAACGTCACAGAGAAGCAAGTCTCAGCTGGGCTCCGCACGTGCCCAGGCGAATGTGGCGACCTTATTCACGCTGATACTGATAGAAATAGAATTTCTGCACAGAAGGAAGGGGAGGGTATTAGACTAACACTATTGTGTTAGTTAGTTAACACTAACACTATTGAGTCACTAATGCGCATTTGTCTGGACGGTCCTGAGCTGGAGATTTACGACCCGCGCCGGCAGTAATCGCTTGGCACAACGATTCTATAACGCGAAAGCCACGGAATAAGTGATCGTAGTTGCTTTTGTAATAAGGAAATTTGGATTGTTGTTTTCAATTGTGTTTATTGCGTCATTACACGACTGTCATTAACGCACTGATTTATTTGCAAGCAACCTGCTCCAGTATACTTCAGGGTCGGTTAATTAAGCCATCAACCATTGCAGAGTCATTCTGTTGTAGAAAATCTTCTACAAACACGACTACACAATACTTTAGTGTGATTTTGTGCAAAATCTACATGCAAAAATATGTCCGGTTGAGATATTAAATGTCCGCTGAAAGGGCCAGTCCGGTAGGACATGCTTAACCGCCGGAAAAAAGTACAAATTTCGAGGCCTGCATATAATAGGCTATAGTTTATAAAATTTTGTTGCAGTACAATGTTTATGTGTTTTGAAGTGAAAGCCATTTTCAGTCGTTGTTGGCCTAAATTTGAGGCATGTATTCTCACCTACTTTTCATCTACAACCATAATATATATGTCATTAGTTGTGTTTCTGGGCAGTCGAGTGTAGCAAGAATTGACACTTAACTGCGATAGACACGTGTTTCGTCCATGTCAGGTAGTGCTAACGCCGGGAAGATCGCTGCTTCTCAACATGTCATTAGTTGTTAAACATTTTTTCCAAGGCAAAATTCATTTCGATTTCCTCATGTCTTTATCCACTGTTTTATTTTATTTGAAACTTGCAATAGTTGCAAATATGCTGAGAAACATCCACACTAACTTTCAAACTGCATGTTTTTGTTTGATTTTTACTAAGCGTGTTTCGTAGATGGCAATTGCCTTTTCACACCTGATTTGTAGCTCGATAATTTACAAAGCAACTTTAAAACAAAGCACAGGAGGTACGTCGTGAATTTTATTGTTACGTTGCTGCTCTGACACTTAACATTTGGCAAAAGTATTTTTGCGAACAGCAGCTCTGTTAATCAACTGGTCAAGTTGTAACCTTGCAGTTTCTGCTTGATAAACATTTAAAATTAGGACGTGGTTCAATCGCTGTTGCGTCATGGTAGATCGCAAGTAGGTTTTTATGCGCCTGAGTGCACTAAACGATCGCTCCGCCTCGCAGGTGGTGGAAGGCAACGATAAGTATATTTTCACACTGCAGACCACGTTGGAAGCATTAATGAAATTGTTTCATTGCTTGCAAATAGATCAAGCAGTTGCGACATAGTTGTAAATCGGACAGAATGCTCTATCTTTGCATCTATCATATTCTAGCCACGGGAATTCGCTCTCCCACGATTTTTGAAAGCTTCCCCCTTCAACAGCGATTATCCTGCTCGTGCTCGGTTCTTCCACCTCCCTGATCGTGCTAACACCTTTTGGCAGTGGCACACTTTCGTTCAGGCGTTTGGTCACTTTCATGCTGGCTGAAATCCTGACTAGACGCAACAAACATGACCTGCAATGTTGAACGCTTTTTCGGTGGCATCTTTAAGCTGAATAAAACTGGAATGTCGGCGAAAACTTTTACTGGACGACTTTTCGTAATTTTTTCTATGATGTAACAAGCAACTCCTATGTCAGACCAATAAATTCCCGCCTCAGACTTTTACAGGACGACTTTTCGTGATTTTTTCTATGATGTAACAAGCAACTCCTATGTTAGACCAATAAATTCCCGCCTCACAGTTTGTCATGCATTGGCACGCAATATTACTGCATGAAGTAGATAACAAAGTAGAAATTAAAGCATGAAGTAGAAGTAGATAACAGTACACTCCAATTAAAATCGGAAAATAATTCATTATGCAAAATCTTGAGTAATTGAAAAAGGTTGCTTTTATTATTGGGAATTGGGGTGTAGCTTTCCTCGAATAGAATCATGTAAACGTGTAAATTTGCAGAACATTAAAACTGCTACTTTACTAAGTGCACTTTTTAAATAAAACTCAAAAAGTTTCGAAAATTGCATTTTTTTAATGAAATTTGAAAATAGATATTCATTTATTTATTTAGGGGGTGGAGCTATCAATCATCGAGTCAATTTTATTTCCAAGTATTTTATAGCTGGCATAATTTATAGCGATATCATGAGCAGTTTAAAAAATTTCAAAAAAGATTTTTGAGGGAGACAATGGAAAGATCGTATTTTGTTGATTAATAAATCCCATTGTAAACCTAACAAATGTAACAATGACTTATGACAAGTAACAAATAAAACGATCGCAACAACAACAAGGAAAAAACTCGTAGCCATGTGCTGTGTAATCTTCACGTAGCTTGCTTGATGTTATGCGAGTATTATGCTTGTGACAAAAACTATCATTTTCTTCGCAATACTGTATTGGTTCACCTCTTGCTTTACGTTGACTTGAAGCGAAAACCAATGATCAAAAAAAGATTTAAACGTCCGTTCAAATTACATTTATTTGCAGCAAGTAATGTAACCTAAACGGGGTGGCTGCTACCCCGTCACAGCGGTTACGGGGTGGCGTGGCCAGTGGCCACCCCGTAACCCCGTAAGTCGGTGCCAGTGAATATATATATATTATATAATATAATCCAGAAATTGATTGCAGCAGTTGCAAATAAAAGTGCTCAATGTTTAAAAGACAGAGCTAATGTAAACCATTATTTATTCAACTACAAAAAGTTTGCTGATAATTATATATAATATTATATATAATAATATAATCAAATGTAGTTATTACTATCTGAAGCCTTTACAAATTGTTTCACCTAACGGATCATCAGAAGGTCTGAAAAAACATGTAAACAGTAAAGAATCGATAATTCTGAAAAGATATTAAATATTACAACTGTAATTTAATCTGCCAAAAAAAATCTCTAAACCTGTACTTCCTGAGAAGATATTAAATATTACAACTGTAATTTAATTCTAAATATTACAACTGTAATTAGTGATGATTTAATTCGCTCTGCTTTGCCTTTTTGCTTGGCATTGAGCACTTTTTGTAGTATTAATAGTTTTCATTGTTTTTTATATATAATATATAAATATTGAAAACTGGATGTTTTGAATTCTAATGAATTTTTAACCAGTAGCCTAATACTAACCACTATGCAAAGCTTAATTCTTCTTCCATGGGAAGTTAGCTCGTGAGGAGTGTTTTTTTTTCATCAAGAAAGGCAAAAGTGATGTTTTACCATTAAAATGCATTTAACCTGTTCAATTAGTTAGTATTTGGCAGGGTTGAGAAAAACCCTGGTTTTTTTAAAAAAGCCCAACCCGTCCGGGTTTTTTTAAAAAAACCCGGGTTTTTTTGGGTTTTATTGGGTTTTTTAAAAAAGATGACAAAAAAGGTAGATTCATGCTTATTTCACCTCAAAACTACTTTTTACGAGTGAACTGCCTTTCACTCACAGTACATGCTTGCATAACTCAATAAAATAATGCACTAGGGCTGTTGTTGCTTGAATGTTGCATCATCCATTAGTTTCAAGATCAAGTTGGATGTTGCATCATCCACTGATTTCTATACCAAGTTGATGCTACTGTGATAGAAATCACATTATTGCATCATTTATTTAGATTTGAAGGCAAGGAGCATTTATGCCATCATGTTTAAATATTTTTTACATATCATTTATATAATTATATATTTATTTATATATTATTATTATATATATATTATATATATATTATTATTATATATATATTATTATTATATATTATATATTATTATTATTATTATATTATTATTTATTATTATTATTATATTATATTTTATTATTATTTATTATATTATATTATTATTTATTATTATTATATATTATTATTATTATTATTATTATATTATTATTATATATATATATATTATTATTATTATATTATTATTTATATATTTATATATTAGTTATTGACGCTCTTGGTTTATGCCAATTGAGCACTTTACTGGAGGCACCTTGCTATGCATTGCGCAAAGCTCACTGCTTGCAGTTTGAGCACTTTGGCAAGGTTGGCTGTAGTACCATTTTTGGTCACTGATTAGGTACCACAAATGGGAAAATGTCACATGGAGGTATATATATCTCCATGGCCATTATTCCAGTGTAACTACTGCACTGATGAGACCGGGAGGTCGAAACGGTGTGCACTGTCTGCAGTTATTGACGCTCTTGGTTTATGCCAATTGAGCACTTTACTGGAGGCACCTTGCTATGCATTGCGCAAAGCTCACTGCTTGCAGTTTGAGCACTTTGGCAAGGTTGGCTGTAGTACCATTTTTGGTCACTGATTAGGTACCACAAATGGGAAAATGTCACATGGAGGTATATATATCTCCATGGCCATTATTCCAGTGTAACTACTGCACTGATGAGACCGGGAGGTCGAAACGGTGTGCACTGTCTGCAGTTATCATTTATATATATATTATATATAGTAATGGATGAGCAATTGAGCGATTGCGTGGCCAATTAGGCAAATGCTCTGAAACAGCCATGCGTTAGAATCCAGAATCTGTAATTGGTAAATAGCCTCCTAAATTGCATTTCACATCATATATACAGACTACAGTAGAGTAGTACTTTCACCAATTTAACTATAAGGCCTTCTTGCATAAATGAGTTTTAGTGTAGTATACACAAAGTGACATTACTTGATTTTTGTGTACTGTGCAATATCCACTGCGTTTTCAGTTTATTCTTGGAAATTACTTCACAATCACATCCTTAAGTGCTAATTTAAAGTTTGTTGTACAGTAAGTGCCTTGTAGTGTTTTTGTAAATTTTTTTAATTTTCCAATAAAAACTGGACAAATATGATGCTCTGGGTTTTTTTATGGGTTTTTTTGGTTTTTTTTAAGTGGGTTTTATTAAAAAAACCCACCCGGGTTTTTTTGGGTCGGGTAAAATACCAACAACCCTGGTATTTGGCAACAAAATATCACCTGTTTCTTGGCAGTCAAACAACAAAACATCAGTAGTTTTAATTGTCTTTGAAATAGCCACTTGTGTTAAAGTGTTTGTCAGCAGCAGATTGTAGCAAGAATTGACAGTGCGCTGTGTTTCGCCCATGAGGCTGTGCTCTTCAGTATGGCATTACTAGTTCATGCCACAAAGGTTTTCGAACCATTGCCTTGAGTGCCTTGTGCTGAAAGCCAGGAAGAACGCCCCCTTTACAATTGTGTTAAAGTATTAAACATTTTCAGGAAACGATACAGAAAACGTGTGTGACCAATGACCATGATTAATATAATTCAGAATTCGTTATCATATTTTTAACATAATAAAGAGTTTTAATCAAATATGATGATACTTGAACCGCTTGTAGACACTGTATTACAGTGAAACCTTAAGTGATGCAGCACACTAAATTGCTCTTCAAAACAAGACAACAGCAAAATTTTTGTCAAAAGTTACAACATTTTATGGACATTACATAGAATATAACTTTGCCTTAAAAGATCTGTCTTTGTCTAACATCTTTTAGTTAAATGTTTGTGTCAGTGTTTACTGTTTATGCTGCATTGGTGCATCATATGACTCTATTTGAATAAATTGTGCTGAAAATTTTCGGAATGGCTCGATTTGGTGAGAGCCTTTTTCGGTGAGAGTCCTATTCGGTGATTTTTTTTTTAATTGTTGTGTATCATAGCCTAATTATCATTGCCGTTATAGGGTTAGGGGATAGGGGTTACGGTCTTATTTCAACGTTTAGCGATGTTAAAACGATGTGAAAGCGGCAATGATAATTAGGCTACGGTACCGATAATTTTCAAAAAAAAATTCAAAAAAATCACCGAATAGGGCTCTCACCGAATCGGACTCACCGAATAGTAGCAGACGCAAAAGTTTAAAGGTAATTTTATTGAAAATTGCATTGTTTTGTTACAATAATTGCACTTTTTAGGTGCTTGGTTGGAGCAAGGTAGTATGTGTGAGTGAAGATTTCACGAAGTTAAAGCTAAAAGCTAATGATGCAGAAGATAGAGATCATTTTCTTGATGTCACATTGTCATCTCAGTATCCGGATGTAACACCAGATGTTTCAACATGTTTGCCAGGGCCATTCAATTTCATGTGGACAAAAGATAGTGATTTAGCTACTTTGTACAGCCAATTTAAAGCAACACTGCAACAGTGTGAACGCCTTTGGAATGAGGTTGATGAATTAAAGCAATACACCTGGATTTTAGAGCCAGAAAACCCGAATCATGCTGCCACTTCTTTCAGACTTGCTTTAGGTATGTGGTTTTAGTCCAGGGCTTTGGCCTTTGTTGTACAATGTGCAATGCATGTGAATTTATGTTTTTGAGAATTCCATTTTATGAATCACTATTTTTCTTCTTTACCAACTATTGCAATAAAATATTTATTTTGCAGTAAAATCTTTATTTTTCTTCTTACCAACTATTGCAGTAAAATCTTTATTTTTCTTACCAACTATTGCAGTAAAATATTTGATTTAAATGGTGATTTATCCCTTTTTTATATTTGTTTGAAGTAGGAATAGTTTGGAGGAATGATTTGTTTCAAAACGATTTTTCAGAAGTGCAACAATTTGATTAAGTGCAGTTAGCTAGTATTTAACTTATTCAGATTTACTGTCGGAACAACTAGAATAATTTTGATGTAGTTCGAGCAACTTTGATGTAGCATTGTCCAAGTCCTACAAATTTTTTATTTCTTTTCATTTTTGTGTTTTATTAGGAAGTAGCTGTTCTATCCAAGTAAACGTGGATCCGTTCAACATGAGCGTAGTTCCTGAATGTCACTTTCTTGGAGCTGATTGGGCAATCTCATCATTACGTGAAAAGTTTTTTCAAAATTTGGAAGAATGGAATGAAGGTTTATCGCTTTACCAGGTGTGTTACTACGTATTGCATTGTGAAATTAAAAAAGGGAACGAGAATCATGTACTTGTTTTAAACTGCATTGCTTGTTGGAACATCAATGTCTGTTAGGGTGGTTTGAAAATTTTTTTTTGCAATTTCAATGTGGGGGGTTTCTGAAAACCTGGCAAATTAAAAAAAAAAATATTTACACAATTTTTTTTGGTAGGCCCCAAAACCCAGCTACCTACCCCCAACAAAAATCACGAAAGGTCAAATTTAGTAAAAAAATTCTCTAACTTGTTAACTACTCATAGTAGAAAGTCAGTTTTGGTGTCAAAAGATGCAGAATATCTATATTTCTAATTTTCTATGTGTCATCAATAGGAGTTTTTCTCTAAATGCATTAGTTTTTGCGATAACTCAAAAAAATTCAGTTTTAGGGTATTTGGGTCATTCCATGCCAAACGTCCTGAAAATCATAAAGTTCCTAGTTTGACCCACTTCGATTTTGCTCAAACTAGGTCAATATGTTATTTTGATATATCCATGCATTACAAATTTGCCTTTTTGTGACCTTTATTGGGGGGTAGAGGGAGCTGGGTTTTGTTGCCTACTAAAAAAAATGTGTAAATATTATTTTTTAAAGGTTTGCTAAGTTTTCAGAACCCCCCCCCCCCACATTGAAATTGCAAAAAAGAAATTTTCAAACCACCCTAATATCTGTTCTCTACTAGCCTGTCGGGGGTCTGCTACTATTCGGTGAGTCCGATTCGGTGAGTTCCTAACCTCTAACCCAGTGGTTCCCAACCTTTTTTATCCGGTGGACCCTTTTAGTCAATATTCAGATTAAAATTCCCCCCCTATAAATTTTGTTTTTTAAAAACTCGTTTACATTACATATAATCTAAGTCTTGTAAGATAAACTAAACTTTCACTAGTACAGTAATAAGTTTTTTAGCCTGTAATATTTCTTTTCATATATACTTAAGTAATTTAATTAATGAAGAACTTTGCTGAAAAGCATTTTATTCAATAAAAAAACAATAAAAATGAGATACAAAGATCATCTGAAAGTCTCCCTCAACCATGCAAACATTGATCTGGATTCATGGGAACAACTTGCTAGTGACAGATCACTCTGGAGAAGAAGAACTAGAGAAGGCTCGAAAATTTTCGAAAAAAAAAACAGGATTCAAAAAGCCCATGAAAAACGAAATACTACAAAACAAAAGCTAAAACTGCCACGTCTCCCACCATCCATACAATGTCATTTTTTCCCACGTCCTTCCCATCATAGACTGGGCCTCCAAAGCCACATATGACATCACCATCCAAAGCCAAATTCGATCGGACAAGAACCAACAACATTCAAAATATACGAGTCAATGCATTCAGTCTGTGTGAAGCTTGTGATTTTTTTGTTTCGACAACTCATGAATGTGATGAAAGAGTATTGGAAAGAGCATAACAAATATCATTCTCGATGTCTAATCTGTTTCTCTGTTTTCTTTTCATCTGCAAGAGTTGAAAAACCTGATTTGCATAGATAAGTGGAAGCAAACGGAAGGATACTGCAAATAGCTTTCTTTGCCACTTTAGGATAGCATTTACACATTAATGGCCAAAATCCAGTGATAGATTTTTCTCTGAATACGTCTCTTGTGCAAGAATCCTTTTTGAGTTCTAAAAATTCATTCTGCAATTTATCGGGAAGTTTTTTCCATCAACAATGTGAATGAATTTCGTATTAAATCAAGCTCATCGTCATAAATTTCAGGAAAAATATCAAATGAATTCCAGTTCTATTGCTGTGAGATGTTACAAAATCATTTCTTTTTCCAACTCTGGAAGAACTTGTTCTTTGCCGTCAATAACCAGCACCGATAATAATTCTTTAAATATGGTGACATGTTTAATTGTTCATGCTAACTTTTCTCTTTTATTCATCAAGTTTGGTAGTGAAAGCTTGCAAAGCATCTTTAAATGCTGAGCAATACTGGCATCTGCCCCTGGAAGGGCCACCAAAGCCGGGCTGGTCGAAAGGTACAGGTCAGAAAAAACGTAGTTCCTCCGCGATCAGGACAGCAGAGCCTTTTAGTACCTTTGCTCGCTTGGTTACGTTTCCTCTTGAAAGCCATCGAGTATTTGCATTAAAAAGAAGTAGGCCTACGTGATAGTTTGCATCCATGTCACTGCACAATTGCTTAACTAATCGGGAGTTAAGGGCTCCTCCTTAACGCTTTAAAGCTCTGGTCTAGGCCAACTTTCTAGGCTTAAAAAGCTTGACAATCCTAAAACCAAATTCCCCCCTGAAAATTGCAAAATTCCCCTCTAGTGGAGAATTCCCCCCGGTTGGGAACCACTGCTCTAACCCTAAAACGGCAATGATAATTAGACTACAGTAGCCTACCCAATAATTTTAAAAAAAATTGAAAAAATTCCCCGTTAACTCATTCGCGACCACGGATGTATACACACGTCTTGAGATTTTAACCATGATGACCAAGGACATATCCATACGTCCAAGTTTATAAGGTGTTTCAAGCAAAAAAAATGTAAATGATGGCAGATCCATCCATAGTCTTTACCTATCCTTATTCATTCTGCTGTATCTCCTAAAGCATTGCGCGCAGAAACAAAGTAAAATTTTTCTCATGTGCAGAATTGTTTTGGCATTCGATTGAACTACATATATTTTCATATTATTGTATCATGCTTGGGTAGTAAAGATTATAATGAAGTATACTTTTCTGCCAATTTTTAATTTTTTTTTAGAAATTAGAAAAAATACCGTTTGAAAAGTTGCTAGTTGTACATTGAATGTTTTAAATTTTATTGCAAAACTTTTCATCTTCGGGTAGCTGACGATGTATGCTTTCATTTGATGTCAAGATTGTGCGTCTACGTCGATCACATGAAATATTATTACAGCGTAAATATATACAACAGGTTTTTGTGAAAAATGTCTGGTTATTTAGATTAAAACGTCGTGACCTCGGTGGTTGCGAAAGAGTTCGGTCTCATCGAATCGGACTCACCGAATCGGAGTCACCAAAACGGGCCATTCCGGTGTAGTCCGGGGAACATCGCCTACTTGAGGTAGCAAGAAGATAGACCCTCAACCCTAAAGGCTCATTTGACGACTGTTCTTTATGCTTAATAATTTTTCAGATTGCAGTATGTTCTTGAAAACATTCCTAGCATTAAGTTAATGGGTTGAACTCAACAGGGTTCTAATCTAACAAACTTGTTTTATTTAGAATTTAAAGCGGATCTTAGAGGTTAAGTTTCCTGCAAAGGAAGTGTCAGGATCTCAAGACATGACTTTGCAATGTGGTATTTGCTATGCATTTCGATTGGATGTTGATATTCCTGACCAGGTGAATCTAAAAAGCATTTGTGCGAATTTCAACATTTTGCAATGTGCATTAGGGTGTAGCTAGCCTACGGTTTCAATTTTTTTTTTTTTAATTTTTCAGTGAAACCAATTTTTTTGTCGGGAAATAAGCTAAAAACTCATAATCTCAAATATTTTTTTCCTACTCTAACAATTCAAGGTCCCAACTCAAGAAACAAATTTGGTGTAAAATCATGGTACTGGGGAGGTGAATTTTAACCACTAAAAAGGATTTTGAAGCTTTTTGTAGTTATGAGTAACATTAAGAGTTAGATATATAAAAAAGTGTGCCACAGTGGTCACTAGCCTGTGGTTCAAAGAGCTATGGGGCTGGAAGGGCCCCAAACAATTGCTGCAAGGGCCCCAAAAGTGTCCTAGTCAGCTTTATGAAAACGCCGGGGGTCGACTTGCAGTATAATTGCAAGTTTAATAATTAATCTCATTAGCCAAAGATACTTTAGCCTTGCTTCAATGTTATAAAGAATAAAATATTGAACTGTTTAGTTTAAAGATTGTCGGTGACATAGTCCAGCACTGTTAGTACTGTTTGCTGGTAGGTAGTCAACTCAAACGGGCCACTCAAAATTGACAAACATGAATGGCTGTTGCCTGGATGTGCACTGTGCATAGGGATGCACAATACAGAATACCTGGCTAATGGCTATTCTAGAATATTCTAGAATACTTAATTTCGAATGTATTCTGAAGTTACGCTACAATTTTTTCCAAATTATGTTAAACAAAAGCAAAAATATTTGTACATACATTATTTTGAATTGTATTAGTATCACATGTCAAACAGAGTACAACATATGATAAATCAAGCATCATAGTACGATGCATCATCAAGCATCATCATACGGTCACACGGAAACGCACTGCGTGTCTGCAGTTCTGATAACTGCGCAAACCTTATGAAGGAAGAAAAAAGTCGCTTAGAACAAACAGTCCACGAAGAAAAAAGTCGGCGCGCAAGACGGAAAATATCAACTTTACATTTGTTTAACATCGCACACTGTTCATTTAACATATTTATTTTCAAATCCTGATATCCGAAAAGAAACTGCAAATGCGATTCGAATACGTTGAGATTCGAATCTCTAAGATTCGATATTCTGTATTGTGCATCCCTAACTGTGCAGCTTCCCATCCCAGCCGTTTTGTGACTTAGAATGAGTTACTCACTACTCAGTACTCATTAGTCTCTAAAACTAATAGTTAAATAGATTAATTATTTTTAAAAAAACAGCTATTGTACTTGCACTCTTGCAGCATATCATTATACTTTTCTTTATTCAATTCATTCACAGAATATTTTATGGTGGTTTTGTAACACTGTAAAATGGCAACTTCAGCTACTATCAGCCGAATGTCCATAAAATAACTACCAACCCATTAAATAAAAAGTTGCTGAGAAGTAAAAAGAAACTTGCCTCTTTTTATGACATGACCATTAGAGATGCAGCGAACCCAAAATTTTTATCCGCACACCGCACCGCAACTGACTCATCTATCCGCGCACCGCACACCGCAATTTATCTGGAACTTTGACACTGCACCGCACCGCACACCGCAAATTACAAAATTAAAAAAAAATATTTTAACGAGTTATTGTTTAGAAAGTCAATTGTAGGAAAAAGCATCCATGGCATATAACTGGTAACCTAGTACCAATACAGTTGTGCACTAATTGGCCAGGCTAACCAGATCATATTCTCTTATCAGCAATGCATCTAAGTTCTAAGACATAATACAAACTAAGACAAATAGAATGTTCCTGGATCCAGTATCAGGACTTTTGAACACTTTTTGTAAGCAATAATGCAATTATAATGCCAGTGGCTATATGAACTACACACACAAGAGTAAAACTTATAGCCTGAACTCACTGGGCTAACTGATATAGTAAATAATGCGGTAGTTGCGCTAGGCCTATAGCCTGGTAACTGAGCTTATCAGCTAGGCTACTAACCAAAAACATTCGTACAGCTTCCCTGACAAGCAAGCCCTAAAACCCTGTCAACTGCAAGCCATTTGCAATTTGCATTTGCATAGCTTTCCATCTTAGGGTTTCCGAAGGGAAAAATAACTGATCCGTGTTTCCAATTTAAATTTGAAGTTTCATAGCTGATTCTTGAAAAGTTGAAAGTTTACGTTTACGAAAGTTTAATTTCTTGAAAGTTTACGTTTACGAAAAATTAATTTCTTGAAAGTTTACGCGGCAAGCGGCGCGGCGCGGCTTTGTCATTTCAACCTTCCACGCGGCGCGGCACGCGGCGAAAAAGTCAAAAGCGGCCGCGTACGCGGCGCGGCGCGGCTTGCATCACTAATGACCATGCAATGTTCACCATATTTAACATCACTCGCTACCCCAAACATCTGGCATTCATTGAAAAACAACCAGATGTCAAATGAAAGAGCAATTGGTTTTGTGAAAAAATGCATTACTGAAGGAAAAGTAAAGGATACTATGATATGCAGGCACAGGAAAAAATTAATGAGGTTGGTGATAGAATAAAAGGTTATGTTTTTCCGATGATGCACTGATTACTTGCAGCATTTAATGTTGCCAGGGCTGTGGAGCCACTGTAAGAGAGCATTGGCTCCGGCTCCAGCGCTATCAAGCATTTATCCAATAGCTCCGGCTCTAGCTTTGGAGCCATCAAGCATTCATGCAATAGCTCCGGCTCCAGCTCCGGAGCTGCAAATTTTTAAAAAATTGCTCCAGTTCCGGCTCCATTAAGTACGTTTATAGCATTTACCACAGTAGGACACAACGGTTTAGTAATTTGCATTGTAGCATTATATCATATATAAAATTCTGTTTAAAGGGGCAAGCACACTAAAGTAGTAATTTTGCAGCTTCATGTCATCAGTTTATCAGTATTACTACTTGATTTTAAGCTAATCAAGATTAGGCTACCCAATACCCAGCCCTGAAGCTGAAGCGGATAAAATTTTTGTAGCTCCGGCTCCAGACATTAAAAAAAAGGATCCAGCTCCCGAAAAAATGCTTGCCTCCACAGCCCTGAATGTTGCTGCAATAAATTTCAATCTTGTTTTTCGTTTTTGATGTGATTGTGTGCTTTTTGTGTTATGGTAGCGTTTGAAATGTTTGTTTTCAAACTGATATTTCAAAATTTTGTTGTAGAAAAGCACCGAAAGAATGCATTGAACATTGTAGTACACTGTAGTAGTGTTAATGGTTTCATACAGTGTGTACCAAAAATGTATCTACTTTTTTGTGTGCTCAGTACTCAACTTACATGTTCTCGTAATAATAAAAAATGGACAGAAGTTATTGTTGCACTTGCTAACATATTGGGTTTGGTGCCTTTGAAGCAGAAGCAAGAAAATAGATCGGTTAATGCAACTCAAGAGATACGTTTATCATATTTTTTTAGTACAGACTGTAGATATAAGGTTTGTTTAAATGTAGAAAAGTGGCAGTTGGGACCTTGAAACCATGGAATTGAGAAAAAATATTTTACATGTGGTCATAACTACTTATTTCCTGACAATAAACAATGGTTTCACTATAGGAATGGTTTCACTATAGGTTGTAAAAAACCGTACATCCCAATGTGCATTCGCTACCAGTTCATCGTGAAAGCAGAGTGTGTGTACGGATTAGCTTTTACTATGTTCTAGTAGACTGCACAGTAGGGAGGGCCGTCAATGCACTTGTTTTGTCAAATCACTTAGCAACTCAGCTCAGATAGAAGGCTCAGGTCACAAACAAATGATCTGAAAACCTTTTTTAGATCGGGCCGCGAGAAAACGCCGCACAAAAAAATCAATATCACCCAAATAAAATAAAAAATCGTTTCCCCCCCAAAAAAAAACAAAACGTATATAATTAAAAAAATAGAAAATACACAAAACGACGCTAAACAGTCAAAAACAATCAAAGAAGGGTTTTATCCTTTCTGCCGTCAAGGTAAAGGCCTTCAACTATTGTGCCGAGCGAACTAGAAGCGACCTGATTCGTCTCTAAACGGAGCCGTTTTTATGCACGAACGAGCTTGTTTTTGACTTCTTTTTGCGTTGAGGCCGCCACAGGTCACGTTGTTACATGCAGGCTCAGCAGCCAATGGATTGTGTATTCATCGAGCGTTGTTAGGTCCACATATCTATCTTGTGGTCGGTATACAGGACATTGATAGATAATGTGGTGTGCAGTTTGAAAATCTGAGCCACACGCACAAGATGGTGAATCGGCGAGGTCCCACTGGAACATGTTGCTGCTGAAACGGCCCACTCCAGTCCGCAGGCGATTGAGCTTCACCCATTCCTTCCGGGGTAGTTCTGCTCCAGGTGGGGTGTTGGTATTGGGAAGGACTGTGAATTGGGTTGGTCTCGCAACTTCTTTCCATTCACGGTTCCAAACTTCGGAAATGTGGAAGTTCGATTTGCAGATAGCTGCAGCATGTCGGGAGAACATTTTTGTTTTTGACGACTACCATCGTCAGATTGAAATCATCTTTCATGTCCAGTAATGCTGCGAGGGCAGCTGCTGCTCAACTCGGAATTCCATACCTTTCCGCCTCATGCGCAACTGTACGAAGATCGAAAGTACATCGCTTCTGCTCTTCGAGTTCTTTTCTGCCGATCGAGCACTCTAAAGGGAAGCACTTTCTGGTAGATTCTTTTGTATTGCCGCCCGCCCCGATAGCTCAATTGGTTAGTGCGTCACTTCTGGAACGAAGAAGCTTCAAGATCAAGCGGCGCTGGTTCGACTCTCATGGTGTTCGCTTGAGTAACGCACGTTAAGGACTGCTCTCCATTCAGCGGCATTTAACGAACTCAACCTCACGTGAATGCAGCAATTTGAAAATTCAGCAATGTCGAAAAGAGTGTCGAGGCAAAGACTGGCCATTGAACTGAAGCTTTCCATTCAGCCGTCTTTCTCGCCATCGGGATTTTATTCTTCGTCTTAACCAAGGCCGATTCCTTCAAAATCTTCTTGGTCACTCCCTCACGCGTGATTGATCGCCACTGTGGCGAAATCATAGGTACTTGTTATCTTAGTCTCCGCTGCTTCCGCCATTTTGCGCAGTCCCATTTTCTTCCTGTAATGCAATTAGTTGATTAACTGCCACCGGTACTGATTATTTGTAATCAGTCAATTAATGTAAAATACAACTGGTAGGCTACCACCACCACTACGAATTACTGTACCGGTACTCAATACCTGTAATAAGTTGCGAATTGTGTTTTAAACTTCCCTCCACTTCACTAAATTGTGAATAACTTTTTCACTGAAACAGAACCCAATTATACTTGCTTCAGTCAGTAGGCTAACACTCTACTGTTCTGCCTTCTTTGAGCACTGATACTTACCTGATACCTGAGTGTGAGTAGTCCATATACCCTGCCTTCACTTTTATACTTACCCACTAGGGTCAGACCTGCAATGCCCATACCCTGCTTTCACCTTTTATATAGGCTACCTAAGTTTTAGTAGCTAACTTACTTGCATACCATGCCTTCACCTTTTATATAGGCTACTTGCATACCTTGCTTATTTAACCTAGTTACCTAGCCCTATAGCCTAGCTCACTCTGAAACCTCCTAAGAAACTCGAGTTGCTAAGCGATCTGTTCCCGACGGCCCTCCCTACTGCACAATGCACACCAATTACCCATAGTGTGTTTGTATTAGATAAAATCAAACACACAAAAGTATTTCAATTAGCAATAACGTTAGGTTATGTTAGGCCTAAATTCCATGCTCTAGTTATTTCCTGTCAATGCACTTTACTGCAGGTCTTTGCCTATCTAAAAAAATCTTTTTTCATTTTCACATTTTATGGTTAGATTTGTAATGATCGAAGATGTGGCCAAGCGTTTCATCATCAGTGTTTATTACAATGGATCAAAAGCATCCCAGGAGCAAAACAAAGCTTTAATGTTGTTTTTGGGGAATGTCCATATTGCACCAACCCTATCAAGCTCAATGTACTTTGTAACTGACTGGTCAATGCGAATTTGTTACTTGTAGTTGTAGTGTGGAACAATGCATACAACTTGGGTTGGATTCATGCTTTGTTTTCATGCTGCTTTAATCATGTGAGTATCTGGACTTCTGGAGTGCTTAAGCTTCTCAATATTCTGAATGTTTTGCTTACCAACCGCTGTTTAAAGGCCAGTTCACAGTTGACGCATCATGTGGCGAGCGTTGCCCAAGGTTGCCAGACGTTTTTTTAAATTTTCCACCGAATTGATACTGAAAGGTATACAGAGCTGTATAACTAAACTAACCAAAACTAAAACTAAACGAAAAAATTGCAACTGTAATTCAAATTAGCCTAATTCTCGTAAAACCGTGGCTGGCTACCCACTGCCCTAGTAGTAGTATTGCCGCTTCAACAGTTGACCGGATGAAGTTCACTTATTACCATTGGGGAGAATGAGTACTAGCTATTGCACGTGTAAGTGAACCCGACGGCGTAGCCTATCGCCGAAGGTGACACCCTTTGTGGGGGTCTCTTCCACAAACTTTAGAAAAAATGTCCTAAAATTGCGTATGCTGAGAGTACTTTCGTTCGAAATCAATGGTAAAACTCTGTCAAGTAATGCTGCAACAGAGGGTAAAACATTTAAATTTAAGTTACATAAAACTAAAACATTTGTAAGAGTAAATATAGGCTAGTGGTTCAATGGTAGGCTTCAGTTTGTCAATGAATACCTTTCGCACAAAATACAGCACAGTAGCCTACTTACGCTATCTAATGTACACATTAGGTCTGAGGTGTGGTGGGCTACGTGTTCTCTTAGGACTGCTGTTATGTTTATTTGCATCATCACAAGACCTGACACTGACGGTCTATCAATATCTATTGGCCGATAGCTTAAAAGTCTGTTGGTCAGTCGTATGTATAAAAATATTTCGGGGGAGCAATTGCCCCCCCCCCCTGACTACGCCCTTGGTTGTGTAGCCTATCTGAAATTTCATTGGATCTAACTCTCTCAGTGCTTAAAAGTAATGTCAGCATACACGCTAGGTGTTTCCCTGATTTATTCAATCTTGAATAGCTCAGTCTAACCTTAAAAAGCAGAAGATTAGTGGTTGTCTACACTCTACAACGTGGAAATCCCTAGATTGGGCAAACATATCAAAGCTATGAAAAACTACTGATGATTTTCACAATCAGTTGATCTTGTCTTTATTGTGCTTAGCTGCTTACGAGGGACACGCAGAATGGTCTTACGTGTTTATGCCAACATGCAGTGGCTGTCGACGGCCAGACAACTAAATTTTGAACAACTGATTTGGTTGGTAAGCAACAGTCAAAAAAATTTCAAAATCTTACCAGAAACATATTATCTAAGCTACTATTATTGCTATCTAATCTTAATGATTTTAACTCACGAGATTTAAGAAGAGTTAATACCGGTAGCAGGACTGTATTGAAATGGCGGTAGATATGATATGGTAGATAGATATTTAGTATAATGATTGATAATGGTAGATATTTACACAATCCACCTTCACTGACACATTGCATGCTGTGTTCATATAAGTATAAGTTTGGCTCTAGGTCCCTGCGGTCACAAACGCGCATATTAGCCTTAAAAAGGGAGTATCACGATTGCCAGTCGCTCATTGTCGCCTGGGTTGATAGAAAGAACAAGCAAGCCTGTTCTATACAGAGTATCTTCACTGCTATACATAGCTTAATTGAAAAGCCCAAAAGGTTTACAGCAAAAAATGTTGACCATCATCATAATCCATCGTCGGTTTGTTCCCCACTAGTGGGGGTGGCCGATTGTTTCCGCGCAGCAATTGTTTTAATCCCTTTTCTCCATTTCACCCTGTCCCTTGCATCTTCCTCCTTCAGTCCGACTTTTTTAAATTCATTCCTCACTTGTTGTTTCCACGTTCTTCTTGGACGACCGCGTTTCCTCTTCCCATCCACCTTTAGATCTAGTGCCTTTCTAAGAAAACTTCCTCCCTCCTTATCACATGTCCATACCACCTTACTCCATTTGCCCTTGCCAGTTGGTCTATGGTCTCTCTCATCTCTAGCATATCCAACAATGCAAATGATACGCTCTTTAAAAGGTTTGCTTCCTCATTCATCTAAGAAAGACACTGCACACGCAGACTTCATCATATCTGCTTTCTCCCCATGTCGATGCGCGTATGTATTTGGTTTTGTTCGCTTAGGCCAGTGGTTCTCAACCTTTTTTTCTTTCGTGGCCCATTTTTGTTGCACAAAAATGCTTATGGCCCAATAATTGTTTATGCAAGAAAAAAAAACTGCAAAATAGGTTTAAAAAAACAAAAAAAAAAACAGCACAAATTATTTCAAACCAGATTATTATTGAACCGTGCATCAATGAGATGTGTGTTCCTGAACGTTATTGATCAACTTGCAGTTACAGTGGTTCTCAACATTTATGTCGTATTCCTCCTTTGAAAGGCACAAGTAGCCTATTGTCAATTTCTCCCCGCAATATTTCACAAAAATATACTAAAAACAGATCTGCAGAAGTTTTAGTAGTGGTCTATTACATCCTAAAGTTTTGTAAAAGCTCAATGTTGATCTAAAACTATGTGCTCAGTCATAAATAAATTAACCATTTTGATAGATCATTTAGATACCTAAATTTACGATTGATTTACATTTTCTCCCCGCAATATTTCACAAAAATATACTAAAAACAGATCTGCAGAAGTTTTAGTAGTGGTCTATTACATCCTAAAGTTTTGTAAAAGCTCAATGTTGATCTAAAACTATGTGCTCAGTCATAAATAAATTAACCATTTTAATAGATCATTTAGATAAATTTACGATTGATTTACATTTCTTCCTAATTCCTCTCAACATGATTATTCCTCCCTTTAAGTTAAAAAATTTTCCTTATACAGACGAAATCGGTTAATCGAATCACTTATTTGCCAGACATTTTGATACGATTATACGATTGATTCGTTTAACCAATTTACTAAATAAAGGTTTATTGTGAATGGGCGTAATGTTGAGAAGATGTCTGTGCTGACTAGGCTGCAACGCACATTACAACTGATACTTCCTACAACTGTTTACAATTCTGGTTAAACTTCAAAGAGTTTCCTAGTTCTGTGTTAACATACCACTACGCTGTATGTCCCAGCCAGCAAAACTGGTCCTTTTTACATTGATTTATTGTCTGCAGACGTTGAAACAATGTAAAAAAGATCAGCTTTGCTGACTGGGAGAGTATGTACCATCAAAGCATTTTTCTGCCAGCTGCAGCAATCGGACTGCAAATCGGCAATCTTTCATATCACCGATCTCTGTGACGTCACAACGCGAACTTTGACGTTGAAGATTTTGATTCAAGCGGGCTATTTTTAGCTCTGTACCAGCTGTGTAGTTTTGAGTATGGAAAGGGGCCTACAAAAATAGTGGTATGGTGGAAAAACACAGCTCACACTCATTGTTTGTTTTGAAATCGCAAAGGTTTTTTTTTCAAGTGTTTTGCGCTGTCTGGTAAAATAATTAATTTGCAATGTTCTTCAACTGAACAAAACTGCACAAATGAAATTACGCACTGCATTTCACAACAATAGGCTACTTTTTTTCAGCAATTTAAAAAAAAATTCTCCACAGTTTTCTGGTTTAAACTTTTAGACATTATTTTCAACACTTCCCTCTCAAGCTGAAATAATTTGTCTGTGTCCTTTCCTTGCAAGGCCAGTCGGCGACGGAAGATATCAAAAGCATTTAAACTTCTTTAGTGTGATTATTCCTTTTGTGTGCTCTTCTGTTTTAATGAAGCCCAGCTGTGCGAAAATTGGTTCTTTGTAGTGCGATGTCTAGCACATAAGATTATGGCCTGAGATTACAGACACTTGTCATTGTTTTGATCGCTTGCGTCTGTCTCACCTTTGCTTCATTTCGCCTTTGAACATTGCAGACAATTATGCGAAGCAAAAAAGAGACATTCTCTTTTCGCTAACGGGTACAATTATACGATTAAATGAATGAAGTAGGCAAACTAGAAGCAAATCCTGATGCTTTTATCCGACTTATTCTTTTAAGCGGTAGATGCTTAACCGATGTTTTTACTTAACATTAGATTGGATTTGGTTTGGGATTTCAGGTTTTGATTCAAATAAACGATTGATACGTTTAAGCAGTATACTATTAACCGATTTCGTCTGTAGAGCCAAATGGCTCCCTACAAGAATCACATTGTTGTAGTTGCTTAAAATTAACGTTCGTATATTATGCAATAGACGGCATTGATTACATCACGCCACCAAAATTATTATTATTCAAAATTTAGATTGAAAATTGCTATTCTGCAGCAAATTACAACAGCACCATTCATTGTTGCTATAACACAAATGAAACTAAATCTTTCACTAACTCTGGCAATTTTTTACATACGTCTGACTGTGGCCCACCTAAAAATTTTCCATGGCCCACTAGTGAGCCATGGCCCACCGGTTGAGAATCGCTGGCTTAGGCAATGGATCACATGCAAACGCAATGTCAGGTTTGCGCTTCCGCACAACTTTAAGAGATTTCTTCATATCCTTTCGAATTGTTAATCCTGCATCAGAATTGCAACGTGATGCAAGATAATCTGTCATGGCGGACAATTGACCAAATGCATTTGTCACGTCTGTTCATCTGCGTCTTCCACTATACACCACATTGAACATTTTATTGGCAACTGTCCGCGTTTCCTTTATGGTGTTCAGTCTTGCGTTGCTTAAAATATTGCTTAAACAGCTTAAGTCATACACTTCAGCAGAGTCTGGTTGGTGCCCACGCCCAGGCCTAACTGCTAAGCTGTCAACTACGCATGGGTTGAGGACAATAAAAGGGGAATTTGTGTACCAAGTCTCCCAAGACACATGGGCAACATGTTGAATAATCGCAAACATGTGCTTGCACAGAAGAAGATGCTTCTGGAAATCATTGCAGGAACAATCGGGGATGGTACTTTCTCCACCAAACGTTACACGATAGATTAATTCCGACGAGGCACTTCTCACAAGAAATGCATCTCCAACTTGAGAAATGGAGGTGTATGGAATTTCATCTGATGAAGCAATTCTTCTCAGAAA
Organism: Aplidium turbinatum; assembly: GCF_918807975.1. Classification (NCBI taxonomy): domain Eukaryota; kingdom Metazoa; phylum Chordata; class Ascidiacea; order Aplousobranchia; family Polyclinidae; genus Aplidium; species Aplidium turbinatum. Next base: position 40,004,030 of record NC_137472.1, on the reverse strand, counting down.
GTTACTGATCACCTCTTTTGGTCTATTGTGCAATACTCTGGAATGGAGGAGTTGTACTGACGATAGAATTCCGAAGAAGAAAGATTTTGTTGTTCGTACCTGCAAAGCAAGCAAACAGTGCTCAAAAGCAACATATTATATGTCAGACTACAAAAGTAGCCCCACAAAAGTATGGTCAGCCTTAATAGCCTAATGTCATTATCATTATGGTTATTGTTTAGGATGGTATGTGCATGCTAATTGGAAAATGACATGACAGTTTAGGCATTCTTGAAATTTAATATCTAGCATTCTAACCCATCAAGGCTTAGAATAAATGGTAGTACTGTAATTGCAGTTCTACCACAATAACGAAGCATGGTAATTCTCACTCACCGACGCTTGTTGTCAGGAAAGAATTCTTTATGAATTATCGCTACAAGAGCTGACAAAGATTTATCCCTCCGTGTCCGGATGTATAACTCCTTCAGTGTTCTGTTTTGGCATTCCACTCCATTGTTTGTATGGAAGGTTACGATCCACTTGTTGGCTCGATAAAACCACACCCAACGCTGCAAATATTCTTAGCTCAGTACATTGCAATTGTATCCAGAAGTGGACGTTGCATACAAAATTTATGCTGTGAATGCTTGCATTGTGTTACTCATTCAATGAACCTGCCTTGTCACCAACACCATTGTCGCATCTTCTAGTCCATCTTTCCCAAGCTTGCTCTCTATGGAAATCGCACAGAAGCACTAAACAATCTGCAAAAGAAATACGAGAAAAAAAGTAATTGCTAAAATATCGTATGGACCAAGGTTATTGAATAAGCTGGAAAAAGACAAACCATAGTTCCACAATATACTAACCTGTGAAAACGCTTTCAATCGCTTTTATTTCCGCTTCATTTTTGTCTGTCATGAAAAACGGAGGATTCCAGTCTTGTGACCACAACTTTATCATGCTTAGTGCTTCCGCAATGTCAGAGGCTTGCTCATTCTGGATAATAAATGTACCCACAACCTGGTAGCCAACATTGGTTTTCACACTTAAGAAAAACAAAGGTAAAGCATACTTTGATGCCTTGTACGTTGCATCTAACAAGCAAATGCCTTGGCCATACCGATGCAACAGTCTCCTTTGCCACGACATTTGATGCACAAACAACAACTTCTAAGCACATTGCATCTCAGGTGCACCATCGGAAGCTGTGGCAATCGAATCGTTATTAATAGAAATGTAGGGACGAAAGAAAATCTTGTCATGTTTTCCGCAGTTCTTTTGCCACTCTTCAACCAATGAATGTAAATTCTCTTGATCCATTTTTGAAACTTTTTGCTTTGTGTACGCCATGAAGAAGTAGTTTTGAATATCTTCATTGGTTTGGTAATACAGTCGAAATCGGCTAGTCGCATATCGGTTAAGAGCATAAATCGCTTTAGAGCATAGCATTGCATAATCCCAAACCATTCCCATTCACTTGTGAAGAAAATTCAACGGTTAGTCGCATAATGATTAATCGCATAAATCGGCTAAGCGACTAGGAATTCTTGATAGATTTGTAGACTTTTATCACTTAACCGCATATTTCCTTTGGCAAAGCAAAGTTGTTCAAGATAACACCTCAAGACAGACAGTTAGCGCCTACATGATTTAAACAATAAAGTAAAACCGCACGAAAAAAGGCCTTCTCTTCTCTATGATTTGAGTACAGTGCTGTATGAATCACAAGACCACATTTCATTTATGGATTGTTACATCATAAACAAGTATCATTACGTCGCAGTACGAACTGTAGAACCACAAGACTAAGGAAAATCTAAATCGCATGATTAGTGAATTTTCTTTCTTGCTCGCTGAAGCGAATTCGTTACGGTTGGGTGATCACGGCAGCTACCCGAAAGCCATGAGGAACGCGCGTGAACAGTTGTTGCTGCGTCACACTTCGCTGACCAACAGCCAAACAAAGTAGTACCGTTATTTGGAATTCGGTTGTACAGTACTATTCTAGAATATTCTGTAAATCTCCTAACACTCCGGGTTACGTATTAAGGCTCAATGCCTTCGTTCATCGAAAAAGTCCAGCGGTCTGTTTTCACGCTTTTGCGTTAGATAAACGTTCAGTATTGACGTATAGGATACTGTCAAACAATGTAAACGGTTAAGCGCATATACCGTTTAAGCGCATAAAAAAGCTTGACAAATTGACTATGCGCTTAAACGATTTCGACTGTATCTTCGATTGTCTTTGTGTGGCATTTCATCATGTTTGAATAGGACGTGTTTTACGTACGACTGCAAACCTCGCTTAATTTCCGCAATGTTGCATGCTTCATCGGCTACTAAGTCATGAATTTTTTGGATTAATTTGTTATTCATTCTTTGAAGTATGCCACCGTTCTGCAATGAAGTTGTATCATAATTAGGGATGGTTAAAAACGTTTTTTATATTGTCGTCGTTTGTTTTATTGCTTTTTATTACGTTTTTTGTACTATTTCCAATCGACTGTATATCTACAGTCATCATTTACAAAAAGCCCTGCTCTAAATTAGCAATACCACTCTAAAACAGTAAAAACAATAAGTGGTTTGAAGTACTATGATCCGAGAATGACTAACTTCTGCAATAGCATGCCCGGAATGTTGATTGATGTGAGGGAACTTGACAAGACAAGCGTACTCTTTGCTTATGCCGTTTTCATCCTTGGACAAAGCTTCATTTATTTCCTTTGACGCTTTGCTTTTTCGCAGCAGGATATTTTCAGGTGTGAGCTAATTAAAAGAGCACAAATGAAGAACATGCCGTTGAAAGCACACAATTTAAGGTGTAATAGTAGTGGAAGTAGAATGTTGTATCAGAAAGTAAGCCACTCCTGTGCAATGCGGTGATGTCATTGTTCACAATTACATACCGCATATTGAAGAAACATGAAGGTTTAAGTGAGAATCACAGTAGCACGGCAGTTGCATTTTTTTGTACTCTGAATCATTAGATTTCTTCTTGACCCACTTCGATCCATCAACTGTGAACGTTTATCGTAAAACACTACTGCATCTACTGTATTAAAAAAAGTCCTTCTCGGTTATCTACTTATGCTTCTCTTGATGAAAGATAGTTTGGTGACCCAACTGACCCATGCAATAAAGTATCAATGTAGGCTATATCTTCAATTTAACTTTTTTTTAACTAACTGACATGTTGTTCTGTTAGTCTCCTCTTTTCATTTCTTGCTTTATTGTCATCTCTACCATGCTGACATTCCCAGTAGTGAGTGCATATGTGTGTTCTTATGTTTGATATTTATTGCCAGGAAATGTTGTAACTTTCATGTGGCCCAGAAAAGGCAGTGGAAGATGAGAAAACGAGAAGTTTCTAAAACTTGAATAACTTACAACTTTTAACAATGTAGTCTGCTAAATTTGCCCAATGTGATATAATAATTCAGAGTAAAGCTCCACAGTAGGCTATAGGTAGTAGTGCGACTGTGTTCGATTTTTGTTGTGTGCAGATGTACTCATTGCAACATATTTCACATATAGGCTAGTTGTGAGTTTGCATAATGCGGAATAGAAGATAGCTTCCACCTTTTTCTCTTTTAAAACAATATTTGTTTCCTGTTTCATTCCCATACACTTACCATGATGTATCACTCCGACTCCATAGACAGTTCCGGTTGTACGCTTTTCATTTGTCAATGTCGTTTCGCACAAAGGACAAAGGGTTTCACTAGGTGAAAGCAAAGATGGTGAATTGACTTCTTTCAGAAATCTGTCTGGAATTATGTCGGGAATACGTTTTTCTTTGAAGAGGTACTCCATCATCTTTCTATTGTTGTCTTGAAGAGATATTTCTCCAAACCTAAATGAGTTTACAAACTATTGTTATTTTTTGTTGAAGAGTGTTGTAATAACTGCTTTCATTACAACTCCAAAAGCATCCAATTTTAGAAAAGAAAAAATCAATGTACAAATCGCGTGCCTTATTCACAAATAGTGGAAAAAACAAAACTTTTCACCTGCGCTGGTTGTTACAAAAGATGTTGTTTTGATGCTTCTTCATAATATGCTTTACATATCGCTTCATGCACACATCCTTTGTTAAATCCGGACACATCACACTGGCATGACCATTCGGAATTGTTTGCGTTGTAGGTCACGCGAAGTCTTTACGATTGGTAAAAGTATTTCCTTTCGCTGGTGTATACCGAGTAGTAAAGCATATTACTGGAATATCCCTAGTCTTCAAAATTGGCATAAACAACTAATGGGCGACTATTTTGAACACATAGAGCCAACAAACGAAAGCATTGATGTTTTATGACTTGATTGTATACGAGTTCTTCAAAATCCTGTTTTTGTAAAGGCTTAAGATTTGGTATGTCCGCATATTTAATGGATTCTAATTGTTCATATTCAATGCCTGGATTAGCGAGGGCAGCCACCTTCATTAGATCTTGGCAATCTTTGCTGTCACAATTAAACATTTAGTTGACCACATCCTTCTGTACATGAACAGGCGCTAGAAATCCACATTTACTTTTTGCCACAACAAAGATTCCCTGTTTAAAACCAGATGTCTTGGAAAACGATATGAATTTATGCAAATTATATTGTGTTTTCAACAAAGGGTTCAACTTCGGAATCCAAATTTTGAAAATTTGGGGGGGCATGGCCCCTTTCACCCCCCTGCCTTCGCCTATGGCTACATATAGCCTACCCCTATTGACATGTGCAAGGAATGTTAAAAAATTTTTGCACAAACTACCTTTTCTTGAAATGATGTGGTGTTCAAAGTTTCACAAGATTCTGGGTACTTTGAACGGGAACTAAATTCCTTTCTGTGTTCAATATTGTTTTGCGTATCACACTGCTTTGAACAGAAAATTGTATTTTAAACACACAAGTCAACGAATACCCAATATTTGTATGTCAACTACCGGTGTACCAAAAAGCAGTATTTTGTATATCACTGACTATTTAGGCTATTCAGCAAAACAGATTTTTCTTGCCCTTTTTCCTGCAAAAACTTTAATTTTAATAACTTTGACAAAGTTAACTTGTCTGGCTAACTTTGATTCTATGCTGAGCCTTGCTACACTATGCCCCCCCCCCCCCCCCCCCCGGACTGGAGAGTAACCAACTTTTATGATTTAATTTAGGGTGCTTTTGCACGTAAACCATTAAATCACCACTTTGGCCCCCTAATTTGTGCACAAGGCACTCAATTACCTTTCCGGAGCCTTTTGCTACATTGCCCCCCCCCCCCCCCCCCAGGAGTAAAGAATAACAACTTTTATGCTGGAATTTAGTCGTTTAGAATGGTTTTAACAAACATTTTTGCGCGTAAACTATAAAATCACAATTTCGGGCCCCCAACAATCACAGTCCTGGACCCTCAAGGGTATGCCGTATCCCCCTCTCATTGGCCTTGAATCCATGTACATCTGTGGTGGCCGGCAGTGGCGCAAAGTGGTAGTGTCAGTTGGGCAAATGGGTGGCAGGTGTCGCCCAAACAGGTGACAGGTGTCGCATAAATTGTGGCGGATGCCATGCCAACCGGTGGCAGGTGGCACTGCCACAAATTTGTCACAACCCCTATTGCTCAAGAATGTCCAGAAATATTTGGGTTTAAATGATAGTCTTTGTCTTCCATGGAGCCCCAACGACGGAATTTACACCAGCTTTCTTGATCATCTGTGCTAACAGGGCAGTACTGATGTCTCTACTGGTTATCAGGCATATTTATAGTGTGGTACAAAAAAGCGAGAACCCACTGCCTCATTTTTTCCACATCCTTTTTCACACTTTCAGCATATGTGATTGAAACCTGTTTGTTTTGCCAGATTGCGTTTTGGTAGAGCTCACGAGATATCACTTTTTTTGGTCCAGACGTCAGTCTTCCTTTCCCTCCACCAAACACACTTTCCATCCTTTAGTCTGCCTTTGTTTGAAGTTTCAACTTTTTCCGAGGGCTCTAAACGTGTGTTTTCCAACATGTCCAATGCAGTCCAATTTTTCTACTTGATAATGTGGTCCATATACATTGTGAACTTCTGTGAAACTTTTCCTGTCACTATCACATACCATTTGAGTATACCTGAGGTTGTGTTTAGTAGTAGATATAGACCACATAATCTTAATCGATAATCGATAGAGGCCTCTATTTCCATGCTTGGACAATGGACATGAACTGCTGTATTTTTTTTTTTTAATTTGTCTGGTGTGTATCCAACCAAGCTTTGTATTCCACAGAACGTTTTGTCAACAGAAGCATACTTAGCACAGCTCTTGCAAATTTTATGCAGAATACAAGTGTCCAGTACCGTACTTTTCTGGTGTTCATTGGCATAATAACGTCTACACTACACCATGAGGCTGTGAACCCCCGTTTAGACCATGTGCCATCAAATCATACAGTTATACTTGTGTGCTGGCCTCCATCATGCAATTTTTTGCCGCAACTGTCGGCCCGCAAAAAACATTTGCAATCAAAGTTCAAATCGACATTAAGATGTGCGAATTGTAGTATGACCACTCTTCTCATCATAAAGATTTTCAAGCCTTCTCAGTCATCTAACAGTTTTTGCGAAATTAACATTGTCTCCTTGAAATAGAACATTCAGTATTTCAAATTCAGACAGTATGGGTTTCAAAAAGGTTAAAGTTCGTTTGTATGGTCGGCATACATGCGATACAGTTTAAATGACAAGTATTTGTCACATAATGCTGGTGCATCCTGGAAGAGGGCTTTAAGACTGTGCCACTGGTCCAATACACGCTTAATCGAATTGTTTCTTGCCAGCCAGTGAGTTCCAAACAAGGGGATAAGCTAAAGTGGCTGTTTACCATCATTAATTAGTTTATACATGTCCAGATAACTCTGGCGTCTCAAAGAAGAGCGGTGAAACCAGCTATAAGTTTCCCGCAGCATATAATCTATGTCGGAGGGCAGCTCTTCTGAAGCATAAAAACATGCAAAATGGAATGAATGACATACACATCTAAACAGTAAGAGATGTGGTAAGTCTTTTCATTAGAGCATAAAGGGAATTATGCTTGCCACAAATGTTTGATGCACCGTTTTTGCCTATTGCAACGCAATTATGAATTTGAATACCAACAGACTGTAATTGTTTTTTAAGATGATTGTATAAAACGTCTGCTGTTTGGTTGTGAATTCCACTAAGCCACAGAACTGAGAAAAACTTTGCAGAGCTAACTGAAATAACGGACACAACTACATATGTGTTTTATGCAGGCAACTTCAGTTGATTCACAAACAATAATTGAGAATTGTACATCCTGCATATCCAATTATCCATTACAAGTTCTTTCAATAATTCAACAAAGTTTTCATATTGTTGTCTCCATTTCATTTTGAATAGGCTGTAAAAACTTTTGTCTAAAGATTGAAGAATATGCGTTGTGTGAGGAGGCAGTTTGAATAAAACCATTTTGTGCTCAGCACAAAGTTTGGAGGTTTTCCAGTCTACGTCCGGGCTATGTCCGTCCACCAAGAGTACAACATACCCATGGAAACAAGATTGTGGTAATGATGGAATAAAAAATTGTTCCAACCAGAAATGAAATACTTTTTTAGTTATCTAACCATTCTTTGTAGCATATGCCTTATACCTCTGTTTGTTGAGTGGCATGAACGATAAACACTTGTTCAGCAGCAGTGGTCAATAAAAGATTGACTTTTTGGCTTTGACTGGTTATATGGATTGCATTTACTGATTATTGTATAGTCATCGTCATTATCTATTGGCGCATACGCATACCCAATTACCCAGACACCATAAACATAGTTTCTCTACATCAAATTTCTCAGCTTATGTTAGTTGTAACCAGAGCTTTGGAGCAGGCATAAATGTTAATTTGCTCCAGCTCCAGGGTTCTCTTATCATAAATTAGCTCCTGCTCCGGAGCTCATTGATACCACTGCTCCGGCTCCATTACGTCTAAAACTGAGGTTTAAGGAAGAACGCTTAATTTAGAATATCTAGCGTTTCAAAATAATCACGAATAAAACAACATAATCAATGAACACATTCATTTTCCATTCTTTGAAAAATGACCCTGGTGTCAAATCTTAAGTTTGTAGTTTTTTGGTTGTAAGGAAAGGATAGTGAAGAAACTTTGCCAGCTATTGGATGTATGATACATTTGGATACATATGATACATTTGGATGTGTATTGTGCAATGTCTACCAAGACAAGTTTCAGTTCAAGAAGGCGTTCAAGCATAAGGTATGTAATTACCCCACCATGTAGCTTGGTCAAGAAAAGTCCCGTTTTTAGTTTTTCTTTTCAAAATTGCATCAGTTTTCGGTGATCTTGCAGCTATCACAACCTGGCGAATTTTGCTGATCGGTGAAGCGACATGTCTCACTTTCAAGCCATCACGGATATATAGACAGCACATCGCATATGCGACATGCTTTTAAACTCTGAATGGTATGTAAAAGCCAAGGTAGTTTAGTTATTTCATATAAAATTGGGGTGTTCTCTAGTTCAACATCATCTTCATTTTAAGTGTAAGAGCTATACCATTATCCACAACCAATGAAATGAGATGTCGTTTGAGTTTTTCTTTTGTCATTAACGTATTAATTTTTTCACTGTTGAAGTATTTCGAAAGCATTTGTTTACTTGTGCCGCTGTCTTGAATATCTTTCTTCTTTGGTTGCTCTTCTTCAAGAGCAGTTTTGAAAATATCAGGGTGATGCGACTCTATGTGACGTTTTAAATTGAACATTTTTAATCCCAATTTGCTTGCACAAATGTTTCCATTTTTTTTCAATTTGACAAATATGACCCTCTCCATCCACTCTGTCAAAATAACTGACAACGGCAGATTTCTTGCTTTTCTTACTCATATAGTTAGTATAGTATTAAAATCTTTTAGTGCCCTAAAATTTAGTCTGAAATACTGAAGTTTAGATTAGCACTGAGTAGAAAATCTAATCACAATATGTACCAGTAACCTACTAAAAATAAAAGCGTGGTAGGCTTCTGGGCTACAGTATAAACTAACAAAGGTAATGTCCACCACTTTCTTGCTGCATCACTGGCTACAGGAACTACAGTACTTATAAAGCATAACTTACACCATGTCAATTTAAATACCTGGGTGAAACTATCAAATGGGTCAAGTCAGTACTATCAGTTGTAGCTATGAACATGTGATTGCTCTGCTATCAAAATCCCTAGAAACTTTGTAAGTTAGAAAAGGTGACGCCAAAGAGGCAACAATTCTTAATTTTGAGAAGGGTTGCTGTTAAATTATGTAAATGCAGCCAATAGTAGTAGCATCTTATGAAACACATCGAAACCGCAGATATCATTCAAACAACTGAGCTCTACTTGAATTTTATCTAGAGATCCGGCTCCCTTGAAAATGCACGGCTCCGGCTCCAAAGCCCTAGTTATAACTGAAGGAAAAGCGACACAAATGCTATTTTCTAAAGAGCAAACATACTCATCATCGGCGTATGAGCATAACGAGGGCCTGATGTTTTGTGGTTAGATACTCAATGATGCTGAGCTTGCTGGTCGTAATGTCCCCAGTGTTCAGCTGCAGAACAGTGGGTTGTCGGTATTTTTCGACAAAGGAGCTGCCTCGCCCTGAGAAGGGTGTTTCGCTATCCACCCTGCGCTGAACCCTGGCCTGGTTTGCTCGGGTGAGACAAGCTTTGCTTCGCATGTCTCTTTTCTGTCTTGAAGATATGACACATGTACATACTGAATCAACATAACACATCAATTCATGTTCTTATGCAAAAAGTGAACAGTATTAGTCACGAAAAGGACAGAGAAAAAGTTGTTTGGGCTGTTTGATCACAATTTACATCAGATTGTTCCAGATAGTCATGCTGAAACTGATCTTTGCTTTCAATAAGAAAATTGCCACTGCTTTCTCTCAGACTTAAGATCTTGTTGACTGCAATTCTTTTTGTGCTTTCATCATCGTCACCTAACATTGCAAGAAGGATATTTTTTTAGTGTGCAAAGTATGCATTTCTTTGCAATGACACTTTTGCAATATCTTTCACATTTCTGTTTGGAAATATTACTACTCTTTGCACCATATTGAAAAAGTTTACTGCATCACTTGAAATAGTTGGATTTTGGTTGATGTCAAACCATGATGAAAAATATACTTTAACAAATTTGGCAATGAGTTGCAAATGTTGTGATGATTTTTCTAGTGATGTATAATATTTTCTTAAGATACGGCAGCCTAGTGTTGTAAGCCAACGAGAATGACATGGCTGTCCAGCTTCAAGTAACTCCAAATCTTTGTCAACATGCCCTAACATAACTGCTCAGCATATGCGGTAAGCATAGTATTGGTCAGTGCTTAAATCTTCAAGAACATTATTTTGGCAATGATGGAAAGTTTCTACAAGATATAGATTTAAAACGTGCTAGCCTACTGGCCATTCAGAAACCTGACCTGCTATGGATTTGCCAATTGAGCCTGAGAAGGTATCTGGACTGTTCATTTAAATGCATAAACACATGGCGAGGTGGCAACTCATTTGCATGCAACAGACATATTGCCCATTGCAGTGGTCTGTGAAGTTGTTGCTTTATTTTGTAAATCACACCATTGTGAGAACTAGTCATGGCTGCTGTTCCATCACTACCAAATAGCTTTAATTGATCTTCCAGGGTAGTTCCATGTACTTCGTTATATAGTGTGCTGCATATGGCAGCATCAGTTCCATTGTCTGGAGATGTGTGAGTCAGGTAGAAATTACCAAGCTCTCCTAAAACTACGTAGTGCTCTTCCAATTCAATAGATTTGTAGTATTTGGCATTGGCATGTTTCATAACAAGAGTAGTGTCTTTTCTGCCATCTACATAAAGTCATAAAGGCTATCAACCAAATCAAACAGGTGGTTATCTTGTTGTTTTAAAGTTTGCGTTGCTTAAGCGTTCTCGTCGTAGCTTATTTCTATCGATGGTAAGAGTGTCATTTTCATCACTGATTAGGACATGGTCCTTCAAAACACTGCTTGCAATTGCTGCACGTATCATACCTGTATATTCACTATCTGATAACAATAAATGGTATGGTGGTTTTTCATTTGCAATGCTGGCATTCTTGGCAACTGATGTTGATGGTTCCTGGACATTACGTTTGGAGATTGCAGTTTGTTTTTGAACAAATTTTAAATCGGATTCAGTAAGTCTCTCTGGTTTATTCAAGCGTTTTGTCTTTTGTGATTCTTTATGATCTTCAAAGAAATGAAAATCAATGTCTGTCAGAATGCGAAGTTGATGTTTTACTTCTAATGCTCTTCGTTTACTTGGATGATGACAAAATATATCAAACAACTTATCCATTTTTCTCATAAAAGTTTCCACATCTGCTAAATATTCATCCTTTCTTGCTTTTTTAGGGTAATTTGCTAATGTTTGAAATCTACAAATTAACTCAAAAACTTTGTCTGTTGTTGTCGCACTTGTCATAGTATAAACGTTACACCAGTTCGAATGATTAATCAGTTCCTCTGCTATTTTCTTAGAAGTGTGCTTTTTGATCCATTTTTTTTCATGCAACATGCGTTTTATTATGCTCCGGTTGGTAGGAAGTTGCCCATCTGGAAATTTCTCTTTACCAACAAACACATAGTCCTTATGCAGAGTTTTTCTAAATACTGTTTTCATACTGTACATATAACCTAATATGATCCTGCAAATATTAGTGTTACTTTAGTTATTATAATAGTTGCCAAACAAACATACAGTTCAGGGGTCGACCTTAACTTTTTTTCGCACTGGCCAACCGGACCAGTGGCTCACCATTTGCACTGGTCCGCACGAGATCGCACTGGTCCGTCCCGTTTACTGATAAAAACAAGATTGTCGTGGAAAGCACGAGGCCAACCCAGGGAATACCACCTTAAAACGACAATAATGAATGGTGGCAATAACATGGAAATATACAATGGCAATAACAGTAACAACAGTTTATCTAGGCAAGACATTCAATCTACGTTGACGTTGAGTCTTCAATCTACTTGGGGCTCTTCTTCAATCTCTGAATCCGATGATGGGTCATAATCGGAATCTGATGACGGGACGATCACGGGTCATAACTTCAGGATGTTTTCTACATATTGCACAAAACATGATGTTTTCATCTTCTTCATAGCACAACCATGGGAACTGTTGTTTCCATGCAAGGTTAAATTTTCTCGACCGCTTTGTTCGATCATATGCCTGATTGCGTTTTTTCTTCTTTTGTGGGTCTTGCTCCGAGTGTACTCCCTTCCTCTTCGCGTCTGGCTTTGGAACTGTACTACCCGTAGTCGGTGTCAACCACCGCAACATTTTCTTCGTTCAGTAAAGCAAAATTTTGTAATAAAGAAAACTTTATTGAACAGAACGCGAATTCTTTAAGCAATCTTGCATAAACCTTAAGTACGGTATTCTTATTCAATAGTACCTAATTCAATAATAACAGTCAACAATCATTATTAATTTAACCTATTTATTAAGTTAATTTGATGCCTCATCACTCACATGCTCTCTAAACTTTAGCACAATCTTAACATTTTTATGCATCAAATCTCTTGAGAGTACTGTACTAGGCTACCAGAGCTCACGTGTTGTTGCGATTCCCCTTTTTCTTTCGATTTAACATCGTCACGTGATGTTGCGATTGCTTTTTTCTTGTTTGAATAGAAGCGCAAACGAGAACCATGCACTCTAAACAATCAAACGACAGTCATAATACAATGATATTTTCGCACTGGACAGTCGGGGAACTTGCACTAGACATTGGCCAGAGGACCAGCGCTAAGATCGAACCCTGCAGTTGCCAAAAAAATTCAGTTCAGTTGTGCCCTTCAACCTCTTCATCTGGTAAAGCATCTGATGAATGATCAGAGAGATGTGGAAGCTAACCATCAAAAGTTTTACTCTCTGACCAAGACAAATTTCTTCAGACCCGTTCCTTTCTTATTTTGTTTTGGCTTGGAAGTCTGCGACTGCTTCAGTCTGGTAGTATTATTCTGTTTTTTGCTTCTTGATTTTTTTCTTTGCTTTGCTACACTTTTAAAATAGCTTATTTGTTGTGTATCAGTTGGTATCATACTGGAACCAGGTTGCCCTTGTCTTGAATTAATTCAGCATTCAGTGCAGCACCGTAGTAGGATTTAAAAGGTCTGTACACTGCAACATCCAAAGGCTGCAATCTATGACTATAAGGTGGATGTATTGTCAGCAAGTGTACTTTTCCTTTGCCAGGTCAATAATAGGAATTGACAAGTGCGGCGTATGGTTATCAAAAATGAGTAGCGCAAGATTGTTGTTTGACGCATAAGAATATTTAACAAAATGCTGCCTTATAGACCTCTGCTGTCATCCAACTGGTCCGTGTCGCCAAACCAAAATTTCTCTGTCCCTAATTTTGCAAGAGTTGGCTATGTGTGAATATGTTATAGCAACACCTAACACTACAACTATCTGTGGAAAATGCAATGACAAGTTAGGCACTAGTTTTAGTGTGCACTGTGAAGTAACCTACTGGAAATGAAGTCAAACCAAAAGTCAGCAAGTTATTGGTTGATACTTTTACATAAAGACAAATCATGTAGTGTGTAACTTTAGCCCACAGTAGGCTACTTATGGGCATAAACAATCAACTTACATTCTGCAGTGTAAGGGTAACCAGTCTTAGGTTAGCTCTTTAACCAACGAGTACGAGTCTAAGAGATTAGATGCAAGTTCAAGTCCGAAATGTCTACCGTACCTGAAACTGTAGCCAACTTGAGATGGAATCAAGTTCATAGGCTACTCGTACTTGAGTGTAACTTATGACAATAATATGAACCTGGCTTAATATCTTTATAAACTTTATGCAAGCAGGCTGTTTTATTTATGACTAACAAATATAACATGCTGGGGTGCATTGGAACATGTTCCAATTCTAATGCAGACAAACCTTTTTGTTCCAATCTACCCCAAAGCAATTTTTAAAAATGGTAGTAGGTCACTTGTTTTCTAACCGATTGAGAAAACTGTTTCACATAAGCTTGCTTGTATCCCAAGGATATCTAAAGTAGGGGATACGATGGCTTTTATTACGCCTGACTATAGAAGAGCTTCTGGAGCTCCAAATTTTGGCGCTGTAAGTTCCATTCTTTCCCATTATTATTGGGATATTATCTATTCCCATTCCCATTATCTATTCCCATTATTAGTGGGATAAATGAACAATACAAGCAAAAAACATGCTTAAGTATGTTTAGCACTGGCATTGCTATCAAGCTTGCGTGATTCAGCATTTTTGCAGTTCAACCGTTTTAGTTCATTCTTGGCAAAGCAATTGAATGCCGTCAGGGCAATAAGTTCAAAGTTGTCATGCTTTCTGAAGCAGTGCTGACTAAGGTCAGCAATCGATGTTGAAGCAAGGCGCAATAGCACTTGGGAAAGATGGTACGTTGGTCTACAGCGGTTAAAAGTCTCATCTTTATCTCTATCAGAAGACACAGTAGTGTATGACTGAACAGCTAGAGCTGTAATGTCATAACAAAGTTTTGTTGGAGCTGATAGCCCCTCTCTTTTTGCATCATCAAAAAGATTCATGAATTATTATGGCAAATGCTTTTCAATCCGAATCTCACTCTCCTTTTTAGCCAGCAACAAAATTTTGCATTCTGCGTACTTCCTCCGCCGACAAATACTGCGACCAATGTCCGATATATACAATTACAAAATAGGTCACATTAGCATCAACCAATGACAGTTCATTCAAATCTTCAACTTGATTTGTCAACAAAAAGGCATGGAGCCATTCAATGCCAGCTCTATTATTTGTAGTCGACAGCTCAAGTGCTATACTTTCAAACAAAAATTTGGATGTTTCAACGAGCATCTTTTCTTGAAGCAAGCTCAACATTCTAATTTTTATCTCAGCAAGCATCAGTTGTCTCACCGACATATAGAAGTTTCCTCCGTTAGCTTGCCGGTACCATCTAAATCTCCCCTCAATTGGATCGGACATAAACTTGCTTGGCAAAGTGTACCTGCAAAGTGATATCTTAAGATACTATTGCAACAGGATTGCGCCTAAACTTTTAGCATTAGAAAAGCATGAAGACATTATCAACTATGACATTTGTTATGACAACGTAATTCTAATGTTTTGTGATGGACAAAATATAGTTATCACTTTGTTTTGGGCAACTCGATGCACCATTACGTAGGATTTCTTACAGGTAAGAAGAGCAGGAATTACTAGATATTATTTTATAAACAAGAAGAGAGTTAATTAGAAAACTTCAAACAAGTTTAAAAGTTAGTGAATGGTAAGTTGTAACACCTGTTCTGGTCATAATAAATCATACTTTAAATTAAGTAGGGGAGAATGAGGTAAGTTGAGCCAGTTATCGTGTGAAGTTGATTTGTGTGGAGACCTCTTGCTTTTTAGCAAAATTGAAAATGGTTACACAAACTTCAAGTCTGTAGCTGTATTTCAAAACTAAAAGATTTGTTTTGTGAAATGAGAATGTTGAAAAACAAAAGTTTATATTTTTTTACTTTTAGCTCAACTTACCTGCCATGCTTGATAAGTTGAGCCAGGGTATGAGGTAAGTTGATCCACATTGATGTAAGTTGATCTATAAGATTTTTATGCTAACTTTCCCATTGACAGCGCATGATAAATCAATCCAATGTATATTTACACACTAGTAACCGCTTGTTTTCACTTGCTTGTATAAAACTTCATGCAAAATACTTGACTGTGTACTTGACAAAATACAAAAACAATCACAACAAACGAGGTTAAAGAACACTACAGTTTCAAAAAACAATTGTTTTGAAAAAGCGATATCATGGGTCTGTTCGATAAACCCAGCTCTTTCACTCGATGTCCCAGTCTTCAAGAAGCATGGAAACAAGAACTGTTGTTGCCTGCGAAGTGTTTCATCAATGGTTGATGGAGAAGGGAGTTTTCTATGATATCTTCCAGTGGAAATGTGCAATCAACATCGCTTTTGAAAATAAATGACTGTTCATTTTGTTTGCTCAGAACTCTTTTTAAAAATTTACCTTCCACCTCATCACCTTACATGCAGTCAATTCAACAAAGGCGATTTTTTCCAGAGAATCTTAAAATCACAAACTCTTCCTCTCGGTACACTTGTCCTGTTGCATTAGTGGCATTCGATTCAAGTTTTTCTTCAGAAATTTCTCAGTATTTATTGAAGAGTAGTCGCTACAGTCATCATCACTGAGCACTTTCAAAATGTAAAGCCTTCCTTCGTTTTTTTTTGTTGCCTTGATTGAGTTGCCTTTGTTGCCTTGATTTTGCTTTGTTTTTTAGAATCTTTTTCCAAACGTTCAAAAGATGTTTTTTTCCAATGCTTCTTTATCTGGAGTGTTTGTCAGTATAGTCGTTCGTCCACGCTTTCGTGCAAATTTTGTCTTTTCTTTCTGAGCAGAGGCCTTCGGAAAAGGTATCAGTATCGAAGGAGATGTGTATACATCATTGATTGCACTGTGGCTACAGCGTGGAAAATGACCTTGAGCACTATCATGGTGAGGCGAATCAGCTGCTAAATGTCTCACCTAATTTGTAGGCGAATATGGCGTGGGATGATAGTGACTGCCATCAGCCAAATCTTCTTTAATCTGAGATAAAGAAGTATCTGAATCTGTGCCAATCTCTGGCACAAACGTAGTTGCTTCAGGTAATACAAAAGTTATTGAATTCTTTATAAGGCAAGGCCTATCTGTCAAGAGAGATGGGGAAAATCGGCTTCCGGAAATACTTCAACATTTAATGGGCATATCCCGGTCGATAAAAACCCTGAAAAGATGTTGCCTTGGTTCATCGCTGATAGAAACGCAGAGTTCACCAAAGCTGGGATATCGTAGATCCTTAAAGTTGATCCAGGATTATTTCGCATCCAACAGTTCATTGCTCCATTATAGTAAGACTTGAAAGGCCCATAAACGGTTTTATCTAAGGGTTGAAGACGATGGGATGTGTAAGGGGAAATTGTCAAGAGAATAACGCCTTCAAAGAAACACGAGCTCTATGATTATCCATAATCAGAAGGACTTTTTTCTCTTTAGTGCATCTTACTTGTTGAACGAAATGCTCTAGATGTTTGGCAAACAAATCTTCATTTATCCACCCACTTCTTGTAGCTGCTCCTATCGATCCGGTTGGTGCACCATTAATAAAGTGGTCGCCCACTTGTTTCTGCCCTGTTTCGCACAAAACATGTTCTGGGACTTGCACAGTCGTCACGAAAGTTTCATCAACGTTATAAATATCAGCTGGGCAAAACTAGTATCTAAAATGAAATATATGACGATAAATATTATCCTTGGTTTGTTGACAAATTTTTTATACAACATTACTACAATTTGTCGATGACCGACAAATTGGTCTAAGCCTAGAACTCAACAAACAACTGTAAGCTATAAACATCTCACTTGTCAAATAATGAGGTTAAATTGTTGAAAAATTCCGAAAATACATGCTTATTGAAAGCTGAACTCCATGCCAGCGGTGTGGCTTCTGGTCTATCGGACGGGTGATGCAGTTTTTCAAATCCTTCAAGCCATTCTTTCCCTAAAGAAAAAATATGAATGTAATGTGGCTGTGCTAACTGTAAGTTTTGCAACATAAATTATTTTAGTTTTGTTAGTTAGTGTTTCTAGTTTTTTAATTTTGGTGACTTTACTTGTGTTACCAGAAGGTGGATGCGCAGTCCTTGGAAATCGTTTATCCAAATCATCCGAGCTAATCGTGTAAGCTGTTTTCGCAATGTAAATTTGACGACAAACTTTCACAAAATGGCCCCATTTTCCACGGTTCAAGCAAGTCTTAGTTCAAGCTGTGCATAAGTCTTCTGTGAAAAGATTTACCACAAAAATAGCACAGCTTAGCGCCAAAACGAGCTCTCAACTTCAAACCTGGTGGATGTTGCTAAAGAACTTGTTTCTTCATGGTTTTGTAAACATGGTGCATCAACATTCAGTGACGACGTTGTTGGTTGAGTAGCAGCAATCAAAGGAATAGAGATGTTGTTGCCCATCGAGTTAGACTGAATCTGTGCCTTCTCTAAACTGTCAGTCAGTTCTACAGCACGTCGAAGAGTAATTGCGTCATATTCTAGAAGACGCTGCCTGATAGAAGGAGAAGTGAGACCATTGATGAAAGCATCTCGGGTTTGCTCATCTCGGACGTTGCAGCAGAAACTTTTTGAAATGAACATTCCTTTGCCAGCAAGGTTAGAGCTTTGTAATAGTCCAGTACATTCTCAGAAGAAGCTGGATGACGGCTGATTAAAAATGCCTAGCGTACACATTGTTCTTCTTTTTGATATATAACTCTTCAAGTGTAGTAACGATAGTATCATTTTACAGCTTCTTTCACATGAGGATATAATTCTGGCTTTGTTAAGTGCAGGTGAATGTTCAGTTCGAAGCTCGTCTAAAGTAGTGACAATCTACTACTGGTTGAAGCCAGTACTTAAATGCTCTAGAAGAGTCTAGATGCCTCAATAGAATTTGGGTCGACACTGAGGTGGTTTGGTCGAGGGATATGCCTATCCAATCTTGACTCTAAGTTTATTAAATTGAACTGACCATAACAAGCCCAAGAAAAACATACATTAATTAGGTTTTAATAATCTTAGAATTGACATAACACAGTTCTGAAAATAAGAAACAGAGAGATAAGAATTATCATCATCATCAGCCGGTCACGCCACTGCTGGCAGATGGCCTCCACAGTCCACATATGTTTCCACACCCACCATTCTGTCTTTTGGTGTTCTCATCCAGGTGATGCCAATCTTTTCTTCTATGTCATCTCGCCATCTTCTTTTTGGTCTCCCTCTAGTTCTTCTTGCATATCTTGGTGTCCATTCTGTGGTTATCTTGGCCCGTCTGCTGTCTGTCATTCTCGCTACATGTCCGGCCCATTGCCACTTTAGGTTTGTTGCTGTTTCTATGACATCTTTGATACGAGTTTTGTTTCTGATGACTTCATTTCTAATCTTGTCTTTTCTATTTATGTTTAATATTATTCTTTCCATGTTCCTTTGCGCTGCTGCCAGTTTTTTTGTTTGTTCTTTTGTAAGTGACCATGTTTCTGCTCCGTATGTTAATGTTAGCAATATTACTGTGTCCATGATTTTTCGTTTTAGGCTAATTGGAATGTTCTTGCTCTTTATAAAAGTGCTATATTGACCAAATCTTCTCCAGCCTGATGTTATCCTTTAAGTGATCTCAGTTTCGATGTCGTTTCCTGGTGTTATCATTTTTTCTAGATATTTGTAATGATCAACCTCCTCTATCTTTTCTCCATCTATCAAAATACCCGTGCTTGGTTATTTCTCTGCTATCTTGTTATTTAAATTTCTTTTTCTTTTGAGGGACCTTCGGCTTCTGATTGTTATTGCCTTTTTGTTTTGTTTCTTTCTCAAGTCTACATTTTTCTGGAGACATAACGTCAGCGATACATTCATTCAACGTCGGTTCGAAACGCTGAAGTAAGCGTTCCTTTAATTGATCATAGTCTGCCCCGGCGCTAATTAAATCTTGTACGTTAACAATGATATCGTAAGGTAGACACGATACAAGTTTGTCTGTTTTCAGACGTTGGCAATCAATTTGATATGTGGTAAATCAAAAAGTGTCGCAAAACTTTTTGCCAGGAGAGATTTTTATTCGAGTTGAGGGTTTGCGATGTTCGCTTTCAGGTCGAGGTTTTCTTTGGACTATAATATAGATCGAAAAAGGCTAAAAACTACAAATATATTATGAGATACACAACAAGAGATATTGTGACAATTGTAATTACAGAAATAAGGAAAACAAGTACTGTACTTACCAATGTTCTGACGTTTTCTTTTGTAAAACCTACTTACGTGTGGGGTCACCAATGTGGTTATTTTATTTTACGTGTAAAAATAGTTTTAGCAGTGTTTTAAAATGTCAATTGGCTGTCTAATGAAATTCCGTCTGTCTAACGGATATTCTAACTAATTTTACTATCTGACTCCATTAACTATTCCCACACAATTATTACGTATTCAAATTATAATTTTTAGTTATCAGAAGGTGTTCATATTATATTGCAGGTTTATGACAAAATTGAAATTAAACATTACAGGATAGTCATTAGTGAAACTACAGGACAGTGAAACATGATTACGAGTTATTACATTTTAACATTCCTTCAAATTGTTACATAAAAGTACACAATCAATTTGGTGTTTTGTAAGCGGAGCTGAACTGGTCTGACTGAGTGTTCATAAGGCGAATGTGAACACTTTTATTTTCTGTTCTCTTTTTTCTGTTTAAAGTAAGTTTGCTTAGATAGAAAAATACAAAATCTTTGGAAGATGACGTGTGGGTTAAAATGGTTCACTTGTTAGGAAGGAAAACTTATCTGACGCAATAATGGATCGCAACACTAACACTTTCCTTGTAGCAGTTTCTAAAAAGACGCTTGACGCCACATCTTCACAAGCATCATTTTAATTCATCCATGCCTCTTCCAGCCACTGATTCTTCTGTCAGCTCTGCACAGCTTAAATCCAATTCTGTTGCTGAATCTACTGGTGGTCGATCTGTAATGGCAGATGGAGCAAAATCGTCATCCGTAAAAACATCTGGGTTCAGTGGGCAGATTCCAGTGCTTCGAAAACCAGGTTTGATATTTTTCGTAGTGAACGCAAGCTCAAACGCTTGTTTCACGAGTTGAGCAATGAGCAATGCCATAAATGGAAAATGTTGCCACAGGGTTCTTCCCTTTCAGTTGCCTTTCAGTTGTCTAGAGATGAATAATACCTTTTTAATGGCCCATAGACTGTACGATCTAAGGGTTGCAGCTTGTGCGATGTATGAGGATGGATTGTCACCATCACGATTCCGTGTTTTCTCCCCATCAACAAAGCCATGAGAGAACCATGTGATGCATGATTGTCCGTGATCAAAAGGACAGGATTTTCGATACTGCATGTAGTGAAATGGATGAAGTGCTCTGAGGGATGGATGAAGATATTTTGTAAAGATTTCTTCATTTATCCATCCACTTTTTGCAGCACTTCCAGCAGAACCCAGTGGCGCCCCTGCTAGCATAGATTCCTTTACGAAGCGTGCCCTTAGGAAAATAAAGTAAGGTGGGACTGTGTTTCCAATTGGCACTTATTGTTCCAATCATTGTAACGACACCGTACCAACTTGTTTAGCTCCTTTCAAGGCAATCACTTTAATTAGAGTTTGAGTCGTAAAACATCCTGTCTCATTCATATTGTAACTTATATGTTTTCTGGTGAAAAGTGATATCTCTTCATGACATCAGAGATGTTTTTAAAGAAAACACTAACGGTGGTGCGAATAAATGATGTTGCTCACGTCCAAGTTGTTACTTCAGGTGATCTTAATGCCAAATTATGGCGTTTCATAAATGACCACAACCACTCTCTTCCTGCCTTCTTGTTGTCAGACCAGTTTTTGGGAACGGTGACTTGGTTTTGCTCAGCAAATTCGTAAGCTAGCATTTTTATTTTATCTATAGATAGACCGTGAGGTTGCTTTGCCAAATTAATGCAGTGTTCCACCAAATCTTTCTCCATTTCATCAGTGAAATTTTTTTCTGTGATTTGCATATCCCATTTTACCTTGCCTGATGAGTCTTTGGAAACCTTTTTTAAATACTGCCGAAACGTTGTTTGGTCGATTCCAAACTGCTTTGCAGCATTCCGTCCAGATGTACCAGCACGTATAGCATTTGAAGCTTGTTCAAACACTTGTATTGGAATTTCTCTAGTAGCTTTGCGTATCTTCATTCCCATAATTGAGCAGCAATACAATAGGTTTATAGTATTAGAATTTAGATTTTGCTTACTCTAAAAAAAGTTCTCTGTAAGCTCAACACACTGATCTGCTATTATAAATGAATAAAAACTATTTAGCCTTTAATTCTCACAAAACAAGTATGCCATGTTCTTCTGTTGCCTGCTGTAGGGTTAATTGAGTCTTGGCGACCGCTTGGTCATAAGTCAACTAACCTTTCAGTGCCTTGATCAGAAAAAAATGTCCGCCACTAATTTTCTGCTGAGAAAAGAGCAATTAAGTTATGGAGAATGTGCGTCATACTTAAGCTAGGTATAGTATAACCTGTCAAAAATATTATTTCATACATTCATCGACATTACGAGATACAGTATAACCTTACGTACTACACCTATCAAATTTAACTTTGTTTAGTCAAAAACATACTTTCTGGCATAACTCGCCAACCTTGCAGTCAGACATGTGAACTTTTTATGGTTGTCACTAAATGATGTAATCAATGGAATAACTTTCGTGCTTTTACGCATGGCTGGTTAGATATCGGCGGTGAGTCAACTAACCTGACCTTCCCCTACACAAAAATGCAGAATTTTCATAATTACAACGACTGATGTGAGACTAATTTGTTCTCAAAGCAAAGACTTCCAGAGTTTCCATTTTTGTTTAAAATGCGTTGTCCAATTATACCCCAAGTCCAATTGTGCCCTACTCTCCCCTAGGTCGAAGTGAAGTTAGCCTAGTGCGAACATCTATGCAACTGTGTCGAGATCAACTTCCAGACTATAAAAACAGCAAGCAAAAAAGTTAAAATATTGCAACACTGAGGTTTGCAGGTTAACCCAAACGAGAAAATTTGCTGTGAACTGGCTAACGGTTGACGCCATACGCGTGAACTGTGAATCTTGCCTTGAGCAAACTAGTGCGTGCGCAATTTGTATGAGTTGTTGAATCAATTGTTGGCTTGTTTTCTATATTTTTCTGTTCTAGCATTTTGAAACCAAAGTATTTTTAGAAGAACTCGTACTTTATTTTTAAGTCCTATAAGGCCTACTGGGTGCTGAGTTGCCTTCGCTTATCTTAATTCTAGCGAAACACGCAGACCTAAATATCATACCAATGAAGCATAAAATGTTTTACGTCGCATTTTTGTTAAAGGGACTGCGACGGTGCTGAATTCATTTTACGAAGTAACGTTTCTCAAACACGTCTTAATGTGCACATTTTTTTTGTTTATATTCGTTTCTAGATTCCTCCTTTATTATAGCAAGTTTAGTTTTCATTCCATGACAAAAAATTAAATCACACTGAAACGCAACGTACGTTTTTTGTTTTGTCACATGTATGTATGTCTGCATTACTGCATTTACAATACATCCTATTTGCCAATGTCAAGTGGCCTAACCTTTTGTTGTATTTTTGACTTTTTGTTCCATGTTATTTGTGACAGGAAAAATACCATGTCCGCCCTGATAGCTCAGTTGGTTAGCGTGTAACTTCGTGAACGAAGAATCTTCAAGATTAAGCGGCGTTGGTTCGACTTTCTGGGTGTACGCTTGAGCAACGCATTCTCAAGACTGCTCTCCATTCGGTGGCACCTAAAAATGGATCGTATAATTCCCCGGCAACAACAATTCAACTACGTATCAGAAACTTTAGTCTGTTAATCTCGGTAACCGGCCCAGCGTCAAAAGCCTCTACAAGTAGGCTATGCGAAACTACCAGGAATAACCTATCAAACAGTAGGGTGTCCACTTTTAGGCGACTTTTCAGGAAAATTAGGTTTGGGTCAAATTCTGACTGGATTTTCGTCACTGACTTCAAACATAACGTTATTTTTTATTATGACGTCATCTTGATGTGCCAGCTAGCGGATTTTTGCTAATTTGGCCTAATCACAAATATGGCAAGAGCTAGAGAGTTGGAACTTACGCCAAAATGACCAGTTAGTTTTTCATATTGTATTGACAACAAATAGGAAACCGTCCCTTCTGGTCATTTTGGCGCAAGTTCCAACTCTCTAGCGCTTACCATATTCGTGATAAGACCAAAATAGCAAAAATCCGCTAGCTGACACATCAAGATGACGTCATAATGAAAAATAACGTCATTTTTAAAATCAATGACGAAAATCCAGTCAGAATTTGACCCGAACCTAAGTTTCCTGAAAAGTCGCCTAAAAGTGGGACACCCTACTATTAAGGCGTTGTTAGTCTGTGGCACGAAATAGCTTAATCCGTTTTCTGGATTTAGGATCGGTACCACAAACCTAAGTTTCTGGTAGAACACAAGGGTCGACTTGCCTTCGCTGAGCAACCCAACATCGAAGCTCTTGCATATAAGGCAACGTCGACCAAAGGGTGTGAGGACTAGTCTCCCTCCCCCGCACTGGTGACCCCGACGTTCCTTAACAACGAAGGGCACTTTGCGTGTTTCGTGCAAACCCAACCCTTAGACACTGGTAGCCTAGGGTATTATGTGGCACGACACAGCTTTAATCTGCTTTCGGGATTTTCTCTATTTTGGTACCACAAACCTATGTTGTTTCTGGTAGAACACAAGAGTCGACTTGCCTTCGCTGAGCAACCCAACATCCGGAGCTCTCGCATATAAGGCAACGTAAAAAAAAAAAATAAGGCAACGTTTGCGCGAGAAAAAAAAATAAGGCAACGTCGACCAAAGGGTGTGAGGACTAGTCACCCTCCCCCGCAAATCCGAGGATATAAAGAATGATTCCAATTTCCAACCATTAAAAATCGAGGTGGTGTGTTTTATTACTGGGATACAATTTTTTTCAAGGAGTGGCTCCGTGGGGATGGCCAGCCTCCAATTTACAATACCGAAGCCTAATCATTTGCATTTAGTTGAATGTGCCAAAGACATAGGCTACAAAACAGAAGAACTTTATCTGATGGGGACACAAGAACGTGTCGAAAACGTTCGAAAGTTTTGTTTAGTTATGTTGTATTTACTTTGTGTGATAAAAACAAAATATATTACACCCATTGAAGTTATTTTGTAGGCTACTATAGGCTATGCAGTGTTGTAGCCTACGCGTCAATGAAATAAATTGTCAGCGTCAGCGCGAATTGCCTAAAAACTTTACGGCGTAAAGTACTGCGTCAGCTCTTAAAAAAATTGTCAGTGTTCGCGCAAATTTCCAGCGCTATTTTAGCCAGGGTCTCACAAAACGGAAGTATTTTAACCAAGTGTAGGCTGACAATAGCTAGCCTATAAATAAAGAGAAGGTTTTATGTTTTGAGACTGTAGCTATTGTAATTAGCTTTAGCTTATTATAGTTGTTTCCTTGTAGAAACACAAGCATTTCAAAACGTTTGTCTGACAATCTGCTGCGTTTGGGACGCATAATGTCCATTCCAAGCGAAAACATGCGTTTCACAGCAGCGCTGGATGGTATTGGTGTGTTGTATTTCAAAAACAAGTCTTGAAAACGTTTACTCGGAAAGGTATCATTGTTCCCAGCGTGCTGTGATGGCTTAGCATAATTATATAAATCTTATTTTATTTGTAAATCTTATTTGTAACATTTTCTTTTTTTATTTTCCCTTTATATCTTAAATTTTTCTGAAGGTGTTGCGACCGTGCCAAATTTCTTGCAAATCAATAACTTACTTCGGTCTCAAGCACGTTTTAACGTTCGCGTTTTGTCGCTTCTATCCTTTTCTCGACCTTTGCTATGATGACGTGTATTGTTTTGATATGATGGTCAGAAATAAAAACAACTGAACTTAACGAGGTCTACTGCACCAACATCGCTCTTTTCAGGAGTTTAGAGCTCTTGAAATAAAGTATCTTCAACCTCTGCGATGACACTCATTGATTTTTCGCTTTCTGTCTCTGATTCCTTGTTCTTGATACTGTTCACGATATGAGTGATCACCCTTTGGCGAACTTCTTCCGCTTGTATTCCAGGTAGCCATTCCAACCAACGCGAAAGCGGGTAATTCGGATAAGTCGCGCTGGCCAGAATAGGCTACATTGTGAAACGAGATTTTCCATGAAAACAAAAAATGACGCTTAGCGCGTGACGCTTAAAATCGGCAAAATAATTGACGGCGCTATCACTTCCGTCAATTAAAAAATAAACTGACGGCGCTAGCCTCAGTGTCAACGTACAACACTGACTATATGTCTGTGGTACAACAAAGGGAACTCTCTACCAAGCCTTTAGTTCATGTGCTGATGTGATTTTGCAATTTTGTTGGCAAATTCTTGATTAGGCTAAACCTTGATGACAAATATCCTCAGACCTTTGTCGATCTATCTGGAGATTGTCATATCACATAAATTATAGCATTTTTGTTCAACGCAAATTAAATTAAAGAAATTTCGGTAGAAAGGTAAAGGTGAGTCCCATACTTGAATCCAAGCATCGGGGATGAGAAGATAAGTTCCTCATTATACTAAGCCATCGGCACTAACGAGAGTAGGGTCAGTGTTGGGCGCGATAACTCATTTTTCAGTTAAGCGATAATCGATAAACGAAAAATGCCTAAAGCGATAACGATAAATCAAAAAAAAGTTAAGCGATAACGATAAATTATCGCCGATAATGTCCGATAACGATAATTTTTTTTTTCTTGATTAGCGCTGCCCCATCCCATGCAGAACTGTTTTTATCAACATGACGAAAAATCGAACATAATATAGCCTACTGTAAAGGGACAAAACTTTTTGCAAGTTATGCATGAATAGAATCGCAAAAGCAGCAGTAGGTATCGAATCTTCAACCTCTTGATTCAGAATCAAACCACTGAGGTAACCGCCGTGCTTATAATTATACCTTCAGATACCAGTTGGATGCTTTTATCAATTGAGTTACACTGCCGCTTACGTGCAGTAGGCAAAATAATTAAATTTTGTTTGTTTGTGTGTTTTGTTTGTTTATCTTTATCCTGCATTGCGGGAAAGCGGACTTGAGCGCTATGCATCGGTGTACGCCTTCCGACATACACCTGACCCACGCTGCAGCCGACTGCAATGTCTGTTTCCGGTTGTCTACTATACTTATGACTTAAATTTGGTACTACCCATTACTCGAAATCGATCACTAGGTAGAGGCAATTATCGTTAAGTTTCTTGCCCAGAGAAACAACAGCAAGTGTGGGTGGCTGGAGTCGAACATGCAGGCTCTCGACTGCGAGCCCAACGCGCTAACCACTCGGCCACGGCTGCCGATAAAATGAAATGAATCGAAGGCAAATCAAATGAAAATACCATAAAACATTCCAAACTTTGTATTTTGCTTTCTGCTTCAAGGGCTGTTTACAGCAAAGTCAGCAATAGGCTAATTGAAAAAATTCCAAAAAGCGCAAAATGCTTGAAAATTTATCAGTAATCTTAAGCGTTATTGGTAGTAAAATGTGCATACACTGTGAAATCCATCAAGCTTGTGAAATTTGATAACGGATTTGCCTAGCGTCTTATATAGCCTATAGGACGGCTTTTTCTCAAAAAGTACAAACACAATTAGGAAAAAAATAATTGTGATATGTTTTTTAGGTCATAATTATGCAATATTTAAATTTTCCGAAATTTTTTTTAAGTCCTACCTACTTTCACTTTCGGCACAAATAGGTTAACTTTTTAAGTTAAATGGCACTTACGCATTTGGTTATTATTTTTGGATTAAAGTTATATCGCCAAGCTAGAAAAAAATCGATCTTACAGTCTATAACCGATCTAGTGTTGTTATTGTGTGTGAATTTTGTCTTTTAAACTGAGTTTGTGACGTAACCGCACGTCTCAAGGCAAGTTCTTGCTATTTTAGTTAATCTACTCATCTAAAGATTTAATGCACTTAAAACAGTAAGATTCATGTTTTGATGAGAGAGATTTTATTTTTTTACGACAAATACTAAAAACTAACACTTCCAACGAAAAAAGAAAACACAAGAATAAAATAGTTGATCGTGAGGTGGCGCGAAAGACCATGTTTCCGATGTAAAAGCGGCCTCGTATTGCGACACTTTCACAAGCCACTTGCCAATTTCTGTCGCTTCGCTTCAAAGGAATCTGTACCGCCTGTGCGCTTACATTTTAGTTGTAAAATTCACTCGCGATTGCCGATTGCAGCAAAACAACAAGAGACTTGTTGCATGCATTCTATTGCATTGCAATTTGCAACTCTAAAAATTATTGTGTTGTCAGGGCCGTCGCTGCAGGGGGGCGTGCCCTCTCTCCTGACAACGACCTGTGCATACACATTTCAGGCACTGAAGAAGAACTGGTTTTAATTTTAGTTTCATTAACTAGGTGGCTAGTAAAAATATTACTCAGTTCAGTTCATTTATTTATTTGTCACAAACACAAACATGAAAAGAATACAAAGTATACAATAATAATCGGTTGTGTGTCATATGACGAGGAGACTGCGAAAAGACCAAACGGTCATCTAGTCAGCAGCCACCTCAAGCTTGGTGATGTAGGCCTAAATAACATATATACAGTAAATACACAAACACACATACAAAAAAAGAAAATCAAGCATTTGGTGATACAGATACACATGTTTTCATTATGCAAAAGAGAAAAAAAAAAAAAAGCAAACAAACTAAGCAGGTACTTTTCATGGTCTTTCTACTTGTGCGTTGATCCGAAATAAAATTTATCGGCGATTAATTATTATCGGCGATAATCAAATATTGCCTTTGGCGATAACGATAAACGATAACTGAAAAAATAATTGAGCGATAACGATAAGCGATAAAAATTTATCGCCGATAAATATCGCCGATAATGCCCATCACTGAGTAGGGTGGCCAGTTCCTTTCTCTCGGCCGCCTTTACTTCAGCAATTACCCCCACCCAATTTATTACACCCTGGGTAGAGGTGAGCGGTGTTTGTCAACAACCAGCATAAGCCGGAAGTCGAACCAGGATTGCGTGATTGGAAAGCGAGCTCCTTACCCGCTGCGCCATCCCATCGAAATTTCAGTATAAATTGAAAATAGTTTAGCTTAATTTGCACCAGTAGAAACCATCACGTTATTTAACTAGAAAATATACTAAAATAATACTTTTTACAATATTGAATTGCAATCTTATCTCACCTTAATTTAGCATGTGTCCTGCGTCGCGGTCTTCCCTTAAACTTTTCTAAAATTGCTCAACATCTTCTAAGTTAGAATCGTAGGCTTATTTAATATAAATTTGTTTTGTAGGAAACTAACGATGGAAATGTGTATGTAGTAAGCTACTGCAATTAAGGAGAAGCTTTACGATGTCAATGTCGCAGTTTTGCAGCAGTGTCAACAAATCTACTTGTTTGGTAACACTTTTGAAATATTAGGCTAAGCTGTTTTTCTTAAGTCTTAACAATGCAATTGCAGCAGCATTGAGCGCATAGTGCAGGCCCTTAGGGGAATCTTTAGGCTAAACGTGTTACACGTTGTTTTTTTGCATATTTTTGCAGTTGGTTAACCCAACTTTGATTTTAGTGGGTGCCGCAACTTTTTGGGTCACGTGATCACCCCCAAATCGGGGATTTCCCCAGAAATCACGTTTCAGCTCTTTTTACGTCATTTTTGTGCAATTACATATTTGATTTTTGCAAATTTTAACTTAAAAAGCACATACAAATAAGTGAGACAAAATAATTTGATTGATGACGTCATTATGACGTCATCACATATTTTTTTTGCTTTTTTAACCTATTTTGGTCATTTGCTGTTGGTTTTAGTTGGAATACCGGTTCCTAAAACCATT
Source organism: Aplidium turbinatum (assembly GCF_918807975.1). Lineage (NCBI taxonomy): Eukaryota > Metazoa > Chordata > Ascidiacea > Aplousobranchia > Polyclinidae > Aplidium > Aplidium turbinatum. The sequence goes on along the minus strand of NC_137472.1, from coordinate 39,974,477 downwards.
TCACAATTCCTAAAAGTAGTTTCGTCATAATTGTATCCTTTATGACGTCATCATTACATTATTAAGACTAGACATCTTGAAATTCAGGAACCAAAGGGAAGTTTATTCCGAAAAAAACGATCAAATACTCTCATTATTGGCCTAAGTTTTGCAAATGCTTAAAATTTTACAATTGCAAGCAATAACAATAATTCCAATACAGTATGACGCAATAACGACGTCATCAAGGGTATAACCAGAAGAGCAGCTACCAGGGGTGAATTTCCCTTTTAGTCATGCTACTTTAAAATTTAAAATAATATGTAGCCTAATTATGATCTACAAATCAAATTAATACACGACACCAGATGAAGCAATGTCAGAGTCTTAACACTGTCAATTCGAGATGAAAAAACTAACGGTTTTCGATGTTAAATTCCTACCATACGTAATTTGATGTTAAAAAAATTCGTACGACAAGTTTTCTCAAGTTACAACATAGAATTTAGAAAGTCAAAAGCATTTCTTGAATGATCAGTGTGGATTGGAGATGAAACGTCAATGTGGATTGAAGATGAAACATCAGAGAGGATTGGAGATTTTGTGGTCGAATTGCATGTTTCGTACTCGCATGAACAAAGGCTTGTGCATTTTATGGATTTTTTCTTACATTTATCGAGAGCCACAAGTAGACTGACAACTACAATGATGTACTTGATGTAGCCTATCATTTCGTGAATCGATGATGCGGATTGAGTTGAGGTCCAAAACGGAACAAGCTGATTTGCATTATTATGTTTCCAACACCAAGCTAAAGGAGAAGGTAGTTGCTGAACGTTTACGAGGCTTGATTTCCATATTTCAGCTTGATATATGGCTCTGCGTGTATGTTGCATCAGAGCAGCTGACGTTGGTGGCAGCTTTTCAATAGTGCAACCATTGGTAAACATCATATAACGGCATTCGTCTACATCCGTGATAGTAGGACCATTGCCATAAAGAGCTATGCTATGACATACTTTTGTATGTCATTTATAGAATTAGTAGAGCTTGAAAAATTCAGAGAGTTAAATAAGCCACACATTTCGGTAAGATTAAGCATCCAACAATCCCAAGCCTTTTTTTTTCCAAAGACGAAACAGTATCACAGATTGTGATAGCATAAAACAATGGTAAAAAAGCGCAAATCATCAGAGATTGAGGTAAAGATGAAACAATGTCATGGATTGGAATGAAGCGAGTTTTTTCCCCAACTCCAAATTCAACCCATAGTTTACAAAGTTCTAACTTGTCAAAACACGAAATTGTAATACTTACCACATCAGTATCTACTGTTTTGACTATGGCATCGGATTTTCCATGTTTCACATGGAGAAACATACGGGTGTCTGCCTCTTCGTGATCACACGGGGAAATCTCAGACATGTCCAATGTTTGATTGCTTATAGCTGTATCTAACGATGTAACAACAATCGTAGACAAGTTTGGATCGACTGAAGTTATCACAGCTTGTTGAACCAGTTGATATAACGCAGTTTTGTTGCTGTCATTTCTCAAAAACTCAGACCAGTTGAGAGGAAGACGAGTATCACTTGTGACAGCCACGTAACATCCAGACTCTCGCTTGTTTCTGGCAGAAGATAAGCCTCAAATAGCTACCGCCATCACAGAACATTCCAGCAGTGTGATGTCAGGCGATTATGAAGTAGTGAAAGAATCTGCCTCGAACACCGATCACTACGTCCTTGATGGAGGGTTCTTGTTGCATCGAGTGCCATAGAAACTGGAGACAGTTATGGGTCTATTGCACAGTCGTATGCAGATTTTACCATTCGTCATTATCACTTAGCAACGGTGGTCTTTGATGGATATGGCGGTCCGTCGATCAAAGACAATACCCATCAAAGACGCGGCATGAACGTCCACCCGGTTGTTCACTTTACTGTAGACACCGAGTTTATTGGAAAGAAGAAGCAGTTCTTGTCTCGAGCTTCCAACAAAGAAAGATTAATTTCTCTAATTTCTGCTCAACTGAGGTTTAGAAGCTGCAATGTGATCAACGCACCAGGTGATGCAGATGTAGACATCGTCAAGACGGCAGATGGACTGCTCTCATCGACATAGCACGACTTTAATTGGTGAAGACACAGACCTTTTAATATTGTTACTAGGCCTATACACTATGCTGACACTGAGCCAGACATTAAAGACCTTTACTTCCGCCACCGCCAAAGCTTACGCAACCAAGATACACGACATCAACAAACTTAAAGCAATCATCGAACCAGACATATGCTCACAGCTCCTCTTCATTCATGCATTCACCGGTTGTGGTTCAACGTCAAGGATATTTGGTATCGGGAAGAAGACGCTTTCAAGAAACTAGTGAAAGGTCAACCAATTGACCAATAATTAATTAATCAAAGAATGTGCAAATTGCTTTATTCTCCCAAATCAGACAGACCACATCAAACAAAGCTATGACCGTTATGTTTGGCAACGATGGCAGTAGTAACCTAGAAACACAGTGCTACAATACATTGGTCAAGAAAATTAAAACAGCTAAGTCTTTTGTTCACCCTGAACGTTTTCCACCTGCAGTCCTACATCATCCTTTACCAAATTCCACTGCCTCAAAGTTTACTACCAGATTATGGTCAGGGTGGGTAGGCTACTGACGATGGTATGGATGCTTTAGACTGGGGATGAAAAGTAGACAATAATCAGATAGTTCCAATCATGACGGACATGAAAGCTGCCCCGGACAACCTACCAAAAAGGATACACTGAAATTGCGAATCGTGTCCACCTCACTACAGTTGCCGGAGATATGTGCTACTGCTACCATACCATGCTGGATGTGGACCATGACAAACTGGTTCATGTGTCCATACAGCAATCACATAATTACAGACGATGACATCGAGAGTGACAGCGATGAGCATTAATAATACTTGATCCATTTGCTCTCTTTACGCTGATTATGTCAAGAGTCTACATGACCACATCATATAAAATCTTTATGCATGCTCAGTTTACCCAAATATACATAGAAATTTACCGGGTTTTTTAATAAACAATACATTGCTATTGTACATTTTTGATTGTTTTAACAGCCATCTTGGATTGCCATATTGAATTTATAGGCTATCAGATAATCTAACAATTCTGAAAATGGTCTCATTGACTTTACAAGGTATAAAAACCTAGATATAGACACCAAAACTAGCCTACATGTTTTGGTCATATGATGACCGAGTTATGGTCAATTTACTGTTATTTTAATGGTTTGGCGGCCATCTTGGATTGCCATATTGAATTTATAGGCTATCAGATCATTTAAAAATTCTGAGAATAGTCTCATTGACTTCATAGGGTATAAAAACCTAGATATAGACACCAAAACTACATGTTTTGGTCATATGATGACCGAACGTCCGAGCTATAGTCAATTTAGCCTACTATGTTATTTTAATGGTTTGGCGGCCATCTTGGATTGCCATATTGAATTTATAGGCTATCAGATAATTTAACAATTCTGAGAATGGTCTCATTGACTTCACAGGGTATAAAAACCTAGATATAAGTGGTTAACGTCCGAGTGGACTAACGTCCGAGTGGTTAGCGCGTTGAGCTCGCAGTCGAGAGCCTGCATGTTCGACTCCAGCCACCCGCACTTGCTGTTGTTTCCCTGGGCAAGAAACTTTACGATAATTGCCTCTACCCAGTCAGGGATATCTAGAACAATGGGATTGCTGACTTTGCAAATTTCGATAAAGCGATGGACACTAGAAGGGTCAGCGCTGTTAACGCCCCAAAATGAAAAAGGCGAAAGCGCGTGTCAATTACGCTGTTGAGAAGTCGCCTTTTCTAGATATCCCTGCTGTGAAGCTAAAATAAGGTCTTGAAAGTGGGCACTCCTAGGCATCTTCCCTAGCAACGCCCATAGCAACAACTAATGGCTGGCCTTGTCTATAACTTAAGATCATCATTTTAAAGCAAACTTTTTCTGTTAGTCATCCAAGACTATTGAGTATTGAACACAGCTTTAGTTTTCATATTTAATTGATTATTGCATCACTTTTGGGCAAGTTTTAATCATCAAAAATAGGAAATAAAAAAATAACATGAAAGAAGTAAGAAAATTCAATTTCGTGGTATTGCTAAACAAAGAAAGTTGGATAAGGTTGGTTGTAAGTCTAACAATGGTGGTAGACTTGATGAACCTTTACTGTAACACAAGTGTAACCTTTCCTGTAACACCAGAAAGCCATCCAACAACAGCTAGAAGATCAAAGCCCTTTTTGCCAACTTTCTACTTCAGTAAAAAAAAATAGGAAAACAAGACAGTGGCAAAACCTCTGCATATTCAGAAATCTGCCAAATACTCGACAAGTTTTGACTTGACAAATCAAGAAAAAGAAGCTTCGACACATCCAAGGCCAGGAGAAAAACATTAAAAGCACTTAAGAAAAAATTACAAACCCAAGCAGAGGCAAAAAAAGGGTCTACTTATGATAAAGGAGGCTTTAAGGTGTTGAAAATGTTTATTGTTGTTTTTCGTAAAATGTGATTTTTGACCAAGTAGCCTACCAAATTTTAATCCCAAATATCTCTATCATTTATTTTCCAATCGCTTTCAAATTTTTAACAATATCAGACAAAGTAAACATGCAAAGCCTCTGGTCAAAGAATTTTGGAAATTTTGTCCATGATGCTGTCGGCACCCATTTGTTTCATGTCCGAGGATCAAAAATTTTTGAAAAAATGCAACAATTCGAATAACTTTTTATTTTCTCAAAATATCTTCATTTCCTGTTTCCTTCCATAGAGCTTCAGTCTTGATACTTATAAACATTCTGTTAAAATTTGATTCAAATCCAGTAAGTGGTATTAAAAATATTTGTGTTTAAAATTTGTGTATTTTTCACCACTTGGTGGCGGTTTGGGAAAAAACGGCCACATTTTCAAATTTTCTTTCGCTTTTTTAAATTATTTCATCTTCAAGCATCATTTTAAAAACAACAAATGGGTTGTATGTTGAGAAATCCGCATTTAAGTTTGTGCAGTAATGATGCAGTAACCCTCCTATTGTCCACTTCAAAACAGAGTCAGCAATCCCGTTGTTCTAGATATCCCTGTACCCAGTGATCGATTTCGAGTAATGGGTAGTACCAAATTTAAGTCATAAGTAGAGTAGACAACCGGAAACAGACATTGCAGTCGGCTGCAGCGTGGGTCAGGTGTACGTCGGAAGGCGTACACCGATGCATAGCGCTCAAGTCCGCTTTCCCGCAATGCAGGATAAAGATAATAAAACAAACAAAACAAACAAAACAAACAAAACAAACAAAACAAACAAAAACAAACAAAAACTACATGTTTTGGTCATGTGATGACCGAGTTATGGTCAATTTACTGTTATTTCAATGGTTTGGCGGCCATCTTGGAAGCCATTTTGAAAACAACCATTTTCCGGAAGTTGGATTCCTTAAGATTTTGAATATGTTAGTACTGACACCCAATACTAATCAAATCAGTTGAAAAACCTTTTGTTGCAATTTTTTTGGGGTCAAACCATGACCCTTCCTATAGTTATTGCCTACCTACAATACTAACCTATAAGAAAAACATCTGGAAAAAAATCACATAACAAAATTACGACATCATTCATGATGCAATGCTGACGTCATATTTGAAGGGGTAATTATTTTAGCATTGGTAACTTATTGTACCGTAACCAAAAAAGTAACACCAACAACAAACAAGAGACTACAATAAGAAAAAAACAAGCAAAAAATTAATATATGACGTCACAATGACGTTATTAATAACATAATTTTGTGTGATTTTTATCTCGTGTATTTTGTAGTGACAGTGAGTCCAAATGTAAAAAAATAACGTATCTAATTGCATAAAAATGCCATGAAAAGAGCTCAAAATTGATTTGGAGGGAATCCCCGATTTGGAGGTGATCACGTGACCCAAAAAGTTGCGGCACCCACTAAAATTGAAGTTAGATTCATCAACTACAAAAAAATGCAAAAAAACAACGTGTAACACGTTTAGCCTAAAGATGCTCATTTTTGCCCCTAAGGGCCTGCACTAGGAGTGTAGCCTAACTTGAGACTCCACTCCAGATCGATTTTGAAAAATTTCATTATTTTAGACTCCGAATTCATTCCTCCAAAATTTAATTTTGAGTTACCGGCAGGGGCGGGTCTACCGGTTGGGCCTGATTGGTACAGGCCCACTCAGATTAACAGTGGGCCCACCTAAAATCAGATTCATGAAAAAAAACATATTAATGGTGAACACTAGAACAACCAAGTGTCACTGAAATGTCTGTGGCATCACTGTTTCACAGCATGATATACCACTTTTACATTTGTACCACTATACGGTAGGCCTACGACTACGATAGCACTTTAATTTTTGTATGCTGGCCTGCCGTGGCATTATTGGTGAAGACCCACCAAAATATTTCCTAGCCCCACCCATAAATTACGTTCTGAATCCGCCACTGGTTACCGGTAGCACGATAGATCCAGTGTTGTACGCGTCAATGAAATAAATTGACGGAGTCAGCGTTAGCGCAAATTGCCTAAAAACTTTACGGCGTAAAGTACTGCGTAAGCTCTTAAAGAAATTGACGGCGTCAGCGCTAACTTCAAGCGTTATTTTAGCCAGGGTCTCACAAAACGGAAGTAGGCTATTCGACTTCTAACGAGTTTGGTTTTGAACCTGTTTCGAACTGCGAAAGACGATTTCGTCTTTTCTCGACTCAAATTAACCCAGGATACGATAAACAAACTTGAAACTGCATAATTGGATAGACGAACAGCTGCCACAGAAAAATATTGTTCATTGCTATCAGTCTGAAAGTCAAAACGTCAAACAAAATTTAACTCTCATTGTGAAACGAAATTTTCCATGCAAACGAAAAATGACGCATAGCGCGTGACGCTTAAAATCGGTAAAATAGTTGACGGCGCTATCACTTCCGTCAACTAAAAAATCAACTGACGGCGCTAGCCTCAGCGTCAACAAAAAGTTGACGCGTCAACGTAGCCTACAACACTGGATAGATCTATAGCTTAACTAGCCAATGCGTAGGCCTAGCCTATAACACGAACTAACTCAGGGGTGTAAAAAAATTTGTCATCTTTAATTCCGGTACGGTACCACGTTAGTGGTTTTGGTAGGCGCATACTTATAAGCATTTCCACTTGGTCGAAAATTTGATTCAACTAGCGCAAAAGTCAAGGAGCCGCCCAACATTATAATCTTTATTCCGAATCCACTCTACTCCGAAACTTTTGTGAAAAATGAAACTCCCAACGCGTTTCATTTTCTGAAAATCGTACCGACTCTACTCCATGCCCAACTCTAGTCTACTTTGCAGTGAGCTAGGTAGGCCTACAACAAGTAGGCGAGGCTATAGGCTACAGTTGTTGAATTAACAAGTAAGCCTAACTATGAAAATGCGGTGAAAATCTAGGCCTGATTTTGTTGAGAGAGAAAAAGTTTTGGTCCTTGTTTTTGGTATCCTTCCGATATCATCAATATGTTTCTGTGATGCGTCGCTTTGTTGCTAAACAGGTAGTGTTACCTGTTTCCTACTTTTTGATCAATCGAAAATAAAGTTAATTTTATAGCTTTGGAAAAGAAATAATTTTTGAATACCATAGATAGATAATTGATAGCAACTTGATAGTATTGAATTGTATACTTCATAAACAATAGGCTACATAAAATAAAAGATAACTACAAAATTCGAACGTTATCGCTTTATCGGCAAAACTTTTTGCCATCATCAGGAAAATAACTTAATTCATCTAAACAAAAACAACAAATATTCGTGAAATGTTGATAATAAATGACTAAAATTGTAATATGCACTGAGCTACGTATAAAAACAATTGAAGAACAAACACAAATGGTGTTAACGATCTGTAGCCTACATCTGTACAAAACTATGCGGGAGTTGTGGTCATCAGACAAGATAGCAAGCGGTACAACGTTGACGGTTAAGGCAATTAAGGAAAATCACTAAACAAAGTTAATTATTGTTTTCAACATCTTGTGGTAGCATAGTTTGCAGTCACGAAAACCTCGCAAGAAAGTATTTGTGATCAGGCTGAAATGCCCTGTGAACAGATTTTCTACATCTTTCGTTTTGTTAGAATGTAAATTTGTTTGGCAACGCTCAAAATTTTTCTAAATTCACGTGTGATTTGGATTTCCGAATTTAACATTATTAACACTTTTAATAGTGCAGCATTATGCAGCCGCAGGTTGCGACTTGCACAAATGCAGAAAAGAAAGAATCCAAGAAAAGTGGACGCTGTCAAGATTGCAGGCTAGAGGCTCGATGATATTGATGTGTCCATTGCATTTATTCCAGCCTGAAAAATAGAATTGGATTGTGTGATGGAGAGCGACCAGCTCAGTGGCCGAGTGGTTTCGCCTTCGGCTCTGGTGCTGGTAGATCTGAGATCGATTCCACGTTGGGTCAAAGCAAAGACTTTAAAAAAAAGGGTACCGATTGTGTTCTTTCTTGTGTAACGCAGTGAGAATAAATCGCGTAATAATGTGATAACATCGTAAAACCAGATAGCCTATAAAATTAAACATGAGCCCTGTCGCTAAAAGACCTTAGCTGTTGTAGAGCGACAATAAATAAAACCATAACATTATTATTATGTGATGGAGAACTAGTCTTCAAGTTCAGTTGCAAAGAATTTTAGATATAGAATCGTAGCTGAACAACCCAATGTGTGCTGTGAACTTACCTAGCCTACATAAAAAAGAGTTAACTTTTTGCGTATTTTATAAGTTTGCTATGCAAGTTGGTGAACATGTTAAATGTATATAGCCAATAATAATAGTATAATATATGGTAAGTTATGCAGACATTGATTTTTACTGAAGTACTGTAAGATAATTTCAGCAATTGCAATAATTTGAGGGGTGATAATTCCCCAATTATTCTGAAATTTTTTAAAGTATTTGATTTTCAGCCTAAACAATTATAATTACACTGTTTGTTGACCCACAATCCCACGGCCACATGTCAGTCTGTTGTGTAACATTTCTCGCAACGTTTAGTTTGGCTGTAACCAAATTGCGTGTGGTCTCACGAATTACCCATAAGCCACGTTGAATTACCCATAAGTGACATTGAATGGATGCGGGTGCAACCTAGTTCGTACCCTGAACAGTTCGGACCCTCAGTTCGTACCCTGAAAAGATCGAGAGAAAAAATTAGAAAAAGCCGAAGTCGCTGATCGCAGTTTAATAGCACAAAGCCGAAGTCGCTGATCGGAGTTTCCGCAAACAAACTCGAGGGTTAGCGGAAACCGCGGAACTGCGGAAAAATATTTGCGGAAACTGCGATCAGCGAGGGTTAGAGCAGAGCATAGATTACTCGATGGTTAGGGTTAGCCGAAACTGCGGTTAGTAAAACTGCTGAAAAATGTTTGCGGGAACTGCGATCAGCGAGGGTTAGGGTTAGAGCATAGATTGCTCTATAATTAGGGTAAAGGTTAGCGGAAACTGCGGAAAAATGTTTTCGGAAACTGCGATCAGCGAGGGTTAGGGTTAGAGCATAGATTAATCTATGGTTAGAGTTAGGGTGAAGGTTAGCGGAAACTGCGGTTAGCGGAATCTACGGAAAATGTTTGCGGAAACTGCGATCAGCGAGGGTTAGGGTTAGAGCATAGATTAGCTTATGGTTAAGGTTAGCGGAAACTGCGATCAGCGACTTCGGCTTTGTGCTATCTTTCTCTCAATCTTTTCAGGGGGAAAGTTTTAAAATGTTTGCGGAAACTGCGATCAGCGACTTCCGCTTTTTTTAATTTTTTCTTTCGATCTTTTTAGGGTACGAACTGAGGGTCCGAACTGTTCAGGGTACGAACTAGGTTGCATCCAGTGGATGCAACCTATTTCGTCCCCTGAAAAGATCGAAAGAAAAAATAGATCAAAGTTGAAGTCGATGATTGGAGTTTCCGCAAACATTTTAAAATTTTATTCTTGAATTAATCATTGAATCAGATGTTTGCTAAAAAGAAAAAAAAAGCAATAAACATTTCGGTTCGACTTTGACAAAAAGTTCAACATCTGTCAACACTGTTTTCAAGAGACGACATTGATGTGGGGACAACATCGGCATGGAACGACATCGGGGGGACGACGTGTTCAGGTGACGACATCTGCGATATCCAGTTTGTAGGATATAGGCTACAATACATTCTACATACCATATGGTCCCTTGAAAGCAGTGTTGCCAGATGTTCAACTTTTTTTGTCCATTTAAATGTAGGTAAAAATTATGGTTGTTCAAAAAGAACTTTTTCAAGTCGAAACAAAATTTTTGCCACCTTTTCCTTTTTTTAGCAAACATCTGAAAAAAAACAAGTATATAATCTAGAAATTAATTTTTATTTTTGAAATGTAATCAAATAAAATCAGAGACTTTTAAAAATGATACCGGGTTGCCTACCAAATTGATTGTTTTTTTGTTTGTTTTTGAACTGATCCCGCAAGTTGATGCCTACCGTACCAAACTGAAAGAATAACTTAACAAACATCACAATAAATCTTTAAAATGTAAAAGCCTACTTTCGCATATCTCCTTTTGTGGCCTACGCTTCAGCAAAAAAAGCGTGTTCCCATGGAATATCAAGTCTTTTCGGCAGAGTTATTCATAATCACTCAGTGGGAATGACGTGGGCATTGACAGTTGACACTCGAGCTAAAATCCAACAGCCCGCTGCATATGAAGCTTTTTCTGGCAGCGTAAATAATTACGCCCGCCATTGTATGATGAGATGACATCGGGAGTACGCCATCGGCAGGGGGCGACATCATCAGGGGGCGACATTATCGCCACCCTAGTCTTTTTAGTCTTTCATCGTGATGTAGGTCATGGAGACATCGGACAAAGTTTTATTTCCTAACGCTGTATACTTTCTAAGGATGCAATGTTGTATTTGAGGTATAGCATAGTCTGCTACGTAGCCGAGTGGTGAGAACGTCTCCGTGATGTTCGAAAGGACATGGGTTTGAAACCGCTCCAGAGCACGCGGCTGCCGGCTGTGTCTCGGCGGCTATATACATCAGGATTCGACCTTAACTTTTTTTCGCACTGGCCAACCAGACCAGTGGCTCACCATTTGCACTGGTCCACACGAGATCGCACTGGTCCGTCCCGTTTACTGATATAAACAAGATTGTCGTGGGAAGCATGAGGCCAACCCAGGGAAAACCACCTTAAAAAGACAATAATGAATGGTGGCAATAATATGGAAATATACATGGTGTTCAACTGTTCATAAAGTCTCTTTTAATTTAAAAAAAATTATTTAAAAGTGAAATGATGAGATCTCGCAATGAGGTTTGTTTTATGTTAATCAGTATTTCATAAAGTTTTTATTGACACATTAAATACACTTCTAAACATTATTTTATTTAATACACTTTTATATGGGCACCATTAGTTGGCCCAAAATGGCCGAATTACTCGATTGCACATGATTCCACACCAAACATTCACTTTGCACTATCTTGCTGAAGTTCTCTAGTCACTTTTCTGATCCCCAAATTCTTACATTGTTTTGTTTAACTTTCCTGACATGAAAAGTTGCCTTATCACTGAAACAAACTCGCTTGAGGAATGCTTCATTCTCAAAAATTCGTTGGAACATGTTTACTGCGAAATCTTTTCGTTTGGGCATGTTGTTTGGCTGAAGTGCCTGTAACATTTGCACTTTGTAAGCAAACAATCATAACTTTTTGTGTAGGACTTTGTGCACTGTTGTATGACATACGTGGTAGATCCAATTGCCTGGCAGCAGTACGGATGGACTTGATTGGAGAACGTTCAAAGGCTTGCCTTACACGCTCAATGTTTTCTTCAGATGTTCTTGGTCGCCCACTCCTCCTTGCATCAAACACTGTCCCTGTCTCTATAAATTTCTTGTGCCATAAACGAATTGAAGGACGTGATGGTGGGTCTCTTCCATACTTAGCCTACTTCTGTAGTTTCGCTGCTGAACTAGAGCTCGATTGATATCACTTTTTCAGGCCGATACCGGTATTCATGAAATTTTTAGGCCGATGCCGATATATATCGGCCGATATATATCAACTACGAAAAATTTGTTACCAACAAAGTTATTAAGCAACAAACCATTCCAAGAAAGTTTATGCATTGGTTGCTGTAATGGAAAAATCATTCTTAACACTAATCACAAAAAAAATACCAAACAAAAAAGAAACAGCGAAATGCAATATTGTTTTGTTTTCAATTCAATATTCAAAGTAGAGGGCTTTTTAAAATTTCAGCAAAGTCACTCTGAAAGGCTTTCATCGGACCAACGACGTGCGCTTGAAGAGTCAAAGCGCCGTGTAGCTGCTTAATACGCCGCATAACTGATTAACTTCCACCGAACGAGGTCGTGTGGCTTCTTGCGTCACAATGCTCTGGGCACGAATCGGAAAACTTCTACAATGACGCTACTATTTTCTTCTGTGCAAAGTTTCACTAGGCTTTTTTTTTTTGGGGTTTATTTTTGCAACTTCTACCATGACGCTACTATTTTCTTCTGTGCAAAGTTTCACTAGATTTTTTTCTTTGGGTTTATTTTTGCATGTCATGTGAGCGAAAGTTAATTTTCTCGGGCTTTTTCTTTGTTATTGTAATACCAAAACTTGACAAATTTTGCTGCATCTTGCTGTGAGTGTGATAGCCTACTTGTATAATGTAATTTTGTAACGAATCTTGCCTTATCAATATCACTCGGAGATCAAAGCCAGACATTGTGACATAAGACTTGAAATAAGTTGCGCGTGTTTAGTGTAGAAGTACACCAGTACTCTCATCAATTCTTAGCGAAAAATTCACCTTTGTTACACTGATTCAATGTCATCAATCGTTGAAGCAACGTAAAACTCGAATGTCTTCCTGCTTGAATGGAAGCTAAGGGATACAGTATTAATATTTTCTAGATGCGCGCACTAGAATGGGCGGGAAATTATATTCTCGCAACAATTGTTTGTACTATGCAAGCACGTTTGAGCAACTTGCGTTTTTTCTAAAGGCATGTATGGCTGGTTTTGAGTGTGCTTTTGCTGGAAAAATAGCCGATACAATATATCGGCTACACCTGATATCGGCCGATACTTATCGGCTGACCGATATATTGGTCGAGCTCTAGTCTGAACATCTGATTTTGTCTCAATGAACCAGGATACACATTGCGCTTTTTCTTGAGCAGTAGTCATTTTATGGGGGTTTGATTCATATAACTCAATCATTAAACACAAGAAATTTTGTCTGAAACAATAAATTTTAGTGTCAATAAAAACGGAATGGCCCGTTTCGGTGAGTCCGATTCGGTGAGTCCGATTCGGTGAGTTCAATCCCTTAACGGGGGATTTTTTTAATTTTTTTTTTAAATTATCGGATACCGTAGCCTAATTATCATTGCCGTTTTAGGGTTAGGGGTTTGGGGTTAGGGTTAGGGGTTAGAGGTTAGGAACTCACCGAATCGGACTAACCGAATCGGACTCACCGAATCGGACTCACCGAATAGTAGCAGACCCCAATAAAAACTTTATGAAATACTGATTAGCATAAAACAAACCTCATTGCGATATCTCATCAAAATGTTTCATTTTTTAATAATTTTTTTAAATTGTAAAGAGACTTTATGGACACCTTGTACATTGTACAATGACAATAACAGTAACAACAGTTTATCTAGGCAAGACAGTCAATCTACGTTGAGTCTTCAATCTACTTGGGGTTCTTCAATTTCTGAATCCGATGATGGGTCATAATCGGAATCTGATGACGGGACGATCACGGGGTCATAATTGGAATCCGATGTATGTTTGTCTGGCCTTGTAAACACATAGGCAGTGTCGGACCTTCTTGACCTCACAGACATAGGCGCCGACTTTTCGAAAAACCTTGAGGGGTGAGAAAGGTGATGACGTCATAACCATAACGCTATTTTACTCAATTAAAATAGTCTTTGATTAAGCTTACTGTATTGTTTATATTGACACCTAGGTTCGAAACCAAATTTATTAGAACCGCTGCTTGAAACGATTAGTTTTACGCATGTGCCTAGTCGTAAAAATTTTGATATTGTTAGCTCATTGCACAGTTGGAAAACATGCCGATTCGTTTCCTTTTCGTACGAGTGAATAACAACGATCTAGACCAGGGGCGGGCAACTTCTCCAGTCGGCGGGCCTGATATGAGAAAATGAAGTACTTGGCGGGCCGGATTTATGAATAGCTACATTAATCGCGTATTTATCTACCTAGACAAGGAATAAATCGTATTTAATGTAATGTAAACTTTAAGTTTAAAGCATAGAGACCAAAAACAGTATTTAATGAATTTATTAACAATTAACGTAATGCACTTCAATAGCTGCTGAAGTCAATGAGACATCTGTGGTCGATCAAATTTACCGTTCTCTGGCTGCATGTCGGACATAGAAACCCTCAGTAAAGACTGCACGTGAACATCAGTGAGATTGGATTGCAGCTTTGTCTCTGTTCCTGGTCGAAAATGTTTGCTCACAAATGTATGTAGACCCGAACAGAGCAAGTAGTTTCATGGCCATCTTTCTCAGGTTGGCAAGCTTGGACTCATTCAGTGACTCATAAAATTTATCAATGCCGTTAGATTGGGATATCTCTTTCAGGGTAGAGTCACACTGCAAATCAATCAATTCCAGCTGTACGGCATCCGGCACCTTTTCAAACTCAGGCGCAAAGGGTGATGACAAGATATCAAACTCAGCAGAAAGTTTCTGAAAGTCTGCAAAACGACGACCAAATTCATTGCCTAGTGCAGATGTCATATTGGTGTACTTCTCAATTGTCATCATCTGGGGTGCCATAGTTTCGAGTGTTGGAAAGTGCGTTGTGATATTCTCATTGAGCTGGCGATAAAACAGTTTTAGCTTCACCCTGAATGCCTTCATTGTTGAGTACATTTCGTGAGCAAAAGTGCCCTTCCCTTGAAGTCTGGTGTTCAATTCTTACAAAAGACAAAGAAAAAGAATGGAAGGGCCCGTTTATGACAGTACATGACATGCTTGTCACTCGACTAAATACCGAAAACAAAGAATCAAAGAACATAAAGAATAATAATAACTGTCACTATTATTTGACGTAGTAAGCAAGCAGTGGGGTATTGCGGCAGAGTGTGGCCGCGGGCCATCATCATTTAAAGACCGGAAACTGTCTGCGGGCCGCTCAAAATCCCGTCGCGGGCCGGATCCGGCCCGCGGGCCGTATGTTGCCCGTCCCTGATCTAGACAGTGAAGTTATTGAAATAAAAGGCAAAAAATCATGATCTCAAGGAGATTGGAAACCCGCTTTCAGTTTTATTAACCTCATTTTGCAAATTACTTACCTTCAAAGCGTGAACAACGGCGAAGTGTTTTCTCTTCTGTTTTTTATCGAAAGTCTTTATAACTTAGTCTTTTATCGAATACCGTATATACTCGATTATAGGTCGAGATGTTTGTAAGTGATTTTCACCTCAAAAAGACAGGTTCAACTTATACACGGAACAAGCTTTTGTCTCCAGCTTGGCAGTTTTCAAAATGAATGCATTTTTGCTGCGGAAAAATCATTGCCGACGTAGATTACGGAGTGTGAAATGTTGTCGGTCGAAGTAAAAGTTTTGAATACGTTTATTTGCAATGATTCAAACTTAATTTTCAAGTTGAATGATTTCTTGTCAATTCTAAACTTTATTCACTTGTTGAGCAATAGGCAAAGCTCACGAGACAAAACACCAGGAAGAGCTGTTTTAAGAGATCAATTTATTTTTATTTTTGCGTGTAGGATAGGTAATCCTTCTTATTACGTAACATACCATGATCGTTGAAGTCGATGTCAAACCATAGCGGCCGCATAAAACAATGATGTCAGGTTGGCTAGGTGATTATAGCAGTAAAAGACGTTAATGCAAGCAATATCTGCGACCAAGACCATTAAACACCTTTTGTTTTATCGGCTTTCGATTTAATTCTCATAACTAGGGCAAGTTTTTGTTGCTCTAAAAACATGAAAAAGTTGCACTTAATTTTAACAAAAGTTGCAGTAAAAAGTTGCATTTATTTATTTACCTTTTTACCATTCATTTACTTCGAAAGACTAGACACAACCTGTTTCCGTTTATGCGGGCTTGGCCAAAAGCCAAGTCATACTTCCACTTCTAATTTAGTTCGGGCGCTGTCGTGCTTGGCTGAGGTTGTTGAACTTCTAGGCTCTAGCTTGCAAGCAAACTGTTGCGTCATAGATAACATTGAGATGCAGCTAATCCATCACATAGCTTTTGTTGTGCAAATCAAAGAGAATAGAACCATACTGTACTAGAAACAGTTTTATAGCATGTTTTTTAAATCACTCCTTTACATTTTGCTCAATACTTGATAAAAGTTGCAGTAAAAAGTTGCATGAAAAATAGAAAAAAGTTGCAATATAAAATTCCTACAAACAGCTTAAAACATCATAGTACATAAATTCTGAGTATTTAGGAAGCTGCCGGAAGCTGTAAAAAAAAGTTGCAAAAACTTGCCCTACTCATAACATAATGAACAAAACAATGCGTTCTGTTCAATCTTAATTGATCTCACAGCGGGAAGACCTCGTTGAAAATAGCGCGTCTAATTTAGCTGGTTTACTTAATATTGCCGTGAATAGTTATGTGACTATTCCAGCAGCGTAAGTTACTCTGCGCTCTACTTTGAAATTTCCTCACCGTATGTCAATGCCAATAGATGAACCATCAAATGATAGTGTCGGTATTAGGCTATTCGACTTATACATGGGAGAAGGAAATACAGTCACCGATTTCAGCTCAAAAGTAGGGGTTCGGCTTATACACGAGATCGACCTATACTCGAGTATATATATACGGTAGTGCAGGAGTGTATATGGATGAGTCGATGAGTATATATAGTTCTTATTGAAGCAAAACACGGATGACAGTTTTGAAAAATGCATTTTGTCTTGAAGCTGTTCACGTAATTGTTCGTTGTGTCGTAGTTTCAACTCGAGTTTGCTAAGTTTGCTAACATCGATTTCATGTTTGAAGTCACAAAAAATCAGAAACGTGGCAATGAGGTTATTCTTCCGTGGTTTTGCCACCTCTTTTCGTTCATTAACATGTTGGTAGGTCTATATCAATTTTCGTAGTTACTATCTTGCGATGTAAAAATGGCAATTTCTGCTGGTCAGGATAACTAGGCTACGGTACCCGATAATTTCCTTTCAATCCAAACTGTAGGTCACACATTTGTTGATCCAAACTAATCATTTTAACTATTCAAAAGTACAAACTTATAGACATTAAACATGATTTTTTTTTTGCAACATTTTCTTTTTTTTATTTTCCCTTCACATCTTAAATTTTTCTGAAGGTATTGCGACCGTACCAAATTTCTTTCAACTCAATAACTTACTTCGGTCACAAGCACGTTTTAACGTTCGTGTTTTGTCGCTTCTACCTTAAAAACAACTGAACGGACATGACGAATTCAAGCACGTTTTAGCGTTTGCGTTTTGTCGCTTCTACCTTTGCTATGTTGATGTGTATTGTTTTTGATATGATAGTCAGAAATAAAAACAACTGAACTGACATGACAAATTTTAATTTAATAGTTCAAACAGTTTATTTTTATTCCTTTTTGCACGTTCAGCGACGTTAAAACGATGTGAAAACAGTTAGGCTACGGTACCAGATAATTCCCTTTCAAAAAGAAAATTTCAAAAACTCGCCGAAAAAGGCTTTTGCCGAATAGGGAACTTGCCGAATCGGACTAGCCGAATCGGATTAGCCGAATCGGATTAGCCGAATCGGATTAGCCGAATCAGACTAGCCGAATCGGATTCGCCGAATCGGACTCGCCGAAATGGGCCATTCCGTAGGGAAAGAGCCGGAATGGCTCGTTTCGGCTAGTCCGATTCGGCTAGTTCTCTATTCAGGTACAGTTTTTCTCGACTAGTTCCCTATTCGGCAAATTTTTGAAAATCCAACCATAATCCTTAAGTAAATCCAACAAACCAGCCAAAAAAGACTGCAGCCGAATCGGACTAGCAGAATAGTAGCAGACCCGGAAAGAGCATACATGATAAATATAATAACCATCCTACTTTTCATAAAAAAGTTACAAACTTCCAAATATGGCACAAAATTTGTTTTTGGTGAAGAAAAGAGCTACTTTGAGGCTTGATTACTCCACTATGCTGCAAATTAATTGCATTTTGACAAGGCCATCATGTAATATAGCTAAAAGTGAATCATTTTACCAAAAGTAAACTTTATATAATCTTCGGAGAAAAATGTATGGTTAATTGAAAATGATCTAAAAAACCGAATGCGGAAAAGTTTAGAGGGTACCTAAAACTTTAAAGCATCATATTTCTAAAACTGTAATAGATATTATACTGAGCTAAAATTTGTAAGGCATGGCTAAGTCATGCCATATAACATTTTGACCAAGTTTGAGCAAAATCGAAGAGGGTCAAACTGATAGGTCTTGGACTCTTGGCATGGAATGACCCTGCTGTAACCCCTTGGACAGCATTGGTAAATAAATCTGTTTTGCTTGTATGGTAATTTTTCGTTACAGATTTCTAAGAAGTTACCAGAAAATATTTCATTAGCCTAATCTATGTAGGATTGTAAATTGAAGAAAATGATTGAAAATGATGTGGTCTTGAAGGAAGGGCACACATATACAGTCACTTTAACAGAAGTCGATTTTAATCATGGTAAGTTTTACTGCACAGTTTGAAGTTAAGATAATAATGTAAACGCATTGTCTGTTGTTGCTGTACTTTTAAACAGATAAACACATATTATGTGTGGTATAGCTCAGAAAATATATAATGCAAAAGACTTATTTTAACTTAATGTTTAATAATTTGATTAATTTCAGTTGCAAATTGATCAACCCTGATCACTTTAATTGAAATCACTGCAAAGAAAGAATTGGCCACTCCCACTTGTGGGGAAAAATCAAATTGAAATTATGATAATGAGGTTCTGGCAGTCCAAAGATCCAGCAATGGATTCCAGGTCCAAAATCCATTTTTATGTTTCACTGATACAGTCCAAGATAATATGTAGGCTACGTTGTATGTTAAATGAAAGAGTATAGGTCAATGCAAATAGGTCATGTAAAGAGTTTACTTTTTATGTAGTAAGAGAATGTAAAGGCAGACCAAATGTGGTAGCCTATAGGTTTGATCTAAAAGAAATATATTTGCAATAACTGGCCAAGTTCAACTTCGGTACAGTAGCTTATTACTCGGCAAGCAAAAATCGTCACTTTTACATTATTTCAACGTATAGTGACATTGAAATTGTCTAGAAAGGGGAACTCTTGCTGACCAGGCATAAGTTGAAATTGAGAAATCTTTACACAAGCCCTTCGATTGGTTTCAGGAACCCAGAAAGTTAGCCTAATAGTTCATGTTTACATTGATTCTATGTTTCAATACGTTGATTCACTTAGGTAGCCTATCAATTTTAACATAGATTTTACGTCTGAGAATAGGTTGATTCAATGTAAAAAAATGATTTGCTAACTGGAGCAGCGTGTTTGACCATGCAATGTAGGATTTGCCGATCAGTTGCAACGCCGGTTTGCACCAGAATATCAAAGTGCGTTCCTTTAGTTTGGCAACGCTATTTTTCATTACCATGGCAACAAGAGGAAGAGGAAAACTCCTATTTTTTCAAAACGCTGGCAGTTAAAGCGTTTGAACTAGTTTATGTTTCATTTCAGAGTAACGGTATTCAACTATTCATGGTGCAGGCCAGAACCAAAGCCTGCTTCTGGCCACATATTTTTGCTTCGTGAGCCTCAGGTTGCACACTCCTGATATAAACTAAGATTTGCCACATCAATATCAATCATGTCACTGGTCATGTGGTTTTAAGCAAACATGCTGTATGTATATAGTACACTACACAGTGCACAGGTGAATTATTTCATTTTTTTGCTCATCAGATTGTGAACTTGTTATCTGGGCACAAGCTGGTGAAGATGCAGATAAAAATCTTGAGAGCGTTGCAGAAAAGTTACAAGATGCAGTTCCAGAAAGAAAACAGCTTCCAAAATTTGAACCAGGTTGAACTTTAACCTTTTACAGTTTGTGTATTGACAACTTACGGATGTGTTTAGCCTGTTATTTTGTTATTATTATTGTTAAGTAAAAGCAATGCTTGAAAAAGAAAACTGTCAGAAATTAATACTGGAATCGGATCTCCAGTGTTTACTCTAAGTCTGTTTCTTGCTTGTAGCTAGCTGTGATGCAGCATTATCGACACAATCACAGATTAAAGTTGTTAACAGCAATGTAATGGATTTTTTTATTTTTTGTGTGGAAGAGCATTGTGAAAAATTCTGATGTTTTTCAGGAACTCTTTGCATGTGTCAATACACTGAAGACCAAGAGTGGTACCGAGCTTGCATAGAGTCTCAAACTGCATCTGGAAAGTGGAAAGCTCGTTTTATTGACTATGGCAATTGTCAGGTTACTCTTGCTATATGCAATATGCATGCACGATTGCTCGTAAAGTAGAATTGCATCTTTGTAAAACAAATTGTAATATAAGTTTGAGAACTGAATAAACATTAAACATGTATAAATAGGACTTAAAAGTTTTGATTTTAAATTATTTCCTCATTTTGATTGATAATGTTGCTGTAAGGTACAATGGTACATGACATTATGACATGGTCCAAATTGAGCTATCCGTTTGTCAATATACCCCAAAGACACGAGGCTTGGTTATTTCTTATCTGGTGTTGAGGTTGCGCTGTTTAGAGATATCACTTACAGTGCTGGTATAGTGGTATCATAGGCTAGCAAAGTGAAATTTCAAAATGACGCTTGTCACTGTTCGCTAATGAAGTCGGTGTCATGATATTGTCGAAGTTTGCGTTTTGTCACTTATACTCTCTTCTTGAATGAAGTCTTGAAAGAATGTAAACATAATAAGTTGGAAATAATTATGAGAGACTTTCGTGCGAAAGTCAGCAAAATTGATATCGATCAAAAGTGTATAGGAATATTTGGACTGCAGTCAACAAAATGAGAGAGGGACAACCTTAACTAAATGGTGCCAAGAAAATAAACTATGCATAAGGGTCATTGTATTATAATACAGTCACACTGTGTAACCCATCCTCTCAGAATTTCTTCATTTTTTAATATGTTAGTTGTTAGAGCTACTGGGAAAAGATGAAGATCGGCATTTACACTGTCAAAATCCATCAAGCGGTTTTAAAGATATCGACAGTTACATTTTTGCCACTAGAGGCGCTGTTTTCGGATCACAAAAACAAAAATGGCTTATAATTCTTATTTTATAAGATGCAAAAATAATGAAAATATGTATTCTTATAGTTTTTGGGGCAAGGAATTCAAATATGTTATTACATTTGTGAAAAAGGCAAAGGGAAACACTTTATTTTATTGAACAAAAGTTTTGGGGTGCTTCATTTCAATGCCCCATATCTCAAATCTGCAAAAAGATTTTTTCCCCCAACCAATGCTAAGCTGTCAAGAAAAGCTACCTGCTTCATGTGCAAAAGTATGATAAATACGTTTTGTTTCAAACTTTTGCAATTGACAAAAATGTTTCATTGCTATATTCACAATGTTTTCAATCAATAGACTGGAAGTGTAATACATGGCGATCACATTTTATTCTATTTGAATTAAGGCACTAATGATGCTCTACAGCAGTGTTTCTCAACCTTTTTTGGCCCAACGCTCCCTTCATGAATTGGCAAAATTTTACCGCCCCCCCAACAACAACGATTAATTATGAAAAGCGAATATAAAACAAAAAATGCTAACTACAAAAAGTACTCTATGCCAAGCAAAAAGCCAAGCAGAGCGAATTACATCAAATATAGGCTAGTTACCAGTCTCTAAAACCCTTACAGCCTGTTTTACCCTAAAAAGGGGACCACCAGAAGGTCCTTATTCAGATAGAATTCTATTTCTATTAGAGTAAGGACCTTTTGATGATTCCATTTTAGGGTGAAACAGGCTGTAAGGGTTTTAGAGACTAGTAACTATATTTGATAAAAAGCAAATATATATTTGCGAGCATGAAAACAGTAGGACTATAGGCCTACTGGTAGTCAGTGTGAACCTTGGGTTTGGTGAGAAAGTGCCAGTTTCTCCATATCCGGTGTAAAGCTCGTGAGAAACATTGGAAGATCACCTCTTATGGATATGTCAAGTGGGTTGGTATGTAGCAAAAAAACGCAGCTGAATCCCTTTTCCACCAGGTATGAAGTAGGAAATGCTACCACGACAATACAAGCTCTTTGACGAAATCGTTACGCTAGGTGGTAGATGGGTTAAACCAGAATGCACCCTAATAATCAAAATGCCCCCCTTAATCCGAAGTAATCATACCGCCCCCCTGAAAAACCAAAACACCCCCCGGGGGGCGGTACCGCCCCCGTTGAGAACTACTGCTCTACAGTGTCTACTTCATCTTATATTCAACAGAGCATGGCCTTCTTTTCTGATGACCTGAATCATAATACAAGTTTTGTGTTTGCAATGCAAGAAGAATTGGCTCACTATTAGTATTTGAAACAAAACTATCCATTCATTCAACCCATTGAGTATGTACTTTCAGATGGGTGTGCTGGGCAATACAAAAAAACTTCAAAATTTTTTCAAGTCTGACCTATCATCAACAGGTCTTTGGATTTTCTGCAAATTGGAATTTCTTCGTTACAAGTCATGACAAGACTTCTTGTGATGGACTTGGTGGGGCAATTAAGCGAAAACTTTTCCACAAAAGTTTAGCTCAGCCATGCCAAAATCAAATTCTGACAGCGAAAAATGCTTACAGTTATTGCAAATCAACTATGCCTTAAATCAGTTTTTATTTTTTGTCCAAAGAAAAGCTCATTGATATTCGACTGGCTTCAAATATAAGATACATTCATAGCCACACAATACCAGGCACCAGAAGCTATCATTTGTTTTCCTCATAATGCATTGCAAGCATCAGGTTTAAATTTACAGCAGAGGATCATTTGTTTGCAGGTTGTTTCAAATTTTATGATAGCCATCAGCAAACTGACTTGAATGATACAGCAGCTGATGAAGAACTTTTAGTCAAGTTCATGCATCCCAGTGGGCCACATCAAACGTTTCAATGGCTAAAACGTGATGATATTTTATATGTTTCTAATACAAAAGTTATATCAAAAGTTGCTGCACCGAGCATTAGCAGAACTGGACGTGTTTATCAAATTACTGATGCAGAGTTTGCGTTTTATCTTAGTGGAAGCTGTAATTTTCTATTCATCATCATTGAGTGCCCTCTCTTTATTTGAGGGTTGGCTGCCACTGTACTATTTAGCGAGAAATCTTTGTCAAACTATTGAATCAGGGTTGATTTCTGGTTTTGACCACTAAGCGGTTTAAACCTGGTTTTAACCGGTGAAAGCTAGGTTTAAACCGGTCAAAACCCAGAATAATATTTCGTTGTTGATTTGTCATGCCTTTTAAGTTTAAGCCTACACTACTGTTTATCGAACACCATACAAAACAAAAACCAACAGAGAAGCGTCATCATTTTTTGTGGTAATGAACACTTTTTAGTGATTTTTGAAATTGTAATGTTTTGTGTTCAAATCATTGTTGGTCTGTCTTTGCTTCTTTTGTGCTATTTCTATAGACTAATGCATTTTACTTGCATTGTGAGTCCGAACTGCTTCAGTGATTTTCTTTTGAATATTTGTAACAGATTTTTTTAGTTGAATTTGGATGATACTTTATCATCAGTGACAATTTCTCCCATGAAATTTTAAACATTTGACTAGTTCCAGAGCTTGAATGCCATCAATCCGTTTCTCCTTTGACTGTGATTTTAAATTAATATTGTCTTGTATTTTTTAAAGATCTATGTGTTTTGACTGTCATTAAATACTAGACAATGCAATGAGACATGGTGCATGCCGTTATACATGTGCCCACACATTTTTTGCTAAATGTTTCGAAAAAATAAACTACAGTTCTGTTTTTACTCGTTACAATTACAACAGTGCAACTATCCCCTGTGATGCTTATGAAGCAGCTGGGTATCAGATTATTTGTGGGAAGCTAGACTTACACTTAGAGTATGCCAGGTTGTTCTAATATTTATTGGTATTTTGCTTCTGTTTGGTGTCAGAAATTTTGCTATCCCAGTAATGTAAAGCGATGCCTTTAAACAGTGACCACAAGAAATGACCGTCTTGTGTCATTCCGGTTTGTGGCATTTGAACCACTTCATAAAGTCTTGCTCTGGTTACAATACGGGTGTAGCAACTGTTTCATTGTTCAGCCTTTTCAATTAAACTTATATTTACAGGTTTTCGATCAGGATTCTCTTTATCAACTTCCAACACAACTATGCCAGTTGCCCGCTGTAACCACAAAATTTGTTCTTGATGACTCCATACAACCTGTTCATTCTGCTGGTTTGTGGACATCTGCAGTGATTAAGCCGATTGTTGACGCTTTCATGTACAACAAAATTGAGATAAACGTGACCAAAGCATGCAGTGGACAATCGTTTGAAATCCGCTCACCATCTATCAATTCACTTCTTGTACAAAATGGGTTGGCTAGTTTTGAGACAGCGTATCCACGCTCCTTTTTTCCAGTCGGAGAAAAATTTCAAGCTTACGTGTCTAATGCCAGCAAGGAGGGCACTTTGTACTTGCAAGAGTTGGAATCTTCTAAAAAGTTGGATGAGCTCATGAATTTTTTGTCGGAGCATTACAGCATGCCAGAAAATTTAGTACATGTTCCATCAGAAGAATTGGTAGTTGGAAATTTAGTTGCTGCGGTATACAGTCAAGATCACGGATATTATCGGGCACAGATAACAAATGCAATTGATGATTCATATACTGTTTGCTACATTGATTATGGAAATTCTGAGCAACAAGAAAAGGCATCGCTTTTTGTTCTTCCCAACAAATTCCGCGATTTAAACTACCAGGCTGTTCCATGTGAACTGCATGACGTGCATGTTCCAGAGGAACATTACTCTAAACAACTTCAATCTGTTTTACTCGATAAACTGTATGAGCAACTTGTGGACATTGAAATAGTGGGTCATGGTGAAAAATTGTCAATTTGCGGTTCATACCAAGGCGAACGCTTAGGTTCTTCACTTGTGGTTGGTGGTTTTGCTAAAGTTCGACATGCACAGAGTAACCACTCTTTCAAATATATGGAAATCGAAGAAGGTTCTACGGATGACATGCTGATATCCCATGTTACTTCAAATGGCATCTTCTATCTAACTAAACTTAGCGAAGCCTGTGCAATTGATAAGCTAACAATTGAACTTGCTGCATATTGTTCTTCTGCTCAACGACTAACAAACGTTGCAAATGAAATGCCTTGTTGTGCTTTGTTCGACCTGGATGACAACTGGTACAGAGCTGTTGTGAAAAGCTGCGACCAGAGTCAAGTAGTTGTGTATTATGTAGACTTTGGAAACACTGCCACCTGTGATAAAGATTCATTGCGATGCATTTCAGAAAGTTTATTGAGTTTAAATTGCCAGGCTATTAAATGTTCTATTTTACGAGCTTTGCATGATGATGAAATTAAGATGCTTGGTGATCTTGTTGGAGAAGTCGTTAAGGTGAAATTTCTCAAAAAGGACGAACCGAATTCTTACACAGTCAAAGTGATTCATGATGGGAAAACACTTTTTTTATCTTCTGCAGGAAATTCTGTTGTTACAAGTAATCAAGAACTTGAAAGCAAGGAAAAAGTAATGCTTCAACCACAGATTAAGCTGGGAACAGTGAATCTTGTTCAAATTACTTATATTGAATCTATCAACAAAATTTGGGGTCGTTTGAAGTCAAATGATGAGCAGTTTCAACAAATGTGTGAAAAGTTGGATACTCACTGCAACGTATTTTCTGGAGATACTTTGAAATCAGTTCAATCATCAATTATGCTTGAGAGCGTGTGTGCCGTTTCAGATTTAAGCAGTGGCAAGTGGTTTCGTGCTAAGATACGTTCGATGCCATCCAAGCTAATGTATTCTGTCATTTTAGTTGATGTTGGGGAAACCAAAAATGTTTCTGTAGATGATATAAAGATGATAAATGACCATGATTTAATTGAATATCCTGCACAAGCCTTGTCGTTATCTTTGCAAAACTCCATTGGTGCAATTGACGATGAACAATTTGCAAAATTGTGCAGCTTCCTTCAAGACAACACATTTCCAGCAAAATTCGTGAATCACTATGAGGGTAGTGGCAGCTATGAAGTTGAATTGGTTGATGCCAATGAAAAATTAATTTCTTGTGTTGACAACATGAACATAAATGGATCTTCATCGCCTAAAAGCATGAGCGGGTCCCCAGCTATAAAAGAAACATTTGAGCTTGTTGCTGTTTGCTTCGTTGAAGATCCTGATTGCATGTGGATTCAACAGCTTTCCAGTGACCGTCAGCTTTTTCAACTTTTAAAGGACATGAATTTGTTTTATAGTAATTTGCCTTCAAACGTTCTTTGCTTTCATCAACCGCAATTTGACAGCATGTGTTCCGTGAAAATTAAGGAAGAAGATAAGGAAAGTTGGTACAGAGGGAGAGTACTTTGCTTGTATGGTGACGTGATCGAAGTGAAACTGATTGATTTCGGTAACGAAGTTAGAACTACACTGAAGAACATCAAAGTGCTTTCTTCTCAGTTTGAAAACATTGCTCCTCATGCGCTTCGTTGTAAACTATTCAACGTTAAACCTACTTCTGAGCAATGGAGTGTTGCTGCAATTCACCGTTTGTTTAAGCTCACGAAAGAAGCCAAGACAATTAAAGCAAGGTTTATGGAAAAGCAGGGCTTGAGTCATGTTGTTGATTTGCTTGTAGACCTTGATGGTAAAGAAATGCGAGTTAGTGATAATTTGGTTGAGTTAAATCATGCTGTGTGGATAGATCAACCTGTGTTCAATGGAAAAACTTCACCAGCTCCATCTAGCAGTCATACCAGCAACATAGATCGATTGTCAGTGACCAGTAGCAGAAGTTCAAGAAGTGGTCTGCATCGACTGTTTTATCAAAGCCCCGGTGTGGCGTTGGTTGGTGCTGAAATTAAAGTACTTGCCGCTGAAGTTGAGTCTCCAGATGATTTTTTCATTACGATTGATGACCCTAGCTATCGCAATCGCTACATACAGCTGGCTAAAGAAGTCAATGCATCTTGCTCAACATTTTACCCAGATATACGAGAAGAGGAATTGTATGTCGGCATGCCTTGTTGTGTGTTTTATGACAAAACAAAACAGTGGTGTAGAGGAGCCGTTTTAAATTTTCAAGACCTTGAAAAACTGCAAGTTTGTCTTGTTGATTATGGTTGTATGTTACAGTGTAAGCTGAGCAGTGTACAGTCGATCTCGTCTCAGTTTGTAACTGAAGCTCCGCCTGCAGCTCTGCGATGTACATTGCGAGGAATAGTTGAAGCTAACGGTTCTGCTTGGTCTTTGCAAGCTCTGAGCTTAACTCAGAATTTCTTTCGAGTAAATCAACAAAATTTGACTTGTACAATGCACGGTTGTGCTAGTGATGACATTGGAACTTATTTTATGTGTAGCATTTATGCGTCTCAAAACAGTTTAGCGGACGAGCTTGTGAATGCTGGAGTTGGTGTCAAATCGAAAACAATGGGACAACTCTCTCCACCTTTGAAATTGAAGTCTTTTGTTTTTTCAAATTCGAGTTTTGTCAAAGGAAAAGACTTGAAGTTCTACGTCAGCCATGTTGTAGATTTTAATTTGTTTTATTGTCAACTTGCTTTACAAATTCCTGTCATTAATTCCATGCTTCATGAATTGCAGCAACATTGCATTAGAGGAGATCGTTCTGTTGTAACTCCAGAAATGTTGACACAAGATTGTGTTTGTTTTGCCAAGTTAGATGGAAAGCAGTGGAATCGAGCTCATTTTATTTCGTCTGCGTCTAATGGAATCGTGAAGGTAATGTTTGTTGATCATGGCAACACCGGAGAAGTGAGTTTAAGAGATGTTCAAAAGTTTTCAAATGACAAGTTTTTCTTGCTTCCAATCCAAGCATTGCCATGTTGTTTGGAAGGTGTGCATGCACCTCTTAGCGACACAAAGCGTAGAGAAGTAATTTCACAAAAAATGCAAAAGTTGCTTTCCAAGCAAATCTTACATGGAGTTGTTACTGGTTCAACGAATGGAAAATTGCACTTGGATTTATTCTGTGATGGAAAAAGAATTAATGACTTGGTTACAATGGAAGAGGCTGATTTAAATCAGCTGTCTTCTGTCAACACACTTGCCAGTGTTCCTTCACATCCTCTTCCCAGTGGTGAACTTCCAACACACGTTTCATCAGCGAGAGCAAACTTGAGTGAGCATGACCTCTCCGAAAATGCAGTTTTTGACGTTTACTCAACAACATCCGAAACTCTCATTGATCCTGCTAATGTTTGGAAAGGAGAGCGCCCTGTCTTTATCAGTCATGTGGCATCTAGTGATAGGATTTTTCTGCAAGATCAAGATACTTTAGCAAGCTTGGAAAAACTGATGTTCGAAATAAATGATGATGTAAAACTTGAGACAGTTGTTCATCCCACAGTAAACTCATTTTGTTTTGCACGTTATGATGTAGATGATCAATTGTACCGTGCCGTGATTGAAAAGGTGATTTCTGAACCTAAAAGTCTTGATAGATTCCTGGTTAAATTTGTTGACTACGGAAACACGTCGATTGTTGAGTCTTCTGATCTTAAAGCATTGACAACAAATTTCACAGTGCTTCCACAAGTCGCGCTACCTTGTGTATTGAACTTTTTGCCGGAAACGTTGACATCAGACGAAATCTTTGTAAAGCTTAAAGAGCTATCAATTTCTGAAAGTGAAAGTTTGTTGGCATCACTTGAATTTCATCAGCGCAGTGGACATTGCAGTGCTGACGTCAAAGTTGTATCGAAAGGAAAAGGAACTGTTTCACTGTATATGTATTTGTTGGGAAATTCAGTTTCACCCGAAAAAGAAACCACTATTGTTCAATCAGCTGTTTCACCAAAGTATACCGCAATAGACAGTATTGTGAATCGGGACAATTGCGAAGTATATATATCACATGTTGAGAACCCTGGTCATTTTTATTGCCAGCTTTCAGATAGTTGTGGCGACTTGGATAAAATGATGAGTGAAATTGAAGTTTACTATGGCTTGGATCGTGAGGAAGACCATATACAATCGCTGCAGGCTCTTTCTGTCGGTTTGCCATGTATAGCAAAGTATCAGCAAGATGGCAAGTGGTATAGAGCGTCAGTTAAAAGTTTGGGTTGTAGTGACAAAATCACAGTCAGGTTTGTCGACTATGGAAATGTAGAGACACTGTCGGTCAGTGAAGTGCGAAAAATCAGCCTTGACTTTTGTGTATTACCAGTACAAGCTATTCATTGCCATGCAGCATGCGTTAACAATGACGCATCAGCTTGGACTGTGGATGAAGTTGACGCATTTGATGACCGTGTAGCAGAACTTCAATTACAAGCATCATTTTCTAAAGTTGTTGATGAGAAAGAACATATTTTTGAAGTCACGTTAAAACTGCCTGATGGATCGCTCCTGAACAACGATTATTCGAAGTGTTCGACTTCAGATTTAGTTAAAACTGACAAATGCGGAAGTCCTGCGAATGCTATCAATGAACAATCCAAGATTTCTTCTGCTCAGACAACTACCTCATCCCTTTGTCATTTTTCATCTGACGATATCACTTTAACTGTTCCGAATATTCAAGAAGGAACAGTGAAGGATTGCTATGTGAGCTTTGCAAAAACTTCAACCAATTTTTATGTGCAATTAGCTGAGTCTGAAACTGACATTGATTCTTTGTATGCATTAGCTTCTGAAGATGCTTTATCCAACCAGTCTGGTAGATTTGATGCTTCCGTTGGGAAGTACTGTGTTGCCCAAAGTCCTAGTGATGGAGAATGGTATCGAGGAAAGATAACAGAAGCTGGAGAAAAAGCAACCGTCTTCTTCGTTGATTATGGTGATTCTGCCACTGTGGAATGGAAAAACGTCAAGCCAATGACCAAACAAACGGCCAGTTTGCCCATTCAAGGGATCTGCTGTCATTTGTCAAACCTTTCAGATTTTTCTCAAGATTATGTTAATTCGTTGTCAGATGCATTTTCAAGATCAGTTATGGATAAATTACTGACTGCCAAATTTTTAACAAGAAGGACTGACATGCAATGGGAAGTGAGCTTGACTGTAGACGGTCTTGATGTTGCTGAGAAACTACGTGGCACTCTATCGAGTAGTGTTGAAAACGATCAGTCTGCACCAGTAACAAGCTTCAGTTCTTCTGTTCCTACGAAGGTTGATGAGCCACCAGTGAATTCTGCAAGTATTCAAAAGCTCGGCAGCGGCAACGAAACGAAGACTGTACGACCTGGAGTGATACGAAAAGGAGAAGTAGTCTATGTGGCCAGCCTAAGTAGCTTCTACATTAAAATTGCCAGTGTGGGGTCAGCTTTCTCACTGCGGCAGTCGTCTACCACTACTGCGTGTGAAGATCAAAAGTCAGATGGCCTGAAGATATTTTTGGCAAAGCACCTTGAAGAGAATAACTGGCAAGATACTGTGATTGTGAAAACGAAAAATGGAGACCACAATGTTCTTTTTATTGATGACTTAAATGTGGTCAAGCGGGAGGAAGTTTATGAAATAAGAGATGCTGAAAATTCACCATCCAGTTCTTCAAGGATTTTCCACTGCAGATTACCTGATTTGAAATGTTCAGAAAGTGTCTCGAAGATGCAGTACTTCAACAATCATGTGTTAAGAAAAGAAGTTTTCATAACTTTTCTAGAGTTTCATCCCGGTTCTCTTTCATGGATTGTTGATCTCGCATTGGTTAATAATGACATAGATGTTGCATTGCAAGGCGATGTGCTGCAACTTGCGTTTGATAATAGAAATGCAGCGCAAGAGCACACTTCTGAAGAGCTTTCCCAACACGTGATAGCCACTTCAGATGTATCAGAAAATTCCAAACTTAGTCTTCATACGATTGTCAAACCCCAATTAAAAGACAAATGCACAGTTGAAGACTGTCTTGCTTACTTCACGTTTGTGTGTAACGAAGTGAAAGGTTTACTGCACAATTCTACACCATCAGAGGATGTCATAAAAGTTATTGATGATACTCTTTTCAACATCAAAATGCACAGTAAATCTGGTTTGAAGATTTATGCCGGGGGAGATAGCAGCAGCAGCTTTTATCAGAATATTGATGACCACAAACGCTCTTCATCAGTCATGCTTTCGGTTGTTGGTCCTCCCAAAAAACCAAGACTTGGTAATGTCGAGAAAGCTTCTGTTAAAAACGAGATGATTCATCAAGATATCGAGCCACATAGTCCTTGTGAGGATGAACAGGTAGGAAAGCTTTGTTTATGTTTATTATTCTGTATTGTATATTATGGATTTATTCATTCATCTCGTTTGTTAAAAATTAGCTGGCTATAAAATCATATCTTGTTTTCATAACCTTCACTATGCTTTGTTACCTCTAAACTCCATTCACGCTTCTCACCATTTTATCATATACTACTTGAAAAGTTGTATAATTATGATTGCTGAGTTTTTATTTGGCAAAAAATTGAGTATTTAGACCAGGGATTTCCAACATTTTTTACATCGGGGGCCCCCTTTGAAAATTCAATGGCCCCTCTATTTTTTCAACCATTTGAAAAAATTAAGAAACGTCATTTTAATTACAAAACTTGTTTATACAGTAACCGGTAGTTAGAATGATAAAATGATATAAATACAACACACAATAAACATGATAGTACATTAATTACTTATTACTGTACATATGCAGTTAATGTGATGGTTGAGCTTGTTTTTGCTCTGACAATGTCTTAATTGCTGGTGGAAAGAGGGTCATTCCATTATATTTCTTAATTCAGGTCATGAAAAAACCAATACTCTTGGAAATGTTTCATATTTTGGCAGTAAGTTTACAATCATTAACTGAGCACACCAAAAAATTTTTTTGAAATTGACCAAGTAGTTTAGAAGTTGTGGGGGTTTGAAATTTACCACCGGGGCATCGTGCCCCCCCCAAAATTCAAATGTTGCTAATATCTTGTAATTTATAGCTAAAAAAACAACCAAAATATGTAGAATGCCATTTTGGGGGGCAAGGAATCTGAATTTCCAGTCAAAATTGGTGAAAAGATATCATTCATAGATGAAAACAACGTTTCAAAAATTTTGGGGGGGATAACTTTGGGGGGTGCTTTGGCCATGTAGCCATGACCAAATTCAAAACTTTTTTTTCTGAAATTATTTACCTGTTTATGTTATGTCTTTATGATGAGTTATTTTAGTTGTTCCATGTGTTTTTTGAGAGGGACTGCAGTTTAAAACTGATACTCAGTTTGGCAAAATTCCAATTTCTTTGACATGAAGTTTTGGCATTTTTGAAACAGCAAATTGTAATGTCTGTCATCTGACAGTGATTTGTTTCAATCCATATAATCAAAAAAGTTAAAAGTATAATTAACTCCCATAGGTACAGCTTAGAAATTATTGAGTGAGCATCAAGTAATAAAAAATGCACCAAATTGCACATCAGTCTAGTTAAAAGGTTTTTCAAGTTTGTTCAGTTCTTGCGAGCTAAAAGTGTAACTTCTACCATAGGATGTAGAAGGTGGAGTTAGTTTCAAAAGTGCAGAAGTGGGTGGCATCCAGCATATATCGTCTTTTCAAAACCAAACTGTTTAACTCCTTTCCTGCTGAATAATAAAAACACATAGCCAGGCAGTTTTCTACTTCAATGAAAAGTTAGTTCAGAAATGATAAGGGTGCAGGCAGGTGCTGGTTTGATAAGAAATGGTAGTAAAATCTTGATCAGACTAGCTGTGTGATATCAGCTGAATAATAAAACATTGGTAGTACGACACATAAAACAATTCTTAAAGAAATAGACCATAATATGGCTGCAAATATTGTGACAAAGCATCAGTTAGGTTTCAATTATTTTCATTTTTTTGATATGTATGGGTTGATATTTTCTAAGTTGAATATTTTGGTTTATGCAAAACTTACATCAATCAAATTTCGTGAAAATATTATACTTCAATTGCTTTGTTTAAAAAAAAATTTTTTTTTTTTTGAGATCTTTTTCTCAGCGCTCCGAAATATTCCCCCAAACTTAGCGTATCAAAAATAAATTAAGAAAAACTTTAAACCTAAATTACCATTTGAAATGTTCATCTTAGGATATTTTTGATTGCAATTTAAATTAGGGGCGGATCTACCGGGTGGGCCTGATTGGTACAGGCCCACCCAGATTGACAGTGGGCCCACCCAAAATCAGATTTATGAAAAAAAAACATATTAATGTTTAATGCTAGAACAACCAAGTGGCACTGAATTGTCTGCGGCATCACTATTTCACAGCATTTGTAAGAGATATTCGGTAACACTAAGTTTTTGTGTGCTGAGCCGCCGTAGCATTATTGGTGAAGGCCCACCAAGATATTTCTTAGGCCTATCCATAAATTACGTTTTGAGTCCGCCACTGATTTAAATGAATTCCTTGGATCTTAAATTGGTAAAATGCATGTTTTCAGTGCGAAAATCGTTCAAGGTAACGAGTTATTGTCAAAAAATGAAGGCGCAAAATGCAAAAATAGCTGTGGTCAGCTTCCAAAATCCTACTAGTGGCCGAAAATTTAAAGTGCTCTATCTCGGCCCCCAATGAAGATACTTCAAAAAATTTTTTTGCTATCTTTATCATTTTTTAGTATGTATATACAAAATAGGTCAAAATAAGCAAAATCTGTGACTAGTGGTTACAAAATTTGAAAAAATCTGATGATTATAAATGGAATGCCCCACTGTACAATGTTAAAAAAGCACTTAAAATAAAAAAATTTTAGAAAGAATTTTGACCACCAGTCCAGGCAAGGAACAATATGGAACAACAAAATTGGAGTGTGTTTATCAAAATATAAGTCCAACTTAACATCCCCCCCAAAAAAAATGTTTTTTTTTCTTCGGCTACATGGGCAAATTTCTTCCCAAAATATACACCTCAAAAAATATTTACAATCAAATTACTCTAAAACTGCATGTTTTTCTTATATTCTGTTTGCAAATTTGGATTCCTCATCCTCCAAAATGGTATTCTACATATTTTCATCAACTTCCTACTTTCAGTATAACAGATATAATATTGGGGCATTTTTACTTTTTGGAGCTGAAATACTGCCACCGTGCGGTTAAAATTGAAAATGGTGTAACTTTAAAACCCCTCGACCAATTTCAAAAAAAAATTGTTTGTTGAGCTCAGTGGGTTGCCATCTCTCACATATGTCAAAATCAACCGAATCGGAGAGTATGGGTGACATTTCCTCTAATTTTGACCTGAAATATAATGGAATGACCCAAGAGCAAGCCGTATGTCATATTGAAATGTACTAGTATTTTTATTAAATTTTATTTTATTTGTTTTGTTATATAGTGTTGGAGTGGACTTAGAGATGATAAATTAAAAAAATCATTATTCAAATTTTTTCATGGCCCCCTTGAAAAAGGCTCATGGCCCCTAGGTTGGGAACCCCTGATTTAAACTAAGATATTATTGAAGGCGCCTCAGCTGTGATACGTACAGGCCTTGAGTCCATGACGACATCTTTTATTTCATTACTGACTTTGCCAGCAATTCATCATGTGTTTGAATTTATGTTCAGTATTTAAGGTTTACCTTTTATACAATTTTTACTTTCAAATTGTCAAATATGGTTGGGTACAACTTTGCTAGCTTTTTAATAGGCTATTGGTTTCATGATACAAAAACACTACTTTCATCTAGCATCTTGGCACATATGAACTTACTGAAGAGGAAAAGCAACCGATCGACCTTGAAACTGTCGTCCATGAAGGGTTTGTTATGAATTATCTTTGAACAATTTGCATTTGTTATTTGTATGGCATTGGGTAGCATGATATGTTTATGAAGTACATAGCACTGTAATGCTCATGGTAGTCGTTTTACTAGTGAGGGGGGAGATTAATCAGCTTTTTATTCGAATTCAACTTAAGCCCTGATTTTAGGATATAGCAGTAGGGTATGTTCTAAGTTCCTTGGTAAAAAAATTTGAAATTTTCGTCCAAAACCCCATCCCCACCCAAAAATTACTTTTCGTTTAAAATTGCCTTGTATGGACGTCAATTTTGGTGTATGCCATTTGAAGTTCAAATATTGCTTGCTACTGTGCTAAAAAACTAAGTGTTTTAGTTACAAGACAACAGCAAACACTTCTTCTGATCTTAAGCTTCATCGTAAAACACGGTAAAGTGATCATTTGGCCTTGTGTGCATGACTGTGCGCAAAAGCGTGACATAAATACAAACAGTTTGTGTGAAACTGGTTATATTTAAGCCTGTCTTAAATTGATCAAAACCTATCTCCAAGAATTATTTTTCAAAAAATAAAGTTCACTGATAAAACGTCTTGACTTCTCTCTAAAAAAAGTTACTTTGGATTTTCGATTTAAGCCTCCATTCTGAGATACTCGGCTCAATCTCTTTTCATCTTGCTGTCTATTTTGTCTGCTAGTTTCAGTTTAATTTACGGAAATCGACTTTCCCTTGGTTACTATGCTTCTACTATAACAACCAATTGAAAACCTCAGGCTGACGACTGCTGCTCAAGATGCTTCAATGGCAATATTGAGTGTAAAGTTGTTGTAGCCTTGTAGGTCTAATTGATAGTGGTTGACAAGAGGTGGTTGTAGAGAAATCTCTATCAAAAGGACAGTACATAATGCACCAATACTGTGGAGTAAACTTTCAAAAAGTATTTCCTTAAATCCTCTCACAATGCACTCCAGGTAACATTCATGAATCAACTGTTTTTCTGGAAATCTACCCTATCCCCCCGATTGTTTATAGCCCACAAGCCAAGTATGGAGCGCTTTGGCTCCACAGAATTTGGTTAACTGGTACAGTGTGCACTGGTGGAAAGCATGTTGTGAAAATCAGAATACGCTTATGTCTTGATGTAATTTGCTTTTAAATTATTTTCGTATTCAGACAAAACCTGTTAATCTCATAGTTAATTTTCTAAGATTCTTTATGCCTTTAATCAAATAAAACTTTTAATTGATAATTGAATTTCAATCCTTATGCGATTAACACGGTTTACATTTTAAATAACTGGTATGTGATTAACTTGATTCGTCTACGGTATGATTTTTTAAATTTATTTGCCAGCACGAGGAGGCATTACAATACATGTTGTATTCACTTGATGGTATGAATTGCACATACCGTAGTTTTTAATTTTAAAATTTCCCAGCATTTTTTATTTTACAAACAAGTATTGAACTATTAATTTTGTAGATGCATGGAACAACCCTTGAAAAATCATATGGAAGATCCGATTGAGGATAAGCACAAAGAGAGCAATCAATCTGACAAAGAAACGTCTGAAAATGAAGACCTCTGTACCGAGTCTTTGATCAGTGTTGCAGATGAAATTCTAGACTTGGTGTTCAAAGAAGCATGGCACGAAGTTCCTCCTGAGCCAATAAAAGACGATTCAACCGATAGCCTTTCTTCACCAACCGCAAGAATGATTTTTGATTCGGATCACGCGGTTGTTCCTTGTAACAGCGCTGACAAATTGGATTCTTGCAAAGAACATGCACTTTCTTTTGTTCCGTTTAGCGAAAGTCAAATCGAACTTGTACACAGTGAAAATGAATTACAAAAAACAGTAAACACAAACAACACTGATGACTCATCTCTTTTAGATGCATGTTTTGTTGCTGGACGTGAGGATGTCTGTGAATTACCATCAGAAACAAATCTTCAAAATGATGTCACACGTGATAATTTTGAATCTTCATTAGTAAATGAGAACTCAGATAACAATGAAAGCCTTTATGCAGAAGACGATGCAACAAATGAGAGAAATGACTTAGAACAACATAGTACAACCGTTGGAGATGAGGCTGAAGTCTTTTCGAATGATGATGAATATGGTGGACAGGATATTGCATCTGAAGTTGATGATGGATGTGTGGGGCAGGATGTTGCATCCGAAGTTGTGGATGAATGTGTTGGACGGAATGTTGCAACGAAAGTTGATGATGAATGCGTTGGACAGGATGTTGCAACGAAACTTGATGATCAATGCGTTGGACAGGATGTTGCAACGAAAGTTGATGATGAATGTGTTGGACAGGATGTTGCAACAAAAGTTGATGATGAATTTGTTGGACAGGATGTTGCAACGAAAGTTGATGATGAATGTGTTGGACAGGATGTTGCAACGAAAGTTGATGATGAATTTGTTGGACAGGATGTTGCAACGAAACTTGATGATCAATGCGTTGGACAGGATGTTGCAACGAAAGTTGATGATGAATGTGTTGGACAGGATGTTGCAACGAAACTTGATGATCAATGCGTTGGACAGGATGTTGCAACGAAAGTTGATGATGAATGTGTTGGACAGGATGTTGCAACGAAACTTGATGATCAATGCGTTGGACAGGATGTTGCAACGAAAGTTGATGATGAATGTGTTGGACAGGATGTTGCAACGAAAGTTGATGATGAATGTGTTGGACAGGATGTTGCAACGAAAGTTGATGATGAATTTGTTGGACAGGATGTTGCAACGAAACTTGATGATCAATGCGTTGGACAGGATGTTGCAACGAAAGTTGATGATGAATGTGTTGGACAGGATGTTGCAACGAAAGTTGATGATGAATGTGTTGGACAGGATGTTGCAACGAAAGTTGATGATGAATTTGTTGGACAGGATGTTGCAACGAAAGTTGATGATGAATGTGTTGGACAGGATGTTGCAACGAAACTTGATGATCAATGCGTTGGACAGGATGTTGCAACGAAAGTTGATGATGAATGTGTTGGACAGGATGTTGCAACGAAAGTTGATGATGAATGTGTTGGACAGGATGTTGCAACGAAAGTTGATGATGAATTTGTTGGACAGGATGTTGCAACGAAAGTTGATGATGAATGTGTTGGACAGGATGTTGCCATGAAAGTTGATGATGAATGTGTTGGACAGGATGTTGCAACGAAAGTTGAAGATGAATGTGTTGGACAGGATGTTGCAACGAAAGTTGATGATGGATGTGTTGGGCAGGATGTTGCAACAGAAATTGATGATGGATGTGTTGAACATAATGTTGATGATGGAGATGTTGCGACAGAAGAAGATAAACCTATAAATAGCCTTTGTGTAAGTCTTGAGGATGACCAGATTAGCAACGTTGCACTCGATATGAAAAGGAGCAATGCAACAGTGCCATTTAATGATGTGGAAATACCATGTGACGAAAGTGAAGTTGAGAAAATCAATGGAACAGATGAGATTGGTGAGCAAACGCAAGACCTCGTAGAACGTGAAGCAAATGATGAAACAGAAATAACTGAAACCAGCCTAGATCAAACTGAAACAAGTTCAGATGAAGTTTCGGATGGTACATGTGCGGCTGACAAACAGGCGTTGGGAAACGCGATGGAATGCATTGACAAATCTGGTCAAGAGCCCTCACTTTTGTCTGACACTGTTGAGATCAATCCCGACAATGAAGAAAGGACATTAGAAGAAGAAAATGGCGAGGAAGAGGCGATGCAGAACATGTCTTCTAAAAGTGGTAATTATTGGTTATTATAGTGTTTTCATATGTTTGCTTATGTTTTTAGGATATGTGACATCGATTAGTTGTGTTTGTGTGCTTGAACTGTTACGCTCGAATTTAGCCCTATGACGTAATTGACACATGCTTATTCAGCACTTAAGCAGCGTCAAACATTTTTATATTATGTAATTTATCAGAGTCCAGCACTTTTCTTGTTGGTTGGGATTCTTTTCACGATGATATCAATCAATCCATGTCTTCAGATAAATCAGAAGCTACAAATTTAGAATCATTAGATTTTGAGCAAAAAGGTGAACTTTAAAGCTACTAATTTAAATACCTACCTGTTCAAGTAATGATGCTCAAGTTTGTATCATGAGCGCTGGATTCCTCTGTGCGTTATGGCCTGTTAGAACACCACGTCAGCTAGCATCTTGTTCGGAAGGTTACGAAACTGCTTTGATTAGCTTACTATAGGCGAGAGCATTCAGTGACTGAATGTGAGCGCTTTCATGCTTGATCTTCATGATTGTAACTTCTATTGAAAGGCTGGGATCAGAAACTATCTCAGCAAGCACTTACGGTGATTCAAAACTGCTTTGAAAACTGTGATTCGTGTGTGCGTGAACACTGAACACTGCGAACAGCTCTTTCCAATTACAATGAGGATCCAATCTGCCTGTAATAGTACTGACGATAAGCAAAAGCAACTATTGGTTGTCACTGAAAACTGAACATCCTTGATAATGTCTTCATTGAAGTCTACATTGGTTTGTTTACATAACTACTTTTATTGAAAGGTGATGGATATGCAACTGCTTCAGACGAAGTGGTCAACGACAGTTTGAACTTTTCTGGGCTCAGTACTCCTGTTCCTGCTCAATTTGATCACGGTAAGCCACTGTGTGTTAGGGTAACAACAGTGTAATTCAGTAAGTTGTGAAAGTGAAATTTCTTTGCATTTAGAGCAGTTCAAAACTTTGCTAAAATCTAGACCAGAGGTGACGAACCTTTTTGCGGTCGCGGGCCACTTTGTCAATTACACATGAGTTATCGGGCCACACAACTTTTTAATCGTAACCTACTATGAAATCTTTTAGAAGCGACTCAAGATATTATTCATGAAAAGTAACAAACGGCAGATGATAGTAATAAAACCCACACAGTTAAAATTATCTTACGCAGAATCGCACCATACAACACTAAAAAATATAAACAAATCAACTTGAGCTAAAAAAATCTGAAACTCTGAAAGTTAATGTTTAAGGTAAGAAAATAGCAAAGGAAAGGTGTACCAGTGAATGCATAAAACAGCGTTAAGATTGGTTGGTTGGTTTTGAATCTTTATCCTCGGACTGGGAAAGCCTTGATCGGTTACTCTTGGTTATTCCTGGTAGTTTTGCATACTTGTAGAGGTTCTTGACGCAGGACCGGTTACCAAGATTGGTAGAGTGAAGTTTCCGATTGTTGAAGTGTTGTCGCCAGGGAATTATTCCATTCACTAGGTGCCGCTGAATGGAGAGCAATCCTGAAAAGTGTTGCTCAAGCGCACACCCCGAGAGTCGCATCAGCGCCGCGTGATCTTGAGGCGGGCGCGCAACCACTGAGCTAACGGGGCGGACCGTTAGAGATGTCTTTTGTGCATGAGCGATTGTCAAATTGTTTTGCGGGCCGCACAAAATTCTTTGACGGGCCGCAGGTTCGTCACCTCTGATCTAGACCAACCAGATGTAAAAAATAGATAAACATCACTGCAAAGTAAACCATAATTGAAAATCTCTACCCCTGTATGATAAAAAATATCGATTTCTATTTGCTGTGAATGTACTTTCGCAGATCTGATAGATTGGATGATGGGCTTAGAATAAACTCTGGACCACCAAAAGACTTCTCGCTTTTTTGTTTTGTAACTTATCAAGTTATCAATGTTCACGCTGAAGTTGCATTCAAGAAACTTATGTTATGGCACTGATATAAATTTGGTTGTATCAAAATAGCGAAGATCAATCGCCCTTGGAACGTATTAACGGCGTGTGCGGATGTAGAACGAGTTTATTGATGGATTGAGTCTTGGGTTGGGTACAGTCCTGGGAATTCGTATACTTGTAGACTGTGGACTTGTAGAGGCTTTGAACTACTAATGTAGGCCAGATCGAGATTGGCAGAGTGTACTGCTTGTTGCTGAAGCGTTGTTGTTAGTGAGTTATTCCATCCACTTGGTGTCGCTGAATTGAGAGCAGTCCTTGGAATGCGTCGCTCAAGCGCACACCCCGAGAGTTGAACCAGCGCCGCTTGATCTTGAAGTTTCTTCGTTTATGACGTCAGGCGCTTAACCAACTAAGCTATCGAGCAGATATTAAAGTGATAACTTGTTTTGTATTCTCGTAGCACTCTTGTTTGCTAGCTTTGTCTCGTTTTGTGGTCAATTCAAGTGATCCTACAGCTTTCATTGAAACGCTGTTTTAATGATCATGTGCTTATTTTTAGACAATTTTCCAAAGACGATGCATTTAGCAGACACGAGTGCAACACCTTCCATATACAGCACACCTGTCGGATGTTCTCGAGGTACACTTGTGCTGACTACTGTAACAATCATTTGGACAGTTTTGTAATTTTCGTTTTCAACTGCTCTACTTTTTATGAAATGTTTCTCTCATTTTTTTCAGGTGACCCCGAAACCGTTTCTTCTATCTCATCTTCACATTCAGACGCATTTGAAGATGCATGTGAAGAATCCTCATCGCATCCTCAATTATCTCCAAACGTCTCCGACGAAGACTCAAGTTACGCCGAAGGCCTTGACTGCTAAAAGTTGTTTATCCAGGCATTGACATTTCTTTCTGAAAATATTATCGATGAGATATCTTTGTTTGTTTGTGCATCACTGCCGAGTTGCATTATTTTATGTAAGTTTTCAAAAATGAAAGACCTTTACATTGAACTTGGTATACAACGATACATGGAACTTTTGAAGTAATCAAGAACATGACATTTGTGAAACCACTGTAGAAACTGTCCGATTTATCAATTTTCTTTTCTTTATTTTAATATTTGTGAGAACATTTGGTTTGTAGCAGCATCCATATAAAGTTTGAATAAATGGGACAAGGTAAGCTGAGCAGCTCTTATTTGCATCTAATTTTGTTGATTCTTTTAATTTTTGTTTGCAAAATCGCACGTTCCGTTTCTTCTGCATTCTGAAAAAAAAAACTGGTGCACAATGGAAATCCCGCAGTCATCGGATCAATACAAAAATGGCTCAACTGACTTTAGTTTTTAGTTTTTCACAACGAGGGTTCGTTGTGTTTTCTTGTTCATTTGTGCGACAAATTTATAGAATTAACATGCAGAACTAAAGCCTCAGCTTAACGAGTGCAGGCATGCTTTCCACCCTCAAGTAACTGCTTAATTCTTTATAACTTTTTGCTGCTGAAGCTTTTATGGTGCTTTTGTATATTAGCGATTGTGTTTTAGGTTGTTGCTTCTGCTTTTCTTACTGCCATTTGACCTGCATTGCCACGTTTACAAAAATCGTATTGAAGTGTCCACGATGGTTGATAAGCCAATAAACCAGTATTTTTCTTTAGATCCTTTTGTCGTGATGTATTTTTTTGTATATCAAGCTTGGAAAATGTAGGCTATATGCTTTGCAAATGTAAGCTTTTACCCCGACATACTGTCATAAGCAAATACTGACTTAAACCATCAGTTTCTACTTAAGCCATGGCTACCTGAAGGTAACCATGGTTAGCCTAGACCGATTCGTCTCTTGTTGCATCGCAGATCCGTTGTTATGGCGAAGACAAGACTGTTGAAGACACGTGTGCTTTGGCCTCGAACTCGTCCACTTTCAAAGTGTAGGCTAGGCTCTATTTTTCAATAGCGTAAGTTTTGCGAAAGTCATTTCAAAACTACATTCGTTTCTTTTTTAACCTCCTGTTAAAATTCCTCTTCTGCATCTCATGCTTATTAAGATTATTCAGATAATATGAAACCAAGGAACTTTCAGAAATAATTAATTAAACTTAGCGTACAATAGGTTGAGTTTCGTTTTGAGCATCATGATCGTTGCTAACTTCGCAATGTAGATAAGTCACTAACGACCTGTTTTAGCCTGGTACTGCAAGTTTGGTGTGGCAGTAGCTGTTTGCAATAGTTTTCGGAACACAGTTCCCCAGCCAAACAAAAGAATTGCATGAAACAACCACACAATGACGTCAACACCACTCGTCATAGCACATGACTAGGGATCTGTGTTTCGAAAGCTAGTGCAAACCGCTACTAGGCCTAGGGGAAGGGAAGGTAATTTGATACGGAAGGTAATTTGATACACCCCCTCCACAGAAATGTACAAAAAATATTAGTCAAAAATATTGTCATTAGGTGGAAGATCTGTGAAAATAATGCCTACAAAAATTGCACCATGCACCTAACTCGTGCTTTTATGGCATAAAATTATAAAAGTGTGTTTTTTGAGTATTTTCATAAAATTTTTAACTCATGATTATTTTCGTCTGGAAAATTAAAGAAAAGTTCCTGAAAGATGAAACCAAACTCATTTGATAGTTCATTGATAAGGCTTCAAGGGCATGTCACGTTTTTTCTGCAATGTGCATCCAAGCATACAAAAATCAGAATTTTATAACTTTTTTTGAAAAAGGTAAATTGATACATGTGGAGAAGGTAAATTGATACAGTATATTAAAGTCTTTTTTGTGACTGTAATGAATATTGTCATTGATCTAGTTGATTTAAATAAGTTATTCTTTTTAACAAGACCTGCTACTTTGGGAAACAATTATTATGTAGGCTTTCGTAGGCCTACACGCTATCTGCTGTCAAAAAATGAGAAAAGCGCAAAGCACCCCCATTGAATAAGAACTCCAGCCAATAATCCTTCCCATGTCCATCCCGCTGCAGAAGCTTCGCCGCACACATGAGCCTCAACAGTCATCTTTGCACCCAAGCACGCCAACCACATATTAAATTTTCATTTATTGCTTTGCTGTCAAAGGGGATTTCTGTATTAGTTTTACTGTATCAAATTACCTTCCGGGTGTATCAATTTACCTTCCGTGGAAGGTAAATTGATACATTTGAGTGACGTTTTTAAAATTTCAATTAAAAAAAAAGTAACAAAAATAGAAAAGTGAAAATGTTTTTAAAAAGTGTGTAAGGGATCAAACTTTTATTTCAGCTTAAAATCAATAGTTTGTGTCACGTAATTTTCAGTTAACAGGCAAAAATGTTAAAAGTGTATCAAATTACCTTCCCTTCCCCTACTACGTGAACTCGCAGCATCAGGCTGAAATAGTCGTTAGTATCTACACATTGTTAAGCTACAGTAGTTTGTTGAACGTGGTCTGGTTGCTCATATAGCCCACTGCGGTTTGCAAAGTACAGTATTACGTCAGCGAAACAAATATCAAACTTGGCTAAGCCTGGACAAGAAAAACATTTGAGAGCGAGGTTATGCACCTGGTAGGTTAAAGCAGGCGCGGATCTAAGAGTTTTTTTTGGGGGGCCAGAAAATTTGAAAATGAATTAAAAAGTAATAAAAAGATAAAACAGATATGAACAATCAGTGGCGTAGCCAGGAATTTGGGGGGTTTTGACGGCCGGTGAGCGAAGCCCGACGGCGTGTTCGCCAAAGGCGACACCCAGCGGCGGGGGGTCTGGGGGGCCTCCCCCAAAAAATTTTGAAAAATTGCTTTGAATTTGGTGCATTCTGAAAGCATTTTCAACAAAAATATGGGTATAAATATTCTTGTAAAATGGTGCTGTCCGGTGACATAGCAAAAGGATAAGATCATGTTTTCTTCGGCATTTTTTCGGTAGTAAAGCTCAGTCTCTATGTTTTTTTGTTGCTAATTCCTGGCTGAGATGTTTGGTATTGGCAAAACTCGCTCTTTTAATGCAGTTTTGCTTAAAATTAGGCAAACTTTGTTTTAGAGACTGAAAGCATCATTCTCAATAT
This sequence comes from Aplidium turbinatum, assembly GCF_918807975.1. NCBI lineage: Eukaryota > Metazoa > Chordata > Ascidiacea > Aplousobranchia > Polyclinidae > Aplidium > Aplidium turbinatum. The sequence goes on along the minus strand of NC_137472.1, from coordinate 39,929,719 downwards.
CGTGACGTCACACGCGTGCCAAAGGGGGGATTGTAAGTCCGCTGTGGGACTTATATCAGCTGTTTCGAAGCATATCAAACCATTCAACAATTTCTCACAAAGTTTCGGGGGGCCCCTTGGGCCCCCCCCCCATAGATCCGCGCCTGGGTTAAAGCAATGTTTTATCTAACCTTTATTGAGCCACGAAACACTTTATGAAATAAAATAATCTTGTGGAACACCAAAATTTCGTAATGATGCTATAAAATAAACAACACTACAATAATTTAATAACTACAATAACAACCGCCTCAATAGCTCAGTTGGTTAGCGCGTGACTTTTGGAACGAAGAAGCTTCAAGAACAAGCTGCGCTGGTTCGACTCTGGGGGTGTGCGCTTGAGCAACGCTGAGGACTGCTCTCTATTTAGCAGCATCTAGGCCTAATGGATGGAATAGTTCCACAGCAACAAGACTTCAACAATCGAAAACTTCACTCTGTCAATCTCCGGGCCGCAACTTTCTAAAAGGTACCATTAAAAAATCCCCTTTGAGCAACAAAGGAAAAAGGCAAATAATAGCTAAATTAATTCATCGGTTGCCACTGGCTGACTTGGCGCAGAGGGTTAGGGCGGTTAATCATTGCATTGACGTGGGTTTAATTCCCACCACTGCTATGCTCTTTTTCTTCCGTAATTACCAAACAAAGTTCGAAGGGGATTTTTTAATGGTACCTTTTCGAAACTTGCCTCCGGGCCTGCGTCAGTGATTCAAAGCCTCTACGAGTATGCGAAACTGCCAGGATTAAGCTTTGCAAGAAGCTTTCCCCGTCCGAGGACAAAGATTTAATCAATTTATTCACTTTTACTTTTTTGTTTGCATGAACACAAAGTTCATACTCTGGCAGGAAGACAAACACGAAGCTCTTGTGATCTTTCAGATAAACTAATAAATTTCTTGCGGAACACCAGTAAGAGTGTGGCATTGCATGGAAATCACTGGGCTAGAATAGCATAGGTTTGACCAGTTTGACTAGAGTTTGCCGTATGAATGTGGCACGAGCAGGGGCGCCGGAACGATTTTTGACTGGGGGGGCAGGATTACGAAAAAAGAGCACTTTTGTTTACTAAAAGGCCATTTTTTTTTCAAATTTTTAGATATGATATAGCGATAATGCTAATTTATCAGCTCACTATGTATTGAGTAATGATAGCCTACAAGTGTCCGGTATACAAAGAAGGGCATCATGCTATGTTATATTGTTATAATGATGTAACCTTCTGTCAAGCCTTAAAGCAGCCGGCGGCCATGGCCGCTAAGTAGTGCTTGAATGACCGCCGGTGCTACCTTCTCAATCGGCCAAGTTTGGCCGCCGGTCTTTTCTAGCCAATTATTTAATTTCGCAATAGAATGATTGTGGATTAATTGTCGAAAATATGTAGTATCAAAGAGTGACGCAAATTAGGTCAGCGCATCACAATCGCCATTGTTGTATTGTGCGAGAATATTTGCTATTGTATGGAGTATATCCAGCTGTAAGTCTTGTTTGTAACTCCCGACGTTTATTTTATCAAACTGTTATTCCGAAGTGCTAATATACATCGGCTGGCAACATTGTCGTTTTTATATCGATTCGATGTTGTGGGACATTGAATCGTTGTTAAAAGGGAGAACTAGGTTAGTTGACATCCGAGGGGAAAACATTTTTTGATCATATTTTGCAAAAATTATGCTTCTTTTAGTTATCTCCTTCGCATCATTGAAATACTTATTAATTACCTTGCCGTCATCGTCAACACATGTCGAACGTTGTTTTTCGTTGCTAAAAAGAATTCTAGGGGAGTAGCGAACTTCTTTAAAATCAGCCACATTGGAGACATTCGTGCAAGTGTCGTTAGATGGTCCCGCAGTACTGGATTACAATCCCGATAAAGCAGTTATTGCGTGGTGCAACGATTCTATTGTAGGACGTCGCCTAGGCCCAGACTTCAACAACGCTAAGTGATAATTTAGCATCGTTGCAAGTTTAATCCTATTTACTTGTGCTATCGTTACTTTTATTTTGTATTTTGGTCTCCAGGCACGCAGATTTGGCCGCCGAGAAGGATCTCCCGGTAGGCCACGATGGCTGCCAAAAAAAAACGAGTTTTAAGGCCTGTAGGCTACTGTGTTGCAAAATTTTGTGCCGTAGGGGAGAGTGGGGCTAGTCGGAAAGATTTTTTTTTAAAGTGAAATTCAAAACAATTCGTGCATAACCTGACAACTTGAAGCGGCTTAAATTATCACCTATGGTGTCCTCTATCATACAACCAAAAATAAGTATTGAGTCAATTAAGCTTTTAATAAAAATTTAAAATAAACAAACATACAATGGATTTTTCAACTAACCCCATGCCTGGGGTTAGTTGAAAAACGTCAGTTTGATGCCCACCAATGAACTGGATACTATTTTTTCAACCAACAAACATTAACATGGGGTTGTAAGCAAATATGTTAACTTGCTTTAAAATCAAAATGCAATGAATTCTACATCAAATCATCGTAAAAACATTTTTTAATAAACGCATTGTTAAAACTTGTGATGCCGCATATATAGGGGAGAGTGGGGTTAGTTGGAAGGCGGGGTTAGTTGAAAAATGATCATTTTTTTAACTCTCGATAACTTTTTTTAATATTTACTGCCAACATGTGAAGTAGTTTATAAAAACACATAATCCATGTTAGTTTCGATTTGTTGAGTCAAGGTATGTTTGTTTGGCTGACAATTTTCTATTTTCTTACTTTCGAAGTAAAATTTTTGGCGTATTAAAAAACATCTTATGCGTCGATATCGTTAAAGATAGGAAGAAGTTTTTTGATGTGTGTCATCTGTAGGTGTTCAGCAACACTAAGACATAAGCAAATTTTAGTCCAATGCGCCATGCTTGAATATTTTAGGAAAATAGTATGTCATATGCTAATGGGGCTAGTTGGAAAATATTGGTTGGGGTTAGTTGGAAAGTGGTTTGATAACGGTATGACTATGTTGTACGATACGAGTATATCGTCGTGGTATGATAATAAGTAGTATAAGCTCCAATGTATTTGTTTTAAGCAGACATACATTGTAAAATTTTAATTTGAATAACTTGGAAAGTGTTATATATACGGCATCACAAGTTTTAACAATGCGTTTATTAAAAAATGGTTTTACGATGATTAGGTGTAGAAGCAAGGTAGAAGTCATTGCATTTTGATTTTAAAGCAGGTAAACATATTTGCTTACAACCCCATGTAAATGTTTGTTGGTTGAAAAAAGAGTATCCATTCATTAGTAGGCATTAAACTGACGTTTTTCAACTAACCCCAGGCATGGGGTTAGTTGAAAAATCAATTGTATGTTTGTTTATTTTAAATTTTCATTAAAAGCTGAATTGACTCAATACTTATTTTTGGTTGTATGATAGAGGACACCATAGATGATAATTTAAGCCACTTCACGTTGTCAGGTTATGCACCAATTGTTTTAAATTTCAATTTAAAAAAAAATCTTTCCGACTAGCCCCACTCTCCCCTAGCACTTTCCAAGTTATTCAAATTAAAATTTTACAATGTATATCTGCTTAAAACAAGTACATTGGAGCTTATACTACTTATTATCATACCACGACGATATACTCGTATCATACTACATAGTCATACCGTTATCAAAACGTTTTCCAACTAACCCCACCCACTATTTTCCAACTAGCCCCATTAACATATGACAAACTATTTTCTTAAAATATTGAAGCATGGTGCGTTGGACTAAAATTTGTTTATTTCTTAGTGTTGTAGAACACCTACAGCTGACACACACTAAAAAACTTCTGCCTATCTTTAACGATATCGACGCATAAGATTGATTGATTGATTGATTGATTGAATCTTTATCCTCGGACTGGGAAAGCTTCTTGAAGAGCTTAATCCTGGCAGTTTCGCATACTTGTAGAGGCTTTGAATCACTGACGCAGGCCCGGTCACCGAGATTGACAGAGTGAAGTTTCCGATTGTTGAAGTCTTGTTGCCGGGGAACTATTCCATCCATTAGATGCCGCTGAATGGAGAGCAGTCCTTAACGTGCGTTGCTCAAGCGCACACCCCGAGAGTCGAACCAGCGCCGCTTGAAGCTTCTTCGTTCCAGAAGTGACGCGCTAACCAATTGAGCTATCGGGGCGGATTATGCTGTCTCGTGCCACATAACACTCCATCGGCCTACTAATGAATGGATACTCTTTTTTCAACCAACAAACATTTACATGGGGTTGTAAGCAAATATGTTTACCTGCTTTAAAATCAAAATGCAATGACTTCTACCTTGCTTCTACACCTAATCATCGCCAATACGCCAAAAATTTTACTTCGAAAGTAAGAAAATACAAAATTGTCAGCCAAACAGGTATACCTTGACTCAACAAATCGAAACTAACATGGATTATGTGTTTTTATAAACTACTTCACATGTTGGCAACAAATATTTAAAAAAGTTATCAAGAGTTAAAAAAATGACCATTTTTCAACTAACCCCGCCTTCCAACTAACCCCACTCTCCCCTAAGCCGTAGGCTAATATTATTTTGAGGCAAAAATGAAAGATTATAATTAGGCTAAAAGCGAATAGTAGAAATTGTTATATTGCAAAATGTGCAGTAGCTTACATGACTTTAAAAGGGCACCATTGCCCCCCCCCCGCCCCTCCATCTGTAGAAAAATTGAGGGAAGGGGGCATCCGCCCCCCTGCCCCCCGCTTCCGGCGCCCCTGGGCACGAGACAGCATAATCCGTTTTCGGGATTTTGCTCTATTTCGGTACCACAAGCCTAAGTTGTTTCTGGTAGAACACAAGGGTCGACTTGCCTTCGCTGAGGGACCCAACATCGGGAGCTCGCATGTAAGGCAACGTCGACCAAAGGGTGTGAGGACTAGCGACCCTCTCCCGCACTGGTGACCCTAGGGACAGTACATACACTGGTGACCTGACTTTCAGAACAACGCATGGCACTTTACCTTTGCGTGTCTCCGGCAAACCCAGCCCTCAGACGCTGGTGGGCCGATGGAGTGTTATGTGGCACGAGACAGCATAATCCGCTTTCGGGATTTTGCTCTATTTCCTTACCACAAACCTATTTTGTCTTTGGTAAAACACAAGAGTCAACTTGCTTTCGCTGAGCAACCCAACATCGGGAGCTCACATGTCAGGCAACGTCGACCAAAGGGTGTGAAGACTATAGCGATCTTCTCCCGAAAAGCTTGAGTGTTCATCAGGACAATTATCATTTCTAGGACTAGTTGCAAAGTTACAACCAGTGGCGTATTCAGAAAGTTTGTTAGGGGGGGCCCAAGACATTGTGTCAGTCAGCCACGTAGCGGCTAACTTGACGGCTGGAGGCCAATGGGGGTATTAGGCCTACACACGGGGTATTCCCAACGGTAGTAGCCTACACAGAAAGCTCAAATTTGGTGAAAATGGCTGTTAATTGGCTCAATTTTTTCCATTTGGGTTAAAATTAGACTTTTTACCTGATCATTAAGGGGGAGCCATCGCCCTTTATCTTCCCCCTAAATACGCTACTGCTTGCAACGTTCATCTGATGAAAGTAAAAGCAACAATAATGCAATTTATTGGTTTATAAAGAAATTTATTGTTGCTTTTACTTTCATCAGGTGAACGTTGCAACTACTGCTAGAAACGGTTTGACGTAGCCTATAGCATACGGTACCGTAGCCTACATTTTGCTCACGTATGCAATCCTGGTATCTACCAAAGGACATCGATGACTCATCCTGTTGTGTCTAAGCATTAGGCATTTTATTAGTGGGCTATCGATAAGAAACTAAGTTTCGGTCAAAATCTTTTTCACCAGTTGCAGGCTACAAAAGAAGATTAGCCTACGCCCTTCAGCAAGTTTAAAAACGTCTCTTGGGTATTTCCCCTTAGCATTACTATTGCACTAGCTCTGCCTCTGCTCAGTGTTGAGTGAGGAGTGTTCTACCTCTACTGTGACACACTGTCTACTTGTACGCATCTGCGATTCTGCGTACTTTGAGAGTGAGACTGTGAGTGAACGCCTGCAACTAGAGATGTTGGAACGTGGCGCAGTGCACTCAGGACAAGTGGTAGCCTATAAATGTAACATATGCTGGATGTTTTTGATTGTAATCAATGACTTTTGTTTTTCCCCAGTATCACTTTTAAATGGGAGACACTGCTAGAAACTGACAATAACAATGGTTAAATTGCAGTAACCGTTTGGTCAAGTCTAGGCAATGCCTTGCAGTAGTAAGTCCAGATAGCTAATTTATTTCAATAGCTTCATGTATGATGTATCAGTGAACGACACTTGTATAGCAATATGTGGTGTAATAGTACCGGCAGTTTAAATTATGAGACGATCAGGATGGCATCTTAAGACCAAAAGTGATCATTAAGGCAAGTTTTGATTTACCTAAAAATTAGTTACGGTAATTCACCTAACGAAAGTTTGGCTGAGAAAACCACTGTTTCTTGTGTTATATATTTACAAGAAGGTTGCAAGAACAAAAAAAAGAAATTTAAATCAACCAAACATCCTCAACATAAACAGAGATATCTAGAGAAGGGGATATGAAGGCTCGCAGCGATTGCCTTATTCTCATGACACTACCAGGGCGGTAGTTTGTAATGCTTTAAACATGTGGTTGTTTTTAAAATTGTAGAAAGTTTTGTAGTGCAGCTGGTACAATGAGCTACAAAAGACAGTTAGCAAATGTTACGTAGACGTAGTCGTAGAGTATATGTAAAGAATATAATACTTGTTTACAAAGACAGTTGAAAAGTTAGCAGTAAACTGTTTTTTATAACAAAGCCTTTGCAGGAGGCTAGGTGTAAAGCAAGTATATGGGTAGTTGAATTAACAAGCAACCACGAGCATGCTGTGAATATCCAAGCCTGATGTTAATAGCGCAATGCAAGTTATCATAACAAGATTTATTAAACTATTATTGGTGCCAATTGTCATTTTACGATAAACACAGATTATTTACGATAAACAAAAGCCGATCTATTGTCAGACGTAATAAAAGCCTTGGTATCTCCTTCTTTAGATATCCCTGAACATAACGTAGGCTTTTAGGCTCATGTGAAGGATATATAAGCAGGCAACTAACCCCACAATGAACATTGCATTCACCAAGAAAAAGAGTTGAAATGTAACATAATAAAATTAATGCAGTGTTTCACACTTTTGGCAATAAAGTTTCTGTGTTTGGCTAGAAGTATTAAAAAAACTTTTTTCTACAAAAGCAGCCGTGGGCTGACAATGTTGAAGTAAACTGTACACAGCTGGTGAACTGTCTGGTTTTTCCATGTTCATTTAAATTCTGGAAATATCAATTTTAATTTCTAACAATTTTGTTTGATTATAACGAAAGGCATATGTTGTTGCGCAACCGGTTGATGTGAGGTGGATTCAACCTATTTCTTACCTTGAACACTTCGTACCCTGAAAAGAAAAGAAAGGGTACGAAGTGTTCAGGGTACGAAATATGTTGCACCCATGTGAGGTAGCCATCTGTAGGCCTACTTAAAGAGTCAGCACCAATTGAAATTGATGAACAAGAAGCTGTTGAAGTATCAGTTTTTTTCAGCATTTAAAAGAAAACATTTGAACTGAATGTGTCAATTACATAAAATTGACTTTATTAACCTAACAATAAACAAATGAACTTTTTATTGACTTATCAAATTGACAGTTGAAATTTTTAAAATCTGTTTGTTTTTGAAACAAAAAACATCTCTTTTTTTTTCCACTTGATAAAAATGTCCAATCACTAGTGAACATGTAGCGCCCTGCGTTTCACCTTAGGTCTTTTCAACTTTTCTTAAACACCTGTTACCGCTTTGAAATTATCGTTCTGTTGCATATATGTGATGTTACCCAGTAAGTCAAGCAATTCATGTAGTTTGGCAAGTGTGCTTTGGGCTTCCTGAAGTATGATTAGGAATTTGCTTGCCTCTTAACACTTTAGCTGCCAGCGTTTTGAAACAGTGAGAGGAGTTCTCCTCTTTCTCTTGTTGCCATGGTAATGAAAAAATAGGTTGCCAAACTATTGAAACACGCTTTAAAATTTTGGAGCAAATCGGTGTTGCAATTGATCGTCGAAATGACCATTGCATTTACAAGCGCGCCAGTCAGCAAAACAGTTTTTTTTTGCATTGAATCAACCTGTTCAGACGTGAAATCAATGTAAAGAAAAATGATAGGCCGAGTGATTCAACGTATTCAATCATAGAATCAATGTATTATACGAACTGTTAGGCTAGTTCGTTCTTTAAACAAATCGAATGGCTTTTGTAAATATTTCTCAGCTTTGCAACTTATACCTGGTCAGCAAAAGTTCCTTTTTTACACGATTTCAACGTCTGGCGACGTTAAAGCGATGTAAAAATAACAATTTTTGCTGGCCGGTAGCTAGGCTACTGTACGGTACCGAAGTTTAACTTAACCAACTAGGCGATTGCAAACATATTTCCTTTCGATGAAACCTATAGGCTACCACGTTTGGTTTGCCTTTACATTACATTCAAAAGGTTTGTTGACATCATAGCATAGTCATGGCCTATATTCATAAGAAAATGCTTGCTTGGATTTTTTTAGCGACTAGGGTTAGATAGCCTACAGGACTTCTAGCTAGTACCAGTAAGCAGTCTAGTCTAGTGACTCTAAATGAATAGGTAAATTAGTCTAAACCTTAAAAAATAATAGAATATTTCAATTACCTTGCTGCATAAAAAGTAAGCTCTTTTACATGACCTATGTGCATTGATCAATATACTAGTAGCCTGGCATCATGATCCCAGTCTAAGAATCTCTAGACCTCAAAGTCATTGCTGAATTTCAAGCTTTGTTCACACTGATTGGTGTCTTGACTTTTATTTAATTTTAAGAATTCGGTGGGGAAATGGGTTAAAAATCGTTTTTTTTTGGTTTAAAATTGAAGCAACCTGTCAGGCCCCAAGACCAGCAACACATTAGGATTTTTGGGGCATTGTGACGTCATGTGACGTTAAATTACATCACGATTGCACGAGCTAACTTGTTTCCAGCAGCAGAACTGTTAAGAAATCGTATGCCAATCAGCTAAACGCATTCTTGCAACCGGCACCTTTCAATCACATATGCTTAATTTTTCGTCTCTTCAACGTTCTGGCTTACAGATGCTTCATTCCTCAGCGACTATGTATATCGCGTTTTGGCCGACCATTCGACAGACAGAAAATTTTACTTTTGGTGTAAGGAGTATGTCAGAGTACTGTATAATCTTTGGTGCAGTTCACTATAATATGATTTTGGTACAGTAGTGATATTAATTCTGGCTCCGTCAGTCAACGTTCAGTGTGCAGTTTCCTAGGTTGGACTTATGATTTGGATTACGTTCTGTTGTGGAAAGACGATTGCAATTTTTTAAGTTATGTGGTGACAATAAAATCATACTTGTATAATAAAGAAGTACAGACCTCGTTCTCGGATCATTTCTGCCACATTGTTGTGCCCGAAATGTCGCTGTAGAGTGTAGACTAGTATTACAGCTAGAGCTAGGTATGGGCGGATAAGTTAAGTTACCCGTTGTCCGCTACAAACAAAACCATTTGAGATTTTGACGAAATCTTTCAGAAAGTTACCGCATATGTTGAAATCAATATAATTTCTGAAAGCGTGGTTATAATATAATTTTTATATGTAATATATGTGATATCATTAAAATCATGGATTTGTCTGACCCATTATAGATCAGAAAACATGCATGATATGTTATTTGTTTCAATCTTTCTGCCGATTGGAATCCTGTAGAAATGTGTTCATTTGTACCATACATGAGTTGGCAAAATTGTAAAAGTGTAACATATTTAAGTGTTTCTACTAATGTGATGTTTGTTATGAACTATTACAGACATGGTAGTGTCAATGTGTTTTGGTGTACTTGAGATCTTTTAAAACGTATCTAAACCATATTTTAAATTTTTTTCTGCCATGGAAAACAGTGCTTCAGCAGCAGGAGATTGTGCTTTTGTCAACTGTCGAAATTTTGAAGGTGATAAAGATACAGATGTTATAGTTGTGGCAAAATCAATTAAAGGCAAAAATGAAAGCGATGCCTCTCAAGTACGTTTGTACAAACGTCGCTTCGTGATCATGGGTATATTTTGTCTGTACTCTATGTCCAGTGCCTTTCAATGGATCGAGTATGCTATTATCACGAATATTGTGATGAATTATTACAAAGGTGCCACAATGTTGGGAATCACATGGACATCAATGATTTACATGCTTTCCTACATACCATTGATGTTTGTGGCCACCTGGATGCTTGACAACTGGGGTCTAAGGCGTATTTTGCTATTTGGTGGGACATTAAATGCAGTGGGTGCTCTCATAAAGATTGGAAGTGTCTCACCTAATCTTTTTGCTGTTTCTTTCTTAGGTAAGTTTACATTTCAAGTTGCAATTACACTCTGTGTCAAAAATAAATTAAAACTTTTGTAATTATTTTGATAATGTTTAAAGATAAAAAAAAGCTTAAATTTTACTTTCTCTGTGCTGCATTCTGGGATGGTAAAAGGATAGACATTCGGCCCCTGAGGCTCATGCAATGAATAAGTGCTGCATTAAACTTGACTACATTTCTTTCTTAATTTTATTCAATAAAACAGAAATGTCGTTGCAACAGAAAAATCAATGTTATCGATAGTTTGTGCTTTTTAAAACCACTTTATCTCAGAATCAGGACTATGTTTTACAACACCTTGGTAAAATTTGTTCTTCCGCAGGATATTGATATATATATAGGTGATTTAAGAACATTAAGATGTATTGTATATACAAGTTTTAGGAGAAGATTAGAATAAACTTGCACACACAACAGCTCCAAGGTTGGAGCTATTTTCACTTCCGGCCTGGAGTTTGTTCCATCACAATCAGTATCTTGCTCTTGCTACTGTGCTTACAATATAAAATGTGTTTTCCTAACTCTTCAGAATATCTTGATAGGTTGTTGTTTACTAGCTGGCATAAACAATATTTTATGAAAAACAGACACACTGAAAAAACATGCTGCATCTTTCAGGCCAGACAATTGCTGCATGTGCCCAGGCTTTCATTTTGGAAATCCCTCCAAAGATTGCATCTTTGTGGTTTGGTCCATCCGAACTTTCAACTGCTACATCAGTAGGAGTATTTGGAAATCAGGCAAATAAACTTATTTGTTTTCTTTTGAACTTGATATTTATTATCTATTGATATGATTAGGTAATATGGTAGTGATAGTGTTTCTTCATTTTTTAAGTTTTTTTATAGATACCTCAAGCTCAGCAGTTTGTTTTTATTATCTGTGTCCCCATAAACAGTAGTTCAGCTAACTAACACATTTGCAAACTAATATGAGTAGTTACTAGTTACAGTTAGCCTATATTACAATCTTCCTAAAAATTACCTGACACGCCGCAGATATTTCCCAATCCTTTTCGCCATCTTCCTTTACAGCCACTTAGTTGAACAATTTTGGATAGTGGTGTTTATAAATGATAAATACTGTAATTGATCTATCCAGTATAAAGACGATGCAGTTACAAAGATAAACTTGAAGCAAAAGATTCTGAAATTAATTAAAAGTTCTAAGATTGTTTGGACAGAACGTTTATTATGATCTAGCGCATCTGTTGAATTATATACTAAATTCTCGATTTATCAGAGAACTGAATCACTCAGCATGTATGACTTAGCACATGTGGTGGTAAACAGCCCTAACCATTGTTGTTGTTGCAACAGTTGATATATTTACATCAGGCGGTTGGAATACTGCGTACTACTGCATCACAGAAAGTAAACAAAGCATGTAGTTTAGTGCTTTGTAAGCTTGCGTTTACATTTTAGCTTGGCGTGGCTCTCGGGTTTTTGATTCCTCCTATCATTGTACCCAACTCTGACAACAAAGAAGAAATTGCCCACGGATTGCGCATTTTGTTTATCGGTTCTGCCATTGTTTGTGTCCTTGCACTTGTACTGATATTTCTAGGTAGGTAGGTTATATAATTTCTTCATTAAGGTAGTTGTGCAACAACGTAGGTACAGTATTTGTATTTCTGGACCATTTTGTCGTCCGACCAATCGGTTGATAGGCTATAGAAAATATACCCTTTAGTAATAACGGTTTTACGTAGACTATCGTTTAATCACTTACAACGTTTTTGTAGTATTTCACTACACGGTTTCAGAGCAAATAAAGTACCAATATAATTTAAAAATATACATCTAAAATTAAGATACAACGCAGGGAGACATGTTGGCGACAATTTCGGGAACTATTTATCTTTTCGGGACTTTCGGAATGATGTAAAAATATCGTCAATGTACCATTAAGCCGAGTATATATTTCATAACTCACACAGTGTGAACTAAATTGTTCTCACATCTTTTAAAGGATTTTCTATTGCTGCCATACTTGTCACATGCTACTAATACTATTACCGTATATAATATGTCATACTTTTACGCGTTTATGGTTGAAAATTGTTTGTCACTCTGGACTTTTGGAAGTGCACTTTGTTAAGAGAGTGATCGGTATTTAAGGCGTCTCTGCATCTTACATGTCGTTTTCTAGTTTGTAGTTGAAAATAAAATAAAAACTTAGAATAAAACAATAAAAGTAATATAAAAATGACAACCTTTGAACACTTTTCACAAATTTAGTTATTCGAGATGCACCTCCCTTGCCTCCCAGCAGAGCCAGATTGTTGTCAGCCGATGCAGAATTGAAAAATCAAGAAAAACATTCATCCATTAGCAACTACAAACGTTCAATCCGGGTTTTGATGAAAAACGTTCCATTTTTACTGCTACTCGTTACTTATGGTGAGATGTTTCATACAAGGTTTATGCGTTTTAAGTTTGTTGCATCTTTTATTTTATCAATTATCTTGTCACCGTCATCACGTACAGCGCCCAGAAGCATAATTTGTTTTATAGACGTGCCTCATATCAATGTCATTATTTTATATTACGCATGTTGTATGTTTAATTTCACACAAAGATGATACTGGGATCTGATGTACATTCGAGTTCATCTACTAAAATTGATCTTTTTTACATTGATTCATTGTCGAAATGGTTTGAAAGTGATTAACATGTTTCTATTGCGCAGGTATCAACACCGGCACTTACTACGCCATTGGTACTTTACTGAATCCTATTCTTTTATCGTATCACCAAGTGAGTGCAATTAAGGTCAAGGTTGACAAGAACTTTTTATATTTTTATAATTACAGCATAAATCGCTTAGATTGGCGTGTTGAGGCTTTTGCCTGGCAAATAGCAGCGATTGAGAGCTTTGTGGCGTGAATTTGTGGTGTGATACCGATGAGCCCAACTTCATGGGCGAAACACGCGTCTATCGCTATCAATTCTTGCTGCACTTGACTGCCGCTAATGACACTTTATATGACACTTTCATTGTTTAAAAAGCACGATGCGTTCTTCTGTTGTGAAATTAAACTGTAACAGTTCATTTTTGTACAATAATCTATTGAAATGAGATGTTGAACAATCATTACGATCCTGGATGAAACTTTGCAATCTTGTTTTTAGGATGCCGAGAAGCAGATCGGCGAGATCGGGCTGGCAATGGTTGTTGCTGGCCTGGCTGGTTCGGTGGCATGTGGTTTCTTTTTGGACAGAACGCGTTTGTACAAGTGAGTGTGCTTAGTATACTTTATCATGCTTTGGTCTCAATTCATTGACAAAAATGTGGATTGCTCTTCTTTATGATTAAGTAGATCAAATGTCCAATTCGTGATTGATCTAGCAGTGTTTTCTCGATGATTGAGTAGGAGGCAATTGAACTCTCTATCCACGCTTGGTCCCGTATATTAAAAGATGAATTTGTTTGCGCAGAAACGTTTAATTTTTTTTAATTCTCTGCTAGCTATACCGCAGACTGTAAATCCTTTTTTTACATTGATTGTACAACATCCGCAGACGTTGAATCAATGTAAAAATGACTAATTTGCTGGCCGGGATGATTTACATTGCATCTGCAGTCATTGCTTTAACAGAGAAATTGCAAACGTCAGGTCGGAATTGTGGTTGGAAAATGAGCGGATGCTGGAAAAGCGTCATCTGGGTTATCGCATTTCACCGAACAATTGATTGTATTGTTGCGGTATTACTTTTTATCCTTCTTTCAAATTTTGAGAGTTTTCCAATGTCTCAAAACGTTTTATCAATGTAAAGATCCTGAATTAAACACGTAATTGCTTCCCGTTTCCTATCTGCAGTCCATAGTTCACCTTCATTGGTCAAAGAAACATTGAGTCCAAAATGTAATTCTGTAAGTGTAAAGTCATATCAAGGATGGAATGGGGATATGTAACCTATGATGTCAGTCACGCTAAGTGCGATTTTCAATGCATCAAACCATACTTTTATATTAGCTATAAAGTTGGCAAAAGTAGTCTCATATTCAGTTACTGAGCTTCGGGGAATGAGAAGATTAGGTTGTCATTACACTAAGCCTTCGGCACTAAGGAGAGTGGGGCGGCCAGTTCCTTTCTCTCAGCCGCCTTTCCTTCAGCAACTACGTCCTCCCAATTTTTTTACACTCTTGGTAGAGTTGAGCGGTGTTTGACAACCAGGTTTAAACCCGGTGTCGAACAAGGTTTGCATTATTGGAAAGCCAACGCCTTATCTGCTGCGCCATCCCACCACCTTGTTAGCTATGATTCCGTCTAATGCTTGTGCTTATAATGCAAGTGGGTGCTTGTTAACACAAAGGCGCGGAAATGAAAGATATAGCTAAGCCAAACGTTGACCTTAGTTGAAAAGAATTCTCACCTAATCAACTATTTTGCAGCTTCTCAAGGCGCAGTTGTTTGTCGCTTGTATCAATGAAGTTCTGTTTCATTGCAGAATGACTACAGTCGGAATATACATTCTGTCTCTGGTGTTTATGATTGTTTTCACATTTACATTACAACTTCCTTACTTGTGGGTTGATTACATCTCTATCGGTGTGCTAGGGTAAGTGAAGCATAGTTCAAGTGACATAATGTCATTTTTAGTGCAGGAAAGTTTTGATTGGACGTGTCGTAAACGGGTGATTTATTTAGACTACTACAATACTACATAAGAAGCGACGCTTGGTAGTAAAGCTTTTGCTTATAAAAAAGCCAATTTCTTTTCCGAAGAAATTGTGGAGGTAAAGATTTGAACTAAAGCCGCCATATACTATTCAAGCTAACGTCAAAACCTCTTCTTTTTACAGCTTTTTTATGACTGGTTATCTTCCTATTGGATTTGAGTTTGCAGCCGAAATAACTTTTCCCGAATCAGAAGCCACTTCTGCTGGGTTTCTAAACGTATCTGCCCAGGTACTACTTTGATGGATTCATGACCCAGCCAGCAGACCAGTCCAGTTTAACATTTATTCAACGTCTACTGACGTTATTCAATGCAAAAAAGAACTGATTTGCTGACTGGAAAGTTTCGAGTTGAACAGCAGCTATTTGTATCTGTGTTGAGTTTTGTAATCATCGGTCGATTTCATTAAATGAATTGCTTTATGTTTGCGACTCAATTGTTAAAAACATTTCGTTCTTTACATGTCTTAGCTTGCAGGAGCAAAAGCTGTTATTTAATCCTGTTCCGTGCAATTCAGTCTCAGAGCTCTATTTTGCTTAGTTCTTTTTTTAGCTTTAGAACTTTTATTTCTTCTCACAGCACAAAAAACAGAAATTACATGTACGCGTTCAATTATCAAATTTATCGTAGTCTATTTTTCATTTTTCCAACTCTAGAGTTTGTTACACACAAAATTTAGGAAGAAAACAGCAATGGTGAATGAGTATATGAAGTGTGTGCGTAAATGGCGTGAAAATTCTTTCCGCAGTACATTTAACTTTCTACAAGTCGTAGCAACTACTTCGGGCTTATTTCAGTTCTTTGGCATTCTGTTCACATTATCTGCGCAAGAGATACTGGCCGCTCATGGATGCTTGCCTGCTAATCTTTTCATGTCTGCAGCTCTGCTATGTGGCGCCATTGGGACAGGTATGTCATGTGTCGGATAGACATAACATGCACATTCAGTTTAAATAAATAATATGTGCAGCCCTCCTGACGGCTGCCTCAATAGATACTGTAGTCACTTTATGCCACGTCTAGTTTGTTTAGTTAAACTTTTAGTGATGTTCATACACGTGACATCATCATCCAATCTTGGTTTTGTCCCCACTAGTGAAGGTGTCCGATTCTATCAGTGTAGCGATTGTTTTCACTCCTTTTCTCTATCTCATTTTCTCCATCGCATCTTCCTTTTTAAACCAACCTTGTCTGTTTAATCCTTTTGTGTTCCTTTTAGACGTCCCCGTTTCCTCTTTTCATGCACTTTAAAATGCAATACCTTTTTAAAAAGTGTTCTTCCTACCTTCCCAGCACATGTCATATTATCTCATTCCTTTGGTATGTACTTATGCAATACGCTGCTTATAGTGAGTATCTCAGCAACAGTAGTATCGACCAGTAAACGGAGCAGAAGGTCTTTGTCTCTTGGACGATGGAACCTAATACTGGCTGCTCTCCAGTAAATTTTCCCTGTACTCCCGGCAGACATTGCCATTTGTGGAGTCGTAAGAGGATGGACCCGTCCCTTGGTGCCAAAGGCTCAAGTTTGTTCAAGCGAAGACGGCTAAACATTTCAAATGTTAATCCAGTTTAATTCAGAAGAAATACAAACTTTTGCCTTTAAAAGTAGGCCTATGCTAAACTGCCAGGATTAAACTCAAAGAAGCTTTTCCAGTCCGAGGATAAATATTACCACAATATTAATAGATGTATTTTAGTTTAAAACAACTCATTGTTTTCAGTTTTGATCAAAGAGAACTTAAAGAGACAAGCCGCGGAAAAAGAATACTTTGTAAGACTAAGTTATGATTGGAATGGATACTATTACTAATCATTTATTTTATTTTTTTTGCGAACGAATGCGCATTGCGCAATAACGATCATCTATATGCGGCTTAGTTGTTTCATTTCTGTCTCTACTTCGAAATGTGTTCTCAAAAAATTTAAGGATTCTAACATTAATTAGTTATTTAGGCTTTTATAAAATACCTTCAAACCAAAGATGTCTTTCTAAATTGCTCAACAGCTTTAGTTCTTATATGTGATTATGGTTTTAATTTTTAAACTGCAATTGAGTATATGGTCTCACTGCATATCAAATCTAGTATCCAAAACGATATGTAAGCTTCAAAATTTTTATTAACCTTAAAAGAACTTCAAAAATGCTACTGACAGCTGGACAAAATTAAATTTAAAATATTTGTGGAAACATTTTCACGGCGATTTGCTTTACAGAACAACCAAATGAAAGAGGCGTTTCCGAACTGTCCGCTCATGTCTCCAAGCACAGGAAGCCAGAATAACATTGCGGCTGTGGAGAGTGAGAAGTTTTGCCGAGACAAAGAAAATTTAGTTGATCATACCTCTACTTCCAGCGACTTAAAACATTTGTGAAAATGATAAATTGTCTCATCGTTGTGGTGCACGTTTGTTTTTGCGTGCTATTCTTCATCAGCATACAATATCAACTGTAGCCTACTTGCACAATGCACATGGTTGAATCTGGCTGCCCGAATGATACTTTTGAAAATTAATTAATGTTTTCTTGTTGTTGATCAGAGAGATAGCTATAGAAAAAGTTGCCCCCTAATTTGACCTTGGCCTCAACAAAATATTTTTAAGCGCAATTACACGTTTTGGTGGTATTTTTTCTTTTTGCAATCATTAGTAATAGTCAGTCGCAAAAAAAATTTTGCCCCATAACACTATTGGTTTGCATATGCGACTGGTCTTAAATGTTTTTTTCCTGTTACATTTCCAATCATGATGCATGCTTCCAATGAAATGACTTGATCTTTGCTTTTTGTTGTTATTTTACCTAAAGCCTACTACGTAATGTCATGTTGATATGATTACTGACTCTCACCATTTTAATGCTGACTTATTGTTGAATCACACTCTTCAAAACACAACTTTTTACAGTGCAACACTCATTTTATTATTTTTACGTCAACTGAATTTCTGTGAATCATTTGAATTTTCATGTTAAACAACCGACGATCCAGCGTAGGCCAATCAGACGTAGTCAGAGCCGACTGAAGTTACTGTAGTGCAGATAATATTGTTCGAAACTTCTTATTATTACAACCCAACTTTGTACCCACGTTTTTTTATAAGTCAACTCCTGACAATGAATTTAGAGAACGTCTAAGCAAAGGAGAATTAAAAATAATACTGTACTAGTTTTGTTTCCTGGCACAGTAGGTTGTGTGTTTCTTTATTTTTCAAACATTAAGCAGGTTGCATAACCAGAAGAGCGTTGTGACGTCACGATAATTGGATCAATGATAAACAATAATACAGTAATAATATGCATTATTATCGTAATGTTGCAAACGCCTCAAAGTGGGGGATAAAATGATCTTTTGTCAACGTTACTGCATTAAATCACAATCCATTTTCTTATGCAAACATGTTTTCCTATGTTGTAGTAATTGGCTACATAAAGCTCACGTTGAAAGTCTTGTGCTGTTCGTGTTATTATTTTTATGTCTGTAAAAAGTTTCGAGTTTTTATTTATTTTTGCTGTGAATCCCAACCATGTTTCAATATATGAAATAACCCAAATGAACTTGCGCTCTGGTTGTGGAGTTTGTGCCGTGAGAAAACTGTCTACCGTCATGTCGCCTTTCTATTGCGATCGTGATATTCTTGTGCTTGACGATTCGGCTCATACATATAACCAACCTTTTTAATGCTGTGTTGATTTTTCAATTAGGGGAAGGGAAGGTAATTTGATACGGAAGGTAATTTGATACACCCCCCCTACAGAAATGTACAAAAAATATTAGTCAAAAATATTGTCATTAGGTGGAAGATCTGTGAAAATAATGCCTACAAAAATTGCACCATGCAGCTAACTCGTGCTTTTTTGGCATAAAATTGTGAAAGTGTGTTTTTTGAGTATTTTCGTAAAATTTTTAACTCATGATTATTTTCGTCTGGAAAATTAAAGAAAAGTTCCTGAAAGATGAAACCAAACTCATTTGACAGTTCATTGATAAGGCTTCAAGGGCATGTCACGTTTTTTCTGCAATGTGCATCCAACCATACAAAAATCAATATTTTATAACTTTTTTTGAAAAAGGTAAATTGATACATGTGGAGAAGGTAAATTGATACAGTATATTAAATTCTTTTTTGTGACTGGAATAAATGTTGACATTGATCTACTTGATTTAAATAAGTTATTCTTTATTAACACGACCTGCTACTTTGGGAAACAACTATTATATAGGCTTTCGTAGGCCTACACGCTATCTGCTGTCAAAAAATGAGAAAAGTGCAAAGCACCCCCCTTGAATAAGAACTCCAGCCAATGATCCTTCCCATGACCATCCCGCTGCAGAAGCTTCGCCGCACACATGGGCCTCAACAGTCATCTTTGCACCCAAGCACGCCAACCACATATTAAATTTTCATTTATTGCTTTGCTGTCAAAGGGGATTTCTGTATTAGTTTTACTGTATCAAATTACCTTCCGGGTGTATCAATTTACCTTCCGTGGAAGGTAATTTGATACATTTGAGTGACGTTTTTAAAATTTCAATTAAAAAAAAAGTAACAAAAATAAAAAAGTGAAAATGTTTTTAAGAAGCGTATAAGGGATCAGACTTTCATTTCAGCTTAAAACCAATACTTTGTGTCACGTAATTTTCAGTTAACAGGCAAAAATGTTAAAAGTGTATCAAATTACCTTCCCTTCCCCTACCCGGCCTAAAGATCGCAAACATATTGCACACATTAGCCAAGCAAGCTCAACCCTACCTCCAATCGTGCAGGCTATTCGATACTTCATTAACGTTTTCGACAGAAGCGATGAAATCAAAAGTGACATGGGCTAACGTTGTCATGCAGTCAATGCTGATACAAAAAGCTAAAGGAACATAGTTAAGCTTTCATTTCTTCAGCTTCATAAAACAAACTTAACAATCAGTATAGATAGACTTACCATACGTCCCGGTTTGGCCGGGACGCAAAATTTTTTTTCGCACGAGATTTCTGTCTCATTTGCATATTTTGGTAAAAGTTTGTATTAAAACCGTATGAATGCAACATTTTCTCGTTGGCACGGTTGGTTCAGTGGTTTCATCCTCTGCCTAGTGTTCGTGAGAACGAGGGTTCGACGCCCGTCAAAGTCAATTTTTTTTTCCTTTAAATTAAATTTTGCGCTGCACAAGAGCTTTTCAAAAAAAGTAGGGTTAGGGAAAGCTTATATTTTATTATCATTGCAGAATTTCATTGGCAAATAGTTATTTCGCAATCTGAATCAACCAATCTCTCAAAACACTTTCGGAAAATCTTACTTTTAGAGTGACTACTGACTAGAATCAATGAGACAGACAACTCGTGGGAAAAAAATTTCGCGGCCTAGACAGTCCCGGTTGAAACGTCTGTCCCGTCCCGGTTAGAAAAATATCCCGGAATTTTACTTTTAGTGAAATTTTCAAAATTAACTCCAACCTGATGCAAAATTATGAAATAATTCCGTCCCAAAAGGCTTAACTTTGCTTTAACTCGAGGCTTATTTTAATATCTTAATTTTTTTAGCTTATTAGGTTGAGTAAAATATCGCGCATAGCTTGAGAAATCCTTTAGTTAGGGAATAATGAGTGACGTTTATTGCGTCATTATTCTATTGACTTCAATGAAACGATGAAGCCAATGGTTTCTGAATGCATCCCCTTATAATTGTTTGATTTGTGAGTTAGTCTAGTGTTATTTCTTTGTTCTCAGTGTTTGTTCTTTTTTTTTTCTTATAAATGTCTGATTTGTGACTTAGTGTTGCTTAAATTAACCTGTATTTTCCTTTAAATAAAGTAATAAAATTTTTTATTCAATCTAAGTAGAATATTTTATTATGCAATATTAAAGCTTATAAATATAAACATGGAATAAAAACTTGCCAAGCTCAGGCCTTCGGCCTTTCGTCCAGTTATTTCATTCATAGTATGGAGTTTGTCCCGGATTATGCCCAAGAAATTATGGTAAGTCTAAGTGTAGATAAGATATAAATATTCTTGAGCGTTTCCATTGTTGAGTGGAAAAAGGTTGACACGATCCCTTTGACTTTACTGTTTAAATTCAGGGTTATTGAAAGTACTAGCAAATGAGATTTAGCCTATACTTAAATTTTTAGTATTACTTGATTACTATATTGTCTACCGTCATGCAGCGTACTCACTTTTCCACGAATTTTTAACTTAAGACACGATGTTAATAGTTTCTTTTGAACCAACACCCACATACGGAGGTGTTCGACTTGCTCGATCTCAGACATACCGCAAATACCCAGAACGGTTACGCGAGAAACTATCTGTTTGCACAGCACTCTTAGAGCGTTTTGCTGGTACAAAGTGGAGTAGCCTACTGTAGCCCCTCGAAGTGCTTTAGTTTACGATTTTGTTGAGGACTGCAACTTAGTACAGATGTGCGAATGCTAGCTTTGTCGATGCACCAATCAACAACTGCTTTCGACCAACTGTTTGTCCGTCCTTGCAGGCAATGAGCCAGCATGCATTTCTCTCGTAATCGAGAAAACCACCACAGCAACGATAAAAAAACGTTTGTATGCGCTGCACACCACATTCTGGGAAGCATGGTTTTGGTTAGGTACTGGGTAGCACAGCTTGTATGTCTCAAATGATCAGATTTCCATCTGAGAGCTGTGACATAACCTTTCCAGACTTGCCCTATAAAGGCGCAACCATCTACTTACTATAGCAGGGCCGTAGCAACAAAGAACGTGGCCCCCTCCGATCATAAGTCCGGGGCCCCTTCCAATGCAGAAACTGGACTGTGGTATTCATTTTACACAACATGCAGGGTTCATATTATGTATAGCCTACACAGAAGAGGGCACAGTTCCGCTAATTAGCGAAGCCAACGCTTTGGTTAGCGGATTAGCATTTTCGCTAATATTTAGAAATTTTAGTGGACTCGATAGCGAAAGTAAATTTATTGGAAATCCGCTGATTTCTTTGTTGAAAGCTAACTTTTACATTAGCTGCGCCTACCACTGTGTAGTAGTGTGTATGCATAGGTCTACAGTGACAGTGTGGACACTGGACATCTATTCCATAATTACGCAAAGCGCTTCTTTCGAGCCTTGTTCTGCGCAAATTGTAATGGGTCATAGTCCAAGGATTTGGCAATCTTGTTTTCGATGGTAATTGCAAGAGCAGAAAGCCTGTCATCTGCCACGGTTAAGCGTAGGGTATTTTTGATCGGTTTCATTCTGCTGATGGTCCTTTCAGCACTGGCTACAGTAACTGGTGTGGTCGATCACAGGGATCTCTGAAGTATTCTGAGGTCCCTGGTCGATCAGAAGAATTCTGGTGCAAATGCAAAGATTCGGGTATATCATCTCTTGAAGGCTGTTCTTGTACGTTAAAAAAATCCTTGCCGTGACAAGTCCTCTCTCTTTTTCAATGACATAAATAAAACGATTCAATTCCATTATTAGTTCGTTGGCATCAATGTCTCCCATTTTTCTTTTAATTTTTTTGCAGTGATTTTCCAGTTCCATTGTCCGCCCCATTTGCTCAGTGGTTGCGCGCCCGCTCAAGACCACGCGGCGCAAGTTCGACTCTCGGGGTGTGAGCTTGAGCAACGCATTTCAGGACTGCTCTCCATTCAGCGGCACCTAGTGAATGGAATAATTTCCTGGCAACAACACTTCAATAATCGGAAAACTTCACTCTGCCAATCTTGGTAACCGGCCCTGCGTCAAAAGCCTCTACAAGTATGTGAAACTACCAGGAGTAACCAATCAAGGCTTTGTCAGTCCGACGATAAAGATTCAAAACTAACCAACCCAACCATTTTCTCTAAGACACTTCTTCAGGCTGCTAGCGTTGTACAGAAATTCAAACAACTTGTACCACTCAAAGCTGGTCAAAGCGCAAAGAAACAGAAGACATGGCCTTATCAGTGAGAATAAGAAAAAAATTGCGATTTGAATTTTTTTTCAGCAGAAAGACGACTCGAATCATCAGAACATTCGTAACCAAACATTCTCTTCCTACGTCGTACAGTGTTTTTTGAAAACATCTGCTCAATACCAATAAGCTCTGCTATTTCGCATGCGTTTGTGACCACGTGGTTAGCCTATATTCTGTATTATGATAGTCTTCCAAAAACTTCGGCGGAGGGGCCCTCATTCCTTGCGGGGCCCCCTCCGATCGGAGGGCGGTTGCTACGCCTATGCACTATAGTGATGGGCGCTTTGGTGTAGATATGTTTTGGGTTTGACAGAGAATGCTATCTGTGAACGGGGCGAGGTGCAGAAGACTGGGTGAGGGCCATGTTATCAAGGACTGCACGACGCAAAGACCACCACATGGTGTAGAAAGCCTAATATCTATTGACTACGACAACAAACAGTGGCTAACCGATGGCTGCCATAATATTTAGCGAGTGAAAAGGCTCTTAAATAAATATAAACTGCATAATCATGATTTTTCATAGGGAAATTTTTTTCTGAAAGATATTTAGGCTACTATACTGTATAAGATATTTTTACCGATCATTTCTTCAAGTGCTATTATGCTAACCACAACTTATCGAAAAGCAAGACTCTTGAAATGATTGTTTGAATCCTATATTAGACTTTATAAAGAAATAACATGTTCAACAAAATCACAAAAATAAAGCAGTGTATAAAATTATGCAGAGGAAGCAAATTCAACACGAAAATTTTCAATGTTAATGCTCGGTAGATGTCCCTAGTAAGCATTTGACCATAATTTTGACTTTCGAACATCAATTCGCGGAAACGATTTTCACTTGGCGTATCTCAATCGAAGGCCTGAGTATAAAAACTACTCAACCATCAGTTTTAATACCCATAATGCTACTTTTCTCTACTTTAGTGGTCAAAGAATTTTCCCCGTGTAAAAAATTATTAAGTGACCTATCCAAAAAAGAAATTCTTTTTACCTCAACGAGTAGCATATTAATCAATAAGTACTACTTTACGGTTGCTATATGAAACTTTAACTTTCCCTTTTTCAGACAATCTCTTCATTAGTTGAGTAGTTGTTTAACTCAAACATGCAATTACAAGTTGTGTAAGCTACAAATATGACCGGAGTTGAAGAAAAGAAATCAACTGACACTAACAATAAGTTATCACACAGTGTAAACTGTTAAACTCACAAGCTTGAAAATGGAGTAGGCTAGAAAATTAATTTGGTTTTTGATGATATGCTACGCAGCTACGCTGTTGGCCTAAATCAATTTTGTAAAGTTTGGAACAATGTTTCAGCGTTCAGAAAACTATAACAAACAAAAAATAGTGCTTTATAATCTTTCAGCTCTCAAATGTTTATAATACGACAGATAGAACATTCAAAACTAAAATTTGACATAATAGTCAACCATTAGCGCCATTAACTATCATCCACAGCTTTGAGAGAAGGGTCAAACATCGTTCATTTGCATTAAATAAGTTGCTGCATTAAAAAATGCAAGTTAGGCTATTAATTATAAAGAAGTTTTGTCTAAATAAGGAAATAAAAGCAGAAAAAAATATAAGAGAGCACGGAATATATCGCAGCTGTGTTGCAGTGGACGACTGAATAAGCTCAGCGTGCAAACAAAATGCACAAGTAAGCCTGACTGCATTCCAAGCTTGCCCACAACAAGCTCCTCAACATTTAGCCCTTCAATGTCTGAGGACGTTTTGCAACAAATGGTGGCTGGGCGGCGAAAAGAATATTTTCATCAAAATCAGAAAATCGCATAAGTACGCAAATACAAAATTATAGCAAAGCAGAAAATTTGAAGCGGGCGGGGGCCTACTGCTGTTTTACACACGTTTGCATTTATACGATACTGTTGTGGAATGTGGATAATGTGCTCCAGTAGCAAGTAAAAAAGTTTGAACAAAATGCATGATCTAATTGCAAGAAGCAATTTTGCAAAACGATTTTCATTAAATGGCTCCTGAACTAGTGAAGTACACGTGGTCAGTGTTGCACAATTAAAGAAGTTGATTTTTCGTCTTTGGACCTTTTTTGGCTTACTTTTATCAACCAAAATACAACGTGTTGCGTAAAAGGCATTTTTGAGCATAGTCAATATAACTATTTATCCGTTTGCATCTAACAATGCAAACGGCGTTGCCAAAGCTGCGGATTTCTAACCATTTTTCAGGTAGAACGATTTCAGGGCCATATACGCAAAAACTATCATACAAAAACTTCTTTGTCAGGAACGTGATTAGAAATTTTCTTGTTTTCTATTACTTTACCATTCGTGGTTATGGTAATGTGTTTTCCATTGTTTTGAGTCATTGCGTTGGAACGTTCTTGTTTGGTCACATTGTAGACCGCGTCTCTGGTTCGACAACGATGCACAATAAACATTAATACAATTGCGCAGACGAAAGCTGCCACTGCAATGCCAATGATCATCGACATTGAAAGCGAACTTGCTTCTCCAATCATGATCGGTACAGAACTGATGTTGGTTTCTGCAAAGACAGACGGGGCGTCAGGCAAATTAGTGGAAGCAGGGTTGAAGCTTACATTTGAACTTTTCACGTCTTGGTCCGATTTTATTTCAGGTTGCTCCGGAGTCTCATTAGCTTGGATCGAAACACCTCGCTCTTTGACGATGTTACTCCCTGCAACGGTGACGTTGAGTCTCGGTTCAATCGAGCCAAATGCATGAGAAGGGTCAAGGTCTGGTGTGGAAGGTGGTGAAAACGTGTACGTGGGTCTAGGTGTGATAAGTGAGTTTGATCTCAAGTGTGTGGTTGTCACTCCAAAAGAAGCAGCCTCTGAACTTGTGTGCAAAGACGGTTTTCGATCGGAATCACTTTTGAAAACATCCATACTCACACTTTCAGAAACTGCCCCACTTGTAGCTGACTCTTTATCATAAACTTTATCCCAAGAATCAACTACTTCCCCTGTTTTGGAAACATGAGTTGAAGTGATGTGGTGTGGTGAAAATGAAGTAGAGTTGAAATCTACCTTGTTGCTGTTAGATTCTACCCTAATAATTGCATCATGCACAGAAGCAGTTCTACCTATTCCTCTGACGCTATTTTGGAGTGATGTCACTGCAGCTTCCGTTATCGTCTTCATTCGAAAGGTCGTTGTTTTGCTGGAATCGTTATCCAGATCACTCGGGGTTTGCAACGCATTTTTTACCATGACATCATCGTCTTCAGTGTAGATGTAGTCATGTTCAAACAAGGAAACGACTTTTTGCCAATCTGATTCTTCGCTTGTTGTGTTGTCTATGCTCGCAGCTGTCATGTCGTTACTATGTGGACGAACTGCTGGGGTCACTAAGGCTTTAAAAACAGCGGATTCTGCAGGTTCATCGACAAATTTGGTCCACTCAGAGTTATCTTGAATTTCGGTTGTGGTTTCAGGAGATTGTGCAACAAAGCCAATGTCAACGAGAAATTCAAGAAGCGATTTTTCAGTGGAAAGCTCGTCTGTGTTACCAACTTGAGTTCCTTTGAGGACATTGTCGATGGGAGACGCTCTCTGTCTTTTCAATGCGAAAGTGGACTCATCATCTATCAGTGCTTCAGCAGAACCCTCTCCAGAACCTAAGGGTGAGCAATTGGTCGAGGTTAGTAAGGGTAAAGGGGAAATAAAAAACAACATGATATGATTAGTTGTGTGACATGATAAATCAAACATGCTAATACAGGGAATGCAATGGAATATTATTTCCTATGGAATCATTTTTTATGGAATGACTGTGCAGATTTCTGAGAATGGAGTGGAAGAGATTCGTATTACAGGGTTGCTCTGAAGTTAGAGTACACTTTTGATATTTAAAATTTAGGATTATTTGTAAATCTTTTTGTCATCTCATTTAATTAGCAGGGTTACATTAACATAGCAACGTTTCAATACTGGAACTCAAACAATTCGCAACTTGTTATGCTGCTAGTATGAAGGTTTAAGGCTAAAACTGAAAGATTTATGAAAAGTGGATTAAAAAATCAAACACAATTATGAGTATGAAGTAATAGGTTTCAAAATAGAATGAAACGCAAGAATTCAGACTGTAGGAAACATACAAAAATTTCGATCTATTCCATAGCATGCCCTGGCTAGTGCCGGTTAATCGTAAAAGTTCTATCATGCCACTTGTTTGTATCTCATCATATGATGACCACATGAAAGTTCTTACTACAGTCTACAATCGTGTAAAACTAAATTATTTCATCAAGCAAAATACGCTAGCTTATAGGTCGTCTAAACCTTCAATCTGATGACCTTGAACCAAATCACGATTAATGAAAGAAATAATAATAAACGTGACGTAACGAATGTAGTTAAAACTAAAGACTAGGTGCTTGTGGTTTAGCAAAGCACTCAAAGAGCTTTCGAATCAGTAGCTAACGTACAGACAATTGTGCAAGCACCTTGATAGAGTGAGATACGATTGGCATTAAAACAATCCTTTTGATTTTGCGCTTGCCGGGTCTTTCCGTGTATTGTACCACACGATGTGGGCTACTGGTCGGAAGCCGCAGTGTTTGGGAACAGTAGACAGAACAGTAGCTTTGCTACTTGTTGCTTAAACAGTTATGTCAGCTCATGTTAATCACACCAGAGGAATAATACAATCAGGAAAAAAATTAGCTGATTTATTTGATCTTGTAAAACCAACTTTCCTTCACTAAAATAAAAGATCAAAAAAGTCTAAGTAAGTAAGTATTAAAACTATAGCCTATTACAGGTAATTAAATAATGCACTTACTTTAATTGTATTCTCTCCGTGCGTGAAAGTGCGTGCAAGAAAAAAATGTCAATGTTTCTATGTTTTTTTTTTTAAAACAAAATCTCTTTGACAGAACACAAATTCATGCGTATGCACACATGACGCAAATGTTGTGCTTATTGCACAAATGCCTGCAGTTAGCATGCTTTCTTGATTACTTCTGCACTCCTTTTGTCACGTGTACTCCGCGAGGCAGTACTCTGTTTTATTCGTATCATTTCATTCTGGCAGGCTAGCGAACAACAGCTTCTTTTGTTCTAGTTCTAGTGTTGAGTTTAACAATCTTACGTTGTGTATTTTGTTGCAGAAATTGCGATTCGATCATTTTTCTTTTGTTAATACATTTAAGAAAAATAACCGTCTTTGTTCATGATCGAATCGCAATAGGATAAGGTTAATTTAAAGAAATTTGTGGAATGGTGGTGATAACATGCGCCTTTCCCAACTGTAATTTTGAAACAGCCGACGTGCCCGAAGCGGTTGCTTGTGTGGTGCTGCAAAGTCACACGTACAGTCATGCTGCTACGACGCGCAACGCTCCAGCGCCCGTAAACCTTGGCCCGAAGCTAAATCGACCTACTGTAGATATTGGAGTTTCTCCAGAAGAATGGAGCGTGTTCACCAGAAGATGGAAGGCTTTTAAAGAAGGTTGCAGCATTCCTGATGAAGCAGCTTCAGTCCAGTTATTTCAATGTACCGGCCAAGCCCTAGGGGACAGCCTTCTCCAAGCTGACGCTGAGACAGTGAGCAAACCTGTAGATGAACTTTTGCTTGCAATGCGACAACTGGCCGTTATACCTGTCGCCACAGGGGTGTTACGGTCAGAGTTTATGGCGATGCACCAAATGCGCGACGAAAAATTTCGCGCTTTTGCAGCTCGTGCTCGAGGAAAAGCGGATATATGTGCGTTCACTACGAAATGTTCCTGCGGGCTGAAAGTTAGTTATACAGATCACATGATCCGCGACACACTACTCAGTGGAATTTCGGACAGTGAGATTCGTCGCGAAATGATGGGAATGGACAAAGTATTGTCGATTCCCATCAACGATATCATCGCCCTTGTCGAGATTAAAGAAATGGCTCGCAATGCGGTACCATCTCATGACGTTTCGGCAGTGTCGACGTTCAAGCGCAAGAAAAGCCAAAGCCCTATTCCAAGAGACCGTGGACACATCCAGGCAGCACCTTCCTCTCCCAATTGGTCACAAAAAACTCACTGCCCTAAATGCAATAGATTATTCAATCGTTACAGAGAAGGCCCCAGAGGTTGGAACACTACGCCTTATTCCCTTTGTCTCGAATGCTTTCGGTCATCTCGTCATAAAAACAAATGGGGCGCTCCTCCTAAAGATGCATCAGTCGGAGCACTCTGTGTAGCACCTACTGTACCTCAAATAGGCACATTTGCCTCAACACAAACTGACATCGCAGCCCGAGACCCAATGTTCTCAACAATTCGTGGTCCTCACCACACATTCCAAAAAGGGCATTGGACACCATCCCGCATGCGAGAACATCCCACAGTTCGGGTAGACATATCTATGGATGACTCATGTCATCAAGGCAGGTACACTAGCGTGATAGCACAAGTAACAGCAATCGCAGATACTGGTGCCCAAATAAATGTATGGTCACTGAAGAACTTTGTGCAATCCGGCTTTGGACAAGAGACCCTTGTACCCGCACCAAACCTAATAGCTGCAAATCGCTCTACTATTTCCATTACAGGAGCATTTCGTGCCATCATTCGGGGTACAGCGCACGGCTGCAATGTTGAACGTCGGTGCATGATTTACATCAGTCCAGACGTTGACAAGTTATACTTATCTCATGACACACTATTGCATTTAGGTGCCCTATCCCCGAAGTTCCCAACTCTAGGGGAACATCAGATCAAGCAAGAAATGGCGCACAATCTTATCGAACCAGAAATCAACGTCGTCAGACTTGTCAACGGTGGATGCACAGTACCCAGCAAGCAACTGGAGTCGTGCACTTGCCCTCAACGTGGTGCAGTTCCAGCTCCCCCAACCAAGCTTCCGTTCCCATGCACACCTGAAAACAATGACAAGATGGCAAACTGGCTACTCCAGAGGTACGCCGCATCCACTTTCAACACTTGCCCGCACCGCGCGCTACATTGTATGGCTGGTCCTCCCATAGAAATACATGTTGACCCCAACGCGAAACCAGTGGCCGTTCATACACCAGCGTCTATCCCCTTGCATTGGCAAGAAAAAGTACACGCTGATCTCCTCCGCGACGAGGCTCTGGGAATCCTTGAAAAAGTCCCCCACGGCGAACCCACCACATGGTGTCATCGCATGGTTATCACACGCAAAAATGATGGCTCACCACGCCGTACTGTCGACCTGTCCCCCTTAAACAAATTCTGCCAGAGAGAAACCTTCGCCTCCGAAGCTCCATTCCAGCTGTCCCGTCGTGTCCCCGGAAACACTTGGAAATCGGTGACTGACGCATGGAACGGCTATCACAGTGTTCCACTGCGTCCTTCTGATCGGCATCTCACAACTTTCATCACTCCCTTTGGAAGATGGCGCTACACTAGGGCACCGCAAGGATTCCTATCCTCTGGGGATGGCTACAATCGCCGTTTCAATACCATATTAACCGATTTTGTGCGCAAAGAACGCTGTGTCGACGACACAGTGTTCTATGATAGCCAACTGGAGGAACATTGGTGGCGAACCATAAAATTCCTCACTTTAGTGGGACGGGCGGGCATTGTCCTTAACCCGGACAAGTTTCAATTTGCCCAACGCACCGTAGATTTCGCTGGATTCCGTATCTCAGAAGCAATGGTCGAGCCCCTCCCTAAATACTTGCTCGCCATCCAAGAATTTCCAGTCCCGAATAATATCACAGACATACGCAGCTGGTTCGGATTAATCAACCAAGTAGGAAACTATGCTCAACTGCGTGACCTAATGGCACCGTTCAAGCCGTTCCTTAGCCCAAAGCATAAGTTCGAATGGTCTCAGGAGCTGGATTCCGCATTTGCCGCCTCCAAATCGGCAATCGTTGATGCTATTCGCCATGGGGTAGAAATCTTTGACCCCTGCCGTCGAACATGTTTGCGCCCTGACTGGTCCAACAAAGGCATCGGATATTTCCTTCTCCAAAAACATTGCGTATGTGCTTCCACTATACCGGACTGCTGCTCATCAGGTTGGAAAGTGACTCTTGCAGGATCCCGATTCCTCTCATCGGCCGAACGACGTTATGCTCCCATAGAAGGCGAAGCCCTAGCAGTTGCGTGGGGCCTAGAACAGACAAAGTATTTTACGCAAGGCTGTGATAATTTGGTTATTGTAACGGATCATAAGCCATTGGTAAAAATATTCGGTGACCGTACGTTGGACGAAATCACTAACACTCGCCTGTTTCGTTTAAAACAGCGTACACTAATGTGGCGCTTTGATATCGCACACTTACCTGGCACAACCAACTGCGCAGCCGATGCTGCCTCACGTCACCCAGTATCATGCGATCTCATTGCTGTAGCGTCGTGTGCAGAAAATAATGTAGCAGAAATGGCGCTGGTTACTGCCATACAGGCAGATGCCGCCCATGCCTTTTGCTTGCAATGGCCTGAAATCGTTCGGGAAACAGCCGCCGATCCAAACCTTAGCAAGTTAATGGTAGCTATTGAAACGGGATTCACCTTTCCCAACACCGGCGACATTCGCCCATATCTCCCCTATCGTGACGGGTTCTTTGTTGAAGACGACGTTATTCTATATCATGATCGTATCGTTGTACCACCATCGCTTAGGCCTAGAGTACTCTCAACGTTGCATGCTGGTCATCAAGGTGTGTCTGCCATGGAACGCCGGGCACGTGCTATAGTATTTTGGCCCGGTATGACTAATGATATCCATGCTATTCGTGACTCGTGTACTTCATGTAATCGTAATGCTCCATCTCAAGCAGCTCCTCCCCCGACGCCATGTGATCCCCCAGCTACACCATTTGAGAAAATTTTTGCAGATTATTTTGACTATGGGGGCCGTCACTTTTTGGTCATTGGGGACAGATTCTCTGGGTGGTCGGATGTATTTGCCACGCCATCAGGATCGAGTGCCGCAGGAGCAGCTGCTTTGACTCAACTCTTGCGCTCGTACTTTGCCACGTTTGGTGTTCCTGAGGAAATATCTACAGATGGGGGTCCCGAATTTACGGCTGCCGTCACTGAACTCTTTCTTAAAAATTGGGGTGTGCAGCACCGCATATCGTCATCTTACTTCCCTCAATCTAATGGTCGAGCTGAGGTGGCTGTCAAAACTGTAAAACGCTTGCTCATGACTAATGTGAGCCCAAACGGAGACCTGAACAACGATTCCTTCTTACGTGCATTGTTACAGTTGCGAAACACACCTGATCCTGACTGTGACATCTCTCCAGCAGAGATCGTGTTCGGTCACCCTCTGCGCGACGCATTCGGTTTTGTAAACCGCCTAGTCAAGTTCTCCAATCGTCACATTCGTCGTACATGGCGGGATACATGGAAGGCAAAGGAAGACGCCCTTCGCCTGCGAGCTGGTCGAACCGATAAGGCGCTGTCTCAGCATACTCGTCCTTTACGTACCTTACAATGTGGAAAACGCGTATTTATCCAAAACCAAAACGGCAACTATCCTCGAAAATGGGACAAAGTGGGAATGGTTGTCGAAACGTTGCCGCATGACAAATATGTAGTGAAAGTTGACGGGTCGGGCAGAATCACAAAACGGAATCGACGTTTCTTGCGAGTAATTCCACATACTAAAGCATGTGCCGATCCCATCCCTCCTCAACCAAACATCATTGCTCACCCACAGAGCCTCCCATCATCTTCTTTTGCCCAGCCTCCTGAAACGGACTACTGCCCTCCCCACCCTCCGCATCACGAAATAGGCCCTAGCCCAGAAATTGGAGAATCTCCGATGTTGCTTCTCGATGCAGATCACAGTCCGCCCGCACTCACCTGCCCGACACCAGCCTCAAGCCCGAAGCTTTGTGAGCCACAGCACTCACCTGAACCTCCAAAGCAGCCGCTACCTTTCGATTCAGTGGAACCAACCGAACCTACAAGTGGAGTCCCTCACATTGAAAAATCGCCTGTTTTGCGCCGTTCCACGCGGTCCCGACGGCCGGCATTGGATTTAGACGCATCCTCTGGTCAATGGGTAATCAAGGGGTCGAGCTCGTAAGTCTACAGTTTCGCCTTACGAGCTGGGGGGGATGCACAAATGCCTGCAGTTAGCATGCTTCCTTGATTACTTCTGCACTCCTTTTGTCACGTGTACTCCGCGAGGCAGTACTCTGTTTTATTCGTATCATTTCATTCTGGCAGGCTAGCGAACAACAGCTTCTTTTGTTCTAGTTCTAGTGTTGAGTTTAACAATCTTACGTTGTGTATTTTGTTGCAGAAATTGCGATTCGATCATTTTTCTTTTGTTAATACATTTAAGAAAAATAACCGTCTTTGTTCACTTATCTCAACGCACAACAATGAAAATAAAACTATACTGTGTATCACTGCTGTGTTTGTTACAACTTCGATTAGTCGGCAGAAATATAATATGTTTTTTACTGTTGTTGTTTGATTGAATTTTTTACAGTATTATATGTCTGATGATTTATGAGGACGATAATGGCGTGTGAAAGTATGTTGACTCATGTATCGATACCCTGGTTCTTATGAAGCAGTAAGTGTGTTATTAGATGTTTGTTACTAAAATTCATTAATACAAATTATTTGGTAGCTTGCTGTTGCACCAGACCCAAAGCCACTGCTCAAAACATGTAACTGGAAAGAGAGAAAAGGTGTACAAAGCCTTGTTTGTGCGATGTATTTGTACGAGATACGCCTTGAGGTGAGAAGAAAACAAGAACATAGCTAAATTATTAGAAAAATCTCTTTTAAAGACTAAAAGCTCATGCCATTTTCTGAGAATATTCTGGAAAGTTGTGTTGAAAATGATTCGGACATACGAGATGAATATGTGGAGAATAAAGCGGGTCCCAAAGAAAAAAAGTTTGGAAAGCCTTAAGTTTTAGGCTATACCCAAACACCAGATCCAGGACAAACATTCAATGTTATGTGCTTGATGCATATTTCTACTTAATTATTCGTCCGTTTTCATTACTTCTCTTCACAATCACTACCAAACACAAGTTAAAGTACCGTAATCTACAAACTTACAATAATTTATAAGGCAACCAAAGTCAATGAATGTTACCTGACGAGTTTGGACAAGGCTCAAGATCTTCGTCATCACAACCATTCGTATTGTTATCGTTAACCTATGGGTAAAGTCTTAACTTTAGAAATACAAACTCGACAAAAATTTCATCTAATTTACCATGTTTTTTTCATAATAGATTACTAATTTTATATTTAATTACTCTTGCAAACCGACAAAAGATTGAACTTGTCGAAAAGCGGAAAGATGCTTTAAAAAGTGGATAAAATTGTAACTTGATGCCCGTTGGTAGCAGTCAGGGTAGCAGTTATCGATTTATAACTTATAAATAAATTTGCTCTTAATTAACTTTTAGAAAGATCACTTTAGATATGCAGTAAGTAATGCAGTTGTAACCTATTAAAGCACAGGCGTAGGTACTCCGTGGTGTGTAATCCCATTTTAATAAAATAGAACAAAGCTTTAAAACGTTGTTTCGTTTGTTCATTCTCAAGTTACTTATTGCAGTGGTATAAACCTACACAACATTCAAGTTATGTTTATTTCAGGTTGTATTGCGCCTAGAGTTAGTTCACTTTTATAGAACATGATATATATTCACAGCACAACAATTTTAAAACAAAAATTAGCCTGCAGTTTATGTCAGTAGGCCTACTAACAGCATTGGTGGATTTAGTGGTGGTCGATAGAGTGGCTATAGTGGTTATTGGACGTGAGATGGTGGGAAATGTTGGAGGGAGTGAAGAAGGTCGTCCGATCAAACTAACATCTCCAATTATTTGAACCTGAGGATCATCTGCAAATCACGCAAAGCCGTAATTTATAAGTTACCATAAAATTACAAATAAAACTATAGCTTAAAATATGTGCAGCTAGTGCACCAATTTTTCTTTTAAAGTTTTGCAGTAAATGTTGAAGGCCTTCGTCCTGTTTCTTCACATAAAAATTATTTAAAATTTCTCGGTATTAGGTCTGAGCTCACCTACATGTCGTTCTCCCTACAAGGTAACCTACTCTAAGAACTACGAGAATACAAGATCTGACAATCAACATTTTCAAAATGCTTCACTCATAAAAATTCTGGCCCTTCGTTCCATCACATCACCACGCAGCTAAGAGATCGGTTGTAGCCGGATGACATGTAGATGTAATGCTTTCGTATACCACGCTGAGATTAAAACTGTGTTTTTGATTTTACGATGAAATAAAGAGTTGTTTGCTAATCTATTGTAAACTTACTCTTAGTGGCCAGATCAAACACTCTGACGTCATTATAAAAAAATCCAACCATTTGACCGCGGAATGCTTGTGTGATGGCGGGGCTTCTCTCAAGTTGAGAGTTGCTGTTTTCATCTAGAGTATTAAGGTCAACCATTCCTCCTATCAAGATCGTGGATTGGGAGTTGAAGACAGAACGGGTTTGTCCTAC
Organism: Aplidium turbinatum; assembly: GCF_918807975.1. Classification (NCBI taxonomy): domain Eukaryota; kingdom Metazoa; phylum Chordata; class Ascidiacea; order Aplousobranchia; family Polyclinidae; genus Aplidium; species Aplidium turbinatum. The sequence continues at coordinate 39,894,174 of NC_137472.1, read as the reverse complement.
AAAAACATTCTCTTCTCAAACAAAAAAACAACAAACAAAACATCAAAAAACAAACTACAAAAACATAATCACTATTTCTTATCGCGAAGTCGATATCGAAAATTGAAGACATTTGCGGCATTGGAGTCACCTTGAGAAGAATATATGTGGTTACGAGATTTCTCATCACGTGCAGCCTATCTTCACAAGGTCATGAAATTTACGCTTTATGAGCTTTGATTATCATCACTGATTAAAGTACAGTAGAACAAAAAATAAGTTATGAACGTACCGGATTACTAATGAGATTTTTTTTAATGTAATTTTGGTTCAAAAGTCTTCGTACAAACCTGCTGACAATTGTTTTGACACGCTATAATTCCATTACATTAGAAATGGAATGATATCGCAGCAAACATAAATTACTTTTTGATATCGCTTCAACGTCGACAGACGTTGAGAAACAAAAAAAGAAATTCGCGTTGATGAAATCGATGTGAAAAGGACGACATGTGTTTGCAAGAATGACATCAAGGTGAAGATGGCCTGATGAAAATCAAGACCCTGGGTGAGTATCAAATCTTACTTTTGACAAGAATTGCATTGTTTGGCAGTCGACGAGCTTTACCATGCTCTACTTCGAAAGGTTAAAAGAATGCGCAGTATACAAGCACATCAGACACGTCTTTATTTAGAAAATCGTATCTTTATGCGACATGCATGGGTTTCGGCATAAAAAAAATGGCATTTAAAAACAACGATACCAACAGGCGTATTGATGTGTGGCTAAATTGATCACACTTGAACGCATAGCATCGGAATCTAAGTTTGTAAATCAGGTGTGGTAAAATCATGTCTAAATTTAATTCTAAACTGTGCTATAACCTAAGCTGCATATGAAGAACAACAGCACATCTTCTATTTATTGTTCTTTGTGCTGTAGTTTATGAAGATGTTTTTTATCATAAAAGATAAAACTACAGTAGGCCTATAGGTAATTAAGAACAAAGGATGCAGTCTGATGATCAACCATGTTTTTATCTTATGGCAAAAACAATCGGCATAAATACCAATTGCCATTACAGCAGGTGTTAGCGAGGATTTGATTGAAAACCGAAAACGCAGAAGGAAGCACCTTTTCACGAGGCTATAAAAAGTTGTCAGCGACCAACACAAAAGCTGTTTGTTTATGGTAAACGACCTTTCCTAAAATTGACCTTCTTTTAAAATTGACAAATCGAAATGAAATGCCAAGGAAATCGGAAAGACTTCAAATTCAATTACATGCGCATAATTTATGATGGCGTTTTTAAATTACAATAATATCGCAATGGTTAATGACACATTTTAAATGTTTACAAGTGTTATGTTAACGTATGGTGAAATGGATTAGTTCAAATAACAATCACAAGTGATGAAATGACAACGTTACGACAGTCCTTATTTTTGACTTTTGAAATTTTATTGTCTCTCTCCAAAAACCTTTCTCCGGTACAAGAACCCATTGTTTGAACTTAAGGGTTTAGAGATAGCCTAAACTAAAATAAACGGTAAAGGCTTTGTGAAGGTTTTTAATTTTTACTACAGATCTTACTGTACTTTTATACTATGTTCCTAACGGGATATTTTTTGCAGTTATGAAAGCATATGAAAACCAAAATATTATTATAGTCTCCTTGCATCAAAACATACAATCATATTGCGGTTCTCCCATCAGTTTAATTAAAAAAATAAACCAAAAGGCGGAAAGCAGACGACTATAGAGAAACAAAGAACGTGGCCTAGTTGTAGCTTAATTTGTCACATTTAAAACTTGATCTCCAAAGGACTTTTAATTATCTATTTTTAGCCTACATCACACGCCAACTACAGGAATGAGAAAAAATGTTTCGTGCATAAAAATCCTTAATGCAGCGGATTGAATGTGAAAACAGTAGCTTATAGCAAGAAAGGACTTAAGATATTAATTTTCAATAAATATTTACTGGTTTTTATTTGTAGTGTTGTGTTTTGATTCTTTGCATGTAGGCTACTGTATTTCGACTTGTACTGGATTAATTTTGTAAGGCGAACATGTATAAATGTTCTTCAGTCCTCCGTTGTATTAATTACTTAATGCCCATGTGGTCCACTGCATTAACTCTATTCATGCAATATGCACCACACATTCTTCTAATTTCTGTAGTTTATATATGATGTACAACAAAAATTAAAGAACTATAAACCAAACTGTCAACAACCTGACAAACTCTGTTCTTTCACGTATCTGCAAAGAACAAATGATCAAACTAACCCTTTGGGAATAAACTAGGCTTTTTTAACGATAATCAACAATTTTATTACTTACTAGTTATAAAACGGGACAAAATAGTTGTGGCTATAAAGACCATTTACCAACATAATTGTAGAACAACGAAATTGGTATGAGAAGTATTACTCTTGTACGGTCACTTGTCACTTGTTAAAAAAAAAACAGATACTCCGGAGCGACTGGTTGATTACCACTGCTCCAAAAGTTAGCAGCTTCTGTTTTACCATCCCCCGATTCTTTTTAATATTTCTGATCGTACAACTATATTCGTCAGTGGAAATTTAAAAATTTTGAATGAGCATACACGACTTTCCTTTTAATTTGCTTTTAATATTATTTAAAGTTACGTTTAAAGCTTATATAATAATTAGACTTTTTTGAGCTTTCCTTTATAGAATTTCCTACTGAGGAAACATCAGAAATAAATTGGTCAGTCAATGTTCAACTTAACATTTTGACGGCCTTTTTCTTGCAAAAAAAAATCTTTGGAGAGAGACTTGAACAATGCGAAATTATCCTTGAATAAGGACCACTCTTACCAACATGCATGCAAAAACTCGATGTCAGAATTTAAAGTTTTAATCAAGATTTTCAATCCAGCTTAAAAAGTATAATTCTTCTATCGAGTCTAAGTTAGTGCTTGATTATTGTTAGTACCTCTGGTTCTCAGCAAGCGCCAAACTGTGGGCCGTGCAGACGCAGGAATGGAACCTGGCACTAGTTCAAATTTATCACGTGCAGCCCCTACACACAAACGGAGCTTTATGAAAATTCGACAGACAAACTCAAAGGGACAAAACGACAAGCACGTTGTAATAGAGTTTCTGCTTTTCTCTGCAAGTATTGATTTTGATAAATTGTATTAGTGCATTGCATAGTAATGTTACTACAAAGATATCTGTTGTTTGAAAAATGATCTAAGTTGCAGAAGCTGTGTGTTTGAATGAGAGCAAGTTTTTTCCATCACCAATCGAGGACGTCATGGCTGACGTCGTCGCTACAAATCCAGTTAAGAGTTATAACGTAACATGCACAATATTGTTTGTTGAGTAATGAAAGTTATTAGAACAAGCATCATCCAGGTCAGCAAAAATTATTTGTTTGAAATTGTTACAACAGTGTACAATTGGCAACTTTTGCTGCTGAATGGGTCATCGTACTGTATAAGGCAATTGAAAAAATAAAGAGGGGATTGATCGCCTTATGAAATTACATTATTGCAAATTTGATGTGCAGCAGTGCAAGAAATTACTTTAAAAATAAATTAAAGGTAAATTAATCATCAGTTGAAATCTCCGCTATGCTTACAAGCTGACTTGGTCAGCGCACTTCCCCATTGTAGCAATGCGACCAGTATAACAAGCAGAATGAGATTCTCGATTCCAGTTATCTTTAACTTTTTATGTTAGCTTAAATTGAAAAATTTGCCCTTCCGCACTATAACAAGTTGATAAGGCCAAGAGTCACAAGTCCAAATGATGAATTTCTTATTATTTTTGCAAACTTGTTTAATTAATTTATTTCAGGGTTATTTTGCAATGTTTGTAGCTTAGTGCATGCAAAAGACGCTTTACAAACCTACATTGTGTGTGCTGTTAAAACCCACAAAAACCATTCAAAAAGGTTCAAAAGCTGGACCAAAACAAGCAAATCGAAAAGCACACTTCTGTCAAACAGAGTAGACACGATAGTTTCGGATATTTGTTACCGCTTTGAAAGTACGTCCTGTCTGGCTTGTCATCGACTGAGATCGTTGCGTTCATCCATTTCCGACTGACGATGCACTTGTGATACTGGCCATCAGATACGCTTGATGGTTCGTCCAAGACAACGTCATTATCGCTTCCAATGTTGAATCTTAAGGTCACTCTTCCGTTTACCTAATAATGTCAAGGTTTTTGTTAGAGGTGCAGTTTATGGCTACGCATGAAAGATATTAATATCCTGGATGCGCTCTTTAAACCAAGTCTGTGTATTGGTGTTTTCACGTCATCGCGAGTTGATGTAGCGTGAAAATCATATCTTGTCATGAGTCATGAATTACTTTTTTCCATTTGATAACTTGCTTGATACTGCCCCGAATTTTGCTTATCGATCGCTTGCATTCAAATTTATATTTTTCTCTTTCTGCTTCGAATTTCGTAACTATGATTTTACGTGCTTAGTTGCTTTTAGCAAAATGGAAGTGTATTGTGCAGTAGGCCTACCTTTGTTGGAGTTCATAAGTAAGTCTGTCATGTGTAGCCTAATTGACGAAACGTCACACTTAATACCAATGATGCTGTAGGCTACAAAATATCTAACAATTTGTTGCGCTCCGGTCCCTTCCCACAGGTTTCGGAAGTGAACTTTCATTTTGAAAGAAGCCTTTTAGGTCAAGAAAAAAAAAATCAAGCGATCATATTCTTCGTCATTGCGCAATTTCTCAAAAGGTCACGGGAGGGACATTTCGATATTACACATCACGCCTTTCAACTGCTCTCTTCTTTCAAAAATTAAATCGATTAATATTCAAACTTCATTAAATTTATTACTTGGCAGAATCAAAAGCATTTAACTTTTGAAATAAAAATGATGTCATTTGCAATTAAGCTACAACGTAGGCTACTTTCAAACCAATAAACTGAAAGAATTGCAGATCGTTTACAGAATAATAGTTTGCGAAGATACAAAGTGATAGGTTAATGTCGTGCCTTGACAATGCAACAAATAAAACGTTTGCGCTTTTTTGCTTATCCGTAGTTACAGTATTTTGTCTAGTTTATTGCAAATTTCTGAAAATAATGTTGACTGATGTTGTCATCAATATCGTAACTTACGTTGCAAAATATTTTACCATGAGTGAGCATAAAACATGTCTTTCCTGGCTTAAAGACTTTTATTCAATCTGTCTCAACCGCAACATAATTCCTAAGATATGGCGGAAGGCCAGCGTGATTGCCCTACCCAAATCGAAAAAAACGTTGGAGGACCCTAAGAGCTATCGTCCTATTTCTCTCCTCTGTGTCCCCTACAAGATTCTTGAACGGCTCATTATGACACGCCTTGAACCAGTCATTGATCCGCAACTTCCGCAGAACAAGCTAGCTTCCACCATGGGCGTTGTACAACCGATCAAACAACTAAATTGACCAATGACATAGAGGATAGTTTCGAGAGAGGAAATAAAGCCGGTGTCATATTAGTAGACTTAACGGCTGCTTATGACACAGTGTGGCACCAAGGCCTAGTGCTTAAACTCCTACAAAAAATTCCTGACAAACACCTTGTTCGCTTTCTCGCTAACATTATAGCAAACCGCTCATTTGTGTTGAAAACTAGCGACGGACAATCTAGCCGCCCCCGTCGTCTAAGGAATGGAGTTCCTCAAGGATCTTGCTTAGCACCCATGTTATTCAATATTTATATTAGCGACATTCCCCAGACAAAGTCCACACAGTACAGCTATGCAGATGATTTGGCCCTACTATATACAAACAAAAATTGGACTAAGGTAGAGGATGTCCTCACCGAGGATATGAAGCTGATCTCACAATACCTAAAGGACTGGAGACTAAAACTCAGCACAGCTAAAACCACCATCACACCTTTCCACCTCAACAACAAGGAAACTGGCCGCCAGTTACGAGTCCCCCTAGATGGAACCCTTATCCGACATGACCCCTGCCCTACATATCTGGGAGTGACCTTGGATCGGCATTCGACAACTCGCGTATAAAAAACACTGTGACTCAGTTCGTGCCAAAGCATCAGCAAGAAACAACCTTCTCAGATGTCTAGTTGGGTCGACTTGGGGATCCAAAACCCCAACACTGCGCACTAGTGCCCTAGCGCTTGTGTACAGTGCTGCCGAATATGCTTCTCCAGTCTGGTGCCGCAGCACACACGCAGGAAAAGTAGATATCGCCCTTAACGACACCATGCGCATAATCACTGGATGCCTGCGTCCAACTCCTACAGACTTACTACCAGTGCTTTCAGGCATCGCCCCACCAAAACTACGCAGAGAGAATTCTACCATACGGCTCGCATTAAAGGCAGAGGTCAATGATCGCCATCTCCTCCACAATGTAGTCCTTGACGCACAACAGCTTACACGTCAACGCCTGCCTTCCAGGCGCCTTTTTTCTCGACACATTGTGGCGCTTCATGAAGGTCACTTCGACCTGATGAAGTCATGGAGAAACCGCTGGGAAACCATCTCACGGCCCAACCAGTTCCAAGTCACACCATACAGTACGGTACAGTACAGTAAAGTACACCATACACTACGGTACCACCTGGCTCAGACTTGCCAAGAAAAGAATGGGTAACTCTGAATCGCCTCCGTACTGGTGTTGGTCGCTTCAAGCACAATATGTTTTAACTGGGGATTGTGTGACTCACCAGCCTGTATTTGTGGTGACTGTTAAACAGCACAGCACATCATAAATCACTGTCCAGTGTTTCGACCTGAAGAACATGTGAATCTCATAGACCCTGATATGAAGACACTGCTCTGGTTGCAACAATTGGGAGATGTTACCTGAATTGCTGCCTCATAAGCAAGAAGAAGAAGCATAAAATTGATAGTTTCTGTATGTGGCATGACCAATGACCATTTTAATTAGTTCAAAAATCTTATTAGCTCCTTCTCAGCGCATGTTGTCTATATCATTTATTTAAATTAATCCTAATCTGTTTCTTTGAAAATCTAACAAGCAATGAAGTGTTCTCCATTTGCATTAACAAAATAAATAACTCGGGATCCTCAACAGATTGTGGATCTGGCCTTTTTGGTCGAACTAAGACTAGGTCGACTTGAATTCTCAGGTAAGCTAAATGCTGCTTGGCCTAGTGCAAAGCATGTTTACGCTTGTCAATAAACTGAAGCTGTTCAAGGCGCATATACAAAATGGAGATTTAGACCATCACATTTTATCCCTTTGCTAAAAGCCAGCGTGAAAGTCCCCATCATCGCACTAAATAAACAAAATGTTGTATATGCAAAACTGCTTAAAACCCCTCAAGAACGTTTGTGCTCCTGTTGCGTGATCTACAACAGAAAAGGCCACAAATTTTGTTTCTCATCGACCCATTTGATTCTGTGACTGATTATTTGAAAACCCTGCTGGTCTCAGACGAGGCTACGGCTGAGTTGGACGTGATTAATCTTTATGAAGAAGATCAACTGAAACCTGTTTTAAGGAAAGAGACAATTGAGATATGAATAAATGTGCCAATAGTAAAATACCTCAATAAAAACTATTTGCAAATAAAAATGTCGAAAATTACAGCATTATCGGAATGGCTTGGCCCTTGAAATTATATCGCCCGATTTGAAAAAAAGGCCAAACTCTTTGAAAGGTGCTCACACTGGGCCAAGTTTTAAAAATCCAACTTTATATGGTCAACTGACAAAATACACAACAACACAGCAAACCTGGCAGTCTTGGTACGAGAATTTTTTAACTCTTTTAATATTAGATCAACAATTGCCTGTTATACAGTAATTCTAAACCAAAGTTTAAAATAGCACCAATTGCTTCAAAGTGACTTTTTGTTAATTCATCAATATGTTTGCAAATTTGGATTACTCACAGGAATTGTAGTATAATCTAAAAAAAAGTAAAAGTTCATCAAATATTATACGTAGAAGCCATTTCATCGCTTTTCCCAAGATATTTTTATAAACCGGTATATCTACTTAAGAAAAACAGCTACCGTTTATTTCAAGTAAGCTTTTTAGCCAAGTATTTGATAGCCTTGTCATTTCTTTTCGGGCAGCAAGTACTAATTGCTAATAGGTAAGCACACTTAATTAACAAACGTAATTAGACACCGCTGCACTGGTATGGTATAGGCTACACCTGTAGGCTATCATTAGCGAAACACAATGCTCACTGTTCTATAGTGAGTAGCCAGGTAGTGCTGACGACAAGAAGATCGCTCCTTCTCAACAACATAGACCCACATTGATAAGTTAAACGTCGCCGCCAATGTGCGGGTTCAACTATGGCAGGAGAGACTGGCAGCCGGACTGACATTGGCCAATATGGAGCTCACACCCATGGAGAGCCTTCCTCCCGGAAAACGTGAACCGTGGAAGTATTGGCGATGCCTCAACCGCTTAAGAACTGGTATTGGCAGGTGTAAAACCTTGATGAGACACTGGGGGTATTCCATGGGGAGCACAAGTTGCAAATGCGGACAGGAGCAAACGATGCAACATCTACTCGAATGCCCTGACCTAAAAGCAAGGTGCTCTGCACAGGATTTGGCCGAGTTCAACGATAGAGCAAGAGCCTGCGTGATGCTCTGGGCTACGGCCGTGTGACACACGATGAAGAAGAAGAAGAATCAATTGTATCCAGGTTTTAGGTTGGTAAGATCGACTTGGATTAACTTAATGCTATTTTGCAAATTTTAATCTAGTTTTAATGGGAAAATATTGGTCTCCTTTTAAGTTAAACAAAAAGTAACATTCTGACTAGAGTAAGCTACCTGACCACACTTCTATTTAATCCACACTCCTCTCAGCAGGCAATTTCGTATTTCGTACTGTTAAAAAATCGCTAAACAAATGTCACTCCAAGTTCAAACACATCATCAAACATGCTTCTGGCAACACAGTTAGTGTTCCACGCGAGATAAGGTAAATTTTATAGAAGCCTTGCAAGCTCACGACATAGGCTAACACATATTCCAAAAGCACAAGCAAAGAATGAAGCAAACAACTCTTTAGACCAGTTGCAAAACATGAACAAACCCACACACGACCAGGCAATCAAAAAGTTCTTGAAAAACCTTCAAACCAAACGCGACTGTCAGCTAGTTGATATGTTATTATTAACGTTTTGAATTCCATAAAAACTGAGCTGATATTTTCACAAGCAAGCGACCTTGCATCAAACCTGAAAACTAAAATATGCAACATGCTAAAAACCACACACTTTAGTGACATAAAAAATGTCACCGAAACCACAACGGAAAATCAACTTCAATTCATCTCACTATAGAAAGCATGAGAAACTCTTTACGAGGCAATTCCATCGGAGGCGAAACGTATACCAGAACGGCGTTCAGCTGCGCTGTCGCAAATATTATTTGCAAGTTATCTTCTCTGGTGGTCAATAGCTTAGGGAAAGTGTATCGCATCACTCCACTTCTATGGAAGAGCGCTCGTGCTGTAGTAAGCATAAAAAAACACACAATAAAAACATTTTAAGTACCACACATCGATGTCTCCCAACCTTAAAGTGTTACGTTTTAACTTAGATCATGAACTTCGCTTTGCAACCATTAATGTGAATTTAAAAAAAGTTTGCATAATATCGAATAGATAGAGGGGCTAATTTCAGAACGAGTTAGTGCATATAGCTTAAGTTGAAACGCGTACTTCAAAGTTGGGAGCAGTGCGATTATTCAAACTCACTATTTTTAATTCTAGATAGTCTTGAATGTCAGTGCTAGTTCGTCCGGTCACTCTCATTAGAAGTGCGTTTCTCTGAGTGGTGCTGAAACCCAGAGACAAGAAATCGTCTCGAGAGCTCGGAAAATTATCCACCCAACGATATACCATAAGCCCAGCATTATTGCCAAACCTATACGTCACTGCTCCTGTAAAGATGTAAAACTGGTGTAAAGCATATAAAATCCTCAAGAATCTTTTCAAGTTAATTATATGTTTGGTGTTAATTCAATAGAAACATAAACGTACGACAAAAACACAAACACCTAAACTTTCGTATCCATATTGTAGGTTATGCCATATCAATATTAAAAATTTAAACAGAACTATAGATAATATAATATGCTTCATAAATATACCATAGAAAATCCGAAAATGTTTTAAATTTTTTGTGTACGAATTAAAATGACGTAGCCTAGTAGAACAAAATAAATCCACTGCCAAACCTATATAAATAATAATTCAATAATAATAAAAAAAAGTTGAAATTACAATATTTTTGTTGGGCTCAATATTTTGGCATGTATCATAAATTTATGTTTACATCGTACAGTAGTTAGATTTAACAAAATCAGTTTCATATTTTGAAATCAACGAAAATGACTTGGAGTTTAGTGCTTTCATTGGCCTTCGGTTTTCATTAAAAAGTTGTAAAAGTAAGAAAAGATTTGTAGCTTTATTTGCAACTGCACAAATATTTTCTATATTCAATTTTATCATCAACGAGTCATTTAGGCTAATTCACAATGTAAGCAGTTAATAATATAAATACTAATAAATACATCTGGCAACCTTTGTTATTTTTTTAGCGTAAACACTAAAATCGGACTCATCTGGAAAAATACTAGTTTTCCGCTAAATCATTTTGTTTTGCATTGATCGGCACGGTAAATAATGCAGCTTCGTAATGCCACTTGGTGGCAGCAATACGTCAAGCGTTTTTTAATACGCTGAAAGGGACAAACACGACACTCCAAGGTGCAAAATTTCACACAATTAAGTTTTAGAAAACGTGCAAAATCAATAACATGCAATTTAAACTACTGAGCATACGTCAACCGCACAAGAGAGTGATTGAAATCATGTCAATTCAACTTCAATTGTTATTTAATCTTGGGGATGAAAATTTAATCAGTTCAATAAATAAGATATTCGGTAAAGTAGCCTATTTGACTGAAAGCATAAGTGTGCAAGCATGTGCATAAAGGCATAATAGTTTTAAGAACTTGTTTATAAATAGGTATGTTGTATGAACTTTATGCATATAAACATCTTGTATAACTGCAGGCAGGACGTCACTGTTTTCTTAGTGCAGTTAACATCATGTATGTATTTGATTCTGTAACTGTTTAAAACTGGTTGTCCAATGTCCAGGACGTCATTTTTATCTTTTGTTTCAGCGAACGTAATGGGATAAAACATCTTGATAACCTTAAAAGATAATACACAGCTAAATATTTTACCCGTTCTAAGCGATGCATTTTCAAGGCTCTATTTGTTATATTTGGACAGTTTGACTTGCTGTCAGCGTCAAAATTATTCCAGTAAACCCAACAGCAAGAGTTTAAACTTTTTGTTTTATAATTATATCCAACGATTCAGAGCAAAGAGGGCAAAGTAAATCTTTACACGATCTCTCAAAAGATGTCACCGATTTTGCCATGATCAAAATATTTTAAATATGACGTCTTTTGTAAAACAATGAAGTAACCTAGCTGCTGTTCCACAAGCTCCCAATTGCGGACGTTACGAAATTTCTTGTCGACTTGTTCAATCGTAAATCGGTAAAATCATATAGGCCATTAATCGACCTGATCAAAATACATAAATCTTTAGATTATTTCACACATGCGTCAATCAATTTACATTTTTATTAATACAAAACTGGACAAGGCAATTCATGTGCGGATATTTTTAAGATCAGTTTTCATCTTCGATTGATTTTGCTGATGTTGTCGTGATTAAATTATGCATGAACCTGAAGCAAAATGTCGGGCCAACTTACAACTTCGGTTTGAAATTTGTACTGGTAGCGAATGGAAATAAATTGTTTGAGCGCACTTCGTTTTACCTTTTTTGTGCAGTTTTGGTTTCTTACTCATGGTACTTATTAAAACTACACATTTTTTATTCAAATATGATCAATATAACAAAGAAGCGCTTAGATTTGAAACCGAGTTTTGGTCAATCAGTGAAGTTAGGTCTGAAACTGAAGCTGTATTTTCTAGATCTTATTTTGCAATTTAATTCTCTTCCACTGGGATATTTCTTTATGAGTGATTTCATTTAACGTTTTAACGTAGATGAGTGAACAACATTTTTAAGTAAAAAGTTATCTTTTTATGATTTTTGGAGGGCAAGTGATAGGCTATAGCGCTCTCATTACACTAATCAACAGCAAATTTTCATCAGAGCTTTATGTGTCCTTAAACGTATTTATGACGCTGATTTCAATAATGTCTTTACTCTTTTTTCTAGAAAATCATGTTTTTGAGATATTTATATCTCTTGTTTGTAAAGCTTGATTTACTGTATAGTAGCCTAATGTATGGTTTTATTTTACCATGACAATGATAAGTTTAATATAAAACCATCTGCTCCTGTGGCACACTCTGTGCATTTAAGAAATCTTACAAAAATATTGAAATCCTCCTCAGTGCGATTCAGTCCAGTGAATACAAATGGAACATTTGTGGAGATTTTAAGGTCATCGGCATTTTAATGGGATTGCAAGGAGGGTTTACCAAATACTGATCGTCGTGCTACTGCAGAACACTGTCAGAAGAGACTGGCCAGCAAGAGACTCATACATTAAAGCAGGGGTGACAAACCTTTTTGCGGTCGCGGGCCACTTTGTCAATTACACATGAGTTATCGGGCCACACAACTTTTTAATCGTGACGTCATAGATTAGAATCGACCAAAAATACAAGGTGAAGTTGGTGAGTAGTATCACAACTTTACCTTATAGCTTTCCTATTTTCTAACTTTACACCCTGAAAGTTAGTATTTATGGCAAGAAAATAGCAAAGGAAAGGTGTAGCCTACCAGTGAAAGTATAAAGCAGCTTTGAGATATCTTTTGTCTTTAATGCATGAGCGATTGTCAAATTGCTTTGCGGGCCGCACAAAATTCTTTGACGGGCCGCAGGTTCGTCACCTCTGCATTAAAGGAAACGCAAATATCATAAGTGTTCTTTAAGTTGAGCCCAACGATGTATTATTGCCACCACTTCATATAAAATTGGGCTTAATGAAGAATTTTGTTAAACAGCTGGGAAAGACCTGTTCCAATGGATTTGCATTTCTCTGCAACAAGTTTCCCAGGTTTGTTTAGAACAACTAGTTGCGTACGCGTATTCAATAAAGTATATGTAAATTCCACCTTTAAGATAAACGAATTGCATGCAATTGGATTCTGTTTATATTTTTTCACCCTTTTTGATTAGAACTGCAGTTTTTGTTTCAAAACATTGCTACAGTACACTACAAGTATAAGTGGTGAAGCTATAAAATGCTATACTGTAAATAAATTATAAAATATTTTGAAAAAAATTAATATGAAACAAAGTTTGGCTTAATTCATTAATATTACCAAATACGCAAAATATTACAATGCAAATATTTTGAAAACCTGATGTAGTAAAGAAAAACGAGAGAAGATTCGGAATCAGCACAAAAAATTCATCTAGAAAAATTTACTTGTATCTCTGATTAAAAAATTTAGTAAGAACTTGTTGACTAGTGTGATTAACCTTAATCCACTTCTGGCCTAAGGCACTCTATCCTTTTTGCCTTTCTACACCTCCGAGATGGGCTGATAAGTCAACCAAAATTTTCAAACAAACAATTTGCATTTTTTAGTATTTTTTTAGAGCCGGCAAGTGACCAAGTGTACCTAGTTTTAGAATTGCTACTCCCTACTGTTTTCATTGTAATCAGATGATAATAAAAGGTTTGAATTAATTTTTGGCAAGGCACAATCGTTACTATATCAAGCCTACTTGCATTCTTCAAGTTCAATGTAACAAGTGAGATACAGCAACGTTTATACAGAAATTGCATTGTAGAAAGTTAGCAAGCAACCCACGTAAACAATACGCAGTTCAAAAATAATAACAACCGAAAACAAGTTGCTCTATTAGTGACATAAGCAATAGAGAGAACAGGCATGCTGTCAAATTGCACTGCAAACCAAACTGTGAATAAACGGGATTCTTACCAGGAATCAACGTACTGACGTCTGATTAAATAAAATATAACGTTAGCCATTGAACAATACAACTACAACATCTCAAAGCACTGTAGTCGCTTATGTTTTCTCAAGAGATTATGACTTGGAAAAACTAGGATCGATAGTGGCACTGGCGGCCTGTTTTTAAAAGAACTATTCTCAGATATCCAAACTTTCCCGACTATAAATTTGAAAAATAAAACATGTTGCCGCCAGGTCCGCGTGTATGCGCTATATTTCACAGTGCAATGTTTTTTCCATAGAATAGTGGTTAGAGCGTCACATTAGTGATTGTGAAATGGCCCTCTTCTCAATGTTCTTAAGATTTCCCTCTTTGAAATAATTGGAAGCATGCAGGCCTGTCTGGAAGGTAAGTAATAAATAGATTCCAGCCATAAACTAAGGGAAAAAATGCAAAAGCATCGATAATAAATTTCTCTCAAATTCTCCCTAACATAAAAGACACCACAAATCTTTGCTCGTATTCATGCAAAAAACATTTTTTTTCTTGCAAACAAAGCATTTAAAAAATACAGTAATTATGGCCAGTATCTAAACGATATTATTGATGGCTATCATTTATAATCGCGGAGTTATGGTCAAGACGCTTCCGCTAAAGTAGTACAGATTGCCAAAATGAAAAACCGTCCATGGAACCCTTACAAAGCAGTAATTGCACAAAAAATCTTAATTCTCTCCCATATCTTTTGTGTCTTTTCTTTAAACAAGAAAAAAATATTTTTAAGGAAATGATCGATACGCAGATTTGCATCCGATCCAAAATCATGATTCACTTTGGATTTGAAACTACCATGAGCTTCGTTATCGTCACCATCTCTACCCTCTGCTGCGCAGTAAAACCAGCTTATTTCAGAAAAGAATTATGGCTTATATTGATTGGATTTGTTCCAAACCAGATCGGGAGAAAATAAGCATTGCAAGATGGTGATTGGTGAAGGAAGTATAGAATGAAAAGTTGTAGCCTATTTCTTGTTGCAGGTACTGGGTAGGATTTTTTGAGGTAGCAATTGTTAATAACAAGTAACAATGATTTCGACAGTGTTAGTTTTATTTTTTTGTCATTTTGCACAGGACAAGACTACAGTGCTTTGAAAAAACCTTACAGATGTTTTGTGTTTTTTCGTAAAGTCATGTTCCTCTTTCATCTCATGTCTGCATCATATTAATGCGGCAGCGACAATTGAAAATTTGATGCCAATGATTTATCCGGACTAACTTCAGGGTCACTTACGTGTTTGGCACGTTCTTCCAACGTAGGTGGTCATACTGCAATCGCAAATGAAGTCATTCCACTGTTGGAGACAGATGCCTCCATTATCGCAAGACGTGCTAGTACATGATTGAGTTGGACCTAGAAAAAAATTAAGAAATTAAAATCAAAAGAAACAAATCTGCCGCATCCAGGCTTACAATCTTCTTCTAGCTTTTCCGCTGCATGAAAATCATCCCAGACTCATTTTTGCGTATTTTTTCGAAAATAAACGTTTATGTGTTTAACACGTCACAGATCATAAATGATTTAAAGCTGCGTACCTGGTGGGATGTGATTAGACAAAAATGTTACTTTTCTTCACAGCAAACAAGTAAAAGCAATTTAAGGTTCATTTGCATTCTCGCGCAAACTAAAATTCTCTGTTTATTTTTTAGTTGCATGAAGCTGAGTTAAATGGATGTACAGTATGCTACTGCATTTATTTCATCAGAAAATGTGCAGACCAAATTGCGCAATGAAGATAGATGAGAAAAAGTATATAGCTGACAGTAGGCTACGTCAGGTCGAAAAAGTAGCCAAACCTCATGCCTTGTTACAATTTTTGAGCTATTTTGATACGAAATCGATTTTGATTAAGGCTGTGTAACCGCAAATGCACTTTATGGCCACTCACACCGTTTGTTATTGTCGCAATCAAAATGCGTAGTCCCACAGCAGGTTACAGTATATGTTCTTGAATAAGTGTGCTATTTTAATTGTGCAATTCTTGCGAGGTGTTATTGTCCTAAAGTAACCTTTAATTGCGCAACCTTTTATTGCGAAACTTGCTTCTATAGAAGATTTTGCGTTCGTGCGATTCTGAAAACATCTTTGACTTGATGACCAGAAGAATGAGTTCTTGTGATATAATAATACCATAGTTTCTGGAAGCTTCTGGTTAAAGCAAACCTGTTAAAAATAGCCGCGTGATTTGAGTATGATTTTGAGAGTTGTGTATTATGGGGATTAGAAGTTGAGAAGTCGTGATAAAAAGTATGTTGAAGACGATTGTAGACCAGTTGATATTGAATAGTTTGTAAAAGTTGAGTTATTGCCTATTGTAAAATTACTGTGACAACTAGTAGCGTATATCTGTTTTGAAATCGACGAAGAAGTTTGCTGTTCAGAATTTGATTTCTTTTCGTGCTGAAAGTGCTAAACCGTTTGTTTAGTCCTTCAACGATTTCTGGAAGCAATCTACAATCTCAAAAGTAGAACTATTCGACATTTAATTGACTGTTTAACATTTGATATCCCAATAAACTACGTCATCAATCTTGCCAAAGTCTCTTCACGTGTAAGAGATAGAAAGAACTGTGACAGTCAATCAGGTATCTTGTTGCATGTATGATGTATGACATCAGCCTATCATCAGGGATCAGGGTATGTTCATTCCATAGACTCCTTAAGTAACTTACTTACTTAAGGAGTCTATGGTTCATTCTCATAGGCCCATATTTTTAACAATAAATAATTACAACTGTAAAGCTGTAGATTAAAAGAGAATAGCCTTAGACTGGTTGCAATTTCAGCATGATGAATCTTAAGCCGATGAAAGTGCAGTCGCACATCTTTCAAAGATCATGTTGTAAACGTAAATAGGAGTAGGCCATGTTGTGAAGATCTGGATCCGATCAAAAAGTATTAAACTCCGAAATTTCATAACCAATTCTTACAACCCCGAAATCCTTCCTGATACTGCACCACTTACCCGGTGCCACATCTCTCTACAAGACAATACAGTTGAACAAACAAATCATGCGACTCCTGCTCTGACTCAGCAATGTCGAAAGGAAGATCGATCCGGTTCATGGTCACGTTAAAATCTTTCAGGTTTCGACTGCACAGCTCTATGCATTTTTCTAAAACATACTTAAATAAAGCAAAACCCTTTGGGGTGGTTTGGAAAAAAGGTATGTCAGTATGGCCGTAATATGAAATATTATTTGCAGTACCGGTAATCCAACTAAAATGGGAACTTGCAATATAAATAATTTTATTGATTTACAGACCGATAGAAACTAGAAAAAAATCATTTGCTTTTTAAGCCACCTCTGCAGCCACCGAGGACCGATCCGACGGAGACTATCTTGTCGCGGCCGCTGATGTCAACAACTTTTCCATTCAGGTCAATATTTCCAAGGCAACCTTGAAACCCGACACGAGAAGCTATGTCATTGGGAAGAACGTCGTTGCGAAACATATCTTGTCGCACTCCGCCAATGTAAAGGTTTCCTACATGAGATAAAACAATGCAGCTTACTCACAAGTCCACCCCCATGCAGCGGTTGGCAATACATATGATGATGCTCCATATGAACTCTACAAGCTAAACAATTTTCATGACCTTACTTTGTGAGTCAGCCTGTACCTAGACAGCTAGTCAACCGTTTTTATGACAACAGACGGCAAAAACGATTGATTTGTTGTCTGGGTATGCAAAATCACAAAGAAGACCACGATAAAATAACTTACCGTCCAAATCAAGATTTACTCGTTCGCGTGATCCCTTGTTGATCGCAGGTACGCCATCTACTGTCATCGTATGAACGTTTTCCTTATTTCGCATGATTCTGACATCGTGCCAAGTGTTGTCATTGACAGTTGTGGCACCAGGCACAGATAGAATCTGAATTTAAACAAGAAAAGCGCAGTCAACAACATTGCTTTTGTTTTCTATGCTTTCACTTGCAAATATTGTACAGTCTGGCTCAGATCGAAAGTATCGTAATATTTTAGTAATAATTGAACCACTCAGGGCGCTTTTAGAAAGAACTAAAGACAAACTACTCGAAGCCAAAGTATTGTTTACAGAGAAAAAAATATTGCTAAGAAAATTACAAATTAAAACATAAAAATACTGCATAATTTACTACTTTGCATAGTTAATTGCAGTACACAGATTTCTACCATTTTTTTAAATGAAAGTACAAGTAAATTTTTCTGGATGATTTTTTTGCTGGGATTTTGATTCTGCGCTCGCTTTTCTCTAACACATCATGTTTTAAAAATATACACACCTTAAAATTTTCAGTTGTTGTTAAATTTTTATGGTAGGTATATATGTGCTTGCTTCATACCTTTTTTCTTTTTTCAAAAAACACCCTAAACATTTAATTTTAAAGCTTCGTATTACTTGTCATGCAATTAACCTACCTGCTGTAGCCACGTTTGAGACAAAAACTAATAGTGAAATCATAAATGCTAAATAAGCGCGTAAACCTTTACAGTCCAAACACTAACTAAAAGAAAAAGTGTGAATATTCAAAAATCTGATGTGTTAAAACAAGAAAAAATATATTCAAAATCAGCGTAAAAGATAAAAATAAAACGTTTAAGGACACGTGAAACCATCTCTGATTAAATTTTGCTGTTGACCAATGTAATTAATTGTAATCCCATCGTTGGAAACTGTTGACGTTTTACAACTTTTTAAAGAGGTAAAATGCACTAGTACCTGGTCACCATTCCCTATGTTGTATAAATAAAAGACTTTTCCTTCAACCATTTCGATAGCAATGAAGTCCCCGTTTCGTCCAGAATTGAAAAGAATCAAACCATCTTTGACAGTTGTTTTCAAACTTAGAAACAACTCCATTGAACTGAAAACGTTTACAGTAAACCGTTGATGCAATGAAAACGTCAAAGTTTACACTTCCGATTTATTCAGCTGCTTAAGTTGGTTTTAGTTACTTTGTCACTGCGCCCTTGACTCCAACCAGTTACCAATCACTCCAAGCCCAATGTTTTGCTCTCACGACGTTTTGTTTACGAATTATTAGACATGTCGCATACAATATACATTTTCATTACCTACTCAAACTATTGTTATTCTGCGAAATGACAATAATTGTATCATAATTAAGGTAGAAATTGGTGATAAGCTACACTGCAAGTCATTATAGTTGAGATGATTATTTTCCTTGTTCTATTAAAAAGTCAAAAATCTGTTAGGGCCTACCATAGTTTTCAGGCAACACCAACAAAACAAAAGTGAAACCTACTTGTAAGCTTGTAGAGTCGGAAGAACAACGTAGCTGCCGTCATCTTGGAAAGAAACGGGAAATGATACAACGTCATCTGCGTCGCCAAAGGTGCTGTTGTTGTTGCAGAACAAGCTCCCATCAGCACAACTGTAATCAAAACTTTTTTAATATTATTATTCAACAACTATAGGCAGCTAAACTGAACAGGCATCTCAAACTTTTTAACGGTAGTAAAAATTTCTTAAATTTTTATCACTCCCTGAGTAGGTTATAGACATCGGATGATGCAATAGAAAGGTTATAAAATCAAACCAATTTCCAAAGGTTTATTGAAGTTAGCTTTACTGTAACTTAAGTATTACCTCAGTCCGAAAATAACGATTCTCACAAATACAATCTAAACTACAAGCTCGTGTTTTTAAATGTCGTCTTGCCTGTCAATCAGAGGAACAGTATTGAAGACAACGTTTTCAAGATGACCAATAAAAGGATTTCGCAGCAACGCAAGCTTTCTGCTGGAAGAGCTGTTGATTGTATTCTGTGATGAGGTCACGATTTCCCCAAGATGAATGATGTCAAATTCAAGCTTGTTGTGGGTTCCCGAAAGCGTTTCTGAGAAAGCAACAAAAAGTCGCGTATGAAATTTTACAGTAATTTGTTTCCAAAACCTTTACATTGTAAAAGATATAGCTCATATCAGCAGTCGTGAAAAATGACATTTTCACTGCACCTGTTGAGCCAAGCATTAACTTTTAAAGACGCTTGAAGCGTAAACTTATTTTACGTTGAAAAAATTCGAATCGATTGTTGAGTAGGGGTTCTGGTTATCTGGTATTACCATATATCACAAATAACGTTGTTTCAACTGCTAGTGTTCTTTTACGTGCAAGATGTCAAACAGAAAATAACGACGAAAATGAGTATTGATCGGCTAGCAGAACAAGCAAGTAAGAATGGGTGTTTGAGCTGCAACCGTTGAATATTAACTCATGAAATCAAAAGACAGCTGCGGAATAAAAATTTAGCCGTAAAGTAGAGGATGCAACTTCGATTTGTTAAAGAAGTATTCAAGTTGAAGTAATATCTTTAGGTACCACACATGGTTGGTCTGTCGTATTAAAGTTAAATTCAATTAATTTTAGTTTGGACCGGTTAATTTAAACAGAAAGATTTGAAAAAGTTTTCCGGAAATTTTGACCAAATTTATCAACTTCCTGTAATGAAAAATATCTGCCAGTCAAAACAGAAAATGTCGAAACGTACTAAATTAAACATTTAAATTTTACAAAAAGAAATATAAAACATCTGGAAAAACAGTTTTTGAAGCCTTTGCAGAGAATTTACAATGAGTATCGTTTCTGCACTTTGGGTCCTGTACTCTTTATTTAAATTGACCCTACGCTCCACTTTTGTGATTATCTTTCAGGAAATTTAAGTTTTCTTTCTTTTTACATAAAAGGAATAATGGACAATGTCATCCATCATCCTACCATTTACGCAATGAGAGTTTAATAATTTAGTCACGCCTTCTATGAGAAAACAGACATTGTACTGTATCTTTGTGTGATGGAAAAACAAAACGGATACCAGTAAACAATTAAATATAGAGTCTGCTAGCATCTAAATTGTAATCACTTCAGGAAATTTTACGACCACTTTTGTAAAAAAAAAGGTGAATAGAGAAGAGAAATGAAAGATTTGTAGAAGCCCGTCAAAGATAACACTTTTAAATATTTATAGCAAACTGCGTCCAAGCTGTGACAATCTAAAACGTAGTCGGTGATAAATGATTCAGGAAAAAAGTTGAAAGGCGACTGTGCGTTTCAGCACCAGTGCGAAATTCTCATGCACCCACATCCACATGCTTTGTGAAATCTAAAAAAAATTATTATAGGATCTTTGTTTTTAATTACGTGCAGTAGCGTTACTAAACGTTTAAAACTAACTCTGACATTGAAACAGTGGCCAAAGTTTTAATAGAAACGTAATGTTTTAACGAAAAGTACGATGTGAGCAAGAAGAGCAACAAGTTTTACATATAGCGTGTCAGGGAGGTGGATCTTTCTTTCTTTCTCTTCTCAGTTGCATCCCTGCATGTGCAGCAACGAATTACTGCTGTAGAGCAATATACTTTACATTGCCGTTGCAATCTCGCAGACATAGTTGTTTTAGCAGCAGCAGTGCACATCAGTGTCTTAGCAGCTTGCAAACAAAATGCATTTCACTTCTTTCTGACAAAGTTTCCTACTAAATAATGCATAGGAAACGAGAACGCGATTGAAGCAATACAAAACTGGATTATCGGAGTATCAAGACTTTCACAGCAGAAGGAAAACAAAATTTACACAAAAACCAAGGACTCGCGAATGTGAAAGCAGTCTTTCATGAATGATGGAATGTAGCGGCAAAAACATTTCAAGACAAAAAGATCAGATTGCATTTACGATTCTATGTAATAGCCGAGAAGAATTTTGCCGCAATAATAGGTTTTATTGCATTTATGCGACAAGATATGTAGGCAAAAATAAGTAAGCCTAATTGGTAAACCGCCAAAGCAAGACTGCATATATTATACAGTAGCCTACAGTACATATGTCCTTTTGAAATAACAACGAATAATCCCCAAATTTTTAAATAACTTTACATATTATTCTTGAATCATTTTTGCTCCGTTAGTTTATGCGATCCCTTCAAACTACAACCTGGTATCTAAGCAAGAGTTGCTTCCTAAACAGCGTGTAAAATGCATAGGCCTATACTGTAGCTTGCCTCTGGTTCAGGCAAGTATTCAAAGTATAGCCCAGACCCTAAAAGGTAATAAAGCATTGCCTTGTTCGAACAAGTATCAACCCACCAACAGTCGAGCAATTGTTTCTAAGCTTTACCACATCATATCAACATGCAATATCCAACGCAAAATTTGATTATTTCAATATTTAACTGAGTGTGACGTCCAAACTCCAAAACTCAACTTTTATTAACCTAAGTATTATGAGCTCACATATTCAGTAGCATCAAGTTAGTGGAAAGCAAGCAATCGATTTCTAAAGCTGAAAAGTATTGAGGTTTTTGAAATACAAAGTGAAATGAAAATAACTGTTTCAAAGTCCCAGCAGAAATAAACGTGTATCATTATTGTTGAGGGTGACTGCTTTACTCGAAGACCTTCCAGGTCACTTCGCAGCCCCCCGTTGCACTATCCACACATTCTACGCGACAGTTTGTTTTATATGACATATTGCTTTGTGAATGTGTGTTATATATTATACACTCGCAACAAATAAACTAATCGACCAATCGATCGATCAATTAAAATTAGCGAAAACTAGGATGGCAACAAAAATATTTCTTACACTGACTTGCGTGATTCTATTTCTTTATATTTACACAATTGAATCCAGGTTCGCCATCAACCCTAAAAAATGTTCTATTGTGTACATGAAATTTTTCAAAGTATGTTACATAATAAATGTAAGTAGAATGTGTTTCAAAATGCATAACTGAATTACTGTAGCCTACATGTACAGTATAGCCTACTTGACCATTAACTCTAGAAAACCTTTTATTTTGAGTAGCTTTCCAAACGTTGTTTCATAATGATGAGGGTTTGAGTTTTAACACACCAGATACAATGACGAATGCAAGCACAAGAATAAAAAAATTGAACGTTCAACGTGGATTTTGTCAAGTTGAATTACTGCTTTTAGTTTGATAAGTTGTTAAACTTACCACAACGTATTTTTGAGAAAAGTTTTTTTACCCCCAATAGATCTACACGACTTTACTTTGCCCTATGTATAAGCAGTGTAAGAAAATTCTTAGAAAAAAAAGCAACCAAAAATTGACTTAGATCAACAAAATACTATGCTCTGTATTGTGTAACATTGTACTATACAATATGCATGCTCTGAAAGGAGTAAACTACAGAAAGGTGAAAAAAAAACTACAAAGTTTTCTACTGTGAGTGAAAGAAACCTGTAATCTATTATTCAGCTCTTCAAGGCATGACCTTGTGGCTTGAACTTATCACCCTACAAGAGTGCTGCACACCGCATGCCACCATAGTCTTACCACAGGTCGCAGATGGACCTCTACGCCGATCTTTCCTTATGCATGATCTGTAAGCTGGACACAATAAGCCAGTTAAAGATCATCCCATTAAAAATCATGCCTAATCAAAACTGATTTCAAATTCTTTCGTAATTCAATTGTATAAGTTATTGACAAATTTTTTATAACAAAGAATATAACATGTAAGTTTTCTTTTCAAACCAATTAAAAAAAAACCTTTCAAAATTTCTCAAGAAACACTGGAATTACACATAAAAGATAAGTCACAATAACAAACGAATTCATCAAAATTTCAAAGTTGGTAGATGGAATCATCAAATGAAACATGTAATATGTTTAAAGGTACTGACTGATGTAAACTGGTTGTGGCGAAAAAAGTGTATTCTGTCAGGTGAATTGTGAGACGTAGTTTTATTTCAAATAATCATTACTGTATAATATGACATTTTTTTAGCAACCGAAATTTATGTGCTTTTTCTACTTTACTGGTCTGGAACACGGTCTGGAACATTTAAAGGGATACTAAAGGAAAAACCTGGCTTGGCGATTTTCCACGTTCTGTGTGTTTAACTTGCTACCATAAAACGATTTTCAGAAAAATTTTGCCCCATTACGGTCTGACCATCATTGCGCGCGTGCTTTTGTCAAAGCTTTCAAAACCAGAATGGGCCTCAGCAGCGAAGCGTGCGACTGTACAGTCTACGTAACAAAAGACGAGCAATCAGCTGATCACGCAACAGATGTTACTGCCAGCGCTTTAACTGTAGGCTATGTATGTATGCACATCAAAACATCAGACTTCAACGTCAAAACATCAGACAGTTTGCTCAAAACCTCAGATCTGATGTTAAAACATCAGATGTTGTAACGTGGCTTTTGTTATTGCTGTCTTTTGTGACGTATTCTCGAGCTGTGTTTGCACTTTTTGGTCATTTTGAAAAAAAATGAAAATAAATGAAACATTGGACTTTGGGCCTTGCCAGCGGGTAGCCACTTTAACAAGTCGAAATTCTGCCACTGAAATTGACTAGAATGCAACCGCCAACCAATCAGAACATGTTATAAGAGGCTGCCGTCCAATTGTGATCCTTCTAGCACTCATCCAGAGAGTTAATGCTTGTTTTGAACTTTATTTGGTAATTAAAGAAGAAAAAGAGCAATAGCAGTAGTTGGAATCGAACCCGCGTCAATGAAATGACTACTTTCTAGCCTTAACCCTAACTCTCAAGCCAACCAGCTGACAAAAAATCCATCACTTAATTTGCTTTCTATCATCTTCTTTTCGCCATTTTTTACGTCACTAAAACCGTAGCTTCTGATTGGTTGGCGGTTTCATTCTAATCAATTTCAGTGGCAGAATTTCGACTTGTTAAAGTGGCTACCTTGCCAGCGCCATTAAAAAAAAATTTTTTTCGGTAATTTTTTTTGAAATGTATTCTTGAATGTTCAGTTTACGCATTTTAATGCTTAATTCCCGTTTGAAAATTTTATTTAGTATGCCTTTAAGACATAACGTTGCAGTGGCCAGATCCATAAGCTTGTGCGTGCAAACACAATCACCTGACTTGTAAGTAAAACTAACTTCGAGCAGTTTAGCGAAAGCGTTCCTACTTTATTACAAAACTTTATTAAAATTCCCTGGAGAGAACACTAATGGGCTTGCTAGCAGCCATAATTAGATGCAAAAACAAGAGTATTTCAAAATTATGCTCTTTTATTCTGCACATAGACACAGGTATTACAAAACCCCAAGTCCTTCTAAGACTTTATTGAACGAGTGGATACCGGAAAGACCTTTGGCTTGACAACACGAGAAAATCTACATTAAACTGTTGACGTTGATTGGGCATAAAAAGTATTTTTCCTTTTCTTCAAAAAGAGGAAAAAATTGATAATTCTTTTTGGTGGTCAGACCATTTATAATGCATGAAAGCTATAGACAGCTAAACGAATAAGCAAGCAAAGTGACGTGCCGCACCTTTTGCAGTTTGCAAGCTGGGTAATTACGAGCAGCTGCAAAAGGGAGTAAGCTACAACTGCTGTTGCTTTTTCAATTTAGAGCAGTGTTTCAAACCAGAGTGGATGCGTTTATAAATATGATGCGGGCGCTAGCCAGTAATTGGGCCAATGAAGGGCTCTAGTAGTAAGAACGGAGCAATTACAATGACAAGGCAACAAATCAACCTTTTGCTATGTTTCATTTGAAAAAATACATGATAAATAAAGTTGACGAAACTCTTTGGCAGACATCATAAAATTTCAGCTTGTTTAATTAATTGATTGAATCTTTATTCTCGGACTGGGAAAGCTTCTTGTAGAGCTTAATCCTGGCAGTTTCGCATACTTGTAGACTCTAGAGGCTTTCAATCACTGACGCAGACCAGGTCACCGAGATTGACAGAGTGAAGTTTCCGATTGTTGAAGTGTTGTTGCGGAGGAATTATTCCATCCATTAGATGCCGTTGAATGGAGAGCAGTCTTTCACGTGCGTTGCTCAAACGCACACTCGGAGAGCCGAACCAGCGCCGTTTAATCTTGAAGCTTCTTCATTCCAGAAGTCATGCGCTAACCAACAGCGTTTATCAACTATCGGGTTTATCAAGTTTATCAACCAACCATCGGGACGTTTACCAAGGCTTCAATGCATCTTAAAAACACCCCAGTCTATACAAGCCACTGAATAGTTCATCGGCAGCATTTAGTGCCTGAAAATATTTTCAGCTGGCATATCCTGTCCTTAAAGACTGTCATTATGGTATTAGTAAGATAAACAAAGCTCATACCTGGAATACATGCGCTTACACAAACAATTGTGCAATCAGAACAACGAAACTTTTGAGGGCTTATGAACCCGTCAATAGGACGCAGAACTATCATTTGAATAAATACGTGCTGTTTATAATGCTTTGATGTTCCTACGCAATCTTGACCTTGCAGGTAAGTTACAGTTGCCAGGACTTATGCCGCTTACTTCTCAAACATATTTGCCAAATCTATTAAGTTAAATTTATGCATTCAGAATACTGATGTGCAGCTTATCTGTTTAACCCTCTTTAATAGTGTCCCTCGAAAGTAGGTTTTTGAAGAAAATCAAGGAAGTTTATTTTTGTAACCGCAAATGTGTTATGAAAAAAAAATCTTATATTTTTACATTCAAAATTTTGTAAGATATCTTGAACTTTACGAAATTACAAGATTAACAAAAATTTTAAATGCTTAATTTTACATTATGCTGTTTATTTAAACTTACATTTTCTCAGATATTTTTCTAGGTTGTAATTAATACATGAACATATTGTTTTGAAATAAATAACTTCAATAGATTAAACATCAGAACAATCACCTATTGTTACAGCATTGTTCAATTTACATATCTTAACCTGCTCAATAAAGTTCAAGCATGCCAACAAAACGCAAGCCCTGAGGTTAAAAATCAAGGCTGCCAAGTTTAATTAAAGTTATTGATTTTGTAATTCAAATCAGAAAGAAAAGTAAATTTCCGTGTTCCTTGAACATGATAATAAATTCCAATGATGCGATAATGTGCCATTTTGTGGTGTCGTTTCCACCTTGATATGTAATAGAATAAACATTCAAAAGCGTAGGCTGTCCAAAAAATCTTTCGACAGTCGATGACGTCAATAAAATTTTGTTTTTTGAAGACATTACAAGCTTAATGGATCCATGAATTTATGGATAAATCATCAGAATCTCTCATGGTATTTCTCGGTATTCTTTGCATTTAGCCTACTACAGTTACTTGTCATGCAAAAGTAAAATTTAAACTTTTTTATATACAGTAGGAACATATCGGTAATAGTTGCAATTAGTTTTGTGAAACTTTAAAGCACACAAAGTTAACTAACTTCCTTTTCTTCTGCCATCAACATCCAAGGAAACTCTGAGGCCTCTTCTGGAAACCTTCACTCTGTGCCATCGGCGATCGCTTAGACCGCTTCCTTCCAACAGCACATCAGGTCCTTGGCCTGTACCACACATCAACACAGGTAAAATATAAGCATAAAAAGATATAGTTACTGGTCAAATTTTTACAAATTATCGCGACATTTTGTGCATCTTTGGCTCGATGTTCACACTGCAAGTGATCTGGACAGCGTTTTGTGTCACAATGTAGTGAATAACACTCATGTAAACCGTTCAGACAACAGTGGGCTATTAATAATCTAAATCTACTGAACCACTTTTGATCTATCGAAACACAGGGTTTTATAATGGATTAAATTAACACCAATCTAAGAATTGCCTTCGAGAATTCCGTGTTGATATACAAATGCAAAGATTAAACCTCGCCTTTTTACGTTCAGGTGTTAAGGGTTAGAATAATTGTTCTGACAATCCAAGACAGATTTTAAGAAAGCGTTCTCTAATTTTCCAGATTTATTTCCAAAATCCTGTTCCAAACGGGATTATTTGTGAAGAAGGACAAATAAAAGCTATTTATGAAAGATGATAAAAATTATACAATTGAACAAAACTTTTTTGCATTAATTGCGTAACTAAATTGTAGGTCTAATTAATTTTATATCTTCTTGTTGTTGTTAATGAATTGAGCGAGTTTTGTTCTATTTTAAGCTTAAAGTAAAGCTTAGAAAATGTTGTGCGAATTACTTTATCAGCCTTCAACTAAAAAACAAGCTTCAAGGAAGTAATTTTGTCAGAGCATGGCCACCGAGTTTGTACGAGAAGTACATTGCAACTTTGCAACGTTATCGAATGTAGCCTAATATCAATATAAATAAGTAAATTTAGCATGCAAGCCAGAGTATAGATATACAAAAACCCATTAATTATTCAAGACCAACAACGGTACATTTGTCGTCTGATAAAAAGAAAAATCAACAAAAAAATCGAAGACATTCCGTGTCTTCTTCGCAATAAGGTATGCAACATGGAAAAAAAGTTGTTTGTGCGAGGATAGCTCGACAATTTTCGATCGTACTAAAGGCTTATACTGTGATTCGCATTAAGTGGGAGCAATAATGAACTTGAAAAATGAACAGTGAACACATAAAAATATGAAATGCCCTTGTTTTTTCACTTTGATAGAATAGTTTGAGACAAGAGAAATGCTTGATTGTAAATTACATTTCATCTAAAATGAACAGCGCATTTATTTGTCAAGTCTACAGTATCTTTTGTCAACTCCGTGCATACCAATGAATTAGTATGTTTGAAGTAACCTATCGCAGAAACCATATTTGCATAATTGGATTTGAAAAGCGAGAGCGTAGTGATCTATTGCACAGGGTTACAGTTTATCACTGCACTGCATCACCAAATAATGTGCTCATATTGAAACATCGCGTCTATGCGCTTTTCATAGCTGATCAATCTTCATATGAAATGATATATGAAGTTAAGTATAAAGTCATTAAAGTATAAAGCATTATGGGTGGCAGAATATAAAGTTTTGTTACAACATCTTCAGAACGATGGTTTTCACTATAATGGTCACATACAACCATAGATGTTTACAACTACATTCCTAACAAACGACAAAGAGATTTGAAACATTAGCCGACTTTAAGTAACAACATGCAATAACCATGCAAATGTCAATTCGTCAGTTTTGTTATTGTTGCGTTTTATTCTTCAAAGCAACGTAAATACAACAAAACATACGAAAAATTTAAGTGCTCAATGAAGTGCAGTAACACTTACGAGGTGCGGTGCAGGTTTTTGAAGAACAGTCTGCCCAACATAAACATGAAAATAAAAATAAGTTAAAAGAAAAACAAATTATCAAATGTAAACAAGAATGTGTAAATCTATAATCTGGATGCCAAAAGATGGAAGAATTGTGAAGAGCAGCCTCCCAAGTGTGTAAATATTAGCAAGACCAACACAAACATCCAAATCTAAAAGCACATTTCTTCTGGCCCCTATCTTTTAGTAGAGACCTGTTCACAATTTTTGGTTGCACCTTCGGGAAAAAATGAACGCAATAGTCGATAGCGAACACAAATTGCAATTGTTTTGAGGTCAAAAGTTTGCAAACAATATACGTAGAAATAAAGGAGCAGATGTAAACGTTGTTATTCTCACTTACTTGTTGGATTCTCTTTTAAAATAAAGCAACATGAGTATCTTTTTTATTAATAGGCTACGTGCCATTCAACTTGCTACAACAGAAGAGTTGACCTTACATAAACGCAATACATTAGGCTTGTATCTGAATGGATTTTGAAGTCTTTTGATTTGATCATGTTCTTTAGAGCTCTTAGGAAATATTTAATGGAATTTGACTACGTATTAGAACGTAATATTTGAATGTTGATCAATCACATACCAATGTTGACTAGGAGTTGTATTTTTCCACCTTTGACGAGTTCGATTGTCAGGCTGTCTTTACTGCTGTTTGACGTTGTTGCAAAAAGTATTCCTAAACAAATCAAAGCAATGAAACCCCACAAACTACTCATGGCGTCCGATACCATAAACCTAATTTACGTAATAAAACTTGTGCTCAATTGATTTCTACCTGTGCTAACCGGTGTCTTGAAACGTAGGGAAATTTCTTCTCCATCCGTCTGCCTTGTTCTCTCCATAGGAAAAGTCATCACCTGGCTCCCGTTGAACCGTGACATCATTACAACTGAAAAAGTAAAACCAGTGTTTGTTTCGTCCAGGGATATCCCTAGTTTCGTCCTTCAAATTACTCAATTGCTTTCTTCTGCATGTCAATGTTTCTTTTGCTTAAAAAGACATTTATAGATAGTAATCGTTCAAAAAGAACAATAGTGCTAAAAAATATTTTTTAAATTAACGTCTAATTTCCAGCAGTTTTATTGATTATTTAGGCACCACCAGCACGTTCTTTTGCGACGAATGGTTGAAAGACCTAAAGCTGGCACACAGTTATCAAAAGGCTGCCAACCCCTGGGCGACATCAAATTAAAGTACATAATTAGATGATGAAGATTAAATCGAGCGCTATTTTAAAATGTGCTTTTTCAACGTCCTCCTGTCAAATTTACCTCAATTGGCTATTAAGTTGCACTTTTTGCGAATGAAGACAATCGCAAACTAAAACTGGATTAAGGTTCGTGATAGATGACGATCATATCAAAGAAACTCCAAAAGCTGACCTTGCCATGCATAAATAATAACCGGATGTGCTGATGGTGAGCCTTAGCTGTTTCAGTAGTTTGATAACATTTGGTAAAAAAATATCCTATGTTGTTCTGGGTTAAAGAAATTTATGTCAACAATGAAGTGGTCTGTTGTTGGATGTCAGCTTGTAAAAAGTTGATTTCTAATTGTTTTAGGTAAGATGTTACAAATTCCAAGTTTACAAACAAGTCTACAATCAGCTTCTTCTTCTATCGAGTCTTCTAAATTTGGTTGATACACCACAGATTGACACAATTTTTTGCGACGGAGTGGTATATTGAAAGACCCCACTTGCTGCACTGAATGGTAAGATGAGGGCACACAAGAAGATGGTCCGATATTTGGGGCTTAGTGCCACAGATACATGTAACTGCTGGGCTCGTGTTGTAGCTCCACTTTACCATTGCAGGTTTAGTATTAGCTAAGTTGTCATTTTTAACTTAAGTTTTATAAATTAAAATACCTTCGAAGTAGAAGTTATCGTTTTGACCACACTCTACATTTTATTTAATTGTTTAAGGTCATTTATATAATTAGTCTGGCTCTTTCATTCGCTGCGTGTCATACGAGACGCGTTTTTTAAAGTCTTATTTTCATGGCCTAATTTTGCTAATTCACAACTACGCACTCATGGTATGTCACATATGATGCAAACAATTTCTATCTCAGGCAAACTCTGCTGAGTGCTAAAAGTGATTAGTTTTGTTCTATGCACTTCATTACGTTAACATCATGCAGAAATTAAAATGAAGAGAAAAAAGGCGGTACTTGACAGGGTTAAACTTGCAAAAAATAAGCTTTTATTGGAGCTTATTTATAAATCTACGAACAGTGAGACAAACCGCATGAAAAAAGAACACGTGTTAGCAGACTTACCATCTTCGCATGTCACTCCCATATATGACGTGTTGGAGCAATCGCAAATGAACCTGTCCATTCCTTCTGTGCACACTCCATTATTTTTACAAGGATGTGATGCACAATGAAGCTTGCCAAGGCCGTTGCAAAATGGAGTGACGTCATTTGGAAGAGATTTGGAAGCGGCTGAGCGTGACTTGGCAAGCGACTGCAACAGATTTGATTTTAGATGAGAAAACAAAATTGCAGGAAGACATGATTATTATGATGGGCTCAACATTAAATATTGAAATATCCTAAACACATAGGCTACCATATGCAAGTTTAAAATAAATGAAGTTATTTATTAATGCAATTGAGTTGTTATTAATCGTAGGCTACTCGAAAGAAAATTTATCAAGTTGAATGGCAATTTAATTGTTTTTTTTATAACTAAATTAACATTTTGTTCATTGTTTCCAACATAAAATATGTCCAACTCACACATCAAGTTCTAAGCATAAACTTACTATCAATCCAGCAAGTCATTAGACATGACGAAAGCTAACTTCACAGGAAAAGTTATTAGTAGAATATAATTAAATTTATAGGCTAGATAGCGATAATCTTTTGTTGGTAAGAAACTTTACAAAGAAATGGTTTGTTGATAAAAAGTTTGAATGTATAACCCAAAAAACACTCCGATCGGATAAAGAAGATGAAATGAAAGCGAAAAAAAATTAAAAATGTTTTGGAATTGATTACATTACATACTGTCAGGGGGTGACTCCTAAAAAAAGTGGTCTAAAAAGGTTAGACCACTTTGCAACTACAGAAGAATTTCAATAACTTTTTTTTGTAAAGCTTTATATGTTGAACAGTACTGAATGCTTTTTAGTGAAATTTTGATAGCTCGTCCGAGATGATCTCACCTTTACCTCCAGCATACGAGGCACATTTTACCTTTCAAGAAATAAAATCATCGGAAAATTTTCAAAACTTATTGACTTTTGGATTTGTGCATGTCAGCAATAGCATTCATTTTGAATCTTTCCTGCGACATGGATCAATTCTAGGAAAGTTGGAATACATATTTTTCATTTAAGGTTTCTTTTAAAATAATACCAATCAAAAACTCCAATTAGTTGCAATGCCGACCTTTTTGTCACATTTTCCAAGATTATTGTACTAAATATAAAGTATGAATAAGTTGAAGTGATCTTGTTAACAGGTCGTACCATAATTCTTGCAGTGATACCACGGTACAGCCCAACAGTGCAACCTTATACAATGCAGAATACCAAAGTCACAAGAAGATTAAAATTTGTTTATACTCAAACTGTTGGATCAGTTTTGACTTGCATAGTAAGGTTTAAAAAAGTGCTGACTGTATGGTTTGTTGATATCATAAAAAAGTTAACCTTTTAACAAACCTTATATTTCTTTGCAAAAATTGACTCAAAACCTCGAACAGAATTATTTCGTTAAATATATGAAAGCAAAAACTGCTTTCGACAAAAAATTAGACAAAGCAATTAATTCTAGATGGTTCAGCCTCATAAACCTTGAAATAAGGTGTGCATAGATTGAGAGGTGGTCCATGAAGATGCATGCACTGAAGACACAGTAGCATGGCCATGTTCACGTTTGTAGCAGAAGTGGGAGCTATAGTTGACATCGTAGCTGCAACATCCATTATTGAAATGATAATAATCCACAAGTGATAATTCCACGTAGTAAGCACATCAAGCGCAGACCCTTTGGATTAGCAGTTTAGGAATGTGCCAAAAGTGTCAAATCTTTTTGTTAGGTTGTATTCAATAACTTAAACTCTTACAAGTTTGAACCTATGCTACCACAAATAGCCTAGTAGCGACAACAAAATTCGACAAATTATATCTTTATTTGCCAAAGTTGTGACAAATTTGTAAGTTTAAAAATCACAAAACTTTATGAAACAAATAGCAACAAAAACGAATCAATATCAGCTAATTAAAAAAAGAAGCTTAGTTTGGTAAAACTGAGCATTAAAATTTAATGCAGCTGCATTTGAAGTGACCATTTGTTCCTTGCACAGCAAAATTAAGAGAGAAATCAAAATACTAAAACCTGATTCTAAAAACTTACTCTAAAAACTGCAGTAAGAGAAATATATGATTTTTACAACGTTTGACTGCTCATGTTATAACTGCTCAGAAACAAAACATTAAACACTCTAGTTCTTATAAAGGCACTGCTTATTGAAACTACTTACAAAACAACCAACTGACAAGCTACCTCAGGGCTACTCAACTGGCGGACCGCGGTCCGAATCCGGACCTTCTGGGTGTTGATGGTGGACCTTGAGCGTTTGGAAGAATAACCTCATTGCCACTTTTCAGGGCTTCTTTAAACAGATTTCTACACGGAAGGAAGCAATTTTTACTTTGATTATCCTAGTTGCTGGGGGGCTTCGACTCCCAGACTCCCCAATAGTCACTCCCAGATAGTTTAACTTTCGTGGTTGCGTGTGAAATAACTTAATCACCGGACCGCTAAAAATATTCAACTTGTCAAACTGGACCTTTGTTAAAATTAGTTGAGTAACCCTGCGCTACCTCTTCAATAGAAAACTGCACAATCTTTTTATGATCAACTGGACTCAAAAAGGGAATTTTTAACAATCAGTATTAAAGCTTAATGTGAGTTTTGTCAAGAATTGATTAATATTAAAATTAAGCTGTTAATAAACCTTTACGAAAAAGAATCTTCTTGTTTTGCAGAAAATAAACTGCTTTTGATCTACGCCAGACTAGACCTTTGTTAATGCTATATATCAACATAATTTTTGTTTACAACAAAAGAAATGAGACTCTACACATAATCGATAAATCCTCATTACACAAGCTTGGCAAACATCAAGTTTGTATCATCGGAATTCTTCGCTTCACTAAAACATACAAGGGGCAAGGTATAGCCAGTAGTCAATTCAATGAAGCAGATATCTTCTAGGATTATTCGAGTAGCAACTCTACTGTAATATTGTTCGGTTTTGCTTGTTTGTTTTTTATAGAACGATTCCACATAAATTCCTGAAATTTCTTCAAGTAAATACTGTAAGTTTGTTTCATTCGTTTTACTTAAACCCAGAGGCTAAAAGTCAGATGACCAAGCACAGCTGCCATAGAGAAACGTGGTGTTTTTTTCTACTTTTTAATGAGATGTAAGATTGTTTTCTACAGGAAGGTGCATACGCATGAGCCCATCTTGTTTCTCGTGGGTGATGGAGTTGTAACGATATAAACAGCACTAAGAGGTTTTAGAGATGCTTATAAAATTAGATGAGTAAAAGTGAAGCAACAGTGTAAGAAAGTCTTGCTGCGTTTAAAGTACATTAAATATCAAGCAAATCATTTGACTTGGAAGTCGTATTTGTCAAATTATAGGCTACAACATAAAAGTTCAAAGATTTCGGTCCAAGAAAGATCTTAAACTGAAAAGTTCACACATGCATATAGGTAAAATACATTGATTAGTTTTACTGCTCTGGTACAACATTTTCGTTTTGCATAAGTTAGTAGCCTAATATGCAGTTTTAAAAAAGCACCATTTAGTTAACAGATGCTGCAATTTAAAAGTCAAATGAGCTTAACTCCCAAACGGATTAAACAATTTTCTTAGTTAACTTATTTTTTTACACGTAAACTTAAGGTTCTGAACCGTTTCTGAAGCTCCTTGCTGCTTTTCAGCATTGTAAACAATTAATGTTATCCAAACGATTTAAAACCAAGATAAAAACTATCGCTCATGCAAAAATATTAATTTTTTTGTTAAAAAAAAAAAAAAAAAACTTTGGCACATTTGTTTGTTGTTATGAAAATTCGTATGATAATCGAGTCTAAAGTTATGATTCGTACTTTTTGCTGTATATCCTGTCTCTCTACTGTACTTTAACCCTGGACTGCTTTTGAGTGTTTAAATAACCTGTAGAAGCTTAGTTACTCTTAGTTTGATTTTTCACATAAACTTTCAAAAACTCTATTTTTTCGCTGTATAGGGTTTGAAGGCTTTTGAAAATACAAAGGTTATAATTCTGCATAAATAGTTCAAAATGATACAAAACATTTTTACAAGGTTAAGAAATAAGGTTTCTGAAATTAAGAGTAACTAACAACAGAAGTTTTTGTATATTTCCATAAATTGAAAGATTGGTTAGCCAACAGAAAACAAAGAAACAGAAAGAAAAAAAAGAAACAGAAAACAAACCGCAAACCTAAAAGAGATTCTGTTGAAAAAAAGAAAAACTACCCACATCAACTCAAGACAACTGGCAACTGCGGAGACAAAGTTTTACAGTTTGAAGGGATGAAAAATCATTTTTTCTCACAGATTCTTCGGAAGTTTCGAGAGATTTAATGAGACAAACTGGACTCAACAGACACAGCGACATGAATTTTATGGCGATATATAATGCGATAGTATTGACATGAGAGCGTATGGGGAATTGTTCAATGGAAAATTATAACACGTTTGAGCAATTATGCTCCATTAGCGAATGAAGTTACAGAAAGGTACTGGTCTTAAACAATTTGAATTTATCGCAAGCTACATGAGCTACTGACCTTCCTTTGGTTAAAAACAATTTAAATAATAATTGCAAAAAAAAGTAATTAACTAATTAAGGAAAGACTTATTGAAAGCAAAAGTGTGGATGAATAATGATAATTCGATTTTGTCAGTTTGAAATGTGAACGAACACGATATGTCTAATGATAGTTTACAAGCATAAATTTTTACTGTGCCGTAAAAGGCATAGGGTGGTAAAAAAGTAAATTTTTCTGCTTTTAAAGCTTACACAAAACGATGTCTTTGGTATACCATTGGAGAATTAATGTAGGCCAAAAGATCTTTGGTAGTGTTTTGTTGGTATTGATAAGTCCGTCTAGTGACATCACCATTGCAATGTTAATTACAGTTTTAACTATCTATCAGCAATAACGGCATGACGCAGTTCGTAAAATAGAGTTTATACGATACATTCGTTTTTTTACATTTTTTTGCTCCCTATCGCAAACACTTTATATTTTTGAACACCGTTTTTGTAAACCTTTTATGAGTAAGCCTGGCAATAGACAAAAAATTGTTTACCCCGAACCAAAAATGTTTTCAAAAATGAGTAATTGCATGCATCATCCAAGTTCTTGCAAAATTGCAAAAGATTACGTATGACCTGTTTTGAATCTTTAGAATGAAAAAGAATCTTATCGGATATTACTTTAATTTCAAACACACAAAAGGCGTTATATGTTTGTATGTTATCTTGTATGTTCTTCTTCGTTGGGTGAGCCTCTGGAGCCGAGAGTCCACCGTTTTACCACCCCAGATTCACAATGTTTCCAAACTACACTGGAAGGCTATGAGAGAGCAACCAGCCTTTGGTTTCATCATCTAAGACACACATACCTTCCACTCTTTTGGTACAGTGGTTGAATTCTGGCTTGAAGATGGTACAGTCGTTGGTGATGTGGTCTGCGGTCTGTTACTCGACACCCAATTCACAGCAGGAGGAGGAAGAGGATATTCTCCATTGGTGCATGGTTGAGCGGAAAAGCCCGACGCCCGTACGAAGACAGTTGAGGCGCACCTACGCCTGTCTTTGCAGTGTCAGGCCGATGGGGCGTGTGTCGGCATTGGGGATGAACTTGGTGTCTGGTGATTCACAATTCCATTTATGACCTGTCCAATTAGTCGCAGAGATGTGTTGTCCATCAGCGTTGTAAATCAGAAGTTGAGCGTCTGGCGCAAATGGGTGTTTTGATTTGAGACTGGTGTTCAGTTGAGACTGGTGCTCGTTTGAATGAGCAGAGACCTTGGAGTGAAGAAGATAGTTGGGATCCAACGACCGTCGACCGCGAGACAGAGTGGTTCAGCAGGTTGGATGCCAGTAAGAAAGGGGAGATTGCCTAATGGTGTGGGACGCAGGCATCCGGTCACAGTGCACTGTTTATGGCAGTGTCGATGTTGTGGCAGTGAGCAGTAAGGCACCAAACAGGTGCACAGTACTCTGCTGAAGGGTAGACAAGGGCTAAGACTGCTATACGAAAAGTGTCAGCTCTCGCTCCCAGCTGGAGCCTGCGAGGCGCTTGAATAGCTCAGCACGCGAGGTCAGTTTCTTGCGCTGTGACACCAAATGGTGGTGGTATGTGAGTAATCTTTGTAATGCCATCCCGAGGTATTGTAGTTCGGGGCAGAACGACAAAAGATTTTCCATTGTTTTAAAGATTAAGTTCACGATTAGCTCCCCGAGTGCCCGATTGTATAGGTGGAAAGCTGCCCCAGAGTTTTGGTTTCCCTGAGTTTCAGTCGCCATTTCTGGAGATATGCTGGGGAAGGTTTTTATATCCCAGCTCAAGGCGTCTTCTAGGATTTTGTTGACGTTGATTAGGTGAAAGTATGCATTTGTTTATTTCACTTAAATTCACTCCGCACTCCACAGGTTACACTTCTTTTACGTCATTCGTGCAAAGACGTCATAAAACAATGGGCAAAGACTTTCTGATGAGATCAGTTGCGGAGAGCGGAATGGATATAAACTGAGAGAATTGGTTGAACATTGTAAACTATAGAACAAAATCTTAAAAAGTAACGCTTTGAAGAGAATTTTTTGTTTGTACAGCTATCCCCAGCCAGTAAATTCTTTATCATTTCCATTGATTTGACGTATGCAAAGGCTCAATCAATGTAAAAAAAATTGGCTTGTTGCCTGGGTCATGACAAGAAAATCAACAGCAGTAACAGTACAACGGGACACAGTAAACCAAGAAGTTTCTTCAGTAAGCATCTGCTTGAAGTCGATTTATGTGCAAGATGTTCTACATTCTCAGTATCATAAAACACCAGAGCAAACACAACTATCTTCACTTTTTATTTCTCGAGGTGTAAAATAGATTTTCATCTACATCTACAGTTTACAACCTAGGCAATAATATTATCTTCATTTCTAAACTTTGCCTTATCTTTCTGTGTTCCTCTTATTCTGTTACCGGTAAACCGGGTTCAGTTGCAATCTCAAAGTTAATCAATCTTTTTTAGCAAGATTTAATGGAATTATGACTGGTATAAATTTAGAAATAAGCTAGGTGCCAAGCTTTCTACGACATTCTGGTCAGTGGTTCGTCAAGTTGTCAATGTGGTGTTACAAATTTTTCACTTATAACTCATTGTACCGTAATATATTACGCTGTAAGCCGACTCTGACCGAAGCATTGATGTTTTTTATGTTTTTGTGTCCCACAGTCATATATACTGTATTGTGGCAGCTACCTTTCAAATTTCTCAAGCATATCACTAAACTAATAATTTATGATTGAAAAACTACAACTACAGATGCATATCAAATGGAAAAACGTTGGAAAAGAAAGACCAGACTTCAAACTCTTAAGCTTCTCTAATTGCAACAAATCCTTCGCTCGCCAGGCGGCATGCTCGCTTTTAGAGCTAGCGCAAGCCAAGCATCAGATGACACTTTCAAAGCATTAATTATAAATGATACTCTTTGTTGTGTCCGAATGAATCACAAAGTCAGCAAATTGCAGGCCTTAGAAAAGTTATCTTGACACGTTTCCCAAAGTTTGATAAACCTGACTTTAAAATTGATACATATTACCTGTAGTTGTGAGCATTGCTGTGTTCAAAGTACCAATTAGATGCTTTCTTCATAAGAAAATGACTTGAACTCATGTTAAATTCTTCGGTGAAGGAACAGATGCAACTGTTCCCGACAATTTTCACCAAATCAAACGTCATATAAAAACCGTTATGGTCTACTTAACCTAGCTGGCATCTTACGTCATGGAAATTGCTAGAAAATGTCCAAATATTGCACCATCGTTCGTAAGACCTTATGAAATATTGCATCATCCGCTTTGAACACTTGTTTGAATGACTTCATAATTGTCTTTCATTATTGCGTCACAGTACTGCGTACGTGAGTTTGAGATATTGCAAATCATTCTGGTTATTCTTAAAATTGTTTGTTGGAAGTCAGTCGCATATTTAACTGTTTGCTTGGTGCTTACTAGCTGGACAAATTTTCCGTCTTTTATCTAAGTAATCTGTTCTGTAGTGACAAGTTTTAGTGGTGTACGGCGTTACATCCAATTTCGACAGCCAGGTGGCTAATTTTACAGAAATACAAATTTGAATAGACGTTTCGAAGGAGTGTTTCTTTTTCGGTCATTACATGCAGACGAACGGATTTGGGAATCTTACGTTACAATTTTCCCACAAAGAGATTATGGTTTACCGCTGTGACCAGCAACAGAAATCACTTTCTGAATCAAAATTACTAAAACAACAGTTGAATTGCCACACAAAGTTTCATGTATAATTTCAATTGAAGATATTATGTATAAAATTAACTAAATTGGATACTATGTTTTATTCACTTGTTGATTTATCCATATCTGTTTGTACCCTCTGTGGATCCTTCTCTTGTATCATGGGCCAATTCTATAGATGTTTTCTGGTACACCCCTTCATTTTCTTTTAATCTTAATACTTATATGTGCCGCTAGTATCCAATTTCTAGTATTTTGGATCGATCGCAGATGATTGTTATGTCCTAGCTTAGTGACAAATTCCTGTCTTTTTCTCAAGGTTTTATTTTTAACAAATTCCATTTATTGCTTAGCACAACTTTTCTCAAAAAAATCACACTTTCTAATTGGCGGTAAAATTACGTTTTGCTGGAGTCCGAAATTAAAAATTAAATCAATTCTCATTGGCTTATTAAATTCACTCTTAGAAACCATCATCTCAAAACTTTAAGACAACTTTCAATTTTCATTTTACTACGCTGAAGAGATTGGATGATTGAGACACTGGCCACTGTCCGTAGTTACTTTGAATATTGTTTTTTTAGACATTATTTTTAAAGAAATATTAAAAGAGTGAAAAATCATGTAGATTTCACTTTGTGTAAAACTACATGTGCTTGAGAGGTTACTGTTATTTTTTTATTCACTTGTTGATTTATCCATATCAGTTTGTACCCTCTGTGGATCCTTTTCTTGTATCATGGACTAATCCTATAGAATAGGATGTTTGCTGGTACGCCCCTTCATTTTCTTTAGATGAAGTTCTTCATCTCATAAAAAAATTACAACTCAAACCGAAAATTTTTATGTTTGAGTTAATATGATATAAAATTTGTATGTTTGAAACTATTTTTTAAACTAAGCACAAAATGCAATAACATTGTAATTTTAAGAACTTCTGAAACACTCCGGTTAGACGTACCTCAAGGCTCAATGTAAGCCTAATACCCTGTTCTGTTTCACCTAGCTGCAATTCCGAACGCGTGAAAACATTAACAGATCACGACGCAATGAACAACAATAGCGCTCTCTTGCGGTTATTATTCTAAAATTACCAAGACCAGCAAGACAAAAGTATAGCAATGTAGACAATTTATTATTTTTCTGGACTTTTTATTTTAAATAGATACATATTGAGCATTCCATATTTATTAAAATTATTTGTTATAATTTACAATTTTTTTTATTTTAAACTCCACATAAGCAGCCTTAAAATACTTATACGCACGAAAAAATCTTTTGTTAAGTGTAAAAACTTCTTAGAGGGAGCTCTGGTCATCGTCAAACCAATAAATTGTGAAAAATAACAATGAGACTTGTTATTATTGACAACCGACAGTGTTGTGTAAGTTGAAGTTGTTGTGTAATTTTTAATGAATGTAAAACTGGGTAGGGTACTCTTTTTCTTACTTGAATGTCAATGTTGTTTCCGTCTTTTCTAAAATCTCTAATGCAGCCCACAAAACCTTGTCGCAAGGGAGCAGTCCAGAGACCTGCTGACGGACGAAACCTGTCACCAAAGTCTGTACCTCCGAGAAACAAATTTTTCGAAAGATCTAAATTGCTGTTCGGTCCCTGTAACAAAATGAGGTATTTTTGTCATTTTTGTCCGACAAATTTTAGCCTGTTGAGCTCTAGGATTAATTTTGATTCACTATAATATTTTTAGTCAGGCTGCAAACAACTAGAATGATGTAGGCGAGACCTATGTACAAGCATAGATATGATGAAGAATGCCCAAAGATAATTAAAAACCATTTCTTTTTTAGGTCCTTGAAGGTCATCATTAACTTTGAGGTCAAGTCATCAGTTACAAAGTGATGAAATTGTCACAATGTGTGCAAAGCCATAAAATTAAAGCTTTTTATGTTTGAATTGATGAGTTGTTCGATTGAACGCGCAGTAGCCTACGTGATAAAGCCATTTCTCTCCACTGAATATGTGAATACATTTCTTTCCATTCTTCGTTTAACTTTCAATTTTTGTTCAAAAACACATTTTTCAACTTGGCTAACCCAGCTAGCAAACCAGTCTATTTTGCACTGAATAAACGTCCGCAAACGTTGAATCATTGTAAAAATGAACTGATTTCTTGGCTAAAAATGTGCTTACTGATATTTCCCATGTCTGTTCGGATCCATCCACAACAGTGGTAAGATTTTTACTGTAACGTTCGAGACTCATTCCGTGCCATTTTCCATTTCCCAACTTTTGTGACGTTGTGATGCGAAACTAAAAGAAATATTTACTGCGTCATCAAGCCTCAAACTGAAAGTCTTCACAAAATACTGGTTTGTTTACATACCCGAGATGTGCCCGATCCCAAGTTGATGATAACGTAGATGTCACCTTTATAAATTTCAATGGCGAGGAGATCGCTTGCCGTGGAGTTTGAATAAAGAACCAAGCCATTCTAAATAAAAGTTTTAGAAAATTATATTCGATGCAAAGCTAAATTTTCAATTGTGGCAAAAATGAAACAAAAGCTAAAGATAGCCTACAATAAAAACTAATAACTTTCTATAGACTACCTTGAAGGCGAAATTACGACAGTAAAAAGAAAAAAAAAAGAAAAAAAGAATACACCAAATGATATAAATTCCTTACTGGTTCCGAAGTCCGGAAGTTAAATTCAATTGAAGTTTTGAGTACGTCATTGGCTGTTGAGATCAGCAACCAAGAAGCTGATGTTGCAAAATGAACAGGTCCGAAAGTGTCCGGATCCATGCATTGAAATTCAACGTCACCATGCACGGTAATTTTAGCATCTCCGTCCCGCGCCCAACGAGATATTAGTAGTCGGCGAAATTTGGTGTTGTTGTATACGACCTGTGAAAGTTTGAATATGAAAGCAGCAGAGAGATTCAAGTACAGACGCATTACAACAACACGTCAAAAAATGTGACGTGGTCAGAACCAAATTAAGTCAGTCGTTTCTTAGAAGCACGGTTGGTTCTAGTTTAAGATTGTGAAAAGATTGTAATTGCTTTCACATTAATTATTGAATAAGCATTACCAGAAATATCATATGCTTGTTGCAGAAGTCATGAGAAAAAGGGACTTTATTTTGTGCCAAATGATTGCTTGTTTTCAGATTAGTGAGTAATTTAGTCGGTGGATATCGCTAAAGAGTTAACAAAAAATAAGTTGCAAAAAGCCTTGCATGTTATTTTCGTAAAACTATTGATGTGAGCTCATAAAAATTTAATAAAAATAAAAAGGACTGTTTTAAAAGTTAAATTTATATTCTCCGTTTAGTCTGCTTTAAAATATTTGTACATATTGACTGTGCAAATGACGAATTTCAACAGACGTTGCAAGTCAGGATTTGAGTGCAGGATATGCATAATAATCGATTCAAATGATTTATTATTTTGTGGAAACTACAAAAGTGAAAGGTGGTTTTATTAAGCGTTTTCTGACGTCGTGACACAATCGCAGACTTGAAACTGGAAACGACTTTGTGTTAGCAGTATTTTGATAAAAAATTGTGCTGCAGTTTTATCACCTGGAGCTCGGGAGTCTTTTTGCAATATGAACTTGGTGCAGATTTAATTTTTACAGCAAGAGTTCAGTAAACGAATCTTATTCACCACTAGGCTACACACCATTAGACAACACGTTGGTCAGCTCGGTGATCGAGTATACGTCAGTGGTTCAAAGTTTGGTTTCCAAAAGGCTTCTCAATCCAAGAATAAAGATTCCTCCAATCAGTCAGTCACTATTTCCACAAAAGTTCAACTAAAAGAATACGTACTGTCCTAATAAAATTTATCAAGACTTAGATTCATGCTACCTCTCGAATGCATCCAATGAAATTGCTTTTCGTCTTCAGTCCAGGAAGATTTAAGTTGCTTGGACTTCCACCAACATAAATGCTGTCATCAAGAGTAAGTTGAGTGAAGTCATTTTGCATGTAGCGGTTGTAGATGTTTGCCTGATCTACGACAATGTCAACCTGCGGCGCATATCAACACATAAGGAAGTTAGTAGATTTAAACAAAAAATCGACAGCCAACTTATTTTTCTATTATGTTGGTACTTATACCAATGACGAAATATATTTCAACGTTTTCACGATGCAGTAATATAGCTGTATTTGAGCATGGATTTTTCAATTTTGATGACTTTAAAACGTGTAACCCTAGAACTTTTTTTCTCACATTACTTCGCACAAAATTGTGAAAACTAAATGTTCATTTTTGTGCTTTACGCCAACGACGCATTATTTAAGTAGCCTACCTAATTATAATTCAGAAGCAAAATTCAAAGCAGATACTAAAATGTTGGGATAATACAAAATAATGCTTTGAACAGCGAAGGCGATTTGAAGATTTAGAAAAAAGGTTAGTGAGACGTCAGACCTAGATTACTTGTTATCTGCGGTTTGCAACATTTTGTCGATTTTTTAAATTGTTATTCTTATCATTCCGCTCTGGAAGTAGTCGATAAGCCTCTTGTGGTTTTCATTTCTTTCTACAACTGATTGCATTGTGAGGAGTTGAATCCATTAATTTTAGTTTAATTTCGAATAAAAGTAACGAAATCTTACCATAAACAGACGGCTATTATTCAGCGTATCGCTACATTCGATAGAAATATATTGACTAACAAACTATACAGTCGCTTTTCCAGTTCTCCAGAGGTTTTAGGTAATTACAATTAACACCGTTTGCATAGTCCGTGTAATTGCTAGATTCACATAAAATCATTGCAGCTGGGTGCAAGAAAGAAGCTTCGATTTCGCTTACGGTAAGTAAGAAACGAGAATTCCGAGTATGAAAAAGGTAATGGAAACATAAAATGTTTTGAAAATTGATCCAACCAAGCCACATTGAAAATGCTATCACAAAAAAACATTTTGTACTTTTTCCTGTTCTTTAAGATTTGAAGTTTATATGCCTGATGAGCTGGCTCATTTTTGATAGAAAAATTCTTAAATTTTGTTATCTCTTGTTGACCTATGGCCTTGGGTGACTACGCTTTGTGTGTATCATACTGTGTGATTCGACTATCAGTAAATAGTGAATGCAGACGTTAAATCAACGCAAAAAAACGGTTGATAAGCGTTATGCATTTGTGTTAATTACAAACTGCTTACTAAAAACATATCGAATAATTATTATATTTCAAAAATAATACCTTACGAAAAGTAAACCAAAAACAATGAATAAGTCATAAAACTTAAGATTCAAATAAATAGTAAAACCCAGCCAGCTTCTTGGAA
The DNA here is from genome assembly GCF_918807975.1 of Aplidium turbinatum. Lineage (NCBI taxonomy): Eukaryota > Metazoa > Chordata > Ascidiacea > Aplousobranchia > Polyclinidae > Aplidium > Aplidium turbinatum. Next base: position 39,849,316 of record NC_137472.1, on the reverse strand, counting down.
AGCTGAAGCTACATACAAGCTGAAGAACGCATTTTGCAGCGCCTTATTCATACGGACTCACATACATTCATTACACTCATTCAAGCAAATATGCAACAACCGCTAAAAAACAAAAAATATCTGGACAAGTAGACATGTTTACCAAAACTTAAATCATCATTGCATCAAATATTTATAATTCTTGCCGTGTTTCACAGACTTTCAGTTGCAAATCAATTAATGTAAAATAGCAACCTATCAAAAACAACCTTTGCCTATTGTACTCGTTTTTTTAGCAACTCCCAATGAATGGTTTTGCCAAGATAAGGCACCTTGATTGTAACATCGGCAATTCTGTGCTACACAAATTGAATGACCACAAATGACGATAAGGCCCAACAGTCTGAGTAAATTTAATCGTGTTTCCAGCAAGAAAATTAGTCCTTTTTATCTTGATTCACTGTCTTCAGACGTTGAATCAATGTAAACAAAGGACTGTTTTGCTGGCAAGGTTGTTCCGGTACAAAATATTGACTGCCAGCAATAAAATATTTTTTCAGACTAAAGTCCAAGAAAGAACGTGACATTGAAACTTTTTTTGTAAAAAGTGGTTGTACTTTCATATTGCCAAAACTTACACAGCGCCACCCCCACAACAAAACATGAAGTTTAGAGTAAAACAAACCTATGCTGATTTTTTACAATATCACCAAGTGAACCGCACCAGCAAAATTTTCATACCATAAAGCTTTATCACCATACTCCAGAAAAACCATTCATAAAAAAATCGACATCAATAAACTGAACACGTTTCTCAGCGTCAGTATCTCACATAATATAGATGTAGTTATCGGCCATTCGGAATTTTTAAACAAGAGCCCGTCAACAACTTTATCACCCTTACATTTACTAAACGTTCAAAGACAAAAGTCTGACATGAATCAAGAGCAAATAAAGGCTGATGCAGCAGACGATGGTTTGCCCATGCATGACACATGTCTTCAAGCAATCAACAAACAAATGCAAGTGAATGATGAAATGAATACCGATAACACGACTTTAAGATGATGAACAATGGAATTTAGATTCGTTACCGTGGCTGCGCCGATGGCGTTCGTTATCTACAAGGAGTAAGAAATCGTTAAGAAAAGCCCATTATGACTGTTCTGACAAGAGGGTCCTTGAATGAAACTATGTAGCAAATCACAGTCGTAGGCTTTGCAAGTACAGTACAACGAGAGTTGTAATTTTACAGTACAAGTCGGTGGCATGAGTGCAATATGAATGAAGCATGATTGCGATATTCCTTGGGTAGCAGATGCAAATTCTGCAGCTCAGGTAAATTTTCTGAAAATGTTTTTCTCTCATGGGTAAACAACATGATAGATTACATGGAAATTATCTGTTTAGTTTTATAGTTAGTGTTAATAAACACCGCGCCTCTGTATTTAAAACAGGCCATAAAGCAAAATTAATTTTTTTAAATATCTTTGAAATAACGTGACAAAAAATCGAACACATTATTTTTGTAAAGCAAGCAATAAAGAAACAGTGCTTTGAAAACATTAGCTAAATTACAATTCCATGGTAGCATTACAAAACAAGTTTTCGATTTTTTTTTCACTCTATTGATTTTTCGCCACCAACCAGGCAGACTGACATATAAGCAACACAACTATAAAGTCTGCCTCTGACAATGCAAATACTACATTTGTGGGCATGTAAGAAAAGGTCTGGATCCAGGATGTGTCTGCCAAGAAGCCGTGGTTGATCTGTGAATAGTTTTTAAATTGGTAAGTAAAATTGGTAAGATAAAAAAAATGAAGTCTAATATGAGTCATTACGTTTAAGGTTTGTAGTCAATTTCAGAGAATTCTTCTCCTGCCAGATAATGTTACGGAAATTGCAAATGAATAAAAAAAAAATAGATGAAAATGCTCTTATAAACACGCTCAGTGCTTATATGTTATATAAGAGTAATAAACCAATGAAGGAAATTAGACTCATTAAGCAAGATGGTTTTGACTCTGTCTTAAAAATCCATGGATAAGAAAAAGGGAGGCAAAGACTTTTGAATAAATAATCGCAATGAATTATTCAGTAAAGTCGACGTGAAGATCAACCAAGGCAACGGTTCATACACGATTCAACAGCAAACACAAGACGACCAAAAATGACTATTAGTCACTTGCTATCTCATTTTCTCCTTGTTATCCATAATTTCACACTGCTAGTAGCATAACTAAAAGGGGGGAGGGGGGCGATTACCTTCCCTGTAAAATTTCGTTCCTCCCCCTCTAAATGCAGGTAATAAAACATTAACCAGGGAAAACAGTTTTCAATTAGAATTCCATATTTTATAGTAGGCTACAGTAGGCCTACAGTAGCTCGTCTTTGAATTTCACCATCACCGAAATATTTTTGTATGTGCAACCGACTAACAAACTTGTAAAACATTGAAAACACTGGTCTACAAGTAATGATTTTTTTGCGCCATGAACTTTGAAGACTGATTTAGAGTAATTTTGGAGTACTGAATCCAAATTTGACCTCAGATTTATCCTATCACGTCAGGTTTGTGAGATATGATAACAACAAATTATTACTTTTGTCAAAAGTGGAAGATTTGGCGTTGCGTGTACCACCAACATATGCGGTGCTATAACGAAAGGTTAGTGTTAGACAGGCCAAAACAGCCTAAATAAGGTTACTGGACAAGCATTGCCATAGACCCGCTTAAATCTTTGTGGTTTCATGCAAAACATTGACGGGGAGGGGGTCAGTTATACTTTTAGCCTCCCTTTTAGCTTGTTATTACTGCCTTGTTAATAATGTTGCTTAGAAAACAAATTGGTATCAAAATTATAGTTCGTGGGTGTATTTCAGCTATTTATGCACCACATGGCCTGCATTTCTGGATATAGCAAAATGTGTAAGTGCAATAAACGCAACGTCAAATCTTCCACTTTTGACAAAAGCAACAATTTGCTGTTATCATATATCACAAACCTGACGTGCTCGGATAAATCTGAGGTCAGATTCGGATTCAGCACCCCAAAATTACTCTAAATCAGTTTTCAAAGTTCATGGCGCAAAAATCGTGTAGACCAGTGTAAGCTGTAGAAAGCCTTGTTAAAAAAGATGTATCATTGATCAAATTTATGTGGCATTTAGTCATGTTATACTTTCGCTGTCAACAGTAGTCAGAGGCAATGATGTGCAAAATTGTTGTTTAACTTACTTTTCACCCTCTATTACAACATTACTTGACCAAGTATTAGTATTGATTTAGGTTAAAATTACTCTTAGAATGCGAAATTTTAGGGCGTTTTTCAAAAAATTTTGGGTAAGGCCCCCCAGACCCTTTCACAGCTATCTGTTTGCTCTTTCCCAAATTTTCTGATGGCTACCCAGCGCACGATCAGTCCAAAAAGACCTTTTCAAGCTAAAAAAGTTAATCTTTTATCGCCAATTAAAATTTAGCCTTACATTAATCTCAATTTAAAACAATTTACATCGCCTTCGTTTACGACGTCACTCAAAATGTTGTCTCACCTCGAAAAAGTCTGGCCCTTTTGTTTCCCTCCTCTCCCCTATAAAATTGATCTATTTGCACCGCTGCACATTGCATCAACATATGACTGTTGAGCTTGTGTCGATAAAACTTCGGAAAGCAAATTATGTAATATTCAAAAAAAAATTCCCACTACCCAATTGCACTTGCGTACAGTCTTCTGCAATTCTTGACACATTGCAAAACACAGCCTACTCTACATGGATGAGAAAACATTTCTTATGGTAGACTGTGCAGTGATCGAACAAATTCTCGTTTATCTTATGTGACAGCCTACAGCCCTATACTTTGCATTTTTTACAATCTTATATTCCCTCATAAGCTTGAGGAAAAAGCGTCGTAATCAATACCAATATTTATAGTGTGTGATAAAAACACTTTCATCAACCTACCTGCTTCAACGTCCTATTCACACGAACATAATGCCACTTTCCGTCATTGAAACCCCCTTCTTCAGGTTCCACTACTACCTCATACGCTCCAGAACCCAAGTTGACCACCAGAACAATTTTACCCTTTTCCAAAGAAAGAGCTATATAATCAGCTGATTTTCCTGCAATTGTTAAGAGCAAACAATTAGCATAATTGAAACAAACAGTCAAGCTAGCCTAGTTTTACACAATTTGTAAATTTGCTAAGGGTATAGCAGGCTATACAAGATCGTAAACATTGTTATCAAACGAAGTAAGTTAAATACTTTTCATTTTATATTGTCGTATTTTGGGTTTTATAAAGAAATGTCTTGTCCGTAATTCAATAGGCTAAATCGAATGAAGTGGCCGTAAAGTATTGGCTGAGTGAACTGCGTTGTCTAGACTCGGAGAAATGCGAGTTGGCTCAACCACATCTGCTAAGTGTATAGAAAATTCAAGACCCTTTTGTTACGATGTTCTTATATCAACTACCTCTTGGCTTCGAAAGGCATGCGCAATTTACCTGATTTTTAATTCATTCCATATGCTAAAAATAAAAATAAATGTACAGTTCAAACGTTGATACGTGAAAGAAAGGTGGCGTTAGAAGATTGTTTTTGATTTTCTGCCAATAATCTCCGCCTTACCACTTGGACCTTGCACAACAGGATTCTTTGATTAGTGCAGTGTAGCCTACTGTGTTATGCTTACCACATGATTGCCAATGTTAGCATTCACCTTATGGCTTTAGGAAGAGTAAAGCGGTTAGGTTCTTATCTACGTCGCCGCAACTATGCCTAACTGTGTTCAACATCCAGATAGAAATCAATCGGGTCATGTTAATCGTACAACCCTTACCCCTTTAAGTTTAGAATAAATGGAAAATTTGCTTTATTTTGCTTCTACAAAAAGTCGTTTTGAACCACCTTCGCCCTGTAGGCTACTATTGAACCTATACTTCTCAGTTTCTTTTCGTAAAATTTTACAAATTAAACAATCACATGTCGAAACTTATCGTGCAGCGTATGGTCTATACGTCCAATATGCTTTGGGTTGTAATATAATCAACAGAGAGAAGACAACTTCATTGAACACACCACACTAACTAACCGTAATACCCTGTAGTGGCTGGCAAGAAATGTGTTTTGCAACAATGAGTAGGCCTACTTTACTTCTGGCAGGGTTCGGTCCCCGGGTCTGATGCGGTTCTTGGAAATTAAATTAATTGCACAAAAATGCTTTTGGCTTTAAGCGCGGACAGTTTGAGCTCATTTTTTCTATGCTGTATTTGCCATAATAAACATCATGTCACTATTACATGGGTTAAATTAAAAGTACGGTAGTTTTTGTAAGTTGTTATACAACTGTGTTTTATCAATTGTTTAGCAAAGACTTAGTGATTTAAATTACATGATTTATTCAGAAAAACCATCATAGTTTTTTAAAGGCTTTCATTAATATAAGAAATAAAGTAGACGCTTGGATCTTTTATCCTCTGTTTTGGTTTCTCGGTGTTATTGAGAATGAAACGTTATACGAAAATTCTTCATTTGGAATGGAACCGAACTATTAAATATAACAAGTAAATAAAATCAGCCAGGTTCGGAAACTTGCACAACATTTTGATAAAGCTCACACAGCGACGAGGCGACTTCTGCGGTATCTTATTCAAACAGAAATATTAATGTCGGAAAACAACAACCCAGCAATGTCATAGCTTTTGTTGGCGACAGTTTTAAATCTTTGATATTTGCTAGATAGAAACTTGCAATATTGACCAAGTACAGTTAAAGCAAAACTGCCTGCACTTTATTCTGGCAAAATTAAAAAAAACAAAAAAAAACTGTTGCTTAAGGCAATTGTTTCCATCAAATATTAATGGTAATTGGGCTGAAAAAGAGACAAGCTGTCCATAACTTCATCAGATGCGTGGATAAACAGTTTTATGACTATATGCGATGAAAACATTTTAGTCTGACATGATGTTTATCTTCACCTCCGACGTTTGCTGTTGAATTTAAAGCAAATCGAGACAATCTTAGCTAGTAATGATGCTCTCAGACTGCCTGATTTCATACAGGCTAGGGTGTGGTAAACTGGTTTGTGCAGCAAAAATGCTCTTGGTCGCCGAAAAAAACAAAGACAGCTTACTTATGTTAATTTATGTTGTGCAAATATGCTTTGCTAAAGCAGACCTTAACTTTACGCTGCTCTGTTTGTTCAAGTTTAAGGCAAAGATCAAGTCAAAGTCAAGTTATTAATTGGCAAAGCCCTATTTCATACTTTGATAACATTCTTACAAATTAAATTCATTAAAATTTTCAGCGGCGTTTTGTAGTTTCAGCTGGATTCTGTAAACCTTCTGTCGCCATTATTGATAAAAACAGGCTTAAAAATTTGTAACTTTAAATGTTTGGCGTAAATGATATAGTTCGTCTGATCAAAACTGATGTGTAGCTTGCAAAATTACAGTTATGTTCCATCAAAATATCACAAAAAAGAAACCTTGCAATTGTAAACTTAAAATAGAAGTCTTCAGTTTACCTATATACAATGTTCCAGCCACTGAATTACATTAAAAGAATGAAATTAATGAATACCAAACATGTCAGTGTAGGTCCAGGTGTACCAATAGGATGTTTAAAATAAAAATATATTAATGAGGACTCAATACACCTGGAAGTAGAAAGTTTCCCTCAACTAAATGAAGATAACATTTAAAGTATTGATTTCCCAGCCAAAAGATTACTCTTTTTGCATTGATTGGACGTCTGCAGATGTTAAATAAAAAAAAGTAATATAAGTGACTATAGCTGACTCTTCTGACTATAGCTTGGACAGTACGAACAGTAGCCTACGTCATATGTATATCGACCATATGGTAAGTATTATATTTCACGTTATATGCGTATTGCATAAATGCAATATCTGTCATGTTTGGTGCGTAAAAAGCTAATTTGTTTCAAAAGTTAATTTTGTATCTAAAAGTTCCAAGATTTGACAAGGACAAGCGCAAATGTCCCGTGCGCATTACATGAAAGAATGCGTAACGAAAAGCAATTGACTATACACAGAAAGTTTAAGTAAAAATGAATAGGTTCAACAAAGCAACAAAACGATATTTTCCTGTATCATAGTATCTATCAATTATTCATCAAAGCTCAGGATTAAAAAAGAAAAATGTAGCAGAAAACAATTAAATCCACCAAATGTTCCGTGACAAAGTAATACGAAAACGCAGTCAACCATCACAAAGACGCGAATAGAGCAGACACCATATTGAGGTAACAAGACTAATGATGACTTATGCAAATCATTAAGAAGTTTCAATGACACAACTCTTGACTGCGTACAAGTACTACCCATGAGAAGATAATGAAGCAAATTAATGGCAATTAATTCAATCCTGATAACGAGTATGTTTTTATTAAGGCAATTGATTTTGATTGTGTCGACAATGAATTGGATTTCGACGACAGGTATACATATTGCATGTGCATTTTGTGCATGTAATCTATTGCTATTGCGATGATACAAAAATGAAACGAAAAACCACGATCGATCGTATCGATTACGATTTGAAACATACGAGGAATATATCTCCCAAAGAACATCTTTCATCCAGCACTGCAAGCATTTACGTCATTCACGTCATTACGTCATTGAATTACGTCATTTACCTACGTCTCTTTGCACCAAAGATTGATAAAAGATTATTTAAGAATTCGTACAATAGAAAATCTTAAGGTTGAAATTTTAAAATACGTTATTATTTCAATATTACTTCCAAAGTTAATGCTTCAGAGCCAACCAAAGTTTGTATAAAATAATATTTAAATATCAAATTACAATCAATCATTTTGTATAAAGTTCAAGCAAAATAACTGATGCAATAGAGCTGAGCTGAATTGTCGTGAAAAAAGAAAGTATTTCTTGACATTATTTTGCGTAGAGAGACAGACACAGTTCTAGATCATCAAGTGGGACATAAATTATGCAAAGGTGTTTGCTGTCAACTTTTTACATTACAATGACAACGTCTCCTACATAGTAATATATTTAGACGTATTCAGTGCCACTAAGTATGCCAAGTTTACTTCTTGATGAGCAATCCTGAGCAATAACAACCACTTCGATTCAACTCAAGAGAAGGTGTGGACCAAGATGCAGCCAAAGATTTAAAAACTTGATAAATAAAGAACTGAACAAGAAATAGATTTTGGATATTTTTTATTTATATGCAAATAGTTTACTTTGTGAAGTTACTTTCCGTAAAAGTAAAAAAAAATTTTCTCGTCAATACTTTTTATGACGTCAACAGAACAACAATCGTCACTTTTCGAAATTATTCAGCAAATTTATGAAATATTTTTTGTTTACATATGACATAGACATATTTTATTATGGTCTAGTTTCTCCTTACAACTGAAATAAAAAAGAGTCAGATAATGCAAATTCGATTTTTTTATATCTCTTTAGGCTACCTGTGTGTAAGAGTAAGCCGTCAGGGTATCGAGTGCGAAAAGAAAGTCTGATTTCATCTGCCGTGCTGGATATTGGGTTCCTTGAAACGTCGAAGCTGAGCCATTGAAAACCTCGAAAACTGGCCACATCATTAGAGGGAGCTGCAACACAAAGTAGGTTGGTGAACTACGCATGTGAAATCTATGAGTCCAGTTATCCCGTGATGCAAACCAAACCGTTTGATGACAAGAATTGGGGAGCATGAACACTGGACGCTTACAAGCAACAGCGCAATCAGACTACATTGCTTCATGTGTAGGATATCAAAACAAGGTTTCAATGTTTCAATACAAAATCACATCGGACTGAGATCTAAGTTTCAAACAAAAATCCCTTGAAATTATATAAATCAACCGCAGAGATCTTCATCAAATAAATAGCTGTACGCTGACGTTCGTTTTTGTGTTACGAGTTTTGGTTTATCAGTGTTTGATTTATCAAATTTGGGATTATCAGTGGTTCATATTCATGTGTCTTTAGCGGAAATCGAACTTCCGATCGTGGAATATTAGTAAGTGTATTAATACCAGTACCACCTGCAAGGAATGTTAGTAAGTGCGATGGTTATGACTTGCAAGGTAAAATCCTGGTAAGTGAAGTTTCTCGCGCGCGAGGAAGTTATTGGCATGGTGGATTCGTGCGTCTCTACATACTCGAAAAAACCAGGTATCCTCTCCCTCGTATTCAACGAAATAAGAGTGCAGTTAACAACAGCTTCATTATCTTGCGACGTGGCCGAGTGGTTAAGAATGGTATGCTGGGCACCGTAGCACAATCTTGACTCCGTCGAGTCAAGTCGGAAACGTCCACTATTGGAAGTTTGATTCCTGCTCAAAACACATGGATTGGATATGCACCACTGATGATCCCAAACAAGGGTGAAACTCGAATATGGCATTTTTCATTTTCGTTCGTTCGGGTCTTAATGACAACATCAATCAGTCAGATGATTTTATATTTATATTCTTACAAGTAGTATCACCAAAATTACTGCCCTTGAAAGTATAAACAAGAAATGATGTAGGGTAGGCTATACTACTGTAAATAAAAAAGAGCATAAAAACCAAGAAGTTATTACTTCAATCGTCAGCAATGGATAAAATAAGACTTCAAGAACAAAAATGATGTTACAACATAAAGGTATGCTTCCTTATGCTGTAGTACACACATCTTATATTGCACGAAACAATCTTGACATTTAGAAAATATTTTATTTTGTACAAATATAGGCTATTCTTGCCGCTTGTGCAACACTTCAGAAAAGGATTTAACATAGGCCTACTTTGAGCAGCTATTTTCCTGCTGTGGAAAAAGCACAGAAAAGACTATAGACAAGAGGAAAACTCGACTAATACTGTTGAACATACGATCGATAACTTATCTAAAATTGTGTGAATACCTCGCAAAGCCAAAAACAAGTTGGAATTTTTACAATTTTTAGCTTCCCAGAACGATATAGCATCACACTTTTATCTTCGATAAATTGCCATAGTCGTTCCATTGCAATAATAAGTCGATGGAAAACTTCATAAAAATGTTACGACACGAAAAATCGGCTACATTCTAACTTATTCATTGGTTTTACTTAACACAAGGCTAACAAGCTCAACAGAGATAAATAAAAAAATATATTGAGAATTTTTGAGTTTAACATTGTCTCCTATTTTTTTTCTGGGCAAGGTTATTTAAATGAAGAAGATGCAGTATGTTCTTTACGGTTATGTGCTGAATTTGATGTTGGAGCAAGCCAACCAAACGTCATATTAAAAAAAATAACCCACACAAACGAAAAGTGAATTGATGAAACTTAAAAGTTTATCAGCAGGAATTATGAATTAAAAATATGCAGAAGAAAAGTTACGAATGCTGTGAATGATAAAACCAGAAAAAGTCTGTGCTCACTATTCCATGCAATGCAACACAAGTACAACAATAAATGAGATGTAACCGTTTGAAAGTGAAAGAACCACTTTATGGTTGCGATATTACTCTAATGTGAACAGTACAACGAAAAGGATGAAGATACAAAATAAGTTATACTGTATTTAGTAACCGAAGTTTGAATGAAAATATTCCGACCTCATCTGACACAAAGAACAAAACCTAATCCAATTAACTCAAAGCAACTCAATCATGCTTCTCCACGGAAAGAACTTTAAGTTTTGCTTGGCTTAAAGTTCTGGTTTAACTGTCACGCTTTTTTATGCAGGAAACGTTTAAGATTTTTTTCTTCACAAATCCTTCAAAACAAAAATGTATCAAATAAAATTTTGTTTTTCACGACTCAAAATTCCTTCGTGTTTGCGGTTGGAAATAATTTTCTAAATATGACGTTTTTATTTCGATCAAATAAATATTTTTCGAACAACTAAAACTGTGCAGATAGCCGTAATCACCAGTGTTGTGTTACCTTCGTAAACTCTGCTTTGCACACTAAAGACATGCAACGGTTGTCAAATTTTAAACGACTAATTTTTACAAAAATGCAATCGATAATAACGAAAGACATGGGAAGCCAATACTAATGACGACGGAAGTTAATGTAAGATGAATTATGATGAAACATCTTGGCAGTCATGATAACTTACCTTGGTCGCTAAGCATTATATCAAGCAACCATTGTGCTGCTAACAAACAGAAACGGTGCAAATAAATATGTATCACATGTTTTGATTTAAGGAGGATGTTTTAAATACCATAGGACTACTTTTATACACACATTGCAAATGCAGAAACTATCAAATAATTGACTTTTAGTGCAGGAAATTTTAAATAAAAGAAAACAAATTGGAAACGCATGCCTCAACAAATAAACATGCTTTTCAAGAGCTTTCATTCAAATAAAAGTTTTACTTTTCCACAAAAACAATGCCAAGTTCTTTAAAAAAGCACATCAAAAAGATTATCTTTTGCCAAGCTGGAAATAGGGCAATTTCTAAATATTGGCAGAATTGAAAATTTAAAAAAATCCTCCAAGTCTAAAAGTTTCAAGGTAGTAAGCTACTATGTGGTTCTAGTTTTGTAGATAGGTCTATTATAAACTACTGCAGACAAACATCAGGGGCACAAGAAGAGTTTTACGTATTAATGGCAAACTACTAAATATATTATTGTTAAGTTTTTCAACAACCTTTTAAGATATTGTAAAAAGTGAAAGCTCGCATACTATGCCACATTTGGCATAGTATGAAACATATGAGACCAAAGGTTTTACAGCTACAGAGCAGTTTCAACATTTGCGTTTTTGTTTAAGTTTTTTTTTCAGCAAAAAAACAACCGACCCTTTTTTTGTACCGTTAACAACTTTTTTTGTAACAACTTATATTATTATAGTGGTAATTTTATAAAGTGCGTTTTAGTTGTTATGCCTGGTTTGATGTAGTTATGATTTTTCATAGACAGGTGTCAACCTTTTAATTTTATCGTAACCTTTTGTTAGAACTTTTCATTGTTGATGACAATAAACTATTGGCCTAAATTTAGATGTGACATTTTACACGTGGGCCCAACTTGTACAAAAACTACATTTAACTCATCTTTGAGTTGTACAGTAATAGATGTCCATGCTTCTGATAGTTAGTTACTAGCGCAATTTGTGAAATTGTCTGATAAAGCCTAATTAATTAAAAAATTGCTCAGATTGGCCAGAAGCTCGTAGTTAGCCCATTCTTGGTTTAATGCTTTAATCCAATACCTCAACTTGCAGTCTCACAAGTAATCAATGATATGCGTTAGGCCTATGAATACTGTAAGCATAGTTTACACATTCAAGCACAAATCAAATCTTAGTTAAAAATAAAAACATAAACTGCTAAGCAGCAAATACATGCGACATATCTACGGTCTACATACCTGCTAGATCCGGCATTGTTTCTCGCGCTCAAAAATGAAATTCCAAGTTTAGATTATTTGCAAAAATTTAAAAAAATGGATCAAATTAATATAGCTTGTTATACATTTAAGCTGTTTGTTTAAAACTGCACACAAGCAGCTGTGATAAGAGAACACGACAAAGATCCAATTAAAGTTGACAAAAAGATATTAGCAATTAAATGATTATGTTCTCTATACTTTGGTTTATTGCACCACATTGTGCATGGTTTTCGAAATTACTTGGAGAAGAGAATAGGATTTTGTGCGTAAATCGAATATTTCTTCCTTGGACACAGAGGCGCCGGAAGCGGGGGGGCAGGGGGGGGGGGGGGGGCGAATGCCCCCCCTGCCCTCAAAATTTCTGCAGATGGAGGGGCAGGGGGGGCAATGGTGCCCTTTTAAAGTCATGTAAGCTACTGCACATTTTGCAATATAACAATTTCTGTTATTCGCTTTTAGCCTAATTATAATCTTTCATTTTTGCCTCAAAATAATATTTAAGGCACAAAAGTTTGCAACACAGTACAGGCCTTAAAACTCGTTTTTTTTTTCGGCAGCCATCGTGGCCTACCGGGAGCTCCTGCTCGGCGGCCAAATCTGTTTGCTTGGAGGCCAAAATACAAAATAAAAATAACGATAGCACAAGGAAATAGAATTAAACTTGCAACAATGCTAAAATAATCACTTAGCGTTGTTGAAGTCTGGAGCCCGGGCGACGTCCTACAATAGAATCGTTGCACCACGCAATAACTGCTTTATCGGGATTGTAATCCAGTACTATTCAAACGACACTCGCACGAGTGTCTCCAATGTGGCTGATTTAATAGAAGTTCGCCACTCCCCTAGAATTCTTTTTAGCAACGAAAAACAACGTTCGACATGATTGTGTTGACGATGATGGCAAGGTAATAAAATAAGTATTTCAATGATTAAAACATTAGCCTACTTGTAGGCTTTAACTGCCCTTTATCAGAGCTGACGATGCACTAGCAGGGCCTCTGAGAGAATTTTTCACCAAGGGTACGAAGAGTCATTCCGGGCCCCCTCTCACGCCGAGCCCCTTTTGTCTTTGGCAAAACGCGTGATGTTTGCTTAGGCGTATTGCACAACATTTTAATGCAGAATTGGACATCTGTGCGCAATAATAGCATCAGGCTGCAATAAAACTATTATTTAGTGTTGTGCATATCATGTGATCTGTCCCTCGCCAATTTGTGTAGGCTATCCTGCATTGAATTTGTGTGTCGGTTGTTGATGGTGCTGTTAAGAGGTGTCGCTTGTACAACTTTAATGTAAAATTTTCAAATTCATTTATTTATTTCTCTTAGATGTAGCCTATAATTATTCCTAATGAGGACACTATGTTGTGTCGAAAACGTTGGATTTAGTAGTTTTTTCTTGTTTTTTTTGTGTGTGTTTAATAAAAAATATTAAATCCGCTAATGTTACTGAGTGATATAGCCTATGTATCTAGTAGGCTACAACAAGTCAAGCTCTCTATACCAAGGCTCAAACATAAGATCTTGTTAAAACATAATCAAATTAATCATCTGACCAATAACCTTTCTTCATTAACTTTTGCATTCACCACATGCCCAGCAGAGGTGAACGAAGTCACTTTTTTTTACTCCGGCTCCAACTCCGAAATTCCTTTTAAAGTGAAATAAGCGTGAAACTACTTTTTTCAAGTAATTTTTAAAAAACACAAAAAAGCCCAAAAACACCCGGGCTTTTTTAAAAAATGAGTGAATAAAAAATAACAGTTAACCTCTCAAGTACATGTAACTCCACACAGAGTGAAATTTACATGCCTTTTGACTCTTTTTTATTTCTTTAAAAGTAATGGCTAAAAAGACATTATGAAAAGTAACTACGGACATGTTAGCACAAATTTCTTAGCACAAATTCTCTCAAAAAAATCACACCTTCTAATAGGTTGTAAAATTACGTTTCGCTGAAGTCTGAAGTTAAAACTTAAATCCAGTCTCATTGTCTCACAACAATCACTCAAGTTTCAAATCATCATCTCAACCAACGCTTCAAGACAACTTTCCACTTTCACTTTACTACGCTGAAGAGATCGGAAGATCGAAACACTGGCCTTTGTCCGTAGTTACTTTTCATAATGTCTTTTTAGATGTCATTCTTTTTGGGTCAATAATGTCTTTTTAGACATTCCTTTTAAAAAAAAAAAAAGAGTCAAAAGGCATGGAAATTTCACTCTGTGTGGAGCTACATGTACTTGAGAGGTTAACTGTTATTTCTTTATTCACTCGTTGATTCATTCATATCAGTTTGTATCCTCTGTGGATCCTTTTCTAGTATCATGGGCCAATCAAATAGATGTTTGCTGGTACACCCCTTCATTCTCTTTGGTTTTTTTAAAAAAGCCTAGGTTTTTCTGAACCCTGCTTTTACTACCCTATGCCCCCCATCTGAACAGGAGAATAATCAACTTTTAGGCTATCAGTTACTTTAGGGTGCTTTTAACAGAACATTTTTGCACGTAAAGCATTAGATAACCACTTTGGGCTCCTAATTTGCGCGCAATGCACTCAATTAAGCTTATTTTTCCGGGCCTTTTTGCTACATTACGGGCCCCCCCAGAACTAAAGAACAACAACTTTTATGCTTGAATTTACTCGTTTAGGATGATTTTAAACTAACATTTTTGCACGTAAACTATAAAATCACAATTTCGGGCCCCCAACAATGACAGGCCTGGACCCTCAAGGGTACGCCGTACCCTCCGTACCCCCCTCTCGTAGGCCCTGTGCACTAGCAAGTGCGAAATATGTTTTCTATTACATCTACTGACATCTGATCCCTGTTGCCTTAGCAATTAAGGTTTTAGCTATTTCAATGATGTACATTAATTACTAAAAGAAGCATAATTTTTGCAAAATATGATCAAAAAATGTTTTTCCCATTGATGTCAACTAACTTAGTTCTTCTTTTTAACAACGGTTCAATGTCCGACAACATCGAATCGACATAAAAACGACAAAATTGCCAGCCGATGTAAATTAGCACTTCGGATTAAGACTTTGTTAAAATAAACGTCGGGAATTACAAACAAGACTTACAGCGCTGGCGATCGCAGATGGTTATATTCCATCAATAACAAATATTCCCCGCACAATGCAACAGTGGCGATTATGACTCGCTGACCTAATATTGCATCACTCTTTGATACTACGTATTTTCGACAGTTAATCCACGATCATTCTATTGCGAAATTAAATAATTGGCTAGAAGAGACCGGCGGCCAAACTTGGCCGATTGAAGAGGTAGCACCGGCGGTTCATTCAAGCACTGCTTAGCGGCCATGGCCGCAGGTTGCTTTAAGGCTTGACAGTAGGTTACATCATTATAACATAGCATGGTGCCCTGCTTTGTATACCGGATTATCATTATTGCTATACTTTATCTTAAAACTTCAAAAAAAAAATTGGCCTTTTAGTAAACAAAAGTGCCCTTTTTTCGAGAACTTGCCCCCCCAGTCAAAAATCGTTCCGGCGCCCCTGCTTGGACATACGATAAATTTGAATTTAGAAATTAATGAAGCCGTTTCGTTGGTCTCAAGAAATGCCCATATACTTGACCATGATACTCTTAATTTTCGAAACCCGATTTGGACTCAACTGTATGCTTGCACGTAAATTGAACAAATATGAAGTAATGAGACTTCTGCGTTTCTCTTGTTCCAGTTAGAGATTTGTTTGCCTCAACAAATTAAAAAAGAAATGAACAAAGTATTTTAAAAAGCTTGTTACAGTCTTTATATTGTAGCTAATTGTTAAGTTGCATCAAAAAAGAAAGTAATTTTTTTAGACAAAGACCAGAAAACATTGCTTACGTGTTTCGCAGTAGTGTCCGGTAAAATTGGTTTGAAAGCAATCACATTCAGCTTGCTTTTTCGAATTGACAAAGCATATGCCGTTGTTTCGGCAAGGATTTCTGAAGTAATAAAAAAGTAACTGTGAATGTCAAATAAAAGTCATCTGAACGGCTGTGAAGTGACATTTGATCTCTTTTTCATATGAAAAGTTTGAAGGGTCCGCCAGGGCTGCCAACAAGATTGATTTTTACTCAAGTTCACTGAATAATTTGCAAGTCGGAGTTGCAATCTTAATTTTTAATTATTTTCTAATTTGAGTTCGTAGATTTTGATCAAACTCAACGTCGGTTGAGCACATTATGACGTCTAAAAAATGTGAGAATGAATTCATAAAAAAAACTTTTTTACCATAGCCTAACACTGCATTACGCTTTAACTCGTCCAGGCCCATACTGGCTAGGGCTACAATACGTCCTCTTTTAAGAGGATTTGTCCTTTTTTTTCAAGAAAAATGAACTGTCCTCCGAGGACACTAAAAAATGC
The DNA here is from genome assembly GCF_918807975.1 of Aplidium turbinatum. Taxonomy (NCBI): domain Eukaryota; kingdom Metazoa; phylum Chordata; class Ascidiacea; order Aplousobranchia; family Polyclinidae; genus Aplidium; species Aplidium turbinatum. The sequence goes on along the minus strand of NC_137472.1, from coordinate 39,832,569 downwards.
TCAAATGTCCTCGTTTTTGACAGTTTGGGTTTTCTTGCTTATATTTTCAACGGGATTATATTGCTTGATGACGTTTCAGCGACAGCTTGTAGGCTATTTGTTTTCTAAACATTTTGTATAGGCTACCAATGTAACATGCTGATTTATAAATTCTAGAAGAAATTGGCGCATTTTATGGAACTGTTGTTGAATGTTCATTGCCTGGTTCACTGTAAGATATTAAACAACATTTTAAAGGCCATGCTCACACTTTTACAAAAAAATATTCTTTTACCTACATACGTTTTAAGTTGATACAACGCTTGTAGACATTGTTGATTACCAACTCAGTTTGGTTCGTTTGTAACTTGAAACAAATTGAAACGAATGTCTATAAGTGCAATGTGTATAACACCTAACCTCCAGCAAAAGAAATCGTGGTATGGATAGGCCTACAGCTTTGCAAGGAAAGGAACAGCTTTTTAGTACATTTCGTTTTTAGCATCTTAACGGTTATGTGCAGCCTACTGTTTTAATCATATTTCTTGCAAGTAATTTAACGATTTCGTTAAGGCTGGCCATTCCTTGTTGAAAAAAGTTAAGGCTTGGCTACCTGGAGATCGTGCCTGATTTGTCACATGTTGCAGATGTTTGCGATCATGGCTGTCTGACTGAAACTATCTAAAATTTAGGTATTTTTCATTTGTTGTCTTAAGGAAGCACTAAAAATGAGAAAAAATAAGTTAAACGTTCAGTCAATATGTTTCCTTGTTTTTTGTTTTTTTGGGAACTTTTGCTGCGTAGGCCTATACTGTAATGATGTAAAACAGGTGTCACCAAACTACGCCCGCGGGCCAGTACCGGCCGGCGAACTGATTTCATCCGGCCCGCTACGTGCTGCGGAAATTACAGCTGCACTACAATTCTGTACATGTGCTTCCCTTGGTACTAGCAACCGTCTTTGGCTTTGCCTTTTTGTGTAATAGAGACTTCTTTGGTAAAATTGTTCGTTCTTATAGTTCGTTGTTGTATGTTGAATTTGTAGGCTATATTTTTCCACCAGGCAGCCTACACGTTGGTGTTCTGTTTTTATCATTAAGCCACCACAAGTAGGGACAGCCTAGGCCAAATTTGGAAAGGTGTAATGTTTTTTCAAGAGCACGATGCCCTGTAGTGTATCACAGCAGGGGATTACTTTTCCAGCGACCTTTCGATTTTCATCACATCTTTGCTATTCCACCGCTAACTTTGTTATTTATTGTACTCAATTCAAGTCAACGGAGATTCTAAATAGTTCTATATCTTTTCGCAATTAGCATCCGGCCCGCAGCTGTTAATCTCGCAGCAATCCGGCCCTCAGAGAAAAAAGTTTGGTGACCCCTGATCTAAAATGATGTAATTGTAAACGATTCTTCAAGCGTAAAGTTCTACTTGCTGGCGAAACGTGTCCGCTTTTTATGCGATGAAAATATGGTAGGCCTAATACTGGCAATGTTTTTGCTTTCTTATATTCTTATGTAAACTGGTATAAATTTAAATATTCTTATACAGTAAATACTGTTGTTATTGCAAAAGTGCTTAATGCCAAGCAAAAAAGCCAAACAAAGCAAATTACATCAAATATGGTTATTACTTTCTAAAACCTCTACAGCCTGTTTCACCCTAAAAGGGGTATCATCAAAAGGTCCTTAATTCTTATAAATTTCTGACGTAATAACAAAATAACTGTGAATGTCAAATAAGTCATCTGAACGGCAGTGAAGTGACATTTAAAATCTTTTGTCATATAAAAAGTTGAGAGGTCCGCCAGGGCTGCCAACAAGATTGATTTTTATTCAAGTTCACTGAACATTTGCAAGTCGAAGTTGTAATCTTAATTTTCAACTATTTGTCAATTTGTCTTCCATAGATTTCTATTAAATTCAGCGTCGGTTGTTTACAATATGATGTTTAAAAAGTGTGAAAATGAAATAACAAAAATTATTTCATGGAACCTTAACAAAAATGTTAACATGAACACATAATTAAACCACAATCATTACCGGTACTTCGAGCAAAGGACATCTGCATTTATTTCCCATACTCCAGACTTTTTCATGTGCGTCACAAAGTTTCCATTCATTGTGATACTACCCATTCTGCCTACAAACTTGCTTCGAGAATATACTCCAGGTAAGGATAGCATTTGGACTCGATACGTGCTAGGCAAGCCGCCAAAGTAAGTCTTTGTCCTTGGCACAAATTTGGACGCACCAACGCCTACCACCGAGCCAGTTGTGCTGTTTCCGTCAACTGTTAAAGTCATCGATGGAAAGTTGCGCTTTATTGTGACAGTGTGCCATTCATTGTTGTTCAAATTGGAACCGGCACGCAAAATTACTGTCTTTGGTCTTCCAAACTTAAACCGGAGGTTCACTTCTCCATGCAACAGAGTGAGAGAAATGTAACTAGTGTCTCCGCCATCGTCCAAATATACCAAGAAAGATCGCGAGTTGACCGTTTGGAACTTGAAAGACAATGTTGTAGCTGCGCTTGATCGTATTGGAATATTGTCTGGTGGTGAGAACCATGATGGAAATTCAGCAAACTGTCCTGATATTCCTCGAAATTCGTATTGAGTCGCAAACATCATTGATCCTGATACCGAGGAAGACTCACGGAGCCGTGATCTTGTCGAAAATGGTGACTGTGCTAGAGCGGATGTAATAAGTGCTGCAATAATCTTCATCAAAACTTTTATATAGAACATCTTGAAAACGCTTCCGGAAATGGACTAAAAAGGAATGCCGTGAGAATAAAATACTACGTTGAGATCTTGATTTTCAGTGAAGATTTGTTCTCTTAGATTCAGCCACAACGTTTTACCTACGAGTTATCTTATTTTCTAAAAAAAAAGAAACAAAAAGTTACCATTAACCGACTGTTGATCATTGTTGAAGATATAACAATAAATTTTACAAAAAGTTAAAACTTTGAAGAGTAAAATAGTTACATGAATTTTAGTTTCGTCAAAACTAATGTTAGTGAATGACAACTGCTGCTCTAAGCATAGGTCAATGTTTTATTAAAGAAAGCTAACATCAATACGTTCGAAGCAATAGGTTCGACCATTTATTTCAAGCCGAAAACAGAACCAATATTGTTTTTTTTTCTGAATGAATGAAACTGGTAAAGGTAAGCTACAGTGCACACTTATCAAGCAGAATTGATGAGGACACTATGCTGATAAAGATTTCATTTACTTAACTGCTATGCTTAGCATTGTTTTTGCTGCCAAACTCTGCTCTTTTTGTGGTATTGACAGTACAGTAATTAGTCTACTCTATACGATTTATTTACGATATATAGGCCACATAATTCAGACAAAGCATGCCTGATCGTTTAAAGCTAAATTTCGAAACTAATCCGAAAATCCTCGGCTTAATTGAAGAATCTTGCTGAACTAGTTTTAGCATTTTGCATGGGCTTTAATTAATGGTTTTCCAATTGAGTACAAATGCTAGCAGACACCTTGCCGTTGCATCCTTTCGTAAATGCAACAATTTTTCTCACTGTAAGAATTCTACCTAATTTAAAACATATAGTTACAACAATGTCCTCACCTTCTTATTGGTATTAATTTCAATGCCAATAGATCATCATTCTCAATACGGTTAATATCATTCTATATGTCATTTGAAGAAGCTGAACAATTAGTAGGCCTACTGCACTTCTTCACCTTGATACAGAGGCTATGAGAACATAAAAACAACATTAATAAACTATGCAGTATACCAAAATATGACAAAGCATCGATCAAGTTGTTGGTGTCAAAAGTGGTTCATCAAAAAGCAAAATTATAAAAGTCATGAAAAGTTACCAGAAGAGAATTTTTTGTAAATTAAACTGAAGCTTAAAACGGCATTCATGCATATTACATGAGCTACGAAAGCTGTGGTTAGGTTTCTTGATGTTGATGCCTGAGCATTCCTCGAATAAAAAGCCAGGTGAAGTTGCTTTTTTTGTCTTAAATTTGCATACCGCCTCTTTCCATGTTCAAAACAGCGCAGGTGTGTCCGATGACTAACTCCTGACTGGCATAAATAATTAAACAACATGCACCGGTCAAATCTCAATTTCTTGTACAAAACGGCTTGTCTTCCTCTTGTACGATTAACAATGAAGTGTACAAACAATGATCCGGTTGCCGTGCTACAGCGGCTATACTTTTCTTGTATAGGCCTACACATGCGCATGACTAATTTTAAGTAGTTAGCCTACTAGTAACTAGATTAAACGAATATAGTCTACCAACTGGTAGCCTACTGTTATGGGTCTTCTGAGCTTCAAACGTCATTCGCTTATCTTGGAATGACTGTGATGTAAATGATGTTGCCTTCACTTCTGAACTACTATTACGCAAATGCAACCGCAACACGAAGTATAGCAGTGATTGTAGATCGACCGAAAACTGATGCAGAAAATATATTTGACAAAAAACAATACCACAGGAATCTTTAGTGATGACATTCTTTTTAGTCTGCTGCAGAATTTGGCTGCGAGAAAGAAATATACTACATTGTGTAAGCGTTTCTTTTTTATTTTGCTGAAAACTACTTGCCAAATTTGTACTACTTTTTCCGCAGTACAAATCTTCACTCAATGACGAAAATTAATCAATACAAAAATCGATACACCTGCAACAGCGCGATAGCAACCAATGAATAAGAGTATAGGCCTATATTGCTCTACTGTACTTTCAACACTGAAGTGAAAAAAACCGTGGCCGTATTATGTTATGCATTATGCATGGCGGTTAATTACAGCAACATAGGTTATTATTTCACCAGTAGTGAAAATAAGAAATGATTAAAAAGCTAATGCATTTGAAGTACAAAGTTCTAACATCTGACGCATGGCATAGTTCTGTGTAGCCCTAGCCCTTAGCCTACTACACAAACAAAGCAGTTTTTAAGTTTACTTTCATCTGCAGAGCTCATCGCGATTTGTTCATAATCCGCTTTATTCCAAATGGTTACTGGGCGTAGCAAATTTATGAGATTATCCTTCGCAAAACACATCGATTCTTTCAACACACCACAAAGACTTTTCCTATTTAATGATTTTCGTCAATATTTCATTTCTTGAAAAACCTTTTCTCTCAGTTTGTTTCGTCACCATGTCAAAAACAGACTAGAGGGTTTAAATGTGCATTAACAGTCATTTGAGTAAAACGAGGAATTAATCTGCAAGCACGTACACGAAAAGTAATTAGGCTGCAAGTTAGGGTGTTTTTAATTTTCTCATATCGTAAATTTGATTTGTACAGGGGCCAGGGCACCAGGTTGTTACAATTGGTAAGAAAACAATGTCGTTCAAATTTCAAGAAATTATTTCAACAATTACAACTTGCGCAAGGAGGTTGAAAAATTCGCAAAATCAATAAAACAAGCAACTTTACAACACGCAACCAAATAACCAGCTTTATTCAGTACTTTTAATATGCACGCATTTCAGGCACGTTTATAGGATATCAAAGCAAGTATAGCAACAAAGCAACTATTCCTCTAACAACCTTTACACCGTGTTTCACCCATACCCGAGATGATCAGAAGCAGTGGCGTATTTAGAAAGCTTATTAGGGGGGGGGGGGGGCAATACATTGTGTCAGTCAGCCGTGTAGCGGTCCAGAATCGCCAAAAATACCGTCATATGATATTTGAACGGCCCCATACTTTAAATCAAGAGCGATTCCGCAGAAGTAAGTTACTGTTCCAATCAATGAACCAACAAAAGATATCAAACACTTCAGAACATAAACAATAATGGAACATAAACAATAAGTTAGTCCTTCCGACCTCGAATACTTTTGAATATTCGACGATTGATTTTCCCGATTCTAGTTTTGGTACAGTCAGAAGTTTGGTAACGTCTTTGCCAGACACTAAAATTGGCAAACGGTCCACTTTGATGTGATTGTATTGCTCATAATCACCCATGATCTTCCCATCCCAATGTATGATCAGTGGGGTGCAAGGGTCAAAAGCCTCCCTAATTTCGTCCGACAGCCTTTGGCGATAGATCTGGCGAGCTTTGTGAATTGAACTTGGGCTAATCATCAGATCACCGGTTGGATGGAGCAATTGCTTGGACACTGCCAGTGCATTTAAAATATGAACGGCCTTCCTCGAGGTAGTATTGGTCTTGTCCAATGCTGCTGCTATCTCGGGGGTTACTACAGCAATTTTACCTCGTCGGAATTTCGGCAGACAGCTTGCAGCACTGGACCCAGGCTGTTCGGAGCACGTCGATCCACCAGCTGATGGATGACGCCCATCTCCAGACTTGTCGAGATTATCTTCTTGCTGAGTATCCATTTCTGAATCACTGGATTCCAGTATGGTTAAATTAGTAGATTCGGCAACACGAACTGCTTCCGCCTCAACTCGCTTTCTCTCCTTTAATGCTCTCTTCCTCACTCGCTCGTCTCTCCTGCATAGAACCATATCAACGCCAACCCACAGACCAATGCGCCAACCATGGAACCTAGGCGCCCCTCTTCTCTCTGGGCAAGAAGGAACTGGCGATCTTCTATGTTGATCATTTCCAAAGCATTACTGTGTGCTATATCGAATAGGTGATCCAATGATTTCTTAAAGTCTGTCCGTTTGACTAACTCAAGCGCACTCTTACGATTGATAGATTTTTTCAAGTTTTGCCATTCCTGGTGTAATTTTTTCACCTGATTAATCACATGGTTTTGATGGCGTGTTGGAATTCGTGCTCGACTCCAAAAAGGCAAAAGCAAAGATACTGTGTTCTTGACACTACTTTTCAAATCAAAACCTTTTTTACAATGAAAATCAAACAAAACTTGAAGCACTTCTCCCCTCGATGGTAATTTTACAGCGCTGAAATGACCTGAACTGCTACCTACCAACCAAATTTTATCTTTAGACCTTGTCACAGCCATTGTACAACCGCAAACTGTTAGTAACCTGAAATAAATGCAACAGCACAACAGACTTGACACTGTTGACAGTGTAATTTTGTAGTTTTGCAAAGTGTTGCAATTGTGACGTAACAATGCTTTATTTGTTCTGTGAAGTGACGTAGCCTACAACTACCGGTAATTGCTTATATTCTGCTGCTAGATTACATAGGCTAAACAACCTAAACTTTAGCTTCCTTGCGCAAGTAGTAAATGTCGACGGATTTCAACAAAAATTTGCCAAAAGGATTTTTTTACTGAAAGGAAATGAACACCACCCTGTACATTAATATTAACAATGGTTAGAATTTTGCGTATTACGCTAAAAACACCCTAGGGAACGTTCAAATATTACGTAACGCTTTTTTCAATCCCCCCCTCCCCCATGTAACGCTTTTTCACTACGAATTCAGCACAAAAACTATCATTTCGTACTCGAAAGCATTACGTAACGTTTTGCTTGAACCCCCTCCCCCCGATGTGACGCTAACGTAACGCTTTGCATAAACCCCCCCCCCTCCCCCTCGAAGGCGTTACGTAATATTTGAACGTTCCACTACTGCAAGTGCTTGTTTTCGAGTTTTACTTCTTGAGGATATATCAATGGTCTGATGCTATGAGCCTCACCAAATTATTTCTATGATAGAGCAGAATTAGCAAAATCGTTCTCATTTTTAAGGCAGTCTCGTTTCATGTAAATATTACGCTGTCACCTGATGGGGTGGGAGAAGGCCTATTTACTCACCCTTTAGATGGTCTTCCGAAAAGAATATTATTCGCAGTACTGTAGGCTACATTTAGAAATAGAACAGTTGGTTCTTTACAAAAAATTATAATTATAATTTTTTTTTCATTTTAAAACGCTGTTGCTAAAGCAATGTTGTTTTACTGCGCATAGTCAACAAAGCAGTGGTTGCTTTACACACAATTGGGAAAAGATTTTGCAACTTTATTTGCAGTGATGTACGCACAAAAAATATTGACGCCGTCAGCGTAAACATAAACGTTCGAAAAACCATACGCCGTATGCGTCAACGTAACTTGTAAAAAAGTTGGCGGCGTCAGCGTCAGCGCATACACTAGCGTAAACTCATTTTGTTTGCTAGGTGCCAAACATTCACACGGTATAAACCACTCGAAACAAACAAGTTTTATTTTGAATTTCCACGAAGAAACACAAGCATCTGAAAGTGTTCATCTGACATGTTGCTGCGTTTTGGTTTCAATATGTCTTCTCTTTGCCCATTGAAAACATTCTTTCAACTGCAGCGCTGGAAGGTATTGGCGTGTTGTAGCGAAAAAAATACATTAAAAAGTATACGTTGACGCTATACGCTAAAAAACCGCGAAAACTTTACGGCGTAGCCTCAAGCGAAAACTATCCAAAAAAATGTAGCCGTAAGCGTTAGCGTAAACAAAAATTCTACGCCGCAAGTTTGCGGCGTATACGTATACATCTCTGTTTAGTTGTCATTCCTTCGAGCATTGTTTGTCGTATCCAGGCTACACTTACACCAGGCGGTTAAAGATTTACTGTAGATAAAGCGGACGAGCAGGCAAAGAAGCCAAAAGTTTATCTGTCAAAGACATAGCCACATTGCTTTTGAGTGGCATCGAACAGGTGCCCTTTCGAACGCCGTGACAGGATTCCGACCAATTAGCTATGCACAGTGTTTTTTTAAGGTGTTTTGGGGGACCGAAACGGTCCCCCAAATTTCTCCAGCGGTTTCCCAAAATTTGGACTTGCAACTACAGTAGAAAAGTAATGGTTGTTTCTCGCTATGTCTTGTCGATAATACGAATATAGCCTACGATCAATAGTTCACGTCCGGAAAAAAGAATAAGTAGAGGTACAGCTAACAGCTGAATCAAAGAGTTATTCACAAAAGAAGTGCACCTTCGATACTCGTCAATGTTTATTTCTGATTTATGGCGCATAATGATCAGTTTTTACGTGTGGAAACATAACAAGCAGAAGCCAACAAGCACACTTTGGTTGTGCAGCAGACTTGTTTGGCGGCCGTGTTGGGCAGGCTGTTTGGTCGCTGTCACAATCATTTAAGCTGTGCCTTGTCGAATAATTCATTTTATGTTGCGTTGATTGTATGTAGTTATGGCCAGTGGCGTAGCCAAGGGGGGGGTTTTGGGGGTTACAACCCCCCCCCTTGGCACGCGTGTGACGTCACGATATTGAGAATGATGCTTCCAGTCTAAAAAAAATTGCCTAATTTTAAACAAAATTGCATTAAAAAAGCGAGTTATGCCAATACCAAACATTCAAACATCTCAGCCAGGAATTAGCAACAAGAAAACACAGAGACTTTGCTTTATTTCCGAACAATGCCGAAGAAAACATGATCTTATCCTTTTGTTATGCTACCGGACAGCACCATTTTACAGAAATATTCGTACCCACATTTTTGTCGAAAATGCTCTCAGAATGCACCAAATTCAAAGTAATTTTTCAAATTTTTCTGGGGGAGGCCCCCCAGACCCCCCGCTGGGTGGTCAAAACCCCCCCTTTTAAAATTCCTGGCTACGCTACTGGTTATGCCTATTTTTTGGTATTTAAATGAAACACTTGCGGTCTCTTAAAACTACTTAGCGGTCACCCAAACCAAATCTTAAAAAAAAAACTGGCTATGCCACCGTTGTTTCCCACAGCGGTTGTACAAGCAGTGCGATTAAATGTATCCTCAATTTAGTAAAATTTGGAAAAACTTTGAGGTCATTAAGAAGAAAAGTTCTGACTTAAAGAAATTTTCAAATATGGAAAGCTTTATTCCATAAATATTTAAATAAATCAATTAAAAGATCAAAATTTCACAAAAGCGACCAGTAAAAAAAACTGTGCAGTCATCTACGCGTTGTTGGTGTGCGTGTGCCACTATGGCTGGCCCACAGCTACTTGGATAGCGAATTGCAACGGCTCTGGAAGCGCGAATGGATACTAACAAACGAGTGTCCATTACACTGGTGGAAAGTGTATGAAACTAACTTTTTAATGGTGGCTTAATTAGCACAGATTTTGTAGCCTATACTCATACTGTATCAGCCACTTCCACCACAAGAGAGCGTTTGTGGTCTTGTACCGGTAACATTGTGTGGCACCAAATCCAGCACCCTTGAACACATCAAAGGTTTGTGACATGCTCTTTCTCAGAGTGACAATCAGGAACTCCATTGGACACGTGCCTTCTTTGTACGATTTTATAACCTCCGTTTTTTTTATTTCTTATTTGTAGGCTACTGCATCGTTTTAGTTTTGTCTAATTCAGTGTTTCTCAAACTTTTTTAGTCCATCGCCCCCCTTTCGTTATTAAAATAAAATTTCGCCCCCCTAATTCTGTACAGTAAAATAAACATTGATAATAGAGTGATAGACAAATTTAGTTTTAGGAATTTAATCAACAAAATTGACAGTAACATGAATACATGATAATGTTCAATGGGATGGATGAGCTTGGCGACTTTTACAAAGTTTTGAAATGTTTGGCGACATCTTCGTAAGATAGAGTCGAAGATCATTCCGTTTATGAACTAGCAAGCATGTCTTTGCTTTGAAAACATCAATGCCACAGCCGAAAACCCCTTTTCAACCATATATGAAGTAGGAAACGACAAAATCCACGTTCTTCTAGCTTCTTTCCAGAGAAGCTCATATTTGCCAGCAACCTGGCACAAAACAAATCGTAGCCTACCTATCAATCATTTCTGAATTTCACTCTTGACTCATCAGCTGTTTGCATATCAATGAACTGCTCTTGAAGTTCCACTTTTACAGTATGTCTGTAGGTTCGGTAGAAAATGGTTGTACCACCCAGTTTGGAACATGGAGGTCCACGACATCTGGAAAGCGAAGTTTCATGTCTTTATGAAGCATGTCTAAATGTGAGCAGTATTTTTGCCGTTGTTCTTCTGTAATAACATTCTCGCTCAAATTGTGAAACTGAGTAACATTCTCCCTCAAATTGGGAAACTGAGACATTGACCTGCGCTTTTATCTTGTTGACGCATTTTATCCCAATATTCAGTGATTCATGCAGTTCAGGACTGAGATTACGGGCAACCAAATGCTCACGGTGAATTACACTATGCATTACAATAAGTCCAGGAATTGCTCTTTTCATCAGTGCAATGAACCCTCGATGCTTTCCAACCAAGACGGACTATATAGAGGCCATGACAACGTACAATGGGATTGTTAAAACTGGGGGCAGATAGTGACGTCATAGTGCCATTGTCTTCAATTGAATTTCTCTAAAGATGCTTCCATTTTGCAGTGCGTTTAGTTCAGGGTAGTCAGGAATTATTTTACTTTAATGAGTACCGGTACAGTAGCCTACTTAAGTTACAACTCAAAACTTGGTAGGAATGTGATTTATCGGTGTCCTACATCAGCATAAGGATGAGATAGATCGATATTTGAAATAGAAATAGCCTACTTTGATTTGTTTTGGTATTTCAAAATATGTTTTTTTAATCGTTTCAAAATCCAAGCAATTTCATTTGGTTATGCGTTTGAAACGATTGTGAAAGACTGGAGAATCTCAGAACGTAGGCCTAATAAGCTGCCAGACTAAATTTGACCCAACACGTCTGACGTCTATATGAATGAGAGAGTCTCCTAGGCTACAAGTCAGCAGTTCTTGAGATCACCAGCTGAGTGTATGAAACTGCCATACAAAACTACTAGACTAGGCTACTAGTTTGAGAATCTCAAATAGGCCTGTCAGTTTCTGTGAGGTAGAAAACGAATAATTTACTTTTGCCTTTTCCGGAGTGTTTTTTTTTATCATTTTATTTTGATTTGAAGCAAATTATATTTTCTTGGCTTCCCCTGAATCCATATTTCGGAGCTTTTTGCAATAAACAGATTGAAATCATCAGTCAAGAAGTTTTCCAACCCCCAGTGCTATTGCGTGGTAAGCTGCTTATCCGGTTGTTAATACAATGATTGTTTTTACGTTCATGGATGATTTGATTCGAAACAGCATAGCCTAATTGAATTGCTGGTCGTCATTTGAGCTATTAGGGCGGAGGGTCTCAGGAGCGCCGGAAGCGAGGGGGCGGATGCCCCCTGCCCTCAATTTTTCTGTGGATGGGGGAGCAATGGTGCCCTTTTAAAGTCATGTAAGCTACTGCACACTTTGCAATACGATATAACAATTTCAGCTATTCGCTTTCAGCCTAATTATAATCTTTCATTTCTGCGTCAAAATAATATTCAGGACACAAAATTCTGTATCACAGGTAGGTTAGCCTACGTCATTATAACATAGCATGATGCCCTTCCGTGCCATTGTTCTTTTTATACAGAACACTTGTATCATTACTCGATGATGAGCTAATGGATGAGCATTATTGCTATATATTAAAACTTTAAAAAAATTGGCCTTTCAGCAACAAAAGTGCCCTTTTTTCATAATCCTGCCCCCCCCCCCCCCCAGTCAAAAACCGTTCCGGCGCCCCTGGAGGGTCTACCCTTGAGCAACCCGGTTACCTTACTAGTAATGAGTCAGGATGCACCGTAAGTACCCATATTTCGAAATATGTTTGTTTTGAACAGCCTTGATGGATAGGCTATTTAACGTCCTAATACGTCTATATTTGATTCAATCTTATATTTGATTTGTTTTACGTTGTGAAGCATTGTTTGTGATATATTAGTACTCTTGTAAATGTGGTTAAGAAGTGCTGTGTCTTTAATTGCAATGGAAACTATAGTGAAGAAAATAAAGTTGCAGTGTTTAAACTGCCTAAATGCGAACCGGAACGTGATAGATGGCTTACCACTATCCCAAGGGATAATATTCCCGATTCAAAGGACAACTTCGTTTGTGAACGCCATTGGCCAGAAAACTATCCTACCACAAAAGTGACATTATTGTGAGCTTTGAAAATGTCCTGGCTAATGCTTTTAGTGTCCAATTTCCTTTTTTAGCAGGTGATGATGTTGTATTTCGGGCTCATCAGACGCTTGTTTTTCAATGCAAGGAATTTATGCAAGATTCCGACATACCCAAGTTTGTGTTAAGAATTGATGACAATCTGAGCTTTGAAGCATTTCATTCTGGAGTAAAATGCTCTATAACGTCTCTATCAGCAAGTAAATGTTCCAGATGGTCACAAATTCAAGAAGCTGTGAGATTCTTGCATTATATGGAATTATCTCATCAACAAAGTATTAATCTTTTAACTAAGCGAGTCTTGGCTACGAGTAGCTGGTGCATTGTTTTTTTTAGATACTTTTTGCTAGTGAAGTTACCACTTTTTTAAATATCTCAGTGTTATCATGGCTGATCCATCGCAATTTTCAAGGTTGGTGTGGTACAATATCAAATGAACGATTTAATTGTATTTTTCCTTTTACAAGTTTGTGGTGGGCCCGTTTGATACGAGATTAAAAAATATATAAATTGTTTACAAGGCGAACAGCGTACTTGGTGATTTATTTCAATTTTCAGTAGGCTACCGTTCTGTAACAACATAATTAGTTTTTTAAAGCTGCCAGACAGTGCCACAGCTTTCGTTTCAGTGTTATAAATATTAGCCTAACGTACGGTTCAATGTCGGTTCAATTGAAGACAATGGCACTATGACGTCACTATCTGCCCCCAGTTTTAACAATCCCATTGTACGTTGTCATGGCCTCTATATAGTCCGTCTTGTTTCCAACCATTGCCGGAGCACCATCAGTTGCGCATTGTAGAATATTCTCCAGTGGAATCCCCTTCTCTTCGTAGAAGTTTTTCACTGCATTAAAGATGCTTGATGCCCGAATATCTGTAAGAAGACTGAGCGCAAAAATCATTTCTTCTTGTTCTCATATTATGAACAAAACGCACATATCCAAGCAGCAGCGATACATTGTCGGTCAAGGTGGAATCATTTATTTGCAGTAAATGGTTTGCGCATTGGACATTTGTTATCGCGTTGGACTGTTATTGGTGGTTTGATAAATTCGCTCCCTTCGAGTGTTTTCGCCCCCCGATCGCCCCCTTTGATTTTTTCGCCCCCATGGCGCTCAAAATCGCCCCCAGGGGGCGATTTCGCCCACTTTGAGAAACGCTGGTCTAATTAAAAAAAAAAACTTCTCAAAACCTGACAACGGCTTACTCGGACATCATTAACAGATATGTTTCAAACAACACGGTCTTTCACCAAATTTGGTCGTTTACGTTTCTGCAATCCAGTGCAGACCCGGATTTAGGGGGCAGAGGGTGCAGTTGCCCCGAGCCTCCCTTTTGAAGGGCCCCCGACATGTGATTTTGTGTTATTATTATTTCCTTTAAGCCTTTGAAGTTTCTGCAAATTGCCTCCTTTTTCTTTTAAGATTAATTTTTAGTCACAAAGTGGCGACTGAGCTTAGCGTAAAGGCATTAGCAACATTGTGGGTGACTTCCAAGTTAGGCTACCTTGCAAAGCTTTTCGCGCCCTAGGCGCGAAAAACTTTTTGCACGGGTCCCCCCGATTTAAAAGTGCCCCGGGCACTTCATCAGCTAAACGCCCCTGATCCAGTGTTTTGTTTTTCTTGGCGGAGATAGGACGTTGGCTGTCGACCTCTTGTCCCAATGCTTCACTTTTGTTTGCATGAAAAGGATGTTTAAAATTTCTTGTGGTCTTCTAAAGTAATGGCCAGCTAGCTGTAAAATATTTCGTTTCCTTTCGACCTAAATTATTTGTCTTGATTTCGTTTCAGAGAAAAATTCTGAAAGATTTCGTTTCAAACAGCCCTAGTTGATATCACCCACTCCCTAAGGCTACGTGTGTAATGTGTAGGCTGTAGGCTACAATCTCAGCATTTATTACACTGTAGCCTATGCTTTTGACTGCCGCTGTATGGAGCACAACGATGTTATGCAAAAGACATAAGTTTTGAAAGATATTGTTACATGTTTTAGTTAACATGCTTGGACTAAATCACTTCACTTGTATTAGTATAGGCTTTCTAAACTTTATTGCTTTAATTCTCTTCTAGTCAAGATTCACAAATTTTTAATCAAATTAGGTTAAAACAAAATGTCCTACTTTGACCAGTTGAAATTGGTGCTTCGTCTGTGACAACCCAGAGATAAATATAATCAGATACCTACGTTAATGCTATGGGTCTTCTCGCAACCTTTGTAAACTTAACCTGTTGAAGTTACTGCAGCCAAAACCACACAGGTCAAGTGGTATTCAAAACCACCATGCTCTTAAAAAATCTTTCTTAATCCAAAAATGCACATCCTTTCTATCTATCAGTCTTTAATCTATTTTGAATTTCCTTCAGACTGTTGAACAAATATTTGCCTCATATCAAGTTGTTATCCAATGTCAATAGAAAACGTTTGCTCCGGACGTGTTTGATCATATGTTGCAAACATGAAAACTACTTTGGTTTAACTTTGTGTCAGTTTTATTGCAAGATGCGCCAAGGTTAAGATTCTTAGGCTGGCTTGCTAAGAAGCAGGACCTTTGAGCATGGCCGGATTTAGCTGATGGGGGGCCCAAGGCACTTTTAGATCGGGGGGCCTCCGTGTAAAAAACACCTCTACGTCTACAGTAGCATTAATCCAGCACTGCACAGCATTTTGCAGAAACTTCAAAGGCTGAAAGAAAAAAAAATAATAACACAAAATCACATTTTTTCTACGTCGGGGGCCCTTCAAAAGGAAGGCCCGGGGCACATGCACCTTCTGCCCCTCCTAAATCCGGGTCTGCCTTTGAGCGGATAACTTAAATTCGGTTAACCATGAGACATCCACTCCTCCTAAATAAGACACATTCAAAAAATACTCATTGCAGTGCTTTGCTTTTAGTTTGGGACAGAAAAGAGTGGGTTGAAGATGATAAAAGTCTCTACAAACCCTGCGATTAATTATAAAACAAAATTTTGAAATAGGTTGTGTCTTGTTTGAAACACCCCTGAGTGAAAGAAGTCAGTTTATCTTAAAATAAGCACTTTTTACGCAATCCCACGCATTTTTGTCTTGACGTTTTCTACCTTGCAGCCTACGATTCTCCTGGATTGGCATTTCATATTTCCTTCCAGCGCGTAACGAAGCCAAATCACTGAGATCTCGAAATCAAAGAAGAAGAAAGAATTTTCGGTCGAAATGAAACAAAACATTGTTTTAAAAGCGTTTTTACGTAACAAGAAAAGTTGCTCATGCTAGGACCTAGCAGATGTCCAATCAAACGGTGGAAACTGTTGCCTGCTAAAAAATAGTCATCAGTAAAAAACAGACCGACCGGTTATTTAAGCTGGTGGTGAGCTTGGGTTCACAATTGCCTACAGTTTACCTTCAAGCAGCTGTACTAAACTTATAAACAACAAAAGCCAGAGAAAAATTTAGAAATTTTGTTGCCAGCTACTCAATTTTCCACTTTTTTGTTTTGTTGCAGACAGTTTCTTGGCTATAATTGCTATAAGTCTATAACATCATAAATACGTGTTTACAAAAATTGATTTACATAAAACTAAGAAAAATAGAGGATGACCCATTTAAAGAAAGCCATTCATAAGGCATAAAACAATACAAAAATTTCAAATATCAAGCTCAATGGGGGGTAACACCAACCCCCTCCCTTGCGTATGCCACTGGCAACTCTGCTATCGTACTGTAATGTATATAGCTGGTCACAGCGGTAAACCATAATCTCTTCGTGGGAAAATTGTAACATAAGATTCCCAAATCCGTTCGTCTGTATATAATGACCGAAAAATGAACACTCTTTCGAAACGTCTATTCAAAAGTGTATTCCAGTAAAATTAGCCCGCGGCTATCGAAATGGGGTGCAACGCCGTACACCGCTAAAACTGTCACTACAATACAGATTACTTGGTTAAAAGACGGAACTTTTGTCCAGCTAGCAAGCACTAAGCCAACAGTTAAATGTGCGACTAACTCTCAAGCAACCATTTCACGAATGACCAGAATAGATAGCAATATCTAAAACTCACATATGCAGTACTGTGACGCAATAATGAAAGACAATTATGAAGTCATTCAAACAGGTGTTTAAAGCTGATGTAATATTTCCTGTTTAAACAGGTTTCAAACTGAAACAGGCCCAAACAAGTCCAAACAGGTTTGACACAAGTCTATGAACGATGGTGCAATTTTGGCACATTTTCTAGCAACTTCCATGACGTAATATTCAGTAGACTTGAACGGTTTTTATATGACGTTTGAATAGGTGAACCATTGTCTGGAACAATAGCTAAACCATTTCACTATGGAATAGTTTTATATCACATTATCACAATGTTACCAATTTACTTTACTCGTTAAAACGCTTGTGTATGCGCTCATCATAAAAATGCTAAAACATGAGCAGTTCAAAACAAAGTTAACCTCGTAAAAGAAAGGTCATGTATTGGCGTTCAATGTCCAAAAACTGCCCACACGCATGTAAAACATCTCCAAAATTGTTTTTGTTGCACTGCATTCGATCCTAGTCTCAACAAAACTAAATTAAAACACATGCTGAATTTGTTTTGGAAACAATTTAAGATGGCACAAAAAAATAATTCCTTTCAATTTTAGCATGAAAACCTAATAAGCTTACTCTACATCACTGTAAACAGATGCGCACAAATATATCAGCTGGACAGAAGGTTGGATATATCCACTACATTACAAGACAAGAAAGTAAAGTGTAGTTATTAACCCTTCCTGGAAGCTAACTTTGAACTCTGGCCAGTCTGCCTCAAAGAGCTTGATTAGCCTACTGCTGCCTCTATATGTAGCCTACTGTTTTTTAATCTTTATGACATTTTGAAAATTTGCTTCATCTGTTTGCAATGAAACAAATAAAAATCTGCGCAAAGTGAAAACATGACTAAAGTGTCGGCGTTCTGGTAAGTTGCATTAGCTTTTGCACTGAGTGTCATCAAACAAAACAGCACATTTTATTGCATCCAGCCTGCCATATCATTGACCAGTCTCTACTCTTTTCTGATGTGCCTCTTTTGAATTTGATAAGCATCGCATCGACATTTCACACAGCTCTTTTTTTTTACTATTCTCGCTTTCCAAACGATCGAAGAACTCAGCATTGCAAGACGTTGTATTGCCTCTGTTCTATGTTAGTAGATAAATACAATTCCTCTTCAAATTCAAACTGCAAAAGTTTCTTATGTTACATACACAGTAGCACAATATTTTTTGTCAAGCGGTATAAAAAATGGCGCTTTTATTAGTTAAGAAAACTTCTTGTCATTGCTAAAAATCCAGATGAGAATTCATTCCAACAAATCGATAATAATTAATAATCGAAATAACAATGATCAAACAGCCACGTTGCAATAATTAGCCTTTAGGATAGGCTATGTTTAAAATTGGGATGAGACTGTTCATCAGGCATTTAATTCAACAATATTATATTTTGAAAAGAATTGATTGTTGCATAAAAATTACTCCAATTGATCTTGAAGAAGGTGAGTAACCTACTATAGGCCTACTTGAACCAAGCTTCGGGAAATGAGGAGGTAAGGTTCCCTTTGTTCTACACCTTCGGGACTAGCGAGAGTTGGGTGGCCAGTTCCTATCACTCGGCCGCCTTTCCTTCAGCAAGTAGGCTAAGTTCATTCAACTTATTACACGTTGGGTACAGAATGAGCAGTTTGTTTTCAACAACTAGCTTAAGTCGGAGTCGAACTAAGATTGCAAGATTTGAAAGCAAGCGCCTTGTACGTTGTAGGCCTACATATGTACACAACCCGGCAATGGATCTTGTAACTTTTGTTCTTCAGAAAATTATTATTTCTCAAAACAACAAATCGCGTGATATTGCAAAGCTTCATAAAACCTGTGTTCGATTCTTGAAATATCATTCTTGACGTTTCTATGAACAGAATTACATGAAAGAATATGAACATATATGACATGAAAGAATACGCATTTCGAGTCATGTCGATCTTTGGATTTTAGGGGCCCGGAACACTTCCGACAGAAAACCCTGATTTTTCATCTCGTTTTCTTTAGAGTTTGTCTGCTTTTTAATATGTGTCTTGTTTTGGGAGTTCAAGAATTTGTATTGGTAGGCTACCTGGCCTAGATTATCTTTTCAACAATTCTGGGACCAAGTAGGCTACTTACTCAGTTGTATTTCCTTGTTAGTTTATGGGCAAATATGGGTAAAATAAAGCGATCTCTGCTCTGTGAATTCACAACTTTTCACATTATTTTTAACTTGATTTAAAACGTGCGCCAAATTTTTATGAATTTAATCAAAAAAAATTCAACGTAAGCTTAAACTACATAGCCAGATAGCCTAGCTTTCATAACACATCTGCAGACGTACCCAAATTAAAAAGAAATCTAATCCAAATATTTTTATGTGATTTTATTTTGTCTAAATCAAGATTCCCGGAAGCTATGAATCATCCTGCAATGAAAGGAACACACTTACAATTATCACATGGTAACGTTATCTTCATTATTAATGTCGAATAGACATTGTGGCTCTGCGTAGATTTCAAATATCGTAAAAGCGTTGAGAAATGGCTTTTTGTGTCAAAGGTTGCAGATCTCCGGTCTAAATCCAATTTCTTTGAACCTCTAAAACTCATCAATACCACAGCTTAGCCACCAACAGCAGTGGTACCAGAATGCAACAAGCTTTCAAAGAGCAACTGTTTCATTTTTGCTTGTCTTGCAGCATCTCACTTGCCACTTAACGTTAAACCAAAATTCACTGCAAGCACTTTTCTTATGGAGCGTTTATCTGAGACCTGTTTTCAGTTTTAAATTATTGAGTGGGCTTAAAACATCAATATTAATATACCGATTCTTAGAGAGGGGATTTAGCAAAGTGTTCACAGGATAGCATCTACTCACAATTAGAATAACTTAAAATCATTTCAGAAGGCTGACTCAAATTGCACGAAGAAATTCATTTAGATCAGGAGTTTTCAAACTTGACTTAGCTACGTGCCTCTTGCAATGAACCCATATGTGTGGCATACGGTACCCTTTAAAAATACTTTAGCACTAACTACTCGCGATTGAATATATAAAACACAAAAAGTATCTTTCAACTGTTTTAACCATCCCTTCATACATTTATTGATAGATAATGCTAGGGTTGGGATTTTGTTCTCTACCCAGGACTTCAAAATTTCCCAAATCACAAGTTCTATGTCTTCAACGGCTTTAAAAGTTTCTGAAATTAGGTCAGAATTCCTTACCTACACTAGTGGCGTAAATATAGCCACGTTCTTAAGAAAAACTTATAAAATGTTGGTAACGACTAGAACATCATACAACTAAGGCGAAAGAGCCACGCAGCTTCAGTCCTGTCTTTGTCATGAGTTACCAAGGGGGGTGGGGGGGGACTTGTATACCTGGGACTGGTATATAAGTCCCCCCCCAACCCCCTTGGTAACTCATGACAAAGACAGGACTCAGTGGACATGGTTCTTTCGCCTTAGTTGTGTGATGTTCTAGGTTTTTCCTCAAATGTTGGGTGTGGTGTAAATCCAACGCAAAGTATAGAGAAGTGAAACATTTAATTAGTGTGAAAAACACCGAGTTGACGAAAGTGATAAACATAGGCTTACTTGATCAAATGAAAAATTTTCCCCTGCCGAGGTCTTTCGCTGCTCCTGGTTAATCAGATTGAATTTGTTAACACTGAACGTACTTACGCGTTCCTCTATGTTCATGAACTGTTAGTTATTGTGATGTAAGTTTATTGTGTATCGTAAGTTACTATTATAGAATCTGATTGGCAAATAAAGTTATTTCTCTCTCTCTCTCTCTTAAACCATAAATCTCTTGTCTTTTCTAACAATATGAGACAAAACACACAATTCGTATAAAATATGCATAACCTGAAGCAGAAACCTACTTCATGCCATATAAGTTGGTGCTTGGTCTTCCTTTATTTGAGCCCAGATAATTTACTTGCAGCAGTATAGCAAATCAAAACACAACTACACTAAAAATTAAACAGAAAAATATTCGAGTATTTTTTATATAGGCCTACTCATGTAACCTTTTCTGCTTCTTAAACATGATTTACTATATTAAGCTTTGGCTCTTACGATCAAGCATATGGGACAATGAATTTTCACACTTAAAAGATTTAAAAGCTGTTTTAGGTCTATTAGATGTTGAATGAACGAATATGTCTATTATTATTGAAACATAACTCGGAAATTCTGCGACGATCCAGCGTTTGGCGCGATCAAGTTAACATAAAAATCTTTTTAAAAATCGATAAACTAAAAAGTTTGATTTTCGTTTTAAAATATTTTATAAACATCCGTTTTTCTCTTATTAGCTACGTAATAGATCATACCAACACATAAAGAATAAGGCGCCCCAGTCTATTGTGACAAGAACAAAATAATTTTTAGCACAGTTGGAAATATCAATAATTTAGCATCTCGCTAAGTGCATTTTTATGTTAGTTTCAAATAGCTTCCGTGGCAAAGCATTTTTTTGCTTTAACTTTTGTGACAGTTTCAACTTAAGCAGAGCAATTCAAAGCCACCATGAAATACAGTACATATAAATGCTGGTCGACGATTATAGTTTTTTCTTAGATTGCGACATGATTTAAACGTCTTTTCTTCAACCATTCTAAGTAACGGCCATTTACAGAGCGTATCTTTTCAATTTCAATGACAGTTTTCAATTAATGAACTGGAATGGTTTAAAACGAAGTATTGATTCATTTCAACGCAAACTAACTATCTCTTCGATCGTGCTACCATTTCATGTCAATATATTTGTCAGTGCAATAATGCCTTGTCAACTATAGCAGCCCAACTAAGCTTTAGGACGAAGCCACGATGAAAAGATCAGCCAGATCAGTCTTGGGAAACACTTGGTGGACTTGGGCTACGTCTACTGTCAATGCCAATAATGTAATATTGAGTGCCAACAAATAGGCTATTGTTTGCAGCTTGGTCTACTGATGGTGAAAGATTAAAACTTATAACTTCCATAGGCCTATTTCATGGTTTCCACTACATGATATGATACTTAGCCTACTAGAATCTCTACAGAAAAAGTGGTGACGACTTTTAGATTTATGAAAAATTATCTTTAATTGTTAATTAAAATGATTCCCCTGATAAAACCACATCGATATTTTCTGCATCGGTAACCATTGTCTAATTAAACTACCAATCATTCTTCTCCATCGTCATCATTGCCTTTTGTATTCACCGAATCAATGCGGCCAGGGTTTCCCCACAATTGAAAAGAAATCTGCAGTAACGAGATTCAACCGATTTTCAACAAATAAAAGCAAAGTGGTAATCAATTTCGTGTTACAATGTTTGTTCACGAAATTATGGCCAAGTTATCTGTCTCCGTATTGTGACATAGATTGTCGCGCAATCGTGACGTCATCATTGCGATGCACTGTCACGCTTGAGCGACAATCTCTCGTCATTCTTTCTCTATTTTTTCTTACTTGTGTTTTACAAACGTGTTTCGTCTTTCTTTTACGATGTGTGAATGTAACGGACGGACGTAATAAAAGTGTGAAGTGACTATTCCACATCACAATTGAACCCGTCTCTTGTTAACAATATACCATCAATCTTCACTCAACACATGAGGAACTTGAGTCGAAAGTTAGGAAGAAGACAGGTTGGATAGCAGCTCATACATAGCGGCTATCAAAAAGAAAGAACAATGTTGTTACGTGGAGTAGGCCTAGTTAAAAAAGAATATAAACGACAATTGACTCATGTTTAAGTACTTTCATTTTGTAGCCTAACTGTCATTTTTACTTTTACATGGAAAAGTCTATAGTTGCAATCCTCCTTAAAATAGTTAGCTTCATTTATAGTTGCAGGCCTTTTGTTGCCGGGCTCTGAAGCCAAACCATTTTGCTCCACTCAAAAATTTATGCTCTTCAGAATGGTGTCCATCTCTGCAAATTAAACTCATCATTAAGTTTGTGCCAGTCACTGAACTTTTACTACTTAGCGGAACTCATATAAGAATCAGTCGTATTGGTAATTTGACAAACCATAATCCACCACACCATATTTTGTCTGTCAATGGAGTAGAGACGTTGCATGCCTATTGAATAACAAGACAAAAGCTGCTGCTTTTTGGTAGTCTATTTGGTATAGCCTATACAGGGCTTCCCAAAGTGGGGGTCGCGACCCCTTGAGGGGTCGCGTAACGAACTTCGGGGGTCGCAGAAGGTATACAAATTTTACACAAAGCACTGCATATTAACACTTATGTACAAGATGCTGTGAAAGATATTAACTTTATTTTTTAAATTTATATAGCCTAGTGAAATATAGAATAGTAGTTTAATACTCTCTTTGCTGCGTTGTAAACGTGAATTTCAAAACTAATGCCAATGCTTTAAAAAGTTATTACGGTAGTGTTAAAAAAATAAGTCGTGAATTTTCCAAAGGAAAAATGTGTAGCCTATACTTTCCGCCGTTTTTATAAAGGCGTTTTTGGAAAGGCTTTTCAAATTATGCTATTTGTCAGGTTTGCTTGAAAAAAGGGAACGAATTTAATTTGTCCTTTCAAGGAGAAACCGTCCATGTTTTTACATGGAAATCTAAAGTTGGAGCTTTCATCAAAAAATTAAACATCTATAAACAAAACATTGAAAATGATTTATTTAAAATAATCTCATTTAGCCTACTGAAAAGTTTTTGCTAACAATGGCGTGGAATCAAACGTTATATTAGGCTAAGCCTCTGGTTATCGACACTTGTCAAGACTGTTGAAAGAGCTTAAAAAGTATTTTTTTCCAGAATTAGACAATAGCCTACTTTTAGATTGGATCCAAAAACCATTTGGTTGGTTTTAAATCTTTATCCTCGGACTGACAAAGCCATGATTGGTTATTACTAGTAGTTTCGCAGTTGTAAGAGGCTCTTGACACGGGCTGGTTACCGAGATTGGCAGAGTGAATTTTTCCGATTGTTGAAGTGTTGTTGCCGGGGAATTATTCCATTTAGTAGCCTAGGTCATAGGTGCCGCTGAATGGAGAGCAGTCCTGAAATGCGTTGTTCAAGCGCACACGCCAAGAGTCGAACTTGCGCCGCGTGATCTTGAGCCGGGCGCGTAACCACTGAGCTAACGGGGCGGACCATGCAAAAACAAAGTAGGCTACTGCAATGCAAAAACAAAGTAGGCCTACCGATCACCTCTCTTTTAAATCGGTAGGCACTTTTACGTATTACACTGCCCGAAAAGGTAACCGCAACCATGCGTGACATACGACATCGCTGATGTTGGTAGCGCTATCATGCGTGACATGACTCAACACGTGATTATCTGGGCGTCTTTATCGAAAGATTTTGATACAAGGAAATTTAACTGAATGCATCGCCACAACCAACGTTGCCTAATGGTTAGGGCAGAGGAGTAGTAATTTCGATTGCATGGATTCGATTCCCACCCTCTGCTAATACTATTTTTTCTTCTGCAACTGATCTGAGTGCAAGAAGAATCGTAGTGACTGCAATCAATTGAGTTTATGAGAAAAGTTGTGACTAAAACACCAGTGATGTCATAAACGTTACGCATGGTTGCGGTTACCTCTTCGGGCAGTGTAAAACGTAAAAGTGCCTACCTTTTAAATCTCAGGAAAAATTTGCAGGTCTATCTTTTGACTTTGTGGCTTGAATTTTCTTGAAAAAAGTTTCACACTTTTGGCTTAGCCTAACGTTAGAGCGGAATATACCCCATTATATGGCTTGGCAGTAACCGCACTCCTGCCATTTGTTTCCACTTAGGCTATATGTGCGTGTCAGTGTATTAAAAGTTGATAAAATACCGTTCCAGCGTAAGTAACATTGAAACCGACTTGAGACCAGCATTGACAAACATTGAGCGATGGCTAGACGTGCTTTGTAGCAGAGAGCAGTTGCACCCATCACACTGAATAAATGTGTTTACTTTTTGTTTGGTTTTGTTTCCAGCAGGCTACAAGTAGTAAAGTAAGAAGGCTTCGAGTACGGATAGCTTGCGTTTAGTTTTCGTTCAAATTAAACCTTTCAATAAATATCACAAACGTATATTTCACATTGTTTATCCTTTTAACCGTAAAGGGGGTCGCGGAAGATTTTATGATATTAAAAGGGGTCGCGAGCAAAAAAGTTTGGGAAGCTCTGGCCTATAGGATACTGTAGTAGGCCTATGTACAAAAGTTGACATCACGGGAATGATAAAATGACAGATTCATTGTCCGAGACAGCAAAGAAAAAGATGAAGAAATAGGTTAGACAGGGCCGTAGCTATTGCTGGTGCAATGCATCGGGGCTCCTACATTGCTACATTTCACTATAAAATACAGTATAGCCTACCGGTAGTTAAGTTAAAGCTAAAGTAAACTTGTTATTATTTTGTAATGAATCTACACGTAGGCCTAGCCTATAATGTTTTTCGTGCAAGATTTTTTATTTATTACTTGAGGTTTTTGTCGAAGCTTACTTCGGGCCCCACCCCCACTCTAGCTACTAAATGTTTGTGTTTGTAAGCAACTTTGGTGAATTGTGTTAGTGACGACAACAGCTGTACCACGCAAAATCTTCTTCACAGGACAGAAATTATTTTCATGTTTTTTGTTCAAGAAAGTTGTGGTAATGCCCGTGTAGCTTTAGTAAGTCTTCATGGTGAACTGAAAAGGATAAGCAACACGTCAGCATTAGAGAGATCAGAGATGGAATGTCCTCCCCTATCCGTGAGTTGTGACGTTAACAGTTTCAACAGTAGTACCAGTGAAGAAAGTTTCAATACTAATACAAATGATAGATTAGATGCAACCAAAAACGATGACCTCCGCCATTATCTCACAATCAAAAATCAGAAAAGTAAATATTGCAACCGGCTTCAAACAAACTCAGAACAAACTTTATTAAGATCTTCTCCAAACTGTCGTTCGTTTTCAACAAATTATATGTAGGCCTATTATGTAACATAATCAGGTTTAAAACTACAAAGATATTGGTTACGTTATTCTCCAAGCATGGACCTTGTTTACTGCCAATTCTGCTGCATATTTTGTCTTGAAAATGTCGCTCCACAACTTCTAACACACTTCAAAACCCATGGGGTACGGAGAGTAGGTTACAGCAGGTGTAAGGACTGGAGTCATTTATCACAACAACTTTAGGGTCATGCAAGCTCCGCTTATCGTGTCACATCGCCACGTTTCAGCGTATAGTCACCATTTCTTTCAATGGTTTTGCTTTACTTTCAAATGAGGACATGTAGCGTATTCTAATTTTTGAAACTCATGTGGATCGTGACAAAGCCCATTGGTTAGCCTACAGCAGCTTGCACAATGCTTGCGTCTCAGTTTATGTTTCATTATTTTATACCAAAGAGGTGGCAATCTGACGTGGCAAAGTTATGCACCCAATATAAGTAGGCCTAACTGTTTTCTTGGATTGATGCTCTATCATGTGTCGGCCTATTTAGTCGGACATTTTCCAACCAATAAAAATCTCACCTCTAAATCGGTGTCTTACTCCAGTTATTGTAGCTTTAGTTTTGAAGAGTCTTTTGTCGATTCCATATAGCCTACGTCTTTCAAAGAGGATTGCTTTTCTTCTCGGCAAGAACTTACCGAAACGGAGTCCTTAGCTATCCCAGAACACAGTGACCTTGATAGTTGGGGAGACTCAGGTAAGTTGGCCCAATAGGCAAGTTGGCCCACTCTAAATAATTTTTTAACTACAATAGTTATTGTTACGTATCGTACGCATACTGAGAAAGTGCTGTTGAAACTACCTTATCACCAGGTTGGGAGGCTCTAGTAAGCAGAATAAACATGTGAGCACGATTTTTGTATGAAAAATTATGATTTTTAAAATTTTTGGATTTTAGAATTTTTTAGATGTCGAGTGAGTTTTTTCTTACTGTATAAGAAAGATTATTATTTAGTGAGTGCAGCGCTAGTGTGGTTATCAAGGCTCAGTTTGACGGTGAAACCGTTGTCAGAAGCTCGATAGTTTGACATAAATTTTAGTTTTTACAATATGGTTGCCATTCAGGGAAGTTGGCCCATTTCGTGGGTGGGTACGTTGGCCACCATGGCCAACTTGCCTTCATGAGGTATTATATAGAATGATAATAATTGACTAATTAATACGATGACTTATTTTTGCAAGATTGAAGTAGCCTATCATCAAGTATCCAAAGTAAGTAACTCGCGGCTTTACCCTACATCGGCTTTAAACAATCAATAACAATAATACACTTCCTAACATCGTTTTTATGCCACAAATTTCGACAACTTATTCCTAACCCATATGGTAATAACAGAAAATAGTAAGTAATCAAGAAAACCAATCGCGGAAATGTGTATCAACCACTTCTCAAGCGACGGTCTAAAACGTACCTCGTTTCGGAGATACATTAAAAAATGTTCCGATATTGGTACCCATGCAAAAAGGGGGTCTGTAGCCTATTGCAAACAAGGTCCTACCTATCAGTATCGTTAAGGTGACCAGATCGTTAGGAATAAAGACATGCCGTTCCAACTACATGATGTTTGATACAAACTTTGCTATTTTCGAAAGCTTATTTGGTGTAGGATACTGATGTAAAAAAAGTTTACTGAGGTAAAATACAGCATTATAGCCTAATAGTAGATTATATTATAAACCATACATGAATGCATACATAGAATACATTATGTACGGTATGTATGCCTCTATAAAACCAAGAAATAATTAGAAAGAAAATAAAATTGGGGAGAAAGAGAACTTTTCCACTGTTTAATATACCGTAAATGAACATGTTGCCCACGTGGCCAACTTACCTTTCATAGTGGGCCAAATTACCCGCACAGGAAGGCAAGATGGTCCATTTTATTTTTTTCGGAAAACTTGAAAAATTATATACCTAAGAATGTTTGTTTGATGCAAGAATATGTCCACTTCTGGAGTGATGAATTCTCTACTCTTCAATAGCATTCGCTTTAACATATGTTTTGTTATTAGCTCACATATTCAATTTTTCATTTTGCTGGGCCAACTTACCCGAGTCTCCCCTACTAGGTGACTCTTGGAGACGTCGCATGATGCCATTGCTTTCCTTTTGATGCTGATTGAGTTGTTAATTATGATATAAGCTTCATCACCAGAAATTTAGTCTTTCAAAGAGTGTGTTGTCTTTTTTACGGATTTGTGCGCACTAATTAACCCTTTTAATTTTGTACTTGGGCTGTCTGTCAGCAGTCGTGAAACTTAGCTAGCAAACAATTATAAATTTGTTTAAAGTAAGTCTGTATGGTAAAGCTAACTAGTATTTTCCAAATTTTCCTCAGGCGTTGGGCAATTTCTACACAGTTTTATTTTCGTCTTTGTAAACACTCCACAATTCAACAACTGCTCGATCTTTGCTTCATTAGGACTTCAAACAAAGCTGCTATATGAAAATAATCTTAACACATGAGTGTGTGGGCTACTTCAATTTTTTTTTTTTACTTTGCAAACCTTATAGCGATAGGCCTCGTAGCAAGCAAAAACTACAGGACATAACATTTTATCACTACGTTTAACTTGTAAGATAAACTGTAGCCTAATGTTTTTATGAATTGATTACGAAGCGCCTCTTCTCGAAACCCCTTGGTTGACATTTGTTGCATTCTTTCATTGCTCAATAGAATCTAGCTCTTTGGAGTGACAGTAGTGTATCGTGGTTATTCAGTTATACCAGCACTCTCCATTCCTCCTGGAGCAGACCTCTCAAGAAAGGCATGGGTCACATTGAACAGGATCAGATGTGACGTTGGCTGCACTGGAGCTAATCTGTTGAGGGTGGGGGTTGTATACTTCGCCGATATGTGTCTGCGGAGCGGTAGAACAAACAATGCAACACATACTCCACGAATGTTCCATCTTACGGCCCCCAAGTGGAATCACTGGTATTCGACAACTGGACCCAACTACCGTATCTTGGCTGCACGAGGAGGCATTGCCAATCTAAGCTACTACAAGTCAAACGAGAGAACAGAACAGAATCGTGGTTATTTGATCCGCTGCTGAGTAGGCTACTGCGCGATTTTGTTCTCGAGCATCACTCTACTTGATCTCATTGGAACTTGTCATTTAATTCCTCGTCGAAAAGTTGGACAGGAAATCCCACTTAAATGTAAATTAACAAAGGTTTAGCGCCTTAGGTTGGATGCAACTGGAATTAACCGGACACTCCGATGAGAAAGCAAATCGTTCTCATCACTGCGACTGCTCCCACCACACCGAGTTTGAGAAAACTTTATTTCGAAATCGAGCACAATTCGCGCTGCCACAAACTTAAACGGCAAAGGAAGCCACAAAGGTTGAAACCAAAATCAGAGACAGACAAAATATGGAAAGTATTTTAAAAGACTTGTAATGTGGCTGCTGTGCAAGAAAATTAATTTAGAAATTTGAGTGGTAGCTCCATAGCAATAGGCTACAATTTGCACAACCGGTCTTGGCAAATTGCAACACACAGCACTGACCTTGTCCAACGTTAACCGAAACGTACAGCAAAAGACAAATTAAGTTCCGGCATTAAAGTTATGCAAGATTTGTAATACAAATGATTTGTTCATAAAAATTAGAGGGTTCGCTCTTGCTTTTAAAGAGCTGGCCATGCTCGGCACAATCATGCGACCAGTTTGCATCTCCATTAGGCTGACACGTGCCAGACAAGCGACAATAATTTAAATTTATAAGAATGCTCACTTAACAAAAAGTAAAACCTGGGCATAGTTACAAATATAAATTTTCTTACAAACAATGCAAATTTAATCACAAGGGCTTATTAGACAGACAGTTCATTTTAGACACGAACCACAATTATTTATTGCTGTGCAAGCATATCATTAGTACTGTTTTTAAAACTCAGTGATATCTGCTAGAACTTTTCTTGGAATTTAGTTTTCGCCAGGAAAAAAACGCGAAGGGTCGCCTGAGCATTGCAAAAGTCAGAAGCTTCTTCGACTACTCGGTTTTACTTTTCTTCTCTGAATTGTGGTAGAGAAAGACTATTGAGAAAATGAAAACACCGAACATCATGCTGAACGCGCTGGCGTAGTACGGGTAAGCAGATAGAATGAATCGTTCATACTGCGTGTGTTGCAAAGGACGCACTGATACCTGCCATAATAAAGACAATATTACAACATGTCTTAAAATGTAATATATTATAAGGAGGAATTTTGCGAAAAACTTTAGGATGACATGACTTTGAAAATGCAGATTCTTTATGACAAGTAATAATGCAGTTACGACAACGATAGCAAACAGTACATGACGTGCGCAGTAGAACTGCAGTCTCTTTATAGGAATTCATTATTTTAGAACCCTAATATTTCGCAACATTCTTCAAAGATGCCTGTAATCCTGCATGTGCCGTATTCAACTCGTGTCGTGTCAACAAATATATCAAACTTCAACATATATCTACAGTTAGGATGTTTCATTTTTTCAGGATTTTTGAAATAAAATATATATACTTGGGATCTAATCAGACCGGATTGCGGTCACATGCAGCCGATCCGAAATATTTTTTCGATAGAACGAGTTTTAGAGGATGCGCAGCCTCCTCACCAAAGTTTGAAAAATCGAAGCGTGGGAAATTTTTCAGAAAGCATGCGATATCTTGGTAAATGAAGGAGACAGGAAGACGTGCAAGGTGTAAACTTGAGCGGAATGGTCAACTTGCTATCTGCGCTTAATACATTTCACTGCCCTATCTTCAACGGAAAAAAGTTAGGAGGTGTAAGGTGTCAACTAGTGTCTAACTTTTTTTCCGTTGCAGATAGGGCAGTGAAATGTATTAACCGCAGATAGCAAGTTGACCATTCCGCTCAAGTTTACGCCTTACACGTCTTCCTGTCTCCTTCCTTTACCGAGATATCACACACTTCTTGCGAATTTTCCCACGCTTAAAGTTTTCAAACTTTGGGGGCAGGGGGCTGCGCATCCTCTAAAGATATTTTGGATTGTCTGTATGTGACCGAAACCGATCTGATTAGACTTCAAGCATTTTTTATTCTAAAAAAATGAAACACTCTATTGTACAGTTAGTGAAGAGTAGTTACGGTGTAGAGACCTATGCGGCGTTCAGTGACAACCAGGTCATAAAAGTTATAAATTTATTGAAAAAAAGTTAATAGTGAGAATAGTTCGGCAAAGAAAAAATCTCAACTAACCTGAGTGGAGCTGGTCAGGAAAGTGTACCCAAGTCGTTTATAATCTACTTTGAACTGGAAGACGCCGTACACGTCTGGTAGCTTGAAAGTTAAAGAAAATGCTCCTGTTTTCTTGTCCAGTGCAAGAGGAAGTCGGACGAAAGGATCGATCCTCACAAATTCCATTTGAACATCCTTTCCGGTGTAAGGGACCCACTTGCCATCCGGACGTTGTTCTTCAATGACAATGCTGTAATACTGAAAAAAGAAATGCTTGACAGGTAAGGACTACGAACAACATTGCCATGAGCACGTCTTAAACTTTTTTTATTGTGCGACCCAATTTTTTTCTATTCGACCCTTTGGTAGGAAGTTTACATTGTAAACTAACCACTATAGGCCTAGTTTTAAATTTGATTGGCGACCTTAAAATTATGACTTGCAAACATGTTTGGGGTCGCTACCCATAGTTTGAGAAGCCCTGGCTTAGACTAACAAAGTAGTTCAGCTGACTTCTGTAAAAATTTACAGCACTGTATTATAACATTTTGAAAGTGCAAAGTTCTAAGAGGTGAATACGTACAACTTTGTCGGTGATGGTGTAGGCCTCGGGGGGTTGAGTCTCCCCGACCTTGTGATGTGTTACTTCACCCACTCTCAAAACTCCCACTTCTTGAAACACCCATTTTGACAGCGCGTTGACAAGATCTTCGTTACCAGCTTTGGAGTAACTAAATGGGAGTTTTAAAAAGTTGTTGACATTAGCACAAATACAAAATTTGGGTGCAATTGCTTTAAAAACAACTTTTTTAAATTCATATAGATTGTGAACGTAGCTTCCAAACAACCAAACACTTTAAACAGCAAGGTCATGCCAACAATACATACTAAAGTTGAGCTACTAGCGAAATCACAAATTTAAAAGCTTGGCACGTAGTGCAGATAAGCGTGCTATACAGTTACCAGATGTTGTACTGTACTTGTAAATGATAGTTTACATTGATTCCAAAACCAGTCTTGCCTGGATGGTAAATCGTTGAAAAAAAATGCCGATAATTACTTACAACATGTTGTGATAGTGCAGTTTTACACCAGACGATCGGGTCATGCTATTGGTCTAATACCTAGTCAGTAGCCTCATTTGACTCCAAGGTTCCTAAAGCAACAACTGAAAAGGCGGGTACTGACATTGAGATATAAAACAGACAGACATGAGAGTAGATTTACTTACGCCTTTGATCCCGATGCGTCCTTCTTCACACCAGAAGTCAAATACGCATCGCTGAACATAAGAATGGAACCACTGAATAACATACGAGCATTGTTGCGGGCCTGAAAATCAATCAGTTTAATTAGAAAATGTTTTTTTCACGCTGTATATCTAAACTTTTGTTTAACAGCACTTTTTATTTGTTTTTACGAAAATGGTATCATCAATCATCATATCATATTGTGTAACTTCAGTAACGTGTCTGGAACGAAAATATGGTACTAGCTATAGTCGCTACAACAATAAAAAAAGGAGGAAACTTTGAAGAGTTGAAAACATACATGAATAATTGAATATTGAATACTGAATAGGTGTTTCAGTTTGGTTAATAAGGTTTATGTCTGCAGATGGCAGACCCACAAAATCCATGTCTTTATACGATAAAGCAATTGGATAGGCCTACATTTGCGCCACGTGCGGCAAGTACTGTAGGCTACACCAGGGCTTACCAAACTTTTTCGCTCGTAACCCCTTTTAATCTCCTAAAGACTTTCGCGACCTCTCACGATTAAAATGATAAACAATGTGAAATATACATTTGCGACATTTATTGAAAAGCTTAAGTAGAACAAAAACTTAAATCAAGTTACCGGTGCTCGACGCCTGCTTACATGTCGCCTACTGGAAACAAAACAATAAAGCAAACACATTTATCTGTGTGACGGGTACGACTGTTTTCTTCCACACAGCAAGTCCAGCCGTGGCTCAATGTTTAATGTTGGTCTCAAAGCGGTTTTAATGTTGCTTAGGCTGGAACAGAAGGCCTATTTTGTTTTGATTGCCGTCAAAATTGAAAACGCAAAACTGATTAGCACAGATACGTTGATGCAAACGGCGAGAGTGCAGTTAGTTACTGCTGAGTTAGATAATGATGGATATTCTAATGTTCAATTGTTCGTTCAACCCAAAAAGTGTCAGATTTTTTTCCAAATTCAATGGCAGAAAACTCAAGCCGCACCTCAAAGTCAAAGGAAAGATCAGCAAGTTCTTCTTGTGATTTAAGAGAGAGGTGCTTGGTAGGCCTACTTTGTTTTGCACTGCAAACAGGTTTTGTATCCAATCTAATTTGGTAACGTCCAATTCTGGAGAAACATGCATCTGAACTGTTTCAACACATTTGCCAAATGGTCGATAACGAGAGGTTTAATAACGTTTGATTCCACATCATTGTTTGCAAAAATCTTTTCAGATGTTCAAATTTTTAACGTTCAATTTAAAGTAAACGCATCAGATTTAGATTTCAATGCTAAACATTGATTTATCTCCTAGAAGGAACAAATTAAATTCGTTCAGTTATTCAAGCAAAACTGACATTCGGCATAATTTCAAAAGCCAGACTTTGTCATTGCGAAAATGGTGGAACAAGTCTCAAATTTCTTTTGGTACAAAAATCATGACTTCATTTTTCAACATTAATAGACTTTTCAAAGCTATGACTTTTGAAAGCCACCTCACTTCACAGTGCAATGAAAGGGTTTTAAGCTCCCATTCCATTTCACCACATAAACAGTTTGCAAAATACAGGTATTGAGCGCGACTCAGTAAAGTTAATAACTTTCACAGCGTCTTGCACACAAGTGTCAGGCTAATATGCTACGGTGCATTGTTTAAAATTAGTATGATACTCTCTGCGACACCTGAAGTTCGTTACGCGACTCCTGGCGAAGTCGCGACTCCAAGTTTGGGAAGCCCTGGGCTACACAACAAGGCCAACGCATACAACGATCGAAACCTTGCAAAATGATACAGGTCGTGATGTAGAAAGCAATTGATTTATAAAAGATATTATTTTGACCACGGCATCGCTGTGACGTTTGTCGTTAAGCTATAATGGCTATGGATGCTAAGCACAACAAACACTCAGGGTCGAATGCACCAACAGTGATTAAACTGTATTTAACTTAATCTTAAATTAAACCACAATTAAGTGAGACTTTGGTATGCACCAACACCAAGGGCTATTTAAACCATGATTAAACTGTGATTAACTAGGATACAATTTTGGTAAAGAGGTCACTTTCTTCAACCACAGACATATACAACCAAGCAACCACACGGCATTTAACATAATCGATTAAAAATTGAACAAACTATAAGCTACAAACGTTTTCGGCCATACACACGTTAGCACACTTGATACGTCATATGATGCGTCTTTGCCTGGTGTAATTTAAACGCCATGTGATGTGCCTTTCTCCTTTGTTCTGCCGTTTCATTTTGCATTTCGTTTTTCAATTCAGTGTTTAGATCAGTTATTCATTTTCATTGTAGATATGATAAGTAGTTGTTTTTTGTTACTTGATAAGGGCTAACGTGTGTATGGCCGAAAACGTTTGTAGCTTATAGTTTGTTCAATTTTTAATCGATTATGTTAAATGCCGTGTGGTTGCTTGGTTGTATATGTCTGTGATTAACTAGGAAGTTAAGTAACAGAGTTAATACAGCTCTAGAGTAGGTTTAAAGCTTGATTAACTTTCCAGCAAAGGTTTCTAGTACTGGTATTGTATTAGTTCTTGGTAATTGCAACATCAGGCTGCACCTTTTGAACTACGGTATGGAAGGTGTGATGTGTGATAGGATTAGAATGACCAAAATGTAATTGTAAAGGTTCTTCACTTTTCATGGACAGCAACTGATTGAGCTGAGGTTATGGGTTGCTTACCAAAATTTGGCTATTGTAGCCAGGTGTGCCGGAACAATTTTCGACTGGGGGGTGCAGGATTATGAAAAAAGGGCATTTTTGTTGCTGAAAGGCCAATTCTTTTAAAAGTTTTAAGATAAGATATAGCGATAATGCTCATCTATCAGCTCACTATTGAGTAATGAACAAGTGTCCGGTATACAAAGAAAGGCATCATGCTTTGTTATAATGATGTAAACTACTGACTACTGTGTTGCAGAATTTTGTGCCGTGAATATTATTTTGAGGCAAAAATAAAAGATTATAATTAGGCTAAAAGCGAATAGCAGAAATTGTTATATTGCAATATGTGCAGTAGCTTACCGGCACCCCTGATTGTAGCATATGCTCTATTACTGATGGCTTGGTGTGGTTTTATACCTGTAATACACTGTCCCAGGCCTATAAAAAATTGTTTAACAAGCTGTTTTCGAATAAGGACCTTCTGCTGATCCTTCTTTTAGGATGAAACAGGCTGTAGAGGTTTTAGGGAGTATGTATGATACCGTAATAACTATATTTGATATATTATATGCATGTGGCTGTCCATATTTTAGCATTCAATGATATGTTATATAGAACTATTTCTATGGTAGGAGTTGTATAACATAGATATTATACAGTACATACTATTTTAGACCCCTTTCTAGGGATGTCCCAAAATACATTGTCCCAGGCCTATTAAAAATTGTTTGACAAGCTGTTTGAACATATATATTTTTATATGTGACTGTTCATATTTTGGCATTTCATGACATATAATATATATAGAACTATTTTTATGGTAGGAGTTGTTGTACAACACACCGTACATAATTGATACTCATACTACATTGTCCATCCCTAACCCTTTTGCTTGTCATCAATGTTTACCTAATCACAGTGCCCATGCACACCTATCACTTTGTATTTTCATTACATGTATGGAATTCATGTGTACCAGTGTGTACAATTAGATACAAAATAGTAATAACAACATGGTTGATGCAGTGAATGTAGTGGATTCTGCTGAACTTGATGCTGAAGACCTCACAAAGCGAAGTTTGGAAGCAAAGGTTTCGGTGCTTGCGAATTCCTCTCCGAACTAAACTGGATAACACCCTTCCCATTATAGTCGCAACTGCTTGTTTGCATAATTTTGCTGTTCGCCGTGGTGAATTTTGAAGAATCTTCATCTCATGCCAACTCCAGCATAAAGAGCCAACAGCAACCCATGCCCACAGTTGGTGGAAACGCAATGAGACGGCAACTTATCACTCAATACTTCTAAATCCGGTCTTGGAACTCATACACCAATCTTGTCACCAGGAGGACATGGGTTGTCAATATTTTTAAACTAAAGTAATATTTTTAACGTAATTGATTGATTTTCACCCAGTGCTGTAAATGAGCCGGTTGCTGTTTTCTTTCATTGTACACCTGATGAGGGATCTGTGAGTAAATACACAGCCAGCAAATCATTTTTTTACATTGATTCAATGTATACAGACGTTGAATCAATGTAAATAGTGGTTGATTTGCTGGCAGGGTAGTAGTTTTTTCTGTCTGTTTTAATGAAGTTATGAAACCATGGCTACAGCTACCTGGTGTGTTTATTTCTAAATTGTTCTGTATGAATAACAATTACGAACAGCGAAAAGTTACAACCATTCAATTGTACATATACAAAATGTTATCACTAGGGCGATTTTTTGTAAACAAAATGACTTCAATTTTGCGAAAAAGTCACCAAAAAGTGACTTTATTCAACGAAAACAAGAAAGCGAAAGAAATGGCAACAATTCCACATAAAAAAGCATCTAAATTAGATTCAATTTGTACTCAAATCAGAATTACACATTCAAGTTACACAATGTAATGTTTTACATTCTCTGAGAAGTTTCTGTCAATCAAACACTTTATATATACAAGTTAGCTGTTGCAGGAAAAAACAAACACTTTAGCTGTTGCAGGGAAAACAATTGGTTAAATATAGTTAACACAATTTGTTTGATCACAAAAATTTATTAACGAGTTTTCGGTAATACACGTGATACAAACAAGCATGGGCTCGTGCATACCTAAAATCCATACCATAGTAGAAGATATATTAAAAGTCTTGGCATTACTGTACATAAAATGTGAATTCATCTCTCCATAGCAATAAAAGATATACAAATAGGGGAATTAGGCAAAAAAGTATGCAAAGTAAAGTGACTTAACAAATGAAAAGTAATCTAAAAACACAAAAAGTGACTTTTGGTAACTTTATAACATCTTAAACATTGACCTCCCACACCCATGAAATTTTGGTTATACATTTCTTTTGTTAATTGGTACAACTTTAAAAAATTAACTTCGGTTACAAAAATCGCCCTAGTTATCACATAAATACTTAAACAGAGTAGCAAAGCTCAAATTTGTTATTTTTTACATTGCTCGATTTGTGCCTGTATCAGTTGTTCAGCTAATTCAAATTTTCTTTTTCGGTGTCATTACTCTTTTGGGGTCTTCTTCTTCTCTCGTTTGACTTGTAGTAGCTTAGATTGGCAATGCCTCATCTTTTGGGGTGCACCACCGCCAGTGGTGAAGCGTTCTTGGCGGGCCAAAGAGACCCTTTTTTTTGCTTGGGCCTTCATGTTTGTCCACAACCTTCAAAGTGTACCCTCTTCTTTAACTGCCAAGGTTGAGGCACTCATTAAAATCTTTGGTGAGTTCCCGCCAGGCATCATTTTTGTTGTGTATAGTCACACCATCAGTCTTCTTGCATTCAATAATATTGCGATATGTTGCAATGCAAGTGAGAAACAGATCTTTTTAGTGTGGAGAAAACTTTTGCGAACGTTGTTTTGACATTTTATAAATGAATTATATAAATTTAACAGTCAAGAAAAAATGTTGAAATATTTGTTCTACACTGAAATACAAAACAGTAAAATAATGTAGTCAAATCATTTCAGAAAAATTTATATTAGCCCAATGTTTATGAAAATAAATTTCTAGTTGGCAGTTGTGTCTTGATGAAATGCATTCCATTACCTCCACCTTAACATCTAGCCGCCTGACTGGTGAGAGCGTCTGCTCGATAACTATGGTTCCTTCGCTGCTTCCAGTCGTCTGTTGTGTTGCATGTGTAATTGCAGTGTACTGTATGTTGTCGCAATGGGTGTAAAATAAAACATGTTGTTTTTAACAAAGCCTGAGCAGTACCGTACTGTAAACTGGTCTGGACAGTTTAGCACCCTGTAGTCTTGTAGTGGCATTGCCAGGAGTTTAAACAGCAAGGAGTCAATCCATATAGATGGACCCCTTCCAGTGTGTTGACTTAGGCAACCCCAGTAACAGGTGAAGGCCTCCCTCAGAGAATTTTGAAAAAATTACATTAAATTTAGTTCATTCTGAGTATTTCGAGCACAAAATGGTCAAAAACAAGATAAACCTCTTTCAAAATGCAACGGTTTCTATCAGGGCCATTGAGAGAACATTTCGGGCCCGGAACCAAGCAAAAATCCAGGCCCCCAAAGCTTTGAAAAGCAAAGCGACCTTGCACAACCGTCGCTGACCCTTGAAATGCCCTTTCAAAACTTCTTAAAAAGCATGAGAAATGGTTTCTTGATATTACACTGTCATAACACCTCCCCCATCCCAGGTTAGGAAACACTGTTCTAAGTGGAATTGTCTCAAAGATTCACTTTCAAATTTCTGATGAACAACCTTGTAGCCTAACTGCAATTGCTAAATTCAACTGATTTCAGGCTGCTTCTGCAATGTAGTGAAAGTTACGGCACCCCAACTTCAGTTGTTAAAACCAGGGAGCACTTTAAAAAGGTGTTTCATACTTTCATTGGCACCTGACAAAATGGCTGCTTAGTAGGCTACCTGGCTCAGTACATATTACAGCAGATATCATTTCGAGCAAATTTGTGAATACCGGTCCAGCTTAAGTTTCTACCAAATAATTTATCAGCAAATTTAACGCTTTTTGCCATTGCTATGAACAAATAATGTATGTAGGACGTAGGTACCTTTTTCTACCACTGAACTGTACTGAACCCCAAACAAATACTCATTGCTAGAGTTATGACTCAGCAAAAACCATCAACAGTCTGATTAAATCATTGATTAGCTAATCATGCACAAAATTTTGTTGGTGCATACCAACAACGAATTAACTTTAATCACTGTTTAGTTAATCAATGATTAACTTTAATCATTGTTTAAGTTAATCACTGTTGGTGCATTCGACCCTCAGTGTCTAATTCCCGCTCTCATCCGTCAATGGGCAAACGGCGCAATCACCTGCAAGCCAGCCAGCAGAACTGTACTTGTACCAACACCAAGTGGATATTGATCAATTTTGTCATCGGGAAAGTAGGAGTAGCAAGTGGGGGAACCTCGCATTATAGGAAGGATGAGAGGATTTTCTTGATCAAGGACCATTCTGCATAAAAAAACATATTAATAAAAGTGAGACACACAAATTTGTACAATGAGACATAAAAATGCATGAAGTTTAACCATTAAAAAGATGCTCTACGTACCCCACTCCTTTGTAAAGTACCGGAGCAGTTGGTTTCCCAACGATGTTTTGGGTTTTGATCATGCTTTCTGGATCCACCACCACCTTAGTGTGAGATCCCTTGTCACTCGAATCAAAGCTGTGATGATCAATCACTATTGTCCGTTCCTGCGGAAGTATCAATCAAGTTTTAATGGCCTCACCGTCACCATGAATATAACGGAAGGAATATAGCTAAACCAACACACGAACATAAAAACCTACCAGATTTGTTCTTTAAAACAGTACATACACAATTCTATAAAATCAAACAACAAAAATTTATGACACTGTAAGTCTGTAACAACAAATTTGTGAAAGTTGTCATACAACAATATTGGACATTTTTAGACAAATAAACAAGACTCTTTGAAATTAACCCCTCATTAAAAATTAATAATAATGCATCACGCAAATTAAAAGGTACATTCAGTTAATTCATTTTTTGTGGTGGTGATCAAAAATTGCACTCTTTACTGTTGTTACAACAAGAAACACCACAGTTAGTTTCATTTTAATATAACTTTGCGACAGACTTCATGACATGAACCACAAGTTATTGTAACAACTCATTTATTCATAGTCCGACAATTAAAACACTCTCTTATAAAGTTTTATTCTAACCTCATCAAATTCAACTCCACATTCTGAGCCTAGCTCCCTGATGGGATCACCAATGCTTGAATCGGCAGCAACTAAAACGTTTCCACCACCGTCAATAAATTCTGTGATGGTTGATACCTTTATGCCACCTCCAAAATCTGAACACAAAAAGCAAAATAATTGAACTTGTGTGCAAACTAAATTTAAAAGTTATTTTTGGTATTGTAACAACCACAGTTTACAAAGCATGTTACCTTTCCTGTCTGCACCTAACTATTGCAAAAATCAAACAATTCTGCTTCTCCAGCAACATCTGATGCTACATAGTGGTGCAACAACGTAAGACTTACTTCCTACTTGTTGTGTAAACGACACAAGCCCACTAATAAAATGTAAATTTTATATACAATTCTATTGTAAACCAACTGTATAGGCCTATTTAATAAAATACACTTTGTTCAAAATAGACCCTTAAACCATGGCGATCTTTAAACACAGTCCATGACAATGTTGACCTTAAAATTTGACTGAAGGCCGATCTGTAGTAACCAAAATTGCTAGTATAAGGTGATAGTTTGAGTAACAGTTAATGAATAATATACTCTTTGCGTATTACATATTTTCTGTGGTTTTGAATTAATTCTGTGGTATTGTTACCACTCAAAAAACAAACTAGATTTTGGCAAATTGTGCTGGAAATCCAAAAAGCGCATGGCAACACTGGTAATTGAGAAAGATTTGTCAATCTTTAATGTAAAATTAGAAGTTTTGCAGTGATTTGAAATTCAATGAATCACACTTTGGCAATTTGGATTCTCAAAACTATCATTTTAAAAGAGCATATATTTATATATACCGGCAAAGTAAATTTAGCTAAAGAGTTCATAATTGAAATTACATTGGCCTTCAGTCAAGCCTCCAGCTTGCACATTATCAAGACTTGTGTATATATATATATAGATATTAAAACAATGAAAACTATTAATACTACAAAAAGTGCTCAATGCCAAGCAAAAAGGCAAAGCAGAGCGAATTAAATCAAATATAGTTATTACTATCTGAAGCCTTTACAAATTGTTTCACCTAACGGATCATATAGAGTATATAGATATTATATAGATTGCTAGACCTATGCTTTAAACTAAATGGCTAATTTCTGAAATTAAAATCTGGTAAATGCCAAAGAAGCAATACCTAAATATCTTCATGCGTGCGAGTCATAAGCTACATGTTCTCGATACTGTACGGTAGGTCTAAAATTGATGAAAATAAAACAAAGTTATAATTTATATAATTATATATAAACAATTATCAAGCGTTTAGTTTATATAGAAAGAACTACCTTCGACAGATGGAGAAAATATGATAAGGTTGTCATACAGGTGAACCCCGTACTTGATGAGTTCTAGTCCTGCATCATCAGCAGATTTAAAAGTGAGTTCAAAGCCACGATCTGAAACATATATATTGATATTATATTAAGGCTGGGCGTCTGTTACATTTTTAACAACTTATAAACTACGGTACATTTCATTGCAAAAGTTTAGTTCCTATAAAACATGCATTAGAATAGAATCAAAGCACATGGAATTTTAAGCAAATGTATATAAAATAATTTCGAAAACATATTTACCAGAATGTGTTCTCATGCCACTAACCTGTCAAAGACTTGAAATAAATAGAATGCGTTGTTTTAATGTCTGCATTATCCAACAAAACCAAAGTCTTTTTACTCTGCTTTGAAACAGCAAGTGCACAAAAAGATAGCAATAGTACAAAAAAAGTTTGCTTCATTCTATTAGCATATACAGTTTCTACACCAGTAAATATCCTAAAAATCTAAGCAGTAAAAAGATATAACTTCTTGTTGAAGGTATGAAATATATAAGTCATGGTGCAGGATCAAACAGCATATTAAATGAATTCTACTTCTAGACTATTTTCTTGATGGCTATAGAATCTTGTAAGCATTTGTAAAACAAATATCATACTAATACAGCCATAAGAAGATTCCAAAGCTGATTGATGAAAAACCAGAGTAAATGCCAATACTCAAAAGCACCAACAATAGAAGCTCCACTTTACACTACCCTGGGATTGACACCATTCAACTAGAATGCAATAATTGCAATAGTCAATACTCAAAGTACAGCTCCTTCTACAACAATTAAGGGAGCAAGTCTTTTAGGCGCTGACAGTTAGGCGCTGGTCTGATAGGCGCGCGCACTGTGGCGTCTGGATATTTAGGTGCGGAGCACTGTGGCGCCCGGTCATTTAGGTGCTATTCCTAATAAAGTCTGTAGATTGTATCAGCTTGGTAGCTTGCCAGAAAATTATATCATGGCTTCAGTGAGTGAAGCTGCTAGAACCGGCAATGCTTTTCACACAAAATGTTATATTGAGCAGAAAAATATATTGTTGTTTTATTGATTTATTATTGTTTTATTTGTTGTTAGTCCAAGTTTGCGTTGGTTAAAGCTTTATCAATAAATTATTCAAGCTTCCGAACATTATTGAGTTCACTTTTTAGTTAACTCTTTTGCGACCACGGACGTATACACACGTCTTGGGATTTTTGCCATGATGACCAAGGAAGTATCCCTACGTCCAAGGTTAAAAGGTAGCCTATTTCAAGCAAAAAAAATAATGTAAATGATGGCAGATCCATAGTCTTTGCCTGTCCTTTTTTAACTAATTAAAAAAAAAAAAATTTGGCGGTGCAGTTATCGGATGAGGACTTCTTAAAGATGGGGACACAGTGGATTTTTTTTTTTTTACTCATTAGAATTGGCAGTCAAAACTGGCTAGGCAACCCCTTACTTTGGAATTTCTCGATCAAAAAGACTGTAGGCTAAATTACGTAAACTTTTTGCTTAAAATTTTCCAAATTTCTCCATAATCATTCTGCTGTACCTCCTAAAGCATTGCGCGCAGAAACGAAGTAAATTTTTTCTCATGTGCAGAATTGTTTTGGCATTCGATTAAACTACATATATTTTCAAATTATTTTATCATGCTTGGGTAGTAAAGATTATAATGAAGTAGCCTACACTTTTCTGCCAATTTTTAATTTTTTTAGAAATTAGAAAAAATACCGTTTGGAAAGTTGCTAGTTGTACATACAATGTTTTAAATTTTATTGCAAAGCTTTGCATCTTCGGATAGCTGAAGGTGTATGCTTTCATTTGATGTCAAGATTGTGCGTCTACGTCGATCACATGACATGTTTTTACCGCGTAAATACAACAGATTTGTGTGAAAAATGTCTGGTAATTTAGATTAAATATAAATTACTTCTGTTCAGGATGAATTGGCCATGTGACGAGAACGCGTAAGACGCTCTACTACTGTTCACATGAATACATTTCTACAGGGCATATAGGCTACACCTTGGCTACAAGTTGCAAGCATAATGGTGAGACTTCGCTCGTTATTAAACCTAGTCCGGGTTTTGACGGAAAACTAAGTTACTCTTCACTCAAGCCTACCGCCCGCTTGAGTACAGCCTATGGTACATTTTTTACTGATGTTTAGTTATTATTTGACCTAACTAAAAGTGAACTCATACATGTTCGGAAACTTGAACAATTTATTGATAAAGCTTTTGCCGGCGCAAACCTGGACTAACAACAAATAAATGCTGAACACGCGCATTAAAAAAACAACATATTTTTCTGTTCAATATAACATTTAATGTGAAAATCATTGCCGGTTTTAAGCAGCTTCACTCACGGAAGCCATAACATATTTTTCTGTTCAATATAACATTTTGTGTGAAAAGCATTTTCGGTTCAAGCAGCTTCACCCATATATTTTTCTGTTTAATATAACATTTTGTGTGAAAAAGCATTGCCGGTTTAAGCAACTTCACTCACTGAAGCCATGACCAACAACGCACACGCATTAACAAAACAATATATTTTCCTGTTCAATATAATATTTTGTGTGAAAAGGATTGCCCTACGCCCCTACCTACCTGCCAAGCTGATACAATTTACAGACTTTACTAGGAATAGCACCTAAATGAACGGGCGCCCTAGTGCTCCGCACCTAAATATCCAGACGCCACAGTGTGCGCGCTAGGGTGATGACTAAATTTTTTTTTGAGGAAA
The DNA here is from genome assembly GCF_918807975.1 of Aplidium turbinatum. Lineage (NCBI taxonomy): Eukaryota > Metazoa > Chordata > Ascidiacea > Aplousobranchia > Polyclinidae > Aplidium > Aplidium turbinatum. The sequence goes on along the minus strand of NC_137472.1, from coordinate 39,788,298 downwards.
TCGAAAACGCCTGCTATGGGAAACGATGAACTTTTTTATGTGTACTAAGAATGTGAAATTTTTTTTTGAAAATTTTTCAAAAACCTCCCCCACCAATTGATATTTCTGACGTCACTTGGGTACATTTTTCTCCTTTTTTACTCCTTATGCATTGTTTAAACTTGTTACAGACTCCTTACCATACTAAAAAGGTGGCCCACAGTATGGTGCAGATTTAAAAAAAAAATTGTCGAAAAAAGTCAAGGGGGTCCAGAGATTTTACCCTTTTTGTCATTATTTTTCGCAACAGCGCCTCTAGCGGAAAATTTTTAATTAGTGTAACTTCAAGAATTCTTAAGCGATTTCAACAAATTTTTTTGTCAGATGGTTTATTTTTGATACTGGGTGACTTGGTAGTTTGTTAGTTGTTGCATTTTTATCACTAGATGGCAGTAATTTGTTTTTTTTTGTGTAAAACTTGCAAAATCCTCAAATCGACTGCATGATACCCAGATTTATCGTATATTTCCATGTTCTTTTGCAATGTTTCAATATAATCAGTAAAAATTACTCTACTTATTTTCCTAATGCACTACACATGACTCACAATCAGTTACTTAGTAATATGAATGGCAAATTGTATTATTGTGACAAAATCATTTAGATGCAGTACAGGTGCACAAAGTATTAATACACACAATACTTTGTCCTTAACAGCTTTACAATTTGTTGCATGCAACAAATTTCACACTCAAATATTTTTCTTTGGTGCACTTATGGAGTTCTTTTATCAGCTTAACAGCTCTTTCTGCAATCATATTCGAGCGAAGGATGTCGAGAACAGAGCAATCCTGGTTCCAATGTGTTTTCAAGCATTTCAGTGCACCGTTACACTTAACATAAAACATATTTGTTAAAGCCTAATTTACTGTTGGTATTGGTAGTCCGGTATAACCTTGAACTATTTCATAAACATTGTTTTGGCTATTCAAGAGTAGGCTACAAATTTGACGAGGATGATGCTTTTATGATATAAATAGTACCGGTACCACAAAGTTACTTCAAAATATCACGGTTCAATAAGGTTAAACACTAGTTTTACCTACTTTGATTCCTTCAACAGCCAATAACAATTTTGGGTATGCCTCCTCTGAGTATCTTTGGTTAGAAAACCATTGCTCTTGCCATCCATTAGCAATAAAGTGACATGGGATTTCTAATTTTCCTCTCCATTGTGGGATCAAGAAGTATGCAATTAAAGTATAAATTGCTCGTGAATTCCATCTAGCATTGTGCAAAGAAGATAGTTTTCTCCATTTTATTTGAGGAAAAACATGATGCAACTGTAAAATTATGAATTTTAAATTGATTTATTAGAAATTCTTTAGTAATCTTACAGCACAGCATGTTCAAATTTTAGCTCACCTTATACAATTATAAAGAACGACGCAGCTCGTATAAGAATTTAAAGTCATCTCTCCAACCAGGATTTTCATTGATGTTGACACAAACTTCTCCACTGTAATATCTCTGCAATTCTTCATATCTTTCGGAAATATCATCAATAAACTTGTAATTCAGAGTTGGTTTTGTGGAATGTTTGCTGACAAAGAAATCCAAGACATGCTTCAGAATTCTGTTCAGTATATGGTGTTGACAACCAATATATTGTGGTCGATCCAGTCCCATCTCTACCATTTTTGTTTGTAATTTCACCACTATACCATTTAGTCGACCAGTAGGCCTATTCACAGCGGTTGTGTCACAAATAATCATTTTGATACTGGACCAGGTTTCATATTCATTCAAAATTCGTTCCAATTCATTATAAATATCTTGAGCAGAACCACTTTTGCACTTAATTATTCCAAGTTTGACCTCATTTGTTTCTCTTTGGAGGCAAACCACCTGAAACTCCTCCCCAGACAACCTTTTTCCATCAAAGTGGACACAGTAATATTTTCCTTCTTTCAACAGCAACTTTATTTTATCATTTTTGTTGTTTCCAGCTCTTATAACACTACGTCACACGCCAGACTGCGATGGAGTAGGGAGAGTAACCCCTTCTTCATTCAGAGTGGAGCACACACCCGATGCTTCGTGCGTGGACAAAGAATGGCGAACCACCATTTTTGTTGCTGACAATGTTGACGATCTCATCTTCTTTTCAAACCCATCTTCTTCTTCTTCTGATATTGTGCTCTCGAAATCACTGGAGGCCCTGTCACTTTCAGAATCGCCATCTTTGCTGGACTCATGATATGCAATCCAAAACAACCAGTTAAGCAGCCCCAACTCCAAAACCCAATACCGGTAACTAAAAAACTAACCCGATAACTAGGCTAACTTGAATTCAATTGCATGATAGGGCCCTAAATTGCATGATATAGGCCCATTAAATAGACTAGGCTACACTTTCAAGATTTTATGTACAGTGCAACAAGCTGCTAATAATTAACAGATCAAATGATTTCAATTATTTTTTTAAATTACTAGCAACTTCCAATGCTATTAAAAACTCATGTCTGGTCTAGCTTTATAGGCTATCAGTTCAGATATAAAGCACTAGTGCCCTCTAGTGACAAAAATATATCAAAATAAAGTAACAATAAACCTCCTCAGCATTTAAAATGAGCTTATTGACAAAAAAATTTACCGAAATCGCTTAAGAATTCTTGAAGTTACATTAATTAAAAAATTTCCGCTAGAGGCGCTGTTGCGAAAAATAATGACAAAAAGGGTAAAATCTCAGAACCCCCTTGACTTTTTTCGACAATTTTTTTTTCAAAATTTTCACCATACTGTGGGCCACCTTTTTAGTATGGTAAGGAGTCTGTAACAAGTTTAAACAATGCATAAGGAAGAAAAAAGGAGAAAAATGCACCCAAGTGACGTCAGAAATATCAATTGGTGGGGGAGGTTTTAGAAAAATTTTCAAAAAAAAATTTCACATTCTTGGTACACATAAAAAAGTTCATCGATTCCCATAGCAGGCAAAAAAATTTTTTTTTAGTCATCACCCTAGTGCGCGCCTATTAGACCAGCGCCTAACTGTCAGCGCCTAAAAGACGTGGACCCACAATTAACTCCATTATTAGATACCATAAACTCCACAGCACCAGACCAAAGCGATCTCTATCAAAAATGTATTGGATAGTATAATCAAGCACTTGCAACAAATGCAATGGGTTTGTTTTCTTATATCAATATATATACTGCAGCCCTCGAAAATTAGCTTTCATCTACAATGGCAAAAACATTGCCGTGGCCAAATCGACAAACCTTGGATTACGGCGGCAATTGCCGTATGCTTTAATCAAACAAAATTCTATGTGCTTCTTCATCACATGTCATGCGGAGGTAGCCCAGAGCATCACGCAAGCTATTTTATGTTCTGACAATGCTCAGGTGAACTGTAAAAAGTTTGCAACCTTATAAATACTGGCTTAATTGTTACGCAAAGTTATTCTTTCATCGAATGCTTATTGTTTACCAGTGTCTTGCGAATATAAATCATGGTAATGGAAGATACAGTTAAAAAGTGGAATTTACCTGCTGCTATAGGTTATCAAACAGAGGGAACAGAAGGAAACGTTAGTGTGGTATTTTGCAAAATTTGTAAAGAATTTTATGACGGAAACAAATCGGAATTAGAAAAGCTACGGGGTCAAGTTAAAAAAAGTAGTGCAAAATTGGATAAATGGTTCTTCAGCAGTAAAGAAGATTAATGCTTCCGATCATATGGAATCGCGTGTTCATGAATAGCCAGTTTTTCGTCTTCAAGTATTCCAGTGACGACGCTATAAGTATAACCTCATCTTCCGATACAGCATCTGATGATTCCGATTCTGACTAGTCCTTTATCCAACAGACTGTGTTGCTCGCAGTATCCCAATTGTGCCAAAATTATGTTAGTGTAAACGTATATCGAGGCAATCTTCTCGCAGAGAGCTATTAATTTGTTAAAGGTACCTGGTTGAGCAATTATTTTATGATAATTCAACATCGCTAGATGTCGAATTAATGTAAAACAAACGTAAATTTCTCATTGGGCATTGTTGCTACGCAATATAACCCGCCGGGAAAATTAAATTGATTTGTGCTGACTTGAACGTTGAATCAACCCAAAATTAACTTACTTTTCCCCCTGAGTTATTTAACTTGAATTACCGTAACAGCGTGCGTATCGCATTGCTAGCTTTATCGCTACTTTTGGTATTACATCACAACAAATCAAACAGTACGGTCGTTATAGACTACTCTAGTATATTTTTCGCTTCTCGTTTCACGTGTTTTTGGTACAATTTTTTCGCAATAAATGTTCACATTAATTGCCGAGGCAATTTCAACTTTTGCCGTTTGGCCTGGGCAACGTTTTTGACGTAGTAAAAATATGCTGATTTCGAAGACTACGTGAGTGTTCACAGCAAGTAAAATAGTCCGAGGTGAGGTATTGGTGCTATGTTGCTGCTGATTAAACTCCCGTAGCGAGCAAATAACACAGAAAAAAATTTTGAACAATTTTTGTCTAAGTGCTCATTTTACGACGGCATTTTAATTGCCGTAGCAGAATGGCCATTATGACGTTTGCGGCAGCATTTACCACGGCAATTGCCGCGTGCCGCCGCTAATTTCGAGGACTGATACTGTAAACATAAGGTTTATTGAATCGCAGTGGCTAATTCTATGATTTGTGGTAGATATTATCTCTTGGTCACTTACATAATATAATGTTATTTTTTCTTTCCGACTTTTCAATTATAAAGAAAAGCTGTCTAATGGCCTCTTTACTTTTTGTTTTCTGCAGTAAGTTAAAGGCTGTGGCTATATTTACACTATATAGTGTAATAATAGCCTCAATAGTGTTACCAGATAAGGAATTCTGCCTTAATTTGAAAAAAGTTTAAAGCTGTTAAAAACAAAAAGGCAGTGGCTATTTGACCGGCTCCGGTCTTTGAATCTGAAACACTATTTGACCGGTCATGACGTCACTACATAAGCACTTTTTTCTTTTTCTCTTTCAAAGCAAAAGACGATAAGCGCCTTAAGTTTTAAATTCAATACGATTTTTTCAACTGAATCCGTGGCGCATACGTAACGTATCGGGCTGCCATTGTAGAGGGAAAGAGTTCGATTCTATCCGGAAGTGTTCTTTTTTTTTTTTTTTAATTAAATTTTTGAAAGTGGAAAGTTGTCTTGAAGGGTTGGTTGAGATGATGATTTGAAACTTGACTGATTGTTGTGCGACAATGAGACTGGATTTAATTTTTAACTTCGGACTTCAGCGAAACGTAATCTTACAGCCTATTAGAAGGTGTGATTTTTTCAGAGAATTTGTGCTAAGAAATGAAAGGAATTTGTTAAAAATAAAGACTAGAAAAAACTTTTTTAATTCGTTTTGAAACTTTTTTATTCACTTGTTGATTCATTCATACCAGTTTGTATCCTTTTGTAGTTAAAAAAAAAAAAAAAAACGCTTCCGAATAGTATCGAACTCATTCCCTCTAAAATGGCAGCCCGAGACGTTACGTATGCGCCACGGACTCAGTTGAAGGAAACGTGTTGAATTTAAAACTTAACGCGCTTATCGTCTTTTGCTTTGAAAGAAAAAAGTGCTTATGTAGTGACGTCATGACCGGTCAAATAGTGTTTCAGATTCAAAGACCGGAGCCGGTCAAATAGCCACTGCCAAACAAAAACTTGTATTTTGGAATTTTTTTTAGTCCTGGACAAAGATCAAAACCCTAATCTTATTCCTAACTCTAACCCTTACCTTAACCCTTCCTAACTTTAATCCTAACTCTGGCAACACCCGATTGTAACCATGACATTAAGTGTAGAAAAATAGCCACTTCCTAACTTACGGTAAATGACTTATCATGGCTCAGCCTAGCTTATGAAAAATAACTGATACTATTTACTACCGCATTTGCTTTTTACTAGTAAGTTTGGTGTACGTACAAATCAACGATAGCCTACTGATTTACAGCATAACAAGAGAATCTGATTAATGTATACTTTTTAATGTATTGGTTTTGCTTTTTTTTATTAGGCCCGAGTTCATATGTTCATGATATATACTGGTATGTGACCATTTTGCAAAAAAGACACACAATGACATTTTGCAAAGCTTGTCCTGTACAGTATGATACTCTGTTTTTACTTTACTTTAAAAAAGTGCCAGTGAAATCACTACCATAGCTCCTTTTGCAAAGCTTTATGGTTTAAAACAGGGGTGACAAACCTTTTTGTGGTCGCGGGCCACTTTGTCAATTACACATTATGAGTTATCGGGCAACACAACTTTTTAATCGTGATGTCATAGATTGGAACCGACCAAAAATACAAGGTGAAAGTTGGTGAATAGTGTTTTCACAACTTTACCTTATAGCTTCCTATTTTCTAATCTTAAACCCTGAAAGTTAATGTTTAGGGCAAGAAAATAGCAAAGAAAAGGTATACCAGTGAAGGCATAAAATAGCTTTCAGATGTTTTTGCCTTTAATGCATGAGTGATTGTCAAATTGATGTGCGGGCCGCATAAAATTCTTTGACAGGCCGCATGCGGCCAACAGGTTCGTCACCTCTGGTTTAGAAAAAGTTATTTGGAGAACTACATGATAGCAATGCGACACTAGGTTATAAGTTTGTTTGTTTGTTTATCTTTATCCTGCATTGCGGGAAAGCGGACTTGAGAGCGCTACGTATGCATCGGTGTATGCCTTCCGACATACACCTGACCCACGCTGCAGCCGACTGCAATGTCTGTTTCCTGTTGTCTACTCTACTTATGACTTAAATTTGGTACTACCCATTACTCGAAATCGATCACTGGGTAGAGGCAATTATCGTAAAGTTTCTTGCCCAGAGAAACAACAGCAAGTGCGGGTGGCTGGAGTCGAACATGCAGGCTCTCGACTGCGAGCCCAACGCGCTAACCACTCGGCCACTGCTGCTATAATACTCAACTATAATGGTATGCTATAATACTCAACAAACACTACATGATCTCAGCCACTTCGCACCACACAAAACTCTATATGCCACTTCTAGAGTCTCTCTGGCAACTGATACCAAGAGACCCATTTGTTGTAGCCTGGCTATGTGAGAACTGAAGCAATGATCTAGCGGTCATAGCATAATCACAGAACATCCGATAGAATATACTGATCATCTAGTAACGTCACCTGGACTTACCTTACCCTACTTGAGTAATTTAGACACGAATAAGACTTGGCTGGATGATTCCAGAGTGGACAAGTGCAGCTTGGTCCTTTCAGCATTGCATAGAAACAAACTGCTGGCCATATAATTCTTCAGAGCTCTACTTAGTAGGCAATAAACAAAATATGGTACTGAAGCACTTGACTAGATGGAGCTACCTTTCCCTGGTTGTTTATCACCCAACCTAAACTTGAAAATGTTTCTCATAAAAAAGAAGTTCAAACTTGATATCTAAAAAGTAAAAACATGTTGTGAGCTGCGACGTCATCACTTGGAACCGGTGGCTTCTTTCCAGCTGTTCTATGCCGCGTCGCGAATAAAGATACGCTTGTTGTTGCTTTTCTAAAAAGGACTAGGACTTTTTTCATATTTTTTCAAAATTCAGTTCAGTTTTATTTATATTTTTAATTTACAGAGCAAAAAATGCATAAAAACCATGAAAGATGTTTTAAAAAAAGTAGAAGCGAGAAAAAACGAATGTTAAGACGTGCTTGAGACGACTTTCATTTACCCGGGCTTATGCATTGTACCAGGTTAAAAAATCAACTTTTGTGTATCATGCCTACTCTAGGCTTAGGCGTTCATGCATAGTTACTTCCATACATTCCAATATTTGTTTGTACAAAAAATTGTTGTTGTTGAAACGTGAAGATGTAACACAACAAAATCATACTCTTCGGCGATAGCTAAGTTGATTAAGCGCCTGACTTGTGCACAAAGAAACTGCAAGATTGATTGAATCTTTATCCTCGGACTGGGAAAGCTTCTTGCAGAGCTTAATCCTGGCAGTTTAGCATACTTGTAGAGGCTTTGAATCACTGACGCAGGCCCGGTCACCGAGATTGACAAAGTGAAGTTTCCGATTGTTGAAGTCTTGTTGCCGGGGTTGTTGAACTATTCCATCCACTAGATGCCGCTGAATGGAGAGCAGTCCTTAACGTGCGTTGCTCAAGCGCACACCCCGAGAGTCTACTGATTCAGCTTTTGGGTGTGCACTTGAGCAATGCATGTTAAGACTGGTGGACAAGGGGACACTTTACCGACACTTGACACTTCACCGACACTCAGTGGCGTAGCAAGGAATTTTGAAAGGAGAAGGGGTTTGACGGCCGGCAGGCGAAGCCCGAAAGCGTGTTCGCCGAAGACGACACCTTGCGGCGGGGGATCTGGGGGGACTCTCCCAAACAATTTTGAAACATTATTTTGAATTTGGTGCATTCTGAGAGCATTTTCAACAAAAATGTAGGTATGAATATTCCTGTAAAATGGTAGCCTTCTGTCCGGTGGCATAGCAAAAGGATAAGATCATGTTTTCTTCGGCAGTATTCGGAAAAAAAGCTAAGTCTCTATGTTCTCTTGTTCCTAATTCCTGGCTGAGATATTCGAATGTTTGGTATTGGCAAAACTCGCTCTTTTAATGCAGTTTCGTTTAAAACTAGGCAAACTTTGTTTTAGAGACATAGAGACTGAAAGCATCATTCTCAATATCGTGACGTCACACGCGTGCCAAACAGGGGATTAAAATTGATTGGCACCAAGCACGTTATAATGTTTGGGTTTTGTCACTTCTACCTTTTTCTGAACCTTTACTATTTTGGCATAGGCCTACATTCTTTTTCGTTGTGATAGTCATAAATAAAAACAAATTAAACTGAACTGCGGTAGCCTATTTAGTAGGCTGCGTACATAACTGGACTTCAAAAATGTATTAATTGAAACATGTTCTGTAAAACGTCCTGTAAAACTTACACTCATTTAGTCATGCCTACAAAATTATGAATAGCCTACGTTCTGATAAACTGTAAAATATAATTAGAGGAATAGTAGGCTATGTGGAAGTGGAAGGAATTTATTGGAGACGGATAGCCACATGGCTTAGGATTTTTATCAAATACCTTAGCACATAGCCAGGGTTGCAAGTATCGGTTCCAAATCGCTATTCGATAGCGCTATTCTCTACTTTTTCAATATCGATTACGTCATAGTCTTTTCTTTTTTCCGCCAATATCGTTTATGGTTTTTCTTTACTTTTTTTATGTGAATCGATATTCTTTATTCGATTGTTTTGCGACTTTTTTCAAGCCGTTAATTTTACTTAATAACATAAGACGGACAAAGATATCATAGCATATTTTGACGCTTATGCGAGAAACGACAATTAAACAATGCCGATCAAGCGGAGTTGAAAGAATAAGCATTTTGTTTGAAGTTATGCATGGTTGAGCAGAAAGGAAGCATTGGTAGGCAGTATAAAATCAGATACTTGATTTGTATTTTTTTTAATTGCGTTTAACATTGATTAGCCTATTCTTTATTCTCTACTTTTTTGGGAGGCTATTGAAATCGGATATTTCTCTACTTTTTTGGAAGGCTATCGAAATCGGATATTTCTCTACTTTTTTGGGAAGCTATCGAAATCGGATATTTCTCTACTTTTTTGTTTGACTATCGATATCGAGTTATCCTCTACTTTTTTCAATATCGACTTGCAACCCTGCATAGCCCATTGTAGAACATCAACAAACCCCAAGCGAATGCAATATACATTCCCTTAGCCTACTGGAACAAGGATAAGATCGAAGTTTTAAAAGAACCAGTTTCTGGGATAATAGGCTATAATCGATTTAAATGGTAGGTTATAGATTTTGCTGTTTTTTTGTTTTTTATGTAGTGCCAGATATATATATGTAGTTTTCTACTGTAGGCTACTCATTGAGGTCAGGGCGGGTGAGGTGATATGGAAGGTCAGTTGATGACACACTTCCTTCCAGGAAAAAAATAAAGCATTTCGGAAAAACAGTATTTCCAGCGATAATTCAGGTTAAGTTTTTTTTATTATCTTTATCCTGCATTGCGGGAAAGCGGACTTGAGAGCGCTACGTATGCATCGGTGTACGCCTTCCGACATACACCTGACCCACGCTGCAGCCGACTGCAATGTCTGTTTCCTGTTGTCTACTCTACTTATGACTTAAATTTGGTACTACCCATTACTCGAAATCGATCACTGGGTAGAAGCAATTATCGTAAAGTTTCTTGCCCAGAGAAACAACAGCAAGTGCGGGTAGCTGGAGTCGAACATGCAGGCTCTCGACTGCGAGCCCAACGCGCTAACCACTCGGTCACTGCCGCCAATTGAAAAACATTAAAAAGCCACAGTGAAAATATAATTAAATTAATTTTCCCTATAAACTATGGCATAATTTGAAAAAAAAGCAATATATTTAGTCTGTGAGTAGGTAAATAGTTTTTATATTTTTTATCGTCGTCTAACAAAAACCAGATAACTTTTCAGATAAAATGGGATAGTGTTTTAACTTAATCAGAATAGAGGTTTTAAGGTAGGCTAAACTAACTTTTATTTTCTTACCTGCATAGCTAAAATTCAAAAATGGGGATTTTATTGCTTATGGGTAGAGGTCAGTTGATACACGTGTATCGACTGACCTGCGCTATGTATTGATAAAGGTAGGTAGCCTAACCACATACAAATTTTAAGTGATATGTTTTCTTATGGTGCTCATTCAATTATAAGTTCTATTATTTTACGTCAAGTTTTTTCTACTTTTATGCCATAGTCATTCAGTCTTCCACACATTTTTGTTCATTGTTGATAAATTTTACAAGATCTATTCATCCTCAATGCATAAGTCGTATAATCCATTGTAGCCTAGTCTATAATTATTCCATTGCTCCATGATGTTTTAATTTTCCTTGTCTGCAAGACATATTATAAAGATGATTGCAACTGACCTGCGGTGACAGGTGAGTTGATACACTTGGGTGCAGTAGCGTAGCCAGGAATTTTGAAAGGAGAGGGGGTTTTGACCAGTCAGCATCGGGGGGTTTGGGGGTCCTTCAGAAAATTTTGAAAAATTACTTTGAATTTGGTGCATTCTGAGAGCATTTTCAACAAAAATGTGGGTACAAATATTCCAGAAAGTGGTGCTGTCCGGTGGCATAGCCAAAGGATAAGATCATGTTTTCTTCCGTATTTTTCGGAAATAAAGTTAAGTCTCTATGTTTTCTTGTTGCTAGTTTCTGGCTGATATGTTTGAATCTTTGATATTGGCAAAACTCGCTTTTTTAATGCAATTTTGTTTAAAAGTAGGCAATTTTTTTTAGACTGAAAGCATCATTCTCAATATCGTGACGTCACACGCGTGCCAAGGGGGGGTTGTAACCCCCAACCCTCCCCCCCCCCTTGGCTACGCCACTGCTTGGGTGCACCGTTCAAGTTGCGTGTTATGAGTAAACTGTACAAAATGCGAATCTGAAAGATTGCTAATCAGTAGATGACAATACCTTACCAGATCTGAAAATTTCAAGCCTTTATTGTGTTCACTGTTAGTGCAAAGCGAACAAATGTGAAAAGTGTATCAACTGACCAGTGACCAGCTCTTTCCTTATATGCCTATTTCTCTATCTGCATATTACACCGGCATCCAAAATGGAAAGGTTAAAATTTTAAAGAGATGTCTTTTGTCTTGTCAAAACATTGCTGGTCAAAGCAATTAATCTAATCTTTATCTTCGGACTCACAAAGCAAGTTAAATCCTGGAATTTTCTTCAAAGGCTTTGAGCCATCGACGCATGCCCGACTGAGGCTATGGCAGAGTGAAGTTTCCGCTTGTCATTGATATATGAATTATTGTTGTTGAATGTTGTCTGTAAACTTTCCATCCGCTAAGTGCCGCTAAATGGTAGCTATCGTTGAAATCGGTTGCTCAAGTGTAAGAGTTAACAAGTTAAGAGTTAAACCATCTAAAGAGTTAAACCATCTCTGGTTTTAAACAAGTGTTGCTTCATCTTGTCATTTCTCTGTTTACGACATTTGTCGCTTATCTAACCTACCCAGCAAACATTGATTGCTGGGCCAGCGTCGGCTATATGCTGGGTATGTTGGCATAAGGTCGGCAATTTCGTCCAACATTTTGCCAACATTGCCAACAATACGCCAACAATTTCAATACATCTTATTAAGCGTTGAAAAAGGTCTCAAAGATTTTATTTCAGGTTTAAGCTTATTTGTTTTAAACTTGAAAAATACTAACACAAGCCTCTTTTCATGTGGTATTGCTTCTAAACACAGTTGTGTGATTGGTTAACATCGGTCAGAAGCAGTGCCAACGTTGTGCCAATTCATAACAATTTCGGTGTTTTCTTTCAAATTATGCAAATGCATGCCATCATTTTGCTACAATTTAAAATTTTAATAATAGGCTATCAATGCTGTTATTATTTTCTGATAACGTACAAGTATATTATGAATATTTAAGACCAGCGTTGGTCAGAAGAGTAGCCAATGCTTTGCCAACAAAGTACTTTCATTTCAGTTTGTTTATGCCAAACTGAGCAGAGGTCTAGAAAAAGGTAGGAGTAACAAAACGCGAACGCGATAACGTGCTTGATACCGAAACAGTTTAAAGTTTCCATTAGCCTACACGTTTCCACAAAATAAACAATTGCAACGTTGGCTATATGCTGGATGTGAGGGCACAAGGTCGGCAATTTCGACCAACATTGCCAACAATACGCCAACAATTTCAATACTTCTTATTAAGCGTTCAAAAAGGTCTCAAAGATTTTAGTTCAGGTTTATTTGTTTCAAACTTGAAAAATACCAACACAAACATCTTTTCATGTGGTATTGCTTCAAAACACAGTTGTGTGATTGGCTAACATCGGTCAGAAGCATTGCCAACGTTGTGCCAATTCATAACAATTTTGGTGTTTTCTTTCAAATTAAGCAAATGTATGCCATCATTTTGCTACAATTTAAAATTTTAATAATAGGCTATCAATACTGTTATTATTTTCTGATACCGTACAAGTATATTATGAATATTTAAGACCAGCGTTGGTCAGAAGAGTAGCCAATGCTTTGCCAACAAAGTACTTTCATTTCAGTTTGTTTATGCCAAACTGAGCAGAGGTCTAGAAAAAGGTAGGAGTAACAAAACGCGAACGCGATAACGTGCTTGATACCGAAACAGTTTAAAGTTTCCATTAGCCTACACGTTTCCACAAAATAAACAATTGCAACGTTGGCTATATGCTGGATGTGAGGGCACAAGGTCGGCAATTTCGACCAACATTGCCAACAATACGCCAACAATTTCAATACTTCTTATTAAGCGTTCAAAAAGATCTCAAAGATTTTAGTTCAGGTTTAAGCTTATTTGTTTTAAACTTGAAAAATACTAACACAAACATCTTTTCATGTGGTATTGCTTCAAAACACAGTTGTGTGATTGGCTAACATCGGTCAGAAGCATTGCCAACGTTGTGCCAATTCATAACAATTTTGGTGTTTTCTTTCAAATTAAGCAAATGTATGCCATCATTTTGCTACAATTTTAATAATATGCTATCAATGCTGTTATTATTTTCTGATACCGTACAAGTATATTATGAATATTTAAGACCAGCGTTGGTCAGAAGAGTAGCCAATGCTTTGCCAACAAAGTACTTTCATTTCAGTTTGTTTATGCCAAACTGAGCAGAGGTCTAGAAAAAAGTAGAAGCAACAAAATGCGAACGCGATAACGTGCTTGATACCGAAACAGTTTAAAGTTTCCATTAGCCTACACGTTTCCACAAAATAAACAATTGCAACGTTGGCTATATGCTGGATGTGAGGGCACAAGGTCGGCAATTTCGACCAACATTGCCAACAATACGCCAACAATTTCAATACTTCTTATTAAGCGTTGAAAAAGGTCTCAAAGATTTTAGTTCAGGTTTAAGCTTATTTGTTTTAAACTTGAAAAATACTAACACAAACCTCTTTTCATGTGGTATTGCTTCAAAACACAGTTGTGTGATTGGTTAACATCGGTCAGAAGCATTGCCAACGTTGTGCCAATTCAAAACAATTTTGGTGTTTTCTTTCAAATTAAGCAAATGCATGCCATCATTTTGCTACAATTTAAAATTTTAATAATAGGCTATCAATGCTGTCATTGTTTTCTGATACCGTACAAGTATTTTATGAATATTTAAGACCAGCGTTGGTCAGAAGAGTAGCCAATGCTTTGCCAACAAAGTACTTTCATTTCAGTTTGTTTATGCCAAACTGAGCAGAGGTCTAGAAAAAGGTAGGAGCAACAAAATGCGAACGCGATAACGTGCTTGATACCGAAACAGTTTAAAGTTTCCATTAGCCTACACGTTTCCACAAAATAAACAATTGCAACGTTGGCTATATGCTGGATGTGAGGGCACAAGGTCGGCAATTTCGTCCAACATTGCCAACAATACGCCAACAATTTCAATACTTCTTATTAAGCGTTCAAAAAGATCTCAAAGATTTTATTTCAGGTTTAAGCTTATTTGTTTTAAACTTGAAAAATACTAACACAAACCTCTTTTCATGTAGTATTGCTTCAAAACACAGTTGTGTGATTCGCTAACATCGGTCAGAAGCATTGCCAACGTTGTGCCAATTCATAACAATTTTGGTGTTTTCTTTCAAATTATGCAAATGTATGCCATCATTTTGCTACAATTTTAATCGTCGTCGTCGTTCGTATGAAGCAGAAAGTTTGTGATCAGCCGAATGGAAGGACTGAAGGACAATTTTAATAATAGGCTATCAATGCTGTTATTATTTTCTGATATCGTACAAGTATACTATGAATATTTAAGACCAGCGTTGGTCAGAAGTGTAGCCAATGCTTTTATTACTTATTTCCATTTTTAAAAATATCAATAGCCTACAAACCTTTTTTATGCGGTTTTGTTTAAAAATATGTTTCTGTGAGCAATCATCGGTTAGAAATGTTGCCAACGTTGTGCCAGTTGAACAACTATTCTAAAATTTTCTTTCAATTTATGCAAATGTACAGTAGACCATCATTTGCTACAGACCAGGCCAGTGAGAAGATAATTTGGGCCCGGTACCAATGAGCTCTTTGGGCCTCTAAACAGTTTTAAAAATAACGCACTACATCTAAATATACGCGGTAGTTTGTTTGTTTTTCCGGACACCTTGAAGAAGTTACGGGCTCCTAACATTATCCAGGGCCCGAGTTCAAAAGTACTCCCTGAACTCCCCTGACACCGCTACTGGTGGGCAATTCCCAGCTTCAGGAGCAGTCATGTTGCGTCGAAATCTCTCCTCAATTTCTTGAAGCGAGATTTCACAAAACGATTGCTACTTTTACTTTCAACGATCCGGCAAATCGTTTTTTCTCCTCCCGCGGTGCATAGAAAAACACTGCAGGCACAATAATTGTTGTGAAAACTCCATTATGACGTCACTACTTAAACTTTGACTGGGCAATATGACGTGTTGAAGTGAAATAGGCAACAATGCTTTAGAATGCGGCGATGTGTTATATCAACGTGAGGAGATGCAATTTAGCAGAAGAACTTGGTTTGTTTTGATGAAGGAAGACAAAGGCCATGACTTAATCCTTTGCTAAAGGGATTATGACGTCACTCGATTCACTTCGACTGTTCAAGCATGGCGGTTGTGCGCAATACACAATTACGTGGAGAGCCGGAGAGCCGAAAGCACAATGCTTATGTGAACAGCGCTAAGAGGAATTTTCGCTTCTTGCATCGAAAATATAAAAAATCGAATTCAACTGAGATATTAGTTTTAGAAATGATCAATTACAAATTAGCCGAAAGAAGTTTTAGAAATGATCAAAATGAAACTATAGGAATGACTTACGACAATGTTTATGAAAACCTGGTAAGTGAATGTCTTTTATTCATTGAACCTGAAATAATTGTGTAAAGTCGTTTTTGTCACTAGGCTACGTTTACACAATTTAAAGAAAGTTATAAAACTCAATTTAGAGAAAGTTATAAAACTCAATGACCAATGGAAAACTTTCATATGAAATATTCTCGTGACAAATTTAGTGCCAGTGCTCCTAGATGAGTGCTAAGAAGATATCAGCAAAGTAGCAGAGCTTGTGATGTCCCACAACATGTGTAGGGTTATGCTCAATCTTTGATTTTGCTGCTCCGGCAGTGTTTGCCTGACTGCTTGAATGTGTTTGTATTTTTATGTCGTGTGGATAGGTCTGTGATGGTTGTAGAGTATTTGCAAATGTAGCTTTCATTGCCGTCAACTGAATAATAATAATAATAACATGTTTTATTTTGCGCCCATTGCGACAACATAGCCTACAGTAGCCTACACTGCGACATACATACGCAACACACGACTGGAATCCCAAATAAAACTTTAAACGTTGGCTGTCATTTGTAACAGTCGAAAATTTCTGTAACAAGTGCTGAAGCTTTTTAATATGATGGATGAAACCCCTGTCATTACATTCGATTTACATTTTGCAGGTGGCAAATTTAAGTTAAGTTGTTGGCAAAAATGCAAGCGATTGTATCAGTGGACTTATTCCAACTATTATTATCGAACACAACACAGTTCAAGTCATGTCGAGAACAAAGAAAGAAAAAAAACATCGTGAAGTCTAAGCACTCGTTTGATTGTTTAAAAAAGAATCTGAAAAAGGTTGTTCTTGGTGAGTACGGATAAATGTTTCTACTACGACTAAATGATTATGTCATAACTATGCCATTTTGCTCTTTTGATTAATGTATGATGTAATTGTGAAGAGTATTGAGTAATGTATGAAAATGTTTTAGTGGTGTACTCGCATGGATGTGAACAACGAACATGGTGGTTAGTAAGCTATGTCGGCATTTATATACTGATTTAACACTTCTTTTTTTACTTTCATGATTAGACATGGTGATGGCGCACGACAAAGCTGCTGCCGTGCAGCAAATTGATGAAGAGTTTCAGAGTGATTTCGAAATTGGAAGGACAGGCAAGGTGGCCGAAAACGGCAAAAACTAACTTTTGGTGAGCTTGTTGTATGTTTGAAAGACAACTGCGAATGTGTTGCTTTAGTTGTTCAATAACTATCTGTACACGCAATTAGAATGTATTGGAACTTGATTATCGCTCTGCGTGGCGCAGAATCGAATGATAAGTTTTTTGTCACGCACGTTGGAGAGAGGGATATTACCATGGATATTACATTGATATTGCAGATTGTCAATTAACTTCGTATTATCCTGGACAACAACTGATCAAAATCCTACACTGTTGCCAAGCAGCCCTCTTGAATTAAATATTTTTGTTTCATTCGCAGGAATTCACAATGATAAAGATACGCAAGAAAAAGCTGCTGATGTGCAATGAATATCCATCTGTCAATACGATTTGATGTAGCTTGTTTCTAATAAATGTGGAAATATAAGAAGCTCGGCTGTTACTTTGCTTTGTCACAAAGGGAGTAGTGTTGCTTATAAATCCGTGTTGCTGCTGTTCTTTCGCCCAAGGATTAGCTAGGTTCAACAATAAACTTTTGGTGATGAGCGAGGTTTAGGTACAGAGACGTTTGGCAAATGTAAATGCCAATGCTGTTCAGATGTTTTATGCACCAGCTTTGGTCAAAGCGCGGGCATCACAATAGTCAATAGGTCAGATGAAGCAGCGTCATGGTACATAAAAGTCAACCAGAATTTAGGCGCCAGATGAAGCAAAATGGTGCACAAGCCATCTTGCCAACGCTGGCCAGATACAGATGCCAACGTTGGCAAGATGAAGCAAAATGGTGCATAAAA
Source organism: Aplidium turbinatum (assembly GCF_918807975.1). Taxonomy (NCBI): domain Eukaryota; kingdom Metazoa; phylum Chordata; class Ascidiacea; order Aplousobranchia; family Polyclinidae; genus Aplidium; species Aplidium turbinatum. Next base: position 39,770,485 of record NC_137472.1, on the reverse strand, counting down.
CATTTTGCCAATGTTGGCAAGATACAGAAGCCAACGTTGGCTAGATGCAGAAGTCGACGTTGGCTAGATGCAGACGCCAACGGTGGCAAGATGCAGACGCCAACACTGGCCAGATGCATCCAAATGGTGCATAAAACATTTTGCCAACGTTGGCAAGATGCAGAAGCCAATGTTGGCTAGATGCAGAAGCCAAGGTTGGCAAGATGCAGAAGCCAGCGTTGGCAAGATGCAGACCCCAACGCTGGCCAGATGCATCCAAATGGTGCATAAAACATTTTGCCAATGTTGGCAAGATGCAGAAGCCAACGTTGGCAAGATGCAGTAGCCAGCGTTGGCAAGATGCATAATCCAACGTTGGCAAGATGCAGAAGCCAACGGTGGCAAGATGCAGACGCCAACGCTGGCCAGATGCATCCAAATGGTGCATAAAACATCTTGCCAACGTTGGCGTCTGCATCTTGCCAATGTTGCGGCCAACTTCTTGCCAATGTTGCCCCAACAATCAATGTTTACTGGGTAGGTATCCTGGCGGAAGGCAGTGGTTTGCTTTTAAGCCTACTTCTGATTCCTATCATAACAAGATCAACAGGCTTAGACGCAGACGACAAAAACTGTTAGACCGATTTGCAGCTAATTTCGTCAAAAGTTTCTACATGAAATTTGCTAAAATGCTACTGAATTAATTCTGTCAAGAAAAGCCAATTGAAATATCAACGCTCTCTTTTCAGAATGTATCGTATAAAGTAAACACAAATAAAACAATCGTCTTATTATGCACATTGCATTTACAATAATTATAGCCTAGATCAGAGGTCACCAACCCTTTATGCATGCGGGCCACTTTGGCACTAAGGAGAGCTGTGGCGGGCCGCACTAATAAAATTTTAGGTAGGTTGATTCTTATGCTAGAAAAGAACGCATTTCTTACCCAGTATCCAGCGTTACATGTTCCTAAATCTTAAAATACCGCAGCAACAAAATTAGTCGAACAACGCTACTGTCAGGCCAAGCTCCTTTAACAACACTTTTGACTTCTTTAACATTGCATAATAAACGAGGCCACTTGTTTTGCGCACTTATAGCGAGGCGAGTGGTTTCATCAGAATATTCATCGCCAAGCAAAGAGTGGTGATGTCACTTGGTCACTTCGCTTCACAAAAGATATCTTGCCATTAACAGTTTCAGTAAACATGGAAATGTTTGACACATCGCAATACAGGCAACAACAGTGACCTGCAAACGTATGAGCGAAAAATAGGCTCCAATAACAGGGAGAAAGAAATCAGGCACCATGAAACAAGCGCTTGTGGAAATCACCGAAAAAACGTTTCTATCGTAACTCATGAACAATGTTCCCTATAAAAGAGCAATGAGTTGGTTTTTCATCCTTTTTGTGAGAGTCTATAAAACTGTCTTTCCTTGATTATTAGACAAATGTCACTTGCGGTGCTTATCAGCTTGGCAAGAATTGCTGATTAACAACATTTTGCAGTAGCCTACTAAGCTAAATATTTTCATACCAGAAAAAGTCTTTCAGTTCATAACTTATATAATATTTTTCCAATTTATTATAAATTGAGTTGGCACACCGACCTATTTTGTGAACAAAAACTTGCATAAAGGAACACTGCTCTTGAAATCCAATAACGGTGAAACGCACACTAGTGTTTACAGGACATTTACAAACTTAAAATAAGCAACCCTATACTCACAGACATTTTCGAAATTCGAAAACAGACGTTTTAATCAACCACTGGGACAATGTGGCTGGACATCGCATTGGAATAACTTTAAACGACCCCTACCTAGAACTACAATCTGATTGGTAGGTCGGTGGAATCGTATGCACAGCGAAAATATGCTTCCGGGAAAGTATTTTTTGCCTTCATGCTCTTTAACTCCTCAAGCAAAGTATTTTTGGTTATACTTGTGCGCTGATACCTTCCGCGGGCCGCACAAAACAGGTTGGAGGGCCGCCAGTTGGTGACCCCTGGCCTAGATAATTAAAAAAAAACTTTTTAATCTTGATCCATGGCCTCATCATCTAAAAAAAATCCCTCGAAGTCACCACTGCCACCAGGTTCGGGATTGTCTGCGGTTGAAGATGTAGGCTAGGGAGACGAATCGAACAGAAGTTGTTGGTAGCTTTGCTTGACTTTTGCATTGTGTTGCTCTTCATAATTGCAATTAACTCGACCCTCTGTATCCAGAGAGTCCTGTAGCGCAAGTTAGTTTCTGGAATGGTTTTTGAGCTATTTTCTGGATATTGCTGACTACGTCAAGCTTATGGAATTATCGGCAGTCCGAAGATAAAATTTTTATTCCTCCATTGCCTGGATAAGCCGAACCCGGATAAACGAGGTCTGGAAAAAAACGAGGTTCAAGTAGATTTGCAATCTCTGTAGTTATCCCAGTTAAAAAAGATTGTTTGGCAGCAGGCTATGTTTTCTTCTAGGCCTATTTCAATTTCCAAAGCAAATATTTGAAGCAAAAAAATGCGTAAGTTTATAGTCACCAAAATGTCCAATAACATAGGCTACTTGTCACTTGTCATGTGGTGCATTATTATGGATACGGTAATGACAAAACAAGCGAAAGGCCATGCAAAAATATGATGTGATTTTGAAATATTATTATATTTGATACGGTTGTAAATTGCATTAGGCTAGCTAAGTTATGGTCACCGATCAGTCAGTCTACGTGAGAAGCAAACTGGTGATAAAACATGCAGGTTACAGTCCGAGGTCAATTGTAGAAACCAAGAGGGCTAAAACATTTTCGAGTACATCTAATCGACGTTAGTGCACAACTTTTTTTGATTATTGCTTTTGCAGTTTATTAGCTTTTCAAAAGTTGAAAGCTCAGCTCAGGCAGGCTGTGAATGGAGCGCACGCGTATCGCACGATGGTGACATGTGGTAGCCCTACTGCCCTACCTGTAAAAAAGAAGAACAATTTTATAGCAGAGGTGAAAAATTTTGCTTAGTGACATTGAAGTTGGCCTTTTTTAAGTACAAGTTTTTTTGGGTTACCTCTTCACCACTGGAAACTAAAGCAGCGCACCTACAACATAACTAAAACCATTGAGACAAAAGTAGCCTGCACAATATCAATAAATGTCTTGTAATGCCAATGCTCAAGTAACACTTTAATATCACATCAACAAGCACTATAAACATATTTTCTTACAGAACGTTTAAAACTGAAGCGGGCCAGAACCGTCAAAACAGAAATCTTAAGTTTGATTGAATTAGCTTTCGCTGATGACAGACTATGAAACCGCAAAAAAAATAAACACTTATGCAAAAATCAAATGAAATGTAATATTTTTTTTGTTGCAATTGCAAGTTGCACAAAACGGTTTCACCCCGATGTATGAACCAGTTGACAGCACAACATATCAGCACACAGTAGCTTACCGTTGACAGGGATGTCTAGGGGCTAGGGGGTACTTTTGAACTCTGGCCCTGGGTGAAGAAACCAGCGCATATTCTTTGAACATGGTGCGTTTTTTCTTAGATCTGGGGTCAAAGATCTCATTGGTACCGTACCCTATGTAATGATCTTCTCAACGGCCCTGACAGCGCATGCATGTTTGCTGCTTCTTGCAGAGCTGTGTGCTATTTCGCAACTTTTGTTGAACTCTTTGTCTGATGGTGGCGTGTTTCCTTTTTCTCGACAAAAGAGCCGAGAGATTCTCTCTTTATATAACCTCTGCACCGGCTGTATTGTTCTCAGCAGCATGTGACGTGGTTGCCTGTGAGGTAGTTAACGAAAACAACAATAAATCATCACCCGGTGTTCAATATAAGCTTAAAATCTCATCTAACACAGAGTTAACATTTGTAATTAGTTTGAACTGAACAAAAGAGCGAAAATCAACATGGACAGCTACGAGATGAACAGAGACGACGTGTTTGTGGAAACAAATAAGTAAGTGAGACTACTTAGTTGTTTAATTTGAAGAGGACGCGATTTAAGACAAATTTTCCTGGTGCGTTCTTGCGGTTCACCCCAAAATTTAATTTTTATGAATATGATAAACATGAGAAAGAAAAGGTGAATCAATTATTGTTGTCATTTTTTTCTCTGGCATTGGAGAAATATGTAGAAACATGCTATTTTTCAACAACGATGTTTGGTTGAACGAGCTGAACCGTAAATGAGCCTTTTTCAGTTTGCAGTTTTGTCGGTTTATCTGATCTTCGATTTTTTGAACAAATCTTTCAACAAAACCTTGTTTCAATATAATTATTTGCTGACAAAAGCCCACAACGCCATGAATTTGAAAGATATCACAGCGTTAATTCACGACCTCGCAAGATGTGATTAGAAACTAGACGGAAAATAACATAGACCACATGAAATGTACTTTCCATTTAAATTTATTTCGTTTACTATTGACACCATATCGAATCTCTGCGAATAGGCTACCCGTATTTTGTATTACGTCTAACGTGCTTTTCAACTGCAAAAAAAACCCTAATTATTCTCTGGTCTAGTTTTGTTTAAGTGACTTATGACTCTTTGTCTCTGTTATAAATAAATGCCCAATCCGATATATTGAACAACCAATTATGTATCTTTGTTTTATTAACAAACTTAGAATAACTCGTTTGCTTAATGTAAAGAAAAAAACCTCTGATGGAAGTCACCTGTATATACTGAAAACGAGAAATCGATGGAATCGGCAAGCTGATGTTGCGTTGATGAAGAAAATGTTATTTCTTATGACGCATATATTATGGTTAATCATCTTTAATAGTCCTTGTTTAATCATGACCAATTGGTCCCGTGAAGGCATTTCAACAGCTAGACGCAACTCACCAGAGGCTGTAAGTGTAAAGCATGCGCTTGTTAAGCCAAAGCAGGCTAATCGCGCAAAAGCTTTTGCAAAAGTGATTTCGGAGTTCAAATTAAATACGACAGAAACAGGCTTTGCATTACCTTGTTTTATTTCTATAGCATTTATTTTAATCATAAACATTTCATAAAAAAATGCTTTTTAAGGTCACTCAGGAATGAAGTTACAACGGCCTGGAAGTAATTGAAAAATTAAACCCAATGAGAAAGGTCCTAAATAGGTTAATTTTTCTCACACGAACTCATCTCACCACGCGTGTTAGCTAACGCAGTTATCCACAAATTAAACTTGGTTTAGCCTTAACAAAATTACTTCTATTAGTAATAACTATGACAACCACTTCAACTCCACACAAATTTTAACAAAGAAAACAAAAGCATAACTTGCGATAAAGTGTTACAGGAAGTATATATCTCTTTGTGGTATCCAAATACGAATTACAATCTTGAAAATGTTTAACATTTCATTAAAAAATACGGTGTCAAAACTGGCAGCGTTTGACACCTCAAAGTTTTTTTTCCGCCGAGTTTACATTTCACTTTGAGAATGCGCAATTGAATGTTTTGTGGCACCGAAACTTGCTCAACACCATGATTTCAAAATAAACAGTTTTGGGCCTCTTGTTTGCTTATGAGAAACTATTGCAGCACAGGCTATATTGGCGAACAAATTAATAGTCTGTAAGGCAAATATTTAAGATGAAGTACTGTATACTTTTTATTCCGGATGTAGAAAGGGAGCGGCATTAAAACTACACCCATTATTTGAACGTAGCCTCAATTCATGGAGATGAACATTTTGCTGACACAAAATACACATCGTAAAATCAAAATTAAAAAGTTTGAACTCGATTGCCAGGAATTAAATTTTAATTTTGATTTTCGCATTAAAAACAAGGAGTTAGAAAACCGCCAACCGGTGGTTGGTCAAACAAAGCAAATGTTGCACTGGTGCAACTTGCAACCTTTTGTGATGCGTCAGCTGAGCGGTTGCGTAATGTCGGTTTCCGAAGCACAATATGCCCTGCGTATGACGTGATTTAAATCGCCGAATCACTTTTTGATTACCCAGCACAGAAAACTCTCTAGTCAGCTGCTGCTGAGGTAAGGACATTTCTCTTTACTCACTTTTTGATGGAAAACAAGCAGATATCATTCTGCATGTTTCTTCAACGTTTTAAAACGTTACATGACTGTGTTAACTCATCAAATGAAACCATATGTAATATATTTACCACAATCAATATTTTATTTTGCGAAATGCATGAGGTTGCCGTTATTTTCTGACAGCTCACTGGTCAAGTTAGTGCCATCAGCAATATGGATCAAAAGCAGGTTTTCATGTTTTGAATTAGGTAAACGGTGAACAGTGTCGGTCAACTTTAACTTTTATTCTATGTATTTGTATCCATAACCTGATAGAAATAGTAGGCTACTTGGTACTCTGGTACTAAGGTTGAAATTGTACTTGGGTATTTCGGTTCAGAAACTCGTTTGGACACACACTTGAGTTGTCTTTCAGCAATTCTTCAACATCACTGAAAAGCAACAAATAAACTTGAATAACTTTGTAGTGTTTTCATTTTTTTTAAGTGTCATAAAACTTTCCTGAAAGGCACAAAAGCCAACAATCCTATGCAAAAATTTGCAACCTCGTAATCGCATTGCCTACCACTGGTGCAAATGAGGTGATGACTTTGTAAGACGCAGTCAACTCATGACTCAATAAACTACTGACTTTATTCTTTTTTACGCAATAGGCTATTTCCAAGACTGCCTGTAGCTTCAAAAAATCTTTGAAAACTACTTTCACGAACATACTCTTTGTTGTATATTGAACTGGGCGTTTATCATAAAGGTTACAACCATGGCAGCCTGTGACGATCGCTATGGTTGCAACTTTTCTAAACATGTTAACTTAAAGATTTCTGTTGCTTAATTACATTTTTAGCTGGAAATAGGAAGTTTGGCTGAAATACCCTGAGATAGCAAAAAGACCATCGCTTCAGTTTGAAAGTTATAGGCTGCATGCAACAACTTCGCTGTGTGACTTGTGCTATCGTTTCTATATATGTTATATTTATTTCAGCAATTACAAAAAATTTCGTGACCCATGGACAAGGAGTGATACAGCAAAGCTAAAGGAAACCGATCTTTTTATAGAAAACGGAAACGGCTACGAAAAGTCAATAAGATATTCGGAAGGAAATGCTTCGACAAAAGTACGGAAACAAAACTTTTTTGGAAAAAAAATCATTTAAATTTTGTTCATGTTGAAATACAACTACCTTGGAATATTATAAAAATATTACTACCTTGGAATATTACTACCTGGATTGAATCTTGTCACAATTTAAAAAAATTTAAGTTCTGTCATTGAAAATTTTAATCCTTGAGGAGCAATGATACAAACCATGTGGTTGAATTTTAAATTATAATTATTAATCTTAATTCAAGCGTCGGCGATTCAAGAATGAATATCAATTGTAGTGAAGTGGCTCTTGTATGAAATATAGCCCTCAAATATGCTTCGGCAGGCCATTTGCTATTTATTTCCAATATTTGCTTGTCGGTTAACAACTCTGCAAAAAATATGGGTTACAAGGAGCCCATATACAAAAACATCAGTTGTGGATATTGAACGAGTAATGATTTTATTAAATATTTTTCTCAAAAAACATCCATGTAGGCTACCTTTGGACTTCGGCTTCTTGTTTGCTCGTTCTTGTCTGACGCATCTGGCAGGTCTTAATAAATTCTCATCAAATCCCCAACGCAGCAAGTTTTTTTGATGACTAGTTATGCTCTCCTTGCAGTATACAGTATTAGCTCATCTTTTTCAACGACAAATACAACTGGATGAAACTGGTTTAAACCGCAATACAGCGGAGCAGTAGTTGATGTCGGTTTTGTTTGCTTTGCGTTGCAAACAGTAGCTTTGTGCTATGCTTTGTGTGACTATAAACCTGTCGTGTTGAAACCTTTTCCAGCAATTTGTAAATCAATAAGCGTATTCATCTTTTACTAGATAAAATGAACAACGATGTTCCAATGAAGAGAGACTTCGCTTGCATTGTTTTAAAGAAATGCATTTTCAAAACCACATAAAACGATTAACAACCTCGGATAAAATAAACCATGCGTAAGAAATTAATGACTCGCCTATGTCACAGCATTTGGAAAACCCAAGCTACTGCATTTTGTGATTCTAAACTTGTCAGTTGTTTATACACTCTATGTCTTATAGATTAGGCTTTTACCAAAGTAATATCTTCATGTAATTCGGCTACCATTCAATGCACAAAATTGTTTTAAATTTTAGGGCTAAGTTTATTTTCAGTTTTGTGTGGCCTGGACATTTAATTTTTACGCTTGTGCGTTTTCTTGTCAGAAATTACAGTTGTCACTGCTAATATAGCCTACCACTCCATTGCATTCCGACGAATCAAAATGTGTGGACTGATTTACCAAATTAAATTTTTTGGTATGCAACAACAGAAACTTTGCATTCACATTAAGACGTGCTTTCCCAATCTCGGTGTAGTCTACTAGGCTGAGGTTTATTGTGAGACAAAAAGCAAAATGTTACGTTCTCGCGCAATTTTGGTAATGCAAAGTTCAGTTTTTGCAAACTACTCATATTACCAGAGATGATATGTACTTTGACAATAATTGTTTGTGCATTGTGCAAAATAAGTCACAAATTTATGAAACGATGACTTTAACTTTGTTTTAAGAGAAAAACAAATCTGAAAGATACTTGTTGGCAACAGTTTTGATTTAAATGACATATTTTTATGCAATATATGAATGAAGAGCGATGTTGATATCAACTTTTTCTCTGATAGAAATAATTTTAGAAAATAGTAAATGTTTTTTGTTGTTGTAACAAGTAAATAAAATCAGCCAGGTTCAGAAACTTTTATAAGTTTATTGATGAAGGTTTTTCCAAGGTGAAGGCGGCTTCTTCAGTATCTTATTCAAACAGAATCTTATTAATTGCTGTTATTAAATTTTGTTATTAATGTTTCAGCCTCTCACAGACAGCCAGCGAAAGTTGAGCGTTTACCATCATGAACCACACTCAGGAAGAGCGTCGTTTTCCATCAGTGTTTTCAATCTCATGAATGCCATTCTTGGCTCAGGAATACTGGGTTTGGCTTACGCGATGGCCCAGCTTGGAATTGTGCTGTTTTTGTGAGTAGGCTAACTACTGTGGCGTACTTTAAATTTCGGAAAAATTGATCCTCCAGAAATCCTTAGAACATCTTACAATGTAAATATACCGGTAGCGACTTTGATGAATCGGCGTGTTCACTTACTTTTATATTATTCGCACAAATTTTACTTCAGAAGTTGTTTGCTACAGCTTGTTTTAAAGTATAAACATACATAACTCAGCAACAACACTTTTACACAGTTATGTCTGTTTATAGTTTAAAAAAGTTACCTCTCTACCCAAATTCTACATCTTTTACTTGACAAATTATTTTTCGAGACGGATTATTTTCATTGCTAGAAGAAATGCTATAACAAACCCAGAGACGTTAATGGTATCTTATGATGACCGTCATCATCGTCGTCGTGTTTAGCCTAAACTTTTCATGTCTGTTCTATCTTGGTATTTCTAAACCTTCTCTGCAAGTTTTCCTACGTTCAAATGTTTCGTTACTTGCAGCACCTTTGCCGTGGCGGTTGCTTGCTTGGCCTTGTTTGCTATCCATTTGTTGTTGATCCTTTGCGATATGACTGGAGTGAAAGCATACGAGAAGCTTGGTTTTAAAGCTTTTGGTCTTCCAGGAAGGGTGAGTGAAGAATACCGTAACAAGAAAACTTGAGTTTTAAAAATAAGTGTTGTTAATTGGCCGGTAGATTGAACAACACGCTATAGGCATTAGTAATTTTCGAGAAGATTTGAACTACAGTAAACAGTATTGATCAAAAGCACATTTTAAATCTGTCCTGGGAAGCCCCTGTAAAAAATCGTTCAACAATTATTGTTGTTGGACCCTTTATGGCCGCAAGTCCATCATCTTCTTAGCTCAAGTAGACAAAATTTTGAGGCAATGTATAATATAATAAGACACTGAGAGGATATTGCGGACCAACCGTTGGTCTCAAAAAGTCTCCTGCCGTGTCTTCTTTTTGTATTTGCTTGAATGCTTTTGTTCCTAGCAAAACTAGAAAAACACGTATTTGGGTCCGTGATAAAGGTATACTAGGGTCAATACTGTAGGTTAACAGATGCACAGAGACGTGCAATGAGAATGTTTTGCACACGAGCGTTCATTGAATTAAATGTGCATCCTTTCTTGGTTTTTACACGGAACGTAGAATTGCTATTGCCGCTGACAATACTCAACAGATTGATTTATTTTATTGTGAAGAATTTAACGACTTTATCGGAATAAAATAGAACAAACACCATAATTACAACGACATATAAAATTTATGTTGAAGTAGTCCACTCACCTTTCACAAGCTCTCATGAAAGTAAATTTTAACAACGTTGGGTGAGGATTACAGCTAGTCACTGAATTGTATAAGCTCATATAATGTTTAATAGATCAACATAATTTCGGTGACTTCTCTTGTTTTGAATGGTCTTCAAAATAATACAATGATCTTTTTACTGCAAATCCTACGGTCATAGAAAGGGCATCACTTTTACAACTCTAGTGACAATTCTCAATGTGTGGAATCATGTTTTCCTGCAGTCGTAAAAATGTCGCTTGTTAGGCTGCAAATGTGTCTAGTGATAATCTTTAACAAATTTCATTTTTACGAGGATATGTGTAAACAAATAGCTACCAACAAACAAAAAACTAACCGAATAAACTTTTTGCTCCGAGCTAGACCTAAACGTTTTGCTCTTACATTCTTCAAGATTTTTGTCCGTTGAAAAAGACATGTTGATTGCTGAAGCCAAAGCGGCAGAACTCAGCGACTCGCATTTTGAAATGCTCATGTTTTTGAAAAATGCGTAACAATAAATTTCCCCTACAACGTGTTTTATATAACAACGTTGAAATGGCTGTGTGAACGAATAATTAATATCATTAGTTTTCAAGGTTATTTTGACGTCACAAAGTGCTGTGTCCATTTAAAGAAAACTAACGGGAGAAGGAGCGGCATCCGCTACTTTTAAAGTAGCGGATGCCCACCGCTTAGCAGAGGTGATCAATAGCGAGATAACTCCTTGATTGAAAAGTAAACATTAGTAAACACCAAGGGCAAGGCTCTAGTCAGCTGATTTGTTCGGGGGGTGACATGTTTCGGGTTATTTTAAGATCAGCGTGGTGCCAAGTCGATGCTATTCAAATAAAGATTTTGTATATCAAAAAAAAGAAACGATTAAAATGAGATTGCACGTGGCCATGGATTGCAGTACACAAATAAAACAGTCTAAATTAATTTCCTTTTATCATATTTTTTTTCAAACAACAAAGCAACACCTTCTTTTGCTAAGCTTGTAGCGTGAAATCTTATTCAGCCAAGGTTTGGAACTTGCAAAATTAAATCGTGAGAAATTCCTTCTTGTAGATCACGGCAGCTGTTTGCATCTTACTGCAAAATATTGGTGCAATGTGCAGTTACCTCTTCATCGTGAAATATGAACTTCCGAATGTTATAATGACAACCATGGGCATGGCGCAAAGTGATGGGTGAGTTACCTATTTAGAATCGGAGTCAGAATGTAGGCAAGCCTTAAAAAGTTGATCAAAAACTTTACTAGCTGCATGGTCACAATCACTGCTTGTGACCATGCAGAGTAAAGTATAGTCGTTACAGAATACAAAAAATATGTTTCCCATTTTTTAATGTACCAACTGCAAATGTACAGTAGCTCTGCTAATAGGTTTTTACAATTTTTTCCACAACAAAGTAATAAGGTTGCTTGAATGGATACATGCTACAGTAAGCATGAGTTGCATTTTCAAGTGAAAAACAATATTTTTTTACAGGTCCTGGTACTTAAACGGGGACTACTTGGTTGTCTTGGTAACCGTTTGTATTATCATGCCTTTAGCCACGCTTAGGCACATTGGCTTTCTTGGTTACACAAGTGGCTTTTCGATATCTTGCATGTTCTTTTTCACTGGAGTGGTAAGATTTTCTCTTTTCTACAATGCCAAGTTTTACCATTGCTTTTGTTCTTACTAAAAGCGCAACAAACGACATAGAAAAATATTCGTGAGAAGTATTTACTGAGATATGTTTCACTATGCATTGGCATAGCTATTACATGTGTAATTGTGCAATGTGCATACAAAGGGCGTTTAGAGAAAAAAGAGCAAGAGGTTTAATGTTGGCTAAAAAAAAATTACAATTTAGTGTAAATGAGTGACAAAAATCTGACTTTTGCTTATTTCAGTGAGCCTGTGGCAAAGAATTAAGCATTTGTATTCAACTGCTAAAATGTAACGTATTTCAAAATACGATCATATGATACATGTTTAACATAGAATTATGTGTAATGTATTTACAGGTGATAGCGAAAAAATTTTCGATTAGTTGCCCATTGTTTGATCCCGAATTATTTGAACACAATCACACAGCCTCTGCAATGAACAACACTTCCCATGATGCAGTTGTAGAATCAATGGCTTCTTTAACAACAGCTACTGGGGAAACTATCCAGCAAACAGCCGCTGCTGCAGCTTCAATGGTTTATGACAATGTTACTCAAATGTTTCCGACTGAAATCAGTCTGATGCACAAAATACAAGAAGAAAACGCAAAAGAACTCTTCAGTGTCTACGGGCCTCAAGAGTGCGTTGCAAAAGCTTTTGCATTGACTGATAGGGTATGCAGCATATTACACTTGATAAGCTATAGGTTTATCGCTTAACCATCGAAAAGTAGTTACTAATTAGTTTGTTTAGGTTGCAATGTGTAGGCCTATACGTTGCCAATTAAAGAAATAATTTTTTGATTTTGCAATGTTTTTAAAAAGTGAAATTAAAAACAAAAGTTACCATACATAATTTCATCTACGTACATTGGTTATATATTCTTAATAAAATACAGTACATTCTTCCTTTTTTTTGCAGTGGGCTTATAGCGTTCCAACCATGACATTTTCATTTGTCTGCCACACTGCAGTGCTGCCGATCTATGCAGAACTAAAGCGGTGAGTTGAGGATCTTTTGTACAATAACGAAGCTTAAAAATGGACTTGAAATAATGATTTTGACATCACGTTTAATTTTAGACCCAGTGCACCCCGCATGCAGAAAGTCGCCAATACATCAATCGGGTTGTGCTTTCTTCTTTATTCTCTTGCCGCACTTTTTGGATACCTGACTTTTTACAGTAAGTTTGCTCATTGATTGAATTTATGAAAACATGTGACATGTGTGAAAACAATATAATAAAAAAACAAAATAAGTTTAGAAAAGATGCAATTAGTAAGTCTAAAATCGATTTTTTATAATATCCAAATTCAGCTGAAGATAGTGTACTACATCTATATGTCAGTGCAAAAAATATTTCATATTAAATGCTGCGTATGTAGGCTACTGTCAACAAATAGGCATAAGACTTAGTGATTGACTACGTTTCTGTCGTTTCCTCTGCGTATCATTCTTTATACGTTTTTTTTATTGTATTCGTACGTAAATATTAGGCTAACAAGAAAAACAAGATACAGCATTTATGTCGATACGATTTCTGCAGAATGCATTTCAGCTAGAAGTTGTACAAACAGGTCAATCTTGCAAAACACCGCAAGATCTACTTAACCTATTAAGAGTCCGACATGAGTCATTCCGCTTGCTCGTAGCCTATATGTTAATCATTGAACTTGTATAAGCGACCGAATTGCAAACATCAGATTGACCCAGTTAAATGAAAAGCGTTGCTCGAACGAGCTTAGTTTATACAAACTGTTTACATGATGTTTGGTTACGTGGCCTGTTTGTGCTTGTTAATCCATTATTTCATTTAAATTTCCTGCAAGTACATGAGCAAACAGTTATTTTCTTAGTCGGTCACTATGTGATGCTTAGTTTCTACAACCTACAGGTAATTGTGTACTTTCAGACTGGATGGAACCAGAAATGCTCCTCATGTACAGCTACTCCGATGCTGCTGATGTCCTCACTCTCATCGTTCGCCTCACTGTTCTTGTTGCTGTTGTGCTCACTGTTCCTCTCACTCATTTCCCGGTACCGTAACAAACTTACGTATAGTTCGATTGTGTTCATCTGTTATTTGACAATTGTGTAACTGTTGTACAACAACAAACTGATGCTATTTTACCCAGTGGCGGATCCAAAAGTGGGCGACTTGGGCGATCGCTCTCATTTAAAACACAGAAAAAGTAACTTTATTAACGGGGTATCTGCAAGGTCGGGTTAATGTAGACTTATACATCAATGTGTTTTGTTGGAGTCACCTCTCCCACTAAGGCTGCTTGCTGGATCGCCCCTAATTTTACAAACTAGCTTTTAGCGAGTGCATGATATTAGGCCTAATGGAAATACTCAACTTCTAAATGTATAACTTTAGCAGCACCAGTCACTAACTGGTTTAGCTTATTTTAATTGAATTTTATCTGACGGAATCAAACTATTTTCCAGTTAAAATCCTGATTGAGTGAAATTGCCATTATGCCTTACGGAAAATATCTCGACCGAAAAATATCTTTATTTTTCGAGAGAGATATTTTCCAATCGGGATTTTTCCATATGAATTTTTATCGATTATCTGCTCATATTCATGACGCTCACATAGTCTCCGTGTGGTGGCAACTTATTTACTTCAATGCGGATCATCAGTTAAAGGAAAATATTTCTTGCTTGCAGGCACGAAAAGCATTGACGTTTCTACTTTTCCCAAACAAAGATTTCCAATGGTCTCATCATCTCGGCATTATGGCATTCCTTTTGACTTTCATCAACATTCTTGTTATTTTTGTACCGAGCATTCGAGAAGTATTTGGAATAATCGGTAAACATTTATTAAAACAGTAGAGGCTACTTAATAGCAAAGTTACTGTAACTTGACAATCGATTAAAGAAAATCTTTCATCTTGAAATTCATTCTGACACCTGTCATCATAGAATAGCTGCTGTTGCTGCTGCTGCTGTTGTCTGAGATATTGTCGTTTTGAATAAGATTTATAAGAGAATATTATATTTTGGCTACACCATAAAATCTAAACCTGAACTAGACTCAAATTGTAAAAGTTAAATCCAATGCTGAAATAGACTTGAAAGTTAAAATTTCATTCGGAAGAGAAAATTTTCGAAATTTATGCAATCCAAACTCGAATCTGGCCCACTATCCTTTCCAGAAGCTCAAACCCTAACCCAATCTTGCAAATGGTAAAAACCCAAACGACTCAAAATCCACGGTCCAACTTGAAAGTCTGGAATGGAATATTTTGTACCGTCAGTAATCTGCACGCTATTCCATAAAATAAAATCAACTGTGCAAAGCTCTTTGCTTTTGCATAAAATAGAAACATGATCACTCAATAAACAGTTGGTCAAAATTATTGACAAATAATATTCCATTAGCTCGAGCTAAAGGTTTAAATACCTCAAGTATTGCAGTGTATGAGACCAAAAATTACCCCAATATCGTATAAACTTGTGGGCAATTGCTTTCCAAATTCTTTACATACGGAACTCTCCAAGATAAATATGGCGATGTGCTAGCAATGTGAGAAATTAAATGCACGGGCAGTCGTCTTTATATATTTTTAAAATTTTTCCAAATTTAGCAGGTCAAGCTTTGAAGGCACTCTTGAGCTGAGATATTATATGCACAACAAACACTTGTAAACGTATTATTAATTCTTTGTCTTTCTGTTGAAACCTTCCAATGATTTTTACCGTCAACAAACTATCTATCAAACGAACCATCAAATGTTACCAATAAACTATCAAATGTTTCTTTTAAAGGAAACGATTTTTCGTGCAAATGCAGAGCGTTTTCATAGTGACCTACATTCTTGCTTGTTACTTAGTACTTGATAAATAGCAAACTCATTTTTATTGCAGGAGCGACAGCCTCTACAATGCTCGTTTTTATTCTTCCTTGCGTCTTTTTCTTGAAACTTGACCCCCGACCGATGAGATCTCCCAAGAAAATCTTTGCTGCCATCATGTGTATATCCGGGATACTCTTGATGATTGAGAGCCTTACCGTCATTGTTCTCGGATATTTTGATTAAATTAGTCACCATACTTTTCTGTGCATCATAATTTCTTTGAAGCATATGGCTTCTCTTATTCACTGAGCTGGTGCCCGCCAACTTCAGCACAACACATCGAACGACCAAGCGGGGCACTTTGAGGTTTTTTATTGCAGTGCCTTCATTTGCCTAGAATGAGCTTGCAAAATTAAAATACGGTTGTTTGAATCGGGTTGATTGCTTTTTTAAAATGTATTCTAATTACGATAACAACCTCCTTAATTTGTACAATCTATTGTAACACTTTTGTTATTGTTTTCGCTGTGTGTATCATCATCCATTTGTCCCTTCTTCAGTAGATATGTCAAATTGGATTTTCTGACATAGAAGCATACAAGCTTCGTACAATAATCTCAGTTGGTTTGCAGCTTTTACACATCATCGCTAAAACGCGGACTAATGCATGCGCCTTTAGTAAACAATTCATCCTACTGTACATGTGCCTTTAGTAAACAATTCGTCCTACTGTACAGCAAGAGTGGGCAAACTTTTTAACACAAGGGCAAGTTGGCAAAATGTACTGGCTGTACTGCTTGTTGAGAGGTTGCAATGCAAATCAGCGCTGATGTATATTTTTCAACTTATTTATAAATCACTGCAAGTGCACGCAGGTATAAAATATCCAATAGTAGAATATATTAAGAAAGTTGATGTATTTAAAAAAAAAGTTAAAAGAGCGAACGCTCAAACATGATGAGTAGCCTTCTCACTTGACATATACTTATTTGTCGGAAAATAGTTGTTAAGAAAAGGAAGGGCTGCACAAAAAATGGAAAAGGGCTACATGTGGTCTGCGGGATGCACGTTGCTCACCTATGCTGTACAAGATTAATGTTTATCAGGGATTCGTAGAATTCTAGTAGAAGTTCTATGAATCCCTGACGAAAATATAAGCCTTTAAATGCAATAGATAAATGGTTGCTGTGAAAGGGTGTGTGAAATATATTCAATAAAACCAAACCATAAAATTTTCAATATAGCTTGTTTATTATAAATATGCAAGAAATTATTTTTCAGTGCTAGATCAAAGTTGTCAAACCACTTTTCACCTGAATTCCACTTTTAGAATTTGAGGTATTTCAAATAATATGCAGACATTCAATCAGCGACAATTCTTCACTGACATTTAATCACCAGACGGTGAATGATACTCGGTCATGGAGACCATTTGTATTTAAAGGATATCAGAAAAAACTCTTTAAGTGAATAACTATCTCGTAATTAAATGTCAATGATTGATTTGACTGCAAGTATAAGATCGTATAGGGGTGCGGGTTGTCTGATGTTAAGCGCCCGATCTACACGGAGATGATTCCACTTGAATTATCTGCTTGCATACCACCACCAAGATGAATGAGTTGTTCTATGCTGGAACAACGCGCCATCATCTCAGCCAAGCATCTCGATATTGCCCTTCAGGACGCGTTTTTTCTCTGGGGAAAATGACCGTGACTTTACGACTACGAATACACAAATAAAAACAGTTACACTAAAGTGTAGACATCACAGTATCGTACATCACATGAGATGAACAGCTGATTAACAAATTAGACAAGCTATGAATGAAAAGGAAAATCATCTATAGGCTACCGATTGTTGACTTTTTTTAACGATTGTCTTTTTCAGAATTTATTTACAAGATGGTAGCCTATAAGCATAATATTACGACTAAATAGAAAAGATGATTAATAAATAATCCAAAAAGATCTAGCATAACCTTACTTACATAATAGTACGACCAAAGTCCTTTCAATAGCTCAGTTAATTAACAAATCCAATATTTCTAAACTGCTAAGCAATTCTATCCATTAGCGTGTAAAACTAAAGCGAAGAAATGTTTGCGCATAGGCCTACTAGCTGAGCTATATTCATGCTGAATCAACAAATAATGGAATTTTGTGTCAGTTCACAACTAAAGGACTTATTTTGATTCTGAAAACTGTCTAATGTAAGATAGTTAATAGACTTGTTTTTTCCTGGCATTGCAGACAAAAGAAAAAATATAAATGTGTTTTTGTCGCAATCCAATCATACTAACAAGTTTCCCAATGGAAAAGTTTTGATTTCACTTGCACAATTTTATTTTGCACAATTCACAAAAGTGATGTTACAGCAATTACTGCAACAGGTTCAACATAACTTTATTGCATAACCTGCAGTGTCTTTGCTTCACCGCACAGCAACTGATCCTGAATTGTATCATCGAAAAAATTAGGAGGTGTCCATAAAAAGACATCCGCAGTCAAAGGAAGATTGCAAGTTGCAGAATTTACTTTGACGTAGTGCGTAGATTTTGCAAACAGGGGAGTCATTTTTTACTTTTATGACGTTTTTTATGAACAGCCCCTTACGGGACTTCCGTTTTGTTAAGTCACGTAAAATATAATTAGGATAACATGGCATCACCACATGCGAATATCACTTATAATATGCAAGACTTTCAGGCATGTTTTAAAAATTTTCACCGCAAAACCATTGTCGTGTAAGAAAGAGACACTGATTGCCGCCTTCGACGATATAAAACTGAAAATGAGTAGGCTAGCTTAATAGCCTATTAATTAATAGAATTCCAAGGTGAGTTGGCTACATAGCGGTCAAAGATATTGATACACACAGAAATGTGAAGCTGGCTTCCTGTCAAACTATAAACTGCCACTTGTAAAGTAACAGAAAAGGTTCACTTTTGTACAAATCAATGGCCTAAACTTAAAACTCTAAAAAGTTTAGTTTAAACCTACACAATATGAGTTATGATCGTTTTTGTTTAAAGATAAATTCTTTTTGTTATATTTAAGTATTTGTTAGAAAACTCTCAGCTTTATTATAGAGCTTAATTTTTTACGCTGTAATCAAACGAAGTTAACTTTTAGTGCTCAAACAATTTTGCACTGGATTCTATTTACAAGATACTGTAAGCTGCAAAAAAAATATAACTTAAATATTATTTTACAAACATCGGCACATGCAACATGTTTTAAAAAACTATGGCTATTTGATGAGAGGGAGAGAAAGAGAGCCATTTATTTAAAAATTATAAAAAACAGCATTAGGCTACACAATGTTTGGTTGAGAGAACATTTTAGGTTTTATGAACATTTTGATTCGTTGGCATCAAACATTCAGTTGTCATTTCTTCATAACTCCAATAAGGCGATTGATGAGAGCAAGCAAGGCAATGAGCTATGGCTGAAGTAAAAGTAGTCCAAAAATCAATTGAGTATTGTTGGGTGCTATTAATACTTTGAAAATTACAATACTTTCAAAAATAAATATACATTTACTGCCGCTGTTTTTCAATATTTAAAGGATGAATTTGATTGCAAAAGGTACCTACTTGCAATACGTTTAATTATACAGCACTAACTGTTACTATCTTGACAGGCAAAATAAGTGGTTCGAATTCCTTTTTTTAATTGATGAATTTATTTTTCTGTTGAGCTTTTAGGATATCTAAAAAGATACTGAAAACTAAAATTAATTGTGTGGACTTGCTTAGTGAAGCAGGAAGCAATCTGTAAACCGCATAAAGTCGCACATGAGCAAAGAACAGAAAAAATATGACAGGATGATATTTAACATCGATATTAAAATATCTAGCATGATTCGGTGGACTTATGAGGTATTGAAATTTGCATACTTAAAGAATAACGATCGTGGTATGAGCATTGACATCACATTTTTTACTAACTTAAGTTACTTCACAGTAGCGACTGCTCATAGAAAAAGATTGACTTGTTGAAGAACAGCAGAAGAGCCCGTTGCAAACAAAGAGGACAAAGAATTTTCATGAAGCCGATATGAAGGTATGTCATGATGGAATTTAAGATAAGATAAGAAACATTTTTGTGACGTTTTTATCTTAGCCTACAACAAATCCACCAAGGAGCTATTGGTTTTATCCGGATACTTTTTCGGTTAACCTAGCGCAAATTTGGGGGTATAAAACTTGTCTGTCAGAGCCCCCCCCCCCACCACCAAAAATGTCTGTCACATACCAGACAATCATCTAGAAGCAATTTACTTTACAACTAACTAAGTTTCAAGCGGTAACTATTTCGGATGACCTAGCGCATTTTTTGGGCCATGAAAAATGCCCCCCATTCCCACACCCACCACCGACGGCCCGGCAGACTTCCAGATTATGAGTACCCATATACCACCGGACATCGATGTATGAATAGAAATTGGTAACTTTTTCATCTAAGGACTAGGGTTAACGTCGCGGACTCCCAGTCTATAATGCTCGAAGACATCACGCAAAAGCAATGAAGGATGTTGTGGAATGAACACACAAAAATATGGCTACTAAGTTACATGCTTTTAAAAAGGATTGACCATGCAAATCATGCAATCAACATCAACACTCAATCTGAATAAAATCGCACTTCTTGTTAACTCCATGATGTTAAACTCACTTCGGCGTACGCCACATGCGGAAGAATGCCTCAACTACAAATCAACAAAATTTGGAAAGATCAGTTGAAGCAGAAACAGTTTTTGTTTCTCGAGAACGATGAGAACTTACCTTGTCTCAGTACATCAGGGCTCAAACGACTTTCATGATTTGGACCAGCGTGGTCCAACTTCTTTTCATCGCGGCCAAAAGTGTATTTTTTTTTATCTTGCAAGCCATTGTTTTTAAATAGGGACTCATAGGCTATTTGCTGGCAAATTATACATAGCCTGGAAGATAGTTACTAATCTCTAAAACCTCTACAGCTTGTTTCACCCTAAAAGGGGGATCATCTTTATCAACTTCAGATTTTAATTTTAGACAATAGCGTTTGCATCCACGAGAATCGCAGTTGTGGCCATGCGAACGCAAGCGTAAAGAGCCTCGTTTCCAAGTTAACTTCGATTTTTGGTTTAAACATTGTTCATTGCCAAAAAAGTACATTTGCAAACGTATGTAGGCCTACTTCCAAACACCGAGTGGCCTACAGGTTCAAAACAGCATATTTTAAAAGAGAAAACTTTTCCTTTGACACTAACTTCCAAAAGCTTGCAAGATTTTCCTTTTTTTTTTGACAACAAAAATGGATCGTTTTAAAGTTCACATAATTGTAGTTGAAGCTCTGGGGGCTGTGTAGTGTGTAGCCTACTAACTCTCACGCCAATGGAAAAAAATTTTGAACAAAAGTGGTATTGCTATCAGTGTTGTACGCGTCAGTGAAATAAATTGACGGCATCAGCGCTAATTTCTAGCGCTATTTTATCCAGGGTCTCACAAAATGGAAGTATTTTGCCTTACTAAGTTTAGGCTAGCAATAGCTATAAATAAAAAGCAGGTATTATGTTTTAAGACTGTATTCATATCGTAATTAGCTTCTTAGCATATTAGTTATTTTCTTGTAAAAACACAAGTATTTCAAACTGTTTGCTTGACAATCTGCTGCGTTTGGGACGCATGATGTCCTTTCCAAGTGAAAACATGCATTCCACAGCAGCGCTGAATGGTATTGGTGTGTTGCCTGTGTTGTATTTCAAAAACAAACAAGTCTTGAAAATGTCGTGTCTTGAAAACACTAAATTGTCGTATCTTTGCTTCATTGTGTCCGAATAAGGATCTTGATCATGAACAGTGCTACTGATGCATACTGAAGTTCGCTGTTTATCAAGGGAAAAGTGTTTAACAGACTGTTTGAGTTACGTGCTGTTGCGAGAGAGTTTCTTGGATAGAAAATCCAAGCTTGTTGCTCATTTCAACGATAACTTTTGGGTTGCTGTTCTGGCTTATTTGGCTGACATTTTTGAACCACTGAACAAACTTAATCCATTGCTGCAAGGAAAGCAATAGAAATTTAATTACCCTTAGTGATAAAGTATCTGATTTTACGAAAAAACTTTATCTTTAGAAGACAAGATTATTGCAGGTCAATTTTAACATGTTTGATTAATTGTACGAATTCACTGAGAAACCTGAAAATGCTGAAATCAATAAACAACTGTTGATGAATTTTATTTCTGACCATACTCCGTCATTGCAGGATCAATTTAACTTCTACTTTGGTGATTTCAATGTTCAGAGTTTTTCATGGGTTTCCAGTCCGTCAACTGACCAGTGACACTACTTTGAATATGTTGCCTCCACCTGAGAGTGAGCTTGATAAAATTTCGGATACAAGCTTCACATGAGTATCCACAACTGTCTCAGAAAGCTTTGAAAATAATTTTACTTTTTGCAACTTTTTATTTTTGTGAATGTGATTTTCTGCATTGGTTACAATAAAAACAAAGTATTTTTCTCAACTTGAAGACGAAGATGATCTCCGATTGAGTCTTTCAAGTATTACACCTCGTTTGGATATGCTATGCTCAAATGTGCAAGCTCAAGGTTCGCACTACATGTAGCAATCTTTCTAACACCAACTATTGTTTATGACTTAGCAAGCAATAAGTGACATTTGTTTGTTACAAGGGGAGGAGGAAAGGAAGGGGAGGAGGAATGGGAGTAGTGGTCCGTGACTGAGACACAAGTTTTTAAAGTGGTCCTTGAATCTCAAAAGGTTGAGAACCTCTGAACTAAAGAATAAAATAACGGCGCTAGCCTCAGCGTCAACGTACAACACTGATTGCTATGCATCACAAAGAATCATTTACAAAGTTTTTTTGTCAATTACAATAACAAAAAAAAAATGAATTCATATTGCAAGATTAAAGCAAAGCTCACTTTCAGTTCGCGGGCCAAATAAATGGAGCTCGCGGGCTAAGTTTGGCCGCGGGCCTGCAGTTGGACCACATTGATTTGGACAATCGATTTATTCTTTTAAAACAAAAATTTCAGCGTCATATGACAAAATGGTAAATTGCTCTTTGAACTGTTGTTGTAATGATGATCGAGCAGGCAACAGCCTTCGTTGCGATATAAAAACAGAAGCATTTTCAGGCTGCAAATTATGCACCTACGACCTACATTGCACTGCGTAGTTCGTGAAACTATTGCATCACTTTGAAATTAGTTTACTTTTAAGTTTTCTAGTAAAAGAATGCATCTCTATTGTATTGATTCAACACTTGACAATGCTGAACAGGTGAAACAAATCTTTGTCAATTGTATGTCATATTTGCTGAATGACAATCTACGTTCTATAATGACTGTTTAGAATTTGTGTATAGTACTTCGGCATTTTAAAAGGTTTTTAAAATCGATGAAATTCTGTTAAATAATTATAAAAACAATTTGATAGACAATTTAAAGTAGGCTTTTATAGCGTTTTAGTATTTCAAAGAATATAAAGCAGTATCAAATTTAATTTAAATTCAAAAATGACAGAAGTGTCGGTTTATAGCACTTCAGCATTTCAACAGTTCTTTGACAATATCACATTTGGTTTGTCTAATGAAAGCAAAAGTGCAACTATCATTATCGTCTCAACATCATGAAAGGTCGTTGATGGATTAGGGTTAATAAAAGATACAAAGTTTTTTCCAGAGTAGTGTGATGAGCTAAAAAATGTTAAGCCTGTTAACCACTTTATATAGGCCTACAGTCAAGTGACTTTAAGAGTCTTTAGGCCATTGTTCCAGCTACACGTAGGCCGCCACCACACAGTGTCAATGAATATTGAACTTTTCTAGTGAAAATACAAACGATTGGAGGCAAGCAAATCGAGACAGTGTCGGTCTTTCAAATGGCCGTGTGATGACAAGAGGTAGACTACTTTTACTCTCATCTATATCAGTAGAGTAGACATAGATAGGATGTGGATCCCAAAGCCTTTATTCGAGGTGCTTGCGGCGTCACTATAATCAAATTATTAATAGTTATACTAATAAATGATAATAGTATTTTTACTAGTGATCTGATTTTTGTGACGTCACACACGCCTCCAAAACGGGACTTAAAGTTTACCTCTCTTTTAGTTTTGTTATTGATCTGAATTGTGTTACTTGATTAGCCACTAGTATCAGTCTGCTGCAAATAAATGCAGCATGGCTCCCGGTTTGTAAAAACGACATTTGGCTATAGCTTCCATCAGTCTATGGTTTGTTTAAGAGTTCAAAACGCGATAATTTTTATTTCAAACATATGAAATGTTTCTAGCCAAAACATAAAAAAAATTATATTTGTCTAAAAGTGATCGAGTTAAAAACATCCCTAACAGCTGGATCAAACGATAAAACAAGAATACTAATTCTGACATTTAGTTTGTACCCAAGAGATTTTAAGAACAATAGCCAATGGCGTATTATTTCAAACACTGGCAGCCTATCATTTCATTCATGTCAACCATGGGCGTATAGGGGAAAGTTAGTTTTTGGGGGTGCAAAACAGTTTTTGCCCAAATATGTTTTGCGACAAAGTATAGACCACCTGATTAAAAATTCTACACTACTCCCAATAGTCTGGTATAAATAACATTTGTCACCTAGGCTACCAGTATAACCAACTATAGGCCCAAATAATGCGAAAGCATCATAACAATACAAATACCTTTATGCAGAAAAAACATTTCACATCAACAAAATAATAATAACCTACATGTACTTCAAAATACAACTTGTCATAAATATGTCATAAAATCTTATCAAGCTAAAAGTTATTTTTAAAATTTTATTTCAAATCAATATTGGCACATCTCAATGAGGATATATTTTTCAAAAATTTTACAAGCATGTTATGGATATATTCAGATGTTGAAGATAGATTGAAAAGTAATTTCAAATCTTATCAACTAAACTTGCAGGCTGCAATTTCAGCTGAGCATGTTCATATTGTAAGAATGTAAGGTATACGTTTGTGTATGAAGCATTACTTTCTCAATTGGAGCACCTTAGATTGGAATATACTTTTTATAAAATTTGTGACATAAAATTTATAACATCTGGATATTTTCTGCTCAAAGCAACAAATTACACATTCATTTCTTAACTCTCACAACTTAAATCATCCTCAATTTCAGTGGATTTTTGAAATTTTACTCACATTTAATTCAACATAAAATATAATTTTGATTATTTGAGCTAAAAAATCAAAAATATGCTCAATTTTATTAAATTTTTGAAACAGCCTGTAAGTTCTTGCCCAAATTTTTATCAAATTTTGCCAAATTTTTTACATTGAATAGTTTGGGTTTGTGGTTGCACTTTACTTGACATTTGCATAACTATTATGTGGGCAAAAAGTCAAAAGTATGTTCAATGTTAATAAAATTTTTGAAACATGCTGTGAGTTCTTGCCCAAATTTTTATCCAAGTTTGCTGAATTTTCAATTTTGACTGCCATTGTATTATAAAATGCAGGTGTTATTGAAAATCGTTGCAATATCTTTTCAGAGCAAAATGTTAGCTTTAGACGTTTTGGTTGTGGAAAATTGAAATGCATTTAGCGTAGTCTATATCAGATTATCGGATATCAAACTTTTGTTTTTGTTCTTCGTGTTGCGCTCCAAAGCTTTTCCAGAAAGTTTATTTTTGCGAAGGTTGTTATTTCCATTTTGATCACAACTTAAATGAAATCAATTTTTTAGAAAAATGAAAAAAGGCAAAATTAAAAAAAATCTGACAAGCTTCAAAAATATGGCAACAGTAAGCAGGAGTCGGAGTCGGCCAGTTTCAAACCGAAGAGTCGGAGTAGGGGACGTATATTTATCGCCTGACTCCACAAGTCTAGTTTTTACAGACACTTTAACTAAATGCCTCCAGAAATCTTTTTTAATGATCCACAATCATCCGCTCCACTACCAACTCTGGGTGTCGCCCTGGTGTGTTTTGACAGTTGAGACTTTTACCACACTGACTTTGCTACATTAACAAACGACATCGATTAAAATCAGAATATCATTACTCATTAGTCATAGATACCTCCAATAGCTGATCTACTGGTAGCACTCGGTCCATGCCTCTGAAAAAATCATAGCATATACTGTAACTGTTCTCCGCATTTGCAAATTATTTTTTTCGTTTACTTCACATTACATTCACTTAGCCGGTAGTAGCCTACAAGGCAAGCATGTTTTAAATGAATAGCGAGTTTAATGGGTAGGTAGGCCTATTTGGTAATATTTTCTATCAAAAATTGAGAAAAAGACAGTACTTCAAAGCAGCACTTCTTAACCGTTTCGCCACGGCGCACTCTTGCTCCGTTGAAGGTCACCAGGTAAGCCGCAGGAAAATTGAAAACATATTTAAAAAATCTGTATTTTATTATTTTTAGGATTAGGAATAAAAATTATGTGTTTTCTCAATCTGAGTCAATGAAATGGTGTAATATTTTGGTGGTCAAAATTAAATTATTCAACCAATAGTTGCGCTGTGTATTTGTATAGTTAGAAATTATAAAAATGTAAAAGCTTTATTTCTTTATTATTAGATAATGTAACTATGAAAGCCTATGTGTTAAAAACTTGCAAGGAGTTCAAGAGAAATACTGCTAGCATACACAAACAAAATGGGATCGCTTTGCTCGCTTGGAGCGCCATCACATTTTCCGAGTTTTCCAAGTGCGCTCCGAGAAAAAAAGGTCAAGAAACAAAAGCTTTAAAGGGGCAGACAACTCCATTTTCAAATGCAAATTGAGAGTTGAAATACATAAAGGGGATATTCAAAAACACGTTGCACTTGTTTTTATGAAAAAATACTTATTTGTTCTCACGCAATCTTAAAACAAAGTTTTGGTTTTGTAATTCGAACACACACCGCACAAACTGTTGTCGAAATAAAAAAATTTCTCGGGTGACGTCATGAGAGTAGGCTACTGCTGGACAAATATTTTGCTTGTTTGAGGTGTGGCATGCGTTTGCAGCAGTGGATAAGATTATTCCAAGTTACAATTAAAGTTCAAATTTAGTTTATAGTAGCCTTGGTGCTAGCTTACATCATTTTACAGACTACACTAAACTTTTTATTGGACGTTTAACCTAAACATTTTGGGCTAGACCTTGCAGTGTTTGCATAGTTTTGATGGTATTTAACAGCAAGAGGTTCAGACAGTCAAAGGTTGCAGAGATTTGCATTTACTTTTTACTTCATGATTAGTCAGTGCTGCATCCTGTGCTGTATGCACGATGGGCCTACCTACCAGTCTTAATATTTACTCATGTATTTCAATTTGTGATTGTGTATTGGCTAGACAAGTAGGCCTATACTGGTATCTCAATATGCATTCTTCCCCAGTGCTGTGTGAGTAAACTAAGCTAAACCTGTTACAATTTGGTACTCATCATGCCAAATCGGTGTGTTGTATGTACCGTATATAACTGTTCATCTGGCAGTTCTTCTAGGCTACTGATAAAATTTCTTTGTTCCATTTTTCATAAAATCGTACTATAAAAAAGAAATGGAACAAGTCTGTAAACACCACAAGAGTGTGGCCAGGATCAACAGAGTCCAGCACAATATGGCGACTCCATTTCAAGGAAACAGATTTTTAAAATCTTTTTCAATTTGACATGGGTCATGCCACACGTCTCAATTTAAACGTACAGGCGCCAGCTAATTTATTTTGATATGTAACAAAATTTATCCAAAATTTTAGGCTTCAAATATTAAAAGAAAGAATATCATTGTTCCTGACTGGCTATAACTTGTCTCCAACTGAAATACTTTGATGCTATAAAAAGGTATAAACTTTTGAGGCAATGGTGACTGCTTTGAAGAGCACACAACTGAGGGGACACGCAAACCTACTGCTTCAAACATAACTCAGACATTCATAGTTTTGGGGACATGAAAATAAAATCAATTAATTTGTTTGATGGGCTTCTAGTCAAATTCAGGCAAGTGATGAAAAAATACAATATATCAAAAAAAATGTTTATCGTTTAAAAATAAACGTGCTTGTGAAAAAATTTATCTACAGTAGTGTTGCCTAAAGCTCTATCTAAACAATCAAACGTTGTTTATAAAAACCTGCTGTTTCATAATAATGACGATATCTACTGGATGTTGTAGACCACATACTAGTTATATGGTTCAAAAAAATGTAGTTCTATTTAAAAATCACTGTTTATTCGATCCGTAAATAAAAATTTTAACAAGCTAAAGGAGAAACACTTAAAATGAGTAAGAGTGTAAGCTAAGTCAGTATTTTGCTGTCAAACTTTGTCATAAAGAAAAAATGCTCTTGTATGAGTAAAGGATAGTTTGGACAATTCAAAGCATTGTGTCGTAAGCGAAAATCGAACTGTTTTATATATGAATATTTTACTCAATGTAGTCCAAGTTAAAAATAGCATTAAAGTATTTGCCCTCTCCCAATAATTGCTTTTCACTTCTAGAATTTTTTTCTAGCTACATCACAGGTTGAAATATTGCATTTTTGATGCCTGCGTTGCAAACCGCGTCGTGTTAAATCAGCTTGGAAATCTTTTTTTTTTTAATAGTAGAGGATAGCTCGATTCTGTTATAAAAGAAAAGTTATGTCATAAGAATACCAAAAACGGTTATTAAATCATGTTTCACACCCAAAAAGCGTGAAGCGGTGAATGCTTTGTGATTGATTACCTAGCATTGGGTACATTGCTCTTTAAAATAGTACAACCTAAAACATGGAAAAAAGAGTTGCTAGTTTTAGCTAATTCCTAGCTAGCCTGACACACTGATCGAATTTATTGGGTTGCCAAAGAACAAAAAATGCTTAACAGACGTTATAAATTTAATGCAAAAGTTTTTAACATCAAATTCGCAACACAGTGATCACGAAATTTTATTTATACTTTTATGATTTTTATACTGTCCAATAACGTTTACTTCGCCATAAGTGTTCTCCATTTTTCCCCATATATACAAGCATTCTTCACCTCTAGTTTCATCTCTACTTATGCTGGAATATTAAAGAAACGATGAACATGAAGCCCTGCGTTTAGTTTAAAACAGGGGGAAAATTGTAAATTTAAGTCTTAACATAATGCAGTTGGGTATGCAACTTCGCTTTAAAGGGGCAGTAAACCCCAAACCATACTTTTCGATTTTTTTGTTTGTAAGTGCTCTAGACATGTATAATAAGTAGTTGTCGTTGAAATTTTCCCTTAACTTCATTGCGTTTCCTTTGTAGGGCCGTTTTAGTTAGCCCTTAGTTTCAGAGCGACGCGTGCTCACTAAACCGTGCGATAATCACGTGTGACGTCATGAGAGTACTAGCCGATCTTATGTTCGCGCAAGATGCATTGTAAGCAAGTGTTCGTAGCGGTCACCATGGTTCGTAGTGTCGTTTCCAACAAATACAATGAACTACATGTATTTATGTCGATTGTAAGCGGCTTAGTAGCCTAGAGTTGATAAAATGAACACTGAAAGTAACTACCTTTCGACAAGTACCATATTAGTTTGTAAAGAACTAGGTCAAGAAGATTCTTAAGACCTCTAGTATAGCTTACTGTACTGTTTGTACATGTACAAAATTCACTCTCTCTGTGCACACGGAAAAGCTTTTTTCAAAGCAGACTTTGAATTCTGACTTTTTATTTCAAATCAGGATATTTAAATCCAACATATTCGCCGCTATCTTGATTTGAAAATGTCGACCTAGTTGCCGAAACGACGCATGACGGCAGAGGCACACGGATTGAACGTCCAAGGTAACCCCAGATCGAGCGAACAAACTGTCTATAAGCAATGTGCCTATAACGTCTGTAAAAACAACTTTTGGTAACATTTACTCTTGTTACGGTAACTCCTTCAAATTCAAAACAACTTTTTAAATGGCCGCGAGTGTTGTATGTGCCGATTCGATGGGAGACGGCCATGGCCGTACATTGTACAGTTGTACACTGTACAATGTACGGCCATGGCCGTCTCCCATCGACTCCAGCCACCCGCACTTGCTGCATGTTCGACTCCAGCCACCCGCACTTGCTGTTGTTTCTCTGGGCAAGAAACTTTACGATAATTGCCTCTACCCAGTGATCGATTTCGAGTAATGGGTAGTACCAAATTTAAGTCATAAATAGAGTAGACAACCGGAAACAGACATTCAGTCGGCTGCAGCGTGGGTCAGGTGTACGTCAGAAGGCGTACACCGATGCATAGCGCTCAAGTCCGCTTTCCCGCAATGCAGGATAAAGATAAACAAACAAACAAACACTACTGTTATTTCATAATATGTTATATTATAGAGTCAAAGTTTCTTACCTTTCGCCGCACTCATTGGCTTCAAGACAGCTTGGCATCCTTTTGATGAACAAGCACGGAAATCTAACACGTCATATTGTGTTACAGCATCACAAGTAACCATTTCTGTTTGGCATGACTTTGGCTTTTTTTAAATTTTTTCTCTCGATCTTTTCAGTGTACGAATTGGGGGTAGGAATTGTTCAGGGTACGAATTTGGGTGCATTCCTAGCCAGTAACTGAAAAAGAAAACAACAATGTATGTATGAAGGAACATTTTTTGTTAATGCACTTGGTGAATTATACATGGGGCGTTCTAAAAGCGCATGTAGCTGGGAATCACGATACCAGCAGGCAGCATACATATTGTAAACTTATGGAAAACAATTTCTTAAGGATGCTACTTCGCTACTTATGTACGGTACTTTATAACAAACATGTAGTAATATAATTGTTAGCTTAAAATTACCTCAAGAACTTGCCGCTTCCTAGCAGCCGGTCGCATGGATAAAGTGGAATTTTGTTGTGGAGTTGTCTCTCTACTGGACTTTGAATCCAACGGTTGCAAAGTTGTTGAAATGTTTTTGTTTGGAAAAATTGAAGGGCATGCACCAGTGAAGGATGATCATTTATGTGAACTCGTAGAGTTTCTTTGCAATCGATGCCCACATCTTTCATCAGACGGGGAGTCTGTGACTTTGGTAAAATGTTATTGCACACTTTCTCCATCAACTAGTCATCACCTTTGCTACTTCACTACAACCTGTCCTTGTATGCCTCACGTGTGCAGGATCTTAAATCACCGCAATGGAAATTAAGTTTTCCAACTCACTTGTAATTTGGCTTATTTTAAGCTATATTCAACAATATCTATCACAAAACATTTCAATTTGAGTCAGCGATAAGTCCTTGAAAAATAACAAAACTTCTATCAAAGCATCTTCGATGTATCATCCTTCAGAATTCAATGGAGTGTCGGGTGTATAAACAAAAAAATCGCTAACGTTGATATTTTTAAACTTTGCAGCCTGTACTTGACGAGCATTTTGTGTTGATTGAAAACAAATCAAAGCAAACTAAGCGAAGCAGTGTCAATCTAATATCGAGTGGCTGTGACATCAGTTATTTTCACTCAATGTCAACATGTCTAGCCCAAGTGTTTGAAGACCCCTGCCGTGGTGATTAATATATTTAGGAAGTGAGCCTTTGCAAATCAAACAACCGGGAATAGAAATTTGACGCTGATTGCTTCGAAAAATTCTGGTAATACCCGTTTAGCACAGCGTTTGAGGGAAAGGAGGTAATAGAAGCGATTGGTTACGGTGTGTGAGCACGCTGACAGATGTTTTGATAATGATGGCCATCAGGCGTGCGCCAAGCCGTTGTGAACGCAACAAGATACCCATTCCCACGCTTTTCGAGCCAATTGAACGTTCCAGGCTGTCGAGTCTGCCTCCCATGCAGGGATGACGCGTTTTTAAACATGAATTCAGCGTAAAAATAGATAAAATTTACAACTTTATTTTCGAGCTTGAAAAAGGACCTTTCTGAAAGAATCGTTTGTAGTTTATTATGGCAGGCGTAGCAATTTTCAGCGCGTAATATGTGTTCAACGTACACAAGCCCTCGCTTTTCCGACCTGATGAGCCGACCTTAATTTTTTTTTCATATTCTTAAGTGGAAACATGGCCGGTTACTTATATCCTGAAAGCAAATTGTAATAAAAAACACTAAAAAGTTTCCTGCACAAAAAAGATTTGTATTAAATTGTAGAGGAACTCGGAAGTCATGATTTTTCGGATAGCAGAAATCTCGAAAACATTCTTTTGAGAAATATATTCGCTTTGAACATCTTGCGCTTAAAAGTTGAAACTGACATGAAACTCAATTTAAATTGCCGAAGAAAAATATTTCACCATTGGCGAAAGCAACAATTTAATTTCATCTTGGCAAAAGACGCTTATGAAAATACAATTGTAGCCTGCTAGTGGAAATCGCGCTTGTTATGAAAATTGAGAAACAAAACTGACTATCCTGCTGCTATTATTTCTCGTGTCTCCGCAATTATCAAATATTAATTACAGAGCTATTGATGAAAGGTTACTGTTCAATCTCTTGACATAACGTTCTCAGTGGAAGTATTTTAAACTTCAGATTTGGTATAATTTCCGTTACCACTTCACAATTCACCTCTTTCGTCATTTCTGTTATTTATGGAAAGTGAGTTAACAAAACGTTGTTTTCATGATACTTTAATGCATGAACTTGCATTAATGAAGCAAATGAGAATTTCAAGCCGCCATGTCTCGCCCAATGGTAAGTATCTTTCAATATTAAGAACAATACAATTTGGAGAGTTTGGCTTATATAGTCTGGTTTTCTATTTCGCCACACTGCGTTGTCGATTATAATCATCTGTTCGTGGTCTTAAAACGGCAACCTTTATCAGCGCATCTGCTGTGTTGTAGGTTCCTCTGCGACCAAGGATCTATTTACCACCCCTGAGCAACACGGACTAGAAGCTTGATATTAGATAATCTTGTTGTTTCTTCATCTTTCTGACAAGTTAAAAGACGTTGTATGAAGTCCAATAAAGTTTATTATTCAATGGGCACGTTTGCCACCGTAGCAACAAAGTTGCAATGTGATTCGTCTAAATCTCTTGACACTTTAAATTATGAGAACTTCCTGGCTTTAAAAACGACAACAAAGGAGAGAGCTAAAAATTGACATTTTGTCATGACTGGTTTCGCCTTTCTCAGCCTCCATATTCGTAACGTTCTGTTCTCGTGGGGATCAATTTATCCGATCGAACAAATTTAAACTTCCTGGTGTTAATAATTTGAAAATTGCTCTTGCGAAACGCTTCTTTGTGTCATAATCTTGTGAATCATAGCTCACGCAGGGGAGAAGAGTTTGTTTAACCAAGCGCAATGTATTTGAAATCGACTGTGAGCTTAAGTTAAAAATAACTCGGTCATTTTTTCTCAAGTTAATTCAAAACAATTGAATAATCTCAACTAAGATTGAAATGATCAAACCCGCAGACTCCCTAAACGCTTATCTAATTACGGGGTCCACTATGACCAATGAAAGTCAAACAAATCTACAAGTAGGAGTGTCTACTTTGGTTTAAACCGAAACGCTATTGACAAAATTGTAATCATAATTGACGTTGAAAAAGATGGTTGCTTTCGCTACGGACAAGAATGAACTTTTGCGTTCATAAATCAGTAAGTTTTGGCTTTTTGAGACATTGAGATAAATGGAAAACTTGTTTGTTTGCTCTTTCTTCGTCAAGATATTCATCAATCACAGATCTCAAGCTCTTTTTGTAACATTTTTCAATTTATTTTTTTTTCTTTAGATTATTGCGCAAACAAAATTTTATGAAGAAAGCTTTGGAATAAGTTCTTTGGCATGATAAAAACTTAAAACGTTTTCATTTTGGTTGAATGATGATTTATTTTAATCTTTGGAATTCTTCTTCTTCTTTGTATAACTGGCCTGTTTCATGCATCGTTCTTTCCATTTATTCTGGCATTATAACAACCAGAAAGTGGACATTTCTTTTCTAGGATTTCTTTATTAAGTAAGCGATTCGCGGAGGTAAGTGCATTTCAAGATTTATCTTGTGATACAAACTGCCAAACACAGACTGGCCAACATCGAGGTAACGCTTTGTCAGAAAATGATGTCTGTTAATCTCACTTTCTTAAAAAAAAATGTCCGACAACCGTTTAATCAATTTTTTTTAAATAACTTGGAAAAACAGTTCGAGAATTTTTTTGTGATAAAAAAAAATGGTTGTAGATAATTTCTGTTTAATTGACACGCGAAATAAGTTATTAAATTATAGCTGACCTTGCAAATTATCATCGTTTGACGACAATTCCCACGCGTAGAAGTTTTAAGAGTAATAATTTGAAAAAAACAGGACGACAACAATTGGTAGGTTGCTTTATATGTGGACAAAAAAAAAATGATTTCTGTCAAATGTTTGAAGAAATTTTCATTCAAAAACGACAATATATTTCATCTCATCTCGAACAAGTTGTTCTTAATAGGTTTCCTCTGTAACTAGAATTTGGACAGTTGTTTTCCGCGCGGAAAGTTACATAACTAATCTCACTTGACACTTCAACTTTTTTAACTACAGTATTACATAACAAAAAAAAAAAATTGGAATATCAACCGAAATCGAGCAGTTTGAACGCAGTAACGTTGCCACTTGGTAAGTCATTGCCAAATTTGTTAATTTCTTGAAGCACTAAATGACACTACAAGTTGCCATATCGTATATCACTTGAACCAGACAGGAGATACAGAAAGAAGTGTATTTTTAACAACCTTCAAACAATAGGACCATTGTATCAATAGGAAGTTAAGTCATAGGTTAAATCGAAACAAATCACGTAATTTAGTCTTTGCATTATAATTAAACAAAATATATTTACGAAGTCTACATTGAAAACTTTGTTAAATCTGAACAGTTTAATTTCATAAAGAAAACATAAAACTACTTACCCTTATATTTTTGCTTGTTCAACAAGTAGCCAACATAACATTGTAGGCTAATTAAAAAGTTTCTTTTTAATTATTTTCTTTCCAATATCTGTCACAAACTACAGATTGTTCAACTGTTAGACAACGTCTGCTGCAGAATCGAGCGATTAGACGTTAGAACACGACGCACGGAAGATCATCGGTTCGATCCTTGATGAGAGCACAGGCTATGCCTCAGCAAAACAATTTAATTGCACATAATCGGACCTGGCATTTTTGCCTTCCTGTCCACATGCCAATAGTCATCTGGTAAAAGCTTAGATACGATAACATAAAAACTTCTTTATAACGTTCCCCAAACAGTATGAGCGTTCGATGTATTGCATAACCACAAAACACTTTTTGTAAAAGGAAATATTTCTTGGCAAGCAATTTTTTTAGTGTTCTTCAGATTCTTTTTTGACTTAGTAGACAAAAACACAGCTGAGGCCTGTGATAATGGATGCTTTTGAGGTTTTAAAGATTGTTATTTACTGAAGTTTAATTAGCTACAAAAATTAAAAGGTCGAAGTATATTCATTTTTTCGATTCGAATTCCGAGTTTGGTATAAATCAGGCCGTGACTTCATATTTCAAATCTATGACACTTCGGTTCCAATTTCCATTACCTTAGAAACATCATAGACTTCTTGTTGATTGTTTTCTTCTCTTTACTCTGCCCCAAAGCGGCACCAAATATGGGATAGTTCTTGATCCTCGACGTAGTAAGGCAATACTATAATGCGTAGGCCTATACGTTTTGATTTAATTCAAAAACTGCACTGTCCGGCAAATTTGTTAGTTCAACAAATTTTAGAGCTGCCCAAAGTAAGTTTAAATTTTAAATGACAGAAATGCAAAAAAATTTACTTAAATTTAATGTTTCATGTGCATAGCACAATCTGATAATGATAACTATAAACTTACGCCAAATTGCTTCGGCATTGATTCATTGATCACTCGTTCGCAAACGCTGATATCTTTTTAGAAAACATGCCACAAAATGGCCACAACAATTTGCTGTTTTTCGAAGTTTTGCTTTGTTTCGTGACCAGCTTTAGAAAAAATAAATGTGAGAAATGTTTTGCATGAATCAAGGATATTCTACAGCAAAGTATGACCTTTTAAAGTTTCAACTTTACATGAATTAAAATTCATACATAAATTGTATTTGATTCACTTGCTACGATGAGTCGTTTATGATCGAAGAAACCAAATTTTAAAAAGTTGTGGACCGCTTGCTGTAGGCCTATATTAAAGTTAATTTTGTTGTGAGTTTTGGAAACTTGAGTGGACTAGTAGCCTACTAGTTTTGTATGGCATTTGCACAGGTGAAACTTGTTGAGTGGACTAACTAATGCCAAAAACAAACTTATTTCAAAATGGAATTCAATGACCACCGAGAGAAGTAGGATAACGAAATAAACTCAAAATTTTTCTTGAAAAAAATAATTTCGCTTTGTTGACTATTCTGTTTTCAAACACTAATGACAAATGACAATATTTTATTTTTAATGAAGTTCAGAGTTATTCTTCACGAGCTATAGATATACAGTTTGATGAAAAATGCCATCGTCATGTACACTTTGTAAGCTCCACCACATTATCAATATATACCAAAGACAGGCAAGACACAACAACTGTTGTGTCTTGCCTGTCTTTGGTATAAAAAAGCAAACTCTCTCCCGAAACTATATTATCAATATATCCAACTGAATATGCTGCTCAAAACCAAAAACAAGTCCAACAGAGCTGAAAGAGTTGTCGAAAAAATAAAATAGCCTACAATGATCAAGACGAGTTTTCTTCAGTGGAACTGAAATTACAACAAAGATTAAACAAAGATTCATTATTATAATCGCCACCCAGAAGCTTTAGATCGAAGCTTTGAGGTGTTGATAGAAGATTCTAATTCAGACAGCAGTTACGTCACTAAAAGCTACTTTAAACCCTGAAAATATCTGACAAACTTGGTTTAAACTGACAGTTTACGCTTCAGTGTCTATGTTGGATTTTTCCTTGACAACATTAACGCAAATAATACGCAACAGCTAAGATCAGTCAAATGGGAATAAGAAAATGACTAAAATTTCAACAACTCATTCCTACTTCTTGTTTTTCATAAAAATCACTTCTTTGTGAGCTCGTGTGGCACCGTACAAACAGATTACGTCATTATCTTCTAAAGTAGGTGGCCAGCCGAGAGCTGCAGTGATCACAATAGTTTCAGCCAATGCTTTGGTTTTCCTTGAAGCGGCCGCTCTGTTGCCATTTTACACTTCACTCGGACGACAGGTTGAATTAATCGTTTCAGTATGACGACTATCACTTTCCATATATAAAACACTGAGGCGTTCTTGAAAGGTGTGTCACATTCAATTAAATGAGTTTAAAACAATACGAAAGTATTATTTCAACATAGCACCACCCATAAGGCCGAGTACTTTATTTTTCATCATTTACATGTTTACCACCGCTCAAGAATGTGCTATTTAAGAAAAACGAACCCGTTCCAAGGTGCGGTTATGAATAAGAACAGATTTATTAATCTCAAAACGAAATATCAAATCCATATTCGTTTAAAATACGCAGTTACTTGAAATCATGACTGTCAAGTTTGAAGGCTAGCCTACGTTAAACTGCGGTTTGGTCTAATTAGCGTACATCTTGTCAAATGATGTAATGATTTTGCGGCATTGTTTGTGATTGGTATCAATGCTTGTTAAAATGATATCATTGAAGCGAATGTTATGAAGCTTGAATTGGAAGAGGTGTCTTAAACTTCAAAGAAAATAACAAGATTTTTAAAACTCACTGCAATTTTTTTAATTTTACAATAAAATAAAACATTTTTGTGACTTTTAGAATTTTAGAATTAGCTCTGTAATCATTAAATTTTTGAAGGATTGCACCACCTCATCGTTATTATAAAATTCAAGACAAAATAGAGTCTCAAAATCACCGAACTTTCAGCACAATTGAATCCACAAAAACGCAATGTTGCCATCTAGAATCCATTTTAGCTTGCTATAGCGGGTTGTGTCATATTAAACATTGACAAATGACATATTCCAATTTAAAATCCAGCCTCTAAATCAGCACCAAGCAATTTGATTTTGCTACAAACCAGGTCAGAAAACAATGTTTACAATAAACTGGCATTTTAGTCGACTAAATATATGAATTGATCAAAGAGGTTTCTGCATTCCATGACTGGAAGTTCTTGTTATGCCTTGTTTTAATCCAAGAATGATGTCACATAAATTTAAGTAATGTTTTCTTAAGATTTTCGGGTTTGAGTTTTTCTGTTTGGCTTCTTTCTGCTGTGGTTATTATAAAAAATAATTCTACTTAATTTGAAATGACTGTGACTTGTGACATGATAGTAAACAGGAAACAGTTTTGTTTTCAAAACTGTTCCAATGAAACATTAATTGTACGAAGAAAAAAAAACAAACTTGAAAGCATTTACTGCGTTTTGTCTAGCGATCACTGTCTATACAGACTATTCCCTTTTTATTTTATTTAATTTCTGCTTTTACTAGATATTCAAAGAAAAGATGTCACCTACCTTAAAGTTAATCGAGGTCTGTGAAACAATGTAACATGACAACCGTTTTCCATGTTCTCAATTCGGCTAAACAGGATATGTCTACATAGAGATGGCTCAGAACTTTCCTAGAAAAGCGTCTTTGCTATGACATCTTGTCGATAAAAAGTCATGTCGCTTGAGTTTTTTCCATGGAAATGAATTATGAATGAAATTATAAGCAAAAGTTTGCGTTGAATCATAATAAATACATTAATTGCAAAGTGTTATTCAAAATTTCAAACATTTATGATCTATTTTGAATTGTTGCCAGTAAAAAAGAATTCAAGCTGCTGGTCAGGAAATCTCGTTCAACAAGTTTCTTCTGTTTGGTTTTATCGCTTAGGTTAAAACTATGAAGTACGGTAGATTAAACTAAACTATCAAAAAGATATTGTAATAAATAATAACCTACATTTATTGCGACGTTTCTTAAACCAGATGTACTGTAACTAACTTCTTCATGACGGTGGTACAGTTAATAACCTCCGCAACTTATAACAAAGCCAAAACCATGTCGCAGAACAATGAAACTGAGAATCACAAAATTCAAAAAGAGATATGTTTTCAAATGCACAGTGCACAGTACTGATTACTAACCGTATGATTTTGAAAACCACATTTAATCAATAAAAGAAAGAACCGACAATCCATTTGGGTTCCACAGTTGCCAAAGTAAATAAACTTATCTATTGAAACTCATCGAAAATAGGATATTTTAAGTTCAATTTTCAATTGGCAATGGCACATTGACCTTGTCTTTGAGTGTTGCAGGTCACTATGAAACTGGTCTGAAGAGCTTATTGGTAAAACTGACTGTTCGTTGAAGGGACCTTTGAAATGATTAATGATTTCAACTTTAAAACTTGACAACGCAGCACTTTGGTCTACTCTATGCTGATGGTGAAAACCAAGCCTCATGAAAAACCACAAACAAATCGATTGAAATTATGACACCCTGCTTACAACCAAGCAATCAAGAACTGTGATATAAGTCATGAGTGGAATGGAAAGAATAATAGACACTACCATATGGTGGAGATCTTCTCGGTCATCCAAGTCGAAGCTTACGTCACCTCGTTTCCTGGTTGGATGTCGCTCGATGACCAGAAGCTCCAGGGGGTCTGACTAGATAGGTCTAGGACGTGGGGTCTAGGATAATTTTAGAGGTTATGAATCTTTTCAGTAAGCCTGTAATAAAGTAAATTACGCACATTATTTGGAAGCTCTCCTCTCAAATAGCTCGAATCAGGGGCGGAATCGAAGAAGTAAAGAGGGCAATTTCCTCCCTCCTCCCGACATATTTCTGTATATGCAACGGACTAACAGACTTATAAACTATTGAAAAGCTGTAGGAAATTTTATTAAAAGAAGAGGTATTTCTTTGATCAAATGTGTGTGCATTTAGTCATGCAACACTTAATCTGCTAACTGTTGTCAGAGGTAAAAAGGTAAAGATAAAGGTGGTCCCATACTTAATTCAAGTATCGAGTATGAGAAGATAAGGTTCTCATTGTACTAAGCCTTCGGCACTAAGGGGATTAGGGAGGCCAGTTTCTTTCTCTCGGCCGCCTTTTCTGCAGCAATTATGCCCACCCAATTTAGTACACCCATGGCCACCTGAAGATGCGGCCTGATTTGTCACATTATGCAGATTTTGATTACAGCTACTGCTAGTGCTTGACTGACATTTTTTGAGATGTTTTTACTTTTTGCGGTTTCCTAATGACATAAAACTTTTTTGTTGCCTTGGGGAAGCAGTAGCAAATGAGAAAAAGTAAGTTGAAAAACGCAAAATCAGACTGTTATTGAAAATTAACAGTCTGACTAAAATCTTTGAAATCAAATTTTCTTTGTTTTTCAACATGTGAGAATGTTAAAACCTATTGTGTCATCTGGGAAAAGCAGTAAAGAAAGCGTAAAAATCTAATTTTTAGAAAAAATTCTTTAAACTTTCGCCCAAAGTTAGGAAAACCTGAAGATTTCTGCAAAATGTAACAAATCAGGCCGTATCTTTAGGTGGCCATGGTACACCCTAGGTAGAGGTGAGTGGTGTTTTCAACAAACAGCTAAAGCCGGGAATCGAACCAGGTTTGCAATTGGAAAGCCAACGCCTTATCCGTTGCGCCATCCCTCCTGTCAGAGGTAGTGACATGCAATTTTTTGTTTAATGGCTTACTTACTGGTTGGCGGTAGCGTAATGTCGAATGTTTGTTTCGACGTAGGCGTGCCGTACACCTCAGATCTAATATGAACAATAGATAACTGCTACTTTGTATTTTGTGCGAAAGGTATTTGTTGACAAACTGAAGCCTACCATTGAACCAATCATAAGGCCTACTCTATTTATTCTTACAGCTGTTTTGGTGTTATGTAGACCTAACTTACGTAAAATGTTACCTTTGTTACAGCATTTTTTGACAGAGTTTTAAGGTATTTTAAGAAATTCGTCTGAGGAAGCTCTCCAGAGGTTTCGTCTTCGGCGACAGGACACCGGGCTTACCGACAAATCAACAGAAGGAAAGGTTTAAAGGTTTCTCAATTCACAAGTGGACGTGCAATGTAAGCCTGAGCATAACAATAAATCAAGCAATCGGCAATGACCCATTCACGTACAATAACAGATGGCAACTTTGGACACCTTCATTGTTTTGTCTTGACCGTAAACTATAAGCTGTGAATCTATTGTAGCCTAATTTTTACAGAAGAAACAGGCGAAGAGTGGCAACTTTCCCATGGGTTTTACAATAGCGAGCGCGTCAAGACAGGAAATTTTATACAAACAGGTCACATTCTCACAAGCGGCAACAATGGAACGAAGTTGTCAAAGCCTTCCGTCTTCTTGTGTACCAATTTTCAATCGGCAGTAGCCTACTCATAGACTTTCTTCGATTCTAAGACCTGCTGTACGCGTGTTCATTGTAATATGGCACCATCAAAACTGAAGTGTTTGTGTTGTTTGGAACGCCTAATAATCTTGATTACGACACCAAGCTTTGTATCAAGTAATCTTGCTTGCTCTGTCTTCATGTCATAGCAGAGTGTCGAAGAAAAATAATGCCGCGTCTGTGATGTAAAAATAACCGAAGAGATCGCTTTATAAGACGATTCTTCCGTCGATTTCTTGTGTCAAATGCGAGTTCATCTGAAATGCGATTATTGATAAATTGAAATTTATTTGCTTCAAGGAAACTGTTTCATTCAGGAACAACCATCACAATAGTTTGATGAAATCTTTTTCTTTCATACTGTATTTGCAATCAATAGCGAACATTGAAAAGAAATGCAAAAAAAACGAAATTATATAAAAAGAAACGCAACAGCATACTATGCAAAGAAAACGTTGTATAATTATAAAGGCACCAAAAAGGAAAGCCTAAGTTAAAAATAAATCTAAGCACAGAAAAAGCACACACAAGGCATACAAGTTTGTTAGAACGAACAATTGGATCGTTATCAGTTCGCAATGAACACCGTTGTTCAAAGTCATGTACAGTACACATTCACCTATAATAAAACTCGTAGAAATAACATAACAACTTTTACAGCGAGAGCAGGAGCCCTCATGTCGATGGCTTCGTCAAAAATCTTAACAGTCTTTTATGGAAGTTTACAGTATATTTATTCATTGCAAACAACAAATAACTATATTTTAACTCGACGGTTAAAACTTTGTCTTTTAAAAGCAGCAAATCATTTAGTTAGTTGAAAACTGAATAATAAACAAAAGCAAATACCAGAAAGCCCGAAACAACTATTGTCTCATAATTCTATTCAGGTAATGTCAAATTTACCCAGATAAACGTAATGAAGCAATGTCTAACGTAGTAAATTTTGGTACCGTGGTTTTTAAAAGGCATTGTACGGACCAAATTCAATTTACTAGTTCATTGACAAAGCCTGGTACTGCAGCACGACAGAGAAGGCAGCTGGGGCACAAAATTTTATAACTAAGTCAATAAGCTTCTAACGCCAAACAATTTCAATTGAATAAATAACAGAGATTTTTATTTCAATGTGATGTTATCTATTTGTGATGAAGTTGACAATGTTTTAAAATAAAAAGATGGTAAAGAAACCCTTTATTTCACATTGAACCAAGATTACATAAAATATTTCAAAAATGAACACGTTTGAAGCTGATCGTATATTTTGTCGTAGTTGTTGCATTGTTTACCATGGTCGCCATACAGAATCAGAATCGCTATCACTACCTGCAGAAGACGTGGGCGAAAAAGGTTGGCTCATCAGCGACGACGACTCGCGGTTAGGAGTAGGTTTGTTTACGAACGGGCAAGGAGAAGAAGATGGAGTGACCGGTGAAACACACTGGCTATTGTAGGAGGAAGGTCTTTGAGATCTCTCTGCTTCCGGATGAGTCCTTGAAGGAGAAAGAGCAGCAACTGAGGAGGATTGAGGAACTACAACAAAACGTCTCTCCATGTCTCCTTGCGATTCTAAAACTTTTGAACATTTTCTCGGGGTTGCTGAAGGTGAAACACCATTAGACTCTGAGAGAGAAACCAGACCAGATGATGCGAAAGAAGATCCACTATTGTGACGAATAAAATGCGTGTGTGGTTCAGAATGGGAAAGAGCACTGTCTGGAGTCCTGGAGGAAGATATTTGAGGGGAAAGAGGATGCATTTCTCGGTTCATTGGCCGAGAATCCAGCGGCTCTTTTGTAACAAACGGTATTCCTGAATGTCCGTGAGACATCACCGATCTTCCTTGAGCCATCGCCACTGCCGCCATTACTTGTTGCATTTGAGTATTAGGGGTGAGCTGGATTTGAAGAGGAGAAATTGCGTTAATAGCGGCTACAGGAGGAGCTGTTGTCAGTAGCCGTGGACCTTGACTTTGGTTCATTAGTTGTTGGGTCACGTGAGATTGGGGAACTGTATTTCCAAGATGA
Organism: Aplidium turbinatum; assembly: GCF_918807975.1. Taxonomy (NCBI): domain Eukaryota; kingdom Metazoa; phylum Chordata; class Ascidiacea; order Aplousobranchia; family Polyclinidae; genus Aplidium; species Aplidium turbinatum. The sequence goes on along the minus strand of NC_137472.1, from coordinate 39,727,319 downwards.
TTCATAAGTCTGAAAGATAGATAGCAATTGTTGTAAATCAAGAACATGTTTGTTTCAGTCTTACACATTTTTTAAAAATCAAAACATGCCATCAGTGAAGTCCAATTGTTCCTTAGTGTTATTTTAACCAACTTTTTTGTTGAAATACAAAAATGTCACAATGAATTATAATTGCGATTTATTGCCAGACTAATCATCGCTATTTATTTAACCAATCCTGAAATCCTCACCTTGCTTTCACATCTGTTTGGTTGTTTTCGTTGGAGTTGTCGAGGAAATGCGAAACTTCGTTCTTGCATTCCATGAAACCGTTTCTGTATTTGTTAACCGCGTTTGGATCGACTGACATCGCCGCAGTCATTCGCTGTCTTTGGATGCCTCGTAGATAACGCACCGTCATTTCTAAAATGTCGGCTTTTTCCAATTTCGAGTGGCATGTGCTCTGCTGTGAAAAAAATAAAACATTTAGAATAATCTCAAAACTTAAAACGTTAATAATGTTAACTGCAATGGATAGATGTTTTTAAATCAACTTTGTTAAAAGTCATAAAAGGTCCATCTTTTCAATAATAATGGCGACTCATGTACTTAACTCACAAATAATTTTTAAACTAGGACTTTATCAAAGTTGTTTGTTTTAATTTTGGTAGACACGTCAATAACTTTTGCATAAGCCGACATAAATGTATACTTACATCTTTTCTCAAAGCGTTGAGCAAAATGGATTTCAATTCGTTCAAACTTTTGTTGATGCGTTCTCTTCGCCTTTTTTCCATCAAGGGTTTCGATGCCTAAAAAAAAACAATACAAACTTTACAAACCAAGCGATGAAACAATCACATTAACAAACTTACAAAATCGTAATTATGTTGATCACAAAATAATTGAACCTTCAAAATTAACACTTAATTTAATAAAACTTAAAACATTAATAACTTTGTACTTACTCTGCGGTCATTTTTCATCACTGAACCAGAAGAAACGACATGGACGTTTGCGGTACGGGGAGACATGATAGTCTTCATTGATTTGTTCAAAAATAAATATCGAAGTGTAAAGAATTCCAGTCAAAAAATCAGCAGCTTTTGAGTAATCCAATGATTTTACTTTTTCAGTTGTTCTTGCAGCTTGTTGCGTTGTATGCACGATTTGTCAAATAAACTTATTTCTGAAATGAATAAGATAGACTGTGTGTTAAATTGCTGGCAAGAAACTCTGCTCCAACAAAAGTTTGTCGCACAAATAAGCACGATAAATCCACTCTCAAGTCCTTTTCATATTTACATGGCCTGACATCTCAATTTTTCGTTTTATCTCAAGACCTTTTTAGATTAGTTTCAAACTCTACAAACGATGCGAATACTTAGCTACAAAAACACGTTCTTTCCTCCCACTTGACAGTGCCGTTGTTACAAGTGAAACGCGAAACCTCACAATGACCAAATCTTATATACAATGTGGTCGCGTGTGCGACGCAAGTCTGTTTTTTGTTTTGTAGATAAAATTACTTTCGCCTTTTACTCTTTTATTCCGTTTGTTGTCAGAAATCTCTCCGCCACAAAAAAGGGAAACGTAATAAGTAAGACAAGAAGCAGCGCTCGTTTTTGAGCGGCAAATTACCAACAAGCGAAACGAGACCGATGATCGAACGGGAAGAGGAAGAGAGGCTCGCCACTTTACCTCTATGTGAAAGCAGTCGTTCGGGTGTTCCCACGGTCTTTTACAGCAATCAATTCGAGTGTAAACACGATTGTACGTGCCGACGCGTGCGGCCTAACCCTTCGAGCTCTTTCCTTCTTTGTTTCTTTACTTTCTCTTTTCATCTCATTTGAGTAAAACACTTTATCCTCTTGTGGTTCTCTGGTTTAAAGACCTTTAATCTAAATCCAGCCTTTGCTTGCCTTTCGTATCATTAGCATTCATTCCAGCCGCTTTTAAGCGTGTTATTACGTATGGGTCGTTGAAGCTCAAGGACTAATCCACAAACATAAAGCCCACGCAGGGGTTGCATCACATTTTAACAAAGTCCGCCGTGATTTGATATCTCTCACCTCATGGTTACGTCATGTTTAATATGTTGAAGATTTTGATTATCTAACGTTTATGTCAACTACAAAAGTTATTTGCAAATTATTTAATTTGGTCATCTCGGTATTAAAAAAACGAAATAGAAAAAGATTTTTAGTTCCTGGCAATGATGGCAAACAGAGCTGATGATGTTTCTCAGAGAAGACGAGATTGCCACAACACTTCCTAGTTCAAAAGCACAGACAACAATCGGATAATCGAGGAGAATATGCACGATTGATATTGATCAATATGCCATAAAGTTTTGAATAGTTTCAATAGATATTGTCTGGCTTCTTTAGTTTTCATGCATACTTGTTTTATCCTTTGCAGCACGACATGCAAAAGTAACTAAGCTGAATTTAGCAACATTCAAGAGAATTATATTAGCAGCACACTACGAATTGTAAAAACTTGAATTAGAAACACCACAGTGGCACAACTCGATATACCAATATGATGGAGCGGAACTCATTTTCTTTAATGTCAAGCAGTCGCGCCAGCTGCATAAAAATAAACTGTTACTCAAACAAATATTTAAATCCATTGTCTCTGTTGACTATGTCACGTCTTTAATATACAAAATATTCGTGAAAAGATGCACGGGGCTGAATAAGCATTGGACATTACGATGTAAGTAAAGCGTTATTTGTTTACACTAGAACAAAAGACGTTTGACGTTAACCCTTAAGTGAATCCTTGTTATAAAGCGAATAATCTTGATTGAAATTCGCTGACTTTTCAGAGACGGCTATTCCAGCTTTGTTTACCTTCTTTTAACTTGTGTCATTTTCTTGTCCGGATTATAATTTAAAATGTGTCGAATTATTTCACAGTGTTAGTTTAAAACTTGGATTTATTTTTGTGAATTTGACAACGCTTGAAACAAGCATCATTTCGAAAGTCATTATCCTGTCAGCTGTTCAATCTTCAGCTTTCAAATCGTTTGTTTTATTTTCAACTTAACACCAAAGAAGGTGTCAATTCCGCAAACCTCAGGTGAATGATGATTTCATTCAATAAACGTATGCTATAGCTCAATCAAAACTGAGAAATAGAAGACATTCTAATGAGACCCTTGTAAACTTTGTATCAATTAGCGACGCACATTTACGAGACCGACGTTCCCACGCACAGAGTTGTTTAGATAGAGAATACCAAGATAAGTGTGCAAGATATACACGTCTGTCTTGTTTCCCATCTATCTTGCAGGTGTCGAACAGATTCGAAATGAGTTAAAATCTTCATTAAAAATGCATGAGCATTTTTCAAACTCACCAAACAACAAATAGATTCCGAAATTATTGTTTTTGGCAGCTTCACCAACACGAAAACGATTTGACTGAGAATTAAACAGTTTTAAAAAGTAACGAAAAAACGGATTGGATATCGAAATAAAGCATCTCACAAGCGTTTTCGATCTTCCGGTTTTAATCAACGCAATAAACAAAAAAACAACTGCCTCGCATACTCTGCAGTGTTTTCAAAAGCAGGAAGCCAAACATTATTTAAGATTATATTTGTAAAATGTGGCTTGTACCCGAAAAGGTCACTAGCGTGAGCCTTCAGATCCAATCATAAATTTCTCTACTGTTGAGCCTTTTTAAGATTTCAAAGGGTCAAGATGTATCGCTTCACTATTTGCCTGTTTCCGCCTCCTGTGCGTGCCGGTGCTTTTGAAACAAATCGTTAACTGCTCAACAAAAATTCAATGTTAAGGAGCTTATATTAAACGTTATACAAAGTGCATTGGTTAAAAAGGACCCAATCAAATAAATGGACAACACGTCGTTGAGTGTAATATACCTGAACATTTGCTTCAGCAAACACACTTGTGTTTTAGCGTTGGTTGTTCTCACAATACAATGGGCGCCATCAATTATACAACAGACTATTAAAGAAAGGTCTTTCCCACGCCATTTCGTAAAACCTCAATACTACTTCAAGAACAACAAACTTTTCATGCAGCAAGTCGATCGTTTCAACTAATTAAATTTATTTTCGTGTCGATGCAACATTTCTTCACGTTAAATAGAATGAGTAATTTTAACCTTTGACCCACGCAACGAGTGTATGCTTGCTTTCATCGAGAAAATTCGCTTTTCCAGCCCTAAATTCAGGCTTTTTGAACCTAAATTCAGGTTTCTAATTTTTTTCACAATTCACGCTTGCAAGTTTCAAAAGTGCGGTAAGATATTTTAAATTAAAAATATTCAACCCTGTGATTTTCGCCTACTTAGTTCTGTGTAGTTTTTTTTTACTTCTCAACGCTTTCAGAAAATGTTCTCAGTTTTCCACAGCGTGCTTGCAGTTGATGGATAACAATTTCCATTGTGTTCGTCAAAAAACGAAGCTCAACTCGGTAACTTGCCGTTGATACAACGCTTCGTGTCTCACCACTCGCAGAGCAACGAAAGAACTTGTCACTGACAGCCAGTGAACGTAAAACTGCCTGGCGATTGTTTCCAAGGCTGTAAAGTTGATTTGTGTGATGACCTTCAATTATAAGTTAATTGATTGGAAGCGAACTTGTTGTTGTCTGCTCGTGAGAAAGAACAAATCTCTAAAAAACTGACGCCATAAAACGATCAGTATTCTTTTTAATGTTATTATGGCTAAAGAAATTGTTTGATGAATGGCAATCACTATTTAGCTGCTTGCTTGTTGTCAATTTTTTAAGCGACGCGTGAGACACTCAATTTATTTAATTTTGAAAGTGGTTCTAATCGAAATCTGTAATAACTTCAAACAATTTTTACATTTTTAGATAGAGGTCTCATTGAAACCTTCATGGATTCATTATTCAACCCTCATCAAAACGTTTTACAAGGAGAGACAAATAGGACTGTTGCTTGTTTGTGATCAATCGTATTCGTATCCTGCATTGGCGTTGAATACTCAAATACATGGATGGAAACTTTTTCCCTTTCCAAGTGATCAACTAAGAACACGCATTGACGCAATCGGTGGCCTTGTCTTTACATTTAAAAGATTTTTCTATTCAGAATCTTTTTAACATTCAAGAAGTTTCAAGTGAGTTTAGTTTGTTTTGAACATTGCTTTGGTTTGTTGTACAAGTGGAGTTACTAGTGGAGTTACTACAGTGTTTTTTGTTGCATTATGTAGGTTACTGTCAACCAATACCATGTGTTTGAGTTAGTATCTTGTGTGTCGTGCAATAACGCAACTTTTGTGAGTGTTTTTTTGCTTTAATGTCTGAAACTTATAAAGGTATGAAACTATGCGCAATTGTACTGTTTTTCACAGTTGAGTTTAAGATTGTCGTGATTGACTTTTGTCAAAACTTTTTGCTCGTTTTTCTCATTTCGGAATTAGCTAACGAGTTGGTTCTTCACAATCACGTGATGTTGGTTCGATTATTGTAGGCGAGCTGACTTTCTTAATTTCTTGTCCACTTAAACTAAACCTTCAAGCAGCGGCATGAGCATGGGTACGACAATGGAATATTGATTATCGTACTTCAGTGATACACAGAGACAGTGTAACAATTCTAGTGTGTTATTTAATTGTCATTCAATGGATATAAGACCACACTGACACAACGTAGGCTATACGTTTTTGTGTTCGAAAATGTTCGTAAAAAATAACCACTAAAAATAGTCACTCTCAGAACACCGACCAGTGGTGATGTAATTGACTGAAATAGAAAATGGACAACAGCTTGGTACATTCTCCACGTTTAATTTTGTCTGCTTGAAGAAGCGGATATGTCTTTTTCTCTTCCAGACAAAGATCGTTGCTCATATGCACTGTCTGTTAACATGAAACAGTAGCGGGTAGCCTATCGTGAACAGTGGCCAACCGAATTGTTGGACTCTGCATTCAGAATATGCACTACTTGCTTACATATTGATCTATTTTGTTTTGTAATATCACGTCGAAACTTTTTTTATTTCAAATCAACCTTTTTACTCACGAAAGCCCATATTACTATTGGCATTGTTACAAAAACACATCAGTGGTATTGAGTGTCGAAATGATTTGAATTGTTTCACTACGAAAGATTTTAACTTAGCCATTGTTTTGCTTAATCTCGTGGTGTAAATTGTAAGCTTCAATTAAACAAAAACGATATTACATTTTTAAATCCAACAATATTTTTTAAATCCAGCTGTGACATTTCAACTTTAAAATTCATCAGTTGGGTAGCTGGAGGTTAAGAACTCAGGTACTAGTGCCGGAGTGCCTGTGGCGTTCCGACACCGCTCAGCATGAGTTTGTGTATTTGGCAGTACACTGATGGGTCCACTGATACACTGATGGGTAAGTGAACACGAAGATTGGCTTCCTTGCCTTTCCTCAAACTAATTCTTCAACCATGCGATAAAAAATGCACAAAATTTATCACTTTTGCGAAATAAAGCTTTACAGTAATTATTTACTTGCTGGCCTCAAAATTTAACTTACAATATGTTCACAGAAAGCAACAAGCAAAGCTCATGTAAATTGATGGACATTCGCAAATGTGCAAAGCATTGCAAAAGTTTTATCACGAGGAAAATCAGTTTTATTTAAAATTTTATCTAAAGATAGAAGCTAAATATTATATTTTGTATTACATTTTTATCTCTGCAAAAATCTTTGACAGGAGATGTAAAAGGCGAATTGCAGTGAGCGACCGCATTAACAATGTGGGCTTTGTGTTTTTATCGATCTGATTTGTGTTTGATGGCTGACTTTCCTTGCATGAAACAGGTTGTTTTGTAAGAATCTTTTCATCTTTTGTGATCGGTACGGCCGAAAATTGTTGCAACTAAAAGGCTTAATAGATTTAAGACGAAGTGAAATTGTGTAAAGACTTTTTACTGTGTTGATGGTTAGCTATTTGTGTTTTGGAGTTTTATACTTTCGTTATCATCAAAGCAACAAAATTACTAGTATGAGTTTTTGCGGGCATGTGCTATTAGCAATACAACGCAATTTGAAATAAAAGATTGTATAACGTGAAAGTTAAGAGGCTTTTAGTTGTGAAGATGCAAGGTTGCGACATCACCGAGTTTAACATTTCCTGAGCCTACTTTGCCAATAAAAAAGCTGCTCTATAATTTTCAAAACATAATCAAACAAACAAAACTGAAGTTATAACAACAGATTTCGAAACGATACCTAAATGATATGCTATGCCCAGGAAATCTTCATCTACAAAACAGGCTAGTCCTTTACTCTGCTGCCAGTAGGCCTACATTGCCTATCTAACCTTATGCTTGCATCTCAGCACGGACATGAGGATTCGCCCAGTCCCATGCACCAAACAAGAATTTGAACTAAACAGCCACGCAATCAACACACAAAACAATCTTCAGTTGTTGTAACAATAACAATTATTTTTGATTTTTATTTGCATCTGATTTAGGCATAGCTTTAAGCACCCTTAAAATTTCACAAAAAGCAATCGATTGCTTTTTGAATTTCACACACTACAGGATCTGTTTCCCCTTTCCTCGAATGCAGCCCGCAACAACACTTAGGCTACTTGTTAAAATAAGAAACTGAGAAACAAGAATTTCTACAATAGGCCTAATTTATTGCAAGAACAGTTTGAAGCAAACGAACCATTTTCTAATTTTACAGGAAACGTTTTACAAAACCACCACATTTACACAAACTCGTTTACGTAGTATACTTGTGGGCTACTAAATAAATTTTCAAGTCATTTTTTGTGTGAAACATAATTTACGTATACACACACACAATAGAATGTCCATTCCATTACCGAATAAACACAATGACAAATCTAAAAAGAACTGGGCATTTATAGCTACTTTTTAAGATTCCGAAGAGATACAAAGAGCAATTTATTGATCACTTTCGTGAAAGAAAGTAGCTTATCTTTTCTGAACATTTGTTTTTTTTATGTCTGACTAACGAAGACTGAGATAAATCTAAGTAAGTTTTATAATTATTCAGGCATATAAACTAATCCGAATAATAGTGATTTTTATTTCGTATCTTTGTGATAGACACAAGAGCTTGTTTCAAGGCATAGTTACATTAAAGATAGACTCTCGGGCTGAGAGGCTCAAACAACGACGAACCTATTTAAGCATCAATGCTAATTGGTTTGTAATACGTAAAAATCGAATGGTTTTAACTTATTCAAACTTTTGGTAAATTTTGGTTAGCCGCTTATTAGAAAATATTAGTTCAAAACTTTAAAAAAGGTTTAGATCTCTTAAAAATAAGGCCGTGATGGGTATTTCGATTTTAGTTTCCATATTTTCCCTTATTATTCCTTATGTTGTACAGTCGGTTGGTACGGTCCCATGCCGAATAACAATTTTCGTTACTTATTATACTGTATGTAAAGTACGGTAAAAGTAGCAACTATTTTGAACAAGTAAAATGGCATTTCTCAAACATTGCTTTTATTCGAAGCTATTCAGAAATTTTCTACAAAGTTTTTTGTTCACCGGCCATACTATAAAGTAAACCATTTGCTTTTAAGGAAGATGATTTTATTCATGACAAAATGGTGGATGCACTCATACTGACACTACGACCGTGTGATGGCAAGCAATGGCGTAACGCCTAACCTATAATGGTCGAGGCAGGGACTGCAACGTGAATGAAAGAACTAGTTATAGAAACTGAAACAAACATTATATTCTGTAATTCAACTAATGAGTCAATTATTATGCGATATGCTTTGACAGATGTTGAATAGCACTCAAGCGCATATTTTCAACTTCTACTTTTCGAAGTACACTTTTTTTGTTATAAAAACTCTAGCATGAAATTTCTAATGTATGTACTGAATTATCATCTATACTGAATACCTACAGTAAATTCTTTTATCTGGTATTGACCATAGTATTCATGTTCAATGACATTAAAAATAAAGCATGAACGAAGCCTTAACTTTCTATTCTCGCAAAAGCAAGAATATTAGCATAAAAAAATGTATCATAGAGTAGTTTCGAAACAAGCTTACGTGTTTTTATTCTATGCTTCCAAAATCTGTTGTTAGTTCTCTCAAAGCATTTAACCAAAAAAAATTGTGTTTTTGGAATCAGACTCAAAGTTGCAACTGGTCAAGTATTGTACTTCATCTCGGATATTCTATATTTATCTTCCTCCCTTTTTTATCTTTTCATGGATAAACTCGGTAAAATCGCTCATTAAACTTCAAATGTCTATTCACGGTTTTAGCATCAGAGTCTGAAATTTGTCATATTTCTTTATTCAAGTGCCAAGTTTAAAATGTATCAAACGAGATTTAGAAAAGACCACGACTTTGATGATTTATTTGTGTAATTTTCAAGACCACCGTTTTATCGCATATGAAATGAGACACTTGTTGGATGCAAAACGTGTAGGCATACTTTGTTTCTCTAACTCATGCTCGAGTCTTTTGAGTAGTATAAGTGGTAAGTCTTTAGAATTAAGATAAATGCTTTTCACGTCCATTTATCTTCTGACTATGGGTGGCCAGGTATTAATTCGCTATTGTTCGCCATACATACGTAATGCCTGTTGAAACTACGTCAAAGTGTACGAGAGGGCACCTCGTTGACAGCTCAATCGTCACCGAAGCAACTTGTCACGAAGTTAATCTGATTCAAATGTTTTTGCTTGGTTTTCATTTTTGGCTCGTTGAGCGTTTCTCCTAAGAAATCGAGATACATTGCTAAACCGATAGGCGGCTGGACATGCGAGTAAATTTAACTTAATCGTGGGACGTTGATTGTGCCAAACCTGCTTACGGCGGTACTGTATACACTTCGTTGTTGCAGCGTATAAATTACTAAATATCTTGTCATCAACAAATGACGTTGTAAATAGGAGAATTTCTGCACTATAAACCCAACGTCAAAGAAGGGTACACCTTGTAAAACATGATGCCATCATAGCAGATTTAATCGGATTTTTATGCACTGATCTGATCTGAACAAGAAAAGGACAAATTGAAACAAAGTTTCGTGTTTCTTTCAGCTCTCCATGTCAGACCGTCTGCTGCTTATTGAGTTGCTGACGTAATCTGCGGCCAATGCAAATTTTTCATTGTCTCTTTATTCGTTAAGGTCCGTTTGGCTTAAATTCGACAATGTAAACAACTTAAATCCATATTGTCTGACGTTGAATGAGACTAAAAGTATGGGGAAAGGTTTCTCGGAGGCTCAGTCGACAATGTTTATTTTCAATGCGAAGGCGTTTAATCTCCCAATATCGTGATTTGAGGCTGTTTTATTTTCCGCCACGAAGTTAACAACAGACTTTGGTATACAAACTAATGTGGGCAAGCCTTGAAGAAAAGGTCTGGAAATTGTCGAGACTAATATTCTGTTCTATGTTTTTATCCAATTACCAACCTCACGATTTCAAATTTAATACCTTTTTTATAGCCTATCACACAAATTACGGGACTCATTAATTTCTTAAACCTCTCAAAAACTTTCAAATGCTCACCCACTTTGCAGTTTTTTGTTTATCAGTGTTTTTTTTATGTTGTTATTGAGTTTCTTTCAATTCTAACAGTCTTTTTATTGACTCTCGATTTATTTTTAATGGCTGGATTTGATCAGTGAACGTCAATGAGACAAAGCCAATCAGTGTCCACTGCAAGCAGGTCATCAAAGGGTCTTAACGAAAAGCAGGAGGCTACTCACGGTGAGTGTCGAACCAAGGTCTTTTTATTTGTCAAGTAGATGTTTTCGCTACGTGACCATATATAGAGAATGTTGGTAAAAATCGACACGGAAAAATCCATACAGAAAATATCCATGTTGTTCAAGAGAGAATTTTTCTCCGAGTAGATATTTTCCTAGTGGGTATTTTCCAGTCGGGATATTTTTCGTATGGATGTTTTCTGCATGGATTTTTCGTATGGATTTTTACCGATTCCCTCATAAAACTTTTACTGCTACTAGTCATTTGTAGCAGCATTTTGATTATTTTCATTTAATTACAAGAGCACAAAAATGAAAAAGGTCATTAAACAATTTCGAGTTAAATTGAATTCAATTTGCTTGATATCTCATTTCTTCTGATGTCGTACAAATATTGTCGCGTGAGGTCATCGGGATAGTTACTGCAAGAGTGTTTCGATTGTTGCCAATAACAATCAATCAAGTTTGTTTGCAATGAGGCGTCCCTGACAACTGTTCTAATGTGAGAATGGATTTTCTTGGACGCTCACATCGCGTTTGCTTCAATGTGATGCTCATTGATGACAAATCTACGCAGGATTAAAGTTTTGCTCACAAGAGTTTGACATCGAATTTTGACACAGTCTTGCTGATTATTATTTTCCGTTGCTTATTGCCAGCAGAACGCCTTTCCCACGAACGAATAAAAGAATTTGCCGATATATTATTTGCTATCAAGCAATTAAGTGGTACAATCAAGATACATTTTCTCTGACGTGCATTGTATGTTGCCATGAAATTTAGAGGGCATCTCCAACGAAGTGTGAGAGAAACCGAAATTAATTGATAAAATTTAACCATACTCTCTGATGTGCTATTTTGCAAACTATTTATGGTGATTCAATACTGAACGTTGAAGATGTTGTATCGGAATTTGTTACAGTTACCTCGCTTTGTGTCACGAGGAATTTTATGTCAGTAAAGGGGATTTCTTTTTAAAAATTACAAGCATTTTTTCTGTCGAAATAAAAAAACAACAATATCAAATTAGTAGGCTACTTTAGAAGACACTCAAGACAACCACTTGAACTAGAAGTGCATCTTCCTCATCGTAAAAACAAGTTCATGCATTGATCAATTTTTCAAGTTACTGTAAATTGAAGTTAGCTATTTTGTGTTATGCTTTTTGCTGATTTGCGTTCACACTGCAGTATGCAAAAATGTCATTTCAGGTAATGCACACTCGCTATATATGTTTGTACATTTCATCAACGTCGACTCATTGAGCTTCATTTTAGGAAAGAAAAAAAAATTGTGAAATGTTAATAATAAATGACTGAAATTATAATCTGCAATGAGCTACGTATAAACACAACTGAAAAACAAATACAAAAGGTGTTAACGATCTGTTATAAACTATGTGGGAGTGTGGTCACAACCCTATGAACTCAACAAGCAATTTCGCTGGAGGGGCATCTTTCTTGTTAAATTTGTACTAAATTACGTTTGTTTTCTGATTTTCCTTAATTGCCTTAACGTTGTACCGCTCGCTATCTTGTCTTGTGACCACATTCCCACAAATTATAACAGAATGTTAACACCTTTTGTCTTTGTTCTTCTGTTGTGTTTCTATGTAGCTCAGTGTAGATTGTAATTTCTGTCATTTATTATTAACATTTCACGAATATTTGTTGTCTTTGTTTAGATGAATTGTTATTTTCCTGACGAGGGCAGAAAGTTTTTCGAAAACGTTTGAATTTATGTAGTTATCTTTTATGGTATGTATTGTTTTTGAATTATGCAATTCCATCACATCAAGTTGCTATCTGTCCATGGCAGGGGTCACCAACTGGCGGCCCGCCACGCTGATATTGTGCGACCCGCGGAAGGTATCAGCGTACAAGTATAATCAAAATTACTTTTCTTGAACAGTTAAAGATCATGAAGGCAAAAAATCCTTTCTGGGAAGCATAGTTTTGCTTTGCATAAGATTCCACCGACCGACCAATCAGATTGTAGTTCTAGGTGGGGGTTGCTTAAAGTTATTTCAATGCGATGTCCAGCCACACTGTCCCAATGGTTGATTAAAACGTTTGTTTTCGAAATTGTCTGTGAGTATAGGGTTGCTTGTTTTAAGTTTGTAAATGTCATGTACAGTAAACACTAGTGTGCGTTTCACCGTTATTGTGTTTCACAAGCAGTGTTCCCTTTATGCAAGTTTTTGTTGGCAAAAAAGGTCGGTGTGCCAACTCAATTTATAATAAACTGTCAAAATATTATATATACATTATGCAGTATATAAATTTAAAGACTTTTTCTGGTTGTATTATAAAAATACTTAGCTTAGTAGGCTGCAAAATGTTGTTAATCAATAATTCTTGCCATGCTGATAAGCACCGCAAGTGACAGTTGTCAAATAATCAAAGAAAGACGGTTTTATAGACTCTCACAAAAAGGATGAAAAACCAACTCATTGCTTTTTTAGAGGAAACACTGTTCATGGGTTACCATAAAAACGTTTTTTCGGTGATTTCCACAAGCGTTTGTTTCATGGTGCCTGGTTTCTTTCTCCCTGTTATTAGAGCCTATTTTTCACTGATATGTTTGCAGGCCACTATTGTTGCCTGTATTGCGATGTGTCAAATATTTCCTTGTTTACTGAAACTGTTAATGGCAAGATATCTTTTGTGAAGCGAAGTGACAACACCAATCTTGCTTGGTGATGAATATTCTGTTGAAACAGCTCGCCTCGCTATAAGAGCGCAAAACAAGTGGTCAAAAAAGTCAAAAGTGTTGTTAAAGGAGCTTGGCCTGGCAATAGCGTTGTTCGACTAATTTTGTTGCTGCAGTATTTTAAGATAAATATTAACAACATGTAACGCTGAATACTGGGTACGAAGTGCGTTCTTTTCTTGCATAAGAATCAACCTACCTAAAATTTTATTAATGCGGCCCGCCACAGCTCTTTTAAGTGCCAATGTAGCCCGCATGCAAAAAAGGTTGGTGACCCCTGGTCTATGGTATTCAAAAGCTATAAAAATTAGGTTGTTCAACGTATCGTAAATCTTAACAGTTGGACTTACATCTCAACCATCAGATCTTTGAAGAGCGGATGAGGAGCGCTTTTACCGAAATAAGGAAGCTTGTTTGCTTTTTTTAGCAAAGATTCTGCAAGACCTAAAATACATAAAGTAACTTTTCCTTCTACAAGAATCTTTTATCTAACGAACCGTAAATTTGCTGACTTGTGACATGTCAAGTTATGGCTTGCTCAGTTGGTACTTACTCAGTTTCATCATTTACCAACTTCAGCCAGTTGCTAAAATGTTGCTGGCTCAGTTGCCAATTGCTCAGTTAATTCAAAACTGCTGGCATGTAGAAGACTCCAATAGAATAGATTGTTTCAACAAATCTCTTTCAGTATAAGATTAGAAAATCAAAGTTGCTTTAAGCCGATCACAAGACTGCTAAGTAGCAATTGGATTGAGCTGGCAATGTAAACAAACTATGCCATTAGGGATGAAGGTGACCAAAGATGGGGAGAACGAACCCACTCAAGTAATAATAAGAAAACAGAAGAGAACACTCGTTTAAACGATGGCATTTGACCATCTCAAATCAGTTTTGAGGTTTAGAAAACAGAAAAATTTTTAACAGACCTTGTAGTTTTTGAAATTATGATAATATCAAAGAAAAAACTATTTTTTGCAAGAAATGAAACCATTTTATGCTTACTTCAGTAAGACATTTCAACCAGCAAACTGTTTTAACCGTCCTACGAAAAGGAAACAGTAATTAAGGCATTTGGTCGCTTTCATCAGTCAGAGATATTGATCAGATCTTCATTTCTCGCCCCACCTGTTTACTTTAAGTTAGTATGATTGTTGTGAAACTTTAGACAAGTAGTTCTCAAATTTTTTCAGCTTGCGGCGCACTAAAAAAATGAAAAATACGTTGCACACTTGCTGCAAAGCACAATTGGTTATAAAAAAGCATCGGCAAAGGAACAGGTAAATGCCATAATATAATCAGTAATCACTTCTTTAATGCATGGTGTTCAACTGTTCATTATAGTCTCGATGGCTTGCCTGCATGCCTATTTGTTTGTAATACTGATGGTTTATTTTCTAAAATTTCAAAAGATTCCGCGGCACACCAGAGAATCCCTCACGATATGCAGTTTTGGAAACACTGCTTTAAGATGTTCTTTTTGTCAAAGCTCAATGCTTTTGAGGTCTTGAAAACATCATCATTTTAATTTTTCTTTTATACGATCATGAGATGGTTTACTCTCTCTTTCTTTCTTTCTATAAGTATCACAGCTAATTCAGCTCTCGATGAACAATGATGATCCAGTTGGATCGATATCCATGGCGGGCTGGGCTATATATAGGGTCAAGCTGACTGGGCTTCCACAGGCCAAAAACCGTGGTGCCAAATCTATTTATATTTGGCTTGTGGGCCAAAAAACAATCGGGAGAACACGGTAGGTCTCAAGAAAAAACAGTTCATTCATTAAAGTTGCCCTTTCTTGCCTGGAGTACAATGCCAATATGCCATGCATTGTAAGGGAATCTAAGGAAAGAACTTCTGAAAGTTCACTTCACAGGATTAGCGCATTGTTCAGTATTCTACTGATAGAGTTTTCTCAACAACCACCTCGAGTCGACAAACATCCATCACAACAACTTGCTGGTGAGAAGCATCTTCAGCAGCAGTTGTCAGCCTGAAGTTTTCAATTGATGGTGCCAACAGAAGCATACCAAAGGCAAGTCCTACGTGATTAAACCGATTAAACTGAAACCAGCAGATAAAATAGACATGTAGATGGAAATGGATTGAGCGGAGAATCTCAGAGTGAGAGCTTGAATCGAAAATGCAAAGTAAATTTCGGCAGACAGAAGCCAAAGACGTTTTGTCAGTTAAATCAGTTATCGTAACTTAACAAAACAAGCAAAAAGCGACTTTATGTTTTGAAAAGTAGTTTTTGGAGGTAGGTTTTGTTCAATTTACGGCACCTCAACTACAACCAGCTTCACACAAGCAGCTGTTTGCATTAATGCCACGCTTTTGCACATGCACAATTGCACACTAATCAAAATGACCACTTTCCCGTGTTTTACGATGAAACAAAGATCAGAAAAATGCTTACGGCAATCTTGCAACATATTTAATATGTTTTAGTACAGTAGCAAATAAGATTTGTACTTTAAATGGCCATGAAATGCCATAAACAAAAGGTGATGTCTATACAATATTAGGCAATTAAACGCGAAAAGTAATTCTCCAATAGGAGGGAGTCTTTGAACCACAGTTTCAATGTTTTTTAAGAGGTCTTAGAATGTTCTGTTGTATTCTGAAACCAGGGCTAAAATGAGCAGGGCTTGGATTTGAGAAAAAAAGCCCTCCCCTCCCTTCTAATAACAGAAATCATAAAACAATGATAATATTGGACTTTTAAAAGAAAATGGTTAAAACGCCCGATCACTTTGATCAAAAATATAGTTTCTGCATTATGCGTTAGTTAATTTATGATCAAGAGACTCTTGGTTGTCCATAATTGCATTATGGAAGCAAGCAAAAAGAGTAAACGAATATCTCAAAAACCAAACAATGTTGCCATGCAAGGAATGGCATTATTCACATGCATAAGTGGTTTCAAAATATGATAAATGAGTTTGATGATCTATGGCGGCATGATCGATTTATGTAGCAGCAGACAAAGTGGTTATATTCTTTGTACAGCGCAACAACAAAGTTCTTCCGTAATTTGTAATGGGGTCGTTCTTCTTGGCACGCGTAACTTTCTGAAAGCTTCATGTTGAGTGAAAGTCAATCAGGCGTAAAATGGCAGCACACTTTCCCACAC
This sequence comes from Aplidium turbinatum, assembly GCF_918807975.1. Classification (NCBI taxonomy): domain Eukaryota; kingdom Metazoa; phylum Chordata; class Ascidiacea; order Aplousobranchia; family Polyclinidae; genus Aplidium; species Aplidium turbinatum. The sequence continues at coordinate 39,710,777 of NC_137472.1, read as the reverse complement.
TACGTCATCTCTGAGTGCACACACATGTCCGCCCACAAGAGCATGCTGACCCGAGATTGCTCACACAGGTGTAAGATGACACGCACCGCGCGTGGATTGCCCCAGCCTGTTGTGACCTTGAATAAACAAACCTGTTGGGGACAGACGGGATATGCTTGATTGCCGCGTGTTCGCCTAGTCAAAATAAAAGTAATTATCATATTTTTTTGTGTAAAAGTAAAGGTCTGAAATGCATGGTATTTTCGAGGAAAATGCTCTAGATCTTTGTCAAGTGTCCTTCACTCTGTTCAATGCTAAACCTTTTGTTCCAGATGTAGACTGCCAGAGCACCTTTTGCACAGGATGTGCTTGCATGAAGAATACATTCCTTGCAAAAAAATCATGCCAAAGGTAGATACGTGGTTGTTGTATAAAACCATGATGTAATGTTAGTTAATTGGGCCATGAACTTCCTTATCAACTTAAGATTTGCTCAACAGCGAATCTTTCATCTTAGCAAAATAAACACATTGCTTTCGACCACCAAGCGAACGACTAACGATAATAAGAACGTTATCTTTATTGTTTACTGATGCCGAACATCCCAAAGAGCAAAAGTTGCATTTTTCCATCATATTATCGTAAACGTTTGCTCAATGAGACATAGAACCGAGATTGATGACTTCAGGTGAGGAAATACGTGTTAACCTGGTGGCAAATTACTATCAACACCTTCAATGACTTAATCAACCCACGCATGGGGAGGGTAGCCTACTTTGTTTTAATTACCAGAACAGATCATTTCACGTTAGTGAAAACTACTAAACACTTATTGGATTGAGGTGACTCAACCAGGATAACATTTCAGTTTGAAAACCGAGTTTAAAACATAGATCTAGCACAAAACTAAGGCGATGAGCACAAAATGTTCAAAGAAAATCATTCAGTTTGCTTTGTCATTTAGGTTTTTGTTCTTGGTTACCATGCAACTTTGTTGTAAAATAATTACTCGGTTGTTTTACAAAAATATGAGCTTCGGAATAAAAATATTAACTTTGTTTGGTGTTAAATTTGATGTGAGCAAACAAATGCTGAACAATAAAAAACACAAAAATAAGCAAAAATGCCTTATAATTTTCAATTATGTCTCTCAGCGGTCATCAAGTCTTTGGTTTATCTTTATTCTTTAGACGAGCCTTCAAATGCAAATAAGACTGAGAATGCTTTTGTTTGAGTCCTCTTCTTTCAATAATAATCCCTTTTTGTCAAAGCAAAATGTGCAAGTTGACGATTTTGCAGATGCTGTTGGAATGTTTTTTCTTTCTTGTCAAAAAAACTTGTGGGTCAAAAAGATGGTTTTAGTATTTTCAATTTCTAAAATCTGAACCAAAAAAGTTAATCGGATCTTGCAACGATGAAGACATACCAAGAAGACAGGTGTTGACAAAAATAGAAAAAAATAACTGAGAATCTGTGGAAAAGGATTAATGTTTGTTGTTATCCTTAGTAATTAGTTTCCCATGTCAGGTTACCTTAATGTGTGAGGTGAGAAGCAAAAGCTTAAAATGGCAAAAAACACTTTCAACAGCGCTTCAAATTCAACCAGTAGCCTACGATACGTGTCTGATACAAATCTGGGCTTACTGCTCACCCTAATGCAGTACAGCAACAATTATAATCTTAAAACTAGCCACATATTGTAATAAATGTCAAACCAGCTCCTTTCAACTAAAAAAACTTTGTCTTCTGTATCTGATTCTACCTGGAAAATATGTCTGATCTCAAAGTTTATAACTTTTTAATCTTCCAAGATAGAATAGATTTGTTGACATACGGAGTTGCAGCTGAAGCAAAGTTAGGCTACCGATTTCGAACTAGCAGTGAATTGAAAACATGAAATGTAAGCAGAGCATACATGAAAAACACACATCAAAACTTTCACAAGTAATTCGCTACGTGAGCCAGTTGCAGACTAAAGCACGGGACTGACAATTCAATGGTTGCCTCTTGATCGCCGTTAAGATGATGTGGCTGCGTCGAGGCAAGACACTTTAGTCCTAAGACATTGCAGAAAGCGGATGTTAAATTGTTGTTCTACTCACAAAATCGAAATGCCCATTATATCGAGTTGATTGTTGTTCAAACCGTTTGTTCGTTCCTGTATATTGGATAACTTTTGCAACATTCAATTGTGAGTGCCGAGTGGTCACAACAGATAGATAAAAAAACTGGCTACTTTTTGACTATTTCTTCTTTTGACGTAATAAGCAGCTTAATATTGGTAGGATAATTTTTATTTTGCTATTTAAGTGCAATTTAAGCAAAATATTTAACTAAATGCGTTAAATCCGAGTTACGATAGCGCACTAGGCGTAGGACAATTGCAAGTGCTCCTCTCCTAAGTTATCAAATGTTGACCAACCAAAAGTTAAAAACTTTTTTGATGGTCATAAATTTGATTAACCTCTATTGAAATACAGAAATAGACAAACTAAATGTCGCCTACACTGGAAGTTTTTGATTGATTGTTTGCAATATAATCGATGTGGAGTAGGAGGATTGAAAGTTTTTTCAACAAGTTGGCAGCTCCAAAATACAATCCTTTGCGATCTCTACAAGAGGTTTGGTTTGAGTTTCACACGCCACTTACCAACTTTTGTCCTTGAGATTGTTATTTTGCGATGACTGAGTAAACACACGTAGAGAGGGCAGGCCTAGGAAAATTTGTGGAAAAGTTATTGGTAAAAGCATAATTTTGCATCGGATAGAGTCGCAGTGTTTCCTTGTGTACGTGGCGAGATAAGCAACAAGAATATTACACATGAACGAAATTTGAGAAGTGAAAGGAGCCGCTTCAATGTAAAGGTATGAGTGTCAACATCAACAAGACAAAGATTGTAATCAAGTGGAACGGAAGGGAAAACCACAATGCGCAAAATCAACCCTTGTGGCGTATGTGGAAAAAGAGTAAGGGAAAATTCTGTTATGTGTACGAAATGCAGGAAGTGGGTGCATGGAAGATGTGCAAAGATGAAGAGTGACATGCAGATCCGGAGATTGTTTTGAATGTGAAAGATACAAGAAGATTGAAGAAAGAATGATTGGTCCTGTTGAAAAGCTGAATGAAGATGTTGAATCAGTGAATGCCTTTTGCTATCTAGGTCCTAGGAGATAGATTGAACGCTAGTGGTTGTTGTGAAGCGGCAGTGACTGCAGGAGTGAGGTTTGGTTGGCTGAAATTCAGAGAGTATCGAGAATTGTTATGTGGTAGAAGAATTCCGTTCAAAATGAGAGGAAGGATTTATATTAGTTGTGTGAGATCTGCAATGCTGTACGAAAGGAAGTGAAGTGAGACATGGTGCTTACAGGAAAACGAACTGGCAATTTTAAGAACAACTGAGAGAGCGATAATGGGAGCAATGTCTGGTATGAAGCTGATGGACAAAAGGAATACCGAAGAACTTATGAACTTGCTTGGGTTGAATGAGAATATTAAGTTGGCGAAGGCGACTGGAGTGAGGTGGTATGGGCATATTTTGAGAAGGGGTGACAATGATGTTTTAAAAAGAGCACTGGAGTTGCGAGTGGAGGGTCGTAGAAAGCAAGGAAGATCCAAGAAAACGTGGAAAAGGCAAGTTGAGGAAAAACAGCAAGGTGGGCTTGACAAAAGAGGACGCGTTAGGCAGATCAATGTGGAGGCAGGGTGTGAAAGCGATTGTGCCACTTGGAGGTGAATCCGGCCACCCTCCGTAATGGGAAAATCACTAAGTTGAAACTGGACTACTACTACATGAAAAAACATTGAAACTGATCAACGATGGTATCACAACTAAAACAAAAAATTGCTCGTGGAAATTTGGGAAAGACAAAAGAAAGTTTACTGAAAAGAAAATAATCCGTATCACATTTTTAAGTTACAATGCTAATAAGAAAATGAGCTGATACAATTTTCCTTTCCTCGTTGTCGGAATGGATTAATCAAATTGGCAAAGCCAAAGATTTAAAGTTACGCGAATCTCAACTACAGTATTCTTCTGGCCTAATTCATAGACCACTAAGCCTCTATTAACTAAAAAATTCAAGTAACCTTCTCAAAGACAGCTTTCATCAAAAACAATTCGTAGTAATGAGATAGGATGCTTGATTTAAACAAATCACTTTGTACAAATAAAATATGAATCTATACGTCACTCGTAAAGTGTTTAAATATGGAACACAGCTTTAAAAAGTAACAAAAAACCAAACAACTGCAAAATACAGAATATTGCAGCTCAAAGTTACAATTTTTACAATAGTCCATTTTAGGCTATGTATTTATGTTCTTTATTGCATTTTAAAATCAAGTATTTTATTGCAATATAACATAATTTTAAAATTTTTGTTGAAACATGAAAGATTTAGGCATATTCATTGAAGTAATGCAATAGCCACTATGTTTTATAAAAATGTAATGTTTCACTTTGTCTCACGAAAATACCATATTTGTTGTCTTGCATAAAATGCGATGTACACTAGTGACTAGAAGTTGTTATATCTAGATAAGCTGACATAAAGCTATAGGTAATAAAGACTCAGCTGTGAACATGTTTACAACGTCAATATTGTTATAAAAGTCACTGTACAAAAACTAGTGTAAGGAAGCTCTTGGTCTGCTACGCAGTTACGGATCATTATGCTTAACACAACGCATTACTATTTGCACACACTTTTGAATGTTCCCTAAAGACGTAAGAAAAATCGTTCACACTTTGTGTAAAACGGAATGAAAACCAATTCAATAACTTTGGAAAATAGAATTGATACAACTAGTACAACTATACTTGGACTACATGCTGCACTGGCAAAAATACCCAAATCTGAATAATTGTTCGCTTTCTTATAGGCCTACTATTTCGGTATTTAAATAAAACTTAAACCAAAGAAATGCAGAAGACATTGTAGGCCTACAAATAAATCGAAATATTATTTCATGTTATGTTGAAGACGTTTTATTTGAATAAGCTGAAGATGCTATGCTTATAGCAAAATTGATTCTTTAATAAATTATGTTAAGAGATTATAAAATAGATTTTTATGCAAGTATCAGCATTGGATGAATGCGAATTAGCAGTACTAGCCTATTTCAGGTCAAAGTAGGCCTACTAGCCTATAACGTCTGCAGACTTTGAATCAATGCAAAAAATGGTTGATCCTACCCTACACGGTTCATATGCGTTACAAATAAAGAAACAATTTGTTTAGAAAATTGTTCAAACAAAAATGGAAAAACTGCAAAAGTAACCAAATACCACGGTTACAAAGTAATTTAATAATGTTAGTGTCGACGTGGAAAATTTCCAAATGGAAAACGGAAGGAAATGAAATTGGTTCTTCAACGACCCAGCACCGCCACCTTGTGGTGTAGTTGGAAACAAGTCTGATGAAATAAACGGTTAAGTTTGTTAAATTAAGTTTGTTCTACAGCTTATTTAGGCTTATAATTGACGATCTACACTCTACAGGATCTCGATTCGATCCTTTCACATGTCACTACGTTTACTATTGTTGCTTGGCTACAAATTGACACTGGTGATCAACGAAGAATTAACTTTTAAAAGAAATCATGAGGAATAAAGTCTCATCCATGGCGACATATCATACAACAGGTCTATGTACTGTTCACATACCATGCCAAATTGCAAGTTTTAAATTTGGTTAGCGGCTAATCTGCTACGCTTGATATCAAACAGGATTGCTAGTGTAAGACGCTAGCTTGAGTAGTAATTGATAATAATTGTAATTGTAGTTTTTGTGTATATTCTGTGTAAATTTGGGCTACTTTTGTGCTGTTGTTACCATATTGACATTTATGCCTGAAATCTGAAGTGCATCTGGCAACCTTGGAAATACGAAAGGTTTTGACTAGAATCATGGTTCTTGCGTAACACCCTATCACAGAGGTGTACAGGAATACGATCCGGACCCAGATCTTACTATTTTTCGCCGGATCCGGATCTGGATCTGAGTCTGTTTTTTTGAAACAGTAAGATCAAAAAGATAAGATAGCCTACAGTAAGATCAATGCATAACCGAGTGATGAAAGGTCTGGAACAACAATCAAAAGGGCGCCGGTTCGACACCACTCAAGAGCATGCGGCTGTGTCTCTGGTAGGACACTTAAAAGCAAGTCTGAAGGTGGACAAGAAGATTGGCTTCCTTGCCTTCCCGTCCACTTAATCTAAATCTTCAACCACTGGGTAAGCCTGGATACGACAAAAAAAGGAAACAAATAGATAAAAATATTTCATAAACTCCTGGCAACATTTCCAAACCCGGAGAAAGTTTTGAACCACTGCGTTTGTGGCAACACTGAAATTTTAGTCAGGTCAACGTTGATGTTGTAAGATCATTGTTTTTCCAAATTCTAAAAATTGGTTTTGCTTGTTGCATTTTTACTGCAATATGTGTTGAAAATGTTTAATGTTAGAGAGATAAACATGCATTATGGGTTACAAGGTAGGCCACTAGGCCTACATGGATGCAACCTAGTTCGTACCCTGAACAGTTCGTACCCTCATTTCGTACCCTGAAAAGATCGAGAGAAAACATTAAAAAAAGCGGAAGTCGCTGATCGCAGTTTCCGCAAACATTTTAAAATTTTCCCCCTGAAAAGATCGAGGGAAAGATAGCACAAAGCCGAAGTCGCTGATCGCAGTTTCCGCTAACCTTAACAGTAACCCTATCCTAACGCTAACCCTCACTCATCGCAGCTTCCGCAAACATTTTTCCGCAGTTTCCGCTAACCCTAACCATAGACTAATCTATGCTCTAACCCTAACCTTCGCTGATTGCAGTTTCCGCAAACATTTTTCCGTAGTTTCCGCTAACCTTTACCCTAACTTTAAGTCTCTAACCATAGAGTAATCTATGCTCTAACCCTAATCCTCGCTGATCGCAGTTTCCGCAAACATTGTTTCGCAATTTCCGCTAACTGCAGTTTCCGCTAACCTTTACCTTAACCATAGAGTAATCTATGCTCTAACCCTAACCCTCGCTGATCGCAGTTTCCGCAAACATTTTTTCGTAGTTTTGCAGTTCCCGGTAACCTTTACCCTAACCATAGAGTAATCTATGCTCTAACCCTCGCTGATCGCAGTTTCCGCAAATATTTTTCCGCTGTTTCATTTTTCCGCAGTTTCCGCTAACCTTAACCCTCGAGTTTGTTTGCGGAAGCTTCGATCAGCGAGTTCGGCTTTGTGCTATGAAACTGCGATCAGCGACTTCGGCTTTTTTTAATTTTTTCTCTCGATCTTTTCAGGGTACGAACTGAGGGTACGAACTGTTCAGGGTACGAACTAGGTTGCACCCGGCCTACATAAGGTTGACAAATGAGGCTAGACTTTATTTCATTATTAAGTTTAGTTATTGCTTTGCTATGCACTGAATGGTTAGTTCAGAAACCATATTGGTTGCGTCATGTAATATGCAATTATGCGTTTGAATGAAGAGAGAACACATTTCAAGTCAGGATGCTTGTTATGCAAAGACCAAAAGTGCTATACGAGGCGATCAGCAAGTAACGCGTGATGTACCCGTACGGTAGTACGCTAAGCACGAAAGCACCATACACCTATTAAGTATACACCTACAGTACTGAGGAGTAAGCTACGTACTGAATTTAATGAATCCATTTTGTAAATTACTTTTACAAAAAAAATGTGAATCTGTCGTGTGGTGAAATAGCCTACTATTGTATAAAATTTGAGACATAAAATTACTTCAGATTTGTTAAATTTACTTCAGATTCGAATCTAAGATATCTAGAAATTTCCGGATCCGGATCTCAAAAAGCAAAAACCGGATCATGATCCAAAAAGTCTTGGTTCTGTAATTGATTATTTTGATCTTTGGAACCTCTGCTCTGTCAGTATTTGACATTTTGGCAAAGGAAAAACAACTATCAAAATTGTTTGGTTGGAAAGCATCAACATTTAGGAACAACTTTCACTAATAAAATATTTACAAGCAGTAGCCTACAATTGTTTGCATTTTTGTGGTCTCAGTTGCGTTTGGCCAAAGAAACTGCTCCTTAAAAAAAATTAGAAAAAAATCATTTATTTGACTTTCTCTTGTTTCCATATCTTTCTAAAAAACAAATTACTTTAAAGTAGAAACACCATGTCGCTCTAAAGTTACAGGTTCTCACTTTCATTTGAGGTAGTAGGAGGAAGCTCACATTCGTCACCATCAACTATGATATCATCAATGGCAATATCACCTTGAAATCCATCCTTCATTACAGCTTCAAATATAATCTGAAAGCAAAATTGCAGTGGCTCAATACTTACAGTAAAGCAGTATCAACCGGGTTATTAAAAAACTCAATAATAAATTAATTTCTGAGAACTTTCACCTTGGGTAAAAGAGATGAAACGCCACTTCAATAGTTGAGTTGGTTTCAAAACTAAAAAGGGTTTTTGTGTTGTTTTGAACGAATAAATAATATTCTAAAAATATGTTAGAGTTGATGGATTACAAGCCTTCGTTTGTAGCATGTATGACATCTGACAAGTGGATCTACAACAGCATAAAGTGCTGAGTTAAGTGCACATTAAACACTAATGATTGCGTATTTGCGTGTGACTTGTATCAACACAGATGGTAGCATTTGTGAACATTTTTGTTTAATTTGATAACACTAGAACGGCATTGCATCAGTTGTCCTGAATATTTCACCTTAAATGTTAAAACAGACGTGACAGAATTACCTAAAAAAAAAGCTACACATAATTTCCCAAATAAAAATTGGCTGACGACACAGAAATCGAAGTGATTGGAGGCGATTCTTTAAAAAGAGAGCGTGATAGCTATCACCATTGCCACGCGATGGCGTTTGGCTGTCATCCAATCACAAAAACCTCTGAAAAAATTGCTTTTGTTCATGAAGCTTCCAGGAAAGTCATAACTCAATGTTTTTGCAATGCGTCTGCGTCGAGTCACATAGGCTACCATTGGCGTCATACAAACGTCATTGTAGTTATTTCTTTCAGATATAGGCTAATCAATCTCCTTCTTCTTTGGAAATTTCTCACTACCTTACTGGTTTTGAGCATTGTCTTTTTTGCATTGTTTATATTGAACAGACTGATCAAATTCAAGTCTCATTCAAAAGAGCTTCATTTTTATACGCTATTATTTTTCTTTCGAAACTTTTCACAGGCAACAATGTGATGCATTTTCAATGCTCTCAGTTCTTATAGTAATTGCATCTTTTTGTTAGTGGTATGCCTAATGCCTATACCATGCCTTCGTTCCATGCTAAAACACCACAAAAACATACGCAAGCGACCTACCCGATACTCTGTTCGTGGTGATAGGTTAATCAGAGCATAGAGCCAGGTTTTGCCTTGTTCTTTTTCCTTCTTCCACAACTCAACTTCCTTTCCAGTCTTTTCCGAAAGCAAGACTCGTAGCTTTCCTTTCATGTATCGAAAAAATTATTTGAAGGCATAGAAACTAGACGTTGTGATGAATAATCGCGATGTAGCACAGCAAGCGTCTTCGTAATATTTTATCGATTCAATTTAACTTCTCGTGGCCATGTTGTGTTTGTTTTGATGTAAACTTAAATTAAATCTTAAAACTTACATTAAGTTTTATCTCAATTTCAAACGCCAACGACTATTTTAAGACATTAAAGGTGCATTCTTACCAATATGGCGACCCTTCATATGATAGAAAAACTTCAAGCAGTGTCGCTGAGATGTTTCATGCCAGAACGTGGGACTAATGAGGCGTGCTCTATCTCCTGCTTTTACATTTGAAGACTCGATGAACATATAACCACCTTTGAAACAAAGTTGACATAGGACACGATATCTTATTTCATCATTATCTTTCATTCAATTTAAATCCGCTGCTGACTTTAGACATAGCATGTTTTTATACAATCGGTTACTTTAATTTGAGCGAGAAAAACGACAGATTTTTTTTTACAAAGAAAATTTGCAATTTTGGAAAGCTTGGTGCGTGACAAAACTTGATTCATAATTATAGTCCGGCAGCCCGTGACGTATTTGTAACATCATAAGGTACAAAAGGTTTGAGTGTTTTATCAACCTTGCCCCACTGTGGGATGTTCAGATACCCACGTCCGAGGTTTCACTGCTGGGGCGTTTGGGGGCTACGGCCCGATGAAAAACCCATTTTGGGGGTCAAAAAAACATCATAAGGTACAAGAAAAAAACCTATGCCAGATTTTATGCCTTCACTTGTAGACTTTGGAACAAGTCGATCTGGGTGCCCCAGGTGGGGCATTCCCGAATAAGGGGCCCCCAAAGTTGGGGCAAAATACGTAAAAATAACATCATAAAGTACAAAGATGAAACTTTTTTCATCAGTTGGGGCATGTTCCACTGAGTACGAAACAACTTTTCTTATGGCCCCAAGGTGGGGCTTAACCTCATTTTGGGGGTACAACCGCTAAAATTCACAAAATTAACATCATAAGGTACATGGATGAAACCAAGTGCAGGTGATAGTACCTCACTTACGGATTTCAGAACATTAAAATTTGGTCGCCCCAGGTGGGGCATTCCCGAATAAGGAGCCCCCAAAGTTGGGGCAAAATACGTAAAAATAACATCATAAAGTACAAAGATGAAACTTTTTTCATCAGTTGGGGCATGTTCCACTGAGTACGAAACAACTTTTCTTATGGCCCCAAGGTGGGGCTTAACCTCATTTTGGGGGTACAACCCCTAAAATTCACAAAATTAACATCATAAGGTACATGGATGAAACCAAGTGTAGGTGATAGTACCTCACTTACGGATTTCAAAACATTAAAATTTGGTCGCCCCAAGTGGGGCATTCCTGAATAAGGAGCCCCAAAGTTGGGGCAAAATACGTAAAAATAACATCATAAGGTACAAAGATGGAACTTGTATCATCAGTTGGGACGCGTTCCACCGAGTTCGAAAAAACTTTTCTTATGGCCCCAAGATGGGGCTTAACCTCATTTTGGGGGTATAACCCCTAAAATTCACAAAATTAACATCATAAGGTATAAAACCAATAGTGTCTCTCGTATATATTTCAAAACGTCTGCAAATATTTTGGAAAATCAACGAAGTATATAAGATATAATATCTACACAACATAACATTTGCTTATTAGGTTAAAATTTATCACAATGAAAATAGATATTGTACGCAGGGGTGGATTGGTGGCTAATCATTAGCCTACTGGGAATTCGAGAACGTTCCCGGTTGGCCGGTCAGAGGGTCACTGTCCTCAGGCCCGGATTTAGGGGGGGCAGTTGCCTCGGGCCCCCCGACTTTTGAAGGGCTCCCCTATGTGGAAAAAATGTGATTTTGTTATATATTTTTTCGTTTTGGCCTTTAAAGTCTGCAAAATGCTGTGCAGTACTGGACTGATGCTACTGTAGACGTAGAGATGGTTTTTCGCATGGGGGCCCCCCGATCTAAAAGTGCCCCGGGCCCCCCATCAGCTAAATCCGGCCCTGACTGTCCTGTTTTATGTACAAAAGAAAATTTTATTTGAAATATAATAGTCGTAGCGCTATATCCTTATTGTTTGTTTGAATAACACTGACAATGATTCAAGTTACAAATCAAAGCTTGCTGTACAAATACGTACAATGTCTAATTTTATAGCCTACATCATATTACCGATGAAAGACTTTTTCTGAAATGAAATAAATTGTTTGTGAAACGAGCATTTTTATGCTAAATCTATTTTGATAGAAGTGGACCGTTATTATTTTTAAATTCCCGGGCTAATTTAGTTTGAAAATCCGCCCCTGATTGTACGTAGGCCTACCTACATTTAAGTTTCTCTCAGGCTAAACACTGAACAGAAACAAATCACACTATGTGGTCTCATCTAAACAACTGAGAGGACTTCTCGAATAACATGTGATTTGTGCTGAAAGGAATGGAAAAATTGCTCGCTACAAAATAACGAAACCTGGAAGGCGTGCGAAAGAAACGTTAAACTATAGGCTACACTAGAACGAAAAGATGCACATTGAACTATTTGAAAACGTATGCCCTGTTTATCAAGTCAAAAGGCTTCTTGAAAAAGCATGCCTCCTGCATAATCTCTCTTGAGTAGGCTATGCACCATTGGCCCCGGTTTGCAGCCATGTGAAAAGATTAATCCTAACAGTTTGTTCCATGTGGTTTCGTGAGTTCTGGTGGAAACCGTAAAATTAATACAAGTTCAAATCATACTCTATCCCCATGTTTACAAGAATAAAGGTAAAAAGTTGCTTATGTAGGCTATAGCCGACAGTTTATTTATGCTTGAGGTGGAGAAAGGCAAAAACATCTATTCATTAAAGGTCTGCAGATTCGTCGTCAGAAAAGTCACATTCATCCGTTTCTGTTGTTTCATCATCTGATTCTGTTCCGTCTTGGTCCAAACCCTTCTCACTTTGCAGAACGTTATCCAGCATGGACGGAACTGGATCTCCATGAAACCAAGCTGGAGTGAATTTACCATCTTCCAAACGCCAGCCGCTTTCAACTGGTGTCTGGAAAAAGCTTCCTTTTTCGGCAACATGATTCTAAATGCCACAAATGTAATTCGCTCTGAGTATTTTCTGATAGAGCACAGTTTTGCACGGGGGAAAGAGAAAGTTGCTTCCATCTGAACCTTTCAGTCGTCGCAATGGATTGGAACCTTTCGGTTTGTATGTCTCAATGATTTTTTTAAATCGTAATTCATTAAGGCAATGACCACTTTTACATCCATACATCTGGCACACAAATTTTTCAATGCCCTTTTCAATGGTTTCATCAAGATTTTTCAAATATCTCAAAGCAGCAAAGACATGTTGAGCATGCACATTTTTCTCCAATATATTAAGGGGTCGAGCCTTCCCTTTACCCAAAAAAGCAGCTGTATAATCACACCTTGTAAAGCAATGAAAACCTGGAAGCGAACAAAGCATGTCTGGAGATAAAGTACTGCCAAGCTTTGATACATCAATATATCTCAGAGTATTGTTTGCCTGTACACCAACTTCCATCCATATGTTTACGTCTTTTTGTACGAACGACAAATTTCCCAACAGTATAATCAGAACATCCGTGTCATTAGAGCGGACTACCACATTTTTCACATCTTGGCATGCGGTGACGATGTGGTACATTAGGCGCGTATCTGCTTCTTCGTGGTAGCATAACAAGGACTCCTCTTCACCAGACAACATTTTTTCGGTAAACATAACATGTTTCATCAAGTGTAGCATAAAGAACCTTTAAGTCGAGGAAGCTGGAACACTCATCTGATTTCCAAGAATTAACAAGAAAATACACCAATGCTTGCTTGAAGTTGTCATTCCTCATTGCGGCTGCAAAATTAACAGGTCGTTTCATGGCCTCTCCTTCGATGACGTATTGCTGATCGCGGAAGTCATGAATTGCTCGGCGATCTCGCTGGGCATCTTTGATGGACGGCGATACAGTTCTATAGAAAACAACGTGTATTGTTTTCCCACTGTGTCTGCACAATTTCTTCAAAGTCGTCTTTGCAACACCTCCGAACGTCATCGGCAAATATCCAAGAGTGTGAAGAAGAAACATACCATCGATCAACGTGCAGTCAACAAAAGGCGGATCTGTACTTTCAATTTTCTTTTAAAGAGCCTTCAAAAGCATTAACTTTTGGGTTGATTTCATCGTTGCATCCATATGGCACAAAGACAGTGGTACTGGTGTGAAGGGGTAAGACAGCATCAATTCCATGTCTACCTTGTGATCTACTGCTAAACATAGAAGCCTTCCAATCAAATTGCGTTCCATTCTCAAGTGAGAAAATTTGCCTTTGCGGGTTATGCTTTTGACAACGGCAGCTTCAGAAGCAAAGTTGCAGATTTTGTTTTTACGTATTGGCTTGTTGAAGGTGCTAGCGTCCTGGTGGCATTGACTAATAAATTTGTTTCTATCCTCAGTTACTTTTTGAAAAACATTCAAAAGAAAATTTGAAGTGGCAGGAGCCACTGCTTTTCCTGTGCTAATATTAAATAGAAAGGATACATCGAAGCCTGCACTAAATGGATTAACTGTATTGCTTACTTTTTGCATTAGTTTATCCAAATGTCTGCGATCTCTATCGATGCTTGAAGGATGAAGGTCGAATGATGCTTTCTCTGCTGATGTCATCCCCAGATCTTCATAGAAGTGGGGAAGGATCGTTTGGCGCATAAAGTGGGTAAGTGCCCATCTCTGTCTGGCACCAATTGAATTGGTGAAAGACGTAATCCCAGTGAGTCGATTGGCGGATTCTGCATTGATTGTTTGCTCTAAAGTTTGATCAACAGCACATCCATAGAAGTTTTTTTCAGTTCTTTTTACGGACAAGATGCCTTATTCCAGGGTGAAAACAGATCACTTATTCCAGGGTGAGTTTCTTTCATTTTTAGCATGTTATCCTGCAGTCGCAAAATCCATCTTGCATAATTTGGTTGGTTGAAAATGAAGAACACGCTTGACATCTCTCCTATGCAGTGCACAAACAACTGATGATTTGCAGAATGAATACTCCGAGCAAAGAGGAGGTACGTCTTGACAAGTTTTAAGTATCCATACCAGTACTGGGCAGTCTTGCCATTTTCTCCTGTTTCGGTTTTCCTTGAAAATTCTTGGTAGGAACTCAAAACGTAGACTACGCTACCAGTATTCTAAACAATTGAAGACTAAAACTTTTTTATTTGATAGCCCTTGTAAACTGGTTACTACCGGTAGTTGTCGTGGTCGAATTCTACTTTTTGCATCAGCCAGATGCTTCTGTGCTACTAATGCTGTCTGCTAACCGGAGATGTAGCTTAGCTTTTAGTTTGTTGTAAATATCTTCATCAAATTAACCTTTTCTATTGAGTAGAACTAAAATGGTAGGCTACTGGAACCGGCACTACACACTGGCAAGATTCAAAATCTTTAATCTATAATACTAAATCTTACATTTCTAATGGCGCAGGTTAACTGGCAGTCAGTATGAGAATTTCAGAAACAGCACGTGGAGTTCTCTATGCGCTATTATTGTCTTCGACTCTTGTCTTGTACGAAATATAACCACAGGAGTAGCATAATATCATTATGTTGTCATACAGAGTAACACTTAATAGTCTATGACGAAAGCATGCCTGTTGCGCCAAATCGATCATTATCACATTGTATGCTACTGTACACTACAGTCTTCAACCAGTGAAATATTAAATTATACGTAGCACAGTTGCTTATTATGGAATTATGACTTTTGCATCCGGTATCAGTCTTTGTGTTAGGAAAAACCCTCAGCTGAAGCAAAAATATTTTGACGATTTACAAACACTTGGTTTCATCCAAATAGGCTACAACCTTGAATTTGGGGGTTGTATATCCTAAGATGAGGTTAAGCCCCACCTTGGAGCCATAAGAAAAGTTTTTTCGAACTCGGTGGAACGCGTCCCAACTGATGATACAAGTTTCATCTTTGTATCTTATGATGTTATTTTTACGTATTTCGCCCCAACTTTGGGGGCTCCTTATTCGGAAATGCTCCACCTGAGGCGACCAAATTTTAATGTCCTGAAATCCGTAAGTGAGGTACTATCACCTACACTTGGTTTCATCCATGTACCTTATGATGTTAATTTTGTGAATTTTAGCGGTTGTACCCCCAAGATGAGGTTAAGCCCCACCTTGGGGCCATAAGAAAAGTTGTTTCGAACTCAGTGGAACATGCCCTAGCTGATGATACAAGTTCCATTTTTGTACCTTATGATGTTATTTTTACGTATTTTGCCCCAACTTTGGGGGCTCCTTATTCGGGAATGCCCCACCTGGGGCGACCAAATTTTAATGTTCTGAAGTCCGTAAGTGAGGTACTATCACCTACACTTGGTTTCATCCATGTACCTTATGATGTTAATTTTGTGAATTTTAGGGGTTTTACCCCTAAAATAAGGTTATAAGCTCCACCTTGGGGCCATAAGAAAAGTTGTTTCGTCCTCAGTGGAACATGCCCTAACTGATGAAAAAAGTTCCATCTTTGTACCTTATGATGTTATTTTTACGTATTTTGCCCCAACTTTGGGGGCCCCTTATTCGGGAATGCCCCACCTGGGGCACCCAGATCGACTTGTTCCAAAGTCTACAAGTGAAGGCATAAAATCTGGCATAGGTTTTTTTCCTGTACCTTATGATGTTTTTTTGACCCCCAAAATGGGTTTTTCACCGGGCCGTAGCCCCCAAACGCCCCAGCAGTGAAACCTCGGATGTGGGTTTCTGAACATCCCACAGTGGGGCAAGGTTGATAAAACACTCAAACCTTTTGTACCTTATGATGTTACAAATACGTCACGGGCTGCCGGACTATTAGATCCTACGTTAATCTTAGTAATTTAAAAAACACACCATGTCTTCACTGCTATTGCTAATAAACTATATTATTACATTTTAACCCTAGCTAAATTCATGAAAATGCTGTCTATTATGATTAACTTTTACTGTAAATCCCAAACTGAAGTGTAGAGTATGACTCTCCTACAAGTCAGCAGTTGTGAACTGAGCAAGCGACAACTGAGCAAGTAACCAGTGACGTAGCTGGGAATGTACCGAAATGTGCTGCCAGGGGCGGATTCAGATTTTGCCGCCCCTTCAGGAAAAAGCATGTGAAAAAATGCGTTTTTTTATCAGATTATAATCAAAGTCAAAAATCGTAGTCTGAAAGTGCCCCTCCCCCCCCCCCTAGCTACGCCACTGGTGACAACTGAGCCAGCAACATTTTAAAAAGTGACTAAAGTTGGTAAATGAAAAAGTTGAGTATGTAACAACTTAGCAAGCCATGACACGTCACAAGGCAGCAAATTCAGTTCCGCAAGCAAATACCAAGCAAGTCCGACGTGAGTACGTAAATCTTATTTGCTGACTTGTCAGTAGCTGAAATGTACTTAATAAGCCTACTGAGTTGTCGCATGCTGAGTGGTCCGACGACCGTGGAGTATTTTATATCATCATTATTGAATGCAAGCAAACGTATTGCTTCACTTTACTGTACAGCTTCATTACTGAAGATAAAATAAATTGTTACCTGTTTTATCAAAGTTGCTATGATCCGCATCCGGCCCGGTGCTTTCTGTTCTTTTCAGTTGAGTACTTTCACTGTTTAATGTCCAATCTAAGTCATCTGTTTTGGATTGCACGAAAAGACACTTTTTTGGGAAATCGAAAGTGCAAAAGTACTCTTTACCTGAAGGGTATTAACATTGACCAATGTCAAAACATATTAAACTTAAATAAATTTTGCAAAAAGAGCTAGAAAAAGATGGGTTATTGAAACTTGGATTTGTAGCAATGGATATAGTAGCGCAGCCAGAAGAGAGATTGTGAACTAAGTTATCCCTCTGCTTTGAGTCGTGTACAATGTCAAGACAGTTAAAGCAGTAACAATAACAAATAGTTTTGGCAATACGCCTAGCTGATTAATGGATTTTTAGAAGATGCAAATTTATTTTATGAAAAGCACAAGATCCATATATTTTATGTTACCACAAAAAATTAAAAATAAAACAACGAAATCACTTACTGAGACTGTGGGTCGTTGGACTCACGTCCCTTGGGTTTAGATCTGAAACTATAAACATTAAATTTTTAAGTGTATGCTACCTGATAAAGGCAATCTCACTCATACTTGATATCAAGCGTCGGGGTATTAGAAAATAAGGTTATAATAAGGCTTATACTACGCCAAATTACCAAAGTAGGATGATGATTGATCTTTTTTTTTTCGATTGCCTTCTTTCCGCAAGTAGCTACGTGCACCCAATTTATTACATCTTGTGAAGAGATGAGTGATGCTTTTTTCAACAACCAGCTGCCTGGAGCTACACCCATAGATTTTTCTATTTACCTACAATTTTAAATTCCAAGACGCAAACCAAAATATTGATTTTAGATGTTAAAGCTTCTTCAATCGATTGTGCTAATAAATATTTGTAATCAAATTTGCTTTTTATGAAAATAGCTATGACTTTTTCATTGAACATATTAGCTATTTGTATTGCAATTTTGTAAGTAGGCCTATCACTTGTAATTTTGAAGCCGAAACCGGTTATTAGGAATACTTCTTTGTACAGTAGATGGTCTGTATTGCATTCTACTTATTATGTACCGTACCCAGGGCCGGATTAAGGGTATTGTAGACCTAAGGCTGTTTGCTTGAAAAGGGCCTAATTTTGCAAACCAAGCTACAAAAGTAAGAAAAACACATAAGTTACATGAAAAATTGAAATTATGCAAAATAACATAAACATGACTGAAAAATGGCTCATAAGTTAATTGGTTTTGGAAACAAACACAATTTTTATTGTCAAGTTTGAAGCAGATGGAAAAGATTTTGGAAAGAAAGAAGTGGATAGTAGGTAGCCTACCTATGGTAGGCTAATACTTTACCTAATCACATTCTAAACCAGGGGTTTTCAACCTTTTTCCCACCGCGACCTCCTCAGAGCAATCAATGTAGTCTCGCACCCCCCATAAAAGTATTCAACAAAAGCATATTTAATGCAAATTTTAACCAAATTTGATTCAAACCGACATCCAGTTATGTTTAGTTTTGCTGTTCCAACGTAACTTCCGAAACGAAAAACGTTTTTTTTGGGATGTTACCACGGCTTTTATTACATTTCCTCCGATTGTTATTTCCATTTTCTATCAAGATTAGCTAGATAATAGAAGAAAAAATAATGAGAATAAAATCAACGTTTTCACACTTTCACCGGTTGAATTTATTGCAATCTTTTATGAATTTATTTAAATCAATTTCAGTGAGATGGTTGGTGCTGCATGTTCCCGACAATTATTCACCAAATCAAACGTCATATAAAAACCGTTATGGTCTACTTAACCTAGCTGGCATCTTACGTCATGGAAATTGCTAGAAAATGTCCAAATATTGCACCATCGTTCGTAAGACCTTATGAAATATTGCGTCAGCCGCTTTGAACACCTGTTTGAATGACTTCATAATTGTCTTTCATTATTGCGTCACAGTTACTGTGTACGTGCATTTGAGATATCGCAAATTATTCTAGTCATTCGTAAAGTTGTTTGTTGGAAGTCAGTCGCATATTTAACTGTTTGCTTGGTGCTTGCCAGCTGGACAAATTTTCCGTCTTTTATCCAAGTAATCTGTTCTGTAGTGACAGTTTTAGAGGCGTACGGTGTTGCGTCCCATTTTCGATAGCCGCGGGCTAATTTTACAGGAATACACTTTTTGAATAGACGTTTCGAGGAGTGTTTCTTTTTCGGTCATTACATGCAGACGAACGGATCCGGGAACTTTATGTTACAATTTTCCCACGAAGAGATTATGGTTTACCGCTGTGACCATAAAAAATAAAAGACGTTTTTGTTAGCTGGTAGGCCAAGAAGCACTTGAAGGCATAAAAAATAAAAGACGTGACTTGTTAGCTGGTAGGCCAAGAAGCACTAGAAGCACATAAAAATAAATAAAAGACGAGTTCTTGTCAGTTGGTAGGTCAAGAAGAAATTAAAGCAAAATAATAAAAGAAGATCTTGTTGGTTGGTAGTCTACAGAAGCAAAAGAAAATTAAAGACTTTTCTTCTCAGTTGGTACTGAAGAACTTTAAGTTAAAAATTAAAGGCGTTTCTTTGTCGGTTCTGAAGAAAAAACTACATTGACATTCATTGGCAAGATAAAAGATTAAAGACAATCGATCTGTGCTTGAAGATTCAAGTCGAAAAATCCAAGCAAGTTTTGTGGAACTTTAGGACTTCATATACCCGTACAACTACGGTATTGTGCATTTTAATTCCTTTTTGTATTTTTTACGGTCTTTGCAGTTAAGTTTTTTATAACTTAATATTTTGTGTGTTTGTGTAACTTAATTTTTTAATTGGTAAATTTAGCCTCAACATTTAATATGTCTACACTCGGTGGCGACAGGGACTCGACCGCCGTCGACTCGACTGAGTTTAAGCCTGATGGTGTTCTTTGCGGTCGGGCAGGCCATTCTGGGGAGGGACCCAGTAACGATGAGGCTAAGTCAGTTCGAGAGGCCCGACATCTTAGACGGGATATTTTGACTCAAATTGGGGAACTTTCTGTAGCCCTAGGTTCTTTGAGTGATAAGCAGGAACTGTTAATTTTTAGATCTAAGTTCTCTACTTTGGAAGAGGATTTACGGCATTTCCATGCTCTTTTGACTAAAATTTTTAACTCTGCAATCTTGGCAGAACTTCGTGATAGGGTAGATCCTGAATTTAACTCGTTAAAAAATAACTTCGAACAAAAAGAATGTGAGTTCTCAGATAGGTTGGATGCTGACATACATCCTGAGGATAGCGCCTCAAATGTAAGCACTAAGATGTCTGAGAGCTCGTCACGGATAGTTGCACAAATTAACCTGCAGCTAAGACGAGAGGAGCTCCAGATACAAGCCGAGGCCGAAGCAAGAGCTGCTGAAGCCATACGAGCTGAGGCCGTACGAGCAGAGGCCGTCGCGAGAGCTGAGGCTGAAGCAAGAGCTGCTGCCATACGAGCTGAGGCCGTACGAGCAGAGGCCGTCGCGAGAGCGGAGACCGAAGCAAGAGCTACTGAGGCCGCCGCGAGAGCTGCTGAGTTTGCACTCAAAGACGCACAGTTGAGGGCTGAACAACGTAAAGAAGTAGCTTTGGCTGAATATCGATCAGATGTGGGCTCCCGGCGTAGCTCCAAGAAGGGCTCTTCTAGGCATTCCAGAAGTGAACATCAATCGCGGTTAAATTTACATAACCTTTTCCAGACGCCTGTTCAATCCGTAAGTGGACCAGTACAATCCACATCTTTTCAAGCTGTTTCAGGAGGTCTCGGGGCCGCGGCTAAGGGTCTTCCGACGGCTGTAGAGCCAAGGCCTGTGACTTATAACCTAACTCCTCCCCCAGAGCGTACAGGTCACGGGGCCGCTATCAGAAGTAATGCTTTGCCCCCTTCACAGTTTTCTGCGCCGCTAGTTTTTGATCGCCCAGCTACACGTAATTTGGGTGGTTGTGAGAGGCGTATCGAGTCTTCTGATTTTAACGTTTGTGAGGATCGTGATCGGGCTGTGCATGTGACTGAGCCCCCTCAGCCCCTTAAGGGATATAGCTTGTCTTCTCCCGCTAAATCGAGTTCTCAACAACAGGATAGCTTTTTTGAATACCAAAATAGTAGGACGTTTTTCGATAAGGCGACCTTGATTGGTTACGATGGTAATAATATGCCATTTGTCTTCTTTAAAAATCGTGTTACGGCCTTAATGGCAGCTTCGCCCTTTAAAGGAACTCGTTTGACTTTGTTACAAGCAGCTTGTGTTAGAACAGCTGCGCAAACGATTGCTAATTTGGTTTCCGACACTCCTGGCTTGTCAGAAGAAGACAGGATAGAAATGTCGTTAGCTCGCTTGTCCCAGCGTTTTGGGGTTCCTGGAGGTCTTTTCGCCGAACCGGAAATTAGAAAGTATCGCTATGGTAGCAAATTGACTTCGACCTCTTCCAGTGATCTGAAAGAGTTTAAAGATGAATTGTCGCAGTGTCTGCTTTACGCGCAAGCTTATGGTCAGCGTGACAAATTGGAAGGACGTTTTATTTTGGATTTGGCTAAGCGACTCCCGTTTGACGCTAAGCAGCGTTGTCTTGACTTTTTAGGTGATCAGTATGGTGGTACTGATGAGCCTACTTTTCAGAGTTTGTTTGAATTTGTAGTACGGGAGGAAACGCGCAAGTCGACTGATTTCAGCATTATGCTAATGGGCGATTCTGGTGAGTCGCAGCATTTTAAAAAGTTTGGCAAAGGAAAATTGCCTTCATGTCCGGTTAGGCAGACGTCGGTAAAACCCCATGATAGTGTGATTTCAGGGAGTTGGCAGTGCTCGACTGCTGTTGGCGCACCGCGCGGTGGTGTGGCCAGACGTAGAGACATACCGGCATGTTTTTATTGTTCGTCACGTGGTCAAGTTGAATATCATTTTTTGTCTAATTGTAAAGAATTTTTGCGCTTGACACCTAAAGATCGGAGAGATGTCATTGTGAAAGCTGGCAAATGCTTGAATTGTTTGCGCCAGCATATGGTTAGGGATTGCGTTCATGCAAATAACTGTCGTAAGTGTGGGCCTAACAACGATAGGAAACACTATTTTCTTCTGCATGATTTTTATGTGACGTCACGTGATTCTCTGGATTCGATTGGCAAAGATGATGCTGGTGCCAGAGTTCCTGTGCGTAATGTTAAGATTGCAAATGTTAAAGCAGCTTTTAATCGCGTTACTGCTGCTCGTGTTTTGAATCCAATGACTGGTAAATCGAAGTTGGTGTATTGTCAGCATGATCCTGGTTCGCAGTTGACTTTTGTTTCGAGTGATTTGGTGTGCAAACTTGGCCTTAAACCGTATGATAAAGCGTCGTTTAAAATGGATACTCTGGCTGGTCAGAAACCTACTTGTGCTAACCTTGTTAAACTCAACATCCAGTCGTTAGAGACAGATGAACTGTTTTGTGATATAACTTCGGTGGTTAACCCAGCTTGGGCTGACGATGTTAAAACTTTACCACATAAGCAGGATTTAAGTAGTTTCCGTCATTTTCATGACGTGAATATGTTTCATTTGAATGATTGTAGTACTGTAGATGTACTGATTGGAAACGACAACGCTTATTTGATGTGTGCTAAAGAAGAGCGTGTTGGTGAGAATCGTAGTGAACCACATGCTTTGCTCACTCCTCTCGGTTGGTTGGCTTGTGGTGGTAAGTCACCCTTAGATGAAAGCGTTGCAAATGTGTGCAGAGTGCAGACGTCTTCAGAGTCGGATGTCATCTCTGGCTTTCAGCGTAAAATTGAGTCTCGTGATATGGAAATAGCAGACCTGAATAAAGTCATTCAGGATTTGACCTTGCAAAATGAAACCTGTGAATTGTCTCGCAATGATATTTTGGCTAGAGAACTTGTCGAACCGAATATTGAGTTGAAAGATGGTCGATTTGAGATGCCTGTACCGTTGAAGGAAGATATTGATTTACCTAACAATTTTGTGCTGGCGTCAGATAGAGCTGCTGCTTTAAGGAAGAAGGCTTTAAAACAACCTGAACTTCGTGATTTCCTTACTGACACCATGAAAGATCTTAAATCTAATGGTTATATTGAGCGTGCTGGGGAAGCAGAAAATGTAAAGGGATTTGAATGGTATTTACCATACTTTGTGACGTCACAATTAAAAAAGCGCATTGCTTACGATGGCAAGTCTGAATTTCGAGGAACTTGTGTAAATGATTTAATGTCTTCTTGTCCTGACTGGTCTGACTTGTTAAACCCTTTGGCAGATGTCTTGGCTAGATTTCGGCTTGAAAGATTTGGTTTCATGGCTGATGTGAACAAATACTTTTTTCACATTTTGGACTCTTCAATTCGTAAGCCTAATTTTATTGAACTGCTTACGTACACAGGCAGTGCCGTTTGGATCGTGAACGAACGCCCTTTGGTACCTTTGAGTGACGACCCTAGGGATTTTACTGTCATTACCCCTGCCTCACTTTTGACCCCATACTTAGACCCATACTGTGCTGTTGGGCAACCACATGATCGTGACCAACTAAGAAGGGATTATCGGTTCAATTTGTCACTTTCTCAGCAGTTTTGGAGTAAATGGATCGATTTTTACTTGCCAGGGCTTCAGGGCCGGAAAAAATGGTGAAAAATGGCCGAGAATTTGGAGCCTGGTCAATTTGTAGTGGTAGGTTCCCTCCAAGACATTGGTAAACGTGGGAAGTATCAACTTGGAAGGGTGCATGAGGTGGTCCCACAAATTAGGAAAGGGAAGCCTGTGGTTCGTAGAGCTAAAGTTGCCATCTGCAACTATGATGAGAGTACGGGGAAAGTGAAAGTAGACTACGTGTTGAGGGATATTTCGTGCCTCGCCCCCGTAAAGAACACCTAAGTGTTAGGGTTTGAGCCTGGTTTTGTCTGCGGTGGCCGACACTTGTCTGAGCCCAGAACAGTCGGTTATTATCGCAACCATTGTATATAGCGTCATTTTAGCGTGTACCTATGGTACCAATTTCATGTATCGTCGTGTATTATTCGTATTGTTGTTCATTCTTTGCATGCCCTTTGTATTTACGTGTTAACATAAACGTGAGTGATTCAAACAATTTGTGTATCGTGTGTTTTTATTCATTGGCTCACAATTGTCGTCAATTCTTTTTTAGTTATGCCATGTCAGACTGTCATAACTAGGGACCGCTATGTTCCCGACAATTATTCACCAAATCAAACGTCATATAAAAACCGTTATGGTCTACTTAACCTAGCTGGCATCTTACGTCATGGAAATTGCTAGAAAATGTCCAAATATTGCACCATCGTTCGTAAGACCTTATGAAATATTGCGTCAGCCGCTTTGAACACCTGTTTGAATGACTTCATAATTGTCTTTCATTATTGCGTCACAGTTACTGTGTACGTGCATTTGAGATATCGCAAATTATTCTAGTCATTCGTAAAATTGTTTGTTGGAAGTCAGTCGCATATTTAACTGTTTGCTTGGTGCTTGCCAGCTGGACAAATTTTCCGTCTTTTATCCAAGTAATCTGTTCTGTAGTGACAGTTTTAGAGGCGTACGGTGTTGCGTCCCATTTTCGATAGCCGCGGGCTAATTTTACAGGAATACACTTTTTGAATAGACGTTTCGAGGAGTGTTTCTTTTTCGGTCATTACATGCAGACGAACGGATCCGGGAACTTTATGTTACAATTTTCCCACGAAGAGATTATGGTTTATCGCTGTGACCACTGCATATTTTTAACTATTAAGTTTGTCAATGCATGCACCTGTTGCTGAAAGACCTTCCATACAAAATAGGCTACCCGACACCAACTTTTTTCAATGCCATTGAAAACGATAGTGAGAAATCTATATTTTGCAAAGGACTCTACATAATTTTGCTTTTTGACCATAGCGTTGTTACTTGGTTAACGTTAGACGTTAGTCTGCACAAAACAACGTAAAAGAACTTGGTGAAAAATATCGAATGCTTTCCTTTCGTTAAAGCCTTTGCAACGTCTGAAAGCTTAAACGATATAATAACCTCAAGTAAAGGAATGGGCGATTGCGAAAAAAACACAGTTTTTAATCTTTTCTAGCAAAAAAGAATTGAAAACAATACAATGGAATTTCAAGCATCTCGCCAACCTCCGAAAAATGACTCGCGACTTCCAGGTTAAAAAGGCCTGCTCCAAACTCAATTTCGGTAAAAGTGGCGCCTACTTGGTTTTGGAAATGGGCTCTTCATGTGTAGGCCTATTGACTGAACTCAGTCATTCGTTTTTAAGCAAAAACT
The DNA here is from genome assembly GCF_918807975.1 of Aplidium turbinatum. Taxonomy (NCBI): domain Eukaryota; kingdom Metazoa; phylum Chordata; class Ascidiacea; order Aplousobranchia; family Polyclinidae; genus Aplidium; species Aplidium turbinatum. Next base: position 39,685,441 of record NC_137472.1, on the reverse strand, counting down.
GTAGCCTACTGCACTGGATCTGTATCACTACCAGCCTTACAAAAATTGAGGGCTGAATTTTTCCAGGGCCTAAGGCTATAGCCTTACTAGCCTAATGATTAATCCGGCCCTGACCGTACCTATTATTCCTTAGTTATGGTCACAGCGATAAACCATAATATCTGCGTGGGAAAGTTGTAACATAAAATTCCAGGATCCGTTCGTCTGTATGCGATGACCCCGAAAAAGAATACTCTTCTGAAACATCTTTTTCAAGAATTGTATTTCAGCAAAAAATAGCCACCGGCTGTCGAAAATTAGTGAAACGCGTATGCACTACACAGTAGAAAACTTGTCACCACAATACAAACTACTGAGATAAAGACGGAAATTTCGTTTAGTTGGTAAGCACCAAGCAAACAGTTAAATATTCGACCAACTTTTCTAAACGACAATTCTAAATGACGAAACTGACTTGAGATATTTCAAACGCACGTAACCAGCTTCTGTGACGTAATAGTCCATATGCATTGTTATGCAATTTCACAGGTGTTGAAACGGTTTGTGCAATGTTATGCTACAGGTGCAACGTTTTACAGGTCTTACGAAGTATGTTGCAATCTCGGCTCATTTTTTGGCAATTTTCATGACGTAAGACGCCAGCTAGGTTAATTAGACCATAACGGTTTTATGTGACGTTTGATTTGGTGAACGATTGTCTGGAACAAGTTAACGTAGGGCTACTTAATTTTTTTACAATGTCAGTCTTTCTTGATTCATTCCAAGAAAAAATTTGTCACGTTTTGATAAAACTTATGATGATGATGAGAATCATTGAAATGTATTCAATATAAGTAAACAAGAAAGTTTTTTTGTAAAATACGAGTCAAAATAATTTCAAATTAGCGTAGTGACCGACTTTTAAATGGAGCTCATTTCACTGATTTATTCTTACTTCTTGACTTGACTTGAATAATTCTTGTTGCTGGACTTCCATCCCCAAAGATTGTAATTGGGACGACCTCTACGTAATATCGGCCAGTTTCCAGATCGGTCAGTTTGTAAGAAATAGGTTGTCCGAGTTTTGCTCCTCCTAAAGGTTAAAAAACAAACAATTCAACAGAAAAAGAATGAGCATTGAAATGGCCGAATGGAAATTGCTTTAATTTTGTTATTGTTATAATTGCCATTTCTTTATTTTTGTCGGTTTAAGAAGCTATAAGCTCTGTTCTCACTAGTATTCTTTCTGCACAGCTGGTTATCTGAAACCCATATGCCTGTATCGCCCTCAGAGTTCTTCATGGTATTGCACCACTAAAGATCAGCAGAGATGTTGCGAGCCAAGCAAAAAGATAAGGCCAAAATGTGACAAAAAACGTCGTTTTATGAATAAACTACTGCGCAAACTAGTCAAGAGATAAGTTACATTTTAAATTAGAAACTAAGATACATCTAGTCTTTCATTTACCTGGAATGTATACGGAATGATTTTGCCACGCCGAGAATTTTTTAATCAAACGCCATCTTATTCTGAAAACAAAGTAAGGGTAGGCCTATATGTATTAAAATTAATAATTTCACAAACTTTAATCTATGACAAATCTATCATTAATAATTTAGTAGTAGTTCGTGTCACTTAGTGTAGTGACCAAGTAGTTATCGATGCAGTTTGTACATTTGTATTTGATTCTTACACAAAAACGATATTGGCAGACACAGTAGTTTTTGTATAGTTTTTCAACGCACAATTGTAATGTATCTAGAAATGTAACGTTAATTTATTTAAATAGTGCATTTAACCGGATAAATAAAACTACACCAAACTGTTACACAGTATAAACTACAGTAACCTTAAATATACTATCGTTGATACAAGGCTAAGTTTACCACTGAAAAAGTAACAAAAAAGTTAGGAGGCTAGATACTGTACGATTTATCAATGAGATACGCATTTCTACATTTAGTTTGATTGTAATAGGTCGATTAATATTTTACCTATATTCTATAACAGGTTCTACTGCATTCGGAAGCTTCTGAGTCCATGAAAGGAAATAAGAGTACATGCTCAATGCTCCTGTATCGGTGGTTTGTAAGTAGGATCCGTCTTGATCAGAGTAGTAAAAATCGGGTGGATAAGCGTCATTTGTGACGTTCATGACGCAATTGTTGGAGCCAATCGAATTGCTCACAGTGCAGGTGTAAATTCCGTAGTGATTCTTATCGATGGATGGATAGTGCATTTGCTCACTTGTCTGAAGTTTGCCTTGAAGAACTCCGTCTTTCGTCCATTGGTAAGTTAAGGGGCTAGAAACGAAATGCATGAACTTGTTATTGCCAGGGTGTGAATAAAATTCAATTGCTGTAATAGATTGAGTTCAAAGGTAGAACAATCAAGAGAAATAAACGAGATAAAATAGTTTCCTAATCAAAAGAAAAACTTTGTCGCTTTTTTTAGATTTAACAGGCTAGGCTAACAACTTTACGCGGTTGCCTATTACCGATACAAATTTGGTAATATGATAACTTTAATGATGTCACAGTTTAAAGTGTGCTCTACTGCGGCTCTATATGATTGTCATCACACGTCATTTCGTGAGACTTACTATTCCCATAAAGAGTCGGCAACAAAGCAAGTTAAATTCAGTGCTGCGCCTTGGGGTTTTCGTATCAAAGTGTAAACTGGTTGAACAGTAGGTGGATCTGAAAAGCAAAATTTGATTATAATTTAACGAAGAAATGAAACGATGTCAGACAGTAGCGTAGCCAGGAATTTTGAAGGGGGGGGGGGTTTGACGGCCGGCGGGCGAAGCCTGACGGCGCGTTTGCTGAAGGCGACACCCAGCGTCGAGGGGTCTGGGGGACCTCCTCCCCCAGAAAAATTTAAAAAATTACTTTGAAATTAGTGCATTCTGAGAAAAACATGGGTATAAATATTCCTGTAAAATGGTGCTGTCCGGTAGCATAGCAAAAGGATAAGATCATGTTTTCTTCGAAATTTTTCGGAATTAAAGCTAAGTCTCTATGTTTTCTTGTTGCTAATTCCTGGCTGAGATATTTGAATGTTTGGTATTGGCAAAACTCGCTTTTTTAATGCAATTTCGTTTAAAATTAGGCAAACTTTGTTTTAGAGGCATAGGTTGATTGCTTTTTTTGTGAGAATATTATAGTTTTATTATTTATCAATTTTCTCCTTGGTTGATCCAAAAGACAATCTTATTCCGGTAAGTCACTAACTTTCATGCTTTAAAGTTAACTCAAAGTTCAGAAAATAAACCTCATAGATCTTGATGAGTGTCAGACAAAAAGCTTTGAGACAATGAAGGTACTTCATTTCTGATATAATATTCAAGTTTTGTATAACGTATCACTGGAATCAGCTATATTAAAGGTCAGTGCAATTTTTCACAGCTGTGGATATTGCGGTGTTTCCAAGGACTGCACGAGTTACAATAGCTGCAGACTATGGATACTGAACAGTTGTAGAGCGGTCACACCTTGCTATATAAAAGGTCATTCGAATTATAAAGCATGTGACACACAAGTTCTAACTCATTTTAAAAGATAAAGCACCAGAACTGCTTTAACATGTCGAATTAGTAGAATCATGCTTACAGACGTGACGTCACACGCGTGCCAAAGGGGGAGGGTTAAAACCCCCAACTCCCCCCCCCCCCCCCCCCGTGGCTACGCCACTGATGTCAGATTATAACACAAATTGACAGATTCAACTCACATTCAACCTTCAATTCAATTTCTGCTTGAGACCAGGTCGGGTTTGCAGAACGTTTGCTGAAGCCATTGAATAACGCAGCCGAGCAATAGTAAGTGCCAACATCGTCTCTGCTTACTTTCGTTAGCACCAGGAAACCGTTCTGCATACGGATGAAGATTAGTTTTATTTTTATAAACAGTGATGGTCAAAATGTAGACCGCACTATTTTGGACTAAGAAAAAAACGCATTTAGGTAAAATTTGATGCAATAATTGCAAGATCGATCGACAAACTTTAAACCATAAAAAATAAGTATAAATATAATTTACAAAATGTAAATTTTAACGTTTTGTTTTCGATGATTCATTAAGAATTGGATTTTCATCATATGCGCTACACTGCGGGTGTTAAGAGACACCATACGTTTTTGTTTTATCAATATACTTGACAAGTTATGCAAAAAATAGTTTGACTCTATGCCAATTTTTAGAGACCTTCATAGCATATAGTAAGAGCATGGTATAGCAGAGATCTAAGTCAACAAATGATTGTAAAAAATTCAAACCAACAAGTTGAAACATTAGTTTAAGAATTGAAGTATATAGCCTGTAATTATACTTTGTATTAATTATATTTAACAAGTAAGTAATAAGTACTATAGATTAAATATATATCTGTCTAGTGTACGATTTACTGCACAGAGGAGACTTTAAGGTCGAAACAGTGACGTTCTGTCTGCAGTTATATACTATATAAAAAGTATAATTGTAAGATAATAATTACTACAGTAGCTTTTATCAATTGCACTAAAGTATAATTTTCCGCTAAATCAATGTTGACATCACTAACTTGACTGAACTCTTCGCTATTTCCATTAGGCAAGGTCCTGTTTTCCTCTCTGTAAAAACGAAAAGTCGGAGATGGACTTCCATTTGCTGTGCATTGCAGAGTCGCATTTTGTTTTTCTTGAGCAATAACTATCTTCATCACAGCACTAATTTTAGGAGGAGCTTAAAATCAAGAATCAAGCAATTTGATTAATATCGCACATCTTTCCTGAAAGGTGAGAGCTTCTGACGTCAAAATTTCATACGTGTTTATCCATGCGCAAAATATTCATCTATTTTATATCCAGTACAAAACGACAGTTTAGTACAGTGGTTCCCAACCTTTTTTGTTGCGTTCCTCCCTTTGCCTATTTTGGAACTATTCATTCCTCCCCATATTACTAAAAACAAAAAAGGGAGTCCTAAATTTTAGAAACCCTAGAATTTTAACTAAAATGGTTTCTCTAGAATTCCCCCAGATTGTAATAGACACCATTATGTTAGGGTTCTAAGACTCTTTCCTCATTCCGATCGGAAGTAAAAACGGGATCAGGGACCGCACAGCCGGCGGTCTATAAAAATTACCAGATATGCCAGTTTTTGGTTTGGCTTATCAAAACCATCGTGTCGATCATCCTCATTCTGCGCAAGCGGAACCCAAGGTATGTGAAGGTTTTTTAGTGGCGTGTTGGCCAGTGGCGTAGCCAGAAATGTTTTTTTGGGGGGGGCCAAATATTTGATGGATCGAAGAGAACAACAAAGTGTTTGATTAAAGACATCGCTACCTCATGCGCAGTGGCGTACCCTGGTCGGTTGAGCAAGGGAAGCAATAAAACTGGTGGGAGGTTAGAGCGTGCCGAAGGCACGCGTATTCTAGGGGGGCCCGGGGGCATGCTCCCCCGGAAAATTTTTGCAAAATTACACTAAAATAATGGATTATAGCGCTTTCTGGAAACACTTTTAGGGTAATATTTGTATGAAATTTATTAGCAAATAAACAGCTATTAACTTATTAAATGTAGCTCTTGCACACGAACGGCAAAAACTGAAATTCCTCCCCTGAACTCATGAAATTCCTCCCTAGGGAGGAATTCCTCCCCGGTTGGGAACCACTGGTTTAGTAAGAAACTTAATAGACTGTAAATATTAAACTTTCTTTTTATCGTCATCATCTTGTGTGTTGGAATGTTTTAATTTTTTTGTATTTGTATTTTGTACTCAACTGTGTGTTTTTTGTCAGCCGATTGCAAAGTAGCAAGGATAAATTCTGTGCCGGCATGAATTAATTGTGCGATACTGATGAGGTCAGATTGATGGGTGAAACTTGTGTCCATCGCTGTCAGTTTTTGCTACTTTGTAATTGGCTGTCGAGAAACGTGTATAGCGGACTGGATGGTGTCGATGGCTAATGTGGAGGCTACATTGTTATGGTTAGCGAAACGCAATTGATGTTCTACACTGAATATTCAGTCTTGCGCCGACTGCCAGATAAATTGCTCATTCAACATTATAAATAAACATGCTGAAGATTAAATAACACAATTCAAATGTGGGATCCTCTATCAGTTTGAATGGGTTTTTCATTGTTTACATTTTCATGCAAGTTTGTCACATTTACTAATTTTTATCATGCATTTTATCAACCATGGTAATGACATCAGGCATTTGATAGCAACGTTTGGGAAGAGAAAAAGTCACTTTCTTGTGGTCCCTCCTGTGACTCTGTGAAAAGCACGAAAAGGAGGAAACGAAAAAGTGTCGAAAAACGAATCTTGACTCGGAGTACCGAAACTGCTCTTTCTAAAGAACGGCGGTTCAACTGTCGACAATTACGCAGTCGAGTAGTTCATTTAACACCAACGTTATGTTAAGGAAGTTACAATTTCATGCATAAAATTCTCCAGCTTTTCATCTTTTAGAACTAGTTGAGCTTACCAGAATCTTTGCCTATTGGAATTCTGGCAAATACTTCTACTGAGCTGTTGTCAAATCCCGTGAGCGTCGCAGAACAAACGTAGACGCCATAATCGTCGTCAGTCAGTTCGTGCATCTCCAAGCGGCTAATTAGTGGATGACAAACAACAAATTTGACTAGAACAAAGAAGAAATCGAAAACTTTCTAGAAAAAATCTTTCCGTTCCAGTTACAACCCTAAATGAAAATAATGACCCAAAGATGTCGCAAAGTGTTGCAATAGCTAACGTAGCCTACTCTTTGTGCAACAGCTTCGTTTCTACAGCGTACTGTAAATTTTATCAAGCTTGTAATTAGAAAGTTAACTTACCTGGAAACTGCTGGGATTGTGTACGCTCTTTTAACTTCATCTTCACAAAGTCTCGAAATGGACATTTTATTATTGTCGGAAAAAAAGGTTTTTGGGATTACTTTTCGTGCATTTTGGTTGCTCTGTAACAAAAAAAATGCAAGAAAAATCTTACAAAAGCTCAGTGTGTGCACGACTAAACATCAAGCAGCGCCGGTTCGACTCTCGGAGTGTGCACTGGAGCAACGCATTTCAAAACTGCTCTTCATTCAGCAGCACCTAGTGGATAGAATAGCTGACAAACAACAACACTTCAAACAACTTTAAAAACTTCACTCAGCCAATCTCGGTAACCGACCCTACGTCAGTGGTTCAAAGCCTCTACAAGATGCGAAACTGCCAGGAATAACCTGTCAAAGGCTTTACCAGTACGAGGATAAGGATTCAAAAACAAACCAAGTAGGTGATCAGATTACGCAAAATAAGCAAAAACCTTACAAAGTATACAAACCTTGCCAAGTTGTAGCCTGTAACCTAGCCTTCAACTTTTATCGAGAGCAAGTTATTTTTTCTTAAATTTGCAAAATTATGAAATTATTGCAATAAAAATATTTAAAACTTCTTATTAAGTTTATTTAAATAATTATAAGTTTAAGTTATTTTATAATAATATAAATATATAAAATAATAATATATAATAATATATAATAATAATATATAAAATATATATATTTTATAATATATATAATAGTATTATAAGTTTATTTATATATTTTTGTCTTTTATTGATTATATGTAAGACCATGTTTCAAGTGTCTTCAAATAAATAGCAAACAAAATGGTGCTGCAATGATGCTGTCTTTAAACTTATTCAGTATTCACTCATGTCAAATTAATTACAATGTCATTCTTTCTCTGGCACTTGTTGCACTCACCATCTTGTACCAGGTGTATCGGACTTCTGATGACGGTTCAGCATCAGCATGACACGTCAACCAAACGTCGACGCCCATGGAAAGCTTTCGATATCCTCTCATAGGCGATATCCAGAAAGTCATGGAACCAAGCCCTTGTTATGAAAACAACAGTATGATGACATAAAACACTGACCAGGATGATTCACTCATAAGTTACAGCTGTGATTTTGCCAGCATACATTGCATAAACGTCCTGCCATGCCCATCTTAATTCAGTGACAGAAAGCTATTAAAGCATAAGTCTAATTTATTGTTTCTAGAAGACGTTCGTAGACAGGCACCAGCTTACGATAGAAGATGTTGGTTGTTGACTATATACGTATACAGCGCATTTCAAATTGACTTTACTAAAGAGAGATGATGTGTGGAAGAAAAACTAGCAGCCAACCTGCAGAAGGGGAGAAAAATATCTGACAACGGAAAACAAAGCTTTGCTGTGCGTGATTTTTACCCCATCACTTTGGAATATAAAACCACTGATTTAATCTTGAGCAAGCGAATGTTAACCATCACAATAAACATTGATGTCAAATAAATGGTTAATGCCTCCATTGGACGTTTAGATTTTTTTTGGAAACTTAGTACGAGAATATTGAAACTCAATGATGGGCAATGGCAAGAAATAAATGTTTTTGTAGTGGAAACACATGCACGACACAGCTCCTGCAAGGTGGAGCCAAAATGTCAAGTGGGATATCGTCTCTGACAACGTGCTGCAGTTGCTGTAATTATACGATACATTAGTTGTTGCTTCAAATATATCTTTAAAACTTTCTTCTGTATTGTATTTGTATTTTAAGATGTGGTTTCACAACTCCAAATTCCGGGAGAAACTGGAGAGTGGAGAAACGTCTAATTCATGATAGCTTACCTACTTTTGTGTCGCATAGTTATTATTTTTGAGAGCAATTGTTGCTGATTAAATAAAAGTTACCGACGGAACAAAAATGTTAAGTGCACGTTGATGATTTGATTCTACGACACATAAACGTAGATAATTTGGTTTGATAGGTTATGAAACTGTTTTTTCTTCTTTTGTGCATATCGACGACAGACTTTAATAAGAAGATAGACTGAACTACTATTGATTCGAAAACGCAAGGATATTATATCAGGAAAAGAATCATAGCAATATTACGTTTGTTTGTTTTTTGTGTTTTTCATTCAGAAAGTGCAAAGATTAATATTTAAAAAAAAAAAGAAAATCAACCTGCGGATTTCAACGAATGATTGAATATCGTGAAAGCTATGAAAAAGAAGCAATGGACTAGAACCATGATGCATGATCAGTGACTGCCTCTTTTTGTAACTTTGATGAATATTGCAAGCTTGATTTTTATATTTTTTAATCAATTGGTCTTGGCAATATATAAACTTTATTTTTCGAAACATTCAGTTATGACAAATTTACGTTTTAAGTAAGTAAACCCCACCGCAATATTATTGTCTTCTGTGTAGGCTAACATTTCTTCCACGAAATCTGGTAAATGCATACTATAGTGTAGCCTATACGGAAAACCAAGCCCTAAGACAAAATTCAGGATTATTGAACTTTTCTGTTGTGTTGAGTTTTAGGTTGTTTTCTCCTTTGTTCACAAATTAGGTGTGAGTTTATATTTCTCCAACATCGATAATTATTTCAAAGCTTGGATTCGCAAACAATAGTGTTCAATTCAATTTACTTCTGACGGTGACGTGAACTCTCTTTTGTGTTGGAATTCCCACTCTGTTGCTTCCAATACAAAGATAGTTTCCACTGTCTTCGTATGTAGTGTTTGAAATGACCAGATTGTTCCTGCAAAAAAGTGTTTCAATAAAGGAGAAATCAAAGTTTCAACAAACGAAAATTCCTTCGAATTTCTTGTTTGTTTTAATAAATAAAAATGTTGTTTTCTATTTTCTATAAGAACTTATAGAAAATACTAAACAACATTTTTATTTATTATTTATATTATAATATTATATATTTATATTAATAACTTATAAAAAATACAAACTGCTCAAAAATACAAAAATATAAGTTGTTTCAATATCATTAAAAACTACATTAGAAAACGTAAGATTGTAACCTTTTTGTGATCACAACTCTGTTTGAGAAAGAAACTCCATCTTGTCGCATCCAAGTGATTGTCGGCTTTGGAAATCCTCCCTGTGCGTCGCAGATCATTCGAACACTTTCTCCTTTATTCACTACCACCCTGGGTGCCGATCTTAGTCTAATTTGTGGAGGAGCTGAAAATAAAGATTACAAATCGGCAGAAATTTATTTGTCAACTTTGCGCAAATAAAAAAAAAGTTTCAGAATACATGTTTTCACACCAACGAAATAATAGCAACTATTCAAACTACTTTATATGTTTTAGGTTATTTTATTCACATACTGTCATATTGAGTGCAAGGTAGCAAATTAAAAAACCTCAAGGATGTTTTTTGTTTAAAGTAAAATTTTCTTCAAATTAAAAAAAAAATTATTTCAGACTTCATAATCTATATTACCTATATTACTGCTGTAAAGTAATACGTCTTTTGTATCCAGAATCGAGGTTTTAATTCCTATTTGATTTAAGCTCGTGTGACACTCATAATTTCCAAAATCACTAGATCTGGCATTTTTAATTTGTAAAACTGAAGTGGAAAGACTCGGCTTGTACGGAGGATTTGGTTGAATGGATATTCCTAAAAAATGTGAATTTTTTTAAGGTTTACTTACAAATCTACTGCTCTTTATAATTTTTATCACAAGCTATTACTCTTTTAAAGTTGTTTTGTAAAAAGATGTTTCTCGATAGGGGAATAGGCTATAGCAAGAATTAATAGAGATACACACTTGTTTCGCCTATGAAGCTGCGCTCACCAATACGCACCATTAATTCGTGTCACCGACCTCTCAACCGCTGCATTAGCTAATGAATTAAATTCTTAAACATTTGTTGATTGGAAAAGTCTTTATGACTAGCGTGAAGGCTACACCGGTATGGTTAGCGAAGGGCAAAGCTCGCTGTTTCGTAGTGCTGAGTACTCAGTCTTGTACTGAATGCCAGGTAGATCGCTCCTTCCACATAAAGCAATCCTAATATCGCTATCCCGTAATAAATAAGCAATCGTAATCGATTACACTGTCATTGTAACCACGCCAACACTTTGTCCTCGAATATTTTTTAGAAAGATATGTTGATACGATTATAATATTAAATGACAAATTGTCAAACCATTGTAGTTGCGGTTGAATTCAATCAGAGTATTGTTTCTTTTCCAGGCGAACGTCGGAGGCGGGTTGCTGGCCACTGAACAATGCAGATATACTGTGTTTGCAAACCATATGCTTGTACTCGGGACATATGTCTTGATAGGTATTTGGATGGTCAGAAGAGGTTTATCTAAATCTGCAACAAACAGCTTTGATTTATTTATGTTCTTACCACCTGGATCAAGATTTACAAAAAAATAACATTTTTGGAACGAGATCCAAAATGAATATTATACTATTGATACCATTATACAATACTATTTATCTGCCTTCAAGCGTTAGTTTAGTCCAGAAAAATACTCCGTTAGCTCAGTGGTTACGCGCCCGGCTCAAAATCACGCGACGCTGGTTCGACTCTGGGGGTGCGCGCTTGAGCACCGCATTTCAGGTCTGCTCTCCATTTAGCGGCACCTAGTGAATGGAATAATTTCCCGGCAACAACACTGCAACAATTGGAAAACTTCACTCTGCCAATCTCGGTAACCGGCTCTGCGGCAAGAGTCGGTTACCGAGATTGGCAGAGTGAAGTTTTCCAATTGTTGCAGTGTTTTCGTTTTTTTTTCAATGCAGAACTTGCTAAAGCTTCTCAAATTCCGTTTCGGAAAATGTACATTGGAAATTCAATTAATCGATCAATCAATTAAAGATGATTGATGTTGCTATCAAAAAAAATCTGTACTGTATAGCATATCTATTTTCGACGCTAAAAATCAAACTTCTCTTACATAGTTGAACCGTGCCTTGTCAACTTAATTGCAACAAGAAACGTGCTATTACCAAGAACACAAAATTTAAAAAAAAATTCTTACACACAACGTTGATGCGTTTCGTTGCAAATACAGGGTTTCCGATTCCATTTGTGGCTTTACAAGTCACTCGACCGCTTTCCGATCGAGTAAGGTTTGATAGAGCTAATGTGGAATTGTACATATCCAGATTCCTCCTGAAAAAAAGTGACTTTTCATATATAAGATTTTGCAAATTTTTACTCTTGTAAGCTACAGTAGGCCTAATTGTTAATATTTTTGTTTTTAACTTCAATGATTTGAAGTTGTTTGCAATTCCATTTGGAATCGTCGCTGTGCACAAATCCAGAAAGTATACTATTAAAACTACCTAAACGCAAAGTAAACAATAAATGCTATTAATACCACAAAAAGTACTCAATGCCATAAGCAAACAGCCCAGCAGAGCAAATTGCATCAAGTTGAGTTTTAGACCCCTGCTCTACAGCCTATTTCACGCTTTTTTACTGGGGATCATCAGAGAATCCTTATTCAAATAGAATTTATTTGAATAAGGGCTTTCTGATGATCTGCAGTATAAAAGGTGAAACAAGGACTGTAGAGGTTATTAGAAAATAATGGCCGAATTTGATGTAAACCAAACTTAACATATTTTTGTTTCCCAATATTGCAAGATAGTAATGTGTATCTAGCGATACAAAATATTGGCATATGTTTAGCCTGTATCCTCTATAGGCCTATTCACAACTCGTCAACATTCTCAACTGCAGGTGTTCAATATAAAATTGTAATCAAGGTTATGACATTCTTACCTTACAAGTCCTCCTCCGTAAATTGTCCATTTTATTGTCGGTTTAGGGTGGCCAGTGGCTTTGCAGTAAATAACAAGCGTTTTTAATTCTTTCACCGTATACTCTTGGCCGCTCTTCGGCAAAATCTCTATTCTTGGGCTGCCTGTAAGATAGTTTTGTTTAAGTCAATCTTTGCCATCAGAGTTGGATCTATTACGTGGCTTCGGTAGAGTTATGATAAGTTTGTCAAAAAGTTCAATCGGATTACAATTACTTCGTCCTGAAAGGAATAAATTCCAATCACAATTAGACGAATGGTAATTGTAATTAATTACAAATACATGTCACAGAATGAAATGCTTTATGTGATTTCTAATTTCGTATAGGTGAACATTAATCATTTGCAACCTAAACAAGAAGTAAAAAGTCTAATATCATTTGTTTTCTTATTCACTTATCACTTAGGCCGAAGCTCCGCTAATTAGACAGCAGAGCTTTGATGCTCAGCACCATGAGATTGAAAAATAATGTTATTCTTATCTGCGCAGTTATACGGCATAAAAAAAAAAAAAGGCTACGAACCCTGCCTCTATTGATAAATCAATTTTCTCTTGCAGGAAAAAGTTAAGTTGGTTTGTATGTGCTCAATTATATCAAATTTTATCAACGTGTTGGTGTTTGAAGTCACTTTGACAATTGCACGTATCTGTGACTGTGGTTGCTTTGCTGCAGAGGCCCTATTTTGAAAATAAACCAACTGCATGACTACACAAGTGATAATACGTCACACAATTGTAGCGAGCGTAATCTATGTTTTCGTCACTTGCACATGAATGTTTTATAATCTGGACCATGTTTAAACCACAAATATGTGGTGACATTTTGAATATTCGTTTATAAAATTACTAATTGATGTCCTTTGAAGGCATGTTTCAAATCAATAATCATCAAACAAGACATTAGACCAAACTTTCGAATGACCAAAGTAACTGTGCTCCCAACTTAATGTGATAGCTTAAATTTGTGATAGCTGACAAAGCAGTGATTTTTAAACTTTTGCGGTTGTAATTCGATCACGCTAAAAATCAAAATTTGGAATCAGCAAAGCTTGCAGAGAAGGTAAAGTCAAAGAAAAACAAAACGTGGCAGACAACCAGAACGATGGCAGGGCAACATTCAGACACGAACCGGACTCAGTTTAGCGACGCTGGTCCAGTTAGCTTAAAATCGCCACTCTTGGAAATGCATTCATTCATAGCTTGTCACGCCAGTACTGAAGCCAGATAAGAGCCTTGTCTGTTATGTTTTTTAAATCATTGTCGTCACAGGAAGGGCGAATAGGGTAATTGGTAAGGATGTGCTTCATCGTATGATTGTCTAAACCACAATCACACATTGGATTGAAAGTCATCTTCCATCGAAAAAGGTTACTTGTTGATGCTCAATCTGCTGCAAGCAAAGATGGAGGCTGATGATGATGATGATGAGTAGTAAATTGTCAAAATCTTATGTTAAAGTGTTTACAAGAAACGTGATGAAAAACCTTAATTATTTCTGTTTGGTAAAATGTTGTTTTCCTTGTTTGTTATTACAAGAATATGAAGAAGAAGATACAGAAAAGATGTTTATCTAAAACCGTATAAATTTCAGCGAGCAGAGTGTGAAGCTGAACAAGTGAACATCAAATTTTGATCTTTAGGATCGTAAGTGTCGCATCTCTGATATAGGCTAAATTATTACACCCTTGCTTTTACAGCTTAAAGGCGAACAAAAGCTTCAGTGATTCTATGAAAACAAGATTGTTTGAAGCTGAAACAAAGCTAAACTCTCAACTAAAACCACAAGTCATAAGGACAATGGGAATGGCTTAATTTTTCTTCTTCTTATCTTACTTAATCATAAGTCATAATGATAAGTCACAAAAGTCAGAAGGATGAAGCTTTTTGTACATTCATTACGAGCAGTTTGTTAAACCAATCGGAGTAAATGGCGCCTGTTTTTGTCGTGTATGTTAGTAAGCATCAATTATAAATGAGAAATCATTGCTTGAACGACTTTATGTCTCTAGAGAGGACTGATAATTGTTAAAAACATGCGTTAACAAGAGGGGTCCTTTGCGCTTGAAAGACTCGATTTTTTATGTTGGTTTGACATATTTTTGAAAAGATATAATCGAAAAATGTCAACTGTTCTCAGAGAAATACTTTTAAAATCGATAGGATTAAGATGTCGGGGTCAGCTTTAGCATTAGCATTTCTGCTCCCAAGAGAGTTAATTAGTGAAAAAAGTACGAAAATCATAATATCACGCATTAGCTGCAAGCTTTAAGACGCTAATGAGCCGTTATCCGAGCGGTCACATCAATTTTAGGTTTCACAAATTTTGTCTTCAGAGAATTCCATAGAGCGGTGTGAGATTTGATACGATTCAGCCAAACGTTGGCAAAGTAACTGGCTGTTTATCACTAGTGCTGTCACTGTATATTATCATACCGTCGCATTAAAATTTATTCCAAAATAAATTACCGATTGAAAGACAAATCTTCTATCTTGGTTTAAACAAACGTGCCGGTTGTTAAATAAGCTTCAACCTAGCCAGACGTTAATGTGATATGAAATGGACAGCTTTGATTTTCTAGGCAGCGAATTATCTTTTCCTATCATTGGCAATATAAATCATAGCTAATGCGTAATACAACACCTATCAATATTATTTTTTATACATATCACAATGACTTGTCATACTAGGTAGGTCTATTTATGAAGTAGACTGAAATAAAAACAAAAAACATTAAAATCTTTTTTGTAGAAAATGCATGACACCATCAGCCGTGAAGCTTGGGCTATGTCATTCAACTTTGAAAACGTTGTTCTAACAGCTAGTTCGCGTCACTGCTGGTGTTCAGAGGTGGTAAACGATCGAGCCTCTTGATCCTTGCACTGGCAAAGAAAATATTTTCAAATAGAAGATGTACGTTGATTGTCCATTTTTGTATCCTTCCACCAGCCCATATCTAGTTTTCTTATGGGAAACAATTAGACAAAGCCTTGATACGACCTAAAACTTCCATTTAACAATTCTTTACTTAAATGGCATGAAAGATTTTTCAGATATTCCTCTAAAATACAAGTACAAAGTGAATTATTTAAACTTTACCAAAAATAAGAAAATTTAGGTTTTCTCGCAAGCTACAAGCAGTTTATAAAACGTACTTACTGTAAACTGAATCTATTTTTGATGCTTGAACAACTTGAATGTTTTCGAAGGAACTGCTGAGAAGTGAAAAGCTAAGTTGAGCCCAAAATAGCATCATAACTTTATTTCGCACCATAGTTATGACGACTTGTGGTCACAGTTCTGAGACTTACACCGAAAAATAATCTAAAATCAAATTAGTAAAAGTATGAACTAATACGATTTTGATAAGCATAATCTGCGTAAATAAGAAAAGGTTAGCCTATGGTTTAGAGTTTTAGACTACGTAGCCTACTGTGATATAATAGCTTGAAAAAAGGGCAATTCGCTCACTCAATAATGAAGGTGGCAAAGGAAAATTACCGGAGGTGTGTGAATATTTGTTTGTGGGAAACTATTGGATTGATTTTTATAATTTATTTATGGTCATATTCAAATTGTGATAAAATGTCCCCCGAGCTCGCTGAAAGAACTCGGTCTACACACTTTGCTGGGATTGTGAAATTCTGTTGGCCTATACAACTTTAGGAATTGCCTCCAACTAAGCGAAAAAACAATATTTACTCGGCTAGACTCAAGGAGGCCTGAACAATATCGACTTTTCAAACTTTAGCCCAGCAGCCTCCAACTTAAGGCCCGTGGATTTGCACGAAGCCCTTAAGATTTTAATGGAGGTTAGGGTTTGGTAATGTGGTTCGTAAATGCATTGAATTTAGAAAAATATATAAATTTTAGGTGCTAAAATCCATAAATTTACAAACAATTTTGAAATTTGTTGCTTTGTATTACTTAAAAATTAAGTGATTCACAAACTTGATAATTCTCGAAAAAGAATTTAGAAAAAGTTGGGAACCAATACTCTAGCCATGGAATATATTGTCAACAACCTTACTAGCCTGTCAGCACGACTTTCCTGTCAATTTCCAGTTGCCGCCTACCAGACTTGGGCAACTAAATAATTCTGGTTGTCTAATTCGATAAACCAAGCGAAATGTAGGTAATGAGTTCCAATCTAATTCGGTAAAACCTTGTTTGCTTTAATTGTAGTTCTTATTATCCAATCTTCAGTTTTGCAAAAAATTTTAGTTTGTCCAACAGTAGTTTTTTGGCAAATGGAAGGATGTTAACGTTACGCTATACAAAAAAAAATGCAATAAAACGATCAAGATCAAAATGTCATTCCATCCCTTACTTGAGCAGCAAAGTTATAAAAAATTCGATTAATTCGTCAATTCACTGACGTTCAATGTATATAATGACGTAAGTGGATTTGGCGCTGTGATAATGGAATGACATTTTGATTTCGAGTTGCCACATTGGCGTTTTTATCCAACTAAAAAAAGATATGTGACAAGTACAACTGCGTTCAACCTTCAACTAACTCTAATCTAGTTTAAATTCTACTTTAATTTGTGAAAACTTGGGTAGCTCTAATTCTAATCCTAGTCTAATTTGTACAAGCTTAAATTTGTCTTATTATAATTCTAATCTAATTTCGAAAGACTACAAAAATTCTAGCTGTCCAAGTCTGCCGCCAACGTCGCAGCAACACAGCTATAGCAAAGTTGCACGGCAGCTATAGCAAAAAACAAAAATAAAAATAAAATTATCTCCAAGTTTTTCAAACTAGTTCAGAGAGGAGTCTGGCCTCTTACCATTGTTTAAAATCCTTAAATTAAACAAGACTGCTTTAAAATTAAAATTGCTAATCATATAATTTGAAAATACACAATTTGTGGTAACACTGATACAGGCGCATTGAAGCTGAATCTGGTTTGGAAGCCTTCGAGTTTACCATTTTAATAACATAGCCTACAGTTGTTTTTTTTTCTCAGCGCAATAACAACATGCTGATGCCACTCGCTGACCTCACATAGCCATTCTATTTCATGGAAAACAAAATGCAAGGTTACCATACAAGTAGAAAGTTCATGCTGAGGTCCAACGCATTGCTTGTATTGTATCAATGGTTCACGCCTGTATTACCACCGAGGTCTTAATGGTGTTGTAGAGTAAATTGGTTTCTGCCGTTTGTACAATTTTATTTCAAATAATAAATGATGGATTTTTAGAATAAAAAAACTCTAGTTTAAAAAAAAATTAGCCTATTATAACATCTAGTGAAAGGAGCAGTTTACTTCACTTCTGTAACTAACCAACTTATAACATTTTAGTAAGCCTACGACATTTTTTACAGTTGTGCAATATTCTTATGCACAGTTTTTCACAATTTCACAAAGTAAGATATGAAGTAAGATATGAAGGCAACAACGTGTTAACAACATTTAGTATTTGTCACATTTCCCTTCTATTTCCACACAAGAAATGCTATCAACTAAAAATACGCCAAAGCTGTAAACAACCAAGAAAATGCTTTCGATACAATAAGAATCACTTTCAGATACAACAAAAATATTTAACATTTGAAATTACATACAAACTGCAGCAAAACTTCTAAGAACCTTATATTAAACTTATAGCTCAGGAGAAAATAGCTGCATTGCCTGGTTAATTTAATCATGACAACAATATAGTTTTCAAAACGTTTGCTGAACATGAGTTTAGTGTCTACATTTTGTGCTCTTTATTTTTTTATCTTATTATCTCACTTTCTCATATTTATTTAGCATTTTATACCACATTTTATCAACACTTCAGAAAGAGTCCCGAATACGATGCAACAAGACAAGTAGAGTAAATTCTGCAAGTAGGCCTACTGTATAGTTGCAGCTACAAAAAAAGTAGGCAAACAGTTGAATTTACTTTTGGTGGCATCTCAGAAAAAATTTGAAAAACATGATAACATCCGAAATGAAATAGATTGTTAGTATTTTATAAACAACCATATCACTTATGCCGTTTTTTATCGTATCCAGGCTTACGCCAGGTGGTTAAAGAACCAGATTAAGTAAACGGGAAGGCAAGGAAGTCAACCTTCGTGCTCACCTTCAAGCATATCATTAAGTGTTCTGCCAAAGACGCAGCCGCATGCTCTTAAGCGGTTTCGAACCTGCGCCCTTTCGAGTGCCGAACCAGGGCACTCACCGCTCGGTTAAGCAACCGACATAGCGTATTCAATATGTAGCTTATAATTTACTTTTCACATTTTAATGTGTTTTAGTGTCTCGGTTATTTCATTGTTTTCGTTTGCACTGTATTTTTTTTGTTGTAAAGCAATTTAGAGAATGAAGATACTGTAGGTCTGAGGAGTTGTAGCATGGCAAAGAAGAATAAAAAATCACAGCAACAGCTACCATGAAGATTAAGAAGACCTACATTGATTTTTATAAAGGTCGTTTGGCACAAGCCGTGCTTCCAATGACTTGAAATTGACGCAACAAATTTATTTGCACAAAAAATCGTTTCTTTTGTCACTAATGTCAAACGACATTGATCAACGGTAGCAAAGATTTTGCACAAGTTGCATTAATATTGAATAGCGCTACCGACCTGGTGCTCTTGTTGTGTGAACCAATGGCGTGACAAACAAAAGCTATAGCAAAATGCACGGCAACAAAACACAACAAAGGCAATGCACAACAAAAGATATTTGATAGAAAGAATATCTTTTTCAGTACAGTTTCCATATCCTTTTGTGATATAAATTAGCTGTTTCCTTTTGTTTATCTACGGTTCTGCACCATTCTAACAAAAACTACACTAATGAATTTAATGACGTCTGGCTGAAGAGATTTTTTCGTATAAGCTGTTTATATACCAATCTAGAATTAAAATAGGCTGCTTATAGCCAATTAGCCAACTGCCTTTTAGTGAATGCCAAAATAAAATACAAACTTTTCTGAGTTGTTCTTCTTAGATCCAATTATTATTGACAGTAAAATACTGTGCAATGGTTTAGTTCTGCTGCAGTTGAAAAAATAAATTCGTTTTAATGGTGATTGATCCTCGGATCTTAGATCTCACTGTCTGCTGTTTCTAACCGGTAAGCTACAACTTTAGTCACTTTATTCTCGAGTGCTATTACAATACAAACGCAGGTTATAAATTTCAGGTTTTTGGCTGAAACCTTCCTCAGTTAAAGCAACCCAAATCTAAGAGTCAAAAAACTGACAAGGCCAAAATTTTAAAATATTTTTACTGTGACAATTTATCTGTAGCCTATCTATTTACATTTTAGAACAACAAGAAAACTCCAAATAAATGCAAGGGAATTACTTTTCGTATATAAATATCAAATTTATTAGAACGCTCTTTTGATGTTTATAAAAAATTACCTTTTTTTAAAGCTATCAAAATGAGTTACATAATAAGGCTGCGTGTTCAGCAATGCGTCGCAGAGGTTACATATTTTAGCGGGGTCATCAGATTCAACTTTATGCTCAAACGAACTCATGTGTTCAAACAAGTTAGTTTCTACAGACAACAGCATCTAAATCCAACTCAACAGACATGTTTTGACTGACCTATAACATCACTTAGCGTCTTAACGTATCACCCGTGCCTGATTGAACTTGCAGTGTCTGGCTGATGTTGAAACCATGTCTGCGCTTCAGCAGCGCATCAATGTTGCCATCAGGCTACTTACCCACTTTGCGCCGCGCAGGAATCATTAGCCATCGCAAAACGCCTACCAGTTCATTTCTCTCCAACTCGTCACATAAATTAGCCTATAGCAAAGGTATTTTCACTCTTATTATGGCACGATTTTCAATGCACGGAAATCATTGATAAAAATTAATGTCTTTTTAACATCAATGTGACGTTGAAAACTTGCCGGAGTTTTCTGTCAAAATCAGGACTCGGTGCTGAGGTTATTAATTTTTAATGCTGCCAGTGTCTCTGCGAGCAGCAGATTTTCGCCTGTGACACTGTCGCATGGCTAAATAGCGAAAGCCTTCTTCTCACTACACACTAACTAGCCTCTTTAACAGTAGCCTATCAGCAGAAACAACCTAGGGCGCTATTGGCTGACTTGGAAAAATATCCTACGTTAATGCATTTGCAGTAGCCTACCGAAGAGAACTGTATCTATGTTGGTTTTGTTTTTGAATTAGTTGAAGAACCACTTTGAAAACGAAATAATGACTTTTATCCTCATCAATAAAACATAACACGAGCGATATTTCAAATTTTTTTAATCATTTCTTTTTCTCGGTTAAACTAACTATCCACAGCTACAAAGTCATACTGGCTGAAGATGAAGCGCCGTTTTTGTCCGACTCAAGCTTATAAGTGGAAGAGGCCTGTGTTTATTTACGTTTTGCCTTTCGGATACAAAACGGCCTCAACAGACAGGAGACTAAGATCTATTGCAACCTTGGCATCGTACAATTTTAGCGACAGTTAGTCAAACCACCGTAAACTGCAACTACAAGAGGACATTTGAGAGAATTTGACGATAACGAGACCTGGCATTTCAAAAATTGGAGATCAGGGATTTGACACGAGGGTAGTTCTAAAAACAGACCTCATTAAAGCCGTAGAGACAAGCGGACGTGCTGGACAGTTTATTGTAATCTTTTGTTTTACGCGGGAACAAATTGTATATTGTAGACTTTAAAAAGACATAATGCAGCAGGCTTTAGTAGCAACGCGTATCTGTACGGGGCAACATGCATCATTAAAACTGTAGTATAAAACTGTGCTGCTTAAATATAATGTCCTCACTGTTTGAGCAACACTCGCCTATTAGCTGCTCCATGTAAGGACGCTGTTTATAATCTCAGATTGTGGAATCCTGATTTATTGCAAAGTATGAGCTTGCTTATGTTTTATAAACATGATGCAATGGGTTGAGTTGCGGTTCAACGTGAACACAAGCAGCCTAGCAGTAAAAACATAACAAAGTTTGTGAAGGATAAGGATGTGTGTCGTTTTTTTGTTAATAAAATAATTTAAAAAAAGCATCGTTTTTTTTTCGCAAACAACCTGTCTAAAATTTAAATGCTGAACAAAACTTGCACTCTTTCTTTTCTGAAACAATCAAGACAAGTCCGCCTCGATAGCTCAGTTGGTTAGCGCGTGACTTTATGATCAAGTAGCCCTGGTTCGATTCTCGGGGTGTAGGCTTGAGCAACGCACGTTAAGGACTGCTCTCCATTCAGCGGCATTTGATGGATGGAATAATTCCTCGGCAACAACACTTCAAAAATCGGAAACTTCACTCTGTCAATCTCGGTGACCGGGCCTGCGTCAGTGGCTTAAAGCCTCTATAAGTGTACGAAACTGTCAGGACTAAGCTCTCAAAGAAGATTTCCCAGTCCGAGGATAAACATGCAATCAATCAACCAATCGATAAGTTAACTTGTAAGCAGCGAGTCGACTAGATCGCAGATTCATAAATTAGATCGCAGGTCTCTGCAACATTATCAACCACGCTTCTAGCATTATGAGTAGAGTAGGCCACTTTTAACTCTGAGCCAGCATGTGTAATTTATAAAAGACGATAAAAGTTTACAAAGAAACGTAAGCAGCCGCCGACAAAGATACAAAGCAGCCGCCAGAGTAATGCGTACAGTACATGTTTATCAAATATTTGGTAAAGTGCAGCGACTTCCGAATATGGTCAATCAAAAAATTCAAAATCATCGTCATCCATTTTGTTGCCTTTGGCGACATCTCGCGAGTCAAAACTATCGTCTTCTTCCGAATCGGTGTCCCATGGGGCTGAAACACACAATTTTTTTAAAAACTGGTAATACCAAGCAAATACCCAGGCAGCAAAATCAATCAGTTTTAAATTGTATTACAATGTAATACTGATGGATTTTGCTGTCTGAGTAGCGATTTGAAAGGACAAAACTTACGCGGCACTTTTATAAGAAAGTAGGCTATCAAAGTAAAAATGAAACAAGAGAAAAACAATTCAGTTAACTAACGCCAACTAAATGTCAATACAAGTGAGGGATTTAACCTCAGAATACTTTTTCGTAGTCAAACGGTACAGTAGCTTAGTAGGTATGGTTGGAAGTCAAAGAAAGTATGTAACCAGTTTCTGTCAATTACTGAGAGAATAAACTATGAAAAAACGTATTTTGATGCTTTGGTAACTTTTCTTGGCTAATCAGGATGCCAAATCGTTGCCTTAAAACAGACTCAGAAAAACGTTAAGCAATAATATGAAGTTGCCTACGCAACCAATTGAATTACCTTTCGCTTTTGCAGGTGGAAACGTCCTCGGCAGAAACTGGTCTTTTGCGGAAGCAGCATCACTGATAATAATAATAATGTCATGGTTTGATTTATTGTTGTTATTCAACTGCTGGGGGGGCTGTAGCCTACTGTTTCGATTACTTCATTACAATTAAAATGTGAACACGCCTAAACCCATCACTGCTTCACACAATAAACAACACAATTAGGCCTATCATTTTTAAAGTATGCAATGTGATCTGACGTGAAATTGAACCACAGCCAGATAGAGCCAGGGACTAAAACAGTAACCAGTCCACCACTGAGTTGACGTAGAAATCACTATGAAAGCATGCCATGATGATTAAATGAAAAACGAACCTGTTCGGTTGAACTGCGGTCTTTATTGCGTCATACGCGGAACTTGATTTGGGATGCGAATCTGACCAAGAAGAAAAGGTATACGTCACGGATACTTAAAATGGCTTCAGATTTTTTGTTCATTTTTTATTCATTGAACACCCAGATCAAGTTTGACATTTCAGGCATCAAGACAAAACATAGGCACTTTACTTTCTTAATGTCTGTGCCATATATTACAGCTTTGAATATTATTGGCTTCCACACACTGCTCGCACGAATGAGTTCAACATTTTAATATGAGCGCAAACTGTATGCTTTTAAGTTTTTATATTTTTCTGTCGCTTAAAAACATCATCAAGCCATTTTTTATCATATCATGAGGAAGAAAAAGTTACACTGCTTTTTGTGGAAAGATCAAAGGAAAACGAGCTTATGAAAAACAGCGTCTCACTTTCCTCAATAACCTCAAGGATCATCTTCACCTTACAACCGTAATAATTTTAACAGTGAAATACCGGGACAGAGGGAAAGAACTACGCATGATCGCCTAAGCCTGGAACAGGCATGGTACACAACGCAGAAGATATGTTTTTAAGATGAAATCCCCATAATCATTAATCAAAGTAACCTTAACAACCTGTTTCACCCTATACGGGATCGTCAAAGAGGCTTATTCAATCAGTAGTTTGAAAAAAATGAGGGTCATGGAACTTTACCACACTGAATCCACGCGGGAGTTTAACGAGAATCGTAATACACAAAAATAGTGAATACGTTACCTTGATCGCTAGATGCATGGTCGTCTTCTGAAAATCTGAAAAAATGTATTAGAGTGTTAAAACTGTCATTCTATGCATATTGGCAACATTGCTAAAGCTGAACTACCAAAATTCATAACAAGTCAATTACGGTACAGAATCTTAGAAAATCTTTTCACAAAGTTTTAAGATGACACAACATTGGTACTAACCTTGAAGCCACTCCTTTCGGAGAAACAATTTTCTCAAGTTCATCTTGATCGGCATCATCGTCATCATCAAGATACTTACTCATCCCAAGTGTACTTGAGAACTCGTTGCTTTTCAGCATATTTCGATATGCGGCGCTGGCTAAGTAAAAACAAGCTTTTTGATAGTTAGCAAAAACGTGTCATCGCTGTAGAATAGCCCCCTGGTAAGCTGTGATAACAGGCTTATTGTTTATTCGATACTCTTTGAATAGGTCATATTAGTTTAAATAAATCAATTATTCTATACGCCTTATTAAAAACTCTGAACATTTTGCCTTGATTGCACTAATCTACTGTGATTTTTTGCACTTTTCGTGACCGACAAATTCAATTAACACAAAAATAACCGCATGTTTCCCTTTGATAATTATTATTTATCACTAGTGAATAATCGGCTACGCCACATTGACGATGAGAAAAACATGTTTCAAACGCACTCAGCAGCAGTTCAAACGTTCTTCAAAATAAATGATGACTTTCAATTCGCATTTACATATTATCTCACTCTCTCACGGACCAACAAGGGGTCGGTGTACTTTAGATTGGGACCTTGTGCTCTAAATTAAACTCTTTGGACAAGCCAAGCGCATCGATTACAAACTTACAGGTGAGAGGAAGGGTTTTGTGTGAAGTCTCCGTGGTTCCGCTCTCGCTTGGTAAGCTTTCCACGCTGTGTTGGGGAACTGAAAAACAAGATGTTCAAATCATTCAAAGAAATAGCTTTTTGGGCAAAATAACAAAATTAAGCTACAAACATAACTTTTTGAAACTAAAATAAGAAAAACTTGTACTAGCGAAAAAATACACTTTTGCAGAACGGGAAAACTACGTTCTACCATGGTGACTAAGACAGCATTGGAATAAACCATAGCGTAAAGTCTTTACAATGAAATGAAGATGTTTGACCACGCCAAAACAATCACTGCTGCTTGATCGCTGGACAGTTAATCACGAAGAACTACAGAAATTACTTTCAGTTATCCGATGGTTGAAAGATCTCATTTCGAGAAGCTAAAATTCTAAATTTCACATGCACGTGAATAAAAAACACATGTAAAATGTCAACACATGTACCAACCAGTGTAACGTTAACAACGTGTCGTTTAACTGTCTAGTAATCGCATGTCACAAAGCACTTTCCGATACAAAATTATATGATTACTTTGAATTGGTGTAGCAATCTTGGGCGACAAAAGATTTTGCAGATTTTCGTTCGACGATAGTGCTTCTGGGGGTGACTTTTCACTGACTGGAGGCGTTGACAACGATTCCGATCGGTTGTCGGCAGAAGTCACGAAATCTGCCGCACGATCTTCATGCTTGTTTGTAGGAAGTACGGCACTGACATCACTAAACGTGGATATGTCTAATTCGTCACTTGTAGTGGAATTAGACGGCAAAGCTCGGTGTGGTTCTGTGGCGTTTATCTCAACATGTTGGACAACATTAGCACTGGAAGAGTGGTGAGTTGGAGTCATAGGCAGTGGGCTGTTAGACTTGCTTTCCGGAATAAAATTTTGCAAGTTAGATGGAGATTTATGGTCAGCCACAGTCATTTGACTCGTGCTTGCTGTAGATAATGTTTTATCGGTCATCGCAGAACGCTCGGTGGGTAAATTTAATGGTGGCACTATCTCAAGTGACCTGCCATCAACTGGAGTTTCAGACAAAGATAAACCCTCTGCAGGTTTGAGAAGATTATCCACAGCAGATCGATCTAGCGCAGCAGATGATTCCTTTTTCGCTTCCAACGATATCATATCTGTTCCAGACCGATGCTGATCCTGGATCTTTGAGTAATTTTCAACCGGAGCATTATATGGAACCAGTTTAAATAAGGCATCTTTACTGACGGGAGCGTTAACATTTTGATGAAAGGATGATGACATAACGATTGAAGGGGAATCATGTACAGATGGAGCAGGAGGAATGAAGCCGTGGGAAGAAGAAGAAGAAGGTGAAACAAACTCATATCCCACATCCTTCAACTGGTTTTGAGCCTTGGCAATATCAATTTCTTGTCTCCAGTTAGGATGCAATCTTGTCAGTTCATCTTCATATTGTTTCTGAAATGAAACAACTCACAGACAATGTACATTTAGATTAAAGAAGATCAGCAAAAGACAATAAGATCTAGTAAAACTAGATCAGTAAAACAAACAACTTGTCCACACAGTATGTAAGAAAAAAAAACATGGTAGATTCATATTTAATCTTCTGATATCTTTTTCAAACAAGAATAAAGACATATCATCACAAGGGTTTATTACAGTTAACTTAGGGATGGAAGAATTCACAGACACCACTTCAACAACAAGCAGAAACTTTACTGTCACGATTTGTTCCACTGGTTCAAAGCTTCTACAATTATGCAAAAATGCCAGGATTAGGCTCTCAAAGAAGCTTTCTCGGTTGGACGATAATGATTCCATAATTATTATAATCCATTAAATTTAAGTATTTCAAAACTACAGTCCCAACCTTAGTTTGTTCCAGTTGTTCGGACCGAATTTCAATTCTTCGAATTCGGTTTTCTAAATCAGAAAAGTCTCGCAATAAAGCTTCATTTCGTTCCCGAGCTATTCGCTCCCGCTCGCAAATCTCCTAAATGTTAAATGAGCTGTAATATTATACTGTCCAACACAAGAGTAGGATCCCTGATTCCCTGTGTGCAAGACCAAGCATACAATATATGAAAGCGGCCAAACATGTCACATGTGATACATTCTCCAGAGCAGTCAATAATAGATAAACCTTTAATCACACACTGTTATATTTTCTAGACTAAAATGACACCATATAGTGCAGACTGCAGACTAATAAACAAGGTGAAGTACGGTATATGAGAGTACTATACTTCAAAACAATTTCAGTTGTAAATTAGCTTCATTTTTTGTGTGTAAAAAATATTGTCTGGCTGGGTGACTTGGTGGGCAAAGGGCTAGCCTCCAAGTCAGTAAATGTGGGATTTATACCCTGCCAGTGACGGTCATACAAAAGACATTAAAAAAAATGGCATTGAAATTTGTTCCTGCTTTAGACTTGACATTGACGGATTTAAAGCAAGAAAACAGATGAAAACAGTGCATATACTTGAGATGGAATAGTAAGATAACAAAAAAAATTGTATATGCATTATGCAATATTACGACAAACATGGATGAAAGAACAATGTAAATAATACCATAATATGTGTATTTTTTCAGCACATGTCCGTTTTCCAAGATGAAAATTAAAGAATAAGCTACAATAAGCAATAACTTAAACTAGCATGAATGAATAAAAAGATGTGGAAAAGACAAAAATATGCATCAAAACTGGTTTTGGCAGCAAAGCATAGTTCGTATCAAGCAAATCCAAAAGACAAAAATTATGGGAGCAAGTCTTTTAGGCGCAGACAGTTAGGCGCCGGTCAAATAGGTGTGCACACTGTGGTGTCTAGATATTTAGGTGCGGAGCACTGTGGCACCCGTTCATTTAGGTGCTATCCCTAGTAAAGTCTGCAGATTGTATCAGCTTGGCAGGTAGGGCAATGCTTTTCACACAAAATGTTATATTGAACAGAAAAATATGTCATGGCTTCCGTTAGTGAAGCTGCTTAAACCGGCAATGCTTTTCAGACAATTTATTTGTTGATAGTCCAGATTTATCAATAAATTATTCCAGTTTCTGAACATGACTGAGATCACTTGTAGTGAGTCAAATAATAACTACACTAAACATCAGTAAAAAATATACCGTAGCCTATATTCAAGCGGGTGGTAG
The DNA here is from genome assembly GCF_918807975.1 of Aplidium turbinatum. Classification (NCBI taxonomy): domain Eukaryota; kingdom Metazoa; phylum Chordata; class Ascidiacea; order Aplousobranchia; family Polyclinidae; genus Aplidium; species Aplidium turbinatum. Next base: position 39,657,475 of record NC_137472.1, on the reverse strand, counting down.
GCTAGAGTGAAGGGTAACTTAGTTTTTCGTCAAAACCCCGACTAGGTTTAATAACGAGCAAAGTCGCACCATTATGCTTGCAACGTGTAGCCAGGGTTCATATTGCAAATAGAAATGTATTCATGTAGTAGAGCGTTGTCTCATACGAAGTCGCCACACGACCAATCCATCCCGAGTAGAAGTAATTGCGAAAGATAACAGATTAAGTAAAGTTCCATCTGGCTGCAACCTGTGTTCAGAATGCATAGCAAATGTCCTGTGGAGATGTGCTAATATCAAGAGTAGTAGAGCATTGTCTCACACCTCATCTCCACATGCGCGTTAATAAAACAACATATTTTTCTGTTCAATATAACATTTTGTGTGAAAAGCATTGCCCTACCTGCCAAGCTGATACAACCTGCAGACTTTACTAGGAATAGCACCTAAATCAAGGGTCGGCAACCTACGGCCCGCGGGCCGGATCCGGCCCGCCATGCGAAAACGTCCGGCCCGAGACATATCATAAGAATACGGTCCGCCGTTTCTTATTGAGTTTCAAACTGCAGTGTTAGCACTGTTTGAAAAAAATGTGGTATTGTTACGCCATAAGAACCTCGTACTAGTCTATTGTTACGCCATAAAACTGGTGCGAAGGCGGTAGACTAGTATCTCGTACAGATGTTGAAAAACTTTCACAAAGCAAGCAGCATCAAGTGGCATATTAATGCTGTGTTGTTGAAGTGTGAATAGATCTTTTTGTGATTGGTATGATTGAGATTGCAGCAGTGTAGTGTAATATACTGAAGTGAGTGTGAATTATAGTATTAATGAAAATTTTGGCCCGCCAAAGAGTTGTACACTCGACATTTGGCCCGTGACTAGCAAAAGGTTGCCGACCCCTGACCTAAATGAACGGGCGCCACAGTGCTCCGCACCTAAATATCCAGATGCCACAGTGTGCGCGCCTATCTGACCGGCGCCTATCTGACCGGCGCCTAACTGTCTGCGCCTAAAAGACGTGGACCCAAAATTATATAGCCTAGGCTATACAGCTAATTCAACTTAATGCTTGATCAGTTGACAAACTTTAATGCAAGGGTGTGCAAACTCGGAATGGCCCGTTTCGGTGAGTCCGATTCGGTGAGTCTGATTTGGTGAGTTCGATCCCTTAACGGGGGATTTTTTCAATTTTTTTTTTAAATTATCGGGTACTGTAGCCTAATTATCATTGCCGTTTTAGGGTTAGAGGTTAGGAACTCACCGAATCGGACACACCGAATAGTAGCAGACCCGTGCAAACTATGGCCTACAGGCCAAATGTGGATCGCGAGCTTAAACTTTTTGGCTCGCAGAAATGTCTAAATTTAAAAATAATGTGTGGTCTGCCAGATGATTTCTATTTATGTCTCAAGTTTACAATGTTTAGTGAACATTATTTTTCGTGGCAACCTGACAAGTTTAACAAGTGTGAAATTAGGCTGGCTGCATGGTTATTTATTAGTCATGCGCATTAGTCATAATAAGTGAGCAATAGATATTTGCAATAAACACAAGTATGGCACTTGACAGTACAGAAGCATTGTTCCTTTCAAGAATACAGCCTAGTTGTGACAGTGCTGATTGTACCGTACGCTACCACACTTTGCCTCCGTTGAGGTTACTTATGTATTTTGCTGCTATTTTTTGTTACAGTTGTGGCTCGCAGACCAAGTTGGTTATGTGTATGTGGCCCAGCAGTGCTGCAAGTTTGCACAATCCTGCTTTAATGCATTAGAATTTTACCTTCCAATAGGTTCTCAATTTGGTAGAACGAAAAGACTGCAACTTTTTATCAGATCGTACCAGTTGAAAAAACTGACGCTCCAGTTTGGACCGTTCTTGTTGACTGAAATCATCAAAAAAAAGTTAATCTGCAATGCCACTCTTGGTTATTACTTGTTGTTTTATACAACTATTTTTACATATATATAAGAATGTCTTAATTTATAGCGCACAGTTTCAAACTAAGAGATTTTAAATACAAAGTTCATAAAACTACGAGCTTTTATCAAAAACAGGTTCAATCTACCCTGGGAATCTTCATCTTAAAAATGAAATATCAAGGTGGGTAGCAAAGTCTACAAGACTTTTATCTACAATGCCTGGTGATCTAGCACATAAATTGCTTTAAAGTTTCTTATGTAGTACAATAAACACTTAGTTGATAACTTGGGTACCAAAACAAGGACAGTCAAAATTACATTTAATTATTTTGATAATAATAATGTCAATAAATATATGACAAATAGATCTTGTTATTAAAATAAAAATGGCCATATTTATGGAACTGTGCATAAAGCTGCACCATGCAGAAATGTAAATTTATATTACTTTTATTGCACTTAGTAATGTGTGCAATCATAATGACGACTTTATAGCATTTCATTTGGAAGTATCAGCCAGAAAAAATGGTATGAAGCTGCCTTGCAATAAGTTGGCGAGTTTCAATAAACCAGTGAATAATGTTTTCATTATTTCTAAGCTGATTGATAGATGTCAGTGGCATTTGAATCAATTCTTCTTTGAGAACTATCAGAAAACAATTTATGTTAATGATAAATTTGTAGCATTTAACATTAAAAATTAGGGTAAAAAAAAATTGAGTGAGGACGTTTTGCAACAAGTTTGAAAATTCTGGATTCTCAAAGTGATTAGATGAAACCGAAAACGTCAGAGGCATGTTATTAGAAAAACCACAAGTGAATGCTCAAGTGTAATTTTACCATGCAAAAAACAAAGATAATAGACTAGAGGAACTTTTATGCAAAGCTGTCAATTTTGCAAAATTATTTATAAATGTTACATATTACATAATATGGCCTATAGATGATTATATTATACAAACAATTTTCCATGCTAGGAAATTGTTGCTTTTTGATGGTGGTGATACTTGGGTTAAGAAAGATGGATTGTTTGATGTTACTATGGGCTCATTTGATGGTCCAGAAGTATGCGAGTTGGTTGATTTGCTTCTTTTGAACAAACTTTCCGCTATTGTTGACATAAAGATGCTTGGGTTGTATCGTCATGATGATCTGGCTATTTTGCATAATTGATCTGGCCTAAAAGTTGATCGTTTGTGAAAAAATGTTATTCAATCATTCAAACAACATGGCTTAAGTATTACTGTGGAAACAAACTTACGTTTTCTTGATGTGACTTTGAATTTACTATCTGGTAAATTCTGGTCTTACCGAAAACCCAACAGTGATCCAATTTATATCTGTTCTGAACTGGTGGGCAAATGTTGTCATCGCAACAAATTTAAACTCAAATCTAATTCTGAGGGGTTTTTTGCAGATTAAATTAAGGTTATAATATTTAATATCTTTTCAGGTATTACCGATTTGTTGCTTTTGCATATTTTTCAAGACCTTCCGATGATTCCTCTTTTAGGGTAAAACAGCCTGTAGAGATTTTAGACAGTAGGCTAATAACTACGGTATATTTGATATAATTTGCTCTGCTTGGCTTTTTTGCTTGGCATTGAGCACTTTTTGTGGTATTAATAGTACCGGTATTCATTGTTTAATACAAAGCATGTGATCTTGAAGTCTTGATTATAAAAATTGATTATATATATTAAATTGCTGCTGATGTTAGTCAAAATAACAACTCTTGGAAACCAAACAAACTTGATAGTGACACAAACTTTCTTGGTATTACTGTAGTTTTGGTAATATATAATCTAGTCCTAAATTTTGTTACAAATATTTTGCGCTGTTTTGTTCAAGGGCAATCGATATTCTGCATGTCTAGTTACTAAACAGTTGTTTAAAAACATAGACTGTTTAATACAATAAGCTCTGTTTTTATGAATATTTTAACTGATGCCTATTGCAAAAAAAACAGCTGTAGCCAGGGAATGGGATGGAAGATGGAATGGAAGACAGATTTTGGGATGGAAGATGGAAAATGTCAAGGATGGAAAGGAATATCTTGATGATGGGATGGAAGACAATCTTCCATCATTCCATCTCAATTCCATCATTAACTTTCCAACGCTTTATCAAGACATGCAAAATATTACGTTGCTTGCTGAAATAATTCGATTTTTGGTTCGTATTAAACCAACAGGACTGTTGCCTGACCCCTATTTGTCAAACCTACTGTCGTTAGGCAGAATTGACTAATCAGAAAGCAATAAATGATTCACACTTCTCCCAAGAGGAGGAAATGCAGCTTATGCAATTTTTTGTGGCTGCCACCCATCAGTACTAGTGATTTTGTTTGTGAAACTCACGCAGGATTAGCTTCAACCATATCATCCGATGATGATCACTTTAACTTGTGCTTTTATTACACCAATTGTCCGCGATGCTTCTTAAGTATTTTCGTTACTTTTTATCTTCTCCAACGTAGACTACTACTACAGTTTCTTAACTTTGTTACGTGTTGTTTCTTTCTGTATTTATAGAATCAATCTACGCTTCTAGTTCTAACACAAAATGGTACGTAATCCTTAGGAAAATACTGCTGTTAAATTTTAGCTTAAATTTAACCTATGGTTTTTAGGTTTACTTGTGGCATTCACAAAACACGGAGGTCACAAAATGTGAAAATGGAAGAGATTTCTGAGATGGAATGGAGATGGAATGGACAAAAATCTCAGGATGGAAGATGGAAAAAACATCTTCCATTCCATCCCATACCTTGGCTGTAGCATAGATGTAGGTTATGCAGTTTTTATACTTCACCTCAACTTCAAACAAACACTTTAGAAGTTTATGACAAAAAATTGCTTTATTTTATTTCCCATGCATTTAGTCAAAATTCAGTTAGGTTGAAGAATACTCAGAACAATATTTCCTGCTTTAATAAAAATTACAAACAATCATGCTGTAAGACAAGTGCACACCATTTTTTCTGGTCTATGCTTGACACCATAAACTTATGAAAACAATTGTGCAATGTGCATACCACTACATGTAGGTGCAATCAACATCGATATAACTAAAATCCTTTCCTATTAATATAATATACGATACCCACATTTTACCAAGATTTTCTTGAAATTTAACTTGTTTCTCATAAAATTCGATATCATCCATATCACAGCAGTAGGGTAGTTACTTCAATCAATGCAAAAAGTCCAATTTGTCCAAGTTGGCCTTATTTTACAAAGGACAAAACTAAAAATAGAAGTTATGTACCGTATCAGATGCAATGTAAATCAAATGCATACACACACAGACACACCTAACCTTAAATCAAGAGCATTGTAAAGAATAATGTTTTTTACGTATAAGTATAGATAGATAGTCCCGGTAGGTAAAGCGGAATTCTTGCAGCAGCAAGCAGGAGCAGGCTAAGCTGAGATTAGGCTACAACAATGCCCTGCCATAATAATCCATGTACGAAACTTGATTGAAAGCTGCTTTTCTGTAGTTTCTTAAATGTAGCGGCAGCATTTTGTTGTTGTAAATATTTATAAAAAAAAAGGTAAGTTTTGCAGTAAATCAGTTCAGTGCATTGTGAAGAAAATCAAGAAAGGGGCGTTCTTCCCGGCTATCAGCACAAGGCTGAGCACTCACTAAAATTAGTGGTGCGATACTGACGAGCCCAGCCTCATGGGCGAAACACGGTGTCTATCGCTGTCAATTCTTGCTACAAATCGGCTGCCGAGAAACATATCAGTTCAGTGCGCTTTGTTGTTATTTCTGACAATCACAATGAAAAACTATAAAAAGCAAACATAGCAGAAGTAAAAGAAAAAAGGTAGAAGCAATGATGTAGATATAAAACATACAAAAAACGTCTTCATTAAAATAGCGCTTTCACTTCTCCACTGGTTTTCAAACAGAAACTGTGCATTTTTGCATCATGACATTTATTTTGTTATAAAAAATATATCTTGCTCCACTTTTTTTTTTTTTGAGAGAAGAATAATTATGTATTTTTTACGTCAGCCAGTACAGTAGAAAAACTTGATGGAAATTAAAATGTCATTATGTTCAATCAGAAAGCAATGCTGCATCTTCCGAAATGCATGGCCTACAATGGCCAAGAAGGTAGGCTATATAGGATAGGCTTTCCACGTAGCCTATGTGTAGTGTATACAAATTGTTTTTTTCAATCTTTAGTAAGACGAAAGACATCAGTCAATTGTCGAATTTCTAGTTTTTGTACAGTGCAATAAGCTTAATATGTTTAGGCTATAAAAAAGTGCTCACAGCGTCAGCAACGCTAACAATCTGAACATACCCTATTCTGAATTCTATCTAAATAAGGATCTGCTGATGATCCCCGGTAAGGTGAAACAGGCTGTAGACTGTAGATCAAGGGTTTCAAACACGCGGCCCGCGAGACGTTTTGGTGCAGCCCGCAATGCAATTTTTGAACTTTCAAATAATTGAAAATTACAGTAGCCTAAACCACATATTTTTCTATAGGTTTGAAAAGGTAAAATTCACTTTGAAATTGCTCAAAAATCTGACAATGCCCTTCAAACTTCACAAGACTTTTTAACGCTACTCCGGCGCCATTTTATTATTGCATCACAATTGCATTGCCTATTCACTTCTTGTGACGTCATCGCAATAATTACTTTGGCATTTGCATAGCTAGTTCTATTAGAATTTAGTTTTAATTTAAGCGCTTTTTGAACGTCTTTTGCAAGATCTCTTTGTACTTAATATTGCTTCTTTTATTGCGATATCACCTTCTACACACGTCCTAATACAACCTCTTTTATTGCGTTCTCACTGTGGTATTTTGTTAATTAATTTATTGTGTGTATTGCGGCCCTCGGATTAACTGTTTTTACAGGTTGAGGTAGGCTACTCATTTGGCCATCAGAACAATTTGAGTTTGAGACCCTTGCTGCAGAGCAAGGTCTCAAACTCAAATTGCTCTGAGAACCAAATTAATAGCTTAATTGTGAATTCACCCGAGGGCCGCAATAAGCCTACCATTGTGTTTTGCGAAAACTTAAGCCTGTCTTCCTGGCCCGTTCCGACATTCTAAATTATGCGGAGAGCAGTAGGAAAGTCGTAGAGATGGCCTTGCATGATTTATTAAGCAATTGATTACCGTATCGAATTTCTATAACGGTTTTTTTTAAACAGTAAAAAAACTTGAAACAGACGAAAATAAGTGGGCCCCTAAACAACCGTGCCCCTTCCCCCGGCTCGGGGGCAGTTAACACGGCCCTGTAATTGAATGCCATTTTCATTAATACAGCGTTAAGCATCATGGAAGAAAATGTAAATCAAAGCTAAATTATCAGACAAACCTTGCTTGCTTGAAAAAGTTTGTCTCCATCTTTGATTTCATGGCAATTGTCAAGTAGGTTGAACTGATGAACGAGAGCAAGCAAAGAGAGTGTAGGCCTAATGCATTGTCAGTTTAGACTAGCAGGTTAGCATTTTTGAGTAGTCTACCTATGCAAAAACAACTCAGATAGGCCTAAACGTAACAACGCATTTTCATTTATAGCTTTAAAAAATTTGTTACCGTTCTGAATAAACGTGATTACAAGTTGTAGGCCTACCGGTAACATAAGGATCTACCTACACAATCGGGAGCTGATCGTGAGCTCCATGTCCAGAACAATGGAACATCTCAGTCCTTATTCTGCCCCAACTCAAAATATCTTGGAGTGCCATTAGACAGATCGCTCACATACCGCCATCATTTGGTATCACTGCGCAAGAAACTGACATCGCGCGTTACGCTACTTAAGAGCTTGGCAGGCTTCAGCTGGGGAGCAAGGACTGACCAGGGCCGTTGATAGGATTTCTCGGGCCCGGTAGGCTACCAATTTATTTTCGGGCCCCTTTCATCGACAATGTTTATGAATATAAAGGTTGTGTACAAACTTTTATTGATGTCCTATAAGCATGATCGTTTAACAAATCTTGCGCAATCCTAAAATTTCTCGAACCGCAAAACTTACTATCTCTACCTAGCGGTACTGCTATTTTGCATTCATCAAATGCTGGCATTTGCACAACAATCTAACCTCTTAGTGTTATTTATTAAGTAAGAATCGATTTCGCTATAGTAATAGCATCTTCAGCTAGCACATGTAAAAAAGAAAATTTGAAAATACGTAAAACGAACAAATAAAGCAAACTCCGATATTATCAACATGCATAAAATTCTATTTTAAATAGATGGTTACATAAAATTAAAATCAAAACCTACAAGCCTAAATCTTAAACTGGTGTTCTTTCTGCCACGATTTTCAACACTATACTGGTACAAAATTCAAAAACACATGAACATTATCATCCATCAAGTAAATTACAATCGTTCAACAAGACGAATACAAAGAAAAACGCAATTTAGATTACAGTCCACTGCCATTAGTTTACATTGATATAACACCAAAAAGAATAAAGTGTGAATGTGCATGGTTGAATAATCTACACTACAGGGGTCGGAGGTTGCTGATGACATGAGAGTAACAAAACAGACTTAAAGTGCCTCTGACAGGAAAATAAATTTGCTAAATTTACCTAAGATACCAAAGAGATGACACTAACAAACTTTCCTGACCAACAAATCGTAAAAAATATCAACGGGCTACTAAGTTACACGCTTGCAAACTTTCGTTCACTTTCGACAAATCTGGCACTCATTCAATTGCGAAAATAAAAACGGCAACCTCGCTGTGACGTCACCGTGGGTGGGAAGGATACATTCTTTCTCTGTGGTGAGTTGGTAAGGTATGGTACGACTGCTCCAAAACGTCAATGTGTGGGGCTCTATTGGTCTAAAGCATGTGCAAAATGAGAATTACCGAAATGAAAAAGTCAACTTATTATTACTATCAGGTTTAGATCAAATAGATTGAGTTTAAATGTTATCAAACAGCATCTCAATTCAATTGAAATTGCAGTTTTTCTAAACTCTTGTAGGGCTACAATTTGGATAATTTTTTATTTGTCCTAATCTGGCTATAGCCATTTGCAGTGTAACAGCAGTATCTCACAGACAGTACCCTTAATTTATGGCTGAGGTAATGCCTGGAAATTGCTGTTTATGTGACAGAGTCAGTGACAAAGACACGTCCTATCTTTTCATGCTTTCAAACAAAACAAGGTGCCGAGAAGAAAATAGTCAAAGTTTTCTTCAAGTGTTCGAAAGTGGGATGGACCATACAAAACTAGTCGTATATGTTCTCTTCACTTCAATGGAGATGATTTTGTTAACACCACCAACCCGATTTGGATCTTCTTAGCAATGAGTGGCGTGCTGGGTGGTCACAGCGGTAAACCATAATCTCTTCGTGGGAAAATTGTAACGTAAGATTCCCGAATCCGTTCGTCTGCATGTAATGACCGAAAAAGAAACACTCCTTCGAAACGTCTATTCAAATTTGTATTTCTGTAAAATTAGCCACCTGGCTGTCGAAATTGGTGTAACGCCGTACACCACTAAAACTTGTCACTACAGAACAGATTACTTAGCTAAAAGACGGAAATTTTCGTCCAGCTGACAAGTACTAAGCAAACAGTTAAATATGCGACTGACTTCCAACAAACAATTTTAAGAATAACCAGAATGATTTGCAATATCTCAAACTCACGTACGCAGTACTGTGACGCAATAATGAAAGACAATTATGAAGTCATTCAAACAGGTGTTCAAAGCGGCTGATGCAATATTTCATCAGGTCTTACGAACGATGGTGCAATATTTGGACATTTTCTAGCAATTTCCATGACGTAAGATGCCAGCTAGGTTAAGTAGACCATAACGGCTTTTATATGACGTTTGATTTGGTGAAAATTGTCGGGAACACTGGGAACTGTAGGTGGTGCGTTTGCCACAAGTGCGAGTCTATGTCCCAGCCCGATGAATGTGTATGGTGCCATGAAGTGCCACAGAAGAAAAAGCTTTTGAAGAAAGACGCATCTAGCATTCTAGCTGTGTTACCAATTTGACCAATTTTGAGGCACACTTACATCCTGCAGTTCTGAGGACTTTTTTTTATGAGGAGCAGGAAGAACTGGAGAAAAAGCAATAAACCGAAAGGAGAAAACGGAGACCTATCAAAAGAGTAAGGATGCTACATTAGGCTAAAAATACCCTCAACGCTAAAGAATGCACACTAAACGAAGTGATTTTATTTCCTTGCAAGCAGTAGGCTATCGGTAATTAGTTGCTTACAGGCATGTAGCCTATTGGAGTGGATACTACAAGGTGGTGCTCTCGGAAGCAACAATCGGATTGTGCTGCCGTCATGCATTGTTTGGCAAATCCGAAACAATTTTCAAGTCCAGATGGCCGTTACACCGGATTTCAATGGCCAACTGAAGGCACATTATGAGAGAGAGAGAGAGCTTTTATTTATTTATGAATAGTGATGAGTGATGATGAATTAAATATAAATGATGATTCGTACGATTTCTTCATTTTTCACTTCAAGTATATTTTAGGTTTTGTAGGAACGTATCCAGTACAGTTTTATTAAACTGCAAAAAACAATAAATCTTCGAAAAAAGCAACCGCTTGTACCAACTCCGACCAAACTGTGATCCACCAATTACATCTAGAAAGCATTTGTTTTATCCGTCGCTAACGACGCCCACCCACGATGACGTAACACCACCAAAGTCGTCCCAGAGCAGTGAAATATGGAGTTTCGCCTGTGGTGGCGCTGCGGAACTGTCGTTTTGTATAAATTTCGCCCTAACCAGTCGAGCTTCGAGGTTAAGATTAAAAAGTTTGCTAAGCATAATTCTGCGCTAGAAAATGCTTAGAAAAGTTACTATACTTGGGTCCAACCTGTCAGGGGCACTTTAAGTGGTTGGTCGAATCAATTTTTGTATGTTAATGGTGGCTTTAATTTTATGTAGCCATTTATCTTCAGCGGTGTCTAAATATTGTTTGCTGGGTTGTTCGGCGAAAATAACGACAAAGCAGTCTGCCAGAGCTGGTTTCTTTTTTAGTTCACTGTTGTGGAATTTTGCATAATGTTTCAATAATGCTGCTTTGTCACCGGATTTATCAGAGTAATTAAAACTGTTCCAAATAGATCTGTGTGTGGCCCAACGTGTGGAAAACTTTATGATGGTTTGGCCTAACATAGTGTTCGTGACATATAGTGCACGTTGCAATGTATATTCCGTAATTTTGGCAAGTTAATTTTTGTTTAAGACTGAAATTTTTGTGGGGTTTACATTTAATAGAGGTGCATTCTTTTATCATAGGCTTATGCGCTCCATGGTTACCGCATAGTGCACATTTGCCGCATGGTTTGGAGAAGCCGTTGGTTGGTGTTTCTGTATTCAGGGCAATTTTTTGAGTGCTTTTTGAACTTTTATTTGTCAAATAGTGCTAGAGAATTACCATAGATATCTTACATATAGATATGCAACTCAGTGGTGCGTAACGATGTTTGAAGGCTAACAGCGTAGAAATGGCTGTATGCATTGACTTCAAACTTGGCACAGCAAAACAACTTTATTTTTAATAAATTTTTTTGGTTTTTGTTTAAATAAAACTTTCTTCGTTTTCAAGTTGACGTATGGATTGCTTGTGATGAAGTCACATTCTCGTTCCGCATGGACTGCTTTATGGAGATTCTGGCGATTGAAAACAAATCACAGTCATAGAGGGTACCTCTAAATACCCATTGTCAGGCATTGTAGGCATTGTCGGGCATTGTCGGCTTTTTGGGGGGTTGTGGAGCATTTTCAGGGGTTGTCGAACATTTTCAGGGGTTTCAGGTATTGTAGAGTAGGCTAACTACTTTCAGGCATTGTTGGGAATTTCTAGGCATTGTGCAGGCTTTCCAGGCATTGTCGATCATTATCAGTGGTTGACAGGCTTGTGAGGCATTATAGAACATTTCCAGGCATTATCGAACATACTCAGGGGTTGTCGAGCATTTTCAGGGGTTGTCAGGCATTGTATAGTAGCTACTTTCAGGCATTGTTGGGAATTTCCAGGCATTGTCTAGGATTTCCAGGCATTGTCAATCAATATCAGTGTTTGACAGGTTTGGTAGTCATTATGGAACATTTTCAGGCATTGTCGAACATTTTCAGGGATTGTCGAGCATTTTCAGGAGTTGTCAGGCATTGTAGAGTAGCTACTTTCAGGCATTGTTGAGAATTTCTAGGCATTATCCAGGATTTCCAGGCATTGTCGATCAATATCAGTGTTTGACAAGTTTGGTAGTCATTATGGAACATTTTCAGGGAATGTCGAGCATTTTCAGGGGTTATCAGGCATTGTAGAGTAGCTACTTTCAGGCATTGTTGGGAATTTTCAGGCATTGTCTAGGATTTCCAGGCATTGTTGATCATTATTAGTGGTTGACGGGTTTGTCAGGCATTGTCGAACATTTTCAGGGGTTGTCTAGCATCGACAATGCCCGGAAATCCTAGACAATGCGTTGAAATTACCGACAATGCCTGACAACCCCTGAAAATGCTCGACAATCCCTGAAAATGTTCGACAATGCCTGAAAATGTTCCATAATGACTACCAAACCTGTCAACCACTGATATTGATCGACAATGCCTGGAAATCCTAGACAATGCCTGGAAATTCCCAACAATGCCTGAAAGTAGCTACTCTACAATGCCTGACAACCCCTGAAAATCCTAGGCAACCCCTGAAAATGTTTGGCAATGCCTGAAAATGGTCTATAATGCCTAATAAACCCGTCAACCACTGATAATGATCGACAATGCCTGAAAATCCTAGACAATGCCTGAAAGTAGCTACTTTACAATGCCTGACAACCCCTGAAAATGCTTGAAAATTTCCGACAATGCCTAACAACAAGCCTGTCAACCATTGATAAGTAAGTAAAGACCTTTTTTGGAGCTGTAGTTCCAGGACAAGCTGCAGTTTTATTCAATTAATCTACTGAGTGTTACCAAAATGAAAGTTACTGCTGGCTACCGAAAGCTGTGCTATAGCATTTGGTAGCCTAGTTATGGTGTGTACCAAACATTAAAATTTTCTTGGTTTGGCGGTTGGATCCGTGATGCTAATGAAGCTGTCTCAGCAGGGGGGAGGATGCCCCCTGCCCTCTGTTCCAGACAATTGTTCACCTAATCAAACGTCATATAAAAACCGTTCAGGTCTACTGAATCTTAGCGTATTACGTCATGGAATTTTTCCTTAAAATGAACCAAAATTGCACCATCGTTCGTAAGACTTGTGTCAAACCTGTTTAAACATGAAACATTGGATCACCACCTTAGAACACCTGTTAGAATTGCGTGACAATGTCTTTCACTATTACGTCACAGTACTGCGTACGTGAGTTTGAGATATTGATATCTATTCTGGTCATTTGTGAAATGGTTGCTTGAGAGTTAGTCGCACATTTAACTGTTTGCTTAGTGCTTGCTAGCTGGACAAAAATTCCGTCTTTATCTAAGTAGTTTGTTCTGTAGTGACAAGTTTTAGTGGCGTACCGTGTTGCGTCCCATTTTCGATAGCCGCGGGCTAATTTTACCGAAATACAATTTTGAATAGACGTTTCAGAGGAGTGTTTCTTGTTCGGTCATTACATACAGACGAACGGATTCGGGAATCTTATGTTACAATTTTTCCACGAAGAGATTATGGTTTACCGCTGTGACTATAAGAATAAAGACGTGACTTGTTAGCTGGTAGGCCAAGAAGCACTTAGAAGCACATAAAAAATAAAGACGTGGCTTGTTAGTTGGTAGGCCAAGAAGCAGTTAAAGCACAGTAATAATAAAGACGAAGTTGTTGGTTGGTAGGCTACAAAAGCAAAGAAATAATAAAAGAAGAAGTTGTTGGTTGGTAGTCTACAGAAGCAAAAGATTAAAGCCGTTTTCTTCTCAGTTGGTGCAGAAGAACTTCAAGTTAAATATTAAAGGCGTTTCTTTGTTGGTTCTGAAGAAAAAACAAAATTGGCGTTCATTGGCAAGAAAAAAAGATTAAAGACAATCGATCTGTGCTTGAAGATTCAAGTGGAAGAATCCAAGCAAGTTTTGCGGAACTTTAAGACTTCATTTATATACCCCAACAACTACGGTATTGTGCATTTAAATTCTTTTTTATATTTTTACTGTCTTTGCAGTTAAGTTTTTTATAACTACTGTAATAATTTTGTGTGTTTGTGTAACTTAATTTTTTAATTGGTAAATTTAGCCTCAACATTTAATATGTCTACACTCGGTGGCGACAGGGACTCGACCGCCGTCGATTCGACTGAGTTTAAGCCTGATGATGTTCTTTGCGGTCGGGCAGGCCATTCTGGGGAGGGACCCAGTAACGATGAGGCTAAGTCAGTTCGAGAGGCCCGGCATCTTAGAAGGGATATTTGAACTCAAATTGGGGAACTTTCTGTAGCCCTAGGTTCTTTGAGTGATAAGCAGGAACTGTTAATTTTTCGATCTAACTTGTCTACTTTAGAAGAGGAATTACAGCATTTCCATGCTCTTTTGACTAAAATTTTTAACTCTGCAATTTTGGCAGAACTTCGTGATAGGGTAGATCCCGAATTTAACTCGTTGAAAAATAACTTCGAACAAAAAGTAAATGAGTTCTCAGATATGTTGGATGCTGACATACATCCTGAGGATAGCGCCTCAAATATAAGCACTAGGATGTCTAGGAGTTCATCACGGATAGTGGCACAAATTAACCTGCAGCTAAGACGAAAGGAGCTCCAGATACAAGCCGAGGCCGAAGCGAGAGCTGCTGAGGCCGAAGCGAGAGCTGCTGAGGCCAAAGCAAAAGCTGCTGAGGCCACCGCGAAAGCTGAGGCCGAAGTGAGAGCTGCTGAGGCCGCCGCGAGAGCCGAAGCGAGAGCTGCCGAGTTCGCACTCAAAGACGCTCAGTTGAGAGCTGAACAACGTAAAGAGATAGTTTTAGCTGAATATCGATCAGAGGCGGGCTCACGGCGTAGCTCTAAGAAGGGATCTTCTAGGCATTCCAGAAGTGAACATCAATCGCAGTTAAATTTACATAACCTTTTCCAGACGCCTGTTCAATCTGTAAGTGGACCAGTACAATCCACATGTTTTCAAGCTATTTCAGGAGGTCTCGGGGCCGCAGCTAAGGATCTTTCGAAGGATCTAAAGCCAAGTGTGCTTCTAGTGCTTCTTGGCCTACCAGCTAACAACAACGTCTTTTATTTTTTATGGTCACAGCGGTAAACCATAATCTCTTTGTGGGAAAATTGTAACATAAGATTCCCGAATCCGTTCGTCTGAATGTAATGACCGAACAAGAAACACTCCTTTGAAACGTCTATTCAAACTTGTATTTCTGTAAAATTAGCCCGCGGCTATCGAAATCGAGATGCAACGCCGTACACCTCTAAAAAACTGTCACTACAGAACAAACTACTTAGATAAAAGACGGAAACTTTGTCCAGCTAGCAAGCACCAAGCAAACAGTTAAACTTGCGACTGACTTCCAACAAACAATTTATGAATGACTAGAATAATTTGCGATATCTCAAATGCACGTACACAGTAATTGTGACGCAATAATGCAAGACATTGTCACGCAATTCAAACCCGTGTTCAAAGCGGCTGATGCAATATTTCATCAGGTCTTACGACCGATGGTGCAATATTTGGACATTTTCTAGCAATTTCCATGTAAGATGCCAGCTAGGTTAAGTAGACCATAACTGTTTTTATATGACGTTTGATTTGGTGAACAAAATTGTCGGGAACATAGCGGCCCCTAGTTATGACAGTCTGACATGGAATAACTAAAAAAGAATTGACGACAATTGTGAGCCAATGAATAAAAACACACGATACACAAATTGTTTGAATCACTCACGTTTAAGTTAATACGTAAATACAAAGGGCATGCAAAGAATGAACAACAATACGGAATAATACACGACGATACATGAAATTGGTACCATAGGTACACGCTAAAATGACGCTATATACAATGGTTGCGATAATAACCGACTGTTCTGGGCTCAGACAAGTGTCGGCCACCGCAGACAAACCAGGCTCAAACCCTAACACTTAGGTGTTCTTTACGGGGGCGAGGCACGAAATATCCCTCAACACGTAGTCTACTTTCACTTTCCCCGTACTCTCATCATAGTTGCAGACGGCAACTTTGGCTCTACGAACCACAGGCTTCCATTTCCTAATTTGTGGAACTACCTCATGCACCCTCCCAAGTTGATACTTCCCACGTTTACCAATGTCTTGGAGAGAACCTACCACTACAAGTTGACCAGGCTCCAAATTCTCGGCCATTTTAGCCATTTTTTCCGGCCCTGAAGACCTGGCAAGTAAAAATCGATCCATTTACTCCAAAACTGCTGAGAAAGTGACAAATTGAACCGATAACCCCTTCTTAGTTGGTCACGATCATGTGGTTGCCCAACAGCACAGTATGGGTCTAAGAATGGGGTCAAAAGTGAGGCAGGGGTGATGACAGTAAAATCCCTAGGGTCGTCACTCAAAGGTACCAAAGGGCGTTCGTTCACGATCCGAACGGCACTGCTGGTGTACGTAAGCAGTTCAATAAAACTGGGCTTACGTATTAAAGAGTCCAAAATGTGAAAAAATGCGATTTTAAATTGTTTTATCATTGCCTCCCAGGCGCCACCTTGCGCCGGAGCATACGGAGGTATAAATTCCCAGTTTATCTCTCTCTGTCTCAGAGCGTTGTGAAATTTAGCTGATTCTATCAACTCGGGTAACTTCTTAGATGCTGCCTGGAAGGTACTTCCATTATCGGAATAGATAGCATTAACCTGCCCACGTAAATCTGTAAACCTAGTAAAGGCAAGTAAAAAATCACTCAGCGACAATGACGTAACCAGCTCAACATGAATAGCTCGAGATGCCATACATGTGAACAAGAGTCCCCAAGCTTTTTTGTGACTTCTACCTTCAACAAAGGTTAAAGGTCCAAGATAGTCTATGCCGCAATCAAAAAAGGGTTTCCTATGGGCAGTTGTGCGAGACAAAGGTAAATCAGACATGAGCTGCCAGATAGGCCGTGCTTTCTCAATCGCACATACACCACAATCATTAAGATACCTCTTCACGGAGGCATTACCATTAGCGATCCAAAACTTCTGTCGCGTAGACAACAAAGTGTGCTGTACTCCACAGTGCGCATTTCCATTATGATGCGACAGTACAACAAGCCTAGTGAAGGAGTGCTTCGAAGGCAAAACAATCGAATGCTTTGCTTCAAGAGAGATCTCGGGAGAATTACTTAAGCGCCCTTCAATGCGGATTACACCAGCGTCATCTACACAAGGTCTGTACTTTTTAAGTGAACGCAATTCTTTCAAGCGTTCCTTCTCACGTTGCGAAGCGCCAACACTACCCCGCTTTATCACTTCCTCAAGGGCATCCGGCGATCGCTTGGTCATTAAACACACCACATCGCTATACACACTCTTCTGAACAAACTTCACAGTCAAGTCTAAGGCTCTATTGAGATAAGAGGCGTCCAGTTTTGGCTTTACAAAGCTACGCTTTCTCGTTTTACAGCACAAAAATTCAAAAAAGGCGACTAAATAAGCGATTCTCTTTTTCATAACATATAAAGAAGGTGCGGCCTCGATCAATCCGTGAAGGCCACCCTGTCCAACGTCAAGCGACTCCTCTTCGTCACGAAGATATAGGCTATGGACAGGTACTGAAGTGGCATTCTCTACAAATGGAATTTCCTCACACTGGTAGAGAAGACTAGAACCATTCAACCACAACTCTCGAAATTCTTTCTTTGTAATAAGATTTGGCCGTGTGCCAACATCAGCTGGGTTCATATCGGTAGGGCAAAATCGCCAATCCTGGGCTCCAGACAACAATAAAATATGCTCAACTCGACGCGTGATAAACTTATTCAAACGTAAATCAGGGTTTTTAACCCACTGCAACACAGTACGAGAATCACACCAAAAATACTTAAGGCAGTCGGGCATCTTCAATGCCTCGTAGGCCTGCTTCACGAGTCTTGCTGTATTCAAAGCGGCAACAAGCTCTTTCCTAGCTATCGGCCAAGAAAACTGATTTTTTACAACAATGGTAGATTTACCCAAAACGAAAGACACACTAGGAACTCCATTAACCAGTCTACGCAAGTAAACAACAGAAGAGAAAGCTTGATTCGAAGCATCACTAAACCCATGCAATTGATATGAAACAATATCATCCGGACTGCACACACCAGAGTTTGCAAAATACCATCTCGGTAACGAAAAATCCTTAAGCAGGTCCAAAGAGCGAAGCCACGACTCCCACTTTTTAACAAAGCTATCAGGGACCTCGGTGTCCCAATCAAACTTGTCTATCGCCAATTGCTGAAGTATAAGGCGTGCTTTTAGAAAAAATGGCGCTCCAAAGCCTAGCGGGTCAAAATTTTGTCCAAGCTGACTGAGCATACACTTCTGCGCGTGTGTTTAGCTAAGGGCTTTAAGGAACATGCGATACGCATCTCGTCAGACTCGGTTTGCCACACACAGCCCAATGTCTTCGCTGATGGCAAAGTCATATTTTCAGTCTGAAAGTCAATGTCACGAATCAAAGGGGAAAGCATCTCATTATCCAAATTTGACAAGACAATCATAGCCTCCTTGTTAGCACTCCACTTAACAGGTTTAAACTCACGACTATCAAACAAAGCAATTGATTCATGAGTGATTTGCTGAGCTTCCTCTAAGCTATCAGCCGAAAATATAAAATCATCCATGTACATATTATCTGCAATATTGCAGAGAGTTAGTTCACCAGCACCGCTGGGATTCTGCTCGATCATTTTCTTTATAGCCAAGCAAGCGATATATGGGCTACTTTTTATTCCCCAAGGGTGTACACAAAAACGAAAGAATACCATCCTACCGCTTTCAAGGTCATCATCTTCAAACCACAATATACGAAACAAATCCCTTTGTGACTCAGGTAACATTATTTGAAAGAAGCATTTAGTCACATCAGCCATGAGACCAAATCTACCAAGCCGAAATCTAGCCAAGACATCTACCAGAGGGTTTAACAAGTCAGGACCAGAAAACATTACATCATTAACACAAGTTCCTCGAAATTCAGACTTTCCATCGTAGACAATGCGCTTTTTTAATTGTGACGTCACAAAGTATGGTAAATACCATTCAAATCCCTTGACATTTCCTGCTTCATCAGCACGCTCAATATAGCCATTAGATTTAAGATCTTTCATGGTGTCAGTAAGGAAATCACGAAGTTCAGGTTGTTTTAAAACTTTCTTTCTTAAAGCAGCAGCTCTATCTGACGCCAACACAAAATTGTTAGGTAGATCAATATCTTCCTTCAACGGAACAGGTATCTCAAATCGACCATCTTTCAACTCAATATTCGGTTCAACAAGTTCTCTAGCCAAATTATCATTGCGAGACAATTTACAGGTTTCATTTTGCAAGGTCAAATCCTGAATGACTTTATTCAGGTCTGCTATTTCCATATCACGAGACTCAATTTTACGCTGAAAGCCAGAGATGACATCCAACTCTGAAGACGTCTGCACTCTGCACACGTTAGCAACGCTTTCATCTAAGGGTGACTTACCACCACAAGCCAACCAGCCGAGAGGAGTGAGTAAAGCATGCGGTTCACTACGATTTTCACCAACACGCTCTTTTTTGGCCCACATCAAATAAGCGTTATCGTTGCCAATCAGTACATCTACAGTACTACAATCATTCAAATGAAAAATATTCACGTCATGAAAATGACGAAAACCACTTAAATCCTGCTTATGTGGTAAAGTTTTAACATCGTCAGCCCAAGCTGGGTTAACCACCGAAGTTATATCACAAAACAGTTCATCTGTCTCTAACGACTGGATGTTGAGTTTAACAAGGTCAGCACAAGTAGCTTTCTGACCAGCCAGGGTATCCATTTTAAACGACGCTTTATCGTACGGTTTAAGATCAAGTTCACACACCAAGTCACTCGAAACAAACGTCAACTGCGAACCAGGATCATGCTGACAATACACCAACTTCGATTTGCCAGTCATTGGATTCAAAACACGAGCAGCAGTAACGCGGTTAAAAGCTGCTTTAACATTTCCAATCTTAACATTACGCACAGGAACTCTGGCACGAGCATCATCTTTCCCAACCGAATCCAGAGAATCACGTGACGTCACATAAAAATCATGCAGAAGAAAATAGTGTTTCCTATCGTTGTTAGGCCCACACTTACGACAGTTATTTGCATGAACGCAATCCCTAACCATATGCTGGCGCAAACAATTCAAGCATTTGCCAGCTTTCACAATGACATCTCTCCGATCTTTAGGTGTCAAGCGCAAAAATTCTTTACAATTAGACAAAAAATGATATTCAACTTGACCACGTGACGAACAATAAAAACATGCCGGTATGTCACTACGTCTGGCCACACCACCGCGCGGTGCGCCAACAGCAGTCAAGTACTGCGAACTCCCTGAAATCACATTATGATGGGGTTTTACCGACGTCTGCCTAACCGGAGATGAAGGCAATTTTCCTTTGCCAAACTTTTTAAAATGCTGCGACTCACCAGAATCGCCCATTAGCATAATGCTAAAATCAGTCGACTTGCGCGTTTCCTCCCGTACTACAAATTCAAACAAACTCTGAAAAGTAAGCTCATCAGTACCACCATACTGATCACCTAAAAAGTCAAGATAACGCTGCTTAGCGTCAAACGGGAGTCGCTTAGCCAAATCCAAAACAAAACGTCCTTCCAATTTGTCGCGCTGACCATAAGCTTGCGCGTAAAGTAAACACTGCGACAATTCATCTTTAAACTCTTTCAAATCACTGGAAGAGATTGAATTCAATTTGCTACCATAGCGATACTTTCTAATTTGCGGTTCGGCGAAAAGACCTCCACGAACTCCAAAGCGTTGGGACAAGCGAGCTAACGACATTTCTATCCTGTCTTCCTCTGACAAGCCAGGGGTGTCAGAAACCAAATTAGCAATCGTTTGCGCAGCTGTTCTAACACAAGCTGCTTGCAACAAAGTCAAACGAGTTCCTTTAAAGGGAGAAGCTGCCATCAAGGCCGTAACACGATTTTTAAAGAAGACAAATGGCATATTATTACCATCGTAACCAATCAAGGCCGCCTTATCGAAAAACGTCCTACTATTTTGGTATTCAAAAAAGCAATCCTGCTGTTGAGAACTCGATTTAGCGGGAGAAGACAAGCTATATCCCTTAAGGGGCTGAGTGGGCTCAGTCACATGCACAGCCCGATCACGATCCTTACACACGTTAAAATCAGGAGACACGATACGCCTCTCACAACCACCCAAATTACGTGTAGCTGGGCGATCAAAAACTAGCGGCGCAGAAAACTGTGAAGGGGGCAAAGCATTACTGCTAATGGCGGCCCCTTGACCTGTACGCTCTGGGGGAGGAGTTCGGTTGTAATTTGCAGACCTTGGCTCTACAGCCTTCGGAAGACCCTTAGCTGCGGCCCCGAGACCTCCTGAAACAGCTGGAAAACATGTGGATTGTACTGGTCCACTTACGGATTGAACAGGCGTCTGGAAAAGGTTAGGTAAATTAAACTGCGATTGATGTTCACTTCTGGAATGCCTAGAAGAGCCCTTCCTAGAGCTACGCCGGGAGCCCAACTCAGAACGATATTCAGCTAAAACTACCTTTTTACGTTGTTCGGCCCTCAACTGAGCGTCTTTGAGTGCGAACTCGGCAGCTCTAGCTTCAGCTTTCGCGGCGGCCTCAGCAGCTCTCGCTTCAGCTTTCGCGGCGGCCTCAGCAGCTCTCGCTTCGGCCTCGGCTTGGATCTGGAGCTCCTCTCGTCTTAGCTGTAGGTTAATTTGTGCAATTATTCGAGACGAAGTCCTAGATATCCTAGTGCTTACATTTGAGGCGCTATCCTCAGGATGTACGTCAGCATCCAACATATCTGAGAACTCATTTACTTTTTGTTCGAAGTTATTTTTTAACGAGTTAAATTCGGGATCTACCCTATCACGAAGTTCTGCCAAGATTGCAGAGTTAAAAATTTTAGTCAAAAGAGCATGGAAATGCTGTAATTCCTCTTCCAAAGTAGACAAGTTAGATCTAAAAATTAACAGTTCCTGCTTATCACTCAAAGAACCTAGGGCTACAGAAAGTTCCCCAATTTGAGTCAAAATATCCCGTCTAAGATGCCGGGCCTCTCGAACTGACTTAGCCTCATCGTTACTGGGTCCCTCCCCAGAATGGCCTGCCCGACCGCAAAGAACATCATCAGGCTTAAACTCAGTCGAGTCGACGGCGGTCGAGTCCCTGTCGCCACCGAGTGTAGACATATTAAATGTTGGGGCTAAATTTAACAATTAAAAAATTAAGTTACACAAACACACAAAATTATTACAGTAGTTATAAAAAACTTAACTGCAAAGACAGTAAAAATACAAAAAAGAATTTAAATGCACGATACCGTAGCTGTACGAGTATATGAAGTCCAAAAGTCCACAAAACTTGCTTGGATTCTTCGACTTGAATCTTCAAGCACAGATCGATTGTCTTTAATCTTCTTTCTTGCCAATGAATGTCAAAGTTATTTTTCGTCAGTACCAAACTGAGAAGAAATGTCTTTAATTTTCTTTTGCTTCTGTAGACTACCAACCAACAAAGATCTTCTTTTATTATTTCTTTGCTTCTGTAGCCTACCAAACCAACAGTTCCGTCTTTTATTTTTTATGTGCTTCTAGTGCTTCTTGGCCTACCAGCTAACAACAACGTCTTTTATTTTTTATGGTCACAGCGGTAAACCATAATCTCTTTGTGGGAAAATTGTAACATAAGATTCCCGAATCCGTTCGTCTGAATGTAATGACCGAACAAGAAACACTCCTTTGAAACGTCTATTCAAACTTGTATTTCTGTAAAATTAGCTCGCGGCTATCGAAATCGAGATGCAACGCCGTACACCTCTAAAAAACTGTCACTACAGAACAAACTACTTAGATAAAAGACGGAAACTTTGTCCAGCTAGCAAGCACCAAGCAAACAGTTAAACTTGCGACTGACTTCCAACAAACAATTTATGAATGACTAGAATAATTTGCGATATCTCAAATCCACGTACACAGTAACTGTGACGCAATAATGCAAGACATTGTCACGCAATTCAAACCCGTGTTCAAAGCGGCTGATGCAATATTTCATCAGGTCTTACGACCGATGGTGCAATATTTGGACATTTTCTAGCAATTTCCATGACGTAAGATGCCAGCTAGGTTAAGTAGACCATAACGGTTTTTATATGACGTTTGATTTGGTGAACAAAATTGTCGGGAACACCAAGGCCTGCGAATTTTAGCCGAACTCCTCCCCCAGAGCGTACAGGTCAAGGGGCCGCCACCCGAAGTAATGTTTTGCCCCCTTCACAGTTTTCTACGCCGCTAGTTTTTGATCGCCCAGCTACACGTAATTTGGGTGGTTGTGAGAGGCGAATCGCGTCTCCTGATTTTAACTTGTGTAAGGAGCGTGATCGGGCTGTGCATGTGACTGAGCCCACTCAGCCCCTTAAGGGATATAGCTTGTCTTCTCCCGCTAAATCGAGTTCTCAACAGCAGGATTGCTTTTTTGAATACCAAAATAGTAGGACGTTTTTCGATAAGGCGGCCTTGATTGGTTACGATGATAATAATATGCCATTTGTCTTCTTTAAAAATTGTGTTACGGCCTTAATGGCAGCTTCGCCCTTTAAGGGGACTCGTTTGACTTTGTTACAAGCAGCTTGTGTTAGAACAGCTGCGCAAACGATTGCTAATTTGGTTTCCGACACTCCTGGCTTGTCAAAGGAAGACAGGATAGAAATGTCGTTAGCTCGCTTGTCCCAACGTTTTGGAGTTCGTGGAGGTCTTTTCGCCGAGCCGGAAATTAGAAAGTATCGCTATGGTAGCAAATTGAATTCAATCTCTTCCAGTGATTTGAAAGAGTTTAAAGATGAATTGTCGCAGTGTTTGCTTTACGCGCAAGCTTATGGTCAGCGTGATAAATTGGAAGGACGTTTTGTTTTGGATTTGGCTAAGCGACTCCCGTTTGACGCTAAGCAGCGTTATCTTGACTTTTTAGGTGATCAGTATGGTAGCACTGATGAGCCTACTTTTCAGAGTTTGTTCGATTTTGTAGTACGGGAGGAAACGCGCAAGTCGACTGATTTTAGCATTATGCTAATGGGCGATTCTGGTGAGTCGCAGCATTTTAAAAAGTTTGGCAAAGGAAAATTGCCTTCATCTCCGGTTAGGCAGACGTCTGTAAAACCCCATGATGATGTGATGTCAGGGAGTTCGCAGTACTCGACTGCTGTTGGCGCACCGCGCGGTGGTGAAGCCAGACGTAAAAACCTACCGGCATGCATTTGTTGTTCGTCACGTGGTCAAGTTGAATATCATTTTTTGTCTAACTGTAAAGAATTTTTGCGCTTGACACCTAAAGATCGGAGAGATATGATTGTGAAAGCTGGAAAATGCTTGAATTGTTTGCGCCAGCATATGGTTAGGGACTGTAATCATGCAAACAACTGTCGTAAGTGTGGGCCTAACAACGATAGGAAACACTATTTTTTTCTGCATGATTTTTATGTGACGTCACGTGATTCTCTGGATTCGATTGGCAAAGATAATGCTGGTGCCAGAGTTCCTGTGCGTAATGTTAAGATTGGAAATGTTAAAGCAGCTTTTAACCGCATTACTGCTGCTTGTGTTTTGAATCCAATGACGGGTAAATCGAAGTTGGTGTATTGTCAGTATGATCCTGGTTCGCAGTTGACGTTTGTTTCGAGTGATTTGGTGTGCGAACTTGGTCTTAAACCGTACGATAAAGCGTCGTTTAAAATGGATACCCTGGCTGGTCAGAAAGCTACTTGTGCTGACCTTGTCAAACTCAACATCCAGTCGTTAGAGACAGATGAACTGTTTTGTGATATAACTTCGGTGGTTAACCCAGCTTGGGCTGACGATGTTAAAACTTTACCACATAAGCAGGATTTAAGTGGTTTTTGTCATTTTCATGACGTGAATATGTTTCATTTGAATGATTGTAGTACTGTAGATGTACTGATTGGCAACGACAACGCTTATTTGATGTGGGCAAAAGAAGAACGTGTTGGTGAAAATCGTAGTGAACCACATGCTTTGCTCACTCCTCTCGGTTGGTTGGCTTGTGATGGTAAGTCACCCTTAGTTGAAAGCGTTGCTAAAGTGTGCAGAGTGCAGACGTCTTCAGAGTCGGATGTCATCTCTGGCTTTCAGCGTAAAATTGAGTCTCGTGATATGGAAATAGCAGACCTGAATAAAGTCATTCAGGATTTGACTTTGCAAAATGAAACCTGTAAATTGTCTCGCAATGATATTTTGGCTAGAGAACTTGTCGAACCGAATATTGAGTTGAAAGATGGTCGATTTGAGATACCTGTACCGTTGAAGGAAGATATTGATTTACCTAACAATTTTGTGTTGGCGTCAGACAGAGCTGCTGCTTTAAGGAAGAAGGCATTAAAACAACCTGAACTTCGTGATTTCCTTACTGACACCATGAAGGATCTTAAATCTATAATGGTTATATTGAGCGTGCTGGTGAAGCAGGAAATGTGAAGGGTTCTGAGTGGTATTTGCCATACTTTGTGACGTCACAATTAAAAAAGCGCATTGTTTACGATGGCAAGTCTAAATTTCGAGGAACTTGTGTTAATGATGTAATGTTTTCGGGCCCTGACTTGTTAAACCCTCTGGCAGATCTCTTGGCTAGATTTCGGCTTAGTAGATTTGGTTTCGTGGCCGATATGACTAAGTACTTTTTTCACATTCTGGACTCTTCAATACGCAAGCCCAATTTCATTGAACTGCTTACGTACACAAGCAGTGCCGTTCGGATCGTGAACAAACGCCTTTTGGTACCTTTGAGTGACGACCCTAGGGATTTTACTGTCATCACCCCTGCCTCACTTTTGACCCCATACTTAGACCCATACTGTGCTGTTGGGCAACCACATGATCGTGACCAACTAAGGAGGGATTATCGGTTCAATTTGTCACTTTCTCAGCAGTTTTGGAGTAAATGGATCGATTTTTACTTGCCAGGTCTTCAGGGCCGGAAAAAATGGCTAAAAATGGCCGAGAATTTGGAGCCTGGTCAACTTGTAGTGGTGGGTTCTCTCCAAGACATTGGTAAACGTGGGAAGTATCGACTTGGGAGGGTGCATGAGGTAGTTCCACAAATTAGGAAATGGAAGCCTGTGGTTCGTAGAGCCAAAGTTGCCGTCTGCAACTATGATGAGAGTACGGGGAAAGTGAAAGTAGACTACGTGTTGAGGGATATTTCGTGCCTCGCCCCCGTAAAGAACACCTAAGTGTTAAGGTTTGAGCCTGGTTTTGTCTGCGGTGGCCGACACTTGTCTGAGCCCAGAACAGTCGGTTATTATCGCAACTATTGTATGTATATAGCGTCAATTTAGCGTGTACCTATGGTACCAATTTCATGTAGGCTATCGTCGTGTATTATTCGTATTGCTGTTCATTCTTTGCATGCTCTTTGTATTTGCATATTAACTAGGGACGGTATATTACGGGACGCGCAACTCCGTTGTTCCTTCAACATTAGAAGGGTCAATTGCCAATTTGACAATTTTTTTATGCTTTACTGCAGGCTTGCTTTCAACTAAAAACCTTAAATTACTTTAAAACCAACTTAACTTTTCTTATATAACCCATAAAAAGTAAAATATTTTGTAAATTAGAAAAAAACGTAACCCTTCTAGTGTTGCGGATAAGCCAAAAGCGGATGAAGTTTCGCATCCCTATGATCTACAATCCCTAATATTAACTTAAACGTGAGTGATTCAAACAATTTGTGTATCATGTGTTTTTATTCATTAGCTCACAATTGTCGTCAATTCTTTTTTAGTTATGCCATGTCAGACTGTCATAACTAAGGGCCGCTATGTTCCAGACAATTGTTCACCTAATCAAACGTCATATAAAAGCCGTTCAGGTCTACTGAATCTTAGCGTATTACGTCATGGAATTTTTCCTTAAAATGAACCAAAATTGCACCATCGTTCGTAAGACTTGTGTCAAACCTGTTTAAACATAAAACATTGGATCACCACCTTTGAACACCTGTTAGAATTGCGTGACAATGTCTTTCACTATTACGTCACAGTACTGCGTACGTGAGTTTGAGATATTGATATCTATTCTGGTCATTCGTGAAATGGTTGCTTGAGAGTTAGTCGCACATTTAACTGTTTGCTTAGTGCTTGCTAGCTGGACAAAAATTCCGTCTTTATCTAATTAGTTTGTTCTGTAGTGACAGTTTTAGTGGCGTACCGTGTTGCGTTCCATTTTCGATAGCCGCGGGCTAATTATACAGAAATACAATTTTGAATAGACGTTTCAGAAGAGTGTTTCTTGTTCGGTCATTACATACAGACGAACGGATTCGGGAATCTTATGTTACAATTTTCCCACGAAGAGATTATGGTTTACCGCTGTGACCACCCTCAAATTTTCTCTAGATGGGGAGCAATGGTGCCCTTTTAAGGTCATGCAAGCTACTGCAAATTTTGCAATATAGGCTAACAACTTCTGCTATTCGCTTTTAGCCAAATTATAGGGCCTATAGCCTACAGTACGCCCACACAAATTATCCCGTGGACACATTTTATACTTTGCAGCAGATTGTGATGCTATGAATGTGAAATTTACCTTTTGTTTCTTGTTCAAGCTATTGCAATTATTCATCTGTCTCACATTTCGACTTTCATGGCTAATAGCGGGAAAACGAACGAGTTGCCCAGCATTATCGCTATATCTCATCCTAAAACTCTCGTCCTAAAATTGTTCCGGCGCCCCTCTATCTCAGGTTTGTAAACTGCCTACAACAAGCTTTAATGAGTGACTGGAAATAAGCTTAAATGATAGTTCCAACGATCATGAAACAGAAGTTGCATAGGCTAACCTACGTGAAGAAAGATTATTGTCTTGATTTTTCATAGTAGGCTATTCTGTGAAAACTTGAAATATACGCCAAACAAAATATTCCAAAGGAGCTCAAAAGCCAACACTCGCCAAGCCCAAACCGTACAATAATAGCCTACCATAGATACGCTAGCCAAGCTGGCAACCTTGATTGTTGATTGTGTCCATAAAGTCAGTCGAGCGTGACGATAATTCCACGATTGCTGAGTTGCATATCTATATGTAAGATAGCTATGGTATTACTTCCCGATTCCATTGATGTTTTACTGGTCATTCTAGGCTCACCAGAAGATAATTTACAGCAAAGCTACTACAGATGATCAGAAAGTTTTCAATTTGATTTGGGAAAGGGTTTTGGGCCTAGGTCAAACATTTGCTGATTGCTGCAATCTGAAAAGCGGTTTTGGTCTAATTTTTAGTGCAGAAATAGGGATAGCAATCTTCTTACCTGTGCCATTTCAGTTTTTAAGTTTAAACAAATATTAGCCTGTTTATTTTGAAATTCGTGTTTCGGGTTATTTCACTAAGTATTCGTTGTTAGGGAAATCACTATACTAGACTAAATTCTTATTTTACTGTTTGGTGGCTGAAGTGGCTATTTTACCACCAGAGAGCTTAATGTGGGCCTGGTACCCAGAAGGGGGCCCGGTAGGCCTACTTTACCATCTGACGGCTGAAGTGGCTGTTTTAACTTCTGATGGCAATTCCCTTAGATCTGATTATATTAAGATCTTGATAATGTTTGAAGTCGCAGGGAATTTTTTAAATCCGGCCCCCTTAAATATTCCGGGCCCGGGTCCAAACGTACCACCTAGACCTCCCTGTCAACGCCTCTGGGACTGACACTTTGCGTATACCAGCCTTAGTGCTTGCAATGTCTATTCTTCAGCAGAAAGGGAAAGCCGTGTAATATGAACTGCTGTGTATTATGAACCCCCTGTTGTTTTCAGAAAACGTGGCAATAAAAATGTTTGACTTTTAACAGCTTGAATTAAGTAAGTTTGCTTGTCATTCCACCGAAAATGTTCTTGTTAAAAGTTGGCGTGTTGCTGAAGTTTTGGGGGTATGAAGGTTTAAAGCTTGTGTGATATTATTTTGCAGATGGAGAAATTGTTGTTTTTTTTATCAGTGTATCAATGGACTTGTAATTTTTTGATTAATATACCCTCAAATGAACTTGATGATGGAAATCACAACAAGTTTTGTTTAAAAAATGCATTATTTAGTTGATTATCAGCATTTTAACTGGAATCACCACAAAGTAACATGAACCCTAGCTGAATGTGTAATATGAACCCAGGTTCATATTACCAAGTGCTTTATGATGGTGTAATGAATATTTGTAAACTGGGGTTCTGTAAACTGGGGTGGTTCTGGGTTCTGT
The DNA here is from genome assembly GCF_918807975.1 of Aplidium turbinatum. NCBI lineage: Eukaryota > Metazoa > Chordata > Ascidiacea > Aplousobranchia > Polyclinidae > Aplidium > Aplidium turbinatum. The sequence goes on along the minus strand of NC_137472.1, from coordinate 39,628,158 downwards.
AAACTGGGGTTCAGACTTCAATTTTACCAGCATTCTCAATGCAGTGCACGTCATTCGATTAATGTTGCTTATCTTTTTGTGAATTTAATGCTTACATTTAAAAAGTAGTGCATGTTTACTAAAATTGGTGTAAATTATTTGAAAACCTTTTGGTAATAAATTTTGTTATGCTGCACATGTAATGTGGCTTGCTTTAGTGCAGTTTTTGTGTAGTCAATCCACCTCTATTCAGCAATGATTCAAAGCGGTTCATATTACACATCACAGGGGTTCATATTACACAGAGGGTTGTGTAATATGAACTCTTTTGGTAAATTAATAAAATTGAAATAACTTTTTTATTGCAAAATATCACATACTAATGTATTGATGGGGAATAGGTATGCATGTTAGCTTGCTGTTCTGTAAATATTGTCCATATTTTCATTGAAGTTGTGAAATTAGGAACGTTTGTTGTTAGAGGGTTCATAATACACGGGTTTCCCCATGAACAATTGAACAGCGCCCTGCGCACAATGACCAGATGCCTGCGTCCCACACCATTCGACAACCTCCCCATTCTTGCAACACCCAACCTGCTATAGCTTCGTCGCAAAGACGCCACTCTGTCTCTCGGTCGACGGGCATTGGAGCCCAACCATATTCTTGACTTTCACAAGGTCTCTTGCTTCCTCAAACGAGCACCCGTCAACTGAACTCAAGACACCCATTCGTGCCAGCCACTCAACTTCTGATCAACGAAGCTGATGAGACAGGACACTTCAGCGGCTAATTAGGCGCACAATAAAAGGAATTCTGAATAGTAGTTAAGTAGCCTTCCACCAGACTCCATTCGGTCATCTTTGACGCCGACAAGCGCCCCATTGGCCTGACACTACAAGAACAGACGTATAGGTGTGCCTCAACCCTTTTGGCACGGGCGTCGGACTTTTCCGCTCAACCATGCACCGATGGGAAATGTTTTTTTTTTCTTCTCCTGTGACTGTGGTGCTGAGGAACAGACCGCAGATCACATCATTAATCACTGCACCATCCTCAAACCACCTAACGGAATGGAAGGTCTGCGAGTCTTGGATGATGAAATCAACGACTGGTTGCTCTATAGTATCTTTTCAATGTAGTCCGGAAACACCGTGAATCTGAGGTGGTCAAAGGATAAACCCTCGGCCCAGAGGCTCACACGACAAAGAACATAAGGATATAAGTCTGTCGATTGTTTTAATACATTTGCCTGTTTTACTTATCAAATCCATAAAACTTGTATAAAATGTAAATACCAAATTTATTTTGGGAGAAAGGATTAAGTTTTATAAGAACAAATTTTCTCCTGCCTCTCCTACGTAACTGCCTTGAATGTGTCAAGCGCAATCAGTCATATAATTCATTTATTTATCAAACACAAGAACGACGGAAGTGTGAAATACGATGTAAATAAGATTAGACCCACTGGTCAAGTTTATTTTTAATACGTAGGCTAAGCGTTGAAACAACCTTACAGTCCACTAGTTTTGCTATCGCCAACCGGTGGTCCCCCTCCCCAACTCTGTTGGTCGGTGCATAACTTTTGATAAGTTGCAGAAAAATTGGGACATTATTCGAATTTTTATGAAGATTCAGATGCAAATACGACGAGTAACTAAACGTGTTATAGACGGTATATGTTTACAATTATACAGGCTAATCTCGAAATAAACGCGAGTGGGCTACGCAAACACACAAATGTGACATGATCCAGCCATAGTAGGCTATAACCTAACATAACTTGTTACATCTAGGTGTAGGCCATCTGGCGACATTTGAAAATGAGAGTTGGCAAGCATGGTTTTGAGCCATGATACTTCAGTTTGTTGCGGAGATGAGCACGAACCGGAGAAAATCCGGATTTTTGTGTTTTTTTTTAAAAAACAGGCTTTGGATCATGAGTGCGAATCTTTGTGAAAACATGAGTCGGAGCCGAACTAGAATTTTTTTCAAACAGATTGATAAGTGCATAGAAATTGAAAACGGCTTAAAGAATTGAAAAATTGGAACCAGTTAAAAAAAACTAAAACTGATCGGTAACACAGTCTCGGCTTGAATAAACACGGCCCCATCTTGCAATAGCATCATTGTAGTCAAAAGTACATAAACTGGTTTCAAACAGACAGGAACAAATATCACACTAGAATTGTGTATTACATGAATAAGTTTAACTTCAAATTTTCAATGTTTTTTTTTATAATAAGGTTGCACTATAAGGTACTACGACAGTTTATCGAACGACTATTGATAGAACGACTGTTAATCGAAAAGACTGTTTAATTTATCGAAACGACTGTTCATCGAACGAAAATTAATCGAACGACTAACCCTAACCCTAGATAAAATTTGTTTCGGGAGATTCGTCGTCCGATAAACTGTCGTTTCGATAAACAGTGGGTCGATGAACTGTCGTTTCGAAAAACAGTCGGTTCGATTAACTGTCGTTTCGATAAATTGCAGTGGCGTATATTCAGGGTGTTCAAGGTGTGCACTGCACACCCCAAGAAATCCAGAAAAAAAGAAAATTTCCATATTATCGAGTTGCTTTGCTATTGTTTTTTGTTTTAACTTTCACCTGTTTGTTTTTAATTCGCTTGTACATTTCTCAAGGTGTTGCGACCGTGCCTAATCCTTGCATAAAGTAAATCATTTCCATCTCGAGCACGCTTTAACTTTCGCGTTTTTTCAGACTCCTGCTGTGTTATGGCAAGTAATATTGTTCGTTTTGATGGTCGGAAATAAAAAGTGAACTGAAGTATGTGACTTTAGAAATGCAACTTAATGTTTGATATTATTAAGTCTTTCATTCAATGCGCTGTCAAATAAATATCTATTTTGTATTCTTCTCCATTCCGACAACATTATTTTTGTCAGTTTTGTTCATGTTCAGAATTTGTGCTGAAAATGCTCTCAGAACGCACCAAATTCAATAATAATTTTAAATTTTTTTGGGGGGAGGCCCCCCAGACCCCCCGCTGTTGCTTTGACGTCACTGAACACCCTGTCAAAGTGGTCACGGCACGCCACTGATAAATATTGTCGTTAGATAAACTGTCTTTCGAAAAACTGTCGTTCGAGAAATTACCTTTCGATAAATTGTCGCGTCACGGCACTATAACGCAGTCTTGCATTCACTTGATGATGTGATTCTACTGTATAGGCTGGCTTATAGACTCTTGGTAAATTCCCACATTGTAATATTTATCACAAGTCATGGTGTATTTAAAAGCAAATTGGATGTCACAAAGCGGTTGAGAAACAAAACGAAAGATCTATGTATGAAGTCTTTCGTGGCAACCTTTAGCATGTAAGACAAGGGTCTCAAACACGCAGGCCACATGCAGCTCGCGAAGACTTTTGGTGCCGCCCGTGAGGCATTATTAAACTTTGAAATAATTAACAATTAGCCTACAGGAGCCGACATACTTTTGCTATAGATTTAGAAAAGTAAATTGCTCAAAATATCTGAAAATGCACATCAAACTTCGTATGATTTTTTAGCACTGCTGTCGCGTCCTTTTATTATGTGCGAGTATTGTTACATCACAGTCACATTGCCTATACACTTATTGTGTCCAGGCCCGGATTTAGGGGGGGGCAGAGGGTGCAGGTGTCCCTGGCCCCTCGACTTTTGAAGGGCCCCCTACGTGGAAAAAATGTGATTTTGTGTTGTTTTTTTTTCAGCCTTTGAAGTTTCTGCAAAATGCTGTGCAGTGCTGGATTAATGCTACTGTAGACGTAGAGGTAGTTTTTTGCACAAGGGCCCCCGATCTAAATGTGCCCCGGGCCCCCCGTCAGCTAAATCCGGTCCTGATTGTGTCGTTATAGCAGAAGCAACCTTGGTATTCGCTAAAGTCAGTTCTTCAAGAGTTTAGTTTTTTCCGCATTTTTTGAAAGTTGATTGCAAGATACTATCCAGCTCCGTCGTTTTGTTTGCGTTCTTTTTTTTCCTTTTTTTTGCGTTTGTTCAGTGTTTTTCCATCCCTTTGTTCTTACTGCTTTTTCTTGCGATCTATCATTCTTGGTGTGTTCTATTGTAGGCAACACAGTAGCGTTGACAAAGGGGTCCAGGGGGTACTTTTGGACCCGGGATAATTTTAGGGACCCGGTATGAACAAAACACCACGTATTCTTTGAATACATAAGTGTGTTTTCTTACAAAATTTCTTGATTTGGGGCCCAAGAATCTCATTAGTAGAAGGCCCAAAATATCGTCTCAACATCTCTGAGGACCCTGACTATACCATATATGTTTCATTGCGTTTAACTTTGTTATTTTGTGTATTGATTTCTCACTGTGTATTGCGGCTCTCGGGTTAATTTACAAGTGCTCATTTGGCTCTCAAAGCAATTTGAGTTTGAGACCCTTGATGTAAGATATAGTTCGTCATAAAAGTTATATAGTTCGTCATAAAAATTTTCTAGCACAGTTAGGCTATTCAAAATTGGCGAAGCATTCTTTTGTTACGGTACTTATAAAAGAAATTGCAATAGCGCATATTGCATAATAAATAGGCTATGTAGGCTATTATGACACACACGAAAAAGCAATCGGAGCATATGCAAAATATTGAAAACAGAAGCTGCACACGAAAATATAAATTAAAAATATTTAAAAAATGCCATACAATGTAGCGATCAACTAAATCTTCTGTAGATTTAGCCTACACGATAAAAAAATAAAAACTGACATAAAATGTCACAGTGATATGAGCTTCATGATTGCGCATATCTTAATATTTACAGTAGCAGCAGTACAAAAGCATGCAACGTCACCTCAGGCCTCTTGCTGAAGTAGGCCATTCATCAGACAATAATTTAATTAAATAAAATAATAAAACTCAGCTTAACGTTTATACGCGATACAATACGTAGCCTACGATTAATTACGGTTACGGTACGGTAACAAAATATGTCTAGTCAAGAGAAATACAGGCTAACTTATATTTTTGTACACTGCATATAATTATGTTAGTTCCTAAATCCTATTGCAAGTGAAATAACCACTGCTGGATATAGGAAAGGTTCAGACTTGTGTTTATTGCAATACAATCCAAAGTATACTCCACTTGTTATGGAACTTTTTGAATTGTGTCATATGTTTTTACGACACAACTCTTCAAAACGGAATGTTCTGACGGCAGCAGTTTATCAGAAGAAGTAGGTGAGTTTTCTGTACTCTCATTTTTGTGCTCCCATATGTGACTCACGTTTCTTTCGATATCCCGATGTTGATGCCAATCTTCCGCTTCGAATGTTGTTTCTGGTTCTTTGGTAGCAAGCACTCGAATGACAAGACAAAATACAAGGAAGACACTTCCAATGATCATCAATGCACTTCCCAAACCAAGATAGATCGCGACGTCATTTTTTTCGTCGTCCACTGACCAGTATTTGGACAAAAAAAATATTCCAAGCCAAAACAACACTATTCCCAGGGCAAGAAGTATATTTGCGCACCAGTGTTTTTCTTTAATCTTGTCATCTTCCGAAGGAAGAAGTCTGTTGCCTTCTGGATCACTTTCCGTTGATCTATTGTTCATAAGGATCAATGGAGCACAAAACCAAAACTTACTGTTCAGCTAAACTTTTTATCTACTTTTGTACTGTAGACTAAGCTTCTGTAATAGACTGTAAATATTGTAATTCGTGCAGTTCAGTGAATCTCAACAAACCACCTCTAGCCGTGGAGATCTTATAAGACTATTTACTATAATAACTTTAAAACGACATAGGCTAGGTTCACCCTGAGTAAACCTCTTGCAGATTTTCTGCAGCTGGAGGTAGTGCGGTAGGCGTATTTGTGATCTGCTGGTCACTGCAGGCGCAGCATATAGGCTAATATTTATTGACAAATCAAAAGACACGATTTAACCCAGCTGAGACAAATTTTGAGGTGAAAAGTTGAAGAGAATAGGTTTCTCACAACATTATTTGTCAAAAACGAACTTGAAAAGAATCAAAAGCAAGTTTTGAAAAAAAGATTGCAACAAAATTTTAATAATTTGTGGTTTATTAAAGTGTGTTGCTGGCATGCATATGATAATTGCGATATCATATAGGGCATAGGCAAATATTGTGAGTTATGAGAAACCTGATTTACTAAACTTTTTCCTGCAAAATTTTTTACAGCTTCGTCAAATCCTGCCTTTTGATTGGTCAAAACACTCCATGTGCTGCAGCAACCTGCAGATTACAAACATGGGCATGGTAGGCTACGTCATGATTAAATATGTAGGATAGCGCTTGGTGGCTATAGTGAGAAGGCATGTGTTGAACACTACGGCTGTTCGAAACAAAAATATTTCCAAAACATTTCAAAATTTTACCAGTTTTGATTAACTATAATCGAGATCAAGAACTCATGCAATATTGCACAGGTTTGTTCCACCCTGTTGTTCAAGCATTTACCCATCGCTTATGATCCAGACTGTGCGATTGGCGTTAAAGTAGGCTAATATTTTATAGGTCCTAAACTACCAAGCAAAACCAGAGACGTAGCCATCTTGGGTGGATTGAAGGGTAATCTCCCCACAAACATTTTATCTTGCTCCCTCCCAAAAAGCAGTATGTTTTAATATTATTACAACGTTTTAATACCATTACCATTCATGTTCAAAAACGTTTGCTCCCCGAAAAGTTACGTTTCCCCTCCTAAAATTTTGTTTTTAGCTATGTTGCTGCAAAAAAACGTTGTTTATTTTAAATAGTAGACTACCTAGTTGTCTTTTAAGTCCAGATCGTCAACAACCTGAAACCTTGACTATACGTATGTTGTATTGACATTATTGCACTATAATTGACCGCTGTCAACTATACACCAAGACACGCACAAATCCATATAAGATCGATCAAATATGGGTCGTGAACTCGTGATGTTACCAGTCACAACACGCAAGCGTAACCACTACGTTGCAACTTTGAATGACGTCACGTGGGCTACTCTTGTCTGCTATAACCAGTTAACCACTGAATTTGGTTACGCCATGGCATTGCAATTTTATCACAATACTTTTTGTGATTGTTGTAAGCTGTGGCCTATAGACAATTACTAACGTTTGAAATTTTGTGTTAAAATATTCTTGTGTTCAATGTTCAATTCCAGGCATAAATGTACGGTAGCCTACTTTGATATGTAAGGAAGCATTCCTCAGCGGGTAGAGCATTTTTTCGGCTTGAAAATAGTAAGCTTTTTATAGGACGATACTGTCCTGGCATGTATTTTTCCTAAACGAAATTGTTTCAACTATTGTAACCTAGTTTAGACGTAGACTATGCAGTATGCATGCTACTCAATTTTGCGCTAAAATAACTTAGCAAAACTTAGAAAAAAAATAAATTCATTTTGGCACACAGTGTTGAATCAGTTTAAAAATGTTCCATGTCATGCTATTGTGGTAATGTGATGATAACCTAAGAAGACTTTTGAAAATTTGACATAGATGTTGTAATTATTACGTCAGTGGCTTATGCAGAGATAAGAATGTAACCAAAGTGGGGTTGTAGACTCCACTCCCTTTGTCACGTCAGAAACGTTGCCAAAATGGAATCAAAATATAAGAATAGCTAATATTATAGTAATACTAGCCATAATATTGTAGCAAATATTGTTATTAACCTATTTATCATAAGGTCACACACGTCTCAATTGGGGAGTGGAGTTCACAATTAACCTGACGCTGCGCTAATGTACAGTATATAAAGATGTAATTTGTTTCAAAGATAAAAAAATACTAGCCGACATCTCAATTGATTATGACAGAATGAAAGTATCATTGTGTAAGTTATTCTGGTAAAACTCATGGTACAAATTCATATCAACGAGCTAAGCACCCCAACCTTATAAAAGCGTATGAGTTTTTTGCTATTAACCATTATAGGCTTATTTGTTGTCAGGAAAACACAGCGTAAGCCATTATTCATCTTTGTAACATATTTTTGAAGTAAAAAGAAACATTAAAACACATATACTCACTCTAGTTGCCAAATTATCTACTTTTGGCAGTGGCACAAGCGTTATGATTGGCTATGGCAGACTGAATTCTGTTTAAAAATGATCACATAGTCTGTGTGATAAAATGAAAGCAATTAGGGGAGAGTGGGGCTAGTCGAAAAGTTTTTTTTTTTAAGTGAAATTTAAAACAATTGGTGCATAACATGACAACTTGAAGCGGCTTAAATTATCATCTATGGTGTCCTCTATCATACAACCAAAAATAAATGTAGAGTCAATTAAGCTTTTAATGAAAATTTAGAATAAACAAACATACAATTGATTTTTCAACTAACTCCATGCCTGGGGTTAGTTGAAAAACGTCAGTTTAATGCCCACTAATGAACTGGATACTCTTTTTTCAAACAAACATTTACATGGGGTTGTAAGCAAATATGCTTACTTGCTTTAAGATCAAAATGCAATGAATTCTACACCTGATCATCGTAAAAACATTTTTTTATAGACGCATTAGTAAAACTTGTGATGCCACATAATATAGCACTTTCCAAGTTATTCAATTTAAAATTTTACAATGTATGTCTGCTTAAAACAAGTACATTGGAGCTTATACTACTTATTATCATACCACGACGATATACTCATATCATACTACATAGTCATACCGTTATCAAAACATTTTCCAACTAACCACACCAACAATTTTCCAACTAGCCCCATTAGCATATGACAAACTATTTTCCTAAAATATTCAAGCATGGTGCATTAGACTAAATTTTTTTTATTTCTTAGTGTTGTAGAACACGACACCTACAGATGACACACATCAAAAAACTTCTGCCAATCTTTAACGATATCGACGCATAAGATGTTTTTTAATACACCAAAATTTTTACTTCGAAAGCAAGAAAATACCAAATTGTCAGCCAAACACGGAAATCTTGACTTAACAATTCGAAACTAACATGGATTATGTGTTTTTATAAACTACTTCACATCTTGGCAGTAAATATTTAAAAAAGTTATCGAGAGTTAAAAAAATGATCATTTTTCAACTAACCCCGCCTTCCAACTAACCCTACTCTCCCCTACTGCAGTTTATACTTTTTTTAAATAGTTAATAATGTTAATATACCCCCATACTCAGAACCGTTGAAAGGATACTTTGGACTCGATACCAATAAAATTCCCAAACTTTAATACCTTGCAAAATAGGCCTTCTTCTAAAAAACAAGAATACTTCTTAAAAATGAAAAAATGCATCAGAAAAGGAAGCAAAACAAAAAGAAGATAGGCTAGTTTTTTTTTCATCAAGGGCTTGGGTCGAAATTATCTTTTGGACCTTTACTGATTTTACTGGAGAATTAAGATAGCCTACTTATTGTAAATAAATCACTACAGTAGCCTATTTAACAAACTGTTTATTTGTAACAATCAGGTAGCCACGCTGTGTTTGGTAATTTCAATGGTCGTTAATTTTTATCAAAATCAAAGTATATCCATGCTGAAAATTTTTATTGTAGGCTAGTCTAACCTATTCTAGTCTGAAATGCAGTATAAAAAACTTAATGAAAATAATAGATCAATAAATAAATGAATGAGCTACCTTTCAATTTTACGTGGCGAATAAGAAATTAGCATAACATATCACTGTCATTAGCACAACTGCTTCAAGAGCATGAACTCTTGCCTCATCACTATTAATAGGTGAAATCATATGATACAAGGACAAAATTTGTGTTTATATAGCACACACTATCGAAAGTCAAAGCGCTAACTTGACGGTTTTATTTGTAAAAATTCCTGTTAAACTTTCCCCTGGTTGTTTATTTGTGTGTCACCGCGTGGTTGAAATATATCGTTTTGACAGCGCAACAGCAAGAACCGGAAGTCGTGGAGATGCTTGCGATGAATTGCATCACTTTAATGTAAAGCTACTGTACGTCCATTACATTTTCAATCATGAAACCTGTAGGTTATTTTTAGAATATGAAGCAGTTCAAATATTATGGCTCATGAAGATTAATAGTTAATTTAAAAAATAATACCATCCCTTGCATTCGTTTATCTCTTTTTTTTTTGTAACACGAATTGTGTCAGTTGTTTTTTAAATTGATTCAACGTCTGTCAACGTCATTGTACGACGTACCGTCACGTATGTAGGTTAACCTTTAAACTCTTTTCCTGGGGGCGTCATGCGATGTGTATTGGAAAAAACTTTTCAACAAAATGTGACAAAGCTTTTGCTAAAGTATACCTATTACGAAGCAAGTCTTTCAAAAAAGAGAACACTTTCTACATTTTCAGTTAGCTTGCACACCAGCCGTGTCAACTTTTTGTCATTCCTTTTTTAGAAGTCTTAGAATATTTGAGAATAGTTTACTTCCTACGTAGCCTAGTTAAAATGAAACAACCATTTTCTCAAAAGAAATAAATTAAAAATGCCTGGTGAATCATCAGAAAACCTTGCATTGGTTTTTATGTTTTATCACATCTCCGTGTCTTCTTTTTTTTATACAACACCTTTGTTGTTTCGATTATTGTAGCCTAATAGATATCTGCTTTTAAATTTTTTCGTCGGAAATACAAGAATTTGCATTGGGCGGGCAATGATTGACTTACAATGAAATGTCTACGGTGACGAAGGCCCAACAATTGTTTCACGTCAGATCAATTTACTTATTGAAAAGAATGATTTATATTAACCTACAAAACTGTAGGTCTTTTTTTGTGATTATTTGATCAGCCAAAGAATTGGTTTGAATCTTTATCCTCGGACTGACAAAGCCTTGATAGGTTATTCCTGGTAGTTTCGCATACTTGTAGAGGCTCTTGACGCAGGGCCGGTTACCGAGATTGACAGAGTGAAGTTTCCGATTGTTGAAGTCTTGTTGCCGCTGAATGGAGAGCAGTCTTTAGAATGCGTTGCTCAAGCGCACACCCCGAGAGTCGAACCAGCGCCGCTTGATCTTGAAGTTTCGTCGTTCCAGAAGTCACGCGCTAACCAACTGAGCTATCGGGGCATTTGGCGATGGTTACGCCTATAAAGTCTCGACGAAATAGCCACGGCGACTTGCACGAGCGCTAGCCAATGAATAGCCTTTGTTGCGTGGCACCCCGCTTTACTCTAAACATGAAAGACCTGTGTCGAGTTTTACTTAAAGACTTAGCTAATTTAAAGTGTCCGCTAACAAAAGCAGCTGCACTTGCACTCTTGACGTCTGACGAAGCAGACATAGCTCACAGAGAGTCTGCATTACGATAATACTCTATATTGACTAACTTGCAGTTCCACAATACAGCATCAATTCTTCAAAAAGAACAACACATTTTTCAATACAATCGTCAGGAGCAGTTTCGAGTGTAATATCAAGCACAGTCCAATCATAAGATCGGGCTACAATAATCTACCACTTTGCAGATACCTTTTGGCTTGTATTCCATAGGAGAGAATATTACAAACATTGTCGTAACAAATTTATAGATGTTTTTAAACATAAATCGAATTACACAAAATTGACCAATATGATTGTACAGCAGCAATACTGAAATAAAAGCGACTGAAAATCAACGACAGTTTGAAACAGAAGGTTCGTAGCTGCCTGATTTGGTAAACAAAAGCACAAGCGCGTACATCCAATACCTTAAAAAGCGCTATTTCTACATTCAAAATTTGATTGGTTGAATTGGTTTAGACTTTGTCGTGAAACGTGCCGCGGTCTCAGAGTCGGCATTCGACCAATCGATTATGTCATCAAGAAGCTACACCCGCTGCAGTGAAGTAAATCAGCTCAAACCATCTGCGTTACGGAAAGCGCTCCCGTTTCGAGCCGAAAAGTTATGAAGCGAATCTTCGTCGGATGAATAAGTCCTGGACAGATTAAAAGTTTAGTGCTGAAATCAATATAGAAATTTATGTTTCTTATAGAACTTTTTTTTGGCTGACGTGTCTACCAAAAAGTATACGGGAAAGAACAAGCCGGGTGATACGAAAGTGAGATTTTGAAAAACTTTGTAAGTCAATTTGAGAGCAACATCATCATTGACAGAGAAAAGTGGAAGTTCACAGAAGATCGTTTTTATCAATTGATTCCAAAGTTTAACATGCATTCACAAACTGAATTGCAACGTTTCACATTCTAAACCACAATAAACACCCGCCCCTTCTCCATCCGGAAGTCACAATCGAAGCAACAGACAGAAAAGAAAGATGCGATAAAAAGTTACTTCCTGTATAAGTACTTCCTGATAATACTGTCCAATGGATCTCCTTTGTCAGGGACGCTTAAGTCAATGTCATCCAATAGGTTGTCGTCGCAGTCGCTATTGTAATTGACTTGTTGCTGCCGCTGGAAGCCTTCTCGACCGCGACTCAGCGAACGAGAAGTAAGTGGAGGTGCTTCTTTAGTTCCGTCAACTCTGCGAGTCGGTTTCCTTGTTATCTGTCGGGATCTGGCACGAGGTTGCATTGTTTGGTTGAGGTTGCCATTGCAATTAGGACTGTCGTTCATACCAAAGCGAGAAAGGCTGATGTCGTCTTCGTCGAGTAGACTGTCTGCATCTAAATCGTCACTGAAATCAATCAAGTTCTGTTTGAACCATTCGGCCCTTTGCGGCTGCTGGCGGTTTGGAGCTTTCCTGTCGAGTTGTTGTCGTTGTCGCATGATGTGCGCTTGGTGATTGTTCCAGTTACCGGGAATTGCGTTATCGGATTTGGAAGGGTAAAACGAGTTCGGGTCGTCAAAGCATTCGTTGGACTGATCGTCGTCATAACCTTCGAATCTATGGTAAGAGTGCGGCGGCAAAACCTCATTGCTTGGAGAAATTCTGCGCCTTTCATGACGATGCTTCGCATTTTGTAAAAATCGTGACGTAAACGGTTTATTTTTTTCTCCTTGAAGGAATTCGTGTCTTTGAAGAATAAGATCCGTATCGGATTGCACAGGCGATGCAGCGACGTTACGTTCACCAGGTGACCTGCTACTGGGTTTGGTCGGCGAGTACATGCTGCTTGTCCGGCTGCGTCTAATTACGCTCGGTGGCCTTGGCCTGTCTAAGTCGTCATCTTCTATATCCGAGTACGCACGGTGCCCGTATTCTTTAACACTGTGTGTATCAAAATCTCTTTCATCCTCGCCTTGCCGGAAATCAAGAGCGCTCGCGGATCGCTCATACCGAGGCTGCTTGCTCAGTTTCATTTTCTCAATGTCGCTGTTGACTTTATCGCGCAACTGCAGTTCTCTTCGACGCGACTCGGGCAAGTTCTGTCGCGACTTCACAGCACGGAGATTCTCGTTCAGTGCGTGAAAAGAACGCGCTTTTCCCAAGCCCAAGTTCACGGCAATGTTGCCAGGTTTTCCATACAAGAGCAGAGACGGATCTTCATTTGCCAGAGTCTTGCTCACTCGATCAAGCGACTCGTGTCGACGTAAAGCGGCATCGTTACCATTTTCCTCCCAACTCGATGCCGACAAAACCGATCCATTCGACATTATTTTCTTCTTTCGCGTACTAGCAGCAGTGATGACACTGTCGGCTACTTTTCTTCCGTAATCCGACATCGAATCTTCAACGGGACTAGCTCCGAGTACATCAGACATTTTAGATCCGGATCTAAGAGATTTCGCCTTTTCATTGAACAAACCGCCATTAGAGGAAGCGGAAGGTCGATATTTAAAACTATAACTTGAAGTTGAGTCGATCTTGTCAGAAAGGTTGTCGTCGTTGTCAAGTCTAATGAGAATTGGAGAGAGAAAAAGAGAATTGTTAAGAAAAAAAGAATGGAAATAAAGAAAAGAAAGCAAGTTAAAGATTGACAACTAGTTGAAGCATTATGTAGAGATGGAACTACAGTGGCATATCAGGCTAAAATGTTATGTATCGGTATAAATCTAATTTTAAACTTGCACTTAAACTAACCATGACGTTGCCAAATATGTATGTTGTGTATAATAAAAACGAAATTACCTTGAAGATGCGATACTAGTTCTTGTTTTATTTCGCGCACTGTATCCAGATGTGCTCAGTCTACTTCTCCATCCAATTCTCGGGGAATACTCTTCATCAGAGGAAGACATATCATCATCGTCGTCATCTTCGTCCATATCAGATTCCTCAAGCTCTTCAAGAGAAACCTAAATGATAAGCAATTGGGTGAAATCATGAAATATTTTCATCCAATGAAACAGTTAATGTAAATCAGGTTTAATCTAGTTTCAGCCGGAAATTGCTGGTGATTAACTGACCTGCAAGTCGCTTATTCGTTTGAAGGCAAGTTTGAGATCGGACTGCAAGCTTTCGATTTGGTTTTCGTGTTCACCAACTTCCATCTCCTGTTGTAAATGACATAACAGTCTTAAAGCAGCAAAAAGCTTTATGCGGTTCTATTGCGACCGCACAAGACAAATTTTTGAGCGGCAGGAAGAAGCATTGAAAATATTGAATGAAAAATTTTCAAATCTAGTTTTGTTACTTTATAACATTATGCGTTCTTCTATGCCAACAACGCAAATCTTCAAAAAAAAAAAAAAAAACGTTGCCACTCAAAATCTCGCATGAATCTGTTCAGAGATGTGGGGATTAAAGTCATTAAAGCCCTGGCGTCTTCCATTGTCGTTCGAGCGGAGACTTAATAAAACTTTCTGCTCTGGTGGAAGGGTCCATGAAGTTCAAGCGCAAGCGTTTGTAGTTATATTGCTACCTCCCAATAACAAACTGGGTTTCGATCGGTTAACCCAGTCTGCGTGGAAACAAAGATGGGCTTGTGCCGTAGATTGCACATTCCTGAATTAAAGGCACATTGGTTGTGGGAGGTGGTAGGTACTCTTTTGTAATTGCTGTTTTCACTATATAGTTGAATACTACAACAAACCAGAGAAACTGATAACTGAAGATTGACTGTGCACTGTGCAACACCACACAGTTACAGAAATTAGAAGTTGAACTTTTGAAATCTTCTCACGTACAAGATCGTGTCTCTTCTGCAAGGCTTCTTGTTCACGCTTCAGTAAGTCCGCCTGCTCATCTTTGGCTTCTCGAAGCTGTCGTTGGACACGCTTAAACGCTTCCTTCTCACGATGTTCGCTGGCAATGTGGGAATCTCGCTCTGACACCAGTTTTTCGTTATTTTCTTTCGCTCTAGCTAATTGAACCTGACGTGAATAGAAAAGGGGTCATTTATGTGTTTCTTATCATGACATTTCCAAATGTCACTTTTGCTGCACTTGTAAATCTAGATTCTCTGTTGAGAGCTTCTTGCAAGGCGAAAATTTTCTACTTATTTCTCTGTGTTTCAACTAAAATTGTTACAAAGTTTCATGTGTTTGTGGCGCAATAAACCAAAGTATTGTGATAACTTTATTTTTAAATTACAAAATGTGCAATTTTCGACGTAAAACTAATTTTGGGGAATTTTTACTCACTTCCAAACGCCGGGTAGTTGTTTTCTGAAATTCCAATTTAGTTTCCAAATCCTTAGCCTGCAACAGCAAAATAATTTTAAAAAACTCGCCGCTATTAGACCAGAAAACGAAGAACTGAGCTTGAAAATGACGCAAATAAAACTTGCTTTGCTTTCCAGACGCTTCACGGTGGCGTTGTCGCTCGTGTTTTCTTCCAGGTACAGGAGTTGATTTTGCAAATTCAAAATCTTGAAAATAAACAAGAAATGGTTTTTGTTCGAATTACATGAGACCATGTCTTATGGAAAAGTCGCAAATGAAACATTCATCACGAATCTACAGACACAAAGTTTTCATAGCAGGATGTTGAACTAATCACCTTCTCTTCAAGCAAGTTCTTCTCATGCTTTGCTTCCTCCACGTTTGCCTCAGCTTCCACGAGAAGTCGTTTATCCTCCGTCTGCTGATGCACCAGCTGCCGATACTTCCTCACGGTCTCCTGAGCATCTTCAGCGTCCTCCTCCAACTTGGAGTTCAATTCGTGAACCTCCCGCTGCAAGCCACTGACCCGAGATTCCGACTGAGTAGCAGAAGATTTCGTTGGTTGTGCTTTACATAGTTGATCCAAACGAAAAACACAATCCGCATCTTCATGTTTCTAAGAACAAACCTCCTGTTTGGACTTCGATATCTCCTCCAATTGAGCTTGCAAGTCCTCAACTTCCAATTCAATGGTTTTTCTTGACTTCACAGCAGTGGAGCTGGTGTATTGCAAGTCTTCCACCTGAAACGTATGATGACAACTGAAATCACGTGACAAAGCAGTGAAGCAAGTTACAAATCAACACGAGACACAAAGCTGTTGTTCTATTTCCTCAAATCAGCAACTTAGTAAAAAATGTATATCTACTCTAGTAGACATCCTTCGAAGGTTTCATGAAATCTAGAAATATGCCAATTATATCTTTGCTTATGTTGAATATGTTAAATCAAGTGGTGTTACTTGTTTTGATACGTATGTGCAGTTCAGCAAACCAAACCCTACGGTATAACACCTCAGGTACATACTTGAGCTTTGAGTTGTCTCATCTGTTGCTTGCTGACCACGTCAGCTTTCAAATGATCGATCATGGTTTGAGCGTCGGCAAGTAGAGCCTTGTAGCGTTTCAAGTCTCGACGCAGCCGCTTCTCCATGTCGACGTCGCCTCGCGGGGTTTCCTCACGTGCAGCTTTCAGTTCGTGCTCGAGATCTCGCTTCTGCTTCGACATCGAAGCTCTCTCTTCGTCAGCTTCTTCAACCTGGAGTTCTAACTGTTTGATCTGCATACAAAAAGCAAGTAGTAAAGAGAAGTAGGCGATGTTGTGAAATTTTCAATTAAGTTTCTGTATTCAAACACGTTGATGTTTCTCGTCCAGTGCGTCTATTAGTGCTATATTATGTTCGCTCAAATTTTTTTTTTATAATCTAGCCTATCTAACTATGATGAACATTATAAAAAGTGTCGTTCCATGAAACTACAATTCTTTACCTTTCACGTTATTAGCTTTTAAAAAGAACGCTGCAACAAAAAATTACGTGAAAAATCAGCTCAATATATTTTTCCATAGTTCAGTCACGGCACAACCATGCCCCAATTAGAACAAGTTACCTTTTTGATGTAGGAGGATCTCATTTCCTCCAATTCCTCATCTTTCCCGTCCACCTCACGTTGACGTTGCTGCCTGGCATGTTCCGCCGCCATTTCAAGTCGTTCCTTGTTGTGCTCCAGTGTATGGATGGTGCTGGCTTGCTCTTCCAGCTCTTCTTCCTGATCTTTCACTTTCGCTTCCAACTCACGAATATGCTTCTTCAAGCTGTTCACCTGAAGAGGAACGAAGATTACATTATTCTTGAAATGTGAATTGAATAGAATTTAATCTTTTTCTAGGAAAACTTTTTACAAAAAAGGAAATTTTTACTAGCGATATATGGATTGAAGTTACTGTTCCATGTTTTGACCCTTCATGACAACAAACTTTTAATATTGTTTCAAAAAATAAAAATTACGTATAATACTACATCTTCCGATTGGTTTTGGTGCTGATTCTACCGTTCTCAGTAACAAGGACAACGGATTAAACAAGTAGAAACAGCGTAGAAAACAAGTAGAAACTCGACTGCCGAGAAACAGAAACAGAGTAGGTAGTTTAGTTTTTCTGAACTTTAAAACTCACCGCCTGTCTATCATCAGTGTCTTTCCTGTCCGTATCTTCCAGCTCGTCCTCCAGTCTTCTAATCTTGTGATTAAGTGTCTCGATGTCTTCAGCTTTGTCCTTAGACGTCACAAAAACCCGTAATACAACAAAGAAACGACAACATGGAAGGCGAAGGCTACAACCAGAAGTAATCGCCACTTACATCAACTTCCTTCTCTAAATCCTTCTTCTCTAACAAGATCTTGTCCTTCTCTCTTTGGAAACGATCTCTCGCTGACTTGAGTTCCGTGACATTGGCTTGGACGGCATAGAGCTCGCTATCAAACCTTCACATAACAAATCTGAGTTCAGTGGCCAAGTTGGAAGAAGCCGAAGCTTGGTATTGAAGCATTTTTAATGAAGGTAATGCTCGTTCAAAAGATAATGTAAACAGAGTATGATTAATTTGAAAATTTTTACACAAACAAAACTGATAAAATGTTGCAAGTAATGAAAGAAATGAATTAAAACATTAGTTGATAAGGTTCCCACTAAAACAGTTTTTCATCTGGCGCAAAAATTAAAAATGCCGAACACTGGCATAACGCGATGTACACATCATTACAAAGGTATTTACTTCCTCTGCTTCTTTTCCAACTCATGGTTCTTGACCATCGTCTCCTCCAAGTGGATTTTGGCGTCACTCAGCTCCGCATTCAGCTTGTGCAGCTTCTTTCTGTTGCTGTTCTCAATGCGATGTTGGTCATCCAGCTCCTCTTGGAGTTGTGCAAGCTTGTGAGAAAAAACGTCAAGTTAAATCACCAGAAAATGGAAATTCTAAGATGATGCGGGATAACGGTTAATGGTGAAACACAAACACTACATCACATAATCAACGAAGCAGACACGACGCAAGTGCGAGCTCTGCAAGACTATAGAAAGATGGCAAAATAAACTGCACATGCCCCATTGCACCAATTGGCAAACAAAGCTTATAGTTTGGCAATGTGAAGCAATTTCAACACAAAGTGGGTTCTCGAAGAAACACGTGAATGATCGCGCACATACTTTTTTTTCCACAGTTTTCTTGCTCGAATGTAATTCCTCCAAACTGTCCTCATATTCCTGCGACTTCTTCTTATTTTGAAAGTTGAATTCTCGCACGGCTTTTTCATACCTCGCTTTGTATTCGCCATCTGTACAAAAACGTCCATATTTTTCTGTCGATCCAACGTCACCAAACGTCAAACCAACCACAATATAACCCACCTTCTGCTTCGTCGTCCGAGTCAAGGCGGGTGTGCTCCGAATACATAAGTCTTTTCTCAGCAAGCTCCACCTCCATAGCCTCAGCTCTGTCCTGTAGATCACCATAGTTGGCCTGCATGTCTGCGAGGTGAACATCACTTGGTGTTTCAAGAGATAAGGTGGATATTTCTCTGACACTTAAGACATAACCAGTAGGGTGTTTCATTTTTTTACCATTTTTGAAATTCAAAATGCCTGGGGTCCCATCTGGTGGTATTTGGGGTAAAAAGTTTACAACCCAATTTTTTTTCAATTATGACGTTATATTGAGGTGGTCCACGAGGTTTGAAATTTTTCGACCTCAAAATCTCGAAATTTGGTCGTATCTCCGGAACCGCTCATAATAGATCGACAAAACTAGTATCAAAATGCGCAGAAGGGTCGGTTTCCTATACATGATGTAGAGAATATTAAGGTCTATGTGCTTCAGAAAAAAAGTTATTTTAAAAAATCTGATTTTGGGTCTATTTTCTCCTGATGAGCAGAGATCAGGTGATCAAGATAATAAGTCTTTCTGTATTTTTCCACTCTTGGAAGCTGTTATTGCGTAATAATAGTCCTTGTTCGTTTTGCAAGAGATAAAACGGTAATTTGAAGGTATTACTATTATAATATTAATGCAACCGTTGAGGAAGAGGTATGCTGCTCACCTGCTTTAGATTAAGTGTCATTATGGCATTAAGGTCAGATATTAGTAAGTCGATGCAACACTTCAAGGAATTGGAGAGAAATGTGCTTCCCCTTAATTCAGATATAGTCAGTCACTATTTTTACTTGAGGAAGAAAGTAGCCGAAACTAATCCTAAGTTTTTGGAGAAAATACCCCATTTCAAAGATTTGAAAGATGAACTGCTGAAAGATGTAGTTGGCATATGAAACAAAGCTGGTTTTCCCGTGCTTAGCAAGCAGAGAAACCTAGCACTTCTGGCATACAATCTGCCAAAGCATCGGTACTACTATGTTTGAAACAGAAAAACATAAATGAAGTAGTTAGATGTCTACACAGTAGCGAAAGCGACTCTGATGGTGATATGAATTGGAATACGAGCCTCTGAAACCAGCTGTTTGGGGAAAAGTGTACAAGAAAGTACATTCTTTTTCCATAAATGATAGAAGTTATGTACTTGCTGATCGTAGGATGACTTCGGTACGCCAGCAGTCAGATCTTATGAGGTCGGTTCTTGGAAAAGATCAAGTAGCTGCAATGCTGCATCACCTTCGACAGCATACCGCCAACGACAAAAAACGAGAGAAAAATCTCTGATGGAAAGCGAGAACCTTCTCAACTCATCTTCTGCCATGCAGTTATGTTATGATGGGCGCGTTGTCGATAATATAGATCGATGTTTTCTTGGGCCAACTTATTGATGATAATGGCATGAAGCACGAAAGTGTGCTTGCTGTTAGCCTAAATCTTTTCCCAAAAGTGTGTCGGTCACTGCAGAACTGATTTTTGGCACCATCATCCAGGAGGCTTGCAGAGTTTACCTATCCCAAATATGTTCAGTCATGGCTGATACGACTGCTCTCAACACAGGAAAAAAGTCCGGAGTCAATACTCGACTGGTTAATTATTTTAATGATGAAGTTGGTCATGATATTCATACCCTTAAATGCATGTTCCACATAAACGAAATATATCTTTCCCATGTCATTTCTTTTGTGGACGGCGCCAAGAAGGGTCCCGGATCAATGCAAAATGGGGCTTTGCTTAACCAAATAGCAAGACTAGACAAGCCCAGTACTGAAACCTTAACACCAACTATTATTACGCAATAACAGCTTCCAAGAGTGGAAAAATACAGAAAAACTTTTATCTTGATCACCTGATCTCTGTTCATCAGGAGAAAATAGACCGAAAATCAGATTTTTTGAAATAACTTTTTTTCTGAAGCACATAGACCTTAATATTCTCTACATCATGCATAGGAAACCGACCCTTCTGCGCATTTTGATACTAGTTTTGTCGATCTATTATGAGCGGTTCCGGAGATACGACCAAATTTCGAGATTTTGAGGTCGAAAAATTTCAAACCTCGTGGACCACCTCAATATGACGTCATAATTGAAAAAAAATTGGGTTGTAAACTTTTTACCCCAAATACCACCAGATGGGACCCCAGGCATTTTGAATTTCAAAAATGGTGAAAAAATGAAACACCCTAATAACCAGCCTGAACACTAAACAGTGAACACATACCCACTGCGTCTTTATTGAAACGAGACTGGGATAAGAATTGCGATGTTGCAATGGTCATAACACCAAAGTTGCTCGGAAAGCAAGATTATAATGCATAGACCATTGAGTCACATCGAATCAATGATGTATCAACATTATGCATTGAATTACACGGGTAAACAGCAGACAGTAATGGACTGGAATAGTAATATCAACTTCAAGCAATCCTAACCTTTTAGAAGTTTCTCCATTCGCAATCTCTCCTTTCTTTCGTGTTCTAACAACTCGCTGGCGTGGCTTGAGGTCGTTCGTTCGTCTTCAAGCAGCATCATCACTTCTTGCAACTGAGCGAGTAACAAGAATGATAACACAACATATTTAATGTACTTTTGGCAAGTCAGGCAGTAAAATCCGTTATTTTTACATTGATTCAACACCTGCAGACGTTGAAGCAATGTAAAAACGGCGGATGTTGTTATCTGGAAAGCTGCAGCATCTTATAGTTACCTTCATTTCGCTTTTCGCACTCGAGTTTTTAAAGTCGTCTCTTTCGCTCTGCACTCTCTCAAACTTCTCAGTGATCAGATCCAGATCAGCCTGACGAATAAGAAAGTCGATTGATGACTTGAAAACAACTGACTTTTCAAATTGTTTTATTTTGAAGTTTTTTCCTGACCTGTTTTTCTCGGAGTTCTTCCTCGGTGCGAGTGACTTCTACAAGAGGAAGCACTTTAGTGAGAAGCCTCCACCATGGCCACTGTCGGATCGCCATAAATTTCCGAATGTTGCGTTGGATGCAGCGAATGGCAACCACTTGAACCTAAAATAAAAACCTTATCGATGAATTTGCGGCTATTTTGTGGTTTATTTGACAGTAATTCATGTAAAAGTAACGTTAAAAGCATAACATGGTGATAACGCCGTTCCAACTTCAAAAACGTGTCACCTTTTTCCTTTCGTATCGCTTCCGAGCGAGGTAACCACGGCAACGCGCTTGGAAAGCAACCATGACGTCGGAAATCTTCTCATTCCTCTTGTCTTCGAGCATGTTCATGATGCCAGAGCGAAAGAAAACCTGAAACAAAAACAAAGAGCTTCAGACATACCCAGCTGAAACTAAACCCCGAAAACTTAATTCACACAAGCGCTGATCTTCAGTGTTTGTTTGACATGAATTTATGATGAAATCTTAAAAAAGGTGAAGTCAACGGGCGATTTTTCAATGACGCAATTTCCCCATTAGAAAACATCGACATCTTGGGATGGTAACCATGAGACTCAAACAACAACCGCTACGATTCGATGTCACACCTGACTGACTCCCATCTTGTACTGTGATCGACTCAGCTCGACATGCTTGATGATGTTTTCCGCCGCTTCTCGGTCTTCGAGCAAGGCTATTGTCGTCGAATTGCTCGGAAGATTAGAGTTCAATTGGCGCAAAAGAACATCGAAGCGACGGCGGAAGTCCGAAAAGACAATGTGCTCAGGGTAACCTGGAGTAAAACAAATATAAGATAAAATGTTGAAGCAACAAAATCGTTTAAATTATATTTAGACTGCAAACCGACATGTAAAAACTAAATTAAAGAGGTATATTTCTTTCGTTTACAGTATATTTTACGTCACACGCAGAACTTATAGTTGTTTATTTTTTGACAAATTTACTTTTGAATTAAAAAATATAACACGAGAGCTTTAGAAAATAATTACCAAGTCGAAGAAGCTGTTTGAATTAACAGCAATTACCTTGTTTGAGGGTACGAGCAGCACTAAGAAGCTGGAAGCCTCTAAGCTGCTGCCGCACGAATGCGACGTCAAATGCGACGTCAAATGTGACGGCTTGAGGTTGGCTGTCACTCCGGGGAGAATGTGGAGACAAGGAGAGGATGAAGTGAGGTTGGACGCGTCGGAGCATGTCCACTAAGCCATCCTGGAGGAAGAAGCAAGCAATAAAAAGTGAATAACACTAAACTCGAAAACGTCAAGTTTTCGTTCTGAATTGCAACCACATTTCCGCTCACCGTTTGGAATTTCGTGAGCATGCACATTGATTTCTTGACTGCAGCAGCCGCTCCTGTGCTGGATGACCAAGCCTTGCGGAAGCTTGAAGCTCGTTTCAGGTTTGAACCGCCTGCATCCAGTTTAAGACCGGCCACCGAACCGTGCAGCTTCTCGCCGCCTGAACCGAAACACTCGGTCAAGTGTTTTCTAAAACGAAAAAAAAATAATTTAGTAAAGTTTTTTTTTTTAGAATAAAACATTATTGTATGAATAAGTCATTACTTCTTGGAATCTTGCAAAACCTCCAAAGCACCAGATACAGTGGAATTGTAGTAAGCATAACGGAGCCATCCCGATGCGTCGTACTCTACTGCGCAAGCACCAGCTTGGTGACGTAATATGAAGCGACCTTGATTTGAAGACCGCTCGACCACCGACGAAGCTGAAGAAAAATGTGGTCCAGTAAAATCTTGATTTTAAGAAGAGTGTCACGGTTTCTTTCTATCTCTTACCAGGAAAAAGACTTGGAAAGGTTCAATGACGTAGTTTAATGGGTTAAACCGAAAAGCAGTCAATTAAATTCACGGATAGTTCTACTAGTGAAATGATATATATGAAAACGCTTGAAGGACTCCAACGAATGGTTCACCACTTCCAGCAATTAATCAAAGTAACAGTAAACAGCAATAGATTCCAACGCTTGCGGCTTTTGATCGAGTCTAACGTGATCCACTCACAGCTTCTCATACGATTGTAATTTCAAATAGAAATTATATTAACATCAACTTTGCTTTACTCGTATTCAATACTTCAACTCTCGATCAACAATAATCTTTGCGTCTACTAACAGCTGCTGCTACAACAACAATGATCTCTCATCACCAACTCATAATAATAATCAACTCATCATAATACGACTCCCATAATAATCATCATAATGCAAAATACACCACTATTTATAAAAGGTTCGTTCGGTCCAGCAACTTCGAGAAGGTTACGTAATGTCACATTGTTCTGTCAAGTTGCATTAATGTAAACAAGCAGAAACTCAAAGAAGTTTAAAGAATGTCACGTAGGGTAGAAGAATCTTACATAATAAATATTTCGCAATCGGACATCTACGGGTAAACATCCTTATGACGTCATGACAAACGACGCTCAGAAATTATGAAAAACAACAGAACATTCCAGATTTGCATGCTTACAGACGATTCTGGAAATACGTTACATAATACAGATTTCTCATTCAAAGGTTACTTCAGGTCAATACCCGATAATCACATCGCTCAAAATTCCATAATGAAAACAGCACATTCTGTCAAGACGCAAAGCAGCCCGACGCGAGGCCTTGCACATTGATTGTGACAAAGAGGTTTCAAACAAATGCAGATTCGATAAACAACTGAAATACCTCCTTGTAGTTCAGAACACGAGTGAAATAATTTTTCAAAATTTATTGACAGAACCCGAAATGATCACAACCGGTTTGAGCTGAACAGGTTCATACCGGCTTGTGGCGGATTGCTGTAATGAAGCAGCAGCCTCTCGATGAAGGTTTCGTCTGTAGCGCCAGGAGAAGCAGCTTCCTCGTCCAGTAACCACAGCAAGCCCTTCACACCGGCCCCTCCTATGGCTGGAGGCTGGTCTACAACATCGACAGCCGGCATGAAGTTGTTATCGGGGGAGACCACCTCACAGTCGATGTCTTCCTGATACCAAAATAAACTTCTGATGATTACGCGCTTCTTGATGTTCTTTCATATAATGAATAAATTTGTTCTGTTATACAGTGATTTTTATACATAGCTTTCAGTCTGATATAATGTCGAAAAAGACATTTGCAGGATTGGTAAGTACTAGACTAGATATTTAGACAACAGTAAACATTTTGGACGCTCATCAGGATTATGTACTTCTCTAGCAAATGATTTCTCCATTTCCTTTATATTTTTTGCTTTAATTTTCCGAGTCTGAGTTTATCCGATGGGATGACATTGCAATCGATGCACCAAAAAGTAGAAGTTAGATTCTAAAAGCCGGATATTTTTCAAACTTTTAGTAGCAGCTCAATTTCAAGCCGACACATCCAATCAAAAAACGCCCGTCACAGCTCACTTGTTGGTAACGATCTTTGTGAAGAGTGAAAGCGTTATAGTGGAAGAGAGCATGCAGGCGGTCTTGCACGTAGTTGAAGGTTAGATCGGCATACGAAGCGGGCTGACTAGACACCTGACTGTCCCAGCCCTGGTAACCGGGTGTATCGACAACAAGAATCGTGTTCTGGGCTCGCTGTGACGACGAGAGAGCCCTGGAATATAAAAAACAAGAAACATTGCATTCCTTCTTCATACACAAAGTGTTCCAAACCGCTGTGGTTATCTTTGTTTTCTTTTTAAATAGAGGTTGTTACTAACCTGTTGATAATCGAAACAACGCATCGAAAAATTTCAGCATAAAGACCGATGATGAACGCCTCCAATGCCTGCTGCCCCAAATCTTTACCATCATCCTCCTGTACAAGAAGGTCACTTTAACGAAGTACTAGCTATTGCCAACATATCATATGCTCGGTTTGACTATGAAAAATTCGCTGCCGGTTTGTAAATCGTTAGAAAACATACCAACATCATCTCAAGCGAACCTGATGAGTCATGCTGGAAGCGGATGAGAGGCCGGAATTTGAACGCTTCAGAGATGCAGATGAAGCCGTCCTGTGCCGCTTGCCAGGTGATGCGGGCTGAAATATCATCTTTGCTAAGTTTTCTGCAGGAAAACCAAGCAGCGAAGATGCTTTCTGAGCGGAGTCGGCTCTTGCAAATTGATATTTGCTTCCATTAACTAAGAAAAGAAAAGGCGAGTTAAGGCTTCAATTAATTCATACCTGATTGGTATCAAAAAGTTGGCTCCAACATAAAATAATCCCAAACGTTTTGTTTCAAGAACATGTCTTTATGCCACTACGCATAATAAACACGCCACCAACAAGGAGTCAGTAAAGTTCGTTACAAAGCAAACTGTCTTTTTCAATAGTCACAATACACACAGAATAATGTATAAACAAATCATGAAGCAATCACCTTTCTGTGATCCAGCTAATCCTAAATGTAGGCAAGCCGCCAGCACTGCATAGACAGCTTTCACTTCATTTTGAGAAAAGCCGAGCGAGTCGAAGCTTTTCTGCAGAGCAGCGAATCCCTTCACTGCCATTTGGTGAAAAGCCGCATCAGAACTGAAATTGCTCTTGATCAATGGATTTCCTTCCTGCTCCAGATCAAGAAGGAAAAGTTCGCGCCTGAAAAAAGTCAAGAAATAAAACTAAACCAGTACATGGATTAGCGATTAAAATAACTATGGATTCCACTATACTGGCTTAATATTGGAACATTGGTGTAGGACTGTAAAGACTAATCACTCTACGATGGTGGATTAGACATGCAAATACTTTACAATCCTCTTATTAATCAAGACTGCTAGAATTGATTTTCTGTCACTGTGCTGTTGTTGCTAGAGAGGAGTGGTGTGTGTCTTCAAGAACACCAAGACATCATCTGCAATCACCACAGTGTGTTTGTTTTGTTTAAATGCAAAACGTGAGACGTGAACGCGAACGTGAAAACGTAAACGTGAACGCAAAACGTGAACAAAACGCAAAATGTGAGACAACAATAATTGGAAAACGTTCTTACCGAAGCTGGGTGTCAGCGCCGTGCAGAAGTTGATAAAAAACGTTAAAGTTCGCTTCTCCGTCCGCTCGCTTCACAAGCCGACTCCTCTCCAGCAGCAACGCCTACGTGAGAAATTGCGTAAAAACGTCGTCATTGACACGTGGTCAATTTACAAGCACTATAACGTCAACATGTTACGTTCAAAAAACTCTACTCAAAAAGGTGTAAAATCCTAGTGGACACAAATACTTGACAGCCTGGCTTAATAAAAAAAAAATAATAGATTTGAAACAGAACAGCCAGTTTGACGATATCAAATAACAACCATAGCATATTATCACCATCAAAATTCGATTTCATCTCCACTAATCGGCCTCACAGTCCTCACTCCCCATTGGTGGGGAGTGAGGACAAAATCGAATTTGGAAGATGATGATATGCTATCTACCTTCACTCGTGCAACAATTCTTACCCAACCAGCAAATCAGTCGATTTTTTTACATTGATTGAACATCTGCAGACGTTGAATCAATGTAAAAAAAACAGATTTGCTGGATGGGTATTGGGTACATACCTGAACAGACATGGCTGCCAACTGGCCGGTTCTATCGAAATCAAGGTTGTAGACGTGGACACACCGAGACGCGTTCTTGCAATATTTCGTGGCCGATGAACTGAACGACTCGAACATGCGCACAACAGACATAGTCATGTCGACTGGAACAAAAAGCAATGACCTGATTTTACCAGGCTACAAACATTATACTGTCTGAAGTTAAAGCAGCAAAGGATTGTAAAAGGCACACAAAAGTACACCAATTGTTTTTATTTCACGTTGTAAATTTAAACAAAAAACTTACTTTATAAAAAATAGCAAAACATTGAATATATTTCACGAGGTGAAAAAAGTTTTGAAATTTTATTAATTTTCCATTTCTACACATAGAAAAATGGTTGCTGGGTGTAATTCAATACATTTTCATTAACAAATCACTTTTCAATTAAACCATTTACAGAAGAATTGCTTCCAAACCAACAGTAACCAGAAAAGAACCCACCTGAAAGTTTAGTGTTTGCGTGACCACCGATAGTAGCAAAGTAGCTGAGCAGACGCTCAGTGTTGCTCGACTTCCCGGAACCAGTGAAGCCTAAGCTCATTATAGACTGGTCGGTGGATGACGTCATCATGGCGTGGTAAGCGTGCTGTGCAATGGCGTATAAGTGGGGCGGGGTGTCGCCAAATCTACTGCCTTTATAAGTCTGCTTCATCTGAAAATAAACAAAGGGTTACTGTAAAATGCAGCACGTATTGTTTTGCAAATGATATGCTAATGCGCGTGGCGCACGTGCGGACGTTTTAAAAACGACTTTCTATTGAAATCATATGCAATAGAGGTTCCGGACTATATCCAATCAATTGCAGCACTAGTGTGAACGGACAGTATTGCGTTATATTGAGAATTGACTTCCGCTCATTGCAGGGTTCGGTAATCCGTATTAAGTCGTGGGCTAAAAGAAGAAAACGCGAGTCTCAGTGGGTCGTACTTGCTTACAAAGAATAAAACAACTTTTTATGCATAAATTTAAACATTGCAAGTTAAAGTAACCTGCTTAGTTAAGGCAAATATGTAAAACTTCAGGGGCATTATGCTTGTAGGGGTTGAGTCCAGTTTGTTTCAAGCAAACTGTGGCATAAAGCCACGATACGGTTCAGGTCACTCAAACAAACACTACACAAATGAAAAGGGGTCAATTTTTTTCTATCAGATTGATCAACCCGACTAAATCAGTATAAACCTTTCTTTGCAAAACGAGAAGACCCGTACAGTTACAGCAGTCCATTCAATAACCGTGGGCAAAAAGTTAACAACTTTTGATGCAGCATTCATTTATCTCATAAGGCAAATAAAATGGTGTGTTATAAAAATCAAAACAAATTTTTAAACTACCTTTTCCGAGTAGATATTTGCTCCAGCAGGATGCAGGTAAGGCAAGCGGACGGATACAAGATGTGGACCAGCGAATGAATATGAGAGAGTTCCTTCGTGTCGCTGGCTCAGCGTGTGCAGCATGCTGCTCTCATTTAAATGACGTAACTTGGTCAAATCACCGACACGGTCAAACTGGGCTTCGTCGGCCTGTTAATATTCATGAAACGCATGTTTGCTTAATTACATTCATTTTGGGCCATCACGGAGCAACACCTCTTTGGTTCGGTGTGAAAACCACTTGCTTTTAGCCAGATACAAATATTGACATCTTTGTTTTTCCGATCACTTGATCAAAATTTTTCACATTCAGTTACAATCCGAAACTAAAGAAGTAAAGAGGTCAAGAAAAAAATCATATGCACTGACCAAGTAACCGCTTTCAATTTTTTTAAATTAATACAATTTTAAGGATTAAGAAATAAAAAATAAACAGTGCAAGCAAACATACCATTTCGACATCGTCTTCAGGAACCATAACCAGTTCCTTTGATTGAGAGATCTCAATTCGACTTTTGCCTTCAGGCACTTCCTCCACACCGCTGTCTGTAACGCAGCGCGCTATTAACGCGTGGTCGTTCTAACAATGTTCTATGTGTTCAACAAATGACAGCGAAGTTGCATGATCGATATCATAAAAATATTGATCGGTAATACAGAAATATAGCAGGAAAGATTTTTTTGATGTTTTTGTGTTCCGATATGCATAAAATGTCCGGTTGTCCACACATGCTTCTGTAAATGTAAGCTATCTTGCGTCATCATAACACACAGTAGCAAGAAGCATCGTAAGTTGCAGATCAACATTGTAGGAAGGAATATACCGAGTGACCGTGAGAAAAATCACTCTTTTGTCTAGTACAGGCTGAATGCATTAAATTAAATTAGTAATAAATTAGTACAGGCTGAATTACATGAAAAATATACTTTCCAGACAACAGCGTTTGCAGACGTTGAATCAACGTAAAAATGACGAAATTTGCTGTTTGGGTTAAAACACAGATACCGACCTGAAACAACAACATGGGCTTCCGATATCCCATCTTTGGTTCGATACCACACCTTCTCCTTGGTCGTCCACACCACGCCAGGTTGCTTTTGTAGGTGAATGACTTCAGGCAAAACATCGGGCTTAAGAATTTCCTGGTGACAGAATTCAGAAAGTGAATAAAATCGAGTGCTAAAAAAAATACTGAAAAGAAACAATTACCAGCTTCAATTCATTAAAGTCACCTAGCAAAAGTTGCTGTTTTTATATCGTTTTAATGTGTCGATGAAACGATGTAAAAATAACAGCGTTTGCAGGAATGGAAGGATACACAAACACAACGTGTGCAGATTCTAAAGTTTTAAATGCCCAACAACCTTCTGGATAAAAAGCTAAAATCCTGGAAAGATCATCAGTTGTTATTTTGCAACATTTATAAAAAAAATCAATGTAGATTCATTTTGCTCCAATGGCCCCTTCAAGTTTGACCTTGAAATAATGAAAACGGGTATAGGACAATAAGCTGGCTACTAGAGTGAATAGATAAACAGCTTAAACTGAAGCAGAATGGTAAATTATTGTGCAAAACAAAGCAACGAAAAAGAATACAGAAAGAATAGAAAAGAAAAAGCGAATTTGAACCTGTTTAGAATCGGTACCAGGTTGATTATCTTCCGTACATATTTCAGATTCTTTGATTTCAAGTGTTTCCAATTCTATTTCTTTTGCATCTCTCGACAAATCCAGTTGAGAAACCGTCTTCAAAGTGCTATCGTTTACCTCAGCTGGTGCTGATTCTTCCTGTTTTTCTTCATTTACAGTCTCGCCTTCTTCAACCACAAGTTTATCGCATTCTGCCTCAATTGCTTTATCTTCAGTACTCAAAACCCCGCTTGTTAAAACTCCAGAGTCGTTTGATGACTTTGAGCTCACAAACTGTGCAGCGCTTTCCACAGCACTCGTGCTCATAACGTCTTCTGGCTCTTCACTTTCTTGCTGAGGTGAAGTGGTTTCGCATGCGGGGCCAAAAAGCATTGAACTGGCATGTAATTCACTTGGGGTTACTTGCGTTGTAAGCAGCTTGCAATCTTGCTTGTCTAACACGATTCCCGCACACACACTGAGGCTGCGTGACGATGCCTGCCGTAAAGAGTTAGAGGACTGGCCAAGTGTGCTATTTACGACGTCATCACAACTTTTCTGGCGCTTAAGGGGACGCTTTTCCGGCATTAGTTTTGCATCTTCTTGACGTTCTTTCTGACCAAAGCAATAGAAAGAAATGTTGAAAAGAAACGTTTGAAAACCAAAGCATTACGGAAAAATATATATTGAAGAGAAACGTTTGAAAAAACGGACTAAAAATAGTGCAAAGAAAGTTAAATGATTTATACAAGACAATATGAAAGAGCAACAGGAAAGAATAGCAGAAAAATAATAAGCTACATGTGGGGTATAACATTCAATTGTAAACTGCATCAAAGACGATGTATACAAATAAAGTCTCACCTTCTTGGTTGTGGGAAGTTTCGGAGCATCATCATCTTTAGCCTGTTGTAAAAATCAAAAGTGTTCATTGCGATAAAAAAACGCCAACCAGCAGAGAACAAGAACAACATTTGTGCGGTTACTCCCTTGACGTCTACACTCTACCTACACGTCCGTAAGCAAGAGTTAGAAGCTTCGAGGTTATGTTTATTAAGTATAAACAGTCGATATTCTTCACAATGAGCCAACCCAAAGACGGTTTTTATTTTTTAGATCAACTTTGTCAGAAATTTTCTAAACATTGGCGCAAAAAAAAATCGGTTTGAAACATGATCCATCAACACCAATCCATTTAAATTGAGTTGCTTCACTTTTTGGGTGATATTTTGTTTTTTTCACAATAAATGAGGTAATTCGCCAGACACTAAGGTAATTTTAATTTATTAAATGCTGGGAATCTGTGAACCAATGTTGCGTTAAATATATAAAAAATATTGTAAGCTATTTGAGTGTGATGATATAGCAATAAAATATTATATAATACGTATTAGGATATTTTGTTATACTATGATATACTATAGCGACTCAAAATGTAAATGCAAAGGTTGGACCAATGGACCATCAGCCTTCTCCTCAATCACAAGTGTTGGTAACACAGCTACACATAATAAATACTGCAAGCTTAAATAGATAAGAATTATGCAAGTGAGTATAAAATAATGGAGGGAGGTGATATAGAAAATTGTCGATAATTTAGTTATGCACCGCTGTAATGAGCCTAATGCAAACAACAGCAGAACGCAAGCCTCTTTAAGCATCTTTACTTTAATTCGAGAGATGAACAAATATTTCGCAAGTAGTCCTTCAGAAATTCTTTCGGACCTTGTAACGATATTACAACGTCACATTGCAACGACGTGATGTTGAATACCACCAACTTGAACACAACTAGCGCTTGATTTAGCTTCACTATTCAATTTAATAGTGTCGCTAAACTTATCGCACTTTATTAAATTAGGTATAAAATACAATAAGCTTCGATAAAATTTGCATAAGCAGGAAAATGGAGCATTATGTTTTATTTTTGCATGAAGACACGTTATGGAAACGTAAGGGCCTAGTTTGAAAAGGTTCTTTTCACTGAAAGAATGTGTGAACTAGTTATATTTTTACATCTAACGTTAAGTAACATTACATTTAGCGACAAAGTCACAGACATTGGCGTAATTTTTTTTAAAAATTTGACAAAATTAGGGGTGCTCTAAGTTATCTTATGAAAATTGTCAATATAGGCTAATCAATTGAAAACCTGACCGATGGAAAATGTTAAAACAAATGACTCAATCTAATAGTAAATTCAACCATGTTTACTGTTTAGCCTACAGGCCTCGAAATCTGTACTTTTTTCCGGCGATCAAGCATGTCCTGCCAGCGGACATTTAATATCTCAACCGGACATATTTTTTTGCATACGTAGATTTTGCACAAAATTACACTACAGTATTGTGTAGTCGTGTTTGTAGAAGATTTTCTACAACAGAATCAGAACTACAACAGAACTCTGCAATGGTTGATGGCTTAATTAACCGACCCTGAAGTATACTGGAGCAGATTGCTTG
Organism: Aplidium turbinatum; assembly: GCF_918807975.1. Taxonomy (NCBI): domain Eukaryota; kingdom Metazoa; phylum Chordata; class Ascidiacea; order Aplousobranchia; family Polyclinidae; genus Aplidium; species Aplidium turbinatum. The sequence continues at coordinate 39,595,372 of NC_137472.1, read as the reverse complement.
CAAATAAATCAGTGCGTTAATGACAGTCGTGTAATGACACAATAAACACAATTGAAAACAACAATCCAAATTTCCTTATTACAAAAGCAACTACGATCACTTATTCCGTGGTTTTCGCGTTATAAAATCGTTGTGCCAAGCGATTACTGCTGGCGCGAAGTCGTAAATCTCCAGCTCAGGACCGTCCAGACAAATGCGCAATAGTGTTAGCCCTCAATGGTGTTAGTGTTAAATTTCTATCAGTATCAGCGTGAATAAGGTCGCCACATTCGCCTGTGCACGTGCGGAACCCAGCTGAGACTTGCTTCTCTTTGACGTTTCTTTTTAACAAACGATCAATGTAACGCAATAATCCTAATTGTTAAAATTAGAATACATATCCTGCCGGAAATTTCAGACAACTTTATTTCAAGGCAACATTGCAAGCGTTGAAATGATGTAAAAATGGCTACTTTTGCCATCAGCTCGTTAACAACGCTACTCTAATGTGATCTTTAAAGCAATTGCCTGTACTATTAATTGCTTCAGCTCCGTATTTGTTCGCGTTAAACAAACAATTGTAACAATTCAAATTTAAAATATATTTTTGCTGCATTAGCTCTATTTTTGTCAAGAATTTTGCGGCAGTCATTTATGACCGACCAATGAGTCGGCTTCGGCAGACATTCAAGGTCATTCCGGAGGTCATGTCCGCCATGACCGCCGGAATTTCGAGGCCTGCAGCCTACGTCATGAAACGTCGAATCAACATAAAAGAAGATAACTTTGTCATATGTGTAATCGAATAGACTGCAGCGGTATGTCAAACGATCAGATAGAAATGAAAACAAGTATTACATGCAAGGCGAAAGTGATCTTACATTGAATATTGAAATATATTCGACTTTAATTTGTTCACGTCTGCCTTATAATGCGGCTTGCTATAAATTAATCACATCCAAATTTGTTTCTGCGGGTCGTTGTCTTGGAAACAAACTCCGTGACAAGTTCTTCCATGTTTAATTTCTCCGCCAATTCGTGATGACTACCTATAACGGCCAAATTGTTCAGTCGTTGTTGCGTTTGAGTGCTGCGAAGGTAGGTCTTCAAGCGTCGTAATAACGAAAAGGAACGTTCGGCTTCACAGGAAGAAGTCGGCATAACAATGTAAGTTACCAAAGCTGCATATATATTTGGCATTATATCGACCATTGACGGCTGTGCAATGAATTTCTGACGTAGCGTATTCACTGTCACAACATCACCGTCACGTTTGCAACAAGCGAACCACTGTTTGCGTTCACGCAGAAAATCCTTGCGTTCCCAGTCACCATCATAAAATTTGGTTACTTTCGTAACATCGGCTTCTTTCATTGTGGGATTCTCTAGCAGCTCTCGTAGCAAATCTGCCATTCGGTATGATAAAGAAGGGAAACGGCTAACGATTGCATCTGACGCCGTTTGCAGAATGTTTTTGTAGACGTTTGAGTAGAAAACAGCAATTTCGTCTTCTGAAACGGTGAAGTTCTTGCGAGACTGCCGGGGAATTTTGGGGAGATCTAACCTCAAGTCACAAGCATATGATTTGCATTCTTCGTAAAATGATGTAGCATTATCTGCAGAAGAGCTATCGGCAGTCAGAGTCTCTACAAGCGATTCCATCCAACCGCTAACATCACCAGCTACTACGTTCCTACCTTGACAAGATTTGTGAACTGGGTGAATAGTTTGGAAGAGATGTTGTAGCGAGCGAAGTCCAAAGTAGTTGCCAAATCTTTCCAAGCTTTGCAAGTGGCCAACAGCTCGACCGCGAATGCTCCCAGACTGTGACATGTCATTCCCAATTTCTTCTAAAAACTCCAGAATAGAGGGATATTGGCTCAAAAAGCAGTTCAAGGCGTCCAATCTTAACACCCATCTTGTATCGCTGAGTGGTTTGATTTGACTCATCTTGCTTATATTAGGATCGGAGTTTGTCGCCAATATTCCCTTGAAAATACTCCAACGTTTTGGTGAATCTCGTATAAAATTTATAACTGCGTTCAGGAGTGTCATCGCTTGACTGGCAATGATGTTGTTATGACAGGCATCCTGTACAGCTAAATTTAATTGATGGCCACTACAGTGAAAATACAAGGCCTTATGATTTTTATCGGCAATGCGTTTTTGAAGACCGGTTACCTTCCCTGCCATATTGCTCCCTCCGTCGTACCCTTGTCCTCTCAATTGATTGAAGTTGAGGTTATACCGCAAAAGAACATCATTGATGATTCTATAGAGGGATTCCGCATCTGTTTTCGGTGTTTCGTAAAAACCCACGAAAACTTCATCACTTTCTAAAGAGCTTGTGCAGTAACGGAAACATATACTTAATTGTTCTTTGTTGGAAATGTCCGATGTTTCATCGGCTATAATGGAAAATACGTACTTATCAATATTGTAAAACTTATTGACTCCCAGAGATTGACTTCGGATGTTAAAGATCACTTGACGGATAATTTTGTCCCCGATAATTTTGATTATTTCGTTTTGAATTTTTGGTGAAAGGTATTTATCACAAGCATCTGATGATAGGTAAGACATTACTTCATTGTTATAAATCCCAAGGAGTTTCAGGAGATTCCAGATGTTGGATGAAATCTTTTCATCGCCATGTCCCCGTAATGGTGTACATGATTTTCCACAGAAAAGAATAGCATTAAAAATAGCTGATAATGCAACCCTGTTTTTGCGTTGCTCTTCTTGGGTGCGACTGCAAATTCGTGCACGGTTGTGTGAATCACTAAGGCTGATCTGTACAAAACAATAATATTTAATAGTAGCCTACAGTTAATTTTCAAGCTTATTTTTTATATGTTGCGCTGATATTCATCTTGACGAGGCCTCTCCGCATATTGATTACAAATCTTCATCACTTGAGCGTATTTTAACTGTATTAATATGCCTGGTGGGCCACCAGGCTACTACCACAATACCGTACGACATTACTACTACTATACCACTCTACTACTACCACCACCAGTGGTGGCAATTATCACTTATGCTAACTTACGTTTAGAACATTTGTAGATTGTTGATGTAAATCTGAATTTTTGTGCTTCTCTAAAGAGGAGGTTCCTTTGCGAAAAGTTTTCCATGCTGAACGTCTCAATATCCATGGCGTTGATGTGCCGACATTGACACGTTTATTCGCAGTGGCCCAGTAACAGAAGGAACAGTAGCAGCTTCCATCATCGTTTAGTCTTAACCAGTTATATTGAGAAAACCATTCTTTTTGCGCGGATCGATCTCCGTTGTCGTTTCTTGGCATAACTTCCGGAAATTTTGTGAGAGGAGAAATATCGGGCAAACTATGCGTATCTACTTCCGTTTGATTTTCGCAGCTGTCAGCTGATGAACCTGGGTTACTACTTGTACTTGCTGCTTCATTAGCGCTTGGGCGAGGCCGCTTGGGCGCAAAAAAACCTGCAATGCTTGTCTGATTTGTTTTTTTCATCTTAATAACACTTGGTATCTGAAATACAATCTCTGATTCTTGATGCAACTGATTTGGATTACAACTAGCTTGAAATGAGATTTTATTCGACTCTGACTCCTTTATCGTTGAACTTTCTTTCATTAACTATCTGTTGCGTCACAAATGAACCCCTGCCGCTTCGCCGTTACATATTGCATCGACGGGAAACCAATCGATTTCCAACCAGAGCCAGACAAATTGTTTTCTCTCGAACGGCACTTCTTGACGCAGTGCGCGTGTTTGTGCTTAATTGTTACAATCATGTCTGCCTTTGATATGTGTGGCGCTGCGTGCCACCCACAAATGTAAAACACTGAAAATATTGCGCTTTGGTAAAACGACTTTCAAGAAAGAAAAAAAAACGTTATTTAGCAATGCAAATTTCCATTTGAATCGGTGTATTATGCAAACCAGGGCCCAGGGGTGCTCTCGCATTTATATTGTTACCTCAGATTTTCATTTTGGGGTGCTCAAGCACCCTTCGCACCCCCGAAATTACGCCTATGGTCACAGACCTAAGTTTTCACAACAATACCTTCCTTTCCCAAAAAGAAAACCGACTTCCAAACATCCCAAAGTCGAAAGGAAAGTTGTTTTCAAGATGAAGGGCAAGAAAGGTTTAAGAGAAAGAAGCAGCACCACGTACAATCTTGAAATGACAACTGAATACTGGAAAAGATAAGAAGCAAGTAGATTGAAGCCCAGTCGACAAAAGTTGGGACTTTTTTACATCGACTCAACGTCTGCTGAAGTTAAAGCGATGAAAGAAAAGCAAGATTTATTAATTGAAAGATAACACATTGAACTATGTTCTATTTGCTCAATTAATAACCGCAATATACTAAATTAACGCTTGGTCATCACAGGGGGATACTGGAAGAACGTTTTTAACAATTCAACATACAGCAATGCCAACACGATGCAATGTGATGAAAAGTAACAAGCCCCAGGTTTCACTCATCAAACCGAGCTCTGCGACCCGCGCATGCGTGCAAGATGACGTATCACGAAGATGACGAAGTTACAAATTTTAACGCCGGCATGGATCACTTCCTGCTACCTGAAACTCTTAATGCTTTCGAGTTAGATTTACAGCTTATTGTGTGTACACAGCCACTGGAGTAAACAATTGCTCATCTAAATGTGCAATTCGTGACCGGCATTCGCTTTTATAATGCTTGAACAGCAGATTGAAGTTAGATATTCATAGAATCGCTTTTCAATGCAAGCAATGTCATCATACCGCGACCTTGATCAGTAATCAACAAACTTAAAGAAACAGAACAAATTTACCTTATTCAATGTCCGGTGACGTTTAAATCAAGCAAATTGACAATACTTTAATTTCGAACAAACCGACGTCTTCACCAAATACAGCTAAAAATAAACAGCAGATACAATTTCTTAGTAACAAAGATGATTAGTAAAGGAATGACCAGAGTATTGTTATCTTGTAACAGGAAAAAGCGGTAAACAATGGTAACAGATGCTGAGCACTGAGCCTGAGTGTTAAGTCATAAGTGGACAATGTCTGCTGGAACCAAAACCATACAGTGCAAACGTCAGTATACCTAATGTTGTTTTAAACGTATCTTGTCAACCACACTCTTAAAATCCAAGGTTTATTGTCCTAAGAATGATACAAACACGTGTGAAAGCTAACTAATACAGCAAACTGAATACTGAAAAGTTTGGGTGTTCATCAGGACAATTATCGTTTCTAGCACTAGTTGCTACGTTCATCTGATGAAATTGAAAGTAAAATTAACAACAAACGAGATGGTTTATTGCTTCACTGACGTTTCGCGCACCATGACAATGCGCATCCTCAGAGCGAATATCGCAGAGCTTCAATCGCACTGCAGTATATAACCTGGTGAAATTTTATTTTGTATGTTATTCGCTCTGAGGATGCGCACTGTCATGGTGCGCGAAACGTCAGTGAAGCAATAAACCATCTCGTTTGTTGTTAATTTTACTTTCAATTTCATCAGATGAACGTAGCAACTAGTGCTAGAAACGATAATACAGCAAATCCGAATTGTTGACCTACCGATGACTACAAACGTAAATTAACCTAACGAACAAAGATGATACACTGATACAGTAGTAACAATTTGTGAGTTCAAAACATTCCAATCACTTCAGTTCAAATAAATGAATTTAACCAAGTAGAATGCTAATGGAGTAGACCAATGGAGACAAATTGAGAATGGTTTCAACGATTACAATTCTCAGGCAACAACAGCCAGCAGAACTGAAGATCAAAATTTAAAAAGGCTATTGTTTCAAACCCTTTAATACAAACATGTACAGTACATAAAAACCTTAGTAACAAAATAGAAATATATTCTTCGCGGGATTGTTAAAAAACTAGCATTGCTGGTAAACTGTATGTGGCATAAATATGCCTAAGACACACTCAAAGTATGTGAGATACCATTATCTTGTTTAGTGTTTACCTCTGAATTGACATTGAAATTTTGGTTGACACAATCACATAACTTTTCACTAACCCACTAACGCTTGTAGCCTAATGCATTTTACATAACATGACCTTAACTGAAATACCGAAGTTGAAACTTGAAACAAAGTGTAATTATTGCTGCAATATTCAACTAAGTCAGTGCAGTTTCCTCATCACACATCCAACATAACTAAACTCATCACACTATCTTGACATCTCAACTCGAAACCCTTGAAAAGATAAAGACAGATCTTACACAGAAGTACTGGCACCTTCAACGGCATCTTACCACACACACATCAAGTTTTAGGGCATGCATACAAGCATGTACTTTCTCATGAACTGCAAAAACAATGCTGCAACACTAAATGTTATAAGAAAATAACCGCACGCAGCAAGAAGCAATGATATTTTTGCGTCATAGTATCTTACTATCTTTAGTTTTCAAATCGTCTTCCCCCGCGACAGACAGTCTTCAAAGACTTGTAATGCCAACTAATAGTTTTCACTATGATAACCAGAAGTGGTCGGTGATGGAACGCGCCATCTGCTCCGCTCGCCGAAGTCTGCTTTTCTCGTCCCGTCAATAGTACGTTTTCATTGATTTAACACAATCAAACATCAAAACAATGCAAAAAGGTACTTGCTGGCTGTAAAACGATGGCCATGTTATTGCAATTAGCAATCTCGCGGTAAGAAATGTCTATATGAACGTTGATTGCGCAAATTAACACAACAGAAAGCTCCACACAGCCAGTAGGAGAGCAGAAGCCTGATGTTTTTCCGGCCTTGCCAGCACGACAGTATATTGATCAACGCTAAAACGGTAAGTTTTGATGGTGAGATAAAAAAAAAGAAACGTTGCTTTGCCTATCTGAAAAGATAACTTAGGTATACAGTACATCGCATAACACCATGCAAATCGCCACGCTCATTGCCATGCAACCATGCGTAACTTGTCATCAATTTGAGAGCAAGAACATTTTGCAGGACCATGAAATGTCGGTGGTACGTGATAAGCATTGGTTGACACGTACTACCTGCAACTGCTAAACGGCTTTAGTGACTTAATAATATTACAATCCTATAGAATATATACTATAACTCAAACTTACCATTGATGGACAGTGTTTGAAATCAATGCTCAGATAAGCATTATAAACACGTCCAAGTCGTCCAAGCTGTCTTTTACTAGTAAGTTATCCTTCTCACCTACGCCTATGTCTTACACTGAGGCACCTCAACCAGTCAACCACCCGGTAATTGTCTTCCGATGTGGAAATGATATCATACTAACTAAGCCAGCATTATGTACGTTTGGTAACGAATAGTGACGTTACATTGATATAAGATCATGGGACAATTGTAAAATCTGATGATGCATGGATGCTTCTTGCTGGCGCAGTGAAATGCACTTAGCCAAATATTGTTACAACGCAAATACAAACATAAGGCCAATGCATGTTCACAAAAATGCTTTCTACAAACATGTTACTAGAAAAACTCCAGTGAACTGTATACGTAATCTTATATATATATACGTTAAATTTTCACTCTATCACTTGAAATCATTTAAAAGGAGTTAATTTTTTTCACGTGCTTTTTAAGACGGAGATTGTAAGAGGGTTGAGAAACCTAAACTCTCAAGCAAGTAAAAATTAATATAAAAATAAAGTCATTCAAAATTCGTGTAGATTTTGGTCAGATAACAAAATCTCAAGAACCACATTAGTTCAACAAGAATCAAAATAATTTAGCATGTATGGGTACGAGAAAGAGCTCTATGCTGTATGCCATTTTTATGAATAAGTAAACAAGCTAATAAAAAAATGTAGTTATTTTTATTAACGGGGTTTCGTCTTTTTGTTTACAACTTACGGTAACAGAAAGTTGAAAAACTGAAAGTGTAGACAAATAAACAAAACAAGAATGGTCAGTTTGTGTCAGCTTTGGTGATATGGTGCTCAATGTATTAATATTATGAGGCGTAACTGCGATGTCTAAACAGCGTAGAGAACAATTTTCATCTGGAACTTGGAAGTCTTCACAGACACAGCTACAGCAACACAGCGACTCGTGCGGACCGCCAGGAAAAGCAATAAAGCTTCATGACATGCAAAGCTCAAAAGAGATCATCATTATTGTGATAATGACTTTGGACTATTCTGAATGACCTATTAAAGTATTGATAAAACAATTTGTTAAATCTGAAAACAAATGTCAATACAGTACTTACAAACTTATAAGAAATACATCTACTTGGGACTCAACTGATGGCCTCACAAGCAGGACTTTGGAGCCGGAGCCCCGGAGCCGTGCATTTTCAACAGAGCTCTACGTGAAATTCAAGTGGAGCTGAAGCAGGAGCTGGAGCCAGTTGTTTGAAAAATAGCTCCAGCTCCGATGCATTTCATAAGATGCTACTATTGGCTGAATTCAGATAATTTAACAGCAACTATTCACAAAATTAAGAAATTATTCGCGTAATCAGACGTCGAATTAACGAATATGTTTTGAAATGCAGTTCCGCATGACATTTTGATGAAAGTACCTTAAGCTTCATAAAGTTGTGTCATTTTTTAGCAACAGTTGACTGCAGGCAATTTTAAGCTTTAGAAATTAAACTAATATGTCGTCATTATTTTAATGAAAGCACTTTTCGGAGCCTGGAGCTGGAGCCGGAGCAGTGATATCTATAAGCTCCGGAGCAGGAGCTGGAGCTAATTTATGATAAAAGAGAGCTCCGGAGCTGGAGCAACTTAACATTTATGCCTACTCCAAAGCCCTGCTCACAAGAAACTTGGGCCACACCTGTCAAGAAATTTATATGTGTATTGTACTTTGTTTTCTTCATCTATTCAACAAATTAGTGTAGTTTTGTGAGTAATGTTACTGCTTGGTCACCTTAAAATGTAACTTACAATCTGAAAGGGAGTTTACAGTTGCAAGTTAAAATCACACGATCTAAGAGCAATACAATTTCTATGAATATCAAAACTGAAAAAGCCACGGTTCAAACAACAACTCAGATTAGCTATTTATCTACGAGTCTGCACAGAGGACAGTGACACAAAACTACGCAAACAATTTTACTGTAAAAACTTGATTATAAAAACATTTGCAAACATTAAACTTCTGTGCCCAATCTAACTTTCTCAATGGACTTAGCAAAGTCTAAGACCATAGATTTAGCGCATTCCAACCACATGAAATGTATTATGTACAGTTGAATAATTCCACGAGGTATGCTCGGTGCTCGAAGTGAAACGGAGTTTTATAAATGTGTACTATACAAATGATAATGACCAGTCTTAGGCACATGCAAGGCAGTGAAGGGATTTTAGAATGTTTAAGCAGTAATAACTAAAACCTGACAAGACTTTCCCTGCTGTCTGGTTGTTTTAAAATGGTACAAACGTGGAAGGCATGACATTTTAATATAGTGCCACATTTTGTAAGGTCGTGATTTATTTATTATATACTTATGATTAGGTATTTAGAGGTACCGCTTTCAGCGCCCAATCGGATTGAGCAAGTAATGTGATGCGATTTTATTATACAAACATAAGTATAAAACAGCAAATCACTCGGTATTTTTAAAATCACAAAAATTCATACAAGAATGCACATTCCTTTTCGATGCACTACAGAAACAGTTGATGTGAAACTTTACGAGTATGAACAGAAATGCGCAAACTCGACCCTTTTAAGACGTCGTAAAACCAAATCAGCTGAAAACACAACAGATCAATGCGACAGTGGCATTTGCCGGTTTTAATTTAAGTTTCTTAGCATAGAAATTCGTATGACCAGACACCTCACAATCAATCAACGGTGCCGAAACAATGCTTAATTTGAAGTAGGCTACCCAAATGCAACGAAAAATTGAAATTAAATCTTAAATCCTCCCAAGAACTTTTTTCAAAAACAAAGAATAATAAGAACATAGGAGAGCGATGAACGAAATCGATTAATTGCAGAAATTTAGAAAACCCTGCAATTTCATTCAAAACAATCTCCGTTAGCAACGATACAAGCAAATACGAGATCACATTGAAGACTAAAGTTGCACTGTATCAACATTCAACAAGACAATCAATTGAAGCTGCCGAAGGTCATGTTTACAGAAAAAACAACTTCACAAACGGTACAAGGTATCAAAGCTCGACAGTTGAAAATTTGAGCTGTCCCTTTCTTATCATTTTTAACGTTGCTTCCCAAAGATTGTTCACTGATTATTATAACTTTTGCTCTGTTCACATAAACTTCAACAACATTTTTAAGTCTTACTTTGTTTTGAGTGGAAAAACACAAGATGTCACAGGGTAAGCCGAGGCGGGTAAGCCCGAGGCACGTTGCTTGTGCTCTTGATGTTTTTCCTTCGTTGTTTTTACTTTCGTGTTTTTTGTCACATTTCGAAGCTTGTTACGAAATGAGTTTAATCTAAATAAACCTTGGATTTCAACGGCGCAATACAAAGAACATGATTTCCAATAGCGCGATATCCACTAGCGAGATTTTATTCAACTAGAGACGCAATTAAGCGTAATCTCATGACTGTTACATGGAAAATCGATGGTGAAAACTTATTCTTTCCAGGTACACCATGATTAATTTCAACTGTTCGGTACTATTCTTGACAAGTTTAGTTCAATATAATGTGTTATCATAATTTTCTGACACAAGTTGTACTCTTGCCAACCAATTACGGAAGCTAGCATTTAGAAAAACCAACCAACCTTAGCCAATGTTGAACAATCACTTCATGTGCCCAACCGTAAATAAAATACTAAACAAGGTTCCATATTTTGAGCCACGGAATCACACAAACACGGTGTTGTATTGCAATAAATGTGATGTAGTTTTGCTCTGTTGAGGTATGATTTCCAGTCGAGCGCATGAAAGACAAAAAAACCAACACAGTTGAAGTAGTATAATATTTTATACGAGTTAATTGTCAGGTACAAAGGTTTAGTGAAGGAAAGTAGTCATGCCAAACACAACCCGTGCTATTGATCGGACAAGAACAGAGGATCCGAAACATCAAGGACCAAATGTGGTGGGTCGATGATCCACGATTACCAGTCCCGGGTTAAACGCATACCAAGCTCATCACTCAAGTTGAACGATTCTCTTAGAATAAACAAATTAACAGCAATGCCACGAAATCCATTCCCTTTTTCATTACCACTGGAATTCAAAAGCAACTTCAGATAAGCGCATCCCTAGCTACATGCAATAAGTTTTTACAACGTCATTGTGCGTCAAGGAGATGAAAAGATGTCATCATTTGCCGTAGTGATCTCATAATGAATAATTCAAGTGCCCATGAAAACTGAGACACAATAGAGTGGCAAAGCAGGAATGAAATTGGCTGAAACAATGGATCCAGCTTTCGCCCAAGACTTGACTTAACAATAACAGGTAGAACTTTCAATAATAAAACGCTTCTTGCTTTGGTGGTGCACGTTTTTTCAACGTTTGCACATGTTAAATTTATATATTAAAAAAATACTGACTACCAGCGGGGTAAGGTCAATGTAAACAACCACAAGGTCAAGAAAAAAGCTTAAAGGTGACTTGATATCAATCCAACACTGAATGCGTTTAAAAAGAAAAGAATTTCATTTCATATACAGTTTACACATCAGAAACTTTCCATTCTTCATTACGACAAGAATCAAAGATAACGGCACACAACAATGAGAAAGTCTGATATTAACTTGCAAAACAAAAATAAATAAAGTATACGTACTAATTTGATGTATTTTCATCTTCAGATCAATTGTCGGAGAAACACAAGAGTCACAAGTACAAGAGAAAATTGCAGAGAAGTTACTACGTTCTCGAACAAGCTACTGCAGATTCGAAGAGAAAAATTACAACTATTGTTGCTCAAAAGTGTCTTCAAGATTCGCTAAAGAAATGACCCAAGTCACCCAACAATTACTTTGTGTTGATTACAGAGCCCGGTCTAAAAGTTAAAGAAAAGAGCAGTTATTCCGGAAAAGAACGAATGGGCTATTGATGTAGCAAAACAATAGAAAATCACGATATTGGCGGAAATTGGCCAGTGAAGAAATTGTTAATATTCGGCAACGAACTATTTGTTGTTATGCAAATAACTGTAAGAAATATTTAGTACATATGATCAAACCAAAACCTACTTTGACATATGTTTTGCTTCTGCTCTCCGGTGCAGGTCCATCAGCTCTTCGTGGGACGCTGTATTGAGATTCTTGGCTGTAAGACAATTTTTCAGATTAAAAAAGTCTATAGTAAGTTCGAGATCATAATGAAACGATTAATGAATAAAAATGTTATAGTTGTATACATTGTAATAGCTTGCTTGAATGCAACATTTAACTGGTTACTGGTATCAAAATGTATTAAAATACAAGAACTGATTGTCATGCTGAAACAATCACATTGTTTGCACTATAATTAGAAAGTATAGTCTTGGTACTGTGTTCTGGAACATTACAGCTGCGCGGTTGACGTGGAATAGTTGCAAGTGAGCAAAACCATCCCAATTACCTGTCCGCAAGAGATACTTCGTCTACATCCTGCATGGACTGAACAAGAAACGTCACTTGTCTGCCAGCACTTTTTATTTTCGCCACAATTTCGTCTCTGGACACGTTTTCGACGTTCACTCCGTCGATTTCTATCAATCGGTCTCCAGGATATAAACGTGACCCTCGGTCATCATTCTGGCCGATGTCGCTAAGCATGGAATGACCTGCATTCACAACATAGACAGTGACATCACTGAGCTAACAAACCCATTCTTTTTACATTACATTTACTTTTTACAGAAAATTCACGATTGATTTAGCGAAAAAAAGCATTGAGCAACTTTGGAGAGAAAGTTTTTGTACTGAGCTAAATGTTAAAACGATGTTGAAAGTAGGGGTGTTCAATTTCGATTATTTGAATATTCGAAAATCGAAATTCAATTTATTTTCGATTTCCGAATTTCGATTTCGAATATCACAAATATTCACCAAACTGCAAAATGTGATTTTATTCAAAGAAACGACATGAAAATTTGCGAAAAAATAACACAAAATAACGTCTACAGCTCCATGCCCATGTTGGTGTTTATGAACACAAGCTGATCGACATCGTCACCCGTCAGTCGGGATCTCAGCTTCGTGACGGTCAGGCCAGCTTTTGAAAACGATTGCTCCGCTGGAGCCGAGGTCGCTGGGATCCCAAACACTTCAAGTTCATTTTCACTGCCTTCAAGCGATTCACTGCCGCGACATTTCACTGCAGAGTGCAGAGGTTTCGACTCTAAAGCGACGTTGAGTATGTTTGCAAGCGCATAAAGCTAAACGCACGCTCCGTCTACGTAGCAAATTGTGTTGTTTTTGGGTGCATTCAACATCTGATGACATTGAACCGACACAAAATGGTAGAATTTTGCTACGTCTCAGGCAGCAAAATCAGTCATTATTACATTGATTCAACGTCTGCAGACATTATATCAATGTAAAAATGACAGATTTTGTTGTCTGGTGTTGGATTCTAGCATCGCAATTTGCAACTCGTTCTAGTGATTATTTCTCGCGAAGCTGTTGCGGTTTGCATTCAAAAAGTGTTTTCCTGCTGCCGATCGCTAGTTCATCTATTGTTTTATGTATCAATACAGCATAAAAAGTTGTCCCTTCACAGTAGCCAGAGGGGGCCTCGCCCCCCTGAAAAAAATTTCGTCCCTCCTTGGCAAAATCTCAACATTCTCTGGCAACAGCTACAATAATAATGATTTTGCCCATATAAATTTTTTCGGCCCCCCTAAAAAAGTTGCCCCCTCCTTGCTCTGCGGTATGGCTACCCCTTGCTCTGTGGTCTGGCTACGGCCCTGCTCCCACGGCTTAGGCGCCTATGGATTCGGTAAAAATGGATAAAACTGCGACAAAGCTCAGCCTACACTTTCTGCTATTGCACAACCTAGCTATCTTCATTCTTGAGAGAAATTTGTGAAATTTGGCATTAAAAATGCCAACCTGGCATCCCTGGTGCAGGACGGACTGGCCGTTGGACCCGCGAGAGCGTGTGATAGTCACGTGATCGACGATGCGCATGCGTCGAAGTCTTTTTTCGCTTGCAAAATGCGACAAGACAGATTTCGCGCCACTCGCGTTACTTTCAACCGCGTTCAGCCGAAAAGGTGGCTATAATTTCGAATATGTCCGATACAAAAAACGATTTCGAATATCACCATAATCGAAATCGAATCGAAAATCGAAATTGAACACCCCTAGTTGAAAGGGCCACTTTTTCTATCTAAAAGAAAAAGCAAACAAACCTGGTTCGGCAAAATGAACTGTTCGTTTAATTTCTTGGTTGTTAACGTGCTCGATCACAGCGGATCGACGAAGAGAAACTCCGAAATCACCAGCCGCTCGCTTTTTCAAAACAACCTAAATAAAACTTGGCCATAAGCACTTGCAGAACTACGTTTTTATCCAAACGCAATGATACAACTACTGTTTACTTTTTTTAATATTGATTTCATGCTGACCAAATTTCAAAGTTAATCGTTCTTCAGACTTAGGTTGCAGAAATGGCTTATTCGATAACCCACAGGGTGTTCATAAACTGATCATACTATTTTCTGTCAAGAACTTGGCATACGTCAGTCATTTCCAGAAGTAATCTCGGTTTACACACTTCAGCTCACTGTAAAAAAACGCCATTCAAGTTTAAAAGAATTTACCAGTCTATGGCGAGGTGCTTTCCCAGGCGAGAAAGGGGTTTGCTGCTTCGCATCGACGATGAAAGCTTCGTTGACAGGTTGGCTAGACGTGCGAGGGGTGGAATAGCCTTCTTGCGGACGAGCAGCCACTGGAGGTAAACAAGTTGGTTTTCACGGGGAACGAAAACATGTTACATATTAACAAAGCATTAAACCAGTAACTGCGATAAACCTTTTGTCGTACAGTCGATACCCAGACAGCAAATCAGGCATTTTACAATGATTTGACGTCTGCAGACGTTAAAACAATGTAAAAATGATTGATTTGCTATCTGATAGTGGGTAACTGGGTAGTCAATTTATACTGGCAGATCAAAGAGCGAGAAGGCCGTTTTAACACAAAATCGCTGTGAAATACGAGCATCAAATATACCGACAAGCTGATAAAAAGCATACTATCTTACTATGGAATTATAAACCACATAACTATGTCATGGTTATCAAAAACAATTTTAAAACAACTCTGATGCAAAACATCCGACAAACAAATGCAAACTGGGCGGAACCAAACGGGAATAAATGGTAATACGTATTACGTAATAGTTACCACTTCACTCTCTCTTCAAAACAAAGTCACACTCTGCCTTCTCCCTAAGTCTACTCTACACAAAACTTTGTTTTCTTACTTTACCAATACATTTGTTATGTTTAGAATAGCTCTAGAGCAGGGGTCACCAACCTTTTTTGCATGCGGGCCACTTTGGCACTAAGAAGAGCCAGGGTTGTCGGTATTTTACCCGACCTAAAAAAAACCGGGTGGGTTTTTTTGAAAAAACCCACATAAAAAAACCCAAAAAAAACCATAAAAAACCCAGAGCATCATATTTGTCCAGTTTTTAATAGAAAATTAAAAAAATCAACAAAAACACTACAAGGCACTTAAAACAAACTTTAAATTAGGACTTAAGGATGTGATTGTGAAGTAAATTTCCAAGAATAAACTGAAAACGCAGTGGATATTGTACAGTGCACAAAAATCAAGTAATGCCACTTTGTGGATACTACACTAAAACTCATTTATGCAAGAAAGCCTTATAGTTAAACTGGTGAAAGTAGGCTACTACTCTATTGTAGTCTGTATATATGATGTGAAATGCAATTTTGGAGGCTATTTACCAATTACAGATTCTGGATTCTAACGCATGGCTGTTTCACAGCATTTGCCTAAATGGCCATTGGCCACGCAATTGCTCATCCATTAGTCAAATACTATATATAATATATGTATAAATGATAAAAAATATTTAAACATGATGGCATAAATGCTCCTTGCCTTCAAATCTAAATCAAATGATGCAATGATGTGATTTCTACCACGGTAGCATCAACTTGGTATAGAAATTAGTGGATGATGCAACATCCAACTTGATCTTGAAATTAATGGATGATGCAACATTCAAGCAACAACAGCCCTAGTGCATTATTTTATTGAGTTATGCAAGCATGTACTGTGAGTGAAAGGCACTTCATCCGTAAAAAGTAGTTTTGAGGTGAAATAAGCATGAATCTACCTTTTTTTGCATCTTTTTTAAAAAAAAACATTAAAACCCAAAAAAACCCGGGTTTTTCTCAACCCTGAGGAGAGCTGTGGCGGGCCGCACTAATAAAATGTTAGGTAGGTTGACTCTTATGCTAGAAAAGAACGCATTTCGTACTCAGTATCCAGCGTTACATGTTGTTAATATTTATCTTAGAATACCGCAGCAACAAAATTAGTCCAACAACGCTACTGCCAGGCCAAACTCCTTTAACAACACTTTTGACTTCTTTAACAATGCCTAATAAACGAGGCCACTTGTTTTGCGCACTTATAGCGAGGCGAGCGGTTTCATCAGAATATTTATCGCCAAGCAAGAGTGGTGTTGTCACTTCGCTTCACAAAAGATATCTCGCAATTAACAGTTTCAGTAAACAAGGAAATGTTTGACACATCGCAATACAGGCAATGATAGTGACCTGCAAACATATCAGCAAAAAAAGCTTATGGAAATCAACGAAAAAACGTTTCTATCGTAATTCATGAACCGTCTTCCCTCTAAAAAAAGCAATGAGTTGGTTTTTCATCCTTTTTGTGAGAGTCTATAAAAGCTTCTTTCTTTGATTATTAGACAACGGTCGCTTGCGGTGCTTATCAGCATGGCAAGAATTGTTGATTAACAACATTTTGCAGTAGCCTACTAAGCTAAATATTTTCATAATACAACCAGAAAAAGTCTTTAAATTTATATATAATATTTTGCCAATTTATTATAAATTGAGTTGGCACACCGACCTATTTTGCCAACAAAAACTTGCATAAAGGGAACACTGCTCGTGAAACACAATAACGGTGAAACACACACTAGTGTTTACATGACATTTACAAACTTAAAATAAGCAACCCTATGCTTATTTTAAGTTATCGAAATTCGAAAACAGACGTTTTAATCAACCTTGGGACAGTGTGGCTGGACATCGCATTGAAATAACTTTAAGCGACCTCCACTTAGAACTACAATCTGATTGGTCGGTCGGTGGAATCGCATGCAAAGCAAAAATATGCTTCCGGAAAGTATTTTTTGCCTTCATGCTCTTTAACTCTTCAAGAAAAGTATTTTTGGTTATATATACTTGTACGCTGATACCTTCCGCGGGCCGCACATAATAGCGTGGCGGGCCGCATGCGGCCCACGGGCCGCCAGTTGGTGACCCCTGCTCTAGAGGCAAGACATGTTCCAACTGAATATCGAATACGTTGGACACTCAAGCTGTGTCAGCATACATTTCGATATTAATGCCAATGGTGAACCAATCACATTCATTGAGATCACCATTATTAAAATTAAATACATTTGTCATACACCGGTAGTCCGGTGCTGTAGTGTATTTTGTAGCCTTGAAAATGAATAAATATGGTTTGAATGTTTACTGGAAGCTGTAGGTATGTCGTAATGCGGCTTCTTTTTCAAAGACTTGGTAGAAATCTTCCGACGAATGGGTGGGACAGGATATCTTGCGGTGTTATCTACATTCTGTCGCATTGCTGCAGTTGGAGGAAGATCAAATGTTGGTATGTGAGAAATTGGAGATGGTGATGTTGCAGATGATCTTCTTTGTGGATTGACAACTTGACCATACATTGTTGCCCTTTGAAGCACTGATGCACCCTATAAATTAATACAGTAGCAATTGCATTTTCAGCAAGAATGTCTTTGTATAAGATAAAATTTAAGAACTATTTGATTAATATATACCAGCTTGAACAATGAACACTGAACAGTCTATTTATAAATACTACAAATATGGCATGCATTTGGTAGAATATATTGATATAAAATCCTTTTCATAGATATGTTGCACTGTTATTCTGTTAATATACCACAGTAAAACATCCCAATATGAACATCAAAATATGTATGTTGCAAATTGTCTACAGATTGTCCACATTCTGCACACCTCTTCTTTGCTATCCCCATCTTGAATTTGAAGAGATAATGGTCTTGAAATATCTCGCTTTTGTAGAGAGTCTTCTTTGTCACGTTTTGAAGTTCTGTAAGTTACAAAGTGTAAAATGCTCATTAATGACAATTGCGATGTTTAGTGTAAAACATAGCTTCTTCTATGGCAAATATCAAATATACACCACATTACTATACAAACAATGCTCATACCTACTGTTTTGCGATGGTTTGAATTGAGCTGCAAGTTTACAATGGCCACAAAACATGCATGCTACAAATCCAACTAAAAATCCAAGTTGAAATTAACAAGTTTACCACAAATCGTGTGTCAAAAATCAACAAACAAGAGACATTTTTGTTATACCCTGAACAAGTGAACATGCTTTTTACAAATGATGAAACGCAATTAGCCTCAGACAGTTTCTGATTTACAAACTGTGTAGAATTTGCCTTTTGAACAACTATGCAAATGAAAGGTTGTTTTTTGGTATGAACTATGAAGTTAATGCAGTTTTTGCAAGACATAATTTGTAACTAAAAAGAAGAAATACAACTTACCATATTTGTCAAAACTACAACATTAACATCAATAGGCTACTGCGCATCATCAATGGTAATAAATACACTTCTATAAATCTGAAGATGCTTTGGTACTTCACAGTTCATACAACAAATTAAGGCTAAGATAAAAATGTCAATGGCATTTGAAGGATGAAAACTACTGGGTACAGAAATAATTTGACATTACATAGTTTTCGGCCACCCCCACTAGTGGGGAACAAACCGACGATGGATTATGATGATGACGATGATAGTTTTCTGTGGTTTTGCAAACCGGAGGATTATGTCATTGCGAAAACTTTCGAAAGAGTATTTGTTAATCTGTAATGAAACCATCAAAATATCAAACACAAATATAAGCCTAGTAATGTTACATTTTACTAAAAAATCCTCTTCTGATCCCAACTTCTTCCAATTTGGATATTTCAGCTTGGGTCATTCCATGTTTATGACGCTTTTTTTCTTTCTTACGGCCAAACATGATCCATTCATTGACAAGTCTACTAACTGATATACAAATATTCCAGTAATATCTACAAAAAAAATGCAAACGTGTCAGATATCATTGACAATAAAATTTATTAAACATAATATTGATTATTGATCAACAATACGTAATCATAATGTTGATGCACTGTAACATATATATTTATGGCATTCTTCAAGCTGTTCAATTACATGTGATCAGTTGTGATAACTTTTTGCTTGGTCGCTCATTTTACAAAATCGGTTTAGATCAATGAAAGGCCAATTGATCTTTGCCATTTTTAATTTCCAATTAATATAATATGTACTATTCTTATAAGCATGATTACTAGCTCCATTATATTGACAACACTGAGCAGTAATGTTGCTAGGTTATATTACAGCCAATAACTTTAGTACAAGATAGAAGGTAGCAGGATACACAATTACAATTGAAGATTTGATTGAAGGAATTTTGCTTACAAACAGAAACTAAAGTATTTTCTTCAGCAGAAAAGCCTATTATAAACACAGATATCTGACTATTTCAATTTGTATTATAAAATAATTAGGTGTAAAAAATTAGATTTTTGGAACACAGGAAAGTGTAAAAAATTGGATATATACAATTATACATAACAATTAGCTTCCTTCTGTAGGCTATGCATACACATCATAGTTTGCCCTGTTAGCTGAGTGGTTGCATGCCCGACTCAAGATCACGCGGCGCTGGTTTGACTTTTGAGGTGTGCGCA
Organism: Aplidium turbinatum; assembly: GCF_918807975.1. NCBI lineage: Eukaryota > Metazoa > Chordata > Ascidiacea > Aplousobranchia > Polyclinidae > Aplidium > Aplidium turbinatum. The sequence continues at coordinate 39,575,424 of NC_137472.1, read as the reverse complement.
TTTCAGGACTGCTCTCCATTCAGCGGCACCTAGTGAATGGAATAATTTCCTGGCAACAATAATTAGAAAACTTCACTCTGTCAATCTCAGTAACCGACCTTGCGTCAAGAGCCTCTACAACAGTGGTTCCCAACCTGGGGTTTGCGGACCCCTTGGAGGTCCGTGAAAAAGCATTTGGGGGTCCGTGATTACCTTGATGAACTTTGGAGAAAAAAAAAACGAAAAGCGATCTTTTTACTTTCATTTCTCTGTTTAAATGCAAATGTGTCAAGTACACCAAACTTTTAAATCGTTCTGTCGAAGTAGGGTCAGATTACGAAGTACTTTTGTATATATCATTTTGAGGTACATTGGATATCCAGAGGAGAAGTTTTAAAACGATTGCAGCAGCTAAAAAATGAGGTATCAAATCTTTTGAAAGCAAAAGGAAGTCCTCATTCAAAATTGCTTGAGAGTAAAAGTTTTCTATACGGCATGGCCTACTTAGCCGACATTTTGGGAGCAAGTCTTTTAGGCGCTGACAGTTAGGCGCTGGTCTAATAGGCGCGCACACTGTGGCGTCTGGATGTTTAGGTGCGGAGCAATGTGGCGCCCGGTCATTTAAGTGCTATTCCTAGTAAAGTCTGTAGATTGCATCAGCTTGCCAGAAAATTATATCATGGCTGCCGTGAGTGAAGCTGCTTAAACCGGCAATGCTTTTCACACAAAATGTTATATTGAACAGAAAAATATATTGTTGTTTTATTGATTTATTATTGTTTTATTTGTTGTTAGTCCAGGTTTGCTTTGGTGAAAGCTTTATCAATAAATTATTCAAGCTTCCGAACATTATTGAATTTATTTTTAGTTAACTTTTTTGCGACCACGGACGTATACACACGCCTTGGGATTTTTGCCATGATGACCAAGGAAGTATCCCTACGTCCAAGTTTAAAAGGCTTATTTTAAGCAAAAAAATGTAAATGATGGCAGATCCATAGTCTTTGCCTGTCCTCTTTTGGCTAATTAAAAAAAGATATTTTGGCGGTGCAGTTATCAGATAAGGACTTCTTAAAGATGGGGACGCAGTGGATTTTTTTTCTTTCACTCTTTGAAATTGGCAGTCAAAACTGACTAGGCAACCCTTTACTTTGGAATTTCTCGATGAAAAAGACTGTAGGCTAAATTACGTAAACTTTTTGCTTAAAATTATAATATACATAACGTTTTGTGTGAAAAAGCATTGCCGATTTAAGCAGCTTCCCTCACTGAAGCCATGACCAACAACGCACACGTATTAACAAAAGAACGTATTTTTCTGTTCAATATAACATTTTGTGTGAAAAAGCATTGCCGGTTTCGGAAAAAGCATTCAAAAAAATAACATTTTGTGTGAAAAAGCATTGCCATTTTAAGCAACTTCACTCACTGAAGCCATGACCAACAACGCACACGCATTAACAAAACAATATATTTTCCTGTTCAATATAATATTTTGTTTGAAAACCATTGCCCTACGCCCCTCCCTGCCAAGCTGATACAATCTACAGACTTCACTAGGAATAGCACTTAAATGACCGGGCGCCACAGTGCTCCGCACCTAAATATCCAGACGCCACAGTGTGCGCGCCTATTAGACCAGCGCCTAACTGTCAGCGCCTAAAAGACGTGGACCCGACATTTTCGGTCATATTAACAATATTAATCGTGGCACTCATGGACCAGGTGTGAAAATAATTTATGCAGCTGAAAAACTGAAAGCGTTTTTAGCCAAGTTGCTGGTTTGAAAACGCAGATTGGAAGCTAGTAATTACGCTAACTTTCCAATGTTAGAAGATCTTATGTTGATGGATGAAACTCAAAGAGAATGTATTCTTTTGATCACTATGAGAGAGAAATTTTGTGCACACTTGCGTAAGAAAAAAAAGTTATCTTGGTTTCATAACCAGGGTCTGCTACTATTCGGCTAGTCCGACTCGGCTGGTCCGATTCGGCTAGTCCAATTCGGCTGCAGTGTTTACGGAAGAATTTTGTTGGATTACAGAAAGATTAAGGTTGGATTTTCAAAAATTTGCCGAATAGGGAACTAGCCCAGAAAGACTGTACCCGAATAAGGAACTAACCGAATCGGACTAGCCGAAACGGGCCATTCCGTCATAACCACTTAGGCTACCTTAGCGAGGCAGGATTCTCATCTCTTGTTATAATAAAAACTAAACATCGAAATCGCCTGGACGTTGAAGATGACATGCGTGTTGCATTGTCAAAAACTCAACCACAGTTCAGTCGTTTAGTTCAGGAAAGGCAACAACAGCCCTCTCATTAAATTTGCTTATGTTGAAAAAGTTTTAGCATGGCACTTTGGGTCACCTTAATACTCAAATACTGCTGACATTTCTTGAACAATTCACTGTTTTTCTTATTTGAGCAAATGTTTAACCTGATATTTGCCGTAGGATTCATAGCGGCAATGCAATATGACACAGTACAGCCGTTGAGTAGCATAAATATTACAATAGTCAATAGTATGTTAATTGTGTTTCAGGCAAAATTTAAGTAGGGGTCCGCAGAATTAAAAAAATGTCTAAAGGGATCCGTGGCAACAAAAAGGTTGGGAACCACTGCTCTACAAGTATTCGAAACTACCAAGAATAACATATCAAGGCTTTGTCAATTCGAGGATAAACCAACCATAGTTGCACATTAGGGTGGATCAAAAAAAATGAATTTTTGGGTTCAGCTTAGTGCATCTGCCAAAAGTTGCAGTTTGGGCTATCTTTTGCATTGATACTTGAAAAAACATTTTTTGACCCCGTTTGACCCCTATCCAAGAGCTCTCTAGTGGCCGCCGAACCAAAATTCCTTAAATTGGCTATAATTTTTTTTCTAGTGGGTGCAGGCTAGTGGTTTTGGTGTCTATCCCCACTAAATCAAGGCTTGTGAAGTCATTTCTGCAATCTAAAATCATCTATGGGCTAGCAAAATGACATCTGAGCCCTTTTTCAGCAAAAATGCTTAAAACAGTTGGAAATTTATGGGTTTTTTTTTAAAAAAAAGGCAAAGAAAAACAAATTCATAATGCTGCTAAAGGCATTTCTGTTAGTATAATACACTGAAGCAAACATACAATTACCATATGAAGTTTTGCAAAAATGCTGCCTTTGATTTGTTCATCCAATTTGGATAAATGCCTTTAGCAGCATATTCCAATTATCCATAGCACAAAATGCATGACAACGGGTTCAGGCAAGATCAATTTGTGAGTGTTTTGTTGCTCAGTTCACCAACTTATGGCATGCATAACTTTTTTCGTACATTTATCTTGTGCAGAACTTCCAGCCAGCATGGTTTGTTGCTTGTGTAGATCTTGTACAACTCTGTACATATGGCCTTTTTTTTCTTCAGACTTGGTTACTTTACCGGAGTGATAATTTGTTACCATTCCCAACGCTCGCTTATCTTCATCGTTTGTGACACGGAAGAAGCTGAGTTTCTGCTTGATAGAAGTAAAATTTTCATTTTGTTTCAATAGCCTTGGAGGAAAGTGCAAAAAGTCGGGGAAGGCCTCCAAGAGGGAAAATAAAGTACATGAATCTGGACCAAACAAATCTTTTAGTTGCGTCTGTGGCTGTATAATAGGCTTAAGTAACTCTTGGGATTGGGAGGTTGTTCGAGTTCGTTGATGCTGACTCCATTGATACTTAACCATGATTTGCGCAGCAGATTTTTTTTTCAATTATGGAAACTTCTTGGCTAAACAAGCTAAAGACTGCAAGTCTCTCTGCCAATTACCAAAGATGGTTGTCAAGCTTAGCCTGGAACAACTGTGCCAATGGTTTAAACTATTTAGGATACTTGCTCGTGTTACAATCCATCATCAACATTAAATCATTGCTGAGTGACTCAACGGTCAAAGGAGCAGTGAACCATGGCTTAAAGTAGAAAATGCAAAGAAAGACTGTTAACTCTGTTATTCTTTGCAGCTGCTCATCACTACAGATTACAGAAGCTTGGATTGGCACAGTTATCTGCTTTTTTCTCTGCTCTTTTCTTTTTCTGCTTAACTTTAGTGCTGACTTCGACTTTTGGTTTCTCAACAAGGCTATCTTCAGTGTGTATATTATTTTTGTCATCCATCGAGCATGATGGTAGGTACCTGGAGCTTTCATTTTGAAGTATTTTCCATCTGGCAAAACTCCCCTAGCTGCAATTAAAAACAAGTCTCAGATTTCTCATGTAACCCCTTTATCTGAAGCATCTGAGTCTGACTGCTGTATTGAATTTAACAGGAGAGGCTATTTAAATGAAGGTTATTTAACAACTGACTTGTGATAACTGTACTAAAAAGAAACTGGAAATGTATTAACTAGTACTGGTTCGAAGTCGAAATCAGCACTAAAGTCAAGCAGAAAAAGAAAAGAGCAGAGAAAAAAGCAGATAACTGTGCCAATCCAAGCTTAGCCTGCAACCTGTAGTGATGAGCAGCTGCAAAGAATTATAGAGTTAGCAGTCTTTCTTTGCATTTTCTACTTTAAGCCATGGTTCACTGCTCCTTTGACCGTTGAGTCACCCAGCAATGATTTAATGTTGATGATGGATCGTAACACGGGCAAGTATCCTAAATTGTTTAAATCATTGGCAGTAGTTGTTCCAGGCTAAGCTTGACAACCATATTTGGTACCTGGCAGAGAGACTTGTAGTCTTTAGCTTGTTTAGCCAAGAAGTTTCCATAATTGAAAAAAAAATCTGCTGCGCAAATCATGGTTAAGTATCAATGGAGTCAGCATCAATGAACTCGAACAACCTCCCAATCCAAAGAGTTACTTAAGCCTATTCTACAGCCACAGACGCAAAGTTTAAAAGATTTGTTTGGTCCAGATTCATTTACTTTATTTTCGCTCTTGGAGGTCTCTCCGACTTTTTGCACTTTCCTCCAAGGCTAATGGAACTAAATGAAAATTTTACTTCTATCAAGCAGAAACTCAGCTTCCTCCGTGTCACAAACGATGAAGATAAGCGAGCGTTGGGAATAGTAACAAATTACCACTCCGGTAAAGTAACCAAGTCTGAAGAAAAAAAAGGCCATATGTACAGAGTTGTACAAGATCTACACAAGCAACAAACCATGCTGGCTGGAAGTTCTGCACAAGATAAATGTACAAAAAAAGTTATGTATGCCATAAGTTGGTGAACTGAGCCACAAAATAGTAACAGACTGATTTTGCCTGAACCCGTTGTCATGCATTTTGTGTCCATTATTGTAATGCTATGGATAATTGGATGTACAAATTAAAGGCAGCATTTTTGCAAAACTTCATATGGTAATTGTTTGCTTTTATATGTTTGCTTCAGTGTATTATACTAACAGAAATGCCTTTAGCAGCATTATGAATTTGTTTTTCTTTGCCTTTTTTCTAAAAAACCCATAAATTTCCAACTTTTTTAAGCATTTTTGCTGAAAAAGGGCTCAGATGTCATTTTGCTAGCCCATAGATGATTTTAGATTGCAGAAATGACTTCACAAGCCTTGATTTAGTGGGGATAGACACCAAAACCACTAGCCTGCACCCACTAGAAAAAAAATTATAGCCAATTTAAGGAATTTTGGTTCGGCCGCCACTAGAGAGCTCTTGGATAGGGGTCAAACGGGGTCAAAAAATGTTTTTTCAAGTACCAATGCAAAAGATAGCCCAAACTGCAACTTTTGGCAGATGCACTAAGCTGAACTCAAAAATTCATTTTTTTTGATCCACCCTATTGCACATATCCACTTTTCAGTTGTGTCATACAATTGCTTAACAGTTTCCACCCACGCAGTAGACTATTGATTGAATCTTTATTCTCAGACTGGGAAAGCTTCTTTGAGCTTAATCCTGGCAGTTTTGCATATTTGTAGAGGTTTTGAACCGCTGACGCCAGTGGCGGATTTAGGGAAAAATTTTAGGGGGCGCCAAAGAAGTATGGAACAACCTCAGCGCAAATGGCTTGAGAAAATTTTTTGCATTTTTGTCAATAAAATTGCCTATCTAAGTCAGGTAGGCTGGTCAGTCATTCCCACATCACAAATCAACACCACAAGTGACAATCAGTGGTAAAGTGGAGACAATGCCATAATGCCGCTCGTGGCAATTCAAAGCAATATCGAACGTGAAATGATGATTTAGATATTTTCCACTAAAACTTTAGGCTATATATACAACAGTGATTGCTCCAAGTGAATGAAAAGGGGTAACTACCAAAATCCATTTCAATAAATCACCAACCTAGAGTGCCTGAAGCTCACTGGTGCATAGCCCAAAAAAATACATTATAAAAAACATTCAAACGGTGAGGCCTAGGTGTACTTAGTACAAGTGAGTGGTACTCAGTTAAGATATTGCGAATAAAAATATAATTCAAATATGAACAAAGCACTTGCAGCAATAAGAGTCAGCTAAAGCAGTACTGCTGTACTGGACTAGCCGATTGCAAAATATTCGATTGTGACGTTACATACATACACATCAATCAATGCACAATTGGGAGTCTAGCCAAAGCTAGGATTACCGTATAATTAGCAAAGTGTCTGGCAGTTGTAAATCTCAATTTTTCAAAGTACAAATGTTCTTTCATATAACTTTTGAATTAAGGAACCTATTATTTTAAATCAGGTGATGAAAGGTCATTGTTACGCACACAATAAAAGGTTGTTAGCGGTTCGTAGGTCTACTTGCCGAGACTAAACATCACGCATTGTTTTACGGTACTTAATGGAAATTTAGTGTTAGTAAAATGGAAATTTACAAGTTAAATTATAGCATAAAAAGGAAATTTGCATGCAGACATAAAAAAATAAATTGGAATTTTAGGGAGCGCCGCTGCGCAATAGGTAAATCCACCCCTGGCTGACGCAGGGCTGGTTACTGAGATTGAAACTTTCAGATTGTTGAAGCTGTATTATTATAGTAATCTTTTCTCTTTCGCTCACTAGCCTATGTATATTCTTGTTTATAAAACTGATGCAAGCTATACCCTAATTGATTTGGTGTGTAATTATAATTAGAGAAATATATAATTAGGTTTTAGTAAACAGCAGCCTTTTTCAATCTGCATTCTTTGCAAATACCAGCTAACAGTAACACCTAACACCCAGGTTTGTGATTGACATATGCAACCAGTGTCCTTACAAATTCAAACATAAAAGTCCTTAAATGTACATTTAAAATTATCTAAATCTGCATGAAGTAGATATAGTGTTGCAGCAATATCGATTTAGTACCGTAGGCTATGTAACATATTCCAATATTCTTGATTGTGAACTCCCAGAAACCATGCTACTGGCTGAAAATTTACTGTTTGGCCTAGCTCATTCATGCTTTGCAGATGACAACAAAATCAGTAATACACAAGCTGAAAATATAATTATTTATTTAAGCTACTTCAGCCAATAACCTTGGAACTATGGAATATACGGTCATAAGAAAAATGGGACCAGAGTGGAAGAGTAGAGATTGGACGCCCTCACTTCAACACTGTGTTGTTTCCGTGTTGCCAAATCAAATTTTTCACGTGCATAATATTTTTCTTTCAGTTTCTGCTATCTACTGTATTATTCTATACGATTTCAAATTCCTTGTTACGAAAGTTGGACGCCAACGAATATCTATTCTGTCTGATGGCATTCTCCATGCCACCCGGTCCTGACAGTCGACCGAGATCTTCCCACATGTTGTCCAGCCAAATACCAACGTAGCTTTCTTCATCTCATTACCGGTACAAGTTGATGAATGCCAAGCCTGGATCTCATTCATTGTCACCCGGTAAGAAGGGTTGAAACAGAACCGCAGTAGGCTATTTTTTTAAATTGCTACATAACCGATTTTTCTTTTTGACAGTGATGGGCCAGTTCTCACTTGCATAGAAGATAGAACACCCCTGACAGACATATTCCTATGATTGATTGAATCTTTATCCTCGGACTGGGAAAGCTTCTTGAAGAGCTTAATCCTGGCAGTTTCGCATACTTGTAGAGGCTTTGAATCACTGACGCAGGCCCGGTCACCGAGATTGACAGAGTGAAGTTTCCGATTGTTGAAGTCTTGTTGCCGGGGAATTATTCCATCCATTAAATGCCGCTGAATGGAGAGCAGTCCTTAACGTGCGTTGCTCAAGCGCTCACCCCGAGAGTCGAACCAGCGGCGCTTGATCTTGATGCTTCTTCGTTCCAGAAGTCACGCGCTAACCAACTGAGCTATCGGGGCGGACAATGCATGCTAATGGCCTAATTAGTTATTTGTAGGCCTACAGCCTAGCCTATCTATAAACGTTTGTATCATTTGTCTATGTGCTTGCGTTAGATTTACAAATAGCCAACCGGTATTTTTCATTCTTTTTGTAGTAGCCTACTGTTAACTACAGTGTTGGATTTATTGATCATAGGCTATGCTCCGCTGGTATCGACATGTAAAAAGATCTGACAGTGCAAGTGAAGTTGGTAGGCTACGGTATGCAATTTACAGAGTCCGTGAAAATGTAGAGTTGGTTGGCTAATGTTAACTTGAAAAGCGATGATACATGTACTAGGCTACTGAAAGACAACCGAGAATGGAATTGATATTGGGATCTGACCCTTGTGCCGCGAGGAGATGCGATGTGCAATCTGCCATGGGTGGAGCTAGCCAGTGACGAGTCACAGTCGCATCGGCCTGCTTGTAGTTTAAGCCTTTTAAACTTGTAGTTGAAAATTTTAAACCACTAACGCGGGCTCAGAACTGACAAGGCTAGAACAAATTGTCAGTGATTCGAATATATTGAAATTGACATTCGGTGGTCACGAAGAAAACGGCGCGTCGGGACGTGCTGTCGGCGAGTTGGCTGCTGTTGGCAATGAAGGAGGATGAGTATAATACATGACGTTTGGAGGCGGCGGCGGAGGTTGACATTCAGACTGATAAGATGCTCCGTTGCAAGGAGGAGGAGGGGGCGGTGGAGGGGTGGCCATCATCACTTGAAAACAAAGATAAGATTAGTTTCCAGTCTTACTATACAGCTTTCTTTTTATCAGATGTGCAACTTTTAATATACAGTAGTCACTACAAATCAAGCGAATAAAGTAAATGTAGGAACAGGATTATTTATTTAAAAAGAAGTGACTAAAGATGAAAACAGTTTAGATTTCGAAATTTGCTGAGCATGAGTTTAGTACCGGTACTGTATCTACATTTTGGGTTAGCGACATGCGCCTCGCTTTTCATCAGATTTGCAACTTTCAGTCAGGGATCTCTGAACAAAATCTTTTAGAGATCCCTGCTTTCAGTTAATAATACACAATAAGTTTAAATCACAATAACATAAAATTGACAAAACTGTTTTCCTGCTATATATACGTTTACAAAATTTGATCTTATTACATTTGGCTGTAAAAAATATTCTTCAAAAAATGTTTTGAAATTGCAATTATACAAGCGAATGTATAGAAAGTATCGAAACCATACTTGGATGGAAAGCATAAGGTGGTCCTCCGAATGTGGGATTGAAACATGGAGGAAACTGATAAGGAAAACGTCCATGCATGTGAGGAGAAGAGTAACCTTGAGAATGAGGTAAGAAACCCATTGCTCCGGCACCTACCAGGTAAATCGTAAGAAATATAAAATCAAGGTACCCGCCGGCGCAGAAAAAGTGTATAAGGTCTATTTGATGAACCAATGTCCGTACTGGCGCCAGGCTAAATCTTCAAGATCAGAAAAATCTATTTTTTTATGAATTATGTTACTTATTAGGGTGGGTCGAAATTTGGACTTTTTCTCCTATTTCATTGCTACAAACTTTTTTTCTTGCGAATAGTCATAAAACGACATTCCTGAAAGTTTGAGCTTGATCGGACATCGTCTTCATTTCTAAAAATCGCGATTTATAAAGGTAACTGAAGCGATTTTTTCGAGGCTTGAAAATGCATTGTTTTTAATAGGAAGTTGTTTTCACGAGATTTGAAAACGTCATAACTTACTTAATTCTTTTGTAAAAAGATAATTTATGCGTCAACAGATTCAATTGTCGGCACCAGTGGCCGAGTGGTTAGCGCGTTGGGCTCGCAGTCGAGAGCCTGCGTGTTCGATTCCAGCCACCCGCACTGCTGTTGTTTCTCTGGGCAGGAAACTTTACGATAATTGCCTCTACCCAGTGATCGATTTCGAGTAATGGGTAGTACCAAATTTAAGTCATTAGCAGAGTAGACAACCGGAAACAGACATTGCAGTCGGCTGCAGCGTGGGTCAGGTGTACGTCGGAAGGCGTACACCGATGCATAGCGCTCAAGTCCGCTTTCCCGCAATGCAGGATAAAAAAAATAAACAAACAAACAAACAAACAAACAATATACATATAATTTGGAGAATCCAATACATTGTGTACTGACTCCCGAAAATGATGACGTCATTAAACAGTAATTTGCAAATAGCGATTAAACTGATAATCCTACATGCTTCATCTCTAAGTTATTTAATAATGAGTTGATGTACTTTCCAAACATAAACATCATGCTGGTGCTTCATGACGTAATTGATGACGTCACCTACATTATTAAAATGAAACTGTTAAGATAACATCAAGAACAGGTGGCAAGATTTTTGTTCGCGTAGAACACTACAGTGTTGTTCAGAAACCTGGAAATCAGTATTCAACTGCTGTCAGTCCAATATCAGGAACAGCTGAAGATATTGCAAATGCTCTCATGGACTGTATCAAAAAATATAATATGGTGCGTTGTGTCAAAGTAGTTGGGTGTGATTCCGTGAATGTAAACACTGGATTTAAATCAGGTGTGATAACTGGACTGGAACCACAGTCTTTATATATAGAGTAATATAGAGACTGTGCTGGAACAACGCCTTGGTCATCGTGTGAGTTGGTTTATATGCATGTTGCACAGTTGCAGCCAATGAGTTACCCCTTCGACACAGGGTTGAGAAAAACCTGGGTTTTTTAAAAAAAGCCCAACCCGCATGGGTTTTTAAAAAAAAAAACGTTTTTTTTTAAAAAGATGCAAAAAAGGTAGATTCATGCTTATTTCACCTCAAGTACTACCTTTTACCAATGAAGTACCTCTCACTCACAGTACATGCTGGCATAACTCAATAAAATAATGCACTAGGGCTGTTTAACTATGAGGCTTTCTTGCATAAATGAGTTTTAGTGTAGTACAAAGTGGCATTACTTGATTTTTGTGTACAGAAATATCCACTGTGTTTTCAATTTATCCTTGGAAATTTCCTTCACAATCACATCCTTAAGTCCTAATTTGAAGTTTGTTTTAAGTACCTTGTAGTACTTTGGTTCATTTTATTAATTTTCTGATAAAAATTGGACAAATACGATACTCTGGGTTTTTTTAAGTGGGGTTTTAAAAAAAAAAACACCCGGTTTTTTTTGGGTTGGGTAAAATACCGACAACCTTGCGTCGACACGTCTTCGCTACATTAGGACCTACCAGTTATGGACCTACCAGTGGTGACACACCATTTAAAGGGCCAATAGGGAAGTTTCTAAGTAGAGTTGAATTTAAAGAAGTCAACCCTTTATTTGTGCCTGTGAAGATGGGGCCAGAAAACCGTTTGCTACCGGAGCACATAGTAAAAGATCTATTGACTGATCAAAGGTATCTGTACGAGATTACCAATGCCATTAGGAATGGCTATGTTTTATCTAAACTGATGTACGCAAAGATTAGTCCGTTAAATCATTCGTGGTGGCTAAATTTCGCTTCACGTTACTACAAACTACACATCAATGATCACAAATTGCCAAGTGACATTGCAGAAAACTTGAAAAATTGTTGCGCATATAGTCATTCCATATGCCCCATGTTGGTTCAATATAAAATGTGAACCATTGTGCAAAGACGGACCAAAACATATCCTTAAATCATTGCAGTGCTGTTCACTTTTGCCTGATAAAATTCGAGACATTGCGTTGAAATATGTTAAAAAGAATGCCTATTTTGCACACCCGGAAAGGCAGTGTGGAACAAATCTTTAAAGAGCAATATTGTTATTTAAAATCAAGTGAATCATAACTAATTGATAACGATCCATTATCTATCACAAACACGCAATATTTTCCAGAAGCCATCATACTGAAATGTAATTTAATAATGTATATGACGCCATCAAGTACCAGCATGATGTTTATGTTTGGAAAGTACATCAATTCATTATCAAATAACTTAGAGATGAAGCATGTAGGATGATCAGTTTAATCGCTATTTGCAAATTACTGTTTAATGACGTCATTGATGACGTCATCATTTTTCGGAATCAGTACACAATGTATTGGATTCTCCAAATTGTATTGAATCTGTTGACGCATAAATCATCTTTTTACAATAAGAATTAAGTAAGTTATAACGTTTTCAAATCTCGTGAAAACAACTTCCTATTAAAAACAATGCATTTTCAAGCCTCGAAAAAATCGCTTCAGTTACCTTTATAAATCGCGACTTTTAGAAATGAAGACGATGTCCGATCAAGCTCAAACTATCAGGAATGTCGTTTTATGACTATTCGCACGAAAAAAAGTTTGTAGCAATGAAATCGGAGAAAAATTCCAAATTTCGACCCACCCTATTACTTATTCGAAAATTACCATACTTTACCAATGTGGAAATCTATTTAAAAACTGGCTAAAAGACAATCAGCTTCGCATGTGAAAATGCCAAACGAAACTAATAACTTACTGCCTATTGAAAATATGTGAAGTTGGCAATTTTTGCTGCTGTTTTTGATACTTATTTTTGAACAATAGAATGTGTATTACGATGTTAATGTTATTGCAATTGCAAGATAAAAATACGACATTACAATTATATACCGTACAATTCAAACCATGCAACGTTATAATTTGCAAAACGACAGCAGAGATTTGAGATGAGCAGTAGTGAAGCATTGGGATACGAACTTACCCATTCTTCTCATATGTGGATTCGAAACAGCATTCATCCAACCAACTTGACTGTCGTCTGCTTGTGAAGGATTTACATATCTAAATGTGAAACAAAAGTGACATTTCTTGATAACCACAAAGATCGACACCTTGCTTCCGATTCAAGCCTTGTAGTTGAACAATGGAAATTGCTACATTACTGGTTTATCTCATATTTTATTAATTGCTGCACCGAGTCTTATTCGGTAAAAAGTCAAGCAACTAAAATTCACTAAAGCCACGGAATACTACCTGACTGAGTACGACAACTTTGAAAAGTCTGCATACATTGACGTGAGGTAAAATGATAACTTTTACAGCTGGGTTCAGCGATCGAAGTCAATGAACTACCATGAAAAGATTAGACAGCAAAGTTCATCAACTGAGCATGCACCTGGTACTTCTATTCGTCCAGTTCCCACGACCTCTTCCTCGGCTTGACCTCTCACGCTTTGGTGTAGCTTTCTCTGTGCCACTTGCATCATTGTCTCCTTTGTCAGTATTCATCTGCCTGGCAATTTTCTTATTTCGCTTTGCCACTTTTTCCTGTTCGTCATCAGAGTATTCCACTGCATCTTCAGGTGGCTCTTTATCATTTTGCCATGAAGCATCCGACCCTCTGACGCTGACAATCGAAAAAGAAGATGTACTCAAACGTTGATAAAACCACTCAACAATCAAAAACAACACAGCTAAATTGAAAGCATGAGGTGGATAAGTACTTAATGTCACAAAATCAAGTTGTGATGTAAACGAAATTAAAGTTTGATCATCCACTCAACAATACATGACTCAATGCTTTGATAACTAATCCACGCAATTTTAGCTGATTCGAAAATATAAAATGACTAGTTTTTAATCAATCCTCATTCCTCAGTTTAAAAAGAGAAAAGTTGAAAGAGTATGTTAATCAACAGCAGGATCGAGAACATGGATTACCTTTCCAATTGTGCAGTTAAAACATAACTGGTAAATTTTTTTATTTCAGGTGCGAAGTAGATATCTTGGCCAGTATTTAACTCTTCTGGAGGCCTTCCATCTTTGAAACATACAACGTAAAAAGGAGAACTTACAGGACCAAACGTTTCATAAATCTGAAAAAATAAAATAAACCAAAATGAGATTTAACGTTACAGAGGCATAATTTTACGGTTAAGCAAGAAATTTCTTCATAAAATAATAAAATGCCCACCTGTCCTAAAACAGTTCTATCTTCCAAAAATAGAATACTGTCAAGATTGAGTGCTGGCTTCTTAAGCAACCCCTTGATAACCACTAAAAAGTAACAACGATTAAGTTTATTTCAAGAAATTAAAAAACATTACTTAGTCCGGAACAACAAATGGATAGTGGTACGCTTCTACAGGGTAGTTCGAGTGCTTGCCATCCTTTCATGACTGCGTGTCATGAGTCGTCCTCTTCAATAGCAACGATGTATACTAGATATATCAAGAGATAAATTACAAGTACTTCCACAATGTATGCCATTCAGTAATTCTTAATTTAAACAATACAGATAAACTTTGTAGACAATTTTTAATTTTAATATCATAGAAAAAAATTGACTTCGTATGGAGTAAGAAAATGTTTTGTTGTGTCACAAAGAGCAGTATTATGTGAACAAAATGACGTTACAGTTCCAGCAAAGCAACCAAACATAATTTTTATTACTATATTTACACAAAGCAAGAAACTTCACGGTAGAAATTATGACAATATGACGGCACAAATAGTATGTGGTAGTTCTAAGTACATTGTAAAGTATCCAATTCGTGTTATATCAGAATGACTGGTTCTTCCCAACGTAGAAACAAAACTAAGTGTAATGGCACTTTTAAACTTAACAATTTAAAGTTAGGTTTTAGTTTCAAAATTACAGTACCAGCATATGCAATTAATATTAACAATTAACATGTATAATTGTATATTATACCATTAATTAGTGGGGACAAAACCGAATTTGGATAATGATGATGAATTAAAATTCAAATTTTTATATAGAATAAAAAAAATGCACATAATTTTTGTATTTAAAAAAATATATACTAGAATGTAGATTCTACTAGATTAGAAAATACGAACAAGCGCCCTAACACCTGAACGTTTAATACACTGTGAGAACAGCTTCGATAGGAACGTACCCACACTATTATCTATCAGTCCACTGACTTGTCCAATCACTTCTAATTTAGCATCACTAGGCAATGTGATATCAACAACGTCCTTTATTTCGGGTTCTGCCTGTGATAAAAGAACAATATTTATTATGCAACGCTACGGTGGACAAAACATGGTTTGATTGGCTACTGGAAAACTTCTGTAATATTCTACGAATCAGATTAGATATAACGGAAGTTGAGCTAACTTTCCCAAAGTACTGTAACTCAATGACAAATATTATGCTAATAAATTTCTACAATGTGTCACAATTGATAAATGAGAAAAAGTGTAATATGCAAGTTAGTGGATCTTCTACGTTGACTCTAGTTGTCTCAAACAGAGTAACTGATAACTCAATTCGATTTGCATATGCAGCTACCTTTTGCACTCCATTCGATGACAAAAATAACTTGTGGAAATCTAACCTTCGCAAAGTATCATTCAGAGTCATAAAAAGGTGGTGCACTGCATTGCACTTAAGAATGAGCATCCGAGGCTGACGTTGAACGATGGCAAAGCTTATCATAAATGTACAAGCAAATTGCTAAGGAAAGCAAAGTTTAACCTCCAACAAAACTTTTTCAAACTTTGTTGCTGGAGATTCCTGTGTATCCATTTCCACGATCGCGGGCTCCGTTTTTTCCATTATGATTTGTTCTTTGTCTTCAACCAACTCGTCTGATGTAGTTGTCGAGCTGACAAAACAACTTTTATTAATGCACCATTCAAATACGTCAGTACAACATGCTACGGAATGTAAGAATGCTTGCCCCCCAAAATGTTTTACTCTCCTCCGGCTATGCCCTCAAGCCAAAATAATTTGTCCGATGTCCGTTCCTTGGAAGGTCAGTCGCCCATGGATGACATTAAAAGGATTTAAAACTTCTTTATTGTTCGGAGGAGGTAGTTCATCGATTTTTTAGCACTTTATTGCATTTACTGGTAAGTGTGATTATTCCTTTTGTCTGCTCTTTCACTTTATTAACGAAATCCAGCTGTGCGAAAATTGTATGTTTGCAGTGCCATGTCTTGCACATAACACTAGGGTATGGGATTACAGCCAGTTGTCTTTGTTTTGATCGCATGCGTCTGTCTCATCTTTGCTTCATTTCGATTTTGAACGTTGCAAACAATCATGCAAAATAAAAGAGACATTCTCTTTTCGGTACAATTATATGATTGAATGAATGAATTAGGTAAACTAGAAGCAGATCCTGATACTATTATCAGACCTTTTCTTTTACGCAAAATACCCTTAACTGATAGTTTTACTTAACATTAGATAGGATTGGGTTAAGGATTTCAGAGTCTGATCCAAATAAATGATTGATACGTTCAAGCTGTATGCGCTTAACCGAATCCATCTGTAATTAAACTATACACTACAGTATACACTTTACGATTTTCCAAAATATCAAACTCGACACAACGTACGGTAGCCTAACCAATACCATCACAATTAATCAATTGAACAGTTAAAATATCAAAGTAATTATATATAAAATTTATACTGAGTTCAATACAGTAGTTCTGACAAGTTATTTAAGCAAAAAGAATCAGTAAAACTAAAACCTGCTATGTACCTTACAGAAGAAGTATCATCACTGTCATCCTCCTCTTCAGAACTGCTTGTTGCATCTTCATCACTGTCACCTTCATCCTCAGAACATCTTGTATCATGTTCATCATCTTCCTTTTTACAACTTCTTGTGTCTGTTACAGTTTCAACAGCATGTCGCATAGATGAAACAAATTTATCTTTCTCCATATCATCTGTAAAAAACAAAAACTACAATAAAGAAAAGTAAATAGATTAGAATTTTTTCAATTCATGATTTTTTGTGATTTTTTAATTTTGTGAAATTTTGTCAGTCTGGGAACCCCTTACATGTTTCCTGTATATTCCCGGTTGTTGTTTGATTAATAAATTTGTCACTTTTTTGGATAATATATACTTAACAACATATAATATTTATTATTTGGGTAGTTGGGTACACGACATCCTGTCGTCGCCAACCTGTTATCCAACAACTGACCACAGCTGACCTGTAGCAAGAACATCTCACCATAGGGTACATCTCATTACTAGATGACTTGACGCGAATTACTTACATTTATTTTTCCACAAATTTGTTCTTACCAAAATAGGTTATTATGAAAGCCTTGCTAGAGGTATGCCAAAAATGTCAGTTTAATTTGTGCGAGTCAAAAGTCGAATATAACTGTTGACGGAAACTTAAATCATGCAATTCTTGTGTACAGAAGAGTTATAAAGAAAACATTTGATGAATAAAACTATCCTGAGCAATGAGCACCTAACACCAATGTTGTTAGTCAAAGTGTGTTTCTCACCAGTCAAGTGTAGCAAGAACTGACAGTGATAAACATGTGTTTTGTCAGGTAGTGACTGATGCCAGAAAGATCGCTCCTCCTCAACACCAATGTTAGTGTGCGTTTGATGACACACAATATTTACTCGATTGTAAGCCATGCCTTACAAACTTTTTATTTTTCTTCATTTGAGCATTAAGATTTGGAAGCGGTTTATATTATATTTTGATTAATGATATTAAATATTGCTCATCAATAGTACGATATTAAAAACATCAGCAATCGGTCGGCATTGGAGTTAGAAGTTTTAAGATTACTCTGTTGCTGTTTTCTACAATAGATGTTCAAGGTTAGAGTCAAACAAGCTATGACCATGCTATGATAAGGAAGCTTTAATAGGATTAGTAAGGAATTCGTGTCAAGTCGTCTAGCGGTGAGTACGCCGGTGAGATGTACTTGCAATAGGCAGGCTGGGGTCAGTTGTCTGTCCATAGGTCGGCCGAGACAGGATGTCCTGTTCCCCTATTCTATATAGGCCTACTAAGCTTAATGATAAAAAAATATAATTTGTATGTAAGTATGTTAATGTGTCAAAGTTAGCAAGTGACATTTATACAATATCAAGTTATGCTAAGACCAGGCCTCGAAATATCCGGTGATCATGACCTCCGGAGTCCGGAATGACCTCAAATGTCTGCCGAAGCCAACTCATTGGTCGGTCACAAATGACCGCCACAAAATTCTTGACAAAAATAGAGCTAATGCAGCAAAAGTATATTTTTAATTTGAATTGTTACAATTGTTTGTTTATTGCGAACAAATACGAAGCTGAAACAATAATAGTACAGGCAATTGCTTTGAAGATCACATTAGAGTGGTGTGGTTAACGAGCTGATGGCAAAAGTAGCTATTTTTACATCATTTCAACACCTTGCAATAAAGTTGTCTGAACTTTTCGGCAGGATATGTATTCTAATTTTAACAATGAGGGTTATTGCGTTACATTGATCGTTTGTTAAAAAGAAACGTCACAGAGAAGCAAGTCTCAGCTGGGTTCCGCACGTGCTTAGGCAAATGTGGCGACCTTATTCACGCTGATACTGATAGAAATAGAATTTCTGCACTGCGCCGGCAGTAATCGCTTGGCACAACGATAATAAAAAACACAGAATAAGTGATCGTAGTTGCTTTTGTAATAAGGAAATCTGAATTGTTGTTTTCAATTGTGTCTATTGCATATTACACCACTGTCATTAACACACTGATTTATTTGCAAGCAATCTGCTCCAGTACACTTCAGGGTCGGTTAATTAAGCCATCAGGCATCAACCATTGCAGAGTTATTCTGTTGTAGAAAATCTTCTTCTACAAACACGACTACACAATACTTATAGTGTGATTTTGTAAAAAATGTACATGGAAAAAATATGTCCGGTTGAGATATTAAATGTCCGTTAAAAGGGCCAGTCCGGAAGGACATGCTTGACTGCCGGAAAAAAGTACAAATTTTGAGGCCTGTAAGACAATGAAAAACATATTCAATCTTTAATTCAATTAATCTTTAATTTTTAAAAAATTTTTAAAATAAAATATAATTAAATTAAAATATTAAAATATAATTTTTTAAAATTTTTTAAATTTAATCTTTAATTTTTTAAGGCTTCAGATAGTAATAACTATATTTGATTTAATTCGCTCTGCTTTGCCTTTTTGCTTGGCATTGAGCACTTTTTGTAGTATTAATAGTTTTCATTGTTTTTTTATTCAATCTTTAAATATGTGTTGTACATGAGTCATGATATGCATCAATTAAGGATATTTCAACTGTTCAAAATAATAATTTATAAAACATAATTTACATAGGGTTGATACGCGTATTTGCAACCATCGAGGTAATTGCATCTACTTCACAAATTTTTAATATTTTACAACTGAAAATAATTTGACGGAAAAAAGTAACAGTTTATATATCAACAAAGTTATCACACCTTATGTAAATTTCATCCCTTTATGCTAACTATCTGACTTGTTTTTTGGTTTTCAAAATACATTTATACAAACACTCCGTTTTTTTTAATAAAAAATAAAATAAAAAATGACATCCTGACTTTCAAGCGGGATAAAAATAAATAGGTCAATGAAAAGTGCTTTCTTTAGAGTTTGCATGTTGTTGCGGTCATCACATTATTTACAGCATGTTTTTTATGGATTGTTTCATTGGGCAGATCGTACAAAATTATTCTACCAGCTTGACAGTGTTGTTCGCATGCAATTTGGATATAAAAGAGTAATCACAAACTACGCAATTGCTGTTTTTATATACCTTGCTGTTGCATTGCGCGTAGCTCACCGCTCTGGCAGTTTGAGCACTTTGGCAAGGTGAGTGAAAGTAGCCTATCCAAATGCGATTCCTTGCATACCACAAATTGAAAAAATCACCATGTTGAATTACTGTACTTATATAGTAATTACTAATAAGGCGTTCAAGTCTAGTGTACGTTTACTGCACTGATGAGACCTAAAGGTCGAAACAGTGGTGTCCTGTCTGCAGTTAGACCACCAGCAGAGGTGGGCAATAGCGCGCTACTTTTGTAGCGCCGCTACTTTTTTGGTAAAAGTAGCGGTAGCGGCGCTACTTTTTAATTGGAGTATTGTCTGCAGTAGCGGCGCTACTTTTTTTCCAAAGTAGCGGTAGCGCAGCGTTGCCAGATGGGGAAATAGGATACCAAATAAAAAAGTTCTGGTGAAATTTAGTGGTCTTTGGTACCACGCTTTTTGACCTTGGAACCAGACAATGTTTTGGTGAAATCTGGTGAAATATTCCCCATTGATTGCTTGATTGATTTATTTCGTTGTAGGTAAATATAGTACAATAAATACAGCAATAAAAAAGGAATTCCCAGCAACGGGAATCTGCGAAGAGACCATGGGTCTTCGAGTCAAGCAGATACCCCACTCAAGTTTTTCCAAAATTTTTTAAACTTTTTAGCAAAAAATCTCTGCTCGTGCAGAAAATGTTTTGCAAAAGGTTTGCGCATGCGTGATGGCAGTGTGTTGCAAGTTCAGAGTGACCCTCCTATTATTATTATCCTATTATTATCTCCATCCTATTATTATTATTATGACTGCTCATCCACATCAATATTGGAACTGGCAAATTCAATCCACAACACTTTTCATTAGGCTGTCATTTATTACTACATGTGTGCTTCTCTCTGTTTTTGTTTTATTTTTTGCTATTTGTTTTTTTGGGTTTTGTGGCCGTGCTAACTACTGATATATAGCCTACTACATAATTTTTCATTCAGGCACGTTTTAAACCTTTCAAGGTTTTGCCACCTTTTCCCGTTCGTTAACGTGCTGGTAGGTTTATATCGATTTTTGTAGTTAGTATCTTTTTCGTCCCAGACGCGTTAATGACGAAAAATAAAAGGCAGTGGCTATTTGACCGGCGCCGGTCTTTGAATCTGAAACACTATTTGACCGGTCATGACGTCACTATACAGTCACTTTTTTTCTTTTTCTCTTTCAAAGCAAAAGACGAGAAGCACGTATATATAAGTTCTAAATCCGACCGTTTTATTCAACTCGTTACGTGGCGCGAGCGTTACGTCGCCGGCTCCTGTTCTAGAGGGACTAAGTTCGATACTACCCGGAAGCGTTCCTTCTTCTATTATTTTTTTTTAACTAAATTTTAACCCGAAGTGCATTTTTGTAGTTAATTTTTAAATTGAGTTGTCTACAGCCCAATTTTTTATGTCTTTTCAAATGTGAGTAATAAAGTTAGAGTTTTTTTAATTTGCTGAAATTTGAGAATTTCTCTGGGTAATTTTCCGTTTGGGGCCGTGCTAACTATAGCCTACTACATAATTTTTCATTCAGGCACGTTTTAAACCTTTCAAGGTTTTGCCACCTTTTCCCGTTCATTAACGTGCTGGTAGGTCTATATCGATTTTTGTAGTTAGTATCTTTTTCGTCCCGGACGCGTTAATGACGAAAAATAAAATGTTTGATTGATTGTTGTGACCGTATTTGCCGAACGAAACATTACATTTTTGCTCTCAACAACAAGTAGTTATATACAATGCTTCTTTTAAAAAATTGTAATGGTATGTAAATGTAATGCAACTCAAATTAAAAATTGACTACAAAAGTGCACTTCGGGTCAAAATGTAGCTAAAAAAATAAATTAATAAAAAAAAGGAACGCTTCCGGGTAGTATCGAACTCAGGCCCTCTAGTATAGGAGTCTGCGACGTATCGCTCGCGCCACGTAACGAGTTGAATAAAATCGTGGAATTAGAAGTTATATACGCGCTTCTCGTCTTTTGCTTTGAAAGAGAAAAAGAAAAAAAGTGACTGTATAATGACGTAATGACGGTCAAATAGTGTTTCAGATTCAAAGACCGGCGCCGGTCAAATAGCCACTGCCAAAATAAAATGATTGATTGATTGACCAATTTGCGCTCTTCAATCAATCTTTTGAATCTGACAGCAGCACTGTAGCCTACCAGCAAATGTGTAGCTTTTGCTACTGGCATGGTTGCAGGCAGTGGCGAGACAATTCTTTTTGGAGAATTCTTTTTACTAAAAAACTGTCCAAAAAGGCAAGTTTTATATTTAAAATTAGTGAAGGAGGTTGTTTTTTGCCCCAAAACTAGAAGTTTATCAACATCAGTGACCTTACATCGTCGTCGTTCGTCGGCTCCAGCTCGTGTCCGAGCATTGGTTTTGTCTTCAAATTGAACTTGGTTTTGGATGGTGATGTCGTAGGCCTATGTGGCTTTGGAGGCCCAGTTTATGATGGAAAAAATGTGGGCAAAAGTCACATTGTATGGAGGGTGGGAGACGATCATCATAGATCCGCCGCCAATGTGTGATACCGAGCTGGAGGTTTCCAGCTGTACCAAGCCTGCCCCCGTTACCCGTAATATCATCGCCATTGGGCTTTGTTCGGTCCTGGTCCAAATTGAGACAAAGGTCATTCGCTTGTGTGGTTGTTTAAGGTGGTCGTGACTACGCGAGGGCTACGCACACACTCTTGGCCAGATCCATGTCCACTGCGGTCCAATAAGATCGGAACGTGCAGATTCAGGGGAACCGGTTGCAACGGGTTGCCGGGTGCTCTGTTCATTGAGGCCCGTCAGACACTACCCTCTTCCGCCAAAAAGAGATTGCCGTTGGGGACTTTTACGTGTGTCTATTAGCCCCAGGAGTTGCTAGGAATGAGCCTAATTTTCAGCCTGGGTTCACCTCTACACCACGTTGAGGCATCTCCATAAGATGGGGGCTGAACAAAGTCAGCTCCTTAGACACTCCGATTTCGTAGATCAACATCAGTGACCTTACATAGGCTACGGCCGCTACACAATACACATGCACACAGTGGCCACTTGTTTCATTTTAATGGATATCCAAAAGTCTTTCAATTTTTTTCATCGGGATGTTATTGCATCTTGGAGAGCATTTTAACCCTGGCAGTAAAAATTTCCGCTTTTAAAGTAAAAACAACAACTTTTTTGGTTAAGAACTTTTGATGTTTATACTGATAATTATGACTGCTACAGTTATAATCCGTGTATGCAATGTGTGACAAAACATACCTTTTGCATATTCGTTTCATTTTAGTCTTATGTCTCAAAAACTATTTGTATTTTTAGGCGAAATTGCTTTATTTAGGGTGTTTTAAATATCTGGTGAAATTGAATGCAATCTGGTGAAATTTTAGTTACTTTTTGGTGCCAAGCAGCTTCCAGCATCTGGCAACGCTGCGGTAGCGGGAGAGGCGCTACTTTTTGCCTACCTCTGACTACCAGTGTATACAAGAGGAAGACAAACAACACAGTCAACACACTGTAAAAAAATAACTATGGAAATAACAACATATCATAAATATTACAATTATTCTTCCTTATCTTGCACATAAAAAACTATCTTTCATTAAGACAAAGTAATAAAACTAGGCTAACTTACCACTTGAACTTTGCACCAAATTGTCTAATGACTTGTTTTCCGTGATAATACTATCTTCACCACCATGGTTCATAAAGCTTGGCACTGATGTATCTCTTTTCTCAAAATCCATTGGTTGACATGCTTCATTCACACTGCTTTGATGTACCGGTATTACTGTATTCCCAACATGCGAAATATTGAGGTTTTCAGAATTTAAGTCAATGTCACTTGCACCATGACTTTCATTTGTAATTGCTGGTTGTTGATTGCAATTATAGTGTTCAGCAATAACACTATCAATACATATACCGGTAGGTTGTGTTTTCTCCGAGAGACTGGATTCATCTTTTAATTGTATAGAAACACTTTTGTTTGAATCAACCATGGTTACTTACACACAATCTTAACTGTTGTAAAAATTAAATTTATATTATTGTTAAAAACAATGACAATAAAGGGTATGGTCACTCGAGCATGTGCTCAATATCTACTTGAGTGTAGCCTATATACCGGAATACTGGCAGTCTAGTTAATTTCAAAACGGTAAATAGAACGATTAAAACCTCTATCTCAGACAAATATGTAAAACAAAATAGTCATTAGACTTTTTATAGGTTTACTACTATGCTATTTCCACGCATAACAAAACTCCGATCATTGCCACCAAAAAAATCAAAACAATAAAACATGTGGGAACTGGGAAGACAAACACCCAAGTCAAGCGTGACCAAATGCAAAACATAAATTTTTGAAAATTTTTTGGAAATTAATTTCAAACGTCTGTTTATTACGTTTTTTCAACGAGTAAGTGTAGTAAAGCGCTAAAAGCCAATTACGGAAAAAAAATTTAACATCTTATGTTACCAAAATTTGTTATTAGGCTATACATGCCAGTTTTTCGTAACATTTTAAATGGGTTACTTTTCTGCCCCAAAATGCCCTTACCAAACTGTAACGCCTGCGGCTTTTCTTATGGAGCCTACCCTTGCGTCTCATTGCCGTTGTGAAACCTGCGTTTGTTAGGAATATTTGAAACGCTGGCTAGAATTTAGGCGCTTCCTTAAGAACTTGTACCGTTTATTAGGGTTTGATACACATATAGGCTATGTAGTTTTACGTCCTTTTAGCGTTGTGCTTCTGCAGCATGCTGTATTGCTTGGAGCAATGAGATTCCCTAAAATCAACCGTCTAGCGTGAAACAAAAATCAGTATGGTTTTTCTCAGTCAATTAGATGGTAGGCCTACGTTATTTTCAGTTAGTTCACCACGGATTCTTTTCTTGAAAGTCACGGTGTCAGTTCAATTATAGGCCTAGTTGGAGTTTAGTTTTATGTTCTTGATCATGATTTTGATTCAGTTCATCCCATTCTGTTTGTAATCAAGTTAAACGTTATTTGGCTGCAACGTGTTCGATCTGGAAGTTTGTTTTTTTCTTTACATTAAACTTATAGGCTTACTCCCAGAAAACCAAGGTATCATTCTCAGATCATCCCCGGCTCCCCGCTACCATGCTGGTAGCCTACTCGAGATGTTGCTGTAAGCTGTAGCAGTTAGCCTACAGCTAGGTATGGGCAGATACTCCAGACAATTCGACGTCCGCTAGCGCTACTGGTAACCCCGACGTGATTTTGTTGTTATGAATTGTTGGACTAAATTACTACACTGGATTACATTGGATTTACATTTTATCGTGGATTTACACTGGACTGATTCACCGTGGGATTATATCGGATTATTCTCTTCACTGGAAGCTCCTCTGGCGACGACGACTTGACGACGATAATCTTTAGATCAACGTTAGACCTGTTCAAGCCGAGCCGTTATTAGATCCGAGTTAAGTAGTGTGAAATTAATTGTAGATTGTAATGACAGTCGTTCTCCGTCCTGGCATATTGCCAAAAAGAACCCGCAGCATCAGGCTATAACAGACCGTTTGAATCTACACTGTGAAGTAATTATAGTTGGTTTACCTTCCTGGGCAATACGTGAAACTGCATCCATTCGACCAATCTTTCTTTAGGTAGTTCACCGTCCTGGGAAAGACGCGAACTGCGTCCATCCCATCTTTCATTATAAGTAGTTCCCCGTCCTGGGCAAGAATTTTCGTTGTAGGCTACGGTACGCTAAAAATGGCTAAATGTGGTGCCAACAGAAATCTTGAAAACTTGGCGTGATAGAGAAAATCTGACTTCCGATTTGACTTCAGCAGCCGAAATTCAGCTAAAATCACCTATTTACATGATCTGTATCAAAAAATTTTTTGTAGATCACTGTAATCTGTGTGGAGGCTGGTAACCCACAGTCAGGCTGTAGCTGGCCAGCACTGGTTGTGTATGGGCACCATACGGTCACCCGTACAAATGCCAGTGATGTACGCGCATACAAAAAATATTGACGCTGTCAGCGTAAACGCAAACGTTCGAAAAAACATACGCCGTATTCGTCAACGCAACTTGTAAAAAAAGTTGACGGCGTCAACGTCAGCGCATACACTAGCGTAAACTAATTTTGTTTGCTACGTGCCAAACATTCAGACGGTATAAACCAGTGCTCTTCAACCGGGTATACTATATACCCAAGTGTATACCAGATCAAAACTAAGGTATACAGCTGGAGAAGGGTATACGAAGGGTATACAGCTTAGATCTGTGATAGTGGAAGTCACAACAGAGACAGCAATTGGCATATTTGTAAACTTTTAAACGGACCTACTGGTGTGCGGTTATTACTCGCCAACCTGCTTTGTGCTTTTGAAACAGATACGCTCATTTTGGATGCATGTGCCGTGTGGTTCGCATTTGACTTTGGGAGTGTTGCGTCATTAATGCGCAAGTACGGGCTTGTGATGAAATGACCTCCTCTTCTAAAAAACTTATTCTGCACTCCAAGGTACGGTGGCTATCGCGAGGGAAAGTTCTTTCCCGTGTGTTTGAACTTCGCGAACAATTAGGGGCATTTTACACTGAACACGGAGACCCAAGACCTTCCAAGTTTCGTGACATATTCTGGATTGCAAATTGGCATACATGGCGTCGATTTTTGATCGTTTGAACCAAGTGAATATCAGTCTTCAAGGGAGAGGGGGTGATATATTTCGGTCAACTAGCAAGATCAATGCGCTGAAGATGAAAATTGCACTCTGGAAAAAGATTGCTTTGTCGAGGAACTTCAATGACTTTCCTGTATTAAGTCAATACATGAAAGAGTCTAGCTGGGAGTTTGGGGACGTTTCTACTGAAGATAACTTGTCTGCCCTTATTGTTGGTCACCTGAAATTACTTGCTGACAATTTGACTACGGTACGTATTTTCGTGAAGATAACGACCAATGCACAATTAAACATTGCTATTTGTGAGGTATACAAAGTTATTAAAAATTGAAAAAAGGTGTACCACGGACAAAAAGGTTGAAGAACACTGGTATAAACCACTCGAAACAAACAAGTTTTATTTTGAATTTTCACGAAGAAACACAAGCATCTAAAAGTGTTCATCTGACATTTTGCTATGTTTTAGTTTCAATATGTCTTTGCCCATTGAAAACATTCTTTCAACTGCAGCGCTGGAAGGTATTGGCGTGTTGTAGAGAAAAAAATACATTAAAAAGTATGCGTTGACGCTATGCACTAAAAAACCGCGAAAACTTTACGGCGTAGCCTCAAGCGCAAAATATCCAAAAAAATGTGGCCGTAAGCGTTAGCGCAAACAAAAAGTCTACGCCGCAAGTATGCGGCGTAGAATTTTCGGCGTATACGTACATCTCTGACAAATGCTGTATTAACTCAACACGTAAACCAGGTGCACGAATGAACGGAGCCGGTATTGGCGCCAGTAGCTTAGACTACAGTGCCAATATTGGGCCAGTAGACCTAATGGCTGTGGTCACCCATAACCTACAAAGACTGTTTGGCTAAATTAGGCCAAACACGTTTATCATGTGCACGGTGCAGTGCACGAATGTAGCCTACTCGGCCCGTATTGACACCAGTAGGCTACAGTGCCAAAACAAGTAGGCTAGCCTACACTGCATAAGACCAGTAGACCTACTGGTTGTGTATAGGCCCCATACAGTTACCCGTGTACAAAGACAGCATCGACCCAAGGCATTTTCAGCAAAAACGTGTTATTTTCATGAACAGTCTTTTCAGTACCGGTACCGTAGCCTGCATCAGTTCGATATTCAGTCCTTATTGTACCTATGTAAAATTACAGAGAAATGTTAGGTTTGGTATTGAATCTTTATCCTCAGAGTCAGACTGATAAAGCCTTGATAGGTAATTATTCCTAGTAGTTTCGCATAGCCTACTTGTATAGGCTCTTGACACAAGGCCGGTGACCAAGATAGACAGAGTGAAGTTTTCCGTTTGTTGAAGTGTTCTTTGTTACTGCCAATTTTCTTAAGTTAAGCCCTCTGCGTTCATTTGTGACTCGTTTGTTAATATTTGGATTTTTTCTCTTTTGCCGACCACTGTACTAAAAAAAGCCACCTGTTTTTGTTTCTCTTTTATATTGTTTGGCCTCTTTCGCATCTGCGTTTGGCACCTGTGGTCTGTTTTCGTTAAATCAGTAACTTATTAGTCGACGATACAACGTCAGTTTTCATTGAATTATACAACCATTATGACCTATTCGTTTTTCAATAATTGTCAATCCTTGAGAAAGGGAATTCGTAAATTGTACTGTAAATCGATTTGTTTCATTCTACAAAATTGCCTTTCTCTGGACGGTCGCAAATTAAGAAATCTCAAAGTTACCTGTGTTTAAAAGATTGTCTAAAAACGCACATAAAAAGAACACGTGAAAACCAATTCAAATTCATGTGTCGTGTTGTTGGAAGCAATCTAGACAGAAGAAACTGACCAGGCAGTTCAATAGAGCGAAGGTCAACGACAAACAAAATACGTCACTGTAACGTAGCAATCAAATAGACAAAGCGGACGTTACAATCAGTTTTTAGACAATCAAATCAAGAAAGTCGTCGTTGTTGACAGTGAGCGAAGTTGAATCTCAAGAAAATGGCAACAAATTCTGTAAAGGAGACAGACGTGGCAGATAAATCAAATGCCGAAGAATCAACAAATCCAGAACCCCAAACATCAAAGGTGACAACAAGATCACAATCAAAAATGCTCTACCAAGCAGAAAATGGCAGTCTGCACCCAAGCGACAGCACCAGCAAAGTTTCCAGCAAAAGCCGCTCCTCTACAATGAGCGCTAAAATTAAGAAGGCGGTAATATTAGCTCGATTGGAATCACAAAAAAGGATCTGCGAGTTGGAACAAGAGCAAGCGAAAGCAAGGGCAGAATTTGAAACAAAGGTCCTAAAACAAAGTCAGCTACGTGAAGAACAAGAAAGAAAATTCCTGCAACAAGTCCAGGAAGCTAAACTAAAGGCAGAGCTCCAAGAGACAATTGCCCAACTTTCGGAAGAATCGGAAGAAGATGCTGGTGAGCGCTATAAAATGTCTAAAGACAATGTTGATATAAACGGACAATTTCAATCGAATTTAGCAACTAATGTAAACAATAATTCTGTGTATCCTATGTTATCCCAATTAACGTTGAGTGGCGTAGAAGCCAGGTCTAACATTCACGAATCTATTGTCGTTTCAAACAAAATTAATCCTTCACAAACAGTAACAAATAAATCGTTTGTGAGACATGAGCCGAGTACGTCGTATGCCCAGACCCCTGTACTAAATCAAATAAACAATAATCAATCAGTAAACTCGAAACAAATTCCAAATATTACTATCAACCCGTCCCCACTGTTGTCTGTAGAACCCCCAATCTTTGATGGAAATTCTGCTGAATACTGTGGTTTTCTAGACGCATTTGATACGTTAATTGATTGTAATTTCACAGAGCCTAAACGTAAACTTTTTTATCTGTTGCAATACACCAAAGGCTCTGCGCACACTTTGGTAAAAGGGTGTCAATACATGCTTCCCCACGAAGGTTACACAAAAGCAAGAGCTTTGCTACAACAAACCTTCGGTCAAAAATTTCAAATAGCTCGCGCATGTGTTGATTCCGTCATAAACGGCCCATCTCTTCAAAATTCTAACAAGGATTCTCTAATCAAGTTCTCTTCGGAACTAACTTCCTGCATATGTACTTTGTCTGGCATGAATTACTTACAGAAAATGGACAACATGGATACCATAACAAAAATAATAAGACGCTTGCCAAGTGGCTGGTATTCTGGCTGGTTACGCGAAGTTGACGTAATTTTGCATGAAAGAAATCAAGAAATAAGCCTTTCAGATCTCTCACGGTACGTCTCGCGCAAAACGAGAGAAACGACCAATTTGGCATGCGATATTCTAAAATCTACTAAAAAACAATTCGATGATTCCAACTCCAAACGTAGGAGCAGCGTAACCTTTGCAACGCAAATAAAATCGTCGAACCATGAAAGGACATGCCATCTGTGCAGAGATAAACATTTTCTCAATCAATGCAAACAATTTCGAATGATGAATATTGACCAAAGGCTTAAATTTGTAATCGACAACAAACTCTGCAAGTGCTGTTTAAATGCTGGTCACTGGGCATATCAATGTAAAAGGAAGGACCCTTGCATAAAACTAGGATGCACTGAACGCCACACTACTCTCTTGCATCCCCCAGATGCAACACAAATCACCACAAATATCACACCTAAAGACACAACTCAAAAAATTAATATCAATCAACCTACACAAGCAATACGCAATGGGTTTGTCAACACACGAACAAATTCTCGCAGTCTGCTTCCCATAATCCCAGTAAAGGTTCGCCTGCAAGGAAGTAATCAAACTATCACTACACAAGCGTTTTTGGACAGTGGAAGTACAACATCTTTCATAACAAATGATTTGATAGAAAAGTTGCAAATTGCCGACTGTCAAGAAACTAATATTTGTACCACCACGCTAAACAACACTGGCAAACGTAACAAGGTAAAGGTGGTCACAAATGTCGAAATGTCAGATTTTGACGAAAACAAATACATTTCTCTAAGCTCTCTTTACTCCACTTTTCAAATTCCTGTTTCAAATACAGATATTCCTACCCTAGAAGACACTAAACACTTTCCAGAATTTGCAAACATCTCGATTCCCGATGTTGACGCAGAGGTAGGACTCCTTATTGGCAATGACAATCCGTACGTTCTCCAACCACAAGAAGTAATCCAAGCAAAAGGTGGCTATTATGCCATCAAAACGGCCATTGGCTGGCTAGTGAATTGTCCTAACAGCAAACAGGATCAAAGTAAAACTAAAAATTTCTTTACCAAAACTTCTACCCATCCAATGTGCGACATGTGCTTTGACGCTGTTGACTCGATTGTTAACTGTAAACCCGAATTATCTGTCCAACAAGCTCAATTCATGAAATCTGTTAACTCTAGTATCAAACTTTTGGAAGACTCGCACTACCAAATCGACTTGCCCGTTCGAAATCCGGACCTAAAATTACCCTTTAACAAATCTCAAGCTCTCCAAAGAATTAATTGCTTGAAACGAAAGTTTAAAAGGGACGCTAATTTTTACATGGACTATAAAAGATCTGTTGATGACATGATCATGAATCAATACGCCGAAAACGTTACTGATGTCCCTGGAATACATGGAAAAACGGCCCTGAATTTCTATGGAAACCACAATCCTCAATGGCCTAAGCAACCAGAATTTCTCGAAGTCGTGGACAATGACCCAGAAATTAAACAACCAAAGCAAACGTGTTTTGCAATCCAAAGCGAATCCCACTTTCTGGAAGATCTTTTGGGTAAGTATTCTTCTTGGTACAAGCTGAAAAGAATCGTTGCTTGGCTTTTCCGTTGTAAGCATAAATTTCTGACTTTAAGACTCACTAACCTTGCAAATAAACAAAATGCCCCAGCACACAATCTTTGCTTGTCTCCAGATGAGCTCACAAAGGCACAAGACTTTATTTTTACCTTTGTTCAGTCAAAACACTTTGCCAACGAAATCAGCCAACTGAAAGCACAAAAGCCATTAAACAACTGCAGTAGCTTAATAAAATTCGACCCTTTCTTAGAAAACAATTTACTAAGAATTGGTGGCCGCATCAAAGCTGCACCTCTCAAACACGATGCAAAACATCAAATTATCCTTCCAAATCGCTCCCAAATAGTTCCTCTCATCATTCAAGAAATGCACGACACATTTGGTCACAGTGGCAGGGAACACGTCCTGTCTGCCCTGCGCGAAAATCTATGGATTATAAAAGCCAATTCAGCAGTCCGCAAGGTTTTATCCAAATGTGTTGATTGCCGCAAAAGAAGCGGAAAACTCAGCACACAAAAAATGGCTGATCTTCCTAAAAACAGATTGACACCAGACAAACCTCCATTCACCTATGTTGGTGTAGACTATTTTGGCCCATTTATTATTAAAAAGGGTAGAACAGAACATAAAAGATACGGTGCCATTTTTACTTGCCTTGTAATAAGAGCCGTACACATTGAAATCGCAAACTCTCTTGACACTTCATCTTTTATACTCGCTCTACGACGATTCATCGCAAGAAGAGGGCAAGTAGAAGAAATTAGATCTGACAATGGTTCAAACTTTGTTGGTGGTGAACGAGAAATGAGAGAAGCCATCAAATCATGGAACAACAGTCAAATCGAAGATGCTTTAACACAGAAAAGCATCAAGTGGATCTTTAACTCTCCAAGTGCATCCCATCATGGAGGTGTGTGGGAAAGACAAATCAGATCCATTAGGAAAATCTTATCAGCTATCTGTAAAGGCCAAACTTTAACAGATGAAACGCTGACTACCTTCATGTGTGAAGTAGAAAACATTATTAACAGTCGTCCACTTACAAAATCGTCAGACGATCCTAATGACATGGAGGCTCTCACACCGAACCATTTGCTTCTTCTAAAACAGCAAATAAACCTTCCTCCAGGCTCATTCACAAACAAAAAAGAGCTTTACTCTCGAAAACGCTGGAGACAAGTCCAATACATGGCCGACGTCTTTTGGACACGGTGGGTAAAAGAGTACTTACCTTTGCTCCAGCAAAAACAAAGGTGGACCAAAAAATCTCCTAATCTGACTGTGGGGGACATAGTTTTAATCGCAGATAACACACCCCGAAACAATTGGCTCATGGGTCGCGTAATTCAAACGTTTCCCGACAAAAATGGCATTGTCCGTAGCGTTAGCGTTCAAACTAAACAGTCCTTGATTGTCAGACCAATTCAAAAGTTATGCTTGATCGTTCCTGCAAAACCAATGTAAATTTGTGCTGATTTTGTTTTCTCATGTTGTTTATACCTGTGTATTTGAACAAATGTACGAGGCCTTAAAGGGGAGGGAATGTTACTGCCAATTTTCTTAAGTTAAGCCCTCTGCGTTCATTTGTGACTCGTTTGTTAATATTTGGATTTTTTCTCTTTTGCCGACCACTGTACTAAAAAAAGCCACCTGTTTTTGTTTCTCTTTTATATTGTTTGGCCTCTTTCGCATCTGCGTTTGGCACCTGTGGTCTGTTTTCGTTAAATCAGTAACTTATTAGTCGACGATACAACGTCAGTTTTCATTGAATTATACAACCATTATGACCTATTCGTTTTTCAATAATTGTCAATCCTTGAGAAAGGGAATTCGTAAATTGTACTGTAAATCGATTTGTTTCATTCTACAAAATTGCCTTTCTCTGGACGGTCGCAAATTAAGAAATCTCAAAGTTACCTGTGTTTAAAAGATTGTCTAAAAACGCACATAAAAAGAACACGTGAAAACCAATTCAAATTCATGTGTCGTGTTGTTGGAAGCAATCTAGACAGAAGAAACTGACCAGGCAGTTCAATAGAGCGAAGGTCAACGACAAACAAAATACGTCACTGTAACGTAGCAATCAAATAGACAAAGCGGACGTTACAGTTCTTGTTGGTCACAGCAGAAAACCATAACATGTACTTCTCTAGATTAGAAGTATATGACCATAATATCTTCGTGGGAAAGTTGTAACATAAAATTCCCGAATCCTTTCGTCTGTAGCCTATGTGATGACACCGAAAAAATACTCTTCTGAAAACGTCTTTTCAGGAATTGTATTTCAAGAAAAAATAGCCACAGGCTGTCGAAAAGAGGCGCAACGCGGTACGCCACTAAAAACTTGTCACCACAATACAGATTACTGAGGATAAAAGACGGAAATTTTGTCTAGTTGACAAGCACAAGCAAAACAGTTTTAATATTCGACCAACCTTTCTAACGACAATTCTAAAAATGACGAAACTGACTTGAGATATTTCAAATGCACGTAACCAGCTTCTGTCACGTAACAGTGATAAACATTGTGAAGTAATTCCCACAGGTGTTGAAAAGGATTGTGCAATGTTTTACAGGTGTTACGAAGGATTGTGCAATCTCTGCTCATTTTTTAGTGATATTCCATGACGTAAGACGCCAGGTTAAATAGACCTTAACGGTTTTACGTGATGTTTGATTTGGGGAACGATTGTCTGTACCACTTGTGTTGAAGTTAATTATAAACAGTGATGCGCATTATCGGCGATAATTCACCGGCGATAATTATTGGCGATAAATTTTTATCGCCTATCGTTATAGCTCAATTATTTTTTCAGTTATCGTTTATCGTTATCGCCAAAGGCAATATTTGATTATCGCCGATAATCGCCGATAAATTTTATTTCGGATCAACACACAAGTGGAAAGATCATGAGAAGTAATATTTTTACTAGCCACCTAGTTAATGAAGCTAAAATTGAATACAGATTGAATCCAAATCCAGTAGGCCCTATAACCATTCTCATTTACCTGTGCGACATAGCCTACCTCAATTAAATATTTTTATTTCCACTAATAGCCTACAGTGCCTATATAGGCTATTGTAATTCTTATCTGAACTACTCAGCGTTCTGCCATTGCTTTAATGATAGTGTTCACAAAGAAAACAAAAAAAATTATCAGAAATGATCAGTAAATTACGATAATGATAATTGTTCTAAAACAAACTTGATAATTGTTAATTGATAATTGATAATTGATTGATGATTGATTAATTGATTGATTGATTGATAATTGATGATGATAAATTGGTACCGGTAATTGATAACAAACTTGATAATTGATTAAAGATAATTGTTCTAAAACAAACACGACTAATTTGACAAGCTTGATCGAATTCACAAAAGGCCTATGCACATTTTACTACCAATAACGCTTAAGATTACTGATAAATTTTCAAGCATTTTGTGATTTTTGGAATTTTTTCAATTATTACTGATTTTGCTGTAAACAGCCCTATAAGCAGAAAGCAAAATACAAAGTTTGGAACTTTTTTATGGTATTTTCATTTGAATTAGGCTAATTTAGGCTAGTTATTTTGCCTAGTGCACGTAAGCAGCAGTGTAACTCAATTGATGAAAACATCCAACTGGTACTGAAGGTATAATTATAAGCACGGCGGTTACCTCAGTGGTTTGATTCTGGATCAAGAGGTTGAAGATTCGATACCCACTGCCGCTGTTGCGATTCTATTCATGCATAACTTACAAAAAGTTTTGTCCCTTTACAATATATTATGTTCGATTTTTCGTCATGTTGATGAAAACAGTTCGTGCTGCATGGGATGGGGCAGCGCTAACCAAGAAAAAAAAATCGTTATCGGCGATAATTTTATCGTTTATTGTTATCGCTTTAGGCATTTTTCGTTGATCGATTATCGTTATCGCTTAGCTGAAAAATGAGTTATCGCGCCCAACACTGATTATATAAAGCATGTTAATATATTCTATTCATGTTAACAGTTATTATATTCTATTTGAATAGGCTTAACTGAACATGAACTAGCTGCTAGCCGATCGAAATCGATTTTTAGCTGTTTATGATTGAACCGACTTGTGTGAAAATAAATTCGTTTGTATTACAAGACATGTAACCAAGTCGTTCATATCAAGCATTGTTGTGGGTTTGACACCTGTCAGAAGATATTTCATTTTCTTGATTTTTGAAATTAATAGTCAATTTGCATTAGGATTCGTATGGCATTCAGTCTAAAGCTCTGTTGCAGCTTTGTTGGATTTCTGAATTTAATGTCTCTGTTTTCAGGTGTTAAACATTCTTCTGTTCATTCAACGTCTACCAACAATATGAACACACGAAGATAGAAGAGTGGAGACTCCTAAGCTAGACCTAGGTGGTACCTCTCGTCATAGAAGTAATCATTTCGTTCAGCAGTGGTCTGCTGTTATCAGGACCATAATCTTTTTATCATTTATTTCTCATCACCAAAATATAATAGGAAAAAACCGAAGACCCTGCAGATTTTTGAAGCTTTTCTAATTCTTCACAAAACTATAAAAAATAAAAGCAAAAATTTGTTGCCAAAGTCAAAACCCAGAAAGTTGAAAATCTGTGTTTGTTGTGAAAACAATTTCTTGTCACACAAGATGGAACGAATAAAAATCTTCTTGAAATCAACGAACCAACACAAACAGATGATCCTGACGAAAGGGCGGTAGCATCTGGGTTAGGGTTGACCCACCCGGCCCACCCTATTTCGACGCCTATGGACACTGACAGTTATCTCTGCTTAGTAGATTCAAACAAGTAGTTGTTTTTCACAAGGCATTATGGCTATACAGTAATTCAACTTACAAACATTTAATTTGTTACTGGTAGGAATTTTTCCCACAAAAAAGTCCTTAATTTTTATTCAAAATGGCAACACAAATATAAAAAATCCAAGGTAGATTTTCCCAATCAACAATAGTCTCGTCATGAAGACAATCTTAGTCTTACAATTGTTTCAGTAATCAGTAGTAGGTCAGTTTTCTGTTCAGGTGGAAAAGCCAGCGGACGGCAGCCTCAAACTGGGTGCTGTACTTGTCGTCTTAATTCCGTGTCCTCGTAATGTTGAAGAAGACTGTCACCAATCATCTGTTTCAGGCAGGAAGTTTGACTGGGGTGGTACATCTACCAAATAATACTGCATGAAACAATAAGCTTATTGCCATTTGGTGGAAATCTTAAAATTAAAACCTTGTTCATGTATCCCAAAAATTACCCATAAGTACTTCAACGTCTTACAGGGTTGTAGTGGGCATCTCCCCAGTTAGCCACTACGTGGGCTATAAAAAAGTTTGTTATTTTTTTTTTTTTTATTGTTTTATTATCTTTATTCTGCATTGCGGGAAAGCGGACTTGAGCGCTGTGCATCGGTGTACGCTTTCCGACGTACACCTGACACACGCTGCAGCCGAAGGCAATGTCTGTTTCCGGTTGTCTACCTACTCTACTTATGACTTAAATTTGGTACGGTACTACCCATTACTCGAAATCGATCACTGGGTAGAGGCAATTATCGTAAAGTTTTTTGCCCAGAGAAACAACAGCAAGTGCGGGTGGCTGGAGTTATAAAAGGATGTGGCTAGATCTATAAAGCTAGTGTTGCCAAAGGAGCAATTCTGCTCCAATTTGATAAAATTTCGAAGAGCTAATCAAGAAAAAAATCTTATGACAACATCTGTGACAGAACAAAGCTTTTTCTTAAAACTTCCAAAAATGTTATTTTCAACAGGTAATCAAATAAATACTGCAAAGTTTAGGTGTTCATCCGAATAGTTATTTTTTCTAACATTAGTTTTGTTGTAAATACTGCTAGAAAAGAAAACTAATCAAATTCTTACATTTATCAGGCTAAACAACCAGCAACTCACTGGCTAGAAGCATGATTTTTTGCATGTGTTCATTATTTGATTATTGCATAAATTAAATAGTCAATTTATTCTTAAACCGATAAACATTTTCAGCAAAAAAACTGTTTGGCAACTTTTATGTGATAAAACTCATTTTTGCCCGTAAAAAATATTCCTTTACCAAAAATCCTGTTTTTGCTAATAAAAATCCAGGTGGGCTAGGTTTTATTGAAAAAAATGTTGAAGACTGTCACCAATCATCTGTTTCAGGCAGGAAGTTTGACTGGGGTGGTACATCTACCAAATAATAATGCATGAAACAATAAGCTTAAGAAATATTCTTTTACCAAAAAGCCTGTTTTTGCTAATAAAAATCCAGGTGGGCTAGGTTTTATTGAAAAAAATGTTGAAGACTGGTCACCAATCATCTGTTTCAGGCAGGAAGTTTGACTGGGGCGGTACATCTACCCTGTTTTTTTATAACGCTGACATCTTATAGATAATTTGATGTGACTTCGACTGGGCTAATGGATAGGTCTTATTTGTGGGACCTAATTTATGTGGTAGGCTACTTTTTATTGGCCTAGGCTAGGAAAGTCAGAGTGGTGAAGTGTTAACCCCTTAGCCACACTGAACTCAATATGAGTTAACCGCAAACTATTTCTCTTGCGGTCGACTCATATGTGAGTTTTCGGCAGGCAACATTCTCTTGCGTTTAACTCATATTTGAGCTGTCAACTTGACCAAGCTATTGTGCTAAGCTTCCATTTGAG
Source organism: Aplidium turbinatum (assembly GCF_918807975.1). Taxonomy (NCBI): domain Eukaryota; kingdom Metazoa; phylum Chordata; class Ascidiacea; order Aplousobranchia; family Polyclinidae; genus Aplidium; species Aplidium turbinatum. Next base: position 39,537,584 of record NC_137472.1, on the reverse strand, counting down.
TTTTAGCTCACATGTGAGTTAGCTGAATGATTTTCTGAAATTAAGGGCATGATATCACGCCATGCCGTCGTTCCACTGCAATAATATGGCATGATCATTGAGTTTGCAACATTACAGTATGGAAAGTTTGAATTAAAATTGCATCAGACAATTTTGTTGTATGATTGCTTAAAATTTGAGGTTTTGTTAGGTAATAATAGAACATTTTGCAATGGAAACATTAACTTCCGAATTGCTCTGCCAGTATCCGTGTGCTTTAGATTTGTATTTGACAAATTGTAATCCTTCACGTTTAGTTCGGCGATATTTCATAGAAGATATTTCGGTGAATAAAACTGACTACAAGGACAACCAAAACAAAGGTGTTGCATTAAGAATTAAAGTTGCACAATGCACATATGTGCAAACAGTACCCAGTTTCTCTGTGTGCCATAATGGTTTGAAGCATATCACAAATGTGAGCAAGAAGACAATTCATTCATCGCACTGGGCTAACAAGTCAGCTACTCTAAAGTATCAGTACTCTGCTGTATTGTGTGACGTGGTGAAGAAAGCACAGGCAACTTTGATCACTCGCTTTCTGATATACATAATGTTTGTAAGTAATTGTACTTCAGCTACCCTACTCAAATTGTTTTACTTTTATTATTTAAGACTTGTTGCATTGCAGCAAGCAATGAATGTCAAATTCACCACCATCAGTTTGATTAGTGCGTAACCAAATGTTAGTTAATGATTACAGTCATAATTAGACAGTAATGATAACAGTCATAGATTGTGTGTGACAATCACCCAGTCAGCAAAATCTGTTATTTTTACGTTGATTCAAAATGACTTTGAATCAACGTAAACGATTGGCAGACGTTGAATTAATGTAAAAGTGACAGATTTTTCTGTCTGGAAAATCATCTGAGACCAATCACACAATGTTTTTGTTTGAAAGAAAAAGGTCCATACTGCGTTGCCGACTTTTACTAATTAATCATGCATTATGCAATGCTTATGTTGACCAGGGTTCGATCTTAGCACTGGTCCTCTGGCCAATGTCTAGTGCGAGTTCCCCGCGGACCAGTACGAATCGTTACGGTTTTGCACTGGTCCGACTGTCCAGTGCGAAAATATCATCGTATTATGTCGTTTGATCGTTTAGAATGCGTGGTTCTCGTTTGCGCTTCTCTTTAAACAACAAAACACGTGATCCGTGCATGTTAAACCGTAAGAAAAAGGCAATTGCAACATCACGTGTTAAATCGTAAGAAGAAAGCAATCGCAACATCACGTGACGGTGTTAAATCGTAAGAAAAAGGTATAATAATCGTAACAACACGTGAGCTCTGGTAGCCTAGTTTCGACCCCAAACCTGCCATACATCTATGGCTGGCAAACGATTCATCTGTGAGGTCAAGAAGGCCCGACACTGGCTATGTGTTTACAAGGCCAGACAAACACACATCGGATTCTGACCCCGTGATCGTCTCGTCATCAGATTCCGATTATGACCCATCATCGGATTCAGAAATTGAAGAAGAGCCCCAAGTAGATTGAAGACTCAACGTAGATTGAATGTCTTGCCTAGATAAACTGTTGTTACTGTTATTGTCATTGTATATTTCCATGTTATTGCCACCATTCGTTATTGTCGTTTTAAGGTGGTTTTTCCTGGGTTGGCCTCGTGCTTCCCACGACAATCTTGTTTTTATCAGTAAACGGGACGGACCAGTGCGATCTCGTGCGGACCAGTGCAAATGGTGAGCCACTGGTCCGGTTGGCCAGTGCAAAAAAAAGTTAAGGTAGAACCCTGTTGACATTCGTTCCAAAAATCTCATAGCTAAGGGATTAAAGGATTGGCACTTTTAAATGTATTAACTCAACACCTATTAAGAGCATGCATTCGTGTATCAGCAAGATATTCAATGCCATGCCAGATGCATGTAAATTAGTTATTTGTTGCGTTCTGCAATTTGGTAATGCACAATGCACATTGTATGCAATTGCAAGTTGCTGTGTGGTATCGCAATGAACACAACGTTACATAATTAATACATAATATTATGATTATACCAACTCTAAACTATTGCCTCACATATAAACCAAAACAGACAAATGTCTGTCTTATAAATCTTTGGCAACTGTTTTTTGATAACAATATATTCACGTCGTATTGTTTAACTTTTAAAGTCATAGTGGTATGTATCTTTATAATATGAAGAAAGAGGCAGTATGTTTGCAAGCATCTGTTGAATAGTGCAATAAAAAATCAGTAGATGGAGTAATTGACTTAGTTGTGCTTTCCTGTTTACAAGTGTTTATTTTTTGAAACACTGTACTCCTGAGAAGTAAATGAAGACGTAAGTTGTATAACATTTTAGGTCACTTTTTGTAGAAATTGAATTTTTATCAAAAGTATGTTGTGTCAATGTCTGTCTTTGTGCAAACTTTGATTTTAAAAACAGCTTAATTTTGCTTTAATTAGTGTTTGCATAGAAATAAAAGATTAAACAATTATTGAAAAAACTTTAACTTGCTTTTCTTAAAAGTCATATTTTAGACATACTTGTTTAACTCAGGTCTTCAATTTCAAAAACACAATACCTCCCAAGAGATTGGCTATAAAAAACTTTATGAATTAGGGTGGTAAATATAAAAGTCATAAATAAACTTGAAATTTTTTTTCAATATGTATATATTTAGTTATTTGCCAATTGATAAAATAGTTGCATTTACCGGCACTAGCAATTACAAGTCAGTGTAACAATCTAAAAGTTACAGCAAACTAGAAAGTAGACCTACTGAAGCTGCTTTCATTTCTGCAATCTTCATTGCTATTATATCTAACTAGCCTATGTTAAAATGTGAGATTGCTATTTATTATGTTTAAGTGTGCAACAATTAAATGTATTCTATTGGCATTTGATAGTTTATAAAAAATAATAAAGTTTTACCTCAAGCCTAAAGATGTATGTTGTTTAATTTTAGTGCAAACTTTGTACAGCCTTTTATTAGAATAATTAATTGCCGTGGTTATTGGCTGGAGTTACTAGTAGGCAGTAGCTGGTAACTAAGACCTCATTTGGAAGTGTAAATTAATGTATATATTTGTTTAGATAAATTCAATTTCTAAGTGTTGTGTTTTTAGGGTCCACGTCTTTTAGGCGCTGACAGTTAGGCGCTGGTCTAATAGGCGCGCACGCTGTGGCGTCTGGATATTTAGGTGCGGAGCACTGTGGCGCCCGTTCATTTAGGTGCTATTCCTAGTAAAGTCTGTAGATTGTATCAGCTTGGCAGGTAGGGGCGTAGGACAATGCTTTTCACACAAAATATTATATTGAACAAGAAAATATATTGTTTTGTTAATGCGTGTGCATTGTTCGTCATGGCTTCAGTGAGTGAAGTTGCTTAAACTGGCAATGCTTTTTCACACAAAATGTTGTATTACACAGAAAAATATATCGGTGAAGCTGCTTGAACCGGAAATGCTTTTCACACAAAATGTTATATTGAACAGAAAAATATGTTATGGCTTCCGTGAGTGAAGCTGCTTAAACCGGCAATGATTTTCACATAAAATGTTATATTGAACAGAAAAATATGTTGTTTTTTTAATGCGCGTGTTCAGCATTTATTTGTTGTTAGTCCAGGTTTGCGCCGGCGAAAGCTTTATCAATAAATTATTCAAGTTTCCGAACATGTATGAGTTCACTTTTAGTTAGGTCAAATAATAACTAAACATCAGTAAGACATGTACCGTATGCTGTACTCAAGCGGGCGGTAGGCTTGAGTGAAGAGTAACTTAGTTTTCCGTCAAAACCCGGACTAGGTTTAATAACGAGCGAAGTCTCTCCATTATGCTTGCAAGGTGTAGCCTATATGCCCTGTAGAAATGTATTCATGTGAACAGTAGTAGAGCGTCTTACGCGTTCTCGTCACATGGCCAATCCATCCCAAACAGAAGTAATTTATATGCATGTCATGTGATCGACGTAGACGCACAATCTTGACATCAAATGAAAGCATACATCTTCAGCTATCCGAAGATGCAAAGCTTTGCAATAAAATTTGAAACATTCTATGTACAACTAGCAACTTTCCAAACGGTATTTTTTCTAATTTCTAAAAAAATTAAAAATTGGCAGAAAAGTATACTTCATTATAATTTTTACTACCCAAGCATGATACAATAATATGAAAATATATGTAGTTTAATCGAATGCCAAAACAATTCTGCACATGAGAAAAAATTTACTTCGTTTCTGCGCGCAATGCTTTAGGAGGTACAGCAGAATGATTATAGAGAAATTTGGAAAATTTTAAGCAAAAAGTTTACGTAATTTAGCCTACAGTCTTTTTGATCGAGAAATTCCAAAGTAAGGGGTTGCCTAGCCAGTTTTGACTGCCAATTCCAATGAGTGAAAGAAAAAAAATCCACTGTGTCCCCATCTTTAAGAAGTCCTCATCTGATAACTGCACCGCCAAAATATTTTTTTTTAATTAGCCAAAAAAGGACAGGCAAAGACTATGGATCTGCCATCATTTACATTATTTTTTTGCTTGAAATAGGCTACCTTTTAACCTTGGACGTAGGGATACTTCCTTGGTCATCATGGCAAAAATCCCAAGACGTGTGTATACGTCCGTAGTCGCGAAAGAGTTAACTAAAAATGAACTCAATAATGTTCGGAAGCTTCAATAATTTATTGATAAAGCTTTCACCAACGCAAACCTGGACTAACAACAAATAAAACAATAATAAATCAATAAAACAACAATATATTTTTCTGTTCAATGTAACATTTTGTGTGAAAAGCATTGCCGGTTTTAGCAGCTTCACTCACTGAAGCCATGATATAATTTTCTGGCAAGCTGCCAAGCTGATACAATCTACAGACTTTACTAGGAATAGCACCTAAATGACCGAGCGCCACAGTGCTCCGCACCTAAATATCCAGACGCCACAGTGTGCACGCCTATTAGACCAGCGCCTAAAAGACTTGCTCCCTGTTTTTATTCTTTAAATAAAAACAAATTTCAGGATTGTTATTTCTAATGAGAACACTTTATATAAAAAGAAAATGGTGCAAACCTTTATTGATAATATGGTTATTCCATGTGTGTTTAAAAATAAACACATGATAGGTCTGCTGATGTAACTTGGCAATTTATGTTTGTGGTACCGTACCTCATACAACAAAATGAACTTTCTACCAAAGCTCTTAGCAAACTGCTAAATTGGTTATTAACTTATAACCTACTGAGATTTATTTCATTTCTTTGTATCCAGGTGTTGTACATGTAGTTTTGAAAATAGTGTACTATGAAACATGGTATGAAGTAACTGAAATTGGACTAAAGAGAAGGAATTGTTTTGTTTTGGGCATAAATGCCTATTCTCCCTTGAAATTTCATCTTTTCTTATGTGTTGTAATGTTCAAAATCATTGTTAATGACTCAACTAGGTATGAAAGTTCTTATATTATATTGTAGATTTCATTGTAACATTACAATATATGTGTATATTGTGTAATGTGTATGGATGAACTGCTCCTTTTGGCAGAATTTTTTGTACCAAAATGAGAGTACCGATTTTGTTTGTTACTATTCATTTCTTTGCTTGGCACAAAAAAGATTGCACCATAATTTACTAAGCAAGGTTAAGAAGAATGCCAACATGAAGTAACAAAGCCTATCATTTAGCTAGTGCTCATTGCATTTTTCCTAACTTAATTATTACATTTGTTACGCTTTCTACAATTTGTATTTCACAGCAGACCAACTGAGACAAAAGGTAAAGGGTCTGGTTGGTTATTCAACTAGTTTATCTTCAAGTCCCACATCTAATCGAGGGGATGGTTCAATACTCGCATCTTCGTCAGTTGGTGAAATAAGCATAATTTCAAAACCGGCAGTCTTACATGAGAAAACTTATGCTAATAATGGTAAGTTACCGTGTACCGTAAGCTTTTTGTTGAGCTGGCACTGAATTTTTTTATGGAATTGTTTTTTCATATACTGTAAAACAAATGTTGAACATTCTTTCATGTATCTTTTCAGCATCAAAACCCCAAGGAAATCTTGATTTTGCTTTACGTCAAAAACAACATTTGAACGCCGAAGAAATTCGAATACTTGCTAAAATCGAAGAGCAAAATAGGTAAACGGTTGCATTTTATACGCCACTAATGCTTTCGTTAATAATCATATTTCTAGAACCTTGTTACTGTATTTAAAAGCTCCAAATGCGTTTTTGTGCTTGTTGCTGTGCAATTATTGCTTAATTTTATTTTGCATTTTCAGACTATTGGAAGCAGATCGAAAATCTTTGAAGTCTGTTTCTAGTGAAAGTGGAGGTCCCTGTGGACCATCACGTAGAAGCTCCAATGGATCAGTATCTCCAACCTCCGTTTCTATCCACAGTGCTGCATCAAATGGAAACGACAGTGTGACATGCTGTTCTCCTGAATACAATAATAAGACTTGGAATGTTTGGGGTAAAATAGTGAATGACTGGGATGAATACAAGAAAAAGAATGGCAAACAACTTCGGGTAATTTATTCAGAAAGTTTTGTAGATAAATCCTATGAATAATAGCTGATTACTAATAATAATAAATAAATCCCAGATTGCTTGTAACCTGAGGTATATAACTGTTTTTTCTAGCTTAACTATACCACGATGACAATGTTTTTATTTATTTCTTGCACTGTGATTTCATGTAAAATGTCCGGTTAAGACCTGCTAAGTTCTCTTTTGCCATTGCATTACGTTCTACCCTGCCCAGCTCACTATCAAAGTCTTAGATTAGAATGCTTGAGCATTGAGCCGCTTGATATTTAAGTTTTTATTGAACCCAACCAGCAAATCAGCTTTTTACATTGACAGTGTTTCAACATCTGTAGACGTTGAATCAATGTAAAAAATGACTGATTTGCAAGCTGAGTATGTCACCGTTTCATAATTCGCATTGTAACATGCAAAATGCAACATTTTAATTTGTTGAAGCTCTGCTATGATTTTGAATGCTAATTGGTGATCATGTTGTGTAGCAGTTCTTCCTGCGATCAAAGCTGATTGTTGGCCAAATGTTAAAACGGTTGTTTACATTGTCTAACTTTGCCACCGGTCATTTAGGAAATGATTCGCTGTGGCATTCCTGCTCACTTCAGAGGCTTGGTGTGGCAGTTGCTTTGCAATGCTCACAATTCTGCATACAAACAAACATACGCAGAGCTCATCCGACAAACATCTCCATCTGAAAAGCTTATTAAAAGAGACATTGCTCGAACTTATCCTGAGCAAGAGTTGTTTAAAGAAAAAGGTGGAATAGGACAAGAGACTTTATTTAATGTTATTAAGGTAAGCATCAAGCACTTTATACAAGTTTACCAAACAAAACTAAGATTCTGCTTTGCTTTTGTCCCATTTTGAGTTTAATTTTTTTTTTATTGTACAATTGGCAGGTTCATCAACAAAGTAATTGTTTTTCTGTGGTAGTGTCTGGAATGTGTTTTTCAGTTTGGCTGTATTTTTCACCATTACACGTTAGTCTCAATATTTATGTGTTAGTACTGTTGACATGTTAGCAAACAAGACCGAGGCGAGCTTTCTTTCTTTTAATGATGACGTAATTTCGATCAATACCGACTCACCATGTTTCTTAGGCCTACTCACTGGTGGACAGAGAGGTCGGCTACTGTCAAGGTAGCGCTTTCATTGTTGGCCTCATTCTTATGCAAATGCCCGAAGAGGAAGCATTTGCAGTGTTTGTTGCTCTCATGAAGGACTACGGACTTCGTGAATTGTTCAAGCCATCCATGGCCGAGCTCGGCTTGTGCATGTACCAGCTTGAGAACATGCTGCAGGTTAGAGATTTTTGCAGCGAAGTTATGTTCGTAATCTTGCATAAAAGTTTAATTATTGCTTCGTTATATTTCAAATTCAAAAGATAGTGTCTTGTTGAAAGCTGTTGATTTAAATTTGAAAGCTATTTTGGATTCTTTGGTGTGACTTTTCACTTTTGAAGCTCAATGACATGCTCGGGTGTTTATTCGTTGCGTCGTCGTTTTTAGTATTTTGTTTCAGAGCAAGTAGGTATGACGCGGTCAGAATGACTTTTTCCCGAACGACGTGATCGATATGCTAACCCCACCATACTTGATTGCCGCGAGGCCATAATGACTTTTCACTTTAATGAGTTCAGCGGAAGCGCAATGAGTTCAACCTGAATGAACACTACACGAAACACAAAAAACTACACAAGCGCACTCAAGTTCGTTTTCAATGTTAACACCTAGTTGATAATATGTTTGTTGGCACCTTGCCTACAAGTTAAAACAGGGTTTGATTAAATGGAACCACGAGGCATGCATCTATGAAGAAGCGAGATGCGGGATTAGGTGGGGGAAGCCAGACTTTCTCAAGCGTACAACATACGCACAGTTTTTTGCAGACCTGGGTTAGATTGTGATAGATTCACTACTTTAATTTTTCAACGTTGCAGATACGATAAAAGACGTGTTTATTTAAAGAGATTGTTTTAAAGGTCATTACATAAAATAACCTTAGGCGTCGTCTGACTTGAACTAGCTTCATACCTGACCAGTGAAATTGGTTATCGGTTTAAAATTTAGACGACCTTTTTGGCAAACACACAAGGAAGTTGAAATTTTCTTAAATCAAGTACAATAGATCAAGTTAGGGTTGAAGCGATTTTTTCCATTTCGACAATGTATATATAATATTATCTACTTTTTAATGTATTTTTTGATATGTCCTATTTTATTTCGAATTAAACTTTAATTTTTCAACGTAGTCGCTAGTGCTTGATGTGTCTTTTTGTAGAATATAGCTTTTATGCCACTTGAAAGAAACAAAAATGTTACGTATCTTGAGAAAAATCTAAAGTGGTATTTACCATTTTGATTAGTTGATAACCATGTACAGAATATGCCATGTCCTATGGTTGTATTTTCGTAAGATGTTGATGGCTTGCTGAAAGAGTTAATACGCTGTATTGTTACATGAGCGTACATCGGCTTAATGTTATTGCATTAATTACTCTATTAGGCATATTTTATTGCTTCATGCTTTACATGATAAGTTTTTGTATTCTTCTCCAGACTACTCTTTGCAATTCAGGTTTCGTTTGTTGGCAGTTGTCGTCCGTTGATAAACATAAATTTGTCTAAGTTTGTTAAATGGTTTATGCATTACCTCTCACTGTTAAGAAAGAAGACAGGAAGTGATGCAAGTTCGAGTGATTGAAGTCATGGCTACGTCACGAATCACTATTTTATTCGCAATGATGAACTTGCTTAATTCTCTACTGCGCATGAGCATTGTAATGCCACGATACATACCAATTCAATATCGAAACTTCTTACTACAAATTTTACTTTGTCCATTCACCTTTAGTCTCGCCTTAGATGTTTCACCAACGTAAAGCTCAAGATTATTTTTTCGAGATTATTATTTTTTTTAAATTTGCAACCACTTTTTCGTGTTGCCAATTTCCGTGGCTACGTGCAACACTATTTCAGTGTCAGTGGAAAACGTGCAAACTGCTTTCATTACTCGAATCAGTGTTGTGGCGCCGCTAATGATATCAGTTGACAGTTGTAGCTTCTTTTCAAAGTAACATAGTTATTGTTTTCCAAAATCAAGCAACCATCTACGCCTCATTGTTTCTTATTTACCAATCTATTGATCCATACACTCCTCCGCTCTACTTGTAACCGCCGTTTTGCATATGCGATCAAACTTGTTTACTCGCCCTACGCTTCATGAGACTACATCGTACCCGCTCAATCGGACCAATCTCCTTTGGTCTCGTTGTGCTTCGATTGTTCGCCGTGCGAGTTTGCTTGTAGTATACTGATGGCATTGTGGCATTCCTATCGAATATCGCGTGGATAAGTGGAGAATATCAATGTAAAGAAGATGTTTTTAACCCTCGCTCCTTGTGTCAATGTAATTCAGAGCCTTTCAACGTCATGTAGACTGGGAAAGTTCATCTGAAATGAAATCAAAGCTGGCGTTGTTAAAAATGTTGTGAGGTTTCACGTTTCAGTGATGTTTACTAATATTCAGATAATACGAAACCAAGGAACTTCCAGAAATATTTGATAAAACTACCATTCAACGTTTTATAGGCAGAGAAAACTTTTTCTCGAACCGTAGAAAATTTTATGATCAGATCACCGCTTCAATGCGTGATGAAAATCTACAGATAAATCTGCATCAGGCATTGCAGAGTGCAAAAACAGTGTTGCAGAACGCGTTTTCGAATATTAAATTCTCATCAGTGCAACTACGTTTATGAACACAATAACAACGGTTAAATTTAAACTCAATACAATACATTACAAACATTATAAGGACATATTCTCAGTGTTCAATTGAATACTAATAAATCCAGAGACATCCGAAAATCACTTCCCGCATGCAATTCCAGACCGACATTACTCGCTTAAGGTTTTTTTGTTAAAACAAACTTAATGTTCAAAGCAAAAACAGTCATCACAATGAACATCTACCGAAGTATACTAATTTACAGTACTTAGATAAGCAATGAAAATTAATAGACGGTTATTATTATTATTATTATTAATATCACTTCAATTTGGTTTCAGTGATTATAATACAATGTAATACAGTAGCGTATCCAATTTTGAACATTAAGTTTGTTTTAACAAAAAAACCTTAAGCGAGTAGTGTCGGTCTGGAATTGCATGCGGGAAGTGATTTTCTGATGTCTCTGGATTTATTAGTATTCAATTGAACACTGAGAATATGTCCTTAAAATGTTTGTAATGTATTGTATTGAGTTAAAATTTAACCGTTGTTATTGCGTTCATAAACGTAGTTGCACTGATGAGAATTTAATATTCGAAAACGCGTTCTGCAACACTGTTTTCGCACTCTGCAATGCCTGATGCAGATTTATCTGTAGATTTTCATCACGCATTGAAGCGGTGATCTGATCATAAAATTTTCTACGGTTCGAGAAAAAGTTTTCTCTGCCTATAAAACGTTGAATGGTAGTTTTATCAAATGTTTACTAATATGTTGTAGAAAACACGTTTTTACCATTAGCTCTTTAAGTGTTATGGTTTATCAAATTCATAATGGTATTTATAAGGCCAAGTTGATTCAAAAGGCCGTTTTAGAAACTAAAATTTATTTACTTTGCGATGTATTGCAGGAAACATTTCAGTCTTAAGTGGCCAGGTGATGCTTTGCCAAAGCTTTTTGGTTAATTGCATTGTAAAAACATATAGACTTCTTACTAGTTCAAGATGTCTCGCGTTGCAAATTGCAAACAAATGCTGCAATGTAACTGTTTTTCTTCATTACTGATTCGATTCTACCTTTTAGCGTTGTGGACTTTCAGCCTAATTCAGTCGCTCTGGTTTAATCTACGTCAAAGCGGAAACAGAACTTGAATGCAGTGCTAGTTTGGCCTTGTGCTTGATATGGAAGTTTACAACTCAGTGACTTAGAAAATCCATTGACGAGTCGTTGCCTCGTGGGCGTCGTTTGTATTTGTTTGGTTAGAATCATGAAACTCGTCATCCGGATAAATCTATGGCATGCCTGTAGGGACTTAGTGTTGAAAGTATTTTGCTGGAGATATTGCCTTATTTTTTGCTCCATCATCATCATCTGCGGATTCACATTAGTTGGGTAATTTTACCGCAGCTACACCTTTTTTCCTAAATATCTGCGTGGTTTATTTAGTTATGAAAGTTTCGTGTTATTATCATGAAGGTGCTATAGTTATTGTATGTGTTCTCGTTGAAGTGGAAACTTGTTAGAAACCCACTTTCCTACACAACTACAATTCACCAATACGCGCATCATCGATTTGTGCTTGTAAAGCTGACGTCACGTATGCTGCTGTTTGGGTTATCAGCGGACCGTGTGACGTCTGAAATGCAAAACAATGTAAACACGTTTCATAAAGCTCATGCATCCCTTCATTAATCATTGACTTTATTTAGGATCATGCACCTGAATTGCTGGTACACTTCCAAGCCCAGGCCTTTCACACATCCATGTTCGCTTCTTCATGGTTTTTAACACTTTTTGCAACTTATTTCGAAGTCAATCTTGCCTCAAGAATCATGGATGTGTATATATCTGAAGTAAATATTACTGTGTGTGATTGGATTGCTATTTTCTTGGATTATCTTCAATTTTTGCTTTTTTAATAGACTGGGAAGAGTGGAATTAAATGCAGTACCGGTAGGCCTATAGAGTTCGGCAATTTAATATCATTTCAAGTTTTGCCTTATTTGCATCGTTTTCTTGGTAAATTACATTTTCTTTTTTTTTAACGAAAGCTTTATATATATTGAAAATTTGATCAAAAGCTTGTTCGTTAAATTTTGTGACTTATTCTCACAAGCTTGGTAAATGACTGCCAAAAATCGCTGCTGAGTTTGAAAGAAGGTTTTTTCTAAATTGCACAAATCATATAACCTTTTATGCTTTTCATAACTAGGGGATGGAAATAATATTTCGAATTGGGCTTGCCTTGTTGCTCAGTAGCCAGACCAAGCTAATGGAATTGGATATGGAAGGAATGTTGAAGGTAACTACCAATTGCAATCGACCCTTGCACTAACACCAGTCCATTTTTATGTCGACTCAATGTTGACAGTTATCTCTTGTTAAAGAATCAACTTTTCACAAATCTGGTAATTTTTAGCAAATAGTCGCTCATTCGTTTTCTACCTGTTTAGTAAACAATATCTCTGTCCTCAGCATATCCAGAAGGAATTGACCGTCTATTATAACAAAGAGCCAGACTTGCTCTTTCAGAAGGCTTACTCACTCGTCAAGTACAACCCGAAGAAAATGAAGAGGTAACAACATGGATCTTAATCAAGTCCAATTTCCTCTAATATCATTGCTTATTCTATCAACTGTTGTGACACATAACTAATTTAAACGCATGTTACCTAACCCTCCATTAGATGATGGGCACAGAATGGGGGGTTGACTTGCGTTTACCCTTACTATGTGTTGACTAGGATTTTTAAAGGTTGTCATTACGATAAATCCTGCAGGTTGGAGAAGGAGTACATGACCATGAAGGAACGGGAGCAGGAGGAGCAAGTTGAGATGCGTCGCTTGAGAACAGAGAATCGACTCTTGCGACAAAGAGTGGACTCACTTGAAACAGAAAATGGGACTCTCGCTGACAAACTAATTGAAGTGAGTTAACATCTTACTGAAAAATAAGTAGTCTTGTTGGTAAGTTTGCTTTATATTCAATGAAATTAAAACTTAAAAAGTGTTAGGCTATAACATTAGGTTCCCCAGTAGATATTATATATATAAAGGTAGAGCTTGGACGTTCAGCATTAGTTAACCATTTTTCAAGATCTTTTTCGTTGTGAACTGAAAACCATGCCTAAGCTATGTTGCTTTTTGTTGATAACTTTAGCTGACATTTGATCATTGCGTTTGTTTTTTGCACACAGGATCGAGTGAACCGAGCGCTTGAAGCCGAGGAGAAGATTATCATGGGAAAGGAACTTAGCATTGCAAAGCGCCAGGCTATGCTCAGCCAGCCAACGTCACCGAACCCCCACGTGGTCGTCACAGTTGGAAGTGGTGGGTATTGTTGAGATCTAACCAAAAGAAGTTGTCTTTTAACGTTGCTTCAACGATAACGAAGCGACCTAAAATGGATAATTTTGTCTTGTTAAGATTTTATTTATTCTGTTTCGGTTTGTATTAAAACTATACTGTTGACCTAATGGTATAGTTATAAGTCATCGTTCATGGTGAGATATTCCTTGATCATGACTTCGTGATTCAGGTAATGCAAGTGAAGCAGCAACCAAGACCAATCCCAACTACTCGGAATCCTTCGTCGCCCAATTGCAGCAAGAGCTGGTGCAGTCGAAAATGCGTGAAACTGAAGCTGCTTCACAAATCAACAGATTACAGGTGCTTGATTTTTATCATTTGAACACAAACGCTTATTCAATATTTAGACCGAGTCGCCGCCACTGCCCAAGGGTGGTAAAAGACAGAGGCCCTCGACCCCTGGTGTGGCGAAGAAGGTTCACACGAAGAAGAAAATATAATTTAACTTAGACTTTACGTCTCATTGTTCAGGTTATTTCTGGAAGCGATTGAGAGTTATTTTGTACTCAATGAATTGTTAGTGAATTGTATTTTGAACTTGGTGAGTCAATTTGAATGCTGATTCACAACCTTTAGCTTCACTTTTTGTGACAATTTTAGATTAAGATTTCACAGAACTACGTATCATAACAGTGACGAAGTCCTAGGTGCGAGTGCTCTGCACTGCTGCACAGTGAAGATTATGTAAAGTGCCAATATAAGTGTAAAGGGAAATGAACTCCTTTATGTTTGGCAAATGAATGTCTGAAGTGATGACGTTTGCAGACGTCGCCTTGTTTGTCATAGTCATGCTACTTTCTAAGATTGCTTGATTGTAGATTGAACCTAACTGAAATCGATAGCTATTTGTTTGTCTGTTCGATTGAAATACGGTTTGCTTTTTATGTTGACAAATTGTTTTGTTTTTTACATGAACACAACGTTTAATATTGTTGAGCTAATGTCAAATATGTTTTTTTTAACTTGTCAATGTGTGGTTAGTTCGTGCGCTTTAAATAAAATCTGTTTCCACCTCATGTAACCACGCGGTCTTTTATTCTGGTCTATTGTTTACCCGGAAAGCTGGCTTTTACGGTGGTTTCTTGGTCTATAGCCCGGCGTGATTCATTCTATTCAAGGCTGTTGAAAGATTTAAGTTAATTACATAGATGTCTCTGCAAGAAATTGAGCTTCGACATAAAAATATAATTTTATCGAAATTTTACTCTGGAACTTGAAAACAGCGGTTAACAATTAAGTCTCAGAATAAGCATTCACTACTAGCTTTTTCTGTTATAAAAAATTAGATTCTCTTATCGTCCCAAAGTGAAAGTGTTGCCGAAATACAGTATATGGAGGAGTTCTTAAAAAGTAAATATTTATCATTAGCTAATACGTTGACTTGACAAAAACACATTGGGTTGTTCGTGCTGTTTTTTCTGTTATGCTTCAATTTAAAGTAGGTGGTAAAATGTTATAAAATGTAAAAAGTTATGAACAATGAACATGTATATGGCAGTACTTCGGAACGAAGATAGCAGTTTAAAAATCACGTCATTTGCAAACCCTCTTATGGCTAAAAAGTACAATGCGTGACTGGCAGGCGCGACCGCAACGATAACATGTAAAGCCTGCCACCGGTAATGACAGAAAATTTCAACGGTTTTGTCTACTGCGACGCTTTTCCTCTTGGTTGGTGATACGCGTTTTTCTTTATGCTTGGAGACGGTGCCATGCGCACATTGCGCAGTGAGCCTCCACGCATCTCTATCTTTTGCAAGGTTAAACCTATGTCAAGCGTCCAAGTTGCATAATTTCAGTGATTTTTTGGGTGTCTTTGAAGCGCTTCCTGGGGGCGCTTCCTATGTACATTACAACTTCGTAAAAGCTGGAAACTTTTTATTAGCACTGAAATATGTCAAATCTTTGCAGGAGAAAGTTTGTGATCTTGCCGAGAAGAACAGAGAGCTTACTGACCAATCCAAGGTGACTTCCCTACAGGAAGAACTGATCGCCGCCAAGTTACGCGAAGCTGAATGCAACGGAGCTATGAAAGAACTCTCACATAAGCTGCACATGCTGGAGGATAATTGGCAGGTATCGTGGAAATCGTTTGAAGTTACACTGTATTGTTATAGGGTCATGTTTTATCAACCAATGGGTTAAAATGGCACCCTCTTCAATTTGACTGAAACTTTGGCACATATGATGTTGAAAAATCTGTTTCGGTTGTTGCAATAACACAAAGTTTTTGACTGAATATTTCTCGAAAACAAAAGATACTACTGCGTTAGTTTTTGTATATGCGGGAGATAATTTCCTGAGCTATTATTTGCATCTTTCAAAGTTTTGTTGTGATCTGTTCCACAAGGCCAATTCCAAGGTGTAAATATTAGTCAAGTCATTGCCCCAAAACGGAGTTAAAATGAATACAGAATTTTTCTTCAAAAATCCCATTGCAATGATATCTCATGTGTTGACATTGGTGAAGCGGTTGCTGATATATTTAATTTTGTGGAATTTGTCAAAAAAGTTTAAAGAGGTTTTAAAACGTTGTATTTTGGGTTGAGTTGACATGGAATGACGTCATAACGTGATGTGGTCTATAGATTGTCATGGGATTTACACTGTGCCAACTGTCACTGATATGGGCATTTCCTTCAAGCACTCAATGTTGATATAGTTGAAATGATGTTTTCCATCAAGCGTAAAACTGTGATCACATATCTCTCGTGGTAAAAGTCATAAACTCACTGTACAAGCAAAATTATTTAACGTAGCATGCCAGAAATGTTTGCTTTAATTAACTGAATTTTATTTTCTGTAAACTTATGGTATGATGTCACGCAAAACAAATACATGACGCTATCTATTGGGCCTTTAAAGAGAGGTCTTAACCCTTTGATATTGTGATGCCAAGTCGTATTTGCAACAAGCTTGTTTTGTATGTATTTACTTTATAAGAAACACGAGCGTATATAATATTTGTTTTCGTAGAAACACATGAACAGAACAGCAGCGACACGACGCACTCTGCTTCTATCAAAATCTGGCAACACGAGCAAGGCGGCACTCCAGGAGGTCCAAGAGGAACTCATGTCGGCCAAGTTCCGAGAAACAAACCTCATCGCACAGAATTCCGACGCCCGCCAGAAGCTTCTCGAATTAGAGACTGCTGTGAGGAACTGGGTTATTTTATAATTCTATTGACTTACTGCAACTGCAAAACTAGGAAGCTTTTTTGAGTTCATTAATTCAGTGGATTATGTTGGTAACAAAAATACTTTGGCTCCACTGCAGCGCGAATATTACCAACAATGGCGAGTTCAAGACTAAGACAGGAATATATTATTGAGAAATTAACCATAAACTTTCCAGGCAAAGTGTATTAGCGTTTGACCACTCCAGATGTTGCTTATTCCAATTTTTCCGGCCACTTCGCAGCCTCATTGAAATCATGAAACCTCATACGACTTTTTGATTTGAAACTTTCATACTTCGAGTTAATTGCTTTGTCATAAACACTGCAGCTTTACAAGCTCAATAATTCTTTATCTGCTTCCAGAACCACATTTGTACTGGTCAGTTGAGGCGTTCAGAAGAAGAACGCTGCAACTTGAAAGAAAAGTCTCGAGTAAGTGCTGACAACGAAAAAGCTCTCAAGCAGGAACTCATGGAAGCGAAAGCTCAAATTGCAAACATGGAAAGTAAAGTAAGTGGGACTTTCCCAGAGGGTATGTGTGCTTTGTGAGCGAAGATTGGAGTTGAAATATGCCCCAGCGTTGATATTGCATCATTGGTTGCAACGTTAGTTAGTGTGGGAAACTGGCTTTTTTGGTTATTTTTTCAACTTAATTCAATAGACCTGTATTTACTACGTAAACAAGATACTCGCATTCATCCATTCGTTTATTCGATTTTGTAAGTTGTAATTGTGGAGTGGACCCAGCTTGAGTAAAACTGCTTTGGATTAAAAGTGAATGTAGTCAGTGTGTTGCTTGAACACTGAACTATCTATTGTCTGAACGTGCTCCTTGTTTAAAGACAAAATTGCTCATTTCTAGAACCAAGAGGCGTTGATAGCACTTCGAATAAGAGAAGCTGATAACACAGTTAAGATTGCCGAATTGGAACAGATCATTTGCAACTTAAAAATGAAAGTAAGTTTCTACACCAAAAGACTTTTTGCATTGCCACGTGCAACTATGGTGCGTGATGCAGTAATTCTTTTAATACGTGCAGTGAGAGCTGTTTGTTGATTTTTTTTTCCTTATCAACTTCCGTATGATTCTTGCTCAATGAGATCATTTGACGCGCGGTCGGTCATCATACCAACCACCGGGTTTCAGCACTCAGCAGCTATGTGACATTGAACGTCTAATCGGTTAGCAACGGCTGATGATAAATTGATTTGTGTGTAATAGATTTGACTTGTATGACGAAAATATGGATTGAAACGCCTGTGGGCAGCTGTCAATCAAATCAAATTTAAACACATTTTCAGAAAATCGAGGAAATTGAATCTCTTCAAGCGTCGGCGCTTCCCTCATCTCCGTCGAACGATTCGGCAAAAATCATCCACCAGCTGCAAACGAAAGTTCTTAAGCAGCAGCGACAGATCAATCGTCTCCGGCGACAGACATCAAATCGCGACGTCGGTTCATCGTCGGGCGACGAAGACGACGCGAACTCGGATATTAGTGACGATTCAGAGTTACTGTTTAACGCTACCATCACTGAAGACACGACGCTCGATCAGAGCCTGGTTGAGAATGAAATTCATAGCCCAGCTATTGGTAGTGGTTTGTTTTCAGTTGAGCCAAGCAGCATGGTTGCCAGCGATCCCGAACCGCTTGAAGGTTTTCCATCTGGCGACGTTTGAACAGTTATGCTGGGAAATGACTTTTTCCCTTCAAAAACATTGAATTGGAATTGGATTCCAGCTATCTCGTGTTTCCAGTCGCCTTAGATTGAAATGTGCCCATCGTGCAATATCTGCATTGATTATTTCATCCTTTTGATCTTTTCTGTGACCACTTTGTGCATCGGATATTATTAAAGTGTCGAGCATCAACGTGTGATCATACAGTATACTGTAGAGTTCAATCACGTATTTCACTCAAAATGCGTGTGCTCATCAGTAGCGTACGGTGACTGTTTTTTTGTGTACACTTTATTTGAGCAGGCTTTAAACACACGCTAGGTTTGCAGTTTACTCAGTAGCTGTTCAGATCATATCAAAATAAACTGGTGATGTGATATGTAGAGTCACTGTGCAAATCGAGCATGTGTTTGAAACTTTCAAAAAAATGTCAACACCCAAAAAAATGGTCACCGTACGCCATGGGTGTTCACTGTTCATACTGTTATGCCAGACATACGAGTGATTTAATGCATGTGCTGCGTTTCATTATGTGGAGGAACTCTTGAGCTTTATTGGCTTCATTGATCTGTCACAAAATTGACTTTATTCGTTTCATTTCTTTAAAGTGCTTCCGCGATTGAGTGAAGATTTTCGTTATTGTGCCTTGTTGATTCTTTCGTTTACATATCATGGTGTTGTCTGCGGCAAATACTTGCAGTTTCAATGCAGTGGTGTCCAACCTTGGTGTCGTTATGAAACTCTGAAAAGATTGCAGAGTCATTGAATTTCTACCAAACTTCACCTGGAAATTATTGAACGTAAAATTCGAGATGACATGCCACTTTTTTCCGTACATTACCCAATCAGCTTTTTTGCTTTGATTTAGCGTCTGCTGACGTCAATTATTGTAAATGTGACTGATTTGCTGGCTGGACGACAGAGACTGCTCTGTGAATTATTATTACAAGCAAGATATCCAACATCTTTATTCTAATGAAAGGAGAATATACGATCTCGAAGTTGGGAACGTCTGTCATATAACTAAATGTGGAAACGATGTGTTTTTTGAACGACGCTGCTCAGTATTAATTCCGATTGGAGATCCTAGATTATGTTTTCGAATAGTACTTAGTTGTCATTCACCTTGTCATTTTGATGCTTATCATTGCAGATTTTACACTATTTGATAATTTTTTTGGAAAAGTTGATTGACTTATATATCATATTAACTCTTTAGTCTGTTGTGTTTTCATCTGCGGCTGAGATTGCATTTGTGTCTGCCATTCTAACTTGTTACTAAAACGATTGTCTGTTTGAATCCTCGATCCGGGGTAAAAATTCATTTAATTAGAAGGCATAAGCAACAACAGTGAAGCCATCACAGATTCTGAAACTCCTTTGGCGAAATGGGTTGCAGACCACTCAGCAAGCCTGTCTGAACTTCCACAATTGAATTCGCTGTGATGTGCAGACGATATTCTAATATGCAGTATTATTGAAGTTTCGAGACTAATTTCATACATATTTTTCATCCGTTCAGTTTATATTACCCAATATACACCATTCATGTCATGACGATAGCCACGGTTTTGTTTGGAAGTATTCACAATTGCCTTTTGAGCCAATCTTCTCTTAAAACAGATAAACCTGAATTTGTTTGGAAGTATTCACAATTGCCCTTTGAGCCAATCTTCTCTTAAAACAGATAAACCTGAATTTAGAAGATTTGCAATGGATGGGTTATCAATCTTTGACTCAAAGCTCAATACAAACCTTGTCATTGACATGAAGTCGATGGAATATCTACTTGAAGAGCTTTTACGGGATTGGCTAGGTATCCATCGTCAGATGTATTTAAATATACATTCTATGGTATTCTTTTAAAGTCAGTTCGAAATGAAACCAAACAAATCAGTCAGCTCATAACTCAAATCTTCTAAAATAATCCAGCTACAAGACAACAAAAGTGATTGGCAACTCTGGCCATTTTAGGTTGTCGGACTATTGACCTTTTAAACTGTCTCAATTGTTTGGTTGATTTAGAGTCTTCATCCTCGGACTGACAAAGCATTTGATACCCTGGCAATTTCACATAATTGTAGAGCAGTGGTTCTCAACCTTTTTAACGCGAGCACCAAAGGGCCGCCACAAAAGAACAACGGTCTGCTACTATAAACAACAACAAAGCAATTTAATGTGAAACTTAATTTTGACCTAATAAGTTTTCCAAAAAGAGGAGTAATCTTGGAAGACGCAGTAAGCTACGCAAAAGCTGGTTGAGATGATGACTCGACAATTGGTTGTGTTATTTTCAATCATTTTGTCGAAAAGTGCTTCACCCATTTACAGTACATTGATCCAAATACAGAGGCATTTTTAATGCGTTAGCTATAAAGCTAGGATCCTCTGGGACTCGACTCCAAAAATATAATAGATGATCACATTGGTAGACTATCCATTATCCAAGTGACAGATCCACATCTGACTGCAAGTCTAGCTGAAATCCTTTATTAGAATATTCCTGACAGTCTCGCAAACTTGTAGAGCAAGGATCTCAAACACGCGAGGACGTTTTGGTGTGGCACGCGATGCATTTTTAAACTTTCAAACAATTGCAGTGCATATTTTTTTTATAGATCTAAAAAGGTAGCCCAAACTTCACTCTAAAATTGCTCAAAAAAGAATCTGAAAATGCTGAGAAAACTTTACACGACTTTTGTTGTTTTGTTAATACAAATTTGTTGATTTTACTGGAAATTGTTTTTTGGGGGCTCATTGTTTGTATTGTTTCCTGACCAGTTCTAATTTCTCTCGGAGGCCCGGATTACTAGTATTCATTTGGCCTTGTTGTAGTAGTTCAGTTTTAATCCCGTGATGTCTCCCTTACCGAGGGTGGCCGGATTCACCTCCAAACGCCGCAACCGCCTTCACGTCGATCTGTCTAGCGCGTCTTCTCTTGTCAAGCCAACCTTGCTGCTTTCTTCCTGAATTTGCCTTTTCCACTTTGTAGAGGCTTTAAACCACTGAGGCTGGTTACCGAGACTCACACAGTGAAGTTTCCTATAGTTGTTGCCAGGGAACTATTCCTTCCATTAGGTGCCGCTGAATGGAAAGCAGTCCTTGACGTGCGTTGCTCAAGCGCACACCCCGAACCAGCGCCGCTTGATTTAGAAGTCGGGGACTTAACAACTCAGCTAACAGGGCGGAACCGATCAGCTTAAAGATCAAGAAAGTACAAAAGAAAAACTCGTTAACACTGGTGATGCACCGGAGGTCAGATGTTCCGGCTAGAGAATTGCAACTTCGGCCGGATTTTCATAATATCTACTTTATATAGTCAATGTTCCAACCTAGCGGCTGTATACCACTCTCACCAAGCGCTCTAAAAGATGCCCCATGGCAATATTTATATTTATTAAGGATCTACCCAAAAGCAAACTAGTAGATTTTAAATTTGGCAATGTTTTCTATCCACCCGATAGTATTGTTTTTAAGATATTGAAGGTTTTTGATTGAATTCTTTGATCCACTTTTCAATCTTACATTCCCGTTGCGTCCCATGTTGTATATATGCAACAAAAATTTTTGGGAAGTACTGTACGGGAACATGACTTTGGGATAGTATAATGAATATTTGTGAAAACAAAAAATACTTTCAATTCACCCTTTATAGCTCAATGTTGCAAATATGCAACACGTTGCAGCTAAATATTCTGTGTTGGTTGTATTGCAACTTTTTTGAAAAACAAATTGTGAAAATTTGACTTTTTTTCTTGGGGTAGGAGGGTTGGCCGATGTTACAGGCAACGTGTGCAGCTTATGCATTTCTGCAGTACCACAACGATACAAAAAACATTTATCTAAGGTCATGACCTTGACCACACACACACCTCCGGCTCCAGCACCACTATCACTTCCGGCCCGGAGTTGAAAAAATGACCAGAGATGAGCTGGGCCCGGAGGTCGTTCCAATAATAATTACATCTGCACGACCACTTCACTGTCTACTTGGGCTGTGCTTCGAGTTACACAAAACAAAAAAAATGTTTATATAGATTTTGATTTGAAGGAAATGGAGGAGCAATTTCAAATAATAAGAGTAAAATGGTGCAAAATCATAGCTTGTTTAAAACCCAAAAAAACGGATATTTTCGATCAAGTTTGCGAAACTCGAGTTTCGAAATTTGTCCAGAAGTGAAAACACTGTCTTATAATAAGTGCTTAGCCAAACATAAAACTTTTTGCCACTAAATTTCCGGGATCATTGCAGGATGTTTTCGCTCTCAAGGGCAGTGCCATGCAAATATTTAAAAAAAAATTTAATGGTGATGTACGATCCCACGTTGAGAAAACAATAGATTTTAATCTATGCTAGCGACGTGCGTTTACAACACAGCACGTGCTGATGCACTGATGAACTCAGTCTGAATCTTCTACAGGAGCTCGTACGCTTTTGGCCGCTTTCTTCCTTGCGAGGTACCTTTCCCTCGCGGACAACACAGAATCTGTGTTAGTTCGTTTTGCAAACTTATCGGAAACACTCGGTTTCACGTCAGATGAGGAAGAGTCTTTGGTAGATTTTTCATCAATTTTAGGATGTTTTCTCTCCGGACTGACTTTGTCACCACTATCTCTTTCAGTTCTGTGATGACGATCTCCTTTGTGACGATGACTCTCTTCGTTGCTACGTTTGGAGGTTTTGTATTCTTTGTGCCGATCATGACTTGATCCGTGGCGATCTCTCTCCAGCGAACGTTCTTTACGATCATGACGTGACCTTTCACCTTTCGATTGTTTATCGTCTTTGCGTCTGTGATGTTTCTCATTAGGGGAGATGGAACGACTTTTTGTTCTGTTACGTCTTCGCTCGCGCACTTTATTGGGACTTTCCTTTCGAGTTTCGTTTTTCTTTTCACTGTCTGACGAAGAAGAGTAACTCTTTTTTCTTACAGGTGATGGACTGTTTTCTTCACTGTCTGAGCTTGAAAATGATAAATCCGTGTCATCATCCTCTTCTGTTTGTTGAAATTCCGAATCCTTTGTCTCAGTTGAAGCAGGCCTGCAAAAACGATAATAATATAATAGTATGATATTGACGATAACGCAAATACTGCACTGAGACATTTGAACACGAAACAAATTAAAACAGTCATTGACAAACATGTCTGAGTCGAACTCCACAAAGGTGGTGGCACCGTTGGCAGGCTTGAAAAATCGGAAGTTAAGAAATTGTGCTCCTACTTTACGGCCCGACAGTTATCAGTGTTTAACAAGGTGGATAACCACGTCACAAGGTTCCTCGTGCTATGGACACTGTGTCCCACTCAGCAAACCTGTCCAATCTTTGCATTAAATCAGTGTGAAAAGCCGACATTAAATCAACATAAAGTAGTGTAAAACAACTAAAAAGTATTAGAAAAGCAGTGTATCTCTAAACTGAGATGTTTTAAAATTCAGTGAAAACGTAGACTCAATGAGTGATTCCCTGATTAGGACAAAACTGCACATCAATAGTTGACCAGATTTCGGATAACCGACAGGGGACTGACCTTTCGCCAGGAATCGATTCTTCACCAACTTGCTGACGAAGCAAGTGCTTGTAAAACCCGCTCAGATCTTTCTGCTTTTTGACATTCATTGCATCTGGAGAAAATTTGCAAGAAGACGGTAATATTACAGGGTCAACAGAATGTAGTCATACACTTCTATCGGGTCTAACTTTGTAGCACGCTTGTAGAAAAACCATCGGTTGCGCTTCCGTGAAAGAACATAACCTTTGCATGACACTCAATAGGATATCGGTTTATTAATCACCGAGAGCACGCGGCTGAGTCTTAGCAAGGCACCTAAAGCCACGCTTAATGGTGGAAACGAAGACGGATTCTTTGCCGTTAGGTCAATTTATCCGAATCTAGACCATCAATCATGAAATATACAATTAAGAAACGCTGTCGGCTACCTACGACATATTACCTTCCAACATGCAGCTTACCTTCAATTGCTGCCATCCTTCTTTCTTCTTCTTCCTCTTCTTGCCGTTCTTGCATTCGCTTGCGATAAGCTGACGTAACAAACTGAGCTTTGTCACTGAACTGGTCGCCTTCTTTTTTCCTTTCCTTCTCGATCTTACGTTCTTCCACTCTTTCTCTTTCACGATTCCTCAGTTGAGCTGCCTTTATCAGGTTGTTTATATATTTGGGCTGAAAAAGTAAACAAAATGTTGATTTCAACGCACGATTAATCAGGGGTGTGGATTTTCGGAATTTTAGCACCCGGAGGGGTAACTGTTGACCAGGGATTTCTAAACAAGTGGATGCACAACTCGCTGGGAAGTTGACAGAAACAGGGCTACTATAGCATATGAGCAGTTTGGTCAAATCTATTTGAAGGCGGTGTTATTTGTATTTTCATAAATCCACGCATTTTGTGAAGCATTTTGATAAGCCTAGTTTGATGTACGGAATGTAAATTAGTACTGAAAATAGACATATTATAACTGAAAAAACTTGAAAGGTTTGTCTATGATGCCAATAATGAGAGATAATTTTTACTATTCTAACTGATTAACGGGCTTTTTTATGTCAAGTCTGAAGTTTTACATTGCCGGTGAAGGCTATAGGCGTTTTCCCATTTCAGTTGAATTTCGAAAAAAAATACAAGTATCCTGACAGGTCATACGCAAAGTATTGAAGCGATTCAGATCAACTAATTTATTGTTCAAAAGGGTACTATTTTTGCCAATGTCATACAAACTAGTTAGTTTCACATATAGTATATATTTACTGCACACAATGAGGCTGATTTTAGAGACACAGCACTTGTAGTTTGCTGTTGAGCTTAGTCATTTGTGAAACCAATCTCGCATATACCTGTCTTTGCTGATCAGCAATTTCAACTCTTTCCGGAATTTTTTTCTTGTTTGCTTTACTCTTCATGTCGTCATAAATGCTGTCATATTCATACACTGTAGCATCTTCCTCAAGGGCTTTCTGGATTTCCAATTTTGTCTAAAATTTTGAAAAAGAACCTGACAAAGTTATTTCAATAAAAAAAATTGAAACATTCTCTTTGTACAGTTGGCATTTTGGCAAACTAACTGTGGTGCTTTTACAAAAAGATCACTGCAGGAGAAACTTATTATATATATAATCTTATCTGGTTTTTATTTCAGGTTGAAGTATTACATTATTTTTCCCAAATGACAGAGTGTCAAGAATTGTAATAAAAAATAACTACTGTACTGTCTGTACTCAATTAAAAATAGCTTATTAATACTCAGTATTATATACGTAAGTACATGACATAAGTACATGACGAGTAAGACATGACATTTCCCTATAGTCGGTAACGTTTAGCCGTGGTTAGAGGCAATTTATAAATTTATGAAGCTATTTTATCAGGCTTCATCAGACAGAACCGATCTTGTTATCAGTTTGCAATAATTCTTCTTTTACTTTGTGTTTAGTGTAACGTTGTACTGATATAATGGTATATACATTACTTATATTAGCAATACTGAGATTTACCAAAATCGAACTTTTTAAAATTTATTAAGCATTGTGTTTTTTTTACACTCAACCACAATGAAATTGTTTTAACATCACACTGATTTGGAAAAACTAAAAGTTGTCCAGATAGAAAATTGATCTTTTTAACAGTATCATATATATATACATTAGTTTTATTAATCGAGCAAAGCTCTTCAGAGGATTTGTGCGAGCCCTCCTCTTAATTTGCTCAAAGTTTAATTATGGTGTGTGTTTCTTTGTTGTTATTATGTCACAAAAACAAACAAGAAGCAACAATGAAACATAGCAAATATGAATAAAGCCCTTTTAAACAGCTATGTGGAACTTGTGCAATTAAAATCTGTCTAGTTGATAAAACTCCTAGTTAAGTAATTTGATGATCATTGCAACACTAAAGTATCGGTATCGGCACATTTCTAGTTACTTAATTTCTTGATTGTACAATGAAACAAAAAAATGCAGCAAAAAGACTTGTATTTAGAAGATGGAAAACTGCTGAAATGACTTATTGCCATTAACCACAACACATGTTAAAACAAGATAGCACCATCACCTGCTTTTTGACAATCTTCTTCATTGCTTCTTTGTGTATTTCTGAGTTAACTTCTTTTTGACCATCATCCTCACTAGAATCATCATTATTGAAAACAGACAAACGAGGTTTCAATGTTCCAGGTACTGCTTTACTTTTCAACAATGGTGTCTTCTTTTTAGACAAAATGAGTCCGTACCTGCATAGCCACAAAAGTGTTTAAAAAGATTTGTAACAACCATAATCTTTATTGTAAAATCAAAACAGACAAAAGTTTACAAAAATTATCACTCTCAAGATTAGAGAATTTTTCATTAAACTAAACTTTAAAAAATAAAACTGAACTAAAACCTTAAATAAAATCTTTTCATACTTGGTACCACAATATTGTTCAGAAATGTGTTAAAACTTGAAAAATCTTAATATACATCAGCTAATTATGTTTCATTCCATCACTTACTTTTTGTTGCTGTAATCCATCAAGTAAATATTTTGATAACAATGACAAAGATTTCAACTTTGGGAACCTTGGGTGTAGATTACAAAATGCTGTTTTAACAACTAATCATGCTAAAAAGATAATTTATATATGAAGTTTACAAAGAGATTTACGTCATGATTGAAGTTTAATCAGTAAATTGGGAGACTTCTGTGTCTGCTGGTGAAGTGACTTAGATGGATTGTGTAATGCGCAACAGTAATGTCATGGGTGGGAAAATGTGTCTGCTGTTAAAGGTAACTGATGTCGTTCCTCAAACAAGTTATAGCAAGAATATGTCGCATCTCGCACACATCACAGCTACAAACAATGTAAACACTAAACAGTCTATAAAAATGAAATGTTGAATCCAGGATAGCCTGCGCAGAGAAATTATAAAAGCATCATCTTACTAATTTTAAGACTGGTGCAGAATGATTTTACAAAAGCTTCCTGTATATGTAACAACAACATTGATGACTTTTATTCTGCAGTTTTGTGATGATCTTTTTATGAATGCTTACAATTATAGAGAAGAGAGATCAATTATTGAATTAATCATAATTATAAAGGTTGCAAACCACAAGCAAGCACGTGTTTGAAAATTTCTTAAAGTAATAATTGACAGAGTAGTGAGAGTAGCCTAACGATTCAAGAGTTACATTAGCGCACAAGCTATCAGAATTACTGTACTATGTTTATCTAATACACTGGTATAAAATAACCAGGCACTTGTAAGTTTTAAGCTGCCCATGACCGATGGTCAGCAACGTCTCTTCTGTATTTCTCTCTAATAAAATTGAGGGCGGCCTAAAACCTACAAGCCCAAATAATCAACTTGTAAGAATTGAATGCAACATTGCTGATTAAAAACATGTACCAGTACTTCAGTAGCCTACTACTTTGCGATAAAAAACATACATTGATTTGTAGCATTCATAGCAGGTGTCATGCAAATTTATCACAACCTCTATTCATAGCACCAGTGCCGTAGTTTGTTCATAGGGCAGATGATACACTGCACATGCTTGCATAATTTAAGCAATAAATTTTCTGTTTTGCAGCCGGCAAGTCAGGACTAGACATCTGAATAGTTTCTTAGAAATAGCCTGTGGAGTGTGGACATATTTATAAATCCTACAAAGGCTAGTTATGTTATATAAAATACATTAATCAGAACACAAACCTACAGTATTAATATATATAAAAGTACTCTGCCCTAATAAAAACCGCCTTCATATATATATATAGAAGCGGTCTGCCCTAGAAAAAAAATCACACATCAAAACATTTTGCAGTTTGCTCAAAATATCAGATCAGATGTGGTAACGCTGGGGGAGGGCTCCTGGCTGTTGCTACCGATAAAATAATCTGCGTTGTTGTTTGTGTTGCCAGACGCGGCCAACAGACGAAATAGGCATCGACAAAAGGAAAATATGGGAAAACCCATAACAGGCTAGGTTTAAATAATTAAATATGCATCAATAAATCAATCCACTCCGATAGGCGGTAGCTTAGTTGGTTAGGCGTTTCTTAACTTTATAAGCGCAGAAAATTTGAGATCAAGCGGCGCTGGTTCGATTTCCGAGGCGTGTGCTTGAGCAACGCACTTCAAGTTAGGAACCGTTCAAATATTACGTAACGCTATCGAGGGGGAGGGGGGGATTTATAAAAAGCGTTACGTTAGCGTCACATCGGGGGGAGGGGGTTCAAGCAAAACGTTACGTAACGCTTACGAGTAAGGTACGGTAGTTTATTTGTGCTGGCTGGTATCGTCGTTTGGATACTAAATTAAGCTGAAATCATATCTAACAAAATCTTTATCAAGTATCAACTACGATACTGTAATTCCCATAATTCCATACAGGTTCTAAGTTAGGCACGGGCAACATACGGCCCGCGACGGGATTTTGAGCGGCCCGCAGACAGTTTCTAGTCTTTACATAAATGTGGCCCGCGGCCACACTCTGCCGCAATCCACCACTAGGGGAGATCCTCCAACAGTGCCCAGTGTCCTACAGTGCTCAACCTCCGTTTTTGACGGCAATGCATTCTGATTTCACGCTTTAACGAGTTTGAGGGATTGCCACGTGACCAACGATATCCCAGACACAACTTAAAGGCTTAGGGAACGTTCAAATATTACGTAGCCTAACGCTTTTTTTCCGAATTTTTGACCCCCCCCCCATGTAACGCCAACGTAACGCTTTTTTCAATCCCCCTCCCCCATGTAACGCTTTTTCACTACAAATTAAGCACAAAAAACTACCATTCCGTACTCGAAAGCGTTACGTAACGTTTTGCTTGAACCCCCTCCCCCCCGATGTGACGCTAAAGTAACGCTTTGCATAAACCCCCCCCCCTCCCCCTCGAAGGCGTTACGTAATATTTGAATGTTCCCTTAGCTAAAGACAGGCAGCTAGCTGCAAAAGGATGTCAAATTTGAAGGAAATTATTATTATTTTACATAAAAAAGGAAAACAGTGTTCATCAACTCATCATTAACTATACCAGATATTTAGCAATGCCATTGTGAATAAGTACCCTATAGTCTTATCTGTTACGTTTTGGTTAGACATAGCTGCAGCAGTTACAAAGTTACAGCTTGGTTTGTTCAAGATGGTGTCGGTGCCAACAGTGCCCACCAACGATAGTTCCAACAGTGCTCAGGGTGGGCACTGTTGGAACCTTGCAGAATAAAAATTGTCAGCTGACAATTCGGTATGATAGATGGTCCGTATTAGCCTGAGCAAAATAACATTATCAAACGTTTTTGCGGTTCCCCATTTTCAGTTTTCTCCTTGACTACATAAGTGCATACGTAGGCCTATAACTTAATTAGTAGGCTACCTATTGTTGCAAAGTGATCTTAACTTGAAAAATGGCTAAGAAACTGGTCAAACATTCTCCGAAAATCATGAAAAGAGCTTGCAAAGAAGTCCGTACCAATAGAAAGTCTATCAATTCTGTTTCCAAAGAATTCGGCATTCCTCGTAGGACACTGAGGCGTTATTTAGAAAAGTGCACCAACATGAGTTAGAAACTTTAGCACCAAAAAACTTTCAACCTAACTACACTGTTAACAGAATATTCTCCGACGAAGAAGAGAGAAAGCTTTGTGAATATCTTCAAGATGCAGCAAAACATCACTTTGGCTACACGACCAGAACAGCTAGAAGACTGGCATTCGAACTTGCTGTAAAATACAATAAAAAAATACCAAAATGTTGGAAGGAAAGTAAAACTGCTGGAAAGAAATGGTTCCGGGGTTTCAGAAACCGCAGACAAGAATTAAGTCTTCGAACTCCAGAAGCCACCAGGCTCGCTCGCGCTATGGGATTCAATCGCGTAGTAGTCGATAAATTTTACCAGGACTTAAAGAGTTTACTTCTCCGATATAATTTCCTTCCAAAAGACATCTACAATGTTGATGAAAGCGGCCTGAAGACGGTGCAAGACATGACCGAAAAAGTTCTTGCCATGAAAGGAACAAAGCAGGTGGGACAGATCACTTCGCAAGAGCGTGGAGTGTTGGTTACCCTAATTGGAGCAGTTAATGCTGTCGGAAATGCTGTCCCTCCACTGCTAGTTTTTCCTCGTCAGAGATTCAAACCTTCGATGCTCCGAAGAGCACCGTCTGGTGCAAAAGGATTAGCTAACAAATCAGGATGGTCAACAAAAGAAATATTTTTGGAGTGGTTGCAACACTTCAAGGAATACAGTCACCCTTCAAAGGAGTCGCCAGTGCTGTTGCTGATGGATAATCATACAACCAATGTATCTATTACATCTCTCGACTTTGCCAAAGAAAACGGAATAGTGCTAATTACTATCCCACCCCATTGTTCTCATCGTATTCAACCGTTGGATGTGAGTGTATTTGGGCCTTTGAAAAGATTTTATAAAGT
Organism: Aplidium turbinatum; assembly: GCF_918807975.1. Classification (NCBI taxonomy): domain Eukaryota; kingdom Metazoa; phylum Chordata; class Ascidiacea; order Aplousobranchia; family Polyclinidae; genus Aplidium; species Aplidium turbinatum. The sequence goes on along the minus strand of NC_137472.1, from coordinate 39,506,637 downwards.
TGAATGCAATAATTGGCTCTATAATAATCCAGGTCAAAGAGTAACAATTTATGAAGTGGCTGAGTTACTGGGAAAATCTTATCTGAGAGCTTTTAGTCCTCAAAATATTACGTCTGGATTTAAAGCCACAGGTGTTCACCCGTTTAATGAAAATATTTTCACGAACGATGACTTCCTGGCTGCATATGCTACAGACCTTCTATTGGTGGAGTTAGATGAAGAAGAAGACCTATACCACGCAGGCGCAGCATCTCCAGAAGTTTCTTGCGAACGTATTCCACCTACAGCAGAAGACCAAGAGCAGCCCCAAGTTACTAGTGATAGTATGGCAGGAACCCAGGTCTATACACCACTGGTGATGAAAGATGCTGCTATTGGAACCCTGAAAGAATTTTCTCCAGTGGATCATTTCCCATTCCCCAAAGCAGATAGACTCAGACCTACCAAACGACAAGCCCGGAAAAGGGGAAGATCTCTAGTGCTAACAGACACACCAGTTAAAAATAGACTTTGCGAACAGCTGGCAGAAAAACCAAGAAAGACAAAAGGTAGTGCAAAGTGCACAGACAAAAAGAAAAAAATCAAAAAATTGCTTTTGGTTGCTGATGACTCCACTTCCGACGAAGGGGTTGTGCCATACGATGATGCGAGTGACGATAGCTTTGAAAGTGAGGAAGAGAGCCGACAGAAAATAAAAACAGTAAAAGTCAACGACTACATCCTTGCAAAGGTGGAAACGAAAAAATTGATTCAACACTATGTGGGTATGGTGGAAAGCTACAGCGAAGATGACGAAGAGTACAACATTAAATGGATGAAAAGAGTTCAGTCGAAGTCAAATGATATTTTAACTTTTATGTTTCCGAAAGAAGAAGAGATTAATTCCGTGAAGTTGCAGGATATAATGTTAGTCCTGCCCAACCCAGTCTCTTTAGGGACATCAAGCCGTTCGTCTCAACAGCTTCGGTTTAATGTCGACCTAAGCGAATGGAAAGTTGCTTTGTCGTAAAATCATGAAGAACATAAAACTGTTTGATAACTTTGCTTTTTGGGTCATTCTTTTTCCTTGAGCTCGAACACTTTGTTGATGATGTTTCATATATTTTGAATATTACACATCAGAGAAAATGTGTATGGTTAGAACGAGAATTATTTAATGAAAGCATATTTTTGTGGTTAATCAATCATCGGTTCATTCATTTTTAATAGTAAACGTAACGTATTATCTCGGATGGGGTAGAGAGACTAATTGCAGTTATCATTCTAAGTGTTTTTGACTGTTTTTTCCTCCTTCCGATGTTCTTTGACGTTGCAGTATCGGCGAGTATTCCATTTTTTGTAACAGACTTTCTTTCCTTGATCAGTCGTTGTTCTTTTTCACAGGAAACCTAGCCTGTTTTCACAATCAAACCTTAGCCTAGTTAGTAGACTACTCACAAAAGATCGGTTTCGACAGTATAGGTATTGCTACAATGTTCTTCAATGTGTTTACAGAAAGTGGGCACTGTGGGAACCCTACATGGGCAGTGTTAGGCATCTGTATCCTACAGTGCCCACTTTTTTTAAGCATTTTCATTTTGCCATTATGCAAATACTGCTTATCGTAGAATTTAAACTAAACTATGAATAAATAGCATAAAGATAGTACTAAGACATAGCGCAGGAAAATGAATATTATTGACAAGCTTTTGAGGAAAAATTTCAAATATTCAGAAAAACTGGGCACTGTTGGGCAGTCTCCCCTACTTGCTTTCTACGTCAAATAATAGTGACTGTTGGTTATTTTTTAGTTCTTTGATTATTTGTTTTCAGTTTTTAGTCAAGTGACAAACATGTTATGTTTGGTCATAAACGGGCCTTCCATTCTTTCTCTTTGTCTCTTGTAAGAATCTCCTTCAGTCTCAAGCCGGAAAAATAGATCAAAGTGAAATTCGGCTGATTAGTGTAACAATTAAACCGGGAACGTATACAAACAGTGGCGTACGCAGGATTTTCTCAAGGGGGGGGGGGGGGGGGGGCATTGAGAGTAGCGTAGCCAGGAATTTTGAAAGGGAGGGTTTTGACGACCGGCGGGCGAAGCCCGACAGCGTTTTCGCTTAAGACGACACCCAGCGGCGGGGGGTCTGGGGGGCCTCCCCCAGAAAATCTTGAAAAATTACTTTGAATTTGGTGCATTCTGAGAGCATTTTCAACAAAAATGTGGGTATGAATATTCCTGTAAAATGGTGCTGTCAGGTGGCATAGCAAAAGGATAAGATCATGTTTTTTTCAGCATTTTTCGGAAATAAAGCTAAGTCTCTATGTTTTCTTGTTGTTAATTCCTGGCTGAGATGTTTGAATGTTTGGTATTGGCAAAACTCGCTCTTTAATGCAGTTTTGTTTAAAATTAGGCAAGTTTTTTTTAGACTGAAACCATCATTCCCAAGCATAAAGAAACTGAAAGCATCATTCTCAATATCGTGACGTCAAACGCGTGCCAAAGTGGGGTTGTAACCCCCAAGCCCCCCCCCCCCCCCTTTGGCTATGCCACTGGCCATTGATATCCCAGACGTCTTCATGATATCCCAGTATGGTTTTAGTTTAGACTTTATTCATTTCTCTCTCACTAATCACTATAATAGGCTTACAGAACACTATGCTACATTGGCATAGCCTACCTGGGGTGGGGTAGGTGGATTGGGCCATGTATTTCGTATTGGCTTAGTCTATGAAACAGCATTGTTACAGTAATTGCTTTGACAGAGCAATGCAAAACATATTAAATGCCTTAATCTACGTCGTTAACTACTAAAACATTTTTAAGGGGGGGGGCATGGCCCAATGCCCCCCCCTGCGTACGCCACTGTATACAAATAATAGTGATTGTTGGTTAAACTTTAGTTCTTCGTGTTTTTAGTTTCTTCGTTTTCAGTTAGAATTAGATTTTGAATTTACACTAAATATTTTCCTATGGATTTTGCCAAGAAACGTAAAGTTGAAAAGGAGTGTCGCGAATTTAACAAATATGCTCAAGCGCTTTTTCACACAAGTCGGCAAGAAAGCAGTAGGCTACCGTATGTTTGCTTTGCAATGAAAGTGACAACTTTGATCGACCACAGATGTCTCATTGACTTCACCAGCTATTGAAGTAGGGGAAGGTGGGGCAGGACGGGACACTTAACTTTAATCGATGTTTTGCAGAATTCCTTTTTATCAATATCGGTAACTTTGGTATCATGTTATTTCTATTGCACACCACTACCAACCAGCAAGATACAAAGACTCAGTTAGTATCGCATGACCTTATAATTAACAAAAACAAAAAAAAATAATTTGTCCCATCTTGCCCCACACCTGGGGCAGGACGGGACGCGTATTGTTCATATGAGGAATCACCTGTAAAACCACAAATCTACTGGTAATACCTTGTAATTCCAAAAATGACTTGCATTTACAGCACACGTAATTACATCAGGGCAAAATGACAGACTACTTTTTTCCATAAAAATCACATACAAAATTGCCACGCCCATTATAAGCAGAACAGATGTCCCATCCTGCCCCAAGCAGCTCTGTCCCGTTTTGCCCCAATGACTGACATTTTGAAATTTTCTGTTTGTTTATTACAGGGGTGGGGAACCTTTTTAGTATTGCGGGCCACATAAAATGAGAAATAACACACGCGGGCCACTAAAAATTTCGAAATTTTGTCCGATCTTTCTGGAACATTCTGCCTTCATCACCAATCTTTCTTTTCTTTCCAGAAGCCATTATACAACGTAAAATTTTGAAATTTGAGCAGAAGGCTACTCTGCAAAACACTTTTCACGAATGGCATAACTGACCGATTAACAATAACTGGTCACATTGTGACATACACATTGTTGTTACAAATGGCCTTCTATGATGGATTAACTAGTCATAGAAGGCCATTCGCAATATACCGAGAATGCAGACTGCAGAGCCTACTCTTTTTTGAGGTTGAGTTGTTGTTTCAATATATTTTGGGTAAAGAAATTTTGACGCGGGCCACATGGAACAGTTACGCGGGCCGCATTCGGCCCGCGGGCCGCAGGTTCCCCACCCCTGGTTTATTATATATGTAACTCACATCTAAAAAGTCAGATACCCCAAAAAGCACTTTTATTACTGTATCTCCAGACCACGTATCATCTTCCAAATTTTTCTGAAATCATGCTATAATGTGAAAAGTTTTGATAAGATTTCTTATAGCAACTAGCCTCTAATCAGTTATCTTGTTGCAACGACCACGTTTTTTCTCTGAACATCTCTTTTTTTTGCAAGTCATCGAGAATCATGGTGTCCTTTAACATCTAAATGGGTAGAGGACGCTAAAGCTAATACTTTTAAAAATATCCACGGTGTCCCGTCCTGCCCCACGTCCCATCTTGCCCCACCTTCCCCTACATTACGTTAATTGTTAATACATTCATTAAAGACTGTTTTTGGTCTTTATGCTTTAAACTTAAAGGTGCACTGCATCGAAAATACATGGCTTTTGTATTAATTTGTAGATTTTTTGAAATAAAACGTTTTTCAACAATTTTTTTTATTTTTTGAGTTACCATTAATAAAAAACCTTTTTTGATTTGAATGATTCTGATTAGTCAAAATTTTTGATGACGTGATTGGCTGGCAACGCCGCATCCAAGGTCTATTGTTTTGCGTACAAACATAAGGAACAAATCGCGCAGGCTACCGAAACAGCGAACAATTTTGTGCTAAGGGAGTTTTTACGCCCTTAAAATGGTGGCTTCTTGTATGGCTGCCGGTTGTACTAACCGGGGAATTGTCAAAGGGGTATCCTTTCAGCGTTTACCTTTGAATAATGACGACAAGCTGAAGAAATGGATCTCAGTGATGAAACTCAAAGACCCACCTGTAAACAAGCACTGCCGTGTGCGCAGCAATCATTTTCTGGCCAACGATTACCAACGTGATCTACAGGCAGAGCAACAAGACATCAAGTCCAGACACAGCTCATCCCTGAAGCTGTTCCTTCTGTCTTTGATTTTTTAAGATATGTGAAAGCCACTGTCAATGCAGTCGCCTACCCACAAAACTCGATCGACCTAGGTACAGGTCTGTGAGTACGATCGGGCGTTTGGATCGAAAAGCAAAGCGAGAAAACAACAAGACTTTGAAACAGTTTTGAACTTTTGGTTTTGGCTAACACAGAGTCATTCTCCTGGCAACATTCGCTTTTGATTATTGTCAGCATGATGGCACAATTACCACACATAGGCCTACACCAATGCAAATTTTCCATCCGCTTGCTGTAGGCTACTAAACGTTTTCAGTAGGTACCACATAACGTTTTAATTCCAAAAATAGGATATATATAGCTAAAATTTCATGTCTCAAACGTAAGATTTAGGTGCATACAAACCAAGATATTTTATCAGCACGTGTTTCTACGTCATAATTTTGATATAAACCGGCAAAATGGGCTTTGTAATGAAAAAGCGTCACGTGGGGGAGGGGGGTTGACAAAAACGGTACGTTGGCGTCACGTGGGGGAGGGGGGGTCAAAAATTCGGAAAAACAGCGTTACGTAATATTTGAACGCTCCCTTAGTGGAAACTTCACTTTGTCGATATGAGTGACTGGCATGTGTCAGTGGTTAAAGCTTCAACGAGTCTACAATATGCAAAGCTACGAAGATTAAGCTCCCAAATCACTTTTCCCAGTCCGAAAATAAAGATTCAGCTTTAATTCAACTACAGGCATCTACAAACCGCATCGTTATCCAATTCAGATGCTCCCGGTATATATCTCCACAATTCACCTCTATGACGCCAACTTACCATGAGTTCACCCTTGTTGTTCTACAATCGTAAACATATTGCTGGAATTTCCAAATTTTAAATTACGTAATTACATGTCTTAAGATATCACACATAACACATCATTTTATTTTCAAATTCAAAATCTATTCATTCAAAAATTGGTGTTTTAAATTCTGCAATTCGAACTCACAAATAAAGAAATTCCTTGAGACTCATTTCGTTACCTCTGTGTCATCGAAGCTTAGTTACGCCAGCAGCAGTTCTGCTGCTATCAGGGGGTTAATTAACACTTCCAGTAGCGTAGCCAGGAATTTTGAAGGGCGGGGTTTGACGACCCAGCGGCGGGGGTTTGGGGGGCCCCACAAAAATTTTTGAAAAATTACTTTGAATTTGGTGCATTATGAGAGCATTTTCAACAAAAATGTGGTTACGAATATTCCTGTAAAATGCTGGTGTCTGGTGGCATAGCAAAAGGATAAGATCATGTTTTCTTCGGCGTTTTTCGGAAATAAAGCCAAGTCTCTATGTTTTCTTGTTGCTAATTCCTGGCTGAGATGTTTGGTATTGGCAAAACTTGCTCTTTTAATGCAATTTTGTTTAAAATTAGGCAAATTTTTTTAGACTGACAGCATCTTTCTCAATATCGTGACGTCACACGCGTGCCAAAGGGGGGGTTGTAACCCCCAACCCCCCCCCCCCATGGCTACGCCACTGAACACTTTAATTATAGAAACCTAGAACCAGGCTTGCCAGATTGGCCCTTTTTAGAGGTAGTTGAGGCTAAAAAAAATTGTTTGGCCCCTTGGCCCTTTGTTTTCAATATTTGGCTCTTTTTGGAAGCAGTTGGCACATACTATCAAACTAGCTATTTAAATAAATGTCTTTTGGAAATTGAGACTGAAAAGTGTTATTACGATTTTTTAGACAGTGTTTAGCTGACAATGATTATGCCAATGCCAAAGATTTGAGTGGAAATACTGTAGAACAGGGGTCACCAAATGGCGGCCCGCGGAAGGCATCAGCATACAAGTATAACCAAAAATACTTTTCTTGAGGAGTTAAAGAGCACGAAGGCAAAAAATACTTTCCGGGAAGCATATTTTCGCTTTGCATACGATTTCACGACTGGCCAATCAGATTATAGTTCTAGGTGGGGGTTGCTTAAAGTTATTCCAATGCGATGTCCAGCCACATTGTCCCAGTGGTTGATTAAAACGTCTGTTTTCGATTTTCTGAATTGTCTGTGAGCATAGGGTTGCTTATTTTAACTTTGCAAATGTCATTTAAACACTAGTGTGCGTTTCATCGTTATTGTGTTTCACGAGCAGTGTTCTCTTTATGCAAGGTTTTGTTGGCAAAATAGGTCGGTGTGCCAACTCAATTTATAATAAATTGGCAAAATATTATATATAAATTTAAAGACTTTTTCTGATTGTATTATGAAAATGTTTAACTTAGTAGGCTAGGCCTACTGCAATTTTTTTTTTTTTTTTTTTGATATGGAACATTTTACGGTTTTGCGTGTCATCCTTGCGCAGGGGCCATGCTAATCTTCTCTGTATCGTTCCAATTTTAGTATATGTACTGCCGAAGCAAGTACTGCAAAATGTTGTTAATCAACAAATTCTTGCCACGCTGATAAGCACCGCAAGTGACAGTTGTCTATAACAAAAAAAAGACGGTTTTATAGACTCTCACAAAAAGGATGAAAAACCAACTCATTGCTTTTTTAGAGGGAACACTGTTCATGAATTACGATAGAATTACGATTTTTCGATGATTTCCACAAGCGTTTGTTTTATGGTGCCTGGTTTCTTTTTCCCTGTTATTGGAGCCTATTTTTCGCTGATATGTTTGCAGGTCACCATTGTTGCCTGTATTGCGATGTGTCAAACATTTCTTTGTTTACTGGAATTGTTATTGCAAGATATCTTTTGTGAAGCGAAGTGACCACACCACTCTTGCTTGGCGATTAAAATTCTAATGAAACCGCTCGCCTCGCTATAAGTGCGCAAAACAAGTGTTTATTAGGCATTGTTAAAAAAGTCAAAAGTGTTGTAAAAGGAGCTTGCGGCCTGGCAGTAGCGTTGTTCGATTAATTTTGTTGCTGCGGTATTCTAACATAAATATGAACAACATGTAACGCTGGATACTGAGTACGAAATGCGCTCTTTTCTAGCATGAGAGTCAACCGACCTAACATTTTATTAGTGCGGCCCGCCACAGCTCTCCTTAGTGCCAAAGTGGCCCGTATGCAAAAAAGGTTGGTGACCCCTGCTGTAGAAGATGAAGATTTGGAATTGTTCTTGTAGAATGTAGATTGTGTTGTTGTAACAGAAGTGGCTAAACTAACATTCTGTATACGTGGACAAAGCACTACTGTTGCTTCTCAAAAAGGTTTCTTTATTGATTACCCAGCGTGCAAGAGGATGTCATCAGATAGCCGAGACAACGACGAGCTACACCAAGTTGTGTCAATTCAAAAAGAACGAATATTGCCATGCTAGCGTGTTTTATGCAAGAATCGAGTGCTGCCAGGCGCATTGGAAATGAATTAATAAAACTTGAAACAGTTGAATTATGCTAATAATATAAAAACTTGAAAGTAGACTAAACAGTAGAATTATGATAACTGCACTGCAGATATGGCTGATGACGAATACGAGACAGCAGTCGGTACATACGTTGGCCCCAGTCAAAACGACGTTGAAGCGTAGATGAAACGTCGTGAATGACGAAAACAAATTAAGTATGATTGAGGGTTAGAAACTGAAATTGAATACTGGGGCACAACTGTAAAATCAGCCATGAGAAAAATATGTACAAGCGTTTTTAGAGAAAAAAAATTAAGCATGTATACAAATAGGTAAGCGTCCATGGCTGTCCATGTCCCGCCTCCGAAGAGATAGGACCGGACACCCATGGAAGCAAACCAGAATAGTAAAAAAATTGTATGTAGCCTAACGGTGTACGCGCGTGGTTGTGCGAGACAGAATGTTCTAAAGTCATACTATTAGTTCGAGTATTTCGATGAGGGAGGACGAGACGACAGCAGTTGATTTGGAAGTTCGGTGATGTATATGATGAGCACGACAGCAGCTGATAAGCAGTTCAGTTAGTAGTCCATTGATGGATGACAAGCACGACAGCAGCTGAGTAGTGAGTCCGTTGATATAGGACGAATATGACAGGAAAGAGGCCAGCTTGTATAGTTGCAAGCTGTGTGACATGCAGCCATTGCATGTCGAAAGTGGCGCAAAATAGCGGCACTGGTTGGGTTGACGTCGTGGTGTGCTTCTGACGCAGAGAAGGCTTGAAGGATGGACAATGCAGCAATTGCATGTCGAAGGTTGTGTCGCAAGTAGCGGCAGACATGGGGTTTACCATGTTGTTTGCGTCGGTGGCTGTGGATAGCCGTATTGAGGGTCATCTCCGTGGAGGCATCTCGTGGTGAGGCATCTCATGTTGAGGTATATGATGAGGGACTGTTCAACTCAGTGCAAGTCGTGGAGAACATGGGGTGCTGTGGTGCCATGTTGAAGTGGTCTCATCAGTGAGCTTGTCGTGTCATCATTGTGGTGCTGTATTGAAGTTCCTTGAAGTCTCGCATCAACCTCTCGCAGCAACCGTGTTGATAGGCAGGTCTGAAACGAAATTGATACAAAGTAGCGACCGCTAGAAAGTTACACATAAGCAGTTCAGACACATTAAAAAAGCGATACATGCGGGGATACAAGTAGTTACAATATGGCAGTGCCATAGGCGGCAGACGCCGGCTGATGATGGGACACATAATGAAAAAAGAATAGCGATACATGCAGGGATACAAGTTATTAAATTGGAAAGGCATGGTAAGGCAATGCCGGCTAGATAGGTAGGAAACGAGACAAGAAACTATGAGAGTCATTGTAACAGAAGTGGCTAAACTAACATTCTGTATACGTGGACAAAGCACTACTGTTGCTTCTCAAAAAGGTTTCTTTATTGATTACCCAGCGTGCAAGAGGATGTCATCAGATAGCCGAGACAACGACGAGCTACACCAAGTTGTGTCAATTCAAAAAGAACGAATATTGCCATGCTAGCGTGTTTTATGCAAGAATCGAGTGCTGCCAGGCGCATTGGAAATGAATTAATAAAACTTGAAACAGTTGAATTATGCTAATAATATAAAAACTTGAAAGTAGACTAAACAGTAGAATTATGATAACTGCACTGCAGATATGGCTGATGACGAATACGAGACAGCAGTCGGTACATACGTTGGCCCCAGTCAAAACGACGTTGAAGCGTAGATGAAACGTCGTGAATGACGAAAACAAATTAAGTATGATTGAGGGTTAGAAACTGAAATTGAATACTGGGGCACAACTGTAAAATCAGCCATGAGAAAAATATTTACAAGCGTTTTTAGAGAAAAAAAATTAAGCATGTATACAAATAGGTAAGCGTCCATGGCTGTCCATGTCCCGCCTCCGAAGAGATAGGACCGGACGCCCATGGAAGCAAACCAGAATAGTAAAAAAATTGTATGTAGCCTAACGGTGTACGCGCGTGGTTGTGCGAGACAGAATGTTCTAAAGTCATACTATTAGTTCGAGTATTTCGATGAGGGAGGACGAGACGACAGCATTTGATTTGGAAGTTCGGTGATGTATATGATGAGCACGACAGCAGGTGATAAGCAGTTCAGTTAGTAGTCCATTGATGGATGACGAGCACGACAGCTGTTGAGTTGTGAGTCAGTCGATATGGGACGAATATGACAGGAAAGAGGCCAGCTTGTATAGTTGCAAGCTGTGTGACATGCAGCCATTGCATGTCGAAAGTGGCGCAAAATAGCGGCACTGGTTGGGTTGACGGCGCGGTGTGCTTCTGACGCAGAGAAGGCTTGAATGATGAACGATGCAGCAATTGCACGTCGAAGGTGTGTCGCAGGGAGTAGCGACAGATATGGGGTTAACCATATTGGTTGCGTCGGTGGCTGTGGATAGCCGTATTGAGGGTCATCTCCGTGGAGGCATCTCGTGGTTGAGGCATCTCATGTTGAGGTATGTGATGAGGGACTGTTCAACTCAGTGCAAGTCATGAAGAACATGGGGTGCTGTGGTGCCATGTTGAAGTGGTCTCATCAGTGAGCTTGTCGTGTCATCATCGTGGTGCTGTATTGAAGTTCCTTGAAGTCTCGCATCAACCTCTCGCAGCAACCGTGTTGATAGGCAGGTCTGAAACGAAATTGATACAAAGTAGCGACCGCTAGAAAGTTACACATAAGCAGTTCAGACACATTAAAAAAAGCGATACATGCGGGGATACAAGTAGTTACAATATGGCAGTGCCATAGGCGGCAGACGCCGGCTGATGATGGGACACATAATGAAAAAGAATAGCGATACATGCAGGGATACAAGTAGTTGCAATATGGCAGTGCCATAGGCGGCAGACGCCGGCTGATGATGGGACACATAATAAAAAAAGAATAGCGATACATGCAGGGATACAAGTTATTAAATTGGTAAGGCATGGCAAGGCAATGCCGGCTGGATAGGTAGGAAACGAGACAAGAAACTATGAGAGTCGTAGTATAAGTACGGAGTAGGCTCAGCACTCATTAAAAAAAAAGTGACAAACACGAGCATAAAAAGTAGTTACAACGTCACATGACTGTAGTTAAGCGAGTGATTATAAAATGAATGAATGGATGCAGTTTTCACGTCTTGCTCAGGACGTAAGCTACAGAATGGATGCAGTTTTGACGTCTTGCTCAGGACGGTAAGCTACAGAATGGATGCAGTTTTGACGTCTTGCTCAGGACGGTAGCTACAGAATGGATGCAGTTTTGACGTCTTGCTCAGGACGGTATATTGCTGTAGAATAAATTGGTTGAGTGGAGGTTAGTCTGTAAACCTGGAAGGTTGTACGATGATGCGTCCACTACGAGTCGCTTTGGGCTGAAAGTGAATGAATGAAGGTTCGCGCACGATGGATACTGATTGGGGGAAAGGTAATTGAGACAAGGTAGAACAGTTGTCTTTAATATTAGATACGGACGGTGGACGAGGTGTGTTTGTAGGTGAAAGGGTGACGTCAGGTGGTGCAAGCGGGTAGAATGGTTTAAGTCTATCTATGGAAACGTTGGAAATGCGCGAACCGAGGTCTAAAGTGAAAAATTTGTCAGAACGTGATTGAACACGAAAAGGCCCTTGATACGGACGCTGAAGTGGAGATCTAACTGCGTCGTCGCGAATGAAGACATGGGAGCATGAGAATAAGGCATCGTCAATGTGAGTTTGGCGGTTGCGCGTTACGCGGGTAGGAGCATAACGCAACGCGGCCATAAACTTGATGAAGTCATTGACGAGTGGAGTGTGAGATGAAGGTGTGTCATCGGAAGGAGTAAAAAAATGGCCCGGCAGACGGAGTTGTGTGCCAAGGGTCAATTCTGCGGCAGAACAGTCGATTTGTTCCTTCAAAGCAGAGCGCAAACCTAATAAAACCCATTGATGACGAATACGAGACAGCAGTCGGTACATTGTTGTAATGTTGTAACGTCGTTAACGCTATTGTGTATTATTAACAACGTTATTAACATTATTGAACAATTTGGCTCTTTTTTACCCAGTTTGGCCCTTTTTTCGACATTGTTTGGCTCTTTTTCTCAAAAGCTGTCTGACAACCCTGCCTAGAACCCCTGCAAAGTCGGTAGCCACTTTAATAAGTCGAAATTCTGCCACTGAAACTGATTAGAATGCAACCGCCAACCAATCAGAACATGTTATAAGAGGCTACCGTCCAATTGTGATCCTTCTCGCACTCATCCAGAGAGTTAATGCTTGTTTTGAACTTTATTTGGTAATTACAGAAGAAAAAGAGCAATAGCAGTAGTGGGAATCGAACCCGCGTCAATGAAATGACTACTTTCTAGCCCTAACCCCTAAGCCAACCAGCTGACAAAAAATCCATCACTTAATTTGCTTTCTATCATCTTCTTTTCGCCATTTTTACGTCATTTAAACCGTAGCTTGTGATTGGTTGGCGGTTTCATTCTAATCAATTTCAGTGGCAGGATTTCGACTTGTTAAAGTGGCTACCTGCAAAGTCATGCGCTAAACAGTTGAGCTATCGTGACGACTTATAATTATATGATGTTTTAATTTAATTGTTTTTCTGTGTAGTTGATGAAATAAATTTTAGTCCTCTCACACTCTTGTGTTATTGTTTCCACGTATTTCTCTTTGATTTTACTCTTAAAACCTTCAAGTTTTTCCAATTTTATTCTCTAAATAACCTCAAAATTTAATAAATTCTCTTGAATTGAACAACTGCATGAACTTCATGAAGTGTGACATCTGGCATCACTGTTCTTAGTTTCCAAAAAAGTGGAAAAGATGTAGTCAAGAAAAAAATAGATTGAATACTTTAACACATTAACGTCCACCTTGTAGAGTACAAGTCAATTCAAAGAGAAACAAGAATTTATTTGTTGAACTTCCATGTTTGATCAACTACAGCATTAATAGTTTTCAAAGTTTTTCTGGTCCAGCTTGAAATTTTCGTGAGATGTAGTCAAGTTTCAAATCATTTTTTTTTTTTCAAGTCAAGTCTATTTTGTTTCAACAGTGCCATGTCTTATCGAACAAGCAGAGTAAATGTAATTGTCAAAACAATGCATTGTACAATTGTTGGTTAGATTATGGCCGATTCGGATTCGTTTATTTTTTTAATGCTGCAGCACATTAGGTACCTACTACAGTAGGCTAAATAATTTTTAAACAATAGTAGTATTGCTATTTTGCACCTTTTTTGTCTATGAAGTTTTGTTTTGATTATCTTTTTCAGTGTTTTTCAACCTTTAAAAACATAGTACGTACCAAAACTTTCATTGGCACAAATCAAGCAACGTTAGTTTTCACTATTTAGCTAGGCCTACTGGTATTTGTTTTCTTTATTTGTGATTTTGTGGAACAACAATACAAGGGTATGTTCATTAAAACTATGCTCCTCAGTCGATTTTAAAATCATTGGATTGATCTGGATTCAACTCCCAATTACTTTACTTTCTGAAGCGAAATTCCAACTTGATGGGATTTTTGTGGACTTTTCCAACTTGGTTCTAAGGAACAGCATACTAGGCACTGTGGTACAATCTTGGCGAAGGTTTCCAATCAAGTCTGAAGCATCCACAATTTCCATCAAGTTGGAAGTTCGATTCCTGCTCAAGACACATAGGTATGCAGTATGCACCACTGATGATCCCAAATAAGGGTGAAACTCAAGTATGGCACCTCCATTTACATTTGATTGGAACATTAATGATTTCATTATACATATACATGTAAGGCTAAGACCACTGCCATGACATGTTATTGCTTGTGATATATTTCCTTTGATGGTCAGAAGTAGAACATGAAAATTAAACCAAAGTAATTTGAGTTGACAGTCTTTAATTGATTTATCACTACGGTATTTGTGTTGTTATCTGGCAGTGGCTATTTGACCGGCTCCGGTCTTTGAATCTGAAACACTATTTGACCGGTCATGACGTCACTCAGGCCTCGAAACTGAAGGCGGCCATCGCGGCCATGGCCGCGATTAACCTACAAAAACCGACATTTTGTCCGCCGGTGTCGCCCTTCCGTCGGCCGCATTTGTCCGCCATGAAGTTCCGAGAAAATTTTACGCAAGCGGCCTTGTGAATAAAGTACTTTGCCACTTATAATCACAAAGGATTAGAAAGCAGTCAAAGTATCCGATAAATCACAATACACACTGTCTATGCTTGAATTGTTAGCATTATTGATTGACCAAGCAGCTGATGTCTGACATCCGCAGGATGCAAGTGACATCACAATACACTTTATTGATGCGATATATTCGGTCTTCGAAATTAGCATCGGCAATAAAAATGCCGAGGCCACACGAGCGCTTGTAAGGTTAGGGTTAGACATTCCTCCCAGTCGTTATGGCACAGCCATAGATTTGTTCCTTAGTCAACACCCTGATGGAGCTCTATGAAAAAGAAAGAGGCGTGTGGATTGGTATCAAAGCCCGAAAGCCGCAAAACGTGGACACTTCGTTGCGAAAGGCGAAGACGTCTGATTCCAGTGATGACGTGACAACCTCATGCTCTGATACAGCATCTGATGATTCCGATTCTGACAACTAGTTCTTTATCAAACAGACTTTGTGTTGTTCGCAGTGTCGCAATTGTGCCGAAATTATGTCAGTGTATACGTAAATCGAGGCAATCTTCTCGCAGGGAGCTATTAATTTGTTACCGGTACCTGGTTGAGCAATTAACGTTATTTTATGATAATTCAACGTTACTAGATGTCGATTTAATGTAAAACAAACGTAAATTTCTTATTGGGCATTGTTGTTACGCAGTATAACCCGCCGGAAAATTAAATCGATCTGTGCTGACTCGAACGTTGAATCAACCCAAAATTAACTTACTTTTCCGCCTGCGATTTATTTAACGTGAATTACTGTAACAGCGTGCGACATGCGTATCTTGTTGCTCGCTTTATCGCTACTTTTGGTATTATTACATCACAACAAATCAAACAGTGCGGTCGTGATAGACTACTCTAGTATATTTTTCGCTTCTCGTTTTGGTACAATTGTTTCGTAATAAACGTTCACAGCAATTGCCGAGGCAATTTCAACTTTTTTCGTTTGGCCTCGGCAACGTTTTTGCCGACGTAAAAATGTGCTAATTTTGAAGACTGTATGTTGATGCGTGTCGACGTTCCGATGGTCGCCATGTGCTTGTGATTGGCCGCTGAACAGCTTGCTTCAGTCGGACACGTTTGGCCGCCGGAAAAAAAAAGTTGTTTCGAGGCCTGTCACTACATAAGCACTTTTTTTCTTTTTCTCTTTCAAAGCAAAAGGCGATAAGCACGTTAAGTTTTAAATTTAACATGTTTTCTTCAACTGAATCCGTGGCGCATACGTAATGTCCCGGGCTGCCATTCTACAGGGAATGAGTTCGATACTATCCGGAAGCGTTCTTTTTTTTTTTTTTAACTAAATTTTGACCCAAAGTGCATTTTTGTCGTCAATTTTTAATTTGAGTAGCCTACAGCCCATTTTTTTAAATCTTTCCAAATGTGAGTAATAAAGTTAAGTTTTTTAAATTTGTGAAAAAGAATGTCTAAAAAGACATTATGAAAAGCAACTACGGACAAAGGCCAGTGTTTCGATCTCCCGACCTCTTCAGCATAGCGTAGTAAAGTGAAAGTGGAAAGTTGTCTTGAAGGGTTGGTTGAGATGATGATTTGAAACTTGACTGATTGTTGTGCGACAATGAGACTGGATTTAATTTTTAACTTCGGACTTCAGCGAAACGTAATCTTACACCCTATTTGAGGGTGTGATTTTTTCAGAGAATTTGTGCTAAGAAATGAAAGGAATTTGTTAAAAATAAAGACTAGAAAAAACTTTTTTAATTCGTTTTGAAACTTTTTTATTCACTTGTTGATTCATTCATATCAGTTTGTATCCTTTTGTAATTAAAAAAAAAAAAAAAGAACGCTTCCGGATAGTATCGAACTCATTCCCTATAGACTGGCAGCCCGAGACGTTACGTATGCGCCACGGACTCAGTTGAAAAAAACGTGTTGAATTTAAAACTTAAGGAGCTTATCGTCTTTTGCTTTGAAAGAAAAAAGTGCTTATGTAGTGACGTCATGACCGGTCAAATAGTGTTTCAGATTCAAAGACCGGAGCCGGTCAAATAGCCACTGCCTTGTTATCTGTCTTGATGTGTAATCTAGTCTCTAGCATTTCTTATCTGAACAATGCAAAGTAGTTATTTTTTTTTTTGAGAGCTTGATTGTATTTCAGTTGCCATTTTTTATTGGAGTAATGTAAAGCGCTTTTCTGAAATGTTTTAAGCATTTTTCTGCATAGGATTGTACAATGTACATTCTGTAGCATTTTTTATTCAACAATTGTACGTCTGTTTTAGTAGGCTACTATAGCCAAAAACTTATTGTAGGCTACTATAGCCAAAACAGTTGTTATTTTTAAACTGTTGTTAAATTACATTACTGCAGTGTAAACTGCAAACAAATCAGCAACATTTGGAGTTTGCACTTGTACAATTCAACTTATAACACATGAAAAGTCTAAAAAAAAGAGATAATGCCACATCTTGATTGTAGGTAGAGGCTTATTGAGAACCAAACTGTGGACTGAAGAATTGTATGTTGATTGAGCAGTGCTGTTTTTGTTTCATTATTACTTTAAAACCATTATTATGCTTAGCCTACAGCAATGCTATTCAAACGTTTTAAATACAATGTACCGCCAAAGGTATTAATGTCATTCGGCGTACCAGTCACACATTTCAAACGAAAAAACTTGCAATAAATATAGTTTTCTCGCACATATTATGGCATCCGTCCACAAGTGGTTATACTGGTTAATGGCTTAAAATAATAACCAGAAACACTAAAACACAATAGCAAGGGTAAAACCAATACGGTACCTTGACTAAAGTAAATATAAATGTATATATATGATATTGTACCAATGTTTTTTTTGCAACTAATCAAGTTGAGTTGTAAAATTTCTTTTGCAAAATCAACGCAAACGTTTTCTCATATTCTAAACCCATAAAGTTATTAAAAATATATCGTTTTTTGAGTTTGGGTAAAACCATGTAGGCTAGGTAATAGAAATACTTAGCATAATAATAATAACTGTATCCAACACTTCCTATTTTTAGATTGCTAAGGTTAAGATGTCTTTGTCGTTACTTGTAATTGCATCTGCTTTGCTGTCACACTGTGGCATTAATGCCATAAAACATCATAGATTAGGATCGGTTCCATCTCATCCTGCTTTGCTTGATCAGTCTGTGATTGATGATATGTCCCAAACGGAATTGCAAAGACTTATTCAACAAATGTCAAGTTTTGGTAAAAGTCATGATACTTGTAAAGATGATTTTCAAAACATGGCAAGCAAAATTATCAGAACAAAGGACTCAATCGAAAACGGTGCAATATTTTTGAGTGCGTTGCCTGAAGTTGCCAGTGCGGACGAATGTCAAGAGAAGTGCTGTCATTACAGTGGTATTAAGGGTCAAACCTGTGATGTTGCTGTGTATCAATTAGATAGAGCAGATAGAAAAACCAAATGCTTTCTTTTTAGTTGCTATGTTAAATCAACCTCTACTAAATCCTTTTTGTGTAGTTTTTCTATAAATAAAGGATTTATATCTTTCAAGAGGAAAGATGACATGGATGGTGCAGAACAAGTGGTTGATGATGACCTCAAAATGACAAGTGCTGTTAAAACGACGACTGCCCTGACATCGACGTCTGCATCATCAACAGCAAATATAAAACCAACAAGTCCAATGTCAACAATAAGTAATCAAGGCAAAGTCTCGGAATGTGGAAGAAATTGTAATAAATTTGAGTGGAAATGCGATGATGGTTGTTGCATTTCTGGCCACTCCACTTGTGATGGTGCATTTCAGTGTAGCGATCACAGTGATGAAATCGGTTGCCCAACTTTTGCTTCTAATGTGACCATCCAACATCCTCTATCTACTGTATTTGATCATTTTAATACTACATTTATAGAAAATAAGAAAAGCAAGGTTGACAGCATAGTGCATGTCATGAAAATTGTCTCAAATGCAAGTACAGGTAGCCACTCAAGGAAAGATGTTGTCAATGTTTTTAAATATGATGCAACTGCCGTTAGTCCTGAAGCTGGGGCTGTATTGCCTTTAGCTATTGGTCTCGCAATAACTGGTTGTGTTCTTTTAATGGTAGCCTGTCGCATGTGGGTGATGAAACGCAAGCTACGAAAAAAAGGAAAGCCTTTGACAATGGATGAGGCAGATTACCTCATTAATGGAATGTATTTATAGGTCTCAGTCTACTTCAGTTTATTTGCACTTTTGTACATATTTTTGTGTCGTAAAAGAGATTTTATTAATTATGAACTTTTTGTTATTGTTGTTGTTGTGAATTATATTTCCGAATAGAAATTTTCCTAATTTATTAATGACACAAATTTACACTGCTTTGTCAAAGACTTTTTAGTTGCTGCTTTGAACTTCCAAATATATTTGTATTGTAATCCAAATATTATTTTTTTTCTGAATAATAGTTTGGCGATGTATATAATAAGGATATATAGTTATGTGATTTTCAATCTTAATGCAAATCATGATTAATCATCCAATCAACATGCAATTGTTCGTTTTGTGGTTTTTATTAAATTAAAATTAAATAAACATTCTGATGATTAGATTTTAGAGCATTATTAACAATGCTCTGTGCAGAAATCTGTCAGTATTTTAGGTAGATAGTTTGGCAGAAAGTGTTGAAAACCACGCATGCCATCCTGTTACTTTCTCTGCCAATTAAAGCAAAAGTCGAGACTTACTGATGCACACAGTCACTGTACTACCAGTCTTTTCTTTTAAATCATTTTCAAGTTTCAGCTACTGTACTACTTTGTCATTGAATAATGAGATGTTTTCAACAGAGTAGAAACATCTGTTGTGGCGAGTTTTACTCAGCAATATCATTGATTAAGGTTTTAGCAGGAATCATACAAAGGTTGATACAATCGTGATGAAGTACAATCTGTAAATGCTGCAACAATTGCTGGTACCGGTTGCAAGGAAGTCACAATGTTTTCGTGCAAATTGCGGTGTGCGTTTGTGAGATTGTTTTCTACTTCACAAGAGCATGGCAAGCGCTTGCCAAGCTATATGCAGTTCGGGGTGTTATTACTATACTTTACTTCCTGATGTCAATATCCACCTTATTTGCTTTACATGTATTGAATTGTATCCATATCTCAAGAGGAAGGAAACACATGAGAGCTATCAGGTTTCCTTTGTTTATCATTTTTGCAGGTTATTCGACTTGGTGCATACAAAGTTGTTCATTCGGCATCGTGGATATTGTTTTTGTAATTATTCTTGAAGTTACATTTCTAGTTTGGAATGGATGTTATTCATTTTGTTTATAAGATACGCTTTTATACTGATATTTTTAGTGATGCATAGCGATCATTACTGCTTTTGGTTACAGTGGCATTAACTGCAGTTCACCACTCTGTCTCGTGACACTAGATTCCGTTGTGCCGTATGTCTTTTAAAACTCTGGCTATGTATCATAATTGGCCACTTCAACTTTTTGTTTTTATTTAACTTTTTTATTCGTTAACTGATGTGAATGAATTGCTTAATCATTTGTTGTGTTGAACTCCACATTGTGTACTGTGTCGGTGTTTTGATTTTTTTGTCTCGTTCCTAGTAATAAGAGCAAATATTGTTTTAATATAGCTTGAATAACTTTGTGCTTACCACTCTATATCTATTTAAAAAAATCTTATCTTGGTTCTAATTTTGTGTCTCTATTGTTGCCGTTTAGCCTATTACAGCTATTTCAAGACGGCACACACAAGTTACTGTAATAATTTTTAACAGGCTAATCGTTTGTTGTTCATTTTAGTCACTTGATTTCCTTGCTGGTTTAATTTTATTGGCTAACGAATGTACGTTGTCTTCTTAGGTCTTTTATTGTAGATAATGTAATAAGAAAAGGAACTGCATTGAAAGAAGAAAATCTGCAAAAATGTCTTTAAATGTTTTTCTAAAGAATGGAATCAGGCGTAGCTCAATAGCTTTTGGTTCAAACAAAAGGTTTTTCGCTACAGCTAAACCGAATGCGTCGTACAAGCTTGTTAATCCCAAACTTGATGATCCAACGTTGAGGAATATTGTCGACACAAACGCCAACGCTGCTTTTGCGTCGGAACTAGTACGAGGTATGGGATTAGTGGTGGCAAAGTCCTTTAGCGAACCTGCAACTATAAATTACCCATTTGAAAAGGGGCCGTTAAGCCCCCGCTTTCGGGGAGAGCACGCATTGCGGCGGTACCCGTCCGGAGAGGAGCGTTGCATTGCATGCAAGCTTTGTGAGGCGATTTGTCCCGCGCAAGCTATCACTATTGAAGCTGAAGAAAGGGAGGATGGAAGCAGACGAACTACAAGGTTGGTTTGCCAGAATTTTTGTGTTCAGCTCAGATTATCTGACTAGTTAAGTCACTCAAGCGATTGCCTTTTTATGTATAATTAGATTTTGTTGGATTGTCTTTAAAAAATTTTAAGACAACTTGTGTTTGTTTTATGTTTCTTGTTCGATCCACTGTGGGTCAACGTGGCCTGTTTCGTATAGCGCCTGGATTTACTACATATTTTTGTGACCTCTGTTGTAGGTTGCTTAGATTGTTTTATGTCTTTTGCAAATGATTCATGTGTACCAATATTCCAGATACGACATCGACATGACCAAATGCATTTACTGCGGTTTCTGCCAGGAAGCTTGCCCCGTCGATGCGATTGTAGAAGGCCCCAATTTCGAATATTCCACCGAAACGCACGAAGAATTGCTTTATAATAAAGAAAAACTTCTAGAAAACGGAGACAAATGGGAAACGGAAATAGAAGCTAATATTCAAGCGGATTATTTATATCGCTAATACACGATCAATTTAAACATTTTATTTGAGTTCCTCTCATGATTGTTTGGACACATATAGATTTGTTATTCAACTGTGTGGAAGATTTTCCGCATCAAACTTGGGTAAACAAACTATAAAATACCTGCTTTTCTTTGTTTTTAAGCACGACTCTTTTTGTAACATTTACCGGTTTTTCTGAAGAGTTGTGCAAGTGTTGCGTTTCCTGTGCCGCTTGTAGATGTCTTAGGTATGTTCATTAAATTTTACGTCAAGTCTGCCTAAAACTTATTTTTCCGGCATTTCTTAGGGATATCAGTTTGTGAGGAAACAACGTCGAGCGACCAGATATGATGACTATCACCATTAGGGGAGGGTGGGGTAAGATGAGCACCTTTTTGCTTAAGTCGCTTTTACAAAAGAACGGTTTGTTTTGGAAAATTTTAATAGGGTGAACTTAAAGCACTAGTGAATCAGCTACATTTTAGATTGAGCTTTATCACCTTGCGATTTTTATATCTTTTTATATTGATACTTATTCGCGTGTTGCTCAACTTACCCCGGCATAAATTGTATGGGGTAAATTGAGCAATGACCTGGGGTAAGTTGAGCAATTCGATTAAGTTGAAGCATTCCCCTGTCAGTTTGTTTGTATAATTGCGAGACATTATGCTTCACAACACAACACTGTTTTTTTATCCAATACGAACCTAAAAAGACACAAACTCAACAGTTCAAGCATTAAATAAGCTAAGGCTATTTCTTTTGGGGTAAGTTGAGCAACTGCTCCAACATACAGTACTTCAACTAGCATTGCACACTTTACCCCATCCTGATTTTTGTGACAAAATTACAAATATTTAAAAAACTACAAGACTAACCAACCTGAACGTTTTATTGAATATCCTCACACTTTATGCTTACCAATACAAAAAAAACAGATTTGATTTACATAGTGTAACAATAAAGTTATTCAGTTTTTGGCAAAAAAATAAAAATTTCGAATTTTCGACATAAGCAATATAATCTGATATAATTGCGTGCCATTGTAAAATGCAATTCTCAGTGGACATAACAAATACATTGAATGAAGTGGCATTATGAGTGATAGGCCTACATCCAGAATAAAAATAAAAAAATTCCGCCGACTCGTTTTTCCAAAAACAGGGATTGCTCATCTTACCCCATTGCACACTTTACCCCAGTCTCCCCTACTCTGCAGTCGAACGAACCTGATAGCGCTGTCGGTAAAGCGACCGATTTTGTGAACGAGGAAACGGCGAGATCAAGTAACGGTGGTTCAACTCCCCGGGTGTGCACTTAAACAATGCACTTCAAAGAAAGCTCTCCATTCAGCGACAATTAGTGGATAGCAGTGGCGGCTCGTCATAAGGGCTGCGGGACTGCAGCCCCCCCAACATTTTTGTGCATATGCGAATTATATTACATATAGATAGTTTTGCCATGTTTTTTTTAAATTTATTTCGCTTGAAGAATTGAAAAACTCTTAATATTAACTTTTTGTTGTACTGTAATAAAAAAAAAATTGTATTACAAAAATTAATTGGCAACTCTGGGTCTTCAAATTTTGCAGGTCCGGTGTTGCTTGTTCTTTTTTTTATGACGTAGGTTTTTTAGAAAAAAGTTTTTTAGCATCACTGAACAAGCGCTGCAGGGACTGCAAATAGAACAGACCTTGGTCAGGGATTCCAACTTTGGTTCTCGTAAATCTTTCGGGTAAGCGTGTGGAAGCTATCGGTGATTAGGTGAAGGGATCGTAGGTTACTTTACTTGATCTGTGTTTTGAGAAGTCACTGAGACAGACTAGTTTTGATGTGAAGTAAAGCCAATTACTGTAATTATTGGTGCTCTTTCACAATTCGCCCGCTGGATGATAACGTCATTAAACGTCACACAAATTATAATGGACTATTATAAAGGAGGAAATGCTCTGAAAAACACCTGAAGGAGATTGTCTCCCATTTATTCATTTGTTGTTCAATTTCAACATATTTGCTATCGTTGGAAAGCACAAGCATAGATCTAACCAAATAAGTTAATACCAAGTCCCATAATAGTACTAGCTCTATCTGGTGGCCACCTAAACTTGACCAAATTCAAGCCATTATCAAAAGTTTACTTTAAATCAGTTCAGTTGTTTTTATTTCTGACCATCATATCAAAACAATACACGTCAACATAGCAAAGGTCGAGAAAAAGGTAGAAGCGACAAAACGCGAACGTTAATACGTGCTTGTGATCGAAGTAAGTTATTGAGTTGAAAAAAATTTAAATGATAAAAAGTATTAAACGACAGCCAATTAAAAGAACATGTTACCGTGTACTGTGTTTCTAACCCTAACTCAGTGCATTTATAACTCAGTCCGGTACAGGTTTATAATTATTTATATTAGGTTAGCCTACTGGTTGATGCAGCCTCCCATGTTTTGAGACCACGAGCCGCCACTGGTGGATAGAACTATTCACAGACGATAATTTACTTAGCGATTGGACCGGAGACAGTTGTTCAAAAGCCTTTGCAAGTTTCTAAAAGGTTAAGCTTTCAATAACCTTCTGTTCGGTTTGATGATGATACAATCGTTGTTGACATGGTATGCGGACTGTTTATTAGCACCGCACTTGAATGATTTCACTGGCATAGCGGCGTGAGAAGAGAGTTATTATTCCCCATATAAAAGAGGTACTCGTCGCGGATTTGAGCAAATGTTTAGGAAAATTAATCTCACTATGAGGCATCCATGTTCTACCATTGAGAAAGGGCAAGTCTAACAGTATAACACTTGTTTGTGATCATGTAACTGAAGTATAATACCAGGTTTTCATTACGTAAATACAGTACAACTTAACAGCAGCCTGTGAGCAAAGCTAACTTAAGCAAATGATAATAATCATTCTTCACAAAGAGTAATTTTCTTTGTTAGTCTACTTTCGTTACCACTTCGTGCTACATCATGGGCTGTGAGGGGGGGGGGGAGTTAGGGTAACTTTCCCCTAGCATAACACTAAAGGAAAAACGAGTAGTTTTTTTTGTATTTTGCACTTTTGAGGGGACACATTTTGCTACTAAAATAAAAATGTACAAACGTTATAATAATATAAAAAAATAAAACAAGTGCTCTTCCACTTTAATATACAGTAGCCTACTACCTACTGTAGCCTACATAAATTTGAAGTGTTTTAACTTACCCTATCGTAGACTACAGTAAATAACCTAAACTTAATTGTTTCCAACAATTTATGAAGAACGTGGTTTCAGCACAACTAAAACTTGTAAAAAACTGTTTGCACTCCACCATGACTCGACCGATTAAACAGCTTATGCATGTTGTGCATCGATTGCAGAATCTTTATTATTAAATGCTATGATACTTTGCACAGCAAAAGGTCCGGAAAAGAATGAATTTCATGCATGCTTTGTTGAGAACGTGGTTTTATCACAACTAAAACTTGTAAAAAACTGTTTGCACTTCACCATGAGTCAACCGAAACAGCCTATGCATGTTATGCATCGATTGCAGAATCTTTATAATTAGATGCTATCTATGATAGCCTACTTTGCACTGCAAACGGTCCGGAAAAGAATGAATTTCGTGCATGTTTTGTTGAGCTACTTTTGTTGCCTATAGGCTATAGCCAAGGCCAATGGTTCTTAATCGCAGGCCGCAGCAACTTTTGTTTCGATTCGCTATAAAGTTGGCTATTGAAAGAACATTGACTATGATTTTATTGTAGCCTAATATTACATCAAATATTAAAAGTAGCCTACTTTTGTTCAAAGGTGCAAGTTTGATGTAAGAAAGAGTCAGTTTAATGGTTTAATTACGTTAATTGAGACACAGACAGGTCTATGAATGTAGATTACAGTTAACTCAGTCTTGCAACTTACTGTATTCCTAAGTTGAACGTCTTGTTGCCTGTGTTTTTGTAATGTAAAGTTTAGACCAAGAGTAGAGAATTTATGGCTCCCGAGCTATGGCTCTTCGGGACGACATCTGGTTCACAGCAGAAAGTTTTATTTTCATTACAATTTAAAGCTGAAAGTATGCTCAGAATGCTCCAAATTAAATGCATTTTTTAAATTTTCTGTAGAAGGTCTCCCACACCCCTAGCTGACTTTCTCATCTTCAATAAACACATGGCCCAACTTTTGCAACTCATCACCTGCCACTAGGCTACATGCTAGTTGTGTCATAGATGGTTGTATTAAGTGTTGAAGCATTATATGGTTCTTAGGAAAATATATTTCCAAATCTATAGCTTTCATTACTCTCTTACCTAAAAAGGTTTCCGACTCCTGTAAGTTATTAAACTATAGCTTACACCACCTCAGAGATTGTGAGTAATGTTGCGTTTTGGAAAGTATATTTACAAAGACAAAGTTTGTTCGCCCCCCAAAATGTTTTATTTTCCTACGGCTACGGAGAAACCCTTTGTGGTCGCTTCATTTTGACAGTTTGGTAAGATTGTAAAAGCTTTGAAGCACTGTGTGGTCACGTAAGCTCGGTCACCTGGATCAACACGATGAAGTTTCCTCTTGTTATTGTTGCTTGTGAATTATTTAGCCATTTTGCCGCTACCTCCTACAGCTAAGTACTTAACCTTAACCAATTGTGCAATCAGGTACAGTCTATCGACTTGGCATGAGGTGCAAATTGCATATTTTTAGTATTCTTTGTAGCTTTCACAAACGTAGGTTGGTTCCTGAATGACTTTTGGTTCCTGAGTGACTTGCAAATGCGGCGCATTGGAGCAAAGTGCTAACGATATGATAAATTTACTCCATCGCCTACAAGCATCCAACACCATACATGGCTTACAAATGTTGGAAGAAGCTGCGTCTTATAGGCTACAAAAGATAAATTAGTTTTGTGGATTTTATTATGAACATGGCTATCAAAATCGATCAACTGCAACAAAAACTGTAAATAGCCTATATCAATTCAGTGTGTTTCTGACCATCGAAACGAAATAGGTACAATGCTTGCCACAGTAGGAGAAAAAATGGAAGCTACAAAACGCCGACGTTATAAATTGTAAACCTACATACAATTTTAACCGTTCAAATGTTGTTTTAACGCTGATGTTGACAGAAAAACAAAACAGCATTGTCGGTGTTTATACAAAAGTTGGCTCGTCACGTTAGCCTTTCCAAAGACTTGAAATGATCTAACTTGTCCAAAGTAGTCCAACGTTTTTTTTACACGTTTCAGAAGATAAAATGACAAAAACAAAGGGACAGTTCGCAAATTAATTGAATCATTATTTTTGGATTGAGGAAGCTTCTTCTTAGAGCTTAACCCTTGATGTTTCGCATACTTGTAAAAGCTTTAAACTACTGACGCAAGACGTGTCACCGAGTTTTCTAATTTTCATTACAATTTAAAGCTGAAAGTATGCTCAGAATGCTCCAAATTAAATGCATTTTTTAAATTTTCTGTAGAAGGTCCAGGGCCTCCGAGAGAAATCAGCACTGGTCGGGAAACAATACGAAAAATGGGCCCCATAATATTTTTTAGCAAATATTGCGTTGCATGTTCGTGTTAAGCTGAAATTAGCCTACTTTCCTCAGCATGAAAAGAACTTCATTCAATGTAAAAATCATCAATATATAATCACTGGATTACACTTGCAGCAAAAATGCCATTGAGGAAACCATTTTGTCTAGAAAGCTTTGTAAACACACAATAGGCCTACAGGCAACGAAAATAGTTCAACCAAGCATTTAATTCAGGAGTGTCATAAGTGTTCGCGAGCCAACAGCCACAATAATTTTTCTGAAAACTGAAAGTTGAGTTTATATGATTTTTGTGTGTCTGCAGGCCAAAAATAACACATTGTACTACAACAGGCGCGAGCCATACAAAAACGTCTCGTAGGCCGGAGTTGGCCCGCGGGCCGGACTTTGGACATCCCTGATTTAATTCAACCCTTTCTGGACTTTTTGCAATGCAAAGTTACGGATCACAGCATCAAATAATAAAATTTTGCGACATCTGAATTGATGCACAACATGTAGGGGAAGGTTTGGTTAGTTGAGCCGGGTAACGGTTGATCCACCCGGTTTTATCGCAACGTCGTGCATGATTAGTCAACCGTTTCATAACAAAAATATGGAAAAACGTGAAGTCCATCAGCACATGTAGTTTTAGGGATTTTCTACAAGCAGAAAAATTGTGAAGCAGTTAAATGTAAAATGGTAGGTAAAAGTAGTTTTGAGAAAAATAAGAAATGTGCTATTTTTTCCTACGATGTTTCATCGTTGTCTTAATGGAAATACTGGGATAGGTGAGGGTAACTTACTCTTTGTTTTAGTAGTTCTCGTTGCTTGATTAGCCAGTTGGTTCTTGGCAATTTTTCATGAATTTTGAAAATGGCGGCGATGTTAACAGTTGAGCCACTTGCAATGTTCACGGTTGAGCCATGCCTTTATCATAAGGAATGTAGTTTATGAGCCGATGGTCCTTACGTACTGCCCTAATTTTGTTGTACCGTACTGTAATTGATGCGTAGAACTGGTGTCTTAGCCGGGGGCGGTCCACTGCCCCCCTTAAACTTCCATAAGAGTAGTTTTTTCTGTAATGCGCCAGTTTGAGGGTAATTTTTTTAGCACTCCCCCCCTTATATTTTTCTCGATAGCAACGCTACTGGTTGCTAATGTTCGTTTTCTTCACAAACCTCGCGAATCGTTACAGAAAGGTAAAAGCACCTTCGTGCAAAGTTTCCTATTCAATGATTCTCAGTGTTTTCAGAAATATAAATTTCTGTTCGTTCAGTGTTCACTGTTCTTTCATTTTAAGACACTAGACACAATACACAGTTTAAACTTTTTTTGATTGTTTATTTGCAAGATGTTCAAGAGAAGAGTTTATTGTGTTTGATGCAGATTGAGCTCTGTTTTGGGATATCTTTTGGAAGTGAAATAATGGTGGATCAACCGTGAACAACGGGTGGCTCAACCGTGAAATTTAGGGTATCATTTGAGCCGGCTAAATTTCAATTTTAAAATGCCGATAAATGATATAAATCGGGGTCAGTCGCAAACACAAACATGTTCACAAGAACCGCATAAGACTGAAATTTATCATGATGGATTCGGATTTTTGGTAAAGTTTGTCGTTAAATTTTTATTGCAGAAAAATCGATTTCTGGCTCAACTAACTAGACCTTCCCCTATAGTTAGGCTTTTCAATCGGTTTTGAGTCATAGGCCTACCGGAGCGTTTACAAATTTCAGTAATTGCTAAAACCACGTTCTCAAAGCGCAACCGTTGGAGGTAGCTACCGGAACACAAAAAATAATAACAAAACTATTTGGAAAAACCTTTCGAAAGTTGCAATCAATGATTCCTTGTGTACATATTATGGGGTGGTTTGTTCTGGTTTGCAGCTGAAGTTTGCTGTGTGGCTTTTTGTCAAATGTAGGCTACCAACTCATCCAAAATGTCTTGAAAAATGTCATTGTTGTAGCCTACAAATGGTATAAATTTGTCCCACATGCTCGCAACTGCACAACAGACATACGATGAAAATTGAAATTGTCATGGAACTTCAAACTCATCGACGATATGTTTGAGTTTGTTGATACATTTGTCAATTCCAACAACTACCGAATGCTTTGCAATGTAGGCTACGGTAGAATACATTTCGTTAAGTGGAGTTTCTAAAAGCGTTCTGTCCTCAGGAAAAGAAAATCATTTTTTTTTAAATTTATAATTGCCACTGCAACTTTAGCTTGCGAGTAGTAGCCTATTCTTCTCAGCTTTCTCTTACTTAGATTACATCTTCCTTTAATTTCATAAATTCATCAGTGAATCTTGTTTAGGACCGTAATCCACATAATGCAAAGCAGTCACGAATTAAACTGCTAGTTGTTGGCTACTTTGCCATTGACTCAGCTTCCGATCAAGCTCTTGGTGGTCTTCAATTGCAAAAGGGTAATGCAAAGCATTGGGTTTGAATGCACCACGCCTTGATTACCCTCTCGAGGTTAATTTTCTTTGCAAGATGATAGGACAGCTTTCTTTAGATTTTTCAGAATTTTTCCTCTGACTGGGCTATAACTTTAAAAATGCCACTAGCTTACATAATATAATCAATTACTCCAAAAATGTTAAGACATTTGAACAACGCTGTCTGTAGGCAACATTATGAATTCCAACTAGATTTAAGCAGAGGTGGGCAAAGTTACTTTCAAAAGTAACTGAGGTACAGTTACAGTTACTTGGCCAAAATAGTAACTGAGTTACCGTTACAGTTACCGATTTCAAAAATGTAACTAGTTACAGTTACTAGTTACTTTCAGTTACTCATAAATCTCAACATAAACGCTGTAATCCAAATTTAAACAAGCAATTATTTGCGGGAGGCGCATCCATTCTCCTCAACATTTATTAGATGTAGCCTATCACGCACCCTGTGGTGCAAATTCTTTTCTAGTTACGCAGTTGCCTTTTCCTAATGTAGTTTGTTTTCCGTCTGTCTGTTTTCCACACTATTGCTTATAATCGTTGCGTGTTTCTTGATGCTTATAGTCAGTTAGTTATAGTTGCTTTCAAAAAGTTTAAATAATATATTGGTACAAAAAAGAAAACTCTCTCCCGAAACTATATTCTCTTTAAATGCTCGAAACAAAGGAAATAATTTGTTTTCTCTGCTATGACTCGAAGTTACTTAGACATCGACTTCCAATTTTGAATCGAGAAAACAATGATGTAATAAGGTTGCGAACAGTGAACGTAACACCGAGACTCCGGGTCCTAAATACTCCAAAAATACGACTCCTGTACACCTCTGGCAGCTATACGACAAGCATGAACTGAGCTATCAAGTGTCGCCAAACACTTTTGCTAAACATTGCATAGAAAGTCACATACTGATCAATCACCAAAAGCAATTAATTTAACCAAATCAGTTCTCAAAAAGCGCTAAAAAAAAAGCCAAATCGCCAAACCATAAATATGAAGCCAAACGTCTTAAAAAATCGCCAGATTTCTGGATTTTGGCGATGAATTTGCCAATATGGCAATTCTGCTCCATAAGATCACAAAACAAGAGCGCCGCGCATGAACAGTGCTGCTCCGATACAGCTGCGAGAAGAATGCATTATTGAGCAACGCGCAGCAAACACGCATAAAGCATGACACAAACATGTGCAGAGTAATGGACGGCAATTAGAACCATAAATTTCAATACAAAAGTAACTTGTAACTGTAACTGTTGAAAAAGTGCTAAAATAGGAACTAGTTACTGCGTTTCGTTACTTTTGGAAAATAGTAACGAAGTTACCGTTACAGTTACTCAAAAAGTAACTAGTTACAGTAACTAGTTACTTTTGTAACTAGTTACTGCCCACCTCTGGATTTAAGCAACAACATCCATAAACAAAAAACTTAAATAAAGAATAAACTCACTACGGTACCTTCCAAAATCACATCATGAGAAGCATGACCAACAAAAGGCTACTTGACCACACGAAAACAGAAGATCTTTTAACTATGACAAAATTACATCCAAATGCAGCAATAAGTCAATAAAATCAAAAGTTTTAAAACTGTTCGGCCACACTAAAAGATCACAATTCGGAATCAGCAAAGTTTGCACAGAAGGAAAAGTAGAAGGAAAAAGAAAACGTGGTAGACAACCAAAACGATGGCAAGACAACGTCCAATCATGGACCGGACTCAACTTGGCGACACCGGGTCAGCTGGCTCAAAATCGCCACTCTTGGAAGCAAATAACTCATGTTGATGCGCAATCTGCTGCAGGCGAAGATCATGACTGATGATGATGATGATCAAAAAATATACAGGGTTGACATTCTTTAATCGTGCTTGGACTGATACCTTTAACTTTTCCAGTTAACTTATGTCGGATACAACATCTTATGCCTGGCCAACGTAGATTTTGAAGTTAAGGTTCAGTTGTCAAGCAAAAATAGTTCCGCTTAGCTAAAACAGCACCAGTTTTCAAGTTGACACTATCAATAGAATCGAAACCGTTCAGTGATACAGAAATCATTTCAGCTTCAGATTTTACGTCTTGAAGCTGTTCAACATCGCCTACCTTAACACGAAAATGATTTGTTCTTGAAGAGAAGCATCGAGAGTGACATTTACAATGATTGAGAAATACTTGGAACTACGCACTTCATTTAAGATTTTGTTGATTATTTAGTTGGTACATTTTTACTTTAGTACTAAAAATGGGCCCCCCTCAAAAGTGCAAAAACAAAAAACTACTCGTTTTTCCTTTACAATGTTTTGGTAGGGGGGAAACTGGCCCGACTTCCCCTCCCTCTCGGAGCCACTGAGAAGGTCTCCCACACCCCTAGCTGACTTTCTCATCTTCAATAAACACATGGCCCAACTTTTGCAACTCATCACCTGCCACTAGGCTACATGCTAGTTGTGTCATAGATGGTTGTAGGCTATTAAGTGTTGAAGCATTATATGGTTCTTACGGAAATATATTTCCAAATCTATAGCTTTCTTACCTAAAGAGGTTTCCGACTCCTGTAAGTTATTAAACTATAGCCTACACCACCTCAGAGATTGTGAGTAATGTTGCGTTTTTGAAAGTATATTTACAAAGACAAAGTTTGTTCGCCACCCCAAAATGTTTCACTTTTCTACGGCTACGGAGAAATCCTTTGTGGTCGCTTCATTTTGACAGTTTGGTAGGTTATGATTGTAAAAGCTTTGAAGCACTGGTTTGGTCACGTAAGCCCGGTCACCTCGATCAACAGGACAAAGTTTCCTTTTGTTATTGTTGCTTGTGAATTATTTTATCCATTTTGCCGCTGCTTCCTACAGCTAAGCACTTAAGCCTTAACCAATTGTGCAATCAGGTATAGCCTATCGACTTGGCATGAGGTGCACATTGCATATTTTTAGTATTCTTTGTAGCTTTCACTAACGGAGGTTGGTTCCTGAGTGACTTGCAAATGCAGCGCATTAGAGCAAAGTGCTAACGATATGATAAATTTACTCCATCGCCTACACGCATCCAACACCATACATGGCTTACAAATGTTGGAAGAAGCTGCGTCTTATAGGCTAAAAAAGATAAATTAGTTTTGTGGATTTTATTATGAACATGGCTATCAAAATCGATCAACTGCAACAAAAACTGTAAATAGCCTACATCAGTTTGGTGTGTTTCTGACCATCGAAAGGAAATACGATACCCGGACATTTTGCCGAAAGGACATTTTGCCGAAAGACATTTTGCCGAAAGACATTTTGCCGAAAGGACATTTTGCCGAAAGACATTTTTCTAAATGGACATTTTGCCGAAACTCATTTTAGTGTTATATGTAGGCCTATCGATATTCTCTACAATGTGTTTTAGTCTATCGTTCACAACCTTAGTCCTTTCGGCAATTTGTCCATCGGCAAAATGTCTTTCGGCAAAATGTCTTTCGGCAAAATGTCTTTTGGCAAAATGTCCTTTCGGCAAAATGTCCGTGCACGAGGAAATACAATGCTTGCCACAGTAGGAGAAAAAGTGGAAGCTACAAAACGCCGACGTAGACCTATAAATTGTAGACCTACATAGAATTTTAACCGTTCAAATGTTGTTTTAAAGGGCGGGGAAACCCAAATTAACTTTGCGAGTTTTTCGTTTCAGCGTGATGTCATTGTGGACAACATGCGTTTTAGCAATAAAAATATCCAAATTTTGTTGCCCTCGTCTCGCTAAGGCCGCTTTTGTTTGATACCCGTTTGCGAGGTCTCATTGCGCATCAAACTGTGATGCTGTTCGCTGAGACGTCACAAGGTACATATAGTTGTAGCCAAAAGTTTAAGACCAGACTTGATTTATGACCATTTTTGCATTACATCAAAATACTGCATCAGATATAAGATGATGCAACTGAAACAATATATGATGCAGTATTTTGAAGTAATGCAAAAATGGTCATAAATCAAGTCTGGTCTTAAACTTTTGGCTACAACTATATGTACCTTGTGACGTCACAGCGAACAGCATCACAGCTTGATGCGCGCGACCCAAACAGCAAAATCCGTCATTTTTACATTGATTCAAAGTGTGCAGACATTGAATCAATGTAAAAATGACGGTTTTTGCTGTCTGGGGAGACCTCGCAAACGGGGATCAAACAAAAGCGGCCTTAGCGAGACGAGGGCAACAAAATTTGGATTTTTTTTGCTAAAACGCATGTTCTACATAATGACATCATGCTGAAACAAAAAACTCGCAAAAAGTTAATTTGGGTTTCCCCGCCCTTTGACACTGATGTTGACAGAAAGACAAAACTGCATTGTCGGTGTTTGTACAAAAGTTGGCTCGTCAAGTTAGCCTTTCCAAAGACTTGAAATGATCTAACTTGCTCAAAGTATAGTCTAACGTTTTTTTTACGCTTTTCAGAAGATAAAATGACAAAAACAAAGGGACAATTCGCAAATTAATTGAGAGAATCATTATTTTTGGATTGAGGAAGCTTCTGCTTAGAGCTTAATCCTTGATGTTTTGCATACTTGTAAATGCTTTAAACCACTGACGCAAGACGTGTCACCGAGTTTGACAAAATGCAATTTCCGATTGTTGTTGTCTGTGAAACACTTCATCTGCTAGCCATTAAATGGAGAGCAGTCTTTAAAGTCCCTTGCTCAATTGCACACCCCGAGAGTCGAATCAGCGCTGCTTGATCTTGCAGTTTTCACCTTTCGTAAAGTCAGGCTCCTAACCAACTGAGCTATGGAGGACGAGGCTCCAACGTGGCTTGCATTTTTATAATACAAACCAAGTAGGCCTACATAAAAAATAGTCAGCAAAAACACACTTTATGCACAAGACTAAGAGTAGCCTATTTTAAGTATTGTTTGGTAATACTAGGACATTTAACAAAGTTTAGGTGAGCGTCAGTCAATTAAAATGCTCTTAACTATTTATCCGATATCTAACTATCCATCTCGATATCTCAGTTGGTAACGCATGACTTAGTGAGCGAAGAAGCCTCCAGATTATAAGCGGCGTTGGTCCGACTCTCGGGATGAGCACTTGAGCAACGCATTATAAGGACTGCTTTCCATTTGCAGGCACCTACTGAATAGAATAATTTCCCTCCAACAACAGTTCAACAATCGGAAACTTCCCTCTGTCAATGTCGGTGGCCGGCCTCGATGGTTTAATTAAAGCCTCTACAAGTAGGCCTATACGAAAATGCCAGGATTAAGCTCTCAAAGAAGGTTTCCCAGTCCTAGGATAAAGATTCAACCAATTAATTGAAAACTTGCTATAGTGACCTAGTCACATGGCCACATAGCCTATAACGTATTTTTAAAGGACAAGCATTTCGAATGGTCGAAGAAATAAATAGGCAGTCATTAAAAATAAAAAATAAAATTTTACAACAAACAGGATTCGAAACAAAATTAAAACAATACAGTTTTCCATCGAAACCAATTTTCCATATAATTTTAACAACGACATTTTATGCGTCTACAACGTGTGAGCCATGACACATGATGCGTTACAACAGTGGTTCTCAACCGGGGGTCTGCGGACCCAAAGGATTCCGTAAAAGTTTCCGAGTTGGCAGCATGATTGCTAAATTACGAAATAAAAAATTGATTGTGCTTTATTTGTGTATTACAGTGATTCTCAAACTGTAGGCCTACGTCGCAACACACTGGTGCGTTGTTTAAAGTTTCAAAAAATATCGCACAAAGAATAGGTTTCCTAACTAAAAAAATCATATAAACTATTGTAGTCAAAGAGACGCGATATACCAAAATTTCAGATAAACATCATATAGGGGTTAGCGACCGCTTCGAAAACACCAAAAGGGGCCAGCCAAGAAAAAAAAAGATTGAGAACCACTGCTTTAGCCTTCAGGATTTTTAGGATAGAAAAGCTGAAATTAGAATTACAGTGGACTACAGTATTTTTACGCTTCGAGTAAACCTAGGTTACACGGTTATTTTAAATGTGAACTAAATTTGGCGTCCATTAGTAGGGCTATTACACCCGATGTCTCTCTTTGCTCCCTCCTCCAACTGCGCAACTGCTTAAAACAAATCAAAATAAAATTTGACATAGGCCTATCTCAAAATTTTATGGTTTATGTCTAAAATAAAGACAAGATAGTTAGTTTTCACAAATGTATGGGAAAGCATATGCTGGTTGTGCTTGTAGGCTACTTTTGGAAATAGGCTACGTGGGCTAGTCTTGTTAAGCTATCTATTACGCTACGGAATTTTTCTCCATTGCTGTACGAAATTGTCGGTGGAAACAAAACGAAATGTTTTATAAAAAATAATTCGAAACAAAAGCAAGCGGCTACAAAGAAGTTTGCAACGATATGAAGTAGGCTAACTTTGTTTTAAACAATCCTAGACTACCACCCCATAGCCTATGGCCGAGGATGTTTGACAAACAGCAGGCTGAATAAAAAAATTCCATTATAATTTCGATAACACGATGAGGCTTCTACATAATACAAATTGAAAAAATAAGCTTTTCAGTAAAAAAAATAAATAACAGTAAGTTAAGTACGGTAGGCCTACTAGCAAATTGAGTAATTGCTTCCAATTCTCCTCTTCAATCGTCAAATTGGCGCATGAGCTTGTGATGACAAAGCGCTCGTCTATAAACCACCTTTTTCCAACTCGGCCCGACCTTTTCAAAAATGTAAGATGTTTCTTTAATTGAAGCATTCTTATTAGGAACACGAGCATGAATGTTGGTTTAGTACGGTTAGTCAGGGAATGGGATGCAAGATGAAATGGAAGACAGATTTTGGGATGGAAGATGGAAAATGTCAAGGATGGAAAGGAATGGAAGATCTTGGAATGGAATTATATCATTAACTTTCTAACGCTTTATCAAGACATGCAAAATATTACGTTGCTTGCTGAAATAATTCGATTTTCGGTTCGTATTTTAAACCAACGGGACTGTTGCCTGACGGTATTTGTCAAACCTACTGTCGTTAGTCAGAATTGACATCTCTCATTTCACAACCAACAACCCGTTCCACAACATAAATAAAATTTTATTGAAATACTATTGTGTAATTGTGTTAGCTTGGTCAAATGTTTTAAGGTTCAGACTTTTAGGGAAAAAAAGCTATTGATTTGTTTTCTTAGTGATTACTTTCTGTATTAGGTTGATCGGCCATTTGAGGAAGTGTCATAGCACCAGATCGCCCTTTCCGGTTAGTTTTTCCCACTTTTGCTGATTGTGGTTGTGTTTTTCATATTTGTCCTATCAATTTTCCTGCATTTCATACACCAACATACAGCAGCAAGTCAGCAACATAACCCCTTGTTTGTGATGTGTCTAATGTTAAAATAATCCAAGGTAAAAAGAACGAAAATAGGCTACTCCTAAATCCCAAAATCATCATGTAAGGTTTAATAATGAGCAATTTGGAAAAAAATACAAAAAAATAGCCTACTAGCTCAAGTAAAAAATGTTTCTTGAACTTAAAGGTTTGCAATAACTGCCATTCGGTACGTTATAACTTATCCCAGGGATTTCTTGATTTCCCTGAAATATCCCTAAGTACAGGTATAAGTAAGCCTGATATAAGCCACAACGATGTAGGCCAAAGCTATCGCATTGCAAGTGTAGTTTGTCTAAAAACGTTGCAAAGAAGTGTTAAATATGTTTTCGACCCCTTTTTTATTTTCATCAGTCGATTTCTGCTTATAATTTATCAAGCATGCAAATTGTTTTTTTCAGGCTTGCTTTTTAACAGAATTGCAAAAACGATCAATTTCGAGTAGAACCCTTGTAGATAGCGCTTTGAACGAACACTACTGACAAAACAAACTGATGAGTGATGACATAAGTAAATAATCTGATTATTTTACAAGCCATTGTAGGCCTATTTCATGTTTATACTGAAAGTACAGTAGAACACCTTAAACATGGACATGTTTTTCCCTACTTTTTGTTAATATCTGCTGGGCTACACCCAGTAGATGCACAGGCTAGACAACCTAAGCGAATAGCCTGGCTTGGACTTTACATCTTCTTGGAGGAAAAGTTTGTCTGTTTTCTTGGCAGTCTGAGCCAACATCTCCAGTTTTAATTTTTTTTCATTCTGGCTATTTTTTCTGTGATAAAAGTTATGGAACGTCAAACCGACACGACATCCAGTCAGCTAAAACTCTCAAATGAAAAACAAGAAATCTAGCTCAAAGATGTAGATAAGCGTAAGCAAACTAAGATTGTTATTGAAGGTGGTATCAAAATGTAAGGCCTTCTGCTGGCAATGACAATTGGGTGACTTGGCGAAACAAGACCTTAACGTCAGAACGTATCACAATACGTCTATTTTCTTTGCCTGCACCGCAGCTCAGGTATTCCTTCGAGTTTTTAAAAGTATGACATTCTGCTATTAACTTTCAGCTGCTTAATTTTCTAAGATAACGAGTCTTGTTCCTAGATCAAATTACCAACTACAGTAGGATACCACGAGCAAAACTTGCTAGAAATTTGACAGTGTACTGTATTTTCAACAAAAAATGTGATATTAAAAACTCAGCTGCAGATATTCTCGGACCTCAGTGCATGGATAGTCATAGCTTGCTTCTTAAAATACATTTAAAGTAGACTAAGCTACAGGGATGCCAGACTAGAAAAATACCAAACTGTCTAGAAATCTCTGACAATGTGTTGTGAATAATGTAGGAGTAAACTCCAAATATCCACTATGCTATCCGAGTCTGAGAGAATTTGGATTTTACTCTTGATGTTGTGAAACTGAAGAAGATACCATAACTATAGCGGAATTGATTTCTAATTTATAAAAATGCAGCATGTAAACTGTTGCTGCGTTACAAGGCCTTTTATACTTATCGAAAACAATTTTTAGTTCCAAAGGCGTCATAAACTTTAGACCAGGGGTCACCAATCTTTTTTCTCTGAGAGCCGGATTGCTGCGACATTAATTGCGGGCCGGATGCAAATTGCGAAAAGATACACAACTATTTAGAATCTCCATTGACTTGAATTGAGCACAATAAATAACAAAGTCAGCGGTGGAATAGCAAAGTTGTGATGAACATCGAAAGGTTGCTGGAAAAGTTACTCCTGCACTGTGATACACTTCAGGCATCGTGCTCTTGAAAAAACATTCATCTTTCCAAATTTGGCCTAGGTCAGGGATGTTCAAGCTTTTATTAAAGTGGGCCGCATTGTCACTTGAAATGATTCAATGGGCCGCAGAATCTATTACATTTCAAGAAAAATGGGTACATAAAGTAACAATTAAAAACCATTAATTTCATCTTTGAAAATGGGAACAAATAACACATACATAGAAAAAAACAAAAAATTATTTCTACAATATCTTTGACATTGTTTACCAGCTAAGATGTTATCAACATTTGCAATTTACATTAAAGAACGTTGTCTTGATTCTTAGGATGTTTGCTAAGTGTCAGTCGGTCAGTCTGTTTCTTTCTGCAGTTTTTTATGTTTTTCATAGATGAAAATAACTGCTCACAACAATGTGTGCTGCCCCACATGTACAATAATTTTCTGGACAAACTAACTAATTTATTAATTTCATTACATGAATGTAATTCTTATAAAATAAAGGAAGATTGTGTTCTCTGAGTAAAGTTTTCAAACTTTCTCGACTTTGCAGTTCAATCAGTTCAAGTTGGAACTCGAGTGGCGCTTTATCACACTGAAATGAAACTGGGTCACTGAATAATTTTAATTCAATTTCAATTTTTTGAAGTCAGAAAATCTGACTGTAAACTCTTCAAGCAAATCTTCAATTCTACAAGTAAACCAGTGTGGTAGTTCACATAACTTATCTTACTTTTCATATTTTACAGAACAGTCTTGAGCTCTTTCCGATAGACTACAAAAATATGCAATTGCGCCAGCTTTCAGTTGTGCTATGAAAAGTTTTAATTTCATGGTAAAGCTACTTATTCGCTGGATCATTGAAGTACTTAACTGACCTTTCCCTTGTAAATGCAAATTGAGTTCAGCTAGCATTTCTGTGATGTCAACTAAGAAACACAAATCATTCAACTATTCTTCATTTTCTATCAAGTTCGCGTTTTGTTTCTTTTTATCCATGAACTGTTTTATTTCGGGTGACAATAATTGAAATCTTTTTTAGGTGGCTGCTCTACTGAGGCATCGAACTTTAGATATAATCGGACTTATATATAATCCTGTTGCTCTCATACTATAAGTTACTATTACTATGCCCCTGACAACAGACTGGTACATTTTAATTAGGCTAAGATCCAAAGTTCAAAATACTAGGCCTACTTGAAGTGAACATGATTAGCGGGCCGTAGGTTGGACATCCCTGGCCTAGGCTGCCCCGTATGTAGCGGCCTAATGATGAACAGCAACGTCAGTCCTTTACAAAATGTTTGGTAACTTTTTTCCTTAACAGTTGTAGTGCAGCTGTTATTTCCGCAGCACGTGGCGGGCCGGATGAAATAAGTTCGCTGGCTGGTTCCGGCCCGCGGGCCGTAGTTTGGTGACCCCTGCTTTAGACCAAAGAAACTTTGATTAAGCTCAGCAGCCTATAAGTCTGGAACAAGTAAACTCTAAACAGCAGAAGAGTGATGATAGTCTTTAACTTATTTAAAATGTGAATGCAAAATATAATTTTCAACCAAAACTTGAGACCTTGATAAAGATGCTTCATTGCTTCAAATCAAGCGAAAACGTGACAATAACCTGTGGCAGCTGTAAGTCTATCCTGTCTCTTGGAACCAAGATAAGGTTTACTACAACAAACGAGATGCTGGTAAGGATGCTGGCTATACCTCAGATAATACTGGTAAACTGTGGTGTAATGTGTAATTACTTAAACAGCAGAATAACTTAATTTTCACTGAAATGTGTGATGTAAAGATGAGCTTAACATGTTGCTTTAAAACCAAAATAATAAAATACTAGAATTTGAAATAATATTCTTGGAAAGAAAGCAATTAAAAAAAGATTTTGTAAACTAATTTTAACCTGAAGGTGGCCATTGGCTTCCGGATAAGCGCCGTGTCATTGAAAAAGTGCGTGCTTGAGTGATTAGACTGGTACACGTCCAAAACTTTTAGAATTTTTCAGAATAAGTTGCACGCATTAAAGATACCAGAACTGCTTTTATACATAACTGCGCTTTTTTTTCTTTATTGCATACATTACTTAATTACTTTATACGGAGGCTCATTACGTTTCCACACACCCACAGATAGCTAACAGCAAAACTTGAAGGATGATGTGCTGCTCACAATGCTGTACAAGTTTAAATGCCATCAACTTTTCCTACACTGGTTTGCTATTAGCTGGTTAATATCTTCAATAAGTACCGTTCTTGGTGGCCTTGCCAGGAGTCACTTCATTTTCTGCACCGTTATACAAAAATGGTTTTAATTTATGTTTTGTGACGTTAATTTTCATACGAAACAACATGTTCAGGTATTACAAAAAGATTGAATTTAAGTGTGAAAATTTTTTTGCATTCTTTTGTAAAAAAAGCTGTTTTAAAGTTTCAATTACCGGTACCCCTTACTTCAATAGCTACAGGCTACACATGCTACAGCCTATATGCAACTTTCACCTTCGTGTCCCTCGCTAAAACTTACCCAGATAGCAAATCAACCTTTTTACATTGATTTGGCGTCTGCAGACGTTGAATAAATGTAAAAAACGGTTAATTTGCTCATTTTGCTGGCTGGGTAAGTACCTCAAAGCTAAATTCTATCTTCATGCCTCCAGAATGCAGAAGTGCGCGAGCAAGCGCACACATGGATCATGTTGCGTCATTGCATTCATAAATAACTCTTTTCACGGATCATTGCTTTCTTAGTCTTCCTTGAAAACTTTTTCAGAAGGATTACATAGCTCGTATCACTTATTATCTTTAGAGACGTATGTTTCAAATCTTGAAATTGGTTCGTCGTTTAATTCAATCTACTTTGCTGAGGCGCATTATGTTATTCGCAATTCGCCATATGAATATGATGCCATCACGTGTTTTGCGGCTTTACTTAGATGGAAGTGACAGCGACAGGAGCAGTGGATAAAAAGCTTACCTTTGTCATCTTGTATAGACCAAAATAATAACCACTTTCTCTTCAACTTAATTTCATCTGCGTGGAAAAATATGTCGTTAAAGTTCGTTAATGAGATTTAATATATCTAAAAGGTTCATTAGCTTACATGTCAATAACATATTAAAGTGCAAATTTTTTTTTTTGTTAAGCGTCGTTTGGATTCTCCCAGTCAGCTCAAGCTTTTGCTGCAGCCAGTGAAAAAAAATGAGTAGTTTTAACCTATCTGAGCAACACGACACAACGCCCGACGTTCAAACGATGTGAAATGAACAAATCTTGCTACCCAGGTTGCTGTTACCGCTTTTCCTGTGAAGCACTTTGTCAGATATCCCTTGCAATTGCAATAAACAAATATAAACCTCTAAAAAAGGTAGTCAGGATAATAACCAAAATCAAAAACTTTTCATGGGAGCAATGCGGGTGATGACAAGCTCCAACAACAGCAGCAAAACCTAATTAAAGAGTTCGTGACTACATGGGCCTATTGCAAATATTTATAGCAGATTTTCTATAAAACGCATTTTCAAAAACTTACTGGTTTTAATTTCTGTTGTTCCCATTCCTATACTCCAGCGGTTTTGCAAGAAAACGATTGAAATGAACACGGCCACCACCGCAAAAACAACAAGAACGGCGAGGAATACCATTGCATTTCCATTCGCTTGAGCCAGGTATGTTCCAATGTCATCTATAAACACGTGAAAACTTCATTAAAGCATGAAGTGTGGAAAACTTGTGAAAATTTCATGCAGACAGAAAGAGAAATACAATGCTTCCTGATGTCGCTTAGGTTAGTGAGAGGGGGGGCCTTAGACCAAAATTTTTGCTCTAACCCCCTCGAAATGTGAAGACATATGCATAAACACCTAAAATCTTAATTTTAGTGCTAAAAAATAACGTTTACCCGTTGAACATGGGGGTTGAAAAGTTTGGACATTTCAAAAAAATTTACTGTTTGTGATACGGTAGTCGGTACCTAAACAGACTACTTTTCTGACATAATAAAAAAGTTTCTATTGCTTCGCTGAAGTCTTTTAGTGTCACATCAGTTTAAAACACAATTTTGTCAAAGCCGACCTGAAAATTTATTGTTTAGGTGTGAAATTAGGAGTTGCTGTGTACTTTTTTTAACTTAAAATATCGCTGGATTTTGGAATGGATGAGAATGTATCTCCGTGGTTACGTAGGCTACAATTTGTCTAATTCAGGCATTGTAATAATTAATTTCTGCTTGATTAGAATTTACATAGCAGTCAACTTCTTTTGAGAATTAAGTAGCACATCCAAGAATTTGATAATTTAAAGATCTTTGTGGCGTCTTTAGTCTTGGTTCTTATAGAGTAGAGTAGGCTACGGTACGTAATGGAGTACCAGTAGCCTGACAATTTTCTGCAATTTTTCTTGTTTTTTTTAATGCCAATTTATACA
This sequence comes from Aplidium turbinatum, assembly GCF_918807975.1. NCBI lineage: Eukaryota > Metazoa > Chordata > Ascidiacea > Aplousobranchia > Polyclinidae > Aplidium > Aplidium turbinatum. Next base: position 39,463,833 of record NC_137472.1, on the reverse strand, counting down.
CGAAGGCGTTTTTTAGGCTTTTTTTAGACGATCCAGACAGCATTGACCTACTATTAGTATCAATTAGGTTTATGATTTACTTTTGACAAAGAAGCTTCTAGTAGTTCTCTGGCCCCTCCACGAATTAGTTCATAATTAATAAGTCAATCGCCTATTTCTAGAATGTTATTTAAAGGCAGTGTTTGTAGATTTTTCCTGTCCATGTGGTTAAGGTTTTCATGGTTTAACACATGTTTCGATTTTGGTTTCCAACTCTGAAGGTGTTTCCTTTTTGTCACTCACTGGAATGCTTTGACGATAGTTGGAAGATAAACTTGCAACATTCTTTAAGCTTTCATATGTAGCCTAACTGTTGTCACTTGCGCAACGCTTTGCCTTTGGCCTACACATATTTCTGGGCAGTATTTGCAACTGAAAACGTTTATAGGCTTGTAACATAAACTCGAATGTCGGGTTACCAAACAACTTCACAGGATTCGTCAGCACACCGTGCAGTAGCCTACATTAAATGCAGGTGTCAGTTGAGAGTCAGCCTATATGGTATCATCACCATCCATTTTGTCTCTTCTTTAATAGGTGATTCCAGGCGTTTGTCCCCACTAGCAGGAGTCCACCAGTTTTTGCAGCTCTTTGGCATTGCTTTCCGATTGTTGGGGTTAATCCTATCCAAACTCCTCGCATTGATATCTTTCACCAACTCTAGTTATCTCTTGTTTTGTCTTTCAGTTGTCTTTCTCTGGACAGAAATCTTTTTTGGCATTACTAGAGCCTTCCCAGACAGCAAATCAATCACTTTTTACATTATTTCAACGTTCGTACTCATTGAACCAATATAAAAAACAACTGATTTGCTGTCTGGGTTGTCATCAGACATAGGCCTTCCACATGCCCATACTACAGCAAACGGTGGCTTCTAAGAAACTCAGGATGGTTTTTACTTGGGTCATTTTGAAATACTTTCATTTCTACTTTTATCTTTTAATTTTTTTTTATAGATCATTCGGAGCAGTCTCCTTTCCGTTGCTTCTATCCTGTTCATATCTTTGATCCCAGTGCCCTATCTATTAGCTCCATAGCATATTGTACTTCTTATGCATCTCTTATAGCCTAAACAATGCCTTCCATTTCATGGGTAGCAATATTCCACACAGAATTCCGAACCCTTCTTTGATTTTTTTCCAACCAGCTCTTATTCTTAATATTACCGAATCTTGCACTCTTCCATCCATACTCAAAACATCTCCCAAGAAGCAAAACTTTTCAACCACTTCCAGTTTGTTCCCATCCAGAGTGATTGTCTTTTCATGTCTTTTATTGATCTTCCCTGGACAACGTTTGCATTCAATGTTTAGCTGACCGATATTTGGACCCGATTGGGACAAACACAAAGGCTTTACTAAGTTAAAGACATCAGCCAGACAACATGAGTTGCTTTAAAACTTTTGTTGCACCTGTACTATCTTGAATTTCAATAGACTAAAAGTATTTACTTCGACGTTTCGTCAATCAGACATGACTGACTTCTTCAGGGGGAAAGGTCAGGTAATGGCTACTGATCTGTAGCCTATCTCGTTACTGTGCAGCTGTGCTCATAACAGGGCTTTTGGAAACAAAAATTTCGGTCCAAACAAAACGAAATTCTTTACAAGAACTTAATTTGAAATAGAACAAAATGAAAGCAAAAGATTTTGTGTCGAAACGAAACATTATAAAACCTCAAAATATTTCAGCACTGCGCACTAGTAAACTTAAACGATTGGCAACTAGTTTTGTGTCGTAATCAAAACAAAATCGCTTTTCTTCAGCTTTGAAACTAAAACAAAGAAATTTTACGTCTCTACGAAACAAACTATCTCAAAGTTTTGAAACATTTTAATTTCAAAGCTGAATTTTTAGCACGGTTTCGAACCAGTAAAAGTATCCATTTTTACATCGTTTCAACGTTGCTAGATGGAAAATAATGCAATATCAAAACCATGTGAAAACGGCAACTTCAACTGGTTTTACTTAGATTGTTAAAAAGCAACAAGCTTACAAGTTGTAAGCTTGTAATATTGTAATATTTTGGTTACAAGTTACAACGTATCACGAAAAACACGACACCAATCACCATTCAAATATTTTAATTTCTAAGATCTAAGTTCTGACGATAATAATGAAAACATGCTGGTATAAAATCAAAAAAATTAAATAAGACCATTTACCAGGCATCTACCTTAACGCATGGTAGTTACGTAAAGACATTGCAAAGAAATTGTATGAAAGAAAAAAAGCACAATAAATTTGTGAAGTTTGATTTACACCAGCATTTGCGGTCATGAACTACGTTGTTACAGAATGCTTCAAACCAAAACGAGTTTTAAAAACGGCTACCTGGCAAGTCCGGTTTAAGCACTTAAGTAACACAAATTCACAATGAAATGATTAAAAATCAGTTGGTTAAATTTAATGCAGTTAGTCGGTCATGGTATCATGAACGTTTTGATCAAAAAACGCGTTGTCAGTGACCCTGTCAATTACGACTTTCTAAAACACTATTTTGCGTCACCGCCTTTATGCAGTTGAGTCGAATATAGAAGTTGTAAGTTGAGTTGAATATAAACCACGAGGACAAAATGTCCTCGTGGTTTAATGTGGACATTTAATGTGGTTAAATGTGGACACGTGGACAAAATGTCCTTGTGGTTTCTTGTGGTTAAATTTTTTAAAATCTATTAATATGGACTAAGTTACTGTATTAAACATTACATTGTTACACATTCTGCAAACCTCATCAGAAAAATATTGTGGAAAATCACGTTACAGATTGTTGTGGAGAATCACAGTACCGTACCGTCTAACTGACGCCTTGTTTAGGCAGGGCCGATGATGAACAACGTCAGTCATATACTTAATATCTGGGCTAGAAACTTGTCAGGCGTATGATTTATTAATTTGGTTTAAACAGTTGTTTGTTTTCAGAATGTCCATCTGGTGAGAGGTAAAGATCACATGCTGTTATGAGATGGAACAGAATGCATGTTTTTATCTCTACTGTATACAGGGCCTCCGAGAGAAGTCAGCACTGGTCGGGAAACAATACGAAAAATGGGCCCAATAATATTTTTTAGCAAATATACAACTAATTTGTATCTTGCGTTGTATGTTCGTATTAAGCTGAAATTAGCCTACTTTCCTCAGCATGAAAAGAACTTCGTTCAATGTAAAAATCATCAATAATCACTGGATTACACTTGCAGCAAAAATGCCATTGAGCCAAACTATTTTGTCTAGAAAGCTTTGTAAATAAAAACACACAATAGGCCTACAGGCAACAAAAATATTTCAACCAAGTATTTAATTCAGGAGTGTTCAAACTTTTTCCCGCGCTAGCCAGATTTGATAATAAGTGTTCGCGGGCCAACAGCCACAATAATTTTTCTGAAAACTGCAAGTTGAATTTATATGATTTTTGTGTGTCTGCAGGCCAAAAATAACACATTGTACAACAACAGGCGCGGGCCATACAAAAACGTCTTGTGAGCCGGAGTTGGCGCGCGGGCCGGACTTTTGACATCCTTGATTTAATTCAACCCTTTCTGGACTTTTTGCAATGCAAAGTTACGAATCACAGCATCAAATGATAAAATTTTGCGACGTTTGAATTGATGCACAACATGTATAGTTAGGCTTTTCAATCGGTTTTGAGTCATAGGCCTACTGGAGCGCAAACAATTCTTTACAAATTTCCGTAATTGCTAAAACCACGTTCTCAAAGCGCAACCGTTGGAGGTAGCTACCGGAACACAAAAAAAATCATAACAAAACTATTTGGAAAAACCTTTCGAAATATGGGGTGGTTCGTTATGGTTTGCAGCTGAAGTCTGCTGTGTGGCTTTCTGTCAAAAGTACCAACTCATCCAAAATGTCTTGAAAAATGTCATTGTTGTAGCCTACAAATGGTTTAACTGTATCCCACATGCCCGCAACTGCACAACAGACATACGATGAAATTTTTATGGAACTTCAAACTCATCGACGATATGTTTGAGTTTGTTGATACATTTGTCAATTCCAACAACTATCGAATCTCCTTTGCAATGTACGGTAGAATACATTTCCTTCGAATGATTCAGCTAGTTAAGTGGAGTTATAAAAGCGTTCTGTCCTCAGAAAAAGAAAATCCTTTTCTTTTAAATTTATAATTGCCACTGCAACTTCAGCTTGCGAGTAGTAGCCTACTCTTCTCAGCTTTCTCTTACTCAGATTACATCTTCCTTTAATTTCATTAAATTCATCAGTGAATCTTGTTTAGGACCGTAATCCACATCATGCAAAGCAGTCACAAATTTAAAACTGCTATGGTTGTAGGCTACTTTAGCATTGACTCAGCTTCCGATCAAGCTCTTGTTGATTCCAACTTGATGCATTTAAGAAACGTCTTTAGAGCTTCAATTGCAAAAAGGTAATGTAAAGCATTGGGTTTTACTGCACCACGCCTTGATTACTCTCTCGAAGTCAATTTTCTTTGCAAGATGATAGGACAGCTTTCTTTAGATTTTTCAGAATTTTTCCTCTGACTGGGCTATAACTTTAAAAATGCCACAAGCCTACAGATAATCAATTAGCCTACTCCAAAAATGATAAGACATTTGAACAACGCTGTCTGTAGGCAACATCATGAATTCCAACTAAATTTAGCTTATAAGCAACATCTATAAACAAAAAACTCTAATAAAGAAAAACTCACTATCTTCCAAAATCACATCATGAGAAGCATGACTACCCAAAGGCTATTTGACCACACGAAAGCAGAAGATCTTTTAACCATGACAAAATTTAATAAAATCAAAAGTTTTAAAACTGTTCGGCCACACTAAAAGATCACAATTCGGAATCAGCAAAGTTTGCACAGAAAGAAAAGTAGAAGAAAAAAGAAAACGTGGTAGACAACCAAAACGATGGCAAGACAACATCCAATCATGGACCAGACTTAACTTGGCGACACTGGGCGAGCTGGCTCAAAATCGCCACTCTTGAAGCAAATAACTCACGTTGATGGGCAATCTGCTGCAGGCGGAGATGATGGATGATGATGATGATCCATAAACAAAAAATATACAGGGTTGACTTTCTTTAATCGTACTTGAACTGATATCTTTAACTTTCCCAGATAACTTATGTTGAATAGAACTTCCTATGTCTGGCCAACGCAGATTTTGAAGCTAAGATTCAGTTGTCAAGCAAAAATAGTTCCTGCTTAGCTAAAACAGCACCAGTTTTCAAGTTGAAACTATCAATACAATCGAAACCGTTCAGTGATACAGAAATCATTTCAGCTTCAGATTTTACGTCTTGAAGCTGTTCAACATCGCCTACCTTAACACGAAAATGATTTGTTCTTGATGAGAAGCATCGAGAGTGACATCTACAATGATTGAGAAATACTTGGAAGTTGGAACTACGCATTTCATTTAAGAATTTGTTGATTATTTAGTTGGTACATTTTTACTTTAGTACTAAAAATGGCCCTCCTCAAAAGTGCAAAAACAAAAAACTACTCGTTTTTCCTTTACAATGTTTTGCTAAGGGGGAAACTGGCCCGACTTCCCCCCCTCTCGGAGCCACTGACTGTATACACTATAGACCTACTTATTGAAAAGTAGCCTAAGTGTTATTGTGTTAGCATTAGTGCAAAAGTTGCTTTAGCCAATGGCTGACCTGAACTGTATTACTTTTAGTAGTCTTCTCTGGAATCGGCACTGCTATTTTAATTCTATTTTGCACGTTAAAAACAACAAGATAACTTGATTAAAAAAACTGAATTGCAGTGACAAAAAAATGTGTTTGAGTGATTCACATTAAAAAATGAGGGAATAATGAAATTACTTAAAACTAAGATGAAAAGTTATAAAGAACAATTAGTTAAGAGCAGATTCAACAGAAAAACAAGACACGAACCACTTTATTAATTATCATTGAACCACCCTTACAGAGTTGAGTTCAATATTAAGTAAGGTACAAGCTGGTGTTTTCCCCACAGGCAAAGAAGCATGCATCATCGCATCCAGTAAGCGACAAATCATGCAAAATGCATCGGAAGTTTGCAACCAAAGATGCAAATACCTTTCTGGTCTAAAGCTTGAACCAATACTGTCTGCTTATTTTTACCTTCAAATAGTAGATTTGGTACTGAGCTTTGGGTTTTCTTGCTTGCGTTCGTGCTAGCAGGTAAACTTGAATTTAGTGCACTATCAGGTCTTACTGACCCAGGCTCAGTTTCGACAGTCAGTTCATCGTCTGATTGCGTAGCTGATAAAACTGTTGATGTGGAAAATGACGTAGATTCCATAGGACTGATAGGAGTAGCGGTAGTAGTTGCTTTTGCTATACACATAGATTTTAAAATTTAGAAAATGAAGTTACTTTGTAAGTAGTTCACATTGTGGGGTCTATTTAAAGTCACTCTTGATTTGATAAAACCATTGAGTGATAGCGCACGAAAAGCAACATCCGTTGCCTCTGTGTACACCTTTCCAATCTTAAGCGACGTTGAAAAATGTAAACGAGGAAACTTGTGCTGCCTGGTTCAACAAATTACTAAGCATTATTTAAAATTTTAAATCGTTAGAACATAACAGAGAAAAATCACGAAAAAAGTCAAAAGCTGAATGCCTGAATCGAATAAATACAGTAGATTGTTTTGATAACTATTTCCTTATAATTCATTTATATAAAGCTAGTTATCATCTTTAACATCACGAGGTAACCTAGTAAATAGTCACCAGAAGAACGCAAATTATTTTTATTACCAAATGCCTGGTGAACAGTCTCTCTCTGTTTTTACTATCATTTATATTACTCACTGTCTGTTTTAAACTCCAAAAAGGCTACGGGAGTTTTCATTCCGTAGGGTGAAGTGCCAAACACAGAAGCGATGTAATCCTGATTTGGTGTCAAACCAGTAATTCGAATGGATTGTTCTGACTTTACTTGAAATCTTGGAGTAAGGTAAGTTCTAACTAGGCTATTGCCTTGGTTCAAATACACGGTAATATTGTAGAAACTTGGACCAAGCACTTCCACGTAGGCTACTGTGCAAGAGGTGTCTTGTATGCGGATGACGTTAATAGATGGTCGCTCCATAACTGCAAAGTAAGAAAGTCCTTATCAAATTTGTGTAGTATGTTCATACAAACAAAGTTTATTTCCTACATACTCAAATGGCAATCTGGTTCAAAGCAAAGCTAAATGCGTAAATGTGTCAAAACCGTGGCCTACGAAAATGGATGGCCAGACACTGCGCACAAACATAAAACCCAATTAACAGTTTGTCTGCAATTGCCTGCAGCCTTCTGTTCGGAAGCCTTGAGTACGGTGTCTACGTCATCTATTTTCGTAGGCCACAGTTTTGACCCATTCACGAGTTTAGCCTTTGAAATCGAAAATGTGTCAATAGTAAAAAAACAAATAATAATAATGAAAATTGAATGAAGCTGTTCACCAGGCATTAAATTAAATAATATGAGATGTTCTACTGGTGCAAATTAAGCTAAACTATCACAAGATGTATACAGTGACAATCTGCTTTTATTCCGACGTTTCGTCAATCAGACACGACTGACTTCTTCAGGGGGGCCAGCCCAGGCAGTGACTACCTGTCTAGCATGGCAAACAGGACATATTGCTGAAAATGAAAACAAATAAACATGCAAAATGAAAATTCAACTTGTGGACAAAAACTATCGCGCGCAAAGTTTGAAATAAGTTCTAAAAAAAGGGGAGACTTAATTGCTAACGATCAACAAGAAACTTAATAACAACAAGATAGGAGAGTGAACGGCATGAGTCATGAATCGAGTTTTGCACGCACTACTGCACAGTTTTGCAATCAGCATGAACCAATTTAAAAAAACGTCAAGTAAGCACTTACAATAGTTTTTTGTAGATAGCAGGAAAAGAGATGCCATCATTGCGATTCATTACATGAGGCTTTTGATTGATGAACCAACTTTCAGAAAACATTCGTTTTTTATAATCACTTTCAACTTTTAGAATTTTAGAATTGCTCCAAGTTATTTTATGATCTGAAGTTATGGCATGCATGCAAGGAGCAGAATGTTCAGGGCGTTGATATTTGAAAGCTCTTTTGTGTTCATTAATGCGAGATTTAAGATCGCGTTTTGTTTGGCCAACATAAATTAAATTGCAATCATCACAAGAAACTTGGTACACTAAACCTGAGATTTCGCTTTGTTTCAAGGGGTCTTTTAAAGACGGTAAAAATTGACTTATTGTCAAGAAAGGTTTCAAAGCGACTTTTACACCAATTTCATTTAAGATACGCCGAATTTTTTCAGAAACTCCCTTAACATAAGGTAAAGAAACAAAAGACTTATACTGGGTAGATGGGGGTACTAAACTTTTAGGTTGTTGTTGGTAAGCATGCTTTCTTGGAAATCCATTGAGGCGCAACGTATTGTGTAATGCTTTGTTCTGTCGTGAACGTTCATGCGAATCTGCGACATGTGTGTCAATGCGGTCATACAAAGTTTTAGTTACAGTAAGTTTTTGATGTTTGGGATGGTGTGAATTAAAATTTAAATACCTGTCAGTGTGTGTAGGTTTTTTGATAATTGTAGTGGTCATGCCAGTTTATCATCGTCTGAAGTGTAATAAGAGTGTAACTCCGAAAATCTATGGATTGCCCAAAATTCATAAAAACCACACCCCTCTTCGACCTATCGTTTTTTTTTATCGGTTCGCCTACTTATAATTTATCGAAATTTTTAATTGATATTTTATCGCCATTGTTGAACCAAGAATACACTGTAAAAAATTCATCTGAGTTTGTACAATTAATCAAAAACACCTCTGTTGATTGCAATAATTGCTTTGTTTCTTTTGATGATGTGAGCTTATTTACTTCCGTTCCTCTCAATGAATGTTTGCAGATTATCTCTCAATCACTATCGCAAGATAAGTCTTTACACGAACGCACTAAACTTTCTATCAATGACATCACAGAAGCTTTGAAATTGTGTTTTGAGTCTACTGTATTTTGTTATAATAACGTTCTTTATCGTCAAATTTATGGTACGCCGATGGGTTCTTGCATTTCCCCGGTCGTGGCTTACATTTTCATGGAATACATTGAGCGCACTGCCATAGGCGTAGCCAGGGGGGGGGCGAAAGGGGCCATGGCCCCCCCAAATTTTCAAAGTTTGGATTCTGAAGTTGAACCCTTTGCTGAAAATATGGTATAATTTGTATAAAGTTACATCGTTTTCCAAGACATCTGGCTATTATCACCCCCAGGACTTGTTTTAGACACACAGAAAGACAGTAATACATTTTGCAAATCGTAAATCGCGCAAAGTTTACGCGATTTATGTTTCTTTTTTAAACTAATCTGTGGAAGCAATTTCAGAATCGCTTACTCTGTTGGGTTTTTGTGTAGCTGAGTTTTTGTGTTCTCTAATTTTTGCCCGTTCGTGTGTAACAGCTACCTTTAATAAGTTAATAGCTGTTTATCTGGTAATAAATTTCATACAAATATTACCCTAAAAGTGTTTCCAGAAAGCGTTATAACCCAATATTTGAGTGTAATTTTGCAAAAATTTTCCGGGGGAGCATGCCCCCGGACCCCCCTACAATACGCGTGCCTTCTGCACGCTCTAACCCCCCACCACTTTTATTGATTTCCTTGCTCAACCCACCAGGATACGCCACTGCACATCAGGTGGCGATGTCTAAAATCAAACACTTTGCTGTTCTCTTCAATTCATAAAATATTTGGCACCCCCCAAATTTTTTTTCTGGCTACGCCACTGCGCACTGCCATCACTTCATTCCATACACCACCGCAACTTTGGGTGAGATATGTAGATGACACTTTTTGAATTATAAAAAAGTCTGCGGTCAACCAATTCCATCAACATTTGAACAGCATATCTTCTTCAATTCAACTCACAACAGAACATGAAAAAAACAACTCCTTATCATTTTTAGACGTCTTAGTTATTCGTCGCAATGCCACAAACACGTTGACCACTACAATTTTCAAAAAACCTACACACACTGACAGATATTTAAATTTTAATTCACACCATCCCAAACATCAAAAACTTACTGTAACTAAAACTTTGTATGACCGCATTGACACACATGTCGCAGATTCGCATGAACCATGAACGTTCACGACAGAACAAAGCATTACACAATACGTTGCGCCTCAATGGATTTCCAAGAAAGCATAAATTGGTGTAAAAGTCGCTTTGAAACCTTTCTTGACAATAGTAAATTTTTACCGTCTTTAAAAGACCTCTTGAAACAAAGCGAAATCTCAGGTTTAGTGTACCAAGTTTCTTGTGATGATTGCAATTTAATTTATGTTGGCCAAACAAAATGCGATCTTAAATCTCGCATTAATGAACACAAAAGAGCTTTCAAATATCAACGCCCTGAACATTCTGCTCCTTGCATGGATGCCATAACTTCAGATCATAAAATAACTTGGAGCAATTCTAAAATTCTAAAAGTTGAAAGTGATTATAAAAAACGAATGTTTTCTGAAAGTTGGTTCATCAATCAAAAGCCTCATGTAATGAATTGCAATGATGGCATCTCTTTTCCTGCTATCTACAAAAAACTATTGTAAGTGCTTACTTGACGTTTTTTTAAATTGGTTTCATGCTGATTGTAAAACTGTGCAGTAGTGCGTACAAAACTCGATTCATGACTCATGCCGTTCACTCTCCTATCTTGTTGTTATTAAGTTTCTTGTTGATCGTTAGCAATTAAGTCTCTCCTTTTTTTCGATCTTATTTCAAACTTTGCGCGCGATAGTTTTTGTCCACAAGTTGAATTTTCATTTTGCATGTTTATTTGTTTTCATTTTCAGCAATATGTCCTGTTTGCCATGCTAGACAGGTAGTCACTGCCTGGTCTAGCCCCCCTGAAGAAGTCAGTCGTGTCTGATTGACGAAACGTCGGAATAAAAGCAAATTGTCACTGTATACATCTTGTGATAGTTTAGCTTAATTTGCACCAGTAGAACATCTCATATTATTTAAATAATAATAATGTTATGGTTTTTATTTATTGTCGCTCTACAACAGCTAAGGTCTTTTAGCGACAGGGCTCATTTTTTAATTTATATCAGGTTTACGATGTTATCACATTATTACCCGACTCATTCTCACTGCACTATGCAGGATAGAACACAATCGGTACCGTTTTTAAAGTCTTCGGTTTGACCCGACCTGGAATCGATCTCAGATCTACCAGTACCAGAGCCGAAGGCGAAACCACTCGGCCACTGAGCTGGTAGTAAAAAAAAAAAAATCAACTGTTGTGTTGTGTTTTTAACTCATTCAACAACAGTCATACGAAAGTTTTCTGCTTGTATTCAAAATTGCAAGAATGTTTTCAAAAGGCGTGCACCCAAAATATATTGTGAAACAAAACGAGAAGCAGTGATTAACAAAAACGCGAAAGAGGAGACCTAAGGAGAACAAAAGTAAGGTACATTGTTTCAACAAAACCAAACCAAAATACAACACGTTGAAATAATGAAAGCAATTGAATACATGAATTCAACAAGGGCCCAATTACCAGAAATGTGATTTTGAGATAAACGCGTTTTATTTTTTACTGCCATTTATCTTAGTGCTGGAACTTCAATATTGGTTATATGTTTAGATATACTGGTAAGTAGTAAAAAGCATGAAAATTTCATCAGGGGGAGGTTCTGCTACAAAGCTTTGGGGAAGTTAATCCACCAAAATTGGGCCCTTTTACAAATCAACAAGATAGTATGTGTTACCAACTCTTTTTTGACTATTTTATTAATAAGAAAATGGGCACAGAATATAATAAGATTGATTCAACTACACAGAGAAAGGAAAAACTATCATGCAACAATGTTTACAACATTTTAAAGTCATGGTCACTCTTCATAATCGGAGTTTTCTTCGGGTTCACCGTGAGGCATGTGCACATTCAAACTCTTCATGTATTCTCGTCCCTCTTCTCCCAGATATCGTGCCAGTGACTGCACATCTTTTACTTTCTTAGGATTAACTGAACATGGACCATTGTACAGGGGTTCAGTGGGGTATTCCACTCGGGTGAATGCTGGCTTTAAAAGGCGAAACTTTTGTTCCATCGTCCCATTCATATCTGTAGAGGTTACGATTTGTAGCTTGTTAACAGCATCATAGTTAAAAACTTTGAACTGTGTTATTTTCCATTCCTTCACGTTGGTTTTGTAGCATTTACCAAGCGCAGCTTTGAAATCTTTCATTTGATTTCCTTTCATGACGGTTAGCTGGAAACGCTCGCGTATCATTTCGTTCCATCCGGAGTACAGCTCCACATGGTCTCGTCTTCTCTGCATCCTCTCGATAATGCCGAACTGTCGGTCACATGGTAGGTAACTGTGACCGCGCATGGGCAGACGGTGTGTTACAGAGTCAAATCTTCCATTCAATACTAAAGTATGCAGGTATTGCACCATGGTATTGTTGTGGTTTTGGCCACGACACCCATCGGTAAATACATGCAATTTGCGTGCATTTGCATCAAGGTGATTAGTGATGTAGTCGTGAAGACAGCTCAAGACCTCATTTACACCCCTTCTAGCCTCTGTTTCAGGCCAGGTATATATTCGACTTTTACCAGTTTTTGCCGAATGTATACCAAAAACAAATAACCACAACTGCCGGCTATAAAACACATCCCCTGTTGCAATGTGTGGATATGGCATATTTTGCTTAAAATCAAAACACAGACACTCTGTGTCCTCTTGGTCTTTCGCCAGTGCAGTTTTTTCTTTCAGTGCCGTATAGAATACTTTGGCTTTTCGCTTGTGTATATCAAGTTTGACTTTCAGTGCTCTCTTAGCCGCAGCGTTTGATTCAAGTTTTATGTTTGCTTCATGCTCAGCACACACTGTGCATACATCTGTCTTTGGTCTCCCAAAGCCATAGTTGAAATTTTGTTTGTAGTACTCATAATAGTACCGATACTTCACTTCACAGTCTAGCTTTTGTGGGTCTTTACCATCTTTGTACTCAGCATAATGTTGTGGATAATGTTTCTCGAGAAACAAAGTATACATCTTAAGGACATTGAGGTCAGACCCAAGATAGCGCCTTTTGTTCCCGTGACCACCATAGTGAGACACCCGGTATGGGAAGCTGCTAATATGAGTATCAATTTTCAGCTTGATATCATCACTTTTAGTAACCTGTTTGCCATGCTTCCCTCTTTTGTCCTTTGGTGTGGTTCCTTGCGCAGTCAACTGAGCAACACGTCTTATCCGCTTTGGCCCAATCCCATGAAGACTTGCAAAGCCTTCACGGCATACAACTTTCTCCATTTCACCAAACTTAACCTTGTATGTATACCGAAAGTCCTGTTGGTGATGAGATTCACCTAAAAAAGGTATAGCCTAGTTAGTAAATCTTCAAAAATATAAGCAGCATAGTTCAGAGTGTACAACCAAATCCACATAAACTGACACAATGCATGTATAGTATAGCCTAATCATAGGTAGCAACCTTGTGAATGTTGTCTGCGTTTGGTGGGTGTAGATGTTATCAAAGCTGAGAGATAGGCATCTTGCCCATCTTGGGACCCAATCTCATTGAAATTTTGCAGTATCCAACATTTTGTGGCATCAGTTAGCCCAATAATGCATCTTCTTTTGCATCTAATAAAAGAATAACAAACACTTTAGCCTATCAGTGCCAACAAATAGTACTGTAGTGACAGTTAAAGATACCGGTACTTAATAGCTGCATGAAGGACTATACCATGATACATAAGCACAACTGGAAACAAAAAATATTGCTGAAACTGATTACCAGCACTGAAAGGAAAGACCAAATTAAACACATAGGCCTAGGTAAGTTACTGTAATGATAAGTAGGCTAAGCTATAAGCTAGGCCTAGCCTAAAACTAAAAAATCAACCATAAAAAATAAGTTGCTCTTTGTTACAGAAATTAAGTTATTATACCTGCAGTTGTTTCCAGTTTTTCTTGCATCGATCTTCTTTCCTTTGCTATTTGTGTAACTTTTCCCTTCAGCCCTCATTTTTTTAGCAGCATTTCGACCCCATTCTTTTTCATTCCTTCTTTTTCTTCCTCTTACTTCACTAGCTTCTTCACAAGTTGCATCAGTAACTGTTGGTTCAGACATCTTTATAGGAATTAACCCTTTTATTCAGAGATAAACTGAAGGCTACCGTACTGTATAACAATAAGGCTGATGCTGTAGGCTACTCAACCAGTACCACAGACCAGTATGACAAACTAAACTAGTGCTGCCAATTCTAATATTAATAATCTTTATTCAAAAGAAAGTACTCTAAAAATGCAAAAATAATGTTCAATACATAAATAATAAGCTGTTGCTACATTTAGCTACAGCTGTAAAAGTCCCACGAGCAAAGTCCCGCAGATTATACAAAGCCAACACTATTTTCGCTTTAGCTGACTGAATGCAACAAGGGCCCAATTCCACCAGTTGGGCTCTTGTTGCATTCAGTAGAAATATTGACCGAGCATTTCTCACGTTTTGGTTATAGTAAAGCGGCCGTTTTGGCACGCATCATTTAGAGGACACCAAGAAGAGGAGAAAAACACAAAAAAGTAAAAATTGGCAAAATGTGGAATTGGGCCCTTTTTGAATTCACGTATTCAATTTTTTAAACGTGGCAGCAAATCTATACTCTGCAGCCATTCTGGATATTAAATTGAAAGCAAATTATAAAATTAACCAGAAGAACGTGATGTCACCCACAGCACATTTTCGCTCTGCAATGTCGTCCCCTCAATCCCAAGATAATCGCAAATCCAATCGCACATCATGGGCAGTTGATCTACGAACATAACTTTTAAACTTTGAACAATCAAAGTTGAATCAAAGATTTAAAGTCTTTTATAGAATTTTAAAAGGTAATCCGAGGTATTCCACCAAAACAACTCTCCATGCTTCATTTTTTTTCGTGATGCCTAGAGTCTTATTTAAATGTGCTAAACTATTTGTGAACATTTACGCTTAGTTTAAAAAGACCATTAATTCGTTGAGCTGCTTTAATCTTAATATTTGCCATGCCGGTTATAAAATGTGATATTTTTAAAAGCCAGTTAGTTTTTGAGTAAAATCCATTAAACTCACTTCTGCTTGAAAACAAGAAACAATACAGTTCTTATAATTTCTCTTCATTGACTGCATTTGATCAGAAACCAGACCATCATTCAGGCCAGCAAAAGTTGCTATTTTTACTGAAAGGGACTTGAAAGATTGGAAAAGACGTTTTATCACTTAGCTACCATGCCTACTAAGTCAGTTTTAAAGATTGAGTAACACCAAGATAAATTGCAAGTTATAGCCACCCGTTGTGAATTCGGCAGTCGAAGCTTCACTCTGTGCACGACCATTTATTGCCTTGACACTGACGATGTAGGTAGCTCCGAGGCTAAAAGTCGGGACGATCTGAAAAACAACAAAGCTATAAACATTACAAAGTTCACAAAACCTTGATAGGTGCTCAAGACTGTTGGTCACAGCGGTAAACCATAATCTCTTCGTGGGAAAATTGTAACATAAGATTCCCAGATCCGTTCGTCTGTATGTAATGACCGAAAAGAAACACTCTTCAGGAAACGTCTATTCGAGAATTGTATTTCTGTAAAAATAGCCTCAAAGCTGTCGAAAATGGGGTGCAACGCGATACACCACTAAAAACTTGTCACTACAGAACAGATTACTTGGATAAAAGACGGAAATTTTCGTCCAGCTGACAAGCACTAAGCAAAACAGTTAAACACAGGGATGCCAGCGACAAATTTCCAATAAACTTAGATTGTGTGCTAATAAAAACCCAGATGAGGCAAAAAAAACCAGGTCCAGAAAATATGTAGTAAAGCGGTTAAAAAAACCTGCGAGTGCTTTTAGCACCATTTTAAATCATTACACAGAAGCCTCAGAAAGCTACAAATAGTAACACGTATGTATATATAATTATATAATATACATGCTTATGTTGGTATGGTAGTTAATATATATGGAATATAACTATATACAAAAACAAGAGCTTGGTAGGCCTATATGGGCCACAGCAAAGATTTTGGTTCAAAATTGCCTTTATGGTAAAGCGTCTAGCTGGCAAGGTTCAGTGTGTGTTTAACCAAAATTTCTAAAACTGACTAGATGTATGAGTGTATAGGCTAGCCATTGAGGTTAGTTTTGACTTTTGAACTAAACTTTTTGCTGCATGAGTTGTAAACTGCGGCTGAGGAGAATCATCATGCCTGCTAAGTGCTTACAGTTTGGTGTACAACTACTGTAACTTGGTTCTTAGCAATAAACCCTGCTTAGCTTTTTTCATTTGAACATAATGTTGAAAAGAATAACTCAAATTCACAATAAATTAATGTTCAATCGTTCAGTTTTCTTCTTTTTTGCGTTTGAGGCCGCCACAGATTACGTTGTTACATCCAGGCGCAGCAGCCAATGGCTTGTGTATTCATCGAGCGTTGTTAGGTCCACATGTCTATCTTGTGGTCGGTATACAGGACATTGATAGATAAAGTGGTGTGCAGTTTGAAAATCTGAGCCAACCTCCTCATGGTGAGTCCTGGTAATTCAAATTAATGAAGCGAATGGCAACAATCAGAGACCGCAACTCACAGGGCACCTGGGGTGGTAAAAGGATAAACCCTCGGCCCCAGTGTCCAATGAGAGAAATTCATCCTCCTGTCGGAATAACAATCTTGCATTGTTCAATAACACAAATAGTTGTACTACTCCAATTTTTAGTCATCCACATTTTCATAAAGATGGGTCATTTCTTCAGCATCCTGTACGATACCTCACTGACTGCAGTAGCTGATGCAAAATCATTACTTTATCATTTTTGTATTGCAGTGTGGACCATTTATCGAGAATCCCAGCACCTTAATACCGTGCAAGCTCTGTAGAAAGTTAAAAACCAAAAAAACCTAGATTTAACTAAATTTGAATTAAAAAAACTTAAAACCCAGATGTGGTCAAAAAAAAACAGATCTAGGTGGAAAAACCAAGCTCTGGCATCCTTGGTTAAACATGCGACCAACCTCTTCAAGCAACAATTTTAAAATGACTAGAATAATTTGCGATATCTCAAACTCACGTAAACACTAACTGTGACGCAATAATGAAAGACATTGTCACGCAATTCTAACAGGTGTTCAAAATTGGTGATGCAATGTTTCATGTTTAAACAGGTTTGACACAAGTCTTACGAACGATGGTGCAATTTTGGCTCATTTTTCAGGAAAAATTCCATGACGTAATACGCTAAGATTCAGTAGACCTGAACGGTTTTTATATGACGTTTGATTAGGTGAACAATTGTCTGGAACAACTGTATTTAAGGCACGGCAACGCCCTCACTTCTTCTGCACATAAGGCTCAAACAGGATCTCAAAGTTATGTCAACTACGATGTTTTTTCCATTGGTAACAATACTCCAACACTCAGTGACTCGATCATCAAAGGTTTGTAGCGTTTTAGTCCAGGGCTGTGAATCGGGCGAAAATATACGGCTTTTATTTGACTCGTATTATTATTATTGACCGACTCCGACTTCAATGTTGCCAGATTTGTGGGGTTGCCAAATGTTTTTTTTAATTTTTGTCCTTTTTCGTTTGTTTAAACTTAATTTCACTTAAGTTGTGATCTAAATTGAAACGGAAACTTTCACAAAAACTGACAAGAACATACACTTTTCATTTCTGGTAAAGTTTTAAAGCGCACTACGGAGAACAAGAAATAATATTTTGAAACAATTGTAAATTTTTTTTATTGTTTTTTGTTCTGTGTTAAGCCGGACTCGGAGCCGGCCTTCATTTGAATTACTCTGACTCTGGATGCGCCAAAACCCTCCGCCTCCACGACTCCGACTCCATTGCCTTGTTTTAATCTAACCTTGTTTAAGCAACGTTGATGCAAACCTATCCGCAAATTTCCGATTCACCTAAAGCCTAATGCAGTGGTTCTCAACCTTTTTGTTTTGGCGGACCCCTTTTGATACCTTCGAAGCGGCCGCGGACCCTTAAAAAAATTTTATCTGAAATTTTGGTACAGGCTACGCTTCTCTTACAATGGAATGAAATGTTTCATGAGTTTCGAAACGACACACTTAGAAGAATTTGGTGAACTCGCGACACACTTATGACGATTGATGACATTGGCGAAATTATGTTATGAGCAGTGTTGTACGCGTCAATGAAATAAATTGACGGCGTCAGCGTCAGCGCGAATTGCCTAAAAGCTTTACGGCGTAAAGTACTACGTCAGCTCTTAAAGAAATTGACGCCGTCAGCGTCAGCGCTAATTTCTCGCGCTATTTTAGCCAGGGTCTCACAAAACAGAAGTATTGCAACCAAGCTTAGGCTAACAATGGCTATAAATAAAGAGCAGGTTAATGGTTATATGTTTTGAGACTGTATTCTAATTAGCTGCTTAGCTTTTTAGTTATTTCCTTGTAGGAACACAAGCATTTCAAAACGTTTGTCTGACAATCTACTGCGTTTGGGACGCATAATGTCCTTTCCAAATGAAAACATGCGTTCCACAGCAGCTCTGAATGGTACTGGTGTGTTGTATTTAAAAAAAAAAACCTTGAAAACGTTTACTCGGAATTTCGGAAAGAGATCATCTGCTCCAAGCGTGCTGTGATGGATTAGCATATATAAATCTTTTAACGAGGTCCACTGCACCAACATCACTCTTTTCAGGGGCATAGAGCTCTTGAAATAAAGTATCTTCAACCTCCGCGATGACTTTCATTGATTTTTCTCTTTCTCATCTCTCGTTCTCGATACTGCTCACGATATGAATGATCACCATTTGGCGAACTTCTTCCGCTTGTATTCCAGGTAGGCCTAGCCATTCCAACCAACGCGAAAGCGGGTAATTCGGATGAGTAGCGCTGGCCAGAATACATTGTTAAACTCTCATTGTGAAACGAGATTTTCCATGAAAACAAAAAATGACGCATAGCGCTTGACGCTTAAAATCGGCAAAATAGTTGACGACGCTATCACTTCCGTCAACTAAAAAATAAACTGACGGCGCTAGCCTCAGCGTCATCAAAAAGTTGACGCCGTCAACGTACTACACTGGTTATGAGCTTTATGTTGGCACATCAAAAATCAGTAGGCCCTAGGTTATATAATCTATAATTATGTTGGTTTGATGTTTTTCAATAAATTTTATCAAAAACCAATAGAATTTTGCAACCGTTACAAACAATTTCTTCCTTTTTCATTTCTAATCAATATTAATTCGTTATATTCTTTGTCATCGCAAAACTGTGAGTGGTGATAGACTGCTGACCAACGTTTGTATTTCTAAGTTAGATCAATAGACTGCTGTCTCAAAAGAATTAAGTTGAACATAGCCTTATTAAAAAATTAATTCATTTATATGATACTTTTTTAGTTAAGAAATCAAACCTTTGAACTTTCAAAGGACATCGCACCAGTTCGTTGGGAAGTACAGTTTGAAGATCACGGTAGGCTAATACACAAACAAAGCACAACCAAGCAATTTTTAAATTTCGTAATTTATCAATCATGCTGCAAACTCTGAAACTTTTACAGACCCCTGAAATCGCTTTCGCGGACCCCCGGTTGAGAACCACTGGCCTAATGCAACAAAGGTACAAAAATTCTGATCCAACATCCAAATATGATTGACAAAAAGCCTAAGTCATAGGCAGAGAGTGATTAGCAAATACAGCATTTCTGAAATGCTAACATCACACAGGTGTGCACAAATGTTTCGTGACAATATTCACAATGATATTTTCATGTTTGTTGTATTGTTTACCCAAGAAAAGCGACTAAATTGTATGTAGCTTAAAGTTCATTTTTGGCAACCCTAATATTTAGTGAATAATTTAATGACACTTTACTACGCTCACAAGTACTTTCGTTCAACGTCTATATAAAAAGCAACCGGATGTTTCTTCGAAAATCCATTTAATGATTTCCTTGATAGATACAAAGGTTTGCTTCCTTGCTTTTCAGTCCACTTAATTTGAAATCTTATACTCTAAAGCAGAGGTTCCCAACCTGGGGTTCGCGGACCCCTTGGGGGTCCGTGAGAAAGCATCTGGGGGTCCGTGATTACCTTGATAAATTTTGGAAAAAAAAAAGTTCTAAATGCATGGGTGGAGCACCAGTTATGCTCGGGAACAAATCCGGATTTGCTGCTTTAGTAAAAAACGAAGCTCCTCGCGTGGTTGTTACCCATTGCTTCTTGCACAGGTACGCCTTAGCAGCAAAGCCTACTAGCAAGTCTCAAAGAAATTCTAACGAATTGCGTGAAAGCGGTTAATTTCATCAAAAGCAGAGCTGGAAACCACCGTACTTTTAAAGCACTCTGTCAAAAAGTAGGGTCAAATTACGACGTACTTTTGTATCATTCTGAGGTACGTTGGTTATCTACGGAGGTATTAACTAAAAATGAGGTATCAACTCTTTTGAAAGCAATAGGAAGTCCCCTCTCAAACTTGTTCGAGAATAAAAGTTTTCTATACGGCATGGCCTACTTAGCCGATATTTTTGGTCATATTAAAAATGTTAATCGTGGTATTCAAGGACCAGGTGTGACAATAATTGATGCAGCTGAAAAACTGAAAGTGTTTTTAGCCAAGTTGCCGGTTTGGAAACACAGATTGGAAGCAGGTAATTACGCTAACTTTCCAATGTTAGAAGATCTTATCTTGATGGATGAAACTCAAAGAGAATGTACTCATTTGATCTCTATGAGAGAAAATTTTGCTCACACTTGAAACCCTGCAAATCTCATTTCAACATTATTTTAATTTAGAAAATCTGCCGAACAAAGTTGAAACATGGATTCGAAATCCTTTTCTTTTTGACTTGAACAACATTAGCGATGACGATCTCAGTAAAGATGACCTAATTGATTTGAGATCAAAAGAGTTACGCATTGAATTTCATTCAAAAACTGTGGAAGAATTTTGGTGCTCACAACTGCAAACCTACCCATTCTTGGCAAAGCAAGCAATTATTGTTTTGTTACAATTCATAACCACTTAACTTTTGCGAGGCAGGATTCTCAGCTCTTGTTACAATAAAAACAACATCGAAATCGCCTGGACAGTGGACGTTGAAGATGACATGCGTGTTGTATTGTCAAAAACTCAACCGCAGTTCAGTTGTTTAGTTTAGGAAAGGCAACAACAACCATCTCATAAAATTTGCTTACGTTGAAAAAGTTTCGGTATGACAGTTTGGGTCACCTTAATATTCAAATACTGCTGACATTTCTTGAACAATCCATTCATTTTCTTATTTGAGCAACTGTTTAACCTGATATTTGCCTCAGGAGTCACAGCGGCAGTGCAATATGACACCGTACAGTAGTTGAGTAGCATAATTATTACAATAGTCAATAATACTGTGATTGAACTGACTCGTGTGAAAATAAATTTCTTTGCAATATAGTCAATAGTCAGGGTTGGAAGTCGTTAGTCAAAAAGCAATGACTATTTCGCTATTCGATGGTGCCCAAAAAAGCAACGACTTTCCGCTATCGATACTTAAAAAAAGCAATGAATAGCAACTACTAAAAATTGACTGGCCAAAAAACAAGCCCAAAACAAACAATCTGCAAACTAAAAAAAATACGAGAACTCGAAAAAACAGAACTGTGTTGCCGCAAAATTTTCCTTAATCCTTTAAAGTTCGAAAACCGGAAGGGGACTAGGTCGAATAGTAATCCAAAAACTAAATCTCGTAAATTCGTTTTGACGTCGAAGTAAGTGAACAACAAAAAATGATTCAGCAGTTCTCCTAAATATCGATTAGTGAAAAACGAATAATGATTTCGTTGCTCGCATAAAAAAGCAGTGAATAACGCTCATTCGATATTTATTTTTAAAAGAAATGGGTATAAGCATTCGATATTCAGAAAGCAACGAATAACGCTATCGAATAGTGACAACTAGTCGTTACTTCCAACCCTGTCAATAGTATGTTAATTGAGTTTCAGGCTAAATTTAGGTAGGGGTCCGCAGAATTAATAATTTATCTTAAGGGGTCCGTGACAACAAAAAGGTTGGGAACCACTGCTCTAAAGTGTAAACCTTCTCAATCACTGTGCATTAGTGGTTCAATGCCTGAGGTGTGCGCTTGAGCAACAGCTTACTTCCAGGACAGCTCTCTATTCAGTGTACTGAATGAATCAAAGGATTTACAAAGTCACAACACCTCAACAAAAAATGAAAACTTCACTTTTTAACTTGGCTTGGGTCAATGGTCCAAGACTTCTACAAGTATAAAAAACTGTCAGAATTAACCATTAGAACAAACTTTCTTGGCTGGGCTAGCATAGCCGCGGTATTCAAAGTTGACGATTGTTATTCCTGAGCCCGCAACATAGACTGCTTCAATGTTCCAAAGATAACACAATTAATATGATCGTTAAAGAATTTTTTTTTGTGCAGTGTTAATGTCTGGAAAATTGGGGTTATTTATGTTGCGCTGCTCTCAGGAATGACAATCGTCAGTTTTGAATACCCTGGCTTAGAACATGCCAAGCATAAGACACTGCTTTCAAGGTTAGATCACCAAAAAGATCATTCATACCTGCAGAGATTTTAGAATTTTTTGAAAGGTGACATGGCCGTTGAATTTTGTTAACAATTCAATGAAATACCCAGTCACGCTTGGACTGGTAGAAGCTTCCCACGATATCAATGTTGGCGGAGACCCAACAATAGTTACCGGGCCAGCAGGGGTGGGAGCCGAGGGGCAAGATCTAAAATAAAAAGAAGAGAATGAAGCTAGGAATCGAACTGGAGTCACTCGGTGCAATGCCCAAAATCCAGATAGTGGCAAGACCATTGGACAATCCCATGGCTCCAGTTTAACGTATCCATGCACGATCCAATGTCAAAATAAATTGCTGTCAAAAATAACTTATCTTTTTCAATTCAATTCAATTCAATTTATTTTTCTTTGTCAGAACGCAAAAGAAATGATATTGTGAAAAAGAAATACAATAACAAAACCAACAAAAGGAAAAGGTGGCAAAACCTTAATGGTTTAAGACGTGCATAAAAAGATCTAATATTGCGGTATTTGCATCGATAAATATAGTTAAGCACGGCCACCAAACCTGATACCGTACTGTAAAACAAGTAGATGAATTAGTTAAGAATCAGTCGCCTCCTCGTTCCTGAAACAATTGGAGTGCCAATTCTTAAAGCAATGAAAACACGACTGAACCTAACAACATCACAAAAACAAACTAACACACACACACATATTGTAATTAGGTAATGGACTATCAAAACATGGATTATTTACGATTTTATACAGAAATAAAGTGTTCGCTGCAACGATATTAAGTAGCCTATAGATTGCAGAACAAATACACAATATGGCAGCTCATTATCAAGATAAAATAGTTAAAAAACTTTGTTTTTTAAATTAATTTCCTGCACATGTAAAAGCATAAGAAGCATGATGATATAGCAGCGTGTTTTTGGTATTGCCAATAAGAGTTGAATCATCTTTTATAGCATCAGTGAGGAATGGAGTGTTTTTGGTATCGCTAATGAATATGTTTTTAATAATATGTTGCTTTTAATATGTTGATCAAAACAAAACTAAAGGTTATGAATGCTTATTGGTAAACAGTCGGATTTTGAAAGTGTTCTGCCAATTGTAGGCTGCTTCTAAGTCAACAAGCATTTATTTTCGAACGTTTATACGCAATTGATTATTATAACTGTCCATCTGTTTATTGATACTGAGCAACACGAATCAAACTACAGTAAATTTTTGAAATACGCCCGAGGTAGAAATAAGATCGAGCAATCTTAGATTACATGCGGCATGTCCACACACCACACCTAAATTAGAAAGAAATCTCCGTGTGGTAAGAAGAATAGCATCTCTTTCCGTGTTGTTTTGTGTTTACAAAACTATTTTGGCAATGGATAGTCAATCTGTCAATCACTACTCTGGAGACTGGAGAGCATAACATTTGAGACAACATGCAAAGCCATAAAACCTATGATTTTCTTCGATCACCACGTTGGTTTCAAGTTTACATTTCCGCTAACAGCCAATCTTAGTTCACAAAACAATGATTAGCATCCTACGTAAAGATTTTGCCAAAGGTGTTAGCTCTTTTACAATTGTTGAATTTGTTTACAAATTCTGACAGGCTGCTGAATATTTGGGTAAGAAAATACTAACTTCAGACCAGGAAAGTCTCTGGTGAAGTTTAAACCTGGCAGTTTCTAGTTTATGACTCATGTGGAACAGAAGCCCTGCATCATTGACCAGAAGTACACCTTAAGAAAACTTGATAATTTAAACCACTTAGTTTCGTTGACAAACCGTGTAAATCTACGTCATACATGAAATCTCTCCAATCGAGGTCAACTGTTGTAGTTCCAGATTCCGTGCTGTTGCAGTTAAAATTAACACAGACATATACAAATAATAAAAATAAACTTTTTTGTATTGGCGTCAGTGTCAGAAACTAGTATTTGAAATATTTGTGGCAAATAATAATTAACACAGTGTTCAAGTGGTTTAGCAGAAGGGTGACATTCATTCCATCTAGCATAAAACCGGATTTAAAAATACTGTTCGCGGTTTTACAGAAATCTAACAACATGCGCTGCAAAAGATAGTCACGCCTTGCATTTCAAAGTTGATGCCTTCGAAAAATCACATCATTTGGTGACGATGTAACAAAGTACTGAACACTTACGCGTTGACGTAAAGACCCGAGTTATCCAATACACATTCCAGTGAGTCTCCACTAAGCACCCATTCACAATGAGGGTCGGTTTCACAACTACGACAATTGGTGTGCATCGAGCAATTTGCAACAGGTCTCTTGATCACTTGCGTGGGAGTAACGATAATTAAATTCTAAAAAGAAAGCAAGAGTTGAAACTTGATCTTATCGCGATAAAAAGATGACGATGAGCTATTGTAGAAACTTGTCGTGGCGAGAATTTAATTAATTTTTTTTGTGGGTGAAGTAGTAGATTAAGTAGACAGGAAGGCAAAAAGGTCAATCTTTGTGTCTACCTTTAAGAATATTAGTAAAAAACCTTTCCAGAACAGTAGTTTTTAACCTACGGTCGATCGAACCATTGGGGGTTCGACGGCGCCAGTTTAAGATTTCGACAAAAGTATTGTAAAGTTTAAAAATCAACAAACTTTTGACTAAACTATAAGTTTGTAACACTAAAAGTCCGATGACTTACTTGCAATTGACATTTTGCATGAACTCACGAAGGTGCTATATAAAGTTACAAGTTTAATACGGAGCCGTTCTGTGGTCTACAGACCCGACTTATTTTGTACATTGAGTTCAGATGAAGAATGCTAGCGGTTAAACATATTTTGACATTTCAATAAAGAACGTTTAGTTCATGTATCGACAATTAAACCAGGGTAAGCTTAGGCTACTGATGAAACCCAGACGTTGCTTCAATGCATTTAATTTTGTTCTTGGTGATCAGGTATTGTCGTAATAGTTTTGAATATCTTAAAAAATAAACGGAAGTTGTTCATTACAGTTTTATTGAATTTTGACGTAAACTTGGGAAATGTCATGGGAGTTCGTCAAGCTTGCAAAGGTTAAGAACTGCTGTGCTAGAAACACAGCCACGTGTTATCGAGCAGTGTCGAACCG
This sequence comes from Aplidium turbinatum, assembly GCF_918807975.1. Lineage (NCBI taxonomy): Eukaryota > Metazoa > Chordata > Ascidiacea > Aplousobranchia > Polyclinidae > Aplidium > Aplidium turbinatum. The sequence goes on along the minus strand of NC_137472.1, from coordinate 39,438,097 downwards.
GTGCTCTTCTGATCATCTCACTATTTGGTTATGCAGCGGACGAATGTTGCACAAAAGCCGATGTAAATTGATTGGAGTTAGGAAGCCTGTTTTGTCCGAAAACGTTTGCTGAAAAAATAACTTTAATTGTAGCTCCGAGCGCCTAGTTTCAAATTTATTTTGTCACAACTCGTCCAAGCCTGTTGATTGCGGTTTTCTGTACATTCACACAGTTTTAAAAACGGTCACATGTTGTTATTCGGAGTTTAATTGCGTCAAATTCTAAGCTATATAACATCTAACAAATGTATACCTGGTCACTCATTGAGAAAGAAAGTATGTTGCCCATTATCTGAAATAAACAACAGAACCAGTCATGAAACCCGTAAAATAAATAAAAGATCACTTGCACACGTAGACGACTGTCAGTATATTTCACAAAACGTTACAGTTTCAAACTACCAATTGATTGCTTCTACAAGTTTTCTTTGCTGTTCTTATTGTTGTAAAAAGCCTACCTGACTACACATTCTAATTAAACAAAGCAGTCCAACTGGAAGGACAATGCATGAAAGTGAGACTTACTTTATTAACTCGTGTTTCGGAGACAACCTTTTTGTTGCCGCTGCTGAAAGAATCAAGGCGAATTTTTGTTAAATGCCCATCACCTGATCAAGAAATTGAAAAATTGTCATCTTAAAAACGTATTGTAAGTTGGTTTTAAGAAAAGGAACAACATAGAAAATGTATATACTGTACAGTGTACATTTTAGAAATTGGTTTTATTTTGCTTTCCATGCTGCATAATACCCATTACATATGCTACATTGTACAGGCTGCCGCGTTGTTCATCAGAAATGTTCCCTGAGTTCAAAAAGTGATATGAAACAAAACTGTCATGCAAAAGACTGCCCATCAATTATTAACCCAGCAAAGGTATCTTTTAAACATCGATTTAACGATTCATAACGTTGGAACGATGTAACTGCGACAACTATTTTAACTGTGTGAGAAAACCAATTATCAAAATTGCCAAGAGAAATTTACGTTTGAGCAGATAGATGCAATGGAAACTTCCGGTTTCTGTAGCAGCTATTAAGTTGTACCGGATGGAAGTGGTGATAAAAGACGGCTTTCCGTTCAGTGGAGGAATAATTTCTCTTAGCAAGGTCGTTCGTTTGATAACGTCAGTAAACTGGGCACTTGTCGTTTGAGTACCAGGGTTGCCAGCAGAAGGGCACTGCAATATCGATGTAAGGTTGAATGTAATTCAAAAACAATTCTTATACAACACTGAGAAAAACAAAACAAAATTATTTTATCCCATCATCCGTTCGATGGCTTAGTGTTAGTATGTCTGCCTCTGAATGGGTAGACATTGGTGCAATGCACTGTCGGGTCATACCAAAGACTTTTCAAAAGTGATACTGAATCTTTCCTCTTGGTACTCAGCAAAAGAAACGGATTCAGAATAGTAATGACTGCATCTTTATAAGGCTGCACTGACACTGTCTGCTTTGTAAAGCGCTGAGGAACAAGAGCAACACATATTTGCGATGGATAACCTACATTACACATGCAGTGTTATGTATCCATCACAGATATGTGTTATGTATCCATAGCAAATATGGATACATAACACAGTACATAACACACACAGCGCTATGATAATAAGTCGCCAACAAACAATGGGATACGGAAAATTAGATGTTGCAAAGACAGACTGTTATAAAAACGGTGGATGTTAATGTTTCTCTTGCCGAAGCTTTTCGAGTTCAGCTTAGTCCAACATAAAACAAGGTATGAAGCAAAGGTTTCCATAAAATACATATACTCACGGCTGCTTTTTCAAAAGCATACTGCAGTACTTTTTTGTTCCAGCGTCATGCATACAACTGTTTTTAGTCTTTTAGTGAAGCTATTGCAATTTACAAACTAATACTTACTTGACCTGGAGCAAATGAATCTGCTCCGGTGTAAATCCGGGTCGTATTGAGTTCAGCCGGGTCGTAATAGCTTATGGAACCGGTGGCAGACGCAACACCAGTCATGTAATTGTCTACCGTGTTGAGATTGTACGCACAAATAGCGCTAGCAGGAAGACCCCAAGACCTACAAACAATTTTGGACACTTTCAATCTTGCAAGGTCTTGCCGGCTTTCCTGTCAGTCAGTAACCTATTTTTTGTTTTAGGGCATGTGTGTAATAAAACATGCGACAGGCTTTCACTTAGTAAATTAGTGTTGACAGTTCGCGTTTACGTTTAAATTGCCGCTCAGCCATCAGTCGCATCTGTCACTAATAACGAATTAAATCACTGAGTTATTCTAAAAGTGAAGGATAGTTAAGCCACGAAGTTTAATGCAAAAGTAAACAAGGGCAATATTTACTCGGGAAGAGTGAACAGGCCGTACACAGTGTCGCCAAGCTTAAACGTAGAACCTGAAATACAAGTTTTTGTGTTAATTAATACTTCATTACAATTTTTCTAAGAATAAAATAAGTTGTAGCCTATTTTAATATGGTTACTAAGGTAGACTTACAGCATAAAGTGTTCTTTGAAAAATTGTACTTTTTAAAATGTTTTAAATGGTAAACAATGTATTTAAGGTATTTCAAGTTTAAAAATTGATTTCTTTAAGTATCTTTCCTCTCGGTTTCGACAGCCAAACTGACTGTGTGCATTAAGAAATCGCCGATTGCCGGTATTATATGATTCGATGCGTTACAAAATATAGGAAAAACGTAAATGCTGTCGAGAAAGCTTTCTAATTGAGCCTGATAACAAAAAGCAAACCTTTTGAAATTATTAAAACAAAAACATCAGCAACCTTTGACGAAAAATGTAGCCTCACACAAACCAAATTATACGACTCGTACTCTTTTTATTATGATTAAAAAGTGTCAAATAAGGCATTACTAAATACTAACTGCAGACAGAGGCCTTCTATTTCTAGGTGCAACTCCTCTTTTTCTTAAAACTTTTGAAATTTATTGACACTGCTTAAATAACAACTCACTCAATAGATTATAATATACATTTGCATTGCCAGTTACCGATCCACCAGGAAAAGGACATACCAGTCGAGCCGTCATGAAGGTTATAAATTTACCACGATGCAAAGAAACCCCGCCTTCATCTCGCTGTAAAAATCTGAGATTAGATTGACTGACGACTCGTTTTAGGATGCAAGAGAAACCACCAGAGCAGCTATTTTTAATAGCTGGAAATGTTTTGTCCTAAATTTGCTATATGGTTTACCCTATTTATCCGCGTATAAGTCGCAAAATTTTGCACCAAATCTTTCCCAAAAAGGTTGGGGTGCGACTTATACACGAGGGTGCGACGTATACACAAGGTTCTGAACTTCTGACAAACAAATGCTACAGATCGCGCGTTAGCGCTGCTATTAAAGGGGTATTAAAGGAAAAACCTGACTTGGCGATTTTCCACGTTCTTTGTGTTTAACATGCTACCATAAAACGATTTTCAATAAAATTTTGCCCCATTGCGGTCTGACCACCATTGTGCGCGTGCTTTTGTCAGAGCTTTCAAAACGAGATTGGCCTGAGCAACGAAGCGTGCGACTGTAAAGAACGTCATAAAGTCAACGTCATAAAGTCTAGCAATCAACCGATCACGCAATAATTGTTACTGCGGGCGATTTGACTGTAGGCTATGTATGTATGTACATCAAAACAGCACATTTCAACATCAAAACAGCAGACAGTTTGCTCAAAACATCAGATGTGGTAACGTGGCTTTTGTTATTGCTGGACTTTATGACGTATTCTTGAGCTGTGTTTGCACGTTTTGGTCATTTTGAAAAAAATGAAAATAAATGAAACACTGGACTTTGGGCCTTGCCAGCGCCATTGAAAACAAATTTTTTTGGGTAATTGTTTTTGAAATGTATTCTTGAATGTTCAGTTTACTCATTTTAACGCTTAATTCCGGTTTGAAATTTTCCTTTAGTATGCCTTTAAGCGTTTGTATTTTGTGTGCGAGGATTGCGAGCATCGCAAACATGCTCACTGCACACTGCACAGCATGCATGTGAATTCTAACGCGAATATCTCGCATGTGCAGATGAAGAAATGCCCTAAAAACAATGGGACAAACTATTTGGCATCAGTGAAGATGAAAACGAGTTTGAAGGCTTTTAAAATTTTGATTGTTGTTTTTCAATAAAATTTGCTAAAAAAAAATTTATACCAATATTTGAGTAGGAGTGGGCTATACATGGGTCAAAAATACTTTTGTTGTTATTTTTCACTCGGGACAGTTTTTTTCTATTCCATTTAACCTATCTCAACATAAAATGACAAAATTTTTGATCTTGTATCCAAGAAAAAAGTGTGCAGAGCAAAAATTCAAAATGGCCGCTATTTTCTATAAAAATCACATTTTTAGCCATAACTTTGTTATTTTGGAATTGTTTTCACTGGTTCTGCTGTCCAACCCTATGTTTGTGGGGTCAGGCAATCTGTTAGTGCATATCAGAAAAGTCACTGACAATTGGAGGTTGACTTGATACTAATTTTTACCAAATTTATCGTTTTTTTTTCACTTTTATATTGTGTTATTTTTTTAAACACAGTTTCAATTTCAGGGGAATTGTTTAAAATGTAACATGGTTTTCTCCGAGAAAAGACCCAAGTTCCTGAAACTGTCACTGGGATAATCTGTTGCTCCATAGTGTCCTGAATGTCATCAGTGCCAGGTGGTCGCTGCCAAGTTTCATCTCCTGTGCCAGCACGAGTCAGATGGTTCACTCGAAATGTTCCATCCCCATTTGCCCATTATCGTTGAGGTAAAACCCAACGTACCATCTTTTGTTTTCTCCCACATCCCATATGACGACAAGTGATTGGCTTGGCTGGAACACCAGACCTTCATGATCCTAACCCTCTGCCTCTTCACCACTTCCTCTTCACAAGGGAAGACCACTGCTTCCTCAACTTGGAAATCATTTCCAAGGAGTGCAGTGAGGTTCTCAATCATCTCATTTTGGGATACCTTGTTGAACTAGTAAAGATCTCAGCGGACATCTGCATCATGTTGGTGGGTGACTCTCTGATATTGGATTTCTTGCCTTAAGAATATCTTTAGCTAAGGTGGCGTTTTAGAAACATGAGTTTTTACTTCATGGAGAGATGTAATTGTAAAAGCCCCCCCCCCCATTTTTTTCCCATTTCACAAGGAGTTGGTAAATAAAATCACTGGCTCTCACTTTCTTTTGTAAATTCTCTTTCAACTTTTGCTTTTTCTTCTCTTTCTGCTTGTTGCTCCAGGTCACTTCCATTAAATCTAGTTGTTTGAGAATAGTAGTGGTTGACCGCTAAACTTCATTGATTTGTCTTTCTTACAGGTTAGCATAAGGTCATCTTTGATCCTCTTTGCCTTGAACATCATGTTTGAGTGTTTGGCCGATTGTGAAGCAAGATAACCAAATTTGACCAAGTACCTCTCTGCATTCAAGTTGTGTGTTTCGGCAGGTTTTTTTGTTGGTCGGATACCAGTGTATGGAGAGGAGTTGCTCGAGCAGCATTAAGATAAACATCCCAATACTTACGCTTGCACTGCAGTCAGTGTTGGGCGCGATAACTCATTTTTCAGTTAAGCGATAACGATAATCGATAAACGAAAAATGCCTAAAGCGATAACGATAAACGATAAATCAAAAAAAAGTTAAGCGATAACGATAAACGATAAATTATCGCCGATAATGTCCGATAACGATAATTTTTTTTCTTGATTAGCGCTGCCCCATCCCATGCAGCACGAACTGTTTTCATCAACATGCCGAAAAATCGAACATAATATACTGTAAAGGGACCAAACTTTTTGTAAGTTATGCATAAATAAAATCGCAATAGCGGCAGTGGGTATCGAATCTTCAACCTCTTGATCCAGAATCAAACCACTGAGGTAACCGCCGTGCTTATAATTATACATTCAGGTACCAGTTGGATGCTTTTATCAATTGAGTTACACTGCCGCTTAGCCTACATGCAGTAGGCAAAATAATTAAATCAAACGAAAATACCATAAAAAATTCCAAACTTTGTATTTTGCTTTCTGCTTAAAGGGCTGTTTACAGCAAAGTCAGCAATGATTGAAAATTTTCCCAAAAACGCAAAATGCTTGAAAATTTATCAGTAATCTTAAGCGTCATTGGTAGTAAAAATGTGCATACTGTGAAATCCATCAAGCTTGTCAAATTAGTCGTGTTTGTTTAAGAACAATAACATGATTATCGTAATTTACTGATAATTTTTTTTGTTTTCTTTGTGAACACCATCATTAAAGCAATGGCAGAACGCTGAGTTGTTGAGATAAGAATTACAATGTAGGCACTGTATTAGTGGGAATAAAAATATTTGATTGGGGTAGGCTATGTCGCATAGGTAGGCTACAGTAAATGAGAAAGGTTATACTGTATTTAGCATAATTTTACCACGCAACTCGATGCGCCTATTGTCATGCAAAAACTACTACAAGATGCAAAAAATGTGATGTCGGTCTGCATGTCAAATGCTTCAAGCAAAATTATATTCCGCAATGACTTGTTTCAGTGATGTTGTGTTACTTTGCTAATTTTCATCTTCATATTTTTTGAACTTTCATTTCAATAAAATGCTCGATGACAATAATGACATGACAAGACATGAACAAGACATTTCCCATTTATCACTTTGAGCGATAAGTAAAATGTAATAACGCTTAAGCATTACGCACAAGAAACTTGTGAAATTTGATAACGGATTTGTCTAGCGTCTTATATATAGGACGGCTTTTTTCTCAAAAAGTACAAACACAATTAGGAAAAAAATAATTGTGATATGTGATAAGTCGGCTGCGTAGCCGAGTGGTGAGAACGTCTGCGCGACGTTTGAAAGGACGTGGGTTCGACACCGGTCCAGAGCACGCGGCTGTGTCTCAGCGAAAGACACATAAAGGCAAGCCAAAATAAGGGGAGCAGTTGACTCGAAGACTATATGTCACTTCGCTGCTTCCTGTCGTCTGTTGTATCGCATCTGTGATCGCAGTGTACTGTATGTTATCGCAATGGGCGCAAATAAAAGCATGATTATAATTATTATTATGTTTTTTAGGTCATAATGATGCAATATTTAAATTTTCCGAACATTTTTTTAAGTACTTTCACTTTAGGCACAAATGGGTTAACTTTTTTAGTTAAATAGCACTTATGCATTCGGTTATTATTTTTGGATTAAAGTTATATCGCCAAGCTAGAAAAAAATCGATCTTACAGTCTATAACCGATCTTGTGTTGTTATTGTGTGTAAATTTTGTCTTTTATTCTGTGTTTGTGACGTAACCGCACGTCTCAAGGCAAGTTCTTGCAATTTTAGTTAATCTACTCATCTAAAGATTTAATGCGCTTAAAACAGTAAGTTTCATGTTTTGACAAAAGAGATTTTATTTTTTTACGACAATTACTAAAAACTAACACTTCCAACGAAGCAAGAAAACACAAGAATAAAATAGTTGATCGTGAGGTGGCGCGAAAGACAATGTTTCCGATGTAAAAGCGGCCTCGTATGTTGCATGCATTGCAATTTGCAACTCTAAAAATTATTGTGTTGTCAGGGCCGTCGCTGCAGGGGGGCGTGCCCCCTTCCCTGATAACGACCTGTGCACACACACTTCAGGCACTGATGAAGAACTGATTTTAATTTTAGTATCATTAACTAGGTGGCTAGTAAAAATATTACTTTTCATGGTCTTTCCACTTGTGCGTTGATCCGAAATAAAATTTATCGGCGATTAATTATCGGCGATAATCAAATATTGCCTTTGGCGATAACGATAAACGATAACTGAAAAAATAATTGAGCGATAACGATAAGCGATAAAAATTTATCGCCGATAATTATCGCCGATGAATTATCGCCGATAATGCCCATCACTGACTGCAGTTCTACTTTTCCAGCCTGGATGCACAATTGCACATCTCTCCAAGAAGAAAATGATCAAGATCGCTTTGTGGAGCATTGTCTTCCATTTTTACATGTGTCTTCCACTTTCACATGTGTTTTCACTACATAGTAGTCCCGGAGGGTGTGTATCTTTTTTTCAGCAAGGTCACTGCAGAGCTGAAGAAGGATGTCAATTAACAAATCCTGGTTTGCTCGTTCCACACATTCAAGGAAGGGCATTGTCACTTAGTATGTAAAATTTGCAAGTGCTTTGAATCCTGCTATGATGAAATCATTCTCAAGGTAAATTTTACAAACTCTAACAAGATTATTGTGTCTTGACAAAAAACTGCTTCATGTACGGAATGCAATCATAGACTGCACCTGCCTGATATTCGAGTCGGGTAAAACGTCGTTCTTTGGAGAGGCTAAACGACTTGTATACTCCAGCTTCCTCTAAAATCAAATCAAACAGTTCTGCTAAAGATGTTGTCTTGCCATCTCCCTCATGGGCTAAGAGCTTTATAAGAGCTGCTAGAGTAGTTTCAACCACAGATTTTTTCCGGATTTAGGCCTGCAATGCTGGCTCTCTTTTGACAATGGGTTTACGAAGACCAGTTTTGTTTTCAAGAGCAGCCATAGCTGTGAAATTGTCTGTATCAAACTGTTCACATGTATGGGACTTAAAAAGCAAATGATATGGCACATGCTTTAATGCCAGTTGTTCTGCAACACCTATCTCAATCTTGAGATTTTTGCTTGCGGCTGCTGTCGTGAGAGCATCAATCTGCTCCCAAAGACGTACTGCAGTCCAGCGAGGGTCATTGGCAGCTACCTGTAGTCTCTTCGTCGTTTCAACAATAAAGGCAACTATTTGGTCTCTATCTTCAAAGGCAATGAAGAGAGGACATAGAGAGATCATCGTATATTCAGTGCAATCATCATTAAAAAAATTTAAGATGAGAATCACCGAAGTGGGATAGATGCCAATCACCGTCTATTATCTTACTTCTCTGTATAGAGCTACTTTTGTTGTGGGCTTCTTATTTACAAGGGCATTTGCAAATGCTACTTCCTGACAGAGTGCCTTTTTGTGCTTGAAGTTTTTTATTGATTTAACTAAAGGCAGGACAATTTCATACAGTTTGTAGTCTGCTGATGCTCGAAACAAAAACCACAAAATAAATCTTAAAAAGTGAGTAATTTTGTCAAACTATATCATAACTCTACACATGAAAGTTAAACCCTACTTATTATTGCTTAAACAGATTGCCTGACCCCACAAACATGGGCCAAGACACCACAACTAGGTAAAAATACCCCAAAATGACCAAATTATGGCTAAAATCGTGATTTTTCAGCGAAAATGGCGGCCATTTTGAAATTTTGCCCTGCACACTTTTTTCTTGGAACTCAGACCAAAAATTTTGTCATTTCATGTTGAGATAGGTTAAATGGAACACAAAAAAACTGTCCCTAAAGCAAAACTAAAAATTGCCCATTTATAGCCCACTGCTAATTTGAGTCAAGTTTTGAGGTGCGACTTATACACGAATGCGACTTATACACGGATAAATACGGTATTTATCAGGTTTTTGAAAAAACAAACGCTACAAATCCCGTAATTACACAGAAAAATTTAATTCTTTGAAAACAGCTTGACGTAGTAAAGCTACAAAACAAAATACATCAAATATAAACGGATACGGAAAAAAATGAGGATACTTCTAAACCTCAATGAATGTAAAAGTGGTTATTTTATACTGTAGTTCATATACAAAGTATAGTTCACCCTAATACAATGATTACAACAATTTTGCTTAAAACAAAGTCATTCACCGAGCAAACTTTCGCCACCATGGCGTACTCCTCGATCACCGCCTCGGTCACAAACTGATCGTTGACAAACGCGTTGTTGGTGTCTCGATAAAATAGAAAAACTACTTCGCCATTGTTTGAAGAGTACATGTCTTTATAACTGGCATCTAAAAGGAACAAAAACATGAAAATCCAATGAAATATCTAGGTTGATTATTTTGTATCCCAGACACCAACATTGGCGGCTTTTACATTGATTCAAAGTAAAACTTTTGCGTTGACGTCAAAGTCTGCAGACGTAAAGAGGATCAATGTAAAAAAATCAGTTTTGCTTGCGATCACTGCGTCGTCAATTTTGCTTGCTAACCATCAATGCGTCGAAAAATCGTTTCTGTATATAAATTGGAAAAACATAAAGTGCACATCCTTGACGTAATCCACGCTTGATATTAATTCCATTAGACAAATCGTTTTCCATACGAATAAATGCTTTTTGATTGCAGTACAAATTTATAATAAAACATAGGTCCCTGTCATTTATATCAACAATGGACGAGTTAAAGTTTAACAGAACGTCATAGTTAACAGAAGTAGGCTAATGCCACTAAATTATTTCAGTCAAAATAAAATTGACCGTTGTTGTACAAAAATCACCAACCAGTTGATTCAACGTCTACAGACGCTAAGCCAACGTACATTACATTTATTACACGTCTGCAGACGTTGAATCAATGTTAAAATGACAAATTTTGCTGCTTGAGTCGCAGCAGGGTTCTCACCGTTAATACCAAGATACACATTAGCACTGGTGGGAGACCGCAAAACTCCATTAATGTCTCGGTTAAGTGTGCACCGCCGATTACTCCCACACGTAGCACTATACAGTTGAGGATCTGGAATAATAACAAGACAACAGTTTTAGCTTGGGTGTTACCACACTGCTAGCAGCTAGAGCAAAAAAAAAAAAAAGGTTTCTCTCACACAAATGTCATCAAACTGAAATGCACCTCGATGGACATTAAACATCGATGAAATTTTTATGTGCTTAAAATTTTTTATAAAGCAAATATCTTTAAACATAGGCTACACAATAATGAAACAACATTTAATTTAATTTAAACGATCGGCTACTGCATCATGTTGATCGGTAAGAATTGTTTTGTTCATCATATCTCAAAATGAATGAAGCTGATGTTTCTTCATCTCTGACTATTGTGAAGTTTGATGTTAAAGTAATTATCACATGTCACCTAATCTCCTAATCGCTTGTGTTACAAAACTGAGGAAACCGACACTTTGATAAAGCTCTATACTACAGCATAGACCGAGAAATATCTGGATCTTTAAATTCTGAGATTGTCTCACATTGAAAGGAAAATGTTTCAAAACGATTAATGGAGAAAAAAGCTCAATTAGAGATGTGAGCTCGTTTTTTTTGTTTTTTATCGTTTTTTTTTTTGTTTTTTATTCGTTTTTACTTTTTTATTTTTTTTACCTATTTTGACATTAAATGTCACAATATGCAGCAATTAGGGTAAACTCATTGCAATAGCGTCTCTTTCAACAAACAAACAGTCTCATAACTTGTATAACTTATTTCAAATCAGACTATATGTCTGGTAGCCTATGCTGTTTCATTGCAATTTTGTAGATCTCAAGTCTCAACACACGAGCCATAAAGATTTCTCATCGTCTCAAATAGTAGTAACAATGTCCTATGGTTGGCACATCTCAAGTATTGTCTGCAATTTGGTCCAGCCAGTTGTTAAATGCAGTACCACACTTGTGTACAGTTTCGAAGCCACCTGGGATTTTGGTAAATGGGCTTGTTAGGACCAAGCCAAGTGGTCAGTGTCCTGTTTCTCTGCTTTACAAAGGCACTTTTGACCAGCACACCACACCTTTTCCAGTACAACGTCAAGAGTTGTTCCAGTTGATGTGCATTTGGTGAAAACTTGATGAAAACAAGCGAAAACAAACCACACAAGCAGTTCTCGAGTTAGAAGTGAAATAAGCTTAGCCACTAGATGGCTTCATAGATAAGGAGCAATAGAAAAACGGCAATATCTCAAGAACTGCTCAACATATTTGAATAATTTTTAGCTCTACTTCCATGTCTTCTGGGTGGGCTGTCTGTTTATGAACATTAAAACAAGTTTTGGCTACTAATTTTTGAGTTAAAAGAAATTAACTTCTTGTCGTTACGGATCGATAAAACCATGATGCTTAACTTTAAAAAAAAGTTTTTTTTCATTTGAGTAGAGGAAAGATTGATAAAAAGTTTGGCAAAAGCAGTGTAGTGCTAAAGTCCCAACTTTTAGCCCAATCACATTTAAATGTAGTGAAAGATGGAAACATTTTGATGTTTTTTATTTTACCTGAAGAGGTTCAATACTCCTTTGTGACGTCATAGTCATGTTTGTTTTCCCTTAATCACACCATTGTGCTGTCATGGACATGTTTAAAAGAAGTATGGTTGCACTTAATCGTCACCTCCAAGATAACAGGAGGTGATGACTTAATCCATCCAATTTGAACTAGTTTGCAGGACTTTGAGACTTTAGCACTTTTCTGTTTTTGCCAAACTTTTCGTCAATCTTTCCTCAACCCAATAAAAAATTTTTTTTTAGTTACGCATCATGGTTTTGTTGGTGCGTAACGACAAGAGGTCAATTTCTTTTTATTTCAAAAAGTAGTAGGCCTAGTTCCCAAATAAAATAAGTTTTCATCTTTGATGTTTGTTTGGAGAGAGAGAGAAAGAGAGGGAAACCTTTTATTTTGTCTGTTGCAACAGTAGCACGGTACAATTATACACAACATGAATAGAATACAGTAGCACCATAGCAAGACGGACTCCGTCTTGCACCATAACCATCTAGGTACCACAACAGACAGGAAGCAGCGAAAGACTATACCAGTCATTGAGTCAGCTGCTTCCTTGTTCTTAATGTGACAAATGTCAAGCATCGGTAAATTACGTTTTAGTTATTTTTCCAATTTCCCTTTTGTTAGTTTGCCGTTTGCTACGTGTTTGCGCCAGCAATTAAATAAAATTAAAAAAATTACAAGAAGTTTCCTAAACTTTTTACTTTGAGAGTCTTCATAGGCAGTATTTTTGCCAAAATTTCGTCAACCCATTGAGTGTGTAGGCTACAAGAATAACCAGTCCCGGTATACTAACATAGTAGTAGGCTAACTTCCATAAAAGGAAAAAGAAATTAACTCATCTACATTATGTCCTGTATCAAATTGCATTAATTCAATGTTTGTCAGGTCTACTACCACAAACATGCCTGAGAATGAAGAAGAAAACGAAACAACGTAGGACTATGCAAAAAACATAATGCTTTTGCCAAGCACAAACACTGAGGAATTTCAGCACACCAGTAAAACTATTTTTACTAGTTTAATGTTTTACAAGAGCACTATAATGAAACTAAGCTGCAAACTGTAAAAAGTTTGCAACTTTTTCAGAAAAATATTAAAAAAAACAAAAAACGCGTGTTTTTTTTTGGCCCAAGTTTTTTTGTAAAAAAACACGTTTTTAAAAAAAAAAAAAAACGGTTTGTTTTTTTTGCATTTACATCTCTAGGCTCAATCAAAAACCACAAAGCTAGAAGAATAATTTTTACAAAAATTGTATTCGTCTTACTTCCAGATTCTTCGTTCAGCACGAGCGCTGGATTGGAAACAAATGGATCATATCCTAAAACCGTAGTAACACCGTAACTCACGTCTGTTATAGCATGCGTCTGTAAATAGCAATGCAACACTAATAGGCTAGTAGGCTATCTAATAACAATAATGTAACAATATAGCCTACAGTAAATGCCACTGGCGATGCAAAATGTGTTTGCATTATTTTAAGGATAGATTTCTTGAAGTTAAAAAATACTGTATATTAAACATATATATATTATATATTAAAACAATGAAAACTATTAATACTACAAAAAGTGCTCAATGTCAAGCAAAAAGGCAAAGCAGAGCGAATTAAATCAAATATAGTAATAACTATATTTGATTTATATTATATATTATATATACTGTGCTATATATTGTGTTAATGTTTTTAATTTTGGGTTTTTTGTTTAAATGTTTGGGTGGCAGCTGACTTTGGTGACCTTTTGGTCTTTCGCTGCCATCCTTGTTGTGCGAATTATTTGTGTTTATTGTGTTTTTGCTTTTTGTGTCTTTCTTTTTCGTCAACAAAACAAAAAATAAACTGAACTGTATGAAAGCATGTTAAGATTTATTATACTAAAAATATAACGGTGTGTAAGCCGGTTTCACAGAGTTAGGTAGGTTTATAAACGACACTTGCATATTGATCTGTGTTGCCGCAGATAGCAATGGAAAAGCTGATATGCATTGTGAATGCAACCAGAAAAAAAAATCAGAAAATTATTATGAATAATCATGGCCATGGAATAATATAATATTAATATCGCCACATAAACGCTCTTAGATAAGGTCAATGATCTATAATATAGATCATATTATATATTATGGTCTATTATAGATCATATTTCTATAGATCATATTATATATTATGGTCTATTATAGATCATATTATTATAGATCATATTTCTATATTATGGTCTATATAATCACTATGCTTCTATAAATAGCTGGTTGCGACTTTTAGGGTATAGCATACAAGACAAGTCACATTTTGTTAGAACCGTTTTCGTCTAATATCTTTATGAAAGCTTAAAAACACCCAAGGTTTTTCTAAAAGTCTGAACCTTAAAACATTTGACCAGGCTAACACTCACAATAGTATTTCAAAAAATATAATTTAATTTATGTTGTGGAACATGTTTTCGTTCATTAGAACTCTTCAGCACAACTGGACCGAAACAAAAATTATTCAAAACAAAATTAGCCTACAATATAAATAGATTTCATTAAATAGATTAGTGAATCAAAACGAACAAAAAATTACATACGGTATTAATTAGATGAAATGTTCATGACCTCCATGTTCTTTACTTTTTTTCTTTTAAGGTTCAGACTTTTAGGGAAAAAAAGCTATTGATTTGTTTTCTTAGTGATTTCTTTCTGTATTAGGTTGATCGCCCATTTGAGGAAGTGTCATAGTACCAGATCGCCTTTTCCGGTTAGTTTTTCCCACTTTTGAAACACCCAAGGTTTTAGAAAGTTAGTAAACAGCTGTGATATGGTTTCCTAAAACGAGCTAATTGAAAAAAAGTGATTTTTATTTGTAACTTGTGTTGCTACAGCTACATTTGTCATAAGAGGTTAAATAATTAAATTTGCCCCAAAGTGGGGGGAAAACAAAAAAGTCGCAATGTGTGGTTTTGAGTGGTTTTACCTGCTGACCAGTTTTGCCCCGAACTATACCCCAGTACTTTTCCACGATCTATTATATTGTGAAGTACAGTGTGTACAGTACAAAAGTACACAATCCTCAAACTACCCTTTAAACACAAGGTTGTTCGTCTACCCCGGCTCATTATGCTGAGACGAGGACAGTGAGGTCTCTGAGTTGTAGGTTTTATTTCAGACTTTCCTTGTCTTAGCTTCTGGGTTAAGAACTTTTTCCGGAAGCACTGTAGCATTATAACCCAGTGCTGGAGGTTTGGTTTAGGTATGTTAGGGCATGTACAATTGTACATTGCAGTACGCCTACACATCGATCCTACAAAACCAAGCCTTCTCCGGGTAGGCTATTTAACCCATACCCGGGACCATGACAGGTAGGCCTACTACTACTCTGGGCCAGAGCAGACCTGAGAATCCTGATGACCTGGCTTTCTATCACCTGTTTTGAGTTTTGAACAATCTGTCTCATGCCAAAAAGTAAGATAATGTCGATTAACCACAAAGAAAAAAGATTCTAATATGTTACTTGCATATCGACGAGGTAGCACGCTGGAGACTGTGTATTTACTCCGCAAGCAACTAAATGCGTGGCATTATATTTTTCAAGAAGAACGACCGGATTTGAACATGACAATTCGTCGTCGTCTGGACCCTAAACAAGGAGCACAAATAACAATGAAAGTCGTTTAACCAATCACGTTTTTGCATTTGTGTATCAATTGGCTTAAAAGTTTCAATTTAAAATTTTTAACTTCAGTTTATAGTGATAGAAACCCGTTTGGTTTTGGCTGTTGTTAAAATTAGACTCATCTTTCAGTATCAATACATAGCTGTTGCTAATTCTCATGTAGGCCTACTGTCACTCTACAACGGAATAATAAAAAGTTAAAACTTTGATTGAGTATAAGCATTTTGTTTGTCGTATCCAGGCTTACACCCGGTGGTTGAAGATTTAGATTAAGTGGACGGGAAGGCAAGGAAGCCAATCTTCGTGTCCACCTTCAGGCATGCCTTCAAGTGTCCTGCCACAGACACAGCCGCATGCTCTTGAGTGGTGTCGAACCGGCGCCCTTTCGATTGCCGTTCCAGTGTTCTTTCCACTCGGCTATGCAGCCGACGTGCAGTATAAGCATTAAGCAGGCTATTTAAAGTTTGTCAATGTCCATCCGATAGACGATAGTACAGTAGAGTGGGGACTGCTTATATATTCTTCAAATTCAAACTTGCTTAATATATAACCTTTACCAACTTTACTTTAATCAGTATTCTGATATTTGATGTGCACAATGGCTTCAATGCAATTGACCACTTACAATAAATTATTAAGTCGGTTGCTGCTCAATTTGTTGCACAATTTTAAGCAGCCTATAAATCAAGGGTAACAAATAATATTGTCCAAACGTTGCAAACTTAAAGCATGAGTGAAAATTATCTAGCGGGCCACGCATTACTTAAAAATCGGACCTTTCCGCAGGCCAAAAAAATTTGAGCTTGTGGGCCACAGTTTGCACACTCCTTTTGCTATAAATTGTATTCTTCTTCATCAAATGAGATTAATTCCGTTTCGCTTTAAAGTTTCGAATTTAACCGTTGTGAAGTTCATAAGCGTGTACAAAAAATCAGGTTTTTATCCCCACTGCAGACTCAATAAAACAAAATGAATATAGGCTAAGACTTCAACTTATGGTCGTGACAAGAAAACGAAGGGATTGTAGGTAAGCATTAAACTCATACTCTTGTGACCATTAGGCTAGGCTAAGAGTAAAAACCCAGACAGCCACTTTATCTGGTCCAAATTTTTACCAGATGGAGTAGCCTCCGGATCTGATCAGATTTTTAACTGATCTGGATCAAATAAAGTGGCTGTCTGGAAAGCTTCTAAGACCAACCTGTAACTTGTAAGTTTTAAGTTTCTTATTCATTAAAATAGAGGCTTTGAAAACTGATTGATTAAAATAAAACACTTACCAAGAAGGTCAAGCAAAAAGTAGAAACACTTTCATCAAATGGAAGACGAATCTTAAAATGATATGAGAATATAATATTATACTGTTAAACAGTATGACAATGCATGTAGGGTTTGCATGCATTAGAAACAATTCATAATATTAATGCGTTCGAAACGTCTCATGTAATAAATAACACTGCTGATTATCACACAATTTGATGCCTTAAACATGCTCCAACTATGTTGGAGCGACATTGGAGCGTTGATGCCAAAAATGATGTCAATTTTGGTTGACTCAAAATAGAACAATTTCATTTCATGAAACACAATTTGCTTTTAAATTATACAATCTGCTAATTGACCTGTCTGCTTTGTAAATCGTTGAGGAGCAACGCATTCTGCCATGGACACAGCGCTATATAAAAACAAGCACTATTATTAAGTTATTATTTTATACCACCATTTCATTTCATCACACTACAGCCCACAAACAATAATACAAACTATGATTATCCAACAATGTAGACTACTATCAAAACTAAAAGCAATAACAAACAGACTAATAACGGCAAGTCAATATTTTTACCACTTTCATATTTCCACTGACTACATCAAGTTCCGAAATGTAATTGACTCCTCCAATGAAGGATTTTGTTGGTGTTTGCACTACGTGAACAACATTTTTTGTTGCATCAGGATGAGTATAAATTGTGTCAGCAGTGATGGATGCAACTAAAATCATAAAGATTCATCAGTCCATCAGTCGTAAGTTATAGGTAGACAGGCCGATTGCGTAGGAAAATTTTTAGACTGAAATAAATAATATGTGTAGGCCTAATAGGCAATAACGTGTCGGAATAGGTGATTGCCTGGGTGAAAATTAAATGCTGCCAAACTCAACTTGTAAACTTGGTAGGTTGTCAAGCATGGAATTATGATTTTGAGACGATCCAAGTCCAGATAGGCATAATGCATCTCAACTTGCATGAGTTTGGGAATTAAAAATGTAACAAAAACGTCAATTGGTAAAATTTATAATAAAAGTCAACTCTGTAGAGCTGCTTAAAAACTTCTGTTTTTTAGTGGCCTGGTTTTATGGATTAAAAAATGTTTGTAACAATATACTGGTCAAAATGCTGCAGATGTATAACTCATCGACTCAAACCTAAGCTCTCAAACTGTCACTAATATAACAAAGAAACAAAACGGACTATGGTTATTTCATTTGTAAAATCTTTTCTTTTGTAAAATAATCGAACACTAGGTATCAAGAAAATGAAATATCATCTGACAGGTGTCAAACCCACAAGAATGCTTGATATGAACGACTCGGTTACATGTCTTGTAATACGGACGAATTTATTTTCACACAAATCAGTTCAATCGTAAACAGCTAAAAATCTATTTCGATCAGCTAGCAGCTAGATCATCTTCAGTTAAGCTGAAACCTAACAGAACAAAAAATGAAATAATGAAGGTGCGAAAGAATAAAAAACGTTTTTATTTTTGCTGCTTTAAAGAATTAATGGAAAAGACTAACAACTAAAGGAGAATTAAATGAAAATGGTACGAAAGAGTATGCTATAAAATTGATGATGACGAGGCTTGTGATGGTACAATGAACTGATGGCGAATGATTGAACTGATTTGTGTCAAAATAAATTCGTTTTTATTTATTAATACTAGGTAACATTATATCCATATAGTCAGGGGCGCCGGAAGTAGGAAGGGGGGCAAGGGGGGCGAATGCTCCCCCTGCCCTCAATTTTTCTGTGGATGGAGAGGCAGGGGGGCAATGGTGCCCTTTTAAGGTCACGTAAGCTACTGCACATTTTGCAATACAACAACTTCTTCTATTCGCTTTTAACCTAACTTTAATCTTTTATTTTTGCCAATAATATTCACGACACAAAATTCTGAATTCACAGTAGATTACATCATTATAGTATAGTAGGGAGTAGGCTATGATGCCCTTCCGTGCCATTGTTCTTTGCATATCGGACACTTGTATCAATACTCGATTATGAGCTGATAAATGAGCATTATAGTTATATCTTATATTAAAACTTAAAAAATAATGGTCTTTCAGCAATAAATGTGCCCTTTTTTCATAATCCTGCCCCCCCCAGTCAAAAATCGTTCCGGCGCCCATGCAGCCTATATAGTAAAAGTACCACTGTTTTCTCCGCAACCGATTGCAACAAGAATTGACAACGAAAGCTGTCTGTATTTCGATGTTTTGATGTTTTTTTAATCACTGTTTCTAAGAGCTAGTGACGTCAATACAGTAAGCATAATTCAATCACACACGTCACAAACCTGATGCCAGACCCAGGACGAAAGAAAATAACTTCACAATCATTCCGGCTTCCCGTCGTCGAACATAAATTGCTGGCAGATTGCTTTCGTAGTTCACACCATGCAGCCACTGCTCGAAATAATCTTGCAAATCTTACGAACGGCCTGAGAAAAAAAGAAAAGGCGTTATTCCTTTTTTTCTTTTTCATCGTCTCATTTTATCTCATCTTTTCGTCTTATCTTGTTCCTTAAACCAACAGCTTGTCTTCTGCAGTTTTCAAGAGTCAAGGTGTCTTTATATACTATCGAATGCAAAAAAATAAACTAGCTTTTATAATTACAGTCTGTTAGAGAATTATTAATTAGCTATTTATCCAACATTTTTAATATTAGGTTACGTAATGAATTGAGCGTCCATTGGAGCCTATCGCAGTCAACAGTCACCGTATACAAGCGACGGCGCTAAACATTGTTACAATGTATTGCAACTTAGTTAAGTTGTTGTCTATCATATGTCTATAATACCGGTACCTTTAAACAAATACGTACCGATAGCTAGGTACATTATGTGATTGCGACTTACAGACTAATATCGAAAGCCAGTGTTTTTTCGGAACAGATTTTCAATTGATAATGGTAGCCTACCTCTAGTCCAGCGGTTCTCAACCAGTAGGCCATGGCTCATTGGTGGGCCATAGAAGCATTTTGAGGTGGGTCACAGACATATTAAAAAAATTGAAAGATTTATTGAAACGTTTTGTTTCATTTTTGTCACTATAGTCAATTTTACACTTGTGTACTTTGTTTAGTTACAATGAATGATGCTGCTGTTTTTAGCTACAAAGTGGCAATCATCATTCTAACTATTGCAACATGCAGTTTTACTGTGCATCAACTCAGTTTTTACAACACTTATTATGTAATAGACTAGTTTGTGGTTACAATTAAGCCATCTTTATAAGCGGTAGTCTTGTTGAACTTCTGCAGAACCGCTGTTTAGTATGCGCAGAATTATATTTTGTGGATTATTTTGGCGAGGAACTGACAATAGTTGAAGCTTTAGGTTTGATGAAAATTACATTCAATATGTGATATCAATTTTTGATAACAGAGAAGAAAAAGGACAATGTGTATTATGTTGTAAAGTTCTTAGTCATCATTCATTGAGGCCATCAAAACTGAAACTTCACTTGGAAAAAGTTCATCCAAATTACAAGGATAAAGATATGAACTTTTTTTAACAAAAAGAAGATAGTGTGAAGCGTCAGCGCCTGAATTCAACGAGAGGATACCAGCAACATTCCAAAGGCAATGTTCTGCTGCTTTTTGTTTATAAACTTTTTTTTTCTTACATAAAAACTGAATGGGCCACAGAACTTTTATGCAAACAAAAATGGGCCACGAAAAAAAAAAGGTTGAGAACCACTGCTCTAGTCTGACGTATTGAATTACAATACGCTACACTAAAAAGTAATTCCGTGGATGGGGAGTCGGGTGAAAGTATAAGACTTCGACTCCTTGACATATAACATAACAGGCGTACTCCGACTTCAGTGTTGACAGATATTTTTTAATTTTTGGATTTTATAAAAAAAGTAATCGCCAGTTTTTCGAAACGTAACGTATTAAAGTTCTGTTGTTGCAGGTGATTGAGTTTTGGTGTTAACTTATTTATCGTATTCATCATTATCAAAAAGTTCTTTATTTCCAACCATCAATAAAAAAAAAACAATATCACTTGCCAAACTCCATGGCCATGGGTGTAGAAAAAGGTAGAAGCGACAAAACCCAAACGTTAAAGCGTGCTCTAGAGAGAAATGATTTACTTAATTCAAGGATTTTCGTTACAGTTGCAACACTTTTGGAAATTAAAAAAATATATCAGTAGCTTACTGTAAATGTAAAATAGCCTACATAGCCTAAATAAATTACAAATTGTGTCTATCTATGCAACTGAAAAAAAAAACTTATTGTAGGCAGATTAAAGTTCAAGAAGGCTAATGTCTGAGGCAATCAAATTCATGTTTGTTCTTTTGTATCTAGCAGGAATCAACCTTTTTTAACGACTCTGCCCACGCCAAAAATTTTCCGACTCTACAGCCCTGGACTAATAGCACCGAGTGCTTGACAAAACACCTTCATGAAATAGACGTTAGCCTACATCTCTTTGTTTTTTGTTTGTATCTTTATCCTGCATTGCGGGAAAGCGGACTTGAGCGCTATGCATCGGTGTACACCTTTCGACGTAGCCTACATCTGACCCACGCTGCAGCCGACGCCAATGTCTGTTTCCGGTTGTCTACTATACTTATGACTTAAACTTGGTACTACCCATTACTCGAAATCGATCACTGGGGTCTACCCCAGTGTATTTGTCATACCCCTGTACAATTGTCATAAAATTTCTTGCCCAGAGAAACAACAGCAAGTGCGGGTGGCTGGAGTCGAATATGCAGGCTCTCGACTGCGAGCCCAACGCGCTAACCACTCGGCCACTTTAGAAACTCCCAAAAAACAACTCTTTGTGCTCAAATGATCTCATGGCGCAAAATAGCTGCACTTTGACAGCACCAGCTAAAAACCAGGGCTGTGGAGTAGGGTGGGGTGAACCAAAAATTTTGCTTTGTCTCGTTGATATTTCTTGTGGAACAACATAAAACGATCAGAAACCGAGTTTGAGGAAATTTTGACGTTGGGAACCTACCCACTTTTGAGGTTGAAAATTCTGCCTTTTTCGAAAAATATGCAAAACATGCTCATGAAAATAGAACTTTGAAGACACTTTTTTTGGCTAAATATTCAATATACTATTTTGCATTGCACTAATACTGACTTGGACTAGCTTCTAATACAAGTTTTTTTTAGGTTTTGAGATTCGATTGCTTTATTTTTTTTGCAA
Organism: Aplidium turbinatum; assembly: GCF_918807975.1. Taxonomy (NCBI): domain Eukaryota; kingdom Metazoa; phylum Chordata; class Ascidiacea; order Aplousobranchia; family Polyclinidae; genus Aplidium; species Aplidium turbinatum. The sequence continues at coordinate 39,415,859 of NC_137472.1, read as the reverse complement.
AAACATGCAATTTTTTCCAAAAATCGAATACCATTGCATTTTAAAATCAGTTTTGGGAATATAAAATGACAATCATGCAAAATCAACTGGATTCAACAATCACTAATTCAATTGTAACACAAATATAGGCTACTAGCACTTGATTTTAGTGTTAACAATATCTACAAATGTGCTTGGCTGTAGTGCGCCTTTGTGTCTGCAACAGGAATCAGATTCCTGGAAGCTATACCAGCACGGATGAATCCATGTCTTCTATCAAACCCACACACTTTGTACGATGCATCAGTCACCAATTTCACAATTCTTTCTACTGATTGAAGACTCGATGCACAAAGAAAAGAACGCTGGACAGAGACCATCCAATCTCTCTCACTCAAGCCGTACAGCGTAAAGCACACTCAATAACCTTACGGGACGATCAAGACAATCACCTTGACAATGTCCCATTCCTGCTAATAAGATCGCATCGCAGGTAATAAAAAATGGGATATATAAGCCGTGTGACCGTACTTCCAATCGGTTTGTTACCAAAGAAGTGACAAAGCTTTGGAAGATCAACACACCCGACCAGGAGAGCATTTCTAGCTCCTTCTCACGAAGCGAATTCAATGCTGCCCTCAAGCACCTAAAACCTGGTAAGGCCCCTGGTCCAGGTAGGATATGTACAGAGCTTATCATGCACGCTGGTTATGTTCTAAAGTCATGGTTATGCGATTTCCTGTTGTCCTGCCTGCGCCGCCTCAAGATTCCTAAAGTATGGAGGAGATCTCTGATCGTCGCAATCCTTAAGCCAAACGAACCACTAGACGATGCAAAGAGCTATCGCCCTCATCTCCTTGCTCTGCATCCCTTTCAAGATCCTTGAGAGACTGATCTACGCCCGTGTCAAACCAATAATCGACCCACTGCTTCCCAAAGAACAAGCTGGTTTCCGACACGGGAGGTCAACTACAGTGTGGACCAAGTCACACTACCAACTCAGGATATTGAGGAGAGTTTCTCGGCAAAAAGAAAGCGGGGCTGTTTTTATCGACCTAACAGCAGCCTATGGCACTGTTTGGCACAGTGGCCTAGTCTACAAGCTACTCCGCCTACTCCCTGACAGGCACATGGTCAAAATGATCATGGAACTCATCCACAACAGGAGTTTTACCCTTACCACCAGAAGCGGAAAACCAAGTAGACTGCGGCGACTCAAAAACGGTGTCCCACAGGGATCAGTCTTGGCTCCCTCCTTTTCAACGTCTATACGCATGACCTACCATCAACAATATCTGACAAATATGCATATGCTGATGACTTGGCCATCTTGTACTCTGCGAAAGACTGGCAATCATTACAAACGACGTTGAGCCAAGACATGACGACCATATCTGGATACCTTCATCAATGGAAACTGAAGCTCAGAGAAAGTAAAACTGTGACGGCAGCCTTCCATCTCAACAGCAGGGAGGCTAAACTTGACCTGAAAGTGACCGTTAACGGAAAAATTCTGCCGCCCTGCCCAGAACCAACATACCTTGGGGTTACACTTGACAGGTCACTCACATACCGTTTACAGTCACTACGCAAAAAGCTGACATCTCGTGTCGCCCTGCTGAGACGTCTGGCAGGGCACAACTTGGGGTGCAGGAGCTGACACCTTGTGAACTGTAACCCTGGCTCTGGTTCACTCCATTGCTGAATACTGCGCCCCTGCCTGGTGCCGCAGTGCCCACACTCGCCTCATCGACAGCCCAATCAACGACGCATTGCGAACTGTGACTGAAGACTGAATGCCTGCGCCCAACTCCAACAGAATACTTACCAATCCTTGCAGGCATCCAACCTGCTGAGATCCGCCGAAAGGGAGCCATCATACACCTGGCTCGCCGTGCGGGGGATCCTAACCACTTGCTCCATGCAAAACTCAACATCCCACCTCAGGAATCCCCCTGGCAACTAAAGTCAAGTTACGTGAACTAAAGCAACTAAAGCACACCCCTTTGTGCCAGCTGCTGTTGAATTACTACATCCATTCAGCGATCATGCCATCAGCGCAGCACACTTCATGGAAGATACCTGGAAAGCAGCGTGGTGCGCCACCGACACCAAACTACATGGTTTTATACTCCACCCAGTGGCGCGCCCCCCTGGTATGGACCTGCTTCGGCCGACTTGGGTCAAGCTCAACAGAATCCGAACCGGAGTCGGTCGCTTCCATTCCAACATGCACAAGTGAGGTCTGGCTCCCTCATCGGCCTGCGAATGCGGCGCGGAGGAACAAACTGCTGGCCATGTCGTTCTCGAATGTCCCATCTACAAGGCACCAAATGGAACGCATGGTATCGCAACGCTGGACGAAGCTACACTCACCTGGCTCTCCACCACATGCCCTGAAATTTGATCTAGTCTCAAACGAAAGAAGACCGTCTCTATCAAATTGTCAGACAATCACGAAAGGGTAAACGACTATTTGATGCGGCACTTTTCGACGAGGCCCTATTCGACGGGGAAACTATTGAATGCGGCAATTATTGGCCTATACAAAACTAGATACTGTAACTTTTGACTTTGGTAAATTTTTAGAAAAAATCCAAGATTTTTACACTTTTTATGATTCATTTCCCTACTTTAATTTGCATCTATTGGCCCCATATTGGGAAAAACACATAAGGAAACTAATAGTTTTAGGTATAAAAGAAATATTACAATATTATATCAACTTTAAATAATGCGAAAAAAACTTTGAAATTTTAGGGATTTTTTGAAATATTATGAAACTTCAACTCAAAAAGTGGGTAGGTTCCTGCTGTCAAAAATTGCTGAAATTTTTTGTGTGATGTTTTCTCAAACCTCCACAAGAAATATCTACGAGAGAATGCTCAAATCCAAAATTACTACTTTTTCACCCCACCCTACTGTGGAGTTGGGCAAAAAGTGTAGGCCTACGACTTCGACTTCTTAGTTTACAGGTAAACCATTACACATCCAACCCATGACCATAGAATTAACAAGAAACAATAATGTTATTGTTTTAGTTATTGTCGCTCTGAAACAGCTAGCCTAAGGTCTTTTAGCAAATCCGGTCATTTCTATTTTTTTTACATTAGGTTTACGATGTTATCACATTTATACTAAACTTAGGCTATTTTCAATGCGGTAGGCTATGCAAGAAAGAACACAATCGCTATATCTTTTAAAGTCTTTGGTTTGACCTTATCTGGAATCAATCTCAGATCTACCAGCACCACAGCCGAAAGCAAAACCACTCAGCCGCGGAGCTGGTTGATAAGGAAGAAGCATGAGCTACAAGGAAAAAATGTGGGTTTCGATAAGGTAAACAACTTTACCAACTGCGCCTGTACTCAACCATCACACACAGGGCTGTGTACCATCTCGGCCCCCTCAGAAATCCACTAGTGGGCCCCTATGGTTAGTGATTGCCAGTGGTGGATTTCCAGAAGATTAGCTTCCGGAGCGTTAGTTTTTTACTTTTCAAATGCGCTAGGTGCCGTTGAAGAAATTCAGAAATATGCCCTTATAAGGGTTTGAAACAACACAATTGATGTAGCTTACTTGTTTAAAACATTGCTAAAGCAAGTATCACCTATATAGTCTATAGGATAGATGATAATTGATGCAATACACTGAAGCTTATGCAAATATCGAGAAATATTAATGTAGCCTACTACAGAAACTATACAAATGCTACTATGCAAATTACTCTTAGATCTGTTGGAAGTTATAAAATTACAGCCGAACACCTAGTGTAGGCTATGCAGATGAACTATTGTGCTTCTTATTCAGCTTATTGTTTAACATATGCCTTTCTCATGGTATGCTGCCTTCACCTTGCTTAAATACCATAATTATCCATGTTTGTAAATACAACAAAAGCAATATTCAGGATGCTGGAAATGACAGACCCATCGCAGTGGCAACTGTAGTGTCCAAATTATTTGAACATTATATCCTTGAGCATATTTTATCGTTTTTAAATAGGCCTACATCTGACAATCAGTTTAGATTTAAGCCAAAACATGGCACAGATTTATGTGTTTATCTTTATAAACAAACAGTACCGGTATCTCATTACATACAGTAGGCTACACAGCAATAGGCTACTCCTGTGTTTAGTGTATTTCTGGATGCATCCAAAGCATTTGATAGAGTTAATCACAATATCTTATTTAACAAGTTAGTTTCACGCAATGTCCCTATGTGTTTTGTACGATTGAAGCATTGGTATAAAAAACAAATAATTAGAATAAAGTGGGGGAATCAAATCTCTGACCCCTTCCATGTCACCAATGGAGTAAGGCAGGGAGGGGTTTTAAGTCCTTGGGCTACCTGTTTTCTTTGTATATAGATGACTTATCGACTGAATTGAATTCCCTAGATGTCGGATGTAATACTGGTTCATCTCACTTGAATCACCTAATGTTTGCAGATGACTTGTGTGTAGGCTATTTAGTCCAAGTGCTAAAGGTACCCAAAAACTCATTGATGTCTGTGAATCCTATGCTTCTAGACATGGCATTATTTTCAACTGTAACAAAACTGTTGGATTGGTCTATCAATGTCGCAAATTTAAAGTTTTGACCTCCCCACGCATGCGGCTGTACATTGTACAATACACAAATTAAATTTGTTAGACAAGTGAAATATTTAGGTATAGGCTACTGCTGGTTGATGATACCATCAGTGATGACGCGGATATTAAAGGGCAAGTGCGATCTCTTTATGTCGCTGCCTATCAGCTTAAGTCCAAGTTTGTAAATTGCTCTATCAAAGTTGAAAATGTAATGTACCAATCATATTGTATGCCAATGTATGGTTCTCAGCTATGGTGTAGCCTAACTATAATATAAAACTTCTAGGCTACTTTAAATCGCATACGAGTTGCTTACAACGACTCGTACAGAATTATTCACAATTTGTCTAGATGCGACAGTGCTAGAGTGTATCAGGTACGGAACGACGTGTTAACATTTGATGCTCTATTAAGAAAAAATTGCTATGCATTTGTAGAACGTTGCAAAAGATCAATTAATCCACTTTTGCGCAATGTAATGTCTTCTGATTAGGCTACTATTTCAATTCTACATTTTATATTCACTACAACAGTATTTTGTACTTTGTTTGATGTAGCCTGCTTGGTGTTGTGTTAGTCTGATATTTTGTGTGATGACTGTTAAAAATTTGAATTCTATGGACTTTGTGTCTGATTGCAAATAAATAAACAAAAAATAAAAAATTGCGTTGTTCAACGCAAATATTCGTATTTTAGTGAAACACACAAAAAATTACAAGTTCCACAATTTTTCAAGACATTTATCGTACGGTATTCACTTTAATGCCACTTAAATGATTTCGTTTTCTTCGGGTGTCATTAGCCTACTGTGTCCTCTGGCCAAGTAGTTGGATCAAGTATTTTGTAGGCGTTAATAAATGACGGGTCTGTTGAATTCAACAAGCGATCTTGGATGATATTTCCTAAGTGATGATAGAAGATGCGGGGATTGATTGGCGGGCTATTTCTGCAATTGTTTAAATGCAATTCCACAGTCCACACCTTTGGACTCTAAGTTTTCTTCAGCATCCTAGCATTGCAATAATGTCGCCCAGTTCGTTCCTACATAGCCTATTTCAAATAATTTTGCAAGATTATTAATTTTGTTATCTGCATCCCAAATGCTACATAGCCTACTCTGTTTCGCAGTTCGAGGCTTACTTCGTATAACTCTTGCAAGGATTCGTACATCAAAGCCAAGTCCAACAAGAAATCCGTGGATGTTATCTTCGACAAGAGTCCTTGATATTTCGCACGTTTCCGAGAATCTCTTGTGTCGCTACTTGCTCCCTTTTTGAAACGTTCGACAAGTGCTAGGAAACCATCCCAGACGGCATTAACTGTGCGGAAACTCGAGGCTACCCAACGTGTGTTCAGTAGCCTACTTTGACGGCACTGAACTTCCACGGTGTACTTCTGTGGGGATCTTGACCAATAGGTCGCGGAATAAAACTGTTCTTATTGCTACTCTTTCCAGTTGGTACCACGACTGCTCAGACATAGCCGACAAAGCTACTTTGAATAGGGCAAGGCATACTAAGAGTGGTGCTAAGCAGTGGGAAACAGTCAATAATAAAAATGGAAAAATACAGGAAAAACTAATTGTGACGTCATAAGGTGGCTCAATAAAATATCCGAGTGTACAGTGTACACGTCAGGTTGTGGCTCTAGGAAGGTCAGTCAAGGTGCATCAAGGTTGCACAATAACGGATCAAAGGAATGATACAAATTAAAAACACCATATTAACACTAGCCTACTCTGAACAGGCCAAACATTATTAAAGAGCATAAAATATTTGCGCTTCCGGAACGCCGTTCCAGACAAGTCAACTTTTTGATCTAGCTTCTGGACCGGCGTTCCGGACCGTTCCGGCTGAAATCCAGCCCTGGTGATTGCTCTTAAAGATAGGGCCAGAAAGAATTTAGGGCGGAAAACTCTTACAAGGTGGAAAATTTTTTTACATTCATCTTTTTAACAAAGTGTTAACAATTTTTAAGATTTTATAGAAAAAAAAGTTAATAGGGTACCGTATGTCGGCAATGCAGAAGTGGATCTTAAAAGAAGTTGAGAAAGGACCAGAGTTTTAACAAAGTAAAATTTGTAACATAAAGAAACAATGCAATGCAAAACTTAATGTCAAAATATATGAAGCGGAAAGGGGGAGTGGAGGGCTTGCAGGGCAGAAAAGTGGAGAGTGGAGGGAGTGAGTGCAGTGCTGGATTAAGGGTCTTCTGGCCTGTAGGCACATTTTATAAGTGGCCCGAAAATCAGGGTTGCCAACTAAAAAATTGGAATTATCAATGTTGCCAAATCATTGTCACAAAGATCGTTGTTGCAACTATAACACAGGGTACCGTGCAAAAACTTGGTCATATGCCTAACTAAATAACAACTTTGCGCGTTTTTGCGATTGAAAACGCGTTAACTAGTTTTTGGAGGTCAATCTTACGGAGTAGATGGCTTTTAATACACAAAAGTGCCAGTGTACCAAGACGTTGTTGACACATTGTTGATCGTTTAACGTCTTTAATTCGTTTTAGTTGTGAAAACAAGCGTTCCCCCGAGCAATTCGTAGCCATTAGAGACAAGTATATTGTAAGTGCTACTTCAGTGTTCGGAAATGCATTATCAACACCAGTAGTGTGCAGCATTTTAAACATCTTCTGGGCACTTCCTGTTGCCGTTGTTTTATCGCGTCTTTGCTCTTTATAGTCTTTATACCAGCACATAAACTGACGAAATTCTGATGGGAAGTCGGAAGACAGGTCCTTTGAATACACACCAACCAGACCTGCAACAGCAACATCGATGTCTTTAATAGACATGGAGTCGTACTCAGTTAAAGCCCCAAACCTCTGCAGCACCATGGAATATGCATCGATACGTTTCTGTAGTGCACTCTTCAGTTGGTCGATGATCACATAAAACGTGTTGCTTTTAAATTTTTGCTGGCCCGACACCCCTTCCACATCATCTGTAGCAGCTCCATCACTGACATGCTTCTGCCGCTTTGGTGCTCGCCGACTTTCAGATTTATATACAGTATGCTGCTGCCACTGCGATCACGTGCCTGCTGCTCATAACAGTCAAAATTCTCTCTACACTCATCCAAGAAAGTGGCCTGGATTTTTGACTGGCCTGTAGGCAGGCCCGGATTTAGGGGAGGGTGGCAGAGGGGGCAGGTGCCCCGGGCCCCGACTTTTGAAGGGCCCCCCCTACGTGAAAAAAATGTGATTTTGTGATATTTTTTCTTCCTTTCAGCCTTTGAAGTTTCTGCAAAATGCTGTGCAGTGCTGGATTGATGCTACTGTAGACGCAGAGGTGGTTTTTCGCGCCGTAGGCTTGAAAAAAATTTTTGCAGGAGGGCCCCCCGATCTAAAAGTGCCCCGGCCCCCCATCAGCTAAATCCGGCCCTGCCTGTAGGCACGTGCCTACTTTGCCTAATGTTTAATCCGGCACTGAGTGAGTGGAGTGGAGAGCAAAAAAGTTTGACAAATATAATTTGTTTTGGTCATTTTTTGGGTATTTTTAGAACAATATGTTTTTTTTTTATCATAACGCACCTACGTTTTCAAATATATCAACAAAGCCATGAAATTCCTCTCCGAGTAAAAAGATTTTTCCTGTTTGGGAACCACTCATGTAGGCTACAGTAGATAGGCTAAATTGCTACGCAGTAGGCTACGGTACAGTAGATATAGCCTACTGGTAGGCCACAATATAAAGACTGTGGGTAGGCTACGGTACATGCATAAATTTATTGAATCTTTATTTTGGAAGTGGGAAAGCTTCTTTGAGAGCTTAATTCTGGAAGTTTCACATAGACTGGCTTACTTCTCGGTTATCGAAATTGACAAAGTGAAGTTTCCAATTGATGAAGTGGTGTTGCAGGGGAATTATTCCATTCGTTACATGCCGCTGAATGGAGAGTAGCCCTTAACGTGCGTTGCTCAAGCGCCCCAGCAAACATTGATTGCTGGGCCAGCGTTGGCTATATGCTGGGTATGTTGGCACAAGGTCGGCAATTTCGTCCAACATTTTGCCAACATTTTGCCAACATTCGTCCAACATTCCGCCCCGATAGCTCAGTTGGTTAGCGCGTGACTTCTGGAACGAAGAAGCATCAAGATCAAGCGCCGCTGGTTCGACTCTCGGGGTGAGCGCTTGAGCAACGCACGTTAAGGACTGCTCTCCATTCAGCGGCATTTAATGGATGGAATAATTCCCCGGCAACAAGACTTCAACAATCGGAAACTTCACTCTGTCAATCTCGGTGACCGGGCCTGCGTCAGTGATTCAAAGCCTCTACAAGTATGCGAAACTGCCAGGATTAAGCTCTTCAAGAAGCTTTCCCAGTCCGAGGATAAAGATTCAATCAATCAATCAATACTTCTTATTAAGCGTTCAAAAAGGTCTCAAAGAGATTATTTCAGGTTGATTTGTTTTAAACTTGAAAAATACTAACATAAACCTTTTTTCATGTAGTATTGCTTCAAAACACAATTGTGTGATTGGCTAACATCGGTCAGAAGCATTGCCAACGTTTTGCCAATTCTTAACAATTTGGGCGTTTTCTTTCAAATTATGCAAATGTATGCCATCATTTTGCTACAATTTTACATTTTAATAATAAGCTATCAATGCTGTTATTATTTTCCGATACCGTACAAGTATACTATGAATATTTAAGACCAGCGTTGGTCAGAAGAGTAGCCAACGCTTTGCCAACAAAGTAATTTCAATTCAGTTTGTTTATGCCAAACTGAGCAGAGGTCAAGAAAAATTTAGGAGCAACAAAACGCGAACGCGATAACGTGCTTGATACCGAAACAGTTTAAAGTTTCCATTAGCCTACACGTTTCCACAGAATAAACAATTGCAATGTCGGCTATATGCTGGATGTGAGGGCACAAGGTTGCAATTTTGTCCAACATGTTGCCAACAACTTCAATATTTTTAATTATATGCGTTCTAAAAGGTCTCAAAGATTTTATTTCAGATTTATTTGATTTATTCTGTAAAAATACTAACACAAACCTCTTTTTATGTTAGCCTATATTGCTTCAAAACATAGCTGTGTGGTTGGGCAATCTCGGTCAGAAGCATTGCCAACGTTGTGCCAATTCTTAACAATTTCGGTGTTCCCTTTAAAATTATGCAAATGTATACCATCATTTTGCTACAATTTAAAATTTTAATAATAGGCTATCAATGCTGCTATTGTTTTTATGATACCGTAGAAATATAGTATGAATATTTAAGACCAGCGTTGGTCAGAAGGGTAGCCAACGGTTTGCCAACAAAGTAAGTTCATTTCAGTTTGTTTATGCCAAACTGAGCAGAGGTCAAGAAAAATGTAGGAGCAACAAAACGCGAACGCGATAACGTGCTTGATACCGAAACAGTTTAAAGTTTCCATTAGCCTACACGTTTCCACAAAATAAACAATTGCAATGTCGGCCATATGCTGGATGTGTTGGCACATGGTTGGCAATTTTGTCAACATTTTGCCAACAATAACAATATTTCTGATTATGCGTTCAAAAAGTTCTCAAAGATTTTATTTCAGGTTGATTTGTTTTAATCTTTAAAAATACTAACACAAACCTCTTTTCATGTGGTATTGCTTCAAAGCACAATTGTGTGATTGGCTAACATCGGTCAGAAGCATTGCCAACGTTGTGCCAATTCATAACAATTTTTTTTTTTTCAAATTATGCAAATGTATACCATCATTTTGCTACAATTTTACATTTTAATAATAAGCTATCAATGCCGCTATTGTTTTTCTAATATCGTAGGAATATAGTATGAATATTTAAGACCAGCGTTGGTCAGAAGTGTAGCCAACGCTTTGCCAACAAAGTAATTTCATTTCTGTCTGTTTATGCCAAACTGAGCAGAAAACTAGAAAATGGTAAGAGCAACAAAACGCGAACGCGATAACGTGCTTGATACCGAAACAGTTTAAAGTTTCCATTAGCCAACACGTTTCCACAAAATAAACAAATTTGCAATGTCGGCTATATGCTGGATGTGTTGGCACATGGTTGGCAATTTTGTCTAACATTGCCAGCAATATGCCAACAATTATAATTTTTCTGACTATGCGTTCAAAAAGGTATCAAACATATATTTCATGTTTATTTGTTTCATTTTTAAAAATACCAATACAAACTTCTTTTTATGTGGTTTAGTCATGGGTTTAGTAAAAACATAGTTGTGTGATTGGCAAACGTCGGTCAGAAGCATTGCCAACGTTGTGCTAATTCACAAAAATTTTGTTGTTTTCTTTCAAATCATCCAAATGCGGCCGGTAGGACCTACCATCATTTGCTACAACTTTAACAACAGCCTTTCAATGCTGCTATTGCTTTTCTGATAGCGCTACAGTACAAATATAACCTGCTATGAATATGTAAGACCAGCGTTGGTCAGAAGCGTAGCCAACGTTTCGTATAGCGCCTGAATTTACTACATATTTTTGTGACCTCTGTTGTAGGCTGCTTAGATTGTTTTATGTCTTTTGCAAATGCTTCATGTGTACCAATATTTCAGATACGACATCGACATGACCAAATGTATTTACTGCGGTTTCTGCCAAGAAGCTTGCCCCGTCGATGCGATTGTAGAAGGCCCCAATTTCGAATATTCCACCGAAACGCACGAAGAATTGCTTTATAATAAAGAAAAACTTCTAGAAAACGGAGACAAATGGGAAACGGAAATAGAAGCTAATATTCAAGCGGATTATTTATATCGCTAATACACGATGCAAAATAAACATTTTATTTGAGTTCCTCTCATGATTGTTTGGACACATATAGATTTGTTATTCAACTGTGTGGAAGATTTTCCGCATCAAACTTGGGTAAACAAACTATAAAATACCTGCTTTACTTTGTTTTTAAGCACCACTCTTTTTGTAACATTTACCGGTTTTTCTGAAGAGTTGTGCAAGTGTTGCGTTTCCTGTGCCGCTTGTAGATGTCTTAGGTATGTTCATTAAATTTTACGACAAGTCTGCCTAAAACTTATTTTTCCGGCATTTCTTATTTTTCCGGGATATCAGTTTGTGAGGAAACAACGTCGAGCGACCAGATATGATGACTGCCACCATTACTCTGCAGTCGAACGAACCTGATAGCGCTGTCGGTAAAGCGACCGATTTTGTGAACGAGGAAACGGCGAGATCAAGTAACGGTGGTTCAACTCCCCGGGTGTGCACTTAAACAGTGCACTTCAAAGACAGCTCTCCATTCAGCGACAATTAGTGGAAAGAACCTGTCGGCTGCATAGCCGAGTGGTGAGAACCCTGGAACGGCAATCGAAAGGGCGCCGGTTCGACATCGCTCAAGAGCATGCGGCTGTGTCTTTGGCAGGACACTTTAAGGCATGCCTGAAGGTGGACACGAAGATTGGCTTCCTTGCCTTCCCGTACACTTAATCTAAATCTTCAACCACCAGGTGTAAGCCTGGATACGACAAACAGTGGATAGAACTATTCCCAGACGATTACTTAGCGATTGGACCGGAGACAGTTGTTTAAAAGCCTTTGCAAGTTTCTAAAAGGTTAAGCTTTCAATAACCTTCTGTTCGGTTTGATGATGATACAATCGTTGTTGACATGGTATGCGGACTATTTATTAGCACAGCACTCGAAAGAAGATTTCACTGGCATAGCGGCGTGACAAGAGAGTTATTATTCCCCATATAAAAGAGGTACACGTCGCGGATTTGAGCAAATATTTAGGAAAATTAATCTCACTATGAGGCATCCATGTTCTACCATTGAGAAAGGGCAAGTCTAACAGTAAGACACTTGTTTGTGATCATGTAACTGAAGTATAATACCAGGTCTTCATTACGTAAATACAGTAGAACTTAACAGCAGCCTGTGAGCAAAGCTAACTTAAGCAAATGATAATCATTCTTCACAAAGAGTAATTTTCTTTATTAGTCTACTTTCGTTACCACTTCGTTTCGTACTACATCATGGGCTGTGAGCAGTGGCTCCGAGAGGGGGGGGGGAGTCGGGCTACTTTCCCCCCTAGCATAACTTTGTAAAGGAAAAACGAGTAGTTTTTCGTTTTGTCACTTTTGAGGGGGGCCCATTTTTACTACTAAAATAAAAATTTATCAACTTAAAAATATTTGAATGAAATGCGTACAGTAGTTACAAGTATTTTTCGATCATTGTAGATGCTACTTTAGATGTTTCTTATCAAGAACAAACTATTCTTGTATTGAGTCCGGCTATGTTAAACTGCTTCAACGCGTGAAATCTGTTGCTGTTAAGCCTGCTGATCTCTGTATCACTGAACGTTTTATCTTGTTCTAACTTGAAAACTAGTGCTGCTTTGGCTAAGCGAGTATTATGTTTGCTTGACCAACAGTACCTTGACATGAAAAACTGTGTTTGCCAGGCATATGATAATGGATCCAACATATTTGGAAAAGTGTCCAAGCAAGATTGAAGGAAGTAAACCCTTCTTGCCTATTTTCTGCTTAAGGATGTCATTGCTTAAATGCACTAGAGTTGGAGTTCATGGTGTGCACTGCACACCATAACTGCAACTCTACACTGTGCAGTGTTGTCCAAATATTACATCAGTTTTAAGTAGTCTAATTGATCGACTATAAGCTTATGTCATTTTCAATTGCAGCCAAGCCAGATAAGAAATTCTAAAGAAAGTTATCCCATTTTCAAGTAGCCTACCTAAGCAGTTTCAAACCTGTGCTTTTCTGCATTATGTAGATTACAGTCCTAAGCGAGATTCACTCTACTAACCTATTTATGCAGAGATAAAGAGCAGTGCAATGTTTTTTGGCCGCAGAGGAGGCCCACACGACGACGACAAATGGACAATAAGCTGATGGATTTAATGGAGTTAAAGGAAGATGTAATCGAAGTTACAGAAAGCTGGAAAAAGTTGACTACTCGCAAGGTTAAGTTGTTATGGGAACTATAAATTAAAAAAAAGATTTTATTGTTTTGGGGACGGAACGCTCCAACAACTCCGCTTCACCAGCTCAATCTTACAAACGAAATTTATTCTACTGTACGCTATGTTGCAAAGGATTCGCTAGCTGTTGGTAGTTTATTCACAAATGTATCAACAAACTCAAAGATATCGATAAGTTTGAAGTCCTATGGAAATATCATTGTATGTCTGATGTGTAGTTGCGGGCATGTGGAACAAATTTAAACAAGTTGTACAACAATGACATTTTGGATGAGATTGCAGGCTACTTTTGAAAGAAAGCTACCTAGCAAACTTAAGCTGCAAACCGGAACGCATCACCTCAGGCTCATGATATCTGCTCAAGGAAATCATTGATTGCAACTTTTGAAACACTTTTCCAAATATTTTTGTTACTCTGAACATTTGTAACGTAAACCAGTAGGCCTACCTCCAACGGTTGCAAGTTGAAAAAGTGGTTTTAGCACACAGAAACTTGTAAGAATTGTTTACGCTCCACCACGATTCAAAACCGAGTGAACAGTTTATGCCTGTTGTGCATCAAATTAGACCTTTCAAAATCTTTATTATTTGATGCTGTGATCTGTAACTTTGCATCGCAAAAGGTTCGGAATGGATTGAATGCTTTGTTGAGCTATTTTCATTGCCCGCACTGTGTCTGTGTGTTTACAACTCTTCCTCTATCTACTGTAAGTTATACTAAAATTACCACCTGTTACGGCCAATCTCTGTACAAATCAAACGTCATATAAAACCGTTCAAGTCTACTGAATATTACGTCATGGAAGTTGCTAGAAAATGTGCCAAAATTGCACCATCGTTCATAGACTTGTGTCAAACTTGTTTGGACTTGTTTGGGCCTGTTTAAACAGGAAATATTACATCAGCTTTAAACACCTGTTGGAATGACTTCATAATTGTCTTTCATTTATTGCGTCACAGTTACTTTCTACGTGAATTTGAGATATTGATATCTATTCTGGTCATTCGTAAAATGATTGTTTGAAAGTTGGCCGCACATTTAACTGTTGGCTTAGTGCTTGCTAGCTGGACAAAAGTTCCGTCTTTTATCCAAGTAATCTGTTGTGTAGTGACAGTTTAAGTGGTGTAGGCGTTGCACCTCCTCGTTTTCGGTAGCCTCGGGCTAATTTTACAGGAATACACTGTTTGAAAAGAAGTTCAAGTGTGTGTTTCTTCGGTCATTATATACAGACGAACGGATTAGGGAACTTTATGTTAAAATTTTCCCAAGAAGAGATTATGGTTTACCGCTGTGACCATAAAAAATAAAAGACGATTCTCTGTCTAGTGTTTGGCACAGAAGCACTTAGAAGCAAAGAAATAATAAAAGAAGAGCTTATTGGTTGGTAGTCTAAAGAAGCAAAGAAAATTAAAGACATTTCTTCTCGGTAGGCAACTGAAGAACTTTAAGCTAAAAAGTAAAGACATTTCTTCTCAGTTTGGTACAGAAGAAAAATAACTTTGACATTTATTGGCAAGAAAGAAGACTAAAGGCAATCCATCTGTGCTTGAAGATTCAAGTGGAAGAATCCAAGCAAGTTTTGTGGACGTTTGGACTTCACATACTCGTACAGCTACGGTATCGTGCATTTAAATTCTTTTTTGTATTTTACGGTCTTTGCAGTTAAGTTTTTTATAACTACTGTAATTTTGTGTGTTTGTGTAACTTAATTTTTTAATTGTTAAATTTAGCCCTAACATTTAATATGTCTACACTCGGTGGTGACAGGGACTCGACCGCCGTCGACTCGACTGAGTTTAAGCCTGATGATGTTCTTTGCGGTCGGGCAGGCCATTCTGGGGAGGGACCCATTAACGATGAGGCTAAGTCAGTTCGAGAGGCCCGGCATCTTAGACGGGATATTTTGACTCAAATTGGGAAACTTTCTGTGGCCCTAGGTTCTTTGAGTGATAAGCAGGAACTGTTAATTTTTAGATCTAACTTATCTACTTTAGAAGAGGAATTAAGGCATTTCCATGCTCTTTTGAGTAAAATTGTTAACTCTGCAATCTTGGCAGAACTTCGTGATAGGGTAGATCCCGAATTTAACTCGTTAAAAAATAACTTCGAACAAAAAGAAAGTGATTTCTCAGATAGGTTAGATGCTGACATACATCCTGAGGATAGCGCCTCAAATGTAAGCACTAGGATGTCTGAGAGCTCGTCACGGATAGTTGCACAAATTAACCTACAGCTAAGACGAGAGGAGCTCCAGATCCAAGCCGAGGCCGAAGCAAGAGCTGCTGAGGCCGAAGCGAGAGCTGCTGAGGCCGCCGCGAGAGCTGAGACCATACGAGTTGAGGCCGAAGCGAGAGCTGCTGAGGCCGCCGCGAGAGCTGAGGCCGTACGAGCTGAGGCTGCCGCGAAAGCCGAAGCGAGAGCTGCTGAGTTCGCACTCAAAGACGCACAGTTGAGGGCTGAACAACGTAAGGAGGTAGCTTTAGCTGAATATCGTTCTGAGTTGGGCTCCCGGCGTAGCTCTAGGAAGGGCTCTTCTAGGCATTCCAGAAGTGAACATCAATCGCAGTTTAATTTACCTAACCTTTTCCAGACGCCTGTTCAATCTGTAAGTGGACCTGTACAATCCACATGTTTTCCAGCTGTTTCAGGAGGTCTCGGGGCCGCGGCTAAGGGTCTTCCGAAGGCTGTAGAGCCAAGGTCTGCAAATTACAACCGAACTCCTCCCCCAGAGCGTACAGGTCACGGGGCCGCCATTAGCAGTAATGCTTTGCCCCCTTCAAAGTTTTCTGCGCCGCTAGTTGCTGATCGCCCAGCTACACGTAATTTAGGTGGTTGTGAGAGGCGTATCGTGTCTCCTGATTTTAACGTGTTTGAGGATCGTGATCAGGCTGTGCATGTGACTGAGCCCACTCAGCCCCTTAAGGGATATAGCTTGTCTTCTCCCGCTAAATCGAGTTCTCAACAGCAGGATTGCTTTTTTGAATACCAAAATAGTAGGACGTTCTTCGATAAGGCGGCCTTGATTGGTTACGATGGTAATAATATGCCATTTGTCTTCTTTAAAAATCGTGTTATGGCCTTGATGGCAGCTTCGCCCTTTAAGGGAACTCGTTTGACTTTGTTGCAAGCAGCTTGTGTTAGAACAGCTGCACAAACGATTGCTAATTTGGTTTCTGACACTCCTGGCTTGTCAGAGGAAGACAGGATAGAAATGTCGTTAGCTCGCTTGTCCCAACGTTTTGGAGTTCGTGGAGGTCTTTTCGCAGAACCAGAAATTAGAAAGTATCGCTATGGTAGCAAATTGACTTCTATCTCTTCCAGTGATTTGAAAGAGTTTAAAGATGAATTGTCGCAGTGTTTGCTTTACGCGAAAGCTTATGGTCAGCGTGATAAATTAGAAGGACGTTTTGTTTTGGATTTGGCTAAGCGACTCCCGTTTGACGCTAAGCAGCGTTATCTTGACTTTTTAGGTGATCAGTATGGTAGCACTGAGGAACCTACTTTTCAGAGTTTGTTTGATTTTGTAGTACGGGAGGAAACGCGCAAGTCGACTGATTTTAGCATTATGCTAATGGGCGATTCTGGTGAGTCGCAGCATTTTAAAAAGTTTGGCAAAGGAAAATTGCCTTCATGTCCGGTTAGGCAGACGTCGGTAAAACCCCATGATAATGTGATTTCAGGGAGTTCGCAGTACTCGACTGCTGTTGGCGCACCGCGCGGCGGTGTGGCCAGACATAGTGACATACCGGCGTGTTTTTGTTGTTCGTCACGTGGTCAAGTTGAATATCATTTTTTGTCTAATTGTAAAGAATTTTTGCGCTTGACACCTAAAGATCGGAGAGATGTCATTGTGAAAGCTGGCAAATGCTTGAATTGTTTGCGCCAGCATATGGTTAGAGACTGTAATCATGCAAATAACTGTCGTAAGTGTGGACCTACCAACGATAGGAAACACTATT
The DNA here is from genome assembly GCF_918807975.1 of Aplidium turbinatum. Classification (NCBI taxonomy): domain Eukaryota; kingdom Metazoa; phylum Chordata; class Ascidiacea; order Aplousobranchia; family Polyclinidae; genus Aplidium; species Aplidium turbinatum. The sequence continues at coordinate 39,398,377 of NC_137472.1, read as the reverse complement.
TTCTTCTGCATGATTTTTATGTGACGTCACGTGATTCTCTGGATTTGGTCGGTAAAGATGAGGCTGGTGCCAGAGTTCCTGTGCGTAATGTTAAGATTGGAAATGTTAAAGCAGCCTTTAACCGCGTTACTGCTGCTCGTGTTTTGAATCCAATGACTGGCAAATCGAAGTTGGTGTATTGTCAGCATGATCCTGGTTCGCAGTTGACCTTTGTTTCGAGTGACTTGGTGTGCGAACTTGGTCTTAAACCGTATGATAAAGCGTCGTTTAAAATGGATACTCTGGCTGGTCAGAAACCTACTTGTGCTGAAATTGTTAAACTCAACATTCAGTCGTTAGAGACGAATGAACTGTTTTGTGATATAACTTCGGTGGTTAACCCAGCTTGGGCTGACGATGTTAAGACTTTACCACATAAGCAGGATTTAAGTAGTTTCCGTCATTTTCATGACGTGAATATGTTTCATTTGAATGATTGTAGTACTGTAGATGTACTGATTGGAAACGACAACGCTTATTTGATGTGGGCAAAAGAAGAACGTGTTGGTGAAAATCGCAGTGAACCGCATGCTTTACTCACTCCTCTCGGTTGGTTGGCTTGTGGTGGTAAGTCACCCTTAGTTGAAAGCGTTGCTAAAGTGTGCAGAGTGCAGACGTCTTCAGAGTCGGATGTCATCTCTGGCTTTCAGCGTAAAATTGAGTCTCGTGATATGGAAATAGCAGACCTGAATAAAGTCATTCAGGATTTGACTTTGCAAAATGAAACCTGTGAATTGTCTCGCAATGATATTTTGGCTAGAGAACTTGTCGAAGCGAATATTGAGTTGAAAGATGGTCGATTTGAGATACCTGTTCCGTTGAAGGAAGATATTGATTTACCTAACAATTTTGTGTTGGCGTCAGATAGAGCTGCTGATTTAAAGAAGAAGGCTTTAAAACAATCCGAATTCCGAGGAACTTGTGTAAATGATGTAATGTCTTCTTGTCCTGACTTGTCTGCCTTGTTAAACCCTCTGGCAGATGTCTTGGCTAGATTTCGGCTTGAAAGATTTGGTTTCATGGCTAATGTGACCAAATACTTTTTTCACATTTTGGACTCTTCAATTCGTAAGCCCAATTTTATTGAACTGCTTACGTACACAGGCAGTGCCGTTCGGATCGTGAACGAACGCCCTTTGGTACCTTTGAGTGACGACCCTAGGGATTTTACTGTCATCACCCCTGCCTTACTTTTGACCCCATACTTAGACCCATACTGTGCTGTTGGGCAACCACATGATCGTGACCAATTAAGAAGGGATTATCGGTTCAATTTGTCACTTTCTCAGCAGTTTTGGAATAAATGGATCGATTTTTACTTGCCAGGTCTTCAGGGCCGGAAAAAATGGCTAAAAATGGCCGAGAATTTGGAGCCTGGTCAACTTGTAGTGGTAGGTTCTCTCCAAGACATTGGTAAACGTGGGAAGTATCAACTTGGGAGGGTGCATGAGGTAGTTCCACAAATTAGGAAAGGGAAGCCTGTGGTTCGTAGAGCCAAAGTTGCCGTCTGCAACTATGATGAGAGTACGGGAAAAGTGAAAGTAGACTACGTGTTGAGGGATATTTCGTGCCTCGCCCCCGTAAAGAACACCTAAGTGTTAGGGTTTGAGCCTGGTTTTGTCTGCGGTGGCCGATACTTGTCTGAGCCCGGAACAGTCGGTTATTATCGCAACTATTGTATATAGCGTCATTTAGCGTGTACCTATGGTACCAATTTCATGTATCGTCGTGTTTATTCGTATTGCTGTTCACTTTTTGCATGCCCTTTGTATTTGCGTATTAACTTAAACGTGAGTGATTCAAACAATTTGTGTATCATGTGTTTTTATTCATTGGCTCACGATTGTCCTTCAATTCTTTTTTAGTTATGCCATGTTAGACTGTCATAACTAGGGGCCGCTATGTTACGGCCAATCTCTGTACAAATCAAACGTCATATAAAACCGTTCAAGTCTACTGAATATTACGTCATGGAAGTTGCTAGAAAATGTGCCAAAATTGCACCATCGTTCATAGACTTGTGTCAAACTTGTTTGGACTTGTTTGGGCCTGTTTAAACAGGAAATATTACATCAGCTTTAAACACCTGTTGGAATGACTTCATAATTGTCTTTCATTTATTGCGTCACAGTTACTTTCTACGTGAATTTGAGATATTGATATCTATTCTGGTCATTCGTAAAATGATTGTTTGAAAGTTGGCCGCACATTTAACTGTTGGCTTAGTGCTTGCTAGCTGGACAAAAGTTCCGTCTTTTATCCAAGTAATCTGTTGTGTAGTGACAGTTTAAGTGGTGTAGGCGTTGCACCCCCTCGTTTTCGGTAGCCTCGGGCTAATTTTACAGGAATACACTGTTTGAAAAGAAGTTCAAGTGTGTGTTTCTTCGGTCATTATATACAGACGAACGGATTAGGGAACTTTATGTTAAAATTTTCCCAAGAAGAGATTATGGTTTACCGCTGTGACCACCACCTATAACAATTTCAATTCACAACATGACTGGAGCCAACGCAGATGCAGTAACGCAGACTTGTCAAAGGAGGAGAAGTTATCACCGACCCAAAAGCGATTCTTCCAGGATTCCACACAACAAACAGACAAGAATTCATCAGTAAATACGCCCACACTGCCCAAACACCAGAGAGTTTGCACAAACTACTGCATTCTTTGGATATGGTGCATTTTTCTTGGAAGTGTCTTTATTTGGAGATAGAGAATCGTTTTGGTACGGGACCTAAATTATCCTCTTAACGGCCATGGCCAAAGGCACCATGTATGAGATGTGCATGTGAACATCATATAACTTTACTGCGATTCTTTCAAAAGAAAATATTGAGTAACAATGGCAATTTTGCTGCAAGTGTAGTCGAGTGATTTTTGTTGATTTTCATGTTGAAAGAAGTTTTTTCTTATAAATATATACGCTGTTTAAAATCGAAACTTTAAAGGAATTCAATTTCACGATGAGGAAAGTAGCCAAGTTCGGCTTAAAACACATGATGCAAGGCATGATACAAATTCGTTACTTGCATTTTTGCTGAAAAATGTTTTTTTAGGGCCCACTTTTAGCATTGTTTCCCGACCAGTCATGATTTCTCTCGGAGGCCCTGGCTGTGGAGGGGGGGGGGGAGGTAGGGCAACTTTCCCCTAGCATAACACTAAAGGAAAAACGAGTAGTTTTTTTTGTATTTTGCACTTTTGAGGAGACACATTTTGCTACTAAAATAAAAATGTACTAACGTTATAATAATACAAAAAAATAAAACAAGTGCTCTTCCACTTTAATATACAGTAGCCTACTATACCTACTGTACATAAATTTGAAGTGTTTTAACTTACCCTACCTTTGGGACACTGCGCGACAAAGGGAACACTGGAAAAATTTACGAACTGAGCATCCAGTTCATCAAAGGCCGCATCGGCTATGATACTGTTGATTGATCGTAGACTACAGTAAATAACCTAAACTTAATTGTTTCCAACAATTTATGAAGAACGTGGTTTTAGCACAACTAAAACTTGTAAAAAACTGTTTGCACTCCACCATGACTCGACCGATTAAACAGCCTAGGCCTATGCATGTTGTGCATCGATTGCAGAATCTTTATTATTAAATGCTATGATACATTGCACTGCAAAAGGTCCGGAAAAGAATGAATTTCATGCATGCTTTGTTGAGAACGTGGTTTTATCACAACTAAAACTTGTAAAAAACTGTTTGCACTTCACCATGAGTCAACCGAAACAGCCTATGCATGTTATGCATCGATTGCAGAATCTTTATAATTAGATGCTATGATAGCCTACTTTGCACTGCAAACGGTCTGGAAAAGAATGAATTTCGTGCATGCTTTGTTGAGCTACTTTTGTTGCCTATAGGCTATAGCCAAGGCCAATGGTTCTTAATCGCAGGCCGCAGCAACTTTTGTTTCGATTCGCTATAAAGTTGGCTACTGAAAGAACATTGACTATGATTTTATTGTAATATTACATCAAATATTAAAAGTAGCCTACTTTTGTTCAAAGGTGCAAGTTTGATGTAAGAAAGAGTCAGTTTAATGGTTTAATTACGTTAATTGAGACACAGACAGGTCTATGAATGCAGATTGCAGTTAACTCAGTCTTGTAACTTACCGGTACCCAGTGGCGTATCCTGGTTGGTTGATCAAGGGAAGCAATAAAAAAATTTGTGGGGGAATAGAGCGTGCCGAAGGCACGTGTTTTCTAGGGGGGTCCGGGAGCATGCTCCCCCGGAAAATTTTTGCAAAATTACTCAAATAATGAATTATACTGCTTTCTGGAAACACTTTTAGGGTAATTTTTGTATGAAATTTATTAGCAGATAAACAGCTATTAACTTATTCAAGGTAGTTCTTACACACGAACGGGAAAAGGGCAAAAAATGCGACTATAATAATTAGAGAACAACAAAAACTCAGCTACAAAGTCAAGTCTAGCTTAGACCTCACATATCCTGTGTTATTCCAAAGTCTATCCAGCCAGGATAACGGTGTAAAGCCAACATTTGGCCCAGAGTTTTGCTTACAAGGCCGATATTATAACCATAACAGTGCCCTAGATTTTCTCATTACATAGCTCACTGGCACAACATCCAACAGAGCAGAGTTGCCAGACTATAAAAAAGTCTTAAAGCCAAAATAATACAAAGAAAAAGCCGAAACAAGGAAAATATTAGACAAAAAAGGCCAAATATATATATTTACCTGTTTCTATCAAAACTAATAAAATTTACATATATATTTTATAACTTGTAGTGGATTTTAATAAATTGTAGCAAAAATAATTCTGAAACTAGCCCAAAAAATAGCAAGTTAGCCTATAGAAGTAGCGGATGAGTTTTGATCCGTCACAGTACGAGTATTAAACAAGTAGGCTATAGAATATGTATTGAACAATGTTGAATATGGTTTCATCTGGTAAGGTTACAATATTAGAGAAATATTGATTATTATACATTTTGAAAAGTTATTTAAAAAAAAACTAATTCGTGGAATTTGGCTAATCTGGCAACCCCGTGACTGGAAGCAATTTTTAAATCGCTTCCTGCGATTAGTTAAAAGAAACGTAAATTGCGAAAACTTTGCGCTGCTTTTTTCCTTTCTTTCAAACTTGTTTCTTATTATTGCAAAAACGAGAGCAACGGATGCAATACGAATCTTCGCTTCCGTTGGCTTCTAACTTTTTTAAAATTAAAACCGAGTTAAAATCATACGGGGGGCATGAGTTAAAAACCGTTCTAAATCGCATTTAGGTAAAGAAATCACGAAATCGTTTTACTGAAAAATATCAGCTTCTCTTTTTTCAATTTTGACAGGGGAAGCAATGCTTCCCTTGCTTCCATTGAGGATACGCCCCTGCCGGTACCGGTACTGTATTCCTAAGTTGAACGTCTTGTTGCCTGTGTTTTTGTAATGTAAAGTTTAGACCAAGAGTAGAGAATTTATGGCTCCCGAGCTATGGCTCTTCGGGACGACATCTGGTTCACAGCAGAAAGTTTTATTTTCATTACAATTTAAAGCTGAAAGTATGCTCAGAATGCTCCAAATTAAATGCATTTTTTGAATTTTCTGTAGAAGGTCTCCCACACCCCTAGCTGACTTTCTCATCTTCAATAAACACATGGCCCAACTTTTGCAACTCATCACCTGCCACTAGGCTACATGCTAGTTGTGTCATAGATGGTTGTTTGTAGGCTATTAAGTGTTGAAGCATTATATGGTTCTTACGGAAATATATTTCCAAATCTATAGCTTTCTTTACTTTCTTACCTAAAGGGATTTCCGACTCCTGTAAGTTATTAAACTATAGCCTACACCACCTCAGAGATTGTGAGTAATGTTGCGTTTTTGAAAGTATATTTACAAAGACAAAGTTTGTTCGCCACCCCAAAATGTTTCATTTTTCTACGGCTACGGAGAAATCCTTTGTGGTTGCTGCATTTTGACAGTTTGGTATGATCGTAAAAGCTTTGAAGCACTAGTTTGGTCACGTAAGCCCGGTCACCTCGATCAACAGGACGAAGTTTCCTTTTGTTATTGTTGCTTGTGAATTATTTTATCCATTTTGCCGCTACTTCCTACAGCTAAGCACTTAAGCCTTAACCAATTGTGCAATCAAGTATAGCCTATCGACTTGGCATGAGGTGCAAATTGCATATTTTTAGTATTCTTTGTAGCTTTCACTAACGGAGGTTGGTTCTTGAGTGACTTGCAAATGCAGCGCATTAGAGCAAAGTGCTAACGATATGATAAATTTACTCCATCGTCTACAAGCATCCAACATCATACATGGCTTACAAATGTTGGAAGAAGCTGCGTCTTATAGGCTACAAAAGATAATTTAGTTTTGTGGATTTTATTATGAACATGGCTATCAAAATCGATCAACTGCAACAAAAACTGTAAATAGCCTAAGTTACATCAGTTTAGTGTGTTTCTGACCATCGAAAGGAAATACGGTACCCGGACATTTTGCCGAAAGGACATTTTGCCGAAAGACATTTTGCCGAAAGGACATTTTGCCGAAAGACATTTTGCTAAATGGACATTTTGCCGAAACTCATTTTTGTGTTATATGTATCGATATTCTCTACAATGTGTTTTAGTCTATCGTTCACAACCTTAGTCCTTTCGGCAATTTGTCCATCGGCAAAATGTCCTTTCGGCAAAATGTCTTCGGGAAAATGTCCTTTCGGCAAAATGTCCGTGCACGAGGAAATACAATGCTTGCCACAGTAGGAGAAAATATGGAAGCTACAAAACGCCGACGTAGACCTATAAATTGTAGACCTACATAGAATTTTAACCGTTCAAATGTTGTTTTAACACTGATGTTGACAGAAAGACAAAACAGCATTGTCGGTGTTTATACAAAAGTTGGCTCGTCAAGTTAGCCTTTCCAAAGACTTGAAATGATCTAACTTGCTCAAAGTATAGTCTAACGTTTTTTTTACGCTTTTCAGAAGATAAAATGACAAAAACAAAGGGACAATTCGCAAATTAATTGAGAGAATCATTATTCTTGGATTGAGGAAGCTTCTGCTTAGAGCTTAATCCTTGGTGTTTCGCATACTTGTAAAAGCTTTAAACCACTGACGCAAGTCGCGTCACTGAGTTTGACAAAATGCAATTTCCGATTGTTGTTGTCTGTGAAACACTTCATCTACTAGCCATTAAATGGAGAGCAGTCTTTAAAGTCCCTTGCTCAATTGCACACCCCGAGAGTCGAATCAGCGCTGCTTGATCTTGCAGTTTTCATCTTTCGTAAAGTCAGGCTCCTAACCAACTGAGCTATGGGGGACGAGGCTCCAACGTGGCTTGCATTTTTATAACACAAACCAAGTAGGCCTACATAAAAAATAGTCAGCAAAAACACACTTTATGCACAAGACTAAGAGTATTTTAAGGCTTGTTTGGTAATATTAGGACATTTAACAAAGCTTAGGTGAGCGTCAGTCAATTAAAATGCTCTTAACTATTTATCCGATATCTAACTATCCATCTCGATATCTCAGTTGGTAACGCATGACTTAGTGAGCGAAGAAGCCTCAAGATTAGGCTATAATCGGCGTTGGTCCGACTCTCGGGATGAGCACTTGAGCAACGCATTATAAGGACTGCTTTCCATTTGCAGGCACCTATTGAATAGAATAATTTCCCTCCAACAACAGTTCAACAATCGGAAACTTCCCTCTGTCAATGTCTGTGGCCGGCCTCGATGGTTTAATTAAAGCCTCTACAAGTAGGCCTATACGAAAATGCCAGGATTAAGCTCTCAAAGAAGGTTTCCCAGTCCTAGGATAAAGATTCAACCAATTAATTGAAAATTGCTATAGTGACCT